>NC_140753.1:56590000-61590000 GCF_051527215.1 Medicago sativa | reverse complement strand
TTACCTCCCTCCAAAACCTCTTTATTATTTTGTTTTTTTTATCAATTCCTTTTCTTTACTTTTTTTGGTGGTGGCCGGGGTTCGAACCCCGGACCTTACATATATTATGCATTGTTTATATCAACTGAGTTAAGTTCACGGGACATTCCTTTTTTTAGTTTAGTTTCACAAAATGCAACCAAATAGTCTGCAAGGTATAGTTCAATTATCAAAGTTTGACTTTATAAATTTAAGAGGGGGATTCAAATCTCGACAAATATGATTATAAAATTATCATTAATATCACTTTAATTAATAAAAAATCAATCAAATAAGAATATGAATTAATTATAAAAAGTTATAAATACAAACAAGAGTAAATTACACTCCCCTCCCCTCAAAGATGCTTGAATTACACTCCCCTCCCCTCTTATGTTAAAATATACACTCCCCCTCCCCTCTTATTCAAAACATATTCGGAAATATTTCAATCCCCTCCCTTAAGAGAAGAATGAATTACATGCCCCTCCCCACTTATGTTAAAATCTACACTTTACTCCCTCAATAATTTTTTTATTTCTAATAATCTAGCAAAAAAATAATAATCTAACACACTTCGAAAAAAAAATAGTATTGCGGGTTTATTTTTATATAACCAACATTTGAATACATATTTTTTCGCTTTTTTTTTCACAATTTCATAAACATATAGTTTTAAACCCTATTATAAAATATGAAACAACTCAAAATAAAATTAAAATATGTGAAAAATTACTAAAGACAATAAAATATGGTTATTTAAAAGTTAATTTTATACTCTAAATTATAAAACTAATTGCAAAATATTTAAATTTAATTATCATTAACATTTAAACTATAAAGGAATTAATTTATTTTTCTAAAATGGTGGTTCAAAATTAGTATATATCATAAAAAAATATTTATGTTAAAATAGATTAAAGTGTAGTGCATTTTTAACTATTAAGGGAGTGGATTGTAATTCAGGCATCTTATAGGGGAGGAGAGTATAACTTTTATTTTTCAAGGGAGGGGAGTGTATATTTTAACATAAGAGGGGAGGGGAGTGTAAGGGTCCGTTTGGTTCGAGAATTAGGAGGGGAGGGGAGGGAAGGGGAGATATTTTAATTAAAAATGTGTTTGGTTCGCAAGGGGAGGGGAGGGATTTTAAAATTATTTTACAGTTTTACCCTTAAACTTAATTAAATAAGGATAATAAAGCAACGAAACAATAACGTTGTAATCGATAACAACATGATGTAGATGATGGAATAATGAATTAGTAATAGGGTTGTTACAAGTAGTAAAAAAAATTGTTACATGGAAAAGTTGTTAATAATATGGAATAAAAGTTGTTACAAGGATAATATAACCTGGTAATTATAAAAGTTGTTACAAGATAATACAACATATAACCTAATAATAATAAATATTGTTATATATGGATAATATTGAGATTCTAAATTAATCTAAGGATGATTTTAGCAGTGCAATAAAACTTGCTCACCTCCCCTCCCCTTCTAAAAATTGAACCAAACACTTCAAATTAAAAATCTCCCCTCCCCTCCCCTCCAAAACACTCGAACCAAACGGACCCTAAGGGGAATGTAATTTACTCTACAAACAATTAATAGAAATAATTTTGTAGTTTGAATATCATAAAAACGAACTATTAAAATAATATTTTAACTTAATAAGTTAATTTTTTAAGCAACAATTGGATGCAAATAAAATTCATAGTAACGAAATTCCAAAAAAAAAATCATATTAACGAAGAAAAATATGGGAGCAAATCTAACTGCTGGTGAAAACAACCTAAAAAACTTGCGGGAGAAGTTGAATATATGATTTTCTCTGAAGAAAAGAATTCGGGCCATGTTAAAGAAGAAAAATATGGGAGCAAATTTAACCGTTAATGAAAAAAAAAACTTGTTGGCGAATTAAAGAACTCAGATTTGATTCTTTAAATTGTTCGTTTCGAACGTAGTTGCATTCTAGTTAAAAAAATCTAGATGTATTATGCTTGATTCAATGATTCATCTTGTAGCGGACTCAAATAACCTAACCTAGTATAAGAATATCTTGGAGTGTGTACTTAAGTCAAAGATTCTTTTTTTTAGTCAAAGATTCTAATTACGAAAAAAGTAAAAACAAAAAATTAGCGTAAGGAAGCAAATAAGGGGGTATTTTTTGGGTAAAAAATATGTATTTCAGACACATTGCTTCTATTGAAACAAAAGGGTACAGTTGTGGGCTCGTGGCCTTCTAAACTTTGTAAGCCATCATCTCTGAAAGATTGCTTTAAGACGCCTAGTAATTGCTCACAAACAATTATTAATGTTTGTTGAATGGCTATTAACAACCATTTGCTTCAAAACGGTATTTAATTATCGTTCAACATATTTTAAATCGTTTAAATAACTTGAGATGTCTGTGAGCAATTAGTAGGTGCCTAAAGAGCAATTCTCTCATCTATTTTGTGAACCATTTTCCGGTCTTATTTTCTAGCCCAAAATACTTTAAGACATTTTCAGAATTTTAAATCTGATAATTCGTCTAAAATATAGACAAATGCAATATACTCTTTCAAAAAAAAAAAATGCAATATTGGATATGTTACTTGCACCACGCAATTTTGATATTCTTCCCTCCATTGTCAAAAACCTATTTTTATTCATTTCCTCTTCTTTTCTCCTCCCTTGTATTTACACCGGTTCAAGGGTAAGTCACTAAAACAAATTGCCCTCGGGTTCAAAAAATATTAAATTTTACTTCTTAAAAAATCGTCATATTTCATTATTTACAGAACTATAATTAAAAAAAAAAATATCATCTATTCTAATGTTCTAATAGGGAACACATTTACTATGTGCCACTGTAGCCATATCATAGGCATGGTTTAAGTAATTGTTGCTTGAGTTATTAGCTTATTACTGCTACTCTCATTTTATTGTATATGATTTTAATTGTTAGTATAGAATTTTCATCTAGTTGATCACAATTGATGTAAATTGCCAAATTATATTGAGATTACAATGCTTAATTAAAGCTTCATTTTGATTATGCTAGTTGTATTCTTAAGGATAATTGCCAAATGAGAATAAAATGGTGTGAGCAACAGTGATGGAAGTGGTTTTGAGATTAGCTTGGCATTAGAGTTGATTAAAATAGAATTGGTCATCAAAGGATAATTCGGTTTATGTGGGAGGTGTACATATTTTGGTTTTCAAATATTGCCATTAGTGTTGGGTATGGTCGATGAAGTTTTGTGTTGCGCATTTCCAAAAGATTGTGTCTCTGCATACGGAGAATGCCAATGGTATTGGATAATAAGTACATGCTCATAATAAATTTCAGTTATATTCAATTTTGTTTCTGCCCTTTCTGAATTTTATTTTTTCAGGTATATTCTCTATGTACTTCAAATGCAATTCAAGGTTGAATGAGATGGACATTCTTCAAGAGCTATCCTTATAATTGATTTATAACTTAAGATTAAGGAGATTACCAATTAATAATGATTTATCATGTGACCTTTGTTCTGATACTCATGTTCTTTCTCTATATAGTTGTCAATCCATAACAGGATTAAGAATGAAGTAAGTCAAGCAACTTATAATGAGTTATCTTATGTTTTTGGCTTGATTATAATTTAGATCCTTTAATTCTATTATTTTGTGGATTTTGTTTCCTTGTTTTAAAATATGTTAATTTTGGTCCCTCCATCATATTTTGAATATTGTCTAACTAAAAATTGATAATGTGATGTGCCTTTGGTTAGTCTATACTTACCTCACGACTGAATTCTAAACTACATACTTCACATTCTCTTGAGAACCGTACCGTATAGGTAACACGAAAAAAATTGATTTCAAGATCTCTAACTCTAATTAAACTACAAAAGATTTGACCTCTCATAATATAGTTTTTTTTAAAAAAAATAACATAATATAGTTTTATTAGAAGGGTAACTTTATAATTTACTATTTATAACAAACATCAATAAGATAATTAATTATCAAGAATGAGATAAGAGATCATTGGTATTTAGTGATGACTAATTTCCGTCTAAAAACTTTTTTAACAAGATGTGTTCTCACTTCTCAATCAATTTTTTCGACGCATCTCAAGCATCGAACCATTAATCATTTGTTTAATGACCAAAATCTCTTACCATTCGTATCAAATCACTATTTATTTGATTTATCTTTACATCGTAGTCTGTTTGTTTTTATCTATACTTCTATACTATATATAAAGAAAGTAGACCATTTTGGACCGACTTTTTCTCCTTCCAATTATGCCCTTAAACAAATTTGATCATATGAATGTTATTTTGTTGGTGTCATTAAAAAGATAAGAATTTATATTATATTTATTATATCTTTTTTGAAAGATATTATATTTATTATATTGTTGGTATCATTAAATAAGATAGGTTTAGTTTGTTACATTCTTCAAACAAAAAAGTTTAGTTTGTTACGATATGATGATGTAAATATTTATAATCGGCTTAATTGCAGTTTTAGCCCCCCTAACTTTCCCAAAGTTGCGATTTTGGCCCCCTAAAAAAAAACTACAAAACAACCCCCTAAGTTTTGCAACTGTGGCAGTTTTGACCCCCAAACCCAATTTTGACTCGGTCTACACTGACGTGGCACCCGAAGTGAGGTGCCACGTGTCATTTTTTTATTTTTATTTTGGGTTTTTTGGGTGGGTTTGACCGAATTTTCTGGATTGACCCAACCCATGAACACCCCTATACATTAATGTGTATCATGAACCTATTTATTACAAAGATCCTTTGTTATCCAATACTAATTTGACAAAATGAAAGCTTTGAATTCACACCTTATTGGCAAACGGTTTTATCATCTTTATTGTGATCATGAACCTATTTATTACAAGGCAAATGTTAACTTGTGCCCTCAAGGCACATGTTAAAGAACTTATTATAGAAATATACTCATCAAAAGTTGTGCAGTCAACTTCTTAAAAATTAAATTATCATGTTTCCAATGCAAAGTTGCTCATTTTAGGTTACTTGACATGTGCCCTTAGGGCACAAGATAACATGACCCTACATACAAAAATCCTTTGTTATCACATACTACTTTGACAAAATAAAAAGCTTTGAATTCACACCTTATTGGCAAACGGTTTTATCATCTTTATTGACTACATTAATTTTTTTTGACAAATTATTGACTACATTAATTATTCGTTTTGACTGATTAATTTTTTTTTGACAAATTATTGACTACATTAATTATTCGTTTTGACTGATTTTTGACTGAACAACAAAAAAAAAAAATCATAAGTCTATAAATTAAGAGCTCTAAGGCTTTGTTTGGGAGTTTGGAGAGGAAGGGAGGGGAGGGCTTTGAGGGGTTGGAAATATAAAGAAAAATGGACAAAAAATTCACATTTTTTGAAAGAATGGTTTTTTAGAGAATGATAAACTAATACTTATGATTAATTATACTTTTAATTTTAAGAATATAATAACAACATAGATTGGATTTGAAAAATTCATATAAACCCTCCATAGCTCCCAAAACCCTCCCCAATACAATTTTTGAGTTCCCCAAATGAGGGGGATTTTTTAATATGAGTAAAAAATTAACCTCCAAGCCCTCTCCTTCCAATGTCTTCTATTTCTTCCACTTGCTCATTCCTTTTTTCTAAAACCCTCCCCTCCCCTCCAAACTCCCAAACAAAGCCTAAAGTAACTTTCATCATCCCTCCCAATGGCACCCTCAACATACTTATCCCTCTTCCTCACCATTTCAATGATCTTTATTTCTCATGCGATTTCACCAACACCTAGCCCCAAATCCAGCCGTGAACTGTATGAAATTGTATGTGAAGATAGTTATTTACTGGATGACCAACGTCAAGCTTGTTTGAAACTTCTAGAATCCAACCCTCAAATTACTTTGGCCAAAGATTATCTTACCTTTTGCAAGTTATATTTAGAGATGATAATAGAAAAGGCTACAAAAGGTCAGGATTACCTCAAAAGTTTGGTCAATAAATATCCATCTTCTCAAGTCCTTAAACTCTGTGCAACAAAATATTACGATAATTTGATTACTGGGTGTAGATTTGGAATACCTCGTTTGGCTACAGATCCGCGTGGTGTAAATTGGGAGGTTTCGGGTCTTTATGAAGGACCTTTTTACTGCGGTCGAAGACTGGCTGAGGAAAATATAGTTCATGAACCTTCTGTTTCTAAGTTGAACGATGAGATGAGTTTTATTGCTACCGTTGCGGGTTTAGCCATTGATCATCTATATTGAGATATGCGGTTATGTTGGCTACAGTTCAATCAATAATTTTTAAATAATGCAAAAAATATAATTCTCTCGTTTTTAGAACCTTATTCGTTTTATATAACTTTTCTTAGTAATTTTGGCATCGATATTTTTGTTTCACTCATTTACACTGACTACTACAACCCTCGTCTCAAGTTAACGCTTTCGAAACACCCTTGTGTTCACAAGGGGTGTTCATGGTTCATAACTGAATTGTAATTGCACCGCATTAACAGTTTGGTTCAGTTCTTACAAACCACTTTTGTAAAAACTGGTTAATTTCTTAAATCAGTTACAATTCAGTTTAAAATCGGAATTTTAACATTAAGATACCTTTGAATATAAGTTATCAAAACAGAATTTTTAGAAATATCCATAGTTCGAGTCAAGTTAGATTCTTTATTCCTAAAGAGGGTTACCTTTCACTGTCTTCAAGTTTAACACAATCACATTCATCAAACACAATCTAAATCGGTGAAATCCTAGCTGTCGAACACAATTTTTACTAAATCTTAGTCGTCGATTGAGTGAAGGAAGAAGGAAAACACGATGGATGAAGAAAGAAGAAACACTCGATGTTGAAGAAGGAACACACAATGGTTTCACGATGGGGTAAGAAAGGACACGAATTGGGGGAAAATCTGAAACCCTAGTTTCAATTTTTCAATATTGCCAACATCTATTTTGTTTGTCAAATTTGAGGATGGGACCAAATCATCCAAGAATGGTGGATATATTATTAAAAAAGAAAGGCATAAAGTGCTTCTTTGGCCTTTTCATCTCCTTCACCGCTCGTTTTCTTTTTGGATTTTCTTTTAGGCTACAACTGTTAACAAAACCCTAATGGGTTGAAAATAACAAACTCAGAACATAACAAACAAATAATAAAATTAGGCTAAAATAATAAAATACTACGGAAACCCTCCCATATCAGTCTCATCCAACTCTGAAGAACTCGAACCCGAGTTCGTCATCGGCTTAATTGCATTTTTAGCCCCCTAACTTTCCCAAAGTTGCGATTTTGGCCGCCTAAAAAAAACTACAAAACAGGCCCCTAAGTTTTGCAATTGTGGCTGTTTTGGCCCCCAAGACCAATTTTGACTCGGTCTACGCTGACGTGGCACCCTAAGTGAGGTGCCACATGTCATTTTTTTATTTTTTTTTTGTCTTGGGGGGCCAAAACTGCTACAGTTGCAAAACTTAGGGGGCAGTTTTGTAGTTTTTTTTCTTAGGGGGCCAAAATAGTAACTTTGAGAAAGTTAGGGGGCTAAAACTGCAATTAAGCCTATATTATCTATACATATAATTTTAAATGAAATTAAAAAGAGTATATAAATGAGTACGGATTGCCCGTCTAAACGTTAGTAGATAAAATAATGAAAATTACATGATCATAACTATCAATAAAAAAAGTTATTTTTCCCTAATTTTTTTTTTTGCGGTGGCCGGGATTTGAACCCCGGACCTTGCATATTTTTATACAATGTCAAAAAAATTTATTTAATAAGATAAGAGATAAACTTATAAATAAAAAAAGTTATTTAATAGGATAAGTGATAAACTATAGATTGTAAAAAAAAAAAAAGATAAATTATAAATAGAATATGGGAAATGTTAACTAGTGCCCCCGGGGCATTTGTTAAGGGTCTTAAATAGTAATTTTTTTTTTATTTTATAAAAACGTGTGTATTTAGGCTCCGTTTGGATTGAACTTATTTTGAGCTTATGAAAAATAGCTTATGTAAATAAATAAGTTTTTATTTTAATTTATAAGTTTTCAGTAAAGAAAATTGTATCTTCATAGACTGTTTTTTCATAAACTAACTTAAAAACTTATAAATAATACATAAAAACTTATTTATTTGCATAAGCTGTTTTATATAAGCTCTAAAATAAGCTAATCCAAATGAGCCCTTAATGTATTGGAAATTGAACTATTTGACTTTTTTAAAGAAAAATTTCCTAACGTGGAATGCTTAAAGAGTGCCCCGGGGGCACTCGTTAACAAGACCCATAAAATATTTAAAGTATAAGATAAAATGAAGAGAAGAAAAGAGGATTGAAACAAAAGTTGAAAATGTAACCAAAACAAAAAGGCTAATGTTAACTTGTGCTCTCAAGGCACATGTTAAAATACTTATTATAGAAATACACATATCAAAAGGCGTGCATTCAACTTCTTAAAGGTTGTTATATTGTGTTTTCCAATGCAAAATTGCTTTATTTAGGTTGCTTAACATGTGCCCTAAGGGCACAAGTTAACATGACCCAAACCAAAAAAACAAAAGTTGAAATTGAAATCTTAATTAGGTTACTTTAATTGTTTCTAGTGTTTGTTACAAAGAAAAGAAAGGAGGTGAATTGAGCGGTATATATAAAGAGGACAAGAATTGGAAAGGGGGAATCACAAGGTAGATTCACACACAAAACAAAGGTACAACGTAAGAGACAGACAAAAAAACACCTACGTTGTGTGTTTTTATTCTACCGTATCGTATCAACATCTTACTTTCCAAACAAAACATCTCCTCCTTCCTTAACATTCCACAAACCATTCATTGGTCGCTAAAGTTTCCTTCTTTCTTCGTATTCATTCATTCTCAACGAATGGGTCTCTGGGATTCTCTTCTCAATTGGCTCCGCAGGTAAAACCCACTTTCCTTTCTTTATTCTTATTTCTTTGTTATAAAGTTTCAATTTTTATGTTTCTGTATTGAAAAATTCCATTCCAGTTACTATATATCATATGATTGTTTACAAAGTTTAAATATTGATTGATTCATTGAGATTCATATATCCTTGATGTTGTTAAACCTCTAAATTTGTATTAGAGTAAAGATCCAATTTGGTTATTCGCAATTTTGTCGCAGCTCGTGTAGTCTCTTACAGAAAAATAATACCCAAGTAATTTTGTATGAATTTGTGAATTGAATGAATGATTGTGAATTTGTGTGTTTTGGCAGCTTATTTTTTAAACAAGAGATGGAGCTGTCTCTTGTAGGTCTTCAGAATGCTGGAAAAACTTCTCTTGTCAATTCAATTGCTGTGAGTTAATGTCATTGCAAGACTTCTAATTTTAACTCATTATTACTGGTTTTGTTGCTTGTTCTTGTGACTATGGTTTCATAGTTTGGTCATTGATTTTTGTTTGTTTTGTTTGACAGACAGGGGGATACAGTGAGGATATGATTCCAACTGTAAGTATCTTTACTTTTTTGTTACATTTGAATTCAGAATTTAAGGATTGTTCACGTGCTAATTGAAATGTGAATTTTGCTATTGAACTTTAGGTTGGGTTCAATATGCGAAAAGTGACAAAGGGAAATGTCACAATAAAGCTTTGGGATCTTGGTGGTCAACGGAGGTTTCGAACAATGTGGGAGCGCTACTGTCGCGGTGTCTCTGCTATTGTGTATTGTCTCTTTTCATGTTCTCTCTTACTTACATATGTATACATTGATAGAAATGCATATCTTCCTTTGTCATTTTTTTGAAGGTTGTGTTGGATTACAAATTGTATATAGTTAATGTTTTTTGGGTAGTGTTAACTTATGCCCTTAGGGCACAAGTTAAGAATCTAAAAATGGAATTAAATCATATATTATGTCTTGAAAAGATAAAATTTTAAATATTTAGACATTTGAATGCACAATTTCCAACAATGTTTCTATTTTTGGTTTCTTAACTTGTGCCTTGAGGGCACAAGTTAACATTTCCCATGTTTTTTTTATTGTTTATGTTTCTGTTAGAACCCAAAGTTAGGTCCTGGATCATGCAGAAAACAAGCCTAAAATGTGGCTTGTGTACTCTAGGAGAAATAAGAAAATACTAAGGTCAAATTAGTAACATAGAATTTAAATGTTGGGACAGTTATGTAGTACTAGTTGTTTTATGTGCAGTAGGGAAGATATATGATAAGAAAATTACGCCGCAATGATCGAGTTAATATGGTGTTGTTATAAGGAGGACTTGTGTAAGTTTTTGGTTTGCATTCTGTTTTTCTTTTGTGTGAGCGTGATAATTGTTTTCTCATAGGAGAGTCTCGGCGTTAAGGCTAATAGGGAAGTTCATCTACCATATCCGTGGATTGGTGTACTCTTTGTGGAGTTCAATAAAGTTTATTATAAACCCTATAGTTGGTCCGACTTTTGTGATCCAATCCAAGAGGGGAGGGTTATGAATTAGAGAAATTATAGATGATTATTAGTGTTAGGACCTAGTAGGAGAGGGTGTTTTAAGTAATTAGTAAGTAGTTAGTTAGGTTTAAGTAGATTATTAGTAAGTGGCCCGTTAGGATTAGGATTTAATAATAAGAGGCCCATTAGGGTTAAATACTAGAATGTTCTCTTTATTTGTATATAAAGGGGAATTCTTAGGAGTTAAGAGTATGACAGATTGAGTTTTCTGTTCAGGGCCAGAGTAGGATTCCTCTCTGAGTTGTGTCGGAGCTTTGCTCTGGGAGTAGTTAGAGAATCTCTCTGCTACTATTTTACTATTTTCGTTCCTATTAATAAAGCACCCTATTGTCTTTAATCACCATTGTTTCTCCTTGGCTACCTTACTGTTAATTCATTGGTAGGATCCTTTGGTTCCTATCAATTAGGTTCCCACATTAACTTGAAATATTGCCAATTTACTTCGTAGCCCTTTTAAGCCTTGGCCAATCTTCACCCCTTGAGGTAGCTTATGGGATTAAGCTAAGCCTAGCCCATACTCCAATATGGTATCACAACCTATTCTAGATCTAAAATTGGACCACTTGTATTTGTCGACGCTCCATATGTCCAATACTAGATGTGAGGGGGTGGTATTGAGATGACACATCGACCAGAAATATAACTAATGTGACTGAACTAGCTTTTGGGGTTGAGTTAAGCCTAGTCCAAATTCTAAGAATGACAAGTAGGGTTGATCTGTTGGAAGAATTCAAGAGGGCAAACATGGAATGCATATGTGTCACAATACTGAGGATTGCAGGGTTGAATCTGCTTCAGTTAGAGATTCATCCTTTGTTGATAGGTCTCATCAACCAGTATCAAGAAAATCACAAGGCGGTTATTGGGATAAGTATAAAATGTTAATTAAAAATGTAGACTTTCCTATGTTTGACAGAACAGTTGGTCCAAAAAACTCGTCTGACGGAACAACACATATCATGGATCACTAGGAATGAAATTTATTTTCAAGTTTTAAACACAACTGAAGAAGTCAAGGTGAGAATTAGCTGGCCATATATGAGGGGAGGAACAGCTCATTGGTTTGATCTTCTCAAAGGGACCGAAGAAAAACCGACTTGGGATAAGTTGAAGTAGACTCTTATAAAACGGTATGGGGGATGGGTACATGAGAATCCCTTTGAAGAATTGTTAGCTTTTCGACTGTTCGGTACTATTGAGCAATATAGAGGCTTTTGTGTTGATTCCCTCCAAGGTACCAAAACTACCTTAACAATACGTGAGTATTTCATGAGTGGTCTTCAGCCATCTTTAAAATGGAAGGTTCACACTCTGCAGCCTCAAAATAGAGTGCAGTTGATTAGAATGGCTTAGATGGAAGGTTCACACTATGCAGCCTCAAGAGATGGTTATTGGGAAACAGTGGTGGTGGAGGCAGCTTGTTAAGTTTTCGGCCTAACCTAAGGTTCAGTTCATCCTAAAATGATTTCGGTTAGTCAATATAATTGGGTCAAAACATGGGTACCATAGATTCAAGTTCTAGCAAGACACGTGATCATACAAATTGAGGAACAATTAGTGTGGCTTCCAATAAGGTAACTTTATCTTTAGTGGCGTTAACAAGGAAATGAGAAGGGGGCAGACACAGATTTTCTCAATTACACATGAATCATTAGAAACTTAGAACGTAGAGCTAAAGGGTTGTGCTTCAAGTGTGGTGAAAAATTCCATTCGCGGCACCAATATATAGACAAACTGTTGATGTTGTTAGTGTTGGAGGAGAATGAATGTTCATAGAGAGTGAACATAGAAGTCGAAAATGTCTCTATCATCATTCATTTAAAGTTTCACTTTTCAATGAATGAGGAAGAGGTGATTGAGTGTATTCCTCATTCTTTCAAACATTAGGGACAGAAATCCAGATGCTCTTTTTTTTTTTTTAACGGATAAATATTTTCATTAAAAACCAAATCGAGCACAAGATGAACCCGAAAATGGAGCAAAGTTACAGAACAATACAACAAAACACCCAGCCAAAGGCTCACGTCACGAGTCACTACTAAAAGTAATTGACAAAACAAATCAAGATCCCAAAACACCAAGACCAAAGTCACCAAAGCAAGACAAGAGCCATAACAGACTATGAAAGAACCGAAACGTTAAGGCCTTTGTCTCTGACCTCCGCCTGTGACGCTATGGCTTCTTTGGTTCTCAAATGCAGCCTTCGACGCCTACCACCTACACCGCCTTCTTTGATCACTTCCACTGGTTTCAAGAATTTGGGTACCTCAGGTCGTAATAGCTTGGATCGAACCACTTCCTGATACTTGTTTTTATAACCACTGTTTTTTATTATCAAGATGTTGATTGGTCGTGGATGCTGATAGAAACTGGTTCAAACATAGAAATATAAAGGAAATAACAGACTTTTATTGAACAATTTTGGTTACTGAGGCCAGACTTTAGATTTTACTATAGGAAATCTAGTTTACAGAATTATAAGAGTCTTGGTCTCTTCCTACCATAACCATAAAATAACTATCCCATCACCCCTTTCTCCTTTCCTTTCTCTGTTTATTCATAAAAATAAACAACATACCTTACGTAATAAAAACATAACTGCCAATTGATTTCTGTACTCTCCTCTTGTATTTTTCTCTGATAAGAAGTCTTAACACATGCTTCATATTGTGGTGTGTATGTTTGTTCTTTCGAGTAATTAGGAGTTGCATTTCTTGGTGTATATACAGTTGTGTTTGCTTTAATCATGGATGCAATTGCAGGTATGTTGTAGATGCTGCTGATAGAGACAGTGTTCCAATAACTCGAAGTGAATTAAATGAACTCCTGACCAAACCTTCCTTGAATGGGATTCCTTTGCTTGTTCTTGGAAACAAAATTGACAAGTCAGAAGCTCTTTCCAAGCAAGCATTGGTAGATCAACTGTAAGTTCATATAATAATTTCATCCGAAAATCATCATCATTATTGTTTCTATTGTTGCGTGTGTTTAATGAAATATTTCTTAATGCTTTGTGTAACTAATTAAACCTTTGATTGTTCGACGTTGGTTGATTTCAGAGGACTTGAGTCAATTAAAGACAGAGAGGTCTGTTGCTACATGATTTCATGCAAGGATTCTGTAAACATAGATGTGGTCATCGACTGGCTTATCAAACACTCGAAAACTGCGAACTGATTGTGTTGATGCGAAATTCCTTTCCAGTGTAATGCATAGACCTTAATTTTAGTTGTGGGTCAAGTATGTGTTTGTGTACAGTAACCAAACTTGGTCAAATCTTCCATGCAATGTTTCTTGAGTAAACTGATTACTTGATATTGTACCAAGTTTTGGATGGTTTCTGTTTATAACTAGATTCTAGTCTAGCAACTTCATTTGTTTAAAAATATTTGGTATTATTGTGATCTAAATGTGGAAAAAAGATCAGTATTGAGGCTTGCTTCACAAATAAAATGTATTCACCATATGAAAATGTGCCAACAATTTAAACAAATTGCTTCCTTAACTTGGAAGGAAATAGTTTTATTATTTCAATCCCACACTCTTGTAGGACTCTAGGCATTGTAAATTCATGGAAGAGAAAGGCAACCATTGTTAGATTATAATGATAAATGCTTATATCTACGAACATATTTAAGACAAAAGTCACACGAAGCATGTGATTCATTATTTTCACGCTCACCCGTGTTTTTCGTCCAACACCAAGATAATTATTTGTCCGCTCAATGAAAAATCAACATGTTACCCTTCTAATTGGTGTGTGCGCGCGCACGATCGTGTATGTGCATGTTTATCTAGATTTTATGACTGATGGATTGCATTATGGCTGTGTTGGCAACACTTCCTATAATTTACCAGTTAATAAGAACATCATAAATGGCAATTAGATTACTGGAATTGAATGGATTTGTCTTTGAAAAATAGAATCTCACCCAAATGACACTAAATGTAATGTACAACTGAACCAGATCATATCATAAAATGTTAATATTTTTCATTGCCCAGAGTTCAGATAAACCAGCTAGTAGATTTTAAAAGATGATAGAAATTGCCCTGCATTCTGCTTTAACTTTTCTAAGCTCTGCGTGTTAAACCTCTGAATTCATATCAGTGTGTCCTTTTCAATCAAATTCTTATGAGGGTCATGTGTAGTGTTAAAATTATGGAACAGTAAAAAAAACTATATAGGCAGCAACTTGATTCTTTTGTGATGATGTGGTGTTAAAATTAGTCTGTATTGATAAACAATTTAATTAAGCGCTTATAATACGGATTTGCCTTTTGTTAAGGTAAATAGGGATGGTTCAGTTGTTGATGGCTTGGCTGCTTGTGGTGGCATTTTTCATGATTATCGAGGATCTTTTTTGGGTTGCTTTTCTTGCAACTTAGGTCAAAACTCGATTTTTGAGGCTGAGTTATTTGTCTTTGTGTTGGCTTTGGAATTTACCATTCAACACCATTGGCGTCATCTTTGGGTGGAGGTGGACTCCTAGAGTGTTTTGCAGGCTTTCAAGAACCCTTTGTTAGTTTCATTTGCTCTTCGAAACTGGTGGCATAATTGTACGCATGGAGGCATTTCATCTTTTCATCTCATATTTTTCGCAAAAGAAATTGTTGTGCAAATAAGTCACGGCTTGACTGGTGTTATTTGGTGGGACTCTATCCCCACATTTATTAGAGATGAAGTTTATAGAGACAAATACGGACTTCCTAGTTTCGGTTTTCCTTAGGTCCCTTGCTTTGTTTTTTGGATTATTGTATTCTGTTTTTTCTGGGGATTTTGGTTTGTCCCCCATCTCTTGTACAATTTTCCCTTTTCTAGTAGAAGATGGGGTAGCCTTGGGGTACCAACCTGCTTGGGATGTCAAACTATCTCCTGATATCTTCGTTTGCTTTTGATTCAGCAAAAAAACAAAGCGCTTATAAATGCTTATCATACAAGTGTTTACGTATAGATTGGTATCATAAAATATCATATGAAGAGTTTATGAACATGTCATAAGTTGTTTGTTGTTTCCATATGTTCTCTCGAACGGTTTCACAAATGCATTTGTCAGTGTGATAAACTTAACGTCATCCAAACAGGTCATTGATGTGTTGGGATCAATTAATGGGAGTAATGACTTGTTAGTTGTTACATACGCTTTTCATCAGAATGAACTTATATCTGTTGTACTTTTCTTATTAATGGCTGTAATTAAACCCTTTAAATTATAGAGTTTATTATTGATCAAGCTCAAGCTCAAAATAATTTGGTAGTGGTCCACATGCATTCATGAATTAGCCATTTGGTTCAAGAACTAACTGGTAAGGTAACTATCACGACCTTGTGGTCACTGACACGACGTGCTTGATAGTTCAAAGCTTAGTATCCAACAAATATTTCATTTTCAATTGAAGTTTTGGTAGATGGAACCCAATTTTTTTATGGTCATGTTATCAAATAAAATATTTTCTGTTTTTATTAATAATAATCATCAAAATGTCATTTATTTTACTTTAATGATGTTTGGTAAACAATTTGAAAAAAAGTTGTTTTTTAGTTTGAATTAATGATGTCAACCTAGTTGGGATGACTAACATTTCCTGACTCTGCTTGCTTTCTTTGCCTAAAGGAATAGAACAGGAAGAAAAATGTTTTTGCTTATTGGCCTATATAAAATATAGAATCAAGCAAGATATATAAAAACTAAAAAGGGTGCATTTTAGTTTGATTAATTTTTTTTTTTTATAGAATCAAGGAAAAGATAACAGCACATAACTGTACTAGCTATTCCCATTTTGTCTGTGTCAAATGCAACCATTTGCTTTCTACTTTTGAAGATTTTGTTTAGTGAAATTGTCTTAATTTTGTTTCTCTATAAATAACTCTTCCAGAAACAAAATATACACACATCCTCCTTATTAAAAAAAAAAATGCATATACACTCGTTATTTTTTTTAATGGAAGAAATTTAGGGTGATGGGATGGTGCCACATTTTAAGGTAGGAAAGATTTTCGAGCTCAAGAACGCTTATAAATGTATTTACATTTACCTCTTTTCAAATGCACTGACAAGACTAGAAACCGACATCTTGGATTCAAGACTTGTCTTTTTACCACTATGTCAAACATTAGAGTTTCTCGTTATTCTATTATTATTATTATTATTATTATTATTATTATTATTATTATTATTATTATTATTATTATTATTATTATTATTAAAATACAACAAGAATTATAGACACTAGTAGTATTTTTTAAAACTACATTATTGGTCGAAATCCCTTAAAAAAATATTGCCTAAAATATGCACCTACTTTATCGATAACCAATCCCTTGAAGGTTCTCTTCTCAACCACATTTTTTTCATCCGACTTGAACTCGAGACACTAAAAAAATCCGAGTGCAATTCCATTCGAATCGGTTATTCCACACTAGTATCATAAGCTAACAATGAATTAAATATTTACTAAAAGAATATATCTAGATAATCATGATATATTTACTAGTTTCCCTTAATTTAGATAATCCCTTCTAAAACTAACTGAAACAACTCAGTTTCAACAAATCAAAATTGCATCAGAAGCGAAATCAATCTACATTTCACTTTTACCTGTCCTTTTCTTTCAATTTTTTATCATATGGCGAAAGTTATTTAAGTTAGAAAGCATAATTCTTTACACCTAAGTTTCAACAAACCGAAGTTGTGTCTAAAAGCAAAAGTAACTATTTACATATACATTTAAATATGGCTTTTGGGGAGTCATATTAATATGCCCTCTTTTTCACTCAAAAAGATGTGCAACAAAAAATATATGTCAATTTTCAAGAAAAAGATGCCTCAAAGAAATTTTTTAAGAAACAAGATTATATACATGGAAAGCACCTACCATAAAATTTTCTAGATTCCCTCAAAAAAAAAAAAAAAATTTTTAGATGTTAATAGAGTTGTTTTTTTATTTCACCCAAGATCTATCTTGGAATTTGAAGGCACAAAGATGTTGTTGAAGAATAGAACAAGAGCCAAAGCAGCATCACTGTAAAGGCTGCTCTATATTGATTTTACTTTATTAATTAATAAAAACATAAATATGAAGAATAATATAACAAAAACAGGTGCACAAGAGAAAGAATAAATGTATAAATTGTATACCATTGACAGTGGTAAGGAATTTGTCGCTTTTAAACAAGTGATCATGGGTTTGATCTTTGATTCTTGCATATGAAAAAGATTCAGTTGAAAGGAGAGAACTCGTCTTGTATGTTCTACAGATTTTCCAACGGAGATTAATCATTATTAAACAACGATGGAGTTCGTATGAATAACATGATAACCAAATATAGATATATCATGTATAGTTCTTAGGTTATTTTTAGTGTGATTTGAAATGGTAACCAAGTTTATCCAAATGAGGTAGCCCCCAGTAGTAGTTACAAAGTGTACTCCATCTCAATTATTTAGTTTTGAACTTCAGCTTTATTTGGTGAGAATGTTTTAACTTTAGCTATCATCTGAAAAACGGGAGCCCTTAATATGGACCCCAAAATAAAGGTCCACCAGTGAACCTATACATATAACCTGCTGCAGCCGGTTACCCAAAAGAAAAAAATAAAAACAGTGCAGAACTCTAAACATTTTTTGTTTTGTTTAAGAACAAAATATGAGCAATTTATGGCAACTACCTTCCTTTATCTGCGACTCGAATCTTTCACTTGTGAACTGTGATGACTGATGAGTCAATATGTTCTTTAGGATTTACAATTTTAATTTTAATATGTAAATCATTTTTGTTCTAAATATTTTTTCATCAATAATTCGATCTCAAATCAGAAACAAAACATTTATAAGACAATAAAACTCATGTGTAGATCGACAACAATTCCATTGGCACTGGCAGAAGCAAATCAGAATAACAACACTACCGATTTGTATCCTTCTTCTCTCAACATGGGTAGATCTGCAAAAGAGTTGAACGACTTGATTTTACAGTTTTTCATTTTGTTTGGTAATGAGGTTCAATCTTTTTCCTTCAAAAAAGAGGTTCAATCTTTTTATGTTGAATCAGAGCCTCAACACAGATTTTCATTTTTTTTTCAATGCGTTCATCTGTAGCCAGTTTGACAAAGTCCGACGAACCAGTTAGTTAAGGCATATCCTCTCCGACGAGTTTTTGTTGGGTCAAAAATTTTCTGCATAACTTTTTTTCCATGAAATTCTTCATAAATCTATTGAGAAATTGAGATTGAATTTGGGCCCTCTGTTATCATTCATCACATTGATATTTCGTAAAACATGTTTTGAGACAATTTTCTGCAAAACACTGCTATGAAAGTTGAGAATATTTGGACATTTTTCGTCACTGAACACTAAAAATTGTTTTTCTTAAGACACTAAAAATTGTTTTTGAAAAGTGAGATTATTGTAAAATAAATAAATAATAATTTAAGTTAGGTAACCGGCTGTAATAAGTAATTTACATGGGTTCACCAATGGACCTTTATTTATAGGGTCCATAGTAGGGGCTACCCTGAAAAACAAAACAAACAAAAAAAAAATCAAATATAAACCCATAAATCATTATATGAAGCATGTCTGGATGTGTGATTTGGTAAAGTGTGGCAGGTGAATGTGTTTCATTTTCTTAGATTTCACTTTTTTTTTAATGAGATTTTTTCTATGTTTTTCCTTCATCATTATGCTGTTGAATACATCAAATATAAAATAAAATGTATGTTATATTATATTTTCTTAATGTCCTCTAAACATTATACAAGATAATTTGAAAAAGATTTAGTTTCAACCATCTATATAATAGAAAAAAGTCCCCCCCCCCCCCCCCCCCCCCCCCCCCCCCAACCCCATTCATATAATAATAACACACAAATATTATAAAAATAGTTGTGTTTGAATTATAGTTTGCAAATTATGATTTGATCTAAACTATTTATTTTACTAAAATCATAATTCAATCATATTCAATTATAAAACCATGTGATTGTGCCAAACATGTTATGGACAAAACTTAATTTACAAGCAAATGGGGTTTAGAAGATAATATAAACATGCACTCAAAACTATGATAGGTTGGACTTTAAGAAGAGCAGAAAACATTGTTTCAACGCTTATAAAGAACAAAAAACTATGATAAAAACCGACCCCCTAAAAAATAGAAGGATGTAAATATCAACTAGATATCCAAACAGATTATTCACATTTCCCACATAATAATTCAGTAAAAATGAACTCAATCATGTATCTAAACGTAGCAGTAAATTAACTGGCTTCTATAATCCTTCAATCAATAAAACAAGAACAATATAATAATCATGCCAAAAACAGGCCAATATTGAAATAATGAGGTTTCTCTCTTTAATTTTATATTTTTAAGCTTATGAAGCACCCGAATCATCAATAGAATAGTACTGTTGGGAAAAATCAATTATCTCCACCTTTAGACAAATCATCATGAATCTTCTCTTCCTCTTTCTCTGAGCTAGGATGACAAATTTTCTCAATCTTGCTTGCAACCACATCCATTGAAGGTCTCTTATCAGGATAATGCGCGGTGCATTCAAGAGCAAGCTGCAAAAGATTCACCATTTCCTCCTCAACACTTTGGTACCTGAGAAGCTCCATGTCGAAAACCTCAGTGTTCCACTCGTCTTGAACAATGGACTGGACCCATCTTGGTAGGTCTACTCCTTCTTCATTCAGCGAAGAATGAGTAGGCGCTTTCCCGGTAAGAAGCTCCAAAAGCATTATACCAAAGCTATAGACGTCTGCTTTTTGGGATACTTTGCGCGCATCGGTGACCTCTGGTGCACGGTAACCGGAAACTCGGTTGGGTGTAGCGGTTGGAAGAGCCAGGTAAGCGAGGCCAAAATCTGAGACGCGAGGTTCAAATGATTTGGTGAGAAGGATGTTTGATGACTTGATGTTTCCATGGGAAGATGTTGGACCTTGTGAGTGTAGGTATGCAATCCCTTGAGCAGCACCAAGGGCAATGGTTGACCTAGTTTCCCAATTCAGTGGAGTCCTTCCAGCTCCATTATTTGCTATAAAATGAAAATAGCAAGATGTATAAGTAAACAAATAATGTGCATAAATGTCTAGCATCTAACTCAAGATCAAAATGCAAATATAGAGCATATACTAAATCAAAATTTGAATATCTGACACGCAATCGCTAAATCCAAATTGGATCTATATCCTTTTATCACGCATTTGCCGCAGTCACACAATCTAGGCTATCAATCAAGATCTGACAACTCAAGTTCTGACTTTGTAAGTTGGATCCAACATACCAAGTCAAACATAAGCCGTCGGATACTAAATAGTCTAGATTGCTTGACTATGGAGTCCAAATCAAAATCCTTGAGTCCTGTACAGTCAACATTACTTTATAAGAATTTTAAATATTAGAAGATTAAGTACAACCAAAATGGAAATATGCATTGATATAAAAGCCAGTATATAAATTTAGGTGATCTGCAAAGCCTAAGAGAGACTAAACTTCAGATTTCACAAATAATGCTTTAGATATCAAAAGTTTAAACTCTTGATGCAAGATTCCATCACACATAGGCATAAATAATGTACCATCAAATATACATAGGCCTCAAAACCAGAATATCTATCAATTCTGTCACTCAATCAATGTTGTCAATCGCGGGAAATTGGGGTTTGTTCAAATCCTGCTATGCTGCAATGCTATAGCGCCGCTATTTGACAGTATTTTGTACTTAATAGTGTATCGCATAACAATAGTGATTTATTCAAATTTCGCTATGCTATAGCGCCACTGTAGCCGCTGTTTGACAACGTTGCACTCAATGAAAGCCTTACATTCAGGAAAAAATAGCAAACTAAAATCAGACAGGCACAGGACAAAAATAAGGCATAATGAAATGAAGCCAAAGGCAAGATAGGAAAACAGTTGGTGGAACCGAATGTGTTAATCATTGTCTCTAGTCGAATTGTAACAAAATTACAAAAATATCTCTGAATATGTCTTTTATTAGTTTGTTTGGTCCTCAAATGTGTCTTTTGTTAATCGGGTTGATCCATAAAATTGCTGACAAATTACACTCAGGGATGTTTTTGTGATTTCAACACATTCGTGAATTATATTGATACCACCCGACACATTTAGAGACCAAAATGACGATTTACACAACCATAAACAAATAGTACAGAACATTCAGAGGCACAAACACAACCAATAATTGACCATAAAGCCAACATGGAGTAGACACAAGAACAGCCACAATCATTAATTTATAAAACAAAAGATAAGGTACCAATACCATATTAGCATCACAACACAAACAAAAGACATGTAAACACAAATAATTTACAACAAAATGACAAAAAATCAAAAGCAAAAGACAAACACATACCATGCAAGAGTGCAGATAAGCTTCCCATTGGCATATAATCATACACAACAAGCTTCTCATCTTTACTAAAATAATAACCCCTAAGTGGGACCAATTTCTCATGAACCAATTTCCCAACCTCCTCAATTTTCTCCCTGAATTCTCTTTCACTTGTTGTAACATCCTTCAACCTCTTCACAGCCACACTTATTCCCATCTCCAATGTTGCCTTATAAGTTGTTCCAAATGTCCCTTTTCCCAAAACTTCAGCTGAAGCTTTTAACAAATCATCCAAACTAAACTTTCTACTCACATTCCCAATAAATATCAAACTCTTCTCTAATGACACACCAGAAGCTGAAACCGAAGTTGAAGCCGTCGTTGAAGCCGAAGCCAAACCTGAATAACTCCCACCACCACCACTCTCAAAATCTCTAGTTTTCTCACGTGACACCTCACCTTCAACACTCTTGGCAGGTGCTACATTATCAGAATCACTTTTTTTTCTTTTTCTACAACACAACACCAAAAGAACAAGAATCAACACCAAACCGAAAACACAACCAATCACAATACCAGCAATAGCTCCACCAGATAAACCATTTTTGTCATTGTTTCCAGGACAAGCTACTTGAAGAGGATTCCCACAAAGCAAATTCCCAGAAAAAGCACTTACATTTAAGCGCGAAAACCTCTTCGGAATTTCTCCGGTTAAATTATTAAACGATACATTGAACTGATGCAAAGGAGGAACATTAAGATCAGGAACAGAACCAGTAAACATGTTCTGTTCCAAAAACAATGTATCCAAACGAGTAAGATTATTAAAATGTTCAGAAATTTCACCACTGAAATTGTTTTTACCTAAATTCAACCTCACCAAATTCTGCAAACCGTATAAAAACTCCGGCACCTCACCGGAGAAAAAGTTACTATGAAGATAAAGATTTCTAAGTGAAACCAGTTTTGCAAAATCCATAGGAATTGGTCCTGTTAATGCGTTATACCGGAGAGAAAGTGTCTGCAATTCAGTAAGATTACCTAAACCTGAAGGAAGGTTACCGGAGAGACCCATCGCCGGTAACCTTAAGGCAGTGACTCTTTTGTTATTGCAGATAACTCCGGTCCATAAACATGGGTTTGTTTCTGATGAATTCCATAGAAAAGTACGTCCACCCACCGTGGCGCGGAGTGTCAATAAACTGGCTCTGTCGGAAGCTAGATCGGCGCCGGAAACAATGGTGATTATTAAACATGCTGTGAAATAAAGCAGAACGGTTTTTTTGAGCTTCATGTTTGTGAAGTTTGAGTCTTTGTGATGAATTTGAGGGAATTGGGTTAATGGGTATGGTGATGAAGATGGTTCATGAAGTTGGTGAGTTTTGGTTTGAATTTTGGTGGAAGGAAAACGGAGAGAAAATTGAGAAGAAAAGGAAAATTTTGAGGTGAAGAGTGAGAAAGTGAGAGTGGCGTGAATGAGAGTGGTGGGTGTCACGTATTATATCAACCTTTCGCAGTGTTAGAGATAGAGAATCGGATTCTGTCAACTTAGCTCGATCCGGTTGATAATGAGTTGACTCGTATCGGTTAGGTTATCAATGTAAGACCTGTTGTTGGTTTTTTTTTTTGTGTAAATCGAGTATCTCTGCGCAACCGCGGATATTGATTTCTCAAACCTTGTAGGATTCAAATAGACGGTAAACTCTTCATAAGAGTTTAAACGCTGCTACTCTAAAACTGGATTCGAACTTAGAACCTTTTTTTTTTTTTGAAGAATCAAAAATTTCAAACTTAGGACCTTAGTTAAACTAAAATAGATATGTGTTATATCATCTAAGCGATTTTATGTCGTTGTTCGGTGATTTGTGCTAGTAATTTTTTTTTTGTTAACGTTCTTAATCTACTGTTGAGTCTAGCCCAAATTATCTAAACTTATTGATATTTAAAAATATATTATATATTATGTCAACTTAGCATATGTTTGATATCTTAACGGGTTTGTTAGAATTAAAATGATTTATCGTGCTTTTTCAAAAATTATTTTTTGTAACTTCTGTAAAATTATAATGAATCGCCGTGATTTTGATAGTACTCAACGTGATACCAAATAGACACTTAACCAGAAGTTGTTATAAATTCAACTCAGCCTTGAAAATGTAATTTTATTAAATTTAACAAAAAAAATCCTCCTTAATTCAAGGAATTAGTCATATTTGATTCACACAACAACAAAATAATCATACTTATTCCTTCAAAAAAAAAAATCATACTTATGATTTTTGAGAGGTCTTACGCTAATTCATTTGTAGAGAAGAACCAATGTTTTGTGTGGGTGACCAATGGTGATTGGTTGTTTATATGTTAAAATATTTAAGGAAGTTTCTTAGTGGACCCCCGTATGTTCCGTTGTCCAGTAAGAAAGGCTCTAATTCGGCGGTGTCCGGTCATAGCGTGTCCTCCGAGTTGGACCGTTTGTACAGAAAAAACCTTATTATGTTCATGTGGGTCCCGTAGATTGTTTTAAACAATTTTGAGAAAAATACCTTTGATTTTTCACAAAATGTATATTTTTAGAGAAAAGTTATTTTTTTCGAGAATAGACTTTGAACTCTGACCTTGTATATATCATGTATTGTCCATATCAACTGAGTTAAGCTCATGAGGACGGAGAAAAGTTATTTTATGAACATAAAAATTGTTTGACATCTACTTTTATACGGCTGCTAATGTTTTTTTAATTATCACATTTTAATTATTCATATATCACTTCTCGTAATTTTTATATTTAACTTGTATACACAAGTATGACGAAAATACTTTTAAATGTACATTCGATTATATTTTACTATATAAATATTTGTCGAAATGATTTAGAAAAGTATTTATCTTTTTTTTTAAGGAAGAAAAATATTAGAAAACTATTTTAACAAAGAATCATAATTTTAAGGTAATAATTCCAATATTTCATGTATGGTAATTTTTTAAATAAAAAACTTTATTTTTTGACTTATCACAATATATGTTATGATTTTAAAAGAAATAAGTTAAGACATTAACTTCATGACAAAATTAAGACATTAATTAAAATTTGATTACTTTTGAGATATCAATGTATTTTAAAATGTTCAATATTAAAATTATATTGAATAAAAGGGAAAATACTCTCAATACATAATAATTAATCTCGTATTTCCTTTTATTTGGTTGTTTTTAAAAAACAAAAAATATGTGTTATTTATTTGTCTTCACGGACATTCAATTCTAAAGTACAATCATTTTGTCATTTCTTTTCGCATCATGTAATAGACCATATTTTAAGAGGGTTTCATTTTAGTGACTTAAGTTTTTGTGATTTGTGTTGCTTTAGTCTATGGATCATTTTATGCGGGTTTTATTTAAGTGATGTTAAGTTTTTGCGATTTATGTTACTTTAGTCTATGCATCTTGCTAACAAGTGTCTTTAGACACTTATTAAGGATTCAAAAAGAAAAATAATTGAAAAAATTTATGTTAAAAAAGTTACTTTTTAATGTTTTAATGTGTTGAATACACTTTGAAGTTTTAAGCGGGTTTCATTTTAGTGACTTAAGTTTTTGTGATTTGCGTTGCTTTAGTCTATGGATCATTTTAAGCGGGTTTTATTTAAGTGACGTTAAGTTTTTGTGATTTGTGTTACTTTAGTCTATGTATCTTGCTAACAAGTGCCTTTAGACACTTATTAAGGATTCAAAAAGAAAAATAATTGAAAAAATTTATGTTAAAAAAGTTACTTTTTAATGTGTTGAATACACTTTAAAGTTCTCATCAAGTATTCTAAAGATATTTGTTAGTATTTCCCTTAGTCTATTTAGTTGATAATCAATCATATACTCTCATTAAAATACATTAAATTCACGAAAATCACCAAACACTAAAGTCACACATATGAAATTCATTTCAAGCAATGAGTTTTCGATCTTTAGTAAAAAAAAAATTCTAAGCTTTTTTTTGTTTGTTATTTTTCATTGATGAAATAGCTTTCCAACAGCCTCAATTTTTTTTTGTTTGTTATTTTTCATTGATGAAATAGCTTTCCACTTGTCATTAGAGTTATTTTAGATTTTTAAAAGTCGTACTTTGTACCTTTACGATTTAGGTTTGCATTAATTTATGTTTATGTGGTTCTATTATCCAATTATAGAAATTTAATTTGCATAACAAAGTTTCATACTTAACGTCAATGTTATATTTGTGGATGTAGTGATCTTACGTTTTTTGGCAATTTAATTTATAAAATCAATAATATATTTATGAAATGAGTAATTGTTAAAGATCAAGGTTATGACTCGTGATGTTACTCAAGCTTTCAGCAGTATGCATGAAAAGATTACTTGCATTTAGCCTCAGCTTATTTCTTAGCAAAGAGGTCATCCTGAGTCCTGACCATATATTCTTAATGTGGATGGTAGTGCTCAAACCAACCCGAGGATGACAGGATTTGGTGGCTTAATTAGAGACGTCAATTGACAACTTATATGTGACTTTCATGGTAATATTGACTACTCAAATAATCTTCATGCCGAAATCTTGACATTAATGCATGAGATTCAAATTTGTTGGGTTGAAAGTCTGAGACACATTATTTGTTACACTGATTCCATGCATATTATTCACCTGCAACATGCTAATGTTTCCACTCACCACTATGAAAAGGAGATAACTATTATTAGAAAAGACATGACTAAAGATTCGAACAAAAACACCACGAGAGAAAAAAAGATACTATACACTGATGATTCTACTAGGACTAAACCCTAGCAGAGCGGCGCAAGGACTCTCCCTTCATAAATTAGTCAAAGAAAATGTTATCCTACCTTCCCTTGCCCTAGAGTTATTTTTACAATTTCTTATTTTTTTTTATCCCCTTCCCTTTCATTGACATTACAAATCCTTTCCTTTCCTTTGGCATTAACAATAGTACTTTATTTTCTTTTTATATCCTTTTCCTTCTATCTCTTTTTCAATTTTCAAATAGTGTAATTTAACATCCAAATTAAGGCACCTTCACCAGAGTATTGTAGTAACTTGTAATTGAATTGGTGCTGCCGGCCAGTTATTACTAGTACCTAGATAATGTAGCTGCACTTTGAGTGGTAGATTCAGGAAACGATGACATGTGTTGGCACTTATAAATAGCATAAATTGGGTTTAGCTGGATAATAACCAAAAATAACATCTTGGCTCCACATTTTTGCCATTTTACTTTAACGATGGGGTCATTTCATATTATAGTAGTACTGTTAAATACAGACACACTATCCTTTTGTAACAAAAAAAAAAAAAGACATTGTCCTTCAAAAAAAAATATATACACACTAAATTAAGTTTCAATTTTTTTTTTCCAAAAACTAAATATATCCTCACTCTTTTTTTAATACGTTGTGCACATTTTAATATTATATGTAGTAGTATATTCCAGTTATTTAACAAAGGCTTAATTTCGTCAAAAATAAAATAATAAAGCTTAAAAAAACGGAATAATATGGCTTACAAAAATACAAATAATATGGTAATTGCCATGTAGTACTTCTGACAATTTTGCATGAATGTATCTCAGCTACCAGTACTATACATTAGTTGGATAGGAAATGATATGATCACTTTCCAAGAGGCAATTAATTGCAATTTTTTTTAAGGCATTGAATATATTGTTTTTGAAGAAGCTAAACTAACACATTAAAATTAACATAGAATTGAACTTGAAATCTTGAATTGAAGCATATTTCAAGATCACAAGTCAACATTATCAGATCAACCCAAGTGAGTTAAGGCCATGAATATTACCAACCAAGAATAACCTTCTTCAAGCATAAGATGTACCAGAAAGAATTAATTAAGAGATCAAAGTTACATTACAATGAGATTCAAAGCAACAAAAAAGAAAAGTTATGTTATTTGAACAATAAGTTGATTGACAACTTTTGGGACAACCATGATTTTACAAAAAAAAAAAAAGGTATTGACACAAAAACAAAAGCAATAAAAAGAGAAAGTAAAAATATGGTGTGAGTATGAAAGAAAAAGTTGTCACAGAAGTTGTTGTATAAATATCATTTCTCAAAGAGAAAGCAAGCTAAATTACAACAAGAAAGCAAGAAATATGATTAAGCCTCCAAAGATGATAGGCAAAATAAAAAACAACATATTTTGATTTTAACCACAAAAATATTTCTCCTTGTGCCGAAAAATTCACCTATTTCACTCTTTCCATATGATCCAAATCACTAATGTTCAAATAATATTAAGCGCCAAATGAAAACTTTTTAAATAGCCCCCCTAACGCACTAAACTGAACTAAATGATCCAATAAAATCTTGTGAAAAGCCTTTGAGAAGTCGAGCCAACAAGAAGTTAGAGACCATATCCTACCATAAAAATCACATTTAACATATAGGTGATCCCTGTCTTCTAACAAGCAAATTTGATCATTGTGATCAATGATCTACCGCCTTGCCAGGTTATCTTTTGTCGAAACACGGTTAAGAAATAGCTGCTAAACAAAAATATTTATTTTTAGCGGAACCACTTTTAACCACATAACCTAATTATAATTCGTAGGAGTGATGTCTTCCAAACCCAACGATCCACCACCTCTACCTGCAAAACAACTAAAATTAGGCACTCGACACATTACTCCACCAATTTCTCCACCTAAGCAAACAACTTCCTCTGTCATTTCCACGTCTCACCGTTCACTTCCCCAACCTAAAGAATGCATTTTAGCTACAGTTACCAATTTAATTTTCGCCAACTCATAAAGCAGTCTAAATCTAACATTAAAAGTAAAACATTCGAGCCAAGAATCCCTCCAAAACATAGTAGAGGATCTATTACCCACCCTCCGACCAATATTATCGATCATCCACCCTCCATCTATCAATCCAACACTCTTTGTAAGCTTATTCATAGTCTACCATCAAACTGGTCCCCTTCCTCCCCAACACACAACCACCCCCATTCCTCTCCATACAGAGCCCCAACACCCTATACCATAAACTCTCTCTTTCCTTTAAACCCTCTTACCAAGTAAAGCTAAGTTAAACTCCTCTAATCTCCCAAGCCTTAAACCTCCATCTTCTTTTTTCAAATAGATACTACCCCATCTTATCCAAAATATTAAGGACAAAACAAATTTAAGAAGAATCAGACGACACCCCATAGAGAGATTTCTATTCTTCCATCCCGATAAACGTCTTTTATTATGTGTGTGTAAACCTCCAAGTGTTTGATGTTTCTAACGTTCATATAGTAAAGTGATAATAAAAGAAGAGAAATATTAACTAGGGTCCTAAAAACACTTGTTAAAAAGTTTAAAGTGAAAACTTTATTTTGAAAATTGTAAATTCAACACATTGAAACAAAAAAAAAAAAAATTATTTTCTATATAAATTTTCAATTATTTTTATTTCTAAATCCTTAACATGACCCATAAAAGAAAGTTTAATAAAATTTTGGTTATCTGTTTTGGTAGAGCTCCAATTTGGTCCTCTATTTTTTAACAAAATTTTGGTCCTTTATTTTTAATTCTGCAATTTTGAACCCTCAACTAAATAAAATAAAACCAATTTATGATTTTGGCCATTTAATTTGATGACATGTTAATAAATTGTTTACTCTCAACCTCTTGTATCATTTCAATTGATCTTCTTTTGACTATGTATATATCGTCACGACTCAATTTAACACGTATTTTTGAAGACTCATATCAATTATGTAGGTCATTCTTTATATATAAGGTCACATAATATATTACCACGTCATTAAATTGGATAATATTATCATGGATTTAAAATTGTGGTTTTACTAAAATAGGATGTTTATAACGGCTTCAACTAAGCACCATATTCAAAAAATGGCCTTTTTGTTTACACCACAAGAGATTTTTTAGGACTATCAAACACATGGGGCCTTTTTAAGCTCCGAGCGTTCACATGTTCCAAGCGTTTTTTTAACCAAAGTCAATGGAAAGTGGTAAGTCATGATTTTTGCATAGAAATTTTTTTCCTGCCCCTATCACCAAAAAAAATGATATGTCTGCCCCTACTTGAAAACAATTGATCAAAATGCCCTTGTTCTTCAGTTGAATTGGCGAGCATAGCTATTTTTTCGGCAATCTCTGCAAGTGTGCAGACTTTTCTCTGAACATTCTGTCAGTTCTTCAAACAAGATGGTGAGCATGATTTTTTTAAAGTTTTTTTCATGTTCTGATTTTCATATGGCGAGCATTGCTTCTTTTTTTTTTTTAAATTTTTTTTTTCCTTAAAGAACATGACATTACATAGAAAAGCCTGCACACTTTAAATAAATTTTTTTTAAAATTTTTTCAATGATCGCCAAATCAAAATAAGAACATGAAAAAAACTTTAAAAAAATCATGCTCGACATCTTGTTTGAAGAACTGGCAGAATGTTCAGAGAAAAGCCTGCGCATTTGCAGAGATTGCCGCAAAAATAGCTATGCTCGCCAATTCAACTGAAGAACAAGGGCATTTTGATCAATTGTTTTCAAGTAGGGGCAGACATATCATTTTTTTTGTGATACGGGCAGAAAAAAAAAATTCTTCGATTTTGCAATGTTTATCATTGATATCTTTCAAAATCATGATAAAATAAATTCTATTATTGATATGCTTATTATCCTCATTCCAAATGTTGATTCAATGTCTAAATCACATGAATCTCGACCTACTACCAACTTATGCAATGTGTCTTATAAGACTGTCCATAAGATTCTTGCTCAGATGTTGTGATGTAAATGGAAAACATGTTAAGCCCTTTCTGAAGTACTTTCAATCCTAATAGGAAAAGTAGTAACAACATTATAATTGTGCAGGAGGTGTTACAAGATCAAAGAATGGAACCAATGGTTGGATAAGCATTAAAATTGATCACGGAAAAGCCTTATTATATTAAAGTATTAACCAAACATTGATTCTTCATCACACCATGCAATTGTTTACATCATAAGATACATTTGTTTTCCATATTTTTCTCTCCATTTTTATTCCTATCAACGCATTTATAATTTTGCAAATCTTAAAGCTTACTAGTGATGTTAATATTTCGAACTTTATGCGATTTAGGTGATGCATCTTTAGGTACAAGAACAGTGAGAACTCCATTTTCCACATGTGCCTTAATCTGATCCAATTTCACATTCTCAGGCAATTCAATCATCCTTGAAAAATCTCCTTTTCCAGTTCCTCTTTCAGCTACATGCCAAACAACGTCCTTTCCCAAATTCTCCTCTTTCACACCTTCTCCTCTCACGTGCAAAATGTTCCCTTCCTCAATTTGTACTTTTATCTCATCTTTGTTGAATCCTATATCCAAATTACATATCACCCAAAACTTAATCAAAATCAATTAACCAATTCTAACTATGAAGCACAGACACAAAAATCAGACACGACATGAACACATCCATATTGATGATAATTTAAAATTTATTCAATGTAATTATGTGTATCATGTCGGTGTCCTATTGATGTAGGACATTGTTGAACACAAGACTCGCCTTCCATCAAAAGTATATGTGCTACAAAGACTCTAATCTACAAAGATTCTAACTACAAAGTACCGATACGGATACAAACATCAGACACATCAATAATTTAATAATTTTAAAATATGACGTAATTCAATTTAAATGTAATTATGTGTGTCATGTGGTGTACTATCGATATCATGCATGTGTCAAGCACTAAAGACGCCATCTATCTAAGTGTTTGTACTAAAAAAATATTCTAATCCACATATATTTTCAACAAAACATAGTAGAATCACAACTCAAAGGTTCCATTTGCGTCAATAAAATTGAAAGAAGAGAAAAAAGTGAGAGTGTCATTACCTGGAACGTTGATTTTGAGGATATGAGAAGTTGGGGATTCAATCCAATCCAAGAGTGCTGTTGAGCCGGAGTATCCTCTAAAAGTTGGAGAGTGATCCAAGAAAAAGCGTTTAAAAGGGTATCCAAGTATAGTTTCAGCCATTATTGATTTGACACTACAACGAAAGTGATAAATTAAATATGATATGATGTTGTAGTTTGTTTCAAATTTCGTGAGTATATGTTTTGTTTTGTGTTTATGATGAGACACTCCAGAATGTTCTTTGAATTGATCATAATCCTGTGTTCTTTAATTAATAATCAAATCTTCTAGGTTCTTCTAGTTATGGTCTTATGGAACGTGACAGCAATTGGGCCTATACATTTTTGGGCCTAGTACTAACTAGGCTAGAAGTTTAATGATTTCTTTAGGACTATTTTGCTTTTCACACCCTATCTACTTCTTGTATGCCTTATTTTCTTTACCAAAATGTTTATGGGTTTTGGATTCTATAATCCAAACATAATTCGGATGTGTTTGGATTATAGAATCTCAAATATGCTTATATATAATAGCAATCATAATCTTTCATATTTTAGCAGTTATGAATTTTGCTTTTCAAAACAACCAAAATACAAAGTAAAATCATAAAACATGTCAAATAAAATATAAAAACACCACCAAAAAATTCTAAAATTCAAATAAAGCTAATGCACTTTTTTTGGATTTTGCTGAGAATATAAAAAAAAAATGGGTCTAAATGATGGAATTTTGGATTTTGAGGGGCGAAGTCCGGTAAGAAGTCCCTTCTACTGAGATTTTTTCAACAATCAGTTGGATTTTTTCAGATTTTCGGAGCAAGTTTCAAAATAATATGAGCAAATAGCTTGAAAACTGGATTTTCGACTGGGACACGATGGAAACAACTAGCAATGACTTGAAAGGAGGAGGGTTGGGATAATTAGTATGGTTCGTAAACTGATTATCCATGTTACAAATATGCTCGGTCTTTGAGCTAATACAATTTATTATTATGTTTTTCTCTTAATTCTTAACACAAGAGGGCGTTCAGATTTTCTAAGAAGAAAAAAACAGAGAGAAGAGCATTATAGCTCAAATGAAAGTAAAATTCATATGAAATTATATTGAACAAAACATAGTGATTTGTACTTAATACTCCTATTTATAAAGTTAGACTACACTATGTCCTCGCGAGCTTAGTTCAGCTGGTAGGACAATGCATAATATATGCAAGGTTGAGGGTTCGAAACCCAACCACCACAAAAAAAGAGACTACACTAACTAATTGAGTAACTAACTCTAACTAGTCCTAACTAGCAATTAATGCTAATAAACTCCGGCTATCTTAACGTGTATAGAAAATTTAATTTTTTTGTGAAGTAATATAATGACTAAAAATTAACCTCTTAAAAGTGAATAAGTGAAATGTCTGGAGTTCGAACGCAGACCCTGCATATTATAATGTCTTTAGCTCACATGCACATAAAATTCAATTATTTAATTAGATAAAGAATAATATAGTAGTTTAAATATTGTCCGACTCTTTTAACAATGAAACAAATTATAAAAACATGATTAAAGTGATTTTATTTATATAATTCCATACTGAGTTTCCAAAAAAAAAAATATAATTTGTTGTCCACCAAATCAACATCAAACTTTTTAAAAGAATATTTTTCCTCATAAAAAACACTTTTAAAATAATATTTAATTGAAATTACAAATTTAACAAGCCCACCTATTAGAGTTAATAATATATATATATATATATATATATATATATGGGGTTTGCTAGAACACACCCACTAGTTTTCATGTGGGAGTGTTTTAGCAAGTAAATAACTAAAAAGTGGTTAAATACACCCTAAGGTGTATGTTGCTATAACACACCTTCTAACAAAAACAAGTGGGTGTGTTCTAGCAAATCCTATAGGCATTTGCTAGAACACACCCACTAGTTTTTATGTGGGAGTGTTTTAGCAAGTAAATAACTAAAAAGTGGTTAATTACACCCTAAGGTGTAGCTTTGCTAAAACACTCCCACATAAAAACTAGTGGGTGTGTTCTAGCAAACCCCTATATATATATATATATATATATATATATATATATATATATATATATATATATATATATATATATATTTAGGAAAGTTAATAAGATATATAAAGACCTAATAATGATAATGATTAGCGTCTCTTTGTTTAACAATCATGCTCATGTTAAGAGATTCCAACAAAAGTAATTGTTTCTTTTGAATATTTCTTTTGGTAAATGAGGGCATCTCTACACAATTTTGTATTAGGAGACTAATAACTTGAGGTATGTCGAGTGTAATGGAAATACCTTTCAAGAGAGTTTTCTTTAGTCACAATCACTGAAAATCAAACCTATAGTTGATTTTCTTTCAAGAGAGCTTTCTTTAGTCACAATCACAGAAAGAACGAGAGATACCAAAAGTTTTTGTTTAATTAAAAATTAAATAAATAAAATGAAGCATAAAACCTGAATCCGCTTATTCGTGCATTTTCATGGGTATTATGCATGCTCTTATTTATTCTTATTTTTTTGGCTTTCGCACCGGTTTCCGACCCACCAAAGTGGGCGACTAATCCGGCTCGTGCATAGAGACATGCGCACTGGCCAAACGTTGTTCCCCCTGGAAATCGAACCTGATATTCTCCGGATACGTTCTTGGAAGGAGCTCCTTGCCACTGGAGCCCAAACAACTTGGTTTCTTATTTAAAATAGTTTATAAACTGGCCTAAGTAATTACCACTTATATCACATCATATCATATTGCTAAGTTACTATTTAATTTCTTTACCCTATCTTCATTTACAACTTATATTTGAGCCCGGCACTAAACTTTTAAGCTTCTACCACCGCCTTCTTTTTGGTACAAAAAGAACTTTTACTACCACTACCACTTCCACTTCCACTTTACTACATCATGTTTGGTCTATATTATTTGTGCTTGACTGCATGGTAAGCGTTTCCTTAATATGTAAGCTTTGATTAAGTGACTATATATATAACTATATTTTATAAATAAGAATTAGGTATCCAAAAAGTTCAAAGGCGCATATACCAAGTATAGTAAATAATGCAAAATTATTATTGAACTTTACAGAAATAAATGAATAATAATATAGTTACTTTTGTTTGCAAAGCATGAAACTTTAAATTGCACAACTTTGTAAAGTGGAAAGGAAAGCAGCTAGAATCTCTTGGCTCACTTCTTTTTTCCTCTTTTCTTTTTGTATTCAAATACAAGTACCCCATCTTGCACATTCTTTTTTGTATCCTCTTCAAGGTTCAAAGTCCTCTTTTGAATTCAACTTTAAATTTGAAAGAGAAAAAGGATAAGAAAAGATAAAGAACATCATGAAGCAAAAGAGGCACAAAAGCAACTCATAGAGGAAGTCCATACGGTGAGATTTGATCAGTGGGAATGCCACTAAGCGTCACAAACTTAATTTAACTTATTTACCTGCACGGAAAGAAGATACAAGCACAAAAAAAATCATGTCAAGATATTGCTTAATCCAATGGTTATATGTTTTAATTTTTTATGATTTGAATTGATTATATTAGTTAAGGAAAATCAAAGAGACAAAAAAAGAAAAGAAATAGCCTAATACTACTTACCTTGTCTCCTACAAATCTTGCTCAAGAAAGCAATGAGAATAACAAGTATGGCTGCTCCTGCTAATAAACCAATGATTAATGCAAATCTCTTTTCACCTACTATACCCAATTTTCCTGCAAGCCATCCAACAAAATAAGTCAGGTAATTTATACCACACGTGATCAAAATTCAAAGGGAATAACATCAACTTTGATTATATTTTTGTACTATAAATTTTATTTTGATAACATAATTTAAAAAAAAAATTGAATTTAAAAACATACAACTAGAATATTGAAACTAAAATTTATATACATGCATAATATGAATGTTATAAAACTGAAACAAAGTAATATCAATTAAAGTAAAAAATGTACAAATAAAATATATGCATAACAAAACATAATATGTTTTTATATTTTAATAAAAGAACAAACCCTAATATTTTCACAAGTAAATAAACTATTAGAAGAAAAATAAGTGTGTTCCTTTTTTTCTTACAAATCTCTTTGGAACATGTTGAAATAATAAAACATTGGGTATATATATATTTTTTTACTTATTTTAGTTAAATCTACCACATTCTCCAAGTCAATGTTTACAAATTACAATTGGCATGGAAGAATCATCCTGAAAAAACGACAAACGCTGTGCCCTAACATAAAGTAAAGGAAAACATGACTTTTTTTCTTTTGACCGGAAGAAAAACATACTTGAAATTTTGCATATTACAGTTTGCAAATGAAAAAAAAAAGTTGATCAAAAACAAATTTACAATTCAAATTAAGTTACACCACCACCCAATCTCCATTACTCTTCAATTAATTCCTTTTGATTAAAAAAGAAGTAGAAGCAGCAAAGGTAACATGAGAAAGAACCCAAGATGGGCTTTACCATGGGCCTTAGACGTATCATGGGCCCCACCGGTAGAATATCTTGCATAACATTTACCCAAGAACAAATCTCCATAATCTGCAGTACCACAATCACTTTTCAACCGTCCGATCGCTTCTACAACACAATCTTGACACTCCCCAAAACTAAGATCCCCAGTACACTGGGCAACACCACGTACCGTACCCGAACCACCAACCCTAAAAGGCCCACCTAAGCCCACAAGCCCACCAAGCACAGCATCTCTTGAGCCCATGGCTTCTGGATTATAGCCCACGGAAGGCCCACACTTTTTCAACAAAACATTCTTATCCTCCACACCTAAAAAAGTAGCATTGTCATACTTCACCAAACAACCGTCGAGCTGGACCGTGCCTCCGCACGAGTCGCGACACATGTCCCCGGCACGTGTGACAGCGCGTGCGACACAGGAGGCACAATCCGGCATAGCGAGGTCACCACGGCATTGGTAGAGGCCATAGATTATGTCTTGTTGGGTGGACCCTAGGACGGTGAAGTTGTTGTAGGATGAGTATGTTGCTGAGTTGACTAGTGAGGTGAGGAGTGAATTGAGGTTTGACTCGTAGGGTGAGTTTGGTGTGTACATTTGTTGTGTGCAACCACCGTATAGGTAGAGGTTTGTGGTTGATGATTCTGATAAGGAAAGAAAAAGGGTGGTAGAAAAAAGAAAGATAATTTTGAAGAATCTCACCATTTTTTGTTGTTGTTGTTATTGGTTGAGTATGTAATATGTATGAAATATGTTATATTATATGCATATGGAATATGTGATGTGATACCCTATGATTTGCTTAGAATGAAAACTTTGAACAATGGGGAGATTAAAGACCTATGAGTATGGAACTGAAGTTGGTTTAAATAAGAGATTTGTCTATAGTATAGCGATAGCCATGTCATATCTATCTATTTGTACAAAAGGGGAAAAGCATTCAATCATTCATTTTCAAATTAGTGCTCCTTTTATATTCATTTGAGATAATATAGATTTATTTAAAGAATTAATATTTTTATTACGCGCTGGTTAATCATAATCAAATAGTTCATAAATCTGTCCTCGTGAGTTTAGCTCAGTTGATTGGAACAATGCATAAAATATGCAAGGTTCGGGGTTCAAACCCGGCCACCAACCCAAAAAAAAAAATAGTTCATAAATCTACGTATCTACCACTTATATCACATTATATACATAAATTAAGACTTGTATTATCATTTGCAAGTTATTTTTGTGTCCTTCACTAAACTTTTAAGCTTCAACTGCCACTTTATTGATCATGTTTGGCGTACATATATTTGTGCATGACTGCATGGTAAGAGTTTCCTTAATCTTTAAGATTTGATTAAGTAACATTATATACCTATATTTTATAAAAAAGAATTATATTAGGGAATCCAAAAAGTTCAAATGCTCGCATATACCGAAGATGATAAACAAAGCCAAATTATTTTGAACTTTACATAAACAAATGAATAATAAAAGAGTCATGTTAACTTGTGCCCTTAGGGCACAAGATAAGGAATTCAAAAGTAGAAATATTCCCTCAAATTTTATACATTCTATTTATTATAAATTCAAAAATTAAATTGAATGCACACATTCCAACAAAAAGTTACTATGTTGGATTCCTTATCTTGTGCCTTAAGGGCACAAGTTAACATTTCCCATAATAAAATAGAGTTAACAATAAATTGAATTGTTCTAATTCGATTCAACAATTGATTCGTTAAACTTGATTCATAAATTAAATGAGTCGAATATAAATTGAAAGTTAAACATGTTAAATAAATGAGTTAAGTTTAGACTATGTATGGTCCGACTTGTATGATTAATGAATTAACTTATTAAATAGTAATGAATTAACTTTTAAATAGTTTGAATTGAGTAGAGTTTAAACTAAAATTAAAAAAAAAGTATATGTTGTAAACTTGAGTTACGTTTTAAACTACTTTAATTTTAAACGAATCGAGAGTTGAATCCAAGTTCGATTCAATTTGACCCATTTCCAACCCTACAAATAGCTACTTTTCTTTGGAAAGCAAGAGACATTAGACAACACAACTTTGTAGGAGAAAAACAGCTAGAATCTCTTGGCTCACTTCTTTTTTCCTATTTTCTTTTTGTATTCAAATACATGTACCTATCTTGCACATTCTTTTTTTTTATCCTCTTCAAGGTTCAAAATCCTCTTTTGAATTCAATTCTAAATTTGAAAAGATAATTAAAGAACATCATGAAGCAAAAGAGACACAAAAGCAAATTCATAAAGGGTGTCCATACGATGTGATTTGATTATTGAGAATGCGACTTCGATCGGGTTTGAACACACGACTTCTAACTATTTATCCTTTTGCTCAAACAATTTGAGTTATCCAACCATTCGTTGTAGTCATCTTATTGTGTGTTTGTAATATTATTTTTTTGAGAGAGTATGTAATATATATTAGTAGATTATTGTACTTTTGCAAGTACAATGTTGTTGTTAATCGTTAATCTAATTTGATTAATTATTGTATAACTAATGCAATTAAATTCATCATTATTGATAATATAATGGTTCTTACTTATATTTATTTGGTACTTACATCTTTTGGAGGTTATTTGATACTTTAATATTGTTATTTGAAGAGTGATGATGATTTATTAAGCATAGGATGCAAATTCTACACATTAAAAGTTGAGTTGTCCCCTAAAAAAACTAACAATTGCAAAAGTTACGAAAAGTAATGACATACTTACTGAGCTAAAAGTAAAAAATAGGACAGACATGTAAAAACCATTAAGCAACAACAAATAAAAGTAAAAAATAACTATTATTCAAATCAAGGTGTAATTTTCAAAATTACATGGAGTGCAATTGCACACCCGGAGCTATATACATGTGACTTCGCCGTTAAATATATCCAAAACAGGTTGAATATGTCGTTCTCCAATGACCCTCCGCAGTGGCTGAGCCAGGATTTTTATAAAGCCCGGGCGAAAAAAAATTTGCAATACATTTATAGGGGTTTACATAAGAAATTGCAAGCAAATAATAAAAAATTTAAAGAAATTGCCCAATTTATAGGGGTTTTTATAAGAAATTCAAGGGGATTTACATAAGAAATTGCAAAAAATTTGGGCCGGAGCCCGGGGGAGTGCCCGAGCTCGCCGGGCCTTAGAACCGCCCCTGACCCTCCGCATAGATCTCACTGTGGGAATATTTGTGATATTATCTTTATTGTATTTCTATCACTAATGATTGTAAATTTGTACTCCCTCCGTTTCAAAATGAGTGTCGCTTTAGCCAAATTTTTTTTTTTTCAAAATGAATGTCACTTTCAGTTTTCAATGCAATAATAACTTTTTCTTTTCAATTGTACCCTCCAATTAATACTCTACACACTCCTTCCAAAGTATTACTTTTAAAACTAACCAATAGTTAATAAGGATAATTTGGTAAAATAACCATTCTCTTTCTTTTAATCATTGCATTTCTTAATATGTGTGTAAACACCTAAAACGACACTCATTTTAAAACGGAGGGAGTAATAATGATAATATGGAGATAAAGTTCAATTAGCTCGAAGAACGACACCATATTGAATATAGCATGATTGAAGTATCAATGATGAAATTCAATCTCACTACTATTTCAGAGGAATTTGAAGGCATTGGATGCTTATCCACTGAAGAGCGCAGGAAAAGGACATAGTACAATTGTACAACCACTACTCCACTATCTTGGCTGCAATAGTACTGCTACAACTGTGTCTACTCTGGTTATTTCTCCAAATAAGGAATGAATTTCAAATTATTCCCTCCTAGGACAATAACCAAATCAAGCAACAGATCATTGGTGATGATCAAGCTTAAACAACGACTTTTTTTATGTGCTGGCAATCATCAACGTATCTCTCACACCTCTATATAAAGGTGTGAAGACTTGAAGATTGTAAGAGACTCAACAACATTTTCATAGTGCCAAAACTCTGATGAAATTGTTGCACATCAAAGTTCACTTAGAATTTCTTAACAACTTTCATATCTTAGAAATTCTAGAGTCTTAAGAGTCTTTATCTAATTTGTATTGTGAACACCACTGATTGTATATCAAGTGTTCAACCTCAAGCATTTTTCGGTGTAATTGTGTTTGTTTAGAAGTCTCTTGCTTTTGTGCTTTACCATAAGAAATCTCTTACTTGTGTGCTTGAGTATTTGGAAGTCTCTTGCTTGTATGCTTGAGCATTTGTAATCAGATATTGATTTTAGTGAACTCTCCTTGGAAGTGCAAGGGGGACAAGACTACTTCCGAATTGTGGAAGGAACCTGTATAATTGTTTTGTGTCTTTCTCTTCTCTCTCTCCCCCCCCCCCCCTCTCTCTATCTATCTTTACTTTATCCGCTGCATTAGACTCTGAACTTTGTTCTTGAATCTGAACTCTATCAAACTCTGAACATTGGACTTTGTTTAAAAAGAAGAAAAAACTAACACAATTCAAACCCCCTTTATTGTGTTTTTCTCACCTTCACATTATTCTTTTATCCTCGATGAATAAATGTAGCTATTTATTTTATTCAACAATGGTAATTGATTTTAGTTGAGTAGGAGTATTTTACAAAATTTCTTCTTATAAATTTGATGTGTATTTCTTTTAGCAACTATGTATTCTTTTATCCTCTCACGTATTCTTTTATCTCGATAGATTGATACTCAGGTGCCGTTTAATTTGGGAAAGGAGACTTCTTTCCCACCATGGGAAAGTCTTTTTTTAACCATTAGATTGAGTAGTACCACCATTGTTACAATAGCCTATTCACACTATATATTTTTTCACATCATCTCTAACCTTAACAACTCAGCTTATCGTCACCTATGAAAATTACATCTCAATTTATTTTTCCTTCAAAATATTCTTGAAACAAAATAGAGAGAAATGGAGATAAAGGAATCTAATCTACAACCCAATTATTCATCTTCGTTCATTCATTTTTGTGTTCTTCAAACAAGAACATCATAACAAAACAGATCCGAATCTGGAAAACCACCACAACAAGCTTCGTTGTATTTGAAGAAGAAAAAAAACATTGAAAAGCATGAAAAATGTTGAATTTATTTATCTGGGTATTTATTTTGGAGGGTTTCTAATTCTGGGTTTGTTTTTGTTTTCCCTAATTTTATATTATTGGTTTTGGGCTTTTTTGTTAATGTTGATGATGATTGGTATTTGACTAAAGTAGTTTAAAATTAACTGGAATTAAAAATTGATGCTTTAATAGCTAGCAAAATATTTTGTGTGATTAACATGTTGAACTATTTTGGATCGAAGAGCAATAGCTAACAATGGTGTTAATGGACATCGTTGGACTTGCACAGATTATAAACCCAGATTGTAATTTCATAATAATAAGTAGCAATTTAGTTAATGAATAAAAGAAGAAGAAAAAAAAGGAACAAGAAAAGAGTCAGATGCCGAGAAGAAATGTAGTGGAAGGTGTTCTATTGGAAAGATATGGAAGATGAAGATAGTGGGTGAGAGTGGTTGGAGAAGATAGTAAGATAAAAAATCTAGTGTTAAGAGACTATTGTAATAGTGTGTTCCTTACATGATCCAATGATTAAAAAACACTTTCCTATGGTGGGAAAAAAGTCTACTTTCCCAAATTAAACGGCACCTGATACTCATGATTCGAACTCAATCTCACATTTTACCTAAAGTAAAGCTTTCAAACAACATAACATATTCGACGGCGGAAACAAATTCAAATGATATTATAGCTAGGTTGTTGTCTCCTTTACACCCACTACTACAAAAATGACATTTAACATCAGTGGAAATCGACTTTTCACATCGGGTTTCAACCGATGTCACTAAAGATGATGTTGTATGTCGTTAACATTTCACATCGGGTATGGAAGCGTTGTGATAAGTTGTTTTCCACATCGAGCAGAAAATCATTGATTTGATATGTGATAGTCAAATACTAAATAATAAGTTTTCACATCGGCTTTACCATTTAAAATGACGTCAAAAATGTAAATTTCACACCGGGTATAAGATTCTTCAGCGTCCACATTTGTTCAATTTTTCGTTCATATACATATTGAGTTCGCGATTCACGAAAAATAATATAGAAGAAAAATATAACACAATAATAGAGAAGAAAAATATAACACAATAATAAAAATTAAACGAAAATTTAGTTTCCTTATGAGTCTTGATGTTAATCTTCATCTTCAATTTATCGATCAGAAATCACCACCGCACACGACGAAGGAGTGGGTTTTCGCTTCATTTTGGGAAAACGCGCACACATCATACATCACGACTCACATGTTTCAGAGAGAGAGGGAGATCGACCCGGCGAGATTCGAGTGAGTGAGAGAAAGAAGAACAACGACTGAGTTCGCGATTCACGATTTAAATCGAGCTTGAATGAGCGATTCAGATTGAGAGGGCGATTTTTTAGCTTAAGGGAGATTCAAGTCGAATGAGCTTGTTTGTTTTTTTCAATTTTTGGGGAAAAGTTTGGGGAGAGGTTTGTTGTTCGATTTTTGATTGAATAGGGAAAACAAAAATGTTTTGGTGGTTGGGTGATTCACGATTGAGTGATTGAATAGTGGGTTTGCTGTTACGGTTCCTCGGTGAAGAGGAAAGACGTACGATTATGAAAAGTGTGAAAGGGAAAGTGAGTTGTAAAAATGACACAAGTTTTTCCCCACAGTATGCCTGATGTCAAATATAGTTCGGCAAAATTATAAAAATGCCTATCTTTCCCTATATGTATAATTTACATTGATGTGAAAAAGGTTTAGTGACTAATTTCCCCCTCAGGCATTTACTCAACCGATGTGTATCCCTTCAACAGAGTTCATTATAATTTCGATATTGCCACCGTGTTACTTTTCACATCAGGTATTTGACCACTAATGTGTAAACCTTGTTGTTAAATGTATATTTTCTAGTAGTGATCAATGCGGCACAAAAGAAACTATATACCTCTGTTTAAGACATGATTGTCATTTGTGAATAGGAATATATTTTGCAACATATTTCTCTACGTAAATTTCAATTTAATTATATAAATATTGTGATCAAATCAAATTGAATTTAATAATAAAAAACTAAAATAGAGCTACATATTTTAAAATCTTAGATGGATTATACATGTTCAAGAACACAATGCTATTCTATACATATTTTAAAAAACATGAGTTTCTTTTTCGTTGCTATTTTTTTTACACTATGTAATCAAATATTGACTAGTTTCCCTATTAAAAAAAATCATTAGTTTCTGTAAGATAGGAAAATATATGATATTAAGATGAAAAATATATGATCGGTTGACCAATCCGATGACATTAGATATAAGAATTACGACCAAAAGGTGACAAACCACAAGAAACTCAGTAGTATTTTGGTTGATATATTACATTTAGCACTACAAGAAAAACGTTGATTCGGGACGGAATTTTCCGTCGCACAGTAGTTCAGAATTCCGTCACAAATGGAATTTGGGACGGAATATGTGACAAAATAATTTAGTCGCAAAAACTGCTGTCGCAAAAATTTGGGGACGGAATATTACTATCCGTCACAAAGTTGAGACGGAATCAGGGACGGATTATATTTGTTTAAAAAACATGACTCCTTCATTCCGTCCCAAAATGCTGACGGAATTACTAAATCCGTCCCAACTTTGGGACAAAGTTTTTGACAAAAATATTTTTTTTTATTTATTATTTTATTATTTATTGATTCGTCCGGACGAAAAAATATTAATTAATTTCACCACAAATATATTAAATTATCACAAAGAAATTTCATTCCGCCAAAAGTTTTAATAAAATTATCACTTTAAATTATATTACTCTGTAAATTCCTACACAACTGCTTGTCCATTTTTTCAATACTAAACATAACATGTAAGTATCTCTCTATAACAACAAAGTATCTTTGGTTGATTCTTAAATCTTTGGGTGTGCAATGAACCACCGGTCTCAGAATGACGATTTGTGCTTGCCACACATCTTAATATCAGGTAGTCTTCATCTTACCACTGCAATCAGTTCTGCTCATGCAACTTCAGTAATCCATTTTGGTTTTTCGCGCACATTTTCACGTGCCCTCAACATTATCTTTATCAGTAGTTCCTTGGATTTAAATTCCCACATAGCCTTAATAGCTGCATCTTGTTCACCAGTCCATTTGTATCCGTTCTGCAATTACAAAAAACTATAGAAAATAAAATTGAAGTTATAACATTGTGAAACAATTGCCAATTAACAAGTAAATTAAAGAACAAAGCACACACTTCAGTTAATATAGCAACAGTAAAGGAGCAATTGATACAAAAAGATAGGCAAACTAAAAGAAAAATAGGATTGTTAAAGAGTGACAGAAACCGTGCTTACCATTTAAAAGTAGAGATTCCAACCAATTGCTTCGAGAAAAGTAGTAAGGAATGTCACAACGCACTTTCTTGATTTAATCCACTACACGTTCAAATAACCCTACCAAATCATAAACACGAATAAAAATATATGAAGAAAATCAAAAAGTGCTTAATGAATTCAGTTAGTTTCTACATATAAACCTCCTTGCAAATTGAATTGCTCAAAACACGTGATTGGCAACAAATCTTCATATTCATAACAGAGCAATGGTTAAACATTTTTTTCCTTCTTCTCCAGAATCTCTACAACTCCTATTTTAATACAATAGAAAGTTAAAGCATAAGACATTGTTTATATTACTTAGCACGCCTAAAACAAACACTACTACACAAAGGGTAACAACACTACTACACAACAGATAACACTAATACAACAACAAACAGAAAAACCACAGATCTGCAAGAACCATACCCATCGGATCCTGAAGAACACAAAAAGCAGTGACATACCAAAGATAATAGAGAAAAAAATAATCTTTATTAAAATTATTAAAGCTGAAAACTTGAGAAAAGGCTCGTGACCCAAGAAAATTAGCAATTTTTTATCATAGGATTCAGAGGAAAAAAGATCTGAGACTCAAAACAAAGGTATTAGAAGTGATATACCAAAGACAGCCAGCGGCGACGGCGAGATGACGAGAGGGCGACGGTGAGATGACGGTTCCGGATGTTAGCAGTTACGATGAGATAACGAGAGGGAGATGGCGAGAGGAGAGGCAAGCTTCTTTCTACCATGGAGATCGACTGATGGTGGAGATTAGAGAGAGAGAGAGAGAGAGAGAGAGAGATTTTAGGGTTTTCTGATGGTGAGATCTGGACAAGTTTCTTTCTGTTCTCCCCTTTTCACTTAGTTTATTTATTTTATTAATTACAACATTTTCATTTTTATATTCTATTAGTTTTTTATTGTTTCCATCGTTTGATAGATTGATCATCTCATTTCTACTTTTTTTTAAATAATTTTTTTGAAGGAATATTTCATGAGTTTTTAAATAATAATAAATCAAATAAAAAATATGGAGTATGTTATACAACTAATTAATTTTGTTTTAGATACGAGATTTAATTTTTTATTATAAAAAAAGAAATAAGATTTAATTTTTATATACAAATATTGTAAGACTTTTTTTTTACAAATGCATCCAATCAAATCATATCATAATATCACTTTATTGGTTTAATTTCTAAAATATCTCTCTATGATTTGATTGAATGCATATGTAAAAGAAATTAAATCCTCAGTGCGTTAAATTAATCTTATAAAAATAGTGAAAAATGTAATATTAATTAGATGTAATAATAAATTCTTAAAAGAATTTTTTTATTTTTAATAAAATTAAATAAAGAATTATTTTTAATAATGCTGGTAAAAATATATATAACTTGTCAAAATAAAAATCTAAAAAAAAATTATATTGTACTAATACATTGCGACGGAAAAAGAGTAAAAAATTCCGTCCCAACAGTTGGAGTAGTTATCGCCCTAAGAAATTTCAATATTGGCCAGCTTGAGACGGAAATACATTAACATTCCGTCCCAAATAAAGGCGCGAATATTCCCTCCAATTTTTTCTACTAAATTTTGGGGAAGGGTGTGACGGAAACACCATTTCCGTCTCAAAAGAGGGACAGAAAACACAAATCCGTCACATATTTGGGACGGAATTGAACTTCCGTCCCAAATCAATGTTTAAATTTTAAAATCAATTTCTGGGACAAAAAAGTGTCGCAAAATCCGTCTCAAATCAATATATTTGGGACGGAAATTTTTTCCGTCCCGGAATTCCGTCCCAGTATGACATCTTTCTAGTAGTGTAGGTTTACAATTTATTAGGCTTGCGGTATGTGAATATATATATATATATATATATATATATATATATAATATTATTGTTTGTGTTTTATGTATAATATTTATTAAAAGTCTATATAACTCCGGAGTTATAAATAGTTAAAAAAATTACTCATATTACGACTCGTATTTTATTAAATAAACTATTAATATCAACCCAAAGTATAAAATAAATAAATTGTAGTTTTTTTGACAATAAAATAAATAAATTGTAGTTATCTAAATTGAAATTTTTTATTAATAATATTAGTTTTTGTGTTATATGTTTAATGTTTATTGAAAATCCATATGATTTAAAATTAGTATAAAAAAAAACTCCTCATATTATAACACATATTTTTTTTAGTGGTGATATAACCCCTAATTTGTTAAATAAACTATTAATATCTATCTAAAATATGGATTTAAATGGGGTCCCACAAATGGACGGTGAAATTGGACCCATCGAATTAGTTGGTCATTGGACCAGATGCCGAGTTTTTATAAAAAAAAACTACTTAAAATATAAATTAAATAAATCTTAGTTATCTCGGTTGAAAAATTATCATGAGTGCGTGTTTAGAATGCACATGTAGGCAAACAAAATTATGTCTTTATAAATATATAGAATTGATTAAAATAAATAATTTAATCAAATAATCATCTAAAATTTTCTCTATCAATTTAATATTTTAAAAATAAATAAATTATCTATTAAATTTAACGAAATCTATGCTAAATGAAATTTAATGAATGAGAAAACGGAGAAACGAATAAATAGTTTGCAACAAGGACAAAAGTCATGTGAATTTATTTATATGTTTTTCATATGATTCTTGGCTAACAATACACTTGTCATGAGTAGTTTATTTAGGAACCATATGAAAAGCACCTAAGAAAATGCACCTAAGTTTTTTTGCTAGAAGTAAAATAAGGATAAAACTTAGGTGCATTTTCTTAAATGCTTTTCGTGTGATACTTCACATAAAATACTCACAACTACCTATGATTTCTCAAATCCAAATTCTTTTCAAAGTTTGTTATAATCACAACAAATGACTTTTAATTATGTAAAGAACCATACAAAAAACATGTAAGGAAAAAGCACCAAAGTTACGATTAGTAGTTTTTATGAAATTTTGATTAAAATTAATTAAATTTTAATTAAAGTTGTAGGTATATGTAATAAATATTTTGTACTTTTATATTGTAACAACTATACTTATCGTTTTCAACCATACCAACAATAACAAATATAATATAAATTGGCTAAAATATGGTTTTGGTCCCTGCAAATATGCATCGTTTTCGTTTTAGTCCCTATAATTTTTTTTTAGTTTTCGGTCCCTGCAAATACGCCTTGTTTTGGTTTTGGTCCCTGGCCCACTTTTGTGATGATTTGCACACGTGACACATGATGACTGAACCCATTTTATAGAAAAATAGCCCCTGCAAAATATTTTGATTTTTAAAAAGGTCCCTGCAAAATATTTTGTTTTTGGAAGTAGTCCCTGGATGGACTATTTTAAAAAACAAAACATTTTGGAAATAGTCCCTGGTTGAAGTATAATGACGATGGTTCTAGCATATTAAATTTATTGAACATGTCGGGTGAGATTTATGCTAACGGCGTTGAGAATATGAATCAAGTCTTCACTTTTTGTTTTGTGCACGAGAAACACACAGCTGATAGGAGGAACCATATTTTTTTTTCTATTTTAAAAGATATAGAAGGATTGTCCGTTGCCGAATCGGTAATGGTTGGTATGCTTATCCCCAAAGACAATATTTGCAACTATTTTTTCACTATAGATACTCCTGAATTGAAGAAGCAATTTGTGGAAATTGTTTTGGGTAACAATGTTCAATACTTTTTGAATTTGGTAAAAAAAATCATGTAGCCATTGTCTTTAATTCCTTTTATTATTTAGTTGTATTTGTTATTATGGTCTTTATTAGTTGTGTAATGACCTCGATTATTTTTTGTACTTAGTTCTTTCCTTTTATTATTTGGTAAAAAAACTCGTGTAGCCATTGCCACCTTTTATTATTTAGTTGTTTTGAGTAACAATGTTCAATATTTTTTGTATTTGTTACTAGTGCAACTTTTGATTTATTTTTGAAGAGGTGATTTTGATGGTCTTTTATGTTATATCTTTATAGTCGAATAGATAACATATTGAAAACTACTCCCTCTGTCCCTATATGTAAGCACCCTTTTATTAGAGACAAAGGGTGCTTACATATAGGGACGAAGGGAGTATATAGATGATTCTGATGTTGGTGTTGTTACCTTTATCATTGGAAGGAGAGCTACTAATGGTAGTGGATCTATTATGTTATGTAAATCTTTTCAGTGTTACGGTAAACAACCATTTTCATATTCCAATTATCTCTTTTATCGGTCTCAATTGTTGTCTATTTTACGCAATTCTATGAGGTTCAATGGTAAGGATAGCGTGTATAATGTACTGTATAATTTGACAATGTATTGCAGAATCAACCAATAAATATGCAAAATTGTGGCCAGTGTAAAAGACATGAAGAAAAAAAATGACTAAACTGAAGTTACACAAAACATGCAATGGTCGAGGCAAATGTGTTGGAGAGAAACTTCCATATACAGAACTAAGTTTATATGTTGTTTTTCACCCAACCTTGATGTTCAATTACTCATGAATTATGCCTCTTTAATAATGTGTGGAACATCATGTCAATGAATTTATCATCATGGCACATAAGAATATCATTACTGGGAAACATTTCAAAAGTAAGCATTCAACATAAATGGTTAAACAGAAGCATATACGTGAAATCTGAAGTGTAAAGAAGGAGAGCACTGTGTTACGCACGTCAGATTTCTGGTTTAAACAATAGGGGTATTTGTGTAATTATAATGTTTATTCCTAAGATTCTATATTGAAAGCCAAACATATATTTTACCTATTCGCTAGAATTATTTTTAAAGAAGTTCTCATGAATTAAACAATTAACCAAACATTTGTTTTCTATATTTTTTGGGAATACAATTTTCACCTTTATATTTCAGGTAAGTTAATACCTAAGAATAAATTTTGTAACCCTCAAACAAACGTCACCTAAAAGTATATTATGGATATCATTTTGAAAAGAATAGGTAGGCTCATTTTTTTGAGTGTGGTTCGTTGACTTGGCAGATTGTATGTTAAGAGGTGAAAAATTGGATCATCTGAAGTATAATATTTTAATAAAATTTATTAAAAATAGTAAGCTTTTGAATCAAGTCCATATTAGACGTCTCCAAAAAAAAAAGAACAAATAAATAGTTTATTGAAATAATTTTACCAAATATATATATTTCAATTTATTAGATTAATCAAAATTAATAAATAATATGTATATATAATAGATGGTTTAAAATTGTTGAGGGTAAAACTGATAAAATTAATAATTGTATTTTCAAATCTTAAATGACAGTAATGTTTGTTAAAGAAATGAAAGTATTGTGGAAACAGAGAATAAGTTAAATAATGTTTAAACCTTTTATTTTATTTTATAATCCTAATTAACATTAGTACAAATTCTTAATGCATAGCTCTATGCATCAAACTCCAGGAAACTACCTTGTTTACTAGTCAGATTTGGCGTCTCCTGTGCATTGTACAGAACCTACTACTACTAATTCTTTTACATCATTAAGTTTATGACTCTTGAGACGATCTACTAGTCTCTCTAATGCTTCTTTCATCCACCTCTGTTGACAAACTTCCCTTGCTTCTGAAACGTTCATCTATATATATCCAAAATAGAAAAATCAAACTCAGTAATCATCATTTGGAAGAAGTAACAAGAACAATAATTGAACAAAAAGACATTCAAATCTCAAATCATATACGTACTATAATCTTAGTGGGTCCATGCTGCATGCATGTTTTTCTCCAAAATGTTTTAATATATTTTTTAGTTCAGTGAACATGTTTTGACTCGTATCTTCTAATTCTTGTCATTTTACTTAAGTCCATATAATATATAGATCACCTTGAGTTTCTTATAGAATAGAATTAATGTCGTATTTTAGAAAATAAAATTAATATTATCTACATATTACCTATACTAATCTAACATACATGAAAAAAAATGTTCTTCATTCGTTTTAAAATCAATGTCGTCTAAAATTCTTATACATATATTAAAAACATAAGAAACTTGTCATAAAAATATAATACTTTTACTAAATTAACTTTATTAATTATTGATATGTTCCCACCATCATAAATACAATGTAAAATATAATGCTCTTGAAATACTCCCTCCGTTTCAAAATACATGTCCAATTTTTGCAATGTGCACTATTCACTTGACTTACTTTGACCATACTTTTTAACTAATGTATAAATACAAATATTAGCATGTAAGATGTTGTTTGATTTGTCTCGACAAATATTTTCAAAATATTAAATTTTTATAATTTTTTACTTTAGATAATTAAAGATATTAACGGTCAAAATTGTGCATTGACATATGTGAAGTGGTTGACTTGGACATGTATTTTGAAACGGAGGGAGTAGTATACTAGTATTAATTAGAAATTAGAAAAGTGAAAATGCGTTCACTTTAAAATAGAATTTATTTGCTAAACTAACATTCATGGTGTAACAAATAGAGTATTTGAGCATGGCGAAGCTATTCATGTCAATGTGGTAGCTTTGGCTACCCTAATTAGCTACCTCGATAATACCCCCCGTTTTAAAATGAGTGTCGTTTTAGCTAAAAAAAATTGTTTCAAAATGAATGTCGCTTTCAGTTTCCAATGCAATAATAACTTTTTCTTTTCAATTGTACCCTTCAATTAATATTATGTTACACTACTTCCAAAGTATTATTTTTTCTTTAATGAAAAACAAATCAATAGTTGATTAGGATAATTTGGTAAAATTGCTATGACATTTGACTATTTTATTCCATTCTTTAATCTTTGTGCAATTGGCTAAAGCGACACTCATTTTGAAACGGAGGGAGTATATATTTTGCTGCCATAATTGAATTTATTTGTCAAAAACTAATTGAAATAAGAAAGTCAAAAATATATATCCACTTGTGTGATTGAAGTATTTCGTTTATTTTATAAATTTTGATTTCTTGAACAACTACAAAGAAAATTCTGTTAATATAAAAATTGTCAAAATAACACAAAATATATATTGTTTTAGATTTGACCTCCTCGTATAAAATGACTAACTTCACCAATGAGTGTATGGATCAAGTAACTTTAAGAGTAACTCAAAAGCAAAGTTTTTTTGCTTTTTTACGAATTATGTCACCAAAATATCAAACACAAATTCTTCTAAATTAAAAAAAACGTAAAAAAAATGGAACATTTGAGCTCGTTAACCACTTGAGCTCATATTTACGCGCATGTCTTATTCATTAAAAAAAAAAACATTTCTTTTACCTACCCATGTTCTTTGACGAACACTCTGCTCTGGCCAAATCTCAAATTGCTCTTGAACAAGTAGAGGGAACATATATCCTTCATAACCATGGTTTTTACCTTTAAACCTCCACTTACCCAATTTGCCCTGCACCAACCCGATAATACAAAAAATTAGTAACTTTCAATATTTAATTAGATTAGATTTCTTATTTTAACCAAAAAAGGATAATGAAAAAGTTTAACCAAAAAGATTAGATTTCTTGTGATATATATATATATATATATATATATATATATATATGTTTCCTAGCCCAATAAATTGCTCAAGTAACTTTGTACAAAAATAAAATAAAATGAATTGATCAAGTAACTCACCTCTACAATGCCTCTTACTCCTGCTTCCTCTATGGTTTCTCGCAAAGCTGCCTCCTTTTTTGATTCGTCAATTTCCCAACCTCCCTAGTGTTTAATAAAACATCCAACAGAATTTTGAGGTAAATAAAATAAATTCATTTTACAAAAATTGTTATTTAGCTACCAACATTGAAACTAATTAAAATGTTACAACTCATCTTTCTTCATAAACAAAAGATTTATTAGTGGAAACAAAATGTAACAATCTTTTTAAAAAACAATTTGCAAATGTCAAAATTAATACAATTTGCTTGCTGAAGAGTAATTTGCTGAAAAATATTTGGATGCAGGCTTACCTTAGGAAATAACATCCTTTTGCCTTTCTTAGAAGTAATAACCAAAACTTCTAATTCTTCATTTGCCCCTAAGGATGTTTGGTCACCAATTATGTATCTATATGGTATGCATCTGCATGGTTATTGATGAAGGTTCATTAATCATTGGAAGGAAACCCTTTTTTACAAAAGATTTATATCTTGAGGGGTGCAAAAAAACGAAAAGAAAACTTAGATCTTGTCAATGATATGAAGCATCATTTTTTTCCTAATAGTGGCACCTTTTGTGCTCTCTTTAAGGTTTAATTAAAACAAAATATTATAAAAACAATGTTTAACAAATATAGTAATTTGTAGTGAAGAGACAAACCCAACAACTTGACGACGACCTTTTCTGTAGCGCTGCAAATCCCTGCCAGTACGAGAAACCAATGCAACAACGTTTTCTTGAGATACCATAGGTGTCATGGTTTTGTTTTATTTTATTTTTGGCCTGCAAGGAGAATATTTGGAAAGGGAGAGGAAATTTGTTGTACTAGACTACTCGTATGGAACGAAACAAGGAAGAAGCAAAATAAACTGTTCTTTTTGGTTAATGATAGGATGATATATATATAGAATAAAAAATGGATCTTATAAATGAGCAATTTGTTAGAGGGGTCAAGGTAGTTGTGGGTGCCAGATAAAAATGTGCATATGAAGCACATTTGTTAATATTGTTTGGTTGGATAATTTATTCACCATTCTTTCATAGGTAACCTAGGTGTCACTAATTAATAATGGAATGTGGGTAATGTTAGTTAAGAATAAGGGTAGGCTGGGACAAATGGGAACGTTAAAAAAGTTGACTTGCCTTTTTGGAAGAGAGGTTTAAGGGTGTTTGAGAAAATTAATTTAAACTTTGAAACTAATAATGGTATAAGGAATTGCGTAAATGGTTTGAAGAACTTATAAAAGCAATTTATAATACTATCTGTTGATGGTGATGGACCTAATATATGAAGCACGGAAACAAATATGGACACCAAATATGACACAATCATTGATACAACGATACTAATAATAATTTGAGAAAATCACATATAATTCAATGTAATTATGTGTCAGTATTGTTCAATGTCGAACGTTGACGTGTATCCGACATCGAGACACGTCTAATCTGAAGAGTGTCGTTCTTTATAAGGCCTACTACTCTATGATCATCATAATTATGTGTCGGTATTGTTCAATGTCGAACGTTGACGTGTATCCGACATCGAGACACGTCTAATCTGAAGAGTGTTCCTTCTTTATAAGGCCTACTACTCTATGATCATCAAATTGAGTTACAATTAATTGGGCAAGTTGTCTAGAGATCAGATATCCAAAACTTTAATGAATTAGATATATCATTATGTTCTTCGTACTATTTCTGGTCACTATTATAAACAAAAACCAATTTAAATTTATCGACAAAAAAAAAATATTATAGATAATATACATCAATTATCAAATGAATCTACAAAATAGATTCTTTCTTATAATTGAGTGGAGGAAGTATATGGCACTTAATCCATCCCACCATAGCCGATGAATTTGACAATTTCACACAAATTAAGAAAAAAAGGTAAATGAAATTAAAAGGAATGATGGTTAACAAAATTATTTTTATTACTTGTTAATGTATTTTCGTTATCATAAATATACAATAGAAAAGGGAAATGCTAACAAGTGCCCTAAGGGCACTTGTTAAGAAGACCAAAGAAGAAATTTTGTCTTGGAAATGATGCATTCAATGCATGGAAACTTTAAAAAGTAACTTTTTTTATTTAAATTTATCAATTATTTCTATTTTTGCATCCTTAACAAGTGTCCTAAGGGCACTTGTTAGCAAGACCCGATAGAAAATAATAACTTGAAAGTGATTCACACAATAGTAATTAGATAGTACAATTGGAAGGAAAAATCAATCAAAACTACATTAAAGTTTGAAAATAACGCTCATTTTAGGATATTTTTTACCGTGGCAGATGTGACAATTATTATCAAATAGAAAAAAGTAGTGTTAGTAACAGTAGTAGCTGTAGTAGTAATACTCACATTCTCATCTTATTTTGAATTTATTTGCACCTATTTAGCACACCAACAATGTCTCACTCAAGAGTGACTCCATCAATAATCATACAATTAAGATAGTCGATCAAAGATTTTGTTACAAGAGATTTCGGAAAACTTGAAATAAAATAATCGACTCTGATATCACCGGTGAGTCATGAGGAGCCAAAAATTCCAAGGATAATTACGATGAGCTAATAAAAAGCATAAAACCAGTTTGGACACACCGAGCCAAAATATTTTTCTAACTCGCTGGGTCATTATATAAATAAGTATTTCTTTTGTAACAAATCAAAAGAAATAGAAATAACTAAACACTATATAACTAGTTTATTTCTTAGAATGAGACTCTAAACCAGCTAGAGGATGATATTCTCAGTGAAATGAGTAAGCGGAATCGATACCCTCCTTAACCATAAAGTCAGCACATATATTTTGCTCCCTCGGAATATGAACTATATTAATAGTCCTATGGTTTACAGCTTTAGAGATTTCGAGTAACACATAGACACACACATGCAAACTTGCATTTGTCAAATTGTGAATAAGGTCTACCGCTTCTAAACAATCACTATCACAAATAAAATTTAAGTAGCCAAGAGTGCAATCCCACGAAGTTCCACCAAAAATATATCAACACCATTTGCAAAGTGAGTGAACCCTAGTTGTTATCATAGATATGAACAACTCTACGTACCAACGCCTATAATCTCACTCTATAACAAGCAACACTTAATTATTAAGTGATTGGTATTCAGTATCTATATCTCTAATTTTTTTAATTAAATTTAGTGATGAACCAAGTAGTGACGAGTTTCAATCTAGCAGTGTTTTAATATAATTTCTTACCCTCATGTGGATGTAGGAGAGTAGCTTGTCCACTTGTTCCTAAACATGCTTTAGACATTACCTAATCAAATTTGGAATATTGAGTAAGTTCCTCCTGCTTATATACATTGCATTGTATCTGATCTGATTAAGATGAATTTTATTAGAATTTGTCAAAGCAAAAATTAAGTTTTTAATAAATTTTTGATTGGCTTTTCAAAAAATAGAAAAGTCTGTCAAGTAAGAAATATTAAATCAACTATTCTAAAAGTTAACCCTAGAGAAAACCTACGTTTACAATATATTACAACTGTTTGTGTTAGGGAGTGAGGAAATTTTCCTCAAAAAAAAAAAAAAAAAAAGGGAGTGTGGAAATTCAAGTCTGGCTGCCATGTCCATCGAGTATTCTTAACAGTCCCGTTTGCCAACACACTTTTGTATACAATTTAAATCAAAATGATTATGACGGTCTGGATAGCTAATATGATATAAGACAAACATATTTAAAATAAAATTTGCCACTGCAGCATTGGTGAATTTCTTCAAATATATCTACATAGTATGCTATATATATCAAAGAGGAGCATGCAACGTGACTAACTCGGTGCCTCTTTGGCTCTTTCCATGCACTTTCCTGAGGCATTGCATTTCCATGTTCCAGACTCTACCATTTGACATAAAATAGTCATAGAAACACAATTTTTTTTCATAGATACCAGCAATTTCTCAACCAAAATAAATAATCATCAAACTAGCAAAGAAAGATAAAAAAAAAAGATTAGGTTTATTGTCCTTTTTTTTTTTCAAAGACTGGGGGGACATTAGACCTGACCCAGGAAAAACCGGAATGCGAATACATCGTGATAAATCAGTCCAAGTGGATTTACTCTAATCTATCATAACGAAAATTCACTAATCACAGGCGCAACCCAGCGAACCCGCGGCAGTCGGGAGGTATATATATTCAAGGGGTAGTAAAAGTAAAACCTCTTCCGCTCGACAAATTTCTGTTTGTTATTCTCCTTTAATGGAAAATATGAGCACTTAGATAAATAATTGAGAAACATGCATACGCAACTTATCTTAATTTTTTCCCTAAGAAAAAAAGGAACACGTCTTTTAATGTTTTATACTCCAAGTTTAAATTTAACTACAAATTCGTTAGTTTTCTTTCTTCTTAAACTAATCCAATTATTTAGATGTAATATTTTTGAAGTTCTAGATATTAAAGTTTTTTGAGTTAAAAAAAGTATAATACTCTCTTTCTAATATTTGTTCTCTTATTGATGAAATTATTGTAGATCTCATTCCTAACCGAGTTGGATTCACATAATTTCCATGGAATAAGAAGGAGAGTGGATGCAGCTAGCACTACTCATATAACAAATTGCAAAAAGTTAAATTGATCTCACCTCATAATAAAAGCTACAAATAACCGCGATATACTATAAATTATCATTTAAAATGATTGGTTTTTATAATTAATTTAAGTGAAATGCTAACATATGCCTTAATGACACGTGTTAAAATATCTAAGGTGGAAATTATACCTTGGAAATTGTGCAAATTTAATACACTAAAAATCGAAATTTAATTTTACACAATAAATATTTGCTTTTTACGGAAACCTTAACATGTGCCCTAAAAGACATGTTAGTATGACCCTTAATTTAAAAGTTATTAAGATAGGGTTATTAAGATTGTTGTGTTTTGTATTGAAAGAAATTTCCTATTGATGCAGATGATGCTTTATTTTGTGTATGATATGGGAAAGGCAGTGCAAAATTGTACGAGACTTGTAAATAGAGTTCAACATATGCTTATTATGGATTAGCCTCAAAAAAATTTTGAACAAATCAAAATGGAATATATTGCTCAAAGGAAAGGTGATTCACCCCGCACAAGGTGTGCTAAAAATGATGAAACACCCAATATCTGATACACAAAGAAAAAAGGCGCCCAATCAACGGATGCCACCACCAACAAATAAAAACAAAATTACATGACACCCATACACAAAAGTGGGTGTCTCCACCAATCATGAAAATCAAAAGCAATTGGAGTTATGTTCGAAAAAATCCATAAGAATGAATTGCGCTTCACCTTTTCGAGGATGTTGTGAATATCAATAACCTCATTAGTAAAGACGCGGTTGTTTCTATCCTTCCAAATTGCCCAAGTAGAAGAAAGCCAAATAACCTTAAAATAAATATGAGATGATCGCGGCATTCCCGCCAAGTGAATAAACTGCAAAAAGTGGTCATTGATCGACCCTGGGGAAACAAATGAGATACCAAGCCATTTACAAATTAACTGCCAAATCGTCCCAAAAACACAACAACCAACGAACAAATGATCCGTCGTCTCTATGACTCCACATCCGCTAACACACAAGTTGTTATCAGGTTGATGAACATGTCTGCGCACCAAATTTATTCTTGTTGGAATTCTGTTTTGAAGAAGACGCCAAGCAAAAATAGAAACTTTTGAAGGAACCAGCTTATGCCAAACATTGTTAAATACTACACCATTGATCGGTTCATTATCTGATGTGAGAAATCTATAGGTCCCGCGAACCGAGTAACCATGAGTAGGGTCTAAAAGCCACCTCCAAGTATCCTTAATATTAACCTGCAAAATAACATTATTCAACAAAGCCGCACACTCCCTCACACTCTCCTCCTCCCACGCCAACAATCTTCTCCGCCACCTCCACGCACCACCTCCTTCCCCCCACCCCAATCTCTCCATATCCTCCACCGAATACTCCTTTGTGCACTGATAACTCAAAAAGGCGGCTGAATTGGAGCTTTAATGGCACTCCACCCAACCAGTTATCAGTCCAAAAGAAAGTATCCCTACCATTACCTACCATCCGTCTTATATTGTCATGAAACCAATTCCCTAAACCCGACCCTACTCCTTCCCGCACCTGACACAACATCCTCCACCAACCAGACGCGGTTTGCCCCCCCCCCCCCCCCCCCTCCTGAATGTGACCACCCACCTCTCCATAACGAGCTTTTAACACCCTATACCATAACCCTCCCTTATCTAGCAACAACCGCCAACACCACTTACCTATCAACGCCACATTAAATTCTCGTAACCTCCTAACCCTCAAACCACCATGATGCATATGTAAACAAATAGAATCCCAATGAACCCAAGCAATTTTTTTTGAAACCTCACAACCCCCCAAAAAAAAAATTAAAAATAGATTCAATAGAAGAGATGATACCTGCAGGGGCCTTGAAAAAAGAAAGAAAGTAAACCGGAATAGAGGACGGGACAGATTTCAGGAGAACCAGACGACCACCAAATGACAAAAACTGATTATTCCACGCCGACAATCGAGCCACTATACGGTCAACCACAGGTTTCCAAAAACTTAACTTCCTACTATCACCACCAATCGGTAACCCCAAATAAACAAAAGGCAGTGACCCAATTCGACAATTTAACACTGAAGCTGCTTCTGCCAACCAAGTCGAAGGGATATTCACACTTGTCAACATACTTTTATTGAAATTTACCTTCAGCCCCGAAACCTCCTCAAGTAATAACAACACAGCCCTGATCGACCGAACATTCAACCAACATTTTTCACCAATAATAAGAGTGTCGTCCGCAAACTGTAAATGGGATAGCTTGACCTCCCCTTGTCCACCAATCCCATACGGCTGATAAAAAGAATGTGTCACCGTCGCCATCATCAAGGCATCAAATCCTTCAGCAGCTAATAAAAATAAAAACGGAGAAAGAGGATCCCCTTGTCAAAGTCCCCTCTCAATACGAAACTCTTCTGTTGGACTCCCGTTAACAAGGACCGAAGCAGTAGCTGTCCCAACGCATTCTGCTATCCACTTACGCCACAGAGTTGGAAAATTCATGCTAATCATCACCGAATTCAAATAATTTAAGTCCACAGAGTCATAAGCTTTTTCGAAGTCAACTTTAAACAACAATAATTTCTTCTTCAAACGCCTAGCCTCATCGACTACCTCATTAGCAATAAGAATACCATCTAAAATCTGTTTACCACGAACGAAGGCGGACTGAGCATCTGACACCACATACCCAATAACTTCACGAAGCCTATTCGCTAGAACCTTTGCCAACACTTTATACAAACACCCAACCAAAGAAATAGGACGGTAATCTACAAGCCTTTAAGGACTATCCACCTTTGGAATCAAAGCAATAAACGTTGAATTGACACCTTTCGACAACTTCTCGTTTCGGTGAAAATCGCTCAAAAATTTCATATAATCATCTTTCAATTCTTGCCAAAACTCTTTAATGAAACCAAAATTTATGCCATCAGGACCTGGACTTTTGAAACTCTCGCAGTCCCAAACCGTCTGTTTCACCTCCTCTAAAGAAAAAAGGCGAGTCAAGCCCCCACCCTGAGTAACTGTCAGTTGTCGAAAATTCAATCCCTCCACGCCAGGTCGAATAACATCACGAGCACGATAATGATTTGCAAAATGTTCAAAGACTGTGTTACGAATATTTTGAACACCCTCGACCAAGACCCCATCAGCATGAACCAAATGAATAAAATTCCTTCTCTTTCTATTAGACATCACATTATGAAAAAACTTAGAGTTAGTGTCACCCTTCTTAACCCAATTCATCCTCGCCTTCTGCCAATTCATACTAGAGTGCACACGAGTCAAAGAATGGAAACGAACAGACAAATCATGGAGTACCCTAATCTCTTCCTCTTGAAGATCGGCTTCCTCCCCTTTAATGTCGAGAGCAGAGATTTGATTCTTCATGTCTGAAAGCTTGCCTTCTATGTTTTTGGTATGACGTTGATGCCACTCCTTCAAAGAGAACTTAATCATTTTCAACTTCTTCTGCAACACATAGCCGCCCCAACCATCTAAAGAGAAATAATTCAATTTTTCCCTGGCAAACTCGAAATAACCAGTAAAATCACCCCAACACTTTAGCATGCGAAGCGGTCTAGGTCCCCAATTAGAATCATCGACATCCAACACCACTGGAACATGATCGGAGAGGCCCTGCTGATTTGCAACCTGAATAACATTTGGCCAAGACAAACACCATCTAGCTGACAATATAAATCTATCCAATCTGCTCATCGTAAAACCATCACCTCGGTACCATGTAAATAAACGACCACATAGCGGTAAATCAACCAAAAAACAGCCATCAATGAAAGAATTAAAATTATCAGAGTCCACCAGCCTATCTACCGTTCCCCTACCTCTTCTCTCGTCCTCCGACCGCACAGAGTTAAAGTCACCGCAAATACATACATTCACATCAGCATTATTCAATATGAATTGAGATAAGTGAACCCAAAGCTCTTGCTTCGCCGTCGTGTCACAAGGTGCATAAATATTAGCAATAATAAATACTTGGCCAATTGTAATTACCTTCCCTTTAATAACCAAAACATGTCTCAAGCTCAACGTGCAAGTAACATCCACCAACGTAGAATTCCAAATCGTAATAATACCACCGGAAGCACCATCCGAAGCTTGATAAGAATACCCAAAAGAATTGTTCCCCCACAGAGATTTTATCAAAAAATCATCAACCACATTTAGCTTTGACTCTTGCAAACATAAAACAAAAGGCAACTTCTCTTGAACCAAACGGCGAACCTCTGATTTTTTCTCTAACCCTCTGAGCCCCCTAACATTATAAGATATCACCTTCATCTTCACCCCGCTCCACCCCCACACCCTTCACACCTCCGACCCCTACACCCCCTCCACATCTCCCTCATTACCCACCACCTCATCCTTCGTCACCTCAGCCACTCTCTCCCGCCCTCCACTCTCTCCTTCCCTCCCTCGTCAACAAGTTAAAACTATTATTTTTATCTCCTTTGAATTTAACCCCCAACGTTGTACCAATCTCCCTAACATCCTCCACAACCACCTCTTTCCTACCACGAAGAACAACCCAATTCTTCCAATCTTTGTTCACCGAAGAATTTGATGTATGTGAAGAATTAGATAAAGAATTAGTCATCACCTTAGAAGCCTTTGATACAACACTTTTCTTGCGTTCTCGTTTTTTAAGAACCTTCCGAATTTCCTTTCTATCTTGCGCCGGTAATCTTGCAATCCTCTTAAAAAACCCCACCGAATGAGAAACTATAACCTTTGCCTTCTTATATTTTTTATTTGTAGATGAATGTTTAGACTTGGACATTGACCTCCTATCCTTCTTATGTGAACACGTACCTGCATGTTGAGTTGTTTCATGAATAGAAATACCATCATTACTTTTTGAATGTATCAGCCTTCCCTTATTCACTCCCTGCTGCTCAATAGAAATCGGACCAGCTGTACACAAATTATAACCCTCCTTCTCTACAACCGGTTGAGAAAGTGGACAACATGCTTCCATTGTCTTGCTAGTGTTAACAATAGATTTTTGCCATTCATTATGAAGATCATCCACCAAGTCTTCCATATCCCCCTGTACGTCATCTATTACTGGAGCATCATATTGTAAAGACAACGCTTCCGATTTGTTATCTGATACATCCTCCGTTAAAAACGCATCTTCACCTAAATTACACCCCCATTCCTCCACCAACTTTAACATATAAGCTCGGCCATCTATAACAACTTCAGTCGACGAATTAATAACCTCAATAGACGTAGTTGAAATCAAAACTCTAGCAAAATCCATCCTTGCCCTATCCACCGTGCAATCATCCGAACGAATGAACCTACCACACCCGGAAACACATAAAGAAAAGAATGATTCATTCCAAGCATGAGGCGGAGTGCCATAAATTCAAATCCAAGCACCTCAATCATAAAATTCGACCTTCGACTCCCATTTATGTATGTCTGCAAATAACATTCCAAAGAAATCCAAGGCGTCATTGAAGACCTTCCAAATGTCTGCACCACCCGTACAATGAAGGAATACCCTGTCACCACCCAAAGGCGTCACTACCACATTGTTAAATCCAACATCCTCCACCCTTTGTTGAATTGACAATGATGAATCTCCCATAATCAACTTCGCCACCATACCACCCTCAGCCCATAAACGATCCTCCTTCTTCGACTGATACACTAACCTTTCTGCCGTAATAACCTTCGGCTCCCACTTCTTCGACCCCAATTCCTCCTCCTTCCCCTTCAATCCAACCACCACTAAATTCCCCTTTCCACCAGTCACCTCATCCACCTTATTCGCCACTCCCTCGACTCCTACCTTCCTCTTTTTTTTCGACTTATTTTTTTTTCTTCTCTACATTAACCTCCACCATCCCTACCAACAATTTTTTTTCTTCCCTCCCATTAACCACCACCGTTACATCCATATTTTTTTCCTTCCTCTCCAACTCGCACCTCCTCTTTCTCTCGACTAACCCTAACGTTCTTAACTCCGTCAGCATGTGTAATAACCACCGGTCTAGCCTCCACATCCATCCCACTGACTCCAGTATAAGGTTTCTGCTCAGACTCATATTTCTCAAACCTGTCAAAACGTGCTTCTCGTGTCCAAACCCTAAAGTCACCTATCCATACATTATTCAAAGCATGTGCTAACTTCTCCCTGTTTTTCACATTTAAGAATCTTACAAAACCATAAACCTGACCCCTTGAATTCAGTTGTCTTGCAATGTATACATCAGAAAGAATGCCACACACTTCAAAGAATTGACGTAAACGGAATAACGGCATATATTCAGAAATGTTAGAGAAATAAAAAGTAACCTTGCAGCTGCTATCAGTATCACATTCACGTGAACCAGCTCCCTTCAATGCACCAGAACCATATCTGACCTCAGTACCGTAATTGGAAACCTGTTGCTGCTGATCGTTCCCAACCCTATGACCATGTCGCAAAACCCTATGTTCCTCAACCATTGATTGCCTTGCGTAACCCTTTGCTCGATCCAAACCTCCATGCCGCTCTGAAACCCTTGACCTGTCCCGTCTTCGATCCTCCGGTTGCGTCGCTTTCCTCTTTCTTGACCTAACTACAGTCCAGTCTCCCCTATCCCCCCTAATTTCTGCCTCCCAGGCTGGCCCCCGACCCCCCCCCCCCCTGATGAAGTTGTTTTTAACATCAAACAAGATAAGTATTTGTGTATCGTCTCCACAGGGAATAATACGTTATCAATGACAGTTTAACATCAATTATCATTCCAAGTATTAAGAGTACTTGTTTGTTTTAATTGAAATGTAACTAGCTAAACTAATTGCAAAAAGTAAAAATGAGATTAATAAGGATTGAAACTTGTTAGGAGTAGCGTTCCTTAACCAAGCGTCACACGTAACCTAATGATCCATACGAATTCTAGCTTTATAAACAACATTATCACAATCAATTCTAAACTATCCTTCGTGTCCAAAGTGATATAATTAACTCTAAGATATCGTTTAAACATTCGTGTCCAAATCCCTTAAACGATAACAAAGTCGATCAAATAACCTAATCGACCGTGTCCAGCCTGATTAAGTATCCGAAAGCATTTAACTCTTGATTATGGTGATTATCACAAGATTAACAAAGATGTCAAGTAAGTTAACCTAAGATATATTGCTACTCTAGCTTTAGATTCAAGAGTTTGTGTCCAAAGCATCTTGAATCTCATTGAAAGCATTAACACAAGAATAACAACAATATTGAATATAAATTGCTAGAACCATATATTGCAAGATCAAAAGATTACATGTTTAGCAAGGATCAAGTACCTCTCATCCCAACAAAGGTTATTTAGCTACACACCATCATGGAAGCCTTGCAAGGATGGATTGAAAAGGAAGGAACCATTACACTTGTGATGTCTCAACAAAGGAATAAAGATCCAACTTCCAAAACCACTCTCACTCTATATGATCTACCTTACTTCTCTCTATAAAATATCTAAAGCTAAAACCTAAGAGAGAAACTAAGAAAATATCAAGCTAAGATCCCAACATAATAATTTCAAGGAATAGCAAGTGGCCATTTAATAGCCTCTGTTCTGCTTGAGCTCGCAGATGCGAGCAGCATCACTCGCAGATGCGAGTGATTCTTCTAGTCCAATGAGATGCTGCCACGTCATAAATGAGGAGGTCAAACCGCCCTAACTCGCAGCTGCGAGTAAGGGAGCTCGCAGTTGCGAGCTGCTCGCATTGGCACTCGCAGTTGCGAGTTTGAGTGCGAGTTGCATGCCTCCTGGATCAGCTTTTGCCCAAATAGTACTTTTTCATGATTTTTGGTCTTTGATCAGTGTCTTGAGGCTAATTCCTACATAAAAGGATAGAGTAAGATATATAAAGCGTAATAAGGCATTTAACACTTATTTCTCGGCTTTTCCTTCAATAACTTGTAAAACAAGTAACAAAAAGTGCATGAAATATAACATGAAATTAACACTTCTTGGCACTTATCAAACTCTCCCCAACTTAACTCTTTGTTTGTCCTCAAACAAAAGATTGAAAATCAAACAAATTAACATGACAAGACACAAGTACAAAAGGCTTTTGAAAATTATTTCAGATGAGTGATTTGAAAGTGAATGCGCGGGCAAGTCTAAGTTTTCAACTAATCTAAAATTCTACTACTAACATGAGATGAGTCCTAAGTACAAAGTTCATGTCAAATATTTCAAAACAATAATACATTTATTTACGAACCACACCTAACACACTTCTTTGAAAGTAGATAAACAATTGAAAACATATAAATGAGGGTTATGAACACACATCCGGCAATCAAGTTAACATTCCAATCAAGTTATGTGTCCATCCAAATATCGTTTCAAAAGACATAAAAACATGGATCAAAAGGTCTTTGAGGGTTATAACTTGGCTTGGCTACAAAAGAAATGTCATATGTGGGGCAATTGAAATCAAAAAGCCTATCGAAGAGGAACATTCCTTGTATCAACCATTAAAATTCACAATCTTATCTACCAATCATTACAAACCCTTGGTGCTTAAACATGACAAACTTTGATCTTGACAACTTATTTTCTTTTTGGATTTTTCTTTCTTTTTCTCTTTTTCTTTTTCTTTTCATGTACACATTGTTTTTCTTTTCTTTTTGTATTTACAATAACATGTTGTCTTGATCAAAGATAAAATTACACCATTATACTTGACATAAGATTTACATCTACCTTTTCTCCCCAACTTGAATCAAAATACACCCTATTTGAATGTTCCCTTACTCTAAGGCAAAAGGGACAATTAAACAATGAAATTTTAGGGTTCAACAATTAAAAACATATCAGAGTCCTAAAGTGCGTCAAAGATGAACTGAATTTTGAAAAATTTAAAGGCAACTTCATCAAGCATTGTGCTTATGAATTGACAGTTCAAAATTGATGACCCCGATTTATTTGGCTCAAGTGGGTTAGCAAGTACTCGCTCTTCTCACAAGGTAGGCTATTTGTAGTCAAGTAAGCTTCACTCATAAACAAAAATGTGCCTTGATCACTTCCATGCCTTCACACAATTTAAAACAATTATTGGATTTAAAATAACACAATTGAGTTAAACAATGAATTCCGGTCTCCTTGCATATGTACAAACACTTGAGGTTTCCTCACTTTTAGGCTAGAACTAAGTGGTTCACAAATAAATAAATTATTGCGAAAAACTAAATGAAATGAAATTTGTACAAAGTACTCGTTCCATATTCGAGTAAACACCTAGAAAAACTGGAAATTTGTACCTTGGCTTTGCGCTTTTGATCACAACTATGAATCATTAACAATCATCTGAGATTTGAAAATTAAGCAAGAGTGATACGCAAGAAACTTCCACAATTTTTAAATTAAAACTAAATGAAGTACTTGAAAAATGCTAACACATTATTATACTACAAAATAAAATTAAACCATACTAATATAAATACGAACATCATAATACTAATTAAAACGAAACAAAAGTTACCATACATCAATAACCAAAATACTTAACAAAGTACTGACTAAGTAACAAAATACGAGTTCATGTGCTAAAATAGAAATAACCAACAAAATATTGTTCAAAGCTAACAAAAGGAAAGCAAAATAAAATATGGAAGACAGCAAGAATTGATTGAAAGCTTGATAAAATATCACTCAAAAAGGACTAGCTTTCAAATCTTTTCTTCCTCCTCAAGACTGCATGTCATCATCATCTGACCCATGGGGGTTGAAGTAGCACTGTGGACCATCTCTGGATCATCCTGCTCATTACCATCACCACCTAGATCATCAATATGCATATCTGAAGAACCACCCCCTCCATAGACAAATGGCATGTCCCTAGGCCAAGCACAATAAGCCTGAAAAGCCTCTGGCAAAGGAACCTGATGGTCTGCTACATGTGGGTAACCGGCATGTAGCTGCATCCGGTACAAAGAATCATGCAATGAAGTCATCGCCCTCTTGTTAGCATCGAAGTAGTCCCAAGTATAAGTAAAACACTGCCTCTGGGCTGGGTCCATGTGTGAGAAATCATCAGCTGATGTTGGAGCTTGAGGTTGGTGTGATGAGGAAGCTCCGGTACCTTTCTTACCCTTACCCTTACTCTTCTTAGATTCACCCATGATGTAACGGGTAATGAAGGCATCATCAATGGGGTTTTTGATTATTTCATGATAATCAGTGGGCATCCTCATGTGGGTGTCTTTGATCAAACCCATGATCAAACCAGGAAAAGATAGGCGAGTTTTTGGCTCACCATGGCCTTGAAGCACAACCTTTTTTAGCTGCCAAGCAATGGTTCGGGCTATATCTACCTTGATGCCTTTGAGAATGTAAAAAATTAATGGGCAAACATCAACGGTGCAATCGAGCATATGACTATTAGGTTTCACATTGTGTAAGATGAACCGAAAGATAAGCTTGGCCGGTGGTTTCATCAGTTTATATTGGGCAATGTGCTCTCTACCCGCATCACTTTTGTCATAGGTTTCCCCCTCTAGCATAATGAACTTTTTAATCTCATTGTGGTGCTCATCAAGGAGAAAATGGCCTAGGTTTTGCTTGTTATGGAAATCATCAATCCCATCCTCAGTCTCAACATCTAGGTCGAAGGGATTTCCTAGGAATGAATTTATGGCATCACGATCAAACTTGATTGTCCTAACCTTCACAAAGGTTTCAAAAGTGAAAGGGTCGGTTTGAGGGTTTTGAGGAAGGGCATTGGCATAGAACTCACGCACCAACTCTTCGTTGATTTTGGTTATGGGGTTTAGGAGTCTGGCCCACCCTTGCTCAAGGAAAAGTTTGTGAAAGTTGCCATATGGTCCATCCGGTTTAATTTGAACAACTCTCTCAGTCCACAAGGACTGTTTAAGCAATGCATTGTATCTGCTCTGGTGGTACATAGACCTAAATCTCTCCTGATCATAGGACTGGTTTTGGGGTGGGGGTTGGGTTGCGGATGTTTCGCCTTGCTTTCTCTTACCCGTATTAATTCTTTTAGGTGCCATGCCTGCAAAACAACCAGAAAAATACCATACAACATAGAATATACAATTAAAATCAGTATGGAACAAAATAAAACAATTGCAGGTTCAAAAAGTTGAAAATCACAGAAACATGCAGCAAGTTCTGCTGCAACTCGCAGTTGCGAGCAGATGCACTCGCAGTTGCGAGTTCAGGATGATACTCGCAGATGCGAGTTGGTTCACTCGTAGATGTGAGTTGCCCAGAATTTGGCAAAAACGCATCTTTTTCAAACTTTTCTCAGTGCCATGATGTTCTAAACCTACACAAAGCATTTATGACCCTTGTTTGACAATTTAGATGAAATGAATCATGCATTGGTTCAGAAAATCGAATTTGTGCCACAAAACCCCTAATTTTATTTTATTTTCAAAATTTACAAAAGGGTTATTTAACAAATGTGGCTTAGAGTAACAAACTTTACAAATTATGCAAGATTCAATTTCATCATATGGGTAACCATTTCGCATGGCTTTTGAATCAACAGAACAATCATCTACCCTAGGGTTTCATGCATACAATAAAAAGAAAGACAAAGGGTTTCACAACACAAACCTGTTAGTTAGCAATGAAGAAATGCAAGTGCAGATTTGATGCTCTAACTCTAAAGCTTGACTTGAATGCAAGTTGATTTTGCTTCTAAGGGTTTGTGTTATACGTGAGGCACACCAAAGTTTGAGAGAAAAGTTTTGGAATTTTTGAATGAGATAGAAGCAAAACCGAAAATGAGATGATAATGGGTGGGTAATGAGAATTAATGGGAGTTGGTGGCCTTGGGTTTCGTAACTGCCCAAAACTGCTGCCACTCGCAGTTGCGAGCAGCTTTACTCGCAAATGCGAGTGTTTTGGCAGTCAACGCAGTCAAAATCCACCTGTTCGCAGTTGCGAGCTGTTTTACTCGCAGTTGCGAGTACTTATGGTTCAGACTTCTGCTCTCTGTTTGGCTTCTGTTTTTGGATGTTTTGATGCATGCACGTGACTCTAATATTTAATTATGCATTAAAACACTAAATGGACTTACAAAATTAGGTTGCCTCCCAACAAGCGCTTGTTTTACGTCGTTAGCTCGACGCCTTTTTGGTTAGGACGGCCAAAATGAAACGGAAAGCACATCATCTTTTGTACTCCTTCGCTTTGGGAGAAATTCCATGAACTTTAGGAACAAATGATTTGGAGTCCATGACCTCCCTAGCTTTGGTTTATTGAACAAGGTGCAAATTTCATCAATTACCCGATCGATTTCTACCTTGTTCACTTTCTTCCCTCTTGCTTCCATTAAATCTTCCTTGATTAGTAACCGTTCCTTTTTCTCAACCACCATGACTTCTTCAATATCAACAGTTGTAACTTCCTCATTTTGAACAACAACTTCTTCAACAATCTCTCCGACTCTCTCAAACATGTTTGGATTATTTTCTTGTTCTCTAAGAGTGGATTGATTGTTGGCTTGGTTATCCATGATTTGTGCTTGAATCAACCCAATTTGAAGTGATAAAGTCTTCAATCTTTGGTTGGTATCTTGCATGTTTATCATGGATTGTTGCATGAAGATATTCAAAGTATTTTCTATCACCGAATATCTTTCATCTTCATAAGAATGTTGAGGATATTGTTGATAGGATTCATACTCGGGTGGAGTATAGAAGTTGCTATAACCATGATCAACCATAATTGTGGCTAGGTGATGATCCTAAAACGGAAACAACTAACAAGAAACTTTTCTTTGTTTATCAACAAGGGGTTAGTACAAACAACTATCAAGAAATGAAAACTATTTACGGATTATGTACGAATGCTTAAAATGACAAATCAATCGTTCTATCTATGATAACTAAACACCATTCCCCGGCAACGGCGCCATTTTGATGAAGTTGTTTTTAACATCAAACAAGATAAGTATTTGCGTATCGTCTCCACAGGGAATAGTGCGTTATCAATGACAGTTTAACATCAATTATCATTCCAAGTATTAAGAGTACTTGTTTGTTTTAATTGAAATGTAACTAGCTAAACTAATTGCAAAAAGTAAAAATGAGATTAATAAGGATTGAAACTTGTTAGGAGTAGCGTTCCTTAACCAAGCGTCACACGTAACCTAATGATCCATACGAATTCTAGCTTTATAAACAACATTATCACAATCAATTCTAAACTATCCTTCGTGTCCAAAGTGATATAATTAACTCTAAGATATCGTTTAAACATTCGTGTCCAAATCCCTTAAACGATAACAAAGTCGATCAAATAACCTAATCGACCGTGTCCAGCCTGATTAAGTATCCGAAAGCATTTAACTCTTGATTATGGTGATTATCACAAGATTAACAAAGATGTCAAGTAAGTTAACCTAAGATATATTGCTACTCTAGCTTTAGATTCAAGAGTTTGTGTCCAAAGCATCTTGAATCTCATTGAAAGCATTAACACAAGAATAACAACAATATTGAATATAAATTGCTAGAACCATATATTGCAAGATCAAAAGATTACATGTTTAGCAAGGATCAAGTACCTCTCATCCCAACAAAGGTTATTTAGCTACACACCATCATGGAAGCCTTGCAAGGATGGATTGAAAAGGAAGGAACCATTACACTTGTGATGTCTCAACAAAGGAATAAAGATCCAACTTCCAAAACCACTCTCACTCTATATGATCTACCTTACTTCTCTCTATAAAATATCTAAAGCTAAAACCTAAGAGAGAAACTAAGAAAATATCAAGCTAAGATCCCAACATAATAATTTCAAGGAATAGCAAGTGGGCATTTAATAGCCTCTGTTCTGCTTGAGCTCGCAGATGCGAGCAGCATCACTCGCAGATGCGAGTGATTCTTCTAGTCCAATGAGATGCTGCCACGTCATAAATGAGGAGGTCAAACCGCCCTAACTCGCAGCTGCGAGTAAGGGAGCTCGCAGTTGCGAGCTGCTCGCATTGGCACTCGCAGTTGCGAGTTTGAGTGCGAGTTGCATGCCTCCTGGATCAGCTTCTGCCCAAATAGTACTTTTTCATGATTTTTGGTCAATGATCAGTGTCTTGAGGCTAATTCCTGCATAAAAGGATAGAGTAAGATATATAAAGCGTAATAAGGCATTTAACACTTATTTCTCGGCTTATCCTTCAATAACTTGTAAAACAAGTAACAAAAAGTGCATGAAATATAACATAAAATTAACACTTCTTGGCACTTATCACCCCCCCCCCCCCCCCCCCCCCCAATGTATCTCTCTACCGGAGATAGGCTCCGGCGCGGTTGCCACCGATCAAACCTATGATGACCACCACGAAAATGCCTCACGTCACTCTCATGCCCCACGTTTTTTTAATTAGCCTCAAATTTGAATTAGGATTTAGGGATGAAGTAATGGCTCAAATTTGAATTACTGTAATAACCATCAATGTACAGTGATTTAAATAACATTGTAACTAGACGATTAACCAGTGGTATTAAAAAATAAAAAAGAATGTAGTTGAGATATAATATTGATAACATAATCTCTTTACTATATCTATCTTGTACAATATAAATTACAACATTGTTCTAATTGTTTTGTTGTAAAACAATGTTCTCCACCGGTTCACATTTTGAATGTCTAAATGAATAATGCTTCTTATAATATTATAATTTGTTTTAGTTCAAATTGGAAAAACTGCCGAACTTAATTTTTTAGATTAAAAAATTCACGATGGTAAAAAAAATATAGCATCCCAGCCAGGGCCGGCCCATAGCCCGTCGAGGCTGGGCTATGGCACTGGGCCTCGACTTTTTGGGGGCCCAAAATACCTTTTTTTTGTTTTGAAGGACACTCAAATAATTATTATATAGAATGAAAGCGAAAACATTTCAAGCTATTTAACGTGCTTCAGTGGCGTGGATGTGTGTCTGAGACTGATGGGACCTCGGTTCAAGTCCCACCAGAGTGCATTCATAATTTTTCTTTTTCTTTAGTGTCTTGTTTATTTTTTTGGGGCCCAAAATTTAAATTTTTGTACATCTCTCAAAAGATTAAAACCGGGCCAACGAATTAGTTGAGACGGCCCTAATCCCAGCTTTGATTAATGAAATATACGCTTTTCTTATTTTCCCTTCTTTTCACAAACCGCGTCTGCATGAGAAAACGAAAGCAATATACGGTTTTTCTATGAATTCTGCCACAGAACATGCACCCAAACCGTGTATTAATGTCGCTTCCTCTGCACATGAAAGTTGATATAATCATGTTGTGGTCCAAACCAAAGCCATGGAAGTTTGCATAATAAGATCAATCGAAAAAATACCGTATGAGCAACAGTACAGTTCTTGGCTTTTGTTTTGTTTTTGTGCTCATGCTTTTCAAGCAGATTTGTCATATATATAATATGCCTTTGTTAGATGTTAAAATGATACAAGTGAAGTTATACCAAAAATGGTGAATTTTCCAAAAGAGCATTGCTAACATGTTATCCAATGAAGTTTGACTGAGGTCCTTCTTCAAACTTTTGTTTCCTTCCTTCTTCTATGATTTTGGTAGTGAATCTCAACGAAGTATTGGTTCTTAATTAGGTCATATTTTCATATTCCTATGGAAGGTCTCGATGATTCTTTCATTAGAAAAAAAAAATCTAAATGTCACGTAGAAAAAAGATAAATCTAAATTTCACGTAGAAAAAAGATAAAGCCTGATCATTATAGTTTATAAAAAATGAAATCGGTCACTTAATCTCAATTTTGGTAAAATAAGTTAAGTTTAATATCATATAAAAAAAAAGTTAAGTTTAATGTAAAAAATATAATATGATATATAAGACTTATCGATTCAGGCCACAAACATTTGCATCAAGATTTGAAAAGGACGGTTCATGCATAAAAGTTGCATATTTATATTTTTTTTTTTTGAAGGAAGTTGCATAGTCATATTATTCATCATCTATATAAAAAAGAAATATATACGTATCTTTCCCTATCCGTCTCAAGAAGTTTCCTTCCATTTACATACGAAAATTGCAAGACTTTGCCATATATTTTGACGAGTGTATCTTTCTCAATTTATCAAATTATATCTTAATATCTTATAATATTTTTACGTTTATATATTATATTTTGTTTTTTACAAAACGTTTATATTTTTTATAAAAGGGAAAAAGGACATGCATTATTAAAGTATTTTCATCAGATTTTTACGTTGAAAAACGTCTCTATAAAACTCTTTAAATCACTATTGCAGATACCATAGACATTATTTGCAGGATCGAAGTTCGAACCTTCAATTTTCTACTCCTTTACATTTAAATGTGTAAATCTAATCACTAAATTTCTTAAAAAAAAAAATAAAATTGTTTTTTAGTGTGTAATTGCAACTACATTATTTGCAATGGTCTCCAAGTTTCACGTGAATCTAGTCACTAGCTAGGTTATTTTAAGAAAACAAAATCTACATTTTTGACAAATTAAAGAAAAAATATTGCAAAGTTAATTATCAGTAGAGTTTAATTTATATACCCTGATTATTAAAAAAAAATTATATACATTGTTAATGTAAAAAAAAAAAATTACAGTTGTATTCAATAATGTATTGTTGCATCAATTAATGAAGTATGATAAATCATGTATTTTTAACTTTTCAGATGATTTGGTAGCAAATCATTAGATATAATATATAAGTTATAATATATATAACTCTTGAACAAAAAAAAAGTAAGTATAAAACTTTTTTATGCTCATGATATGGATAAATTAAACTCTTTAAATAACCTGATTTTTTTTTTGTTACCGTGGAGGCACACATTGAATAAATTGGTCGAATTTTTAATTTTTATAAATATATCCTTACTATCCAATTCTTTTTAAAATTTTAATTCACACCGTAACTAAAGAGACCTCAAAACTAATTATTTTCAGCAAAGACATTGTTAAGTTAGTTTCAAAAATATCTCTATAAATAATATCTAAATGCATGATTTGACTGGAGTATGTTATATGTATGTGTAAAAATAATTTTACATTGTGTGTGTGTTTACAAATTTAATCTTTTTAATTTTCTGAAATGTGTATCCAAAAAAATATCATAACGTTCATCCGTTAAAAGTTGCTAAATTACGGGGTAACATTTGAAAAATTAGTGATTATCTTAATTTTGTTTGTTTGTTTTTGAATGAAGGAGAAAACACACTTATAAAAAACCACGCAACCTCTATCGTAGAACAGAAAACAAACCAAGAGCGTTCCTAAGAATCTCTGTTGATTTTGAAAATGTCGTCGCTACTCTCAGATCTTATCAACCTTAACCTATCTCATACCACCGAGAAGGTCATCGCTGAATACATATGGTTAGTCCCTTCCTCTGTTTATTGAATTAAACATTGCATTATGCCATTTGATTCTGTGTGCATGGATTTATGTTTTATCGATCAATTATTATAATGGGTTTCAATTGTTTTTTTTTTTTCTTCTTCTTATTGATTTGTTCTCTATTTACGTGAATATGGATTTGTTTATTGGGAGGGAGATTTTAAATTCATACTTAGATTTTGGTACATTTTTTAGGTTAATTGGTGGAATTCTATTGTTTTGGTTTTGATGGTATTTCTTCCATATTTTCTTTCTGGGATTATTTCGAGATTTGAACCTAGTCATCATTATGCATGTTTGCTATCATGGTTTTTCATGATAATATCAAGATTGCAATGCAATCACAACTTCAGCTGTATGAAACACTTTTGATCCTAATTATTTGCAATACTAGGAATTGAAAACTTTATTCAAATAAGTTGAGCTACCCGGCCATTAGTATCTTGTGTATGGTGTGTAGTAATCTGTTTGGTTACCGAATTATTCAAATAAGTTGAGTTACCGAATCTGTTTAGTAATCTGTTTAGTAATCTATACATGTGATTACATTCAACTATGTTATTTTTTTCAAATTATTATTAGTGTCCGTGCTTCGTTGTCCACAACACATTGATATTGAAGTACTATTTTTACCTATGCATGTAACTTCTGATTTTGTAGTTTTGGACAATGTAACAACTCTTGCCTCTTTTTATTTTCCCTTTATGATAGGGTCGGTGGATCTGGTATGGACATGAGGAGCAAAGCAAGGGTAATTTTCTTCACTAATATGTAACCAAAAGTAAAAAATTGAAAAATGCTAACAAATGTTTTGAGGATACTGTTTAAGGAATCAAAAATAGTATTTTTTTGTATAAAAATTGTGTACTTTTATTTTTATGTGTTTGACATGTAATTTCAAGATAAATTATATGTTTAGACTTCCTTAAACAAGCATTTAAAGCATTTGTTAGCAAGATCCATTTTTGTTTAGTAAATATTAGGAATTTTTTAAATGACTTCTAGATTAAACGTTACTTATAGCCAAGGTTTTAAAAAACGGAACGTTACCGTAAAAACGGCCGTTACAAAACGGTATCGGCGGCATCCGTTACCGTTTTTGCCCCTTTTAACGCTGAGAAAGAAATTCACATAGAAAACGCCGTTACGACCGTTACCGAACACCGTTACGACCGTAAAACTCCGTTACGGCCGCAAAACGCTGTTACAAGCTCAGAAAAGCAGAAGTTTAAAATTGCTTGTAGTTGTTTCATCTTTCAATATTCCAGATCCGTAATCAAGATGTGAATCTAGAGAGAGAAAAATCGGAGCTTTGATTGTGTTGTGACGAGAAAGAAAAACAGACAATAAATGAATAATATGATAGATAGAGTTAGAGAGTGAGTGAGTGACCCGTTTGTGTTGTTGTGTAATGCGTTTTTTTGCTGTTTGTTTGCCACTCTGTTGTTCATTGTTTGCTGCCTGTGTTCTGTATTGTTGTATGTGTTGCTGTGTGTGCATTTTGATAATATAGGACGAGGTGTTTTTTATTTTATTTTTTATTTTGGTTATTAATTTACTTTAAACATGTTATAACAATAGGATAATTGATTAATTTAAGTTATTATACATTACATGATAATATAAATAATTTAAATAAGAATTGTGCAATGTTGTGGTTAATTCACACCGCGAAAACCGTTATTTGTATCGCAACGTCCGTTACTGCCGAAATCGCGAAAACCTTAACGCGACCGCGACCGTGACCGCGACCGTTATTTAAAACCTTGCTTATAGCTCAAAGAAGTTTTTCAATTTAATAAATAATCCAGCCTTCATTCTGATCTCTACGGTCTATATAATTCTGTATATTATTTTAAACTTTAGGGCAGATTTAGGTCTTAAAATTATTAGGAAACTATTATAACTTGTTTAAACATATGCATGTATAAAATGGTTTTAAATATAGACTCTCCCTGGACCCGTTGAAGACCCTTCAAAGCTTCCCAAGTGGAACTATGATGGTTCCAGCACTGGTCAAGCTTCTGGAGATGATAGTGAAGTGATCTTGCAGTAAGCCTCTTTATTTTCTGTAATCTAATGATAGTACATGATTCTACCACTTCATACCACAACTTTATGTACATTTTAAGATTGATACCATTCCCCTTGAATTCATTTAGCATTAATACCATTCATAAGCTATTCTAATTGATATTGTTTATATAACAGTCCTCAAGCAATTTTCAAGGATCCATTCAGGAGGGGGAAGAATATCTTGGTACATTTTTCTTCTTGTCTACTATGTTATGTAATTTGTATATGATACACCTTTGTTAAAGTTGAACATGTGATTTTTAAATTTTAATTGACATTAGGTTATGTGTGATGCCTACACTGCTGCTGGAGAACCCATTCCCACTAACAAGAGACACGCAGCTGCCAAGATTTTCAGCCATCCTGATGTTGTTGCTGAAGAACCATGGTGACTATTCCCATTTCGATTTTTAGGGATTTTTTTTTTTTGCATGATTAATTCAATCTTATCATTTACTAAACATTGGTTTATGATCTCCATATAGGTATGGTATTGAGCAAGAATACACCTTGTTGCAGAAAGATGTACACTGGCCTCTTGGATGGCCTAAGGGTGGTTTTCCTGGACCTCAGGTGAAAACTCTTTTACATTTGTTTGGTGTTCCGTTCTTTTTTTGTCAAATAGTTTGGTGGAGAGAATCACACGCTAAGTGTGTAAAAGTGAGGAATTCCGGGTTTCAACCCTAGAGATTTACTATGTTTTTGTTTGATTATTTATATTCATTCGAATTCTTGTTTGCTGAATAGGGACCATACTATTGCGGTGTTGGTGCTGAGAAGGCATTAGGACGCGATATTGTTGATGCACATTACAAAGCATGTCTTTATGCTGGCATTAACATCAGTGGTGTTAATGGAGAAGTTATGCCTAGCCAGGTACATAAGTTTAAACATTTGAATATTTGATATCCCACAATTTTGACATTCACTATTGTTTACTCTTATATTCCATACATAAAAAATTTATGTTACATTTTTAATTTAATTTGATTATTATATGTAGTGGGAATTTCAAGTAGGTCCAGTTGTTGGCATCTCTGCCGGTGATGAGCTTTGGGTTGCTCGTTATCTTTTGGAGAGGATTTGTGAGCTTGCTGGGGCAGTGCTATCCTTTGACCCTAAACCAATTAAGGGTGATTGGAATGGTGCTGGTGCTCACGTAAATTACAGCACCAAAACAATGAGAAACGATGGTGGCTACGAAGTGATTAAAAAAGCAATTGGCAATTTAGAGAAGAGACACAAAGAGCACATTGCTGCTTATGGAGAAGGCAATGAGCGTCGTTTGACTGGACGTCATGAAACTGCTGACATCAACACCTTCAAATGGGTAACCAAAAAATATTCATTACCTTTGCAATATTTTTCTTTGATTAGTTTTTTATGCATCAAGTTTTGTCACAATTAGAGAGAAAATAGAATAAACTTTGTTTAAGTTCTACATGAGAAATTTAATTATGTCTCATCAAGGTGCCACATTATTTGTATCATGTCCTAAAGTATCTTAATAAACATTTACATTGTGAAAGCTATTTAATATCTATGTAAAAGAATTGTCAAAAAAAATATCCATGTAATAGAAAACCTATGTTGGTGAATGGTAATTAAAGTTAACTTTTTATACCTTCATCAACATTTACATAGATGTTTTTGTTATAGTTAAGATTTTTTGTACTAAATAATCGTTATGGTTGAGATGAGTTAGTGATCCTTATAGTTTGTACTATTGATTGAAATGTGGTTGCAGGGTGTTGCAAACCGTGGAGCTTCTGTTAGGGTAGGAAGGGAGACTGAGAAAGCAGGGAAGGGATATTTTGAGGACAGAAGACCTGGATCTAACATGAATCCGTATGTGGTCACATCCATGATAGCAGAGACAACCATCCTCTGGAAACCATGAACAACCTTGGAATTACCAGCACATATTAGTACTAAGTTGTGATATTTTGCTTTTATCAGTTTGTTTGTTTTTCTTTAGGATTTTTTAGTCGCATGATGTTTAATTATGGGCTTGTTTGACTTTGGTTTCCATTGCTTTATAAGAGTCAATTTGCTTCTTTCCCTTGTTGTTCTGTTTTAAGTGTTACAATAATGATTGTGCTTAATGTTAGATTTTGCTTATAAGAAAACACAATCTTGATTTTTTTTTTTTTTACTTTCATGAGGTTGACTTCACAAATCAAATGGCAAGTTAGAAGGACATGTAGTGATGGACTTTTAGCAAGTTTAATCAAAATTTGTCAAAGTAATAAAAATTCGTCTCTACAGTGAATATTTGAGTTTAACAGAAATAAATTGTTTTGGTAAAATTAGAGATTATATTGATCATGTCAATCGAATCCTTTATTTTTCTTTTTACTTGGTAATTGTGTTTAATTTTTCCAATTGTGAGTATGATATTACCATAAATTAACATAGTAGTTAAGGTCGATGTCTTGACTCAGAACCCTCTTCTAAGGTGATTTATAATCATCAAAAAATTTATGAGCGTTAATTTCTAAAATCACAATAAGATAATACAATATGTCTAAAGTTATCGTTGATTGAATAATTATATTTTGATTGAGTTCAAAAGTTATGGTTAGTAATCATTCAATACTTGAAATCAATTCATATATTTGTGAATAGATAAAAACATTAAGCATATGCATAACCGAACATACTAATTTTGCTTAAAAAAGTACTCAATAATTACACAGTTCAAGTACCTTAAAATAAATTCATCTACGATACATAATCTATTAAAAATTAGCCACTCATGATCAAAGTATTAAACAACAAGATTAAAAGAAATTACAAAGAGAGATGTTTTGCGCATGAGATGTTCTTTAATCTTTAGTGCCTTCTACATCTCTACGTGTGCGTTTTTCTTTTGGCCTAGATATACTTTTGGGCTTATTTATGTTTGTTTAGTCCCTGTAGTCTCGCTGAGGTGGTTGTGATTAGTTGACATGTCCAATGTTGACTGGGTTAAGTCGTTGCTTACTCAGATTTTTTGACATGAATGGACGAAAATGCCCTTTAATGAAATAAATTTACGCGAAGATGACCAAAATGCCTTTGTCTTCTTCATTCCACACAAAAACCCTTGTTCATCATCTACACTATCCAAACACAAACACGATTTTTCTTATGTCCATTGTCCCTCACTCACCATCTTCTCTTCCAATTGAACTTGAAACTCTCAAACACCCTTCCAATTGAAAATCCAGAACTCAAAAACAAGAGTGAAAGCGAAAACCACAATAAAACATCTGAATCTCCAACTCATTGAGGGCATTTTGGTCATTTTGCTTATGTTTGAAATCTCCATGACATTTTTGTCAGTTCACACTATATATTGCTGACTCATCAACTCACTTAACCAATCAGCTCTATCAAGTCAACAAATTAGTGACACGTCTGTGATTAATGGGCTCATGGACCAAAACTCGTGTAATTAATATTTGCAGGACAAAATTGGAAGTATTAGCAAATTCATAGACTAAAACTCAAATGACCTCTATTTGTTTTGGTCTTTTATCTTTTTTCTAAATCGTTTTAGCCCTTTATCATTTTAAATGAATGATTTTTAGTCCTTATTTCTATTCATTCTGGTATGTCAAAAGGATTAAAATATCATCCTTTTAAAAAGATAATAAACTAAAATGATTTAAAAAATATAAAGGATCAAATCGGATTTTTAATAAAAAAATAAAAGACGAAAAATATATGTAAGCATTTCTTCTTCACCCAGCTTGTGGCTTCCCTTCATGCAATTGATCAGTGATGCAATTGATCCGTGATCCGTGATACCCATTCTCTTTTGTTCGGCTCCTTTCATAATTGTTTTTCATCCTTCAGCCAGTCACGTGTCATGGACCACCTGATTTGGTCAAATTCCCTTTCCATCTCATGGCTCAATGATATATATAACGGGTTTGAGTCCAATTGTCATCTCAACGTGAACTATTTAATAGAAATTCATTTTTTATATGAATCATGTATCATTTGCACGCAACTGTATAGATAATTCCTAAAGTTTGGTAAGATGAAAATGGATAATAAAACTTTCATTCAAGAGATTTAACAGAGATGCATTATCAAGGCTGAATTCAAAACTCGTGATATCTGATTAAATTAAAAGATATCACTTACCATTTCATCCAATAGCTTAGTAGAGTTTCTTAACAAAGAGATTCATACCATCTTTATTTGGTTTTATTAAAATTAATTAGACATATGTTAGTAGTTAATTGTTTTGTTAGTATTTTGTTGCTTGAAGTCGATTTAGCTTCTCAATCCTCCTTATTGTTCTATTACAATAATTCATAGGTTTTGAGAATAGTATGTAATTCTTGTAAAAAAAAAAAAAAAGAATAGTAGATAGGTAATTTCATTGATATTTTTGGTATAAAAAATAGTTATATCCGACAAAATATCTTTCATAATAATTTTGATATGAAAAAAAGAGATTATTATTATTAGTAGAAACAAAAGAAGAGATTATTAAAAAACGAAACATGCATTAATAGATGAGTATTTTTTGTCTTTTTTTAACAAATAATTGATGAGTATATTCAAAGTAACATTTTATTTAATGCTAATTTAATAGTATTTCTATATTTTAAGAGTAACATTAAATTAGTGTATTGATAAGTTTTGTAAATTTTCAACTAACAAACTTCAAACTTTTGATGTATTATTATTCGAATGATAATGACTGTGGATTGATAAGATCCTAAGTTATAATAATCTTTCGGGTAGACAAGTCCAAAAAATACACTTTTCTTAGCTAGAACAAACTAATTCTCCAAGAAAGGCTCCCCCATGTGGGACCCACAACTCGTGTTCAAATTAAATAACCCTATTAAATTCCAACAACATGATATTCAACTAGCAACTAGCAACTAGCAACTAGCAACTAGCAGCCAAGTAAACCGCATCTCAACAAAATCGATATCACATATATACCTCACTTTAACATACGACGTGTTCAGCAATAAATAATATACAAACATACCTAACCTAATTTCCCTAACCTTATAGCGTGGAACATAATTTTCCCACACATTCATTTCATGGCTTCCAAGCTCTCATTTCTAAACTCTCTCACTCAAAGAAAGAAACAAAATAATGCTATTAAAGATGATCACATCAATGAAGACTTAGCCATAGTGAAAGCAGCTGCATGGGCATGGCATCAACGTGGTTCAGGATCATGTAATGAAGGAGAAGCTAATTCAAGTAAATTTTTTGTTACAAGAAGTAATATTCATCGTAAACCAAGACCTTCTCGTTACAAATTAGAAGCAATGAGATCAATGGAAAAGGAAGAAATTCACAAGAAGGAGAAATCTCTACTTGATGCATATGAAGTTCAAAGCATTTCAAGGCACTTGAATCGTCTTATAGAGTCTAATAAACTTGTGAATAGCACCGACAATATTGCTAGTACAAGTGTGGAGGATGGTGTTGAAAGGACAAAGAAGAAGAAGATAAAGAAAGGGTTTTTCCACAAGCATGGTGTTGTATGTGGAAGATTGGGAGATGTGGTTGATCCAACTAGTGTTTCAAGGGATGGTCGTCGACAAGTAGCAAAGAGTGTACCTTCTACTCAAGGATTTAAATAAAGGTTCATAATCATAATCTAGACCACAATAATATAACAAATTTTATGTTGCCAAAATTGTAACGCAATGTGATTGAAGTTGCATATACTTTGATTTTCACAATATCAAAGATTATAAGGGGATCGCAACCATTAATATGCCCGGTATTTAAGATCCTTGATCGTAAGCTAGTTTTATTTGGCTAGCACATGTTTCCATTTTTAACTGCTTATACTTTCTTTTTACGGTTCAACTGCGTATACTTTTTTTAAAGGGGGCTGCATATACTTTGTTGTTAGTTATTGTAGAATATTTTGTTGATAAATACATTCAAAGTTTGAGTTAAATAGCGTGTACATTTTTTTTTGTGCAAATGTCCTTATATAGCATGGGTTTTCAAGAAAAATGGATGAAAAAAAGTCGTTGAGGTCCTTGGGGAATTGAAGAACAATATGTGTGTTGGTGGTGCAGCGTACATTGCCTTGAACGTTGCTGAGAAAAAATATGAGATTGGAAATATAAATTGTATTAGAATGACGAAAAAAAATCCCTTTACATCAAAGATCTACATAACTTCTATAGAAATCAAAGGAGTAAATTAATTACAATCTAGTTAAATCCCTAACGACCACCCTCAATGAAGTTTTGGATCTTAAAAAAATCATCGAATACTTTATTTTTTTTATGGGGAATTTTGCGATCGATAATCATCTGAAATGACTTACTAAACACTAAATTAATTGACAATCTTCAATTTGAAGAAGTTAATCTACTACTATTTCATAAATTTAATGACCAAATTACTCCACTCACAAAAATTCAAAAATTTAAAATAACAATTTACTCATATAATTTCAATCTTTTTTTAAGCAAATTTCAATTTCCTTAAATTTGCACACATGCAAAGTCTGGTAATTTCTTTTTTTCACTTTACTTATCTCTCGTGTGTCCTCCAAAATTTTTATTTTACCATGTTCAGATTATATAATGTGAAACACTTTTATACAATTTCGGATTATATAATCCGAATCCTATAAAAACTCATAAGTTCATGTGTTTTGCCGTTATATGATTGTAATTCTTTTTTCAAAACCTTTTCGATTATATAATACGAAAAACAAACTAAACATTTCAAATTATAGCATTTGAAACGTGTTGAACCCTCCACCAGACCATGTTTCAAACACAATGGTGGTTTTAATTCACATTTCAGATTATACAATCTGAATAAGTAAAATATGTGTTCGGATAATATAATCTAAATTATATCAGCACAAAGATCATATCTATATGTACATAAAACACACTTGTTTTCAAATCTATGCCGGTTTTGCAACACAATCAAACCACATTGTTGACACACATCAAGACATAACATATAATAATATTTGCACTAATTAAATCAAAATTTATGTCAATTTTGCAACACAAAATATCTGATAATCCAAATCGTGCAAAATATCTGATACAAAATATTTATTGGCCATGGTCAACTTCACTTCTAGAATGACACAATGTGTGGTTGGTCGGGTTTAAGGTGGTTCGAAGAAGTTTAGGTCGAAAAATCATTAATGTTGAAATGAGAGAAGCGTTTTGAGTTGTACTTATAGATAGACATGTTTCAAATTATATAATATAAAATAAAACTTTTTTATTTTATTTAGATTATATAATTAGAACAAAGACAAAACTTGAAGTATGGAGCGCGAGAAGATTGGAGAATGGAAAAGGAGGTTCTGGTGAAGTTTAGACTACAAATAATAATGGGCCTTGTGAATCCCAATCCACGAAAAATTATTCTTCGCCCCTTTAAAATTGTTCATTCTCTCATCCAACAGGAGTTAACTCACGCTCGATATTTTTCAACGGTAGTTAACTCAAGCAAACATTTTTAAAATCAATTGACCCGTCTTAAAAAATTATTAAAACAATCTAAAAATGTCATGAGTTAACTATTAGTGTGTAATTCAAACTCAGTGCATGCTTTGCATTATGTTAGGGCTAGTTTACTTGTTTCTTAAGTAACAAACTGTTTTCCCTATTTTTTAGCTAGTTAGTTTCAGTTTTGTTTGGTTACTTGATACACAAGTAACAAGGATACACTCTTGTATATATACATTGTATCCATCTCTTAATAAACAATGCTTTTCACACAATTCATTATTTTCTTTCTTTAACTCTTGCAAAACCTAAATAACAGCTTCTGTTTTCTGTTTTCTTCCTCACTAAGAAACCCTCAAAAAAATCTTAACACAACACTGTTTTACCCCAACAATTGGTATCTAGAGCATAGTTCGATCCAAGAAGAAGATCAATCATGAATTCCAATGGGAATATTGCTGCGCACTTGCCAGTTCTTGATGGAAAGAAGAACTGGACAGATGGGTAAAGCAGATGAGAGTGATTTTTGGGTTTCAAGATGTTCTTGAAATTGTTAACAATGGATTCGAGCCACTTCCAGAAAATCCCACTGATGTTCAGAGAAACACACACAGAGAAGCAAAGAAGAAAGATTGCAAGGCTCTGTTCTACATTCATCAATGTGTTGACAACAAGGTGTTTGAGAAAATTGCTGATGCAGAAAGTTCCAAGGAAGCATGGGATACGATTGTGAAGTACTTCAGTGGAGATGATAAGGTGAAGAAGATAAAGTTACAGGCTTTGAGAAGACAGTATGAGTTGCTTCAAATGAAGGATGAAGAAAAGATTGAGGATTATTTCTCATCTGTTCTAACAATCACAAATCAGATGAAGCTTTGTGGTGAAACTCTTTCTGACAAGTCAGTTATGGAGAAGATTATGAGGACTCTCCCATCTCAATTTGATCACTTGGTGATAACATATGAGGAAACTAAGGATCTGAATGAAGTGAAGATTGAAGAACTTCAAGGAGCATTAGAAGCTCATGAGATGAAGATAACTGGCAGAAAGGTGGAGAAAGATGAGGAACATGCATTGCTTGCAAGATTCAAGCAAGAAGAGTCAAAGAAAGATTTGTGGAAGAAAAGAAAGGGAAAGAATAATCAAAAACAAGGTGATAAACCTGAATCTTCATAGAATGGAGCTGAATCTTCTTCCAAGAATCAAGGGAAGAAAGATAAAAGAAAGGTACAATGTTACTGTTGTGAAAAATATGGACATTATGCTTCTGAATGCTGGTTCAATAAAGATAGAAAGGGAAAGAACAAAGAGCAAGAAGCTAATGTGCCTCAAGAAGATTCACATTCTGATAATGATACAGTCATGGTAATGGCTACTACAAGTGATAAAGAGTCAGAAGCAATATCAGATACTTGGTATCTTGATACTGGATGCTCAAATCATATGACTGGTAAAAAGGAATGGCTGGGTGAATTTGATGATAGCAAGAAAACCAGTGTGAGATTGGCAGATTGCAGAAGTATGAAAGCAGAAGGTATGGGAAATGTGACCATACAAGGAAGTGATGGAAAAAGAGCAGTGATAGAAGAGGTACTCTATGTTCCTGGAATGAAGTGTAATCTCATGAGTGTAGGTCAGCTCATAGAGAAAGGTTATTCAGTAACTATGGAGGATGAAACCTTAAAGTTGTACAATCCATTGAAGAAGCTCAAACTGCAGTCAAGGCTTACAAAGAACAGAACCTTCAAAACCAGCATAGTGAATAAGGAGCAAATCTGCTATAAAGCTTCAGTGAAAGATGAAGAATCTGAACTCTGGCATAAAAGGTATGGACACTTAAACTATAGGAGCCTATGTCTACTGAAAACAAAGAATATGGTTATTGGGGAGTTAAATGTGAAGATCCCTGAAAAATCATGTAGCGTATGTTTAGTAGGAAAGCATTCTAGGTCAGCTTTCAAGTCTGATTTGAAGATGAGAGCAAAGCATGTGTTGAATGTGGTGTATTCAGATATATGTGGACCTATAGAAACTCCTACATACAGTGGAAATAGATATTTTATCACATTTGTGGATGAATATTCAAGGATGTTGTGGTTATACCTGATAAAACTCAAGAGTGAAGCTCTGGAAGTTTTTAAGAAGTTCGAGGTGCTAGTTGAAAATCAGAGTGGCATGAAGCTGAAGATTCTAAGAACAGATGAGGGTGGTGAATATACCTCTAGAGACTTTGAATCTTATTGCTCAAATCAGGGAATTATTCATGAAGTCACAGCTCCTTACACTCCTCAACATAATGGACTTGCTGAAAGGAGAAACAGAAGTCTGCTTGATATGGCCAGAAGTATGTTGAAGGTGAAGAAGCTGCCTCATGAATTCCGGGGTGAAGCAGTCAACACTGCAGCCTATATTCTTAACAAATGTCCTACTAAGAAGATGAAGGACAAGGTGCCTGAAGAAATCTGGTCTGGAAGGAAACCATCAATCAGTCACTTGAAGGTTTTTGGCTCAATCTGTTATAAGCATGTTCCTGACTCCAGAAGAAAGAAGTTGGAGGACAAAAGTGAAGCAATGATACTGGTTGGATATCACAATACTGGAGCATACAGATTACTTGATCCACACTCAAAGAAAATTGCAATAAGTAAAGATGTGAAAGTGTTTGAAGAGGAATTCTGGGATTGGATTTCAAACAAGTGCAGTGTATCTGAGAAGCAGGTTATCATTGAAGATAACAGAGAGTCTGATGAGCTCATTACAGATGAAGAAGCTATAGTTGAAGAAGCATTTGGTGAGGAGCCAACCACTGCAGCTAGACCACAAAGGAACAGACAGATTCCAAGAAGGCTGCAAGACTGTGAAGTAACTGGTGATGATGAAGTGAATCCTGATGGAGAGCTAGTGCACTTTGCAATGTCTAGTTTGCAGACACTGAACCTGTAGACTATAAAGCTGCTTTGAGTGATGAAAACTGGAAAGAAGCTATGTTGGATGAACTGAATTCAATTGAAAAGAATCAGACATGGGATTTGGTCAAGCTGCCTGATGGAAATAAGGCAATAGATGTTAAATGGGTTTTCAAGTTGAAGTTGAACCCTGAAGGGAAAGTAGTAAAGCACAAGGCCAGACTTATAGCTAGAGGTTTCCTGCAGAATGAGGGCTTTGATTACACTGAAGTATTTTCACCAGTTGCCAGGCATGAAAGTATCAGGTTAGTGATAGCAGTAGCAACCAGTAAAGCTTGGCCTCTATATCATCTGGATGTTAAATCAGCTTTTCTGAATGGTACATTAGAAGAGACTGTGTATGTTACACAACCTCCAGGATTCATAATCAAAGGGAAAGAAGATAGGGTGTTCAAACTAAATAAGGCTTTATATGGTTTGAAGCAGGCACCCAGGGCCTGGAACAAAAGAATTGACAAGTTTTTTGTTGATCAAGGTTTTAAGATTTGGGATTGTTACTTCATCAAGCAAAGTATGCTACTGAGATATTGAAGAAATTCAATATGTTAGACTGCAATTCGTCAATCACTCCTGCTGATTCTAACATTAGAAATGAAGTCATAGAAGAGGATGAAGATGTTGATCCAACTATGTTCAGAAGTCTTATTGGTTCACTGAGATACTTATGTCAAAGCAGGCCAGACATAAGCTATTCAGTTGGAATTGTCAGTAGGTTCATGAGTAACCCTAGTAAAACTCATTTCTTAGCAGCTAAGAAGATTTTAAGATACATAAATGGTACTTTACGGTATGGAATCTTATTTCCTAAAGCACAAGAAACTGAGCAGCTCAGCATGATAGGCTACTCTGATGCAGACTGGTGTGGAGATAAGATAGACAGGAGGAGCACTACAGGCTTTGTATACATGCTGCAGAGAACACCTGTATCATGGACTTCAAAGAAGCAGTCAATTGTGGCTCTCTCTAGCTGTGAGGCAGAATATGTTGCAGGTTCAGCAGCAGCTTGTCAAGCAAACTGGTTGCAGAATGTTCTGGAGGATCTGATGGTGCACATTCAACAACCTACTAAGCTTCTGATTGACAACAAGTCTGCAATAAATCTAGCTAAAAATCCTATTGCACGTGGTAAAAGCAAACACATAGAGACTAGGTTCCACTACTTGAGGGATCAAGTGAACAGATGCAAGATCAAGGTTGAATACTGCTCAACATTGAACCAAGTTGCTGACATCTTCACTAAACCTGTGAAAAGAGCCCAGTTTCTGAAGCTTAGAAGAGAGCTGGGTGTGTTTTGCTTTGATGGTTTGAATTAAGGAGGAGTATTAGTGTGTAATTCAAACTCAGTGCATGCTTTGCATTATGTTAGGGCTAGTTTACTTGTTTCTTAAGTAACAAACTGTTTTCCCTATTTTTTAGCTAGTTAGTTTCAGTTTTGTTTGGTTACTTGATACACAAGTAACAAGGATACACTCTTGTTAATATACATTGTATCCATCTCTTAATAAACAATGCTTTTCACACAATTCATTATTTTCTTTCTTTAACTCTTGCAAACCCTAAATAACAGCTTCTGTTTTCTTCCTCACTAAGAAACCCTCACAAAAATCTTAACACAACACTGTTTTACCCCAACATTAACTACCTGTGAAGAAAATTGCTGTTCACACATTAGAGAAGGCTGGGACACACATGCAAAATACGCTTTTGCCCCCTCGGCAGTTAACTGCCGAGGAATTTGAAATCCGGCTGCAGTTAACTGCCGAGGAATTCCTCGGTAGTTAACTGCCGAGGAAAGCATTTATGCAGACAGCAGGTTCTGCATTAATGCTAAGCATTTCCAAGCCATTTTTCGGCCAGTTTTTACCTGTAATTTTACCAGAGCATTTCCATATGCAATTCAAATTATACAACAATGAAACTCGGTCATAAACAAGAAAAATACAATATCTTTTACATATGTCCATAATTAAATCAAACCGACATTTGGTTCAAACCACATAAAAGTTTGAAATTCATCAAAACGGAACATAGTGTCCATAATCAAACAACACATTACAAGTCATTACACATCATTACACATCATTAAATTAAATCCCTACTTACATTCATTACAATTGCATATGGAACGAACATATATATATAATACATTATTTTCCACCATATTCCTAAACATAAATCCGACGTCGCTATCGTCTTTAATAAGCCAAGGCATATAGCTTGCCGTTTTCCATGTGAATTCATCTCTATCTTCTCCTAGGTCTATCATTGGCATTAGAGCAGACAAGTGACGTGTATATTGATTTTCACCAAGATGCTCAAAATAAGTGTTAAGTTGTGTCTTCAAATCATCAATAGAGTCCGTCGGTGTTATCATAACCTTAACCGTCTTTTTAAACGCGCAATACCTAACACGCCCTTCAATTCTTGCAACCTCTGACATGTTTCACTTGACAAAAGCTTTAACAAAATAATCATAGATTAGAACAAAATTAAATGGAATGTAATAACGAATAAATCAAATGTGCAAACATTAATAAGCTATAAATAAGTATTGCACTAGTTTCAAGTCAATAAAAGTCATGTTATCATATATATCAATATAAATTACATAATGTTACTTATATATTGGCCACAAAAAATTGGCATTACAATTTTGACCCCAAAATATACGTCGGTGTAATTTCTACCAAAAAAAAAGGACTAACACCGACAAAAAAATCCCTTGTTAATTGCCAAGTGATTGGAGAAGATCAAGTGACATAAAATCTTCCTCATCTTCCGCAATAACTTCAAATTGTTGCTTTGGTTTTTCGGGAGTGTCCAACAAAATAGGCGCCGCTTTGTTTGATTCCTTTTGTGGTTTTGGCGCAATAACTTTCAATAGCCATGAGCTTTCGGAACAACTCATGTTGATCCAAATACTCATCTTCCCAAGTCACCGCATCTTGTTTCTTGTGATTGTGCCACTCCGTAGATGATGGAGGTAGTGGACAACCATTCCTCAAGTAAATAAGCACAAAGTGATTAGGAATTACCCCAAGGCACATGATGGGAGTTTTTTGCTTGCCCGGCGGTGGTGGCCCTCTTAGTGGGAAAAAAGATTCTGAGTTACCAACTTCAAGATTTGTCAACACAACCACACACCTTTTGTAATAATTGGCAACAATGTGCCCCATGTCCGGAAAAGTCAACCACTTATCAACAAGATGTGCACAACTTTTTGTATTTGCGGAGGATGTAAGCCATTTAAAATGTAGTTATAACGATCCTCACCCGCAAATACTTCAACATAATCATCTCTATGATCTTTCAATTCTTGAATAAGATGTGTACGAATCATGAGATGATTTTGTTCGGTTAAGCCCATGAACTCGGCTATAGCCCGGAATCCACAATGTCCATCGCCAATAACATCCACCACTTTTTCAATAAATGGAAGCATGAAGCGTGGCATATAATCAATAGGACTCATAACCGGGATAACCTTAGGCTTTGGATACCGAGAAGGTGGTGGAAGTGGGGAAATTGGTGCTTTACCAAGACGAGCACCTTTTTTCCTTTTATATGATGATGTTGTTGGTGATGGTGACGGTTGACTATCCGGATTTTGGGAATCAACAACCTCCCAAGAAGAAGGGATCCGGCTAGTGGATGTAATTCTTCCTTTAGACCTCGCAATGTCCACTTTTTTCTTGGCTCCCTTGGTTGTTGCTTTTTGTGGTGGTGGAGACATCATGGTGGTTTCAGGAAATGCCAATTGCCGCAAAGCCTCCTTGACTTCAAGCTTCATTTGGAAAGGGAGTTTCTTGAGACGTTCTACAATACCCTTCAACTCATCATCCACCGAAAAACCAAGTTCATTACTTTCTTCTCCCATGCGTAACCTTTGCCAATGGTGGTGTATCTCATCCAATAAAATTGGCTTTTCTTCAAGGAGTTTAGTTGCAATTTCGCATGCACATGGTAAGCCATAAGATGTCCTTTGAACACAACCACAAATTTCCTTGTTCATGCACAACGTTTCCCTACAACGTGACTCTTCCATAGCAATGTTGTCCAAAGCATATCTAGACACATGACCACCTAAGCCGGAGTACAAAGTGACATCTTTGAATCTATGTTCCAACACGGTAACGCTTTGACCAAAGGCTGTTTGTATCGCAGTGTGTTGAAGCAACAACATGTTATGTATTTTCTCCCAACAAGTACCCAAATCACCCACACTATTGTCTAAATATTTCTTCACCAAAGCATGAGCCGATTCTACCCTATTGGTGGATCTACAACCAAGATGCAACACACGGTCTGTCCATACCCTCACTATTTTCTCCTTCACTTCATTCAAGGTGGTCATGGCATAGGCTAGGATAGGTGGGAAATCACTACAAGCATCTTGGAACTCCACTAATGCATTTGCATATAACTCTTGAGTGGACGATTCAACCATATCTTTCCATGCCCTCATGATCTTCTTGACAACATCGCGATTACTCACCTCTTTCCCATCCTTTTTTCCCATAGGATATTTACAATCTAAGACGCACCTTTGTTTAACATTTGCTTGCACATGAAAGTAACAATTCATACCATAACTTTCTGGGAAAACAATTCCAACCGCTTTCATCAAAGACCCATCTCTGTCGGTAACAATCACCTTAGGCATATTCATCTTTGAAGTAAGAAGTTTACGCAACATTTTTAAAACCCAAACAAAGTTTTCCTCTTTCTCATGCATCAAGAATCCAAACCCAACCGAATATGTCAAATCGGTCGAAGTTACCCCAACTACCTCAAACATTGGCATCTTATAAAAGTTGGTTTTGTAGGTGGAGTCCATAACCAAAACCGTTGGAAAATTGTTAAACAACTTAACGGATGTTGGATGAGCCCAAAAGATATCTTCGATTGTATTACTTTCACCATGTGTTCTTGAGTAATAAGTATAGTTGTGCTCCTCCAACTTCGAGATTAGATATTGCAACGGCTTCTTGTCACCTCTATTTGCCTTCCATATTTTTTGACGTTCATTGTACACTTGCTTCACATTTGTCATGCAATGTGGTCTTTTGTTCTTCAAGTGTATCAAAATATTTCTTGGAAGCACCTTGCTCTTGGTCAAGTCATGTACAATCTTCTTGTCATCCTCCTTTAATCTACCGGCAAGAATGTGTCCTTCTAAAGCCGGCTCCATCGCATGGTTGTAACTCCATTAAGAATGTTCAATCCCCATTCCTTTGTTTGCGTACTTTGATATCCACTAATCATGAACAAGCACCCGCATTTTCTTGAGCCCGTTGTCGCATGCTTCGGTTTTTTTTAGGCACTTTGTGAGCTCCACTCCTTTCACACACTAGGCGCAATATTGGATGGATCAAGCTTGATCTTTGTGTAACAATTGTAAATCCCGCCTTGTTTGCTTGACAACGTACCCACCCAAGCAATTCTTCTCTATCTTGAAACTTAATGTCGTCAGAAAAAAACCTAGCCGTGTCAACTTCGTGGGCTTGAAGTGGGACGACACCGGGGCTAACATATTTAGAAGCTTCAACATGGACGGAAGCTCCATCAATGTTTGGTTTGACTTCAACCTTAGGCGGTTTGACATCTCCGGAAATTTGGACAAAATTACGTTTTGTCTCTCCCGAAACATCTTCCGCGTTCTCGGTCATTACTATAATTAAACAACACAAAAATATAAATTAACAACTTACTAATGCATAAACATCAATGTCATAATGAACCAAAACAAAAAAAACAAAAAAAAAAATTGAAAAAATGGCAGTAGCTGCCATTTTTTCGTCCTGAAAATTTTTCCCAAGAGTTCCTCGGTAGTTAACTACCGAGGTTTTCCTCGGTAGTAAGGTACCGAGGATTTCCTCGGCAGTAAACTGCCGATATTCCCCATGACAGTGTTACGTAGCTGACGTTGTAAAACTACCCTGACATATCCAAAAAATAAACCGAATAAAATGCACAATACCTGTTTTTTTACGTCAAAAGTGTGTTGAATCATCCTATGCTTGATGCTTGAATCATTTTGGAGCAAGATTTGATGAAAATTTTTTTAGAATTTTGGGGTGGATTGGAGTGGTATGAAGGTGATGAGAAAATAGTGTGTAGGGGGAGCAGGTTTCCTGTTTCATCTGAAGAAACATAATCCTCGGCAGTTAACTACCGAGGAATTCCTCGGCAGTTAACTGCAGCCGGATTTCAAATTACTCGGCAGTTAACTGCCGAGGGGGCAAAAAGGTCATTTACATGTGTGTCCCAGCCATATGGTATGTGTCAACAGCAAATTTCACCTGTGAAAAAGACCGAAGTGAGTTAATTCTCTTTGATCAAGGGAATGAAGAATTTTAAAAGGAAGAGAGCAATTTTCACCAAAGTTCACTCACAATAGAACATACACTGTCACCGTCTACTCACATTACACCAAAGTTCAAGCAGAGATTCAAATTGACAGAAAAAAACCAAGAATCAACATGTTAGACACAACATATCCATAATCCACGACCAACCATGAAACCAAAACCTCGTCATCTTCAACTTCATCTTCATCACAACCTTGTCTCATTTTCTTCAAAACCTCGTTACAAAAACCATGACATCCTCTACACAATCTCAGAAGCCATCAACACAATCCACAACAACAACAACAACAATCCCAATCCTGATTACTCTCTCAACCCAACTCTCAAACGCATTCTCCCATCTCTCACTTCTCATCACATCACAAACCTCATCAACCTCAACCCTCTCTCTCTTCCACCTCTCTCCCTATTCTCTTTCTTCAACTACCTCGCTTCTCGCCCTCCCTTTCGTCACACTCTCCATAACTACTCCACCATGTCCCATTTCCTTTCTTCTCACAACCTTCTCTCACAAACACATTCTCTTTTCCTTTTCATCATTTCCAAAATGGGTCATCATTCTTCAACTTCACTTGTCTCTTCCCTTATTCAAACCATTCCAACCCATCATCGCCATTCTGATCTTGTTTTTGATGCTTTGATTATTGCTTATACTGATTCTGAATTCATTGAGGATGCAATTCAGTGTCTTAGATTGGTTAAAAAGAATAACTTTTCGATTCCTGTTCGTGGTTGTGAGTATCTTCTTCGTCGTGTGATGAAGTTGAATCAACAGCCTGGACATTGTTGGGAGTTTTATCTGGAGGTTTTGGATTATGGGTATCCGCCAAATGTTTATCTTTTTAACATTTTGATGCATGGGTTTTGTAAAATTGGGGATGTTATGAATGCACGAATGGTGTTCGATGAAATTCCTAGACGGGGTTTGCGTCCCAGTGTTGTAAGTTTTAATACTTTGATAAGTGGGTATTGTAGAAGTAAGAATGTGGAGGAGGGTTTTGTGTTAAAGAGTGTTATGGAGAGTGAAAGAATATCTCCTGATGTTTTTACTTATAGTGCTTTGATCAATGGATTGTGTAAGGAGAGTAGGATGGATGAGGCGAATGATTTGTTTGATGAAATGTGTGAGATGGGGTTGGTTCCTAATGGTGTTACTTTTACTACTTTGATTGATGGGCAGTGTAAACATGGGAAGATTGATTTGGCATTGAGAAATTTTGAGATTATGAAGGATCGAGGTGTTAGACCGGATTTGATTACTTATAACGCGTTGATCAATGGGCTTTGTAGGGTTGCAGATTTGAAGGAGGCTAGGAAGCTTTTGAATGAGATGATTGGGAATGGTTTCAAGCCGGATAAGATCACTTTCACCACTCTAATGGATGGATGTTGTAAGGACGGAGATATGGATTCTGCATTAGAAATCAAGGATAGAATGGTTGAGGAGGGGATCGAGCTTGATGATGTTGCTTTTACTGCACTAATATCTGGACTATGTAGAGACGGAAGAGTTTGCGATGCTCAGAAGATGTTGAAGGACATGTTGAGTGCCGGTCACAAACCTGATGATCCAACATATACCATGGTTATTGATTGTTTTTGTAAGAAAGGTGATGTTAAGATGGGAGCCAAGTTACTAAAGGAGATGCAGCGTGATGGACGTGTACCGGGAGTTGTCACTTATAATGCGCTGATGAACGGTTTTTGTAAACAAGGTCAGATGAAAAATGCTAAAATGTTGCTTCATGCAATGATTAATATGGGAGTGGTTCCAAATGATATTACATTTAATATTTTACTAGATGGTCATTGCAAGCATGGAAGCTCTGTTGATTTTAAGATATTTAATGATGAGAAAGGACTTGTTTCAGATTATGCTTCATATACAGCACTTGTCAATGAATCAATCAAAATTTCAAAAGATCAATTAAAGAGTTAATTGCTATTAAACTATGTAGCACCGACACTTCAGATTGAAGGCGTGCTTGAGTGTCCGACGCATATCGGCATCCAATACCGGCACAACACTGACATGTGTAGTTGCATACAATCACTTCAATTTTCTCTAATTTTTACCGAGTTTCTACGTGTCGGTGTTGTATTGAGTGTCTGCATTAGTGCTTCATAGCTGCTCAGAGCTGAATTCTGAACATATTTCCACCGACGGATTACTGATCCCTCAATGCCAGAAGCCAAAGTTGAGGTGAGTAGCTAACACAATGAGCTAGCCAAGATGATTTAGTTGCATCTAAAATGATGCCCTAAACTACTTGATATGAGTACAGATTGTTCAAGTTGATTATTAATTAAAGTAAGTTCTGTGATGACTTTTGCGAAATTTAGGATGGACGTATACAGAAGAAACATGTTTTCTCTATATGGGTGTTGCTTCAATAGAGCAATCTGCTCCTTTATCAGAGCTTGCAAATTCCAATCTCTTTTCCAAACATCAGTTTATCATAGGATTTGGTCGCGATACTGCCAAATCCAATTCACCCGTACTCACTATACATTGGTTGATCTTGTTTTTTGTGTTAGTTACATAGTTAGCATACATAAGCAAAGTAGAGGATCAAGATTCGTTTCAACAATGAAAAGAAATCATTCTGACAATATTTTGCTTTTGAATTATGACATTAAAGTGATTACAAATTATTTTGCGCCATCACTTGTAGTATGTGCTTGAAGTCTACACTGCCTGCAGTGTCTATTTAAAGATAAGGTCTATCTGGATGTTAAGTGGAACTTTCCTGAGGTGGATTGGGTGAGCCATCGCACGGATGATTCCTTCCCGAGACCAACTTGAATTGCTGGTTGTGGAGGATCGACCTGAAGTGATCATGGGATCGGGGTTTGCAGCTTCTCACGACAAGTAACAGTGATTCGGTGAATGAAGTGAGCTCTAGCTCTAGGGTGTTTAGATTTGAACCATTGGATGTTAGCGTTTAATGATTTGTTTAGATTATGAGATTGGTGTGAATTGTCTCAAGGATAGCTTTGTAGATTGTGCTAGCAGGTATCAAGCTACTGAAGCACGTCATAAAAATTTCGCAAGGGGATTGGATTGTGAGGATAAAGTATGTCTTTGGAAAAACGAACAAATATGCAGACTTACTTGCAGACTTTCTTGCAGACTTGTCAAGTTTCTACTTTGGTGGTGCATGATCACCTCCTACTTCTCTGGTTGTGCGGTCAACTTCTAATACTTTCCAAATATTGTCTGATTTCCTTGTTAGCTTGGTGGTTTGCAAGTGGATTTGACATTTACAAGGTTAAGTGTAATTAAATTTTCATTCAATATAGATGTCCTAGACTCAAATAACTATTTTATATTTCATTTTAAAAAAATAGTTATGAGTTTTCGAATTAAAGTGACACAATGACAATTTTCCAACTGTGACACATCGACAATTTTCCAACTGTCCCTGAGAGATATGAACTATGTCCTTCCATTTTACAATTGTCATAAGTTAAAAACTTATCAAATAACTTTTTGTGAACACCAAATAGCATATATAACCAAAACTTATGGTCTGGAAAAAGAAAAATCATATGGTGTGAATTTAAATGCATTGTTCTACTTTCTACTCATAAATCTCAATGTACATAAAAGCTTTCTATACTTTCTATACTTTTTTACAAGCTTTCTATACTTTTTCTAGGATCAAAATTTCCTATAGCCTGGATACTCATAATTCACAGTTAGCGCGTTGGTAATTGTTGAATTTAGACCAGACATTTAAGATGGGAGCCAAGTTACTAAATGAGATGCAGCGTGATGGACGTGTACCGGGAGTTGTCACTTATAATGCGCTGATGAACGGTTTTTGTAAACAAGGTCAGATGAAAAATGCTAAAATGTTGCTTCATGCAATGATTAATATGGGAGTGGTTCCAAATGATATTACATTTAATATTTTACTAGATGGTCATTGCAAGCATGGAAGCTCTGTTGATTTTAAGATATTTAATGATGAGAAAGGACTTGTTTCAGATTATGCTTCATATACAGCACTTGTCAATGAATCAATCAAAATTTCAAAAGATCAATTAAAGAGTTAATTGCTATTAAACTATGTAGCACCGACACTTCAGATTGAAGGCGTGCTTGAGTGTCCGATGCATATCGGCATCCAATACCGGCACAACACTGACATGTGTAGTTGCATACAATCACTTCAATTTTCTCAAATTTTTACCGAGTTTCTACGTGTCGGTGTTGTATTGAGTGCCTGCATTACTGCTTCATAGCTGCTGAGAGCTGAATTCTGAACATATTTCCGCCGACAGATTACAGATCCCTCAATGCCAGAAGCCAAAGTTGAGGTGAGTAGCTAACACAATGAGCTAGCCAAGATGATTTAGTTGCATCTAAAATGATGCCCTAAACTACTTGATATGAGTACAGATTGTTCGAGTTGATTATTAATTAAAGTAAGTTCTGTGATGACTTTTGCGAAATTTAGGATGACGTATACAGAAGAAACATGTTTTCTCTATATGGGTGTTGCTTCAATAGAGCAATCTGCTCCTTTATCAGAGCTTGCAAATTCCAATCTCTTTTCCAAACATCAGTTTTCTCATAGGATTTGGTCGTGATACTGCCAAATCCAATTCACCCGTACTCACTATACATTGCTTGATCTTGTTTTTTGTGTTAGTTACATAGTTAGCATACATAAGCAAAGTGGAGGATCAAGATTCGTTTCAACAATGAAGAGAAATCATTCTGACAATATTTTGCTTTTGAATTATGACATTAAAGTGATTACAAATTATTTTGCGCCATCACTTGTAGTATGTGCATGACGTCTACACTGCCTGCAGTGTTTATTTAAAGATAAGGTCTATCTGGATGTTAAGTGGAACTTTCCTGAGGTGGATTGGGTGAGCCATTACACGGATGATTCCTTCCGGAGGCCAACTCAAATTGCTGGTTGTGGAGGATCGACCCAAAGTGAGCATGGGGTCTGGGTTTGCGGCTTCTCACAAAAAGTAACGGTGAATGAAGTGAGCTCTAGCTCTAGGGTGTTTGGAGTTGAGCCCAGGGATGTTTTTACTTATAGTGCTTCGATGAATGGATTGTGTAAGGAGAGGAGGGTGGATGAGGCGAATGATTTGTTTGATCAAATGTGTGAGATGGGGTTCGTTCCTAATGGTGTTACTTTTACTACTTTGATTGATGGGCAGTGTAAACATGGGAAGATTGAATTGGCATTGAGAAATTTTCAGATTATGAATGATCGGGGTGTTAGACCGGATTTGATTACTTATAATGCGTTGATCAATGGGCTTTGCAGGAGTGGAGATTTGAAGCAGGCTAGGAAGCTTTTGAATGAGATGATTGGGAATGGTTTCAAGCCTGATAAGATCACTTTCACAACTCTAATGGATGGATGTTGCAAGGATGGAAATATGGATTCGGCCTTGGAAATCAAGGATAGCTGGTTGTTATTGGGAATGCTGAAAGCTGAATTGTGAAAATATTTCCAGCAACAGATTACAGATCCCTTATGCAAGAAGATACTTTGTTGTTATTCTCAATGCCAGAAACCAAAGTTGGAGTGAGTAGCTAACACAATGAGCTAGCCAGGATGATTCAGTTGCATCTAAAATAATGCCCTAACCTACTTGATATGAGTGCAGAGTTCTCAAGTTGATTCTTAATTAAAGTAAGTTCTGTGATTACTTTTGCGAAATTTAGGATGGACCTATACAGAAGAAACATGTTTTCTTTATATGGGTGTTACTTCAATAGAGCAATCTGCTCCTTTATCAGAGTTTGCAAATTCCAATCTCTTTTCCAAACATCAGTTTTCTCACAGGATTTGGTCGCGATACTGCCAAATCCAATTCACCCGTTCTCACTATACATTGTTTGATCTTGTTTTTTGTGTTAGTTACATAGTTAGCTAGCATACATAAGCAAAGTAAAGGATCAACATTCGTTTCAACAATGAAGAGAAATCATTCTGACAGTATTTTTCTTTTGAATTATGACATTAAAGTGATTTCATATTCATAACTCGGCTGAGAGTTATCATTTGACAAAATTGTAACTGTTGGAGTGAGAGGGGTAATACATTTTCTGACTCAATCATGGAGATACAGACTTCTGGCAGGCCAATTGAGTCCTTGCTAGAGAAAGTCCTTTGCATGAATATTCTGTCATCTGATTACTTCAAAGAGCTTTATCCATTAAAAACATACCATGAAGTTGTTGATGAGATATACAATCAAGTTGATCATGTGGAACCTTGGATGACGGGGAACTGTCGTGGTCCTTCATCTGCTTTCTATCTTCTTTTCAAGTTTTTCACCATGAAGCTCACTGTCAAGAAGATGCATGGGCTACTGAAACACCCTGATTCTCCTTACATAAGAGCGGTATGTAGAGGTTTGTAACAAGGAAGGGTGTCTGTGTGTGTGTTCATGTGCATGATGTTTTTGTTAGTTTGCGTATGAATATCTTATTCACCATTTTGTATCGAGTTTAGGAAGTGTTGAATTTATATTCACCTTCATAATTAGCCATCTTGCATATCAAGAAAATATTAGTGCACCTGAGACAGTTTGATTGATAATTTAGCATTTACTTGTTTGATTTAAATTATGGGTCTGTTTGGATTGACTTATTTGAGCTTTATCTACTGCCTTAAGTTTTGTGAGACTGTTTGGGAGAACTTATGAAAACAGAATATGACAATTTTCATAAGCTTTTTCAACTTACATTAATAAGTTCTCCAATATACAGAGTAGCTTATAAAAACAACTTGTAGCATACACAAAAACACATTATTTTATCTTTTGCTCTAAAACTAGCCTATGCAAGCTTATACGTAAGCGCTTATCATGGTAAGTGCTTGTGCTATAAACTGCTAATAAGCTGTTTATCCAAACAGGTTCTATTTCTTGAAATGTTATAACAGAGTTTGGGCTTAGTGCGTTTGTGGATTTTGTTGAATCATCAAAGCCAAGGTAGACAAAATCAGGGATAGATGGTAGGATTGAACACTTCCATGGTTTTTGCTTACTGCTATGATATTGCGCACATCTATAAGCATGAATTGGCGAGATTATATGGGATCACTTAGATCCATTTTGGTCCAATTTCATGAGGCCAAGTTGTCCATTTTTGAAAAATAAGACTTGAGCATCCTTGATATCTTAAGACCTAAGGTTCTGGACCTATTTTGTCAATCATTTGACCTTCCCTTGTAATCTGTACGCCCGTGGCTGATATCAGATGTGGTTTGTGGTTGATATTTTAGAGAGCTTGGCTGTTGGTTTGACCTTCCCACTTCCTGCTTCTTATTCAATCTGCATTTGTTTCGGTTTGTTTGTAGTGCTCAACTGAATTCTTGGTTGATTATTTGATTGCTCTATTTGTGTACTATGTTTGGTGCTTTAATATCCATGATTATTTCAATCTTTTAGTTTTACGCGCTGTACAATACTGTGTTTTATACCACAGGTTGGTAAATTTGACTTTGTTGCGAGTGTTGTGAATTTAGGCTTTGGTAATAATGAAAATACTCCTCTTTTACTTATAATTTTCATTAAGTTAGGAATGCTTGGCATCAAAATAGAGTATGCTCTGTTGCTTACATAGATGTTCAACCTTTTTTTAAATTTAGCTTTTAGGCATATGTCAACATTCTTATTGTTTTGCCCTTATATCCATTTTATCTTGTGATCTGCATTGATTTCTTATGTTGGTTATAGGTTGGATTTCTCTATCTGAGATATTATGCTGATCCAAAGACTCTGTGGAGCTGGTTTGAGCAATATGCAAAGGATGATGAGGTATGTGAATATGATTTTGAAATTTATCGCTTTGGATGTCCGTCATCCAATGTCATTTATTAAGTTCGAGTTATCATCTTTTTCTTGTTACTTTATTAACATTCCCTTTATCCCTTACAATAAGACCCATTTACAAAATTCACGGGTATTAAGAAAAGTTGTTGTAGCAAGAAATTTGTAAAAAAAGTGTTACTTTTCCATAGTTGATATCATAAGAAAGAGAGAACAAATTTATGTTTTCTAATTGTAAACTAAATAGAGGTATTTTTATAAAAAAAGTATTAATGCAAGTGAAAGTTTGAAAATGGTCTTTATAATTAAGGATGGATGGAGTAAATATATTTCATTTTTTTTTCTATATCTTTACTTCAAATTATATGACTACTTCTTTCTTTGCAGTTACACACACTTTGATCATGTACAAAATTTAATTTTATCTATGAGGGGTTTTCGTTATGGCACTGATGCCTTGATGCCGTACTTTTTCATAGCATTCTATTTTCTACTTGTATAACAATTTTTTGTACCTTTGCTTGATATGGAGCTATGCAAGTAGTATATTTTGTCAAAAATATGATATATTTTTCAGCCAAATTTATCAAGATTTTTGTATTTATTGTATGTTTTGCTGTGGCTTATATGGTCCTTTTCCATGAAAGATAGTTATTTGTTTGGGTTTCAATTTTGTCGAATGAATATCTATTTTAGGGATAACAATTAAAAGTTCTCTCTTAGGTAACATGCTAATTATATTAGTCATATTGAATTATGATACTTTATCAATAAAAACTGATGATGCTTTATTTCAGGAATTTTCTCCTGGATCTAATGGACGGATGGCTACGATGATTGTATATATCCGTGATTTGCTCCTTGGACAGGTTCGTTATCTTTTATGAAAGTGTGCTTTCTGGTTTAAGTTCTTTGAGCTCATGATTTAATTTTGATTGTAGACAATCAAATGCATTTACATGATAATGGCAAACTATACCCCGACCCCTTGATATTTAGATTTTTAAACATAATGACTTATAAGGCTAGGGAAAATAATCATTTGACTGAAGTATTGACTAGTTAAATTGAGAAATCTCTCTTCAGAGCTCTACTACCGGAATCCAGGTGCATCACAAGAATGCAAATGCAGATATGTTCCTCATCATCACATAATTTGGAGCAACAGTATGAGGTGCTTTCACACTTTCAAGATTTTTGGACATAAACTTTTTTGCACTTACCAGCAATTCTTATAAGCATACTACTTTGATAGAATCTTTTTTTTTCTTTTCTTTTTTACCACGGCATCTTTTTCTTGTTTTATTTCTAAAATCACCACACCTAGGTTCCCAGAAGAAAACTGAGTATTTAATCACACATCTGCTTTAGAATAAGACTTATTTTAGTCCTGGTTAAAGGGACACTAATATTGGGAACCTGCACTTGAGTGATCAAATTGTTAGATTTTGGGAGACTCTGAATAGAGGGTTAAATTTGACGGAAACACCAAAAGGATAGTGTTTCTATTATTATAAGTCTAGAATCAAGTAGAATACTACTCTTCAAGGGCTTTTCAAATTTGATAAAATTGAGGGAGGAAATTAGTAGCGTAGCCAGTGCATATTTTAGTTGGGGGATCAAAATAGGATTTTCCCATCTTTTGTATCATCCATTCCTTTCTACTTTTTTAATTTTATCTCCTCTTCTTTCTGAGGTTGAGCTGATATTTGTCCTACGTGTCATTAATTTCCTTGAGATCTTAGAGAAAGAAATGGGTATCCTGTAATGCCCACCTGTCAGTGTAAAACGCCTTTGTATATCAGGTTTTTGCAACTGCTTTATTTTCTGATCATTTAACCTATATTTCCCTTAACATTTTTCCTGGGTGTAGGGGAGTTGCTGGAACCCCTCACTTATGATTCAAACTTTTGATATTCTTGGTTTATAAAAGGAAGGAACAAATTCAAAAACTGAAAAAACTGATTATCTTTTCATATGCAAGAAGAGATTCTGGAGAGATTCTGGAACCCCTCATTTGCTTCTTTTAATAAATACTACTTAGGGTACTTCTTTATCCCATTGATATTTTGTTGGTCATGCATGAAATGAATTCGTGGTTGCTTTTGTTTTTTATTTGAATTTGAATTTCTTGTGAATTTTTGTTCAGCCTTTTATGTTGTCAGCACAAGTAACAATCTTGCTCTTCTCATCCTTTATTTTTTTCATGAATATTTAGTATTTATATCAATGCTCACCGTTTCTTAGGGTAAAGTGGGTAACTATCTCTTCTGGCGGTTATCATTTTTGTGTTCTCTTTGTTTGATTTTTTATGATTAAATGTCATCATCGACAATGTTGAATGCCCCGTTGCCCCATTTTTTTTACCCTTCATTCCTGGTAATTTAACTTGTATAAGTACATTGATGATTTTGTTCTGCTGTTGCAGTGATTACAAATTATTTTGCGCCATCACTCATATTATGTGCATGAAGTCTACACTGCCTGTAATGTCTATTTAAAGATAAGGTCTATGTGGATGTTAAGTGGAACTTTCCTGGGGTGGATTGGGTGAGCCATTACATGGCTGATTCCTTCCGGAGGCCAACTCGAATTGCTGGTTGTGGAGGATCGACTCGAAGTGAGCATGGGGTCTGGGTTTGCGGCTTCTCACGAAAAGTAACGGTGAATGAAGTGAGCTCTAGCTCTAGGGTGTTTGGAGTTGAGCCCAGGGATGTTAGCGTTTAAAGATTTGTTTAGATTCTTAGATTGATGTGAATTGTCTCAAGGATAGCTTTGTAGATTGTGCTAGCAGGTATCAAGCTACTGAAGCACGTCATAAAAATTTCGCAAGGGGATTGGATTGTGAGGATAAAGTATGTCTTTGGAAAAACGAACAAATATGCAGACTTTCTTGCAGACTTGTCAAGTTTCTACTTTGGTGGTGCATGATCACCTCCTACTTCTCTGGTTGTGCGGTTAACTTCTAATACTTTCCAAATATTGTCTGATTTCCTTGTTAGCTTGGTGGTTTGCAAGTGGATTTGACATTTACAAGGTTAAGTGTAATTAAATTTTCATTCAATATAGATGTCCTAGACTCAAATAACTATTTTATATTTCATTTTAAAAAAATAGTTATGAGTTTTCGAATTAAAGTGTCACAATGACAATTTTCCAACTGTGCCTGAGAGATAAGAACTATGTCCTTCCATTTTACAATTGTCATAAATTAAAAACTTATCAAATAACTTTTTGTGAACACCAAATAGCATATATAACCAAAACTTATGGTCTGGAAAAAGAAAAATCATATGGTGTGAATTTAAATGCATTGTTCTACTTTCTACTCATATATCTCAATGTAGATAAAAGCTTTCTATACTTTCTATACTTTTTTGCAAGCTTTCTATACTTTTTCTTGGATCAAAACTTCCTATAGTCTGGATACTCATAATTCACAGTTGGCACATTGGTAATTGTTGAATTTAGACCAGACATTTAAGATTTAGGACAAGATTTTTTAGGTTTCTTAGAATAAAAATCACATATTAAGTAAATTGTTTGGTCTGAATTCAACGGTTAGCAATGTGTGAACTGTGAATGTGAAGATAACTCAACTACATGAGTCCATTTCCCCTTCTCGTGCTTTATTTAGCTGATTTGCTACAGTTAGCCCCACTGAAACCAACTCTATGTTTGGCCAGATCAAACTCTACCCATAGATTTTGTTGATAGAAGTTGCCAATAATGTTACCCCCTCCACCCAATCCTTCTGCCCTTCCGATTCCAAAACAGTGGACTCCACCGTCCACCTCAATGAGAACTCTCTCTTTCGGAATCACTATCTCCACTCCTTTCTCGAACTCAAACACCATGTCTCCCACAAGGCATCCGATTTCAGTTGCATCTCCATCAAAACAAATGTCTGCTACTCCACCATATGTGTAGTTCTTCTTAATCTTGGACCCCACCTTTTTAACTAGCTCATTCCTTATTACATTATAAGCTCTGTCTACCATGTAAGAGAATTCTGATCCAGAATCAATAATGGTTTGGCCAAACCCAGTAGCGTCCGGTTTGAAAACAGAAGGTGGAATGTTCAATTTCTTTCCACCAATGCTAATCCCTTGCATTGGAAGCGTGAAGGCCAAGGGATCCAGATTCGGCATGCGTTTACTTTGACTTTTACTAAAAGTCAACAGTTTAACATAACGAAAACACGATGAATTTGGATTATTTCCAAGGTATAAAGAACCAGATCCGGGCTGCTTTTGTTTTACAGGGACAAAATAAGAGAATTTGGTTATTTTAGCTTGATTAGGAAAGGAGAGGCGACCAAGATTCATTCCCAAAATACCCCTAGCATCGTCGGATTGATTAGCACAACCGAGGATAATAGGAGGGGTAGTTTGGGAAGGAGATAAAGCAATATTTTCTCTAACAAGATTACCCTCGACTACAGTTCCATCAGTATAGAAAAAAGAATAGTGACATAAACGATTGGCATCACAATCCGTGGGAAGGCTAATATCAGGAACTTGAGGTTTACAAAGTGGGTGGTTACATGGGAGAGCAAAGAAAGAAGAGGAAAGAGAAGGATCATACAATGTAGTCGTAGGAGGTTGTTTCTTTTGTGGTGCTTTTTTGTTGTCACAGTGAATCCATGAAACTTGGCTTCCTGTATCCAAAATCATTTGTTGATGCTGTGGAGGTGTTCCAATGGGAAGCGTCACAACAAGAGCCATAGAATATTTGTAAGGTGAAATGCTTGGGACAATTGGGTTTGTTTTTGTTGTTGAGTTTATGGAAAGGGTTAGAGGGAAAGAAAGGGAGAAAGAGTCGTTAACATGGTGGTGTTTATTATGTTTTGATGAGAAACATGTGAAGAAAAAGAATGAGAAGAAAAGAAGCATGCAGAGTGGAACAGAGGAAAACAGAGCCATTGAAAAACAGAGTACAGTTTTTTTTTTTTGTTTTTGGATTATGTTTAGAAGAATGAGATTGTAAAATTGTGTGTGGGGAAAGTTTGAGGTTAAGGGGTTGTAATGACAAAAATTAAAATTAAATTGAATGGTGAGGTGAAATTGAGAGCCTCAAAATGAGGAACTATATTGGTTTGAGTTTGGTGATATAGTAACCATGATGATGATATAGTAACCAGTAAGGGTAATGGCCAATTAATGTGTGTCTTAGCCATTCAATTTTTCTTTATCTAGCCACCCATTTTTTAATTTTGAATATGGAAGGTGTGGTTGAGTTAATTGACAAGCAAGGGATTTCATTCCATTGTTGGCTATTATTAGACATATGTTTATGGCTGTAGTATATCTGGACTTTGTAGAGATGGAAGAGTTCGTGATGCGGAAAAGATGTTGAGGATATATGTGTTGAATTCTGGTCACAAACATGATGATCCAACATGTACTATGGTTATTGACAATTATAATGCACTAGTGAACACCACTCTGACATTAAGCGTGTCTCGTTGTCCGACACACGTACGACACTCGTCAAACAAAGTGTCCCTAACTTTTTTCTTTCTTTGCTTCGACACACATTTACACTCCCAGTAACTTCTCAACACTTCTACGAGGTTTAAAGATGTGTTGAAGTAGTGATTATCAATGAAGAGATTGAAGACATTAATCTATAATGTCATTTTTAACTGTGCTATAGTTGATGGATGAATGAGGTGGAAAATTGTCCTACGTACTGAAAATTTACTACTTTTTTTATAGTAGATGGATGTACATAAATATTTTAGCTCTCAATTTAGATATTTTATAGATGATGTTCATATTTATTTAACTATAATAAATAAATGTATATATCGGTGTCAATGTCCTATATTTTTAAAATCAGCAGTGTCGATGTGTCCGCGCCCGTCCATGTTGGACTCTGTGCTCCATAGCTAATGAACTGTTTTTGCAGTTGAAAAATGTTAAAATGTTGCTTGATGTAATTTATTTAGGAGTGGTTCCAAATGATATTACATTTAATATTTTACTAGATGGTCATTGCAAGTATGGAAGCTCTCTTGATTTTAACATATTTAATGGTGAGAAAAGACTTGTTTCAGATTATGCTTCACATTCTGCACTTCTAATAAATCAAGTAAAATTTCAAAAGATCGTCTAAAGAGTTGATTGCTTCTAATGCAAGTATGGAAGCTCTCTTGATTTTAACATATTTAATGGTGAGAAAAGACTTGTTTCAGATTATGCTTCACATTCTGCACTTCTAATAAATCAAGTAAAATTTCAAAAGATCGTCTAAAGAGTTGATTGCTTCTAAACTATGTAGCACCAACACTTCAGATTGAAAACGCGTATGAACTCCTGACACCGGCACAACACTGGCATATGTAGTTGAATACAACCACTTCTTGTTTATCAAATTATTACCGAATGTCTACATGTTGGTGTCATATTCCGTGTCCGTGTTTTTATTAGTGCTTCATAGCAACTGAAAACTGAACTGCGATGAGATTATGTGTTATGCTTCAGTGATTTCGTTATGAAAGATGATACTTGGCTGCTATTGTAAATGCCAGAAGCCAATGTTAGAGAAACTAGCTAACAATGAGCTAGCCAAGATGATTCAGTTGCATCTAAAATGCTGTCCTAAACCTGATATGAATGCAAAGTGCTCAAGTTGATTCTTAGTTAAAGAAAGTTCTGTGATGGCAGAAGAAATATGTTTTTTCTATATGGATGCTACTTCAATGAAGATATCTGCTCCTTATTCAGATCAGAGCTTACAGATTGCAACATATTTTCAAAAATTCAGTCATTTATTAGATAACATTGTTTGATCTTGTGTTAATTACATAATTAGCAAACATAATCAAGGCAAGGGATCAACATTAAAGAGAGAAATGATTAATGACAATATTTTGCTTCTTTTGAACTATGACATTAGAGTGATTACAACTCATTTTGCGCCATCACTCATATTATGTTATGTGCACTGCCTACAATGTCAATATGAAAGATAGGTCTATGTGGAATATTAACTTGAACCCTCTTGAGCTGGATTGGGCTAGCCTTTGTAATTATGATGCCTTCCTGAGACCAACTCAAATCGCTGGTTGTGGAGGATCGATCCGGAGTGAGGCGCGTCAGAAAAATTTCGCAAGGGCCGGGATTGGATCGTGAGGATTAAGTATGTCTTTCAAAAAGCTAACAAATGTGCGGACTTTCTTGTAAACTTAGCATTTGTTTGTTTTCGCGTTTGTACATCAATATTCACGCGTTTCCAGTGAAGCTACCTCGTAACAATCACACGTGATAATTTTAGTCCCAGCCGCTAAACCAAACAACCACTTAGAATGTGATCAAGTTTCTGCTATGGTGACGCATGATCATCCCCTACTTCTCTGGTTTTGGGGTTGACTTCTAATACTTTCCAAATCTCGTTTGATTTCTTTGTTAGCTTGGTGGTTTGCAAGTAGATTTGACATTTATAAGGTTAAGTATGATTAAAATTTCATTCAAAATAGATGTCCTACACTCAAATAACTATTTCATATTTCATTTTAAAAATATTTGTGTTCTAAAAAAAAAAAATGGAGAAGGGAAAATTATTTATTAATTAAAGTGACACAATTTTTCAATATGCCTGAGAAAATATGAACTGTGTCCCTTCCATTTTACAATTGTCATCAGTTGAAAAAGTATGAAATAACTTTTTGTAAACACCAAATAGCATATATGACCAAAACCTATGATCTGGAAAAAGAAAAAACCTATGGTGTGAATTTAAATATATTGTTCTGCTTTCTACTTATATTATTATTATATCTCAATGTAGATAATTGCACTCTATACTATTTTTTTTTCCATCCAAGCTACAGGTGTAGTAACTAGTAACCCTGGATCATAGCCATATTATTTCAAACGAAATTTAGGTTGGGTCCTTTGTGACCATTCCAATGAGCTCATAGTACTTAACGACACTTATTAATAATCAATTTGGTACTCAAATTGTATAGCTTGGTCTATTTAGTTGTTCAAAATTGTTTGAGTACTTTCAATTGAGAATGTTACTTAGAATTTATGAAAGACCTATGTATTGTCTTGAATTTCCGTACATTTCAGAATTTATTCTCTCAAATGATAAATTTGTATACTATGTACGTGTGAGATGTCAAATTCATGATCAAATCTTTAACAAACTCAAACTACATATCATGTGGATCACACAATTTTTATAGCAGTCGTGAATACTAATATTTAAAGAGAAATGTTAACAACTGTCCCAGCATTAATATTTAAAGGGTAATGTTAACAAGTGCTCCTGGAGTATTTGCTAAGGAATTATAAAAGGAAATATTCTCTTGGAAACTTTGTTCTCATGGAATGTTTTGATAGCAGTCCTCCTGGATACTAATATTAAATGGAGACATTTTTTGACAAGATTTAATGTGACATTTGAAAATGAAAAACAATTTAGTATAAGAGAGTTTTTTTTTTTTTTTTAACTTGCTAAAATGAAATTTAATGGCTTCTTGCTTGACAAACAAAAAAAATGTCACTTTGAGTGAGAATAAGGGTCACCCCCACCCTACCTATCTCGTGATATTTTCAATGAAGACAGCACCTTTAAATGTTGGAAACTTTCTCCTTCTCTAAAACCAGAAATGGGCTTAGTCCTGAAAATGACAATCTGATCATCCATGCTTTTGTGGACACCTGCCAACCTCCTACAATGCTATTGTGGACTGTGATGTAACCTCTCAAATAGTATTCAATTCAATCCTTTCGTTCTTTTATCTTGTTTGAGATGTTCAATGTCTTCATAGGGTGCATGTATTTTTATGATATATAACTTTAGTCATGTTCAGTTACAAGAAAGAAAATGATAGAACAACAACCACTAACATAAGATTAAAAAAAAATTGAAAGTGAAAAATAATGGACACGATCATTCTTTGTTAAAGCAGTTTGGTTATAGTGTCCACATATACAATTATAGAACAATTATAGTTTTTGATAAGAATGGTATTTACTAATTTCAAGTCATATATACTCAATAGTAGTTTTTTAGAATATATTTACTGATTTCAAGTCATATCTTATGTTATGTAGTATTCTTTCTTACTTAATAAATATTTATTTTTGATAAGATAATTAGTAAATATTTAGATAAGGATAATAATATGTATTTTTACTCTTAAATTTGAAAAGAATGGTATTTAAACACACTCCTTTGTCAACAATAATTGACTTATTTAAAGAAGAAAAAATATCATAAAAAACTGTAATTTCAGCTTTCAAAATGATATCAATTGTATTTTCTCCATTGTGTGCGTATCTTTCTCATTTCTATATCCTTCAAATTACATTTATAAATAAACTGTACTTTTCAGCTCTCAAAATTATATTAATTGTATTTTCTCATTGTGTGTGTATATCTTTCTCATTCAATATCCTTCAATTTACATTTATAACATTGATAAATATGTAGTAAAAATATTAGCTTATCTCTTTGAATTTTACAACAATTTTAATATATGTAAGATGATTAAATAACTCATTTTCTATGGAAGAGTTTAATGGTGATGCATTTTTTAATGATTTAATGGTGATGCATTACCGGTTGAAATTAGTTTACACAAACATCCTATGAAAACTCATCAACCGGTTGAAATTAGTTTACACAAACATCCTATGAAAACTCATCAAATCATAACATAAACTATTACTTTTTACCATCATGTTATTTTACTACGAATTTTTCACCGTCGTTTAACGGTAAAATGTTCATCAAAAAAATTGTGAAACACATAAGGTGCACTATCCTCTCCCAACCAAATTCTCCCAATAAAAAAAGTCAAGAATCAAATCATAAACCATTTGATTAAGGTATCTAAGTTTCTTACCACTTGGATCATCCATTATTTATCGATAAACACATTTTATAACTATTTTAAAAATAATTATAATATACTTTAATTTTTTAAAATTATTTTTTCTTATTGTTGGATGGGGACATTAGTTTACAATTAAACTAAAATACTCCTTCTGTTCTTATATATAAGCACCCTTTGTCTCTAATAAAAGGATGTTTACAGGGACGGAGGGAGTAAATGTTAATGAGTGTTTTAGGCATATGTTAAAGTATTAAAAATAACAAATTTTTATACCTCTTCACGGGCAAGGGTTCTAGTTTTCTAGTAGCAAAAAAGAGATATACTTTGATTGAAATGAAAGTAATTCACAAACAAGTTATTGTCAAAAAAAGTTTACAAACAAGTTGAAAAATACAAGTAATAGAGGTATCAAGAAAAGCCACGTACTAAGTTAAAAAAAAGAACGAAAAACAAAAGTAAAAGCAAGTTTACACTGAAATCAAATGACACGTGTTTTTTGTTAACAATCATGTGAACCATGCGACTGTCGGGAATTATATGGAACCAATCCCTTCTGGTGTCCACGAGTTCAACATTATGTGGACCCCACTTCGCAAAATCTAGTGCCACGACCACATAGTACAACCGCCGTCGATGCTGACAAGGTTTATGTCGTGTTCTATTTTGAACAATTCTCTGCAATTTTTTTTATTTTTACTGTATTTAATGAATTTTATGTCTTTTCGTGACGAAGGGTTTGTTGTTAAGGCTAAGCTTAGTTAAAAAGTCTAATCATTTAAAGCTAAGTGGCATCTTTTAATTAGAATTGAGTCTTCTTCAATCATGCATGTATATACTTCAACACTACTACTCTATACAATTTAAGTCGGTAACTGTTTTGATTAAGATACTTGAGTTGAGTTTATGAAACTCCAAGTTGGGTACAGTGCTCCTTCCACTAATAAGCTAAAGCTATGCCGTGTATATCTCGAATTGATAAACTTTTCATCATTTTGGTGGGCCAATTGCTCTCAAAACCTACGATAATTATTTTACAAATACTCCATAGCTTCATGTACTCATAAGCTTCTTTTTTATCGATACATCTTAATTGAGGTCTTTATTAGGTCTATACTTCTACGGTGTTTATCCATTTGATCGGTTCTTTTAGATACAATAATTATGATAAATCTTCGTTTAAAATTTTGTTCAAAAAAAAAATCTTCGTTTAAATTTATAAATTGTTGAAAGATGATAAGTACATTATCCGTCAATAAAATATGGGTAACTTTATCTATGTTGAGTTGATACGAAGACAAATAAATTGTTTTGTTTGATATCAACTTAACATCGATAGAATGGTTCACATTTTATTGATGGGTAATTAAGAATTTACTTTTATTGATGGGTAATTAAGAATTTACGATGTTGGAAACTTGTGTTTTAGTTTTTTTTTTCTGTTTATAGACCCGTTAGGCCACATCTTATATGATATTTTACGGAGGCTATGAATTGCTAAATCAAATTAAAAAGAAGCTTGTATGATGGTTGGCTTGGTTAATTTGAAAACGTGATTGATCTAATTTCAGAAGCAATCATGGCTCTTCTAATTCTAGAATGATCAACTACACATTCTATGAGAGAGAAATAATTGAATCTTTAAAAATGTCTGCAATAACCTTACATAAGTCTCCTAAAAAAACAACTTCACATAAGTATTGTTTGACCAATTATTGATTTTTCCTCTAAATTTTGAGATATGATTAAGGTCACATCCATTATATCTAATGTCACATCCATTATAATTAAACTCTAAAATTATTGATAGAATATCATAAATAAATAAACATGAGGGTGAAACTATCGTGTTCAAAGAAGAAGGAGCATATTATTAGTATAATAGTAAATCATTTCAAAGCTTATCTTAATATCAAACCATACACATATACATCATGATTGACATATCTCCTAACATGATATATACATAAGTCTCATTCAGATTAATATATACATGATTTCTTCATGGCCTTTGACGCATCGTTCTTTAACATAGCTTGTAACCCCACAACTTGATACAATCCAAAACCATTGACGTTTCATACTTTTCTTCGTCACACACTCACTCTTGTGGTTGCTATTACAAACATCATTGCGTTGATCAATCACGACTCATGCCTGTGTTTCATCTGTACAGTAATGTTGTAATAGTATACATCTTATAGGGTAGTGGAACCTATAAAGTTAAAAAATGACTCATGACTATTCATGATAGTTACATGTGCCAGCATCCATATATACTATCATCAGCTCCTTCTAGGATATATCAAGACTTCTTATAATCGAAATACCCTGAATTCACACGGTTACGACACTGGTAACAGTTGAATTAAGATCAGACAGTTTAGTCACGTATTTAATGTATTGTCTGGTCTAAATTCAACGGTTATCAATTTGTGAATGCTACTGGGATATCTCAACTACAAGAATTTTTTTTTCCTTTTGATGCTTTATTTAGCCAATTTGCTACAATCAGCATCACCAAAGCCAACTCTACGATTGGCAAGATCAAACTCTACCCATAGATTTTGTTGATGGAAGTTACCAATAATGTTGCCACCCGCACCCAATCTTTCTGACCTTCCAATTCCCAAACAATGGACCCCACCATCCACCGTGGCAAGAACCCTCTCTTTTGGAATCACTATTTGCACTCCTTTCTCAAACTCAAACACCATGTCTCCTACAAGCCGTCCGATTTCAATTGCATCTCCATCAAAACAAATGTCAGCTACTCCACCGTACATGTAGCCCTTCTTAATCTTGGGTCCCACCTTTTTCACTAACTCCTCTCGTATTACATTATAAGCTTCGTCCACGAGGTAAGTAAATTCTGATCCCGAATCAAGCATAGTTTGACCCGACCCACCAGCGTTGGGTTTGAAAACAGAAGGTGGAATGTTCAATTTCTTTCCACTAATACTAATCCCTTGCAATGGAAGTGTGTAGGCCAAGGGATCCAAATTCGGCATGCGTTGACTTTGACTAAAAGTCAACAAGTTAACATATCGAAAACTCGACGAAGCCGGGTTATTTCCAAGGTAAAATGAACCGGATGCGGGTTGGGCTTGTTTTGTAGGGACACAATAGGAAAATTTAGTTATTTTACCTTGAGAAGGGAAACCAAGACGACCAAGATTCATTCCCAAAATACCCCTAGCATCATCTGATTGAGTAGCACAACCGAGGATGATGGGAGGGGTAGTTTGGGAAGAAGAGAAAGCAATTTTTTCTCTTACAAGATTACCCTCAGCATAAGTTCCATCAGCATAGAAATAAGAATAGTGACATAAACTATTGGCATCACAATCTGTGGGAAGGCTAAAATCAGGAACTCGAGGTTTACAAAGTGGGTGGTTACATGGGAGAACAAAGAAAGAAGAGGAAAGAGAAGGATCAAAGGATGAAGTTGTAGGAGGTTGTTTCTTTTGTGGTGTTTTTTTGTTGTGACACTGAATCCATGAAAGTTGGCTTCCTGTGTCTAAAACCATTTGTTGAAGCTGTGGTGGTGTGCCAATGGGAAGAGTTACAACAAGAGCCATAGAATATTTGAAAGATGATTTAACATTTATGGATGAAGATGAAAGTGTTCTGAATTGTTGGTTGGTTTTTGTTTTGGAGTTTGTGGAGATTTGAAGAGAGGTTAGAGGGAAAGAAATAGAGAATGAGTCATTTACATGGTTATTATTAGGTTTTGATGAGAAACATGTGAAGAAAGAGAAGGATAAGAGAAGAAGTATGCATAGTGAAACAGAGGAAAACAGAGCCATTGGAAAACAGAACACTGGTGTTTTCTTTTCTTGTTCTTGTTTTTTTTTTTTTAATTATATTTGGAAGATTGAGAATATCAAATTGTGAATGAGGTAAGTGGCAAGGTATGGTTTGAGGCTAAGAAGTTGTATTTATAAAGACACAAATTAAAATTAAAATTAAAATTATTAAATTAAATTGAATGGTGATGTGAGAAAAGGACAAAGGCAAAAACATTTGAGAGCCTCAAAATGAGGACGCGTTATATTTGGTTGAGTTGGTGTATCTTATAGCTTTTTTGCCGAAAAATAGTGTGAGTCCAATCTTTTATATATCTTACCTTATTATGCATAATGATAATGATAATGATATAGTAATGGTAATAGCCCCTTAAAGTTTGTCTTAGCCATTCAATTTCACTTTATCTAGCCACCCAATTTTGAATTTTGAATGTGGAATTGGAAGTGGAAGGTGTTTGTTGAGTTAATTGACAAAGCATAAGGGATTCTATTCCATTATTGGGTATTATTAGTCCTATACTATATCTCTTTTTTTCTTAAACCTTTGCCTATATCTATCTATGCTACATAGTTCTTAACGTTTGATTAGTGAAAGTGCTTAAGGGGGACCAGTTATTATATTAGATTTTATTACTTTTTAATTTTAAATTTTCAAGTAATGTTTTTTTAGAAAGAATGAATAGTCATGGCCATTTGCTTTAACAAAAATATAGATTAGAGAAGTCTCTTTCAATTTAATCACAATTTCCAATATTGAACTCTAAGAATACAATAATAATTTATGTGAAGTCTTTGGTTCAAACTCGAGTCACAACTTTCCCTTCTTTGAAATACGGGCAAACGTTTCATTCAAAAAGAACAACATTTAAAAAAAGTTTGGTTTACTTAAAACTAATTAACTCTAAGAAGAGATGGTTTACTTAAAACTAATTCAATCATAAATGATGAATTTTATCAGTCCACTTTGGTTTATTCTAAGAAGTGTTGTTTAAAAAGAGTTTTTTTACTTGTATTTTCAGTGTGCTAGAGTATCCGATCTTGAACAATAAGATTGAAGCGTAGATTTTCAATCAAATAACTCTAGGATAATCGAACGAGTTGCTTTACTCTAAGAAGTGTTGTTTAAAAGGAATTATCATACGTTCATAAAGTATCATATGATTTTTTTTTTTTTTGGTACAGTATCATATGATTTTAATATTTATGGAGTTATTAAACAAAATAACTAGACTCTTTTTTTTTTTACAAGAAAACAACTATACTCTTATAAATTGATAAAATTGATCGTGGAGTAATGAGTTATTAAAAAAAAAAAAAACTTTACTCTAAATATTATTTGTGAAGTAACTTGATTGGCACCCATTTATAACATAATTCATTCATTTTATGACTTCATCTATATGTTAATATATAACAAAAGTTGTACATATAAACTTCATTCAATTTTATGACTTCATCTCTACATTAATATATAACAAAAGCTGTACATATAAAGCTTCTTTCAATTTAATGACTTCATCTCTATTTTAATATATAACAAAAGTTGTACATATAAGCTTCTTTCAATGAGACCATATTATCTAGTTTTAGACTTAACTTTATCTCGAGTTAAAAAAAGAGACTTAACTTTATCTTTATAGTGCACTCTAAACAAACTCAAGTATACTATGTCGACAAACATAAATAAAGACAAACAATGCCAAGTAAGATTTTGATAGAAGTTTTGTTTTTGAACAAAGATTTTGATATAAGTTGAAATACCATGTTTAAGTGAGAAGGGATGTTGTAATCATTCCAGCTGTATGAAGTTCCCAATTGTATAGAAGCAGGAAGCAGCCAGCCACCAACCAAACAAACAAACAGACCTAGCTTCTTACGTAAGTGATATGTCAACACAAGTTGAAAGAAAGGGGTGCACACGACCGCAGATTTTTTAATAATTGAAACTATATTGACTCCTCAACTATATATCTAACAAACTTTGCTTCTTTCCTACATATATATTCTGTGGATTTTTCCAAACAAAACAAAAAAATACATGTAGATAACTTTACTCAAACAGTTTTTTTAGGGGACTCAAACTGCTTATTGTTCTGTATGTCACACTGTATGTCCCTTATAGTTATAGTATAAGACTAACAAAAATTCATAGAGATTGAAAATAGTAGTTGTAATGTAAGAGTATGTTTGTAAAAAGAATATGTTACTTCTTCATGATTTTCCACAATTATCCCTGCAATTAATGATATATATCAGGGACGGAGTCATAAATTGAGTTTAAGGGAAACTTTTGTCAAAAAAAGTTTAAGGGAAACCAAACATAAAAGTGCAATTTAGTGAAGAAAAAATAAATTTTCAAATGCTTAACTTATTAAAAAAAAAAAAGTAGAAACTATGAGATATATCCGAAGTTAGTATTTGTCAAACACATATAAAAAGAAGTAATATTTTCTTCTAATAATCCTCTAAAAAAAACATTTTCTTCTAATAAATTAATCTCCATGCTTGTTTTATATTTTACTTAGTTAAAAGGCTTTTGTGAGGGTATTTACCATGGTCTTTTCATAGACAAACAACATAGATTTCATTAAGTCGTTGCAAAGGGATTTTTTCCCAGTCATTAAAATGACCGAATATGGTGTGAGGTGTACATGTTTTTCATCATTTGTTATCTCAAATAAATGTGTTATGTCATTTGCTTTTGTTTGAAGAATAAAAAATGGATTATATTACCACAATAGGAGTCGCCTCCCTAGCACAAGGTGTGCTGAGAAGACAACTCAGAAATACAAAGAGACAACCGCAAGTACCACAATACAATTTAAAAATGTAATTAGCCGATACCCAAACATCTCAATGGGTCCGACCACCAACGCTGACTACCAAATACAAAAGTAATGTTATTTGCCTTCAGCCACCAATAGGAGTGGAACTTAACTTTATCCAAAAGCTCGAGATGGGAAGTTGAGAATTTTTAAATAACATGTTATTTTGTTCCTGCCATATTACCCAAACGCACAATAGCTACAGAAGCTGCATAAAAGATCGACAAGCCTTCAGACCCCCTAAGCAATTAGTGAACTGAAGAAAATGAGCCTAAAGACCCCGAGGATCCACTCCTGAAACACCTAACCAAAACCTAACCATCTGCCACAACGGAGCATACAAGTCGCAATGCAAAAAAAATGTGGGAGGTTGTTTCGGCCTGCCCACACACCATCGAACAGATGGTTGCCTCCAGAGATAAAATACCGCGATTCAGAAGATTTGTTTTAGTTGGTAACATGTCCCGAAGCAGTCTCCAAGCTAGAATAGAGACCTTCAAGGGAACCTGCTTATGCCAAATAAGGGTGTCTGAAGTACCCACAATCGGTAAATCCTGAGAAGTGAGAAGGTGATAACTTGTACGCACTGTGTAACCCCCAATAATGTCTGGGTACCAATGCCACTGATCTGGAACATTAGGCTGCAAAACAACAGTGTGAAGTAAAGTCCTACACTCCGCTAATAAATCCTCCTCCCAAGCCCACAACCTCCGTCTCCACCTCCACGCCTCACCACCCTCCTCCCAACCAAGATGAAACATAGTGTTATGTCATTTGTTGTCTGATTTTCATTGTCAACATGTTTCTCTTTAATTTAATTAAGTGGTTGGATGTGCCAAGTATTGTCTTAGGCACTCTATTCGTTTAAAGATGTTTAATTTAGTTTTGAATTTCATACATTTCCTCATCATTGAGGATTAAGCTTGTATTTCTTTTTATAAAGGTTTCTAATTTGCTTTGAACATTTGACTCCTTTTGTTCAAAAAAAAGTTAGAAAATTAAGTGTTTAAGACGAAACATATTGATAAAAAAAGGCCGAGTATATTTGTCAAAAAAAAGGCCGAGTATACATTATCTTATAAAGTTCATAAAAAATAAATATAAAGACAAAAAAAAATAAAGCATACTACTATAAAAAAAAGGGTTAAATATGTTTTTGGTCCCTATAAATATGTCAACTTTTCGTTTTAGTCCCTCTAAAATTTTCCTTCAACTTTTAGTCCCTATAAAATTTTTAATCTTCACTTTTGGTCCCTCTTTTAAAGTAAATTCATATGTAGAATTCATATTATTTAATAAAATTTTCCAGAAAAATTCAAAATATTATAAGAATCACTCCAAAAAAAATTAGAATTTTTTAACAAAACATGAAATTAATATGAATTTTTATATTTTTTACGGTTAAAAATTCATATTTAATTTGTGTTTTGTTAAAAAATTCTAATTTTTTTTAGGAAATTTTTTTAGAATACTTTACACATTTCTGCACAATTTCATTAAAAAATAAAAAAATTAAATTTAAAATAGGGACCAAAAGTAGTGATTGAAAATTTTATAGGGACTAAAAATCGAAGAAAAATTTTAGAGGGACTTAAACGAAAAGTTGACATATTTATAGGGACTAAAAACATATTTAACCTTAAAAAAAATAGGGAGGTGATTGAATGATCTTCCTATACAAAAAATATAGCATACTACTAAAACTGTAAATCTGAAAGAAAAAGAATTTGGAAAATGCACTTAAGCCTAAAAAGAATTAGGGAGGTGATTGAATGATCTTCTGGGCAATTGTACTAAGAAGATTATTTTCTTAGGTTAGTCAACATACAGTAGAAACTCTTTAATTTAATACTCGGTAAATTAATAAACTCTCTAAAATAATAAATTTGCCTGGTCCCGACTTGGGCCAATGTAAAAAATTAAAAAACTCGATAAAATAATAAGATAATAATTTTTCGGGAGATCCCTTTATAATTTTTGGTCCCAAGAAAATCATAAATTAATAGTTCATAGAAACTAAAAAAAATATATTAAGAATACATTAAACACATTTGTTCCTCTTGTTTACATTTACTGTACTTCAAAAGTCATTATTGATTTCCAATGCATATAAACACAATAGTTACTAATTTACGTTGAGTCCCTAGGTTCGCTACAACGTAATTCTAAGAGGCATAGACTAATTTACCTTTTTGTTTGGTATGTACAGTATAATTACTTAAAAACTCTTTAAATTAATAATTATTAATTTATCGATAAATTAATAACTCTCTAAATTAATAAATTTCTCCGGTCCTGACATTATTAATTTATAGAGTTTTAACTGTACTTCTATGAATATTGAAATCCGGAACAGTATAGTAGATTAAACAAAGAAAATTCGTCCTTGCAATAATTGGAGAAGAAAAATGTGCATTTGATGTTGTAAATTATAGTAGCCATCATGATTGACACAGGATACCATACAATGAGAGTCAAATCAGCTCGACATTTCTGCTGACCCTAGCAATTAATGGGTAGGCAAAAAATATGCAAGAAAATAAGATTGAGAATATTTCATGACATAATAAGTTCCATGAATGTCTTGTAATTGGTTTGGTTTTTATGCATGGACTATAATATAAAGTACTATTTTATATAGTTGCGCATGCAAGCTAAGTCCTACATGTTTTATTATTTCATTTATCGTTTTGGCTTTGTGTTTTTTATCCTTTGGCTCTTTTTTTTTTTTTTTTTGAGAGAATCCTTTGGCTCTTTATTTGTTCTTTTTAAATACTACATATTTTTCAAAAAAAAAAGTTTCTAAGAAATATAACTTTTAATTCTAAATTGTTATCGCCTTTTTCAAATATATCTTTTATTAGTTGTACTTACTAATTTATATTGAGAGTTTACAAAATTAGAATTGGACAAGTTCATGCATAAGAGTATTTATGCATGAGAGTTTACATAATTTATCTTTTATTAGTTGTACTTACTAATTTATCCGTACCCGAAATAGATAATTAAATACAATATTTACTTTTTTAATATATATGTATATATATGATATAAGTGTGTGTTTGGCTTTGCAATAACAAATTTGATTTTGAATTAATTAAATTTGTAAAACTGATATTAGACATTAAAAGTGAGTTGAATGTTAAATAATTTATATTTAGATGCATTGAAATAAAAATAAGTTGAATAATAAATTTAAGTGTGAAAGTCATGTTTGGAGCGAAAGCTACAAATTATAGCTTCACGCTAGATACGCTATTAAAGATAAAACCAATTTCGATTTGTTGGGAAGCTTAGGAGAGCGTAGGAAACAATGAGTTAATGCTCCATAACCACGAGAGAAACACGTCATATCTCTATCCAAAACTTTAAGGTATTTAATATATTGTTTACATATCTTATACTCCCTCCGGTCCTATTTACAAGAGAAAGTTGAGTCAACAAAAGTTAATGTATTTAGATTGAATTTTTAACCAAATATATCAATTTTTGTTGGCCCAAATTTTTCTTATAAATAGGCTCGGAGAGAGTATATCCAACATTTATTTATTCATAAATGATGTAAGATTTAACCACTCACACTCACTTACACTTAAATCCAACACAAAATTGACATTATTCAAACATGTCAAAAATCAAGTTTATGTTTCTAAAATCACCTTAAGCTTTCCTAAAGTGAAACCAAACACACTAATAGACGTGTAACAAAATGAAAACAATGAGAGACAAACCCTGGTATGCATATTGTATTAATCTTGTGTACAACTTTCTTACATAATGCTTTTTTTTGTTAGTAGAAGACAGCATCATCACTGTTTGGTAAATAAGATGATCCAAATTCCAAAATATACACCCTCACATAACATTTTTCTTATCCGGTGACGTGGCAGTCATAGAAAATATAATGCATAATATGTAAAAAATATATGTATGTCTCTATGAGGTGCATGGCATTGGTTGGTAAGTGAGACTTACTTTAGTCCTCAACAATTAATGAAAAACATAGACCTTAAAAAAATTAGCCCAATCATTGTATTGTGGACCCAGGTCAACCGGGATTTCAGCACAGTGTTTTCTTTTCTAATACTATTCTTTGCTGAAATATAAAATCATCTTATTTCATTCCCTAAGCAAAACTGGTTTTTTATAAGCACCAAGTAAAGCTGATACGCTTCTGGATATAGTTTTCTAATAATCCAACAACACCTACCTACTTAATTTTTTATTTGTAATATATATTTAAAAATAAAAAGTTATCTCATTTTTTAAGTAAAAGTAAGTCACTAGTCACATCTAGAGCTATCCAATATGCTCCTCATTTATTTTAAACACTTGAACCAACTTATTAAAAACAGAAATGCTAATAAGTGCCAATTAAGTTATTAAAAAAATTATCCACCAATATAATGTTATATAAAATTGAATACCAAAAGAGGGTGCATTTGTGTACACCCAAATAGAACCTCATAGATGATGTGTGTATCTAGTCATCACAAAACATTTTTTAGAGGGTGGTGGTGGTGGTATGGAAAAAATAGAAGAACAAATGGTTTAGGTAAGAGACTAAAAAAATGCAAATTTGTTGTCTCTTCTACCTCACTTGGTGGATTCTCATTATCTGAATATGAGTAGATGAAGGTATTTTATTTTATTTTTTGACAAAATAAGTAGACGAAGGTTGAAATTTTCAACTTGAGAGTGGAAAATAAGATTTTCAAAGAGTAATTGAAGACTCGTGAAGAGATCATTCATGTACCACATAAGCAATTATGTCAGTTTATGAAGAATTTCACTTAAGAGAATCTATTCCGCTATAACTGATAGTAAGTACTCCCTCCGTCCCGGAATAACTGACCCATTTTCTAAAAAAAAGTGTCCCAAAATAACTGACCCATTTCAATTTTCAATACAACTTTCATCATTCCCAATACAATATAACACTAAATAATACTACTTTTATCATTCCCAATACAATATATTCCACTTTTCCCTTCATTTATACACTTTTCTTAATCTGTGTGAAAAACCAAAGTAGGTCAATTATACCGGGACGGAGGGAGTATATGTTACTCCCTCCGTTTCAAAATATAAGCAAAATTCACTTTTTAGGTTCATTCATTTAATGATGTATGTGGTCCATATTATGAACCACATACATCATTAAATGAATGAACCTAAAAAGTGAATTTTGCTTATATTTTAACACGGAGGGAGTATAAAAATAATAGTATATTCAATCTTATTCTACTATGTCATTTTTCTTCTTCCACACTAACAAGGCAAGCTCCAAGTCGTTGTCTAGGACTCTTATCATGTTTCAACCTCAATGAATTAATATGCTAGCTTATCATACATAACAAAACAAAAGCATATAAATTTCCAAGACTAATCTGTCTTATGCAATGCAAATAATGCTTTCAAGAAAATGTTATAACAATGTATAGATAAGTTGAAAAACTCTCAAGAATTCCAAAAAATTTAACAGTTATAATCAAAAATAGTAAAAGTAAAGCAACCTATTAGACATGCAACACTACACCACCGATTGGAATAGTTATAGTTCTCTAATGTCATAATCCAAAGTCATTTTCAGCTTGTTTTAACACAGCAATCACTCTACTGTAAAACTCTGGTTCCTTTTCTTTTACATCATCCAATGTCCGTGACTCATGCTCATCCACCTAATAGAGCAGACAAATAGATATTTATTATCTGGTAAAGTAAATATATTATCTATTTATGGTAGTGGAGTGGAAAAAAGGCAAAACATTGATCTATAAACAAGAGTTAGATGTATTTTTCCATCCCTATAAAATTGGGAAAATTTTATTTTCGTCCCTAGATAAATTTTCTTGTTGGTTCCATATTTAACAAAAATGGTGTGTTTGGTTGAGACTGAAAGCACACAATTTTTGTATTTTTTAGGAGCTGAAAACAAATAATTTTTTTGTAGAGTATAAACAATGTAAAAACAGTATAAAAATACAGTGTTGAGGTCAAATTGTGTGTCCAAAAAACATTTCTCATAATTTTTCTAAATCTTCCCTCTCTCCCTTTAATAAATAAACTATCCTTTATAAGATTTAGCCTCCATGTTAGTTCTTCAAAAGGTCTTCTTAACACATGCTTGAATCACCTAAGTTAATACTCAACCTTCTTTTGCACAATAAGTGATATCTCAATTAAATGTACTTGTGACTTGTGACATAATATACAAGATTCACAAGAAAACCCCTCTTTCACTATTTTGTACAACAACCTTTGACTATTCACACCAAATTTTATTTTAGAGCAATATTTTGTAACATTTTGCTGAATCTGATTAGTTCTAAATATAGGATATGCCCACAAGTAGTTTTTCTATTTAACAGTGCAAATATATAGACATAGTTACATACAACAAATAGATTTCTTAAGACAAAATGAGCTTTTTCATAACATGATGGAGTTACTGAATTACCTCGTTGAATTTCAAAAGAATCAAATTTGAAATGGATGCCGGTTTCGTACTGTCCCACCTAAACAAAAAAGAAGAGAAAAGCACAAATAAATTAGATAAATTCCAAATGAAAGAGATCGAGAAACAATGTTACGCTAACACATATGCTAATGTAGGTGATATATCGTCCGAGTCGAGACAACATAGCAGATGAAAGTATATATATATCAAACTACATTACTCAAAGATGTAAATTCCAACAGCAAGCATCGTGAGATTCTACAATTTTTACTTCTGATTTATGCACATGATATGACCCACAAAATAGTCTCAAATTTTACAAGAACAGTAATGTTTTGAAACTTGTATAACTTTACTGAGAAGTAAAGAAATAGAAGTACAAGCTTTTAGAGTACTTCAATACAAGAAGAAAATTAAGAAAAACCATAAAAAAAACAACTTAAGGAGGATTGCATATATTTAAACCTAAAGTGACAGATAAAGATGCTTTGGAAGGAATGCATTTACATTCATAAAAAGAAAGTAACCAGATGAAGTAGCTTGATGTCAATGGAATCAAAAGCACTAATATTGCTGATGGTTTTTGTGGACTATTTCTGTGTGTGTGTGTGCGCGCGCGCACACGTGTGTGTGTGATGCTTTTTAACGCAAATTAAAAAGTTTATCTTAATTGTATTTTCTATGCTTTTTGTCTATAAAAACAATTGACTCAAAAGCTACCCCATACCTCACAAGCATCAATTCATTAACTGATCGCCACATTGCCCGTCCAACGTCTTTCGCAACCTGCTCCCTGGCACTTCTTCCATGCCATAATTCTTTAGCAATATACTTCACTTCTTCAGCGTCTACCTATTAAAAAAATAGAAACAAAAACGAAAGACAAAAGAACTTCAATCTCATTCTTTTTTTAATTCAAAATACAACAATCAAAAGTATGTCAATATACCAACAAAAAATTTATATAAAAAGCTCAATCTCTGCACTATATACAAAGAGACTACTACCTTAGGGCATATTTTGGTCCATGTTTTTTGTATGGTCTATCAATCATACTTATGCATTATGTTAGAGATGTTTTTAGCTCATCTGAACCATGCCATGCAGACGTGTCACTCTAATTGCACTTCACCCGATTTACAAAATTAAGTGAACTGCCAGTAGATTTAACTATGGTTTTTGTTAAAAATTAGGATAGAGAGAGTATATGAGATAACATTTGATGAAGTATAAACATAAATCATCTCATGATACTTCAAAAAAAATATCATAACTCATAAGACCTCGGATACAAATATTTAGGCTACTCGTGATCATGGGGAAAATTGGAGATTAATGTTATAATTTTTGTTTATTCATTGCAAAAGTACAAACTAGCATGATATCATGTATCAAGAATCTAAGTGTCTTTTGTCAACATAAAAAGAAGAAGAATATGAGTGTCTAGTACAGTATTTAAATTGAAATTGTATACATGTTGACATCATATTTAAAATATCCAATTTCTTAATCCTCGCAAATACAAGTAGTGTGTAGATAATAGATAACTTTGATAGCAAAGTTACTCAACAAAACCTTCTAATTATGCAAAAATTAGTTTGTCTCCTGTGATGGGTTTTGGTGAGGTTTGAAATTTGAAAGGGTGAAATTTTTATATTTACTTGTGTCTCAAAATTGTTGGAAGGAATGTTCTTAATTGTATAAAGCAAGGGGTAATGTGCAATTGGATGAATAGATCAGAGTAGTATAATTCAATTTATCCTCAATTTTTTAAAAGAACCTCTGAAAAGGTTAAGATATCACATTTAACAAAAGTGAAATTGTAATTAAACAAAAAGTTATACCTGCACATGCATGGAAGTTCCGTACAATGTCTCCTCATGCTCAATAAGGCGTTGATGAAGAATATGGTAATGATCCATATCAAAATTTACTACAGGTTCTGTTTGAACATGCAATCCTGCTAAATCCGTCAAAACATAGGAAGCCATGACTTGTCCAAATATTGCAGGGATGGTGCCTAGAACAGGTATGATACGGACCCTAAAACCTGGAACAATCTGACAAAAGGACATAGAAGTCAGAATGTGTAACCAACCAATGCGACTAAATGTTATGATAACAAATGCGCAATGGCTTGACAAAAATGTCCGAAAATTACACTTAGGCTTGTTTGATTGTGTTTTGGTTAATAAAAACTGTTCTATGAAATTGTTTTGAAAAATTGTGCTCTAAAATAAATTTTATATTATCGAACAGTCACAAAATAGATAGCGGTACAGTCAATAAATGCTTAATAAAAACTAGCGAAATCACCTGATAGTCTGAAGGGTTTTCCTCTTCTCCACTTGGACCCTTAAATGGAAGCAGTTTAACTTTGGGTTTTTCTAAAGAAAACACAACAGGGATACCACCGTCAATGCCATGATCTTTCCTTAGACGGTGTCTTACCTGCATAGGTAATTAGGTATGATCGCAGTAAGAGTTACATGCATAATACTAATAAGAGCAATACTAAGGACAAACTCTCAGTCACACTCTATTGAACACTCTTTCACTCATTGGTCCACGCCACCATTATTTTAAAATGCTATACCAGTTACCGGCTCTGCCTGTTGGACAAAAACAAAACACTCCCTTCAATGAAAAAAAAAACGCACGATCTGCAAAAGAGTTCTTCGCAATTTTTTAATGCTATCTTTATAAATTTGAAAATCCTTGGATCTGTTTGTGATAGAAATGGAAAAGGACACAGTTTTGTTTTTTTCTTCCATGGGGTGGATGGATATGTTTTGTGAATTTACAGTTGACAACCATCACCTAGTTAATCTAAATTTTAAATGGAATTGCCCTTTCTCTCTTTGCAATAAATACTTAAGGGTGTTATTGACAAAAAAAAAATGTTGCATTCAACTTGGAAAACAAGTAAATAAAAACAAAACAGTTCTACAAAAGTCGCAAGTAAATAGAAAACAGTAAATACCTAAGGGAGTATTGTTTATTGACAAGACATTTTAAAAGAAAAAATATATAACAATTACATCGTCTTTTCTATTTATTCTTTATTGATTATCAATCTTTCTGCGTTTTTGAAAAATTCATAAACTGAAAAGTTATATTAATAGACTTCCTCTTTCAGTTGTTCACTTCTTGATGTCCAGACAAGAATTAAGCTGTAAGTTCATTGAGGCATGATTTTTCTTTTAATCTAACAAGTCAAGGCTCAAACACATACAAGAAATTCCATGCGAGAATATTCATCCAACAATCTCAATGGGATGAAGATTCAAAAGTCTATCGGATGTCAATTCATAAATAACGATCAAGAAGAGATAATTTATTAGGTGTGAACGTGATGAGAAATACGAACCAGGGCATGTATGCAAGATGCCACTTCAAGGCAAAAGTTGTAAAACTAGAGAGTCTGCGTAAACCCGTCAAACCGCCATAGACTCGAGAAATATGGCAGTTCCATTCAAGGTTGTAAGCGAGAATAGGCAGTTCCATTCATGGTTGTCAAACTTGAGAGGCTTCTTAAACTTGTGGAAGCTCTTCAGACTTATCGTATGCACTTACAAGAGTTTACTTATTACAAAGTTAATGTTTATACATCTAACATATACATATACATAAACAAAATTTAATAATATGTGCATAATTCATACTCAACAGTCTAGCTTAGACTAATAGAGCAAAGACCAGACCAGAACCTTTATCATTTATCATAGTCTATAAACCAATCCAATAATACGTGCCTAAGAGGAAGGTTAAAAAGGTCTCCGATGTCAAGACCAGACCAATTTCAAATCACAAGATAGGTTCACAGCACATACAAAAAAGAGCGTAATAAGTTCGAAATCAATGGACATTGATAAATCACATGGTTTAAATTACTAAAGAGTGGAGGATGCTGGGACTGGAAAAATAAAATTTCACCAAATAATAGAGCACGTTTATTGAAGGAATCAAGAGAACACCTGGGCAAGGCACGATCTGATAGAAGCATAGGTATTGAGTTATTTAGCCCTTTCCTTGATTTTAGGGAATATTCTATTATAAAAGGGAGTAAGTCATGGAGAAATGTTGTAAGAAGTTGGTAAAGAGAGTTTCTCTGTGGTTAGGAGCATTGTGCTCTGGTAGGACCGTTCACACTCTGGTTTATCTTTCTTTTATGTTATTCCACCATTGTAGAGCCTTTTTGCTCAACCTTTTCCATATATAATATTACGGTTTTGTTATCTTGATTTTACGAGTTCTATCAGATAATCAGAGTTTTAGGATGTACTTTTATAGAAGGAGTCGAGAGAAGAGATATGGTTTAAGATCTATAAAATACAATAAAAGAGTCATATGAGGAAACATTACCGATCGAGACAATGGATCGTTAGTAGATTCTCTTAGATCAGCGATGCGTATTCTCGTTGGATCAGCTCTAGCACCAGCCCCAGTGGCAGATAGAACCTTCAAGCCCCTACGTACACATGCAGCAAGAAGTGCCACCTATTACACATAACATATCAAGCAATTGAAAATTCAAACTTACAGTTATAACTACCATACATTTCAGTGAGAGTTATTGTTGATGATAAGGAGCAAAAGAGAAAATCTTGAGAATGTAATCAAATAAGGAGTTGAATTTAGAGGATACCTTTGTATCAATGTTATCAATACAGTCGAGGACAAAGTCAGGGTGGCCTGAGAGAATTTCTTCTTCAGTTGATGAATCATATAACATCACTTTTGCATCTATTTGACACTCTGGAAATATTGATGAGAAATGCTCCTTAAGGCACTGAGCTTTTGAGATGCCAACATCTGCTCTTGTCGCAACAGCGTGTCGATTTAGTGATGAAAGAGAAACCTTCTCATTTAATAAATAAATAAGTACTAGCATTGTATGGAATGTCTATACAAATTCTAAGCTAGACTAACAAAACATCAGAAGTTAAAAATACTTTATTTTCTTTTCCTTTGCATTATGAAATTCTGCTTAATAATATTGACCACGAGTTTTTTAGGTTTGAGATTCTTGAACCTATAATGTCATGCATTACAGTAATAAAACAACAGATGTTCATAATTCTTAAAATACTATCCATGTTAGTTAAAAAGCGAAATAATCATATAACTAACAGTTATTTCCAATCAAAACTCCAATTTGTTACTTTTCTTAAGCTATAATAGTGATAAAATTTGCATCCGTTATACATTCCAACACTTAAATATTTCATAGGATTTCCAGCTGAATTGGCGAAAGGTAAAAATTACATAAAGATTAAGATGCATAAAATTTCTGATTCGCAGTGTAACATAATCTTCTGATAGTCAGTGGCATCAAAACATTCAACCATGACCATTTACAGTGCCAAAACTTCTATGTAATAGCGACATTGCGAGAGAAAGCAAGCTCCAAATAACATTATGGGATATGACATTTGTGATTCATAGTGTAACACAATTTTCTTGTAATCAGTGGCATCAAATCTTCAATCTTTAGAGAGCCAAAATGCTCACTAACGTTGTTTTGCACAAACCAAGAAATAGCCTTACATTGGTTAACAAGAAAACTTCAAATATACCCTAACATTCCATTGATCCACTCACCCGTTTATTCTCTCTCTCTCTTCATCAATGTAAGTGTAAAATAATTGATAAGATAAGGCTAAATTGACAAATAAAAAACAGTTAATGTAACCTTTAAAGTTTGAAAACGACAAAACCAGGCAGTAAAAATCCATAAAGAACATAAACGCAGTCCAAGAATAAAAGAAGAAAAATTAAACATTATCAAGGGGAGAATTAGTGAGAGTAAAACCTGGTCAAAATCCACAAGAAGAAGCTTTCCGATCCCTGATCTCAATAGCATAGAAGCAGCATGACTTCCAACACCTCCAAGACCAATGACCACAACATATGATGAACTCACCTTCTGTTGTGATTCAAAGCCAAAAAACTGAATGTTCCTAGTTACAGCAGAAACAATCCACCCAAAAAAAAGTTTGTTAAGTAGAAACCCAAGAAACAAGCATATACCAAGGAAAGCGACACCCAAAATATAAATAGTTTAAAGGACGTGCACTGTCAGTGCAAACCAGTTTTACATTGGCATCCAATGATGATCCACTATTTTTCCACATAATCTCACTTTCATAAGTTCATTTTGAATTTGATTGTACGAAGCGGCAAAATAGTGTGTTTTTATTGGTTGTCCCAGTAAAATAGATTTACACTAACAGTGAAATTGAAAACTTATGCAATAGCTAAACAACAAACTCCCACAGTAAAATTGAATCAATGAGATAACATTCCCTTAGATATCCAAGATGATGGGACAAAAAGCATATGCATGCATTGATAACAGTGTGAAAATCTTTCATGCCATGTTCAGCCTAAAACATGCCAAGCCTGACTACATATAATTATCTCTAAACATAAAGATTGTGTATATTAATAGATTTACAGGTGCTAAAATTTCCCTATAAAAATAAAGGAGCTCGTGGGCAAAAATAGAAATGAGATTGCACGTTCTTAGAGCATGTTTTACTAATTGATTCGACAGCACGAAAACATCTAAATTCAGACATAATTAGTGCAGAGAAAATGTCAAAATAACTGGCAACAACTTGCAATACCTAGTCAGCTGTTCAGAAACAATCTCGTCTTTCAGAAGATCGTCACTAACCACCTTACCACTCTTCTTTCCAGCTATAGTGCATCTGTCAACACCTGTAGGAGACACAAAATTCGACACTTAAAAGGATACACAAAACAGCAATCTAATTAACTTTATGACGTGAAAGTACTTAGGCAACAGAAGCATTAGTCTTGTAGAACAAGTTTCTTATAATTGACAGCACATTAACAGTCTTCTTTTACAAAACCAAAAAAAAAAAAAGTCTTCTATACATGTGAATGAGTCTACAGAAAAATGGTAAACAAACAGTGTGACTTGAACCATTTGAACACCTAACATACTAACCGTTAATACAAATACCTGCACTAGATGTACTAAATTTAAGAAACCAGCCAATGCACTCAGTTTTTTATTTGCTAATTATATCAGTGAGAGTGCAGACATTACAAAGACAACGCCAAAAGGGTTCGCTGCATTATCAATTCGGATTAAAAAAGGGCAGCCCGGAGGACTAAAGCTCCCACATACGCAGGGTCCGGGAAGGGGTCCCATTCCTAGGATTCACTCTACAATATTACACCCACCCCTAGGACCCAAATAGTAGGAATGTTTGATTTGATAAAATATTTTCTGTTTTTTATTTCATGTTTTCATTTATAATTACAAAGTAGAGAAACTACTTTGTTTTTAATCTGTTCCCTTTTTCAAATATTTTATTCAGGAACCAACAAAAACAATTCTTGTCCAAATCTTTGAAAGATTGAAACCAATGTGCCAAATAGTAAAAGTAAAAATGGAAAACTTTTTCTGAAACCAAATAGAACCTTTAACATTTACAATTAACAAAATATCAGCTTTAGGGTATGTTCGGTACCATAAAACACTTTTTGATTTCATTTTCCATTTTCATTTATGGTTTTGTCTAATGTGCATAAGTAAGTTGGTCTTGCACCATGTACAAGTTTGTTTCTACCATCGGATCAATAAGTCACACTCACATCATACCTCATTTGATCTAGTGGTGAGATTTATTGATCCAATGGTTGAAACAAGCTTGTGCATGGTGCAAGACCTATCTCACACTTGCTATAGAATTGGCCTTCATTTATAGTTACAAAATTCACCTTATTTTCACTTTGTTCCCTATTCCAAATCTTTGAAGGTGAAAACATCAAGGAAAATGAAAGCAGAAAAGTTTTCTGAATCATAATAAGCTCTTATAAGTTAAACATTGACATTTAGGGTTTGTTAAGATTTACTTATTTAAGCTTATCTTCTAGCATAAACACTTATGAGACTACTCGGGAGAGTTTACAGAAACAGTTTATGACATATTCATAGCCTGTTTTCAACTCATTTACATAAGCTGTTCAGGATAACTTATGAAAATAGCTTATATAAAAACAGTTTGACTTCATTTTATATTTGTAGCAGAAATAACTTATACACAAGCACTTATACAATAAGTAATTATACTATAACACATAATTAAGTCGTTTATCATAACAGATCATAGTATAATCACTACTTGCTACTGAGATACAAATAACTTAAAACATAGAATCAAACAAAAGAAATTACACAAACCATTCAATTCATCAGTAGCATTCTCATTACATTGCCGCCGTAAACCTCTTCTGCAAAAAAAAAAAACAAAAAAAAAATCACATCACAGCATTCATTCATTCAGTAAAATTGAAAGGAAAAAGGAAAAAAAAAATTAAAGGTTCAAGAAAAAGTGACTGACTTTTGAGTTTGAAGGAGTTTGAGAAGAAAGAAAGTGGAGAGAGAACCTAAAAGAGCACCACCTCCAACCAAAACCAAACATTTGCTTCGCTCCATGTTTGTTTGTTTTTAAGATTTTTGTTTTTCTGTTAACTCTGTTGGCCTGACATCGGAGGCTGTCTTGTTCGGTGGTTTGTGGTTGTGTAATGGGTTTCGGGTTGCACAGCAGTCGGGTCAGGTCATACAGCAGTCGGGTCAGGCCATATTTAATGTCATGGTGTATAAAATAAATGATGATAAATTACATAATCTAAATGACAACTAATTTTGTTGACTCCCTCAAAAAAAAAAAAAAAACTAATTTTGTTGACCATCACTCCCAAATTGTTATCGATAAATTACATAATCTAAATAACAACTAATCTTGTTGACTATCACTTCTAAAGCGTTGTCAAATATGCTCCACAAGATCAAGTTGAAGTTGGAATTGAAGATGAGTCTGTCTATCTTGAATTTGTGCTCTCTTTTGTAGGTATGATGCAAGATTTGGATGAGAACCATTGTGTATTTCATTTCTTGTAACTATTATATAATTTGCTTCTTACCATTAAAATAATACAACAATTGAATAGAAAAAAAATAGAATTAATCGTGCATGAGTAATAGAAGAGAGAGTGCTTATAAAAAGCACTAGTCGTTATAAGCATCATATTCATTGATGTCACAATAGGGGTACCTATTTAGCATGGTGATAAATAGGGAAAAGACTCCCCACTGTGAACGGTCTTATGGTGCTAAATTGATTAGTAATGATTTAAGATCGTTGTAAAATGAGGCAATTAAATTCATGATGTCAATTATGCTATACTACAATAATAGGTAATTTAATTAGTAAATGAATAAATTTAAAGTAACAAATTAGTGTTGAATGGTATTAAAAATAAAAAACATAGCTGTGTTTTAAAGGATTGAAATACCAACAATGAATTTATTAAATTGGTAAGATACTTGAACTTGTTAGGTAAATGACTTCAATCTTTGACTTGATACTTGGAAAAAAAATGTTGGGAGAGGAGAATCAACTCTATGTGCTTCATACATAGATTATCCGATGAATATTTGTTACTCCAAAACTTGGTAGAAATTTTGTAACTTCGTATTTATAAGATGGTGAAAATAATAATAATTTTTTTGACAAATTTCAAAAAAAAAAATTAAAGGATTGAATTTTGCATAAAAAGATGTTCAATTCATTAAACTAATTGAAGTAATGTGGGAGATCTAGTAACGATCTCTATATAGTGTAAGCGAACAACTGAAATGTGATCATCTATTTAACTTTAAGATACGTTGATAGTGAAATAAGAGAGGTAACAATGCAAAATATAACAATGAAATATATAGAGTGGTAAAAATAGATAAACATGAACACATCAGATATCTCTATAATTTTCAAGGTTAAATGCATTATTATCATGATATATGGTTGTAAATTTAACTTTTATCTGATGATGTTCAATGATGTCTTGTATTTCACAAATGGTAGTGAATGATGACCCTTTATTTTATACAAAGGCTTAAATGCTCAATTGGTCATTTAACTTGATTTCAAGTATCGGTTTGGTCCCATAAGTAATAAAAGGTCTGTTTATGTCCCTTAACTTTATTTAAAGTAACGGTTTGGTCTTTTATGTTAATTTAATTCAAAAAAACGTTAAGTTTAGGGACCAAACTAATACTAATTAAATAAGTTAAGAGACCAAACTAATACTTATTAAATAAGTTAAGGGACCAAAATTCAACATTTTTTTGAATTAAATTAACATAAGGGACCAAACTGTTACTTTAAATAAAGTTAAGGGACATAAACGAACATTTTATTACTTATGGGACCAAACCGATACTTGAAATCAAGTTAAGGGACTAATTGAGCATTTAAGCCTTTATATAGAAGAGGAATAGAGAGTGATAGAATCAGGAGCACATGGAAATGAAACTATTGGTGAAAGATATATGTTATAATATAGTACTCCCTCCGTTTCAAAATGAGTGTCGCTTTAGCCAAAAAAAATTGTTTCAAAATGAATGTCACTTTCAGTTTCCAATGCAATAATAACTTTTTCTTTTCAATTGTACCCTCCAATTAATACTCAGCACACTACTTCCAAAGTATTACTTTTAAAACTAACCAATAGTCAATAAGGATAATTTGGTAAAATAACCATTCTCTTTCTTTTAATCATTGCATTTCTTAATATGTGTGTAAACACCTAAAACGACACTCATTTTGAAACAGAGGGAGTAGTAAATAAAGGTTATTAAAGTATAGGAAATGTTAACCAGTGCCCCAAAGTTAACCAGTGCCCTTGGGGCACTGGTTAAAGAAGCAAATATAGTAATGTTTACATTGAAAGTTGTGTAATCAATGCATTAAAAGCTTAAAAAATGTCTTTTTTGACTAGTAATTTCTTCTTTTGGCTTCCTTAACCAGTGTCCCGGGAGCACTGGTTAACATTACCCTTAAAGTATTCTATAAGAGTTATCAAATATTTATTGAACAAAGGAATTGGAGAAGTGGATTTAGAGAATTGGAAAATTAAGTGAGCTTTGAAAGATGTCACATCAGATTTGTTACTCCCTCCGTTCCTTTTTAACTGTCACATTTGCTAAAAAAATGTGTTCTTATTTAAGTGTCACTTTTAGAGTTTAAGATTGTAATATGTCAATTATACCCTTAACCTCTCAATTACTGAATCCGACACATTAATTGCATAGTATTATTGTAGCCTAATCCAATTCCTCTTCAAATCAGACACATTTTTACCGAGGCCACAAAAATGCTTTCTGCTAATAAATGCAATAAACCCACTCTTCATTGTTCAAATACATAGAGCTCCACAACTATTTCTCTTTAAATATGTACAGTATACTAACCATGCTTATGTTATTCCAAGAAAAAAAAACACCCAACGTATGAACATGAAAAAGGAAATACCCATGAAACAAGAGATTGCTTTGAACAACAATGAAGAAAAAAAAAAGTGGAAGGTTCATTGTACAACAATGAAGAAAAAACAGTGGAAAGGATCATTGAAATACAATGGAGAAAAAACAATGGAAAATTCATTGGGTAGCATAGAAAAAGAAATAGTGGAAGACTCTTTGGACAACAATGAAGAAGAAATAGTGGAAGACAGCGAGGACAACAATGAAGAAGAAATAGTGGAAGACAGTGAGAATGAAGGAGAAGAATTTCCAGCATCGGTAGTAGATTTTGACTTAAATGAAGAGCCTGAGTATGAATTTGATCTGAATAAATTTCCAGAAGATGATGAAGAAGAGTCTTCCCAAAGAGAGGAATTTCGTCCGGTGATTAGGAAGATGCGGAAAATTCTTCTTCCTAAATTTTATTGAAGACTTATTAATCTTTAAATTTATGAAGAATGAATGAATGAGACTCAATTTCTATCCTTGTCATTTTCAGTTATGAATGAATGATAGTTATGTTTTCTCCTTTTTATTTTGAATTATGAATGAATGAGACTGAAGTTATTTTCTTTCATTATGAATGCAAATTTATTTCTGTTTAAGGAATCCACACAGACACTCTACACATACGCATTGCATTCTCCACTATATAATCTGCAAACTAAAGTTATACTAAATCCTTCCTTTTCTATGACCCTTGTGCTTTATTTACGGTTGGTGTTGTAGCATGCATGATGACCCATTTTGTTATGGTACAAGAACTGCATAGTGAATTCAATGAGGGAAGATGTTTTAGATTTAGACGAGGTACCTTGAAAATCTTAGATTGAGACTCCAATTGTACTTGTTGCATGGAATTACATGTGTTAGTACTATTCTTGTTAAAGTGCACGTAAAAATAAGTCATGTACTTGTTGCATGGAGTACTATACTATAGCTACATAAAAACAATGAAATTTTATATGTGAAGGAGTAATACTTAAACTGCTTAGTGTCCATCAAAAGTTCTTGTACTAACATTGTTCAAATGAGTAGAAGTGTTCACGTGACTACAACCCAGTCACAATAAGTATCACTCAGTTAAGTAGTTCAAAACATCTTGCACTAACATTGGATTACACTTCACTTGAGTGGGTGTTGTCCTCCTCTTTCTAGCCTCTTCTTATTCATATGCGGAAACTTATATTTATTGGAACCATTGGCATCAAAATTAAGATATGGCAAAGGTGTAAATTCAACATTTAAATCTATATCACACAATGAAAATCTAGTAATGTTTGATGTCATATTTGATGAGTTATAAAATCTGTAAACTGCCATATATATACTTCAACTATTGGTGATTTTACTTTTGTTTTGGTGGGAGGGATAAATTTTGATTAAAAAAGTCGGAGGGAAGTTCAAACCAAAAATTAAGTTGGACAAGGTTTATTTGTTACTCTTTTAAAAATTCAGAAACAAAACAAGAAAAAAATTGGAAAAAAATTGGAGTATGTGATTACTTTTACTGATAGTTTATTTTGGGATTTAGCTTTTGGGCTTCCCATGCACTTGTCAAAAAACGTGAGTCATACATTTATGTAGTGAACGGCTGATTGATACCAAGGAAAAGTTACACTAAAGATATTAAGGGTAGAAAAGGAAAAGGAGAGCTAGTTATGCTCTGCCTTGGTTGTAGCAAATTGGGCAAAAACGACACATATAAAGAAACAGAGGGAGTATAATGTGACAAAATTTGCACGAGGTGTCATGGTATTGGTTTGAGGGTCTAAATTAATAAATATAACGGAATAGATAGATTTAAATCCTTAAAACCGCCTCCTTAAACGGTGTATTATGTATTTGTGTATTACTTTAAGTTGCTGAAATTTAATGGTATTTTCAATTCTTTCACAACCATAACACTTTAAACAGTGTTTCCTTTTTCAAATATCAAAACATTATTCATTGATTTTTTTGTGTGTACATAGAAGAAAATACAAATAATCATTATACTTCACACATACAAATAAAGCGGTGCCGTAAATATGATCAATTTTTTTTAAAGGAAGGTGCGTATGATAAATTAAATTGTGTGTAAAAATTAAACATTTTTTTATTAAATTAAATAAAGGGAAAATATGATTGATTCCTGTATTGATTTTAATTTAATTTATTTAGGGTAAATTACAATTTTGGTCCAAATGTAGTTTCATGTATGTTTTTGAATTACAACGATTGTTGATATGTTATAAAACACAAAAGGTAAACCATAATAATATGGGGATATGAAAGTTCATCTTAATGTTCTTAAATTATTCAATAATATATTTTCTTGTTATCTATCATATAATTTGTTGAGAATAAGGATAAACGATCACATAAATCAAATTGTTAAATTTATTTGTATATTCGCTAAAGTGAAAACAAAGTGAAAAAATAGCAAGAAAGTTAGCATTTTTTTGAAACATAATAAGTTAGCATCTAAACATTAAAACAAAAGTGAAAACAACACTGAGAGATCTGTAGTCTAGTACTCATGATATTATTGATAAGGCAACAATAGTTTTACAAACCTAGTAAAATCAAACCTTCAACATTCAAAAGACAATAAAAAAAATAATCAGATTATAAAATTAAAATAGGAGACGGAACTTAAATAAAAATTGAACTTTTGTTTGTTATTCCATATGCATTGTGTCAAACCTCTGCCAAAATCAAATAAAAAATTTGTTAGTTTATAGTTACAAATTTTCCAATTCCTTTAAGATAGCTCAAATAGCCACACATATATTAATAAATATTAGTATGATAAAAACCGGTAAGAGTCGTCTAACATAATACTTATATATATTATAATTAAAATATACCTTGTACAGTCAGGTTTCTCCCTGTGCTCGGTAAAAGTCTTCTTTGTAGTCTCTAAAACATCAAAAAATGTTTTGTCAATAATATGCTTCCTAAGCCAATATACATCCATGAGGAAGGTACTATGTAAAGGATGAACTGCATTAGGCTTATCGCTGAAACACGTGTGGATGCCTTGAATAAATATTTGCAGAAACAAAATCATTCTTGACGTAAAGCAATTTCAAAGGTATAGTGGGGTGCAGTGCTGCAATCACAACCCAGATTAATTTTGCCTTGGTTTCATCAAAAATAATGAGAATTTCCAATTCCGATATTTTTTTATATATAATGCGTCTGCAAATGTGCATCTAAGTGCTCAGGAGTACTGCGATATACTAAGTATTGAGAATAGGGAATAAACTGCAATATTTTCAATAAATAACACTTAAATCATACCATTTTGAAATTGAAATGTAGTGTAAATTTTCAGACGGATTAAGAGTAAACTCCTCTTCCTCATACAGTGAGGCATCACTAAACTCACTATGCTCCGAATCCTTACGCTCACTCCTAGTATCCTTAAAATTCAAACGATGTTCCATAATGACTTTTCTAAACGCAACTCTATATGTATTCAGACCTGAAATTTCAAAAAATAATAATAATTAGAAATAAGAGATTATGGGTGTTGAGAAAATGAGAGGAAAAAAATGATATACAACAAATATTTAAGGTATGTATGGATTTGAGACAATAGTATTTTGTAGTTAAAAAAAGTACAACAAATATTTAGAGTATGTATGGATTCGAGACAATAGTATTTTGTTGCATAATGATTATGTGAATCAAATAATCAATCATGATTCTAAAAGGAAACAAATGATCAGTCATGGAATATTGTGAATCAAATAATGAATCGTGATTCTAAAAGAAAACAAATGATCAGTCATGGAATATTATGTATTTGTGTATTTCTTTAAATAGCTGAAATTTAATGATATTTTCAATTCTTTCACAATCATATGCCGCCTTAAACGGTGTTTCCTTTTTGAAATATCAAAACATTATTCATTGATTTTTTTGTGCGTAGATAGATGAAATTACAAATAATCATTATACCTCACACACACAAATAAAGCGGTGCCGAAATATGATCAATTTTTTTTTAAAGGAAGGTGGGTATGATCAATTAAATTGTGTGTAAAAATTAAATATTTTTTATTAAATTAAATAACGGGGAAATATGATTGATTCCTATATTTATTTTAATTTGATTTATTTAGGGTAAATTACAATTTTGGTCCAAATGTAGTTTCATGTTAACGTTTTTGAATTACAACGATTGTTGATATGTTATAAAACACATATGTAAACGATTGATTCAATAATATAGTTTCTTGTTATCTATCATATAATTTGTTGAGGATAAAGCTAAAAGATCACATAAATCAAATTGCTAAATTTATTGGTATATTCGGTAAAGTGAAAACAAAGTGAAAAAATAGCAAGAAAGTTAGCATTTTTTCGAAACAAAATAAGTTAGCATCAAAAGTGAAAACAACACTGAGAGACATATAGTCTAGTACTCATGATATTATTGATAAGACAACAATAATTTTACAAACCTAGTAAAACCAAACCTTCAACATTCAAAAGACAATAAAAAAAATAATCAGATTATAAAATTAAAATAGGAGACGGAACTTAAATAAAAATTGAACTTTTGTTTGTTATTCCATATGCATTGTGTCAAACCTCTGCCAAAATAATATGAAAAATTTGTTAGTTTATAGGTACAAATTTTCCAATTCCTTTAAGATAGCTCAAATAGCTACACATATATTAATAAATATTAGTATGATAAAAACCGGTATGAGTCGTCTAACATAATACTTATATATATTATAATTAAAATATACCTTGTCCAGTCAGGTTTCTCCTTGTGCTCAGTAAAAGCCCTCTTTGTAGTCTCTAAAACATCAAAAAATGTTTTGTCAATAATATGTTTCCTAAGCCAATATACCTCCATGAGGAAAGTACTATGTAAAAGAATGAATTGCATTAGGCTTATCGCTGAAACATGTCAAATACAGAAGAAAAATATTAGTGTCAAACATCTCAAATATGTGCCCATAAATCAGCTGAGGACTAATATTATATATAACTAAACTTACGTGATATATTGAAGCTGAAACATAATTTTAACAGACCCATGACCATCCACAAAACCATTTCTGGCCAGAAACACGTGTGGATGTCTTGAATAAATATTTGCAGAAGCAAAATCATTCTTGAGATAAAGCAATTTCAAAGGTATAGTGGGGTGCACTTCTGCAATCACAATCCATATTAGTTTTGCCTTGGTTTAATCAAGCGTAATGAGAAGTTCCAATCTTGATCCTTTTTTTTATAACGCATGCGCCTGCAAATGTGCAAGTAAATGTTTAGGAGTATTGCGATATACTGAGTATTGAGAATAGGGAATAAAGTGCAATATTTTCAATAAATAACACTTAAATCATACCATTTTGAAATTGAAATGTAGTGCAAATCTTCAGACGGATTAAGAGTAAACTCCCCTTCCTCATACAGTGAGACATCACTAAACTCATTATGCTCTAGATCCTTCCGCTCACTCCTAGTATCCTTCAAATTCAAACGATGCTCCACAAACAAGTAAACCATTTTTTAAAATGTGGTCTTTATACATTTAAATATCTTTGTAACGAAACTGTTATGAACGCGGTTGTAAAATTAGAGGTTATGTAATCATAAGCTTTGAGCAGTGTTGTGAATTTATATCGAAGATATGTAATCATGCTTTGAAAGAGGTTAAATACAATACTACATATTTTTGTAGAATATGCTTAGTTAATAATTTTCGAAAAAGGTAATCCAACCCGTGCGAAGCATGTAAAAGGTGAATCGGAGTTGTGAAGAATGTAAAAGGTGTTAAAAATGAAAAATGAGAAGAATGAGAGCGGGAGAATGTACCTTAAGGTTTATTGTTTAAGAATGAAATATGAATGAAACTAGGGTTAGTAGCAATTTATAGAATGAAATAAAGTGCAGAGGAAAAAGAGTGGAAGACGAAAAAGGGAAAGTTTAAAGATTGCTTTCAGCTCACTCAGACTCTCAGACTCGGTCTCGGCAAAAACGTACTGTCTCTGTTCCGTAACGAAATCATTGATGCTGCTAACTTGGAAGTTAAGTTTAAACAAATCATCCATCTTTAATTTAATCAAATCAAACGAAATCAATTTTTATAACTAACTAGTTACAAACCCGTGCTTCGCACGGGTTGAATTACCTTTTTTCAAAAATTATTAGCTAAGCATATTCTACAAAAATATGTAGTATTGTATAATTGACCATGGCTTCGGAAATTATTCATGTTTGAAAAAATTATGGATTTGACTCATTTAATAACCTAACAATATCAAAAGTTCTTTTTTTTTACGATACAAACTCAAAAGTTATAATTCAACTTCACAAACAAATTTTTGACAGATACTACTCACACTCCAAATAATCCAAGTTTCACCCCAAAATTACCAATAAACCCTTTAATTAAAATAAAATTTTTGCATTAACCTATTATATACATACGTAACATAAATTTACATTAAGTTAGATTGAACATAAGTAAACTGAATTTACATTAACCTTGATTGAACGTACGTAAACTTAATTCACATTAACCTCTTATATACAGACGTAAACTGAATTTACATTCACCTGAATTGAACATACGTAAACTGAATTCACACTAACTTCTTATACAATTTACATTAACCTAAATTGAACCTACGTAAACTGAATTTACATTAACCTAGATTGAACATACGTAAACTGAATTTACATTAACTTATATTGAAAGTAGGTAAACTGAATTCACACTAACCTCTTATATACCTTACATTAACCTAAATTGAACATATGTAAACTGAATTTACATTAACTTCTTATATACATACGTAAACTTAATTTACATTAACCCTAAATTGAACATGCGTAGACTTAATTTACACTAACTTCTCATATACTCCCTCCGGTCTCAAATATAAGAAAAGATTCCTTTTTTAGGTTCATTGAATAATTAATGTATCTGCTTTACAATGTAGACCACATACATTAACTACTCAATGAATCTAAAAAAGGAATATTTTCTTATATTTGAGACCGGAGGGAGTACATACTTAAACTGGATTTACATAACATCTCAAATTGTACATACGTAAACTAAATTTACACTAACCTCTCACTAAGTAAAATCAAATTGCGATTAACACAGGCATATCTCATACCAAAACAAACAATAAACAAATAGAAACTCTTAGAAAATGAAATTCACTAACCTTTATGAATATAATACAGATCAATGACAAAAATGTTGATTCAGATCTTGGTTGCACATCTATGGTGAATTATGGATGAAAGGGAGTGAGGGTTCAGAATGATCATAAAAGATGAGTTTTTAAAAGTTTACATGAAGATGACAATTATGGTATTATTGTAAAATTTTAAATAAATTTGGGTGTAACTAGAATTATATAGAGTGAGACTAGCAAGAGTCCAAATTTTTCTAGCCACATCCTAAAAAAATATCTAGTTACATCCCAAAATAACTAAAATGCCTTTATAATAAAAGAGCAATACTATATGCCGCGAACGTTTTTCATCCCGAATTGTCCCGAGATACACGTGTCAAAATCATATAGGCTGGTCAAAATTGAAAGAAGTTTCTTAGCGGAAATCAGGGGTGCACGTGCTTATCATAACCAATGGCTGTCTCTCGCTATGCTTCACGAAGTTGTTTCTCGGGATAAACAACATTTTCCATAATAAAATAAATGATTCATGTATTATCCATTAAAATAAGTCCACGTAAATCATATTTAATTTCAGTAGGTCCTTGATTTTTCTCAAAAAGCCTCTAACCCATTACGCTCCCTTTTTTATTCATATTTAAGCTTCTAACTACTACCGTAGAAACTTTTAAATTTTGCTTCATCTAATTGCTATAATCACGACACAAACAGCTCATACATAGCATATTGCTCTTATTTATAGCATCATCCATATTTAATTGCATTTTATTTGAGCTTTTATGACATTCAAAATTTATTGATTTTATCTTCAACATCCCTTTCTGCTGAATCTTCCACGTTCCTTAATCATCCTTAATCACCCTTTTATATATAAGAGTTTGAAGTTTAAAAAAACTAGTTTACTCTTTACCGTAAGACAACTCTTCTCTTCAAAGTGAAGTTTTTGAAGCTTGGAATGCATATGAAATTTAGAGATTTGTTTGGACGTTTTTATGCTTTTATTTTTCAAGAATTTATATGAATAATTCCTTCAAAAAAAAATTTATATGAATAATGTAAGAATCATGAATTTTGTATCGATTATGATATGGTGAATTTATATGAATTATGTAAGAATCATTAATTTTGCATGTATTATGATATGATTTATGAAATTTAAATGAATGTTTAAAAGTAGAAGTTTCTTGGTAATTAAAAAAATATTATTCTTTGTACCAAAAAAATAAATAAATTTAAAATTTACTTATCATACGGGTCTAGGAGACTAGGACGTATCATACCGTGTGCCCATTGATACCCATTGATGTTCCTATTCAAAAACAAGGAAACTAAACTACCCGGTTTTTTCATTTGAACCGGCCGGTTTTAATAGCTCCTGTTAAATTACCTTACTTGGTTGCTATTCGCGAACCCCTCTTTCGATTTTTGATTCAATCGTTTCGAATTTGTTCCAAAGATCAGAACCATGGATGCGCAGGCAAAGAAAAAAGCATTGTTTCGTGCCAAATTGAACGCTCAGAAGAAGGACAAACGCATAGATTCTCCCCTTGTTAGGTTCGTTCATTTTTCCTTGATTCACTTATACAACTCAATCCCCACATGCTATGCTTTTATTTGTTATTCTTCATATAAGATTGAAACTTTAATGTTTAAATGCTTTATGCTTTTGAATTTAGTTGTGCCCTTTTATTTATTTAGTTGATTTTTTTTTTGTCTAATGTTGATGATTATTGCATTTGATTGTATTGTATCTACTAGCTATATGAAGCACTGACATTGACACACACAGACACCGGATATGACACTGACACTTATATGAAAAATTGACAAAATTGAATGCAACAATATGTGTCGGTGTTTGACACTGTAACATGTCAGAAACGCTTTCGATCGGTGCGACATAGCTAGCTACTTGTTTGTGTTTGTCATTACGTAGCACCGACACTTCTGATTGAAAGCAGGTCCGGTGTGTGTTGGTGTCTTACACTAACACGACGCCGACACATGTGGTTATATTTAACCGTCTCAATTTTGCCTAATTATCATGGTGTCTACGTGTTAGTGTTGTGTCGGTGTCCATCTGTGTTTGTGTTAGTGCTTCATGCTTCATTCTTGTTTGGCAAAAAATTATACTTTTATAAGATGATTTGCATGCGTTTTCTTATTCTTATTGCTATATTGTTATTTTGATTTGTTGTTGTTTCTTTGTGCATATGCATACAGGTATAATGAATTTGATCAGCCTGTTTGCCGAGTTTGTGATGTTGTTTTGAAGTCGGAGTCTCTATGGGATGCACATCAAGTTTCTCGCAAGCATCGTGAGGTGATGACATTTACATTCCCATTCATGTTCTCTATATCGTTTGTTTTTGTTACGAAACTCATTGCTTGTGTTTATATTGTCTGATTATAAGTCTTTTTGGAGGGTATGATTTTGTTGCCCTTTACATTTGTTTCAGCACAAAATGAGCTTAGCTTAACTGAATTAATTATCTTTGTCAGGCAATAACTAATCTTAAAGCTAATGCTGCTGGGTTAACTAAGCAAAGCAATGCAAAACCTGATATTCCCAAGGCTAAACCCGAGCAGCCTTCGGGCTCACAGTTCAAAATTCCCAAGAGTCCACAAGAAGTGCCTAAACCTCAGTCGTCATCAGTTCTTCCACCAGATTTTTTTGACAACAATGATGCAAAGAAGACAAGATCTGGTAAGCATTTGGTTTATAAAATCGAAGCTGTATATGTTTACATTCTTGTATATTTAATATTGTGAAGTTTCACTTGCACACCATAGGCATTAGGTAATAAGCACAGCCAATGATGTTTGTTCCTACACACATATTTTCCGTGTAGGTGTTTAACATCTAGCTTGTTTGTTTACACATTTTCAAGAGTTAATTGTGTGAAAGAGGACTAGTTTTTGGTTAAAACAAGAAAAAGACATGGGTTGCTTCTAGCTGGTTATTCTCCATTGCGAGTTTACAACATGGCGATCTATTAGATGGTTCTGATTATTGAAATAAGGCAGTTATGTTATATCCTATTTTAATCAGGAGGGCAGTTGTATATTGTTTTAATTATGACAGTTATGGCTATGTGTGGCATTTATTATTTGTATTATAAATAGGGAATTTACGGGACAAGGGAAAGGGGGGATCGGTTATTTGGTAAAGGATTGAGAGAGACCCAACTCTCGAACATTTGGGATGGGAGGGATCTAGGACTCTCATATTTCTTGGGATTCTATTGTAATATTAATATTAATTGGTATTTCGGTACCAGTTTCTATCATCCCACACCAATCATAACAAATTGCGATCCTAGGTGCGGACAATGTTAGAATATATAAAACATATCTTAAGAGCAATTTCAAATATACCTCAGGTTATATCTTAGGATTGATTTTCATATTGATACTTATAGAGTGAATTGATACTGATAGAGGGATTGGTTATGATAACTGCACTAACTGCATTATTTTATGGTTTTATCTTCTGCCGTACTGGGCTGTTTCTGTCAGCTTTGTTTGCTTTAGTTGATGTGGCCGTGTTAAGCGTCTGGCAGTTAGAATCTAGAGCATTCCTAGTCAGTTAGTAACTGTTAGAACTTGTTACAATTATTGTCAGAGCTATGTTAAGCAAGCTTTAGTTGTTAATCTCTGTCTGTGTCTGTGTCTGTGTCTGTGTCTCCATGATGATTATTTTATCTTCAATTGTGCATAAATTCCTACTATCTTTTCTTTCTTCATGCTCCCTCTTTGTTTGTGGATTCACTATCTACCATTCTTCTGCATGTCTCTGAAGCCCTACATAAATTCGTCTCAGTTACTACAAACCTTAGGTTATCTTAGCTTCAGTTTTTATTTTAACAATAAATGGTATTAGGTCAATTATCAATCCTTGTTAGTCGAAGGGGGGGAGCAAGGACGAGGTTGAACCCCTAACCTCCAATACTCCAATTCATGTGCGTCCCAAGCTCACCGCCGAGCTTCGCACTCTGGGATATCTAAAGTTATAGTTTGACCCCAGCTATCCCAAATTCTGTTTGGCCTTGGCTATCCCGTTATAATACCAGCCTCCCGTTATAAATTATACCAATGGTGATTTCTCCTACCCCACAAATGATTCATGCTATGATGAGTTATTCATGATTGTGATGGAATTATAAACCAACACCATTTTCAATTTTTTTTTTAATACCCTAAAGTTCTTGCGGTTTAATGCTTCCAAATGTGCTTGTTGCATTTGGAGAAGTTGTAGTTTCTTTGCTTATACGATTTTTCCGCTAATGATCATATTGAATCTCATCTTTAGTCATGCAACTTTCCAACTAGTTCTTTACGTTGATGATCATTTTAGCCATATTGATGAGTTATCTTTTCTAGTAATGCTTATCTTTGTGTATCCAATTAGTCCAATATCTCTTAGTTGTTCCCTCGTACATGCCAACTCCGCTAGGTTTCCCGACTACTTTCACATCCCTCAAATTATTGTGCAATTCATTCCACGATATCCACATGCTCAATAACACATACAAGGTCCAACTCCAATGGGTGTTGTTAAATGATTATCTACATTGTTGTCCCATATCCACTGTATGCTGAGGCAAAAACCGTAAGAGCAATGCTGGGGCACTGTCTGTATTCCATTGGTGAGCCGGGCCCATAAAACCCCAAAATTAGGCTTGGCTGGTAGACTTTTCTATAAACCCGTCTTCAAGAGTACAGTGACTAAGATTAATCTGGGTCTAGTCCTTCATGTTTAGAGTTAGATCCACTCCACAGAATGCCAATTACCCTCCTTTACTTTTGGGTCAGCGGACACCCTGAGTAGTTTCACTTTCGATTGGGACTCTTTGCCCTGTCCTAAACTTCATTACTGTTTTGGAATAGTGTACCCATTCTTACCTGACACACCTCCTACTTATATGTATATGTGCATAAATATTATTTTATAGCTTTTGTGATAGGTGTTCCAGTGCAGTGGGAGTATGTTTTTTTGTAATAATGGAATCACAACAAACAGTGTATTTTTTATTACCTTTACTTGATATATCAAATGGTGCTTTATCATACTTTGAACTTCTTGCAAGTACATGTTTGATGATAACATTGATTGCATCAATATTAACTCCCCTTTTATTTCATTGATATTTTTGCTTCCAGAAAAGGACTCTGTCCATTTAGTGGACTCATATTTAGGTAGAAACACGGGGGCTTCTGCTCAAAGTTCAGTGTCAAACTCAAAAGAGAAAGATCATTTCCATGGAAATAATAATCCTACACAGTCAAAGGTTAATCAAGCAACAGTGGAGACGAATCAGACATCAGTCAAGACTATAGATGCAGAGATCAAGCAAGGAAAAGGAGCTCTGCCTGAAGGCTTTTTTGATAATAAAGAGGCTGATTTGCGGGCACGTGGCATTAAGCTCGTTAAGCCAGATGTCAAGTAGGTCCTTAATTTATGTTGTTTGTGCATCTTTATGCATTACTAACACATTTAATTGTCAAGAATCTAGGTTGCATGGAATGGAAGTAAAAAGAACACAAATTTACAGACTGTTGTGGCAGAAAATATTTTACATGAATAATGTGAAAGAGAATAGTGAAATTCTCGATAAATATTCTCAACAAACTGAGTCTGAGTTTTGAAGTACGCCAAAGAGAATTATAACAAGAATAATTAATTGCACTAGTTGATAGTATATCAACCTTTTGTTTAGTCTTTTTATTGAAACATAGAATGCTATTGATTTCTTTTGAATGCTCTCTTAGGGACGAGTACAAGGAATTTGAGAAGTTGATTCAAGAGGACTTGCAGGAGGTGGATGACCGGATGGAAGAAGAAGAGGTAATGATCATTATTTATGTACTGCTATTTTTTCAATCTTAAACTTTCAACCCTCATGAAATTTGACCAAATGTTTGTCACTATGAGCAGATTGATGCTGCAGAAATGATAGAAGAAGCTGAATCTGTTGAGCAAAGGTATGCATACCTTTCTTATGCTTCATTCTTTTCCAATTTAATTTGTTCAATTCTCCTAAGCAACTTCCATCCATCTCGATATCGTTGTTTTCTACAGGAACTTAAAGGAGAAAGTGGAAATGTTGAAGAGGAAGAGATTGGAGCTAAAGGCTTCTAAAGCAAAGCTTAGTAAATCTTCGAAGGTTGTAACCAAGGAAGCTAGACATGAAGATTCATCCAGTGATGATGAAAGTGGTGAGAACTTTGCTGTGGACTGGAGAGCACAACACTTGTGAATGCTTGCTAAGTTTTGCTGTTTGTTGAATTTTCAACATGGAATATAATTTGTACATTCATATCACAATATGTATGTATTATGATTTTGATTAACATCCTCTTGTCCAAAGTGCATTTTTTATTTTAGTTCCCCCCTATTTCAAAGTTTTCCTTTTCATTCTTTGATTTGGTGGTCTACAAGACATGAGATTTATTGTATGCTTGCTTTAGATTATTTTTCACTTGTTACTGAACCTAAACTTCGTGCATAAAGGCAGGGAAATGAAGGTCCTGAACAACTGTTAGCTTGGGATAGGCTTGTCCTACTTTTAAACTAACTTGCTATGATATGATTTTTGAGTTTTTCATTTCAAATCCATGTTCTCACACGACACGTTTATCAAAACGTTGTAGATAACAACGGTGGTGGTTTTGTTTCTCATATTTTTTAATTCCTCTAAATGTTACAACTTTGTTCATCATTTTTTTAAATTGTTCTAAATATTGAATTTTCGGTCAAATTTTGGAAACAACAAAATGATAAGACCCCTTTCTAGACCTTACGTATGTGGGAGTTTTAGTGTATTAGATTGTCCTTTTTATTTATTTATTAACTTTTCATTTAACAATTAATGGAGTTGCCGACGTGATTGCTAATGTGTCTATTACACAATCCGGATTTGAACTTGTGATGCAAAAGATTTGAGCAAATATATATATTGGAATACAATATATAAATTTATAAATCCAATTTACTTTGTTTTCCGTAAATTGGGTGCATGTTTAGTATGTTAGCTTTAGTTCTCCATATCTGTTTGTTTACTCTTTTTATTGCATTAATGCATATAAATTACGAACAATAGTTTTTTATTAAACTTTGATTAAAATTATATGTATATATAATATATAATTTGCATTTTCAAACTGTTACAAACTATACTTATATTTTTCAATGATACCAACAATATATCAAATATATAAGTTTCCTTCAAAAAAATCAAATATATAAGTTTTTATATTATTGAATGGCATCAATAAAATAGCATTTTTTAGTCAAATTTATGTAAGGAGATAATTAGACGTAAAAAAGGTAATTATGTAGCATATGGATTTTATCTTAATATTTATGTTCGCATGACAACATAACCCGCATATATGGGTATTGCCCTAGATTTACATGAACAATGTTTTTCTTCGGTTACATGAGGAGATAAACGAAAACCCCCTTTGATAGGATACAAATTCAACTTTCTTAAAGTGAGTCAAATAAAATGGGTGTATCGCGTTCAAAATTTGGTTCAAATACATCACCTTTTTTTAACTCACTTTCTTTTTGCTTATATTATGTAACGAATTAAATTGAAAATATTTTCGTGTAAAATGTCTGATATAAATATATTTTTGGTCATTTATCTTTTACCAAAAATGCATTATGGTCCTTAATGTTTTTTTTAGGGCGATCCTTAATCTTAATTGTTTTGATCCATTATTTTTTTTTTAAAAAGATTCACATTTTTAGTCCTCTAGTTAGAAATCATAAAATAAGTTAACAAAAGTTCAATAAGTGACAATCATCGTATTAACATAAATAGAAAAGGGAAAAACAACATCGTTTTCTAGACATGTTGAAAAAAACAAGAACATAGACGTTTGAAATAGATCTTATTGATATGCATTTGAGTGAGATTAATTATTGCAACATGTTTGACTTTGGCAAGCCACAAGAAACATGAGTTTAGTTTCGAACTTTATCTAATTGAGTAAGCAATCAAATTGGCCCCTATCTTATAAGTCACTCTTAAATTAATCTCCGACTCTTTTAAAATTTTAAAATAGTCAATGTTTTTGTTAAAAATTTCTCAATTAAGTTACGTAACAAAAACAGAGTTAAGATCAAATTAAGAAAATTTTGACAAAGACACAAATTATTTTAAAATTTTACAGGATTAAATTGGTAGTTTAATTTTATCTAATTATTATTTGAGAAATCACAAAAGTATATTTAAGCCAAAATGCTTTTAAGCTTGGGATTCAAAGTTCGCACTATTAAACGAAGATTCAGCGATTCCTTCTCTGCTCACTCACCGGTTCCACTGCCGGAAATCGTCGTGCCGCAGATTCAGTGATAAATCATTCATAGATAGATGCCTCGTTACAAAGACGAACCCCCCGCGGTTCGTGTCTACACTGTCTGCGATGAATCAAGGTATTTTTCCTCTTCTTTTCTTTATCAATCAAATTATTTTCTTCCATTGCTTTTAACTTGAATTTTATATTTTTGATCATGCAGATATTTGATTGTGAGGAACGTTCCTGCATTAGGTTGTGGCAATGATTTGATGCAACTTTTTTCAACCTATGGAGAAGTAGAGGAGTAAGTCCCATAATAAAAACTTTCATGATTTCGAATTAACCAACTGCCATTTCAATTTGTAATCTCTGAATGTGTCGAAATTGTAAAAATATCCCTAGTGACTCTTTTGTTAATACATTTATAGACTAAATTGATTAGGGAAAAACTCATTCGACAACTATATTGATTACCAAAATGATTGATACAAGAGACACTTATGGATGTGTTTGCAATTTCGATACGTTCAGGGACTAAAATTATTGTTTGCTCGATTTCTTCTTTTTGTTGTGCTTGTTTGTTTTTGTTCGAATAGTTTTTTGTTCTCTCTGTAGGTGTAAGCCGATGGATGCAGAAGACTGTGAGCAGTTCACGGATGTTTATTGGATCAAATTCCGTCTTTTCAGCAATGCCAGGTTTTCTTTTGCTAGATAAAGTAGTTTTATTATGAATTTTAGTGTAGGATTCATGTGTTCTGAGAATGTTTATAACTTGCAGGTTTGCGAAAAGAAAATTGGATGAGTTTGTTTTCCTCGGGAACCGACTACAGGTTTCGTATGCTCCCCATTTTGAGAGTTTGTCTGATACTAAGGATAAATTGGAGGGAAGACGAAAGGAGGTTTTAGCTCGATTGAACCGTAAGTTTAAAGCTTTCCGTGCTTATTATTTTAAATGATGGCATGCTATATAGAAGTATTGTCAATTGTGAATTGCGGAACATATTGATTTGTTTAAATTTGGATATGCTACAGTGGCCATAACTGCTATTTGACAACCCATATTGTCAATTGCGAATGGCGGGAAATATTGGATTGTTAAAATTCCGCTACACAATAGTGCTATAGTAGCTATTTGACAACATATACTAAATAACGTATCGTGGAATAATAGTAGTTAGTCCCAAGTTCCGCTACACTATAGCGGTATAGCGCCGCTATAGCTGTTATTTAATTACACTGTTGACAACACTTTGTATTAAATAGCATATAGCGGAACAATAACAATTTGTTCCAATTCTGTTACACTATTACGCCACTATAACTACTATTTGACAATATTACTATGAAGGATTTACAAATGCTTGTTACATAAATTACTCCAATGGCATTTTCATCAGCTTCAGCTAGAAGATCCAAAGAGACTATAGCCTCAGCTTCAGTTAGAAGTTTATCGTGGTTATTATATTAAATGCTTGCATGCTATGTAGAAAATATTGTCAATCACAGAATACGGAAAATATTGATTTGTTCAAATTCGGATATGCTACAGTGGCTATAGCTGCTATTGGACAACCAATATTGTCAATCGTGGATAGTGGAAAATATCAGATTGTTAAATTCTGATTTACTATAGCAGCTATTTGACAACATGTTGTACTAAATAACGTATTGCGGAACAATAGTAGTTCGTCCAAATTCTGATTTACTATAGCAGCCATTTAACAACACTGTTGACGACACTTTGTATTAAATAGCATATGGCGGAGCAATATCAATTTTTTCCGTTTCTGTTACACTATAGCACTATAACGCCACTATAACTGCTATTTGACAACACTAGTATATATGAGACTTACAAATGCTTGTTACATGAATTACTCTAATGACATTTTTATCAACTTCAGCTAGAAGACCCAAAGAGACTATAGCCTCAAGCTCCAGGCCCTTAATCACCTCAAACACTAGTTTCCAATCAGAACATTTAGATCCTAATCGAAGGTAATTTATTTTTCTGAATGAATTCTGCTGTTCTTGTTTCCCTTTGATGTTTAGGCAATGTGTAAAACTATAAGGTGTATAATTGATAATTTTTCATGAATGTAGTAGTCAAGAATTTGAAGTAAGGTCAAACAACGGTAATCTTCCAAAAAGGACGGTTTCCTCAAACGAGGTTTGTTGCATCTTTTTTATAATAATATATACACGTGTGAAGAATTTTACTCTTTTCTATTTATTTTCTCATTTTAATTAGAAATTTTTTACTCTTTCCTGCTTATTTTCTCCTTTGAATTGGAAGAATTGTTTTGGGGGGTTAACAAAATTCTCTCTTGAAATTATTGTTGCTAGAATATTTGTTAAAGCATTCCCATGATAGTTAAATAAAGTTTTTTTTTTTTTTTCCTTTTTTTTTATCAACCTTGTACCACAAGATCAGTTGTAAGAAGCCTATATTAGTATTGAATAGTTTTGTTTTTATTTTGTTTTTTAAATTGTTCTGTTATCTGATAGATCTGGATTCTGGTCTGTGTGTTAATAGGTTATACAGAAAATAATGAACAAAATGGGTATAAGTGTTAAATTTGGTCTGTATAGTGATTGGACAATGACCAGAATGGGTATTAGTGTTACTATTAAATCTGGTCTGTGCAGGAAATTAGATATGCAGAAGTAACGAACAGAATGGGTAATATCATCAACAATCACTTTGAGAAATAAATTCTACGTAGTTGGTTATAAGAAATAGGAATAGTTACAAGTTACAACTGCTGTAATTAATGGAAATAACTGAAATAAATAACCCAACCTTTAGGAATTAGAGACCCTAGTCTCTCCCAAAATAACCAACATAAAAACTACTGAATGACTTTCATTTACATTAAAGTGGGCTCTGTTAATTGGGCCTGCACCTGACGCTATCTTCATATCTCTGATGATGGAAATTTATTTTTCACAATTGTAAACTATGTTTCTTTTTGTTTGGGGCTGGGTTGCTGGATCTGATAGTATAATGCCCATGATATTAGATTTATAAAACTTTGCTTTAACTAGGAATATAGGATGTAGCGTGCAAAGAAAGATTGTTTATTGCATTCCATCTATTGCCCCATGCTAACATGTTCCATAAAACAGGATTATTTTTCCTCCCATTCAATGAATCAAACAGTGAGGGTTGTCAGGGATAAGCTTGATAAGGTAATGAACCCTACTTCAGAATATCATATGGCGCATTTTATAGTGCTGAGCTTTGAAATAGTTTCTTCTTGTTAATCCAGATTCAATCCAGTGGCGAGCATCTACAAGCTGGATCAACATCAAAAAAAGCACGAGTTGATAATAGGAGGAGGATTTAATTGTAAAATTAGAAAGTTTTATGTAATTGCGATGTTCTCTTAGTGTGTTTGAGAGGTTTTAGGAAGGAAAGGGAGGAAATGGGGGAAGCTTATGGTTAGCCTCTTCCTCATTTGGGAGTTAGTTTTATATTAACTGGAAAGACATTGGGGAAATTTATACAAAAAACTCGATATATGTATTTTGAGCTCCCCCAAATTGTGGGATTCGAAAGAAAATTTAAGTAAACTATTTATTTATTACTCATTTACCCTTTGCAAATTTGAAAAATGACACTACTAATATCAGAACTCTACACTGTCGGATTGCATCTCTCTCTCTCTGAAGCTCTCTTCAATTTCGTCTTCCTAATCAAGATCAATCTCCTATTCAGATTTCATCCAATAAATGTCGTAAGGTAAAGCAATTCCCTCTCACTCTCTTTTCACACTCTTTTGTCCCTATACTAGAAAAGCCTTATTTTCTTCTTGTAATTTGTGTGCTTGGATTTGAGTTGATGTAAGTTTCTTGCCTTTTGCACAGAGATGAAAGTGTATTATCAATTCCATTGGAGGGTCTGTGCCTCTTGCATTTACCTAGAGTTAGATAATTAATTCCTTGTTAGTTTGTGCGCTGTTCGAAATTTGCCATTTTTGAAATTTGTAATTGTAAATGGAATTGCAGTACAGGTGTTGTAGTTATCTATGCAATCATTATGTTCTTGTTATATTGCTTCTTGTTGAGTTCTATTTTGTGGAAATTAGTCTTGTCTTTGTAAAATGGGACAAAAATTGTGTCTGTGTTACATCAATTTATATATCAAAGGTTTAGTTGAGTTGCCTCTACTGATTTTACGCCGGTACTGACTTGGTCTTTGGCTTTTAGTGAATATTCATAACTTAGTATTGGAATTATCGTTTTATTTGAATTTTGGGATCGACGAAAGCATGATTCTTAGGTCTATCTTGTCGGGAATCATATTTATAAAATCAAAAAGTTGGAAATTGGGGACATCTATCAAATTGTAGAAGGAAGAAGTTCGTGAGGTTTATTTAAAATTACTTGATTTTGATTTAAATATGCTGATTTGATTTCCATGTGATTATGTTATGTGATAGATGCTTGTGGAAATGGAGGTACTTGTAGGTTGAGTTGTCTGATTTTAATTCTATTGGTAAAAATATGTAAAAACTTGTTGTATACGTTAAAATGAATTTTGGTTACATCATTTATGATATCGAAGCTTTTCTATGTAATGGTTCCTTTGTTGGCTGTGAGAAGTTTCAAAACTCTATACTATGGTGGCTGTGGGTTGTAGTAGTACTTGCACCTCTAGGTGCTGTGCCTGTGACCACATTGGTTTCCCTTTAAATCAATCATGTAATGGAAGTATTGATCAACACAGTGACACCTCTGGGCCATTCCACAAAGTAAACAGATGCAGAGATAGCAGCTAGATAACAATTAGGGCGGGTTTGATACTTCGTAATTGTAGTTTGTACTTTTGGTTTGAATTACGGTCGTTCCAAAAAAAATTAGGGTTTGAACTTTGAATTAGTCAAGAACTACATATTTTTATGAATATCTAAGTTTGAAATATGCTCTCAATGCTAAGAAATGAAGTACACTTGTGATATTTGCAACACTGCAGTAGACCTCCTGCTGCTGTGTTCATTTATTCAGATCAGGCTGAGTGCAATTATATTGAAATTTTTGTGCATTTTAGTAGCTGGTGAGAAATTGAGTTTAGTATGAACTGGTAACCTTGATGAATTTTGTACTACATATTTACATTGTTGGTGTATAAATTAAATTCTTTATTTTATCGGCCAGAAGACATTGTCATTTGACTTTGCTTTTAATGATCAACATAATCTCCAGTAACAAACAAGTAAGGCAACCTGCCATGCCCCAAATCTAGCAGGTCATATTCTTGGCCATGGACATCTCCTGGTAACATTAATATGAAACAAGATATTGGCCGCTAACTTTTTACTATCAATAATTTTTTTGGCATCAAATCTACTACTAAAATAAAATAAAAAAGGAATTTTTTTTTGTCTCTTCATGTATAATAAATTTCATTTTCAGTTTATATAATATTTTGTTTGTGATCCCTTTAGCATCTAAAGCGTCTGGTTTTGCAGAAGTTCACATGGCTTTGAGATTAATGATGCTATGTGGAAGTTTAGTAAGATGTATGGTTCATAATAAGGTTCTTCTCTTTATTCCTTCCTCTCCCTGTACAATATCTGTCCATTGTGGGAGAGTAGATTCGTGTAGGTTGGGAGTGACTTTTGCTGGTTGATGCAGTTGTGACTAGTAATATGTAAGGGCTTTGACATAAGACATCAAGACTGAAGAACACCCATCTATAAAATTTCAGATTAATTGATTGCAAATATTGTAGAGCATTTTTTATTTAGCTTACCTGTAATTAATTTTATTGTTGAGATTTATGGTATATCTAATTACGTTTGTTATATTATTAGCATTTAGACCTATGTGGACTGCATTAGCAGATTCACTAACCAAAAATTTATGGGAGTATATTATGAGATATGTATAAGATGGCATCATGTGTCTAATAGCACTGTTAGATGTTCAGACACTTGTTGTGATTATTTCGAAGGGATGGAATATAAACTTCCTATTATGATCTATTTCCATGTCAATAATACTTGTGCGGGGTTGATGGTTTAAATATGAGTAATGTTAACTTGTGTCCTTAGAGCATCTCCAATGGGGGGTCCTTACTTAACAAGGACCACTCCCCGTTAAGGACCCTCCATTGGAGGAAGAAAAATTGAGTCCCCGTTAAGGAACGGGCAACTATATAAGGACCCTCTCTCTCCTGAGTAACTAACGGGTCCCACGTTTAAAAAAGTAATAAAATGTGTACTACTTGGTCCCACTTGCAAAAACAAGTAATAAAATGTGTACTACTTGGTCCCACTTGTAAAAATGAGTAATAGATAAATTATTTTGTTTAATATGTAAAGATAGTGGAACATATTTAAATATTTTTCATTGGAGTCCTTATTAGTGTATTGTCATTGGAGTCATTGAGTCCTTAATAGGTACTTTTATTAAAAAATTATAAATAAGTGATGTGTCACGTGGGGTCCATTTAAGGAGTCCTTGTTAGGAAACTACCATTGTGGATGCTCTTAGGGCATATGTTATGAAACCCAAAAGAAGAAATATTCTCTTAAATTCTGTGCATTCAATTCATTAAAAAGTTAAAGATTAAATGTAATGCACATTTTCCAATAAACTATTTCTATATTTGATTCATTAACTTATGTCTTAAAGGCACAAGTTAGCATTTCCCTTTAAATATTTCTTAAACCTAATATGTGTGATTCACTGCTTTGACTGTAGTCGATATTGTAGTCTCTAATTTTCTATGTTTTTTTTTCTTTCTTTTTTCTGGTACAAATTTTCTATGCTTTTAATAATTGACTAATGTTAGTTTTGTTTTGGAACGTTGGATTAGATATTATTGTCATTGCATATTTATATGATCGTTTGTTATTATAGCACCTAATAATCGATGCATTTGTATTTGACTATGTTTATGATGTACGATGATAAGTTAAACCGTTCAATTGATGCCTGATGACATGTCTCTATCTCATGCGCAAAGTTATATAAACATTAGACAATTTGACAATTAATACAGAATGTAAAATCAATCAAATAGATGCTAATCTTCTCTTATCCATATTCTTTCTCTGTAAACTTTGTTCACAGGGATATCATTCACAGCCACCAAAGATATATCAAGATGGAATCTTTTATTTTAGTCACAAAAAGAAGACGGACTCTTCATGCCAAATGCATATATTTGATTTTATTCACTTTACCTATATGAGTGTAGAATACTCCTATATTATCATAACTTTTTTCCAACAAATATTTTGTTGATAAATTCCTTTTCTCATTCTATGACGTGGGACGCCAAAGGTTTTTGTGCATTGTATTGATTAAGTTATAAGTTATACGGTACTAATGTTTATCTTTGTGCAATGATGTGTCAATTCCATGTCACCCACTGTTTCTATGGTCTATTTAATTGATTAAGGTTTTTGAGTGGCTAAATATTGCTGACTATGACCAATAAATTAAGGTTTATGTTGCTTCATTAAATAATATATGTGCTGTGTTTATCCACCAACACCAATTGCTTTTGATTACGGTCACAAAAACTCACTCAAACATTCGTATTTTTTTAACTATTCAATTTAGTGCAATTGGGAATTATCATGCCCAACCGAGCATTAAAATACTGACACTTTCTGGTTCTTTACAATGAGCAAAGCAACCTCGATTTCTACAATAAGCAAAGTCTAAAATACTGACACTCTCTCTATTTCTCCATCAAATTTAGGTCTTATTTTAACCTTACATGTTAAATTGAGTAATGAGCTGACAAGTCATATCTTATGGGAAATATATTTATATTAGTGTTTATATTGGTGGGAAGGTCTTAGATAAATGCAAGTATCGTTGAGTACTAAGCCACCTTGGAAAGGATTCTTTAGTTCGATCCACATTGTTGAAGTAGATTGTGATTAACATGCATGTATAATAACATTGCCATGCGTTTGATTATGATATGTTATATATGTGTTAAATATTAACATAGGATAAATGTGCTCATGATAACACACAAAGCATTCATTTTTTTAGACGGGGTTTTGATGACCATTAAAAATTGGATGTTAGACTTGATACATCTTATTTGTTGATTTTTAAATGAAGGAATGATGAAGTTGAGTTTTAAATTAGAAAAATGAATGGAGAGTTGAGAAACAAGAAAGAGTGTTGTGCAATTAAAACAAATTAATGCAATTTTAAATTTTCTCTCATGTGATTTTTTTAAAATCGGTTATTTTGATATGACGGAATATGATTTTCACGTTCGATAAAATATATTTGAAGAAGCCAAAATATATAATAGGTTAAACCTCTATTTGACGTACAAGGAATGTCTGTCTCAAAGGGACAAAAAGAGTTTACAAACAATTACGGTTGGATAGAAAGTTTAAAGGAGAAAAACGGAACATTCCAAATAGAATAACAAAGTTTGATTAACGTGTTGGACCACCACACGTGGTAGTTGCAAAATAACGAGTTATGTGGTTTCGATCACCACCTAGAATGAAGTTTTATACGCTCAATTAACTGGTCCTTACATTGGGTTCCTTCCATTCAACTCAAATAGTAGCCAACCAAATAACTTGAAGACCAAAATGAATTTTTTTCCTAAAAATATTAGAACATACATATTGTTGTGCATGCTTCAAGACATCTAGTCGTTGAAATACCCAACCATCTATGAATGGAATGCCAATTACTGACAAATAATTTACAACCTAAGAACCAATGGTAGATTGATTCTTAAATTATATACATAGACATCATTCCAAAATAAAATTTATACATATAAACATTGAATATACTATAAAAAAAAATAAGTGCACCACTAAATTGTAGTAGAGAATAAACATTAAAGATTCAAATCACTAGTTTCAAAAGTGGAAGACCAAAATTTAGAAATGAAAGTAGTAGTTTAATGACAAAAGTGGATTTAGCAAGTTTGTCCATCCCAAAAGCAAAATAATGCTACCTTTTTTATAAATATATATAGGACCAATGACATCCCCACTATTATGATTAATCCAAGATGTTGTAAACTTGGCATGTTTCTTATTAAAAAAAGTGGCCATGTTCCAATAAAAAAATACTAGCAAACTTGACCATGTTAATTTCCTTTTCCCTTAAAACCTCCATTCTCGAATCAATGATACTTTAGGCTTTAATTAGTTTATGTTTCAAAACTATTCAAAATCTAATTAATGATTTGTTTCTTCTTTTAATTATACTCGGAATCGGAGAATGAAATTTTAATTCTGCAGTACAATTAATGGCAGCTATCAAGAGATTGAATAAGAATACTTTAGTTCATTCCTAAAGATTATTTTTTTTATTACACCCACAATAAAGTGTATCATTTTAGATCCTTAAATAAATCATGTCATGTAAAAATCATTTATTTTATAATTTTTCAATATTATTACATTTGAAATTAAAAACGACATTTTTTTTTTTTGCAAATATGACAATTAGTCTATGGTGAAGGTAATAACGTGACAATTTAATTCATAGTTGGATGGAGAGAACTTTTTTTTTTAATGTGAGTACACTTTTTTTTATAAAAAATTGAAGGGTAATGCTAACTTGTGTCATTAAGATACATGTTAAGAAATCTAAAAGAAGAAATACTCTCTTAAATTTTGTGCATTCTATTTATTAAAAAGTTAAATTTTAAATTTAATGCATACATTTTAATAAATTATTTTTATATTTGATTCATTAACTTGTGTCCTAAGTCACAATTTAGGATTACCCAAAATTAAATGTGTGCACACTGTACACTAATCTTAAAACATCAAGAGTTTATAAGGAATGTGGGAGTAAAGTTAGAAAGCTATGGTAACCAAAAAAAAAAGTTAGAAAGCTATGAATAGCACATAAATATTAATCATTATAGTAAGTACTCCCTCCGATCCTTTTTATAAGAAAAGAAACCAAAAATCATCAAAACCAAGACAATCATTAGTGGTTTTAATTTTTTAAATGTTTTTACAAATATGCCCTCATAAAAATTTGTGAAGTATTAATTATATCCACTAATATTAAAAAGACAAACATTAAATGAAGGTTAGAAAAGTCTTTTAAGCAATAAATGTACTTTAAAGTTGTGACTTTTTCTTATATATAGGACCAAAGTTTTTTTTGAAAATTTTCTAATAAATAGGACCGGAGGGAGTACACCCTCCGGTCACTATTATAAGCAAAAATTAACATTTTAGATTCATTCATTAAATGATGTACGTAGTCTATAATAAAGACTACATACATCATTTAATGAATGAACCTAGAATGTTGATTTTTGCTTATAATAGTGACCGGAGGGTGTAATAACAATGGCAAAGTCCAATAATTAAACTAAGTCAAAAATACGTGCACATACCTCAGTGGCAAAGACACTAATGTAGTGTGCCCCTATAAACAATGTCAATACGTTGGATAGTGGATGCTATTAGCTCAATCCCAGGGCTATTAATTAAACTGAAATGTGCCAGTGGTGGATGATTATACCTAATTTTCCTTTGTAAACAACTATAATTATGGTTATGTTATTTTTTGTTTGAAGAAATGTTATTTGTTTTATTGTTAAGTGGTTCTAAAACCTTCCAACATGTTAAACTTTTCCATTTAAATACAATACTCTCACAGTCCCACAACAAATGTCATATTTGCTCGTTTCACTTAAATTAATAAAGAGAATCTTAATTTGAATAAATTATTCATATTAACTATGTATTTTTATTCTATTAAGAGTGGTGTAAATAGTATTAGTTAGACTGTATAATTAAAAGCAAAAAAACAATGAAAATTATATTTGAAATCAAAAGTGAGACTCTCATTGAGACAAATATTTTTATAAATGTGACAAGTATTATGAAACAAAGAAAGCACTTTCTTTTTTACTATCAATGAACTAATTTAACTTTATCCTCAAAATATTAGCTAATGTAAGCAGAAGTGGATTAATTTAGTTTATCTTTGCATACAGATGTGGTTCTTGAATTATAGATGTGGTTCTTGAATTATAGATATGTGGTCTTCATTTGTCGAAACACATATACACATGTCACATATAGTTAGTTGTTTTTTGTTGTCCGAGTTCGAACCCTGGACCTTACATATATTATGTATTGTTTTTACCAATTGAGTTAAACTCATGGAGATAATATATATTAAGTAATCCAGCAAGTTATGCAGACACATTTATTTTAGTTTCTGTAATTAATTAACTTCATGCGCTTTACACATGCGAACTACCGTATAATATAATTAAGGATAAAGTTTATTTAAAAAATAAGATTAATAGTGATGGGTTGACTTCATGCGCTTTACACATACGAACAACCGTATAATATAATTAAGGATAAAGTTTATTTAAAAAATAAGATTAATGGTGGTGGGTTGATGGTCCAAATTGCCACATAAATTTAAAACATTAATTGATGCGGTGATTTTAAATATTTTGATTGATTATATGTGAAAAGTTGTTTTGGATGTCAACCCATCACCATTAAACTCTTAAAAAATTAAACAATAAGACCACTTTGATCCATCTGTACATACATGAATAATATGAATGTTATATTTTTTTCAAAAGCAAAAGGGTAATTTATATACTTAATGCTCACTCACTAACACTGGGCATGCCAAGTGATGAAAGTTTACGATAAAAAGCTAGCAGACACTATACAAGTCTACAAACTAAGTCATCCAAGTCCATCAACATCAAGCAATCTTAAATTATAGAATATATCACCCAAAAGCAATAGTAAAAACAAGCATACTACTACATCACCTACGGCTACATTTTTTTGTTTTTGTTTTGAAGAAATCACACCTACGGCCACATCTGTACACCTATCCAACATTGCTCATTTTTTAAAATTGATTTAGATGTTTATCAGGGATTTTTTATATGTATTGAATTATGAGTAACGCTTAAAATCAAAGTTGGAGACTATATCAATATGAGATCATAGTTTTGTCTCTTTGGTTTGAAGTTTTGTAGAGGTGTTGTTTGTGCCGATAGAGATAGTGGCTATTTGTTTTTCTCTTATGCTTGTATTGGCATCTTATATTGAAATCTTCTATGTACTTTTAATTCTCTGTATTGAGTAATTTTTGCATTCAACTCACCAATAGAGTTAACTTACTTGTCATATAAATAAATGAATTATATTATCTTTGAAATTTGACAATGTATTAAACTCACCTCATTCTCAAGCTTAAGGTATACATTTGACAATGTATAAATAAACAAACAAACACGTTATATTAGCTAGCTCAAGCTTGACAGCACAACAAAGATACAATTCGAAATATTAACAAAACATTCTTACATATTTTTCAATATACTCTATACTAAAATTATATAAGCCAAACTCTTACGACATTGGTTAAAATACTAAAAGTAGTAAATTTTTATTCATAAGTCATGTAATTATTGTTTTCAAATGAAATCTCCAGCTATTTTAAACTATAATGATTTGAATATAATTTAATTTTTTTGTCTGTAAGTTGTGATTAGCATTTTAATCATGGATATCAAATTGCGTGAGTTAAACGTATCACATGGATGATTAGTTGTTTTGAAAAATATAGTAAAGTAAACAAATTAAGTTGACATTGAAAAATAAAAAAAACAGCACAATTGATTCTATCACTATGACAACTCATGATTAAAAGGGACAACAAATTTTATGTTTTGGTTGAAAATGTCCATATTAGGATATTAGTCAATTGGTAGAGTTGTAGAGTTGTAGTCCATATAATGATATCAACATACACACATGTTTATCAGCTAACAATATTACATTGCTCGGCTCGCCACATTTTAGGCCATAGTTTTTATATTTTAGAAAGACATTTTTAGCCTTAATTAGTCCATAGAAAAACTAGTCAAATCGTTATCTAATGAGTAGAAATATCAAAACAATGAACGAACTACTAAAACCCCATAAGCTCATATGAAGAGTTTTTATATTTTTTTTTTAATTAATGGATTATTAGAGTCATTTTATCATTCTTTAACTGTTTGATAGGTTTGACATGGAACCCACCTCGAGTTCATGCAATTCTTTGGAAGTTGGTTTATGACTCTTTGCTTTGTGCAATGAGAGCTCACCAACAAATCCGAAATAATGAGGATCAATTCATCACTAAAGATAAATAGTTGGGTATTGCTCACGATTGTCCTCATGACACACACTCTTTAACGATCTTAAATTTCCTCCCTCCACCCTCCCGCCCACACACTTGTAAGAACAGTAAGAACATTGACTACTTGAGTAGAACATCACAACCAAGAACATCGGAGCTAGCAACACCAATTGACCCAAGCTCTTTAATGTTTTAGTTTGTGCTCTTTGGAAGGACCACCATAATCTTGCCTCCTCTAGAAAGAACGAGTTTAGTAATCACATTACTTTAATGCGGTTAATACAACTTATCAAATTGAGAAGGATATAAATTGTAGCGATATTCTTCTATAGTCACAAATATAAATGAGTAGTGTTTGATCACAAACACATAAAAATGCTTTTCTTTTAAATACTAAATCATTATATTATCAATTTTATTTTTATTATTAAAAAAAACAATTTTGATGTGTGTATCTAAACACTATTTATTTATACTTGTGTCCATAGTAAAATTTCTCATAAATTGTATTCTTGGCTTCTTGCATCCTAGGTTGAAAAAATTAACACATGTTTCCTACATCCATGACTGCTCAGCTAGTGACAACCTTGTAAGATATCATCATCGTCACTTAATGAAAGGTTTTTGGCGTAATATTGGAATAAGAAATGCCTAACTTGCGGAGTTATAAGTGTTTTCTTTGGTTGTCAAATGGCAAGATAAATGCAATTAACTATGTCATTGTAGAAAATGATTCAACTCATGTTGTTAATATGATCTAAAATCTATTAACTTCTATCCTTCATCTTCAACATCTCCTTCACCAAGTCCTTCATCATATCATTTCTCATATTATACTATATATTCAGGTTAATCATATTCACCATGAATTAAATTCTTGTGCCGATGTCCTAGCTTTTAGAGGCCAAGGTGTTGATTTCTCGCTTGTTATGATAAATAATATTTTTAATGATAAAGATTTAAGGGGAGCCTACTTTTATACAGTCGTACCTTAGTGTCTTTTTTCTAGTCCCATTTTACATAAAAATGAGTAACTCCTTATGGTTAAGAAACCTGCACACAAGAAGGTGGATGACGTGGCCACAAAGGGAAGTGAGAGAAATCCAAATGTGAATTATGGAATTAGTTGTAGTAGTTGAGTAATCATTAACTAAGATGTGTGAAATTGTATTTTTGTCAAGCAATCTATTTGCTATAAACTTATCCTTCAAGATGAATAGGTGGAGAATTTGAACTTCGAATCTCGATTTATGTATATTGTGTAACGTGTTTATCAACTAAGTTATGTTACTTCTTAAAAACAGAAGCTATATTCAAGGGGATTGAATGTGTGAAATTGTTTCCCATTGTCATTTGGAGAGAACTTGCCAAAGCAATCAATGATTGCACATTTGTTTACAAAACCGCTAAATATAATGTAGTAAATTTGTGAGTTGATTATAAGGGTGTTCGTGAATTGGGTAGAATTTGACCAAACTCAATACCTAAATCAATCAACTATCTTTGGTTTAGATTGAATGTCTAACCCATGCTTTTAATATTAAAATTAAACCAAACCAATTCGGTTGTTGACGAGTCATGTATAAAAAAAAATTGACATCTAAATAAAAAGGTTATTCAATTAACGCATTTTTTTTTGAAAAAGCCAAAATGAAATAAATATATTACCAAAGGTGTTTCATCTCGCACAAGGCGTGCAAAAGAGGAACACCCAAAACAAATACAATGTCAAGTCATTGGTGCTAAGGAAATGATCACCGCGATGAAAGAAAAAAGCGAAATAATAACAAGAAGATTACAACAAAACATCCATACAAGCTAAAGGGTGGCGTCACCGGTCATGGTAACTGATAACAAAAGTGGGAATATTATATTTCAATTAACACATTTGTGTTCTTGAATATTCAAAAAGTCTTAAAATTCATGTACTTAATAATAATAAAAAATCATTCGATGCTTAATTTTTTCTTCAAAATTTAAATCAATCTACAACACAAGTGAAAACGTCAACAAGTCTTTCAATTTGAATAAAGGAAAGAGGGTATCTCAAATTACATTTAGACCTTGGTTTCTACAATTTATAAAAACTATAACTGTAATAAAAAAATAGGTTCATGGTATGGTATGTACCAATCAATTTATAAAATAATAGTTAAAATAATATATAGCATGTCATATATTAGGATTTGATTAGTGTTTTGGACCAGTTAGAACGCTAATCCCATGAAGACACGTGGACAAAAATCTCCAAATCGGGATGCAACGTTTTGGGTGAGCAAGCTATTTCCGGTGCACACCACCTCACTGAAACGCGCCATCACACCCTTAATGTATATTGTCATATTCATTAATTGATGTGACAATATATCATTGCATGCATGTATAAATACACCATCCATGTACAATAATCAAGCTCCATCTTTTATTTAATTTAATCTCTTATTTTTTTAAGGGCTTTTAATTTATTTATTTCTTTAATTTATATTATTTTTTGATTGAAGCTTTTAATATATCTTGATTAAAGTAAAATGTGACATAAATAAATTAAATTTGCAAGTTGGGTGCCCTTCAAATCAAAAAAATAAAATAACGAATAGGTATAAAAATGGATCCCCTGCCGTTATCTATCTGGCAGCAGAGAGAAATAAAATAAATCCAACTACAGTTTTGTTTTTCTGATTCATTTTCTCTCCTCGCTCGCTCACGAACAACTCAATCTTAATCTCTTTTTCATTTCACAATCATAAACCCTTATATCATCAATTCACGTGACCTTTCATTTTTTCAAATCCTTCTCGTGATTCTCATCATTAATCTCATCCTTTTTCATTTCTCTCCAAAACCGTTATTTCCTCCTATACACATTATAACCATAACACGACCTTAATTAGCTGTTATCGTAGATTGATCTAGATTAATTAAACAATCCTTCAAAAATATATTGAAATTTTTTCTTAGGTTGAAATCAATGATTGACAAGAAGGAGATGAAGGAAGAGGATGAAAGGATTAATAATCAGACGGCGACGTGTTCGAGATCATCATCTTCTTCTTCTTCGGATGAAAGAGATTATGAAGTGCAGGATCTTCGAGATAAATTGAAATCATCTCGAGGAAGCAGATTTAATCTGATTGAGAAAGAGTTAGGTTGGAGAAAGTTCAGTCGTCAAACTCTTCTTCATGAATTCGTTATAAATCCTCATAACAGGTTAGTTTTATTACTTTACTTTATTTAACTTCTCTTCTCTCTCTTTTTTTTATTTTCCGTTTTGTTTTAGTTTATTAACTATAATTAGTAGTGGTGGTAATTGCTAATTATTGACTGTGATGTGATGAAATTTAAATAGTGTATATAGGGTGAGTTCTTCCACACAGGCAAATTTATGAGCGGTCTAAAGTGAATCAAATTTTTTAATGAGATTGGATGGATACCACTAAAATGCTGAGTTGATTGATATCGACAGGTATCAACTAAATTATTAGTTCAATTTAATAAATGAGGAGAATCATTAGCATATCTTAATTGAGTTTTAAACATTTCTAAATACTCGTCTATGATAAACCACTTATAAAGGTGATATGTATTAAAAAAATTTAGTGTATAGTTACTTAATTAGCTGAGGGTGATGGCCGGGTAAGAATCTCCGTAAAATATAACTCAACTTACAATGTTAATATTGCTAAGCTTACGCTATATAATTTCACCTAAGTTATAGTCTGAAACACATAGTTATTTACGTGAGTTCTAGTAGTACTTGTCACTTCGTTGAAATAAAAAATTATAGGTTGAAGATTTCTATTACATCAACACTCTTTATTGAAGGTGTTGCTCGGCGTTTAACAAATCTCAGCGTCTAACGCATATCATGTACAATTCTAACATAATATCCACACTTACAATTATATTGAATTATATCATTATTTCAAAATTTTATTGATATTTACGTGTTAGTGTTGTATCGAATGTCTGTCGGTGTTTCATAAGTGAAGGTGGTGGTGTTTGGTTAGTATTGGTGTATTTTGGTTGGGTGGTAGTAGTTTATTATGGTTTGAAATGGCGGCAAGTTTGAATGAAAGGGGTTAGTACATGGATACGTGGCATGTTGGCTGTTATTCTTTGGCTGTATCCGCAATTCATGTGATGTGATCGCTTGTTTTGCGTTATTTTCCATTGCTCCTATGACTAGGCTTATCAGGCGTCTCTTGTCTCGGTAATGATCTTTGGTTTTTAATTAGAGTCCAAGTAATGAACGAACGATTACAAGCCACAAAACCACAAAAAAAAAAAAAAAATCTTACGATTAAAGTGGAAGCTTGTGTTTGATAACACAGATAAGCTAGCTTATAGCTTGTTGAACTAGTTTATAAGCTTGTTTTGATAGAATAAGACATGTTTGGTAAAAGGCTTTTCCCACTAACTTATAGTGTTTTTTGAAAAGCTATTTCAAGTAGCTTTTGAGCTTTTAGCTTGTAGCTTGTTATATTTTCTTCCTATTTTAACCTTTTATTTATTTTATTTTATTTTTTTATAATAAAAAAATACCCACATTCTTGTGGTAACTGTCCACGTTAACCATGTTGTCATATATTATGGTTTCTTTTTAAATTTTTTTGTTCACTTTTTTTGTTTTTTTGACCTTGTTCATAATTCATATAATAAATAATTTTACGTAAAATTTACAATAAATAGTGAAGCAAGTTTAGTTAAATAAAATTCATAAAAAAAAGTTTTGTTAATAAAAAATATCAATTAAATTTATATATACATTTATCATTTTAGAGATGAAAATAATTTGAAATATATTTAAATTTTTAAAAAGAAATACGTTAAGTAATAAAAATTATATATATGATTTATATTAAAAATTAAACAAGCACATCCTTTTACGTCATTTTATATTTATCAGTCACTTCAACAGTTAATTTTATCAAACACTTTTAAATTTAATAAGCTAACTTTTCAGCTATAAGTCACCAGCTATAAGCTAGCTTTTCAACTATCAGCTAGCTTATCAGTTATCAGTTAGCTTATAGCTTATTTTTACCAAACACACCCTATGAGTAATTTTTCTTCTTCTTTGGTATCAGAGCTTATGAGTAATTGTTAATGAGTTTAATTTTAATGCACTTTTTAAAAAATGTTAGTATATGCAAGAATACTTTTTTCCCAAAATCAATTAGGATACTTTTATCGAGTCGACGGTTATGATTTAGCGACAATGTATATGAATAAAATATTATTTTTAATTTACATGTGATTTATTGACGGTGTAGAAAATCTTACGCATAGGATATATGAACTGAAATTCATAGAGAATATATTTGAGGGAATGTATTTTTCTAAACTACAAACTGACACAATGATTTTTCTTCATTTTTTTTATTAGACTGATTGATTTTTCTTCATTTCTCTAAGCCTCAAAACTGACATAATAATATTTTTTTTTAAGAATGTAAATATAATAATTTATGATATTGATTGTAGTACACATTCTCCCAAAATACCCCATAATTATAGTAATGTAGAATAGAAATGCACTGAATTTTTTCTGTTTAAACCTTTTCGGTTCCTAAGATAAATGAGAAATGATAAAATAAAACTAGATGTGTCAATGACTCATCAATATATTTGTATGATCATTATATTTATATTTTTTTGGTAGATAGACGAAATGACAAAGCCATTATAAACTTACAACCGGGGTTCGAACCCCGGTCATAGTATCCGGCCTAACAATTTCGGCATTTTGCCAGTTGAGCTAGGACTTGTGGATTATCATTATTATTTTTTTGACAAAATATATTTGCATGATTATTAAATTCCTCTGTACAGCCAATTAATATAGACCCCCTTAAAGTAAAAACAAATAAATACAAATGTTTATTTTTATTTGAATTGTCAAAATGGACCAAAGATTGAACTTGGTTTTTTAGAAACTACTCCACTTTTTTCAAACCCTGCGTTCTTACGAGGTAGGTTCGAATCTCGACACCTCCACTTTGTTTGTAAGTTTATAATGACTTTGTCATCTCATCTAGTATTTAAAAAAAGTCTAAAGTTTAAAAAAAAAAAAGCTCATTAGTTATATAATTTAATTTAATTTAATTTTTATAAAAAATTAACACTAATTATTGAAGACAATACTCACATGCCATTTTGACATTTATACACTTGTTGTTAATCATGGCTTGACATGTATAGAATTTTAATTAATATATGCCATAGGAAGATGTCTCAGTCTTGTCTTGATCTACATGATTCTTTCTTAAATCAAAATGTTTCGTATTCAAGATGCAAAGTTGATAATGATATATGCTCATTTAAACATATATTTAGATTTCTGTTCGATGTATATAGAAGGGTATCTATTGAGAAGCATCAATCAGTCTAATAGATCTTTGTAATTTCATAAGATTAGTCTCTTGGATCCGATTGGGAGATGCATTGAACAGCAAAAAAATAGTAACATTCTTTTAAAAGTTAAAGAAGTTATATGCTCTTCTTAAAACAAAATATTACACACCTTGGTGAACTCGTGGATGATAACTGCTTTTTTGGCCCCTCAATATATCTTTAGGCTGAAAAATGCTTTGAGAGTTTTCTATCCAAAATGTTAAAACTAAAAAAGAAAATATTCTTTAAGAATTTGTTTTTCTGTTTTTTTGAAAAAAAAAATATCCTTTAAGAATTATCTACTGAACATTTTTAAAGGTCTAAGAGACATTAAGGGGTCAGAAAAACAATTCTCCTCGTTAATGAGAAGCGCCGTTTTCCTTTTTGGCCCAAAATACATAGTAGCGTCACACCTTTGGAAAATCCACCAATGACATTTAGGTGCTTCTTTTCACACCTAATTATTCTAAGAAAAACATGTATTTATTTATTTATTTATCCATTCAGGGAGAAAAAAATTGTATTTTTCATATTTGGATTGATAAATTAAGAGATGTGTGATTTTCTGAAAAAATAGTAAGGGAGATACTAATAGCACTCATGACATAATATTATATATAACACGATTATACAATATGAATTATTAAATGATTTTAAAAAAAAAATTAAATCTAAAATTTACATAAGTTTAGATAACATAAATTTTATAAAATTGAATCAAAGAAATTAAATTAAAATATATATACAATGAAATACAATAGGGAAAAAAAATAGACAAGTCACGTTAGTGTCCATTTTTCTGATATTATAAATAATATTAATTGATGTCTATAGAAAATATATACAATGAACTACAATATAAGTATAAATTTGCCTATTTACTCGTATAGAAGAAATATGGTGGCAGGAGTCGTGGAACAAATATTTCACGTAGCTAATACTAGGAATCTAAAGTCTTTTTATTTTCTTTGTTGATAAATATCTAGAACGTCTTCATTTATAGCGAAAAACTCATCTACTAATTATCTCTTTTAAGCAAACTGGGACTTCAACACGTAGAAATGATAATAATATTATTATGTTATGGTCTTGAAGATTGTTAGTTAAATAAAAATGTGCATGGTAACAAACAATAACGACCCTTGTCACATTAATATGAAGAAATTGAAAAGTAACACCCCACGTCCCCACATGCAGTAAATGAGGGACATTCTGGAAACTTATCCAGAAATAGCATACACATGTATATTGAAAGGCTTACACTTTATTACTTGATTGAGACACTGATGCCAACATGGATCCATATGACATTAGTGAGCTTCAACTACCATCCTCCTTAATATAAGAAGATACTATGTTGTGGAAAAACCCAAACTGGACATCCTCTACTAATGACACGTCCTAAATTGAGGGGTAAAACAAGTCTAAATATTGCTTTTGGTAACCAAATGACCTATCTTTACAAAAATGATGTCATGTAACTACCAAGTTATGTTTTTTATTGTTTCATTGCACTTCAAATTTCTTTTCCCGGTTTCATGCTGACTACTAAAACTAAATAGTATTCACTTTTTCGGATTCCCAAGTCTGACCCAAAGTGTCAATTCAATATGCACTTCTACCAATACATAGAGTTCACATGTCCACTTGCTGTATAAAATTTTGGGGGCAAACTCTCACATTTGAATTTCAAATTTCATAACTCTTTTCTATAAGATTCAATACTTTTACAAATCTGTTATTTCATTTTTCTTCTCTCTCACTTTTTCTTAATCTTCACTTTCTTATTTTGCAGCAAATGTAAAGGAAATGTAAGGTAACAAAAACAACTCTTCTTTCTTCTTCATTCTCTTTGCAAACATGTCTTCTCCCTTCTTTATGTCCTTCATATCATCATGTTAAACTAAACTAAGTTCACTTTCTTCTTTTTTTCAACTGCATAAACATATAACAAACTCTATTTCAAAGTATATCGAACAATATTCATATCCAAACTATAATAAAGTTCTGCCTTTATATTTTTGCAAACTTACCCTTTTTTTTCCTCTACAAAAATAACAAAGAAGAAATAGACGTGATGAATATCATTATGAAAGAGTAAGAACAATAAAAGAGTAAGAACAATAAAAGTAGGAAGAAATATAAATTTTGGAATTGTAATGTCATTATTATGTATAAACTGGGATAGAATATCACACTTGAAGAACCCATGCTATTGTAAATCTCAGAAACTGTAGTGTTTTTTTTTAATGCATAAAAGAAATATGTCAATTTAAGTATGAGGAAATAAGGAAAAATAGGAGGACCCAACTTAAGTTAACTTAATTTTATTTAATGAGTTTTTGTATCAACAGCCAAAACAACATACTTTTTTTCCTACAAAATTTATATTTTTTTGTCGAAACATAAAACTATCAATTGAAACAAAATTTATGTTTTGACAAAAAAATTATTTAAAATCTGTTTTTTCTATGTACATAAATAAATCATTTAAATGATAGAAAAAAATATTAAATAAGGTTTACACATAATTTTTTTTTGTCTATCATGTAAATAATCAATTTCATTAAAATTAAACAAAAAAAAAGTTCTTTGAAAACAACAACAAAATAATTTACTAAACAATATTTACCAGCAAAACATAATTTTTTTTTGTTGACTTATAACCAATTTTGTTTCCTCACAAGAAACTTTTCTTTTGCTTTAATAAATGTGATTTTGTTGTTGCATGTATCAAATAAATAAATATGATGAAGAAATCAATTTCATACAATTAAGGATATGAATATAAAAGCTGATTTTGTTTGTTGTTGTTGTTATTTGTTGCATGTGTGAAAGAAGTAGATCACATAGGTCCAAAAGAGAGCTTACATGATGATGGTTCCAGATCAGCTGCACAATTCCATGATTGAGATCCAAGTTTGTCGAAAATGGGAATTATAGACTTTTGTAAGCTGTCCATTGAAGATTCCATATCAAAGCTACAAAAAAAAAAATGAGAAACAGGGATGAGTTGCTGGTGTTCTGATTTTCTAGAGACTCTCTAAAAAGAATCTATTAAAGAAATAATTTTTTCAAAAAAGAAAAAACAGAGTTGTAACTTTTGTTAAATAAAAAAATAAAAAACAGGGATCGAATATATAAGGAAAAAAAACATTTTTTTGATATGCAAAAGAAAAATATCATTCACCAGTTAAAAAAAAACCTTATTTGCTGAACAAAAGTTTCATTTTTTTTTTATTTTTTTTTAAATTCAAAATTGGAATAAAAATGATAATTTTTTGTGGTAAAGAAAGCCATCTATTTTTGCATGAACCACAAAACAACTCAAACGAAGTCTTCAAGGAAATTGCAATATTAGCTTCTTTATCAAAGATCCATCCAGTAAAAGGATTACCAAAATAACATTAGTATTAGATCTAAAAAAACCTAAAACATATTCATTAATCTACAAAAACAAATCTTACATGTCTTGAAAATATAAGAGAATCACATCAATTTTCATCTTTTGAATGTTTTTGTTGTTGCATGTTGGACGACGAAACTGAAGCTATTGATGTTGCGGTTGTCCCCAAAAAAAGTTGCTCCGGCCGTAATTTTCTGTTGTAGATGTTTAGAGTAAGCAAAATATCACTTTGATTTTTGCAGAGGACGCTAACGTACGGTGGCTGCAAAATCGGAGAGAAATTGGACTCAATATTCATACTTTCCTTGATCTCAAAATAAATAAGTGGGTTTTGTATAGGAGAATGAGACGATAAAAACGGTGGCTTTATTTATAAGTACGGTGGTCGGAGTTAGTTGCAGATGAAGAGAGAAGGAGGTTTTCTTGATTTGTGAGGGCAGAGAAGAAGAAGATACGGCGCAGAGAGGGAGAGAGAGAAAAATTTCTTCTGTCTTTGGTTAATGGGAAATGAAAATTAGGGTTTGTTATGGAAAGTTATCTATTGGGCTTTCTTCTGTCTTTTTACACGGTTTGGGCCTAACCATGACAATTATCCTATTTTTTAAATTGCTTTTTAGACTCCTATTTTTTTCAACTATAATTTTGTTTTGAAGATTGATATTTATTCTTTATTATACACATAACAAGTGGCTAACATATTCTAAAATTGTATAGGTCAATTATTAATATACACTTGAGAAATTGTCGTTTCTAAAAATCCATGCAATATAAAAAAGTCTACACAACATAAGAAAGAACAAGTTGTTGCTGCTATAAAGTTAAAAATATTAATCATGCACGGGACACGTTGTCGCAGATGAAGTTTTAAAACAATTATTATACACATGAAAAGTTGTCATTGATAAATTTTTAAAATGATTATTATACACTTGAAAAGTTATTGCTACTAAAAATTTAAAAATTCCGTCAAAAAATTAAAATTAAAATTATTATTATACACGGGAAAAGTTATTTTGCACAGGTTGTCACAAATAAATTTTTAAAATAATTTTTTTATACTTGAAAAATTGTTGCTGCTAAAAATATAAAAATTATCATTATACACAAGATAAGTCGTCACTAATACAAGAGACATGTTTTCATTCATAAAAACTTAAAGTAATTATAATACACGAGTCATATTGTCATTGATATAAATTTTTAAATAATTATTATACCTGGGACAAGTCATCACTAATACACACGACAAGTTGGAAAACATATTATAAAATTGTATAAGTCGAAAATTATTATACACTTAAATAATTGTCGTTGCTAAAATTCTATACAATGTAAAAAAGTCTCCACAATATAAGAAAGGGATAGGTTGCTACTGCTAAAAAGTTAAAAATAATAATTATACATGGAATATGTCGTCAGATCATGTTTTAAAATGATTATTATACTCATGACAGGTTGTCACAAATAAATTTTTAAAATGATTATTTTATACTTGAAAAATTGTTGCTGATAAAAATATAAAAATTATCATTATACACAAGATAAGTCGTCACTAATAATAATTACTATACACGGGACAAGTCGTCACTATACACGACATATGTTTTCATTGATAAAAAACTTAAAGTAATTATAATACACGGACCATGTTGTCATTGATATATATTTTAAAATAATTATTAAACATGGGACGAGTCGTCACTATATACGAGACATGTTCTCATTAATTAAAAACTTAAAGTAATTATAATACATGTGTCGTATTGTCTTTGATTAAAAAATTAAAATAATAATTATACACGAGACATGTTGTCACTGGTAAATTTTTAAAATGATTATTATACACATGACAATTTGATAAACATATTTTAAAATTATATTAGTCAATATTGTTTTAGGAGAAAAATCATATAAGTTTATAATATTATTGTTTCAATTTGCATATAAAAAATTTTGATATTATAATATAAATTATTATACAAAAAATTTGCAAATTTGCACATGATAGAAAAACATATTTTTAATAATCATTTTTGTTATCCAACGTTTTATATACTACATTACAAAAATATTAATAATAATTTGTTTAATATGTATACATTTCAACTGTTTACAAATTCTTTCTCTTTAAAAAAAACTGTTTACAAATATTTAATGTCAAGTTTATACTGCACAAATTCGTCCCCGACCAACCAGCACCCGTGCGGATGCACGGGTATGTTACTAGTGGGTTGCATAAAAGCATATACAATTCAGCTCACACATATGTGGTATAGTTTGGTGCCTTTCATATTTTACTAGCAATGGTAAGATGCTGGGTGCCATTGTTTGGGGTGTGGGAGCGATGGTATACTCTGCTGTGAGCTTGTTGTGGTACAAGCTTGTACCAATCCTTTTTAAGTGGTACCTCTTTTTATTTTTATTTTTTTCTTTAAGTAGAAACAGAATTAATGAAGTTATAATTTTGAGTTTTGATATTCTAAAATTATAAATATTCAATTTTTAGTTTAATATTTGTATTTTGTTTGGTATAAGATATTAAAAATTAATAAAAATATTATTATTTAATTATTACCGGTTCAACTGCTGTTTGACCTCGGTTAAACCATTAAAGTTGTGTTTGTTGTAGTGGTGAGATTGAAGAAAACGCCGTTTGCATAGAAGCTGCAGTATGTAGAGTTTAGCTTTTGGGTTAAAATTTGCATTGGAAGATGTGTTTAAACCTGATTCTTGAGTGCAAACTGGGTACCAAACACATACTAAACCTTGAACCAATGAGTACACCAGTTTGATGTTCGGTCATGTTTTAATTATCTTTGTTTCAAACACCATTGTGTATTTTATGTTTGATATTACGGTTTGAGTTTGTTTACTCTCTTGCTCGAGTCCCTCAAGTATTGATAAATGTCTTGTGTATTTTATGTTTGATATTACGGTTTGAGTTTGTTCACTCTCTTGCTTAAGTCCCTCAAGTATTGATAAATGTCTTGTGTATTTTATGTTTGATATTACAGTTTGAGTTTACTCTCTTGCTCAAGTCCCTCATAAATGAAGACTTAAATTGTTTGATGATATTAATGAACAATGCAGGTGGTATCGTGCATGGCTCAAATTTATATTGTTATGGGCAGTATACTCATCTTTCTTCACCCCAATGGAGTTTGGATTTTTTCGTGGCCTGCCAGAGAATCTCTTTATACTGGATATTGTAGGACAAATAGCTTTTCTTGTGGACATTGTTTTGCAGTTCTTTGTTGCTTATAGAGACAGTCAGACCTATCGCATGGTTTGCAATCGTACTCCTATTGCTCTGCGGTAAATTTTCTCCTTATGTTGTATTTCTTGATAATAGTTACACATTTGATAGATATAGTCTGAAACAATGTTTATAATTGTGAGATATCTCTCACCTTATAATGTCGGTTTAATAGGTTAAGTGTGACACAATATAATTTTTATGATGGTATCATAGTCTATCCAAGATCTATGGCACCGCATCCGTTATTGTTGTATAGCTGATATTTGATATATGCTGAAATGGGATGCTGGTCAGCATATTGAATTGTTTTTCATTTGATTTATGGCTTCCTTGTTTCTTTTCTGTAGGTATCTAAAATCTACCTTTGTCATTGATCTTCTTGGATGTATGCCCTGGGACCTCATCTACAAGGTTCTACTTCTTGCAGATAAACCTAAATTTCCAGAATACATTTCTCACTTGAGGAATTGTATTGGCCTCTATAATTTACTATGATCCTAAACATTGTTTCAAAAATGATTTATATAATGCCTGTTCTTCTTTCACAGCAGTTCAAGGCTTTTAGCATATTTTCCAGTTTGCAATGAAATGTCAACTATTAGAATTAGAGGAAACTTTATCCCCATTTTACTTTTTCTTTAACTTTCCATGGAAATTTCACTGGGATTAGATTTGATTTTAAATCATTTTAACATCTATATAAAGTTAGGCGAGTCAAATGTCCAGTTCAATTGACCAACTATTTGTTGATAGTCTGTCACAATACTTTATGTTGGGGTGATAGAAATTTTTGGGCATTTCTTTTGTGTCCTATAGTCACAAATATAGTTTAACCCCTCATAGCAATGGCACATGTGTCATGGTTCTTTTGTTGTGTTTCTGTTTCGCTGGTTCACAAGTTTACAAACTTAAGAATGTATATATTAATCATTAGTCATGTTGCATACAACACTTTGTTGCACAAGTTGCGAAGCCTGTTATTAAAAGGCAGAATTTTGTACTTGTGTGTCTTCCTGCGCAATTTATTTAGCTAAGCACAAGTTAAGATTAATGTTGGCTGTGGTTTTGAAACATGGAGAGTACAGATGTAGAACGAAACTTGTTATAATAACTTGTTAAAGCCCTTTGTCATGACTTCTGGTTTTATAGCAAGTTCTTTATTATTGAAAGTTTCCAGTTCATTGAGGTTAACCTTTTATGAACAGGCTTGTGGACGGAGAGAGGAAGTGAGGTACCTATTATGGATCAGATTATATAGGGCAGAGAGAGTTGTGCAATTTTTCAGGAATTTGGAGAAAGATATACGTGTCAATTACATTATTGCTCGGATTGTGAAACTTTTAGTTGTTGAACTCTACTGCACTCACACAGCAGCCTGCATATTCTACTATTTAGCTACTACACTACCTGAATCCCAAGAGGGCTACACATGGATAGGAAGTTTGAAACTCGGTGACTATGCTTATTCAAAGTTCAGAGAAATTGATATTTGGAAGCGCTACACGACATCGTTGTATTTTGCTATTGTTACTATGGCTACTGTCGGTAGGTATCTTTTTTTAAAATTTAATTAGATTTAATTCATAATGCATAATGATTTTCATTTTGTCTGGCATTAGTTATCTTCACCCAACCTATGTAGTGGGAGTGGTCTGCTTTCAGTATTTAAATAGATGGTCACTAGCATAGATAAAATTAGAGGGGTATGCGATAATTGCTAGCCAATTGTAGAACTTAGACATATCTTTAATGTGATGGATCAATGATTCTTCCTCTACTCTTTGTTTGGGAAACAATTGAAAGAAACTCTGAATAAAGGATTAGATATAGTCTGAAGAAAATTGTTGGAGTAACCATTTAAACAGATTTAGTGAACATTTGGTCTATGTAGACTTAGAACCAAGTTGTATTATGATGATTTAATCCTTGTAACCAACTCCACTTGGTAAGCATAAGTCTTGAATGTTGTTATTTGTCATTAGTATTCACATAATTTTACTGATAAGAATGTCATAGTAACTCAAGTTTCAGTGCTTTGAAAAATAAAGCAGAAGAAACTCAGCCACTGTTTTCACACAGACCAAATCACAACACCATCTGTTATGAAATTACTGTCCTGGTGTGGTGAGACATATCAACACAAATTGAAATGTGAACCTTAGTTCATGACACAGCTGTTACTTTGTTTGCTGCTGCAGTTTTTCTAGGTTAAATGTATGAACTGACCGTTATCAGAACCGCTTCTATGTAGATCCATGTATTATTTGCATCGATTCTGAATGATTAATTTTTTTGTCCAAATTGTATACTATCTTATCACTCTTGGAAAGTTATTCTGAATGTATCATGCTTGCAACTTTCTTTTCTTTCACAGGATATGGAGATATACATGCAGTAAATTTGAGGGAGATGATATTCATAATGATTTATGTTTCATTTGACATGGTTCTTGGTGCTTACTTGATCGGTAACATGACAGCCTTGATAGTCAAGGGATCAAAGACTGAAAAGTTTAGGGACAGGATGACAGATCTGATGAAATATATGAATAGAAATAAACTTCATAAGGATATCCGTGAACAAATAAAGGGCCACGTGCGTTTGCAGTTTGAAAGCAGCTACACTGACGCTGCAGTCCTTCAGGATATTCCCATTTCTATTCGATCTAAGGTAATAAGAGAAAGAAGAGGTCCTTTAGCATCATTTATGGTTGTCTATGGAAATCAACATTGTTATTGTTCCTATTTGTTTCACTTTCTACAATAGCTTGCTTTGCCACCTGCTTCCAATGCTTGTTGATATTTGTTCTCAATTTGTTCACTGGAATCATGTTTTGTTAGCTTTACTTGTAAAATTTCCCTACGTTTCATCTCTATATGTTATATCTGTCAAATTTGTCTTATGTTTCAGAAAATTCATCTTTGTTCTTTGGCGACAAATTTCTGCTGGAGTTTTAGGCCATCTTCTGTTCACATTTTCCATGAAAGCATCTGGTTTGTAGATTATTGTGTAACAGACTAATTAACTTTTGCAGATATTCGAATCATTGTATTCGCCATACATCAAAAACGTTCCTCTTTTTAGTGGATGCTCTTCAGAATTCATCAATCAGATTGTAAGTAATATTTTCCCCATTTCCTGCCATATATCAGTATGAAATGACATTAGTATTATCTATACTTTTGGTGGCTAAAGCTGGAAGCTCTCTTTTGCTTTTTGGACTTGATCTAAAACCTTAAAACTAAGGGGATCAACACTTTCTAACTGGTTTTTCTTTGACATGAAATATTTTGTTATTTAGACTCAAGGAAACAAGTATATTTTATTGACATTGATCTTTTCGTCAATCGGAAATGGCTTTCAACTTTTATGCGCCCTTGTCCATTGGATTTATTGTTTTCTACACAATTGAAATGTTCTACACTAATTTTATCCTTGAAAGAATTCAAGGGTCCGTTTGATTTGCAAAAAGTCAGGGTAATGGTTCAATGTTTGATTTAAATGTTTGTTTGTAGGTCACAACAAATCAAACGATGAGTAACATAACATGACAAAAATCCAAACACTTGTTACTCAACAAACTGTAGGAATAGGTGTATAGGACTGATTATTGTTCAAAGACAAACTACCTAAATAACAGTCTTTACCACTCAGTATATAATTATGCATGTGTGCAGCCATATATATAACTTTTATTTTATTTTTTTACATTTTGATTATATAATGTATGTGTGTGTGTGCATACATATGTAATATTTCATATATATGTAGAAACTTTGTATTGATACTGCCACTTTTACTTTCAAGGTTGAACTTTGGATTGATAAAAAAGAACTTGGTAGTATGGGCCTCTTTTCTGCATGCTGAATAAGATTAGTGATACCTTTGTTTAACGAGAGTTTCTAGCTCGTCCGTTATCATTTCTTGCGCGTGTAATGTCAGGTGATAATAATTTATGTTCTTTCATCTTTCAGGTTACTAGGCTCCATGAGGAATTCTTTCTTCCTGGGGAAGTTATAATGCAACAAGGTTACGTTGTAGATCAACTATATTTTGTCTGTGATGGTGTGCTGGTAAGATTTTATATTTCTACAACCACTTCGCTATTTTTCAATTTCTATGTTTTCCCATATTTCAGGTTTCTGATATTAGTCATAGCTTCTGAGTAACTGGAATTAGACCTACTAGTATTCATACCCTTTTATTACCCGATTCATGCCGGATAATGCTGAATTTTCTTTGCAATGTATTACCTTGTAAAAGTGTTTATGAGAATAGCATCTCTGAGATTCTTATGATTGTTCTTCATAATATCTTCCATAGGTCAACAAAGAGGAAACAACTTTAGTATGAATTTTAGAACTACTTCATCGATAGTTTTTTCACAGAAGACGAGTTTCAGTTATGTTTATTGAATGCCCAAAACTGTTTCAATGCAGGAGGAAGTAGGCATAGCTGATGATGGGTCCGAGGAAACTGTTGCACTTCTAGAGCGCAACAGCTCATTTGGAGAAATATCTATTCTTTGCAACATTCCTCAGCCACATACTGTTCGTGTTTGTGAACTGTGTAGGGTCCTGCGGATTGATAAACAATCCTTTTCAAATATCCTAGATATATACTTTTATGATGGGAAGAAAGTATTAGACAACCTTCTAGAGGTAATCATTATATTTTTTTTGACATCATCTTCCCTTTAATAGAGTATCTACCATGAGTTCAAAATGCATTATGCTACTCTCCGGTTGAACACGGCATGGATGTACTAAGTTACTCATTTTGGTATTATGCAATTTTATTGTCTTCTGATCATGAGACACCTAATATCTCATATTTTACAGGGAAAAGAGTCTATTAGAGGTAAGCAATTGGAGTCAGACATCACATTCCATATTGGAAAGCTAGAATCTGATCTTGCTTTGAAGGTCAATAGAACAGCTTTTGATGGCGATATGTATCAGCTAACAAGTTTGATTCGAGCTGGAGCTGATCCCAAAAAGACAGATTATGATGGAAGATCACCTTTGGTAAGGAGCTTGAAACGTATTACTATGATATCATGTTATCAATAAATTCCATCCTCTTCATCTACGATGTGGTGATTAATTGATTATGCCACTAACAAATGCTGTTATAAAATGATTTCCTAATAAGAACCTTTGTTGTTTTTCGTATAGCATCTTGCTGCATGCAGAGGATATGAGGATATCACACTTCTTCTTATTCATGAAGGTGTAGACATCAACGTCAAAGGTAATTGTGTAACCTATATAGATATTCCTCGAGGATCAAACTTAAATTTTAGGTAATGCAAACATCACTGATGTCGTAATTTCACAGATAACTTTGGGAACACACCGCTACTTGAAGCAGTTAAGAATGGACACGATCAGATTGCTTCTTTACTTGTTAGAGAAGGGGCCTCTTTTAGGATAGATGATGGTGGTAGTTTTTTATGCTCAGCGGTTGCAAGAGGAGATTCGGATTATCTTAAAAGGCTTTTATCTTATGGAATGGATGCTAACTTGAAAGATTATGACTATCGAACCCCCCTACATGTTGCTGCATCTGAAGGATTAATCTTCATGGCAAAGTTGTTATTAGAAGCCGGAGCTAGTGTTTTTACCAAAGACAGGTACTGTAATTGATTCTTATTTTACATGTTTAGACTAACATTACTAATGTTTCCAAGAAGGGGAACCTTTTCATACTTGTTTTCAGGTGAAAATTTAAAATTGGCCCAATTCACTAGTGTGCTAGGTTTGTGTGCATGCATGCTCACTTGCGTGTGTCTACAACTATAATCCTGACGCCCGACGCTACTGTTTTCTAGAATTCATGCCTATAAATCTTACGATGACAACAACAACCAAGTCTTATCCCACTAAGTGGAGTTGGCTATATGCCCATAAATCATATAATTATTATTTCAAATCTTGATTTGCTATCATATACTGGACATACAATTCCAAAACAGAACATCAACATGGTATTAAAAGTATTGTGTTGTGAGTTCTTAATTGTGTTTTTATAGACATTACTAGTGCTCCGACCAAGATTGTCCGTTATAGGTGAAATATGAAATGGTTCTCTTTTTCCTTCTCCATTTTTCCCCTGGTTACAAAATACTTGGCTGAACTATATATATAGAATATGCTATAGGTTTAATGTTTCTTTCCTTTTCATTCCAAAACTTATCGTTTTTTTTTTTCATTTCACGCAAAACAGATGGGGAAATACTCCGCTTGATGAAGCTCGGATGAGTGGAAATAAAAATCTGATAAAGCTACTGGAAGATGCAAAATCAGCTCAATTGACAGAATTCCCTTTTCCCCAAGAAATTACAGGTACTGATATGTCGCAAAAGCCTTCTTTTTATCTTTTCATTTTTCTCTACTTTTCTTGAATCTAGATCATATATTGCTGTAAACTCAAATTTAAATCCATCTATCATTTTTTTCAGATAAAGTACATCCAAAGAAGTGCACAGTGTTCCCGTTCCATCCGTGGGATCCAAAAGAACAAAGAAGAAATGGAATAGTATTATGGATTCCACACACCATTCAAGAGCTAATCAAAACAGCAGCAGAACAGATAGGATTTTCCGGTGACTCTTGTATTTTATCAGAAGATGCTGGTAAAATTATTGACGTTAGCATGATTAAGGATGATCAGAAGCTGTATTTAGTCAATGAAATGCATTAGGCAATCATATTATGGCTCTTTTATAGCCATATAATAATTTGCCTCCTTGTAATGTGCTGTAATCTAGAAATAAGCACATTATTTGATCTTGTTAATGTTATGGTAAATGTCCCACATAGTTAAATTCCTATGATGAGCTTGTGATTTTTCATGGCAAGAATAAATTTTTCGATGCTAATAGAGTGAGCTCTCTCGCTAAAAGTATAAAATCCATTAGAAAACATTCTTAAAACAACTCATTCAGAAACTTTTACAAAATTAAAGCAAAATCCAATTTTTTTTTTTAATTTTTTTTTTTATAGATTTAGATTCTGTCTCGTTCAAAAACTTACGATAAGTGGGATACTTGTATTCACGTTGCAATCTTAGCAAACGTGCGTCCACTTTAATGCTACAATTTGTAGCTTCTGAACACGTTGAAACCATATAGGAACGCGCGAAAGAGTATACCAACGCCAAACCGAACAGGCTCCAAGTGAAAGTGATAATATAAACTGCATAGCCAGCTTTTTCTTTTTTCAATGACATATGTTATAATAATATTTACTTATTTGTCCAGGTTTAAAATTAGGACTTCAAACTCCCTAAGCAGACTGCATAGCCAGCTTACATAAACATTGGCCATTAAAAGTTAACAATGATTTGTTTAATTTACATTAAATTATGAGTGGTACTGGTAAGAGTGCTAAGATTGCAGTTAAAAACAACAAAGTTTGTTTGCATTCCATATTTCCATAATTCCATTTTCACTGGATTCTGAACTTCAGCATCACTTTAGTACTGATTTTTCTTACATAAACACCAATAGTCAACATACTTTGATATATTGAAATTCAGTGGCCATACTAAAGAGTTTTAGCTCATACCGGAGAACATTCCTTCAAAATTTTCAAAAAACCAACAAGATCATTTAACAAAATTAGATATGATTCCTAAATATTACATATTACCCCAAAAACATTAATCAAATAAGACCCTCTTAGCATATGTGTTGAATTTGTCGAAAGTGCTTTTGGGCTGCAACATTAGCAATGGTTGATGCATCTTCTTTCTTCATGTTCAACATATTTTCCTTGGTTGCCGAAGTGAAGTGTGATTGAGAAGTGTCACAAAGTTGAGCTATGGACTCCACAAAGCAACTCAAGTACAAGGGCAAACTTGAGCAAATAAGTGCTCCTAGTTTGATGATATTCATGGAAAAATTAATTTCAAATATCAAAGTGGATGTAGAATTTAAGTTTATTGGTCATATAATTAACCATGGTATGGTAGAGTACTAAATTTATAGTGGGAGTTTATATCTTGGACAATTATTGCCATGAAAAGTCTCTAACGTGCTAAGCAAGGTAGTAATATGGAAGATTCCTTGTGCTTGCATGTTGTTAAGAAATTGACCATTGCATGTTGTTGTCAAACAGAAATAATTGAAGCAATAAGAGGAGACAACTTTTTATATATTTCCACATTCATGCACTCAACTATTTTTTTGTGTTATACACATTTTGAATTTAATCACTATACATCAACATAAAATGGTTAAATATATTAATTTTATACAGACATTCAGTTATATTTATTTTAAGATATCTCTGTGCATATATTATAATAAATCTGGATTTATAATAATGTTAGTGTATAATTATTAAACCTCTCAATTTTATAGTTCTATAATTGCAGTTCATTTTTCTACATCTATAAGTAAAAGTTTTTCTAATTTCTAATAAAAAAAAAGTGAAAGGAAAAGAATATTCTAGTTTTATCATCAAAATGTAGGTTAAAGATATAAGGGTTGACTATGTTTTTGGTCCCTACAAAATTGCGAGCTTGTAAGTTTAGTCCTTACTTAATTTTAATAGCATTTTTAATCCCTACAAAAAATTTCTGCACTCAATATTAGTCCTTACTCAATCCAAATTTGTTTAATTTATGCTTAAACTCTTAAGTTTTTCAACAATTTTTTACAGGCATGTTAAGAACGTTATTAAAAGGTCCTCCGAAAAAAATATCGCAAAAATTTGATTTCTACGTCCATATTTTTGTTACTTATATCTTAAACTTTTATCGTTTTAAAAAATTCATATTTAATTTATTTCATGTTAAAAAATTATAGATTTTAGTAAATGAACCTTTCATAGTGTTCTAAACTTGTATAAAAAGAATCGTTAAAAAATTTAAGAGTTTAAGGATAATTAAACAAAATTTATTTTAGCAGGGACTAAAATTATAAGTAAATTTTGTTTTGTAGGGATTAAAAAAGCTATTAAAATTAAGTAAGAACTAAACTTAGAAGGTCGCCATTTTATAGGGACCAAAAACATAATTAACCCAAGATATAAAATAGTTATGTTGAATTGAAATTTCTTCTTAATAAAAGAGGTCCTATGTAGCAACTTGCATGAAATTTCTTCAGTGATGACCAAGTTGTTGAAAACTCTTCACACTCTTCCGTCAAACTCGTGTATCAAAATAATTTCTATAAAAAGATTTTTTTTTTTTTTTTTTTAGAATTTCAACGGTGTGAGTGATGGGACTGAATATGTTTTAAAGTTGTTGGAACACACTATATATGAGTGGAAAATTCAACAAAGCCAGCAAAATATTAAGAATATATATGTGACAAAATTGAATATTTTGTTTTTGGCGTTAACCCATTCGCAAAATTGGACATTTTTTTTTATATGCCCTAGTTGAAACAAAAAAATCAAAAAGTGCCCTACTTGAAACAAAAATACCAAAACTGCCCTACTTTTTCAGAGTTGACTGGTATGTCACAAGTTGGACTTGCGACCTACCTATGTCACAGTTCCAACTTGCGACATACCCCCTATGTCACAAGACCGAATTGCGACATACCCCTCTCTCAAATTTTGCAATTTTTTTGTCCTTATTATATGTCACAAGTGGGACTTGTGACATATTTATTTATTTACTTTTTCATTTTTTCTATTAATTTAATAGAATTAGTTTTAAAATTTTTTTAAAAAATAATTGAAATAAATATTTAAGATTATTTTTTTTAAGGAAAATATTTATTATTTATTAATATTACACATTTAAAAGTACAATACATTTTTGACCAAAAAAAATACAATACATTTAATTATTTCTTCTTCGGGCATTAGGTGGTCGTGGTCCCGTTCCACACCATGGTGCGGCAGCATTTCTTGCTGCATTATGTCGAGTTGGAGCGGGAGGAATAATTTGACGCCGAGATCTTTGACGATGAATTGGTTGATCGTCAGTTTCGTCGTTGTGCACTTGACTACTTTGACCAAGCGTCAACGAAACATCGTCTTCCCTGCTAGGCCATGTTGTATTGAGAAATTGATTCTCTTCAATGGAATTCAATGATAAACGGCCCAATGACGATTGACCAAACTCGGCGTCATTTGCAGGAGAAATTGAAAAATTAAATTCGGGACCCGGTGTGAATTGGGGATATAGGTCAGTTGGTGTTGGTGGGTAGTTGTAGTGTGGGTTGCTGTACATTTGGTTGTTGAAGTTTTGGTTGTTGGCTTGGGGGTTATTTGTGTAGGATGTTCCAGGTTGGTTTAGATCATTGTAAGCATATGTTGACATGTAATCATTCGTGTAAGATGACCCAATGCTTGGTGGATAATGATCTCTAGGTGTTGTGTATGGTGGTGGTGCGATAATTTGGTGCAGTGGGGTGTTGAGATCAAGAAAAGCGAAGTCGGAAGTTTGTGGTGCTAGTGTTGTTGGGTCGGTGGTTGTTTGGTAGTTGGATGGATCGGTAAATCGTTGATCAAGTCCTGAGAAGAAGCTCGGTGACGGTGGTATGTTGTTGTTGTTCTCTGGTTCTGGGTCTGAAACAAACTCCGGCTCTGATTCCACGTCAAATTCCTGTTCTGCCACCTCTTGTGGATGATCATCATGATAATCAATCCTTAAGTTTGGATTGCACACAGTTGTATACCAATTGATATAATCATCACTAGGGAGTAGCGTTCTCCTTTGCACGCGAGGTAAAGTATATGCTCTTCGACTGTTCCAATGGGCACACGCTTCTGGAAATTGCGATTCAATGTCTTCATAAAATTTCTTGAACCGTTTGTCCAATTTGTGCTATATCCGCATGTCCACAGGTGGTTCTGGTATATCTTGTGGTAAGCCAAACTGGAGCTTTACCCTATTCGCCGGATGCCACTCGACTTTGTCAAAACATATCAGATAAGTGCTTGCTGTACAATCCCAAAAGTCTCGTGGTTGGCGGTGTCGAAATTCTCTATACGGCCTCCATTCAAACTACCATAAAAGAAAAGATATAGTTAAAATATCAAATATCTTTCCGACACATTGCACAAAACTTTATGCGAGCAATAAAGGATGGAGAACTTTATGCGAGCAATAAAGGATGGAGAACTTAGGAAGAAAGTTACCTGCATGGGTAAAAATCAAATATCTTTCCTTCTAAATCATATGTTTTCTTTAGCGTGGACATATCTAACTTTTATTTCAAACAATGCAGGATATGCCATGAATATCCCCACGTTCAATTACTACCGCAATGAAATTGCAAGAGCAGATCGACAAGCATTAGCTTGGGTCGACAACATTCCCGTCGAAAAGTGGACTCAATCACATGATGATGGTCGACGATGGGGCCACATGACGAGCAACCTAGTAGAGTCGCAAAATAACGTGTATAAAGGTATTCGCGGACTCCCAATCACAGCTATTGTGAAAGCCTCCTACTACAGGTTGGGGGCCTTGTTTGCTAAAAGAGGACACGAGGCATCGGCAAGGGTAAATTTCGGGGAACCATTCTCAGAAAACATCATGAAGTTTCTGAAGGCAGAGGTCATCAAATCCAACAGTCACAGTGTCACTCAGTTCGACCGAGATAGGTATACTTTCTCCGTCCGTGAAACTATCGACCATAGAGAAGGATTGCCGATGGGAGAATACAAGGTCGACCTGCGAAGTAAATGGTGCGACTGTGGAAAATTCAGGGCGTTACACCTACCATGCTCACATGTCATTGCCGCATGTTCTAGTTTTAGCTACGACTATAAAACATTTGTTGATCATAAATTTACGAATGAATGTGTATACTCTGTATACAATATCCATTTCGATGTGGTTCACCACCAACAGTATTGGCCAACTTATGTAGGCTCAAAGGTGGTTCCCGATTCAGCGATGCGTAGAGCTAAGAAAGGTCGTCCCCCAATTACTCGCATTAGGACCGAGATGGACGTTGTGGAAAATGAGGGGAGAAAATGCGGCATTTGTAGGATGACCGGTCATTCCCGAAAAAATTGCATTAATACTGAACATCAGTAGCAATCTATGCATATTTTTTTTAATTGTATTTGGTTTGTATTTTATTAAATTAAATATTAAATATTTGTTCTTCGTTTAAATGTATTGTACCTTTAAATGTGTCATCTTAAATCATAAATATTTATTTGAATTATTTTTTTTAAAATTTTTAAAAGTAATTCTATTAAATAAATAGAAAAAAACGAAAAAGCAAATAAATAAATATGTCACAAGTCCCACTTGTGACATATAATAAGGACAAAAAAATTTCAAAATTTGAGAGGCTTGCATGTCGCCATTGCCTCTTGTGACATAGGGGGTATGTCGCAAGTCGGAACTGTGACATAGGTAGGTCGCAAGTCCAACTTGTGACATACCAGTCAACTCTGAAAAAGTAGGGCAGTTTTGGTATTTTTGTTTCAACTAGGGCATTTTTGGATTTTTTGGTTTCAACTAGGGCATAAAAAAAAAATTTCCCAATTTTGCACCTACTCTCCAAAGTTGTACGGTCTCTATCATCTTAATGACTGATAATACACCTTTTGAATCCTTTCTCGTATCCTTAATACTTTGTGATTGCACAATATTTTCCTCTCCTTTTCTTCTTCTGCTCTTTTTATAGGGCATGTTATAGAATTATTTTTTATTGTCCTCTAACTTGAAGTTAAATTTGTAGCTTTTATTTCTAGAAGTAATTTTTTGCTCAAGTCACTCAAGTTTGTCGAAATCAAGTGGAGGTCCGACTCTCACTGTAAAAATCGGCTAAAATAAAATTTTTACATTCAACTCGGTTTCAAAAAATTGAAATAGTAGAAGTCCATTCATATTAGTTAAACCTATATTATATGTGTGCACACACAAAGGAGTCTTTTAAACGTAGGAACAAATCAACAAGTTCTATTATGATCATTTACACTTCCACACGAAACAGACCAAAAAATGCACCCCAACTTCATTTTCATAGGGATTAATTCACTTCTTAATTTGGTGACTATAGTGGTAAGTAAGGTCAGCTTTTGCTTCATCTACATGTCATGCCAAACAGGATTAAAGCAGTTGATTTTTGCATCATAACAAGTTTTTGTTGAAACTTGAAAGTGATCTACAAGCATCTTTATTCAACCTTCCCTTGTAGTTGTATGCCCTACAAATATATGTCACAAAGTTTTGGTAGTCCTACAATCACAAGAAAAGGTTTCTCGTCTTAGGCTGTGAAATCTGTAACATTAATCACATATTATCAATAACCAATTAATATGAGTTTATCATCTTCATCCAATATATAGTACGTTGATAGTAGCTACAATTTCCAACTTTAGTAAATCAGACATGGCATGTTGAAAATACAATGTTGATGCTGCTTTTAGTGATTATGGATTTGGCTTTGACATGCGTTTACGTGATGAGCATGGTAACTTTATTCAAGTGGAAAATGTTACATAGACACCCTTTATTGCCATACACTCTTGTACACCCCATGCACTGTGAAGATAGAAGAGGAGAGGAAAGAGAAAGTGCTTGTGCGGGGTCCACGTGGCTATGTGTCAAATTTTTGTGGGGGTGTCAATATGTGTACTGTCACCTAAGGGTGTCTATGTATCATAACTCATTCAAGTAAAGATATCCAAGTTTGGTAATTGGCAGTGGCGTAGCCAGAAACTTTGAATAGTGGGTGCACTATATATGTAAATTTGTAGCAGAGCCATCATCTTAAATAATTTGGAAACCCTGTTTTAATTTTGTAGGAGGATCGATACCGATTTAGAGTAGTCATTTAATTGGGTCTCTAAATATGTGATGTGTTATCACTAAAATATTTGATGCAAAATCAAAACTATGAGTACATTTTCAAATGTTTCTTTTTATATTAATTGTATATAGACCAAATTGGTTAGTGAAAAATATATATAAGGATTAAATTAACTAACTAAAGATCACTGATTTAAAAATCAAAAGGACTAATATAAAACATAGTTTTATTCTTAAACATAACACACACAAAAAAAGTTGCATAAAAGTTTGAAGCAATTCATAGTTTTATCAATTTATAGATGTGAATAAATTATATAGCCAATACCAGTTTGAACGAAAGTGTTCTAAAATCTACACCACAAGTAACATAAATTACACTTTGGTCACTATATCAGAATTGGGATTCAAAATTTAGTGGGGGCACAAGCCTGCAATGCATAGAGGCCAACGTGGCTCCGCCACTGGTAATAGGTTGAGTCTGCCTTAATGATAAGCTCATTGCATGTGCAATGATATACAATGGATAAGCGATTATTGTATTGAGAATGTTATTTTTGAGCTTGATTTAAAGATTTTAGTGAATATTGTTTCCATAATCTCTCACCTGACATTCTTTAGTGTGTATTATTTATGGTTGTTGGGGTTAAGATATTAGACTTTCCTTCGTCGGATAAAACTTGATTACTGTTCATGTGTTGGGTTTAAGAGTGATTTTGTGCAAACTACTACAATTAATCTTTAAGTTTATGAGTCTATTCCATGTTGTGTTCATAAAATTATTTTAAAATAAGAATAACTTCAAACAAAATATTTGAAAACCATAATTTGTAATATGACTTTGGAAGGTGTCTGGTTAGAACTTTGAACGGGTAGCAAGAGTCATGCTATATAGAATGAATGATATTTTGTGAAATCTCGTGAAGCGCACATGTTTAGGTTAAACAAAACTTAATATCAACACTGTTTGATTGACTTTAATTTCGAATTTGGTGGAAACAGTTCAGAAGTGGTGTTATTTAACTCAAAACACTTATCGTGATGGCTTCGAGATATTACATTTTTGTGATATTTAGCATTTTTCTAGGTAATTAAGATAAAGATCAAAAAAAAAATTTTTATTAAATTGAAAAAAAAATGATTTTCACTTCAATATTATTCCTATAATTAGAAAAGGGGAATACCAAAATAATCTAGTGAGGTAGCATGTAGTAGGGACCAAAATAAGTTAATCATCCTTTTTTTTTCATCTCAACTTATCAATTTAAAAAAAAAATGAAATAACCATTTCCCATTCCCCCATTTTCCCTCTATTAATCAGTTTTTCAAAACATACTGAAAGGACACTTATACCCCTAACGGTTTTCAACGTTTCTTCGCGCGTAAAACACAGATTTCAATTCATCTTCAACAAGCTTAACCGAATCAGTTTCATTTTCAGTTTTCTGTTAAATCTCTCTCTCTCTCTCTCTCTCTCTCTCTCTCTCTCTCTCTCTCTCTCTCTCTCTCTCTCTCTCTCTCTCTGCATTGAGCTCTGTTTCCAACAATGGAAGCTTCACATGAAAGAGAGAGAATCGATCAATTCTTCAATCTTTTCCATCATCAACAACAACCCACCATGTCATTCTCCATCATCGACGCTTCAAAGAAGCGAAAACGATGGACGAAAATTTTCCCGCTACAATCTTTCGCTGACCCTGGTTGCCCAATTTCACCTTCAGGTCCGTTCCGCGAAAACGTTCGACTTTTTCTTCAAGAAGCTGGCGAGCTTGAAGACTATTCGGTTATGGGGAATCCTCTTTGGTGCACTTTTCTGATTCATGAAAAGAAGAATCTAATGGTTCCTTTCTATGCTCTTGAAGAAGAAGTTTATAACTCTTCTCATCCTTTCTGTGATCATTGCCGTTGTGTAGGTTCGTTTTCAAGTTCTGATTTTTAGTGTTTCTTGTTATGGGTTTGTTTAGTTTTGCATGAATTTTGACTTTTTTGTTCGTTTTCTGAATTGGGCATGATTGAATTTTGCTTCTTTATCAGTTTCTCTTAATTGGATCGGTTCAATTTTGCAAAAAAAAAAAAAATTTGATTTTTCAGTTTGTTTTCTGAATTAGGGTATGTTTGAATGGTTGAATTTTGGGTCTTTTTCAGATTCTTGAAAAAATTGGTATTTTGTTGTCTTGATTAAGGTCTTTTGATAATAATGTGATTGTTTCCCAAATGCCAATTTTGGATTATTCAGTTTGTTTTCTGAATTGGGTATGCTTGAATTTAATGTACATATGAAATAATTACCAAATGCAAATTTTGGATTTTTTTCCCTTTTCTATTATGATGTAGATTTAGCTTGTGATTTGTGTGTGAAAATGGTCCAAGAATGTTGATTTGTTATGAAAAGGGTTAGTTAAAAGTGTATGATTTGTACTACTTTAACTTGAATTTTGTCATTTGGATTTTTGGGTCTGTAATTAATTTAGAAACTGAAATGGGTTTTTGCTGATATTGATACTGGTATATGATTTGGTTATGTTTATGATTGATAGGTTGGAGTGGACATTTTGTATCAAAGAGAAGGTACCATTTTATAATCCCAATGGATGATGGGTGGCATAAACCCTTAAATGAAGAAGCTCTTGATGATCAGAGTCATCTATTACATGGTGTGATTCATTGCAATGGTTATGGCCATTTGGTATGTCTTAATGGCATTGAAGGTGGTTCCAAATTTCTCAGTGGGAGAGAAATCATGGATCTATGGGACAGAATTTGCACCAATCTTAGAGCAAGGTAATAAAAATCATTCATACTAGTTATAGAATATAGTATGTAGTATATAGTTGCATTTCTGGTATGTTTATCTGGCTACATTGTTTAATGTAGGTACATTGCAGTTGAAGATGCTTCAAGGAAAAGGTCAATGGATCTTCGCTTACTTCATGGTGTTGCTTATGGTCACTCTTGGTTTGGTAGGTGGGGTTATGGTTTTTGCCGTGGAAGCTTTGGTGTGACAGAACAAAACTATAATGAAGCTATTGAAACTCTTGGTTCATTAGTTCTTGATGATATTGTAAGAGATCTGAGTAAGACAAAGTACCACAAAGATGTCAAGCAAATGATTCGTTTCTATAGAGATATGAGTGAAACTCATATCATCACAATAAGAGAGCTTCTAAGATTCATGCTCACTGTCAAGTCCCGTCGACCAGTGTCGAAAATGACAGTCACTTGTTCTTCTCCTAATGCTGTTTCTGATACTGATTCACCTTCTTGTGATACTTCAGCGTTTATCTCAAAAAAGGCAACCAAACCTGCACTTTCAAGTAGTAGATCAAATTTCACAATGAAGGAAAAATCAGCTAGGTATAAGAAATTCAGCACTGCAGTAGCTAATATGGATAGTAGGTGGCCAACAAGGAGACTAGAGTTTGCAGCTCAAGTGATTGTGGAAGCATTAAAAGAGGACAAAGCTATGAAACCAGGCTCTAGTGGAATGACAAGACAAGATGTGAGGGATGCAGCTAGGCTTCACATTGGTGATACTGGTTTACTTGATTATGTGCTGAAATCACTTAACAATGTGATTGTTGGAAACTATGTAGTTCGCCGCACGGTTAACTCTTCCTCAAGGATCCTTGAATATACAATTGATGAGCTCAGAAAAGGGCACCAAGCACCTGAAATGGAATATGGTGTAGTGACAATTGCAGATAAACCTCAAGTCGAGTCATCAACGTTATCATCATCATCATCTTCGGTGTCTGGTAATGATGTTTACAGTGATGTACTTTATCTTTACAAGAATGTGTTGTTGGGTTATCCGGATTCAGAGGCAGTGGAATTAGCAGTTCAAACAATTCTTGACTGCAGACACTTTGTGAAAGAGTGGAAATTGAGAGATGAAATGGAACATGTTTTGACATTTATTTGCCATTTGAAACCAAATTTCGTCGAGAAGAAGTCGGATTTAAAAGGGCCATCTTGTGGTGAGATTGTAACTGTTCCATTACATGCAACAGTTAGAGACCTAAAGCAAACTGCTGAGGCTGCATTAAGGGACACATATTGCATAGCTGAAAGACTGATAGTGACAGATATCAAAGAATTGATGGATGTAGAAGATGAAGAAGTGATTTTTGGACAGATTGAATCTGGTGTGAAGCTTTCTGTAAGGGGAATTGGCATTGATTTGTGTACTCCATTGAAATATCAAGGAGGAAGTGATAATTGGAAAGTGAGGTGTGAGTGTGGAGCACAAGATGATGATGGTGAGAGAATGGTGGCTTGTGATATTTGTGAAGTGTGGCAGCATACAAGATGTTGTGGAATAGATGATTCTGAGACAGTTCCACCTTTGTTTGTTTGTTCTGTATGCTGTGATTCACTTATGCCACCAAGGATTGAATCTAGCAGCTTTGGTATGGTAGATTATGCTGATTCTTATCTTGTTTCACCTGAGCCTACTCATTTGCTCGAGTACGGTTATGGATATTGAATGATTCATTGAATACATAATATAGTACAATACCTTGTTGTTGGTTTAAAAACTTGTAAACTCAATTTTTTGTAAACATAATATAGTACACAGTTTTTTGGTAGCTGATTAAATGCTGTAATGATCATTTTTTCAATTCTTGGTTTTTGGCAAAATGTATTACTTTTGCAGTTGAAGGAATAAGGGAATTCCTTAAGAACTTTTGCAGTTGAAGGAATAACTGTATTCTTTAAGATTCATATGAAAATGCAATATGGAAATTGAGGCAAAATATTTGTGAGTCAATTAAATCTTATTGCGAATATTCATAATTTCTAACTGGATTTGTTGTCTTCCAATAGGGCTAGTTGTGTGTTTAAAGTTTCTTGTAGCAGTTGGATTTGTCTCCTCAGTTCTATTTCTTTAAATGTTGTTTTCATAGAGGCATTTTTTTTCAAAGTCGAAATGAGAATAGTAGTTTCAAGTAAATTCTCAAGACAGATAGGTAGTTCTCTAATGGACACGGTTAAATACCAAATATTCCTTGCTTAAAATTTTGCTTACACATTCACATACCAAAGTTACTTTCCAGTAACAATAGCTGTTTTTTTTTCTTCTTGATTTGGAAGATCAAACTAAGTTGAAATCATGTAACATATGAAAAAAATTCTGAGAAATTTGGCACTTGAAAAATGTTTTGGGAAAAATTTACATTTTTTCCGAGTAAGGGTATATTAGCAATTTTTTGAAATATAGGGGAAGAGTTGCAAATATGAGAGAAGTACAGAGCCAAACTGAAAATTTGGAAGAATATTAAGTTCAAAATTAATTTACTAAAAGTTTAGGGTTTTGCAATTTCTAATATGGTTTTTAAATACTCCAATTTTCAAAAATTGTGTTGATGGAGGGTGACATGGCTACGTTTGACACGTGGGACAAATGAAGTGGTTGAATGGTGACACACAGTAGCTAATGTGGTTGTCTTGAAGTCTTCGACCTCCAATTTGTGATAACATGTGGAAGTCCAACGACTCAAACAGTGACCTAAAAATCTAGCAAAGCATTTGGTAGCGAGTGAATGCTCTATTAACGATCAAAACCTCCGGTAAACTTTTTGGACCTTCGAAATACACAACAATGTTAATTTAACGAGCAAATGACCACATAATTGAGTGTTGAGGGTGACAACTCGCTTACACTTGCATCACCACCAGAAAACATTCAAACTTTTCGCTGATTTTCTCGTACAAATTCAAATCCCAATTTAGGAACTTTGCTCTAATGTCAAAATGACTCATAAATCTAGAGAGAATCAACTCTCAATTTCAAAAGAGAAAACTATTTTACTTTAGACTTAAATGAAAATATTTGGAGAGGTTGAATCTATTTATACTAGTCCTAGAGTCCAATTAAAATAGCAGTAGAAATAAATGACATAAATGGAATTATGATTTCATCTCCCTCACTGTGTCGAAGAGTTCCTAACAAAAACAACTTTTGCACGACCTTCTCAACAGCCTACCATGCAGCATTTGAATTGCTTTCTTTCCGAAGCTATCACAACTCATTATATTGATCTATATTGCCAACCTACCAATGAGATTCCAATCATTAAACGTTTGAATCATTTTCAAAAAAAATGTCCCACAACTCCAAGATTATGGCAGCTTTGATAAAAGTTGTGAAGAATTGATATTTTACTAAAGAGAGCAGGAAATAACCATAAATACAAAATAGAATGCAGCAAAACTTCAAGGATCTGCACCATCCTATAACCAAAGAACCTGATTCAATCTCAAATGACAATTTATTTCTCCTTTTAATATGTTTAAGCAAAATGCATTATTCAACCAATTATTCCAACCCCCAACTAACGCAAACTCCTTCAAGTAAAAAAGCTATTAAATGATTTGAACAATATGCTAAAACAGAATTATGAGAAAGCATGTTTACACAAAGTATCACCCTACAACTTCCGCAACAGCAAAGATATATATCGCTACACTTTCTTTGATCAGAAGAAAGGAGCTCTGTGTGGTGTTCCTTTTCGTTTCCTTTTCTGAGGCTCAGAAGTTTCCCCTTGTGATTCCCGAGTAGGAATTGAATCTTCAGACTTTCTTGACATATCCTTGACCTGAAAGTTCAAATAAAAAAATGATAAGATAGTAATAACTATATGTCAGAACTCAGAAATGTAATGAACGGGAAAAATAAATGGTTATGATTGTCAAATTGCAGTCATCACCTTGCAAGCAAGCAATGGAGCAGTACTGATATGAATCAGCTCCATTTGAGTTTCTGCTGCCAAAGCCGCATGATGATGTGTCATCCAATGCTGATCCACATCGTGGGAGACGATGCAGAACCCGCCGGTTGTTGCATTTGTATTGCTGCGATCAAAGAGGAATCAAATACAGACACTAAAACAACTTCATTAAAAAATTGAATTACTTAAACCCATTTATTTACTCTTCCAAGCAAACATAATTGTAGTAAGAATTTTTTAGGTGTATGGGTAGGGAGACATAAGCACCACTTAGAGAGTTAAAGTAAATATTGGGTTTCATGTTACAAGAAAATATATGTGGAAGTACCAGTTAACAATTAGCAAAACATGTATTGGTAATCCAATGCTGCACTGAATGTCCATAAACTATATCAAATTTTTTCCTACCACCACTTTAACAGAAAGAAATATCTATAAAAGAGTATCACCCTATAACACATCTAAAAGGAAAACAAATAATGCTTTTAAATCAATTTCCTACTATGCTTTCTTGTTACATTTCATGAAACACACAATAGAGACTTGCAGTGATCTTTTACAAGTTCTCTAAGTGAATTTAAGAACCTATTGTTAGCAACCAAAGTCACAAAAAGCACAGAAATTTGCAGTGAATCGCATAACTTTTGACTGTAACGATTACATTTTTTATTGACAAATTTAAAGTCAAGCTAAGATATAGTAGAATACCTTAATCTTGGAGCAGTTGATATATGACTGCATAGTAGTAAGGCAGACAACATCCTTGTGCATATATTTATAAACTTTGAGTATCTGGTGATCATGATGAAATCCTGATGATAGACCATATACCGGCAAGCAGATTCTTTGCAATTTATACAGTATATATTCAACTCATTCCTTCGATCTAAATGAGCAGAACATGACTTGAAAAACAATTTCCCCAAAAAATCCTGAAGCCACTTTGGCTGGTGAACTTCACGTTGGGCCACTTGCTCATCCTACAAATTAAACCATGTTATTAAGTCTACTAGGAGTTACATTAAAAAAAATGTTCATCACATCACTGTTCATCCTTCTCTGATTTTGCTAATTACTTTACTTTCAAAATATAATTTTTCTCGGTTTTCATTTTCTCCAACCCTCACGCATAATTATATGCATACAACATTTGAAATAGATGTTATACACTCTGTCTCTTTTCGGTGCTTCATTAACTCATGTCGCCATTGAGATAGAAAAATCAAAACATATGAGCCAATCACAAATAAAGGTAATCTATTACTCGTAAATTGTACACCAACACAAAATGATATGTTCATTTCATTTTATTTTATTTTGGTATTAACGCTCTGGTTCCTAGGGGAAAGGGCCCATAGTAATCTGTAGTTTGGCCGGGAGGTAAGTAAAGCCTATCCAAGAACTGTTCCCATCAGGAATCGAACTTGGATTCTCCTGAACGATTCAAAGATAATTATACAAGCAGCAATTTATGAAACGAATATTTCATATAAAATATATAATGAGTGAAAACAGTGTGAAGAAACCAAAAAAAAAAAAAAACTCAGGCTGAATGTAATCTATGTGATAGATATCATATAATAATGATGGTTAATTGCAAACTTCTCAGTTTATGCCAGAGGGAGAATCTTTCTTAATCAAATTCAAATGCAACAGAACAAAAGTATAACCAAAAGTAAAAAGCTTATCAGTATCAACATAGCCACTAATCTTCTCACAAAAATTACAGTAATTTTTTTATCAAGGAGATAAAATTAGAGAAGAGCTCATTATAACATAAAAAGTACACAGGCGGAAAAATTTAATTAACTACCTTAATCATTTTTCTGGAAGAAGAAGAGCTCATTGTTCCTTTCTTGCAGGTTTAAATTCGAAAATAGGTTTAACTTTCACAATGAAAAGATTTCGAAGGAGAGAAAGGTTAACCCTAGAAAGAGGCTGTTCTGAACCGAACCTCACTTACTGAGCATGAATGAGTTTATATACCCAGTACTGAAAATAAAATAAACTCAACAAAGACTAAATTGACGTAACCGAAGCATTTCTTCTCAATTCCTTTTCAAAGTTGACAATTTGTCGTCTCATAATAAAAAAATAATTTTTTATTTGCAGTTTTCCGTTTCACCTTCACGGTCATGATTACTTTGCTTCCTTATAATTATTTCGTTCCGTTTCTTTTCAATTCCTTTTCCTAGTTGACAATTTGCAATCTTATATTAAAAAATCAATTGTCATTAGCAGAGTTCCGTTTCATTTTCTCGGCCATTATTAATTTCCTTCCTTAGAATGATATTATAAAATCCAAAAAGAGCCATTTCACCGGTGTCAATATTTATTCAAATTAGTGTTATCAATCGCAGATTGTGAAAAATAGGGGTTTGTTCAAATTCCACTATGTAACACTAACAATGCTATAGCCATTATTTGACAATGTTTTGTACTAAAAAGCTAAAAAGTGTATTGCAGAACAATAGCAATAAGTTCAAATTCTGCTATGTTATAGCCCTACTATAACGATCTATTTAACAACACTTACTTAGATAGAGATTAGAAGGATATTGAAGTTGCACATTTCAATCTAACTCTTAGAATTTGTAGCTGGACCTAATACAACCCTGCAAATCGGCTTGTGAGGCGGGGACTGCGCCCACTTATAAATACTTGTTTTATACATATCACTTTCTATGTGGGGCTTGTATCACCCCTCTGCATGCCCAAAACATAGCGGAAACCTAATACCATCTTAGACTTTGTGGTTGGGCCTAACACAACCCCACAAAACCGGTTTGTGAGGTGACGACTACTCCCACTTATATAAACTAGTTTTATACACATCACTTCGAATATGAGACTCTTAATAGTAACAACCATATCACAACCAATTGACAAAACACATCGGGTTTCGGTTTTCTCAGCAACTTTCAAACTAAACAAATGAAACCAATGAAAAAAGATGTCTTATATACCGAAAAAACAATTCTACACACACTCTAAACTTCTCAATCTCTAACCATCACAACCCCGGAAATATTTACATGTAAATTTCTCATTTTTAGCTGGACCCTGAAATTTCAATAAATATTCAATCATTTTAATCAGCTACTGTTACATGAAATTATTACCTAAATAGCAACAATGGAATATGAATTCACACAACAATACTATTGCTCGTGTCTAGCAATTGAACATTAATATACTAAATGTGGCACTGTTAAATGACTAACTTATGCATTCTGGTAATAGGAATTGAAACAAAGATGCAAGAAATTAAGATTAAAAATGAACTTTTGAATTTTACCTAGCCATGAGAAAAAGGAAAGATTGAATTTTGTTGAGAACTGCCAATGGAAGGAAGAAAGCACGATGTGGGTATTTCATGCATAGTATTCAATTCTCGATTGAAGAAGAAAGCGAGGGAAAAAAGATTACTTTGAATGATTAGGGTTTTCTCGATTGAGTTCATCATAGTTGTGTTTCAGTTTCAGCGTACGGAGAAAGAAGACAAATGCTAAAATAAAAATAAGGGTCATGTTAACCGGTGCCCCCAGGGCACTAATTAAGCAGCTATAAGTGGAAAGAAAAAACAAAGTCAACATTAAAGACAGCACTTTTTCAAGTTTTAAAAAGTAAAATATACAATTTTCGAGAAAATATTTCCATTTATAATTCCTTAACCAGTGCCCCGGGGACATTGGTTAACATTTCCCTAAAAATAAATGAGTTTTTTTTTTGGGTACAACAAATGAGTTTATTTATTAGGTTCCAAATAAAATGTTTTGGTTCCATAAAAAAAATGTTATAGCTTTTCGGATAAGTAGGGTGTAAATGGGTTAGCCGTACCTGACGTTGTAAGACTTAAGTCTGATCAACTTAAAAAATTATAAAGCTGAGTCTGACTTATTGCTTATCATAGACCCATTTTCAAGATCTAGTTTGACCTTTTAAAGAACTTATGAAGCCTGAAAACTTATTTAAAATCTTATTCTACACTAAGGTTTAGCAACACCTATAAACCTACTATTAAATAGGTCAAAACTTATGAATGCCTATAACACTTGAATATGTAACGAAGATCTTTTTTTGTTACCAACTAAGATCTAATCAAGTTAATATATCTGTTACTAAATAACTAAATCATATGAAAACTTGAGTTTACGAAAAAAATACTTCAACAGTATCGATAATGGAAGATATATAATATATTCTCAAAACTATATTAAATAATATTTAACTATTTTTTATGTTGTTATAAACTATATTATTTTTTTCAATGATACTAACAAATAACAAATACTCTAAATGAATGATATAATTAATGATACAACAAGTGCATTCGAATAAGATTAATTAAAAAAAAAAATCATCTTTTTCTCACTAGTCCAAAATGTATCTATCTATTATATATAATATTACGTACACATTAAAGATTAATAAAAAAAATTCATTTTTTTCTCACTATTCCAAAATGTATCTATTAAGAGATCAATTAAAGATTCATCTTTTTCTTACTAGTCCAAAATTCATCTTATATATAGTATTACGTACCCATTAAATATCAATTAAAAAAAATCATACTTTTCTCACATCAAAACACGTGTTTTGTTCTGCTTATCTTCTATTCAGAGTGTTGGAGTATTTTGAGAAAACGATGGGAAGTGTGAGTTTTCTGGTGCTTTTGATTTCGTGGTGCTTGATGTTGCACTATTCACAAATTCCCTACTCCCAAACATAACCACCACAATGGATTTCAATCTTCATATAACTCAAAATTAAAGTTGAAGTTGTGTACAAAGCAAAGGAACATAATCTATTAGTGTTTATCAAGGATTTTGATAATTTCAAGTTGCCATCTTCGTTAGTGCTCACTTGTTCTGTTGATCTCAAACCTTATATGCTTGATCATGATAAAAATTTCATGTTTATTGGACTTTCTGCTGCATATAAAACATGCAGTGAAACATATTAGATTGATAGTTGGAAGTTTATTGTGGAAAAACCTGAAATACGTCGTCACATCTCGTTGCTCATGATTACCGTAGTTGTAATTGGCACAATTGAGGTAGGTGGTGTTCTCTTGATGTTGCTTGTTAGATGCAGGGCTTTTGTTATAGGATTGTTTGCCATTGGAGAATAAGTTGGAGTTGGAGCGCTGATGAACTTATTCATTAGTTTGGATATATTGCATGATTAAACTAGTTGAAAACTTGCATTTGTTTTATGCATTTTAATTTCAGTTGCTTGAATTGAAAAATACTTTTAGTTTGGAATCCTTTCTACTATACATTGTTATGAATTTCAAATTCTGTATAAGTATGTTGCAACGTTAAGTCTGGGAAGCGTCCAAGTTATGTGAAAAATATATTGTGTGTATGTTGATAACCTCATTTGGCACGATTAGAAATGTGTTGTTTTGCTTGTAAAGTTACTCCCTTTTTTGTTTAAATTAGAAAAATACATGTGAGTTTTTGAGAGAGCTTATAGAAATTAGCTTATGAAAAGTCCATAAGTTGGTTCCAACTTATTCTCAAAACACTCTCAAATGTTTCAACTTATTCTCAAACACGTAGCTTATATGAAAACAATTTGTCTTTATTTTATCTTTTGTTATAGAATCAACTTAACGATGAGATCAAACACAAATACTACCTTGATGCTCTTTTAAGATATAAAATACAATCATTAAAACGGTATTGTAGTAATTTTCTTTTAAGGAATGCAAATCTATTTAATTTAAGAAATGCACTTGTTAAATATTTGCCTAGCCCCTAAATACACTTATGACCGACTTTATTCTTGCTCCACTTTATTTAGTGTTTTTTTTTATCAAATATAATATTAAGAGTCAACAATTTCATCTTTGATTATCCTTGTATTTGGATTTTGAGTCTCAGTGACAAATAATACTTTTCTTACCAATATCGATTAGCTAGTTAGACATCAATCTTCGACTTTTAGGTGATATAAATTACTTTAGATGATATAAATTACTTTTAGATGAAAAACGTATGTCCTTTATTATTCTAAATAAAGATATAAGTTACGTATAGGATCTTTTACAAACAAAAAGAACAAAAAATTGTGTTTTTAAATATAAAACCCTCTACAAATTTTTGGATACATTTATTATTCTTTTTTCAAATGTGACAATAAATGATATAAAAAATATAAACGTTTTAATTTCCCAAAACCATTTGGTATAGTTTTCAAAAACATCGATAGTTTGGTTATGATTTTGTGTTCCATGTTCTTTATTCATTTAATAAAATATTTTTCCTTTAAGTTTACCTTTACTTTAAGTTTACCTTTACTTGCATTTACTTTAAGTTTACCTTTACTTCTAAACGAACGTTGTATTTCGACTCAGTTGAAATAGTTGTCTAAACTTATATTTTTATATCAAATCTATGAATATTTAAAAAAAAATTGAGAAATATTGCACAAATATGTTCTAGGATTTACTAGTTTGATCCTGCAAGTAACATTTTAAAACTAGTGATTGTTTACCAAAAATACCGGTAAAAAATAGTGTAATGTCCATACCAACTGAGATATGACCACTATTATTTTCGTTTAAACTAGTTAAGATAATGTCCATACCAATTTGAATAATGAAAAATCTAGTACAAAATGTATCATTCCACTTATAAATTATTATAGTCAAGATTATATTGAGGTGATTCATATTTTAATGTTTTTTTACTATTTTTAATTAATAATTTAAATAATATTATAAAAAGGATAAAATAGTAAGTAAAATACTTTAAATGAAGGTAAAACTAAAAGTGGAAAAGGCTAACCTAAAGAGTAAATGCTATTAACTATTTTTCATGTTGTTATAAACTATATTTTTTTTTTCAATAATACTAACAAATAACAAATATTGAAGGATATAATTAATGATACAACAAGTGCATTCAAATAAGATTAATTAAAAAAAAATTCATCCTTTTCTCACTAGTCCAAAATGTATGTATATTATATATATATATATATACACACACACACACACACACACACACACACACACTATATATAGTATTACGTACCCATTAAAGATTAATTAAAAAAAATCATCTTTTTCTCACTAGTCGAAAATGTATCTATTGAGAGATCGTTTAAAGATTCATCGTTTTCTCACTAGTCCAAAATTCATCTTATATAGTATTACGTACCAATTAAAGATCAATTAAAAAATTTTATATCTTTCTCACATCAAATGCGTGCTTTGTTCTGCTTCTCTTCTCTTCTGAGTGTTGGAGTCTTTTGAGAAAACGATGGGAAATGTGAGTTTTATGGTGCTTTTGATTTCGTGGTGCTTGATGTTTTCGGTTACTGAAGCCAATTTCAACATTGATTTTATTGAATTGAAGTTTGACAGAAAGAGGAGTGAAACAAGTTTGATTTCAAAGGGGAGTCAAAGTTCATGCATAGAAACCCTGTTGACTTGTTTTGTAATAGTCGCAATGATGCCGACGTCAAAATAAGTTATAGTTATGGAGGTATAATCTACAAATCCGTTTACAACTTGTTTTTCATTAAAGAAAATAGATCTTTGGCTTTCTCATCCGAATTCGTCCTTGAAATAATTGTTCCATCTTCTGGTGATAACCCTATTGAATTGGGTAAGGGGTTTGCTTTCTTTTTTTCACCTAACTATGAATTAAAAAAAACCTCATTTGCCTTCCCTCATGATTCATTCTCTGTTGCATTCTCTGTCACATATTTTCTATTCCCAAACATAACCACCACAATGGATTTCAATCTTCATATAACTCAAAATTAAAGTTGAAGTTGTGTACAAAACAAAGGAACATAATCTATTAGTGTTTGTCAAGGATTTTGATAATTTCAAGTTGCCATCTTCGTTAGTGCTCACTTGTTCTGTTGATCTCAAACCTTATATGCTTGATCATGATAAAAATTTCATGTTTATTGGACTTTCTGCTGCATATAAAACATGTAGTGAAACATATTAGATTGATAGTTGGAAGTTTATTGTGGAAAAACCTGAAATACGTCGTCGCATCTCGTTGCTCATGATTACCGTAGTTGTAATTGGCACGATTGTGGTAGGTGGTGTTCTCTTGATGTTGCTTGCAAGATGCATGACTTGTGTTATAAAATTGTTTGCAATTGGAGGATCAGTTGGAGTTGGAGCGTTGATGAACTCGTTTGGATATCTCGTATGATTAAACTAGTTGAAAACTTGCATTTATTTTATGCATTTTATTTTTCAGTTGCTTGAATTGAAAAATACTTTTAGTTTGGAATCCTTTCTACTATACAATGTTGTAAATTTCAAATTGTGTATAAGTATGTTGCAACTGATAAGCCTGGGAAGGGTCCAAGTTATGTGAAAAATATATTGTGTATATGTTGATACCCTCTTTTGGCACGATTAGAAGTGTTATGTTTTGCTTGTAAAGTTACTCCCTTTTTTGTTTAACTTAGAAAAATACAAATGAGTGTTTGAGAGAGCTTATACAAATTAGCTTATGAAAAGTCCATAAGTTGGTTTCAACTTATTCCCAAAACACTCTCAAATGTTTCAACTTATTCTCAAACACATAGCTTATATGAAAACAATTTGACTTTATCTTATCTTTTGTTATAGAAACAACTTAACCATAAGATCAAATACAAATACTACCTTGATGTTCTTTTAAGATATAAAATACAATCATTAAAACGATATTGTAGCAATTTTCTATTAAGGAATGAAAATCTATTTAATCCTTTATTATAAAAGCTAGAGTTGTTTGGCTACAATGTTTGCCCTAATTCACCATATTTTGCCCTAATGCCTAACATTTTTCCCTCCTAAACAAGTATTAATTGCTACTCTAATCTCACCCGTTCAAACTCTATTTTCACATTTGATCACACCCGTTGATTCAAACTCTAAAAATGTTTCCTCATATAACTTCGTTAACGCAATTAAAGACGTATTAAATGCTAATCAATTCATTCAACAATCCCCTACACTAATTGCTAATCAAAAAAATCATAAACATCCATTAAAACGAACTTATATCAATTGGTCACGAAAAATAAAAGCTAGACTTGCTTGGCTACCATGTTTGCCCTAATTCACCCTATCCTTTATTATAAAAGCTAGAGTTGCCAAGCTATCATGTTTGCCCTAATCACCCCCTCTTTTTCCCTCCTAAGCAATTATATGATCTTAGCTGTTGATGTGAATTCCTTGCTAATCTAATCTCAGCCGTTGATTCAAATGATATGTTTCAAACTACTCATTTCCTATCTCATACAGATGCGTCATAATGTCGATTAAAATCGTAGTTAATGCCAATCAAATCACCCTAACTCCCAACGATTAGTAAACTTTTATATTTAGGGAATCATATCGTATGTATTCATTTAGCGAATAAAATCGTAACTACTCATTTACTATCTCATACAAATGTGTCATAATGTCCATTAAAATCGTAGTTAATGCCAATCAAATCACCATAACTCCCAACGATTAGTAAACTTTTCTATTTAGGGAATCATATCGTACGTATTCATTTAGCAAATAAAATCGTAGTTAATGCCAATTAGTGCCCTAATCACCCCCTTTTTTTCCCTCCTAATCAATTATATGATCGCTGCCATTGATGTATTCATTAATCAATGCAAATAATGCAAATAAAATCGTAACTACTAATTTCCTATCTCATAGAGATGCGTCATAATGTCCATTAAAATCGTAGTTAATTCCAATCAAATCACCATAACTCTCAACGATTAGTAAACTTTTCTATTTAGGGAATCATATCGTATGTATTCATTTAGCGAATAAAATCGTAGTTAATGCCAATTAGTGCCCTAATCACCCCCCTTTTTTCCCTCCTAATCAATTATATGATCGCTGCCTTTGATGTATTCATTGTTGGTTACCGTGGTTGATGGAAAACTATCTTACAAAAGATGCAAGGAATGCAAAAGCGTTGTTTCGAGGTAAATATGCCGCTTTTTATATGAAACATATCAATGAAAATAATTAAATTGGATTATAACTGATATCATTAATCAATCCATTGTAGGTTCAAGCTGCATGTCATTGTCATGGATGATTCTGGCTCGACAACATTTGTTCTCTTTGATCGTATTGTCACCCAGTTCATAGGAAGGAATGTCCAAGACTTGATTACAGAAATTAACAAGGTTACTTTCTTATTCTTAGTTTTATATTTTATACGCAGATTCAAGTCAACACTAATCACTACAAACTCCCATTTGCTTGGTGCAGCCTGAGAACAAGTCAATTGGTTATCCTATTGATTTCAACTTTTTTGTGGACAAAAAAATGCTCTTTAAGGTGGAGGTTAGTGATGGTAATATCAATAGGAAGTGGAGGAAATATGGTGTCAAAAGGGCTACTGATGATGTTGAAGTCATCAATGAATTCATCAAGAAATACAATCTCAAGGTTTTTTTTTTTGTTTATATTTTTTTTTGTACTATCATATCGGTATGGATTCTTGCGCATGTCGTTATATATTAGAATTTTGACACGGAAGAAACTATCTTTTTAACAGGATTCAACTGATGATGATGGTGTTGATAAGGAATTAGAGTTGACTGCGCTGGGTAGTGATGCCAATAATTTGGTGATAAATTTATAAGCAGACTAATTGATCTTATGCTTTTTTAGCATTCTGATGGCCGAATTATATCATCCTGATATGCCTTTATTCTCCTTTTAGGATTTGGCTGAGTTAGATGATTCTTGCAGCAACTCCAACAAACTGGGAACTCCGTCAACCACATCTGAAAGAAAGAGATCTTCTGATGGTAATACTTCAGCTGGAGGTGGTGTCATAGAAATTGGGGAGGAATCTATAACCAAACCAACTAAAATGGTTCGTGTGAAAGTTGAGCCAAAAGAAAAATAATGAGTTTCTCTTCAGCGGTCTTTTCTGCGTTTCTCTGCGAAATAATGAGTTGAACCTTCAGACAAATATTGAGTTTCTATGAAAGTTGAACAATTTTAATCTGCTTTCTTTTCTGTGTTTTTCTACTTAGATTGAGTATTTATCTTTTTCGTTTATGGTTTTGTAATCCGAACAGCATCTATGGAGTATATTTACAATTCGGCATTTCTAGCAACCAAATTTATCTAGCAACAATTCTGTTTCAAGTTATATTTACCGAATTTATCAAGTAATATATATGATCTGTTAATAGGTCAAAAATGCCATGGATCCAATTTGAAATTTATAGTTAGGCTATAACTATGAAAATATATATTTTTCAAAGCATATTTCGACTCGACGACTAAGGATTTGTAGATGCTCACTTTTTAGTAGTAGTTTCTGAAGTCTAATATTTTTGAAATACATACAATGTCGTATTATTAGCATGTCAAAACTTTTACAGATCCCTGAAACAATCACATCTATATGAAAATCAATCGTTTTTTCATAAAGTAAACTTTTAAACATTTCAGTCATTTTTGCGCAATCACAACTATGTGAAAATTAATCGTTTTGCATATATCCTCTCTCAGGTGGGGTGTAGCATTACTACAGATACCTTTGTCAACATGCTGCAGGTTTCGAAGATGATTTCTGTAGTATTTCCTTCCCACGAACATATAATTGTCTACTACGTTTTAAATGTATATTTTTTTTCATATAACGTCACAAGAAATTTATAGAATCCTCCTAACCGTTTTCTTATGACTTTACAAAGCAATACGCGGTTAAAACTTTTAATTAATAGGAATTACTACCAATTGATTTACAGTGATCATTTACATTAAAAACTTTCTATAAAGCCATACGCGGTACAAGTGAGAATTTCCATGAATTATTTCTTATGACTTTACAAAGCAATACGCGGTTAATGCTTTTAATTGCTGCAATTAATAGGAATTACTACCGTTTGATTTACAAGGGCCATTTATATTAAAAACTTTCTATAAATCAATGCGCGGTGCAAGCGAGAATGTCCATGAATTAACGTTGTGAGTATTTACAAAGCAATACGCGGTTAAGGCTATTAATTGCTGCAATTAATAGGAATTAATACCAATTGATTTACAATTGTCATTTACATTAAAAACTTTCTATAAAGAGTTGTCTTCTCCCTATAACTTTGTGCAGATTTTCGATTCAAAGGGTGCGATATTCGGCGATGTACTCGTAAGTGAGTTTCTATTTATATATTGAGGTCATATTTATACATCTAGCCATTATAAACTAACCTATTGGCGCTATATAATATATATTTTAATTTTTTTGTTGTTTTGCTTTTTTTCAATTCCAGTGATTTATACGATTGAGTTTCAAACCTTTTTGTTATCTACGCTACCATTTCATTTTGTTATGTATGATATAAAACTTCTATCGTCAATGTATGGTTACATTATTTTTATTGTTCCGATCAACTTTTACGTGGTTGGACCCGTGCGGTAGCACGGGTCATTGGTCTAGTTTTTAAGAAATGCACTTATCAAATATTTGCCTAGCCTCTAAATACACTTATGACTTCTATCTTTCTTTAAATTGAAATATAATTTGGAATAAAATTGCTATAAAATATAACTAATTTTGAAATCATAAGAGGATTAATTATTTGTTAAAAAATATTTTTAATTAACTAAAATATGAAAAATATGAAATGAGTTGTCCTTCTATCGAATTTGGGTAAACATGTGGCATGTAGGGATGGGTCGATGTTCAAGTAAGTATAATGTTAAATTTTATTTTAATTATATGTTAATTTTTATGTTAAAACAATTTAAGTTGACTTAAATCATACGTCAATTTAAATGACGCACATCAGTTTAAATTACATGTGTCGGTTTAAATTACGCACGAGAATTTAAATGACGCGCATCAGTTTAAATTACGTTCGAGAATTTAAACTACACATGAGAATTTAAATAACGCTCGTCAGTTTAAATAACGCACGTCAGTTTAAATTACATGCGAGAATTTAAATTACGCGTGTCTTACTTAAATTTAATTTTATGAAATTAAATTTATGTTAGAATATTGAATGTTTATTTTAAAAAACAAACCAATCCACCCAATACTAGGCCAAACTAGGCCAATCCACCCAAAATTAAATTTAATTGATGTTAATTTTTGTTTGGAGAGAGGTAAACACACAATAAAACTTAAAAATAATTAATGATGGTATAACCTACAATTACGATTGAAGTTTGAACCCTGAATCCATTGAGTTAAGATCTCTCCATTCTAGATCTTCTTCATTCTTTCATTTGAATAGATAAAAACACAACAAAACTTGAAAAGAATTTTTTTTTTTGAAGAAAAAACTTGAAAAGAATTAATGATGGCGTACCCACAATTTATTTTATGTGTGTTTTTCTAAATGACAATCTCCATTTATTTTTATAAATAAAGAGGATCCTTACTCGACTCCACTGCTTATGTTTGTAAGTTTTTAAATCACTACTATCATTTTATTTATGTGCCACTTAATATAATACTTTAAAATAAATTGGATGTTGAAAATAATATAACTATAATTACTTATATAATTTAAATATCGAATATGTTGTAAATTATTTAGGGTAACTATACGATCAACAATAGCTTCCCTCGATAAATCCGTTTAGTTCGCCAATTTATAGGGGCATTTTGATAATTTAACACCGTTGTGTTTCCCTATTTAACACACTCACAGTTTCTTCTTCTTCTTCTTCTTCAAAAACATTTTCTTCTTTACCACCAAAATGCCAGAAAAGGAAGAAAAGCCTAGTTCAGTCTCATTTTCCTTAAAAAAAAATTTAATTTAAATCTCAAAATGACCCACAAAGCCCCATTTGGTCATGTTGAGAATATAAGAAACCGAGCTGATGATGATGCTGGTGCTGCTGTTGTAGTTGTTGCTGCTACAACACTAAACCCTTTTCTGATTGGCATTTTGGTGGGTGCTGTAACAGGTGCATGGTTGATGTGTTTTTTTTCTTCTCGTCGTGGAAGGTTAACATAACCACAAATAATTTCATGAATGATATCTGATTTAACCGTAAAAAATATAAAAATTCATATTAAATTTATGTTTTATAAAAAAAATTCTAAATTTTTTTGGGAGTGATTCTTATAATTTTTTGAATTTTTCTGGAAAATTTTATTAAAAAATATGAATTCTACGTAAGAGTTTACTTTAAAAGAGAGACCAAAAATGAAGATTGAAAATTTTATAGGGACTAAAACGAAAAGTTGGCATATTTATGGGGACTAAAAACATATTTAACTCTAATAAAAAAAATAAATGAATGCAGGCGGGGGGTGCAGTAGTGTTATGGGGTGTGTGAATAGCATGCAGAAAGAAAAAGAATGAAATGGGCTTGAAACAAGTGTTGGGGAATATATATTAGTTGCTCACGTTTTTTCCTTCATTTTTACAAAAGCTTTCTCTCTTTTCTTTCCCTATTCTCTTCTTCTTCTTCTTCTTCTTCTTCAAAATGTCTGAAAAGAAGGAAAATGAAGAGAAGGAAAATGAAGAAAAGGCATATAAGCCACCACTATCAGTTTCATTTCCAAGAAAGAAAGAATTTAATGCAAGTTTGAAGATGACAGAGAAAGACAGGGGGTTGCTGTTGGTGTTCTTGTAACTGTAACAAATCCTGTTCTTGTTGGGATTATAGCTACTGTGGTCACAGGTGCCTTTGTGTTTTGGGCGGTTTGGTCTCGTCGTGGCCCACAGGGAGGTGGAGCAAACCAACAGGGAGGTGGAAGAAACGACGGGAATGATGATATCTGATTACTTGGCAGCAGCTGTTAGAGAATTTTATTTTATCTAGTTTATTTATCTTTATTGTTTTTATTGCTATTTCCTTTTATTTCCCAGTAATGTTGTTCTAGCTCACCAATGGTGCTTTCATCCTTGATCTCAAACCCTCCCAAGGATGATTTCCCATTTAGTCATTTATGTACTGTGATTATGATTAAAGATTAAATGTTTTTATGCTGATTAAATGTTTATTTTGCTATATTTGTTTAAATGCATTCAATGTATGATATATCATGGCTTCAAGTACATGAATTTTGACGAGTATAGTAGTATGTTAAGAATGTTTAAACACTATTTTATTCATAAAACTAGTGTAGATAAATTGTCATAAATATCAATGATGTGTTTATATAACATTGTTGTTTATGTAAAAAGTTACTACATTTAGAATTTATGATCTCATATATGTGCATGATAATATGAAAAGTAATTGTTAATTTCTTGTTTATCATGATATTAAAATAATTTGGGTATGTTTTGAATTATTGTAAGTTGACATATGTTCACGGAGGAAACTTATAGATAATATTAATGATTTTGTCTCATTGTTTATTTTTCTATGTGATTGTTTATTGAAATTTAACATTGAATATATTTAAATATGAAACTTGAATTTAACACAATGAATTTATGATATATGTATTAGTTATATGATAACTAAGATCAAAATGTTTGTGTTATATTTTATTTTATGTGGAGTATATGACTTGCATGTTTAATCTCATCTTATGAAGTTTGGTTATGACATTCTTTTATGATCAAGTTTTATTTTGCTATATTTGTTTAAATGCATTCAATGTATGATATATCTTGGCTTCAAGTACATGAATTTTGATGAGTATCTTAGTATGTTAAGAATGTTTAAACACTATTTTATTCATAAAACTAGTGTAGATAAATTGTCATAAATATCAATGATGTGTTTATATAACATTGTTGTTTATGTAAAAAGTTACTACATTTAGAATTTATGATCTCATATATGTGCATGATAATATGAAAAGTAATTGTTAATTTCTTGTTTATCATGATATTAAAATAATTTGGGTATGTTTTGAATTATTGTAAGTTGACATATGTTCACGGAGGAAACTTATAGAGAATATTAATGATTTTGTCTCATTGTTTATTTTTCTATGTGATTGTTTATTGAAATTTAACATTGAATATATTTAAATATGAAACTTGAATTTAACACAATGAATTTATGATATATGTATTAGTTATATGATAACTAAGATCAAAATGTTTGTGTTATATTTTATTTTATGTGGAGTATATGACTTGCATGTTTAATCTCATCTTATGAAGTTTGGTTATGACATTCTTTTATGATCAAGTTTTATTTTGCTATATTTGTTTAAATGCATTCAATGTATGATATATCTTGGCTTCAAGTACATGAATTTTGATGAGTATCTTAGTATGTTAAGAATGTTTAAACACTATTTTATTCATAAAACAGTGTAGATAAATTGTCATAAATATCAATGATGTGTTTATATAACATTGTTGTTTATGTAAGAAGTTACTACATTTAGAATTTATGATCTCATATATGTGCATGCTAATATGGAAAGTAATTGTTAATTTCTTTTTTATCATGATATTAAAATAATTTGGGTATGTTTTGAATTATTGTAAGTTGATTTAGTTTTGAAATAGTTTTTGGATTAAAGTCCTTCATTTCTAACCATGAATAAGCATGTTTAGATTGTTTTTTAGGAAAAAAACTCATGTTTAAATGGAAACCACTTCATTTTATTGCACTCAAATATAAAAAGAATAATTTTTTGGCAAATAAGATCAAAAGATGTCATTAAAATAATAAAATAGTTTAAATAGTGTTATAAAAATAGTCGATGAATGTTGACTTATTTAGTAAAGAGTTAACTTATCTGTAAAGTCGTGTGTTCAACTTTCATTGTCAACATGATTATCTATTTGTCTCTAGAACCCAAAATGATAAAATAATTTAATAAAAAATCACCTCAAAGATATATGTATAACCTTTATATATATAGAATATACATACATTTTAACATGTATTTAAATCTTATTAACAAAAATTAAAATACATAAACAAAAATCAGCATAAAATTTCCCGTGCAAGGCACGGGTTTCAAACTAGTTTTTAGTATAAACCAGAACAATAAGGATCAACTGCATATTGCCTCCACTCCTTAAGATTTATAGATCCCTCAGGACTATATATTTTTTGGGGTTCTATTTTGTCATCAAATTAAAGAAATAATAAGGAAGTTCTATTTTGTTTAATATAATAAATAAATAAATAAAAGGTTACTATATATTTTAATACCACTAGTATAGTCGTAAAATAAGTGATTGAATTCAATTGTCTTAGAAAAAAGAATCACCCACAATCAGTGGCGGAGCCACGTGTGTATGAGGGGGTGCACCAGCATCACCTGGTTTCTTAGATTTTATATATCTTTGAACACCCTAAATTTTTAATCATGCACCTCCTAGACTCTCTCACATCAAACATTGTGATGCGTTCTACTATTTAGGCTTTAAAGACTGACGTTATAGAAGACACTCATACCCTTGTTGATTTAAAATCTGACTTTTGTGTTTTATTTAATATAATATGGGTAATGGGTGTTTCATTGGGAAGCTTTTCTTCAACCAAATCCAAATGTAAAAAAAAAAATGATCATAGACTCAAATGCAATTATTGTTAAATTCAATTCTATACACTCTCCGGTTCTTATTATAAAAAACAATTGACTTTGTAAGTTCATATATAATTAATGTATTTTGTTGTAAATATAGACTAGATACATCACTTACACGATGAATTTAAAAAGTCAATTGTTTTTATAATAAGGATCGAATAACGGTAAAAAATAGAAAAATAATATTTTTACAACTATTTTGTGACAACTTACTTTCTCATACTCATTTATAATTTTACTTTCTCTCTCTCTATTGTTTTATTCAAATAACACCTCTAAAATAGATTGATAATTTATAGTGTTAAATTCAATCATATATAATTTATAATGTTAAATTCATTCCAAAAAATATTGCTAATTTTGTTTTTAAATTAAAAAAAAACAAAATGTTTTTGTCCTCACCAAATTTTTCATTTCAATTTTTGTCTTTAATAAAATAATTTTAACATGTCATTGACATTTCTTGAACATAAAATTGACATATATATGTTGGACATAATAGACATTTATAACTTGGATATATCTTGAATATAAAAGGGTTCGTAACCTTGACATTAATATAAATATAAATCGACCACTTTAGACTAAAAACTAAAAGGAAAATTTTAGAAGGATGAAAAGATCCTGTTTCATTGTAACAAAAAAAAAATCTTGTTTCATTTTTTAGAGACTAACAAACATTTTAGGGGCGAAAAATTTATTTAATTTTTGCGTAATGCATAATATCTTTCAGACACACACATATGTGTGTGTGTATATATATTATAGTAGTAATAATTATTCATAATTGAATTTTAAAATTTTGCATCCCTTAAGTTAAGGTCTAGGCTACGCCACTGCCCACATCATATTATATGATTCATATAAATCGTGTATGAATGTAAAAGTATAGCTTGACAATGGTGATGAAATGTGTGTATCTTCATTAGCAGAATCATAGTGCACAAATAAACCAACCATGGTGATGACATGCATGTTATATGATGATATTTTTGGAAAAGCAATTTTATTAGAGTATTACTTTTCCCACCCTATGGCTTTCCTCGCGCGCCCTATTTTTTTCTTCCAATTTTACCCCTAGTCCGGATTTCGTAATCCGGAATGCATTGTTAGTAATTTTCAGATGTCTCCGGATTGTAAAATCCGGACTAGTATTTTAGCAGAACTTTTGCAATTTTAAGCTCTACAATTCGTAAAATAAAATGCGAATAAAATAAAAAACATAAATAAAAAGACACAAACATAAAAACAACTCATTTTATTAATATATGAACAATACATTACAATAATTTTCAAGCTTTTTAAGCTTATTACATAACATCCTAAATCTATTTCTAATCTCCTAAGAGCCTAATTCTAATCTCCTAAGTGCCAAACCACAGGTATGTGATGGGACATACCAGTAGTTTGCCTATTGGAGGAAAACCGGAGGAGGAGGGCGGGAAGAAGAAACAAATGCCCCTGAGGGAGGTGGGGGTGCTCAGACTTACGGCCCGACAGGCGAAGCTAATAACCACACTGACCCACATGACCCTCAGATGAACCGCCCTTCGTTGCAGCGCGGTTCCATCCTCATTGACTGTTCATACAAACCCTGAAAGTTTTCAACGAGGCCCTTATCTATGAAAGGCCAACGATGGAAAACCATGGTTGTAGAAGGAAGAAGAGAAGGAGAGGGATGGTGTGAGAAATGGTGGGGTTTGGAAGGGTATTTATAGGGAGGGGTGGGTGAAAAATGGTTGGGAAACCATTAATGCAGTCAAAAAACGTGGTAAAACACGTTTTTTTGACTTGACCACCGACAAATGCGTGTGGTGCAGACCACCGGCCATGGCACTGAGGCGTTCCAGAATATACAATCCGGAATGAACCTTTGAATTCCAGAATATATTTTTCGGATTAGTGCGATTATGGTGCTCTTATGCTGAACGAGGGGAACGTTTGCACTTCTTTGTAGGGCTAAGGACATTCCGTAATGTATAATCCGGAATGCTTCAGCATTGGCTTCTTTTGAAAAATTGCTTGGCTTCTTTTGAAAGAGTGCCATCAATTAGTGGTTGGACGGTTACAACTACTAACACGTTTTCATTGACTGTATTAATGACCTAGAACTTGTTTAAGGCTATAAATAGGCTTCCATCTTCAACAAATACATTCATTCTTCACTTCACCTCTTTCCTTCCATTTTCTTCAAATTTTTTAAGTATTGTAGGAGTGTCGGTGGTGTCATGGTCATTGTTGACCGTTCCTATGAACCCTGCAATATCATTGCATCTTGTGTGGGGTTCATATAACGGTCAATAGAGACCCTTGACATCAAAGAAAGACACAAAATATTCATTTCGTCTTTGATCGGATTATAATTTCCGGAACTCTCTTCACCTCTTTTCTGCCATTCTCTTCAAATTTTTTAAGTTTTGTAGGAGTGTTTGTGGTGTCATGGTCATTGTTGACCGTTTCTATGAACCCTGCAATAGCATTTCAGCTTGTGTGGGGTTCATATAACGGTCAACAGAGACCCTTGACGTCAAAGAAAGACACAAAATATTCATATCGTCTTTGTTCGGATTTTATAATCCGGAAACACTAACAATCTAGTCCGGAAAACATAATCCGGACCAGGGGTATTTTTGGAATTTTTGCAGGGCGCGCGAGAAGGTCATAGGGTGGGAAAAGTAACACTCATTTTATTATTTACGTGGCTCATTCTTAGCAAAAAAATTTGAAGCCCAAAATCAAACACATAACGTCCAGATTGAATTATAATAAATAATATTATTTATGGGGTCATCATTTTTGTTCAGGTACTGTTTCAAAAAGTTGCCAAAAGGTTGCAAGTAAAAAAATTGAGTGAATCTAAACCATTCCTTTAAAATAATAATATATCAATGGTTAAAAGTGGTACTTTTTCATGGTGGGAAAGTATTCTCCCTACCCACCCTAAATGCCACCCCTATAAGTTTGCCATAAATGTGGGGGAAGTGAAAGAATGAAATTTTTTAGCCTTTTGGGTATTTATAGAATGGGTCATGAATTCAAATTGGGTCAATTTACGAACTGGGTCAAAAATTAACCCTTATCAAAAAATGAACAAAATCCTTCAAAATCCATCAAAATCCTGCGATTTTGAATGGATTTCACGATTTTGTGCGATATTGTGCGATTTTGATAGGATTTTGTCTGTTTTTGGGACTTTGCTATGGATTTGAGTCGTTGAAGCTACACAAAGTCGCAAAAACCAGGATTTTGGGACTTAAGTCGGGTTTTTGATAACAATGCTATGAACTATATGTTCCATTCCTGTGGCATGGGGTAGGGCTTAATGTTAGGATGAGTTATAAGCTTTTAATAGGTACATAGTGCTATATAAGTAAATATATCGTTGTGGTTTCATTTCCTTAGAGACCTCGCGAAAGATGGAATGATCAATCATGTTGATCATGTTTTAAGAAAACGTGTTTACTAGTTCTAATATTTATAGTGTCACTTCATTCCTAAGCATAAAAAGAAACATTATTATATTGAACAAATATACAATCTTTAATAAAAACCTGAGTGTTATTGTTTCCTCCTCTCGGCATTTTATTCATATTTTACAGGAGAGCAGGTGCCAAATGGTAGTTTGTTGCATGAAGTCAAGTCCGTGATGTAGGTTGAGAATTTTAGATCAACTCCTACTCAAGTGCTTTCGGGTGGAATAATGAGTTTGCTGTCATGATCAAACTGGGTGATCATAGATAAATCTTGCTGTTTATTAAGCCAAATTTTATGTTAGAGACCTTTTCTTTTCTTCAAGGAATACATGAACATTAATGTTATTGTATAACACTAACTAGGCAAGTAGATTTCCCTAGATTTCTGTGATAATGTCTATTTTTTATTTGTAAGTCCCTTCTACCAAACCTTTTGTCCTATTTGATCTTCAATATAACATGGTGAGTGATTGTAAATTATGTCTTTGCCTGCAAAAATGTGATGAGAGACGGAATGATAGACAATTGGGAAAGTATAATGATTTGATCGATTCTGGATTAGGTTTTAGTACCGATAAAAGGTGGCACTTTTTCGTTTCTATAAAAAATAGAAACTTTGTACATAGAAATTAAATTTTTTAAATGTCAAAAGTTGAAGATAAAAACAATGAAAATTTGTACATAGAATATTTTTTGAACTTGATTCTTAAAGAACTTTTAGTGTTCTAATATATCATGCAATAAAAATTTAAAATACATAATGACTTAACATTAGAGACTAAAATTGCGAAAATTTTATACTTACAAAAATGTACCATCTTTTTTTATATGATGAAAAATAAAAGTTGATTATTTGTCGGAAGGAAAATCACATTCAACCCTTAATTGAAATCAAAGTGATTGCTTGTGGGTCATATTAAGGTGGAAAAATGTATGTCAACAATTATTTGTGAGAATAGTTTTTTTAGGGGTTTGTGAGAATGTTGAAACTTGAAAGCTCTCGAAATAGACATTACTACTATGTAATTAATAGATTAACCTCTTAAAATTATTTTATGAAAATTTTATACAGACAAAAATGTACCATCTTTTTTTATATGATGAAAAATGAAAGTTGATAATTTGTTGGAAGGAAAATCATATTCGACCCTTAATTGAAATCGAAGTGATTGTTTGTGGGTCATTTTTTTTTTTGACAAGTTTGTGGGTCATTTTGTTTTTGACAAAAGTTTGTGGGTCATATTAAGGTCGAAAAATGTATGTCAACAATTATTTGTGAGTGTAGTCTTATTAGGGGTTTGTGAGAATGTTGAAAGCTCTCGAAATAGACATTACTACTATGTAATCAATAGATTAACTTTTTAATTTTTTTTTTTGGTGGTTGGGTTTGAACCTAGGACCGTGCATATATTATGCATTGTCCCTACCAACTGAGCCAAGCTCACGAGAACTCTTAAAATTATTTTATAGAAATACTAATTATCATTAAATAATACATAAAAAAAGTAGTTGAATTATACTATAAACTAATTATGGAAAACTTTTATATATATAATTTCCAATGGTATAAATATTATAACTTTCAAACATTCATTAAATATAATGATCTAAAATAGAAAATATGTAACAACTAACAACTACCATTATATTCTTTAAAAAAAAAACTACCATTATTAAATAATAAATTTTATTTATAATAAATTTTATTTTCCTTAAAAAAATAATAAATATTATTTGTTCATATCTATAGTTTTATTTTTTTTGAAAGAATGTTCATATCTATAATTTGATGGTGAATATATTTTAAAATAAATGTTATTAATCCGTATAGATTATTTAGTATTACGTATTTGTACTTAAAGTATAAAATTAATAGATTTCTTTTTATTGAACAAACCAAAATGGAATAATATTTCTGTAAATAAAATATTATTATTTTTTTAATAAAAATAATAACGACATTTTAATACAAAATATAAAATTTTATGCACATATAAACACCATAAATGACGAATAAGATTGGGAAAAAAAATTCAGAGTCAATATTATTTTCATAACTTACCATTTATGTTTATAGGCATAAAATTATAACTTACCAATAATATTTTATGACTAAAAATGATTTTCAAATGGTTAGACCAAATTTTTTTATGCTAATCTTAATGGACTCGTCCACTTTCCATCTCTCTTATAAATAGAGTACCCTTTGACACAAATTTTCATCAACAAACTTTTAGTTCATTATAATTTTATTTTGCTTCAGAAACATGTTTTCTAAACTAGCCTTGCTCATCCAAGGCCTCTTGGTCGTGGTTATTTTGATCTCTTCCATTGGGGAAGCTAGGAACTTGGGTAAGATCTCCTCCATTTTTATCCTGCTTTTGGTTTTCGTGAGTCATAATTTTAAATAAAATAATAGCTACAAGAACTACTCATATTGACATTTTATTTGCAATTTATGATTATCCCATCCACCTCTCATAATTTTTAATTTAAATAAAACAATAGCTACAAAAACTAGCCAAATTTGTGCAGATTATGTTCACTATTCGTGTTATTTCAATGTAAATTTGATGGAAGATATCCGTAATTTGAATTGTTTATGGTTCACATTTTGCAGTTGAGGTTGCTACAAAACAAAATAATGTGGATGGTATCAAATATTGCACGACAAAAAATGTTAAAGACAACAATGATGCAAGTTCTGATTGTTTCATACCCGGTTTTCCAGACATACCAGGAATCCCATTCCCAAAAATACCAGGAATTCCGGGCATACCGGGAATCCCAATCCCAGACATTCCTGGAATCCCATTCCCAAAAATACCGGGAATTCCATTTCCATTTCCATTTCCAGACATTCCAGGCATTCCAGGATGGCCAGACATACCAGGATGGCCTACGCCTTCAACTCCTAAAGCGCCTAGTCCAACTCCTAAATCGCCGTCACCTTCTGAATCACCTTCGCCTTCGGAGTCATCAAGTTCACCTTCGCCTTCTGAATCACCAAGTTCGCCTTCACCGAGCCCAACCTACGTTATGTAGCTGAAGTTAATTAGCAAGCAAAAATAATGTTGACTGTCTCATTAATATGATACTTAGTGTACTTGGTTGAGCACATCATAAATATTTTCAATTAAGTTATGTAAACGTATTGGCATAGCTTTTACTCTAAATGCTTGCAAGTGGAATATATTCTTTTATCATATCTGTGTCTTTTTTTTGGTGAATAATGTATCATGTTTATCTAGTAATTTCCTGCCTCACATCTATTATCAAGAATTAAAATTACAAGATTACTACATATCTGGAATTGTAATTCTATTAGCATGGTTATCGGCAAATTCTTGTTTTTTTTTTTTTTGAAAAATCCTTACTTTAAATTGATCTAATTGTGGATTTTATCAATTGGACCTAACTTTTCTGTTATTTGATCCCTTCAGTTGCATTTTCGCTTAAAAATGTAAGGAATAAAAAATTTCTGATATATATATATATATATATATATATATATATATATATATATATATATATATATATATATATATATATATATGTTGACAGCTAGGTTGACAACTCCTTCCTTAAAAAAAAAAAAGAAGCTAGGTTGACAATTAAACCCTAACACCATCTGTATTATTCCATAATATTAAAAAAAAAAAAACATAAAAAAGCTGAAGGTTATATGCTGAACTATATTTATTGGTTCATCTTGACGAACTCAAAAGTAATCACTGATTTAATACAATAAAAATGTAATAGTAAGTGGCAGAGTCGGAATAAAATCTCAGGCGGGTCACTAGGTAAACTAATATATAAATAAAATACGAAAAAAATAATGTATATAAAAATTACTAAAAAAATCTTAAAAGTAGACTAATTTTTTCTCTTTTATTTTCTTAGAAAATTGATGTTTGTAAGTGAGAAGTAGTTAAATGGAAGATGATCATATGGTTCTAACTTAGATTTTTTAGGTTCCTTTGGTATAGGAATTTTATCAAGCAATTGTGAATTTTAAGTTGTACTAACAATTGTGAATTTTGGAATATTCGATGTATAGGTAATTTGGATTCTCGTATTACTCATAAGTTTATTCTCATATTTATAGCTGAACAAATGATCTCTTAGTCATGGTCACATGGTTACAGACATGATATGGTTGGACATTATGTCCGAGTTTGTTTGGGGGGTTTCTTTAGGGACCGGTCGAGGTTACCTAATTTTCGTTTTCTGCAATTTTCGCTTTCTTTCGAGGGTTTGGTTTGAACCCCCCTCTTGTACATATTTTTCCTTTTTATTTATTTATTTATAATATATGGGTGAGCGGCAGAGAATTGAAGTTCCTTGGGGGTGCCGACCTAGCCAGGATGCCCAACGGCTCCTTAATGTGTTCTTCACTCTTGATTCAGTAAAAAAAATTCTTGTACTAACACATTTTATGTTTGTAATACATGTACGATAGTTAAATTTTAAATGGAATTTGAATACTTTAATAAAATGAACTATGTATTTTGGAACTCCTATAAATTATAAAATGGATTTTTTTTAACATACAATTACTAATAAGGAGGAATATTTATTGGTGGAACTATACAAAAGGAGGATAGAAACCCCTATAAAATAGAAGGGGTTGTAAACCTTCGAGAATTTGTGCAAAACTCTGCAAATATAAGCGTGATACATGGAAGACTAAAATATGAATGTAGTGTTGAAGGTAAAATAGAGAGGAAATCAAATAACTATTCACCATTATAATATTTAAAAAACAAAATACAATATCAAACCAATGAAATCTCCAAATTATAGTTCAATTGCTTGAAATCGTTTCAAACTAAGACAAAATTGCAATCGAACCACTCAAGTTACTAAACTTTAACAAATTCCAATTCACGTGATTGAACGATTTGATTCGGTTCAATTTTTAAACAATGTTTTTTTTTTAGAGAGAAATTTGAAAACATTGTTATTCACCATGAATCCTTGAATGGCTTCTCCAACAAAGCAGAAAGGTACATTTCCTGAAATTGAGGTCCCTTATCAAGCTTCTTCCCAGCAACCCACTTAACTTTCTTAAACCCTACACTTTCAATCATAGGTCCATAAACATTCTCTAATTGATCCCCAACACAAAAGAAATGGTCCAACCAAAACAACCCACCAGGTCTAAGAACCCTATAAACATCAAACAACAAAAAATGAAGCAATGTTTCGGGTATCCAATTACTCAAAACATGCATGGAATGAACAATATCCAAAGTGTTATCAAAAAACGGAAACCGTTGTGAAATACTCATGTATAAAGGAACAACCCCTCTTGAAGCTATGAAGCTATTAAAAGGACCGTTTAAGTTTAACGACGTTGTTATAATTGTAATGTTTCTATCTTTCATTCGAACCGCGAAAGTTGCAACTCCACCACCTATGTCTAAACCGATTCGAACCGAACCGGGTTCACGTGTTTCTAAAACATCATCGATACTAAAATCTAGACCGTTTGATCTAGGGTTTGTCCAACGGTGCTTCTCGCGGCCGTTGAGGTCAAAACAGTCTTTACAATCATCAAAGCCTCTCTGCGTGCGGGAACGGTCAATGAGACACGTGTAGGATTTGCATGTGTAAGCGGTCCACACGACGGAGGAATTTGAGGGTGTAGACCAGAGACTGGAAGGGAAGGGGATGGGTGGCGGGAAATTTGGTGGTGCTGCCGGACGGCAACGGCGGCGAGGGAGAGGCTCGCAGCCTTTTAGGAGGAGTCTTTGAGAGAGAATCTCGTCGTCTGGACATGATCCGTTCACGTCGTAGGACATGAAGCTGCGGATATCGTCGGGAAAGAGGGTGCATGCGCTGCCGGCGGGAGGGTGGACGGTGTCGGAGTTGAAGTTTCGGTTGAAACCTAGTGGGAGTTTTTGTGGTGAGGTGGAGGCAAAGAATTCCGGTGGGAGGTTACTGTCGCCAGCGCTGTCTTCAACGGCGGTGGCTGTGGTGGTGGTTGTAAAATTTGGTGTACAAGTGGAGGAATGGTAAGTGGAGGAAAGAAAGAGTGTTATGAGGTTTGTGAATAAAAGGAGGGAAATGAAGAGTAAATTGGCGGTTAGGGTTTTTGGATTAGGGTTAATATTAGAACCCATGTTACGAATTAGGAATGTGTGTTTATTGGTTTGTTATAGATTGATTTTGAGTTTGATTATGGTTACTAAGCTTCGAAGGTATCCATTTTTATGCGAAGATTTTAAGCTTTTTCTTATTAAGTTATTATCAAGTGTTAAGGATTCCTTTGGTATAATATTATATTGTGTGCTAAGCACTAAGTGGAGGTAGATCATGAAGTGTTTTGTAGAAAGTCAACAGTTTGACCAAGATTTTCCATTTGTTATGCTCTTTCGTTTCGGTCTTGAGGTGATGGTGGAAGTTTTTTAAGCCTTGAAGAATATCGGGAAGTGTTTGTTATGCAATAAGAACTAGCATTTTATTATATTGTTTTAGGATTGCAAATTGCATACACAGGACATGCATTACAGATCCCTAGTTCCTTGTGGATTAACAAATGAGGGGAAAAAACCCGCTTAAGATCCGGCAAGAACTCACATGAACATGCATGATGCATATGATCATTGACTTCTATATGCAAGTTGCGAGAAGTTAAATAAATATCTTTAATTAAGAGCAATTATCATGTGAACACAAAAATTTGAACGCATTATTTGATATTTGATCACACACTTTTAGAAGTGTACATTACTAATAGTTTAAAAAAAATACTATATATTGGAAAAAGGATTTCCATTCTTTGATCGTAGGAGAACTTGTAGTTGATGATTCAAGGGATATTGCAGCAGTTTGCAATGGTTGAATTCCTCTAGAAGTTTCAATTTTTGTGTGGAGATTATTGCAAAATAGGATACCATCGAAAGACAACTTAGTTAAAAAAGGTGTAACGAATCTTAAAAGTTTTGTCTGTTTGATTGTAGAAAAGAGGAAAATGTTCCTCACTTATTTTTTGAATGCAAATTAGTTTAAGAGGGTTTGACATCAGATTCTAAATTGGCCGAGGGTATATATTATTTTACACAACACATCTAGTCAAAACTTCATACAGTTTAAAGGGTTGATTGACAACAGAAGGGTGTTGACAGAAAAGTTTAGCGTCATCTGGTTTGCTTGCGTTTGGGTAATCTTAAAAGGTCATAATGCGAAAATATTCTAAGACAAAAATGGATTGGTGGAATCATGGTTAGAAGACATAAAATTGTTATCTTAGAGATGGTTAAATAGCATATTACATGGGTTCGTTTACTCACTCAACCAGTGGTTATTAAATCTAATGGAATGCATTGGAATCAAGAGTGCAAAGTGAAGTGTTGGTTTTGAATTTTCGAAATGTTGATAATTGGATTCCCAAATTCTATTTTGAAAGAGAATATCTACTGAAATTGTTACTATGTTGAGTCACGACCGAGTCAGCAATACTTAAAATTGTGCAAGACAGACTATCAACCACGCCGCCTCCAGGAAAAAACATGCTTAGCTACAACTGTGCGATTAACTATTGTACTATATAAAATCGTTCCGGATTTACACATCCAATATGGTACAAGAACCACTCTTTAAAATGCTGAAACCACTCTAATATGGTACTGTGACCACTCTATCATGGTGCTAAGACCACTCAAATATGGTGTTATCACCATTCTAAACTCTAAGTTCTCCAAAATGTCAATATGGTACTACGACCCCTCAAATATGGTGATACCACCTGTTTTATCTTGGTTTTCGGGTGTCAAACATTGATTACGTTTGAACCTTTTAAACCGGTGATATCTCATTTTTTCTTGGGAAGGGAAAAATAAGAAAAAACCTTTGAGAAACGAGGTCCGGGAGTTGTTTTCGCTACGGGAAGGTGTTAGGCACCCATAACGACTATAGTAACCTATAGGAACCGTCTTTAATTTCTACGCGCGCGCTTTGTTTTTAAATGCTATTTTGAAAAGTGATATTAAGCCTAAGAGTTTTCTAAGTGAAGAATTGGAGGGAGAAGAATGTGTTTGAATTTTTATTTTATTTGAATTGAAGGAATTTTGCTCCTTGCCTACGTACCCGTTTAAGGGATCAAATCCACCGTAGTTCTCTTCCAAAAATGTTTTTGTTGGTTGATTTTAAGTTTGAAAATGGAGTTTTGAAGAATAGAAAGAGACCTCAAGGGCATGAGATTAGGAAATTGTGAGTTTGAATTAGTGATTTGCAAAAGAAGTCAAATATGATTATTTTTCATTGAAATTTGATTAAGAAAATAAGAGGAAAATTCAATGGGGTTTTGACCCCAAGGTTTATTATGAAAAAAGTTTGAGTGAAGTTTGTTCAAGTTTTTGGGAAAATGATTTTTCTAAGTATAAAGCCTAAACATTCATCTAAACATACAATCCTACACATACATCTAAACATGCATATTCTAACTATATAGTGATGTGTGTGCATGTGTCGGTGCTTGTGTCGGTGTACATCATTAGAGTCCATTGTCCTTATTACATCATGCCCTAGATACATTCTATGGCCTCTTTGCCAAGAAATTAAAAGTGCATAAAGGAAAATATTACAAAACTCCTAAATATTTACAGTCTAACTTTGGTACAACTTAAATTGTAAAAAAAAAATAGAGATGAATGTGGGATGAAATGGAGATGCTTATGAAATGATGAAACATGAAATGAAAGGAGTTAGTAGCACATGACAATATCAAAGGAAATAAAGCAAGAGAAACACTAGAACATAAAAGATAGAAAATGAGTGCAAACATGGCTAAAATTTGTTCATAGAATGCAAGAACCATATGACCTATAATTCTCACATTCCAATACATTTTTAAAGGTTTAGAATCAAGTCTTGGAATGGGAATTAAGGCAACATGATTTACTTGGCATTTTAAAACAAACTTCAAGCATATTTGCATTATTTATTTACACAAGTAACTTGTAAACTAAGTAACCTATCAAGATTCATACTCATGCATTAATATCAACACAAACAGTAGCTAAAACTCTCTCAAATCAAGTGGCATAGGTCACAAGTGTTCATCAAGCAATGGGGATTGAAATCAAGCAAAGTTTCATTCATTTTTAGCACAAAATGTCACAAAATAGCAAGAAAATTACACCTTATTTTTTTTTACCAATTTTAACATGTGAAAATTATCACAAAATGCTACAAAATCATCAAGAAGCCTATATGAATTTTTTAGGAATTTTTTAAAGGTTTTTTAGGCTTAAAAAGTGCAAGAGAATTATCAATTTTAACAAAAAAAAGCAAAAAAACCACACATATTCTTTTATCAAATTTCATGTGCAAAGTATCACAAAAAAAAAACTCCAGATCACCAAGAAACATGTAAGAATTATTTTTAGAATTTTTTACAAAGATTTTAAGCATAACAGGGGTGTGAACAGTATCAGGCAGTAGTGTAAACAGCAGTAAAATCCAGCAAAATGAACCTCAACCACAAAAACTAAGCCCAAGCCCGCATACTAATGGGAACGGATCATCAGAACGCCTGAGGATCGTTGGATTGATCCACATGGATCAGATCCAAGATCCAGAGGCTACAGCACACGAAGGATCACCAGAATACCGTAGGCGAGCGCACATAGGATTAGGAGCAGGTATAAAAGCAAAATGTATGAGGGAATCAACACAAATCATGCTCGTTTCTCTCTCTAGGGTAAGTTAGAGAGAGAAGCTCTCTCCTCTTTCAACAAAACGACGGCCGGATTCTGGATTTGTCCGCCGGAAAGTTCAAATTCTCGCCGGAATCTTCATCTTCTCCGGCGAGAAGCGTGGATTCCGACGAGTTTCACAACCGTCCAATCTCAAAGATTTTTACATCTTTTTAAAGCTTTTATCGTTCTAAAGACGAATCCGGCCTCTGTTTTGTGAAAAAGAAAAGCATCGAAACCTAGATCTACATTTCTTTTGATTTCGAAACCAAAAGCAAACGGAGATAAAAGGAAAGGAAGGTGCGGTACCTCAGTGATGGACAAAGAAACGATGAACTGAGAGGAAAGAGCTTCACGCGTCTTCGAAATCGAACAAGGAGGCTGAGGGAATCCTTTGCTTTCACCTTCGTTTTCTTCTTGTGCTGCGATCTATCTTCCTTTCCACTCCTTCTGTAATTGTTGACACGTTGCAGTTTGAACCGTTTTGATTCGGAATCCGAGATGAATCGGTTTCACCTTCTTCTTCTCTTTCGTATCTTGCTCTTTGTGAATTTGCTGGATTCGTCACTTTTTAGCTTCGATCCTTCTTCTTCTCAGTCGTAGCTTCGTGATCGTGTTGAGTTCGTCACGATTTGTGGCGGACCTGCGCTTGAATTGCGAAGTGATGGATTCGATGATGAAGGTTCTATGACGAATCTCTGAGAATCGCCATGTATCAGTTGGAACGGTTTGTATTGTGTTGTTGATTCTTCTGGAGAATTGTTTTGGTTTATGGATGAAGATGAAGATGAATCTTCATCTTGTTCTTGAGAGTTTGTTACAGATTTTCGTTCTTTGATCTGGTGAATGGAGGAGAGAGAATGGGAAAGTTGTTTGTGATGAGTTGGAATGTAATGATTGCTTCTGCAGAATTTTGGTGAGTTGGCCTGCTTTATAGCTGACACTTGTATGGACTGGACCAATAGACTGTTGACATGTGGCATAACTAACTCTTGGACCAATTGGGACCTGACACGTGGCACCAGACTATGACTTGGACAAAAATGGACTAAAATGCAATTAACTAAACTAAAGGGATTAAACTGCAATTTTTAACAAAAATGACTTAGAATGAAAATTAAAAATAAAATGAATTAAAATTGGTAACCGGAAAATAACGTAAAGTGAAACGATTAAAATTGACAAAACGGACTAAAACGAACCAATGGCCTAAATGAGGTACTTTAAAGTAACCTCTCTCTGCCGAAATTTCGTGTGAAATGACCAAAATGCCCCTGGGGCTAAAACGACTGAAAATGACTCAGATGCAATTTAAAAATGGATTTTTAACAAGACATTGAAGCAAGGACTCATATAAGCAAAATTAAAAGACTCTGAGACAATTTTTAGAATTTAAACAGGGTTTTATCACGTGAAAAGACTAAAATGCCCCTAGGGGCAAAACTGACCCAAAATGACTTCAAATGCAGTTTTTGAAATGGATTTTGACATAGAATGAAACAGAGACTTATTCTAACCAAATGAAAAGACTCAAACAAAATTTTGAAAGACTGAGAGAAATTTGACATAGGAAATGAGTAAAATACCCTTCCATGTGAATTTTGCAAATAACATTGAAATAAAATGCAGAGAAAGATGCAATTAATCAGAGACATATCAAATGACTTTAAAATGCAAGAAAAGAAGAATTGAGTTAGTATTTTTAGGTCCAAAATTAGGGTATAACACCACCATTCTGACATTTTATTTTCTCCACAAGCAGAAGCATATTTATATATTGTTAAGATCATTCTTAATCTAACGGGACATTATTATTCCAAAAAGGAACTATGATCTTAAAAGTACTCTTTATTCTGAAGGGGCGTATATTATTGAAGTGGCAATGTTAAGACCTTTCTTAATTTCGAAGAGACATTATACCGAATAGGGATTAAGGTCTTAAGAACACTCTTAATTTCGAAGGGACATAAAAAGGAGACGAGGAGATGAATAGGGACAAAAAGATTTCTCGACAACTCAATAAAACTCTTTGGTGCGAATTTTGAACTGAGAGGAGACCTCTGTTTTTATAGAGATTTTGTAATTGTTTTAACTAAAACAATGACAACAGTTACTCTAATGGATAAAATCAAAAAGAAACTTAACCACTAATCAGTTCAACAACACTTGTGGATAAGATAAAAAATAAAAAATCAATCCACAAGAGTGGAGGAAACAAACTCATTGGATATGAATGAAGGAAAGATAGAAAACTCAGTTGAATTCTTATTTTTATCACAACCAACATAAGCTAAAGTTATGGAAAGTGATATTCACGAATGAAAATAATAATAATTATTATTTTTATCATTATCAAGTATTTAAAATTAAATACCGCAATTGAAACACTACTAATGTGTGTGTTATATTTTATATGGGATCCTCACTCTCTATTTTTTCAATTCACATCACACTAACTCAAAATCTTATTACTTAATGTTTAATCTTTCAATTTCCTTCCAACTTCACACCTATGGATCATTTTCATCTACTTCATTTGGTAAAGGAAAAAATATAAATTCATTTGAAGTTGTAAGAAATTGATTTTTTTTTTCTTTGCATTTGATTTTAAATTTTCCTTCCAACTTCACACATATGTTTCATGTTCACGTTCGTTCATAGATTTCCAACCTAACAATATAGGCTGATGTTAATCTACTTCAATGTTGGTTTTAAAATATATACAACTTCATTTGTTCATGTTCATCTACTTGCGACTAAGTCATCTAAAAATTGAAAATAGAAAGAAAAAAAATCAAAAGTGGATAAAAGCATCCATATTATACAAAAGAAAAAAATTTAATCAGTTGGATGTCAGCAGGGGCGGATCTACACTTGGTTGAGGGTGTGCACCTGCACACCCTGGATTTTTCAAATTTGCTCCTAAAATCTTATATTTTTTGCACTTTGCACACCCTGAAAATTTCCTTTTGCACCTCTGATCTGACCAACTCTTGCTCTCACAAACCAAGAAAAAAAACTGGAAAAAAAATGATACAGAAGTGTCGCACAATAGAAGAACAGGATAGAGCAAAGTGGAAAAAGGATGAGAAATGAAACAAGGAAGAAGATGAAACTGTGGCGGCTACTTCTACACTTATCTCTAAGAGAGATAAGCTCCAAATAACTTCATCTTATTATGATTTATGGGCTTGGGCCAGAAAACATTTTGTTTTTAAATGTTACCCTTGCTAGAGGTTGTGAGTTTTTTTTTTTTTTGAAGAAAATATGCTTATAGCATTTCATTAGATATCAAATCGTTAATACATGTTGGAACATAATCAAATATACGGAAGCTAGACTCGGAAAGAGCTGCCTTTGCTAATTCATGGGCAACCCCATTCGCTTGCCTCCTAGAAAACTCAACATGAGAGTTTGGTAAATAAAGAGAACAATAGTTTCTATTACTATCCATAATGGCCCCAAATTCTGTGATGTCACCATTGCCTCGGTTAAAATAGTCTGCTACACGCTTCGAATCTACCTCAAAATCCACATTTTGTAGTTGTAACTCATGAACCCAACGGATAGCGTGATACAGCCCCAATGCTTCTCCAATGTCAACTGAACATAACGGTGTGTGCCACATTGTTTTTGCACGAATAAAACATCCTTCTTCGTCCCTTATACACATGCCTACACCCACTTTATTAGTGGAAGATGAGAACGAAGCGTCCACGTTACATTTCAGCCGTCCACGCATTGGTTTTTTCCACCTAGTCTCTTCAATGCTTCCTGCCGTGTCCTGTAATGTATTTGGCAGCATGACAGCAGCTGCATTTCCTTGCTGAGATGTCTGTACTTGCTGCTTCATGTTTGCATTTCTCCAATCCTCAAGGAGGTGTTTTGCTCGCTCAATTATACTTCCATTCGATTCTGTTACTTGCTGCCATAACTTATTATTCCTACTCTTCCAAATGCTCCACATAATTGTGACTAGTAGCTCAGATTGCACCGCTGAACCATGTTCCAACAGATAGAAAATAATTTCCGGTGCATCATCAAACCTATGCAGAAGCGGTTGTATCACCTGCCATAAACCTGTACTTCTCCAAATCCCAACTGCTGTACAGCAGTGGAAAAACATATGATAACAGTCCTCGTGAGGGTCGTTACAAAAAACACATGACGACGGACAGTTTACTCCTCTAGACTTCAAACGCACACGAGTAGGTAAACATTCTCTACACACTCGCCACACCATATTCTTAACCTTAGGTGGAACTTTTAATTTCCAAATTCCACCCCAAAAACCATTCCTGTGTAAATGAGACATATCTACAATCTCTTCCACACAAACCCGGTAAGCACTCCTAACTGAATATTGTCCATTTTTCTCCGGTTTCCAAACCAGCTTATCCTCATTCACTTGCGGAAACAATGGCGTGTTCAGAATTTGCTGAGCTGTTCCTGCCTCAAAAATACCTCTGATAAGTGCTTCATTCCAGGTCTTCGTATCTTGATGAATCAAATGTCCTACCGAATAACCTTGATAAGATAAATCACCCGGGGCTGCAGGGGGAACACGCAATCCCATTCCTATCCAAGGTTCGTTGATCATTGAAATGTCATAGCCACTGCCAATTCTCCACCTCGTACCATGCCTTACAACCATTTTCGCACTAAAAATGCTACGCCATACAAAACTAGGATTATGTCCTAATTTTGACCCGAGATAATTACTATGCGGAAAGTATCTTGCCTTGAACACCTTCGAGACTAAAGTATCAGTTTCAGTTTGGAGCTTCCAACCTTGTTTTCCGAGCATAGCAACGTTGAACGCTGCAAGGTCTTTAAACCCCATTCCGCCAAATTTTTTAGGCATGGATAATTTATCCCATGCCAGCCAATGCAAACTTCTGCTATTACCTCCACCATGTCCCCACCAGAACGCGTTAAGCATTTTCTCTATCTCATCTAACAGATTATTGGGTAGCCTGAATATGCTCATGACATATGTGGGAATTGATTGCAAAACTGATTTTATCATCACTTCTCTCCCTGCTTTAGAAAGGCATTTGCTGCTCCAACTATTTATCTTCTGCCACACACGGTCCTTAATGAAGCTGAAAGTTTCCTTCTTGCTACGTCCAACCATAGATGGTAAGCCTAAATACTTACCTGTCCCCATAACTGCTTGCACTCCTAGAATATCAGTGATGTTATTTTGAGTTTGTTGTTGAACATTACGGCTATAAAATATTTCTGATTTAGGTAAACTTATAGCCTGTCCAGATGCTTCCTCATAAACATTCAGAATATGCTTCATCACTTGGGCTTGACTCTCCTTTGCCTGAAAAAACAAGAAACAATCATCCGCGAAAAGTAAATGTGAAACAACCGGTGCATTTCTGCAGATACGAACTCCTTGAAGTTCATCTCTAGCTTCGGCATCTCTTATAAGTGCTGTTAAACCCTCTGCACACAAAATAAACAGATACGGCGACAAAGGGTCGCCTTGCCTGAGTCCACGACCCGGGATGACTGGTCCCACAATATCTTTGTTAACTATAACTGAGTAATCTACCGTCTCCACACACATCATGATCCAACTGATCCATTTATCTGAGAACCCCATTTTGCACATTACCTCTTTAAGATACAACCAGTCAATTCTGTCATATGCTTTGCTAATGTCCAATTTTAAAGCCACACTCCGTTCATTGCCCCTTGTTTTGGTTTTCATGTAATGAACTAGTTCGATAGCAACTAGTGCATTATCTAGGATGGATCTTCCGGGCACAAAAGCTGATTGTGTCTCTGCAATACACTTATGAAGAACTCTCTTTAACCTGTTGGCCAGAACCTTCGACACTAACTTGTAAAGAACATTGCAAAGTGCTATAGGCCTCCAATCTTTCATAGATCTTTGCTCATTACCTTTCGGAATAAGAGCGATATTTGTTGCATTCAGCGAGGGGGGAAAATGTCCTTCGTTCAGCCATTGGCAGCACTCATGAAATATTTCTTCGCTACACAACTTCCAAAAATGTTGATAAAAACCCGGGTTAAACCCGTCAGGTCCTGAACATTTATCTGGCTTCATTGAAAACATTGCATCCCTAAACTCCTCTAACTGAAATGGGGCAGTGAGCTGCTCATTATCATTGTTACTAATAACTTGATGCAAAACATCAATAACAGGTTGTCTGACACTTTGCTTCTCGGCAAACAGTTCTTCAAAATACTCTTTTGCTATATTTTTCATGCCAACCTCATCAGTTATTCGAACACCATCAGTATTTTCAAGAGAAGAAATTGTATTTACCTTCTTCCTAGAAGTAGCTGCGGCGTGAAAAAATTTAGTGTTGAGGTCCCCATCTCGGTACCAATGCACCTTAGCTCTTTGTCTCCAATACATGTCATCTTGCACCAATAAATGAGTCATTTTCTTCCGCAAGGATTCAAACTGAATTTCATTGGCTATTCCTGCATTACCTCGGCACCGGTTCAGCTCTTTACGACAATTTTCAATATCCCCACGTAATTTATTATAATGGTTTTTGCTCCAATGTGTCAATTCTTCTGCACACGCAGACAACTTTGAAATTACGTTGCTTCCTGCACTGATTTGCCAGCTCTGTTTGACCACCTCATTCAGACCCTCCTCTAACCTCCATGCGTTCTCAAACTTAAATGCTCTGCGCATTCTGAACGGTCGCTGCACAGGTCTTCTTTCCAACAAGATTGGATAATGGTCAGACGACGGAGCTACAAGATTTTCTAACCGTGCATGAGGAAACATTTGCATCCATGCTTCATTTGCTAAAGCTCTATCCAATTTTTCTTCAACTGCACGAGGCGTACCAAGGCTTTTAAACCATGTGAAAGGATACCCTTCCATATGCATATCAATTAGCCCTGCATCTTCGACTGCTTGACGAAAGCCACGGATAAGCCAATTTGCTCTAACCGCTCTACCTTTCTTTTCTTGTGCGTGTAAAATGTCATTGAAGTCACCAAATACGCACCAAGGAAGGTTGGTATTGCTCGCAAGGTTACGAAGGAAATTCCAAGAATCTCTTCTTCTTCCCCCTTCTGGATAGCCGTAAAACCCTGTCAGTAACCAGGCAGTGTTGCTGCCTTCCTCAATTCTAGCATTTATATGATTAGCGGAATAATTAACAATTGTACAGTTCAGAGATTTACGCCAAAAAAGTGCTATGCCACCACCTCTTCCTGTTCTATCAGGGGCAAAACAATAATCATAACCCAACAAATAACGAAACTCTTCGATTTTATTTATGTTGACTAATGTCTCACTAAGGAAAAGAGCATCCGGATTGTAATACCGGACTAGGAATTTTAATTTTGGAACTACACTCAGGTTTCCCAGACCTCGGCAGTTCCATGATACAAGACTCATGACTCCCGGCAGGCCCGACTATCGGGTCCTGCCCATACATTATCTTGCCGACTGTTGGCAGTTCCATGATACATTATCCTATTATCTATGTGAATAAGAATGAAACAAGAGGTGGAGATAACAAATGCAAGGTTCGGTTCCAGACTACAGGAGGAAAATAACATCATTCTTATCTAATCAATATCCATGACCATGATCATGATACCCGTAATTAATTGACTTTAAATTGAGACAATTTGTGAATTTATGAGGGAATTGACGGAATATGGAATCACATCTAAGAATGTTGAAACTTGATCCAATTACATAGAAGACACACATACCTTACCACCATAATCACACAAGATGAGTAGATTAGGTGTGACACTGAACGTACAGATTAGGAAAAACCTAACCGTAACGATGAATCAACACACTCACAAGGGACGCGGCGAGCGGCGACGAAACCCTAGGAGAGAAACCTCATTCGACATGCGAAACCCTAGGAGAGAAACCTCATTCGACATGCGACATTCTGATAGAAGCTAAACAATGCTGTTGTAAGTATTGTATATAATGAAAGGACTTTTGATGACTATCAAATTGAAAATCTTTCAACAATCCAGATTTTGACAACTTCGTTCTCTCAGTAATAGTAATATCATCTTGATCATGATTTCCGCTAGAGGTTGTGAGTTGTGACTAACATATGTGATTTTTTTTACTATAATCATGGACAAAAAATTTAAAGTTGGAAAAATCAACATTATTTTGTTAAAAAAAAAAATCTGCCACTGCACGCCATTTATATATGCATGGACTCATATATTATATATTCTCATCATCATATATATGTTAGTATAGTGATGATAATATTGTTAATAAATTATTTGATTGGGTAAGCAATGACAATAGCGATGATAATATTGTTAATAAATTATTTGATTGGGTAAACAATGACAATATTGTAAATTTAGTACTACCATTGTCCCTAACTATAAGACCATCTTAACAAAAAAAAAAGTTGTCCCTTTTTATAAGACTCACTTTGTAGTTCCATACATTAATTATTTTTTTGCCAACATATCTCTATTTATTTTATATCTTTTTATTCAATCAACAATAAATATTATGTTGCAAAAATAAACTAACTTTCTTTCTCTTAAAAGATCAAATTATAAAAACAATAGTAATTACAAACAAATTTAATATTACCACCGACTTTCTTAATTGATGTGATTTGGTTAAAAATGTCATATATTTACAGTAAAATACGAAGAAAACAATTAATGTACAAAAACTTGGTGTATATATTTTAACATTTTTATTTATATATAATAATAATTTATGAAGTTAAAAAATTTGCACCCCCTGACCTAGGGTCCTGGATACGCCACTGGATGTCAGTCAAAACAATTTGAAAGACCACTTTAAGCATAATATGATACCTTCTAAAAACAATATGTACAAGATGATTTATTTAGAATAATTTTTATAAAAGTATTGTGAATCAAATTTTGTATACCATTTGCCTTCAAAAATGAAAAAAATGTTTGACTTTGTATATGGTGTTATAGTAAAGTATCTTCAACAATAAATTACAAGGGTTGTTTAAAAAATCAACAAAATATATAGCTATGGAAATAATAGTCTCCCTATGATATAAAACCATTTTTACCTTTGTTATTTTGTTTTAAAACAATGACCGCTTTCGAAGTTTATAATTTACCAATAATGTTTTATGACCAAAGACTAACTTACTGGCATATGGTGGACTCGTCCACTCTCCATCTCTCCTATATATACAATATCCTTTGACACAAATTTTCATCAGCCAACTTTTAGTTTATTCTAATTTTAATTTTTTAATTTTAATTTACTTAAGAAAAAATGTGTTCTAAATTATTCTTGCTCATCCAATGCCTCTTGGTCATGGTTTTTTTTATCTCTTCCATGGGAGAAGCTAGGAACTTGGGTAAGATTTCCCCAACCTATAGAAAAAGAAAGAGTCAGTTTTCTTGCAAGTGAATTTTCTTTTCATAAATAACATAATTGCTACAATTAAGATCTACTCATATCCACATTTCATTTACAATTTATGTGCTTCTCCACTTAAATACCTATATTTACCTCTCCCCTTAACATAGTCTTCTCTTTGGACATTACATTAACGAACCATTCTTTATATTAACCATGAAAGTTCAAGTAGTAAGACATCTTCAACTCTTTCACTCTAATTGATTATTTTTTATTAGCCACTCTTATTGTCTTATTTTATCCGTGGTAAAATTTATGTGATCATCTCATGCACTTAACATATTTGCATATGGATATATGTTATATATAAATTATGACTAACCAAAATTTAATTTGAGTCCATTATTCTTAAATTACTACATTTGAAGGTAAATTTGATGTAAGATATGTGTAATTTGATTTGTTTGTGGTTCATATTTTTGCAGTTGAGGTTCCTACAAAACAAAATAATAAGGATGGTATTCCAGACATACTTGGATGGCCTGATATACCAATCATACCTGGTATATCAGACATACCTATACCAGATATTCCTGACATACCTGGATGGCCTGAAATACCAATCATACCCGGTTTACCAGACATACCTATACCTGATATACCAAACATACCTGGATGGCCCGATATTCCAATCATACCTGGATGGCCCGATATTCCAATCATACCTGGATGGCCCAACATACCTGGATGGCCGAGTACACCAAGTACACCTTCAAATCCTAAAACGTCTAGTCCACCTCAAGAATCACCAAGCTCACCTCCTGAATCACCCACTTTTCCTCCAACATCACCAAGTTCACCGTCTGAATCGCCAAATACTCCTCCTGGATCGTCTAATTCGCCTCTTGAATCCCCAAATTCACCTGCTGAATCACCTAGTTCGCCTGCTAAATCGCCCAGTTCATCTGATTCACCTTCACCGAGTCCAACATCATAGGAGCAACTAAAGTTATTTTGCTAGCAAAAATAATGTTGATTGTATCATTATGTGATACTTATTTTAGCACAGTAGAAATATATTCAATTTAGCTATGAGAGCGGCAACGCTTTTACTCCATGCTTGCAAGTGGAATATATTGTATTATCATATCTTATATATTTAATGAGCTCAATTGTCTCATAAATTATTGAGAATAAAAAAATCATAAATTACTGCATATCTGGAATCATAATTTAACTAGCATGGTTATCATCAAATTCATGCTTGAAATTGATCTAATTGTGTATTTTAGTAGGTGGGCCCGATTTTTTATTGGTAAGTTGTTCCCTCGAGTGGTTTTTTAATTTGAAAATATAAGGGAGAAATTCTAGTATGTATTAAAATTAGAGAGCAATTAAACTAATCGAATTAGACTGAGGCAAGTCAAAACATTGAGCAAGTAGATCAGTTACCTAGTTTTTCATGCACACATACACCGAAGCCAAAGCTCATACTTCAGTGGAAAATTTTAAACAAAAAAAGTGGGAAAATGATTGTTGTCAAGACCAAATTAAATCAATGCGTGGACTAAATGCAAGTAAGAACTATTCAATAAATTTTCCAAACATCTTGGTTAAGAAACAGTAAACTATCATAATATATGAATATATGATCCAATTCAAGATAATTAATCAAAAATAGTAATTAACTTTCACATAAATAAATAATTAAGTAACAACACGTCTTGTTTTCCACTTTTAAGGATCCCATCGAGCTTGTTTTCTTCTTCACTTTCGGCACACGCACGAGAGAAAATTGTTCTCATTCATTCGATTATTGTAAGTTGGGATATACTTGTTCAACGAGTAAATGGTAAATACCTCCGAAATTGTAAAATTTTGTAAATATCCCTTCGATTGAAAAAAGACCAAAAAAAAGAAAATTGATAATAGGGGGTATTTGTTTTTTCCTTTTTTTTGAAAAAAAAATCTGAATTTTTATATCGGTTATGAACAAATAGCGCCTATAATTTTATATATATCAGCAAAATACCCCTAAAAGTGATAATAATTAAGCAATTTTGTCCATGTGATAAACAATTTTTCTTGTGCTCTCTTAGTCCCAAATTGGTCTCATTCTTCTTATTTTTCATATTCATATAAAAGAAAAATCTCCCATGAGAGCATAGTCGGTAACTTAATAGAACAGTAGACAAAGTAGTACATCAACAACCACATAAGAGATTTAAATAACTTGAAAATATCATTCTATTATCCGTGGAAAAATCATGTGATCAAACAACTTGGTATGGACTAAGCACACTCATAAACCTTCACCTTGGATCCTCATATCTTCAAAAATTTGCACCGATGAGAAGTTAAAAAATAGAACCTATTGGCCATTATATCATCTCATGCAATAACTTGGAGAAATGACCGGCTAAATAATAGAAGAGATAAGAGGCTAGATGCAGTAATTAAAAATAATAATTTGGCAACCTAAACTAAACCAAATACTAGCTAGAGGTGTGAATTTAACCAACCAAATCAGAGCATGTTCTACGTGTAAGAAATGAAAAACTAACTAACCTTATCTCTATCTAGAGGGTTAGAGAAGAAGTACATAACCAGCTTGTGCAAACAAGCATTGTACAAAAAGATCATATCTTCATATTGGTCTGTAATCTAAGAAACAAGCAGCAATGACGTATTATCATGAAAAGCTACACTATAAAGAACAGAAACTTTATTTCACTACTGCCAGGGCCGTCTTAAACAATTTAGAGACCCCGTTATAATTTAAAATATTGGCCCCAAAAGGAAGCACAAAAAAGATTGATGGTTTAAAAAAAAAATTGGGTACAAAAAACAAAGGGTTTGGATTCGGCTATATAGGAAAATATATATATACAAAACAAGAAAAAAAAAAAAAAGACTAAATTTAATAAAAAGGAGCCTGCTGGGCCTTGAACCCAGGTCAGGGAAGCCAAAAAACAAGGAGGAAGCCACTAGACCATGACACTTTTTCTGTCATATACCCCACATTCAACATATATAAGTCATTATTTATGGACTTGTATTTTTTAAAAAAAAAATTTGGGCCCCAAAATAATCAGGGCCCGGTGTCATAGCACAACCTCGACAGGCTATGGGCCGGCCCTGACTACTGCTTTAGGTTAATTAGTCAAGTTTAAAAAGATGAATAGGGAAGTTAAACACCATCAAATATTTGGAGAACAAATTTTAGGAGCTGAAGCACTAAGGTCTGTTATGAAACTTTTTTCCTTTTCAAATGGATATCATTTATTCTTTGGACCCTGGATATGAGCTGAGCTAAGATCACGGGGACATTTTAAGTGTATGTTTATAATCCTCCATATAGAATATTGCACTTTATAAGAAGAGAACTGCTAGCGGCAGTCTCTCACACACTCGCGGTCAAACACTCGCCCATATGCTATTGCCACATCAACATACTTTTAGATCTGAAACTAGGCAACCGGCTCTTTCTTTTTTTATTTTTAATTTTTATGGGCAAGAAGGGAAAAGTTCGCTCTCATCTCTTCCAAGTCCAATCCATCAAACGCCACTCTCTCTTCCATTTAAATCTCGCTCTACCGTGAAAAAAAAAACAACCTCCCTTAAAACACAAACTGCTCCCTCATCCTCACACTCACCCATCAGTATCTCACACCTCCAATCAAACTCCAGTTGTCCCACAACACAGGTAACCACAACCACAACGTTGTTGTGCTTTTTCGATCGATCAAGAATAAGGATTTATCCAGATCAATAACTTCCTTAGATCTTGAATCTGACACTCACAACAAATTATTTCTACCAAAGATTAACAACACACAGAGATCAGGAAAAGTAAGAGTACTAATTTCACAAAATTTGTATTATGTAACGAGATTCAAGACATAATTGACTTTGTTCTGAAAAAAAAAAAAACATAAAAGAGGGATGGTTTTGGTTCTGAAGTTTTACGCATGATGCAACATAGAGAGGTGGGGATTTTTTTTATAGGAGATGCAGAGCACATGAAAATGGGTGTTTCTGGATTTTTATTATATTAAAAAATAAAAATCTTAAATTGCTTCAACCGACTGCACCGGTTAACCGGTTTAAATTTAAAAAAGTTGACTGACGTGTGCCAATAATCAGGCGAGTGTTTGATCGCGAGTGTGTGAGAGACTGCCGCTAGTAGTTCTCACACACTCGCGGCAGTCTCTCACACACTCGCGGTCAAACACTCGCCCATATGCTATTGCCACATCAACATACTTTTAGATCTGAAACTAGGCAACCGGCTCTTTCTTTTTTTATTTTTAATTTTTATGGGCAAGAAGGGAAAAGTTCGCTCTCATCTCTTCCAAGTCCAATCCATCAAACGCCACTCTCTCTTCCATTTAAATCTCGCTCTACCGTGAAAAAAAAAACAACCTCCCTTAAAACACAAACTGCTCCCTCATCCTCACACTCACCCATCAGTATCTCACACCTCCAATCAAACTCCAGTTGTCCCACAACACAGGTAACCACAACCACAACGTTGTTGTGCTTTTTCGATCGATCAAGAATAAGGATTTATCCAGATCAATAACTTCCTTAGATCTTGAATCTGACACTCACAACAAATTATTTCTACCAAAGATTAACAACACACAGAGATCAGGAAAAGTAAGAGTACTAATTTCACAAAATTTGTATTATGTAACGAGATTCAAGACATAATTGACTTTGTTCTGAAAAAAAAAAAAACATAAAAGAGGGATGGTTTTGGTTCTGAAGTTTTACGCATGATGCAACATAGAGAGGTGGGGATTTTTTTTATAGGAGATGCAGAGCACATGAAAATGGGTGTTTCTGGATTTTTATTATATTAAAAAATAAAAATCTTAAATTGCTTCAACCGACTGCACCGGTTAACCGGTTTAAATTTAAAAAAGTTGACTGACGTGTGCCAATAATCAGGCGAGTGTTTGATCGCGAGTGTGTGAGAGACTGCCGCTAGTAGTTCTCTTATAAGAATAGTCCTATTTTAAAAACTTTTTTTTAAACGAATTATTTTTTAGTCCTCAAAATAGTCCATATAAATGCAAATAAGGACTAAAATTGAACAAATTTTTTTGAGGGACTAAACTCGAAAATGTATGATTTGTCGGGATTAAAAACATATTGAACTCTAGAACACACATGCACTATTATTTTTTTTTTTATATTTTTGTATGTTAAATATATTTACTGATTAATGTCTCTCATACTAAATATATAGTTATAAATTTCTTTCACAAACAAGAAAATATTCGTTTAAAGTTTCTTATATACCTTTTAAGTACGTTCCTTATATTCGGTCTCCTTGACTTTAAAGTCCTGGCTCCGCCCTTGATGACTATAATCAGTATGATAAAATCAAAGTGACTGGAATACTTATATTTCTAATTATGTGCAATGTTGGCGGTCAATTAATTAATTGAATATGTAATTGATTGAAGTTTATCTTTCAATATGAATCAAATGAACAACATATCAAGACAGAAAATCAAACCATAGTTATCCAAATATCCTTACAAATAAGTTTCAGTCTCTTTAGATACTTATTCTTTTATAAACATTTTTGGACTATAAAGTATGACGATTGAAGGATCACATTAAATCAAATAAGTGAAACATTTTGAAGTAACTACTAAAGAAGTTACATTGTCATCACAGTTGTTCCCTTCTGTGTAGATGTAAAAAAACATTATATGACATCATATAAAGGGAGATGCAAAAACAACAGACGATAAATATCCATTTTGGTCGGATATTTTTCTTAACAAATTTACACCAACTCGGTTGTTTTTAAATAAAATTTAAATATAAATAATAATTGAAAGGAAATAATAGATGAATGTTCATGTTCATCTACTTGAAACTAAGTCATCTAAAAATTTAAAAAAGAAAAAAAAAATTCAAAAGTGGATAAAAGCATTCATATTATACAAAAGAAAAAAATTCAATCAGTTGGATGTCAGTCAAAACAATTTGAAAGGCCAATTTAAGTATAATTTGATACCTTCTAAATATAATATGTACAAGACGATTTATTTAGAATGATTTTTATAAAAGTGAAAAAATGTTTGACTTTGTATATGGTGTTATAGAAAAGTATCTTCAACAATAAATTTGCTTAAAAAATCAACAAAATATATAGCTATGGAAATAATAGTCTCCTTATGATCTAAAACCACTTTTACCTTTCTTATTTTGTTTTAGAACAATGAGTACATTCGAAGTTTATAATTTACTAATAATGTTTTATGACCAAAGACTAACTTACTGGTATACGGTGGACTCGTCCACTCTCCATCTCTCCTATATATACAATATCCTTTGACACAAATTTTCATCAGCAAACTTTTAGTTTATTCTAGTTTTAATTTACTTAAGAAAAATGTGTTCGAAATTATTCTTGCTCATCCAATGCCTCTTGGTCATGGTTTTTTTAATCTCATTCATGGGAGAAGCTAGGAACTTGGGTAAGATTTCCCAACCTATAGAACAAGAATGAGTCAGTTTTCTTGCATTTGAATTTTCTTTTCATAAATAACATAATTGCTACAATTAAGATCTACTCATATCGACATTTCATTTACAATTTATGTGCTTCTCCACTTAAATACATATATTTACCTCTCCCCCTAACATAGTCCTCTCTTTAGACATTATGTTTAACGAACCATTCTTTATATTAACCATGAAAGTTCAAGTAGGAAGACATCTTCAACTCTTTCACTCTAATTGATTATTTTTTATTAGCCACTCTTATTGTCTTATTTTATCTGTCGAAAAATTTATGTGATCATCTCATGCACTTAACACATTTGCATATGGATATATGTTATATATAAATTATGACTACCCAAAATTTAATTTGAGTCCATTATTCTTAAATTACTACATTTGAAGGTAAATTTGATGAAAGATATATGCAATTTAGGTAAATTTGATGGAAGATATGTGTAATTTGATTTGTTTGTGGTTCATATTTTTGCAGTTGAGGTTTCTACAAAACAAAATAATATGGATGGTATTTCTGACATACCTGGATGGCCTGATATACCAATCATACCTGGTATACCAGACATACCTATACCAGATATTCCTGACATACCTGGATGGCCTGATATACCAATCATACCCGGTTTACCAGGCATACCTATACCTGATATACCAGACATACCTGGATGGCCTGATATTCCAATTATACCTAGATGGCCCGATATTCCAATCATACCTGGATGGCCCGACATACCTGGATGGCCGGGTACACCAAGTACACCTTCAAATCCTAAAACGTCTAGTCCACCTCAAGAATCGCCAAGCTCACCTCCTGATTCGCCCACTTTGCCTCCAACATCACCAAGTTCACCGTCTGAATCGCCAAATTCTCCTCCTGGATCGTCTAATTCGCCTCTTGAATCCCCAAATTTACCTGCTGAATCACCTAGTTCGCCTGTTGAATCGCCCAGTTCATCTGATTCACCTTCACCGAGTCCAACATCATAGGAGCAACTAAAGTTATTTTGCTAGAAAAAATAATGTTGCATTGTATCATTATGTGATACTTATTTTTTTTGAGCAATGTGATACTTATTTTAACACAATATAAATTTATTCAATTTAGTTATTATGAGAGCGACAACGCTTTTACTCCCTGCTTGCAAGTGGAATATATTATATTATCATATCATATTTGTCTAATGAGTTCAATTCACTCATCTATTATTGAGAATAAAAATTTATAAATTACTACATATCTGGAATCATAATTTGATTAGCATGGTTATCATCAAATTCATGCAAATTAATCTATTTGTATATTTTAGTAGGCGGACCCAATTCTTTATTGGTAAGTTGTTCCTTTGAGTGATTTTTTTATTTGAAAATGTAAGGGAGAAATTCTAGTATATATTAAAATTAGAGAGCAATTAATTATCAAATTTGACTATAGCTGTTTTTAAGATTCTGATGGCCTACGAACAAATCTACAATTTGGGTTCTAACTAATAAGTATGTATAAAAAAAATATTAAATTCCTAAAGTGTGAAAATAATTTTTTGAAGATGATAGTTTTTATTACATTAGGAAATGTGATATTCAATTCCTTAATATGACATTTTTCAATTAAAATGTATATGATTTTAGCATTCCGTAATATTTTTTTTTACTTAATGAACCCTTAATTTTATATTTTGAGGCCAAAATTTTGAACTTATTTTTTGGGGTCTAGGACAATCACCCTCCTCATCCTGTCTCAGATACGACCTTGAATTTGATTGAGACAAGTCAAAACATTGAGCAAGTAGATCAGTTACCACGTAAACTTAACCATCATTCTTATGATATCTCACTCCTCTATCAGAGTGCTTCACACACATACACCAAAGCCAAAGCTCATACTTGAGTGGAAAATTTTAACCAAAAAAGTGGGAAAATGGTTGTTTCCAATAAATTTTCCAACACTTCTTGTGAATTTTCACGACATATAGCATTACTGTTTTAACTATGTTTTGTGGACGTGTACTTTTGAACAGTGGCGTATCCAGGACCCTAGGTCAGGGGGTGCAAATTTTTTAACTTCATAAATTATTATTATATATAAATAAAAATGTTAAAATATATACACCAAGTTTTTGTACATTAATTGTTTTCTTCGTATTTTACTGTAAATATATGACATTTTTAACCAAATCACATCAATTAAGAAAGTCGGTGGTAATATTAAATTTGTTTGTAATTACTATTGTTTTTATAATTTGATCTTTTAAGAGAAAGAAAGTTAGTTTATTTTTGCAACATAATATTTATTGTTGATTGAATAAAAAGATATAAAATAAATAGAGATATGTTGGCAAAAAAATAATTAATGTATGGAACTACGTACAAAGTGAGTCTTATAAAAAGGGACAACTTTTTTTTTTGGTTAAGATGGTCTTATAGTTAGGGACAATGGTAGTACTAAATTTACAATATTGTCATTGTTTACCCAATCAAATAATTTATTAACAATATTATCATCGCTATTGTCATTGCTTACCCAATCAAATAATTTATTAACAATATTATCATCACTATACTAACATATATATGATGATGAGAATATATAATATATGAGTCCATGCATATATAAATGACTTAACGATTTAATATAGTAGTTTTATGGCCTTGCTAACGATACGTTCTAAGAGAATTGGTTAAAGATTTCATAAAATAAATTTTTTTTCTTAAAAATAAGCGTTATTTTTGTCGATATAATAATTCTAACAACTTTTTATAAAAAAGTACTTCTTTTGATTTCTTATCTATCTTCTTAGTTTTGTAATTTTTTTTATAGTGTTATGATTGAACTATGTAAAAATAATAATATTATATGGGAAATGCTAACCGGTGCCCCCGGGGCACTGGTTAAGGATATGAAAAAGAAAATTATATAGTAGTTAATGCATTGAAATTGTGTAATTAATTTATAATAAAGTCAAAAACAGTTTCCTTTTATGGTATGCTTAATCAGTGCCTCGGGGGCACCGGTTAGCAGGACGCATATTATATAAGTGAGGTCAAACTGCATAAATATCAAATGAGTTTAATTAGAATACTCTGACAGTGTAAAGAAAATTTACACTGTCAACCAATTAAAATCATTATTTAAGACACATTAGCTTGAGTGTTAAAAAAAGAAACAATTAAAATTTAAACTAATAAATGTCATATCTCATGTTTCTTCATTTACATATTTGATTCAATCTCCTTTCAACTTTTAGAACACTACTGCCGTCCTCAAATCTCAAATTGACATCCCTTGCAAGACAATGCTTGAATAATTCCTAAATTTGACATATTCATTCTCACATTTGAAATTGAAAAAGTTACATAATATTTTCAACTTAAAATTGTCTATACATAAAATTTAAATCTAAAATGTTGAGTTTCATAGTTTAAATCAACATTACATTACATGAGGATAAATGAAAATCGGTTGCCATGTAGCAGAATTGTTTGAACGGAGCCTCTATCACACCATGACCATTACCAATTTTTTTGACCTTTCCCCATACAATTATACCATCTAAACGCAAGGTTTGTTTCCGGTTGATTTTGTTAATTGGGGCATAAGAGTTTTAGGCTAATGAGAAAGAAAAATGCTTTGTGGTGCGAATCATCTATCGTGCAAAACCCACGAATTACCTTTTATACATTTTTTTTGTGTGTGTGAAAGATATAGGTATTTTATACATATTTAGTTTACTGTTCATTTTGATTAAAATAATAATAATAAAGTTTCTTATATCTTTTTAAAAAAATATAGGTTTAATTGTACTTTTAATCCACTTAATTTGTTAAAATTGTAATTTTGGTCCTTTATTTTTAGTATGTTAACAACCCTAATGACACATGTTAAAGAAATAAATAAAAAAAAGTAAATTTGCATTGTATTCAACAATACTTTAACTTTTGAAAAGTCAAATTCATCGCTTTTCATCATTTTTTAATGCAATATTTATATTTTCATTCTCTTAACCAATGTCTTAAGGTCATTCTTTAGCATTTTTCTTATTTTTAATTGTACAATTATGGTCTTCCATTTTTTTTGACTAATATATGATTTTGACCATTAATTTGATGATGTGGTAGTAAATTAGGTAATCCATTATTTTCACCATTTTCATCAACTCTCTTATAGACTTTTCTCCAGAATTTGTAACCTCATTGTAATTTCACTGGAATACTACCTCCGCCATTAACTAGAATAGCTCTACCGTATTAGAAAACTTTGTGTACGCATTACGTTGATTGAATATACATTGATTCAATTGACACTAGATTATTTATTAATTGAACTATGTTCACAATCTCAAAAACAATGATTATATATACACCCAGCAACAATGTAAACATTTTTAAAACTTGAAATTAAATTAAAGAAGATAATATTTTTCCCCTTTTCAAAAAACAAAGAAGTTGCAACCAAAAAAAAAAAACAAAGTATTTTACCAAAAGAATAAAAAAGAACCAACAAAAAAGACTATCTTGAGTATATTGGGCATTTAATAACCCCTTCGTGCAAGTCACGCGAATATTCATTCGCACCATTTAGCAACACTGAATAAGAAAAGTGGGATATTGACATTTATTAGTTTAGATTTTATTTAATTTTTCCTTTTTTAATACTCAAGCTTATGTGTCTTAAAGATTAATTTTAATTGGTTGACAGTGTAAATTTTCTTTAGACTGTCAAAGTATTCTAATTAAACTCATATCAAATTTTAGGTTAAAAGTACAATAAGCAAGTAGAGGTGAGTGGGGTCGGTTGACCCCATTGTCCCCACATTGGATCCGTGGCTTAATTGTCATCTGGTGTCATTTTAGTCATATTCTCCTACAAGCATGTTATAAATAGTTAGTCTAAACCTAATGTGTAGTCTAAAATAGAATGTGATTAATATTAGATAGTTAAAACGAAAGAATCGAGGACAAGTTTATTGGTAGGGATATTTTATTTAATATATAGGGGTTGAAGTTTAAAACTTTGCATTTTCCACTTATTCGTCTTGTAAGTGAACTTTTAACCACTAGGTTACTTGACCAAAAATAAATAAAAATTTAAGTGAGTCATGATAATATTGTTAGCTTCCCTTTAAGTGGGAAACGAAAGTAGCGAACACTCCCTAATGTAGTGAAAACAGTATATCTAAGCATAAACACTCAAAATGATTGGGAGAGCATTGCAAGTACATGAAATTGAAGGAAAATAAGCCCAATTGATATGTGTGTATGTGTGGGTGGTTGATTAATAGAAATCAGGTAAAGAAGGAGAATCAGAAACTCATTAGCTAACTTGTTGCAACATTCACTCACTCTAAAAAACAGAGAAACATAAATCCCATGGTTTTATATGTTCCTCCAACAATATCTGGTTTTGGATGTCTATCCATTAATCTCAATATTGATGTCCAGGCTCTCATATTTATAGACAAAGACTTATTGTAGACCATCAGAAAAAGTTGCAAAATCCAACTTAGTCCCTAAGAAAAATATACGTTACTTTTAGTCCCTACAAATAAAAAAACAATTTGGTCTCTACCTAAACCAACCTCTTAAAAGAGATAATTAGGTCTCTTAACAATAAATAAAAATAGGGAAATGCTAACTAGTGTCCTAAGCGCGCTAATTAAGAAGATTAATATAGAAATTAAACATTGGAAATCGGTGAAAAGTGGAATGTTTAACTTTATGAAAGTTAAAAAGTTGTTGATTTTAATGAAAATTTTCTATTTTTGACATCCTTAATCATTGCCCTTAAAGCACTAGTTAGCAAAACTCATACAATTAGACAATTGTATTTTTTTCTATGATAGAACCGATTAACATAATTGTCTCTTATATTTAAAACAACATAGTCAAATAGTTAAAAAGAGACAGTTTGGTACTTACAACATAAAAGTCCCAATATAGTTTTTTTAATAAACCATGTTTTTTTTCTTCTTCTTTTTATCTTATTATTCAGCATTCAAAGTCATTCAATCTCCAATTAGTTCTCAAAGTATTTCAAATTAATCTTGTTTGTCAAACGTTTTTCAGTTAGATTTTTGTCTTTATATTTTTGTTACATAACAGATACTAATGGAGGGGACTTGAGAAACAATTGATAAAGACATACTATTTTAGAATATTAATAAAGTTAGAGACTAATTTGAGTGTCTTACAAATACAAAAACCAATTTGGATTCTAATAGAAGTTATATGGTGCAAAGATGAATGTGTGAATGAAATGTGTACAAATACAAACCAAATCGGCAACCATTGTTTATAGGAAAGGATAGGCATAAAATATTATCTCAATATGTTTGACTCAAATCAAAACTTCCATAAAAAAAATTGAATTGTAAAAGTTCAATTGAATGTTGGAGACACAATTTGTGTCCTTGTATATGTGACTGTGTAACTTTGTACAAGAGTATATTCTGTTTAAGACAATATACAAAAAAAGAAAAACAAGGGAAATCTAATGTCATCTTTAGTCCTCGTAGATAAATTAGAATGGCTTCTTAAGGTGTGTGAAATCCAATGATGATGAATCAACACACTCTGCTTTGCTTTTATAACCATTCAACAATTTCAACAATTCAGTAGCTTTCTCCTTGGTACTCTCAGCACAACCTACTTGCAACAAAACAAGTAGTTTTTGAAACATCCCAAGTTGAATTGCCTCAATCAAAATACCTTCATCAGCCTTGTCACAAATCTTGTAAACAATAGAAACAACAAAACTAGAACTCAATTCAGAAACCCTCAAAAGCTTCTTAATAACAAGAGGCAAAGTCAAAGCATTTGATTTTGCTATTTGCACCCCATTTTTACTATCACAAAGACAATTCAACACACCTAAAGCTTTCTCACAAACCCCCTTTTCAGCATCAACAAGAATCTCCAATAAAATTGAAACCAAACCCAATTCAACAAACCTCTCCAAAATCACTTTTCTACTCTTTGATGAGTAAACCAAATGAAAAATTGTTGACAAACATGCTTTTGTAGAAGCACTTCCAATCTCAACATTAACCTTAACCATGTTGACCAAAGATTCAACAATCCCTTCAATTTTCACCAATGACTCAACATTCATTTCCTTAAGCAACAAAGAAGCATTTTGCCTAGTTGAAATTTTTTGTTGATCATTTAAGGACCAAACCAAACAGCTCAAAGAATTTGATGATCCCAAAAAGACAAATCTACCCTCTTCAGACAAAGGACGCATCCATGTCAGCACTTCCAAAATCTCTTCCAAAAGAACAACGTTCTTCTCAACCAAACCACGTGAGAAAGAATCAAAAACCTTAGCAAGAACAAGAGAAGCACCATTTGAAACTATAACCTTCTTGTTCCTCTCACTCTCTTTTCCCCAACCCTTTATCTTTCTCACCAATTCAAAACACTTGCTCTCGTCTCCTTGTTGCGCTGCCGAAAGAATCCTATTACACGTATCAGTAACTTCATAACGAGTTACTGGAATACGTGGAGTTGGGATTCTTTCGACGCCATAGGAACGGTGTTGAACACACCAATCTTGAATCATTTTACGAAGGGAGTGATTTGGTACGATGTCAAAGGATGTTAACTCTGTTTTTGTAACGGGACATGTGTTGTTACCTGATTCAAACCATTTTTCGATGCTGTCTCTATCGTAGGTTATGCCAGTTGAAAGTGTAACGGGGTCTTTCATCAAGTCTAGTGTTACTGGGCAACGAAAATGAGTTGGAATTGCTATCTCCACTTGTAAATCGTTGCTTGAATTTGATAATAACTCTTTTCCCTTTCTTGCACGACGGAAAACCCTACTACCTTTTGTCCATGATAAAACCATTTTTTGGTTTTTGATGATGTTATGCTGTTTTTGATCGTTTGTTATTGTTGTTTTTGTTGTTGTGAGTATGATGAATGATGAAGGAAAATGGGTTATGAGATTTGTTAATATATAGAAATGGAGATATAGAAGGTTGTCTTGTTTGACACACGGGGTCAAAGGGAGCTAAGTAAGACTAAGAGAGGAATAGTTTATTGAGAATGTTTCAAACAAGAGATAAAGGGTTTATTAAGTGTTATTTTTTGGTTTTGTTAACGTGTGGTTTGAACGTTGAACGTTGAAAGAGTCCGAAAGACAAAAAACTCGGTAGGAGGTAAGGTATAATTTTGAAATAAAGATAAAGGGTCATAAAATTAATTAATTAAATTTAACTTGGAGGTGAAGTAGAATAGGAGTAGTTGTCGTAGTAAGACTGTAAGAGGGTTGAATGTTTGAACAGCCAGCGTGGTCGGTGGTGTGCTGATCTGGTATAGATTTGCATGGTCATGTTGTGTGGGTTTTGTTTTGTATTAGTAGTTGTACTACCACTGTTACTTCTAGTGCGCGTTGCCAACTCCATTCACGCGTGCGTTTTTCTACCATACGCGTAGGAAACATGCATGCGGTGTTACGGTGCTTTCTTTTATTTGTTCAAATACACGTTACGTTACACTTTAAACAGTGATTGATATCAGGGACTCTACAGTCTACTATAAAGAAGTGCTCCGCGGTGATTTATTTTTAAAATGAACTGTTGGGAGTTCAAAAAACAACAACTGGTCAATATTCTAAGAGCGAGAATGGTATGAAAGCCCTGATTTGATTAGGTGGAGGAGTGGTAATGAGATTTTAGTGTTAGTTCCTTGTACCGTAAGTCTTTTTAGACAATATAGTAACTAAACGTGGTAATTAATTAGGATGGTGCAAGCACAAAGATGTGAGACATTCTTGCGTGAGGGTGATGATATTGTTGGCGGGGTCGTTCTTATGAAATTGGAGGTTCGTCTCTCACAATAAAAATTGACTTCTAATTAAAAAAAAACACAACTTTCTTTTAAAAGAGAAAAAAACATTATAATTATAGCTTTGCTATTTTACTCTATAATTGTGGACCAAAAGCTACAAGTGTTTTAAAAAAAAAGTTATATTGTGTTTTTAAAGAAGAAGAGAGTATTGAAGACATTTAGAACTCAAATCTATGATTAATTAAGCCGAAATTGAGGTCAAATCATGCTGAAAAAAGCCCTTTGAGTAGTTTGGTATGTATATAGGGACGACTCATAATCTCATGGTATGTTTGTTTAAGGTGAATTATAGGGGAGAGAGAAGTTGATGAGAGAGGTTAAAGGCAGACATTTTATTTATGTTGTTTGATAATTTGATGAAAAATAGAGAAGAGGGATTAAAATAGTGTGGACCGTACTTCTTTTCCTTTTCGTTGTCTTCAATGGTGTGAGAAGAAAAGGAAAAAGAGATGTCAACGTGAGCATAACTCAATTGGTAGAGATAATGCATTGTTATATGTATGGGCTGGGGTTTGAACACCAAACATCCCACTTATTCGCCTTAAAAGGTGAACTCTAGTCACTAGAGTATGAGTATTTGAACAAAAAAAAAGGTAAAAGAGATGTCAATGTTTACTACAATATTCCTTTTCGGTCATCCCCTTAGACACTCTTCACTTTTGTTTATTTTGCAGAAAAGAATAAATTTTCTTTCTACTTTTTTTTTCTTCTACATAAACTGAGTCTTTTTTAATGGTGATACATGAACATCCCTATGTGGTATACCCCTCTTATACACCTTCCACATGTCACTTTAATATAAATATTCTAAAAGATTGCCGGCTAAAAAAAAATGGAAAGACCTGGCATCCTCTCTCTCTCTCTCTCTCTCTCTTATCCATCTTATCCCTGCTCAACCTCTACTCTTCACCATGTCTTCTCTCATGCAACCATCATCATCGACCACCGCCGTTTCCTGTCGTTCTCACCCTCAAATCTCACCACTAGTCATCCTCATATCTGACACCACCATCACCCACCATCCTCCTCACCATTGTTGTTCTCCCCACCATCGTCCTCGTTGTCGTCCTCCCACCATCAACATCACCATCGTCCTCCTTACCAGTCACCAGCCTCTTCTCTGGTGAGCTCATCTCGCCCCTCACATCGTCGGGTCCGCTCATACCCATCTGTCCTCGCCACCACCACCTCGTCTTACTCACCTCCGCTCTGATACCGTCCGTCCTCCGACGCTGGTGGTGAGAGTTTTAGAGAGAGATGCAGATAGAGAGAGCCATGTGTGAGAGTTGGAGAGAAACAAAAAAAAATGGATTTGTGATTGGAATCTGAAAGAGAGAATATGTGGGTGAAGTATTGACTTAGTTTTTGTTTTAATTTAAGTGTCTTGTTAACAGGTGCTCTAAGGGGTCCTTCTTTCAAAAACAAAAAAAAAAATACCCTAAGGGCATTGGTTAAGGAATCCATTAGTACTAGTAGAAACTTTTCTTAAAAATATAAGTTTTTACTTTTGTCTTAGCAATAACTACACTTTTGTATGCAAACTTGTTAATTTTAACACTTTAACCAATGTTCCAAGGAAACTCATTAGCATTCTCCTTAATTTAATTATGTTTTCTTTTTTTTAATTAAAATAAAATTAATTTCCACCAAACAAATGATGCCACATCAGTGGTGGTTTAATGGATGGATGTCAATAATGGGTGTCAATGAAAAATTATCATTTTTTTTTCACACAAAAGATGTTGTTCCCTCTATATCCTCCACATGTTGTTAATGTTAATTAATTTAGCTATCAATTAATTAGTTATTTTTTAAAAACAAAATAAATTACCTAAAGTAGTTTGAATAATTCAATTAGTTTGATTGTATTTTATATTATCAATTCAAATAAATAAAAATCGATGATAACTTAATTAACAACGATGACAAAGCCCAAAGATGACTTAATTAACTGAAATTAAGTCAAAATAAATAAAAACGGAGCTTTATTTTGTCAACAAAAAAAAAACGGAGGATTTTTTAATAAAGGGATATTTTGGTACTTTAAAAAATAATCAACATTTCTCTCTTTTTTTATTTCTCTTAAACCAAACAATACATCAAATCTACTATTTTTCTTTTATCTTTCTCTCTTGCTATATTTTCTCTAACTTATTTCTCTTTTCTCAATTTCTTCTCACAATCAAATACACCTTCAATGTTTGAGTGAAGATTTGGTGATCAACCCTGCCCTTTTAAAGTTTGAGCTTTAATTTTCGTGGAGAACTTTACTAACGTCACTTAAGTTAACCAACTATGTTATTGCTTGGGATGTTTGATAATAATGGTTCACTATTTTATCGTGTATATATTATTGTAATATGTTTTGTATATTGTTTCAGCGTAGAACATGAGACTTTGCCAACGGTGTGTCATGATCAAAGTGTGTGTTTGTAGCAATTAGACCTCCTTTGTAAATTAGATAGGCTCTTCTACTAAAAAAGGTTGTGAGAAGCAGTTATGGGAGAAGTTACTAATATTGGAAAAATTAATAATTGCATGTGGAGTCCGTGGGAGGTTATTTCCTATGAGCTTATGGATGTGATGATGTGTAAGTGAGCAAGATACGAGGATTATAAGCCGAATACAAAAAGTATGAGCCGAGTAAGTAGAAGAGTGAGTTGAAATCGGTATAATATTATCACGGTTCAAACCTCTCAAACATGAGGCATGTAAAACTAAAATGGTTAAGATAATAAGAAGTATATAATTAAGGATTAAATATTTATGACAGTCCATATGCAAATATTTATATGAACTTGCATTTAGTAGTCAAAATTCCTAAGTTGTCACTGGCTGATCGAGTTATATGTTAAATCGACTTTTATTTTATTGCAATTGAGTGGACTTTTATATTGTCCCATTCCACAAGCAATCTCTAGTATCTTTATGACAACTAGGAGATGTACTTGCCTAGTCCATCTCCAATCTCTCTCGTGTTTGTTACTTTGTTGTTGTGGTGCTTTTTGGGTCCTTACTCGATTAGGCTAAGTGGCCATGAACATTTTGGATACTGTTTTGGAAAGTGACCATTTAGATGTGTGGAGTCGTAATGATGAAAGTTTAGAATTTAGCCATAGATCGATAGATACAAGTTATAGCATATCATCAATAATAAAGAGTGAATAAGGAATTGTGTACCTTGAAATTAGGTTGGTGAAGGATAACCGCCGACAACTATGAGAGGGATAACTACCCTCATTCCGTCAGCTTTAGGTTTTCACAATACTGTTCAGAAAATTAATTAACCGTCTAATGGGATGACGTTTAAATAGCTAAACGGTTGATGGCAGGGACCTCTCATTGGGCTTATCTAAATGGTCCAACCCATCACGGTCCATTTAGTAACAATAGCCCAATCACTTGAATTCATCAACTAATTAGTGCTTAACACAATAGACCATAATTTATATTATAAGATTAACTTATAATAATTGATTATTGTCAATCCATAATTGATTAATTAAATAATTAATCCAACAATCTCCCACTTGGATGACAATACTCAATTACTAAAAGAATATAAAATGTTACTTATCATAAAGAATTTAAATCTTAGAACATTTATGTATGGTCAAAGCACTAATCATTCAAAAGAACAATAAGCTTTAATGCTGCAGAAATCGAATCCGATAGGGAAAACAAATCATACAGGTCAAATACTCACTTTCTAACAAATGATGAATTTATAGTGACACATTTAAAAAGAATGTGTCATCCAAGAATGACCCAAGCATTTAAAAATGCTATAACAAACTCCCGCTAACCCAAAATATCATAGACTTAATCAAATCATCATGAGTTACAATACTCATATATATAAGTCTGTGGTTAGTAGTTCTGCCAATGAGTTTTCAATTTTATAGAAGTCATATATCCACATATGTATACGAATAGTAATTACTTATAGGGATAGCCTATTAAGAGAGTGTAATTACATTTAGTCAAAAAATCAATAAATGTTCTACGACATTCAATTAATCCAAGTTTTATAAAAAAAATGTGACTATGAAAATCCATAAAAGCAAAATAGGAAATTCAATAATCCCAAAATTGGATTAACATAGACACTTAGTTTAAAGAAAAAGATGTGGATTAATGTGGCCACTAGAATGTCAATAACAAAAGAACATTTATGATTATCTCAAATTATAAGTACCACAAAAACACAATATCATACTCGATAGGAGTATTGATATTATACATTGTACTTACTATTTATGACTTCAAAAATGTGGAATGTTGGTAAAACAGAAGCACAATGTATATTTGCATGCCAAGAAGTTATTGTGCATATTCCAACAAAATTGACTTAAGCATCCAATTATGATGCTCATTGAGATTGATAGAATTTTAACATATATCTCAATATAATAGAATGAGACTAAAGTTTAAAGTCTCTTAAGCTATGCCATATTTTATAGTGTGCACAAGAGTATATGGCGATAACGAGAATAATATTGTGTACACATTTCTCTTGATCTCACATACATATAAACAAGGGTTAGATTTCTCATTTGAGCTCATAATATATAATGTTGTGTACACACTCCCTAAGATCCCACATATATATATAGACAAGAATAAGTGGGATTCTCATTAGTGATCACTGATACAAAAAAAATATATTATAATAATGTAATATTCAAAAGTGGGATACTTAATTACTAGTGCAAGATTATCAACATAAGTGGTTATATAATTTTAGCCAATAGAGTTTCATGAACTCAACCACATATTTTGCACATGAGCATAGCAGAATTATTAACACAAGTGGTAACTCAAAGATAATATGAAACCTCATAAATACATATTTTATCAATGGCAGATATTATCAAGAATTGGGTTTCGTAGTTAACCACATATTCTGCATTTAGAATTAAGGAGAATGTAAATTTTCAATTTAAGAAATTTATAACACAAAATCTCCTTTTTCACAATTAAAATTCCAAAGAATTTTATAAATATAGTAACCTCTATACGACAAAATATGATGATTATATAAAAGGTTTATCATCATATGAGTGAGATAAGTCTCTATTATTATAAAATAGGATATGAGACTCTATTCACAATTTTAATAACTCACTCAAAACTCAAATGTTATAATTATACTTACACAAATTTGAGAAAAAACATTAGGTTACAAGGAGCAGAAATACACAAGACTTATATTTTATTATTATTGAGGATATAAGAGAAAATAGTCACAAGCTTTCATAAGTATTAAAGAATAGCAATAGCATAATTAATATCCTCAATATAAGTCTCTATTTCATATCCAAAATATGAAAACAAATAAATATATTTGTTTATGAGATATAGTTAGTTGACATGTAGAATTTTTCTCACTTGTTGAAGAATGATAGTTAAACTATCTTACCCACAAAAGGATGATTATGTTAAGTAATGTCATACCGATAGGGTATGTCCATCACGTTACACAATACATAGCAATGATTCTCCCACTTGATAGAGAATAGACAATGATAGTTGAATTAAAAAGATTTGAAAGATATTTTAAATAAAATATTCAACTATTTCTCTATCACAAAATGATATGTTAAGTAATGTCACACCGATAGGGTATGTCCGTCACTCACATAACAATGGGATAGTAGCAATCCGATATATGTATATAAATCACATTTAGGTAGAAATTTAATTCAAAATGTAATAATATTGGATTGCAAAATTTATACAATTTTCTACATGTCTTTTAACAAAGTAACTTACTTATATTAATCTCATTCAAGGATCTTAACGATAATAAGTAAGAACTATATCATCATAATGTACCATTCTTATGTCTTACAAAATTTAAACATTGATAGAGTATTCTAATTATAATTGACATAAGTATAAACATTTCAGGTACATTGAATAATAACAATTATATTAATAACAACACACCGATAGGGTATGACTGTTACCAATATAATGCTAATCTATTTAACAAAATTTGCATAATTGTACCCACGATAGGTGAGATTACAATTATACAAATAAATAATGTTTATGCTTAAGAGAATATGATACAATAATATCATGCATAAACAATTATATTTAAATTTACTCAACTTCGGTCATATTCAAATGATAGAAAAATGTGCTTAACAATATTTTAAATTAGCACATCATAAATATGACTTTAGAATTTCTTTTAAATGAAGTAGTATAATAACAAAAGTTGTTATTTGAAATAGAAGTGTGTCGAATAGTTTTCTAATTTATCCATAAAAGAACTCTTAGAATAAAATTTTTCAATACTCCCACTATAAATTAGAAAAAACACAAATACAAAATGGAGCATTATAGTAAGAAAATAATATATAACAACAGAGTTCTGTTTAGAATATTCCGAAAAAGGATTTCACTTCTATATAGGATATCATAATTGCACAACAGAAGAGAAGAAGAACTAAATTTCTTCATATGTGCAATAATAAGCAATAAGTCACAAGAGGATAAAATAATTAAATGACAACTTACCTCGCAGAGTGTGACATTCATCCTTATACTTAGAGCCACTGAATTTTGATGACTTAACGAGAATATCTTATAATATAGTCATCTCAAAAATATTCATCAATAGAGAATAAGCAATTATAAATAAGCATATGTGAGGCTCTAATTATAAATCAATATGATTTATATAAGAATTCAGATGTAAGGATGATACATATTTCAAAAATTGCCTCCATTCTTAATAAGTTGTTTTGATAATAGTTAACGGATAAACAACAAATAGGCATACAAATTTTAATCCATAATTAGAATTTTAGCATAAAAAATGCAACAATGCATATTTACTATATACAAAATACATAGTTTAACATAATTGTGATCCAAATATTTAATTGCGACAAGACACATTATTAGATAGTTAATGGTGTTTGTCACAAAATTTAGAGTAATATATTACGGGTCTAGATTAGAGAGTATAGCAGAAAGCATAATGTATATTAAAGAGAAATATGTCAATATCATATTCAATTAATATAAATGACATATATATACAACTCACTATACTCATTTTGAAAACAAAATATTATGAGGACCCTTCAAAACAATTTGTGACAAGAATCAAAGACAAGTGTCTTAGTTTAAATGTGTTGCCAAAAGAATGATCAATTAGTGAACTTTGGATCTTTATGCTAAGACAATATGAATTCAAGAATATCTTACATTAGAATATTTATAATGCCAAGAATATTTAAAATCGTAAAATATAAATTAATTATACTTGACATTTAAAATTAACAAAATTGAGCCTTCTATAAGAGAGAATTTTCAAAAAACAGTTTAAGCTCAAATATTGAGAATACATGATTTGAAATAAATTATTCTCAATTTAATCGATATATGATCTTTTCAAGATTTGACAAAATTTTGAAACCCATAAATCAAGAATAAATATAGTATAATAGTCAAGTTGTTCTTGACAAGACAAATAATTTTGAGGGTATCAACAAATCTCAAAATATATATTAATATAGAATATTTGATGCAAGAATATAAGTCTGAGTCTAAAAAATTTCACAATCATAACACTTTAAAACTAATTCACATAAGTGTTATTACCATAAAATAATATTTTCTTATAGAATATCTTAGACTCAAATCTAGATAATATATGATTTAAAAGAATATATGAATCACATATTAATTTACATCAAATATTTAGAGATTTCATAAAGTGATTTAAATCCCAAATTTTAAAGGTATAGAATAAATCAAATCTTCTAAAAGTACTTTGGGTGTAAAATAATATACTAATATTTACCAGATAATTGGGGATGAAAAGTCCTATTGACACATTAAATTCAATTTTTGAAAGAGTGAATATAATTTTTTTAAAGAGTGAAAAATTCCTCATTGACACATTAAATTCCTCATTGTCATATAAGAGTAAGGAATGTTCATAAAATTTTATCACAAAAAATGTGAGAATATAATTTATTTATCCCCAATCAATAACATATAAATATCTACATGTGTCAAAAAATTCCAAAATAATAAGAATATAATAAATAATTTTGGAAGATTTCTTCGCCCGTTTAACTGAAAAACGGGTCGATACGACCCGCAATCTACCCGATTGGATTCTCGCTCATTAGTGGACGAACTTCGACAATTCAAATGGGGTTAAAAAATCGCGATTGAGATACAAAAGGATTTCACATGTCAATTTTTCGGACTATCGACTTAACGACAAATCTAAGAAATTAGGGTTCATCCCAAAATCCAAAATTGAGACTGATTTTTCATAGAATAATAAACAACGATCTACTAATTTGATTTTATGGGGAACACGATCGCATTCGAGAAAAAATTTAAGATTGAAATTGTAGGGTTGGAAGCAAGATATACATCGATATCTTATTATTTGACAACAGGCAATCTCATATGTGTTTTATTGAAAATCAGTGACAAAACACACAGACCAATTTTAAGAATCAATTGCTTTTTCATGGATATGAATTTTCGATGCACACAGTATAAAGAATAGAGACAGTTATATGTTGATTCATGTTTCATGTATTAGGATTAATGAAATCAACATACAATAGTTTACGATCAATAAAAAATTAGAATGAATCATATGGATACAAATAACGATGGACTGATTTAATAACATATGATTCACGGATAAACCGATAACCATAACATGTATCTACTTGGCTCTGATACCAATTGATGAAAGTTTAGAATTTAGCCATAGATCGATAGATACAAGTTATAGCATATCATCAATAATAAAGAGTGAATAAGGAATTGTGTACCTTGAAATTAGGTTGGTGAAGGATAACCGCCGACAACTATGAGAGGGATAACTACCCTCATTCCGTCAGCTTTAGGTTTTCACAATACTGTTCAGAAAATTAATTAACCGTCTAATGGGATGACGTTTAAATAGCTAAACGGTTGAGGGCAGGGACCTCTCATTGGGCTTATCTAAATGGTCCAACCCATCACGGTCCATTTAGTAACAATAGCCCAATCACTTGAATTCATCAACTAATTAGTGCTTAACACAATAGACCATAATTTATATTATAAGATTAACTTATAATAATTGATTATTGTCAATCCATAATTGATTAATTAAATAATTAATCCAACACGTAATTGATTAAAGGTTGTTCTTAGATACATGTTTTGTAAAAACATATGGGTTGAGTGTGCACTTTCAGACAATTTGTGTGGTTTGAGTGTGCACTTCCAAAAACATATGGGTTTTTCAATAATGAGGGTGGAGATAAACAATGCCCTAACCTTTTATACGTATATGTCAATGATGTCAATTTTTGTCTAGCTCAATGAGCTCATCTTTTAGACTGTGTTCCTACTTCCTAAATTATACAATTAAATTTTTTTGAACATTTTGGCTCTACCAATTAAGCCTACCGAATCAGACTAGGCTCACTACAAGAAAAACATTGATTTGGGACGGAAATTTTCGTCGCAGAGTAGTGTATATTTCCATCCTAGTTGAAATCTGGGACGGAATTTTGGAAAAAATACTTTCGTCGTAATTCTTGATGTCGCAATATTTTAGGGACAGAATTATATTGTCTGTCACACGTTTGGGACGGAATCTGGGATGGAATGTAATTAATTGTTTTATCCCAATTATTTAATTCCGTCCCAACATTGCGACAGAAATCTCAAATTTCGTCCCTATATTTGTGACAAAATACTTAAAATCCGTCCCAGATTGGTTTAATGCAAATAGTTGAAAAAGTCAAAATACTTTATTTGAAAGAAATATAGGCTTAACCTACCAAAAAAAATACATGTTTTAGCCAGGATTTAGCCATAAAATGTATGGGTAATAGAAGGTGAGTTTCCCTTCTTGGATAAGGAGTGGTATACCAAGACGTGGGGATCCAATTGAGTAATATGTTCTAATTGTCGTTCATTGCGATCGTGGAATGGTTGGTCATTGTAACAAAGAAAGAGACATTTTATTTAAGCTTTACTAATAAAATCACTATAGGTTCATGCCCGGCCTTGGGGTGCGCAAGCAGCTCAACCAAGCCGGGCCTCCAAAACCTATGGACCTCAAAAAAATAAATTAAGTCTAATACCACACACCACTTAAATAAAACAAATATATGTTACTTCTTTTTCTTTCTTCGGTACACGTTTGAGTTTTTTCTAGATTCTAATTCTCCTTTGGACATAAATCTGATGCTACCAAACCACCCCCAATTTATATAATCACTCAATTAGTCAATTTGAAAAGCTATTTCAATAAAAAGAATCACAACAATCATTTCTTTTTCGCATAAACCATTTGTTTCCCCTTTCCCACAACGGAGGAATGATAAATCCAAACGACACCGTTAGGTAAATTTCACCTCTCTTTCACTTAATTTTTTTTAGTTCGTTTCATGTTTAGAAATTCTTCTAATTCTGATTTTTTAATGAAGTTTAGTTACACAAAAAAATTATGTTTTTATTTTAGGGGGCCTATTTTAAAAAGAGAGCCGAGCCTCCTATTTCATAGGAACGGCCCTGGATAGATTTAACATGTAAACCAAAAATTGCTTTTATACAACTATGATTCTCTAGCCAGATTGAAGAGAAGGGGATAAACGAAATGTTCTTTTTTTTTTTTTTTTCATATAAGGAATAGTTTATGAGAGCAATGTTATATCTCTAGAAAAATAACATCAAGAATTCTTCAAGAATAAAGAGCAGTCAATCACAATGCACTATTTGCCACAATTCAAGGAGGTGTGACTGAAAAGTAAGAAGTGAACAAATAAATCATGCAATTAAAACTTGCCACGTGTGTCTTGAAAAATTCTTGATGTTATTTTTTTAAAGAAATAACATTTTCCATAGTTTAGGTATGTTAGGTCTTGGAGACTCGCTTGAACTAGACAAAACATCAATTTTCATAGAACGCTAGCAAATATATTTACCCACTAATAAGATTGTCAAATAAAAAATGCAATTTAAATTTAAGTCATAATAAGATCTAAACTGAATCTTTATCAATTGGATCGACCTAACAAAATCAGAAGGTATATCCAGAAGCAAAATGGTCCACTCTTATGCCACATCAGCTACTGTTAATGAAATAGACGGCAGGGACCGATTGTATTAACGGAAGTAAAATGTAGGGATTTTAAAAATATTTATTGAAATGTAAGGACTATTCTTCAAAGGGGGTCAAAATGTAGGGACCAAAAACATATTTAACCCTATATATATTGTGTATTTTTGCTTAGTTGTTTGTTGTTTCTACATGTTGGATTTGGACTTCTACCATATTATTATCATAGTCCCGTTATGTCAGGACTTTAGGTGAACAATTAACAACTTCGAAGTCATCATCTTACCCCCGTTTCAATTGCATTATCGTACGTATCTGCCCAATTGTCCTCATACACCAATTAATAATATTAGTCTTTTTTTTGGTACATTTAATAATATTAGTCTGAAGTCCTCATTTGAGTATACAATTTAGTACACCAAATCTAGAACAAAAATCCTTTAAAGTAATTTAGACACACATTAAAATACATATTATTTGATTATTTGAAAATACATATTATTTAATTTATTCTTCTTTTATTTTTATTTTCACTTATGTGCAGCTGTCTATATTTATTTTATTTATTCCTCAAAAAAAAATTATTTTATTTAGACTTACGATCAAGCAAGTGTTTGTTTCTCAAATCTATTGTGTTTTGCTTCTTATAGATCAAATATACAAAACACGCATAACGCGTCGGTTGAACTTCAATTGTGATGAGTTTGTTTCTCATAAAGAAAGTGGAACAAAAGGAACTAGAAAATAAGATGATGGTTAATTCAGTCCAAAAACAATTGTTAATTATATGTTAAGAGAAAAATGAAAGTAAACTAAAAATTCTTCTCTATGTTACTTGATTTTGATCATGTAGAAAGTGATAACAAAAGAAAGTTAATGTGATAGTCAACGCACTCATCGGTTCAACAAACTGATTCATTGACTCAAATTTTAGCATGGACTAGATTAGCAAAGAGGAAGTCTAAAAACAATTAGAACTTGTTTTGCCAGCCCAATTAATCCAAATAAAAAATTGTGTCGGGTTGGTATGATCAAATCTGCTTTGGGTTTGTCTAATTCTAACATTTTCTTGTAATTTTTTTAAAGGAAAAAAATATAGTTGTAAAAGCTTTAACAATTATTATCTAACATAAAAATTAGTAATAATAATATATATATGTAAACTTTTTTGAAGAAGAGTTTAAATATGTAAACTTAATAGAAAGCTATTCAATTAGCTAAAACTTTAATGTTTAAAAATTATTAATTTGGTTCATTTGAAGAAACAATTGATTTTAATCGATATTCATTGTTAATGAAAATCTAATCATATCTCACAAGATATATAATTGTGAGAAACTAATTTATCATAGTGACATAAAAGATGAAATGAGTGAGTAAACTAAATAAACAAAAATGAAATCGGACCGACTCATTGACCCATAACTCATAGTTTTTTTTAGGGGACCCATAACATCCCATAACTCATAGACTATAGTTGTCAGGTGAGACTAATTACAAAATTATAGTCCAATGATAAATGAACCGGTCCGATCTGACCTATTTATGTAGTCAAGTCCATCAAACTTCTTGGATTTGATCATCTTAGAGATTAGTATATCTTGGATTTTGATTTCGCTTCTTTGTCATGATTGTGAACTTATGGCACATGACACATATTGCAGACATCATGGTTATTTGTTCAAGGGCAGTAGATATGCATTTCTAAGTGTTCATTGAGGGAATTGCTTTGTAGAGAGGTGCATGAGGGGTGTCTAATGGATCATTTTGCAGCATTAGACTCATGTTGCATGAAGATTTCTATTGGCACAATATGAAACATGAGATGTGTATTTATTTTATTCTAGGTACTTTTTTAGTATATAAGAAAGTTAAATTAAATTTAAAAGCATGCCTCTTCTCACTGGCTTGATTTGTACATGAATCGTATTTTAGGGGCTACTCAAGACCAAACATGGCCATGATATATAGTAATTGTTTAAAAAACACTTTGAAAGAGAGAGAGAAACACTTTGAAAAAAAATCTACTCAAGACCTTAATCGACTCAAGATTAAATTTATAAGAGAAACACTTTGAGAAACACTTTAATCTACTCAAGATTAAATTTATAAGAGAAACACTTTGAAAAGTTGTTTAAAAAACACACGTGTGTTGCCCGCCTCAAACCTAAGTTGTTGCTCTTATAAAGTTGTTTGGATGGCATAGATACAAAAAAATCTACTCTCCAATATCAATTTCAAAGCTTGATTTCAGAGCTTTCTCGACAAGAATATTTCTTTCATCGTAAAGCAATTTTAATGGATCAATGTTATCTGAACATTCAAATTATGACTTATGTGACAACCTATAAAATCAAGTGTTATTTTGGTTAAAAGATAGAGAAAAAAAATTATTATAAAACTCTCATGAGTTGTTTTTAGTGTGATTTTATAAGTTATCATATAAGTTGTCAAAATTTTGAAGTTCAAACATCATTATTCATTTTAATGTAACTATCCAAATGACGTGAGTTTTTTTTTTTTTTTACAGACAAACGACATGAGATAAAAAGAATTATTTTTACATATCTATGTATAAATTAATTTGCGTTCAACTTACTTTTAATCAAATTCAATTGATTTAAAATCAATTTTTATTGTCCAAAATCAAACACTTAAGGTGTAATGTTCAAGTCACTTGTATTATCTCCATTGAATGATGTGAATGATCACTAACTTCCTCATGACCCAACAAAAAATATAATTCGATGGCCTTATTTTTAGCTAATAATTTGACGAGATGAGTAATATGCATGGGTTTTGATCCGGTTGACGTTACTCAATTAACAAATCACTTGTTACTTCAACACCTTGCTTGCCACATCATCGAATTTAATCCTAAATTTACTAGTGGATAAATTCATGACATTTATGAACTTGTGGACTAAAATTATATATTCAAATTTAGGCACTAAATTCGTGTATAAAATTAAGAGGATATACACGTTATTAAATTATGAAGATCTACTTTTTTTTTTTGAAGGAAATTATGAAGATCTACTTGTTAGATGTTTTTACCCATATGTATTTTTCTTTTAATAAAGCGCATATGTATTACTGTTAGTTGTGATTAATTTTCACTTGCTTAAGAGACTTTCACCCTTAAGTTAATCATGCTTAAGAGACTTTAACCCTTAAGTTAATCATTACTTGTGAACTTAGCTCAGTTGCTAAAGATAATGCATAATATATGTAAGGTTCAGAGTTCAAACCTCAGCCACAAGAAAAAAATCACTTAATTAAGCGACTTAGAACGATTTTAAAAAATGCATGAAAATATGAAATATCCCAATCTTACGTGGCCAGGTGTTAACTTTTGAATATCTCCAAAGGCTAGAAATTAGAAAGGATGTTCAATTTATATTTTTATTTTGGTACAAAAAGGATGTTCAATTTTATTGATTTCAGCTTTTTATAATGTTTCAACTTAAAAGATAAGAATAAAGTGATTAATAAAAAAATGGGAGCCAGTTGGAAAGGGTAGCACATGCACATCTTTTGGCTTAACTTGCACATGCATTTTGCCATATTGTCTCCTTTTCTCACAAGAAGGTAGGAACCAGCAAATAATATTTGATTCCTTCTTTAACTACTTCCTTATCTGTCCATTTTGTCCATTTCATAAATTCATGCCAATCCAAAAATGGATGATACACACCAGATTCCTTACAACATGGATATGATAGCAACCTTGTGGCCTGTAGTAACAACCCCTTCACATAACTTTTTAGTAGATTTCCTTCACTTTCAATGAAGCAATTATTAGTACCTGTTTTTCAAATTAGTTGATTATAGTTTGGATTAACCTTTTTGACTTATGAAGCTTATTAAAAAAAGGTTTAAATGTGTAATTGGTCCCTGCACTTTTAACAGATTTTGGCATTGGTCCCTGCACTTTTTTTTGTTTGGCATTGGTCCCTGCACTTTTTTTGTTTGGCATTGGTCCCTGCACTTTGTAAAAATATTGGTATTGGTCCCTGCACTTTGAAAAAATATTGGTATTGGTGCCACGTGGCATGAAATGATTGGGACCAATACCAATATTTTTCCAAAGTGCAGGGACCAATACCAATATTTTTACAAAGTGCAGGGACCAATGCCAAACAAAAAAAAGTGCAGGGACCAATGCCAATATTTTTACAAAGTGCAGGGACCAATGCCAAACAAAAAAAAGTGCAGGGACCAATGCCAAAATCTGTTGAAAGTGCAGGGACCAATTACACATTAAAACCTTAAAAAAATTAAGTCTATGTGCCCCCTAAGATTCACAACAAAAAAGAGGTCCACTGTTATTTTCAAAGGAAAAATATGTTCACTTGTTATAGCAGGAAAAATTTAAGAGGTCCACTGTTGAACCTCTCTTTGCTGCATATTAGGTGCACTCTTAAGTTTATAAATATTCCCTTTTTTTAAGAAAAATATATTAACTTAGAGAAAATAAATCAGCCATGAATTAAGAATACAACAATTGATTCAACAAAATGTAATATAATTGATATGAATTAATCAAACTAGCTAGTGGCTAGCTACAGCTTCACATATCAAAATTAACTAAAAGGGGAAAAACATGAAACAAATCTCAAGCTGAGAATCTCTTCTCAGTTAGTCAGCACTCAGCAAAACTCCTTAACAAGTGTTACACAGAGTATAAGATTAATCATGGAAGAAAACTACATGAAAAAAGATAAACAAGTTCACAAATGTAAAGACAGCACAACAAGCAATTAGAATCAACATACACACAAAATAAACCACCTTACAATTATTATGTACAAAACCAAGCATGATCATCTACCATCCGCTGATGTAAAAGAATCGGCAAATCCATATGGGCGATTAGGTATACTTGTTTGTGTGTTATCCAAACTTGGAAGAAGCGAAGACGACGATGACTCCAGTTGACTCGCACCTTCATAAGCCTGCCATTTCTTGAGTGCTTGTGGTAAAGATAAGTCAAGGTCAATACCATATATGTCTTCAGCATTCGTATCCGATGGCTTCCATTGTTCGACAAGAGAAGATAGCACGTTAACCGCATGACCCATGTCAGGCCTTTGATATGGCTCCCTCGCACTGCAATGACCAGCTAATTCAGCTACAGTGTGAATACTAGCAAGTGTTTCTTCATTGATATCAATTGTAGGGTCAATGGCCTTGCGGAATGTGTCCTTATCTAAGTACATTCTTCGGAACCATGCTACAAGGTGCATGCTGTCCTCAGGTTGGCTGTCGTCAAGTGCTTTTCTTCCGGTTATAAGCTCCATCAATATTACACCAAAGCTGAACACATCAACTTTAGTTGTCACACGGCCGGTAACTGCAAGCAGATAGTCGTTTGCATGTCAGGGTTAAGAGGTATTTGCCGACAAATCAACGAACAACCAAGAATACTCAAACACAAACGTTCAAAATATTTGTACTATCAAACAAACAAATAAAAACAAAAATCTACACATAACCATTCAATCAAAATACACCACACAGTCACACTCCAAGGGAAAAGCATGTTAGTTCCTCCGAAGACACGCATAGCCATTTTTACAAATTGAACATGAAAAACATTTTAGGACACAAGTTACATTATTGACTTTCTATTTACAGCATGAAGTTGTAAAGAAAGGTTTTGCTTAACTTTCTTAGTTATGTAGCTGCATTCAAACCAAGTCAATATATTTGCTAAGGTCTTGACTATCTCTATATTTATTTGGCAATACTGACTAAAAATTGGCATAGCAAACAGAAAACAAGTGAAGCAGATGAAAGATGAACAACAAAAAAATACCTGCATATTCTGGTGCCAAGTATCCGAAAGTTCCTGCAATTCTTGTTTCAATTGAAGCTTTCCCTTCTGGAGCAAGACGCACGAGACCAAAATCTGCGACCTTTGCCCTCATATCATCGCCAAGGAGAATATTTGAAGGTTTCAAGTCTCTGTGTATGAAGCTTTGATGAGCCAAACTATGGAGGTACTCAACACCCCTTGCAACATCTAACGCGATGACCAATCTCTTATTCCACCCGAGGGGTTCGAGTCCTTCGTCTGGCCAATTAAAAATATACCTACTTAGGGTCCCCTGAGGCATGTACTCATAAACAAGAAGCTTTTCATTCCCATCCAAGCAGTAACCAAGAAGAGCAACAAGGTGCCGGTGACGAACCTTTGTCAAAACAGCAATTTCGGACTGAAATTCTGCTGCACCCTTTCCAACTATTGCCCCACACATCATTCTTTTCACTGCGATTCTCGTACCATCATGGAGTTCGCCTTTATAAACCGTTCCAAAACCTCCTTGCCCCAATATATTTTTCTCGCTGAAATTGTTCGTGACGCTCCTCAGAACCTGTATTGAAATTACCATGTTTCCCGCTTCAACCATTTGAATATCTCCCATCTCACTGTTGGGTACGGTGTGAGCTTCACTCACACCTCCAACACTGACACTCGAACCTGCAACCGTTATCTTCACACTTTCATTATCTGATCCAGAATGCCGAGGGTGAATAACTAATGCATTTGGACTCTGCACCCTGCTTAACTTCTTCTGCCTCATCCTAAACAAACAGAAAACCAAGAGACCAATCAAAGATACCACAAAAACAGCACCAATCACAGCTAACACAATCAAGCCCACATGCGAAGAAGACTTTTTGCCGCCATTTTCCGAACTCCCACCATTTCCCGTACTTGCATTGGTACCATTAGGAGACAACGAAGGTGACAAGCTGCTTTTATCCTTCCCTATTTCAATGTTCCCATTAGTGCTCACAATCACATTGCTCCTAAAACTCGGTACTTTCCCAAAGAGATGATTGTTAGTAACATTCAATTGAGTTAGCATAGGTAAAGTAGTAAGCTCATTCGGAATTGAACCAGTGAGATTATTATCGGAAAGAATAAGTCTTTGCAGCGATTTAAGCTTAGCAAAATCTGGAGATATCACACCAGTAAGACCCATCTTTTGAAAATTAACAACACTAATGTTCCCATTACTACAAGTAATCCCAATCCAATCAGCACAAGGATCATTCCCCTTCCAACTCTCAGCAAACCTTAAAGGATAACCCATACCCCCAACAACCGAAAGAAGAACATTCACCCTAGGATCACAATCACCAGGAATAGACAAACAAAAGCTATTAGAATCCTTAATATTATCAACCTGAACACCAGCACCGAAAATCGGCACCGGACCTTGAAACATGTTATTAGTCAAGTTCACAACTTTAAGTGATTTAAGTCCAACCAATGAACTAGGAACAACACCAGTAAAAGAATTATCCCTTAAACTCAAAACTTCCAAATTTTTCAATCCTCCTAAATCAGGCAAAGGACCATTAAACCCATTAGACTGCAACCAAACCTCAGTTAAAGAAGTCATATTCTGCAAAACTTCAACTGACCCACTAAGCTTAACATCACTTTTCTGACCATTCAACCACAAAGACTCTACCTTTAATCCATTAAACCCCTTTGGCAACACACCTTCAAGTTTATTAAAAGCTAAATGCAAAAGGGCCAAACCAGGAAAAACCTCATCACTGAAAAAATCAGGTAACTTACCTTTCACATTAGCATTATTAGCAGAAAAATTCTGAAGCGAAGAAGCATCTTTCAAAGACACAGGAATCTCCCATGGCTCAAAAGGGTTATCATCAATCTCAATAGAAACAAGCTGAGACAAACCAGCAAAAAAATCACTAGGAAAAGATGAAAAACTATTACCACTCGCCATGAAAACTTGAAGAGAGTTTAAACCGTTTAAGCTTGGAAGTGGACCAGAAAAGTTGTTGAATTGAAGCTCTAAGTGTTGTAAGTTGGTAAGGTTTTGAAGGGTTTGAGGAAGTGTGCCGTGGAGATTCTGGCGACCGATTTGGATTCTTGTGACACGGTTGTCGTCGGAGCATGAAACATGGGTCCATTTACATGGATCCGGGTCGGACCAACCAAGTGAAAGAGGCGGTTTAAGGTTGTTTTTTAGGGTTTGCATGATGGAAGCATCGTTGGTTTGGGAGTGTGTGAAAGTAAAGAGGGTGGTGATAGAAAAGAATATGGTAAAGAAAGTTAAAGGGTGTACGATGATGTTTTTGTTCATGTTTTGTTGTTGGAAGAGAGAAAAAAGAGGAGAAGAAGGTGGTGATGGAAAAATGGTGGAAGAAAGAGTTTTGGTTAGTTAAGAAAGAGTGAGAAGAATGGGGAGGACTACTCGGAGAGAGTAATGCACATGCAAGTGGGGCCCATGTATCTGAAAGACAGGGTAGTGACCATTGCTGAAGAAGAAAGTATGAGAGGCTGTTGTGTTGTGTTGTGTACTGTCATGTTTGTGTTGTGTGTGATTCTGGTGTATGGGCCACCTCTTCCTCATCTTCATTTTATGTATTTATTATTAGAGAGATGATATTTGTATAACCATTTTCTAATAACTTTTTGATAATTTTCTCTCTCATACTCACATTATCTTCTTATTCTCTCTTTTTCTTTTTCTCTCTCTATTATTTTTGATCAATCAAAAGAGAAAAAACAAAAGTTGTCATGAAAATTGTACCAAAGGGTTGTACAAATATCACTACTCTTATTATTATATTTCCTTATATTTATATGTATCTATCTATGTATACATGCATGTTAAAAGGTGGAGAACTTCTACATTTACAACTCATTAGTATCTGGAAATTTGGAAATATTCGACTTTAATATTTGGACATAGTATATTCGGGACTTTGATATTGATAAGTATAAATGTATTAACATTATGCTTTTTAATACTTTATCAGTCTAAAAATGTGTAACTTAGTTAACTGTTTGACATATGAATATATAATTGTCAATTAATATTTATAATTACCTATTAGTAAAAATTGTGAAAAAAAATGATATTCTAAAAATATTCATCAAAGAATTTTACATATTATCAGTTTTCTACTGATGATGTAAATACTTAAGTTTCTGAATGCATTTATTAAAATGTAGCAATAGTAAAACTTTTGAGAGATAGTTTTATCGCTCTTTATTGCGAAGAGGTACTTCTTTGTTTGGGAAGTTGATATATTAGGCGACTTTCTACATGAATTGGCGGCTAGCTACAAACTATCCCTTGTGATAGATCAATGGTGTTGGTGAGGATTTAGATTCTCTCTTATGTGATTTGCATATGATTGGACCATTCGAAATGAAAGAAAAACATATAAAAGGCTTAAGTGATATACTTCTTTCTCATTTTGAATGATATGGCCTAATCACATATTACTATAATTTCAACTGGAAATCATACTTGAGAGGAGGGAGATCAAGATAGAGATATGTTTTCCATTCAATATGTTTATGCTTCTTTATTCACTTTATATCTTTCACATCCTCTAGGGTATTAGCTTTGGCTTGGTTGATTTTAGGTAAACTTTCAACTAGGTTAAACATGAATTTAAAAAGGGTTATTAATTCTGTTTGTGCTCTCGGAATCAAGAATTGGAACAACATTTATTCTATGTGCGAAGTTTCCATTAAATTTTGGTGGTATATAGTGTGCAAATAATTGAAGAGTTTTTTTAGACTCACTCGGTCATGGAGGTTCCTCCTAGCATGATTGAACTCATTAAAACACAGTCTTAAAAATGATTTCTGACAAAGACAATGGGACACTGTCTTTTCTATAAGTGGTGTGTTAATCTGATGGACTGTCGTAGTTTTAATACCAACACTCTGGAGGGTTCTTTTATGTATTTTTTATTCTCTATTTTCTTGTTTCTTTGTCTTGTATGTAAGTCTAGTACCCTTTATATTCTCTTCTAATTGGAATTTTGCTTTGTTGTTTCAAAAAATTATATGTGTGCAAATGATATTCGACTTGCGGTAAAAACAGAAATACAAATACTTATTAGTAGTACATATTTTCCAATATATTCTCTCTTATTTATATGGAATCAACATAACTTACAAGAGATTAATTTCAATTTTAATTAATAAATTACATTGTTAACACTTCAGATATTATTTATAGATACGTTTTTTGACATAAATATGGTCCCCTACTTGAGTTCTTAAATCTAAGTATTAAATAACAGTTTAGTTTTTCCTTTTTAATAACTTTGAGCTCATCCACATGGCGTTGGATTCCTTAAAATTAAGCAATGTACTTTATATATAAGAACAACAATTGTATATAAATAAGTTGTTTTGCCTTTTAAACAATCAACCTATACAGAAAAAGTATAAAAGTAGTGATTGCTTAAAAGATATATCGTTATATAAAAAAAAAATCTATGAAGTTTTTTTTTTATTAATAAAAGTGTATGAATTATTTAAATATATTTAAATTTATGTTGTAATATATCACTTATAATAATATATGCGCAATCTAAAGTTTTCTTAAAAATTGTCCACTAAATATACTCTTTTTTTTTTAATAAGTAACATACTATTTTTTCTTTATAAGCACTAAAGATACAATTAGTATATTATCATAAATTAATGTTACTCGAGCAAATATCAACCTTTCTGGTGTTAGAACAAAAAGGGAAATTGGGAATATTTAAAAAGAATATGGTTCGAGAGAATTGAGAAAAATCAAAGAGAATCGAAAACTTTTATTGAGTTGTTTATGTTACAAGTAAATTACATGTGACAAAAACTTTTCCCACTTGTAACAAAAAAAAAAAAGTGTATTTATGTTGTAAGGTAAGTTGCAATAGCAGCTGCTTCACCCCACAAGTAATGACATATTTCCTTTTGCTTCAACATGTTTCTCATCATCTTAACAATGGTTTTATTTTTTATTTTTTTTCTGATATGTAGTTGTGTTGTGGAATGTATGGTGCAGTCACTTCATGATTTATGTCATCTGATAAGCAAAAATCCTTAAATTCACTGCATGTATACTCACCTCCTCCGTCTATTCTTAACTTTTTAAACACTTCAAACACAACATTTTTCTTGGCTATCAAGTAAATCCAAAGCTTCCATGTAAATTCATCTATGAATGACACAAAATAGTTGTTACCTCACAGGGATTTGTACTCAAATGGTCCATAAACATCAAAATGAATAGCTTCAAGCTTCCTAATTGCCTTAACTGGAACTTCAGTTTTGTATGAACTTATTGCTTGTTTTCATTACATACTTGACTTGGTAGCTTGATTTGTGGGATTCCTTTCACCATTTTCTTCTCATTCAACATTCTCAAATCTTTAAAATTCAGATGTCCATTTTCTTCCTAATTGCCTTTTCAATTATATCATTGAATCTCCTTTTTGTCAACTATCTTCTTCTGGCTTGAAACATTCTTAGTTCCATCTTTCTTGAAGTTTTCTTGATTTTTACTTGAACCTTCATCATTCTTAGAAGCTTAATCATTCCAATAATTCTTGTATTTCATTTATTTGCATATTGAGCTTGCAAAGCTTGATCTAATGTAGAACCTTTGGATTTTTCCTTGTTCATATCAATTAACCTCAATTCATGTGCTTAAAGGCTTGCTTGAAGTTCTTCAATCTTCATCACATCCAAATCTTTGGATTCTTCTAAGATCGCAACAATATGATCAAACCTTGGTGTCAAAGTTCTGAGAACCTTTTCTATCTTCATCAATTCAGTTATTGTGTCATCATTTGATTTGCTAGATTCACCATTTTATCAAAGTACTAACTCACATATTCACCTTCCTCCATGGTCAACATCTCATATTGTTTTATTAATGCTTGAAGCCTCACTTTCTTCAATTTTTCATCTCCACAATACAACCTCTCAAGTGTATCCCAAGTTTCTTTCACATTTTCACAATGCATGATCTTCTCAAAAATATCACTATTCACACACTAGTGAATGAGAAACATTGTATTTCCATCTTTCTTCTTCACATCTTTGTTTGCAGTTTGTTGAACCTCTGTTGTGTTTCCTGCAAGTGTTGGTACACCATAGTTCACAACATCGAAAACATCTTGGTATCTAAAGATTACCTTCATCTTCGCGATCTATTCATCATAGTTCTTGCCATTGAACATTGGTTAATGAACAACAAAACTTCCATTGCCGTGGGTTGTCATCTTTCACATATTCTGCAACAATTAATGGTGATCAAATCGGGCTCTTGATGGCAATTTGATAGAACAAAAAAGAAATTGAAAATACTTAGAGGAATAGGGTTTGAGAAAAATTGAAGAGAATCAAAAACTTTTTTGAATTGCTTATGTTACCATTAACTACTCCACAATATGTATTTATACTATAATGGATAACTACCTTGAGTTAACTAACTTGAGTTAACTTGTAACATAAGTTAACTCCTTAACTCCTAACTACTAATTGAACTCTATCATTTCTAATATTTGAAACAAAAATGTGAAAATCACAACCCACTTTTCGAAATTTCGAGAGGAAAAAAAATACGTTTATAAAATGATGCTTTTTAAAACATAAAATTTCATAAATATCTCGTTAGTTGGAAAAAGAATATATCACACTTTTGTTTGTTGTGTAAATGTTGTTTGAGCTTATGTAAAAATAAAAAACGTATTCTATTAGCTTTAATTTTTCTCAATCTTAGAGTGAGAAATTATTCTATTTGATAAAAAAAAATATCATAACTCTTTCATTGGTCAGCAAGCATACTTATATACTCGTTTTAGTTGTGGCCTTTAAAAGAAACAAAATTGATAAAAAAAAAAAATATTTCAAAATAATAACCCTACTTTAGTTGTAGCCTAGATTTGTATAGATTAGAATACTTTATGGACATATGACTTACCTTTTTTGTTGTTTTTTCAAACTTTTTTTTTTTGTATGTATTTTTTAGTTACTACCCTTTGGGTTGAGCTCTCAATGTATTGGCAGGGTAGTACACTTTGTAATGCGACTATCACTATAAGAAATTTCACTATTAACAAAAAAAAAAAAAAAATAGGTCATAATCATTATAACTCTTCTCCACAATTTTGTCGATATATAGCTAAAAATAGAAAACTTACAGATCAAATGAGTCGTTTGGTAAACATGCATATAACTTTTTCTAATTTGAATTTTTGTTTTCATTAGTTTAACTTTAGCTTGTTTAGTCTAACAAATCAATTTTAAATAGTTTAAGTTACTATTGTAACTATTTATAATATGCTGAACTAATTCCTTTCTTTTTCTGTGAAGTGTTCAACTATAGCTACCTGCTAGATATCGCAAAGGAGATGGAAAATGGTAAAATTATGAAGAAAGCACAAAAAACTTACGTCAAGTTGATTAGGTTTTGTTGGTCATGTTCCTAACTAACACGAGTTTTACAATCACCAACTGCTTCCACACCACTTTTAAATGTTATTTAACTTATTTTGCATCTTTTAAGTGAGAGGACATGACCAACTAGACTTTAACATAAGTTCTATCATATTTATTAAGTTTACTAGCTGACAATATTTATTGATGAAATTAAATATGCAAGAATGAAACATGATATATCAGGACCGTCTCTATGAAACTGGAGGTTGGGCTCTCATAGTAAAAGTAGGTCCCGAATAAAAAATGCACAATTTTTTTAAAAGATTAATCTTCTATTTAAATTGAAAATAACACTCATATAATGATTATTAGCCACTGAAATCAAAATTAGCAATAGAAACATGGAACATGATTTTTTACTTAGAAATTAAAACATGAAACATTTATCAAGGGGAGCGAAATTATAAGACAGGAAAAATAAGAAAAATGTCATGTCATATGCTCTTTCACATTATTTGTTAATCACTTTATTGCATATAATAGAATTTATTTATTTTGACAAACATTAGGATTTAAGCACATCATAATATCATACTAGATTAAAGTTATAGCCTTGTTGAAAAGTAAGAAACATGTAGAATGCATTTATCATGTTATATATGTATGTGTGTGTATGCGGGTGTGCGCGCGCGTACGTGTGTTTGTGTGAAAATAATTGTTTTTAACTAGTATTAGAAATGAAAATAAAGAAAAAAAAACATACATGATAATTAAGAAAGAAAGGGGAAAACATGATTGAACATTTACATAGAGGGAAGAATGGATTTTAGGGTTTGAAATTGAACCTCAAATCCAAAACCGTGATTGAACACTGAGATCGTAATCAATTTCGACCTCTATCATGAAGTTTCAACTCTGTTTCCGTTTGCATTTCAAATGTCATTTCCGTTTGCGTTTTCACTGTTGTTTATGTTTGTTTTGAAAGAATCATGTTTGGGGATCATAATTTGTGTCACTAAGCTGATTTCCTGTTAAAGTTTTGTTTTGTTATATTCTTTTGTTGTTATCGGTGTAACTTTTTTTAATCATTGTTAAAGGTTTGTTCTATGCTTCATTGTCTCACTTGATAAAAAATTATTATTCTGCAAATAAAAGATGAAAAAGAACCAATATGAATCTGCAGTGCAAAGACAGTCTCATCAAAAGAAGATGAAATTGTTGTGTATTGATGGATTATGAATTAAAAGAGAAGAAGGTGAAATTGGAGTTATGTGTGTTGATGAAGATGGGTGGAGAAAAAGAAGCAAACATGGTGTTAATGGTGGTGGTGATGAATTTTATAGGAAGAAGTAGAAACTAGACTTGGAGTTAGCCTGTGTTTGGTGTACGGACGTTATACCCCACACCCCTACACTTATACCTTCACCCCAACATTTGACACAAACTACCCAATTTACCCTTTATATAAAACAAAACAAAATTAACCTTTCACTTTTCACCCCCACACACCCTTCGCTTGCAGTTCAACGGGTTCAAACTTTTTTCTGGAAAAATCAATCTTCTTCCAACAAACAGTAAGTTCTATGTTCTATTCATCGTTTCTGTAATCGTGTTCTATTCCAACAAACTTTTCCTTCACTGAATCGTGTTCTTGAAATGACAATTCTGGTAAACAATGAATCAATGATGGGGGTTTGCTAGGTTTTTCAAGGTTTTGTGGGTTAATGGTTAGGAATCCTTCTCTGAATCGTGTTCTGGAAATAACGATTCTGTGAAATGCGGTCGTCCGAAATCGTTCCCAGAATCGTGTTAACGAAAGCTTTCCGGTTGATATCCGGAAACCGCATGCAAAGTGTTCCGGGAGTTATCGGAAAACTCGTGTTCCGGATAATTCTTTCCGGAATCGTTTTGTGAAGATTTCCGGTTAATTTTTTCTCCTGTTCTGGAAATGATTTTTCTTTTTTACGTTCTTAATTTTTTTTTTATTTCTGGTTCGGACAACTTTTAATTTCGTTGTCGTGCAAAGCTCTCTGAAATAGCTTTGGGTATGACATACTACTGATCAAGGTTACTTCTATATGCAAATTATTGGAAGTTGAAATATAATTACATTCTTTTGTAGCAATTTGAATTCATTTAGCTCTTCATACTCGATACATTACTTACTTAGTGTGTTATTTTATAGTGACTTGGTTGTCTGTTGTGCTAATATGATAGCGTTGTGGAACAAAATGTTAATGTTGTGGCTTTTGAAACATTCATATGTGTTAATGTCGTGGCTTTTGAAACTTTCTTGTGTTTTTGCTTTCATATGCTTTTGAAGCTTTGTTCTTTGTTCTTTCTCTTAATCATTCAATGAATATGAATTTGTTAATCGCTCAATGGATATGCCAAATAGTCCAATTATTTTTATTAGTTCTAGATAGAATGGATTCAAATAGTAAGGTTTGGATCAAATTATAGCATTCATCAAGATAACAAATTTATACCAGGCTTGATATATTTCAACACTTGCGTGTTTTAGTGTTAGCATATCAATTATCATTATCATTGTTTAGCTTGGCTTGATAGGACAAACTCATTAAACTATATATATATGATATAAACTTCAGTTTTGGTTTTCTGCTTGGCTTTAGTGCCATTATACTATAGATATCAATTTATCTTTTTCTCTTGGTGAAAAGAGATTGAAAATCAGGGTATGTTGTTAATGTTTCTGTTGCATACACAATGATAATTCAATTATTATCAGTATTCTCTAATCAAACTAGTATCAATACCAATGAATTTAATGGGTTATGGGTGTGACATAGTTAGTTAAGCTTTTGTGATGTTATTGTTTAAGTTTAATTCTCGTCTTTTTTAATTAATTCTCTGTCTTTTTTTATTCAGTGGTTCGGTGCAGAGGACGAGGGGGCAAGATTATACGCATAGGACAAAACGATCAACGACATGAGGGGGTTCGGTGCAGAGGACGAGGTGGCAAGATTATACGCATAGGACGAAACAAACGACGAAATGAGGTGGTTTGGGATCAACCAGCCGTACATCAAGCGGAGGAGCAACTCATAAATCAAGAGGTAGAGCAGCATGGACTTGTGGCAGTAGAGCAGCATATGGATCAAGATGTGGAGCAACCCGCACAGAGGTATATGGGTGGACCTTATAACTTGTCTGTTCTCACGCGGTATGAGGTCCATGTTGCCCGTAGGCTGTGGTATGGTGAGGTAAGTAATTAACACACTCTTTGCTTATAATGTATACTGTATTTGTTCCCTTCAAGCCACACTTTGTAATTCGAAGGGGTGTTTTTATTCTATTAGTCATACAATAAGGTTTATTAGTTTCAATTGTTTTACTTATAGATTTTTTATTTTTTTTACATAATAATATTTTATCATCTTTCATTATTTCGATTTTATTAAATTATACAATAATGATTCATTTTAAATTTATGTAGGAACGCGGTAAAAAAAAATATTTAAAGGTACCATCGCATGGGAAAAAGTTGGAAGATTGGGTTCCTCCACAACTTCCCCCTCGGATACGGGATTGGCTGAATGGTTCTGGACTAAGTGCACTTCAGAGGAGTAGCATGAAGATGGTTGATGCCAATCTTTTATCTGCATTTGTTGAGAGATGGCATCCAGAGACGTCGTCATTTCACATGCCATTTGGTGAAATGACGATTACTCTATATGATGTGGCATGCTTACTTCATATTCCGGTGAGGGGAGAGTTCTATGATCAACCTTCTGGTTTATCCGAAGAAGAAGCAGCTAGAGTTGCTGTGGACCTATTGGGGGTAAGTTATGATGTCGCTAAGGCAGAGACGGCGAGGAACAGAGGTGGTTATTATAGGCAGGAGTGGTTGTATGATTTGTTCAAAAGGCATCGCAAGACTGGGATGTTTGACTGTGGTGCTAGGGCGTACATGATGTTGCTAGTTGGGTGTACTATATTTGCAGACAAGAGTTTTAGTCTTGTAGATGCAAAATATTTGCCGCTATTTAGGAATTTGTCAAATTGCGGTAGATTTTGCTGGGGTGTAGCTGCTTTGGTTACATTATACGAGTACCTAGGAGATGGATCTATGTTTACCACCAAACAACTTGGAGGATATGCTACACTTCTTCAGGTATTTTTATAATAATGTTAAAGACGAAATATTTATTATTATAATAATTTATTATTGTTTCGATTTATAATTTCTAATTTTTTTTTATCTATTATGTAACAGTGTTGGATTCATGAATATTTTCCGACTCTTGGAAATCGAGCAGAGAATCAAATTTCTTGTGATTAACCTGGAGGAGGTTACCCTCGAGCTATGCGATGGAAATACAAGCAGGGGACTCTAAAGGTCGATCAGATACGGAGATTGATAGATGATCTAACACCTACAGATGTCATATGGCGTCCATTTCAGAGTCACTCTCGGGTAGTCCCATTTGATAAAATATGTCTTTATAGTGGTTGTCTTCGCTGGTATGACACTGTAGTTCCTTACTTGCCTGAGAGGTGTATCCGACAATTTGGATACATACAGGATATACCGCCACCACCTCCAGATCGCCATGCCTTTGATGTAGCTGCTGAGTGGATTGATTACCATTCCAGCGTGCATCGGGTCATTGGAGGAGCATCTCTTGTTACATATCCATATGAAGTCACAAATACATACATGGAGTGGTACTACAGGGTATCACATCCTCGTTTGACACGGCCTAATGAGGACCCGCATAGACCAGTCCCTGTTCCATCATATAGAGTCCCTGATGATGCAGGACCTTCTGACCCGAGGATGTCTTTGATTGCTTCTAAGCTACAGGATTACTTGGATGCGGTCGGGGCCACAAAAGAGGAATCCCAATTTGAGCATTTGTATGAAGCATTAGACCTGACTCATGGTGGACCTTTACCTTAGCTATATTAGTTTATTTATTATATATTGCATTATCGACTTCTACTTTATTTTAAATTTGGTATTATCAAATTTTGCTTTATGATATACATTGTACTATCGACTTCTGGTTTATTTTAAACGTTATATTATCGACTTTTGGTTCATGATTATACGTTGTACTATCGACTTTGCAATATTGGGATATAATATATAGTGCTTGTGTTGTTGCTTCAAAGCCTGTGATCAATATTTATATATGCAGGAACCTTTTCTTTTTTTTGAACCAATATGCAGCAACCTATACATTAAAAAAAAAAGCATGAACGAGAATGTGGACCTTTTTTAAGAGCATATGATCAATATTTATATATGCATCCACTTAAGTCGAGACAGGACACAATCATGCATATGTTTTTGTTATATTACTATCTCTAAAGTTGAGATAGTAATATATGAATCCTGAGAACAATGTTATATTTAAGATAGCTATGCAACCCAAAATGAGTTACATCATCTCTTATTGAAGATGTCATGTTTAAACTTGTGGCAAATGCAAACAAATTCTTAAATACAAAAGAGTACAATGGTTTTTTATCTATGGGGAAACCGTGGAACAACTAGAGTATCACAAACACAAGTTTGTTTATTTATTCTATTAAATGAAAAAAAATAGAAACACAGTTTCAAATCATAAAACAAGACTCAAACTTCAATTACGCCAGTGATGTGTGGCACTACCGGTGCAAGGCATTGCCACTGTTGCAAACGTCCATCAAATGCTACCGTCCAAGATGTTGCTTCTGGTAAACAAAATTTCTTCCAATCCGATGTAACTTCGGGCATTGGAAACCCTTGCTTCATCTTTACCTATAATAAAAGTTAAATTATTATTTTAAACACAAGTAATTGTTATTTCAAATTAAAAATAACTAGTATTCGTATTTACCTGAACCCAGTGATCCTTGACAAAACCAATGCAAAAAAATCTAACATCAGTGAAATGTGAAGTCCTCATAGGAAAGAACGTCTTACTGGGACGCCCTAACGTTACTAGAATAACATTATACCGATTTGCTATCACGTAACCCATATGCGGTATGGTCATCCATCTCTCTCTAGGCTGAGGGCCCAATCCTGATATCTTCAATGAATCTCTTACTTGTTGCAGACAATTTTTGAATAAATTTTTGTAGAAACTGATATTAGCTACTATCTCACTATCCAACTCTCTGCGGACTATAGGCCATCCTTCTTCACCATATCCGAGTAATAGTGCAATCGCCCTAAATCCACAATTTCCATCAGGAGCAACATTCACTATGTCTTCAACATATGGATAAATATGATCAGGAAATTGTCCCAATAACCTATGAAATTCTTGTTGTTTCTGGGAGGGTTGCTTCTGGGATGATTGAGACAATTGTATCTGAGAGGGTAGTTTCTGAGATGGTTGTTTTTTAGATGGTAGATTTTGAGATGGTTGAGATGACTGTTTCTGAAAGGGTAACTTCAGAGATGACTGAGATGGCTGTTTTTGAGATGATTGCTTTTGAGAGGGTTGGGATGATTGTGTACACAGCCTCTTCGACGATCCTTGAGAGTCATAATATTCATTGTCAACATGCTCCCAATATGAAGGATCACGGTAAACATCATATCCCTTTGGTCCCTTGCCTTTATCCTTCTTCACTCCTCCTTTGGTTTTAACTTTGTCGGGAGGTGGACACATGGAACTCGTAGCTGGATAAGCAAGTTCAAGAACCTTACTTTTCAATGCTCGTTTTCCAATAATGTCAAGTGACCGAAACCGTTTCCATAATTCCTCAATTGCATAAGTCATGTCTAACTCAGATCCAGTTTCCGTGTCTTCCTCTTGTTGACCTTCCATGCTTAATTTCTTCCACTGAATGTGAATTGAATCTAATGGTATAGGCATACCGCTAATTTTATATCTTCCTAACTCACAAGCACAAGGCAATCCATATGTTGCTCTGAGTCTGCAACCACATGTCGATTCGTCGATTTCCATATATCTAACTCTTTCAAACTCAACAACAATGTGCCTCAAGGCAGCTCTAGAAACAAACCCACGCAATTTTTCATAAAATGGACTTGTGTGTGCATGTTCAACTTCATAAAAACTTTTCTGAAATGAAGCTATGATGTTTCCTAATTGCAACTTCATGTTATCATGCATACCTTTCCAACATTTGCACAAGTCTCCTTTGCAGTTTTCCAACATTTGCTTCAGTTTCCAATGAGCAGACTCTACCCTAATATGAAACAAAAGATCACATATAAGTCAATCCAATGTTGTTAAAAAAATGTTCAAATTAAAAATTAAAATATATAAAATAAAATTTCAATTCAATCATACCTATTAGTCGTTTGGTTACCCAAATGCATCACTTTGTCGACCCATGCTCCAACAAATTTTTGTCTATGAGGATTTAACCAAGTTTCTTTCACATAATCGACAAACGTATTGCAACCAACACATGTTTGCTCAAACTGTTGCAATCGTTGTTGATACTCAACCTCACTAGGCGATTGTACAAGATCTTTCCACAGTTTCATCACCACCTTTCGCATATCCTTGGAAATATATTTCTTGCATTTTGCTTTAACATTTTTGTCTATGTGAAACTGGCAAAGCAAATTAACACTATTTGGAAATACAATTTCAATGGCGTTCATCAAAGCAGAATCCCTATCAGTCAAAATTACTTGGGGATATAAGCCTTCCTTAATAAACATACCTTTTAGCTTCTCTAATGCCCAACAAAAGTTTTCTTTCCGCTCAGATTCCATATAAGCAAATGCAACCGCAAATGTGCATTCTGTAGATGTCATACCTACAATTTCGAGCAACGGCAATCTATATTTATTAGTTTTGTATGTGCTATCCATAATCAACACAATTGGAAACAAGTTCAACAACTTGACTGAGTCTGGATGCGCCCACATTATATCTCTCATTACATCTGAGTCATCTCTTCTTCTACTCCAACTGACATAATTTTCACCATCTATCAACGTTAGCAGCTGTTGTATATCTGTTTTATTACCTCTCACCTTTTTTTCCAGCGTACTCTTCTTCTTATATATTTGTGTGATTCGAGTGACATTCTCTAGGTCTCTCTCTTGCAATGATAGAAGTATGTGTCTAGGTGGAACACGACGCTTTGCCAAATCTTCAACATGTTTATGTTCATCTGCATTTAGACGTCCCACAAATGCATGACCTTCCAATCTATCAGGTAACTCGTGGTTGTGAAATCCACATTTTACCTCAACTTTCCACCCGAGACCATCTTTCAACGGTGTTGATCTAATTTTGAATGGACACCCGCATTTTTTCGTAGCACTTTGTGTTGAACTTTCAGCTCGCTTGTACCGTCCACCCTTGTCACAACCCAAGATTAATTTATTACTTCTTCCTCTCTTTCCAGTCTCCTTATCTGATCTAGTAATGGTAACAGTCACTTTATTTCTAATTCCTATCTCCCTTGCCCAGCTTACAACAGCTTCTCTTGTATCAAACCTTTGTGTAGTTGTGAATGCAGCAGTGGTGTCTACACATGGTTGATCTTTATCACGTAATTGAGGTATGTCTGTAACTATTTAAAAATGATATACAAAAATAGAACTTTAGAAAAAGTGAAAAACTATAATATAATTTTTTTTAATAAGAAACTATTGCTAAAATGAAGATTTAAAAAAATAATACAAACAAGTAATATAAGAATCAGGACAATTATTTGATATTGTAGTAATTAGCCTAAACATTTATGAGGAATCAAGAATAAGAAACTAATAAGAATAAGATACTATCACGTAATTGTATGTTTACTAGTATGGACACCCGTGCCAAGCACGGGCTAGAATTTCGTCATAGTTGAGGGAGACAATATTATGATGTATCTAGTGTCACTTAAATTCAAACATGGGATAAAACAACGGAGGTTTATTAACTAATAAGAGGAAAAAAAAAACACTAATATTTAAGCATGAAATTTTTGGATGAAGATGCAGTATCATTCCCACTTGTGTGGTTGTTCCTTCTCAAATGTGTCGATCGACCGGTGCTGGCTCCTCCAGAAAGTCCAACGATGGTGTGTTATTTATGTTTAACATTGCGGGGGAGAAGTTCTTGGTGGTGGAACACATATATTGTGTCAAGTGTTAGTAAAAATTTCACTTTGTATGAAATAGTTTATGTTAAGAAACATATAAGTGAGGTAACCCATATATCTAATGTTTTAAGACTTCAGGAGAAGATGTGGTGTCAATTTCAGTTGTGTAGTTAGTCTTAGCCCAATGTGATGATACAATCAATTGTAGACTCCTGCATAAGTCCTAATAATATGATGATTTATTTTGTTAGTTTCTGAGTGGCTTTGAATTCTTTTGGCTTGAATTTTAGTCGTCATTCACTTTCATGCCAGTTTTTTTTATTCAACCTCTGTTATTTCTAATTCCTTCACTTTAGGTTTTTGGTGAGATATGACAATGGAAAAATATAGATGTGTTATGCTGAGTTTACAAAATACATGTTTATTAGACATTTTAAATTGATGTTTTTTAATGAGACTAATACTTTGGTAACATAATTACTCAGTAATCTCTAACACCTTTTACAAATCTATATAATTACATGCAACTCACTCTATTTTCTATACCATCACGGATAAAACACGCACTCCTTAGTTTTTCACTTATATTTTCTCTCGTGTTCAAATTCCTTTTTCATCTTATTTCTTTTTCTAATTTACTTTATATCTTCTCATGAAAAAAACAAACAAAAAAATTCATATATGTAACCGCCACCAACCCACATTTTTACCATGTTATGCCTCTGACCTCATTTGACTATCACACCAGATCAGATATACAGAGAGTCTTACATTTAAGGGAGAGATGTTAATGTACCACGTGTGAGTTAAAATTATAAATTGGATGAAATAGTATATATTGAACAACATATAAGTGGGAAGACTAATACATCTAATGTCTTAAGCTTTTAGGGTAAAGATATGGTGTCAATCTAACTTGTAGGATTTTTTTTTCGTAGTCAAATATGATGCTCAAACCCATTATAGGCTCCCTCAGAACTTTGAACATTATAATGAACTTTTTTTAGTTTTTAATTGCTTAATTTTTTATATTAAATATAAGTTTTTGGATGTTGTTCCCTTTCATGCAATTTTTTTATCCAACCTCCACATTTCAAGTACTTTCACTTGTTTGGTTTCTTTTAATCTCACTTGTTTGGTTTCTTTTGGATGTCATTTGTTTAATTTTGGCTTAATTACAGTTTTAGTTCTTCTATTTTCACTCACTCACGGAAATTGTCCTTCCATTTCAAAATTACACAGTCTTGGTGCCTCTTTCAGATTTTTGAACTTAAAAATGGTGATATGTCATATTTAAATTAAAATTTTAAAGGAGTTTTCATGTAATTACATGGGTATTGATCATGCTACATCATCAGACTAAATGCAAGGTCATCTAAAATATGTCACATCATTGTTTTTTAGTCTAAAAATAGCAGAAAGGGACCAAAATACCACTAAAAAACAAAAATTAGTGAGGGATAACATGAAATCCCTCTCTAATTATGTTACTAAATTTTGTGACCAAGGAATTTATGAGGGATTTTATTTTTTCTATCACTAATTTTCCTCCCTAATTTTGCTTTTCCTAGCAGTGAAGCTGAGTGATTTTAAAATGAACGGACCAATTCATGAGTTGCTGAAAATATGGGACAAAATCTGCAATTAAGTCTTTAACTTTTCAATCTTAAAATTTAGTTTTTGAATGTCATTCTCTTTCTTGTGAATTTTTCATTCAACCTCAATTATTTCTAATTTATTTACTTTTGGCCTTTTGTGGCAAATGATAATGAAAAATTGCCAATGTGTTATGTTGGGTTGATAATTATATGCTTATTAGATATTTAAAAATATGTGGTGTTTTTTTAATTGAATCTAATTTTTTGGTAAAATAGTTGTCCAAAAAATCTCCAACTCCTTGAGTAAAATCATAGATTTATCATACAACTCACACTGTTTTCTATACCTTCACAAACAAAACACACAATGATTAGTTTTTTTCCCTTATCTTCTCACATGTTCAAATCCTTTTTTCGTATCTTTTTTTTTTTACTTCTAATTTCCTTTCTCTCTTCTCATGTGAGAAAGGAACATAAACCTCCCTCAATGAAACCATCACCAACCAACCTTTTTAAACATATGGCGTCTTCATTTGATATTATTTGACTATGTCACGTAATTATGGACACAGAGAGTAGCAAACTTGAATAAGAGATGTTAATGTGTCAAGTGTGAGTTAGAATTCTATAGTGGATAGAAGAGTAGATTTTGAATAACATATAAGTGAGATGACTCATATACATACTACTGGCTTAAGGTTTTCTGTGAATATGTGATATCAATCTCACTTGTATGGTATCTCTTAGTCTAATATGGTGGTAAAACTCAGTGTAAGATCCCTTGGAAGTCTCAAAGTTATGATGAATTGTTTTGTTAGCTTTTATATCTCATTTTTAAAAAAAAATTATCCTAAATTTTGATTATTGAACGCCATTCGCTTCCATGCTATTTTTTTTATTCAACCTCCCTTATTTCAAATTCCTTCACTTTTGGTCTTTTGTAGAATCTAACAATGGAAAAATGCATATGTGTTCCACTGAGATGACAAAAACATACTTATTAAAAAAATTAAATTGATGTTGCGATTCTTTAATTGAGGCTAATTTGTCGTAAAATAATTACCCCAAAACTCCTAATTCTTCAACAATCCCGCAAAATTACCAGCAACTCACATTGTTCCATACTCTCACGGTAAAAGCACGCATTCATTTTTTTCTTATCATTTCCCTCATGTTAAAATTCCTTTTTTATTTATTTCTTTTTCTGGTTCATTTTCTCTATACTCATGAAATAAATGAATATAATCACCTCTTCTTGAAACCCCCCATCAACCAACCTTTTCTACCATGTTGTGTCTCAATATTACTTTATTTGGTTATGTCACCTGATTACAGATGTAGAAAGTCTCACATTTAGGAGAGAGAAGTTAATTTGTCGTATGCGAGTTAAAGTTTCATATTGGATGCAAGAGTAGGTGGTCAAAAAAAAAAAAAAAAGTGAGATGACACAAATAACTAATGCCTTAAAATTTTGGATGAGGATGTGGTGTTAGTTTCACTTTTATGGGTGCTTTTACCCAAATGTGATTATCCAACTCAGTTTAGGCTCCCCCTGGAAGTCATAACATTACGATGAACTTTTTTGTTAGTTTTAGATGTCATTTGTTTAATTTTTTATCATGTTAAAATTTTAGTTTTCGAATGTCATTTGGTTTGACGCAATTTTTTTAGTCAACCTTTATTATTTTAAATTACTTCACTTTTGGTCTTTGGTGTGATCTGAAAATGGAAAAATGTAGATGTGTTATGCTGAGTTGGCAAAATACATGCTTATTAGACATTTCAGGTGAAGATGTGGTGTCAATCTCACTTGTGTGATTGCTCTTACCATAATATGATGTTCCAACCCAATGTAGGTTTCCTCCGTAGTCCCAACATTATGACGAACTAATTTACTGGTGTTTTAATTTCATTTGTTATTTTTTTTGTAGAGTTAATTAAGTAAATGGTCCCTATAAATATCCAGAATTTCATTTTTAGTCCATACAAAAATAAATCGCACTTTTTAGTTATTGTAAAAAAATTCGTCAGTAGTTTTAGTCTTTGTCAAGTTTTTTTATCAGCATTCTTAGTCCCTGTAAAATTTTCAGTCTTGGTCCCTAAAAATGCCAAATAAAAATGTTACAACGATTAAAAAAATGCAATTTTTTTTTCAAGAAACTAAAAAAAAAACTTTATATTTATAGGAAACATTTACTTAATTAACCGTTTTTTTCGGTAAAACTTCATTTGTGGATGTCAATCGCTTTCATTCTATTCTTCTATTCAACCTCTATTTTTTCAAACTCCTTCACATATGGTCTATGATGGGGTGTGACAATGGAAAATGCACATGTGCTATGATGAGTTTACAAAATACATGTTTATTAGAAATTTTAAAATGATACAACGTTTTTTTAATTAAGCCTAATTTTTTGGTAATAATTACCCAAAAATTTTCAACTCCTTCAACAAAACCACATAATTACCGATAATTCAATATATTTTATGTACTCTCACGGATAAAACACACAGTACATATTTTTCACCTTAATTTTTCTCCCATGTTAATTTTTTTTCTTTGATATTTGTTTTATTTTTCTTTCTAGTTTCCTTTCTCTATTCTAGTAGATGAAAGGAATATAAACCTTCCTTCATGAAATCACCATCATTCAACTTGTTTGAACATGTTGTGTCTAATTTTGACCTTATTTGACTACGTAACATAATTACGGACGTAGATAGATACACAATTGATTAGGATATGTTAATGTGTCAAATGTGAGTTAACGTTATACATTGGATGGAAGAGTAGATTTTCAGCAACATATAAGTCAGATGACCAAAATGACTAATGTCTTAAGGTTTCATGTGAAGTTGTGGTGTCAATATCATTTGTATGGTTGCTATTGACCTAATACGATTATCCAACCCGGTAAAAAATCACCTTGAAATCCCAACATTATGATAATTTATTTTGTTAGTTTTTGGTTGTCAATTGTTTATTTTTTATTATCTTAAAATTTAGTTATTGGATGTTATTCTCTTTCATGCTATATTTTTTTATTCAACCTCAACTACTTCAAATTCCCTCACTTTTATTCTTTGGTGAATTTGACAAAGGAAATAAGCATATGCGTGTTGTTGAATTGACAAAATAAATGCTTATTAGAAATTTTAAAATAATGTTGTGTTTTTTTAGTTAGTCTAATTTTTTGGTTAAATATTTACTCAAAAATCTCCAACTTCTTAATCAAACCAGTAAAATTATAGGCAATTCACTCTATTCCTTACACGCTCATAGAAAAGCACACACTCCTTATTTTCCTTATCATTTCTCTCATGTTCAAATTATTTTTTTATCTTCTCTCCTTTTCTAATTTATTTCATAACTTCTCATGAAAGAAAGGAACATAAACGACCTCCATTAAATCACCACCAACCCACCTTCTTTACCAGGATATGCCTTCATCTAATTTTATTTGGCTTTGTTACCAAATCACAGAAGAGAAGAGTCTCACACTTAGAGGGAAAGATGTTAATATGTCTTATATGAGTTAAACTTTCAGATTGGATGCAAGAGAATAGAGTGACAAACATATAAGTGAGATGATCCATAAATCCAATGCCTTTAGGATTTGAATGAAGATGTGATGTTAATCTTGCTTGAGTAGTTTCTCTTAGTCTAATGTGATTATGCAACTCAGTTTACGCTCCCGCGAAAGTCGTTACATTATGATGAACTGTTTTCTTCGTTTTTGGATTTCATTTGCTTAATCCTTTGTTTCTCATGAAAGAAAGGGAAAAAAACCATTTGCATGAAACCGCCACCAACCTACCTTTTTTAGCATGTAGTGCATCCGTCTAACATTATATTGTTATTTCTCTATATCAGGGTCGTAAAGAGTCTCACAGTTAAGGGAGATATGTTAATATATCAAATGTGAGTTAAAGTTCCACATTGGATGCAAAAGTAGATGTTAAACAACATATATGCCAGATGACCAATATACCTGATGACTTAGGGTGTGTTTGTTTCAAGGTTTGTAATATGATTCCCGGGAATGTGACATTGGAAATGCAACATTCGCATGTTTGTTTCAAGTTTTGAAAATTTGTTCCCTGGAATGTTATTTGCACATAACATTCTCATGAGAATAGAACTCAGCTTGCCATAACTTCCCACTACCACTCACATTTATTTTCATTTTTTATCTTTTTAACTAAATAATTTCTAAAACACTTCTATGAAATCTAAATTTTTAACAAACACATGAGTTGGAATGCTATTCCTAGAAATATCATTCCTAGGAATATCATTTCAAGGAATGTAATTTCTTACCTTGAAACAAACACGCTTAGATTTTCGTTCATTATGTGGTGTCATTTTTTTAACTCCTTAAAAAAAACCATAAAATTACCAACAACTTTCGGACAATATGTTTGACCAAGAAATCCCAATTAGCATGAATGATTAAACCAACACATTCATTCAGTAAAAAAAAATCAAGATTAGAGATGGTTTAAGTATAAGGGATATTTCATTTTTCATGATTAATTTGAAACAAAAATTCATTTTCAAGTTCACGGCAATTTTCCAACTTAAGGGTTTAACCTAGCAGTAGAAGGACAAACTTTGAATTTCAAGATTCAGAGTTTCGAGCTCTGTTAGTATCCTTGGAGATAGGTAAATATATTTTTGAGTGCTCTTTTATCTCTAAGACTATCCACAATGGTGGGTACTTCATCTATTTAGCACCATACTAAATAAGCACCAAATTATGGAGCAAATAAATATGATGCTTGTAGAGAAGGGTGGCTATGGAAGCACCCTCTCTCTCTCTCTCTCTCTCTCTCTCTCTCTCTCTCTCTCTCTCTCTCTCTCTCTCTCTCTCTCTCTCTCTCTCTCTCTCTCTTCACTTTTTTGAGGCCCTACCTAAATAAATTGTATAAAAAAATTGTTGAAATTTAACGATTTAGAGTTATTGGTGTGACTAATTTGGTCATTTTTTTGTGAGGTGCTCGGTTGGCGAGATTGAGTGCTTATTCGGTTTTAATATTTAAAAATTGTAAAATTGATGATGTGTATATATATGACCCACTTAAGCACCTAAAATAGGTGCTCCATGTGGATGGTCTAAGGTCTTTCCTACATTGGACAAAATGAACACTCTCTCACCATAAATGTTGTACCCCAAGAATCATTATGGTGCAATGATCATTAGTGATATCTCGTTACATTTTTCTTTTTTAAAATTAGACGTAAATGTATTAAATAGTTTTTTTTGTATTAAAACACATTTACGTGCATTTGTTATTAAAAGACATGACATAATTTAAAAAAAATTAAGATAAACATTGTCGAAAATTCGTAAAATTGAATTTGAAAAATCACTGAATTATAGCTAAAATTTAATTTTTGATATCATTCAATTCTCCTTTTATATTGTGTTTGTTATTGTTATTTCTTTAAAAAAAGTTCATTTAGAATACGCCGAACAAACTTTAATTTTTCATAAAAAGATTGAGGCTTTTCAACGACTACTATCGGAATCTACAATTTACAATTTAAACAAAATTGTGTTTTTTTTTATTATAAAATATTTAGGTGAGTTAGACTCTGGAGAACACATCAAGGTCAGGACATGTCTCATGACTCAATGAACACTTACAAAGTTACCTAGAGATCCCCTGTCAAAGAGATTATTACGCTAGTAGCGGGGATTGAATCCACACCCATAAGATTGAGTCAACTCATTATTAGTTGAGTCAACCTTGATTAGGAATGCTATTATTAGTACTAATAGAAAAAATAGTGAATCAAAAGATGTTACCATATAATGATATCATTTAAATAACATTTTTTTTTATCTGATCCAATAAATGAGACATTTAATAGAATCATTTTAATTTAAATGACCACATTAATGACTCTTAATTTATTTTATCATGATTATACTTAATAAAATGAAAAAATTCACAAAAAAAGAAAATATTAAATATGTCAAATTATTCAAATTAAAGTATTTGAAATTTAGAGATTTGTTTTTTTGAAAATTTAATGATAATTTTTTCAAATACATGAAATATTCCCAAAAAACAAAAAATATTTTTGTTTTTTGTTTATTTAAAAAAACTTAAAATATTCAATAGTTTTTTTCTAAGTAATCTCAATTATTTGAATTTCGATAGCACATCATTCTTTCTTTGCAATATAATTTAAATTTTTTATTTTGTTTAATTAATGGCTACAATTAAGGATATTATTTAAAGAACATTTTAATTTTTTGGTTGACCTCTTTAAAAAAAATGTCTGGCCTATTAAACAACACAATTTAATATTTATAGGATCAACCCAATTAAAATGACGCATAAAATATAATTATTATAAATTATAAAAATATAATATTTCAAAACTATTGACAAATTTTTTTGTTTGTAAATTAAATAGTACCTCAAAAGAAATGAATGTAAAACATTAATAAAAAAAAAGTTAAAAGATTCAAATAATTCAGTTTTTTTATACGGATAGAAAAATTGATCTTTTTGAATTTTAAATATCTTTCATTTATTTGATATAATATACTTCAATATTTGTTTGTTTCCATCTTTTTTTGGTTTAGTTATTTCCTTTAATTAAGGGTTATAATTAACGCTATTATTTAATTTGTTTTCTTTTTTCCTTCTCATCCATCAAATGAGGTATTTTAATTCTTAATAATTAAATGGGACATTTTAACCTTTAAGAAATCATTCTAATTTAAATTAAATGACATATTAATTACTCTTAAATTGTTTTATCATTATTATCCTTAATAAAAGGAAAAAAAGAATATTTGTGAACTATATAAAATTATTAAGTATACAAATATATGAAACTTCCGTGTTAATATAATTCATTTTGACTTGTTAATAATACCAAATACGTGAAACTTAGAAAGAAAAAAAAGAAAACAAAAAGAAAAAAGACACGACATTGAGACAAAAGATTGAAAAGAATACAATTTTTTTATTGAAATTGTGCGTGGAATTGCTTGCAAATGGAGGTTATTTATAATACAGTGTAGATAGCAAAATTAACAATATTTTTAATAGTCCCTGAAAAAAATTATTTAATAGTAACTATCTAATTGACAAATCAAAGGAGAAAAAAAGTCATATATTGATTGTCAAATAAATGAGATGAAATGACACTTAAAGGATCATGTCCTATATTGTCAAAAAAATAAAAAATAAACCATGATTATTGATCAATGGTTGATTGAAGCTTTTGATACATTCTATTGAAGAAACTATGTTAAGTGAAAATTCGTGCAAATGGAGGTTATTTATAATACAGTGTAGATAGCAAAATTTACAATATTTTTAATAGTCCCTGAAAAAAAATTATTTAATAGTAACTATCTAATTGACAAATCAAAGGAGAAAAAAAGTCATATATTGATTGTCAAATAAATGAGATGAAATGACAATTAAAGGATCATGTCCTATATTGTCAAAAAAATAAAAAATAAACCATGATTATTGATCAATGGTTGATTGAAGCTTTTGATACATTCTATTGAAGAAACTGTGTTAAGTGAAAATCCGTCATAGTAAAACATGATGAAGTTTAGATGTCTTCTTATAAGAAAAGATTTGTCCAAATTAGATGATGTGAACCAATTGTATGCAACCTTTAGGATGATGTTTAACATATCTGGACATGTCTGGAGATGTGTTTAAAAGCATCAATTATGATTCATCAAATAAGAGTTCATGTGTAATATATCATTTGTGTAAGACAAAAGTTCATAAAATAATTATAGATAAAGACTAAATCAATTTATTGAGATTAGTTTTTCGACATATCAATTCATTAAAAATATTCAATCAACCTAAGGTATCTAAACTCTAACATCTTGATTCTATATCAAATACAAAACATTGTCTTGACTAAAAATTATATTGTTGATGTTGAACGTCTTGAAGTCGTAGAATGTAGACACATGCTCTCCAATGGGACCCTGAAAAAGTAGCATCAACAATTAACAATTAGATACAAATAAAAAAGAAAATCAACCCTATAATCTACAACCAAATGGTTAAACTTCTATGCTTTTAAAACACATAAAATACTTGTTATTACAAAATAAAAATTATGGGGGAAGAGACACATGAAAATAATGAAAAACAAATTGTCAATATATAGGGAAAAAATCAAGGCATGATCAATTTTGATTGGTTGATGAAAACTAAATTAGTCATGGTTCATCTTGATTGGCTAATAAAAAAATGAATGAGTCATAATTCAATTTGATTGGATGATAACAAAGCATTAAATGAGATGAAGAATGTGAAGATGCCACATGTACTCTTCAAAAAAAATTAAGGCAAATGTATATAATAAAGATGTTTTATGGAAATTTAATTGGTATTAACTATATGAACCGGAAATCTTATCATACTAGTCTTCCGGATTTTGTTCGGAAATGTATATACATGTAGTCCGATTTATTTTCGGAAACGTGTATATGACTATTCCGAAATATTTTCGGAAAGGAATATATGAATGTTCCGAATTTTTTTCGGAAACGTTTTACGGTGAATAAAGAAAAGGAAATAAGTACCTGGAAAAATATCATGTGGGGGTGAACTCATCCTGAACTAGGAGATGTTGAAAATGAGGGTGAAAAAATTATGTGTAAAAGATTATATAGTAAAAGGGGTAAAATTGGAATTTTAAAAAATTGTTGGGGTGAAGGTATAAGTGTAGGGGTGTGGGGTATAACTTCCTTGGTGTACCGGTGGGATTGAAAAAAACTCGGTTTGCATAGAAGCTACAATTAGTAGAGTTTGGCTTTTGCTTTAAAATTTGCATTGGGAGATGTGTTTCACCGTGATTCTTGGATGCAAAAGCTATACCAAACACACACTTAGACTCCCGATTAATCCCTCTTTACGAGGTTTTGTTTTTTGTTTTTTTTTTTTTGAAATTAAATATGAATAATATTAATAATTAAAAACAATTATTTAATTTGAACTCTTTAAATTTTAAAATTTTAATATTCTGGTAAAAAAGTTTAGCATTAATTTTGTCTCATTGTTTTTTCATGCACCAACAAAAGGCACTTGAATAAGAATAAACCTCACATATAGGGAAACGGTGAGAATGTTCTTAGTAAAAAGTGAGTGGGTGAAGAAGTTTAATATCCAGTCCAGTTTTATTTTTCTTTTTTCATTTGCAGTGATGATGTCTCATTTGCTAGCATATATTTTGTTCCTGTTGACCCTCACCATCGGGGTCATTGTTGACCCGATGGTGAGGTCAACTTATGCCCCCCACCACCTGTATCACATTCCATTTGGGCGTCGCCAAAGATATGGTATTTTATCTTTGGCTTTGTGGGGCTTATCGTCAGCATTGTGGGGATGATCAAGATCGCGGTCAGCTTTATTCGATGGCTTAGGAAGAGAAAGGAATAAGTAGTTGCAGTGGCTGTCGTAGCTGCGGTCGTCGTCTGAAGACTATATCTTATTATTATTTTATTACTATTATTTATTATTATTATTATTATTATTATTATTATTATTAATTAGTGTGTAATAAATAATTCAGACTATATATATATATATATATATATATATATATATATATATATATATATATATATATATTGGTGCAAGACTCTATATATATCATTATGATTATTATTTTATAATTTTGTGTTTCTCTCGTTAAATATTGAGGTTGAAAAAAGCTTACGCAAAAACTTAAGTGATCTACTTACTATATATTAAATATAAGGCTAAAGTGTACTTTTCCTCCCTTAACTTTCAAAAACTTGCAATTTTGGCCCCCTAACAATGAAAACTACAATTTTGGCCCCCTAAGTTTTAGCCCCATTGCAATTTTGGTCCTTTTGGTCAATTTTGACCGGTCAACGCCTACGTGGCACGCCACATGTGAAATTATTAAATTAAAAAATAAATAAAAATGCCACTTAATCATTTTTTAATTAAATAAATAAAAAATCTAATTAAAAATATTTAAAAAATAAGGAAAATTGAAAAATTAATAAAAAATTGAAAAAAAATCTGAAAATATTTAAAAAATCTGGAAAAATGAAAAATTAATAAAAAAATTCTGGAAAATTGAAAAATTAATAAAAATTGAAAAAATACGGAAAAAATTTAAAAATTCTGGAAAAATAAAAAAATCTGAAAAAATACGGAAAAAGTTTAAAAATTCTGAAAAAATTAATTAAAATAAAAAACGATTAAAAAAATTAAATAATCTAATAAAATGAAAAATTCTGAAAAAAATAAAAAAGATTAAAAAAATTCTGAAAATATTAAAAAATTCTGGAAAAATGAAAAATTAATAAAAAAATTGAAAAAATATTAAAAATTTTGGAAAAAATTAAAAAGATTCATCATTTTTAAAAAAAATGAAATTTTTGAAATTTTCATTGGTATTTCTCGAAATTTAGAAATTTTCATTAGTATATATGTCGAGCTTAGGTTTTTTCAGTGTATTTATTTTCAAAAAATTTTTTGGGAATTTTTGTGTATTTATAAACAGGAAATTTTTGTGTATTTATAAACCGAGAATAAGGGAAAAAATGTGTATTTATAAACCGAGCTTAGGTTTTTTGTGTATTTTTCGAAATTTCGAATTTTTTCCCTTATTTCGAATTTCAAATTTTTTCCCTTATTTCGAATTTCGAAAAATACAAAAAAAAAAAACCTAAACTCGGTTTATAAATACACATATTTTTTCCCTTATTCTCGGTTTATAAGTACACAAAAATTTTCGGTTTATAAATACACAAAAATTCCCGGAAATTTTTTTTGAAATAAATACACTGAAAAAACCTAAGCTCGACATATATACTAATGAAAATTTCGAAATTTCGAGAAATACTATTGAAAATTTCAAAAATTTCATTTTTTTAAAAATGATTAATCTTTTTAATTTTTTCCAAAATTTCAAATTTTTTTTCATTTTTCCACAATTTTTTAATATTTTCAGAATTTTTCAATCTTCTTTATTTTTTTCAAAATTTTTTATTATTTTTCATTTTATTAAATTATTTTATTTTTTTAATCATTTTTTATTTTTATTAATTTTTCCGTATTTTTTCAGATTTTTTTTATTTTTCCAGAATTTTTAAATTTTTTCCGTATTTCTTCAATTTTTCATTTTTATAAATTTTTTATTTTTCCAGAATTTTTTTATTTTTTTATTAATTTTTCATTTTTCCAGATTTTTTAAATATTTTCTGAATTTTTTTCGATTTTTTATTAATTTTTCAATTTTCCTGATTTTTTAAATACTTTTAATTAGATTTTTTATTTATTTAATTAAAAAAATGTTTAAGTGGCTTTTTTAATTTTTTTTAAATTTAATAATTACACACGTGACGTGCCACGTAGGCGTTGACCGGTCAAAATTGGCCAAAGGGACCAAAATTGCAATGGGGCTAAAACTTAGGGGGCCAAAATTGTAGTTTTCATAGTTAGGGGGCCAAAATTGCAAGTTTTTTAAAGTTAAGGGGGGAAAAGTGCACTTTAGCCTAAATATTAATCCAGCTGACTTTTTTTTGCCCTCCTAATCCTGAAGAGCGTTTTGGTAATTTCGTAATTGGAGGAGATTGTTTCCTGCCACCTCATTACCAAACCTCAAGTACCAAAACAAAGAAAATCAATATTTTAAATTAAATATGAATAATATTAATAATTAAAAACAATTATTTAATTTGAACTCTTTAAATTTTAAAATTTTGTCTTGCAGTGTGCCACGTGGCGTGAAATAATTGGGCCACGTGGCACTCCGTTAATTTTGGTTTTTTTTTAACAGTTAACTAACAGAGGAATCAAAACCAAATTTTTTACAAACTGCATGGATCTAAACCAAACAAAAAAAAGTACAAGGACCAATACCAAAAAATGGTCAAAGCATAAGGACTAATGTCATATTTAAGCCAAGAATTAAAGTCAAAATATTTTTGCATTAGTGAAATCCTGCGTACTATAGTATAGTAGTAATTCATTGTATTGCTACTGAGTTTTAAACTGAATTATATATTTTATAAAATTATTAGCCAAAATTGACGTTTTGTAGCTTGTGATTTATAGTATAGTAGTAATTCATTGTATTGCTACTTTAAACTGAATTATATATTTTATAAAATTATTAGCCAAAATTGACGTTTTGTAGCTTGTGATTTATGTAGATGAAACTGATCAACAATTATAGCTAAAATAATATGGGATGTTACATCCAAAATTAAGAGAAAATAATCTATATATATGTGGGTGTGTGCGCGTGCGTGCGTGCGTGTGTTTGTGTGAATGTCATAATCACCCTCATAATTTTTCAAAAAACGAAGAAAAGGTGAAAACAAAAGGGTTTTTGGGCCTACGTTCCTTTAATAAAATACTAAGTAAAAGAAACACAAAGCAAAATAACTACCCAAAGCAACACGGAAATTGCTTTTCTGACATCAAATACTTCCTAATAACACATGAAAATGTAATTTTTGCCCCAACGGTAGTTAACTACCGTTGGTTTTGCCCGACGGTAGTTAACTACGTTCACATATAAAGCTTAAAAAAAATAACAAAAAAAGCTCCAACGGTAGTTGTTAACTACCGTGGAGTATAAAAACTGTTTTTTTTTTTTTTTACTTTTGTTGCATTAGACCATCTCCATTGGGAGGGTCTTAACTATTTAAGACCCGGTACCTATTAGGTACCCCCAATGGGGAGAATCTTTTTCAGAGTCTTATAAGACCTGAGGTCTTACTTAAGACCCCCACTTTTAAGCAGGACCCGCACTATTTTAATATTAAAAAATTAAAATATAATGATATAAAGTTATTGATAGTTAATTAGTGGCTTCCATTTAAGAACTTTGTGTGAGATCTGGGTTGGAGTGATTGATTGCTTATTAGATACTACTATTAAAAACTTATAAATGAATGATGCGTACCCATGAGACTGATGTAAGATTTTTATATCTCATAAAACTATTTACACGTGAGTATATATAGGATCGTATCCACATGGAGTTGCATTTGATTATCAAAACCATGCTTCGGACAATTCCACAACAAAGACTTGTAACGCTCCCATGCATCACAAAGTGACTCGCTAGAACCTTGAACAAATGTTGTAACCGCAGTTTTAGCTTCTAGATGCCTATCCTCCGGAAAGAACCTTTCTTGAAAAGCTTTCTCCAATTCATTCCAATTTTTCATCAAGTTAGTTGATTGATCCAAGTACCACTCTTTAGCTTTCCCAATCAATGAATGAGGAAACAATCGTGTAAACATAGTCTCTTCCTCATCTTCTTTTGTTCCAAGTGTACCGGCTATACCATAGAAAGTTGTGAGATGTTTATATGGGTCTTCATGATCAAGACCGGAAAAGGGGTGTTGAGTCACCAATTGGATTGTCATCAATTTCATCTCAACTTGCCTGGTATTTTGGTCTCCAAGACGAGCAATCCTCCTTGGACTAACCCAACATGGTAGTGCATTTTGAGGTTCACCATCTTCAAGTTCCATGACTACAACTCTTTCACTTCTCGGAGATGATGGAGCAGAAGAGTGTGGAGACCCACTAGGAGATTCTGTATGAACCGAACCAGAAGGAGTAGGAATAGAACCGAAAGTTCCCTCTTGAGCCAACCTAGCTAATCTCTTTTCTTCCCTTATTTTAGTGTTGTTTCTACGAGTTGTTTCTCGATTTCTGGATCAAACTGTAGTTGTTCTTTTGAAACGGTACCTCGCATAAACAAAGTTCAAAGAGACTATACCAAGTGGTTAGCAACAAAAAGGATAATGAATGATGTATGTGCATATATGTACAAGAAAGAATTTTGTGCAAAATTGCTTAAAATGACAAAATTGTTTCGATACTTATGATATTATTCCGCTACTCCCCGACAACGGCGCCATTTTGATGTAGGATTTTTACATCTCATAAAACTATTTACACGTGAGTATATATAGGATCGTATCCACAGGGAGTTGCGTATATCTTAAGCATTTTCACAATATTTATCACATTAAGTGTTTGGGTATAAATTGTTTGTTTGTGTAAAGCTATTTTTAACTATTCGACATAAAAGTACAACGAGACGAGGCAGGGCTATTTCGCTTGGGGTCAGAGATATCAACCAAGCGTAACAGTTGCAATCTCTCGATCGATTAACGGATTCTAGCTTTTTAAACGATATTATCACAATCACTCGACAATATCATTCGTGTCCAAATGATATCGTTATTTCTAAGGGATCGTCTAAACATCGATTTCCCAAACATTTAAACGATCACAAAGTCGATTGGATGATTTAATCGACGATTTCCCAAAAGCATTAAATTCTAGATTAAAAGTGATTATCAAATATTAACATCTATGTCTAGAGTGATAACTTAAGATAGATTGTTATTCTATTTCTAGATTCAAAAGTATGTGTCCATATCATTTTAAATCTCATAAAACATTAAATGCAAGAATAACAACAATATTGAATAAATAGCTAGAACCATATATTAAATGATCAAAAGATTACATAATAGTTTGTTTGAATACCTCAAAACCTCAAGAGTAGATGTGGCTACATATGTCTATGATAGCCTTGCAAAGGATGAAGAAGAGATGAAGATTCAATGACAAGATCCATGATGTCTCAACAAATCTTGGCTTGAATCTACTCCTAACTACCTTGCTTTGTCTTTCTCTCTCTAGAAAATGCCCTAACCTCTCTCTAAAAACCAGAAAAGATGAATAAAACAGTAAGTGAATGGCTGGAAAGAGAAGATAAAGCTATTTATATGGGCTGAATTCGTGCCTACACGCTTAAGCGTGCTAAGGTCGCTTAAGCGTGCCTCTTGGGAATCTTCTGTTGGCCAATGGGAAGCAGCCATGTGTGCCTTATCACTTGCAACCTGAAGCAGTTCGCTCAAGCGTGCTGGGAGCGTGCTGTTAGCGTGCAAAGCTGGGCTCTCGACATTTTACACGCTTAACCATGCTGAGGTTGCTTAAGCGTGTCAGCTAAATCTTTGACAAGCGTGCTGACAGCGTACAGGAAGGTTGGTTACTGGAACTTGCACGCTTAAGCGAGATGAGGTCGCTTAAGCGTGCTGCTTGAATCTTGGAAGCGTACCAATAGCGTGCATTAAGTTGCCCTCGGCATTTTGTACGCTTAAGCGTGCTGACTTTGGTTCTTAAGCTTTTTTCTTGTTCCTTGCTTGTCATTTCCTGCATAAGAGGGAAGAAATTAGGCATATAAAGCATAAATGGTGAAATTACAACAAATGATTGCTTTTCCTTAGATAACTTGCAGAACAAGTAGGCTACACTGCACGCAATAATGACGGTCTAATATAATTTTCTCAAGACTATAAAGTAGTAAATTGACTAAAAAGTAGTTATCCTTATTTTTTTTGGGAGAGAAACTAGAGAGAGAAACTGTGGGGGGATTGGGTCCATTGGGACAAAGATGAGTGAGGGTACTAAAGGCAAAGCTCCGGTGGGTGGTGGGAAGGCTGGGCCGGTGGGTTTTCGTCACCTGGACAGCACAACAACACCATTTTTCTTCACTAACATTCCTGAAGAGGCTCAAAATACAGATCTGTGGAAGGTTTTTGCTAAGTTTGGCTATGTGGCTGAGGTTTTCATCCCCAAAAAGCTAGATAAAAGGGGAAATAGGTTTGGTTTTGTGAGATTTTTGGAGGTCAAGAATGAGGAAGCTCTTGAAGCTAGGTTGGAAAAGGTCTGGTTGTGGAACACACGCTTGAAAGTGAACCGAGCAAGATTTGGGAGGGATGCTAATAAGGAAGGGGTGGAGGAGAAGAGAGTGGCGGTCGGTGGAGGAGGAGCTGGTCCGTCTGTGATTCCTGGAAAATCGTTCAAAGCTGCTGTTTCAAAGGAACAGATAACACAACTGCACCAGGGGGAGCTGATGGTTAGTGTCATACCCCAATTTTGGACCAGTCATTTCTTTTCCCAGTCGTTTTTTAAAAACGTCTCAAACTCTTTTTTGCTTTATTTATTTAAAGTCATTTAGTTGCCTTTTAAAATTTTGAGGCTTCATTTTACAGTTCAAAGTGAATTTCTTTTTGTCCAAGTTTCGTGTAATTATTTCTTTTGCGCATCAGCTTTTTAAAATATTTTACACGCTCTTTTTAAGTATTTAGCGTCCTATTTTTTTTTTAATTTCCTTCAAAAAGCTTTTGATTCAAAATCTCCGCTACGCTCGTTCTTAAACCGCTTTAAAAGAATTTTGTTCACGCTTTAAAACGCCGCGTCATTTTAGACATTTCAGTCAAAATTTCGGCAGAAAGTTATTTTAAAATACCTCATTTAAGATGATGTTTTCAGTCTTATTATCCTTTTATTATTATTATTATTATTAATTATTATTATTATTATTATTATTATTATTATTATTATTATTATTATTATTATTATTATTATTATTATTATTATTAGTTTATTATTTGTTTAGTTTTAAGAAGTCACGTGAGTGACTATTTTTAACATTTTAATTTTTATTTTGTTTTGTTCTTATTTTTCTTTAGTCCAAGTCCTTTAGGTTTGTCCATGTGTCCTGTCCTTATTGGTCAATATGAAGCTTGGTCCCCAATTTTTAGTTGTGTGCTGGCATTTGGTATCAGGCCCAATTGAGGGTATTCTGGTCCAGTGAAAAGGACACCTAATCTGTTGAACCTGCAGACTTGACCTAATTTTGCACAGTATATATAGTAACATTTATTGCTTCACTATTCACCAATCATCAACACTGACAGCCGCAGCATTAATTCTTCATAAACCCTAGTCTCTTTTTCTCGTTCCCCTTTTTAGATCAATATATCCAAAAACACAAAAAATGTATGAATATGCAATGAACACCTCATGAACATATGAATACGAAAATTTCCAGAAAATCAAAAAAACATCACTGAGCTCCTAGAATCAAACTGTAACAAGTCCTTAACAGGATCTTTTCCTTCGGTTTTCACTAAGAACAACATCCAGACCGTTCGATTTGAAGCTATTCAACACTGGTTCAAGGATTCGAATCTCACTTGCACTATCGGTTACATTTTCGACTTCTTTTTCTTGGTTCAAGTTTGCAAACAGTAGCAGATTTGCGGATTAAAGCGAAGGAGAAGAAAAGACACGAAGTTTTCCGAAGAACTTTTTTCTCCAGATCCTAACACGATCCAAAGAGGTAATAAACTCCTTCTTTTGTGCATTTGCTATATATTCATGTTGTCTGGTGACTTATGTTTGAAATAGCTTAGTATAGTTTGTTTTGGTTTTGAAAAAACGAGTGTTCAAACGTAGATCTAGACCTCCAGGAGCGTTTTCATCAAAAAACAAGTTGATTTTGGTAACAAGTAAAGAAAGAGGAGTCTAGATCTACTTTCGATTTTGAAAAAACGTAAAAAAAAAAAAAACCGGCGCGGCGGCGCCGCCCGTTTGGGCGGAGCACCACCGCGTCAGAGGAAAGTCACTCGCCGGAGAAGAAGACTCTCAATTGAGAGCTTCTCTCACTAAAAATATTGTAGAGAGAGGGAGAAAGAGGAATTGTGAGAAAGATGAACCGCATTTGGCTTTTATACACATGAATAAACCGGTCCGGTTCACTGGAGTTGGACCGGTTTACCTTGGTTACCTCCTTTCCTCTTTCCACCATCTGATCTGTTGTCCTTATTGATCCAATGGCTTCTGTTTTGTTTGTTACTATAGGCATTACTTGTTATTGTATGTGTTACTGCTTAAGGACCATTAGATCTATCATCTTATGGATCTAATGGCTACTGAAGCTTTCCATTTAATTCAATAATGCCTATATCTTGGTAGTGCTGTGTATACACTTCTTTTTAGCCTTATGATCGAAATATCCAAAGGCCAGGATCAAATCCCCTGCCAATGGATCAAAGTGAAGGGCCAGCTTTATTTTTCTCTACTTTTTTACTACTGAAACCCCTCTGTTGTGTTACTTACACCCCTGTTTCATTCAAAGCTTCTCCAAAAACTCCTAAAAAATATATGTGTTTATTTTATCGTTTTATTTACTGTTTTTGCTGTTGATATTTTCACTATATTTCATAATTTCATATCCTAAATTTCTTTCATGCATTTTATTTAATATTGTCTCATCTATTTTAAAACTTTGGTTTCCATATTTTATCCTTTTGTGTTCTTGGCTTTAAAACTTTAGGTCATGCATTCTTTTTAATGTCCTATGCATTTTCTCACATATGCATCTTGCTTTATTTTGTGCCTTATCATTGCATTGCGTTTTAGTACTTGATGTTTTTTAACTTTTTCTATATATCATTTAATCATGCTTGCTTTAAATTTTGGTATTTATTCATTGTTTCCTATTGCAAAGCCCCATAATTATTAGTGTGTATAATTAGGGAATGATGTAATTTGTTGTGGGCTTTGCATTTAGGAATGGTATGTAATAGCTTAGTAATTGCACACACCGACACAAGCACCGACACTACACCATTTTATTTATGCTTGCTTTACCTTTCGCATCGTTACGCTAATTTACCGTTAGTTTAGTAAAACCTTTTTATCCTAAAACTCAAATGAGCAAAAGTCAAATCATTTTCTTAATAAACCTTGGATCCAAATCCAAGTGATTTCCCCTTTATTTTCTTAATCAAATTCCTAATTGAACTTTAATCAAACTTAGACTAAATTTCGCAAATAAAATGAAACAACCTCACTTCCATTTTATTCTTCTATACCTTTGAGGTCTCGCAACCCTTCTCAAAATCATTTTCAAAAAAAATAATTAAAATCAACCTAACCCACAAAAATATTTTTTAAGAGAGAACTACGGTGGTTTTGATCCCTTTTTAGGGTACGTAGGCAGAGGGTTTATTCCTTCCAAATCGATCAAATAAAAATAACAAAAACTCCTACTTCTTCTCCCTCCATTCTTTCACTTCAATTTTAAACAACAAATTTTCAAATAAAAATAAAGTTAGAAAGAGGTTCTCACGGAGTACCGTGAACGACGCGGGTGCCTAACACCTTCCCGAATCGTAACTTACCCCCGGATTCAAAAAGGGTTTTTCAATCTCATTTTTCCCTTCCCAAGAATAAAATCGAGCAAGTCCGGTAGATTGAAGGTTCAAGTCCGATCAATGGCTTGACACCCGAAAATCTTGGTCTACAGTTAGTCTGGAGGTAACCCCTAGTGTGGATATGTTAAAGCTGCTGGAGTCATGCTTTGTGGGAGAGTTAGTTTCTAATCAAGATGTTGAAGTTGTTCAAATGAGCATGGTGATGGAAGGTATATCGCAGGTTAAGGTAACAACTATGGGGGTGGGTGTGGTCCTTTTGAATCTTGATGAACATGGTGATATTGTAAGGATTAAGGACAGCCACTTGCAGTGGTGGAATGCAACTTTCAGAAAGGTCAAAAAATGGTCGCCGGAAAGAATGATGGTGAGGAGGAGTGTTTGGCTGAATGTTCTAGGTATCCCTCTTCATACTTGGGATGAGCCGTTGTTTAAGCTATTGGGCTCCAAGTTTGGGACTTTTGTGGACTTTGACGAGGCGACTATTGGAGGAAACGATTTGATCGGGCCAGAATTAAAGTCATCACTGATAGGAAAGGGTTAATTGATGAAAAAATAAATTTGAAAGTTATGGGGTCGGACCACTGTCTTTGGGTGGTGGAGGAGGGGTGTCCATGGTGGGGGCGGAAGGTGGGAGAAGATGCAGAGAAGGATGACATCACTTCGGTGGGGTCACATGGTGGGAGGGAGATGCATGGGGATAGGGGAGACTTTTCTGATGAGGAACTATGCAGTCCTAGGTTACTGGAATCAAACCAGAATAGAGAGGATTTTGGAAAGGTTGCAGTAAAGTCAAAAGAAGTGTCAGTTGTGCAAGAGGTGGGGATAGAGGATCTGTGTGTGGTCCACCAGGTAGCAGATACCTTATGTAATGATGAAAGTTTGAACTCTCTAGTGAGAGAAAGACAGCTGGCAGGGAGGGGGGTGGATATTGATGGGAGACAAGAGGGATTGGATATGTGTATTAGACAGGAGGGAGGTTGTTCGGCGGATGGCAGGTTTTTGTGGGAAGGTGAGGGAGACGCGCGGAAGGATAGGGGAGAGCAGTTCGAGGCTGGGAGGCACGCGCATGTGGGAGAGGAGGTGACTAGGAGCATTGGGGCCCACGAGGAGAGGTTGGAAAGTGACCAACACTCGCCTGTACTGGGCAACGAGGGTGAGATGGGTAATGTTCAAGTGGGCCAGGTTATTCTTTGTAATAAGAATAAGGTTAGTGGGCCTAAGGAGGTAGGTGAACAAGATTACTATAAAGAAGGAAGGAAGGCATTTGTATCTTTCCAGAGGGGTGCTGGTAGTAATGGAAAGAAATTAAATTCTCACATTCGTTTCTTTTCCGAAGAGTCGGAAGTTTCCGAATTTAGTGATTCAATTGAAGATAGTCAGAGGAAGGAATATCATCTTTTGAAAGAAAGACAACGTTTGAGAAGAAAGAATAAGCTAAGTGCCTCTGGAAAAAAAAGCAGTTGACTCCTGGCATAGGGGAGAGATTAGATAGTAGTCAGAGGAAATGGAAAGGGGAAAAGAAGTGGAATAATAAAGGCTCTACTCTTAAGAGGGCAATTTCACAACCAGAGGAGCGTGGTCAGCTGTGGAGTGGGAGTGATAAGGTGGATATTGCGAATGTTGGAGGAGGTGGGAAGGCTTTCTCAGTTGATGGAGGTCCGAGTTTTAGTTTAGGTATGGCTATGTTTATGAATAATCAGTCGGAGGTGGTTCCGGAAACGCAAGTTCGTAATCAAAATGGGGAAGATAGGGAGGTGAAGGTCATTGCGGCAAAAAAGGTGTGGAATTTGCAAAAGAAGGCGGGAGTTAATTTTGTGGAGAATGAACAAGAGACTATAGAGTGATTAGTTGTGTTAGAAGAAGTGGCGGTGAGTTTGAAGGCTAGTAGAGAGGGTGTCTCGGTTCGTCAATGATAGTGACGACCTTTAATGTAAGGGGGTTGGGTGGAAGGGTGAAGAAGAATAAAATTCGTGAGTTGGTGAGACAAAATAATGTTGATTTTTTGGCGATTCAAGAAACAAAGTTAGAAGACATTTCTCCGGCTTTGTATTACTCGTTGTGGGGTGGTCATGATTGTGATTGGGTGTTTAGACCATCCGAAGGAAATAGTGGAGGTATTCTCTCTATATGGAGGAAGTCTAGTTCTACCATTTTATTCACTTTTCAAGGAGTAGGTTATGTAGGAGTGTGTTTAGAGTGGGGAGTGGCGAAAACGAGGTGTGTGGTGATAAATGTTTACTCTAAATGTGACTTGGAATCTAAGAAAAGATTGTGGGAGTGTATTTTGGAGGAGCGGAGGAGTAGGGGGAAGGGGCTTGGTGTGTGGTTGGTGACTTTAATGTGGTGTGTAGGAGGGATGAGAGGAGGGGAGTGAACGAGGAAGCTTCATCGTCACAATTATTGGAGATGGTGTGTTTTAATAATTTCATAAATGAGGTGGATTTGGAAGATTTAAATGTCTTGGGTAGACGCTTTACTTGGTATCATCCAAATGGAAGATCTATGAGTAGAATTGACAAAATGTTAATTTCGGAAGAGTGGATGCAAGCTTGGGGGGATCATGCTCTTTGGGTGTTACCGAGGGATGTTTCGGACCATTGTCCGTTGGTGTTAAAATATGGTGGTTGAGATTGGGGTCCAAAACCGTTTCGCTTTAATAATTTTTGGCTTCAAAACCGGAAGTTTAAAGGGGTGGTGGAGGAGGTGTGGAGGAATAATACGATTGGAGGATGGATGAGCTTTGTCCTAAAAGAAAAATTAAAGATTCTTAAGGCTAAGATTAAGTCTTGGAACAAGGACGAATATGGTGGTATGGAGGAAAGGGTGGAGAAGTTGGTGTTGGATATTAAAGACCTAGATGAGAGAGGGGAGGTGGGTACGTTAAATGATGAGGAGGTGGCTATCCGGAAGTTGTATTTTGAAGAACTTTGGAAGTTCTTTAGGGCTAAAGATTCGTTGATTGTGCAAAGATCAAGATCGAAATGGCTAAAGGAGGGTGATGCAAACTCAAAAATTTTTCACAATTGTATCAAATTGAGGAATAGTAGGAATACTATAAAGGCGCTCAAGGTGAATGACGGTTGGGTAGTGTCTCCTTTAGAGGTCCGTAGGAAGGTGGTGGGTTATTTCACGGAGCATGTGGCGGCAAGTAGTTGGGAGAGGCCGACGTTGGATGGTGTAAATTTTGATATTTTATCCGAAGTTGAGAATGATTTTTTGGTGGCGCCTTTCTCCATGGAAGAAATTGAGGTGATTGTTAGTGAAAGTGATGGGAATAAAAGTCTGGGCCCGGATGGTTATAATTTCGCCTTCATCAAGGAATTTTGGTATTTGATTAAGAATGAGGTGAGAATTTTGTTTGATCAATTTCATGCAAATAGATTGCTTCCGAAGAGTATGTTGGCGTATTTTGTGGCTCTTATCCCTAAGGTGTCATCTCCGTTGGAGTTAAAAGATTTTCGGCCAATTTCGTTGCTTGGAAGTCTATACAAGCTTCTAGCAAAGGTGTTGGCTAGAAGATTGGCCGGTGTTTTGAGCTCGGTTATTTCTTCGACCCAATCGGCTTTTCTTAAAGGGAGAAATTTGGTGGATGGGGTGTTGGTGATAAACGAGTTGGTGGACTATGCGAAAAAGGCTAAGAAAGAGTGTTTGATTTTTAAGGTGGATTTTGAAAACGCCCATGACTCGGTGGATTGGGGCTTTTTGGAGTATATGATGGGTAGAGTGGGTATGTGTGGCAAGTGGGTGGCTTGGATGAAGGCGTGTGTGTTTGGTGGAAGTATGTCTATTCTTGTAAATGGGAGTCCAACGGAGGAGATTAATATCCAACGTGGTGTCAAACAAGGTGATCATCTTGCCCCTTTTTTATTTTTGTTGGTAGCAGAAGGCTTTAGTGGGTTGATGAGGAATGCGGTGGCTTTGAATTTGTTTGAGGGTTTCTCTATCGGTGGTAATGGTTTGGTGGTGTCTCATTTGCAATATGCGGATGACACACTTTGTATCGGGAAAGCGTCGGTGGAGAATCTTTGGGCTATGAAGGCGATTTTGAGAGGCTTTGAAATGGTATCCGGGTTAAAAATTAATTTCTTTAAAAGCTCTCTTATAGGCGTGAATATTCCAACGGACTTTATGGCAATGGCGTGTGATTTTTTGAATTGTAGCGAAGGGAGCATTCCATTCAAGTACTTGGGGTTACCGGTGGGGGCGAACCCAAAAAGTTTGTCAACTTGGGAGCCGATGTTGGAAAAGCTAAGTGGTCGGTTGAATACTTGGGGTCATAAATACATTAGTTTTGGAGGAAGAATTGTGCTCATTAATTCGGTTTTAAATTCTATCCCAATCTTTTACTTATCTTTCTTGAAAATGCCGGTCCTTGTGTGGAAGAGGATTGTTAGAATCCAAAGAGAATTTCTTTGGGGCGGAGTGGGAGGAGGGAAGAAAATTAGTTGGGTGAAGTGGAGGTCGGTGTGTCAACAAAAAGATAATGGAGGCCTTGGAATTAAAGATATCCGGTTGATGAATGTATGTCTATTGGCTAAATGGAGATGGAGGTTGTTAGATGGGGAGAATGCTTTGTGGAAGGAAGTCCTTGAGGAAAAGTATGGTCCTTGTAAGGAGGTTGTGTTGGAAGGTGGTGGTGCCTCTTGGCCGAGATTTGCCTCGGTTTGGTGGAAAGAGGTGGTGAAGATTGATAACTTTGGTTGCCAATGTTGGTTTTTAAGTGAAATTTTCTGTAAGGTTGGGAATGGGTTGACAACGAATTTCTGGAAAACTACTTGGTGTGGGGGGAGGAGTTTTGCTTATAAATATCCAAGACTTTTTTCGATATCTTGCCAACAAGAAGCCATGGTGGGAGAGTTAGGGGAGGTTACGGAAGGGGGAGTTATTTGGAATTTTATTTGGCGTAGAAGACTTTTTGTGTGGGAGGAAGAGCTATTAACTAGTCTCATGGAAGATTTGGAGGGATGGAGGGGGGTGAATGCGAGGGATGGGTGGAGATGGAGGCTTGAGGAGAGTGGGGTGTTCTCCGTTAAGTCGGCATATCTAAAGTTGGAAGGAATTGTTCTTAGTGATAATTTATGGGGAGTGGCGGAAAAACGGGTGTTTGGGAATATGTGGAAGAGTCCGGCTCCTTCTAAAGTGATTGCTTTCGGTTGGAGGGTCATCCTAAATAGAGCTCCAACGAAAGATAATCTTGCTTTGAGGAATGTTTTACCGCCGGAAGGATCGACGGTGTGTGTGATGTGTAATAGGAATGAAGAGACGGTCCTACATCTTTTATTACATTGTGAGGTGGCAACTTTGGTGTGGTCCAAGCTTATGGTGTGGCTTGATTGTAATTTTATTATTCCTCCAAATCTTTTTTGTGCTTTGGGAGTGTTGGAGTGGAGGTGGGAGAGTGAATAACGTTACAAAGGGTCTTTGGTTGATTTGGCACACTACTATTTGGATATTGTGGAAGAAAAGGAATGATAGGATTTTCAAGGGGCTCCATTTTGAGGTCGAGGCTTTAGTCGAGGAAATTAAGGTGTTATCGTGGCGTTGGTTGTTGGAAAGGTCCCCCATTCCTTCTTGTCTTTTTTATGAATGGTCGTGGAACCCGAGGCTTTGTCTTGAAAGGTAGGGGTTTTTTGGCGGACTGGTTGTGTGGTGGTATACTTGTTTTGGTGCTGCTGGGTTTGTGCTGGTGTTTTGATTTTAGCTTGGTGTTGTCATCTGTTGTTTTTTCCTTTTCGGATTTGGCAGCTTCTGCGTGGAGGTTTTGAGTGCCTGCGTTGCTGTTTGCTTGCTCAGCAGGTTGTTTTGCTGTCATGGTTGCTGTACGAGTCCTTGGAGTATACGTTGGTGTGTTTGTGTTTTGGTTTTTTTCAAACCGTAAGGGAGGATTTTAGTGGAGTATAGTGTCAGTTTTATCAGCAAAGGATCAGCTAGTTTTGTTTTGTTAAGATGGTTTTTCAGTGTTGACGCAAGGGTATGCATGTGTTTTGTCAAATGTATATTCTTGCGTCATTACTCTTTGGGTTGATCCTTTTGTTTTATGGGTGGTTTTTTATAGGGGTTTTTGTTCGAGCCTGGTGATTGTAAGGCAACCGATTTCCCCTTATTGTATTTTTTTCTCCACCCGAGCTTATTAGTGCTCCTCGCACGGGCTTGTCGGTTAATAATATTTTGCCGTTTCAAAAAAAAAAAACTTGCAGAACAAGTCACTAAAATGCCTATTTTAACACATGAATTATAATACTTTTGAGCACTTATCAGAGACCCATTTAAGAACCCAAAAATAGGTGTCTCCATTGTGGATGCTCTTAAGCTCCAATGGTTACTTATATCCTTGGGATTGGGTATTTATTGTATGAAGTGAAACATGAATACCGAATATTAGGGCACATGGCTTGCATGCAATTTTTGTGTCGTGGCAACAACAACATATTTCATGATAATCTTGCAATTTTTTATAAAACCAAAAATACTAGGAATTCTGCTCTTTACCCAGCAAGTTTCGTTCACGCCCAACTGAAATACTTAAACTACCCCTGCGTTAGTTAACTAACGCAAGTGTAAAAATTTGCGCAAGTTAAGTCATGCAGCGTGAGTTAAGTCACGCATAGTGACTTAACTCACTTATTTTAATTTATTTACTATATTCAAATTATTTTATTTACTTTATTCTAATTTATTTATTTATTTATAATTCTAAATTATTTGTTCACCTAATTCTAATTTAATTATTTTCTAATTTATTTATTTACTTTATTCAAATTAAGTTATTTATGTTATTCTAAATTATTTATTTGCTTTATTCTAATTTATTTATGCACTTAAAATAAATATTTATTCGAATTCATTCATTAAATAAATACAATTATAAATAAAAAGAAATGAACTAAATTAATATTTATTCGGATTTATTCATTAAATACAAAATCAAAAAATAAAAGCAAATATAAATAAAAAGAAGTGAACAAAATTAATACATATAACAACATCTCATTTTATTAATAGAATTCATACAATAATTGATACATTTATTCGAATTCACTAAATCTACTTATTTTCTCTTTACCCTCTTAGGGTAAATAGTGATCAGTCATGGGGTAAATAGTGATCAGTCATGGGGTAAATACATCATCAACCCTTGGGTTAGATCTAAATCTGGTTCTTTTTATACCCCAAGAAGATTCTTTTTACCCACGGTAAAAAAAAAATTGGGGTAAAAAGAAGCAAATTTAATTTTATCCCAAGGGTTGATCACTTCCTCCAAGTTGGCTACTCACTATTTACCTCAAAACTGACCACCATTTACCGCAAGTGACTAGAGACCATTGAAGAAGAAAAAAAGAGAAATAGAGGGAGAGAGTGAGGAGGGGGAGAAAGTGATATGAAAAAAAACGTTTGTTCATGAGCTCAGACCACCGGCCAATGTGCGTGAGTTAACTCGCGCCCAGGTAAGTGGTGCGTGACTTAAGTCACGCAGAACTCATAAGGTGAAGTCACACAGCGTGACTTAACTCACGCACGGGTATAACTGAAAATTATGTTGGGCGCGAGCAAAATGTGCTGGGAGAAGAGCATAATTGTAATGTCATAAACCACATAACTAAGCATGTAAAGAATACAAAAACCAAAAAAAACGTACCCATCGTGAAATTTCAATGTAAAATATAGTTTTCTCTATAGAATAAATTATTGTTCATATATTGGTGGCAACAGCTTGTAACCAAAAAAACATTGGTGGCAACTGCCATTGTTAAACAACGATTACAATTGTTTCTTTTCTAGACAAAGCCAATTCGTGAAAGAACCAAATTTGTTGAGGTTACTTTAAATTTTCAAAAATATTCACAATCGTAGTTAACTACCATTCGCTACTAAACGGGAGTCAACTACTGCTAATCATCTTTGTTGGTAAGTGCTTTCAAATACTATAAATTATTGGCCAACCATGATTTCTACACTGAACGGTAATTAACTCCCGTTTAAAAAAATGATAGTTAACTATCGTTGTGATATTTTTAAAAATTTGAAATATGTATTAGCAATTGTAAGGTGCCTAAACAATAATCTCTTAGGTTATTAGTTAAATGGAATTTGGACCTCGCCAACAGCTTCTTATAATCGAGATTATGAGTTTCATAAGGACTAAGGAAGGAGTACTTATGATCTTCCCGTAAAAAAAGAAAAAAGGTACTCAAAATTGAAAGAAATCTTCTGCCAAACAAAGTACTCAAAATTGGAAGAAATTGAATTTGGAATTTACTCAATTGTATAATTTTGGGTTGAAATGACATGCTTGACCATGACTTTTACTTTGGACGAAACATTTTGGTGAACAAAATTATGATCCTGCTAAAACTGATTTAACATTTGTAAGAGCATATCCAATGCAAGAATATTTTTTTTTTTTGGTACAAACCAATGCAAGAAAATTAATAACATTAAATTGATTAATCATATTTTCATATATTGAACAGGAAAATTAATAACACTAAATAAACTAATCATATTTTTGGGCTTCAGCCCTCTTTGCTCAAAAAAAAATAAATATTAATCATATTTCCATATATTGAATAAGAACATTACATTATTGGCTCTTGTCAAAAAAAAAAATTACATTATTGGCTTACACTTTACAAATCATAACACTCCTTCTAGTCTCATTCTATTGATTTCTCGTGCGCTCTATGCAGTTCGGATTATAAAATTCAAACGGCATAAACATCGATAAAATTTTCTAAAACACATTAAAACATTTCGAATTGTAGAATCCAAATAGGGTGCGCGAGAAACTCATAGGATGAGAAAAGTAACAGCCTAAAGTTAATTATTAATTGAATCTGGACCTAACTCACAAGTTATGGGCTTTATTTGGAGTACTACTTATACTGTGAAAGAGAAAAGGAAATTGCTCTTTGAGCCCCTAGCAATTGCTCAGAGATAACTAAAACGCGTCGAACAATAGTTAATTGTTGTTCGGACAATTTTTATATCATTTGGCGCCGACTGTAATCAACTACCGTTCGATTTTTTTTAGGGTGCCTAAAGAGCAATTGTCAAGAGAAAAAGGAGTGCTACTTATGATCTTATGTAAAAGAAATACATTTTTTTACTAAAATTAATTATTATGATGTCATGAATGATGAAACTATACTTCCAGGCTTTGATATAAGAAGAAACAAAAAAAAAAATAGCCTTCCTCTAAAAAAAAAAAGTCTTATATTCACTTGGGTTATTTGAATTATTTAGTTGTCCATGATATGCTAAAAATAAAACTCAAAATTCACCTTGGTTGAAATCAATTATATCCGTTTCAAAATACATGTCCAATTTTTGCAATGTGCACTATTCACTTGATTTACTTTGAACCTATGAAGCCCCGATACGGATACGGGTACGATACGATACGGGTACGCGAATACGTCAAAAATTTGAAATTTAGGATACGATACGGCTTGGATACGTTTACAATTTTTTTTAATATATTTATATATATATATATATATATATATATATATATATATATATATTAGACATAAACGCACAAAAAATAAATAGCATGAAATCTTAAAACTAATTACACCAAGTCAAAATACAATGGACCATTCACCAACTAAGATAGCATCCTTTAAACCAAAACATACCATATAAACAACCTGCACCATGATGATACTAAGGTAGTATGAAGATAGTCACCCTTTAAGTAATGGTTAATATAATGATCCCAATTTACAAAAATTAATACTTGTGATCAAAATACAAATAAAAATTTCAAATAAAAATTAAATTAAATTAAATTAAATCATTCGTATACTTCTGGGATACGTATCCGGGAGTATCCTTAACGTATCCTTAAGGTATCCAATATATTTTTAAATAAAAATTAAATTAAATCATTCGGATACTTCTGGGATACGTATCCGGGAGTATCCGCGGAGTATCGGTATCCGATACGTATCCGACACGGGTACGGCACCATTTTGGAGTATCCGGGCTTCATAACATACTTTTTAACTAATGTATAAATACAAATATTAGCATGTAAGATGTTGTTTGATTTGTCTCGACAAATATTTTCAAAATATTAAATTTTTATAATTTTTTACTTTAGATAATTAAAGATATTAACGGTCAAAATTGTGCAGTGGCATATGTGCAGTGGCATATGTGAAGTGGTTGACTTGGCATATGTGAAGTGGCAGTTATGATTCTCATGAAAAACTTGCTCATGAAGTGAAGATATTCATCCACTCATTTATTCCCGCCAAAGGAATTTCCAATTGAATTTGTGACAGGTTCGTGACAAATAGTATAACGTGGGAATGAAGACATATATTTTAGTACCCTGTTTATCTTGAGTGTCATGCTCTAATACGGTATTAGAAGATATTGCTTAATATTTTCCTCCGCTTTCTCGATTTTTCTCAATCTTTCTTCTTCTCGACGATTTCTACCATAGGTAATCATGATGGTTCATACTTTTTGCATTCATCCAATCATTCCAAAATAATTCGCAACTCTTCATCGGTGACAATTTCAACTCTTGGCGTTGAGCAATGTTGATGGCCCTCGATGGCGAAAACAAAATAGGCTTTGTTGATGGTTCTCTCCCAAAATATGCCGAAAACGATCCTCAATTTCATTCTTGGATGCGAAACTTATATCACCACCATGTCATCTTGGTTGTTAAATTATATCCCCAAAGAAATTTCGGTGAGTGTGATGTATGTTGTAGATGTTGCTGCTATCTGGAAAGAGCTTCATGGTTGTTTTCAACGAAAAATGGTACTCGTGCTTTTCAATTGAAGAAAAATATTCTCAATTGCACAGACAAGGTTCATTATTGACCATCTTCAAAGTAAGCACATCCCGACTTTTCTTACGGGGCACAATGAGTCTCTTAATCAGGTCTGTGGCCAAAACCGTCTAATGGATCCATTACAATCTATCAATGATGTTCTATCAATGGTTTCTTCAGATGAAAAGTAATAAGAGGTCTTTGTCGCCTCAACTTCTGCTGAATCTCAGGCAGCTTTTGCGGTTCAAAACATTGTAAAAATCACCAAGAAAGATTAGCATATGTGCTCACATTGTGGTCTTATTGGACACAAGAAAAAGATTTCAAAATCCACAGGTATCCCCCAACTCAAGAAAGGTCAGAGTTCAAAACCTACTTAAGCAAATCAAGTCTCACACGTGTTCTTGATAATTCATAGACTATTCCAGATCCATTTGCTATGTCTGCTCAACATTGTTAGCAACTGATTCAATTCTACTTAATTGACCAAAGCAACCATATCAAGAGTAGGAGCTTTAGTCAACAGAGTCATTGGTATGAGTTTCTCAACTATTGACTCCTATAAATGACAATTGTCCAACACCTATAGGTCATTTACTTGGTTCCACTTCATTCATTTCTTGCAATTTTTCCCTCTATGATAGTTATAAACCTACTTACGATGGAAAATCTTATTTTCTCAAAAGACTTTATTTTTCCTCTCATAATAATTTCTCTCCCAATTCTTTTGACTTAGTACATTGTGATATATGGAGTCCTTATGGTCACTCTACTTACGACGGAAAATCTTATTTATTTCTAACAATTGTGAGCGATTTTAGTTGTTTCCCTTTAATTTACTTGATTGCTCACAAATGAGAAACACCTACTAAAATACAATTTGGTAAAGTGATCAAAATCTTAGAACTAACAATGCCAAAGAATTTATAATGATTGAGCATCTGCAGACAAACATATTCCTCATCAGTTTTCTTATCTATATAGACCTGAACATAATTCAATTGTGGAAAGAAAACATCACCTGTTGAATGTAGCAAGGTCCTTTATGTTTCAAGATAACTTGCCTATCAAGTTTTGGAGAGATTTTGTTTCAACCGTAACATTAATCATCAATAGGACTACCTCTCAAATTCTCAAAGGAAAGTCTCATTTTGAGTGTTGTTGTTTGATAAATTGCCTCTATTTGTTGATTTCAAGGTTTTTGGTTGTCTGTGCTACATATTTATTATACCTCAACATCGCAACAAATTAACACAAAGAGCTAACTCATGCGTCTTTGTTGTTAGCCCGTGGCTATAATAAAGTTTACAAATTTTATGAATTGTTCTCTAGATCATTTCACATTTCTAGATATGTCCTATTCCATGAAGACAATTTTCCCTTTCAATGCTTACTCCATTTAACTGCACCTCGTCTTTCTTTTCCAAATGTTGTTTTGCCTAATCCAATTCCTTATCATAGTTCTATACCTACTACTGTCCCAAACATTGAACCTGAACATGAACCCCATGTTATTGATCCTAGTCCTGATACAATTACATATTAGACTTCAACATAAACACTAAGATACCCTCTAGACAAAATAGAACACATGCACAATTACAAAACTATGTATGCCATACACAATTACAAACTATCACAATCATAAAAAGAATTTGTCCTACAAGTATCATTTGTTTATCAACCTAGAAGGAATTTTACCATCTAGCCTTTAAACTTCTAAAATATTGTACGGAAAGAAGTAAAGATATAACATCTATTGAGGCATAATGCACAGATTGTGCAATCTGTACCTCCTGTCATGAAAAATATAAGTCCGAGAAGGATCTATAAGTCAAAACTCAATGTTGATAGATCTTTGGATAGACATGAGACACAACTTGTGGCCAAAATCTACACTAAATAACCTGATCTAGACTTCAGAGATACCTTTTCCTTTGTGGCCAAGCTCATCATTGTCAGTGTACTTCTAAATTTTGCTGCTTCAAACCATTGAAAACTTGCACAATTAGACATAAACAATGATTGTTGAAGGAAGACATTTTTTTATATTTTAAGAAATATGTATGGATCTACAACATGGATATCCAAGTGACGGGGAATGCGGTATGCAAACTCAACAAGTCCTTGTATGGTTTGAGGCAAGCATCAAGGCAATGGTTTCATAAGTTTTCCATTATCATAATCCAACATGGTTTCATCCATCAATCATCAGTTGATCACTCCTTATTCAGCTAAGGTACTCGCTCTACCTTGGTTGTCTATTAGTCTACGCAGGTGACATAGTACTAGCAAACCCAAATCCCACCTTGATTCTACAAACTCAAGACTTATTGCAGAGTCTATTCAAGCTTAAGTTGTCGAGTGATCTAAAATACTTCCTTGGCTTTCTAAATGACAAACATTTTCATGTATCTATGAATCCTAATTAAACTCTTAATTATGATGATGAATTTTTACTGGAGGATCCATTTCAATATAGAAGGTAATTGGAAGGTTATTGCATTTGACAACGTAGAGGCCAAGGACAAATCTTTTGTTGTTAATAAGCTCAGCCAATACATCGCAGGCACGCCCAAGACAACCTTGTCTTCACAGGATATATCACCTTCTGCAGTATTTGAAAGGAAAACTAGGACACGGCATACTTCCTCAAGATCAAATTTACATGTTTTATCACACTTATATGTTGATTAGGGAAGTTGCATTTCCACACATGAAAATCAATAACATGCTTTTGCATATTCATTGGTGATTATCTAGTATCTTGACGTTCAACTAAGTAAGCAAAATTGTCAAGATCCTCAATTGTGTCAAAATATAGAACCTTAACAGCACTCACATCATAATTGTTAAGGATCAAGCAGTTGTTGAGATCATTTCGTTGCTTCTTTCATTTTTACTTTAAAACACTCTTTAAAACAGTACCTATAGAAATCTGTAACTAAGAAGCAAGAATCCATTGCAAATAAACAGTTAATCTTCTATTTAGAGAGAACATGTTGTGTTTTGGGCCACATGTAATGCTTCTACCCTCTTTGTCATCTTCTGTTTGCTTGGGCCACATGTAAGCATTTTACAAGTTGCTTGCCAACGATCGATCGAAGTCTTAAGGGTATATATTTACGATTCCATAAATAGTAGATATTTATTGAAAAATAATAATTTTTACAACTTTGAGAAATAAATTGACACATTTTTCACACAATTTTTAACATGTGTCCTAAAAGCACGTTTTAGCATTTCCTAAGTATAACATCCTCTCAATAACATCTGTCATTGCTATCTGACCAATAATAGTTTTGTTATCTAAAACTCTAACTCAATGGATGGTTGATTTCCATACTCAAAAATCAGTTCTGCGTATTACAAAGTTTAATTGCTAAAAAGGGGAAGCTCTCCGATAAATTGGAATCATGAACACATGTTAGACACTAATTAGAAAATAGAAAAAGACATTATGATCATACTTATCAAAACTAAGAGTATCTAGTGGACTCTAACTAAACAACACTAACTAAAATGTTTATGGTAAATAATTATAAAGCAAGGAAGCATGAGAATATATTTAATTGATTAAAAACCAACACAGTCACAGAATTTAAAATTTCTAATACCATCTCAGTTGAGAGTGTAATCATGCATCACCAAGGTTATCATGTATTTATTTTTCTACATTGTATATACTAATAGTTTATTACCAATGCTGACTAAGCTATGCATTGAGACAATATAATAACAAAGTGTGTGGTGTAGGGGACCAATTTGTGCTTGTTTTGGAGATTTAAGGTGGTGGAGGAGCGGCTTCTTGGGAACTGCCTTAAACAAAGGAAAGATGGACTTGTCTCTAACTGTCATGACCAAAAGTTATAGCTAGAGTTACTTGGTCACGTGCCATTTATAATGTGATAGAGCAAAAGCTAGCAAAAACAAAATAGTATACATAGATAGACATAGATGGATAGACATGATTCATGTATATTTGGTTTCGTGTTTGGTTTCATCTTTCGAGTTATCAAATTGATTCTAGTAGTTAAATGAATGTTTGTCAACGCAGAATCAAACTTATATATTCAACTCGTTTTGACATGAATGTATTTTAACTTAAGTCGCTTTATATTTTATTCATTTTTAGAAAGAATCAATTTTACATGATCAATTCATTCGAAATAAAAAAAAATTGTATGTTGGCTCTGTTTGGTAAACCCAAAAAAAGAGCTTTTAGCTCTTAGCTTTTAGCTTATAAGCTCATTTGATAAAAAAAGCTCTGTTTGGTAACACTTTAGCTCTGTTTGGTACAACGAGCTTATAGCTTATTTCAGGAGCTTATAAGCTATTTTTCAGAAGCTACTTCAAGTAGCTTTTAGCTTCTCATTTTTTCTTCCATATTTACCCTTATTATTCAAAGCAAAGGCTATCAGCTAATTTTACCAAACACTTCAACTAGCTTATCAGCTAAAAGCTATCAGCTAGCTTATCAGCTATCAGCTAATTTTACCAAACAGAGCCGTTGTCTTTTGCAGTTTCTTATACTTGTGTTCGTTTCCATAGAAAAAGTATTGTCCCAATGTATTGAACTATTGTTTATTTCTTATGCATTTAAATATTTATTTCATAGTACTCTATGATCTAGTTAAGAAAATCACTAATCTACCTTGTACATGTGCTTAGGTCGTAATGGCCAAATTAGTAGGTATAGCCTTAGCCTTTGAAATTCTTTTTAACTGGACAAAACTATAGAAAATTTGCTAAGATTTGAGAAGCATATAATATATAGGTGATGTGTTCTTTGTTTCTCCACCTTGCTACTTTTTCTATCTTTTTGAGTTTTTAAAGACCAATCCTCTTTGAACTTGTGCTTAAGCTATTTAATTATGTTTAACATTGGTTTGGTTCAACCCAAAAGCATCATGCAATGCAAGATCCAATTTTGCTAAGATATTATATTCTTCATAAAGTACTTTTTGTAAGATATGCATAGTACTTACTTTATAAAACTTTGCCTTGTCATCCCTTTATACAAGTGCCTCTCTAATATTCTTTCTCCAAGTTTCCCCTTAACTTTAACTATTATTTTGGCCAATGCATGGTTGGTGCTTTGAAGATAAACACTTAATTAATCAAGCATAATACACCAAATTTAATGATGCAAAGACACACTAGATTTTATTAAGATATTTTTGCTTTGATATGAACAACATGAAGTAGGGAGCTGGCCACTATATGACATTCATATAATAGTACATATATAAATTAAGAAAATATCTCGAATTTTTATTTCCTTTTCAAGTTGTGGAATCTTACAGTGGCAACCTTAAAATAAATTGATAACTGATTAATTAAAAATCAATTATTTCACAGAAGGATTTATTCAACACGCATAACTACATTTATGCATGAAAGGATTGAGAGGAACAAGCATGGTTGATTGTTAAGATAAGTCTTACATTGAATATTGATATGAAAGTGTGTTGTAGACAATTTAATTAAGTGGCATATCATATATAAGTGCAGTTATGTATAAGTTTTTTTGTTTTTTTTTTGTTTTGACAAAAGCAGTTATGTATAAGTTATGATTGTGTCTAGTATGAACCTCTTAATAATGAGATCGGTTGATCCATAACATTTTTAGTAAAAGAATAATTTTATAATAATAAAAAATTGAGAGCAAGTATGATATTTTATTAAAATTTGCTAAAAATTATAAGGTTTACTTTGGACCAAATCCATATTTGGCGGTGCCATAAATTATTTTTATAACAAAAGATAAAATAAATGTAAATTATTTTAATATTATCTATAAACTTGTTTATAAACTGTCCTTTGGAGGAGCTTATGAAAATAAGGTGAAAATAGTTTAAAGACATGTCATAAGTTGTTTCTATATCTCTCAAAAAAAAAAATTCGTTTTTCTTTTTTGAAAAAAAAAAATCGTTTTTGTAAGCTCACTTAAACAGTCTCATTAAGTGCTTATGTCATTTGATAAATTTAATTAAATCAATCATAACAAACATTTTATGCATTTAAAAATTATTATTTTTATTGCACGCGAATATTATAATTAAATAAATCATAACAGACATAATATTATAAATCAATCATAACAGACATATTATGCATTTAAAAATTATTATTTTTATTGCACGCGAATATTTACAATACTACCTGAAAATAATATAATAGTTTTTTTACAAATACATGCAATATATTACAATACTTTAACCAAAGTAAATAAGACATATATGTAAGGGTCGGAGTTCGAACCTCAAATACCTCGTTTATTCATCTTAATAGTTGAATTTCTTGTTATTAGACTACTTAAACAAAAACAAAAAAATAGGTAGTATTTGAATTTTTTGTTTATTATGGTTTATTAGTAAAGAAGGTAGAGATAAGAATTTATTCTTAGCAAATTGGTGGATTAATCTCATTTCGTGCTTGCAAACTTTGTAATTTCATCTGATATAATGAGTTTAAAAACTCTTTACTGATATGGCCCTCACATAATAATTTGATGTTACCACTTGTATACATGATTTGAAAAAAAAAAATGTTAATTTGAATTTATACATAATCATCAGGCCACAAATTTTTTTATTTTGTGGGCTCATATATAAAAATGACTTATTATTGAGTGTACTGAAGCTATCACTTCCCAACATATATGCTTTCGTGTAAATTCAAATTATTGATTAGTAACACAGTTGAAGTTGAGTTTGTTTATCATTTGAATCACTTTAATGGGTAGCCACATAATAATTGTGCACAAGTCCTGCTCTGACAACCATGTGTGAGTAAAACTTGTAATTAGATTTTTATTTCAATTCGTAAAGCTTTGATTAAAGACAAATTTTACGTAACAACTTGAACTCAAATCATAATTAAAATATTTTTTGTTTTGAATGTTTTAGAGTTTAGGATGTTAATGCGAATGAAATAATTTTGTATCAAATTTTATTTATCTTTCGATCAAACTCTGAACTATCAACATTTTCTCCTAAATTCGGACGATTAAGAAAAAAATGAATTATGACATTGTTGGATAGTTTCCTAGCATGATGGATTTGTGAGAGCCATTTATTCCTTCTCGTGCTCACAAGCAATTGGATGACAAGTCGCGTGGTTGAAATTTTAAGATCAAAGAAAGAAAAGGGACTCTTACAAGTTGAAAAGAGCAAATGTTGGATATATTGCCATGATGCTTCCATAATTTCAAGCGTGGAATAATGGACCATATATCCCATTATCTTAAAATTTTATCCGGTTAATGATTTAGATTGAAGGCCATGGAAAGAAACCTTTCATTATATTTCCTCAAATTCATAGGTTGTTTATGTTCACTCAATTGGTTTTCTTATCCTATCCTATGGCTTTTTATAGACAACTATCAGTGGCTAATCTGTCAGGGGAGGGAGAAATTCGTTAGTAGTAAGATTGTGTTGGAAATCAAGTGCGAGTGATTATGTCATACATCGACTAAAAATAGAGGAAACGGATATATAAGAGAGGGGACCCATATACCGATTGCCTTTAAGGTTTTTGGGTGAAAATGTAGTTTCTAAGTCTCTTAAGGGTCCTGGACGTTTAACTCATTGCAGCTTCCAGCGCTCCCCGAATTCCCCAACAACTGGTATCAGAGCCTTGGTTAGGAGTGGGATCCTAGTGTGGATCAAGCTAGTTATGTGGGTGACTCAAATCAAGTGTGAGTGATTATGTCTCACATCTCTTAGAGATCTTGTACGTTTAACTCATTGCCGCTCTCAGCACTCCCTCCCCGGACTCCCCAACAAATTGAACTCATATCTTCTTATTGATACTCTTTACGTGATCCAACATAACTCATCGTTGTGTAACAATGTTCTTACCCTATATGTAATAGAATATGAAGTTAGGATACTCCAAAACTGTAATATTAACAATTTAACATTTTGTTAACACCAATTTAATTTGTACCCAAAAAAAAAACAATTCAATTAAGAACTAACTTGATTTTGGGTGAAGTTTTTAATGCTTGGTTCTAACATTTTACTTACAACTTACAAGCAATATTTTACTTGAGGAAAAACTAATGCTTGCATTGCATGCTTTAATTATTGTCTCTTATAATTTTACATTAAACTAGCAACAAAATGTAGTGACTATCTAGGAAATTTGAAAGTATTACAAGGATAAAAAAGGATAAAATTTCAATAAATATGAAACGGTTGTTGGGAAGAGGACATTTGGTGTATTATTATTTGAAGTGAGTGGAGTAGTTATTAGAAAAAGAAATGATGTTATATCATAGTACATACTTTTTTTGACAGAATATCATAGGACATACTATGAATATAATATATGCTGAAAGACGTGACAGATGGAACCAAATATGAAACTTTGAAAGCTGACCCCATACATTGTGGAGCTATCTAAAGTACTTTTGAAGTGGGGGAGAGGGACAAAGAAAGAGAAGGCTAGAGAATCATTGGTGGGAATAATGACCACACAGGCCCACACAGGCACACACTCTTGTTGGTTTAATTTTGGTTCTTACATATACTATCTACAATAAATCCAATTGTAGATTGAACTTAGGAAGTGTGAAAAAGTAGTGGTTACTTGTTACTACTAGTTAGCTTTCTTGAAAAATCACAAAACTAGAAGAAAAATGAATAAAAAACATATTTTATCTTGTGTTCACAACAAATTAATCTCATTAGTAAAGTGGAACTTTTAGTGCTTGTTAGAAACCACGTCACATTTGCTCTAATCGTGCATCTGCCAAGATTGTGGCTTCTCCATTTTCACATCTAGAGTGTCTCGAAATGCAATGTTCAAGGTGCAAACGTGCATCCAAACACTATTAATTCAAAGTTTCCAAAAATTGGAAAAACAAAATTGTATATAATCTCAACTTAAATCTAATGTTATTTTTCAATCTTTTTGGTGACACTTTAGTCGATAGATTGTTTGGTCAAAAGTATTATATATCTGCCTTAGATAATCTAATAGCGGAAATATGGGTGGAGAGACTTTGCCGTACCACTGCTGCTAAAGAACCAAATCCCTTCTCATATGTATCGATCTTCCGCAATTGTTGTGCAATGCAAACCTCTGCATAGTCAATTGTTAAATTAAGTGAGAGAATGTCATATGTATGAATCTTCTGCACCGGTTGTATAATGTAGCTCGTTGTAGAGTTATTATATTAAGTCAGAGAACATCTAGATTACTCTCTCTTTTAATATAATAACTCTACAACGAACTTGAATGGTACAACCGCTAGAGAGGATCTAACTTCTTTTTATACTTCTCAAAACCTCTTTTTTTTTTTCTCCTCTTACTCCTCTGTTCCCTAACCCTGCACTCTTGATCCTTTCAAGTTTCAATGCTCAAACATCAATACTAAACAATCTCACTCTCTCTCCATTTACTATTAATATATTTTTTATTCCTCTCTAGTCCAACTTACTAATTAAAAATTATTTAAATTCACACCTCCTTACTCTTTATTAGTCTTTCAGAAACATTGAAAATACAAGAACTAGTTCTGTCTTCTCACAATAAGTCATAGTTAAGAAAAAAGCAACAATGAAAACAGATGTCTCCAATTCCAAAGCACAGTGTTTAGGTGATTTTCAGAAGCAAACCACTTTCACTTGATCTTGAAATTTGAGAAACTCTTTTACTATCATCTCTGTACTTGAGCTGCTAAACTAATGGTTCTCTCCTTATCTTAAAGCTTTTCTTGCCATGTTTTTGTCACCACTAAACTCTACCTTTCTTGCAAAAGCTTCAAGTTCAAAGTAGTTTCATCTCTAAAGTCTAAACTATACCAAGTAAGTCTTTCTGTGTTTGATCTCTTAGAATGAAAATCTTCGTAGATTTTAATGAAAGAAGTATCTGCATGCACTTCTTTGTTTTTGGATACTTTGATGTTGTTGGTTCTTTATATTAATGTTTGTTGTTTCTTTCTACCTTGTGTGCTGAAAATGAGGTTAATCTATCTCTTATTGCATCTAAAACTTGAGCTGCACTTGCATACTGATAGTGTTCATATTTAACTTGGTTTCTGCTCTTGGTAGGCTTGGGACCTGGGAGTGTGCTCCTCCTCGAGGTCTCAGGTTCGATTCCTTCCGGTGCCAATTTAGGTGAACTAATTTAATTTCTTAAAAAAAACTTGGTTTCTGCTCTCTCTCTTTCCGAGTAAGGGACTGAAGCGGACTTAATCATGGTGTTCAATCTTATACTATCTTTGCACCGGTTGATAAAATCACATGAATTAAGAAAGTTGGTAGTAATAGTATAAAATTTGTCGAAAAACGATATTATTTTACAAGTTTACTCTTCAAAAGAAAGAATTAATTTATATTTCCATCATAGTATTTACTACTTGTTATAAAAAAAAAAAATGTATACTTACAAGTATATTTGTAAAAAAGTAATTAATGCAGTTGAAATTTTGAATCGGGACTTATAAAAAGGGATAAGTAAATCGTAAGAGAATCTTATATTTAGGGACAAAACTCAAAAGTTAATTGGTTCTTAAAAAAAATATAATAAGAAACAATCTCCGAAAAAGTTTCCATGCTGATTTTAGATTTGATGGTAGTAGGTTAAATATTAGAGTAAACAATGAAAGTAGTTTGATTTCTAGGATCATTTATAATGCTTAGGCCCATGGTTTTAAACAAAGGTTCGCGTCCATGAATTGGGCTGCGACATAAACGGCTTTTTATGTTGCCGAATCCACAAAAGCCACCACGATTAAGGTTGTATCGGCCACATTTGACCGGGATTCTCTGCAATATAAAGGGTCCCATTGCAAGCGCAACTGTTACCGTGGCTGCTATTTAAAACCATGCTTAGGCCATAATGATTGAGAAAACATCATATATTGGTTAACTAATAATTCATGAAGTTCATGGCATATTTCCTTGCTACTTTATTCCACTTTTTAATTCACTTGGTAAAGAAGCCAACATAACAAGCATGTGTGAAGATTCAATCAGAAATAGTTTCTTAGTAAAGGTGTTCAACTGTTTTCTCCAATATGAATAGGCACCCTTGTCTGGCTCCACCTTAAATCCAATCACATAGTATTTACAAATGGGATGTTTTATATTCTACAATTAGCATAGGATGCTTATGTAATTAAATCAAAAAACATGGTACATAATGGTGTATCTATATGCCAAGACTAATTAATTGACTTTCACAAAGGAGACAAATCATAGGATGATTATGTTCACTGCACAATAATTTCTTGTTTTCATGATATCTACATATATACGAGCTAATAGGTTATACTAATTGCAGGACAAAATAAAATTTTCACTGCTAAAGGATGAAACAAAACATTGATCTTGAAATAGAAGCTTGTGCAGAATATGAATCTGAAGTTACAAGCCAAGTTGATTCTAATGTATCAACTCAAGAAACCTTTTACAACATCACAAATCCTAATTCATATGATATATCTCTTGACTTAAGTCTAAATTTCAAGAACAGTGAGATACCAACAACAAGAGATTCAAATTCAATAGGGTTCTCACTTTCAAGCACTTCTGAGAACAGCAGCAATGAACCTGCAGCAGCAGCAACAATTCCAAGAGTTTTCTCATGCAAATACTGTCAGAGAAAGTTTTTCAGTTCTCAAGCTCTTGGTGGACACCAAAATGCACATAAAAGAGAAAGAACATTAGCAAAAAGAGCTATGAGAATGGGAATGTTTTCTGACAGGTATAATGCTAGTTTAGCATCTTTACCTTTGCATGGTTCTTTTAGGTCATTAGGGATAAAAGCACACTCTTCAATGCACTATGGTTTCTCACCAACAACAATTAGGCCTCATCATCATGAAGTGAAAACTTATATGAGATTCGAGCAACAAGGGTGTGTTGGATTTCCAATATTCTTGGAAGATGAGGAGTCAAAGTTAATGTGGCCAGGTAGTTTTCGACAAGAATCCGGGGCGGGTGGTGCTCAACAGAATTTCATACTCACTGAGGTGAATCCATGTGTAGACAGAGAAAAATCTACACCAGATTTGACATTGAAACTTTGAAGGAGCCGAGGTTATATTTGGTAAAGATTTGGCTTTGCATTGAGTTTTCTGCATTAATATTGTTATATTTTTGTATAGTAAAACATGTATGAAAAATGATTATGATTGCTAGATTGGTTTACTACCAACACTTGTTTGCCTTTCTTTTTATTTTCTATTAGGAGTACTTGATTTGGTATTTTGTTCTGTATGTTTCTCATTGTATAATAGTTCTGAGGACAATTTTGAACCATCTTTTCTGTTGACCATAATATATTTAGTTTCGATTAATTTCTCAAGTTGAATAGGACCACACGAAGTTAAAACTCTCCTTGAAAAGCGAGAGTTGTAATACGACTGCATAGGTCCCTTCCATTGGAAATAATGTTATTTGAGACGTGATCGATGCTAAATGTGGGTACCTTTTGCAGTTGAATTTTAAATCAGATTTTGAGTATTTAATCTACTTCATACCAATGGATTTTTTTTTAAAATGTTATTATAAGAAAATTGGTAAACATCCATTTTGATACCCCCTTTCAAAAGCCAAAACTTCATTTTTTTTTCACTTTTCTCTCAATTTTTTTATGAAATTTACGAGAAAACTCAACAATTGTATCCGGATTGATAAAGTTTACCGGAAAACTCATACACAACATATCCGGATTCATATTCTAACTGGAAAACACATAACACTCCTAGATCAGAAACTCAACAATTGTTTTCCAGTTTTTTTCTTCTTCTTCGTTTTGCATTAATTATTTCCTTGCTTCTGGTTAATATGTAGTGGTGTTGTTGTTTTATGGATTCACGGAAGCATATAATTTCCACTTTCAACAACCTTTTTGACTTATATCTGCTTTTGGGTTACCTGTTCCGCTTTAGTGTTTGTATGTATGTAACATAAATAATTATGATCTCTTTATGTTCATTGCTACTAACCAATTCAATACGAAAATGACGATATCAGTTTTCAGGAAAAATCGTTAATGAGAATGTAAATTAAAGGTTGATGGAAATTGCAATTGAAATATCAAGCGGGGTGAAATATCAAGTGTGATTGCTTTTGCTGGAGACGGGGTTTTCTTTTTCCATAAACCGTTTTTTTTTTCTGCAGAAATGTAAGGGGGAAGGTGGGGGGTGAATAAGTGAGAGGGTGAAATATGTTTTATTTTATATAAAAAGTAAATTTGGTAGTTTGTATAAAGGCAAATTCTACGGTGCAGTCGCTAAAATGACTTTTCCAAAAAAGTCAAGATCTTTTAAAATCAGTTCTAACAAAAACTAACTTAAAAAGTCTAAAATAAAATAAATTATGAATGGACTTATAAATCCATTTGGAAAAATAATACCCTAACCATTTATAATACACCCAAATTATCAAAATATATATTTGGTAAAAAATCAAATAAAATGGTGTAGAGATACAGCCTTTTATTTCCTAATAATAGATTACGATTATTTGTTATCTATAGAATTTGATAGATTGGCTAATAGGCTGGAAAGAAGAATACAAAACCTAATTAATGGCTAATAAGGGTCTAGGAGAAAAAATAAAACATATTTTTGAAAATCTAACAGTACTTCAAGAACGATTAGATAAGATAGTAGAAACTTTACCAGAAAAAGAGTTTAAAGAAAAACTCGATAAAAAATTATCCAATCTAGAAGATAATCAAAAAAGATTAAACGAAAGGCTTTGTATAAAAATAGACGATTTAATTGATCTATTAAAACTACTACATACAGGAGACAGATGTTTAACAATAGACGATCTTCGTTCCTTTTTTAAAGAGGGGGAGGATAATAGTGAAAAAATTCAAGAAATTGAAGAAGAAAAAGAATACAAATTCTTCGCACCACTTCCTTAAATGGATGAAACACAAGAAGAAATTTCTCTTCAATTGGAAGAGCTTCAAAGGTTAATGGCAACTTTAGACATTAATGAAAAGACAAAAATAACAGAAGAATCAGACGACGAAAATAAATTCGTTTATGATTTTGATTCAGAAACTTCATCCAGTGAAAAAGAAGATGGTCCACAAATAGGTCTTGTTAAAGCAGATGATCCAGAATCATCCGAACAAGGATCTAAAAGAAAAAGGCATGAACAGCCTAAACAAGAGATGATAATCTCTGACAAATATAACGAACAAATATATAAAAATATTCCTGCATATAAACCACATATAAATCCATATAAAGAAGACGGTATCTTAGATATCGACTGTAGTATAGATGTTGGAAAAGATATAAGAGATTGGTACCACAGAAATGTAGTACTAATACAGTTAGATGATAAACTAACAAAGTTAGGACCAAAAAGTGTTTTCAATTACTTAAAAACAAAAACAACGGGAAACGCTTGGAGATACCTAGCAGAAAACCCTGATCCAGCACTTCAAGAAGAAAACCAAGAGGTAATAAACTATGTTTATTCAGAACTTAAGAAAGAATTCGTAGGTTTTGAAGTTGTAGAGGCAATTCAAGACCTAGAAGACACAAATTTACATAAAATATTTAATCCTAGAATTTGTGACATGTGTCAATTAGATAATTTTATTTGTGAATTTAGCAAATACTATTATTCTATACATTCAATAAAAAGATTACAACATAATCTTTTAAGCTTATTTTATAATAAACTACCAAAAGGCTTAGGTCTAAAAATGGAAAAGATTTTTCAAGATAAAATACAAAAGTTCCAAGTTGAAAACACCTTAGGAGCAAGAATAACAGCACTAAAACAGTGGCTTACAGAGCAATGTATGGAAAAACTTGCTATAAGAGAAGCGCAAATTGGTTTGTGCTGTAATAAGCTTCAAGAAAAAGTTGGAAGCTATGGTTGTGAAAAATCTAAAAGAAAGAAAAGAAAGTCTTTTAGAAAAATAAAACGTTCAAAATATGAACAAAGAAAAAGATTTCCAAAGAAATTTAACAAGCAGAAATATTTTAGGAAGAAAAGAAAAGTTCCTAAAAAGAACTCCTGTCCTAAAGGAAAGAAAACTTGCACGTGTTGGCTGTGCAGAGAAGAAGGACATTATGCAAATGAATGTCCAAAAAGAAAGGATTCTAAAAGAGAAACCTTAAAATTTATATTCGATATAGGTTATGAACCAATCGAATCAGAAGCAGATTTTGATGAAAGTATATATGAATATGTAACTGAATCAAAACCAGATGAGTAGAAAAATTCTCAAAAAAGGGAATCCAAATTCAACATTCATTCAAGTTGCTTTGGATAAAAAGAAATTAATGGGTTATATCGATACAGGTGCAACTCTATGTTTTGGAAGAGAATCTATATCTAAAAATTGGATTAGACTTTCAAAACCAAAAGAAATTATCATTGCTGATAAATCTAAACACCAGATTTGGTTTGCATTAAAACATGTTTTTATAAAAATTGAGCATAAAGAATTTTATGTTAGATCAATTTATAAACATGATTCAGGATTAGACTTAATCATTGGAAATAATTTTCTAAAATTATATAATCCATTCATTCAAAGAGAAAATACAGTCTCTCTAAACTGGATAAATATGAAAAATCCTGTAGAACAAGAAATTGTTACTACCAGAATGATCACAAAAAACGAGATTTTAAAAACAATCTCAGAAAACTTAAATGTTCTATTAAGTATTTGGGATAAAAGAAAATTCTACTTAAGCGTAGAAGAAACGTTAGAAAAACATCTTGATCAAGTATGTTCTGAAAATCCATTAGATTTAGAAAAGAACAAAAATCAAGAACAAATTACTATAAAACTTAAAGATCCAAATAAAGAGATCAAAGTTTTTTATAAAATTCCCTACTCTCCACAAGATAAGAACGAATTTAAAAAAGAGATAACTGAGCTTTTAGAAAGAAAGTTAATAAGAGCTTCAGTAAGTACACATTCGGCACCCGCTTTTTATGTTAGAAACCATAACGAAATAAAAAGAGGAAAAGCCAGAATGGTAATAAATTATAAGAAACTTAATGAAGCAACCATCGAAGATTCTTATAAATTGCCTAGACTACATTATCGAAAAGATAAAAGGTAGTAATTGGTTTTCATCGCTTGATGCAAAATCTGGATATTGGCAGCTTAGACTTTCTGAAAAAACTAAGCCGTTAACAGCTTTTACATGTCCAGAAGGACATTTTGAATGGAATGTTTTACCTTTTGGGTTAAAACAAGCACCATCAATATATCAAAGATTTATGGACAACACTTTGAAAGGACTTGACCATATTTGTTTTGTATATATCGATGACATATTGATTTTTACTAAAGGGAGTAAAGAACAACATATCAAAGATGTTATAACTATTTTAAACAGAATAAAAAATGCAGGCATTATTCTTTCAAGAAAAAAGTATGTAACTGTTAAAAAAGAAATTGAGTTTTTGGGATTAATTTTGAAAGAAAATGGAAAACTTGATTTAGCTCCACATGTACAAGAAAAAGTTCAACTTTTTCCTAACAAATTAATGGACCGAAAACAAATCCAAAGATTTTTGGGATGTTTAAATTATATTGCTAATGAAGGATTCTTCAAAGATTTAGCAAAAGAAAGAAGAATTTTACAGAGAAAGATATCTGAAAAGGTTCCTTGGGAATGGACCAAAGAAGATACTGATGTTGTAAAATCAATAAAAGAAAAACTAAAAGTTTTACCACAGCTATACAACCCAACCGAAAATGATTTTATTGTGGTTGAAGTTGATGCTGATGAATTTACTTGGGGAGGCGTCATGCGTGCCCTACCTAATGGTAAACAAAAACTGGGACTAACACTCTCAGGCTATGTTGCAAATGAAACCTTGCAACAATCAAATAATGTTGTTGGTGAAACCCAACAGCAACAGTCTGATATCCCTAAGGGGCGATCGGATATAAAGTTTGTTTCGACAAATTCAAAACTTGATTATTCAAGTAATAAAGTCCTTGTAAAGGATAAAGAGTTGATGCTCTGCAAATATATTTCAGGATCATTTACTGATACTGAAACCCGATATCATATCAATGAAAAAGAAACACTTTCGTGTTTAAAGGTTTTAGAAAAATGGTGGATGGAATTAATTCCGTCTAGATTTTTATTAAGAACTGATTCAACTTATGTTAGCGGATTTTGGCGCTACAATTTGAAAGATGATCATAAGCAAGGAAGACTTGTTCGATGACAAAAACGCATCCAACAATTCTACCCTTATATACAACTAATCAAATCAGAAAATAATTGTTTTGCAGATACGTTGACCAGAGAATGGAGCAGACGATAAAAATGCTACAAAACAATCTTAAACAGAAAGACAAACAAATCCAAGATGTTAGTCTTAAACTTCAAACTCTCACTTCCGAGAGGGGAGAGATGATAAAAATGATTGTAGGATTAACAAAAATCATGCAAAATGACAGCAAAGTAGAACCAGAAGAAGATTCTATACAATCAAAGTCACCAGAATCTATGTCTTGGGCAGACGAAGCAGATGCAAAAGAATCAAAAAACGACTCTGCAGAATCAAACGTTGTCGTCGATCCTATCGATGAGCAACTTGGAAAAAATGTCTCTGTCATTTTTGATGGACCAATGAAAGGGGTTTATCAACAATGGGCAATAGCAAAACAACACATAAACGGAAAGAATGTCTGTCATAAAGCTTATCCAACATTGGAAGAAGCCAAAAAAGCCTACAATGCGGTTTATAAAGAAATGACCAAATCAGAAGGCATTCAAAAACAACCTAGCATGGAGGTTAAAAGGAAATTATCAGTGGACACAATACTTAGTCTTGAAAGGCTAAAAAAGAAAGAACAAACTTTTGACGATTTCATCGGCAAATGGAGATGGTTAACAAATTACTCGAAGAACTCGCTAGAGAGTGTTTTTATCCAGTAAATTATAAAGGATGTGCCAAAGCAATCACAGTACCCGGAATAACAAAAGAACTCTTAAAAGACTTCTTTGATAATGGACTTCTCAGAACAGTCTATTTAGAAGAAACTGAAGGACGAAGATTTCAAGAACTAAGTCTTCTTCCTAAAGAGATTGGAGATATCACAAAAAGGTTTAACGACCTATACGCAAAAGGAAAAGAAATATTTCTCCAAATTGGTCAGACTTATCCATGGTTTGATACAACAAATAACATGATGGTAGCCAGGCCAAGAAGTGTTATTAAAATAGGTATTTCAAACAAGACCTATTTACCAGCCAGTTTGGAAAGTTATGACTGGTCAGTCCATTCATTTATTTCTCAAGCAAAGTAATTTTATGATAATCTTGTTAAATATGGATCATCCATAGTTAATACAAGGTGTTATATTCATCATAACATTGTTCAATGATCTGTGATTCCAAGAAACAAGTGACAGAGGAACATCGCAAGCAAACTCTTCACTTTGAAGAATTATTCTCAGGATTTGAGAATGGCCTATACAGAATCCCTGAAGAGGTTCAAAAAGAATGTTGTGTGTATTTTCAAAAATACAAAGGGCATATGTGTAAATGGTGCGCAAAAAACATCTCGACACTAGAAGACAAAGCTAAAGATAAGGCTTGAAGACACGCGTCATGTAAATGACCTATTGTAATAATGGAACCTTATCATCTGAGTCAGATGGGGTCCATTTAGATAAGAAATCTTATCACATTAGGTGATAATGCTTTTACTTTTCCTATTGCGTGTTGTGTTTGCCTTTCTTTTTAGCTGGTAGGAAAGAGACATGTCACCAACTTGTAAGTCTCTTCCGCCTATAAATAAGAGCTTATAGCTCGTTGTAACATAAGAGAAAATGAATGAAAGTTTTCTTAAAAATTATTCAATCTCTTCACTAACCTTGAGTCTAACTCTGGAGGGTTAGGATCCTTGAGCTTTGCTCTGGAGGGATCAGGTTTTTCTTAAAGTGAAAAACTCCTGTCTATTATCAAAATATAACTTCAAAGTTATATCCAGAAAAGATCGAAAGATCCAAATATATTAAAAGCTTTCCAGATCAGGTATGGTTTTAAGTTCTATTTTATATCAAAATACTTTGCAGTATTATACCAATGAAATAATCATAAAAACATATGTTCCGATTTTTAATAATCGAATAATCTCATATAGAAGTGAGAATTCTTTCAAAACTAAAAGGTTTTTAACTGTTTAAATAAATAAAATGGAATTTAGCATGATAAAAGAAGATGCATCTGGTTTTATAGCCGATGTATTAATAGACCATATAGAAAAGGTAGACTTTAGCTTAAAACCTGAAGAAAATTTCAGAGAAAAACAAAAAAATATTTTTTCTTTAATAAAAGAAAAATTATCTAGAGAAAACATTCTAAAATATGGAATGATGGTAGGTGAAGAACCTGTACCAATGGAATCAACAGATGAATCTGTTGTAATATCCATGATTGATAAACAACAAATAAGCGAAAGATTAAAACACTTATCGCTAGAAAAAAGAAAAAAGATAGGATATATTCATATATCAACTATCCAAATAATCATAAAAAGCACTTTTATGAAAGGAATAGATTCAGAACTAGAACTTCTTATAGAAGATGCTAGAATGAATAAAAAACATTCACTGATAACAAAAGGTGAAGGAAATCTAAAATATGGAAAATTAAAATTCGATATAAACTTACAAATAGGTTTAAGCCTAAATGACATAGATCTAAATAGATCTATAGTAATTAATTATAAACTCAAAGATCAAGATCTTATGCACTAAGTAACTCTCATCATAGTATAGAGTTTAGTGGAAAAGAAAAGATACAAATAGATGAACTATTTGCGTCATTAATAAAATTAGAATCACCAATTCTAAGACCTTTAGAAAGATCAAAATCTATCATGTCAATAGACAGAACACCTCTTTTAGAACAAAGTAAAAAACTAGAACAGGACGAAAGTACTAGTAAACCAAGGTTTTTACCACCAAGGACTTCATTTGAAAATAAGGAAAGCAAAAAGTTTAACAAGACTTTATCAGAAATAAAAGCTAAAATTTTAAACATTAATCAAAAGCTATAATGTCTGGATTAAGTTTTAAAACAGAGTTAAAACTCTTGAAAGAAAAATTAGAAAAACAAGTTTTTGAAATAGAATTTCAGAGTAAAAGAATTTTGTTAAGTCAAGTTCTTTTTCGTGCACAAGATTTAATATTATATCATATAGATTTTATATATAATCTATTAGAAGAAATAGAAGATATAGATACTCTTACGAGTATACAACAAGAAAGAGCAAAAGCGTTTTTAGAACCCTTCCAAGGTTTAATAAAAATCGAACAAATGTTAAAACAAGTTCGAGAAATTTCCGCTGGCGATTCTGCGCCTAACCTGGTATCAGAGCCAGTAACACAGTCCTAAGGAATGAAATTAAGAAAATTAATTAAATTAAGAAAAATAATTAAATTAAGAAAATTAATTAAAATAAGAAAATTAATAAAATTAATAAAACTAATAAAATCAACAAAAACCTTATAACATCAGTTAAACCTTTAACCGACTTAAAAGATCATGTATCCACGTGGCACTCTCCTATTGAGCCACATAAATGACTTTACCAAAAAGGTCATAAAAAATGACTTCACCATAGCAGCTCCCTTGTATAAAATGTTGGGGTGAAGACATAATAGTAGGGGTGTGGGGTATAACTTTCATTGGATGGGTATGATTTCTAAAAATGGAATCCTTAAAAATAAATGGGTTTCGGGTAAAATCGGACTCAGACCCAAAAAATCAACTTACCCAATAATGTTTTTTTTTGAACAAGCCAAAATGAATTATATTAACACTGACACCGTGATCACTTCAGCACAAGGCGTGCCAAAGAAAAACACGGAAAATACAAAAGTCTGTCAGACAGAAACAAATGTTTAGCCAATGCCCAAACACTGAAAAGGGCCTGACTACCAGGACTGAATACCGTAAACAAAATTAGCCTTACAAGCCTTCAGCCACCACAATGATTGTGACTTAATTTTATCTAACAACTGAATAATAGAACATTCCTTATTTTTGAACAACCTACAATTGCGTTCGTTCCATATGGTCCAAACGCACAAAAGCCAAATCATATGTAAAAAGGATCGCCGCTCCTTCTGAGCTCCTGTATATTGAATAAATTGCAAGAAATGATCAGAAAGAACCTGAGAGTCCACCCCCAATAAAACCAATCCAATCCCGCACCAATGGCCACAAAGCACTGAAAGTAGGACAAGACAAAAACAAGTGGGTAGTATCCTCGACATGACCGCACCCCGCTACACACAACCGCGCCGCTGTAGCTATAATACCATGGTTAGCCAAGTTGAATCTAGTAGGAAGCCTGTCCTGAAGAAGTCTCCATGCAAAAATCGACACTTTCAAGGGAACCCAATAATGTTAATATTTTTTATCTTTATTTTCATAGGGTAGAAGAAAAATACTAAAAGTTATGGTCATAAACCAAATTATATTTTCAAAACATACACATTGAAAATCAAAACATGCTAGAGTTACAAACCAAGATGTTGCACTTTTTGGTTATTTTTAATACTGGTCCAATTTTATGTCATTCAACTTTAGTTTGTCGCAAGTATTTTACGATAGAGTTTATTATTTGATATTATAATTTATTATTCTATGATGCATAAAATTATAGTAAAAATAAGTTAACCATTTTTTAAGAAAATTAAAAAGTAGAGTAATATTTAAGAAAAATTATGAGTACTTGTCATTTAGTCATTTAATATTAAAAAAATAGAAAAATAAGTTGGGTAACTCATTGCCCAATCCAACCCAACCCAGAAATTAGTGGGTTTGCCCAAACCTACCCAATGGTATAACGGGTGGTTATTTTACCTCACCCAAACCAGAGTCCCTATATAGTCTGAGTTTGAATAAACTCAATCCAAACCGACCCACGTATACCCCTAGTCCTATTTTTATAGTCCTTGAATCTACCAAAATTGCAAAAAATTGCAAATAAATCATAATTGACTCTCTTTTTTACTTTTTTTTTATTTACAAGTCACAATCAATTTTCAAATTTTCACCTCCATATAGTGGGGGAAAAAATTCAATTAATTTTACTTCTTTTGTTTTATGATTATAGCCTTATATTTGGAACAATTAGATAATTGATAACTCATGGAGTTTTTATTTTCAATGTCTTGTTTATTTATTATAGAACTTTAAAAGATGTAATTTATATGTTTGAATAATTATTTTCATATTTTTAGCTGAGCCATTAGATAAATATTTAGATTTTTTTAAATTGGCTTTAAATTTATATATTTATATTTTCATAATTAATATTTTTTTTTTAAAACATTGACGTGTCAACCCGCCAACCCGTCGGTCCGCCATAAAACGGGCGGGATGAGATTTACAACCCTATTTCTCTAGTTGGTCCGCTCCGCTCCGCCCTTTTTAGACGGGTTATTGATGGGGCAGATTGGGACAGGGCGGGTTGGTCCTTTTTACCATCTCTAAATAAAATACGCATGCGAAAAACGAAATGGCTAGTTTTTTTTTTTTGGTGGTGAACCAAAATGGCTAGCTTGAAGGCATGTTTGCAATTTCACTACCTTCAAGGAATTCAATGAATGTACGGGGACCAAAATCGAGGTATATCCAATAGAAAAAATATCAAAACTATTTTTCAGTATGGATATCACGATTCATTTTACAAAGAGAAATGAGATTTGTACAATCACTTTGTGACAACTTTCTCTCTCATTCTCACATTATCCTCTTATTCTCTCTCTTTCTTTTCTCCATTGTTTTTAACCAATGAAAAGAGAGAGAAAAGAAGTTGTCACAAAAGTTGTATTAAATGGTTGTTCAAATATCACTACTCTTTTACACCATCCGGTCACTAATATAAGCAAAAAATTACTTTTTAGATACATTCAATTAATGATGTATGTGACATATAATAAAGACCACATACATCATTAATTGAATGTATCTAAAAAGTGGAATTTTGCTTATATTAGTGACCGGAGGGTGTACCTTTTTTTCTTTTTGACTCATTAAGTATCAAGCCTAAAAGTATATTTTTTAGGGAAATCAAACGTAAAAGTATATATTTATTTATTTGTATTCAATGTATAAACATAAATGTTGTTCAAATATCACTACTCTTTTACAAATTAAGTACCATACCTTTTTTTCTTTTTGACTCATTAAGTATCAAGCCTAAAAGTATATTTTTTAGGGAAATCAAACGTAAAAGTATATATTTATTTATTTGTATTCAATGTATAAAACATAAATATTAATAAAATATTGATTTAATTAAATGTATATATTTTTGTTTTTTTTTTGTGGTGGCCGGGGTTTGAATTGCATATATTATGCATTGTCCTTACCAATTGAGCTAAGCTCATGAGGACAAATATATATTATTTTTAATAATAAATAGTATTACCTTGAAAAGACATTTTAATATATAATATTACACGTTACACGTAAATGGAAGAAGCAAATTACGCTTTATGCACAAAATTAAATGCATTCTTTGAATGATGTTTAATGACAAAAATACAAATTAGAATTCAAAAAATAAGACCAAATTTATTTATGCTAATACACTTTTTGACTCGTCCACTCTCCATCTAGCTCTCTTATATATAGAGTACATTTTGACACTAATTTTCACACCTTTCATTAGAAAAAATTTAGTTGAATCTAATTTACTTGAGAAAAATGGCTTCTAAACTAGCCTTGTTCATCCAAGGCCTCTTGGTCATTGTTCTTTTAATCTCTTCCATGGGGGAAGCTAGAAATTTGGGTAAGATTTCCTCAGTCTTTAGAAATAATGATGTTTCACTTTGCTTTTGATTTTTTTATATTTTTTAGCTTCAAGCTCTACTCATTTGTTGATCGACATTTTATCTATGTACAATGCTCTAGAGGCATACATTTCCATCAAAAGATTACATTCCCGATCATAAACATGTCCACAAATTTTTCAGACGGTTACTCCTAATAATATTAACTATCCATCCTTTTTCTATACCATGAAAGTAATTCGAGTAGTAAGGTTTCTTCACCTCTTTCACTCTGATTTATTGTTTTAATTGATACGTACTCTTGTTATTCTGTATTATCCATGCTGAAATTTATGTGATCATCTCATGAACCTTTGTCTAGGGATATATGTCATCAACTATGACTAACCAAATTTCTGAACTTTTGTTCATTGTTCATGAATTATTACTATTTTCAAAGAAATTTTAATGGAAAACATGTGTAATTTGGTTTGATCATGGCTCACGTTATTGCAGTTGAGGTTGCTGCGAAGCAAAATGATGTGGATAATTGTGCAAAAACAAGTCTTAAAGACATAGGTGATTCAAGTTCTGATTGCTTCATACCTGGTTTTCCTGGCATCCCAGGATTTCCAGGCATACCAGGAATCCCAGGAATCCCAGGCATACCAGGATTTCCAGGTATACCTGGCTGGCCTGGCACACCAAGTACACCTAACACTCCTGCATCACCAAGTCCACCAAGTACACCTAACACTCCTGCATCACCAAGTCCATCTACAACTCCTGAAATGCCTGATTCACCTGCACCTAGCCCAGATGATTAAACTTTCAGATGTAGCTAAATTAATAAAATAAGAAAATGCTACATAATTCGAATGCATTCTCCCGAATTCATCCCGACCTTTATTCGACCAAACCTTTTTTATATCCACCTTTTACTGAGACTTCCCATGTATTCCGGCCATGTGCAACTTTTTATTGGTTAATTTTAAATCCGTGATGCGTTCGGGATAGTTCATTCGCTTTATTTAGCAAAGCTCATAAAATAATGTTGATATTATAGTTATCGATATTTATGTAAGCATATTATAAATATATTTGGTTTAATTATGAAAGTATATTGCTAGAGTTTTTACTCCATGCTTGAAAGTCAAATATATTTTTTTGGTTAGAGCCAAAATTATACCTTAAACCCTAGATTCAATCATGTTAATAATCATAAAGAGTTCGATTTTTTGTTGGAACAATTTTTTGTCAGACTTTACTAAGGCTCATTTTACTTTCAAATCGAAAGGTTAACACACAAAAATATGTTAATAAACGGAAATGTACAAGAAGCCATGATGATCAAACAGTGATGTGGTTGAGCTTTCTATACCAACACACACTCACATTGAGAGAACTCTTTAGTTAGTCTTTGCGTCTCTTTATGATAATGGGATATCAATAAATACCGCTCTAGTGTGTGTGATCTTGGGACCATGACCTCTTTATGTGTAGAAACAAAATTAGGGTTAACTATTTGTATTTTATTTCAAACCATCACAAACATAGAGTTACTCTTTATATTCTACGTATGAAAAGATCGCAACCTATTAGACACTCATAAGCCAATATTAACCAAATTTTATTAGATCGCTTTTAATTATGCTTAACTTAAGTGACAGTCCAAAATACATAATTATTCAGATATAAGATCAATATTGGATTAATGATCTAACAATCTCCCTCTTTTAACTTTATGTGTAACCTTATAACTTTGCATTGCAAGAACTATCCATATGAGCTCAAATTGATATATGTCATAGTTAATGTATTTATAACCAATATGGTATATCAATAATGCCAACATAGGATCTAAGCAGTCATTGTTACAACCATCGTAATTGAACCCACATCAATGGTCACATATGATGACACAAAAGAGCTACATGGATCATGATGTGAATGTGTAGCATACATTTTTTATGTCATGTGATCTTAACATGTCTAATTTCAGTTGATCGTCCTTAATAATTAGTCAGATCATACCATAACAAAAATCAGAGTGTAAAAATGTAAAAACTCTATTTCTGGAAAAAAAATTCTTAAGCCTTACATGAACTTAGATATATCTTTACTTAAAAAAACTTAGTATCCAGACCAAGAGCCGACTAATCTGAGGTGTCCATCCCGCCGTCCACTTGTGGGGGCATATTTAAAGCTAGAGCATAGCTTTGTATGGACTTAATCCATCAAAATTGGCGCCAGGGGAATCAAAATTGAGACCTTGAGAGGAGCACACTCCAAGGTCCCAAGCCAATCGCGAGGCCAACCCCAAATGGGTTACTTAGATATATTTATACCCATAATAGTGGTACATTCATGAAACACTTTGGGTGACAACACTTTAGTTAATGAATATGCAATAATGAAAAAAATTCTTTAATAACAAGGAAGTTGATGTCGTTGTGATTTGACTCGTCGAACTCCTGTTTTTATTTTATTATAGAAGATAACCACTCATTAATTGTTAAATAATAAATTTAGCATATTTCATTTACATCCACTATACACAAGCTTGTAACAAAGTTTTGCAACCAAGTTCCATGACCGGTTGCCTCATAACACGCTATAAAATCTACTACGATAATAGAAGAGGTTGTACAAATTTATTTACTTTATTTTCCATGAGTAGATTAAAAAAAATTCAGAGATTGGGGACATAAGACCTGACCTAGTAAGTCCATACAAAAGTGTAGGTAAACTCAAACGGGTAATACATAGTAACAAAGAAACACAAATGGAACCTTCTCTAATCAATCCTAACAAACAAGCACTCAATACAAGAACAACTAAGAAAAATCGTGTATGAGTGCAAGACCAGGTTGCAAAAAAAGATGAAGATTGATTGCCTGCAAGCACCAACCAGAGTTCAAAAGTTGTCAAATGGACAGACCACCAACACAGAATCTGATCCACATACCATCAACTTCCTACTACGATCAACGACAAGCAATAAATACCCTTCCGAGTGTAAAATTCAAGGTTAAATTTGATGAATGAACTAGATATGACGACGACGATGATGAAACACCATAATCTTTTAATTAGAACATGTAACCAATAGCGTGAGAAACTGCGTCTAAGACAGACTTGAACGGGATTAGAGAACCGAAATTGGTTTTACAATCAAGGTAGGGTGAAGGCTCCGCCTCCTCCCTAAACTATCCCACCTTCCAGAACATAGGAGGTAGATCTGGGATCCAAAATCGAAGAATGCAAACAAAACTTGACAGTAGATCCGGCGACAACAAACTCAAAGCCCAAAAACACCACCAACCATCCAAAATACTAGATGCAACATAACAAAACGACTATTTGCATACGTTGATTATGACAACGGCCATGAGGACGACGAAGAGAGGATGTCAGGATAGCAAGTAGAAGCTTGGGACAGTAGAAGGAAGAAAGGAAAAGTGACCCTGAATCAGTGTACTTCCAAAGCTAGTGGCGTCAAACACGAAGAGATCTGGAAAGGGGTGGTGTAGAGAGAAAAATCTTTTTGTGGCACCACAACATGCGACCGTTACATCTTGAAGGTTGATGGTTTGGATAACTAGTGTTAGGGTGGCGTATAAACTTTTATCTTTTGATTTTTTTTTTGTAGATAGACAAAATAACAATAAACATTGAAAACTCACACACATAATTGGAGGATCTAAGACTCAAAACTCAGTTACTGCATCCAACTGATCAATTTCAGCATTTTTGCCTGCAATATATCGACATCGATATCATACTATCTTTGTATCTAGTAAAATTAGAGTTGGTATATCCAATGATCTCAATACGATGTAACCTTTGATAGATATGCGAGTATGATGCGACTTAGGTCCATTTTCAAAATGGAATATAACTTAAACTTACATGGGTTGGTATTCTTACATAAATGTATACTTAGAATTAGATTGATTGTGTTGGGTACATGTTCAGCCTTTTTTTTTAACAATAAAAAATGAGATATATTACCACAAGGGAAAAAAAGAACTACTCTCTTGCACAAGGTGTGCAAAGGAGAGCAGAACAGGAGTCTACAAAGTATCCTTAATAATTACAGACAAAAAAAACAGTCAACCAATGCTCAAACAGACAAGAGGTTGCTGACACCACATATGGTAACCAAAAGAAAAACACACATTTTTAGCTTTCAGCCAATGTAAAGTAGTAACTTGTACTTTTTCCAGAAGATGCATAACAAATTTAGCTTTATTAGAGAACAACATGTGATTCCTTTCATTCCAAAGCACATAAACACTCCATAACCAGACAAGCTGTAAAAACGACCAACGGGGTTTAAAGCTTCCCGTGGCATAAGCAAACTAAGTAAAATGATCCAAAACATGTTGGAGTTCCACTGAAGTCAAACCAATCCAATTTTTGACATGTTGCCAAAGCATACCGAAAATGGGACAATGAATTAAAAGAGGATCTTCCGTTTCGTTATTACCACAACCGGACACACATAGTTGAGCCTCGACCGGAATGATACCTCGACGAACCAAATTATCCTTTGTAGGCCACCTATTTCAAAGAAGACGCCACACACAAATTGACACCTTTAGAGGGACATGTTTATGCCAGACGGCATCAACTAATTCGTCTCGGTTATGCATCTCCTGCCTCATAAGCATTTGATACACACCACGGACCGTATAACCACCACCCACATTAGGACGCCGCTGCAAAACATCTGTAACAATATCTTGCAAAGTAACATTAGAAAGCAAAGATGTACATTCCCCCACTAGGTCTTCCTCCCGCGCCAACAACCGACGCCGCCACCCCCAAGCTTCTCCTCCTACCTCCCAACGTAAAGAAAACATTTATGCTACCGTCTTATCCTTATTAACCGATGTGTTTAGTCTGATATGCAACTTTTTAATATAGTCACTCGTAAAGATGTTTACTTGGATGTAATGTTGATTGTTGAACGTCTGCTTCATGTGTAATTTAATTTCTTTTAAGGGATGTTGAAATATATTATTATTTAATTATATTTTAATGTCATTATGTGGGCAATCATCTTTATACCGTAATAATTATATTAATTATTTATCAATTACGAGACTTGATTGATTAGTGATCAAATAAAGTAAAAAGCTAATTGGATTTACATTTGGATAATGAATTATTTTAATTAATTGATATAAATTCAATAAGATTGAATGTTTGAATGACCCATTAACACATTAACAGAATAATGGGAAACTTAATTGATTGTCACCCAATATAAAACTATGATCTCCAATATACCTTCCACAAGCATATTCTCTCTTCTCCCCATCTGAAGAGTATTTCAGAAATAAAGAGTATCAGTTAAGTAAGAACGAAACTAGTTGTCGCTAACATTTATTATGTTTCAGATTAGATTACCGCCTCTTTTCGTTTCATATCATTGTTGTTGAGATGTTAGTTCATCCAGGTATTCCTAATACATAATAGTATACAACATGTCATACCTAGTTTATATGCATGCTCATCTGTTTATTTCGTACTAAATTATGATTATATATGATTTTAATCGTTATAAAACGTGTCTTGTTTTGATGAATTATTAAATTAATTCCAACATGGATTGATGGTTGGATAATAAACTTAGAGCCAATTCAAACAAACTTTTCAACAAGCACTAATAGGAAGGAAAAAATGATGTTACAATATGAGTGTTCTAAATAATAGTGCCTTGTAAATGTTAAAATCAACTTTTGCATTTACATATTTTGCTCTGATAGTCATAATCTTTTAACAGTTGAAGTAGTAATAGGAAGTAAATATGTTCGTTAAAAAAAAATACATATTATTATGCTTGTCATCATCAAGACATGGTAAGTACATGAGTTCTTTGAGCATAAAGAAGGATGCCTCTTGTTATTATACATATTTTATGTAGGGTCGTATATAAAACAGAGGGAGCAGGGCGATCGTCCTAGGTTTCAAAAAACAAGTACGAAATTTGGGTCTCAACAAAAAAAAAATAAGGGTTCATTAGGCCCTAAAAGAATTACTTAAATTCTAAAGGGAGATGTGATTGTAAGTAATGAGTTTAGTTCTTTGTTGACTCATTTATAATTTATTGTGATGTTATAAAGGGAGTTTAAATTCCTAGCATTCTACCATCCCAAACCTTTCCATCGACCTCAAAAGAAATCATTCAACACGGCAACACCCCTTATTTGAAAAAGTTGTAGGTTAAACAATTGAGGGTTATATATGTAATTAGACATGTTTTATGAGAGGAGATTTTGATGCTTATTGGATCCATTTGATTGACCTCGTCCGTAAGGCAAAAGCTTTTTTTGTGTTAAATTGATTTATCTTTTACCCATCGATTTGATATCCCTAATTAGAGTGACTCTTCTCCAACTATTTGAAAAATCAACCTTTTTACAATCCCAACACAACCTATTGATGTTGAGAAAAATATGATATAATATATTGATGTTGACACAATTATTAGTGTTTGTATCTAGAAATGTCTGAATGAAATGTTTTGTATGAACATTTAAATGTTAAATAAATAAAAAAACTCAATGTTTTTGTTAGATAATTTTGTAATGTAGTAAAAACTATCATGTTCAAGCAAATTATTTTAACACTTTGAAAAATTTAAAGTTTTTTATATACTCATTATTTTGGACCCAAATTATAGTTTTACCCTAAACCACTAAAATCTCAAAAACGGCCCTGATTATATGTAGTTAGATAGTTTATGTTTTTAATGTGCTTGTGGTTAAATGATTATGCATGAGTTACAAGATTGTGTTGAGGAAATATTTGTTACAATAAGGCAATTTTTGTTAATCTTATTTTTTTTTTCTTCTATTTCCTCCGGTCTTTATCATAATAAACAATTTACTTTTTAGTTTTGTGGAATAACTCATGCATATGGTCTATTTTTAACTATCCTTAGCGTGTTGAAGGGATATCTATGTTATGTGACCATGATTATTCATTTAAGATACTTTAGCTTTTAATTGAAATACAAAGAATGATCATTGATGGGATATGTGTAAGATTTAATTTTTCTCTTCTTTCAAAAATGTAAATATGTTCGTTCAAAAAAAAAATACATATTATTATGCTTGTCATCATCAAGACATGGTAAGTACATGAGTTCTTTGAGCATAAAGAAGGATGTCTCTTGTTATTATACATATTTTATGCAGGGTCGTATATAAAACAGAGGGAGCAGGGCAAACGCCCTAGACTCTTGCCCTAGACTCCAAAAAACAAGTACGAAATTTGGGTCTTAACAAAAAAAAAATGGGGGTTCATTAGGCCCTAAAAGAATTACTTAAATTCTAAAGGGAGATGTGATTGTAAGTAATGAGTTTAGTTCTTTGTTGACTCATTTATAATTTATTGTGATGTTATAAAGGGAGTTCAAATTCCAAGCATTCTACCATCCCAAACCTTTCCATCAAAATATAAAGGGAGTTTAGATTTCTAGCATTCTACCATCCCAAACTTTTCCATCAAAATCAAAAGAAATCATTCAACACGGCAACACCCCTTATTTAAAAAATGTTGTATTTCAATTGATGGGATACGTGTAATATTTAATTTTATATAAACGAGTTTGTGTTTATTTGTAGAATAGATTTATCTTTTTTTACCAAAAAAAAAAATCTCTTCATTCAAAAAAGTAAATATGTTCGATCAAAAAAAAAATTAAACACATATTATTATGCTTTAGTTTTTTTTTTAAGTAGGGACTAAACTTACAAGGTCGCTATTTTATAGGGACTAGAATCATAATTAACCCTTTTTTTTAAAGGTTCATATAAGATTTTTGTAACACCCACGTCGTGGCTTTCGATATCCCGCTAGGTGGATACGAAAGGTTCCCGACCTAAGGGGAACGGTTTAAGCCGCAAGGGACCCCCACGACAATAGTAGGAACCGAAACACATCGGAATGAGAGGGATCCGGAGGCCGTGTAGGTATGGGACTACATGGTTGAAGGAAGGCTTATAAGAATTGTTAGGTACTACCCATATCAACAAGATGCATCTTCTTTTCGGGAGCTCAATCCATAGGAACTCCACAGTTAAGCGTGCTTGGCTTGGAGTAGTACTAGGATGGGTGACCTACCGGGAAGTTTCCCGGTAAGCATGTGAGTGAGGACAAAGCATGCTGAAAAGACTCGTGTTGGTTTGTGGGGTTAGTCGGCAATCCTGTAAGCAGTCTGGGATGTTACACTTGGTATCAGAGCAGACCTCTCCCAGTACGGTGTGGTTCGGGGACGAACCAGGCGGAAGCTGGTGGGCATGTAACACCCACGTCGTGGCTTTCGATATCCCGCTAGGTGGATACGAAAGGTTCCCGACCTAAGGGGAACGGTTTAAGCCGCAAGGGACCCCCACGACAATAGTAGGAACCGAAACACATCGGAATACACATCGGAATGAGAGGGATCCGGAGGCCGTGTAGGTATGGGACTACATGGTTGAAGGAAGGCTTATAAGAATTGTTAGGTACTACCCATATCAACAAGATGCATCTTCTTTTCGGGAGCTCAATCCATAGGAACTCCACAGTTAAGCGTGCTTGGCTTGGAGTAGTACTAGGATGGGTGACCTACCGGGAAGTTTCCCGGTAAGCATGTGAGTGAGGACATCAAACATATTTATTAATTATTTAAATTAACAATTGAGATATATTTCATTAAATATATAGTCAAAAAAATAATTATTGAAATATATTTAGATGGTAAGTATTTAATTTAAAAACTAATAATGCATTTCTTAAAATGTTATTTGTTTTTATAATATTTATTTTTTATTAAAATGTTATTTGTTTTTATAATCTTTATTTTTTATATATGAGTGGCCTAGTGACCCCACACACGTAAGAAGGATAAATTCTTAGTCCGACGATTGAACTTAGACACATGTATAAAACGTCAATGCAGTTAAACCACTGGACTATAACAAACGGAAATAAAAATCTTCAAGTTTCAATGATCCATATATTAAAAAATATATTATTACTATTTAAATTAAAACCCAAATTCCTTAAAAAAATTAAAACCCAATGTCGGTTACCTTATAATCACTTGGTTGAAAATCTGCTCTTCAATTTCAATAAAAAAATATCCAAAAAAGTTAAAGCTTGAAATATTTCTTATGAAATATATTCAAATTTTGTTTTGACTCAGTGAAATATATTCAGATGTTGAGTATTTAATTTATTTATTGAAAATGTGTACTATTAAATTTTATCGTAGTCTTAACAAAACAAAACAAAACAAAAATTATCATAGAAAATAAAAATATAAAAGCTATTTTTCAGTATAAAATGTTTATAATTTTTTTTATTCAATCAATATAGATTATTTCGTAAAGAATGTTTATAAATGTTTTATTCAATCAATATAGATTAATTCGTAACAGTTTACATGTAAAATTTTAATTTTCCTTGTATTAGAATTTTGACCCATTTTTCAACGATGAAAAAGTTCAGATAAGGAAAAAAAGTATAGATTATTTAGTATTAGTATAAAATTTAAATATTGATTTGAATTATATTATTACTGTTTTAATCATTAAAATCATTACCTTTTTTATTAAATAAATATTATATTCGTATGAAGAAATATATTTTTTTAGGAAAAAAATATAATGCTTTGTTGACTAAAAAACCATTTCCAAATTTAAGACAAGACCAAAAATTGTGTGTTAATCTCAATGGCCTTGTCCACTCAAGCTCTCTTATATATAGATTACATTTTGACCCTAATTTTCATATCTTTAATTTAGAATACTTTTAGTTAGTTCTAATTTACTTCAGAAAAATGGTTTCTAAACTATCATTGCTTATCCAAGGCCTCTTGGCCATGGCTGTTTTAATCTCTTTCATGGGGGAAGCAAGGCACTTGGGTAAGATTTCCTCAATCTCTAGAAAGAATGAGTTCTCAATTTTCTTTTGAATTTTGCAGTTATAATAATTGAATAAAATGCAATCATAGGTTCGAAAGTTATTCATTTGATGATTGACAATTTTACCTCCTTACAAGGCTCCTATAGAATTGACCATAGAGGAATAAATTTCCATTCCATGTTCAATTTTCCTCCATAAACATATCTTCATACTTTTTCTAATGGTCTACCCCCAATTACATTAAGGATCCACACTTTTTTTTTTTAACCATAAAAAATAATTCAAGTAGTAAGCCATTTTCACCACTTTCACTCTAATTGATTATTTTTAATTGGACACTCTTATTATCTTGTTTTGTCTATAGTAAAATTCATGTGATCATCTCATGCATCTACACATTTGTCGATCGATATATGTATGTTATTAATTATGTCGAACCAAATTTGTGAAGTTTATTATGTTCATTATTCCTAAATTACTAATTTCAAGGAAAATTTGATGGAAAATATGTGTAATTTGATTTGATTATGGCTCTAACTTTTGCAGTTGAGACAAAGCAAAATGATGCAAGTTCGGATTGCTTCAATATACCTGGATTTCCTGGTGTTCCAGGCCTACCGACATGGCCCGGTATTCCAGGCATTCCAGGATGGCCCGGTGTAACACCTGTAACTCCTCCATTAAAAACAAGTTCACGTGAAGTTGAGGTTGCTACAAAGCAGAATGGCGATGCAAGTACAGATTGCTTCAATATACCTGGATTTCCTGGTGTTCCAGGCCTACCGACATGGCCCGGTATTCCAGGCATTCCAGGATGGCCCGGTGTAACACCTGTAACTCCTCCATTAAAAACAAGTTCACGTGTAGTTGAGGTTGCTGCAAAGAAGAATGACGATGCAAGTACAGATTGCTTCAATATACCTGGATTTCCCGGTGTTCCAGGCCTACCAACATGGCCCGGTATTCCAGGCATTCCAGGATGGCCCGGTGTAACACCTGTAACTCCTCCATTAAAAACAAGTTCACACGTAGTTGATGTTGCTACAAAGAAAAATGGCGATGCAAGAACAGATTGCTTCAATATACCTGGATTTCCCGGTGTTCCAGGCTTACCAACATGGCCCGGTATTCCCGGCATTCCTGGATGGCCCGGCACAACAAATCCACCTGTAACTCCTCTAACTCCATTAATACCAAGTCCACCATTAATACCAAGTCCTCTTCTAACTCCACCAACTCCATTAATACCAAGTCCACCTCCACCTCCTGCAGCTCCATTAGTTCCAAGTCCACCTCCACCTGTAACTCCTGCAGCTCCATTAGTACCAAGTCCACCTCCACCTGCAGCTCCTACAACACCAAGTCCACCTCCACCTCCTACAACAGCTACTCCACCTCCACCTAGTCCACTATTTTAATTTATCAGACGTAGCTAATGTTAAGTTAAAATAATGTTGATTGTATTCTTAAGTGATGTTTATGTTAAAACGTTGGAAGTATATTTGGTTTAATGATGAGAATATATTTCCAGAATTTTTATTCCGTGTTTGCAAGTGACATATCTTCTTTTATCGTAAACTCATAAGTCACGTAAACTTTTTTTTAAGGGAAACCATAAAAAAAAAGTCAACAATGTAAACTTTTTAAAAAAATTTAAACTATTCTTAGAAGACAACAATTGCTTGGACTATAATTTATATCTGCATTATTGGAACATGGATTCTTGACATAAAAGGATAATTTATGATACCCCATTTTCTTGACATGATGATTACACTAAAAATATGGTTAATTGTGCAGCTTAACAATTTCATTTAGCATGTTCTTTATTGAATTGTTATAGAAACATCTATGATTTCAAAACTGAGAATGAGTTTTCTTACACACAAATATTGCAGTAAACACAACCAGAAGGATAAAACTGAAATGATATGAAATGCCATCTTTCTCATTCTCTGGAAGGTAAAGCTGTAATGAACACATAATTTGCCAATGTCTATTATATGCTACAATACTTGATACTCATTTTAAAAGTGTAGATGGATGAAATGTTGTCACCTTGCTGTCGAGAAGATGAGTGAGAAAGTAGATAAATAATAAGCAAATAACAGTGAGACTAAGATGCAAGCAAAAATCGAATGCAAGATATGTAGTAACGGGAGAAAAATAGTTATGTATCAAGGATAGATTAAGAAGATTTGAATCCTGTAATAAACTCTAGAATTAAAATTATGTTGAGTTGATGAAGGAGGATGTTATGATTCAAATAACACATAAGAAAATACACTTGGCAAAATATAATTGGTTGAGGTAAATGGACATGTGGCTAGTGATTGTGCATAAATAGGGAAAGAATAATCACTAAGGGTTATTGAAAAAAAATGATGAAGTCTCTCCTCTCTCCCTTTGGTACTCTCTAGTAGAGTAATGGTTAAGTCTTAGACTTAATCTTCTTCTATCTTTTCTTTAATATTTCTATGTACCAAGAACATCAATTTTAATTGAGTTCTAATCTATCAATTTTACCTTTCATTTCACAATCAATTCACAATTATCACTTTATTCCATTATCAATTTTAGGAACATTACAAGGAAGAAAATTCAATTGCTTTAGGATCAACTAGTATGGACACCCGTGCCAAGCACGGGCTAGAATTTCGTCATACTTAATAGAGATAATATTTAGATGGAACAAATGTCAGTTAAAGTCGAACGTTGGATAAAAGAGTGCAGGTTGAACAACAAATAAGTAAAAAATATCATACTTAAGCCTTTTGGATGGAGATGTGGTATCATTTTCACTTATGTGGTTTCTGTTTTTAAAACGTGTGGATCCACGTCGGTGTTGGCTCGCTCAGAATGCACAACAGTTGCATGATATCCCGGTTCAACATTTTAAGGGAGTGGGAGTGGTTCTTGGTGGTCGATCACGGGCACGAAGAGTCTGACACTTAATGGAGAGATGATAATGTGTCAAATGTGAGTTAAATTTCATATTTTATGTAAGAGTAGATGTTGAGAGAGATGTTAATGCATCATGTGTGAGTTAAACTTCTACTTTTAATGCAAGAGTATATATTGAGCAACATATATGTGAGATGACCAATATACCTAATGTCTTCGGGTTTGAGATAGATATGTGGTGTCTATCTTACTTGTGGTGTTTCTCTTGTTCAAATGTGATGATCCAATCTATTGTAAGATCCCTCTGAAATCCAAACATTATAATGAATTTTTTTAGTTTTGGGATGTCATTTGGTTAATTTTGTTATATTAAATATAAGATTTTAGATGTCATTCACCTTCATGCAATATCTTTGTCTAACTTTTACTCCCTCCGTTTTAAAATGAGTGTCGCTTTAGGCTTTGACACACAGATTAAGAAATGGAATGAAATAATCATTGGATATAACACTTTTACTAAATTGCCCTTACTTTATAAGAAAAAGACAAAATTAAAGTTGCATTGAAAATTGTGTGAGAGAAAAGTTGGAGAGGGTAAAGTTGGAAGAAAAAAATTAAAGTTGTATTGGAAATGTAAAGTGACATTCATTTTGAAACAATTTTTTTTTGGCTAAAGTGACACTCATTTTGAAACGGAGGGAGTATTATTTTAAATTCTTTTACTTTGGTCTTTGGTGGGATCACAATATAAAAAAATTGTAGATGTATTATGATTAGGTAACAAAATACATGCTTATTCGACATTTTCAGTGAATATGCGATGTCAATATCACTTGTATGGTTGCTCTTAGCCTAATACGGTGATCCAACCTAATGCAGGCTTCATCTACCGTTCTAACATTAAGATGAACAACTTTGTTAGGGTTTGGATGTCATTTGTTTAATTATTTTATCAAAAAAATTAGTATTTAGATGTCATTCGCTTTCAAGCTATTTTTTATTCAACCTCTATCATTTCAAACTCATTCATGTCTGGTCTCTGGAATTATTTGACAATGGAAAAATCCATATGATGTATGTTGATTTGACAAAATACATGCTTATTAAACATTTTAAAACGATGTGACATTTTTTTAATTAAGTTTAATTTTTTGGTAAAATAATTACCCAAAAATCTACAAATCCTTCATGAAACCACTTCCAGTCCACCTTCTTGAACACGTTGTGGCTCTGTTTGACCTTGTTTGACTATGTCACATAATTACAGGCACGGATGGTCGCACACTTGATTAAGAGATGTCAATGTGTCAAGTGTGACTTGACATTCTACATTGGATGGAAGAGTAAATTTTCAACAACATATAAATGAGATGCTCCATGTAGTTAATGCCTTAAGGTTTTGTGTTGAGATGCGGTGTCAATCTCACTTGTATGGTTGATATTGACCTAATATGAATATCCATCTCACTGTAGGCTGACCAGGAATCTCAATATTATGATAAACATTTTTGTTAGTTTTTGGATGTCATTTGCTTGATTTTTTTTTTTATCTCAAATTTTATTTATTGGATGTCATTCGCTTTCAGGCTATATTTTTTATTAAACTTCTATTATTTTAAAATCCTTCACTTTTCGTCTTTGGTGGGATTTGACAATGGGAAATTGGATACGTGTTATATTGAGTTGACAAAATACACGCTTATTACAGTTTTTACAATAATGTGACTTTTTTATTTTAATTTTTTGGTAAAAACTTTACCCAAAAATCTACAACTCCTTCAACAAACACGTAAATTACCAGCAACTACTTTATTCTCTATATTCTCACAGACAACGCACAAACCCTTTTTTTTTCTTGTTATTTTGTTCATTTCAAATTCCTTTTATGCCTTCTTTGTTTTTCTAGTTTATTTTTTCTCTTCATTTCTCTCTTTTCATGAAAGGAACAAAAATCTCCCTTCATTAAATCACCACTAACCCACCTTTTTTTACCATGTTACACCTTCCCTAGTCTTATTTAGTTGTGTCACCGGATCATAGATGCAAAGAGTCTCAAACTTAAGGGGTAGATATTAATATGTCATATATGACTTAAAGTTGCACATTAGATGGAAGAGCATAAGGTGATAAACCTATAAGCGAGAAGACTCCATATACTTAATACCTTGAGAATTTGGATGTGGTGTCAACCTTACTTTTGTGGTTATCCTACCCTGTTTAGGCCCATCCGAAAGTACCAACATTGTGATGGATTTTTTTTATGTCGTTTGCTTAATTCTTTTATCTTAAAATTTAGTTTTTGATGTCATTTGCTTTGATTCTATTTTTTTAATCCAACCTATATTTTTCAATTTCCTTTACTAATGGTCTTTGATGAGATGTGACAATAGCAATATAAAGATGTGTTAAGTGGAGTTAACAAAATACATGCTTATTAAACATTGTAAGCGAAGATGTGATATCAACCTTACTTGTGTAGCTGCTCTTATACAAATTTAATGATTCAATCCAGCATAGGCTCCTCCCTGAAGTATCAACATTATGATGAACTATTTTTTGAGTATTTGAATGTTATTTTTTTTTTAAAAAAAAATTATCTTAAAATTTATCTTTTGGATTTTATTCAGTTTCATGATATTTTTTTATTTAACCTATATCATTTCAAATTCCGACATATTTGGTCTTTGATTGAAATTCTGATGTGTTATTCTAAGTTGAGAAAATACATTCTTATTAGACATTTTAAAAAGATTGTTCTTTTATTAAGTCTAATTTTTTTCCCTAAAAAAAAATTGAGTCTAATTTTTTAGTAAAACATTTACTCAAAAAACTCAAACCATGAAATTACCAGTCACTCAGTTTATTCTCTTTACTGTCACAGACAAACAACACACTCCTTATTTTTTTTCCTTATCATTTATATCAACTTCAAATTCCTTCTTTATCTTTTTCTTTTTTCTAATTTCTTTTCTCTCTTTGCACAAAACCACTACCAACCCATCATTTTTAGCATGTTGTGCCTCTGTCTAATACTATTTGGATATGTATCTATATACCATAGATGCAAAAGGCTCGCACTTAAGGGAAATATGTTATCGTCTTAAGTGTATCAATCTCACTTGTGTGGCTGTTCTCGTTTTTGTGGTTGTTCTTAGCCTAATATAATGATACAACCATTGTAGGTTTTCTTGAAAATCTGAACATTATTTTGAATTATTTTCTTAGTTTTTTTCATGTCAAATGTTTAATTTATTTTATATTAAATTTAAGTTTTTCTATGTTGATGTGTTATGATGAATAACAAATTACATGCTTATTTGGTATTTTTAAATGATATGACATTTTTTATTTGAGTCTAATTTTTAGGTAAATTAATTATCCAAAATTTTCAATTTCTTCAACAAACCCATCAGCAAGAACAATTAAGAAGAGAGATGATTCAGGTATAAGGAATATGTCATTTATCATGATTAATTTGAAAGAAAAATCCACTTCCTAGTTCTTTGAGATTATCTACTGTTCGATGGTCAAGATAGGGAGACATGATATAATATATTAATCACATCCTGCTTAAATATCATGTTTGATGCACCAAAGAGACATGATAAAATAAACCATTTTCCTATCCTATTTCCTTTGTAATTTTTATCCTAGGTATATGCTGGATTAGAAACTATCCTGAATTTCTATAGAATTAGAAGATCATTCTTTATTTATTATAATGATATTCTACCATTTTTAAAATGTTGTCTTTTTTAAAATAATATATATATATATATATATATATATATATATATATTTGTTATTATAAACATTTACAAGTCATTTTTATAATATTTAATTAATTAATTATGAGATTAATTTTTTCATTTAATTATAATGATATCATGTGCGCATCAAACACATGATATGATTAATGTTTATCATGTCCATATAAGTCTATATCTAGTTTCATACCTTATCATGTATCTATCATATCCCTACCATCAAACATGGTTTAGTCTAGCAGTGTAAAGGCATACTTTAGATTTAAAGGTTACAGGTTTTAAGCCCTTCGAGTATCTTTGGAGCTAGGTAAACGTAAATATCTTAGTGAGTGCTCTTTTATCTCTAAGATTTTTCCTACCTTATACAAAATTAACATTCATTCACCATAACCTTTTTTTCACCAAAAAGAAATTCATTGTTGTGACTTTTGTTTTTTTAATAACGACATTAAATATCATACCCAAGAATCATTATGGTCCAATGATCATTAAGAAGTTTTTTGTGTTAAAAGACACTTATGTGCATTATTATGCTATTAAAAGACGCGACATACATAAAAGACTTTTACTTTGCATTCTTATGTCAAATTTAGTAACTACATAACATCAAAGAAGTTATTTGTCCCAAATTTTTTATCAAGATGAAGTCCATATTTTGATCGATTCTCTTGTAATAATTTTGGTTGGCATACTTTTTTGCAGGATTCGCTAAAAAGAATAACAATGAAATTAGGTCATGTCTCGACATCTTATTGTGTGAGTATAGGTGCTATATATTGGATCAAGACAACCCAAAAATTGCAACTTTAAATAATCATGAAAGATACATGAGTAGAAGAGCAATGAATTGATCTATCAAACACAATAGAAAGTCAATCCCATGAACATTAGTGGTTAAAAGTATGTTTGAACTTTTTGTACACAAATACTAATGGAAGAACGATTAGCACACATCTATGAACATTAGACAAATACAGGCATCAAACCAGCACTAACATGTCGACATCGTCAATAATCTAAGAAAATAAAATATTTGAATCCACTTACCTTGTTACACTTGAGACTATGATTTTCATCTAATTGATTTTTACTATATCATATCTTCGTGATTGAAAATATGATCGTGATTTAAAATATGCTACCTAACAACCGGAAGAGGAAAAAAAATGGTGTTAAAGCTTGGAAGAAACGTATGGAAAAGAAGAAGGATAAAAAAATATGTTCATTTTTTCAGGTTTGACTATGAAACAAATTAAAAAAATGTAATGAAAGTTAATAGCATTTACACGCCATTAAATCATCCATTTTTTAGTCAACATTTACGTTTTAATCACATAAAAATAAGAAGGAATATTCTTTGATGAGAGAGATGAAAAATGCTAGATGAATAACATTAAATCCTAGATGAAAAATATGATGCCAAGTGTACTATGGCTCATAGAAGTATCATTTTGTATTATACTAGCATGGAAACCCGTGCCAAGCTCGGGCTAGAATTCCGTCAAACTTATGAGATAATATTGCGATGTAGCAAAAGTCAGTTAATGTTCAACATTAGATGAAAGAGTGCGGGTTGAACATCAAAAGAGTGAAAAACTCATACTTAAGCCTTAAATTTTTGGTTGAAACTATAGTCTCATTTTCACTGTGTGGTTGCCCTTTCTCCGATGAGTTGATCCACATTATTGTTGGCTCCTCCAGAAAGTCCAACTGTGGTATGATATCATGGTTCAACGTTGTAGGGGAGCGGGAGTGTTCTAGGTGGTGGATCACGAACACGGAGAGTCTGACACTTAATGGAGAGATGTTAATGTGTTAAGTGTAAGTTAAAATTTCACATTGTATGCAAGAGTAGATGTGACCAACATATAAATAATATGATCCATGACATAATGCCTTGAGACATTGGATGAAGGTGTGATGTTAAGCTCACTCGTGTGATTGCTCTTAGCCTAATGTGATCATACAACTCAATTTAGACTCTCACAGAAGTTCCAACGTTGTGATATTTTTATATGTTAGTTTTTGAATGTTGTTTTGTTTAATTTTTTTATCTCAACCTCTGTTATATCTGATTCATTCACTTTTGATCTTTGGTAAGATCTGACAATAGTAAAATGTAGATGTGTTTTGTTGAGATAAAAAATACATACATGTTTATTAGAAATTTTAAATTGTCGTGGCATTTTTTTTAATGAGTCTAATATTTTGGTAAGATAATTACATATTAATTCTTATCTCCTTCAATAAATGTATAATATTACCAATAACTCGTTATATACTTTATTCTCTTAGAGAAAAACAATCACTCCTTACTTGTTTCTCTTTTCATTTCTCTCATGTTCAAATTCCTTTTTCGTCTTCTTTATTTTTCTAATATACTTTCTCCTTTTTCATGAAAGAAAGGAACAAAAACATTTCTCTATAAAACCACTACCAACCCACATTTTTTAACATGTTATGCCTATGATCTTATTTGGCACTCTCACCAGATCAGAAAATACGGACTGTCTCACACATAATAAAGATATATTTATGTGTCATGTGTGAGTTAAACTTCTACCTTAGAAGCAAAAGTATATATTGAGAAACATGAATGTGAGATGACCAATATACATAATGTCTTTCAGGTTTTGTGTGAAGATGTGGTGTCAATCTCATTTTTGGGGTTCCTCTTAGTCAAATGTGATGATCAATCCATTATAAGCTCGCTCAAAACTCCAAACACTATGATGAACTATTTTTTTTAGTTTTTGGATGTCATTAGTTTAATTTTATTATATTAAATATAAGTTTTTAGATGTTCACTCTCATGAAAGAAAAAAAAAAATCCAATCTCTACTATTTTAGATACCTTCACTTTTGGTCTTTGGTGGGATCTAGTAATAGAAAATTGTAGACATGTTATATTAAGTTAATAAAAAAAAAACACATACTTATCTCCCTCAAAAAAAAAAACGCATGCTTATCAGACATTTAAAAATGATGTGATGTTTTTTTAATTGATTCTCTTTTTGGGTGAAATAATTACTAATAAATCTTCAACTATCTCATAAAATTACCAGTAACCCGCTATATTCCTAACACTTCAATGGATAAAACACACTACTTTTTTCCTTTATCATTTCTATTATCTTTAAATAGGTTTTTTATATTCTTTCTTTTTCTAATTTTCTTTCTCTTTTTTATGAAAGATGATCACAAACCTACATCCATCAAAACACTATCAACCCATATTTTTTACCATATTGTGCCTCTGGTTGACCTTATTTGGCTATATCACCAGACCTCATGCGCAAGAGTCTCACACTTATGAGAGATATGTTAAAGTGTCAATTGTAACTTAAAATTCCACAATATATGCAAGTAGATCTTTAAAAACATATAAGTGAGATGACCAATATACATAATATTTTAAGGTTTTGGGCGATGATGTGGTGTCAATCTCAGCTGTGTGCTTTGTGATAATCTACCTCATTGTAGGTGGCCTTGAAACTCTAAACATTTTGATGAATTATTTCGTTAGTTTTTTCAACGTTGTTTGCATAATTCTTATATTAAATTGAAGTTTTTTGATGTTGTTCGCTTTCAAGCAATATTTTATAATATCAATCTCTATTATTTTAACTTCCTTCAGTTTTGGTCTTCGTTGGGATTTCATGATAGAAAACGTTGATGTGTTATGTTGAGTTGACAAAATACATGTTTATTGAACATTTTTAAATGTTGTGGCGTATTTTTAATTGAGTTTAATTTTTTGGTAAATTGATTACCCAAATATCTCAAACTCCTTCAATAGACCGATAAAATTACTATAAAATCACTCTATTTGTTATATCCTCATGGAAAAAACACACAATTCTTATTTTTTTTTTTACCACTATCATATCTCTTAACCTCAAATTTATTTTTCATGATCTTCTTTCTTTTTCTAATTTTTTTTTATCTCTATTCTCATGAAAGATAGGAACATAAACTCCAATCCATTAAATTACATCAATCCACCTTTTTGACCATGTTGTGCCTCAATTTGAGCTTATTTGACTATGTAGTATGTCACATAATTAAGGACACAGAGTCGCACATTGGGGAGAGAGAGGGAAAGGGAGAGAGAGAGAGAGAGAAAGAGAGAGAGATGTTAATGTGTTTAATATGAGTTAAAATTTTACAATAGATGGAAGAGTAGATGATGAATAACATATAAGTGAAATGAATCATATACATGTATCTAAAGATTTTGGATAAAAATGTGGTGTCAATCTCATTTGTGTGATTTCTTTTAGTCTGATGTTGAATATAATTCAATGTAAGCTTCATAGGAAGTCCCAGCATTACGATGATTTGTTTTTGTTAATTTTTAGGTGTCATTTGTGTTAATTTTATTATCTTACATTTTAAACTTTTGATGTCATTCACTTTGATGGAATTATTTTTTGGTGAAAGCAATATTTAAAATTCCTTCACTTTTGGTCTTTGGAGGATCTGGAAAAGGAAAAATGTAGATGTGTTATGATGAGTTGAAAAAATACACGTTTATTAGACATTTTAAATTATGTGACATTTTTTTAATGATTCTAATATTAGGTAGAAAAATTACCCAATAATTTATAACTCCATCAACAAACTCATAAATTATCAAAAACTCGTTATTTTCCCTTACCATTTCTCTCATGTTTAAATTTCGTTTTCATCTTCTTTCTTTTTCTATTTTACTTACGCTCTTCTCATGAAAGAAATGGGTAAAAACGTCCCTCTATAAAAGTGCCACCAACCCATCTTTTTTACAGGTTGTGTCTCCAACCTTATTTGGATATTTCGTCAAATCATAGACACCAAGATTCTCACCCTTAGAGAGAAGAAGTTAATGTGACATGTGTGAGTTAACCTTTTACATTTGATGCAAGAGTAAATATTGAGAAACATATAAATGAGATGTCCAATATACCTAATGTCTTAAGATTTTGAATGAAGATGCAGTGTCAATCTCATTTGTGGGGTTTCTCTTAGACAAATGTAATGATCCAACTCATTGTAGTCTTCCTCATAACTCTGAACTCTATGATGTATTGATTGTGGAGATATTCATTATCATTTCTCTCATGTTCAATTTTTTTTATCATCTTTCATTTCCTAATTTACTTTCTCTTTTCTCATGAAAGAAATGAGCATAAACCTTCATCCATTAAATCACAATAAGTGATGCTAATGTGTCATATGTGAGTTAAAGTTTCATATTGAATGCATCAGTAGTAGATGAGGAGAAACATATAAATGAGATGATCCATATATTTAATGTCTTAAGGATTTTGACGAAGATGCCGTATTAATTAATGTGGTTGTTCTTAACCTAATGTGATTACACAACTTAGTTCATGTTAGCTCTTTTCTTGGATTCGATTTATGTCCCTAAATTTTTATTAGAATAGGTTTACGTCTCCTAGTTTTTTTTTGTTTTTTCTCCATAAATTTTTATCTTAAGAAAACTTGTTAGAAAAGATCCTTAAAATATCAATTATTTTCTATTTTTAATTTTAAAAATGTCTAGAATACTATTTAAAATGAAAGACATAAGATTTTATTGATCATCATAGGTAAAAAGTTATATATTTAATGTATTTAATTAAGAAAAAATATATCCTATTAAACAAAGACTTTTTAATGGCAAATTTTAATAATTAGTTGTTAGATTAATTTTTCTTTCTTTCTCAAAACAAAATTAATTTTTTTTCTTCTTTATCCGAGTTTGTACCAAGAACCTCTAACATCATCAGAAAAACACAATCAAAGAAAACCAATAAATACATTCAATTAGACAATTGATATTTCATTAAATGCTAAGATGATTTTGCATCTTTTGTAGAAAAATAAAATGATACTCTTCATAGCATTATAATTAAATCAACTATATAATTTGACATATTTTTAGGATCCGTTTTTTTTTATCAAAACAAATTGACCAAAAATAATTTGAATTAATTCAATTTTAGAAGCAATTCAAAGGTCCTTGCAATGACATACACTCATACTCTCACCCCATGTTCATTTCTATTTTTCAGGTATAAGTAATTTTCAAAGTATCATCAGAGGCCGGATCACAGTAGGGTCTAGTTTAGGATCTCATAATTCCTTGTATTTTTAAAGGTGTCTTTTATGTAAATGTAAATATTTTGTAAATCTTTCTTCTAAATAAAGTTATTCAAAGTCATTTATATGAAGTTTTAAGTTGAAATCTTAAAGTAAAACTCCATTTGAGTTGAAAAAGTTTTAAATTCTTAATACTCAAATTGGAATGTTACACATACTCATTATGTTATATCATATACTCGTACTCAATGGTCCTTGCATTTTAGAAGCAATTCAATGGTTCTTGTAATGACATCAATGATACGTTTCATATTTGAGAAACGAAAAAAAATGAAAATGAAAGCCCAAGAAAAAAAAATGTCACGTCACCATGCTAGTTGAAAGTTGAGAAGAAAAACATTTAAGATTTTGCATGTTAGAAAGTTATATTTGTTGTGTGTGTGTGTGTGTGTGTGTGTGTATATATATATATATATATATATATATATATATATATATATATTTGACTTACTTGTTAACAAATACGTGTATGATTGAAACCTATGATGATGTAGTTACTCTAATTGGTAGAAAGTTAAGGCAAAGAGTATGTGACTCCATTTGATTGGTTGAGAAATCAAACAATGATGATAATTTGATGGTTGCCTTTGAAACATGATTAATAAGTGATAAAAAATTCAATTAGTTTTTAATTGAAAAAAAAAATGAAGCTATTTTTTTATTTGTTTACAATAGTGAAATTTGCATATACCAATTTTTTTTTAAGAAAAACAATTAAAAAAACTTTATATATTGGTGCGTCTCACACGGATTCAATCCAAATGTGATTGTTACCATTTTTGGTAAAAAAAAAATTAGCGGAGTAAACTTGGTAATATTATACAAACAATAATCAACTCATAAATATTTTTTTCTTCACAATTTTTTTTTTGGTAATGAATGGGTATTTTTAGGAAATGGATCCTTAATCGGCGGTAAAGGGTTAACATCGTTTTATTTATTATCTTAATGAAATTAAAAATGAAAGAAGATTTGCATAGGATCTTTGGTGCACTCTTGTTGAGATTAAAATACTAAGTAAAATGTATCAAAAAACAAATATTACTAAGCAAAAGGATTTGTCCAATGTAATTGTTCTTATTTGGATATTTTTATAAGCTTTATTTTAAATAAAAAATTTCTTTAAGCTTTATTTTTTTTTTGAGAGAATTAAGCTTTATTTTATAAGCTTTATTTTAACAGTTATTTTTCATTCAAACTCATTCATGAATTTTCATTGTTATTTAATCCTTCATTTAATTTAATTATACATTTTATTTGATGTTATAAAATTTCTGTTTCAAGCAAGAGAAGTAAAACACGTTGTTTGATTAATTTTTTTCTAACGTTAATGGTTGATTCATATTTAGAAACAACGAAAATGGAACATGGGTATGGTACCATTGCAATTTTTTAAAAGGTAATAAGATCGTATGAAATGAATAAGCAAGTGAAAATGATGTAAGATGGATCGACTATATATAGGGAAAAAGGCTAGCAGATTATTGAACATTAAACATATAATTAAAAACGCAAATCATCCATTTATCATGTTGAAGGAATTGAACAAATTATTTTTTAGAGAAAAAAGGAATTGAAGGTAAATGATGATCACCATTAAGGAATTGAAGGTAAATGTGTTATGAATTATCTTTGACCATGCATATTATGTAATCAACTAAAATCAATGCATATAATTTTCATTCAAAACAAAATTCTTGTAGTGATAATGTATGATAATGTGTTATGAATTATCTTTGCCTACCTTGATTTATTTTTCCAAAAAATAAAACAAATTTTTGGAAAATTATTTTATTAAATTTTTCGTGAGAAAATTAATATGTAAAAATGATTTTCTATTTACTTAGGATATTATTTTCATAGATTAAAAAAATCATGAAGAAAATACAACGATTAAGTTATAATTGAGTAATAAAATAGAGTTGAAACTGTATAATAAAGTCATAATCGATTTTTTTCTAGTACAATTTAAATCAATAATTATTCGCCTATTTTGATTTATGTTTGTTGTGCATGCCTTTTGTTTATTATAGAGATTCGAAGTAGATATATTTTTTTTTCTTTTGTTTAAGATTATTAATTGAATTGTTAGCATGTATAGAAATGATTGACAAAAAATTATAAAATTTTCACCGTAAAAAAGGACAATTGCTTTGGCACGTGAAAATCTTCTCATTCTTGATTTGATTTTGAATGTTCATAAAAATTACTAAATTAATATGAGTAAGTAATAATAACAAAAAAGAAGTAACGTGTTTATTGTAGGAAATTTACAAATGAAGAATTAAGAGCAATTAAGTCTTGTAAGCAAATTAAAATGTCACGTGTACTATTTTTTTTAGGAAAATGATAAACAGTACGGCAATTTTGAAAACGAAAAACTACGTCCGCATGAAAACGTGTTCAGTTCCTGAACATTTCTAATAAAATAAAAAGTTAAAAAAGTATAACTAACCGTCTCTCTTCTTTGCCCAGCAGCTTCCAAACCTTAAAAAGTAAAAGCTCTCATTCTTATCCCTTTTTAATAAAATAACACCCTTTTTTGTACCAAAAAAAAAATAACACCCTTTTTGCTCAACTCACACTACTTCTCCTTCTTCCCCAATTCTTTCAATGCTCTCCAATGGCTCTTACCATCCCAAACATGATGTTTGAAATATCCAACAAAGTTTGCAAACATTCAATTTTTTCTAATGCAGAATTTAATTACTTATACACATGTTTTATTTTGTTTTTATTTTCATATGGATTTTCACTGTTTAAAATTGTTGAATGGTGAGGAAGGAAGGTGTGATGGTGGGGGAGGAAATTCTACTGGAAAAGGGGAAAAAGGTGTTGGAACTGCTGTGCTGCGAGTTCTTTTTCCTGTTAAATTTTGGAGGTAGCTTGTTTGGTTCTTATTCAACGTGGCTGTTTGATTGTTGTACCACTACACAGGACTGGACATCTCTTTTTTTTTATTGGAGTTTTTGTGTGGTGTGTTAATTAGTTGTTGGAGATTTTTTTTTTCGACCAAAAAAAGTGTACATTTTTTTGCAGCGCCTGGAAAACAAAAAGATACAACCTTCCGTGAAAATTCGTAGCCAAAATCCCATACTAAATAGCATCTCTCTTTTTTTTATCTTTATAATAATATAGATTTGTAATTTCGTATATAGTGAATGAGTTAACTTGTATATACCAACAATTCTTTTTGTTGATATATCAAATCACTTTGTTTTATTGGTGCATCTAATCAAATTGCTTTGTTTTATAATATAATTAAAAAATATGAAAAAATAAGCAAAGACAATAAAAACCAACCAACAACATTCCTTCAAAAAAAAAAACAACAACATTAACGTAGCAAAATTTTAATTTGAAACGACCAAATTATTTTTTTAAGGAGAAACAACTAATTATTCCTTCAAAAAAAACTAAATTATATATTTCAGCCAAAAAAATAAATTATCAACAAACAATTTGACGATAATGCCAGTAAACACTAAAAAGAACATTAGTACGTGTTTATATCCATGTTTCATAGAAAGAAAAAAAAAATCTCCATGTTTCATAGATCCTTCTCAATCTTAATATTCTTCAAAAATTCTTGGACAAAATTGTACTGCTGCTATGTGTTGATCCTGATATCAAATGATCGCTTGAAAGGTGTGAGTTCAAAATTTAGATGTCTAATTGCTAGGTCTAGCCTCCACGTTACATATTAGATCCATAATCCCTGAATTTTGATAAAGAAGTCTAATATTTATAAGTGAATTAAAAAAAATGATAGATAATACTATCAAATAAAAACAATACAATGAGAGAAAACTAACAAAAAATAGTATAAATGAAAACACCTTTTTACCCGAACCACGATCATATACAACTTTCGTTACGATATTTGGAAAGAATTGTGAATTCTTTGAATGAATATGAAATGGTGAAAGTTGAACCAATATTTATAGAGAAAAATTGAGCAATACAATTGTTGATGCAGATCTTAATTTAGAACTTTTTTAACACGTAATTATAAGACATTTATGGACATTAAAGGGTGATTGTTTAATTAGTGGAAATACACATACAAAAGGAAATGGTTGTAGGTTCAATAGAGAGCATATTCTTATAGGATGCCACTTTTGTACCAGCATTCATATCGGTATCAATTGTAATAAATGGCAAGGTCAAACATGTGTTAATATGTAACAATGATTTTCTTTTTGACACAATGTAACAATGATTTATCAATAGCCAATAATCAAGCTACAATTAGATGATGAGGTGCACATGTGTATTAGTGATGCTTAGGTGTGTAATACATCAAATGAAGTTTAACATAGAAGAGTGCCAAGTGTACTTTTCAAAAAAATTAAGGCAAATGTTTATAATAGAGATTTGTACGAAAGGAAGATGCATATACAAATGATGAAAGACAAATTGACTATATATAGGAAAAAAAAACTCAAGAGTGGCTAACTTAATATGATGATGTGTTGATTACAATTTGATTGGATGATAATTAAGAATTATGTACCAACATGTAATTGGTACATATCTTGTCATAAGCCGTTAGAACTCGAGGGTATCATAGGATGAATATGTGAATTTGAACAAAATACATGGATATATACAACATGTAGTGGAGTAATATCATAAATTGAATCAATTTTTGAAATTAGAGTGATGAAAAAAATATGTTAAGAAGAAAAGTGTTTCAATAAAATAAAAGAGAGATTTTGAGAATAATTTTAAAATTTTAGTATGAATTCTAAATGATGTGAAGATGTTGGAGACGGACAAACAATATTTATAGGAAAAAAGAAGCAAGTAAGTCACATCAATTATGTCATTAATTTAGTAATGAAATTAGTAACACATTAAATAGCAAAAATAATTTGAATAAAATATTCCATTTATTTTTTTTTGTCATTATAAGCCTTTTAGTCAACTTGCATAATCATGTTAATTACATAAGTCTTGCACAAATCACATAATATGTACCAATTACATAAAACATTAAATGTACCTTTCAATATAAGGATGCCATGTGTACTATCAAAATAAAATAGTGTAAATATATATAATAGAGATAAAGATGATTTCTTTCCTAGGAGGTTTTTAATGGAGTGATTGATAGTAGTAATTGCCTGAAATTTGAGGAAAACAATAATGTGTGATTAATGATAATCAATTGTCAAGATACAATGATAGTATTGGTTATGTATGTTTTGGTTAGTGAAGAATCAAGGCATTGAAGGCCAAATCAAGGCCAAATTGGTACCAAATAATAATATTATAGATGGTCTCTTCCACTTACCATCTAATTCTCTTATATATAGAATACATTTTGACCCTAGCTTTCAAATCTTTCATATAGAAAACTTTTAGTTGATTCTAATTTACTTAAGAAAAATGGTTTCTAAACTAGCATTGCTTATCAAAGGCCTCTTGGTCATGATTGTTTTAATCTCTTTCATGGTTGAAGCTAGGCACTTGGGTAAGATTTCCTCAATCTCATGAAAGAATGAGTTTTCAATTTTCCTTTGATTTTTGTAGTCAAGATTATTGAATAAAATACAATAATAGCTTCAAGATTTACTCATCTGATGATTGAGAGTTTTACCTTTGTACAACGCTCCTGTAGACTTGACCATAAATGATACAATATATGTATGTTATCAACTATGACTAACAAAATTTGTGAAGTTTGTGCTCATATTCCTAAATTACTAATTTTAAGGAAACTTTGATGCAAAATATGTGTAATTTTATTTTATTTGAATATGGCTCACATTTTTGTAGTTGAGACAAAGCAAAATGATGTGGATAGAGTGAAAGATTGTGCAAAAACAAGTGATAAAGACATTCGTGATGCAAGTTCTGATTTTTATATATGAGTGGCCTGGTGACCCGACACACGTAAGAAGGATAGAAACCTGAGTCTGATGTTTGAACTTAGACACATGCATAAAAAGTCATTGCAGTTAAATCACTTGACTATAACAACGGAAATAAAAATCTTCAAGTTTCAATGATCCATATATTAAAAAAAAATTATTACTATTTAAATTAAAACCTAAAGTCGGTTACTTTAGAATCACTTGATTGAAAATCTGCTCTTCAATTTCGATAAAAAAAATAATATCCAAAAAAGTTAAAGCTTGAAATATTTTTTATGAAATATATTCAAATTTTGTTTTGATTGAGTGAAATATATTCAGATGTTGAGTATTTAATTTATTTATTGAAAATATGTACTATTAAATTTTATCATAGTCTTAACAAAACAAAACAAAAATCATCATAGAAAATAAAAATATGAACGCTATTTTTCAGGATAGAATGTTTATATTTTTGGGTCTTAGATGAAGTGGTAATTTTTTTTGGGTCTTTAGATGAAGTTGTAAGCCGCTGAAATTAAACTCACATATATTTGTGAGGACTCGTGTTCGAAACCGGGTCATGACGTCCGACCTTACAATTTCGGTATTTGCAAGTTGAGCTATGACCTCTATGATTATAAATTTTTTATTCAATCAATATAGATTATTTCGTAACGGTTTACCATGTAAAATTTTAATTTTCCTTGTATTAGAATTTTGACCCATTTTCAACGAAGAAAAGTTCAGATAAGGGAAAAAAGTATTACCTTTTTTATTAAATAAATATTATATTCGTATGAAGAAATATATTTTTTTAGGAAAAAAAAATATAAAGCTTTGTTGACTAAAAAACCATTTCCAAATTTAAGACAAGACAAAAAATTGTGTGTTAATCTCAATGGCCTTGTCCACTCACCATCTAGCTCTCTTATATATAGATTACATTTTGACCCTAATTTTCGCATCTTTAATTTACAATACTTTTAGTTAGTTCTAATTTACTTCAGAAAAATGGTTTCTAAACTATCATTGCTTATCCAAGGCCTCATGGTCATGGCTGTTTTAATCTCTTTCATGGGGGAAGCAAGGCACTTGGGTATGATTTCCTCAATCTCTAGAAAGAATGAGTTTTCAATTTTCTTTTGAATTTTGCAGTTATAATAATTGAATAAAATGCAATAATAGGTTCAAGAGTTATTCATTTGATGATTGACAATTTTACCTCCATACAAGGCTCCTATAGAATTGACCATAGCGGAATAAATTTCCATTCCATGTTCAATTTCCCTCCATAAACATATCTTCATACTTTTTCTAATGGTCTACCCCCAATTACATTAAGGATCCACACTTTTTTTTAACCATAAAAAATAATTCAAGTAGTAAGCCATTTTCACCACTTTCACTCTAATTGATTATTTTTAATTGGACACTCTTATTATCTTGTTTTGTCTATAGTAAAATTCATGTGATCATCTCATGCATCTACACATTTGTCGATCGATATATGTATGTTATTAATTATGTCGAACCAAATTTGTGAAGTTTATTATGTTCATTATTCCTAAATTACTAAATTTAAGGAAACTCTGGTGCAAAATATGTGTAATTTTATTTGAATATGACTCACGTTTTTGTAGTTGAGACACAACAAAATGATGTGGATAGAGTCAAAGATTGTGCAAAAACGAATGGTAAAGACGGTGGTGATGCAAGTTCTGATTGTTGGGTAGCCCGTGATCCATTTAGACCACATCCACCATCAGTAGCTGCCGAGGTTACTACAAATCAAAATGGTGTGCACAGTGTCAAAGATTGTGCAAAAACAAGTGCTAAAGACAGTCGTGGTGCAAGTTCTGATTGTTGGGTACCCCGTGATCCATTTAGACCACATCCACCATCTGTAGCTGCCGAGGTTACTACAAATCAAAATGGTGTGCACAGTGTCAAAGATTGTGCAAAAACAAGTGCTAAAGACAGTCGAGGTGCAGGTTCTGATTGTTGGGTACCCCGTGATCCATTTAGACCACATCCACCATCTGTAGTTGAGGTTGCTACAAAGCAATTAGGAGGATCCATTTTCTAAGTTTACTAATGGCTAAATAAAGAAAACAAATGCATGTAAAAGTCAAAACGCCACACATACAACATGCCCCCTTACGTGGGTCAAATCATGTGTCATTTCCTTTGTGTGCCATTGTCCATTAAATATAAAATAAAAATAAAAAGTTTCATGGACTTTTCCTCGTAAACATGTTGTTATTATTAATAATGTTGATTGTATTCTTAAGTGATGTTTATGTTAAAACGTTGGAAGTATATTTGGTTTAATGATGAGAATATATTTCCAGAATTTTTATTCCGTGCTTGCAAGTGACATATCTTCTTTTATCGTAAACTCATAAGTCACGTAAACTTTTTTTTAAGGGAAACTATAAAAAAAAAGTCAACAATGTAAACTTTTTAAAAAAATTTAAACTATTCTTAGAAGACAACAATTGCTTGGACTATAATTTATATCTGCATTATTGGAACATGGATTCTTGACATAAAAGGATAATTTATGATACCCCATTTTCTTGACATGATGATTACACTAAAAATATGGTTAATTGTGCAGCTTAACAATTTCATTTAGCATGTTCTTTATTGAATTGTTATAGAAACATCTATGATTTCAAAACTGAGAATGAGTTTTCTTACACACAAATATTGCAGTAAACACAACCAGAAGGATAAAACTGAAATGATATGAAATGCCATCTTTCTCATTCTCTGGAAGGTAAAGCTGTAATGAACACATAATTTGCCAATGTCTATTATATGCTACAATACTTGATACTCATTTTAAAAGTGTAGATGGATGAAATATTGTCACCTTGCTGTCGAGAAGATGAGTGAGAAAGTAGATAAATAATAGGCAAATAACAGTGAGACTAAGATGCAAGCAAAAATCGAATGCAAGATATGTAGTAAGGGAAGAAAAATAGTTATGTATCAAGGATAGATTAAGAAGATTTGAATCCTGTAATAAACTCTAGAATTAAAATTCTGTTGAGTTGATGAAGGAGGATGTTATGATTCAAATAACACATAAGAAAATACACTTGGCAAAATATAATTGGTTGAGGTAAATGGACATGTGGCTAGTGATTGTGCATAAATAGGGAAAGAATAATCACCAAGGGTTATTGAAAAAAAATGATGAAGTCTCTCCTCTCTCCCTTTGGTACTCTCTAGTAGAGTAATGGTTAAGTCTTAGACTTAATCTTCTTCTATCTTTTCTTTAATATTTCTATGTACCAAGAACATCAATTTTAATTGAGTTCTAATCTATCAATTTTACCTTTCATTTCACAATCAATTCACAATTATCACTTTATTCCATTATCAATTTTAGGAACATTACAAGGAAGAAAATTCAATTGCTTTAGGATCAATGATTTGTTTCCTAGGAGGTTTTTAATGGAGTGATTGATAGTAGTAATTGCCTGAAATTTGAGGAAAACAATAATGTGTGATTAATGATAATCAATTGTCAAGATACAATGATAGTATTGGTTATGTATGTTTTGGTTAGTGAAGAATCAAGGCATTGAAGGCCAGATCAAGGCCAAATTGGTACCAAATAATAATATTATAGATGGTCTCTTCCACTTACCATCTAATTCTCTTATATATAGAATACATTTTGACCCTAGCTTTCAAATCTTTCATATAGAAAACTTTTAGTTGATTCTAATTTACTTAAGAAAAATGGTTTCTAAACTAGCATTGCTTATCAAAGGCCTCTTGGTCATGATTGTTTTAATCTCTTTCATGGTTGAAGCTAGGCACTTGGGTAAGATTTCCTCAATCTCATGAAAGAATGAGTTTTCAATTTTCCTTTGATTTTTGTAGTCAAGATTATTGAATAAAATACAATAATAGCATCAAGATTTACTCATCTGATGATTGAGAGTTTTACCTTTGTACAATGCTCCTGTAGACTTGACCATAAATGATACAATATATGTATGTTATCAACTATGACTAACAAAATTTGTGAAGTTTGTGCTCATATTCCTAAATTACTAATTTTAAGGAAACTTTGATGCAAAATATGTGTAATTTTATTTTATTTGAATATGGCTCACATTTTTGTAGTTGAGACAAAGCAAAATGATGTGGATAGAGTGAACGATTGTGCAAAAACATGTGATAAAGACATTCGTGATGCAAGTTCTGATTTTTATATATGAGTGGCCTGGTGACCCGACACACGTAAGAAGGATAGAAACCTGAGTCTGATGTTTGAACTTAGACACATGCATAAAAAGTCAATGCAGTTAAACCACTGGACTATAACAACGGAAATAAAAATCTTCAAGTTTCAATGATCCATATATTAAAAAAAATATTATTACTATTTAAATTAAAACCTAAAGTCGGTTACTTTAGAATCACTTGATTGAAAATCTGCTCTTCAATTTCGATAAAAAAAATAATATCCAAAAAAGTTAAAGCTTGAAATATTTTTTTTTGAAATATATTCAAATTTTGTTTTGATTGAGTGAAATATATTCAGATGTTGAGTATTTAATTTATTTATTGAAAATATGTACTATTAAATTTTATCATAGTCTTAACAAAACAAAACAAAAATCATCATAGAAAATAAAAATATGAACACTATTTTTCAGGATAGAATGTTTATATTTTTGGGTCTTAGATGAAGTGGTAATTTTTTTTGGGTCTTTAGATGAAGTTGTAAGCCGCTGAAATTAAACTCACATATATTTGTGAGGTCTCGTGTTCGAAACCGGGTCATGACGTCCGACCTTACAATTTCGGTATTTGCAAGTTGAGCTATGACCTCTATGATTATAATTTTTTTATTCAATCAATATAGATTATTTCGTAACGGTTTACCATGTAAAATTTTAATTTTCCTTGTATTAGAATTTTGACCCATTTTCAACGAAGAAAAGTTCAGATAAGGGAAAAAAGTATTACCTTTTTTATTAAATAAATATTATATTCGTATGAAGAAATATATTTTTTTAGGAAAAAAAAATATAAAGCTTTGTTGACTAAAAAACCATTTCCAAATTTAAGACAAGACAAAAAATTGTGTGTTAATCTCAATGGCCTTGTCCACTCACCATCTAGCTCTCTTATATATAGATTACATTTTGACCCTAATTTTCACATCTTTAATTTACAATACTTTTAGTTAGTTCTAATTTGCTTCAGAAAAATGGTTTCTAAACTATCATTGCTTATCCAAGGCCTCATGGTCATGGCTGTTTTAATCTCTTTCATGGGGGAAGCAAGGCACTTGGGTATGATTTCCTCAATCTCTAGAAAGAATGAGTTTTCAATTTTCTTTTGAATTTTGCAGTTATAATAATTGAATAAAATGCAATAATAGGTTCAAGAGTTATTCATTTGATGATTGACAATTTTACCTCCTTACAAGGCTCCTATAGAATTGACCATAGCGGAATAAATTTCCATTCCATGTTCAATTTCCCTCCATAAACATATCTTCATACTTTTTCTAATGGTCTACCCCCAATTACATTAAGGATCCACACTTTTTTTTAACCATAAAAAATAATTCAAGTAGTAAGCCATTTTCACCACTTTCACTCTAATTGATTATTTTTAATTGGACACTCTTATTATCTTGTTTTGTCTATAGTAAAATTCATGTGATCATCTCATGCATCTACACATTTGTCGATCGATATATGTATGTTATTAATTATGTCGAACCAAATTTGTGAAGTTTATTATGTTCATTATTCCTAAATTACTAAATTTAAGGAAACTCTGGTGCAAAATATGTGTAATTTTATTTGAATATGACTCACGTTTTTGTAGTTGAGACACAACAAAATGATGTGGATAGAGTCAAAGATTGTGCAAAAACGAATGGTAAAGACGGTGGTGATGCAAGTTCTGATTGTTGGGTAGCCCGTGATCCATTTAGACCACATCCACCATCAGTAGCTGCCGAGGTTACTACAAATCAAAATGGTGTGCACAGTGTCAAAGATTGTGCAAAAACAAGTGCTAAAGACAGTCGTGGTGCAAGTTCTGATTGTTGGGTAGCCCGTGATCCATTTAGACCACATCCACCATCAGTAGCTGCCGAGGTTACTACAAATCAAAATGGTGTGCATAGTGTCAAAGATTGTGCAAAAACAAGTGCTAAAGACAGTCGTGGTGCAAGTTCTGATTGTTGGGTACCCCGTGATCCATTTAGACCACATCCACCATCTGTAGCTGCCGAGGTTACTACAAATCAAAATGGTGTGCACAGTGTGAAAGATTGTGCAAAAACAAGTGCTAAAGACGGTCGAGGTGCAGGTTCTGATTGTTGGGTACCCCGTGATCCATTTAGACCACATCCACCATCTGTAGTTGAGGTTGCTACAAAGCAATTAGGAGGATCCATTTTCTAAGTTTACTAATGGCTAAATAAAGAAAACAAATGCATGTAAAAGTCAAAACGCCACACATGCAACATGCCCCCTTACGTGGGTCAAATCATGTGTCATTTCCTTTGTGTGTCATTGTCCATTAAATATAAAATAAAAATAAAAAGTTTCATGGACGTTTCCTCGTAAACATGTTGTTATTATTAATGAGATGTAAAATTATGGTTAATTTAGATGATGTATTGATTAATGGGTTAAATATGTTTGTGGTCCCTACATTTTGAGTGACTTTGAACAATAGTCCCTACATTTCAATAAATGTTTTTAAAATCCCTACATTTTTCCACCGTTAACAAAATTGGTCCTTGCCGTCTATTTTTGCTGACTGGACAAACGGAACATGCCACATAGACACCACCAAGAAGCCACATGGCCTCATTAATAACATGTCATGCCACATGTTAAAATCCTAATTTAAATTAAAAATTGAATATTTTTTTATTTATCACACTTACAAAATTAATATAAAAAAGTAAAACAATCCCCTTTACTCTTCCACGATCTCTTTGTACCAACACCACCACCAAACTCATCATCTTTCTTCCATTATTTTTCAATTTTTCATAAATTAAGGATTTGAAATTCCTTCTTCATCATGGAACACCTTCTTCCCATTGATTGACTTCATGATAGTTATCATCTTCAGTTTCACAACCCAACCCTTTTGTTAAATCACAACCTTTTTTCTATCTTCACCTTAATCTTGAAATCAGAAGTGTTCTTCTTAGTGAACAACTACACAAATTTGAAGAACCTCAAATTTGGTACTATCCGCATCACATAACCGAAAATTCCAAAGCTATCGCAAAAATTAGAACAAAGTTGATGAATTTTCAGATCTAAATTTGTCTGATTTTGTTGGCATCTGGATTGTCATTGTTTGAGTTTTTGTTTACTGCAGTTTCAAGTTGTTCATTAAGGATATTGTTGCTGCTAGGTTCTGTTGTTGCTGCAAGTTCCATTCCAATCCAAAACAAGTTCATCTTTCACCGCCCCCCTTCTTCCCGTGTATAACCCAGTCGCCCCTCCACTTCGTCGCCGGAAACCCCTAAATCCCTCCATTGCGCCGTGAATAATCACCAAGATTGGGATGTGAGGGGAAGATTCAATGCTAGTCTTGGAGGGGTACTCTTTTTCAGATTGCTGGATTTCACAATCTTAATCTTGTTATTCATAAAGATATCTGTCTCCTGAAACAATTTTTTGGGGATGCAAATAATAACAGGATTACAACACCTGCTTCAGAAGGAGATATCGATTTGAAAAGACTGAAAAATCAAAAAGCCAAAATAACCAATAGTTGTTTCAACCCTCATTCTAAGTATGTTTGAGAGAATTTCTGGAATTAGGCTTTGGGAGGATGCAACTGGATTAATGGAAAAAGTTTTATTTCCTCATAGAGGATTAATTGATAAGGTTAAAAAGGATTTTTTTTTTTAACAAAACGGTTTTTTATTAATAAAAAATTATGTTATAATTAAAGTTAATTATAATATTCAATTGATAAGGTTAAAAAGGATTTTTTTTTTAACAAAACGGTTTTTTATTAATAAAAATTTAAGTTATAATTAAAGTTAATTATAATATTCAATTATAATGTTTATCCAAATGCCACGTGTTGACACATGTGTCCACATAAGATGCCACTCAAAAAAAATGGGCCCCACAATACGCCACATCAGCATTCTGTTTGCCTTGTCAGCGAAAATAGACGGTAGGGACCAATTTTGTTAACGGTGGAAAAATATAGGGATTTTAAAAACATTTATTAAAATGTAGGGACTATTGTTCAAAGTCACTCAAAATGTAGGGACTAAAAACATATTTAACCCTTGATTAATTAATGAGGTTTGATAGCTCAATTAATTTTAGTAGTAGTAGTAATAATAATAATAATAATAAAATATAGAGTCATGAGAAAAACGAGGGACGCCATTGTACTACTACTACAGTTCCAATCTTGATCACATTTAATTAAGTTTTATTAGTTTCGTATCCTCCAACTAACTGAAAATTGAGTTCTTCGATCTGAACTGGAGAGATGGCAGAGAAAGAAAACGGAGTAACAGTAGAAGAAGAAGAAGAAGAAGAAGAGAGCTTCAACAAAAAGAAGATATACGACGTCGTTCAGAGTCTTATATCAGAACCTTCTTATACTGCTAATCGGATCAAAACCTCACTCTCTCCTTATATTCCCGAAGCTTCTAGAAACTACACTCGCCGTGTTCTTCGCTGGTCTCGTCAAGGCTCTTCCCTTCGACCTCTCCTTCTCATTTCGGTTCGGTTACTCTCTCTGTATATTTTCTATTTCAAGTAATGAATTTCATATCAGTGTTAGTTAATTGTTGTTGTTGATACTTCTAATTAATGCAAAGTTTGTTCGTATATTATTCCAACGCTTTAAATTGTGATTGCAGTTACTAATTGTAGTCACTATAGATCTTCAAAATATTTATATTAACAATCGTTGTTCTGAGGAATGATGAGTGATTAATGATTATAGATTAGTACTTCTTAACAAGAAAAAAATAATAATTAACATTCCAAAACAAAATCATATTAAAATTACTAAATTAATAATGTTTTTCAGGGTTTTAAATAGCGAGTTTAATTCTCATAAACTTAGCTTAGCTTAGCTGGGAAGGACATTGCAACATGCAAGATTCGGGGTTCCAATCCTGGATTTCCCAACTTATTCGGGTGAAATTTTGGCCACTAGCCTACTTGACCAACAAAAAAAGGGGTGCAATTACTAGTACTAAAAAAAGAGTAATGATATTGAGAGACAAGTTTTTCCCCCTACTTGTGCGACACTTTGTTAATCATGTTAAAAATGTGGTTAATTTAGTAGATTAGATATATTTTTTTCAATTCACACTCAATTCTGATTAACTCAAGTGCATGATTGGGGGTTGGGTAGCTCACTTGGTTGATCTAAGGGATTAAAGATCCAGAGTTTGAATCCTGACTAGAGAGAAAATATTAACATAACAACTAACATACTAACATTTACCATAATTTCATAATTTTGAATGTCATCGATCTAAACTAGTAACTATTTACTCAGCTGAGTTAACAACAATTCTGCATGTGATTAACCGGGTGTCGCAGCCCATAGGTGTAGGGAAAATTGGGTGTCCATGAAACATTTTGGAGGGAAAAAAATAGTGGTTGCAGTAACGATTGGAATGGTAATTGTGCTGTGATCATTGATATTGTAGAGGATCACAATCAATGAGCCTTGGTTGTGGTCGCATTATAGTTTCAAAAATTTGTTATGTCGCAGTCTAGATTGTGGTTGTGGACCGGACCTTTATTAAAATCCTGATGTGCTTAACCGTGAAGCATGTAATAATTAGTAAAATTAGTCCTCAGTGAATATTTGACTATCATTATGCATGTTAATTTCATTGTGTAAAATGTTAGTTTTAGACTTTTAGTTAGTTTTCCAATTCTGTTACATTGCAGTTAGTTAGTTACAGAGTGGTTAGTTAGTCTGTGGCTTCTATATTTATTCTATGTGGGACTTTGGTTTCCCATTACACCTCCTCACGACATCACTATTGGGCTCTGGTGTTTATAAGCCATTTGGTTGCATTTTATATCATTTCGGTTTCATCCTTCTGGTTGTGTTTACTGCAATATTTGTGTGTAAGAAATCTCATTCTCAGTTTTGAAATCATAGATGTTTCTATACCAATTCAAGAGAACATGCTAAATGAAATTGTTAAGCTGCAAAATTATCCATATTTTTAGTGTAATCAGCATATCAAGAAAATAGGGTTTCATAAAATTATCCTTTTAGTTGAATGTTTATGGTTTCTTTTCAAATTTCTTCAGGTTGGGACAATTGCTCTTGTTGCCTTGACAGGACTCCTTACCTTTATGCTTCTCCTTCTGGTTGCAACTATCAATGCCATCATTGTCTCTCTTTTCATTTCTTTGGTGGTGGCCGGAGGATTCTTGGCTCTTTTCTTTGCTTTAGTGACAGCAATATATATTGGAGCATTATCAGTTGCCATATTTGCAATTTCAACAGTTGTCTTTTGGACAACCGTGGCTATTCTGATAACTGCAGGTAACCAGCTGTTTTCCAACCTTTTTCTTTTCTCTTTAATTGCTCGATCTTGTTTGCTATTTAAATTGTTATGAACATTTTGATAGATTAGCTATAGATTAAATTTTCTTAATGACATGTAGATATAAATCGGACTATAATACATGCTGGGATTCTGAGTTTCAATTAAATTGCTTTTTTTATGAAGACTGGAATTTTTTCTGATCATTGATTGGGCTAGTTTGTTGCATTACCCTGTATAGAAAGATACTTGAGTATTTCCGAAAAGTGTGTGTGTGTGTGTGTTTTGGTTACTGCATGCATTTTCATGATATATTGAATGTTTTAATTTTTGCATGTAATTGTACGCGGACTAAACACAGTCTTGTTGACATCTATGAAACATTGACACGCACAGGCACAAAACCAACACAAACACACAGAAACAGGTCTCAGTGTTGAATGAGTATCATACACTGACTGTCCGACACTGGTTAGACACTCGCACACACCTCCAACCTGAGGTATTGATGCTAAATAGGTTGATATTGCCCTCAGAACTCCTTAATCACCTAATAATGCACGTTAGGAAATTAAATTATTTATATGCCAATTATTTGAATGCTGACACAATGCTAGTCAAAATAGTTGCTGAATACCAGAATTACCTGATGGAATTCTTTCTTTCAATCTCAACTCAACAAATTGGAAATGAATATGCAGTTGACATTTCTAACAGTCGTGATCTTGGCAATAGGATGAAAATCGAACAGCTTTGACTTAAGTTGTATTCTATATCCAGTTTAATAAATTTAAAGTTAAAACACAAGTAGCTGATCTCCATCAAACGGTTGACATTCACCGACAGCAATGACTGCATTGTTTTGCGACTGTAGGAAACTTAGGTCCACAGCAGAGGTTCTGTGGTAGATCTAACTATAACATGACAATATATTTTTTCCTTGCGACTCTGAAATCAAATGCAATGCTGAAGTTTTTTGCTTCCTGAGATGGATTTTTATCTAAGATTGCTTTTTGTTTTCTCCTTTTTTTGGTCTAACACTAGTATTGCATGAACATGAAAATAATACGAGCAGGATGGGTTGGATTCTTTTGTACTGCATGGTTGATAGCTAGCAAGAGCCTTGGATTTGCAAAACACTCATTAAGCGTGAGTGGCTCTGCAATTTCAAATTATTCTGCTGCTTGGGGTAGCCGCAACCTTTCACACAAACATTCCGATTAGGAGCTGATCACAGGTAGGAGCTTATGTGTGAAGTTACATGTGGATGCTGTGAAATGGCAAAAGCTTCTTCTGTTGACTGGAATATTCCCAAATCCCACTCACTGTTTGGTTTCGATGGCTATGATTATGTTTGTACTTATGAGCTGAGAGCAGTGTTGATAAAATATGCTGGTTGTATGTATTGTGTTACACAATTAAGGGTTGAAAAAGCATTGGCTTTTCTTTGTTAGCCTACGTAATTACCTGGTATTGTACAACTTAAGCTTGCATGAAATTGCATTTGTGTGGTTAATAATGTAATTTTTAAATGTTTGTAGTTGATGTACTTGTATGAACGAAGGTGTAAATGTGATATCAGTGTAGCTAGCCATCATAACGAAAAAAAATGTGGAAACATCGGGTATTCATTTGAAACCAGAGCAGGATCATATTATAACACGACAGGTGATTATAACCTTTAATATAACTGTTATTAATGTTAATACATTGGCCTATTGGTTCGAACATGCCATTTTATGTCTGCAACTTTTATGAGTGTGATTGAAATTGGCCTAATCTAGATACAAACCTGTGCGCTGCGTGGTGGAATAATATTTTTTCTTTTTAAGAAATTACAACATGATATTTACGGTGTTGGAAATGATGAAGATTTAAATCACACAAGGGATTAGGAAGACATGATATAGTCCTTGATTCTAATAAAAAGAGCACAAGGTAGCATAGAAATATATATATATATATATATATATTAGGTGATAGATATATTGGAAAATACAACTTTTTATTCTGATTTCAGTTGTAGATAGGCAATGCATAAATCCCTCAACAAAAAAAAGCAATGCATAAATGTTGAATATAACCATTGTTATCTTCCTCGTTTCTGTTGGCAAATTCATATATTATTGCCTTGCCTCAAAGTCTGTATATCCCAAGACATTAGAGAGAAGGATTAAAAAATGAAATGAAGTAGAAGTGAAGAATTTTGGTAAAGGCATGCAAAGCTCCAAAACTTGAATATTTTCATCCAAGGCACAAAAAACATCTCCTTCAATGCTATCATGTTTGCCAACCAACTAAGGTTCTAACTGAAGACAGCAAGTGGTTGAATATATTTGTTAAAGGCAACATGATGTCTCTGTTAAGAATTTTAACACAGATAGGTAGTAAGAGAAAAAAAGTAAAGATTGAATATAACGATTTTTTCAATTATCGTTTAAGGAAGGCAAGGATAGTGAATGTAGTCCAAAATTTGTGTTTTCTCCAAATATATTTTGTTGAGAAATGTAGCACAAAGTTTGTGTTTTCTCCAAAATTAGATAATGCATTGTATCTTGAGAGATGAACATCAATAGTTTGGTAAATAAGAAAAAAAATGGATGGAAGAGAGAAACAAATGTGGAGCAGAAAAATAAAGAATATTTTTAGTCAAACCTCGTGTATTTCTGGTTATACCCAAATTTACTTAAAATTTTAAGTTAATACCAAAGCTGCATTTTTCATATAAATTTCTCAAAACTCTTTCTTCATTGTCCCCAGTGGCGAAGCCAAAAATTTTATAGAGGCTGGGCTGGGCTGGCAAAATCTGCAGGAAATGGCTGGGCTGGGCAAAATCTGCAGGAAATTAGCTGGCTGTTGCTGCAGGAAATGGCTGGGCTGGCAAAATCTGCAGGAAATTAGCCCAAAAATCCGCAGGAAAAGCTCAAAGTTGTAATAATGGCTGGGCTGGCTACAAAGGAAAGTTGGAGCTGAGCTTGGGCACTAGCCCAGGCTAGCTGGGGGGTGGAATCGCCACTGATTGTCCCACTCTAAACCGCACTCTAAACTTTCACCCCTTCTCACTCATAAACAATCATGAATGTGAAACTCATCTCAATGAAAGATTAAATATTCTATCATAACATCTTTCATCCATACTCGACTACATATAGGTAAATGAATTTCTTTTCTTTTTTCCAATTTTTCAACGATGTTAAGTTTCTATTTTGTCTTTGTTCCACGTCCTTTATCTTTTCTAAAAAAGTAATTCTTTCATAAAGTGTGTGGTAACTAAGCTTAAGTATTAATCATATATTAACGTAATTTAAATTTACATTCTTCATCACTTAAAATTTAAAATAAAGTTAACACAAATTAAATTTAGATATTAACACTTAAACTTAATTTTTTTTTTGTCTAGTATCCTAGTGGTCGGAGCTCACACATTTAAATGTGAAGAAGTGGGATGTCCGGAGTTCGAACCCCAACCTCTACATAAATTATGCAATGTGCCTACCAACTCCAACTGAGCTAAGCTCACGAGGACCGCTTAAACTTAATTTAATTATGTGCAAACTATAAAAATATGTAGTAGAATTCTTCTAAACCAAACAAGAAAAATGATTTCATAAAAAGTGATTTTTAATTTATTGATGAAGAACTTTCTAACTTTTTGTTTATTATTCCACTCCTTTTTAAAACACCACAAAACACTCTGAACTGCTCCGACAATCCCGCCGTGATTCCTCCGTCACCCCCGCCGGCCACAATGTTAAGTGAGTGAATCTTCATGACGGTGACATGCTTAGCTTACTCCGCCGCAGTAGCAGCAGCAATAGCAGAAGAGTCCATTTTTTCAACAGGTTTTATTCTCCATCTTCTTACGCAGCATTAATGTTAGAACCTTCAACTCCAAATTTCAACACCCCACTTCACAAAACTACAACAAATTTGCCTCATTTAGTTGCTAAAGTCTTCAAGTCCTTAAATTGGGGTGTTGCAAGGGAAATCAAGTTCAAGGGTTGGGTTCAAACTCATGGTTTTTCTCATTCAATCAATTCCTTTACTATCATCATTCACACTTATGCTTTCGCTTCTATGCCTTTAGAAGTCTTTATTTTGCTTAGAGAAATTGTTGAATTCTATAAAGAGGATGCTCGTGACGCTCGCGAACTGTTTGCGATATTGCTTCATTCGGCATGTCATGTTATTGTGTTTGATATGCTTATCAAAGTATTTGCTTCAAATTCTATGCTTGAACATGCTTATTATGTTTTTGTTAGTGCTAAGGATGTTGGAATTGAAGTTAATATTATGTCTTGCAATTTCTTGTTGAAATGTTTGGTAGATGCTAATAGAGTGGATGATGTTGATGGTGTGAGTGTGAGGTGTTTTTTTGAGGATTTGAGAAATTTTGGTCCAACGCCGAATATCCACACTTATACAATCATGATGAATTTTTACTGTAGAGATATTCGGTGCAGTGCTGATATCAGTCGGGTTTCTGAGATTTTAGGGAAGATTTATAGGAGTGGGGAAACCCCGAATGTTGTTACATATAGTACTTATATTAAGGGACTTTGTAAAATTGGTTCTCTTAGGGTTGCATGGAAGTTAATTTGTAACATGTGTCGAGAAAACCAGCCAATCAATAACCATTGTTTTAATGCTATCATGTATGGAATGTGTCAAAGAGGTGAGTTAGGTGAAGCTTCACAAATTTTGGAAGAAATGAAGAGCTTTGGAATATTGCCCGATGTTTATGGTTATAGCATTTTAATTGATGCCTTCTGCAAGAATGGAGATGATAAGAAAGTTCTTGACTTGAGGGAGGATATGAAGCTCAACCAAATAAAACCATCCATTGTTAGCCACACTTCCATCATCCACCGTCTATGCAAGAGCAAGACTATGCCGATGCAAATCGTGATGAATAAGTTCCGTGCTATTGGTGCTTCTGGTTGCAAATATGATCAGACTATTTATGAAACTTTAGTTGATGGATTTTGCAGGGAAGGCGATATGGTTTCAGCCGGAAAGCTTTTGGAGGAGATGGGTAGCAATAATTTTGCTCCTTCTGCTTTTTGTTATTGTAGTCAAATTAAGGGGTTCTACAAATTGAGACAATTCGCTAACATGTTGAAAGTTTATAGTATCATGCAAAAACGTGGTATATGGCTAGATACCATCGCTTGCAATCATATCCTTAGTATTTACTGCAGGAAGCGCGACTTCAATGAAGCCTTGGCATTGTCGGAGGAATTCCGGGATCATGGTGTTTCCCTCAACCCATATTCATATAATGAATTCATCCACAAGCTTTGCAGAGAAAGATTTCCAGAAAAAGCACTGCAGCTTCTTCCAGTAATGCTTAAAAGGAATGTACTTCCCGGAGTTGTTAATTATAGTACTCTTATATCTTGCTTTGCCAAACAGATGAATTCTAAAAAAGCTGTGAAGTTATTCACAAGAATGACAAAAGTAGGAATCACTTTCAACGTCAAAACGTATACAGCTCTTATTGACCTATGCATCCGTAATTGCAAAATTGGTAAGGCATGTGACTTATTTGAGGATATGGAAAAAAGGGGTGTGCATCCAGATCAGATTACATATAATACTCTAATAGCTGCTTTTTGTAATACTGGAGATATGATAATAGCGAAGAAATTATTTGTTAGAATGTTAGAGGAAGGTTGTTCACCGAATGTAGTTACTTATACATGTTTCATTAATGCATATTGGAAGTTAGACATGAGAGATCAGGCTCATAAGTGGTATGACGAAATGAGGGCAAAGGGTCTGTCCAGATAATGTAGGTCATAAGGTTCCGTGTCCGGAAGTTGATGCAATTCATGGAGTTAGATAGCTCTGTCAAGGCCTCCATTGTATCCAGCTGGTATGTGTTTTGACATAGTTTCTTTCTTTTTGTGTTTTGACATCTCTAATATTATATACCATGTTATTCAACTTGCGTGTGAATTGTTAATCCATTTTAAACTGTTTGATTGTAGATTCATAATAAAACCTCTGTGGCTCAATAGTTGTATCACTCATTGTCATCCACTTATTATCAATCGCATTATTTGTTGTGAATATCCTTCTAGTTTATATACAGCTATCCCTACTAGCTTGTATTTTTGTGAGTAATATTTAAACTATCATTTTTAAGTCAATAAAATGAGATCTATCTACGCAATTTCATGTTGGGTTATGCAACTTGCATATTAGATTGCCTGATCTTTTTGATGAATAAAACTGTTTTTTGAATCGAAAGTTCATTGTTCGTTATCCCCATGTTGCAGAAATTTGCATAGCTGTAGGTGATTCAGCTGGGGGAACTAAGCAAGGTTATGACAGGCGCTTCAGGTAAAGTACACATTATTAATTGAAAGCCTACAACAGTAGAACCACCTGACAGGTGTGTGCACGCATGCGCACACAGACACACACAGACAGTCACAAATGTACACATTCATTCATGAGTTGCATACTTTCCCCTTCATGCAATAGAGTTGTGGGCTTGGATTGGTAACAATGCTTAGGTCCACCAACTATGTTTTGATATTCATTTTGTTATTAGAATAATAGGGGCGGTTTAGAACACATGGTCATAGATGCTGCAATGTCAAGTCTTGAACAATTGTCCTAAAAGCTTAATTTGTTTGATAAAGAGACCTGAGTGATTTTGATACTATCTCTGTAACAGTGCACAACCTCACTATACCTTGTGCTGAAATTTTACCTTTTAATTTGATGAAATAGAGGCTGTAAGGACTAACGCCTAACTAGTGACCACTTGTTGGGGAAAATACTCAGAAGTTTAAACTCTTGGGTAAAAGACAGTACTGGATTTATTACCTCTGTAACCGAAACTGTTAATTTTACTGGATTTAACTTGTTGCCTAATTTATGTGCTAGTTTGCCCTTCTGGTTGCAACTATCAATGCCTTCATTGTCTCCCTTTTAATTTCTTTGGCTGTAGCCGGAGGATTCTTGTCTCTTTTCTTTGCTTTGGTGACAGCAATATATATTGGAGCATTATTAGTAGCAATATTTGTTATCGCCACAGTTATGTTTTGGACAACTGTGGCTATTCCAATAACTACAGGTAACTCGTTTGCCAACCTAATTCTTTTCTTTTTAATTGCTTAGTACTGTTTGCAATTTAAATTTTATTAGTTTTTTGATAGGTTGTTTAATTTGAGCAAAGCTATAGATTAAATGACTTGTAGATATAATATAAATTGGACTATAACACATGCTAAGATTCTGAATTTCAATTTAACTACTTTTTGTTGAAGACTGGCATTATTTCAGATCAATGATTGTGCTAGTTTGTTGTGTTACCCTTTGTAGAGATACTTGAATCTTAAAGTATATTGTGTCTCTTCTGGTCACTGCGTACATTTTCATGATATATGGAATGTCTTCATTTTCGTATGCAATTGTGCATGGATTAGACGTATCTTGTTGACATTTATGAAGCATCGACACAGACACACACAACATGGCACTAACACAGGCACAGACACTGACAATGATTTAAAAAATGAGTGATTGTGTGTCGAACACTGTCGCACTGACAAACACCTTCAACCTGAAGTATCAATGCTACATAGATTGATATTGACCTTAGAACTCCCTAATAACCTAATGCCCATTGGAGATTAAATAATTTATATGCCATTGTTTGAGTGTTGCCACACATGCCAGTCAAAAGGGTTGCTATATACCAAAATTGCCTGATGGAATTGTTTCTTCAACCTCAACTCAACAAATTGGAAATGAATTCGCTGCAGTTGACATATCCAACGGTTTTGATCTCTCCTGTAAGATTAAAATCGAATGGCATGAACTTCAAGTTGTTTTTTATATCCGATTTATTAAATTTAAAATACCAGTGGCCGATCTCCATCCAATGGTTGACATTCACCAACTGCAATGACTGCATTGTTTTGTGGCCGCATGAAATCCAGGTCCATTACTTGTTTGCTTATGCTAGCCACGATATAGGTTCTGTGCAATGCTTAACTATAACATGACAATATCCGCACTGAAATCTAATACAGTGCTTTAAGGTTTTAGCTTTCTGAGATTGATTTTTATGTAAAAAGTTCTGTGGCAACTCTTAACTATAACATGACAGTAAATTTTGCTCTTTCTGCACTAAATCTAATGCAATACGTAAGTTTTTAGCTCTCTAGGATGGATTTTTATGTATGGTTATTTTATCCTTTTTCTTGAGTATAATTTCTAGTATTGCATGAACATGAAAATAATACGTGTCAGGATGGGTTGGATTCTTTTACACCGTGTGATTGGTAAGTACAAAGAGCCTTAGATTTGCAAGACGCTCACGGAGCAAGAGTAGCTCTGCAATTTCAACTTATTCTGCTGCTTGGGGTAGCCGTAACCGTTTACACAAACATTCCAATTAGGAGCTGATCACACGCGGTAGCTTATGCGCTAAGTTACATGTGGATGCTGTGAAATGTCAAAAGCTTCTTATATTGACTAGGACATTCCTAAATCTCGCTCACTGTTTGGTTTCCATGGCTATGTCTATCTTAATATTAGACTTTTTGGTGCCATGTACATCACAGAAACTAAAGGCACACTTTTTTAGCCAAATTTAGCTCTCATGGCTTAAGCAGCAAACTCAATTTTTTGAAATTCAAATCCTCACTAAAATACAAAGAAGATTCTCTCTGATATACATTTTACTTAGGGAGAGTATCTTTCCAGTTCCACTTCCTCAAAGACTCATACCCACTTTCTCTCACTAGCAGCAGATTTCTTTTTCTCTCATAATCCGAAACCCTCTTCTCTCTTTGTTTACTTTCTTCTCCTCTTTCGCTGTTTCTTCTTCTCCTTCTTTGTAAAACTCACTCTCAACATCCATGGAAAAACAACCTTCCATCAATTTTCTACTTTCATCTTTTAATCATTCTCAAAATCAAGATTATACGCACATCTACAAATCACCAGCGGCCACCGCGTCGGAGTTCGCTTCTGCCACACCGGATTTGCAGTTAGAAACTTCATTCAGGTTTTCTTAAGTGTTCTTTATAGTGGCTTCCTTCTTTGATATGTTTGTTTTCTTGATGGTTTTTTTTTACCATAAATATATTTGCATGTCACTAATTTTTGGATTTCATTTTCTTTTTTGATCGTCGAAGTGAGGACTCAAAGTATTTGAGAAAATGTCTTAAGAAGAAAAATGATGATACTCAATAGGAAATGTTTCCATGTTCTTTAGCTTCTATATCAATTCGTATTTGAAAAATTTCAAGTTTGATAATTAGGCATTAGTGGCTCCAGCTATTATATACCACCGAGTCAATGACTATTTCCTTCAATTTGCATATTTCCACACTTTAAATTTTAATTAATAGTTCTCTTTCAATCTACAACACAGTCAATATATACTTGAATGTAATAATTGATTTGATTCTGCTACCAATCTCATTGATGCTATGTTGCTTTGTACTTTTTCAGGTAGTTAACACCAATACAACCAAAGGTATTTTTCCTTTAATCGATTTTATGTTGGATTTTTGTAAATTTGTATTTTTCATTGAATAAACGTGAATATGTGGTGCCTTTGTTGCAGGATCAGTTTATTAGAAAACTACTAGCTTTGCGGTTTGTTTCCTTGTAGAAGCTCTTTTATTAAGGTTCTTTTCAAATTGTCATTTTTATGGTATCAACTAGGATTATTATTTCCACTAAAAGACGATTTTCAATCGTAAAAGTGTTCTTACTTCTTATAAAATAGTTTTCATTTTGAGACTATACATGCACGTTATGTTTTTTAGGCTTTTTACTTATGGCAGAATATTATGTCATTAGCATGCCTCTTCAAAGTCAAACACAAAATGCTTTGTCGGTCCCCTAAAAAAAGGGATGCTTTGCTGTACACATGACCAGTCCCATTCCATCTTCAATATTCTCCTTGGTCAATGTTGTCTCGTTCAACACTTACTTTATACCCAGAGACTTACAGTAACCCTAAATTGGTACAAGGTTTTCCCACCAAGAAAATCTTCCCAATTCACACAAACCAACCCATTTCCTCTTTCACTAAAATAACAGGGATCGAAAATTTCTATTCGCGGAAGTTCACTACAGCCCATCCTTGAATGTCGGTTTTTTAAAGGGATGAAAATTTGAAATTCAATTCCAGTTTGTTAAAGGGATGAATTTTGAGTAGGCAAATTTTGGTTTAATTCATTTGGTTTTCTAATTAATTCGTTTCAGTTTTAGTGATTAAAAATGAGTTTCTAAACTTGCAGTTTCATTTACATGTGGCCAAATACATTATAAATTTATACGTAATGCTTATAATGTCATGATCATGTCCATGGTGACATTTCTATGAATCCATTCCTATTATTTTCTTTTGTTTTTAATTTAATGTAGGAAGAATAGTGACCTAGAAGAATGTTAGTGGAATCACACTGTGATTTTCTTTTGTTGGTCTTGGCTGTATATGAATAAGCTTAGCAATATATCATTTTGTTAATATCATTGAGGGAATGTAGTTTACAAATTTTGTTCAATGCTTTCTATTTCTGATTTTGTTATATATTTTGTTTTTGATTCTTTTCCTGATTCCTAATTTTCATAATCAGTGATTTGAGTGTTGTAAAGTTTGGAACTCCTAACGATTGGTACTGTTTTCTTAATTTCAGGTTATTTGGTAAAAATTTGGGAAAGGATTTGAAATTTTTAGGTAAGCTTTTTAGGCTATTCATGTGCTTCTCTTGCAGATTTCATAATTTTACACAAGTTTGATTTTGTTATTTATTTGCAGGATGTTGATAATATAGGTGATGGTTCTAATAGTATAGATGATGGTTCTAATTGTTTTTATTATTGATGTTTTAGTTTCATGTACTCTAGGTGATGATTTTTGTAAATAAATCTACTAGCATTGGTATGTAGTGGTTTTGATTTCTTTCTTTTTTTCTTATTTATTACACAACAAAGATATCTAGGAAGTTTAATCCTCTAGTCCTCTCCATGGATGCGAGAATATTTCGGTGGACAACAGAGATATCTAGGAAAAAGAACTTCAGAACATGAGGTGATTTTGATTCATGAATTTGTGTCTCAAAATGGAATTGCAAGTGCATATTTATCCTACCATGTTCATATTTCCCTCTCTTTGTGGATATTAGTTGATGTACTTTCACTGAGTCATTTTCTTTTGAACTTTCAATTTGAATCCCAGTTAGGAAATAAGGGCTCTGTGTCATTATTTTCTCCACAGTTCTGACTGTTGCTTTCTGTTTATTTATTTAATTATTACTCCCTCCGTTTCAAAATGAGTGTCGCTTTAGCAAAAAAAAATTGTTTCAAAATGAGTGTCGCTTTCAGTTTTCAATGCAATAATAACTTTTTCTTTTCAATTGTACCCTCCAATTAATACTCTGCACACTACTTCCAAAGTATTACTTTTAAACCTAACCAATAGTTAATAAGGATAATTTGGTAAAATAACCATTATCTTTCTTTTAATCATTGCATTTCTTAATATGTGTGTAAACATCTAAAACGACACTCATTTTGAAACGGAGGGAGTAATATCTATCTTTTTATTGTTTTTTGTAGAGATTGAGATGAGTAAAAATAAAAAACATTATTTGAGTTTTATTTACCATTACCAACTCCATTTCAAAGTTCAGGGTCCTATATACACTCTCTCATAAGGTACTATTTCACTATTTTTCTTTACATTTATAGATAGATATAAATGAACTTCATGTGTACAATCCCAAAACTCAACTCGGTTTGTATATTGCAGGTGCAATTTCTGGAAAAGTCACTCGTGGAGACCTGTAGCTTGGTCAATATTCACCTAATTTGGAAAGAGTATGCTTAGAGGCACTTGTGAGAAACTGCTAAGATGCAATCCAATTACCTTTCTCATTTGCTTCTTTTGTTTTCCTAAGATTTGAATTTTCTCAGCTTATATGAACTTGGGATTGTAGCTATTTGATATATTTTGTCTGGGATAAGTGCTATAGGTTTTTTTACTACCATAGCATGTCTTTAGGGCCATTGCGATGGAAGTTTTAAAGTACCCGAACCAAAATCATTTGATTAACTTGCAATGTTGAATTTGATCATATATTTGATTTGATTTCTGATTTTTAGGTAGAATGTTTTTTGGTATGTTTATGTTTGCAAATTAGTGTTCTCTTCTCAATCTTTACAATATTCATCTTTGATGGCAAGTGGTTGTTCATCTAATATGCAGAATTGGATTTGTGATTTGCATTCTGAGCTAGCTTAAGGAGTTGAATACATGACAATATGAATGGTATGGAGCTGTATTTGGAATAGCATATTTGTGTAAAGATTTAATGTATCTAATCTATGTGGATGTGTATTTATATTAGCTTATTAGTATTTTACTTTGATTTGATGAATGTTGGCATCTCTTAACTATATTAGTATTTTATATGAAAAATTGTTTGCTACCAAAAGTAAATGCTGATTAAGTAATTTCTTGATTTGATGAATGTTTGCATCTCATTTGGCAGGTTTATTTTTTTGGTTCTACTGCTTTGGAGCAAAGCTATCATGTTCCCTCGTGATATGCAGGATTCACAGTTTTCAAGTTCTCTTGCTGAATGTGTGAGAATTTGGCTTTGGTTTAGATGTTGACTTAGGTTTTGGTGGTTAGATCTCTTATTGGTGTCTTGAGGTATCCTTCAATTTAGGTGATGTTTGCATTGGTGTTATTGTTTTCTTTTGGGCGTTCCGTCTATGTACGGCGCCTTTGTATTGTAGTTTCTGTTTCCTGGTCCATGTCGTCTTGTGCAGGGATTTGATTTTTAATAAATTTTATTGTTTCAAAAAAAAAAGTTCTCTTGCTCTGCTTGCATTTGGATAATGAATATGAATATACTTTCACTTTTGATGTTGTGTACACTGCCTTTGAATTCCTTTATTTGTTCATTAAATTGAATTTATCTACCAACCCAGACACACACACGGTCCCAACATTTAGACAAAGTAATAATTTGTGAGAGTGAAAAGCAAGTGAATAAATCAGACACTTGCACACACTTTCCACCTGAAATGCACATTAGAGACTAAATTATTTATATGGCAATCATTTGTGTGCTGCCACACATACTAGTCAAAATAGTTGCTGAATGCCAAAATAGCTTCATGGAATTCTTTCTTTCAATCTCAACTCAACAAATTGGAAATATGACGAGCCAGGATGAATTCTTTCTTTGATTAATTCTTTCTTTAAGTTTTTAGCTTTATGAGATGGATTTTAATGTAAGATTTCTCTTTTATTTTAAAAAACAGAGACTTTTCTTTGTTAGCCTACGTTGTTACCTGGTATTGTACAACTATGCATGAAATTGCATTTCGTGGTTAATAATCAGGACATTTCGGTCTACATGTGATTGAAATTGATCTTAAATGGTGCACCATAACAATATTGATCTGTACACTCATCAACATTTTAGTTTCCTAATCAGGACATTTGATTCACATTTACCAAATTTTTACGCCTCTTTCAACAATGGTTATAAAAAAGGCCAGCTGCCCAGTCCAAGAATTTACGAAAATATTTGTAATTCTTTAGGATATGGACACCCAAACAGAAATTGTCTTAAGAATGAGAAGTTAAGAACGCATATATTGATTCAATTTATAAGTTTTTTTTTAATCATCAAATATTATTAAGCTAGGTTAGCACAAAACGTACTAAACCCGCATAGGAGGAAAAAGAATACACAAGTGCCCAAAAACAAAAGCACCAAAACACCAAACAGTCTCATTAAAAAAAAAAAAAAAAAAAAAACCTATCAATCCTAGTTCAATTACAGAACCGGAAAGCAACATCAAAAACTGACAAAGAAAACACCAGCAATGCGCCTAACCCACAACTGATCCCCTATAAACCCTCCTGCACAGGCGCGGCAAAACTAGGAAAGAGAAGAAAAGAGACCCCCAAAAAACAGCAGCCTGCAGAAAACACCTGGACCAGAAGCCTCGCCAACAGAACCTGAGCTGTAGCAGACTCATCCTCGCGCTTGAAGGCACCACCTCGGATTCCACCGCCATTCATAATACAAACATGGCTGAATCTTCAGCCTTGATAAGTTCCACTGCCAAGACAGCCTAAGAATATCATCCACAACATCTCCCATGTCCATACTACCATTATTAAACACAATATTATTCCGGACCTTCCAAATGACCCAAATTGTAGTGTTCCAAATAAGCCGGGTACCCCTTTTAAGCTCTTTCCTATTCGACACCAAAGCATCCCAACACCGCCAATGGGCAAACAAATTCGATGGCATAATGAAATTCACTTCTAACCAATTTTGGACTTTCGCCCATATCCTCCAAGTCACCTTGCAATGTAAAAATAAATGATTTGTCGACTCATCCACCTCATTACAAAACACACAACGCGAATTACCATGTTGAGGCAATGCATTTCTCCGGATAAGATTCACTCTAGTCGGAAGACGATTAAGCAACCCCTTCCACGAGAGTGCCACCACCTTAGACGGGGCCGGGCTCTTCCGAATTTGAGCAAACACCCTATTCTCCTCTTCCCCCCTCTCGTTCTCAACCAAGACTCCCAATGCCAATTTCTTATACAAAGAGCCAACCGTAAAACAACCTCGATCCTCCAACTTCCAATACCACTCATCCTCCCCTTGGGACTTCTCAAAACCTTGAAGGTCTAACCTTAACTCATTAAGAAGCCCCTCCTCCCACACAAACAACTTCCTCCTCCAATTGAACAACCAATCAACCTCAATCTCTCCCTCCCTCCACATATCCGCCACTTTCGCTTCTTTTTGATTAGAGAGACCAGAGAGTCTAGGATATTTCTCCCTTAAAATCATATCCCCCCTCCATTTGGTATTCCAAAAGGAAGTACCTTCCCCATTATTCACTTTCCGGGACACTTCCGCATTAAACCAACTCTCCCCACCTCCCCCATCAAGAGACACCACCATCCTTTAGCTATCTCATGCTACGAAACATCAATTGAACTTGGCCAAACCTTAACAAATTCAACACAAAAACCAGTCCTACATGTTTAACCTAAACCTTTTAACAACTACAATACTCTTATGAGCCTCCTAACATTGCAGCATGCTGCAGAATCTAGCCAATCATTCAACAACCTCACAACAATAACCTAACAGCATTTTCTTTTCACCAACCAAATCAAAATGTTCTCAAGAGGGAGAGAGAAGTACTAACACCCAAGTCAACTAAGCTGTAGAAGAAGATCCTACTCAGATTAACTGACACTTGCATCATATGTTTCAGTACCATAACCAAAAAAATATATATGTAGTACTTTTTTTCCCTCAAAATAAAAACTAGGACATGATTTAGCAGTTAGCACCACTATCATTCTACCAACATGCATTAAACATCACTGATTCACTAACAACATAAAACATTGTCCTACAAATTTAGACTCCTGTTATAACAGAAGCAGCAGTAAACAATTTTGGCAATTATTTTGAGATCAGACGGCTCAAATTACACGTTCACCAACTCAGTTCTAAACAACATGTGTCATTGATTTAAATCAGACAGTCAAAATCAGTAATTGTGTGCACATCAAATCTATTTCCTTGTTCCACACTTCAAACACTAATTAGTTACCCTCCATGCCCTTAACTCTAAACCAACAACTCAAGGATATTGGTACAGTATCTACTATATTCCTAAGTTCAATTTTTAGGTAGAATACTTCTTGGCCAGAGCTTACTTAACTCTGAACCGAACTGCCGATTATCAGGCGCCGAGTCCCTCGAGACTCAGAGGGTTAACACAAAATAGAACTTAGTCACAAAACCATAAACAACTAGTTTAAATTCAAATTAAGAAAATGAAAATAAGAACTACATTTTTCATTTACCTACAAACTCTTCCCTCGTTGTTATATTCAATACATAACACAACAACACCATGAATCAAAAACCTTGATTGTCCGTTCAAAGAAACACATCTAGATTAAAACTACATCAACATAAGAGAAACCACATTCTATTCTCTCTATCATAATTTCAATTTTTCAACATAAAATTAAAAAAACTAACTTTTTAACTTACAAAGCGAAACCCTTCAAGTATTCAGGATCACGCTTAGCCCTTTCTTGAAACTTCTTAAACCACCGATCCAAAATATCCATCGGAACAATCAATTTCGAACCATCGACACCACAAAAACTCTGCATAAAATTAAACAAATTCTCACCAACTTTCATCGCTAACCGTTCAATCCTCTTCTCACCAGCAACATCAATTGAATTCAACGACGCCAGATCCTCCACCGAAACACCGATTTTCGCAGAAATTGGCACCGCATCGGCAGTCAGTTGTGGCTGTATCGCACCGGAGCCTGGCTCCGGCCAGAGGAGGGAGAGAACAGCGGAGGGACGAGCAATGGTGACAGCGCCGCAGAAGACGAATGGGGAGCCCGGTGATTGGACGTAGACGGCGAGGGCTTTGTCTGGTGGGAGAGTGAAGTTGTTGAGGAGGAAGATGCAGATTTCAGTGACTTGGTCGTATGCTTCACCTAAATAGAGGGGTGTGGTTAGCACTTACTTGCTTGAGACAGATACCCAATACGACACTGACACGAGAAAGATAAACTAAATAAACGTAATCACATGTGTTGGTGTCGTGTCAGTGTTGGTGAAAGAACTTACCGACGAATGTGTTCATGTCGAGGATCCAATGGAAAGTGTCGATTTGTGAGAAAGTTGAGATATCCATTGGGAAACTGCGGTTTGGGAAAACTACTCCGAACATTTTTTTTGATTGTGTTGTGAGAAAGAATTTGAAGTTTTGTGTCTTTGTTTTGTTTGTGTGCGAAGGAGTGAGGAGTTGTTGTTATAAGGGAAAAGAGAGAAAAGAAGATACTAGAAGAATCTGGATGCAATGTAGGGATAGATATGTCTTTTCGTGTTTGTTGTTATAGGAAGAAAGTAGAATCTAGTCGATAAGTTAAGTGAGCAAGAGGAAATTTATAGATGAGTTTTGTCAACAAAGTCAAACACTCTAGGTGGCTTCACCTATGGAGCTCCATCATGCATCCGAAATTAGGTTTAAGGAGACAAATATTTCTAATCTTTATTTGTGACTCAAATCTAATCTAAAGGGTGTATTGGGTTTTAAAAGATATTTTAAATCTAACTTGCTCCATCATATACAATTGTAAATATAGTATTCAAAAGCAAAAATACATTGTAGAGTATATACTTGACTCAAGTTCGTTTGAAATTAGCCCATCTAAAAAAAATAAACATATATTTTATCTATGCAATTTTATATTCATCATAATTAGTCATCACCCCGTTAAAAATTTATTCCACTAATAACCTCTATAATTTGTGCAGTCTCGAGGTAGCCCTTGTAAAAGGCAAAAATATGATAAATACAAAATAAATGAATTCATTTCTATTTTTGTATTTTTACGGGAGCTATTTTTAGACCTCACCCATATTAATGTGGTTATTTGAGGTATCAACCATTTTATTAATAACGTCCAAACCCAACATCATAGGGAGAATACACTACCCACCTTCTATCATTTGATTGAAAATCATATATAAAAAGTTAGTGCATAGCAACAACTCCAATAGAGCTGCACCCATTCGATCACGTACACCGGTCATATACTCAACGCACCGTAATACATGACACATACATCCTTACCATATAACAACCGAAGAGAGACTAAAAATTTGTTTTGGCATGAGCTTTCCTATAGTAAAATAAATGCCTCAATACACCAAGAAAATTACATAAAAAAAAAAAAATCACATTATTAGTCTCCTTATGCTATCAATCATCCACAACAGTGCTGAATGAAATTATAGTATGCCATAGCTGCATAATTTTCTCTTCAATGAACTCAGAGTATCTCTCATTCTCTTTTATTATCTTAAGTAGTACAACTCCAAGATACAATCCCAATCATTGACTCACTTACTTTGATCCACAACCACGTTAAATCAATATAGCCCATACTGCTGAACTAATACACACACAAAAAAAAAAAAAATAGAGTTGCAAGGGTAAAATATATTAATTATTGACTAAAATAGCGTCAGAATTTGTTTTACTGTACATGCGTGTGAAATATATAAACCAAGAATGTAACTACCTATTATTTCTCACAGGAGCTCCCATTTCTCATGTGGTGAGGTTTAGCATGGGAATGGAGAGTTGTTTCCTATCATGGGAAAGGTTTTTTTGGACGGTTAGATTAAAGGGGAGTATTGATCTTAGTATAGTCTGTTCACACTAGATTTATTTTTTCATTCTCTTTTGCGGTGACCTTCAACCTCTATTGTCTTCTCCTTCGATAAAAAAACCTCCATTGTCTTCAACATATATATTTCCTGCAATTACCCTTCTCTTCTGTTGAACCCCATGAATACCGAATTTTTTCCAGATCTAAAATTCATGTTGAACTTGAAATCTTATTATCTTAAATTATTTGATTACTCTTCAATTATAAATAAATGAACTAGAAAGTGCTATGGTGTTGAACATTCCAAAAACTCAAAATGGGCCAATTGAACTCCAAAAAATGCATACGCTGGTCTTGCAAATAAAATATTGCAATCAATAATTCAATATTGGAGAAGATGCAGATCTAATAATACTAGTTCAACTTTTAGCATAAGTTCATCTAACATCACATCAATGGTTTCTAAAATGAGTAGCTTTCAATGTGTCTGTAATTGGATTAATGGTAAAGGCTATGTGCTCCTTCATCACCCCATTTCATATACTCATCAACTACTGGAACCTCCTTAAATTTTGTTCCTTCGTAACAAGATCTTGATTTTTCTTCCAAATCTGGTGAGCTGAATTCCTTGAAGGTTGCTGGGGGTGGTGAGTGAAGAGTGGATGAAGGCGTTCAAGGCAGGACGAGGACGGTGAGAAAATTGGGGATGGACAAAGGAAGAGGCAGATTTGAAACGGTGGTGGACACAGAGGAGAGTGGGGATGGAGGAGAGAGGAGAGTGGTAAAAGAGAGTGTGAAAAATATCTGGTGTTAAGAGTCTATGATAATATCATGTTCTTCATTTGATCCAATAGTCAAAATCAACTATCCCATGGTGGGAAACTACTTCCCTTTCCCAGGCTAAATGCCACCTTCTCATGTACATACTATCTATTATTTCTTGATATTTCTCGTATGAGATACTCCCTCGAGAATTAAATATAAACAATAAAAATTTAGTTCAAATGCATCCACTTTTCAAGTACTTATTTGCTTATATTTAACAACTTTAAAATACACCGCTTCATTATCTTTCATTCTAACAAAAATTAAATTAAAAAAGGAGCGTAAGAAATTAACAAACTGAAACTACAACAAATTCAATATATTAGTTTAAAGAGGTCAACACAAAAAAAAGAATAATACGACACAAAGAAGAATAAATTGATGTGTATTAGTTTAAAGAAAGTTGATGTGAAATTCAATTTCCATATGATTGAAAAAAAATAACAACCACCATCAAACAAAATAGTAGAATATAGTCACAACAAACAAAATCAAAAACAAAAAATCATTAGTTCAATTAATGAAGAGAGGCTCACAAATCTTAAGTTAGATTTCTATAAGAGTACGGGAAATTCATGCAAGTTATATAATATACAGCTCCAATAGAAAAACACAATAAGAACTTCAAGCTGCAAGTTTTGGTTTAATTGCACACAAATACATAGAACCAATCAATAAAAAAAAACTTCAATTACGTGTTCTTAACAGGACCAGTAGCTGATTACTCAAAAAATAAGTGAATAGTAGGTGTTGAAAGTTGATGAATAAAGTAGCAAGTAGAACATAGGTAGTATCATGGGAAGCACTTGGGTGACATAATGTCACCGTGACATTAAATATGGGTCACACAACACACATTGTCACACAACATCTGGGCCACACAACACATACAACACATCTGGGCCACACAACACAACACCTTTGTGTGACCCAGATTTAATGCCACGGTGTCATTATGTCACCCAAGTATTTTCCGTAGTATCATATACTTGGTTACTTAGAAATGTTTTGATTGGACCACATGAAAATAAGAGGCACTGCTCCACTTTTTTCTTTACAACACTGATGATATTTTCTTGGGTTAGGTTAACTTGTGCCCTTAGGGCACATGTTAAGCAACCTAAATAGAGCAATTTTGTATTGGAAAACACAATATAACAACTTTTAAGAAGTTGAATGCACGTCTTTTGATATGTATATTTCTATAATAAGTATCTTAACATGTGTCTTAAGGGCACAAATTAACATTAACTATTTTCTTAATTCATAAAATTAAGTGCATATATGATAAGTATAGAAACCTATTAATAGGGCATACTTGTAGTATGTTGAAAACTAATGGGTTAATTATGTTTCTAGTCCCTATAAAATAGCGACCTTGTAAGTTTAGTCCCTACTTAATTTTAATAGCATTTTTAGTCCCTATAAAAAAAATTTACTTATAATTTTAGTCCCTGCTAAAACAAAGTTTGATTAATTATCCTTAAACTCTTAAATTTTTGAACGATTTTTTTGAGACAATATTAGAACACTATGAAAGGTTCGTTTACTAAAATTTAGAATTTTCTGACATGAAATGAATTAAATATGAATTTTTTAAAACGACAAAAGTTAAAGATAAAAAGTAATAAAATCTGGATGTAGAAATCAAATTTTGCAATAATTTTTTGCGGACGAACTTTTAGTAATGTTCTAAACATGTCTGCAAAAAATTGTTCAAAAATTTAAGAGTTTAAGCATAAATTAAACAAATTTGAATTGAGTATGGACTAATACTCAGTGCAGAAAAACAAAATTAGGGACTAAAAATGCTATTAAAATTAAGTAGGGACTAAACTTACAAGGTCGCTATTTTATAGGGACTAGAAACATAATTAACCCAAAACTAATTTATGTGAATCAAGTATAGTGTTGGAAGCAATTTATTCTCTTCCTCTTCGTAACTTACGTGTGTGAGAAATTTGTGTTATCTTTATGTCCCATTGATATCAGTAGCAATATAAAGAAAAAAATCGATTAGAACCAAGTTTGGAGTTGAGATGCACACAAAGTCGTAGAACCAAATAATAGACAAAGAAATAAAATGAAAAATAGCAATTGAAAATAAAATTGTATACTTGCCATGAACAATAGCAATTGAAAAATAAATTGTATATGAAGCTTGCTTACACCGGCGGTGTCAAATTTCGTATGGTAAAATGACAAAAAAAAATTACACAACCTATCTAAAGTTACCATGTTAGCATACATATCAAGATAAAATTAAAATTCTGAAAGGCAAAAAAAAAAAAAACTATATTCATACCTATAATTCAATTTTTAAGCTCGAGAGGTGGCAATTGATTTGGCATTTGTTAGAAATTGGGGATAGAGGCTTGAAATTGAGCATAGAATGAAATGAGAGAGAAGGACAAAAAAATTGGTAAAACGACCTAAGGATCTCTAGATTTTAATATCAAGGAGGTTGTATCAATGGTTGTTTTGAGTTTGTGTAAGCCACTGGTTTTCAAGTTTCTACGTGGATCATATAGCTTCAGAGAAATAACAAAACATAGAGATCAATAGGAAAAAATGGTACATAATCACGTTGGAATTTTAAAAAAATGGGTGGAGGGATTTTAATGCATTGACATGGGGAGCATATTTTACTTCCCCTACACACAGTCAGACCACTTGTTTGGTAATCTGATAAGAAAAGAAATTTGGTCTAGGCATGACATTCCTTGAGCACCGCAATCCATGGATTAGTGATTATATTTAGTGGCTCAAGGTCAATGACATGGTATATTAATTGTGTAATGGTTAATGACAACATTTATGATATAGCGTTGGAAACATACAAAATGGTGGATGGAAAGTCTCATTCAAATTTTTAATTTTAAACATGAGCAAGCAAGTAGCCCCGCATTAATTGTGGTTAGGTGCAGCAAATGTTGTTTAGTGCCAAATAAGATAGGTTAGGGTTTTGTAAGTATTGTTTGCAAATGTACCTTTGGATTAAATATAAAGATATGCAATATATACTCCCTCCGTTTTAAAATGAGTGTCGTTTTAGGTGTTTACATACATATTAAAAAATGCAATGATTAAGAGAAAGAAAATGGTTATTTTACCAAATTATCCTTATTAACTATTGGTTAGTTTTAAAAGTAATAATTTGAAAGTTGTGTACAGAGTATTAATTGGAGGGTACAATTGAAAAGAAAAAGTTATTATTGCATTGGAAACTGAAAACGACACTCATTTTGAAACAAATTTTTTTGGCTAAAGCGACACTCATTTTGAAACGGAGGGAGTAAATGATTTTTTAGATTTATTTCAAATGACTTTTATAACTTCCTTAAAAAAAAGACTTTTATAACCAAGTAACCAAATAGAGATTTTTTTGGTAGTGGCCGGGGTTTGAACCCCGGAACTTGCATATATTATGTATTGTCCAAACCAACTGAGCTAAGCTCACGAGGAATAACCAAATAGATTTTAAACGTATATTGAACAGTCCTTAAAAAAAATATTGAACATAAATAATTACAATACACTCTAAAATACTATTATTAATCATCACTCACCATCTTAAAAAAATCATCACTCTCTTATTTTTTTTTAAATATCACATTGATTTCATTAACCCTTCAAAAAAATTGATTTCATTAAATGGCAGTAACCGGAATTTAAAAATTCACGTTCACTTGGAGAGGTATAATAAGAGATAATTTCGTTTTTCTTAATATATGCAAGCTCAGTTGGTAAGGACAATGCATAATATATGCAAGGTCTATGGTTCGATCCCCGGACACCACCAAAAAAAAATAAGAGATAATTTCCTTTTTCTAATTTCCTTTTTCTTAATTAATGATTTTGGAATCTAGATTTTGTTTAATTTGAATGTGTGTGTGTGTTTGTTTGTTTGTGTAAGCCATTATAAAAAAAAATAAAAAATCCCCATCCATTAGAAATGGTGGAGTTGTGCTCTATTTCCAGTCCTGGATTTGTGAATATTGTCTTATCAAAGAAGCGGATAACAATGGTGATCCATTTCATTTCTATTGTCGTGTCCTCAAATTTCCTTTTGACAAATTTCCTTTTTCTTAATTAATGATTTTGGAATCTAGATTTTGTTTAATTTGAATGTGTGTGTGTGTGTGTTTGTTTGTTTGTGTAAGCCATTATAAAAAACAAAAAAAAAATCCCGATCCATTAGAAATGGTGGAGTTGTGCTCTATTTCCAGTCCTGGATTTGAGAATATTGTCTTATCAAAGAAGCGGATAACAATGGTGATCCATTTCATTTCTATTGTCGTGTCCTCAAATTTCCTTTTGACAACATTATCAAATTATCCCTAAAGTTTACTTATATTGATGTGGGTGAGCTAAGACTTTTATATTCATTTGAACTAATCACTTACTTGTCATGTTTATGTTAAATTAAGTTTCGTGGGTGCATCTTTGCGGTTATGATTGCTTCTGTTTGTATATTCATGTTGTTCATATTGTGTTCTAGATTAGCTAACCTAATGTTGTTATTGGAAAGATTGGATTCAAGGATTTGGTGCATTGGTATTGATGTGCTTTTAGTCTGATGCATTTGTGGTTAAAGGAGTTATACTTAGGCTCTCATTGCTACTATATGTTGGTTTTAATTTTCTACTACTATTTTGTTTTACATTTTAGTTTTAATTTTTGGCTCTATGAGTTGGTAGCATGGCTCTTCGGCTTGGTTTTTTTTGGTATAGCGGTTTCTATTTTTTGTTGCGACTTTGGGTTTGTTTTAAGCTACTGTTTGGGTTTGGTTGTTCCCTATTTAAGGTGTTTTGGTTCTTGGTTTTTGCGCACTGCTAGCGTTCCTTTGCTTTACACAAATTTATTCATCTTCTGTTATCGGAGTGTGTTGTTGGATGACAATTGTCTAACACAAGCTTTATTTTACTGTAAATTTTCTGTCATCGAGTGGTATTAGCATTACTTATCTCATGTTTTTATAACACCTTTTTGTACCATTTAATGGTCAAAGTCATGATTATATGTTGTGCTAATGAAACCTACGGATATAAGCATTAATAAATCATATGATGTATGTGCTTTAAAAGTGGTTAGGGAAACAAAAATGGAACTTTAGACATGGGTATGTTGTTTGGTGCCACTATACTCTTATTGAAACTTTACACAGGTTGAAAAAATGCTAAAATCCATTCAACTTGCATCCATATATGATGTGTACACATAGTGTTGACACTATTCCTTTTTCAATTGTTGATATATTGGATTTTTTTTTCTATTTGGATATTTTGATTTGTGTAATATGCTCAAACACACATTAATTGACTATACAGGTTTGGGAATCACTGCAACATAGATCGAGAAAAACTCTAATTCTACATATGACATGAATTGTGGTCTAGACTAGCAAATCAAAAGGAATAAAAAATGTAAGTTTGATGTCACATTCCTTCCATTACCCATTTAAATTTCAATATTTGTTGTGGACTGAGATGTATTCATGTTCCCATTTGATTATCATAAGAAAATAGTATGCATATGATCAAATTAGGGTTTGATTCATTGTTTATCTACCTTTAGTCATCTATGTGTAAGGACTTAAAGCCAATGTCATGTGAAACACTCTAAAAATCTTTCAATTATTTTTATAGACTGAATATTCAAGCCATGTCCGATTCTGGCTTTTCATTCAAAATATTCAAGCCATGTGTGACAACACATGTTATTTAAGATTTTTTTCTTCAAAAGATTGAAATACAAGTTGATCCATATTATGTATGTAATTTCTTAATTTGATTGAACAAAGTATGAAGCTGCAGATTCGAATTCCTTATGTGTGACAACACATGTTATTAAGATTTTTTTTCTTCAAAAGATTGAAATAAAAGTTGATCCATATTATGTATGTAATTCCTTAATTTGATTGAACCAAGTATGAAGTTGCAGATTCGAATATATAAATGCTAAAATACAATTTATTTTCATATGTTACAGGTGACTGAGTCACTCCACGGCTTTCCAATGTGTTACAAAATACAATAGATCATGAAACACAATGGAGATCTTTCCATCTTCATATGTAAAGCAACAAATATTTTTCCATCTTCTATTCCATGAAAATTACTATGGACACAAAAAAACAATGGAGATATTTCCATCTTTAGAATGGCCCTAACACAGTAACACAATAATTGGATCCTTAGTAGTTTAGGAGTTAGTGAATGTGCTCTAGCAACAAAGTTGTGAGTTATCTATGGGAAAGAAGATGATTTTACAAAGGGATCAAAAGAGGTTTTCTCAAAAGACTTCATATTATATTTGTTTGTGTGGCTTATGCCTTAGGCTATGATTTTTTAAAAAAAAACTTGAAGTTATGCTGCTCTTTTTCCTCAACATTTGTGTCTTTTCACAGTTTGTGTGGCTATATTTGTTCTTACATTTTGCTCAAGATCAATGGTTCTAGAATTATTGTAAATATATCAAAATGAAGCGAATGATTGAAATTAAGTTTTCATAGTTTCTGAAGAATATAAACATCATTCTTTGACTAATTTCTGGTGTTGAAGCATGACTAAGAAGAGAGATTAATTTAATACATTGAAATGTGTTTAATGTTTTTACATCATTTGTATTTGGATTACCATTTTTGAATTATGCTTGCAAGTGTTTTTGCAGTATTTAATTATTTTGACATCTTTATCGTTCACTATTGTGCCTTCTATTTGAAATGAGTTTATGAGGAAGAGAAATGATATTTTGACAACCATTTTGTGACAACCTATGTGACAACTTTATCTCTCATACTCACATTATTTTTTTACTTTCTCTCTCTATTGCTTTGGTTTCCGTGTCACTATCTACTTTTCTTTGTAAATTAGTGGTTGTCACAAAAGTTGTCACTCAAATGGTTGTTCATATAACACACCTCTATGAGGAATTGGTTGGTTGTAGATGAAAAGCATCATAAGAATATATTTTTTATAAAATGTTTTTAGTTAAGTAGTTTAGTGTTTAAAAATTTACTTTTTAATGATGAATAAATAGAGTGTTGGACCGCTACATATTGCAATGCATTGTCCCTATCAATTGAGTTAAGATTTTATTTATAAATATGCTTCTATAATTTAAAAAACCATATATTGAAATATCTCCCAAAAAAAATATAGATTTTAAAAAAATCATAAGAAATTAAAATTAAGAATTGTAAAAAAAAAAAAAAAACTCATAAGGAAATGTATTTAAGTGTTCTAAAAAATTAAATTGTTTTAAACACTAACAAAAAACATTTTATAAACATTTATTCATCAATATAAGTAGTCTATCAAGTTTCAAAGAGGACAATTTTCTTTTACCGTTTCTTTTGCTATGATTATAAATAAAAGTTAAGGTCAATCACTTAAGTATGTTGGAGTTTATATGCCTCAATCAATTTTTTCTCATAATTACAAGTTAATTTGTCATGTACCAATGGTAGTATATCATAATTCCTACGTCATTGACCAACACTTACTCAATTCTTATAAGATTAACAGAGAATCATGTATAACAAGGTTAACTAGGCTAGAGGCAATATATTCATCCTTACTACAATTCCATAGCAGTATAGAAATATATTCATCCTTATAGAACTAAAAGCAATGTAGTATATGCAACTTTCACAAAATTGGTTATTATACATACATTAATGACTGTTCTATACACTCAAATAAACATATTCATCCTTACAGAACTAAAAGCAATGTAGTATATGCAGCTTTCACAAAATTGGTTATTATACATACATTAATGACAGTTTTATACACTCAAACAAACCATTGATTCCCACTGGTTTCTATTCAAAGAGTCTCCAACAAACATTAACCTCTTCCCTCTAATCTTCTTAAACAACAACCTTAGCTTGAACGTTAAATTAAGTACACAAAAATGCAATCATTAAGAATAATAATAAAATCAATCAATCAAAGACCCAAAGAAATCACAAGATTTAAGTCTCCAAAATTGAATAATAAAATCAAACCCATCAACAATGCTGATAAAAATCCAAACTTTGAAGATAATACTAAGTAAAAAATGCTTAACACTAATAAGCATAAAACACAATACCAGTACTACTAATGGAAAGGTTTATTTCAATCTAACAACATAAACCAAGCAAAATAAAGCTATATGAAATCATACTCAGTTATGATTAATTAAGAGCCAACAATACATCATGAGAGATCATAAAAATCCAAGCTTTCCAAACAAACTTTGAAGATAGTACTAAGTAAAAAAATACATCATGAGAGATCATAAAAATCCAAGCTTTCCAAACAAACTTTGAAGATAGTACTAAGTAGAAAAAATGTTTAACACTAATAAGCATAAAACATAAAATTCATTTCTTTTTTGTATATTATAATCTTCAAACACCACCACCAACAATATGTGAAATGATCCAAACAGTGAAGTTGAACAGAGTATTAGGGTGGATGGACTCTGGTGGAGGAGGAGGAGGTGTAGGAGGAAGTGGATGAGAGTTCAAAATAGGAGAAAGAGGTGGTTTGTGGGTTAGTTTTAGTGGTTCAAAGCTTTCCTTAGTTGGAAAAGAAATCGAAGAAGGTTTGTTACGCATTTTTCGTTGAGGTTGAGGCGGTGGGACGAACATTAGTTCTCCAGCTCGTGGTCGTGGAGGAAGAGGAAAAGTTGTGCGTCTCATTTTCCCAAACCAACATTAAAAACAAAATATCCAAAAAGCCCATAGAAAAGAGTGAGTTTACGATGCCACAAGCTAATCACCACCCAACCCAACGATCTAAAGAGAGAGAATATTATTGAAGTACTAATAAAGATATATCTTTGATGATGATGATCCACAATATGTACCCTTTCCTACACGATTTGGAAATGTGGTTCCATCCGTGTTGACACGTATTCTTATCTCTAGAAGTTTGAAGGGTGTTGTAATGTCAAAACCTGAACAATGAAGTAGAAGGTCAAAGCCAGTGCTTCTTCTTACTGCACTTTTTATCATAGTTGTGAAATTTGGTGTGATAGTTGCAAAAAATAGTCAATTCTAAAAAAAAAAAACATCATAAAGGGTGTTTATAACCTTTGCAAATTATTGGTCTTGATTAAATACTTCGTACATGCAGCTACCGTGAAGAATCCATTCATTTCTCCATAATCCCCCGTTACTTCCCAACAAATTGGGTCAAATGTTATTCAAATCCCCAGACTACAAACTGTTGATATTTTAAAAAAATATAATTATTACCCATGTGAATGAATAAATAATACAATAATTACATTACGATAAACTTAAATCATAACTAGGAATTTTGGAATCTCAAGCAATACAAACAATGATGAAATAATATAAAACCGACAAACAGAAGAGACCGTCCGAGATCCACAAACAATGAGCATCAACCATATATTATTGTTCTAACTTTTAACTTCCAATACATAATATGGCTATTGGCTAATCAATTGCGTGTTAAATTGAAGTTCTAACTTGTAAGCAATAAGGTTCACAATGCCACAACGACAGTACAAATTTCTAAACACACGGTCTATCTATCTAGTCAAGTAAAATTTGGGGGGTTTGCGTAGAATAACCACAATCGATATAATTCAAATTTCACTTGTGGACAAGGGTGTAACGTATTGGTACTGTGCGACCAAAGTATAGACGTTGAAAAAAACCTAGATGTTAAAAACTTATTTGACATAAAATATAGAACTCTAGATATAAACTACAAATAGATAATTTAAAGAAATTAATTCCCAGGAAATCACAATGTCATTAATAAAAAAAAAACATAAATTAGTATTGAGAGAAACAAAGAAGAAAATTACGGCAATGCCAATTTATTGAAGTGTGTTTTTAAAAGAGACATCGAGGGTTTTTTAGTCCAAATAGAAAAGATGTGAACGACTACCTTACACATTTATGATTCTATGTGGGTTAAAATTAATTTGTTTATATATATATATATATATATATATATATATATATATATATATGTATGTGTATGAGAGTTAAAAGAAGTTAATCATTGACATTAACAAGATAAATTTACCACATTTCTTTGAAAATTATTAGTGTTACAATTGTATGGAGTATAACCATTAGTGTTTGACGGCCAGAGGCCGTATACGATAAAACATTTTGGTGGGCGTTTGTTATAGTAGGCTGTCCTACATTTTTCAGGTGGCCACTGTAATGCCAACGTCATATAGTCATAGATTAAAGCTTCTGTAACAGTGAACATGAGAGTGAGAAGAAAAAATCGTAAAGATATTGTGGACAAGTTCTGATTTTGATGTGTAAGTGATGAATGAAATACTCTGCTTCTTACTTCTTATTAATAGTCCACATGAAATGAATGCTACCATATTAGTATTAGCTAAGAGGTTGTTTGCACACTTTTTCTTCCTCTCAAAGTAGTAGCTACACACCGTTTGTTCACAAAATATGTGTTGATATAGTAGGTTTATTTAGGGTGATCACTTTGTCATTATTTTAAATCAATGTTGATAAAGGATTAATTAACTGGGTTTGTCTAACATGTGCAATATTGCACATATAAGGAAACTAAATGTAGTGACTTTTCATTGAAAAACACCAATTATTATTAAAAATGTTATCTATTTAATATAGAATATACAAGTTCCAAGACAAACTTACAATATTAAATTTCATAACATGTGCAAATTTGCACATGATTGAAAAACCCTAATTATTTTAATTAAAAGATACTCTCTATGTTTCACAATACATGCCGTTTTTGAAGAATAATTTTGTTTCATTTTACTTGTCACTTTCAAGTTTCAATTCAACGTTAATTATTGGTTTATCAATAATACTCTTACTTATTTATTGTAGAGAGAGAAATAACAAAATGAAATAATAAATGGGTAAATGTATTATAGAAAAAACACAAAGAATTTCATAAAAATAACAAAATTTATTTAATTTCTTGATACGTGTAATTTCCTCAAAAGTGACAAGTATTGTGAAACGGAGAGAGTAACATGAATTTGGTGAAGAATAAACATATTGAGTGTGAGAAACTGATTATGATGCATTAGTTTGCTAACTTGTTTGAAGTTGGATGGGAGAGTTCAAGATCACAACTTTGTCACATCTATGTGTTTTCAAATAGGATTGATAAACTAATATAGATTAGCGTTCAGATAGGCACTTTGTGCCTGTCAGTCAGTTCACTCTTTTTATAGCACAAATGCGTAAGTATTACGTATAGTTTTTACAAAAAATAAATATTTTGATTCAAATTATATGTGTATATATTTTGTAGTTTCCTTTTTTGTTTTTGATTCAAATTATATGTATATGTGTGTGTGTGTGTGTGTGTGTGTGTGTATATATATATATTGTATTCTCCTGTTGTAACAAAATGTACTTATTTTTTCCAATGACACCATTTTTTGATTTTGATTCAAAGTATATGTGTATGTGTATGTGTGTGTATATATATATATATTATATGGAGATGAGATGAATGTTTTGATGATGAATATACATATATAAAGTGTTGATGAAAGATGATGATGTTGACAATTGACATTGAATATATATATGTATAAAGTATTGATGAGTGTTGATGACTTGTGTTATATTGTATGAATATATGCAATGTTGAGTCATATGTTCATGCATACATGGTCAAGTCCAATGTTGATGATAAGTGTCGATGATAAGTGTTAATGGCGGATCAATGTAAAATAACTCCGACCTCCAAATGGTACCATATGCACATATATATACAAAACACAACTTGTTTGAAGTTGGATGGAAGAGTTCAAGATCACAACTTTGTCACATCTATGTGTTTTCAAATAGGATTGATAAACTAATATAGATTAGCGTTCAGATAGGCACTTTGTGCCTGCCGGTCAGTTCACTCTTTTTATAGCACTAATGTGTAAGTATTACGTATAGTTTTTACAAAAAATAAATATTTTGATTCAAATTATATGTGTATATATTTTGTAGTTTCTTTTTTGATTTTGATTCAAATTATATGTATATGTGTGTATGTGTATGTGTGTGTGTGTGTGTGTGTGTGTGTGTGTGTGTGTGTGTGTGTGTATATATATATATATATATATGGGTTTTGTTACAAGCCACCCTTTGATGGTATCTTTTAACAAGTCACACCTTAAGGTGTGATTTCACTTTTTAGTTATAACTTTGCTAAAAGACACCTTCATAAAAGTAAGTTGGTGTCTTTTCGCAAATGCTCATAGAGTAATTTGATAAAAGACACCTTCATAAAAGGTACCTTCATAAAAGGTGTCTTCTATCATAACCCTATATATATATATATATATATATATATATATATTGTATTTTCCTGTTGTAACAAAATGTACTTATTTTTTTCAATGACACCATTTTTTGATTTTGATTCAAAGTATGTGTGTGTGTGTGTCTATATATATTGTATTTTTCTGTTGTAACAAAATGTACTTATTTTTTTCAATGACACCAACAATATAGTAAATATAATATAAATTCTTATCATTTTGAATGCAAATTTGGTTAGGGTTATAATTTAAAATGAAAAAGACAAGCCAAAACCATGTATTTTCTTTATATATAAGTATAGATAAATGTAATAGAGGTTAAAATTTTAAATAACTTCGTATTTTTAACATATATAATATTTATTCTAACACGACATACATGACTTAATGAGTCATATTTAATACATGAAATGAGAGAGGTATATTTTTTTTGTAAAAAATATCAGTTGTTTGTGGTTGAAATGCATGACTCATTTTTTCATATTCGATACATGAAGAATGAAGATGGTATGTATTAATTGTAAGAAAGAGTGGTTGTTCGTGCATCAAGTTGGTCGTGTTTAATTCATGAGGGTTATAGAAACACAATTGTGTGTAATTTATTTAATATTTTTAAAATTAATTTCTTTTACTTTAAAATTAATGAAAACCAACTGTGTTTTGATATTTTCTTTAATTATCGAGACATGCATTAACCAAAATATGATAGGTTTATAATTTTTTTCTCTTTGTTAATTGATTAAAAAAAGTAAGTTATGAATATAACAAAGTTCACCAAAAGGCCTTAAACGTTGATATGATGAAAGATTGAGCTAAAGTCTGTTAATGTTTTTGGCCCTTTTGGCGCGATTTGCTATATATACCCTCGTATATCACAGATTTCTATATACACCCTCCCTATAATTTTTTTTATTCTTCTTAATAATGTGCTAAAAAAATTATTATCGAAGAAACTGGTGATATTTTTTTGGATCATTTGTTTCTAATAATGTGTCTCACTAATATTAAAAATATTTGTCATATTTATTATCCAAGAAATTTGGATAATTTTATAGCAAAACAAATTATATTTTAGTTGAAAATGGGTCTACCAGAGAAATTAATCATAATATGGTCTTTCAAAGGTTCCAAAAAATTATATCATTATTGTAATGTCAACTTTCTTGAATTGATTAAAAGGATTGCAAAATTGAATTTGATAGTGCAAAATCATGTGAGATGCGTTCATGATCATGAAACCGATGTGAGACGTATTTACGATCATGTGGCCCACTCATCTTTTTTTATTTTGTTGTTCTTTTTTGGTAGTATCAAGCGGAAAAAAACAAAATGAAGACCTGATAAAATCACAATAATGAGCTAAAAAAAAGTTATGGTCTTGTTTACGAGTGTCTCCGAGGCACTCTTTAAGCATTTTTAATGAAGAAATTATTCTTAAAAAAAAAAATTAAAGATTTCAATTTCCAATGCAGTAAATGCACAAACTTTCATAAAACCATACTACTTTGGGTGCTTGAAGAGTGCTCGGGGCCACTCGTTAACATTTCCCAGCAGCTCTTTTCTCGTATTATGTCTAAGGTTTGTAAAACTCTAATAACGACCCTGATAGTGAGTTAGAAGAATATTACTGGACCCAGTAAAGTGGGAGGTTTGAGTATTTTCACAACAAAATTTCAAAACGTTACTTTACCTAGAAAGTTGGTTTAGAGCCTATTACAAAATGATAGTAAATTATGGTCAATGATTAGGCATACAGGTATCTAAAAGAGGAAGCCCCTAATATGGACCTCAATTTAATGAACCATTGATGGACCTCACTAATTGACTGTCTATAGCCAGTCACATTTTTTAATTTTTATTTCCTTAACTTCGGGATTTTGTTTGCAAGTATTAAACAACATAGATTTTGAGCAGTTGGGGTTAATTGTTAAACAATACTTTAACCACATTAAGTCTCTCTATATTCTATCTCTCGTGAGATCTCCTTTCCAGTTTCACCACGATTTCCTAGTCCATCTTTGGTTGCACCTACTTCCCCGATTCTCTCTCTTCTATAAATCTTCATCTTCTCAAACCACAACGTTTCATTTTGTGTGCTTAGTGTCAAAATCATTGTTTTTTCATTTGTGATTACTATCAAAATCATTGTTTAAACAGAGAAAAAACAAATAAAAACAAAAACCGGTTGTCCATTGAAGAAATTTTTGAAACAATTTCCCCTTTGATTATTTAATCGTGGTGGTTGTTGTTGATGACAAACTAGCCAACAAATTCCAGTGTTCTCCTAGAAACAAATCAAAACCAAAATAGAAACACTCCCAAATGGAAGTTTCACACACACACACACACACACACACACACACACTCACACACAATGAAGGAATGGATGAAATAGGATCAGAGTTCCTGATTGAAAAGTTACTGTGCGGTGCACAACTGAGAAATGAATTAACAAGACAACTACCCAGTGGTGAAAGATTGAGATTTATTCACCTACATAAGGATAGAAACACACGTGGTGTTTTACAAACTTTGAAATGGATAAGAGAGATAAGAGGGTAAAGATGGGGTCCATTGAAGAAAGATTTTACCCATAGTTAAAAAGAATACAAAATGGTGACCAACTATAGCCCTTAACTAAGTAAGGTCCATCAATGGTCCCTTTAAAATCAGGTTCATATTAGGGGCTTCCTCTGTTTTATTTTATTTTTTATAAACCGGGTATGAGGTTGTCAAGTTGGAAAGGCATTTTAAAAACTAGGAGAATGCTAACCAGTGCCCTCAGGGCAATGGTTGAGCTTCTAAATCAAGTAAGTTTTAATGAAAAAAAGATGTGTAATCATTACTTTATCAAAAGTAACATCTTATGTTTCCAAGACAAAATTTCTAATTGTAGGTTCCTTAACCATTGCCCTGAGGGCACTGGTTAGCAAGACCCTAAAAATTATAACTTTATACAAGACAACTTTACTTTTGATATGCAATGATGATACTTATATGTATGGTTTGAACCATGACTTGATAAGAAACCTTTCTGTGATATGGTTGATGATATAACACTTTTCAACTTGTATCTCTATCTAAAGATCAAAGACATTTGGATCAGGGATGGATGAAAACTTGACACTGATGCTCCCAAATAACATTAGAGTAATGATATTTTGACATCCATTTGATGACAACTTTGTTGACAACCTTGTGTTTTCTCACTTCTTATTGGTCAAAAACAATGGAGAAAGAAAAAGGAAGAGAGAGGATAACAACATCATGTGAGTATGAGAGAGAAAGTTGTCAAAAAGTGGTTGGCAAAATATCATTTCTCATAACATTATTATTGTCATACATGAATTGTGACCATGCTTAGTTGACTTTATTGATGACTTTTCAATTTTTTTTTTGAGGGAATGCTAGCTTTGATGGTCAATATTTTGCAAAGAACGGCTGCACATGGCTGCTCTCTAGGTATCGACCAATCTTATCCCAACATTCTTGATCTCGAATCATGAAAGATACATGTTTTCGCAAGTGTGCAACTTTTTACATGGTAGATTTCTTACAACACACTTCCTGGATTGGGAAAAACTTCAGTGACTTTGTCACTCAGTGACTTTGTGACTTTGAACGAATAAAATTTTGACACATGTCAAAATCTTTTAAAACCAGTTTTCACAAAAACCGACTTAGAAGGTTGAGAATATATAAAATAAATCCAAAAGGGAAAATGATTTTATTACCATTTATTTTAAATCCAAATTATCAAGATATTACTCAAGTGAAAGCACAAATTAAATGGTGCGAAGAAACAGCTAGGTACTACCTGAAAGAAGATTTTGATTGTTTTTTCTTTAAAGAAAATATAGAATTAGTTGATTCGTTAAGAGAAAACCTTAAAAAATTAGTCAGATAACTTATGGATGGATTAATAAATCCATTTGGAAGAATAATACCACAACCATTCATATTAGAACCTAATTATAATAATATAATTAGAATGAAGAATCAGATTAGATGGTTAAGAGAAACGGCATTCTGGTTTCTTATAATGGAAAATAATTATTCTCTATACTGGGAGTATGAAAATTTTGCAAATCTTTTAAGCATAAAGATACAAGAATTTCTACATGGCTAATAAAGGACTTGGAGAAAAAATACAAGATATTTATGAAAAAATAGTTGTTTTACAAGAACGATTAGAGAAAATAGTTTCTTTTATAGAAACTTCAACAGAACACTGGATAGACAAAGAGTTCAAAGAAAAACTCGACGGAAAACTATCTAGTTTAGAAAATACTCAAAAAGGATTAGATGAAAAACTCTGCATAAAAATAGATGATCTAATTGATCTAATAAGCCTTTTACCTAAGAAAGATAAAAGTCTAACTTTGGAGGATCTCCAACTTCTTTTTAAGGAGGGGGAAGATGAGGTAAAAGAAAAACCCTCGCAACAAACACAATTCTTTGCTCCTAAATACTAAAATGGATGAAACAGGGGAAGAAATAGTTAACCAGCTACAAGAATTACAAACCCTAATGGCTACTCTAGACATTAGCGAAAAGAATAAAAACATCGAAGAACTAGAAGAAGAAAATAAATTCGTCTATGATTTCGATTCAGATAGTTCATTTGAAAGTTTCGATGAAAACCCACAAGTAGGTTTTGTCAAAATTGATAACGGAGAATCATCAGAACAAGGACGTAAAAGAGGACGCCGTGAAGGTAAAGAGGAATTTATTGACCAACAGATAATACAAGAAAAAATAAATGAAAGAAAATATAAAAGTATACCACCAAAATATATTCCAATTGTAAATTCACAAAAAGAGGATGATGTGCTTAATCTTGATTGTATTACAGATAAGGGAAAAGAATTAAGAGAATGGCATCGAAAACATAAAATAAATGTTCAAATAGATGTCCAACTAAAGGCCTTCGGCCCAAAAGATGTTTTTAATTATCTTAAGACTAAAACATATGGAAATGCAATGAAATTCATACATGAATATCCAGATTCAGAATTACCATCTATGGGGAATGAAACTGTAGACTATATATACAATATTCTAAGAGCAGAATTTGTAGGATATGAAAGTATTGATGCTAAGAAGGAATTAGAAAACACATTAATTCACAAAATTTTTAATTTAAAAATTTGTGATATGTGTCAAATAGATCCATTTATATGTGAATTTGAAGAATATTACTATGGTATTCATCCAACAAAAAGAATAGAATACAATTTATTAAATCTATTCTATAATAAACTCCCAAGAGGATTAGGAATAAAAATGCAAGAAATTTTTGACGAAAAAACAAATAACGAAATGGGATTGGAAAATACCCTAGGAGCTAGAATAACCACATTAAAACAATGGGTATCTGAACAATGTATGAATAAAATTGCTAAGAGAGATGCAAAAATAAACCTTTGTTGTGATAAACTACAAGATAAAGTAGGAAATTATGGTTGCAAAAAACCTAGAAAAAGAAAAAGAAAGGTCTTTAGAAAAATTGACCGATCAGAATATAGAAGGAAAAAGAAATTTCCTAAGATATTCAACAAGCAAAAATATTTTAGGAGAAAGAAAAAATATCCTAAAAAGAATTCATGCCCCAAAGGCAAGAAAACATGTACATGTTGGTTATGCCATGAAGAAGGACATTATGCAAATGAATGTCCCAAGAAGAAAGAATCTAAAAAAGAAACCTTAAAACTAATTTGGCATGTAGGCTTCGAACCAATAGAGTCAGATATAGACTCTGATGAAAGTAGTATTTTTGAATATACTACTGAAGAAGAGTTCGAAGAATGAGCAGGAAGATTCTAAAGGATGGGAATCCTAATTCAACATTTATCCAAATTATTTTGAATAAAAAGAAAATAATGGGTTACATTGATACTGGTGCAACTCTATGTTTTGGAAGAAAATCCATATCCAAAGATTGGATTGAATTAAAAAAACAAAAAAAAATAATTATTGCTGATAAAACAAAACATAAGATATGGTTTGTTTTGAAAGATACTTTCATAAAAATTGAAGATAAATATTTTTATATAAGATCAATTTATGAACATGATTCTGGAATAGATTTGATAATAGGAAATAACTTTTTAAAGTTATATAGTCCTTTTATTCAAGAGCTTGATACTATAACATTAAAATGGTTTAATGTAAATAACCCAGAAGAAAGTGAACTTGTTACGACAAACATTATAACAAAAAATGAAATTTTAAGAGCAATAAAAGAAAATCTCAATACACTTAGATGTATGTGGGACAAAAGAAAATTTTACTTAACTACTGAACAAAATCTAGGATATCATCTAGATCAAGTTTGTTCTGAAAATCCATTAGACTCCATAGTGAACAAAATACAGGATTTAGTTGTTATAAAACTTAAATATCCTAAAAAGGAAGTCAAGGTTCTATACAAAATTCCGTACTCAGGAGAAGACAAGGAAGAATTCAAAAAAGAAATAGCAGAATTATTAGAAAAAGGTCTAATAAGTGCTTCTATTAGTCCACATTCAGCACCAGCTTTTTATGTCAGAAAACACAATGAGATAAAAAGAGGAAAAGCTCGAATGGTAATTAATTATAAAAAACTTAATGAGGCAACGATAAGTGACTCTTATAAGTTACCAAGAAAATATTACATTTTTGAAAAAATAAGAGGATGTAATTAGTTTTCATCTTTAGATGCAAAATCTGGATACTGGCAGTTAAGGTTATCAGAAGAAACAAAACCATTAACAGCTTTTAGTTGTCCAGAAGAACATTTTGAATGGAAAGTTTTACCATTTGGTTTAAAACAAGCACCATCAATATATCAAAGATTTATGGACAATACCCTTAAAGGTCTTGATCATATTTGTTTTGTATATATCGATGATATTTTAATCTTTACTAAAGGAAGTAAAGAACAACATGTTAAAGATGTTATGACTGTTTTAAACAGAATAAAAGATAGAGGAATTGTTCTATCCAAGAAAAAGTCAGTACTTTTGAAACAAGAAATCGAATTCCTTGGTCTTATTATAAGAGAAGGAGGTGATGACAGTCAGTCATGCACTATTTTTAGAGTCTTTTTCATGATATTTTTGAGTTCACAAGCAACATTAAGTGTCCAGGAGCAGTTAAAAGCATCAAATATGGAAGAACTGGAAGAAGCCAATCGTACTGCGATTTGCTAATCGCAATACGATTTCTTGAAGTCAGAGAGCATGTTTTTTGAGGAGTTGGATCGCAATACGATCCATACCATCGTGATACGATTTCAAGAAGGGCTTTAAAGGAAATTAGGGTTCAAAGAGACCATCGTGGTACGATTTCTAAATCGTGGTGCGATTTTGGGCGATCCAGAAGTTGCCTATTTAAGCTGAAGTCACTCTAAAACATAGGGATTACGATTTTGGAGAGCTAAAGTGCGATTTTAACACCCAGAAGGCTGCAGCGGAGAGGATTTCATCATCTCTAACCCAGTTTATGTATGTTTTAATTCTTTCATTGATTATGCTATTTGTAAACTCAATTATGAGTAGCTAAATCTCTTAGAGATTAGGTCGGAGATGAACCTATGTAACCCTAATTGATCATATGTTGCTGTGAAACTCTATTGTTTATTAATGAATTTCTAGTCTTTATTCAATTCAATTGTTCTTAATGCTTTTTATATCCTGATCAAATATAAACATGATTTTGTGAGATCGAATGACTACTGACCATAGCTTTCGACTTAGACCTAATTGAATTGTTCTGAGAAACATGGTTAGTCTAGGAATAGATAATCGTTTGTTAGTGATATTAGGTTAACGTTCATAAAACCTTCAAGGATTATTAGACCACCTAAGGAATTAGGGGCTGTAGTTTAAGAAGAGGGTCCTAACTCAAGGGATTGATTAGGGCTAATTTGTTAACTATCGTGAAACTAGAAAATCATTAGTAACAATAGGTGCAGTAACCAATTAGGGGAAACATATAGGATTCAAAGACCTGATCTCATCTCTCTCCATAATTTCTTAATCAAATCTTATTCTTTTATTTGATTTCATAAAATCAAACCCAATCTGCTGCCTAGTGGCAAACAAAAATAAACTTTTATACATCCTATTTTTATAACGCGATTGAATTATTGAAGTTAAAAACAGTCCTCGTGGGATCGATATTTTTACTACTTCGATAGTATTTGGTGCACTTGCCAGAGATCTATCAAGTTTTTGGCGCCGTTGCCGGGGACTGTTGATTTATTTCAACAAGGTAATTACGTTATAATTTAGGATTTCTGTCATTTATATTTTTGTATATATATTTATAAAAAAAAAATAGATTATGCTCTTTGTTTTCTTCTCATTGTACTGTGCTACTGAAAAGTTTATCCAAGTTTTGCAGCTATGATAGACAGGGTACTCCTCTATGACACAGAAGAGATTGCTAAGTTGCAGTATGAAAAATATATGCTATCTTTTAAGATCAAAATTTTGGACAACAAAATCTCGAGTTGTGATCATCATGAGGCAAATCAACCAGGTAGTGATGGTGAAGGGAAGAAAGAGATGATCAACATCGATTACAATACTCAACTTCAGAATATTTTAGATGATTTCTTGGTGTCAAATCAAGTTTCATTTGAGAAGTTTGATGTTCAGTGTGGTGATCTTGTTGAGAAAGCACATGAGTCTCAAAGGAAGCTGGTTCAGATGGAGATTGAGTGTCACAAGGTTGTGGTGGAAGAAAATCCAAAAGTGAGGAGTGTTGACATTTTCCCGAAGTCTGAACAAACAGGAGTTAAGGAAATCACTCGTGTGCAGATGGTTGCTTGTCCTTCTCTAAGGTGGGAGAGCTTAAATTCCAAAGGTTTAATTGTGAGCACATGGGAGCATCTACTTCTTTGTTACAAATTCATGGAATTCCTACCAAACAAGAGGAAGAAGAAGGATGATGTGTTCTTTCTGACATATTTGCCACCCTAACATTGGTTGATGCGTCAAGCTCAATGACGTAAAAGAAAGCGCTTGGTGGGAGGCAACCCATCCTTTTTATTATGTCTTTATTTTCAGTATTTTATTTTTATTGTTGAGTCAGACAATTGTCAGTATGTTTGAATAACTCAGTTGTATCCCCCTGTTATGTGATTGAATCTGAACTTGTTTATTATTGATGAATTTGCTTGTTTGTTGACTTTTTACAGTTTAGTAACAAATATTTGTTCAAGTGGTATTCCAAAAGTTCAAAAGGAGGAGTGACTTGGTAATTCAAAGGCGAAGTGTACGGCGTTGCTAGGTAGTCACATACTCCCACAAATCTCAGCCATAAGGTTCATTGCCAAATTTTGTTTTTCAATTTACATATATTAGATTATTCCATGCATCTACATTTCTAGAACTTGCGATTTTTCTCTATTGTTGATTGATCTTTGTCATTAGCACACTGAGGCAAAAGTGCTTGGTCCTGTGAGCCTTTTTGAAGCCTACCCTGTTTTAATTGTTATATATTATCCATTTCTTAGCCAATTTGAGCCGGTAGGATTAGAACTTTTTGTTCGGTGACAAACTACATTACAAGCCTAGAGACTTTTAGGATTTGTCCCTTAATGTATTTTCTGAGTTAAGGCATTGTAGAATGTTGCTAAAGATTAAGTTTGGGGTTGCTATTGGAATTTGCAACCAATTAAGTTTGGGGTGGGGGTACTAGAGAATAAGAGAACAAAGAATGAAGAATGAACTTTATCAATGAAAAATACACACAAAAATTGTGTATCAAAAAAAAAAGAAAAAAAAAGAATGAAATTGAATGATGAAAAGAAAGGGACAAAACATTGAAAATCCGAGTAACTTCAAACTCGATTGTCCCAACTGTTAAAATTATTCTCTAGTACCTTTACATTGATTGATGTTTCATAAGGTGAATGAATGAAGGATTGAATATTGTACTTTAACTTCCGTAGGAATGCCTAACTCAAATTTTGTGTAGCCTACTTATCCAAATATTATCCTACCTTCACCTAAGCCCTGTTATAACCCTTAAAGACCTCAAAGTGTGCATTGACATTGATTTTGATTAACGTTTAGAAACCTTTCAAGCGTATGGTAATATGTAGATTGCATGTCGACTGTGAACCCTATTCAAATTGTTGCGTGGAGTTGTGAATTGGTGGATGCAAACAAGTCAAACTAGCTCATCTTTAGCTAGTAAGGCTTTGAACTTTTGGGTACTATCGATTGATCAGGTAATTGTTATTTTACTGTCGATTGTCAATATTGCAAGCAAATTCCTTGAGGACAAGGAATGGTTTAAGTTTGGGGTTGTGATGACAGTCAGTCATGCACTATTTTTAGAGTCTTTTTCATGATATTTTTGAGTTCACAAGCAACATTAAGTGTCCAGGAGCAGTTAAAAGCATCAAATATGGAAGAACTGGAAGAAGCCAATCGTACTGCGATTTGCTAATCGCAATACGATTTCTTGAAGTCAGAGAGCATGTTTTTTGAGGAGTTGGATCGCAATACGATCCATACCATCGTGATACGATTTCAAGAAGGGCTTTAAAGGAAATTAGGGTTCAAAGAGACCATCGTGGTACGATTTCTAAATCGTGGTGCGATTTTGGGCGATCCAGAAGTTGCCTATTTAAGCTGAAGTCACTCTAAAACATAGGGATTACGATTTTGGAGAGCTAAAGTGCGATTTTAACACCCAGAAGGCTGCAGCGGAGAGGATTTCATCATCTCTAACCCAGTTTATGTATGTTTTAATTCTTTCATTGATTATGCTATTTGTAAACTCAATTATGAGTAGCTAAATCTCTTAGAGATTAGGTCGGAGATGAACCTATGTAACCCTAATTGATCATATGTTGCTGTGAAACTCTATTGTTTATTAATGAATTTCTAGTCTTTATTCAATTCAATTGTTCTTAATGCTTTTTATATCCTGATCAAATATAAACATGATTTTGTGAGATCGAATGACTACTGACCATAGCTTTCGACTTAGACCTAATTGAATTGTTTTGATAAACATGGTTAGTCTAGGAATAGATAATCGTTTGTTAGTGATATTAGGTTAACGTTCATAAAACCTTCAAGGATTATTAGACCACCTAAGGAATTAGGGGCTGTAGTTTAAGAAGAGGGTCCTAACTCAAGGGATTGATTAGGGCTAATTTGTTAACTATCGTGAAACTAGAAAATCATTAGTAACAATAGGTGCAGTAACCAATTAGGGGAAACATATAGGATTCAAAGACCTGATCTCATCTCTCTCCATAATTTCTTAATCAAATCTTATTCTTTTATTTGATTTCATAAAATCAAACCCAATCTGCTGCCTAGTGGCAAACAAAAATAAACTTTTATACATCCTATTTTTATAACGCGATTGAATTATTGAAGTTAAAAACAGTCCTCGTGGGATCGATATTTTTACTACTTCGATAGTATTTGGTGCACTTGCCAGAGATCTATCAGGAGGAAAACTCAATTTATCACCACATGTTCAAGAAATTTTTTTACTTTTTCCTGACCAATTAGTGGATAGAAAACAAATCCAAAGATTTTTGGGATGTTTAAATTATATTGCTAATGAAGGATTTCTTCAAGATTTAGCAAACGATAGAAATTTTTTACAAAAGAAGATATCTGAAAAAGTGTCATGGTCATGGACACAAAAAGATACTGAGGCTGTAAAATCTTTAAAAGAAAAATTAAAAGTCTTACCACAACTATACAACCCAACAGAAAATGATTTTTTGGTTGTAAACGTTGATGCAAATCAGTTTACTTGGGCTGGAGTTATGAGAGCTCTACCTAATGGAAAACAAAAATTGGGATTAAATCTCAGTGGATATGTTGAGGATGAAACCCCACAACAATCCTATATCATTGTGGGCGCAACCCCACAGTTAAAATCAGATATCCCTAATGTGCGATCAGATAAAACATCAGTTTCAACTGATACAAAACTTGATTATTCAAGTAATAACATCCGAATCAAGGATAAAGATCTTGTTTTATGCAAGTATGTTTCAGGTTCTTTTAAAGATGCTAAAACAAGATATCATATCAATGAGAAAGAAACTCTTTCTTGTTTAAATGTTTTAGAAAAATGGAGAATGGATTTAATTCCATCAAGATTTTTACTAAGAACTGATTCAACTTATGCTAGCGGATTTTGGCGCTACAATTTAAAAGTTGATCATAAACAAGGAAGACTTGTTAGATGGCAAATCCGCATCCAACAATTCTATCCTTATATTCAACTAATAAAATCAGAAAACAATTGTTTTGCAGATACTCTGACAAGAGAATGGAGCAAGCTCTAAAAGTTCTCTACAATAGCTTAAAGCAAAAGGATGAACAGATTGAAATCCATAGCCAAAAGCTAAAACAGCTCTCTTTAGAGAGGGGGGAGATGATTAAAATGATCGAAAGTCTAACCAAGATCATAAATGTTGAAACTCCAACAACAACAGAAGAACCAACAAAAAAGACTTTAAATGAACAACAAAGTTTTTCATCAACATCTTCAGCAGGCTCTATGCCAGAAGAAGATACGAAAAAGTCATGGGCTGACAAAGTTGAACAAGAAGATGAAGAGCCAAAAAATGGTTCAGACCAAACAAGCGATGTTGTAGATCCACAACCAGCAAAGAAGGTGTATGTCATCTTTGATGGTCCAATGAAAGACATCTACAATAATTGGGCAATTGCAAGCCTCCACATCAATGGCAAAAATGTCAGACACAAATCCTATCCAACAATGGAAGAAGCAAAAGAGGCCTACAAGGCCTCCTATAAAGAAATGACTATTGCTAAAGAAATTGGTCAACCATCAAAAATGGAATCAAAGAAAAAGATCGCAGTAGGGTCTATAATAAACCTTCAAAAAGAAAAAAAACAAGCCAAAAACCCTTGACGACTTCATGGGAAAATGGATATGGCTAGCAAACTTTAAAGAAGAACTAGCACTTGAATGCTTTTACCCAGTCAACACCACATATGGAGTAAAAGCTAATACAGTTCCAGGAATATCCAAGGAATTGCTTAAAGAGTTCTATGATTATGGAATGCTCAAGATTGTGTATCTTGAAGAAGGAGAAGGTCGAAGATTCCAAGAACTCGCTGATCTTCCAAAAGAGATTGGTGATACAACAAAGAGATTTAATGATTTCCTTGCTAAAGGAAGAGAAATATATCTCCAGTTCGAACAAACCTATCCATGGTTTTTTGAAGAAAATAATTTTATGGCTGTAAGACCAAGAACAGTCATCAAAATAGGAATTTCAAATAAAACTTATCTACCTCCAAATTCAGAAAGTATTGGATGGACAGTAGACTCGTTCATTTATCAAATGAAACGTTTATATGATAACCTTATTAGATATGGTTCTACCATTATTAATTATAAGGTCCTCTATACTACAGAAACCTGTCTTATGGTCTGTGACTCCAAGAAGAAGGTTTCAGAAGAACATCTCAAGCAAACACTTCATTATGAAGAACTATTCTCAAAATTTGAGAATGCTCTTGGCCAAATCCCAGATGAGGTCCAACAGGAGTGTTGCCAACACTTCTCAAAATACAAAGGGCATATCTGTAAATGGTGTGCAAAAAAGAAAGTGTCGGTAGAAGAAGACAAAATACCGACAATCACAGTACTTGAAGATAAGGCAAAAGGAAAAGCCTAAACACGTGTCATGTAGATGACCGTAGGAACAAAGTTGTAATAATGGAACCTTATCATCTGAGTCAGATGGGGTCCATTTAGTTGAAAATCTTATCACCTTATGTGATAATGCTTTTACTTTTTCCTTTGCGTGTTTTGTTTGTTTTTCTTTTTAGCTGGAAGGAAAGTGACATGTGACCTACTTTGTAAGTTCTTTCCTCCTATAAATAAGAGCCTCGATGCTCACTTGTAAAGTACAACTGAAATCAATGAAGTAAGTACCTTAGTTTGTAAAAAACATTGTTGGGAAAGGGCTTCGCAGGATTTGAGGTTGTCATAACCAAATCGAAAGATTTCAAAACCAATAATCGAAAGATTATTTCAAATTCCAAAGGATCGAAAGATCAGAATCATCAAAAATCCAAGACAAAGTCAGGTATGATTTTAAATAATTTAAATATTTTATAATTTTTACATTTCGTAATGGAATTCAGCATGAAAAAAGAAGATTCATCTGGTTTTATGGCAGATATACTAATAGATCATATAGAAAAGGTAGATTTTACCTTAAAACCAGAAGAAAACTTTAGGCAGAAAAGTATTTTTTTCTTTAATAAAAGAAAAACTATCTAGAGAAAATATTCTAAAATATGGAATGATGATAGGAGAAGTTCATGTACCAATGGAATCAACAGATGGATCTGTTGTAATATCCATAATAGACGAAGAACAAATTAATAATAGATTAAAACATCTATCGTTAGAAAAAAGACAGAAGATAGGATATATTCATATATCAACTATCCAGATAATCATAAAAAGTACTTTTATGAACGGAGTAAATTCAGAACTAGAACTTCTTATAGAAGATGCTAGAATGAATAAAAAACATTCACTGATAGCCAAAGGTGAAGGAAATTTAATAGGTGGAAAAATAAAATTTGATATAAATTTACAAATAGGTTTAAGTCTAAACGATATAGATCTAGGCAGATCTTTAGTAATTCATTATAAACTTAAAGATCAAGATCTCATGAGACCAGGAAACCATCCTTTTAGTATAAGTTATAAAATGAATTATGCACTAAGTAACTCTCATTATAGTGTAGAATTTAGTGGAAAAGAAAAAATACAAATAGATGAACTATTTGCACCATTAGTAAAATTAGAATCACCAATTCTAAAACCACTAAAAAGATCAAGATCTATTATGACCATAGAAAGAACACCTCTTCTAAAACAAGAAGAAAGTACTAGTGAACCAAAGTTTCTACCAGCAAGAACTTCATTAGATAGCAATGAAAAAAGAAAGCTTGACAAAACCTTGTCAGAAATAAAAACTGAACTCTTAGGCATTAATAGAAAATTATAATGCCAGGAATAACAATAAAAAATGAATTAAGTTTATTCAGAATAAAACTAGATAGCCTAGTTAACAAAATAGAAGAAAATTTCTTAAGAATAGAAATGAAGAACACACTTTGGGGAATCCATGATTTAATGATTTTACATATTTCATATATAGATGAAATGATAGAAGAATTAGAACGGACATAAAATATTTCTGTTACACAAAAAGAGAGAGCCACAACCCTGTTATGGCCATCTCAAAAACTAATTGAATTTGAACAATCTTTAGAAAAAATTCAAGAAAGTTCCTCAAGTATATAATGCCTGGTTTAGGTCTTATAACAGAATTAAAACTCTTTAAAGAAAGATTAGAAAATATAGTCTCTGATATAGAATTTTATCATAGAAGAATTGTCTTAAGACAAATTCTTTTTCATTCTAAAGAATTCGTACAATACCATATAGAATATATTGAAGACTTTCTAAGAGAAATAGAAGATTTAGAAAATCTTACTAATACACAAAGAGAAAGAGCAAAAACGCTCTTAAAACCATTTCAAGGATTAATTAAAATTGAACAAATGTTAAATCAAGTTCGACGCCAAAATTCCGCTGGCGATTCTGCCCCCAACCTGGTATCAGAACCAGTAATACAATCCTAAGGGATAAAAATGAAAATAAAAATAAAAATAAAAATATTATTTTTCAGAAAAAGTCAAAAACTTTTTAAAATCACTTTTTTAAATAACCGATCTAAAAGGTTAAGTACCATATGACACAATCTGGTTCGTTCAAATATTTCAATGGACGCGATTTGTTGAAAGTTAAGTGCCTTTCCCGCCATAAAGTCATGGAAGTGCTGCCCTCCTGGATTCCACTATAAATCATAAAGGTGTTAATGTCACTTATATATATGTTTATGTGATAATGGAGAAGAATCAATTCTACACTATTTGTTCTAAAAATAACGGACTCATTTCACTTTGCAATGCAATATTAATTATTTTTTTTCAATGATAATTCTAATTAATTACTTTCATCACTCCCAATTCAATATAATCTATTTTGCATTTATGATAATGGTAAATGCACCAATACTTGACAAGAACGCTTAAAATCATTGTTCTCGCTCCTTTACTAATACATTTTTCTTAATAAATGTGAAATAAACAAAATGCTCGCTTAAATTGGGGCGGAGGAAGTATTTAGATTCACTTCACACTTTGCAACTAATGATTGTGGAAAATCACTGATGTAATCACTATGCTAATTTACTAAAGATTATTAGAGATTACATGAAGAAAGATTGAAATTTTACGCTCCACAATATCCTTCGTGAGGGAAATACTTTTAATATTTTGTACGGGTTAGTAAATTATTTAACTATAAAACTTTCCATAAAGAAAGTCTATCTTTTTTTTTTTTTGAAAAGGCCAAAATGAAATATATTACAACAAAAAGTCCTCCCTAGCATAAGGTATGCCAAGGATAGACAACAGAGTCAATACAAATATTTACAAAAAGAGAACAAGAACAGCGACAAAAAAGAGAAACAACTATTAGCCTATGCCCAAGATATTGAAAGGGCTAAGCCACCAACCATGATAGTTAAAGAAAGTCTATCTTGATTTCTTATTTATTGTTTTTTTTTTGTAGATGAACCGATATTAAACTCACACATAATTATGCAGTTTCAAATTCTAAACATATCAAACCTAATGATTTTGACATTGCCAATAGAGCTATACTTTACATTACAAACATTCAATAAATAACAAATATTAATTGAAAAAAAAAAACTTAATTTTCAATTTTTGAAGAATAAATTGACACAATTTCTTATACATAATTTCTACTTTCGCTATATTACCCTTAATAATATTTTTATGTGCTAATATTGTTTTTTGCTTAAAAATAAAATTCTTTAGAAAAATGATATATGTATGGATACCATAAAATACGTACTATAGTCAAATTGGTGAAGGACTAAAATGAAATATCTTTGACATCAGAGAAACAGAAATATCTAATCTGCAATTAGCACTACTTCATTCATGCACACGCCTTTTCCCTTAAACCCTACTTCTTACTTCTTACACCTTCTCTTCGCTCGCGGCTTCATTTCTCACTTCAACATTCAATCAAACATGTCATGTGCAGAAAATTTCCCTGTAAGTTCTTCTTCACTTTCTTCACCTTCTTCAAAATTTCTCACCAAAATTTTCACTAAACCTCTTCTGGGTCACTTTCCACCCCTTAATCCCAGATGGGTTTCTCCTCCTCTTACTTGTTTCCGTTCAAAAACTCTACCTTTGCCCACAAACGTTTCTTCCTTTAAGAAGAAGAAAAAAAATTCTGACAATGTTTTATCTTCAGTTTTGAAGTTATTGGAAACTTCTAATGATGTTGAAGATACCCTTGATTCATTTGGTGAGAGTATTAGTCCAAAAGAAATCACTATGATTCTTAAAAAGCTGAGAAATTGGGAAATTGTTGTTAGGGTTTTTAAGTGGTTTAGATCTCAAAAGGACTATGTTCATAATGTGATTCATTATAATGTTGTGCTTAGGGCTCTTGGTAGAGCTAAACAATGGGATCAATTGAGGCTTTGTTGGATTGAGATGGCGAAAAATGATGTTTTGCCGACGAATAATACTTATAGTATGCTTGTTGATTGTTATGGGAAAGGTGGTCTTGGTAAAGAGGCTCTTTTGTGGATCAAGCATATGAGGGTGAGAGGCTTTTTCCCTGATGAGGTTACTATGAGTGCTGTTGTTAAGGTTTTGAAGGATGTTGGGGAGTTTGATAGGGCTGATAGGTTTTATAAAAATTGGTGTGGTGGGAAAGTTGACTTGGATGATCTTGATTTTGATTCGTCGGATTGTGCTACTACCAATGGCTCTAGATTGTCGGTGCCCATTAGTTTCAAGCAGTTTCTTTCTACCGAGCTTTTTAAGACAGGTGGGGGAATTCGGGATTCTAATATGTTGTCGATGGATATGGAGATAGCTCCTCCGAAACCTCGGCTGTCTACCACTTACAATACTCTGATAGATTTGTATGGCAAGGCTGGGCGGCTAAATGACGCTGCTGATGTCTTTGCTGATATGATGAAATCTGGTGTGGCAATGGATACTTGCACTTTCAATACGATGATCTATATTAGTGGTAGCCATGGAAATTTGTTGGAAGCTGAATCTTTGCTAGTTAAAATGGAAGAGAAGGGTATATCATCTAATACGAGAACTTACAACATCTTCTTGTCTTTGTATGCTACTGCGGGGAGTATTGATGCTGCTCTTTCTTATTATAGAAGGATTAGAGAGGTTGGGCTCTTCCCAGATGCTGTAACTTACAGAGCTCTTCTCAGTGCGTTATGCACAGAGAATATGGTTCAGGCGGTGGAAGGTGTGCTCGATGAAATGGAGAAAACTTCTGTTTCTGTTGATGAGCATTCTCTTCCTGGCATTGTCAAGATGTATATTAATGAAGGAGATCTTGATAAAGCAAATGACTTGCTTCAGAAGTTTCAAATGTATAGGGAACCGTCATCCATTATATGTGCTGCAATTATTGATGTTTTTGCCGAGAAGGGACTTTGGGCTGAAGCGGAGAATATTTTTTATAGGAAAAGAGACAAGGCACGACAGGCGAGGGATATCTTAGAGTTTAATGTCATGATCAAAGCATACGGCAAAGCAAACCATTATGATAAAGCCGTTTTGCTCTTCGAAGAAATGAAGAATCAAGGGATTTCGCCTATTGACAGTACATACAATTCTATTATTCAAATGTTATCTGGTGCTGATTTAGTTGACCAAGCAAGGGACCTCACTGTTGAAATGCAGGAAATGGGGTTTAAGCCACATTGTCAAACTTTTTCTGCTGTTATTGGATGCTATGCTCGTCTTGGTCAGCTTTCTGATGCAGTCATTGTATACCAGGAAATGATAAGTGCTGGTGTAAAACCAAATGAGGTTGTGTATGGTGCTATAATAAACGGATTTGCAGAACATGGTAGTCTTGATGAGGCACTTCAATACTTCCACTTGATGCAAGAATCTGGATTATCAGCAAATTTAGTTGTGTTAACAACCCTACTGAAGTCTTATAGTAAGGCAGGCGACTTGGAAGGGGTAAAATCCATCTACAAGCAGATGCAGAACATGGAAGGGGGTCTCGATTCAGTTGCACGTAATAGTATGATTACCGCCTTTGCAGAACTCGGCTTGGTTTCTGAAGCCAAGCTGACTTTTGAAAAATTGAAAGAGACTGGTCAGACAGACAGTACTTCATACGAAATAATGATGTATGTTTATAAAGACATCGGCATGATTGACGAGGCCATCAAGATAGCAGAAGAGATGAAAATCTCAGGTTTACTGAGAGATTGTGTTTCCTATAACAAGGTACTTACGTGTTATGCCATTAATAGGCAATTTCACAAGTGCGGTGAATTACTACATGAGATGATGGTATCTAAGAAGCTTTTGCCAGATGATGGAACTTTGATAGTGTTATTCACTATACTAAAGAAAGCAGGGTTTCCTGTTGAAGCGGCAGAACAGTTAGAGCTGTGTTACCAGGAAGGGAAACCTTATGCTTCACAAGCTACCTACACTGCTTTGTACTCTTTACTTGGTATGCATACTTTGGCACTTGAATCTGCTCAAACATTCTTAGAAAATCTTGACTCTTCTGCTGCCTATAATGTGGCAATCTACGCATATGCTTCTGCTGGAGATGTTGGGAAGGCGTTGAATATATATATGAAGATGCGGGATAAGCACGTGGAACCGGACATTGTAACGTACATTAATCTGGTTGGTTGTTATGGAAAAGCTGGCATGGTTGAAGGTGTGAAAAAGATACATAGCCTATTAGAATATGGAGAGATCGAGCGGAGTGAGTCGTTGTTCAAGGCTATTAAAGATGCCTATAAAATTTGCAATAGGGATCTTAGCCGAGATATGAGATTCACATTCGACTCAGAGAAATATTCTGGAGGGGAAAGTGAAACTGAATATGACATTGGAAGTGAAACTGAATATGACATTGGAAGTGAAACTGAATATGACTCTAATTCTGATAGAGATTAATCTCCAGGTTTGTAAATCCCGAGTTAGGGTTTCTTCATACATTGAAACTGTATATATTGTTGTAGTCATTTATTCGTATTAAGGGTTTGGTTGGATAAAATATAAGTTGGATGTACAAAAGTATTTGTAGTCATAGGATGGAACAAACAATTTTAAATTTTGTTACTAAAAACTGGGGAGTTACTTCTTGTCTCATATACTGTAAAACTCAATAGTTAATACCATGATATATCCACTAACTTGCTTCTGTAATTATCATTTTTTTCTTAATTTTCTCATTGGAAAGTAACTGTTCAAATCATCTATTCATATTTTATAAGTCAATAATGATTGCAAATTCAGTTTTCTATCAAGTGGTATTGCAGAGTTAATCCTCAGTTCATGTAAAGGAACAATCACTCTTTTATCCTATTATTGCATAATTTGAAAATCAAAATACAGATAACCCACTTCTAATTCTCAGTTTTATTATTCTGTTGTATGTATGTAGAAAGAACTTCTTGTAGTACCAATCTAAATTAGGGTCCTCTGTTAGTGAGTTTTACACCTAGATTAACAACAAAAGCTATTTGATTATCACAATCAAATTACTTGCCCTTGTTTGTTTAACTTATGTGACTAGTCATAAGTAACTGAATCTTTGAATTAGTGTGAGCAAGTGTGAGAAATTATTTTGGATTATAGAATAATTCAACTGCATACGAATTGATGAACCCTAAAAATCAAGTATTGAATTATTGTATATTTTGCTTTGTTAAATGTCGATGGCCTATTTTCCACATTTTCATTGAGGTTATTTATAGGGGTGGGCAAAAAAACCAAAAACTGAACCGAACTGCTGAACCGAACTGCTATTGAACTGAACCACTATGTAGAAGTTATGAACTGATCCATACTTAAAGGAGCAGTTAATAACTGAACCTTTTTGATAAAAAAAATAAAACTGAACTTGAACCCAAATTGAAGCAAAAACGTTGATTTGTTCACTGTGTTTGTTGTTGAGTTCTTTTACAGTGTTTGTTTGCTAATTTTTTTCACTGTATTGTTAGTTTGTTTGCCAAATTGAACCAAAATTTCTATGGGTTTCATCTTCACAACTGTTTAGCTGCAATCAGTTCTTTCAATGTAGCTATAATTTGTTGTTTACGTTTTGAATTTGTTATTGGCCCATCAAGTAATCTCAAATGCTTCGAAGCTTGCTTGGGTTCGGAGGATGAAGAAACCATCTTTTCTTTTCTGTTATTCACAAAACAAACTTTGAAAATGTTGAGTGAGTATGTATAAATTGCAACAAGAATACTGTTTTTATTTCTGAAAGCAGTTCAGTTTTTTTTTTTTAAAAATGAAACAGTGCACTAGTTTGAAGATCGGTTCAGTTCAGTTCGAATTGTTCCCTTATAGTTTGGTTCAGTTTGCACACAGTTTTGGTTCTGAACCAAACTGTGCCCATCCCTAGTTATTTAGGGAGCTTGACTTTGCTCCATTTATTGTTCATGTATGAGAGAGATAGGCACAAATAATACTCATTTTATTTAGTGGATCTCACTAGCTTATATATTGGTGATATTAATTGAATTTATATTTATGCTATGAAGCACACATACTCTTTGGATTAGGAAGTGTCCCGGTGTCAGATACGCATCGTGTCCGACACCGACACACATATAATTACATTAAATTATGTTATTTTCTCAGATTATCATCGGTGTCGTCGTATCCGTGTCTGAGTTTGTGTTTCATAGTATCATAGGATTGTGGGATGATTTTGAATTGATTTGGGTACTAGTTCTTGCCAACCAAATGTAAATGTGATCCTAAATATTAAACAATTCCAAATTTCATTTTGGAAGAATGATGATGATAGAAGCAGAGTTTTGAATGGAAGAGTTTTAGTGCTCCGTAAACTTTTTCTCGTGTCCCAAGTCCCAACCACTATTCACCGTGACAATGCTGATTGCTGGAGCTATAAATTGGGAATGTCATGGGAAGAAAAAAACACACGAGATCCATCCCGAAAATTGGGAATGTGGACATGCACACCTTACGTGAGGCTTTAAGTGCAACTTAGACAAGCACTTCTTTGGCTGCAATAATGCAAAGATATCCTTTCCTTGTCCCAAAATTTTTAGTTTTAGTGTATTTGGAATCATTGTTCATTTTATTGTGAGGGTGGTGGCATCCTTAGCTAGTCTCAAATTACATTCTTTTTGGTAATTGTATTTTGTATATGAGAAGTGACATTTGAACAGTCAAAATGTGATAATTTTTTAGATAACGGTGTTGAAATACACATGAAATAAGTGTTAGATTGATTATGAGAGAAAGAGAGATAAATTATTATTAAATTGATAACTGTATAAGAACACTGTCAGCCAATTTTTTAGTTGTCAAAATAACTTTTTTGTTTTTATATTGTCACTCTTAAAAGATGTAAGTTCAGTACAGTAAAAAAACTAAAGCTTTTCTTTAAAGCATATTGGTTATTAAAAAAAGGGTTAATTAAGTAAATGGTCCCTATAAATATTCAGAATTTTGTTTTTAGTCCCTGCAAAATAAAATCACACTTTTTAGTCCCTATAAAATTTTCCATCAACATTTTTAGTCCCTATAAAATTTTCCAACAGAATTTTTAGTCCCTATAAAATTTTTCCATCAGCATTTTTAGTCCCTAAAATGCTTAAGGAAAATGTCGCAGGGACTAAAAAGTGTGATTTTATTTTGTAGGGACTAAAACCAAAACTGTAAATATTTATAGGGACTAAAAACTTAATTAACCCTTAAAAAAAAAAGACTCAAGGTTGAACTCTAGTTATCATGTTCTCTTCTCATGAAAATCAAATAGTTAACATAAAAAATAATATTAGTTATTGAATATCACATGAAGGCTAACACAAAACATTCAACTTCAATTTAGCGGAAAATAATGAAGGTAAAAATGCAATCGAGAAGATAATACATTGTTGTGATTTTCAACGGAGTTACTATTCACAATAAATAGCATTTTTCCTATTCAGAATAATATATTTTTGAAAAAATACAAATATTATAACAAAAATAGCATGTAATATAGTATATAAAATAAATCCTTAAAAAAATCATATAAAATATCAGCGAAGGAAAACACAAGCAAGATCAAGACAAACAAAAACTTCTAAGATATACCTTCTTTTTATTTTTATGCTAACAACATAATCAACAATTAGAGCATAAGGATGCTTTGGAGTAACTCATTCTTTGATTAACTTAAATAATCACTCGAAATCCATTATTTCATTCCACACCATAGTCGAACTCATTAGATACGATCGAAAGCTCAACAAATAGCCATGGCCGTTCTGCAGTTCGTTAGTGATATGGAGCGAGTTCTTAAGGTGTTTATTTTTTATTTGATCCTCAGACTGATCATATTATTTAAAATTTGTCCTTTGGTGAAGGTTTAGTTTTCTTTTTTAGAGTTCTTTCTATTTGTTGCTGGAGCTTTGGTAGCTTTCTTTCTAGGAGGTATTAAACTGGCAATACTGACGATATAGATTCCTTTTTACAATAGGAGTTTTTCTGGTATCTTTGTTGTTGTTTTGTGGCATATAAACCCATCGCTTCACCCACATCAACGTCACAAAGCGGAGAGAACTAGATAGTTTTTGCAAGCATATAATCACACTCTTTGTCTCTAAGACGCATTCAAAGTCCTACCTTATTAAGCGACAAGGAGATCAAGACATCTATATTGCATTTATACCTTCTAGGAGTCGATTTTATCCATTATCACAAAGCTGTAAAAGTCAATCCATGCGGATCAAATTTAGAGTTAGTTGTACTAACTAACTGAACAAATGACATTGAAACATATATTTTAATATTAATGATGTGGAAATGAGATGTCTAACAACGATTCCATATAAAAAATATCATATAGAATTCACATCATTGATGAATACGTCACATTATTCAAAGAGATATACTAAAAATTTTCGTTGACATTATAAATATGGGATCGAAAACTGGTTTTTAAAAACGAGTATCAAATCAATAGTTAACTTAATTAGAAATAAGGGAATAAAAAATTGCAAATAAAAAAATTACATCTTTTTTCTCTTTCTCGTGTCTGTGAACCGGTCCGGCCCGACCGGATATATATGAGGGAATAATAACGTAACATAAGATACTTACGCGTAATTGTACTTTCTGTCTTCAGATACGAGTTCCATTCTTTTCGATTACCCAAACCTAAGCCTCAGAATCAAAAACTCGCTAGGGTTCATAATCGCGTTTCAACCAATCTCTTCGTGTAATTGGTACGTTTTCATCCAATTTCTTCCTTGCGTTTTTCTTTTTTTCTAATTCCCAAATCTCAATTATCCCCCAATTTACAATTTCCAATGAAAAGGGTTTTTTTTTTCTTCTTTTCCCATGATTTATTTTCTTTCGTTTAGGGTTTTTCACGCGTCCCTTGTCCCCTTCTTTCTACTATTTGAATTCTATTTACACATTGATGATTGTTTCAATACGTAGCTTATTTCAATAATTTATTTATTTATCATAGTGAATTATTTATTGAATTACTGGTACAAGTTCTGAAATTTGGTCTTTCTTAGTGCAATTGTTTCAATTTAATATATATGTGAAATTTAAGTAAAAGAGAACAGAAAAAAGATATTTTTGAAGCGCTTCATTTGTTCAATTGTCCCTTATTAGTAGTTAATTTTCTTTCAACATTTTGCTTTAATGACAGATAAGTTGTTTTTTGTTTTGTTTCAAAAAACCTAGCTGCAAAATTCACACACACTTATGCATAAGTGCCTGTTTGGATTGACTTATACAACCTTATCCACCAACATAAGTTTTGTTTGACTGTTTGGGAGAATTTATGAAAACAGCTTATGACATTTTTCATAAGTTCCCCAGGATAGCTTATGATAACAGCTTACCGCATATAAAAAGAATTTAATTTTTTTTTTTGACATAGAAATAACTTATGTAAGCTTATACATAAGCGCTTGTGCTATAAGCTGAAAATAAGCTTTTTATCCAAACAGAGCCTTAGTGTTGGAAATTTCGGATTCGGACCGTGCCCGAACATATCAAATGTCCCTGCAAGCATTTACCATATGAGTTACATATGGGACTTTACTTACGGGACAATGATAAGCACTTCACTTTAAATGGATCTACTTGTGATTGAAATGAAACAGTAGGCTTATTCTTTATTATATGCTTGTTCCAGTTCTATTATGTTCTTCTATCATTGTTACAATTGTTGTTTTGGCTTTTCACAGCTTTGTTTTTTCTTTTGTTGTAGGAATGAAGTTGTGATTTCATATTCATAACTCCGCCGAGAGTCAACATTTGACAAAATTGTGTAACTGTTGGAGTGAGAGGGGTAATACATTTTCTGACTCAATCATGGAGATACAGACTTCTGGCAGGCCAATTGAGTCCTTGCTAGAGAAAGTCCTTTGCATGAATATTCTGTCATCTGATTACTTCAAAGAGCTTTATCGATTAAAAACATACCATGAAGTTATTGATGAGATATACAATCAAGTTGATCATGTGGAACCATGGATGACGGGGAACTGTCGTGGTCCTTCAACTGCTTTCTGTCTTCTTTACAAGTTTTTCACCATGAAGCTCACTGTCAAGCAGATGCATGGGCTACTGAAACACCCTGATTCTCCTTACATAAGAGCGGTATGTAGAGGTTTGTAACAATTAAGAGAGTGTGTGTGTTCATGTGCATGATGTTTTTGTTAGTTTGCGTATGAATATCTTATTCACCATTTTGTATCGAGTTTAGGAAGTGTTGAGTTTATGTTCACCTTTATAATTAGCCATCTTGCATATCAAGAAAATATTAGTGCACCTGAGACAGTTTGATTGATAATATAGCATTTACTTGTTTGATTTAAATTATGGGTCTGTTTGGATTGACTTATTTGAGCTTTATCTACTGGCATAAGTTTTGTGAGACTGTTTGGGAGAACTTATGAAAACAGAATATGACAATTTTCATAAGCTTTTTTAACTTACTTTAATAAGTTCTCCAATATACAGAGTAGCTTATAAAAACAACTTATAGCATACACAAAAACACATTATTTTATCTTTTGCTCTAAAACTAGCCTATGCAAACTTATACATAAGCGCTTATCATGGCAAGTGCTTGTGCTATAAGCTGCTAATAAGCTGTTTATCCAAACAGGCTCTATTTCTTGAAATGTTATAACAGAGTTTGGCTTAGTGCGTTAGTGGATTTTGTTGAATCATCAAAGCCAAGGCAGACGAAATCAGGGATAGATGGTAGGATTGAACACTTCCATGGTTTTTGCTTACTACTATGATATTGCTCACATCTATAAGCATGAATTGGCGAGATTATAGGGGATCACTTGGATCCATTTTGGTCCAATTTCATGAGGCCAAGTTGTCGATTTTTGAAAAATAAGACTTGAGCACCCTTGAAATCTTAAGACCTAAGGTTCTGGACCTATTTTGTCAATCATTTGACCTTCCCTTGTAATCTGTACGCCCGTGGCTGCTATCGACCTTCCCTTGTAATCTGTACGCCCGTGGCTGATATCAGATGTGGTTTGTGGTTGATATTTTAGAGAGCTTGGCTGTTGGTTTGACCTTCCCACGTCCTGCTTCTTATTCAATCTGCATTTGTTTCAGGTTGTTTGTGGTGCTCAACTGAATTCTTGGTTGATTATTTGATTGCTCTATTTGTGTACTATGTTTGGTGCTTTATCCCGTAATATCCATGATTATTTAAGTCTTTTAGTTTTACACGCTGTACAATACTATGTTTTATACCACAGGTTGGTAAATTTGACTTTGTTGCGAGTGTTGTGAATTTAGGCTTTGGTAATAATGCAAATCCTCCTCTTTTACTTCTAGTTTTCATGAAGTTAGGAATGCTTGGCATCAAAATAGAGTATGCTCTGTTGCTTACATAGATGTTCAACCTTTTTTAATTTTAGCTTTTAGGCATATGTCAACATTCTTATTGTTTTGCCCTTATATCCATTTTATCTTGTGAGCTGCATTGATTCCTTATGTTGGTTATAGGTTGGATTTCTCTATCTGAGATATTATGCTGATCCAAAGACTCTGTGGAGCTGGTTTGAGCCATATGCAAAGGATGATGAGGTATGTGAATATGATTTTGAAATTTATCGCTTTGGATGTCCGTCATCCAATGTCATTTATTAAGTTTTTGAGTTATCATCTTTTTCTTGTTACTTTATTCTAACATTCCCTTCATCCCTTACAATAAGACCCATTTACAAAATTCACGGGTATTAAGAAAAGTTGTTGTAGCAAGAAATTTGTAAAAAAAGTGTTACTTTTCCATAGTTGATATCATAAGAAAGAGAAAACAAATTTATGTTTTCTAATTGTAAACTAAATAGAGGTATTTTTATAAAAAAAGTATTAATGCAAGTGAAAGTTTGAAAATGGTCTTACATTAAGGGATAAAGAAATATGAGAAGTAGGTCTTATAATTAGGGATGGATGGAGTAAATCTATTTCATTTTTTTTTCTATATTTTTACTTCAAATTATATGACTACTTATTTCTTTGCAGTTACACACACTTTGATCATGTACAAAATTTAATTTTATCTATGAGGGGTTTTCGTTATGGCAATGATGCCTTGATGTCGTACTTTTTCTTAGCATTCTATTTCTACTTGTATAACAATTTTTTGTACCTTTGCTTGATATGGAGCTATGCAAGTAGTATATTTTGTCAAAAATATGATGTTTTTAGCCAAATTTATCAAGATTTTGGTATTTATGTTTTGCTGTGGCTTATATGGTCCTTTTCCATGAAAGATAGTTATTTGTTTGGGTTTCAATTTTGTCGAATGAATATCTATTTTAGGGATAGCATTTAAAAGTTCTCTCTTAGGTAACACGCTAATTATATTAGTCATATTGAATTATGATACTTTATCGATAAAAACTGATGATGCTTTATTTCAGGAATTTTCTCCTGGATCTAATGGACGGATGACTACGATGGGTGTATATATCCGTGATTTGCTCCTTGGACAGGTTCGTTATCTTTTATGAAAGTGTACCCCGACCCCTTTATCTTTTATGAAAGTGTATATATCTTTGATAACGGCAAACTATACCCCGACCCCTTGATATTTAGATTTTTAAACATAATGACTTATAAGGCCAGGGAAAATTATTATTTAACTGAAGTATTGACTAGTTAAATTGAGAAATCTCTCTTCAGAGCTCTACTACCAGAATCCAGGTGCATCACAAGAATGCAAATGCAGATATGTTCCTCATCATCACATATTTTGGAGTAACAGTATGAGGTGCTTTCACACTTTCAAGATTTTTGGACATAAACTTTTTGCACGTACCAGCAATTCTTACAAGTATACTAGTTCAATAGAATCTTTTTTTTTTTTTCCTTTTTACCACGGCATCATTTTCTTGTTTTATTTCTAAACTCACTACACCTAGGTTCCCAGAAGAAAACTGAGTATTTAATCACACATCTGCTTTAGAATAAGACTTATTTTAGTCCTGGTTAAAGGGACACTAATATTGGGAACCTGCACTTGAGTAATCAAATTGTTAGATTTTGGGAGACTGCGAATAGAGGTTAAATTTGACTGAAACACCAAAAGGATAGTGTTTCTATTATTACAAGTCAAGAATCAAGTAGAATACTATTCTTCAAGGGCATTTCAAATTTGATAAAATTGAGGGAGGAAATTAGTAACGTAGGCAGTGCATATTTTAGTTGGCGGATCAAAATAGGATTTTCCCATCTTGTGTATCATCCATTCCTTTCTACTTTTTTAATTTTATCTCCTCTTCTTTCTGAGGTTGAGCTGATATTTGTCCTATGTGTCATTAATTTTGCATTTTTGTTTCCCCTGCAAATTTTAGGGTCCTCTAATCCTTTATGAAGCTTAATTTCCTTGAGATCTTAGAGAAAGAAATGGGTATCCTGTAATGCCCACCTGTCGGTGTAAAACGCCTTTGTATATCAGGTTTTTGCAACTGCTTTATTTTCTGATCATTTAACCTATATTTCCCTTAACATTTTTCCTGGGTATAGGGGAGTTGCTGGAACCCCTCACTTATGATTCAAACTTTTGATATTCTTGGTTCATAAAAGGAAGGAACAAATTCAAAAACTGAAAAAACTGATTATCTTTTCATATGCAAGAAGAGATTCTGGAGAGAATTCTTAATGCTTATAGTATGCTCCTTATTTGCTTCTTTTAATAAATACTACTTAGGGTACTTCTTTATCCCATTGATATTTTGTTGGTCATGTATGAATTGAATTCGTGGTTGCTTTTGTTTTTTATTTGAATTTGAATTTCTTGTGAATTTTTGTTCAGCCTTTTATGTTGTCAGCACAAGTACACAATCTTGCTCTTCTCATCCTTTATTTTTTTCGCGAGTATTTAGTATTTATATCAACGCTCACCGTTTCTTAGGGTAAAAAAGTGGGTAATTATCTCTTCTGGCGGTTATCATTTGTGTTCTATTTGTTTGATTTTTTATGATTAAATGTCATCATTGACAAAGTTGAATGCCCTGTTGCCCCATATTTTTACCCTTCATTCCTGGTAATTTAACTTGTATAAGTACATTGATGATTTTGTTGTGCTGTTGCAGTACTACTTCGACACACTTTTTCCTCGCATCCCAGTTCCTGTAATGCGTCAGGTTGTGGCAAATCTGGAAAAGTTGAAACTCCCTACTACACATTGTGGTACGACAGGGGAAACCACCCGTCACGGTTCTGATGACACTGCCCGTAGACCACCTTCTGTGAAAGCTGCCCTTTCAGTCTCTTTTGGTCAGCGTGCGCCACATCGAGCCTCTACAAGGGATTCTTCACCCATTCGTCGTACGGTACCTGCTCCTCATGAAAAAAATGGCACTGATGACATAAGAAGATCTCCCAGCAATCATCGCAGTCAGAGCCGTGAATATCCTGAAAGGGATAGGGACAGGGAGCGGTCACGCTCCAGGGACAGGGACCGAGAAAGGGATAGGGAACGTGATAGGGACAGATATTATGACCGAGATAGGAACAAGGACCGAGATGCTGAAAGATACAGGGATCGGGACCGGGATAGGGACTATGAGAGGGACAGATCCAGGAGGGATAGGGACCGAGAGAGAAGTTATGATTATGATAGGAGGTCTAAGTACGCAGAGAGAGAAAGTAGCCGGGATTATGACAACAGCATTGGCAATGGTAGTAGGCGCCATCGCAGTAGGAGTCGGAGTAGAAGTAGGAGCAGGAGCCGAAGTCAGAGCCAAGTTGGCACCGCACGCCATGACTCACGCTCTAGTCCACAGAGAGATGGAAGTAAGAAGACTTCTGCATCAAGTAATCTAGCTAAACTTAAAGATTTGTACGGTGATTTAGGTGAAAGCAAAGGAGATGCCAACATGGAAAGAATTCCTAGAAGGGATAATAGTGGTGAAGAGGTTATTAGACTTGGTGGCTCTTCTTGGAAGTACTGAGAATGATCGCAGAATGCTTGTATCTGATGCCGGATAACTGTTCCATTGAAAAAGAGCATATTGGATTTTTCCTTTTCATTGCCTTTCATTATCACTTGGTTGACATAAGTTATAGGTTGATGAATGCTATCTATATTTAGCATATATAGATAATGTATACTAAATTTATTTCTGGTACATTGAATTCCCTGCTTTGCAAGTTTTAGACTTAATGATCATTTTATGGAGACTTGAAGTACCATGCTTCCATTGTTCAGTTGAAACTATGTTATGAAAGACTTAATTCATGTTCTAATGTTGAATACCTTTAGGAGTTTTAGCTTTAAACCAAGTCAATAATCTGATGTCGTTATAATATGCTAAGCTGCTGAATAAGTTCTGTCTAGATGCAAATTGATGGATTGTGTATGTGTCGATATTGCTCAACATTAGTGTATTATAAATCTGACAAATGATAGTTTTTTTTTTTTTTTTTATTGTTAAATTTTGATAAACCTGCATAAAATTACAAGTAAATGTACTTCACTAGTAATAACGCCCGTGCAACGCACGGGATACTTCAAGTTATAAGTTATATATGTATATAAGATTTGCAACTATTTTCAACTTGTTAAGGTCTCATCATGCATGTTATTCTTGTAGTTACTAATTAAATCTTAACAAAACTTATCGTTGAGATTCAATTCTTAAATATTGCTATATAAAGTACATCCTAACTAATGTATTTAGCAAATCCTATTATAAAGTGATGTTATTTAAAAAGTATTTAGAACTAATAAAAAAGTGTTAAAAACCTTTTTTTTTTTTAAAGAAAAGTGTTAGAAAACTAAAATGCAAAACTGAACAAAACACAATAACAATGAGGATTAATTCTAAAAACCCGACTGCAGCTTTGAAATTTGATTGTCTACAAAGTTAACATTACAACAATAACATAGACGCCCAAAACAAACTTATGGGACTTAGATGGATCAATCATACCACAAACAAAATGCCCAATATAACTGGGTCTTACAAAGATTCGAAATACTTAATAATAATAATAAACTAAAAGTCATCCATGTTTCCCTATTTGGTGGGATGCCACACTCGACTCTAACAAAAGATCCTCCATATGTGGGAGTGGTACGGATTAAGAAAACAATACTTGAAATAAAGACTGATACGATAAAAGGAAAAACATAATGATTGAGCTGCAAGCCATTATCACAAACTTAGAAGACATCAACTTCCTAGCTAGATCTTCTCAATTTTGATACTCCGCTTCAACAGTTTGATAGGAAGGTTCAGATCTTCATCTGCTTCAGCAGTGTGGGTGAAACCCTTTTACCTCCCTTGTTTTCAATCACCACATCAGAAGTACCACCAATGCCCAATCTGGTAACAGCCTCATCTAGTTCAACAACAGCAGATGAAAACTTGGGCAGCAGATCCTGTAAATATACATTGTGTTTGTTAAAGTCCAGCCATTAATTAATTTTGAATGTTATGTTTGTTTGACAGAATGAGAGATAAGTAAGGTACATCTGATAGTGTTTATAAGTACCTGGCTCACAGCAAGGCTGGCAGAATCGATCACAAGTTCCTTCCCTTTGGAAGAAGATGCAGTCAAAGTCTCAAGTCCCTTAAATTAATGTGTGATTAAAAACATTAGACATTAAGTTACAGGTTGGATTTTGTTGTTAAATTACATTATAGTTGAATTATAGAGTAAACAATTAACTTATACCTCAGACAGCACAAGAGCTGAAGCACCAGCCTGAGAATCACCACTATCTCCTGCCAATCCACTCAAAGAACCAGCCTGAGACAGCACAAGAGCTGAAGCACCAGCCTGAGAATCATCACTATCTCCTGCCAATCCACTCAAAGAACCCCACTCCTATCAAATTGAAATTGTAAAACTAACATTAATTAAATACCATTTCATACATTAATTAAAAAAATAAGTTGAAATGAATACTTATGATTATAGAAAAGCAAAAGAAATATTTACATTCCTATAGAAGATTGCCTCCTCCTTCGCCCACTTGGTCTTAAATTGATTTATGATAACTCCATCGGTGCATATCTTACGCACGCGAAAGGACTGTTCAAACCTAGGACTTGTATCCGCTTTGCATTCAACCTTAAACAGGTAAGTGGACTTGACCAAAGCAGAAATCTCGGCTGGAAGAACTCCAGGAGCAGCATTCTGTGTTAAGAATGAAGAATTTGAACATATTATGCACATAAGTCTAAAGCATTCTTAAATTCTCAACAGTTAACATGCAAAAATTACAGATTAATAGGGAATCTTAGAATATATTTTGAAATGTTAACATAGACTATTAAATAAGGAAGTACCCATCTGCTTCGAGAGCAATCACATTAAGCTTTGTAGTCTTTCCATGACGATCGTATTCACGTTCTAAGCCAACTCCAGTAAGCATTCCAACCACATCTAATGAAATTTATAAATATTAAGCAAGCATTCAAGAAGGAAAAAAATGATATAAAGTTAAGAAGTGGCTCATGAAAGACTAACCAACTAAGACTTCATCATCACAAGTGCCTCCACATATTTCAGATATGGGAACAAACTTAAAGGGAGAGCCAGTTACAATGGCAGAAGACAGAGGCATAACTTTAGAAGAAATCTGGAAGTTAAGCTTCAATGGATGTGTTGTGGTTTTGTAGCTACCATTATTAGTGGCAACAGTCAAGTTCTCAAAAAGCATATACTCCGCCTTCAGCAATTTGGCTCTGGAACTTGTAAAGTAGAGTCCTCTTAATGGAGGCGTGAATCCGACCTCCCTGAAAATAGGACATCAAAATTAGTGCTTAAAAGTTGAAAGCTTTAAACTTATGTTAATATAAGTTGTATCATTAGACAATCAGCACAAAATTTAAAACAGAGTTTAAGTACTGATTTTTTAATGTAAAATCGAAGTTATAAAATCAGTACATACTTAAAATCAAAGTTAAAAACTAAAAAACTGTTTTTGACAATAACTGTTAGCCAGTAAATATACAATAAAACCACATAAAAGGTAAAAGCTTTAAACTTATTACTTAAAACTACAATATCAATACAAAATCAGTACTTAATTAAATACACAGTTGTAAAAAATTGTTGTGATGATAACTATTAAGCACTAAAACTACTATAAAACTTCTTACAGAAAATAAGTAACATTATTAGCTAAATAAGAACAATAAAACAAAAAAAATTGAAAGTAATTTTAACCTCAGCATCCATAAGAACCAGTTCAACAGAGAAAGGCAATGCATTTTTGTTTAAATCGTTGACCAACCACAGCCTAAGGATTCTGGCCTTAAGATTCCAACATGTTTCAGAAGTGTTAATTTCAGAAATTGAGTGAAAACTCTTGGCCATTTCAACTTTGAAAACAAAAGCTTTTGAAAGAAAAAAGAGGGAGAGTTTCAGAATACAATGTTGGGATTGTGGTGTGAGTAAACTTTCAATATTTCCCCCAATTTATAGAACCCCGAGTCTACCACATCATCTATTAAAAACCATAAAAAAATTACACACAAAATAAAAATTTAAACTTACATTGTTATCAAGGCAGAAGGAATCTCTCCACAGCTGCCCTAATTTTCTGATAATGGGTAGATTTTAGAGTCAACTTTGTGGAAAAATATTGAATTAGTGGAATCTGATTGAGAAAGGAAATGGGTTGGTTTTTGTGAATTGGGGATATGTGTATTTAGGTTTAAAATATGAGGAAATTAGGGTTAGATAATGACATAAGGTATAAAGTTTTACTGTGAAACCTTGTTTAGATAAGATTCCTGTGCTACTATTAGCCTGCATCATTGAGAGGGAAATAGACTTTTGAAAAACTTGCATGAAATAAGGGTTGTGGGAAGAAGATGAAAACCTGGTATCGGGGAATCGCTTCCCTGTTGGGTGGGTAATCAGTGTTCCGGTTGACCAATTTTGTTTGTCATTTTGTTTTTGTTTGTGAGTTAAAAGGCCGACGAAATCAAATGGGCCTTATTTGAAGCCCAGCCCAATTAAAATGAAGCTATTTGAAGCCAGCGACGTTGGTGATTCCATTTTTTTGTCTTAGAGCTAATTTGAAATTTGAAATCGAAAGCTAAATTAGGATAAAACTTGTACTCTGTAATACTTCTGATTAATAGGTGGCATTGCTTAGAAACCAACACCTGTAATTTGTTGCTATAAAGGTGTGAAGTAAAGGTCTAATATTAAGATTTTAGTGAACTTGCATTCCACTTACCTTTGGCTTAATTTTTGTTCTGTGTAATTCCTTTTGAGAACAGAGAACAGTACATAAAAGTTAAATACGCAGGAAGGTTAAAGTTTTATTATGTTAATGTAAAGGAAAATAAACCGCACATGATTAAATAATAGGCCGTGAAAGAACCTTTTCATCAATGAAGATGCAATAATACAATGATGAAAACCTGAAGCTATGAATGTGATGCTAAAGCCTCTTCTATAATTTCAAATAAAAATAAAAGTTGTTAGGTTTACTATCATGATACATTTTCTATCAGACTATATATTAAGCAGTGATAGAAATTTGGAATGCAATTGCATTTCTCCTATACTACTCTTCAGTAAACCATTTGCAATGAGATTTTGCTGTATTGGACTGCACAGAGTAAAACAAAGCGCCTGGTTTATTCCAGTGAGCTTCTTCTGAGCTATTCACACTTGAGGGAACGGTATATGTGGCTGACAAAGATTAAAGAAGCTCTGAAACCCACAGTTCCAAGCATAAGAAAGAAACCATAGCAAATGCAAGCCATGTAGCCGAAAAAGAAAGAAGTTTGCATGAAACCAGACATATCTGATCTTGCATGGTAGAAAAACATGCAGTAACCATATATGAACAACCCAGTTGATCCACCACAAAGGAAAGACCTAATATCATGTAGAAAAATGACAAGTTATAAAATATGGAGACATGCATTTCATCAATGTTAGCTTAAGAATACACATGTATTGTTTTGACAGTCATTTTCTTAAAAATATGTGGATCTGACTCTTCCTTGAGTCGAGCGCGAACTTATATCCCCTTATACCTCTACTTTTTAGAGGTCGGCCACTAAATTCATCCAACAATTGAGAGATTAGATGAATTAAGAGGACCGACCTTTGGCTGCAGATGCGGAAGAGGATCGAGATCCATCTAGCATGGCCAAAAGTTTGTAGCATCACGTGTTTCTTTGAAAACTATTATTAGATCAGGCAAAACTATTTATGCATGCCAAGGTGATTGTGTTTGAATGGAAGGAGTATTCCCATAACATTGATATTTTTTTCATGACCTAAATTCTGATGAATAAACTAAGAAAGTATAGATAGCACTCAGTGTTACATAATACATACCTCCACCACCATTCATGATCCTCAGCAGCAAGTTGAAAGTATGTCATTGCCACATTACCAAAAGCAGTGACAATCAAAAGAATGATGAAAACAATGAACAAAATGCTGTATATGGTATAAATCTGATGACCCCACACACTGGCAAATATGTAGTAGAGTTCAATGAAAATGGCACTGAATGGCAAAAATCCAGCCATAGCCATTTGAGGAAGAGTTTTACGGTACCAAGGTAGTTTAGGAATCTCCCTCGGATACTTGTTGGTTCGACAAGGTGCTTGAAACTCTGATTGGCTATTCTTACCAGCAATCCCACCCAATACCAATAAAGGTGAGGTTACAAGTGTCCATATTAAGAAAATAACCACAATTGTTCCAAAGGGTAGTGCTGCAGTGGAGTTATAGGCGACAGCAACCGTGTTAAGAAAGCTGAATGTCAAAAACAATGGTCCAGAGAATAGACTACCAGTTAACACCAAAATTTTCACCTGAAATGCAACATACCAATACTTGATAAGTGTAATCCACTCAGTTTCTCTTTCCACGGTATTACTTTCAATCGTGTTAAAGGAAAAACAACTGGAAAAATAAAGGAAAGGAATTTCATGAAGTAAGCAGTCACTGTAGTCAGTGATTTCGACTATTGATGAATATCAGATCATTGAGATTCTGAGTTCTCGATTTGTTGAAGTCATGATATGAGTCATCCGATCTTTATCCAATGACTTAGATCAACTGACCGCAGTGACTGCATAAATCATTGATTGTTGTGAATCCAGGTTCGAGGAACCTAAATAAGTAGTAAAAGGCAGGTATTGAGTGGAGCACCGACTGTTTATGCTGTCTAAGATGATGGATTTTACCCAATTTTTCCCTTCAATCATGTAATAGAAGGAAGCTGCAGAATAACCGGCAATGCCGGACGTTAATGCGTATATGACAACCAGTGCAGTAAACAAAGCTCCCCTGTTGTATGGATAGAAAACACCAACTAGAGCAAGCATAAATATGAAGATTACACTGAAAAATAGAAGCCAAGTATATAGTCACAAAAGAGCTGAACATGAAAATGAGTGAACACCTTTATATTACTCCCTCCGTTTCAAAATGAGTGTTGTTTTAGGTGTTTACACACATATTAAGAAATGCAATGATTAAAAGAAAGAGAATGGTTATTTTACCAAATTATCCTTATTAACTATTGGTTAGTTTTAAAAGTAATACTTTGGAAGTAGTGTGCAGAGTATTAATTGGAGGGTACAATTGAAAAGAAAAAGTTATTATTGCATTGGAAACTGAAAGTGACATTCATTTTGAAACAATTTTTTTTGGCTAAAGCGACACTCATTTTGAAACGGAGGGAGTATATGAATACCATTAGTACTTTGAGAAGATAACTCACTCACAGTGTAAATAACTGAGTGCCTGTTCCAAGTGCTGCGGCGAACAAAGACTTAAATCTTGGATATCTAAACACATCACCATGGATATACTTCCATCCAGTCTCTTCTTGGTCATCAAGTGCTTCTTCATCTGGTGTAAACCTATCGTAATATTTTGTTATGTATATGCAATAAGTTCCACAAACTAGTAAATGGTCTAAATCTATGAAAATAGCTCGAAATTGTGGTAGGAGCTGCAATGTAAAGGTTTCAGATGACTCTGCAACACCACATTGAGCACATTTGATCGCTTTTTGGTGCAATATCAAAGCTTGCAGCGAAATCGCAATCACAATTTAGAACCATACTACTGAGATAAATAAATAAGAAGATTCTTACTTGACAAAGTCGTTCTTAAGTACGCGCATGAGAATCATGGCAAGGAATCCGGTCAAGAGAAGAACAGTAACACACGAGTTAATAATAGAAAACCAATGGATTTCCAAATGATGTGAGAGTGAGGATGTCTGCGAGTATTTCTCCAACCTTTTCTCAAATGGAATATCTGTTTCAATCCATTTGACAGAATATGTGAAATCCACATTTACCTCTCTATCTTCTGTCAAGTCCACAACAGCATTCGGATCATTTTTAACAAAAACATCGATAATACGATCGTTATTGTACAGAATCTCAAAATGAACATTCCTAAAAAGATAAACTGTGGCCTCATTTGTGTCAACATCTTTTTCATCAGTTTCAAATCTTCCAAGGAAACCCCAAATTGGCAAGTCATCATAGTACATTTGATAGAAATAGTCCTTCAAAACAGCATGTCTGAATTGAGCAACCTCTTTTCTTGTCAGCATCTTTTGGCAAATGCTCTCAGGTTTTTTATCAATCAAGAATTCAAGTTTGTAAGGAGCAACAACTAGTCTATCACCATTCAAAACTTCACCAAGATCTTCTTTCTTTTCTTCCACATTTTCTGCATTCAATAAATTTTGGAACTATAAGGTATAGTTGATTAATTAATACAAAGACAGTAATAGACAATTTTGGGTGAGAAGTGATAATGAATACCATCAAACTAACCTGGTGAACAAAAGGGAAGATCAAAATATCTGTATGTCTCACTGTGGCAGAAAAAAATGTCAAGGAAAACACAGTATTAACAAAGTAGCCATTTAGGAAGAAATTCTTGATAATGCTTTAGAAATTAATACATGCATTTACACTATTTATAAGCCATTTAGATTTAACCAACCAAGTGATTAAACTCAAGTGCTTAATGAGTTTCAGTTAAAGATGAATTGTTCGGGAGAACCTGAGGTCAAATCTTCACCCGAACAATTTTTGGCCCGTATCTCTTGGCCAAACTCTAGATTATGAGGCCCATTCCTCCGGAAATTGGAGGGTTCAGGCCACAAAAATTATACTATTTAATGCAAATTTCATTAAATCAACAGTCTTTCAGCAAAAGAAGAAATGAACACACTTCAATATAGGGAATAAAATGAAAGTGCCTACCATACCATCAAATGGCAAAGATAAAAGTCCAAATGAGATACACCAGAGCAATACTTTATTGTCAAGATAAGCTATGGAGCACGAACACTCATACAAAAAGTGACACGTGGACACTGTTAATAATTTGATAAAAAATGATATAATTCAATGTAATCACATGTATCAGTGTTGTGCTGGTGTCGGACATCGGACTCGGACATATTCCATCAGAAGTGTCAGTGCTACAGAAAAGATAAGTCTTAATTAAACAACTAAACGTCATTGCTGATTTTATTGAAGCACTAAGTGTAGTTTTTGATAAAATTACGAATGTCGATAAAAATATAATCTAAGACACATTCATCTCCTCTTCATCCACCATTAAGATTTCATTCCATTACAGAATTCTGGAATGGTAACCTCAAAATGACACAACCCAATTTTTTCATATTTTTTTCAAAAGTATAAATTGGAGGAGCATTGAGATCAAAATATATTTTAAAAGGGTAAATGAAAAAGTGAAAGCATTAAAAATCTAACCTGGGATTATGAAAGGGTCCCACCTTGTTTGCATAAAACGGTACAAAATCACCTTCTTTATAACGATGATCTGATGCATCAGATGTAACATAGTTTATACAGCAGAAACAACATAGGATCACAATGGCACTAACCAAACATGTCGTTGACTTTTCCATATACACAAAACCACACACAAACACAAAAAAAAAACACAGAATCAAAATGCAATGGCTATATTGTTTGTTTGTTCCTATAGGTACATGATGAGAGTGGTTGAGAAGAAGGAATTTCCACGACACTTCCTTAGAAAACAAAATGAAATAAAAATTGATAATATGATTTGAATTTGCACGTACTTCTTAAAATGGTACGTAATGAATGAATATTATAAAGAGTTGAAAAAGAACCGTGTCTGTGAATGGTTAATGAATGATGACAAGTACATGTCTTCTGACATAAACAAATTTTAGTACTTACATAAATTAATGTTAAGGTTCTTAGAATTTATACTTGCTTATTATTACTGAAAACAAGGGCCGGTGGTTACTACTATTTGTGTGACCAACCAACTAAGAAAATGGTGGTATTTTTTTTGTTTGTTGTGAAACCATTAATAATTTAAAATTATTTTCAATAGAAGTCAAATCAAACTATTTAATATTTTGTGGTATGATAGATTTTAAATAAGATTTTAACAATCTTGATTAAGAAAATTTCTTTGGACAGATGCAACAATACTATTAATAGTCAATATTATTATTCTATAAGTCATGCATCTATTGGAGAAACAATTAAATATCTTTCAATAATAGAGTAGCATATAGCTTATTTTTATCCGGTGGCTAAAATTTTTCTAGTGATTTTAATTTTTTCAAATAGATCAATTTCACCATCAACATCAAAATAACCATCATGTTTAGTACATAAGTTTCAAGATATGGTTGCAACATTCCTCAAAAAAAAAAAAAGATATGGTTGCAACATGCTTTAAAATTGCTATATACAATGAACTATGATGCAAATTACTCTCAGAGAACACAACTAATTAACCTTTAGTTTGTTGAGTAGTCTTCTAAGACATTATTTTTAATGTATTTTAGATCACAAAATTGATTCAGATCATAGACGACTTACACATATAAGATTATTTTGTTTAGTATAATAGTTAGAGTCAATATTTAACAATTTCATGTGTGCTAGTTCGAACCAAGTTTGAAGGATGATCAATCAACAAAGTGACCAGCTGGCAATATTTAACAATTTATATCCAAGGAAATTATGTGTTGCAATAATTCCCTTTGATTAAAAAGTTTGATTTACTTCAAAATTTGGTATAATCAAGCTTTGTTAGTAAGTGGAGTTAGGTAATGTTACATTGATATTTAATTTAGAATTGATGGAGTATATTTCACTGCGTTATATGTAATAATTTATTTGAGAGCTTTGATATTCAATAAAATGAAGTAGATTTGTTTTTCTTAAAAGAAGTATACAAAACTATAAACATTCTACATGTCATTATATTTTCAATACTAAAAGAATATCTTTGTAATGATTAATTGGTTGTTATCCACTAAGATGCATGTCTGACTTATGATCGCTAATAAACAATCTTGGAGACTAATTAGCTAATAAACAATTGTACAAGTCTACTACCTAATGTCCTAATTGGCCATGGACCAGCATTTTATGTTTTCATTAAGTGCGTGGGAGGTGGGAACTAGGAATGGACCTACCTCTGGTTTTGTTGAGGTTTGGGATCGTATACAGTTGGGTGAGGACCAACTTCCTCTTCTATGTGGATCCCTCCTCTCTTCCTACATCCCCAAATTTCAAACAAAGTGTACTTATTTCAAAATTAAGAGAAAAAACAACCGAGTAAAACAAATTCATGGATGGTAGAAAATTGGAAATCTAGAAGAGTGAAAAAAATAAATAAATTAGAAGAGCGAGAAAAATAGTACTCCCTCCGTTTCAAAATGAGTGTCGCTTTAGCCAAAAAAATTTGTTTTAAAATGAATGTCACTTTCCGTTCCAATGCAATAATAACTTTTTCTTTTCAATTGTACCCTCCAATTAATACTCAACACACTACTTTCAAAGTATTACTTTTAAAACTAACAAATAGTTAATAAGGATAATTTGGTAAAATAACCATTCTCTTTCTTTTAATCATTGCATTTCTTAATATGTGTGTAAACACCTAAAACGACACTTATTTTGAAACGGAGGGAGTATATGCATTCTAGGGTGTGGAACGTAATGTAAATACGGGGATTACAACCATGAAATGAACAATTTATGGTGATGATGCATGTGTTTCCGATGAAATTGCTTCTAGAAAAACTATGTTTTGTGTCTATTGAGCATAAGCGGATCCACCATAAGGTATAGTGTGGATGTAGCCACACCATATTATTACCGAATTTAATTTATTCATATACTAGACTTAAATAATGCATTATATACAATATATATTGTATTTTGTTTCATGTATTCTTACTTGGCCTAGCGGTAGAAAGCGCAGCGCTTTTACTATCAACGCGACGTCCAAACCATTTTTGCTGTTGTGCTTCATGTGTAACTAATTTGCTTTGTTAATATACGATACAATTTCTTTGATATTTTAGCCACACCAATATCGAAAGTCTAGGTCCGCCCATGCTATTGAGTAAGCTTGTAATCATATATTTTGGGTATTATTTTTCTTCAAAAATTCCTTTGTTTTAATCCAAGGAATCCTTATAAGTTGATTGCAAATTTTGTTTGATTTGTAGATTCGAGGAATGCCCAAGCAAAGTTGATAATCCATTATGAGTAGCTTATCAAAGACTATGGAGCATTTGAAGATTAGGGATGCCTTTGGTGATCATATACATCATTCATTATCCACCGAACTGCTTTGTTCATTCATGGTCGATATACCATTGCATACAAGAGAACTTAACTGGTTTATTGGTTGCTAGTTTAAGTCAATTGTAGTTTTCCTCGTTTCGTTTCATTTCATATAATATGGTAAACTAAAGACATTAACTCACCCAAAAATTGTTCATTAAAGGTTGAACATAATAACAAAAGACATTAACTCACATAATCTATTGATTTGTAGTAACACACTGCCATGATTTGCATTAAAGGTGGACATAATAACATTATTATTATTTTTTAAACAGTAAGCGGTTATTTTCTCCGTCTTAAATTAACTATCACATTTGATGATCTTGATAGTGATATAACGAGTTTGTGATTGATTTGGTGACCAAAAGTGTTGATAAAAAGTAATTTGAGTCGACAATATTTTTATTAGAACTAAAAACAAATGTTGATAATTCTATAAAGAATTAAACAAACATTTACCCTTTTTTAAAGCAAATAGGAGACTACTAATAGATATAGTGTCTTTATAAAAAAAAAAAAGAGAATGACAAAACTGCATTTTAAAAACCACTAGTTCCAATTTCCAATTATTAGTTTTGGGAATTGAAAAAAAGATGAACGACCACAGTGGGAGTCGAACTCACGACCTTCTGATCCGAAGTCAGACGCGCTAATCCACTGCGCTATGCGGTCCTTCTTGCTTTGTTTTTCCGTTTTCTTACTGTACCCTAATATTTAATCGTAGCGAGCTAGCGCGAAATAAAAATTATTTAAAACAGTGAAAATTGATTTGTAGATCAAGGGGTTCGAACTAGGGATGGCAATACGGGCCAGCCCGCCCCGTTTAGGCCCAGCCCGCTATTAGCCCGCCAAAAATGGGTTGGGGCGGGCCAACTTGAGGGGGTGGGCTCAAACTTATACCCCGCCCCGCCTAAAGGCGGACTAGCGGGTTGGCGGGCTGACCCGTCTTATTTTTTAAATATTTTTTTGTCGATTGTTATTAACAAATACGCTGCTATTATAAAGATAATAAATTCAATATAAAGACTCTAACATTAAACAAATCTCAAAATAAATCCATCATACATCCAACATAAAACAAATTACAAAATAAATCCAAGAACATGAAATAAGTCTCTATATAATGCAGTGGTGAATCAGTTTTTTTCTAGAGGTATTGGACTAGTGGTGAATCAGTTATCACTTATCACTATCAGAGAGAGCGGGACAATTTAAGGTTGGGTTGGTATCATTTGTCCCAATTGTTTATGGGATGTGTTAATTAAAATTCGGTCACTAATAGTAAAAAAGAAATTTTAATAATTCCGCAAGCCAGCCCGCCCCACCCCGTTATGACCCGCTTTTTTCAGCGGGCTTAACAGGGGCGGGCCAACTAGAGAGATGAGCTCAAAATCTCACCCCAGCCCGCCTAAAATGGGAGGTTAAACGGGCTGGCCCGACGGGCCGAGCCCGTTTTGCCACGCCTAGTTCGAACCCTCGTCTTCTTCTTCTTCTTCTTCTTGTTCACACAACATGGGTCCAACTCCGTTACAGTCAGCAATGCTTATGGGTTCACCTTGTTTTCCTAACGCCATTGCTTGGTCTCAAGACAACCTCATTGCTGTTGCTTCTGGTCATTTCGTCACCATTCTTGTCTGTACTTTCTCTCTCTCTCTCTCTCTCTCTGTTCTGTACTTCTTCTACATTAAATATTCTTCATCTGTTGACTGTTTATTTGTTTTTCAGAGACCAGACATGCCTAATGGTCCACGTGGCTTGATTAAAGTCATCCCACGTCAGCCTCTTATTCTAGGGTTTCTACAAAGACAAGGTAAGGTACCACTATTTTAACTACCCTCAACTTTTCTTAGAATTGATAGTACTTGGTTGCTAGAAATTTAGACATATATGGTATGTTCGGATTGACTTATCTGACATAAGCATTAGTTAAAATTGTTTGAGAGAATTTACAAAAATAACTTATTATAACATGTCCATGCGTTGTTTTGTAGTTTATGACAAAATAATGTAACTTTATTTTATCTTTTGTTATAGAAATACATTATACATAAGCGCTTATTATATAATCTGAAAATTAAGTTGTTTTTATCCAAACAAGGCCATATAGGTAGATACTAGATAGAGTAGTAAAGATCTCGGAAAAAATTGAATTCAGATTCCTTGCATTCAGCAAAATCCTGCAATCAAGCAGTCACCACTTCTGTGACCGTTGGATTGAGATCGGTATAGATTTCAAAGTCGAGATTTTAATTTCTAAAAGAAAATCTGCTTGAAATTTGCAAAGTCTGATTTTGATCCAATTGTCACGGTGATTGTGAATGTGGGATTTTGGCGACTGCAGAAAATTTGAATTCAAAAAAATTGGCGGGAAATAATAGTGTGAAGTTCTTCCACATGTCATTAATTGAAACATTTTCTTTAGAGAAGATAGATAGAAGATTAACTAGTAAAGATCTCTAGAATGCATGAATGTGGAGAAAAAATGTTGGTTTCAAAATTCCACCATGTCTCTCATTAGGGGAAGACTTTTCTTAGATACAAGAAGATATATGTCACAACTCATTAATCATTGTTGTATTACTTCAAAATGCATTGATGCCAACATCTTTTATCTTGAACTCTAGTATGATCATGTTTGATTTGCATAATGGAGCTACACTGGCATACATGAACTGTTTCATGAAGTATATAACAGAAGTGTGTGTTTTGTTTGTTACGTGACATTTATGAATTTTTGTGTTTAGGATTATAAATTCATATGCGGTAATGTTGAATGAGAATTTGAGATTTTTAGTTGCCACGGTGCCAAGCAGAGTGTTAACATGTTGTTATTGAGTTATTCACAGATTTACTGTCTGGGTGCCTCATGCCTATGTCTTTGTATCGGGATGATAAGCCAGTTGTCCGATCAATATCATGGTCTCCACTTGGCATGGCTGCCAACTCAGGGTATGGTTTCTTATCTTTCCTGAACCATTGAGTCAATTTTTTGGGGTTTGATATTAAATTGTTCATACTAAACAAAATGACATTAGAAATATAATCGCAGAAGAAAAAATTGTGGTAGCTTCTAATGCAGAAATGGGCGTTCTCACCTTAAAAGTTTTAAACATACAAGTGAGAAGGAGACCACAAAACATTATAGGTCAAAATACTTAGGCGATCTCACTTATCATATATTCAAGTGAAGAGTGAAAAGTTTTACTTTTATGCATTGAAATCTTATCTTCACATTTAATTTGCAACAGGTGCTTGCTAGCTGTTTGCACCTCTGAAGGACACGTGAAAGTTTATCGCCCGCCTTTTTGTGATTTTTGTGCTGAATGGGTTGAGGTATGTGCAATCGAAGTGGCAAATTTGTGGAATTGGAATGTATGCTGTCTGTTCTGGTTTATAATATATTGAACATGTGTACAAAAAGAACGTTATTTCAGTTTCGTTAGCAATTCCGACTTATGGATTTGTGCAGTATATATAGAATTTAAGAGTTTTAATTTCGTATCCATACGTTGTTGCAAGTATAACATGCTATTCCTATTCTGTTTGTTTAGGTCGTGGACATAACTGAAAGGCTGTATGAATATTTGCAACTTACTGTGTTTCAAGGTACAGGCGTTCCTTCATCAGATTTTTCTGAAGTAAGTTATCTCATTCACCCATTTTTTTATTGCTCTTCTTTTATAGTTCTCCATGCGTATGATCCATTTACACTTTTTCCTCATTAATCAACTTGGGTATCATCCGTTCGAGTTGGATAACGGTTGAAAAGTTAAGATAAACACATAAACGTGTAATAAACTGTTTTAAGGGAGATAAACAAAGTGTGTGTGAACTAATGTTATGTCACCGATATTATACATGTAACTAGTTTATTAATATGCACGTATACAAGCAACAACAACCAGAACATTTTCCCATTACGTGGGGTGAACTAAATGCATCAAATGATGTCATATCATGAACCATGTCTATAGACAGACCATTGAAATCTAGATAATAGCGTGTCTTCCTTTCCATCTATCCAACTTTTTATCTTTCATTTGGTCTACCCTCCTTACTAGTGCTTCTATGGGACGTGTCGACACACATAAAAGCCACCTAAGAGATATACCCTATTTTTTTATAAAGGAAGCCACCCTAACTTTCTCTCTAATGATCACATTCTCACCTTTCAACGTTGTCTTTTCTGGTTGGTTCTTTACCGTCCAACATTCTCCCATTTTATCCTTGCATGGATCCTATGGTTGACGACTCTCTCTATCTTTTTGTCATTTTGTACGATAGACATGATATACATGTGTGATTTGTCATACCGTCAGTGTTGACAAATGCTGACTAAAAATGGCAGATTTTTGGCTTTCCTCCATCGATAATACTGCATATGGTCTAGTCTCCAATTTCACCTGTAAAGTAGAAGTTGTGTGCTTTTTACTTAACTTGCATTTCATTTATTCTGTATTACTTCTACTTAAATGAAAGTCTTCAAAGGTTATATCCATATCTTCACTTTCCAACCAAGGCTATGCATAGAGAGTATGCACCTTTAAAGTAAGCACATCCAAAACCAAGATAAAATACGAGTTCTCAAATTTTACTCTTCGTGCAAACCTATAGTTTTAGGAAAATCTTGTGACCCAACCCTGTGTCCAACACTAGTTGTGGCTCTTGTGTATCTTTGATTGCACAATGTGATAAATGCAAACTCATTTATTCTCTAAAGCCTCTCCACAACTTCTTTAGGATCTTATTGTATGCTTTTTCCAAATCAATAAAATCAATGAGTAAATCTTTTTTATTCTTCCAATATTTCTCCACGAGTCTTTGTAACAACTGGCAAACATTTAACTTCCATGTTACATGTATACAAGCATACACTGTGTATAAATTTTTTGTTTCACCCTCATAAGAAATTAACTTTTGTTTGTATTTTAATATTGATGCAATGTCATTTACTATGTCTGGAATTAAATTTGAGGATCAAAATGTTTGTTCTATCCCTTGGATAGATACAATAACAACCAAGCCTTGTCCCACTAAGTGGGGTCGGCTGCCCATGGATAGATATGGAAGAATAAAGATAAATGTGTTTTAGTTTTTCAATTGAAGTTAAATATTAAACAAATCCTTTGTAGTTTCTCATCTGTTTCATGAAAAGTAAAATGCACAACTTGATGTCAACTAAGTTTTATCTACAGTTAGTAGCACTTAAACCAGTTAGTATTTCTCTCTTGTAAACCATGGTTAAGTTCTATATGAAATGATTGTGTTTAAGTTGCTTCTAAGATCACCATTATTTGTGTTTATTTGGTTTTTAGGTTCCTAGCATTAGACCGTGTCTCCTGAAAAATGCTTCAGGTCAAGCAGATTCTATCACATCTAATGACGAACGGTCGAAAAAATTGCCTGAGAATCAATTGTCTCCACTAATAAGCGCTGATCTGCGTTGCACGGGTGCGGGTACGGTACCCGGTACGGGTACGGGTGCGGGTACGGGATACGTCATTTCTCAAAAAACAAAGGTACGGGTACGTTAGGATAAAAAAAAAATTAATTTAAAATAACATTGCATGAGAAAATTATATTGCTCAAATGAAAGGTGGGGCATTTAGTAGGAAGCAGCAGTTCCAGAACATAGGAAATGGTTGTTGTGCTCTTGAACCGTTTGAATTTTATTAAGAAACAAAAAAAACTATAATGCTATTAATTCTCATAAAAGGGCTCATTTTCTCCAAAAAAAGAGGATGTGCCTACAGTAAGTTTGAGTTTTATAAAGAAAATAAAAATACAAACTATTATTGCTATTAATTCTCATTAAAAGCCCCATTTTCTCCAAAAAAAAAAAGAGGATATACGTACCCTTCAAGTACCACTGCAGTACCGCAACTGTACCCAACCTTTAAAAAAAATAAAAAAATATTGGTGCTTCATGGGTACGTACAGTACGAGTACAGTACGTGTACCAGTACCCGCGCAGTACCCGGTACGGGTACGTTTAGCAAAATGGAGTACCCGTGCTTCAGAGGCGCTGATGAATATGCTTCCCGTAGTGCAATGCTATATTCACTTGTTGTTTCATGGTCTCCCTTGCTGCGTGTAGCATCTGAATTTTATCCTGATCCTAATACAAGTGCTTCTGTCAGTCTTCTTGCTGTCGGAGGGAAGTCTGGTGAAATTTCTTTTTGGAGATTTCACCAACCAGATTGCTATACTATTGAGGAGAGAAAAGGCCCAACTGCTGTGAAGTTTGTTGGTTTTCTTCAGGCACACAATTCATGGATCACAACAATGAGTTGGCTGTTGTTTGCTTTCGAATCTTCAAATCCTGTAATAATACTAGCTACCGGAAGCTCTGATGGGAGGTGAGTTGGCTATGCTTATGAAATTATGTTATTATGAATTTCATGAGTGCATTGTTTTCACTCTTGATGTAATTGTTGGATATAAATACCCAAGGTGTGTATAAGATGGACTACTTTTGGTTGTGAAACTAATCTTGTGTACTAAGTGGTCAAAGATTTGATCCTCACTTCACTCACACTTCTGATTAGATTAACTTTTTATGATATTATTTATTTTTCACCTATTATCAGATCTAAGCTGAAAAGTATATGTGCTTTGTAGTGTGAAGGTTTGGTTGGGTGACACTGACAAATTGCTGAAATCGTCAGAAGTTGATCAAACTTCCTTCTTGTTATTGAAGGAGGTACATCCCACTTGATTTTTGCATTTCTTTTTATTTCTATCCCTTCTTTGTGAATGATTCCTTTATGCACCTCTTTAATTTCTAATTAGGTTATAACTGTCAATGCTGTCCCAGTTTCGGTACTTTCAGTAACAACGCATATTCAATATCCCTCCAAGATGCTTTTAGCCATAGGCAAAGGTTCTGGTTCCATTGAGATATGGATATGCGACATATCTTATAGGGAATTTGATAAGCTTGGGTCATATGATGCACATTATTATGCTGTAAGTTTATCCCCTCCTTTTTTGGAGTTGGTTGAAGACTTGAGGCTGTATTCCTCTATTGATTTTCCCATTTTTATATCTTTCAGGTTACTGGATTAGCTTGGGCATTTGGTGGAAGGTTTTTGTGCAGCTGTAGCCAGGTTTTATTTTCCCTCAAGTTACTCGGTCAATTTTCTACTGAGTATCATTAATTATATTTATAACTAAATGCAAACAAAATTATAATTATATGGACATAAATACTGTCCATAATCCACATCAAGTTTTATATCTTCCACCAATTACATTCTGTTTTTCATTTCTCTAGGTAAATAAACTTGACGCCGTAACTGTTTTAATCATGGATTACAACTGGGCAATTTAAGTAATTGCTTGAATATTTGCAGTTTAGAGTGTCATTTCCTATACCATTTTTTAAGTTATATTTAACTGATCCTCTTGATTTTCTATGCAAGCAAGCTTCCAAAAAGTGATGAATCTGCCTAAACTTCTAGAACTGAGAAAATCTAAGATGCTTTCAGGACTGGTTTCCATACTGCGGAGATAAATTATCTACAATAATTAATTTTCTGTTTATCTTAACTAAAGAGTTCAATAGCAAGATTAGCTAACTAAATTAAACATCAAACTCCTAACAGATTCAAATACTTCAAGCATAATGTTGAATGTCCCTCTTCCATTTTTCCATATGGTTTCGAAGATGTCCATTAAACTTTTTTTAGTGCTTCCTATGAATATTTGAAGATGTCTTTATGTTTCTTGATTGATTGCTCAAATGTTGGTAGGATAATTTACTGCGTGGCTGGATTTTGCACGAGCGCTGCCTAGAGGAAATCACCATATTATCTGGAATGCCCCGTAGTAACGATTCAACCTGCGTATGATGTTACCATCCTCTGTAGTTTCTATCTTGTTTTTGGTTTTGATCTTTGTTTTTCCAACTAAATAGAATATGCATTTTTCTCCTGCAGCCTTCAAGAGATGCATTTGATTCATGTTTTGGTGTAGCCGTGTCCCCTGGAAATCTTGTCATTGCAACTGTATGATATTTCTTTTCCATTTTAATCTTTGCATATATGTTTCAATTTGTCAATACCCCAAATATCTGGAATCGTCAGTGTAGCCTTGAGTTCTTGACCATCGTCAAAGATATCTTGATCGTTGTTCTGGAGAAGAGGAAATATTCATTGAATTGCTTTAGAAATCCCATAGCACACAATCAATTATATTGGAAACCACATATATAAGGAAGCTAAGGAAACATTATATGACAGCTATACACATAAAAACAAAAAAGTCATGGCACTATATACATTGTATATTTTATACATCAAAATCGGAGGACCTCAAAGAGACTTCATACAAGTTGATTATTAATATTCAACACACAACAATTCCTTAGGGTTTATTCTTGGTAAATTGGCGTTCATTTTCTATAAGCTTGGTTCTTTCATGAAAGACTGGGTTTGCAGTAATGTGGAAAGTAACTTGATTATTAGAGTACAGTTTCATCCGACAATCTGTCAAACTTCCATCTTTACATTTTGAAGTAACTGTTTCACCCATATAAGCTCACAAGTAACCATTGCCATAGCTTGATTTTCAACATTAGCATTAAATCGGGTAACCATATTCTGCTTGTTACTTTCTTAGGATACAAGTTTACGTCCATCTAAGACCTAATAGCTTGGAGTGCATCACATATCAGTAGGTGTTATTTGCAATTGAATATCACACAATATTGACGATTCCTCTGTTTTCTTACAAACATTCTTGATCCGAGCATTCTTAATATATCAAAAACTTTGAAAAACTGTATTAAGAGTATATAGTAGTTAAGGTGTATGACACACACAATAGTCTACTCACAATGTAAGCAACTGTAACTAAATTATGTTAGTTAAAGTTGCATGATAGTTAATATAGGACAGCAGTAGCTTAGCCTGATCTCTGTAACTAACTCTGAGAAGTTAGTTACATACTGAGAAGCCTATATGAAGATCTCAGTGTTCATTGTAACAAATCATCAAATCATAATCAAAGAAATAGCTCAAGAAGCATTTCATATTCCATCTATAGCTGTAGAGTGAATCCTGGTAACCCTAACTGTAATTCAAACACACTGCATCACTAATTTCAACACATGCAAATTGCATGAATTGACTCAACACACAGATTGCAAAGGAATATCTTTTCTAATTATTGTCAGATAGTTTAATGGGTTAATTATGTTTCTAGTCCCTATAAAATAGCGACCTTGTAAGTTTAGTCCCTACTTAATTTTAATAGCATTTTTAGTCCCTAATTTTGTTTTTCTGCACTGAGTATTAGTCCCTACTCAATTCAAATTTGTTTAATTTATGCTTAAACTCTTAAATTTTTGAACAATTTTTTGCAGACATGTTTAGAACATTACTAAAAGTTCGTCCGCAAAAAATTATCGCAAAATTTGATTTCTACATCCAGATTTTATTACTTTTTATCTTTAACTTTTGTCGTTTTATAAAATTCATATTTAATTCATTTCATGTCAGAAAATTCTAAATTTTAGTAAACGAACCTTTCATAGTGTTCTAATCTTGTCTCAAAAAAATCGTTCAAAAATTTAAGAGTTTAAGGATAATTAATCAAACTTTGTTTTAGCAGGGACTAAAATTATAAGTAAATTTTTTTTTATAGGGACTAAAAATGCTATTAAAATTAAGTAGGGACTAAACTTACAAGGTCGCTATTTTATAGGGACTAGAAACATAATTAACCCTAGTTTAATTGTTCATGTAACCTCCTGTATCTACCAAAATCTGATAGATACTTTCCAACAATTCTATATGTTCAAACCATGTCAGTTTCATGTTGAGATTTTAAATATAAGGACCATAATATGATCGGATCAAGTCTCCGTTGTCCTTAATTTCTTTACTGAATAACAATTTATTTCTTACAGTAACTTCCTATATCATATCTTTTTCTTGATTGATCTTCCCAATGATAAATGTTGTTCATAGATGTTTGATTGTTTACTTTACTATTTATGGATTGTTTATTTCAGGTCCATTGCTTTGATGTTGATAAACTGAATCGAATGTATGAAGGAAGGTATAAACACAATTTCGTGGCTACAGATTTGTGTCCTTCCTTATGGCTTGAATTTATTTATTTATTTTTAAAGTTGAAACAAGAAACAGTATTGGGGAGCTTCATGTTTACACTCCTTAGATAATATTTTATTTTTATTTTTGTACCTTGCATTTTTTCTAAATAGAGATTTTCTGAATTAAAATTTGACAAATTTGGACAGGATTCTGAAGGCAGCTATTGAATACTTCTGGATTGGTGGGCTACAAGTGGATGATTGGTTGAAATCTCCATTTTCATGTTACATTGAAGAACTTCCTAGTTTTCCAGAGAAAGAATTAACTTATTGGGGAGCCAATGTCATATGGTCTTTAAACCAGTATCACTGTCTTGATAAGCCTCTGGTTTTTTGGGATATAATTGCAGCATTATTGGCTTTCAAGGATAACAAGTCAAAATATGTAGAACATTTAGTGATGAAATGGCTCTCGTTATCATTCCTGGGATCTCATATGAATCTTCCTCCTGAAGAAGTGTTATCACGTGTCATTTCGAGGTTGTCAGACATTCCTTCTCGGCTGCTACACTTGCTCAATATAATGTGTAGACGTGTAATGTTAGCACAGCTGGATGCTGATCAGATAACCAGAATAAACAGCAAAGTTCAAAACATAGAAGTGGTATGTCCTGTCATTGAAGAGCAAATGACAAAGTGGATAGAAATTCTTTTAGTCAGCGAAAGAGAGCTTCGTGAAAGGCAAATCGGTTTTAGTTTCTCTGCTGTCAAAACTGCCATGTCTCATCTGGAAGAACCTCCAGCTCAACCTGGCCGTTGGTATCCTGTTGGATTGGCACAAATGGAAAAATGGGTTGCTTTAAATCAGGAACACGTACGCGACCAGTTGAAATTCATTGTATCAAAAGTTACTCATGAAAAAAGGTATTGTGATAATTTTGTAACATTTCCTTTGTTCCAAGGCATCTTTTACACAAGACTCGAAACTGACAATACATCATAAATGTGGTATTGCGGACTTGAGGTTGGAACAGATTAGTAAATTCTTATTGATACAAATATTTCTTACAGCTAATAGAAATCTGCTTTCATGAATTTGCGGAGTAACAACTGAACTTGTTTCTATGCATGACACATTAAGTTGTAATATGTTTTGATTCAGTTCAGAACGTAAAATATACGCTAATCACAGTATATTTTGTATCTCTTAAATAACAGGTTTGTGACCAAGAGATGTTCAACAGTGGAGTCATGCAGTTATTGTTCAGCACCTGTTCCATTCGATTCCCCAGAGTTTGGTTTTTGTCAAAGTGAAAAGTGCACGAGTGGTAATGTTAAACGTCACAATTTATTGAGATGTGCTGTTTCTATGGAGGTTTGCCCTAGTAGCCCCCTATGGTTTTGTGTATGCTGCCACAGATATGTGTTTAGATTGGCACCAGAAGCACTTTTTAGAATGTCTTCATGTAGTTTAGATTCAGACTCTTCAAATAGATCTTCCTCTCAAGCAGTATCCTCAAAACCGTTGTGTCTCTTTTGTGGGATATTGCTACAGAGAAAACAACCTGATTTTCTACTTTCTACTGCACCTGTATAAGACCATTGAACTATTATTTATTTATTTATTTATTAATGATAAAAGTGTATGTAATTTTTAAGAGGCTTTGATGTTTGGATCAAAGCCTTCATTTATCATCTTCCTTTGACTAGCTACATTATTAGACCAATGAGTGAGTTTTTGATTGACTTGAAATTCTTAATTGTAAGTATTTTATTCATAATACTTTGGGAAAAAAAAACATGTACAATAAATGAAAAGCTAAATAATGAAGGAGAAAAGCTTATCAAAAGTGTTAACAACACACTCTCTTACGCTTTATAATTTGGTGAAATTCATATGAATTATACCACTTTAAAAATGGGTCACACTAAATAGGTAATGAGGCTTACTTATTTAGTTTGATACATGTAAATTTCACTCAATTATAGAGTGGTGGACTAAGTTTTTAGAAAGTATGTAGCTAATACTTCTCAAAACTTATTTCAACTTATGTGAAAAGTTATTTTTAAGACAGATTCTTTTTTATTTTTCTGTATACAAGTCCTGGTTGAAATTCTATTGTTAAATTAACTCCTAATACATTAGCACACAGGTTATATTCTTCTAGAAAGTCTTTGTTGGTCATATATTTCCACACCTTTGATTTTCTACATTACATCTTGTAGGTGGAATTGAATTTTCATTTTTAAGTTCAACTCAGTCGCCAAACTTGTTATTTTGTTTTCAAGCAAACAAATTTTTTTTTTTTTTGAGATGAAGCAATAAATCCACCTGCGCAAGATTTATTGGAACAATATAAACATTGTAATCTAAAATTTCATGCTTTTCATAGAATTTATCAGAAAGAGCAATTTTGGTTCTGTCAACTTGATTAAAGAATCAGACATAAATTAGCATTACCCTAATTATATTCCTTGAAAGCTCCATGATAAGATGCTATCAAACACTTGATTTAAAATACATAAATTTAGAATAGTCATTACTTTCTATTGCCCAAAATATTCAGTGGAATAGGTACATCTGTTAAAGAGGTATGCAAGTATGTATGTGGGACAAAATCAAATAATACATGTGTCAATATTACAGGTATAAATAATAAGAAGCCAGTTTTATAGAGATTTTTTATAGCCTTTCAATTTCTAATAAAAACAATAAAAGAAACCCTTAGAAATTAGAATTTAGAAGCATAGTTGCATAAGGATTCTTTCACCTATTTATGATTTACATCTGGTATTATTGCTTTAATTAATTAGAGAATAATAGTGATTTCAAGAACAATCTTATTCTTTGTTCTTTTCTAGCAATGTTATTATTTCAATTAACAAATTAATGGAAGCACTTAGAAGCTAAACATAAAAGACAAGTGGATTGGAAGACAAGACATGACATGGCATCCATGACAATGATATACACCTGTATGATGGCTGTATCTATATGTTTCTTTCTGTTTCTTTTCAAAGAAAAACAAGTTTAACTTTCTTCATGCCTTTTACCTTTATTTATGCTATATATTCCACATACCACCTTTGTTATTACTGTTACAAATTCCTTTCAGTCTCCAAGGAACAAAACAAACTTTGAAAAATTCCTTTCCCTCTTTCTCTACCACTTTCCTGAACATTCTTCTCTGTTAATTCCTGAAATAGCCAAACAACTATTTTGAATCAAACACCACCTATAAAAAGGATATTAGTCTCAAACTCACTACAAGAAACCACTGAAATTCAGAGGCACACAACTAATAAGAAAAGATGGCAAAAGCACGCATAGTTGGAGTAGCTATGGACTTCTCTCCTACCAGCAAATTAGCACTTAGATGGACTGTTGATAATCTGATCAACAAAAATGATCAAATCATCATGATCAATGTTCAGCCTCCCTCAGCTGATCATACTAGAAAGGAGCTTTTTGAAGACACTGGATCACGTTAGTATCTCTTCCATTCTCTTTCTTTTATACATAACAGCAGTTGTTGCATCACAATCTATGATACTCAAAGAATTGCGGTTATATACGACTGTGGTCTGGACTGGGCCGCAACATCAGGGTTTCGATGTCTCTACGACCATAATTGTGGCAAAATCGACTATAATTGACCGTGGTTTTCTGTAGTTATTAAGAATCGCAACACAGTCGCAACAATTACCACGACTGCTATTTAAAATCTTTGCTGAAACAATCTTATTTATGGTCGTTGCCGTTGTTGAGACATCAAAAATCTTGACGTCGCAGCCCAGATTGCATTCAGGGATTTTTGTTTTTAAACCTTGCTTAGCACATACTATATGTTGTATAGGTTTATCTTGGATATCATAAAGTTGTGCTTATACAGCATGACAATTTTGTGTTTTGTTTGGTTGATGATTTGCAGCTTTGGTGCCTCTAGAGGAATTAAGGGAGATAAACTTTACAAAGCAATATGGAATTGCTAAGGATCCTGAAGTCATAGATATTCTTGAAACTGCCTCAAAAACCAAAGGGGTATTTATGTTGTTTTTTTTAGTGTTATTTTTGTGTTTTTACTACAAGAAAAAAGTGTGAGAAAGTATATACGAAGCACCGACGCAGATTTAGACATCAGACACTACACTGACACCGATAATAACATGAGAAAAAAAGAATAATTAAATTTACATATAACTACTTGTATCTGTGTCAGATAGTGGACATGTCTTAAATTTGAAGTGTTGATGCTTCATAGGAATGTATGGTGTAGTTAACACATATATGGTAGATTTTTTATGTGTGTCTTTGTTGGTTTCTTGAACCAGGCAATGGTAGTGGCAAAGGTGTATTGGGGAGATCCAAGGGAGAAATTGTGCAATGCTGTGCAAGATCTTCATCTGGACTCATTGGTTATTGGAAGCAGGGGTTTAGGTTCCATTAAAAGGTACTATAGTTTATCTTTCAGTAAATTAAACATAAGCTTTTTTGAAGATTTTTGTGTTTCATTTGATTCAAAGAGATTGTTTAAATATTTGATTATTTTTTCTTCATTTCAGTGTGTTGTTAGGCAGTGTTAGCAAGCATGTGGTGACAAATGCTTCTTGCCCGGTTACTGTAGTCAAGGGAATGCAACCTTCCAAGTCTAGGCATTGATCTGATATGATTATTAATATGTACTTTGGGTTTGTATACATATGAGAAAAATAAATCACTTAAAGTACTGTACCTTTTGAAATGCTTTGGCTAGCTTGAATAATTGTCTTTTTGGCATGGTTTGTATGTAAATACAAATTTGAGTAGTGTTAGTAGCCATCATTACAATTTATCTGAGTTACACTTCTTGTAATGATACTTATGTTATGTGTCATATATTGATGAGAGACTTGTTTACAACAAAACAACTGAGAATTCATGAAACAATTGTCACATAAGGGTGATATTGCTTTGTCACAACCAATGTTACTTCTTTATTCACTATGATCTATGTCGATGATATTCTTCTCATAGGGGACATTGTTACAACCAATGTTACTTCTTTATTCACTATTTTTAGTGGAGACATTTTTTTTTTTTGTTGAAGAAGCTAAATTAGTCCCGGAAGTTCTATTGTTCCATTCAAAAGATTAAATTTTTGTTAGGTTTGGTTTAAATGATGGTATTCAAGTGTCAAAAGAATGAGGTGCATTCATTGACACTTCAATACCTTCATCTAAACCCACCTAATAGGAATTTAGTCTTTTGAATGGAACAATAGAACTGCCGGGTGAAAGCTTGGGAACTGCCGTTTAACAAGTTTGAATTCCCATTTTAGGGTAAGACAACTGCTGTAGTTGGAAGGTGCATTCCCTACCTAATCACGATCTTCTGGCGGAATTAGACTGTTGATAATATCTTCAATTGATCTCAGCAACGTTACACGCATATGGATCCACTGGAACATGTTGTGCTCCCAAAACATGCTCCTCACGTTTTCGTCGTTCGTTAATTCACCCAATTGAATGATATTCTCCCCTCATCGAGCGTTGGACATTTATATCGAACATATTCCACCCTCCTTGTGTCTCCGGGGTTGACTCCTTAGTTGAATTCATTCAGTTGATCCTTGAGACCTATCAATGTTACACCAAGGCACCGAACCTTCAACCTCTGAGGCTCTATGCCGTTGAATTGTGCATGAACGTCGAACTTATCGGCCATTGCTTCACATCTACACAATAAGAAATTAAAAACAATCAATGAAAAACTCATTCAAACATTTCATCAAACACTTGGAGTGCAAATTATACGTAAAATCTAAAACTCATAACTACAACATAAACAGCAAACATCTAAACAATCAAGCAATATAAGTCATTTACATGTATTACATGTAACATTGTATCATTTCTTCCAAAAAAAATCAAAATTTAAACAAACCCTAAATCTAAAAAGATTCTCTAAAACTCAAAACTACAACATAAACATGCAAACATCTAAACATTTAAGCAACACAATTTATTTTCATGAAAATATTGTATGATTTCTTGCCAAAAAAACCAAAATTTAAACAAACCCTAAATCTAAAAAAATTCTAATTTAAGAGAAAAAATCTAACATATAAACATAAAAGGTTAATGGTGTTTGAGTATGAAAACTTACTTGTTATTGGAGTGTTGTTTGATTTGAACTTGAAGGAATTTCGGATTTGGGTGATTTGAGAGAGATTTTTGAGATTTTAGATGACAAATGAGAAAAATATATGGTGTGGGCAGACCATCATAAAATCTGTGCATCTCTTAAATCTAATGGTGAAAAAAAAAAACTTTCCTATGTTGGGAAACTCTTTCCCTCACCCACCCTAAATGCCATCGATGGATGATGTAGTAACGCAACTCAGCCTTGTTGGAATATTAACTAATTTCTCTTATAAGCTTGTTTGACCGATCTTGATTTGAATTCACTAATTCCCTGACAAATTTGTTACCTAGCCTCCCCCCCAAGTCACATGTGCTTGCGTTATTCCAAACTAATCTATCTTCAATAGGCACAGATGGAATGATAATTTTACTAACTATTTGTAGCATATTCAAGCTAGTCAACAAAGATGAAAAGACGTGATAAGCAACTAGTCTTTTGTTTGTAGTAGCTATATAGAAAATGTTGTTAGAATTTCCTTTATAAATAGAGTGACATTTTACTTCATTGTTTCATCTTCAATCCGTCATCCATCATCTTTTCCATTTCTTCTTCACACTGATTGCATATTTGTTTGTCTCAATCATTTGCTTATTTCAACATCATCAACATCTTCTTATTTCTTCAAGCTCTGTTTTCATTTGGTTTGGATCTACTTTGTTTTGCTTATTTCATTTCCATTTACTTTCTATTATAAGTTTTTACTTTGTTCCTTATTTCTTTGATGATTTCATTAAGTATTTTAGCTTTCCAAGAAAATGGTGTACTATGTTTTCATTTTGTTTCGTTCCTCATTCTGTTATGATTTCGTTTTGCTTATTTTGTTTGCATATCATTTATTTTGTTCAAAATTGTGAATAGGGTAATCTTCTTTTAACTTTCCAGATTTATGATGTTGATATGATGGAAGATAATCCATATCATTGGCGATTTATTCGTGATTTATGATTCCATATAAGCTTTGCCATTAAATATTTTGTTAGGCATTTAGTCGTTGCCATGAAACTTAATAGCCTTACTCACTTGTGATCAAGTATTTTGTCAGGCATTTAGGATTTGTCTAGGTCGTTTAGCATTATTATGACTACTAAAGAATATTTGCATCTAGGCTTTGAGTCATATATGTATATGTATTTTGTGGACTTTGAACTTTAGTCGTTTATGACTATATGCAATTTATAACATATATTTAGCATTATTTTTGTTTTGGTAGAATCCTCGATTTTGATTGCGATTTTACGAGTCCCGATTTTGCTACTCCCCTTAAACTTGAACCTTGAACCCTTTTGCTTAATCCAGTTTAATATCCAATCCAGTTTTAATTACCATGCTTATTTATCCTCTTTTTTTTTTCATTTGCAGTGATGTCTCAGTTGCTAGTATCATATTATATTTTGTTCCTGTTGATCCTCACCACTGGGGTCATTGCTGATCCGATGGTGAGGTTAACTTATCCGACGCCAGCACCACCATCGATATGGCCACCGAAGAAATGGTTTTTTATATTCGGAGTGGCAGGACTTATTGGCTGCATCACGGCTTTCACTGAGTCGGGGATTCGCTTTATTCGGTGGCTAAGGAAGAAGAAGGAAAAAGCTGCAGTAGCGGGAGTAGCTGGCGTAGTTGCCGTGTGAAGACTATATATTATTATTATTATTATTATTATTACAAAAAACGAGCTTATAGTTATAAACTTGTTTGACCAATCTTGATTTGAATTCACTAATTCCCTGACAGATTTGTTACCTAGCCTCCCCCCAAGTCACATGTGCTTGAGTTATTCCAAACTAATCTATCTTCAATAGGCACAGATGGAATGATAATTTTACTAACTATTTGTAGCATATTCAAGCTAGTCCACAAAGAAGAAAAGACGTGATAAGCAACTAGTCTTTTGTTTGTAGTAACTACCCATTTTTATTCCAGGGAAACCAAATATTTTTACTATCACCAAACCAAATATCTTGATTTGTTATAATTTGAAAGCAAAACACATTTATATTTTTACTTCTAATCAAAATCAAAATTTTCATAAAAAAACACCGTTCCTAATTTTCAAACGTTAATGCAATAAAAAGAGCAGAAAGACGGATACATGAATGCCGTCTTTTCGCTAGTGAGAATAAAGTGAAAATGTATGTTCTGCCTTCATTACACACACACAAACGCTCGTAAGTGCGTGCGCTCGCGTGCACCTCTCTCTCTCTCTCTCGCTATATATATATATATATATATATATATATATATATATATATATATATATATATATAATTATATATATAATTATAATAATAATAATAATAATAATAATAATAACTCCTTCAAAAATAATAATAATAATAATTCGCACCTCTTGAGCTGGGTCCTAACTATGCCACACCCCCCAAAATTTTTTTTTTGTCAATGTACTACTATTTCCAAATTTTAAAAAAAAAACATTTTTTTTATGAATTATACATTTCAAACGATTATGAGAAAGCCACCATTTAAAAAGGAAAAAAAAGACAAATGCTAACATGTGTGTCAAGGACTCATGTTAATAAATTCATGATAAAAAAATTGGGTTAAAGGTCGTGCATTTAATTTTTTTTTTTGAAGCAAGCAAATTTAAGGTGTTTCATTCATAATAATAGTAGCAATACAAAAAGGAATTACATCAAAAGTTCTGCGTGAAGCATGGGATAAAGCTTCTCGTGCAAGAGCATGAGCGCTACCGTTTGCTTGACGCCTAGTAAAAACAACTACAAAGTCGTTATAGTGATCAAGTAAGGTTCTACAATTTTGGATAATCGAACCATACTCAGAGAGATTCATCTTACTATTGTGCACGGTCGTGCATTTAATTTCAAAGTTAAGGTTTGTGTTTTTCTGATGGAAAATCGCTACATTTATATTCCTTAAAGTATTAGCCACAATTAACATGTTAGCAAGGCTCAAAAAATATTAACCAGAATTAATTTAGCTTCGATTGAACCATAGTAAAATGAACTTTCAGGAATTTTACCACGTCCAAAGTCATGTCAAAAATGCACTTTTCAGTACATACATCCGGATTTTAAAATCTGGATATGTAAAAAGTCCACTTTACACATCCAAATTTTAAAACCAAATCTATAAAATTCATTTTTCAATTAAGAGAAGTTCATATGATTCCTTATTTCTTTACAGTTCAACTATTAATTGTACACTGGAAAAATTGCTTCCAGATATTTTTAGCCCATTTAATTGATTTTACACTAGTGAACCAGTTATATAGTATAGTGCTCACAAGATACCTCTGTCTAAACCTTTTGTATGGAATGTTTAATGTTTAATATAGCATATCTATCTATATAAAACATAATTTTCCAACAGCTGATCTCTTTGAGTAACATGTCTATATATTCATTTATATACAGCTGCAACTGTAAGGAACATTTCAGAAATGTTTGAAGTGGACCAAGAAAAACGAATTTATTTTAATGAAAAGTGAATATTACTTACTTACACATACGAATTTTTTTTGAAGAATACACATACGAATTTTAAAACCTGGATTGTGTAAAAATAGTACTAGGAATTTGGTTTCCACTATTAGAGATGGTTGTTGTTTTCTAGTGTGTTACTACGTACCAGTACTAGGAAGAATTTGATGATGTACCGATTATTTCCATTTGCATCATGTAGCAATTCTCATAAACGAAAGAAAGATAAGATCCAACTCAAATATATCATCTACATATCTCAAAAATGTGTCAATTCAACTTCTACGGTCGATGCAAGATTTTTGTAAGCATCTCTTAAAGTGTTATTTGACTTTAGAGGTTTACCTTAACTATAGTGATTGAAACTGAATTTTTTTTTACCAAGATAAAATCAACCCAAAAGATCCATTTATATTTAGGGTATCATTCGAAAATCGGTTGATGATATTTCATGATGGAAGATTCATTGACATCTTCTAACATTTAAGTTTTTGTATAGAGATTTAACTTCTTTTTTTCATATAATATCAAAATTAAATTAAAGAAAACGTGTGTTTATACAAGGTCAGAGAGACTCATAATCATTATTAAAATTGAAATACGATACGTCTTAAAAACCCGTTTATATTATTAGTTGTTTGTTGAAAAATTGATCATCAGTTTGTTGCGCAGACAAGGCCCATTGGTATGGGTCCACCTTGTTACTTTTATTATTGAAGAAACTTCCCTATTTGATCAACATCAACATTAAACGTCGCTAAAGCCAAACTTTTAAGATCCATTATTGTTATGTCTTCTGAAAGTGACTTCACATCAAGCATGCATAGTGAACTTTTGGAAAGCCTAAGTGGAAGGATCGATCATTTGGCTCCATTACATGAATTAACAGTGATTTGTTGAGATCTATAATCAGCAACACAATTTTTTCAATTAATTAAAGCAGTTAATGTTAAATAAGTCATTATCGATGTACTATGTTTTTTAGGCATTATTGATGTACGGGTATACTAATAGGATAATCTCTTTCACATCCTTTGTTTTCTCTAAATCCATTTTTTGTAACATTTTTTATAACTTTATGATAATATAACCCTTAATAACACATGAAATATGTTTGTATCATTTTTTATAACTGAATATCATTTACGTGCAACTGAGAATAATTTATTGAACTAGATAGGACCATAATAAACGACAAAACTCTGATTAAGCTTGAAGATATATCCCTTAACATTTCATCCAATTTATTAAGTTTTGTTTCAAAAATATACTCTTTTAAGTTAATCACATTATTGATGTAAATTATTATGAAGTTTGAAATGATTTGTGAGGAAATATTTATGAAGAATGCCACTTAAGCAAAATTTTATACTATATCACAGGGACATTACAAATGTACGTTTGTGAACCTGAGTTTCAGATTGGAATACAAATTAACTGTCAATTCAACTCTCAATTAACATAAATGGGTGCTAAAAGGACAAACGTGCATAACATCTTGAAAAATAAATAACTAAAACGAATATTAGGTAAACGATAAAATGACAAACATATATATACTCCTAAGGTAAGGGACTAAAAAAAAAACTCAAATGGATCTCACCAGAAAAATTAGGGAAAACATGGAACATGATAAAAATAACGTACAAAGTTGCTGAACATGTGACATGTGTGTGCCCACTTTGAACTATATGATCAAACATACAACATTTGTAGGCAACAATGATCCAACACACATGAAGAGTAACCCTACAAAATAAACAAGAAATGATGATATATATAACACTTCCTGGTTCAAGTGAATCAGCAATGCTACCAAACGTCCAAATTCCAAACCATATATGGGACCCTTGTCAAATGTGCAGCATGGCAAACCCTAGCAAATTCCCAACAGAATTATCCACACTATGTACTGATATTCATACTGCCACATAAAACATTCCATACCACACACATACTATTAGGATAACTCCCCCACATGGGTGAAATCTTTTAAGAGATAACAAGACTTATTATTTTTCACTAGGGAGGAAACTACTTTGCTAGCATTTTCATTTAAGCGGGTAAAAATACCATTTAATTGAAAATACTATTATCAAACTAATTTTGCTCGCACACACAATTCAATACATGTACATGCCGGCGTGCGCACACACATATATGTATATTAGAAATTTTAACTATGAAATTTTTCTTGAGTCTTGCTGACCAGTGCTCCAGGGGCATTAGTTAATAATTTTTTTTGGTCGTGTCTGGGGTTCGAACCTCAAACCTTACATATATTATGCATTATTCCTACCAATTGAACTAAGCTCACGATGACAGTTAATATATTCAAGAAGGAAAATTTTACAAATAAAAAAACATAAGTGGATATTTAGACCAAAGAGATGCTACACAACTTTGTGGAAAGGTAGCATATAGGGCTTTTAGATGAAGTAACCAAAATGTCAAAAAGGCACATAGTTTGAGTATAAGTTTGGTAAAGTTCGAGTACTAAAAGGTTGGCTCCATTTATATACCTTTATGAGTTGTTGAAGTGGGAACAGCATCTTATCTATACTTATCATAAAACAATGATATCATCATTGAAAAATAGCCTCTTAAACTATTCTAATGCAAAATATTTATATCATAACGGTTCATTTGTCACTTGTTATTATGAAATTGTTGAAACAAACGTTGCGTGCACATCAATAATCTATGAAATATTGGTGTATGTTTTCATTTGTCCACTTTAAACAAGCGTTTCTTGAGCAACATTTTCCGGTTGGCTGTTTTAATTGAACTTGTTTCTCTTGTCAATTTTTTAGTGTTGATGTCCTTATCATAAAAAATAGTGTTGATGTTCCTTTTTAAAAGCTTCCATTAATTTTTAATAGTGTAAAATAACGAAATCACGTGTCGCAAAAATTCTGCATTTACCTAGTCATTACGCCGATGACAGTTGGATAAAGATCGGATAATGTCAATTTCTATAAATTATTTTGGTATTTTTTGTAAATTAATCTAAAACTCTAATCTTAAAATCTTCATCGTTTGATCTTGATCCAACATGATGACAATGTGAATGTGTGATTTAGGCTATCCTAGAGAATCCAAATTCTTAAAATAACATATCCATACCAAACTTAAAATCATCAAGACATCATCTCCAAAGGAAAGGAATAACCAAAGAAAGAAAAAGTAACACAAAATAACAAAGGGTGGATTCGTTTCCAATTCTACTATTGGATCCTTGTAAATATAAAAAGCAAGAAAAATAAAGTCCTTTTTCCTCCCTTTGTTCTTTTTTATCTTAAATAGAAAAATTTATTACTACCTCCCTTTATTCTTTTCTACTCATATTGTGTTAGCAAGAATATTTGGCAATATTCAAACTGCAAGCTATACTAACGCAGCATTTAAAATTACAATATTGCACTCACATATATCATACAATTACTTAAATATGATTGGTAATTTGGTATCGTAAATTCATTGGTCATACTAACAAAATTAAAAATTAAAAAGAAATTATTATTTTTTAACTAAAGTTGAATGCATCTAACCTTATATTTGTAGTTTGACTTAAATTAACTATTTTTTTAATAAAATAGAAAATCATTTTGCTTTATTTTGCTTTACACGACACAGACACACAGTAACACAGATAATTATTCGAGAAAATGATATATTTCAATGTAATTATAGGTGTTATGTTGATGTCGGATATGATCGGTGTCGAACACCGACTCATGTTTGAGAGTGAAACATCTCTAATCTAAGAAGTGTTTGTACCTAGAGTATTTCTTTAAGAGAAATGATATTTGAACAACCACTTTTAAACAACTTTTGTGACAACTTTCTCTCTCATACTCACATTATACTTTTATTCTCTCTCTTCCTTTTTCTCTCTCTATTGTTATTGTTCAATAAGAAGAGAGAAAAAAAGGTTGTCATTAAAGTTGTTTGGTTTTGGTTGTCAAAATATCACTCCTCTTTCTTTAATCATTTAATTTGTCATTTTCATAAGGTATATATTTTCATGAATACCGTTAGTTAGCACGTGAAAAGGTAGTGTACCTTAGAAAATGAGTAAGCAAAGGAGGGAATAAATATAAAAAGACGTATGCAGAAAAGGGATGGATACAGAATACATTGTGGTTAGTGCACATGTCCGTGACTGTGACGGGGAAAGAGAGAGTGAAGAGTCCTGGACTCGAGGCTAAGAATTTGTCTGCATATTTCATTTGAACGCATTCATACGCAAACCCACACTTTACTTCCTAACTTAACCTTTCTTAATTAAATACACACCACCGTTAACACATTGATTAAACATAAATTATGTTTTGGATTGGAATTCAGTCATGAAAGCACATTAGCATTAAAAAAATTGTGAGAGAAATTTGATGTTTATTGTAGTGTTATCTAGCTTGATGGTTTGGTTTATGCACTTGCAAATTGTAACGTCTTATCTACGATAAAGAAACATGGCAAATTATCTTACCTATATATTTTTTGGTAATATCAAGTCGAGTAAGAATCTCATATATTAGATTGAAAAATGAACAGTTGAACGATATATAAGTAAACTAATCGACTATTTAATGTTTTATAATTTTGGATTAAGATGTGATGTCAAGTTTATTTGTATCCAACATAAGCCGCTCAATAATACTCTCTCTTTTTGACAAAAGTTAAGTTGTATGTAAAAATACCATTACAAATTTAAAGGTTATATGCTTAGATATCTTAAATACAAAAATATTAAATATCTAGGGGTAATATATGTCTTTTTTCTTAAAGGAAATATAATGATGATATATTGGTGGCTACTGAGAGAGGTGCGAGCGGATGATAAGAAAATCATAAATTGGAATTAAGTTTCACATAGAAGACACTAACAATATTAACATTGACCGTTTCAAAAATATGTCTTTTTTATTTATTTTTATTTTTTATGAAATTCTTAGAATTGTCTTTAGGTACTCTCTCAATGTAAAAATATAGTAAATGAAATTAATCACTTATAGACCTACTAAAATAATTAATCATTTACATCCAAAAAAATTAATTATTCATATTCACTTTTTTTCCTAATATAAGTTTCCTTCATCAGAGAAAATCTTATTTACATAAAGTTTTATCTGAAAATCTTATTTGCAGAAAATCTTATTTGAGACATATCACATATTAAATATGAGTGAGCCTCTTTTCTTCAAAAAAAAAAAAATATGAGTGAGACTCTTAATTGAAATTCCAATATTGATTTGCTACGTTGTAGGAGTTTAGCCACTTATACTAAACTCAACCTTTGTTGGTTTGTTGGGTCTATTTAACAAGCACAATAAGCTAGTTTTTTTTTTTTTTTTGAGAGGCACATGAATAAGCTAGTTGACAACTTATAATTTTAGAAAGAAAAAAAATGGGAATGAGGAATTTTTTAATTAAATAAAAGTTCAACTTCATTATTATCCTTCATTTTATTTAATTGCATAGAAAAGAGTCATTAATTATGAAAAGTGTTTTTACTATACTATCATTAAATATGATGAATAGAGTCAAATTATTTAGTTATAGAGAGAATATATATTAACATCACTTTTCTTAAAAATATATGATTAATGACTTTTACATGCACTTTTCAGTCTGCTTTCTTAGTAATCTAAAGAATACCTTCATTTATTATTTTGGTGAGCCAAAGACTACCATTTTTTGGTACTAAGCTAAAGAATACCTTTATTTCATACTTGTGAAAAACGAATCATATGACTGCTAACCATAAAGGTCTAAAGACATGTACATTCCTTATGGAATGGTTATGTATTTTGATTATAAAAATAATCGAGTTTAACTTCTTTATGCATGATTATCGATATATATATATATATATATATATATATATATATATATATATATATATATATATATATATAGGGTTATGTTACAAGCCACCCTTTGGTGGTGTCTTTTATCAAGTCACACCTCAAGGTGTGATTTTCACTTTTTAGTTATAACTTTGATAAAAGACACCTTCATAAAAAGTAGTTGGTGTCTTTTAACAAATGCTCATAGAGTAACTTGATAAAAGACACCTTCATAAAAGGTGTCTTCTATCATAACCCATATATATATATATATATATATATATATATATATATATATATATATATACACACACACACACATATATATATATATATATATATATATATATATATAAACATTTACACATACATCTAATTATATTGTATCATGTGGATATATTTGTGAACTTATTTGATGAATATATAAATTTTCACTTTGCTTGTTAAGGTGTATAATTGACTATAATATGAATACTGATTTACATAATTTTTATTTTGAGAGAACTGATTTTCATGTATTTTGACTTGAGAGGTGGCGCACTCGGTTGTGGTGCTAGTCAAGTGTCGGCTAGTCAAAGTATGATAGTTGAAACAAATTTCACAAAAATAGAAAAACGTATTCAAAACATAGAAGAAGTGCTAGAGCATGGTGGTGCATAACGGTGCAAAAACTCAAAGAAATAGATGCATGAAGTAAGACATCTTAAAAATAGATGCATGAAGTAAGACAAATAGATGCATGAAGCTAAAGATCTAGACACTATAGTTGCCCTCTTTTAAATCTCAACCATCGATTTCAAATTGACGGTTTAGGTTAGACACTACATAAATCAACTATAACCAATCTCAGACGTCGGTTTTAAATTAGACCGTTAAGATGACTAATTACGTGATGTAGTTACAAAGTTATATCTGAATCCTAAAGCTAAGACAACTTGAAAATAATAGTATCAATCTTAATACCAACATCACGTCATGACAAAACAATCCAACGTTCGTCTATTAGTATCAATTTTATTTAACTACACTAAATTGTTAGATTAGAACACAACCGACTGCAATCACATCATTATCGGAAATTAATCAATCAAATTGTTCGATTCGGTTTGATTTTTTGATTTTTTTTAACAGTATTTTTAGAATATTAATTAATAACTATTTGTGGGTATACTCCTACATTATACTACCTAATCCAAAAGTATATACCAAAATTAAATCTAAGTATCCAAAACAAATCCATTTGCTTAGCTTAAGTCAATAGTATATTAATGAAGTAGAAGAAAAACAAACAAAAAGAAGAAAAGACAAGAAAAAAAAATAACCGTTGAAAGAAAAGAGAAACATGTGTGTTAACCATCCACCTGTCTTTGTTCAGTTTCCCATGGGATTCTCTGTCACTCTCTCTCTCAAATCTCTCCCGTGAAGAAAGAAATTTTCACACCTCTTCTTTCATTTTCATTTTCATTTTCAATGCCTATTCTCAATTTCTCAGAAAAATACAAAAACATAAACATAAACACCAATTGAAACAACACTCTCTTCACTACTTCACTTCACTCTCTCTCTCTCTCTCTCTCATCAATGTCTCATCTTTCTCTCTCCTTTCTCTTCTTCTTGTGTCTTAGTTGTTTTTTCAGCTTATCAATAATCGCTTCTACCGAATTTGACTTTGGAACATTAACACTCACAAGCCTCAAACTTCTCGGCGACGCTCATCTCAACAACGGCACCGTCACACTCACACGTGACCTCACCGTTCCATTTTCCGGCGCCGGTCAAGCATTATATTCCCGTCCGATCAGATTCCGGCAACCGGGCACCACCACTCCGGCGAGCTTCACCACTTTCTTTTCTTTCTCAGTCACCAATTTGAACCCTTCTTCCATCGGCGGTGGACTTGCTTTTGTAATCTCGCCAGATGATGACTCTCTTGGTGACGCCGGTGGTTATCTTGGTCTTGCCGGAAATGGGTTTGTGGCGGTTGAATTTGATACCCTTATGGATGTTGAGTTTAAGGATATTAATGGGAATCATGTTGGTGTTGATCTTAATAGTGTTGTTTCGAGTAAAGTTGGTGACTTGGATTCAATTGGGGTTGATCTTAAAAGTGGTGATAGTGTCAATGCTTGGATTGAATTTGATGGATCTAATAATGGGTTTAATGTTTGGGTTTCTTATTCTAATTTGAAGCCTAAAGATCCAATTTTGACTATGAATCTTGATATGGGTTTGTATTTGAATGATTTTATGTATGTTGGCTTTTCTGGTTCTACTCAAGGTAGTACAGAGATTCATAGGATTGAATGGTGGAGTTTTAGTTCATCTTTTGTGACGGGTTCCGGTGGTTCTGGTAGTTTGCCGCCTCCTCCGGCAGTTAGTATGATGAATACCACGGCGAATTCAGCGAGGTCACCACCCCCTTCTATGGCTCCTACAATGAATTCTTCAAATGAGGAAAGAAAAGAGAGTAAGAAGAGTTGTCATAATGGGTTGTGTAAGCAGGGTTTGGGAGCTGTTGCTGGTGTTGTTACTGCTGGTGCTTTTGTTTTAGCACTTTTTGCTGGGTCTATGATTTGGTTGTATTCGAAGAAAGTGAAGCGTGTGAGTCGATTTGATTCGCTTGGATCGGAGATAATTAAAATGCCTAAGCAGTTTAGTTATAAGGAGCTTAAATCTGCTACAAAGTGTTTCAATGCGAATAGGATTATTGGTCATGGTGCATTTGGGACTGTGTATAAGGGAATTTTGACTGAGAATGGTGACATTATTGCTGTGAAGAGATGTAGTCATAGTAGTCAAGGTAAGAATGAGTTTTTATCTGAGTTGTCTATAATTGGTAGCCTTAGACATCGGAATCTTGTTAGACTTCAAGGATGGTGTCATGAGAAAGGCGAGATTTTGTTGGTGTATGATTTGATGCCTAATGGTAGTTTGGATAAGGCTTTGTTCGAGACTAGAACGCCTCTTCCGTGGCCTCACCGCCGAAAGATTTTGTTGGGTGTGGCGTCCGCTTTGGCTTACTTGCATCAAGAGTGTGAAAATCAGGTAATTCATAGAGATATTAAGACTAGTAACATAATGTTGGACGAAGGATTCAATGCGCGTTTAGGAGATTTTGGATTAGCAAGGCAAACTGAGCATGACAAGTCTCCGGATGCCACAGTGGCTGCTGGAACAATGGGGTATCTAGCACCCGAGTATCTCCTTACAGGTAAAGCCACCGACAAAACCGACGTGTTTAGTTATGGTGCTGTGGTTCTTGAGGTGGCTAGTGGGAGGAGACCAATAGAGAAAGATGCTGCTGGTGTTGGCAAAGTTGGAGTGAGTAGCAATTTGGTGGAATGGGTTTGGAGTTTACACAGGGAAGGAAGGTTGTTAACGGCGGTTGATCCAAGGCTCGAGGGCGAGTTCGATGAAGCGGGGATGAGAAGGGTACTCTTAGTTGGATTAGCTTGCTCACACCCTGATCCTTTGGCTAGACCAACAATGAGAAGTGTGGTTCAGATGCTAGGAGGTGAAGCTGAAGTGCCAATTGTCCCGAGAACGAAGCCTTCTACGGGTCTCAGTACTTCACACTCTCACCTCTTAATGAGCTTGCAAGATAGTGTATCTGACTGTGGTGATGGTATAATCACCATCTCTACTTCCACATCAGAGAACAGCTTCAATGGTGGAGATATAGTCTGATGGAAATCTTTCGGTTGAACAAGGCCATTTTTAATTATTGACTCCATGTAAATAGAGATAGAGATATATATGTATTCATTTGTTCATGATGTAAAGTCAATGACAATAACATGCAATTAAGGACCTTGAGAAAGAAATTTTGGGGTTTATTTATGCAATTCTGCCTCTGGTGTACACATTTTGGCGCAAATTTATTAAACACAAGTGGTTCATTCATCTGATGCTGCAGAGCAATGCAAGATGTTACTGTGGAATGTTACTAACATAATCTGGGGAAGGTTATGGAACTTCTGGTTAGATCATTGTTCTAGTTCTAATGGATACACACTTGTATAAGGCAAGTTTGAATTGAGAAATTTATGTTAAACAAGCTTTCTGTTGAAAATTAATAAAGATGAAATCTATTATGCCTTCTCCGTGGCTTTCCAAGTTTCTGTATGATTCCACTTATAAAGTTCAGTAATATGCCTATGCGTGTTCTCTTTTTGTGTTTTGTGACTTACAACAATTGCATTTCTCCTTCAAAAAAAAAAAATGCACTTCTCTTTGATGCAAGTTTTAGTTAAGGGGATTATCAGCTGCAAGTGTTTAGATTAATGTATTGCTGCCCTGTTTCTGTAGATTAATGTTGAATTCCCTAGCTTCAATAACCGCACTTTAAATATTTCCCACTATCTTTCTGTTGTTGCCTGTTGATAGAATTTTGACTCCCGAAGGCTTCAATGTTCATCTTTCGCTAATTATTTTTGGTGCCATTAGAAGTTAGAACTTCATTGTATTTTTGGTGCCACTATTGATTTGTCAATATTTAATAAACTAAACACTTAATTTTAACTTAATATTTTATGGACATTTCCTTGGCAAACTTGTACGTTTGCACACATCTTGTTTGATATGTACTGTTTAGATGTCGACCTTTTCTGGTATGCAGTCAATAGCTACTCTTTTTGTTCATGCGCATAAAATTGAGAAGCCACTATGCAGTTGAGTACCTCTAAATGACTGTGATTATCCTGCAATCGTTTACACAACTCCTACTCTACTTGCCATCATATTGACCTTTCTAGCATGGTGGATTTCTCAGTTCAGAGTTGCTAAAACTTTGATGAGGAATGGGAGCGAAATGAACGTATTGATTCATGAAGATGTTATCTCAGGTTAGTTAATACACATACTACGTGTTAAACTCTTTTTTTATACATTTGACAGTGTATTAAAACTAAAATTTTAAGTATTAATATTTTATTAGAAATTGTACATTATATTCTGCTTTCTAAGTTATGCCCATATTTCTTTTAGTAAAAATGGATATCTTCAAATATTGCAGTGTTCTCAAACACACAAATAAGTGAAACAATAAAAATAAGAGACATCAAATTATATATTGGAAAACTAAAGATGAGTATAGCTTAAACATAAATTTAAGAACAATTAATAAGAAAATTCAAACTATATTTTGGGAATATATTAATAATAACTCGTAGTTGAGAGCATACATATATAGCAGGTTTTCACCTCAATCAAAATCTGAATTAGAGAAATGGCTTGAGTTACTCAAGTATACTGCCTAATTTATATATGTATAAAAAATACGTAAACTCACTCTTATTTAGCTTCAAAATTATCCAAAAAAGGCTCTAACAAACACCATTCGTCTTCTTCCTGTCCATCACAAATTTCTTCCAAGCTGTAGTGATTTTCCTTTGAGTCTCCAGAACACTCTTGTTAGCAATCGTTACTGTGCCATCATTGTCTGCATCTTCTTCTCCAGCAGTAACTGTTATGGTGTTTGTACTGACTACCCTCGAAGGAACCAAATCCAGCTCGTGGATCACCTTGGTGATGTCAATGACAAGACGCTCTGCAAAGGTGCGTGAGAAGTCCTCCCTGATCACAACACGGAGCACTGTCACGTGTTCTGCATCCGGTGGCATGGTGTATGCTGGAATAATCCAACCATAGCGCTTCAACATATCAGAGATTTGGAATTCGTTAAAGTGATTGTGGTCCTTCAAAGTGAAAGCAACTAATGGTACACCTTCATCTTTGGATACAATCTCAAACCTCCCTGTTTTCTCGAGCCCATCCTTAAGCACCATCATGTTGTCTCTACAGTTTTCCATCACATTTCTATATCCCTAGAACCCAATTAACAAATAAATTATCAATTATATGCAGCTTTAAGTTTCAGAAAAATGTTATGTGATTAGGATCATGTATTGTAATGTTCTGACTCAGATCATCTGCTGCCTCTGCGATCTCTTCAGTCACACTTCGGTAGTTAGATAAATCTAACAAGCGAGATATAATACTCAGCCGCTAAATTAATCCAGTGATCAAGATGTGGTTGGAGAGGCTGCAGAGGATCCAAGTCCATAAAGTTCCTACCTGCCATGTCAGCATGATCCAAGAAGGGTTGAACTCAATGTTAGTCTCTTAGTCTTATCTTACACTTATGGGAGATTGATTCTAGAACTCAAACTTGTAGCTTCCTAATTAATCATTTGACTACAACTCTAATGGTTATGTCAAAGCTCCTCCTCAATCATTTTACTTAAAAGTTTTAGTTATAGGGCCTGTTTGGATTGACTCATTTGAGTTTATCTACTGGTATAAACACTTATGCGACTGTTGGGAGAGCTTATAGAAACAACTTATGACATTTTCATAACCTGTTTTCTGCTTATTTTCCTAAGCTCTTTGAGATAGCGTATGAAAACAGCCTTTCGTTTACGTAAATACAATTTGATTTGATTTTATCTTTTGTTACAGAAATAGTTTATACATATGTGATAAGCACTTAATTAAGATGTTTGATACTTGTGAGTTTACATGTAGAGCAGCAAAAAATTGGTTATAAATTGGTTGGTAGAGTTTGTCACTCTCATAGTGCCTTACGTACCTCATAACCCAAACGAATCAGTTGGTAGTACTGAGCAATAACTTGGCTAGAACCTGCATTGGTTAGTTTATGAAACAAGTCAGTATGATGAAGTAAAAGCTAATAAATAGTAGTAGAGCATAGTGAGAATGATCCAAGTTTATTGTATTGGTTATGTCAATTTTATGTTTACCTTTGGAGAAGTTGAGAGTGAAGGTTGGTTGGTCAGCTCCAAGATAGTTAATGTGGAAAATGAGTTCCTCAGGAAGGTCTTCTTTGCTTCTCCAGATAACCCAACCTATACCAGCATAGACTAGACCATATTTGTGTCCACTAACATTAATACTCTTCACAAGTGGTAAACGAAAGTCCCACTCAAGCTCTGGATAAAGAAATGGTGCAATGAATCCACCACTTGCTGCATCCACATGAATTGGAGTGTCCCAACTGCCAAAGGATTTCATATGTCAATTCAAGTCTAAGTTTAAACTTGATATGCGAAATAAGATCGTTTAAAATTAATTTAATGAATGTATAACAGGAGTTGTTCGATCTTTAATCAATGACTGACTTTGGTATTATAGCAGTAGGGAATCCGTATCCTACAAAAAAAGATGCACATAATGAGAGAGTGAGAAATACCCAGTTTCGGCATTTTTTTCAACTAGGAGATCGTTTAAGCGCTTGACATCTTCGAATTCTCCGTTTAGTGTGGAACCAAGAATAGCAGCAACACAAATAGTGTTCTCATCAACCATTTCGGCAGCTTTTTCAGGGTCCATTACATAGTATCCATCCCTCAGCTTCACCTCTTTCAGTTCCACCTCGAAGTACCTTGCAAATTTCTCCCAACAAACCTTTAAATCGACACGATTAAACTCGGTTAACGACACATTGTAAAAATTAGTGCTATAATTTTCAGAAACAAATTTCAACAACAATTATGATGATGCTCTTGTACAATTGGCTGAACAAAACATGTGCTAGACCTGAACATTGGCACCAGTGACAATGTTGGGATTTTCACAAGACTTCCCTTCACTTTTCCTTCTGTTTTGCCACTTCCTCTTGAATGCCAATCCAGCTAACATTATGGCCTCTGATGAGCCAACAGTGCCAACACCAACTGCAGGTTCTGACTCTTCCAGTGGTGCATTGAAAAGATGAGCTATCATATTAACACAACGGTTCTGCATGGTAATGTCATTGGAAGTTCAAAATAGTCGCAAACTCAAAAATATTTTGAAATTCTCAATAACTTACAATTACAATAACCAGAGGGTTATTAGAATACAAGGAAAATCAAGTACTGAAAAATCATTTGAAGGCTTTTGATACCAAATAATTTTTTTTGTCTTATATTAAGTAAGTGTCACATTTGGAATATGTGTTGTTTGACTTAGATTATCAATGGACCATTAATTTACTTTTTGTCCACTATTATATTATACCTTTTCATCTACTAAAACTATTAATAAGGGCACTTGCATAATCTTAAAAGATGGAGGAAGTATCACTAGTAATATAACTTCTAAACCACATGAAGTATTGCATAAAGAAAAAAATATATTGAATAATGATACACATGCAAGTATGTAAAAATAAGTTTTATAAGTATAACACAATTGGTAGCTACGTTGCAAGAGTCTGGGTTTAAATGTCGGATTCTCCAATTAACAAAGAGTTCATGATACTAAAATATTTGACCAAAATAAAAATGTAACATAAAGCTAAAGGGTTATAAAGAAAAAAGAAACACTTATCATAAATAGCATATGCTGAAGTAGTTTTGCAAGATCAACTGCCTAACCGACAATTATGTGATTTAATATGAATTTGTCTTTTACTTTTAGCTTTACTCATTTGAATTACTCCCTCCGTCCCGCAATAGATGTCCATTTGAAAATGTGCAATTTTGACCTAACTTACTTTGATCATATTTTTCTACTAATATACAAAGATAAATAATATCATATAAGATGTCGTTAGATTCGTCTCGATGAGTATTTTCAAAATATCAAATTTTCTTAATTTTTTCTAATATATTATTCAAGATATTTAAGCTTAAAATTATGCATTGGTATGCGTAATATGGTCAACTGTGTCATGTATTATGGGACGGAGGGAGTATGTAGGAGTAGGACTAAATCACCCAAATAATATTATTGCCCCCTAGTTTCTAGCTAGTACAATGTTATAAATTTATTACTATATTGTAGTACGAAGTTATTAGTAATTTATTATGCATGTGTATGGATATAGTTACTACTACTCAAGACCGACATGCATGCCAACTAGGTGTTCCTCCTTTCAACAACACATGCGATTCATATTGACCTTATTTGTTTGTTGTTAGTATAGAAAGAGAAGAGGATGACGTTTAACCTCTCATTGGGTAAGAAGATTAATTACTTTATCTTTGTATAGATAGAGGAAGATATATTCTCCTTCACTAAATTATCAACATTTTGGAGAATTCTCATGCATGTGGGGACTCAGAGAAGATTGGCAATGAGGTGGATAGAGTTGGATTTTTGCTAAATTCTCTTGTAATCTTACTCTTAAAAAATACAGGTTTTTATTTTGTCTTTGCATATTCAACTTTCGAAGATGAAAACAAAATTTTGCACAGGAAAAAAATATTGAAAACAGTAGTTTTCCCTGCGCCTTCTGCTTAAGAATATTTTGAGTTTCATTTATACAATAATCAATCAATCACAATTTTGTTTTGAATGCTTTGTATTAAAAAAATCACATTCATCTTCAAAAAATTTGGTCTTTTTTATTTTAACAAACAAAAATGGATTATATTAACACTGTTATAGCAGTCCTCTCAGCACAAGGTGTACCGAAAAGGCTACCAAAAAAGATACAAGTAGTTCACAAGAATTACACCAAGTGGTTAATCAAAAAATTTGGTCTTGTTGTCAAACATTTTTTAATACAAAGTATTCATACCCCTCACATAAGGTTTAGGCAAAAGTGTGAAATAAGAGAAGCAACTTAACCTAAAAAAATTTCCAAAAAAATAAAAAATTAACCTAAAATTCTCACCCATCTTGTGGTCTATTGGGTGCTCACTACTCACAGGTTGGTAATAGCCAAGACTAGTTATTATAAAATATAAAAAAAAAATATATAAAAAAAATTTGAAGAGAAGATAATATTATCCATGCCCCTACATCTGTGCCCACACCTCCACATTATTTCCTATTCGGATAAAAATATTCTTTTCTATTTTTTGAAGTGGTTAACCTAAAATTCTCACCCATCTTGTGGTCTATTGGGTGCTCACTACTCACGGGTTGGTAATAGCCAAGACTAGTTATTATAAAATATAAAAAAAAAATATATAAAAAAAATTTGAAGAGAAGATAATATTATCCATGCCCCTACATCTGTACCCACACCTCCACATTATTTCCTATTCGGATAAAAATATTCTTTTCTATTTTTTTTTCTTCCACACCTTACCTTTATGTTTTCAAGATATAACGTAAACTTTTAAGTTTATGGTATACAATTTTTTAATAAAAAAATTTGTATATGTTTTTCACAAGTTTACGATGATTTATGAATACTTTGTGTTTCCCTCAAAAAAATGAATACTTTGTGTTAAAAAATGTTTGACATCAAGACCAATAATAATTAGAACATACCGAGTCACATAAATATAGGAAATTCTTGAAGCAAATGAAATAATTAATTAAGCAATACATTTTTTGAGGGGTAAATGATGAACAATACATTCTTTTTTAAATGTGTCTCATAATAATAACGAGGAGTATTTTCATCTAATGTTGAACAAGAAACGTAGACATGAGTATGACTGCATATATGTGAGAATATGGATGATAATGAGAGGGGGAAGTAGAAGAAATGTATATGTATCTTAGTTTGTGATAAGGGTTGGAAAAATGATAAGAAATCTAATTTTCGATAAAGGAATTATGAGAAAAATAAAATCAAAAAGAGAAAGGGGTTCATTTGAAAAAACAGATGGTCCAAGAGTTATGCAAACTCAATCTCGTAAAATTTTGATAGATATTCTAGGGAACAAGTACTTGTATTTCCAAAATAAAATTTCATTTTTTCAAATTTTTAAAACAATGACTTAATGACACTTGTTAACATGACTCTTTAAATTATAAAAAATGTAATTCAATGAACAAACTTGTGGTACGACTTAATCATTAAAAAAATATAAAATTCTAGTACTCAAAAGGTAAAACACATATTGAATGCTTAAAAATGCATCCACAATTTGAATCAAATTCAATAGCAAATGCATATTATCTTAAACAAAGGGAAGAGTGTGAATGAAGGAATCATGATGTCTCTCAAATTAGATTTAAAGTTAAGTTTTACAATTAATTAAAACTATAATTGTAAGGGAAAAAATAGATTTAGGGAATGTGGTTGTGCTATTTTTTGAAGAAAAATAAAATATAAATGTGTATATCCTATCACCGAATTGGGTTTGTACGTTCAAAATCTGATACCCCAATCAAACACGTTTAAACGGGTTGGACCCCGAATTGATTGAGTTTGGGTTACAATATAAGTTGACTTATTTGAATGACTTGGTTCACAGCTCAACTCATACTCGTACTCATCGTCCTCTAGATATACTTTCTTTTCCTTTTTTTTTTGTTATGTTACCATTGATGGCATATTATGATTTAGCAATTTTAGAGTAATATTTTGTAAATAATTTATTTTGTAATTTTGTATTTTAATAATTAAAAACAACATGCATATATGTACGTTAATTATTGAGAGTGCATGAATGTATGACCTGGAGCTCAGTGGTGACAGGATATTCATCCATGTCGACGTAGTTTTTGTTAATAGAAGCCATGATGAGTTTGTCACATTCTGGTTCCATCCATGTGGTGACGAATGATGCAAGATTCAGCCTAGGGTTACCATCAAGCATCAACTCGTCGTTTATGATCTGATACGCAGCTTCCTTTGGGATCGAATTCTCCGCCATCTTGAACCTACATGCATGAACATTATGCATGGATCCATCAATCATACATTGTACATATAATGTGCCATCAATATATCAATATGTAATGATGATAACCATATAATACATACATATAGCTAGAAATTAAATGACGGTGAAAACTTCGTACTAATAACACGGTAACAAAACAAAAGTGACGAACCTGGGAAGGGATGTGCGGACATAGCGAGAAGCGAATGTTGAATGGACAGAGGCGTCCATATGGGTTGCAGTTTCTGATAGAACCATCGTGTACGGTGGCTGCCTAGCTCAGATCAGATATGGATGTTTGTTGTTTAGTGAGAGTGTTGCGATGAAAGTGTATGAAAGAAATGTGATTAAGTTAGTTACTTATGTAAATACTAATCATCACAAAACTTACACCATCCTATTTTCATTCATTTACCGAATTATATGGATTGCATTGTGAATTTGTCTCTATTTAGTATGTTTATTACTATTATTACTGTTGGATGAATTGTTTTACTTTTAGCAAGTGTCATCAGCTTTTGTCAACAAAAAAAGTGTCATTAGCCTTTTTAAAATAAATAAAATATATACACTTTTTTTTGTTAGCTTGATATTGGGACCCTTTCTGGATTCTGCGTATGCGGGAGCTTTAGTGCACCGGGTTGCCCTTTTTTGATATTGGAACAATCTCCATCAAACAATATGTGGGACATACAATATGAGTTCTTCTCTCCCAATCAGATTTTTTTTTTCATATACAAGTTAGAAATCAAACTTCTAACCCCATGTTTAACAAGTCCAAGTCGCTTTCCATTTTTTCTGAAGGGTCAATCCCTTACCACTTGAACCAATATGTTGTTTGTAAAAATATTTATACTTTTTTTTTATACTTTTATTAAACTAATAATAACTCTTTTTTTTGAAAGATTAAACTAATAATAACTTATTCTTAATGCAAGTTATGTAGTCTTATCCGCTATCAAGACTTGTTAGTATAAGTCGTTTAAAAATATGTAATATATACTTTGTCAAAACAAAACATGTGATATATATATTGAATTTAATTAGTATATTTTGTTAGTACATTTATTTTACATATATATTCAATTATGTGCGTTTGTTTCAAAAAAACATGATGTGTGTTAGCACATCAATTAGTGAATATAACAACTTATGTGTGTTCATATTCATTAATTAACGTGACAACAAATCGTTGGATGCATATGTAAAATAATTATTCACGGACAAAGTATATTAACTAAACTCATATATTATTCTATAAAAAAAAACATCTAATATATATGCGCCTATCTTTTAATTCAATTTAATAACTTAATTAACCTTAATAAATAGAAAGAGATTCCTTAAAAAAAAAATAGAAAGAGATTAATAGTTTGCGAACACATTGACTTTTGTTTACAAAGAAACGCAGCTTCCGAATTGTTGTGAAACTAGTGTGTAACCCGTGCGACGCACGGGCAACACAAACGTTGATTAACAACACCAAGGCAAAGGCGCAAGACCTAAACAAACATTAAGACAGCAAGCGTAAGAATGAACAGAAGCCTATTACTTATACACAATTGGTCAAAGATTCACAACAACGATACTAATGTGGTACAAAAATACAAACGTGTATGTCATGAAGTAAACAGCGCACCACAGGCAAATTAATAAAAGTAGACGGAAATACAGCATACAAACACGCGGACATTTAAAATATAAACACACAAAATATCCCACAAAAATCATGAACACCAAAAAGGACTTAAACTCATAAACAAACAGTCCTCGACCATGTTCGCCAAATCATGAATGCCAAAAATCATTAAGCACGTTCGCCAAATCATGAATGCCAAAAATCATTAAGTCTGCAGTAGCAAAGCAGCAGTAACAATAATGGACCAAATAAAATCCACAAATATGGTGGTATCACAGAAGAATAAAAGGAAGATTTTATTTGGTCATCAAATACTAAAGGATATTTGATATTGTCATTAGTGCATTAAGAGCAGACTTGGTATAGTCAACAAATATTTGATTAGTCATTATTTATATTAGGAGCTAGAATACCTCAGTTTAATATGTTGTAGCTAGCATTGTACGTTACTACTAATAATTGGTAAATTTTGTACTATATATATTTGTACATTGTAACACAACGATAACATAACAAAATATCAATCTTTAAAGACAATAACCTTGAACCACTCATCAATATCAATATCAGCATCCAAATGAGTATAAGTTTTTTATTTTAGTGACATGATCACTACTTTTCTGCAATAGGTAATTGTGATTGAACCATAATCAATAACTTTATGCAATTTGTGAATGGGATACATCATCAACATGCTATATATCATCAATATGCCGCATTTAGTTCCAACATTTTCACTCAAGTGAATGCCACCATCATCATAAACACAAAATTAAATGGCCAAAAACATGAATAAAATGTAATCTACCATCCACTGACATCTTTAACCTGTAGAAGACAGGCAGCAGTGATTTCTTGTGTGATTCATATTAAACTTGCTAATTATAAATAAAGTCCCTATGTTCTGCTGGATTTTTGGAATAAATCCCTAAAAAAATGTGCTTCTCTATATCATTGTGAGCTTTATTAGAATTGCAACAAAGATTAATGAGATCTTGAAAGGAAAAGCACCTAAAGGATACATCAATCAATAGGATACTAATAGAAATGATGATAAGCTCTGCCTATGACATCTACATACGCACAAGACAGTGGCGGTTACCTTACATGAATGAGAATATATGAAAGTTTTTAGAGGCTTTGTATTTATTACCTTACCTTCAGGATTCACAATGGCGGTTACCTAAGTATGAATGAGAATATGAGAATGTCAAAACAAATAAATTATAGACAAATAAAGTATAGTCCTCAGCCATTTTATATCCGTGTTTTTTGTCCAAACATTTTAAATGACTTTGAAAAATAATTGGGACCGATTAACTGTAACATCAACATTCCGTTAAAGAATTAACAACGGTGACTAATTTTGATAACAGAGATAAAATGTGAGGATTTTAAAAACATTTAATAAAATGCAGTGATTATTCTTCAAAAAGACACAAAATGTGAGAACTAAAAACATATTTAACTGTTCATTTCAAAAGGATGGAGCAATTAATAAATCAATATCAATATACACCCTCCAGTCACTAATATAAGCAAAAATCCACTTTCTAGATTCATTCAATTAATGATGTATGTCAATTAATGATGTATGTAATCCGAATTGTTGTGAAATGACATGGATAACTAGCTTTATTAAATTTTGTCCCAAAAAAAATAGCTTAATTAAATAATTAAAAAAAAACACTTATCGTATAAATGCTTATAAGCAATTTTAAGTAATCAAAGAAAAAGTGAAAAACAGTTACATTATTTTTAAAAAGAACCTATTGAAATAAGCCAAAGATAACTATAAACATGTAAATTATTTTCATTACCTCTTCTAAATACTCACACAATTCGTTATGTTAGTAGATACATCTGAACAAATTGTTTTTATTTTTCGGTAGTTAAATCAGAATCAATTGTTTTTAAGGCACTCTAAATAATAAAGTTATAAATGTAGTGCTAGAAGCTTCGGTGTGACTTTGGCACTAAACCCCATGTAGTAATTTTATCATTCAGTTTGAGACTTTTTGATTCTATAATTTGTTATTTTACACAGTTTGTGACATTTGACAGAAACATGTAATTGGAAAGGTACTACACCACTCGCTTTTAGAAGGAGGCACGAAGATGGATCCCTTTTTTTTTTGGCTATTTGCAGATTGCAAGCTGCATCGGGACGGAGCTCGTATACATTCAAACAAGCTCTCACTTTAGTCATAGAATTCAATGTTCAAAACAAAGCATTAGGATGAATACAAAAAAGAAGAAAGGCGGAATGGACCAGAATGCCCCAGAAGTCACTACTACCAATCTTGCGATACAAGTAATTTTGTACATTCTTCACTTTCTGCTGCCAAGGGGTACTGTCAAATATGGCCCCTGATAAAGGGAGAAAAATGATAGTAGTTAGTTCAAACTAGAGGCAATAGTTATATAATATCAGATTATAAGTAAAAAGAGTTCTCACCAATAAGGACCTTGAGTAGGATGCGAATATATTTTAGCGTTGATATGGAACTTAAGAAAACAGCTTTCACAGCAAAATCTGGAAGCATGCAAAGAAAGATAAGACGCAAAACTCATTCTGCAAGGCCTTGATAATCAATGCAAGCTTTCATGTAGACTCAAGAAATTACAAGGTAACTTACAAGCGTTTGTTCCGGGCATTTTACACAATCCACCATCCAATTTTGGACAGAGACGGCCATATACTGCATATTTGGTGTAAGTTAACAATCTGATGAGCCGTGAGACATCCATCTTTCTAATGGTAGACCTTAGCAGTGCACTAGAATGACGGAGAAATATTAGTTACATCAAGTAACAAAATTTTAGCATCCAATAGGTCAAGCATGAACACTGTTTCTTACTCTACGCGCAATATAGCAATAAAATCTGGTGGCATAGACTCCATGAATGAAGATAAGTCCTCAAACAACAGAGATTTCAATTCATGTTTCATACTCTCCTTTTCCTCAATTGACATTCCAGAAGAATATTTGCTGCAACTCACAAGAAAAAAGTTGCATCATATTTTTTTAACTAAAAAACTTATTAGGAGCAAAGATCACAGAAGAGAACCAGATGCCATTCCAAAAAGAACAGTATGCGAACAAAAGACAGCAAAAACGTAACAAGTTCATTCACGCAACAAACTTTTTTCATCCTTCTGCTAATATCTGTCAATGAGTTTCAAGCAATAAATCATAGGCTAAGAGAACCAAAGAGAGGGAAAACATTCAATGATATACCGCAACAAATATGTGCAAGAATTCTTCTCCAATGAATCGTGTATGTATCAGATGAGCTCCAATTTGTTGCAATTTTCAGCTCGCAGATTGCACACAACGGTTGGGCTTGGATCAGGTCATGCCACCCAGTTCTGAAATTGATGCTTCAGGATTTCTGTTTACAAATTTTTACAAACAGGAGGACAAACTGCCGAAGCACCTCCCTCCAAAGAACCCAAGTGACATTGAAAAAGAATGCACTAGGTTTGGTCCCACTCTCACCTTTGGATGTATTTTTTCTGCGTCAACCTAGCTTCACTTCTCCATCAGAGGGCTTTGTTCTTAAATGCCAAAGCAAATAAAGGAAAAACTATCATAATACGGGATGAGAGTGAAATTGAAGAGATAATTGGAGAAGTAGAGGAAGATTATTTGACATCAGAGTAGTAGGATGAATGATGGGCCTCGTTGTGGGCCTCCCAGGGAGGGGATTCTGCTATGCTCTAAGAGAAAGGACAAGTGGCAGAGAAAAAATAGGTAGAGAATGTTCTAGGGGAGGGAGAGAGAGAGAGAGAGAGAGAGAGAGACACTTAATGAAGGAGAGGATGGACACCGAAAAAAGTATTGGAGAATTAGAAATTAGTTTGGGTGGTTTTGGGCCAAGTAGGGAAGTTTGTTCTCAGAATTTATCCTTTATCATTTAGTTATAGTTCATCATCTTCTCTGAGGAGCAAGTCTCCATTTCCATTGGTATTTCAGTATTGATGCACAGTTTTGTCAGATCAATCATTCACATATTTCTGCTATTATCTATTTTGGGTCCTATCAATGAACCAAATGACATAGGTCTCGGGATAACTTGAACTTTGTACAACCACCAACTTTCTAGGATATAAGCATAGGAAGTGGAAAATAGTAATCTTTGTTTTTTTGAGAAGGGTGGGAAATAGTAATTTGTGCTTCGAGTTGAAGTTGAACACTTGAACTTTGTACAGCCATCCACTTTTTTGTTATTTTGATTTATGACTTGGATTTTGGATTATTTTGAAGTTCATATATAATATATCAATTTATATATCAGTTTATGCAATAATTGTTCACTATTTTGAATTAAAAATGCTAATAATTGTATGTTTTAGAAGTCGTTATTGAAAATAAAATGTTAATTTTAGTTGTTGATTATGTATCTTACAATTCATAGCGAGATACACTTCATGATTAGAGAAATAGGTCTTCAAATTCACAATTTGATAACATTGATGTGTAATTGTGTATAAAATATAAAACCAACATAATACATAGACAGATATACCAATTCCGATGGTTTGTGCTATTTAGTTGCAATTGTCATGCACCAACACATGAAAACCACAATACAGAACTACAAAGACCATAATGAAATTTCGTCAAAATGTAAACTAGAAACATTATATGCATTAATAGACAAAGTTAAGAAGGAACCTTTCAATAGTTGTTCCAGTGAAAATGATGGGTAAGTATCGAGAATACTTCCCAGCACCAAATCGCTCACCCAACCACATTGTTTTCTTTGAGTCCTTTAGAACCAAAGCTTCCCATAGCTGACAAAAGTCTTTTCTAAATTCTTCATCCAATTCCCTGTAGACTGCATGATCTAGAAGAACTGCAACATGGTTCCAAAGAGAAGGGTCAGTGTGGGCCAAAGTTCAACTATTCCATTCTTCTAAGTTTCAATTAGAGTCCAATTAGACTGAAATTGATCTCAAATAAAAGAGTACATACCCAAAGAGAAACCATTGCGACCTTCAGGAGAAACTAGTATATTACCAGGATGCGGATCACCATGTATGTAACCATGCACAAATATCATTTCGGCAAACAGCTCAAACAATGATTTTGCTACCTTCAGTAAAAGGTTTAGATTCCATCAGTTAAATCGTTAGCACTATAATAGTAGGACACGCTGAGTGAGATTTTCAGATTCCATAGCCATCTGATTTTGTACACTAAACATCAACCAATTGCTAATATTCTACCACAAGAAACAATTACATCCAATATAAAGAACATAAAAATACAATTCATGAGTTCACCAAAGCTGTGACAAGCTAACCTTTTCTGGATCAACCCCAATCTGATTCAGAAAATCCAAGTCATCAATCTGAAATTTATTAAGCATCCTATTAATAGAATGTAACATAATTTAATATAAAGAAACCTAAAGCAAAGCACAGCTTGAAAAGCAAAATTACTAAAAGCACACTGGAGTAGCATAATATGAAATGGACCATACAAAACTTGCTTGTTGAGTACTAATTGCACAAATTAGAGGTTTTTCGCTTGTTCATATACTGAAGAAATATTTTACTGAGAAGTGCACAAGTTTGCGCTATCTAAGCAGAAAACTATGCAATTTCAATAATAAAACTTTGTTTCTGCTAAATCCCCACTACAATAAGAAAGAGTAATAATGCAGATATTTTAGAAGTTAAGCGTATTTATCTTATTATGTCGTCAAGTTTACATTTCAATATACTAGATCCAGATCTTAATATTCACATTTCCTTTATGTCCTTCATTCTAATTTTACTCTCAAAGGAAAAAAATTATCATTCATATCCCTTCTTTGTACAAGTTTGAAGTGAAGGACAAAACTCTAGAATTTCATCTGAGATACTCTAGGACCAGCCTTCGTCTCGGCATGTCTTCAGCCCAGATGAACCAGCCTAATCTCAGTCCTAGGATCAGTTTCTAATCTTGGAGTATCTTAGATTATCTCCTAGAATTAGTTATCAGATTACTTGGTTATTATCATGATTTTCTTCTTGATTTTCTAATATGTATAGGATTAGGAGTCTGGAATCCAGGTATTAGTGTTAGTAGCAGATCATCATCAATCATATTTCACCATAATTATATTTTTTTTCTTCTCCTTATTCTATCTAAAACCCATAACTTCAACAAGATTAAGTCCATTCAACTTGTGTCGTCATTAAATAACTCTTCTCATAAGGATCTTGATAATTTTTAAAAGAGTTTATGTCATCTAAAAAAATGGGGATAGTGGAACTGAAATATATGGTAATAGATTGAATTGGAAAGAGCGTAAAGAAGACAACATAACCCGTAGTGGCTCATGCTGAACAATTTATCATGTGAAATTTAGAGGTATTTATAGTAGCTTCAGATATAATAGAAGTCCTATCTTAGAACTACTATCCTATAGTGAGAGTTTTTCCCAGAAATAATCATCTGTTGACATTATAGATCCATCATACCTTGTGTCCTGCATAAAATTGCATGGTTAGGACTTGCCTTGTTGTCAACTCCTGCATGCATTATAATGCAAAGTTTGTAAATAGTATACTAAAAATTACTAGCTTTGTCTCTAATATAAGATCCCATTGACAAAACCGCAAAAATTTAAAAAAAATATATTGTAGTGGTATTAAATTTGCTAACGATTGATATAACATTTTCAATTATACACTTTATAGTATTTAATTTATTCTTTAATTATTGGCTACAAAATATAATTAGGGGTATTTTGGTAAAGACAAAACTAATATAGATGAATATTTGAATGGAGTCCTAGAAAACGGGACAAGAATTTTTTTTCAAGAAGATCCTATATTTAGGGAAAGAGGTAGTATGTTGATAGTCAATAGGAGGAATAGAATTAACTCGGTTATCATACCCAGAATACATGAGGAATTTTGACCATTTTGTTGTTTCTGAAATTTTTGGCCGCTCTCTCAGAATTCCTTGCCTCCTGAACAAAATCTGCAGGAAAGTAGTCAGGGAATATATCTCATTCATGACTAAGTGTGCCTTAAAATGCTAAAATAACTTTTTCCAAAGAAAAAAACTGAATATGTTTAGTTGATTAATGCTTCTTTTTTTTAAAAAAAATGTTTCGTTGATTAATACATTTTGGACTACTTATCCTTAATTCCATGGATAGTTACAAAATAATACTAAACAATAACCAACGGTTGGAACATGAACATATAGCACATTTTTCGGAGTTCTAATTATAAACAATATGCCCTAAAGGGAAGCAAACAGAAAAATGTGATGACAGAATTATAGAATGCATTTCAGATAGGGAGTAATAGTCATCCATATCTACGCCTTTTCAAAAAAAAAAACATTGTAGCTATATTTACGTAGCTTTCTTACTAACCAAGTTCTGAAGAGACAGTTTTGGCAAATGCTAACGGTAGCCACCCAAACCTGTATTGAGGGTATAGCTGCAGCCAAAGGAAGGAATCTTAGTATAAAGAAGCAAAAGAAACTAAAGAGGAAGAGAGTATATAGACAGCATGACATGCCGATCATGTAGATCAACCTTGACCTGTAATTAGACATTAAATTCATGAAATCTTCTCTTTTCAAGAAAATGATGAAGTACTTACTACGGTCTTGATAGAATCCATAATGCAGAAAAAGAGTAAAATTGAGTTAGGGGGTTGACTGGTTGAGAGACCTAAATTATTGAAAAACTTTATGCTAGGAGAAAGAAATGGGGTAGGATGGCAAGTTAGTGAGATAGTTAGTTATATTAGGGAGATCGTAGGAAGTTTGTTGGAGGAGAGAAAATGTGACCGGTAGTTACAACTTACGAATCAGCACACTCAGTTCTCCTTTCCATTATTTCTGTTTCCTAGTCAGGTAGGGTAGCTATCTAAGCTGTTACTTTATAGGCTTGCACTGAACACTCAACGGAATCAATGAACAAACCTTCACTTTCTCTTGAATCTTATTCCTCAAGTTCTCCCTCTCTCTTTGCTCACTTCCTGAGCTTTGTGAAAATATATAAAGGAGGCGTATTTGGTGGGTGTAAGGCTGTGTGTGTGGGGGGGGGGGGGGGGGGGGCTTATTCTCTCTATGGCAGCTCTAAGCTCTAGAAGTCGTTGTAGGTATTCCACAAAGATGACGACAATTCAAATGATAACAAACCTGCCATCATATTTTAGAGAGAACAGTGAATAAAAATTGGAATATTTTTAGGGTTCACATTTGGGGATTTTTCGACATGTAAAGGGAACAAAAATGTTCAAATAACAGTCATTATGATTCTTGCCAACGTTTGCGAGCTCATGTCAGGTGACAGATACGTAGATGACGAGACAAAATGGATGAGACATCAGCATATTTGATGGAGAAGTAACACTAATTCAACGCCCGGGACAAAAATGCCAATGAATGTTACATTTGGGGACTTTTAAATGTTTTTAATTAACCCAGAGACCATTTTGACTTCGTCTGTCACTTTTAAAAAGTTCTAATTACAATAAACAGTCCCAGCATAAGTTCTTTAATATCTTTCATTAAATAAGAGTGGTTAAGAGTTAGAACATACCCATCCAATAGTTTTTGATAGGAAATACATTGTTCTTGTATCAAAATGCATCTGCTTCTCTATCCAAGGATATTGCACCTAGTTCCCAAGGAAGAAAATGACTTTACAATTAAAGTAGTTTTCCAAATATAGCTTACCTCAATTCAAAGTATGTGTTGGAAAAAGCATAACATGGAAGGAAATGAAAGACTTGTTAACTTACTTAATAATGACAGAAGTACAGATATTGTTAGCATTTTGCAGTCCATGTGTTACTATGCTCTACCCGAATTCCAAATATAATCAGCAAAACAACAGTATCTTCTAGTTAGCATGATTGTAAGAAATAATAAATTCCACTAATTGAGGAGATGGCTAAAACATCATTATGATTCAAATGCAACCCATAACTAGTCAGTCAGTACCCTGTGTCCCCTGAACCCATAACTAGTCAGTCAGTACCCTGTAACCCCTGAACCCTATAAATCATTTATACCTATCCACTTATTCTCAAACCCAAGTTTAGGCTCAAATAATCTTATTTTGACATTTGTGGTTGCACATAAATGTGGTTCAATTGGAGATAGAATCAATAAACCGTATTAATAAACTAACAGATTAGACCTTTACTTTCACAACAAGGGATGAGAAAACAAGTGGTCGATTTGATCCAAAAAGTCTAATAAGCTAACAAATCACGAATAAGATCATTTAAAATAAGACAACAAAATACATGCATTATCAACAAAATTTACAATGGTAACAAATGAAAATGTTTGGACAGGTACAATGCTTTTGAAATGACAAGGCTTTTTACTATAACAACTTCAAAAGCTCAAACTAACATCAACTTAGTACAATTCTAAACAATGTGCTTACTAGTCTGTGTTACCAAATAGTATCAACCCTACCAATAACAAATAATAAGTTAAACAGTCTTCCTATCTCAAACATCACAGTTGCAGGCAGGGAATGTGCCTGAGAATTGAGATGTAAAAACTGAACTTCAATTTCAAAAAATTAGTGGTCTCAAAAAATTAGTGGTCATTTTCAGAAAAGTATTGTTCACAATGACAGCCATCGGGAATTCCATAAAGTTTCGAAACCTGTACACAAACCTTGATTGCTACTTCTTGACCACTTTTTAGTACTGCATGGTGAACTTGAGCAATAGATGCAGCGCCAATAGGTTGTTCATCAATGGACAAAAAACTGAAATAATGGAATTCACTAAAATAAGAATTGTAACGTAAAAAAGAATACCTACAAAATTTGAAACTTTTAACTTATAGGCAAAAGAATAAGTGAACATGGTGATTTAAGAGGTGCGCGTAGTGTATCAGTTGTCTCAAAGGCAAGTCCAATTCAAGCTATCTCGCATTGTAAATTTAAAACTTATATTCATGCACTTCATACTAAAAACTTAAGCCTTTTTAGGGCCATTTAAAAGAGCTTATTTGGACCATCTTATGACAATAGTTTATGACATGTCCATAACATCTTTTCAGCTTATTTTTATTGCTATAACGAAGCCTATCCAGAGTTTACTCTTATTCCTTTTCTAATTGTATATAAAGGTTTTGTTTGGTAAAAAATAGTGGGTAGCTGATAAACTAGCTTATAGCGGATGACTTGTAAAAAGGGTAAATCTAATTAATAATTTTTTTTTTTTCAATTAAGATTGCAGGGGTAAAATTGAGATAAAAAGTGAGAAGCTTTAAGCTTTAAGCTACTTGAATTGGCTTATAAAAAAACACTATCAGCTCAAAATATAAGCTATAAGCTCGTGAGAAAATGACAGTTACCAAACGAGTTTCTTTTAGTCATAAGAACTTATAAGTTATAAGTCATAAGCTATAAGCTCAAATACGTGTCTTACCAAACAGAGCCAAAGCTTATACACAAAAAAAGTTCTTATAAGATAAACAATTAACGATAATGGATTCATAAATTCAAAATTCGGTTAGTGAATGCAACTTACTTCTCAGAGAAATCCGGTCCGAGATTTTCCTTCAACATTTTCTCAATGACTTCAAAAGGAAGAGGAGACACCTAAATCATCAAAATGTTCCAATTAGAAAGATAAATAAACAACAAACAATATGAAAATTGAATTTGAATAGATACATTGGAAGCCACATCACACCTGATCTTGTAACACTGATAAAGTTGAAGAGTACTCTCTCGGAATCACTTTTTGCGAAGCAATGAATTGTCCAGCTTTCACATAAAATCCTTTGTTAGCTTTGCATAAATTGAGAAACTTCTTCGCCGAACGTTGATGAACCTAATCACCAACAAAAGCTTAAAATTGAAACTATTACGAAGCTGATTGAAACGATGAATACGATTCAAGAGATGACGGTTACCTGGGAAATCGTCTGACGATACTGATCGGAGTGTTTTTGAAGGCCGCGGAGCGAGAATTCATAATCGACGACAGTGGAAGTAACCTGAAAGATTGAAAATCGAAAAATGAAGAAGCGAAATTGAACAATGCGAGAAGAAAATGGAAAAGGATTGATACCGTGGAGACGGCGCGAGCGGTCCGGACGATGCCGTGGATTTGAGAGGAGAGGTCGTCGGAGTTGGCAGTAGCTACGGCGGTGGTGGCGGCGGTTAGAAGGAAAATGGCGGTTGTTCGTTTGGCGGGAAAGTTGAAAGGTTTTGGTGCCATTTCGTGAGATGGGTTTATCGCTGAGTGGATTAACCCACCAATGATAAATTTTAATCACTAATTTAATCAAACACCAAACTTAAATTTTCACTTTGCCTAATAATTAATTTAAAGTTGATTCTTTGTGGCTAAAAAGATGAATATCTATTATTTTGATGAAGTCCAACGCAAGTCAACCAAACAACGCAAGTCAACCAAATAGTTTCATCGATCTTATTTTTTCAATTGCTCCTCTAAAAACAAGTCAACCAAATAGCCAAAAAGCAATCACAAATGTGGAGAATTTTATGAAAATGTCAAACAACTAAAGATATTTTCAAATGAACTACTTCATTATTAGTTAGGATTCTCTCCATTCACAACTCGTCTATTTCTTGTGAACCGACGAAGTTATGCTACTGACTTTTTTTTTGACATAATTGTTCCAATAACTTTGGTGGGATGGTTTCAAGTCTCAAGCATTTCCATACTTCTTTTTAGTGTAAAATGTTTTTTAAACCTAGTTCTCCTTACCATGCTTCATTAGATATAAATATTAGTCACGTTAGTTAGTTTAGTTAGAGTAGTTCGGTGTTTTTGTCAATAGCTGTATAAGTTTTATTGTACTTCCTCATATAATAATAATTCTCTAACATTTCTCATTATTCAGTATATTTTTCGTTACTTCTATCAAGAATAGTAATATGCTTACCTAAAATCTCATTATTTTTTTGGTAAATCCTAATATCTCATTTTATCCTTTTAACAATTTTAATTCTCTTTTTGGATTGGATTTCCCCTAACTTTGTATACTTGCCAAAATTCTCGTTTATTTTATTTTATAGTGCTTCATTGGATTATTCATTAATTTAATTCATAAAGTATCACTCTTATCAATTTAGTGTTAAGTAGTTCAAGAAGTAGATGATGTAGTGTTAGGGACTAAATTGACAAATTTTCATACAATCTAGAAATTAAATTGACAGATTTCCTATACTTTAAAGATAACTTGTTAGCTGTGGTTATCTTATAGAATAAATTGAAGAGAATGGATGATCTTAAATTGATAGTTTATTTGTTCTTCATTCTATAGTTTTTCGGTGAAACTTGTTTTTTCCAACGTTGTGTTTATGATTTAAATTTTCAAATTTAGGAGTTCAACTATTAGTTTACAGTAGATAAATGTGAAAATCATGTGCAGAGTAAACGGGTAAGTTTGCATCAAGTCTACTAACATGTTCAAACAAAACGTACCACAACGTTGAGAGGCTGGGTAAGTTGGGTGTTACCTTTATTATTATATGATATGGTATATGATTTTCCTTTGACCAAAATAAATAGAGACGTTGAGAGGTTCAGAGGGGAGATGCAATCAGAGTGATAAAGTCGTGTGGGGAAGAGTAACTTGCATAGGGGATAAGAATGAAGTCACCATCAGTAATGGAGAATGGAAGTCGGGAAGAGTGTGTGTGTGGTGCGGGGGGACCGTAAATGGGTAAAAATGGTCATAACGAGAAAACTAAAAAAAGTGTACACCCATTATCTACCTTGGTTTTTGCAGAAGGCTTCTAATGCTAACAAGATTGTGAGCACTAACGATTTTGATAAAAGCATAGTTCTGATAAAGGGTCAAATAATACTTATGCAACATACATCCATGTTTCAAGTTGCCTCATAAGAACACATATGTTGAGAAATGTGAACAAAAAATATGCTGTTTGTTTCTTTCTTACCGGTTACCATTATCGAAATCAATAATTTGATTTTACTAGTACCATCTTACTCAGCGTTCGAGAGTTTGGTCAACGGTTAATCGATATGGTACCAACTACCAATTCGTCATCTCTGTATAGATGGTGGCGGGGGGTGACACCCATATTCTCACCTTCTTGGCCAATCAATGTTGCAATTATGACATTCTGCAAGTTTCCTTTCCATTTATTTACTTTTATAATGAAACGATGCAAGCATACGAAGTTAAAATCGACAGAAAGAAAGCAAAATCCATTTAAACTTCTAAGGCATTTAGTTCAAAATTACAAACAATAAAACAGTCAAACAATATGGGGAAACACCCAACCCTTGCATTCCCATCCATAAGACAAATGAAGGAAAAGAGGCCAGTGGCCAATGCTTCGTTCCCCTTTCTTATTTCTTTTGAAAGTGCATTTGATCCTTTCAATCTTGTCCCTTCTCCCATCTGACAATACCACCAAACAAAAAAATTCCTTTTAGGTATAAGAAGCAAGATAAATTATGGTTATAGCCATTTGACACCAAAAAAAAAAACATCAATTTTTGTGTGCTCAAATATGAATGGAACCGGTGTGCTCAAATATGAGGGAATCCGAAGTAATCACCTACCTCAAATCACAAATCTACGCAGAGATCTTTGTTTTAAGCTCAGCTGCAACAGCATCGATGAATTCCTCTGTGTTCAAATAATGCTCCCTAGACAGCCTAGTTGCAAGAATAATATAGCAAAGTGTTAATTTAATAATGTCTAGTAGAAAAACAAATGCTTTGGCCATTGTTGTGGTAATGCCCCAATGATAACTGATAAGTTAACGTACTTGGATCCATGAAGAATAAGTGCCAAATCCTTGGTCATCTTCCCAGACTCTACAACTCCAATACAAGCTGCCTCTAGCCTTTCAGTGAAATCCAATAGTGTAGCATTGTCATCCAGTTTTGCCCTGTCAACATATATGCATTTTAATTCCCTGGTATCTTGATTATATTATATAGAAAAATCTCTGATACAACGGGTAAACCATAATACTCAACTATACAAATTACACAGTAATTACCTATGGGCTAGACCTCTTGTCCAAGCAAAGATGGATGCTATGCTATTTGTGCTGGTTTCTCCACCCTTTTGGTGAACCCTGAAATGACGGGTAACTGTCCCATGGGCTGCTTCTGCTTCTATGGTCTTTCCATCAGGGCAAACCTGAAATCATACAATAATTCAATAAGTTAACAGCCATACATTGTATGTGTCAAACAGTTTTACGCTACCAATCAATGAGAAGCCACCATTTTTCCATGTCACACTATCGGTTTCAAAATAACCATACAAAAGTGAGGTGTTGCAGCAACATAGTGGATTTTTTCATTAGTTATCAGTGTAAAATTGTTTTACACTGACAGTGCATACCCTTTAATTGCTAAGTCAATAGTACCAACCAGCAGGAAGACACCAAGAATACTAAATATGCCTCGAGGCCAATTAAGTATGTATCAGATTATGGAACATCAAGATATATTGCAAAGGAATTAGCTTCATTTTAATGAATAAATAGATGTCTGTTATAAATTTTTAATTAATAATTCATTCAAAAGAAATTAGTTTATTTCATTCCTAACGAAGCACTACAGTCTACAGCAACTGAGAGATATAGAGGATTTTCAATAAATGTGGGAAAAAATAAACAACTGACAAAAAGTATGTTTAAAGGACTTCAAATGACACTTACCAATACAGAAGTCATCAAACCCAATGATCCAAAACCTATACAAGTGTGAATAGATATTAGTTTTGAGGGAAAAAAAATCCACCTATCTGGAGCTAAGAAATTGCCAAAAGAAAGTGACTGATAAACAAGCATGACAAAACGAACCTTGAGCTAAGAAATCACTCTGGACATCTCCATCATAGTTTTTGCATGCCCATACATAACCTCCTTCACTCTTGAGTGCATATGCCACCATATCATCAATGAGCCGGTGCTCATACCTAAAGATCCATTTAGATAGAAGTATAAACAATAGTATCATATGAATAATATTTTTCTCTAAAAAACAGTACACATTCACTTACCATATACCAGCAGCCTCATACTTTGATTTCCAGCCTGCCTCATAAACTTCTTGAAATATGTCCTTGAATCTTTAACCAATAAAGGAATACAATTAATTAAATAGGAATTAATACAGCAAAGGCGTTTGAAAGTAAATAAATAAGAAACTAATAACAAATAGCATACCTTCCATCATATTTCTTAAGAATTGTATTTTTGGTGCTAAGATAAAGTGGCCATTTTTTCTCTAAAGCAACTGCCATAGACGCCTCAGCAAAAGAACGAATAGACTACATCACATATCAAATAATATATAGTTCAGTACCAGCATATTTCATTGAAATATTATACATCCAACCAAAATTAATAAAAGACAACGCAGATCCAACCTCGTCAGTGTTGTACATGGCCAATGCAACACCTCCTTCACCGGTGAAGTTATAAACCTCCAAATCGGTGGTCTCACCCTGGCCTTCCGGAACTACAAAAACAAAATAATACATAAAAATAACCTTCAGTTGGCAACATAAATTAATACAGAAAAACTATCCAAAATAAAGAAGCATACCAAAAACCAGCTTCAGCTTTCCTGGCCCTTTAATCACCGAGTCAGTGGCCCGATATTGATCACCAAAAGCATGCCTTCCAATACATATTGGCTTTGTCCAACCTGGAAATGTTGAGATATTCAAACATCTCCATTCATCAAGGAAAAGGAGTAATAGAAAAGAAAAATTCAATAAATACCAGGAATAAGGCGAGGGATGTTTTTGCAAATAATTGGTTCTCTGAAGACAGTTCCTGAAATTTTTCAGACCGCAAATAAGAAACCAATATATATCTCTACTCATATACAATTGATTAGCTACCAATGATGGACCAGAATATGTAAACTAACTAGTATTTATTATCATATAAAAAACAACAATTAATGAAATTAAGTTCGGTTACCATTCAAAATGTTTCTGATTGTTCCATTTGGACTCCTCCACATACTCTTCAGGCCAAACTCCTTGACACGAGCTTCATCTGTCAATTATAACAATAGAATAAGCCATGCCGATATTTAATGCTGAGTACAACATTACCATGCAGCAATTTGATCAGCACTATTCATGAACAAGCAATACATAGGATGTCCCCTATTTCTTACTCATGAAACGTACATGTACTAACACAAGTCTGCATGAAGGTAAAAACTAAAATAATATGTTAGGATTTAAATACGATACCTGGAGTGATAGTTGCACACTTGATTGCTACATTATACCTACATAGCAGTGCAAGTGCAACCATTAGAAAACAATGATAAGAATTACACAAGATCAACATGTAAACCGATTTAACTCAACATTATATCATATGGAAAAAATAATATAACTAAAAAATTGGCGCACTATATATTTCTAAGTGTATTAGCTAAACTCCTAAAACAAAAACTCCGCATATATTAAATTAAAACATACTTGAGGGTTGCTTCTGCACTCTCAACTGTAACTTTATCATCAGTCTCATCACGATAAGGAAGGCCTAGGTCAAAGTACTTGATGTCCAACTCCACGAAGGGAAAAATGAGCTATTTCATAAAGAATGAAAGATAGACATCATTATTAAAAGCACTTTTCACCCAGAAAAAAAAAATGAAACTGTTATATGATCACATTAACATCAACGAAATGATTAATCACCTTATCCTTGATATACTTCCAGATAATACGGGTCATTTCATCTCCTGCGATGCAGTAAAAAAAACCACGACGTCAGAAGCAAGATAAAGACTGGTCAAACCCAAAAGCATAAAGTCATAAACATAGACCAAGGAAATTAATATGAATGAAATTGAATATTCCAATTCATCATCTTTTGGGTTAAAAAATACAGTGTTTCAGTGACCTATGGATTAGGTATTCAAAACTAGAGATATTTACACTTACGCGCCTTTTTTGTTTCAAAATTATACCTGACTCCCACATTTTATGTAATTTTCTTACAATTTGACATCTTTTCTCAAAATAAATTACGCATATCTTCCCTTAAAATTACAAAGCAGAGAAGCCACATAAAATTATCTGAACAAGAAATTATTCCTCTGAATTACGACCACAAACCACAAAAACTCATAAAATCAACTCGTTCCCAATACAAACTAGCTACAAGTGTTCAGAAAACTTCAGTGCTTACATGTTGTATTTCATTTTACCAACAATACAATAATACAATACTTTGGTATCACAATGAAGTATTTCAGAATCATGGTGACCCGTTGTGATTTTGCAAAAGCTACCATCGCAGCGAGTCCCCATGATTCTGACATATCTCAAAATACCGAAACATAAACTCAATATTTGGATATCTTTTGTCATAATTTAAATTTCACACTTTTTACCGGGAAAAGTGTAATTAAAACAAAAAGTGAAAATGACTGAACAAAACTTTATCCAATGCTTCTTTTAACCAAACAAAAAAACAACAAAATCAAATCTGCACAATAACGATAAAAGCTACAACTGGTTATTAACTTATTATAGAATAAAAAACAGTAGCAAAAACAACAACGTGATTCTATAAAATGGTTTCTGCATCTAAAACTGAATCTGAACTCTTCAAAACAAAAATAAAGAGTGAAATAAAAACGATCGAAAAATGGATCTATTTTTAAGCTTTTACTTTGACGTAACATATCATATAATTGAACAAAAATAACGAAACACGGAATGGTCCACAAAAAAATATCTGAAACAAAATATCCAATTGAATCAAAGCAGAGGAATCAAATCGACATGATAAGACAGTGACACAACAAGAAACACTAAAATCAAAACAAAATTAAAATATAACAAAAAAAATGAATAAGAGATCGATGAAATCGAGGATAAAGGCGTGATAGATCAGATCGAAGGTTGAAGAAACTCACCGTCCATCTCAACGATGGGATTGGCGACTTTGATTTTCTGGAATCCCATGGTGGCGGTGGTGAAGGTGATGATCGGAAGAGATGCGGAGAAAGAGAGGTTAGGTGAGAACTGAGAAATGAGAGTATGAGAGAGTGAGAAAGTGTATATGCCGCGACTATATTTATGGTGTGTTTTATTGACCCACCCAACCAACGAACAACCACTATTTATGATTATCATGATTTATTTTCTTATAAAAATATATCACTATTTATGATGATTTATTAATTCTTATTCCTATTAGTGTCCTTCATCAACAAAAAAGTATCTTATCTTATACAGTCCAAAATATTGATATTGATGTATATCCAACATTCTTACCAACCAATACATGTTTTTCTTTGAAAAGGATTGAAATCAATAGTTATCAAACTTGGAGATTTTCATCGTTTTATCGCAGAGACGTATGTTTAACTTTCAATTTTAGTGTAACGATGTGTTTTTTATTATCGAAGTAAAGTTATTTGAACATTTAAAAAAAATTATTCTTTAACAATTCATTAGAGAACAAACACCCATTATTTCTCTTTCAAAAAAAAAAAAAACACCCATTATTTCTCACTAATTCACTAGAGAACAAACAACCATTATTTTTCACTATTATCAACCGGTAATGTTATATTTTTTGCTTTCGCACCAGTTTCCACCAATTGTGGACGACTAATCTGCCTCGTGTGTAGAGCCATGCGCACTGGCCAAGCGTTGTTCCCCTGGGAACCGAACCTGGTATTCCCCGGATACGTCCTTGGAAGGAGCTCCTTGTCACTGGAACCCAAACAACTTGGTTACTGATAATTTTATTTGAACGTACAAAAATCAATGCGTTTGACGTCAGACAAAATGCATCATTTATAACTATTGATATTCATTAAAAAGAAAAAAAAAAACTAATTCTATGACTAAGACCATCCACAACAGAGCACCCTAAATTGGGTGCTTGCATTAAATTCGTATGTCCATCACTCATTTTACCGTAATACTTAATAAACACCAATTTTCTCCAACCGAGCACCTTAAAAGAAATTATTAAATAGGTCCCACAAATAATTTTATATCATTACATTTCAACAAAATTTATTTATTTTATTAAAATTTATTAAATGGGACCCATGAAAATGAAGAGAGAGGGTGCTTCCATAGCCACCCTTCTCCATAGGCACCCATGTATTATGCTCCACAATGTGGGTGCCTATTTAATGTGGTGCTAAATAGGTGAAGCACCCACCATTGTGGATGGTCTAAGGGGGAGAGAGTTAGGGGGTAATCAAATAATACATATATCTCATTTAATACATGTCATCAATTATTTCCATTATTGTCTATCCTTTGGAATGGGAACCTTCTCATGGCCTCCGCCAAGGAGACCCGCTCTCTCCCTGTTTATTCATTATTTGCATGGAAAAGCTCTCCACAGCTATCAACAACGCCGTCTAGGCAGGTTCTTGGGATCCAATCCAAATCTTCGCTAACGGACCTCATATATCTCACCTTCTTTATGCAAATGATGTCCTCCTCTTCACCAAGGCAAAAAATTATCAACTTCGATTCATCACAGATATGTTTAGTCGTTTCAGTCAGGTCTCTGGGTTGAAAATTAATTTATCAAAGTCTCGGGCTTTCTACTCATCAGGTACCTCTCATGCAAAAATTAATAGTCTTACTTCCATCACTAGCATCAAAAGCACTACCTCTTTTCGCAAATATTTGGGCTTCCCTATTCTAAAAGGAAGGGCTAAGCGTAGTGACTTTCTTTTTATCATTGAGAAAATGCAATCCATACTTGCTTCTTGGAAACATATGATGTTGAATAAACCAGGTAGAGTGACTTTAACATCATTTGTTCTTTCCTCCATCTCATCTTACTACATGCAGGTTACTTGGCTTCCTCAAAGCATCTGTGATAACATTGACCAAACCACTCGCAATTTCATTTGGAAGAATGCAAACAATAAGGGCATTCATCTGGTTGGGTGGAATGAAATTGCTCAGCCGAAAAAACTTGGAGGCCTAGGCATCAGGACAACAAGGGAAACAAATATATGTTTATTGGGAAAGCTTGTGTGGGATATGGTTCAATCCTCAAAGAAGTTATGGGTTGATATTCTCTCTAACAGGTATGTCGCATGTTCTAAAGTCCTCCATGCTACTATTCATTCTAGTGATTCTGTTATTTTGTCAGTTATCCTTCGTGCTAGAAATATTCTCAAATATGGTTTCTCTTGGCGTGCCAGATCAAGTTCTTCCTCTTTTTGGTCATGCCCTTGGGGTTCTCTTGGCTTCATGGGGTCCCCTGCACCCTACATTGACATTCATCATTTAAAACTGTCAGTTAAAGATATATTCTCTTCTGGCAGCCCCCCTGCTCACATCCTTTACACTCAGCTACCCTCTTTTGCCATATACCTCATAAATAATATGCAACTCAAATTCAATGCTTCTCTAAAGGACACATTCATATGAACTCGTAACAAAAATGACATCTACACCGCTAATAGTGGATATTCTTGGATGTTGGCTCGCATGAATCCGGTAATCACTTTTAACTCTCCTCCTTCTTGGTCTTGGATTTGGAAATTACAATTGCTAAAGAAGATTAAATTCCTTTTTTGGTTAGCTTGACACAACTCAGTACCTACCCTCTCTATGCTGAATCATAGAAATATAGCTCATTTTGCAGTGTGTAGTAAGTGCGGTGTAAGATCGAGATATTTTATCTTATTTTTATGCTAAATCATTTTATTATAATTGGACTTAAAAATATTTTATTGGTATAATTTGTTAAGTGACGATATTATTTTCCCCAAAAAAAAGATATTATTTTCTAATTGTTTTTCTTATATGGTAAAATCGTAATTCCCAATTATTTAGTTAGTTGATGTCTTGTTTTATTTTATTTCATTGGCAATTTTCCAATTGATCATTATTTTTAGTATTTATTGAAGTAATAAATAACATGACGACTGGCAAGAAAGTAGTAAAACAAAAGGAAACACACGTTTCTGTTTCTTGCTAGAAAGTAAGCCATCATGTGCACATCTATACCTATTAATCTATACAGTAACTTTTAATAAAGGCAATACTTTTCTTTTGATGTAGCCTTTTTTTTTTAATACTAAAATGCCCTTACAAGTTTAATAACTATCTCAATTAACCGGTTATTCGAAAAACAAAACTGCTACCTTTCTCATAGATACAACCGGCACAGCTGCCACACTACAACCGCTGCTAAATAAGACACAACACAACAAAGATGCAAGAGTAAAAATGAGAGAGAAGAATGTGGAGAAGAAAAAGTTCCTCACATACTATAATTTTTCTTAAAGGTCCATTTGTAATAATAGCAAAGAGATACAATGGTTTTCTATTTGTGTTCAATTCATGTAATTGTGCACAGTTGTTTGGTAAGAATTAGTGAATTTCTATTCAAGTCTACAATGTTTTCAAGGCAGGTTATTTTTTTCGTTTCAATTTTACCTTTTTACTTTATGCTTACACTCTAATATGGAGTCAAGACAACTCACAGTTGGCGGTTTCGGGTGTTAATATAGAGATAAGGCATTAAGGAGGAACTCACACAAATATGAACGACACAGTAACAGGTACATGTCCTTTGATATTATTATTTTGGCTAAATTGCATTTTTGGTCCCTTAACTATTTACGTAGTATCGCTTTGGTTCCTTAATTAAAATTCGATTTATTTTGGTCCCTTATCTTCTCTCCATTACACATTTTGGTCCTTTCTGTTAGTTTTAATTCAAAAACGTTAGGTTTTCTTCATCTTCTTCTCCTTTTTTTCATCTTCATATCATCTCCATCAACCTTCAACAACAAGAATCCCAAAAAAATTCCAAAAGAACATGAAGAAAACCTAACGTTTTTGAATTAAAATTAACGAAAAGGACCAAAATGTGTAACAGAGAGAAGTTAAGGGGCCAAAATAAATCGAATTTTAATTAAGGGACCAAAGCGATACTACCTAAATAGTTAAGGGACCAAAAATACAATTTAGCCTATTATTTTTTTGAAACAGTTTATTTTTTAATTATTTGAACAAGAACAATGTTAAATTAATATTTTTTATTTAAGATAATTAATTAATTTGAAATATATTTTGAGATTTTTTTTGGCTTTCGCACAGGTTTTCGAACCACCAAAGGTGGACGACTAATCCGGCTCGTGTGTAGAGGCGTGCACACTGGCCAAGCGTTGTTCCCCCTGGGAATGGAACCCGGTATTCCCCGAGTACGTCCTTGGAAGGAGCTCCTTGCCACTAGAACTTGGTTTATATTTTGAGATTTTAAACCATAATTGAAGGCCAAAAAGTTGTGTTAACGTGTTGTTTCAGATTCTTAACCCTTTACATTATTTGTTTTGTTTTAGTTTCTTTGCAATTTCATTTCTTCATCACTAAACAAGATTGAATTCATATTAACATGGATTTGAATTGCACTCAACAGACTTATAGTTCACAGAGGGGAAAGAAAACACAATGAAAAGTTGGTTCATAACAAGTGAATTATATGTAATTGAGATATCGCTTAATTGGCTTTCAAGATTCCCTATGTCACATTGGACATTTTAATTTTTGTGATTTCCATACTCCATAGTCATTTTTTTAATGAAAATTTAGAATGTAATATCACGTTCAAATTCAGTATAAAATTGATGTCATCCTTTCAAATAAAATGTTATACTACCAATTGATTGCGTAAGAATATTGGATAGTTTGTGCGAGAAATATTTGCAACTACCACTTTCCGTTGAAAGCTTTTTATGAAGAGGGTTATTTTTACTATTTATGAAGCTTTTTAATAAGACTCTTGATTCTTTAAGGGTTAATTTTGTAAGACTCTTGATTATTTAGGGGTTAATTCTGGAGCAAATGGTCGGTAAGACCAATGGGAAATGACTCAAAGTCTCAAACGGATTGGAACTCTCCAAAACTAGACTGGAAGCTGTTGTTTTTCGATTTCAAAATTATACCGAACGAAATTACTGGGTGAGTCACGACCAGGTCGCTTTCTTTAAGACGTTTCGCGGCACTACCCTAGTTTGTGCAAGGTAGACTATCAACCACGCCGTCTCCAGGATAAAACAGCCCAGATCACTGTTACGAGTATATACTGCACAACATATAGTCGCTCGAGAATTACACCTCAAAGTATGGTTCAATCGTTTGATCGAAGCCACTCGATACGGTATGTAACCGCTCTATTCGAAACCGATGGGACAGAAAGGAGTAGAAGAAGAAGAACGATTTGTTAAAATCGAAGGGAGAAGAGAGAAAACCGCACAGGAAGCATCAACTGTGAGATTTTGGTGTGAAGAATGAGTGGGGCGAGCTCTCCTTTTATAGGCAGAGTTCGTAACAAAAAACCGCGTGACTTGGGGATTAAGTCTGCTTAATCCTTAAGCAAACGCGTTTTACGCGTGACTTGGGGATTAAGTCTGCTTAATCATTAAGCAAACACGTTTTGTTTCTTAATTGGAAATATCCGGAAGTTTCTGGATCGGGTCGGATTGTAACACATCAATTTGTTACGCGTACGCTTTCGTATAATGAAAAATTAATTAATTTTTCAAGTGACAAAAAAATATATATCAATTTTTTTTAACCCACGGCCTAAGCCCAAGCCCGGCCCGGCCGGCGGCGTCGCGCGCGTGATATATATATTTTGTAAGCGTTCACCCGTTCACAAAAATGGGTACCCCAAGGGCACACCCTTGGAGGTCACCCCACCCTTATATAAACACTTACTAGTTGGGGTGACTCTCCAATGTGGGACATTTTTAAGTCACATACCCACACACTAGTTTCTCATAGTGTTTTCTTTCTTTCCAATTTTCTCACTAGAATTAACTAGTGTTCCAACAATCGCCCACTTGACTTCAAAATGGTTTCGAGAAATAACGTAAAACGTTTGCATAAGATTTGCTAATATACAAAGGTGTTGCCAACAACTTGAACCTTTGCATAGTGGAAGGTATTCTGATTTAACAAGAGTTGCTTACAGCATTGAACTCTATCTCAGACATAGAATCCACACACAAACCTTTTCATAGGTGTATTCTAAAAGCCCGTGCGTTTTTATAAGGCCCTGCACGTGTATCCCGGTTTTAATGAATGCTCTAGGAATTCTGCCTCGAAATTCCATAGGACCGGCCTAAGTTCCACATTCGTATATGTGAGTCTATCAAGGGTACTCCTGTAGCTGTGTACCCCACTCAACATAGAGTATAGATCTCATTAAGAGTTACTATTACATCATCCTTCTTTCGCTGCAGGATCATGCTTTCTATATTCTTTCTCTCATAGCATGTTCTACCACTTCATGACTTGTTTTTACCCATTCAACCTAAATCTTGGGATCTCCAGTCATATAGGTCGGGTTACCATCATTCAGTGGGCTATAGACATTAGTCCCATCCTACTGGATGTTTCTCAGACTTTCTCTCTATTAAGTCCTTTCGTCAAAGGATTAGCTAAGTTTTCATTCGTACGTATAAAATCAACTCTAACCGCTCCATTAGAGATACACTCTCTAATCGTGATGTGTTTTCGCCTTATCTATCGTCTCATACCATTGTAATAACGATTCTTAATCTTTGCAATAGCCTCGGTACTATCACAATGAATTAACACAGCTGGTAACGGTTTCTCCCATAAAGGGATTTCAGCTAGCAAGGATCTTAGCCAACTTGCTTCTTCACTAGCAGTAGCTAGTGCTATCATCTCAGATTCCATTGTGGACTGAGCCAGAATGGTCTGCTTCTTAGACTTCCAAGAAACAGCTCCTCCAGCTATGCTAAATATATAGCCGCTGGTCGCTTTGGAATCATCCGACAAGGTGTTCCAATCTGCATCATTGTACCCTTCAAGTACAACATGATATTTTTGATAATGCAATCCTAATGTCATAGTCCCTTTCAGGTATCTCATGACTCTCTCAATAGCATGTCAATGCTCCTTGCTTGGCCTACTTGTAAATCTGCATAAGAGTCCCACGACATAGGCAATGTCGGGTCAAGTACAATCAGTGGCATATCTGAGACTGCCAATGATGCTCGCATATTCAGTTTGCCTAACACCATCTCCAGTGTTCTTAAAAAGTTTTACACTTGGATCATAAGGTGTGCTTGCAGGTTTACAATCAATGTAGTTGTATTTCCTTAATATCTTCTCAACGTAATGAGACTGATCCAAGGAAATTCCTTTATCTGATCTAGTAATCTTGATGCCAAGAATTACATCAGCTTCTCCTAGGTCCTTCATATCAAAGTTGTTACTCAACAGTGATTTCACAGAATTTATGGCAGGAATGTTTGACCCAAATATGAGTAGGTCGTCTACATATAGACATATGATAGTGCAAATGTTTTTATCATACTTGTAGTAGATACATTTGTCACTTTCATTCACTTTGAACTCATTCGAAATCATTAAGTTGTTAAACTTTTCATGCCATTGCTTAGGGGCTTGTTTTAGACCATACAGAGATTTGTCTAACTTACATACTTTGCTTTCCTGTCCATGGACTACAAAACCTTCAGGTTGTTCCATATAGATTTCTTCTTCCAACTCACCATTTAAAAAAGCAGTTTTCACATCCATTTGGTGTACTATCAAGTTATAAACAGCAGCCAAGGAAATTAGTACCCTTATGGATGTGATTCGAGTAACTGGTGAGTAGGTATCGAAAAAATCTATATTTTCTCTTTGTCTGAAACCTTTGGCTACAAGGCGTGCCTTGTATTTATCAACAGTTCCATCAGGTTTCAGTTTCTTTTTCAAAATCCATTTACAACCTATTGGTTTGCAGCCTGGAGGCAGTTCAGTCAAGTGCCAAGTTTCGTTAGACTGTAGAGAATCCATTTCATCATTTATGGCTTCTTTCCATAGGTCAGCATCCAAAGAAGACAGAGCTTCCTTAAGATTTGATGGATCCTCTTCTAATGTATTGACCACATATTCAGGTCCATACTCTTTAGCAGTTCTTGCTCGCTTACTTCTTCGAAGTTCTGTTACATCAGTTATGATGTTCTTGTCACTATCCTTAATCACCGGAGTGTGATCAGGTGTAGTGTTCTTATTTGCGCCCCCACTATTGCCCCCACTATCTCTTGATAGAAAGGGAAATTTCGTTTCAATGAAATCGACGTCATTTGATTCTATGATCACCTTAGCCTTTAGGTCATAAAACCTATATGCTTTACTGTTCAAGGCATACCCAATGAATACACATTCATAGGCTCTACTTGCTAGTTTGACTCTCTTGGGATTAGGAATCCTTACATAGGCTAGACAGCCCCATGTTCGAATGTAAGACAAATTTGGTTGTCTTTTCTTCAAAATTTCATAAGGAGAAATTTTGTTCTTAGTTTTAGGTACTCTATTTAGCACGTAGCTAACAGTTAATAAAATTTCCCCCCACCAATGAGGCGCTGCACCAGAATTAAGCATGATGGCAACTACTAACTCGGTAGAGGTTCTATTTTTTCTTTCCGCTTTACCGTTCATCTCAGGAGAGTAAGGTGCAGTTGTTTCATGAATGATTCCGTGCTCTTTATAATACTCATTGGATGTGTGTGATAAATATTCAGTGCCTCTGTCACTACGATAGCGCTAGATTCTTTTATTGAATTGAGTTTCAATTTCTTTGACAAAAATTTTAAACACATCAAGCGCATCACTTTTGTTTTTCATTAAATACACATAAGTGTAATCAGAGCAATCATCGATAAAAGTTATAAAGTATCTTTGTCCGTTTCTAGTCAAGTTACCATCAAGTTCGCATATATCGGAATGTACTAATTCAAATGGTTCGGTTTCTCTTATTACAGATTTATGAGATCCTTTTGTTATTTTTGCTTGACTACAAAACTGACATTTTTCAAATTCATTCAAAGATAACTTAGGAATTAAACCGAGATTGCTCATATTAGAAATGATTCGTTTATTAACGTGACAGAGTCGTACATGCCAAATATTAAAATCACACAACATATAAGCAGAAGGAGAAATTTTATTCATAAGATTCAACTTAAACATACCATCAGTAGCATACCCTTTCCCAACAAAAAACCCCATCCTTAGTAATATAGTACATATCACATGCTATGATTTGTTCAAAACCAGCCTTATTCAATAAAAAGCCAGAAACTAAATTCTTCCTAATTCTAGGAGTGTGCATCACATCCTTCAATATGAGAGTCTTCCCGGAGGTGAATTTCAGCTCCACATCTCCGGTTCCAGCAACTTCAGTGGTGTGAGAATCTCCCAACAGCACCTTCTGATCTTCAGCAGCAGTGTATGTCTTGAACATAGCACGTTCATAACAGACATGGCGAGATGCACCAATGTCTATCCACCAACCATCAGATCCACCCACCATGTTGATTTCAGTTATCATTGCCATATACGGCTGCTCCTCATTTGTTGTCAAGTGAGCCTGAGCTTGAGCCGGTCTAGTGGATGGGTTTCTACACTTTCGTGCCATATGACCTGGTTGTCTGCAATTGTAGCAATTAAACGGTTGAGCAGGGTCATTCTTTGATGGTTGAGCTCTTGGGATCTTTTGTGGGTTCCCATTCTTATTCCGATTGGAATTCTTATTTGCAGGACGGTTCTGATTCTTAAATTGTTTGCCAGCAGGCTTCAGAACAGCACCCACAGATTTCTTTTCAGTGTTGTTGTTCGAGACAGCAAACACCTCTTTATTCAGTTCTTGTTTTCTTGCCTCTTCTTCAATACGAAGTCGAGTAATCATACTTTCAAGAGAAAACTCTTTAGTCTTATGCCTAAGGGCATTCTTGAAGTCCTTCCAAGCAGGGGGCAGTTTATCAATTATCACAGCAATCTGAAACTGCTCAGGTAATTGAATTCCTTCAACAAAAATCTCATGAGCAATATTCTGAAGCTCCTGAGATTGTTCTTTGACAGATTTCTCGTCGTTCATCTTATAGTTTAGGTACCGGCTCACAACAAATTTCTTTGAGCCAGCCTCTTCAGTGTTATATTTATTCTGAAGAGCATCCCAAACATCCTTAGCTGTCTTATGAATCAGATGCAGATCATATAGATGATCCGCAAGACAGTTCAATATGTAATTCTTGCACAGGTAATCCTCTTCTTTCCAGAGGAGTCTATCCTTTTCAGCCTGTTTCACCTTTTCAGCATGTTCGGCAGTAAGCCTTTCCAACTCAGCATTTGCTGCAGATATAGAAGCATCTGTAGCCACTGCTGTCTTACCGTTACTAGTCGTTTCCATAGGAACCGACATTGATGGTATCACATGTATGTTATCCTTCAAGACGTGGGCAACCTTTTTCGTAGTTAGAAAAAACATCATCTTTGTTTGCCAACGCTTGAAGTTACTACCGTGAAACTTAAACGGTTTGTTGAAATTGATAGCTGTTCCAGATACAGTAATTTCGTTGTTGGTATTCATGGTTTCCGAAACGTCTTAAAATTGTTGTTTTTCGATTTAAAAATTATACCGAACGAAATAACTTGGTGAGTCACGACCAGGTCGCTTTCTTTAAGACGTTTCGCGGCACTACCCTAGTTTGTGCAAGGTAGACTATCAACCACGCCGTCTCCAGGATAAAACAGCTCAGATCACTGTTACGAGTATATACTGCACAACATATAGTCGCTCGAGAATTACACCTCAAAGTATGGTTCAATCGTTTGATCGAAGCCACTCGATACGGTACGTAACCGCTCTATTCGAAACCGATGGGACAGAAAGGAGTAGAAGAAGAAGAACGATTTGTTAAAATCGAAGGGAGAAGAGAGAAAACCGCACAGGAAGCATCAACTGTGAGATTTTGGTGTGAAGAATGAGTGGGGCGAGCTCTCCTTTTATAGGCAGAGTTCGTAACAAAAAACCGCGTGACTTGGGGATTAAGTCTGCTTAATCCTTAAGCAAACGCTTTTGCAAACGCTTTTTACTTTCTTTTTTTTTAACCCACGACCCAAGCCCGGCCCGACCGGTCGGACGGACGGCGGCGTCGTCGCCTCGCGCGTGATATATATATTTTGTAAGCTTTCACCCGTTCACAAAAATGGGTACCCCAAGGGCACACCCTTGGAGGTCACCCCACCCTTATATAAACACTTACTAGTTGGGGTGACTCTCCAATGTGGGACATTTTTAAGTCACATAGCCACACACTAGTTTCTCATAGTGTTTTCTTTCTTTCCAATTTTCTCACTAGAATTAACTAGTGTTCCAACAGAAGCATTCAAGAGACAAGCTCCTGTTGTACCAATGTGACATTTCTACAATTCCTTTCCATTTCCTTTGCATATTTTCCTTTCATTTACAAGATTATGCTTTAGTTATCATGCATGTATATATTGATCATAGTTAGCCACTTCGACATTGATCTGCAATAGCAGACACATACTGGTTGCTTTAAATAAAAAGAATAATGGATACGGTGAAAAAATTACTCCAATTTTTTCTCAGCTTTATAATTTTCTTTCGGTAGAACATTTATATCTCTTCATATATGGAATATCTACTACTCAAAAGTAACATTTTTTTTACCTATCACTTTTGTTTAGATAATTTGTTAACACAATAAAAAAAACGGACCAACACACACAAAAGATAGTGCATTAGGCAATATAAAAATAAAAAGGCGCGGACAATTGAGGTCAACAAAATATCTCTATTCATAAGCTTTGTATATTCCTTTTCTATATGATGTTAAATAAATTATATTAGTGTATGACATATTATATTTACATTTACCCAAATAAACGTAGTCATATATTTACACACGTTAGCGCAGAGGAAAAAATGGACAGATGAGTGTCCGTCTGGGCACAAAACATATCTATTCATCATAGTTTTATTTCTTATACCATAAGATTTATATAGTATTGTCGCGTCATTTTTCGGAGATCAAGGCTATTTGATTAGCTTTTGACTCACTTGATTATTTCACGACCGAACATTTAATTTTTTAATAAAAGGGGAAATAAGTTCAAACACCCCATTTCGAAAAGATTTAGGGTTCGGGGGTTAGTTACACAAAGGGAAGGTGTTAGCACCCTTTATGTCCGTAGTACTCTACGGGAACCTCTTGGTTTTATTTAATTAGTGTGCTATAACTTGCTTATTTTTGAAAAAAAGAAAGGGATTTGAAATGAAAAAAGGAAGACCTAATTATCTACATTTTATTGATTTGGAAGGACATGGTCCTCTGCCTACGTACCCGTGAGGGATCAAAACCTCGTAGTTCGGGGTTGAAAATGACGTTTGATTGGTTGAGTGTTTTTATTAGTTTTGAAAAAAAGTTTTGAAATGAAGAAAAGCCAAGTGGCAAAATAAGTTTGTTTGTATTTTTTATGTTAAAAGGAGACTCAAAGTAGAATTAAATTGATTTAATGTTTGATTAAGAAAATAAAAGAAAAAGACGGCACTTGATTTAAGATCAAGGTTTATTTAAAAAATATTTTTGTTTGGGTTTTGTTGTTTTTTGAATGATAAACTAACGGAGCATAAAATATAAACACGTAGGTACCTTATAGTAGTGTTGGACCACCACAAGGACCATTGACCTAATCTAGCAAGAGATATAGAGGCATACACACACGCACGCACACATGCACCTAAACTATTACAAAAAGCCTAGTTACATTCTACGGTCTGCGATAAAATAAATAAATTACATTTAAAGCCTATATTTACATTCTAAATTATGTGCAAGAAACGAAAATAAATAAATAAATAAGTTACATAAAAGACCTATATACATTCTAAAATCCATGCCATAAAATGAATGACTAAGAAAAATAAATATACGAATGAAATACAAAATAATGAACCTTAATCCTAAAATATGCATAAGAATAAAATAAAAAAATATGATGCTGAAGAAAAGAAAAAGAATGCGTGTAAGAACTAAAAAATGCAACAGAGGGGGGTGCAGGCAGTATTATGGGGTGTGCATAGCAGACTAGAACAATTCAGCAAAGAAAGAGAAATGGGCCAAACACAGAGCCCAAATCCAGGCTGCTTGCTGGGTCATGGGCGACCCAGATGGGTCGGTTCAGGGATTGGTTCGGGTAAAAAGAAACCGGTTCGGTTTGAGTGACTATATATAGGGTGTAAGACTCATTTTTCATTCATTTCCAATCCTTTGTTCCTCTCTCATCTCTTTCTTTCTCTCACAAAGCTCTCTCCTCTCTCTCTGAAATTCCTCATCTTCTCCGATTGGAGAGCGGCGGCCGGAAGTGAATCCGGTGCGGTGGCCGGCGAACATTCGCGGCGGCGCCGCCGCACCGGAGTAAAAAAACTCCTTTTTTTAAAAAAATTTTCGCTCTTTCTCTTCTACTCACTTCCCTCTACTTATTTCTAACAATTTCAAATCCAGAAAAACACTCAACAGTCCTAGATCTACGAGTTTACGAAAAGAGAGAAGAAGAAAGACTACCTCTTTGATGTTTTCCTTCGGATTCGACGGTGGATTTGGATTGAGTCGCGCGTCACGGGTTGGTTGATGGTGGCACCGCGTCTGCTTCTGTCCTCCTTGCAGGTTCTGTTTGTGTCGTTGGTTCACAGTTGTGGTGTGCTTGCGATTCTGTTTGTGTTGTGGTCTTGTGGATGTGAATTGCGGCTGATGAACTTGTGTTGTGAATATTTCCCCTTCTGCGTGTCTGCCCCTTGTGCGTTCCCGTTGGAATTTTCTGCGTGTTCCCTTTTGTGTGTGTGTGCAGGTGTATTTATAGTGTGAGGATTGTGGGTTTGGGTTTGTTGAAAACCTGCAGAAGAATTGTGACTTGGGGAGGAGAAAACGAAAGGAGTTGTTGCTGGATTGATGAGAAGGAAAACGCGCATGAATTTGGACTGGATTGAGGCATAGGCATGAACTGATCGGATTGGGTTGAGGCGAGGCAGTATAATGCGCTGACTGAATTTGGACGTATTTTGGACTTAAAAAAAAACAGTAAAAAGGTAAAAATACATGGGATAAATATAAACATATTTTTTGATTTTATCTCTTAATTTAACAAAACAAAAATAAAAAGAAAATAAAAGAATTAAAAGAAGTTAAAATTGACTAATTAATAATAAAAAACAAAATTTTAAAAGATGGAGATAAAGATAAAATTAAATAATAAAAGAATAAAGAGAAAAGGGGGCCGACTCGAAATCAAATATGAGGTATTTTAAAATACCTCTCTGCCGGATTTTTAAATGAAACCTCGGATCGACTAGGGTCACGTGACGCGTGTCAGTGGGACCTTAGGTCAAAAATTGGGGTATGACAAGTATTCTTCTGCAAGGTGTTAAACAAATTATGTGTACAATGACATGTTCTACAATAATTTTGTCAAAGAAACATAGTCAAATCTATACATGAGATGTATACATGTGCAGTGGGGGAGCCACACACAAGGTTGTGTGGGCTTCTGCCTGCACTACTTTCATATATACATACTATACATATATTGATGGTCAAACCCCCACCCACTATGAAGAAACCAACCCTTTCTCTCTTTCATATTTTTAAGTTTTTTTTTAATAAATAAACAAAGCCCCCATATATCACACAAAATTCTTTCTCTTCTCAGTGAACAAATCAACGCCCTTCATCCTTGTTTCATGGATAAAAAAATCAACCACATCAACTATTCTTTCAAATAATTTCATTTTCCTTCCCTTAGTGTTTCATTCTTCCCTTAGGGTAGTTATAAAAAAATAGTAGTGTTTATAGTTGATTGTGATCAATAAACTTGTTATTTCTAGCAGTAAATTATGTACAATGGAGAAATATTTCAAAAAAAAGTCAAGTTTAGAGCAATCATCAACAATTAATTCTCAAGCACTTGATGAATGTGGAAGTATAAAATTGGGTCCATCTTTAAAAAAAAAAAAAAAAGATTTTTAGAATTGGATTTGGAAAAGCTTTCCAGTGATCATGGGTTGAGGTCAAGACTTTCAGATTATCATCCAAGTGATGGAGAAAAAAAATAGGAGATACTATTTTCAAATGGACCCTTGTCAAATGAGAAAATCATTCAATATTTTAAAAAAAAAGGCAAATTTGTGCCTCCACTAGTTAACATTCCTGGCTCCGCTACTGTACATGTGTTAGTGCAGTAGAAATAACGGACATACGAGCACGAGAGTGTCTGAAAACTTGGATAACATTGATGTCTTGCAGGATTTTCAGAATAGTCAAAGGTTAATATTAGTTCTATGTTTTATTTCAATTTTAATTCAGATCTCAATTTTGTTGTTTTTCTACATTTTGTTCACTAAATTTTATTCGTGTATGATATACTATATATTAATTATTATATAAAAAAATAATTTAATGAAGTATAGTCACACGTTATATTGTAATTGTTATTTATTAAATTTTATTCGTCAACGACTTGGCCGCCGAAGGTTTGGTACTTTATTGTAATTGTTATTTATTAATACAAATTGTTTTAAACATAAGATAATCGACATATCTATCACTTAACACACTTCATACTATCCAAGACGCTCACAATAATCTAACATAAAATAATTGACATATTTTTCACTTATCATTGTTCATACTATCCAAGACACTCACAATAAAATAGATATATAAATGATTACAAATGTACAATTAATCTCTTTAGTACTTTGCGTTTTGGAAAGCCTTAAGTTTGTTACATATTTATTTCATCAAAGTTTATTTCAAAACATGTATACTTACCTTTTCTGCTTTCTCCTAATCATTGTGTTTCCTTTTCTCTATACTATGCTTGTTCTCAAGTTCCCACATTAGTGCACATAAAAAAAAAGTCGAAGGTGTTGAAGATTATGTTAAATCGTAGTAGGAAATAGAAAATGCTTTTGAGCACTTTCTTCTTGATTAAGAGAAATAGATTTTGAGCATTGTAATGGTAAAATCTTGATGCACTTTGTGTTTATCTTCGATCATGCATATGGTAAAACCTGACTGAATATTCATGTGTTCTACTACTTCACAAACTTCCTTGACATGACTACCCAATCTCAATATGAAAGCATAATATTTCAACCAAGTACGAATAACATGTATAAAAGAAGAAATTAATGAACCAAGGAACGAACAAAGAGTGAAATACATTTAGTCTTTAATTCCAGTCTATATGTATCTTTAATTTTGAGCCATCTAATATAGATGAAACACAAAGTCAAAGAAAAAATGATAAGAAATGATAAGCATGAAATAGAAACAAAGAATAAAAGTAAAAAAAAGTGAAGAATATAATGTTAGAATTAAAAAAAGTAAACAATAGAATTTAAGAATATCAAACTCCGTTTAGACTACTCCATTAAGTGGTGCTGAGCGGATACCTCCTTAATAAACGGGAGAAATGAATAACAACCTACAATAGAAGGGATAAATGAGCATATAAAAAAGGAAATGAGAAGAATAAAAGTGAGCAAAAATATAGAAGAAATAAATGGTAGAAACCCCCTAAAGTCGTAGCGGTTATATCATCACCATTATTTCACCCGTTGTACTCACAATTAGTGATGCCTTCATGGTTGGTTAATCGACCACATTGCTACGTACTTTTCCCCTTTTCTCATCTCTCTATCTCTGAAGGTGAAAGACCAGCGTTCCAACACCAACTCTAGGCGGCTTTCATACTGCTGCTGCCTTTAGCACATATCCCAAACTTAATTTTCCTTTTCAAAAACGTTTCCATGCTCCCTTGATTCTTTTTCTATCTCTTCCTTCTTTTTTTATCTCTCTGATTTGTGCCATTCCTCAAGATACTGCAATCCCTCTCAATTATTTTGTTTTTGAAATATTAGTTGGAACAAAATAAGAAGATGAAATACAAAAACACAACGAAGAAAAAACTAATTGTACAATTCAATTCTTATAGCATACTTTGAAAACAATGAGGAAACCTCTTTATCTATGCAGCCCATACCCTTCCATGATCTTAGACATACAATGAGCACAATAATGAGATGTCGAGACCGGTAAAAAAAAATTAAAAATGAATTAATTGAATGTAATTATATGTGTTGGCGTCGAAAACCAATGCATGTTATTGAAGATCCAATGAGATATTTTTGAAGATCCAAAAGCATAACATATATTTTCTCTTAAGAGGATTTCAAAATTTGAATTTGAACCTGTTAAGTATATTCGACACAGCATAATGTCCACCTTCTTTTGAAAACAACATTGTAAGAATTAAGTAAAACATAATGTTATTGTGTTGACCACTTGAAACGGATTAATGAACCAACGTAGAACCACCAAAAGAATAATGACATATTGGTAAATAAGGACATTAAGAACGTAGTTGCACATAAAATATTAAAAGTTAAAAATAGAATATCTCAATTACATCATCATTCACTTATTATAAACTAACCTTTGTCTCGATCATTTCCTTGTCTCCGTCATCTTCTTCTTCATACCCTTGCCAATGTACCTATGTTAAACAAAGCGTATTACAATCTTTTTTAATAGCAAACCATTTGAGTAGTATATCAAAAGCAAATTAGATATCAAAACGAAGCGAACATTGTATTTGTGCATGCAAACTATCACGCTTCCAATGGTTAAGGATGTATCTTTCCCCATATCCCTGCTCTGCTATTCTCACTCCCTCTTTCTCAAACACCCTTTGTTCATCAAGTGGTATTTAATTTCAGAGAGATGTCGGTTACACTTTGTATTTGTTTGGAAGAAATGTGAAAAATAAACTGCCTTGATGAACAAAGTAGCAATAGGGTGATAAAGTTAACTTCTTCTGCGGTTACTTTGGGTTTTTTTTGACCGGTTAAGTTGTGCAGTTACACCAACTGTTGAGGGTATTTTTGGAAGCTAAAATAGGCTACCAAGGGTATTAGTGGAAGGTAAAATAGGCTACACCAAATAGATGTATTGTCGTGCAGTTACACCAACTGTTGAGGGTATTTTTGGAAGCTAAAATAGGCTACCAAGGGTATTAGTGGAAAGTAAAATAGGCTACAGCAAATAGATGTATTGCCTTTATCAATAGTTATAGATTATCATTATTATTATCTGTCAAAAAAGATTATCATTATTATTATTACTACTAGCGTCCAGATGGGCACTCCCGTGTCCGTCTATCCGCTCTTTTTACTGCGCTAACGCATGTAACTCTTAAACAATATGTTTTTCAACATCAATGTTGGTTTAGTTTTTCTTGATATATCTTGGAGAAAAATATTAGAATTAAAAGAATAATCAAGCTTGATCAAAAAAGAAGGATCAAACTTGATAAAAAATGTAAGATATGTAATTCATGCATTTCTTTAACATGGAGTTACTTAATATATACTTAGCTTTGTGATGCATACTCATCTATCTATCTATGGAGGATGAATATGCATGAAAAATGTGTGACATTTATGGGGTGGGTTTGATGAAGACATTAAATCTTTCCCATCCGTAACATAATTTACAGAACCAGTGCACATATGCTTTATATTATTTCTCGAGCCATTTTTGTCGGTCATAAAATATAAAATTAAGAAAATCTAAGACAAACCAATAAAAGAAATAAGAACAAAACTTTGATAACACATCCAAGTCTTGCAAAGGACGAAGACATTTCAAAAAGAGGGAAAGAATGTTTACACATTAGTCGTACCACTTATTCATACTTTGCGATATTTTTCATTGAAAAGTCAATGTAACATAGCAAGTGCAATGTTAATTAAACTAGAGCATATAAGTGATGTTCTTGTTTGAGAAATCTTGGAGAAATAGAAGGGAAGAGCCCCTGCTCCAACCACCCCTTCCCTTTTTTTCATTCACCTACCGACATTTCCTATCCTATCTTCTCTTTCTCTCTCTCCCTCACCCTCTTCCCCTCCCCCTTCCCCCCCCCCCCTCTCTCTCTCTCTCTCTCTCTCTCTCTCTCTCTCTCGGCTACACATAACACAACCATACAACTGTCCTATTGACCTATCTCTCTAATGCGTTAACCTGTGCAACTCATGAACATTATGTTTTTTAGTTAAATATTGGTTTCTTTATACATATTTTTTTGAACAAAATTATCAGAATTAAAAGAAATACATATATTGATCCACTAATGAATTTTGATTAATATCGATGTCCACTTTAATATGTTGTTGCGATCCACTAATGAATTTTGATTAATACCGATGTTTTCATCCCTTGCTGAATCAAGTTTTGACCTTTGTCCCCGTCAAAAGATCCTCTTGCATTTTGTATAGATGGTTTTAACATATTTTTTCTTTTGATTTAAATTTTCCTCTTATTTTTTTTCATTTGTCGACTTTAAATCGAGTCGAAAACCAAACCAACATACACTTCAGAATTTGAAAAATTGTATAATCAAATGTGAACAAAATTTGAATTAAAATGCCTTGGAATTGAACAAATATAAAGACCAAGAGAAAAAAAGAATGAAAACCTAATTGTAAATGTCTCGTTCACCAAGCATTATTGTTGTGACCATGAGCCAACGCAAAGGTTACAAAACCCGACCAATCATCCACTTCCATTATTGTTATGTCCTTAGCTATTTCACTGAATGCTATGTCCTTAACATTAAAATGTCATTTATAGGCTCCCTGTATCATCCTCCATTCATCTTTAATAGTAATATATTCGTCAAGTGCGAATAACGTACCCCTCCCTTCCCTGATTGATGACCATTTTACAGAAGAAATGAAATATTTAAAGCATGCATGGTATACATAAACAAACAATGAAAGTAAAAATAAAATAAAGTGAAACATTTATGATATAATGGGTTGGTAAAATAGAAAAGGTGAATAATATAATTGAAGGATACCTTCATGGCCTATGTGACTCCTCCACCACATGGCGGTCCTTGGAAAAAATGAAGAGAATGAGAACCAAACTATGAGATACATCAGTATAACAAAAAAGGAAGAATATATTATTCCAAAAAAAGGAAGAAAAATGAGGCACCTTATGGTGTTTCTATCACCGCTGTGATCACTCCTTGTGCAGGTGGTAGAGGAATGTTATGTAAGATACAAATCTACTGTTGTAGAATAATTTATGACAAATTTTGAGTAAACCCTTTGAGCAAGTGTTATTATGACATTTTTATGTAAAGAAAAAACAACTCCACTTGAAGTAAACTATCATCCAAAAAGAATTTTTTACTCCAAAAACTTAATTTATTGAAGAATTCATGCACGGAAATACATTTTATTTCTAGACTTAATTATTAACGTAACATGTGAAAAATAAGATGAATTAACATCAGCTATGCTTAGTTAAATATTAACTTTAGGAGATGAAATTCTTTCAAAAATAAAAATAAAAAAATCAGCAAATGAGTTATAAAAAAAGCGCTCGAGGAACAATAAAATATTTGAAAATAAATTAGAGAGAAGAATAATGCAAATAACCATTTTGCAATGCAAAAAATTGAAGCCTTCGGCCTTCTCCTCTACCAAAGGCCAGTAGAAAAGATGAGAAACAAATGAAAAATGCTAAAAAACACGACAAGATTTTTCGTGCTACACACACGAATGCGCTTTTTCTACTTGGTTTTCCCTATCAAACACGTTTCTCTCTCTGTGTTGTGTTTTCAGCTTCATATCCTCCTTTTCAATTTTCAATTGACCTGCTATAACATTTTTCTTGCTCGTAATGCTACTAATGCACAATCCTCTTCAATTGAATATTTAGATAGTTTGATGGTATCTGTAATTGTTCCAGTAACAGTGCTCTTCTTACTTGCCACTATCTCTCACCCTCTCACCTTTTTTGAGCTTCATTATTCTGATCTATCTCCCTCTCTTTCTTAGATGAAACAATTTTTATATAGATTATTTATGGTATTTCAATGTTTATAATGACAGCAATGACGGTGGGAGGCAATGACAATTGCCGTGTAAAGGATGACACCAAATAGAGTTGATGTGTGGTTGGCGGTGGACTATTTATGAGATTTGGAACATTTTTCATTTGGTTTTAAGAAATAAAATAAAAGCAAATTTACAAGTTTGTCCTTTACTTAAAACATATTTTAAAAGGATAGTAGTGGGTAATTTGGTAAAGAACTAGTAGGTGTAGCTTGTTAACTTGCACCTTAGTGTGTTTTAGGTGGGTGCAAGTTAACAACCCCCTATATATATATATATATATATATATATATATATATATATCTGTGTGTGCGCGCATGCGTGCGTGCGTACGTGTGTTTGTGCGAATGTCATAATCACCCTCGTAATTTCAAAAAACAAAGAAAAGGGGGAAACAAAAGGGTTTTTCGGCCTATCATTATTTATTAATTTTGTTAAGTCTGCAGCAACTTAACCTAATTTTTTTCCTCCACTAATCCCTTATTAGGTTTGCAAGAGTCCGGATCCTCTCCATTTCCAAAGGAAATGGGGATCGACATTTCCTTTCCTTGCAAAACGACACGTGGCGTAAGTGGAAACCAACGGTTGAGATCTATTCTTTCTTTAAAACCAATTAATTCATACAAAATACCCAGTTTAACCCTATGTTGTTTGTTGAACTCCGGCAACTCTGGTCGACTTCAATTCATCAGAACTCTCCATATCCTGCGATGCACCACAATCACTTAGGGATTTGTTTTGATGAATTGAAGGATTCACAATCACTTAATCCCCTTCCTCTCTTTTTCTTAGATGCAGTTTCGATGCACACTACCGAACCTATGTCGTCTCCCGTCGTTTTAACAGGCAGTTTCCATTTTCGATTTTCGGTGAGAAATTGGTAACGCCTCCCTTGTCGATGCCTCACTAATTCGCTCTCTAAATCGTCGAACACAGTCTGATGCCATTGCAACGGTGAGACACTTTTTGCTTCTCTGTTTGATTTGTTTTGGGGGAATCATTTAGCATTACTTGTTAACAATAGATAAGATTGGTTTCTTTTTCATGTTTACCTGCGAGTATGTAGCTTATCCATTAATTTTGTTTTAGTCAACAAACTTTGATCCAAAGAAGAATTTTTCAAAAACAACTGCAATTTTGAAAGGAAAAAGAGAGGGCTGAATGAAACTAAGTTAAATGAAAAATTTGAAAGGATTCAACTTTAAATTGGGGAAATGCATTTGATACCATGTTTGTGTCTTCTGTTTGCATAAGCTGAATAGCAGAATTATAAAAAGACAGTGTTACATGTCGATGCCAATATTAACATTATACATGTGGTTTCCATATGGAATTGATGGATTCATGTAGTTGTGTTTGGGACAGTGCTTTCAAAAACACAATGGAATGGTATCTTGTGTAAAATTGGGTTAGTGTGATTGTATCTTAATTACCTAACTTCAATTATATATTTAGGATTCATTTGTGGCTTTTGGCTTATTTATCCATGTGGATTAGATCCAATTTAATGGAGAATAACTTAGTGTGAATTGGTTGTTGTAAATTATGGATTAAAATGTGGTATTGCCTCCCTGTTTCACTGATGTTTGATTATGTTTTATGGATAAATAATTAAGCTACATGCTTGGGGCAAGGAAAATTGGTGTAGTCTTGTGAAGTTGAATTTAGGTAATTGTTATAGAGTGAGGAATATTACACGACCTCCTGTCCTTGCTTGCAGTAGCTTTTAAATTTTGAATGTGTGGTTAATTCTAGAATATATGGTGCAGTTACTTCTGGAATAAGGTTCTGTGGGTTGTGTGTTATTGTTTTCTTGTTTTCTTTACGTTTTATACGATAGTTTGGAGTAGTGATTGTATTATGTATCTGCTGGGAGTTATGTAACTATGATAATTTGCTCTTTATATGCTAACTGGGTATCTGAATTTGATAAAGGAATGAGCTTAAAATGTTTGCTGAAGTCAATACAACATGAAGCAATGGTGAAATATTTTGGTATAATCAAGGTGAAGTGCTATCCATGCATGCAAAGCTGGGAGGGCTGGAATGGCGCTGCGAGTAATAATAGGATTCATTGAGGTTTCCGGTTGATTTGGCATGCCGTGGTTTGGAGTTTATGGAGGGCGAGAAATGATCGAATTTTCAATAATTCAACTTGTGAAGTGGATGAGATAGCAGTGCTGATTTTTCTGCCAGTTTGCATATGGCAGTCTCAATTTTATTGTTTTTGGTGCTGGTCTGTTTGTGTGCTTCTGCTGTTAGCGCTTTAGGCTAGGAGGTTTTTTTGCTGTTTTGCTGTTTTGAGGGGTTTTGCTGGTTGTAGGGTTTCTGGTATATCAGTACCCTTTGTATTTTGTTTTTGCTGGCCGCGAGTTTTGTTGTGCTCCTTGCACACACTCGTCGTTAATAAATGTAGTTGTTTCTAAAAAAAAAATCAGATTTATATTTACCTCATTGTCTAATTCTGCGATTTCCTTTGTCATTTTTTTTTTGAAAATGCAAATTAATTAATAACTCTTAAAAAAGCATAAGACAATGGTGAAAGGCAACCAAAAATACAAAGTCATGGAGCTAACAAAGCTAAATCAAAAGGTATTCATAATCCTCTTACAAAGCATTTTGGAATAAAACCAACTACCATAAGGTTCAACATACCTCCTATTACTTATAAATTAAAAGGCAGCACAGCTACAAAACTGCAGCATTCCTAACTTCCATCAAGTTAACTATCATTAACAAAAGCCACACAAAACTGCAAAGCAAAGCTGTCATGCAAAAAAGGTAGTGTCCCTAAGGTCTTCCTTTTCATGAGTCACCAAAATTTTGTTGTGCATCCCCAATGTGTCAACGTGGCTTCCACCTCGAGTATGGCTTCCATCCAAAATTACATAATCTGAAGATAGAGAAGTTGAGTTGTAGTCCAGTTGTTGCTGCATATGATTAGGAAGGTTAAATAAACTTTTATAAAAGATAACAGCTGAAACACCAAAACAGAAAACCAGAAAATTCTGGCACAGATGACAGTAGCGCAGGCAGAAAAAAACAGGCACAGCAGCCAAATGAATTAATTGCTTACACTCAACAATTGAGTAAAAGTGGGACTTGTATGAAGGGGATGTGCACCATCATCTGTTACTGAAGCTTTTTCCTGCATAATTGAAGTATAAGTAACATATTTATTTTTGAAACAATAAATTTTACTTAACAAGTAAATCACAGTAACAAGAAGTAAATGGGAGAGCTGCAAATACAAGCACTAAAGGAGGCCAAACTAGACCCCAAAATTAACTAAAACACATCAAAGCCAGTAGGAACCGCAGGCATCAGGATTAAAAATCATCAGCAAAAATACATACACTCCACTGTCATACAAAAACACATCACAGCCAGCATCACAACAAATTATATAATAATAAAGTTAGGAGTGAATTACCAAATTTTCTTTAGGTTTTCCATTTTTCCTTGATATGCACGCCTTTTTCTTTCTATCCAATTTCTCCTTCCATGATTTAGGACGTTTATTACTCTTACATGAGCATTCTTTCTTTTTTATTGCTTTTGGTTCAACAGAAACAGTAGTGCTCACATTGTTGTCTATCTCACCATTTGTAATTGATATGGAAACATGACACGTTCCAATTGATTCTCCATCAGTAAGCTTATTAGCCAACATATCCTCAACTATCTTGTTGGACTCTCATAGACTTTGGACAGAAACATGTAAGTTTCGTGAGTTTCAGATCCTCTATTTGTTAATTTGACCATCCGAGGACATAAATCATTGTATCGCTTCATGAAGTGAGCTTTGATGTCCAAATCAATATGATGTCCTTTCCAATCTCGATTACTTCCTGACCTTGCTTCTCTTGTCCATCGCTTGAGTATATAGTGCGAAGGAATTAGCTTAATATTCATTGTATCCAACACTTTCAAAGCATGACTACATAAAATACCATGTGTCTCAAATTTACGACAATCACAAGCAACCTTTTGATCCTCGAAACTCCATATTACTTTCCTCTCCTTATTGTCATCATCATTTATAACAATATACAACCCATCATTCAAATTCTTTATGCAAGTGCCTAGAAATTCTTCATATTCTTCTTGGAACTCCTCAAATATTTTTGGAGTGTAAATGTTTCCGGCTTGAACAAGCATACGTGCCTTCTTAATTTTCAACTTAGGAAGTTTATGTCTTGACTCATAATCGGCTTCTGACTCATTGTTTCGTTTTCCATTCACAACTCTTTCGAAGTGTGTGAAAAATTGGACCAAATTTATATCTGACTTCAAATGATTTTTCAAAGCAGCATTGAAGCTCTCACTTAATTGAGTAGATCTCATACCCGCAGTGAAAGTTTTTCGAACATAAGCCCATGCCCATTTTTCCTTCACTCGAAAAATTGAATGCAGCCACGAATCATCAGAAACATTATGCTCAAGAAGTAAAGCATTCCATGCGTTCAGAAATTCATCTTCTTCTTCATGTAGATCAATACATGCTTCAAAATCCGAGCAGAAATGGGAGCTCTTTTGGTATAGGTGGTTCACATGCCTTAGGGCATTTTCTCTTATATGCCAAGTGCATAGTCCATGAAATGTTTGAGGCATAACTAGAGAAATAGCCTTGGCCATTGCTGCATTTTGATCTGTTAGGATGGTTTTTGGCTTTTCTCCACCCATTGCTTTGAGAAAAGTTTCAAATAACCATTGAAAGGAAGGAATTGTTTCATCATACAACAATGTTGCCCCAAAAACAACAGTTTGTCTGAAGTTATTCAGTCCAACAAATTCTCCCAATGGTCGATAATCCTTATTTGTCTTGTATGTTGTATCAAAAGTGATGACATCACCAAAATATCCATAATCGTTTATCATCTGTGCATCCGCCCAAAAGATATTTGTTATTTGCTCTTCAACATCCATTTGAAAGTCATAAAAGAAAGAAGGATTTTCACTTTGTCCTTTGAAATACATCAATAATGCACCTACTTCACCATACCTCAGTGAATGATTCCTTTTAGTTCGAAGGAAATTCTTATGGTCTTGCCTTGTATAACCAACTATGTCTATTCCACCAACTTGCTTGGACACATACTCATGAAAATCCTTTGGCTTTAATCCGGATTCATCAGCCAACACAATTTGTGATGCTTGTGACTCAGATATGCGTCGATGAGAGCGAATCATATGAACGTACCCTGGTGGTTGAAGAAGGTGATTATGTTCAAATACAAAGTCGACAACCTTGTATTTTCCAATTTTTCGATCAAGTGAAATAACCATACGTGCTTTACACCCAGTTCTGGTTTCTGCTCTAGACTCTTTTGTCAAGTGGTCTCGCTTGTCATCACCTTTCCCTCTTTAAAGCACGAGAATCTTCTTGAAGTCAGAATTCCGTCTTTTTTGCTTTTATTGCCATATTCTCGACGAATACCAAATCCAATTCTCCTGCTATACTCATTATAAAATTCATAGGCTGCTGCCTCAGATTCAAACTCCATTTCCAAGTGTGGTGTATAATCTACAAAAGTTTCTTGGCTATTTGGCAAAATACTTTCATGAATGGAACTAACCCATTTCTCTACACCTTCAACAATTGAAATTGATGGCTCATTAAGGTTTCCTGGGAAAAATATTGAGTCAATGGTTAACGAAAAAAACAACAAGTAAAATCAAATGCAATTTTGTAGTATTAATTAAAAGAGGAGGATTTTTTCAAGAAACGTGATCAAAGAATGAGAAATAAGTATTTTGTTAAACCAGGTTTCAATAATAATGAGTGAATTTCTTACCCGTGGAATGACAAAGAGGTGGTGGACGGCCAGAATTGGTTTTCTCCATCTTGCACACAATTCACGGAACGTCGACGTCGACACGAGAGGTGGTGGCAAGACAGAACAACAACAGTAAAGTGAGAGTGCAACAATGTTGGTAAGGAGTGGAGGAGTACCTGCAGAAGGTACCGAAAGGGAGAATGAAGAATGTGGTTCGATATAGTTGGTCAATAGGGAGGAACCAGTTGAAGGAAATCTGTCTCAGTCATGGGTTTCCGTTCTGCAATTTTACCCGGCAAATATGGCAACTCAAACTGAAAACGTGATTGAATTCTTTTATTATTTATTAATATTAATTTGTTTTAAATCCTTGTCGTTGGTTACAACTTACGCCACGTGTCGTTTTGCAAGGAAAGGAAATGTCGATCCCCATTTCCTTTGGAAATGGAGAGGATCCGGACTCGGTTTGCAACAACTCAATCCCAAAATTTTGGCTCTAAATTTGCATCATTAAATGTTAATCCTCAACCCTAAAATTTTGGCTCTAAATTTGCATCATTAGTTGTGATTATCCATGCTACCTCAACAAAAACCCTAATATTTTCCTTTTTTTTTTTTTACCTATCCATGATTTTTCTCAAGGTTCGTTCCCATTAAACCTTTCCCTCTTCCTTCTTTGTTTACTTTATCTTATAGCATTCAGATATAATCTATAGAAGAAATTGAATATATCCAAAACATTAGTGTTTATTACATTTGTTATTTTTGCTGTTCTTTTTAGTCCTCACAGACATAAAGATAGGCTATGGTAAAGAAAATTTATTTTGATTGGAACAAATTTAAAGAAACAAAAGTAATATTTATACCACGGGATACCAATTATTTCCTCTCTTATACTTTACTTTTATATATCGGGTCATGTTAACCAGTGCCCCCGGGACACTGTTAAGGAAACTAAAAAAAGGAAGTTTTAAAATGAAAGTAACATTTTTTATGCTTTTGAAAAGTTGACAGCACAAGTTCCAATGTAATATTTACTATATTTGACTCCTTAACTAGTGCCCCGGGGGCACCAGTTAACATTACTCTTATATATTACAGTCTATTCGACCCGTGCGGCGCACGGGTCAACAATCTAGTGTTCCTTTAATAAAATACTAAGTAAAAGAAACACAAAGTAAAATAACTACCCAAAGCAACACAGGGACACAACTCCCTCTACCCTCTAATAACATAACAACAAAAACTTAAAGCTTAAACACCACAAATCCCAACAGCCTACCTCCCACAACAATCTATTGGCATTTTCCTCCATTCAAAGAGAAACATGTAACATAATTGTACACTACAAAAGAATATATCTCTGTTTCTCTCTTATTCTCTACTTCTCTTTATTCTTGTTCATATTCTAATAGTTTCATAACAAAAAGAGAGAAATATGATGTTATTCTGTCAACAACATAATATTATAATTCAGAGCTATATGATATTGATATCGTGCTTCATTTTCCCCGAAAGTTCTCTCATTTGTTCTCAGATATAAGCAAGAAGGGTGGGATTCTAAAAGGTATCTATCTATGTTTTACGAAGCACATGCATATAACATGAAGTATGTATTTTTTTGACATACTGAGAATGAAATTACTTCTATAAAAAAATAGAGGATGAAATTAATTATTTAATTTAACATTAATAATAAGTAATATAAGTTTTTGTGATTATCAAGCTATATTTTTTGTTCTGCTTGTTGAAAAGTGGTTTTACCAAAGACCAAAAATTTTTTATTGTTAGCAACATATGTTTGTCATTCTATTATTAGGTTTTGACTACTAAAATTGATTTTATATTGTTTGAAATTGAAATTGAATTACGATGAAGAATATGTACATAGTCAACTAGTAACAAGATGAGTGATCAATGGTTAGACGATCGTCTTGTAACGTATATAGAAAGAGATGTTCTTAGAACAATTATTAATGATGTAATTTTAACTCATTTTTAACAAATGGAAAATATAGTATTTTTGTAATTTTGGTTGCTACAACTATTTTTAATATAATTTCTTATTAAATTTAGTTTTATTTAATTATTTGATAAAAAAAATGTGCCCCACCAACATTGTAAGTCTAGGTCCGCTCCGACATGAACAAAAATGAATGAAAAATTCATTCTCATATATAAATAAATAAATATTTATTTATTTATTTATATATATTCACATATCAGATATGTTACAAAAAATATTATGATAATGATAAATAGAAAATAAATGTAGATTCTAAATTAATCTTTCAATCGAGGATACATATGTATCCTTAACATACTGAAATGGCTTCCATTATGGGTATTAAACCAATAGCGGTTTATACAAGCTAAATCTTCTAATCGATAATTTGGCCAAAGAAATAATTTAAAATTCATTAGTTTTTTTGTTTCGAATAACTTCCACTGAATAAGAATGGGAATATTACCCAAACATTTTTTTGTAGAAAATGTGTTTGATTAATAATAGTAATTTTTTTTTACAATAAAATAGCATGTTCTTGACAATTATTTGTGAGAGGTGGCTATATAGATAGTTACCTGAACTAAATTCTATCTTCATGAAAACTTTTTATTCCCACTCATTTTCTGAGAATCCAATTATGATTAAGTAGAATTTATTTTTGATGTATGATAAATGAAACATTTAAATATTTGTTTTTTTTATTTTTTTTGTTACGTATTTTGTAAGTTATTGTTGGATGTTTTGTCTTGGTTAGGCATTAGTCGTGTTTTATCAAACCAACAACTCTAACAATGTTACTCAATTAATAGGTTTGGTTTTCCATGGAGAAAAAAAGAAAGTAAATGAAGGTCTTCATTCTATACAAAAGGATACAAAAGTCACTTAATATTTTTATCAATTTTTAAGATTGAAAGGATATATAAGTCAAAAAATACACTATCATAACAGAGAATGGAATGATGGGCTGTCTCTCTCAGTAGTTCCTTGATAGATGTTTGTCAAGAAATGCTTTAGCCAGATTACTGAAGCTCACACTAACTTCTTCAGCTGCTGCATACCTCTTGATGACATCAATAACTTCAGGCTTTAAAACCTCTTCCTTGTTAGATTCATTACAGATGTAATAAAGCGCCCCGAGTGCATAATTTACCTGATCAGATAAATACATTAGTTGTTTATCAAATTTTTAGGGGATCTTTTGTGGAAGTGAATTAAAATTAGAACGTACAAATCAATGCAAGAAACATTATGTGCTCTATAACTACTACAAGCGATTTTGAGAAATCAGGTATTACTGATGCAAATTTAGTATAAGGGTACACACAATAACATATGTTTCTGAGAAACAAAATCACAACGAAATCCTTACAAAATCAACAAGCAAACTCTAATCCTTACAGTGTTCCTAACTGGGCTTGATAAACATTGAATGATAAGAGGAATCCCACCAACTCCAGCTACAATTGTAGCGTTGGCTGGATCTGCAAAAACAAAATATTTTTATTTATCAACTAGAAAAATAATTAATCAGATAGAAATCACAATACTGTGGAAGGTACAGCAGTAAAAATTACCAACACAACAATTGCAGATCCCTCCAACACCAAATTCTATAATCTTTTCATTGGGTTCAGTTAAGCAGTCAAGGAAAAGTTCCAAAACATTTAGCTGCAATTATACAAGAGCATCTTAGTGTTCATAATGTGCATACAAGAGCATCTTAGTGTTCATAATGTGCATTTTACTTATTGCAAAGACAATTAGTGGGTCCATACCTGGCGCAAGAAGTTAAAATTGTAAGGATCATAGGCAAAGTTGGCCAAATTTGCCAAAATCTTCTCTTTAATTTCTGCAAAACAAACACGAGAAACACCAACAAATAAGGAGATGGTAAACATAAAGAATCCTACCAACAAAGGTGCTTGAAAGATTGTTTAATTTATAGCGTTGATTCACAGAAACAGCATACCATCCTCTGATGAATTCTGAAACTGAGTCACCAATTCCTGAAACAAACGTTATTCATATAAGGTTCTCACTTCTCACACAGAAAAATCATCATAATACAAACGACTAAAAAGAAGAAGAAAAAACACCTGAAGGTATTGCAATCTGGAAGTACCATATCTTCCGGTCCGCTCTTGTTGCCTTTGGTTATTGGTGAACATGGATGTCGTTTTTCGTCTAGTCAATAAAAGTGAACATTGAGGATTGATTGATTGATTGAAAAGAGTATTATATTTTATACTCTTTTCAATTTATCCACCAATAATCATAATAACAACAATATTAACATCGCAAATGTTCAGAAAATGAAGTTTTTATTTATAAGAAAAATCTATAATTTAGATAGAAGATAGAGTTATGTCAACATGGATCAAGCATAGGAAAATATACAAAAAGTAAATCAAATATGAAATCCACTGAATCAATGGAAACATAAAAAAGATCAGTAGATTTGTTTTATTAAAAACAAGAGAAAAGAAAGAGGGGATAGTGATTCAACTAGTAAGCGAATTCCAAATCAAGAGTTAAAGTAGGGTTGGTTAGCTTGAATAAAATGCTATCCGAAAAGAAAAGAAAAAAAACCCAAAAGATATTCTCCAAAAGTAATCAAAATGACAACCCATTAAAATCAAGTTCTAACAGTAATCAAAACAGAGGCAGATATGAAAAACAGAAAACAAGGGTTGGTGTTTCAGATGATGATGTTATTGTTGTCTCTTGAGCACAAGCAGAGGTGAATATGAAGACAGAGGTAGAGGTGAGAACATAGGGTTTAGGAGAACAACAGCGAACATACCCCTCAGTTGCAGCCCTTCTCTGGAAATACCAGTCTTTGTCGCCCAAAACGGGAAAGAAGAAAACTTCGCAGAAGAAGGTCTAACTAACCAGAGAATAAATTTAAAAGTATACGTGAAAAAGAAGATGAAGGCTTCACAAAGTCTCCGCGAAGAAGATTTAGGTCACTTAAAATAAATCAAATTACCTAAACACCCATAACAAAAGAAGCTGAAAAGTTAAATTATGAGGGTTAACTATGAGTTTTTAAACGCTCAACCGCCGAGAAAACTGCGATATGGCTTATGGCTGCGATTCACAATCGCAAACGCCGCACCTGCTGAACAAGGCGAATCGCAGCGTGTCGCAGTGGACATCAACTTCGCTCAAAGAAGCCGCTATCGCACAGCGATTGACATCGTAGCCTAATCAAATAATTCAATTTAATCGTAATTTCAAATTTGAATCAAATAAAATTAATCTAATCCTAATTTAAATTTTAAATATAATCTAATCCTTAAATTAATCAACAAATCAAAACTAAATTGACAACAATTCAAAATTTGAATTAAAAATATAGTAATTAAAAAAAAATCTAAATGATAAAATTTCGTCAAAAAATGCAAACTTAATCTTCATGATGATGAAGGCCGACTATGGTCTTTATTTGAGAAAAGCGGACATACAGGCACTGAGGCCCGTCTCCATGCTAGTGTGGTATAAAAAGGGAAGCAAAACTATGATTGGATAGGCTGAAATTAGTGATTGCAACTCTCTCTCTCTTGTAGCCCAGATTCCTTCTTTTGCTACTCTATTCCCTCCTTATATTTTCAAAAATTCCCAAAAATGGAACTCATTTCATACTAGTTTAATTGTCAAGTCCTGTTGCACTTTCCATTCATCGATATTGTACTATTCTTTTGGTATAATAGTGAAATCAGCAAATTCAGTCTCAATTTATCAGTATATACGTTTCCGACCTTAACATCTAGTATACCAGTTTTGAAAACCAGTTCCTAAATAAACCAATTTCAAGAACTGGTTTTAAATTGGTTAAAGACCAGTTCAAGAACTGATTCTGCCCATAACCAATAAGAATATATTCAAAAATTGGTCTTGCCTAGGAAAAAAGGGCATCCAGGTGCTACAGAATGCTAACCATACTTACACTGCCAGACTTTTAATCAGTCATTCGTTCTTCAGACAGAGGCTTGTAGATCGAAGATAGGTGCTGTCATGAACCAACTAAGCATCCCATTGCCTTTTTCTCAAATTTATTGAGCCTGCGGTTGCAACAATAATTCGCTTATAATCATGAACATCATACAATTACTCAAGCTATTGCTCGATTCCGCCATTATTTGTTGGGGCATAAATTCTTCATTCGCACAGACCAAAAGGGTTTAAACTTTAAAGGCCTTCGCTGGTCAAGTATGAGCCTTACGCATGGGACCCTCCTTTATTACAGAAATTGCTCATTGGAGGGATCAACCACTGTTCCAACTTAAAGTCAATTTGTTCAAGGCTCCACAATTCATGAAGAAGTATCATGACAAAAATCGGCGTTCCTATGAGTTCCAAATTGAGGATATATTGTTGGTTCTATTACAGACTTCTTGTAGACATTCTGTGTCACTAAGCCGCAATCAGAAACTTGGTTTATGCTGCTTTGATCCTTTCCCAGTCATTGATAAAATTAGACCAGTTACATATAAACTGTTGCTAGCAGCCAAAATACATGATGTTTTTCACAGTTCCTTATTAAAACCTTGCAAGGGTAATCATCCCTCTCTATACATACCATTACCTTTGTTAACAATGAGCAAGGCCCATTACTACTGCCCAAATCCATTCTACCATCTCGCATTTTACTTCAACAAGGTCAGCCAATACCTCAAGCACTTGTTCATTGTGAAGGGGTTTCAAGTGATGATGCTACTTGGGAAGATTGGCTTCAAATATAAGAGAATTATCCTTTCCTAAACCTCGAGGACAAGGTTGTTCTCAATGGGGGCAGTATTTGTTTATCAGGAAGAATCAAACTCGGTACACCTACAACACACACTGCGCGCCAATTAGACCCTAGTGTTAATCTCCTAAACGCTGATCAACCCACATGTCAGTAACTAACAACTAATACTAAATATTATCCACGTTCGTATTTCTAACAACTCATTATAGATGTGCTTAATTATAACAACCCCTTTCAATTTAGAGCATATATGCCAAGCCTATAAAAACTGAATCATCGCAAGCCCCTCTAAGGAGCTTTTCAGTGGCATGCATCTCATGGTATTACAAAATTACAAATACTTGCATTTATCTGATCACGGCCTGGTGGTGTTGGCTTGGGACCTTGGAGTGTGTGCTCCTCTCAACGTCTCAGGTTCAATTCCCCCGATGCCAATTTCGGTCAAAAAAAAAAAAAAGAAGGGCGAGGAGAAATGTTCCACCCCTACCTAACTACTAACATGTTAATACATTCTTATAAGAGATGGAAGATTAGTCTTCTATTCAAGAAGAGAAATGTACGACCACGAGTAGTTATTGATAGATCCATGCAAATTGCAAATGACATAGGATCAAGTTAAGAGTTCACAAGAATGAGAAAATTTTACATAGACATGTACAACTAGGGTTCACTTTAAAAAAATTTACAAAAGAATTATATACTTCGCAAATTATAGCTTATAGCAAATGCAAAAGTTCCTGACCAGAGCAAATTAGCATTCAGTTGATGAAAGGTAAACTCTCAGATGATCAACTCCTGCATAAAAGATAATGCCATAAAGCTACTCACACCTATAAAAGTGATATCAGCAAGGCTGCTCTTAATCTATTGAGTATAATAAAAGTGATATCAGCAAATTCAGAAAAGCTAAACGGATTTTCTTACTGTTTTGGCGGCCGACGACCAACTCCAGCTGCTTTTAACGTGGCGGCGAGACGACGACACTGCGTGGCGGAGACGACAATCCAGACTCTGTTGAGATCACACTTCAGACTCTGTTGGAGGGGTTTCTCTTTTCTCTGTGTTTCGATTTTGGTGAGAGATTGAGCGAATTTGAGAAATACTCTTTCTTCGTTTTCCCTCTCCCCGTCTTCATTTTCCGACCCCTTTACCTTAAAACAAATCTCAGCCGTTGCTTCTTTAGTATGCCACGTGTCAAACACACATGCAATAAAATTGAGATCTCCCGTTTCTATGGAAATGGAGAGGATCTGCAATTAGGGCTGGAAATGAGTCGAGTCGAGTCGAACCTGTCTGAGCTCGACTCGACTCGATAAGGATTGGTTCAGCTCGAAACTCGGTTCGAGTTCGATACGAACTCTTTTTTCAGCTCGAGTTCGGCTCGTTTAAAGTTTACGAATAGTCCGGTTCGGCTCGTTAGGTTCAGTTCGTTTGTTCAAATCACATAACTCAAAATGTTATTTTTTTTTGTCAAAGAAAGATAAAAATTTATAGATCTTTGACTGAACAAGTTCTACACCAGCACAACATTTTGAGTAAACAAGCATATTTTTGATCCAACATATATGATTATCCTATATCGATTTCTACAAAGCCATATTATCATGTATTGATCAATTTTATACTTGGATTCAATTTCAACAAGAACCATTGATTATTTCCACCAATATTATTCCTGCCCTCTTTTGTTCGAACATCAACGATTATCCTAGATCATTAAAAACAAAATGAGGAAAGTAATGAAATGAACACAAATTATGAGTAGATTATAAATTATAGGTAGAGAAAAAAAATTATCCATAAAGTTGAGTGATCGAAACCATAAAATGAAGAAGAAATAATGTTGATCCTATAATTACAAAAGTAATTTAGATGATGATTCTGAAGGATTTACAAAGAGATGGTGAGTATCTAAATTTGGAGAAAAGGAGATGAAAGGTTTGGAACAATACAGAGAGAGAGAGAGATGAGAGTATCTTTTCCATCTTAGTGGAAAGGAGAGTAAATTAATATTTTGGGAATGAGAGTAAAGTAAAGGTTAAATGTTAACATCTTAATGAAAATTTCTGCACGTTGGAAAGTGGTTTATGGTATACTAAATGCTAAATTTTAAAGTTATTTTTTTAAAATGAAAGTCAAAGAGTCAAGAAGGAATAAATTTAAGTTACTTTGGAAAAAGTTGATATATATTTTTCTTTTTTAAAATTAAAAGTAAAGTTTAAGGTATATATATAATCGAGTTAGTTCATGAACCAAACGAGCCGATCTATACATAAATCATGTTCAGCTCATTTAGTTAACGAACTTAATTTTTCGCTCAAGTTCAGCTCATTTGGTTCATGAACCAAGTTCAACGAGTTAATTATCGAATCGAGTTTCGAACTATTTTCGAGTTGGTTCGGTTCATTGCCAGCCCTGCAATCAAATATACTACTCCCTCCGTTTTAAAAATGAGCGTCGTTTTAGTCAATTGCATGTAGATTAAGAAATGCACTGATTAAAAGAAATATTTTATTTTGCCAAATTATCCTAACCAACTATTGGTTTGTTTTTCATTAAGAAAAAATTAATATTTTGGAAGTAGTGTATATAATATTAATCGAAGGGTAAAATTGAAAAAAAAAAGTTATTATTGCATTGAAAATTGAAAGTGGCAGTCATTTTGAATTTTTTTTTTTTACTAAAACGACACTCATTTTGCAACGGATGGAGTACATTTTTAACTTCTTATGAAGTGTAAGTTGTTTAATAGACATTTTAAATTGTTCAAAGACTCCTTAAACTATTTGAAATAGTCTCCTTGCTTTTTAACTTTCGAATAGTTTGTGAGTTAACTCGTGATCACTCTCGTTCAAGAGTTACGACTTGATGCACCTTTGACAAGTATTGAAATAGAAACATAACTACCATTTGCGTTTCAAACCCATTTTCTTTCCCTCCCAACTCCAACAAATCAAACTTCGGCAAAATTCGTCAAACTCAAACAAGTGTTTAATTTCTCAAACTCTACGTATTCATTCTCATTTCATATATATCATATTAACATTCTTTCCATTTTTTCACTATCAAAATTTTGAAAATACAAATACAATAATGTGATATTTGACATGTCCAATTATTTAATATACGTTTCAAAACTATAAAAATAAAAAGGAATCAACAATGAATTAGTCTAAGTGGTAACAAACTTGAGTTCGGTAAACATGTGTGAGGTTCGATTCTGAACTCATGCATATCAAAAACTTTGGTTGAGAGGAGAAAATTCACCTTGTGTGCCCGAAGGTTTTCCGACGAAAATTGGTCACTTCTAAGTGGTGGTGCAAACTTGTACAAATATCATGATGACCCACATAATTTGTTTTTAGTCGTTAATTAAGGTTGTTTTAATTCTATTTTAATCATCTCAACCTTATCGTTATCAATATTACTAGGTATGATATATTACTCTTACCAAATTGTTATCAAAGATTTACACCAGATACCAGAGCACAAAATAGAAAACACATTAAGGTCTAGACCAGCCTCGGACCCATATAGGAGATCAACCTCGAATCCCAAATGAATCTGTTTTGACAAACTGAGCGACATGATAGCAAAAGCAGCACACGAAATCAAATTGTACAATTCTGGTTTTCCGTTTTCTTTATCAACAAAGGAGGAGTAAACAGTGGCCATTGTGAAAACCAAAAATACCAAATGAGCTTTAAGTGGAAGACTAGTACTCAAGGTGTAACATGTGTTTGCAAACAAGACGGCAAGGCAGACAGTGACACTGAAAACACAGTAAAGGGATACCTTCAAAAAGTTCCAGTCCCGGATAAATGATAGAAGGATCAGCTGCTGAGAGCATAATAGAGAAGACCAACAATGGATGAAACAAAACATATATAGGACAGGAATGAGAAGCCAATAGCCAATACTTTTTATTCATAGAAAATTCCCAGGAAAGCGACCAATACCTACTTCTCAATTGACTTAGTATGAGGCTACTACACAAAAGTATGACAATGCTAGTTTACCATGAATAGATGAAAGTTCTTCAAAAATCTTCAATATTCCAAACACAATTATAACAGACCTCCTTACTTTTTTGTTTTAGCATTGGTTTGCCTAGGTTCTTCGAATGTTGGTTTTTTATGTTAATTTCAGGTACTATAAATGAGTCAAAATCTTCCTTTGGCTTTCTATTATATAGTAACACTCCCATGTGTCAAAATATGTATTTTTTGTGTCATGTAAATTTGGAAAACAGAACAACTTATTTAAACAAGATCTACATAAGAGTACTCACTTAAAATATTTTAAAATTTAGATTTTAGGTGGCATTTAACATACACAAATGAAACTTTTTGTGTATCATACCCAAATACAATTCTAGCCATTGATCTATAATTTAGAAATCTAATGGTAATATTCTCATAAGAATGATTTGTAGTGAGAAGTAGGAGATTGCTTTGCCCGACAAAAAAACATACGAGACAATAGCCTCTGTGGATCTACCATTTCGATGCTTTTTTTCTTTGAGACTGTTCATGCAAGCTTTTTTTTTTTTTGTCTGAAATACTTATCAAGCTTTAAATTCTTAATAACTAACATAAAAAGAAATTATGAATTAAATATGTTTTTAGGTTAACATAACACTTTTCTTTTTTTTTTTCAATTTTGTTGGTTATAAATCATTCGACTCGAGACCCATTAATGAAATAAAAATCTTGTCTCATGGAAAAAGTATTTGTAACCGATTCTCTTCAATTTTTGGCAATTTATTTTTACTCTTATGAACCCCATGAAAAAGCTGGAGACTTTCTACTTTACTTTTGGGTTTTTTTGGGTTTTTTATTTCTCTAAATATAATATTTCAACAAAATACTTGGATTAACAAATAATACAAGAGATGGCTATTGTTGTCATTGGTTTTTGCGGGAGGCAATCCATGGGATAGAAGTCCATCCATCTTTATAAGGTGTAGGAAGTGGAAGTTATGGAAGAAATATAGAGAGAAGGAAGATCAGAGAGAAGGGAAGGAGGGGGAGAGGAGAGGGGTGATGTGGAGTAGGCTGGTGGGTCCCGCATGTTTATAGTGAATCTCCTACTTCTCAAAACAATTACCCTTCTAAAATCATTACCATTGAAATTTAAAATTATAGATCAATGGCTTATATTACATTTGAGGTATGGTACACAAAAAGTTTCATTTGTGTATCCTAAATGCCACCTTAAACTTATGTTTTAAATTGAGTCACGATCATCAAAACAATATTTTATTATTTATCGATTTATTTTAGTGAAAGTGAATAACGACTAAAGTACTTAGGGAGTGTTTGTTTCATTGATAAAAAAATTATTCCCAGAAATCTAAGGTTTGGAATAAATATTTTGTTGTTTGATAGATAAAACAAAAAATCATGCTTGAGAATAAATAAATAACACCTGGGTGAAAAAGTTTTATTCTCCGTTACGTAAATCCATGATCTTCTATCCAAGAGTACTTAGATGAGTTGACACGGGTCTCTTCTAATTTAACCAAGGTCTAGTTCGAATCCAGCATTGAGCATGCAGCAACGTTAAAACTTTTAGGGAGAGTTTGGCGCTTATTTGGGTCTCACAGAGCTCGTGAGATTAATCTCCACAGTTGCGCGTGCGAAGGATACCCGGTTTACCAAAAAAAAAATCTTCTAATTGAGATCATAGCTGACTCGAGGGATTAGTTTCTGCAGTAGTTTGTGGTCATCGTTGTATTCATCAATATCAAGTAAGTACTTACTATTTTTTCTGTGTGGATTTTTTATTTCACTCTTCTTTTAAGGTACGGCTTAATTACTTTTTAATTCTTCCATTTCTCAAGTCAGATTGGTGATTGCTTTTGTTGAGAAAAGTGTGTAATTCATGTTTTCATAGTGCATTGAAACATCACAGTTTGTATTGCAACATTAGAATAACTACCTTTCTGAAAATAGGGAAAGTTAGTTACTAAGTAACTAACTAACTGTGATGTGTGATGAAATGTATATAAGGTGTATGAGAAATAAATAAAGAGCACTCTCTCAATTTTACAATTTTATTCTTCTCAATTTCATAATTGTGCTTTCTTTCTTCTTCCACAAGAAATCTTAGAAGTGTATTCAATTGTGTTTGTGTGTACAGTTAAAGTGTGTTCCAACAGGTTTTCCTTGTTGTTTGTTGACTGTTATTGCTTTCCCTCGAGCCATTTTCCTTTTCTCTTCTTTTTAGAAATTTACCCCACTTTTGTTTCATGTTTTTCATGATTTTTGCCACTCTAGCTCATTTATTTGATTAAGGTTTATGAAACAATCTACAACGGGCAGTAATGTTTAGACTTGATTTAACCAAATATTGTTTGTGTAGATAATAAATTGACGTTAGATAGCTTCTTTGCAACCTTCGACTTCGTCTCAAATTAACTACTATTATTGCGAGCAGTGTCTTACCACGGATAGAACAATTGATCTCAAGCAGGCGTGGCTGGTGGTCACAGTCCACCATAAATGACTTGTTGATTCCAATTTCTCAAAACATAAAACGCAGCAGCTTTGTTGATGCACGTCATGAATGACCCCTCTCCATAATTCGATCTGGGTTGGCAGCCTATCCTGCAATAGTCTCCAACCAAATAAACCGACTTTCGACGGCACTGACAGGCGCTGCACTGCCGCCAGAAAATCAGCATCGAAGTCTGCAGAAAAACGCAGACATGACAGTAGTTCATAACAACCTTTTACCGAGAACCCTTTACTTTCGTCCAACATCCATTTGCACGCGTCTCTCAGACCTTCCTGTACATGTACTGCTGCAATCAGAACAGCCACTCGCTCTTCTTCATCTCGTGTCAGATTCTTAAACCAATTCCAATTTCAATTTTGCAGTCCTTCATCCTGTACAACTTTTTGAGATACTGTAGCTTCCTTGTCTGCAACCAAATTGAAGAGGATTGGGAACTGTTGAGAAATTGGTTGGTCCCTAAACTATAAATCTCTCCAAAATAAAGTAATTTTGCCATTGCCGAGTTCTCTTCTGACCGCATTTGCAAACCAATTTGATTCTGTATCGCACTCCCTTCCAATTGAGTCTAACCTTCCCACATTCGCACCTTCCAAACATAACAATTTTTCTGCTACAGGGTTGTATCTAAACTTAATCGAATCAGACCAGCTTCAACTTCTACAACCATTTAGTTAATACCGAGAAATTAAACAGGCAAATTTTTGACATCGAAGCGTCGTTCTTTTGATAAGCACAACTTCTCCCAACTAACCTAATTGATTCATCTACTTTCCAAACCTCCTCCCCAAAGAAACCTTCAAGGTGGCTAGGGTTTTAGACCGCAATTAAGGCGGCTAGGGTTTTATGCGGAAGCGAGACCCTCAAGAACGGGAGCTTATGATACCATGTGAAAACTGAATATATTTCAAAGTTCTAAATAATTTACAACCACTAATGTGTTGATATAGGCTAATGTAACTTGATGGGCAAGACTATTAAACTAATGGGCCCAATACACATAACCACTAATAATACTTAAAATAAATTATTTACAACAACAAGAGCGATAACTGATATGTAAGAATTAGATGAACAAAGTATTATATTGATGGATTGGTAGCAACAGTAGCACAATGGAAAGTTTTAGCTACCTGCGGAGCAATGCTCCAACATAGAGAGGTATCCTACTCTGGCCCTAACAAAAAGTTTGTTCATCATACCTTCTCAACCCTAGAATATTTCCTTAATTTATATACTACTAACTCTTATTTACTACCAAGAGCCAAACTAGTCCTATTTGGTGAACATGTCTTGATCTTGGTTACCACCAGTGTTGCAAACCATTTCTTCAACTGGTCTGATTTTAAGGTGTAGGTGGGGGGCTAGAATATCTCTCTCTGAAGCGCTGAGCAGCAGCGTCTGATGCGCCAGATAAGTCGCTGGGATTCCCAAACGAACACTTACATCCTGCATCCAGTAAAATGATGCCATCTGGTATCGATGCTCAATAGTTGTTTCATCTCCAAAGTCATGAGGTTGAAAAGGTTGTGCTGGTGCCTGCTGCGCCTGTTCTTCTTCCTGTATCTGTGGTTGCTGAGGTGGTGGTTGAGGCTCCTGCGCTTGTTCTTTTCCCTGTATCTGTGGTTGCTGAGGTGGTGGTTGAGGATGCTGCGCTTGTTCTTCTGCCCGGCACTGAACTGCTTCTTCCTGAAGGGCAAACCCATTAATACAATGAAAATTAATAGGTGCACTCAGATTAAGGAGGGCACCTCCCTACAGATTCTCCACTCCAGCTTTAACACTCATACTAAACGTATCTAGTAGTTTAGCATGAACGTTATTCTTGGTACTGGATACATTAAAATATACAACATAAAATTTTACGAATGAATAATATTTACATCAAGTCACGTTCGTATAAATAATAATACAATACATCTCATCCATACATAAAAATACATCCTTGATGTCCATGACGTCCTGCAGCGGTACTAACGAACCCTTGAAGTAATATCCATCCGGCTACGAACATGCATAATCATCCAGCTTATCTGAAACAAATAAGGATTGGGATGAGACATAATGTCTCAGTGAGTTCCCTAAATCCTAGGCTATAGGTAACCTCTGGGGAAACCTACGGTCACCATGTGTCTACATTACAACCTGACGGTTGATTATACGTGTGTGGTCATGTTTCCTAGACGGTAGTGCATGCTAGACCCGTCATAGGCTTATCTCACTTGTTATAGGCTTCACTTCCCATATGTGTCATGGCGGCCGAGGGGAACCTAGGACCGCATTGCCAAGAATACGCTCTACGTATTAAGGCCTAAGCATAACATATCATGACACAACTCTAAACCGGACGATTAGGGGAAACCTAAGATCATCATCGGTATCATGTTCTTTACTTGCTCTATTCCATGCCTTGTACTTGTCTTATAGCACCTAGTGCTCTTATTCTTAAACATAATCGTGCATGGATTCATTCTTGCATAATCATGAACATAATCATAAATCTAATATACATGGTCGTACATAAGTTCATTCATATTATGTTAGCGTTGAACAAACAATTATTATCTTGGTTCATTTTACGGAGAGCCCCGGGTGGAGTAACCCCGAGAACAATCCCATACATGACCGATGTACGTACATCGGATTCCCTCGGTGTCGTGCGGGTCCCTTACGGCTTAAACTGTTCCCCTTAGGTCGAGAACCTCCTGTATCCCCCTGACGTGGATAACAAGAGACACGAGCACCGCCATGCGGTTATTACATAGTCTTGCGTTTTCGGTGACATGCGGGTCCCTTACGGCTTGAATCGTTCTCATAATGAGAACCCCTTGTATCCCCCTGATGTGGATAGCAAGAGACATGCCACCTACTTAAACATGTCATGGTCTTGTCATATATTTAGGATAAACCTAATCATACTTACATGTTTACCTCGGATCCTTGAATTGATCCGATTAACGGTAAATACATACTTGTTCGTACTTGTAACATCTTAATCATGGTGGAGTGATTAACTAATCAAACCACATCTTAACATACATGCTATCTTATCCTTAATCATGTGCGAAGATAGTATACTTCGCGTCTTATCTTTCTAGGGATCTTGCTAACTAGCTAATTCTCGACAACTATGTCGAGGCTCTAGTTTTCCCTTGCTTAATGAATAACTTGCTACCCCATTCATAACATGTTTCTCTCGTATGCCATGTCTTACTAACATGCTAATACTTGCTTCATATCATAAGAATCATGCTTTCCTTGATCATCGTTTAGGACCTTGGTTTGAGGGGTTTACTTTTATAAAAGACTGCACAAAAGATCCGGAACGAAAATCACCGAATCTGCCAGAACGAGCAAGCAATGCCAGGAGACACCACTTGCTCACCATGGCGAGTTGGAGGCGAGCAGGACCCCATGTTCGGCCTTTTAGCTCGCTGTGGCGAGTAATAGCTCGCCGTGGCGAGTTGTGACAGTCCAGAACCCCTAAAAATGGTATTTTTGACCCAAAAACCTCAAACCAAATGTCTCTAAGTGCTTAGGAACATATTTGATCATAGGAAACTTGTAAAACATTCATTTGGCAAGTATAAACATGTTTAGTATGCATGGCAAGAAAAGGGCAACTAACATATTTTTGAAAACCCTAAAAATTTCATGATAATCATATTAATCTAACATAGCATAATCATCATCCCAAAGGGTGGGAAATCTATCTATGGAACTCACCTAAACAAATTCATGAAGCATCACCAAGCTCCAAGCAACCAAAACCCTAGCTTTGATTCACTTGCTTCTTTGGCTCAAACCTTTATAACTTGTTGTCCTTTCTTGCAAACTATGACTCCTTAATCCTTATCCATGAAGAAACCATTGCTTGAACCATCTTTGAACTTTCCACATACAAACCTTAACCCTTGACCTTAAGATGAATTTTACCTCAAGGTTGTTTTTTGTTTAACTTTCCAATTCCATGAAATATAACCAACATAAGCTCCAAATCAACAACTTAAAGTTCTAGCTTCTTGATCAAAACCAAACCCTAACTCTTGAATCTCTTCTTGAGAGGAGAAGTAAAGAAATCAACAAAGTACAAGCTTCCCTTAACTTGGTAGATCAAGAGGGAACACAACTTAGAAGCTTGTCATGTATAAGAGAAGGATTTGAAAGGCTTGGTGATGAGATGAGAGGGAGAGGGCGTGAGAGATTAGAGAGAAGGAAGAGAGAATTGTTTTCCCAACTTAGAGAGAGAAAGAGATGAGAATAATGAGATATTTTGGGATAAAACCAATTAAATATCCTTTAAACATGCAATTACCATTTTGCCCTTGCCTTGAACGTGTTTTAAACGACATTGATAACTTATCCGTATTATGCTGACATGCCATAAAATATTTTCCATTAACTTACTTTTCCATGAATTATTTCCTCTGACACAATTAACGGGTAATATACCGATACTGACAGGCGGGATATTACATTCTACCCCCCTTAAAAAAATTTCGTCCTCGAAATTTAGAGATCGACTACCAATCCTCATGAAAAACCTTATCACCTACGGTCTGAGCCATACATTTTTCTATTCATACATATTCAAAACACAGATTCTCAAGAAGTTCATCGTTGCTTACGATTCGTCTGGTTTCTTGATTCACATACATAAGCATATAGTTTTCTTGATCTTAACATCACTCAGAATTTAGAGTTAATTTGTCACATCATGTTTTAGAACTCGCCTTGTTACACAAAGACTCATTGTTTCGGACTCGTATCTTACCCGCTCAACATGAACCATTCATAAAGATATCTTAGCATAACATGAACACTCAGGATTTGCCTTTTAACTGGAATCCTACGGAGACCAGGTTTGCCCTGCAGTGCTTACTTGTGACATTATAACATCTTTTCATGCATACATAATCTTATCGGGTAAACATATACTTCTTACATCATTTACTTACTGTACTTTGAGACACATGCCTCTTACATGCATTACTCATATAAACGATTCCATGAATCTCTTATCAGAGCTTTAGGAAATCTTCTGATCTCATTGCATCTTATCGCACACAAACTAAAGGGTAACTCACACATATAACTTAACATGAAGATGTGAAATCAACAATACCGTTCATCGGACAACTAATCACCAACGTCGTGGTTCACATGCTCTTGAGACTTTCCAGTGATTCCACTTGCACATACGTTGAATGCATCTTAACACAATTCCATGTTTTCTGTATGATATTGGCTTCATAAAAACGTTGTTGTTTCCGTAACGTGTGCATGCTTTCAATTGCCACTACTTGTTAAATGATAACGATATGTGTCCTAGTATCTTACTTAAAGAAATTTCTTAAATATTGGTATACGGGTTCTTGGAACGAATAGATACTTGGCTAAAAAGAATTATCATTTCAAAAACTGATTGTATAATGGTGCCACAGAACCACCGGACGAGTTTTGATATTTTTGGAAAAAGATTTAACAACTCGCCCAAACCTTGTCCACAACAAGTTGGTCCTGAAATTTGTACGTCTTACGTGAGTCCACTTACGATGTATCTCATCAGTCTCAAAAATGTATAATTCCCTGAGTTTAAATAAAAACATCATTCTCAAGTTCCATAATACCAATCTTAACTTTTAAAAATTTTAAAATCATAACTTAACATGTCTTAACAAGTATCGTTTTCACTCAACTGGTATTGCATACAAGAGTATGATTCTTATTGCATAAAACTCGAGAGTCACGTCTCCCTTCATAATAACATGCTTAACATCGAAGATAAATTCTTCCCTTGTTCAACCGATATACATACTTGCCATACCGCTTACATATCCATAAGAAATCCTTGGACCTCTTAACATAAACTTATTCCCCTTCTTCGGAACACTAAACTTAATTCTCCACATTATCTCATTCGGTCATCGCTTGAGCGTTAATACCTTTTCTGGAACCCGGTCATCATTCTTGATGCTTTGATTCTTTACTTGAGTCACGAAATGTAACCTTCTGAACCTTACATACTTCCCATTATCATCTTTCGTACATTCTTGACCAATTCATAGATGGCAACTCTTGTCTTTCTCATCTTACCTTGGTGGAGATATATACTTAAAACTTTTACCTTAGCCAATGATGACTATATAAACATCCATACTTACTTATCACATCGAGAACTCCTCGCTTGTCTTATGATGCATTTTGCTAAACTTGAATTACCAACCGAACATTATTCACGAAAATCTATACATACTAAAATTCCATGTTTCGTGATTAACGATTAGCCTCCATGGCGCTACTCTGATTCCCACCGGTTGGTTTAAACCATTACTCTAATCCATTAGAGCGATTGAGACTTCACATTCCTTACACTTGTCTTTACTACTGCCTTGTAAGAACAAAACTCGTGATGGCTTATCTTATGCTCATAATATTTGACTTGGGGGTAAACCTTACGTTCTTGCTGGTTACATTTACCATACATATCATAATTGAACTTGTTTCCAAGCAACTCAAATTCCTTTGACAAACTCATATAACACTTGAACATATCCTTCTTGAACATCTAATCCTTGTACCTTCGCATCCTCGCATACTATATTTTGCTTAATCATAACAATGCTTGCTCGTTGATTTTTCTTTTAAAAGAAAACTTCGTAAGCTAGCGCACAGGTCATTGACGTTGATGATTTTCCTACTTTATAAATATATTGAGTTTTGGCCCCGGTCGTTGCTTTGGAAATCATAGAACGAGTTGATAACACATACGTGCCACCAAACCTAGACTCTAATAAGTCTAGCCCGCTCTACAAGTGTCGTAGCAAACCGGTTCCTAGAAAATCTCTTATGAATTTCCAAAATGTCAACTTCAATCACCCATACGCGTAATTCTTTTCTAAAATTCTTTTAAACTTTATAACTCAACATCATATCGAGCCTTAGCAAGTCAATTAAGCAAAACATAGGTTCGAGAGATACGTCATAATTCCACATAATCCGCGAACCTTGTGATTCCTCATAACTTTGCACCGCTTAACTTTTTTTTTTCTTCATACCTCTTGCATAAACATCTGTGACTTTACTTCTAGATACCGGAACTTCTATACTCTTGATCTTGGCTCGTTCTTGATTCTTAACACATTAACTTCCAAAGCTACCTTAAACCGTATCGATTTCATTGATGGTTGCCCATGTCTTTTCCTTGGAAATCTTAGGATATGATATGCATTTGTTACTTGATGTCATAAAAGATTTTTCGTCACATAAAAGATTATGGTGGAGACATCTCCCCAATAGTCATTGCAACCCATAGGAACGAAATGGTGGATTTTATAAAAACGAAAAGTTTCGTCCCAGGCTTGCTATTGGTGAGCTTCTCCAACTCTATTTTTCAGAAAACATTTATTGCATAAAATTCTTATTCTCAAGTATACAATGCACATCATTCATTCCTATCATCGTAAAATATTCTATAACATATGCATGGCAACATCAACCTTTTTCGATACAATTCTTGGCACGTCGGAATCAATGCCTTACTCCTGATAACATAAAACTTTCTCTTTCATTCACATAATACAATTCCTGAGAGCCCGCTGACTCCGTCAACATATGTCGGCTTCTCACTATCTTGTAACTTTGTTCTGACATTCCAGAATACCATAAACTCGTTCCAACAACAACTCTTACCGAGACTTTCGGTCATGCTTAGATATCTTCGTCCAACTTCTGCACTTACGGGTACACGAAGTATCACTAACATCTTACCCGACCTTGTCGGAATGTTCCTTCTTAACATGCCTTACATTCCCGGAGGATTCACACTTCTACTTGATTAGTTCACCGGCCACCTTTTGGCACGATCAAACTACTTCATCACATACTTCATTCCTCCTGGGTCCTATTCAGCTCTCAGGCATCTATTCTAATCGTCGAATGCTAAATTGAGTTGATCAGGCTCAACTAACAACAACAACTAGAACATTTACCCGGAACCCAATGGTCCCACTACCTTAGTTGTAATTTAATGACCCAAGGCACGTTCTGAATCGACCTGCTCTGATACCAATTTTAACACCCATACTAAACGTATCTAGAAAGTTTAGCATGAACGTTATTCTTGGTACTGGATACATTAAAATATACAACACAAAATTTTACGAATGAATAATATTTACATCAAGTCACGTTCGTATAAATAATAATACAATACATCTCATCCATACATAAAAATACATCCTTGATGTCCATGACGTCCTGCAGCGGTACGAACGAACCCTTGAAGTAATATGCATCCGGCTACAAACATGCATAATCATCCTCCTTATCTAAAACAAATAAGGATTGGGATGAGACATAATGTCTCAGTGAGTTCTCTAAATCCTAGGCTATAGGTAACCTCTAGGGAAACCTACGGTCACCACGTGTCTACATTACAACCTGACGGTTGATTATACGTGTGTGGTCATGTTTACTAGACGGTAGTGCATGCTAGACCCGTCATAGGCTTATCTCACTTGTTATAGGCTTCACTTCCTATATGTGTCATGGCGGACGAGGGGAACCTAGGACCGCATTGCCAAGAATATGCTCTACGTATTAAGGCCTAAGCATAACATATCATGACACAACTCTAAACCGGACGATTATGGGAAACCTAAGATCGTCATCGGTATCATGTTCTTTACTTGCTCTATTCCATGCCTTGTACTTGTCTTATAGCACCTAGTGCTCTTATTCTTAAACATAATCGTGCATGGATTCATTCTTGCATAATCATGAACATAATCATAAATCTAATATGCATGGTCGTACATAAGTTCATTCATATTATGTTAGCGTTGAACAAACAATTATTATCTTGGTTCATTTTACGGAGAGCCCCAGGTGGAGTAACCCCGAGAACAATCCCATACATGACCGATGTACGTACATCGGACTCCCTCGGTGTCGTGCGGGTCCCTTACGGCTTAAACTGTTCCCCTTAGGTCGAGAACCTCCCGTATCCCCCTGACGTGGATAACAAGAGACACGAGCACCGCCATGCGGTTATTACATAGTCTTGCATTTTCGGTGACATGCGGGTCCCTTACGGCTTGAATCGTTCTCATAATGAGAACCCCTTGTATCCCCCTGATGTGGATAGCAAGAGACGTGCCACCTACTTAAACATGTCATGGTCTTGTCATATATTTAGGATAAACCTAATCATACTTACATGTTTACCTCGGATCCTTGAATTGATCCGATTAACGGTAAATACATACTTGTTCGTACTTGTAAGTTCTTAATCATGGTGGAGTGATTAACTAATCAAACCACATCTTAACATACATACTATCTTATCCTTAATCATGTGCGAAGATAGTATACTTCGCGTCTTATCTTTCTAGGGATCTTGCTAACTAGCTAATTCTCGACAACTATGTCGAGGCTCTAGTTTTCCCTTGCTTAATGAATAACTTGCTACCCCATTCATAACATGTTTCTCTCGTATGCCATGTCTTACTAACATGCTAATACTTGCTTCATATCATAAGAATCATGCTTTCCTTGATCATCGTTTAGGACCTTGGTTTGAGGGGTTTACTTTTATAAAAGACTGCACAAAAGATCCGGAACGAAAATCACCGAATCTGCCAGAACGAGCAAGCAATGCCAGGAGACACCACTTGCTCGCCATGGCGAGTTGGAGGCGAGCAGGACCCCCTGTTCGGCCTTTTAGCTCGCTGTGGCGAGTAATAGCTCGTCGTGGCGAGTTGTGACAGTCCAGAACCCCTAAAAATGGTATTTTTGACCCAAAAACCTCAAACCAAATGTCTCTAAGTGCTTAGGAACATATTTGATCATAGGAAACTTGTAAAACATTCATTTGGCAAGTATAAACATGTTTAGTATGCATGGCAAGAAAAGGGAAACTAACATATTTTTGAAAACCCTAAAAATTTAATGATAATCATATTAATCTAACATAGCATAATCATCATCCCAAAGGGTGGGAAATCTATCTATGGAACTCACCTAAACAAATTCATGAAGCATCACCAAGCTCCAAGCAACCAAAACCCTAGCTTTGATTCACTTGCTTCTTTGGCTCAAACCTTTATAACTTGTTGTCCTTTCTTGCAAACTATGACTCCTTAATCCTTATCCATGAAGAAACCATTGCTTGAACCATCTTTGAACTTTCCACATACAAACCTTAACCCTTGACCTTAAGATGAATTTTACCTCAAGGTTGTTTTTTGTTTAACTTTCCAATTCCATGAAATATAACCAACATAAGCTCCAAATCAACAACTTAAAGTCCTAGCTTCTTGATCAAAACCAAACCCTAACTCTTGAATCTCTTCTTGAGAGGAGAAGTAAAGAAATCAACAAAGTACAAGCTTCCCTTAACTTGGAAGATCAAGAGGGAACACAACTTAGAAGCTTGTCATGAATAAGAGAAGGATTTGAAAGGCTTGGTGATGAGATGAGAGGGAGAGGGCGTGAGAGATTAGAGAGAAGGAAGAGAGAATTGTTTTCCCAACTTAGAGAGAGAAAGAGATGAGAATAATGAGATATTTTGGGATAAAACCAATTAAATATCCTTTAAACATGCAATTACCATTTTGCCCTTGCCTTGAACGTGTTTTAAACGACATTGATAACTTATCCGTATTATGCTGACATGCCATAAAATATTTTCCATTAACTTACTTTTCCATGAATTATTTCCTCTGACACAATTAACAGGTAATATACCGATACTGACAGGCGGGATATTACACCAGCCTCTTCACACAGCCGAACAATTAGAGAGGCATGTCGCAAAAAAAATCTGTCATGCTGCGCGATAATGGAAATGTCTTCAGAGATCAACCTACTAATGTTTACCTCTTCATCTTTCATGATGGCCACAATTCCTATGGCCACCATTCCCACGACCATCCCCAGGGTCAAATCAGTATAGTAGGTGCGTGGTTCAATGGTTTGGTGTAAAAAGGCGCACCACGCCTTTGCTATTGGCTTCAGATCTTTAGTTCTAATCCTCCTCCTTAGAGCATTTGCGATTTTGTCAACCATCCAAGCCAACCCCGGTCGACACAGAAAATTGAGCAACTCGTCGTAATCAACAACATCCATCTCTTTCATTTTTGTTCTCCTAGAACTCAAATTGCAGACTTCGTGTCCTTGATAATTTATCTGCAACAACTTGTCGATGGTTCGCCAATCATACCGCACAAACTTTCCTTTGACTAGAGAAGTAAAGTCTCTCTTCTCTCCAGCTTGAAGATAAGCGTTGTCATAAAACTCACGCACAATGGCCACGTGAACCAGTTTGATAACCTCAGGGAAGTGAACCCAGTTCCTACGGGTTAGATTCTGTTGAATCTCGGAACTCGGAGTCTTTGAGATCAAAGACTGTCTCTGAAATAAAATTCCTACCCAAAATATTAGAATTATATCTTGCTTGATGGAACGAGGATCTGAAGCGGTTAAAAGCAGCCACAGGAGGAGGAGAGGTGAGTGAAGCACTGGTTTCGTTGGAAATCTTCTCTTTCCTCCCATTTTCTTACAACAAAGGATGAAGAAGAAAACACTCTAGTCTAAAATCTTAATATATAATACAAAGGTTCACAATGCATGCCTAATATGAAAACCCTAAACCTAATTTATATCTCACAATTAATTCTTTTTCCTTTCTTTCGAAACGATTTTGAACCCTTTTTACTCCTTCGCAATCTAAACCCAAAAGTTTGTGATTTTCAACCATTTTTTCCCTTCATACAGTAACTTTTTTTCCAAAAATTTGTTCATTGTTTAAACATGTCGACAACTAATGATATAGTCAATCTGATGCTTATATATGAAAATCGAAATAAACCATCTCTTTTACTTTATCAGTGTCATCTCTTTTTTTTCAACTTCAATACACCATTTTTTTTTCATTGTTCCATCTCCCCCTCTCTCACTTCTCTGTTCACTATCACCATTCATTATCCACACCATTAGTGCAGTAACCAAACAATCATCACTAACCAACCGTCACCGTCGTCACCGTTAACAAACCATCGTCGCGGTCAACTTTCATCACGTCATTACCATCATCGCCATGACAATGACTCCGTCACCGGCAGTCCCCTCTATCCTCTCTAGCGATCTCATCCTTGATGTACTTTCGTTTCTTCCTATAAGATCTTTTCTTCGATTTAGGTATGTAAGTAAGTGTTGGAAAACCCTAATTTCCGACCCCACCTTTGTGAAATTGCATCACCAGAAATCACAATCACAAACACGAAATTCACCCTTCCCACTGCAGGTTGAAGAATTCAGGTGGTGGTTGTGGTTATGAGAACGGACCAATGCCTCTTCTGCTGCTATCATCTATATTTAAGTTTTTTTTTTTTTTTAGCTTTTATTTGTTACAACTATTGTTTTGTCTGTGATTCTTTATCTTTTATGGTATTAGATGATTTGCTGTGAAATTGAGAGTAACTGAATCATTGAGGAATTAAATAACTTCGAATTATGTTGTCCGTAGGAAAGAAACTAATAGAAGGTATGTATGTTCTCTCTAATCTATTTCTCTAATCATGGTTGTGTGATATCCGGTGTTCATTCTTTTTCAAATAAATTTCATGTAGCATCTGATTCAGATAACTATCTATTTTGATTGTGTCTTCTTTGGTTTTTTCAATTTTCAAACTTCATTGAGATGGACTAGACATGAGAATGTTGTGATTGTTAATCTTTTATTGTTTATTTGATAAAATTTTGTCTACACATTTTGCAGATGGGGAACAATTGTTTCATTGTGCTTATAAAAAAGTTGTTTCATTGTGATTATAGTAGAACGTGCTAAAACTACTATTACTTAATTCATATATTCCATTTACCCATGTCTGTTGGCATGTCCAGTAGAAAGAATGGAGTTTATCCTGTTAGGTTAGTTTGTTTATTTTTTTCATTACTTCTAACACTACTGAATTGAACATTTATAATTTTGTTATCTAATGACATAAACCTTTTGATTGTTCTGATTTTTTTTTTTAATTCTTACGTTTTGATGTTCTAAATTTTTTTTTTTTAATTTGTAGGTTCTAATGAAGGTGCACACAGTTATAGTTACTTGAATATGAAGAGAAAAAGAGCACGAGTATTGAAAGGTCCACATTTAGTTACACTGGTATCACCACTTCGTATCCGTTAAGTATAACTAATTTCCTAAATCTCTGTGAAGCGATAACTGACAATATATTTTCTCTGCAACATACTCTATTATACGATTGGAAAAAAGCATCAGATTAAAAGCTTACACTGCAACTCATTGTATCTACAAAATGCATGCGATCAGTCAGCTTATGTTTTAAAGTTTGGTGACTGTTAAACCATAGTATTTACAGTACACATAATATTTTCTGCTAAACTTTGTCACTTAATGCTGAACAGGACGCTATTTGACATCTTAGTATAGTAAATTGCTGACTGATCTCTATTATGTTATCATTCCGAGCAACCTTCTATGAACAGCGTACCTTATTATAATCTCATTGCTTATGATATTATTACCATCAATCATAACTTCATATCTGTTACGTGTAGCTAACATTCTAATTTTTCAAGAAGCAAGAACCGATGCAATTATTCACTGCAAGATAATCTAAGAAACCATGTTATCTTATCCATCAGTGCATCTAATATCTTAAATTGCGGTGACTGTTAAACCAAGATTGCAGTTACAAGGCACAAAATGCATTCAAATAAACTTTGCCTTTTTTCTCCTGGAAAGGAAATTTTTCGACATCTACCCATAGTCAATTCATAACTGATCTCAAGTTAGTTATTATTCAAATCATAATTCTATGTTTCCCTATGTAGCGGCGAGTATCCAAAATGATTAAGATATTTGCTTCGAACAACTATTCGAAAACTAATCTTTGTGCACAAACTACCATATATTTAATGTCAGTTTCAACAAATGAAACACCTGTATTTGTTAGTATATGATGGAGATGGATCTCATATTTTAGATTGCGGCGAATTTTTGAATCATTCAAATCATCCTAAATACAATGTTGTTTACAACAAAATTTTTCGTAATGTACCAGCATGATTTGTTCCCTTTTTTTAAGTTGTATTATTAATTTTAACATTGTATTTGCACAAATAAATTATGAATTAACAGTATAATTGAATATTTTGTTTGCCATCAATATGACCCGTGCGGCAGCACGGGTGCAAGGTCTAGTGTGAGATAAACCCTAAAAAAAAGATGGCATTTATAGAAGGCGAGCTACATTTCACGCGGGTGTTAGAATTTTGAAAATCAAAACAATAATAAATAATGATCTTAAATATTGCTTTTTACCATCGATTGAGTCTCTAATACAATGCAAAAGGGTAAAGTTGTATTTTCATCCCAAAGGAGAAACTAGGGTAACTTTTGATGGATCGCTTTTGCTGGGAGTGTTAAATTATGATCTCTCTATTTTTTATCTACCGTGTTTATCTTCTTTCAAAAAAAAAAATCTACTGTGTTTATCTCTCTCTCTATATGTATAATTTTTTTTAGGGATATTAATATAAAAATTATGTTCATTAAAAAAATTATTTTATCAAAATCAAGTAATTTGAATCACTTGAGCGAGGGTCCTGACCTTAAAAGGTTGTTGTTTGTCAAACTTTGCTGTTGATATGTGAGAATTTTGTGTTTGGTAACGTTTGCCAACACTTCTCTTAAAAAAAGTGATCATATTTGTTGCTTGGTAATGTTTGTGAACACATACTCAAAACACACATGTACACGGAGGAGTAATGTGATGATCCAAGTTCGATCGATTCCAAGATTCCATATAAAATGTTCTCACATCCAAACCACTAGGTTGTAGCACCGAGGACTTGATATTAATTACAATTTGTGTCAAAATTTTAAAGTTATGTAATATGGAATAAATGTGGTACGTTGTAGTCTTAAACAATTCTCAAAATAAAAATATTAAACAACTTATAGCAAGAGACTGCATTATACTGCTTACAGAAAAGATGACAAAATCAGATGGATAACGTTGTTACACAAAATGGCATGAAAACTTATGTAACGGGAATAACTCATAGCCGACCTTAATCACAAGACAACCAGCAAGGCTCCATACTGAAACACTCTCAACAAAAAGTGCCTTCTTATTTCCCTATTCTACCAAACTTCAATAATACATAATTGAAATATCACAAGTTGCCATGACTGTATACAGTCATTCTAAACTCATTAGTTTCTTCACAGGTCCTCTGGGCCATTAATTTCCTGCGCATACAATTCAACCATTAGGTCCAACAATCAGAATGACAACCTCCCTAAAACATTAACAAGCCTGATTCCAATTATGAAAATGGATCCTTAACATTTATGGCAGGAAAGTAACCGTGACTTCAGTGTTTTTTAAGAAAGAGAAAGGCGGGAGAGAGAAATATAGGAGAGGGATAGAGAGAAAGTCATTGCAACTTTCCCACCCTAAAGGTAGAGGATCGGTGCCTGAGAGAAACATTTGCAGGAATTTTCAGTTAAGGCACGGTGATTTTATGGCGTGATGTAAAATTCCGTGTACTGTTTAATACCTTGTTTTCAATTACGGCTCCGTCGGGAATTTCCAGCTTTACATCAGATTTCGCTACGATACTGACTTTCCCCTGTTAAGGCACCAGAAAAACAACATATGTCAAAAATAAAAATTTCAAGACAGAATGGTTACTGGCAGTCATAAAATAAACTGAGAACTTCATCAAAATAGTTTTGGACCAGTTAGTACATCAATGAAATAAGGTTCAAAGTAGACTCTGGTCTATGTAGTTGTCCTTCATTCAGGTTTTGATCCCTATAACTTTATTTCTTGGTTATAGGGACCAAACTTATTAAGTTCGACTATAGGTACCAATCCAATCAATCACCAAGGGTAAAATACTCAATTTGATCCTTAGAATTGTATGACTATATCAATCTAGTCCTACATGCTATCAATATTCTAAAATGTTAATCAGATTAGTCTCTCTATCAGACTATCAGTATTGGCAGGTACTGTAATGACACTAAGGTACTACAAATGATGGAGATGCATTTAAAACTAAATGATGTTAAAGATGCAATTGATAACATATCAAACCTGTTTAACATTTAGCAATAACAGTGATCATTTTAGAATAATGATAATGTGAGGACTAGGTCAACTTGATACAATCCTAAAATTTTAGAGACCAAATTGAATATTTACTCCAATCTTAAAATATGTGGATCATTTCCCGTCTCATTAAGTCTTACTCAGATAGGGGCCGAAAAGATTGATTAAGGACAAAAACAGCAAAAAAATATAGAAATCAAAACCCAGCTCCATGGAAACTATATGGACTAAAGTTCACTTTAAACCATAAAATGATAACCCGGTTTTCTTGCTTACATGGATAGTTATCTCAACCAAGACATTATAAAATTCGTGACATTAACAAAGATTATTTTGATGAATCTTTCAACTGTATATGGTTACTAATTCAAACAGCCGAACATTAGAAAAACAATTCTGAGCTTCCTATTAATAAAACATAACTTTGACAGTTTTTGGTAGTAAAATCTTCAAAAGTTAGTTATAAGAACACTACAGTTTCTTGCATGTGTGTGTGTGTAGGTCAAAGAACTTAGGGAAAAAGAAAAACTCAAGTATAACCTATGACTTCTAATGATCGTGATAAATAATTTTTGAAGAAACATAAATCATTTCTGGTATCCAAAAACAACCACCAAAAGTTATCCCGCCAGGTGGGATCATCTAAATGGATCTGTCAACACTGTAAAGCCTTAGATTGCCATCAACCCTAAACTAATCACATTATATTAGGGGCGGAAGTTTAAGATAATAATTTGAGAAATACAGTTCTAAAACTCTAATAGCTTGACTTATTAAAATGTTTCGCGCTTCAAATAAAAAAAAATTAATGATTAATTCCAATACCTTGAGGATGACACTAGCTCCAAACGATACATCGCCAGCCACTTTTAGACTGTCAAGCTCAACAATACTAGGAATTGACTTGAAGCGGCTCAAGAAGTTGCTAACCTGTGAAGGAGGCAAAGACAATTAGTATCATAGTTGTCATATAACACAATAATCCGTAATATAGATTTATAGCAAAAATAATCCCGTAATATAGATCTTAACCTTCTTAAACTCTGGCCCCAGTTCAATGGAAGGGTTTTCAGGATTAGCCCTAGCTGTGTTTCGGATGACAGATCCATCTTCCAAGGTGTAGAGGTCTGACTGAAAAAAGAGATAACAAACCATGTCAAATAAGAGACTATAGTCAGATTCCAAGCAAATAGCCTTGAGTCAGAAAAGCTTAGAACCTGGACAAGAAGCAAATCTGAAGTTGCCTTCACAGGAAGGAACCGGGATCGAGGAACATTAATCCCAATAGCCTTGTCAAAGAACTGTTAAAAAAATGTGAAATTAAAAGCACTAGAAGAGAGTTATAGCAATGAGAACCTATAAATAAGTTAATAAGCAGTGAGTACCCTTATTGCTGCACCAGCTGCAGTTTCCAGCTGAAGAACTTTTACTCCATCAACTTCCTGAAAATCCATAAATTATGTGAGTAGTTACAGAACTAAATATATTTGTCAAACAACTAACTCACAGTATAGCATACTGCCCCCCTTAAGAGAAAATAAGGAAATAGAGGCTTCTATCACTTGAAAAATAACCAATTTGTACCTTTGGATTGGGAATAATCTCCATCTTAAGAGCATCAGCTTCGACAAGTCTTTTGATTGCGTTCAAGTTCACCCACCTATAGATTACTGTCAATACCTACTTGTGCATGTGTAATCTAAAACAATTAGGCAATAATCAGTGAAACTTACAAATTATTTGTGTTGAAAATTTTGAACTTCTCTATTGACTTGAATTCGCCGACCTGCATAGAGAATAGCATTTCATGTGAATGGAATAATTAGCAAATCTTTTCTCCACTCTCCCCAAAAGTGAAGGCTTAAAATCACCATTTACAAACACGTCCCTGCCTTGCAAAAGTATGTTCTGCCCCTTAACTATATAGCATTATATCATCAGTGAATATTGTATAAATTTCGATTACAATAAATGTTAAAAGTTCATAGTTATTGTTCATACTATCAAAAATTATAACTGATTATATAGAAAAATATGCCATGCAATTGCTTTGACATAAGATTAAGAACTCCTTATCAGTTTTGATTTAACAGAACTTTGCTCAACATTAGGGACCAAAGTAACAGCTGACACTGTACATTGCTACGTAACAAATGATAAATGCATAGAATAACTTGTACATTTCCATCCTTTAAAAGTTTAATGAAAGGAAACCTGGTGTGACTTCAATGAAGATGAGAAAAACAATCAAGATTTGTATGGTTTTTCTTTCACTTTTTTGTTAGAAAGGTTTAGTCAAACACATGACTACTCTGGTAAAACAAGTAACATATCAGTCCAACTTAGAGTTTTTCACCACAAAAGAAAATGAACTCAAACAAGTCAACACCATCTCTCTATATATATTAATGCTTAATCACTACAATTATTTTCAAACAATTATAATTAACATTACATAACGAAGTAATTTATCTAAAAACATTGCCTACACTTGGAAGAGAGAGATGATTCATGAAAAAGACAGATTAGTAGCTTACGTGTTCATCTGGGACTTGGGCAATTTCCAGGAGCTGCATTAAAGAATTGATCAGATGAAATACTTCTATAACTAGAGTACTAAAGCAATCAGATGAAATATCAATCAGAAGAAACTAAATCAGCAAAATGACATGCCTGAACCCTTCCTTCATAAGAAATTAAAGTGCCGCCCTTAACATCAGCCAATGTTTTGGGAGTAACCTGCTTGATAAGAACATAACATTTTTAAAACTACTGTAAGCCTAAAAAGTAAAAGGGAACTACTTGATAACAATCATCTTTCCTTACCTCCATACAATATTCATTCTTGTGCTCGATCAGATGGTTTAAAATTTCTAGATCAATGAGTCAAGCACACAAATAGAACTAAAGGAATGCTTTTCATGTGAAAGTAACAGTTAAAAACAATTAAAAATGAAAGAACAAATGGACTTAGTTAAGGATACTCAAGTCAACTATAGCTCCCAAGTTATCTGAATTGGCAACAAACACGTACTCTTTACCCTGTAAAAACAAAAGGGAAAAGAAAACAATAGTGATGATAATGGTCATAAGATTAAATAAAAGAAAGTTAAACTACAAACAATATGAGCTCTGGGGTCAACCTGTGATAATAGTGCATCAAGTTTTCCACTGTTCGATAATGATGGGAAGACGTCTCCATGGCCAGGAGGGTACCTAATGCACAGAATTACTCATGAGCCAAACTTGGAATTCTAATTGCAGATAGGCTCAAGGCTAGTTTCAACTAGCTTTAACAATTTCCAAGGTAAAAACAACTATAAAGCATATGCACCACATACATTATAACCAAGGCTGTTAGTCTGTGTGAAATTGTGGAATCGCCATACACTAGATTCATAGAGCTAATACAGAAATATGTTTAAAAGTAAAATGCTTATTATAGAATATAAACGTAATGTTAGGAACCAATCTAAGCCTATGTGGGTTTACTACAGAAAAAGGGTAGGAATACAAATAAATAGCTAGCTGGGGTGGTTGGTACTCGTTTCTGTTAGATAAGTATGTTGCTCCTAACACATAATCTAATAATATGTTTGTGGTAAATATTCAATATTCTAATTTATTAATAAAGCATACCAACCTAAAAAGAATGTAAATATTCTATAAGTAACAAGTAAATTAAACTAAGATGGGTTGATAGAATGGACCAGAATACACAAACACAACATCACAATTAAAAATTTCTTTGCAGATCACAATATAGATTGCACTTGCACATAAATTTATAACTCTGCAAACGAGTTAACCCAATTTTAATACCCAAAGTTGTAAATACACACAATTCCAAGTTAAGAGTTTGACATCTATGAACATAACCATAATATGATATTACTTAGGTCTGGGACATCATTACCACGATATCAAATTTGAACGACGACACTAGCAAGCCTCTCACAATCACACTTATGTCATGCATGTAACTTATGGCCCAAAACATTCAAGGAATGCTAAAACAAGCCTTTAAAAAGTGCAGATGTTTCCCAAAGCAAAAACAAATTAATTATATCCAGACCACTTATCTCCAAGATAGCAGACACATGGTGTTAAAGTACCCAAACAAGTGATATACATACAAAAATCAACAACAGTTTGATGAATCGAAAAGTACATAATTGCTAATGCAGGGAGTTAAAGGCCAATGATGTGTTATTTATCAGAAAGTTAGACAAATTAATAGGATTTCAATTTATGGGCAGAAACATCATATCACACCATGTGGCTTTGAGAGCGAAGTTTTTTACATAGACAAATATTAAATCCTCTTCTTCAACAAGTACCAGATGTATTTTAATCCATCCCAAGATTTCTGTTATATGCTATGTCTATTTTCACGAAGATCATTTTTATAAAAAATAAATAAAAAATTCCATAATAAATTAATTCATTTGACAGTTTAAGAAAATATCATACTGTGAAAACAAAAATGACAGGGTGAGTGCTCTAAACTAATTAGGAGCTTTACACAAAAAGGCATTCCCTTGAATAATTCTCAGATAGATTAACATGGATCCCTTTAGATGTATACCTATATTAATCATTTACTAATTTATACGCGGGATAAAAGAAACACAAGAAAGACATAAATCTAGTGAAAGTTGTGAAATCAATAAAATAAAATAGTAGAGTGAAAACACTGAACAAATGAAGACATACCACCCATCCTTGCCAGTGATCCCTTTGGAAGGCAATGGCGAAAAGTCATCAACAACCAATCGAGGATACTGGCTCTGAATAAATTCAAATAGTGCAACAAAACATCAAAACAAGAAGTTAAAAGTTGAAACTCCAGAAAATTCATAACATAGTAAAACAAGAAATTAAAGTTACAAACCTGGTTAAATGTATGGATCTCAATATTATGGTTTTGGTACTTTTCAATAATCTACGAACAGACGCACAGTCAGTTGACATGCCAATTTGGATTATATTTAAATTCAGCAGAGTGGATTAAAGGTAAACTACAAGTACCTTTTGAGTGTCGTCATGGGTGTTGAATGAGTTCATCAAAAGCAAAGGAACGTTGCTTCCATATTTGGAATTGAGATTCTACAACAGTTGAAGTTATCATTAGAAAGTCCACATGGAAGGGGAAAAACAAAATTAAAAATCAAGCAATAAGAAAGAATGACCAGAAAATAACCTCGATTTGGACGACAATCAAATCTAAAAATGTCAACCCATCACGAACTTCAATGACAGATCTGCATTTCATTTACATACAAATTAACACTTACAAATACAGATCAACAAAAAATAATGATCTAGGACAAAAAAAAACAATGGTTCAAGAAAAAATCTATCCCACTACATGTCATCAAATTAATTCTCTACTTTACATAGATTCTACATTCAATATATTCAAGAAATAGTTCACATTTTTCCTTAAATAATAGGAGGCAATCTTTTGATCATCATCAAGTTCTAAAAACAGGATATTAACAATTAATCAATATCATATATGATCTAAGGGCCTGTTTGAACTTTGAATTGACTTATTTAAGCTTATCTACTATCATAAGCACTTGTGAGGTTGTTTGGGAGAACTTATGAAAAAAACTTATGACATACATAAGCTGTTTCCGGTTTATTCCATATGCTTTCCAGGATAACTTAAGAAAACAACATATAGCTTATACGAAAAATAGTTTAATTTTATTTCATCTTTTATTATTAAAATAGCTTATGCTATAAGATGCTTATCCAAACAAGGCCTAAATATCAAATCTCAAACAGAATTTCATGCATAGGTAACATATACATACTTTGGACCAGTGCAACCCATAGTAGTCCCCAAACCTCCATTAAGCTTCAACACCACAAGCTTATCCAAAATATTCTTTATATCCGACGCACCTGAAATCAAAACCGATTCCGTTACACGTAAATATAACAAAATCAATCCATCGTAACACATCACAATTTACAAAATCAAATCAACAAACACAAAATAAAACACAATAATTCGTTAGTATTTAATTACCAGCAGGAGTTGGCGCCAAAGTATCATAAGGCACAACAACTTCATCAGTTGGTGTCTGGATCTTACTCCATTCTACATGCTGCGCTTCTCCACTACAACATATTCAAATTCAAATCAATAAACACAAATAAATCACGGATTAACAGAAATAAAATAAAAAATCAATAAACGATTTACATGAACTTTTTCGGTTACATCACAGATCAAACTTCTTCGGTTACATCATAGATCAAAATGTGAAACTCAAATCGATGATTGAATTACCTGAGGTAACGAGAGACGAGGTTGATGAATCCGTTTTTCTCATTCTCACTGCAAAAGACAACACATATCAGATTCAAATCATAGATCATGAAAAATTGAAAAAACTCAACAATTTCGATGATTATCGATGAAATTGAGAAAATGCGAACCTGATTTGATCCAATCCAGCAACAGCGGATTTGAGATTGGCGAGATTGGTTTCAGTAGCGGTAGCCATTGGCGATGGAAGATGCGAATGTGTGTGTGGAGAGAAGAGAGCGAGAAGAAGGTGATGAATGAGTGAATGAAGAATGAAGAGAGGGGTGTGGTGTTTAAGGGTGATATCTTGCTGTAAGAAATTGACACGAAAACAAAACGCTATTGTCACTCAAGTTTATTTTTAGACATAAACCGAATATGCTTTTCTATTGCACCAGAAAAATAATTAGTATTTATTGGTTTTCTTTCATTCATGCACAGGTTGGTTGGTACTACCGTCCAATCGTGAAAAGAGTCGCGCGTTTTTCACGCAAAGCTAAATAAGAAAAAAGAGATTTAGTTTTTAAGTAAATTTCACTCCTTCTCTCAAAAAAAAAAAAAAAAGTAAATTTCACTCCTTTGATGAGAGATGATTAAATTTGAGATTTTTATTAATATCTTTTATTTAAAAAATAAATTCAAAACAGAATATTTTTGAAAGCACAAATCTTATATGCATTCACTTATTATAAGTTTTTTTTTTTATGGTTCTTAACTAAAACTAAAACTACATGTTCCTTTAAAAAAAAAAAACTAAAACTACATGTTTTATGGCTATAATAAACTTTGAAGAAATCACAAGTAGTTTAGTTTTGTTTTTTATGCAAAATAGAAAATATAATAAATAAAAAGAAATAGATACAAAGAGACATTAGACGTGACCCAAGAATAGAGGTGTAGCCCTTTATGTGGAAGGGGTAGTCTTGGCTACCCAAAAACAATATTATTTTTGAGTTGGTAGGTATCTTTATATAATACAAAAGCATACTTCTATGGGAAAAAGTACATGTGGCATCTTCACATTCTTCATCACATTTAATGTTTTCTTATCACCCAATCAAATTAAATTATGACTCATTTGTTTTTTATTAGCCAATCAAGATGGACAATGACTCATTAAGTTTTCATCAACCAATCAAAATTGATCAAGCCATGATTTTTTTCCCTATATATAGACAATTTTTTTTCATTATTTTCATATGTCTCTTCCCCCATCAACAAATCATTATTTTTTTCATTATTTTTTATGTGTTTTGAAATCATAGAAGTTTAATCAATTGGTCGTAGATTATGGGGTTGATTTTCTTTTTTATTTGTATCTAATTGTTAATGGATAATGTTACTTTCCCAGGATCTCATTGGAGAGCATGTGTCTACATTCTACGACTTCAAGATGTTCAACATCAACAATATAATTTTTAGTCAAGACAATGTTTTGTATTTGATATAGAATCAAGATGTTAGAGTTTAGATACCTTAGGTTTATTGAATATTATTTAATGAATTTATATGTCGATAAACTAATCTCAATAAATTGATTTAGCCTTTATCTATATCTATTTTATGAATTTTTGTCTTGCACAAAAACGTATATTACACATGAACTCTTATTTGATGAATCCTACACATGAACTCTTATTTGATGAATCCTAATTGATGATTTTAAATACATCTCCGGACATGTTAAACATCATCATAAAGGTTGCATACAATTGGTTCACATCATCTAATTTGGACAAACCTTTTCTAATAAGAAGACATCTTAAATCATCATGTTTTACTACGGCTTTTCACTTATCATAGTTTCTTCAATAGAATGTATCAAAAGCTTCAATCAACCATTGAGCAATATACATGGTTTCTTTTTTATTTCTTTTGACCATATATGAGATAATACACAATCCTTTAAGTGTCATTTCATCTTATTTATTTGACAATCAATATATGAGTTTTTCTCCTTTAATTTGTGAATTAGATAGCTACTATTAAATAATTTTTTTGTGGGGACTATTAAATAATATTGTTAATTTTGTTATCTACCCTTTATTATAAATATCATCCATTTGCAAGCAATTCCACCCACCATTTCAATCAAAAATTGTATTATTTTCAATCTTTTGTCTCAATGTCATGCCTTTTTTCTTTTTGTTTTTTTTTCCTTTCTAAGTTTCGCGTATTTGGTATTTTTAACAAGCAAAAATGATTTTTTTTTTTTGAGAAAAAAAAATCCATTTAATATAGTTCTCAAATATAACACAAAATGAATTATATTAACACAAAATTTTCATGTATTTTTGTATACTTAATAATTTAATATAGTTCTCAAATATAATTATTTTCGCATTTATTAAGGATAATATAATGATAAAGCAATTTAATAGTAATTAATATGTCATTTAAATTAGAATGATTATATAAAGGTTAAAATGTGTCATTTAATTATTTAGAATGAAAATGCCTCATTTGGTGGATCAGACAGGAAACTGAAAAAAATTAAATGATAGCGTTAATTATAACCCTTAATTAAAGGAAACAACTAAACACTACCAAAAAAAAAAAGGAAACAACTAAACCAAAAAAAAAAAGATGGAAACAAACAAATATTGAAGTAGTATATTATAACAAATAAATGGAAGACATTTAAAATTCAAATAGTTCGATTTTCCTATCTGTATAAAAAAAATGAATTATTTGAATCTTTTAACCTTTTAATTAATGTTTTATATTCATTTGTTTTAAGGGAATATTTAATTTACATAAAAAAGTTTTTGACAAATTCACAAAAAAAAAATCTTTAAATTTTGATTTTTTTTTGAATGGATTAAATTTTGAAATTTTTATTTTTATAATTTAAAATAATTATATTTTATGTGTCATTTTAATTGGGTTGATCCAATAAATATTAAACTTTGTCATTTAATAGGTCAGACAAACTTTGTCATTTTATGTGTCTCTTATTAAGTTTCTACTTTGCGGCTTTTTCTATTAAAAATGCATTTATGTGCTACTTGAACTCTTAGAGAATGATTAAAATTTTAGTCTTTTGTATTTCTTACAAAATAGGAGTACTTTTTGTCCACGTTTTAATTTGGTCTACGTAGTTGAAAACATTGTTGGATGAAAATAAAATTATAATGTTGGATTAAATTTAAAACATTCCTGAAAATATGTTGTGTTTTAGCTTTTTAATTTGATTTTAAAGTTGAAAACAAAATAAATATATTATTGTCTAAAAAAACCTCACCAACCGATCCAATCCAAACCGGATTGGTTTGGTTTGGTTTGGTTTGGATTTTATTTTAAAAGTCAACCGAACCAAACCAAACCACGTATTTATTTATCTTGCGGTTCAGATGACTTTTACCCTTAAAACCGAACCAAACCGCACCGCGAACACCCCTACTAATACTAATAATAGCATTCCTAATCAAGATTGGTTTTGCTAATAATGAGTTGACTCAATTTCAAGGGTGTGGATTCAATCTCCGCTATTAGAGTGAAGATCTCTTTGACAAGGGATCTCTAAATTTTTGTAAGTGCTTATTGAGTCATGAGACATGTCCTGACCTTGATGTGTCCTAAATTTTTTTTATGTAAAATTAAAGTCTATTTGCCAGATTCTAAAGGAATTTTTTTTGTCAAATAATAATAACAAAGATAATTTAAAAGGAGAATCGAATGATATCTAAAATTAAATTTTACCAATAACTTGGTAATTTTTCAAATTTCAATTTTACGAATTTCCTACAATGTTTATCTTAATTTTTTTTAAAATTATGTCATATGTTTTAATAACAAATGCACGTAATTGTCAAAAAAAAAAAAAAAACAAATGCACGTAAATGTGTTTTAATATATAAAAAAAACTTTCTATATTATAAAGATTTGGCTTCAAAAGAATACAAAAGTACATGTGTACATATATGGTGCTTAAGCTCACTAAATGTTATCAAACTAATCCACATCAGCATGTACATTTTCAGTTTTTAGTGAGAAAGGAATGCATTAATATGATATTTAAGATTAGACATTTATCATATCATTAGTCAACTATGCATTTATCCTATAAGATATCCATACTTGATGATATCACAAAATTAAAGGGGTAATTGATGTTTTTCTTTTTTGAGGGGAAGGAGGTAATTGAGGTTATTTAAGTGATTTTTATTTTATAAAATATTGTTTCTAACTTTCAACATTTTCACACTGTTTCAAAATTCAACGTTCATTCTAAAATTTGAAATTCTTCTCGAATTCTCAAATCCCTTTTTCGTTGAGTGGAGAGTTTGGTTTTCGATTGTGTCCTCCTTCAATATACATTGACATCTAAATGTAAATTTTACATATCATATTTGTAATTTTTTTTCTAAATTAAAAGCACAATTTAAAGAGAATATATGACGTCTCAACTAGACTTTATTCATTTTTGCTTATATATATATATATATATATATATATATATATATATATATATATATATTAAATTATTAAAAAAAGGGGGAGATACAAATACAAATTAGGGGGACATAAACCTACCCCAGTAAATCCACGCAAAAGTGTAGGTCGACCCTAAACGGATAATACAAAAAATTAAAACAACACAAGTGGGTCAGCTTCTAATTAATCCTAAAACTAATCAAAGGTTTTGCGTATATATGTAACACATCAAATTATTTCCCTAATTTATCTATCATATATTTTTTTAATAAGCATGTATTTTGTCAACTCAACATATCATATTAGCGTTTTTCCATTTTTAGATTCCTCCAAAGACCAAAAATGAAGGAATTTAAAATAACGCAAAAAAATAAAATGATTTTTTTATATTTAATATAAAAAAATTAAGCTAATGATATTAAAAAACTAACAAAATATTTCATCATAATGTTTGAAGTTATGAGGGAGTCTTCAATGGGTTGGATCTTCATATTTGGCTAAGAGAAACCCCACAAATGAGATTGACACACCCCTAAAAAAATGAGATTGACACCACATCTCACTTATATGTTACTCAATATGTACTTTTGCATCTAATGTGTTAACTCACACACGACACATTAACATCTCTCCCTTAAGCGTGAGACTCTTTGTATCTATGATATGGTGAAATAACCAAATAAGGCCATTTCGTAGAGAGATGTTTTCACTCATTTATTTCATGAGAAGAGAAAAAATAAAGTAGAAAAAGAAATCAGATGAAAAAAGAATTTGAACATGAGAGAAAAAGTAAGGGAGAATAGTGAGTTGTTGGTAATTTTATGGGTTTGTTACGTTGAAGAAAATTGAGATAATTTAGTAATTATGCTATCAAAGTATCAAACTCATTAAAAAGTCAACATCAATTTAAAATGTCTAATAAACATCTACAATTTTCCTTTTTCAGATTCCACCAAAGACCAATAGTGAAGGAATTTGAAATAATAGATGTTGAATAAAAATATATATTGCCTTGACAAAAAAAAATTGCATGAAAATGAATGACGTCCAACATCTAAATGTTAAGATTAAAAATATTAAAAAAAAATAACACGCAAAACTAACAAAACAAATTATCATAATGTTGGAATTCCCAGTGTAGCCTACATTAGGTTATATCGTAACATTATGCTAAGAGAAACCACAAAAATTAGATTGATACCACATTTTCATACAATTTTTTTAGTTCATATTACTTATATGTTATTCAACATCTTCTCTTTTCTCCATTATAATTTTAACTCACATTTGACATATTAACATCTCTCTCTCAAGTGTGCGAGTCTCCACGTCTGTAATTATGTGACATAGGCAAATAAGGTCAAATGAAGGCACAACATGGTCATAAAGATGGGATGGTAATAATTAAATGGCTTAAATATGTTATTCGTCCCTGCAAATAGGGGTCGCTTAAAATTTCATCCCTGCAATCGCTAATCCTTTTTTTTTTTGCCCTTGCAAAGTTTAATCAGTTAAAAATTCGTCCCTTGACCAAGTTAATGACTGCCACGTCATCAAATTAACAAAACGGCATGGGAATTGACGAAAATACCCCTGGCTTATTTTTTTTTTGTTTTTTTTTCCTTAAAAAAAAATTCAGTTTTTTCCCGAATTTTTTTTACGATTTTTTCCCGAAAATTTTTCAGTTTTAATTTTAACAGTTTTTTTCCGAATTTTTTTTTACTTTTAATTATTTTTCAGATTTTTTTAATTTAAAAAAGAATTTTCAAAATTTTGGAAAAAAAAAATTTTTTGAAGGAAAAAAAAATTAGCCCAAGGGTATTTTCGTCAATTCCCATGCCATTATGGTAATTTTGATGACGTGGCAGTCATTAACTGGGTCAAGGGACGAATTTTTAACTGTTTAAACTTTGCAGGGGCAAAAAAAAAGGATTAGCGATTGCAGGGACGAATAACATATTTAAGCCTAATTAAATAGAAGGAGGTTTATATTTCTTACTTTTATGAGAAGAGAGAAAGGAAATTGAAAAAGAAAGAAGATGAAAAATAAATTTGAGATTGAGATAAATGATACAGGTAAAAAAAAAAATGAATTGTGTATTTGTCGATGAGGTTATAAGAAATAAAGTGAGTTGCTGGTAATTTTATAGGTCTATCGAAGAAGTTTGATATTTTTGGGTAATTAATAAGCACAAATTATGTCAACTCAACATTCTACGTGAGAATTTTTCTATAGTTAAATCCAACCAATGATCAAAAGTGAAGAAATTTGAAATAATATAGATTGATTAAAAAATAGTGCATGAAAATGAATAACATCCAAAAACTTATATTTAATATAAAAATGAAATAAATGACATCAAAAAACTAACAAAATAGTTAATCATAATGTTCGGAGTTTTGAAGAAGACTAAAATAGGTCAGAACAACACATTAAGCTAAGTGCGACTATAAAAGTGAGATTGACACCACATCATCACCAAAATCTTAACACATTAGTTATATTGATCATCTCACGTATCTATTTCTTAACAATTGACACATTAACATATCTTCGTTAAATGTGAGACTCTCTTCGTTTGAGATCTGGTGACATAGCCAAATAAAGCTAGACGAAGGCAAAACATAGTAAAAAAGGTTGCTTGATGGTGGTTTCATGGAAGGAGATTTATGTTTGCACATTTAATGAAAAAGAGAGAAAGAAAAATAGAAAAAGAAATAATATGAAAAAGAAATTTGAACATGAGAGAAATGATAACGGAAAAAAAGTAGTGTGTGTTTTGTCCGTGGAAATATTAAGAAAAGAGTGTGTTAGTGATAATTTGATGGGTTATTTGAAGGAGTACGAGATTTATGAGTAATTATTTCACCAAAAAATAGACTCAATAAAAAAAACTCCACATCAATTTAAAATGTCTAATAAACATGTACACATGTACTTTATCAACTCATCATAACATATATGTAGTTTTCTATTGTTCAATCTCATCAAAGATCAAAAGTGAAGATATTTGAAATATAGAGGTTGGATAAAAAAATTGAATGAAATCGAACGACATCCAAAAATATACATTGAATATTAAAAAATTAAGATATTATATTAAAAAAATAAAAAAATTAAATAATTCATCATAATATTTGTAGTTATAAGGGAGCCTACAATGAATTGAATCATCACATTTGACTAATAAAACTCCAGAAGTGAGATTGACGTCACATCTTCACCTAAAACCTCAAGACATTAGGCATATTATCAATTCATTCATATGTTGCTCAATATATATTATTGCATCCAAAAGAGAAGTTTAACTCACATGACACATTAACATATCTCCCTTAAGGTTAGGAATCTCTGTGTATGTGATATAGTGAGATAGCGAAATCAGATCAAAGATACAACATCGTAAAAAAATTTGGTTGGTGGTGGTTTCATAGAGGAGTGTTTTTGTTTGTTTCTTTCATGCGAAGAAAGAAAGGAAATTAAAAAAAGAAAGAAGATGAACAAGGAATTTGAACATGAGAGAAATTACGAGGGAACAAACTAAGGAAAGTATGTTTTACCCATGAGAGTATAGGAAATATAGTGAGTTACTGATAGTTTATGGATTTGTTGAAGGCGTTGGCGATTGCTGGTAATTATGCTACCAAAATATTAGACTCATTAAAAAAATACCACATCAATTTAAACTGTCTAATAAACATGTATTTTGTGACCTAAAACATCTATATTTTCCACTATGATTCCACCAAACACCAACAGTAAAGAAATTTATAGTAACAAAGGTTGAATAAAAAAATTGCATGAAAGCGAATGACATCTAAAAATTAAAATTTAAGGCTAAAAATTCAACAAATGACAGCCAAAAAGTGAAACAAAAAAATCATCATAATATTATGTCTTCTGTGGAAGCCTACAATGGGTTGTATCATCACATTAGACTAAGACCAATCATATAAGTGAAATTGATATTGCATCAATCGTAAGATATTAGATATATGAGTCACCATACTTATATGTTGCTTAACATCTATTCTTGCATATAATGTGAAATTGTTACTCACGGTTGACAAATTAACATCTCTCCACTAAGTATCATAGTTTCTGTATACGTGAACCACTACCAAGAACCGCTCCCCCACAAATGTTGAACCGGGATATGATACCGTCGTTGGACCTTCAAGGGGAGACATCACTGGTGTGGATCAGCACATTGGAGAAAGAACAACCACACAGGTAAGAATGATACCACATCTTCATTCAAAACTTTAAGGTTTAAGTATGTGTTTTTTTCCATTTGTTTGTTGTTCAACCTCCAATATTTTATCAAATCTTTTAGCTTTAATCGATACATGATACATAATAATATTCTCTATGTCAAGTATAACCAAATTCTAGCCCGTGCTTGGCACGGGTGTCCAAACTAGTGTATTTATATTCAGCTACCCAAATAATAAATATTGAGTTACCTTAAATAAGTTCAGTTGTCGAAAATTAGCATAGATAAGAAAATTAAAAAATTACTACATGATTGATAGATTCATTTATATTGGCTTGGAACTTCCGGTTTCAATAACAACTATAGAGAAAACTTTTTCAACAATAAAAATTATCAAGACAATAGTCATAAACGTATTAAACGGGGCGATGCGTTTCTTGCAAATAACCTAGTATTTGTTTACATTGGAAAAAACATTATTAATCTATTTTGTAAACAATCAATATGAATAAAATTGGGTTCTTAAAACGCATTTTGTCCAACTTTTCTAAATAGCTATTGTTAATTTTTATCATTTGTTGCTGATATAAGCTAACTTTCATCATTTGTTGCTGGTATAAGCATTATTAATCTATTTCATAACTAATTTTTGGATTATTTTGTTTTTAAAATCTACAACACTAGCAATTTTTAAATTTTAGTCCTTAATTTATCAATATGAATAAAATTGGGTTCTTAAAACGCATTTTGTCCAACTTTTCTAAATAGCTATTGTTAATTTTTATCATTTGTTGCTAATATAAGCTAACTTTCATCATTTGTTGCTGGTATAAGCTAACATTATTAATCTATTTTATAACTAATTTTTGGATTATTTTGTTTTTAAACTCTACAACACTAGCAATTTTTAAATTTTAGTCCTTAATTTTTTGTTATATAGATTAAATCCAAGACTAAAAACACTTTATTTGTAAAATTTTAAAAAATAAAGACAAAAATTGAATAATTTCTTTTAAGGTCTAAACCTAAAAAAATATAATTTATAGGACTAAAAAAATATTTTATCCTTAAATTTAATATGCTTGATTAAAAAAAAAATTCCTTCAAAAAAAGATTACAGTATTTTATTTTTTCTTTTTAGTTGGCCCCTGCGTAATTTTTTTGCTAGCTTCGCCATTCCTCAAGAATAACCTAAAAGGGAATACAACATGATAAATCAATCCAAGTAAATCTACTCTAATCTATCCTAACAAAAATTCACTAATTACAGACGCACCCCAATATACCAAGTTACAAAAAAGTATGAAAAGTGAATATCTACGTAAAAGAACCGTTAAAGTTTAGGCATGGCTTTAGTTGGAAATCATAGGAAATTCACAAAAAGAAAAAAAAAAAATCCTTCTTCAAGATATACACCAAAATATCTTTTTTTTTTTCCTCCTAATATAATTCATCAAATAGATATGATATAGCACCTCACCAACAAAAAAAAGTAATTACACCACAAAAAAAAATTGATATACCACCTTACGAATTTATGTTTCTTTTTCTTTAGTTATATATCGTTTTTCGTATTTTTTTTTTAAGGAAAGTAGTTTATATCATTTTATTACTAATTAAAATGTGTTTAATACAATCTGGTATTTCTACCAAAACCTGGAAATTAGTTGAGGATGTGGCTGCCTTAGCTAATCTATGAGCTGCATCATTTGCTTGTCTCCTCACAAACTCAACACTAGAGTTGATATAGTATTGTTCAAAGATAGTTTTACAATTATGAATAATCATCACAAATTCTGTAACATCCTGATGTGCAGATGAAAAACTATCCACCACTATTTTAGCATCAAGCTCAAAATCGATAGGTCCTAATTGTAAGTTATGAACCCATTCTAAAGCTGATAATAGTCGAAGAGCTTCGCCAACATGTACCTCACAGACTGGAATAAACCATTCAGTTTTTGCCAAAACAAAAGTGCATGTGTCATCCCTTATACAAACTCCTGTTCCCACTCTATTAGAAAGCTGGGAGAAAGAAGCATCAATATTGCACTTAAATCTTCCTTCAGCTGGTTTGATCCATTTCACATTTCATTCTTGTCGCGGATGTGCATAATATGTATTACAAATCCTATGTGCATCTTGCCAATCATGAAGCATAATTTTTGCTCTCTCGATAACATAAACTGGAGTATCAATTACCTCATTCCACACTGTTGTTTCTTTGTTTCCATATACTCCACAACACACAACAAAATAAAGATGCATCGTCCTTAGATAAATCATGTAATGCTTTGAAGATATATAATATTCTTGCTATCCATATCTTGTTGTAGCAAAATAAAAATAGAAGAAAAGAAAGGAAGTATACTCCAAACATTTAAGCTACTTGGACATTGAAAAAATAAATGAAGTGTATCCTCATTGCTCACCGTACAGTGTACAATTCATAGGACATGTGACTCCTTTATCTTTTAGAAGTACACTAAGCAATTCCAACACTTGATTGGTTACAATGTAGAGTTCTCAGCTTTTTATCAAAGTAGAGAGACGGATCATTCTTGTTTGCTTTTTTGATGAAAAATTTGATAGGGAGGGGAGAAAAAGTTGAATTATATGACTCATTTATCATTATTGTATAGGTTACAAATATGATATCAATAATATGTATAAAGAAGCTCAAAGGAGATGGTCGGTCAAAGCTTGCAGAAATGATATATGTTCACTCAAGAGCGCGCGTAGCAGCCAGCAGCCAGTTTTCAATTTTTGAAGAATAAATTGACACAATTTCTTATACTCCCTCCGAATATGCTTTTCTATTGCACCAGAAAAATAAATATTCCCTCCGGTCCTATATATAAGAAAATTTTCAAAAAAATCTTTGGTCCAAATTATAAGAAAATATCACAACTTTTAAGGTGTGGTTATTGCTTAAAAGACTTTTCTACCCCTTATTTAATGTTTTTGTTTTTAATATTAGTAGGTGTATTTAATGCTTCACAACTTTTTATAAGGGTATATTTGCAAAAATATTCAAAAAGTTACACTAATTAATAGTTGCATTGGTTTTGATGTTTTTTGGTTTTTCTTCTTATAATAAGGACCGGAGAGAGTAACTTATATGTTCTCTTTAATCACTGGATGATAGAAATAAGAAGATTAATAGTTTATTCTAGGCTTAATAGCATTTTTTGCCCCCTAACTTTCACGAAGTTGCGATTTTGGCTCCCTAAGAAAAAAAACTACAAAACCGCCCTCTAAGTTTTGCAACTGTAGCAGTTTTGGTCCCCCAAGGCCAATTTTAAATAAAAAATAACACGTGGCACCTCACTTAGGGTGCCACGTCAGCGTAGACCAAGTCAAAATTGGTCTTGGGGGCTAAAACTGCCACAGGTGCAAAACTTGAGGGGCGCTTTTGTAATTTTTTCTTAGGGGGCCAAAATCGCAACTTTTAAAAAGCTAAGGGGCTAAAACTGCTATTAAGCCTTTACTCTATCCACTGGATGGTAGAAATAAGAAAACTGACATATTCTTCTTGTGCTAAAAATTGTTTGATAATTGTTCATATTTGTTTTATTAAGTTGATTTTATTACTGATAGAAATTGATTTGATAATTAATCATAATTCTTCATTATTGAATTAACTTAACATGATTTTATCCACTTCATTTTTATTCTACAATTTATGAAATATTTAATTTTTTATGAATTATTTAAGGCGACTTAAAGAATTTATTCAAAAAATTGATAATAATAACCAATTTTAAATCCCAATGATTTTTTATTCTAATATTTTCATATGATTATTGACTAATCTAATTTTATAGGTAATTTTATAAATTATTTAATTTTGAGAATTTATGGTGGAATGAAAACTAATTTTTTTTAAAAAAATAATACTTTTAGTGACCGTCTAAACCGTATGTAGAGGTCTTTTATGTTTTCATTGGATTTTAGAGAATACCTACGGTTTTGTCCGTAGGCAAAAGTGTAAAACATATAGTGATGGCCACGTAGCAATGACAGACGGACAAAATTCTGTTGCCATTCGTTGAGCAAAAAGCATAGCCAATGTGGCCGTTGGTAAATGATTTTGCAACCTTTAGCTACGGAGTATAGCCTATAGTGACGGTTTTCATCCGTCACTACAAGTCCAGTCAAGTTCCTTCTAATTACTGAAATTGTAATGGTTTAATAATTGATAACCTATCTCTCATAGCATAGCATAGCCACTTATTATCTTATAGATAGATGTCTATGTACAAGTTATTTCATACTAGTAAACGATAAAATAATGTCAATATGCTTTCTATAATAAACTATAAGTTGTTTTCACAAGCAAGTCTAGAGAGCTTACGAAAAAGGGTTATGTACATGTATAAGTTGTTTTCAATAATTTCACAAGTGTATATGTCAACAGATATGATCAAATAAGTCAATTCTATTAATTAACAAGACTATTGGTTGAGCTTATGCCAACAGATAGGATTAACAACTTCTTTGCTTTACTTGGATATAAGTCAGCTCTTACAGGTGACAGTGGGAAGGTTATGGATAATGGTCCTAATAATCACATATTTATGTACTAAAGTGATCACGGGGTTCCTGGAGCAATGAACAAGTTTGGATCTTTATAATTGGGTCAAAGCTCAAAGATTAACCTTTAAGTAAATACAAAGAGGCACATCATTAAGAACATGGGGACTAGTCAAGAACCCTAATTATTTAATTTGGTTTTTTTTTATATTTTTAATAAAATAAATTAATTTGGCTGGATTTTTGATATTTTTTTGTTTAAGGAACAACATGATGAAGGTGAAGATGAAGATGATGAATGTTCTTATATATTTATGGGTTTCATAATTTTGAATATGAATTTTTTTAAAAAAAATAATATCCTATGTGGCTTGCCACCTCATCAGCTTTTTAATAAAACATGAAAAATGATTAACTTGTGCTTGTATATAAAGATAAAGGACATATGTGACAGAGAAAGAAAAAAAAAATAAAGGACTGATATGTTACAATTAAATAAGAGGTAATTGTAAATTTAATCAAAAGGGAATATGATATTCAATTGGACTATGATATGACATTAAAACAAGGTAATTGTAAATTTAATCAAAAGGGAATATGACATTAAAACAAGTAGTAGTTGACTCCTTGGACTATGATATTGAATTTGGCTAACCGTGAAAAGGGAATATGGGGGTGGGGACTTTAATGAAAATGTGGGCCAGATGATGTGGCTTTGCTAAATACTAATATGAGCAAAAAATGTAAAGGAAGGAGGAACTTCTCTCATGCCAACATTAGTAAACTTGTATATTAAGTACTGTTAGAAAATATATATCTCGGCCAGTGCAGTGCAGTGCAGATTCAAAAATCAAAACTCATTTGGTAGCCTCTCAAACATTTGAAGCTGAAAGAGAAAAAATGAAGGGGAGGTTATTCTGTTTTCTGCTAACTCTTCAAATAGCAAGTTTGGTTTGTGGAGCAAAAGGGTTTTTTCTTTCAGGTTAGTTAATTATTAGACACAAACAAAATCCACCTAGTAGTCTTCAACATGTTAAATCTTCTCATCCATTTTGATTTTGTTGCAGCTCAAGAAAAGGCTCAAAAACCTTCACTACCAGCTTATACCATGAATCAAAAAAGGTATGCACAATTTACACCACTATGATCTTATGTGAAAGATTTCAAAATGCTCATTTGTGTTACTTTAATTAATAATAATTTGTAGTGATGTACTACATGATCAGTTTAATTATTCCTTTCTTTGTTATCTTATAGTGATGACCCACTTATAACCAGAAGCACATATTCACCTCCACCACCTCAGGCGTCTTCTGGTCATGGGGGACGAGTGGTTCTCTTCGCTGTGCTTGGATCAGTTCTTCTTTTAGCCATTGGAGTGGCCACTATCATTGTATGGAGATTTTATGGACCCTGGATCACTCTTGTTGTCGATTTATCTATTGTTGGCGTAGCTTCCATTGGATTTGGTGTTTGGTTTCTGACTAAGTCCTTGAGTTAGAATAGTGCTTGGGAATTGTGAAGGTAGTGATTTATAATTTATAGTAACGTACATGAGTTTATTCTTTCTTTGTTATCTTATAGGGACAGGGTATATTGTTTCATTACGTTTATGTTTCTGTTTCAGTTAAAGGGTGTAATGGGAATAGAAGGTATGTCAAAGGCAAGGGAGGAAGAAAATGACAGAGGAGTTGGTAAAATAGGATTAAATGAATCTCTAACATGTTGAGTCAATGGCGTATGAGTCCTAAAGTTTGTCTAGAGTGGTTAGACGTGTCAATGTTGTGTCCGGTATTAATCAAATCTATTATCCATTTTATATTTTGTTAAAACTTAACATAACAATGATATCTATAAAGAATCTGTGTGATCGCACATGTATTTGCCTAGTTATATTAGAAAAAATGTTTGCATTTACAACTGTTGTTTTTGGATTTCCAAACTGTTGTATTTGGATTTCCAAATTCTATTATCTACCGAAGTTGTTACTAGGTTGAGTCACGACCAGGTCGCTCTCTTTAAGACGTTTCGTGGCACTACCCAAAATTGTGCGAGGTAGACTATCAACCACGCCGCCTCCAGGATAAAACAAGCCCAGCTACAACTGTGCGGTTAACTACTGCACTGTAGAAAACCGTTCGAGATATACACCCTCAAATATGGTACTAAGACCACTCTTTAATACTGAAACCACTTTAATATGGTATTATTACCATTCTATATGGTGCTAAGACCACTCAAATATGGTGTTTCCACCATTCTAACCTTTAAGTTCTCCAAACTTTCAATATGGTACTACGACCACTCAAATATGGTGATACCACCATTTCTCCTCAAATAGAAAAATATTTAAATGATTTATATACTGTTAAGATCATTCATAATTCCGACGGGGCATTATTATTACAAAAGGGACTCTATGATCTTAATAGTACTCTTTATTCCGAAGGGACATATATTATCGAAAGGGACTATGAACTTAAGACCACTCTTAATTCTGAAGGGACATTAAACCGAAAAGGGACTATGGTCTTAAGAACACTCTTAAAAATATGGTTCAATCGATTGATCGAAGCCACTCGATACGGTACGTAACCGCTCTATTTGAAACCGAAAGGGACAGAAAGGAGTAGAAGCAGAAGAAACTTGTTAACACAAGTCGGAGGGAGAAGAGAAGAAAAGAATTCCCGACAACTCAATGAAATTCTTTTCGGTGTGTTGAATGCACTATGTGAGTTCTCTATTTATAGGGAAAATTCACAACTAATATGTGAGACACTTTGGGAACAAGTAATATGAGAAACTTTGGGAACAAGTAACATATTACTTTGCGATTAAGTAATTCACATATTAGATCTAGTACAAAAATATCTTAATTGAGTACTAAAATATATTAAATTTAGTACAAAAATATATTATATTATGTACCAAAATATTTTAGCAAAACTTGGGGACTAAGAAAGCACTTTCTAATAATGATTAAATTAATTATTTAATTTATCATTTCCAAATAATAAAATATATATCAATATATATTTTTTCTCTAGTGCTTATGTACCCCCATTAATTAGAGGTACACCCCCCACTATATAAATAAACACTACTAATGTGTGTGTTCCATCCGATGTGGGACTTCCACTTTTTTCAATTCACACAACACTAGTTCTACCCAACATGGGAATTTGTGTTTAGTCTTTTTACTCAATTTCCACACATGTTCCAACAATCCCCCACTTGAATTTAAAAAATGGTTTCAGAAGTAACGTCAAAAACGTCTCCATAAGATTTGCTAGTAAACAAAGGTGTCGCCTACAACTTGAACTTTTGCATAGCGAGTAAAATTCTGATTAACAAGAGTTGCTTACAGCATTGAACTCTATCTCAGACATAGAACCCACACACAAACCTTTTCATAAGGTGTATTCTAAAAGCCCGTGCATTTATGGCCTTGCACGTGTATCCCGGTTTAACGAACGCTCTAGGTATTCTGCCCCGAATTCCATAGGAACTGGTGTAACGCCCGTCTTAATTATTCGATTATTTAAAAATATATTTATATATATGATTTACGTGATTTTCATGATTGATATGTGTGAATTTTATGATTCATGAAGTTGAGTGGGTTATATGATTTATAACTGCATAATGTGGAGTATTTTGTTGTGGTGAAGTTGCTATGTTGTTATGACTTATTTTATTATTAAATAAAATAAGATATGAGAAATAAAATAAAAATATTAAAGATTGGGCTGCGTGGTGAGATGAGCAATTAGTAGTGAGAAGAGTAAAAAGGAGAGATAAATAGACAGACATAAGTTAGGAAAAGCAGTACGTACGTTTTTGGAGAAAAAGGGAGAAAAGTCAGAAAGAGAGAAGAACCAAGGAGGGCTGCGATTCTGCTATTATCAGGTAAGGGTGAGACTAATTTTCAATATTATTAAGGGTATAATTCTATAGGATGAATTTAGCATGATTAGGTTAAGTTTTGGTGAGAATTGGGAATTAGGTTTAGGATCAATTTTGATGAATGAATCAAGAACAGATGTTAGATTGATGCAAAATTAGTGTACAGACCTTAGATATGACTTAAGATGATAATTAGATGCTATTTGGATGAAGGAATCGTGAATATAGGTGAAAAGTTGTGATTTTTAGGTTTCTGGCCGTACTGACATTCATCGCTCGCACCTGCGAGCAAGAACACTCGCATCTGCGAGCTAGAACCCACAACTCGCAACTGCGAGTGACCTGTGAGCTCGCAACTGCGAGCAGAATAACTCGCCACTGCGAGTAAATACGTAGGAACCCAGAATGCACACTTTGCTCGCCATTGCGAGTGAAGTTACTCGCCACTGCGAGTTAGGCTGTTAGTTGCCCAAAATTGTCCCGATGCGATCCTTTCGCACGTGTAGTCTTGAGATGACCTTAGAAGTAAGTTAGAGAGCTGTTTAGGATGCTTTCATAAGCTCCAGAAGTCTGTTATGGTGACTGAAACTAGAAGTGTTGCTGCATGAATGCTATAATGATGTTTTATGATATTTATATTGATGTAATTAATTCTTTATGTGAATGTTAACACATCCAAGCGTTGTTAATTGTTGCATGTTGCTGCTGTTTTCTGTTGTCGACTGTTAGTGTCTTGAGGTTGCATGAGTCGGTCTATGTTGTTGGAATTTAAGAAGTTGTCCATGATTATGAGTCGTATGAGTTGTACACGTCGCTGTCTAAGTTGTTGGAAGTTGAGTTCATTGCATACTCATTAAAGTTGGGGGCTTTAGGCCCGGCAGCCATTGTGCTCATTAAAGTTGGGGGCTTTAGGCCCGGCAGCCATTGTGCTCATTAAAGTTGGGGGCTTTAGGCCCGGCAGCCTTTGTGCTCATTAAAGTTGGGGGCTTTAGGCCCGGCAGCCTTTGTGCTCACACGTTGAAGAGCCTATTATGCTCATTTTGTTGCTGATTGGTACCACATGCATTTGCATATCAAGAATTTCATGATGTTTAAGTTGTCGAGTTGTTGTCGAGTTGATAGAGTTGCATGGTCAAAGATGAGTCGTGTTGTTAAGTTGTTGTTGAGTTGATAGAGTTGCATGGTCAAGGATGAGTTGTGTCGTCAAGTTGAGTGTTAAGTTGATTATGATTTGTGATGAAAATTAGTAATGGTATTTGATGATTGTATTTGTTATGGAATGAAAACTATGCTAATTGTTAATTGTTGATATGTTATTAATGTTTAAGTTGTTAAATGCATTTTATTGGATTATATGCTTAATGTATTGATTATGAAATCTCACCCCTTCTGCGTATATGTTGCCTCGACCGTGGGTAATGTGCAGGTAATAAAGATTAGAGACGTTCATGAGTGGACTCTCAGTTGGTGTCTAGGTGCTCTGATACGTAACGGGATGGGGGCTTGCATTTACTTCTATTCCTTACGTGTCTCTTTTATGAACTAATTTATGAGATTTTTCAATAAGGCCTGCGTGCCAAGACTTTTAAATGTTGAACTAATTTCCGCTGCAATAGTTTAAGATTTTTCATGATGTTGAATTTGAAGGATTATTATTATTATCCATTTTATGATTTAAATGAAGTATGTGACATTCCGTTGTGATCAAAATACTCTGATTTTAAATGAAATTTTTATGTTGGGAAAACGGGGTGTTACAATTGGTATCAGAGCAGGTCGGTCCGTCCGGCCAAGTAGTTGAGTCGCGTAGTGTCATTTTACAGTTTTGTACTGTATTTAAGTTGTCCTGTTTGTTGTTTGTTGTTTAACCCTTAGTATGAACTGGTTGGAGTACAACCATGTTCGTATTAATTGTTTTAGTAAGTCGGTGTACTCTTCTTCAGCCGAAGAAGAAAGTGGAGCAGAGTTTTTGTCTACTAAGCAGCTGAAGCAGTTAGCACGTGATGGAATTTTGATGTTTTCGTTGATGGCGTCACTATCTATTGAGAATTAAGCAGTGAGTGATAAGTTGCAAATTGTGTGAGGATTTCCCGAAGTTTTCCTGAAGAGATTGTTGGTTGATCTTACCGGCACATTAGGAAGTGTCTGCCGCCGGAGAGAGGTCGAATTTTCTATTGACCTTGTTCCGGGAACGAAGCCTGTGTCTATGACACCTTACCGTATGTCAGCTTCTGAGTTGGCTGAGTTGAAGAAACAGTTGGAGGATTTGCTAAATAAGAAGTTCATTAGACCGAGTGTTTCACCTTGGGGAGCGCCGGTATTGTTGGTTAAGAAGAAAGATGGAAGTATGAGGTTGTGCATTGATTATCGACAACTAAATAAAGTAACTATAAAGAATAGATATCCACTTCCTAGAATTGATGATTTGATGGACCAGCTGGTGGGTGCACGTGTGTTCAGCAAGATTGATTTAAGGTCGGGTTATCATCAGATTAAAGTAAAAGATGAAGACATGCAGAAGACGGCCTTTAGGACGCGATATGGTCATTATGAATATAAGGTGATGCCTTTTGGTGTGAGTAATGCGCCTGGCGTGTTTATGGAGTATATGAATCGCATTTTCCATGCATTTTTGGATCGCTTTGTGGTTGTGTTCATCGATGCTATTTTGATTTACTCTAAGACAGAAGAAGAACATGCAGAACATTTGAAAATCGTTTTGCAAGTGCTGAAAGAGAAGAAGTTGTATGCTAAATTGTCTAAGTGTGAATTCTGGTTGAACGAGGTAAGTTTTCTGGGCCATGTTATTTCTGGTAGTGGTATTGCAGTCGATCCATCTAAAGTTGAAGCAGTATCACAATGGGAGACTCCTAAGTCAGTTACAGAGATTAGAAGCTTTTTGGGTTTGGCAGGATACTATCGAAGATTTATAGAAGGATTTTCTAAGTTGGCACTTCCGTTAACGCAGTTGACGTGTAAAGGTAAAACCTTTGTGTGGGATGTTCATTGTGAGAACAATTTTAATGAATTGAAGAAGCGTTTGACGACGACTCCAGTTTTGATTTTGCCGAGACCTGATGAACCTTTTGTGGTGTATTGTGATGCGTCCAAACTGGGCTTAGGCGGTGTGCTTATGCATGATGGTAAAGTTGTTGCTTATGCATCAAGACAGTTGAGAACTCATGAACGAAACTATCCTACGCATGACCTTGAATTAGCTGCAGTCGTATTTGTCCTTAAGATCTGGAGACATTACTTGTATGGTTCGAGATTTGAGGTGTTTAGTGATCACAAGAGCTTGAAGTACTTGTTTGATCAGAAGGAATTGAATATGCGACAGCGGCGGTGGCTCGAATTGTTGAAGGATTATGACTTTAGTTTGAATTACCATCCGGGTAAAGCTAATGTTGTTGCGGATGCCTTAAGTAGGAAGAGTTTACATATGTCTGCTATGATGGTGAAGGAATTTGAATTACTTGAACAGTTTAGAGATATGAGCTTAGTTTGTGAAATGTCGTCTCGGAGCGTTAAGTTAGGAATGCTGAAAATTGATAATGATTTCTTAAAAGATATTAAGGATGCGCAGAAAGCTGATGTTAAGTTTGTGGACTTGTTGGTTGCTAGTAATCAAACTGAAGATAGTGACTTTAAGGTCGATGATCAGGGTGTGTTGAGGTTTCGAGGTAGGATTTGTATTCCAGACAATGACGAGATAAGGAAGATGATTCTTGAAGAGAGTCATAGAAGTAGCTTAAGTATTCATCCCGGAGCTACAAAGATGTATCATGACTTAAAGAAGTTGTTTTGGTGGTCTGGATTGAAACGTGATGTAGCACAATTTGTGTACTCTTGTCTGATTTGTCAGAAGTCGAAGGTAGAGCATCAGAAACCTGCAGGATTGATGACACCGTTAGATGTACCAGAATGGAAATGGGATAGTATATCCATGGATTTTGTGACAAGTTTGCCGAATACTCCTAAGGGAAATGACGTTATTTGGGTGATTGTTGATAGATTGACGAAGTCGGCACATTTCCTTCCGATTAATATTAGTTTTCCTGTGGCTCAGTTGGCAGAGATTTATATTCGAGACATAGTGAAATTGCATGGTGTTCCTTCAAGCATCGTGTCAGATAGAGATCCAAGATTTACTTCTAGATTTTGGAAGAGTTTGCAAGAGGCTTTAGGCTCTAAGTTGAGATTGAGTTCGGCTTATCATCCTCAAACAGATGGTCAGTCGGAAAGAACGATTCAGTCACTCGAAGACTTGTTGAGAGTTTGTGTACTTGAGCAAGGTGGAACTTGGGATAGTCATCTTCCGTTGATAGAGTTCACTTATAATAACAGCTATCATTCAAGTATTGGGATGGCACCTTTCGAGGCTTTGTATGGTCGGAGGTGTAGGACTCCGTTGTGTTGGTTTGAGACCGGTGAAAGTGTGGTTCTAGGACCAGAAATTGTTCAACAGACTACTGAGAAGGTGAAAATGATTCAAGAGAAGATGAAAGCGTCGCAGAGTCGACAGAAGAGCTACCATGATAAGCGTAAGAAAGACCTTGAGTTTCAAGAGGGAGACCATGTGTTCTTGAGAGTTACTCCAACGACCGGTGTTGGTCGTGCATTGAAGCAAAGAAGTTGACTCCAAAGTTTATTGGTCCTTATCAGATATCCGAGAGAATTGGCACGGTGGCTTATAGAGTTGGCTTACCACCGCATTTATCGAATTTGCACGATGTGTTTCATGTGTCGCAGCTGAGGAAATATGTTCCAGACCCATCCCATGTGATTCAGAGTGATGATGTGCAAGTTAGAGACAACCTTACGGTAGAGACCTTACCCTTGAGGATTGATGATCGCAAGATGAAGACGTTGAGAGGCAAGGAGACACCTCTAGTAAGAGTTGTTTGGAGTGGAACGACTGGTGAAAGCCTGACATGGGAGCTAGAGAGTAAGATGATGGAGTCTTATCCAGAGTTGTTTGCTTGAGGTAAATTTTCGAGGACGAAAATTCTATAAGTTGGGGAGAGTTGTAACGCCCGTCTTAATTATTCGATTATTTAAAAATATATTTATATATATGATTTACGTGATTTTCATGATTGATATGTGTGAATTTTATGATTCATGAAGTTGAGTGGGTTATATGATTTATAACTGCATAATGTGGAGTATTTTGTTGTGGTGAAGTTGCTATGTTGTTATGACTTATTTTATTATTAAATAAAATAAGATATGAGAAATAAAATAAAAATATTAAAGATTGGGCTGCGTGGTGAGATGAGCAATTAGTAGTGAGAAGAGTAAAAAGGAGAGATAAATAGACAAACATAAGTTAGGAAAAGCAGTACGTACGTTTTTGGAGAAAAAAGGAGAAAAGTCAGAAAGAGAGAAGAACCAAGGAGGGCTGCGATTCTGCTATTATCAGGTAAGGGTGAGACTAATTTTCAATATTATTAAGGGTATAATTCTATAGGATGAATTTAGCATGATTAGGTTAAGTTTTGGTGAGAATTGGGAATTAGGTTTAGGATCAATTTTGATGAATGAATCAAGAACAGATGTTAGATTGATGCAAAATTAGTGTACAGACCTTAGATATGACTTAAGATGATAATTAGATGCTATTTGGATGAAGGAATCGTGAATATAGGTGAAAAGTTGTGATTTTTAGGTTTCTGGCCGTACTGACATTCATCGCTCGCACCTGCGAGCAAGAACACTCGCATCTGCGAGCTAGAACCCACAACTCGCAACTGCGAGTGACCTGTGAGCTCGCAACTGCGAGCAGAATAACTCGCCACTGCGAGTAAATACGTAGGAACCCAGAATGCACACTTTGCTCGCCATTGCGAGTGAAGTTACTCGCCACTGCGAGTTAGGCTGTTAGTTGCCCAAAATTGTCCCGATGCGATCCTTTCGCACGTGTAGTCTTGAGATGACCTTAGAAGTAAGTTAGAGAGCTGTTTAGGATGCTTTCATAAGCTCCAGAAGTCTGTTATGGTGACTGAAACTAGAAGTGTTGCTGCATGAATGCTATAATGATGTTTTATGATATTTATATTGATGTAATTAATTCTTTATGTGAATGTTAACACATCCAAGCGTTGTTAATTGTTGCATGTTGCTGCTGTTTTCTGTTGTCGACTGTTAGTGTCTTGAGGTTGCATGAGTCGGTCTATGTTGTTGGAATTTAAGAAGTTGTCCATGATTATGAGTCGTATGAGTTGTACACGTCGCTGTCTAAGTTGTTGGAAGTTGAGTTCATTGCATACTCATTAAAGTTGGGGGCTTTAGGCCCGACAGCCATTGTGCTCATTAAAGTTGGGGGCTTTAGGCCCGGCAGCCATTGTGCTCATTAAAGTTGGGGGCTTTAGGCCCGGCAGCCTTTGTGCTCATTAAAGTTGGGGGCTTTAGGCCCGGCAGCCTTTGTGCTCACACGTTGAAGAGCCTATTATGCTCATTTTGTTGCTGATTGGTACCACATGCATTTGCATATCAAGAAGTTCATGATGTTTAAGTTGTCGAGTTGTTGTCGAGTTGATAGAGTTGCATGGTCAAAGATGAGTCGTGTTGTTAAGTTGTTGTTGAGTTGATAGAGTTGCATGGTCAAGGATGAGTTGTGTCGTCAAGTTGAGTGTTAAGTTGATTATGATTTGTGATGAAAATTAGTAATGGTATTTGATGATTGTATTTGTTATGGAATGAAAACTATGCTAATTGTTAATTGTTGATATGTTATTAATGTTTAAGTTGTTAAATGCATTTTATTGGATTATATGCTTAATGTATTGATTATGAAATCTCACCCCTTCTGCGTATATGTTGCCTCGACCGTGGGTAATGTGCAGGTAATAAAGATTAGAGACGTTCATGAGTGGACTCTCAGTTGGTGTCTAGGTGCTCTGATACGTAACGGGATGGGGGCTTGCATTTACTTCTATTCCTTACGTGTCTCTTTTATGAACTAATTTATGAGATTTTTCAATAAGGCCTGCGTGCCAAGACTTTTAAATGTTGAACTAATTTCCGCTGCAATAGTTTAAGATTTTTCATGATGTTGAATTTGAAGGATTATTATTATTATCCATTTTATGATTTAAATGAAGTATGTGACATTCCGTTGTGATCAAAATACTCTGATTTTAAATGAAATTTTTATGTTGGGAAAACGGGGTGTTACAACTGGCCCTTAGTTCCACATTCGTATAGGTGAGTCTATCAAGAGTACTCCTGTAGCTATGTACTCCACTCCAAATAGAGTATAGATCTCATTAAGAGTTTCTATTATCTCATCCTTCTATCACTGCAGGAATCATGCTTTCTTACTTTTATCATAGCATGGTCTATCACTTGTGACTTGTTATTACCCATTGAACCTATTTCTTGGGATCTCCAGTCATGTAGGTCGGGTTACCATCACTTGTGACCTTTGGGCATAAGTCCCATCCTATTGGATGTGTTTAGGACTTTCTTTTTAGTAATTCCTTTCGTCAAAGGATTAACTAATTCTTTATCAGTACGTACATGATCTACTTTAACCGTTCCTTTTGAGAGTAGCTAGCTCTCTAATTCTCTATGTGTTCGTGCCTTAATAATCGCCTCTTACCATTGTGGTAACGATTCTCAATTTTGTAATAGCTGCAGTACTATCACAACAATTTAACACTTCTGGAAACGGTTTTATCCACTAAGGGATCTCAATTAGCAAGCATCTTGTCAACTTGCTTCTCCACTAGTTTTCTCTAGTGTTCTCATCTCAGATTCATTCCATAGTGGACTGAGTCAATATCATTTGTTTTAACAAACAATTCTTACAGTGATGCTCAATGTGCACTCACTGGTCGCTTTAATACTCATCTGAAGATGTTCTTATATCTTGTACCATTTAAGTACAATAGGTTACTCCTCATAAAGTAATCCTAGAGTCATAGTCTTCTTAAGGCACCTCATGACTCTTTCTATAGCATAACAATGCTTCTCATCCGTCTACTAGTAAACTTGCACAAGAGTTTTACGACATTGACAATGTCGGACCTAATACATTCAGTGACATACCTAAGTATTGCCAATGATGCTCGCATCAGTTTTTCTAACTCCATCTCAAGTGTTCTTACACTTGATCATAATATATGATTGCAAGTTTACGGTGAAATAATAATATTTCCTTAAGAACTTCTCAACTTTGTGAGATTTATCAAAAAAGTTCTCTTTTCTGATCTAGTAATCTTGAAACGAAGAATTACTTCAACTTTGTCTAGGTCTTTCTTATCAATGTTGTTGATAAACAATGATTTCACATAATTCATAACATGAATCTTTAAATCAAATATGAGCAAGTCGTCTTCATAGAGACATATGATCGTGCAAATATTATTTGTCACTTTCATTCACTTTTTACTCATTCGATAGCATTAGAATGTCAAATTTTTCATGTCATTCCTTAAGAGTTTATTTTAGACCATACAAATAATTATCTAACTTACAGACCTTGTTTTCTTGTCCATGAATCGCAAAATTTTTCAGATTGTTCTATATAGATTTCTTCTTCTAGTTCATCATAAAAAGAGGCAACTTTCACATCCATTTGGAGTACTATCGAGTTATGAACGGCGGCTAAAGGGACTAGTACTCTTATGGATATGATTTTCGTGACTGGTGAATGAATGTCGAAGAAGTCTATATTTTTCTCTTTGTCTAAAACCTTTGACTACAAGGAGAGCCTTGTATTCATCAACCGTGCCATCAGGTTTTAGTTCCTTTTTCCAAAATCCAAATACAACCGATTGATTTTGCAACTATGAGACAAGTCAACCAAGTGTAATGTTTTGTTAGACTCTAGAAGATTCATTTCATCGTTTATTGCTTTTTGCCATAATTCAGCATCCAATGAGGATATAACTTCTTTAAGGCTTAATGAATCTTCTTCCAATGTATAAACCAAGTTCATACTCTTTAGCATTTTTAGCTTTCTTACCTCCTTGAGGTTCTATAACATCTCGTATGATGTTTTCATAACTATTTCTAATTACATGAATGTGATTAGATATAGTGCCCCCACTAGTTCTTAATATACAAGGGGAATTTAGTTTACCCCCACTAGTGCCCGCACTATTCTTTAATTTAAAGGGGTACTTACTTCATAGAAATCAACATCTTTTAATTCTATGATCACTTTAACATTTAGGTCCTAAAACCTATATGCTTCGTTATTTATAACATACCTAATGAATACACATTCATAGGCTCTACTAGTGAGTTTAACTCTCTTGGGGTCCTGAAGCCAAATATAGTCCGGACAATCCCAAGTTCAAAAATAAGACAAGTTGGATTGTCTTTTCTTCAAAAATTTCTTAATTAGAATTTTTGTTCTTAGACTTGGGTACTCTATAAATTTCAATTTTCGTTAAAGAAATTGAACATATCAAGCATATCAATTTTATTTTCCAAATTTACACATATCATAATTTATTATGTTTAGAGATTCATATTCTCTAAATTCTGATTTATATGAACTTTTGGTTCATATTTCTTGACTGCAATAAATAAAGTTGTCTAATCATATAACGTTGGAATTAAGTCCAAGTTACTCAAGTTTAAAATTAAACGCTTGTTCGTGATCAATTTTGATATGTCAAATATTAAAATCACACAACTAATAAAATAGAAGGAGAGTTTAATTTTGAACATACCATCAAAGGTGCAATCTTTTTGCACAAGAATGTATGGTAGACAAATCTCTCTTTAAGTCTAAGTCAACTCAGTCTTATTCAATAGAAATCTGGAATTCAGATTCTTTCTAATATTTGTTTCAAACATTTTGAACAAATTTCTCAGATAATCTCTAGTTCATCAAAAGACATTATTATTTTCTTTCAATGTTCATATATATGGTATTACAATATTAGTGCGCTTAGCTTGGTGCCTGGAACTCTAAACATTGTTACCTTTGTACTGTTTTTTCAATGAAGTGGCAACAATTTGTCCATATTTTCAATTTTCACTTCACGGACAAATCATAAAACAATACAAAGAATACCATCATACTTACAAACCAGAAGCAATTGCCTATTTCAAATGATTTTGCCCAATAGACATTCCCTTAACACAATAAGCAGCATCATCACAACGCATCAGAATAAATTTGGGAATGTCCTACGTGGATGCGTCGAGGGACGATTTTTATTCACAATTAACTCCACGTTTTATCATTAAAAGTGATATGTGAATTTCATAGTGTTGTTTGTTTACAACAACACTTCATCGTTTCAGTCAAAAGATGTATTTCTAAAGCTTGATTTATCCTTATTTTATTTAGGGACAACGAAATCTCAATAAGTAATTTCTTCGGTAGACATAGCAGATCGAAACGTCTTAAAATTGTTGTTTTTGGATTTCCAAACTGTTGTATTTGGATTTCCAAATTCTATTATCTACCGAAGTTGTTACTAGGTTGAGTCACGACCAGGTCGCTCTCTTTAAGACGTTTCGTGGCACTACCCAAAATTGTGCAAGGTAGACTATCAACCACGCCGCCTCCAGGATAAAACAAGCCCAGCTACAACTGTGCGGTTAACTACTGCACTGTAGAAAACCGTTCGAGATATACACCCTCAAATATGGTACTAAGACCACTCTTTAATACTGAAACCACTTTAATATGGTATTATTACCATTCTATATGGTGCTAAGACCACTCAAATATGGTGTTTCCACCATTCTAACCTTTAAGTTCTCCAAACTTTCAATATGGTACTACGACCACTCAAATATGGTGATACCACCATTTCTCCTCAAATAGAAATATATTTAAATGATTTATATACTGTTAAGATCATTCATAATTCCGACGGGGCATTATTATTACAAAAGGGACTCGATGATCTTAATAGTACTCTTTATTCCGAAGGGACATATATTATCGAAAGGGACTATGAACTTAAGACCACTCTTAATTCCGAAGGGACATTAAACCGAAAAGGGACTATGGTTGTAACATCCCGGAATATTATTATTTTTTTTTTTAAAACGATTTACCAACAATTCCAAATTTCCTATGTCAATGTATTTCCAATTTTCAAATAACTAATTTATTAATAGTTGAAAATGGAGAAAAATGTATCAGCTTCAAAAGAACAAAAATGAGACTTGTTTAAGGTTCCTAGCGGAAGAACACATGTCTCCGCATTTCTAAACATATTTCATAGTTCAAAGCAACAATTAAAGAACCATACAATCCTTATTTCAAAATAGATAACGAAAAACCCAAAGTGATTTCCCCCGTTCGCGAACAAGCATCAACCATAAATATTACACCTCTTCTTGTGTACCTAAAATGTTGGTGTAAGGGGTCAGCTTCCAACCACAACAAAACAAAACTAAACAAGAATTAAAAATCAGAAAATAAGCATATACTATTCTTCTGCAAAAAATTAGATTGGATAGAATCAGTTTCCAAACTTTCATAAAACTTTAGAGGACAAAAGAAATAACATATCAGTTACAAGAGAATTTCACCTTACATTATTTATATGGCCTTAAGCAAGAACATAAATCAAAAGGTAGTAAACCCACTTAATTTAAATCTCTAAAGTCATGTATCAGAATTTGTCATAATAAGACATTACTCACCATACTAAACTCTTACCTTACTTCTATATCTCTATGCATAGTGGTATGTATATATATGTGTATATAATGATTAAGTCTTCATTTCTTTGTTATTATCATCTTTCTTCTGTTTTGCATGTGTACGTGAACAGAAAAGGGACACAATCTTCCTATACAACTCTTAATAGACCTTAATGATACACATGTATATGCATGCTCCTAAAACTATATGATCCGGATATAATTCCCGCCACACAGGCATCCACACAGAATATAATTGCAATTCCCGCCACACAGGCATCCACACAGAATATAATTGCAATTCCCGCCACTAAGGCACCACACAGATGCATATGCCATGCATGATCATGAAAATGCAGACTAAAACCCGCCACACAGGCACAACAATGCAATATGATATTATCCCGCCACTAAGGCACCACAAAGAAATATATTATTATAACCCGCCACACAGGCATCCACTAAGAAATAATTGTAACCCGCCACTAAGGCACCACACAGAAAATAAGCACATGACCAATGAGGTCTTCCATAAAAGTCTTATTTCTCTTCTTCTTATTTTCGTCCTACAACAGTCTCAAATTTTTGTTCAACAATCAGGAACATATACCCACACATCAAAGAATTAATTTAGCTTCCATCTGGTTTATCCAGTAGGATCCTAGCACACTTATATAGTCATGAATAATTGACCACCACATTTATAGTTCATGCAACTTACTCTTTTTTTTTTCCTTTTTCTTAACCGTACAGGAATAAAAGGCTAAATGGTTTTTCCCTGCTCTAATTAAAAATCAGGAAACATACTAAATTCACTACACAATAATTAATTCAGAACAGTAGGTTTCAAGCAATTAATATGATGTGCCAACCGACTAGCATGTGTTCTTTTTCTCATTTCCTATTGCTGTTATGGTTTCACAAAAAGTCAAGTGTCACGGATGAAAATTAGCTAGTATATTAAGTCTTCAGTATCCCTCATTTATTACAATTACCATATACTGTATATTAAATTAATCTTCTATTACTTTGATCAAGGATACTAACAGCATACCAAAATTGCTATATACAAAAATTAAATTTCCATGAATTAATTTCATTACTAAGTTTCATTATCTCAAAATTAATATCTTTTTCCTTTAAGCATACAAACAGCATATAAATACTTTACCAACTTCTAATCCAATATCTAATTTTGAGTTGTATGGGGAAGTGCCCTTACCTTAAGTGCTCTCCTTCCTAATATTTAGAGAATTCTACCCAATTGCCGGAACAAGACTCCAAGAATTATTCTTCACTGAGAAGAGTACAAATGGAAGAACAAAGGGTGACTTTATTTAGAATGAAATTAAAGGATTGAAGAAAGAATAGAAGGACAGACAATGAAATGACTCTTACCTCAAGACTGGAATGGGATGAAGCGTTCATATAATAATTGGGGAAGTTCGATTGAGAAAATTGTAGTTTGTTGTTTCAATTGTAGCTTGTGAGTTTAGAAAATTTGGCCGAGTATTCTACTGTGAGGTGAGGTGCATCTCTGTACTGGAAATTGGAATTTTAAAGTGGTGGTAGTTGAGGAGAATTGGAAATAGGTGACATGGAAGTTGAGAGGAGTGGGGAGTTATCTGACCCAGTACATATGCAGATATGCAGAGAAGTTAACAGGTTTATCCCTAGACTAGCACACGTAAACCCCTCCACTTCTTTAATTTCCTATTATCATCATTTTTATTTAATTGTTCATATTTAATTGTGTGTCTTGGCATGACTTCATTTCCTTCTTAGAATAGCTATTTTCTAGCCCACTAGCAGCTTCTTTTAACTAGCCACTCGGTACTCCATCATCCCTTATACATTTTATAATTCAATTCTACACATTTCTTATTATAATAACTAATTCTCCTAATTAATGTTAAATAATTTATTTATTAGACATAGTAACCTAACCATACCATATTGTTCTAAATAAAATAAGTGCATTCACTAATTAAAATAACTTACTAAATCAAAGGCATCAACACAAATAAGTAGAAGCTTATCCTATTAAATCACACCAAATTTACCAATCAACACAGATAACGAAATAAATAATTAGAATAGATTTAGCTAGTTGCTCTAATGTATTTAAAATATATAAAAATAAAATAGAGAGTGTTACAATACTAACCCCCTAAAAAGAGTTTCGTCCCCGAAACTAGTCATCTAAGAATAAGGCAGGATGAAGTTCCCTCATCTTATCCTCTCGTTCCCACGTAGCATCTCCTGTAGTTTGATTCCAAATTACCTTGACTAGACGAATCTCCTTACCACGCAAGTACTTCACGCTCCTATCCCCAATACTCATAGGAGGAACCTCAAAAGAAAGGTTTTCCTTTAACTGGATGTCGTCAGGTGCGATAACATGAGAACTATCGGCCATGTACCTTCTCAGCTGCGACACATGAAACACATCATGAAGACCTGCCAAATTTGGAGGTAAGGCAATCTGATATGCTAGTGATCCCACACGTCGAAGAATCTGATATGGTCCGATAAATTTTGGAGTAAGCTTCTTGGATTTCAATGCTCTGCCCACTCCAGTAGTGGGTGTCACCCTTAGGAACACATGATCACCTTCCTGGAATTCCAAAGGCTTTCTCCGTCGATCTGCATAACTCTTCTGTCTGCTCTGGGATATCTTCATTCGTTCCTGAATCAACTTAACCTTTTCAGTCGTCTGTTGTACCAACTCAGGTCCTACTAACAGGTTCTCGCCGTCTTTATACCAACATAATGGGGTCTGACATTTACGTCCATACAAAGCCTCGTATGGTGCCATTCCAATGCTCGCATGGTAACTGTTATTGTATGTGAATTCAACAAGTGGCAACAAATTGTCCCAACTTCCTCGGTCATCTAAAACACATGCCCTTAACATGTCCTCTAGTGTCTGAATGGTCCTCTCGGTTTGTCCATCTGTCTGTGGATGGTAGGCAGAACTTAATCTCAACTCAGTACCCAAAGCTTTCTGCAGCGCTCCCCAAAAGTGGGAAGTAAACTTTGGATCCCTATCTGACACAATGCTAGATGGTACTCCATGCAGTCTCACAATTTCTCCGACATAAATCTCAGCAAGCTTAACCACACTATAGTTAGTCCGCACTGGTATAAAGTGAGCTGATTTCGTCAACCTGTCCACGATCACCCAAATAGAGTCAAACTTCCTCTGAGTTTTTGGTAGGGCAACAACGAAGTCCATGGAAATGCTGTCCCACTTCCATTGCGGCACATTCAGAGACTGTAATAATCCAGCAGGCTTCTGGTGTTCTACCTTAGCTTTTTGACACGTTAAACATGAAGCTACATACTCAGCCACCTGTCTTTTCATTCCTGGCCACCAGAATATCTGCTTCAGATCTTGACACATCTTTGTCATTCCAGGGTGAATACTTAGCTTGCTTTTATGGGCCTCATCTAGGATAATCTTCCTCAATTCTGCATTATCGGGAACACAAACTCTTTCATGGCATCGCACAATACCATCTGAACCAATCTTAAACTCAGGTGATTTACCTTCTTCAACTAACTTCTTCTTCTCTTGTATCAACTCATCTGTTAGTTGAAGAGTCTTAATCTTGTCCATTAATTCATTGTGGACAATAATCCTACCACATTGCAGTTTACCAGTCGGAGGATCCTCGTTTAAGTTCAAGTCACAAAATTGTTCTAGTAGTTCTAATCCTTTCACCGCCACTGCTGAGAGATGGACTCGTTTCCTACTTAAAGCATCTGCAACCACATTCGCCTTACCGGGGTGATATTGTAAGGTGAAATCGTAATCCTTTATGAATTCCATCCATCTTCTTTGACGAATATTCAATTCCTTCTGGTCAAATAAATACTTTAGGCTCTTATGATCGCTAAACACCTCAAAAGTGCAACCATATAGGTAATGCCTCCATATCTTTAGTGCGAATACTATAGCAGCAAGCTCCAAATCATGTGTGGGGTAGTTCTTCTCATGGGTCTTCAGTTGTCTTGAAGCATAGGCCACTACTTGCTTATGTTGCATAAGAACACAACCCAACCCTTGATACGACGCATCACAATAAACCTCATACGGCTCATCTGGTTGCGGCAAAACAAGCACCGGGGAGGTAGTCAATTTTTCCTTCATCAATTCAAAGCTCTTTTCACATTCTTCTGTCCATGCAAATATTTGATTCTTTTTGGTAAGTTGAGTCAATGGAGATACAATCTTGGCAAATCCCTCAATGAATCTTCTATAGTACCCGGCTAATCCCACAAAACTTCTGATCTCAGTGGCTGTCTTAGGTCGCTCCCATGCTACTACAGCTTCTACTTTTGATGGATCGACGGCGATACCAGCCTTTGAAATAACATGCCCTAAGAACTTCACCTCCTCTAACCAAAATTCACATTTTCCCAAGTTTGCATATAGCTGCTTCTCTTTCAACACTTGTAGGACTTTATGTAGATGTCCCTCATGCTCCTCCTTGCTTTTGGAGTAAATAAGAATGTCATCAATGAAGACCACCACAAAGTTGTCCAAAAACGGATGGAAAATACGATTCATATAATCCATGAAGATGGCTGGTGCATTGGTCACTCCAAAAGGCATCACTAAGTATTCATAATGTCCATAGCGAGTTCTGAATGCTGTCTTAGGTATATCCTCCTCCTTCACCCGTATTTGATGGTACCCTGACTTTAAATCAATCTTAGAAAATACAACCGCACCTCTGAGTTGGTCCATAAGGTCTTCAATACGTGGCAACGGATATCTATTCTTTATGGTAACCTTATTAAGTTGTCGGTAATCAACACAAAGTCTAGACTTCCCATCCTTCTTTTTCACCAGGAGTACTGGAGCTCCCCAAGGTGAGACACTTGGTCGTATAAAGCCCTTGGACTGGAGATCATCTAACTGCTTCTTTAATTCAGCTAACTCTGGTGGCGACATTCTGTAGGGAGACATAGAGATGGGTCCTGTTCCGGGGGTAATATCAATAGAGAATTCAACATCGCGAACTGGTGGTAGTCCCGACACATCTGGTGGAAACACTTCTGCGAAATCTCTTACTACTGGGATAACGGTTGTGTCAACTTCGGGACTCATGCTGACCGCACTTAAAAATACATATTTCTGCACACCTCCATTTAAGGAAAATTTCAATCGATTGGCTTCGAGAAATCGAGTAATGCCCGGGTCAGGGAATATCACAGCTTTATGAGCACAATCCAGAAGAACATAATGACTGGACAACCAATCCATTCCAAGGATCACTCCAACACGCTTAAGGGAAATACATATCAGGTCGACCTTGAACTTCATGTTCAAGATAGTCAAAGGGCACTGTAAGCAAGCCTCGTTAAGAGTCACAGGTTCAGACGATGGTATTGTGACCACCAGGTTAAAAGGTAAACATGTAACAGGAATTTGTAGAGAATTCACACACTCCCAAGAGATAAAAGAATGCGTAGCACCAGAATCATATATTACAGGAAACATTTTACCATAAATCTCACACTCACCCTGGATTAACTCTGAAGAGTCCCTTGTATCTTCTCCACCAATGTGGTACACACGTCCTTGAGCAGTAGGGCGTCCAGCCTGATTGTCGCTGTTGTTGTTTTTAGGAGTATAATTGTTCCTTTCAGGGCAATTATTAGCAAAATGGTCTGGCTTCAGACAGATATAACACGACCTTGGCTTGAACGGGCAGTCATATGATTTGTGTCCTTCCTCTTGGCAGCGATAACACCTAATAGGCTGATTTTGATTCTGATTTCTGTTTTGTGGCCTCTGACCTCCTCCGTTCTGAGCTCGATCTTGATCCCTTCCGTTCCCTTGGGGTCGAGTGTATGGACCTTGTTGTCTACTCTTATTCTGTGAGTACTGATTGCCCTGTCCAAACAAAACTTAGTGATACATTTTTTTTTTCAACGCTTCATTATGGATATGTATATATCTATATTTTTTTTTTCCTTTTTCGTTTTACCTGATGCCTTACGGGTCCTCCTGCAGAATCTCTGTTTGGGCGGCTACGCTTAAGGTTTTCAACTTTCTTACATTTCTCGACCAAGGCTTCATATTGTCGGATCTCATGAGGAGCAACAACCTCCTTGATGTCATAACGTAAGCCACTCTCAAACCGTTCACACTTGTAATCTTCATCCACCTGATTGTTGAAGAAACGAAAGTACCTCGCTAGCGATTCAAACTTTTTAGCATACTCAGCTACAGTCATGTTACCCTGGTACAGGCTAAGGAATTGAGCTTCCTTCTGGGCCCTAGCACTCTTGGGGAAATATTTGTCTAAGAACTTTTGCCTGAAAACTTCCCAAGTTAACTCTTCTCCATTTTTCTGCATTATTCCTTTAGCTCCTCTCCACCAACACTCTGCTTCTCCGGTCAGCAAGAAAGTGGCATACTCCATCTTAGTCTCACCAGTGCAGTGCAAGACTTCAAAAATTTTCTCAATCTCTTGCAACCAAAGATCAGCCTTGTCAGGATCATGGTCTCCCTCAAATTTCGGTGGATTATGGCGTCGAAACTCTGCTAGTCCTCTAGCTGTTGCCAGTTCTTCTTCTCTTTGTTGCCTTTGTGCGTCTTTCTGGGCTAGGGTTTGAGCTTGCAGAGTAGTCGCAGTAGCTTGCTGGGCCATGGCAGTTGCCATGTCGCGCATTGTCTGCATGACTTCTGCCATATCAGCTCCATTCACGTTGGTAGTTGCTCTTTCAGGTGCCATTCCGTAATTCCTACACTTTTCTGGAGTTAGAAAGATTCTAATATTTAATTCTAACTCTTTGGGGTAAAATTCCATATACTCATTACGAAGTAGGTTCAGTTCACCTAATATAAGAATCCCTAACATGCATCACAACTTCAAAAACAAATTATAACATCAAATAACACAATAGCCACAAATTAGATTCAAATATCACACATACAGGCGTCATCCAAATGTCATCCCACCCCAAAAGTTTTTTTTTTTTTTTTTTTTGTCCGAGGATTATTGCTCTGATACCATAATGTAACATCCCGGAATATTTTTTTTTTTTTTTTAAAACGATTTACCAACAATTCCAAATTTCCTATGTCAATGTATTTCCAATTTTCAAATAACTAATTTATTAATAGTTGAAAATGGAGAAAAATGTATCAGCTTCAAAAGAACAAAAATGAGACTTGTTTAAGGTTCCTAGCGGAAGAACACATGTCTCCGCATTTCTAAACATATTTCATAGTTCAAAGCAACAATTAAAGAACCATACAATCCTTATTTCAAAATAGATAACGAAAAACCCAAAGTGATTTCCCCCGTTCGCGAACAAGCATCAACCATAAATATTACACCTCTTCTTGTGTACCTAAAATGTTGGTGTAAGGGGTCAGCTTCCAACCACAACAAAACAAAACTAAACAAGAATTAAAAATCAGAAAATAAGCATATACTATTCTTCTGCAAAAAATTAGATTGGATAGAATCAGTTTCCAAACTTTCATAAAACTTTAGAGGACAAAAGAAATAACATATCAGTTACAAGAGAATTTCACCTTACATTATTTATATGGCCTTAAGCAAGAACATAAATCAAAAGGTAGTAAACCCACTTAATTTAAATCTCTAAAGTCATGTATCAGAATTTGTCATAATAAGACATTACTCACCATACTAAACTCTTACCTTACTTCTATATCTCTATGCATAGTGGTATGTATATATATGTGTATATAATGATTAAGTCTTCATTTCTTTGTTATTATCATCTTTCTTCTGTTTTGCATGTGTACGTGAACAGAAAAGGGACACAATCTTCCTATACAACTCTTAATAGACCTTAATGATACACATGTATATGCATGCTCCTAAAACTATATGATCCGGATATAATTCCCGCCACACAGGCATCCACACAGAATATAATTGCAATTCCCGCCACACAGGCATCCACACAGAATATAATTGCAATTCCCGCCACTAAGGCACCACACAGATGCATATGCCATGCATGATCATGAAAATGCAGACTAAAACCCGCCACACAGGCACAACAATGCAATATGATATTATCCCGCCACTAAGGCACCACAAAGAAATATATTATTATAACCCGCCACACAGGCATCCACTAAGAAATAATTGTAACCCGCCACTAAGGCACCACACAGAAAATAAGCACATGACCAATGAGGTCTTCCATAAAAGTCTTATTTCTCTTCTTCTTATTTTCGTCCTACAACAGTCTCAAATTTTTGTTCAACAATCAGGAACATATACCCACACATCAAAGAATTAATTTAGCTTCCATCTGGTTTATCCAGTAGGATCCTAGCACACTTATATAGTCATGAATAATTGACCACCACATTTATAGTTCATGCAACTTACTCTTTTTTTTTTCCTTTTTCTTAACCGTACAGGAATAAAAGGCTAAATGGTTTTTCCCTGCTCTAATTAAAAATCAGGAAACATACTAAATTCACTACACAATAATTAATTCAGAACAGTAGGTTTCAAGCAATTAATATGATGTGCCAACCGACTAGCATGTGTTCTTTTTCTCATTTCCTATTGCTGTTATGGTTTCACAAAAAGTCAAGTGTCACGGATGAAAATTAGCTAGTATATTAAGTCTTCAGTATCCCTCATTTATTACAATTACCATATACTGTATATTAAATTAATCTTCTATTACTTTGATCAAGGATACTAACAGCATACCAAAATTGCTATATACAAAAATTAAATTTCCATGAATTAATTTCATTACTAAGTTTCATTATCTCAAAATTAATATCTTTTTCCTTTAAGCATACAAACAGCATATAAATACTTTACCAACTTCTAATCCAATATCTAATTTTGAGTTGTATGGGGAAGTGCCCTTACCTTAAGTGCTCTCCTTCCTAATATTTAGAGAATTCTACCCAATTGCCGGAACAAGACTCCAAGAATTATTCTTCACTGAGAAGAGTACAAATGGAAGAACAAAGGGTGACTTTATTTAGAATGAAATTAAAGGATTGAAGAAAGAATAGAAGGACAGACAATGAAATGACTCTTACCTCAAGACTGGAATGGGATGAAGCGTTCATATAATAATTGGGGAAGTTCGATTGAGAAAATTGTAGTTTGTTGTTTCAATTGTAGCTTGTGAGTTTAGAAAATTTGGCCGAGTATTCTACTGTGAGGTGAGGTGCATCTCTGTACTGGAAATTGGAATTTTAAAGTGGTGGTAGTTGAGGAGAATTGGAAATAGGTGACATGGAAGTTGAGAGGAGTGGGGAGTTATCTGACCCAGTACATATGCAGATATGCAGAGAAGTTAACAGGTTTATCCCTAGACTAGCACACGTAAACCCCTCCACTTCTTTAATTTCCTATTATCATCATTTTTATTTAATTGTTCATATTTAATTGTGTGTCTTGGCATGACTTCATTTCCTTCTTAGAATAGCTATTTTCTAGCCCACTAGCAGCTTCTTTTAACTAGCCACTCGGTACTCCATCATCCCTTATACATTTTATAATTCAATTCTACACATTTCTTATTATAATAACTAATTCTCCTAATTAATGTTAAATAATTTATTTATTAGACATAGTAACCTAACCATACCATATTGTTCTAAATAAAATAAGTGCATTCACTAATTAAAATAACTTACTAAATCAAAGGCATCAACACAAATAAGTAGAAGCTTATCCTATTAAATCACACCAAATTTACCAATCAACACAGATAACGAAATAAATAATTAGAATAGATTTAGCTAGTTGCTCTAATGTATTTAAAATATATAAAAATAAAATAGAGAGTGTTACAATGGTCTTAAGAACACTCTTAAAAATATGGTTCAATCGATTGATCGAAGCCACTCGATACGGTACGTAACCGCTCTATTTGAAACCGAAAGGGACAGAAAGGAGTAGAAGCAGAAGAAACTTGTTAACACAAGTCGGAGGGAGAAGAGAAGAAAAGAATTCCCGACAACTCAATGAAATTCTTTTCGGTGTGTTGAATGCACTATGTGAGTTCTCTATTTATAGGGAAAATTCACAACTAATATGTGAGACACTTTGGGAACAAGTAATATGAGAAACTTTGGGAACAAGTAACATATTACTTTGCGATTAAGTAATTCACATATTAGATCTAGTACAAAAATATCTTAATTGAGTACTAAAATATATTAAATTTAGTACAAAAATATATTATATTATGTACCAAAATATTTTAGCAAAACTTGGGGACTAAGAAAGCACTTTCTAATAATGATTAAATTAATTATTTAATTTATCATTTCCAAATAATAAAATATATATCAATATATATTTTTTCTCTAGTGCTTATGTACCCCCATTAATTAGAGGTACACCCCCCACTATATAAATAAACACTACTAATGTGTGTGTTCCATCCGATGTGGGACTTCCACTTTTTTCAATTCACACAACACTAGTTCTACCCAACATGGGAATTTGTGTTTAGTCTTTTTACTCAATTTCCACACATGTTCCAACAACAACTCTTGAATGGTGAAACTTCATTAACAAACTAAGTAAGCACAATGTATGATATATCTAATTGCTAACACCTTAAAAAAAGTGCGGTATCTCTATCTTCTAATAGTCTCTAGCTATCTAAAGTCTTAACCTATACATTTGAAATTTAAAGATTAAAGGATTTAAGTAAAAGCAAAAAAATGATCTTGAATGATAAAAGGTACACTTCAAGCCTCTTGAGCACAAGCAAGTGAAGAGGAGCCAATAACCGGTTTAACAAAACCACAATTACTACAAGGTGTAGGTATTGTCAATTTCATCTCGTTGTAATTTGTGCAACTCCTCGTGTAATTGTGTCCTCCCCTTATAACATGTTCAGGCAATCTCAATGTATATTTCTCATGATGTTTTTCTTCACCTCTAATAGTTACTATAGAATGTCCCGTTGAATGTGACCTTGAAAATCTATGTTCTTCTCGTTGTTGCATGCCCACATGATGATCATGTTGATCACCTTCATGTATTTGAGCCCTAGTGATCTCACCAACATTGTCACTTTCCTCTCCTCTAACATCAATGTGTATATCATCACACGGTAACGATGTCATACCCTCTTGTGCATTGAGGTTGTTATTGTTGTTGTTGTGGTTGCATTCCCCGTGCTTTGACATTTGGTTGGAAGGTGAATCAAGGTCTGTTCGACAAACGGGGCATGTCTTATGAGATTCAAGCCATAGGTCAATACATTCTTGGTGGAAAACATGGAAACAAAGGGTTAGGAGACGAAGCATGCTATCATCATCGAACTCTAGCAAGCAAATGGCACATTCTAAGCTGTAACTCTTTTCCTTGCGGAGGTCTTTAACGGTGGAGTAGAGGAAAGTGGGGAATTTTTCTAGAAGGGTATTATCGAGTCCTCTAGGGGGTGACCTATCAGGTGAGAGACGAACGAGGGAACCTGAAGCCGTTCGTTGTAAGGCCCAAGTGTGGAAAATGCCTGCAAAACAATACTTGCAAAGATACACAACGCTAAAAGCCACAAAGCATAGGATGAGGACGGTGAGGGTGAAGGCTACTAGTGCCGGTGGGGTCTTGTATGTTGGAGCTGGTGGGGTGTTGTACTTAGGCTCTGATGAAGACATTGGAGGGATGAGAAACTATCAACAATGGACTATTATTGGTTTTCAAGGTGACCGGAGAATGATTTATTCCGGACCTTCCACCCTTTCTTCTTTGCATGGATGAGAGGAGCTTGTGAACAAAGGAGTGGGTGGGTAAATGAAGGTTAGTAAAGTGGTGATTGCATTTCTCCCTTCACTTTACTATTTTTTTAGAGAGAATTTTAAGGGACATAATATGGAGAGAGAATCGATAAGATATGTTATGCATGGTGTTATTTGAGTACTAGATGATGGGTTAATATTCCCGTCAAAAAATAAATAAATGATGGGTTAATATGAGACAGTAATGTGGAGAGTGATTTTTAGCCCTTGGTTAGAAGGGTTGGTTTTGAACGAGTCCTTATGAGAAGGACAAGGACTTGTCTCCGAACATTATTCAAGGTGTATCTAATGCATGAATAAGCCATTATGATTATATTTGATGATAACTACATATTGTATAGAAATTATTAGTATGTATGAAAATTTTGTGATAAAAAAACTCCAGTATTCCTTATCTCAGAAGATGAAGCCTTAGACATTTGAATTTGAAACATACAAGGCATGTGAAAAGTAATCGAAAAAAGGAAGTTTTGCATGTGTGTGTGGGCGACTTGGACCGGTCTTTTAACTCATTAACTTTTTTAACCTTTAGTTGAAATAAGTTGAGCTATCCATCCCCCTATTTTTAATTATATTTTAGTGACAAATATTTTTCTCATATTTTTTATAAGGGTTAATATTTTCGAAATGCTTATTTTTTTTCGGGATTATAAGATCTGAACTCCCCCTATACATCCTCTTGTGTCAAAAAAACCATGTTAAAACAGGTTCAAACTATGTAATCTGAACTGTATCAGCACTAAGAGACTGAACTTATAGACTGGGCAAGTTTCGAAGGAAGCTGGTCGCCTGGAAACTGTTTTTTTCCTAACTAGAATGGTAAGTATGGTTTGGACACCCCTGTCACAAAATAAGTTCAGTCTCTTTGTGCTGAATACAAAGTTTTATCATTTAGTTCCATTTTTATTTTTATTGGACTCCGCCTCTCACAATCCAAAGTTTTATCATTTAGACCCATTTTTATTTTTTAATTTTATTTTTTTTTCATATTCTCAAACAAATCCAAGAAAAATATATTATCTTTATTTGATTTTTAGAATTTTTTAATGGCGCTTTTATATATATTTTATTTTATTTTATACGTTTCGTCCTTTTTCACTTTATTTTTTGGTGGTTTTCTGATTTAAAAGTCGCAATCGTCGAATTGAAAAGAGATTCTAATTGTTTGCTTATGCATAGGCGTGTTTCGAATTTTATAATCAAAACTGTGTTTTCGATTCAGATTATATAATATGAGCGGGCGTAAAATGAGAATTTTAAGCGGCGTGTGAGAAATGAGTAGAGTAGAAAAAGAAATTTCCAAGAAAATATATTCTCACTATTGAGCCCATTGATTTTGAATTCATTTTCCTGTGGCCTGTTAGTTTTTTGAATGGCCTTTATTGAGTGCCAAATTAGTGATTTTTGAGTTTAGAAACTTCTTTTTGAAAATATTTTGCATAGGTGTATGAATTGTTTCAGTTGAAAAATTCTTTAAACAAATCATGTGTGAGTGTAGTTTGTAATTTCAAGCATATGCATGCATAAAGTGATACGCGTTTTGCACGTCTTGTGCTGAGTTTTGTTAAATGTTAATAAACCATGCTGTTTGAAAAACAAACAAAAAAATCGTGTCTTTTTTTCCGTAACAATTTCTATGATGTCTTTTTCTTTCCACTAATGCTATATTTCACTTTTTCATTATCTGTGGGCAGATATTTCAATGTTTTGTTGTTTAAGCTAAGCCTAAGATGAAGCTAGATATGCACATATACTATTACTAGTTATTCCATTCTGGAACCAAGATAATATAAAAATGAAGCTATTTTCCCTAGTTTTACTTTGTCAATATTTATTTATGATTTTAGAATTGGACTTATGTATTGCACCATCACAAGTGATTGATGGGTGATGATGCAAATACTACATAGTAAGAATTTAAGGCTTATCCAATAAAAAGTTAATGAGTAGATCAATATATCCTTAACAGTTACTAATATCTACTATTAAAAAAAAAATACTGAAATGACAATTAAAATCATGGCATTTGTCATTAATAAAAACATATGTTTATCTCTTCTAAATGTTAAGTTAAAGACAAAATCTAGCTAGTAAGTTGGGTTTTTGGTACATTAATAGGTAAATGTTATTAACACTTCCCATTAATCATTGAAAGCGACTCTTCTCACTTTCATTTTTTCTCTTTAAACACCGCAAAAATACCAAAATAACTCCAACAACAATTAACTGCTACTTGCTCCCAACAACACTTGCCACGCAGTGTTTAGAAGCAAAAATAGAAGTGAGAAAAATAAGATCATTCATCATTCGCCCCATCTTTTTTAGTTTTCTATTCAAAACAACCAAAGTGTATCTTTTTCCTTTGAGCCCAAAGGGCCAAGCTCTCAAGAAGCCCAAAAGGCTACACTACTAGCCCACAAAGGGCTATCGATAGTTCTCCAAGGATTCCACGGCATGATTCCTTGAGCAAGTATTACACAATCCTTCACAACTTCGTATAGGTCAACTATTGTTCCTTAACACGACATTTTGTGGCTGCATGCAGGCATATTGCTTCTACTAACATGCATGTGATACATTTTTTTTAGTTACCCCTTCAGCTCTCAAGGAAAAGAGCCTTTGTAATCAGAAGTTTGATCGACATGTAAATAAACTCTGGTTAAGAATTATTCAACCCAAAAATTAAATTCGAATTCTCCTGAATAACTTGTTTTTGATGAAGCCTTACTGACCACTTGAACACAATTATTTGGTTAATTGTCTATGATATTTGCCCCCAAAAGTCTTGTTTTGGATGAAAAGGGGGGGAAATCTTATCTTTCATTTCTAAATTATAAATATTATAAAATATTTCTAAAATCGATTATGGCCTCAATTCATTTCACCTCCAACTAGTTTTATGCGCAAGTCACTTCTCCTAAACTGCTTTGTGGTCACCGGTTTATGCTTCCCCTCTTTATGCTCCCATCGTGAGATCTGCACTTCATTCAATTTTTCCTTCGTCGGATCTTCCACCACCACATCCACCACCTCCACATGTCGTTGTTATGGATGTCATCTCAATTAAAAAGTCATATGAGCACTCACTCGAAAGCCACCATTGACTACTCCATCTTCATCGTGTTTGAGATTCAATGTCTTCATAGTTGTTTTTCTTGTTTCATTCTTATGTTTCTTTTCCTGGTTTGTATTACTTAGGTTGCTTCAAGTTTGCACTTTATATGTCTATTAAAATGCTCGAGAATGACTCGCTTCAAACAATTCATATTTTGAAAAATTCTTCATTTTATTATTCATCTAATGTTAAAGAAATCTTCATTTTTGTAATGGAGATTTCTATAATATATTAGACATGAATGAAAAATATAATTCAAAATTTTAAATGATACACATGAATTTGACTTAAAAACAGAGAGAAAAAATGATGATAGAAAACATTAGAATGACCATTGTTTGAAGAAAACAAATTAGAGGTACCCAAATGAAATTTGATATATTATGCGCAATTTTGGTCTCTCGATTTTTTTTTTTTGCGTAAATTGAGTATCCTCTGCGCGCAATGTTGAGACTAATCCCTCAAACCTTATGAGACCTAAATAGGCTTAGGAAACTCTCCCTAAAATTTTTAACGTTGTTGTATATCTAATGCTAGATTTGAACTTATAACATTGGTTAAGTTAGAAGATACACATGTCATCTCATCTAAGCGGCTAAGCGCTCTTGAGTCTTGATTGTTTTGTTTAGCGGATTTAGTCTCTTAAATTTTCAATTTTAGAGTAATAATATATCAGAGCTTAATAATATACCTAATCCTTGTGATTTGAAATTATTTTCATTATGTTGTTCTAAGGAACACAATTTTAAATTCTATAAGTTTTCAAAAATAAAATTTTAAATATGGAAGATGCTAGCCAGTGTCCTTCGAGCATTGTTTAAGCAATCAATAATAATAACTTTTGCATAGAAATATGTGTGATTTTTTTTTTTTATATATGTTTAACTTATGTTTTCAAGAGAATATTTTTTTATTTATGATTTCCTTAAACAATGCATTTAGGTTAGTTGTTAACAAAACCTTTTAAATATAAGTAAGTTTTTATGAAAAAGTTGTGTAATCATTACTTGATCAAAAGTAATTCTTATATTTCCAAAATAAAATTTCTATTTGGAGATTCCTTAATCATTGTCTTGAGGACACTGGTTAGCAAAACCTTTTAAATCATATTATGGCCTAAAGATAGGAATTTAAGAAGAAAAAGGATAAAAAAAATAATAAGAAAGACAAACTTAGATGCTCTTCAACAGGTGTTGCTCACGGGTTATAAATCATATAAATTACCAACATGTGGTTAGTGAAAGTCATAATGATTCCAACACAAATGGTTATACCATTCGATGTTTGATTGTTAATTTTTATGTATTAAAAAAATTCAATTATAAGGGAATAATCAACTTTGTATCCCAACATGTTTCTTATACGGAGAGTAATGAACTCCATAATTCATCTACTCTGAAATATAAGCAAAAACGATAATAAAAATGTGGACTAAATTTTAATTCATATATAATGACCTTTCAACTATTCAGGTTATATGTAGGGATGTCAATGGGTATCCGTGGGTACGGATAGTATGATATCCGTCTCCGCCCCGTTGGATAAATATGGTACCCGTACTCATCCCCGTACTCGTGCGGGTATCTCTATAGGGTAATCCACGGGTATTTAGATACCCACGGATATCTGCGGGTACCCATAGATTTTTGATTTTTTTTTGTGCAAAGAAAAATTCAACTTTTAATTACCTACAAAATTAAACTTTTAAAGATCCATACATAACATGTTCCATTCAAATTTCATAATCTATACCATAATCCAACAAAAATAAGGATTCTTACATAATCCCAAGAAAATTCATCATACCAAAAAAGATTAAATCAATTCAAATTCATAAAACATGTAATCATTCTAAGGAGAAGAAGAAAAGAAAAGAAAAGAGATGAAGAGAAATTTTTGACGCTCTTGAGAGAAAGAACAGAGAAAACTAAAAGGTCGTACAGTAAACTAGGTTTTTTTTAGACACCACACTCATACATACATATATATATATATATATATATATATATATATATATATATATATATATATATATATATGCCCCGTGCCCATGACGGATTTTATCCGCGGATACCCGCGGGCATGGATTTTTTTCCCTTTTAGTTACTAATATATATATATATATATATATATATATATATAGACACACACATACACACACATGAATATTTTAGTAATATATATATATATATATATATATATATATATATATATATAGACACACACACATGAATATTTTAGTAATTTACGTAATTTATTAACGGGTACAGATACCCGCGGGCACAGTATCATCAAATTCGTGTCCATGTCCATAAGGTAACGGGTAGTTAAATACCCGTTTAATATACCTGTGGGTACCCGTTTAGTTACCCGCCCCGTGCCCATTACGGATTTTATCCGCGGATACCCGCGGGCATGGATTTTTTTGCCACCCGTAGTTATATGCCACTATCGCACCTCAACACTGGTCATGTAAGAACTAGTTGTTGCAGGTTCGATCCTCGGTACCCTGAACACAAACTCCAAACTATTCAGGTTATATTTTTCGTCAAAAATAAATAAAAATTCAGTTTACTTATATTTAATTAGATTTATAGAAAAAATATTACTACAAAGTACAAACCAAGTTTTTTTCCATGGAAAAATCAAAGTAAAAACTGGTTTAATAGTGAGCCGACACATAGAAATGAAGCATTATCTAACGAAAACACATATGGTTTGGCACAATGGATTCAACGTATACAGAATATATCTGTCCAGAGACATATTGGCCCCTCCAACATTGAATTCAATTTCAATGTAGACTGCAACCTTTCCACGTTCTACCACAATATTCCCACACCTGCTGCCTCTGTCAATACGGGGCAGCACTTTGGTGCCATTAATGACACCGTGCCATTAAATCTGGGCCATTAATGGCACCAAGATAGATGTGTTGTGTGGCCCAGATGCAATGACAATGTGTTTGTATGACCCATATTTAATGGCACCAAAGTGCTACCCGTCAATACGCCATATAAGTTTTGAAATGTCTCTTTTCTTCATAAAGTTCAATATCTCATTAAGATTTATAAAAATCCTCTTTATACATCTAAAAGTAAAAATCCATTATACTCCCAATTTAATACAGTACATCTATAAAAAAATTAGAAATCTTATTTAGTTTTTAAGGAAAAAGAAAAAACCCAATAAATAGTCCATCATATCACCAATTTGAGACAAATTAATTAGTCCCGATAAAAAAATATGAACATCCTAAATAATATTTGGCAAAATGACTAGTTTTTTTTTTTTTTTAATCAGCAAATTTTATTAAACAACCTAGTCCATGTTCAAGACGAACAGAGACCGGTGAAATTGAGAATACAAACAAAAGGCGCCGTATATAGGCGGAACACCCGAAAATAAACACCCTAAAAACACCCATGAGGACCACACACACCAAAATACACGTCACCACCTAAAACAGACTTCATCACGAAACCACCACTGAAAAAACGATATCCAACCATCCATCGTCACTACTCACCCCCAAATAAAACACCCCTCAAAAATATGGCAAAATGACTAGTTATTTGTCATAATATGCTATACAAATTTAATTTTGATATATATATATATATATATATATATATATATATATATATATATATCATTGTAAGCCAACAAATATTAGTGATTTAACGGATCCCACTAGTGGACCTCGTTAAGATATCACAAGTGTCTATCTCTCTCGTAAATGGACAATAAATCAAGCAAATTTGAACTCTTTATACATGACCTGAAGGTGAGACATGCAAAATATAAACTGCATTCTAAAATACCTCAAAGCCACTCAAGGGAGATGAACTTGTTTAAAAGAATTGAAAGTCTAACCGTAGATGTTTACCCTAAATCGATTATATAGGTTCAATGAGTGATATAATATCTACTTTAGACTATTATATCTTATTGTGTGAGAACCTTGTCTGAATGAGTAAGAAACCAAACGCAATTGCTCAATCAAGTGTTAAATATAATTTAGAGTTATGACATAAGGAAGGTGTGAACTATATTATGGATGAAATAAGTGCTAGAGTATTTGAAGATACAATGTGAATGTTGTATGAAATTGTTCTATGACGATAAATTGACTATTTGTATTGAACATAATCTTGTTTAGTGTAATGAAATTGAACACACAAGTCCGATCGATATTTCATCAAAGATAAATTGAACACTAGACAGATAACTAGAATCTACACTCCTTTTAGGTATAGATGTGTTAAGGGACTTAAATGAATTAAAAAAAGTTCCTTTTACAACAAACATCTATTTGAATCGAAAATTGCTGTTCACACATTAAAGAAGGCTGGGACACACATGTAAAATACGTTTTTGCCCCCTCGGCAGTTAACTGCCGAGGAATTTGAAATCCGGCTGCAGTTAACTGCCGAGGAATTCCTCGGTAGTTAACTGCCGAGGAAAGCATTTATGCAGACAGCAGGTTCTGCATTAATGCTAAGCATTTCCAAGCCATTTTTCGGCCAGTTTTTACCTGTAATTTTACCAGAGCATTTCCATATGCAATTCAAATTATACAACAATGAAACTCGGTCATAAACAAGAAAAATACAATATCTTTTACATATGTCCATAATTAAATCAAACCGACATTTGGTTCAAACCACACAAAAGTTTGAAATTCATCAAAACGGAACATAGTGTCCATAATCAAACAACACATTACAAGTCATTACACATCATTACACATCATTAAATTAAATCTCTACTTACATTCATTACAATTGCATATGGAACGAACATATATATATAATACATTATTTTCCACCATATTCCTAAACATAAATCCGACGTCGCTATCGTCTTTAATAAGCCAAGGCATATAGCTTGCCGTTTTCCATGTGAATTCATCTCTATCTTCTCCTAGGTCTATCATTGGCATTAGAGCAGACAAGTGACGTGTATATTGATTTTCACCAAGATGCTCAAAATAAGTGTTAAGTTGTGTCTTCAAATCATCAATAGAGTCCGTCGGTGTTATCATAACCTTAACCGTCTTTTTAAACGCGCAATACCTAACACGCCCTTCAATTCTTGCAACCTCTGACATGTTTCACTTGACAAAAGCTTTAACAAAATAATCATAGATTAGAACAAAATTAAATGGAATGTAATAACGAAAGAGGAAACAGCTTTTTTCGGAATTAAATGGAATGTAATAATCATCTGATGAAACAGCTTTTTTCGGCAGTTAACTACCGAGGAAATCCTCGGCAGTTAACTGCAGCCGGATTTCAAATTCCTCGGCAGTTAACTGCCGAGGGGGTAAAAGGGTATTTTACATGTGTGTCCCAGCCATATGGAATGTGTCAACAGCAATTTTCATTTGAATCTTATACAAGACAGTGGTAGATGATTTTGGGGTTATTTGAATCTTATTGTGTGAGAACCTTGTTGCCTGAAGGAGTAAGAAACTAAACGCAATTGCTCAATCAAGTGTTAAATATAATTTAGAGTTATGACATAAGGAATGTGTGAACTATTATGGATGAAATAAGTACTAGAATATTTGAAATTACAATGTGAACGCTTTATGAAGTTATTTTGTGACAATAAATTGACTTATTTGTAATGAACATAATCCCGTTCAACGTAATAAAACAAAACACATTGAGAAGGACCGATATTTCATCAAAGATAAATTGAACACTAAATTAATAACTAAAATCTACATTTCTTATAGGTATTAGCCTCTGTTTGGATCAGCGGTGGAGGCAATATTTCCACTTCCCGAGGCAGTATTCAACGTGGTTTTGTGAAGCTAGAATTTTTGGCTTCACTGCAAACGTGATATTCTGCCGTGGTTTTGAAAATTTCTAACGCATACCCAAACACATACTTAGATGTGTTAAGGAACCAAAGTGTACTAAAAAAGTTCCTTTTACAACAATCATGTATTTGAATATTATGTAAGACACTAGTAGATGCTTTGGGTGTTATTCTAAAGAAAAGACCATGGGTCCGAACAAATCTAACATAGCAAATTTAGTGACTTCACCTAACTAAACCACACTCATACAATAAATGAACATGATACTTTTTTCTCATTTTATTTTCATGTTTTCTACTTGTCTACCAACAATCAATGAAAATCCAATTAACAAAAGCCGTACAAAATGTTGTGGCCACAAATTTTTGAGATGATGAAAATTGAAAGCCAAAAAAAAGAAAATTATGTGGTGTAGAATGATGTTTATCCCTTTTTCTTAATATAACGTGTCATGTTTCATATAGCTTGGCGGCAAGTGGCATTGACGTGGCTAAAAGCGCAATGGAAGAAAGTGATGCTCTCTATTTCTCGTTCTTTATCATCCACAAGCTTTGGCCTACCCTTCACTTTACACTTTTTCTTTGTCATCGTTGAATTTTTTAAAAAGCACTAGATATTTAAACACTTTTTCTAGTACACATAAATATCCTTCTATTTTTATTTTATAAGAATAATAAGAATGATGATAATAACAGCTCATAATAATTGATTGTTTTTCATTTATTTATTTGATTGGTACATTGACCCACTTGTTTTGAAGCATTGTCACACTATTTTATAGCTTCATTTCCCACTCGCTCACAGTTTTTTTGTTAAAAAAAAATAACAAAACAAAAAGGAAAACAAAAACAAACTATTCTCTAGAAAAAGAAAAATTTAATTGCATCTATCGTCAGAAAATACAAGATTTCATCACGAATGAAGGTATGATAAAAATGATCATTATTTTAGGAGGCTAATTTTACAAAAAAAAAAAAATTGCACAATGATTTCTCTTTAAAAATAATGATTCATTAATTGATGAGATAACAAATCATTTGATGTATACATAAAATAATTGTAACATAATATGCTAATTAAATATTGTCAATATAAGCTAGGGGTTTAATATTGTCAAATAAGTTTCTAAGATTTACTATTGTTTTAGTAAAAAGAGATTTATTATAATATTATGTTTGATATTTTAAATGTGAGTAAAAGTGAATGTGAAAAGATATTTATGGTTAATGTTTTGAGTCATGTAAATTGTTCAAAGTCTAATATAGCAATCCACATAACTTCTCATATCCAACATATTATTGTTAGGTGAGGTCCATGTTATAAATTTTCAAACAAAACATGAGTATATTGCAGAATCCAAAATAGAAAAAGTACTTTGTATCTAGTCAATCAAATTATAATGATTTTTAGAAAGTCACAGTCATTACCATATAAGGTGGATTTTATCTCAAGATTTGCGGCAAAAGTAGCATGTATAATAAAGAACATCAATATAACATGCATATTGCACATTGCATATAAAAATCCATTTATAATTGTCAAACAAAAATCCATTTATTGAAAATGTAAATACTTACTATAAAAAATACTATCCATGGATAGAGAACTTTAATTTTTATTTATTTTAATAAGCAAAACATCAATATTTTAATTGACCAGTGACCAATTCAAAACACATAAAGCATGTGATTCTAAAAATCAAATAAATAAAAATTCAAAAGAACCAACGAGAAGTTTTCTACAAAAAAGTCAGAAACCACAAAGAATTCTATTTATCTATCCAGTATCTGGAAAAATAGTGACCACAAATTAGTTTGGACATGTTAGGCTTAGCACCACTAAAAATGCGAGTAGCATGCAACATTTTTCTCCGCGAGTATGATTTGTTACCGAATTATCCACAATGAGCTGTCTTAATGTATTAGTTTCCGCCCACCCAATCAGAAAACAACAACAATATTTTTTTTAACAAATAAGTAGAATACAAAAATCATAAAGCAAAAAAAGATAGTTGTGTTGTGTGATATTACACTTTCACAGTGGATGTCAAATTAGGGTTTGAATCTTGATTGATACTCCATGTATTTATATTTGTGTTGATATTGTTTCAAATAGAATAAGGAAACATAACATCTTCCGCGAGTTTTTAATCGAAGAGTGTTCAATAGTGATTTTAGTTCTTCAATTTTGTGTGATTCATTGAAACAATAATGAATTTACATAGAAAATTTACATGGCAGATGATCTCTTTTCATGTAATAACCTCTAGTGGAAGTTATTGATATATTAAAAAATAAAAATATCAAATTGAATTAGATAAATCATGAATCAATGTCATTTGAACAATTTGATAACAATTTTATACTAATTTTAGTGATTTATCGTCGGATCATGACTCAGTAGTCGAGATAGAATCTTCTTCATTTTTATTTTAATAAAGAGAAAAATTATAGAGATAGAAAATTAGAAGAGAAAATAACGAAAAACAAAAGAGATGATCCAATTTAGTTGGAAATTTCGACCATCCACTATTCTATTTTTAGTTTGATTTTTAAAACATTAAAGCAGATTTCTTAAAAAAAAAAAACATTAAAGCAGATAAATCGACACGTGGTTAGGAGCTCTTTTTATGTGAACCACAAGATTCAATCAAGCTCTCAACATTTCAAGTAAGAAAAAAAAGCAAAAAAAAAAACAAGATATATTTTCTTGGACAGAAACAAAATTCAACGTCTGAGGTGGCAATATTTGGTTGCTCCTTTTATATTCCACCTTCAAAAGGTCTCTTTCCCACTTCGCTTTTTTATATCTACCTATCTATCTTCTTCTTTCTCTTACTTCACAAGTTTTCAACTATTTTCTTTCTCTCTTATTCACCCTCTCCCCTCTTGTGTTTTTCTTCAACTATTGAGCAAGTTGTAAAAGTTTGTTAACTTGTCTGTGAAGAAAATTTAGTTGTGTTAATAGAGAAGCAAAGATTTTCATCACTTGATTCTGATTCTATGGAGATTTTGGTATGTATATTATATGTAACTACAAGCTTCTTCTATGTTTTCTTTTTATGTGTATTATTTTTGTATTTTATAAATAAAACAAAATTATTTTGTATTTTATTCTTGGTTTTGTGAGGAACCTGAGATTAAGGTTGTTATTTGGTTTTTATTTTGTTTGTGTATATTTTGAGAAAAGAGAAAAAGAAATGAAAAATAATATATTGGTTGTGATTTGGTTTACATCTTTCACATGCCAAATATGCATAGATTTTTATTATAATTGGGTTAATTTAATTTCAATATATGCTCTTGAAAAAAAGTTATTTTTGAGTGGTTCTTGTTAATGGTCTCATCACTAGTAGAGTAAATAAGAATATACCTAGCTAAACAAGGCCTTAACCTTGTAACTAACTTTGTTGAGTCATCACAGTCTAATTTTGGAATGCTTTTAATTATAAAAAATAAATAAAAATCATGTGGATGGTGTTTTTTTTGTATGATATTTGGTTTATGTCTTCTTGTGGTGTGTGGAATGGAATGGTTCAATTATTAAGGGATGAAAAGTTTAATTAAAAAGAGAGTATTTTGGTTAAAAAAAAAAAAAAAAATCCTTTCTGGTTATGATTTTAGTCTACTTAGCTTTTCTACTATATAAGAAAATTTTCATTTTCTTTGTGATTGTTGCATTAGATTTAATTGTATATTTGCTATTTGATCAATTTTCAGGGTCAAAAAGAAGGAATGCATTCTGTTGTACATGTACAAAAACTACTTGATCAATTTTCATGTGGAAATGACCATGCCTTGAAGGTTCTCCCTTCATTCTTAATCTTATCTGTTTGTGAAATATTTAATTTTATATATAAACATTGATTTTTGTACATTTTTGTGTCAGTGTTACATATGTTTTAATCAAATTTATGTATACTTTTATAGGCAAGGAAACCATATACTATCACAAAACAGAGAGAAAAGTGGACAGATGAAGAACATAAGAAGTTCCTTGAAGCTTTAAAGTTATACGGCCGAGCCTGGCGAAAAATCGAAGGTATTACTAGTTTTGAATTTTCAGATCTTGGACAATTATATCATAAAGATTCTTCTTGCAAAAGAGGTTAAATTAATTAATAAATCAGAAAATATGGTCTAAGTTTTTGGATCCTTCATTTTCACCACAGAACATGTTGGCACAAAGACTGCTGTGCAGATTCGAAGTCATGCTCAGAAGTTTTTTTCTAAGGTTTATTGATTTATTCTTCTAATGCACCATAAACCATATATTAAGTGAAAATTTATGATGAATGGCCCTTGGAGATGCTAAATGCAAACTTCCTTGAGGTTGAAACTTGAAAATTTTATCTTGATTTCACTATTAACTCTTTTATTTCGACTATTTTGACAGATCAATCGAGACACTGATGGGAACGACACAACAATGGTGGAGACAATTGAAATTCCACCTCCAAGACCAAAACGGAAGCCGATTCATCCTTACCCACGTAAAGTAGTTGAAATCGCAAAGAATGAAATCTCCAACTTGGAACAGCCACTGAGGTCTAATTCGCTCGTGTCATTAGATTTTGGTCAAGAAAACAACTCTCCAAAGTCGGTATTATCTGCAGTTGCTTCAGAAACCCTTGGTTTCTCTGATTCAGATACCCCCACCGGAAGTTTGTCCCCGGTCTCATCTATTAGTGCTGTCCATACCGGTAGATTTCCACTTCTCGAGTCCAAATCATCATCATCTGAGGAAGATCTGTCTCAACAAATAGATGAACTGAATGCCGGTTCAACTCATGATATGCAACCTTTAATGGTATTTCTTAAATCCTAACCTATTTCATTTTGTTAACTGCAAGTTGCAACAAGGTTTTCTATGAAGCACGGACACTCCTCGGATTAGGCGTGTCCCGGTGTCGGACACGTGTCGTGTCCGACACCGACACGACACCGACACTTCTAATTACACTGAGTTTTGTGATTTTTTAAAATTATTAGCTGTGTCGGCGTGTCGGTGTCCGTGTCGTGTCCGGTGTCCGTGTCCGTATCCATGCTTCATACTTTTAAATAACTGTCCGCGACTGCAATCCTGGACTGAACATCATAGTTTTTGATGTCTCTGCATCACAACGCGATCATGATTGGAGTTGCATTATCATATTTGACTGCAATTTATTGCAATATCTAAAATTGTTCTGCGATTGCAACATAATAAGGCCTTGATTATTGCATCAGTCATGATGATATTTTTAGGATCCTTTTGTTCTTATGTTTGATCTTACTATTGTCTAGAAACTGGAGCTTTTCCCTAAAGAATGTGTCGCAACCAACGAAGTAGCAGCAGAAGAATCACCTTGTCGAACTCTCAAACTTTTTGGAACAACTTTGTTAGTAAAAGATACCTGCAAGTCTTCTACAACATCAACAGACGCATCCGAACCTATTCCTGCTAGTCTTGCAACTGTTGTTCCTTGGTGGACTATTTCAGACAATTCGGCCTTCAAGCCACTGCACAAGGAGCCCGAGGGAAAACATCTACATTCAAATCATGAAGAATGCGAAGATAAAGAAATTCAAAAGGAAGGATCTTCTTGTGTTGGTTCTAATAGTACTAGTTCAATGAATGATGAAGAAAGCAATGAAAGATTAGATGATCAAGCCAAAAGTGATAATGTAAATTACTTTGTTGGCCACACTACACTAAGTGAAACTGTGAGACTTAAAACATTTGGAAAAGGGTTTGTACCATACAAAAGGTGCATGTCAGAAAGAGAAAGACAATGTTCGACAGTAACAGACGAGAGGAGGGAACATCAACGCATGAGGCTTTCCTTATAGTTCCCTCCCAATAGGATTTTCTTTCAAGGAGTTTCCATTTTATAGATGTAAATTGAAATCATACAATGAAGCTGTTTCTGTTGCCAGATTACATGGTATCAGAAAAGAGAGAAATGGGAGCTGAAATTTTGACATATCTGCTGCATTGGAAATCCTCCACAAGCCTAATTTTTCTTACATATTGAGCTACAAGACTTTTTTTTACAATGGCCAAGTGGCAGGCTTTTGTATTTCTTTAAATTCTTTCTCCACCATCTACTGTGAATTATCCAGTTTTTTTTAGCTTATGGCTGTTGTTTTTTCTTCTTTTGTATGTTTATTTTCATGAAAGTTTAAGTGTAAGTTACGTATTTGGTAAGGCTCCAATTGTTCATATGTTCTCTATTAATAGATTTACCATGATGTAATAACTTCCTAAAAATTTACCATGCAAGTGTATGTTACATTGATGCTTGAAATCCATGCAACAAAGACTCATAATTTGAGGGAAATGAAGGAAATTTCACTTTCTTTGAATGAGTATTTTTCAGAGAGGATGAGAATAATATTGATATATGACTAATATCTTCTTTGATTTGAGAGTATTATAAAGAGATGAAAATAATTTAAAAATAGCAAAAAAAAATACAACAAGTGAGTTTTGAGCTTTGGCACAACTACATTTTTTATGATGTAAGGTTGTGCGTGGATGAAAAATTAGCATTTTTTCTGCTTCAGTTATATGCAAGTGTCTATGGCCTCCCAACCCTTTTTTATGTATACTTGTCAATTGTTTTGTAAATTATCCAGCACCACAAAGAATGTCTCAAACAGAACTTGTAGCATAAGTAAAGATTAAAAATGATGATAAGGGATATATCGAGAATTGAATGATGTTAGATTAAGATAATTCCCAAGCTAATTCATTGAACCCTTTAAAATCTTCAAAATCTATAAAGTCCTTTAAAATCTTCAAAATCTATAAAGTCCTTTAAAATCTTAAAAATATATATTATAAATCCATTAAAATCATGCATTAGGAATCTTGATTGTAAAAAGTCTTTCAAAATCCCATTAAATCAATACAATCTAACAAAGTCTTTTTAAAGATTATTTCTATCAAAATAGACTTTAAAATATCAATCCAATACATTCCCCAAGATTTTTGTGTAATGGGCAACACATATCTTTGGACCTAAGCACATTCCTCATTTCTTTGACACAATATTGAATATTATCTTTAGAATCAACATTTGGTTTTAAATCAATAGAAACTTCAACATCGTTTGGTTTCACATCAACAAAAACTTTCGATTTCACATCAACGGAAGTAACATCAATATTTGGTTCATATAAATGAAAGCATCAACATTGTTTGAATTTGGATAAAGAGGGCGTTCAATTATAACTATTAATATAATAAGAAACTAAATTATACTTTATAAACATCAACATAATGCATTAAAAATAACGTATATTGGTTGATGAATGGATAGGGAGTTAGGACCCGATTTTGGTTTGGGTCTTGACTCTCGAAAAGAAAAACAATTTAGTTTAAAAAAGCGAGAATCAACAATGTCGAAATCCTTAGCAATTCTTTAATGATGATTTAAGATACTTATTTATTTATTTATTCTTTAACGTTGGTGTATGTGATGAAAATAGAAGATATAGTGTAGGAGGGGTTGTGTAGTACACGGGGTGTAGCACTTTGGTGTCATTAATGGCCCCGTGTCATTAAATCTGGGCCATTAATGACACCAAAATAGATGTGTTGTGTGGTCCAGAAACAATGACAATGTGTTTGTGTGACCCAGATTTAATAGCATGGTGCCATTAATGGCATCAAAGTGCTACCCGAATCCGATATGATTGATTCATAAGTTTCAGTAGAGGTATTTTAGACATTTGATTAGAGCCTAATGAGCAGTCCAGCAATTGCAACTACTGATTGACATGGGCCTGGACTTTATTAATAGTTGTTTGATAATTGCTCTTCTCCCATATGTTTTTGCTGTGAGTTAACTCACGCAGATGTATTTTCAACGTGAGTCGTAAGTGTATTTTTCAGCGTGAGTTAACTCACGTAGGATGGGAATGAGAAAAAAATAGATGGGAGAAGAGCAATTCTCTAGTTGTTTAGGATATGTTTGGTAAAATCTATTTGAGTTTATAACTTATGTCTTATAATAAAGTCATTTGATTAGAAAAGACATGTTTGATAACTATCATTTTAGCACGAGCTTATAATTTATCTTTATATGTTTTTAGCGGTTTGTGATAAGCTAATTCAAGTAGCTTATAACTTATCATTTTTTATCTCAATTTTACCCATACGATCTTAATTGAAAAAAAAAATATTAATTAATTATATTTTTTTTATGTCATTTCATATTTATAAATTACTTTTAACCGCTAATTTTATCAAACACTAGCAATTCATTCAATTAACTTATCCAATACCAACTATAAGCTAGATTGTAACACAAGGCAAACATAGAAAGTGTGTTTGATTAAAGTACTAGTGTGCTGCCCGTGCGACGCACGGGTGGAATTACCGTCGGCCACAGACTATGCGATGTTAGCACGACATATGAACAAAAACTAAAACTATGAAAGTTATAAATTTTTTAGATAAGTTTGCACCAATTTGTTCTATGTCGAATTATGAAATTAATTTTAAGTTTTATAATGTGTTATGTGATTACTTGTAGTGGATTGAATGAGAACGATTGTTTGAAGGCAAGTTTCACTAATGTGAAGAAAAAATTGTTTGGTTTACCTATAAGCTGAATGACACCACCAGTCACCACGACATAGGATTGTAAACTAAGAAAACTAATTCTTGCACCACTTCATTTGGGATAACAAATGAAATATTTTCTTAAAACTCATTTAAGTGTATAATAGAAAACTCACAACACAAACAACTTACACAGAAACTATATTCTATGAAATACTTCCTTGCACACCACATTTACAGTTGAAATCATTGGGAGAAAAAAAAACTTCATTTTTTGGCAATCAATCAGTATAATTAAATTCCGATCGGGCATCAAACCGAATAAAATAGGCAAGTTCTATAATAACAATGAGTATTCAATTATTTTTATTCTTTGAAATTTGAAAGAAAAAAATTGAAGGAAAATTTGTAAATATTTTATCTACAAAAAAAAAATTGAATAAATTTTTTGAGATACTTTTGAAGGTGGAGATATTTTCAAAATTAACTAATATAAGCTTTAGGTTTGGAATTGTTTTAGTAAATAAGTTTAAAATGAAAATTTGGACATATTGCTATTAACACCACTGTTTTAGGCATACAACCCCCATGAAATAACAAAAATTGGGTCAAAACCAACCTCCCGCATCAAACCCGGCATCAATTCTCTTACATTAAGTCAGTCATTTTCCCTTGTCGTCGCCACCACATTTTTCTCTCCCATATCACTCCCGAAATCGACCTTGTTTGGCCAAACAAACCACGTTTTCTTCATCCCTTCAGCCTTCTCTTTCATTTAACTGAACAAAACCATAAAATAAACATCTAGAAAAATGGATCATCCGTTTTAAAGGAGTTTTCTGAGCAACCCACAATTGTTTCATCAATTGAGTATCATGTCCTTCATTCTTTACTTCTCCTTAAAAAAATCCATGGAAGAATTACACTAAAATGGGTATTCATTTTTTTTCATTTTTCTTTCGATAGACAATTCTGCATATCTTATATTTTTCTTCTTCATTTTTTAAAATTAAACAACCGATGTTCTCTATTAAATTGATATGGTATTTGCATTCTGTCAAATAGGATTATCCCTCGCGGAGGGAACCTATGATAAGTCTGTTAAATAATTTTGATTCTCTATGTTTTCTTTTCCCTCTTTTTTATGTATTGTTCTTGAAAAACCAAATTTGAATCAATCAAGCCCTTAGTTTAATGACAATTTTGTTTTTTTTGTAAATTTGAATATTTAAGCCTTCTATTATTATATGAGATTGCTACCGATCTGAGTTATTGAATCTAGAAACTGTGATTTTTCTGAATTCATTTTAATGATTTTATTTCAAATGTTCATGATAAAAATTTAGCCAGTTGTGTTGAAATGTCATATAAAATGCATTTGATCAATGCTATTATTGATGAATAAACTAAATTTTACACTAATGCTTATTGAATTCTAAACAATTACATTCCCGTTATTTTTCTATTGGTGACATTTTGTAAATTATTATTTGTTCAAAGATTTAGTCTTGTTTAAAGTTAATTTGCAGACCGATAAATATAAATATCACTTATTTGCATGTTAACATTTAAGACTATTTAAATGGAATGCATAAAAAGCTTTGGATGAGAAGTAGAAAAAGATTAGATCATGTTCACAAAATTTTAGTAACTTTAAAAATAAAATTAGTAACTGTTGAAGCCGACCTGCATAGCCTACTACTCCCTCCGTCCTAGATTAACTGAGTCAATAGACTATTTCACACAGATTAAGAAAAATGTATAAATGAAAGAGAGAACAGTGTTTTTGAGTGCCTTTGTCAAGTATTGGTGCATTCTTCTTTATCATAAATGTAAAGTAGAATATATTGAATTGAGAGTTGTGAAAGAGAATGGTTATTTACCAAATTATCCTTATTAACTATTGGTTAGTTTTAAAAGTAATACTTTGGAAGTAGTGTGCTAAGTATTAATTGGAGCGTACAATTGAAAAGAAAAAGTTATTATTGCATTGGAAACTGACAGTGACATTCATTTTGAAACAATTTTTTTGTTAAAGCGACACTCATTTTGAAACGGAGGGAGTATAAATTAGAGTTGTAATCGGAAAAAAGTAATTAATATTGTATTGAAAAGTGAAATGAGTCAAGATTTCGGGGACAATATTTTTTTATAAATGACTCAGTTATTAAAGGACGGAGGGAGTATTATCTTTTATGGGACCATTAAAAAATTATAAAAAAGGAACCAGCCAAAATTGGGAATCTACGATTCATAGGTTGCTATAGGCTTTTTTGTGGGCCACCCCCTATGAAAAACTTTGAGTTGAATATTTTATTCAACTTTAATTGTGGTGTCTTTGCTAGTGTTATTTCTTCAATCTACAGTGGAAATGACTATCCTCAATTGTATAAGGGTTTGGATATGAAACACTTAAATCACATGTCTTCAGGTATAATCTACTTGTGTCATCTAGATTTTATTACCCCATGTGAAACGATACCGACACAGAATGCTTTATCTTTCAAAATTCAAACTGTAGTATCTCAAAAACCAGTAATAATCAAAGAAAAACAGATTACACTGCCAGTGTCCCACTCATTGCAACAAAAAATAAAATTAAAGTATAACCCATCACTTTCACTACCACTTTCTTTCTTCATTTTCTCACTTATCATTTCATTCATTTTCCCTCACTTTTTTCTTCTTCTTCATTTTCCTTCACACTGAGGAAATGTTACTTACAACGTTCTTCTTTCTCTTTACACTCTCTTCAACAACAACAACAACCGTTACATCTCACTACTCTTCTTCCTCTTCTCAACCACCACCTTCTCAACAATCTTCCCCTTCTTTCACCGAATGGCGATCCGCACGCGCCACCTACTACGCCCCGGTAGATCCACGTGACACAGTCGGCGGCGCGTGTGGCTACGGAGACCTATCAAAAGCCGGTTACGGCATGGCAACTGTTGGTCTTAGTGAAGCTTTGTTTGAACGAGGTCAGATCTGTGGCGCGTGCTTTGAATTACGGTGTGTGGATGATTTAAAGTGGTGTATTCCTGGAACTTCGATTATTGTTACTGCTACGAATTTCTGTGCGCCGAATTATGGGTTTACGGTTGAAGGTGGTGGACATTGTAATCCTCCTAATAAGCATTTTGTTCTTCCTATTGATGCTTTTGAGAAGATCGCTATTTGGAAAGCTGGTAACATGCCTCTTCAGTATCGGAGGTATACTAACCACTCTTTCGTTTCGAGCTTTGCATGTTGTGAATTGCAATGATTGTTGAAACTATTCTAATTGTTTGAAGTGATTGTTGATGGTTGCTTGTTTATAAACTCTAACAATTGCTGTGAAGCACGATCTGATAATAATCTGAGAAAATGACATATTTCAATGTAATCATGTCTGTCATGTCACATGTTGGACACTCTGACACATGTTGGACACCAAACACAAATCCGATCATTAGTGTCGGTGCTACAGAGCTTCATATTAATGGTGGTAAAACTTGGAGAATGATAAACTTAAGTACTTAAATTTTAGTTTGAAATTGAGTCAAATTTACTGTTTCGACTTGACTTGTTTGAGAATTATAGAATTTAATAGCATACTTGAGTTTGGCTTGTTTATGAATTGGTTATTTCTATTTTTCCTATGGAATATCTTCTTGAAAAAAATATTAAGCTTGTTGGATTATATGGTATTTACTATTTAGTGAAATTTTGATGCTTACAAACGAAGTTATAGGAGTAAGTTAGGTAGCTTTAATATTCAAGATAAAATTACAATAGATATATAAGTTATTGTTATTGTTATGATATGTAGTTTGAACTTTGAAGCTACATTGAAACCTTGAATGGTAGTTTTAATAATAAGGATAAAGTATTATACAGCCAGGATCCTCTGCCACTGTCTAGCAAAATCTTGGTAGTTGGATCTGAGCTTCAGCTCGATCCAACGGACGAGATTTGATTGGGTTGGCTGCAAAGGTTTCTGGCTGTACATTGTAAGCACTTGACAAATTCTACAAGAGTTTATCCCAAGTTTAATGGAATTTGTGTTTTGTCATTGGCTTCTTAATTGGCAACTTTCTTTGCTGAGAAACAAATTGTTAATGGTTAATTTGTTAGGGGGAGAGGGTTTTTGTTAGTAGCACTGAACTTTATGCATAATGCTCATTTGGTTTTTCAATCCATACCACTTGACTGCTCCTCCAAGGATGCACACCTTTCTCTTTGGAACTTTATGCTCTCGAGAGCTGAAATAAGAAAAGCTTTCTAAAAATAGTTGTGCCTTCCTAGTGCTAATGAAATTCAAGTAGCAAAGGGATGAAAGGGACTAAATTGACCCTAAGGCTTTGTTTGGGAGTTCAGAGAGGAGGGGAAGGGAGGGCTTTGAGGGATGGGAAATATAGGGGGAAATGGAGGAATCTTTTACACATTTTGAAATAGTATTTTTTTAGAGAATGATAAATTAATGTTTATGATTAATATATTTTTAATTTTAAGAATATTATAACAACATAGATTGAATTTGAAGAATTCTTATAAAGCCCCCAAAACCCTCAAATACAATTTTTGATTTCCCCCAAATTAATGGGATTTTGTATTATGAAGAAAAATTAACCCCCAAAGCCCTCCGCTCCCAAAGCCTACTATTTCTTCCACTTGCTCCTTCCTTTTTTCCAAAGCCCTCCCCTCCCCTCCCTTCCCCTCCAAACTCGCAAACAAATCCTAAAGGAAAATAGGATAGTAGTAAGTGTATTTATCTCAGAAAAGCTTAATGCGAAATATTTTGCTCCATTATGAGTGGCAAACTGGCAGCTAATGAGACTAATGACATGCTACTCTCCCAACATTTTTCCATACATAGAATTCAATTAGTACCAGCCGTATCTTCATACAATGTTAATGGTAAAAGATCTCAAGTAAATTCCTGTAGATAGTGAGAAGGGAACAATGTGTAAGTGTAATTTTGCTAGCAAGTACATTTGGGCTGAGTGTGCATTGCAGGTAGCATGCCCGTTTCAAACCGTGTACGAAACAGGCTGGGCTAGAAAAGACCGCAAAATTAATGGTCTAATAAAATAGACCCGTGTTCGCACCATTTAAACCGTGGGTTAATAGCCAAGCATAGCTGATAAAGGAACTTGTGGTTTGAAGATGAACAATACACCCCAACAGCTCTCATCATGCTACATCATTTACTGTTGGAAGATACAATCAAACAAATACAATCAAACAAGTTTTACTTTGTTTACTTAAAAAAACTTGATTTTGGTTTTATTATTTAATTTGAATGTTGTGTTCTGTTTGGAGCAGGATAAAGTGCAGAAGGGAAGGTGGAGTCCGATTTACAGTCACCGGATCTGGTATCTTCATTTCAGTGCTGATCAGCAATGTTGCTGGCCATGGAGACATTGTTGCGGTGAAAGTTAAGGGCTCAAGAACAGGTTGGCTTTCAATGGGTCGGAATTGGGGCCAAAACTGGCATATAAACGCGTTACTACAGAATCAACCTCTTTCATTTGAGGTTACGAGTAGTGATGGGAAAACAGTCACGGCTTACAATGTTGCTCCCAAAGACTGGAGTTTTGGACAAACCTTTGAAGGCAAGCAATTTGATTATTAAAAAGCCAAACGAAGAAAACCTGTTTCAAGGGACCAGTCTCTTTCCCTTTCCCATTTCAATTTTTTTTTACCCCAATATTATAGGTCTACTTACCGGTGGTGTTCTCTTACATTTTTATTATTTTGGTTTTTTAGAAGACTTGTAGAGTAGTTGATAATTGATTTGGTGGTTTGTAAGATTGCCAATGTGATGGTGTAACTTTCCATCTATTATCTTAGGAGTTTATTGTATGAAAATATATACCTTGTTGGTCAACAACAAAAGAGGAATTAACATGTAAATGCTTGAGGCTTTTATTAGAACGTATGATTCTACTAACTTTATTAACAAGTTGTTTAAAATATCACTGCATCATCCAACAATATTAGACAACCATTAAATTGCATTATATATGCTCTCGGTTCATGCTTTAGTTAGGGCAACCACGTTTTAGTTGGTTTGTATTTTTTGTTGAAACTCCTAACTGTATTGATTTTATTGTTTTTACGTCTGTTTTTACTTTTTCTCCCACCTGTCTAATAAATGCTCAATTTTATTTTGGGTGATAGTTAAGTTATAGAGCACCTGAAACAAATATGTTGAGAACCAACTGTTAGAAGTTTTTTTTTTTTTTACTTTGAGATGCAAAATTACAACTTTTTTTGCATCATCATCATCATCATCATCATCATCATGATACCGTAATAAAAATGAATTATTTTGAGGGGGGGGACCTGAAGCAAGAACCTATTAAGCCAAGAGGTGTTTCTATAATCTATTCTACTCATATCAACAACCTTTCATTTGTGAAAAAACAACTTATAACAATCTTTTATTATATATTGACCCTTTAAGAAACTTAAACATCATGATAATGAGCCAAAAATAAACTAATAAACAAATATTATCATACATCGACATGCAACTACATTCAACTTAGCCTATATTCACATAAAGAAATTAGAAATAAACCCTTCTCTGCAGTTTCATCATATTTTGCCATTGGTCCTTACAGTTTTTTTTGTTTGGTTTAGGTCCTTACACTTTGAAAAAAGTTTGTTATTAGTCCCTCTATCAGTCAACTGTTAAAAAAAAGTTAAAACTAACAGAATGCCACGTGGCCCAATTATTTCACGCCACGTGGCAAATTACAAGACAAATTTTAAAATTAAAATAAATCAAATAAAAAATTTGTTTTTAATTAGTATTATTGTTATTACTATTTATTATTAAATTAGAAACTAAAAAAAGAAAAAATGGCTTTTCAGAATAGAAGAAGAGAAACAGAATTGCAGGGATGGGAATGGATTTACGCCATTTTTGCATTTTATGTATTTGCTTGTAAATCCGGTGTAGAATGATGGAGTGGAAAAATAGAGGTGGTGTTCTTTTTTCTTTTTAAAAGATTTTGTAGCCTTGTGGCAAGCATCTGCACTTGGATTTTAACTCACTGGTGGACAAATATGTATATTTTTAAAAGGAAAATCCATCAAACAAATGGAACCACCTCCCAGCATGCATAAACTTTAGTATTTTCTCTGTTTGGCTGTTACAACCAATATAGTGGTCAAGTTTGATTGAATATGGTTTAAGTAACCCCAAATCATTTTACAATATCAAATTCTTGTGTTATTATACTGTAACTTTCAATTTTAGGTCAGTATAAAAGGAACCTTTAACAGTGATTCAGAAAACGCAGCTCAAAACGAACAGATACGACATCCAAAACGCGACGGATGCACAAAATGGAATTGATGATGAAGGTTGAAATGATGATCGATTATGATCTCAAACAACAATTTGGGTTTTCGGACATAATTTTTGGTTCAATTTGATACCCTAAAATCCATTCCCACTCCGTTTCTCAATATAATCGCATTTTTCTTCTTCCCATTTTTTTTATTTCTAATTTAATAATAACAATAAAACAAATTAAAAACAAAATTTTATTTTATTTATTTTAATTTTTAAAATTTGTCTTGTAATGTGCCACGTGGCTTGAAATAATTGGGCCACGTGGCACTATGTTAATTTTGACTTTTTTTTAACAGTTGACTAACTAAGGGACTAATAACAGACTTTTTTCAAGGTGCAAGGACCTAAACCAAACAAAAAAAACCGTAAGGACCAATGTCAAAATATGATGAAACTGCAGGGACTAATTACACATTTAAGCCTAAAAAGTAAGTAATGAACTTCTTCGTACATAATTTTGGGTTTACCACTTGTGACTGACTAATACATGAGCTGTTAGCATAAATTGGGTCTGCCTTGACATTTTTGGTGTTATAGACGATAGACGAACTAAAAGAATGATGCTTTTATAATTGTTGCAATTGTTTTGTTGCAAAATCATTCATAATCTATTTATAATAAGGAAAATGTTCTGTAAAAAAAATCTTACATGACTAGAATTTAGTTTGAATAAATTTTACATTGAACTCTTTCATATAGCATATATTCTTTTTTTGTTATTTCATTCAAATAACTTAAACTTTCGTTACTTAATTTTTCAAAAAAGAAATATAAATAATTTTTGAATTTTTTCCCAAACGACATTTATATTATTTTAAGAGGCAACAACATCTAAATTTAATTTATGAATTATTTTGCATATTATTGTGGTGATATTTTAAATTTTGAAAGTTTGATTAAAATCTAAAGTTTGGTCCTATCCTTTAAGCTTCCAAAGAAAATTGGGTCCGATAATCTAAAATCTAATCAAGAATTAAGTAAAACCTACAACAAATTATTCAAGCCAAACATTTTTTTTTTGAGGTAAACATGCTTATAGCATTTCATTAATAATAAGAGATTCAATACAATCGGGTATATCAAAATAAACGGCGGGACTAGCTAAGGACGTGGCTTCTCTTGCAAGAGCATGAGCAACCGCGTTGGCTTGTCGCCTAACAAACTCCACCCTAGAGTTAGAAAAGAAATTACTGAACAGCAAACGACAGGAAGAGATAATACAACCAAATTCGGACAAGTCGTTCCTGCTAGAAAGGAAAGCATCAGCTGTCAACTTTGAGTCTGTTTCAAAATCCACATTATCAAATTGCATGTCACTCAACCATTGTACCGCAGAATGCAACCCTAAGGCTTCACCTACATCCACCGGAACATTGCAAGGATATGTAAAAGCTTTAGCCAACACAAACGTACCTTCTGCATCCCGAACACAAATACCGATACCTGTACGGTTGACGTGAGAAGAGAAAGCTGCATCAACGTTACATTTATAACGACCTACCCCAGGAGGCTGCCATGTAATTCGATGTTGGTGAGAGGAGGAAACCATGGCTTGGTGATGAGTCGAACTTGATGCTAGAATGGCTGGTGCATTCGCCAACTGCCAGTCTTCAACCAAATGCCGGGCACGCTCGACTACCGTGGCGCTTGTTTCTGTAACGTCTTCCCACACTCTCAGATTACGGTGTTTCCATAAACTCCACAAAACAGATGCCATGCGCTGTGTCAAATCAGCAGATAAGTTTTCTAACAAATGAAAAATAGCAAACGTGGCTGAGTCAGTGACGGACTTTGCATGCTGTACCGAGCCCCAAAGACCCGTTCTATTCCAAACCTGTATGGCAAAAGGACAATCGAAGAAAACATGCATAAGATCTTCATGATCAGAAATACAACTAGCGCAATTTGTTGGGCAATTAACTCCTTTATCTAACAACCGGACACGTGTCGGCAGACACCCACGACACATACGCCATATTAAATTTTTGACCTTTGGAGGAACCTTGAGGATCCAAATGCCGGACCAGTATCCCGGACACCAGTTATAAGAGGAGTCGATTAACTCTGAGACACATAACCGATAAGCACTCCTAACAGAGTAACGTCCGTTCCTTTCTGCTTTCCAAATTATGCGATCCTCTTCTACCTGAGAAATAAGAGATGTATGGAGTATTTTATCTGCAATATCCTCGCTAAAAACCTGTCTAACCACCTGTTCATTCCAACTTTTATCATATAAATTCATCAGACTATTAACAGTAAAATTTTGAACAAAGTGAGCGCCCTGAATATCGCTTCTAATAACCTCCCCATTTGACAACCAAGGTTCATTTAGAATAGAAATATTTGCACCAGAACCTATACTCCACCTAGCACCCCCACGCACAAGGAATCTAGCGCGCATAATGCTGCGCCAAACGTAGCTGGGGTTATGTCCCACTGTTGCCGTGAGAAAGGACCCAGTTGGGAAGTAACGGGCCTTAAAAATGCGAGCAACCAGTGAGTCTGGTTCAGTGATAAACTTCCATCCCTGTTTACCCAACATAGATAGATTAAAGGCAGATAGGTCTTTGAAACACATACCTCCATGTAGTTTTGGTGCTGAAAGTTTCTCCCAATTCATCCAATGGATTCCTCTTTGTGACGTTTTACCATGGCCCCACCAGAAAGAGTTCATCATCTTTTCAATTGAGTCTAATAAATTGTTGGGGAGATGAAAGACACTCATCACATAAGAAGGAATAGCCTGCAAAACAGATTTTATCATTACCTCGCGACCGGCTTTGGAAAGACATTTTCCACTCCAAGAGTTAATTTTTTGCCAGACTCGATCCTTTATATAAACAAAAGTAGCATTGCGGTCTCGCCCTATCATAGAAGGTAAACCCAAATATTTACCTGTGCCCAACACAAGTTGAACGCCGAGAATATCTGTAATATTAGTTTTGAGAGCATCAGGGACATTACGACTACAATAAATTTCCGACTTAGGTAGACTGATCGTTTGACCAGAAGCTAACTCATAAGTGGACAAAATATTTTTCATGACATGAATTTGATCCTCAACAGCTTTGAAAAATAGAAAACAATCATCAGCGAACAGAAGATGTGAAACAGATGGAGCATAACGACACACTTTTGTACCTGTGAGAATACCTTTTGTCTCGGCATCCCTAATGAGCGCGGATAAACCTTCTGCACAAATAATAAACAAATAAGGAGACAGAGGGTCCCCTTGTCGGAGGCCGCGGCCGGGAATAATAGGACCAACCTGGTTACCATTAACAAGTACAGAGTAGTCTACTGATTCAACACACATACACATCCAGTGAATCCAACGTGAATTGAAACCCATTTTATACAAAACAGCCCTCAAGTAATTCCAATCCATACGATCATATGCTTTACTAATATCAAGTTTTAGAGCGACATACCTATCCTCCCCTCGCGTCTTGGCTTTCATAAAATGTAACACCTCGATTGCAACCATAGCGTTATCGAGTATAGAGCGTCCCGGGATAAAAGCAGACTGGTTGTCAGAGATACATTGAGGCAACACTTTTTTCAACCTATTTGCTAGCACTTTTGAGATAATTTTGTAGAGCACGTTGCAAAGTGCGATAGGCCGCCAATCTTTCATGTTGACCTGCTTAGAACCTTTTGGAATAAGTGCAATGTTAGTAAAATTTAAATCAGGGGGGAATTGACCTGTGTCAAGCCAACCACAACATTCTTTAAATATATCATCACTACATAAGTTCCAAAAATGCTGGTAAAAACCTGGATTGTACCCATCGGGACCTGAACACTTGTCCGGATGCATAGAGAAAATTGCATCCTTAAATTCGGCCTTGGTGAAGGCAGCCGTGAGTATGGAGTTGTCATTATCAGATATAGACGGGTTAATAACATCAATAACTGCGGAGAAATCACTATGTTGTTGCTGAAAAATATTTACAAAATAATTTCTTGCAACATTTTGCATATCTTGCTCATTAGTAAATTTGTTACCAGCATCATCATCAAGAGAGGTTATTCGATTTACCTTTTTTCGAGTTGTAGCCGATGCGTGGAAAAACTTGGTATTTCGGTCACCATCTTTATACCAATGCGTCTTTGCACGTTGTCGCCAATATGCCTCCTCTTGGGCCAGCAGCCGCTGCATACGTTTCCGTAATTCAAACATGCGAGTTTGATCCTCACCAGTGGAACCGACACGAGTCTCCTGCAATTGTTTTCGACAATCCTCAATATCAATTTTTAGTTTGTGACAATGAGATTTTCTCCAAACTGACATGTCGTCTGCGCATACAGATAGCCTCATAATAAGATCATGGTTGGGATTTTCCTGCCACGAGTTAGTAACAAGTTCCTTAAAACCTGGTTCAAGATACCGTGCATTTTCATACCTAAAGCGATGTTTAGATACACAAGGCCGTGGTGTGGGAGCAACATTAACATAAATAGGATAGTGATCAGAAGCAGGTGCCACTAAAGTTTCAACAATAGCATTCGGAAAAATATTAAACCACATATTATTTGCAAGAGCACGGTCTAATTTTTCTTCGACGGCACGTGGAGTACCAAGACTTTTGAACCAAGTAAACGGATAACCAACAGTTGGGACATCAGACAAACCTGAATCAATAACAGCTTGACGGAAACCATTAATAAGCCATGTTGGTCTAGTGGTGCGCCCCCTTTTTTCGCTAGCATCAAGAATATCGTTGAAATCTCCGAAAATACACCAGGGACCTGTAAATTGGTTAGATAATTGTCGAAGGAAATTCCAAGCGGCTGTTCTACGACCTCCATTAGGATAGCCATAATAACCGGTAAGTCTCCATACACCAAGAACACTATCAATAATTTCAACAGTAATATGGTTGCTAGAAAAATCAACAAGTTTGCAATGTAAAGAGTTACGCCAAAATAAAGCTAGACCCCCGCCTCTACCGGTGCGGTCTACAGGAAAACAACAGTCATAACCAAGCAAAAAACGAAGTTCTTCAATTTTATTTCGGTGAGCTAGAGTCTCACTTAGGAATAAGATATCCGGATTGAAGTGCCGGACTAGGTACTTAAGATCAGGAATTGTGCTCGGGCTACCTATACCCCGACAATTCCATGCCACTAGACTCATTTACCTAGGCAGGCCTGATCATCAGGACCTGCCATTACATTAGTGTCATCAAACAGAGGATTAGAGATTACATTCATATCAACATCCCCCCCAAGACTAACATTTGTTCCTATTACAAAGTTTCCCTCACCCCCATCAGCAGCAAATGATGAAATTTCACCATTCTGAAGGGCCAGCATCCTCTTTCTCTTCTTCAGTTCAGAACCAGTAGCATCTTGAGACTCCTCAGAGTTGGTAATTGGAAACGGTTCAGCAGGTAGTCCAAGCACCAAAGGGCGGCCAGCAAGTAAGTTTGAAGCTGAGTTACCTGTAGAAGAAGAAGGTAACAAGTGTATCTGACAAGCACCGGAGCCATGTTTCGCTTTGACACTGTTTTGCGCAACAAGAAGGTCATGTTTGAGGGCAGAAATCTGATTGTCAACAGCAAGCATACGGTCACTGAAAGTTACAGCATTGACAGCACCACTAGGAGGAGAGTTTCGGCCAGCATGAAAGACACCATCAGGGACATAGTGGCTCGGCACAGCAGTAGGAATTGGGTCTTGCAACCATTTATTATTAGCAGCGGAACCAATACGGGCAGCATTAGGCTTCAGGTCAGGGCCCCAATTGCGGACACCATCATCAGACTCCAGCTCGAACAACTCCGGACAAACTTTGTCAGTGTGTCCAAGCAAACCACACCTGAAACAAAAAACTCCAAGTTTCTCATATTTAAAAGTTACTGTAACATAAGCACCATTACTAACTCGGACTTTCCATTCTTTTTTCAAAGGAGCGGTGACATTAATACGGACTTTCAGACGCATATAGGTACTATGAATAGTGTTACGGACATCATAGGATTTGAGTTCACCTAGAAAGCTGCCTATGCCTTGACCAACATTTGGTTGAATGCAACCAAAGGGAAGACCGTGAACCTGGACCCATATGTCCAAATGGTTCAAGTCGACAGAAGTGGGGACAACACCAGGCTGGATACGGTCCATTACGATATGGAAATTATCGTACAGCCACGGACCGTCATCAAGAATGCGGGCAGCATCCATTTTGTGGTGAAATTGAAACAGAAAACGGTCACTACCAGTTTTGACGATCGAAACACGCTTGCCTGGCTTCCAAGCACGAGCCATACGCTCACTGAAATAGGCAGCCTGAATCTCACGGTCAGCTAAGACACGGCCAATCAAACAGTGATCAAGGATAGTGGATGTTTCAGACTCGGTGGCTAGGTTAAGGGTTAAACCCTCTTCAGCAAGGGTGAGGCCAGCGATATTGAGGTGGGAAGGGTCCATGGAATCGGTTGGAGATAGGGAAACAGGGAGGAAGACAATAGGGAAAAAGAGAATAGCAGAAACTAGGTCAGACTCAAAACTGTATTTCACGGTTAGGGTTTTCTGTTTTGGAAAGCATGAAGTAGAATACTGATGACTTAGGTTTATAAAGCATGGATGGAAGCATCTAGATCATAGGACCAGATGAGGATCAACTGCTCACTAAGGGATAAACATCCCAGAATGCGGCAACCACCCAAGAGAAGGTGGCGGCTAGAAATTCTGGTGGAGGTGAACCCTAGGAGCTATCAAAAAAAAAAAAAAAAAAAATGACGGTATGATCCAAGCCAAACATGAAACTCGATACTCCTGATTCAAACATTAATTTTGAACATAATCTAAAATTGAGAACTTTACTCTAAATTTAGGAATTTCAATTTTACAAGTTTTAATTGAAGAAATGATAAAAAAAATGCAATTTAAAATATATCATTGAATTGAAATTGAATATCAATTATTTTGTTAATCCAATTCATTTTTAATACTGTTGGTAGTTTTCTTACAACCACTTTACTTGGTAGATGTATCATGAAAATTCATCCCCCTCGATATTCTTGTATTAAGTATGACTTTTGAAGTCTTGCAAGTCATGTGAGAATAAATATTATATATGTTAAAATATAAATTCATTGAAGATTCTAACCCGTTTTACATTTTTGTATTATGTAAATATCATCTATCAAATAACTTCCTTTAAAAAAAAATCTATCAATCAACTTAATCTATCAAACAATTTGATGTTATCTATCAAATAACTTAATATTCCAAACAAAAAATACATATTATATATCTATCAATATTCCAAACAAAAAGTACATATCATCTATCTATCAAGTAACTTAATTTTTTAAAATATTCACAAAATATCTTGTAACATTTTTGGTTGATCGAGTTTTTTAACATCTTTTCTTTATTTAAATATTTTTCTCCCAAATTTAAATTTAATTATTGTAATTTTCCCTTTCATTAATTTTTTTTTTGGTTAAATAAGATTTTTAAAGTGTTATTACATACTTGGCATTGATCTTTGTGGAACACATGTGCACCGTCCCTATTTTGCCTTTTATGCCTTCACTATTTTTCTCCATCTCTCTTAACTCTATCTCTTTCTTGATGTCTCTCTCTTGATAATTTGTTATCTTTTAGTGAAGAGGGAGAGTGAGAATTAAGAGAGATAGAAAACTAAGAGGAAAATTACTTGCTGACTTTTGAGTTTTTGTGACCTTGATTTTAATTGATAGATTAATGATTAAAATAAAATATTTTGATGATAGGATTGGTTAAGAAAGATATAAACAAAGTCACCAAACTCATAATTTCCAACTAAAACCCAAATTAAGAGAGTTGTACAAAATATTGAAGGAGATGATTGAATTCCTTTGTTGCATATGGTACTTTGATATGTTTATCTTTATCTCAACACATATTTTTAACATTTTATTTAAACTCATTTTTTTCCTTCTCATTAGTAATTATATATTGTATATTACCAGACATTAAAATGTTCATGGAAAAGGTGTCCTTATAACTTAGACCAAGTGATAGTTTTGTTTAGTTATAGATCAATTTTTTTATTTATATTTTTTTAAGGAAAAAGTTTTTTCATTTGAAAGAAGGAAAAAGTTGTAGGTGAACAAATTGAAAGAGTTCCCCGTAGGTTTGATTTATTAATATATTGATCAATTTGTTTTTTTACATTGACCTGCTATTGGATAAATATTACTTTTTAATAATATACTATATATTTTTTTTAAATGAAATGATATAATAATATATAGTTAATATTTTAATAAAACAAATTGCAAAAGAGTTTCCTCTAAATAAAGAAAAGTTATCAAGAGTTTCTTTTAATAAAATGTTAGCAAGAGACTTTAATTGGAATCACTAACGGTGCAAAGAAAAATAGAGTTCCTCTAAAACAGAAAAATGAAAAAAGTTTGTAAGACTTTAACAAAAAGTTCACTGGAGTTTAATTGGAGTGCACTAACTATGCAAAGAAGAAATTTTCATTAGTCATAGCGTTCAAATGAATACTAATACACAAGCACGGTTATAGAAAATATGTGGTGGCAAAAAAACAATAGTTAACAAACACCGACGATGAGTTAGCAAAACCAATGAGTTATCAAGACAAATATAAATAGAAGGATAGATAGATTTCGATTGCGAAATCAAAAAAATAAGCCATATAATGTATACACTTCACTCCATCATCATATATATTAACTACATTTTCCTTAATCCTTTGCATTTTTTTGTAAATATTTGAATGATTGTCTTTTTTATTATTGAATTGTAATTGTGTTTGATCCAAAAATGTTTTGATTTTGAAGTTAATCTAATTATTTGAAATGATTGTTGTATGTTGCTAGTTTATAAAAATAGCTTCACACATTAATGGTGAAAGAATTTGGAATTAGAGAGTGCTTGAATTTTAGTTTGGCTAGTCTATGAATTGTTGAACCAATTATTTTTTTTATTTTCTAATGGAATTTCTGCTTGAAATATTTTTTTCTTTCTAAACATTCGAAATCTCAAATGCTAGTTCACGCGATAAGGGTAAAACATTCTACAACCTGAATCATCTACCAACGTCCAACAAAATCTTGGTTGTTGGATCTGAATCGTAGCTCAATCCAATGCTCAAGACTTTACTGGATTGGTTGTAGAAGATTTTGGATGTACATAATGAGCTCTTAGCAAGTTCCAATCTTTTTTTTTTTTATGTCTAATCCAATTCCCAACAACATTTGTGTTTTATCATTGACCTTTCTAATGCGGAAATTGGTGCACAACTTTCTCTTTGGAGCTCCCTGCTCTCAAGAGCTGAAAGTGTGAAGAAAGGCTTTCTAAAATCAGTTAGCCTTTCTGAAATTCAAGTAGCAAAGGGATGACAGGGACTTGATTGATCTAAAGACAATATTTTTCTCCATTATGAATATAGCAAGCTGGAAAATCAGTCTAATGATATGCTACTCTCCCAACATTCTTGGATAGACAGAGCACAATTAGTATTGTCATCTCTTCATCAGGGGCGGAGCCAGAGAAAAATGTTTGGGGTGGCCGTCATCCCGGCCATCAAAATAAGCAAAATATATTTACCAACATGAGAGACAACGATTATTCGAAAAACATAACAAAATATGGATGATAGTTACAAAAGCATATGCCATAATTTAACCATTTATTTGCACATCTCCCATTTCCATGAGAAGTTAAAGAACATTAAACATTATAAAACAACATTAGTAACCGTAAAACAACATTACAAAAGAACATTACACATTATAAAACAAACAAACAGCACTACTATGTTCCATTGTCCATCTATCTCCACAAAAAGACATGTAAAAAAAAACCCTTAGAAGACCTGTTTTAAATCTGACACACAGCAACACAAAAGATGGTTTCAACCGATAACAGCAACATGATAACAACTTTTGTTTAGAGTGACATAACTCATTCGACACTTCCTATTATTTTTTGGGCGATCCTTCTCACATGGTACTTTACACATCTTATTGTGTAAGTATCACAGACGATCACAAATAGTAAAACCAAATCTAATGCAATAATTGATATTAGGCTCTAAATTATAAAGCTAGAAACAAATCACTGATTCATACAGCAAGCTAGAAACAAATCACTGATTCATACAGCAACAAAGAAGAATCAGGTTAAAGAACATGTAATGATTATGTAATGATTGTAATCAACAAAGAAGAATCAGATTTGAAGGAAAATACATTCAATTTCAATTTTCACGTTACCTAAATTAGGGTTTGTGGAGAGAGATGGATGGATAAGAAGTTGACAGGTGAGTGGTCACGGCGGCTGGCCGGCGGTGGTGTGGTGGTTGTCTGGACTCGATTTGCATTGTTGGTTGGGAAAAGAAGAGAGCGCGTTCTCAGTTCTCCCTTCAGATGAGAGAGAAACGGCAAGACCAAATGAGATTGAATAGGTAAATTGTAATATTAATGAAGGGTAAAATGGTAATTTCCAACATATAATGGGGTGGCGGTGGCTCCCCCTTGCCACCCCCCAGTTCCGCCACTGCTCTTCATACAATGTCGACAACAATAATAACACATCGACAACAACAGATCTCTTCGTGCAATGTTATTGATGAAACATCTCTAGTAAATTCATGTAGATAATAAGGGAACCAGGTATATATGTAGCTTGCCTGTGGACTAAACGGACCATTAAGGAAAGGATCGCAAAATAAACAGTACAAAAAAGGACTCCCACGTCTGCACCATTTAAATTGTGGGTCAAATAGCTAATAAAGGAATTTGTGGGTAAGAAGATAAATACACTACTAGCAGTCATGTTCGACATCATTCATTTAATTAAAAACTGCAATATTTACCACAGAATCAACCCCTTTCATTTGAGGTTACTGAGTAGTGACGGAAAACAGTCACGGCTTACAATTGGAGTTTTGGACAAACCTTTGAAGGCAACCAATTTGATTATTAAATATATACCTTGTTGGTCAACAACAAAAGAGGAATTAACATGTAAATGCTTGAGACTTTTTAGAACGTATGATTCTACTAACTTTATTAACAAGTTGTTTTTTTTTTTGAAGGAATTAACAAGTTGTTTTAAATTTATTAACAAGTTGTTTTTTTTTTTTGAAGGAATTAACAAGTTGTTTTAAATATTACTATATCATCCAATAATATTAGACAACCACTAAATTGCATTATATATTCTCTTAGTTCATGCTTTATTAGGGCAACCACGTCATTTTTTTTTTTTGGTTGCATCATAGTTAAGTTTTAGAGCACCTGAAACAAATATAGGATTGAGATCCAACTGTTAAAAGGTTTCTTTGGTTGCATCATTTTTTTTTTTGAAACATCATATTATTAAAGCTACACCGCACAAGAAGGACGGATAAGCGAAAAGAAGCAAACTACAACGGGCACCAAAAGTATGTGACCACCCAAACCCAACAAACAAAAGCACCAAAAAAAACTCCTAAAACACACGAAAAAAACCAAAACAAGCAACTATCTATCTCAAAAGACAATGCCCCAACTTCACTCATAGAAGAGGCAAGTTGAAATCTTCAACCTATTCAAGCTCCATTGCCAAGACAAAAACTTGATATCATCTACAATATCCTCCACCCCCTTACTAATATCCTTTAAGATTCTATCATTTCTAGTCTTCCATATCACCCATATAGATACATGCCATATTAACCAATAACCCTTACATAACTTATTATTCTGCACCTCCGCACCCCAACATTCAAAATGCACAAAAAGATCAGGTGTAATTAAGAAGTTAAAGTTTAGCCACCGGAACACCTTTTCCCACACTCTAAGCATCACTTCACAATGCAAGAAGATATGAGAGGAGGTTTCCTCACCACTACCACAAAGAGAACAAAATAAGGACGCACCCGTCGGTAAAACATTTCTTCTTGCTAGATTGATCTTGGTCGGAATACGATCATGAAGTTTTCAAGAGAAAGCTACAACCTTTGACGGAGCCGGACTTTGCCAAATGGACCAGAAGACCACCTCTCGGAACTTGTCAAATGCATGTTCGTAGCCGACAAATCATACACCAAATTATATGCTGACTTCACCGAGAAACCACTTATATTCCACTGCCACACATTGTCCCCCTCCGATGGCACCCTTTTCTCCAAGACTCCTTAAAGATCCTCTAAAATTACATTTTCCCACACAAATAATAAAAAATGAATGACCTCATCATACCATAATAAAAAACGAATGACCATTGTTTTTCTGTTTTGAGGGGAATTAGTCATTAATTAGTAAGAATATACATTTAGAAATTTTGAATGATCGACATCAAGCTACAACCTGAAGCAAGAACCTATAAGCCAAGTGGTGTTTCCATTCTAATATCAACAACCTTTCATTTGTTTTTTTTTTTTGTTTACAAAGCTAACATAAATAGAAAAAAGAGAACAAAAAAAAAACTAAAGACTACGGAATCAGGTTCCGGCAGAGTCTGAATCTAAGAGATCAAATAATCCTGCCAGAGGAGAGGTGTGAACAACATACTCCCACCAGTCTTAACTAGGAAATCTGCACATTTGTTTCCTTCTCGAAGAGTGTGATCAATAGAAGCTTGCCAGTCAAGATTGAGGAGATCCTTGATGTCTTGATTCAACGTAGCATACTTATGAAATCTAGGGGTTAGCTCTTTACAGATTTGAACAGAATGGAGAGAATCCGTGTAACAGAAAACCTCTTGAAATTTATCTCCTTATAGTAACAACCCACGACGAAAGGCATGAAGCTCGGCAAGAAGGATGTCAGATGTGCCTGCAATGTAACCTGAAAAACCTGTAATCCAACGTCCAGTCTGGTATCGAAGTAAACTTCCAAATCCTGCTTTGATTGGATTTCCTAAACAACTACCATCAACATTAAGAATGGTACAAGATTGATTAGAGGAGTTCCATTGAACCCATTTATCTACAATCGGTGGGGTTGTAGAGCTAGAGAAACTAGATATCAGGGTGGCAGATAAGTTACTAGCTTTCATGCCGATAGAAATATTTTTTATTTTTTATTTTTTAAATCAGTGAAAAAACAACTTAAAACAACAGTCTTTTATTGATTTATAAATTGACCGGTTAAAAAACTTAAACATCGTGAAAATGAGCCAAAAATAATTAATGAACAGAAATTATCATACATCGACATGCAACTACATTCAAGTTAGCCTATATTAAAATAAAGAAATTAGAAATAAATCCCAATTAAATTGCGGTTAAAAGTATGTAATGAACTTGTTCGTACCGAATTTTGGGTTTCCACCTGTTGTGACTAATACATGAGCTTAGATTAGCATAAATTGGGTCTGCCATGACATTTTTGGTGTAATAGACGAACTAAAAGAATGAATGTTTTCATAATTGTTGCAAATGTTTTCTTCGTACATTGTTTGCTAAATCATTCAAAATCTATTTATAATAACTAACGAAAAGAAGGGCACGTTATTGCGTTAACGTTTGAAACTTATAAACGGTATTTTTTTATGAAATTTTGATTTTGATTAAAAGTAAAAATATAAATGTTTGCTGGTTTCAAGTTATAACAAAACAAGTTAACCATGATTATCTAGTTCAATGACACCAACAATATAACAAAAACATATAATTTAATTTTTTTTATTGGCACCAACAACAATCTTTATTATTGAAAAAGTTGTTTAAGGGTATAATTCCTATATTGAAAAAATAAGTATAAATCGTTTGTTACACTTTTTAAATGATAAATGAAAAAAAAAACCAGACATATATATATTCATATCGTGTTTCTTACATTTTTTTAATATTTAAATTTATTTTATCGATTTGTTACAACTTACATATGTTATTTGTATTGAAAATTGCATTTTTAGAAAAAGAAAAAGTCAGCCCAAAAGAGCTGAAATGAGTTATTTTCTTTATATATAGTAAGTATAGATTAAATGTTCTTTAAAAAAATCTTCGTGAGTTTAGCTCAGTTGACATGGATATTGCATTTTATATGCAGGGGCCAGGGTTCGAATCTCGGACACCCCACTTCTCCACAATTAAATTTTGTGAGTTCTAACCACTAGAAAAAAAAAAAAACTTACATGACTAGAATTTAGTTCGAATAAATTCTACTTTGACTTTTTCATATAACATGTATATTATTTTCTTGTTATTTCATTCAAATAACTTAAATTTTCGTTACTCAATTTTTCAAAAAGAAATACAAATAATTTTTGAATCTTTTTCTAAACGACATTTATAATTTTTTTTTACAAGGAAACAACAATTATATTTAATTTATGAATTCTTTTGCATATTATTGTGTTGATATTTTAAATTTTGAAAGTTGATTAAAATCTAGTCAAGTAGTAAGTAAAACCTACCAAAAGTTTTTTTTTTTTTTGTTACAAGGCTAAACAAAAAACAAAAAGGCAGGAAAAAGAAACTATTCCCTAAAGAAGAAAGTTCGTAAAGAATCATTCCGAAGAAAGAAAAAAATGAAAAAAGGTTCTGATTGTGAAATAATTCAAGTAAGACTGTACAGAAATGTATACACTTAACTGGGGAAGTTAAGCTGAAAAAAGTTAAACTCTAAGCAAATGTATACACTTCATTGCTCATAAGGTGAAAAAAAATTAAGCTCTCAACAAATGCATACACTTCATCGCGAAGTTAAGCTTCGAAGTGGACAAAATATTCTCTCCAATTGTTCTTCAGATTAAACATTTTTAATAGGGGACTTTGAGTCATAAATTGTTAGAATGCTATAGGCTATAGGATTGTTGTGAGTTGAGCTTTAGTTGGTGAAAAAGTTAACCAACATATGTTATACGGAAAGTTAATTTCAAGTTGTTTTCAGTAATATTCTTTTTCATTTGTCAATTTGTTCGCTTGTTTTTTTTCTTTTTTTCTTTTTTTATGCATTTATCATTGCAATGTATGAGAAGCTGTTAACATTCCTTTCCATTCCACCATCGTAGATAGTAACTAATTACACCTCGTTTATCTTTAAATTTTTTGGAACTATTTTAATGATTATTGTTGTTTGAATTGTAAACGTGTTTTGATTTTGAAGTTAATCTAATTATTTGAAATGATTGTTGTATGCTGGTTTATAACGATAGGTTCACACAATAGCGGTAAAAGAATTTAGAGATCCAAACTTGCATTTTAGTTTGGAATTTAGTCAAATTTAATGTTTAGGTTTGACTTATGGATATACAATTTGAGTTTGGCTTGTCTATGAATCGTTGAATTGGATATTTTTTATTAGTTTGTTAAATTATACTATTTAGTGAATTTGTGCTTAAGACGAAGTTAAAGGATCAAGATATATAGTCTTTTAGTTAGTTTTATATTCAAGATAAAATTACAATATGCAGATATATATGTTAGTTTTAATATTCTAGACTAGATAAAATTACAACATGCAGATATCTAAATTATGGATCCGGCTCCTCATAAGTGATCAACTCATATAAAGTGAACAATATTAGCCGTTAATTATATATAGTTTGAAATTAAATACTCCCTCCGTTTTAAAATGAGTGTCGCTTTAGCCAAAAAAAATTGTTTCAAAATGAGTGTCGCTTTCAGTTTCCAATGCAATAATAACTTTTTCTTTTCAATTGTACCCTCCAATTAATACTCTGCACACTACTTCCAAAGTATTACTTTTAAAATTAACCAATAGTTAATAAGGATAATTTGGTAAAATAACCATTATCTTTCTTTTAATCATTGCATTTCTTAATATGTGTGTAAACACCTAAAACGACACTCATTTTGAAACGGAAGGAGTATTTGAAATCTTGAATGCTAGTTCACATAACAAGGGTATAACATTCTACAACTTGAATCATCTAGAAGGAGTATTTGAAATCTTGAATGCTAGTTCACATAACAAGGGTATAACATTCTACAACTTGAATCATCTATCACCGTCCAACAAAATCTTGGTTCTTGGATCTGAATTGTTACTCGATCCAACGCTCAAGATTTAACTGGATTGACCGTAAAAGATTTTAGATATACATAGTAGTACATAATAAGCTCTTGGCAAGTTACAAAAAAGTTTGGATGTCTGATCCAATTTCCAATAGCATTTCTGTTTTATCATTAGCCTTTCTAATGCGGAAATTGGTGCACAACTTTCTCTTTGGAGCTCCCTGCTCTCAAGAGCTAAAAGTGTGTAGAAAAGCTTTCTAAAATCAGTTAGCCTTTGTAGTGGCTAATGAAATTCAAGTAGGAAAGGGATGACAGGGACTTGATTGATCTAAAGGAAATTAGAACAATAGCAAGTGTATTTATCTTATAAGAGATTCAAGACAATATTTTTCTCCATTACGAATATGGCTGGAAAATCGGTCTAATGATATGCTACTCTCCCAACATTCTTGGACACATAAAGTACAATTAGTAATGCCATCTTTTCATACAATGTCAACAACAATAACACATCGACAACAACAGATCTCTTCGTGCAATGTTATTGCTGAAACGTCTCTAGTAAATTCATGTAGATAATAAGGGAACAATGTGTAATTTTGCGAGAAAATACATTAAAGCCAGGTATACATGTAGCTTGCCCGTGGACTAAGGAAAAGATCGCAAAATAAACGGTTCAAAAAAGGACGCCGACATCTGCACCATTTAAACCGTGGGTAAACTAGCTTGTAAAGGAAATTGTGGGTAAGAAGATAAATACACTACTAACAATCATGCTCTACATCATTTACTTAATTAAAAACTGCAACATTTGGTGTATCATACCCTTAATAAAAGAATGAATGAACATTCTGAGTTTTGACAAATGAATTCATCAATCGGTATGCATACATTTAGAGACAAAAGAAGCAAAGTGATTCAACCTTATTACGATAATGTTTGGATGCATGTTTGTATTTACAAAAGTGCGGTGAATTTTCACGGCAAAGCAAAAGCCACATATTGTAGCTTCATAAATATCAGGTCTAACATAGATTGGGAAGCGAAATGTGGCATATACCAACGCTGATCCAAACATGCCATACATCATATTAAACTGATGTTTGACATCAATCTACAAACTGAAGCACGGAGCTGTTAAAACCCCAATGTTATTTCTACTCATGTCAGCAAAACTTCATAAGCCTTTTATTGCTTATATATATTAACACATTAAGAAGCCAAACAATGGTTTTCAAGGTTGATATCAGGAATTAATTAATTTGCTCCACAATACCATATCATGAAAAAGAGCCAATAAACAGAAATTAGCAGACATCAGCATGTAACTACATTCAAGTTAGCCTAAACCTAAACGATATTCACACAAGAAAATTATAAATGAATCCCAATTAAATTGTGTGGTTAAAATCAAGTATCAACTGTTTGTATAGAAATTTGAGTTTCCAACTTGTGACTAATACATGAGCTGTTAGCATACAGTGAAAAATTACGACAGACGGAAAAATAAAAGAATTTCAGATGTGATTTGCTATAAAAATCACTCTTAAACTAATTGAATGTAAGACCCTTAACCAACCTAGCAAAATTTGCAAGCTATGATGGAAGAAAAACTCAACTTCTAACAATTATAATTGTTACGCGTATCCTACCTGTATATATCCCACACTACATAGGGAGCATAGGCCACAGAGGGAATGTCTGTGTCTGCGTTTGTTGACATCTCACCGCCTTTCCAGCCAACCCTCTAAGATGTAGCTTCTGGTTTAACGCATGGTGCAACTATAGAAATTTCTGTTTCCGAACTCTAACATAGTATACTTCAGAGCTTCTGATGAGATTCTATAAACAATGCACTAAACATCATATCAATATGAAGTTCAGCTTCATAAACAACACCATCATGATGCATACCATCATCTGTACATTTGATTCCACAGTTCAAACTCAGTGACCCTATACCAAGTAGTTGAAATGGACAACCAAAGTCCCTCAAAATACTACTTTTTTTTCTCAACTTTTCTCTCATACTCACCTTGCACTACATCACTCATCTTCTCCCTCTTCTCATGTGTATTCAAGATAGAGTTTATCAAAGTTGGCATACTTAGCCAAAACAAATGCAGAGATCTAACCGATAAAACAGAACCCATAACTCATCTTCTCTTAATTAGTGCACAGCTCTCTCTTTGGAAATCTCTGCTCTCAAGAGCTGAAATTGTGAAGAGCTTTCTAAAAACAGTTAAGCCTCTCTTGTGCTAATTAAATTCAAGTAGCAAAGGGATGATAGGGACTTGATTGACCTAAATGAAATTAGGATGATAGTAAGTATATTTATCTTACAAGAGCTCAAAGAAAAAAATATTTTTCTCCATTACGAATATGGCAAGCCGGCTAATCAGTCTAATGACATGCTACTCTCCTAGCATTCTTGGATACATAGAGTACTATTAGTACTGCCATCTCTTCATACAACATTATTGCTAAAAGATCTTTAGTAAATTCCTGTAGATAATGAGAAGGGAACAATATGTAATTTTGCCGGTAACTACATGAGCTGGGTATACAGGTTAACCCGCTCATTTAGTCCGTGGAATCAAATGCAAAATTACAGAAAATTTGGTTTAGTTCATATTTCAAAATGCAAAACTACCGCATTTGTTGTATCATCATACCATGAATTAAAATAAAAATAAAAATAAAAATAAAAATGAATGATCATTTTTTCTGAGTTTTGACATAACATTCATCAATTGGTAAGCATACATATATGAAGACAAAAGGGGTGAAGTGATTCAACCTAATGACATCATATGAGGATGATGTACACCTAGCCGTTAATCCCCAAGGTTTTTCTACTCATGTCAACAACATTTATTTATAAGGAAACAACACAAAACAGCCTTTTATTGATCATATATTAACCCATTAAAGAAAACAAACAATGGTTTCAAGGTTCATATCATGAATTAACTAATCTGCTCCACCATAACACACCATGAAGATGAGCCAAAAAAAAAAAACTAACAAATAGAAAACATCATACATCAACATGTAACTACATTCAAGTTAGCCTAAAGGATAATCACATAAAGAAATTAGAAATGAATCCCAATTAAATTGTGTTATCAACTGTTTGTACAGAAATTTGAGTTTCCAACTTTTGTAACTAATACATGAGCTGTTAGCATACAGTGGAACAATATAATAGAAGGAAAAACAAAAGAATTTCAAATGTGATTTGCTATAACAATCACTCTAAATCTAATTGAATGTGAGAAGACCCTGAACCAACCTAGAAAATTTGCAAGCTATGATGGAAAAAGAACTCAACTTCTAGTAATCAAAATTGTTACGCGTATCCTACCGTGTATGTATCCCACACCATAGCAGATGTTTGCTTCTGCATTTGTTGACATCTCACCGCGCGGCCAGCCAACCCTCTAAGGCGTAGCTTCTGGTTTAACACACGGTGCAAGCACAGAAATGTCTGTTTCTAAACTCTAACATAGTATACTTCAGAGCTTCTGATGAGATTCTATAAGCAATGCATTGAACATAATATGAAGTTCAGCTTCATAAACAGCACCATCATAATGCATACCATCATCTGTACATTTGATTCCACAATTCAAACTCAATAATCCTATATCAAGTAGTTGAAATGGACCGCCAAACTCCCTCAAAATACCACTTTTTCGAAGCTCTCTCTCATACTCACCTTGCATTACATCATTCATCTTCACTATCTTCTCCTGTGTATTCAACATAGAGTTTATCAGAGTCGGCATGCCTAGCCAAAACAAATGCGGGGATCTAACCGATGAAACAGAACCCATCGCAGGTTCATCGTTCCCAAATTTCGGCGTAACAGGCAACATTGATGTCACAGAATTCCTTAAAAGCCCCAACAAGCCACCATAATCAGAAGCATTTGTAATATGAAGCATGTGCCACAAACCAGAACCCATCACCAAAACATCCGGATACAAATGTTTCTTCTTAAACTTCATAACCAAATCTGTCAAATTGTTAGGATAAGGTGCCCAAATGAAATCCAATTTCAAACCCATCTCATCAATATCAATATGATAATCACTATGCCTCTTAAACAAAAAACTCCTAACCGAATCAACCCGGTCCGAATCCAAAACTAAACTCAACAAAGAAAGTGTAAAAATCCTAGCTTGTGAATCCCCTACAATCATAACCCAAGACCCATTAAGCAAATCCATAACATCCTTCCTCTTAAGCCTCTGAAACTCACATTCACCAACAGAATCCAATCTACTCCAAGACCAAAACTTATCATAATTCAATGAATTATTCCTCAACAAAGGGTCAAAAACCTTACTTGGCATAACCTCCCAAACAATCTCATGAAGCAAAGAAACACATAAACCACGATCTTCCACAAACACAACATCATCATTTGATGATTTAACAGAACTCATAAAATCAGAAACAGAAGGAAAATAAGGTGTAAGATGAACACCAACTGCAAGAGTAATGAAAAGTGCACCACTGAAGAACAAAACTTTGTTACGGCTCAAGTGCCAACCAGCCATACCCATTGGAACAAACAAGACAACACATGCTGCAAATAGACCCAATTGAACAGCACCAAACATTGTTGAAAATTTCACTTTCAAAACTCACATCTGCATAAATCAAAAATGGGTTTTGATTTTTGTGGCTGGAAAAGGTGAGATCTGATGAAAAATTGAAACTTTTCTTCAGAAAGAAAAAAGGGGGTGTCAGTGAAAGCTGGTGGGGTGAATGAAGTAATTTTCTTTTTATTTTGGAGAAAACTACGTGATAACAAGAGAAGCAAAGATTGTTTTGAATAGAGAAACAAAAATGTTAAGGAATTGATGTAAGAATGAAGAATAGTTTACTTACATTGGATTGGAGTACAAACAACAACAACAACAACAACGCCAATTCGAATCAAAACTGGTAGCCAATGATTGTCAAGTGTCGTGTTGTGTGTCATTTTGCATCTGGTTTTTTTCTTTTTTTGTTTCAGTCCTAACATTCGTTGAGTGTTTTATTTCTTGTTTTTCTAATTTTAATTTTTAGACTTTTTTTTTACTCATTTAATTTTTAGACTTTATTACATATAGTTGTTTGAGTAGAAAAAAGTTAGAATACACATTAGTCATATTAACTTTAACTTGTGTCTAAAAATTTAAGTGAGTTGAATGTGAATTCATTTATGTCAAGATACAATCATATGTGAAGGTGAAAAAGAAATTAAGAGTCAATTTTTTTACCAAAAAGGTAATATTTTAAACTTTTGAAATATTAAGTTCACCATTTTTAAGAAAAAGTTTTAATGTTTAGTTTATAGACTTGTGTCGTTGAGAACAAATTAACATTTTCCAAAAATGAATTAGACAATATTTTATATGGTCTCGGAAAGGAAACTCTGTTCAAGTTTATTAAATGAGTGATGTATATGAAAGAAATGATCTTTTCTTATATCCGAGATCGGAGGAAGTTAATTTGAGTATGAGAATCATATGTTTGTTAAATGGGATATTTAGAGCTTCTTCCATATTTGGTCAACATCTAACACACAAATATATTAAATACAACTAGAGATATTCATTCAACTTGCATGATGAAGGTCAGGTGTAAGCTTCTTACTCGCGAGGAGGATCTGTGGGTTCGATGTCCTCCCAAATCTAAATGCATCCAAACTAGAACACATTTTTGTAAAGGTCTCATTTCAAGCTGGAGTTTCTCTAAAAGACAATGTTGGTTGGCGTATTGGAAATGGTATTCTTGCTAAATTTTGGTCATATTGTTAGGTTACGGGCCTTGGTTGCATCAAAGATCAAGTTGTTGCTAGTGTTCATGTAGGAGAGATGAATAAACTAGTGAGGGAGTATGTTGATGGTAACAACATATAGAACTTGCATAAGTTGATATCATATTTTTGTTCATGAGTTTGCATCTTCAACTTTGTTAGTTGATGGATCGTAGATGTTCTTTCACCTTTCCTAGAGGTTTTTAGTTTTTCTGTTTTTCCATTTTTGGGACTAGGCCCCTTGTTGTCATAAGAAAATAAAAATAGTTTTTCCAACACCGATGTATGAGAGAATATACGATGGAGTTATGAAACAGGAATTTAACATAATCAACTCTTAAATATATTTTTTAGAGGGAATGAACTCATATGTTTGACGGTCATTGTAATATCCCGCCTGTCAGTATCGATATTTTAACCAGACGATCGTGCCAGAGGATTAAAGTTTAAGGAAAGTAAGTGTAATGGGAAATATTTATTATGAGATGTCAGCTTATTATGGATTAAGTATCCGTGTCGGATTTAACACGTTTAAAGGCAAGGGCATAATGGTAATTTCTCGAGAAAGGATATTTAAGTGTTTTTGGGCAAGATATTTTCATAATTCTTATCCTTTTCTCTCTCTAGGTTTGGGAAACAACTCTCTCTTCCTTCTCTCTTCTTTCTCACGCCATCCTTCTCTCTTTTCTACCATAAATCTTTCCAAAGCTTCTTCCTTTCATGGCAAGTTTCTAAGTTAGGTTCCCTCATGATCTTTTGAGCTTAAGAAGACTTGGATTTTGTTTGATCTCTCTCTTTATTTCCCCTCTCAAGAAAAGATTCAATCTAGGGTTTGGTTATTATTAAGAAGTTATGGTTTTAGATTGTTGGATGGAACTTATGTTGAATATGTTTCATGGAATTGGTGAACTAAGCAAGAACAAGAATGGATTGGAATGGAAGTTTGAGTTGACTTGGAAGCAAGAGTTAAGGTTTGGTTCTTGGTGAGGTAAAAGATGATTCAAGTATGGCTTCTTAATGGTCAAGGATCAGGATGATTAGGTTTCAAGGAAGAACAACAAGTTTGAGTGGTTTGAGCAAAGGAATCAAGTGGGTTAAAGCTAGGGTTTTAGGCTTGGTTGAGCTTGTGATTTGATGATGCTTCAAGAACTTCATTAGGTGAGTTCCTTAGATAGCTTACCACCCTTGGTTTATGTGTTTCATTCATGTAAGGAAACTATATGAATTCTAGGGTTTAAAGTATAAGTTAGTTGCCCTTTTCTTACCATGCTTGTCATACTTGTATACACTTGTTCCATGACTGTTTTTATAGGTTTCTAATGATCCTAAGAGTCACATAACACTTGGAGATGCTTGGTTTGAGGTTTTTAAGTCAAAAATATCAATTTTGAAGTTGCAGGACTGTCACAGCTCGTCACGGCGAGCAAAAAGCTCGCGAGGCGAGCTAGGAGGCCGAACAGGGGGTCCTGCTCGCCCCCAACTCGCCATGGCGAGTAGGAGCTCGCCTCCCACACCAATTTACTCGCCTAGGCGAGCTACACAGTGGGGAAACCCATTGTTTGTTCGCCTCAGGTCGTTTTGGCGTTTTGCGAGCGGTTTTTCTTGTGCAGTCTTTTTAAGAGAAGTAAACCCCTCAAACCAAGGTCCTAATTGTTAAGCTTTGAAAGGAGACTTTGTTTTAAATGAACCAAGTGTTTGGCAAGTATGGTAAAGCATGGTAAGCGAGACTATGAAGGTTGATTCGGGTAGCAAGATAATCTTTCAGGAAAGGGAAGAACTAGAGCCTCGGTATTGTTATCGAGAACTAGAATAGTTAGAAAGAATAGAATGCTTTGCATTAGTAATATGCTTGATAGACGCGAGGTAATGAGAGTATTATCTTCGCATAGAAGCAAGTGCCATACGAGTATGGCAAGACGTGAATTGATTTTATATCCATTCACAAAGTAAGTTGAGCAAGCATATAGTTACCTCTAGTGGGATCGTTTAGGGATCCGAGGTAAAGAGTTAGCATGTTTAAGTTAATTTTCATGCATAAGACTAAGAATTTTAAGAAAGAAAGAGTGTCATGTCTCTTGTTATCCAAATTGGATTCAAGGGGTTCCCCAAGGGGAATGGTTAAGCCGCAAGGGAGCTGCATTTCACTAAGTTAAGGTGTCGTGTCTTTTGTATTCCTTCCAAGGTTGGGTACAAAAGGTTCTCCAAGGGGAATGGGGTAAGCCGTAAGGGACCCGCACGTTCACTAAGGGAGTCCGGTGCGCTCTTGCTAAGCATATCACCGGTAGTAAGGGATTATCTTCCGGGGTTACTCCACTCGGGACTAATCCGTAAAATGAACTCAGATAAGTTGTTTGTTACACGCTAACATAACCAATGAAGCTAACTATGCATATCTATTATACATGTTTATGTTATGTCATAGAGCCTTGACGTAGATCGTCAAGAACAAGTAGAGACTTGGCGTAGTTCGTCAAGAAGTAGTAAAATAGCAAGAATCACTTAGGTGATAAGAGATGATATGTTGTAGATACAACATATTAAGCAAGTAGAAGCAATTAAAGAAAGATATGCCGACGACGATCTTAGGTTACCCCTAATCGTCCGGTTTAGAATCGTGTCATGATAGAGATATAAGAGAGCCTTGATGCTTAGAGTGTACTCTTGGCAATGCGGTTTTAGTACCCCCTTCACCGCCATGACACGTATAGCAGAGAAGCCTATAACAAGTTAAGAATATTAAGACGGCCCTAGCAAGCACCGCTGTCTAAGAAAGCAAGTCCCCACACACGTATAATCAACCGGCAGGTTGTATTGTAGACACGTGGTGACCGTAGGTTTCCCCCGTGGTTGCCTATAGCCTAGGGTTAGGTGGAACTCACTGAGACATTATGTCTCATCCCAATCCTTATTTGTTTCAGATATCAGGATGGTTTAGCAAGCTAGTAGCCGAATGGATGTTTCAGCAAGTGTTCGTTCGTACCAGCTGCAGCATGACATGGATGTTCAAGGATGCATATGACATATTTTTAGAAAATTGAGTTGTAATTTATTGTACGAACGCATTTGTTGTATATAATATTCATTCGAAGTTTTTATGTTGTAAAATTTTAATGTATCCAGTACTAAACTAATACACCTGCTAGACTTTCTAGATACGTCTAGTATGGGTGTTACATTTGGTATCAGAGCAGGTCGATTCAGACCGTGCCTTGGGTCATTAAGTTACAACAAAAGTAGTGGGACCATTGGGTTCTGGGTAAATGTTCTAGTTGTTGTTGTTAGTTGAGCCTGATCAACTCAATTTAGCATTCGACGATTAGAATGGATGCCTGAGAGCTGAATAGGACCCTGGAGGAACGAAGTATGTGATGAAGATGCACCGGAAAGTGTGAACTCAGAAGTAAGAACTCGGAATGAGTATTAGTAAGAGGTTGATCGTGCCAGAAGGTGGCCGGTGAACTAAGTAAGTAAGAAGTATGAATCCTCCGGGAATGTAAGACAATGTTGAGAAGGGTCGTTTCGAAAGTGTTGGGTAAGTTGTTAATGAAACTTCGTATACTGTAGGTAAGAGTTTGGAAATGTCTAAGTATGATCTGAAGTTTCAGTAAGATTTGTTGTTGGAACAGACTTATTTTATAAGAAGTATTTGTATTCCAGAACGTCAGCGCAAGGCTTTAAGATAAGGAGAAGTCGACGTATGTTGACGGAGTTAGTAAGCTCTCAAGAAGTGGTTATGTGATAAAATTAAAATTCTGTATGCTCAGAGTGGAGAAGGTTCTAGTGTTCGGAAGATTGTGTTAAGCAACACGAAGAGAGGGAAGCTACTCGTAGCGGAAGAAGCTAAGAATTTAAGCGAGAATTTTATGTCATCAGGACTGATGCATTAATTTCCAACGTACCGAACATTGTATCGAATTAGGTTGATGCTTGCCATGCATAGATGATAAAGTATTTTATGAAGGTAGGAGTGACTGATGTGCACTGGATTACTTGAGGAATGATAATTGTAAGTAAAATATTTTTTTCCAGAGAATTGAACTGAAGAAACTCGCCAATAGCAAACCTGGAATGAGATTTCCTATTTCATGAAAACCGTTAATTCATCTCCAGGGTTTCGTTGACTATTGGAGGGTTGTTTTCATAATATTTTTCATGCAACGAAAACCTTTTTATGACATCAAGTAACAAATGCACATCACATTCTAAGGTTCCCATAGGAAAAGGCATGGGCAACCATTAACGAAGTCGGTTCAGTTTAAGGTAACTTGGGAAGTTAATGTATCAAGAGTTAAGGATGAGCTTAGCCTAAGAGTTTAAAGGTTCCGGTATGTGGAATGGACATCACGGATGAGAAAGCTTGAAGCAAGATGTTAAGTGGTGTGAAATCACAAGGCTCACGTTTTTGTGGAACTAAGAGTATTCCTCGAATCTATGTTTTGTTTAATTGACTTGCTAAGGCTCGTTACGATGTTAAAACGTAAAGTTTATATGATTTTAGAAAGATATATGCATATGGGTGATTGAAGTTGACATTTTCGAAATTTAAAATAAAATGTTGTAGGTACCGATTTGTTATGACTCGTGTAGAGTGGGCTAAACTCACTAGAACCAAGATTCGACGACACACATGTGTTATCAACTCGTTCTGTGATTTTAGAGTAACAAATGGGGCCTAGGTTCAGTATATGTTTATATAGTGAGGAATCGTCAACGTCCATGACCCATGTGCTAGTTTATAAAATTTTCGTTAGAAGAAGGACTAACGAGCATGCATAAGAATGATTAAGCAAAATATAGTATGCGAGAATACTAAGATACAATGATAGATATTTAAGGAAGGTATGTCAAAGTGCAAGATGAGTCTACTAAGGGAATTTGAGGTACGTACGGAAACAAGTTTAAGTATGATATGTATATATCAGAAGGTGAATCCAACTGGTAAGAACGTGAAGTCTATTTCCGAGTAAAGTATTATGAGTATACGATAAGTTGATCGTGAGTTTAATCTTGCAAACAAAGGGTAGAGCAAGGTTGCAGAGTTGATGGCAACATAGAAAGTTTTGAGAAGAGTTCAAGAAGTTAGTAATGTAATGATAGAAGAAGGGCGAATTACATTCGTCTCAACAGATTAGAGTATTGGTTGAAGCCAATCGGTGGGAATCAGAGTAGCGCGACGGAAGTTAATCAGTAAAATTGTTGACTATAACTATGGAATTTAGTAGTAAGAACCTTCGCGAAGAATGTACAAGTTGGTAATACAGTTTTAGTAAAGAAAGTGCTACGAGACGAACGAGAGGAACTCTCATTATGATAAGTAAGTATTGATGCTTTTACCGTCAGTGATGAGTAAGGTAAAAGTTTAAAGGATGTATTTTCACTTAAGCAAGACAAGAAAGACTAGAGTTACCATAGGTGAAATAATCGGATTGCCTGATGGATGAGGTTGAATGTGTTGAGGAGCTATTGGTCAGTCAGGAAAGGATATGATCCACCATAAGAGAATACGGTTCACGAGATATGCACGAAGAAGTACATACCCTCCTATACCCTACTTGTAAGTGATAACGATAGTTGCCAGAATAAAGTTAAATTTTGATTCTGTGACTTTTAAAGTTAAGATTGGTATTAAGGAACTTGGGAACGAGGTTTGTTTTAAAAACATGACATTGTACATTGTTGAAACTGAGGTGGCATGTCATGAGCGAGTAAACTCACTTAGGGCGTGCAGACTTCAGGGCCAACTTGTCATAAGCAAGTTTGGGACAAGTTGTAAAACCTTTTTCATAATATAGAGACTCGTCCTGAGGTTCTGCGGTATCATTATAAACTCGGTTTCAAAATGAGATTTTCTTTTAGTCAAGTAAATGTTTGTTCCAAGGACCTATGTACCAAAGTTTAGAAATTTTTTTGAAGCAAAATGCTAGGATCAGTATCGTTATTAACTAACAAGAAGCGGTACTTGAAGGAATGAGAATACTATGGAGATAAGATTTTAAGAGGAAACGGCAAAGTCCTTATGATATCAATATAGTACGAGATTTATGGATTTTTGCTTAAAGAGTTCAAGTGTAAGTGCAAAAGGGATTTAGTAGAAGATTTTAAGAGTATGTAATCCGCAAGACTGGTAAATAGATTGTCAGATGAATCGACGTAATGGATTTCGTTTCTTCATGACAAGTTAGAAAGGTTTTTGAAGAGCTTGAAGGAGTTAAGAGATTTGTATAATCATCAAGATAAGTAACATAAGTAAGAGATATAAATCGCAAGCTGCGGTAAGAAATATTATGTATGCATAGTAAGATGTAAGAAAGCACTGCAGGGCAAACCTGGACTCCGGTAGGACCCCAGTATAAAGGCAAATCCTGAGTGTTTTAGTTCGTGAAAGGTTAATTACGTGAATGGTTATGCTAAACCGATGAGATAGGGAATAGAGGCAACTAATCCACATGTGGCAAAAAGTGTGTTTTAATCACAATGTTCTAAGATAGTTCTATGATTTTGAGAAAGATATTAAGGTTGAGGAGATCACATTCATTATGCGTATACAGAAGGAGGGTGAGTTGCGTATTTTGACGAGGAAGGTATGCTTCAAACTCTGTGAAGTGAGTATAATCAGACCTTATGTAATTAAAGTTAGAGAAGGTAGGTCGCAGTTGCGAGGATTGGTAGTTGGTTTCTAAATTTCGAGGACGAAATTTTTTTAAGGGGGTAGAATGTAATATCCCGCCTGTCAGTATCGATATTTTAACCAGACGATCGTGCCAGAGGATTAAAGTTTAAGGAAAGTAAGTGTAATGGGAAATATTTATTATGAGATGTCAGCTTATTATGGATTAAGTATCTGTGTCGGATTTAACACGTTTAAAGGCAAGGGCATAATGGTAATTTCTCGAGAAAGGATATTTAAGCGTTTTTGGGCAAGATATTTTCATAATTCTTATCCTTTTCTCTCTCTAGGTTTGGGAAACAACTCTCTCTTCCTTCTCTCTTCTTTCTCACACCATCCTTCTCTCTTTTCTACCATAAATCTTTCCAAAGCTTCTTCCTTTCATGGCAAGTTTCTAAGTTAGGTTCCCTCATGATCTTTTGAGCTTAAGAAGACTTGGATTTTGTTTGATCTCTCTCTTTATTTCCCCTCTCAAGAAAAGATTCAATCTAGGGTTTGGTTATTATTAAGAAGTTATGGTTTTAGATTGTTGGATGGAACTTATGTTGAATATGTTTCATGGAATTGGTGAACTAAGCAAGAACAAGAATGGATTGGAATGGAAGTTTGAGTTGACTTGGAAGCAAGAGTTAAGGTTTGGTTCTTGGTGAGGTAAAAGATGATTCAAGTATGGCTTCTTAATGGTCAAGGATCAGGATGATTAGGTTTCAAGGAAGAACAACAAGTTTGAGTGGTTTGAGCAAAGGAATCAAGTGGGTTAAAGCTAGGGTTTTGGGCTTGGTTGAGCTTGTGATTTGATGATGCTTCAAGAACTTCATTAGGTGAGTTCCTTAGATAGCTTACCACCCTTGGTTTATGTGTTTCATTCATGTAAGGAAACTATATGAATTCTAGGGTTTAAAGTATAAGTTAGTTGCCCTTTTCTTACCATGCTTGTCATACTTGTATACACTTGTTCCATGACTGTTTTTATAGGTTTCTAATGATCCTAAGAGTCACATAACACTTGGAGATGCTTGGTTTGAGGTTTTTAAGTCAAAAATATCAATTTTGAAGTTGCAGGACTGTCACAGCTCGCCACGGCGAGCGAAAAGCTCGCGAGGCGAGCTAGGAGGCCGAACAGGGGGTCCTGCTCGCCCCCAACTCGCCATGGCGAGTAGGAGCTCGCCTCCCACACCAATTTACTCGCCTAGGCGAGCTACACAGTGGGGAAACCCATTGTTTGTTCGCCTCAGGTCGTTTCGGCGTTTTGCGAGCGGTTTTTCTTGTGCAGTCTTTTTAAGAGAAGTAAACCCCTCAAACCAAGGTCCTAATTGTTAAGCTTTGAAAGGAGACTTTGTTTTAAATGAACCAAGTGTTTGGCAAGTATGATAAAGCATGGTAAGCGAGACTATGAAGGTTGATTCGGGTAGCAAGATAATCTTTAAGGAAAGGGAAGAACTAGAGCCTCGGTATTGTTATCGAGAACTAGAATAGTTAGAAAGAATAGAATGCTTTGCATTAGTAATATGCTTGATAGACGCGAGGTAATGAGAGTATTATCTTCGCATAGAAGCAAGTGCCATACGAGTATGGCAAGACGTGAATTGATTTTATATCCATTCACAAAGTAAGTTGATCAAGCATATAGTTACCTCTAGTGGGATCGTTTAGGGATCCGAGGTAAAGAGTTAGCATGTTTAATTTAATTTTCATGCATAAGACTAAGAATTTTAAGAAAGAAAGAGTGTCATGTCTCTTGTTATCCAAATTGGATTCAAGGGGTTCCCCAAGGGGAATGGTTAAGCCGCAAGGGAGCCGCATTTCACTAAGTTAAGGTGTCGTGTCTTTTGTATTCCTTCCAAGGTTGGGTACAAAAGGTTCTCCAAGGGGAATGGGGTAAGCCGTAAGGGACCCGCACGTTCACTAAGGGAGTCCGGTGCGCTCTTGCTAAGCATATCACCGGTAGTAAGGGATTATCTTCCGGGGTTACTCCACTCGGGACTAATCCGTAAAATGAACTCAGATAAGTTGTTTGTTACACGCTAACATAACCAATGAAGCTAACTATGCATATCTATTATACATGTTTATGTTATGTCATAGAGCCTTGACGTAAATCGTCAAGAACAAGTAGAGACTTGGCGTAGTTCGTCAAGAAGTAGTAAAATAGCAAGAATCACTTAGGTGATAAGAGATGATATGTTGTAGATACAACATATTAAGCAAGTAGAAGCAATTAAAGAAAGATATGCCGACGACGATCTTAGGTTACCCCTAATCGTCCGGTTTAGAATCGTGTCATGATAGAGATATAAGAGAGCCTTGATGCTTAGAGTGTACTCTTGGCAATGCGGTTTTAGTACCCCCTTCACCGCCATGACACGTATAGCAGAGAAGCCTATAACAAGTTAAGAATATTAAGACGGCCCTAGCAAGCACCGCCGTCTAAGAAAGCAAGTCCCCGCACACGTATAATCAACCGGCAGGTTGTATTGTAGACACGTGGTGACCGTAGGTTTCCCCCGTGATTGCCTATAGCCTAGGGTTAGGTGGAACTCACTGAGACATTATGTCTCATCCCAATCCTTATTTGTTTCAGATATCAGGATGGTTTAGCAAGCTAGTAGCCGAATGGATGTTTCAGCAAGTGTTCGTTCGTACCAGCTGCAGCATGACATGGATGTTCAAGGATGCATATGACATATTTTTAGAAAATTGAGTTGTAATTTATTGTACGAACGCATTTGTTGTATATAATATTCATTCGAAGTTTTTATGTTGTAAAATTTTAATGTATCCAGTACTAAACTAATACACCTGCTAGACTTTCTAGATACGTCTAGTATGGGTGTTACAGTCATTATTCTCGATCCTCATTCAATATTTTATTTTCTTTTTATCTCTATATCCTTATCATATTATCCATCTATCATATCTATATCACATAACTTTTTTTTTTCTCTCTCGCAAAGTGTATAGATTTTGGGTGTAGACATATATATTTCCAATTTTAATAGATGAGGTTCACTTTGTGTTCTTGTAACTTTTTGTCATTGGAAAAAAAAAATGATAACTATTCTTAAAGTTGAGTCGGTAGAATGGACGTTCACTCAAAAATTAATTTTTCATGCCAGTTAATTATAATACACACTCTGTCTAATTTTCTCCATCCGGTCTCATATATAAGTAAATAATCATTGTTTTTAATTCATTCAACAATTGATATATTTTGATTATATTTTAAATCACATATATTAGTTATTTAATAAATATGAAAAAAAGAATATTTGAATATATGATATTGAAGTAAGTTGTTTTGGAAAAAAAATCATCTCAAATTATAAGTGGATTTGCAATAACAATTAAGCATTATGTTAATTATTTTTCTATTATACTCATAGCTATTTATTATTCTCATTCTTTCACTTATTTAATTTATCTTTCTCATATTATTAATGAAAAATAAATTTGTAAAACAACTCATTATTTACCTTTACCATACGAAATTAATTAAATTTTCTAATTTATGTGAAATGACCGAAAAGACTTATACTTTAAAAAGATTATCACAATCAATCATTATTTATCAAAAGAAAAAAAAAACAAATTTAAAACAAAATAATATTTAAATGAATTCTTACGTTGTTTATGTGTGTTTTAGATAATGTTTGCTATTTCATCTACAAATTTAAAAATGTAAACAATAATGTCTTGTGTATGAAATGTGCATGAGTTTGCCTTTAGTAAAAGAAAGGTAAACTGATCTACACGCAAAAGTAGCAAAGATATTAGATATTTCAAAAAATTATAAATAAAACAAAATAGGAGAACCACTACAACATTTAAGATTAAATTTTTGTTACTATAGTCTGGCTATTTTGTTTTGTGGTGCAGGGTCTTGGAGGTGCCTTGAAGGTTGCCACCGTCAACAGTACCAATCATCGTTCTTATGTTTATTTAAACAAAATTGAAAACCAAATAGGCAAACACGTGAAAAGAAGAAACCAAACCGACAAAATTTTCCAGTATTTTTTTGTTTGTAATTCTTCGTTGATGAATATGTCTTTGATTGACTTTATTTTACTTGATACGTCTTCTATGAATATGACAAAATATAAAACAAGAAAAACATGGTGGAATCACTTGCCAAACATCAATAACAAGGTCCGTGTATTTATGATTTGCTATCTAATAAAATGAGATGGATTTTCCCTCTTAAGAAAAAAAAAATAACGAGGTCCATGTAATTCTTTATCATTTGAAGAAAAAAAAAATCAGATGCAACTTGCATGATAGTTTATGATAATGGCGCTAATTAACACCCCATTTATAATTCAGCAACTCAATCTTGAGAAAATTAAGAGGGAGGATACCAACGTGAAAATTGAGATACCTACAGATTATAGGCTTGAGGAATTCAACATTGTAGATTGAATTATAAATCGAGAGGTTCACATCTTTTGGACAATTTGGGTGTCTTTGGTAAAAATAAGTTATAAGCTAGCTGATAGCTGAAAAGCTAGCTTATAGCTGGTGGGTGATGACTGATAGCTTATAGCTGAAAAGTTAGCTTATTAAAATTAAAAGTGTTTGGTAAAATTTGCTGTTAAAGTAGCTGATAAATATAAAATGACATAAAAGGACATGCTTGTTTAATTTTTTTAATATCATATATAGAATTTTTATTACTTAACGCATTTACTTTTAAATATTTAAATATATTTCAAATTACTTTCATCTCCAAAATGATAAATGTATTTATGAATTCAATCGACTTTTTTTATTTAACAATTTTTATTTTATTTTTATGAATTTAATCCAACTAAAATTTCTTCACTATTTATTGTAAATTTTTAAAAAATTATATATTATATAAATTATGAGCAAGGTAAAAAAAAAACAAAAAACAAAAGTTAAATGTGATATGGTAAACGTGGGTTGCCCATGAGAACATAGGTAGTTATTTTTATTATAAAGAAATAAAATAAAATAAAGAAAAGGTTAAAATTGGAAGAAAGTATAAAAAGCTACAAGTTATAAGCTAAAAAGCTACTTGGATTAGCTTTTTAAAAAACGTTATAAGCTAGTGAGAAAAGCTTTTTACCAAACACATCACATTCTATCAAAACAAGCTTATAAGCTAGTCCAACAAGCTATAAGCTAGCTTATTTGTGTTACCAAACACAAGCACTAGACTCTTAGTAACATTTTCAAAACTGTGTTTTGTTTATTGCAAACCACGTAGGGATGACAATAGGTAAGGGGGATGACAATAGGTAAGGGGCTGTATTACCTGTCTCATACCCGCATTTTAGAAAAATATTCGCACCTATATCCTCTGATATTCGTACCTATGGGTGTGTTTGGTAAAATTAAGCTATAAGCTATAAGCTATAAGCTAGCTGATAGCTGACAAGCTAGCTGATAGCTGAAAAGCTAGCTGATAGCTGGAAGCTTATAGCTGAAAAGCTAGTTGATTGAAATTAAAGTGTTTGGTAAAATTAGCGTTTAAAGTGACTGATAAATATAAAATGACAGAAAAGTACACATAAGTTTAATATGTTTTTTTAAGGACATATATTTAATATGTTAAGAATTATATTTATAAACATTTTTAACTAATATTTTTATTATAACAATTTTAATTTATTTCAAAGTATTTTTTGTCTTTAAAATGATAAATGTGATATATGAATTTAATTGAGATTATATTTAATAAATTTTGTATATTATTACAAAAAAAAAATTGAATGAGACCGTATAAAAAAGTACAAACCTCAACATATTTTAACAAACAGGAACATTAAAAAAACATCACATAGAAAGAAAGAAAGAAAAAAAGTGAATAACGCAACCGTAAAAAAAAAAACACAACGTGGGTGGTTTTGTTTTCTTGAGTGGGTAGTTATCTAAAATAAAAAATGATATAAAGGTCAAAAATGGAAGAAAATATAAAAAGCTACCAGCTATAAGCTAAAAAGCTACTTGAAATAGCTTCTCAAAAAACGCTATAAGCTCATGAGAAAAGCTTGTTACCAAACACGTCACGTTTTCATCTAACGAGCTTATAAGCTACTCTAACAAGCTATAAGCTAGCTTATTTATGTTACCAAACACAGCCTATATCCTCAGAGTATCTAAGTATATAAGAGAAGAGCATATCTTTCAAAAAAAAAGAAAGAAAGAGAAGAGCATAGTGAATTAAAAAAAAGTATTAGAATGGGTCTACTAATTTGTACTTTAACATGTGCATTTAGAAAATAAACAAAAAGAAATCGAAAAGAGAAATAATCACTTGAATTTGAGATAGTGAGACCAATTTTTATCTACTTTATTTCTTATTTTAATTGCGGGACCTATTATTTGCTGAAGAGAGAGATTTCTTATATAGTTGCCGGTAAATAATATGTACCCACTTTTTTCTTCCTCTAATGGGGGGGTTCTTAATAAGTTGAGGTCTTTGTTAAGTAAATGACTTCCCACTTTTTTCTTCCTCTAATGGGGGCCCTTAATAAGTTGAGGTCTTTGTTAAGTAAATGTCAGATTTCTTTCCATGAACTATTTCAGTAACTGAAAACCATGAACCCAATGTTACTGATCACTTGATTTTAATATATTTGAACAAATAGTCAGACCAATGTCTTGATAGCGGTAACACACACACCCCTTGTCTTGGTGAAGCTCATAACTCTTAAAGGTTGAAGAACACCAAATTAAGTAACAACTATCATTAGCTTATGTCTAAATATAATCGATAGTAGAACATTTAAAATAGGTAAAGCCATCAAAGTTTGGGTTAAGACTCGTTGCGACCTAGAACATTTAAGACTCTAGACCTTCTAATGTGTATGATTGCAAACGTAGTTCGATGTCTCGCAACTAACATCTACAAATGCCACTAACCATATCCCTTACAAAGGAAGTACATGTCTAGAACTCCTAAAATAAAAAATAAATAAGAATTCGATTTTGCTTAAACTCCAAAATTAAGAATGTTTTTAAAACCACCGTCCTTTATAGTCTTAAAATCATATTCCCTTTCATCACTTACTCCTTTAGAGTCTTAAAATCAAAGTCTAGAGTCTTAAAATCATAGTCCCTTTCATCACTTACGGTCCCTTTACAACATATTTATTTATTTATTTGGCATTGCACAACATCCTAAATGGCTTTTTCAAACTAAAATTTTCAAGATAAAATACAATTTAAATTTAACAAGAAAAGTTTAAACTCTTTTTTTTAGAAAAAAAAATTCTTTAAACTTAAAGTGCGGTGTCTACCAAGAGATTAATTAATTGTTAGGAATGAACCCACAGAATTATTAACTAATTTGCTTATTACATACAATAAGTAAATTAGCAACCATTCATCAAGTACAATCCCAACAAATAATTAACTCTTTCTAATTCTTAAATTCCTTTTTGTGATTTTAGAAGAAGACCTATTTCTCTCAAAAAAAAGAAGACGACCTATTCTTTTTATAACACAAACATCATGTATTCACTTGTACACTAGCCGATGTGGGCTATGGTCACATAACGTAGACAAAAACACACTTAAGGTACCTTGCTCCTTTTTCTTCTTTGTTCTTTGTCATGTGCCTCGACATTCAAAAGCCTGTCAACAGTAGTTTAAACTTTGAATTGGTAATAAGAAAGAAGTTGTATCAAATCACTCAATAATAACATGGTAAACATTACAAAGATTTGACAAAGATATGAAATCATCAATGATTTGGTAAACTTTATGAGAATCTGTTCTTTGGAATTGGAACAACAATAGCAGCAATAACATGGTACTGAGCAAGTTGCAAAGATTTGACATTTTGAAGAAGATTTGTACTTCATTTGAATCTTAATCAACACATCAAGATTTTCTTGGCAATCTTATAATTATGGTCTTCACTTCTTGAATGAACGAAAGCCATTTCTTGTACAACTTGTATTATGAACCCACTATGAAATATATCAATGTTAACATGTCAAGTGATTTTATCTTATTTTTGCTACATAGTATGTCAAGTGAAGTAATTTATTTATATCTACTTCAAACTAAATCCATTTTGGTTACCCTGCACATACTGCACATATTGTCTTGTTGTAGCGATGCTAAACATTATAGCTACTCTAATGCTATTTTTGCTTAATGAATATAAATTGATTGTATGTTTTGTCTCACATTTAGAGATGTTAAAATTGATACTAGATGTGTAAAATTGATTTTGACATATTTTTTGATAGAATTTGTTTTACCTCTAAAATTAATTTTAACTTGAAGTTAAGATTTATAGTTTTTCACTCCAACGTGATTTTTAAACTCAAATTTATTATTCAAATATAAACAGTTTTATGTAAAAACTCACTTTTAAAAGACAAACACACATTGACTTCTTAGGTGTTGGAGTGTATGCACATTCTATTAAATTGATTGTTCCAAATCAGCCATGATTCTGTAGCAATTACTTAGGTGTGTAAATTAGTTTTATTCATAAATTTAATTCACATAATATACTCTTTTTTTTGAAGGATAATATACTCTTGGTCTCTCCTCCGAACCTAACATTTGAGACATGACAACCTACTTTAATTGGTTTGATGGTGTTGGCGTGTGACTATGTTCGTCTCAAAGTCTCAAGTTCGATTTTTTACGGTGTTATCTTGATGGACTAGATTTGCTTCTTAGGAAGAAAAAACGTTGATTTATGACAACCCTTTATGAACATGTATATAATTTATGTTGAAGTAGCTAGGAAGTAGATTATGTGCTCAAAATCACATTATGAATGGTGCTTTGCTTCAATCATCATTAATCGTGCAGAATCTTCTTTCAAACAAACTTTATAACCAACCTTAACATTTACTACAATTTTTCTCATACAATGGACTCGGGCAGAATCCTGGGTAGTGTTTTCTAAGAAACTGAAAGCAAACGAAAAGAAATTATGTTTGGTCACTTATCTATAATCTTCCATTAAGTTTTTTTTAGAGAAACCGTATAGATAGTTGTTAACAGCTAAGGGTAAATTTGGAAGGACAAAAAGGCCACATCAAAACTTAATTTCTTAATGGTTCTACCCTACCAATACTTCTATCACATTTATCCACCTATTGTATTTAGTACACACTCTATTTATTTATTTTTTCACAAAATGTCTATAGATTTTGGGTGTGCACGGATGATTTTCCAATTTTAATAGACGATGATCACTTTGTGTTCTTGTTACTTTTTGTTGGCATTGGAGAAAAAACTGATAACTTTTTTTAAAATCGAGTCCGTAGAATGTATCTCACACTTATTTTTCTTTTAGAGATGTATCATTTTAGATACCAGCCGAATTATTATTAATTAATTACTTATTACATACTCCCTCCGGTCCTATTTACAAGAGAAAGTTGACTTTTTAGATACATTGAATAATGTATGTATCTAGTCAAGAATCTAAACCAAATACATAAATTATTTAATGTATCTAAAAAGTAAATTGTCTCTTGTAAATAGGACCGGAGGAAGTATTATACATCAACAACAGTAATAAGTAAAGGGTCTTGTTAACTAGTGCCCAAGACACTAGTTAATAAAACAAAAAAGGAAATATTTACATTGAAAACATCATTCTTTACACTTTTTAAACTTTAATTGCACAAGTTCCAAGGTACTTATATTATACTCCATCCGGTCCTAGTATTTGGAAGAGAAAATTGACTTTTTAGATACATTGAATAATGTATGTATCTAGTCAAGAACCTAAACCAAATACATAAATTATTTAATGTATCTAAAAAGTTAATTGTTTCTTGTAAATATGACCGGATGGAGTATTTGGTTTCCTTAACTAGTGCCCCGGGGCACTAGTTAACATTTTCCATAAGTAAATTAGCAACTATTGGTCAAGTACCATCCCAACAAATAATTAACTCTTTCTAATTTTTAAATTCCTTTTTGAGATTTTAGAAGAAGACCTATTCTTTTTATAACACAAACATCATGTATTCACTTCTACACTAGCCGATGTGGGCTATGGTCACATAACGTAGACAACAACACACTTATGGTACGTTACTCTTTTTTCTTCATTGTTCTTTGGAACTGGAAGAACAAAAGCTGCAATAACATGGTACTGAGCATGTTGCAAAGATTCGACATTTTGAAGAAGATTTGTGCCTCATTTGAATCTTAATCAACACATCAAGATTTTCTTGGCAATCATAATTAAGGTCTTCACAATGAACAAAAACATTTCTTGTATAGTTGTGTTATGAATACACTATGAAATACATCATGTTAATATGTCAAGTGATTTTATCTTATTTTTGGTACATAGTATATCAAGTGAAGTAATTTATTTATATCTACTTCAAACTAAATCCATTTTGGTTTCCCTGCACAAGCTTCACATATTGTCTTGTTTGTTCCCCCAAATTTCAATAAAACGACTTCTTTCCACCCTTCAAAGGCCACATTTCTCAATGAGTCGTCTCACATGGTAAATACTCCTCTAAATTGGTAAGTAGCCGGTTAAAGCTATCCTAAAACTCAATCTAACATAATTATAATAATTGAATAATAATAGAATGGTTAACATTTTTTTATAAAATAAAAATTCATTAAGAAGACAAAGGAAAATTTAAAATATGGGGGACTTAACCTTATCCAAATAATGAAAATTGAAGTAAAATAAAAAAATAAAATGCTCGTCATATTAAATAGTTTTTTCCCCTAAAAAAAACCTCCTCGTATTAATAGTTTTTTTAGGACCAACCCTGAAACGAGAATTTGAAAATCATGCTTCTTCATATTATTTTTTTATTGACTTAGAGTTAGAAATTACTTATGAGAAATGTTGAAACACATGAAGTGTTATGGTGTGAATATAAAAAAATTTCCATGTCAACTTTCTCAATTAGTGATCATTTATGAGGTAAGATCAAACCATTGATTTTCTAATGGTCAATTAATCCTAGCCATTGGATTTGTAACTTATCTTTGGCTCTTCACCTATAAATATAGCTATTGTTCCTCACTTCTACTCACCCAAAAGTTCTCTTGAGTTGTCAAATAACTTTTCTCTCATCTCCCTCCTTTAGTTTGTGTTGACGAGTTATTCTTTTCTTCTCCCTCTTTTTCTGTCCCTTCGGATTTAAAGAGTGTTCTTAAGGCCACAGTCCCTTCGGTTTAAAATGTGACCTTCGAAATTAAGAATTGTCTTAAGAACATAGTCCCTTCGGTAAAATTCATTCCCTTCAGAAATAAAAGTATTTTTAAGATCACAGCCCCTTTTGAGATAAAGCGTCCCTTCGAAAAATATGAATGATCTAAAGAATATAGTTCATCTTTTTATGTTTTATGCCCTTGGAGAAATTAGAGATTAGAGTGGTGGAAACACCATATTAGAGTGATCCTAGTACCATATAAAAGTGGTCTCAGTACCATAATAGAGTGGTATCAATGTCATATATTAGAGTGATCTTATCACAATATTTGAAGGTGTATTTCTAGAACATATTCTATAGTGCAATAGGACTCTGATACAGTTGTAGCTGAGCTGTTTTATCCTGGGGGCGTCGTGGTTGATAGTCTGCTTGCACAATTTTGGGCAGTGCCACGAAACGTCTCAAAGAGAGCGACCTAGTCCGCGACTCAGCCTAGTAATATCTTAAGTGACAAAAATATTTTTTTAACTAATTTTGACTATTGTTCCAACAAAGGCACTTTCCTTGCCACAAAACGATTATGTAAGTATTTAATTTATTTTGAGGCAAATTAAGTTATTCGATAATAAATATAATATTTATAATTCTTTTTAGAATCTCATATTTTTTTATATAAAAAATAGGATCTCCATTTTATGTGATTGCTTCATTTTTTAGATGTACATCACGTAAATATAAAAAAAGGTTATGCTTTAAGAAACATTTAGATCAATAATAATTTGTCAAAAAAAAAAACCAGTTCACTAATTATTGATTGACTTTCTCTATAAAAATAAATAATTGTTTGACTTAAATATATGAATATGGTTTTTTTGTTTTTTGTTAAATAGCGTAGTGACAAGAAATTCACCTCTTAAATAATTCAAATCTTAGTTTTTAAAGTTTTCATTGTCCATATCAAATGAGCAAAAATAAAATTTGACCTTTTCATTTCCTATTTAACTTTTTATTTTGGTCCTCCATCTTATTTTTTATGGATATGTTTATTTATGACATGCTAAATGAATGTATTAAATCATCAAAAAATATCTGAAAGTAATATGGAGGACAACAACCTAAAAAAAGAAGTTAAATAAGGAACAAAATAATTGGCTTTTATGATATGGGACCAAAACTTCATGTACGGGACTCTTTGATAAGACATAAAATTTGATCTTATGACTTATACCTTATAAACTCGTATGATTAAAAAAGTTAGGGTGTGTTTGTTTCAAGTCATATTTGTAGATTTTTGAGAATAAAATCATAAAAATGCATATGTTTATGTTTGTTACAAGTTTAATAATTTTTATTCGCGGGTATAAAATGTTCCTGAGAATAGAAAAATTTTCCCAAAGAAAATGGTGGAAATAAAGTTTTCATGGAGATGGGAATAAAAATTACGTGTAATTACCTATTATATTCTCTATTTTTAAGGTTCCTTATTAAAATGTTAACCAAACATCGTTTTTTTTAAATACCTTGGAATAAAATTCCTATCTTTATATTACAAGGAATGTTATTCCTAGAAATAAATTTGGTACACTTGAAACAAATACACCCTTATGTTTGGTAACGATCATTTTCACACAATCTTATAATTTATTTTTATGAACTTATAATCATTTTTGATAAGCTAATTCAAACGGTTTATATCTTATCACACAAACTTATAACTCATTTCCATGAGTTTATAAACGGTTTTTGATAAGCTAATCTAAGTAGATTATAATTTATCACTTTTTTTAACTCAATTTCAATGACTAATGTTACTAAACATTACAAATTCAATCAATTGACTTATCCGTTATAAGTTAGTTTATACGTCATCTGCTATAAATTAGTTTCAAAAATGTATTTAAGTCTAAATCAAATAAAACCTATACTCAAAAGTGTATTTGAGCCTAATTACTTCAAATTTATTCCTACAAAATTCTAAAATTTTAAGAACAAAGCAAAATGAATAAAAACAGGAATAAAAGTAGAAAAAGTAATTTTAAATTTTTTAGGAGAGTAATTTAAATTTATTGAAAAGCTAATAACGAAAATAAATAATAAAAAACACCAGAAAGAAAAGAAGAAGAAGGGTTGCAGTAGAGTTGAAGTTGATCAAGAACTGCGGAGAGAGAGAGAGAGAGAGAGAGAGAGAGAGAGAGAGAGAGAGAGAGAGATCTGGAAGAGATGAATGAAGGACAGGAATACGTATGGCAAGGTTCAATTCCTCTTCAAATTCATCTTCATGAATCTGAAGTCACCACTCTTCCTCCTCCTCCACCCGCTGTCGTATGAACACAACACACCCTTTTCCTCTTTCTCGTTTTATTTTTATTTTTTAATTTTTTTCGCATTTTTTTCTCATTTACCACTTCAAGTTCTGATTTTTACATCATGGGGTTTTCATTTAAACCTCAAAGTTTTCACCTTTTTACATTTGCTGCAATTTTTTTTTTCTTTTTAATATTTTTCCATTATTGATTTTCTTGCTTACATTGTATTGTGTGTGTTTGATTGGTAAAACTTTATGTATTGTTCTGGACAGAACAATAAAGAACATAACAATACATGAAAAGACAGAATTGTAATAAATAGATAGAGATATTAATATTTTTATGTTTGAAAATAAAAAATGTATTTTGGAATTTTTGATAGTCTATTATACTCTTGGAAAAAAAGTTGTCTCATGGTTAACTGAGGGACAAGAATTCATGTTTTTATTCGGTCATTTGCTACATGTTTTATCCGGTCCCATGATCAGTTTCCAAATTAAACGAGTTACAAAAAATTCTCTAGTCAAGTCCCTTGTTTTTTTAGCAAATCAAACGCATACTGTATATGTTATTTTTTATTGGTGTGTATTTGTTGAATACGGTGTTGCTTTAACCGGAAGTTATTGAAATGTTTTGGAGTTTTGTTATTTTTTAAGTTGATTGATGTTTTTAACATTTTGTTTGTGGTTTTTTAGGTTTTGGCTCCTAGGATGGGGTACTTGCCTTTGTTGATTTCTCTGTTGAAGCCTCATTTCTGTACCACACTTCCTCCTGGAGTAGACACCATTTGGTTTGAGTACAAAGGATTGCCTCTCAAGTGGTATTGTGTAGTTTTTTATTATTTGTTTTATGACTATATCACTATAGTTGGAATTCTAAGGGTTGGTTAATTTAGGACGTCAAATTTGTGAAATAGTAATTTAGCCTCTTAAATTGAACAATATCGGTTAATTTAGTTATTTTTCCAAATTTAGCATTACAATTTCAAAGGTTTCATTTTTATCTTGACACAACAGTAGATTATTCAAGTTGATATGTAGGTTTTTCATTGATTTTGATGGATGTTTTCTACTAAAGAGGTATTTTGCTTGAGGGACTGTTGTGTTTGATAAATTGTGAAACCACGTTGGGACAAAAGCTATGCCTTGTAGAGTTTAGTAGCCGTGTGTTCAGCTCCACACAAATGTTGCAGAAACCATGCTATAAATTGATCGATATCAATGTTGTCGATGGCGGAATATAGCGAAAGGCCAAAAATCTGCCATATTAACATGCCATTGCAGCCTATGGCGCCGCCATGGCGCGTATCGCTTTCGCTTTACAAATTGGCTATGACAGTTGTCAAAAAATCCTCCACGCCATTCTGCCATGGCTGCACCATGGCCCTCATTTAACAACACGGATTAATATTCTTTAATTTAAGAGACTAATTGGCTATTTCTTAACTTTGAGAACTAAATTGCCCAATCCTTACAATTCGAGGGCCACCTTTGTTTTATTGTATTTATGTTTTATTGGTGTAGAGATAGGGCATTGTCCTGGCTAGGATCAGATATATTTGAATGAATTTTTATCGATCTAGGATCAATTTGTGTACCCTTTAATATATCTCCCATCACTGGTTTTGAAAACAGTTTATTGCTCTTATGCTACCTTGTCCTTGGTTTTCAATTGTTACATTGAACTATTATTTTTATCAACAAGAAGCATGTCAGCAGCAGCGAGCTTAGTATATCATCATTTTAGCATTGAAATTATAAGGGTCGGTCAATTTTAGTCCCTAAATTTGCAAAATAGAAATTTATTCCATTAATTGAATAATGCCAGTCAATTATGTTATTTTTCCAAATTTAGCATCAGGATTTTAAAGGTTTCATGCTTATCTTGATGCAGCAAGAGATTATTCAAGTCAATATGTAGGTTTTCAATTGAATTTGATGGATGTTGACTAATAGATATTATGATTTAGGGACTAAAGTGATCAATGCTCTTTTATTTAACAAGCTAATTTGCTATTTCGTAATTTTTAGGAACTAAACTGCTCAACCTGAGGACTGAAATGTTGGTTTACTCTGTGTTATTGTATTGTATGTTTAATTGAGGCAGATATAGGGCATTGTCCTATGATCAGTTATGTTAGAATGAACTTTCATGAATGCTAGTATCAATTTGTTTACCCTTTAATCTCTAACCTCACTTGTTTTCGAAACATTTTATGGATGATATGCTACCTTGTCACTGTTTTTCAATTGTTACAATGCACTAACTAGCTATTTATTTTCTGAACAAGAAACATGTGAGCAGCAGCGAGCATGGTATATACTTCATGGAAAATAAAGTTTTAATATTGTAATTTTTTTTGGCCATGGGTTGTTCAGGTATATACCAACTGGAGTTCTTTTTGATCTTTTGTGTTTGGAACCAGAAAGGCCGTGGAATTTAACAGTAAGAACGTTCGGTTTTATTTTGACTTTCCTCTTTAGTTAATTTGAATGAGCGACTCATTGATGCAATGCAAATGTTTCAAAATAAGGTCTTTTTTTGTATAAGGGTAAATGAAGTCTTCAATGAAATTTGGGTCGAAGAAAACTTTGAATTAAAATTTTATATTGTTTGTGCTGTTCCTTGTAACAATTATGAAACAAATGTTTATGGGAAGGGGGATCTTTGAATAAAAAGATTGATAATTAAAAATTTCTGCTGAAATTCCAAAGGACACTAATGTGAACATCAACATTGATTAACTACCAATGTTTAATGGCATTATCAAGTTATCTTTCCAATGCATAGCTATATTAAATTGTTAGATACTGGTTCAGATATGTATAAATACAAATGATAATTCTATGGTATTTGGGAGATTATTGCATAATAATAAGGAAATGCACTGATGTATTATTATTGATATAAGAAAGTAACTGCAGAAAGGTAACCAACTTCTAGGAGTTAGAGAGCCTAGTCTCTCCCAAACCAACCCACATACAGAATACCCAATGCCCTCCCTTTTCCTCTGCATCTTTATTTATAATAAGTAACTCACTATAACAGTTACATAGAAGTTCTGCAGATAACAGTTACTATGTAACAGTTACTAATTAATATATTAAATAAACAACTAATATTTTATAACTTATGCTCTTAGGAGTCCTATATCTAACAACTAATATCTGTGTACTCTGTGTAGGTACACTTTAGAGGATACCCAAGTAATTTATTGCTTCCATGTGAAGGTGAAGACAGTGTGAAGTGGAGCTTTATCAACTCACTTAAAGAGGTCAGTTGTGTGATCTCTTATGTGTGTTTATGATCTACTTGTTTGATTAATAACACGATACCTCGTGCTTATGCAAGATAAAATTGCATTTACTATCTGCGTTAGCGTTTAGGAATCTTAAACATTTCACTTTAGTCTTTTACAGCGGTCGTTTGTATAGTATAAGGACAGTAAGGAAATTATGATGTCAATGGATAGGGTTATGGTTCTAGAGGGATACAATTAGTGGAACTTGGTTAATTTAAGGCTTATTGAGTTGAGTTAATGGTGGTTTAGTTAAAATCTATGTAGAACTGTTTTTCCCTTTAATTTTTTTAGAAATAACTTTGGCTTGAATATGTTGAGTCTACCACTGGCTTAAATATATTTTTTACAGATATTGGAAGAAACTTCAATATTTACATAACCAATCAATAACATATTTAAGCCATTAACTATCAAGAAAATTTGTAATGTCCTATTAACTATCGACAACATTTGTAATGTCATTATGATGGCAATATATGTCAGATGTTTAATGTTCTTATTTTTACTGAGCTTAACTGGATTTTAATTTTTTATGGTAGGCTGCATATGTAATAAACGGAAATTGCAAGAATGTCATGAACATGTCTCAAACTGATCAGGTGGAGCTCTGGGGCTCAGTTTTAAATGGTACGATTACTAATTGCTTTATATCAATGACTATATGCTTCATGTTTTGTTGTGTTCATATTCTACACGTAAGAAAACCCCATTTAGGTGCGTAGGATGAGGGTAGAATAGTGTTGCACGAAATTGGGTTGAACATAGAGTTGGGCTGTAGTCAGTTTCTGTTAGCGACAGTTAATTCACGGAAATCTCTTCTGAATTGGTTAGAGGGAAGGGAGGGAAAACAACAAAATAAAAAGGAAGGGAGACTATTTCCAGGATATGGCAGATTATGAGGAGTAAAGCGGAGTTCTATCGTGTTGGCAATTTAATAAACTGGCTGTATGTATATTATTTATTCCCTTTTTGTTTTGGTATGGCATACCAGGCAGTGCAACCCAAACTTTTCAATATTTAGGAATCAGAATACGATGATGATTTTAATTCGGGTTAGGTTAGAATTGAACCAAAGCTGTAACTTATTAAGCTCGATATTGGTTTGTTTGTGGATTGCCAAGGTGAAGTTCAATTTGCTTTGATTTAGGAATAGGCGAAGCTATAGATACTTATCTAGATTATTTAAAACTTACTCAACACACAAACGAATTGTGAACATTAAACATGTTGAATTTTGGCTTTTTATTCTAGACATATAGGTCCCATAATATAAACTAAGTTTCACCTAAACAAGTTGGTTTTGCTTTTATTTTATGTGTATATATGCGACAAAAGTTATTAAAAGTCACACGGTTAACATACACTTCCAAGAACAAGTTGCACAATATATATAATCAACCACATATATAAATAGACACTATTTGATAGTAATAAGTTCAGTAAAATATAATTCCACAAAAGAAATGTGGAAAAAACACAGGCTATTCTGCCATTGGTAGTCACTTTGTAAGAGATAAGGTTCTTTTAGGAGAAATTGTAACGGATTTTGTTGGTTCAAGTGATCAATTGGCTGACATATTTATTAGTAGAGGGCCTCGGGCTTAATCTATTTGTAACAAGCTTGGTGCATATGACATGTATGCTCCAGCTTGAGGAGTGTTGGATAAGTAAATCTGTCAATATTCCTAAGCTGTACAACTTCCTAAATCACTTGTTCGTATTCCTAGAGTATACAACTTTCTAGATTAGTGCTAATCAATTGGGAGTTCAATGTATTTACTGTAACATCATTATAAATACAAGTTGTATGATTTGAGCTTGTAACATCATTATAAATACAAGTTGTATGATTTGAGCTAGACACATGGTTTGCAGTAATTTATGGAGATTAAGTTTGTTGCTCTCTTCTCATGGACTTTTGTCATTACTATTTGCATGACAGGTAATTTGGAATCCTATAGACGGGTGTCATCTAAGCTTAAGCTTGAAACTTATGAAGATGACTATGCAGAAAATATCGATTCACTCTCGAGTAAATCTGAACAAAGTACCGGGGATGCTGAAGCTGCTGGACAAGTGAAGCCAAGTGAGCAATATGAACTTGATTTTTTAGCCAATATGGATTGCTGTTTTGTCCTCTTTCATTTTCTTTTATGGACCGTTTCACGTTTTCCCTAACTTTTTGGCTCTTTGAAATCTAAAACTTCCATTTCTATGTTCAATTGGCTGAATAAAGTTAAACTGAAAAGGAAACATGAGAAAAGAAAAGGCAAAGGATATATACTGTCAATAAGTTTTCCTAGATTGGTTCTCTCACACTATACAAACCCTTTTATGCAATATATTTCCAATATTGTCGAAAACTACAGGTTGGTGTTTTAAGGTTGGATTATTTTATGGCATATTGGCATTTCATAGAATGTGGGATCAATTGCATTACTTATTCTATAAAGTTTTTTTTTTCTTCTTGCATAGAACTCCATTTTGAGTGTACTTTTGACATTGGTGACTTGAATTGGTTTCATGTAGGACCTTTTCTCCATCCATATTGAACTTACTTTTTGTTAACATCTTCTATCTTGTTAGGTAGGATTCCTGTTCGTTTATATTTGTGGACTGTTAACAACGATTTTGATGATTTTGAAGATGCTCCAAACATTGATAACTGGGACAAAGTCTCGTATATCAATCGACCTGTTGAGATTTCCAATGAGATTCCCAATGAAGATTGTAAGTCATGTTTCAGAATAATCCTCCATAGAGCTTTTAAACTGAATATGACAAGCGAATATGGTCGCTCATACCTTAGCTAGGGCGGCATGTTCTTGGGCTAGTCACCGTATTTGAGTTATATCCTCTATGTATTGAACAACATTTGAGTAATGATATCAATTAATTTTGTTTCTGTCAAAAAAAAAAAAAACTGAATAGCATATGTCATCAAATGAGCTTTTCCATGTTTGTCTTATGTTGGTTCTTTTATCTGCGATTCTCAATGTTGCATGTCATCATTTGCGATTCTGATAATCTAATTAGCACTGAAGCGTCCGTCTCAGCTATGTCCAACATTTCTACTACATGACTTGCATATATTGATAAACTATTTCTGTTTTTATTTTGTTTTTTGTTGTTTTATGGCGAGGGTTTAAATAAACTTATACTCATAGTTAAGTTGCCACTCTTCTTCAACTCTTGTCATAGTTACCCTTTCTAATAACTGTTTGTTATATCTGTTGCATGTAGATAAGTACTTTAGCGTAAACGATGCAGTGAAAAGACTTCTGCCCGAGTACTTTCCAGAAAATTCCTTTGTTAATGAATTAGATGCAAACATAAATCAAAGCACAGGAGAAGAGGGAGAAAATTCATCTGATCCGGCGTCATCTTGCCACCCGTTTGAGATTGCAGAAATCAAGTGTGTACGCGTTCAAGGGATAGATCTGCCTTTGGATATACCTTTTTCTTGGGTGATTCACAACTTAATGAATCCTGATTATTTCCTTCACATGTGTGTTTGCTTGAAAGTTTCAGAAGCCAATGCTGTGCAGTAGGGATAACTTCTACTATTTTAGCCTTTATATTTTACTGAAAAAACATAAATGCAATTCTTTTGTATATAATAGATGTACAGAATGGTTTCATATTATATTGATTGATTTCCTAATTCGTTTTCTATTTTACACTAGAAAGTGTAATATATGTTAACTGGTGATGTATTTTCTAAAATCCCAATCAAGGGAACCGTTTTTCCCTATAAAAATATTGGTTGAAAGGTGTTGTACAAAATATTATGTAGGTTGTATACAGATATGAAGATGCATCCTCTATTTTCATCTTTTTCTAGGTCCATCTTCTATTCACCAAGTACCCCACATAATTTTATTTTCAACCTTGACCACCCTCATGCCTTTCGTATCCTTTAAGCAAAATATGTCTAGTGTAGCAGATAAAAAATCTTCAGATGAAGCCGCAATAGGAGTCGAGGATTGAAAGGGAGAAGATCACCTTCAAATGTATCTAGCAAATATGAAATATAGGTTTTGAAGTTACGCACCTAACAACGAGAGTTCTAATCTTGTCAAGTTGTCATTGCTTAATTACTGTATGAATTCATGTTTTGATCCATTGTTGCTTTCACACAAAATGGATTTTTGAAGATGATCCACTACCTCAAACATCTCTTCATAACCTTAACATGCTTGTATTACAATTGGATTAGTATTGATGTATATATCACATGCAAGGACAACGATTCCCAACCTTCACCAAACATCACAAGCCTTTTGGCATATTTTGTGATCAATTTTTTGATAAAATGCCCTTGCCTTAAGCAAATTCTCTTCTGTCTCCACATTTCCAGAAAAACTGCTACATTCCCTCTTTTCGAACACATTATAAGAGTGGTAACATCTGGAACATGTGTTCATATGAAATGTTAATTATTGATTATTATTGGTTGCACAATTTGTTGCAATTTATTTATTTAATTTTATATATTTATGGTTGACAGTTATCATTTATTCGATAACCTGATAGGATTCATAATGATGATAAAATAATGGTTCATATAGAATTCAATTAATACACACAAATAAAGTGTGAATATTTTTGTCATCCCTAACGAGTGTTGTCTCAACTTCACGAGTCGAGCTGAAATATGTTAGGGCTTTTAAGAGGATGTTCTTGTTGCCTAAGTGGCATAACGACGAAAGCTTGGAATCAATTTTAAGCCTTCAATTGAGTAATTTCTGTGACATAAAGATTTGGACACCCTATTTATGAACACAGACTTAAAAAAAACACATCATATGAAAAGTAAACCCTCCCCTCCCTTCTTCTCTTAAACCCTTCATCCAAATACGCCCTAAATTTTCCCTTAAATGAAAACGCACAGTTGTTTTATATGTCAGGATTCAGGGAATAATTAATTTCTGTTTCATAGAGATAAAAGAGAAATGAACCAATGATTTTTTTTGTTGACAGAGAAATGAACTAATGATTTCTATTTACAATATTTAAACCAAATTCTATTTTTCCTTAAAGTTTTAAAAGAATGTACATAAATCTTGTACAAAAAAAAGAATGAACAGAAAGTGTAACTAAAGGATCAAATTATACTAGTTTGTATACATCGCCAATAAATAAAACAAAAAACATAGTAGCTTAAGGCCGGCCATTTGATACCATCACATATGCTCCTCTCATCTCACGTCCAAACCAAAACATAGATATGGACACTTACAACATTGTAGTAACATCAATTTTTGAAGGAATATACAAAGAAAACCTAGTAAACATCGTACTCTAATTTTTTTTCTTTATGTAAACTCATCTCTCCTATAAATTTCAACAACTCTCTCTCACAATTTCAAGTCATCGCAAGCAATAAAGGAAAAGAGTAAGAGTCCAAAGAATCATTGCTAACATGTCAAAGGGAGACAATGTGGTTGTTTTGGATTTCTGGGCTAGTCCATTTTGTGCTAGAGTGAAAATTGCTTTGGAAGAGAAAGGTGTACCCCATGTGGACCAGGAAGAAGATTTGTTTGGAAAAAAAAGTGAGCTTCTTTTGAAGTCAAATCCTATTCACCAAAAAGTGCCTGTGTTCTTGCACAATGACAAACCTGTCCTTGAGTCTGGTATTATTGTTAGCTATATTGATCAGGTTTGGCCTTCCAACCCACTGCTTCCAGCTAATGCATATGATCTTGCACAAGCTAGATTTTTTGCTGATTTCATTGACAAAAAGGTTAGTTGCACTATTCTTATGTAGTGTTGTCACATGTAAAAAGAAAAGAACCTGTTTTGTCATTACTTTTTGTTCCATTTCATGGTCTAGAATCATCTATGTACATGTTTGGAATAACCGAATTTGACGAAATTAAAGTGACAGTGACACCGTAGTTTTGTTAAAGTTCTAGAGTGTAGCTTTTGCAAAATTTGGTGGCACATTGTAATTCTGTAAATCTAAAAGTCAATCCAAACATGTACTATGTAAAAAATTTCTACGCTGATTTTCTAGACGTATCCTGTGATCCTAATATTTAGAAATGGAACCAAAGTTACATTGATGATCACCCTAACCTATAATAAAAAATAAGTTTATCATTAATTTAGTCTAAGAAATTGTAAAATGGTCGTTGAAATTGAAAAACTTTGATCGTGAAATAATCAAATTTTAAAATGGTCGTTGAAATTGAAAATCTTTGATCACATTAATTTTGTTGGTCGGTCAATTTCATCTCCAAAGTTTTTGAAAGTGTGAAATTGTCTTAGAAGGACCAAGGACAAATGTGAAGACATGTTTCCGATTTTAGAAATTATTTTAAAATTGTTATTTTAGAAATCAAAATTGTTCAATACCTCAAAATCTCTACCCATAGCTATAGACTAAAATGTTGTAAATATTCATCATTTATACATATATGATTTTGGATATGGTGACTTGTATGAGAAGGTATTTGACACTGGGAGGAGCATTTGGGCTAGCAATGGAGAAGAGAGAGAAGTGGGAACAAAGGACTTCCTTGAAGTTTTAAAGCATCTAGAAGAAGCTCTTGGAGATAAAGACTACTTTGGTGGTGATGTCTTTGGTTATGTAGATATCATAGCCATTCCTCATTCTGCATGGTTTTTAGCATATGAGAAACTTGGTAATTTCAAAGTTGAAGATCACTCTCCGAAAATCTCTGCTTGGATTAAGAGGAGCTTGCAAAGAGAATCTGTGAAGAAAGTTCTTCCTGACCCTGAAAAGGTTTACCAGTTTGTCCTTCATTTCAGGAAGATTTCCGGACTTGAATGAAATTAAGAATATGCTTATGTGTCTCATAGCAGTGAACGATGTTTGTTTCTTTCGTTTTTCTTTTCCAAAAATTGTATTAGAAATTTGTGTTTTTGCTTTTCAATTCTCACTCACCAGAGGGCTAGAAAAAGTTGAATTAGCTATAAAAATTTAGAGATGGAAAATGCAAAACTCGTCTCTAATTTTGTCGCTAAGTGTTATCGACGTCAACTTCAGTGACCAATTTTACTTTTTCTGTATCTATATTTTGTTGTTATTTCAACTTTTTCTGGTAGTGAAATAAAAGATGAAATAAGAATCACCTCTGGGATTTCTGTTGCTTTTCAACTATAATGAGTATGCTACTTTATCAACCATATTTTAATGTTTGACTTTGAATTATGTAATATGTTGTTCCTTCTACTCTAAGAAATAAAGGTTTGAAAGAGTTTCACTCCTAAATCAAAAGTGGACACTAACTAGCTAGGATAGCTAATTCCTATGTTATGAAGGAAATAGAATAAACAGAATACAGACTAACTGGAATAGTTAGCAGCTTCATAATTCCCTTCTTGAGTTTACTCTCTAACATATGTGACAATCAATGTATTGATGCTTCTTGAGTTTTATCACAATATAGAATTTATGTTCTTTTGCAAATGATTTTCAAATCATTTGGAAGATAGACAATCCATTGAAGTTCACAAGTTGCGGAAGCGAGGGCTCTATACTTTGTCTCTGATGATGAACTAACCAAAGCGAATTTTTCCTTAAATTTCCGGCTAATAAGAGACTTTCCTAGAAAGAAGCAGTAACCGGATATTGATCTCCGAGTGTCTTTGCAAGTTCCCCAGTCTGCATCACTAAAACCATATAATTGTAATTCTAAATTTCTTGGAAACATGAGGCTTCATCTAGAAGAGTTTTTCAATTACCTCAGTACCCGAGTAGCTGTGTTGTAGCGACTTTCTGTAGGATTTGCCATGAATTACCTTAGTTGTTCACTGCAAATGTAATGTCCGGCCGTGTTGTAGTGGGAGATTGAGAAGCCTTCCTACAAATCTTCTTTATTCCCCGCAACCACACCCGGTGTTCCATCTTGTTGCTGTGGCCTAAGCGAAGAGTCTATAGATGTGGGTGCTGGTTTAGATTCTAAAAACCCTGTATCATATAGTAAATCTATGGAATACTTCTGTTAGCAAAGAGATATTCCATGGCTTGATTGTGCTAATTCAATACCTAAGAAAACCTTTTAATGTCAGGAGCGATCCGAATTGACTTGATGAAACTATTTGTAAGGAGTGTTGATAGCTTCGCATGCCATTTCGTGCTTCAGTCCATATAAGAATTTTGTTAGCTTGCATACTTGGTTATGAATGGAGGAAGCGACACCAATAGAAAGGTTCATGTGTACATCGTCATGAAGATCTCCGCGTAAGAATGCATTGTTTATGTCTAATAATTGCAAATGTCATATGTTGATTGAAGCCAAATCCATCAAAACTATCATATTTGTAATCTTAGTCACTAGAGTAAAAATATCATAATAATCCAATCCTTCTCGCTAATTGTAACCCTTTGCAACCAGTCGTGCTTTATAACGATCAACTGATCCATATTGTTTCCTTCTTATCTTGTAGACTCACTTGTTGTAGGAGAATTAGGATCCATGTAAAAATATGTTCTTCAAAGATCACATTCCTAGAAACTATGATATACTAATTTGGTGTGTATATCATACAGAAGATATTCTTTTGTTCCAAGTTTATATCCTAAGAATATACACACTTTCTTGCATGAATATAAAATTTTGAACCATGTGAAACAAGAGTAAAAACATAGCATAAACAACCAGAAACCTTAAGATTAGTTAAATCATGCAGTTTTTTGTGTTTAGACAATCAAAGGAGATCATTTATTAAATAAAAGAGTAGGAATTGTATTAATCAAATATACATCATGAGCAACTGCATGACACCACAATTTTTAGGCAAATTTGATTGAAATTAACGACATCTAGCAACTCCTAGTACTCCTATGTTTGGTTCCACATTTGGAGCATGCAAAATTGATTTTGAAGATCTAAAATTGATTTTGACATGTTTTTTTTCTTTCTCTCGAGTAAAATTAATTTTGCATCCAGAGTTGATTCTAACTTGAAGCTAGAATTTGTAGTTTTTGAGTCTAAATGTGAAACCTAATGTTCAACTCACTTTTACATAAATGTATATAAACATAAACCACTTTACATTAAACTCACTTTTGAGTAAAATAAATTTCTCAAAATAAATTCATTAAAAATCAATTTTTGTCACTGTAAAATCAAACATGTACTACATGTTGTGTTTATGCTCGACTCTAGCATTTTGTTGAAGTGTTTCAATACAAACAGGGCCGGACCTTGGGGTGTGAAAAAAGCTCAATGGAACCGGGTCTCCCCAAGGTATGAGCCTCATATTTTTTTTTATAGCAGTAGTATTACTAAGTACTACCCCACAAAAAAAATTCCTTATTCTCTTTCTCTCTGATACCACGCGTTCCATCACCATCGCTCCATCATACTTTCCTTTTCTTCTTCCCCGATTTGATTTCCTTTTCCTATTCTGTTGTCTTGTTTTAAGCCTATTAGAATTGGGTCCTCTTGCTTTTGGTGTTAGGTGGGTGTTTTTTAGGGAGGGTGGTTTGAGGTTCCTCATATATACAGTAGTATTTTTCACCTTTGGGTGTATGCATATATACGACACTTTGTATTTATTTTTTAAAAAATTTAAATAGAACATTGTTTTTTTAAAAAAAATACGTTTTTATTTTATTACGGGTCTCTTTTCACTTATAGAGCCGAGCTTCCAGATTCGTAGGAACGGCCCTGAACACAAATAGTTTGACGGATTATTCCCTCTTCATTCTTCAACAGATATGAATTAAAAAAAGGGAAATTTGATTAAGGTTATTTTTGTTCTTAATATTGTTCTTTTTAGTCTAATCAGTTACCGTCCTTTTGTTGACAACTTACAAGACAAGAGGTCCATTTGTTGAGTGCTTAATACATTTTTCAAGAAATCATCTTTTTGAGGTGGGGCTGATGCAAAACTTGTTGCAGGTATTTGCGGCTTATTGTAAAGTCCGTTTCATACTACATACACGATCTAGTAGTTGAATTCCCTTCCATATAATTTGGAAATGAGTCTCTTTTTGAATGTGAGAGAATAACATTAAACTTAAGGAACTTACTAAAATAACTTAAAAACTTATTGGTTACACATATACTATAAATTTAACCAACAAAGATTATATATATATACTCCCTCCGGTCACTATTATAAGCAAAAAATTACTTTTTAGGTTCATTGAATGAGTGATGTATGTGGTCATTAATATAGGTCACATACATCATTTATTCAATGAACCTAAAAAATAGTTTTTTGCTTATAATAATGACCGGAGGGAGTATATATATATATATATATATATATATATATATATATATATATATATTAAATAAATTAGAAGGAACTTATTCAACATTTGATCATATGAGAAGACCAAGAAGAAAAGCAAAAGGAAGCATAAACTCATAAAGGAGAAAAGCACCAAAAGATGGATTCATGAAAGGGAAAGCATGAGAGTGAGAGAATTTGGGCATCAATGGAAAAGCATGAGATAAGTCACAAGTAATCCTGCCCGTGCCACGTGGATACATGACATCATCAGTTCACGTGGCAAAAGCTGGTCCCACATGGGTCCAATGTGCTTTGTAAATTGTAACTTAACTTGGTTAGTTGTTTGTACATGTGCTATCTACTTGATGAACCTATATATCTACTCGATCTTTTCCTTTTTCTAAGTTGGATAATGTTACAAAATTTAATAATTTTTTTAGTAGAATCAAATTTACCTTTGAATTGGAACTTTAAATAATTTATCCAAAATATTAGGTAAATGTGAAATAATTTGATGTCATTAATTGAGATGACTCAAGGTTAATGTCAAAATACACTTTTATTAAACCAACACTAATCTTTACTCCCTCCGGTCCTATTTATAAGAAACATTTGACTTTTTTGGTTCATTGTATAAATGATGTATTTGGTCTATATCTTAGACAAGATACATCAATTACTCAATGAATCTAAAAAATCAACTTTTTCTTATAAATAGGACCGGAGGGAGTATAAATTTTGATGACAGTTTTTTTTCTTTAGACAGTTGAAGAAAGTTTGAGAACATTTTGTTTTTTTGGTACAAGAAAGTTTGAGAACATTATTTAGCCACAACATTATTCCAGGTCAATTTAGCCACCTGTGAGCCACAAAATTAGACAGGTGAATTTAACAACAAAATTATTCTTTTTATTGTCTAAATATATTTTTAACATTCCTGTAATCCAGCTGGAATTAAAATATACGAATAAGAAAGACAAAATTAAGTTCAATATGTCAAATCATCACATTTACACAATCATATGCTACGAAGGTCCAAAGAACTAACGATATTATGGTACAAATTTGTTGTCAATTAAATGATTTCTCAATCTTTATGCAAAAAATTTAAACCTCCAAATGGAAGGTGATTCTTAGACGGTGATGAGATACATGTGATAAATTGACGATGTGGATAAGTCTTTATTTTTTCATAGTTTATTCTCTCTTTGAGTCAAATCATTCATTAGTTAAAAATGATTTATTTTTATTCCGTGACAAATATGTTGTCAACTTTGAGATGTTCAAATTTAAAGTTATAGCACTAATAATATCATCCACATGAAAAAGAAAAAAAAGTTTGATCCGTCAAATAGGAGGAGTACTATAAATGCTTTCTTTTTAACAACCACATTTTTTTTAACAGTTATTCTTTTTATTGAATGAAATCTATTTGATCTTACCATTTTATGTGAGGCTCGTTCACAAAGTGGGACTCACATAAATTTTATTCGATAAAAAATAAATGTTGCAATGAGTATTGGAAAAAATCTTAACACTCCTCTTAAGCACAAATCCTAGAAAATAAAGAAGGCAACAAAAGAAATGGAGCAAGCCGTTAATCCGTTACTTAGTTCTTGAATGTACGAGGTCTCAACACTATAACTTTTATCAACACTATGACCACATCTCTAATGTATCTTTTGTTAATAATTATATGAAATAAATTGATCAATGAAAAACCCCATTAATGACTAAATTGACTATGCAAAAACAAATTTGAAAATCAAAATAACTAATACTCCCTCCGTTTCAAAATGAGTGTCGCTTTAGCCAAAAAAATTTGTTTCAAAATGAGTGTCGCTTTACATTTCCAATACAACTTTAATTTTTTTTTTCCAACTTTACCCTCTTCAACTTTTCTCTCACACAATTTTCAATGCAACTTTAATTTTGTCTTTTTCTTATAAAGTAAGGGCAGTTTAGTAAAAGCGTTATATCCAATGATTATTTCATTCTATTTCTTAATTTGTGTGCCAAAGCCTAAAGCGACACTCATTTTGAAACGGAGGGAGTAAAACAATGCTTGTCGATGTATTTACAATTTAGAGACCGACGTTTATCCCTTACTATAAAAAGCTTGTTTGAAAGAAATGTGAAAGGGACCGTTTTGTGAACTGCCGCCATATAGTTTGTTTGTTTGTTACGTACAGTTTGTCTCACGTTTATCAATGTCAGATCCTAGGTAGCTTCTTTCGAATAATAGCATATATAGCCACGTGGATGACCTCCAGAATCCAAGAAAGAGCAAGAAAGAAGCATGGGATCAGTGCAGAAGAGAAGAAGTTGGTGATGCTATGAATAATTTGGTCTCAAGATTAAGAATATGTAGTTTGGTCTCAAAATTCTAGAAGTTTATTTGCTTAGTCTTTAACATTATAAAAAATTTAAAATAAACAGTTAATACTTTTTTTTTGGAGTAAAAACAGTTAATACTTATATAAATTAATGATGTTAAGTTGGTAAATAATATCAAAGATTTAATACTATTTGATTTGATAATATAGAGTGACAAATTTAATTAATCTTTTACAATTTGAGAGATCATTTTAGAATATTGATAATGTAAATGACTAATTCATATAGTTCTACAATTTCATGGTCCAACTTTCGTTTTTGATAAAATTTCAGGGACCAATTTAAGTATTTATTATATTAATATTTTAAATTAATAATTTGGGAGTAAGGGTGTTTCAACCCAAGACATTATAAACTATGTTACAAGCTTGATAGAAAAGATAATACTAATACTACTATTAACATTTAAGATTAAAAGTTGTACCAATAATTACTAGGAATTAACCAAGCTTGATAGCAAAGATAATAGGAATCCATCCATTTGATTAAAAACAGAAATGAAAAGTACTTAAAAAGAAAGAAAGAAAAAAAAAATAAAGATTTATGGGGTGACATAGACAGCCTCTATACTTTTTTTCCTTTTCAATTCAATCATAATTCTCTAATAAAATAATATTCTCTCTTATTCTCTTTTTGTCTTCTTTTTTAAAACCCCAAGCAAGCCCCACATTCCATCCCCCTCTCTTCCCTTGATCCCCTAGAGCTAATTTGTCTCTTCCACTTTCTTCATTTGGATCTTCTTCTTCCCTTAGGTCTTTCTCTTTCTCTCAACCCAATCTTCATATTACTATATATTACTATATACATAATGCTAGAAAAAGAATGAAAATTGTGATGAAAATCCAGAGATGAAAATAGAAACATGTCTATGTAATTCCGTAGCTAAGTGTTAAAAATATCATATTTAATGACTGATTTTATTTTTTCAGTCTTTAATTTTTTTTCCTCTTTATTTCAAATTTTTATGGTAGTGATATATGATTGTCATATAGTATAGAATTATGATGTATAAAGTAAAGTTTATGCAATTTGTTTTTAATATTTTGCAACCGAAAAAACATATGGTTATTTTGGATGATTTCATGTATGGCAGGGTTTGATAGGTATAATAATTAATTGGAAGGAAGAAGGAGGTCCAAAGTATATATATGGCACCTGTTTCATTGCCTCCAGGTTTCAGGTTCCACCCTACGGATGAAGAACTTGTTGCTTATTATCTAAATAGGAAGATTAATGGCCATAAGATTGAATTGGAGATCATAGCTGAAGTTGATCTCTATAAGTGTGAACCGTGGGACTTGCCAGGTAATTTCACACACTAATCTTATATCATGCATGATCATATTTATACTCGTGTTCAGTTTACAAATTTTGGATAGCACACAATCAAGTGTTTCATCCGAAATAAAAAATCAGATAAATTATTTCATAATTTTTTAGAATAAAATATAAGCAAATATTAATAATTTATCTCATATTTAATCATATTGTCTCTAAAATACCCATCCTTAAATTTAATTTTTATATTTCCAATTACCAAATTTATTTAGTTTTTTTTTTTTTGAAAGATCCAAATTTATTTAGTTATAGAGCTAATTTAGATCACAAATTTAATTTTTTTTATTTGTATTGCATAGATTAAATATGATCAATCAACTTTCTTAATTTAGTGTGAACTAGACGATAAACTTTTTTAATATGCTTGATTTGATCAACCTTGCTATAATTCATATTATGGAAGGAGTAACATAATATTGTTGCTATAGTTCATATCATAGAAGGAGTAACTTAATATTGTTCGTGCAAGATAAAAAAAATTCACATAGTAAGCAATTCTAATTAAGTTACTCTAAATTATTCAATTTATACCAACATTATTTTTTACTCAAATTTATATCAACTGTTTTGATCGTTTCTACAATCAATTTTGATTATAGGAGATCCAAAAATTTCTTGTACTGTATGATTTTTGCAAAAAATAAAAATAAATTGAAATATAAAACAAATATTATTTTAACATCATAAAAGTTTATTTTTGCCAATTAATAAATTAGATCGTTATTATTCAATAATGATTTTGTAGACCTTAACAGGGACCCAATGAAAGTTTATTTGAAAGTGGGACACGAGCTTCTTATTACTTGATTTGCTATAGTAGTTTCTGATATTTTATCAGTGATGATCAAATATATGCTTACTTTTTTGGTCAAGTATAGACACTTTTTTTTTTTGAGGGGGACGGTCAAATATAGACTGCAGTCTTCTATGCTTTAACAAAAAATATCTCATGTGATTGATATAGTAAAAAAGGATTGTACTTCTAGAGAAGATGGTCCCCTTCACCTTGGAATCCTATTGTGGTAATCAAGATTATAATGAGACAACAAAAGATTCCTAAGTCAAAAAGCGTAAACTAAAGAAAAGAGCCACTCCCATGCAAATATTGACACTTTATATCCTAACTAATTTGGCGGGTAAACATGGGAATTAACTAGACCAAAATAATTAATGCAAAATATGGGGAAAACTCAATAGAAAAGATTACTGTTTTTGACAATATGGAAGAAATACTAATTAGTCTTTACTATTACTTTTGCTTGCATAATAATTAAATTCAACTTTGCAAGCATGCATCACCTATTAAGTTTTTGTAATAATATCAATTGTTTTAAGATAATTAAGAACATATGTAACCAATTTGAAGTTTTATTTTTGTCTTCTTATAATTCCAGGGAAATCATTATTACCTGGGAATGATATGGAGTGGTATTTCTTTAGCCCTCGTGATAGGAAGTACCCGAATGGATCTAGAACGAATCGTGCAACCAAATCTGGGTATTGGAAGGCAACCGGGAAGGATCGAAAAGTGAATTCTCAAGCTCGAGCAGTAGGGGTGAAGAAAACCCTAGTTTACTATCGAGGAAGAGCACCCCATGGCTCTCGTACAAATTGGGTTATGCATGAATATCGTCTTGATGAGAGGGAATGTGAAACCACTCCTAGCTTGCAGGTTCTCCTTCTTTCTTTTTCTCACTTTTTTTTCTTTCCATTTTAATAATTTTTTCGCTTTAGAACTCCTTTAGAATCCTTCAACTTTTTTTTTGACAAATTTAGAATCCTTCAACTGACCAACCGAGTTTTATACTTAGACTACAATATATATTTTGAATCAAATTCCATACATAATATTATACCAATATTCTTCTAGCTAAAATGTTAATTAGAGTAATTTCATTTTGGTTTCATTATGATATAATATTGAAATACCAAACAAAATAGAAATGTAATCCCTAGCCTAATGTTACACTTTTTTTAAACTATTACTAAAATGAAATAATACTTAACTTCAATATATTTTTACTTCCAATTTCTACATTTTGATGTGTCTCTCTTTTTGACTGAAAAATAATCACAACCTCAGGATGCATATGCTCTTTGCCGTGTGATCAAGAAGAGTACAGTGATTGTGCCAAAAGTTGGAGGACAATATGGTAATATTACAGGCCATGCAAACCAGATAACAAGTGACCAATCAACAAACGTTGAGCTATACTCTGAAAGAAGGGGTGAAAATTTAGCTAGTTCAAATTATTTGATGCAAATGAAGGCTTGCTCACCTCACAATATGGTACATGAGACTTCTCTCAATATCAATGGTACGACAAGGGATCATGGAAATTGGGCGCAATTCTCATCTGAAGACCCATTATTTAGTCTTCCAACTACTTCTTCATTTACTAATTATGGAGCCATAACATACCCTCCATCCAAGGTACACAAAAATACTCCATGCACACAAATTTAATTTGAATATAGATAGACAAAGAACTGAGATTTAGTACGTGTTTGTTCTCACGTTTGGTTGGGCGTGGCCGCACGCAAGAAGCTTGAATGTATAGCTTCTTGAAATTGCGGTGAAAACTGCCTTGGGACGCGATAATTGCATATGGGACACACAACCAAACAAATTGTTAAAAACAAACACTCATAACACTTATTTTCCAAAACACACAATTTCACACTTTACGAGTAGTGTTTTTTTTTTTTTTTTTTTTGAAGAAAGAAAAAAATAGTGTTATAATGTCTAGAGTTGAACCTAGGACAAGTTGGGGTGATGAGGCATTTACTTTTACCAACTTACATAGGGAAACATACATTACAAAATTGTCTATTATATATCTACAACTAAATTGAACTTTTTTGAAGCCTTTTTTTATATAAAATTTTGAGGCCTAAAACCTTAGCTTTGGTCATTTGGTCCTTGCACCGTCCGTGCATAAGTCTCGCATAAGATAAGATAGTGAGATCAAAGGGTTTATAAGAAAGTTGAAGTGAAAGTCTACGATAAATTAAATTAGACTTTTTGAACCTTGGACCCCAAGCTTAGACACTAAAATATGAAAAAAACAATCATCCAATTGGGCTTTTTGAACCTTTGCATATAATACTTGAATTTATTTTGCAGGTGGATATTGCACTAGAGTGTGCAAGGATGCAACATAGGTTTACTATGCCTCCATTGGAGGTGGAGGAATTTCCTCAAGTTGGAATACCTCATGTGACACAACAAGGAAGCAGAATTACAAATGATATCTTGCAGGGAATTCTTTCACTTAATCATGCTTCTCAGGGATTGATGAATCAGTCCAGTTATTTACAAGCCTTGGATGACAATGAAAATTATGCTCCTTATGAAGATGATTTTACTTTCATGGTTGACACTAACTACAATCACATGAATGATATGAGCTCCATGGGATATGTTGACAAAACTTGGGAAGATTTGAACACAAGATCTATAGAGATAGGTGATCTAGAGGATCAAGAGTCAAAGGCCAAGCGGATGGTAGAGAATTTGAGATGGATTGGAATGCCAAGAGAAGATTTTGAAAAGGTATAATAGTATTTTTATTTTTTTCGGTGGCTAATATCTGTTGTTATTCTAACTTTTTTTTAGTAGAACTGATAAAGACTCTTTAAAACATTTTTTTCATTATAAATTAAGATCAATATTTTTATATGGTTTCTAATTTTCCAATTTGTATAGATGGAAGCACAAAATGTTGTCCCAATGGAGGATATTTCATGCTACCAAACATCAAGGGAACACAATGGCATGCAAGGTACAATTATAAAATCCCATACATTTTTGTGTTTTTAACTATTTTATAATTTATACTCTTTCCGATCATTTTTATAAGGGATAAATGAGTTAAACAAAGTTGATGTATCTAATCTCCATTATAAATCAAATACATCAACTTTCATCGATCAATTTGTATCTTATAAAAAAGGACAAGAGAAAAAAAAAAGGAAAATAGTGTATCAACTTTGTAGAAAAGAAGAGGATCGGAGAAAAATGAGTAATATATCGACTTTGGTTGACCAATTTGTCTCAACAATCCATTTAATAGAGTACTATTACTTTATTGATCATGGTGACCTCGGTCCTTTGAATTTTAAATATTTTCTTTCCCAGTACCTAACAAAATAATTGTTTTTACTTTCGTCAGAATATGAGCGGCACAATAAGAACCTTGAACAAAATGACAATGATGTCAATGAATTCTCATGGGGATTCATCAATGATGGTGACCCCAACGAGAATTTTATAGAAGATGGAAACATGGATGATTACTCAAATTCTCCAAGCTTTGAGATCATTGAGGAAACAAAGGTTAGTCATAGAATGTTGGTTTCAACTCAACAAGTAGCCATGACATTATTTCACCAAGTTGTTCCTTCACAAACACTTCAAATTCAACTCAATCCAATGATGCCAAACAATAAACACTCCATAGAGAACGTAGAAGCAATTATGATGATAATGGAGAATCGAGGATCTTTCTTTAGGAAGTTCAAGGCTCATGTGATGGGGAAGTGGAACTTATTATTCAATCCATCAAAGAAAATAGCAAGTTTGGTTGTATTTGTATTTGCACTTCTTTCGATGCATCGTGTTTATTTGGAGGAAGAAGTGGAAATCTGCAAACCAAACCCAAAAAATGTGAAAGAGAAAAGAATGAGAGAATCACATGAGAGAGTCAAATGGAATGTGTCAAAAAAGGTTTGGTTTGTTGGTGTTAAGTGTGAGAAAGGATTAAGTGTGGCCTTGAAGGAAATAGGCATTTTCCTCACCATATTTTTGGCGCTTTGTACCACATGGGCTAGCCATGGCTAGCCCTTGATCTTCTAATTCATTTATTTTTGTCTCTAACTTGAGGAGTAGTTTGACAAGACTGTATTTGGGGTTCTCCTAATTAAGTAGGGGGCTAATATCCGTAGTATACTTATTATATTTTACTTTTGATAATTGTTATTTCATTAAGACTAAATTGTGTTCAATCTTATTATAAAAATGTCTGTCTTTAATTTTATCTCCCTATTAACTTTTTGAATATGTGGAAATGTGTTTTATATATATATATATATATATATATATATAAAATCTAAGTATAGTCTAACAAAAAACTATTTCACTCAAGAATCGAACTTAGGTTCTCTTGAACAATTCGTTTTTAGTGAAGTTTATTAACCACTTTAATCCAACTGCTTCGTTTTCCTATATTTGTAAATACAATATGAATGTACCAACTTAGCATACACAAGCAATTCATTAGAGACCGAATAATTGTAGTTATTGACTAAAATACAAGTTGACCACTAATTTGGTCGCAAAGATATGTTTTAGCAAACCATTATAGATCGTGAAATTGATCTTTATTTTATTTTATTTTTACAAAATAGGGCAAAGCCTTAGAAGAAAAAAAAACTAGACTAAATGGGCATTCCTAGGCATACAACCACGAAAATATCACCAAATAGGAGCTTTTAAAGCTCATTAGGAAGACTCTCCAAAAAAAAAGCAAATTCAAATTATCCTTAATAATGCTAAAATTTGCAAGCCAATCAACACTTCTATTTCCTTCACGCCAAGTATTATTGATTTGCATATGCTATCTCATCTTCAAAAGTTTCTGGATATGCTGAACTAAAATAGGGATAAATGAAAAAAAAATCTCTCTCCAAGTCGTGTCCAATCTCAAATACAACCGCCACATCTTAGCATGTAAGGCATCACACACACCAAATAATCTTCTTAGTGTAGCCTTTAATCCATCTACTGTCCGAATCACGAAAAAGACCCCCACATCCAACAATTTATCCCTGATCCTTGTATGTGTCAACATTATTGAGCTCGATCCAAGCTTCTTGCGGCCACTTCCACCCTTTGTAGATAGTTTCCTTTAACTTATGCCCACTATGAAGAGGCTCTAACTTACAATCCTCAATATCTTTGATGAAACTCTTTATCAATAAAGTTGAGATGTTTGGCCTCTAGAAATCACTTAAAGTGAGGTGCCACGTGTGACTTTCTATTTTTTGAGGGCCAAAATCGCAAGATTGTGATATTTAGGGGGCAAAACTACAATTAAGCATAATAAATAAAGTGATCTGGGTGCCACGTATGCATTGCCCCAATCAACATTTGTCAGGGGGTCAAAAGTGCAAAAAAAAAAAGAGTAAACTTAAGGGGCTGATTTGTTATTGTTTTTTTATAGGGGGCCAAAATCGCAAGATTGTGATATTTAGGGGACCAAAACTACAATTAAGCCTAGTTTAGTGCACTTCCCTAAAAAATGATAGTTTAATACACTTGTTAAAGCCACCATCAAGATATAATAAAATTTGAAATGTGTAGTTTGTTGAGATATTTATGCTACAAAAAAAAAGTTTTTTAAGGATTCCAAAGTATCCTAAAATAGGTTCACCAAACTTACCCATTTGCACCCGGTTTACATGTTAACATTTTTCTTTATTTTGTAAACTATTTTTGATCAAGGATTCCTAAGTATGCTAAAAGGGATTCATCAATTTATCATCTATTTGCATACGATTTACATAAAATGATGGAGGTGAATCGAACATAAAACATAGCGTGTCTACACACACTTTGAAATTTATTTTTGCAACCTTCATCATGTTCTTCATGTTCGAGTTTTGCAGCAGTTCCCATCCAGTTTATATAAAGACATGTCATTTTATTAGAGTGTGAGCATTGATAAGTCCAAAAGACTGCTCCTCCCATTTATTATTATATTTTAAAATTAACCCGTTTGAATTGATTTGGTAGTATTGTCTCAAGACCTTAATTATAATATATATTTCAAGGTCTTAGATTTGATTATCCTCCGTATCAATTTCAATGGATTAGTTTAACTTCACTTCAATCTTTACATACCGCATCGTCTCTCCTAAGTGAGGAGACAAAGTTTACTACTCTTTTACCTCTAAAAAAAAATAGTTTAATACTCTTTTGAGGTTAGTGACATATAGTCCACGGGTGTTAGGAAATTTGCAACTCACATATCTTATTGTTTTAAGTATTATTAATTTAGCTTCTTCAAAAAAAGTATTATTAATTTATCACATTGTTAATTTGTGAAAATAAACACAGATTATGTCTTCTAGATAAATAAAGAAATACATAAAATATATGTAATTTCTTAAACTGTAATAGTATCCACTATCCACCGTGGTCACAGCTACATGCTAGTATAATTCCTAGAACTAACTATCACATGCTAGTATAATTCCTTAAGAACTATAACTATAAATTATTGACAAAATAATAGAATTTTATAAGAACTAAAATTTTGCTCTATATTTATCATGAACTTCCTCACACACATCATTTTATTCATCACATAAACATTTGTTATTTTGCAACATTAGAGTTTTTTTTTTGTTTGATAACAAAAAATAAATTATAAACCAATATATAAGAAGGTATATACATCAGAGGAAGATCATTCAGCATGACAAGTTGCATTCTCTCAATTGATTTGCTTTGTTGTTTATACCATTAAGATCCAAGTAATAACCTGAAAGGAAGCAAGTGTTTTTTTTAGTAAGGTTAAACACAGCTTAAAATCATAAGCTTAACCAATATTATATAAATGAATCTAACCTTTTCAATGTGGATTGTGAACGTCTGGTGCTGCAAACCAAAAATAAAAGTAAAAAAAATACATGTTAGCATGAAAAATCAAATGGTAAACAATTTTCTTAACTGCACAAAGGTATATGCTAACAAAAATAAAAAGAATTTACAGATCAACTTAAATATGTATTTAACACCGACACGTGTCAGTGTTTGACACCGACTTGACATTCATACATATGGTGACATTTAATACTTCATTTTTCTCTCATTATTATCGGTAACGTGCCATTGTCTAGTCTGTATGGATCATTGCTTCATAGCCAGAGACACATAAATCTTATAAGGCAAAAGACTCTAACGAATGTATATAGTCTAATTTGGTCAATAATATTTTTTTAATCTTCAAAGATATGATTTACCATATAAAGGTTGAGATTATTCTCAGTTCAAATGAGATAATTATGCTTCCTATGACACTTTATACCGAAACAATATTTTCTTATTTGTAATGAAATTGATCATGAGCCTCTCAAATTCGAAAACAAAATGCTTGAGTGACATACCTAGAGCCTTGTTGTTTGAGAGTTGGTTGCTTGCCAACTGGTTTTGGAGGTTCATCACTTGGAATAGGTACATTCTTAACCTGTGACATTAACGTATCACAAGTGTTATAACGTATAATCTTTATTCTAAAACTCATTATGCAATAATTGGTTATTTGTTAATGTTTATAAAAAACCAAACATTGACTAACCAAATTCTTGAATAAGAAATTATAGAACATATGGATGTATCTTTGTTTTGCCTCATTTTGCTCTTTGTTAACTTGCTTCCAAAAGGTGTAAGTGTTCCCCATATTTACCAACTTGTTTGCATATATCTTCCATGTATAGCTACAAGAAAAAGACATGAACATGCTTAAAATTAATTTTCTTGCTGATGGTGCACATAAAAGGGTACGCAGTTCTGTATAATAAAACAGTAAAAAAAAAATAAAGGGTCTTATAAAAATGGACAAGGAAACATCTCAAGAGGGGACATAGGTAGTACCATTCATTTATGCGCTGCAATCCGGCCGCAGAAATCACGTTCCAATATGATGGATCTACTTTGCATTTTTCAAAGAAATCAGCAATTTTGTTGCTTGATTCATCTCCATTGAGAGGATCAATGTGGAATCCTGAGACACCATCAACAATTATTTCTGCTGGACCTCCTTGATTAGTAGCAAAAGTTGGCAAGCCACAGTTCATTGCTTCAATGACAGTTAAACCAAATGCTTCATACAAAGCAGGCTGCACGAAAGCTCCCTTTGAGTCAGCAATGCATCGATAGAGCTCTCCGTTGCGATATCGATCAGTCTGCGCAGCAATCCATCTGAATTGTCCCTTTAGTTGATGTTTTTCAATTAAATCATGCATCTTTTTTATTTCTGCCATTTCCTCTCTATCTTTTGATTTTGAAGGGTCAAAGAAGCCACCAACTATGACAAGGTTCACCAAGTTTCTTAGTCTCTTATTCTTGCCATACCATTCAACTAACCCACTTAAGTTCTTCACAACATCAAGCCTTGCCATCGAGAAGATTATTGGTTTCCTCTTCTCCGCTAGATATCCACTGTTTCCATAATAATTTCAAAAGTGAATATCAATCATTTGGAAGAATGTAGTCAGTATAATTCATAACTGAAAGTCTTAAATTTTTGCTTGGCCTAACTCAACCCTTACAAAACCAGTTTGTAAAGTGAGGACTGTCCGCCACTTACAAACACATTTTCAGGCCTTATCTGATTCAATGCGGGAGCGGGACTGACACACCCTCACGCGTAGACTAGACATCTGTAGCGTGACCCGAGTGGCCCGATTGGATCTTAAGTAGACTCTGATACTATCTTAGAATTTGAGTTGGACCTAACTCAACCCTTACAACAAAAACTAGTATGGGGAGTATTGTCATCGCTTATAAACACATATTCCTGACTTTATCTCCTCAAACGAGTCTTTTAACAGAAAAGTTTAATGTGCAAGTGTGGGAACAAAATCACTTACATATGCTCGTTGTTATCTACTTTATTAAAGAGGAGATCTTCAATGGCAGGGTGAAATTGTGAGTGTCTTTTGTCTTTTTCTGTGTAAGGGAAATAGATACTTTGATCGGCACCAGGTGCAGCTATATTGAACTTGGGATCAAACACATTTATCCCTGAAACAACCCTACATAGCCCTGGAAGAGTAAATGCAGCATGACTTTCATACTGTCCTGGTCTATCTTTGCTGCAAAAAAAATTAACTTTCAAAACTCAGTTCTCATTTTTGTGTACTATTTAAAATTTTTTCTCAATTAAACAAATATTAATAAATGAAAGGCTATTTTAACAAACCTTCCAGCAATTTCTTGGTAAGTACTGGTTATGATGAAATCGGATGAATTCATTGCAACTGTATCAGCCATGAATTGACATGAGAAGTGATATTTAGGATCTAACTCTTTCCACTTAACATCTGAGTCTTCATACTTTGTTTTCTCTAAAGCATGTGCTATAGTTGCCTAATTTTCAATCACAATAAGGAATCAGTGTATGTGACAAATAACACATCCTTTCAGCCACAAAAATATTGAAAGGGAAACTAAATAAAGGGATAGTAAGTTTTAGTAACCTGAGTTATCCCAAGTTTTCTAGCCATTAATGATGCTACCAAATTTCCATCTGTGTAATTTCCAATAACAAGATCTGGCTTCCCTTCCATTAGGTCCAAAATCTTGGTTGCTGCATCCTATTAATATCAACCAAAGTGTTGGTAAGAAGGAAAGTTCATAAGAGCGAAAAAGGTACAAAACATAGTTCTAAACTGCGGTCAACAGTTGCGATTGCATCCGCTTTTTACCGTAATAGAAAAGTTTGCAGTGTAACTGCAACTTAAAACCATAGTACAAGGTAAAAAATCGTGAAGCGTGTGTACATGCCTGAGTAAACCTCTCAAGATAAGGGTAAATGTCGAAGCGAGACACCCATTGGCGCAAGATTCCTTTCTCTGTATTAAAAGGCACACGTAGAATGTGAGAGTGTTTGGTATCATTGATAGCTTCAAACTCCTGGTGGCACTTGGTTCCTCTAGCATCAGGTATCAACCTTGTTACCTGTCAAAGTTAAGAGTATAATCACATGATTTTACTAAGTTTTTGTTGCATGTAGAAAGAGGTGATATGTTTGCATGAGACTCACCACAAGAATTTGAGGTTTATAATTTAGCCCTTGTTGCTTAATTCTTAGTATTAACTCTTCTTCCAAAGCCTTGACTTGGTCCAATATGTAAACTACCTGTTGTTTTTGGCAACAAGTGTTAGAAAGGAAAACAAATTTTGAGCCAGCTAGTAATACTAAGTTTTTTTTTTTTCTTTTTTCTTTTCAATTTGAAGTAGTGACAAGGTTTAAGAAAGTCTTGCGGCTGCGATTTGGGCCACGACATCTTGGTTTCTGATGTCTCTGTGACTACAACTAAGGCCGCATTACATTTCATTCTCTCCAATGTTAAGGATCACAATGCTATAGGGATCGTGGCATTGATCGCGATTTAAAACCTTATATTACTTAATACTTATAATTAAAATTAATGTTCCTTATGGTAGAAATTTTACCTGGCCACCAGTGTCTGGCAAGCCAAGAACATCTGCTTGCCCAAAATAACCATGAACTGAGAAGATCACTACTTTGAAAATTGTTGGAATTCTGCTGAAAAATATTTCCAGGTTCACAGGATCTGGAGCTTGGAGTACTTCTGATAAAGTTCTCATTGTCTCCTTCACCCTTCCTGCATTATCTCCCCATCCTTTCTCAAACCCCCAATCCTTCAACCTGGAAATGAAATTGGCATTAGGGTCACAACCAACAAGTAGAGCTTTAAAAAAATGTCTGTGATCAAAATTTAGGTTGCAACATAAGATTTTATATGTCGCGGTTGAGGCCACATCAGATGTATATAATTACAATTCTTCGCAATATCAAGGATTATGATGCAACCGAGATTTTAAACATAGCTAAAAACAAATTTGGCCTCTTTAATAGACAATTAATAAACTTCTTACCTTAGCTCAAATTTTTGATATGAAGTGTCTTTTGGAATTGCTGAGAGGAAAACATCAGCAACTATTAATGCCATCTGAAGCTTTGCAGCCGAGCTCAACGTGTCATTTATCATGAGACTCTGCAAGTGTAGTTTACAAAAAAGCAAAATTAATATTGAAAAGAATATGTAACTGTTGTTGGTATAATGCATATGAATTTAATCTAATATGTTTCTTCCACTTACTTCTCCATGATGATTTAGTTTCAACAAGTAGTCCACTATAGTCTGTGCTTTTGCCAATTTCCCAGTTGTCGTTGAAGTTAAGAACTTTGAAACAAAGTGTAGTCCATTTCCAATTGAAGAAGACAAGGTTAATTTAGGAATCCCAATATCAAATGCTCCAAAGTCTGCTTCAAATGCATTTTCATCATTTGCCCTACAATATAGAAAATGTTAAGCATCAAAAACAAGGTTAAGTGAATCTATCTTTTTGGTAGGAATTGAAATAGATAATTAGATACCATCACTGATCCTCATGTGGTATGGTACAAACAACTCTAGATTTACACATTCAAAATAATGTGCTTTTTATCTCACATTTCAAAAGCTACTAACTAATCTTTCGAGGTACAAAGATCTATGCAAGGAGATGGCCTCTCCTAGCAAGCGGTCTTTTATAAACATCGGTCAAAGATCAAACTCATGACCACATGCTTAAGAGACCAGTTATCTGCTAATTGTGACACAAAGAGTTGGTAATTCATATTTACTTTATACTATATTTTCTAACATAGACATTTAACCTTACATAAGATATTCAAACAGTGAAATATATCAAGACTTCAAATTAAATATATGAGAAAATGAAGAGAAATGACATACCATTTTTGGTCATACACCCTTTCCTTGAATTTGAGGTAATCTGTGGGGGTGATAGCCTCAACAGAGAGGTCCTCTGAGTTGACACGTACATACTCCCAGACTCCTGGATTAGGCCTAATTGCAAAGGCTACATATGGTGGATCAACAACAGCTTCCTGCAAGTTCATATGCACCACATTAAAATTCAAAGGCTAAACATTTTGTTGCATATGTATGAAGTGAATTATAGCAAAGTTTTTGATTACTCAATGTGTTGGACTAGTGGTGGGGATCAAGGGGATCATGATTTTCATTTAAGAACGAATCGTTTGAGATAACTCGAGCTTGAATCTTAAGGAAAATAATTATGATTTGAGTGATTAAGCCTATTAGACAAAATATAAAAAGAACCTGTGTAGAGCTCAATATAAAGCCAAGATTTCCCTCCAAAACATAATTTCTTTCATTTATATCATCTATAGTTCGTTCCACTTCTTCCATTAATTCATGAAGTTTCATGATCCTTCTCCCTTTTTCTAGGTACTTAGCAAAGCACTTCTTCATATGGTATCTACTCTGCTTCAATGCATCAGGCATGTTATCAGCTAAAGAATTTGTGCGCTTCAAGGTATGTGTTGGAGCCATTGAAAGAAATTAAGAGATAGTAAAAATCAAATTTTAATTTAACGTTTATAAACTCAGAAATGATGATGGTCTTGATTGCATGTCCTATGAAAATGTGTCACAATTTATATGTTTACTATTTATTTATGTGTATTTCAAAATGAGAAATATTAATTTATTTGTTTGGATAGATGATAGGGTTGGAGAAGGAATACTTGATGAGGGAAAGAAAGGAAAAGAATAATCATGTTTGAGAAGAGATTTCTATGTTTAAACAAAAAAGATAGGGAATGTGTGTGGATATTATTTAGTTTTAACCAGGAATTATATAAGTATCATTCTTTTCCTTTGTTTATCATGAGAAAAAGAATATACAAGGATTCCATCTTCACGCCACTTGATTTCTGATTGCTTTGAAGGGGGTTTATAAAGTAAGTTTACTTTTAAATTTTGATCCCCATTTTCCACACTTTTTATTAAAAAAAAAAAAAAAAGTGGTGGTTTTAGTCTAAAAAAATAGACCCCAAGTAAAATAAGAACAAGGGGGAATAGAATTTATTTGAAATCTAGAGCAATTCTTACATAAGCACAAATCCAAATCAAATTTATTTGGATACACACATAAATATAAAAAATTAAAAGACAAATTATTTAGACACATCATTTAAATCTTTTCTAATTTTTTTTATTTTTTTATTTGTGAGTGTGCCCTAATAAAATTGATTTGGGGTTGTGTCCATGTTAGAATTTTCCCTAAACTTAAGAGATTGTCTTTAAGACAAAATTACACAATTCGTCTCTTAACTTAATTTCAGTTAACATTTTCGTCAATTATCTTATTTTTTCCCCAATTTATACCTTTATGTTATAATTAGGTAACACTTTTATCTTTTCTTTTTGGTACAATCCTTTATCTTTTTCTTTCCCGATTTAATCATTTATGTTATAAAATGTCAACATTTTTATCCTTTTTATAGGATTTTTTTAATGAATTTGGGTTTATATGTTTGTATGATGAAGATTTGGATTTGCTTATGAGTTTGTAACATAAATGATTAAATTGGAGAAAAAAAAAACAGAAATGTTGTCAAATTCAGTTAAAAGTCGAATTGTATAATTTTGTCTTTTTTATTTATAAGGACCAGTAGTACTTTTGACTTCCAAAACTGAAAACTGTGTATTCTCGATAGAGTAGTGATATTTGAACAACCATTTTAAACAACTTTTTTGACAACTTCTATTTTCTCACTTTTCATTGGTCAAAAACAATGGAGAGAGAAAAAGGAAGAGAGAGAATAAAAACATAATGTGAGTATGAGAGAGAAAGTTGTCAAGAAGTTGTCAAAAAGTGGTTGTACAAATATCATTTCTCTTCTCGATATAGAAGACATAAATACAAATATATAAAAAGGGTCATTTTAATTTGTCTTTTTTACGGTGTTAAATAGTGTCATTGAGATATTTTGTTAAGGAATAAAAAAAATTATATCAGTAAAAAAACATTTTTTACATTTTTAAGATGTTGATTAATTATACAAGTTTAAGATAATTTTATTATACTTGATTTCCTAACAAACCGTCTCAAAGAATCTTGTTAGCATTTCAATATAATTTTTTCAACCAAAAAAGACGAATGCACATGATGTTTACAAGATTGTCTATAAACTTCTTTTTTATTCTTAATAATTAATGGGTTAATTAAGTAAATGGTCCCCGTAAATATTCTGAATTTCGTTTTTAGTCCCTATAAAATAAAATCATACTTTTTAGTCCCTATAAAATTTTCCATCAACGTTTTTAGTCCCTATAAATTTTTCCATTAGCATTTTCAGTTCCTGTCAAAAATTTCCATCAACATTTTGGTCCCTAAAATGCTTAAGGAAAATGTCATAGCGACTAAAAAGTGTGATTTTATTTTGTAGGGACTAAAAACGAAACTGTGAATATTTATAGGGACTAAAAACTTAATTAACCCATAATTAATTAATTAAAAGATGTTTAACATCTACAATGAAAACTCTCATTTTTTAGTAACTAAATAGATCCTATGTGTACACATCACTTATTTATAATTTTTTTTAGGTTTAAATGTGTGATTAGTCCCTGCACTTTCACCCTATTTTGGTATTGGTCCCTGCAGTTTTTTTTGTTTGGCTTTAGTCCTTGCACTTTATAAATAATTTGCAATTGGTCCCTACCGTTAGTTGACCGTTAAAAAAAAGAGTTGACTGTTAAAAAAAAAGAGAAAGGTTATAGGGTGCCATGTGGCATGTAATTATTGGGCCACATGGCACTATAAAAGTGTTTAAATTAATAATAATAATAATAGTATTAAAATTAAAATAATTGATTAATTTTCTTCAAAAACAATTTATAATTGTTATTAATTAATTAAAGAAAAACGATACTTCATCTTAGAAACAAAGCTCCTTTTTCTTCCATTCCACTCTCCCTCTTCTTCCTCGACAAGTTCACGGGTAATACACCCTCCGGTCACTAATATAAGCAAAAAACTACATTTTAGGTTCATTCATTTAATGATGTATGTGGTCTATAATAAAGACCATGTGCATCATTAAATGAATGAATCTAAAATGTAGATTTTTGCTTATAATAGTGACCGGAGGGTGTACTTTGGTGACATAATGTCACCGTGACATTAAATCTGGGCCACACAAAGGGTTGTGTTGTGTGGCCCAGATGTGTTGTATGGGTGACATTAAATCTGGGCTACACAAAGGTGTGTGTTGTGTGGCTCGGATTTAATGTCACGGTGACATTATGTCACCAAAGTGCCACCCCAAGTTCACTCACACCCCTATCACAACCCTTTACACATAACTCAACAAGTAATGATACAACATACAAGGACCTAAATCTCCATCTTTTGAATCCATCTCTGCTTCCGATCTTCAAATTCGACATTGCCTTCATCAACTTCGTTGTCTTGGCGCCGCCTTTATAATTTTCGTCCAACTCTTTGACATTCTCTTTTCAGATTCCCTTATTCTCACAACCCAAACCTGTTGTTGGAATTCGATTCGTTTTCTTTTTATTCCTGGATATTCGAATCCCTTTTGTGATTTTGAGGCCCTTATTCAAATTTTGGGTTTTTGTTGTTGTTGTTTTTGTGCTATTGGTCTGTTGAAGGATTTTAAATGATGATTGGTTCATTGTTGCTTCACTTGGTTTATTATTGTTCTTGTTTGTGTTTTTAGGTTGTTGAATTTCTATAGAGATCAAGAAGATGGGTTGGTTGGTGATGGTGTACTGTACTCACGTAATGAAGGAGAAGAAGTTTGGTGGTAGCAATTTTCTTAATTAATAAAATAATATTAAAACAAATTAAAAAACTTTTATTTATTTAATTTTTAATGAATTATGTAAAACACCATGTGGGCCAATAATTACATGCCACATGGTGACCTTCCTTCATTTTTGTAACGGGTGACTAACGATAGGGATCAATTGCAAATTATTTATAAAGTGTAGGGACTAAAGCCAAACAAAAAAAATTGCAGGGACCAATACCAAAATAGGGTGAAAGTGCAAGGACTAATTTACACATTTAAACCTTTTTTTTAAAATAGTACATAATAAACACTCAATTCCTCCAACTCAATTTTCTCATACAAATGTTCTAAATAAGACTCACTAATCAACTATCAATAACTTTATATCATTATATTTCAATTTTTTAATATTAAAAAAGTGTTCGTCCCACTTAAAATTTGAGGTCTTAAGTGAGACTTTGAATCTTATAAGAGCCAAAAAAAAATTCTTTTAAATAGGATATCTAATAGATACCAAGTCTTAAGAGTATGAGACACCCCATTGGAGATGGTCAAGACCAATTCATGATTTTTTTTGAAAGAATGTAAGATAAATTATCCGTAAAACAATATGATTTTTAAAGTAACTACCGTAAAGTTCACAGTTATGGTAAAATTGAAAACCTTTAACTCAAGTTTGAATAATGCTAACATAAATACTGGAATCTTAATTATAGGGGTACGAGTAACAGTTTTCATTGAATAAGGCCAACCAATTGGGCCAAAGAAAAAGCCCGGAACCAATCCACTAACATCCAGAAGCTTCACCCACTGTCAAATTAGGGTTTCCGCATCCTCTATATAAGCACAAATCAGCTCCAACCTTTGGTTCATCCAACATAGCACCACCTCTTAGGTTGTTTGTTCTCATTTTTCGTGTCTGATTTTACTGATAATTTTTTTTTTTACTGATGTTTTTGCTGTTACGTTGTTGTCACTATTTTTATATTGTTGAGATGGATGTGATGATTATTTCCCCAGATGATCGAAACTGAACATTCTGTGCGATTTTTTTTTTCTCTCTTTTGAGAAATCAAGCCAAATAATCTGATCCATCTCTACTTTTAATTTCATTATAATTGTAATTCTAATGTAGTATATTATTATGCTTCTCTATCTGGTCGGTGTGGATTTATTCTATTCCCATTTGACTCGTTCCCTTGAAGCCATAGCATTTTGTGTTGCTCTTTTATTTTATTTTATGCAACCTGTTTACGTTTGGTTTCATTACAACACTTGAGCAACTAAATTTATTTATTTTGGTCAATAGACTCTAATGTCTTTCAAATCCGTAATCTCTTCCGTTATTATATTTTTTTCGTTCATATTTTTTAATCCCATTCCCAGAAAAAAAAAATTATATTTTAGATGAAGGATGGTTGGTGCTATGTTCTTAATGAATAATTTATTTATTAACAAATAAATACCTTATGTAGCACTGTTTTTCTGAACAATTTTTTGGCTTCTAATCAGCGTTGTTGTTGTTTTGGATGACTAATTGTTTAGGATAACAATGTTGCATAAGTTATTTTTCTGTTAAGGAGAGTCAATCAAGAATGTGGTGGCCGACCACCTTTTGTGCTTCGAGAAGCATGAAATGTTGTTGTTTATCGCTTGTTTAAATCCATATGTGAAACTACTTTTGATTTAGACACTCAAAGCATTATCATGAATATTTTTAAGTTTTAGCCAATTAAATGAATAACTCTCCGCTTCAATCTATATATTTGCAAGGAAAGTTATTTTATTGCCTATTATCTACTTACTATCTATTAAAAGAAATGTCTTACATTTTTACATTTTTGCCCTCATGAGGGGCAATTTAGTAATTATATAATTTTAGACTTAGGTGGGTGCCACCTCACCAAAAAAAAAATTCACTCAAGATTTTTTTTAATGGGCCAAACCCAATTCTTTCTCCATTTCTCCTCCTACACCAAAAATTCAACCCTCACCCTCACCACCTTAACCATGCCAAACTTCATCAAACCTTCATGGAATCTTCATGCTCAAGCTCCACATAGGTCCTTTGAAATCTCATTTAATACTTTCATAACTTTAACATGTTTTTGTATATATCTAATTTTTTTGAAGGAGTGTATATATCTATTTTGAAGTTGATAAAAATAACCTCTTTAAAGAATGTTAGTGATTGAAATAGACAATTAAAGAGGAAATATTGAGAAAATAGAGTACAAGAACACTAAAATAACTTAATTCACTTCGCATACATATGTACCAGATAGTTGTCAGGATTCATATGTCAAAGTTCAAGGTATTATTCCCTCCATTTCTCTTCTTTTTCACTTTCAATTTCGATTTCCCGATAGAATTGTTGTAGTGGTGTAGTGGCATTCTCTATAAATCACATCGCAACACTCATCTCTCACCGCCGTCAACCTCGCTGTCGACCTCGCCATCAAACACACCGATCTCCATTGTACTCCGATCTTCATCATCATCATCATCAAAGGTTATAGGTAATTAGACATTGTTATAACCTATAATTATGTTTCTTTTTTCCAGAATTGTTTTTTGTTTCTGTTGTAATTTTGCTTGCATGTTTCTAGAAAATTATTTGTGATTTTAGGGTTTGATTTCTTGGTTTTGGGTTTGATTTTAGGGTTTGTTTTAGTGATTCGTTCCCCAAATGAATGAATTGTTAGTTTTTAAGGTTTTACTGTGAAATTTTCTCTCTTCATGTTTGATTTTGTGATAGAACCAATATGGAACATTGTAAGCTTCATCTAAATGATTTTTATTTTTATTTTTGATAAAAAAATGGAGAATTTTGTAAATTTATAAGGATGGTTTTGTTTCAATTTTGTATAAATATTGTTTTTGGCAATGAATTAGGTAGTTGGTAGGTAAAACTTTTGTGATGTCCTTTCCTTCCGGTAGTGTTTAATTGAAGGTACAACTATATTTGTCCTAATTTTGCACTAATCTCTTTGAATTTTGCAATTGAATCATTAAAATTTAGGCTAAACTGCACTTTTTGACCCCTAAGTTTCAAAAAGTTGTGATTTTGGCCTCCTTTTTAAAAAAAATGACAATTTTGGCCCCTTTCGTCCCAAAATTGCTGAAAAGACGCTACGTGTCCCAAAAAGGGGGCCATAATCAAAACTTTTTGAGAAGATAAGGGGGCAAAAGATCATATTGCCCTTATGTTAGGGAGGTCAAAGGAGCATATTTCCCTAAACATAGGGGGACAGTTTTGTCATTTTTTTATAGGGGGCCAAAATCGTAACTTTTTAAAACTTAAGGGGTGAAAAGTGCACTTTAGCCTAAAATTTATAATATGCATACAAGTCTAACGCAGCCCCTGAACGGACGGATAAGGTGACTCATGTTCATCAACATGCTTTTATCAAGGATCATTTTACTGGTTTTGGCAAAGATTCTGCTATAATGAGGTGGTTGGTAGGTTAATTATGTGTAGTTAATTATATTTAACTGGTTTTACAAAGTAGTTTGTTGTATGTGGCTAATTTTGCATTTTTTTCAGAAATCATTTTTTAAGCAATTTTATGGATATGTGACAAAGTTGGACTATATGACATTAAGGCTTAGTTTCATTAAGGTAAGATTTTAGTGTGCATATCTTGTCATTATTATCTATGATTAAATCATATTATTAATGTTGTTTCTCTGTATTAGACTCATTGTAGGGATTCAAAGTTTAATTAAAAAAAAAAGGGATTGATTCATAGGTGAATTAAATTAGAAGTGAATTCCAATATTGAAGTTTTTGGGTTTGTTGTTTGGTGAATTTGTGTTTATTGATTTGTTTTGTCTCCGTAATCCTTTTTGAAGAATGTTTTTTTCTTTTTGGCTTAAGGTTATAATGTCTATTTCGGACCCTTTTTCATGAGTTGGAGAAATGCAAAAACATGTTATTTCCCCTGTTCAAGATGTTGTTTGGATTCATCAGCTTTTGGGTAATTTTTCCATCTTTAATTATTTCTTATTTTACATGTTTGATTGAATGACTCATGGATTTACTTTTACAACTCATGTTTTTTTTGGGTTACAAATGTGTGTTTTATATTTAGGCTTTGAAATTGTCTCCAAGTCCTGCTAAATTCTTCAATGAATCCTTTTATTTAAGTTGTGAATTCAATTCTCCAACACCATTATGCAAGGGATTGAGAAGAGATAAAACAGGGCTCTTGATTTTGTTTTATTTATCTGGATTTTTTTGTAGGATATACTCCGTTCCGAAAGGTAGTACTAATAAACTACTCTCTGCTGCCAACTTCACCGGAATCGCTCTGTTCGCCCTCCTCTGCACGGAGATGCAATTCAAGGACAAATGGATTGCGTGTCTTTCTCTCGGCGAACAGACTTTCCGTACCAAATCATCCCAACAGTTAGTTCAATTCATCATCATCACTATTATACTTTATGCTTCTTTCATTCTTTTCCTTTTACTTTCTCTCATTTTCTGTATTCATTTTATTTGTTTATGCAGAACAGATAAACTGATTTGGAATTATGTGAGTACTCTTATATCTATACTATTTATTATATCGTGAAAACTCTCAGCTTCAGGCTTATAATTAAGTATCTAACTCAACCTTAGGTATCTACTAAAAAATGCTCCAATTGACATATGGTGCAGAGTAAAGATTGATGATTAAGAGGGTATCTGTGAAATTTTGTTTAGGCTCAATTTATGTGTGACATAAATAGTTCTGGTAGTATTATGGTATTGGCATAATTATTAGAATACACTTATGAAATGTAGCCAAAATCCAACATGGCAAACTAAAGTTCGAATATCGACTAAGAAATTGTTCATATTTAGTGTCCAACAATGTCTCGAATAAAATTACTTCGTATGAGAGAACCAGTTTCTCTATTTGCCTATTCAAAGTTCAGCATTCAACCTAAAATATTAGAGCTTACTTATAAAAAAAAATAAATTATAGGGAATATTTTGTCTTGGCTTGACTGTTTACGATAGAGAATATTAAGTTCATGTGATGTGAAATGTTAATATGTTTGTTGATGATTTCTCCCTTCAAATCGGGGCTGATATCAATGTTATGGATTTTTGTGTAGATAATATTGTAACACAACTTAAAATGATTATATGATGCGATATCATAACTTATTCCACCTCAATGTTTGTTTTGCTGCGTATTTGTTAAGTTTCAAGTTTCTATTAACAAGCATCATTTATTGCATTTTTATTTGTCAAATATCTTCATTTGTTAATCCTAGCATAATGTATGTTAAGATTTTTTAAACTACCATGTTGCAGTTTTAGAGACTTAAAACAATAAATATGATGTGTACCACTAAATTCATTAGATTGAAACAATATATAGATTGTGGTGAAGAATGTAAAATTGGATGGAAACAATATATGGATTGTTGTGGAGAATGTGAGTTTGATAAATATGTGCATCCTATTGGATTGACCTGTATAATCTTGCCATGGAACTTTCATAGCTTAAATATCAGGATCTGAGGTAATTTTGTGAAAAATTCATAGGTGTAAGCTTACATATATGATGGCTACCGGGAAACCATTGGTACCATTGAGGCTTTCTATAATGCAAATCTCGGAATCGCCAAAAAGCCTTTACCTGACTTCAGGTAAATAAATAGGCTATATACCATATAATCATCATATTGTCATGTCAATGCACTCTATGAGAGCATCTTGGTCATGGTGTCAACGGATCTTAATTTCAGTTTCTATGATCGTTCATCTCCAGTTTACACTCAACCACGATATTTGCCTCCGTCGAAGATGCTTAATGCTGATATCACTGATAGTGTTATCGGGGAAGGATGTGCGATTAAGGTAAATTGTTTCCGAATCTGTTCGAAGAATGTGAGATTTATACTTTTCTTAATGTAAAATATGATTAAATGGATTTAATTGTGAGAAACTTTAATTTTTTCTGTTTCCTAGAATTGCAAAATCTTCCATTCAGTGGTTGGGCTGCGGTCTTGCATTACGTTCAGAAAAATGTAAAAATTCAGCAAATTGAGTTCATGAGCTGAAAGAAAGGAAATACATGAAAAACTTGATAAATGGTTTATAATACTTGATTCCTGTGGATTTGGTAAAATCCCTTTAAGCGCATTTATAAAGACTGCAAATTTTTGTTAAAGTACCTCATCTAACTTTTTCTTACCTCTTTGGGTTTAGGATCCATATGAGCCTTAATCTATCATACTGCATTGGTTTCTTGGATCATGTCAGTACTTGCCGAGGCAATCCTTAGTCCTTTTTGGTCTTTAAAAGTTAGAACTTATTAAACCACCTTTTCACATACATGTACTGTTAGCTAGGTCATTTATGGTCATGCTTGTGGTTGTGCTAACATATATCATGCTTACATATCAAACCATTATATTTACATATCTAAAGTTTGGTATTTGGTGCAGAAAATTCAGGTTTACACGTCTTTGACTTCTTGGCCAATTCAATCCTTAGAGAGGTTCTCTTTGCTATTCAGAAGGGAAAACCAGGTGCATTTTCTCCTGGAAGACCAAAGTTCTTGAAAAATTAAAAATCAAGCTTGGAGTTCTTGGCTTATCTAGAATGTAGTAGTTATATCTCCTTTCAGCTAATCTCACTTTTCACCTTGTGAAACAAAAATAAAGAAGAAAATGTGGCCTTAATGTGTCAAACAAATTTGTTAAATTTTCTCCAGATCTGCTGTTGTTAAATTTTGTTCTGAAGCAATCTATACCGAGTTCATGAAGCAATGTAATTGGAAACTTAGAGAGTATTTTGCTTTGAGGTGATTCTTATCTTTAAGATGGTCATAACTTCATAAGAATACCTGAATTATTAGTGATATGGATCTCATATCTTCAATTGCCTCAGGTTTCAGGAAATAGCAGGATCTTTAGATTCTGTGCTGACAACATCCAGTCCTGTCCCTGTTCAAAATTTAGATCCTGGCGAAGTAAATTATCAGGAGTTAACGCTAAAATCAAGTGTAACTCTGTTGGAGAGTTTGAGATTGTGTTGGAGAGAAGAAAATGATTGTGTAGTAACTTGCTGACAGAACAGGTCTTTGTTTTCAACAACAGCTTGGAGAGCTAGGAAGTAATTAAGACTAATTTTCAAGCAAAAAGAAGAAGGGAATATTAGAAAGAAGAAAAATATGATATGAAGTGAAGAAATGATGGGTAAATTTTTGAGGGTTTTAATTTTTCTTTTTGTTTTTCTTTGTTTGAAGAAAGAGTTTACGAACATGGTAATGAGTATTCATTTCATCATTGTCAATTTAGAGACACTTTTATTTTCCTACTTGACTTATACTCAATTTGTTCTTCATGAACTCCTATACTCTAGCATGTATGGTACTTGAATGTATAATACTTTGGACTTACCCTTAACTCTAATCCAAAACTATCTTAACTTGAAAATGTTATTTCTTTGGTTCATTTTGTGTCATGCGAATGTAATCGTAATTTGCACATCATTGGTTCCTTCATTAGTTCCAATTAGTTTAATCTTAATTATTATGTTGTTTTCCTGATCTCATGAACAAAATATATGCTCTTTTCATGAATCAAGACCTGGTAAGGCTTTGATAAATATTTTGATAAATATTTCTAATGTTTGTGCAATATTCCTTAATTTACTCATTTTTCCTTTGGAACAATTTTTTTCAAGATACGTTGTTCAACCCGTGCGAAGCACGGGTTTGTAACTAGTTTACAATTTAAAAAAAGACTAATGCTAATTAGCTTTTTTCACACAATTTTGAGAGTGTATTCTAACCTTATTCCTCGTTAAATTTCAGTACTATTGAATTGATATTAATTTGGTGGGTTTTATTACGTGGTTAAGATTCAATAGTCGCACTTAACTGATAAAGAAGTGTCTATTGATAATATTGGTTAACCATTTGAGGTCAAAAGTTTGGCCATTTTGTTAAATGTATAGCCACTAACTTACCAAAGTCTAAACTTAACTTATTGGCCAAAGTAATTAAAGGAAATGAGTTTAGTCAACCAATATTGGTAATTAACTACCACAGGACAAGTTTAGCTTCTAACAAGGACTGAACCAGAGACCAAAGTACTATAGGTTAATACAAAATCTCCCAAAACAATTTACCACTAATTTAATTCCCTCCTTGTCACAGTACCAAACAGAAAATGAATGTCTCGAACTAACAGTCCAAGCAATCCAACAAATGCATACACCCCGCCGGGCAGCACTTCAGTGACTTAATGTCACCGTGCCATAGCTGCCCAACCCCATCCATACCATCCATTTTCTGACACATGTGCAAGATGCTTTGTTTGTGCGGACAGGATGCAATGTCACGGTGCCATTAATGGCACTGAAGTATTCTCTCACCCCGCCTCTTTGCATCAAACTCCATACTAATTTAGTTAGTGGGTTTTATTACTTGGTTTAAATTCATTAATCGCATATAACCGATAAACGAGTGTCTATTGATAATATTGGTTAACCCTCTTAAGGTATAAGACCTCAAAAAAAAAGTTGGGGAGTTTGGCTATCTTGTTAAATGTAGCACTCCTCATACACAACCACTAACTTACCAAGACTAAACTTATTGACCAAAACAAGCAACCGATATTATTAATTAATAAACTACCACAAGGACATTTGCAAGGACTGTAGATTTATACACCAATTATTCTGCCTCGTAAGTTTAGCTTTCCACAAGGATTGCGTATTGGTAATATATCAACCAAGACAAAATCTCCTTAAACAAACTACTAAACACCAATAAATAAGATTCACCAATGGATTTTACGGTCTCTAATACTCGTACAATGTTAAAAACCATCATTGAAAGTCACACCAATGCACACACTAAACAACTCAAAATTCAGTCGCAAGGTCGGGAACTGATAATGACCAATGACTCCAACCCAACTCAATGCATCAAAATCTAGATATAATTCTTGACATTCATATGATCTAATGAAATTAAACGAGGATCGCCAAACTAGATTCATCGACCAATATCCAATGCTCTTGAATCTTAGACTATCATACCAACACACCATACTGCTCAAAAGAAATTCACAAGGGCTGAAACTGATAACGAATACGCAGATATGCCGTGCCAGTGACTAGAATTGGCTTCTAAACAACTTCAATGGAAGTAAAATCCATTTTCCAAGAGAGTACACCAAATACATTTTTTCTTAAAAATCTTATTCCGAGCTTTTCAAAGATCAAATACATGTAAACTAAATTACTAAATTACATTAAATCTTTCCAAATCAAATACATGCAAATCCAATTACATTAAATCTTTCCGCATTCTCCTTACATCTACTCATCAGCCCCACAGCTTGATGATGAAAGGTTACCCAACCATTATTGTGTAGTGCCGAAGACAAATTTAGCTAGATAAGACCTTGTACTATCGTACCGTTTGGCCAGACTTTTTTTCGGTCTAAAAGCTACTTTAAAACAAAGTTAAAATAAAGTCCTTTAAGAAAAAAGCTAAAGCTCTTTGGTTTCTTTTTTTCTTTTTAGTTCTAAAGTTATTTTTAAGTTAAAAGTTGTTTGGCAAAATATTGTACAAACTTTAAATTTATTATTTTTTTGGTGGTGTCTGGGGTACGAACCCGGGACCTTGCATATATTTATGCATTGTCAATAAATATTTTTTTGGTTACAACATTGTCAATAAATAAAAAACTTTGAATTCATTATGAATTAACATAATAAATAATAAAATGTCTAAAATATTTTTTGAAGGGAAAAAATGTTTAAAATATAAAAGATATATTTTTACAAATACTATATTTACTCAATGACGTTTATTTTGTGTAACATGAATACAAATTTGTATCATCATATAAAGGACTTGTTAAATATTTGAATAGGAGAAAAAATTTAAGGAGGCTCAAATAATAACATAAATAATATCAAAGTAGTTTGAAAAATTAAAAACAATAATCATCTTTTTAAAAAAAAAAAAACATAAATCATCACAAACTCAAACATTTCTACTCTCCATCAACGCAACTCCTATTTGATTTCTAACTTTATTCATGTAGCCTCCATCTTGTACTCTTTCTGGATTATATGAACTGATTTCTTCATTTATATTGCTTTCTTCGTCACGCTCAGTCATATATTCAGAGATAACATCACATTTATTAAACTCTCCATCTTCAACTCCACACATTCGAATAAAGTTGTGGAGTGCTGTTGTTGCAACTATGATCTTTTGTTGTTTGATTAGTGAAAATGGTCGCATATCACATAAGATATGTATATGTGTGTGTATATATAATGAGAATAATTGGTTTTTTCTTTTCCAATTATACTCTATAACAAATTTTGTTATAACAAATTTTGTTATAAGAATACCATATTTTTAGTGTCAGTCAAAAAGATAAGAATTTATATTATATAATATTATATTTGTTACATTGCTGGTGTCATTGAAAAAGATATGTTTAGTTTTTTTAATAAGAAAAAGATATGCATAGTTTGTTACAATACAAATGTGTAAAATATATATAAGTATAATTTTTTTAGGCAACTACACTTGTACTTTTAATTAAAATCAAAATTTTATAAAAAATAATTATAAGCATTACGCAACACTAAAAAAAATTATACGCATTAGCATAACAAAAAAAACAGAAAGACGAACATAAAGTATTACTCTAAACGCTAATGTGTGTATGTGTGTGTGTATTTCCGTGGTTGAAGAAAGGAAATAAAAATATTCGGTGTCAGTCATTGACAGCGTAAATAAAAATATTTGCGAGGTTGTGATAATCAAAAGATATTGAAATTAATATATAAGTGATAAAAAGATAATAAAATTTATTAAAAAATAGATAATAAACTTAAATGGAACCTCATTAAAAAAAAATTAAATGGACCGGTCCAAAAAAATAAAATAAAATAAAATGGAAGAAAAAAGCATATTGAAAAAATAAAAGAAAAGGTTGCCGGCGTGAGTTGAAGAGAGGTGCTTGTGAAATAAATTGGGGAGAAATAGTTTTTTGAAGTAGCAACAACTTCTGGTTAAAGCTCATTCCATTCAATTTTGTGCATTCTAAAAAAAATACTTTTTTTCGAAGGTACTTTATTGATATTGTGTTTGGCCTAGCTTCTCCTTAAAAACGTAGAGAAGCTGAAAAAAAGCCGGGCCAAACGGTACCATATTGAGGAGCTTACCGAGCATTTGAACAAAATACATAAGGAACATTTTTGTAGTATCCTCCAAGCCTAAACATACATCTTCAACCAATTTATCACTATGCAATTTGTCGCATAGGCTTCTTTCACCGAATATGTACTTTTAGACCAAATCCACTTGTCCAATTTATCCCTATGCAATGCTGGTCTCTAACATTTTTCTTTGACCTCTTCTTCTGCTTCCATTTTCTCTCTAGTTAACCTCCTTTTCTATCAAAATCTCCACTGCCATTCTCCTCCTTCCTTATAAATTTTATCTCTAACTAGAATATTTTTAGAACCCGAGAACATAATCAACTCCACTGCCATTCTTCCTCCTCCTTATGAGTTATATCTCTAAATGTAGCATTTTTATCATCCGACAACATAAACAAACCAGGGTATATGTATTTTAATGGTATTCACGCTGACCATGGTGCTGGAGAATGACCTCCATAATTTTCCTCCTCTATGAACTCAAAATAGGCACTAGTGGACAATTTGTAAAGAACACTCTTACAAATTGGTTCACTATAATGCATGCACCATAACATGTGTTACTCATACACTACACCATGTGTAGGGACGGACCCATGTTGGGTCCAGGGGATGCTTGCATCCCCTCAAATTTTATATTTGCACCTTTTATTTTCAAATTTTATATTTGCACCTTTTATTTAATTATTATGAATTATATCTCTAAATGTAGCATTTTTATCATCCGACAACATAAACAAACCAGGGTATATGTATTTTAATGGTATTCACGCTGACCATGGTGCTGGAGAATGACCTCCATAATTTTCCTCCTCTATGAACTCAAAATAGGCACTAGTGGACAATTTGTAAAGAACACTCTTACAAATTGGTTCACTATAATGCATGCACCATAACATGTGTTACTCATACACTACACCATGTGTAGGGACGGACCCATGTTGGGTCCAGGGGATGCTTGCATCCCCTCAAATTTTATATTTGCACCTTTTATTTTCAAATTTTATATTTGCACCTTTTATTTAATTATTATGAATTATATCTCTAAATGTAGCATTTTTATCATCCGACAACATAAACAAACCAGGGTATATGTATTTTAATGGTATTCACGCTGACCATGGTGCTGGAGAATGACCTCCATAATTTTCCTCCTCTATGAACTCAAAATAGGCACTAGTGGACAATTTGTAAAGAACACTCTTACAAATTGGTTCACTATAATGCATGCACCATAACATGTGTTACTCATACACTACACCATGTGTAGGGACGGACCCATGTTGGGTCCAGGGGATGCTTGCATCCCCTCAAATTTTATATTTGCACCTTTTATTTAATTATTATTATTATTATAAAATTGTAAAAATGATTCTAAGGAGAATCGAACACAGCTAGGGACGGACCCATCACAGCACATGACCCAAAGTTTCAAATTTTGAAAAACATACCACTGAACTAGATTGTTTGATGATATGGTTATTGCAATTAGACATACATATATAATTCAAGTTCTATACTAGCTATTCCTTTTAAAAAAAAATGTTCTAGCTAATTTAATAAACATATACTAAAATTTCATAATTTAAATATTTATGTTTTAATTTATATACATTATAATAATTATTAATTGATGTTAAAAAGTTTACACAGTCATCGTGAGTTTAACTCAGTTGATAGAGATATTGCAGTATGCAGGGTCTGGGGTTCGAACCTCAGATTCTTCTTCATGTATTCACTTTTAGAAGCGAATCTCCGGTCATTAAATTTTAGAAGCGAATTTCCGGTCATTAAAACTCAACAAAAAAAAATGTTTGCGGCCATATGTTAGAGCCCGATTAACCGTCAATGTCAAGATTGTTAAGCGACACATTTTTTGTGGTTATTCGTGTTTAACCCCGATTTAACCATTTATATGCTTTTGTGTGTGGTTTTTTATTTGGTACTTATAATTTTGCCAGTGTTAACATAAAAAAAAAAGTTTGCATCCCGTGAGTCAGGATCTTGGCAACGCCACTGACCATGTGTATACCATACATCTTGCAACTTGTCATCACATGTAACCTTCCATTTTATCAAATGTATGTTGGTCACGTGACAATGACTGCCCATGGATCATCCTAAAGTAAAGTTTTTTCACCATTTTAAATATCTGTTTTTAACTTTTATGAAAACCATTTCGCTTATTTCCAGCAAGCTGAACAAAATCCCCCTTTTATGTTAATACGACCATTTGACTCTTCATTTGACAACACTCCCCACTTACTACCCCTCCCAAGCTAAGAACCTTCTCCTTGGGCATCTTCCCCATCTCCCCACCATAAAAAAACACGCATCGACCATTGCCACCGATCAATTTTCAGACAATTCAAAAAGACGCTTAAACCCGTCACATAGATGACTGCCTTACAACTACTAAAATAGCCAAAAACACGTTTTGGCCCCATCGTGGCATCACCCACCATCCGTACTATGTTTTCATCAGATCAAATGCCCATCCCCAACCCGACACCCCTATGAATACCCACTAATTCTTTCCACCAACTTGTCCCCATTTTGCCTCCCTCCTTCACACCACCACCTTCCTAATCCTCCCCATAGGAGTTATTAAAACCTTAAAACACAAACTCCTAAACTCCATATGCATCCTCTAGCACCATTTACCTGACACAATTCAAAAAGGTGCCTAAACCTGTCACATACATGACTGCCTTACAACTACTAATCTAGCCAAAAACATGTTTTGGTCCCATCACGCTGAGAAAGTCGAGTGTGGGTGTTTACCCAAATTTGAACCAAAGCTTGCGACAAAGTGGTATTTAAAAGACAAGTCAGGTGGGTGCGTTAGGAAAAGAAACGCGTGTTCACGCGTCGAAGTGGGGAACGATTTGTGAAGGTGGCTCGTGTTCAAAGGCACAATTGGATGAGAGTTTAGGTTTGAAAGAGTGCAGGGGAGAAATGTTCGGAGGATTGTTCTGTTCCTGTGCAGCGTATAGAAGTAAAAGTGATAGCTCACAAAGTGTGTGTGTTGCTTGGCATGGTGATATGGAAGATGATCTTACACACACGTTGGACAATATTTGTTCATACTTGTGGATGCACGTGAATTGGGTAAAGATTCTTACAAAATGTAGTATTCATTAGAGTCAAAGGCTCAATTTAGTCCTCCCAATTTTATCTCGATCCAAATTAGGCCCTTACAAAAAAAGAATTCAAACTAATCTCTAACATTTTTATATTGTGGACTAATTAGTTTCTATGTTATAATAAATTAAAGACTAATTAATCTCCAATATAAGAATGTCAAGACTGATGTGAATTTGATTTTTTTTATTAGAGTGAATTGATCTGAAGGAAAATTGTGAAGACTAAATTGAGTTTTCACTCTTTTGGTTTAATTTTTAATTGCTGCGACAGACAATTTTTCAATTGCTTACAAGCTTTGTGAAGGTGGTTTTGGTACTGTACATAAGGTAGCCAATTTTCTTTAGCTTTGGCTTTAATTCATTGTATTATATGAACCAATGTCAATTTTGAAAATTCAAACATATGTTAACATATCACAACTAGTTGCACTAGTCACAATATTTCTCTAGAAAAGGAAAACGATTTTTTTTTGAAAGAAGAAAAGGAAAATGATTAAAAAGTTTACTTTGGGAGCGGTTTTAGGTTATATTGAGCAACGAAATGGAAATTGCAGTGAAGAGACTGTCAAAGTATTCTGGACAAGGCATAGAAGAGTTAAAAAATGAGGTGGTTTTGATTTAAAAACACCAACGCAGAAATCTTGTGAGGATCTTAGGTTGCTGCATTGAAGGGGAAGAGAAAATGTTAATCTATGAGTATTTGCCTGAGAAAAGCTTAGACTTTTTCATTTTTGGTATGTGCTGTTTTTTCACCTTTGCTTGATTAGTACATAAGCTGTCACTTCGGATATATAGCAATGCCATTTCCTAAATAATTGATCCAAGACACATAATTCACTCATTATACCATGAATTTTTGTTCAGACCTAGACCCGAGAAATCGGTTTGATATTATTTGTGGCGTTGCTACAGGGATATATCTTCATCATGACTCGCGATTAAGAATAATTCATAAAGACCTAAAAACGAGCAATGTCTTGTTGGACACTGCATTGAACCCAAAAATTGCAGATTTTGGTATGGCTAGAATGTTTGGCGGAGATCAAATTGAAGAAATTAAAAATCGCGTTGTTGGAACATTAGTATTTAGTGTAAACACCCATTCGTTTTCTTGCATTATGTTTACTTAGATTTCTATCATATTTTAATGATTTGTATTGTGTCACAACATTATCCTGATAGCAATAACTATTTAGACACCTAAAACCCTTATGTCTGTTTAACTTCATAAATCAAAATAAGATTTTAGTGATCTCATTTATCTTTATTTTTGCTTTTACAGTAGTTACATATCTCCAGAGTATGCCGTGGAAGGGCAATTTTCAGTGAAGTCGGATATATACACAACTTTGGAGTTTTGCTGCTAGAGGTTATTACAGGCAAAAAGAACAGTGGTCAATATGACGACAATACATCCACAAATTTAGTTGGGCATGTCAGTATTTCTTAGAAACTATACTCCAACTCAAATTCACCGTTTAATATATAGTCTAATTAATTTAGTAAGTTGAATAACTGATGTAGATATGGGATCTATGGAGAGAAGGCAAAGCTATCGAGACTGTCCATCAATCATTAGGAGAGTCATTCTCTGAGCTTGAAGTCCAAAGATGCATCCAAATTGGGCTTTTGTTAGATGTTGTTTCTATGTTGGGTAACGATTCGACTCTTCCTACTCGAAAACAACCAGCATTTATTTTCAAGAGAAGTATTTATGAGAGTTCAACCATTGAAGGAGTTTACTCGGTAAATAATGTAACAATAACTGTGATCGAAGGTTGCTAAAGTTTGCCATATTATCGTCAATGATAATTAACAAATTATCCAATTCAAAATGATAATGTAACTTTTATACAAGGAATTTAACTACGTAATTGTACGAAAAAATTAAAATCCAGTTAATATAATAGTATGCATAACTGTTACTTTCTTATAATATTTGAGTGTTCAAAATAATTGTGTACACTACAAGAATTCCTCAATATACTAGCCAATTTAAAATTGCATTACTGGGGGATTTAGACCCTCAGTAATTACTGGCGGAATAAATCTCCAATAACATCAAAAAAACCCTCAGTAAAGTTACTGACGGGAAAAACCCTCAATAATTCCATGACTTACATTACTGACGGATAAATCCGTCAATAATGAACCATCGAATTATTACTGGCGGAAGTGATCCGCCAATAATGTAAACAACATGACTTTGTTTTACTGAGGGCTATACATCCGTCAGTAATTTTATAATGAATTAAATAGTCCGCCAGTAATGCAAAGTAATCCGCCAGTAATACTGTCATTTAATATTCCGTCGGTAACGAATAAAATCCGCCAGTAACTAAAGCATACAATCCGCCAGTAGTCCCCCTTATCCGCCAGTAATGGTCGGTGGCCCCATCCGCCAGTACTAATACCAAATCCGCCAGTAATGTTATGCAGTCTGAATTTTTTTTTGCCGAATGTATACTCCTTCTCAGCTCTCAATCTCTCATTCACAACAAACATTTTCTTTCTTCCTTCCAAAAAAAACAACCATTATCTTTCTAAAACAATTTTCTACCATCTACTAAATTTCTTCAACGTTTTTCTACACAATTCTTTTTCTCATCAAGGTAAAGACTTATATTTTTTATTAATGTTAGATGTATTGAATTTATTTTCTTAATTATTTTGATATTGATAGATTTTAAATTTTTATATAGTTATTGATATTCTATAGATCTTAGCTGTTTATTGGTGGTGTTGATGGGAGCAATTCTTAAAGTGAGACTCTAATTGACACAAGGTTAGTAGTCAAATTAAAATTGTACAATTTGTTTTGTTTAATAATATTTTTTTTAAAGAATTGTTCAATAATTGTTATTTTTTAATATATATTTTAGTGTTATTGTGATTTTTTTAAGTGTTATCACTGTAACTTGAGTCTAAAGATGAAATTTTGTAAAATTTTATTTTATAATTTATTGACTCCTTCAATTTGTATGTGTGTGAATTTATTTTAAAAATTAAATTTTTTTAGTAATTGAAACAATTTCAAAAATAAATTAAAAAAAGTAGAAATTAAAGTGTTTTAGTGATCTTTATTTTATATTGACCATGTTATATGCATTACAGGTATGGGTGATCGTAGTTGGATGTATGATAGAAATCATCATGATAAAAGAGGGCAATTTAAGGAGCTTTTTAAGTTAGGTGTTGAACTTTTTTTCAGTATAGTAAAAGTTAAGCCTGTAGTCATAAATGAGGGGGGAATTAGATGTCCGTGTGTGGTTTGTGATTGTAGGTGCATTCGCAGTGAAGACGAAATTAGGTTGCATTTATATAGTAAAGGTTTCAGACCTAACTATTGGATTTGGACAAGTCATGGTGAATCGTCATTTGTGGCACCTCCGATAGTTAATGTAGGTGTCCAAGAGAGTCATGTAGCTAGTAGGTTCATCAAGTGGTACCCAACATGTTCAATTTGAAATGATGGATAATATGATAGTGGATGCTCTTGGAGTTAATGCTGGATTAGATGCTGAATATGATGAGGTGCAGGATGATGTCGAGGTAGATGAACCCCCAAATGAAGAGGCCCAAAAATTTTATAATATTTTGAAAGAAACAAATAAACCGTTGTTCCCAGGGTCTCCTCATTCAAAGTTATCAATGTGTGCAAGACTTATAGCCCAAAAGTCTCAATTTCATGTTCCTGAACAAGCTTTAGATTTGACGACCAAAATGATGTTGGATTCAACACCCATACCTGATGGCTTGCCAAAAAGTTTTTACGAAGCGAAGCAGCTAGTGTCGAAGTTAGGACTTGGTGTGAAGAGAATTGATTGTTGTGTTAAAGGTTGCATGTTGTTCTACGACAACAAATTTGGTGTAAAAGATGGACATCTAGTCGAATGTAAATTTTGTCAGGAACCAAGGTATAAAGGAAGCAAACACTCTAGATCAAGCAAGGGAAAACCCGTTCCAAGAAAGGCATTGTTTTACTTACCTATTATACCAAGACTACAGAGGATGTATGCATCAATGCAAACTGCAGAGAAAATGACTTGGCATTCTCAAAACTACGAAAGAAGAAATAATTCAGGTGAGACTGGGTCTATGCTCTGATGGATTTACACCACACATTCAAGGTTCGGGTAAACCTTATTCATGTTGGCCTATAATTGTCACTCCATATAATCTTCCACCTGATATGTGCATGTCGAAACCATACATGTTTTTAGCTGCCGTAATACCAGGTCCAAATAATCCAAAAGTAGGCATTGATATATATTTGCAACCTTTGATTGATGATTTAAAGAGACTATGGAATGGTGTTCACACATACGATATTTCCCGGAAACAAAATTTTGTGATGATGGCAGCTTTGATGTGGACCATTAATGACTTTCCAGCGTATGGGATGTTGTCAGGATGGGGGACACATGGTAGACTTGCATGTCCAATATGCATGGAAGATACTGACGCGTTCAGATTAGAGCATGGAGGGAAGACAACATGGTTTGGTGGTACTCGTAGGTGGCTTCCTGATGATCATCCATTTAGAAGGAATAAAAATGCATTTCTGAAGGGTAAAACTGAAAATCGTGGACCACCTCCCAATCTGACATCAGAACAAGTTTGGATCAAAGTGAAAAAAAAGCCAAAGGTGCAGATAGTGGGTGGTGTTGTTTCTAAACCTTCTGGTTACGGGCAAACACATAATTGAACAAAAAGAAGTATTTTTTGGGATTTGCCATATTGGAAAGATAATCTATTAAGGCACAATCTCGATGTCATGCATATTGAGAAGAATTTTTTTGACAATATATTTAACACTGTCATGAATGTGAAAGGCAAGACTAAAGACAATGAGAAAGCTAGGAAAGACATTGAGTTGTATTGCAGACGGAAGGATTTGTTGTTGGTGGAGAAGTCTAATGGGAAGTTTTTGAAACCTTGTGCTAACTACACTTTACCCATTGAAGAAGCAAAAGCTGTTTATCGATGGGTTAAATAATTGAAGATGCCAGATGGTTATTCATCAAATTTAGCAAGATGTGCTGATGTTGAAAATGGAAGGATGCATGGAATGAAAAGTCACGATACTCATATTTTTATGGAGTGTTTAATACCTACGGCATTTAGTGCTTTGGAACCACATGTATTAAATCCACTTATTGAAATAAGCCAGTATTTTAAGAATCTGTGTTCAGCAACGTTGAGAGAAGATGATCTTATAAAGATGGAAAATGAGATTCCAATGATATTGTGCAAGTTGGAGAGAATATTTCCCCCTGGATTTTTTGATTCTATGGAACATCTTGCAATTCATCTTGCATATGAAGCTAGACTTGGTGGACCGGTTCAATATAGATGGATGTACCCATTTGAAAGGTATATAATGATTTTATATATTGAATATCATTATAAATTATGGCACACTTACTTTTTTAATTAAGCTTATTGATTTTCATTATACTCAGGTTCATGGGTGATTCAAAACGATCGGTTAAAAATCGGGCTAGAGTTGAAGGATCAATTGTTGCATCATACGTAGAACGGGAAACATCTCGCTTTCTTTCTCATTATTTCATACATTCATTGACACCAAGACACCGTAGGAATGAAACTTATGGTGATCAAAGACGTCATCCGTTAGCCCTATCGGTATTCTGCTTGCTTGGACGCCCTGCTGGTGCGTGTACGACACTTTTTCCAGGTGATAGGGTTTTAAATGAAGCACATGTCCACGTGCTTATTAACTGCAATGAAGTTGAGCCATACTTACAGTAAGTAATTATACATGCTAATTTAATTAGTTTAAATTACACTTGAATCACAATTAGTTATAATAAATGTTATATTTTATATCAGGGCATTCAATCAACAATATTCTGTTGCTCAAATACATTTTCATTTTCCATCATGGTTCAGACATCAAGTATATCAGGCACCAACCACTCCTATCATCGAACATCTAAGAAACTTATCTAATGGCCCAAAATCATGTGTTAGACAATGGCACACCTACTTTGTCAACGGATACAAATTTCATACAGATAGTTGGACTGAAGGAAAAGAAACAGTAAATAGTGGAGTGTGTATGAAAAGTGTTGGCGAAAATGGTGATAACTATGATTTCTACGGTGTGATTCAGAACATAATAGAAATTTCATACACTTACCTCGATTATGAGAAAACCGTAGTGTTATTTTATTGTGATTGGTTTGATCCATCACTTAGGGGTACTACAAAGGTAAATCCAAAGACTAACACCGTAGACATTAAAATGAATAGGAGATATCAGGCATTTGATCCATTTGCTATGGCACATAATGTCAGACAGGTGTACTATATCCCTTATCCATTCACAAAAGTAGACAAACGAGGTTGGTGTGTCACAATAAAAACAAAGCCAAGGGGTCGAATTGAAAGTGATGGAACAAACCAAACAGATGAACCGTATCAGGAGGATGAGATGTCTAATGTAGATGATGTGATAGAAGTTGAGCCTTTTAGTCGCCTTTTTAATGGAGAAGAATTAGAAGAAGTGGTACCTGAGGAGGAAGAAGAAGAAGAAGAAGAAGAAGAAGAAGAAGAAGAAGAAGAAGACGACTTCCAACAAGTAGAAGAAGTGGTAGAAGAGGTCGCGACAAATAGAGATGAAGAAGCGGATGAAGATGAAGACGATTGGGATGTATAATGCATTTTATTTTATTTTATTTTATTTTGTTATAAATTTAAATTAATACCATATTTGTAATAATTAGTGACAATATTAACATAACATTTCCTTAAAAAAAATATTGACATAACACTTATTAAAAAAACCAAAAAAAAAAAGTATATAAGCTGACCTAGTGTGTTTTACTCACGCATGTGAGTACTGAAGCATCGTGTTTCTGTTCTCTGTCTCACAAACAAATCGCTCACCGCCGCTGCCGCTTCTCCTCTGCTCGCCTCCTCTGATTCTTTCTCTCAGTTCTCAATCTCCTTAAGCCATGGTAAGCTAACCGATTCTCTAATTTCTCATTCATTCTCCAATTTCTTATTTTAGGGTTTTGAATTGGGATTTTTTTAGGGTTTTAGAATATTTTTTTATGGTTTTAGAATTCGGGGGGATTGTTAACCCAATTCCTAAATCTCTGTTCAATTTGAGTTAGTTAGGGTTAAACGTATATTGAGGTTATTGTTTTTAGTCTTGTATATCCTTTAAGGAAACTGAATGGATAACCACTGTTCGTCTCCATCAAACTTTTTTTCTCAACTGAGTTTGTTCAAGAACAAATCTTCTAATGCAAAGGATAATCGAAATCTATGCATTTTTACGGCTGATATGAAAGTTATTAGAAAAGGGTGGCATGGATCCTATTCTTTCACCTACCATAGTAATTAGAAAAGGGTGGCATGGATCCTATTCTTTCACCTACCATGTGAAATTGATTTCATGGCTGATGCATAATAAATAAAAGGTGCAAAACAACAAAATTAGTTATGAAAATTTTAGGGATTCTTTTAGGCAAATAAAGTTAAGGATTTAACAAGAAAACGATTTGAAATTAGACCTACAAGATAGCAAATGGAATGAAAGAACTCTAAGATGAAAGTGTTATCAGCAAGAGAACCAGAGAGAATTGACGGTTTTCTTTAAAGAAATTAGGACTTAACAGAGCAAAAACAGTGTTAATATATGAAGGGAGGTATTTGTCCATTTTAGAAAAATTAAGGGGGGTTAGTGTTTATTTTAAAACTAGAAGGGATGTGAATGACATTTGAATAAACTTTAAGGGAGGTGAGTGTAATTTACCCTAATTTCAAACTCTATTATTTTGTTTAGAAGCCAATTTTTCTGTCCCCTTTTCTGTGAAAGATTGTCCCTGTTTATAGTGTAAATTTAATGGCCAAAACCTTGTTTTCTTTATAAAAAATTCTGTTGTTTTACTTTAACTTGTGAACTATTTCAGAGGATTGTATGTATAGAGATTGTCACTTAAGGATAGAACATTATGATATCATCTCTATATAATATTTTTCTGTTGTTGTATGCTAGACTTTGTATTTTGATGCTGCAGAGTATATATTTTATATCAAGATAATTTTTCTGTTTGTCCCTGTTTATAGTGTAAATTTAATGGCCAAGAGAATTTTATATCTATACCAACATCCTTACAGAATTGCAATATTTGTTGGTTTAATCTCATTTTTCTTTTCAACTCTGTTCTTATATGTTCTTATAATTCATTTTCTTTTCTTCTTTCGTTTGCTATATATAGATGGAGGGAGAAGAGCCACCACAACCACCCCTGCCACTACAACCACCACAGCCACGCCTGCCACCACAGCCACGATCAAATAGGAGAGGACCAAAAATAAGAATCCACAACTCTTCCTTCGTTCCGATGCCACAGACTCAGCGACCCGATGGACAACCACAGTTAGATCCGCCTGCTGATCCTAATCTCCCGGAATTCGATTATACACGTCTAGACATCTTTGATCCTAATGTGAAGATTTTAGTTGATCGACATGACCGATATGTCATTACCGCCGTCTCTGGGACGTAAGTGTTTATAATCTTGGTCCTAATATGTGATTCTAATGTGTTGGTAATGCTGTAAGATTTTGGTTGTTCCTAATGTGTTCTAATGTTGATCAACAATTAAGTTTTTTTTTTTTCATTTAGGTTTTTGCCTAACAGGTTGGCCACGGAGTCGATCACAGCAGTTATTGAAGCCAAATATCAGAAACCATGGCTATCATGGGGTGAAATCATTAATGAAGGCAAGAATATGGCTAACAACAAGCCAAGGGATGAATTTTGGAATATGTTCAAAGTAAGTTAAAAATTAATATATTTAACTAAATATATTTTATGGAAGCCTTTCAAGCATGCTGTTATTTTAACTAAATATATTTTAACATCACATTTATTTAAGAAAGATATTAGGTAATTGGCTACTGTTATTATTTAACATCACATTTATTTAAGTAAGTGTTTTTTGGTAATTGGCTACTGTTATTATTTTTGCAGGAGAAATGTACTTGGAAAAAAGATGAGGATCGTGAAATTAGTAAAGCTTTTGACAGTGCATGCTGCACGCGCCTCTCAAGCATGCTTTTGGTTGCGCGCAACAAGCGTGGACCGAACGATGAAAATCGTCCAAAATGGATTGGCGAAGGCACATGGCCTGAGTTGTGTAAGAAGTGGAATACACCAGAATACCAAAAGAAGTGTGCGCAGAATAAACTTAATAGACATTCAGCAAAGGCAGTTACCAACACACACTCAGGGGGGTCTGTAAATGCTACTACATCGAGCTTCAGACACGAAGCACAATATGGACGACTTCCAACCTTATTGGAGACTTTTGATTATTTTCATTTTAATGATGGATTGCCTCGTGATAAAAGATCAGAAAGCATACATGTACGTATAATATTAATATTAATATTTTTATTTTTATTAAATATATCAATTAATGGCTTCACTGTTGGTGTTTTTATGGTTTCACTGTTGGCTTTCACTCAATAGTTCTAGTTGGACTGTTGGTTTTTTCACTGTTGCGTTAGCAGTTCAGATGTTTGGTTTGTTTTAGACAAGATAACTTCAATTTTATTTTGAATATATGTGCAGGAGACCATGAAAGAATTTATTGAAGTTTTTCAAAGTCAGCAGGATAGTCTTCCCCCTTCTGATCGAGTTGATTCCGACACTGCTAGTGAAATTATAATGAACAAATATATAGAGACTACGGGTGGGAAGAACAAGGGCCGTATTGTTGGTGCTGGTAGCAACTCTTCGTTATATCAAAAGGATTCATCTGGCAAATTTATAGATACTCGCCTTAACTCATATGGTAGCACAAGTCGGTCATCTCGTAGACACGACGATCCTATTTATACTGAGGTTGAGCAGTTAAGGGCTGAGAATGCGATATTGAAGGCACAACAAGAACAACTTGTTGAATCACAAGAAGAAATGAAGAGCCAAGTAGCTGAATTGATGCAAATGCAAAGAACCATGCTAGAGCAACAACGGCGATCTCGTGGGGATACATCACAACTTGAACCATATGATCACGCGAGAACACCGCAATATGATGATTTTGGGGTATGATCTTATATCTGATTCATTTTTTATTTTATTTTTAAGTTTTATTACTTTTTTTGTTCTGTTTTATTAGCAATTTAGTACTAAGATTTCTGATGGATTCTGGCTACATTATATTATGCTTAATTCATTCTTTCCTTTATCCGTTCAGTACATAAGGTAGAGAATAATAAGATAGCTTCCTTGAAAATAACAGTTGTATACAATAAGATAGCTTCCTTTAGTTGAGTGATTTAATTGACATATCCTTTTTGCATTTGATTGGGTCATAAGTTAGATATGCATGAGAGCTTTAATGGTGAGCTCGCTTAAATTTGTCCAATTGTATGGTAAGGTTATGATGAACATCTTAGCAATTTGAAAAGGCAAGGCTTTCCCGTCTCTCGTCTGTCAAGATAGTTTTGGTATAAAGATGTTTAGGTGCAGCTCTCTTTGTGTCCGCGCCTTGCCTTCTGGTTTTCTGCTGCTGTGCTACCTTTTTGGTGGTTCTGTTCCTGGTTTGTTGCTGTTGTGAGGCTGGCAGCTTGCGTCCTGTTGCTGGGGGCTGTCAGCTGGTCCTGTGGTGCTTCTTTTAGGCTGTCTGGACTGTCTTTTTGGGTGTGCACCGTCTGTGCTGGCTTCTGCTGGGCTCGGTTCTGTTAGTGTCGGAAGGGAGTGTTTGCCTGGGGTATTTTTTCCTGCTGTCAGCTGCTGTTCTGGTGTGTCATTCTGGGTTCTGCTTCGGCAGTTTAGTTTGTGGCGACTGTCCTTGTTTTGTGTGGGTGGCCTTTGAGTTTATTACTGTTTAGATTTGAAATATGTTATCAAAATTGAGAGAACACGCATAACCTTAGTTGATATATGCATTTCTTTTAATATCATTGTCCTTGCTCAAACTCTTGTTCTAGGTAGATGAATAAATTAGTTTTCTTTTCAAATAATTGGTATTTAGAAACTCTATGCTAATTGGTCTACCATTCATTTCCTGAAAACTATTCTGTTCCTAAAATCAGAACATTTAGTCCGAGGCTTTCCAGGAAAAACATATGATTTTTGCAGGTATATATAAATATGAATTCAATATTTCACTGGAATTCTTTTATTTACAAAATAATCATTTTCTTTTCCTATCATCACAACAACCGTCGATGGTTAGGAGCATAATACCGCACTTAAACAAACGCCCTCGCCTACAACCCCAACCTGTGCATGGTGATCATGAAGAGCATCATAGACCTCATATTCCTGTAGGTGATCGCCAGACGTCTTCTTCGACGAGATCCGCTATCAATGCTGCTGATTTCAACATACCAGATGGTGAAATATTTTTGCGAAACTATAGTAATTTTTTGGATAATGCTTCACAAGATAATCCCCAGAATATGGGTAGAGGAGGAAATAGATCATCAGGTGGGAGATCTGGATCAAATTTGCCTCAATACTATGATGATTAGTTTTGACAATTCTCTGTGATGTGGTGGTTTAAGGAACTAGGCAGTGGTTTTTTTGTTTTGTTTTGTAGACTAGTTGGTTGGTCTTTATTTTGCTGCTGTTAGAATGGTTCAGTTTGTGTCTTAGCTGTGCAGAATCAGGGAGCACACAAGGACTGTTTGTGTGTGCTTCCCTTGTTATATTTTGTTGTATTTTGCTGCTTGTTGAACTTGCTGCTGTTATAACTTTGTATTTGTGTACTTTGCTAGAGTTGGTAGTTCTTATACCTTCCTATGCTAATGAAAATTGTTGATCCAACAAAAAAAAATGATTTCTTTAATTTATTTGTCAAATTAATTTTATTTCATTAGGATGTGCTGTAATTAATTAGACCTACTGGCAGATATTTTAGCCAGTAGTGTCTTTCACCACATTGATTACTGGCGGACCACATTGATTACTGGCGGATTTTCTTTTTAATATTATTTTTAAAGCGAAATTACTGGCGGATAAAATGGCCAGTACATTTGGTCGTAACATTACTGTCGGAATAAATCAGCCAGTATTTATTTGTCAAAAACCTTGTAATACATTACTGGCGGATTATTCTGACAGTAATTACTGGCGGAATATTCAGCCAGTAATTACTGGCGGAAAAATCCCTCAGTATTGTTTCCTCAAATCACCCCAAACACTACTGACGGAAAATTCCGCCAGTAACATTTCTGACGCTCATATTACTGAGGGACTCGAATCCGCCAGTAATGCGTATTACTGAGGGATTTTTTGCATTACTGGGGGATTATTTCCACCAGTAATAAGGAAAATTCTTGTAGTGGTAGAAACATTTTACATAGTTAGTACATTGCCTTTGTGCAGAAATTTTCAATGGAAGAAAAACTGAAAACCCTCGTTATAATTAAAGATTTGGGGAGATTGTTTCCAAATGTTGAACATCACAAAAAGAATAGTTGAAACCGAAGAGGCAAATATGGCAAATTTTGTATGCTTGATTGAAAATAATGATGAAATATAAACAACAGGAGATATCAACTATAGAAGCTACCAAAATTACAGCCAACCTCTACCAAGGACTCCTTTGCCTTTTTTTGTTGTTATTGATTTTAGCTGATAAGAAGAAACAAGTCTTGAGAACTTCAAACTGCACCTAAGTCTTGAGACAAAAAAAACACGTCGGGAGGGAATATGTTACATAGTTCACCTTTATCGACGGGTAAAAATAAATCTTGGCCTTGATCAGTAATTTTTTGAATGTCTATTAAATCCCCATACCATTCCAAACAACCACTTTCACCATTCCTCAAATCAGCAACTGCATAGACAGTACAGGAGCAGTTTCTTAAGCATTCTTTTTCATATTCTTCCAAACTCAAATCACTTTTGTCAACTTCCACAGATGTATCAGGAACCTTCAAGCTTACAACTTTGACAAACCCTTCTCCACAGTAGTCCATCTCTAAACCAATTAAACAAGTACACTTAAAGTCCTCAAAGTTCAAAGGGTCACAATTACTGTTTAATCCACATATTCCATAGCTATCAAATTGGTCTGTTACGTTGGTTCTGAATTTCAAAGTGAAGACACCTTTTCCAGGGTCATGGTCGGTCTAGTAACAACTTCTGTTAAGCAAAAAGAGAAGGTGAGAAGGAGTGCAAGCAAAGAGTAAAGCAACCAATTGTTATGTACTACTAGTAACAATTTGTGTTTATGATTTTCGGTCATTCATTGACATTCATAAATTTGATTAACCAACAATAAGAGGAAATTTCTAAAAAAAAAAAAGGCTTAATTAATGATTTGGTCCCTTAAGTTATTTGTTGGTTACATTTTGGTCCCATAAGTTATTAACGTTACAATTTGGTCCCTTAAGTTACTTTTTGGTTTCGTTTTGGTCCCTTAACTATTAAAAGTTTCGTTTTGGTCTCTTAACTTATTTTTTGGTTTCGTTTTAGTCTCTTAACTTATTTTTTGGTTTCGTTTTGGTCCCTTAACTCTTCCTCCGTCAACCACTTTGGTCCTTTACCTTAGAATGAATGTATTAGAGTTAAGGGACCAAAACGAAACCAAAAAATAAGTTAAGGGACCAAAACGAAACCAAAAAATAAGTTAAGAGACCAAAACGAAACAAAAAAATAAGTTAAGGGACCAAAACAAAACTTTTAATAGTTAAGGGACCAAAACGAAACCAAAAAGTAACTTAAGGGACCAAATTTTAACGTTAATAACTTATGGGACCAAAATGTAACCAACAAATAACTTAAGGGACCAAAAGAGTAATTAAGCCAAAAAAAAAACAATAAGAGGAAATGATATAATGTTATGACATATATTCTATTGGGTTTCATTCCTTCCTTTTTTTTTTCAATCAAGAAATATATTAACTCTTCTGGACTAATCCAAAAGGCCTGACCCTCAAATCCAGAGCTCATTCACAAGGCTAAGGTTCACTGAAGCATCTAAATATAGCTGCGAATTGTTAGGAAACTAAGCAAAAAATTTCCATGGTCCAATTAGTGGAAGTGAAATAAATGCAGAATAATAGCACACATAAAATTCTTAATGAAGTTCGGCTAATTATACCTACTCTTCGGGGTGCTGCATATCTCTTTAATAAAAATGAAAATATATGTGTTTACAAACACTTACAATCTCTTACTACCTACAACCCAACTACACCCAAGAATTTTCTCTAAAATTCTTCCACTTAGTTTTTCTCCAACTCTTTGTTGATGTAATTCACTTGGTTTTGTGTTGTGGTGTTGTTTTGCTTCTGATGAAACGTGAGAGTTAAAAATCTATGGACTCCTTTCACACCAAAAGTCATATGCTCTTATAGTGTGAAACCTGTACCATATGTTTTCCAAGCTTCCTGCACGGCCAATACAAGCCTGTGCATTTATTACCGAAGACAATTAGCATTGCAATTTGCTTGAAGCAAATTTCTTTGGTTTGACTTTACCCTAACGTGTACACATTGTTCACCAACATGAATTACCTATACCGGCGAAGATATGTGAAACACTAACTAAATCACTCAAAGATGATTTAAGCCCAACAAATAATCAAACGGTCACCTGAGCCTCGCGTAGTAAGGGTGTGTGTCACTGTCAAAACGCCTACATCATACATCGAGTTGGAAATCTAAAAATAAAACAACCCCAGTGCTAAATCATGTACACATCCTCATTCTAAGAAAAACATCAAAACACCTTGAGACCTCGCTAACTTGAGCATTGGAGTGTTTTTGCAGGTACATCACCTTGGACCGGTGAAGAACCTTCGTCAACCACCACGCCAGATTCGTAGCACCCGCTCCAAGCATTTCTTCTTATCATGTTCGGATCATTAACCATGTGTGTTGTTTGTAGACTTGCATTGTGGGGGATGTGCCAAGAAAATTGAGAAATATATCATGAAAATTAGAGGTTCTATTTTCTACAACCCATCTCGTTGCTTTTGATTAATAAATCCTCATGGCATGCATGATCACTCATTTTTCACTTTTATTTGTTTTGTAACAGGTTGAGGGTGTGATGATTGATATGGCTAAAAATGAGGTAAAGATAAAGGGAATAGTGGAGCCTCAAGCAATCTGCAATATTATCAGAACTTGTTACTTCTCAGGTCTCAATTGATTTTATTTTTGATCTCAAAAAGAAAAACTAAATTAGTAACTAGTTGGTCGTGAACCAGCTCCTATGGAACTTAACATGAACATGCACTGTGAGGCATGTGCTGTGCAATTCAAAATGAGAGTACTGCTTAACTGTCTGCGAGCTAGTATAGGTGCTACATGGATGAAATGAATTTTAATTTTTTCGATGACAAATATCGTAAGCATTTATCATTTGCGAATTATTCTAACAGACTAAATAAATACTTAAGAAACTAAATCATCTACGAAATATACTTAAGAAACTCAATTCTCTTCCTCAGTGCAAATGATACTTCCCCACTGCACCATCACTGCAACATCTGTTAAATAAGTTAATAAACCTGCTCACTTTTTTTTTGTTACAAACTTGCTCACTCGTTTTAGTTAAGACGACTTCGCAAATGTCTAATCTCTATTATTAGATCATGTACTGCCCTGTATTTTGCGCGCATTTCATTCCATAATAGAATGATATGAGTATTATTATTGTAAAAGAGAGGAAATGTTGCAGGTTACTCTGCAAAATATTGCACCGATACAATAAGTTGGTTCAACATTCCAAAGAAGTATTACAAATAATAAAAACTGCCACAGTTTTATGCAAAATATGCTTCTTTGAATATACAAGAAAATAATAGAAGCTAACTATGAACATATAATCAGTAACATAAGGCTAATAATATAAGATTCTTTCTTGAATTTGTTATCAATGCTTCATCAGGACTTAAAGAAGCCAAGATTATTTGAGGCCAAGAGATAGTTAAGTCTTCGTTTTACACAACTTTCTCAGGCTTTTCAGGTAGATGTTTCAGGAAAATTCAGGATCATGAAAATATCTAAGTGTGAGGCCTGAGGACTCTAAATAACCGACGCTTTTAAATTAAATCAAACTCTACTGCAGGAGTCACTGCACGTGTCTATGTGAAAATTACTGTAAAATTTCAACACATGTTGAAAAGTAAATAGGTTTCTTCAATTGCTGAAAAATCACCCCCAGTAAAAAAATCATTATACAGCTCAAAACAAAACAAAAAGAACAAGTCAAATTCTCAATAAAAAAAGCAAAAGTCAAAGACTCTATGTTATAAATAATGTATTACTTTACTACTTATAGGGTGATTGTCTTCATAATAAGGATCGCCGACTGCAGCGAACACGATGAGGTGGACGGTTGCCTACTCTTGGATGTAGTAATCATAGACGGTGGTCATCTAGTCCCCAGTAAGGCGGAGGAGGACGAGGAGGGTTGATTTCTCTTGGATGTTGCAATTGGCAAGGGTCAGGTTGTCATCCAGTTGCTTACTGCCAAATATCACACGTTGTTGGTGCACTGGGATCCCTTCCTTGTAAAAAATCTTCTCCTTCACATTGACTATCATGTCTGAAATCTTAACCCTCAGGTGGAAAATCTTTCCAGATAAATTTATTGATATTTCCATCTGCAAGGCAATTGCCAACACATGAATCAACGACAAAAGCAACAGAAAGAAAACAAAACCACTTGAAAATCTATTACAGCACAACATGGCAAAAGAAATTAATGATCAAATCAATAAAAGAAAATTTGATATCTGATATTTCAAAAACTGATAAAAAAAATAGAAAACACTAACAACCTTTTTTTGGCATTTGCAGCAATGATGAATTTGAGATAAAAAATTAAAGAATAAATTCAAATCATAAAATAAAGTAATAAGACTTTATTTGAAAAAAAAACCAAATCAAAGAAAGAAAAGGAGATAGGAGGTACCATGGGGGTTATGTAAGATATGCAAATTTCTAGCTTGAGAGGTTCAGAAGAGCCCACTGGAATCACAAGGAACCCTGATGGAAGAGTTGATAAAGTAAACCGTTGGACATTCTTTGCAAAAGAGTGTAATATCAGTTTGCATGTCTGAGACCTAGCCAATATATGATAACTATACTCGGACTCAGAAGAGTTAGGACCAATGCAGCAAATATAGACTGCATTTCCTAAAAGTATAGTACTATTATTGAGAATAAATAGTTTGCCATCATTTTTCTCCTGAAGAACAATGGCTTCATCATTAGACTTCAAGGAGACAATGAAGGATTCACCATAAGAAAATTTGATTTGAGAATTCCTGTGTTTTTGGCTGAAATGGTTGGACAACACTTCTGATGATGCAGCAAAGCCACAATCTGAAATGGGGCAGTAACATAGTACGTAGATGCATTCGTCTTCGTGCTTCCGATTTCCGATGTAACTTATTTTTACTCTACAACCATGTTTTGCATTCGGACATGACATTTCAATAGATAGCAATAGATTCTCAATGGCTTTACAATGTTTTGAGCTAATGGGCAATGAGCACCATTTACAATTGTTCCTGAGTTTAGGAGAGCAGGTAGAGCAAACAACATGACCATTATCACACTGAATTGCAACAAAAAGGAAATTCATTAAATTAGACTTTGGAACAGTTGCTATAATAAAATAGAAAATTAGAAATTTCTTTGTAAGGCTTGTTAGCAAGTTACGCAATCAAAAGTATAACGAATATAAAGCTAATCATTCTCAATTTATTTTTCTCAAATCTATGCACACAATGAGGAATTGCAGCTGGCCCCCAAAACGCTATAGCGGTTTAGCTGGTAATTGTATATATGGCCACTATATCAAAGTTTAGCGAAACAATACAAGAAGTTCATGCCATTAACATAAAACCTAAAAAATAGAAGGATATACGAAAGTAACGACATTCATAATTATTACACAAAGTTCATTGTTACTAGTATTCAAACCCAATGTAATGCAAATAAGTGTTAGCCTCCAAGGGTTAAAATAACTCATTGAAGCTTTTGAAATAAACAAGTGGTTCCTTAATTTGAATCTCTATCTCTAGCCAATTATGCATCACCATTCTTACAAAGCCGCATAAGATGAGGAGGGCAAATAATGTCGTATTTTTGGAAGAATTTGGCTCGTAAATCAAGTTTCCCTAATTTAAAAACTCTTGATGTCCGGTTCTAATCACACCAAGATGTCCAATTCTGGTTGTGACGGAGGGGTGTCTTAAAGAGTCATACACTTGTGTTTCATGTCGTGGCTAAGGTCGGAGTGTATAGCGGACACTATTGGTTAATAAAGATACTGAAATATAATAGAAAATAGTATCAAATTTAATGATCAGAAACCTATGATGCATAGGCACAGGTACGGGTACTATACGTAATAAGTCAAATTTTAAAGAAACTAAAGGTACTGGTACATTGATATAAAACAAGAAAAAGATTTTCCAAGTGAGTTAGTACCATTGTTGTTGTTAAAACATGGTTAGAAAAAAAATTATAATTAAAAAAAATAGTATAATGCTATTCGTAATTCAATCATGTGTTTAACCACACTTTTATCATCATAATGTTTTAGAGATTTACTTTTTTTTATCTACCTTCTCCACTATTTTCATCAAAAGTATGAGAGAGAATAGAAATACAATAAAAAAGCAAAATAATTTTGGCTATTTTCTACTGCCTGTAAGTTTTTGTTGCATCTACTACGACCAATCAACCAATTAAAAATGGGTACGGTTTAGTATGTACGATAGTACGCGTACCCGGTACAACTACACTTCACCATGTTTGGAGTACCCATACTTCAAAGTCCGAAACATACCGAATATATGACAACAAATTAACTCTTCTCATAGAGTTATAAAGTAACTTATAAAAGAAAAAAGAAATCAAATGCATACCTGGGAGACGGGTATAGTTAGAGGATGAACACAAATGCAGCAATTAAGCAATCTAGGGTTGGAAATCATCATCTGATCCATTACACCTTTTAACTAATAGTGATAGTGATTAAAAAATCATTACAACTTTATTGGAATTAAAATCAAGTTTATCAAGTTGTTGTAGTAAAAAAAAATCTAAGTCGCTAAAAATAAAATTTAATAAAACACTCACAGAGAAATTGTAGACTCCAGGTGCTTGATGGTTTTAACCGCTACCGATTCCTTTCCTCCGTTTTAAAGCCAATGACACGCATAGCAAGATGTGTTAATGAATATGCATATATATATATATATATATATATATATATATATATATATATATATATATATATATATATATATTCCAATTCTATTTCTTGGTACAATATATCTCCATATTTTTTTTTCTTTTTTTCTATCGACACCCCAAAAAATTTCGGTACACAAAATTTAATTAAAATTTATTGATGATACCAAAACTGTCATTGTGCATCTAAATTTATTGATAAATTTACGAAGGTCATGTAAACTGAGTTTACTGCAGTGTATGAGTATACATACTTCTATAGTAAACTCAGTTTAAATACACTATACCGTAAACCTCTAAAACTTAAGAAAAACGTGATGTCGAGAAGAATCAACAAACAATTTTCAAACGCAAAGCAACCAAAAGAAATTGAAGAAAAAAATATGAAAACTCATATAATCACATCTCCTTCCTTTCTCAACCGTATGGTTAACATAATATGGTATTTAACAGGACTCTAAACAAACATGACCCTCTCTCATGAAAAGAATATGAATTCGATTCATTCAAACTCAATGATTAGTCTAGTAGCATACTCAAAGACCATAATTTTTTTGGGAAGACAGACGAAATGACAATAGTCATTGGAAACTCACATCCATAAGTGGAGTAGTCGGGGTTCGAACCCTGATAACAATTTCGATATTTTTACCACGAGTTAGAACTCATAAGCATAGACCATAATTATAATGTGTTAAAAAGTCTAAGACTATAATGTAAAAGTATATAAATATTGTAGGGCAGTTTTGCCTCGTGAATCATCCTATTCCGGAAAGAATCAGTTTGTTGAATTTCAAGACCAAAGCTTCTCTTTTTCTTATTTTGCAATGCATTATAATTTATAACATTTAATTGATACCATGCATCTTAGATTGAAGTTACGAAAAGTTTTATCTTATTCCAATTTCTTCACACAAAGATTTTCAAGATAAATTCTTTTCATAAGAAAAGGAGATTTATCCCGGTGATGCTCAAATGGCCAAGAGTTATGTTATACATGCATGCATTTATATACTCCTTCCGTTTCAAAATGAGTGTCGCTTTAGCCAGTTTCAAAATGAGTGTCGTTTTAGCCAAAAAATTTTGTTTCAAAATGAATGTCACTTTCAGTTTCTGTGATGGGAAATGATATGTATAGCCACTACAAGAAACATTGCATTTTGCCAGGGGCAGAATCCCTGAGAAAAGGACAGAATCCCTGGGAAATGGGACGTTTGTGAGGGATTTTGTCAGGGGCGGAAACCCTGGCAAATCCGCTCATCGCAAACAATTTGTGAGGGGTTATACCCCTGGCAAAAAAGCGAGGGGCTACACCCCTGGCAAATCTCATGGCTTTACCCCTGTCATTACCCCTGGCAAATTCCGTCACTTTTTTTCTGTCACTATGCAGACTGCTCTGACTGACTGCTGATCTGATGGAATGTCAAATCATATCAGATTTATGTCAGGGACTTTGCGAGGGGTTTAACCCCTGTCAAATGGTAAATTATTTTTTTTTTAAAATATTTATTTTTTAAAACCGATTTTTTAATAAATAATAAAATGTTTTTAAAATCATTTTAATTAATAAAATGTTTTTAAAATCATTTTAATTAATAAAATGTTTTTAAAATTTTAATTAAAATAGTTTTAAAATGTAAAATATTAACAATTTAAAAAAAAAGATTTCTCTACATTAAAAAAAGCAGTTTTAAATTTTCCAAAATAAACAGTTTTCTCTTAAATTAAAAAAAAAATATTTGTATATATATTTTTTTTTAAAAAAAGGCAGTTAAAAAAAGACAGTATACGTTTTAAATCTTATTGTTGGACCACATTCATATATACAATTTATTTCTCTAATTTTAACTTTTTTGTCTAATAAATTGTTTTCTTTAAGAGGTTAATACAATTTTATCATATATTATTTTCTCAAAATAGTTTTCATTAAATTTCAAAAACCATTATGTTTAAAAAATCTGATGTTAACAGTATGTATTAACTCGAAAAACATCATATATACAAGTAATAATAGCATGTATAACAACACTATAAACTTGAAAAACATCATTTTTAAAAAAATCTAGTGTTAACATCATGTATAAATCTAATGTTACCTCAATAATAAACTCGAAAAACATAATTTATAACAACAAATTTCTTCAAAATAACTTCATAAAAAACCAAACAAATATCTTAAAATTTATCATATCCACAACATGTATAACATGAATAGAAAATTACTAACTTGGTGAAGCTTCAAGACCTGCAATGCAATTTTAGACCAGATCCACAATTAATGCAAGTTCAGCCGCATGAGGCAGTTTATTTTGACACTGATGGTGATAATTAGTAAATATATATAAGTAAATAAGTGGTAAAAAAGGGGAACATAAAAACATAAATAAGTTATTTTTTGAGGGAACATAAATAAAATGAAAAATAAGTAAAGAGTGTTTAATTTTGCCAAATTAGTGAAGCTTGGATGAAGGAGGAAAGGAACTGATAGTATGATAAAATTGAAACACTAAAAAAATTCTAAGTTATGCAACACTGATGTTAATTTATAGGACTAAATAAGCCAGGAATAAAACCAGGGGTTACCCCTCGCAAGTCAAAATCCTAGCCTTCATAGATGTGTGAGTAGCTATGGGCTATGGCAGCTTTACTGAATATGTCATGGCCTTGTCTTTTCTCAATGTAATAAGCCGTGGCTTTTTGCTGCAAAAGCTGAATCATGTCAGCCAGTTTGAATTATATTTTCGCGGGCAAAATAAGCCAGGGGCATGTGTACATTTGTGAGGGGCACACCCCTGTTAAGTGGTAAGTGGTCTCGAAATTCCCAAATCAATTTGCCAGGGATTTTCCTTGGCTTAAGCCCTGGGAAATTTGCCAGGGGTTTCATGCCCCTGTCAAAATCTTTGGCAAATGAGTATTTTTCTTGTAGTGAGCGAGGAATTGGATATCGAGAATTTCACGACTGTTTTTCTGCTAAATACATTTCCTATATTACACCCATCACCTCCATGATTTCTGGACAAGAAGACCTTTGATTGGCTAAAACTTTTTTCCTCCACTCTTTAGGCGAACAAGTCATTGCTTAGAGAATCGAGGCAGAGTGTTGACCTTTGAGTTTGAAATTTTTCTAGATTCTTTGTATTCCCTCCCACTTTTCAAAAATATTAATTACCTATACTATACACCCTCCGGTCACTAATATAAGAAAAATTCTACTTTTTAGTTACATTCAATTAATGATGTATGTGGTCTTTATTATATGTCACATACATTATTAATTGAATGTATCTAAAAAGTGATTTTTTGCTTATATTAGTGACCGGAGGGTGTATTACACATCTGGAAACACACTAAAATCACATAATTAAAACGTTAAGGATAAGAAAACTGAGGTGCTTCGCAATAAACGTCAGCTCGACACCTTTTTATTTCATCAAGATGGCTCAAATGAAGACTTCCATTTATGTCCTTTAAATTGTGCAGACATTGTGGCCCTATAAAATTGCTCACTTTTAAAATTGCTCATTCACACCCATTGAGCAGCAGTTAACTTATTATGGTAATTTTCGGGTATGAATAAGCAATTTTAAAAGTGAGAAGAACAATTTTCTGAAATGAAATTAATATAGTGTTATATAATTAGTAAGAAAGAGGCAACCGGAAGCCCCAACTCTTGACATCATGATCCGGTTCTTTGACTTCAAAATAGTTTATTTCAATTCACCATTTTTATTTCAAATTACAGAGAGTGGATTCAAGTTACTTGACTCATTTAAATTGAATCACACTATACTGCACAAGTAATTGAATGTATCTTTATGTCCGTATGATCTCTTTAAGATATAAAATTATGTAAAAGACAATTATGATAGAATTATAGGAAAAAATCATTATATATATATATATATATATATATATATATCATTATACCCAAAAAATTGAATTTATATCATTATATATTTTACCTAATGATATACATTTCAACTAATGATATACATTTTAACAAATGATATACATTTAATATAAACCGTCCCAAGATCTATGTCAACATCATCAAGATTAAAGCTATCTTCCTTTTCAATCTTCACACCATCTTCAGCCTTCTTCCCAACAACAATCTTATCTTCTGGATCAAGATTTTCAATAATGTACAAATCTTGGTCATCTCCTATGACTTCAACACCCGTCGCCCGACATAGTTCATTGTAGTCAACCATCCGACTGATATATCTATCAGGTCAGCTTTCAGCATCATCATGACAATGTTGTCTCCATAGCGGGCAAGTGGGAGGAATATGACAATTATCCTCAAATATATGATCATGAAATGGTTGTCATTGACATGTGTCATACACATCAATCGCTCTGTATGTGGCGGTTCACCGCATAGAGGGAAGAAGGTTTCAGATCACCCTTTCTCAATGGACAATAGAACAACGACGTGGTTGTATCTCCGTGCAATGATGAAACCCATATCCGGCGGGGTCATCCACTTATCCGGTGGTGCATGACCAATACCGCAATATGTTAGAGCGCCTAACACCTCTTTATACCACCTATCATCATTAATCATTCATAATCCATGAGTAAATGAGTATGAAATGAGAAACTAATTAAGTAGAAAAAGTTAAATTAAGAGATGAAAAAAAAAGAAAGGATTATTGTATGAAAAAGATGATGGTGAACTATAATGAAAAAATAAACATTGGTAGATATGATGTTAAATAAGAAACGAAATAGACAAAGGTAAACAAAGAAGAATTTAATGTAGAGATGAAGTAATTGTTGATGATGATATTATTGAAGAAGAAGATAATGAAGAAAAATAAGAAGAAGGAGGAGGAGGAGGATGAGAATGAAGAGGAGGAGTAGAAATGAAAATGTTATGAGAAAAATGATAGATGAAAAAACTAATTATATAAAGAGTGGGTATTATATAGAAAAAATCTGAATTTTTATGAATGAACATTCCGAGGAACTTCTTCAATACAAAAATTGACTAAGAATATTTCCTATTCTAATAATAAAATCTACATTGTCTTGCATAATTTGCACTTTTTCATTTTCACTTTAAGTAAGAACAGCTTTAGTGTATGCTTGGTATAAATGAAAGTAAACATTAAAAGCCAAAACGGTGAAATGTAGCCTAAACTTCCCTACTTGTGTGTGGAAGGGTAGAAAACGTGTCTACTGTTTCATCCCAACATGAGCACATTTTTATCCACATGATATGGAACTAGTTCCAAGTTGTGTAATAAGTCAAATTAGTTTATCTTTTGGCTTGTTAATCAACAATGGTTCCTGAGAGTATATAAATGGTGCCATGCAACTTTTTTCCTTTATATTCTGTGATGAACAAAACAAGACTATTTTCTAATAACAAAAATAATTCAAACTTTTAATTACTATCAAACTTTTGATAGAGACTTTTCGAGGTGCACCCCACACTTTACGACAAGGGTTAGCCTCCGGCAAAAAGCAGATTACTATTTATTCAGCATAGGAGAAATGTTTGGTCGTGTTTTTCTCATTTTATTACTATCATGTGTTATTCTACTTGAATTTGGGTTGAAAAAATGCAACTCATTGATAAACGACGCTCTCCTGTTTTAAATTAAATGTCCAATTAAATTGAAATGAAATATAATACCAATGCTGTATAGTTGCTCCAAAGAATCATCTATTTTAATTAAAAGTTGCATTTTTAGAAACATAAAAATAAAATTTAAAACAGGACCTCAAACAGGAGAACCTTGTAGACATCAACAAGCATACAAACAAAATATCTTAAACAAGGCAGCATAAATACTTTCAAACCAAAAATAGCCACGGTGATTTTGATATGGGCCATGCTCTACATGAAAGTACTGCTCATCTGTTGAGATGGTAGTGTTAAAAATGTTAATGTTGCCCGTCCACCGTGGTGGGAAGAATGGGCATCTCATTCGCCACATACAGGAAGAGAGTCTCACCATAGTGGTATGTGAAGAACTCAGGATATCGAAAACCATGGTCAAGTCAACGGTGGCTGCATCATCAACTACAACAAAGTGCGTTTGACAGAGACAAAATAGGAAAAACATATACAAAAATCCAGTGGTGAAAAAGTTGATGAGGACCAAAGCACAACGACCAACAACAGAGTCGACTAAAAGAGAACCCAAGCAAGTAAAATCTGTACCAAGTGAGAAGCCAAGAGAGCTTGGAGAGAAACTATGATGAACTTGGAGAGAGGTAGAATGAGTTTGATTCTGTGAGTGACTCATGTGGAATAAAGTTCAATCGCTTGTTAACAAAAAAACGGATTTATTCTGCCAACTCAAGTATTAGTACAATAACAGACCCAAAGAATCCAAGTAATGGGAATACCTACTGGAGTCAAAGACACAAATTATGCGTTAGAAAGTAGAAAGAAAAAAAAAATAAGACCAGAATATGTAAAGAGTTAAAATATATTCAAAATGGAAAGTAAAATATAAATAAGTTACGGTTTTGATGCCTAAGCCATCAGTCAGTACAACTCTCATTGGAATTTAGTTCCATTGGGATGCTGAAAGTACTAGTTTGGGGTGATTCAGTATCCACTAAGAGAACAAGTTACTTGTATGAGTTCTCCTTATGCTTCACTAATTAATGGATTCCAAGGAGTTACTGTGTCACGCAGTAACGGCTGCCGACAGTTTGATCAGAAATGAACGGCTGAGATCCAAATGTGTGAACATTGGCCAAACTATTGTGTAAATTTGAATCGTTGGGTCGTTTTAATTTCTATGGCCGGGATAGACTATTGTGTGATGCATTTGCAACACGCGATGTAGGTCCCTAAACTTGTCTATCTCAGAAAAACGTATAAATCTAACTTCTTTTCAATTAAATCGACTTTTTTCAAAAGGGAGTATATTTAACATTCAAATTAATCGACTTTTTTCAATTAAATCAGATTCTACTGCATGTATCTATCTGAGAATTACTATTATACAGAAAAGAAGACATTGCTGAACTTTATTGAATCACCACAAGTGTTGAAAATTAGTTTATACAGAAAAGAAGACATCAAAAAAGAGACTCACAGTCACCACTTTATGTCTGGTGATTCAATAAACTAGTGTTGAAAATTAAATCTGTTTCTTCAATTGCTGAAAATCATCCCAAGTAAAATAAAAAAGTCATTACAAACTCAAGACAAAACATGAAGAACAAAAGTCAAATCCTTAATAAGAAAAGCAAAAGTCAAAGACTATATGTTATCAATAATGCATGACTTCTCTGCTTATAGGGTGGACGGTTGTCTGCTCTTGGATGCAGTATTCAGCGATAATGCGCTGGTCATCTAGTCCCCAATGAAGCGGATACGGATGTCGAGGGTTGACTTATCTTGGATGTTGTAACTGGCAAGAGTCCGGCAGTCATCATCTAGATCCTTACCCGCAGATTTCAGAAATTGGTGGTGCACTGGGATTCCAATCTTGGCAAGAATCTTCGCCTTCACATTGAGTATCGTGTCTGAACTCTCGACACTCATGATCATATCTTTATGCAGGCCTATTATGTAGATTTGCATCTGCACCAAAATCGTCATTAAATCAATAAAAGCAAGTTTTGAGACTGATATTTGAAGAACTACTTATCCAAAATTGAAAAACAAAAGATACTAACAACCTTAATTTTGGCTTTTGAAAAACTAATGAACTCGTGAAAAAATGCTAGCGTATAAATTCAAAACATAAAAGAAAATAATAAGACTTTAATTGGAAAAAGAACCAAAGCAATGAAAAGGAGGAGATAGGATGTACCTTGGGGGTTATGCTTTCTTCTTCACGCTTCCTCTTTCCAGGTTTTTCGATATACTGCAATAGATTCTCAAAGGCTATACAACGCTTTAAGGTAACGCGTTTTGAACAATGTAAATGACACTTGTTCCCAAGTTTACAACAGCATTTAGAGCAAACAAGATGACCATTATCACACTGAATTGCAAAATAAAACAAAATCATCAAATTAGGTTCTCAATCTATCACACTGAATTGCAAAATAAAACAAAATCATCAAATTAGGTTTTCAATCTATCACACTGAATTGCAAAATAAAACAAAATCATCAAATTAGGTTTGCAAAATAAAACAAAATCATCAAATTAGGTTCTCAATCTATCACACTGAATTGCAAAATAAAACAAAATCATCAAATTAGGTTCTCAATCTATCACACTGAATTGCAAAATAAATCAAAATCATCAAATTAGGTTCTCAATCTATCACATTGAATTGCAAAATAAAACAAAATCATCAAATTAGGTTTTCAATCTATCACACTGAATTGCAAAATAAAACAAAATCATTAAATTAGGTTCTCAAGCATTTGCTTGGAAAGATTATATAGGTGGGTTTTTTAGGCATCAAAATAATTATTGTTATTATTATTTTTTTTGACAAAAATCAAAATATTATTTTTATTTGGCAACAAAATACACAAAAAGAAGACAATGCACAAATTTATTGAATCACCTGACGTAAAATATCTTAGAGCTGCATGGAATGTGACAACTAAATGACTATCTTAATGACAGAAAATAATTAAAATAAATAAGTATCAATTGACATGCATACCGCAAAGACAGGGATAGTCAAGAATGATAAACAAATGGAACAATCAAAAGCATGACGATTTGAAATCTTCAGAGAATGAGATGTTGAGTCTCCCATGGTCTTCTCCTCTGTGTAGTGTCTTTCGTCTTGTGTTTTTATGTGCTCCCGAAAAGAGAGGGTTTGAAAAAGTATGTGAGAGAATGCTTCAAAAGTTTGTTCACATTTATAAATAAAAAACAATTTTTTTAAGTTTATTGAATAATTAATGTATTAGATCTATAAATGTGCCCAGATACATTAGTTATATAATGAACCTATAAAATTGTTTTTTGTTTATAAATGTGACCAAAAAGAACATTTGTTTCAGGGGGCAAAGGGGTGAGGCTAAAATGTACCTATGATAAATCTTTAATTTTTTTAATTAACAGTTGATATTGACCCTTATGTTGGATCTAGGGTTTAGCGCGTACACATAATACTTTCACCCTTACAAACTTTCTTAGTTTACATTTTTTTAGTTTGATTGAAAACTCATTTTGGCCATTCACAATTTTCGTGCATGTCAATTTAATCCCTTACAACAATAAAACCCAAACAAATCTTTAGCATTTTTTGCATTGGGGACAAATTAATTAATCTGACTTAGTATAACACAGAATGACTAATTTGTCCCAAGTTTGAGAATGTCAGGGATTAATTTGAGTTTTGCTTTTATTACGGGCTGAATTGGTCCACACAAATATTTTGAAGGATCAAAATGAATGTTTACTCTTTATTTTTATTTTTTTTACTAATTTAGGTTTAAAATTTTGATTACGAAAATTAAACTAAAGTTTTTCCGAAATTTATTCAATTCCAAAAAACTTTTACATGTGAAAATATTTTGTGGAGGTGAAGTCAAATAACAAATTAGATAAAATTGAAATTTCTTATGATTTGTCGGAGTGAAGAAGTCTAGGGCGCATGGCAAAAGTTTTAGTTGAATTTCTTTCAAGCAACATAAAGTAGATAAAATAAAAAGAGAATGACAAAGGACCGAGCGGGGGACGAATTTGACCTGGTGAAACCACACAAAAGTGGAGTCATCTCCAACGAGTATAACAGACTATCAACTTAGATCAAAAGTGGTATTAAGCAACCCAGAAGGGTCAATAAATACAATCATGAATGAAAAAAAAGACCATCACTTGCCAAAAAATGAAGCAATGAACATACATTGTGCAACCCAACACATCTGTAACAGTTCAATTTGTTAATAGATTATTATTATATGTTAAAAAAAAGAGCGAAGACCTATTTTTTTAATTGGTAAACCTATTTTATTAAATCTATCTGCAATATTGCAATTTTTAGATGCAGGTGAGCTCGATAATGAAGCAATGAACATTCACTTTGCGACCTAAAACATCAACACCAGTTGAATTTGTTAATAGATTATAAAAAAGAGTGAGGCCCATTTTTGTCCTTGAGAAAAGTTACAAGACCCAGTTCGGTCTCTGAAAAAATGAAATCAACTTTTAGTCCGAGAGAAAAATAAACCAGGACAAGTTAGTCTCTACCTCTGAAGCATAGGTACTCCAAACATGGAGAAGTACTGGTACCAGGTACGCACCCGTACCAGGTGTGCGTATGGTACTTGTAATTAGTACTGAACCGTACCTATTTTTACTTAGTTATTTCGTCATAGTTGGTGCAGCAAAAATGTACGGGCGTGGAAAAAATAACCAAAATTATCTTGCTTTTGATGAAAATAGTAGAGGGGATGCACAAAAAAAAAACTCTCAAGCAGCATGATGATAGAAGTGTAATAATTCACTTGAATTTTTTATTTTTTTTAATGTTTTATACCAACGTGTACCTTCATTTTTTAAAATTTTCCGTATTACGTACCCGTACCTATGCAGCATAGGTCTCTACCCTCTTTATTGTTTGATTGATGAAGACAAGATAGGGAAAAGAAAAGAAAGTGAAAAGAATAGTTTATTTAGTAATTTGGTACAGGAAAAAAATGAAAGGAAATTATGATTGAAAAAAATGTGTATTTAAAAAATGACATAAATAGATTGCCAAAATAATATATGGATTTTTTTTTGGTAGAGTTAAAATAATATATGGAATACCATATTTCTTCTGATGGTGAGAAAAACACAAGAATGGGGGGTTGAATTGTGTTTTGAAAAATTCTTCAATTCTCCTAAAAACTGAACACACTGATCAGAAGCTAAGTGAAACAACTTCTGAATTGATAAACAGAATCTGAACGCAGCGGAATAAAACAGAGAGAGAAGAAGAAAGACACAAATCAATTATACTGGTTCCTTCCACAATCCGGAAGTAGTCCAGTCCCCCTTGCACTTCCAAGGAGATTTCACTATAATGTAATATCTGATTACAATTGCTCAAGCACACAACAAGAGACTTCCTTTGCTCAAGCACACTTTGCAAGAGTCTTCCTATGCTCAAGAACACAATCAAGAGACTTCTTTGCTCAAGCACAACTGCAAGAGACTTCTAACTAAACAAAATTACACAGAAAATTGTTTAAGGTTGAACACTTGATATACAATCAGAGGTGCTCACAATACAAATCAGATACAGACTCTAAGACTTAAGAATTTCTAAGATATAACTTTGAGACACAGAAATTCTATGTGAATGCAGAACAATTTCAGCAAAGGTTTGACACTTGTAAAAATGTTGAGAGTCTTTCGTTCAGCATTGCCAAAACTCTAAGTCTTCACTCCTTTATAAAGAGGTGTGAGAGAGACGTTGTGAAATTGCCAGCGCATCAAAAGAGTCGTTGTTGAAGCTTGATCTTCACCAATAATCTTTTGCCTTATTTGGTTGTTGTCCTATAAGAACCAATTTGAAATCCATTCCCATTGTGAAGGAACATCTTTGCAGGCATAACTGTTATTTTGGAGCTGTTTTCTTGTCCTGTAGCGTAGACACAAAACAGAGTAGTGGAGAAGGTGGTTGTACAGTTTGTACATAGTACAATGTCAACGCTTATTGAAGATAAGCTTCCAATGCCTTCAAATCTTCACCAAAATGACCGTTGCAAATTTCCACTAGTCTTCTGCAGTGTTTTCGAATCCAATGGACAGCTTTTGAAGTGTTGATCCTTGAATCTTTAGCTTGTGGTGATAATCAGCTTCTGATGAGCTTCAGCTTCTGATGAAGTTGCTTCTGAACTATCCGCTTCTGATGACTTTTCCGCTTCTGATGACTTTCACCTTCTGATGACTTTCAGCTTCTGATGAAGTTCAGCTTCTGATGACGTCATCATTCTCCAGGAGCACACTTGTCTTCAGATGCACTTTTGTGTTCAGATGCACTTTTCTTCAGATGCTTTCAAGCTTCCTTTTCTTGATTCCTTAGCTCTCTTTTTGTTCTTCAGAACCTTTACATGATGTAAATGTTTAACTATGGTCATGTACACTTGAACAAATATTATCTAGTCCAATTTACAATTTTTAATACCTTGTTATCATCAAAACTATTTAAGGTTCATTGTTAAACACATTTTGTTCCAACATCTTCTAAATAGATTAACATAAATGTATTTCTTCTATATGCTTACTTCTACCAAACAACATTGGATTCTTAGCCAAATCAACATCTGATTTGTTGTCAATGAGCAATGCAATGGGTTCGCTGACTTCAATTTGTAATTCCTTCAACACAAAATCTAACCATATTGCTTGACATGTTGTTAAGCAATATGCTACGTACTCAGATTCACAAGATGATAAAGCAACTACTGGTTGTTTTTTCGTACACCAGGATATTTGAACATCAAGGAACGTAAGCAAGCATCCAAAAGTGTTTTTTTTTTCTATCTTGTTTATCTCCATACCAATTTACACCAGAGTAAGCTACTAAATTCATATTGGTTTCTTTTGCATTTGCAGGGAACAATATACCATATTTCAAGGTTTCTTTGATGTATCTCATCAAGCTTTTGGCTGCAAACAAGTGAGAACTTTTAGGTTCACTTATCTCAGTGAGCCTACAATTTGTATGAACAATGTAGGGTCAACTAGCTCTCCGTCTTCATTATTTACAAATTTTATAATCACTTCAAAGCACGATTACAGCTCATCATATTGAACCTGTTTAATATGTTTATTACATATTTCTTTTGGTGCATAATTAATCTGTGAACTCCATTCCAAAGAAGTATGTTAACTTTCCCAAGTCAGCCTTGTAAAATTCTTTCATCATCTGTGTTTTGAATTCTTCTATCTCAGTTAAATTTCTCACTGTGACCACTACATCATCAACATATAAAGAAGTATGTTACCTTTGCTATTTTTCACATACACTCCATATTCAACTTTACTATTTGACAAACTTTTGTTGAACCAGAAAGTGGTCAGTCTTTTGGTCCAAGCTCTTGGAGCTTCCTTCAATCCATACAAAGCTTTATGTAATATGTAACACTTATACTAAACTGTCTAGAATATCTAGCATGCCTATTAAACTTGATACTGAATGCATTAAAATTACAACAGAATTTGTTCGAATGACTATAAACATCATTACAAGTTCGTACATATGATTAAATAACATCTGTCAAATACATGTTTGAATACATAAGAAATCATCTATAGCTGATACGAAATGTGTATATGATGGTAAATCATCTAGCTTCATGTTTGCCTCTTCTTGTCACGATCAACCTGCTTATCTAAAAGAAAATAAAAAGGATTGGGGTGAGACAGGATGTCTCAGTGAGTTCCACCTATCCTAGGTTGTAGGCGATCTCAGGGAACCTAAGATCGCCATTTGTCTGTACATTTACCTAATTTAGGATTTACTATTCTATTTTGCATAACTTAGCGATCGGGGGAAAACTAGGATCGCTAACTATATAATATCATAATTTCTGTCATAAACATATTCATAATTAAGTTAGAATGTTAGCGTTGTACAAACAATTATTATCTTAGTTCATTTTACGGAGTGGATCCGAGTGGAGTAACCCCGAAATCATTCGCTCTGATAACCGGCTAAATACCCTATTTGAGGGCTAGAACCGGACTCGTCTTGGCGTCGCGTGGGCCATCCATTTGGAACGTAATCTGATCCAGACATAATTTGGAGCTTGTCTGAGCCACAACATATCTGATTATAATTTGAGCCAAAAATTTGCTTACAAATATGACTGTATATTTAAATCTCTGGAATATTCATGTCCATGGATTTGCAACGTTGACAACGTCAAAATTTATTGATTGGTTTTACACTTGATCAAAGCTAAGTTTGAACTTAAATCAAATAAACACCGTAGTAAGACGGGAAATAAAAAATTATTTACTAACCCACTTAGGTTGGCCATTGTGTTGGCTTAAGACATTGAAGTGTGCTCCTCTCAAGATCTAAGGTTCAAATCTTTTCGGTACCAATTTTGGTGTGCTAGTTCGGTTTATTAAAAAAAGATGGAAAAAATACATCGTACAAAGACGGATAATAAAATCAAATTGAGTCTTGTTAAGATGGCGAAATCAAAAAACAAACGAAAGAAGTTTGGAAATATGTGAAAATGACTTATTTATCTGAAAGAGAAAGGAAAGAATATGGAGGAATGGGTCTAAATAGACCCTAAATCACTCCTCTTCGGTAAATCAAGAAGAAAAGTGGTGATAGTTAGGGTTTGGGAATGAGAAAAGAGTGAGGACCCCAAGTAGTTGTAAAATGAGATGAGGTTATTGTTATTGTAAAAAAAAGGGGAAATGTTGCAGGTTACTCTGCAAAATATTGCAACTAATGCAATAAGTTGGTCCAACATTCGAAAGAAGTATTATAAATAATAAAAGCTGCTATGACTTTATGCAAAATCGGCTTTTTTGAATATACAAGAAAATAATAGAAGCTAACCATGAACATATATAATCAGTAACATAAGGCTAATAATATAAGATTCTTTCTCTAATTTGTTATCAATGCTTCATCAGGACTTAAAAGGCAGGAATGGATATTATTTTGAGACCAAAAGATAGTTAATTCTTCATTTTACACAACCTTCTCAGGGTTTTCAGGTAGATCATTCAGGAAAATTAAGGATCATGAAAATATCTAAGAGCTAGAAACAACAATTCAGAAGCTTGATCAAGGTTTTGAGGCCTGAGGACTCTAAAGCAGGAGTCATTGCACGTATCTATGTGAGAATTTCTATAAAAATTCAACTCATGTTGAAAAGTAAAAAGGATTCTTCAATTGCTGAAAATCATTATACAACTCAAGACAAAACAAAAAGAACAACTCAAATTCTTAATACAAAAAGCAAAAGTCAAAGACTTTGTTATCAATAATACCCGATCTCTCTACTTATAGGGTGATTTCCTTCATGATAAGGGTTGCCGACGACGGCGGACAATGAGGTGGACGGTTGGTCATCTAGCTCCCAATGAGGCGGAGGACAAGGTTGATGCTTGACTTCTCTTGGATGTTGTAATTGGCAAGGGTCAGGTTGTCCTCTAGTAGCTTACCATTAAATATCAGATGTTGCTGATGCACTGGGATCCCTTCCTTGTAAAAAATCTTCTCCTTCACATTGACTATGTTGGCAGAACTATTAACCCTCAGGGAGATACTCCTTCTAGTCAAGGTCATTATAAAAATTTCTATCTGCACCGCAATTGCTAACACATTAATCAATGATAAAAACAGCAGAAAGAAAACAAAACCCTTGCAAAGTTTATTACAACAAAACAGGGAAAAGGAAATTCAAGATCAAATCAATAAAAGAAATTTGAGGCTGATACAAAAATAGAAAACACTAACAAGCTATTTTTGCATTTGAAAAACGGACGAATTTCACATAAAACGCTAGAGTATAAATTCAAAACTTAAAAGAAAATAATAAGACATTAATAGGAAGAAAAAATAAAGAAATAAAAGAAAAGGAGATAGGAGGTACCATGGGGTATATGCAAGTTATGCAAATTTCTAGCTCGAGAGCTTTAGAAGAACCAACTGGAATCAAAAGGAACTCTGATGAAAGAGTTCCGAAACTAACACGCTGGACATCCTTCGCAAAAGACTGCAACCAATATATCATATCTATATTCAGGCTCAGAAGAGTTAGGACCAAGGCAGCAAATATTGACTGCATTTCCTAAAAGCAGAGTACTATTATTGAGAATAAATAGTTTGCCATTGTTTTTCGCTTGAAGAACAATGGTTTCATCATTAAACTTCAAGGAGACAATGAAGGAGTCACCATAAGAAAATTTGATTTGAGAACCCGTGTTTTCGGCTGAAATGGTTGGACAACACTTCTGCTGATGCAGCAAAGCCACAGCCTGAAATGGGGCAGTAACATGGTACGTAGATGCATTTGTCTTCATGCTTCTGATCTCCGATGTAACTTTTTTTTACTCTACAACCATGTTCTGCATTCGGACATGACATTTCAATAGATAGCATTAGATTCTCAATGGCTTTACAATGTTTTGAGCTAATGGGCAATGAGCACCTGGGACACTTGTCCCTGAGTTTAGGACGGCAGGTAGAGCAAACAATATGACCATTATCACACTGAAAGGTATTGCAACATAAAAGAAAATCATCAAATTAGACTTTGAACCATTTGTTAGAATAAAATAAAATAAGAGATTTCTTTGTAAGGCTTGATAGCAAGTTATGAAATCAAAAGTATAACCACCATAAAGGTAATCATTCTCAATATATTATTCTCAAAAGTATGTACTCAGTGACGGATTGCAAATAGCCTCCAAAACATTATAGCGGTATAGCTAGTAGCGGTATGGTTGTTATATCAAAGTTTAGGGCGACAATACAAGATGTTCATACGATACGCATATAAAAACCCAACAGTAGAAAGAAGGATATACAAAATTAAAGACATTCACAATTGTTAATCAAATTTCATTGTAACTAATATTCGAACCCAAGTAAAGCATATAAGTGTCAGTCTCTTAGGATTAAAATAACCTATGGATGCTTTTAAAATAAACAAAAGTGATTCATTAAGTAGAATCGCTATCTCTAACAACTTATTCATCATCGTCATGCTCACTCTCTTCACTACTAGACCTCATTTGTAAAGCATCTATCTCCGTTTCTCGCTAAGGTTGTGTTTGGATTGGTGGTATGGGATGGAACGGAATGAGATTAAATGATATAACATTCCTTTGTTTGGATTTAAAAAATAAAGATGGAATGGAATGGAATGAACATTGAGGAATGTATTCCATCCTTTTCCATTAATTATTTCCCCCAATTTTTATTCCCCCAAATCGGGAGGTATGGAATGGAACCACTCCCTCAAATATTAAAATGACTTGTATGCTCTCTTCTTTCAATATCACTCACTACCATTGCCTAGCCCTCTTCTTAAGGGCGAAGTGTATAGCAGACACTATTGATTATTGAATACAGAACTTGAAACATATTGCATATATGGCTCTTGTAATAAATCATTTATTTATGAAAGAAAAAAGAAAAGCAAATGCATACCTGAAAGACGGGAATAGTTAAGCGATGAAAACATTCTGAGCAATCCAGCAATTTAGGTTTGGAAATCATCAGACGCTCCATTACACGTTTTGACTAATCAAAATTTTTTGAGCGAAGACTAATCTAAATTTATTAAAAAACCATTACAACTTTATATAATCCAAATCAATTTGTTCTAGTAGAAAAATTATTAATCAAGTCGCTGCTTAAAATTACGTTGAACAAAACACTCAGAGAGAGAGAGAGAGAGAAATTGTTGACTCCAGCGGCTTGAAGTTTTGTCGTTTTGGTCTTCGGTGGTCCTTTTTAAACTAGAGATGTTCGCGATTTAGTATGGTTTGGTTGTGACTTTTAAAATAAAATTCGAACCAAACTAAATCAAAACCAATGCGGTTTGGATTAGATCCGTGGTGCAGTTTTTTAATCAATAATTTTTTTTTGTTTCAAATATATCAAATTAAAAAGCTAAAACACAACATATTTTTGGTAATGTTTTAAATTTCATCCAACATTACAATTTTATTTTCATCTAACAATGTTCTCAACTACGTAGACCAAATGAAAACGTGGACAAAAAGTAATCCAACTTTGTAAGAAATACAAAAGACTAAATTTTGTATCATTCTCTCAGAGTTCAAGTAGCACGTAAATACATTTTTGAAAGAAAAAGCAGAGAAGCAACTTAACTAGAGAAAAATATGTCATTTTATTAAAGTTTCTATTGAGTTTATATGAGCACCGATCTAGGTGATATATATTTTATTAGTGTTTTTCCTATATTGTGATTTGGTTAGGAATGATTCGGTTGGTAAAATTAAAACCGCAAACCGAACCAAACCATGCGGTTGAGTAAAAAATTGATCTGAATACATCCGAATCAAATACGTTTTTTGCAGTTTCGGTTCGGATCGGTCCGGTTTGCAGTTTTTCTATTGAATTGGTTCAGTTTTGAACACCTCTACTTTAAATCAATTAAAAACAATCCAAATTAAAACCGAAACCTCACAAAACCCAATATTATTTTGTTAGGGATCCAAATTAAAAATGAGAATATTTTTTTGAATAATTTTTTGAATATAAATAAAAATGAGAATATTTTTTTGAATAAACAACGAGAATAAATATAATATACTAATTTGAGTCTAATATAGACTTCAGAAAATTAATCGTCACTTAATTCACAACTAAATGCTTTTTCATTAATTTTAAATTGTGACACCTAACTCATTTTAAACTATCAATCCATTGAGAAAATTGTCGTGCGTTTTCAACCATCAATCCATTCAAAAAACTAGTGTTCTACTTTTCTATTTAATTTAATCCAAAACACTAATTAATCAATTTCAACGCCAACTTATAAAAACAAACATCACGCGGTTGTGTTCACTCTGTCAAAATAAAATAAAACAATTATTTGTCCCTTATTAATATTAAATAAAATTGGATAAAAATTAGTCACTTATAAGGAAACATCTGAAAACAATTTTTCTTTTAAGTATGATTCGTATCATACCAACAAGATTCAAATCATATATTATTTTTCAGAAATCATCCACTTCTATTACTATGATTCGAATCATGTCATTCAATGTACAAAATGATACGAACTATTTTTTTCATAGGAAAAAATAATACGAATCATTCTATGGTTCAAACCTCCTGTTTATTTCGATTCACATTTTTGAAGGGTAAAATAACTCGAATTATTTTTGAATAATATGGGGAATATCGAGTTTGAATGACATATGTAACGAGGCGACCCGATGCTCAAGCCGGCGAACAAGAATGACAAAAGGGAAGATGATGAGCGGACTAACTAAGAAACGTCAAGGAGAGGACACATAGTGATGGCTGAAATCACCGGCGTTGATGGACACCGTCATTGAGATGGTTATCTTTGAGACATGAAGAGAGGAACGAAGATAGATAACGCGTGAATGGGGACGTGAACTGTTGGGGGAAAGAGAATGCGCATGAGAAAGGTACATGTGAATTGCAAATGATTCACTTAACCTATGTTCTAATCTCAGCTTCACATTTTAATCAAATGACCATTATTCATTATTTTCATTCTCACATACAAATGTCATTCTCACTCGATATGCCCTGCGCCGTGTTGTATGATATAAAGTCTGTCCTCATGAACACACAGGTGCATGCGCATTTAAAATCTTGCTGGTACTTTTAGGCAAATCTCTTACTTACAAACCCATTAATTTGTCAAAGCCACTACTTAGAGATAGAATATTTTTTTGATACAAAATAAAATCAAAACAATCAACATATATATTTTTTCATTCACATCCTGCAGAGTATTTCACTCACCTACTTTCAAAATAGGAACCACCGCTCCCCGCAACTCTCTGAAACTTCAAACACAAAACATGTTTTCTTTTGCAACTTGTGTGTACAATCTATCATGTTAAATTTAGATTCCTAAAGTCTACATCAGTGACAACTCTTTAGGCGTGTGATGAAAGTCGTTCTTAGCATCAAACAAGATAAGTATTTGTGTATCGTCTCCACAGGGAATAGTGCGTTATCAAGGACAGTTTAACATCAATTATCATTCAAAGTATTAAGAGTACTTGTTTGTTTGAAATGTGATTATCTAAACTAATTTGCAAAAAGTAAAAGATGAGATAAATAAGGATTGAAACTTGTTAGGAGTAGTGTTCCTTAACCAAGCGTCACACGTAACCTAATGATCCATATGAATTCTAGCTTTATAAACAACATTATCACAATCAATTCTAAACTACCCTTCGTGTCCAAAGTGATATAATTATTTCTAAGTTATCGTTTAAACATTCGTGTCCAAATCCCTTAAACGATAACAAAGTCGATCGGATAACTTAATCGACCGTGTCCAGCCTGATTAAGCATCCGAAAGCATTAAGCTCTTGATTATGGTGATTATCACAAGATTAACAAAGTTGTCAAAGAAGTTAACCTAAGATATATTGCTACTCTAGCTCTAGATTCAAGAGTTTGTGTCCAAATCATCTTGAATCTTATTGAAAGCATTAACACAAGACTAACAACAATATTGAATATAAATTGCTAGAATCATATATTGCAAGATCAAAAGGATTACATGTTTAGCAAGATCAAGTACCTCTCATCCTAACAAAGAGTGTTTAGCTACTCATCATCATGGAAGTCTTGCAAGGATGGATTGAAAAGGAAGGATTCATTACACTTGTGATGTCTCAACTAAGGAGTAAGCATCCAACTTGCAAAACCACTCTCACTCTATGAAGAACTACCTTCTTTCTCTCTATAAAAATATCTAACAACTGAAGAACTAATAAAAGCTAAAAACCCTAGATATTTCCTAAAAGATATTTACAAAGAATAGCAAGTGGGATATTTATAGAATTCCCACTATGCTTGAGCTCGCCTCGCGAGCAGCCTTACTCGCCATGGCGAGTTCTGTTTCCTTCACCATTAAGATTCTGCCACGTCACCCTGGGAGTGTCAAACCGCCCTTACTCGCAACGGCGAGTAGATCTGCTCGCCTCGCGAGCAAGAGGGTGCTCACGGCTTTTTGGCTTGAATTTGATGCTCGCCACTGCGAGCTGCTGTGCTCGCCTCGCGAGCAGTGTAGTACTTGCGGCCTTTTGCACTTTTCTTGGCTTTTTCATGCTTGCTTAGTGTCTTGAGGTCAAATCCTGCACAATTGGGTAAAGTAAGGCAATTAAAGCGTAATAAGGCAATTATCACTTTTATCTCGGCTTTTCCCTAAATTACTTGCAAAACAAGTAACAAAAGTGCTTAAAATATAACATGAAAATATCACTTCCTAGCACTTATCAAACTCTCCCTAACTTAACTCTTTGTTTGTCCTCAAACAAAAGATTGAAAATCAAACAAGTTAATAGAACAAGACACAAGTACAAAAGGTTTTTGAAAACATCTTCAGATAAATGATTTAAAAGTGAATGCGCTGGCAAGTCTAAGTTTCCAACTAATCTAAAATTCTACTACTAACATGAGATGAGTCCTAAGTACAAAGTTCATGTCAAACATTTCAAAACAATAATATATTTATTTACGAACCACACCTAACACACTTCTATGAAAGTAGATAAACAATTGAAATCAAATGAATGAGGGTTATGAACACACATCCGGCAATCAAGTTAACATTCCAATCAAGTTATGTGTCCATCCAAATATCGTTTCAAAAGGCATAAAAACATGGATCAAAAGGTCTTTGAGGGTTATAACTTGGCTTGGCTACAAAAGAAATGTCATATGTGGGGCAATTGAAATCAAAAAGCCTAGCAAAGAGGAACATTCCTTGTATCAACCATTAAAATTCACAATCTTTCCTACCAATCATTACAAACCCTTGGTGCTTAAACATAACAAACTTTGATCTTGACAACTTATTTTCTTTTTGGATTTTTCTTCCTTTTTCTCTTTTTCTTTTCTTTTCATGTACACATTGTTTTTCTTTTCTTTTTGTATTTACAACAACATGTTGTCTTGATCAAAGATAAATTTACACCATAGTACTTGACATAAGATTTACATCTACCTTCTCTCCCCAACTTGAATCAACAAATACCCTAATTGAATGTTCCTCTACTCTAAGGCAAAAGGGACAAATAACATTGAAATTTTAGGGTTCAACAATTAAAAACATATCAGAGTCCTAAAGTGCGTCAAAAATGAACTGGATCTTGAAAAATTTAAAGGCAACTCATCAAGCATTGTGTTTATGAATTGACAGTTCATAATTGATGACTCCGATTCATTTGGCTCAAGTGGGTTAGCAAGTACTCGCTCTTCTCACAAGGTAGGCTATTTGTGGTCAAGTAAGTTTCACTCATAAACAAAAAATGTGCCTTGATCACTTCCATGCCTTCACACAATTTAAAACAATTATTGGATTTAACATAAAACAACTGAGTTAAACAATGAATACCGGTCTCCTTGCATATGTACAAACATTTGAGGTTTCCTCACTTTAGGCTAGTACTACGTGGTTCACAAACAAATAAATTATTGTAAAGAACTAAATGAAATGAAATTTGCACAAAGTACTCGGTCCATATTCGAGTAAAAACCTAGAAAAACTGGAAACTTGTACCTTGGCTTTGCGCTTTTAATCATAACTATGAATCAATATCAATCATCTGAGAATTGAAATTTAAGCTTTGGCTATTAAAACCACAAGGGTACTTGATCATACAAAAAATGCAAAACATGAATTTAACTAATCATAATACGAAAATAAACAATACTAAAATAAATAAGAACATCACAATACTAATTAAATTAATTGTGCCAACGAAACACAATACAACATAACACAATACGATTGTACTAATACAAAAATAAACTGAGTCATTAGTGCCAAATCAAAACACAAAAGAAGTAACAATGTTCAAAAGTATCATAAGAGAAAGCAAATGAAATATAAGGAAGACAGCAAGAAATGAATGAAAGCTTGATAAAATCACTCTATGAAGAACTGGCTTTCAAGACTTTTCCTCCTCCTTAAGATTGCATGTCATCATCCGAGCCATCGTGAGAAGATGTAGCACTCGATACATTTGCTGGATCATCTCTATCATCATCCTCATCACCACCTACATCTTCTCCCATGGTTGCATCCTCATGCCCTGCAAAGTCTCCAACCCCTCCATATGGACCTGGCATGCCCTCAGGCCAATTAACATAGGTCTGAAAAGCCTGTGGTGTCATGAACTGATCCATCACCTCCTATGGGTAGCCTACTTGCTGCTGCATGACATACTGAGATTGTTGGAAGTAGGTGTTTGCACGGTTTTGAGCAGTCAGCATATTCCAAGTGTGCATATTGCTTTGATGCTGCCACTGAACGTAGCTAGCAAAATCAAAGGCAGCAGTGGGTTGGAATGGCATGGGTTCTTCCTGTGGAGGAGGTGCCTGAGAAGATGAAGCTTGCTTACCCTTACCTTTATCTTTCTTAGATTCACCCATGATGAAACGGGTGATGAAAATATCATTGATGGGGTTTCGAATTTTCTCATGAACGGCAGAAGGAAGCTTCATACCGGTATCCTTAATGAGTCCCATGATGAGACCGGGGAAGAATAGGCGGGCTGGTGGCTCACCCTTTCCTTGCAAAGTGACTTTCCTCAACTCCCAAGCAATGGTTCGAGCTATGTCCACTTTTTTGCCATGAAGGATATAGTAAATGAGGGGGCACACTTCCACAACACAATCAGACATGTGGCTACTAGGCATGACATTATAGAGGATAAATTTCTGGGTGATTTTGGCTGGGTTAGTCATGAATTTGTATTGGCAGCGATGCTCTCTCCCGGCTTCACTCTTGTCATAGTTGAAACCCTCAAGCAAAAGAAATCGTTTGATTTCTTCATGAGTTTCATCAACCTTAAAGTGCCCCAAGTTTCTCTTAGTGTGGAATTCATCATACTCATGGTCACGGGGTAGTTCGAAGGGATTGCCAAGGTATTTGTTGATGGCTGCCCTATCAAATTTAATGGTGCGACCCCGGACAACAGTCTCATATGGGAAGATATCAGTGAAGGGGTTTTCTGGAAGAGCATTGGCGTAAAATTCACGCACAAGCTCAGCATTTAGGTTGGTGATGGGGTTACAAAGCCTATCCCACCCTTGATCTTTTAAAAGTTTAGCAATTTCCCCGTAAGGTCCGTTAGGGCTTATGTTAAACACTCTCTCAGCCCATATGTTTTGGTCGAGTAACTCGACATACCTATCCTGATGGTAACGGGTTTTAAATCTGGTTGAGCCAAAGCTTTGGTTTCTAGAGGGTTGGGGTGCAGAGGTTTCACCCTTCTTTCTCTTTTGAGAATTCTTAGGAGCCATACCTGCAAAACAGCCAGGAAATCCATACACAATACAATATAACAATTAAATATCAGTATGGAAACAAATCAGCATAACTGGCATCACTAAAAATGGAAACCAGAACAAAAAATTTCAAGTTCTGAAGCTACTCGCCTCGCGAGCAGCTCTACTCACAGTGGCGAGTAAGCAGATGAATTTCTGGGTTTTAAGATGAACACTCGCCTCGCGAGTGATGAAGCTCGCCACGGCGAGTGACCCAGATTTTGGCCAAAATTGAATTTTTACAGCAGTGGTTTAATTTAAAAGGTATCCTAACCCTAAATAAAGCAATTATGCCCCTTTTAGTGCCAAAGAGATGAGTTAAATCATGTGCTAAGCTTGAAATTCGAATTTGATCCACAAACCCTAATTTTATGAATTTTTTTTAAACAAAAGGGTAATCCCAAAATTGTGGATGCAAATGGAAAAGAAATGAATCTCTGGATGATTTGGTCTCATCTTAATCATTTGGGCATCAGATTAGAACAATAATCAGAAATTACCTAATCCACTATCCTAGGGTTTCATGAATATGTTTTTAAAAAAATGAAGACAAAGCCCTGGGATCAAAACACAAACCTGTTAATTAGAAATGCAGAAATGTATAGAGATGAATTCCTAACTTGAAGCTTGACTTGGATGGCAATTGATTTTTGTTATTGAGAATGATTTGTTTTAGGGTTAGAGTTGTTGTTTTTGGGAGAAGAGAATGGAGAAGTTTTTGAAGAGAGAGAGAGTTAAAACGAAAATGATAAGGAAAAAGGTGGTAATGGGTGGTTAAGGAAAATAAATGTGAATTAGTGGCCTCGAAAAACGTAACTGACCAAAACTGCATTTACTCGCCTCGCGAGCAATTTTACTCGCAGCAGCGAGTGAATTGGTCGTTGACTAAGTTGACTACCAGTTGGCTCGCAGTGGCGAGCAGTTTTACGCGCCTCGTGAGCAGTGAAAATTTTGAATTTTGGCTCCTTCTTTGGATGTTTTGATGCATGCACATGACCCTAATAACTAAAATGCCTTAAAAGCAGTAAATAGACTTACAAAGTTGGGTTGCCTCCCAACTAGCGCTTGTTTAACGTCGTTAGCTCGACGCCTTTTTGGTTAGGGCGGCCAAAATGAAACGGAAAGCACATCATCTTTCGAAACCCTACGTTTTGGTAGGAATTCCATGAACTTTAGGAACAAAAGATTTGGAGTCCATGACCTCCCTAGCTTTGGTTTGAACAAGGCGTTAATTTCATCAATGACTCGATCGATTTCTACCTTGTTCATCTTCTTCCCTCTTGTTACCCTTAAATCTTCCTTGATTAGTAACCGTTCCTTTTTCTCAACCACCGTTGCTTCTTCAATATCAACAATTGTAACTACCTCATTTTGAACAACAACTTCTTCAACAATCTCTCCGACTCTCTCAAACATGTTTGGATTATTTTCTTGTTCTCCAAGAGTGGATTGATTGTTGGCTTGGTTATCCATGATTTGTGCTTGAATCAACCCAATTTGAAGTGATAAAGTCTTCAATCTTTGGTTGGTATCTTGCATGTTTATCATGGATTGTTGCATGAAAACATTCAAAGTATTTTCTATCACCTTGTATCTCTCATCTTCATAAGAATGTTGCTGATACTGAGGATAGGATTCATACTCGGGTGGAGTATAGAAGTTGAAGTAACCATGATCAGCCATGATTTTGGCTTGGTGGTGATCCTAAAACGGAAACAACTAACAAGAAACTTTTCTTTGTTTCTCAACAAGGGGTTAGTACAAACAACTATCAAATAAAGAAAACTATTTATGGATTATATACAAATACTTAAAACGATAAATTAATAGTACTATCTATGATAACTAAACACCATTCCCTGGCAACGACGCCATTTTGATGAAAGTCGTTCTTAGCATCAAACAAGATAAGTATTTGTGTATCGTCTCCACAGGGAATAGTGCGTTATCAAGGACAGTTTAACATCAATTATCATTCAAAGTATTAAGAGTACTTGTTTGTTTGAAATGTGATTATCTAAACTAATTTGCAAAAAGTAAAAGATGAGATAAATAAGGATTGAAACTTGTTAGGAGTAGCGTTCCTTAACCAAGCGTCACACGTAACCTAATGATCCATACGAATTCTAGCTTTATAAACAACATTATCACAATCAATTCTAAACTACCCTTCGTGTCCAAAGTGATATAATTATTTCTAAGTTATCGTTTAAACATTCGTGTCCAAATCCCTTAAACGATAACAAAGTCGATCGGATAACTTAATCGACCGTGTCCAGCCTGATTAAGCATCCGAAAGCATTAAGCTCTTGATTATGGTGATTATCACAAGATTAACAAAGTTGTCAAAGAAGTTAACCTAAGATATATTGCTACTCTAGCTCTAGATTCAAGAGTTTGTGTCCAAATCATCTTGAATCTTATTGAAAGCATTAACACAAGAATAACAACAATATTGAATATAAATTGCTAGAATCATATATTGCAAGATCAAAAGGATTACATGTTTAGCAAGATCAAGTACCTCTCATCCTAACAAAGAGTGTTTAGCTACTCATCATCATGGAAGCCTTGCAAGGATGGATTGAAAAGGAAGGATTCATTACACTTGTGATGTCTCAACTAAGGAGTAAGCATCCAACTTCCAAAACCACTCTCACTCTATGAAGAACTACCTTCTTTCTCTCTATAAAAATATCTAACAACTGAAGAACTAAGAAAAGCTAAAAACCCTAGATATTTCCTAAAAGATATTTACAAAGAATAGCAAGTGGGATATTTATAGAATTCCCACTATGCTTGAGCTCGCCTCGCGAGCAGCCTTACTCGCCATGGCGAGTTCTGTTTCCTTCACCATTAAGATTCTGCCACGTCACCCTGGGAGTGTCAAACCGCCCTTACTCGCAACGGCGAGTAGATCTGCTCGCCTCGCGAGCAAGAGGGTGCTCACGGCTTTTTGGCTTGAATTTGATGCTCGCCACTGCGAGCTGCTGTGCTCGCCTCGCGAGCAGTGTAGTACTTGCGGCCTTTTGCACTTTTCTTGGCTTTTTCATGCTTGCTTAGTGTCTTGAGGTCAAATCCTGCACAATTGGGTAAAGTAAGGCAATTAAAGCGTAATAAGGCAATTATCACTTTTATCTCGGCTTTTCCCTAAATTACTTGCAAAACAAGTAACAAAAGTGCTTAAAATATAACATGAAAATATCACTTCCTAGCACTTATCAGCGTGTACAAAATCCGACTCAATTTTCTAACCCCTCATGTCTCAAACGCAATGTACAGGGTTTGATCTGGTAAAAAAAAAATATGGACGAAAATAAGTGAGACGAAAAGGGCACAATTGAAACAAGGAACAGGTTCGGGTTGCCCCTCAGATTACCCATTCTGTCCCAATTTAGTTTGAGGACAAATACGGCTATGAGAATTTTTTACTGAACATTGTATAGCTACGAGAATTAATATTGATGTTTTCATATGATTAAAAGTATTATTGATTAGTTAATTTTCAAAAAAAAAAAAAATTATGTATTGGTGATTTGTCGTTGATGTTTACATACACCTTTTCACCCCTACAACTCTGAATAAGGTTTTTAGGACTCCACCCTTATTGGAACTTAGTTTCATAGGGACCCTGAAAGTACTAGTACTACTGGTGTTGATGTTTCAATTTCAACCAACGGACAAACAAGCCACTCGTTTGAGTACTCCTTTGTTTAGATAGCTCATAGGCAAACCAACCTCTAAATCAATTTTTGGCGTACATACTCTTGCATGAATGAATGAATTAACTAACCTATAAATTTCTGTACCACATTGCATTTAGCAGAGCTGCTTGGTTTACTAAATTTCATCATTGTTAACTATTTCCTCGGTATGGTTCTTCCCTCTTTATGTACTATCACTAACAATCAGACTTGACTCTAGCTCAGGTTATGCAAATTTGTCTCAAGCTCAGGTTCTGTAAATTTGTCTCACTCTGAGAATCATATAAATCTTTTATTTCAAAGAAAAGTAGTGACTGTGAGAATTACTAGACCATTTCAGCTATTGTTAAAAAGTAAATATGTTTCTTAATTTCCTGAAAATCATCATACAGGTCTAGATAAAACAAAAATAACAACAGACATATCCTTAATAAAAAATGCAAAAGCCAAAGACTCTATTTTAGCAATAATGTATGATTTCTCTACTTATTGGGAGACTATCTTCATGATAAGGGTTGTCGCCGCCCAATGAGGTGGATGGTTGCCTGCTCCTGGATGTAGTGTTCGAGAGTGAACATCTAGTCCCTAATTTGGCGGATGAAGTAGACGAGGGTTGAATTCTCTTCGATGTCATAATCGGCAAGGGTACTCAGGTCGTTAGTAAGCTCACCGCCATAGAACAGAACTTGGTCCTGCACTGGTATCCCATTTATGTCAAGCATCTTCTCCTTCACATCGGCTATTGTGTCTGAACTCTCAACCACGAGAGGTATCATTTCTCCAGTCATATCCTTTACAAAAATTTGCATCTGCACAACAATTACCATCAAATCAATAAAAGAAAACTTGATACTGCTATTTCAAGAATTAATCCAAAAATAGAAAAAACTAACAACCTTAGCTTTGGCATTTGTAAATATGATGAATTTGAGATAAAATGATAGAATATAAATTCAAAACATAAAAGAAAATAACAAAACTTTAATTGGAAAAGAAAAGCAGAGAAAAGAAGATATGAAGTACCATGGGGGTTATGCAAATTTCTAGCTTGAAAGGTTCAGAAGAACCAATTGGAATCACAAGGAACTCGGATAAAAGAGTTGCAGTGGCCTGTTGGACGTACTTCGCAAAAGATTGTAATTTCACTTTGTCTCTCTTGGATCGAACTAATATATCATAACTATACCTTGACTCGGAAGATTTATGATCAATGCAACTAATATTGACTGCATTTCCTAACAACATAGTACTATTATTGAGAATAAACAGTTTTTCATCATTTTCCTCTTGAAGAACAACAATTTCATCATTAGACTTCAAGGGCACAATGAAGGAGTTACCATAAGAAAATTCGACTAGAGAATCTTTGTGTGTATGGCTGAAATGGTTGAACAACATTTCAGACGAGGCAACAAAGTCACAGCCGGAAAAGGGGCAGTGACATGGCACATAGATGCATTCTTTTTCATGGTTCTTTCCACCATAACTTATTATCTCTTTGCAACCGTATTTTTCATTCGGGCATGGTGTTCCCAGAGATCGCAACAGATTGTTAAAGGCTATACAACGTTTTAGGCTAACGTATTTGGAGCAGTTGTGACACTTGTTATCAAGCTTAGGACCACACGTAGAGCAAACAACATGACCGTTATCACACTGAATTGCAAAAAAAAGAAACTCATCAAATTACATCCTAAACCATTACTAGAACAAAACAAAATATTTTTAAGAAAGGCTATGTTTTGCAGTCAAAAGTATAACCAATATAAATCTACTTAACAGGGGACATCATTCGGCCCCCAATACGCTATAAGAACTATAAGAAGGTTGTAGTATGGTTATTAGAGACATTTACATTAGAATTATTTGTTTCCTTTCTAAGTATTTAGCCAATTTATTATTGCCCATTTATTATTGATGTTGTTGACCATATATATATAGGCACGCTCCCTCTGTGTATCAATACAATTATAATTTCATCAATATCAGTTTTTTTCCTATCATCAGAACAAGTTCTGTAATATGGTATCAGACGAAACCTAGGGTTTCGGTTATCCCTTCCGCCGCCAAATTTCTTCTTCAACCTTTCTCCGATCATCGAACACGATGAGCGAATCAAATTCCGATTCTGATCCCGATGTTAATCCGACCGGATCCAAAACAATCAAAGATCCATCGCAGGATCCAAGAAGTCCGTTCTTCCTTCATCCTAGCGAAAATCCCGGTGCGGTGTTGGTATCTACTCCTCTCACCGACCACAACTATCACAACTGGAGTAGAGCAATGAAACGTGCTCTATCTTCCAAGAACAAAATCAGGTTTATCAATGGTACTCTCCCTAAACCTTCTTATCTTGATTCCACATATGATCTTTGGGATAGATGCAACAACATGGTGCTTTCTTGGATCACCAGAACCTTATCTCCTCATATTTTTCAAAGTACAATTTGCATTGAATCTGCATTTGAACTTTGGAAAGATCTTGAGGACCGATTCTCAAAAGGAAATTTCTTTAGGGTTTCTGATCTCCTTCGTGATCTTCATTCCACTCAACAAGGAGATCGATCCCTCTCAAAATATTTTACTGATATGAAAATCCTTTGGGATGAATTGGAAGACCTTCGACCTACCCCTTCTTGCTCCTATGTAAACCCTTGTACTTGCTCTCTTTCAAATTCTGTTCGCAATTACAAGAATATGGAATATATCATCTGTTTTTTGAAAGGTCTTAATGCAAATTACAGCAATGTCCGCACACAAATTCTCTTAATGGATCCTTTGCCTTCAATTTCAAAAGTGTATTCATTAGTGTCTCAACAAGACTTTAACCATTCTGATGATTCCACCACTGTTTCCATCAATTACACAAACCCTAAAAATATCTCAAATCAGTCTAAAGGCCGTGGCAAAGGTCCAAGAACCCCAATGCTTTGCACCAATTGCAACAAAACCAATCATACCATTGATAACTGCTACTTCAAACATGGATTTCCTCCAGGTTATCGATCCAAAACTCAGATTGAAGCCTCAAAAAATGACTCTAACAGTCTTGCTTCTCATCACAGAGGTAACTCCCAACAATCAAGAACCAACAGTGTTGAGCAACATAATCATGACAACAATCTTTCCTTGTCCAAAGAAGAATACAAATATCTGATTAATCTCCTCAAGTCATCCCATTCTGAGTCTTCTTCAAATAAGCAATCCACCGAAGACCTCAAAACTCACATGGTTTCCAACATCAACAAATCTGGTAATATGCTATTTTCCCCTTCTACTTGGATTTTAGATTCTGGTGCTAGTGATCATGTCTGCCCTCATTTGCAATGTTTTACTAGTCTTTACAAAATTCAACCAATATCTGTCTCTTTTCCAAATGGAACCTCCTTGATTGCTCAGTATTGTGGTTCAATTAAATTTTCAGAAAAATTTGAGATTAATAATGTTCTTTTCTTGCCTCAATTTCGTATTAGTCTCATCTCTATTTCTCAATTAACTAAAACTGTGGACTGCAAACTTATATTTTCCCGTAATTCTTGTGTTCTTCAGGATTTGCATACCCAGAGGACGATTGGGCATGTTGAGTTGATCAGCAACCTCTACATTCTCAGTCTACACTCTCAGGGGCCTGCATGTCATGCTGACACTTTACACATTTTAGATTCTAATAAAATTGGGGCAGATTCATCTATTTCTAATTCTATAAGATCTAGCAATTTACATGATTTTGATGTATGGCACTATAGATTAGGCCATCCTTCTACTTCTGTTTTGCAACATCTTTGTACTACTTTTCCTTACATTTCAATATATAAAAACATTGTTTGTGATTTTTGTCCTTTGGCTAAACAAACAAGAATTCCTTTTCCCTCAAGTGAGCATACATCTTCACATTGTTTTGAACTATTACATATGGACATATGGGGACCAATTAGTACTGTTTCTTTACAAGGCCACCAATATTTTCTAACCATAGTTGATGATTTTTCTCGTTTTACTTGGATTCATTTAATGAAATCAAAATCAGAAACTAGAACTTGCATTCAGAATTTTTTTAAATTCATCTCTACACAATACTCTGCTAAAGTCAAAGTTATAAGGAGTGATAATGGCCTTGAATTTGCCATGTCTTCTCTTTATTCTTCCTTAGGCATTTTACATCAAACTTCATGTGTAGAGACACCTCAACAAAACTCTGTTGTTGAAAGAAAACATTGACACTTGCTAAATGTCACTCGTTCTTTACTTTTTCAGTCCCACCTTCCTAAATGTTTTTGGTCATATGCACTCACTCATGCTGTTTTTCTAATCAATCGGCTTCCTACCCCTGTTCTTAAAAACAAAACCCCTTATGAAATTTTCTTTCAAAAACCACTCACTTTTCTTGATCTTAAAGTATTTGGTTGTCTCTCCTTTGCTTCCACTTTACTACAAAAAAGAGACAAACTAGATCCGCGAGCAAGAAAGTGTGTTTTTTTGGGATATAAATTCGGAACTAAAGGCTATGTTGTATTTGACTTACATACTCGTAATATTTTCATTTCTAGAAATGTTATTTTTCACGAACACATTTTTCCATATTCTCATAGTCCATCTTCAATTAATGATCAACCGGCCACTCATAATGATGACATACCTGATCCTTTGTGTTTTGATGACTCCTTTTTATTTGATCACATCCCTTCCCCTCAAAATGAACCTGTTTCAAATTCTACATCTGATCTTACAAATGATATACCTCATTCTGCATCTGATTTGCATTCTAATCACATCAATGAAAGTCGTTTGAGAAAATCGGAAAGAGTTTCTCAACCCCCATCTTACTTAAAAGATTTTCATTGTTATAATATTGCTAATGTTGATGTTTTATATCCCATATCTAAGTCTTTATCTTATGACAACCTTTCTGCATCTCATTATGCTTATATTTCTGCTATCACCGTTAATCAAGAACCTAATACTTATAAGCAAGCAGTTCAACATCCTCATTGGCAAAATGCCATGGATGATGAACTCCAAGCTCTTCACCGTAATAACACTTGGATTATCACTGATCTTCCACCAGGTAAGAAACCTATCGGTTGTAAATGGGTTTATAAAATTAAATATCATGCTAATGGCACCATAGAAAGGTATAAGGCTAGATTAGTCGCTAAAGGATATAATCAAGTTGAAGGCATAGATTTTTTTGATACTTACTCTCCTGTTGCTAAATTAACAACTATTAGATTGCTTCTTGCTATTTCTTCCTCCAATAATTGGCACTTACACCAATTAGATGTTCACAATGCTTTTTTACATGGAGATTTGGAAGAAGAGGTCTACATGAATTTACCTCCTGGACTCTCTACTTCCAAATCCAACCAAGTTTGCAAATTGAACAAATCTCTTTATGGATTAAAACAATCTAGCAAACAATGGTTTTCAAAATTAACCACCGCTTTAATCAGCAAAGACTACAAACAATCCTTATGTGATCCATCTCTTTTTATTAAAAATTATAAAGGTTCATTTACTGCTTTGTTGATCTATGTAGATGATCTTGTATTGGCTGGAAATGACCTAGAAGAAATCACTGCCATCAAGTCTTTCTTGAATCAAAAATTCAAAATCAAAGATTTGGGCTATCTTAAATTTTTTCTTGGGTTGGAAATCTCAAGATCACAGCACGGCATCCATTTATGTCAACGCAAATATGCTTTGGATCTTCTAAGTGATACAGGCTTATTGGCATCCAAGCCAACCACCTCTCCTATGCAACGGGGAACTAAACTTCAACAGGACTCCGGTACCCTCATGGATGATCCGACTTCTTATAGACAACTGGTGGGTCAACTCATTTATCTCACTAATACCAGACCTGATATTTCATACGCTGTCCAACAACTCAGTCAGTTCATGAGCAAGCCAACATCAACTCATCATGATGCTGCCATAAGAGTACTCCGATACATTAAATCATGCCCAGGTCTCGGTCTTTTCTATCCTTCTACCTCTCACCTGCAACACAAGGCTTTTTGTGATTCAGATTGGGCTACTTGCCCCGACACTAGAAAATCTGTCACAGGTTATACTACCTTTCTAGGTGACTCTCTCATTTCCTGGAAATCCAAAAAGCAGCCCACTGTTTCCAAATCTTCTTCTGAAGCCGAGTACCGTGCCATGGCTACAACTGTGTGTGAAATACAATGGCTGACTTACTTACTTCAAGACTTTAATCTGCAATTTCATACACCAGCCCTGCTGTATTGCGACAGTCAATCTGCTCGTCATATCGCTGCCAACACTTCATTCCATGAGCGGACGAAGCATATCGAATTGGACTGTCATATTGTCCGTGAAAAGTTACAACAAAAGCTTTTTCATCTGCTGCCTGTTTCATCTTCTCAGCAACTAGCCGATGTCCTAACTAAACCTCTTGACCCTCTTCCTTTTTCCAATTTCATCTCCAAGCTAGGATTGAAGGATATTTACACTCCAGCTTGAGAGGGGCTATTAGAGACATTTACATTAGAATTATTTGTTTCCTTTCTAAGTATTTAGCCAATTTATTATTGCCCATTTATTATTGATGTTGTTGACCATATATATATAGGCACGCTCCCTCTGTGTATCAATACAATTATAATTTCATCAATATCAGTTTTTTTCCTATCATCAGAACAAGTTCTGTAATAATGGTTGCTAGTTACATCAAAGTTTAGGGAAGTAGTAACAATAATATAGTTGTTCCTGCCACACATATATGGAAGCTCAAAAATAGAAGGAAACATGATCCAAATTATTGTGGTCAACTGGATGATAAGCCCTAGTAAAAGACGAACTGCTAGGAAGAACCCAAGTTTGAACATTGGCTGAATAAAAATTTGTCACTAAATTTTACTTACCTCTCAATCAGACTCCGGATTGCCAACCTCTTTTCTCATAGAGTCGGAAGGTTAAGACAAAGAATATTATTTTATTAGACACGTATAAGCATTTAAAATAAGCAAAAGCTATTCCTCAAATATAACCATTATCTCCAAACACTTATTCATCATCATCTCACAATCTTTACTACTGTACCACATTTATTATGCATCCTTCTCCTTTTCTGCGTATGTTTTTTTTTGTCTCGATACGGACAACTTTGTTCACCATTCCTTTATATATATGCTGCCTACCCAGCCACACATGGTGAGGATGGGAGACAGCCGTTTTGGAGAAGTAATGGAAGACAAGAACAAGGGAGCCCATTTTCCTTGTCATTCAAAATTACTGGAAACAATTTAATCCCAAAAAAGAAATTAGCATAAAACAATTGTCATCTCATCCGTTAACATAAGTTTTTAAAGCCAAAGACTAACCTGATAACAGAAGTGCACATTCAGTGACTACTCTGCAGTTAATTCTGAGTCAGGGACCTTTGTGACAGCGAGGCGCAGAGTCAGGGATTAAAGTTGCCATTTACTCAAAACTTAGGGGAAATAGTCACTTTGGTCCCTGAATGAGTGACGAGTAGTCACAATAGTCCCTCGATGTGTCGAAATTGCAAAATAGTCTCTGATTGTGCACTTTGTTAGTCAAAATAGTCCTTGATATTAAAATATTTCGTTAATATTGTCATATTAGTCCTTCAGTAGACTTACTTATTGTCATATTAGTCCTTATACATACTTACTTATTGTCATTTTAGTCTCTATATCAAAATGGTTATTGTGAGTATTAAGGGATTATTTAAGCTTTATGGACTATTTTGACTAACAAAGTGGACAATCAGAGACTATTTTAAAATTTTGATACATTTAAGGACTATTGTGACTACTTGATGCACATTCAGGGACCAAAGTGACTATTACCCTAAAAGCTTATTTAAGACACTTACGACATAAACCACTCTCTCTCTCCATCCTCCATGCGATCCAAACGAGACACTTCTCTCGGTTTACTGTACCTGTTTCTCTTCAGTTCATTGCCATTAAAATTTACCAAAAATCAATTGAATTTCTCTCTAAAAACAAAGCATAAATCAATTGCCTAAAATGAATTCTAAAATAATTGCCTAAAAATAATTGTTTTTTCACTATGCATTCTAAAATGAATTGGCTAAAAATAATTGCCACCAAAGTTTAAATGAATTGCCACCAAAATGAATTGGCTGAAAATTTGTGTTCCCTATAAATATTTCAATTGCCAAATAATTTCAGTGTATATATATATATATATATATATATATATGTATATATATATATATGTATATATATATATATATATATATGTATATATATATATATGTGTATATATATATGTATATATATATATGTGTATATATATATATATGTGTATATATATATATATATATATACATATACATATATATATATATATATATATATATATATATATGTATATATATACATATATATATATATGTATATATATACATATACATATATATATATGTATATATATACATATACATATATATATATGTATATATATACATATACATATATATATATATATATATATATATATACACATATATATATAGAGGTTGTATCAAGTGAGAGGACTTTTATAATGAGAGGATGAGAGGATTGAATAAGAACCTTTGGATTAAGTTTAATGGTTGTGATTAATTTGCTCATTGGAAAAATCTCATGTTCTGTCTGTAGTTAATAAATTTGTTATCTTCCTCCTAGGCTCCCACGCTCTTATCTCCCTACATCATCTATACTCATGCCCGTGTAATAGTTGTTCCTCAAGAATAAAAAATTCCTTTTGCTCCCAATTTCACTTGCCAAATGAACATCAATTTCATACCTTTAATTCAAAGTGTTGTTTTCAATACATGTTAGGGATTTCTGCAATTGGGTTTAATATAAGTTAGAGGTTTTAGCAATGGTACCACAAGGATAAAAAGGTAGAGAATATATTTAAGCAATTTGATGGTTTAGAATTGAAATCGATGGTAAGAAAAATTGGGGCATGAAACAAAAAATTAGTTTTAGGTTAAAAATTCCAGAAATTGTAGAGATAAAATATATGAAATTATAGTATAAAGATGAGGATTTAAACGCCTTTGTGGGTAGAAACGGTTGTGGTCTTGAAGAAGAAGTTGCAGAGCAGAAGGGCACAAGAAAATGAAGGCGATGGCGTTTTGGGCTGAGGGGAGAACTGAAGAGTCGTGGAAAGGCTGAAATGAAAAGATGGTAAAAGGATAACGTACAACATGATTTTCAATGACCAAATTAATCACAACCATTAAACTTAATCCAAGGGTTTTTATTCAATCCTCTCATCCTCTCATTATAAAAGTCCTCTCACTTGATACACCCTCCATATGTGTGTGTGTGTGTGTGTGTGTGTGTGTGTGTGTGTGTGTATATATATATATGTAGGGTTGGAAATGAGTCGAGTCGAACCGAACTCGCCTGAGCTCGACTCGATAAGAATTGGTTCGGCTCGAAACTCGACTCGAGTTCGATACGAACCTTTTATTGAGTTCGAGTTCGGCTCGTTTAAAGTTCACAAACAGTTCGGCTCGACTCGTTAGGTTCAACTCGTCAATTCAAATCAAATAATTAAAATGCCAATTTTTAATAAATAAATTAAAGGCTATAGCACACAGATTTGTCCTTGGGTACCCAAGGTAAAACAGCACTTTGCATGTAACATAGCAAGTTACTGTAGAGTGTTACTACTATGAAAATCTACTACACACTTCCTGCTTTTTATATAGCTAATCTCATATCTATTCTTTTAAACCCACCGATGTGGGACTATTTTAACTTCTAAAAGCTTAAACTATTGACTGCATATGTTCTTAACCTGTGGAACTTTTTTTTACCATTTTTTATTATCAAATGAGACAACTCTTATTTTATTATTGTTAGTTGTTGGACATATTTCCTGTTTATGTTGGTATGTAATTTATTATTTAATTAAAAAAGACTTAAAATTATTATTAGAACGTACTACCAGCCAACAAACTAGTGCATATAAGAGAGACAAAATCCAATAAAATTCAGGAATTAAAATTGAGAATATCCTCAAAATACTCTATTCACTTCTAAACTATTATATATATATATATATATATATATATATATATATATATATATATATATATATTATCGAGCCAACTCATGAACCAATCGTGTCGAACTACATATAACTCACGTTCGGCTCATTTATTTAACGAACTTAATTTTCAACTCAAGTTCAGCTCATTTGGTTCATGAACCAAGTTCAATGAGTTAATTGTCGAGTCGAATTCCGAACTATATTCGAGTTGGTTCAGTTCATTGCCAGCCCTATATATATGTATGTACATGTTTAGACTGAAAAAACCACACATCAATATGGCCTCAAATCATAAACAAAATGGAAATGAAATGCACCATTTGCCAGATTTAAATGTCAATATTGCAGAAAATTTTGTAATTGATCTCAACAAGTGCTTTGTACCCTAAGAAATCAAGAAAAGGGTTGTTGGTGATTTGGAATGCAGTGATTTGGATTGTTTGGAAGATGCGGAATGGTCGAATTTTTAATAATGTAATTTCGGGGATTGACGAAATGGTGGAACAAGTCAAGGTCATATCTTGGCATTGGTGTATGAATAGGGTGAAAATACCGACTTGTTTATTTTATGAGTGGTGTTGGAACCCAAGAGAGTGTCTTTCTAGATAAGATAGGGGGTGCTTATAGGTGTTGGATTGCTCAGTTGTATTTGTTTTGTGGGGTTTAGGTGCTGCTGTTGCCGTGTTGTTCTGTTTAGGCTGGCAGGTTTTTCTTTTTTGGGGTGTTGGGGCAGCTGTAGCGCTCCCCTTGTAATTGTACTGTGAGTTCTTTCCTTGTTTTGTGGACAGTTCTCCTTCATATATATTATTGCTGATTCAAAAAAAATATTCCAAACTCTCCCGTGTTATCATTTGGAGATGAATGTATATTTGATATAAATATGCAACCACCTCATTCAGATTTGAATGCAAACACGGCTGGATACAATATTGGTATGTTACTTGTGTAATTTTTCACTGTTAATTTTATTTCTTTGTGGACATAATCTATAATATAAGAAAATATTTTTACAGTGTTATTTTTTTTGTTCATATTTTCTATCCATGTTTACAGGGACGGACCCACGTGTAGTGTCCTGTGGGCCTGGGCCCTCACTAGTTTAAAACAAATTAGAAAAATACTATATCCATACACCTGTTCACATCAATGGGACAAACTAAGTAATTTAATTTTAATAAACTAACTCATTTGACTTAGTAATCAAAGATCAAAACCAGAACAAGCTTCACAAAACATACGGAAAACTTAAACGATTATAGAATGTAAAAGGAGAACAAATGTTCAGCCAAAACTGTGACCTACGTCTCCGGGACTTAGCACCAAAGAGTGATTCAACTCTCTATCCTATGTTTAATTCATAACTATCTCAATCAATGTGATAAATCTACACAGCTTGTGTTATTAATTACCAGCTAAATCAGATTAGCTTATATACATACATGGAATAAAATGGGAAGAGGAAAATAATTACAAGTTAGCTTAACTAACTAACTTTTAATTACAACTCTAACCGGTTTAAGTAACTTCACATGCCAAATTTCTTATTGGCAATAAAGTATTAGTAAGCAATAGCTTCCTTGTTGCCTCTCAACTGGCCCGCACTACTAAACATTCCTGGGTCCGTCCCTGCTGATGTTTAGATGTGGACAGCCAACCGCTTGAAGAAAATAATATTGATAACTTGTTTTTTTTTTTTGACAAAATAACATTGATAATACTAGTATGCACCAAAATTTGTATGAAACCACCACTGGGAACAACATTGGTATGTTACATCTATAATTTTTCATATTTTTTTTTTGTTTCTTGCTGGACATATAGCCTTTATATGAGTAAGTATTTTAATCCTAATTAATATCAATATTTAGATTTAGATAGACAACCACTTGAAGGACACAGAGTTAAAACTGGTAAAAACGAGCAGGAAGATATTACTAGTTCAGAATTTGGTACTATCATATTTACATATTTTGTTACTATTTTAATTTCATTATTTAATCTATGATTATAATGTGATGTAGTCTATGGTTCCTCTTGATACAGAAGATAGTAACAGTGCAACAAATTCAGAACTACCGAATGTGCGAAAAAAAAGAATTATGTTGTCCGATTCTGAGAGAAGGATCATATATGAGGCTTTATTAGAAAAGAGTGTAAATGGAAAACCAAAACTAGGTACGACCAAAATTGCGGCGTCACAATTTTCCGTTAATATGCGCATTGTGCAACATATCTGGAAACTTGCTGATAATAAATGAGTTCATGTTGTCGTGTCAAATAAAAGGGTAGGAAAGTGTGGACGCAAGAAAATTCAAGTAGACCTTAATCAAATACGTGGTATTCTTTTGAATTAAAGAACAAATATGCCATCTCTTTTTGCTGCATTGAATGTGAGTATTGGCACGTTGAGAAGACTTCTTAAGGCAAAAAGAATAAGAAGCCACTCAAATGCAATTAAACCATCTCTAACCGAAGAAAACAAGAGAAATAGACTGCAAATTTGCATATCAATGTTTAATAGCTATGGTTTATCACATGATCCAGGTTTTAAAGGAATGTATAACATCATTCACATCGATGAGAAGTGGTTTTATATGACCAAAAAGTCTAAAAATTATTTCTTTGAAAAAGCTAAATTAGCTCACTCAAACTGGCATCAGGGAGAATCAAAAAGTCATATTTTTAGCTGCGCAAGCTAGACCGAGGTTTGATGCGCAAGGAAATGAAACATTCTCTGGAAAAATAGGTATATTTCCTTTCATAAAAATGGAGGCTGCTAAAAGGTCTAGTGTAAATATACCCACGGGTGCACTTGAGACCAAGTCATTAATCTCGGTTAATAAAGAAACCATCAGGACATGCTTCCTTGAGAAAGTCATGTTTTCCATCAAGGAAAAATGGACAATAGAAGAAAGAGGTCAACCAATATTTATTGAGCAGGATAGTGCAAAAGTACATATCAGTTGTGATGATGCAGAATTTGGTCGAGTAGCTTCAGAAGATGAGTTTAATATCCGTTTGATGCGTCAACCAGCAAACTAACCTGATATAAATGTTTTAATTCTTGGTTTTTTTAGTTGAATTCAGTCCTTACAACATATGGAGTTGCCTAAATCTATTGAGGAGCTTGTGGGTGCAGTTGTGAAATCATATGATGCATTTGACACTATTCGAGCAAATCGTATATTTTTATCATTGTAATCTTGCATGATAGAAATCATGAAAGTAGGTGGTAGTCACGACTATGAGACTCGACATATGAAGAAAGCTGCATTAGAAAGCCGAAACGAATTACCGGTGGTTCGGTCCTGTGATATCTCATTGGTGCAAGATGTTCTTCAATATTTTTAACCAACAAGCCCGTGCGAGGTGCACTAATAAGCTCGGGTGGGAAAAAAAAACATACAGGGGGAAATAGGTTGCCATTAGATACGGGCTCGAACAAAAACCCCTAAAAAACCACCCAAAAAAGAATACAATCAACACACCAAATAATGATGCTGCACTATACATGCTAGGAAGCCACATGAATATCACAGCTTCATCACCTATGCCATAAAACAGCATGAAAAGACCGCTCCCCTCCCCCAAAAGCTACTCTCGCTGCGCACCCAATCAAACACACCACAACCAGACACAGCAGGCTTCCAACAACAGCAAAGCACAGCCGGACAGAGCACACCAGAAGTTTATGTTCTTCAATATTTAAATAATTAAGTTTTATCTTCATATGTTAAAATTTGAAGTGTTATTTAGTGGTGTTTGATGTTCACGTCACTGTTGAAATAGCATTGTTTATCAACTTGGCATATCCTTGCATGAATGAACGTCCATAAAATAAAATTCCAAAATATCTAGCAATGAGTACTCCCTTTTTATTCGATAATTAATTAAGGCTTTATTCATATTGATTCAAAAAGAAAAGAGACACGCCTTCCCAACAATGAGTCCTCAGTTACATATAATCAACACCAAACAAGATAGTGGGTCTCTCAAGCTTCGCCTTCATCTCCTTTATATTTTGTATCTTTCATAAAACTTTTGAAGCCACGCCTTCAATAATTTCCTAACTTCCCCTTTGACTTCATTTTCATTGAACTGTCATCTTCTTCGTCGGGAAACTTGTTCAAATCGAATCCACAATCGGCTCGAACATTTAAATCTATATCAAGTGGTGCTCGTCCATGCGGTAAAGACGTGATATCAGCCAAGTCTTCACCATCTTCTGTATTCATAGAATCTTCACCATCTTCTGTATTCATAGAATCTTCACCACTTTGTGTATCATTTTCATTGTTCAAAGAATCTTCCACGATTTCTGAAAATGTTGAGACATTTGCATGACTCATGATTAAAAGTGAATTAAAGTTTTATTCAAGATGCACAATTAAGCCACTTTATATAAGAACTTGTAGATAAAAATGTGTGAAAATGACTAACAAGCTAAACTTTTTTAAGCTTTGTTTGGATGTTTGGAGAGGAGATGAATGAAAGATTTTAGGGGTGTGAAATATACAGAAAAATATAGAAATCTTTTACATTTTTTAGAGAATGATAAACTGGTGTTTATGATTACTTTATTTTTAAATTTAAGAATAGTATAACAACCAAGATTGAATTTAAAAAATTCATATAAACCTTCCAAAACCCTTCTCCAATACAATTTTTGAGTCCCACATGAGGAGGATTTTGTATTATCAATAAAAAATTAACTTCAAAAACCCTCACCTATCAATTTATTCTATTTCTTCTACTTGCTCCTTGACAAAACCTTAACCTATGATTTTATCTCAGGTTCACATTTTAGTCAAATGACTATTCTTTATTACTTTCATTCTCACATACAAATATTATTCTTGCTTGATAAGTCATGTGCCATATAATACAAAGACCGTCCTCACAAAACCACGGGTGCAAGCACATTTAAAATATTTGCTTTTTTCTTTAGGCAAAGCTCGTTATTACAAACCAGTTAATTTGTTTTTGACAAACTAAAATCACAAATTAGAATATTTTTTTATAGAAAATAAATCAAAACAATAAAAATATTTCTTCATTCACATGCTGCAGAGTATTTCATTCCACTCACCAACTTTAAATACAATCAAACACTAGAATCAGACTTTCTCTCTTCATGTACTATCACTAACAATTTGCTTTTCACTACTCAGGTTATGTAAATACTTTCACTACTTAGGTTATGTAAATTTATTTCACTCAGAGAATCACAAATAAATCTACCCTCTTATCCATTCACCACTCTTATTTGAAGTACAGGGAATGGATTCAATTCACCACTCTCTTTTCAATTGAATCATACTCAAGACAAAACAAAAAGAATTATTGTGCGATTTCAGCTAGTGTTGAAAGGTAAATAGGTTTCCTTAATTGCTGAAAAAGATCATTATACAGCTCCAGACAAAACACAAAGAACAAAAGTCAAATCCTTATTAAGAAATGCAAAAGTCAAACACTCTTAAGTTATCAATAATGTTTTATTTATCTACTTATAGGATAGCCGATGAGGTGTGGTGGTCATCTAGTCTGCGAGTCCGCGGAATATGAGGTCAAATAATGATTGTCTTCTAGCGAAATTTCCAATGTCAACGGTTGAGTTCTCCTGGATGTTGTAATTGGCAAGAGTCTGGCGGTCCTTTGTTGGCTTACCGTCAAAGAATAGACGCTGCTGGTGCACTGGGATCCCTTTCTGGTCTTGAATTTTCTTCTTCACATCGAGTATCGTGTCTGAACTCTTAACCATGAGGGGGAACCTCTTGTTTCCATACATGATCTTTATGAATATTTGCATCTGTGCCGCAATTGCCAACGCATTAATCAATGAAAAAAGAATACAAAATCCAAATCTAGGGTAAAAGAGATATATTATAGCATAACAGGGCAAAAGAAATTCATGATCAAATCAAAAAGACATACGTAATTTATTCTTAATGGCTTAGCACAGCAGGTAGCGCAGTATGGGCGCTATATCAAAATCTAGGGAAACAATACAAGAAATTCATATTAATCACATACCGAAACGGAGCTGCTTGTCATCTTGCTACTCAGTCCTTTCTTCACGGCCGTCGCAGGGAAGACAGAAGACAATAGTGAATTTGAATGTTAGGTTTTTTATTCTGGCCCCTTTATTTTTGTTTGTTTATGGACTGGGTTAAATTGGTTTTGGTTAAACTCGTTATCCTGCCCGATCAAACTTACGATGGTTAAAAAAAATAGAAAATTGTTTTTTTGACATACATTCTTTCCTAGAAACACATGGAAATGACCAAAAACACCGCAACGGTAACACTTAGGAAGACAACACTTTGTCGACAGATGAATTCAAGGAGGCCATTTTTTCTGCGCTTATTCGAAAAGCTGAAGCGATGGGTGAAATTAATTGTGTCAAAATTTGTAATAATTAGTGGCGGATCCAGGACCCTGGATCAGGGGGTGCAAAATTTTGACTTCATTAATAATTTTATATATATTTGTGTGTGTGTGTGAGAGAGACCAAGTTTTAAAGTAGTGATTTTTCTTCTTATTCCATCATTAAAATCAGCGCAACTAAGTTGAATAAAAAATAATAATATCAACACAATTAATCATTTTAACACGAACCAACACTTAAATAAAACTCATGTTATTATTAAAATCAATGCAACTAATCATTTTAGAGGTAAAAATTAAAGGGGAGAAAAGAAATAATTAAAAATCACGTTGAAAAGGTAAAAACTATACCATTTTAAAACATACAAAATATTAAAAAAAAATGAGAGACTGAAAGAAAAAAAAAAGTATTCGAAATAAGGTTATTATCAATTGACACAACGGTGTCAAACTTAATACACGACACTTCACATAATTCTTTACCACATAACCATATTATAAAATTCATCGTTGCATTGAAAGTTATTATCACATGGATTATGTGTGCAAAATTTGACATTACTTGGATATCATTTGATACGTTAACTAGATACATAAATATTAACATGTTTGATAAAAAAATCCGTAAGACGTTAATATTGATGCAAGTCGTTGACATATCAAACAATATTTAATGTCAAATTTTGTAACAGCTTTCAATTCAACAAAGAAATTTGTAATATGATCATGTGGTAAAGAATTATCGAATGTGTCATATATTAAATTTGACTTTGGGGTATCAATTGATCATATACTTAAAAAAAATATGAATTATTGAGTAGTTATATATTGTGCTTTCAAGTTGGGTGAATTTGGCATATTGGTAATGTATTATTTGCTACTTGTAGAAATTGTGTTTGATTCCCTTCCCAAGTTCTACATTTTAGCCTTAAGATTTATACATAATGTAAATGATAACATGTATCAAAATGTGAAATGAAAAGGATAATCGGGCAGTTGGTGAGGTGCAAAACTTTACTGTTAGGTAAGAACCGAAGGACATGCGGTGCAATGCAAGTGCAACCCAAAACTTCCTGGGTATGCAAAATATAATAAAACAATATAATTAATATAAAATTTAAGATCTCAGGGTGTGCAGCTGCACACCCTCAAGTGCACTTGGCTCTGCCCTTAATAACGCATCAATTATATTTCACATCTTGTTTGCTGATGATTGTTTCCTCTTTTTTAGAGTCAATGTGGATTTAACAAATAAAATGCAAGTCATTTTATCTATATATGAGAGAGCTTCTAGTCAGGCAGTAAACCTCCAAAAATCGGAGATTTATTGTAGTAGAAATGTTTTAACTATATATCATAATAATATTGCAAGCATTTTGGGCGTGCAGGCTGTTCTAGTTACTGACAAATATTTGGGTCTTCCTTCTATGATAGGAAGGAGCAAAAAATCCACTTTCAGCTTTATCAAAGATAGAATTTGGAAGAAGATCAATTCATGGAGTAGTAAAAGTCTATCAAAAGCCGGTCGTGAAGTTCTCATGAAATCCGTGCTTCAATCTTTCCCTACCTATTTTATGAGTTTGTTCACTCTCTCTGTCTCTCTTTGTGATGAAATTGAAAGAATGATGAATTCCTTTTGGTGGGGTCATTCAGGAGGTCAAAGTAGAGGTATTAGCTGGCTTTCTTGGGATAAATTGTCTATGCACAAGAATGATGGACGTATGAGTTTCAAAAATCTACCTACCTTTAATCAAGCTAAGTTAGGAAAACTGGGTTGGAGACTTACGACAAATCCTGGTTCGTTGGTAGCTCGACTTTATAAGGCAAAATACTATCCTAGGTGCAATTTCTTTGGGTCAACTTTGGGACATAAGCCTAGCTTTTGTATGGTGAAGCATATGTAATTCTAAATTTATTCTCAAAGTTGGAAGCAGATGGAGGATAGGTGATGGTGAGGATATCTCAGTTTGGTATAACAAGTGGATTACAAATGATATTACACTTATTCCACATGCTAATGGAGATTTTCCTCTAGCTGATCTAAGAGTCTCAGATTGCATGCTACATGACCGCAAGGAATGGAATCTACCTTTCCTACAGTCAATCTTTGATTACCAGGTAGTTGAAAATATAGTGAACACACAGCTCTACCCATCAGTGACGGAAGATCGACTCATCTGGAAAAAAGAAAATCATGGTGAATACTCTGTTCGTAGTGCATACCGTTTTTGTGTGCAAGAGTTACTTGATACATCTCATTTCAAGGTACAAGGCTCTTGGAATCTAATCTGGAAGCTCAAGATTCCCCCAAAGGTAAAAAACTTTATGTGGCAAATCTGTAGGAATTGCTTACCAACTCGTGTACGTCTAAAAGATAAAGTAGTCACATGTCCTATGGATTGTATACTGTGTACGGTGGGAAGTGAGGATACACTTCATTTATTTTTTCAATGCCCAAGTAGCTTAAATGTTTGGAGTATGCTTCCTTTCTTTTCTTCTATTTCTATTTTGCTACAACAAGATATGGATAACAAGAATATTATTTTCAAAGCATTACAGGATTTATCTAATGAAGATGCGGATTTATTTTGTTGTGTGTTGTGGAGTATATGGAAATAAAGAAACAACAAAGTGTGGAATGAGGTAATTGATACTAAAGTCTATGTTGGAGAGAGCAAAAGCTATGCTTCATGATTGGCAAGATGCACGTAGGTTTCGTAATACATCTTGTGCACAACCGCGACAAGAAGGAAATGTTAAATGGATCAAACCAGCTGAAGGAAGATTTAAGTGTAATATTGATGCTTCTTTCTCACAACTTTCTAATAGCGTGGGAATAAGAGTCTGTATAAGGGATGATACAGGCACTTTCGTTTTGGCAAAAACTGATTGGTTTACTCCAGTATGTGAGGTACATGTTGGCGAAGCTCTTAGATTGTTATCAGCTATGGAATGGATTCATCAATTACACTTGGGACCTATCGATTTTGGGCTTGATGCCAAAAAAGTGGGGGATAGTTTTTCATCTGCACGTCAGGATGTTACAGAATTTTGGATGATTATCCATAATTGTAAAACTATCTTTGAACAATATTATGTCAACTCTAGTGTTGACTTTGTAAGGAGACAAGCAAATAAGGCAGCCTATAGATTAGCTAAGGAGGCCACATCTTCGGCTAGTTTTCAGATTTTGGTAGAAATGCCAAATTGTATTGAACACATTTTAAGTAATGAAATGATATAAGCTTCTTTCCTTAAAAAAAAAGGCTTAAATATGGAAATGGTCCCTGCAAATATCTGGCATTTTGGTTTTAGTCCCTGTAAAAATATTTTTTTGGTTTTGGTCCTTGGTATTTTGTTTTAATCATTGTAAAATCATTTCATATTGAAATTGGTCCTTATAATATTCATTTTAGTCCTCATTTTGAGGGACTAAAATCAAATATTCTACATATTACAAGGACCAAATCCAATATGAATCAATTTTACAAGGACTAAAACAAAATATCAAGTACCAAAACCAAATTTTTTATATTTGCAGGGACTAAAACCAAAAAAATATTTTTACATGGACTAAAACCAAAATGTCAGATATTTGCAGGGACTATTTTCATATTTAAGCCAAAAAAAAAATTTAATGTTTGAGGGTTCGGCCCTCTTTCACTACAAGAAATTAATAAGTTGATTTCACAGGGATATTTTCCAGGACACAAATCCCTGGAAAATTTGCCAGGAGCTGGCCTGTCAAACCCCTGGCAAATCACCTTTTTGAAAAGCCAAGAACAACCCTTGTCAATATCCCACATAACTGAAAAGAAGCGTATGGCTAAACAAAGGCGCTACATTTTTCCAACACTTATCTTTTTTCATTTCTTCTTATTCTTCTACGTGAACCCTTTTCTTCTTACCCCCAAAAAAAGTTAACATTTGAATTTAATTGAAACACTACAAGATTATTAACAAATAAAAGTCTTTAGCAATATTAAAAAGCATTAAAATTTAACATTTTTTAATCTCTTGGTATCGCGGGACATGAATTTGAAATCGTACCATTGTTATCCGAACCAATCAACTTCGGGTTTGATGGGTTGGTTTGGATTGGACCTAAACTTGAATAAGTCTAGGTAAAATGCATGTAAGTTTGGATGAACGGGTTATCCCTGACTCGTGAACACCCCTAGTTTTTCCTTCAAATACATTTTCCCCCAATATTCCTTTTACTTTTTCTGTTTAAATTATTTTCTTTTTAAATAATGAGGACTAAATTGTCACGTACCTCATTTTGATCAAGTGGATATACGTGGTGGGTAAAACTATTAAATATGATCCTAAATTTACCGTTGGTATAAGCTATTGGGACGACATTTTGCCGTTGGTATAGCGAATTTTATTTGACGGCAACAAGCATATGTTAGTATAGGATTTATGACTTACTAGACTTTTGACCCGTGCGACGCACGGGTCTTGTCGACTATAATAGAGACCAATGAATAATCTTTATTCCGTAAGATCATGGATCGGTCAATAAACGCAAATTAGGATATTAGAGATACAATATTTCAATCAAATTTGTTTTACTATGTCCTTCAATGACACTTGAATCTTATCAAATTTTACATTTTAGTTTTGAAAAACTAATCAATTAAAGAATGTTATTTCATTTATCACAATATATTATTGGGGCATTATCTTCTCATTTTTTTTAAAAAATTATAAAGAAAAACATAAAAGAATACAATATTATATTGTTGCACGGGTCAATTTTATTTATTACTTTTATAGTTAAACATCAAAAATTGACTTGTAATAATTGTTTTAAATTTCTACTAACATGAAAAACAAAGTCACTTCAATTAATACAATTTCTAAATTACATGTACAACTCTAAAAAGAATAATTACACTTTGATATTTACTAAAAGTAATAATATATTTTTCCAACCAAATACATATCATATCCAACCAAATAGAAGAGATCTTATACAATGGATTAATTATTTTGAAGATGTGTGCTTGGTTGAAGAGCTATGTATTTTCCAAAGTGTATAGCAAAAGATGTAATTTAATGCAATTCATGGTTCCTAACAAAATTTTTTGAATTTCAAATTGAAGAAGTGTGGAAGGAAATAGTACATAATTAGGGTTAGCACTTAGCAATTAATGTGAATCATTTGGAGGGAATTTTCTAGGTTTAGTTGTTGCAAAAATTAGGGTAGCCGAGTTTGTATGGAAATTAGGGCATTATGTTTGTAAACGTATTAAATAAGTGTACAACAACTTGTCAAAAAAAAAGTCTATAGAAACAATAAATATATACAAACGATGACACAACAGGATAGGAATGAAAAGGTCATAAAAAAAACGCATGAAATTGGTGCGATGCATTTTTTTAGTATTAAATAAGTGTAAAAAATATTGTTAAAAAAAAAGGCAAAAGGATAGGAATGAAATTGGTGCGATGCATTTTTTTAGATGAAATTTGTTAGGTTAAATTACTGCTAACCTAATACAGCAAATTAGCGGAAAAATATTAGGTTAAATTGCTATAGACCTAACAAAATTAATAAATAAGCATACCAACAATTCTTGGACCTTTACCGACGGTTTTTTGCCGTTGCTATATGGAAAATGTATTGTAGTGTTATCAACAATCGGATGAGGAAAGAAGCATTCAATGTTTTCAGAATATAAACAGTCGAAGAGAAAAATTATTATGTATACTAGCGTCCAGACGGGCACTCCCGTGCCCGTCTGTCCGCTTTTTCTACTGCGCTAACGCCTATATAATTCACACATATTTCTACTACACTAATGCATATATATTTCACACATATTGAGTAATAAATATTTCAATAATTATAAGAACTCAATGATAAATTTAGTGGACATCTCACGCTCACTGTTTCACAAATTAAAGGTAGAAGAAAAAAAAAGGTTAGAAATAGAATTAATATTAACTAAAGAAATAGGTTTGAAAGTAGATGAATATAACTTTTATGTTTTGAGAATAAAGTAAATATTGTGGCACCATTCAATCGCATGAAGTTGCATTGAAAACAATAAGCAAACCCTTGTCTCGACCTTAGGTGCAACTCTACCCTTTCCATCATCTCATGTGATTGTCGTGGGAGTTTGCATTTAGACCGTCGGAGGAGGATGGCCTCCAAGGTCCCCACTATTTTTTTTTTTACCATTTTCCTTACTTCTTCTCATCCCTTTCCCTCCTCTTGCTTATCACATGATTTTTCTCACTATGGTTACCACTCACATGTTCAGCTTTGAGTTCTTAGTTTAAATCTCTCATATTGCTCCACTCTTATTTGGCTTCATATGCACGACTTCAATCCATTCTATTGTAGTCTGTACATTTTGTAAATGATCATCTTTTTTCATTTCCAGTATACATAGTAAGTCACAATCGACAAACCAAAAGAAAAAAAAGGGGTAAAAATCGACTCTTCACAAATATATATGAACAAAAATAAGTGTCTGTCTATCCTTTTTTTTTTTTTTGAGCTAACATGTATGTTTCTGTATGGAATCTGATAATCTCTATTTTTATAATAGATAATCACTTTTTTTTTTGAGCTAACATGTATGTTTCTGTATGGAATCTGATAATCTCTATTTTTATAATAGATAATCACTCTTAGTTTGTGGATGTACAAAAATAATAATAGAGTACAAAAATATTAACCAATAATGTAGAGACTACTTTTTTAATTCTGCCATAAAGAATGTGATATGAAGGCTTCCAAAAAAAAAAAGGGAAAAAATAGATGTAAAACAATTTTTTTTTAAAAAACAAATTGTACTTTCTTTTCCTCTGCTGCTTTATTACTTTTATTTTTTAACCAATATTTTCCTCTTCATCTTGTTCCGTATGAAAATGAAAGTTAAATTAAGATGAATTATCATTCTCCAATAGAAGATTTTAAACTCTCTCTCTCTCTCTCTCTCTCTCTCTCTCTCTCTCTCTCTCTCTCTCTCTCTCTCTCTCTCTCTCTCTCTCTCTCTCTCTCTCTCTCTCTCTTTGTTTTTCAGTTTTTCTATTTTTACCTATGACATACTATTTTGACCTATGACATACTACACACTTTTATGGAACCCTTCTATGTGCGGGGTCGTTCGAGCGCGTGATTTACGCTCGCTAACCCTAGCATCCGTAGCGTCGTTTCTTTCAGAAAACTACTCGGTTTCTTCGCGAGCACATCCGGTCTACGCCTAGTTCAAACGTTGTTGAACCTTCAAAGTATATCCCACGCGAGCGAGCATCGTTCCCTCGCGCAGGTATTAAAAAGGCTTCAATAAACATATGCATAGGTTCATGTTATTCCTTTCAGACATCCTTCCTATAAGCATGACATTTAAACGTACTCCATGCTCGTCTGTCTGCTTTTTCTACAGCGGTAATGTATGTATATACTTGACTATGTTTCTTTGTATAAATTAATATATAGCATGCCATACATAAATACTATAATTTATTTAACACCATTAGGAAGAAACATATCAAAAACTTATGACATATAAGAGTAATATTTAAGATTATGACATATGTTACCTTTTATTCTTTAACTCCTTTAATCCCTTAACTCTAACTCCACTGAGTGAGCTACATATCCCCATTCGGCTATGATTCATTTGGGTGTTTGTCATCTCCTTATTACACTGAAGTGTATATATTTTACCAAGCTTGTTTGTATAATTTTGATTCTAATATAAAGGCTATTTACATATTTTTATAATTTGATACACATACAAATGTACACGTTCTTTTAAATACTAAAAATGCTTTATTTGTAATCTATCTCTTGCATTTTGTGTTCGTCTTGCCTTTTGATAGTGTCTTGATTGTTGACTACAGCTTGTGCATTTTGTTCCAAGGATCGTAGGCCATGAGATTGTGTAGTCCCATATAAATAATCTACATCATTTCCAATCTTTAATTCTCATAGTCAACAACCTATAGAAAAAAATACAAAAGAAAAAACAGTCATGATCCAAGGAAAGAGATAAATTTGATCAACCATACCGAATCAAAACAGACATGTGTGGTAATGAGCTGCAGTGGTCCATGAATACTTTGCCTTAACATGCTTGTTACTTGTCATGTACCTGATATAGAAACAAATAATTTCTAAAAGATAACACTGAAGCATGTCACATTTGAAAACCATAAACAAAATAAAACACATTGTAGTAAATAACTGGTAGATGTAGAAGTATAAATAAAATAAGTACTCTATATAGAGGATAGAATGAAAATATAAAATATGAATGAATGAATACATTCATAGTTAGCAAGATGATTTCATCATTGTAAAGAATAGTTTCTTTCTCATACTTCATTCTTAAATAAGCTATGACCATTAAAAAAATAAATTGCTTTCAGTTTTATATACACCGGTGTACGCATAAGTAAAAGAATTTATTTCTCATACTTCTTATTGATTTTTCTGAACCACATGCATCAGCAAAAACACAAACCCTTCTTTAAATGATAGTAGTGGCAAAACACAGTCGCAATATTCATATTTAATCAGTTTAGAAAAATTAGTCCACAAAAATTGTTAAGATAGAACATCTAACAGATCATTTGAGTAACATATGCAAAACAAAGTGGTCAAAATTATAACTGATGTGCATGGAAAAGTTTCAAAATCAAAACTGAGAATGGAATTAATATTCTACACACCTTATCGACTGCCAACCATTAATGGAATAGATTATCTACACATTGATACGTTAATTTTGTTAACTATTTGACTCCAATTCTTATGTCAGCAACCATAGTCTTCAATTTTGAGCCACCACATATAAGACACACAGTATCCAAGGGAAGAAAAAAAAAGCATAAGCATTAGCGAAATAGAAACAAACAGTAGAAGTAGAGAAAGCGAAAAATGTAATAGATTCGTAAAATTGAAATTTCGAACAATAATATCAAGGAACATGAACATATATATATGTAAGGATGACAAATAGATTAATTGTTTGAAAGGGAAAGATATACGGTAAAATAGAGGGGGTGGAGATTTACGTCTGCACCGGTGCCTTCCACGCAATAACATTGTCTCTGTTGCAAACCACTTTTTGTCCTCGCAACGATCATGCTGCTGCGGCACAACATTGGTATCCCTCATTCTGTTCACAACACATCTGAATATCCGCTGCAGTAAAACATGACTTTGGTGTCAGGGCTATCTTCATATTGATTTGTTATGATTAATCCCTATTTATATTTTTTGTTTCACTTCAGTATCCTCCTATATTTTTTTTCTTTCTCTCTGTTGTAAATTCCCATATTCCAAGTCACATTGTAGGTCATAAACAAAATTTCTATATAAATGAAAACTGAACACAATCCACCCATCAAACACAAAAAACAAAACTTTTACAAAAACAAAAGTCATAAACTTAGGACAATTATAGCATGAAAAAATAAATAAATAAAGAACCTGAATTTTCAAGGGAGAGTGATATATTATTACCTGTGGCATACCCTCAGAATAGGTATAAGTGAGTGGTTGATTCCAACACGGTTTGATAATCACGTTACAAAAATGTCCCATCCTGCAAAAAAAAAAAAAAAAAAAGAAGGATAAAGCAAAATTAGAAGAAAAAAAATTAGAGATGGATAAGAGATTTAAAGAGAGTGTGCGATGACCCCTTTTCACAGTGGCAATTTTCCTTTTACAAAAATGTGATTGTGACGCTTCCGCAAACCTTATTTCTTCGTCGTCTATATTCTCTATTATGTCGTTTTGCTGTATGTTGAAGAACAGTTATAGTAAATTTTTTAAGAGCAATGCTATATCTCTAGGAAAAAAACATCAAGAATTATTCAAGAATAAAGAGCAACCAATCACAATGCACTATTTGCCACAATTCAAGGAGGTGTGGCTGAAAAATAGGAAGTAGACAAATAAATCATGCAATTAAAACTTGCCACATGTGTCTTGAAAAATTCTTGATGTTATTTTTCTAGATAAATAGCATTTTCCATTTTTTAAATATGGTATTGGTAACCAACTTCCACTTCCAACGTTTGGGTTTGTTGGAATATTCACAAAATCTTAGGGGTAAAATGGGTAAGAAAGTAGGCTACACCAAAAGCATGTATTGCCTTTATTAATAGGTATAGATTTATGTTTTTCAAGAGTGGAGAAGAAAATTATTATTGATATTAAATAAAAAACATGATCATTGGTGAATTACTTTACTAAAGAGTTGAGAAGAAAAATTAAAAGACTATCAATTTGATTTGATTTTAACTTATTAAATTTTATGCTATTCACGTCTTATTTTGAATCCACCTTGAATATCTTCACAGTTAAACCAGTCCTGATTACTATTTAAATTACGCAATGATTTTGTTGTCAAACCAGAAAGTTATTAGAATTTTACTAATACCTTTCAACAATGATTTTTTTTTTCTTCAAACGATTACGTCAGTGAACGAATTTTCTCTCTCGATTGTGGATTTCTTACCTCCTATAAATAGTATTAAGTGTGACAAAGTATTTTTGAGAACTAAAATGCTGTAAAAGTTAGAAGCAGAAAATATACATTTAAATTGCAAAATACTCTTTCCGTTTCAAAATGAGTGAAGTAGAAAAGATACATTTAAATTACAAAATACTCCATCCGTTTCAAAATGAGTATCACTTTAGCCAAAAAAATTTGTTTTAAAATGAATGTCACTTTACATTTTCAATACAACTTTAATTTTTTTCTTCCAACTTTACCCTCAATAAATACTTCAACTTTTCTCTCACACAATTTTCAATGCAACTTTAAGTTTGTCTTTTTCTTTTCCTTCAAAAAAAAAAGTTTGTCTTTTTCTTGTAAAGTAAGGGCAGTTTAGTAAAAGTGTTATGTCTAATAATTTTTCTTGTAAATCGCACAATTAGCAAAAGATAGGAAGAAGGGGGGGGGGGGGGCAATTAAGCCTTTTAAATTTAAGAATTAAGAACAGTATAAAAGAATAGTATAACAACCAAGATTGAATTTAAAAAATTCGTATAAACCTTCCAAAACTCTTCCCGAATACAAATTTTGAGTCCCACATGAGGAGGATTTTGTATTATCAATAAAAAATTAACCCCAAAAACTCTCATCTACCAATTTATTATATTTCTTCCACTTGCTCCTTGATAAAACCTTAACCTATGATTTTATCTTAGCTTCACATTTTAGTCAAATAACTATTCTTTATTACTTTCATTCTCACATACAAATATTATTCTTGCTTGATAAGTCATATGCCATATAATACAAAGACCGTCATCACAAAACCACGGGCGCAAGCACATATAAAATCTTATTGCTTTTTTCTTTAGGCAAAGCTTGTTACCTACAAACCAATTAATTTGTTTTTGACAAACTAAAACCACAAATTAGAATATTTTTTTATAGAAAATAAAATCAAAACAATCAAAATATTTCTTCATTCACATGCTGCAGAGTATTTCATTTCACTCACCTACTTTAAATACAATCAAACACTAGAATCAGACTTTCTCTCTTCATGTACTATCACTAACAATTTGCTTTTCACTACTCAGGTTATGTAAATGCTTTGACTACTTAGGTTATGTAAATTTATTTCACTCAGAGAATCACAAATAAATCTACCCTCTTATCCATTCACCACTCTTATTTGAAGTACAGGGAATGGATTCAATTCACCAGCACCACTTTCTTTTCAACTGAATCATACTCAAGACAAAACAAAATGAATTATTGTGCGATTTGAGCTAGTGTTGAAAAGTAAATATGTTACCTTAATTGCTGAAAACCATCCCGAGTAAAAAAGATCATTATACAGCTCCAGATAAAACATAATGAACAAAAGTCAAATCCTTATTAAGAAATGCAAAAGTCAAACACTCTTAAGTTATCAATAATGTTATTTCTCTACTTATAGGGTCGCCAACGGTAGCAGAAAATGAGGTGTGGTGGTCATCTAGTCCGCCAAGCCGCGGAGCATGAGGTAAATTTGAGGAGAACGCAAAGTCATTTCAATGGTTGACTTCGCTTGGATGCTGTAATTGGCAATGGTTTGGCGGTCCTCTATTAGCTTACCGTCAAAGAACAGAAGTTGCTCGTGCACTGGGATCCCTTCCTTGTCTTGAATTTTCTTCTTCACATCGAGTATCGTGTCTCAACTTTTAACCATCAAGGGGAAGCTCTTCCCATCATACATGATCTTTATGAATATTTGCATCTACAGCGCAATTTCGAACATACTAATCAATGATAAAATCAACAGAAAGAAAACAAAATCACTTGCAAATTTTTTTATGGCATAACAGGGAAAAAGATATTCATAATCAAATCAACAGAGAAGCAACATGGCTCCCGGATGCATTCATCATGCTTGTTCAACGGTGTTTTTCACTCGAACATAAATTTCCATAGATGCAATATATTCTCAATGGCTTTATACATATATGCAAAATTCCTTCTTGAGCTAATAAGCACTTGAAACACTTGTTCCCAGTTTAGAATTAACAGGTAGAGCAAATAATATGACCACCACATCAAAGAAAATAATCAAATTAGACTTTGAAACATTTTCTAGAATAAAATGAAGAGATTTCTTTGTAGAACAGGTACCGCAATATGGCTGCTATAACAAACTAAGAGAAACAATACAATAAAATAAATTCATGCAATACAAGAAATATTGATCAAAAAATAAAGAAATTGATCAAAAGAAATTCATACAATACAAGATATTCAGACACACATAAAAAATACGTTCATATCATACACATACAGAATTTAACGACACTCACAGGAACGGAGCTGCCAGTCATCTTACTACTCTGTTGTCTGTTCACCGCCTTGCAGTTGCCTTCGCGTCACCGTTGCAGAAAAGAGTGAAAAGAGAGTATTGAATGTTAGGGTTTTTTTTTTTGGTCAATTAGCCTAGTGACTAAAATTCACCTTTTTCAAGGTAGTGGGGTGGGTTTCTATTCTGGCCACTTTCTTTGTTTTCCACTTTGTTTGTTTTCCACTTTGTTTGAATAATGTGTTTGGCCAAACACTTAATTCGTTTTATTATTAAACTCCAACCGATCCAAGCGGGTTGTTTTGGGTTGGGTGAATGGGTCATTATACATAATTTTTTAAAAAAGATTTGCGAAAAAATCAATAATTAAATATTATTCTATTTAATGAGAATATTTTTTTCCTAGTAACACCGTTTAATAATCTAGTTACACCCTTGTAAATTTTCAAAATCAAGCAATTTCCCCATTAATCATTTTTACGGGAACTGAGTAACAGCATTGAAAGTCCACCTTTATTCAAAAAAAAAAAAAAACATTGAAAGTCCACCAGTGAAGACATTCCATTGCCAAATTTAGTCTTCATACATCGCCGTACTTACTCTTTATTTGATTTTTCAAATTTCTCCCCAAGCTATTCCCCAATTTTTTGACGGGTTTCAAACCAATTTTGACTTTCCCCGTTCACTTGTTTTTAACCAATTTTAAACCCTAAAAATTTCAAATCGAAGTTCAATTTTCTGTTCTGGAAGATTGCAATCACTCGATGGAAATTTCTCTTTGGATAAGGGTGTCCATATTGTGGGATGGGATAAGATCACTAGGCCGCGGGAAGTTGGTGGTTTAAAATACGGCTATCCTGGGAAGGCTGGTTCAATTTAACTCATAAGTTGTGGGTCTCTCTGATTCGACACAAGTATGTTGGTGATAAGTTCTTTCTTGATATGGTCATAACCCAAGGTCACTGTGTGGCAATCTATCATGAAAGCATAGGCATCACTTCGAAATGGGTTCAACTATAGACTGAGAGATGAGTCTTCTTCCTTTTGGTATGCGCCATGGACTAAATTTGGGAAACTGTGCGAACATGTTTTATATGTTGATATTCATGATGTCCACTTGACAATACCTGAAGTGATTCAAGATGATACTTGGGTGTTAGGTCGTTTATATACCCAACTTCCTTCCCCTGTAGCCGAGGCTATCTGTGGCACCCCAATGTGTTTCAATGGTCGGATTCAGGATGGCTTTACGTAGAAGGGTAATCTGGAAGGTATTTATTCGGTGAAATCTGGGTATAAGTGGCTTATGAAGTGGAACGCAAGCGAGGATGAGGTCGGATCGTGGAAGTAGATTTGACGTTTAGCTGCTTATGAAAAGATTAAATTTCTATATTTGACGATTTTCCATGATGTTGTTCCTACAAGGTTGTTGCTGCAAAACAGAGGTATCCTACACCCTAATAATTGTCCGAGGTGCCTCAATAGTGGTGAAAGTATCATGCATTATTTTCAGGATTGTCCGTTTGTTAAGCATTTTTAGCTTGCTCTCAAATTTGACAAAATTAACTTCTATTTAGGGAATTCTATATTCACCTGACTCAGACAAGGCGTGTTTAGCGCAAATAATCAATTATTCTCTACTGCTCTTTGGTCGATTTGGTGCTCACGAAACTCACTTTGTATTGAGAATGAGAACTCTGACAACCCTTCTTTGTTCTGTTTTCTCTCTGGCATTATCCATGGATATAAGAGGTCGTTATGTGACTTGGCATACAGAGGAGAGTATGGCAGTTGTCTTGAATGTTGATGGTAGCAGTTTTGGAAATCCCAGAATATCTAGTTTTTGTGGCGTTTTTTGTAGGAATGATGGTAGTTGGCTATATGGGTTTGTTGGAAATGTTAGTATTTCCACAATCATACACGTAGAGTTGTTAGCTCTATATCATGGCTTGAAAGCAGCTTGGGAAAGAGGATATAGGGATGTGATTTGCTACTCTAACTCGACTCTGGTTGTTCAGTTAGTTTCAACCATGGTGAATCATTGACATCATTATGCGGCAATTATCAGTAATGTGTAGGATTTATTGCAAAGGAGCTGGAGCGTCCAGTTAAAGCATTTTATTAGGGAGTCGAATTCTTCTGTGAATTTCATGGCTAACTAAGAGCTATAAGTGTTGAGATTTGGCGTGAGTTTTTGGAGCCACCAGAGGGATTGCTTCCACTGTTGCAGGCTGATGCGCAGTGAGAGTTGCATCACAGAGAATGTGTCATATTTGAATTATTTTTGAAGATGTGTCATATTTATTTATGACGCGGTAGTATTTGTGAGGCCACATTGAATATCCACGTCAGCAAAATAATTGTTGTTATGTCATAAGCGAATAGCCTATGTCATCAAAAAATGATCCTAAAATGAAATGAGAGATCATAATTTCAAAAATCGTAAAATATAGGAAAACAAAAAAAAATGTTTTTTTTTTTTTAAAATACGGGACCAATACTCTATAGCTTTTAAATAGTGTGATCAAATGTATTTTTTTTAAGCTAAAATGCAATTAGCTGTGGTTGGAGTTTGATTGTGGGGCTTTTGTGTGGTCTGACGTGTTGATTTTTAATTTGAATCTTTAAGAGACATCTTACAAGTTTTAATAAAAAAAATGCAATTATTTTAGATGATTGCTCAATCTTCTTTTAAAATGCTACATTTTACCATAAGTTTTCGTTGGTGTATTTTGACAAATTTTGAGTATATAGGGAGCCAAATTGAGAAATCTTTGTGTTTTCATATGAGATTCTTAAAAATAAAATAAAATGTAGTGATTTTTTAAAGATAATGTTAGAGTTCAATTGAATGCACTTGCAATGCAAAATAATTTTATAAAAAACCATCATTATATAATGTCATGCAACTAACTCCAAGATGCTCATTGGATGAATGTAAGTGGAAAAACTATTTTACATTGTCAATACATCTATAAAAATAAATATCCTTGGAAAAATTATTTGAGTATGTAATTTGTAAGAGCAGTTTAATTTGAGCGAACATTTCCTATTTTTTCTTTTAGTTTTGTTTCTTTTAATTGTTATGTGGACTTTAACCAAGCATAGTGGATACCGATGCTTATATATGAGTACCAAAGGCACCAAAGTTGCCCATTAAATTAAATAAGAATAATAATGGAATATTTATTAAACAATTTTTGTATTTATTTTTTGTAGTTACGTTGTTACGACGCACGAGTACCTTAGTTTTTAGAGAATTGTCGTATCCGTGTACTTGTGTCCATATTTTACTAGGTATGATGCCCATATCTATGCAAGATAGTATTTATTCATGGATGCAAAAATCTAGAACTTATTATGTCGAGAAATGTGACAATTTTCATGATAAAAAGGATAAGGCAAATGTTAACTTGTGCCCTCAAGGGCACATGTTAAGGAACTCATTATAGAAATACACATATCAAAAGTCGTGTAGTCAATTTTTTAAAAGTTAAAATATTATGTTTTCCAATGCAAAATTACTCTTTTTAGGTTCTTTAACATGTGCCCTTAGGACACAAGTTAACATGACCCGAAGGATAAACATATCATTGCAGTAAAGTAATTAAATAAAGGTGATAAACATCTTTATTTTAGTACTCAATTATTACAAGAACCATCAATCACACATAATCTTATATCAAGCTCTCTTTCTTTTTTTTCTTTTCAAAATTGATAGTTTAAGCTCTTAACACTTTATTTTAACATGAACGCGAAATCAAAACCTACAAATCTAAAATGCAACTGTCTATGTAAACTTGGAATTTTTAAATGATTATTTTCTTAACGAGGGCAGCTGGGCTCAAAAGCAAGTGGTAGAGTGCCGAAGAGAATAAAGGGAACACCCTTAGATACAAATCGTCTCTTTGGCTTAAGAATAGCACCATTGATACCACCATGGAGATTTGAGGGTTTTAGGCCATGTGGTGCACTGACCAAAACAACTTTGCACTGCTTAGCAGTATAAATGGTAATGATCTTTGGGCCTACGAGAGAAAAGTGACCGTCTTTGTCAGTCTCATCCAACTTGTACTTGGTGTTGTTGCATTCGAGCTTCACAACGGCACCTTCAATTTCAAAACAAAAGATGCATAAGTTTGACATACCAATGAAACAAGACCAACAAATAATGTATATACTATTTAACAAAAAACAAATATTGTATATAATTTAAAAAAAAAATAAACACTACGTAAAATATAAAAGACAAAAACATAAAACTACATATGCATAAATAAATGTTGTTTAAGTATAAAGCCTAGAAACAAACCAGAAAGCGGTGTAGCTTCCTTGAGGGTGTCAAGACCACTATACTTGCAAGATTTGACATAAACAACACCTCGAACAACCATGACGCTTCTAAGGACGGGAGTGGGACGCAATGGCGATGGTGAGTGAGCGGGAGGGTGGTGACGGGTTGGGGGTTTTGCAGGTACAATGGTAGATTGGTGGCGAGGGGAGGGAGCGGAAGATTGGTGGTAAGGAGAGGGAGAAGGTGATGGGGAGTGATTGTGGTGGTGAGGGGAAGGAGAGGGTGATGGTGAGTGATGGTGGTGGTGAGGAGAAGGAGCGGGAGATTGGTGGTGAGGGGAGGGAGCAGGAGATTGGTGGTGAGGAGAGGGAGAAGGTGATGGGGAGCGATTGTGGTGGTGAGGGGAAGGAGAGGGTGATGGTGAGTGATGGTGGTGGTGAGGGGAGGGAGCGGGAGATTGGTGGTGAGGGGAGGGAGCGGGAGATTGGTGGTGAGGAGAGGGAGAAGGTGATGGGGAGCGATTGTGGTGGTGATGGGAAGGAGAGGGTGATGGTGAGGGATGGTGGTGGTGAGGTGAAGGAGCAGGAGATTGGTGGTGAGGGGAGGGAGCGGGAGATTGCTGGGGAAGAGAGGGAGCAGGTGATAGTGAGTGATGGTGGGGGGAAGAAGGAGGCGATTGGTGGTGACGGGAGGGAGCGGGTGATGATGAGTGATGTTGGTGGTGGGGTGAGGGAGCAGGTGATTGGTGATGAGGGTAGGGAGAAGGTGATGGTGAGTAAATGTGGTGGTGAGGGGAAGACACGGGAGATTTGTGGTGAAGGGAATGATCATGTGATGGTTTGTGAAGAGTTTCAGACTCTTTAGAAAATGCACTTAAAGGGTCAAAGCCATCAAAATCGAAAATATCATTAAATGAATTAAAAAGGTCTTCAGCAAATGCAGTGAAAGAGGTTAGTTGGAGTAGGAGTAGGAGTAGCAAAAATGCTAGAGTTTTGGTCATTTTTCTATGTAAGAGAAAACAACCTTCAAAGAGAGGGAGAGGAAGTGATGTTGTGATGTGAAAGTGAGTGGAAAGGGTTTATTTATTTATAGGATTCAATGCCCAAAATCATTCCTAAATTTATTCACATGGTAGTAAACTAATTTTCGAAAAATAAATGCTGTTTCTTTATTTTTGGTTTTCAGTTAATGCCCACATTCATTGAGTTGTAATTATATTTAAGGGGCAAATAAATTTTTTTTTTGAATCAGAAGGGGCAAATAAAATTGTTTCTTTATATATGTGTTTTAGACCATCTATAACATAGCACTCCATTTTGGGTGCTTAAGTGGGTCATGCATGTACACATCATCTATTTTTTAATTTTCAATGATATTACTTAATATTTAATAAGCACCCAATTTCTCCAACTCAGCATCTCAGAAAAAAAAGTTAATAAATAGATCATATTAATAACTCAATGTCATTGTATTTCAACAAAGTTTATTCTTTTGTGTACAATTTATTACGTATGACCCACAAAAATTAAAGAGAGAGGGTACTTATATAGCCACCCTTCTCTATAAGCACCAAACATTTTCTCTCCACAATGGAGGTGCTTATTAATTTCGGTGATAAATAGGTGAAGCACCCACCATTGTGGATGCTCTTAGTGCAAGATATAAGTAGCAATTTGGCAAAGAAATGTGGGAAATTAAAATTTGAAATGTGGTACACCCAAAAACAAGGGGACGCTTGAAAGAGGCAGCGCATCCCGTTTTAATCAAAATATTAATTTTATTATTTATGTTGATTAATGACACCTTGTCCAAAAAAAAAAATGTTGATTAATGACATTCCAAAAAAAGAAAAGAACATCCTTAAAAAAAGAAAAGAACATGGCTACGCAGTGCAACTTGCCCTTTAACGAAATTTGACGAACATAAAAACCCACTTATTATTCATTGGTAGTGTACTAGTGTGGTAATATAGAAATAGGACGAGGGCAAAATTGAACATCTCAAACAACCGTTAATATTTACCTCTTTAGTCATTTTTTTCGTTTAAGTGTTTTCCCGTACGATGCAACGATTTCCTTCTTAGAATAGAAAAGGAAAAGTGTCGAATAGGTAAAAGAAAATTCGTTAAACCACCACGGCCAGTGGCGTTGCCAAGACCCTGGACCAGGGGGTTCAACATGTGTTTGGTGCTAGGGCGGCAAAAATTAATTCTGAATGAATTGATTTTGTGTAATTGATTCTTATTAGAAGTTAGTTTAATGTAAAATGATTTATGTTTGAATATATTTAGATTAAAGTGAAATCGTTTGGGAGAGTCCGTCTTTGATTTTTGAGTGAAATAAATTTGGGCCAGATGTTACTTACCTCCTAGTCGAACTCTAGATAAACTTTAGATCATGACTCATTATCCTATAAATTAGAAGGTTGACATTAAAGAATTAACTGGGCCGTAACATTAATATATAAAACAAATAATTGCATGGCATGAGTTTGGCTTAGGAGCCAATTTCTTGATTTTATTTTATACTATTTTCATAATAATATAAAATATGTGCTCAACAAAGCTTTATAGGTTGGACAACTAGCTAGCATGCAGTGTCACGATGTTGGTGCAAAAAATTGGTATAGGAATAAAGAGTTGAGGGGGTGCACTTGCAGCCCCTGGCTGCAACGTAGCTCCGCTCCTGAGTCCACGGCGTGTGTACTCGGCTGAATCCCATCTGTATATTTTTTAAATTTTTCACTATTAACTGTCAAAAAAAAAAAGGTCACACCATGATTCGTTGAATTCAACAAATTAAATGATTCTTCGCACCGTATAACAAGACTCTTGAATCACTAAAAAAAAAAAAACAAGGCCCTTGAATAATAAATAAATGAATTGTTTTTTTATAGATGGACGAAATGATAAATATATCATAAACTCATACATGCCGTCCCTGTGAGCTTAGCTCAATTGGTAAGGACAATGCATAATATATGTAAGGTTCGAGGTTTGAACCCCGGCCACCACAAAAAACTCACACATGCAAAATTAAGGTGTCGGGGTTCAAACCTAGTCAAGGCGTTTGTCCTAACAATTTAGGTATTTTTTGTTAGTTGATTTAGGACTTATGAGACGATGACCAATTTTTTATTAGTTATTTTATATATTTAAAAAATTATAACAATTAAATATTATTTATCAAAAGCGTCGATAAAATAAAATGACATTATTTTCTAAAACAAGGCCGTTGTCCATCTATTTTTAAATCTGGATTCTTGGTTCCTTGGGTTTACGCTTTATTACTCACTCTGTCTCATAGTGAGTGACTCAATTTAACTATGTGCATTATTCGTATAATATACTTTGACTATATTTTTTGTTACTATAAAGACAAATGTTGGTATATAAGATATTGTCTGAATTATTTCATTGAATATATTAAAGACCAGTTTTATTTGTAACTTTCACTAATAGATAATTAAATATATTAAAGACTAAATATGTACATTGACACATAAACAACTAACTAAATCAGTCATTTTGGGTCGGATGAAGTATAATTTTAATCCTGATCTAGAATTTCAACCCAAAAATTTATAATATTTTGTCCCAATTTCATAACTCAAGAGAAAATGCAAAAAATATCGTTCTGTGACCATAAATTGCCACTTTTTGTTCCAAAAATCAACTTTATAGGGTAAAAAATTAGGTACGGTCAAAATTGCAATAATGCGAAAAGTTTTTTTTTTTAGGAAAATAATGTAAAAACTTTTTTTTTTTTGACAAGAATTATGTAAACACTTGAAAACCAAAAGTTTTAATTTTAACATTTTTTTTTGTCAAAAAAAATTAACATTTTTTTTGTTAGAAACCTAATGATTGTTTAAAGCTTTCCTAAAAAAGATTCTTTAGGGTGTGTGTGGCAGCGAGAAGAAAGTGAAAAGAGAGAAATAGGTGAGAGAGAGTATGAGAAGAGAGAAATATGTGAGAAATAGAGTAGATTTGATGAGTTGTTTGGTATAAGAGAAAGAAGAGAAAAATAGAAGAGAGAGAAGTATGTTTAATTTTAAAAAGACAAAAATATCCTTGCATTTAATTTTGATTGATTTTTTATTTTTGGTCAAGTTTATTTTGTCTTTTAATATAATTTAGTTATTATTTTAATTATTAATTTACATAATTAATTTTATTATTATTTTAATAAGTAAATTAATTAAAACATACCCCTTGATAATAGCATATACCTTCACATGTTAGCATTCAATCAAAGAAAAATAACGCATGAGCTTTGAAAAATAGGGGAGGACAGTTTTGGAATTAAACACGTCAAGAAACTTTCTTCTCATAAGTGAAGAGAAATAAAAAGTAGGTGGGACCCATGAAATATGATCGCTCTTCACTAACTCTCTGATGCTCCAAACTAGAGAAATGTCATCTCTCTTCAGACTTTCTCTCTTGGCAATCTCTCTCTCACGTATCTCTTTCGTTCCAAACACAGTGTTAAAGCCGTCAGTGTCATATACGTTTTTTTATTATTATTTTTAAATGGAAATCTAAGCATTTTAAAATTTTATTATGATTTTCAATTGTGTGTGAGAATGAAATTTATCTTACATGATTCGAGTATGAATATGATGCAGGGGGGTGTATCCCGATTTATGGCAAATCTTAAATAGAAATATTTTTCTTTTGACAGGAAATAGAAATTTATTTCTCCTCCTTAAGAAAAAATAGAATCAATGTGGTTATACGCGTATTTTTAACAATTTTTTTTTTTTACCAAAACTTTTTATACTTTTTTGATTGAATGTGGATCCGGTCAAAAAAGAAAGAATTGATATTGTTAAATGGAAATTTTAAATTTAAAGTAATTTTATGAAATTATTGAATGAATTTAATTAATCCTCTATACATACAAATGCAAATGTTCAAAATGCATAATCCAAGTGGCAATCCAAAATTCTTTATACATGCAAATGCCACGTGTCCTATTTTATGGAAGCAAATTTCAGAGGAAAGTTTTTGGTTCTACAAATCACATGAAACCATAGACTGTGCCTATTAATTAACATCAAAATAGAATGAAATTTCTTGTGATTTGAAACAGTTGACTATGATTCTAAGGGTGTGTTTGTTTCAGGTTTATCAAATTTATTTCTAGGAATAACATTCCTTAGAATATAAAGATGGGAATTTTATTCCAAGGTATTTAGGAAAAATATGTTTGGTTAACTTTATAATATTCCTAGGGGTGCGTTTATTTCAAGTTATCTTCGTAGATTCCCGGGAATAAAACGATAGGAATACACATGCCTATGTTTGTTACAAGTTTACTAAATTTTATTCCCAGGAATAAAACGTTCCTAGGAATAGAAAAATTTTCCCAAAGAAAAGGGTGGGAATAAAGTTCCCATGGAGATGGGAATAGATTCATGAGTAATTTCCTATTATAATTCCTATTTTTATGGTTCCCAGGAATATTATAATGTTAAACAAACATCTTTTTTCTAAATACCTTGGAATAATATTCTCATCTTTATGTTCCAAGGAATATTATTCCTAGGAATAAATTTGGTAAACTTGAAACAAACACACCCCTGGGAACCATAAAAATAGGGATTATAATAGGTAACTATTTATAAATTTATTCCCATCTCCATGGGAACTTTATTCCCACCCTTTTCCTTGGGAAATTTTTTCTATTCCCAGGAACGTTTTATACCCGGGAATGAAATTTAGTAAACTTGTAACAAACATAGGCATATATATTCCTATCATTTTATTCCCGGGAATCAACAAATATAACTTGAAACAAACACACCCTAAGAATTTTTTAAGAATTTTTTATGTGTCTTGAAACCGTGTAAAGGCTACAATAAAATATCATTAAATGCATTTTAATTTTAACGAAAATATGCTGCTTGCCTTTCCTTCAAAAAAAAAAAAAAATTGCTTGCCACTTGTGAAAAATATCATTGAATTATCTCAATAATGCTTTACCATTCCCAAAATCATTTTGTGCCACTCAATTATTCTTATCAAATTTCTTTCTTTTCTAAATGGCTCCCAATTATGACTCTCTTATTAATATTAACGACAATAAGAGTAAATTGTGCTTTTTTGCAAGAATCGTTAGACTATGGTCATCTACCGATTCAAACAACTCTGAAAAACAAACGACAATCCATTTGATTTTAATGGATAATTATGTGCGTTTTTTAGATTTTATATTATGATAAGCTTTCGTAATTTATAAAAGATTAATATGTTATATGACTATTTTTTAAAATTATTTCGCATGCAGGGTCACAAGATACATGCAATGGTTGGTAGTGAACTTTTTAACAAGTTCGAAATTTCTTTTTAGTCAGTATCAATGAAATACAAGAAGTCATGACAACATCACATAGATTTTGTATCAACTTTACATATAAGACTAAGATCGGACCTATTAATCATGGAATTATGCCTTATTATTCCTATATTTTGTTACCCATCCTTCAGTTTTTCTTTCAAATAGTTACAACTCTGAAGTTATGGTTGGTGAATTTCGATTAAGTTCAGTTTTACCCATCCTTCAGTTTTACCCATCCCTCTCTTATATAACTTCCAAGAACCCTTATAAATGATGTCTTAAGGGTTTGGGTGGAGCATCCAACGTTTCCTTCATTTCTAATCGATGTAGGACATGATCACTCACACTTGAAACCCAACAAGTTTCACGTCGATGGCTGTTATGTGTGACTTTAAACTGTATATATTAATCACAAGAAACTTACTACACATATGACAAGAAATAACGAGGAAATTTGAAACCCAACAAGTTTCACGTCGATGGCTGTTATGTGTGACTTTAAACTGTATATATTAATCACAAGAAACTTGCTACACATATGACAAGAAATAACGAGGAAATTGTCGAAGATAGGACACATATTGAAAATGATTTAATTAATGTTTACTACTCCCTCCGTCCTTTAATGTAGGCACCCATTGCCTTTTTCACATTTCTTAAGAAAAGTTGTTACTGTACTTTATGTGTCTGTTTTGTGTATTAATATTACCAAATTGTCCTTTGTTTGTATGTGTATTAAATTTAACTTTTCATATTTCAAGACAAGTTAATAGTATGACTTAATACATCATTTGGTCCCTTAAGTTATTTTTCATTTTCATTTTGGTCCCCTAACTATAAAGTGTCTCAATTTGGTCCCATAAATCTTCTACCGTTACCTTTTTTGGTCCTCTCCGTTAGTTTTTTAATGTCTAACATTTCTGATATATATGATTCCAACCATTCGATTGCAGGTCCATTATATACTATAGTGAACCATCACCACATAATTTTTTTCCCTCTCTTCATCTTTTTCCTTCCACCACTTCTTCATATTCATACAAAATTCATCAACGTTCATACTACCAGAAAAAAAATACTCATTTTTTTTTAGAAAGAAAAGAATATAATATATAGGCTTTGTTAAAGGCATGCAAATCTCTGATATTTCTAGGATACTAGTGTTAGTTAATCACTAACAAAACACAAGCAAAAATGAGCGGAACTAAACAAAGTAGTAAAAGATTAAAGTAAATTAATAATCCTAATTAACAATAAATACATCAAACAGAAACTAATTAAGTAATTTCAACAACTTAGATTCTCTTCTTCCCTCCTTTGATCTTCTACAATCTTTTCCACAAGATCTGCCATATCATGCCAAAAAGCTTCATTCTCCTTCCATTCTCGTTGTACCCACCAGAAACTTCTAGAAGCTTTTTAGAAATTTCACCTTCAGAAGAGAATTTGAAATTGAAAGTGTGGATTTGAAAGGGGTTGCCACCTGCTGGAAACATATTGAAGGATTTGGGGGAAAAGATTTTATTGGAATTAATTGATAGAATATGTGTTACTTAGTCATGTAATTTTATTATTAAAAGAATATTAATAGGTATTCATTTGTATTAATTAGTCATTCATTTTGTATTCATTTTCTATTCATTAGTCATTAAGAGAATGATAGCAAATTGATGTATATAATGTACTCATATTATCAATGAAAAGCATTCAGCTATTTTCCTATATGGTATCAGCTGGGTTTTAGATCCTCTCCTACTTCTCCTAGCCACCCATCACCACCTCTTATTCTCTATACTTCCGCTATCAACCGCCATCCATGGCTACCTCCAGAACAGTTGAATCAACCCCTCTCTCAACAAATTCCTCTCCTGTGACAGGCACATCTGTCTCAACGGGACCATCAAAAATTCCCTCGGCCTTCACCATCAACAACGTGAAGTCTATCATTCCTGTAACCTTGGACAACGATTCAAGCCTCTACCTTTCATCGTCTGCCCTCTTCATGGTTCAAGCACGTGTTCATAATGTGCTTGATCACATCATCCCCCCAACCGATGTGAAGGCTATGCAGATCGCCGCTGATGTCAAAACCAATGATCCTAATCTTTAGAGCAGGCTCGATGCGGTCGTCCTTCAATGGATGTACGCCACTGTATCACCAGACATTCTCAACTCTGTTCTTGTGATCAATGACTCAGCTGAAGAATGTTGGAAACAAATTGCTTCGTTGTTTCACGACAACAAACATTCGAGGGCTGTCCACCCTGAAAACCAATTCACCAACACCAATCTTGAAGACTTCCCATCCGCCAAAGCCTATTGCACTCGCTGAAGCTTTTAGCCAATCAGCTAACAAATGTTGATTCTCCTGTCACTAACACCCGATTGGTCCTAAAAATGATCTCCGGGCTCACAGACTCGTATGCCGGTTTTGTTACTTATATTCAACAACATGACCCACTACCTACTTTCGCAATCGCGAGATCGCGATTGGAACTCGAGGAGTCCACTATGATTCAACGAGTTGCTCGTGAATCCGGCTCATCACCAGGAGCTTTTGTTGCCAAAACACAAACCTCTCTTGATGAAACGGTTACCCAACCCTCCTCCCCAGGTAACCAGAATCAGTATCCTCGATACAACAACAACAACCCACGCAACAACCGTGGAAAGAAAAATCAGGAAAACTCTGCTGCCCGAAACTCTGGCAGAGGTGGTCAGAATGGTACTGGTAATTCTGGCGGTGGCAGAGGTCAATTTTTCTCCGGGAATGGTGGTCGTGGTCAAAACCCATCTTGGCAACAATTCAACCCATGGCAACAGTGGACTCCATGGAACATGCCTCGATGCCCTTATCCTTCATATAATTGGGCAAGGCCCAATGTTGCAAACAACACTCAGCAACCAGGCGTTCTTGGCTCAAGACCTCAACAAGCTGCCTTCACCGCCGCGGCACCCCCCAGTCCAACAGACATAGAACAGGCGATGCACACTCTGAGTATGGCTCAACCCGATCCGTCTTGGTACATGGACACTGGAGCAACATCTCATATGACATCCACCAATGGTAATATCTCGTCTTATTTTAATTTGAGAAAAATTAATGGTATAATTGTTGGCAATGGTCATTCTATTCCTATTCGTGACTTTGGTAGTGCTAAATTACCCCTCCCTCATCCACCATTAGTATTAGACCATGTTCTACATGCTCCTAAATTAATCAAAAACCTTATTTCTGTTCGTAAATTCACTACAGATAACCATGTTTCTGTTGAATTTGACCCGTTTGGTTTTTCTGTGAAGGATTTTCAGACGGGGATGCCTATAATGAGATGTGAGAGTCAAGGCGAGCTATATCCTATCACCACCACCGATAAAGTTGTGTCTCCTGTTTCCTTTGCAGCATTGTCTTCTTCCATTTGGCATGATCGATTAGGTCATCCGGGAGCCCCTGTTCTAGACTCCCTTAGGAAAAATAAATTAATCAAATGTAATAAAATTCCGCATTTGAATTCATCTTTTTGTCATTCTTGTCCTCTTGGTAAACATGTTAAATTGCCATTTATTAATTCTCATAATTCTACAAATATGCCATTTGATATTTTGCATAGTGATGTATGTGGACTTCTCCCGTTATGAGCTCTTTGGGTCACAAATATTATGTTTTTTTTCTGGATGATTACTCAAATTTTTTATGGACATTTCTGATTTCAAACAAATCTCAAGTCTATTCAACATTTCAAAAATTAAGAGCATATATCAAAACTCAATTTCAACGGGAAATCAAATACATTCAGTGTGACAATGGTGGAGAATATATAAATGGTAAATTTCAAAAACTTTGTGAAGCAAAAGGAATTTCTTTTCGCTTATCGTGTCCTCATACGTCACCACAAAATGGTAAAGCTGAGAGAAAAATCCGATCTATTAATAATATCATTAGAACATTATTAATACATGCTTTAATTAATTTACTATCGTTAACAAGACCCTTTAATTAAATATATAAAATGCTTCTTTTTACGATTTTATAGACCGACGAAAGACAAGAATACATCTAATAATCCCTAAAAAAATAATATATCTAATAATAAAAGTTGTTACAAGGGTAATATTGAGATTTTAAATTAATATAAGGATAATTTTTGGAATGCAATAAAATTTTAAAGATATCATCTCTCGTCTCTCCTCCTAAAAACTCCAATTTGGGGGAAGCAAAAAGTGGGTCTTGAAGAGATTTTGCTCCCCTCCTCTCCCATTTCCTCTCTTCTAAAAATTGAACCAAACACGTCAAATTAAAAATATCCCCTCCCCTCCAAAACACTTGAACCAAATAAGCACTTAAACAAATTTTTCTATATTAATGTTATATTGTTGGTGGTATTAAAAAAGATAATGATTTATATTATTTTGGTTAAATTACAGATGTTATTGAAAAAGATAAACATGTTTTTTTTGGGTTTGTTACAATTTGAGAGTCACAAATATTTGTACTTATAATTTTAATCAAAATCAAAATTTCATATAAAATACCGCTCATAATTTACACATGTTAGTGCAATAAAAAGAGCGGATAGACAAGCACGTGAGTGCCGCATCTTTTTGCTAGTACTATAATACAAAGAGAATGGGCTTAAAATACATCAGTTTGGGCTGACTTTTTCATTACCTATTTTATCCTTTATTTAAACTATTTTATATAAATTTTTATCCTTTAATAATATTATTTTAAATTTTAATTAAAAATTAGATTCCATTAAAATACTAGGAAATATCCCACTACAAAATGAACAAATTATCAATATTATATATATGAAGGGGAAAGATATTTTGGGCTGAATTTTGTATAATTCCAATTATCAATATTATCAATATTTTCTTATATTGATGTTATATTGTTTATAATTTACACGCGTTAGCGCAATAAAAACGTGTCGTCTTTTCGCTAGTATAAATACAAATTGGAGAGACCACGCTATATGGATCCACACACCTTCTCTCTAATCATGTTAGCGCAATAAAAACATGTCCGTCTTCTTGCTAGTATAAATACAAATAGGAGAGACATGGATCTAGAGACGTTCTCTCTAATCATGCTTTCTAGATTCTAGTTTTTATTGTTAGGTGTAAACAAATGAATTTTTTTTTTGACAGAAAGAAAGAGAGTGTAAACAAATGCTTTGTGTGCAACTTTAATCCATTCTGGCATTTGAGAGATATTGTGATGCAAACAATAATTAAAACGATGAGCATTAATATAATCGTTGCGTCATAAAAACATAAAAATAATCATTGAAGAGGTTTTTTTGGCTTACCAAATACCAATGGTTGACATCAGGTCACGTCCATTTCCAAGCAGATAATAAAAATATACTTCTTTGTTGCTACATTTTTTTATGAGTAGTAAACAAATTCCGTACTCTAAAGTTTACAGCACACAATGCACACAATCTACTTGCTTTAGAAACAGCGGTATCCGTTGTTGCTAGTTGCTACATTATTCGTCTCTTTTGTGAACTAGGGTAGAGTGGTGGTGGAAGCCGTATGAGTTTTAGAAAAGGACATTATTCTCGGATGTGGCTCAGCTACGGTGATAAGAAGAGCTTGTTTGATTTAGAGGGGTTTATTTGGGGTGAGTAGCGGGCGATGGATGGTTATGGATTTCTTTTTCAGTGGTCGTTCGCAATGGTGTTTGATTTAGGAGGTGAAGTTGATTTTGGTGGTTGTTGTTCTCAGGGGTTTTGAAATTGGGTTGGTTAGGTGATGCGTATTGGTGTTTCTTTTGGGTGTTCCGCCTATATACGACACTTTTATTTTGTAGTCTCTAATTTACTGGTTTCTGTTCGTCTTGAGCAGGGATCTAGTTTTAAATAAATTTTGCCGTTTAACAAAAAAATTAAAATACCAGAAAAGCATCCTAAGCTTGTTTTTCTAAATGCATAGTCCCAAGATTGTCCCTTACAATAAATATACCAATTTGCAGCAATGCAAAATATCATGGTCCTGCAAATGAGACTTCTCTACTGCATAAGCAAGCACCAGACACACGCTGTGATCACCTTAGCATAAATTCTACAAATAAATATCATACCCCAAAAGAGTAATACCTAAAGTACATATATATATATGGCTTTTATCCAATTTTAGAGTGAAATATTCTAAAACCTTCAATGCTTCTTGGGTCATAGGGTTAACACCCTGAAAGTACAACTAGTATTGATGTTCCTGTTTCCATTGATTCTCCTTTAATGCACTGCTGTTTAGATGTTGAAAGGTAAATATGTTTCTTCAATTGCTATCCCTAGTAAAAATAAATATTACAGCTCAAGACATAACAAGAAAAATAATAATCAAATCCACGAAATGCGAAAGCCAAACACTCTGTCATAAATAAAATATGATTTATATATTTAGAAGATGATTATTGTCTTGATGATAAGGGCCGCCGATGGTAGCAGACGATGAGGTGGACAGTTGTTTGCTCTTGGATTGTAGTAGTAATCAGCAATGGAGCGGTGGTCATCTAGTCCCCAGTGAGGCGGAGGTGTACTTCGATGGTTGAATTCTCTAGGATACGGTTATCGGCAAGGGTCTGGCTGTCATCTAGTCGCTTACAAGCAAATATCAGATGTTGGGTGTGCACTGGGATACCTTCTCTGTCAAGAATCTTCTCCTTCACACTGACTATCGTGTCTGAACTCTCAACCCTCAAGCGGATCGTCTTTCCAGTCAGGAGTTTTACAAAGATTTTCATCTGCACCACAAATAAAAATATATCAATAAAGGAAAATTTGAGCCTCATATTTCAAGAGCTAATCCAAAAATTGAAAATACTAACAACCTTAGTTTTGGCATTTGAAACACTGATGAATTTGAGATAAAACACTAGAGTATAAATTCAAAACATAAAAGAAAATAACTACTAGACTTTAATTGGGAAAAAAAAACAAAAGCAAAGAAAAGGAGATAGGAGGTACCATTGGGGTTAAGCAAATATCTAGCTTGAGAGGTTCAAAAGAACCAAATGGAATCACAAGCAAATCTGATGAAAGAGTTTCTAAAGTAACCTGTTGGACGTTCTTTACAAAAGAATGTAATTTCAGTTTGCACATCTGAGACCTAGCCAATATATCATAACTATATTTGGACTCAGAGTTAGGACCAAGGCAGCAAATATTGACTGCATTTCCTAAAAGCATAGTACTATTATTGAGAATAAATAGTTTGCCATCATTTTCCTCTCGAAGAACAATGGTTTGATCATTAGACTTCAAGGAGACAATGAAGGATTCACCATAAGAAAATTTGATTTGACAATCCCCGTGTTTATGGCTCAAATGGTTGGACAACACTTTTGATGATGCAGCAAAGCCACAACCTAAAATGGGGCAGTAACATAGTACGTAGATGCATTCATCTTCATGTTTCCTATTTCCTGTGGAACTGATTTTCTCCCTGCAACCATATGTTGCATTCGGACATGACATTTGGGTAGATAACAATATATTCTCAATGACTTTACAACGTTTTGAGCTAATACGCAATGAGCACTTGAAACACTTGTTCCTAAGTTTAGGACAGCAGGTAGAGCAAAAAATATGACCATTATCACACTGAAAGGTATTGCAGCATAAAAGAAAATCATCAAATTAGACTATAACCATTTGTTAGAATAAAATAAAATAAAATTAAATAAGAGATTTCTTTGTAAGACTTGTTAGAAAGTTATAAAATCAAAAGTATGACCAACATAAAGCTAAATTAATAATTCTCAATTTATTCTTCTCAAAATCTATGTACTCAGTGACGGATTGCGGCTTGCCCCCAAGCTGTATGGTCGCTGTATCAAAGATTAGGGAAACAGTACAAGAAGTTCATACCATACACATAAAATCTGAAAAGTGGAAGGTTATACAAAATTAAAGACATTCACAATTGTTAATCAAATTTCATTGTAACTAATATTCGAACCCAAGTAAAGCATATAAGTGTCAGTCTCTTAGGATTAAAATAACCCATGGATGCTTTTAAAATAAACAAAGGTGATTCCTTAAGTAGAATCGCTATCTCTAACAACTTATTCATCATCGTCATGCTCACTCTCTTCACTACTAGACCTCATTTGTAAAGCATCTATCTCCGTTTCTCTCTAAGGTTGTGTTTGGATTGGTGGTATGGATGGAATGGAATGGAATGAACATTGAGGAATGTATTCCATCCTTTTCCATTATTTCCCCCAATTTTTATTCCCCCCAAATCGGGAGGTATGGAATGGAACTACTCCCTCAAATATTAAAATGACTTGTATGCTCTCTTCTTTCAATATCACTCACTACCATTGCCTAGCCCTATTCTTAAGGGCGAAGTGTATAGCGAACACTATTGAATACAAAACTTGAAACATATTGCATATATGGCTATTCTCATATGCAATAAATAATTTATGAAAGAAAAAGAAAAGCAAATGCATACCTGAAAGACGGGAATAGTTAAGCGTTGAAAACATTTGGAGCAATCAAGCAATTTAGGGTTGAAAATCATCAGAGGCTCCATTACACCTTTTGAATAATCATAGTTTATTTAAAAAACCTTACAGCATTATATAATCAAAATCAAGTTGTTTTAAATATATAATCAAGTCGCTGCTAAAAATCACGTTTAACAAAACACTCACAGAGAGAGAAATTGTAGACTCCAGCAGCTTGAGGTTTTGCTTTTTGGTACTCGGTGGTCCTTTTTAAAGGCAATAAAGAAAATTTATATTACAACCTTACCCCTAATTATATCTTTTCAAACCGATCCAAATTAAAATAGTAAAGGAAAAACCAAAAACGGCACAAATCCAAATTTTATTAGATGAATGGATGCGTTTGGTAAAATGGATGTAAGGTTGGGTCAACAGGTTACCCCGACTTGTGAACACTCCTAGTTTTTCCTTCAAATATATTTTCCCCACAATTTTCCTTATAATTTTTCTGTTTAAATTATTTTCTTTTAAATAATGAAGACTAATCGTCATGTATTTCATTTTGATTAAGTGGATATTGAGTTTTGCTTAAAGATGAATCATTAGTGAGAACCCAAGTTAGAATTTTGCTCTTGTCGTGATCTTTTATGAACATTACGTTTTGTTATCATTTTTTATAAATTAAATTTTAGAATTATATTATTTATATTAGATTTATTAACATTGATTTAAGACCTAAATTTGATTGGATTAAAACTAGGGTTGTACATAGGTTGGGTCAACAGGAAAAAAAAAAAACCCGTCAAACCCACCAAAAAAAAAACTCAAAAAAGTAGGTGGGGTTGGGTGATTGGGCGGATATGGTTTTAAAAAATGAAAAACCCATAAAAAATAATGGGTTTTGGGTAAAACTAGACCCAATAAATTCACTTACCCAATAATGTTCATATTTTTATTTTCATTTCTTTTTTCAAAGGGAGGAAGGAGAATAGCAAAGGTATTGGTTATAATATTTCTTTCAAAAAAAGTTTTTGTTATAAATCAAGTCTAATTAAAATTGACACAACACATCCTCTATATTGAAAATCAAAGTCAAATTTTTAAAATTGACATATATCTATATTGAAAATCAAAACATGTTAGAGTTACAAAGTATGATGTTGCACTTTTTAGTTATTTTGATGTTAAAGCAATTTTACGTCATCCAACTTTAGTTTGTTGCAAGTATTTAATAATAAAATTTGTTATTTAATATTATAACTTATTATTTTATAACGCTAAAATATAGTGAAATAGGTTAGACAATTTTTTTAAGAAAATAAAAAGTTGAGTAATTTTTATGAGAAAAAAAATAAGAGGACTCGTTTAATATTAACAAAAAAACAGAAAAATAATTTGGGTAACCCACTACCCAACCCAAACCAAACCGGAAACTAGTGGGTTTGCCCAAACCCACTCATTAATATAACGGATGAACATTTTACCTCACCCAAACCGGAGTATCCTATATGGTTCGGGTCTTGGGTTTGGCCAAACCCAACCCAAACTCACCCAAGTACACCCCTAATTAAAACATTAAATTATGATTCTATCAAATTTAATTATTTTCAAAATAGAAATTAGTTAAATTCAATAAAGAAGGATAATTTTTTTAAATACAATAGTTTAATATAGGGTTAAAATTATAGAAAATCAAAACATAGTATTCCCTATTTATATAAATACAAATAATTGTAAAGTCACTATATAAATTGTTAACATGATCCTTCAAAAAAAAATTGTTAACATGATCATTACAACTTTACAAGTAAACTCTACCAAAGAGTAGAGAAGAAAAATTAAAAGGCTCCTACAAACTTAAGATAATTTTATGATTAACCCTTCTCACACCATTTGATAGATCTTTCTTAAATAGCCATAGTCGATCTTCCACCATCACCTTTGCTATTGCCTTTTCCTTCTAAATTTAAATCTTTCTCCTTGCATTGTCCACTTACATTCTTCATTTTCTTTCTTGCAATCCTATCTTTACATCATGTCTCGATCTGATTCCCAAAACTGTTTCCACAACTACGAGGGTGCTAAGGATTACAGTCCTATAGTTCCTCTTCTTTAGGCTCCAACAACTGATCTTTGTTTGGACTTGTTACCCTATCGAGGAAAATGCTACCTTCCATCCTTGAATCTCTGATTTATCAAAGGGTAGCATGCTTCTTGAGGAGTATCTTATCCTAAGAGCCCTATTTGACGCTTCTTTAGTTTACTATACAAGGAAGGCCTTCAGGATGAATTCAGGATGTTCTTTAACCCCACAACTGACTCTTAAGATGGATAACTCAGCTGGAAATTGCCTATTTCTTCCTTTGGTATGAAACTATTCCTTTTAGGCTGAACAATGAAAGAGGAGTTTAATAATATGATAATGATGGATAATCCTATTTCTTCCTTTTCTATGAAGCTCTTCTACACGATGAAGTTGGATTTATCATAATCTAGATATTTAATCCGTGTCGATGTTTGTTAAAAACAGGAGTTTATAAGATCAGTAAAAAAATATATATATTTTAAATGACACACACTTCCCTCGACAACTAAAGTTGACAGAGTGTTAATTAATGCTCTAATGAACGCTAAAAGAAAACACCTACGAAAAAACAAAACCTAGGAAAAGAGAATAAAAAAAACAAAAAGGTTATGGGAATATGAATATCTCGTCTACACTTCTAGAACATGATAATGGCCACATTAGACTGCAGTAACGATGAAACCAGAAGTGTTTTTTTTATTTCATTCTATCTTTCAATGAAGAGGAGTGTAATTTTCCCATTTTTTTTGTAAATGACATATCTATCAGCACAAGACTGCAACTTGTGATAAATCAGTTAATGAACCATCTCACTCTTTCTACTCAGATTTCATGGTTCCCCATTCTTTTCTCTGCCAGCAGATTCGCATAAGATGATCGGAGGGGAAACAAAGCTAGAGGAAATGAGAAGCAAAGACATGGTCAGATGAATCTTGATTAATAGAATCAAGGAATTTTTCTAGTCTGGCTTTGACATGCGTGAAATTTTCTTTATTATTTGATCAGGCATAGGGATCACCCACATAACATACGTCACTCAGACAACAATTCTGTAAACATTTCTAAAACTTTCAATGCTACTTGGGTTGTACGGATTCCCTACAATTTTTTCATTTTAGGACAAAATAATGTTGAAATCCCCAAACACAAGCTAATTAGGAATGCAATTAGAAGCGTAAAGAGAGTCAACTAAATTAAAATAAGAATTGGGATTACACCAGTAGCTCAACATTGCAGGAGATTAAGATTAGTAGTAAGATTTGAATTCAAAACAATGTAGTTAGAGTTTAAATCTTTCATGTTAATCTGAACATATGTCACTGTTCAAATTTCTTTGAATAGACATGCTTTTTGATAATTTTTGACGACCCACCCTTATACCGTCTTATAATTGATAACATTTTTAAACTCAATGGTAATAAATTCAACGGTGCACTTTTTGTTTCAGTTGCCACTCGAAACACTTGTTCCCAAGTTTACAATTAACAGGTAGAGCAAATAATGACGGTATGACAATAACATAAAAGAAATAATCAAATTAGACTTTGAAACGTTTTCTAGAATAAAACAAAGTTTGAGATTTCTTTGTACAACAGGTAACTCGGTATATATCAAAATTTAGACAAACAATACAAGAATCTGGAAAAGGATATTGAGATGTTTGTTCCTAACTCTAATGTTGTTGTTGTTGAAGGTCCTCTACCTATGGGAGGTCATGTGATTGTTGTTGTTGGAGAAGAAGTTACTGGATAAGTGTGAAATTTTAGGATTTGGATTGAATTTTGAGTGTTTAGTTTTCTTTTGAATTCATGTTATGGTCTTGTTATTGGAAAGGTTAGGGGATGAATGTTACTGGAGAGTTTAGTGGATGAATGTGGGGTTAGTTTGAATTTTTATGAATGAATGGAGATATTGATGAAGAAGAGAAGTAGGGAATGAAGAAGGGTACAAAAATTGGCTGTTGATGGTGCATTATTAGATCTGGTATGCATGAACTAATGCTTGTATTTTTTTTTTAAAAAGATCAAAAGGTTAATATTTAACTTTTTGATGAGGTCTTTGGTGTGTATCCATCTTAGATGTGTATCCATCTTAGACAATCGATCAATGTTTTTGACGGAAATGATTTATTTGGCTAATGGGTTAAGGGATCAAAATGAAACGCTAATAGGTTATGAAACCAAAATGAAAACAACAAACAAGTTAAAAACCAAATATGCAATTTAGAAACACGAAGAACAAACAATTATACAACTCAAGACAAAACACGAAGAACAAAATTCAAATTCTTATTAAGAAATGCAAAAGTCAAAGACTCTTAAGTCATAAAAACGTTTGATTTCACTAGGGTCGCCGATAGCAGCAGCCGATGAGTTGGATGGTTGGCTGCACTTGGATGTAGTAATCGGCAATGATGTGGTGGTCATCTAGTCATACATGCCACGGAAAATGAGGGAAATTTCCATAGTTGACTTCTCTTGGATGTTGTAGCTGGCAAGGGTCTGGCGGTTCTCTAGTTGCTTCTCGGAAAAGAACAGACGTTGTTGGTGGACTGGGATCCCTTCCTTGTCCTGAACCTTTTTCTTCACATCGAGTATCGTGTCTGAACTCTTAACAATCAAGGGGATCCTCTTGTTTTCATACATGATCTTTATGAATATTTGCATCTGCACCGCAATTGCCAACACATTAATCAATGACAAAAGAAAACAAAATCCCTTGTAAAATTTATTATAGCACAAGAGGGTTAAAGAAATCCATGATCAAATCAAGAAAACATACAAAATTTATTCTTAATGACTTAGCACAGCAGGTAGCGCAGTATGGGCGCTGTAGCAATGTTTAGGGAAACAACACAAAAAATTGATATCATACACATATAAAGAATTTCATACTATACACGTACACAATTCATTCTCAATGGCTCAGCACAGCAGGCAGCGCAATATGAACACTTTATAAAATCTAGGGAAATATTACAAGAAATTCATATTATACACATACAGAAACGGAGCTGGTAGTTATCTTGCTACTCATTCTTCTGTTCACGGCCGTCGCAGAGAAAAGAGAAGACAGTATTGAATTTGAATGTTAGGTTTTCTATTCTGGCCCCTTTGTTTGTTTTCTCTAGGCGGTGTTCATGGGCCGGGTTGAGTTGGTTTTGGGTCAAAATTCAAAACCCAGTCTGATCAAACTTAGGATGGTTGTTCAATATGGCTATCAATTTCACTCCCAACTACGTCGTAAGTTCCGATCGATTATTTTTGTGTGTAAAATTTGATCAGAACGTACTCTTCATCAATATTTTCAGCAAGGTGAACAATATTAAGGGGTCTATTGAGCAATCATCCAAACTTTTTTTTCCCGAAGGAATCAACCATCCAAACTTAATTGCTATGTTTGGGTAAAATAAATCAATATATTTTTTTTTTCTTCAAATAGCCTAGTGATTAGAATTTACCTTTTTCAAGGTGAATGAGTGGGGTGTCTGGGGTTCAAACCCCAACCCTTTGCATATAATAAATTAATAATGTTTGTCCCTGCCAACTGAGTTATGCTCACGGGAACAATCAGTATTTTAATTTTATATCAAACTTGATGATGAGCAAGTTGTTTGTGTTGGGTAGACGTGTCATTAAACATAATATTTTAAACATATTTAAAAATAGAAAATCGTAATTAGTAATATTCTTGTATGTCATCTTTTTTTACTACGCTAACATGTGTGTAAATTAAAATCAATATTTTTTATGAAGTTTTCATTTATTTAGTAAAATTATGAGCTTAGTGGTGGTGGGTCGACAGTCCAAAATAATTTTGTACACACAACCAATGAAAACATTTAAAATTGCCACATCAATTAATATTTTTACTTTACATGACTACTCTGAATGTTTTGATTAGTTGTATGTGCAAAGTTGTTTTGGAATGTCGACCCACCACCATTAATCTCTAAAATTATATTTATAGATTTTTTTGATATAAAAATTATACGTATAGATGTTTGTGACTTTTATCATTTATCAATAATATAGAAAATATAACAAAAACAATTCTTATGATTTTCAATAACATCAATAATATAGCATATTCTCAAAAGAAAATTTGTTTAAGGATATAGCTGAAATAATGAAAATTCAAGCCCAAAAAGTTATGAATTTCCTTTATATATTCTTATAGAAAATTTTTATTGATAATTAGATGTCGTTCAATTTCATGAAAATTCTAACATGTAGATTAAATTTTACCCCTTCCGTCCCAAATTATTATAAGTAGCTTTGGGAAAAAAATACCAATGAAGTGTTAAATGCTACTTTTCCTACTAGACCCTTAATTATTTATTTTTCTATCTTCTTCCAGTTCGTTAATTTTTTTTTTTTTTGGTCAGATAGCCTAGTAGCTAGAATTCACCTTATAAGTAAAAATTCTAACATGTAGATTAAATTTTACCCCTTCCGGCCCAAATTATTATAAGTAGCTTTGGGAAAAAAAATACCAATGAAGTATTAAATGCTACTTTTCCTACTAGACCCTTAATTATTTATTTTTCTATCTTCTTCTAGTTCGTTAATTTTTTTGGTCAGATAAGAGTGGCTAGAATTCACCTTATAAGGTGAATAAGTGGGGTGTCCGGGGTTCGAACCCCGGCCCCTGCATATAATAATGCATTGTCATACCAACTGAGCTATGCTCACGGGACAATTTATCTTACCACTAAAATTTATTAAGGAGAATTTTGTAAAACAATACATAATATCTCTTATCCAAACAAAATTAATTACATTTTTTAATACTTGTGAAATGCTCAAAATGTCGTATAATTTGGGACGGAGAAAGTAGTATTTAAAATGTTAATGTCGGAGGGATTCAGCCTTTTTTTTGTTACAAAAAAAATAAACATTTGAATTTACTTGAAAAACTACAACATTTAACAAATAAAAGTCTTTAACAAAGTTAAATAGTATTGAAAATTTAACATTTTTATTGAAACGACTTCGGTTTGATGGGTTGGTTTAGTTTGGACCTAACTTGAATAGGTTCAGGTAAAATGCATGTAAGGTTGGATCAACGGTTTACCCAACTCGTGAACACCCATACTTTTTCCTACAAATACATTTTCCCCACAATTTTCCTTTTACTTTTTCTGTTTAAATTATTTTCTTCTAAATAATGAAGACAAATCGTCATGTATTTCATTTTGATCAAGTGAATAAGCTTAAGTGGATATTGAATTCCGCTTAAAGATGGATCATTAGAGAAAACCCAAGTTTGAATTTTGCTCTTGCCATGATCTTTTATGAACATTTCATTTTGTTAGATTTATTAGATTTATTAACATTGATTTAAGATTTAAATTTGATTTGATTAAAACTCTAAATTATGATTAGATCAAATTTAATTATTTTGCAAAATAGAAATTAGTTAAATTCAATTATTTTGTTTCTTTTATTCGGGAAAATTCAATTATTCCGTTAGATAAAGAAGGATAATTTTCTTAACTAAAATAGTTTAATATAGGGTAAAAATTATAGAAAATCAAAACATATAGTACTGTCTTTTTATATAAATACAAATAATTGTAAAGTCATTATATAAATTGTTCTGGACCGGGCAGAAGGTCAATCCTATGGTGATACGTGGACCAAACGTCCACTAGATTAAGGCGCACCGCCTAAAGGAATATGCTCACAACAATACACCCTACCTTATTGAAGCACGCTATCACGCCATACATGTGGCCTCTAACAGCCTCCTGATGAGGCGCCGCAATTCTCGGAAGCAGTTAGCGTCTCCATCCTCTATATAAGGATGACGCGTCATCCTCAAGGTACGATTCATTTTCTCCCACTTTTTAGTTTTTACACATTCAACCTCATTTTCTACACTGATTGAGCATTGGAGTGCTAATGTGCCTGCAGACAGCCTCCTTTCCACCGCAAAGGCTTCATCGCCACCGCGAGCACCATTCGTCTTCACCGGACATATCATTAATTGTTAAGATGATCATTATCGGTAAACTCAACTGAAGAGTAGAGAAGAAAATTCAAAAGACTCCAACATTAAACATAAATAAAAGTTCTATATTCAATTTGATGTTTCTTATTATATTTTATGCTACTTATGTCTTATTTTGAATCCACCTCGAATATCGTCACCGTTAAACTGGTCTCGATTACTCTATAAATTATGTGAAGATTTTGTTGTCGAACTTGAAAGTTAGTAGAAAATTTGACTAATAGCTTTGAACAATGATTCCTAATATCCATCAACATGTGGCCTACAAAGACGTGATTGTTGTATTGGCGCTCCACGTTCTATATTATCCTCCACATTATATGGATCTAAGCACACACCTTCTCTCTAATCATGCTTTCTAGATTATTTTTAGCTTGAAAACGGGAAAAAATAAATCTTGTGAGGGTGCTAAGGATTACAGTCCTATAGTTCCTCTTTTTTAGGCTCCAACAAACCGAGTTTATTTGGATTGCCAACCCTATTGAGGAAAACATTACCCTCCATCCTTGAATCTCTGATTTATCAAAGGGTATCATGTTTCTTGAGGAGTATCTTATCCCAAGAGCCCTATTTGACCTTCCTTTGCTTTACTATACAAGGAAGGCATTCTGATTTCAGGATGTTCCCTCAGCCCACAAACTACTTGCGGTAGATAACTCGGCTGGAAATTGCCTATTTCTTCCTTTGATACGAAGCTCTTCCTTTTAAGGTGAACAATGAAAGAGGAGTTTAATAATATGATAATGATGGATAATCCTGTTTCTTCCTTTGATATGAAGCTCTTCACGATGAAGTTGAGTTTATCACAATCTCAATAGTTAATCTGTGTCCGTGTTTGTTAAAAAAAGGAGTTTATAGATCAGTAAAACAAAAAAATTGTAAATAACATACACTTCCTTCCACAACTAAAGTTGACGGAGTGTTAATTAACGCCTGTTGAACGCTAAAAGAAAACACCTACGAACAAACAAAATGCAGGAAAAGAGAATCGAAAAAACAAAAAGGTTATGGGAATATCTCGTCTACATTTCTAAAACATGATTATGGCCACATTAGACTGCAGTAACCATGACACCAGAAGTGTTATTTATTTCATTCTCTCTTTCAATGACGAGGAGTGTAATTTTCTCAATTTTTTTGGAAATGAAATATATATTAGCACAAGAATTGCTTCAATAGAAGACAGTCTCAGCTCACTAAATCACATCCATTTCACAACAGATACAATGAGCTCCATGATAACATAACAAATGCATACCTCTTTGTTGCTACATTTTTTTGCGAGTAGAAAATGAATTATGTACTCTAAAATTTACGACACACATAATCTACTTGCTCTAGCTCCAGTATCCTTTGTTGTTACATTATTAGCCCTTTTTCATTATAAAATACCAGAAAACACCCTAAGCTTGTTTTTCTAAATGCATAATCCCAACACCCAAGCTTTCCCCTTACAATAAATATACCAAATTGCAGCAATACACAATATCATCATAGACCAAATGAGACTTCTCTACGGCATTAGTAAGCACCAGACACACGCTGTGATCACCTTAGCATAAATTCTACAAATATAATATCATACGCCAAAAGAGTAACTGGACAAAATACATATATACATCATTACTGCAAAATATGTTAAATCAGTTATTGAACCTTCTCACTCTTTCTACTCAGATTTGATGGTTCCCCATTCTTTTCTCTGTCAGCAAAGCCGCATAACACTAAAAGAAAATTATCTTTCTACAAAAATGCATAACCAAAATATAAACATGGAACCAAATTTAAATCACATACTCATAAGTAGAGACCATCCATCCTTTGATAACAAATCCTCAAAAAATAAAATCATTTAATAACAGTTACAAAATTATTTAAGTAGTATGATATAGTCTCGCAGTGCATTAACCTCCTTTCAACATTGCACAGCATAATTGTTCCCTAGAAAATATCATGATATTAAAACACAAACTCATAAGCATACTCTCTATTTGGATTATAAAAATGATAAAACAAGTGTTGAGAAAGAAAATGTATGCAAATTGTTGAATACTTGTCATCAGAGTCTTACATAAGCTAAAAGCTTAGCTTGATATGACTATTTTTATGAAGTACAAGGTTATCCGGTTTTATACCACTACAAGCAGAATACCATTAACTCAGCATAATACTAAACATTCTCAATAAGTATGCTCACCTGAAGACACAACATTATTGAAAAACAAATTAACTGTACCATAATTTAATATAACTCATGTAACGACAACATAAAAGTGGATAGTTACGGAAGAGTGTCCCTGCCTATAGTCCTTTATAATCTAATGAACCAGAACTTTTCTGATTCAGTCCAAACTTCAAAGCATCAGCAGAGGTCGCACCAAATGCAGTTTCAGAGGCATGAGTTTGCAAATTATTTTGACCCTCAGACATTGGCTTTTGATATAAAGCATACAGGGCCTTTGTTGTCTCATCCTCACTGATGTCACAAGAATTCATCCCAGGCCTAACAAATTCAGGAGAGCAATGAGGCAATGAAACATAGAGTGCACTCAAAAGTAAGCACAAATGGAGAAAATGGAAGGAAAAAAACGGTAACTGGTATATCATTCAAGATAGTCCTTAACTATTGTTGATAATACAACATCATACTAACTGGACATCCAGCTAGGAAGCACCGACACAAACAAGAACATCGGACACGACACTGACTTCGACAACAGTCATATTTTCAGGCAATAAATTATTTGAATGTAACCATATGTGACAATGTCGTGTCAGTGTTACATGTCAGACACCGAATACGGCTTCAATGTGAAGTGTTGGTGCTATATAGACATCTAAAATAATATGATCATGCATAATTTCAACCAATATGAAGAAGCAACTTACAGCCAATAAAGCATGCTACACAACCATTTCTCTGGCAGTTGATCGGGTGTTACACTGGTAGGTAGAAGCCGCCATTTCTGGCAACTGTCGCAAGCTACCCAGTCTTCTGCAAAAATTTGAGGTGCTGCTACTGCTGTTTGAATCATCTCCGGAGCAGGGTTATTTTCAGCCATACTAAATTGGATCCTCCGCAGCTAATATCTTTGCTGCTCCCTCTGCTGTGCTATTATTAGCCCTTAGGATCCAATTCCAGCCATACTAATTAAGTAAAGATCTTAAATAAATCCAAAATCCCAAAGTTTAAAATAAATAAGTAAAAAAGATTATGCAGACCCAGTAAAGGATACTATTTGGGAATGGCTTTGACTTTTGTGGGTTTTAAGGTGTTCTTTGGATAAACAAATAATATTTTTAAAGGCACAAATCGTTTGTTTCACACATTTCATGGGAATAAAAAGAATAAACATAACATAGCATCTCAAAACAACATCGTACAAGCTAGACCGCAAACCACAAACCACAAAATTCCCAAAAAAATCACAAACAACAAAACCGATTCCTAGAAACCATAAGAGACCATCAAAAACAATAAACCACAAACAAAATGCCATAAAAAATCAAATATCTTTAGAACCCACAAACCCTAAAAACTAAAGGAAAGAAACAGAAACCCATCAACATCGAACAAAACAATAAATCGTGATTTGGGTGAGTAAAATCGAACAGGGCAATGGTGAACAAGAGAACAAAGGAGTTAAGAGAGAAAATAAACATACCGTTTTGAAGAATCAAGAGCAAGAGCAAAATGAGCAGCAAACGATTACAGCAAACAAGCAAACGATTACCCCTCCCGACGAGTACGAAGCGAAAACGAAAACAAATTAAGGAATTATGATTATAGGTTTGAGAAGTGAAATCCTGATTTGGGAGTGTGAAATCGTGATTATACCTCACTATTTTGTCGAATTGTGGTTTTGGTGAAATCTGTCTGATTTAGGTTAAAGATGTTTGATTCCAAGTTATTTTGAGAAAGTTTTATTTAGTGAAAGTGTGAAAAAATTAGGGCAAAAAAAAATGAAAAAATGTGTGGAAACTAATATTGACAAAAAAAAAAAAAGATAAAAAAAATGAGAAAAATCTAATTTAGCATCAGATTTTGTGGATGCTAATTAGATAATTAAATTAAAAAATATAGCATCAGCAAATAGCTTCCATATGAATGAAGCTAAACTTCATAAAATAAATGAATTGCAAAAAACACATTTGCATCATAATTTGTTGATGCTAAACAGACACTAACATGCAAAATTAGCATCAGAAATGGTCTGAAGCTAAAATTATTGAAGCTAAATGACAACTTTCTTGTAGTGTAAGATGATTGGAGGGGAAACAAAGCTAGAGGAAATGAGAAGCAAGAACATGGTGAGAAGGATCTTAATCAATAGAACCGAGGAATTTGTCTAGTCTGGCTTTGACGTGAGTGAAATTTTATTTTATTTGACCAGGTATAGGGATCACCCAAATAACATAAGTCACTCAGACAATAATTTTGTAAAACATTTCTAAAACTTTCAATGCTGCTTGGGTTGTAGGTATTTCCTCCAATTTTTTCATTTTATAGGTCAAAATAATGTTGAAATCCCCAAACACGAGCTAATTAAGATTGCAATTAGAAGCATAAAGAGAGTCTACTAAATTAGAAGTAAGAATTATTAGTAAGATTTGAATTCAAAACAATGTAGTTAGAGTTTAAATCTTTCAAGTTAATCTGATTATGTCACTGTTCCAATGTCTTTGACTAGACATGCTTTTTCTCTCAAAAAAACACAATTTTTTAAGAGGTGTTTTTTGATAATTGTCGACGACCCACCCTTATACCGTCTTATAATTGATAACATTTTATAAACTCAATGGTAATAAACTCAACGAAACACTTTTTGTTTCAGTTCCACTAATTCTCCTTTGATGCACTGATGTTGAAAAGTAAATATGCGAACGTGTTGAAAAGTAAATATGTATCTTCAATTGCTAAAAGTTATCCCCAGTAAAAAAAATTAGGCTAAAGTGCAACTTTGGCCCCCTATCTTTCAAAAAGTTGCGATTTTGGCCCCCTAAGTATGAAAACTACAATTTTGGTCCCCCATGTTTAGGGAAATATGCTCTTTTAACCCCCTAACTTAAGGGAAATATGTCTATTGACACCTTATCTTTTCAAAATGTTGCGATTATGGCCCCTTATCTTTTCAAAATGGCCCCTTTTTTTGGACACGTGTCGCCTTCTCAGCAGTTTTCAAAGTTAGGGGGCCAAAATTGTAGTTTTCAAAGTTAGGGGGCCAAAATCGCAACTTTTTGAAAGATAAGGGGCCAAAGTTGCACTTTAGCCAAAAAATTATTATACAGCACAAGACATAACAAGAAGAACAAAAGTCAAATCCAAGAAATTCAAAAGTCAAACACTCTATGTCATAAATAAAGTATGATTTATTTATCTATTTATACAATGATTGTTTTCATGATAAAGGTTGCGGGCGGTAGCAATGAGGTGGACCGTTGGTTGCTCTTGGATGTAGTAATGTGGTCATCTAGTCCCCAACGAGACGGTGAATGAGGTCAATGGTTGACTTATCTTTGATGTTGTAATCGGCAAGGGTCCGGCCGTCCTCTAGTCGCTTCTTGGCAAAGAGCAAAATTTGTTGGTGCACTAGGAGCTTTTCCTCGTCAAAAATCTTCTCCTTCACATTGTCTATTGTGTCTGAACTTTGAACCCTCAGGAAGAAAGTCCTTCTAGTCAAGGTCATTATAATAATATCCATCTGCACCGCAATTGCCAACTCATTAATCAATGATAATTCAAAGCAGTCAAAAGAAACCAAAACCCCTTGCAACTATTATCACAGCACAACTAGTCATAATAAATTTATGATCAAATTAACAAAAGAAATATTGAGACTCGTATTTCAAAAAGTGATCCAAAAATAAAAAACACTAAACCTTTTTTTGGCATTTAAAAAACTGGTGAATTTGAGATAAAATGCTAGAACATAAATTAAAAACATATAAGAAAATAATAAGACTTTAATAGGGAAACAAACCAAAGTAAAGAATTGGAGATTGGAGGTACCATTGGGATTGTATAAGTTATGCAAATTTCTAACTTGAGAGGTTCAGAACCAAATGGAATCACAAGGAACTCTGACGAAAGAGGTTCTAAAGTAACCTGTTGGACACTCTTCGCAATAGACTGTAATTTCAGTTTGCGTGTCTGAGACCTAGCCAATATATCATAACTATACTCAGACTCGGAAGAGTTTGGACCAACACAATAAATATTAACAGCATTTCCCAAAAGCATAGTACTATTATTGAGAATAAATAGTTTGCCGTAATTTTCCTCTTGAAGAACAATGGTTTCATCAGTAGACTTCAAGGAGACAACGAAGGAGTGACCATAAGAAAATTTTATTTGAGAATCTCCGTGTCTATAGCTGAAATGCCTAGACACCACTTTTGGTGATGCAACATAGTCACAACCTGAAAGGGGGCAGTAACATTTCCCATGGATGCATTCTTCTTCATGCTTCCTCTTTCTAGTGTAACTTATTTTCTCCTTGCAACCATATTTTTCATTGCGACATGACACTTTGATAGATAGCAATAGATTCTCAATCGCTCTACAACGTTTTGAGTTAATGGGCAATTATAAGCACTTGCTACACATGATCCTAGTTTCAGGACGGCAGGTAGAGCAAATAATATGACCATTGTCACACTGAATTGCAACAAAAAAGAAAAACATCAAATTAGACGTCCAACCATTTGTTAGAATAAAATAAGAGATTTCTTCGTAAGGCTTGTTAGCAAATTATGAAATCAAAAGTATAACCAATATAAAGCTAATCATTCTTAATTTATTCTTCTAAAAAGTAGAAGGATATACAAAAATAAAGACATTCATAATTATTAACCAAATTTCACTCTTATTAGTATTCAAACCCAATGTAAAGCAAATAAGTCTCAGCCTCCTAGGCTTAAAATAACTCATCCAAGCATTTAAAATAAAAACAAATTGATTCCTTAAATGGAATCACTATCTAGCTCTAAGCACTAATTCATCATCATGCTCACACCAATAAAAAGAATGTATGGTCTAAAGTCTCGGTGCATGTTATGGTGGATAAGAACAATTAAGGGTGTAAGAAGTAAGAAATATATAGTTGATCATTGAAATTACATTGCACGAGGGAAAGGGTCAACAGCATAAGTAAAAGATGATATTGATAATATTCACAAAATAAAAATAAAAAAAACAGCTGATATTCTGATAAGCTAAAGCTCCTACCAATCCCTTTTTATAATAAACCAAAACTTATAAATTAATAGACTATTCCATAAAACTATAACTTAAATGCCAAACACAGTAAAAAACTTTGCAAGCCTCTCTTTGATTCATATCAGCAACATTTTCTCTTTATTTCCCATATGAATCTACAAAAGGATATATTCATAAGCCTTAATCAAGAACAAAATTTCAAAGGGAGCTTCTATGGTGCAGTCAGAAAACTGAATTTTTTGAAAAAGTTAATTTTGATCTTAATGTTTGATTCATTTTTAAATTTTTGATTACTGATTAATGATCAATAGTAATTCATCTAGTAATGCTTGCAACATCTTGGACTTACAGGTACTATTTTATTGTCAGAATCTTTAACATGCAAACTGAGTTGATGATATTATGTGATAGTCTTAAGTGTTACACTTTGTGGGGTGTTACGCTTATAACAAGGTAGGATAAAATTAGATTAAGTGTAGTCTTGTTAATCTGATGAATTGATGATACTATGAGGACTGAACTTTTGATGTCATTGTACAAACAATATGGGGTGTTACTTATTACATTTTTGATGTTATGGTGTTAACTTTACCAAAAAAGTCATTCTCATGACTTCACCATAGAATTTTCCAATTTCAAAACAGTAACTAATGTAATATTTATCAAACTTAAAAAATATTCAAGGTGCACTTGCATGTGTTCCCTTTTCCTTTATTTTTTTCAAGTCCAACAAACAATAGAGCTATAACTTTTTACAATATTACAAAAATATAACAACAAAAAAATTCATAGCTTTATCATAGATATTGAACATTTAATCAACACAAAAATGTTCAGGGCAGCTATCAAATCCATTGATAAACGAATAAGGCTTTGTTTGGGAGTTTAGAGGGGAGGGGAAGGAAGAGCATTGTGGGGACATAAATATATGGGAAATTTGAGAAATCTTTCACATTTTTTGAAAGAACATTTTTTTAGAGAGTGATAAAGTAATGTTCATGATTAATATATTTTTAATTTTAAGAATATTAGAACAAAAAATTCATATAATCCCTCCAAAACCATCCTCCAATACAATTTTTACTTCCCCTAAATGAGGAGGGTTTTATATTTTGAAGAAAAATAAGCCCCCCAAAGCCCCTCCTCCCAATGTCCCCTATTTCTTCCATGTACTCCTTTCTTTTCTTTTTTTCCAAACCATCCCCTCCCTTCCCCTCCAAATTCACAAACACAACCTACAAGAATCCCTTCCCAATTAGCTATCAAAGGCAAGAATCTTCATCAATGAACAACCTAGTATCCTTCAGCATGCAACATTTTTAACTCATAAACAATGGTTCCCTCCTAAAAGAAACACTTGAAAATTTGAAGTTTTGAATAGTCCTGGGCGCTTAAGAGCAAAGTGTTTAGAGGAGTTTCACGTCGTGCTTAAAGGCGAAGTGTATAGTATATACTATTGAATACAATCTTGAAATATTTTAGAAAAGAGTATCATAGTTAATGACGAGAAACATATTGCATATATAACAACAAATAACTCTTCTCAGAAAAGAAAAAAAAGAAGCAAATGCATACCTGTAAGACGGGAATACGTAAGGGTTGAAAACAAATACTGCAATCAAGCAATTTAGGGTTGAAAAGCATCAGAGCAACAGAGCTATTCTTTCTAACATCTTTTGAGGAAGAATCAACAGGCTCCATTGCACTTTTTTACAAATAGTGAATAAAAACTATTAGAATTTTATATAATCAAAATCAAGTTTTTGACTAAAATAATAATCAAGTTGTTCTAGTATAAAAATTCAAGTCGCTAAAGATAAAATTTAACAAAACACTCACATGGAAATTGTAGATTCTTTGCTCGCTTGATTTTCGGTGTTCCGTGGTCGGTTGTCTTTTGGTGCTGCCGATTCCTTTCTTATTTAAAGGCCCCCCACTGATTTTCTTTATCCGTTGTTGTCTTATTTGGAAAATTACTTTTAAGCACCTTCAATTGCGTATAGACTCCTCGAAAACCCAAAAATAACCCTATTAGGAGTTACACCCCATTCGCTGAAGATCGAGAGTTACAAACCGATCCTTGGATCAGGCGTTGTGAACCGAATTGGGCGTAAGACATAAACAATCATAACACACTTAAAAACATTAAAAGATAACACATTCAACAATCATCACTTCAAAATCCTTTCAACATTCAAATAATATAAAATTTGTGCGTATTTTGTTCAACATTCAAAATGTATTTCGTTCAACATTGAAAAGTGAAATATTCATACAAATTAAAAATGACAATCGTTGCGGACTTGTGATATACATCATTCATAAAAAACAAACAAGAAAAATAAAAATACATATAAATTCATTGGAACACCCTCCTTCTACGTGCACCTTGATACTGAGTGACTGGCTCTGTTTCTTAGACAATTTGCTCCTGAGTACCATACAGATCATTGCAAGTGGTACCATTTGCCTTGCCATGCCATGGTCCTAACCCTCCCGACTAGATGCAATGTATCCAAAGTATCTTCTCCTGTATCTGAACCTCCATGTTTGATGGCTTAAGCGGACCTCCCTCGACTAGAGCCACTAATTTGGGGTGAGATACTCACTAGAACTGGAAGTGTAACCGATATGTACTATCAGTGTGCCTCCAGAAATAGACAACTCATTTCCTCAGGACATGAAACAAAAAGTCTTAGAATGTCTGGTCCACCTGGAAGACATTTAGCTCTAGTACGGCAAAGGGATTCCTCGAAATGGTTTGAATACTCCCAAAATTCCTCAACACAAACTCTGGAAATTGTGACATTAAACCATCTTGCAGCCAAAAGTTATCCACCCAGAGTACCCACAAATATCTTGGAATAGAAGCGTCTAACAATGGTTGTCATAGGGGTCAAACTTCACGCCGTCGGCCTCTATTCTTCAATCCGTAGTCTTAACTAATTTTTAATTGCATTTTACTAGATGATCATATAGACTAACTATTTGTAAGAAGCCTGATTAAAAGGTTAAGCAAGGAAATTATATGTACTTCAAGACTCCACTAATTTCAATGACCATGCAATGGTGTATTTTTTATTTTTTTATAATGTCTACACCATTTTTGGTGGCTTTACCCCTTCTTTGGTTTTTAGACTATTTATTGACAATTCGAACAAAGAATAATTGTCCTTTTCTTAATTTTCCTATCGATCATTATGTTTTTCTCTTTACTTTTTGAAACACACAAATGACTTTTATCTCTTCATTAGTTTTTAGACTATCCATTGAAAATTCATCCATAAAACAAATGTAATTTTCTTCATTTGTATCACTATGCATTTCTTTCTCTTGTTTCAAATTCACAAAGGCCATTTACATATTCATTAGTTCTTACACTATTCACTGACAATTCATCCATACAACAAAAATTGTTTAATTCATTTATATCTTCGTCGTTATGCATCCATTTCTCCTGTTAGAAATAAACAGACGCACCTCTAACATTTTATCAGAAGTGGTAAGTGATATGTTGTGCAAACGTACAAGTGTTTTCAATCAACGCATATATAATGGAATTATAAACTTCATTATTTGAAGGTCGTGTCTTGCATTAGAGTAATCTTCATTTTCACTTTACATCACATAAATATTTATTGTGAAGGTTATAGATTAGGTGTAGAAGAAGCTGAGGACAATCACATAACTATTACTTGATTATGAAGTTTGAAACTTTGTGTGTTTTGTTTATTTCCTTGTGTAATTTTATTTAGGCTTAATTACTATTTTGGTCCCTTAAGTTATTTGTTGGTTACATTTTGGTCCCATAAGTTGTTAACGTTACAATTTGGTCCCTTAAGTTAATTGTTGGTTACATTTTGGTCTCATAAGTTATTAACGTTACAATTTGGTCCCTTAACTTAATTTGTGGTTTCGTTTTTGTCCCTTAACTTATTTTTTGGTTTCGTTTTTGTACCTTAACTCTAATAACATAAAGGACTAGAGTGGTTGACGGAGGAAGAGTTAAGGTACCAAAACGAAACCAGAAAATAAGTTAAGGGACCAAATTGTAACGTTAATAACTTATGGGACCAAGATGTAACCAACAAATAACTTAAGGGACCAAATTGTAACGTTAATAACTTATGGGACCAAAATGTAACCAACAAATAACTTAAGGGACCAAATCATTAATTAAGCCTTTTATTTATCTATCTGAAGGTAAAGGTCTAGCAGCTGGCTTTGGGCACTTTGAAGGGTAACTAACTTTATTCTACATATTTCACTGGTTCAACTAATTATTCTGAACACATCTAATAAAGAATGTGGGTTACAAGATCCATAAAGAAGTTCAATATTTTCAAAGAACTATGAACGGAAGGTAGTCACACTTCTTGAAACTCTTCCATTTGCATCTTTACTCAGCATTTATTGTATAATTTCTTTCATTTTTTGCTCTCTATTTTAGAGGTGCTATTCCCTAACATAACTCTGAAAGTTTGTTGCTTCTGCTCTATTGTTTATTTCTCAAGGATCATAACTAAAACACACTCATGTAATGTAATTCATTTTAATTATTAAATTATTATTCTTTCAAGTTTACAAACTAACACTTAGGAAGTCATAATGCAACCCATATCCCCACAAAATTTAAACCAATTTTATTATACATCTTGTGAATAAAGAGATTAAAAATAATTTCAAATTTAAGTCTGCGCAATGGGCGGGTCTACATCTAGTGAGACTATAAAACTGCATAAGATCTAATAATAGACTGTCTAAACTTGATGTTTACTACTTCTAGCTAGTTCTATTCCCTCTTTCTTCGCATCCTTTTCTGTTTGAAAATCAATGTAACCATACTCTTGCATGCATGAATAAACTTAACATTTTATCTTCTGCCTCTGCCCTACATTTTAGCATATAGTCACTATGTTTACTACAATTGGTAACATATACTATACAATCAAACTTATTTCTAATACCAATAACAATGTTAAGAAATGTTGTCAACCCTAATTCTAACCTAATTCTACACCTATTGGCGCCAACTCTTTGGTGTTCCGTAGTTAAGACAATTTTGATGGAAATTTAAGTGGTAATGACTATATTCTGAAACATGAACGGTTGACCACTTTAAGCGAAATGATTTGATTTCATTATCAATTAGTTTGGCCAAGTAAATGAAATATATTCACTGGCACTTCATGGACCATGAATGAAATTAAAAGCAAATAATTCTTTTGATTCTTATACCTAATTCAAAATGCGTCATTGAAATAAAGAAAGGTTACTTGGTTAGAATTAAGCTATATATTCCATGGTGTTTATGCCCCTTATCAAACTTTCATTATATTTAAAATTATTAGTGAAAGTTTTAACCATCCAATGCTCCAGCTGTGTACATTTTTATTTTTTTATTGGCAAGCTATATATTTTCATTTTGAGCGAAAAAAAAAGTAATGAGATATAGTGTTTACATTTTAGTGAGTCCAAATGAATTGGAAAGGTTACTTAATTGATGGTTTGAGACGTTTTTTTTTTATTAATGTCTGCAAACGTTGCTTAATTGAATGCATTCCATGATGACATGAGCAAGCCTCTTGGATTTGGAAAATGAAAAATTTATAACCGATGATATTTGGAATTGCAGGCATCGATTTTCCCTTCCCATTTCCTCAATAATTAATTTATACTATAACATGATATTTGGATATGTGGAACATTATGATTATATCCCACCATAATATGTCCTCATAAAGATGTATATGCACCAATCAAAATTATTTACGGTCAACATGAAAAGTTTGGGAAAAAACCCAAAAAGTCAGGCCTAAACCTAAACGTTAAAAATTTATGCTACCCTAATAAATTCTATAAACACTAATGAAAACTAAAATGAACGTTTTATTTTTTTCTGATAAAATTCTTGCCACTTAATGTAATCAAACAAAAAAAAAATCCTGCAACTTAATATATATGCATGGTTCTCCTTCTTCTTCCTTTTGGTTTATCATATGATGATGATGATTTTCTCTCTGTTTTTTTTTTCTTTCTAATTTGAGATGGTTCTCCTTCTTCCTTCCTTTCATTTTATTTTTATGTTTATGTTAGATTTGCATTTACGGTTCATAAGCTAGGTTGATATATTTCCTAAAAATGATTGATATATGCGGCTTATATAGTGCGGAAGATCATATCTAGGGAGTGCATTATTTTATTGATTATTGATATTGTTTTTTATTAATTACTTTATTTTTTTTGTTCAGATTTTATACATAACAATTAGAAATAAGTCTAAGCTTTTTCGATGTTTGTTACGTCAAAGTCACATTAAGGAGTCTAAGTATTTGGTTTGGTTGATAAAGTTCAAAAGTTGTTTGTATATTATTCATATGTACAAAAGTCATTGTATATATATTCATTATTTTTTCAGGTTAAGAGAAATAAATTTCACCATAGTTATGCTGCTAATATATCAAAAGGTATTCCTAATTCCTCTTATAACCATTATTCAGTCAAAACTGATCTTTCACTTTTTTGACAGGTACTGAATTTTGACTTAAGTTGTAAATATTTCTCACAATGGTAAGTGCTAATTTTACATTTATTTTTTTAAAAAAATGTTAAATTTAGAAATTAAGCATGAATGTGGAAGTTCAATGGAGAATGAAATAAATAGGGATGTTTTATCTTTTTTAAGTTAAAATATTTAATACAAGCGGAACTTATTTAAACATAGGTTTATTAAGATTCATGTTTGTATTCTGAATCTAAATTTTAATATTTGTTATTCTTTTATGAAATGGTTAATATTTGTTTTTTAGTTCTCACATCTAATGATGTAGCTTATATCATATAAATATCTCTTACTCAAAAAAGTGTTCAAGAACTAATATGAAGCACAAATGAAATCTAATAGGAAGATCATTAGAAAACTCAATAGGAAAAATATTATGTAAAATAACATATCTCCTGTATAAAAAAGGTGTGTTTATTTGAAAACTAGGTTCATTAGTGGGACAATAACCGTTAGAATGAATCTCAAGTTATCTACCAAAAAAAAAAAATTTTGACAATCTATCTATCAATATCTATCTATCTATCTATCTATGTTTGTAATTGAACCTTTAGTTGTTCCTAGACCTCCAATGTGTTGATGTGGCACATCTAGAATAGCTCCACACACCTCTTAGAAAGAAAAAAACTTCTTACATGTGGCTCTCTAATTTATTCTTACATCTATTCTACTACATGTGGCTCTTTTTATTCTTCGATTTTTTCATATACCGGTACAAATTTACCTTAATTTATTATACAACTTCCGTTTAATTTGGAGAAAATAAGTGCAAACTCATTTATTTAAAAAAAGTCTATTCATACTTCTTTATGTAAATAACAACTAATTAGTGTAACTCCTTTTATTTTTATAGCTGCTTCAACTACTATTTTTAAAAAATAAAAAATAAAAAAATACAGCCCACTAGCCGAATATTGTGCATTATTCATTCTTAAAGCCCCTTCCACTACATTTTTTTTTTACACCATTACTGTAGGATGTGTCCCTCTACATTCTTCCACATAAAACCTAAAAAGATGTTACGGCTTTGAATCATCCTGATTTCTTTATGCCCCTCTCACCTATATAACCAACACAAATCTCTCATATTCCTTTTTTACTCATTATATGTTGCATTGGATCATTTTCTTCCTAATCTTTTGGCTTTACCATCAGGTTTGTTGTTGATCTCAATGAGACAAAGTAAACCATTTTTCAACGCTTTTTTTTTACCGTGTTATTCATATGTTCAAATCTTATGGTATACTCTTTACTTTCACAGGTTGGGAGTAGTCAAATCGTAACTACACCAAACTTGAACCGTCATTTCAATTTTTTTGTATTTGTCATAATATACTGTATTTTGATTTCTTACTATATCCGACTCGGCTTGGTACTATATTGTTTATAATCATGACTATAAATGCCCGTGCGATAGCACGGGTAGGCGGACTAGTACAACAAAGTCTCACTAACAATCTGTCACTGATGTACATTTGTTCCACCCAGAGAATCATCAATAACTCTTAAACATAGGGAGTAGATTCAAATCACTTCACAAATAAATCTTAAGTATACACTTTGCCACTGCAATACGCTTCATATGACTATACTACATAAGGCATTTTATCTATCTATTATAAAAATAGACTTCAATTTATCCTAGTGTATGTTTCTTAATCGCAGAAAGCCATATCAAGCAGTTGATGAAAGTTTTAGTGTTTAACCATAGATCACTAGATACAAATTATATCATATCATCAATAACAAAAAATAACAAGAGATTGTGTACCTTTGAATTAGGTTGATGAAGATAACCGTAGACAACGCCGACAACTATGAGAGGGGTAACTACCCTCATTCCGTCTAGCTCTAGGTTTTCTCACCAATCTTCAGAATAATTAACCGTCTAATGGGATGACGTTTAAATAGCTAAACGGCTGAGGGCAGGGACCTCTCATTGGGCTTATCTAAATGGTCCAACCCATCACGGTCCATTTAGTAACAAAAGCACAATCACTCAAATTCATCATATAATTAGTGCTTAACACAATAGACCATAATTTATATTATGACATCAACTTATAATAATTGATTATTGTCAATCCATAATTGATTAATTAAATAATTAATCCAACAATCTCCCACTTGGATGACAATACTCAATTACTGAAAAATAAAAAAATTCGCTTGTCATAAAGAATTTAAAATTTAAAATTACATGTATGGTGAAAGCACTAATCATTTAAAAGAGAAGTAAGCTTTAATGCTGCAGAAATTGAATCCGTTAGGGAAAACAAATCATACAGATCAAAGACTCACTTTTCTAACAAATGATGAATCTATAGTGACACGTTTGAATTAAAAAGAATATGTCACTGAAGAATAGCCCAAGCATTTTAAAAATGCTATAACAAACTCCCACTAACCCAAAATAACATAGACTTAATCAAATCATTATGAGTTACAATACTCATATATAAGTATGTGGTTAGTGGTTCTGCCATAAAAGTCATATATCCACATAGGTATAAGAGTAGTAATTACTTATAGGGATAGCCTATAAAGAGATAGTAATTACATTTAGTCAAAGTCGATAAATGTTCTATGACATTCAATTAATCCAAGTTTTATAAAAAAAATGTGACTATGAAAATCCATAAAAGCAAAATAGGAAATTCAATAATCCCCAAATTGGATTAACATAGACACGTAGTTTAAAGAAAAATATGTGGATTAATGTGGCCACTAGAATGTCAATAACAAAAGAACATTTATGATTATCTCAAATTATAAGTACCACAAGAACACAATATCATACTCGATAGGAGTATTGATATTATACATTGTACTTACTATTTATGACCTCAAAAATGTGGAATGTTGGTAAAACAGAAACACAATGTATATTTGCATGCCAAGAAGTTATTGTGCATATATATTCCAACAAAATTGACTTAAGCATCCAATTATGATGCTCATTGAGATCGATAGAATTTTAACATATATCTCAATATAATAGAATGAGACTAAAGTTTAAAGTCTCTTAAGCTATGCCATATTTTATAGTGTGCACAAGAGTATATGGCGATAACGACAATAATATTGTGTACACATTTCTCTTGATCTCACATATATATATAAACAAGAGTGAGATTTCTCATTTGAGCTCATAATATATAATATTGTGTACACACTCCCACTGATCCCACATATATATAAACAAGAGTAAGTGGAATTCTCATTAGTGATCACTGATACAAAATATTATAATAATGTAATATTCAACAGTGGGATACTCAATTACTAGTGCAAGATCATCAACATAAGTGGTTATATAATTTTAGCCAATAGAGTTTCATGAACTCAACCACATATTTTGCACATGAGCATAGCAGAATTATTAACACAAGTGGTAACTCAAAGATAATATGAAACCCCATAAATACATATTTTATCAATGACAGATATTATCAAGAATTGTGTTTCGTAGTTAACCACATATTCTGCATTTACAATTAAGGAGAACGTAAATTTTCATTTAAGAATTTTATAACACAAGATCTCCTTTTCACAATTAAAATTCCACAGAATTTTATAAACATAGTAACCGTTATATGACAGAGTATGATGATTATATAAAAAAATTATCATCATATGAGTGAGATGAGTCTCTAAAATAGGATATAAGACTCTGTTCACAATTTTAATAACTCACTCAAAACTCAAATGCTACAATTATTCTTCAACACATTTGAAAAAAAATATCAGGTTACAAGAAGCGGAAATACAAAAGACTTATATTTTATTATTATTGAGGATATAAGAGAAAATAGTCATAAGCTTCCATAAGTATTAAAGAATAGCAATAACATAATTAATATCCTCAATATAAGTCTCTATTTCATATCTAAAATATGAAAACAAATAAATATATTTGTTTATGAGATATAGTTAATTGACATGTAGAATTTTTCTCACTTGTAGAAGAATGATAGTTAAACTATCTTACCCACAAAAGGATGATTATGTTAAGTAATGTCATACCGATAGGGTATGTCCATCACGTTACACAATACATAGCAATGATTCTTCCACTTGATAGAGAATAGACAATGATAGTTGAATTAAAAAGGTTTGAAAGATATTTTAAATAAAATATTCAACTATTTCTCTATCACAAAATGATATGTTAAGTAATGTCACACCGATAGGGTATGTCCGTCACTCACATAACAAAGGGATAGTAGCAATCCGATATATTTATATATATATATATATATATATATATATATATATATATATATATATATAAAAATCACATTTAGGTAGAAATTTAATTCAAAATGTAATAATATTGGATTGCAAAATTTATACAATTTTCTACATGTCTTTTAACTATGTAACTTACTTATATTAATCTCATTCAAGGATCTTAACGATAATAAGTAAGAACTATATCATCACAATGTACCATTCTTATGTCTTACAAAATTTAAACATTGATAGAGTATTCTAATTATAATTGACATAAGTATAAACATTTTAGGTACATTGAATAATAACAATTATATTAATAACAATACACCGATAGGGTATGACTGTTACCAATATAATGCTAATCTATTTAACAAAATTTGCATAATTGTACCCACGATAGGTGAGATTACAATTATACAAATAAATAATGTTTATGCTTAAGAGAATATGATACAATAATATCATGCATAAACAATTATACTTAAATTTACTCAACTTCGGTCATATTCAAATGATAAAAAAATGTGCTTAACAATATTTTAAATTAGCACATCATAAATATGACTTTAGAATTTCTTTTATATGAAGTAGTATAATAATAAAAGTTATTATTTGGAATAGAAGTGTGTCAAATAGTATTCTAATTTATCCAGAATAGAACTCTTAGAATAAAATTTTCAATACTCCCACTATAAATTAGAAAGAACATAAATACAAAATGGAGCATTATAGTAAGAAAATAGTATATAACAACAGAGTTCTGTTTAGAATATTCTGAAAAAAAAGTATTTCACTTCTATATAGGATATCATAATTGCACAACAAAAGAGAAGAAATACTAAATTTCTTCATATATGCAATAATAAGCAATAAGTCACAAGAGGATAAAATAATTAAATCACAACATACCTCGGAGAGTGTGACATTCATCCTTATACTTAGAGCCAATGACTGTTGATGACTTAACGAGAATATCTTATAATATAGTCATCTCAAAATATTCCTCAATAGAGAATAAGCAATTATAAATAAACATATGTGAGACTCTAATTATAAATCAATATGATTTATATAAGAATTCAGATGTAAGGATGATACATATTTCAAAAATTGCCTCAATTCTTAATAAGTTGTTTTGATAATAATTAACGGATAAACAACAAAGAGACGTACAAATTTTAATTCATAATTAGAATTTTAGCATAAAAAATGCAACAATGCATTATTCACTATATATAAAATATATAGTTTAATATTATTGTGATCCAAACATTTAATTGTGACAAGACACATAATTATATAGTTAATGGTGTTTGTCACAAAATTTAGAGTAATAAACTACGGGTCTAGATTAGAGAGTATAGTAGAAAGCATAATGTATATTAAAGAGAAATATGCCAATTTTAGATTCAATTAATATAAATGACATATATATACAACTCACTATACTCATTTTGAAAACAAAATATTATTAGGACCCTTCAAAACAATTTGTGACAAAAAATCAAAGACAAGTGTCTTAGTTTAAACATGTCGTCAAAAGAATGATCAAATAGTAAATTTTGGATCTTTATGCTAAGACAATATGAATTAAAGAATATCTTATATTAGAATATTTAAAATGCCAAGAATATTTAAAATCACAAAATTTAAATCAACTATATTTGGCATTAGAATTAGTAAAATTGAGCCTTTCATAGTAACAATTTAATTGATCAAATAGATAGTGTTACTAATATAGGAATAAAAAAGGAATTTTCAAAACAGTTTAGGCTCAAAATTGAGAATATATGATTTGAAATTAATTATTCTCAATTTAACTGATATATGATCCTTTTAAGATTTGACAAAATTTTGAAACCCACAAATCAAGAATATATATAGTATAATAGTCAAGTTATTCTTGACAAGACAAATAATTTTGAGGGTATCAACAAATCTCAAAATATATATTAATATAGAATATTTGATGCAAGAATATACAAGTTTAAGTCTAAGAATTTTCACAACCATAACACTTTAAAAGAATATTTTATAGAAGTGTTATTACTATAAAAAAATATTTTCACATAAGATGTTTTAGACTCGAAAAAGGAGTATATATGAATAAGAATCTTTATACAAAATTTAGAACATATGATATTTTAGAAATACAATTTATCCCCAAACAAATTACATAAAACATCTTCGGGGTCATAAAATTCCAAAATATTTACCAACATGTGTAGAATAATAAATAACCATTATTTGGTAAATAATACACTAAATTTGGAATTTTCTAGCCACCTCACGCGCCCCCATTAAATTTGGTAAATAACCATTATTTTTTTTTAAATAAAAAAAAAATTAAATAAATAAAATGGTCTTCTTCGCCCGGAAAAAGGAAACGGGTCGAAACAACCCGTGGTACGATCCGAAACAATTTCACAATGTAAGCAGCGTCGCAAAACTATTTTAATGGGGTTTTGATTTGGATTCACAAACAGAGGGATTGCACAATTCAATTTCATGAACCTTCCGGTAAGTCGCAGATCCAATAATTAGGGCTTAGGTTTGGTCATGAAATCAATAGAAGATTGCCATTTAACAGGCTTTTCTGATTCGAAAACAAAACTGGATCGATGGATTAAAAGAAGCCTCATATCAATTTTGAATTAATTTGTTCTAAACAAGGAATCAGAATCGAAAAGGGATAGGCGAAATAGATAGACATTGATACATATTCATGAAAGAATTAACTGATGAATCCTACATAACAATGGTTCTTATCGCAAAACTAGAAAACCCTTTATGTTAAAAAAAAATAGCAAAATTCAACATGTCCTTAGAATATATTCATCGTGCACCAGAGGTACTATCACACATCAGTTTTGGCATATAGGGAGTTTTAGTATATAGAGAGTAAAACAAAAAACTACCATAGATAGAATTCATATAAATCACAAAAGCCAAAACCGACTACAATCGACATGTCTATTACACAACAACTCGATCAGTTTCAACGATAGCCATAACATGTATCTATTTGGCTCTGATACCAATTGATGAAAGTTTTAGTGTTTAACCATAGATCACTAGATACAAATTATATCATATCATCAATAACAAAAAATAACAAGAGATTGTGTACCTTTGAATTAGGTTGATGAAGATAACCGTAGACAACGCCGACAACTATGAGAGGGGTAACTACCCTCATTCCGTCTAGCTCTAGGTTTTCTCACCAATCTTCAGAATAATTAACCGTCTAATGGGATGACGTTTAAATAGCTAAACGGCTGAGGGCAGGGACCTCTCATTGGGCTTTTCTAAATGGTCCAACCCATCACGGTCCATTTAGTAACAAAAGCCCAATCACTCAAATTCATCATATAATTAGTGCTTAACACAATAGACCATAATTTATATTATGACATCAACTTATAATAATTGATTATTGTCAATCCATAATTGATTAATTAAATAATTAATCCAACAGCAGAAGATCATTACAGAGCTCAAGAAAAATAAAAAAAAATTAAAAAAATTAAATCCTTGAGCATTAGAAGAAAATATCACACGTTGCAGGTGCACTGAGATTGTTTCCTTGTCAAGAACCTTCGCCTTCACATTGGATATCATGTCTGAACTATCAACCCTCAAGGGGGTAATCTTTACACAACAGTGCATTATGAATATTTTGCGTCTGCACCAAAACTGCCAACAAATAAATCAGTAATGAAACCACCAGCAAGAAAACAAAAGCCCTTTCAACCTTTATTATAGCACAACAGGGAAAACGAATTTCAAGATCAAATGAATAAAAGAAAAATTGATTTTGATATTTCAAGAACGTGTCTTAAATTGAAAAATGGAAAACACTAACAATCCTTTCTGGCATTTGAAAAACTGATGAATTTGAGATAAAGTGCTAGAGTATAAATTTGAGATAAAATGCTCGACAACAAACAACATTCGTTTTATATTATAATATTTTATTCTAATTAATAATTTTTAACTATATTGCGTGTACTTTGAAATTTAAAGACGTTACTCCCATTGTGTCAATGTACTACTGTGATGGTTAAATTTCAACCGTACCTTTATTGCAACTGTATTATGATTCTTCTATGCATATATAATCTATACATTTGCAACTGGAAAGTTTGGTTACCATTATGCTTTTATCCTCAACAAATAGCACATCTTTTACTCTAGTGTAGATGTTGAAATATGCTAATAAAAATGATTTCGTATGAAATGACAACAAATAATTATATTACTGTGTCCATATAAACATTTTTTCTCATTCCTCTCCTCTTGTTACACAACATTCATCTCACTCCATATGTACCTTTTCTATGCAATAAATTACACTCAGTTATGACTATTTACTTGAAAGTTTTTAATCAATGTCAACCTATATCTTTTATATTCAACAATTTCTTTTGAAACACTTTGAGACGATTCAAATCACTCGAGCTTCAAACAGACTATATAACAAGATTCATTACATCTATCTATAAGGAAATTATACTACAACTTCAGTTGAAAACAAGGTGAACCTATGTTCAAGCTGGCGAACGATGACAAGACAGAAGAAGATGAGCAGTCGTAACTTAGAAACATTAAGGAGATGGACAAAGATAGATAGCCGGAATCGCCAATGTTGAGAGATGGCTATTGTGAGAACATGAAGGGATGGGAGGGGAGAGAACAAACATGTGAAAAGCACCTGCGAATGACACAAGACTCACGTAACCTATGTTTTAATTTCAGCTTCACATTTTAATCCTTTCATTCTCTCATACAAATGTCATTCTAATTTGATATGTCCCGTGCTATATGATACAAACATCGTCCTCACGAAAACATGCGTGCAAGTGCAATTAAAACCTTGTTGCTTTTTTTAGGCAAAACTCGTTACTTACAAACCAATTAATTTGGTTTTGACAAATTTAAACCACTATGAATATTTTTTTTACACAATAAAATCAAAATATTTCATTCACAGGTTGCAGAGTATTTCACTCACGTACTTTCAAAATAGGAACACCCTCAGCAGATTCAAACACAAACACGTTCTCTTTTGCAATTTGTGTGTACAATCTATCATAAGAAATGTAGTATACTAAAAATATTTAAGGACGAGAAACAACAATCCAACATTTTGTTCCGGTTTTTGACCCTAAAAGTAGTACTAATGTTGATGTCTTAGTTTCCACTAAGGAAACAAACAACTAATTTTTATGAGCTCTCCTTGGATCCATTGATGTTTAGATGACACCGTGGCAAACAAACCGATCAATTTTTGGCATACAGTATATGGCCTCCAATTTTTCACTCAAAGAATCACATATAAATCTAATTTTTTTTCAATTCACCACTTTTATTTCAAACCCAAATAGTGGATTCAAGTTACTTGACTGTTATCAATTGAATCAGACTCTATGCCAGAGTTACGATTTAAAATAGTGTTGAAAAGTAAATATGCTTTTTCAATTGCTGAAAATCATACTCAGTAAAAAGAAAATCATTATACTCCTTAAGGCAAAACAAAAAGAACAAAAATCAAATCCTTAATAAGAAATGTGAAAGTCTAAGACTCTTAGGTTATAATAATGTTTGATATTCTCTACTTATAGGGTCGCCAACGGCAGCAGACGATGTTGACTACACTTGGTGTGGTAATTGGCGATGGTGTGGTGGTCATCTAGTCCATCATGTGGCGTACAAGAAGGTTAATTTTATTAACGGCAAGGGTTGAATCCTCTTGGATGTTGTAATTGGCAAGGGTCTGGCGGGATCAAACGTTGTTCGTGCACTGGGATCCCATGCCTTACTTGAATCATCTTCTTCACATCGAGTATCGTGTCTGAACTTTTAACCATCAATGGGAATGTCAATTTTCCATACATAACCTGTATGAATATTTTCATCTGCAACGAAAAAATTTATTGCACAACAGGCAATCGAAATTCATGATCAAACATGGCAGCAATTCTGAATTAAACAATAAAAGAAAATCATGAAATTATACTTCGAAGCATTTTCTAGAAATTCAAACCATACACGAAATAAGAGATTTCTTTGTAACGCAGGTAGCCACTGTATCAAAGTTTAGGGAGACAATACAAGAAATTCAAACCATACAAGTATAAAAGAAACTCATATATTACAAGAAATGAATACCATTCGCGTGTACCCATTGATTTTTGAAATAATTTATTTTTGTACAAGGAAAAATACTTTTTTAATATTTGTATTCCTCTAAAATTAGGAAGTCCTAAAATCTAAAATCATAAACAAGTAATAATTATAAGGAAAATAAAAAGAAAAAAAGAGAAGATATTAAGGAGAAGAAGAAACCTTCCCGCACAAGAAGAGGAGAGGAAGAGAGATTTTTGAAAGAATCCTTGAGAGAAAGATCAGAGAAGAGCGCCATAAACTACACATGAGTAAACTAGGGTTTTTTTAGATACCAAACTCTTATATATACATGGATATTTTAGTAATTTACTTAATTTATTAACGGGTACGGATACCGGCGGGCACGAGTATCATCAAATATGTGTCCATGTCCATAAAGTAACGACTAGTTACATATCGGTTTATTATACCTGTGGATACCCGTTTTGCTACCCGCCCCATGTCTGTAACAAATTTTATCCACGGATACCCGCGAGTACGGACTTTTTTGCCACCCCTATTTTGAACCCTTTGTTTGTTTTCACTAGAGCGTGTTCACGGACCGGGTTGAGTTGGTTTTGGCTAAACTTGTTATTTGAACCCCCAATCAAACTTATTTGGTTTGTTTGGGTAAAAAAATCAGTATTTTTTATATCAAACTTGAACCGATCCTAGGTTGTTTTAGATTGGGTGTACGGGTCATTAAATATTACTTTTTTTTTTTGTAAAGACTTGTGCAAAAATCTATAATTAAAATGTCATTTAGTATTTAACCAAGATCGCTTAGATGAGATGGAAGGGATCTCTTCTAGCTTAACCAAGATCCTGGGTTCGAATCCAGCCTTGGGCATGCAACATCGTTAAAACTCTTAGGGAGAGCTTACCGCCCATTTGGGTCCACAATGCTCGAGGGATTAGTCTCCGCAGTTGCGCGTGGAAGATACCCAGCATACACAAAAAAAATGTCATTAAGTATTTAATATTATATCACTTAAATTTACTTGAAACACTTTAAGATTAACACATAAAAGTCGTAAACTATATTAAAAAGAGTTAACATTTTTTTTATCATTGATGTTCCCACTTTTGTGTTTGCTAAAAAACTCATGCGGCGGCAGTTAACTGCTGAATTTTCTTGTTTCGCGACATTTAATTGCCGAAGTTTCTTTCTTTGTAGTGTAAAACTGCCGATGGAGGTAAATATGCAATTTATTGGTGTTCCATAGCAAAGGCTGAAGTGGAAACAACAAGTTTTTTTTTTTTTTTTTTGTAATTGGTTGGGTTCGGGTTCATGAATATGGAATCATAAATCAGTAACCTAAACGAAACGACTTTGGGTTTGAATGGGTTTGCTTTAAATTGGACCTGAACTTGAATAGGTTTGTGTAAAATACAAGTTGCATGAGATTGAGCAGGTCATCCAGACCCATGAACACAACAAATTTCCCTTCAAATACATTTTCTCCCCTAATTTTTCTTTTACTTTATCATTTTAAATTATTCTTTTTAATAAACGAGGACTAAATTTTCATGGATTTGATTTTAATAAAATGAATGAATTATTGAGTTTCACTGAAAGACAGATTATTAGGTAGAACGTAAGTTTACTTAACTCTTTGTTGAACTCCAAATTATCATAATTTTCTTCTCTTATGGATCGGAGTGATAGCACCAAAGAAAACAAAACTATCATTTGTTTTTTGTTAACCAACATTGTTAATGTCACATCAATAATTTAATAGTTCACATCATTGTTTTAAAGACATTTCAAATTTTGTAGAAGACTAAAAAAGGAAGATCTTTGTAAGAGGGCCTCCGAATTATCGAACTTACCGGTGGTTGTCATACCAAGAACATCCTTCTTGTGACTTTATCATTAACCCCTTCACATAGCAAAGTACATTCATTTTGGGCCTCCAAATCCTTCAATCTTGGATTTATCAGCTGGAAATTGCCAATGATGAACAATGAATGATTTGGAGTCCCAATGATATAATAATGTTGTTCACGAAATATTACTTTCTTTGATATTAAACTCTTCTACATGATGGAGTTTGATTTATTGGAATCTCGGTATTTAATGTGTCTGTTAAAAAAAAGGAGTTTGTTATAAGATCAATAAAAAAAGAATTAGAACACACACAATGTACACAATCTACTTGCTCTAGACTCTTGTATCCTTTGTTGCTACATTATTCGTCCCTTTTAATTATAAAAAACCAGCAAAACACATTAAACTTGTTTTTGTAAATAATCTATGTTTGTTTTTGTTGTCTGTCTCCACCACTTATTCATCATTATCATGCTCACTTTCTTCACTACTATATCTCATTTGTTATGCATCATTCTCATTTTCTGTCTAGGCTCTGATTTCATGGTCCCCCATTCTTTCCTCTGGCCAACAAAACTGCACCAGATGATCGGAAGGGAAACAAAGTTAGCAGAAACTTGAAGATAGTTTTGAAATACAATATTTAACGATTTTCCCTTCCTTTGTGTAAAAAACCAGTTTAATCACACTCTTGCATGAATCAACTTAACATCTTATTTTCAATCTCTACCCTGCATTTTAGCAGAGTCACTCAGTTTACTATAATGTCATCATAGATTATGCACCAAGGCTCGCTAACAATCTAGCTTGGCTTTTAAATACTTTTGTATTCACTAATATGATTAAACATAGGAAGTGGATTCAAATTACGTTGGTATTTGGTGCTGCAAATGATTCAATGAGAGTAGACTACAAGAGTCATTACATCTATCTATAAGAGAAATTGACTACAATTTCAGCTAATGTGTTTTTTAATTGCAGAAAAATAATACCCATCAAAAGATCATTCCAAAGCTCAAGGAAACAAAAAGAGCAAAATTCAAATCCTTGAACATGAGAAGCAAAAGTCAAAAGCTCAAGGAGTCACTCTGAGAATTACTAAACAAAATCATTATACAGCTCAAGTTCTTAATTGCGAGTTCTTAATTGCGAGTTCTTAATTGCGATAGTTGGTGGGAGTCATGCCACCATCACCGTCTTCACCACATCATCTTTTGACTTTAGATTGCTTGTTCGAGAGAGCTTGGATATGTGTTCTGAATGCATCTTGTGTTTCGGATCGTTTAATGGTCATTGATGCTTGTTGTATCCGTATTTTCATGGTAGCGAGTTGTTGGTGTGTGGATTTGCTTTTGTGTTGTCAGGTTCATTTGTCGATCTTCAAGGGTTCGGGTTCCTTTGAGCTCATTTCTATTTTGATGCTCAAGAACATACACGCACCTCACTTTTTTTTTTTTTTTTTTTTTCCAATTTAGATTCATGTCCCTACGTGGTCGCTGCATTGTACATGTGGTGTGTGCATGTTTCCTTGTTTCCCCCCCCCCCCCCCCCCCCCCCCCCCCCCAATCTAGGTTTGTGTGTAACACCATTTTCATTTAATTTTAACACTGTTTAGTGTTGTTTGTGTCAGATTTTTGTCCCCCCTGGTGTTTTGTGAAATCTAATTTTAATCTATCTAATTAAGGTGTTGTAAATGGTTCTTCGCATTTTCCTAAAAAAATGATGAATCGTTTTTTGCTTTTATTTATCATGTAACATGGTCTAATTAGTTGTGAAAATTAGTGATGAGGTTAAGGTGTTTGACGATTATTGTGAGAAAAGAAAGTAAAGTGATGAACAACAAGAGAAAGAAACGTCCCATGTTTGAATAGGAAACGCAAATAATAGTTATGACACCAAAATGAAGCTATAAAGTAAACGGTAACAAGCGTTTAATTGGTGAAATAAAACCGTAAAAAGAATAAATAGTGGCCAGTGGAATTAGAAGTGTATTCCACTAAATAAAGAAAGCTTTGAAAAGCCATATGAATCGAAGCTCCGTAATCAATCAAGAGCTTTGTGAAAGATTTGTTTGGCCCAACTTTTCCTAGAAGAGAAGAAGAAGATGAAGAACAGATGAATGGCTTAACAAGCTCTAAGTCAAGGGGCCAAATGTATATACTTATAATTTTTTGCTTTAATTTTTTATTTCCTTTCCTTTAATAAAAACTTGCACAAAAAATAAACTAAATTTAGGTTTTATTTCCTTGTAAATCAAACTATGTATCGAAAGAAGGGTTTAGCTATATGACTACATATCAACTTGCATTTATCAGATTTTCTTAGTTTAAGATCGTAGGTGGCCTCCATCATAGGTGGCCTCCATCATAATAAAAAGATTAAAAACTAAATTTAAAGTTGTGGACGAATATTTATGTTACAAGCAACCCCCTCAAGGAAGTTTCATAAAAATATTTACATGAGAAACAACAATTTGACGGTTTTGAGTATTACACCCTGATTGAAACCTGAGTATTATACAATTTTTGGCATATTGTATATCCTTTTATCTAACTTTGTCGCCATACATGATACGTACTCTTTCATAAATCAACTAACTAACCGATTATCTTCTGTCCCACACATTGCATTTTTGCAGAGTCGTTGTTTACTTGCATTCTTCTCTCTTCACAAACAATCTGACATGACTATAACTCAGGTTATGTAAATTTGACTAAGTTCTTTACAATTCACCAGTTTTAGTTCAAACATAGTGAGTGGACTCAAGTTACTTGACTCATATCGATCATATGATACTTTGATACTGAAATTATGTTTTAATCAAAATATAATGCATGAGTCACTTTATGTAAGAATTACTGCACGTTTTCAACTATTGTTGAATAATAAATATGTTTCTTCAATTGCTAAAATTACCCCCCAGTTAAAAATATCATATACCGCTCAAGACAAAACAAATGGAACAAAAGTCAAATCATTAATAAGAAATGCAAAAGTGAAAGACTCTATGAATAAAAGAAAAAGTGCAAGACTCTATTTTATCAATAATTTATGATTTCTCTACTTATTGGGTGATTGTATGCATAATAAGGGTCGCCAGCAACGGAAAATGATAAGGGGGACAATTGCCAACCCTTGGATGTAGTAATCGGTGATGGTTTTGTGGTCATCTAGTCCCCAAGGAGGCGGAGGAGAAGGTGGAGGGTTGATTCCTTTTTGACGTTGTAATCTGCAAGGGTCCGGTTGCCATCGAGTTGCATACCAGCAAAGATCAGACGTTGGGCGTGCACTGGGATATCAACCATGTCGAAAATCATCTCTTTCACTTTGGGCATCCTGTATGAACTCTTAACGTCAAGGACCATTGTCTTTCCATCTAGACCCTTTACATAGATTTGCATCTGCACCACAATTGCCAATAAAACGATCAACAATAGAAAAAAAGAAATCACTAACAACACGTTTTTGGCATTTGAAATAGTGATGAATTTGAGATCAAAAGCTATGGTATAAATTCAATACATAGAGAGAAGATAATAACAATTTAATAGGAAAATAACAAAGAAAAGAAAAGGATATAGGAGGTACCCTGGGGGTTGCGCAAGTTATGCAAATTTCTAAGTTGAGAGGTTCGAAAGAACCAAATGGAATCACAAGGAACTCTGGTGAAAGATTTGCTAAAGTAACCCGTTGGACATTCTTGGCAAAAGAGTGTAATTTCAGTTTACATATCTGAGACGTAGCCAACATATCGTAACTATACTCAGACTCAGAAGCGTCTGGACCAAAGCAGCAAATATTGACAGCATTTCCTAACAACATAGTACTATTATTGAGAATAAATAGTTTGTCATCATTTTCCTCTCGAAGAACAATGGTTTCATCATCAGACTTCAAGGAGATAATGAAGGATTGACCATAAGAAAATTTGATTTGAGAATCCCCGTGTTTATGGCAAAAATGCATAGACAACACTTTTGATGATTCAACAAAGTCACATCCTGAAAATGGACAGTAACAGGGCTTATGGATGCATTCTTCTTCATGATATGTCTGCCTCATGTACGTATTTTTCACCCTGCAACCATATTTTGCATTCGGACATGGCATTTCAATTGATAGCAATAGATTCTCAACGACTTTACAACGTTTAGAGCTAATGGACAACGAGCACTTGTGACACTCGTTCCAAAGTTTAGGACAGCAAGTAGAGCAAACAATATGAGCATTATCACACTGTATTTTGCAGCAAAAAAAAAAAACCATCAAATCGACTTTGTTAACCAGTTATGTGATCAAAAGTATAACCAACATAAAGCTAATCATACTAAGTTTATTATTCTTAAAATCTGTGTACTCAATGACTGACAGTAGCTGGTACCAAAAATGTTACGACAATATAGTTATCAAAGTTAATGGAAAAATACAAGAAGTTCGTACCATGCAAATATAAAATCTCAAAAATAGAAGGATATACAACAATATTCAAGACATTCATAATTATTTATCAAAGTTCATTGTTACTAATATTCGAACCTAATGTAAAGCAAACAAGTCTTAAGTCTATAAGGCTTAAGGTAGCTCATCAAAGCATTTAAAATTGTTGGGTCGTTTGTTACCAGATCACCGTTATCAGTCACTTAGGTCACCCTCCAAATGTCTATTCGTGGACGTGACAACACAAAGGAGTTTCACATAGCACTTAAGGGAGGAGTGTATATTAAATACAATCTTGAAATATGCTAGAAAAAGGTATCAAATTTAATGACCAAAAGCATATTGCATATATGACATCAGATTAACTCTTCTCAGATATAGAAAATAACTTATGAAATCAAATCAAATAAAACAAATACATACCTGAAAAACGGGAATCATTAAGGGTTGAAAACAATTGCAGCACTCAAGCAAATTAGGGTTGGAAATCACAAGAGGAACGGAGCTGTTCTTACTATCTTTTACAGAATTAACGATCTCTAGATAGTCTTTGTTGCATGTCTCCACTTCATCTTTTGCCTAATAGTGATTAAAAAAATAAATACATAATCAAAATCATGTTTTTGAGTAAAGCATAATCACGTTGTTCTAGTAAAATAAAATCAAGCTATTAAAACAAAATACTCACAGAGAAACTAGAAATTATAGGCATAATCACGTTGCTACCGATGTGTACTTTGGCACATTTGGCAGTGCCCTTTTTTAAAGAATGTCTTTGTCGGATGTAACTAAGCTTATATGAAGCAAAATATGGCCACATACGTCTGGGCTTTGCAGAAAAAACATGAGTTCTCGTCAGCTTAATGTGCCTATTTTTCTCCACTTTAGATTTGATTTGAGAATCCCCGTGTTTATGGCTGAAATGCATAGACAACACTTTTGATGATTCAACAAAGTCACATCCTAGAAAGGGACAGTAACAGGGCTTATGGGTGCATTCTTCTTCATGATTTGTCTGCCTAAGGTATGTATTTTTCACCCTGCAACCATATTTTGCATTCGGACATGGCATTTCAATAGATCGCAATAGATTCTCAATGGCTTTACAACGTTTAGAGCTGATGGACAATGAGCACTTGTGACACTTGCTCCAAAGTTTAGGAAAGCAAGTAGAGCAAACAATATGACCATTATCACACTGTATTGCAGCAGAAAAACAAAACCATCAAATTTGACTTTTAACCAATGGCTATGATAAAATAAAGTAAGACATATATTTTTAAGGCTTGTTAGCAAGTTATGAGATCAAAAGTATAACCAACAAAGCTAATTATACTAAGTTTATTTTTCTTAAAATCTATATACTCAATGACTGATAGTAGCTGGTACCAAAAATGCTACGACAATATAGATATCAAAGTTTATGGAAAAATACAAGAATGTAGTACCATGCACATATAAAATCTCAAAAATAGAAGGATATACAACATTCAAGACATTCATAATTATTTATCAAAATTCATTGTTACTAATATTCAAACCCAATGTAAAGCAAACAAGTTTTAAGTGTATAAGGCTTAAAGTAACTCATCAAAGCAACTTTTTTTTGGTGGTGGCCGGGGTTTGAACCCCAGACCTTGCATATTTTTATGCATTGTCCATACCAACTGAGCTAAGCTCGCGAGGACAAAGCAACTAAAATAAATGAAAGTGATTCCTTAAATAGATCACTATATCTAACCATTTATTCATCATCATCATGCTCGCTCTTTTTACTACTAGACCTCATTTGTTATGCATCATTTTCCTTTTCAGCTAGCGTAAGTGAATCCCATTCTTTTCTACTTCCTACAACGTCGCATAAGATGATGGGGCAAGTAATGTCATTTTTTTTTAGAGGAATTTGGCTCCTCTAAAGTGAGAAAGTCAAGCTTCATTAATTTAAAAAATCTTGATTGTTATGATGTACCTTTAAATTATCCTTAATTTTCTAATTAACAGTTGATAATACTTATTTTATCTTCTAAAGTGATTTACTTGTTAAGAGTCTCACATTTGATGAAATAAAGCTTAAATATAGGGGTGTGTGTGTGTGTGTGTGTAAATGAGGTATTGAGTAAGGTACAACTCAAATTCGAAATTTTGTTGGGTCGCCTATTACCAGATCACCGTTATCAGCCACTTGGGTCACCCTCCAAATGTCCATTCATGGACGTTACAAGACAACGGAGTTTCACATCGCACTTAAGGGAAAAGTGTATAGTGGTAACTATTGAATACAATCTTGAAATATACTAGAAAAAGTATCAAATTTAATGACCAGAAACATATTACATATATGACAACAGAATAACTCTTCTCAGATATAGAAAATAACAGATAAAATAAAACAAATGCATACCTGAAAAACGGGAATCGTTAAGGGTTGATAACAATTGCAGCACTCAAGCAATTTAGGGTCGGAATTATAAAAGGAACGGAGCTGTTCTTACTAACATCTTGTACGGAATCAATGATCTCTTCACCGTCTTTGGTGCATGTCTCCCTTTCATCTTTTGCCTAATAGTGATTAAAAAAACAAATACATATCAAAATCAAGTTTTTGAGTAAAGCATAATCACCTTGTTCTAGTACAATTAAATCAAGCTATTAAAACAAAATACTCACAGAGAAACTAGAAAATATAGGCATAATCACGTTGCTACCGATGTGTCCTTTGGTGCTTTTGGCGGCTCCCTCTTTTAAAGAATGTCTCTGTCGAATGTAACAAAACCTTATTTCTAAACCTTATTTTCGGTTTCTGCTGTGTGCTGTTTTTGTAGCCAGCGGCAGTGCAGAACTGTTTTTGGAGGTCTCTTAGTTACTTTCCCTGCTTGTTCAGGTTCAGGGGGCCTCTTACGTTTTGTTCTCTCCTTAAGAGGACTGTGTTGGCTTAATATATGTGGCTGTTCAAAAACAAAAAAACTAAACCTTATTTGAAGCAAAATCTTGCGACATACGCTTGGGCTTCCAAAAATATAAAAAACACAAAAACATGAGTTATCCGTAATTAATTAATGTGTTTTTGTTGATTATTAATTAATTCATACTATTTTGTTTCAAAAAAAAAATTATACTATTTAATATATTTCTCCATGCTCCATCAAACAAAAAATTCTCCATACATTTTTTTGAGTTTATTTTTGTTGGTAAAACTAAACCTTATTTGAAGCAAAATCTTGCGACATACGCTTGGGCTTCGAAAAAAATAAAAAACACAAAAACATGAGTTATCCGTAATTAATTAATGTGTTTTTGTTGATTATTAATTAATTCATACTATTTTGTTTCAAAAAAAAAATTATACTACTTAATATATTTCTCCATGCTCCATCAAACAAAAAATTCTCCATACATTTTTTTGAGTTTATTTTTGTTGGTCTTAGTGAAGTGGTGAAGTGGTAATCCACTGAAATTAAACTCACACACGAGGTCCCAGATTCGAACCCAGGTCACGACGTCCGACCTTGCAGTTTCGGCATTTGCCAGTTGAGCTAGGATTTCTAGACATTTTTTTGAGTTTAATACATAAGTATCCAATCATAATCTATTATATTACTAGATGATCTTTAAAAAAAAGATATATATATATATATATATATATATATATATATATATATATATATATATATATATATATATATGAGTCAGGATCCGTTGACACCAGGTGTCAACGGATTCGTTGACACTAAATCTCAACCGTACATTATATTTGATCAAAGGCTCTTATTAGTGTCTACGTTTCTACTTCCTGTATCTCTTTTCTCTCAACCGCACACTATTTTCGTTTTCTGCTTGATGTACTTTAACGCAGCAATACGAAATCTCAATTACAGAATCACAACACTGTGTTCATACTCACCAAGGTTAAATTTTGATTTGTCACGACGACAATTCAATTTAGTTTAAAGGGTTTTCCATTTTCCCTAATTCATAAATTAATCTTATACATCCATTGGTTTTGCAATCATATGCAATTATTTTAATGATTTACAAAGTAATACTTCCAATTAATTTTAAATGATAATATCCTGGAAGTACTTTTACAATTCGGTAATGGGAAAACACCAATTTGATCATTTCAGAAACTCAACCCTTATACCTAAAGCTCCACCAATAATTATTGAAACAAATTAAACCCCATTCAACATACCAATTGATTCTCTACCTTACAGTCCCATTACGATGGTCTAAAAAATTTGGCATAAATTGTTTCAATGAACAGTGATTCATACGAAGAAATAATCAAGGAATTAATGATAAGGGAACAAAGATGCAGACAAGGGAATAATATTGTCCTGGTTTCAACTCTCATTATAGAACAATAATAATGTACGGTTGAGAGGAAGGATATACAGGAAATAGAAACATTGACACTAATAGGAGCCTTTGTTTAAATATAATGTACGGTTGATATTTGGTGTCAACGAATCTGTTGACACCTGGTGTCAACGGATCCTGACTCATATATGAAACGCGCGCGTTTCATTTTTTTTAAATAAAATAAAATAAAAAACCATAAATGAAATAAAACCAAAGAAAATCCACTGAACCCTACCCAAAACCTTTTCAGTCACTTTCCTCATCTCTCTTTTTTCCTTTCTTTTTCTCTTACGAGAAGCTTCTTCATTCTCTTTTCATTATTTTTTCTTCCATTTCAATTTACACAAGACAAATAAAAACAATTCATCATCCATATTCCCTTGAGAAAAATCCTTCATTTCAAGCCAAAGCTTCCTCATACCTCACAAGTGTTTTTTGGTAGTATGTTGGGAATAGGGTTTGTGCTTTGGGAATGAAGAGGAATACCCATAGTCTGAAAGTCGCTCATTGAGACTTTTTGGAGATATTGTAAAGAATAATGAAGACTCAACAATTAATCAATCAAATCAAGACAAATCAAGCAAACCATTGGAAAGTAATTTGTCTGAATGCATTGCCTTGATACATGGAGTAAAGACAAATAATATTCATAAAAGCTCCTAGAGATACTTCCTCATATACATATATTAGTATTACCGTTGGTTTTCTGTCAAACCAAAATATTGAATAAAGGCCCTCATTGATATTGCCTTATATATATATATATATATATATATATATATATATATATATATATATATATATATATATATATATATATATATATATATATATATATATATATAGCCGTTGGTAGTAATAATTATAAAGGCACCGTATTGCCTTATATATATTATTAGTACCGTTGGATAGATAGATATAAAATTGTAATAGTGTATATTATGCAAGCAAGCTGAAATACAATATCAATTAATCTTTCAGCCACTATTATATCATAATTTCATTTTTCATTATGGTATCAGTAGCATTTTCATCTTCCGCTGAAGAGCCTAAACTCACCATTCAATCATTCCACCAATGTTCAAGCCTTGTTTCAATCAAACTATCCACTTCAAATTTTCTTCTTTGGAAATTCCACATGTTATCTTTGATTAGAAGCATGGGCGTTGAACATCATATTACTAGCACTTCCAAACCAGATGATGAGATCACCGATTCATCTGGAACCGGAACAAAAAATCCAAATGTAGAGCGGTGGATATTGAATGATGGATTGCTCATCTCATGGCTCCTTGGTAACATGAAAGAAGAAGTTCTTAGCATGATCCTTGGGGGGGATACAACTCACTATATTTGGAGTTCACTCCATGAACAGTTGTTGCCCAACACTAAAGAAGGTGAAACTGAAGCCCAACTGAAAAATAGCATTTATGCTATCACAAAGGGGAACTTATCCTTGCAGGAATACATCAGAGAATTCAAAGAATTGTGTGACAAACTTTCAGCCATCGAAAAGCCACTTTCAGATGTCGACAAAGTCTTGCAATTTTCGAAAGGACTTGGAAACAAGTACAAAAGTTTTCAAATGGCGGTATTATCAAAACCTCCATATCCTTCTTTTAATCAATTTATTATGTCATTGCAAAATTTTGAACAGGTTTATCTTGCTGAAGAAAATCCCTCAATTAATAATAATCAAACCTCACTTAGCCTTAGAGGAAGAGTAAGTAATATGCATGGAGGTAGAGGCAACATTAAAGGACGTGGCTCACAAAATTATAATCAAAACCGTCCAAGGAAACAAAATAGGGAAACTTGCCAAATATGTGGTAAAACAAACCATATTGCATCTATGTGTTATTACAGGTATGAATACAATAATGTAGGAGAAAACTCCCATGCATGAAGCATTAGCAACATGTACCTGAATGATGATAATGATCCAAATTTCTATGTTGACTCGGGAGCAACCACTCATATGACAAACCAATGAGGTAACCTTAAAAATCTTAAACCTTATTTTGGCAGTGACAAAGTTTTTGTTGGAAATGGGCAAGCTTTACCTATTACCCATAAAGGTAAAATTTCTCTTAAAACTGCACAAGGTAAGCTTGATCTAAATAATACTTTGGTTGTGCCTAATCTTAAAAAGAACTTATTATCAGTGAGTCAACTCACTAATGATAATGATTGTATTTTTTAATTTAACTCTAATGGTTTTGTCATTAAAGATTGAACACAAAAGATCTTAGCCAAAGGGCATAAACAAGGTAACCTTTATGCTCTAAAGGGGGAAACTTTTGAAGCTCTTTCTACTATTAAGGAAGCATCTTCTGAAATATGGCATGCTAGCTTAGGACATCCAAATTTTAAATTTTTGCAAACTCTAGAAAAGAAGAAAGTTATCAACGTTTCAAATTGGTTGACAAAAAATAACTTATGCACTAGTTGTCAATTCGGAAAACGTTGTAAACTTTCCTTCAATAAATCTAGTTCAACCTCTCAATTTCCCTTAGAAAAAATTTACAGTGATTTGTGGGGACCAGCCCCCACAATTTCCTTTCAAAAGTTTCAGTATTATGTAATTTTCGTTGATGATTTTACTCGATACACATGGTTATATCCGTTGAGAAACAAATCTGATTTTTATACATGTTTCCTTAAATTTTAAGCTTTTGTTGAGAAACATTTTGATAGGAAGATCAAAACATTTCAAAGTGACGGTGGTGGTGAATTCACCTCCAATGAGTTTATGAACCATCTTGCTTATAGCGGCATAGCTCAATAGTTATCATGTCCTTACACACCAGAACAAAATGGCCTTGCCGAATGATGACAGTCAATTATTCGCTATTTTTAGTGTCATTTTCATCACATTTTGGAGTTCACAAGGCAACTTAAGCAGCAAGAAAAGCAAGAAAAGCATGAAAAGTTGAAGATTTTGAAGAAAGTAATTTTCTGAAGAATATTGGAGTTCATAGTTATTTTGAGCATGATAAAGTGCGAAAAAGAGGAAAAATTGAAGATGCTGGAAAAACGCCAAAAACGTGTCACGATTTACCAAAACGTGACACGATTTTACCAGACCTGAAAAACATGCTCTCGGCGTTGGGGTAAAACGTGTCACGATTGCAAAAACGTGACACGATTTACTTAAAACGTGACACGATTTTAGGCGAATTTCTGTGCCTATTTAAGCTGAAGTCTATTCCAAAAACAAGGGTTACGAATTCTGGAGAGAGAAAGTGCGATTTGCAGACCTGGAGACTGAAGAACGGGGCGATTTCCTCCATTCTTTACCAGTTTATGTATGTTTTAATTCTTTCATTGATTATGCTATTTGTAAACTCAATTATGAGTAGCTAAATCTCTTAGAGATTAGGTCTGAGATGATTCTTTGTAACCTTAATTGATACATGATGCTGTGAAACTCTATTTATTGTGAATGATATTCTAGTCTTTATTCAATTCAATTGTTCTTAATGCTTTTTATATCCTGATCAAATATAAATATGATTTAGTGAGAATGAATGACTACTGACCATAGCTTTCTACTTAGACCTATTGAATTGTTCTAATAAACATGGTTAGTCTAGGAATGAATAATCGTTTATTAGTGATATTAGGTTAACGTGCTTTAAACCTTCAAATATTATTAGACCACCTAAGGGATTAGGGGCTGTAGTGTGAGAAGAGGGTCCTAACTCAAGGGATTGATTAGAACTATTTTGTTAACTATCGTGGGACTAGGAAATCAGTCATAAGAATAGGTGCAATATACCAATTAGGGGAACATAGATGATTCGAAAGACCTGATCTCATCTCTCTCTTATTTTCTAACCGAATCTTTATTTTATGTTATTTAATTTTATGCAATCAAATCTACTGCATAGTGGCAAACCAAAAATAACTTTTACGCATCCTAAATATTTTACCTTATTGCTGAATTGAGATTAACACAGTCCTCGTGGGATCGATATTTTTACTACTTCGATAGTATTTGGTGCACTTGCCAAACGTCTATCACCGAACGAAAACATCGACACATTGTGGAAACCGGGTTAACTTTACTTTTTCATGCAAGTGTTCCTTTAAAATTTTGGGTTGATGCTTTCTTGACTTCTGTTTATCTTATTAATCGTTTACCTCTTTCATCCATTGGTAAGGATACTCCATACTTTAAACTTTTTGGTAAACATCCTGATTATTCTGGACTTAGAATTTTTGGATGTCAATGTTTTCCATATTTAAAGACGCCTGGATTGAATAAGTTTTCTAGAAAAACCACTTCTTGTGTTTTTTTAGGATATAGTCCACTTCATAAAGGATATCGTTGTCTTGATCCACACACTCACCGTGTTTACATTTCACGTCATGTAGTTTTTAATGAAAATGATTTTCCTTATTCATCTCATACAAATTCCACACAATCACAATCTTTTGATTCATCTGTTACTACTTTCCCTAACTCTGATGAATGGTTTTCAGGAAATAAAGATGATGCTTCAGCACCCAATGACTCATCGATCATTACCTCAAAACCTATTGTCTTGGATCAAATTGACCCCTCTTCACCTGATTCAACTACACCACCTTTAACTTCAACCAACATAGACCTTGTTACCTCTGGATTCGAGGAAACCACACCTTCTCCACCATCTCAATCATCACCTATAATTGTTGATCCTCCTTAGTTGATGATGTACATTGTCTATCAAATAACCAAGTTAATCCGATCTCTACTTCTAGTCGACCAATTCGAGACAAACACCCTCCATCTTACCTAAAAATATATGATTGTCCAACTATCAACAAACCTCCCCGCTCCCATGATGCCCTTCTCATCTCAATTGAAGAACCTAAGACTCTTAAAATTGCCTTTAAATACACTAATTGGAGAACTGCTATGCATGAGGAAATTGATGCTCTTCATCAAAACAATACTTGGTCTCTTAATTGTCCCTCGCCCACCTGGTGCCAACGTTATGGGTTCTAAATGGATCTTTCGAACAAAAATGAAAGAAGATGGTACTATAGACTGGCTTAAAGCTCGATTTGTAGCCAAAGGATATACACAAATCCCTGGCCTTGATTTTGGCGAAACCTTCAGCTCAGTTGTCAAAGCTCCTACAATTCGGGTTATTCTTTCTCTAGTTGTGCATTTTAAATGGCCACTCAAACAACTAGATATGAAGAATGCTTTCTTGCATGGAACACTCAATGAATGTGTCTACATGGAACAACCTCTGGGCTTTGTACACTCTCAATATCCTGATCATGTTTGCCTACTCCATAAATCTCTTTATGGTTTTAAACAAGCACCTCGTGCTTGGTTTGATAAATTATCTACTTGTCTAGTTTCTATTGGATTTACATGTAGTAAAGCTGATTCGTCACTCTTCATTTATCGTCATGACACTAATTTCATTATTTTACTTGTCTATGTAGATGATGTTATTATTACAGGAAATAATTCAACCTTCATATCTGGTCTTACCGAACGTCTTAACAAGGACTTTGCTCTCAAAGACTTGGGACAACTACATTATTTCTTAGGACTTGAAGTTCGATATTTTTCTGGTGGTATCACAATCTCACAAACAAAATACGCACGAGACCTTCTAGAAAAAGCCAAAATGCTCGAAGCTTCAAAAATCAACACTCCCATTGCTCAAAAAGACATTGATCTATCTGATTATCACGAGTCTGTGGATCCTACTGAATATCGCCGTTTATGTGGCTCTCTCCAATATCTTACCTACACGAGACCAGACATTACACATGTTGTCAATGTCGTGTGCCAACATTTTCAAAATCCAACAAAAAAGGACCTGCGTGCTGTCAAACGTATTTTGCGCTACATTAAAGGAACTTTGACACATGGCCTTTGATATTTATCTCAAAGCTCTCTAACTCTTAATGCTTTTGGTGATGCAGATTGGGCAGGATGTCCAACTACTAGGAGAAGTACTACTGGTTATAGCATCTTTCTTGGATCAAATTGCATATCTTGGGTCTCAAAGAAGCAACCAACAGTCTCTCGTTCGAGCACTGAAGCAGAATATAGGTCTTTGGCAACCACAGCTGCTGAGTTAACATGGCTCCAACATCTCCTCCATGACCTTGACATCAAACTCGAACGACGTCCACTTCTCCTTTGTGATAACAAAAGTGCAATTCACTTGGCTCATAATCCAGTGTTTCATGCTCGGACCAAACACATCGAGATTGACTATCATTTGATCCGAGAAAAAGTTACGACCGGTGATCTCCAGCTCCAATACTTGCCTATAACTCAACAAATTACAGATGTTTTCACCAAAGCATTGGGTAAAGATTCATTTTCTACATTTCGTTACAAGCTTGGCGTTCATCCACACTCTCTGCCAACCTTGAAGGGGGGTGTAAAGAATAATGAAGACTCAACAATTAATGAATCAAATCAAGACAAATCAAGCAAACCATTGGAAAGTAATTTGTCTGAATGCATTGCCTTGATACATGGAGTAAAGACAAATAATATTCATAAAAGCTCCTAGAGATATTTCCTCATATACATATATTAGTATTACCGTTGGTTTTCTGTCAAACCAAAATATTGAATAAAGGCTCTCATTGATATTGCCTTATATATATATATATATATTGTTATGAAACTAATTAAATAGAAACAATAATAGAGAGAAGGAGAAGAAGAAAGAATAGAGAGAAGTATTATTATTCTCTGATGTGGTTGAGAATGTTACAAATGAGCTCTATTTATAGGGAAATAGAATAGCTTATGGACTAAGCCCAATGATCTAGTAGTATAGCCCATTAACCCATTTGCTATTTGGACATCCACTATTAATATTTATAACACTCCCCCTTGGATGTCCATCGAGGATATGCCTCATTAAAACCTTACTAAAATAAAACCCAGTGGTAAAAAAATTATAGTGAAGGAAAAAGAGTACAATATCCTTTTGAGTGTGAACTGCCTCGTTAAAAACCTTACCAGGAAAACCCAATGGGACAAAACCTTGGTGAAGGAAAAAAGAGTGCAGAACAAATTTATTTCTCCCCCTCATGAAGACAAATATCTCTTAGACGGAGAAGACCAATTCATAATACAAGTTTCTCAAAAACTTTACTTGGGAGTGACTTTGTAAAAACATCTGCAGGATTATCACACGAATAAACTTGTTGAATGCTGATATCACCATTCTTCTGAAGATCACGGGTGAAAAAGAATTTGGGAGAAATATGTTTTGTTCGGTATCCTTTAATGTATCCTTCTTTCAACTGAGCAATACATGATGTATTATCTTCATAAATGATTGTTGCATCCATTCTTCCAAAAGATAAACCACAATTATTTTGTATATGTTGAATCAATGACCTTAATCAAACACATTCTCTACTTGCCTCATGAAATGCTAAAAGTTCTGCAGGATTTGATGATGTTGTTGTTATGGTCTACTTTACAGATCTCCATGAAATGGTTGTATCTCCACTTCTAAAAAAGTAATTTGTTTATGATCTACCATGATGAGGATCTGACAAATAACATGCATCTGCATAACCAATTAATTCTAATTTGGGTACTTTGCGATAAAACAATCCCATATCCATTGTACCTCGAACCGGCCCGTTCCAATGCCTTCGCGTGGGTGAAGAACTATATCTTGATAATAGATTGACAAAAATGATATATCAGGATGTGTATTATCAGCAAGATACATCAATGCTCCTATTGCACTGAGATATGGTACTTCAGGACCAAGTAGTTTTTCACCTTCTTCTCGAGGTCTGAAAGGATCATTCTCCACATCCAAGGATCTAACAACCATTGGAGTAGAAACATTTAAAATTTTGCTATGTAAGCTTGTTGATGCACAAGAATCCCACATTTTACGTGCTCAATTTGTAATCGAAGACAAAACATTGTCTTTCATAAGTCTTTCATCTCGAACTCTTTCTGTAAGCAATCTATGGCTTATGGAAGCTCTTCAGGAGTTCCGATAATGTTTATGTCATCAACATAGACAACAATTATAGAAAATTCTTTTACAGATCTTTTCATAACAGTACATGGACAAATGGAGTCATTTTTATATCCTTCCCTCAGTAAATATTCACTGAGGCGATTGTACCACATGCGTCCTGATTGTTTTAGTCCATATAGAGACTTATTTAATTTTATGGAGTAGTCTTCCTGAGTTACTGAACTATTTGCTTCGAGCAAATTAAATCCTTCAGGGAGTTTCATGTAAATGTCACTATCAAGTGAGCCATACAAGTGGACTGTAACGACATCCAACATGTGCAAATTGAGCCCTTCATGAGCTATAAGGCTAATTAGGTATCTAAAAGTAGTTGCATCAACTTACATCAACTACAGGTGAGTATGTCTCATCAAAATCAATTTCGGGTCTTTGGGAAAACCTTTGAGCAACAAGTCTTGCTTTGTATCTTGCAACTTCACCATTCTCATTGCGTTTTCGCACAAACACCCATTTATATCCAACTGGCTTCAGGCCTTTAGGTGTTCGGAAAACAGGTCCAATACCTTTCTCTTATTAAGAGAGTTTAATTCTGCTTCAATTGCATCTTTCCATTTTGGCCAATTTTCGCTTTGTCTACATTCTTTAATAGACCTTGGTTCTTGATCCTCGTTATCATTTATCACATTCAGCGCTATGTTGTTTGCAAAAAATATCATCAACGTTGATTTCATGTCGGTTCCATTGGATTTCAATAGTGACATAATTTACTGAGATCTCTTTATTTTCGGGAATTTCAGGTACCTGATCAGTTTCATCTGGAACTGAAATATCAATTATGTCAGAACACTCTTTTAGAGTTTCTATATCCTCGTTTGGGTTATCTTTCCTTTAAGCTCCTTTTCTTATTCGAGGTTTTTTTTCTTCTATATATTTGGAACCGATTGGTCTACCATGCTTCAGGCACAGTTGAGACTCATTTGCAATATTAGAATATCCTACAGGGATATCTATTTCGTTTGGAGCATTAGCAGCTGATATTCAATTTGTTTAATGTTGCAAATGAGTTATATCTTGAGGATCATGATGAGACAATAATATTTCCTTTCAAATAATTATTTGAACTTCAGGTTCACATTTTTTTTAGCTGCTTATCATCTCCCCCTAATATTGGGAAAACTAATCCATCAATCGATAATCAACCTACTGGGTTGTAAACAAGTTGACTTAATAAAACTTATGATAGATGGAGATTCATATCAAAAATGTTTTCCCAATATTCTTTCAAGATTTATCCTAGTATATTATATTAGAGCAATTGTGATATACACAACACATCCAAAAATTTACTAAGATGAGAAATATTAGATTGTTAACCTAAAACCAATGATGAATTAGAGGGAGGACTTACATATAGTAATAAGTTGGCTTGATGCAAATCAATATATCAACATAAAGGATTGTTGATTCCCAAAATAGAGTTTATAATGTATGGTTTCATAAGTATCAAACATACAATTAACTTTAGACGTCTAAAGAATGGATCTTCAAGTCCATTTTTTTCATGAGCATATGCTAGCAATTGTTCAATATCAATTTCAATTGACAAATGATACTTATCATATTTTTTTCTGAAAAGTTCAGAAAATAAACTCTTTATCAAATTTGTTGACAAAATAATCTCACAAACTTCTGGTTGTGAATTGACAATAGTCATACATGTCATTTAGTTCATCAACACTTTCGATATATCGATTTACAAATATCACCAATTTTTTAAGACACAAAAGTTATTTGATTGAAGAATCTACTGGATCTTCAATACAAATCCATTAAAATTTATCTATTTTGCATCATAATAGATCCGGGATAACCCAACCGGTCTTGCCAACGACAAATTTAATATAGTATGTAAACTTCTTGGTTTACATAATATGTGCTTCCATTGCACTAATATAAGCGTATTACAAATCATAGACAACATCACTTTTCCATTACGCTTATTTTCACCAGAGTATATCTCGTAATAGAGATATTTAACATATATTTTTCAATATGATATCCATTTGGATGGATATTTTATAACTCAATAAAATCATATTAGAATGCAATCTCAATGTGTAACTTTGTTACTTTATGTAACAATACATTAGCTCTTCAGGAGCTTCGAGTAATCTTGTAACTCTTCGGGAATTATATCACAAATAATCAAGAAAAACAATTTTGAGCAATCCTTCTGGAATTGTTATATATTTTTAAGAATTACCATTTGAAAGATGATTTGTAAACTTCTGGTTTACAATAATATTCGCTTCATTTGTTTTTTATCAATTTGAAACAATAATAATAAACAACAACAAAATTCTACCCAAATAAAATTATATAAGGAATATTCTTAAAACCTTGATTTATCTTTTGCACAGCCATCATTTTATCAATTATAAAATAAACTAAACACGAAATTTCTCGAAGAAGTAAAAGTTTATAAATCATAAAGCTTTTCTTTCAAGGTAATATTTAGGCAACACAAATTGTCAATAAAATATCTTTTTCAAATTTGACATCTCCACAATGTAAATTACATGTGAGATCAAGATCAAATAAATGTATTTCATAAGAAAATATATATATCTAACATGTAATGTTTATGAGATAATAATCTTGAAGAATTTAGAAGTAAATAAGATAACGTTAATTTATAGAAGATATTTTCAAGAATTATGTAGAGAAGAATTTGTGCTTACCTTGTAATTCAAGCCATCTAGAAGTCTTATGCAATAAGAAAGAAGAAAATCATAACCAAACTTTGATCATGCAATAAGAAAACAATCTTGTCGGATTCAATCCATATAATAAAAATATGATCGTATCAAGAAAATCTTTGATCAAATAGTAATTTTCTATCTAATCTAAGTTCATACTAAAGGAATTGTATTACCTTGGCATGTATCATATCAATACTAATCTTTACTAAATCAATTACCATAACCATGATATTAGTTATAGTATGAACCATTCACTTCTGGGAATGACGTTCAATGTGACTTTTCACTATTTTGATCAAGAACCACTCATTATTCAATTACAAATGTGAGTAACCTTTCAAAAATATTCTTCAAGATATTCACTCATTTTGCTACTTCAGGAGCATGTTCGAGTGGTATAAAAACATCTATTGTCTCATATTTTCCTCCATTTTTTTTTCATGATAAAATAGATCTTATAAATTTGTGTTATGTTATGATTTAAATGTGTAGTTCTTCAAGAACTCAACATCAAATTTACATAAACGGCGATCAAGAAAAATCACCGTTTTTTTTTACGGCCCATAAGGGTGTTTATTAAAGCATTAATTCTTCAGGAACTATGCCACAAATCTTCATGAACAATGATTGAGATAATTCATTCCTTAAGTAGTCCTTCAGGGATGCTTTCAATAATATGTTTATTTTAGTTCTTCAATAACTATATCACAGATGTTCATAACCAATGATCTTTGAAAATTATTCTTCAAGTAATCCTTAAAAGGAGGTATCAATATTGAATTTTTCAAGAATTCATTGAGAATAAAAATTGCCTTTTTAAATTTTCAGGAATTAGCCAAATGATTTAAACAGAATTTGAGACTTTTGAGTTTTTCTGAAACTCATAGAGAATAAACTCTAGACTTTTGAATTCTTGTGAAATTCATATAAAATTTGGTTCTTAAGTTCTTCAAGAACTATATAACCAATCCAATCAGTTAATTGTAGGATCCTTCTAGGATGTATCATTACCGAATTCTTCAAGAATTCATAGAAAATAAAACCGAGTTTTTAAGTTCTTCAAGAACTATACAATATATTTAAACAATGAAATCAATTCTCTAAGCAATCCTTTAGAGATTAACACTTTTGAATTCTTCAAAAAAAAGAGTATCGAATAAATAATCACAGTAACATAAAACAATTCAGATAATAATGATTTAATGCAACCATAATGACATAACATTTTAATATGGTAATTATTCGTGAATATTAAAATACTAATGATTACAATATTAAAATACAATAAAATTCACATTAAAGAAAAAAAATAGTTACTACTCTTGCACATTAAGATATATTATTCATCAAGTGATTAAAATATACACTAAAGATGATCATACTAAAACAGAGCAATTTTACGATAAAAATAATGAAAATTGTGCTACTTTTGCAATCCTTCAGGGATATTAAAATACTTATTGATTCTTTGTGAGTTCTTCCGAAACTATATAATAAATTAAATCTTGATCAAAAATATAATAACTCTAATTAATTCATTTGTACAATCCTTCAGGGATGCATCTTTGTTGAATTCATTAGGAATTCAGTAAAAAAAATTGTGTTTTTAAGCAATCCTTCAGGGATTCAAAACCTTTGAATTCATCAGAAATTCATTGGAAAATAATTTGAGTTTTTAAACAATCTTTTATGCAATCCTTCAGGGATGCATGAATGTTTAATGAAAAACAAACAAACACTATATAATTTGTATAATAACAATAATATGTATCTATAAGGCATTGATTCCAAATTGATGGAATTGCAACAATAGCATATAATCATCGATACAAAATTACAACTTATTATAATAGATTAAGAAGAACTATTCACCTTCTTAGTTGATTAGAGCGTGCTGATAACGTGTTATGAAACTAAGTAAATAGAAACAATAATAGAGAGAAGTATTATTATTCTCTGATGTGGTTGGGAATGTTACAAATGAGCTCTATTTATAGGGAAATAGAATAGCTTATGGACTAAGCCCAATGATCTAGTAGTATAGCCCATTAACCCATTTGCTATTTGGACATCCACTATTAATATTTATAACATATATATATATATATATATATATATATATATATATATATATATATATAGCCGTTGGTAATAATAATTATAAAGGCACCTAGTATTGCCTTATATATTATTAGTACCGTTGGATAGATAGATATAAAATTGTAATAGTGTATATTATGCAAGCAAGCTGAATACAATATCAATTAATCTTTCAGCCACTATTATATCATAATTTTATTTTTCATTAGATATGACGTCGGACGCTTCACATGCTTCGTCATGAGTGGTTAGAGAGCAAACTTAGTTGATTCGTCATAACTGTGAGTTAATAACGACCATTATCACTTATTTTAGTTATCGTTTTTTTTTTTTGAGGGAAATTATTTTAGTTATCGTTATTATTGATATTTTGGTGATTTTATAAGTATTTATGAAAACGGGAAACACACTCTTTGAACATTTTTCTTGTCGTATGTTTAAGGTCATGAATATTAATGTTGTCTTTATTTGAACTTGTCTATGATTTATCGACAACTTGTCTCTATTCAAACAACTTCTCCTGTTGTTCATTTATTTTATTTTTTTGGTCAGACCTGTTGTTCATTTTTATTATGCATAGAATAGAATTGAAGCTCCATAATCAATCATGAGATTTATGAAAAATATGTTTGGGCCACCTTTTCCTAGAAGAGAAGGAGATGATTGGCCAAACAAGCTATTAGTCATAGGCCAAATGTTAATCTTTTGCTTTAATTTTTTTTTCTCCCTTTCCTTTAATATTCTCCCTTTCCTTTAATAAATATTGTACAAAAAATAAACTAATAAAATCGATTCTTATTATATCATTTTAAATCTTATTGTAAATTTCAAAAAAAAAAAAAATCTTATTGTAAAAATTGATGTATCAAATTTAAGTTTTATTGACTTGTCAACCAAACTATAGCACATAAGAAGGGTTTAGCTATCTAACTACATAACAACTTGCATTTGTCTGATTTTCTTTGTTTAAGATCATAGTTGGCCTCCATCAGAATAAAAATTAAATTTAAAGTTTCATAAAAATATTTGATATAAGAATATTTTTAAATACAAATATTTATGTTACAAGCAACCCTCAAGGAAGTTTCATAAAAACATTTGGATGAGAAACAACAATTTGACGGTTTTGAGTATTACACCATAATTGAAACAGCTATGATTTGACTTACTCAAAATCACATATAAATCTTAAGTTCTTTACAATTCACCATTTTTATTTCAAACATAGTGAGTGGACTCAAGTTACTTGACTCTTATTGATTATATGATACTTTGATGCTGCAATTATGTTTCTATCAAAATATAATGCATGAGTCACTCTATGTAATTATTGAACGTTTTCAACTATTGTTGAAAAGTTAATATGTTTCTTCAATTGCTAAAATCACCCCCCAGTTAAAAAATATCATATACAGCTCAAGACAAAACAAATGGACAAAAGTCAAATAATTAATAAGAAATGCAAAAGTGAAAGACTCTATGAATAAATCCAAAAGCGGAAGACTCTATTTTATCAATAATTTATGATTTCTCTACTTATTGGGTGATTGTATGCATGCTAAGGGTCGCCAACGACGAAAATGATAAGGTGGACAATTGCCAACTCTTGGATGTAGTAATCAGTGATGGTGTTGTGGTCATCTAGTCCCCAAGGAGGCGGAGGACAAGGTGGAGGGTTGAATCATTTTTGACGTTGTAATCGGCAAGGGTCTGGTTGCCATCGAGTTGCTTACCAGCTAAGATCAGACGTTGGTCGTGCATTGGGATACCATCATTTTCAAAAATCATCTCTTTCACTTTGGGCATCCTGTATGAACTCTTAACGTCAAGGGTCATTGTCTTTCCATCTAGACCCTTTACAAAGATTTGCATCTGCACCACAATTGCCAATAAATCGATACAACAAAATTTTAGACTGATATTTAAGGAACTGATCAACAATAGAAAAATAGAAATCACTAACAACACTTTTTTGGCATTTGAAATAGTGATTCAATACATAGAAAGAAGATATTAACAATTAAATAGGAAAATAACAAGCAAAGAAAAGGATATAGGAAGTACCATGGGGGTTGCGCAAGTTATGCAAATTTCTAACTTGAGAGGTTCAGAGGAACCAAATGGAATCACAAGGAACTCTGATGAAAGATTTGCTAAAGTAATCCGTTGGACATTCTTGGCAAAAGAGTGTAATTTCAGTTTACATATCTGAGACGTAGCCAATATATCGTAACTATACTCAGACTCAGAAACGTCTGGACCAAAGCAGCAAATATTGACAGCATTTCCTAACAATGTAGTACTATTATTGAGAATAAATAGTTTGTCATCATTTTCCTCTCGAAGAACAATGGTTTCATCATTAGACTTCAAGGAGATAACGAAGGATTGACCATAAGAAAATTTGATTTGCGAATCCCCGTGTTTATGGCAAAAATGCATAGACAACACTTTTGATGATTCAACAAAGTCACATCCTGAAAAGGGACAGTAACATGGCTTATGGATGCATTCGTCTTCATGATCCCTCTGCCTAATGTACCTATTTTTCACCCTGCAACCATATTTTGCATTCGGACATGGCATTTCAATAGATCGCAATAGATTCTCAATGGCTTCACAACGTTTAGAGCTGATGGACAATGAGCACTTGTGACACTTGTTCCGAAGATTAGGACAGCAAGTAGAGCAGACAATATGACCATTATCACACTGTATTGCAGCAAAAAAACAAAACCATCAAATTCGACTTTGAACCAATTGCTATAATAAAATAAAGTAAGACATTTCTTTATAAGGCTTGTTAGCAAGTTATGAGATCAAAAGTATAACCAACAGAGCTAATCATACTAAGTTTTTTCTTCTTAAAATCTATATACTCAATGACTGATAGTAGCTGGTACCAAAAATGCTACGACAATAAAGATATCAAAGTTTATGGAAAAAAACAAGAAATTCGTACGCACATATAAAATCTCAAAAATAGAAGGATATACAATATTCAAGACATTCATAATTATTTATCAAAGTTCATTGTTACTAATCTTCAAACCCAATGTAAAGCAAACAAGTCTTAAGTCTATAAGGCTTAAATTAACTCATCAAAGCATTTAAAATAAATGAAAGTGATTCCTTAAATAAATCACTATCTCTAACCATTTATTCATCATCATCATGCTCACTCTTTTTACTACTAGACCTCATTTGTTATGCATCTTTCTCCTTTTTGGCATAAGTGGTTCCCATTCTTTTTGGCATAAGTAATGTCATTTTTTTAGAAGAATTTGGCTCCTCTAAAGTGAGAAAGTCAAGCTTCGTCAATTTAAAAACACTTGATTGTTATGATGTACCTCTTATATTATTATCCTTATTTTTCTAATTAACATTTGATAATACTTACTTTATCTTCTAAAGTGATTTACTTGTTAAAAGTCTCACATTGAATGAGATAAAGTTTAAATATGAGTATATAAATGGGTGATTGAGTTAGGTACAACTCAAATTTGAAAATTTGTTGGGTCGTTTGTTACCAAATCACCGTTATCGGTCACTTGTGTCACCCTCAAAATGTATATTCGTGGACGTAACAACACAAAGGAGTTTCACATAGCACTTAAGGGAGGAGTGTATTTTAAATAGAATATTGAAATATACTAGAAAAAGGTATCAAATTTAATGACCAGAAGCATATTGAATATATGACATCAGATTAATTCTTCTCAGATATAGCAAATACTTTATGAAATCAAATAAATCAAATGCATACCTGAAAAACAGGAATCCTTAAGGGTTGATAACAATTGCAGCACTCAAGCAATTTAGGGTCGGAAATTATAAGAGGAACGGAGCTGTTCTTACTAACATCTTTTACGGAATTAACGATCTCTTCCCTGTCTTTATTGCATGTCTCCCTTTCATCTTTTGCCTAATAGTGATCAAAAAAACAAATACATATCAAAATCAAGTTTTTGAGTAAAGCATAATCACGTTCTTCTAGTACAATAAAATCAAGCTATTAAAACAAAATACTCACAAAGAAACAAGAAAATATAGACATAATCACGTTGCTACCGATGTGTGCTTTTGGCGGCTGCCTATTTTAAGAATGTCTCTGTCGAATGTAACAAACCTTATTTGAAGCAAAATATGGCCACATATACGCTTGGGCTTCGCAAAAAAAAACAAAACCATGAGTTATCCGTTATTAATTAATGTTTTTTTATTGATTATTAATTAATTTATACTATTTAATAGTATATTTCACCGTACTCCATCAAAAATAAAAAACTCTCCATACTTTTTTTTAGTTTAATACATGAGTATCCAATCATATCCTTCTTTTGAAAAGGCTAAATTTATTAATAAAAAATCCTTGTTCAAAGGTTATTCCAAAGTTTTGTTGTTGATTAATCCAACAAAAAAAAAAATCGTTGTTCAAGACAAACAAAGGCAAGTGAAACAAGATTTACAAAGCAACAATGTCGTATAACACCCAAAAAGAGAGGTACAGACAAAGCAAAATCCATGTACAAAACCTCACAATAAAAGCCATATTGATAACCCCACAAAGAGCTACCAACAACACCCAAACAATTGCGCAAAACAACCAAACCAAACCGCACAAACTCGTATATAGGCGGAACACCCAAAAAGAGAGATACAAACAAAGCAAAATCCATGTACAAAACCTCACAATAAAAGCTATATTGATAACCCCACAAAGAGCTACCAACAACACCCAAACAATTGCGCAAAACAACCAAACCAAACCGCACAAACTCCCATGAACATTAACAATGGCCCCCACCCTCAACCTAAAAGACCACTAAAATTTGTCCATATCCGCAAGCTAGTGCATCAATATGATTTCCAAAACAATAAGCAAACAAAACCCATAACAAGAATCCATTGAGAAACAACCATATCTGCCCCTACCACAACCTTCCACCACATCCGCACTTCGTCCGACACAAGTCAATACAAGACCTCCCCACAACAGCCCTAAAAACCAAATAAAAACCACAACACCATACACCAACACCCCTGCGGTTGCCGAAACCCAAAACAAAGAGACAAAGGTGAAACCACTTTCAACAGTCACACCTCGTTCCATTTGTACAAATTGATACACGACAATCTTCCCTACAAAATTCATCTTACTCAAACTCCATCACCGCGTTAAAAAATCAAACCCTTCAACATTCATAAACACAATTCCTCACCACAATAATCACAACCAAAACAACCCCCCCAAAGCCAAACAAAACCAAAATGACGACCCCCGCAAAACAGCACACCGTTGAATGACAGTGTTCTAACTAACGATCCTTCTCTAACTAAGTGAACCTTGAAACAATCACAACTGAAGAACGACTAAGAACATTGGGACGACCACTGAAGATTGTTGTCCGGACCCATTTTGGAACAACAGCAAAGGCGCGGTGAAGCCCACCAGAAAACCGCAACCAATGAACCCCAATCAATCAGAACCAAATGAACTTAAGGAATGAAACAAACAAAATCACGATGCCATATCAAAAACGGACCAAGAATACATAAACAAAGAATGGATGACGCCATCTCATCAACATAGTGAACCCAACAACTTTTGTTTACCTCAAAAACAGAACGACGAACACGACAATGCAACAACACAAAGAAAATCACATCCTGGTTAAGTGTGAGTAACAGAGCAATCCACGGTTAAAACACCGTCGACGGCTGCTTAACAACCCTGTACGGGGTTTATTTTTGGGGGATGCAATAGAGCGATGCCTGCACACCACCGGTCTTGAGGCTACATCGTTACTAGATCTTAAAAAAAATGTATGTTATCAACGTTCATACGAAAACTCCGTGTCAATCTATCGACTCTTTTTATTGTGCTAATGCGTATAAATTTCAAACAATAGAATTTTTGAATTTCTTATTTTGATTTAAATTATAGGTATTAGCTTTCATATGGGGACCTCCGCTTCTTTTACCTTGCTAATGCATGTATATACAATAATTTTTTATGAAGTTTTGATTTTGAATAAAATTATATATAGTTAAGGTTATAACTTTAATAATGAAAATTTCGACCAAAAAATATATTGTATTTCCTTTGTTTATTGTTATAGATCGTTATAGATAGATGTTTAGCCCCCCCCCCCCCCCCCCCCCCCCCCCCCCCCCAAAAAAAAAAAAGATAGATGTTTAGCCCTTTCATATTGTAACAATATATCATTCTAGTAAATATAGTCTAAATTCTTATCCTTTTAAATGACACTGACAATATATCATTCTAGTTGACAAATTTGTTTAAGGATATAATTGAAAGTTAAAAAGTCACTTAAAAACCATGTATTCCCTTTACATATACTAGTGTTTAGACGGGAAAGAAAAATAGTTTTTATGAAATTTGTCCCGTCTTTTTATTACGCTAATGCGTGTAAATTACGAGCGAAAGTTTTAACGAAATTTTGATTAAATTTATTGATTTTGATTAAGGTAATAGATATTTTGCACTGTCATATTGTAACAAACTATACTTATCTTTTATCTTTTTCAATGATACCAAATATAATATTTTTCAAAAAAAAAAATATAACAAAAAATATAAATTCTTATCTTTTTGAATGACGCCAATAAAATAACATTCATACAGTCATATTTATTTAAGGGTATAATTGGAAGGAGAAAAAACCAGCCCATTGTTGATGTAGTTTTTCTACATGTCATATAACTATGTACACGTGAGTATATATAGGATCGTTTTCCACAGGGAGTTGCGTTATATCATAAGCGTTTTCACAATCTTTCACATTAAGGTATCATTTATAAAATGTTTGTTTGTAACACTATCTCCATAGATGACAATAAAGTAAAAATGAGAGGGGATCAAACTATTTCGCTTGCGGTATAAGATAACGAGCAAGCATAACAGCAGCAATCTCTCGATCGATTAACAGACTCTAGCTTTATAACCAATATTATTACAATCATTTCTACAACATCCTTCGTGTCCAAAGCGACATCGTTATTTCCAAGTTAGCGTTTAAACATTCGTGTCCAAATTCCTTAAACGATAACAAAGTCGATCGGATAACTTAATCAACCGTGTCCAGCCTGATTAAGTATCCGAAAGCATTAAAATCTTGATTACAAGTAATTATCAAAGGTTTACAAACTTGTCAAGAGTGATATAACATAAGATAGATTGTTATTCTAGTTCTAGATTCAAGAGTTTGTGTCCAAATCATCTTGAATCTCTTTGAAAGCATTAAAAGCAAGAATAACAACAATATTGAATCATTAAGCTAGAACCTTATATATTAAAAGATCAAAAGATTACATAATAGCTTGATTGTTACCTCAATACTACAAAGAAGGTGATAGTTACACATAGACATGTAAACTAATGCAAGGAATGAAGGAAAGATGAAGATTCCATGCCAAGATCCTTGATGTCTCAATGAATCTAGGGTTGAATCTACTCCTTAATCACTTGCTTTGTGTTTCTCTCTTTGAAATAGCTCTAACCTCTCTCTAGAAATGTATAAAATGTTTTAATGGAATAGTGAATAGTCTAGAGAGAGGGAAAACTTGTATTTAAATGGGCTGAAAACGTGTAATCTCGCTTAAGCGAGATACATCTCGCTTAAGCGAGAAGCCAAAATATCTAGCCATGGCCAATAAAGTATTGCCACGTAGCCCTGATCCTTGATGTGTTGCATCTCGCGTAAGCGAGTTGGAAGCGAGCCAGAAGCGAGTGATCCCTGGAGAAATCTCGCGTAAGCGAGTTAGAACTCGCGTAAGCGAGGTTGCTTCAAACTTAAACCGCCTTTGAATCCTGCTTGAGCGACTTGGAAGCGAGATGGGAGCGAAATTTACAATTGTTCCCTGGAGAAATCTCGCGTAAGCGAGATGATCTCGCGTAAGCGAGATTCTAAAATCCACAAGCGACCCTGGAAGCGAAGGTTGAGCTTCTCCATGGAGGAATCTCGCTTAAGCGAGATGACCTCGCGTAAGCGAGATTTGCTTGGTTCACACACTTGAGTTTTGGTCCTTGCTTGTCATTTCCTGCATAAATTGGGTAGAATTAGGCATATAAAGCATAAATGGTAAAATTACAACAATTGATTGCTTTTCCATAGATAACTTGCATAACAAGTCACTAAAAATGCCTCTTTTAACACATGAAATATATTACTTTTGAGCACTTATCAAACTCTCCCCAACTTAGCTTTTTGTTTGTCCTCAAACAAAAGAATCAAAAGGAAACTCACAAGGCTTTGGACAAGCTTTCTTTCTAGCACAGTACCAAACAATTCACATCAAATAAAAATTTTCAAGTGGTGATTCAAATGTGAATGCACCGCAAGCATGAAGTTCTTCATTATTCCTAGCACAGCTATAAATGTGAAACAAGTCCTAAGCACAAAATACACATCATAAACTTCAAAGCATAAACATAACTATCTATGAACCACACCTAACACACTTCTTTAAAAGTAAATGGAATACCAAGATAACAATGAGTAAGGTAATGAACACACATCCAACAATCATGCTAACATCCTATTTAAGTTAGGTGTTCATCCAAATATCGTCTCAAAAAGCATAAAAGCATGGATCAAAAGGTCTTGCAAGGGTTATAACTTGGCCGGGCTACAAAAGAAATGTCATATGTGGGGCAATTGATCAGAAAGCCTATCAAAGAGGAACATTCTTTGTAATACAACTTGAAATTCAAAATCTTCCCTACCAAAAATTACAACCTTTGATGATTAACAATCAAACCAATAACCTTGACAACTTATTCTATTTTTGATTTTTTCTTTCTTTTTCTTCTTTTTCTTTTCTTTTCTTTTCTTTTTCAAATGTACAACTTTTTCTTTGATTCAATGTTGTCAGGTTATTTTACAACTTCACCAGAACTTAACATATAATGCCTCCTTTTTCTCCCCAACTTGAATACAACAAAACTCTAATTGAATGTTCCCCTATCCTAAGGCAAGGGACAAAGTACAAAAAGGTTAAGGGTTCAACAAAGTAAAATTATCAAAGTCCTATAAGATTCAACCATGAACTGGATTTTTGAAAAATTTCAGGCAAATTCAACAAGCATTGTGCTTATGAATATTGACAGTTCATGTTTGAGGACTTGATTCATTTGGCTCAGATTGGGGTATCAGATACTCGCTCTTCTCATAGGTAGGCTTTATGTGGTCAAGTAGGTTACTCTCGATTCAAAAAGTGCCTTGATCCTTTCCATGCTTTCAAACAGTTCAAAATAATTATCAGATTTAACATAACTAAAACAAGTTAGACGGTGATTATCGGTCTCCAGCATATATACAACAGATTGAAGCTACCTCACATTTATGTTAAGTACTAAGTGGTTCAAAAAATTTTATGTTTATGACAAGAATTAAATGATATATATTTTGCGCAAAGTACAAATTTCACATTCATAGTAACACCTAGAACAACAGGAAACCAATACCTTGGCATTGCGCTTTCTCACAATTCATATCATTATCACTCACCTGCTTTTGCTCAATAATTGGCTCCATGGAGCACTTTAAACTTTGATGTTCATGAGCAATTTTTCTTTTGACGAAACACAAGCAAGATTAAGCAAAAAATTTCATCCAAAGCAATAAGTTAAAAACCAAACAACAAGCTAAGCTATTTAACCCAAAACGAAATTAAAATTAAACCAATGTATTGAACACCCAAAACCGTGCTCAAAAAGTATAAGTTCAAAAGCGATAAATTGTTCCAGCATAAAATAAAAACATAAACTAAAGAGTCAAAGCAAACTAAAGAGTCAAAGCAAACTAAGCATCACTAAACAATCAAGAAATATTGTCAATGTGCTGCATCGTCATCCATATCATCATGAGATAGATGGACACTGGCTGTCCTGTCTGCATCATCATCAACACCATGCACAGTAGCTGTCCCATGCATACTAGCAGTCCTCACTGCATCACCACCAATGTGGACACTGGCTGTCCTAGCAAGGTCATCAGCTGCTCCACCAAATGCTGCACCACTGCCCCCTCCTGGGTAGGTTGGCCTGTCCCCAGGCCACATGCAAGAATCATAGTACTGTGCAGGAGTGAACATAAAACACCGGGGATCCATGTGAGCATCGTAAAGATGCGAGTAGATGCCCTGGTTGCTGCGGAAGATAGCAGCCTGCTGATCCATTATGTGATTATCTCTCAACTCTTGCCTGAAAGCTCTATTCTGCGCATTCTGCTCATGCTGAGCCATCCAAGCCTGCAAGGAAGAAAAATCAAAAGTGCCGGGCTTCTGAGGTGGTGGCATAGTCTGGTGAGGATCTTCATGCTCTGGAAAGTCCTCAGGTGGGGGTACATCCTCAGGTTGGGGTACTTGAGAAGAAGAAGCAGCACCTTTAGATAGTGCTCTGGAAATGTAACCCCGAATGTACTTGTCATCAATGGGAGAAACCAGCTCTTCTGAAAAAGGCTCGGTGACTGGCACCTCATGATGCTTAAGTAATCCCATAATAAAGCCCGGAAAAGCAAGTCTGGTCTCTGGGCCTGCTACACCACCGAGAGCTACATGCTTCAGCTCTCTTGAAATAATCGAAGCCAGATCCACCGGCCTTCCTTTGCAAATATGCCAAATCAGAGGAGACATCACTTTCTTGGGAGTTGTGGTGACATGGCTCTTTGGCCAGACATTATGAACCAAAAACTTAAAAATAATCCCAGCTTTTGGCCTCATATCAGTGAAAACTGCCAAATTGCGATTACCCGCTTTGGACTCGGTGTATGTCCTTCCCGGTAGCAAAATTTCCCTCTCAATCTTACCAAGATTCCAATCAGCAGCCTCTTCTCTTTCCCCATAAGGACACAAGGCAGGTGTGTCAGGGTCCTCGGGCTCAGGTAGGGTGTAAGGATTGCCTAGATACTCATTAATCGCATCCCTATCAAAGCGGATGGTTTTTCCTCTCACCATGGTAGTGTAAGAAAACGCAGCATGCATTTCCTTAGCATCACAATCTGGTAAAGAATTGGCATAGAACTCTCTCAAGAGATCCAGGTTGATTTTGGGGTATGGGTTAAGGAGTTTCTCCCACTTTCTCTCAGTGAAAACAGCTGCAATGTCAGCATACTCACCCTCAGGGTTAATCCGGAAAATTTTGTCATGCCAAGTTTTCTCTTTTTTCAGCTCGAGAAACCTGGCATAGGTTTTGTTGGAAGTGTAAATGGTACGGTCCGGGTTTCTAGGTAAGGGTGCAGGACGGTTTACAACACCGGATGAGGAAGCAGTGGTTTTTCGTTTCTTGGTTTGTTGATTTTTGGGGGCCATCTGCAAAACAACCAGAAAAACCATATACAGTATAGCAACAATTGATCAGCACAGTATGGAATCAAATGGAAGTACACAGATTAGATTAACACAAAAGTCAGAAACAACAACAAGGTATTGGGCTATCTCGCTTGCAACTCGCTTAAGCGAGACCAGAAGCGAGATATTGAAGAAAATCTGGGCAAAAAATATGAAGTCTCACTTAAGCGAGAAAAGTAACTAAGAACTTCGCTTAAGCGAGGTTCTTCTGAACCTGCAAAAATCAACCCATTTCCAGAATTTTCAACCAAACCCACAATATTTTCAACCAAACTTCAACCTCAATCCTCTACTCACAAAACCAACTCATAAAAAGAAACCAAAATCAAGACTTGTGTTCAACATTAAATCAAAACCCTTATTTTCCAAAGATTCCAAAATGGGTCAAAATTTACAAAATTGAATGTTGAAGAAAAACAGTGATGATTTTGATTCATTTTCATTGTTATGAACCTAAGGAAATAGTCTCTAATCATAAACACCTACATCTAACCCTAGCCATTCTAAATTTTCATAAAGCATGAATTTTGAAATTGAAAAGTATGAAATAGAAGGAGAGAAATCAAACCTGTTAAATCAATTAAAGATAATGCAAGTACAAGATGAAATTGTATGCTAATGATGAATGCTTGACTTGAATCAAAGAGGAATGATTTGGTGATTTAGGGTTAGTGTTTGTGAGAGAAAAGAAGTTTAGAGAAAGTGGAGAGAAGAGGAGTTGGGAAACGTAAAAGGGAAAAATGAGTGGATGGGGGAGTGGTTAAGGGGAGTTAATCCCCTTGGAAACCGTTACACTTTTTGAATTAAAAACTCATCTCGCTTGCGCGAGATTAACTCGCTTAAGCGAGATTTCTCCCGTAACCAAAAGTTCAAAAATGCAGCAATCTCGCTTAAGCGAGATGAACTTCGCTTGAAGCGAGATTTACCCAGATATGCTTCTTACTTTGCTTTGCAATGCTCATGATATTATTCTACATGCTATAAAACATAAACATACTTACAAAACTGGGTGTGCCTCCCAGCAAGAGCTTGTTTTACATCATGAGCTCGACGCATTTCGAAGAAATCATGGTTCGATTAGTGAAATTGTCAACAAACACCGATCAATTTCACCACCGAAGTAGGGCTTAAGTCTCTGCCCATTCACCGTCTAGTTGGCTTTTGTGACTGGATCCTCAAGCTCAACAGCTCCATATGGTTTGACCTCTTTAACCATGAAAGGTCCGGACCACTTAGACTTCAATTTGCCCGGAAACAGTCTTAGTCTTGAATTGAAAAGTAACACCATTTGCCCCGGCATGAATTGTCTCAGAATGATCTTCTTGTCATGATACTTCTTGGTCCTTTCCTTGTAGAGCTTTGAAGATTCATAAGCTTGATTTCTCAATTCTTCAAGCTCATGCATTTGAACTTTTCTTCTTTCACCGGCCTTCTCTTGATCAAAGTTTAGGAACTTCAATGCCCAAAATGCTTTATGTTCGAGCTCGACCGGTAAGTGACAAGATTTGCCATAAACCATTTGGAAAGGAGTGAGGCCTATAGGAGATTTGTATGCAGTCCTATATGCCCACAAAGCTTCATCAAGTTTAGCCGACCAATCCTTCTGAGATGTAGAGACCGTCTTCTCAAGTATTCGTTTGACCTCCCGGTTAGAAACTTCGGCTTGTCCATTCGTTTGCGGATGATACGGTGATGCTACTTTGTGCTTGACTCCATAATGATCTAGGGCCTTGGCAAGTTGTGTGTTGCAAAAGTGTGACCCTCCATCACTAATAAGAACTCTTGGTGTGCCAAACCGGGTGAAAATATTCTTCTTTAGGAACTTTACTACCATCTTGCTATCGGCTTTAGGCGATGCTACGGCTTCCACCCACTTTGAAACATAATCAACAGCGACCAAGATGTACTCATTGGAATATGAAGAAGGAAAGGGGCCAACAAAATCTATACCCCAACAATCAAACACTTCCACTTCAAGGATGAGTTGTAGAGGCATCTCATTTCTCTTTGACATTGATCCGGTTCTTTGGCATTCATCACAATGCTTGCAATGTAAATTGGCATCTTTGAATAGAGTTGGCCAATAGAACCCGGATTGAAGTACCTTTGCGGCTGTTCTCTCCCCATTGAAGTGACCTCCATAGGGCGAATTATGACATTGCCATAGGATCTTCTTTGCCTCTTCATCATCCACACACCTACGCAAGAGATTGTCCGCTCCAATTTTGAACAAGTAAGGCTCATCCCACACATAGTGGTTAGCATCATGGAGGAACTTCTTGCGTTGTTGCCATTCAAAATCTTCCGAAATGAACCCGGTTGCTTTGTAGTTCACCATGTCGGCAAACCACGGTCTCACATTGATTGCAAGCAACCTTTCGTCGGGAAATTCTTCACGAACTTCCGGTTCATTCTTGGTTACCTCATTGTTTGTCAACCTTGAAAGGTGATCAGCTACAAGATTCTCCATGCCTTTCTTATCTTTGATCTCTAAGTCAAACTCTTGAAGCAACAACATCCAACGGATGAGCCTTGGCTTTGAGTCGGATTTAGTAAGGAGATACTTGATAGCTGCATGGTCAGTATAGACAACAATTTTGGAACCTACAAGGTAAGAACGAAATTTCTCCATTGCATAAACTATTGCAAGTAACTCTTTTTCAGTTGTGGCATAATTGATTTGTGCCTCATTTAAAACCTTACTTGCATAGTGAATAGCATGAAAAATTTTATCCTTACGTTGACCCAAGACCGCACCAACAGCATAATCACTTGCATCACACATTAATTCAAAATTTAAATTCCAATTAGGAGCAATGATTATTGGTGCAGTGGTCAATCTTTCTTTCAAAGTTTCAAATGCTAAAAGACATTCATTATCAAAAATAAAAGACTTATCTTTGTTGAGCAGGTTGCTCATAGGCTTTGCTATTTTTGAGAAGTCTTTAATGAATCTCCGGTAAAATCCGGCATGACCAAGAAAAATCCGAACACCATTGACATTCACCGGTGGTGGAAGCTTTCCAATAACATCGACCTTTGCTTGGTCTACCTTAATACCCTTAGCAGAAATCTTATGACCAAGGACAATACCCTCGGTAACCATGAAGTGACATTTATCCCAATTGAGCACCAAGCTAGTTTCAATACACCGCTTCAGCACGGTATCCAAGCTATTCAAACACATATCAAATGACGAACCAAAAACTGAGAAATCATCCATGAACACCTCCATGTATTTACCAATAAAGTTGGAGAAGATTTCTTGAACACACCGTTGAAAAGTTGCGGGTGCATTACACAAACCAAATGGCATTCTTCGATAAGCAAAAATACCAAAGGGGCAAGTGAAAGCTGTCTTCTCGTGATCATCTGGGTTCATGGCGATTTGATTGTAACCATCTAGGAAGCAATAAAAGGATTGACCGGAGAGTCTTTCAAGCATTTGATCCATGAAGGGCAAGGGGAAGTGATCCTTCCTTGTTGCTTGATTGAGTCTTCTATAATCTATACACATCCTCCATTCGGTGACGGTTCTAGTTGGGATCAACTCATCTTTATCATTAGTGATCACCGTCATTCCTCCTTTCTTGGGAACTACTTGAACCGGGCTTACCCAAGCACTATCCGAGATAGGATAGATCATGCCGGCTTCAAGCAACTTCACTACTTCCTTTCGCACCACCTCTTTCATGTTTGGATTTAAGCGGCGTTGTGGTTGTGCTACCGGCTTGAAGTTTTCTTCCATCATAATCTTGTGCATACAATAAGATGGACTTATCCCTTTTAAGTCGGATAATTTCCACCCTATCGCTTCCTTGTTGGCCTGGAGGACCTTTACCAACTTTGTTTCTTCATCGATGGACAAGGAGCTACTAATGATCACCGGTTTTGTACCATCTTTCTCAAGAAAAACATATTTCAAATTAGATGGTAAAACATTTAATTCTACCTTGGTGTCATCAACTTTTTCTTCTTCCTTGGATTCTTCTTTCAAATCTTCAAGAATGGCTTGATTAGGAAGAATCTCCTTCAAGGAATCTAGCTCCTTCAAACACTCTTCAATAGCTCTTGCTTCGTCTTCATCAATAGCATTGAGTGCGTCCACCAAAGCACTCTCAAGGGGTGTTCTATTATGCAATTGCTTCCGAGTAGTCAAGATGACTTCCTCGGTTGCATCCATTTTGAAACATGCACCCTTGTCTTTCGAGTACTTCAAGGCTTCTCGGATGTTGAAAGTAACCTCTTCATCATTTACCTTGACCTTCATGATATTATCATCAAGATCAATCATCATCCGAGCCGTTTGCATGAAATTCCTTCCCATTAAGATAGGCACATCCTCATCTTCTTCGACATCCATAACCACAAAGTCAGCCGGAAAAATAAATTTGTCCACTTTTACAAGAACATCTTCGGCCATACCTAGTGGTTTTGCAAAGGATTTGTCGGCCAATTGCAACATCATCCTAGTCCACTTTATACAAAGGTCACCAACTCTTTTGGCAACGGACAAAGGCATGAGATTGATGCTTGATCCAAGATCAAGTAGTGCTTTACCTACATGTGTTGTGCCAATAGCTACCGGTAGAGTGACTCTTCCCGGATCTTGCTCTTTCTTAGGCAACGTTCTTTGAATAATAGCACTACAATTGGCATCAATTTGGATCGTCTCTTCATCGTTGACTCTTCTTTTCTTGGAAAGGATATCTTTCATGAACTTCGCATAGACCGGCATTTGCTCCAAGGCTTCAGAGAATGGTATATCAATTTGCAACTTCTTGAAGAGTTCAAGAAACCTTGCGTATTGCCGCTCTTTGTCTTTGTTCGATGGAGCATGTGGGTATGGTAAGTGTTGAGCAACCACTTGCTTCTCAACTTCTTGTTTCTTCCCTTTATCTTTCCCCACATCTTTATTCTTCCTCTCCACCTCCTCTTGTTCCATTAGATCTCTTTTTTGATTTTTTTCTTTTTCAACTAATTCTTCTTTATTCTTTATATACACTTCCTTCTCTATCTCTACAACATCCTCCTCGAACTTCTCTTTTACCTCCTCATTGGCAACTTCATCATCCATCTCTTCAACAACAATATCTACACCTACCCCTTTACCTACTACTCTACCACTCCTTGTAGCAATAGCTTTTGACTGCTATGCTTTGTGGTGCTCCTTAGGATTTGGTTGAGTGTTAGCGGTGAAAGTTCCCACTTGCGGAGGACCTTGAGCCATTTGTTGTGCTAACTGACCAACTTGCGTCTCAAGGCCTTTGATGGACGCGTCGGTGTTTTTCCGGTTAGCCATGGACATTTGCATGAATTGCTTCAAGGTTTCTTCGGTGCTTTGGGAATTGTTAGGTTGTTGGGGGTTATTTGGTGGTGGAAATTGGTATTGATTATTGAATGGTTGTTGGAATTGAGGGTAAGGTTGTTGGTAGAAGTTTGATGGTGGATATTGATAGTTATTGTTGTAAGGTGTTCTCCAAGGTCTTTGTTGGTTTTGGTTGGCCGGATATCTTCCTTGGAAGTTGGAAGTACCCGGATTTTGAGCTTGTTGTGAAGTTCCGGCTTGTTGTGGTTGGTTAGGTATTTGTTGGTTTCCCACATAATTTACCTCTTCTTCGAAAGAACCGGGTGTGGGACAAAAGTCGGTGGGATGATCTCCCGTGCAAAGCTCGCAAGCATTAACCTGAGATGTTCCTCCTTCTTGCTTGAGAGATTCAAGAATTTATTTTGGCATAGCTCTCATCTCCTTTTGCATGGTTTCTATTTGTTGAGTGAGAAGCTTATTTTGAGCTAAAACTGCATCGTTTGCTTCTAGTTCAAGGATACCGGCTTTCCTTTGATTAGGATTCCGGTTGTGAGAAGATTTTCTTGTGTTGAGAGCCATTTGGTTAATGATTTTGACAGCATCAGCTGGACTTTTCAAAGCAATAGATCCTCCAGCACTTGCATCTAGCATCGTCTTGGACATGTCTTGAAGCCCTTGACGAAATAGGTAGATTTGCATCTGGCTATCATAACCATGCTTAGGACAGCTCCTAAGCAAAGACTTGTATCGCTCCCAAGCATCACATAGAGACTCACTTTGACCTTGAGAAAAAGTTGTGAGTGATGTTTTAGCTTCAAGATGCCTATCCTCCGGAAAGAACCTCTCTTGAAACATTTTCTCCAATGCAGGCCAATCTTTCATCAAAGAAGTAGGTTGATCTAAGTACCACTCCTTAGCCTTACCAATCAAAGAGTGAGGAAATAATTTGCAAAACATTGGTTCTTCCTCATCTTCCTTCATACAAGAGTACCGGCGGTAACATAGAAATTTGTGAGATGCTTGTAAGGGTCTTCATGATCCATTCCAGTGAATTGATTCTGAGTTATCAAATTTATCAACCCCGATTTTAACTCGACTTGCTTTGCATTTTGATTACCAAGGTTAGCAAGCCTTCTTGGACTAACCCAACTTGGAAGAGCATTCTCATCTTCATTAGCCATAGTTACAATAGTTTCCCTTTCCGGTGATGATGGTGGAGTTGTGTGTAGAGAACCACCCGGAGTAAGTGTCTGAACCGAACCCGAAGGAGAGTGAATAGAACTAGATGATTCCGGCTGAGCCAGCCTGGCTAATCTCTTAGCTTCCTTTGCTTTCTTCTTAAGTAACCTAGCAGTTTTCTCTATTTCTGGATCAAATTGAAGGTCTTCTTTAGAAACGGTACCTCACATAAACAAAGTTTACCAAGACTATACCAGGTGGTTAGCATCAAAAATAATGAATGATATAAGTGTATAAGTATATGCATGAAAGAATTTTGTGCAAAATTGACTTAACATGACAAAATTGTTTCAAAACTTATAATATAAAATACGCTACTCCCTGGAAACGGCGCCATTTTGATGTAGTTTTTCTACATGTCATATAACTTTGTACACGTGAGTATATATAGGATTGTTTTCCACAGGGAGTTGCGTTATATCATAAGCGTTTTCACAATCTTTCACATTAAGGTATCATTTATAAAATGTTTGTTTGTAACACTATATCCATAGATGACAATAAAGTAAAAACGAGAGGGGATCGAACTATTTCGCTTGCGGTATAAGATAACGAGCACGCATAACAGCAGCAATCTCTCGATCGATTAACAGACTCTAGCTTTATAACCAATATTATTACAATCATTTCTACAACATCCTTCGTGTCCAAAGCGACATCGTTATTTCCAGGTTAGCGTTTAAACATTCGTGTCCAAATTCCTTAAAAGATGACAAAGTCGATCGGATAACTTAATCGACCGTGTCCAGCCTGATTAAGTATCCGAAAGCATTAAAATCTTGATTACAAGTAATTATCAAAGGTTTACAAACTTGTCAAGAGTGATATAACATAAGATAGATTGTTATTCTAGTTCTAGATTCAAGAGTTTGTGTCCAAATCATCTTGAATCTCTTTGAAAGCATTAAAAGCAAGAATAACAACAATATTGAATCATTAAGCTAGAACCTTATATATTAAAAGATCAAAAGATTACATAATAGCTTGATTGTTACCTCAATACTACAAAGAAGGTGATAGTTACACATAGACATGTAAACTAATGCAAGGAATGAAGGAAAGATGAAGATTCCATGCCAAGATCCTTGATGTCTCAATGAATCTAGGGTTGAATCTACTCCTTAATCACTTGCTTTGTGTTTCTCTCTTTGAAATAGCTCTAACCTCTCTCTAGAAATGTATAAAATGTTTTAATGGAATAGTGAATAGTCTAGAGAGAGGGAAAACTTGTATTTAAATGGGCTGAAAACGTGTAATCTCGCTTAAGCGAGATACATCTCGCTTAAGCGAGAAGCCAAAATATCTAGCCATGGCCAATAAAGTATTGCCACGTAGCCCTGATCCTTGATGTGTTGCATCTCGCGTAAGCGAGTTGGAAGCGAGCCAGAAGCGAGTGATCCCTGGAGAAATCTCGCGTAAGCGAGTTAGAACTCGCGTAAGCGAGGTTGCTTCAAACTTAAACCGCCTTTGAATCCTGCTTGAGCGACTTGGAAGCGAGATGGGAGCGAAATTTACAATTGTTCCCTAGAAATCTCGCGTAAGCGAGATGATCTCGCGTAAGCGAGATTCTAAAATCCACAAGCGACCCTGGAAGCGAGATGCAAGCGAAGGTTGAGCTTCTCCCTGGAGGAATCTCGCTTAAGCGAGATGACCTCGCGTAAGCGAGATTTGCTTGGTTCACACACTTGAGTTTTGGTCCTTGCTTGTCATTTCCTGCATAAATTGGGTAGAATTAGGCATATAAAGCATAAATGGTAAAATTACAACAATTGATTGCTTTTCCATAGATAACTTGCATAACAAGTCACTAAAAATGCCTCTTTTAACACATGAAATATATTACTTTTGAGCACTTATCAATTGTATATAGAAGTGTAGATATAGACTACTAGCAGAGAGACAAGCATTAATTTGACTGTGTATCACATTTTTTTTCTTGTATTTCATTGTATATATTTGATTTTATCATATTTTTTCATTCGGTCTTACATAAAACAGAAAGTTAGGTCAACCAAAGTTGATGTATATGGTCCAAATTTTAAATCAAATACATTAGTTTTTGTTGATCCAATTTTCTCTTATAAACCAGATATTTCTGCAATATATTTATCCATCCTTTTTTAGTTTAATACATGTGTGTCCAATCATATTATATTATTACTACTGGTGGAAAGATGTGCGGTAACATAATAATCTATCCACATTTTTTATTGTACTTTGTTGTATATATTTTATTACGAGTGAATAGGTATTTTGGTCCTCAAATTTGTCTGCACCAGTCAATTTCATCCCTCAATTTTTCGGAATCGCCAATACATTCTTGAATTTTGTAAATGTCAATCAATTTAGTCCCTCCGTCAAGTCTCACCGTTAACAGTGTTGACGAGTGACATTAAGCTCGGACGTTGAGTTCCAAGTCAGCTTTCACGTGTCTAATGACAAATTTGATATTAAAAAAAAAAATTGAATCTTTTTTTTGGACTTTTACATGAGAGCATTCGTTGAATGTCCCATTTGGAAATCAGTTTCTATTATTTTATAAAGGTGTTAAATGTTGGTTCTCCTACTTAGTTTATGACAAACCAACAAAACCATTGTACTTTTAAATCTATTTGAATGAAAAGAGGTTGTCTTGCAAATACACAAAATATCATCCATAAATCATTGAACACCGGACAATTACTCATGCATAATTGCACATGTGTTTTACATGTTGAAGAACCATGGAAGTATTTTAGAAGCAAAGTAACACATTCCCATTAAGTCACCTTCATATTTTGCTCCGTACCGCAATAAAGACAACATCAATATAAGTTAAATTCATTGAAAGTATAAATTTCCCAAAAACACAAAATCGCATGCAGAATCTTGAATGAACCTTCATATTATCCAATTTTTAAAAGTGTAGCTGGGAAATTTAATTTGAAGTATGGAGCTTTTCGACAGAAGTCTAACTCTTCTTTTTTCACTTCAGAGTTTAAATTACCAGTATTTGCATTAACCCAATTCCTTTAAAATAGTTTGGTTTGTATCAAATCTAAAAACGAAGGGCTCTTTGTGAGACTTAAACTGAGAGGTTAGCCCATCAAGTGTATTACTTAGTAAAGATATATCAGCACTTTGTGGCTAATTAAACAATACACAAAAAAAAAATGAAAAATAAGAAAAGAAAGTCATAAACAAAACTACAAAAGTGAACATTAGCGAAATAAATTCTACTGACATATATGAAAACCAAATTTTACAACTTTAGAATCAATTTTGACTCCTCAAAGAATTAATCATTAAGTTTAAATGTTATTTATTAGAAGGTGTTGAAACTATAATGTTTAACTGTTATTTCTAACTTGTTCCTCACAGGTTCTTCACATTCTTTTAGTTTTTAGCATTTACTACCTCCGTCCCTTATTATAGGACCCTTTTAGAAATTTTTTTTGTCTCTTTTTATAAGACCCTTTTGATATTTTCAAGTACATTAATCATTTCTTTACAAAATTACCCCTATTTACTCTACATATTTTTTTGTAAAGCAATAAATTATTTTTTCCTTTGATAAAAGAACAACAATAAATTTATGTGGGAAAACAATAGACTAGTAACTCTCATTCATGCATCATTCTTCAACATTCTTTGAAGCTGCCTTTATTCACATCTCATAATAAAAACAGTGGTAACTCCCATTCATGCACCTCTTTTGTTCAAAAATATGTTAAGAGTGGTAACTGATTTATGTTATAATCGTGATCACAAGGATTAAAAGGGATGTTTAAATCTATGTTAAGAGGGGTTTCCATGGCTTCCTATAATTTTTCATGAAGGGTTGTTTCATGCTCATTGTTCTTAAAAAAAATGGCGCCAGAAATTTGCAAAATAATTCCTAAATTTTTTAAGTTTAGTGCCTTAAAAATTTAAATTTTAGGAAAAAATGAGCGATTGCAAATTTTTGTGAAAAAAGAAAAGAAAGTGAATGTTTATTCATGTTCCAATTTTTCTGTGCCATGGCTTTTCCAACTGGTCTTCATTCAACCCAAGAGGTTCATTCACGTTCCTTTTCTTTTATGGGTACAATGATAAATTAATTTGGTGCATTATTCAAGTAGTAGTATGTAATTAATATAAGAAAATAATGAGTTGTGATTTCAATTATTAGAAGGGCAAACATGGAAAAAATTATCATTTGTCAACAAATTTAACACAATAATCAACTTTCTTAAAACCCGTGTTTTTTCTGAAAGGGTCCTATAATAAGGGACGGAGGTAGTATTTGACAATATAAATGATCAAATTGATAGATAAGATAAATAATTTAGGGATCGATTTGATAGTGAGTGACATAATTCAGGATCGATTTGATAGTGTAACAATTTATATTGACTTTTCTTTTAAAAAAATACAAAAAAAATTCACAAGTTTTTTCGATCAAATTTGTCATTGTACACGTGGAAGCTAACATGTCAACACTATTAACGGTGAGTGACATTTATAAAATTCATGGAATATTGCCTATTTCAAAAAATTAAGGGACAAAATTGACCAATGCATGTAAATTTGAGAACCAAATTGCATATTCAGTCATTTTACTATGTTATATATTGTAAAATACTTACTTTAATTTAAAAAGATTACTAAGGGATGTTTTTAACAAAAAAAAGTTTCAACTAAAAGATAATTAATATCATTTTTTCTATAATTTTGGCGTTGCTTTAGATTTACTTTAAAAAAATATATATCAAATTGTTGTGCGTAATTTTATTCAAAAATACACCAACCAAAAAGTAGTTAGTCGGTGTGTAATTTTTTAGTTGCAATTTATATAATGGTAAAAAGAGTTCACATGGGCAAATTTTTTAGTCGACATGGGCAAATTTTTGGAATTGAAGAAACAAAAAGGTTCAAGATGGAAATTAGCAAAAGAGTTCACCTATATGATTCAGTTTACTACAAGCAACAAGTGATGGATAATAGCACTTCGGTAATGGAGAACATTGGGTGGCAACCTCTAACGATGGGATGGATTCAGCTAAATACAGGTGGAGCTACTAGAGTTAATAGTGTGTATGGTTAAGGATGAATTTTGCTTAATGATAGAGGTGAGTGGATATATGTGGATTTTCAAAGTGTCTGGGAGTGTGCAGTGCATTTGTAGCAGAGTTACGGGGAGTTTTTATTTAAGGTTTGAAGATAGCTAGAGAGTGTGACTTTCATAAATTGGAGTTTGTTAATCAAATATTAGAAGAAAAATTGGAGCTAAATTAGGAGGTTTGAATTTGTCATACCTTTAGAGAAGCAAAATCTTGTGCAGATGTTCTAGTGAATTTGGTGTGTGATGGTGGCTCCTCTTTAATCATCTATGGTACATATTAGTTTGCATCTTTCAGTTGATTATGCTGGTGTGACAACACCTTGTTTGATTAGAAATTGTTGTCATTTTTTCGGCTTAGGCCCTTTTGTATTCTAAAAAAAATCGTAGTATAAATGTACACAGATTTTTTGGTACAAAACAATATTATTAATATTTTTGGCAAAAAAAAAAGGTCATTTTTAGTGCTTGTTTTTTCAAAGCTAAATATTTTTCGAGTTATTTATTTGATGCTAGACTTCAATAACTCCAGTTATATGTGGAAAGCATTCGGAGTACTAACCCCCCTTCTCGATGAAGGTACACTAGTGATGATTCAGAATTTTGTGTGGGATGAGAATTGGTTAAGTAGCAGATCAAATACAAAAATTAAGCACAATCCATCCTTCTATGGAAGCTTAAAAGCATAGAATTGGTGAGAGTTGATGCTACTCACTTTTAAGTTGCAGGGAGATGGTATCTTATTTTGTGCAAAAAGGTTCCACCAAAGGTGAAAAACTTCTTGTCGCAATTGTCTTCCAAGTATACTACAGTTACAAGATCGTGGAGTTACTTGTTCTACTAATCACACGCTGTGTGATAAAGATTTGGAAGATAGTATTGATCTATGTTTTCATTGTCCAAGTAGTATTCACAGTTGGCAGATAACGGAGCCCAACACTCATTGTTGAAGCCTAAAATAGTGAGCTTATGCTAAAAGGATGCTGACGGACGCAAACAACTCCGCCTAGCACCAACATTTCATGGCTTCATAAATTCTCTGATAGAATATGTATCATGTTGCTGGAAAAAGGGAAAGAAACCCCTTTGATTACAGAACAAAGCGATAATGCCCTATTACTCAAATGACAAGATGCCATTCTCTACCACTTTCTTTCGATTTATATGCTATAACTAACTAACAACATAACTGACAGACCTATCATTATCAAATATACAGTTTATTTACTCTTAAATGTTTCAATCAAATTATTTTAACGGTTAATTAAGACAATGAATATAAACATAGACAAAACAAATATAGTGCTGAAACATCATATCAATATAACTCTGCTCATAGACATACAGTAATTAATTATTAAATTTGAGTCAGTAACAATTGTAGAAATCACATTGTGGCATCATTGGTTCATTGTGTCTGAGTTTGTGTCGAAGGTTTAAATATATGACTTACATGGAAATTGGAAATGTTACGTCAACTACAGTTGGATGGCATTAAGAGCTTTACACTGTAAATTTAGGACTTCAAGGGACATAATTCTTTTGAGGAAAAAAATGAAGAGAGTATTAGTTTATCACTCATGGCATATGCATGATTGACGCTGAATGTTTTTCTAGTTTTGATGTTTCAGTCTCCTATGCAGCAGCAGCACTAGGAAATGAAGAATTTAAACAAATAAGTTTAGATGACTCAGTGGCAAACTGTATAAGGCCTCCAAATCCTTTTATATATCAAACTTTGTAACCATACATACTCTTGCAGTACATTACATTTATTTCAGACACAGGGAATGGATTCAAGTTACTTGATTCATATCGATCAAATGATTCTTTGGTGCTGCAATTATGTTTCAATCAGACTATAGAGCAGGAGCCACTCTATGTCAGAATTACTGAACGATTTCAGCAAAATTTGAGAAGTAAATATGTTTCCTCAATTGTTAAAAATCATCTCCCAGTAAAAAATAATCAGTATACAACTCAAAACAGAACAAAAAAGAACAACAGTCAAATCTTCAACAAAGACTCTATGTTATCAATAATGAATGATTTCTCTACTTGTAGAGTGATTGTATTCATGATAAGGGTCACCAACGGTGGCAAACGATGAGGTGGACGATTGTCTGCTCTTCTACGTAGTAATCAGCGAGGATGTGGTGGTCTTCTAGTCCCCAAGGAGGCGGAGGAGGACGTGGATGGTTGACGAACCTTGGATGTTATAATCTGCAAGGGTCTGGCCGTCCTCTAGTTGTTTACCAGCAAAGATCAGACGTTGGGCGTGCACTGGTATCGCAGTCATGTAAAGAATCTTCTCTTTCAGATTGTCTACCATGTCTGAACTATTAACCTTAATGGTCATCGTCTCTCCATCCAGGCCTTTAACAAATAGTTCCATCTGCTCCACAATTGCCATTATATCAATAAAAGAAAATTTATGACTGATATTTCAAGAACTGATCAAAAAATAGAAAAGAACTAGTGAATTTGAGATTAAATGTTAGATTATAAATTCAGAACATAAGATAAAATAATAAGACTTTAATAGGAAAATAACCAATGCAAATAAAAGGATATGGGAGGTACCGTTAAGGTTACACAAGTTATGCAAATTTCTAGCTCGAGATATTTAGAAGAACCAAATGGAATCACAATGAGCTCTGATGAAAGATTTTCTAAAGTAACCCGTTGGACACTCTTCACACTAGAGTGTAATTTCAGTTTGTATTTCTGAGACGTAGCCAGTATATCATACCGATACTCAAACCAACCAGCATTTTGATCAAAGTTGCAAATATTGATTGCATTTCCTAAATGCGTAGTACTGTTATTGAGAATAAATTGTTTGCCATCGTTTTCCTCATAAAGAACAATGGTTTCATCATTAGACTTTAAGGAGACCACGAATGATTTACCATAACAGAATTTGATTCGAAAATCTCTGTGTTCAAACCTCAAATGATTAGACAACACAGTATCATTTGCAACAAAGCCACAACCTGAAAAGGGACAGTAACATGGCTTATAGATGCATTTTTCTTCATGCTTGCAACCATATTTTCTATTCGGACATGACACTTCGATAGACTGCAATAGATTCTCAAAGGCTTTACAACGTTTTGAGCTAATGGACAATGAGCACTTGTGACACTTGTTCCGAAGTTTAGGGCAGCAGATAGAGCAAACAATATGACCATTACCACACTATATTGCAACAAAAAAAGTAAATCATCAGATTAGACTTTAAACTAATTGCTAGAATACCATAAAATATGATAAGACATATTTTTATAAGGCTTGTCAGCAAGTTATGCAATCAAAAGTATAACCAACATAAAGGTAGTCATTCTAAGTTTATTCTTCTCAAAATCTATGTTCTCAATCACAGACTACAAAGTTCATACCATAGATGTCAAAAGTCTGAAAAATAGAAGGATGTACAAAATTAAAGACATTCATAATTATTTATCGAAGTGCATTGTTACTGATACTCAAACCCAATGTAAAGCAAATAAGTCTTGAGCCTATAAGGCTTAAAATAACTCATCCAAGTATTTAAAATATATGAAAGTGATTCCTTCTATCATCATGCTCGCTTTTATTCTAAAATAGTATCAGTTTATCGGCGACTTGCGTCACCCTCCAACTGTCCATTCATGGACGTGATAGTGTATGTTAAGAGTCCTAAATTGGTGGATCTCTAGCTGCGCTACTCAAAACCACAACGCAACACAAAGCAAAGCAACGGGGTTTCTAGTATCACCAAAGGAGAAGTGTATTGCAGGCACTATTGAATACAATCTTGAAATATACTAGAAAAAGCATCAAATTTAATGAGAAGAAACATATCGCATATATGACAACAAATTAACTCTTCTCAGAAATAGAAAATAACTTATGAAAGAAAGTGTGTGTGCATGTGTATATATACACACACATACATACCTGAAAGACGGGAATAGTTAAGGGTTGAAAACAATAACAGCAATCTTTTGCGGAATAAATGATCTCTTCACTGTCTTTGGTGAATGTCACCCTTTCATCTTTTGCCTAATAGTGATTATAAAAACAAATACATAATCAAAATCAAGTTTTTGAGTAAAGCATAATCACGTTCTTCTAGTACAATAAGATCAAGCTATTAAAACAAAAGACTCACATATAAACTAGAAAATATTACCTTCAAAAAAGAAAAAAGATAAGAAAATATAGGCAATTTCATTGTCAATGATTTTTTGCCGCAAACGATCTGTCCTTTGGTGCTTTTGAGTAAAGAATGTCTCTATCAAATTTTCAACGGCTAAACTTTATTGCACTGTATAATTTGCATGGTGAGTGGCTTAGGGTTTTGTATTTTTCTTAAAATAAAAAAAAAATTAATTTCATGAGATAAGAGTTACTTGAATATATTTGGTTTGATATCTTGTGATAATGTCTTCTACACGTAGCAATATTTTAATTGACCGCAAAGTTGAATGTCGAACTATGCTTTATACCATTCATTTTATTGTTATTAAGCTTTGGTCAAATTATAGTGGTGTGTTAATATTATTCAAATGTAACCATATTTGAAGCAAAATATGGCCACGCATGCTTGGGCTTCGCCACAAAAATATGAGCACTCCGTTATTAATTATTATTTTTTTCGGTTGATTTATTAATTAATGTTAGTATTTAATATGTTTCTCCATACTTTTTTGAGTTTTTTTTTTTGTTTTGAGTTTTTTTAGTTAAATAAATGAGTATCCAATCATATTCTATTATATTATTCCTTCACAAAAAAAAATTATATTTTTTTTTTGAAAGAACAAAAAAAAAATTATATTATTACTATTCCTAGTGGAAAGACACACTAAATTTGACCGTCTATCCATATTTTTTCTTGTATTTCGTTTTATATATCTTCTCATATTACTTCCTCCGATTCTATATATAAGAAAAAGTTGGGTCAACAAAAGTTTATGTATGTTGTTCAAATTTTAAACTAAATACATCTTTTTTTTTGTTGATCCAACTTTCTCTTATAAACTAGATATATATGGAGGGAGTATATTTCTCCATACGTTTTAAGTTTAATACATACGTGTTCAATCATATTATATTATATTATTATTACTAGAAGAAAGATGTGCATTAACGGAACCATGTATCCAAGATCTCAAGACAATATCACCAAACTAACCCAAATGAATTTTTTTTTTGGTACAAACCCAGGTGAGTTTTTTATTATGTTATATATTGTAAAATACTTTAATTTAAAAATATTACTAAGGGTGTGTTTTTAACAAAAAAAAATGTTCAACTAAAAGATAATTAATGTCGTATTTTCTCTTATAAACTAGATATATAAGTAGATTTGATCACAAATACATCTAAAGATAATGTTTTTTTTAACTCAAATGAGGTGTAGATTGTGAACCGATGTACAACTACAACTATAAGTAGATGAAATAAAAAGGAAGGTTATAAATGTCTAGGGGACATAAAACCGTATCCATTAACGCCAAAAACAAACCACCCAACAAGAGTAGTACATATCAATCCAAAGGGGTAAAGAATCAAATCCAAATCCGAGGTAAACAATCACACACCACATGCACAATTCATCAAGCCATCACACGAGCACGCAACTAAATTGCAAAAAAATATGGTGTGCGAACATTCGCTAGTACAGAACTTAGATCATGATACACATTGAATGCATCGAAACACAATAACATCAAGCATTAGTGGACATGAAGCAACATGATCAGAGTAGCGAATGAAAAGAAGATCGAATCTAGCATACCACAACGGCTGATCGCTTTGGTGGCTGATTTAACTGCCCCTTCAGGGATTCAAGGGGGGTTGTGACGCGACGGAAGATATCGTGATTGTACCAGACGACATGGAGGCTACATGGCGGTGGTGAGGTTTGGATTGTTGAATAAAGGAACAGACGTTTTGACATTGGTTTGGTTCTTTATATTTTACAAAAACATGTACTCACTAGAATAGAAAGTTCCCTCCCTCCCTTGAAGAAATCATCATCACCATGTGAAAAAAAGTATCATAAAAATATTTAATGATGACAAATAACAATTCAACAGTAGTTCCCTCAAAAAAAAAAAAAAAACAAATCAATAGTTTTGTCAAGGTTTTATTAGCTGAGAGGTCTACATCAGCGAGAACTTAAAACGTGTAGATGTTTGTAACTGAATTTAATAGTGTTGATGTTTTCGCTGAGACAACAACAAGTAACTTGAATTCAAACATGTTTGCAAAGAATTCAAACATGTTAACTAGAATATTCCTAATCGCTTTTTGTCAACATCAATTGCAGGAGTGATCAAATGTATCCATGCGAGAATAACTCTACAATTTTAGCTAAAGTTTGAAAACTGAATATATTTCTTCAATTGCAGAAAATCATCCATCATAAAAAACTATTTTACAGCTCAAGAAAAAAAAAAGGAAAAATTCAAATCCTTAAACAAGAAATGCAAAAGTCAAGGACTACATGTTATCAATAATGTCTGATATTTAATCTAGCTATAGTGTGAGTGGTTGCCTTCATGATGAGGGTCGCCGACGAGGTAAAGGATGGACTTATCTTGGATGTCGTAATCATCAATGGTGTGGCGGTCATCTAGTTGCTTATTTGCAAGGAACAAATAATGCTGGTGCAATATGAACCATTCCTTGTCACAAATTTTTGCTTTCACGCTGGCCACCGTATCTGAACTCTCCACCTTCAAGGGGATAATCTTTCCAGTCAGGGTTTGTACGAAGATTTGCATCTACACCACAATTACCAACAAAACTAATCAATAATAATAAATAACACCAGAAAAAAAAAACTGAAACATGTTACAATCTTTTTAGTCATTTAAAAAAACGAATGAATTTCATATAAAATGATAGAGTTAAAATTCGAAAGGAAAAAGAAAATATCAAGACTTTAATTGAGAAGAACAATTGAGGTAAAGAAAAGAGATAGATACCTTGGGGGTTATGCAAATTTCTAACTTGAGTGGTTCGGAAGAACCAAATTGAATTAAAAGGAACTCTGATGAAAGAGTTTCTAAAGAAACTCGTTGGACATTCTTCGAAAAACTGTGGAACTTTGCACTGGATTTCTGTGACCTAACCAAAATATCATAATAGTAGCGTGGTTCAGAAGATTTGGGAGGACCAATGCATCTAATATTGAATGCATTTTCCACACTCCTAGTTCTTTTATTTAGAATGAACAATTTCCCAGCACTTTTCTCTTGAAGAATAATGGCTTCATCATTAAACTTCAAGGTGACAAAGAAGGGGCTATCATATGAAAATTGGATTCGAGAATCCCTGTGCTTATGGCTAAAATGGCTAGATAACACTTCAGATGACGTCACAAAGTCACAACCTAAAACGGGGCAGGAACATGGCACATAGATGCATTCTTCTTCATGCTTCTTCTTTCCACTATAAGTTATTCTCTCCTTGCAACCATGTTTTACGTTCGGACATGATATTTTGATAGATTGCAATAGATTCTCAATGGCTCTGGATCGTTTTAAGGTAATGCCTGGAAAACATCTTTGACACCTGGTCATGTGTCTAGAACAGCAGATAGAGCAAACAACATGACCATTATCACACTGAATTGCGACATACAAGAAAATCATCAAGTTAGATTGGGAAACATTTGCTGGAATAAAATCAATTAAAATAAAGAGATTTTCTTTCAAAGGTTTCGTGCAATAGCAAGCCATGCAGTAAAAAGTATAACAACCTCAATTTTAATTTTTTTTCATATATGGGAGGAGGAATGTTAGTTGTTAATCATTATATTTATTACGAGGGAGAGTTCCATATCTAGGGGTGTAAAAGGGTCAGGCTGGACTAGGCTTTATAAATTCATAGTCTGGCCTACTACAAGAACTATAGGCCTTGAATCTAGCCTGACATTTTTAAAGATCTGGAAAAGCCTGAAAACTTATTTTAATATATATAAATGGACAGGTCTGACAAGTCTAATAGACTTTTTGTAAGCATTGTGATGCTCTATATAATGAAATAGACTTTACAAAACGCCTGAGCCTATCCTTGTTATCAAGGAGGCGAGTGGGGTTAGGCTTTAAATAGATCATGTAGTCGACATCTGTCGGGCAGTCGGCTTGTTCCCAATCATAGTTATCACTTAAACCCTATGTTCGTCACTCATTCTACCAAACCAGTTTATCATTTCTATGTGTTGAAATATTATTTAGCAAAAGTACATCTTATAATAATGTGTTGAAAAAGTGATTTTTTTCACAACAAAGGTCTTTTAAATCTTGTTGTTAACGTTTTCACATATTCTATAACAAAAATACACATGAGTTGTACTCATTTTCAATTAGAGATTTTAATTCAACTTTTTAAGTTTAGAAAACTAAACATGTTTAGGAGTATCGCATAGGCAAAAAAATCACCAATATTTTGAGTTATCTAACATGTGTTGTAGCATATGTACGAGTGTCTGACACTATGCGTTCAATATCGAAACTTAGGCTACCCACTCATGGGATCGAACCAATAAAATTAATCATTTCCACATGATTCTCAATTTTTTCCCTCAAAATCAATCACCACAAAATATGACAACAAATTAATTATTCATGCATACCTCGAACACAGGGATAGTCAAGAATGCATAACAAATGCAGCAATCAAACGCATGAGGATTGGAAATCATCAAAGAATCAGAAGTCTCGTCACAGTTGTTGGTACGTGCCTCCATTACACGGTGATTAGGCTATAATATTGATAAAAATGAAAAGTATTATAGATAACTACATTACACCATTTTACAACTCTTAATAATAAAAAAACACCATTACAACTTGAGGGGGATCCATTGACTCCAAGAGTAAGTCTAAAGACTTACTCCAAATCTTAACCCTTCATCTTAATAATAATTAATGGCTATAATTGATTCTTAATAATCTCTATGCATGGTATAGGCCTTCTTCGTGATTCCAACGGCAAAAGACATGGAAAGATTGGTTTTGACACAAACATGCGTGTCTCCAATCCAAAAGAATCAGCACAGTATCGTTCCACTATTTGATTAATGCTACAAATCTACCAGGAATTGGTTTCATCGAAATTCATTATGCATAATCATAGGTCACTCATCAAATCGGACCTTTTAATTTGCAATCAACAAGTTTCAAACACAGTTTTTTTTCCTTCATAATTTGGTGTAGGATTTTTTATAATGTTTGGTTCAGATATTGAATTTGTATCAATGCACCGATTATTTTCCACGGCACTTACATGATATAGTGATGAAGGTACAATTTCATTAATAAATGAATGGATTTAAAAAAAACCTTCTACCAAAAAAAAAACCTAAATAGAATGAATCGATTTCCTAGAGAAGAATAAAATGATATTGAAAATTAAAATTCTAAAATATGAAATATTTAAGCCATATGCGTTGGTAGACGAAGGGCTGTGTGTGCGCCATTGTCATGGAACCTGAAAGGGATGAATGTAGTGCACCAATACAATGCAATGCTCCTAAGTTAACCACACATAGGAATTATTAGTAATCAATTATAGCCATTAATTATTATTAAGATGAAGGGTTAAGATTTGGAGTAAGTCTTTAGACTTACTCTTGGAGTCAATGGATCCCCACTCTTACAACTTTATTATTATATAATCAAAAACAAAAAGGGGAGGGGTAATACCTCTTTAAACGTCTTTTTGAACATGTTGCTTTCGGATTTGCTAGATACTGATCGATCTCTCTCTCTCTTTTGTGTAGTAACCGACATCTCTCTTTTAAAGGCAACTGAATTCTCAAATTCAAATCAATCCTAAAAAATAGTTTTAAAAAAATGTATATGATTCAATTAGATTTAAACCAATCCTACAAAAAAGCCATTCAAATGGATCCTAATAAATGTATTCAAGTCAATCCTATAGAAGTTTATTTATTGACCGTAATTTAATGTGTTTAATTAGGTTCTTTTGATTTTTAGTGTACGATATTAGAGGCAAGCAAGAAAGAACAAAGCATGGCAATACAAAAGAGTGAAGAAAGAGCTATTACTTGCGCGCCAAGTAAACTCTAGTTGAATTGTAATTTGAGTTTCATTTACATTTCATTTGTATTGCATGTAGTTAGTTACAGATTCAGAGCTTATAAATAAGCAACCACTGTAACCGTTTTACACATTGAATCAATAAGAGATTTTCATTTCACTTTCTTCTTCCTCAAGCTTCAAGCTTTAACATTGGCGTTTTCCATGGCAGTTACGTTCTTAGATGGTATCAGAGCAAGTGAATCTTGCTCTGCTTCCGCATGATATAGATTGAACGCTGTTCGATTCATCTTTTCTCTTTCTTCGCATTTCATTGCGTTTTGATTACTCTGTTTCTTCGAATCTTTTTGCTTCTTTGAGATTCTTCGTTTGTGATTGAATCTTTGGTTCAACAATGGTGAGAAATAACAATAACAATAATCAGGATCAAGCTCTTGATCCTTACTACGTTCGTCCTTCAGAAAATTCCTCAACGGTTACGGTTACGCCTCAACTAACCGGTGAAAACTATCACTCTTGGTCTATGAAGATGCGAAGAGCTCTTGCGATGAAGAACAAATTCAAATTTGTTGATGGATCTATACCTATACCAGAAGAGGATGATTTGCTATATGCAGCTTGGGAAAGGTGCAACAATCTTGTTCATACTTGGATAATCAATTCTATTTCGCCTTCAATTGCTCAAAGTGTAGTGTTTATTGAGAATGTTGTGGATATGTGGAATGATCTAAAGGATAGATTCATGAGAGGTGATAGAATTAGGGTTGCACAATTGCAAGAAGAAATTGCTAATCTGAAACAAGGAACTAAGAAAGTCACTGAATACTTCACTGATCTGAGAGGTCTATGGGAAGAGTTAGATCAGTTCAGGCCTATGGCTCAATGTACCTGTCCAATTCAGTGCACTTGTTTTGCTATGAGGAATAACAAAGCATTTCGAGCTGAAGATAGAATCATTAAGTTCTTAATGGGATTGAGTGATGATTATCAAGGTGTAACATCACAAGTATTACTGATGGATCCTTTACCTCAAATAAATAGGGTTTTCTCTATGGTATTGCAGCAAGAAAGGAAGATGCAGTACAATGTGGTAGCTACTCCTATAGATGATACAACATCTGGTCTTGTTAATGCAATGGATGGACAAAGACAATTTGGAAGAGGTAGAGGATATTCTCCTCAAGGAAGAGGAAGAGGAAATCCCAGAGTTTGCAGTTTTTGCAATAGAACTAATCATACAGTTGAAACTTGTTACAAGAAGCATGGATATCCTCCAAATTGGGGAAGAGGAGGAGGAAATACATTTGCTAATGCTAATTTTGTTGAAGGTGAAGAAACTGAGTTCAAAGGAAATGCATCCACTGGGAAAAATGATGAAAATGGAATGATGCTGACCAAAGATCAGTATTAAAGTTTGATTGCATTGTTAGAGAAAAGCAATGTTGAAGCTAAAGGTTCTGCAAATGTGATGAAGGCTAGCAGTTCAACTATGAATGCAGGAGGTAAATTCTTTACCAGTAATGCTAGATGCAAATTTGATGATAATAGCTGGATAGTTGATACAGGTGCTACACATCACACTTGCCATGATTTGAGTTGGTTTATTAGCTACTATGAAATTAAACCAATTAGTGTAACATTACCTAATAAGACTATAGTGGAGGCATGTTACAAAGGAAATGTGAAGTTGACAGAATCTTTGCACATTCATGATGTATTATACTTGCCACAATTTGCTGTGAATCTGATATCTGTTTCAAAATTATGCAAAGAGCAAGACTGTATACTGAATTTTGAAGCTAATCAGTGTATCATACAGGCACTACTAGAAAAAGGACATTTAACATCAGAGATTTCACATCAGTGGAACATTACTTGATGGCAAAAGCAACGCGGTGGCATTTTTGTAATTATTGCAAAATATGCATCATGTCTTCACATCAGCAGATAGGATACCTGATGGGAAAACACTGGACGGTGACATTTTCACATCAGTGGCAATAATGCCTGATGGGAAAAAGCCTCCCTATCAAAATAAACACGCGTAAGATTTAATAGTCACTCACCGCATAACATTAACACCCGCATCATTCAACACAGAGACCCTCCTCTCTCCTCCTTTTGGTTCCCCAGATCTAAGTGCACAAACCCCAGATCTAAGCGAACAACTCTTCCGGATCAGCTCAAATCCACTCTCCTTTCGGTTCTTGAATCCCAAAGACCCTTTCTTCTCAAATCCACTCTCCTTCCTCAACGCGTAAGAGTTTTCTTTTCTCATTCTGCATATGCTCTTTCTCTCTTCTATCCTCCTTTTTTTCTCCCTCTCGTTCACTCTTCTTTTTCTCTCTTTCTACATTCTTTTTTTCGTTTTTTAAGAACAGTAAATAAAAAAAAAAAACTATACTAACTCTTGATCTAATATGGAAAAGACTACCTTTAATTGTTTGGTACCGGATTTTTGACGATTTTGTGGTTGATTTTGTTTACGGGTACGGTTTGTGAATTGATTTTGAGATGGATTCTGGCTTGATGTTATGCTGCTGGATTCACAGCTGTGATGTGTGGGTTTATGGTAAAATTGTGTGTTGTTGAATTTCTGGAAATGGTTTTGGTGATTGTGGATTTGATTGTGTGTGTGACTGATGGTTTGTGTAACTGTGTTGTTTGGAACTATTGCAGGTTGTTATGTTTTGATTGAAATAATTGGCTTCTGTTACTGGTTTTGATTGAAAAGAAAAGAAGTTGATTGGGCCACTTTCATTAGTGAATCCGTTTACCCAAACCTAAGGCCCAGTAGACCAAACACCCTTTATATGTAAAAATAAGATCACATAGAAACAAAGGAGAAAAGGAAAAACGGTTTCTAAGAAAAGGGGAAGTTGCGCTGCAAACTGGGAGGGATAAAGTAGTATCAGTATATTTCTAGCATGAAACTTCTTGTCTTGTTTTGTGTGTATGAACCTTGTTTGTTGTGGATGTACCCTTCTTGGTTTTGGTTGCTGTTGACATAGACATTTTGAAGGTTTTGTTTGATTTAGAAGAATGGTTGAAGTTATAAGTATTATTGTGAAAATTTGTCCATTCAAAGAAAAAAAGGCATATTTTATCTGGTCTTGTACCAGGCTAGTAAGCAGAAAATTCAAAACATTTTTAAAAAAACGAGGTAATTCACATCGGTACAAATTCACCTGATGTAAAAGGTGTTTTAGCACACTAAAACTCACATCAGTGCAGGTTATTGCCGATGTGAATAACACATATTTGACATCGGCTACTTTTGTACAGCTGATGTGAAATCCTATCTTTTTGCACTATTACAGATCATATGACATCAGTGGCTGTCCACCCGATGTGGTTTTCGACATATCACAACGGTTCATGGCCTGATGTGAAAAGTGAATGACATACAACATCACCTTTAGTTACATCGGGTGCCACCCGATGTGAAATGTCGATTTCCACTGATGTGAGATGTCATTTCTGTAGTAGTGAGGACAAGAAGGATATGAGGAAGATTGGTTTGGTTGAAGAAGTGGATGGACTTTACCACTTGAAGACTATAAAAGAGTCACAAAATGTTGCTAAGATTTCTAGTATTTCTGCTTTACAAAATAAAGACAGTAGTTTAGTGCCTTTAGGAATCCTATGGCACCTTAGACTTAGGCATCTATCTCATGATAGAATGCAATGCATGAATAAACTGTACAGCTATATTTCTGTAAGTTCACATGTTGCTTGTGATGTTTGTCAAATGTCTAGACAAAAGAAGTTGCCTTTTTCCATCAGTTTAAATAATGCACAGAACATGTTTGATCTTATACATGTTGATATTTGGGGACCTTTCTCCACTGAGTGCATACATGGTTTTAGATATTTCTTGACCATTTTGGATGATCATAGTAGGCATGTTTGGGTTGCTATGTTGAAATCCAAGTCAGAAGCCTCATCAAAAGTTAAAGGTTTTGTTTGTATGATAGAAAATCAGTTTGAAAAGAAAATCAAATCCATTAGAAGTGATAATGGACCTGAGTTCTTATTGCAAGAGTTTTATACTGAGAGAGGAATTTTACACCAGAGAAGTTGTGTTTATACTCCTCAGCAGAATGGAAGAGTTGAAGGGAGGCATCAGCATATTTTGAATATCAGCAGGGCTTTAATGTTTCAGTCCAAGTTACCTAAGAAGTTTTGGTCCTATGCAGTATTGCATGCAGTGTATCTCTTGAATAGAATACCAACCAAATTACTTCAAAATAGGTCTTCTTATGAGCTCTTATATGGACATGCACCTGACTTAAGTCATCTTAGAGTTTTTGGCTATCTCAGTTATGCATCTACTTTGCCAGTTAACAGGCACAAGTTTGACCCCAAAGCAAAGAAATGTGCATTTCTGGGTTACAAATCAGGCATGAAGGGATACATCCTGGTTAATACTTGTAATAATGAGATTTTGATCTCGAGAAATATGAAATTCTTTGATTTGGAGTTTCCTTTTCACTCAAAGTCCTTGAATCCTCTTCCACATAATCACATTTATATAGATAGCAGTCATGACTTGTCTGACAAGGCACCAGCTGTCACAAATGAATTTGTTGAAGATACTTCACACATTGAAAATGTGTGTGATGATGATGATGACCTAGAAGAGATTGTACATCAAAACAATAATGTTGAGGATGTTCAATCAGCAACTGTTAGAAGGTCTCAAAGGGTTAGCAGGCCCCCTTCTCATCTGCAAGATTATGTTTGTCAGTCCAAAGATTACTCTATGGCAAACTATGTGTGCTATTCACAGCTTGCATCCCATCATCAACACTATGCTCTCTCCATTTCACATGATATAGAGCCTACCACTTATCATCAAGCTTGTTAAGATTCCAAGTGGTTAGTTGCTATGCAGAATGAAATTGAGGGACTTAATGCAAATCATACTTGGAAGTTTGTGGATTTGCCTCCTAATGCTGTTGCAATTGGGAGCAAATGGGTCTATAAAATCAAAAGACATGCTGATGTAAGTGTAGAGAGATACAAGGCTAGATTGGTGGCACAGGGATACACTCAAACTGAAGGGTTGGATTATTTTGAGACTTTTTCTCCTGTTGCCAAGTTGTCAACTATCAGAGTTCTCCTGGCACTTGCATCCATACATGGTTGGTATCTTCACCAATTGGATGTAAATAATGCTTTTCTTCATGGAGACTTGAATGAAGTTGTGTATATGAGAGTACCACAAGGAGTTTCTGCTCCTAAGTCAGGCCAGGTCTGCAAACTTCTCAAATCTTTATATGGTTTGAAACAAGCAAGCAGGCAATGGTTGAAAAACTCACACAGTTTCTTTATGCACAAGGTTTTGTTCAGGCTACTTCTGATCATACTTTGTTTATCAAATCCACTGCCTCATCCTTTACTGCACTCTTGGTGTATGTGGATGATATCATTCTTGCTGGTACATCTCTCACAGTGTTTGATCAATTGAAGCTTGCTCTTCATCAAACTTTCAAGATCAAAAATCTTGGGCAGCTTAAATTCTTTGTTGGTCTTGAGGTGGCTCGATCTTCCAAAGGTATTACTCTATGCCAGAGAAAATACTGCTTGGAACTCTTGGAGGATGCAAAGCTCACTAACTGTAAACCTGCAAGTACTCCTCTGGATCCTGCAACACGTTTGCATCAAGATGGAGGTTCTCTTCATCATGATGTTTCTGGGTATATGAGATTGGTGGGTGGATTGCTTTATCTCACTACTACCAGGCCATACATAGCATATGCCACGCAGTAATTAAGTCAATTCATGGCTTCCCCAACTGTAATACATCATCAGGCAGCTCTTAGGGTTTTGAGGTATCTCAAGAGATCTCCTGGGTGTGGTTTATTCTTCCCTCAAACCTCTGATTTACAGTTGTTGGGCTTTAGTGATGCTGACTGGGGAGGATGTATAGATACTAGAAAATCCATTTCTGGATATTGCTTCTTCATTGGTCACTCTCTGGTATCATGGAAGTCAAAGAAACAAAGCACAATTTCTTGTTCATCTGCAGAGGCAGAATATATGGCTTTGGCTTCAGCAACACGTGAATTGCAATGGATATGCTTCCTCCTTCATGACTTACAACAGTCACCATCCCGTTGGCCTGTGTTGTATTGTTACAATCAAAGTGCTCTCCATATATCAGCTAATCCTATTTTTCATGAGCGCACTAAGCATTTAGATATTGATTGCCACCTTGTGCGTGAGAAGCTACAAGCTGGAGTTATGAGGTTGCTCCCTGTTTCTTCCCACAATCAAACTGCAGATGTGTTTACTAAAGCTTCAGGACCACACCAGTTTTATGAGTGTATCAACAAGCTTGGGATGCTGGATATTTACCAACCTCCATCTTGTGGGGGGGGGGGGTATTAGAGGCAAGCAAGAAAGAACAAAGCATGGCAATACAAAAGAGTGAAGAAAGAGCTATTACTTGCGCGTGTTATACCCTAATTTTGGACCTAAAAATACTAACTCAATTCCTCTTTTCTTGCATTATAAGTCATTTGAACTATCTCTGATCAATTGCATCTTTCTCTGCATTTTGTTTCAATGTTATTTGCAAAATTCACATGCAAGGGTATTTTAGTCATTTCCTGTGTCAAATTTCTCTCAGTCTTTCAAAATTTTGTTTGAGTCCTTTCAAATAGTGTGAATAAGCCTCTGTTTCATTCTATGTCAAAATCCATTTCAAAAACTGCATTTGAAGTCATTTCGAGTCAGTTTTGCCCCTAGGGGCATTTTGGTCATTTCAGGTGTCAAGTCACTGTTTAAACCCTTAAAATTGTCTCTGAGTCTGTTAATTTTGCTTGTATAAGTCTTTGCTTTAAACCCTTGTTAAAAATCCATTTTAAAATTCGCATCTGAGTCATTTTCAGTCGTTTTAGCCCTAGGGGCATTTTGGTCATTTCACACGAAATTTCGGCAGAGAGGTACTTTAAAGTACCTCATTTAGACCATTGGTTCGTTTTAGTCCGTTTCGTCAAATTTTAATCGTTTCGCTTTACGTTTAGTCAAATTACCATTTTTTATTCCAATTTTATTGTTAGTTTTTTTCCTAAGTCCAAGGTGTCCAAATTACATTCAAGTCCCTTTTTAATTTTCTTTTTAGGCCTTTTAATTTTGTTATTTTGCCATTTAGTCCTCTTTTGTCCAAATCATCTATTCTGTACACGTGTCAGAGTCTTAGTGGTCCACAGAAGTTTGTTACAAGGGGATGCCACATGTCAAAGTCCCATTGGTCCAGTCCATACATGTGTCAGCTATAAAAGCCAACTCACCAGTCAAAGTCAAGAAGACCCATTCACTTTTTTACACATCATCCACCACACAATCATTTTTCTCTCTCTATTCCAACTCTCTCCGCCGTAACAAACTGTTACGACCACCACAGTCACCACCGTAACAACCATTACTCCACCGTAACAAATCCCAAAACCACCACATTGCCACTGCAATCATCACCTTCATCCATAACCAAACAGAATCCACAGCCAGAAAATCAACAACAACAATCACGAATCCTAGATTCTCCAGAATCAAAATCAAAGAAGAATTGAGTGCATTTTTTCTGCAATTCTCAGAGATTCAATCGAATCTTCATCATTGAATTGCTTCTCTGCAATTCCAGTACGGGATTTCCATACGATCACAGAGAAGGAACATCGAGAAGAAGAGAAAGAGGGAAATCGAAATCGAGGAGCAACGAAGAAGCAATTACCAGAATCATTCAAGAACGCTCGCAAAAGTGAGAAGAGGAAGAAAAAGGAGAAGTACCGATTTATTTTCGGTGTTCAAGCTAGAAAATCCTCACCAAAAGCACGAAGAAAAGGATCATCGTCCTCTCCTCGTCTTTTCCTCCATTTTCACCAAAGTAAGTTCCTCGCCTTCTTCTTTTCCATCGTTCTCTTTGCTGTTTCATGATTTCGAGCATCTAGGGTTCGTTCTTGGTCATCATTCACAAGATCAGCATAGATCGAAGGCTTGCAAGTGCTCTTTTCACCAAAAAATAGTTTAAAAAACCAAAAGATTCAAAAGCCGCAGCGATTTCCCTTTGATCTATGCCGATCTATTCGTTTCTGGTGCTTGTAAGGTTTGGATTGATGTTTAATTTTGAAATCCGAGTGTTTTGATGCCTGTTTGTCTCAGAGTCATAGCCTTAGGGTGTTTGATCATCGGAAACGATGAAGTTTCCGACGGAACTCTCCAGTTTCCGGTCGAGTTTCATCACTTCCGGTGTATCACTGTCTAGAGGTGGCCGTTTGAGGGAGTGAGGAACGCAGACAAGGAGCAGCCGTTTAGAAATTAGGGTTAGAATGAGCAATTGTGTGTTAGCAAGCTTATATACCACTGTGTGTTCTGGTGTGCGCGCGTGCTTCGTCCTCTTTGCGCCTCTTTCGTTTGAGCCATTAGATCTTTGATCTAACGGCTATTGTGAACCCTCCCTTGACCTGTTATATTGACTTGTGTGCTGGCGCGTGTTTGAGCGTTGGATCTTGGATCCAACCCAATTGGATCGATCCAACGCCCCCTGTGCCTTCAGCTGACCCGTGTTTCCACTTTAGGGTTGGGCCTGGGATTTGTTTGTATGCAGATTTCATTTTTTTGCTCTTTTTTACTATATTGACACTGCTTTCTGATAACTGCACCCCTGTTATGCTTAAAATCTTTGTAAAAAAATCTAAAAAAATAATTCATACATGTTCTTGGTGATTTTGTGATAATTTTGTGGTTTTTTACACGTGAAGATTGACAAGAAATATGCATAGCATTTTTTTCCTTATTTTTACTAAGAATTAATAATTTTCTTGCAATTTTTAGCTAAAAAAATCCTTTTAAAATCCCTAAAAAGTTTTCTAGGTGTTCTTAGTTGTTTTTTGACATTTTTGTGATGTTGATTATGTTTTAAAATCCTGATTGAAAAGTATGTGGTACCTTCTTGTGAAATGTTTACTTTTTTTTTTGTTAAAAAATTGTGAAGTTTATATGAAGTTTGAGCCCAAAAATCTTGTGAAAAATTCTAAAAATTTTCATACACATTTCTTGATAGTTTTGTGGTGTTCTTGTGATAATTTTGCATATTAAAAAATTGATGAACATGATGTGGCTAATTTTCTTGGTATTTTTGTTATATTTTGTGCTAAAATTGAATGAAAATTTACTTGATTTTAATCCCAATTGCTTGGTGAATCTTTGTGACCTATACCACTTGACTCCATAGAGTTTAGCCACTGTTTGAGACTGATTTTGATGCTTGTGTGTGAAATTTAGATGGTTGCTTAGCTTACAAGTTAGTTGAGTAGTTAATAATGTAAATATGCTCCAAATTTGTTTTAAAAAATGTCAAGTAAATCATGTAGCCTTAATTCCCATTCCAAAACTTGTTTCTAAACCTTTAAAATGCAATTGGAATGTGGGAATTATAGGTCACTTGGTTCTTGCATTTTATGAACAAAATTTTAGCCATGTTTGCACTTATTTTCTATCTTTTACATTCTAGTATTTTTTCTTACTTCACTTCTTTGATATTGTCATGTCCTACTAACTCCTTTCATTTCATGTTTCATCATTTCATAAGCATCTCCATTTCATCCTATATTCATCTCTTTTTCTTTCTTGCAACTTAATTTGTACCAAAGCTAGAATGTAAACATTTAGGAATTCTTGTAATATTCTTCCTTTCATGCTTTTAATTTTCTTGGCAAAGAGGCCATAGAATGTATCTAGGATATGATGTAAAGGACAATGGACTCTAATGATGTACACCGACACAAGCACCGACACATGCACACACATCACTATATAGCTAGAATATGCATGTTTAGATGTATGTTTAGGATTGTATGTTTAGATGAATGTCTAGGATTCATACTTAGAAAAACCAATTTTCCAAACAAATGTGAACAACTTCACTCAAAGCTTTTCCAAATAAACCTTGGGATCCAATATCCCATTGTATTTTCTTTTCCATTTTCTTAATCAAATTTCAATGAAAATAATCAAACTTTGACTTCTTTTGCAATTCACTAATCCAACCTCACTATTTCCTAATCTCATGCCCTTGAGGCCTCTTTCTATTCTTCAAAATCCATTTTCAAACTTAAAATCAACCAACAAAAACAAAAAACATTTTTTGAGAGAGAACTACGGTAGATTTGATCCCTTAAACGGGTACGTAGGCAAGGAACAAAATTCCTTCAATTCAACTAAAAATAAAAATCCAAAAACATTCTTCTCCCTCCAATTCTTCACTTAGCAAACTTTAGGTTTAATAAACACTTTCAAAATAGCATTTAAAAATAAAGCGCACGCGTAGAAATTAAAGACGGTTCCTATAGGATACTATAGTCGTTATGGGTGCCTAACACCTTCCCGTAGCGAAAACAACTCCCGGACCTCGATTCTCAAGGGTTTTGCTTACTTTTTCCCTTCCCAAGAAAAAATAAGATATCACCGGTTAGAAAGGTTCAAACGTAATCAATGTTTGACACCCGAAAACCAAGATAAAACAGCTGGCGACTTCACTGGGGAGATTCGAGAGTTACGCCTAGTCTTTATTTTTACGCTTGCGCTTGTATTTTTACTTGCTTCCTTTACTTGCTTTCCTATGTGAATAAATGTTTAATTTCTTGCAAACGTGTGGGGTGAGAATATCAAAAGTCCTGCACCCGGGCTGAGTGAACTTAGGATTTAGGAGGGATATAATCGACAATTCATTCCGGGGGTTGCCTCGTGTTTTGGATTATGCGATCAATCCCACATAGCTGAGGCATTTTGGAGGTGATGTTGTCGGCGCGGGTTGTCGCGTTTAGGCACTTTGCTTCTAATTGTTCTATGACGCTATGGACCGTAGATAACCAAACCCATCCATGGCCATTTTCTAGGACGTAGTGCGGAGGCTAAACCGAGTGTCGTCTCGAGTTTTAGTCGTCACGCGATACTACACTCAAGCTAGACCTTCTTATGTATAATCATGGCGCGAGTGTTGTCTCGTGGCACCATGAGATACGTCGGAGAGGTTGCAACTTGGGAACCTTTTTTAGAACCCGGTTACTTTTATCCTAAAGCCCTAGTTTCACCGGACACCGTGTCCACCCATGACTCCTCGACTTTGAACTTCAACCTACCATGTTTTCTCCGAACTTGAACATAATCATGCATTCATGCATACATGCATAAACTTTTTTCCCATGCATTTATCAGAGGACTTAGACAAGTCATCTTTTAAACATCACGGATGTGAACGCCAAGTGATATCATCTCAACTAAACTTTTAGTTTTGCTCAACATTTTCAAATAAAACCGTGTTTCTCCGTGATGTTCACAACCACTTTGACGAAGTCCTCTGACAAAAAAAGAGTCTTTTCGCATTTGCATATCATGCATCATATGCATCATTCATCGGTCACAAATGGCTTCCCGTGCTCATTGTCTCCTGGTTTTTCCGCCGCAGTCTGAAAGGTGGCTCGTGCTCGTAAGGTTTACCAACCGGCTAGAATTCATCAACAAGATTGTACAAGAGAAGAAACATGGCTAACCTTGAGGAAAAGAATGCCAGCCCCTCGGGCCAGCCCATTGAAGAGTCTAATCTGGACGAAATTCTGAGGCTTATTAAAAAGAGCAATTATAAGATTGTTGACCAGCTGCTGCAAACTCCGTCAAAGATATCCATCTTGTCTCTGCTTATGAGCTCAGAAGCTCACAGGAAAGTGTTGATGAAGATACTGGAGCAAGCTTATGTTGACCACGAAGTCTCTGTGGATCAATTCAATGGAATAGTGGGTAATATCACTGCCTGCAACAACTTGGGATTCGGTGACGATGAACTCCCTGAAGCGGGAAGACACCACAACTTGGCTCTACATATCTCAGTACATTGTGGATCTGACATGATATCTAATGTGTTGGTAGACACTGGATCGTCTCTGAATGTAATGCCTGAATCCACACTAAGGCAGTTAAGTCATCATGGAATTTCTCTGAGAGGTAGCAGCTATCTGGTTAAAGCTTGATGGATCCCGCAAAGATGTTCTCGGGGAAGTGGACTTGCCAATTACCATTGGTCCTGAGACCTTTCAGATAACCTTCCAAGTCATGGATATCAATGCCTCTTACAGCTGTCTCCTCGGAAGACCATGGATCCACGACGCTGGAGCAGTCACATCCACTTTGCATCAGAAGCTCAAGTTCATGAGGAATGGTAAGATTGTCACTGTGCACGGTGAGGAAGCATACCTAGTTAGCCAAGTGTCATCTTTATCTTGTGTTGAAGCAGGGTCCGCTGAAGGGACGTCGTTTCAAGGCTTGACTGTTGAGGGTGCAGAACCCCGGAGGGCTGGTGCTAGCATGGCTTCATTGAAGGATGCCCAGAAGGCTGTCCAGGCAGGGCAGGCTGCCGGCTGGGGCAAGGTGATTCAGATCTTGGAAAACAAGCGTAAAGAGGGCCTTGGATTCTCCCCGACATCTGCTGTCTTAAAGGGAACTTTCTACAGTGCTGGGTTCATCAATGCTATTGCTGAAGATGCTGCTGAAAGTAGTTACGTGCCCACATTTGTTATACCAGGAGGCACTGTGAGAAATTGGGAGGCCATTGATGTTCCTTTAGTCATGCATGCTGCCATGTAATGTGTTTTGTTGCTCATGTCTTTTGTTTTCAAAATAACAATCCTTTCGCTCTGCCCAAGGCGAAAGTGATACCATTGTAAGGGCATGTTTGTTTCGGCATTGCCGTTATCAATAAAAGTTGTCGTCTTTCTCACGACTCTTTGTTTTTTTTACTTTTTAGTGCCTTTTTCTTGGAAATAATGGTAATGCCAGAAAAAACCAAAACATCTGTATTTTTCTTATTAATTTCAAAAATCTGCATAAAAAAAAACTTTTTTTTCTAAAATCATCCCAATCATATTATGCAGATTGAACCACAATAAACCCGTTGAACACAGTGACCCTATGGTTCCTCCAAATTTTGAATTCCCTGTATATGAAGCTGAAGATGAGGATGATGATTATGAGGAGATACCGTATGAGATCACTCGACTGCTTGAGCAAGAAAGAAGAGCCATTCAGCCTCACCAGGAAGAGATTGAGCTTATCAACCTGGGTACTGAAGAGAACAAGCGAGAGATCAAGATCGGTGCTGCACTTGAGCCAGAAGTGAAAAAGAAGATTATTCAGCTTCTCCATGATTATCCAGATGTCTTTGCATGGTCCTATGAAGATATGCCGGGTCTAGATCCCAAGATTGTGGAACACCGAATTCCGACAAGACCTGAATGTCCTCCTGTCAAACAGAAATTGAGAAGGTCTCGTCCAGACATGGCTCTTAAGATCAAGGCTGAGGTGCAGAAGCAAATTGATGCGGGTTTCCTCATGACAGCTGAATATCCTGAGTGGATTGCCAACATCGTACCAGTACCAAAGAAAGATGGGAAAGTTCGAATGTGTGTTGATTACAGAGATTTGAATAAAGCCAGTCCAAAAGATAACTTCCCATTGCCTCATATTGATGTGCTTGTTGACAGCACTGCTCAATCCAAAGTGTTCTCTTTCATGGATGGTTTCTCTGGCTATAACCAAATACGAATGTCTCCTGAAGATAGAGAAAAGACGTCCTTCATCACTCCGTGGGGAACATTCTGTTATAAAGTGATGCCATTCGGCTTGATAAATGCTGGTGCTACCTATCAAAGGGGTATGACCACTCTGTTTCATGATATGATTCACAAAGAGATTGAAGTATATGTTGATGACATGATTGTGAAGTCAAGTGATGAAGAGCAGCATGTTGTGTATTTGAAAAAGATGTTTGAAAGATTGAGAAAATACAAGCTGCGGTTGAATCCTAACAAATGCACATTTGGTGTACGATCTGGAAAGTTGCTAGGCTTCATTGTCAGCCAAAGAGGCATTGAAGTTGATCCTGACAAAGTCCGAGCCATCAGAGAAATGCCGGCCCCTCAAACTGAAAAGCAAGTCAGAGGTTTCCTCGGACGTCTGAATTATATTTCAAGATTCATATCTCACATGACTACTACTTGTGGTCCAATTTTCAAGTTGCTCAAAAAGAATCAGCCTGTTGTATGGAACGATGAATGTCAGGAAGCTTTTGATAGCATTAAAGAATACCTGTTGGAACCACCTATCCTTGTCCCGCCAGTGGAAGGAAGGCCTTTGATTATGTATCTGCTGTCAGTGTTAGATGATTCAGTTGGTTGTGTTCTCGGTCAACAAGATGAGACTGGTAAGAAAGAGCATGCCATCTACTATCTGAGCAAGAAGTTCACCGACTGCGAGACTCGGTATACAATGCTTGAAAAGACTTGTTGTGCTTTAGCTTGGGCTGCCAAACGCCTGCGTCATTATATGGTGAATCATACAACTTGGTTGATATCCCGAATGGATCCAATCAAGTACATCTTTGAAAAGCCTGCTGTTACTGGGAAAATTGCACGTTGGCAAATGTTGTTATCTGAATATGATATTATGTACAAAGCTCAGAAAGCAATCAAAGGAAGTGTCCTTGCTGAGCATCTTGCTTGTCAGCCTCTTGATGATTACCAGCCGATTAAGTTTGATTTCCCTGACGAAGAGGTCATGTATCTGAAAGCAAAAGACTGTGAAGAGCCACTGATCAATGAAGGGCCGGACCCCAATAGCAAGTGGGGATTGGTGTTTGATGGTGCTGTTAATGCTTATGGTAAAGGAATTGGAGCCATCATTATAACTCCACAAGGGCACCATATTCCTTTCACCGCTCGAATAACTTTTGAATGCACAAACAACATAGCTGAATATGAAGCATGCATCTTGGGCATCGAAGAAGCCCTTGACCTGAGAATCAAGCACCTTGACATCTATGGAGATTCTGCACTTGTTATTAATCAGATAAAGGGTGAATGGGAGACTCATCATGAGAAGCTGATCCCTTACCGTGACTATGCAAGACGTCTGTTGACATACTTTACCAAGGTTGAGCTGCACCATATCCCTCGGGATGAAAATCAGATGGCTGACGCTCTTGCTACTTTGTCTTCCATGTTTCGTGTCAATCACTGGAATGATGTGCCTGTAATCAAAGTGCAGCGTCTTGATAGACCCGCTCATGTGTTCACCATTGAAAATATGCCAGATCAAGCTGACAAAGATGTGAATGATAAAAAGCCTTGGTATTACAACATCAAGCAATTCTTGCAGAACCGTGAATATCCACCTGGTGCTTCCAACAGAGATAAGAAGACTTTGAGACGATGGGCTAGCAGATTCCTTCTGGACGGAGAAATCCTATACAAGAGGAACTATGACATGGTCTTATTGAGATGTGTTGACAAACAAGAAGCTGAGAAATTGATGCATGATGTACATGATGGTACCTTTGGGACCCATGCTTCGGGTCACACCATGTCAAGGAAACTGTTAAGAGCCGGCTATTACTGGATAACTATGGAACGTGACTGCCACAAACATGCTAAAAGATGCCACAAATGTCAAATTTATGCTGACAAGATTCATGTGCCTCCACATGCCCTCAATGTTATCTCTTCCCCATGGCCTTTCTCTATGTGGGGCATTGACATGATCGGAAGAATTGAACCGAAGGCTTCCAATGGACATCGATTCATTCTAGTGGCAATTGACTATTTCACCAAGTGGGTTGAAGCTGCTTCCTATGCCAATGTGACCAAGCAAGTGGTTGTCAAGTTTATCAAGAATAACATCATCTGTCGATATGGTGTTCCCAACAAAATCATCACTGACAATGGTTCCAATCTGAACAATAGCATGATGCAAGCTTTATGTGAAGAATTCAAAATTGAACATCACAACTCTTCTCCTTATAGACCTCAGATGAATGGTGCAGTTGAGGCCGCTAACAAGAACATCAAGAAGATTGTTCAGAAGATGGTCACTACTTACAAAGACTGGCATGAAATGCTACCTTTTGCCTTGCATGGTTACCGTACTACGGTACGCAGTTCAACCGGGGCAACTCCTTTCTCTCTTGTATATGGTATGGAAGCAGTTCTCCCTCTAGAAGTGGAGATTCCATCTCTCCGAGTGATCATGGAAGCAAAGTTAACTGAGGCTGAATGGTGTCAAAGTCGGTATGATCAATTGAATCTGATTGAAGAGAAACGTATGGATGCTATGACTCATGGACAGTTGTATCAGGTACGAATGAAGAATGCTTTTGACAAGAAAGTCCGACCTCGAGAATTCAAGGAAGGCGAACTTGTATTGAAAAGAAGAATAAGTCAACAACCCGACCCAAGGGGCAAGTGGACACCTAACTATGAAGGTCCTTATGTCGTCAAGAAGGCTTTCTCTGGTGGTGCTTTGATTCTTACACACATGGATGGTGTTGAGCTTCCAAATCCTGTTAATGCCGATATAGTCAAGAAATACTTTGTCTAGAAAGAAAAGAACAGCGTGGTAGGTCGAAAACCCGAAAGGGCGGCCTAGGCAAAAATGCGCTTCCCGGTGGATCGAAAACCCGAAAGGGCGATCCAGGCAAAAGTTAGGGACAAAAAAACGAATATGAAAAAGCTCGCTGAGATTGCACGCAACTCAGGCAAGAATGAGCGCCTCGATGAGCCGAAAACCCGAAAGGGCGGTTCATGCAAAAATGAGGTTGATAAAAGACAAGTAACTATATCTGGCAAATCACCATCACCCCTTGGGGGCATCTGCAACTGTCAATGATCTTCTTCATCAGAGGCTTCCGTACTTGTGAATTCAAAGTTTCTATGAAATGTAGCGGTCACCGTGTTCAATGTATCACCAACCAATAAAATTACCATTTTCCAAGCTTTGTAAATTCGTGAAGTTATGCCTTTGGCTGACTCTCATTCTTCTACATCAATTTGAGCCTGTGCTATTGTTTGAAACTCTATTTTTCTTTCCACTTTCAATGCTTTATACAAAACAATTTCTTTCTAATTGATAATGTCAATGTCTGAAACAAACATCTTTTGAAAATTAAAACATCTTTTTCTGTCTATTTTGAAAGCAAACCTGAGCAACAGGGTACATTTCAATGAAACATGCATGAATGAATGAATATCAATGTCTATTTCAATACATGTTACAAGCAGGTTACTCCCCGGGATGATCTGTGGTCAATGGCAAGAATGAAAAAACAGAATGGAAAATGAAAAGTTGAAAAAATGAAAATGAAAAGCTCGCTAAGTTGAAAACCCGAAAGGGCGACTTAGGCAAAAATGAGCACCCCGCTGATTGACAACCTGTGAAGGCAATTCAGGCAAAAATGGGGCAATGAAAAGAATCTTATTCCCCGGTGAATCGAAAACCCGAAAGGGCGGTTCAGGCAAAAATGGGGTTTGAAAATGAAAAATGGAAGAATATAAAAGCATTGACCACAGATGCGAACATCCAATGTTTACCCAGCACTGACACGCCTAGCAACGGCGACCTGTATCCAGAGAACCTTCCAAGGGTTCCTCCCTTTACAAGTTTTATTGCCCTCAGCCATGGTTTCGATACGTCTCTCAACGACGGTCTCTCCAAAGAGGTTTTCCCCTGTGAATATGTTGCAGCACGAGCCACTACGTGCCCAATCTTCCAATGTCTCATCTGCCTTTGTGAAACTTCTCTGTCAAACTGCCAATCCATCATGCATTTCAAGCATTCATACATGCATAATCATGCATTTTATGTGCTCATACATCCAATAATCTTGCTATACCATACCTACATGTTGCATATCCAACTTTCAACTGCCCAATTCAATGCAAGTTTCAACTCTCCAACTTCAATTCCAGTCATGTCAACTGTCAAATTCGAAGCAATTTCCAATCTCCAATGTCAATTCCAATCTCAATTTCAATGTCAAACTGTCAAATTCAACTCAATTTCAATCGTCAAATTCGATGCAATCTCAACTTTCCAATCTCAATTTCAATTTCAACTGGCAAATTCAAAGCAATCTCAACTTCAATAACAATGTCAATGTCAACATTCAATGACAATGTCAATGTTGACATCCAATGACAATGTCAATGTCAATCTCCAATTCCAATGTTGACATCCAATGACAATGTCAATGTCAATCCCCAATTCCAATGTTGACATCCAATGACAATGTCAATGTCAACCTCCAATTCCAGTTCCAATGCCAATCTCCAATTCCAATTCCAATGTCAATCTCCAATCCCAATTCCAATGTCAACTTCCAATTCAATCCAATTCCAATGTCAATTTCCAATTCAATCCAATGTCAATGTCAAATGTCAAATGTCAATGTCCAATGTCAATATCCAATTTCAATTCCAATGTCAATGTCAATGTCAATTTCAATTTCCAAGCCGATGTCAATGTCAATGTCAATGTCAATGTCAATTTCAATTTCCAAGTCAATGTCAATGTCAATTTTAATTTCCAAGCCAGTGTCAAATGTCAATGTCAACTTTCAATTCAATCCAAATCAATGTCAATTTACTCTTGGGCCAACCAAAATGGTCATGTCTATTTGCAAAATCGGGTCAATGACAATTTACCCTCAATTGGTATCTTGTTAAACCAGACTCTCAATTTGTATCTTGTTACTGGTCAAGTGCCAGGTTCAATTCAAAAAGAACCACTTGTACCTGCTTGTATACCTGTGCTTCCGGACAAACGGCAAGTTCGATTTGAAGAACAGTTTGTACCCAGCTTATGCTTTATTATCGGTCAAACGGCAAGTTCGATAGAACAGTTTGTACCCAGCTTATGCTTTGTTATCAGTCAGACGGCAAGTTCAATCTGAAGAACAGTTTGTACCCAGCTTATGCTTTGTTATTGGTCAAACGACAAGTTCGATCTAAGAGAACAGTCTGCACTCTCCCACATGATGTGGTGATAATCCAACAAGCAAGTTCGATCCAAAGAAACAGCTTGTATCAACCCTTTTGTCTATGTCTCCAACCAAACAGCCAGTTCAATCCAAAAGAACAGTTTGTGTCTGCCTATCTGTTTGTGTTTTCAATCAAGTGTCGAGTTCGATCCAAAGAACCGCTTGTATCTGCCTATATGTCTATGTTTCCGGTCAAGTGCCAAGTTCAATCCCAAGAACAGCTTGCACCTATCTCTTGTTTTGTATTCCTTGGTCAAGTGACTAGTTCGACCCAAAGAACAGCTTGTACCTTACTTTCTATCCCTGGTTTATCTACCCTGCCAGTGTCTATCTGAATCCCCAGTAACATGACAGGTTCCATAGACTCCAGTTGTTTGTCTTGCATTCATAATCAAATATTGCATAGCATTCATAACTTTGAAAATCTTGAAAGCGTATTTTTACGTCCAAAAACAGTGCAAATGTTAATATTTAAGTATCTTCGTCCCGTCAAATCTAAGACTTCGTCTCTTGACTTTCCGGACAAAGAAACTTAAATAGGGGCAGCTGTTATACCCTAATTTTGGACCTAAAAATACTAACTCAATTCCTCTTTTCTTGCATTATAAGTCATTTGAACTATCTCTGATCAATTGCATCTTTCTCTGCATTTTGTTTCAATGTTATTTGCAAAATTCACATGCAAGGGTATTTTAGTCATTTCCTGTGTCAAATTTCTCTCAGTCTTTCAAAATTTTGTTTGAGTCCTTTCAAATAGTGTGAATAAGCCTCTGTTTCATTCTATGTCAAAATCCATTTCAAAAACTGCATTTGAAGTCATTTCGAGTCAGTTTTGCCCCTAGGGGCATTTTGGTCATTTCAGGTGTCAAGTCACTGTTTAAACCCTTAAAATTGTCTCTGAGTCTGTTAATTTTGCTTGTATAAGTCTTTGCTTTAAACCCTTGTTAAAAATCCATTTTAAAATTCGCATCTGAGTCATTTTCAGTCGTTTTAGCCCTAGGGGCATTTTGGTCATTTCACACGAAATTTCGGCAGAGAGGTACTTTAAAGTACCTCATTTAGACCATTGGTTCGTTTTAGTCCGTTTCGTCAAATTTTAATCGTTTCGCTTTACGTTTAGTCAAATTACCATTTTTTATTCCAATTTTATTGTTAGTTTTTTTCCTAAGTCCAAGGTGTCCAAATTACATTCAAGTCCCTTTTTAATTTTCTTTTTAGGCCTTTTAATTTTGTTATTTTGCCATTTAGTCCTCTTTTGTCCAAATCATCTATTCTGTACACGTGTCAGAGTCTTAGTGGTCCACGGAAGTTTGTTACAAGGGGATGCCACATGTCAAAGTCCCATTGGTCCAGTCCATACATGTGTCAGCTATAAAAGCCAACTCACCAGTCAAAGTCAAGAAGACCCATTCACTTTTTTACACATCATCCACCACACAATCATTTTTCTCTCTCTATTCCAACTCTCTCCGCCGTAACAAACTGTTACGACCACCACAGTCACCACCGTAACAACCATTACTCCACCGTAACAAATCCCAAAACCACCACATTGCCACTGCAATCATCACCTTCATCCATAACCAAACAGAATCCACAGCCAGAAAATCAACAACAACAATCACGAATCCTAGATTCTCCAGAATCAAAATCAAAGAAGAATTGAGTGCATTTTTTCTGCAATTCTCAGAGATTCAATCGAATCTTCATCATTGAATTGCTTCTCTGCAATTCCAGTACGGGATTTCCATACGATCACAGAGAAGGAACATCGAGAAGAAGAGAAAGAGGGAAATCGAAATCGAGGAGCAACGAAGAAGCAATTACCAGAATCATTCAAGAACGCTCGCAAAAGTGAGAAGAGGAAGAAAAAGGAGAAGTGCCGATTTATTTTCGGTGTTCAAGCTAGAAAATCCTCACCAAAAGCACGAAGAAAAGGATCATCGTCCTCTCCTCGTCTTTTCCTCCATTTTCACCAAAGTAAGTTCCTCGCCTTCTTCTTTTCCATCGTTCTCTTTGCTGTTTCATGATTTCGAGCATCTAGGGTTCGTTCTTGGTCATCATTCACAAGATCAGCATAGATCGAAGGCTTGCAAGTGCTCTTTTCACCAAAAAATAGTTTAAAAAACCAAAAGATTCAAAAGCCGCAGCGATTTCCCTTTGATCTATGCCGATCTATTCGTTTCTGGTGCTTGTAAGGTTTGGATTGATGTTTAATTTTGAAATCCGAGTGTTTTGATGCCTGTTTGTCTCAGAGTCATAGCCTTAGGGTGTTTGATCATCGGAAACGATGAAGTTTCCGACGGAACTCTCCAGTTTCCGGTCGAGTTTCATCACTTCCGGTGTATCACTGTCTAGAGGTGGCCGTTTGAGGGAGTGAGGAACGCAGACAAGGAGCAGCCGTTTAGAAATTAGGGTTAGAATGAGCAATTGTGTGTTAGCAAGCTTATATACCACTGTGTGTTCTGGTGTGCGCGCGTGCTTCGTCCTCTTTGCGCCTCTTTCGTTTGAGCCATTAGATCTTTGATCTAACGGCTATTGTGAACCCTCCCTTGACCTGTTATATTGACTTGTGTGCTGGCGCGTGTTTGAGCGTTGGATCTTGGATCCAACCCAATTGGATCGATCCAACGCCCCCTGTGCCTTCAGCTGACCCGTGTTTCCACTTTAGGGTTGGGCCTGGGATTTGTTTGTATGCAGATTTCATTTTTTTGCTCTTTTTTACTATATTGACACTACTTTCTGATAACTGCACCCCTGTTATGCTTAAAATCTTTGTAAAAAAATCTAAAAAAATAATTCATACATGTTCTTGGTGATTTTGTGATAATTTTGTGGTTTTTTACACGTGAAGATTGACAAGAAATATGCATAGCATTTTTTTCCTTATTTTTACTAAGAATTAATAATTTTCTTGCAATTTTTAGCTAAAAAAATCCTTTTAAAATCCCTAAAAAGTTTTCTAGGTGTTCTTAGTTGTTTTTTGACATTTTTGTGATGTTGATTATGTTTTAAAATCCTGATTGAAAAGTATGTGGTACCTTCTTGTGAAATGTTTACTTTTTTTTTTGTTAAAAAATTGTGAAGTTTATATGAAGTTTGAGCCCAAAAATCTTGTGAAAAATTCTAAAAATTTTCATACACATTTCTTGATAGTTTTGTGGTGTTCTTGTGATAATTTTGCATATTAAAAAATTGATGAACATGATGTGGCTAATTTTCTTGGTATTTTTGTTATATTTTGTGCTAAAATTGAATGAAAATTTACTTGATTTTAATCCCAATTGCTTGGTGAATCTTTGTGACCTATACCACTTGACTCCATAGAGTTTAGCCACTGTTTGAGACTGATTTTGATGCTTGTGTGTGAAATTTAGATGGTTGCTTAGCTTACAAGTTAGTTGAGTAGTTAATAATGTAAATATGCTCCAAATTTGTTTTAAAAAATGTCAAGTAAATCATGTAGCCTTAATTCCCATTCCAAAACTTGTTTCTAAACCTTTAAAATGCAATTGGAATGTGGGAATTATAGGTCACTTGGTTCTTGCATTTTATGAACAAAATTTTAGCCATGTTTGCACTTATTTTCTATCTTTTACATTCTAGTATTTTTTCTTACTTCACTTCTTTGATATTGTCATGTCCTACTAACTCCTTTCATTTCATGTTTCATCATTTCATAAGCATCTCCATTTCATCCTATATTCATCTATTTTTCTTTCTTGCAACTTAATTTGTACCAAAGCTAGAATGTAAACATTTAGGAATTCTTGTAATATTCTTCCTTTCATGCTTTTAATTTTCTTGGCAAAGAGGCCATAGAATGTATCTAGGATATGATGTAAAGGACAATGGACTCTAATGATGTACACCGACACAAGCACCGACACATGCACACACATCACTATATAGCTAGAATATGCATGTTTAGATGTATGTTTAGGATTGTATGTTTAGATGAATGTCTAGGATTCATACTTAGAAAAACCAATTTTCCAAACAAATGTGAACAACTTCACTCAAAGCTTTTCCAAATAAACCTTGGGATCCAATATCCCATTGTATTTTCTTTTCCATTTTCTTAATCAAATTTCAATGAAAATAATCAAACTTTGACTTCTTTTGCAATTCACTAATCCAACCTCACTATTTCCTAATCTCATGCCCTTGAGGCCTCTTTCTATTCTTCAAAATCCATTTTCAAACTTAAAATCAACCAACAAAAACAAAAAACATTTTTTGAGAGAGAACTACGGTGGATTTGATCCCTTAAACGGGTACGTAGGCAAGGAACAAAATTCCTTCAATTCAACTAAAAATAAAAATCCAAAAACATTCTTCTCCCTCCAATTCTTCACTTAGCAAACTTTAGGTTTAATAAACACTTTCAAAATAGCATTTAAAAATAAAGCGCACGCGTAGAAATTAAAGACGGTTCCTATAGGATACTATAGTCGTTATGGGTGCCTAACACCTTCCCGTAGCGAAAACAACTCCCGGACCTCGATTCTCAAGGGTTTTGCTTACTTTTTCCCTTCCCAAGAAAAAATAAGATATCACCGGTTAGAAAGGTTCAAACGTAATCAATGTTTGACACCCGAAAACCAAGATAAAACAGCGCGCCAAGTAAACTCTAGTTGAATTGTAATTTGAGTTTCATTTACATTTCATTTGTATTGCATGTAGTTAGTTACAGATTCAGAGCTTATAAATAAGCAACCACTGTAACCGTTTTACACATTGAATCAATAAGAGATTTTCATTTCACTTTCTTCTTCCTCAAGCTTCAAGCTTTAACCATGGCGTTTTCCATGGCAGTTACGTTCTTAGATACGAAAACATGTGTCCTCCCTCCCTTGAAAAAAACTATCATTTAGAGAAAGTAAGTATCATAAAAATATTTGGATGAGAAACAACAATTCGACAATTTTGAGGCCCAAAGGGCTACATCGGTGTAAACTTAAATTCTGTTTGAGAATTAGACTCTGATTGGAACTTTGTTTCAGTCTCCTATCCAAACCAATTATGTAAAGGGTGTTGTTAACCAGTGCCCTCGGACACTAGCTAAGAAACTAAAAGTAGAAAGAAAAATCAAGTTTTGCATTGAAAAGAACACTTTTTAACTTTCAAAAAGTAGAATACACAATTTTTAACACATAATTTCCTTTTATAACTCCTTAACCAGTGCCCCGGGGCACTGGTTAACATTTCCCTTATGTAAATTCACCTTACTTAGAGAATCACAAATAAATTTAAGTTTTGTACAATTCACCACTCTAATGTCAAACAAAGGGCGTGGATTCTAGTTACTTGACTCTCATCGATCTTACGATACTTTGGTGTTGCAGTCAAACTATACTACCAGAGTCACTGCTCTATGTGTGAATTACTCATCGATTTCAACTATTGTTAAAAGTTAAAAGTTAAATTCATAAGAAATGCTGCAGCTCAAGATAAAACAGAAAGAACAAAAGTCAATTACGTAAGAAGAAATTAAAAAGTTAGACTATTAGTTATCGATAATGTATGATTTTTCTACTTTATTGATAATGTATGATTTTTTTTTCTACTTATAAGGTGATTGTATTCATGATATAGTAATTGGGAATGGAGTGGTAGTCATCTAGTCACCAAGGAGGCCGATGGATCAGGTTTTCACCAAGGAGGCCGATCGGACTATATTGCAAGAGTCACTCTGTGAGGTGAGAATTACTGAACGATTTCAGCTATTGTTCAAAAGTAAATATGTTTCTTCAACAGTTAAAAATCGTCCCCATTAAAAAAAACACATAAAACAACTAAAGACAAAACAAAAACAAAAGTCAAATCCATAATAAAAAGAATGAGGTGGTCATCTCGTCAACGGCGGAAAAGGATGAGGTGGACAATTGTCAAATGTTGGATGTACTAATCGCCAATCGTCTTCCGGCCGTCTAGTCCCAAGAGAACGCTGGAGTGAGACGGTTGATTCATTATAAATGTTGTAGTCGAAAAGGGTCAGGTTTCCATATAGGTATCTACCGCAAAAGATCAGACGTTGAGCGGCCACTGGGATCTCAGTCTTGTCATGAATCATCTCTTTAAGTTTGTCTAACTTGTCTGATTTCTTAACTCTAAGGGTCATACACTTTCCATCTAGGCCCTTTACAAAGATTTGGATCTGCACCACAATTTCCATTAAATCAATAAAAGAAAATTTGAGACTTATGATACTTCAAGATTTTATCAAAAAATAGAAAACACAAACAACCGTTTTTTGGCGTTTGAAAAACCGATGAATTTGAGATAATTTGCTAGAGTATAAATTCAAAACATAAAATAAAATACCAAGATTTCACTAGGAAAATAGCCAAAGCAAAGAATAGGATATAGGAAATACCGTGGAGGTTACGTGAATGCAAATTTCTAGCTTGAGAGGTTCAGAAGAATCAAATGGAATCACAAGAAACTCTGATGAAAGATTTGGTAAAGTAACCTGTTGGACATTCTTTGCAATAGATTGTAATTTCAATTTGCATAACTGAGACGTAGACAATATATCATAACTATACTCGGACTCGGGTGTGTCTGGACCAAAGCAGCAAATATTGACTGCATTTCCTAAAAGAGTAATAATATTATTGAGAGTAAAGAGTTTGCCATAATTTTCCTCTTGAAGAACAATGGTTTCATCATTAGACTTCAAGGAGACAATGAAGGATTTCCCATAAGAAAATTTGATTTGAGAATCCCCGTGTTTATCGCTGAAATGCACAGAAAACATGTTTGATGATTGAACAAAGTCACAACCTGAAAAGGGACAGTAACATGGCTTACGGATGCATTGTTCTTCATGCATCCTCTTTATAGTGTAACTTATTTTCACCCTGCAACCATAGTTCACATTAAGACATGACATTTCGATAGATTGCAATAGATTCTCAATGGCTTTACAACATTTTGAGCTAATGGACAATGAGCACTTGTGACACTTGTTCTGAAGTTTGGGACAGCAGATAGAGCAAACAATATGACCATTATCACACTGCATTGCAACAAAAAAGAAAATCATCAAATTAAGAATCAGATGCGCAACCATAATAGTAGGGTATTTTTCTATATTGACTCCACTGTAACTATTATCTTACCAACCCAAAATGACATAACCCAGTTAGTAATCATTGGGCTTTAAGCCTCTAACTTAACTTTTGGTTTTATTTAAAGGAAAAAAGGAAATTCCACAAACAAAGATATAAAAAAATAAATAAAAAAAAATGGTACTCATTTTCCAGTGAAAGACGAAAAGTTGAAAGTCACAGTCTGAATCCCAAGGCTCGATTTTATCCGTCAGGAATTTCTTCTTCGGAGATTATGAAAATCAACATTCATTTTTGTGAACAGTGTTCCAATTTGGGTGGGATTAATGATCTTCTAAGAATGTTGGTGGAAACTATAAAACATATTGCTTATGCAATGAGTACTTACTTTTAAGGTTAGCATTACTTTTGCATTGGCAAGTGTAGTTGTTGAAAGGAGTTTCTCTTCTATGAATTTTGTTAAGAATGTCTTTAAAAATGAAAAAGCATCCTAAAACACTTTCAAAATATAAATTTACGGAGAGAGCAATTATAATTCTTCGATATTAAAGTATCTTTAGTTTTTGAAAATACAATGGTATAATTATTGTAATCTTCAATGTTTTGCTTAGTGATAATAATGACTTTCATCATTTTATTTGTTATGAATTACTTTAACCCCACTTATTGAAATTTTTGAATAAGTAATGATGGACCGCAGCTGGACTTAAAATGCTACGTCAATATAGATATCAAAGTTTAGGGAAATAATACAAGAAGCTCATACCATACACAAACAAAATATCATTGTTAATTATTCAACCCCAATGTAAAGGAAATAAAATCTCAAAAATAGAATGAGATACAAAATTAAAGACATTCTTAATTATTTATCGAAGCTCATTGTTACTGATATTCAAACTCAATGTAAAGGAAATAAGTATTAAGCCTATAAGGCTTAAAATAACTCATCAAAGCATTTAAAATAGAGGGTTAAATAAGTTTTTCGTCCCTATAAATATAGTGAATTTCGATTTTAGTCCTTAAATAATAAATAGAATGTTTTCATCCTCATAAAAAAATTATTTTGTTTTTGGTCCTTAATGACCATTTTATGTTCATATAGTGGAGAACAATTTTTTTAGTGGCTTGCTGGCACATATGGATGTGGAGGAATAAAACTATCTTTGAGGATGATTTTCGGCTTATGCTATTCTCAAAATGGTTGAAGACACACATAAATACTCCCACCATACTTTGAAAACTCACCAATACGACACTATTTTTATTGGCTGGAAAAGACCTCAGGAGGGGTGGGTTAAACTTAATTGTGACGGAGCATACAAGGATTCCTTGGGTCTAGCTGGTTGTGTTTGTCTAATCAGGAACTCAAATGGTAGATGGCTTAAAGGGTACACTCGCAAAATCGGAAATTGTGACGCGTTTTGTGCTGAAATGTGGGGAATGTACTTGGGAATGCAGCTTGCTTGGAGACAAGGTTTCCATCATCTTCAAGTGGAAAGTGACTCAAAAACTCTGGTTGACATGATCACAGGGAAAATCAACATAAATGGCAATCCGCCCACCTTGGTGCGCCGTATACTGGAGCTTTTAAAGTTGAATTGGCAGGTGCAGTTCAATCATACATGGCGAGAAGGAAACAGGAGTGCTGATTGGCTAGCCAATTTTAATTTTTCGATGGACTCTTTTAATTTTCATGTTATGGATACTCCTACTAGTGAGGTCTCTAGTCTCCTTTTTTGTGACATTTCAGGGGCTAGTATGCCTAGAAACATTCATGTAACTTTGTAGTTTTTTTCGTTTTCTGGGCGTCAGCCCTCTTTTGTTACCAAAAATAAATGTAAGGTTATAACTCTTTTATGGTCAAAATGTATTCATATTATGTCCGTTTATTATGTTCAACATTTATATATTTATATTAAGGTTCAAAAAATGTAAAAAAAAAATGTCAAAATTATATCCATTAGGGACCAAAAATAAAATAGAAAAATTTGTGAGGATGAAAACATCTCATTTTATTTTTTATGGACTAGAATCAAAATTCACTATATTTTTAAGAACGAAAAACTTATTTAACCCTAAAATAAATTAAATTGTTTCCTTAAATAGAATCACTATCTCTAACCATTTATTCATCATCATGCTCACTCTTTTTACTACCAGACCTCGTTTGTTATACATCTTTCTCCTTTTCTACCTAAGTAATTGCCCATTTATTGCATAAGAAATAAAACAAAAAGAATAGTAAACCAAAACAAAAAAACAAAACGAATATGCATACCTGAAAGACGGGAATGCTTAAAGGTTGATAACAATTGCAGCAGTCAAGCACTTCAGGGTTGGAAATTATAGCAGAAATGGAGCTGTTCTTACTAACATCTTTTAAGGAATCAACGATCTCTTCATTGTCTTTCGTGCATGGCTCCGTTGCACCTTTTACCTAACAGTGATTAAAAAAAGTAACATATTATCAAAATCAAGTTTTTGAGTAAAATAAAATCAAGATATTAAAGCAGAATACTCACAGAGAAACAAGAAAATATTTTCTTCAAAAAAGAAAAAAAGGAATAAAGTATAGGCAATGTCATTGGTAATGCTTTTGGCCGCTACCGATCTGATGAATATCACAAATGTAACCTTATTTGAATTAAAATATGGCCACGCACGCTTGGGCTTCGCCAAAAAAACATGACTGTCCGTTATTAATCAATGTTTGTTTTGTTGTTTTTTTGTTTTAAGGAATTTTTTTTTTGTTGACTTCCCCTTAATTAATGTATACTAAATACTACTCCTGGGAACAATTCTTGGTCACTGCTAGGAGTGTTCAAATTCAAACCGATCTAAAATAAAACTGCAAACTCATCTAAAAAACCAAAAATCACAACAAAAAAAAAACTGAATATCTTTGGATTTGAGGATGTTGTTTTATAACAACTGCTAGGATCGGATCGGATTTCGGGTCACTTTTTAAAACCAACCCGAATGAACCGCAAAAGTAAATATTAATACTTATTTTTTTTATTTTTTTAGACAAAATAGGAATTAAATTAAAATAGAAAAGGAAGTACAAGACTGGGGGGCAATGAACCACAAAATCAAAATACAACAATTTCAGTACAAAGTGATATACAACGAACAACAACCCTAGACAATCACTGCCACGGACAATCCAGTGAACCCACGTATGAGCGCGAAACCGAATTGCAAAAGTAAATATTAATACATATTTATTTATTTTTTTATTAGTACTATATATTGAATAATCATGTTGCTTGTTGGTTTTTAATCTTATGTATTGCACTAATTTAATCTATATTATTATAACTCCGTATGGTTAAAAAATAATTGATTATGTTTCTTTTTATAAATTGGTTTGTTTAGCTATTTATAGATTACACAATTATATTCATATGGATAAAAAATGGATCAACCAAAAGATGTAAATACATATGTTTAGTGTATATGTTTAGTGTATGAGGTTAGCAAATAACAATAGGAAAAAAAAAAAATGAAAGCTGAATTGTCTCATTTGTATCTTCCCTTATTGCTATTTAAGCAAGAAACACATCTCCCCGATCAAACCTTGATAAAATTAAACTTTGAAAGTTTAAATAAATTTCTCATTTCACTTGAAATTTTGTGCCTGGTAAATTATAAACCCCAAATCAGGGACATCATTTCTGTTGGAAGAAGAAAAGTTGACGGCAAAGAGTAAAATAGTTATCTTTTTAGAAGAATACGCATGACCATGGATAGATCAAAATCAAAATAAATAAAGCATATTGTACTATTGCACTAACGTGTGAAATTGTGTCTTACTCAATATATGCTATTGGGCCCCTCGTCCCTTAGGATGTTGAAATGTTGGGCGGAATATCCTGGTTATGCTGAATTTGTTCGTGAGCGGTGGGGGTCCTATAATTTGCATGGCTGGGGCGGTTATGTTCTAAAAGAGAAGCTTAAGTTGATAAAAGGCGGCTTAAAGGAATGGCACCAACAACATTCTCAAAACTTGGAGGGTAAGCTTCAGGAGGTTAAAGATAGGATGGCTTCCTTAGACTCTAAAGGGGAGTCGTCCGATCTGTTATTAGAGGAGGTGGAGGAGCTTCATGGTTTATCTATCAATTTACATTCCCTGTCACGTGTTCATTCGAGTATGTGCTGGCAAAAGGCAAGGTTGAATTGGTTACAAGAAGGTGACACTAATTAAAAAAAAAAAACCATGTTGTTATGTCCTCCAGACGTCGTCATAATGCTATTTAGTTGATCAATGTTAATGGTATTCATGTAGAGGGGGTCTAAAACATTAGATAGGCTGTCTTCACTCATTTTTCTTCACATTTCAAAGCAGTTAATATTGAGCACCCGGCGGTGGAGGAATTGGAATTTCGCAGGTTATCAGTGGCAGATTCCGGTTCTTTAATTTGGCCTTTTTCCCTATAAGAGGTTAAGCAAGCGGTGTGGGATTGTGATAGCTTCAAGAGTTTGGGACCGGATGGTATTTCATTTGGATTTATCAAACAATTTTGGACAGATATGAAAGACGACTTTATGCGATTCTTGATTGAATTTCATCAAAAAGGCAAGCTGACAAGGGTATCAATTCTACATTTATTGCTCTCATTCCAAAGGTGGATAGCCCTCAAAGATTGAATGGTTTAAGACCTATATCATTGGTGGGCTGCATGTATAAGATTTTGGCGTAAGTTCTTGCAAATAGACTATGTGCTGTTATTGGGAGTGTTGTTTAAGATTCACAGTGCGCCTTTGTCAAAGGAAAGCAAATTCTGGATGGCATTCTAGTTGCTGATGAGGTTGTCGATGAAACTCGCCGTTCTAATAAGGAATTGTTGTTATTTAAAGTTGATTTTGAAAAGGCTTACAACTATGTTGACTTGCATTATCTTGACGATGTTATGGTGAAAATGAATTTTCCAACACTTTGGAGGAAGTGGATATCAGACTGTGTTCGATCACCTACAACTTCGATTTTGGTGAATGGCAGCCCTGCGGAGGAGTTTCCTATGGAGAGGGGGCCTAAGCAAGGAGATCCTCTCTCTCCGTTTCTTTTTTTTACCTGCGGTAGAGGCTCTCAATGTGTTGATAACGGTGTTGGTGGATGCGGGTTGTATCGTGGTTATCATGTTGGGCATCACGACGGTGTTTGTTTATCTCATCTTTAATTTGCAGATGACACTTTGATACTTGGTGAAAAAAGTTGGGCAAATGTGCATCACATGCGGGCTACTTTGATTCTTTTTGAACAAGTGTCTGGCCTAAAGGTTAATTTCCACAAAAGTATGTTAACGGGAGTTAACGTGTCCAATTCTTGGTTGTCTTAGGTTGTTGTGGTGATGAACAGTCGAACAGGAGCTATTCCCTTTGTGTATTTGGGGCTGCCTATAGGTGGGGATGCTCGGAGGTTGGATTTTTGGAAATTTGTGTTGAACCGTATTACTAATAGATTGTTGAATTTGAACAATAAATTCCTTTCATTGGGGGCCGCCTGATTCTTCTGAAATCTGTCATGTCGCCTCTTCCATTTTACTTTCTTTCCTTCTTCATGGCACCCACAGGTGTAATTTCTTCTATCGAATCTTTATTTTTAAAAAAATAAAAAAAATTAGGGGGAGGTGAGGACTTGGGAAAATTGTCTGGGTCGATTAGGACTCGGTTTGTCTACCTAAGGAGGACGGAGGGCTTGGAGTTAGAAGGTTACGCGAATTTAATATTTTGATTTTAGGAAAATGGTGTTGGAGGATACTTTTAGATAGAGAGGGCCTTTGGTATTGAGTCTTAAAGGCTAGGTAAGGAGAGGAAGGGGGGCTGTTTAAGGGAGGGGGCGGAGAGCTCTATTTGGTGGCGGATGATGGTGGGTAGGAGGTGTTCCCTTACAGGTTAGATTTCCTGGCATTTTTGCTTTGGCTGAAAATAAATGGGCGACGGTGGAGGAGAGGGTGGCAGGATGGGGGTGGTACCTGGATGTGGAGGAGGCGTCTATTAGCCTGGGAGGAGGAGTGTGTTTTGCTGCATAATGTTGTTTTGTAGGATGATATTACCGACAGGTGGAAATGGCTTCTTGATCCCGTTAATGGTTATTCCTTTAAGGGGACCTATCATTTCCTAACGACCACTGATGAACCTCTTGCAAGGGGTTTGTTTGATGATGTTTGGCATAAGCATGTCCCGCTGAAGGTTTCATTATTTGCTTGGAGACTTCTTCGCAACAGACTACGGACAAAAGATAATCTTGTGTGGCGTCGTGTGCTTCAACATGAAGACAACAAGTGTGTAGGAGGTTGCGATGGTGAGAAGTCTGCACGTCACTTATTTGTTACTTGTGCTACCTTTGGAAGCGTGTGGTTACTTGTCTTGCGGTGGTTTGGTATCTCTTTCGTTGCTACTGACAGGGTCTGCGATCACTTTCTTCAGTTCAGTCACATAGTGTAACACCCTATTTCTATTAAAGCGATAAAACACGCGAATAATGCAATTATTCAAGAAATAGACGCCACGTCTACAAAAGTTCTCCAAAAATATAACATGCATAAAAATTCAAGCAACTACGCAGCGGATATACATCTCCAAGTATACATGTCATAAACTCCAAATATATAAAATCTCCAAATCCCAACATAAGGGTAAAAATCTCGACAACATGTTCAAAATAAACAAATAGAGACAAACATCCTAGATCAGAGCCTAATCTAAGACATCGAAACAGATAGACAAGGTAGCTCCCACTATCCTCAAGCACTCACCAAGCAAGCAACAAAACTAAACCTGCACGCCGTCTACCCATTCATACAAACAGGTAGGCGGTCCACCACAGAACACTGGGGGTTAGCTTCACATCAGTATAGGGAGGTCCTCCATCCTGAGATAGACGCATGGAAGGGTCGAAAGGAGTATTTGCAGGTTTGCAAGAAGTGAGACCAGCATCTTCTAAGAGCTCAAGGCAATATTTCCTTTGACACAGGGAAATACCCTTAGAAGTACGTGCAACTTCCAGTCCCAGAAAGAATTTAAGATTTCCCAAATCCTTAATGCAGAAGGCAGTATGAAGAGCAGCTTTGAGATCATCAAAAATATCCAAAGAAGTTCCAGCTAAAATGATATTATCCACATAAACAAGGATGACAGTAAAAGATGTGGAAGTGGATTTGATGAACAGAGTATGATCTGAAGCTGCTTGAGTAAACCCATGTGTGAATAGAAACTGAGTCAGCTTCTCAAACCATTGTCTACTAGCCTGTTTGAGTCCATATAATGACTTTTTAAGTTTGCAAACTTGCCCTGACTTTGGAGGAATCACACCTTGAGGCACTCTCATATAGACAGACTCATTGAGATATCCATGCAGAAAAGCATTGTTAACATCTAACTGATGTAAATGCCAACCATGAATAGATGCCAATGCTAAGAGAACTCTAATGGTAGACAACTTAGCAACTGGGGAGAAAGTCTCAAAGTAATCCAACCCTTCAGTTTAAGTGAAGCCTTGTGCCACAAGTCTAGCTTTGAATCTTTCAATTGATCCATTAACATGCCTTTTAATCTTGTAAACCCATTTACTTCCAATAGTTACAGCATTGGGAGGTAAATCAACAAACTCCCAAGTGTTATTTTCATTCAGGACACTTATCTCTTTATCCATAGCTGCCACCCATCTGGAATCTTTACTGGCAGCTTGAAAGTTAACAGGTTCCACTTCAGAAGTGAGAGACAGTGCATAAGCTTGATGTTGAGGAGACAATTGTGAATAAGCAACATAGTTAGTAATGGGATACACTTTTGTGGAACATATGTAGTCCTGCAAATGTGCAGGTGGCTTACTAACTCTGTGAGATCTCCTAACAGTCTCAGGAGAGGCTATGACATCATTTAGAGCAGGCACTGCATCATGTTGCTCAGTTTCTGATGCAGTGTCAACTTCTGGAATGGATAGTGAATCATCATGAACTTCATGTGTATTATTTTGCTTAGAGAAAACAGGCACTGAAGTCTCTAAGTAAATGTGAGTATTGGGAATAGCATGGACAATGGAAGAGTGAAAAGGAAACTCAAGATCAAAGAACTTGACATTCCTAGAAATCAATATTTCATTGGAATGTACATCAACCAAAATAAAACCTTTCATTCTTGCCTTGTATCCTAAGAAAGCGCATTTTCTTGCTCTAGGATCAAATTTATGTCTGTTGACAGGTAAGGTAGAGGCATAACTCAAACAACCAAACACTTTCAATTGACTGAGATCAGGTGTATGTCCATATAAAACTTCATAAGAAGATTTGTTGTGTAAAACTTTAGTAGGAATTCTGTTTAGCAAAAATACTGATGTTTTATCTTGGTTTTCGGGTGTCAAACATTGATTACGTTTGAACCTTTTTAACCGGTGATATCTCATTTTTTCTTGGGAAGGGAAAAAATAAGCAAAACCCTTGAGAATCGAGGTCCGGGAGTTGTTTTCGCTACGGGAAGGTATTAGGCACCCATAATGACTATAGTAACCTATAGGAACCGTCTTTACTTTCTACGCTCGCACTTTATTTTTAAATGCTATTTGAAAAGTGATATTTACACCTAAAATTTACTAAGTGAAGAATTGGAGGGAGAAGAATGTGTTTGACTTTTTGTTTTATTTGAATTGAAGGAATTCTGATTCCTTGCCTACGTACCCGTTTAAGGGATCAAATCCACCGTAGTTCTCTTCCAAAATTGTTTTTGTGTTTGTTGGTTGATTTTAAGTTTGAAAATTGGAATTTTGAAGAATGGAGATTGAGAGGCCTTAAAGGCATGAGATTTTAAGAAAAGGTGAGGTTTGATTAGTTATTTTGGAAAAAATAGTCAAGTATGGTTAAGATTCATTGAAATCTTGATTAAGAAAATAAAAGAGAAAATCAATGGGATTTTGGATCCCAAGGTTTATTATGAAAATGGTTTGAGTGAAGTTGGTTCATATTTTTGGAAAATTGATTTTTCTTCTAAGTGTAAATCCTAAGCATACATCTAAACATACAATCCTAAACATACATCTAAACATGCATAGCCTAAGCATACATCTAAAGTATCTATTGGATGTGTGTGCATGTGTCGGTGCTTGTGTCGGTGTACATCATTAGAGTCCATTGTCCTTTACATCATTGGCCTAGATACATTCTATGGTCTTGCAAGAAATTAAATTGCATGGAAGTAAAGTACAAGAATTCCTAAGCTTTTACATACTAAGTCTTGCATCAATTTTAAAGTGTAGGAAAATAAAAGGATGAAAATGTGAGATGGAAGATGAAATGCTCATGATGTATGAAACAAATAGGGGAAGTTGTTAGTAATGTGAGGCATAAAGAGATAGAGATATAGGTAAGTAAGATAGTACTAACAAAGTGACAAAACTTAGCAAAACAAGTAGCAAAACATGCCTAAAAGTTCACCACAACAACAAGGCAAACACATGACCTATAATTCTCATATCATGGCCACTTTACAAAGTGTTTTAGTTCAGTTTCCAACACAAGAATTATGAGGAAATATCAAGCCAATCCTTATGGCACATTCTAGGCATATTTTACACTTTATTTTCACAAGAATACTCACATTACTTGCAAAACAAGAAATTGACCAACACATGCACGTTTTCAACACAAACACAACATTCAAACAGTGACAAAATCCTCACAAGATCAAATATCATGAATACCAAACATCCGTCAAGAAAAGGAATTTAATCATGCAATTTTTCAAAGGCCTTTTATTATGAAAGTCAAGTAATAAAACAAAACAATATCACAATATTTTTATCAAGTTTTTTAGTAAGCAAATACCACAAAAACAACACAAAATTAACAAGAAAATATATGTATATTTCATAAGATTTTCTAAAACCAATTAGTCATGCCAGGGGTTCAATTAGCAAAGAAATAATGTGGAAATAGCAAAAACAAGTGAAGAAACAAAAATTTGCAAAGGAATAGGTCCAAGCCCAATGTATGGACGGGTCTGGATCATCCAAGAGCCTCAGAGGCCTTGGATTGATCCAGATCAACTGAAACCCTAGATCTAAAGGTCAAAAGCATGCAGCACACCATAAGGTGGTTCAAGTACATGGAAGCAAGGCATCTGGATCGTACACGTGGCGAACCAAAGATCCAACGACGTAGATCATGAAAAGAATGAACCAAACTGAACCAGACCGGTTCATGTGTTTATATAAACACAAGACAACCGGTCCAGCTCATTTCATTCTCCCCTTTCTCTCACTACAACGTTTTTCAGAGAGAGATGCTCTGCAACCTCCCTTCATCTTCTCCGATGAACACAACGACGGAGGTGTGGTGGTTCGCCGGCGGCGCCGCCACACCTGAACATTTTCTAAAATCTTTTTACATCATTGTGTTCATCTGAGTCTCCTCTTTACGATTTCGAAACTGTTTTCTTGAAAAGATGCTTAGATCAGAGTAGATCTACAATTGAACTTTTCGGTTTAGGGTTTTCAAAACTCTTTCGAATCTTTTGAAACGAAACCCTAATCTACTCTATCTTCTTCACTGATGACGAATTTGAACTCTAATTTGAAAAATAAACGGTGAATCTTCATGAATTACATTTTTAGGGTTCGGTTTCAAAGCTTTTCGAATCTTTTTGAACTTTTTCGTATGAACAAGTTCTAAACTTGTTAATCCACGTTGTTTCACCGTTTACTTTTGCTTATGGACCTTCGATGATGATTACAAACTAAAACGAGAAGGTTTTCTCGAATATACCTGGAGTTGATTGGAGATTCGAACAAAAGATCCACGCGTTCGTTCTTGATTGTTCTGGTAAGTATTCGAAACCTTTGAGACCGAAAATAAATCGGTGAATCTTCTTCTCTTTCTTCACCGGTTCAATTCCTCTTTAATTCCTCTTCTTCTCTTCCTCAAACCTTCTTCTTGTGATCGTCTTTGACTTGAATTGCAAGAAGATGAAGGAAAACAGTTCGATGATGATGATTTTCGAAGAAAATCACTGAGAACAAACCTAATTTCAAAAGGATTTTGTTGAATTGAATGCTTCAGCTTTGATTTTCTAGAAATTCGTATTGATTTTGTATGCTTAGTGATGAATTTGGTGCGAATTTGAGAGTTTGTTGCGGTGGTTTATGATTCTATTGTGGTGGTTGTATTATGTTACGGTGGTGGAGGTATTCTGTTACGGTGGCTAGGGTTTGGGGGGAAGAGAAAGCTTGTTAGGGCTTTCTGATGATGTGTCAGTGATTGAATGGTGATTTTTTTTGTGCATTGATGAGTTGGCCTCTATTTATAGGCCATGTGTGATGTTCTGGGCCAATGTGGGACTGCCACGTGTTTCTGGACTTGTTTTGGACTGAACTTGGACCAATTTGGACTTAAGGGCCTCTTTGCAATTTCTGGAACTTAAGAGGCTGACCTGCAATTTTAAAAAAAGACCAATCTGCAATTTATTGAAATTTAGAGGACTGGACTGCAATTGACCCAAAAAAAAAAAGACTTTAAAACAAAAATTGACTTAAAGGACTAAAAATTAAAATAAAAAACCTTAAAAGAAATAAAGTGACATAAAAGGACCAAAGTGCAATTTCTAAAAGTTTAGGGACTAAAATGAAAATAATAATAAAATTGGAATAAAATTGGTAAATTGGAAAAAACGTAAAGTGAAACCAATAAAAGACACAAAACGGACTAAAACGAACCAACTACTTAATGAGGTACTTAAAGTAACCTCTCTCTGCCAAAATTTCATGTGAAATGACCAAAATGCCCCTAGGGACTAAAACGACTCAAAATGACTCAGATGCAATTTTAAAATGGATTTTATCATGAAATTAAAGCAAGAGCTTATTCATACAAGTTGAAAAGACTCAGAGACAAATTTTTAGAAATTAAACAGAGTTTTAACACATGAAAGGACTAAAATGCCCCTAGGGGCTAAACTGACTCAAAATGACTTTAAACGTAATTTTTGAAATGGATTTTAACATGAGATTGAAACAAGGACTCATACAAACTAATTGAAAAGACTCAAACAATTTTCAAGGATTAAAATGAGTTGAATGCAGGAAATGACTAAAATTCCCTTCTTCCATGAATTTTGCAAATAACATTGAAATAAGATGCAGAGAAAGATGTAATTGATCAGAGACCGTTCAAATGACTTGAAATGCAAGAAAAGAAGAGTGGAGCTAGTATTTTTAGGTCCAAAATTAGGGTATAACAGCTGCCCCTATTTAAGTTTCTTTGTCCAGAGAGTCAAGAGACGAAGTCTTTGAGTTGACAGGACGAAGATACTTAAATATTAACATTTGCACTGTTTTTGGACATAAAAATACGCTCTCGGATTTTCAAAATTAATGAATGCCATGCAATATTTTGATTATGAATGCAAGACAAACAACTGGAGTCTATGGAGCATGTCATGTCACTGGGGATTCAGGTGGACAATGACAGGGTAGACAAACCAGGGGATAAGAGATAGGGTACAAGTTGTTCTTGGGATCGAACTAGCCACTTGACCAAGGAATACAAACAAGAGATGGGCACAAGCTGTTCTTGGGATCAAACTTGGAACTTGACCGGAAACATAGACATATAGGCAGATACAAGTTGTTCTTTGGATCGAACTTGACACTTGATTGAAGATACAAACAGATAGACAGGTACAAACTGTTCTTTGGATCGAACTGACTGTTTGGCTGGAGATATAGACAAAAGGGTAGATACAAATTGTTCTTTGGATCGAACTCGCAGCTGGATCATCACCACATCATGTGGGTAGGTGCAAACTGTTCTTTGGATCGAACTTGTCGTTTGACTGATAACAAAGCATAAGCTGGGTACAAACTGTTCTTTGGATCGAACTTGTTGTTTGTCCGGAAGTATAGGTATAAGCAGGTACAAGCTGTTCTTTGGATCGAACTAGCTACTTGACCAATAACGAGATACAAATTGGAAATTTGATTTGGAAAGATACAAATTGAGAGTAGGTTGATATTGACTTGATTTGAGAATAGTCATGACCATTTTTGTTGGCCCAAGAGTAAATTGAGGGTTGATTAACATTGACTTGGATCGAATTGAAAGTTAACATTGGAAGAAACGTTGAAAGTTGAGAGTAAGCATAGACATAGACATTGAGTTGATAGTTGAAGTTGAATTGAATTGGAAATTGAAATTGAATTGAAAAGTTGAAGTTGCATTGAATTGGGGATTGGAATTGGATTGAAAGTTGAAATTGAATTGAATTTGACAGTTGAAATTGAATTGAATCGAAATTGAAGTTGAATTGAAATTGGAGATTGAAATTGAGTTGAATTGAGATTTGGAATGAATTGAAAGTTGAGATTGGAAATGCAAGATGTATGTATGGTGTAACAAGATTATTGAATATATGAGCACATAAAATGCATGGTTATGCATGTATGAATGTTTGGAAATGCATGATTGGGGTTTGTAATTTGACAGAGAAGTTTCGCAGAGATAGACAAGACATTGGAAGATTGGGCACGTAGTGGCTCGTGCTATGACATATTCACATGAAAATCCTCTTTGGAGAGATCGTCGTTGAGAGACGTATCAAAACCATGGCTGAGGGCAATAAAACTTGTAGAGGAGGGACCCTTGGAAGATTCTTGGATAAAGGTCGCCGTTGTTAGGCGTGTCAGTGCTGGGTAAACGTTTGGATGTTCGTATCTGTGGTCAACGCTTTTCAATATTTCATTCTTTTCATTTTTTCATTTTTCAATCCCACTTTTGCCTGAACCGCCCTCTCGGGTTTTCGATTCACCGGGGAATAAAGTTCTTTTCATTGCCCCATTTTTGCCTGAATTGCCTTCATAGGTTGTCAATCAGCGGGGTGCTCATTTTTGCCTAAGCCGCCCTTTCGGGTTTTCGACTTAGCGAGCTTTTTATTTGCATTTTTCATTTTTTTTTATTTTCATTCTGTTTTTTCATTCTTGCCATTGACCACAGATCATCCTGGGGAATAACCTGCTTGTGATATGTATTGAAATAGACATAGACATTCATTTATTCATGCATGTTTCATTGAAATGTACCCTATTGCTCAGGTTTGCTTTCAAAATAGACAGGAAAAGAGTTTTCAATTTTCAAAAATGTTTGTTTCAGACATCGACATTATCAAATAGAAAGAAAATATTTTGTATATAACATTGAAAGTAGAAGGAAAAAATAGAATTTCACACAAAAGCACAGGCTCAAATTGATGTAGAAGAAATGAGAGTTAGCCAAAGGCATGACTCCACGGATTTACAAAGCTTGGAAAATGGTAATTTTATTGGTTGGTGATACATTGAACACGATGACCGCTACATTTCTTAGAAATTTTGAATTCACGAGTACAGAAGCTTCTGATGAAGATGATCATTGACAGTTGCAGATGCCCCAAGGGGTGATGGTGGTTTGCCACATATAGTTACTTGTCCTTTATTGTCAACCTCATTTTTGCATGAACCGCCCTTTCGGGTTTTCGGCTCATCGAGGCGCTCCTTTTTGCCTGAGTTGCGTACAATCTCAGCGAGCTCTTTCATATTCATTTTTTTTGTCCCTAACTTTTGCCTGGACCGCCCTTTCGGGTTTTCGATCCACCGGGAAGCGCATTTTTGCCTAGGCCGCCCTTTCGGGTTTTCGACCTACCACGCTGTTCTTTTCTTTTTAGACAAAGTATTTCTTGACTATATCGGCATTAATAGGATTTGGGAGTTCAACACCATCCATGTGTGTAAGGATCAAAGCACCACCAGAGAAAGCCTTCTTGACAACATAAGGACCTTCATAGTTAGGTGTCCACTTGCCCCTTGGGTCGGGTTGCTGACTTATCCTTCTTTTCAATACAAGCTCGCCTTCCTTGAATTCTCGAGGTCAGACTTTCTTGTCAAAAGCATTCTTCATTCGTACTTGATACAACTGTCCATGAGCCATAGCATCCATACGTTTCTCTTCAATCAAATTCAACTGATCATACCGACTTTGACACCATTCAGCTTCAGTTAATTTTGCTTCCATGATCACTCGAAGAGATGGAATCTCCACTTCCAGAGGGAGAACTGCTTCCATGCCATATACCAAAGAGAAGGGAGTTGCCCCGGTTGAGCTGCGCACCGTAGTACGGTAACCATGCAAGGCAAACGGTAGCATTTCATGCCAGTCTTCGTAAGTAGTAACCATCTTCTGAACAATCCTCTTGATGTTCTTGTTAGCGGCCTCAACTGCACCATTCATCTGAGGTCTATAAGGAGAAGAGTTGTGATGTTCAATTTTGAATTCTTCGTATAAGGCTTGCATCATGCTATTGTTCAGATTGGAACCATTGTCAGTGATGATCTTGTTGGGAACACCATATCGACAGATGATGTTATTCTTGATAAACTTGACAACCACTTGCTTGGTCACATTTGCATAGGAAGCAGCTTCAACCCACTTGGTGAAATAGTCAATTGCCACTAGAATGAAACGATGTCCGTTGGAAGCTTTTGGTTCAATTCTTCCGATCATGTCAATGCCGCACATAGAGAAAGGCCATGGGGAAGATATAACTTTGAGAGCGTGTGGAGGCACATGAATCTTATCAGCATAAATTTGACATTTGTGGCATCTCTTAGCATGTTTGTGGCAGTCACGCTCCTTGGTTATCCAGTAATAGTCGGCTCTTAACAGTTTTCTTGACATGGTGTGGCCCGAAGCATGGGTCCCAAAAGTACCATCATGTACATCATGCATCAATTTCTCAGCTTCTTGTTTGTCAACACATCTCAACAAGACCATGTCATAGTTCCTCTTGTATAGGATTTCTCCGTCCAGAAGGAATTTACTAGCCCATCGTCTCAAAGTCTTTTTATCCCTGTTGGAAGCACCAGGTGGATATTCATGATTCTGCAAGAACTGTTTGATGTTATAATACCAAGGTTTTCTATTATTCACATCTTTATCAGCTTGATCTGGCATATTTTCAATAGTAAACACATGAGCGGGTCTATCAAGACGCTGCACTTTGATCACGGGCACATCATTCCAATGATTGACATGAAACATGGAAGACAAAGTGACAAGAGCATCAGCCATTTGGTTTTCATCCCGAGGGATGTGGTGCAGCTCAACCTTGGTAAAGTATGTCAACAGACGTCTTGCATAGTCACGGTAAGGGATCAGCTTCTCATGATGAGTCTCCCATTCACCTTTTATCTGATTAATAACAAGTGCAGAATCTCCATAGATGTCAAGGTGCTTAATCCTCAGATCAATGGCTTCTTCAATGCCCAAGATGCATGCTTCATATTCAGCTATGTTGTTTGTGCATTCAAAAGTTATTCGAGCAGTGAAAGGAATGTGGTGCCCCTGCGGAGTTACAATAATGGCCCCAATTCCTTTACCGTAAGCGTTGACAGCACCATCAAAGACTAACCCCCACTTGCTATTGGGATCCGGCCCTTCATTGATCAGTGGCTCTTCACAGTCTTTCGCTTTCAAGTACATAATCTCTTCATCAGGGAAATTAAACTTAATCGGCTGGTAATCATCGAGAGGTTGACAAGCAAGATGCTCAGCAAGGATGCTTCCTTTGATTGCTTTCTGAGCTTTGTACACAATATCATATTCAGACAACAGCATTTGCCAACGTGCAATCTTTCCAGTAACAGCAGGCTTCTCAAAGATGTACTTGATTGGATCCATTCGGGATATCAACCAAGTTGTATGATTCACCAAATAATGACGCAGACGTTTGGCAGCCCAAGCTAAAGCACAACAAGTCTTTTCAAGCATTGTATACCGAGTCTCACAGTCAGTGAACTTCTTGCTCAGATAGTAGATAGCATGTTCTTTCTTTCCAGTCTCATCTTGTTGACTGAGGACACAACCCACAGAATCATCTAACACTGATAGATACATAATCAAAGGCCTTCCTTCCACTGGTGGGACAAGGATAGGTGGTTCCAACAAATATTCTTTAATGCTATCAAAAGCTTCCTGACATTCATCATTCCATACAACAGGCTGATTCTTTTTGAGTAATTTGAAAATTGGTCCGCATGTAGTGGTCATGTGAGATATGAATCTTGAAATATAATTCAGGCGTCCGAGGAAACCTCTGACTTGCTTTTCAGTTTGAGGGGCCGACATCTCTCTGATGGCTCGGACCTTGTCAGGATCAACTTCAATGCCTCTTTGGCTGACAATGAAGCCTAGCAACTTTCCAGATCTTACACCAAATGTGCACTTATTAGGATTCAACCACAGCTTGTACTTTCTCAATCTTTCAAACATCTTTTTCAAATACACAACATGCTTCTCTTCATCACTTGACTTCACAATCATGTCATCAACATATACTTCAATCTCTTTGTGAATCATATCATGGAATAGAGTTGTCATACCCCTTTGATAGGTAGCACCAGCATTTATCAAGCCAAACGGCATCACCTTATAACAGAACGTTCCCCACGGAGTAATGAAGGACGTCTTTTCTCTATCTTCAGGTGACATTCGTATCTGGTTATAGCCGGAGAAACCATCCATAAAAGAGAATACTTTAGACTGAGCAGTACTGTCAATAAGCACATCAATGTGAGGCAATGGGAAGTTATCTTTCGGACTGGCTTTATTCAGATCTCTGTAGTCAACACACATTCGAACTTTCCCATCTTTCTTTGGTACTGGTACAATATTGGCAATCCACTCAGGATATTCAGCTGTCATGAGGAAACCCGCATCAATTTGCTTTTGCACTTCAGCCTTGATCTTAAGAGCCATGTCTGGACGAGACCTTCTCAATTTCTGTTTGACAGGAGGACATTCAGGTCTTGTCGGTATCCGATGTTCCACAATCTTGGGATCTAGACCCGGCATATCTTCATAGGACCATGCAAAGACATCTCGATAATCATGGAGAAGCTGAGTAATCTTCTTTTTCACTTCTGGCTCGAGTGCGGCACCGATCTTAATCTCTCGCTTGTTCTCTTCAGTACCCAGGTTGATAAGCTCAATCTCTCCCTGGTGAGGCTGAATGGCTCTTCTTTCTTGCCCAAGCAGCCGAGTGATCTCATACGGTATCTCTTCATTATCCTCCTCATCTTCAGCTTCATATACAGGGAATTCAAAATTTGGAGGAACCATAGGGTCACTGTGTTCAACGGGTTTATTATGGTTCAATCTGCATAATATGATTGGGATGATTTTAGAAAAATGTTTTCTATGCAGATTTTTGAAATTAATAAGAAAATACAGATGTTTTGGTTTTTTCTAGCATTACCATTATTTCCAAGAAAAAGGCACTAAAAAGTATAAAAAACAAAGAGTCGTGAGAAAAACGACAACTTTTATTGATAACGGCAATGCCGAAACAAACATGCCCTTACAATGATATCACTTTCGCCTTGGGCAGAGCGAAAGGATTGTTATTTTGAAAACAAAGAAAAACATGAGCAACAAGACACATTACATGGAAGCATGCATGACTAAAGGAACATCAATGGCTTCCTAATTTCTCACAGTGCCTCCTGGTACAACAAATGTAGGCACATAACTATTTTCAGCAGTATCTTCAGCAATAGCATTGATAAACCCAGCACTATAGAAAGTTCCTGTTGAAATGCCTGAGGTTGGGGAGAATCCAAGGCCCTCTTTACGCTTGTTTTCCAAAATTTGTATCACTTTGCCCCAGCCAGCAGCTTGTCCTTCTTGAACAGCTTTCTGGGCATCATTCAGTGAAACCATACTAGCACTGGCTCTCCGGGGTTCTGCACCTTCAACAGTCAAGCCTTGAAATGACGTCCCTTCAGCGGACCCTGCTTCAACACAAGAGAAAGATGACACTTGGCTAACCAGATATGCTTCTTCACCATGCACAATGACAATCTTACCATTCCTCACAAACTTGAGTTTCTGATGTAAAGTAGAAGTTACTGCCCCAGCGTCGTGAATCCACGGCCTTCCGAGGAGACAACTGTAAGAAGCATTGATGTCCATGACCTGGAAAGTAATCTAAAATGTCTCAGGGCCAATGGTAATTGGTAGATCTACCTCCCCAAGCACATCCTTGCGAGATCCGTCAAAAGCCTTAACCAAATAGCTACTTCCCCTTAGGGAAATTCCATGATGACTCAACTGTCTCAGTTTAGACTCAGGCATTACATTTAAGGATGATCCGGTGTCCACTAATACATTGGATATCATGTCAGACTTGCAGTGCACTGAGATATGCAGAGCTAAATTGTGGTGTTTCCCTGCTTCAGGGAGCTCATCGTCACCAAACCCCAAGTTATTGCAAGCAGTAATGTTACCCATTATCCCATCAAACTGATCCACAGAGACTTCATGATCAACATAGGCCTGTTCCAGTACTTTCATCAACACTTTCCTGTGAGCTTCTGAGCTCAAGAGCAGAGACAAGATGGATATCTTTGATGGAGTTTGCAGCAGCTGGTCAACAATCTTATAGTCACTCTTTTTAATAAGCCTCAGAATTTCGTACAGATTAGACTCTTCAATAGATTGGCCTGATGGGCCGGTGTTCTTGTCAACAGGAGGAGCAACTGGTGGAGTTATTGTAGCAACAGGTGTAGCCACCTTCTTTTGGAACAAGGGTGGACGGGCTTTCCCGCTTCTCAGAGCTGTAATTTCACTGGCAACATTATCAACTGTAGCAGGGGATACCAAAGGCACTTCCACTCCATTCTCAATCATGGTTGCATTGTACTTATAAGGGATTGCTTTTGTAGAGGCATAAGATACAAGACCAGGTAATCTGATCACTAAGGGTTCAACATTCCTTGTCTGGGATGCACTTCCAGCAGGAGAGTCATGAAACACTGGCACAATCACACATACATCACTGACAATCAAGTGTTTGTCATCCATCAGGCTTTGTATATCATCTTGTACCACACAACAACCCATAGGGTTTTGAAGACATTCTGAACAAGAAGCATGGTCGTGGCTGAACAAAGAAGCTCGGCAAAGTTTGACATGTAGCGGTACCAAGGGAGTAACAACATTGCGGACATCCAACATGGGATCCTCTTGAGGAACGGGAATTCTTTCAAAAGCTTCAATCATGTTAACAACATCATGGTTTGGAAGTGGATTGTCAAGAACATGGGGAATGCTATTTTCAAAAGTCAACCGTCCTTTTTCTATCAGGTCCTTTACAATATACTTCAGAGCATAGCAACCTTCAACATCGTGGCCTTGAGCGCCCTAATGGAATTCACATGTGAGATCCTGACGAAATCTGGGAGGCAATGGCGTAGGCGGAGGTTTGCCTGGCCTGGTGACGCAATGTCCCTTAGCAAGTAAAGTTGGGAGCAGATCAGCATACCGCATTGGTATTGGTGGAAAAGAAGTTCTGGGTCGGGGACCCTGTTGTTGTTGCTGTGGAGCAGGAGGCTGTTGTTGTACCTGCTGAGCAATGACATTAACGGGCACTGGTGGTTGACCCGGTGGCAGAGGATATTGCTGATAGAACGGCGGGAAGAAAGGATGTTGAGAGTACTGCATGTATTGGTAGGGCAAAGGCAATTGAGTAGCAGTTGTAGATGGGTTACCGGATACCATCTCTACTTCTGATTCTTTCCTCTTATGGTGGCCATTACCATACTTCTTTGGTGCACCGGCTGAAGATTCACCCTTTTCAAGAACAATGATACCCTCTCTGACAACCTCTTCTAGACGAGTTCCCATGGTAACCATGTTAGAGAAGTGGTTTGGAGCAGAGACTATCATTCTTTCCTTATATTCCTTCTTCAGAGTCTTTAGGAATGTCTGTGTCAATTCTTCCTCATCAAGCCGAGGAGAAACACGGGCAGCTGCCCCTTTCCATCTCTGAGCATATTCACGGAAGGTTTCATCTGACTTCTGAAACAAGGACTTAAGAGAGTCCCTATTTGGCTTCAAGCGGGTATTGAACTCATAATGACTTTCAAAAGCAGCAGCAAGTTCTTCAAAAGTATGGATATTGTCTTTGCTCAAACTAGTGTACCAGTCTGCCGCATCTTCTATCAAGCTATCCTGGCAGCAGTGAATCATCAGTGCTTCATTGTCTGCGTAGTTGGCCATCTTTCGGATGTACCGAATGACATGGCTATGTGGACAAGAAGATCCATTGTATTTGTCAAAATCTGGCACCTTGAACTTCTTAGGAATCTCAAATCGGGATACCAAGCATAGATCACGAGCCTTAGCAGAAACACCGTTCCCACGGCTAGCTTTGACCTCTCGGAGTTCTCCAGCTAACTCCCTTAACTGTTGTCTCATAGCCTCCACTACGGGGTCTTGTCCACGCGGAGTATCAACATCAATTACCTGCTGCACAGTGTGTACAACAGGGTCGGTAATGACAGTAGTTACTTGAGGCATAGACGTACTTGCACCAACAAAAGTTGTCATAGGAATCTGTCCTTGACCAGCAAAACCAGAGATACCAGCAGCAGTATTAGGAGAATAGAAAGTTGAGAGTCCATAAGGGCGCCCATTGGGCATTACAAAACGAGCATCAGTAGCCACAGTAGACAGTGGGATAGACGGAATCACTTCAGTAGAACCTGGGACAGATGTGGCTGGTTGTTCTTGAGCAGCCATCAGAGTTGACATAGTTTCATGAGCCTTAGCCAAGTCTTCTTTCATAGCAGCCAATTCGGCACGGAGCTGAGCATTTTCTTCTTCAAAGTTAGCCATGATTCTTCTCTTGTGAAATCTTGTGTGATGAACTCTATCTGGTTGGTAAACCTTGCGAACACGAGCCACTTTTCAGACTGCGGCGGACAAAACCAGGAGGCAAATGAGCACGAGGGAAGTTTTTTTTTTTTGTGACCAATGAATGCATATGATGCATGAAATGTGTTAATGCATATGCAAAAGACTCTTTTTTGTGTTATCGAAGGGTTTTAGACAAATTAGAAACTTATGAACATCACTAACAACTGAAACATATTCAAACATTACAAGGTCTTACAATGTAAAACAACATAAACAAATGGAAATAACAACAGGGAATAGGAATCCTTAAGCATAGGAAGTGGAAGCATCATCCTCAGACTCAGACTCAGACTCATAGCTACAGTATCATGCATAGAAGTCACGGGCCCCCCTAGCCCTCTTGGAATCCCTCATAAGCAACCTATCTTTTTCTTCAATTTCCTTCCTAGCTTTAGCCAACTCTTTCTTCAGTGTCAAGACCTCATGAGTCTTCTGCTCATCCTTTCCATCCAAGGTCATGATCAAGTTCTCAGCCTCATAGTATCTAGTCCTCCACTGATGCTTCTCCTAACTCTCCATAGCTAGATGCTCCTGATACATCTCCTGAGTAGGTGGAAGTAGTGGCAAAGGCATGGTTGGAATAGATGCAGACACATATCTCATGGAGGGGTAAGGCATACCAATCTCCTCAGCTTGGTTTATGACCCACTGTGTATAGGCCTCATGAGCAACACCGGACCTTACACCCATATGCTTCACCTCTTTCTTCCGAAGTTTAGACCAAGCTTCCATGAAATCTTCTCTTATTCCCGTGGGAGCATTGGAGTATTGGAAGAAGTAGGGAGATGTAGCAAGATTGATGGGCTTTTCTTTCATCGGGAAACCAAATTGTCGCAGGGCGAGCTCCGGGTTATAGTTGATTCCACCCCGGGTACCAAGAAGAGGTACATTAAGAAACTTCCCACCACCAAAGATAATTTCCTTAACTCTAGAAGCTGGAGTAAGCCAAACTACTTCATTAGGAGTGAGAGCCATAATCCTCTGTGAAATAGACCAATTCTCCGGATTGTCGTGGAAAGACTTCGGAAGGTGCGAAATAAACCACCTATAGAGGAGTGGTACACAACAGAGAATGTATCCACGACCCTTGCCGGATCGATCGTGAATAGCATGGTATGTGTCAGCTAGCAAAGTAGGAACCGGATTCTTGGAGTGGAAGATCATAATAGCATTCATGTCCACGAAGTCATCAAGATTTGGAAAGAGAATAAGCCCATAGATGAGGAGTGCAAGAATAGCCTCAAGAGTGTCTTGACAAGTGGTCTTGAGGTTGGCTTTCTCAAGTAGATACTTCGAAGTGAACCCTCGGATACGAGCTTTAGTGACAAGATTCTTGGAGACATCGGTGGTCTTGAGATAGAGATCTTTAGCAATAACCAATGGAGTAGGAGGATTCTCAAGTCCCGCGAAGGGTACCCCCTTATCAATAGGTAAACCTGTCAAGGAAGAATAAGCCTCTAGAGTAGGCACCAACTGAAAGTCGGGAAAAGTAAAGCACCGATACTCCCGATCATAGAATTGCACTAGAGTGTGCACAAGCTTCTCATCCACATTAGTCTGGAGAATAGTAAGTAAAGCCCCGTAACGATGTCGGAAACCAGTCGGATCCTCGACCTTGAGTGCCAAATCTCTCAAACTAGCCAAATCCACTTCCTTGAACTTGTAGGACTTTGTCTTCCCCATTCCTACAACGTTTACAAATTCAATTTGTCTAAGCCCTTCGATAAAATGCATGGAAAAAGTTTATGCATGTATGCATGTATGCATGATCATGTTCAAGTACGGAGAAAACATGGTGGGTTGAAATTCAAAGTCGAGGAGTCATGGGTGGACACGGTGTCCGGTGAAACTAGGGCTTTAGGAAATAGTAACCGGGTTCTAAAAAGGTTCCCAAGTTGCAACCTCTCCGACGTATATCATGGTGTCACAAGACAACACTCGCTCCATGATTATCCGCAAGAAGGTCTAACTTGAGTGTAGCATCGCGTGACGACTAAAGCTCAAGACAACACTCGGTCTAGCCTCCGCACTACATCCTAGAAAATGGCCATGGATGGGTTTGGTTATTTACGGTTCATAGCGTCATAGAACAATTAGAAGTAAAGTGCCTAAACGCGACAACACGCGCCGACAACATCACCCCCAAAATGCCTCAGCTATGTGGGATTGATCGCATAATCCAAAACACGAGGCAACCCCCGGAATGAATTGTCGATTATATCCCTCCTAAATCCTAAGTTCACTCAGCCCGGGTGTAGGACTCTTGATATTCTCACCCCACACGTTTGCAAGAATTTAAACATTTATTCACATAAGGAAGCAAGTAAAAGAAACAAGTAAAAACAAAGCGCAAGCGTGGAAATAAATACTAGGCGTAACTCTCGAATCTCCCCAGTGAAGTCGCCAGCTGTTTTATCTTGGTTTTTGGGTGTTAAACATTGATTACGTTTGAACCTTTTTAACCGGTGATATCTAATTTTTTCTTGGGAAGGGAAAAAATAAGCAAAGCCCTTGAGAATCGAGGTCTGGGAGTTGTTTTCGCTACGGGAAGGTATTAGGCACCCATAACGACTATAGTAACCTATAGGAACCGTATTTACTTTCTACGCGCTTTATTTTTAAATGCTATTTGAAAAGTGATATTTACACCTAAAATTTACTAAGTGAAGTATTGGAGGGAGAAGAATGTGTTTGACTTTTTGTTTTATTTGAATTGAAGGAATTCTGATTCCTTGCCTACGTACCCGTTTAAGGGATCAAATCCACCGTAGTTCTCTTCCAAAATTGTTTTTGTGTTTGTTGGTTGATTTTAAGTTTGAAAATTGGAATTTTGAAGAATGGAGATTGAGAGGCCTTAAAGGCATGAGATTTTAAGAAAAGGTGAGGTTTGATTAGTTATTTTGGAAAAAATAGTCAAGTATGGTTAAGATTCATTGAAATCTTGATTAAGAAAATAAAAGAGAAAATCAATGGGATTTTGGATCCCAAGGTTTATTATGAAAATGGTTTGAGTGAAGTTGGTTCATATTTTTGGAAAATTGATTTTTCTTCTAAGTGTAAATCCTAAGCATACATCTAAACATACAATCCTAAACATACATCTAAACATGCATAGCCAAAGCATACATCTAAAGTATCTATGTGATGTGTGTGCATGTGTCGGTGCTTGTGTCGGTGTACATCATTAGAGTCCATTGTCCTTTACATCATTGGCCTAGATACATTCTATGGTCTTGCAAGAAATTAAATTGCATGGAAGTAAAGTACAAGAATTCCTAAGCTTTTACATACTAAGTCTTGCATCAATTTTAAAGTGTAGGAAAATAAAAGGATGAAAATGTGAGATGGAAGATGAAATGCTCATGATGTATGAAACAAATAGGGGAAGTTGTTAGTAATGTGAGGCATAAAGAGATAGAGATATAGGTAAGTAAGATAGTACTAACAAAGTGACAAAACTTAGCAAAACAAGTAGCAAAACATGCCTAAAAGTTCACCACAACAACAAGGCAAACACATGACCTATAATTCTCATATCATGGCCACTTTACAAAGTGTTTTAGTTCAGTTTCCAACACAAGAATTATGAGGAAATATCAAGCCAAGCCTTATGGCACATTCTAGGCATATTTTACACTTTATTTTCACAAGAATACTCACATTACTTGCAAAACAAGAAATTGACCAACACATGCACGTTTTCAACACAAACACAACATTCAAACAGTGACAAAATCCTCACAAGATCATATATCATGAATACCAAACATCCGTCAAGAAAAGGAATTTAATCATGCAATTTTTCAAAGGCCTTTTATTATGAAAGTCAAGTAATAAAACAAAACAATATCACAATATTTTTATCAAGTTTTTTAGTAAGCAAATACCACAAAAACAACACAAAATTAACAAGAAAATATATGTATATTTCATAAGATTTTCTAAAACCAATTAGTCATGCCAGGGGTTCAATTAGCAAAGAAATAATGTGGAAATAGCAAAAACAAGTGAAGAAACGAAAATTTGCAAAGGAATAGGTCCAAGCCCAATGTATGGACGGGTCTGGATCATCCAAGAGCCTCAGAGGCGTTGGATTGATCCAGATCAACTGAAACCCTAGATCTAAAGGCCAAAAGCATGCAGCACACCATAAGGTGGTTCAAGTACATGGAAGCAAGGCATCTGGATCGTACACGTGGCGAACCAAAGATCCAACGACGTAGATCATGAAAAGAATGAACCAAACTGAACCAGACCGGTTCATGTGTTTATATAAACACAAGACAACCGGTCCAGCTCATTTCATTCTCCCCTTTCTCTCACTACAACGTTTTTTAGAGAGAGATGCTCTGCAACCTCCCTTCATCATCTCCGATGAACACAACGACGGAGGTGTGGTGGTTCGCCGGCGGCGCCGCCACACCTGAACATTTTCTAAAATCTTTTTACATCATTGTGTTCATCTGAGTCTCCTCTTTACGATTTTGAAACTGTTTTCTTGAAAAGATGCTTAGATCAGAGTAGATCTACAATTGAACTTTTCGGTTTAGGGTTTTCAAAACTCTTTCGAATCTTTTGAAACGAAACCCTAATCTACTCTATCTTCTTCACTGATGACGAATTTGAACTCTAATTTGAAAAATAAACGGTGAATCTTCATGAATTACATTTTTAGGGTTCAGTTTCAAAGCTTTTCGAATCTTTTTGAACTTTTTCGTATGAACAAGTTCTAAACTTGTTAATCCACGTTGTTTCACCGTTTACTTTTGCTTATGGACCTTCGATGATGATTACAAACTAAAACAAGAAGGTTTTCTCGAATATACCTGGAGTTGATTGGAGATTCGAACAAAAGATCCACGTGTTCGTTCTTGATTGTTCTGGTAAGTATTCGAAACCTTTGAGACCGAAAATAAATCGGTGAATCTTCTTCTCTTTCTTCACCGGTTCAATTCCTCTTTAATTCCTCTTCTTCTCTTCCTCAAACCTTCTTCTTGTGATCGTCTTTGACTTGAATTGCAAGAAGATGAAGGAAAACAGTTCGATGATGATGATTTTCGAAGAAAATCACTGAGAACAAACCTAATTTCAAAAGGATTTTGTTGAATTGAATGCTTCAACTTTGATTTTCTAGAAATTCGTATTGATTTTGTATGCTTAGTGATGAATTTGGTGCGAATTTGAGAGTTTGTTGCGGTGGTTTATGATTCTGTTGTGGTGGTTGTATTCTGTTACGGTGGTGGTGGTATTCTGTTACGGTGGCTAGGGTTTGGGGGGAAGAGAAAGTTTGTTAGGGCTTTCTGATGATGTGTCAGTGATTGAATGGTGATTTTTTTTGTGCATTGATGAGTTGGCCTCTATTTATAGGCCATGTGTGATGTTCTGGGCCAATGTGGGACTGCCACGTGTTTCTGGACTTGTTTTGGACTGAACTTGGACCAATTTGGACTTAAGGGCCTCTTTGCAATTTCTGGAACTTAAGAGGCTGACCTGCAATTTTAAAAAAAGACCAATCTGCAATTTATTGAAATTTAGAGGACTGGACTGCAATTGACCCCAAAAAAAAAGACTTTAAAACAAAAATTGAATTAAAGGACTAAAAATTAAAATAAAAAAACCTTAAAAGAAATAAAGTGACATAAAAGGACCAAAGTGCAATTTCTAAAAGTTTAGGGACTAAAATGAAAATAATAATAAAATTGGAATAAAATTGGTAAATTGGAAAAAACGTAAAGTGAAACCAATAAAAGACACAAAACGGACTAAAACGAACCAACTACTTAATCTTATTTACTAAAGCTTAACCCGTAAAGCTAACCCTAAACCTAATTTTTCCCCCCATTTTTTCATCCACTTTTCTAAGCCATTGGATCTTGCGCATTTAAGCGCCATTCAATTTTAGCCATTGATCATATTATATTTATCTCTTCTATTTTCCGAAACAACTATTTCGTATTTATCTCTTCTATTTTCCGAAACAACTATTTCATATTTATCTCTAATTATAATTTTGGTCATATCCGAAATTTGTTATCAATTCACTTAAATCCGAAATTTGTTTTCCTATAGTTTTGGCCATCCGAATCCTTATTTATTAATTAACCTAACAAATTTCCCTTTCAAAAAAAAAAATTAACCTAACAAATTTCATTCGTATCCTCCTTTTTTTTTTTTGAAACAAATATTTTCTACACTTTTACGATTGCAATTTAACATAACAAATTCCATCTAAAAAAATGCATCGCACAAATTTTATTCTTATCCTCTTGCCTTTTTTTTTATGAAGCAAATATTTTGGTTATATATACGAAGCCCTAAACCTGTTTCTCTCAATCTTATATGTTATATCTTATATCTTATATATAATAAAGTTTAACCCCTAAAGCTATTTCTAACCCTAATATTTTCCCCCCATTTCTCCCTCCACTTTTCTGAACCATTGGATCTTACACATTTAGGCGCCATTCAATTTTAGTCATTGGTCATCTTACTTAATTAATGCCAGCCGAATTCTGTTATCAAGTTTGCTATAATTTTGGCCAGACGAATTTTGTTACGAAGTTTGCTATAATTTTGCCATATTTCCATCTCTTTAGTTGTGAAGCAACGCATCACACGATCCATAAAAGTAGAACTATATTTGCTTGCATTCACTAAACTATACCAATATCACTAAAACTATATTTGCTTGAGGTTCACCTCTTCGAATCTCTTCTCCCGATTCTGCCAACTTCGGATTCATGAAATTGCTCCGTCATCATTTTCAGGTCAGTTTTCAATTCTTCTTATCTTAAGCTAATAATATTCCTTATGCATTTCTCATCAATTTTTGTCACTCTAATAACTTTCACGAACACGCCTGCGATTATAGTTGAATTCGATGAAATCTCACTCAATTGTTTTGATTATTATTATTTTTTCTAATTATTTTGTTGATTTTTGTTTGTTCGGCGAGAACTGTAAATGGCATCGAAACAAGTAGCTAAATAGAAACGATTGGGATCAATTGGAGCAAGAAATGTGTGAATGGGTCGTCCTCTTCAACAACTTCGTCATCTAAACACTGTCGGCGTCGGCGTCAATGCGAAGTAAGCCACAATTTTATCATGAAAATGTGCCTTTGGATTCTCAAAAAACCAAAGAGAATATAACTATGACTATTCAGTTTTGTTCTTTAAAGTATGTGATTGTAAATTTTGTTATTGTGTTGTGCGATAGCTGTTGATGTTAATTTGATTGATGTGTGATATATTATTTGTGTGACAGTCAGAGGGAAATTCGTGGCAAAGAGATTGCTGGTATACAGATGGAGATACTATAGTGAGAAACGAGTATAATCCGTCTATAACTTATGCTTACGGTAAAAAATAGCAAAGCTCATATTTGTTAATAGGTTTTTTGCTGTTTAATTTTTTTCATTTGGTATTTAGGTTGAAGTATTGAGTAATATTTCAAAGGTCATACATTATAGTTTTGAGATTTGGGTTAGAGATTCAAAGCTCTGTATGTCATCAAATTAAGATGGCAACATAGGGAGAAATATTTCAAAGGAAGATTTTACATTAAGCCATTTAGCATTGATCGCACCATCGCCCTTCTTATTTGTATTTACCTTAGAGTTGGTGGTTACAAATGATTTGTATTTCAATGGTCAGGAATTAATGTGCCAAAATCACATAGGTTCGGGTTTAGGATTTCCATTGAGTGATATAACAAGTGGTAAGCATAGCTTTCACTAATCATGGTAATTATGCTTCTCCTTTTTAAGGTTCAAGGAACTGCCACTAAGGATATATTTTTTCAGTGTTCAAACGCAGCAGCTGTAGCATAGAGTACTCTAAGCTTCTTGGACCTGGAAAACATGTTTTATCAAATGTAAAGCTTCAGAGAAACCTCACCATATCTTGCCCTTATGCAGACTCTACTGAGAATATTGAAGGTTGCAGTAAACCAAACAACTCGGGTTAGCAGATTACGGTTACGGACCTTTAAGCAATTTTAATTTTTGGCATAGTTATACTTCTATTTTTTGACATTCTTTCTTATATATTATTAATTTATCACGTATAGGCCATGGTTCAGGCGTGGACAATGGAGTTTTAGCCAAAAATCCGGTTGTTGGTGATTTTATTAAAGAGACAGTGGTATCCGACATTAATTTCATGCAAAAGAGTTCAGGTCGAAACATACATTATTTGCGAAGACTTTTTGCAGCATTGATGGTCTCTGATTAGCTGTCCAGACCAGAGGTTGTTTGGAATAACACTTCGCCTAATCTAATTGATGATAATTTGCACAAACAAAGACGTGTACTTGGTGCGCCTGGTAAGTCTGATTGTTAAAACTGTAGTGTTTTTTTTATCTTATTTACTAAAGCTTAACCCGTAAAGCTAACCCTAAACCTAATTTTTCCCCCCATTTTTTCATCCACTTTTCTAAGCCATTGGATCTTGCGCATTTAAGCGCCATTCAATTTTAGCCATTGATCATATTATATTTATCTCTTCTATTTTCCGAAACAACTATTTCGTATTTATCTCTTCTATTTTCCGAAACAACTATTTCATATTTATCTCTAATTATAATTTTGGTCATATCCGAAATTTGTTATCAATTCACTTAAATCCGAAATTTGTTTTCCTATAGTTTTGGCCATCCGAATCCTTATTTATTAATTAACCTAACAAATTTCCCTTTCAAAAAAAAAATTAACCTAACAAATTTCATTCGTATCCTCCTTTTTTTTTTTTTGAAACAAATATTTTCTACACTTTTACGATTGCAATTTAACATAACAAATTCCATCTAAAAAAATGCATCGCACAAATTTTATTCTTATCCTCTTGCCTTTTTTTTTATGAAGCAAATATTTTGGTTATATATACGAAGCCCTAAACCTGTTTCTCTCAATCTTATATGTTATATCTTATATCTTATATATAATAAAGTTTAACCCCTAAAGCTATTTCTAACCCTAATATTTTCCCCCCATTTCTCCCTCCACTTTTCTGAACCATTGGATCTTACACATTTAGGCGCCATTCAATTTTAGTCATTGGTCATCTTACTTAATTAATGCCAGCCGAATTCTGTTATCAAGTTTGCTATAATTTTGGCCAGACGAATTTTGTTACGAAGTTTGCTATAATTTTGCCATATTTCCATCTCTTTAGTTGTGAAGCAACGCATCACACGATCCATAAAAGTAGAACTATATTTGCTTGCATTCACTAAACTATACCAATATCACTAAAACTATATTTGCTTGAGGTTCACCTCTTCGAATCTCTTCTCCCGATTCTGCCAACTTCGGATTCATGAAATTGCTCCGTCATCATTTTGAGGTCAGTTTTCAATTCTTCTTATCTTAAGCTAATAATATTCCTTATGCATTTCTCATCAATTTTTGTCACTCTAATAACTTTCACGAACACGCCTGCGATTATAGTTGAATTCGATGAAATCTCACTCAATTGTTTTGATTATTATTATTTTTTCTAATTATTTTGTTGATTTTTGTTTGTTCGGCGAGAACTGTAAATGGCATCGAAACAAGTAGCTAAATAGAAACGATTGGGATCAATTGGAGCAAGAAATGTGTGAATGGGTCGTCCTCTTCAACAACTTCGTCATCTAAACACTGTCGGCGTCGGCGTCAATGCGAAGTAAGCCACAATTTTATCATGAAAATGTGCCTTTGGATTCTCAAAAAACCAAAGAGAATATAACTATGACTATTCAGTTTTGTTCTTTAAAGTATGTGATTGTAAATTTTGTTATTGTGTTGTGCGATAGCTGTTGATGTTAATTTGATTGATGTGTGATATATTATTTGTGTGACAGTCAGAGGGAAATTCGTGGCAAAGAGATTGCTGGTATACAGATGGAGATACTATAGTGAGAAACGAGTATAATCCGTCTATAACTTATGCTTACGGTAAAAAATAGCAAAGCTCATATTTGTTAATAGGTTTTTTGCTGTTTAATTTTTTTCATTTGGTATTTAGGTTGAAGTATTGAGTAATATTTCAAAGGTCATACATTATAGTTTTGAGATTTGGGTTAGAGATTCAAAGCTCTGTATGTCATCAAATTAAGATGGCAACATAGGGAGAAATATTTCAAAGGAAGATTTTACATTAAGCCATTTAGCATTGATCGCACCATCGCCCTTCTTATTTGTATTTACCTTAGAGTTGGTGGTTACAAATGATTTGTATTTCAATGGTCAGGAATTAATGTGCCAAAATCACATAGGTTCGGGTTTAGGATTTCCATTGAGTGATATAACAAGTGGTAAGCATAGCTTTCACTAATCATGGTAATTATGCTTCTCCTTTTTAAGGTTCAAGGAACTGCCACTAAGGATATATTTTTTCAGTGTTCAAACGCAGCAGCTGTAGCATAGAGTATTCTAAGCTTCTTGGACCTGGAAAACATGTTTTATCAAATGTAAAGCTTCAGAGAAACCTCACCATATCTTGCCCTTATGCAGACTCTACTGAGAATATTGAAGGTTGCAGTAAACCAAACAACTCGGGTTAGCAGATTACGGTTACGGACCTTTAAGCAATTTTAATTTTTGGCATAGTTATACTTCTATTTTTTGACATTCTTTCTTATATATTATTAATTTATCACGTATAGGCCATGGTTCAGGCGTGGACAATGGAGTTTTAGCCAAAAATCCGGTTGTTGGTGATTTTATTAAAGAGACAGTGGTATCCGACATTAATTTCATGCAAAAGAGTTCAGGTCGAAACATACATTATTTGCGAAGACTTTTTGCAGCATTGATGGTCTCTGATTAGCTGTCCAGACCAGAGGTTGTTTGGAATAACACTTCGCCTAATCTAATTGATGATAATTTGCACAAACAAAGACGTGTACTTGGTGCGCCTGGTAAGTCTGATTGTTAAAACTGTAGTGTTTTTTTTATAGGTTAAATTTACTTCTCTGTCTGGATAGCTAATCTGAATATATCACTTATTTGTTTATGGCCGGTTAATTTAGAGGGCGAAACTTATGCATCGACATTGTACAACATGCTTAATTCGTATTGCAAACCTGTGTGTAGGAAGATTAGATACTAGCCAGCATGAATTACACTATATTTCATGTACTAATATACTCAAACAAATTTGTAGTTTGTTGGTGTATAGTTTACAATCTGAATTACACTATATTTTGGCCAATTTTTCTGCGCCTACTATTTAGTTATCAAGGGAACTCTAATTTTGCTCAATTTTAGTTATTCTCATTGATGTCGCAACTCTAAGCCTATTATTTAGTTATCAAAGGATACAAAGACACAGCTGTAATGCGTATTCAATGCACATTAGTTGTTATCACTTGCACCTTTATTTGTATGTATCAGCTCCCTGTATATATCTAAGGTACTCATCTCTTTACTTGCAGTAGCTTGGAAACGAAAAACAAAGGTTATACATGGTGATTTTTGATTTGAAAGTATGGCCAACACTTACACTCCGCTCTTATAGCTGTTACTAGAGGAAAGAGAGATTTTAAGATGAAAGCTAGAGTAGCTCATATTTGGTGTATACCAACAAAGAAAATAATTAAAAATATCAAATAAATCGATTGCCTTCTCATAAGGTAATATTATGCTATGAAATTTCATATTGTGTTCTATATTTAATATGATATGATGTTCATATCAGAGACACTTATGTTTTCGTGGTATTTAGGTTTTTCAATAGTGATGCATCAACATTTTGTTTTTTGTAAGTTGTAACCATCCTGTCGTATGCTTCATTATCCATAGGTTAAGTGCACTTTAGTTGGATTCTACATAATTATTTTTTGATGGATTGAGATGAGACTTATTTTGGAATAGCTTCTTTTTGTGATTTTAAACAATGGATTCATGCTCAACAACTTTTTTTTGTGAGATTGTATATATTTTCAGCATAAGTGGTGAACTAATATTCGGGGATTCAAAATACTTATATGTTGCTCTAATTTCCCTGTCGTACGTTATTTTCATTCATACTCTTGATGGTTTAGCAGATACATGGACGACAAACAACAATTGCATCAGTATTAGGAGGTGAGAATTCGTACTCATTCGAGAAGAAATTGTTTTCGTTCAGAGCAGTTTGCCAAAGATGTTCAGGTGTTTTGGGCAAATTATTCATCAGTAGCAGTCTACGAGTATGTCTTGAATGGAGCAGCCAAATCCCACGCCCAGTTTTGTATCAGTCTCTGTTATTGTTTCCTAGCAGTAATTGGCACTATTGTGATTCTGTGTTTGTTATTTTTAGAGATATTGAGGTCCTGTTTTTGTTATTTTAAGAGTAGACATGTTTTTGTGGAGAGAGCTGGAATGAAGTGTCACATTTTTTTTCCTGCATCTTTTAACATGTCAGTCTATTCTTTATCGAATAAATTAATTAGTTTGGGGATCGTCATGTTGTCAGTCTCTCTTAATTGGTCTGCATATTGGATCTTTACAGTATTTTGAAGTTTTCCATTTGTAGTGCTTTGGATTGTTTTTTATATAGCCCTAGATTATGAGGTTGTGGAAGGCAATTGGTTTAGTATTTTTAAGTCATCCAAAGGAATATTTTGTAGGGTTTAGATGTGAATTTGTTGAGGCTTCGTTAATAGTAAGTTGATCGAGTTATATTCATAGTATGATGCCTTCTCTAAGCTTACTATGATACTATTATTCATTTTTAAAATTGCTTTGCGTGTCACTATAAGTCATTGATGATTTGATATCATGTAAATAATAAAGTAAATCCTAACACATTCCACATAAGAATGAAGATATTGGTTACAGTTGGAATCTTATAAGTCATTGAGGCATGTTGATCTTATTGGTTACAGTTGTTGGAATGATTAACAAGTAACAACTTGCAAATTTACTTTTAAGTTTCAAGTTTTGTAAACCCTACCATGTTCTTGAATATCTTATTTGAAGTGACGGAAAATGATTAAGTTTTGTTAACTATTCAATATAAGTTTCTTTAGGTATCGCGCTTAAAATTAGTGGCTGCATCATTCTAAATAGCAATTTTCTAAAATATATTAATGTCTCTCTTTGTTCAAGCCTCAAACTCTAACGATGTCAATTTAATATGAATTGTGTAATACATCATAATCATCATGTGAACTATTCAATTCCCCTAAAAAAAAATATATATATTCAATTACATTTTAGTTATCCGGTAAAACTTATTCATGACTTTTTTTGGTTGGTTTGACTCGTGCGATGCACGGGTCGATGTTCTAGTGAGGTACTTTAAAGTAACCTCTCTCTGCCAAAATTTCATGTGAAATGACCAAAATGCCCCTAGGGACTAAAACGACTCAAAATGACTCAGATGCAATTTTAAAATGGATTTTATCATGAAATTAAAGCAAGAGCTTATTCATACAAGTTGAAAAGACTCAGAGACAAATTTTTAGAAATTAAACAGAGTTTTAACACATGAAAGGACTAAAATGCCCCTAGGGGCTAAACTGACTCAAAATGACTTTAAACGTAATTTTTGAAATGGATTTTAACATGAGATTGAAACAAGGACTCATACAAACTAATTGAAAAGACTCAAACAATTTTCAAGGATTAAAATGAGTTGAATGCAGGAAATGACTAAAATACCCTTCTTCCATGAATTTTGCAAATAACATTGAAATAAGATGCAGAGAAAGATGTAATTGATCAGAGACAGTTCAAATGACTTGAAATGCAAGAAAAGAAGAGTGGAGCTAGTATTTTTAGGTCCAAAATTAGGGTTTAACAACTGAATGTAGAACAGCATATGACCAAAATTTCTTTGGCAGTTTAGATTGAAACATTAGTGCTCTGCTAATGTTCAAAATATGTTGGTGCCTTCTTTCAATCCTACCATTCTGCTCTGGTGTATAAACACAGCTCCTTTGGTGCAAAATTCCTTTAGCATCATAAAAATCTTTCAAAAGGAACTCAGGACCATTATCACTTCTAATAGCCTTCACCTTTTTTTTCAAATTGATTTTCCACCATATGAACAAAACTCTTTACTTTGTCAGATGCTTCTGACTTAAATTTTAACATGACTACCCAAACATGTCTGCTATAGTCATTAAGAATGGTCAAAAAATACTTGAAACCATGAATAGAGATAGTGGAGAAGGGTCCCCATATATCCAAATGAACCAAATCAAATATATTTTTGGCATTATTTTTACTGACAGGAAAAGGTAACTTCTTCTGTCTGGCCATTTGACAAACATCACAAGCTGTGTGTAAACTAACAGGAATGTAACTATACATTTTATTCATGCATTGCATTCTATCATGTGATAGATGCCCTAACCTGAGATGCCATAAAACTCCAGGTGGAATGGCATTCTCAGGTGAACTATCAAATGCAGAAATACTTGAAACTTTGGCTACTTTATTCTTGTTTCTTTCAGCCTTCAAGTAATAAAGTCCATTCATCTCTTTAGCCAAACCAATCCTCCTCAAATCCTTCTTTTCATGTATAATGCATTGATCAGACTCAAATCCCACAATACAATCTTGTTCCTTACATAACTTGGAAACAAATATAAGATTCACAGCAAAATCAGGCAGATATACCACATCATCAATTTGCAAGTGCTCATTAAGTTGTACTTTTCCTTTACAGTAAGCTTGTGCTATATTGTTATTAGGTAGTTTAACACTAATAGGATCAATTTCTCTATAAGTGGTAAACCAATTGATGTCATAGCAAGTGTTGTTTGTGGCACCAGTATCTACTATCCAATTAGTATCATCAAATTTCTTGGAGTGTTCATAAAAGTTACCTCCTATGTTTTCAACTGAACTGCTTGCCTTCATCATGTTAACAGATCCTTTGGCATCAATAGAATTCTTCTCAAGTAATTCCATTAGATTTTGATACTGATCTCTGGTTAACATCATACCACCATCATCATTCTTAGTCCCACTACTGGTACCTTTAACCTCATAGTCTTCAGATTCTACCATGTTTGTAGAACCTGAACTGGATCCATATGAATTACCTCCTCCTCTTCCCCGATTAGGAGGAAAACCATGCTTCTTATAACAAGTTTCTATGGTGTGATTTGACCTTCCACAGAAACTACACACTCTTCCATTACCTCTTCCTCTTCCTTGAAAACCAGTATTTCCTCTTCCTCTTCCACACTGTCTCTGTGCATCAACAGCATTAACCAATCCAGTACTATTATCTTCTACAGCAGAAACATGTGGAGAAATCATACCATATTGAGCTTTCCTTTCTTGCTGCATAATCATGGAAAAGACTCTATTGATTAGAGGTAATGGATCCATTAGTAAAACTTGTGATGTTACACCTTGATACTCTTCATTCAATCCAATCAGAAATTGAATAATCCTATCTTCTAATCTGAATCCTCTTGCATCACGCATAGCTAAACAATTGCAAGGAACTGGACAAGTGCAATGTGGCATGGGTCTGTACTGCTCCAATTCTTCCCACAAGGCTCTCATCTCAGTGAAATAATCAGTGACTTTCTTGCTACCTTGTTTCAGATTGAAGATTTCTTGTTGCAATTGTGCCACTCTAATGCGATCTCCTCTCATGAAACGATCTTTAAGATCATTCCACATATCCACAGCATTCTCAATAAAAACCACACTTTGCGCAATTGATGGTGAAATCGAATTGATTATCCAAGTATGAACCAGATTGTTGCACCTTTCCCAACTAGCAGGATTGAGATCTTCTTCATCTGGTACCTCAATAGATCCATCAACAAACTTGAATTTGTTCTTCATTGCCAAAGCTCTACGCATCTTCATAGACCAAGAGTGATAATTGTCACCGTTCAATTGCGGTGTTACACTCACTGTACTAGAATTTTCTGAAGGATGAACAAAATACGGATCCAAACTTTGATCCTGATTGTTATTGTTGTTCCTCACCATGGTGAATCAAATCGAACACAATAACCGAAAAAAATTCAAAGAAAGTAGAAGAAACTGATTCAAAGATGAATCAATTGAAAGAATCAACAAGAACAGAACGAAGAATCAAGAATTGTTCATCTTCACGCAGCGGAAACAGAGCAGAATTGAATCTACTCTGATACCATCTCAGAGTTTCAATCAAAGAGAAAGAGAGAGTAATGGAATGAAAAAGTATTATTATTGATCTAACAGAATCAGTTACAAGTAGAGTATTTATAAGCAAGAAAAATACATGTGTGAAGATAACTTGCGCCCCAAGTTAACTAGAAACTTGGGCTCCAAGTAAACTAAAGAACTAGTCATCTTGCTTCTCTATTTCTTCTTCTATTAATATGCTTGGGCTTCCAAAAAAATAAAAAACACAAAAACATGAGTTATCCGTTATTAATTAATGTGTTTTTGTTGATTATTAATTAATTCATACTATTTTGTTTCAAAAAAAAATTATACTATTTAATATATTTCTCCATGCTCCATCAAACAAAAAATTCTCCATACATTTTTTTGAGTTTATTTTTGTTGGTCTTATATGAAGTGGTAATCCACTGAAATTAAACTTACACACAACTGTGAGGTCCCGGGTTCGAACTCGGGTCACGACGTCCAACCTTGCAATTTCGGCATTTGCCAGTTGAGCTAAGATTTCTAGACATTTTTTTGAGTTTAATACATAAGTATCCAATCATAATCTATTATATATTTTTTTTATGAAAATCATAATCTATTATATTACTAGATGATCATAAAAAAAAAATGAAACGCGCCGTTTCATTTTTAAATAAAATAAAATAAAATAGAATAAAAACAAATGAAATAAAACCAAAGCAAATCCACTGAACCCTACCCAAAACCTTTTCAGTCACTTTCCTCATATCTGTTTTTTCCTTTCTTTTTCTCATACGAGAAGCTTCTTCATTCTCTTTTTCATTTTTTTTTCTTCCATTTCAATTTACACAAGACAAATAAAAACAATTCATATCCATATTCCCTTTCCTTTAATAAATATTGTACAAAAAATAAACTAATAAAATCGATTGTAATTATATCATTTTAAATCTTATTGTAAAATTGATGTATCAAATTTAAGTTTTTATTGCCTTGTAAACCAAACTATGACACATAAGAAGGGTTTAGCTATCTGACTACATAACAACTTGCATTTGTCTGATTTTCTTAGTTTGTGATCATAGTTGGCCTCCATCATAATAAAAATTAAATTTAAAGTTTCATAAAAATATTTGGATATAAGAATATTTTTAAATACAAACATTTATGTTACAAGCAACCCTCAAGGAAGTTTCATAAAAACATTTGGATGAGAAACAAAAATTTGACGGTTTTGAGTATTACACCATAATTGAAACAGCTATGATTTGACTTACTCAAAACCACATATAAGTCTTAAGTTCTTTACAATTGACCATTTTTATTTCAAACATAGTGAGTGGACTCAAGTTACTTGACTCTTATTGATTATATGATACTTTGATGCTGCAATTATGTTTCAATCAAAATATAATGCATGAGTCACTCTATGTAAGAATTATTGAACGTTTTCAACTATTGTTGAAAAGTAAATATGTTTCTTCAATTGCTAAAATCACCCCCCAGTTAAAAAATATCATATACAGCTCAAGACAAAACAAATGGAACAAAAGTCAAATCATTAATAAGAAATGCAAAAGTGAAAGACTCTATGAATAAATGAAAAAGTGGAAGACTCTATTTTATCAATAATTTATTATTTCTCTACTTATTGGGTGATTGTATGTGTGCTAAGGGTCGCCAACGACGAAAATGATAAGGTGGACAATTGCCAACTCTTGGATGTAGTAATCAGTGATGGTGTTGTGGTCATCTAGTCCCCAAGGAGGCGGAGGACAAGGTGGAGGGTTGAATCATTTTTGACGTTGTAATCGGCAAGGGTATGGTTGCCATAGAGTTGCATACCAGCAAAGATCAGACGTTGGTCGTGCACTGGGATATCATCCCTGTCAAAAATCATCTCTTTCACTTTGGTCATCCTGTATGAACTCTTAACGTTAAGGGTCATTGTCTTTCCATCTAGACCCTTTACAAAGATTTGCATCTGCACCACAATTGCCAATAAATCGATACAACAAAATTTTAGACTGATATTTAAGGAACTGATCAACAATAGAAAAATCGAAATCACTAACAACACTTTTTTGGCATTTGAAATAGTGATAAATTTGAGATCAAGAGTTAGGATATAAATTCAATACATAGAAAGAAGATATTAACAATTAAATAGGAAAATAACAAAGCAAAGAAAAGGATATAGGAAGTACCTTGGGGGTTGCGCAAGTTATGAAAATTTCTAACTTGAGAGGTTCAGAGGAACCAAATGGAATCACAAGGAACTCCGATGAAAGATTTGCTAAAGTAATCCGTTGGACATTCTTGGCAAAAGAGTGTAATTTCAGATTACATATATGAGACGTAGCCAATATATCGTAACTATACTCAGACTCAGAAGCGTCTGGACCAAAGCAGCAAATATTGACAGCATTTCCTAACAATGTGGTACTATTATTGAGAATAAATAGTTTGTCATCATTTTCCTCTCGAAGAACAATGGTTTCATCATTAGACTTCAAGGAGATAACGAAGGATTGACCATAAGAAAATTTGATTTGGGAATCCCCGTGTTTATGGCAAAAATGCATAGACAACACTTTTGATGATTCAACAAAGTCACATCCTAAAAAGGGACAGTAACATGGCTTATGGATGCATTCGTCTTCATGATGCCTCTGCCTAATGTACTTATTTTTCACCCTGCAACCAAATTTTGCATTCGGACATGGCATTTCAATAGATCGCAATAGATTCTCAATGGCTTCACAACGTTTAGAGCTGATGGACAATGAGCACTTGTGACACTTGTTCCGAAGATTAGGACAGCAAGTAGAGCAGACAATATGACCATTATCACACTGTATTGCAGCAAAAAAACAAAACCATCAAATTCGACTTTGAACCAATTGCTATAATAAAATAAAGTAAGACATTTCTTTATAAGGCTTGTTAGCAAGTTATGCGATCAAAAGTATAACCAACAAAGCTAATCACACTAAGTTTATTCTTCTTAAAATCTATGTACTCAATGACTGACAGTAGCTGTTACCAAAAATGCGTTGACAGTATAGATATCAAAGTTTATGGAAAAAAACAAGAAGTTCGTACCTTGCACATATAAAATCTCAAAAATAGAAGGATATACAATATTCAAGACATTCATAATTATTTATCAAAGTTCATTGTTACTAATCTTCAAACCCAATGTAAAGCGAACAAGTCTTAAGTCTATAAGGCTTAAATTAACTCATCAAAGCATTTAAAATAAATGCAAGTGATTCCTTAAATAAATCACTATCTCTAACCATTTATTCATCATCATCAGGCTCACTCTTTTTACTACTAGACCGCATTTGTTATGCATCTTTCTCCTTTTTGGCATAAGTGGTTCCCATTCGTTTCTACTGCCTACAAACGCCGCTTAAGATGATGCTGCGAGTAATGTCATTTTTTTAGAAGAATTTGGCTCCTCTAAAGTGAGAAAGTCAAGCTTCGTCAATTTAAAAACACTTGATTGTTATGATGTACCTCTTATCTTATTATCCTCAATTTTCTAATTAACATTTGATAATACTTACTTTATCTTCTAAAGTGATTTACTTGTTAAAAGTCTCACATTGAATGAGATAAAGTTTAAATATGAGTATATAAATGGGGGATTGAGTTAGGTACAACTCAAATTTGAAAATTTGTTGGGTCGTTTATTACCAGATCACCGTTATCGGTCACTTGTGTCACCCTCGAAATGTATATTCGTGGACGTAACAACACAAAGGAGTTTCACATAGCACTTAAGGGAGGAGTGTATATTAAATAGAATATTGAAATATACTAGAAAAAGGTATCAAATTTAATGACCAGAAGCATATTGAATATATGACATCAGATTAATTCTTCTCAGATATAGCAAATACTTTATGAAATCAAATAAATCAAATGCATACCTGAAAAACAGGAATCTTTAAGGGTTGATAACAATTGCAGCACTCAAGCAATTTAGGGTCGGAAATTATAAGAGGAACGGAACTGTTCTTACTAACATCTTTTACGGAATTAACGATCTCTTCACTGTCTTTGTTGCATGTCTCCCTTTTATCTTTTGCCTAATATTGATCAAAAAAACAAATACATATCAAAATCAAGTTTTTGAGTAAAGCATAATCACGTTCTTCTAGTACAATAAAATCAAGCTATTAAAACAAAATACTCACAAAGAAACAAGAAAATATAGACATAATCACGTTGCTACCGATGTGTGCTTTTGGCGGCTGCCTATTTTAAGAATGTCTCTGTCGAATGTAACAAACCTTATTTGAAGCAAAATATGGCCACATATACGCTTGGGCTTCGCAAAAAAAAACAAAACCATGAGTTATCCGTTATTAATTAATGTTTTTTTATTGATTATTAATTAATTTATACTATTTAATAGTATATTTCACCGTACTCCATCAAAAATATAAAACTCTCCATACTTTTTTTTAGTTTAATACATGAGTATCCAATCATATTCTTTTTTTTTTTTTGAAAAGGCTAAATTTATTAATAAAAATTCCTTGTTCAAGGGTTATCCCAAAGTTTTGTTGTTGATTAATCCAACAAAAAAAAAAATCGTTGTTCAAGTCAAACAAAGGCAAGTGAAACAAGATTTACAAAGCAACAATGTCGTATAACACCCAAAAAGAGAGGTACAGACAAAGCAAAATCCATGTACAAAACCTCACAATAAAAGCCATATTGATAACCCCACAAAGAGCTACCAACAACACCCAAACAATTGCGCAAAACAACCAAACCAAACCGCACAAACTCGTATATAGGCGGAACACCCAAAAAGAGAGATACAAACAAAGCAAAATCCATGTACAAAACCTCACAATAAAAGCTATATTGATAACCCCACAAAGAGCTACCAACAACACCCAAACAATTGCGCAAAACAACCAAACCAAACCGCACAAACTCCCATGAACATTAACAATGGCCCCAACCCTCAACCTAAAAGACCACTAAAATTTGTCCATATCCGCAAGCTAGTGCATCAATATGATTTCCAAAACAATAAGCAAACAAAACCCATAACAAGAATCCATTGAGAAACAACCATATCTGCCCCTACCACAACCTTCCACCACATCCGCACTTCGTCCGACACAAGTCAATACAAGACCTCCCCACAACAGCCCTAAAAACCAAATAAAAACCACAACACCAAACACCAACACCCCTGCCGTTGCCGAAACCCAAAACAGAGAGACAAAGGTGAAACCACTTTCAACAGTCACACCTCGTTCCATTTGTACAAATTGATACACGACAATCTTCCCTACAAAATTCATCTTACTCAAACTCCATCACCGCGTTAAAAAATCAAACCCTTCAACATTCACAAACACAATTCCTCACCACAATAATCACAACCAAAACAACCCCCCAAAGCCAAACAAAACCAAAATGACGACCCCCGCAAAACAGCACACCGTTGAATGACAGTGTTCTAACTAACGATCCTTCTCTAACTAAGTGAACCTTGAAACAATCACAACTGAAGAACGACTAAGAACATTGGGACGACCACTGAAGATTGTTGTTCGGACCCATTTCGGAACAACAGCAAAGGCGCGGTGAAGCCCACCAGAAAACCGCAACCAATGAACCCCAATCAATCAGAACCAAATGAACTTAAGGAATGAAACAAACAAAATCACGATGCCATATCAAAAATGGACCAAGAATACATAAACAAAGAATGGATGACGCCATCTCATCAACATAGTGAACCCAACAACTTTTGTTTACCTCAAAAACAGAACGACGAACACGACAATGCAACAACACAAAGAAAATCACATCCTGGTTAAGTGTGAGTAACAGAGCAATCCACGGTTAAAACACCGTCGACGGCTGCTTAACAACCCTGTATGGGGTTTATTTTTGGGGGATGCAATAGAGCGATGCCTGCACACCACCGGTCTTGAGGCTACATCGTTACTAGATCTTAAAAAAAATGTATGTTATCAGCGTTCATACGGAAACTCCGTGTCAATCTATCGACTCTTTTTATTGTGCTAATGCGTATAAATTTCAAACAATAGAATTTTTGAATTTCTTATTTTGATTTAAATTATAGGTATTAGCTTTCATATGGGGACCTCCGCTTCTTTTACCTTTCTAATGCATGTATATACAATAATTTTTTATGAAGTTTTGATTTTGAATAAAATTATATATAGTTAAGGTTATAACTTTAATAATGAAAATTTCGACCAAAAAGTATATTGTATTTCCTTTATTTATTGTTATAGATCGTTATAGATAGATGTTTAGCCCCCCCCCCCCCCCCCCCCCCCCCCCCCCTAAAAAAAAAAAAGATAGATGTTTAGCCCTTTCATATTGTAACAATATATCATTCTAGTAAATATAGTCTAAATTCTTATCCTTTTAAATGACACTGACAATATATCATTCTAGTTGACAAATTTGTTTAAGGATATAATTGAAAGTAAAAAAGTCACTCAAAAACCATGTATTCCCTTTACATATACTAGTGTTTAGACGGGAAAGAAAAATAGTTTTTATGAAATTTGTCCCGTCTTTTTATTACGCTAATGCGTGTAAATTACGAGCGAAAGTTTTAACGAAATTTTGATTAAATTTATTGATTTTGATTAAGGTAATAGATATTTTGCACTGTCATATTGTAACAAACTATACTTATCTTTTATCTTTTTCAATGATACCAAATATAATATTTTTCAAAAAAAAAATATAACAAAAAATATAAATTCTTATCTTTTTGAATGACGCCAATAAAATAACATTCATACAGTCATATTTAGTTAAGGGTATAATTGGAAGGAGAAAAAACCAGCCCATTGTTGATGTAGTTTTTCTACATGTCATATAACTATGTACACGTGAGTATATATAGGATCGTTTTCCACAGGGAGTTGCGTTATATCATAAGCGTTTTCACAATCTTTCACATTAAGGTATCATTTATAAAATGTTTGTTTGTAACACTATATCCATAGATGACAATAAAGTAAAAACGAGAGGGGATCGAACTATTTCGCTTGCGGTATAAGATAACGAGCAAGCATAACAGCAGCAATCTCTCGATCGATTAACAGACTCTAGCTTTATAACCAATATTATTACAATCATTTCTACAACATCCTTCGTGTCCAAAGCGACATCGTTATTTCCAAGTTAGCGTTTAAACATTCGTGTCCAAATTCCTTAAACGATAACAAAGTCGATCGGATAACTTAATCGACCGTGTCCAGCCTGATTAAGTATCCGAAAGCATTAAAATCTTGATTACAAGTAATTATCAAAGGTTTACAAACTTGTCAAGAGTGATATAACATAAGATAGATTGTTATTCTAGTTCTAGATTCAAGAGTTTGTGTCTAAATCATCTTGAATCTCTTTGAAAGCATTAAAAGCAAGAATAACAACAATATTGAATCATTAAGCTAGAACCTTATATATTAAAAGATCAAAAGATTACATAATAGCTTGATTGTTACCTCAATACTACAAAGAAGGTGATAGTTACACATAGACATGTAAACTAATGCAAGGAATGAAGGAAAGATGAAGATTCCATGCCAAGATCCTTGATGTCTCAATGAATCTAGGGTTGAATCTACTCCTTAATCACTTGCTTTGTGTTTCTCTCTTTGAAATAGCTCTAACCTCTCTCTAGAAATGTATAAAATGTTTTAATGGAATAGTGAATAGTCTAGAGAGAGGGAAAACTTGTATTTAAATGGGCTGAAAACGTGTAATCTCGCTTAAGCGAGATACATCTCGCTTAAGCGAGAAGCCAAAATATCTAGCCATAGCCAATAAAGTATTGCCACGTAGCCCTGATCCTTGATGTGTTGCATCTCGCGTAAGCGAGTTGGAAGCGAGCCAGAAGCGAGTGATCCCTGGAGAAATCTCGCGTAAGCGAGTTAGAATTCGCGTAAGCGAGGTTGCTTCAAACTTAAACCGCCTTTGAATCCTGCTTGAGCGACTTGGAAGCGAGATGGGAGCGAAATTTACAATTGTTCCCTGGAGAAATCTCGCGTAAGCGAGATGATCTCGCGTAAGCGAGATTCTAAAATCCACAAGCGACCCTGGAAGCGAGATGCAAGCGAAAGTTGAGCTTCTCCCTGGAGGAATCTCGCTTAAGCGAGATGACCTCGCGTAAGCGAGATTTGCTTGGTTCACACACTTGAGTTTTGGTCCTTGCTTGTCATTTCCTGCATAAATTGGGTAGAATTAGGCATATAAAGCATAAATGGTAAAATTACAACAATTGATTGCTTTTCCATAGATAACTTGCATAACAAGTCACTAAAAATGCCTCTTTTAACACATGAAATATATTACTTTTGAGCACTTATCAAACTCTCCCCAACTTAGCTTTTTGTTTGTCCTCAAACAAAAGAATCAAAAGGAAACTCACAAGGCTTTGGACAAGCTTTCTTTCTAGCACAGTACCAAACAATTCACATCAAATAAAAATTTTCAAGTGGTGATTCAAATGTGAATGCACCGCAAGCATGAAGTTCTTCATTATTCCTAGCACAGCTATAAATGTGAAACAAGTCCTAAGCACAAAATACACATCATAAACTTCAAAGCATAAACATAACTATCTATGAACCACACTTAACACACTTCTTTAAAAGTAAATGGAATACCAAGATAACAATGAGTAAGGTAATGAACACACATCCAACAATCATGCTAACATTCTATTTAAGTTAGGTGTTCATCCAAATATCGTCTCAAAAAGCATAAAAGCATGGATCAAAAGGTCTTGCAAGGGTTATAACTTGGCCGGGCTACAAAAGAAATGTCATATGTGGGGCAATTGATCAGAAAGCCTATCAAAGAGGAACATTCTTTGTAATACAACTTGAAATTCAAAATCTTCCCTACCAAAAATTACAACCTTTGATGATTAACAATCAAACCAATAACCTTGACAACTTATTCTATTTTTGATTTTTTCTTTCTTTTTCTTCTTTTTCTTTTCTTTTCTTTTCTTTTTCAAATGTACAACTTTTTCTTTGATTCAATGTTGTCAGGTTATTTTACAACTTCACCAGAACTTAACATATAATGCCTCCTTTTTCTCCCCAACTTGAATACAACAAAACTCTAATTGAATGTTCCCCTATCCTAAGGCAAGGGACAAAGTACAAAAAGGTTAAGGGTTCAACAAAGTAAAATTATCAAAGTCCTATAAGATTCAACCATGAACTTGATTTTTGAAAAATTTCAGGCAAATTCAACAAGCATTGTGCTTATGAATATTGACAGTTCATGTTTGAGGACTTGATTCATTTGGCTCAGATTGGGGTATCAGATACTCGCTCTTCTCACAGGTAGGCTTTATGTGGTCAAGTAGGTTACTCTCGATTCAAAAAGTGCCTTGATCCTTTCCATGCTTTCAAACAGTTCAAAATAATTATCAGATTTAACATAACTAAAACAAGTTAGACGGTGATTATCGGTCTCCAGCATATATACAACAGATTGAAGCTACCTCACATTTATGTTAAGTACTAAGTGGTTCAAAAAATTTTATGTTTATGACAAGAATTAAATGATATATATTTTGCGCAAAGTACAAATTTCACATTCATAGTAACACCTAGAACAACAGGAAACCAATACCTTGGCATTGCGCTTTCTCACAATTCATATCATTATCACTCACCTGCTTTTGCTCAATAATTGGCTCCATGGAGCACTTTAAACTTTGATGTTCATGAGCAATTTTTCTTTTGACGAAACACAAGCAAAATTAAGCAAAAAATTTCATCCAAAGCAATAAGTTAAAAACCAAACAACAAGCTAAGCTATTTAACCCAAAACGAAATTAAAATTAAACCAATGTATTGAACACCCAAAACCGTGCTCAAAAAGTATAAGTTCAAAAGCGATAAATTGTTCCAGCATAAAATAAAAACATAAACTAAAGAGTCAAAGCAACCTAAAGAGTCAAAGCAAACTAAGCATCACTAAACAATCAAGAAATACTGTCAATGTGCTGCATCGTCATCCATATCATCATGAGATAGATGGACACTGGCTGTCCTGTCTGCATCATCATCAACACCATGCACACTAGCTGTCCCATGCATACTAGCAGTCCTCACTGCATCACCACCAATGTGGACACTGGCTGTCCTAGCAAGGTCATCAGCTGCTCCACCAAATGCTGCACCACTGCCCCCTCCTGGGTAGGTTGGCCTGTCCCCAGGCCACATGCAAGAATCATAGTACTGTGCAGGAGTGAACATAAAACACCGGGGATCCATGTGAGCATCGTAAAGATGCGAGTAGATGCCCTGGTTGCTGCGGAAGATAGCAGCCTGCTGATCCATTATGTGATTATCTCTCAACTCTTGCCTGAAAGCTCTATTCTGCGCATTCTGCTCATGCTGAGCCATCCAAGCCTGCAAGGAAGAAAAATCAAAAGTACCGGGCTGCTGAGGTGGTGGCATAGTCTGGTGAGGATCTTCATGCTCTGGAAAGTCCTCAGGTGGGGGTACATCCTCAGGTTGGGGTACTTGAGAAGAAGAAGCAGCACCTTTAGATAGTGCTCTGGAAATGTAACCCCGAATGTACTTGTCATCAATGGGAGAAACCAGCTCTTCTGAAAAAGGCTCGGTGACTGGCACCTCATGATGCCTAAGTAATCCCATAATAAAGCCCGGAAAAGCAAGTCTGGTCTCTGGGCCTGCTACACCACTGAGAGCTACATGCTTCAGCTCTCTTGAAATAATTGAAGCCAGATCCACCGGCCTTCCTTTGCAAATATGCCAAATCAGAGGAGGCATCACTTTCTTGGGAGTTGTGGTGACATGGCTCTTTGGCCAGACATTATGAACCAAAAACTTAAAAATAATCCCAGCTTTTGGCCTCATATCAGTGAAAGCTGCCAAATTGCGATTACCCGCTTTGGACTCCGTGTATGTCTTTCCCGGTAGCAAAATTTCCCTCTCAATCTTACCAAGATTCCAATCAGCAGCCTCTTCTCTTTCCCCATAAGGACACAAGGCAGGTGTGTCAGGGTCCTCGGGCTCAGGTAGGGTGTAAGGATTGCCTATATACTCATTGATCGCATCCCTATCAAAGCGGATGGTTTTTCCTCTCACCATGGTAGTGTAAGAAAACGCAGCATGCATTTCCTTAGCATCACAATCTGGTAAAGAATTGGCATAGAACTCTCTCAAGAGATCCAGGTTTATTTTGGGGTATGGGTTAAGGAGTTTCTCCCACTTTCTCTCATGGTTAATCCGGAAAATTTTGTCATGCCAAGTTTTCTCTTTTTTCAGCTCGAGAAACCTGGCATAGGTTTTGTTGGAAGTGTAAATGGTACGGTCCGGGTTTCTAGGTAAGGGTGCAGGACGGTTTACAACACCGGATGAGGAAGCAGTGGTTTTTCGTTTCTTGGTTTGTTGATTTTTGGGGGCCATCTGCAAAACAACCAGAAAAACCATATACAGTATAGCAACAATTGATCAGCACAGTATGGAATCAAATGGAAGTACACAAATTAGATTAACACAAAAGTCAGAAACAACAACAAGGTACTGGGCTATCTCGCTTGCAACTCGCTTAAGCGAGACCAGAAGCGAGATATTGAAGAAAATCTGGGCAAAAAATATGAAGTCTCGCTTAAGCGAGAAAAGTAACTAAGAACTTCGCTTAAGCGAGGTTCTTCTGAACCTGCGAAAATCAACCCATTTCCAGAATTTTCAACCAAACCCACAATATTTTCAACCAAACTTCAACCTCAATCCTCTACTCACAAAACCAACTCATAAAAAGAAACCAAAATCAAGACTTGTGTTCAACATTAAATCAAAACCCTTATTTTCCAAAGATTCCAAAATGGGTCAAAATTTACAAAATTGAATGTTGAAGAAAAACAGTGATGATTTTGATTCATTTTCATTGTTATGAACCTAAGGAAATAGTCTCTAATCATAAACACCTACATCTAACCCTAGCCATTCTAAATTTTCATAAAGCATGAATTTGGAAATTGAAAAGTATGAAATAGAAGGAGAGAAATCAAACCTGTTAAATCAATTAAAGATAATGCAAGTGCAAGATGTAATTGTATGCTAATGATGAATGCTTGACTTGAATCAAAGAGGAATGATTTGGTGATTTAGGGTTAGTGTTTGTGAGAGAAAAGAAGTTTAGAGAAAGTGGAGAGAAGAGGAGTTGGGAAACGTAAAAGGGAAAAATGAGTGGATGGGGGAGTGGTTAAGGGGAGTTAATCCCCTTGGAAACCGTTACACTTTTTGAATTAAAAACTCATCTCGCTTGCGCGAGATTAACTCGCTTAAGCGAGATTTCTCCCGTAACCAAAAGTTCAAAAATGCAGCAATCTCGCTTAAGCGAGATGAACTTCGCTTGAAGCGAGATTTACCCAGATATGCTTCTTACTTTGCTTTGCAATGCTCATGATATTATTCTACATGCTATAAAACATAAACATACTTACAAAACTGGGTGTGCCTCCCAGCAAGAGCTTGTTTTACGTCATGAGCTCGACGCATTTCGAAGAAATCATGGTTCGATTAGTGAAATTGTCAACAAACACCGATCAATTTCACCACCGAAGTAGGGCTTAAGTCTCTGCCCATTCACCGTCCAGTTGGCTTTTGTGACTGGATCCTCAAGCTCAACAGCTCCATATGGTTTGACCTCTTTAACCATGAAAGGTCCGGACCACTTAGACTTCAATTTGCCCGGAAACAGTCTTAGTCTTGAATTGAAAAGTAACACCATTTGCCCCGACATGAATTGTCTCAGAATGATCTTCTTGTCATGATACTTCTTGGTCCTTTCTTTGTAGAGCTTTGAAGATTCATAAGCTTGATTTCTCAATTCTTCAAGCTCATGCATTTGAACTTTTCTTCTTTCACCGGCCTTCTCATGATCAAAGTTTAGGAACTTCAATGCCCAAAATGCTTTATGTTCGAGCTCGACCGGTAAGTGACAAGATTTGCCATAAACCATTTGGAAAGGAGTGAGGCCTATAGGAGATTTGTATGCAGTCCTATATGCCCACAAAGCTTCATCAAGTTTAGCCGACCAATCCTTCCGAGATGTAGAGACCGTCTTCTCAAGTATTCGTTTGACCTCCCGGTTAGAAACTTCGGCCTGTCCATTCATTTGCGGATGATACGGTGATGCTACTTTGTGCTTGACTCCATAATGATCTAGGGCCTTGGCAAGTTGTGTGTTGCAAAAGTGTGACCCTCCATCACTAACAAGAACTCTTGGTGTGCCAAACTGGGTGAAAATATTCTTCTTTAGGAACTTCACTACCGTCTTGCTATCGGCTTTAGGCGATGCAACGGCTTCCACCCACTTTGAAACATAATCAACAGCGACCAAGATGTACTCATTGGAATATGAAGAAGGAAAGGGGCCAACAAAATCTATACCCCAACAATCAAATACTTCCACTTCAACGATGAGTTGTAGAGGCATCTCATTTCTCTTTGACATTGATCCGGTTCTTTGGCATTCATCACAATGATGCCAATGTAAATTGGCATCTTTGAATAGAGTTGGCCAATAGAACCCGGATTGAAGTACCTTTGCGGCTGTTCTCTCCCCATTGAAGTGACCTCCATAGGGCGAATTATGACATTGCCATAGGATCTTCTTTGCCTCTTCATCATCCACACACCTACGCAAGAGATTGTCCGCTCCAATTTTGAACAAGTAAGGCTCATCCCACACATAGTGGTTAGCATCATGGAGGAACTTCTTACGTTGTTGCCATTCAAAATCTTCCAAAATGAACCCGGTTGCTTTGTAGTTCACCATGTCGGCAAACCACGGTCTCACATTGATTGTAAGCAACCTTTCGTCGGGAAATTCTTCACGAACTTCCGGTTCATTCTTGGTTACCTCATTGTTTGTCAACCTTGAAATGTGATCAGCTACAAGATTCTCCGTGCCTTTCTTATCTTTGATCTCTAAGTCAAACTCTTGAAGCAACAACATCCAATGGATGAGCCTTGGCTTTGAGTCGGACTTAGTAAGGAGATACTTGATAGCTGCATGGTCAGTATAGACAACAATTTTGGAACCTACAAGGTAAGAACGAAATTTCTCCATTGCATAAACTATTGCAAGTAACTCTTTTTCAGTTGTGGCATAATTGATTTGTGCCTCATTTAAAACCTTACTTGCATAGTGAATAGCATGAAAAAATTTATCCTTACGTTGACCCAAGACCACACCAACAGCATAATCACTTGCATCACACATTAATTCAAAATTTAAATTCCAATTAGGAGCAATGATTATTGGTGCAGTGGTCAATCTTTCTTTCAAAGTTTCAAATGCTAAAAGACATTCATTATCAAAAATAAAAGACTTATCTTTGTTGAGCAGGTTGCTCATAGGCTTTGCTATCTTTGAGAAGTCTTTAATGAATCTCCGGTAAAATCCGGCATGACCAAGAAAACTCCGAACACCTTTGACATTCACCCTTGGTGGTAGCTTTCCAATAACATCGACCTTTGCTTGGTCTACCTCAATACCCTTAGCAGAAATCTTATGACCAAGGACAATACCCTCGGTAACCATGAAGTGACATTTATCCCAATTGAGCACCAAGCTAGTTTCAATACACCGCTTCAGCACGGTATCCAAGCTATTCAAACACATATCAAATGACGAACCGAAAACTGAGAAATCATCCATGAACACCTCCATGCATTTACCAATAAAGTTGGAGAAGATTGCTTGAACACACCGTTGAAAAGTTGCGGGTGCATTACACAAACCAAATGGCATTCTTCGATAAGCAAAAATACCAAAGGGGCAAGTGAAAGCTGTCTTCTCGTGATCATCTGGGTTCATGGCGATTTGATTGTAACCGGAGTAACCATCTAGGAAGCAATAAAAGGATTGACCGGAGAGTCTTTCAAGCATTTGATCCATGAAGGGCAAGGGGAAGTGATCCTTCCTTGTTGCTTGATTGAGTCTTCTATAATCTATACACATCCTCCATCCGGTGACGGTTCTAGTTGGGATCAACTCATCTTTATCATTAGTGATCACCGTCATTCCTCCTTTCTTGGGAACTACTTGAACCGGGCTTACCCAAGCACTATCCGAGATAGGATAGATCATGCCGGCTTCAAGCAACTTCACTACTTCCTTTCGCATCACCTCTTTCATGTTTGGATTTAAGCGGCGTTGTGGTTGTGCTACCGGCTTGAAGTTTTCTTCCATCATAATCTTGTGCATACAATAAGATGGACTTATCCCTTTCAAGTCGGATAATTTCCACCATATCGCTTCCTTGTTGGCCTGGAGGACCTTTACCAACTTTGTTTCTTCATCGATGGACAAGGAGTTACTAATGATCACCGGTTTTGTACCATCTTTCTCAAGAAAAACATATTTCAAATTAGATGGTAAAACATTTAATTCTACCTTGGTGTCATCAACTTTTGCTTCTTCCTTGGATTCTTCTTTCAAATCTTCAAGAATGACTTGATTAGGAAGAATCTCCTTCAAGGAATTTAGCTCCTTCAAACACTCTTCAATAGCTCTTGCTTCGTCTTCATCAATAGCATTGAGTGCGTCCACCAAAGCACTCTCAAGGGGTGTTCTATTATGCAATTGCTTCCGAGTAGTCAAGATGACTTCTTCGGTTGCATCCATTTTGAAACATGCACCCTTGTCTTTCGAGTACTTCAAGGCTTCTTGGATGTTGAAAGTAACCTCTTCATCATTTACCTTGACCTTCATGATATTATCATCAAGATCAATCATCATCCGAGTCGTTTGCATGAAATTCCTTCCCATTAAGATAGGCACATCCTCATCTTCTTCGACATCCATAACCACAAAGTCAGCCGGAAAAATAAATTTGTCCACTTTTACAAGAACATCTTCGGCCATACCTAGTGGTTTTGCAAAGGATTTGTCGGCCAATTGCAACATCATCCTAGTCCACTTTATACAAAGGTCACCAACTCTTTTGGCAACGGACAAAGGCATGAGATTGATGCTTGATCCAAGATCAAGTAGTGCTTTACCTACATGTGTTGTGCCAATAGCTACCGGTAGAGTGACTCTTCCCGGATCTTGCTCTTTCTTAGGCAACGTTCTTTGAATAATAGCACTACAATTGGCATCAATTTGGATCGTCTCTTCATCGTTGACTCTTCTTTTCTTGGAAAGGATATCTTTCATGAACTTCGCATAGACCGGCATTTGCTCCAAGGCTTCTGAGAATGGTATATCAATTTGCAACTTCTTGAAGAGTTCAAGAAACCTTGCGTATTGCCGCTCTTTGTCTTTGTTCATGGAGCATGTGGGTATGGTAAGCGTTGAGCCACCACTTGCTTCTCAACTTCTTGTTTCTTCCCTTTATCTTTCCCCACATCTTTATTCTTCCTCTCCATCTCCTCTTGTTCCACTAGATCTCTTTTTTGATTTTTTTCTTTTTCAACTAATTCTTCTTTATTCTTTATATACACTTCCTTCTCTATCTCTACAACATCCTCCTCGAACTTCTCTTTTACCTCCTCATTGACAACTTCATCATCCTTCTCTTCAACAACAATATCTACACCTACCCCTTTACCTACTACTCTACCACTCCTTGTAGCAATAGCTTTTGACTGCTATGCTTTGTGGTGCTCCTTAGGATTTGGTTGAGTGTTAGCGGTGAAAGTTCCCACTTGCGGAGGACCTTGAGCCATTTGTTGTGCTAACTGACCAACTTGCGTCTCAAGGCCTTTGATGGACGCGTCGGTGTTTTTCTGGTTAGCCATGGACATTTGCATGAATTGCTTCAAGGTTTCTTCGGTGCTTTGGGAATTGTTAGGTTGTTGGGGGTTATTTGGTGGTGGAAATTGGTATTGATTATTGAATGGTTGTTGGAATTGAGGGTAAGGTTGTTGGTAGAAGTTTGATGGTGGATATTGATAGTTATTGTTGTAAGGTGTTCTCCAAGGTCTTTGTTGGTTTTGGTTGGCCGGATATCTTCCTTGGAAGTTGGAAGTACCCGGATTTTGAGCTTGTTGTGAAGTTCCGGCTTGTTGTGGTTGGTTAGGTCTTTGTTGGTTTCCCACATAATTTACCTCTTCTTCGAAAGAACCGGGTGTGGGACAAAAGTCGGTGGGATGATCTCCCGTGCAAAGCTCGCAAGCATTAACCTGAGATGTTCCTCCTTCTTGCTTGAGAGATTCAAGAATTTGTTTTGGCATAGCTCTCATCTCCTTTTGCATGGTTTCTATTTGTTGAGTGAGAAGCTTATTTTGAGCTAAAACTGCATCGTTTGCTTCTAGTTCAAGGATATCGGCTTTCCTTTGATTAGGATTCCGGTTGTGAGAAGATTTTCTTGTGTTGAGAGCCATTTGGTTAATGATTTTGACAGCATCAGCTGGACTTTTCAAAGCAATAGATCCTCCAGCACTTGCATCTAGCATCGTCTTGGACATGTCTTGAAGCCCTTGACGAAATAGGTAGATTTGCATCTGGCTATCATAACCATGCTTAGGACAGCTCCTAAGCAAAGACTTGTATCGCTCCCAAGCATCACATAGAGACTCACTTTGACCTTGAGAAAAAGTTGTGAGTGATGTTTTAGCTTCAAGATGCCTATCCTCCAGAAAGAACCTCTCTTGAAACATTTTCTCCAATGCAGGCCAATTTTCATCAAAGAAGTAGGTTGATCTAAGTACCACTCCTTAGCCTTACCAATCAAAGAGTGAGGAAATAATTTGAAAAACATTGGTTCTTCCTCATCTTCCTTCATACCAAGAGTACCGGCGGTAACAGAAATTTGTGAGATGTTTGTAAGGGTCTTCATGATCCATTCCAGTGAATTGATTCTGAGTTATCAAATTTATCAACCCTGATTTCAACTCGACTTGCTTGGCATTTTGATTACCAAGGTTAGCAAGCCTTCTTGGACTAACCCAACTTGGAAGAGCATTCTCATCTTCATTAGCCATAGTTACAATAGTTTCCCTTTCCGGTGATGATGGTGGAGTTGTGTGTAGAGAACCACCCGGAGTAAGTGTCTGAACCGAACCCGAAGGAGAGTGAATAGAACTAGATGATTCCGGCTGAGCCAGCCTGGCTAATCTCTTAGCTTCCTTTGCTTGCTTCTTAAGTAACCTAGCAGTTTTCTCTATTTCTGGATCAAATTGAAGGTCTTCTTTAGAAACGGTACCTCGCATAAACAAAGTTTACCAAGACTATACCAGGTGGTTAGCATCAAAAATAATGAATGATATAAGTGTATAAGTATATGCATGAAAGAATTTTGTGCAAAATTGACTTAACATGACAAAATTGTTTCAAAACTTATAATATAAAATACGCTACTCCCCGGCAACGGCGCCATTTTGATGTAGTTTTTCTACATGTCATATAACTATGTACACGTGAGTATATATAGGATCGTTTTCCACAGGGAGTTGCGTTATATCATAAGCGTTTTCACAATCTTTCACATTAAGGTATCATTTATAAAATGTTTGTTTGTAACACTATATCCATAGATGACAATAAAGTAAAAACGAGAGGGGATCGAACTATTTCGCTTGCGGTATAAGATAACGAGCAAGCATAACAGCAGCAATCTCTCGATCGATTAACAGACTCTAGCTTTATAACCAATATTATTACAATCATTTCAACAACATCCTTCGTGTCCAAAGCGACATCGTTATTTCCAAGTTAGCGTTTAAACATTCGTGTCCAAATTCCTTAAAAGATAACAAAGTCGATCGGATAACTTAATCGACCGTGTCCAGCCTGATTAAGTATCCGAAAGCATTAAAATCTTGATTACAAGTAATTATCAAAGGTTTACAAACTTGTCAAGAGTGATATAACATAAGATAGATTGTTATTCTAGTTATAGATTCAAGAGTTTGTGTCCAAATCATCTTGAATCTCTTTGAAAGCATTAAAAGCAAGAATAACAACAATATTGAATCATTAAGCTAGAACCTTATATATTAAAAGATCAAAAGATTACATAATAGCTTGATTGTTACCTCAATACTACAAAGAAGGTGATAGTTACACATAGACATGTAAACTAATGCAAGGAATGAAGGAAAGATGAAGATTCCATGCCAAGATCCTTGATGTCTCAATGAATCTAGGGTTGAATCTACTCCTTAATCACTTGCTTTGTGTTTCTCTCTTTGAAATAGCTCTAACCTCTCTCTAGAAATGTATAAAATGTTTTAATGGAATAGTGAATAGTCTAGAGAGAGGGAAAACTTGTATTTAAATGGGCTGAAAACGTGTAATCTTGCTTAAGCGAGATACATCTCGCTTAAGCGAGAAACCAAAATATCTAGCCATGGCCAATAAAGTATTGCCACGTAGCCCTGATCCTTGATGTGTTGCATCTCGCGTAAGCGAGTTGGAAGCGAGCCAGAAGCGAGTGATCCCTAGAGAAATCTCGCGTAAGCGAGTTAGAACTCGCGTAAGCGAGGTTGCTTCAAACTTAAACCGCCTTTGAATCCTGCTTGAGCGACTTGGAAGCGAGATGGGAGCGAAATTTACAATTGTTCCCTAGAAATCTCGCGTAAGCGAGATGATCTCGCGTAAGCGAGATTCTAAAATCCACAAGCGACCTTGGAAGCGAGATGCAAGCGAAGGTTGAGCTTCTCCCTGGAGGAATCTCGCTTAAGCGAGATGACCTCGCGTAAGCGAGATTTGCTTGGTTCACACACTTGAGTTTTGGTCCTTGCTTGTCATTTCCTGCATAAATTGGGTAGAATTAGGCATATAAAGCATAAATGGTAAAATTACAACAATTGATTGCTTTTCCATAGATAACTTGCATAACAAGTCACTAAAAATGCCTCTTTTAACACATGAAATATATTACTTTTGAGCACTTATCAATTGTATATAGAAGTGTAGATATAGACTACTAGCAGAGAGACAAGCATTAATTTGACTGTGTATCACATTTTTTTTCTTGTATTTCATTGTATATATTTGATTTTATCATATTTTTTCATTCGGTCCTACATAAAACAGAAAGTTAGGTCAACCAAAGTTGATGTATATGGTCCAAATTTTAAATCAAATACATTAGTTTTTGTTGATCCAATTTTCTCTTATAAACCAAATATTTCTGCAATATATTTATCCATCCTTTTTTAGTTTAATACATGTGTGTCCAATCATATTATATTATTACTACTGGTGGAAAGATGTGCGGTAACATAATAATCTATCCACATTTTTTATTGTACTTTGTTGTATATATTTTATTACGAGTGAATAGGTATTTTGGTCCTCAAATTTGTCTGCACCAGTCAATTTCATCCCTCAATTTTTCGGAATCGCCAATACATTCTTGAATTTTGTAAATGTCAATCAATTTAGTCCCTCCGTCAAGTCTCACCGTTAACAGTGTTGACGAGTGACATTAAGCTCGGACGTTGAGTTCCAAGTCAGCTTTCACGTGTCTAATGACAAATTTGATATTAAAAAAAAAATTGAATCTTTTTTTTGGACTTTTACATGAGAGCATTCGTTGAATGTCCCATTTGGAAATCAGTTTCTATTATTTTATAAAGGTGTTAAATGTTGGTTCTCCTACTTAGTTTATGACAAACCAACAAAACCATTGTACTTTTAAATCTATTTGAATGAAAAGAGGTTGTCTTGCAAATACACAAAATATCATCCATAAATCATTGAACACCGGACAATTACTCATGCATAATTGCACATGTGTTTTACATGTTGAAGAACCATGGAAGTATTTTAGAAGCAAAGTAACACATTCCCATTAAGTCACCTTCATATTTTGCTCCGTACCGCAATAAAGACAACATCAATATAAGTTAAATTCATTGAAAGTATAAATTTCCCAAAACACAAAATCGCATGCAGAATCTTGAATGAACCTTCATATTATCCAATTTTTAAAAGTGTAGCTGGGAAATTTAATTTGAAGTATGGAGCTTTTCGACAGAAGTCTAACTCTTCTTTTTTCACTTCAGAGTTTAAATTATCAGTATTTGCATTAACCCAATTCCTTTGAAATAGTTTGGTTTGTATCAAATCTAAAAACGAAGGGCTCTTTGTGAGACTTAAACTGAGAGGTTAGCCCATCAAGTGTATTACTTAGTAAAGATATATCAGCACTTTGTGGCTAATTAAACAATACACAAAAAAAAAATGAAAAATAAGAAAAGAAAGTCATAAACAAAACTACAAAAGTGAACATTAGCGAAATAAATTCTACGGACATATATCAAAACCAAATTTTACAACTTTAGAATCAATTTTGACTCCTCAAAGAATTAATCATTAAGTTTAAATGTTATTTATTAGAAGGTGTTGAAACTATAATGTTTAACTGTTATTTCTAACTTGTTCCTCACAGGTTCTTCACATTCTTTTAGTTTTTAGCATTTATTTGACAATATAAATGATCAAATTGATAGATAAGATAAATAATTTAGGGATCGATTTGATAGTGAGTGACATAATTCAGGATCGATTTGATAGTGTAACAATTTATATTGACTTTTCTTTTAAAAAAATACAAAAAAAATTCACAAGTTTTTTCGATCAAATTTGTCATTGTACACGTGGAAGCTGACATGTCAACACTATTAACGGTGAGTGACATTTATAAAATTCATGGAATATTGCCTATTTCAAAAAATTAAGGGACAAAATTGACCAATGCATGTAAATTTGAGAACCAAATTGCATATTCAGTCATTTTACTATGTTATATATTGTAAAATACTTACTTTAATTTAAAAAGATCACTAAGGGATGTTTTTAACAAAAAAAAGTTTCAACTAAAAGATAATTAATATCATTTTTTCTATAATTTTGGCGTTGCTTTAGATTTACTTTAAAAAAATATATATCAAATTGTTATGCGTAATTTTATTCAAAAATACACCAACCAAAAAGTAGTTAGTCGGTGTGTAATTTTTTAGTTGCAATTTATATAATGGTAAAAAGAGTTCACATGGGCAAAATTTTTAGTCGACATGGGCAAATTTTTGGAATTGAAGAAACAAAAAGGTTCAAGATGGAAATTAGCAAAAGAGTTCACCTATATGATTCAGTTTACTACAAGCAACAAGTGATGGATAATAGCACTTCGGTAATGGAGAACATTGGGTGGCAACCTCTAACGATGGGATGGATTCAGCTAAATACAGGTGGAGCTACTAGAGTTAATAGTGTGTATGGTTAAGGATGAATTTTGCTTAATGATAGAGGTGAGTGGATATATGTGGATTTTCAAAGTGTCTAGGAGTGTGCAGTGCATTTGTAGCAGAGTTACGGGGAGTTTTTATTTAAGGTTTGAAGATAGCTAGAGAGTGTGACTTTCATAAATTGGAGTTTGTTAATCAAATATTAGAAGAAAAATTGGAGCTAAATTAGGAGGTTTGAATTTGTCATACCTTTAGAGAAGCAAAATCTTGTGCAGATGTTCTAGTGAATTTGGTGTGTGATGGTGGCTCCTCTTTAATCATCTATGAACGGTGTCCGGTACATATTAGTTTGCATCTTTCAGTTGATTATGCTGGTGTGACAACACCTTGTTTGATTAGAAATTGTTGTCATTTTTTCGGCTTAGGCCCTTTTGTATTCTAAAAAAAATCGTAGTATAAATGTACACAGATTTTTTGGTACAAAACAATATTATTAATATTTTTGGCAAAAAAAAAAGGTCATTTTTAGTGCTTATTTTTTCAAAGCTAAATATTTTTCGAGTTATTTATTTGATGCTAGACTTCAATAACTCCAGTTATATGTGGAAAGCATTCGGAGTACTAACCCCCCTTCTCGATGAAGGTACACTAGTGATGATTCAGAATTTTGTGTGGGATGAGAATTGGTTAAGTAGCAGATCAAATACAAAAATTAAGCACAATCCATCCTTCTATGGAAGCTTAAAAGCATAGAATTGGTGAGAGTTGATGCTACTCACTTTTAAGTTGCAGGGAGATGGTATCTTATTTTGTGCAAAAAGGTTCCACCAAAGGTGAAAAACTTCTTGTCGCAATTGTCTTCCAAGTATACTACAGTTACAAGATTGTGGAGTTAATTGTTCTACTAATTGCGCGCTGTGTGATAAAGATTTGGAAGATAGTATTGATCTATGTTTTCATTGTTCAAGTAGTATTCACAGTTGGCAGACAACGGAGCCCAACACTCATTGTTGAAGCCTAAAATAGTGAGCTTATGCTAAAAGGATGGTGACGGACGCAAACAAATCCGCCTAGCACCAACATTTCATGGCTTCATAAATTCTCTGATAGAATATGTATCCTGTTGCTGGAAAAAAGGGAAAGAAACCCCTTTGATTACAGAACAAGGCGATAAAGCCCTATTACTCAAACGACAAGATTCCATTCTCTACCACTTTCTTTCGATTTATATGCTATAACTAACTAACAACATAACTGACAGACCTATCATTATCAAATATACAGTTTTTTTACTCTTAAATGTTTCAATCAAATTATTTTAACGGTTAAATTAAGACAATGAAACATCATATCAATATAACTCTGCTCATAGACATACATCAATTAATTATTAAATTTGAATCGGTACCAATTGTAGAAATCACATTGTGGCATCATTGGTTCATTGTGTCAGAGTTTGTATTGAAGGTTTAAGTATATGACTTGCAAGGAAATTGGAAATGTTACTTGAACTACAGTTGGATTGCATTAAGAGCTTTACACTGTAAATTTAGGACTTCAAGGGACAGAATTCTTTTGAAGAAATAAATGAAGAGTGTATTAGTTTATCACTCATGGCATATGCATGATCGACACTGAAAGTTTTTCTAGTTTTGATGTTTCAGTCTCCTATGCAGAAGCGGCACTAGGAAATGAAGAATTTAAACAAATAAGTTTAGATGACTCAGTGGCAAACTGTATAGGGCCTCCAAATCCTTTTATATATCAAACTTTGTAACCATACATACTCTTGCAGTTCATTACATTTATTTCAGACACGGGAAATGGATTCAAGTTAGTTGATTCATATCGATCAAATGATTCCTTGGTGCTGCAATTATGTTTCAATCAGGCTATAGGGCAGGAGCCACTCTATGTCAGAATTACTGAACGATTTCAGCAAAATTTGAGAAGTAAATATGTTTCCTCAATTGTTAAAAATCATCTCCCAGTAAAAAATAATCAGTATACAACTCAAAACAAAACAAAAAAGAACAACAGTCAAATCTTCAACAAAGACTCTATGTTATCAATAATGAATGATTTCTCTACTTGTAGAGTGATTGTATTCATGATAAGGGTCACCAACGGCGGTAAACGATGAGGTGGACGATTGTCTGCTCTTCTATGTAGTAATCAGCGATGATGTGGTGGTCTTCTAGTCCCCAAGGAGGCGGAGGAGGACGTGGATGGTTGACGAACCTTGGATGTTATAATCTGCAAGGGTCCGGTCGTCCTCTAGTTGTTTACCAGCAAAGATCAGACGTTGGTTGTGGACTGGGATCGCAGTCATGTAAAGAATCTGCTATTTCAGATTGACTACCATGTCTGAACTATTAACCTTAATGGTCATCGTCTCTCCATCCAGGCCTTTAACAAATAGTTCCATCTGCTCCACAATTTCCATTATATCAATAAAAGAAAATTTATGACTGATATTTCAAGAACTGATCAAAAAATAGAAAATAACTAGTGAATTTGAGATTAAATGTTAGATTATAAATTCAGAACATAAGATAAAATAATAAGACTTTAATAGGAAAATAAGCAATGCAAATGAAAGGATATGGGAGGTACCGTTAAGGTTACACAAGTTATGCAAATTTCTAGCTCGGGATATTTAGAAGAACCAAATGGAATCACAATGAGCTCTGATGAAAGATTTTCTAAAGTAACCCGTTGGACACTATTCACAATAGAGTGTAATTTCACTTTGCATTTCTGAGACGTTGCCAATATATCATAACTATACTCAGACCAATAAGCATTTGGACCAAAGCTGCAAATATTGATTGCATTTCCTAAATGCGTAGTACTATTATTCAGAATAAATTGTTTGCCATCGTTTTCCTCTTGAAGAACAACGGTTTCATCATTAGACTTCAAAGAGACCACGAATGATTTACCATAACAAAATTTGATAATAAAATCTCCGTGTTTATGGCTCAAATGATCAGACAACACTTTAGATGATGCAACAAAGCCACAACCTGAAAGGGGACAGTAATATGGCTTATAGATGCCTTTTTCTTCATGATTCCTTATTTTCTCCCTGCAACCATATTTTCTATTCGAACAAGACATTTCGATAGATTGCAATAGATTCTCAATGGCTTTACAACGTTTTGAGCTAATGGACAATGAGCACTTGTGACACTTGTTCCGAAGTTTAGGGCAGCAGATAGAGTAAACAATATGACCATTATCACACTATATTGCAACAAAAAAGTAAATCATCAGATTAGACTTTCAACTAATTGCTAGAATAGCATAAAATATGATATGACATTTCTATGTAAGGCTTGTCAGCAAGTTATGCAATCAAAAGTATAAACAACATAAAGGTAGTCATTTTAAGTTTATTCTTCTCAAGATCTATGTACTCAATGACAGACTACAGCTGGCACCCAAAATGCTACGGAAATATACACAACAAAGTTCATACCATACACGTATAAAGTCTGAAAAATAGAAGGATGTACAAAATTAAAGACATTCATACTTATTTATCGAAGTGCATTGTTACTAATACTCAAACCCAATGTGAAGCAAATAAATAATTCTTGAACAGTATCAGAGTTTATCGGCAACTGGAGTCACCCTCCAACTGTCCATTCAGGACGTGACTGTGTATGTTACGAGTCCTAAACTGGTGGATCTCTAGCTGTGCTGCTCAAAAAACGAAACGAAACGCAACGCAATGCAACACAACGGGGTTTCTCTTATCACTATAGGAGAAATGTATTGCAGGCACTATCGAATACAAACTTGAAATATACTAGAAAAAGTATCAAATTTAATGAGAAGAAACATATTGCATATATGATAAAAAATTAACTCTTCTCATATATATATATATATATGTATATATATATAGACACACACACACATACATACATACCTGAAAGACGGGAATAGTTAAGGGTTGAAAACAATAACAGCAATCTTTTGCGGAATAAACGATCTCTTCACTGTCTTTGGTGAATGTCACCCTTTCATCTTTTGCCTAATAGTGATTATAAAAACAAATACATAATCAAAATCAAGTTTTTGAGTAAAGCATAATCACGTTCTTCTAGTACAATAAAATCAAGCTATTAAAACAAAAGATTCACGTAGAAACTAGAAAATATTACCTTCAAAAAAGAAAAAAGATTAGAAAATATAGGCAATTTCATTGTCAATGATTTTTGGCCGCAAACGATCTGTCCTTTGGTGCTTTTGAGTAAAGAATGTCTCTATCAAATGTAACCATATTTGACGCAAAATATGGCCACGCATGCATGGACTTTGCCAAAAAAAATATGACCTGTCCGTTAATAATTATTATTTTTTCGATTGATTTATTAATTAATGTTACTATGAGAAATGCTAGCGTCCCTTTGTCACTCTCTCTCTTATTGGACCACGTCATCCTCTTTTTAAGCATGTTTTTTGGCTACCGGTTGTCTAGGTTACCGTAAAAAAGACTTGCTCAAGTTTTTACCCAGCACCACTACCACGTGAAACTCTCCCACATTTTTGCAGAAATCATCATCTTCAACCTATCAGACTCAAATACATATATCCTTCCTTAAAACTTCCATTTCCAAATTTTCATTCAATTTTCAATTACTATTTTAGTGTTTCTTTTCTGTTGTTTTGGGATTTCCAATTTTATATTGTTTGAATTTGTGTTTGTGATGACCCGATTCCGTTACAGTCACCGCCGTCAAAAGTCACGGCATCCTTTGTGATTATCAATTCTTAGGTGATGGCGGTGACAGGGTTTTTTGAAGCGGAGGTGGAGGTTCCGGTGGTGGTGATTGGAATTTCAATAGATTTCAAGGCACAGATAATTAGGATGAATGTTCGTCTTCGTTTCCGTGTACTAAGTTTGATTTCATGGATCAAAGTGTACGTTGATGGTTAAGGAGCAAGGTTTCTCCAAGTTTTGTGAAGTTGTAAAAAAATTAAATAAGAAAATTAAAAAATAGAAAAACTTGTCCAACCAGTTAACAGGTAATGAGTTGTAACCAAAAAAAGTTAACAGGTAATGGGTTAAGAAAATTTTAAGACGTGGCAGCATACACAAGCGTGTGTCGAATGGCAACTGTTAGAGTGTTTGTTTGTAGCATATCTCATGTTACTATTTAACTAGACTCTTGACCCGTGCTATCGCACGGGTCTGTTAGTAGTTTAGACTGTTATATATTTTTACAACCAATATTGAATTGTTATTAACATATTAAGTTATATAATCTAACATCCACCAGATGACAATCAAATATAATGTTATTGATTTGAGCAGACGCCATTTTTAGTGAAAATGACATTGAAAAGAGCATAGGAAGGAACATTTTCCTTGTAGAAAAGAGCATGCCAATTTGAACTCAGTGAGAACTATTTCTTTATACTCAAAGCAACACTAAGGTTCTTGAATAGATAAGATACAATTTTCTAATTAGACAGGTAGAAAAATATAAACGAATAAGTTATAACATATTAAAACATAGTATCCAATCGAAGTAGTATGATAAAGAATCAAAATGGATATTCTACAATAATGATCTAAGCAAGAATTGAGTTTGATTGAAGGCGTTTATTTAACTATCTCGAAAACAAAACAAAACCAACTACTTTAAAGAGACAAATACAAATAGCAGAGGCCAATTTATGCAGTGGTCATCCGAAGAACCCATGATTGAACAAAAGCATATTCTAATTGAATTTTTGATATAACATTCAAAGCTACCATTCAATGCTCTTAAAAAACTCTAATTATGCTTAAAATAGTACATTGATGAAAGGATCCATATACTATTATTTTTCATTTCTGGTTTCTTCAAAAAAAAAAAATTCATTTCTACCTTGTCTTTCACTTTCCATTGATTAAGGTCCTGCAGACACAAAGATAAGTATAAGCATCAGCTGTAAAAGAAGTTAAATATGATCAGATACAAACAGAAATGAAATATGACAATCGAAACAAAGCCCCATAGGTGAAATCATGAATAGTTTATCAATCTGTTAGTAATCATGTTATCAAATGGTTCATTTTCTTTCCTTGTTTTTCTTCTCCTAACTAATCATGCTAAATAAATTGAACCTTAACATACAACACTGAAGTTGTTATTAGTAAATAGAATTCAAAATATACATGATCTTAAAAGAGTACAATTACATTTATTAAAAATTAAATTTGTTAAACATAATCACAACATTTATAGGTATAGTTTAATCAAAACTTATGGATGATGACAAAACATGTACTATCAGCCTTATAGCAAATCATAAATCTGGTTTGCCAATTTCACCACACTTCTTTTACCATGTATCTCAATTAACTTACAGCAAAAACTACTCAAGAGCTAATGTTATAAATATAGAACTAAAACTTATTATAATATAGTAAGATTATAGGTTTCCATAGGCATCTGTTGCCCACATACAAACAACCCCTTGTGAGGAGATGATAAATAGAAAGGAGAATAAATTGAAATTCAAACAAAGGAAGAAACTCTTCAACTATCAAGTTAATTTCAACTTTCAGTTAATTTATAGAATCTCTATTAAACAATAGCCAGACTGCTTTATTTAAATCTGAGGCATGTATGCATTGTTTGCTCAGAGAGAATGCAGTCAATTAAAGTAATCTTTAATGCTCAAACCAAATGAAAGTTCCTCTTACATAAGATGTAGCTATTCCAATTAAAGTTTGTGCGCATGTATGTCAACTCCAATAGCAGTTTCCTCATTCTCAGCCCCTAAATGAATAAAGCAGCACACCAAAAACTGGACATCCTTGTAAATAACAAACCTTCCTTACAAACCAGAAGAAAATTAGCAAAAAACACACAGGACAGGCCGAGAGTGGGGCACAAAAAACAGCTCTCAAAAACTCAGCACCAAACAGCTCTCAAAAATAAAGTGGACAAAACGAATGCATACATGCCAAACTTTAATTATATAGATTTTCAAAAACAACTCTAAAAAATTTAAGGTATCACAACTAATTTAATTTTAAATTAAACTTAACAGAGTTGAAAAACAATCAAAATTCAAAGCCATTAACAATTGTAGCACACCCTAAAATTAAGGCAGATGTAGACTGATTATTATCTTCTTATGAAGCCTGAAATAGTACTAACTACATATCAATAATGTAAGAATACTTAAGAGAAGGACAATATTTTTCATTGACATTTACCCTAAAACCTGAGAACAATAAAAACTAAAACAATGAATTCAAACATAAAGCAACGTAAGCCATGGCGCTACTTAGTTTCACAGATGTAAAAACAAAAAACAGTAAATAAAATAGACATCAAATATAACATACATTTAGGTTAAAAAAACTGGTCATTTTGAAGCTTCCTTATATAGATGTCCATCCTCCCCATCCAAGCAAACATGCAAATAATCACTAACCAAACAAATAAGTAGCCAATATGAAGTTGTAACCATTACATTTCTCAAGAATGAAACAATGCAACAATGTCTTTTTTCTATGGTAGAAAAAGAACAACTAATTTGTAAAGAAAAAGAAAACCGCAAAATAGGATTCGTGTAAGAGAGAAGGGCTTACCGTTTGGAGATGGCGATTGGGTTCACTATGAACGAACCAGAGAGAAGCTGATTGGATTTTTTTTACGAAGAGAAATCAAACCCATTTGTCATAGAGATGAGATGAGAAAGATTTAACTATGGAACAAATATTTTTGAGATGTTTTCAATAAATCTGTATGCATAAGAGAGTAGGAGTGATGGATTCGGATACCTGGAAATATGAACAGCTACTTAAAATACTATGTTTGTATAGATTAATGGAGAAGAGGAAACCGCAGCTTCAAACAGAGGGTTTGAATTTCGAACCGAAGGGGAAGGGAGAGAAGTTGTGTTGGGGATTGGTATTCCAGAAGAGTCTTTGGAAATATAGAGGGAGAATAGTAAAAGCAAAAGAGCTGATTGGTTGATGTATGTATATGAAACGTCAGGTATACAACGGCTGAGATTAACTGGGGTGGTTGGCAGTTTAGGCTAGCAATTAATATGGGATTAGGAGGGAAATTAGGGAGAGATTAGGGCAAAAGTGCCAGCACATCAAGTTGAGCTTTTATAATAAAGGATATATTTCTCCATACTTTTTTTAGTTTTTATTTTTGAGTTTTTTGAGTTAAATACATGAGTATCCAATTGTTCACGTATGTAAACACAAGTTAATTACAACAGGTGACCTGCTCACGTGAAACGTCCTATGTGGAGTCTCAAGAGCACTCTTAAGAAGTAAATGAATAATACACTGTTCTCCTTTTATAGTCCTCAAAGTGTTGGTTTAATGGGCCTTTCTGTGATCATTCAAGGCCCATTAAGATGTGATCCAGAACCTCCTGCTTTGAGTACGGCCACACGTGGACTAGGAAGCAACTCATCCATACTAGGCGCGTGGAGTTGAGATGTGATGATCGTCCGTACATGACACGTGGTATTAAGTTAAGATGAGATGAGCTGGCTGGCTTGACTTGAACTATCAATCCAGTGTTGACTGAAGACGTGCTGAGCTGGCTGGCTTGACTTGAACAATCAAACTAGTGTTGACTGAAGACGTGCTGAGCTGACTAGCTTGACTTGAACAATCAATCCAGTGTTGACTGAAGACGTGCCGAGCTTGCTGGCTTGACTTGAACAATCAAACCAGTGTTGACTGAAGACATGCTGAACTGACTGGCTTGACTTGAACAATCAAATGGAAATGGTCTACCCATGTCAGTCCACCAATCATATTCTATTATATTGTCCCTTCAAAAATATTATATTATTACTATTCCTAGCGGAAAGACACACTAATATTATATTATTATATTATATTACCGTCTATCCATATTTTTTTCTTGTATTTCGTTTTATATATCTTCTCATATTATACTCTCTCCGATTATGTATATAAGAAAAAGTTGGGTCATCAAAACTTAATATGTTGTCCAAATTTTAAACTAAATACATCAATTTTTGTTGATCCAATTTTCTCTTGTAAATTATATATATAGAAGAGATCCATTGACTCAAAGAGTAACTCAATAGAGTTACTTCAAATCTTCACCCTCCATTTGATTTTAATCCGACGGGTGCTAATATGGTTTTAATTACTACTCATGTGACCCTTTTTATGTCTCATTTCTCCTAAACATTCTTCTCTTTATTTCCCAGAAAACTTAAACGCAAGTTGCTGATATGGCTGATACCTAACTCCATTCATTCACATTGTGCTTATCCAATCAAATTTTTTCATGGCATCAATATTTCTTTTATTTGGATACAAATCAGATATTCCATCAATTTCGACAATCATGGGTTCCATTTTCTTCTATCAGTTTCTAGATTATAGATTTTATGTGTATTTGATAGAAAGATCACGCCATGAGCAATCTGATTAGAAACAAGAACAACACCATGATCGGTTTATTTATTCTTGAAAATTGGAGGTTTAATTAACCACGAATTGGAAGTTAAACAATCTAAAACATGAATTGTGTCTAAATTAAAGATCCCTTTTTTTGTTTCTAAATAATTGCAGGGAAATTAGAAGAAAATAAAAAACAAATGAAAACTAAAATTTATTACTAGAACTCATGCATGAATGAAAACGGGTGATGATAGCATCCAAAAAATGAGAGTGAAACGAGGGAGGAGTTGGATTTTTCGTCAAATGCAGAAAGAAAAAAAAACAAAGGTATGGAAGAGAAATAGTGTGGGAGAACTTAATTTAGGGTTCTCTTTAGATGATTAATAATTAATTTGAACCATTAGATTAAAACTAAATGAAGGGATTAAGGTTTGGAGTAACTCAATACACTTACGCTTGAAGTCAATGGATCCCTTCTCTTTTTAAGTAGTTTAACGACCATTATTTCACCTCTTAAAATAAACAAGTGGATAATTTTGGGTTTGAAATCTCGACCTATACATATTTTAATGTCTATGCCAACTAAGATATTCTTATGACTATACTATTAGTATTGTCATCAAGGATGAATGGGAAGTTGTATAGCTCAACTGTCTGTAGCTAAAGGTTCATTGGTATTCTGGCCGTCTGTAATTGTCTGTAGCTACGATTCTGTTTGTAGCTAAAAGCTAAACAAGAAAATGAAATTTTTTGACGTCTGTCTACAGACTACACTTGTATATTTTACTAAACATTGTAAATATTCATTTAATTTTTATTTCTAATCTGATTAATAAGTTATCCACAATATTGATACTTCAATTAATTTCTAAATTAAGTTTACTAAAACTATGTTAAGTATCTTAAAAATATATCCCATGAAAAGGAAATAGATAAAACACATAATAACACATAATTACAAGCAATTTTTTGGGATAAGTAGATTTTTTTTATTAAAGGGATAATTAGATTTGATAACAAATACATCTAAAGATAATGTTTTTTTAACTCAAATGAGGTGTAGATTGTGAACCAACTAGAACTGCAACACTATAAGTAGATGAAATAGAAAGGGGTAAAGAATCAAATCCAGACCCGGGGTAAACAACCACAATATAACATCAAGCATCAGTGGAAATGAAGCAATAGGATCAGAGTAGTGAATGAAAAATCGAACCTAGCATACCACAACGTCTGATCGCGTCAGTGGCTGCAGATGGTTGTGAGGAGACGAAAGATATCATGATTGTACCAGCATACATGGAGGCTACATGGCAGTGGTGAGGTTTGGTTCTTTGTATTTTAAGTTTACAAAAACATGCATTCACTAGAATAGAATTAATGTTCCCTCCCTCCCTTGAAGAAATCATCATCACCATGTGAAAGAAAGTTTCATAAAATTATTTAAGGATGACAAATAACAATTCAACAGTTTTGTCAAGGTTTATGAGGCCTAAGACCTCATAATCATCATCAGCTAGAAATTAAAACGTGTAGATGTTTGCAACTGAATTTCATAGCGTTGATGCTTTCACTGAAACAACAACAAGTAACTCGAATGATGTCTCCTAAGACCTAATCTGGACTAATAGATAAAGAATTCAAACATGTTTGCAAAGAATCTTGCCTGAATTCAAACATGTTAACTAGAATATTCCTAATCACTTGTTGTCAACGTCAATTGCAGGAGTGATCGAATGTATCCATGCGAGAATAACTCTACAGTTTTAGCTAAAGTTTGAAAACTGAATCTATTTCTTCAATTGCAGAAAATCATCCATGATAAAAAAAAAAAAAAAAAAAACCTTTTTACAGCTCAAGAAAAAAAAAAGGAAAAATTCAAATCCTTAAACAAGAAATGCAAAAGTCAAGGACTCCATGTTAACAATAATGTATGATTTATCTAGCTAGGGTGAGTGGTTGTCATCATGATGAGGGTCGCCGACGAGGTAAAGGATGGACTTATCTTGGATGTCGTAATCATCAATGGTGTGGCGGTCATCTAGTTGCTTATTTGCAAGGAACAAATAATGTTGGTGCAATATGAACCATTCCTTGTCACAAATTTTTGCTTTCACGCTGGCCACCGTATCCGAACTCTCCACCTTCAAAGGGATAATCTTTCCAGTCAGGGTTTGTACGAAGATTTGCATCTACACCACAATTACCAACAAAACTAATCAATAATAATAAATAACACCAGAAAAAGAAAAAAAAAACTAAAACATGTTACAATCTTTTTAGTCATTTAAAAAAAACGAATGAATTTCATATAAAATGATAGAGTTAAAATTCGATAGGAAAATGAAAATATCAAGACTTTAATTGAGAAGAACAAGTGAGGTAAAGAAAAGGAGATAGATACCTTGGGGGTTATGCAAATTTCTAACTTGAGTGGTTCGGAAGAACCAAATTGAATTAAAAGGAACTCTGATGAAAGAGTTTCTAAAGAAACTCGTTGGACATTCTTAGAAAAACTGTGGAACTTTGCATTGGATTTCTGTGACCTAACCAAAATATTATAATAGTAGCGTGGTTCAGAAGATTTGGGAGGACCAATGCAGCTAATATTGAATGCATTTTCCACACTCCTAGTTCTTTTATTTAGAATGAACAATTTCCCAACACTTTTCTCTTAAAGAATAATGGCTTCATCATTAAACTTCAAGGTGACAAAGAAGGGGCTATCATATGAAAATTGAATTCGAGAATCCTTGTGCTTATGGCTAAAATGGCTAGATAACACTTCAGATGACGTCACAAAGTCACAACCTAAAACGGGGCAGGAACATGGCACATAGATGCATTCTTCTTCATGCTTCTTCTTTCCACTATAAGTTATTTTCACCTTGCAACCATGTTTTACGTTCGGACATGATATTTTGATAGATTGCAATAGATTTTCAATGGATCTGGATCGTTTTAAGGTAATGCCTGGAAAACATCTTTGACACCTGGTCCCATGTTTAGAACAGCAGATAGAGCAAACAACATGACCATTATCACACTGAATTGCGACATACAAGAAAATCAGCAAGTTAGATTGGGAAACATTTCCTGGAATAAAATCAATTAAAATAAAGAGATTTTCTTTCAAAGGTTTCGTGCAATAGCAAGCCATGCAGTAAAATGTATAACAACCTCAATTTTAATTTTTTTCATATATGGGAGGAGGAATGTTAGTTGTTAATAATTATTTTTATTACGAGGGAGAGTTCCTTATCTAGGGGTGTAAAAGGCTCAAGCCGGACTAGGCTTTATAAAGTCTTAGTCTGGCATACTACAAGAACTATAGGCCTTGAGTCTAGCCTGACATTTTTAAAGATCTGGAAAAGCCTGAAAACTAATTTTACTACAAAGGCCTAGCAAAGCAAAATAAATAAATCAACTACTAAATAAGTCAAATCTTATGAAGATCACACGAACAAGTCTGCTACTAATAATCAAATTCAATGAAGACCTAATCGCATCAATGGCCTTCGACTAAAAAACCAAATCATATGAAGGCCTGAATTTATAAAGAAAGCTTCAACAATAGCCAAGTGAAAGCTATATTATATATATATATATATATATATATATATATATATATATATATATATATATATATATAAATGAACCGGTCTGACAAGTCTAATAGACTTTTTGTAAGCATTGTGATGCTCTATTTAATGAAATAGACTTTACAAAACGCCTGAGCCTATCCTTGTTATCAAGGAGGCGAGTGGGGTTAGGCTTTAAATAGATCATGTCGTCGAGATCTGTCGGGCAGTCGGCCTGTTCCCGATCATAGTTATCACTTAAACCCTATGTTCCTCACTCATTCTACCAAACCAGTTTATCATTTATGTGTTGAAATATTATTTAGCAAAAGTACATCATATAATAATGTGTTGAAAAAGTGATTTTTTTCACAACAAAGGTCTTTTAAATCTTGTTGTTAACATTTTCACATATTCTATAACAAAAATACACATGAGTTGTACTCATTTTCAATTAGAGATTATAATTCAGCTTTTTAAGTTTAGAAAACTAAACATGTTTAGGAGTATCGCAGAGGCAAAAAAATCACCAATATTTTGAGTTATCTAACATGTGTTGTAGCATATGTATGAGTGTCTGACACTATGCGTTCAATATAGAAACTTAGGCTACCCACTCATGGGATCGAACCAATAAAATTAATCATTTCCACATGATTCTCAAAAAAAATTTCCCTCAAAATATGAAAGGTGTATCAAAATCAATCACCACAAAATATGACAACAAATTAATTAATTATTCTAAGACTAAAAACAATAATATTGAATAACAATTGACATGCATACCTCGAACACAGGGATAGTCAAGAATGCAAAACAAATGCAGCAATCAAACGCATGAGGATTGGAAATCATCAAGGAATCAGAAGTCTCGTCACGGTGATTAGGCTATAATATTGATAAAAATGAAAAGTATTATACCATTTCACACCATTTTACAACTCTTAATAATATAAAAACACCATTACAACTTTATTATTATATAATCAAAAACAAAAAGGGGAGGGGTAATACCTCTTTAAACGTCTTTTTGAACATGTTGCTTTCGGATTTGCTAGATACTGATCGATCTCTCTCTCTCTTTTATGTAGTAACCGATACCTCTCTTTTAAAGGCAACTGAATTCTCAAATTTTTTTTTTTTGGTTACAAAAAGTTTAGGTGGATTCGGCTCCGGTCACCACCAGGGTCAGGGCAGGCCTCCGGGCCCAAAGGGCACTTACAGAGGTACTTACAGATCACCCACCAACACCGTCCTCACATCGGCAGTGGGAATCGAACACACAACCTTCTGAGGGGAAGTGGCCCGTTCCTTACCAACTGAGCCAACGTGTGTTGGTGAATTCTCAAATTCAAATCAATCCTAAAAAATAGTTTTAAAAAAAAACGTATATTTGTTTTAATTAGATTTAAACCAATCCTACAAAAAGCCATTCAAATGGATCTAATAAATGTATTCAAGTCAATCCTAATTGATGGGTCTAATTTTAGAAGTTTATTTATTGACCGTAATTTATGTGTTTAATTAGGTTCTTTTGATTTTTAGTGTACTAAAACATGTGTCCTCCCTCCCTTGAAAAAAATTATCATTTAGAGAAGTATCATAAAAATATTTGGATGAGAAACAACAATTTTGAGGCCCAAAGGTCTACATCGGTGTAAACTTAAATTGTGTTTGACAATTCAACAATTCACCTTACTTAGAGAATCACAAATAAATTTAAGTTCTGTACAATTCCACACTCTAATGTCAAACAAAGGGCGTGGATTACTCAACGATTTCAACTATTGTTAAAAGTTAAAAGTTAAATTCATAAGAAATGCAGCTCAAGATAAAACAGAAAGAACAAAAGTCAATTACTTGATAAGAAATGAAAAAGTCAGACTATTTGTTATCGATAATGTATGGTTTTTATACTTTATTCATAATGTATGATTTTTTTCTACTTATAAGGTGATTGTATTCGTTATAAGGGTCTCTGGTGGCGGAAAACGATGAGGTGGGAGGTTTCCTACTCTTAGATATAGTAATTGGGAATGGAGTGGTGGTCACCTAGTCATCAAGGAAGCCGATGGGTCAGGTTTTCATCTAGGTCTACGTGATTTCATCTAGGTTTTCATTGGGAGTGCACTGGGATCTCTTCCTTGTCATGAATCTTCTCTTTCACATTGACTATCGTGTATGATACTTTTGTGCTGCAATTAAGTTTCAATCGGACTATATTGCAAGAGTCACTCTGTGAGGTGAGAATTACTGAACGATTTCAGCTATTGTTCAAAAGTAAATATGTTTCTTCAACTGTTAAAAATCGTCCCCATTAAAAAAAACACATAAAACAACTAAAGACAAAACAAAAACAAAAGTCAAATCCATAATAAAAAGAATGAGGTGGTCATCTCGTCAACGGCGGAAAAGGATGAGGTGGACAATTGTCAAATGTTGGATGTACTAATCGGCAATCGTCTTCCGGCCGTCTAGTCCCAAGAGAACGCTAGAGTGAGACGGTTGATTCGTTATAAATGTTGTAATCGAAAAGGGTTAGGTTTCCATATAGGTATCTAACGCAAAAGATCAGACGTTGAGCGACCACTGGGATCTCAGTCTTGTCATGAATCATCTCTTTCAGTTTGTCTAACTTGTCTGATTTCTAAGGAAAAAAAATTAGTATGTCGCCCGGACAAATTTGTCATTGCGGTTTAAAAAAACACGGACAAATTTATAAGGAAAAAAAATAAGAGATAAATAATTTTCATCAATAAATAAAAAAAATGTTATATTTTTAGAGATTAAAAAACATTAGTATGTCGCCCGTGCATTGTACGGGTTAACATACTAGTAGGGTTATAACCTAGTATATAGCACAATCAAACAAATGTTTAACTTATATTATTCCTATTTTAAGGAGATTTTTTTTTTGAGGGGCCTATTCTAATGTTGTTCCTACTATAAATAGATTTAACTAATTTTTTTAAGAATAGAATAGATGATTGTTGATTAATGGACCTTGTGTAATAGGATCTCCCTTTACTTGGAGAGGTCCTATTATCATGGAGGAGGTCGCATTTTTGAGAGGTTGAATCGTGCACTTTGTAATGATCATCGGAGAGGTTGGATTTCTAAGATCAGCACCCTATTCTAATTCTTCCTCATGGTGATTTGAATGATATGATGTCTACGCCATTTCGGTTCAAGAGTGCTTGTTTGTTGGAGGTATCATATAAAGAGATTTTGAAGAGCACATGGAATGTTGGTGACATTGTGATGCATAGTCTCTCTTCTCTTCATAGTCAAGTGGATAACTGAAAATCACGTTCAATTGATAGTGATAATCATGTGTAGCGGACAAGTATGTCAAGGCTGGATGGTATTCAAAAATGTATTCAATAGGGTTGAGGTCAAGGTCGTTGGTTGAGATTGTAAAAGAAGCTTCAAGTGGAGATGGAAAAATAAATGACTTTTGAATGAGAATGGAAATTGGTGCATAAATGACTTGCTGTAAAGGCTGCCTAGTGAAATAATTAATAGGATGGCATCATTTCCTACACCGCGTGAAGATTATGGAACGGATATGTGTGTTTGGCCGGGTTCTAAAAGTGGAAAATTTTCAATTGCTTATACTTACAATTCTTTGTGTGGGTTTTGTTCCAACAACAGGGACAATATTTGGTCCTGGGTTTGGATATTGAATGTCATTGTGAGTACGTTGTTTAATATGGATCCTTCAACACGACAGGTTATTAACTAATGTCCGGCTTGCCAAGATACATCTAGGGTCACCATTGTGTTACCACTGTGGGGATGAGCTCGAGACCACATTACATGTTTTGAGAGATTGTCCATTAGCAATGGCCATTTGGATGAATACAGTATGAGTCTCGAACCGGAGCGGGTTTTTTGCAGCAAACTTGGAGGAATGGATTAATATTAATATGAGCGTAGAGTTGGGGCTGCAAGGTACTGCGACTTACGCAAATTTTTGGGCAACAACTTGTCACACAATGTGGAATTGAAGAAACAAAATGGTTCAAGAAGAGACTTTTTTGTTGCCCGTTAAACCGTGGATGGAAATTAGCAAAAGAGTACACCTATATGATTCAGTTTACAACAAGCAACAAGTGATGGATAATTGCATGTCGGTAATGGAGAACCTTGGGTGGCAACCTCTAACGATGGGATGGATTCAACTAAATACAGGTGGAGCTACTAGAGTTAATAGTGTGTATGGTTAAGGATGAATTTTGCGTAATGATACAGGTGAGTGGATATATGTGGATTTTCAAAGTGTCTGGGAGTGTGCAGTGCATTTGTAGCAGAGTTATGGGGAATTTTTTATGGTTTGAAGATAGCTAGAGAGTGTGGCTTTCATAAATTGGAGTTTCCTGTAGATTCAAGAGTAGTGGGGTCTAATCTTGAGTTTGGTAACCATGGGTCTGTTATTGGGTGGAGTTTGTAAATCAATATTAGAAGAAAATTTGGAGTTAAATTGGGAGGTTTGAATTTGTCATACCTTTAGAGAAGCAAATTCTTGTGCAAATGCTCTAGTGAATTTGGCATGTGATGGTGGCTTCTCTTTAATCATCTACGAACGGTGTCCCGTACAGATTAGTTTATATCTTTTAGTTGATTATGCTGGTGTGACAACACCTCGTTTGATTAGACATTATTGTCTTCTTTTAGGCTTAGGCCCTTTTGTATTCTAAAAAAAATCGTATTATAAATGTACACGGAATTTTTGGTACAAAACAATATTATTAATATTTTTGGCAAAAAAAAGGTCATTTTCAGTGCTCGTTTATTCAAAGCTAAATATGTTTCGAGTTTATTATTTGATGCTAGACTTCAATTAACTCCAGTTATGTGTGGAAAGCATTTGGAGTACTAAACCCCTACTCGATGAAGGCACTAGTTGCGGTGACTTTGTTGATGCTTCTCACTTTTAAGTTGCAGGGAGATGGTATCTTATTTTGTGCAAAAAGGTTCCATCAAAGATGAAAAACTTCTAGTCACAATTGTCTTCCAAGTAGACTACAGTTACAATATCGTGGAGTTGATTCTGCTACTAATTGCACGTTGTGTGATGAAGGTTTGGAAGATAGTATTGATCTATGTTTTCATTGTCCAAGTAGTGTTCACAGTTGTCGGAGAACGGAGCCCAACAATCATTGTAAAAGGATGGTGATAGACGCAAACAACTCCGCCTAGCACCAACATTTCATGGCTTCATAAATTATCTGATAGAATATGTATCCTGTTGCTGGAAAATGGGAAAGAACCCCCATAAGGCCCTATTACTCTCAAATGACAAGATGCCATTATCCTATATTCAGTTTATTTACTCTTAAATGTTTCAATCAAATTTTAAATGTTAAATTAAGACAATGAATTTAAATATAAACAAAACAAATATAGTGCTGAAACATCATATCAATATACCTCTACTCATAGTCATACATTAATTAATTATTAAATTTGAGTCGGTACCAATTATAGAAATCACGTTGTGGCATCATTGGTTCATTGTGTCTGAGTTTTTGTTGATGGTTTAAAAATATGATTTACATTGTAAATTTAGGACTTCAAGGGACATAATTCTTTTCAGGGAAAAAATGAAGAGTGTATTAGTTTATCACTCATGGCATATGCATGATCGACGCTGAAAGTTTTTCTAGTTTTGATGTTTCAGTCTCCTATGCAGCAGCAGCACTAGATGACTCAATGGCAAACTGCTTAGGGCCTCCAAATCCTTTTATATATCCAACTTTGCAACCATACATACTCTTGCAATTCACTACTTTTATTTCATACACAGGGAATCAGAGAATGGATTCAAGTTACTTGATTCATATCGATCAAATGATGTTTTGGTGCTGCAATTATGTTTCAATCAGACTATAGAGCAGGAGCCACTCTATGTCAGAATTACTGAACGATTTCAGCAATATTTGAAAAGTAAATGTGTTTCCTCAATTGTAAAAAATTAGACAAACCAAAGAAGAACAACAGTCAAATCTTCGACAAAGACTCTATGTTATCAATAACTAATGATTTCTCTACTTGTAGAGTGATTGTATTCATGATAAGGGTCACCAACGGCGGCAAACGATGAGGTGCACAATTGTCTGCTCTTTGATGTAGTAATCAGCGATGGTGTGGTGGTCTTCTAGTCCCCAAGGAGACGGAGGAGGAGATGGATGGTTGTCTTATCTTGGATGTTATAATCGGCAAGGGTCCGGCCGTCCTCTAGTTGTTTACCAGAAAAGATCAGACGTTGGTCGTGCACTGGGATGGCAGTCTTGTAAAGAATCTTCTCTTTCAAATTGACTACGTCGTCTGAACTATTAATCTTAATGGTCATCATCTCTCCATCCAGGCCTTTAACCCAGACTTCCATCTGCTCCACAATTGCCATTATATCAATAAAAGAAAATTTAAGACTGATATTTCAAGAATTGATCAAAAAATAAGATAAAATAATAAGTCTTTAATAGGAAAATAACCAACGCAAATAGAAGGATATGGGAGGTACCGTGAAGGTTACGCAAGTTATGCAAATTTCTAGCTTGAGAAGACTAGAAGAACCAGATGGAATCACAATGAGCTCTGATGAAAGATTTTCTAAAGTAACCCGTTGGACACTCTTCACAATAGAGTGTAATTTCAGTTTGCATTTCTGAGACGTAGCCAATATATCATACCGATACTCAAACCAACCAGCATTTTGATCAAAGTTGCAAATATTGATTGCATTTCCTAAATGCGTAGTACTATTATTGAGAATAAATTGTTTCCAATCGTTTTCCTCATAAAGAACAATGGTTTCATCATTAGACTTTAAGGAGACCACGAATGATTTACCATAACAGAATTTGATTCGAAAATCTCTGTGTTCAAACCTCAAATGATTAGACAACACAGTATTATTTGCAACAAAGCCACAACCTGAAAAGGGACAGTAACATGGCTTATAGATGCATTTTTCTTCATGCTTGCAACCATATGTTCTATTCGGACATGACACTTCGATAGACTGCAATAGATTCTCAATGGCTTTACAACGTTTTGAGCTAATGGACAATGAGCACTTGTGACACTTGTTCCGAAGTTTAGGGCAGCAGATAGAGCAAACAATATGACCATTATCACACTATATTGCAACAAAAAAGTAAATCATCAGATTAGACTTTCAACTAATTGCTAGAATAGCATAAAATATGATATGACATTTCTATGTAAGGCTTGTCAGCAAGTTATGCAATCAAAAGTATAAACAACATAAAGGTAGTCATTTTAAGTTTATTCTTCTCAAGATCTATGTACTCAATGACAGACTACAGCTGGCACCCAAAATGCTACGGAAATATACACAACAAAGTTCATACCATACACGTATAAAGTCTGAAAAATAGAAGGATGTACAAAATTAAAGACATTCATACTTATTTATCGAAGTGCATTGTTACTAATACTCAAACCCAATGTGAAGCAAATAAATAATTCTTGAACAGTATCAGAGTTTATCGGCAACTGGAGTCACCCTCCAACTGTCCATTCAGGACGTGACTGTGTATGTTACGAGTCCTAAACTGGTGGATCTCTAGCTGTGCTGCTCAAAAAATGAAACGAAACGCAACGCAATGCAACACAACGGGGTTTTTCTTATCACTATAGGAGAAATGTATTGCAGGCACTATTGAATACAAACTTGAAATATACTAGAAAAAGTATCAAATTTAATGAGAAGAAACATATTGCATATATGATAAAAAATTAACTCTTCTCATATATATATATATATATATATATAGACACACACACACATACATACATACCTGAAAGACGGGAATAGTTAAGGGTTGAAAACAATAACAGCAATCTTTTGCGGAATAAACGATCTCTTCACTGTCTTTGGTGAATGTCACCCTTTCATCTTTTGCCTAATAGTGATTATAAAAACAAATACATAATCAAAATCAAGTTTTTGAGTAAAGCATAATCACGTTCTTCTAGTACAATAAAATCAAGCTATTAAAACAAAAGATTCACGTAGAAACTAGAAAATATTACCTTCAAAAAAGAAAAAAGATTAGAAAATATAGGCAATTTCATTGTCAATGATTTTTGGCCGCAAACGATCTGTCCTTTGGTGCTTTTGAGTAAAGAATGTCTCTATCAAATGTAACCATATTTGACGCAAAATATGGCCACGCATGCATGGACTTTGCCAAAAAAAAATATGACCTCTCCGTTAATAATTATTATTTTTTCGATTGATTTATTAATTAATGTTACTATGAGAAATGCTAGCGTCCCTTTGTCACTCTCTCTCTTATTGGACCACGTCATCCTCTTTTTAAGCATGTTTTTTGGCTACCGGTTGTCTAGGTTACCGTAAAAAAGACTTGCTCAAGTTTTTACCCAGCACCACTACCACGTGAAACTCTCCCACATTTTTGCAGAAATCATCATCTTCAACCTATCAGATTCAAATACATATATCCTTCCTTAAAACTTCCATTTCCAAATTTTCATTCAATTTTCAATTACTATTTTAGTGTTTCTTTTCTGTTGTTTTGGGATTTCCAATTTTATATTGTTTGAATTTGTGTTTGTGATGACCCGATTCCGTTACAGTCACCGCCGTCAAAAGTCACGGCATCCTTTGTGATTATCAATTCTTAGGTGATGGCGGTGACAGGGTTTTTTGAAGCGGAGGTGGAGGTTCCGGTGGTGGTGATTGGAATTTCAATAGATTTCAAGGCACAGATAATTAGGATGAATGTTCGTCTTCGTTTCCGTGTACTAAGTTTGATTTCATGGATCAAAGTGTACGTTGATGGTTAAGGAACAAGGTTTCTCCAAGTTTTGTGAAGTTGTAAAAAAATTAAATAAGAAAATTAAAAAATAGAAAAACTTGTCCAACCAGTTAACAGGTAATGAGTTGTAACCAAAAAAAGTTAACAGGTAATGGGTTAAGAAAATTTTAAGACGTGGCAGCATACACAAGCGTGTGTCGAATGGCAACTGTTAGAGTGTTTGTTTGTAGCATATCTCATGTTACTATTTAATATATTTCTCCATACTTTTTTTAGTTTTTATTTTTGAGTTTTTTGAGTTAAATACATGAGTATCCAATTGTTCACGTATGTAAACACAAGTTAATTACAACAGGTGACCTGCTCACGTGAAACGTCCTATGTGGAGTCTCAAGAGCACTCTTAAGAAGTAAATGAATAATACACTGTTCTCCTTTTATAGTCCTCAAAGTGTTGGTTTAATGGGCCTTTCCGTGATCATTCAAGGCCCATTAAGATGTGATCCAGAACCTCCTGCTTTGAGTACGGCCACACGTGGACTAGGAAGCAACTCATCCATACTAGGCGCGTGGAGTTGAGATGTGATGATCGTCCGTACATGACACGTGGTATTAAGTTAAGATGAGATGAGCTGGCTGGCTTGACTTGAACTATCAATCCAGTGTTGACTGAAGACGTGCTGAGCTGGCTGGCTTGACTTGAACAATCAAACTAGTGTTGACTGAAGACGTGCTGAGCTGACTAGCTTGACTTGAACAATCAATCCAGTGTTGACTGAAGACGTGCCGAGCTGGCTGGCTTGACTTGAACAATCAAACCAGTGTTGACTGAAGACGTGCTGAACTGACTGGCTTGACTTGAACAATCAAATGGAAATGGTCTACCCATGCCAGTCCACCAATCATATTCTATTATATTGTCCCTTCAAAAATATTATATTATTACTATTCCTAGCGGAAAGACACACTAATATTATATTATTATATTATATTACCGTCTATCCATATTTTTTTCTTGTATTTCGTTTTATATATCTTCTCATATTATACTCTCTCCGATTATGTATATAAGAAAAAGTTGGGTCATCAAAACTTAATATGTTGTCCAAATTTTAAACTAAATACATCAATTTTTGTTGATCCAATTTTCTCTTGTAAATTATATATATAGAAGAGATCCATTGACTCAAAGAGTAACTCAATAGAGTTACTTCAAATCTTCACCCTCCATTTGATTTTAATCCGACGGGTGCTAATATGGTTTTAATTACTACTCATGTGACCCTTTTTATGTCTCATTTCTCCTAAACATTCTTCTCTTTATTTCCCAGAAAACTTAAACGCAAGTTGCTGATATGGCTGATACCTAACTCCATTCATTCACATTGTGCTTATCCAATCAAATTTTTTCATGGCATCAATATTTCTTTTATTTGGATACAAATCAGATATTCCATCAATTTCGACAATCATGGGTTCCATTTTCTTCTATCAGTTTCTAGATTATAGATTTTATGTGTATTTGATAGAAAGATCACGCCATGAGCAATCTGATTAGAAACAAGAACAACACCATGATCGGTTTATTTATTCTTGAAAATTGGAGGTTTAATTAACCACGAATTGGAAGTTAAACAATCTAAAACATGAATTGTGTCTAAATTAAAGATCCCTTTTTTTGTTTCTAAATAATTGCAGGGAAATTAGAAGAAAATAAAAAACAAATGAAAACTAAAATTTATTACTAGAACTCATGCATGAATGAAAACGGGTGATGATAGCATCCAAAAAATGAGAGTGAAACGAGGGAGGAGTTGGATTTTTCGTCAAATGCAGAAAGAAAAAAAAACAAAGGTATGGAAGAGAAATAGTGTGGGAGAACTTAATTTAGGGTTCTCTTTAGATGATTAATAATTAATTTGAACCATTAGATTAAAACTAAATGAAGGGATTAAGGTTTGGAGTAACTCAATACACTTACGCTTGAAGTCAATGGATCCCTTCTCTTTTTAAGTAGTTTAACGACCATTATTTCACCTCTTAAAATAAACAAGTGGATAATTTTGGGTTTGAAATCTCGACCTATACATATTTTAATGTCTATGCCAACTAAGATATTCTTATGACTATACTATTAGTATTGTCATCAAGGATGAATGGGAAGTTGTATAGCTCAACTGTCTGTAGCTAAAGGTTCATTGGTATTCTGGCCGTCTGTAATTGTCTGTAGCTACGATTCTGTTTGTAGCTAAAAGCTAAACAAGAAAATGAAATTTTTTGACGTCTGTCTACAGACTACACTTGTATATTTTACTAAACATTGTAAATATTCATTTAATTTTTATTTCTAATCTGATTAATAAGTTATCCACAATATTGATACTTCAATTAATTTCTAAATTAAGTTTACTAAAACTATGTTAAGTATCTTAAAAATATATCCCATGAAAAGGAAATAGATAAAACACATAATAACACATAATTACAAGCAATTTTTTGGGATAAGTAGATTTTTTTTATTAAAGGGATAATTAGATTTGATAACAAATACATCTAAAGATAATGTTTTTTTAACTCAAATGAGGTGTAGATTGTGAACCAACTAGAACTGCAACACTATAAGTAGATGAAATAGAAAGGGGTAAAGAATCAAATCCAGACCCGGGGTAAACAACCACAATATAACATCAAGCATCAGTGGAAATGAAGCAATAGGATCAGAGTAGTGAATGAAAAATCGAACCTAGCATACCACAACGTCTGATCGCGTCAGTGGCTGCAGATGGTTGTGAGGAGACGAAAGATATCATGATTGTACCAGCATACATGGAGGCTACATGGCAGTGGTGAGGTTTGGTTCTTTGTATTTTAAGTTTACAAAAACATGCATTCACTAGAATAGAATTAATGTTCCCTCCCTCCCTTGAAGAAATCATCATCACCATGTGAAAGAAAGTTTCATAAAATTATTTAAGGATGACAAATAACAATTCAACAGTTTTGTCAAGGTTTATGAGGCCTAAGACCTCATAATCATCATCAGCTAGAAATTAAAACGTGTAGATGTTTGCAACTGAATTTCATAGCGTTGATGCTTTCACTGAAACAACAACAAGTAACTCGAATGATGTCTCCTAAGACCTAATCTGGACTAATAGATAAAGAATTCAAACATGTTTGCAAAGAATCTTGCCTGAATTCAAACATGTTAACTAGAATATTCCTAATCACTTGTTGTCAACGTCAATTGCAGGAGTGATCGAATGTATCCATGCGAGAATAACTCTACAGTTTTAGCTAAAGTTTGAAAACTGAATCTATTTCTTCAATTGCAGAAAATCATCCATGATAAAAAAAAAAAAAAAAAACCTTTTTACAGCTCAAGAAAAAAAAAGGAAAAATTCAAATCCTTAAACAAGAAATGCAAAAGTCAAGGACTCCATGTTAACAATAATGTATGATTTATCTAGCTAGGGTGAGTGGTTGTCATCATGATGAGGGTCGCCGACGAGGTAAAGGATGGACTTATCTTGGATGTCGTAATCATCAATGGTGTGGCGGTCATCTAGTTGCTTATTTGCAAGGAACAAATAATGTTGGTGCAATATGAACCATTCCTTGTCACAAATTTTTGCTTTCACGCTGGCCACCGTATCCGAACTCTCCACCTTCAAAGGGATAATCTTTCCAGTCAGGGTTTGTACGAAGATTTGCATCTACACCACAATTACCAACAAAACTAATCAATAATAATAAATAACACCAGAAAAAGAAAAAAAAAAACTAAAACATGTTACAATCTTTTTAGTCATTTAAAAAAAACGAATGAATTTCATATAAAATGATAGAGTTAAAATTCGATAGGAAAATGAAAATATCAAGACTTTAATTGAGAAGAACAAGTGAGGTAAAGAAAAGGAGATAGATACCTTGGGGGTTATGCAAATTTCTAACTTGAGTGGTTCGGAAGAACCAAATTGAATTAAAAGGAACTCTGATGAAAGAGTTTCTAAAGAAACTCGTTGGACATTCTTAGAAAAACTGTGGAACTTTGCATTGGATTTCTGTGACCTAACCAAAATATTATAATAGTAGCGTGGTTCAGAAGATTTGGGAGGACCAATGCAGCTAATATTGAATGCATTTTCCACACTCCTAGTTCTTTTATTTAGAATGAACAATTTCCCAACACTTTTCTCTTAAAGAATAATGGCTTCATCATTAAACTTCAAGGTGACAAAGAAGGGGCTATCATATGAAAATTGAATTCGAGAATCCTTGTGCTTATGGCTAAAATGGCTAGATAACACTTCAGATGACGTCACAAAGTCACAACCTAAAACGGGGCAGGAACATGGCACATAGATGCATTCTTCTTCATGCTTCTTCTTTCCACTATAAGTTATTTTCACCTTGCAACCATGTTTTACGTTCGGACATGATATTTTGATAGATTGCAATAGATTTTCAATGGATCTGGATCGTTTTAAGGTAATGCCTGGAAAACATCTTTGACACCTGGTCCCATGTTTAGAACAGCAGATAGAGCAAACAACATGACCATTATCACAATGAATTGCGACATACAAGAAAATCAGCAAGTTAGATTGGGAAACATTTCCTGGAATAAAATCAATTAAAATAAAGAGATTTTCTTTCAAAGGTTTCGTGCAATAGCAAGCCATGCAGTAAAATGTATAACAACCTCAATTTTAATTTTTTTCATATATGGGAGGAGGAATGTTAGTTGTTAATAATTATTTTTATTACGAGGGAGAGTTCCTTATCTAGGGGTGTAAAAGGCTCAAGCCGGACTAGGCTTTATAAAGTCTTAGTCTGGCATACTACAAGAACTATAGGCCTTGAGTCTAGCCTGACATTTTTAAAGATCTGGAAAAGCCTGAAAACTAATTTTACTACAAAGGCCTAGCAAAGCAAAATAAATAAATCAACTGCTAAATAAGTCAAATCTTATGAAGATCACACGAACAAGTCTGCTACTAATAATCAAATTCAATGAAGACCTAATCGCATCAATGGCCTTCGACTAAAAAACCAAATCATATGAAGGCCTGAATTTATAAAGAAAGCTTCAACAATAGCCAAGTGAAAGCTATATTATATATATATATATATATATATATATATATATATATATATAAATGAACCGGTCTGACAAGTCTAATAGACTTTTTGTAAGCATTGTGATGCTCTATTTAATGAAATAGACTTTACAAAACGCCTGAGCCTATCCTTGTTATCAAGGAGGCGAGTGGGGTTAGGCTTTAAATAGATCATGTCGTCGAGATCTGTCGGGCAGTCGGCCTGTTCCCGATCATAGTTATCACTTAAACCCTATGTTCCTCACTCATTCTACCAAACCAGTTTATCATTTATGTGTTGAAATATTATTTAGCAAAAGTACATCATATAATAATGTGTTGAAAAAGTGATTTTTTTCACAACAAAGGTCTTTTAAATCTTGTTGTTAACATTTTCACATATTCTATAACAAAAATACACATGAGTTGTACTCATTTTCAATTAGAGATTATAATTCAGCTTTTTAAGTTTAGAAAACTAAACATGTTTAGGAGTATCGCAGAGGCAAAAAAATCACCAATATTTTGAGTTATCTAACATGTGTTGTAGCATATGTATGAGTGTCTGACACTATGCGTTCAATATAGAAACTTAGGCTACCCACTCATGGGATCGAACCAATAAAATTAATCATTTCCACATGATTCTCAAAAAAAATTTCCCTCAAAATATGAAAGGTGTATCAAAATCAATCACCACAAAATATGACAACAAATTAATTAATTATTCTAAGACTAAAAACAATAATATTGAATAACAATTGACATGCATACCTCGAACACAGGGATAGTCAAGAATGCAAAACAAATGCAGCAATCAAACGCATGAGGATTGGAAATCATCAAGGAATCAGAAGTCTCGTCACGGTGATTAGGCTATAATATTGATAAAAATGAAAAGTATTATACCATTTCACACCATTTTACAACTCTTAATAATATAAAAACACCATTACAACTTTATTATTATATAATCAAAAACAAAAAGGGGAGGGGTAATACCTCTTTAAACGTCTTTTTGAACATGTTGCTTTCGGATTTGCTAGATACTGATCGATCTCTCTCTCTCTTTTATGTAGTAACCGATACCTCTCTTTTAAAGGCAACTGAATTCTCAAATTTTTTTTTTTTGGTTACAAAAAGTTTAGGTGGATTCGGCTCCGGTCACCACCAGGGTCAGGGCAGGCCTCCGGGCCCAAAGGGCACTTACAGAGGTACTTACAGATCACCCACCAACACCGTCCTCACATCGGCAGTGGGAATCGAACACACAACCTTCTGAGGGGAAGTGGCCCGTTCCTTACCAACTGAGCCAACGTGTGTTGGTGAATTCTCAAATTCAAATCAATCCTAAAAAATAGTTTAAAAAAAAAACGTATATTTGTTTTAATTAGATTTAAACCAAATCCTACAAAAAGCCATTCAAATGGATCTAATAAATGTATTCAAGTCAATCCTAATTGATGGGTCTAATTTTAGAAGTTTATTTATTGACCGTAATTTATGTGTTTAATTAGGTTCTTTTGATTTTTAGTGTACTAAAACATGTGTCCTCCCTCCCTTGAAAAAAATTATCATTTAGAGAAGTATCATAAAAATATTTGGATGAGAAACAACAATTTTGAGGCCCAAAGGTCTACATCGGTGTAAACTTAAATTGTGTTTGACAATTCAACAATTCACCTTACTTAGAGAATCACAAATAAATTTAAGTTCTGTACAATTCCACACTCTAATGTCAAACAAAGGGCGTGGATTACTCAACGATTTCAACTATTGTTAAAAGTTAAAAGTTAAATTCATAAGAAATGCAGCTCAAGATAAAACAGAAAGAACAAAAGTCAATTACTTGATAAGAAATGAAAAAGTCAGACTATTTGTTATCGATAATGTATGGTTTTTATACTTTATTCATAATGTATGATTTTTTTCTACTTATAAGGTGATTGTATTCGTTATAAGGGTCTCTGGTGGCGGAAAACGATGAGGTGGGAGGTTTCCTACTCTTAGATATAGTAATTGGGAATGGAGTGGTGGTCACCTAGTCATCAAGGAAGCCGATGGGTCAGGTTTTCATCTAGGTCTACGTGATTTCATCTAGGTTTTCATTGGGAGTGCACTGGGATCTCTTCCTTGTCATGAATCTTCTCTTTCACATTGACTATCGTGTATGATACTTTTGTGCTGCAATTAAGTTTCAATCGGACTATATTGCAAGAGTCACTCTGTGAGGTGAGAATTACTGAACGATTTCAGCTATTGTTCAAAAGTAAATATGTTTCTTCAACTGTTAAAAATCGTCCCCATTAAAAAAAACACATAAAACAACTAAAGACAAAACAAAAACAAAAGTCAAATCCATAACAAAAGTCAAATCGTCTTCCGGCCGTCTAGTCCCAAGAGAACGCTAGAGTGAGACGGTTGATTCGTTATAAATGTTGTAATCGAAAAGGGTTAGGTTTCCATATAGGTATCTAACGCAAAAGATCAGACGTTGAGCGACCACTGGGATCTCAGTCTTGTCATGAATCATCTCTTTCAGTTTGTCTAACTTGTCTGATTTCTAAGGAAAAAAAATTAGTATGTCGCCCGGACAAATTTGTCATTGCGGTTTAAAAAAACACGGACAAATTTATAAGGAAAAAAAATAAGAGATAAATAATTTTCATCAATAAATAAAAAAAATGTTATATTTTTAGAGATTAAAAAACATTAGTATGTCGCCCGTGCATTGTACGGGTTAACATACTAGTAGGGTTATAACCTAGTATATAGCACAATCAAACAAATGTTTAACTTATATTATTCCTATTTTAAGGAGATTTTTTTTTTTGAGGGGCCTATTCTAATGTTGTTCCTACTATAAATAGATTTAACTAATTTTTTTAAGAATAGAATAGATGATTGTTGATTAATGGACCTTGTGTAATAGGATCTCCCTTTACTTGGAGAGGTCCTATTATCATGGAGGAGGTCGCATTTTTGAGAGGTTGAATCGTGCACTTTGTAATGATCATCGGAGAGGTTGGATTTCTAAGATCAGCACCCTATTCTAATTCTTCCTCATGGTGATTTGAATGATATGATGTCTACGCCATTTCGGTTCAAGAGTGCTTGTTTGTTGGAGGTATCATATAAAGAGATTTTGAAGAGCACATGGAATGTTGGTGACATTGTGATGCATAGTCTCTCTTCTCTTCATAGTCAAGTGGATAACTGAAAATCACGTTCAATTGATAGTGATAATCATGTGTAGCGGACAAGTATGTCAAGGCTGGATGGTATTCAAAAATGTATTCAATAGGGTTGAGGTCAAGGTCGTTGGTTGAGATTGTAAAAGAAGCTTCAAGTGGAGATGGAAAAATAAATGACTTTTGAATGAGAATGGAAATTGGTGCATAAATGACTTGCTGTAAAGGCTGCCTAGTGAAATAATTAATAGGATGGCATCATTTCCTACACCGCGTGAAGATTATGGAACGGATATGTGTGTTTGGCCGGGTTCTAAAAGTGGAAAATTTTCAATTGCTTATACTTACAATTCTTTGTGTGGGTTTTGTTCCAACAACAGGGACAATATTTGGTCCTGGGTTTGGATATTGAATGTCATTGTGAGTACGTTGTTTAATATGGATCCTTCAACACGACAGGTTATTAACTAATGTCCGGCTTGCCAAGATACATCTAGGGTCACCATTGTGTTACCACTGTGGGGATGAGCTCGAGACCACATTACATGTTTTGAGAGATTGTCCATTAGCAATGGCCATTTGGATGAATACAGTATGAGTCTCGAACCGGAGCGGGTTTTTTGCAGCAAACTTGGAGGAATGGATTAATATTAATATGAGCGTAGAGTTGGGGCTGCAAGGTACTGCGACTTACGCAAATTTTTGGGCAACAACTTGTCACACAATGTGGAATTGAAGAAACAAAATGGTTCAAGAAGAGACTTTTTTGTTGCCCGTTAAACCGTGGATGGAAATTAGCAAAAGAGTACACCTATATGATTCAGTTTACAACAAGCAACAAGTGATGGATAATTGCATGTCGGTAATGGAGAACCTTGGGTGGCAACCTCTAACGATGGGATGGATTCAACTAAATACAGGTGGAGCTACTAGAGTTAATAGTGTGTATGGTTAAGGATGAATTTTGCGTAATGATACAGGTGAGTGGATATATGTGGATTTTCAAAGTGTCTGGGAGTGTGCAGTGCATTTGTAGCAGAGTTATGGGGAATTTTTTATGGTTTGAAGATAGCTAGAGAGTGTGGCTTTCATAAATTGGAGTTTCCTGTAGATTCAAGAGTAGTGGGGTCTAATCTTGAGTTTGGTAACCATGGGTCTGTTATTGGGTGGAGTTTGTAAATCAATATTAGAAGAAAATTTGGAGTTAAATTGGGAGGTTTGAATTTGTCATACCTTTAGAGAAGCAAATTCTTGTGCAAATGCTCTAGTGAATTTGGCATGTGATGGTGGCTTCTCTTTAATCATCTACGAACGGTGTCCCGTACAGATTAGTTTATATCTTTTAGTTGATTATGCTGGTGTGACAACACCTCGTTTGATTAGACATTATTGTCTTCTTTTAGGCTTAGGCCCTTTTGTATTCTAAAAAAAATCGTATTATAAATGTACACGGAATTTTTGGTACAAAACAATATTATTAATATTTTTGGCAAAAAAAAGGTCATTTTCAGTGCTCGTTTATTCAAAGCTAAATATGTTTCGAGTTTATTATTTGATGCTAGACTTCAATTAACTCCAGTTATGTGTGGAAAGCATTTGGAGTACTAAACCCCTACTCGATGAAGGCACTAGTTGCGGTGACTTTGTTGATGCTTCTCACTTTTAAGTTGCAGGGAGATGGTATCTTATTTTGTGCAAAAAGGTTCCATCAAAGATGAAAAACTTCTAGTCACAATTGTCTTCCAAGTAGACTACAGTTACAATATCGTGGAGTTGATTCTGCTACTAATTGCACGTTGTGTGATGAAGGTTTGGAAGATAGTATTGATCTATGTTTTCATTGTCCAAGTAGTGTTCACAGTTGTCGGAGAACGGAGCCCAACAATCATTGTAAAAGGATGGTGATAGACGCAAACAACTCCGCCTAGCACCAACATTTCATGGCTTCATAAATTATCTGATAGAATATGTATCCTGTTGCTGGAAAATGGGAAAGAACCCCCATAAGGCCCTATTACTCTCAAATGACAAGATGCCATTATCCTATATTCAGTTTATTTACTCTTAAATGTTTCAATCAAATTTTAAATGTTAAATTAAGACAATGAATTTAAATATAAACAAAACAAATATAGTGCTGAAACATCATATCAATATACCTCTACTCATAGTCATACATTAATTAATTATTAAATTTGAGTCGGTACCAATTATAGAAATCACGTTGTGGCATCATTGGTTCATTGTGTCTGAGTTTTTGTTGATGGTTTAAAAATATGATTTACATTGTAAATTTAGGACTTCAAGGGACATAATTCTTTTCAGGGAAAAAATGAAGAGTGTATTAGTTTATCACTCATGGCATATGCATGATCGACGCTGAAAGTTTTTCTAGTTTTGATGTTTCAGTCTCCTATGCAGCAGCAGCACTAGATGACTCAATGGCAAACTGCTTAGGGCCTCCAAATCCTTTTATATATCCAACTTTGCAACCATACATACTCTTGCAATTCACTACTTTTATTTCATACACAGGGAATCAGAGAATGGATTCAAGTTACTTGATTCATATCGATCAAATGATGTTTTGGTGCTGCAATTATGTTTCAATCAGACTATAGAGCAGGAGCCACTCTATGTCAGAATTACTGAACGATTTCAGCAATATTTAAAAAGTAAATGTGTTTCCTCAATTGTAAAAAATCAGACAAACCAAAGAAGAACAACAGTCAAATCTTCGACAAAGACTCTATGTTATCAATAACTAATGATTTCTCTACTTGTAGAGTGATTGTATTCATGATAAGGGTCACCAACGGCGGCAAACGATGAGGTGCACAATTGTCTGCTCTTTGATGTAGTAATCAGCGATGGTGTGGTGGTCTTCTAGTCCCCAAGGAGGCGGAGGAGGAGATGGATGGTTGTCTTATCTTGGATGTTATAATCGGCAAGGGTCCGGTCGTCCTCTAGTTGTTTACCAGAAAAGATCAGACGTTGGTCGTGCACTGGGATGGCAGTCTTGTAAATAATCTTCTCTTTCAAATTGACTACGTCGTCTGAACTATTAATCTTAATGGTCATCATCTCTCCATCCAGGCCTTTAACCCAGACTTCCATCTGCTCCACAATTGCCATTATATCAATAAAAGAAAATTTAAGACTGATATTTCAAGAATTGATCAAAAAATAAGATAAAATAATAAGTCTTTAATAGGAAAATAATGTAATATCCCGCGAAATTATAAATAGACTGATGTATCAGTTGAGCATGTCAAGACCGAAATAATTTCTAAAGGGTTAATTAGTTATTGAGAAATTATATGGTAACAAGTAATGGAGGGTAAATGTGTCTTTTCCCTTGGAGGGTATTTTGGCAATTTGGGTCTTGAGATTTTTTTTAAGTGGAAAAGTCCACATTTTTCTCTATCCTTATTCCTTCCACACACTTCCTCTCACTTTGTGGAAAAGCTCTTTCCCTTATCTCTTCCTTCCTCTCGGCTCACTCCCTCATTCTCAATAAACCACCAAAATCCAACCTTAATCCTTTTAAAAATCAATATGCAAGTGATCATTCTTGTTCCTCAACACACTAGGAACCTTCAGCAAGCTTTGAATCCCCTTATTATTCCCTCTATGCCACGTGACCCATCCTTTCTCTTGTTCTCTTGGCTTGGAAATTTGTTAAATTGGTAGTTTTGTTATGTGTTTGTGGTTTTGAGGCAAAAGCTTGGTTCTTGGCAAGAAATTGAAGTGGGTATAGAGGAATGGTATGACATGTATGTTTGGAGCTGCAAGGACAAGAAGAATTGATAGAGAATTTTAAAGAATTGGAGCTTATGTTCATCAATGGTAGTTCATCCACAATTTACAAGGTGAGTTCATTTTCTAGGTTTGAAATTGTAATATATAGAGGTGAATTTGATATTGATGATAGCTTAAGGGGATAGTAATTTAATAACCTTAAAATGTACAGTTGTTGTGGTATTTTGAATTGGTGTTGCTGTCGAAATTGAATGCTATTGTTAGATTGGTTACGGTTGAGTTTTATGAATAATTGGCTAAAATTCGTATAAACCTGCTGTCGGAAAAACTGTCGTAAGTACGTGTAAAGGAATCATTTTTGAGTGAGAATTGTACCATTGGAAAATAGACAGAATTTAACATGAAGTGGGCTTTAGAAAACTTTAATTTCGTTATGATATGGCTGAGAAAATTGAGTTAGAAGTTCAGTTGCTGAAATTGAAAGTCTGCACTATTGTTGCTGGAATGTTTATGTTATATCTCTCTGTACGTACGTCATTTTGCAGTGGGACTTGGACCATTTGAAAGCAGACAAAATTTAACACGAAATAGGCTTTGGAATGGATTGATTCAATTATGTTATGATGGAGAAAATTAAGTTACAAGTTTCAGATGTTAATGAAAAATTACTGCAGAAAATAGCTTCAGTGCAGGATTTTTAATAATTTATTGATTTTGAATTTTTAGACGGGACCAATTGCATAAGTTGAAATTATAAGCTGGCTGCATACAGTAAAATAATCATAAATGTTTGATTTGATATGAATGATTCAATCATAGGTTTTATGGACTGCTGTGCTGGAATTGATTTCTGCAGATCAGTTTCAGTGTTAGATTTTTCTGAAATTGATTACCTTGAATTTGGATATGGGACCAAATGCATTGTCTTCGTGTGTGTGTTGGTCATGTACAGAAAAGTTTACAAAAATTTATAACTTCAATTTATATGTCTTTTGTGGCTTTGAATGACAGATGATTTAGCAGAAAATTCTGTTTTTTATAATCAATGTATACTTTCATGTTCTATGCTTTTTCTAAGAGATCTTAAATGATGAAAGTTACATGAAAGGATGATGGTTGATCTAAAGGTGAATTCGATGTGAAATTTGACATTCTTGTTCGTAGTATGTAAATGTCTCATAAATATTTAGATAACTGATAAGTTGAGTGAGAAAATTAGGATTCATCCTAGCTAGGTGGATTCTCCGTCTACGACGGAACGTGTAAGAAGGGGTAAACGGGGCACCGTCTATCGGAGTTGATATATCTTCACCTTACCTATTAATGTTGAGGTAACTAACTTGTCAGTGATTGTTCTAATGTAACGATCATTTATGTTCACAAGTCGGTTAGTTTAGGTTATCGAGGTTTTCCCACGTTTGATAACCTAGAGGATTGCTTATATTATTTATAAGTGATAATTGTAAGAGGATTGTTTATATTATTTATAAGTGATGATTTTAAGAATAAGTGATTTGATAGTAATGTTAATTGTGCATAATTAATTGATGTTAGTATATGATGCTAATATAAATGTTGGAGGGAAATTCTATCAACGCGAATGATTTATATAATTATAGTAATGATTTGAAAGAAAATTGAAATGACGAGAAAAATTGAAATGAGTAACATGCTTATAGAAAAAGAAAGAAAGAAAGAAAGAAAGAAAAAGAAAAAAAAATGAGAATATTAAGAAAAACTCCGTTTGCTGCAACGAAGAGATAATGTGGTATATTCCGTTCACCACAACGAAGAGATAATGTGGTATATTCCGTTCACCACAACGAAGAGATAATGTGGTATATTTCCGTTCGCCACAACGAAGAGATAATGTGGTATATTCCGTTCACCACAACGAAGAGATAATGTGGTACATTCCGTTCGCCACAACGAAGAGATAATGTGGTACATTCCGTTCGCCACAACGAAGAGATAATGTGGTATATACACACATATTGAAATGTGTAATTAATGATATAAAAGAAAAATTCAATTATGGAACCAAGGAAAAATTCTAAGGACGCTCCAACATGAATACTAACATAGTATCCGCATATTAACATGAAAGTTATGTTTAGAATAAATTGGCTACGAAGTAATAGTTCATGGGCCTTTTTACCAAACGATGGAAATTGAGAAATTTTAGTTATGGAACTCCGGCTTAGCTAGCCGAAATTAGTTGTTTTCAGAAAAGGATCAGAGACATACCCAGATAAGTATGTCAAAGTATAAGCTATACCAGAATACGATATATTGGAGATATGTTTATGATTATTATGGATTATGATGATTATGTTTATGATTAAAGTTATGAGTATGACTATATTTATTATATGATCAAAATAGTATTTCAAACAGCGATTTTAGTTATCCCTTGATCGCTCAGTTATGCATAATGAAATTGTATAAACCCAAAATGGGTTAAGTTTAGAAATATATGGCGATCCTAGGTTCCCCGAGGTTGCCTACAACCTAGGATAGATGGAACTCACTGAGACATCTTGTCTCACCCAAATCCCTTTTATGTATTTCAGATGTACAAGTCATTATACGATAGGATGACTCGTGATGAAGAAGCAGACATAGCTGGATCATATAACGTACATGTCAGTGGTACTATTTCTAAGGTAACAGGTGAGAAATTCTATGATTTGTTCAGAGAGTATTTATTTATTGTAATTTTAATGTACCCGACGCCAAGTTTAACACTCATGCTAGATATCCTAGGTAATTTTCTAGTAGGGGTGTTTCATTTTGGTATCAGAGCAGGTCGATTCAGATCGTGCATTGGGTCATTAGAATGCAATAAAATGCAGTAGGACTATTGGGTTCCAGATATTTATTCCAAATGTCATGTCTAGCTGAGCCTGATCAACTCAAACTAGTATATGACATTTAGAACAAATGTCTGAGAGCTGAATAGGACCTTGGAGGAATGAAGTGTACGAAGAAGGTAAGGCATGATGTGAAGTTTATAATGAATTCTCTTAAGGAAGTATTCAACGCCAATGGTGGCTGGTAATCAGTTCGTAACAGACGTATGCTGGAATCTAAAGTTGAAAGTTGGATAAATTATTTGTGCTTATTAGCAAGTAAATCGCTAAATTTCGAGGACGAAATTTCTTTAAGGGGGATAGATTGTAATATCCCGCGAAATTATAAATAGACTGATGTATCAGTTGAGCATGTCAAGACCGAAATAATTTCTAAAGGGTTAATTAGTTATTGAGAAATTATATGGTAACAAGTAATGGAGGGTAAATGTGTCTTTTCCCTTGGAGGGTATTTTGGCAATTTGGGTCTTGAGATTTTTTTTAAGTGGAAAAGTCCACATTTTTCTCTATCCTTCCACACACTTCCTCTCACTTTGTGGAAAAGCTCTTTCCCTTATCTCTTCCTTCCTCTCGGCTCACTCCCTCATTCTCAATAAACCACCAAAATCCAACCTTAATCCTTTTAAAAATCAATATGCAAGTGATCATTCTTGTTCCTCAACACACTAGGAACCTTCAGCAAGCTTTGAATCCCCTTATTATTCCCTCTATGCCACGTGACCCATCCTTTCTCTTGTTCTCTTGGCTTGGAAATTTGTTAAATTGGTAGTTATGTTATGTGTTTGTGGTTTTGAGGCAAAAGCTTGGTTCTTGGCAAGAAATTGAAGTGGGTATAGAGGAATGGTATGACATGTATGTTTGGAGCTGCAAGGACAAGAAGAATTGATAGAGAATTTTAAAGAATTGGAGCTTATGTTCATCAATGGTAGTTCATCCACAATTTACAAGGTGAGTTCCTTTTCTAGGTTTGAAATTGTAATATATAGAGGTGAATTTGATATTGATGATAGCTTAAGGGGATAGTAATTTAATAACCTTAAAATGTACAGTTGTGGTATTTTGAATTGGTGTTGCTGTCGAAATTGAATGCTATTGTTAGATTGGTTACGGTTGAGTTTTATGAATAATTGGCTAAAATTCGTATAAACCTGCTGTCGGAAAAACTGTCGTAAGTACGTGTAAAGGAATCATTTTTGAGTGAGAATTGTACCATTGGAAAATAGACAGAATTTAACATGAAGTGGGCTTTAGAAAACTTTAATTTCGTTATGATATGGCTGAGAAAATTGAGTTAGAAGTTCAGTTGCTGAAATTGAAAGTCTGCACTATTGTTGCTGGAATGTTTATGTTATATCTCTCTGTACGTACGTCATTTTGCAGTGGGACTTGGACCATTTGAAAGCAGACAAAATTTAACACGAAATAGGCTTTGGAATGGATTGATTCAATTATGTTATGATGGAGAAAATTAAGTTACAAGTTTCAGATGTTAATGAAAAATTACTGCAGAAAATAGCTTCAGTGCAGGATTTTTAATAATTTATTGATTTTGAATTTTTAGACGGGACCAATTGCATAAGTTGAAATTATAAGCTGGCTGCATACAGTAAAATAATCATAAATGTTTGATTTGATATGAATGATTCAATCATAGGTTTTATGGACTGCTGTGCTGGAATTGATTTCTGCAGATCAGTTTCAGTGTTAGATTTTTCTGAAATTGATTACCTTGAATTTGGATATGGGACCAAATGCATTGTCTTCGTGTGTGTGTTGGTCATGTACAGAAAAGTTTACAAAAATTTATAACTTCAATTTATATGTCTTTTGTGGCTTTGAATGACAGATGATTTAGCAGAAAATTCTGTTTTTTATAATCAATGTATACTTTCATGTTCTATGCTTTTTCTAAGAGATCTTAAATGATGAAAGTTACATGAAAGGATGATGGTTGATCTAAAGGTGAATTCGATGTGAAATTTGACATTCTTGTTCGTAGTATGTAAATGTCTCATAAATATTTAGATAACTGATAAGTTGAGTGAGAAAATTAGGATTCATCCTAGCTAGGTGGATTCTCCGTCTACGACGGAACGTGTAAGAAGGGGTAAACGGGGCACCGTCTATCGGAGTTAATATATCTTCACCTTACCTATTAATGTTGAGGTAACTAACTTGTCAGTGATTGTTCTAATGTAACGATCATTTATGTTCACAAGTCGGTTAGTTTAGGTTATCGAGGTTTTCCCACGTTTGATAACCTAGAGGATTGCTTATATTATTTATAAGTGATAATTGTAAGAGGATTGTTTATATTATTTATAAGTGATGATTTTAAGAATAAGTGATTTGATAGTAATGTTAATTGTGCATAATTAATTGATGTTAGTATATGATGCTAATATAAATGTTGGAGGGAAATTCTATCAACGCGAATGATTTATATAATTATAGTAATGATTTGAAAGAAAATTGAAATGACGAGAAAAATTGAAATGAGTAACATGCTCATAGAAAAAGAAAGAAAGAAAGAAAGAAAGAAAGAAAAAGAAAAAAAAATGAGAATATTAAGAAAAACTCCGTTTGCTGCAAAGAAGAGATAATGTGGTATATTCCGTTCACCACAACGAAGAGATAATGTGGTATATTCCGTTCACCACAACGAAGAGATAATGTGGTATATTTCCGTTCGCCACAACGAAGAGATAATGTGGTATATTCCGTTCACCACAACGAAGAGATAATGTGGTACATTCCGTTCGCCACAACGAAGAGATAATGTGGTACATTCCGTTCGCCACAACAAAGAGATAATGTGGTATATACACACATATTGAAATGTGTAATTAATGATATAAAAGAAAAATTCAATTATGGAACCAAGGAAAAATTCTAAGGACGCTCCAACATGAATACTAACATAGTATCCGCATATTAACATGAAAGTTATGTTTAGAATAAATTGGCTACGAAGTAATAGTTCATGGGCCTTTTTACCAAACGATGGAAATTGAGAAATTTTAGTTATGGAACTCCGGCTTAGCTAGCCGAAATTAGTTGTTTTCAGAAAAGGATCAGAGACATACCCAGATAAGTATGTCAAAGTATAAGCTATACCAGAATACGATATATTGGAGATATGTTTATGATTATTATGGATTATGATGATTATGTTTATGATTAAAGTTATGAGTATGACTATATTTATTATATGATCAAAATAGTATTTCAAACAGCGATTTTAGTTATCCCTTGACCGCTCAGTTATGCATAATGAAATTGTATAAACCCAAAATGGGTTAAGTTTAGAAATATATGGCGATCCTAGGTTCCCCGAGGTTGCCTACAACCTAGGATAGATGGAACTCACTGAGACATCTTGTCTCACCCAAATCCCTTTTATGTATTTCAGATGTACAAGTCATTATACGATAGGATGACTCGTGATGAAGAAGCAGACATAGCTGGATCATATAACGTACATGTCAGTGGTACTATTTCTGAGGTAACAGGTGAGAAATTCTATGATTTGTTCAGAGAGTATTTATTTATTGTAATTTTAATGTACCCGACGCCAAGTTTAACACTCATGCTAGATATCCTAGGTAATTTTCTAGTAGGGGTGTTTCAAATAACCAACGCAAATAGAAGGATATGGGAGGTACCGTGAAGGTTACGCAAGTTATGCAAATTTCTAGCTTGAGAAGACTAGAAGAACCAGATGGAATCACAATGAGCTCTGATGAAAGATTTTCTAAAGTAACCCGTTGGACACTCTTCACAATAGAGTGTAATTTCAGTTTGCATTTCTGAGACGTAGCCAATATATCATACCGATACTCAAACCAACCAGCATTTTGATCAAAGTTGCAAATATTGATTGCATTTCCTAAATGCGTAGTACTATTATTGAGAATAAATTGTTTCCAATCGTTTTCCTCATAAAGAACAATGGTTTCATCATTAGACTTTAAGGAGACCACGAATGATTTACCATAACAAAATTTGATTCGAAAATCTCTGTGTTCAAACCTCAAATGATTAGACAACACAGTATTATTTGCAACAAAGCCACAACCTGAAAAGGGACAGTAACATGGCTTATAGATGCATTTTTCTTCATGCTTGCAACCATATTTTCTATTCGGACATGACACTTCGATAGACTGCAATAGATTCTCAAAGGCTTTACAACGTTTTGAGCTAATGGACAATGAGCACTTGTGACACTTGTTCCGAAGTTTAGGGCAGCAGATAGAGCAAACAATATGACCATTATCACACTATATTGCAACAAAAAAAGTAAATCATCAGATTAGACTTCAAACTAATTGCTAGAATACCATAAAATATGATAAGACATATTTTTGTAAGGCTTGTCAGCAACTTATGCAATCAAAAGTATAAACAACATAAAGGTAGTCATTCTAAGTTTATTCTGCTCAAAATCTATGTACTCAAATGACAGACTACAGCTGGCACCCAAAATGCTACGGAAATATACACAACAAAGTTCATACCATACACGTATAAAGTCTGAAAAATAGAAGGATGTACAAAATTAAAGACATTCATAATTATTTATCTAAGTGCATTGTTACTAATACTCAAACCCAATCTGAAGCAAATAAATAGTTCTTGAACAGTATCAGAGTTTATCGGCAACTGGAGTCACCCTCCAACTGTCCATTCAGGACGTGACTGTGTATGTTACGAGTCCTAAACTGGTGGATCTCTAGCTGTGCTGCTCAAAAAACGAAACAAAACGCAATGCAACACAACACAACGGGGTTTCTCTTATCACTATAGAAGTGTATTGCAGGCACTATTGAATACAATCTTGAAATATACTAGAAAAAGTATCGAATTTAATGAGAAGAAACATATTGCATATATGATAAAAAATTAACTCTTCTCAGATATAGAAAATATCTTATGAAAGATGTGTCTATATATATATATATATATATATATATATATATATATATATATATATATATATATATATATATATATATATATATATATATATATATATATATATATATATATATATATATATATATATATATATATATATATATATAGACACACACACACACATACATACATACCTGAAAGACGGGAATAGTTAAGGGTTGGAAACAATAACAGCAATCTTTTGCGGAATAAACGATCTCTTCACTGTCTTTGGTGAATGTCACCCTTTCATCTTTTGCCTAATAGTGATTATAAAAACAAATACATAATCAAAATCAAGTTTTTGAGTAAAGCATAATCACGTTCTTCTAGCTAGTACAATAAAATCAAGCTATTAAAACAAAAGATTCACGTAGAAACTAGAAAATATTACCTTCAAAAAAGAAAAAAGATTAGAAAATATAGGCAATTTCATTGTCAATGATTTTTGGCCGCAAACGATCTGTCCTTTGGTGCTTTTGAGTAAAGAATGTCTCTATCAAATGTAGCCATATTTGACGCAAAATATGGCCACGCATGCATGGACTTTGCCAAAAAAAATATGACCTCTGTTAATAATTATTATTTTTTCGATTGATTTATTAATTAGGCAGATTCTACCTTACATCCAACATATTTGAGTGTACCGATACACCAAACTTTTAATTTTATAGGTAAATGAGTTGTTTTTTGAACATAAATATTAGTTTTCATCATTTATAATTATAATGATTAAATCTTATTCATCAAAAGCCTAAACGAAATAAAAGTGATTTTTTTTTTTAATTTTTATCGCTCATAATAGAGAATTTGATTATTTTATACGATAATATGTAAAAAAATTACTATGATTCTTATAAACAATGAATGATGTGCTTTTCTTATGAAATCATATTTTCTAAAATATAAATAGCGACAAATAACTATTTATTTCGTAATGTGATTTGCCATCATATCTTCAAAGTGTACTATTCTCTCTCTAAATTTTTTCCTGTGACTTCTCTCTAGACTAACCAAACCTTCTACCCCTCCCCTTTCATCCAAAACCGGTTGATCTGATGTAGATCTTCGGCGACGGTGGTGCGACGAGACCGTGTCTCCGCACCACCTTTCCTCACCCGCCTCTTGCTTTGGCTTTGTTCGCATCTTTCTTTGCCATTTCCAGCTTCCAGTTGTCTTTGTTGCCTCGATCTGCCACCGATCTAGATGGAGGATGTGTCCTGTTGGTGGTTTCGGGGTGAACTTTTGTGGGTTATGGTGTGTGTTCGGTTGGTTTTTTGGTGCCTGAAGGGAGCAGTTTGTTGGTGGTGCAGCTGTTGTGCCTTGTCTTTGCTGCTGTTTTCTGTTATTTGGTAGATAGTGGCTTGGCTGGGTGCAGCTTAGGAGCTGTTTTGGGGCTGTTTTTAGGTTGTTTTTGGCGTGAAAGTGATTGTGTGGCAGCAGTTGTGTTGTGTGCAGTTGACGTCGTTTTGATTGGTGGTTGATGGCGGTTTGAGTTTGATTGGGTGGTGGATTTGGTTGTGTGGTGGTGGATCTGCGGTGGTGGTGGCAGTGTCCGTGGTAGAGTTGAGGTAATGGTGGTGGTTCGGAGGGAGGTTTGGTGGTGAGGGAATGGGAGGTTTTTTGGCATAGGTGTGGTTTACCTGGGAGGCTGTTTAGGTTGTGTGGTGGTGGTGATGTGGTGTGAGGAGGGTTTCGGGATCCGGGAAGTGCTGTTTAGATCCGCCGTTTTTTTGTTCCACCATTGGTTCTCTTTTACTACGGCGACGAACGCATTCTCCTAGTTACAGGCGGCCGCCTTTTTATGGTCTAGGTTGTGGTTCCGCTTCAAACCGGCGTCGCTGCCCGTGTTTTGTTGTTGAATTTCGTCTTCCTCTAGATTTATGTTTGGGTGGTTGCTTGTTTTCTTGGTGAGGATGTTTGGCGGCGTAGTGATATGGTGATCGTGGTGGTGATGCGAAGTGGTGATGTAGTGGTGGTGGAGGTTATTCAATTGTGGTGGGGGTGGTGATGTGTGGTGGTGGTGAAGTGTGGTGGAGGTGATAATGTGTGGTGATGGTTGGTGTTTTAAGTGAGGAGGTGGGTGCTTGTTGGGGTGATTTCCTTTGGAAACAACCTCTGTTATGTTGGAACAAAATGTGTTTAACAATGAACCTTAAAGAGTTTTGATGATAACAAGGTATTAAAAATTGTAAATTGGACTAGCTAATATTTGTTCAAGTGTACAGGACCACAGTTAAAAAGTTACATCATTAATTGGTTCTGAATGAGCAAATAAAGAGCAAAAGAAAATGAAGCTTAGACGCTTCTGAAGGCAATACGCTCCTGAAGACGGAAAGCGCTCCTGAAGTCAAGCTGCTCCTGAAGAGAGTAAAGCGCTCCTGAAGTCAAGCTGCTCCTGAAGAGAGTAAAGCGCTCCTGAAGAAATGGTGCTCCTGAAGATTACTGCTTCTGAAGACAAGAGGTCCAGAAGCCACATCATCAGAAGTTGCGTTATCAAAAGCTGCGTTATCAGAAGCTGCATCATCAGAAGCTGCCTCATCAGAAGTCATTTCACCAGAAGCTGAAGATCAACTGGATTTGCAAAAGATTCAAAGATTGAAGAATCAACACTGCAAAAGCTGTCTATTGGATTCGAAAACATAGCAGAAAATTAGTGGAACATTGCAACGGTCATTTCAAAGGTGTTTGAAGGCATGTGCTTGCGATTTGGACGAAAGCGTTGACATTGTACTATTGTACTAACTGTACAACCACCTTCTCCACTACTCTGTTTTGTGTCCACACTACAAGACAAGAAAACAGCTCCAGAATACGGCTTCGCCTGCATAGATGTTCCTTTGGATAAGGAATGGATTTCAAATTGGTTCTTCATAGGACAACAACCAAATCAGGCAAAAGATCATTGGTGAAAGATCAAGCTTCAACAACGACTCTTTGATGTGCTGGCAATTTCACAACGTCTCTTTCACACCTCTATATAAAGGAGTGAAGACTTAGAGTTTTGGTAATGCTGAACGAAAGACTCACAACATTTTTACAAGTGCCAAACCTCTGCTGAAATTGTTCTGCATTCACTTAGAATTTCTGTGTCTCAAAGTCATATCTTAGAAATTCTTAAGTCAATTGAGTCTATATCTGATTTGTATTGTGAGCACTCTGATTGTATATCAAGTGTTCAACCCTAAACAATTTTCTGTGTAATTTTGTTTAGCTAAAAGTCTCTTGCAGTTGTGCTTGAGCAGGGAAGTCTCTTGATTGTGTTCTTGAGCAAAGGAAGTCTCTTGCAAGGGGGACTGGGCTACTTCCGGTTTGTGGAAGGAACCAGTATAATTGCTTTGTGTCGTTCTTCTTCTCTCTCTCTCTGTTTTATTCCGCTGCATTTAGATTCTGATAACCACTTCAGAAGCTGTTTCACTTAGCTTCTGACCAGTGTGTTCAGTTTTTAGGAGAAACGAAGAATTTTCCAAAACACAATTCAACCCCCCCTTCTTGCGTTTTTCTCACATTCAATTGGTATCTAGAGCCTTGGTCTGTTGTGTAACACTTAACCGTGCAACAGTCAAAGATCTGAGAAAAACATGTCTACTCTTCCTCCTACTGGTTCTGGTGATACTAGCTATAAACATGTCTCACATGATTATAGTGATAGTAAGAAATCCAGTGTTGGAAAGATTCCAAAATTCAATGGAGATGCTGAAGAATTTTCTTGGTGGAAAACCAACTTCTATAGTTATATCATGAGCCTAGATGAAGAAATGTGGGATATTCTAGAAGATGGTATTGGTGACCTAGTCCTTGATGAAGAAGGAGCTGCTGTGGATAGAAAGAAACATACTCCAGAACTGAAGAAACTCTACAAGAAGCATCATATTATCAGAGGAGCCCTTGTCACTGCCATACCCAAAGCAGCGTACATGAAGATGAGTGATAAATCCACTACTAAAGCTATGTTTGCTTCTCTCTGTTCAAACTACGAAGGCAGCAAGAAGGTCAAAGAAGCTAAAGCTCTCATGCTTGTACATCAGTACGAGTTATTCAAGATGAAGGATGATGAAACTATTGAGGAGATGTACTCAAGGTTTCAAACCTTAGTCTCTGGGCTACAAATTCTAAAGAAGAGCTATGTTGCTTCTGACCATGTGAGCAAGATACTTAGAAGCTTGCCTGCAAGATGGAGACCAAAGGTGACTGCCATTGAGGAAGCTAAAGATTTAAACACTTTAAGTGTCGAAGATCTTGTTAGTTCTCTCAAAGTTCATGAGTTAAGTCTTAATGAACATGTGTCTACTAAGAAGAGTAAATCAATAGCTCTTCCATCCAAAGGCAGGCCATCAAAAGCTCTCAAAGTGGTTGAATCTGAAGAGGAAGAACAATCAAGTTCAGATTCTGAACCAGATGCTGCTGAAATGGCCATGCTCTCAAACAGACTTCAGTATCCGGCCAAGAAGAACAGAAAGTTTCTAACCAAGAGGAGCAACTCCAGAAGCTCAAGAAAAGAAGATCAGAAGGGATGCTTCAACTGTAAGAAGCCTGGACATTTCATTGCTGAATGCCCTGATCTTCAAAAAGAAAAGACAAAGGACAAGTCAAAGAGGTCTACATTCAAACCAAGCAAATTCAAGAAGCAGATCAAGCAGAGTTTAATGGCAACCTGGGATGATTTGGGAAGTGAATCTGGATCTGATAAAGGGGAAGCTGATGAAGATGCAAAGATAGCTGTTGGGTTGGTAGCAACAGTAACTTCAGAAGCTGGATCAGATTCAGACTCAGAAGATGAAAACGAGGTATATTCCAAAATTCCCAGAAATGAACTTGTTGAGTCACTTAAAGAACTTCTTACACATTTTGAAGTAAGAACCAATGAGTTGAAGGATTTAAAAGAAAAATATGTTGAGTTAATGAAACAACAAAAATCAACTCTATTGGATCTGAAAGCTTCTGAAGAAGGACTTAGGGGCTTTGACTTCATTTGTAAAACATACGAAGACAAGCTCAGGTTCTTATGTCAGAAGCTACAAGAAAAGTGTACTGAGAAACCTTTAAGCAACCATGAAATTGCTCTTGAAGATTTTATCATATCTGGCATTGACAGAAGCATAGTGGCTTCTATGATTTATAGCATTTACAGAAACAATGGCAAAGGGATTGGTTTTTCAGGAGGGAAACCAAATGAAATCAGTCTCAAAGCATGTTGTGAATGCATCAAGGAAGGTCTGAAAACAATTTTTGTACCTGAAGGTGTTGAGTTGGAAACTGTTGTTCAATCAGAACCTGAAGCTTCTAGTTCTAAGACTAAGATTACTTCAAAGCCAAAGAACTCTAAGCCAAAGGCAATGATCAAATCTGATTCCAAGACTTCAAAGATCAGGATCCTGAAAAGATCAGAACCTGTACCTCAGAGTCTGGTGAAACCAAAATCTGAGGTTCTGAAGTCTAAGTTTCAGAAGAAGACAGTTACTGCTTCTGAAGTACCAAAACCAAAGGTAATGGTTAATCAGAAGCAACCCAACTCACAGCACAAGGTACAAGGAGTGAAGAGTAAAGCCTTAAGTACTAACCTTTCAGGACCCATAGGAAAATGGGTACCTAAATCTGAAAATGTCAATGATGCAGGTATGTCTAAGAGCAGCACCAAAGCAAAGATCATGGTACCTAGACAACGGTTGCTCAAGACACATGACAGGAGAGAAGTCCAGATTCCTCAGCTTAACAATGAAAGAAGGAGGAAGTGTGAAATTTGGAGGCAACCAATCTGGCAAGATCATAGGTACATGAACTATTGGTAATTCCTCTACCTCAATTAATAATGTATGGTTGGTAGATGGTCTTGAACATAACCTTTTGAGCATTAGTCAATTTTGTGATAATGGTTATGATGTGCTTTTTGAGAAAACCAACTGTACAGTAATCAACAAGGAAGACAAATTCATTGTGTTCAAGGGAAAGAGAGTTGATAATGTCTATAAAATCAATTTTTCTGAACTGGCTGATCAGAAGGTGATTTGCCTTCTATCAGTGAATGATAAGAAATGGATGTGGCACAGAAGGTTGGGACATGCTAACTGGAGGTTAATCTCTAAGCTTAGTAAGTTACAACTTGTCAAAGGGCTACCAGACATTGACTATCATTCAGATGCACTATGTGGTGCATGTCAGAGAGGGAAAATTGTGAAGTCATCTTTTAAAACCAAAGACATTGTTTCAACCTCAAGACCTCAACCTCAAGACCCTTAGAACTACTCCATATTGATTTATTTGGACCAGTGAGTACTGCATTCTTGTATGGAAGTAAATATGGATTAGTCATTGTTGATGATTACAGCAGATGGACTTGGGTGAAATTCCTGAAAAGTAAGGATCATGCATATGAGGTATTCAGTAACTTCTGCACACAAATTCAAACTGAAAAAGAGTCAAAGATTTTGAAAATCAGAAGTGATCATGGTGGAGAATTTGAAAATGAGCATTTGAAGCTTTTTGTGAAAAACATGGAATTATCCATGAATTCTCTTCTCCTAGAACTCCACAACAAAATGGGGTTGTAGAGAGAAAGAATAGAACTTTACAAGAAATGGCCAGAACCATGATCCATGAAAACAATTTGGCTAAACATTTTTGGGCAGAAGCAGTGAATACAGCATGTTATGTTCAAAACAGGATCTATATTAGACCTATTTTGGAGAAAACAGCATATGAACTCTTTAAAGGAAGAAAACTCAATATCTCTTACTTTCATCAATTTGGATGTACATGTTACATTCTAAATAACAAGCTCTACCTAAAGAAATTTGATGCCAAGGCCCAAAGAGGAATCTTCTTAGGTTACTCTGAAAGGTCAAAGGCATACAGAGTGTATAATTCAGAAACACTATGTGTTGAAGAATCTATGCACGTTAAATTTGATGACAAAGAGCTTGAAGATAAAACCTCAAAGCAAGGTGAAAGTGTTGCAGAGATACAGGTTCCTGAAGTTACTCCAGAACCTGATCAGATAGCTGAATCTGAAGAAAGTCCAGAAGCTGAACCCACATCAGAAGCGCAAGATGAAACTGCTTCTGATGAAGCACAAGATGGCTCACATCAAGAAGATCCTCCCAGAAACACTTTCAAGCACAAGTCTTCACATCCTGATGAGCTAATCATTGGAAACAAAGATAGTCCAAGAAGAACAAGATCATACTTCAGACAAGAAGAGTCAATGATTGGACTGATCTCAATGATTGAACCTACAACAGTTGATGAAGCACTTTCAGATGATGGATGGATCTTAGCTATGCAAGAAGAGTTGAATCAATTTCAAAGAAATGATATGTGGGATCTGGTACCCAAACCTCAGCACAAGAACATTATTGGAACAAAATGGGTATTCAGAAACAAGCTGAATGAGCAAGGAGAAGTAACAAGAAACAAAGCCAGACTTGTTGCACAAGGGTATAGTCAACAAGAAGGCATTGATTACACTGAAACATTTGCTCAGTTGTAAGATTGGAAGCAATCAGGTTACTTCTTTCCTATGCAGTTAATCATGGCATAATATTATATCAAATGGATGTCAAGAGTGCATTTCTTAATGGAGTCATAGAAGAAGAAGTGTATGTCAAGCAACCTCCTGGATTTGAGGATATTAAATATCCTGACCACGTTTTTAAACTGAAGAAATCACTATATGGCTTGAAACAAGCTCCTAGAGCTTGGTATGATAGACTAAGTAATTTCTTAATCAAAAATGATTTTAAAAGAGGACAGGTTGATACAACACTCTTCAGAAGGACCCTTGGGAAAGATATTCTTGTTGTGCAAATATATGTTGATGATATAATATTTGGTTCTACTAATCCATCTCTTTGCAAGGAATTTTCTAAGTTAATGCAGGATGAATTTGAAATGAGCATGATGGGAGAGCTGAAGTTCTTCCTGGGCATTCAAATTAATCAATGCAAAGATGGAGTCTATGTTCATCAATCAAACTATACAAAGGAGCTTCTGAAGAAGTTCAAGCTTGAAGATTGTAAAGTGATGAACACTCCAATGCATCCTACGTGCACCTTAAGCAAAGAAGATGAAGGAGCTAAAGTTGATCAGAAGCTGTACAGAGGTATGATTGGTTTTTTGTTATACCTCACTGCATCTAGGCCAGATATTTTAGTCAGTGTATGCTTGTGTGCAAGATTCCAATCAGATCCTAGAGAATCTCATATGACTGTTGTCAAGAGAATCTTCAGGTATTTGAAAGGAACAACTAATCTTGGACTCCTTTATAGGAAGTCCTTAGATTATAAGCTAATTGAATTCTGTGATGCTGATTATGCTGGTGATAGGATTGAAAGAAAGTCAACCAGTGGCAATTGTCAATTTCTGGGTGATAATCTTATATCCTGGGCTAGCAAAAGACAAACAACTATTGCTATGTCTACAGCAGAAGCAGAATACATTTCAGCGCAAGTTGTTGTACACAATTACTTTGGATGAAACATCAGTTGGAAGACTATCAGATAACTGCTAACAGTATTCCCATTTATTGTGATAATACTGCTGCTATTTGTTTGTCTAAAAATCCAATTTTGCATTCAAGAGCTAAGCATATTGAAATCAAACACCATTTTATCAGAGACTATGTTCAAAAAGGAATTTTAGATATACAATTCATTGATACTGAGAATCAATGGGCTGATATATTTACTAAGCCTTTAACTGTTGAAAGATTTGATTTTATAAAGAAAAATTTGAACATGCACTTTGTGTCTGATTAAATGTTTGCTTGCTCCTGAATAGGATTTTAGGTTCTGAAGTTAGTTCAGAAGCAGTAGTCCATCAGAAGCTCTTTATTGAGGTTCTGAGGAAAACTCGCTTCTGATGATGACGTCAGCATCTGAAGTCCAGAAGCTGGATTTTATGCTTCTGAATAGTAGAGTTAGTGGAAACGTTTGGAGTTACTTTTTGTGGTAACTTCTGGCCCACTAACTTGGTAGTTACTCTGAGAACTTCTGACGTGGCCTGTATGTATTGGTGTATAACTAAAAAGGGCAATGATGATTCAATAGCTTTGAAAGTACTTTTCACGCGCCCCCAATTTTGTCATTAATGTTATGTTTGTTTGTCTCTTTTGAATTGCAATCGTTTTACTTTTAACACTTTGTCAATTCACACACTACTCACTCACAGCAAACACATTTGCTCTCAAACCTCTTGCGAAGTAAGCGCAAAAACCTTAGAACCCTAAATTCTCTAAATCTTCTTCAATCTTCATCAATGGCAACCTCAAGTTCAAGCATTCCAGAATCATCTTCAAGTTTGCAACAAAGAGTACCCGGATCTGGTCCAATAAGCAAACCAAGAACTATGTCCATCCCTTCAAAATCTCTGATCGTTCAAATAGAATCGCCAGTAGATTTTACTTCACTCAAGAAGTATGATGTGGACATGAAGGCTTTGGTTGATGCTCAGAAGCTGTCTGAGTACTTCAAGATGTTAAATGGGCCGTCGTATGTGAACTTGGTTAAAGACTTCTGGGTTAGGGCTGAAGTCTACGAAGGGGAAGGTACAAAGGTAAACTTGCAAGCTGCGTCGAAGAAGGGTAAGTCAAAGTTGGAGATGAATCCTACTTGTTTCAGTAGCTTGGAAATCAGGTCTGATGTGATGGGTATTCCTGTAACCATCACTGAGGAGGTTATAGCAAAAGCATGCAGAGTGGATGCTACAGGAAGATTCCAAGAGATTGTGAAGACCAAGGATATCCTATTAAAAAGCTTTTGTAACTTGCTTCTGGGTGGGAATCCAAAAGCCAAAACTTCTGAAATGGAAATTCACAACAGAATGTTGTTGAAGTTCTGCACAGACTGCTTCCTTCAGAGAGGAGGTGGGTCTGATCAACCCAATAATCGACAGAAGCTGGCAATCTACTTCATGTCTACTTTTGAGAAGATCAATTTCCCAAGATACGTCATGGATCATCTTTGTTGGGCTATAAATGAGGGCCTCAATAAAGGAAGGAAGCAAGTGCCATATGCAAGATTGCTGTCTGAAATCTTCCACCAAGGAGGAGTTCTGGAGAGACTAAAGAGAACAAGGGATGCTTCCGATAAATGCTTCAGGGCTTCAACTGCTGAGAAAACTATCAGTAGCAAGACCTTGCATTCCATGCATCTGTTCAAGAAAGCCCCTCAAGATGAAGAGTGGTTGGAGATGACTACAGAAGGCTCTGAGATTATCAGGGACTTCCCTTCCATCATTAAAGGAAGTAATCCTGAAATCTTAACTGAGAAAGTGGCTGCTTATGTCTTAGAGACAGATGTAAATCCTCAGGAGGAAGATGCTCCTGCTGAGGTCAAAGGAAAGAAGGCCAAGGCAGTTACTATATCAGAAGCCACTATTGAAGAAGCCAAGCAACAGAAGGATGCTAAGAGAAAAAGGGGTAAGGCTGAAAAGGAGACGGTGCAAGAAGCTCTTGAGAGGCTAGAACAAGAAGAGATGGAGCCTAAGAAGAAAAAGAAGAAGGCTTCTGAATCTAAGGTTCTTCCCATGTTTGAAGTCACTCCTGAAATGGAGAAAAGAGCTAAAGAGCAAAGGGATCAGTTCTTAGCTGATAGGAAGAGAAAGGAAGCTCAAAACAAAAAGAATAGGGATGCTAAGCTCAAGGAAGCTGGTTTAGACAAGGATGAAGGCTTGGTTGCTGAGAAGTTGGCTGAAGTAAGGGAAATTGTTGATAAGACTGAAGAGTTAGTCAAGAAAAAAGCTGACACTTCTGATTCTACAAGTCCAAAGCCTACTTTAGAAGCAGTAGATAACTCAGCAATGTTATCTAAGGTACCTCAAGTTTCCCACACATCTTGTACCACATCTTCTATTCCCTCTTAAGACACCTCCTTCTTAGATCACCTAGAAAGCCATTATCTAGGTGAACTACCCCAAACTAGCTTTAACGCAAGCCCACAAACAGCCTCTAAAATGGCTCCAGAAGCAGTTGCTTCTGAGAAAATCATTTCAGAAAGCCCCCAACACCATATACCTGAACCACAAAAACCTTCACCAGAAAAGACCTCTTCACCTCCTCAACAATCTATTCCACCCCCAACCATTCCTGAACCTTATGTTCCTGGACAATCAATTCCAAAACAAACCGTTCCTGAACACATTGTTCCTGAACAACCAATACTGAATCTATACTAGAACCTGTATCTGAAACTGCTGCTCCTGAACACATTGTTCCTGAGCCAACCCCTGCTTCCATAACTCCTTCACCAGTACAAGTCATCAAGATCACCCACCATACTGGTGTATGTGATATGGACACAGACTCTGAGGATGATCAAGATGATCATGCCTCTGATATGGTAGTTGACCCCACTCCTGACCAACAATCAACTAGCCAATCCTTAACTACAAATGACCAATCATCATCAAACCTACCCATTGTACACTTAGCCCCTCCAAAACCCTCTAAACAACCTTCACCTCCCACCATTTTCCTGGATTCTCAAGTGCTACAAGATGTGTGGGAAGATATTGCTTCTGAAGTTCTCAGACTGATAGCAGGAAGACATGACTTGGGTCATCAAGTTAACTATCAGAAGCAATGGAGAAGGATCAAGGAAAGGGTCATCAACATGATTTTAGCACTGCATGATTCCTGCATTGAGGCTCAAGAGCAAGCCAAGCAGAAGCTGGAAGATTGGTTGAATGGAATGGAAGAGAATACTGGAGATGTAGAAATTCTTGGTACTTGAGTTAAGAACCCACTCAGTATCAGAGGCAGAGAACCTGGTGAATTCATGCCTAAGGATTTGCATCTGATTATCCCTTCTGAGATCCTGGAGAAGAATGATGCACCTGACCTGGCTCTAGCTCAGGAAAACAAGGAGCTCAAAGAAGAAAATGAAAGACTTGAAACAGAGCTACTAGAGCAGAAGCTGAAGATATCAAAATTGGAAGCTGATATGCAAGAAGCCAATATCAGAGAGGACAACTACAGAAAAGATATGGACAAGAAGTATGCTGATGTTCAAGAGCTTCTGAAGAAGATTTTAGAGAAATAAGCCAAACCCATAGTTGCACACTTTTAGCTTATTTTTGTCTCTTTAGGCTTTTAATATTCCATGATCATCTCTGCTTCTAATTCAGTTCTTTTCGCTTCTGATATTATATGCTTCTGAATTCTTCTTGCTTCTGAATATCATTAACTGTTTATATCATGTGTGTTGTTATTTGCTTTGATAATAATGCTTGCTATGCTCTGTTTATTTAATTATTTTTTTAAGATGGTTAATATGCTTTAAAATAATTTGAATTATGCTCTGAACCTTTAATCCTACGTTTTTCTCATCTCTTCTTTTTGTTTATGTCTTTTTGCTAATGACAAAAGGGGGAGTATATGTGATAGTATTTAAAGGCTCTGAGCCCCATTAATAATATTTGAAAATTTTGAAAATTTCTATCCTTTTGTTTTACCTTAAAACGGTGTATCAAAAAGGGGGAGTATCAAATTTCAAATAAAATTAATTGAACCATTCTTCTTATCTATAAGTCAATTCTTTCAATTTTTTTAAGCTCTGGTATTATTGTCCGAAAAATGAATTTAATTAACCTGGATAGAACTTAGGGGGAGCTTACAAACCTCACCTTAAAGACTATCAGACTCAGGGGGCGTTAGAGCTTACAAACCTCAGACTCTGAGCTTACAAACCTCAGAAACCCCAAAGTCAACTCGTTAATTAGATTAACAACAATTGACCAATTTTAAATACTATTGTTTGTCATCATCAAAAAGGGGAAGATTGTTGGAACAAAATGTGTTTAACAATGAACCTTAAAGAGTTTTGATGATAACAAGGTATTAAAAATTGTAAATTGGACTTGCAAATATTTGTTCAAGTGTACAGGACCACAGTTAAAAAGTTACATCATTAATTGGTTCTGAATGAGCAAATAAAGAGCAAAAGAAAATGAAGCTTAGATGCTTCTGAAGGCAATACGCTCCTGAAGACGGAAAGCGCTCCTGAAGTCAAGCTGCTCCTGAAGAGAGTAAAGCGCTCCTGAAGAAATGGTGCTCCTGAAGATTACTGCTTCTGAAGACAAGAGGTCCAGAAGCCACATCATCAAAAGCTGCGTTATCAGAAGATGCATCATCAGAAGCTACCTCATCAGAAGTCATTTCACCAGAAGCTGAAGATCAACTGTATTTGCAAAACATTCAAAGATTGAAGAATCAACACTGCAAAAGCTGTCTATTGGATTCGAAAACATAGCAGAAAATTAATGGAACATTGCAACGGTCATTTCAAAGGTGTTTGAAGGCATGTGCTTGCAATTTGGACGAAAGCGTTGACATTGTACTATTGTACGAACTGTACAACCACCTTCTCCACTACTCTGTTTTGTGTCCACACTACAAGACAAGAAAACAGCTCCAGAATACGACTTCGCCTGCATAGATGTTCCTTTGGATAAGGAATGGATTTCAAATTGGTTCTTCATAGGACAACAACCAAATCAGGCAAAAGATCATTGGTAAAAGATCAAGCTTCAACAACGACTCTTTGATGTGCTGGCAATTTCACAACGTCTCTTTCACACCTCTATATAAAGGAGTGAAGACTTAGAGTTTTGGTAATGTTGAACGAAAGACTCACAACATTTTTACAAGTGCCAAACCTCTGCTGAAATTGTTCTGCATTCACTTAGAATTTCTGTGTCTCAAAGTCATATCTTAGAAATTCTTAAGTCAATTGAGTCTGTATCTGATTTGTATTGTGAGCACCTCTGATTGTATATCAAGTGTTCAACCCTAAACAATTTTCTGTGTAATTTTGTTTAGCTAGAAGTCTCTTGCAGTTGTGCTTGAGCAGGGAAGTCTCTTGATTGTGTTCTTGAGCAAAGGAAGTCTCTTGCTTGTGTGCTTGAGCAAAGGAAGTCTCTTGCTTGTGTGCTTGAGCAATTGTAATCAGATATTACTCTTAGTGAAATCTCCTTGGAAGTGCAAGGAGGACTGGACTACTTCCGGTTTGTGGAAGGAACCAGTATAATTGCTTTGTGTCGTTCTTCTTCTCTCTCTCTGTTTTATTCCGCTGCATTTAGATTCTGATAACCACTTCAGAAGCTGTTTCACTTAGCTTCTGACCAGTGTGTTCAGTTTTTAGGAGAAACGAAGAATTTTCCAAAACACAATTCAACCCCCCTTCTTGTGTTTTTCTTACCTTCATGTTACACGGGTCCTTGTTAGTCGTCACTAGCTCTGGTTTGTGCCTTTTTGGGTGGTTTAGGTGTTTTAGGAGTTTGGAGGGTGTGAGTCCCATTGCGTTGAGCCTTTTCCTTTTGATTTGTTTTTTGTTTAATCTTCGCATGCCATGCTTTCGTCTTACATATTGTTTGCTGGTGTTCGGTGGGCCGGTTCATTTGGCTTCGAGATCGGGAGTCGGGGTCCAGCTGCAATCTCTGTTTTACTTATTTTGGTTTTTCTCTGGTGTACCGGGGGCGATGGGTGCCCTGCTATTTGGTTCTAAAGTCTGGTGGGCCGATCACTTTTGATTCGAGATCGGGAGTCGGTTCTTTGACTAAAGTGGGTTTTTGGGCTTGTATTTTGTGCTCTTTCGGTGGATCAGGGGTCGCGAGGTTGTGGCAGCTGCATGATCCTTAGGTCAGGTTCTTTTCGAAATGTGGCTTAGCTTGGGTGTTGGGGTATTCGGGTTTTATTTTGAGGGTGTTCTTTGGAGGTGAGTAGTGACGATGGGCGGTGGTGTATACCGTGTTTGCAGTGCTTGTTTTCTTTGGAGTCTGTTTTAGGTGTTGATTTGTTTTGGTGGGTTTATTTTCAGGGGTGTTCTTAGGTGGGTATGGTGTACCGTCTATATGCGGCACCATTTGTATCTTGTTTCGTTCATACCCTGCGTCTTGCGGGAATGACGTTTAATAATATTTCCCAATTCAAAAAAAAACTATTTTTTTTCATAAAATTGATCGTTAGTTTATAGATTTAGGAAGAAGGAGTACCGGTACATCACAATTTACGAGTGTACCGTAGAAGTTCCCTATTAATTAATGTTACTATGAGAAATGCTAGCGTCAGATGCCCAAACACACTCCCTTTATCACTCTCTCTCTTATTGGACCACGTCATCCTCCTTTTAAGCATGTTTTTTGGCTACCGGTTGTCCAGGTTACCGTAAAAAAGACTTGCTCAAGTTTTTACCCAGCACCACTACCACGTGAAACTCTCCACCGTTTTTGCAGAAATCATCATCTTCAACCTATCAAACTCAAATACATATATCCTTCCTTAAAACTTCCATTTCCAACTTTTCATTCAATTTTCAATTACTATTTTAGTGTTTCTTTTCTGTTGTTTTGGGATTTCCAATTTTATATTGTTTGAATTTGTGTTTGTGATGACCCGAATCCGTTACAGTCACCGCCGTCAAAAGTCACGACATCCTTTGTGATTATCAATTCTTAGGTGACGGTGGTGACAGGTTTTTTGAAGCGGAGGTGGAGGTTCCGGTGGTGGTGATTGGAATTTCAATAGATTTCAAGGCACAGATAATTAGGATGAATGTTCGTCTTCGTTTCCGTGTACTAAGTTTGATTTCATGGATCAAAGTGTACGTTGATGGTTAAGGAACAAGGTTTCTCCAAGTTTTGTGAAGTTGTAAAAAAATTAAATAAAAAAATTAAAAAATAGAAAAACTTGTCCAACGAGTTAACAGGTAATGGGTTGTAACCAAAAAAAGTTAACAGGTAATGGGTTACGAAAATTTTAAGACGTGGCAGCATACACAAGCGTGTGTTGAATGGCAACTGTTAGAGCGTTTATTTGTAGCATATCTCATGTTACTATTTAATATATTTCTCCATACTTTTTTTAGTTTTTATTTTTTAGTTTTTTGAGTTAAATACATGAGTATCCAATTGTTCACGTATGTAAACACAAGTTAATTACAACAGGTGAGCTGCTTAGTGAAACATCCTATGTGGAGTCTCAAGAGCACTCTTAAGAAGTAAATGAATAATACATTGTTCCCCTTTTATAGTCCTCAAAGTGTTGGTTTAATGGGCCTTTCCCTGATCATTCAAGGCCCATTAAGTTGTGATCCAGAGTCTCCTATTGGTTGTCTGCTTTGAGTACGGTCGCTCGTGGACTAGGAAGCAACTCATCAGTACTAGGCGTGTGGATCAGTTGAGATGTGATGATCGTCCGTACATGACACGTGGTATTAAGTTAAGATGAGATGAGCTGGCTGGCTTGACTTGAACTATCAATCCAGTGTTGACTGAAGACGTACTGAGCTGGCTGGCTTGACTTGAACAATCAAACTAGTGTTGACAGAAGACGTACTGAGCTGACTGACTTGACTTGAACAATCAAACTAGTGTTGACTGAAGACGTGCTGAGCTGACTGGCTTGACTTGAACAATCAAATGGAAATGGTCTACCCACGTCAGTCCACCAATCATATTCTATTATATTGTCCCTTCAAAAATATTATATGATTACTATTCCTAGCGGAAAGACACACTAATATTATATTATTATATTATATTACCGTCTATCCATTTTTTTTTCTTGTATTTCGTTTTATATATCTTCTCATATTACTCTCTCCGATTCTATTTATAAGAAAAAGTTGGGTCATCAAAACTTAATATGTTGTCCAAATTTTAAACTATCAATTTTTGTTGATCCAATTTTCTCTTGTAAATTATATATATAGAAGAGATTCATTGACTCAAAGAGTAACTCAATAGAGTTACTTCAAATCTTCACCCTCCATTTGATTTTAATCCGACGGGTGCTAATATGGTTTTAATTACTACTCATGTGACCCTTTTTATGTCTCATTTCTCCTAAACATTCTTCTCCTTATTTCCCAGAAAACTCATTTCTCCTAAACATTCTTCTCTTTATTTCCCAGAAAACTTAGACGCAGGTTGCTGATATGGCTGATACCCAACTCCATTCATTCACATTGTGCTTATCCAATCAAAATTTTTCATGGCATCAATATTTCTTTTATTTGGATACAAATCAGATATTCCATCAATTTCGACAATCATGGGTTCCATTTTCTTCTATCAATTTCTAGATTATAGATTTTATGTGTATTTGATAGAAAGATCACTCCATGAGCAATCTGATTAGAAACAAGAACAACACCATGATCGGTTTATTTATTCTTGAAAATTGGAGGTTTAATTAACCACGAATTGGAAGTTAAACAATCTAAAACATGAATTGTGTCTAAATTAAAGATCCATTTTTTTGTTTCTAAATAATTGCAGGGAAATTAGAAGAAAATAAAAAACAAATGAAAACTAAAATTTATTACTAGAACTCATGCATGAATGAAAACGGGTGATGATAGCATCCAAAAAATGAGAGTGAAACGAGGGAGGAGTTGGATTTTTCGTCAAATGCAGAAAGAAAAAAAAACACAAAGGTATGGAAGAGAAATAGTGTGGGAGAGCGTAATTTAGGGTTCTCTTTAGATGATTAATAATTAATTTGAACCATTAGATTAAAACTAAATGAAGGGATTAAGATTTGGAGTAACTCAATACACTTACGCTTGAAGTCAATGGATCCCTTCTCTTTTTAAGTAGTTTAACGACCATTATTTCACATCTTAAAATAAACAAGTGGATAATTTCGGGTTTGAAATCTCGACCTATACATATTTTAATGTCTATGCCAACTAAGATATTCTTATGACTATTATTTCACATCTTAAAATAAACAAGTGGATAATTTCGGGTTTGAAATCTCGACCTATACATATTTTAATGTCTATGCCAACTAAGATATTCTTATGACTATTCTATTAGTATTGTCATCAAGGATGAATGGGAAGTTGTATATATAGACAACTAAGTCCTTTAGCTACAAACAATTGAGCTATATAGCTCAATTGTCTGTAGCTAAAGGACTTAGGCTCATTATGCTCAATTATCTGTAGACAAAGGTTCATTGGTATTCTGGCCGTCTGTAATTGTATGTAGCTACGATTTTGTTTGTAGCTAAAAGCTAAACAAGAAAATGAAATTTTTTGACGTCTGTCTACAGACTACACTTGTATATGTTACTAAACATTGTAAATATTCATTTAATTTTTATTTGTAATCTGATTAGTAAGTTATCCACAATATTGATACTTCAATTAATTTCTAAATTAAGTTTACTAAAACATGGTAAATATGTTAAGAATATAGCCCATGAAAAGGAAATAGATGAAACACATCATAACACCTAATTACAAACAATTTTTTGGATAAGTAGATTTGATAACAAATACATCTAAAGATAATGTTTTTTTTAACTCAAATGAGGTGTAGATTGTGAACCAACTATAACTGCAACACTATAACATCAAGCATCAGTGGGAATGAAGCAATAGGATCAGAGTAGTGAATGAAAAGATCGAACCTAGCATTCCACAACGTCTGATCGCGTCAGTGGCTGCAGATGGTTGTGAGGAGACGAAAGATATCATGATTGTACCAGCATACATGGAGGCTACATGGCAGTGGTGAGGTTTGGATTGTTGAATAAAGGAACAGACGTTTTGACCTTGGTTTGCTTCTTTGTATTTTAAGTTTACAAAAACATGTATTCACTAGAATAGAATTAAAGTTCCCTCCCTCCCTTGAAGAAATCATCATCACCATGTGAAAGAAAGTATCATAAAATTATTTAAGGATGACAAATAACAATTCAACAGTTTTGTCAAGGTTTATGAGGCCTAAGACCTCATAATCATCATCAGCGAGAAATTAAAACGTGTAGATGTTTGCAACTGAATTTCATAGCGTTGATGTTTTCACTTAGACAACAACAAGTAACTCGAATGATGTCTCCTAAGACCTAAGCTGGACTAATAGATAAAGAATTCAATAATGTTTGCAAAGAATCTTTCATGAATTCAAACATGTTAACTAGAATATTCCTAATCACTTTTTGTCAACGTCAATTGCAGGAGTGATCAAATGTATCCATGCGAAACTAAGTCTACCATTTTAGCTAAAGTTTGAAAACTGAATCTATTTAAAAAAAAAACCATCCATGATAAAAAAAGAAAAAAAAAACCATTTTACAGCTCAGGAAAATAAAAAGGAAAAATTCAAATCCTTAAAAAAAAAAATGCAAAAGTCAAGGACTCCATGATAACAATAATGTATTATTTATCTAGCTATAGGTTGAGTGGTTGTCTTCATAATGAGGGTCGCCGACGAGGTAAAGGATGGACTTATCTTGGATGTCGTAATCATCAATGGTGTGGCGGTCATCTAGTTGCTTATTTGCAAGGAACAAATAATGCTGGTGCAATATGAACCATTCCTTGTCACAAATTTTTGCTTTCACGCTGGCCACCGTATCCGAACTCTCCACCTTCAAAGGGATAATCTTTTCAGTCAAGGTTTGCACGAAGATTTGCATCTACACCACAATTACCAACAAAACTAATCTATAATAATAAATAACACCAGAAAAAAAACTAAAACATGTTACAATCTTTTTAGTCATTTGAAAAAATAAATGAATTTGATATAAAATGATAGAGTTAAAATTCGAAAGGAAAATGAAAATATCAAGACTTTAATTGAGAAGAACAAGTGAGGTAAAGAAAAGGAGATGGATACCTTGGGGGTTATGCAAATTTCTAACTTGAGTGGTTCCGAAAAACCAAATTGAATTAAAAGGAACTCTGATGAAAGAGTTTCTAAAGAAACTCGTTGGACATTCTTCGAAAAACTATGAAACTTTGCACTGGATTTTTGGGACCTAGCCAAAATATCATAATAGTAGCATGGTTCAGAAGAGTTGGGAGGACCAATGCAGCTAATATTGACTGCATTTCCCACACTCTCAGTTCTATTATTTAGAATGAACAATTTCCCAACACTGTTCTCTTGAAGAATAATGGCTTCATCATTAAACTTCAAGGTGACAAAAACGGGGCTACCATATGAAAATTGGGCTCGAGAATCCTTGTGCATATGGCTAAAATGGTTAGATAACACTTTAGATGACGCAGCAAAGTCACAACCTAAAATGGGGCAGTAACATGGCACATAGATGCATTCTTCTTCATGCTTCCTCTTTCCACTATAAGTTATTCTCTCCTTGCAACCGTGTTTTATATTCAGACATGATATTTTGATAGATTGCAATAGATTCTCAATGGCTCTGGATCGTTTCAAGGTAATGCCTGTATAACATTTTTGACATCTGTTCCCATGTTTAGAACAGCAGGTAGAGCAAACAACATGACCATTATCACACTGAATTGCGACATACAAGAAAATCATCAAGTTAGATTTGGAAACATTTGCTAGAATAAAATTAATTAAAATAAAGAGATTTTCTTGCAATAGCAAGCCATGCAGTAAAAGTATAACCAACTCAATTTTAATTTTTTTCCCTTAAATGGGAGGATTAATGTTAGTTGTTAATTATTATTTTTGTTATGAGGGAGAGCTCCGTATCAATAGGGGTGTAAAAGGATCAGGCCGGACCAGGCTTTATAAAGCCTAAGTCTGGCCTACTACAAAAACTATAGGCCTCGAGTCTAGCCTATTGTCTGTCATAGACTCGTTTTTAAGGCATGTTCCGACAATTTTAAAGGTTTGGTAAAGTCTGAATATAAATCAACTACTAAATAGGTCAAATCTTATGAAGATCTAAACACACCAACAAGTCTGCTACTAAATAATCAAATCCTAAGAAGACCTAATCACACCAACGGCCTTCGACTAAAAAACCAAATCATATGAGGGCCTTAATTTATGAAGAAAACTTCAACGGTAGCAAAGTGAAAGATACATTATATATATATATATATATATATATATATATATATATATATATATATATATATATATATATATATATATATATATATATATATATATATATATAGGTGTTGTTAACTTGCACCCACCTAAAAACACTAAGGAGCAAGTTAACAAGCTGCACCTACTTGTACTTTACTAAAACACCATTTTGTCTCTATTAAACTTTATTTTAATTAAAAGGACATTTTTGTAAATAGCATAAATAATATTTGTTTATAATAGAAAAACATGGGTGTTTTGGTAAATAACTAGTAGGTGCAACTTGTTAACTTGCACCTTAGTGTTTTTAGGTGGGTGCAAGTTAACAGTGGGGGCTGTTAACTTTACTAAAACACCTTTTTGTCTCTATTAAACTTTATTTTAATTAAAATGACATTTTTGTAAATAGCATAAATAATATTTGTTTATAATAAAAAAACATGGGTGTTTTGGTAAATAACTAGTAGGTGCAGCTTGTTAACTTGCACCTTAGTGTTTTTAGGTCGGTGCAAGTTAACAGCCCCATATATATATATATATATATAGACACACACACACACACACACACACACACACACACACATACCGGTCTGGCAGGCCTAATATACTTTTTGTAAGCATTGGGCATGTCTATTTAATTAAATAGACTTTACAAAAAGCATGAGCATATCCTTGTTATCAAACAGGCCGAATTGGGTTAGGCTTTAAATAGGTCATGGCGTCGACCTCTACGAAAGGTCGGCATGTTTCCGTCCGTACTTATCACTTAAACCCTATGTTCCGCACTCATTCTACCAAACCATGATATCATTGCTATGTGTTGAAATATTATTTAGGAAAAGTACATCATATAATAATGTGTTTAAAAGTGTTTTTTTTCCAACAAAGGTCTTTTAAATCTTATTGTTACCATTTTCACATATATTCAATAACAAAAATACACGTGAATTGTACTCATTTTCAATTAGAAATTTGAATTCAGCTTTTTATCACTTAAACCCTATGTTCCTCACTCATTCTACCAAACCACAATATCATTGCTATGTGTTGAAAAATTATTTAGGAAAAGTACATCATATAATAATGTGTTTAAAAGTGTTTTTTTACCGTCTTTTAAATCTTATTGTTACCATTTTCACATATTCAATAACAAAAATACACGTGAATTGTACTCATTTTCAATTAGAAATTTGAATTCAGCTTTTTGAGTTTAGAAAACTAAACATGTTTAGGAGTATCGCATTGGCAAAAAAATCACCAATGTTGTGAGTTATCTAACATGTGTCGTAGCGTATGTATGAGTATTGAGACACATAGGCTAAGGCTACCCACCCATGGGATCGAATCAAACAAATAAATTTAATCATTCTACATGATTCTCAAAAATTTTCCCTCAAAATATGAAAGGAGTATCTGTATCACAATCAATCACCACAAAATATGACAACAAATTAATATTGATTAACAATTGACATGCATACCTCGAACACGGATAGTCAATGGTGCAAAACAAATGCAGCAATCAAACGCATGAGGGTCGGAAATCATCAAAGAATCAGAAGTCTCCTCACAGTCGTTGGCATGTGCCACCATTACACGGTGATTTGGCTATAAAATTGATATTAAGAAGAAAAAAAAGTATTATATATAACTACATTACACCATTACAACTTTATTATTATATAATCAAAAACAAAAAGGGGAGGGGTAATACCTCTTTGAACATCTTTTGTTGATTCAAACTCTAAAAATGTTTCCTCATATAACTTCGTTAATGCAATTAAAGACGTATTAAATGCTAATCAATTCATTCAACAATCCCCTACACTAATTGCTAATCAAAAAAATCATAAACATCCATTAAAACGAACTTATATCAATTGGTCACGAAAAATAAAAGCTAGACTTGCTTGGCTACCATGTTTGCCCTAATTCACCCTATCCTTTATTATAAAAGCTAGAGTTGACAAGCTATCATGTTTGCCCTAATCACCCCCTCTTTTTCCCTCCTAAGCAATTATATGATCTTAGCCGTTGATGCGAATTCCTTGCTAATCTAATCTCAGCCGTTGATTCAAATGATATGTTTCAAACTACTCATTTCCTATCTCATACAGATGCGTCATAATGTCGATTAAAATCGTAGTTAATGCCAATCAAATCACCCTAACTCCAAACGATTAGTAAACTTTTCTATTCAGGGAATCATATCGTATGTATTCATTTAGCGAATAAAATCGTAACTACTCATTTCCTATCTCATACAAATGTGTCATAATGTCCATTAAAATCGTAGTTAATGCCAATCAAATCACCATAACTCCCAACGATTAGTAAACTTTTCTATTTAGGGAATCATATCGTATGTATTCATTTAGCAAATAAAATCGTAGTTAATGCCAATTAGTGCCCTAATCACCCCTTTTTTTCCCTCCTAATCAATTATATGATCGCTGTCATTGATGTATTCATTAATCAATGCAAATAATGCAAATAAAATCGTAACTACTCATTTCCTATCTCATACAGATGCGTCATAATGTCCATTAAAATCGTAGTTAATGCCAATCAAATCACTATAACTCTCAACGATTAGTAAACTTTTCTATTTAGGGAATCATATCGTATGTATTCATTTAGCGAATAAAATCGTAGTTAATGCCAATTAGTGCCCTAATCACCCCCTTTTTTCCCTCCTAATCAATTATATGATCGATGCCTTTGATGTATTCATTGTTGGTTACCGTGGTTGATGGAAAACTATCTTGCAAAAGATGCAAGGAATGCAAAAGCGTTGTTCCGAGGTAAATATGCCGCTTTTTATATGAAACATATCAAATCAAATAATTAAATTGGATTATAACTGATATCATTAATCAATCCATTGTAGGTTCAAGTTGCATGTCATTGTCATGAATGATTCTGGCTCGACAACATTTGTTCTCTTTGATCGTATTGTCACCCAGTTCATAGGAAGGAATGTCCAAGACTTGATTGCAGAAATTAACAAGGTTGCTTTCTTATTCTTAGTTTTATATTTTATATGCAGATTCAAGTCAACACTAATCACTACAAACTCCCATTTGCTTGGTGCAGCCTGAGAACAAGTCAATTGGTTATCCTATTGATTTCAACTTTTTTGTGGACAAAAAAATGCTCTTTAAGGTGGAGGTTAGTGATGGTAATATCAATAGGAAGTGGAGGAACTATGGTGTCAAAAGTGCTACTGATGATGTTGAAGTCATCAATGAATTCATCAAGAAATACAATCTCAAGGTTTTTTTTTTGTTTATATTTTTTTGTACTATCATATCGGTATGGATTCTTGCGCATGCCGTTATATATTAGAATTTTGACACGGAAGAAATTCAACTGATGATGATGGTGTTGATAAGGAATTAGAGTTGACTGCGCTGGGTAGTGATGCCAATAATTTGGTGATAAATTTATAAGCAGACTAATTGATCTTATGCTTTTTTAGCATTCTGATGGCCGAATTATATCATCCTGATATGCCTTTATTCTCCTTTTAGGATTTGGCTGAGTTAGATGATTCTTGCAGCAACTCCAACAAACTGGGAACTCCGTCAACCACATCTGAAAGAAAGAGATCTTCTGATGGTAATACTTCAGCTGGAGGTGGTGTCATAGAAATTGGGGAGGAATCTATAACCAAACCAACTAAAATGGTTCGTGTTAAAGTTCAGCCAAAAGAAAAATAGTGAGTTTCTCTTCAGCGGTCTTTTCTGCGTTTCTCTGCGAAATAATGAGTTAAACCTTCAGACAAATATTGAGTTTCTATGAAAGTTGAACAATTTTAATCTGCTTTCTTTTTTGCGTTTTTCTACTTAGATTGAGTATTTATCTTTTTCGTTTATGGTTTTGTAATCCAAACAGCATCTATGGAGTATATTTACAATTCTGCATTTCTAGCAACCAAATTTATCTAGCAACAATTCTGTTTCAAGTTATATTTACCGAATTTATCAAGTAATATATATGATCTGTTAATAGGTCAAAAATGGCATGGATCCAATTTAAAATTTACAGTTAGGCTATAACTATGAAAATATATATTATTCGAAGCATATTTCAACTCGACGACTAAGGATTTGTAGATGCTCACTTTTTAGTAGTAGTTTCTGAAGTCTAATATTTTTGAAATACATACAATATCGTATTATTAGCATGTCAAAACTTTTACAGATCCCTGAAACAATCACATCTATATGAAAATCAATCGTTTTTTCATAACGTAAACTTTTAAACATTTCAGTCACTTTTGCGCAATCACAACTATATGAAAATTAATCGTTTTGCATATATCCACTCTCAGGTGGGGTGTACTACAGATACCTTTGTCAACATGCTGCAGGTTTCAAAGATGATTTCTGTAGTATTTCCTTCCCACGAACATATAACTGACTACTACGTTTTAAATGTATAGTTTTTTTTTCATATAATGTCACAAGAAATTTATAGAATCCTCCTAACCGTTTTCTTATGACTTTACAAAGCAATACGCGGTTAAAACTTTTAATTAGTAGGAATTACTACCAATTGATTTACAGTGATCATTTACATTAAAAACTTTCTATAAAGCCATACGCGGTACAAGTGAGAATTTCCATGAATTATTTCTTATGACTTTACAAAGCAATACGCGGTTAATGCTTTTAATTGCTGCAATTAATAGGAATTACTACCGTTTGATTTACAAGAGCCATTTACATTAAAAACTTTCTATAAATCAATGCGCGGTGCAAGAGTGAATGTCCATGAATTAACGTTGTGAGTATTTACAAAGCAATACGCGGTTAAGGCTATTAATTGTTGCAATTAATAGGAATTAATACCAATTGATTTACAATTGTCATTTACATTAAAAACTTTCTATAAAGAGTTGTCTTCTCCCTATAACTTTGTGCAGATTTTCGATTCAAAGGGTGCGATATTCGGCGATGTACGCGTAAGTGAGTTTCTATTTATATATTGAGGTCATATTTATACATTTAGCCAAACCTATTGGCGCTATATAATATATATTTTAATTTTTTTGTTGTTTTGTTTTTTTTCAATTCCAGTGATTTATACGATTGAGTTTCAAACCTTTTTGTTATGTATGCTACCATTTCATTTTGTTATGTATGATATAAAACTTCTATCGCAAATGTATGGTTACATTATTTTTATTGTTCCGATCAACTTTTACGTGGTTGGACCCGTGCGGTAGCACGGGTCATTGGTCTAGTTAATCCTAAAAAATAGTTTTAAAAAAACGTATATATGGTTTAATTAGATTTAAACCAATCCTACAAAAATCCCTTTCAAATTCCCCAAAAAAAACATTCAAATCGATCCTAATAAATTTATTCAAGCCAATCCTAATTGATGGGTATAATTTTAGAAGTTTATTTATTGACCGTAATTGATGTGTTTAATTAGGATTAGCATGTGTATGAAAAGAGTCTGACCAAAAACAAATAATGTGGGTAACCCGCGGTGCGCGCAGTTTGGTTTGGTTTGGTTTAATTAGTCATCTGAACTGCAAGATAAAAATGCATGCGGTTTGGTTTGATTCGGTTGACTTTTAAAATACAATCCGAATAAAGTTAAAAGCAAATGTTAACTTGTGCCCTCAAGGGCACATGTTAAGGAACTCATTATAGAAATATACATATTAAAAGTCGTGTAGTCAACTTCTTAAAAGTTAAAATATTATGTTTTTCAATGCAAAATTACTCTTTTAGGTTCCTTACCATGTGTCTTTAGGGCGCAAGTTAACATTACCCAAAGTTAAAAGGTTAAAACGCAACATATTTTCATTAATCTTTCCAACAATGTTTTAAATTTCATACAACATTACAATTTAATTTTATTTAACAATGTTCGCAACTACATAGATCAAATTAAAAACGTGGACAAAAAGTAATATTATTTTGTAAGAAATGCAAAAAAATATGATTTTATATTTCTCTAAAAGGTCAAGTAGCACATAAATATATTTTATAAGTAAAAAGCAAAGAAAAAACTTAACAAGAGAAAATATATGTCATTTTATAAAATTTTCCATTGAGTTTATTTGAGTATTGGTCAAATTAACATATGTTTAATTAGTATTTTTCTTATGTTGCGGTTTAGTTTGGATTGGTTCTATTAGTAAGATAAAAACCGCAAATCAAACCAAAACATGCGGTTGAGTAAAAAAAATAATCCGAATACATCCGAACCAAATTCGGTTTGGGTTGGTTCAGTTTGCGGTTTTTCTATTGAATTGGTTCAGGTTTGAACACCCCTATGTAACCTTAGATGTATTAATGAAAATATAGTGGTTGCTCAAAAATGATTCATAGCATGAATAAATCAACTTGTAAAATGGGTTGTTTTACTATTAAGGTGGATCTTGCTGAGGCTTATGATATGTTGAGTTGGAACTTTATGCACGAGAATCTTATTGAAGTTGCTTTTCCAATGGAAATAATTAATGTTATTATGGCTTATGTCAAGACAAGGAGGACTAATGTGAGATGGAATGATGCAAGAGCTTATTTGTTTTCCTTCCCCAAAGAAAGGTTTCAGACATGGAGATCCCATTTCACCTTACTTGTTTGTCATATGTATGGATAAATTGTCTCACCTTATTTCTGATGTGGTGAATGAAAGGGATTGATTAGCTACGAAAGCAGAAAGAATAGGTCTTATGATATCTCAAATTGTTGTCTGTCAAATAAGCCATAATTCCCTTCGGATCCGCTTATTTGAATCCCACTTACTCCAACACTCCCAATGTGGGGGGGGGGGGGGGGGGGGCTTTACAATATTTCATCCCATCCAACACATAAGAAACTGGCATGCCTTACTAGTCACCTCACAGTAAGGCATATGCCTTACTAGCGACGATTCCTCATATTCCCCACACAAAACATATGAAATAGGCACCTCCTCTGGGAGAACATTCCTCAAGCCAAATTCCTCCTACTGGGGATACTATCTACAAGAGCTCTCCATGAAAAAACCACTACTTTCGGTAGAGCCAGGCTTTTCCATAAACTAGCAAAGACCTTCTTCTCATTCTCACTCCAAACTTCGTCAAACAACATCAACCCTTCCAACTTAACATAAGATGATTTTATTGAAAAACAACCCCCATCCTCCAATTCCACTCATCCTCCAAATGGGACGAAACGAAGCCATCCAAATCCTAAATCAAATTATGTAATAATTGCTCCTCTCAAGCGAATAATTGTTTTATCCATCCAAAATTCCACTCCATTGAGCTGCCATTATCTTCCAACATCTCTCCCATCCACCATAGCCTCTTGTTGATTAGAGATAAAAAATAATCTATTTCAAATTGGACATATACCTTATGATGGAGGCTCCTCGTTGACTATCTATGAATGGTGTCCCGCAAAAATTAGCTTGTATAGTTTGTTTGATTATGTTAGTGTAACACCTCATTTTTTTTTTTTTTGGTTACAAAGCTAAGATTAAAAAACAAACAGAAAAAGAAGAAAGAAGGAACAGAAAAAAGACTAAGCTCTTAGGAAGCAAGTTCCCATAGCATCAATTCTAATCTTGTCGACAAGATCATGAGGAGGGGTCTGATGCTCCAAGAATCCTATAGATGATGAAGCTCCGATCTTGGCCAAGAAATCAGCGCAATGATTTCCTTCTCTGAGCGTGTGAACGACGGTGAAATTGTTGGAAGCTATGATATCCTTTATATCTTGAATAAGCACCGCATAGGAATGGAACTTAGAAACCTCTCCTGAAATGAGACTAACTGAAAGTTGAGAGTTAGAGTAACACACTAACTCCTCAATTCCCATTTCCACTGCTAGCTGAATACCTTTGTAGATTGCTATGAGTTCGGCTTGGAGAATGCAGCTAGAGTTCTCGATGAAACCTGAGAAGCCACGCAGAAACAGCCCTGCATTGTTGCGAATCAAACCTCCATAACCAGCTCGGATTGGATTGCCAAGGCAGCTGCCATCTACATTGAGAATGTGGCAGCTGTAGTTGCTGCTATTCCATCTAATCCAGCGGTTTTCTGTTGCTGAAATGTTTGCGGTCTGGAAACTCCTAGTGATTGTTTCAATTGAGTTTTGTATGTTGAAGCTCAAACGCGTGAGGGACTAGGCTTCATTGTTGAAAAACATTTGATTGCGATGCCGCCAAATCCACCAAAGACAAACAAGGAAAGTGGTAGAACGAGGACTGTTTGCTCCATTCCTTATCCAATCTCGCGGACTGTTGGTAGAGAAGAAGATTGTGTCATTGAAATCGAACTTGTGCCAGATTACTTTTGAATAATTGCAGTCCCGAATACAATGCAAGAAGGATTCTTCATCTTCCCCGCATCTTCCACAAATAGCAGATCCAGCGATGTTTCGATGATGAAGCAAGGCTAACATTGGAACTGCTTCATGAAGAGCCATCCAAAGAAAGAACTTATATTTCTCCGGAACTGTTAATTTCCAAATCCAGGACCACGAATTACTTGAAGTTGCGGTGTTGGCTGATTCCGTGGAAGAGAGAAGCCAGGAGTATCCGCTTTTTGTCGAGTAAACACCGTTTTTATTATGGCTCCAAATGAAGGCATCTTCAACGGTTGCATTGAACTTAGCTTGAAAATTATTAATTGTATCAGCTATCGGGTGAGGGAGAGTAGTGTAGAGGGAATCAGTGTGTTGGCCATCGAAGCCTATCACCTCTCTAACCGTTAGGTGACTATCACGAATGTCAATAACAGGAACCAATGAACCAAGGGGGCCATGGGGACACCAATTGCTGAACCAGAAAGAGGAAGAGCCCGAACCTGGACGCCAAGAATAGCCATTTTTGAAAATGTCTTTTGCACGAATTATAGATGCCCAAGAGGGCGAACTCCTGCTTGATGCGGTCGCATGAAGGACTTGATGACCTGCTGAATATTTATCTGAAAGAAGGTTCACCCATAACTTATTTGTGGACTGTACCATATCCCAAACTAACTTTCCAAGGAGGCAAGTGTTAGCATTTCGAGCCGTTCTAATACCCAGACCACCATAACACCTTGGGCTAGTGATTTTCTTCCAACTTACCAAGTGAAAACCCTTGTTACCAGACCCGCGCCAAATAAAATTGCGAGTAGTTTGATCAATGGAATCACAAATGTTCTGGGGGAGCCAATTAATTTGCATGTAGTAGGAAGGGATGGAAGAAAGAACAGATGTAGCTAGAGCAAGTCTACCTGTTCTGTTGAGAAGACGGTTTTTCCAAGTAGCCAGCCTAGTTTGCATTTTTTCAATGATGAAGTTGAAATCGGTTCTTTTGGGGTGGCCCTTAAGCATAGGAAAGCCCAGGTACTTGCCAAGAGATGTTGTGCTTCTGATGCCAGTTATTGATGTGAAATTGTTGATTTTTTCCTGCGGTATCCCTGAAGAATAGAATGCTCTAGACTTGGAAATATTAATCTTCAAACATGAAGCCCTGGTAAATCTATCAAATAAATCAGTGATGAAATGAAATTGAGAGTTATTTGCCTTGGTGAAAAGAAGCACATCATCTGCAAAGAGAAGGTGAGATATCCGGGGTCCTCCATTAGTGATGTGAATAGGTTCCCAGTTTCCATGATGCACAACATTGTTAATAGCTATAGAGAGCTTCTCCATGCAAAGGATGAAAAGGTAAGGGGAGAGCGGATCACCTTGTCGGAGGCCATGAGTAGGCTTGAAAGAGGGCAATTTGTTACCGTTCAATAAAATAGAGAGAGTGGATGACGTGACACAGTGCATGATAAGCTTGATGGTGATGTCTGGAAATCCGAACTCATGAAGGCAAGAATTAAGGAATTCCCATCTGACATTATCAAAAGTTTTTTCTAAATCGAGCTTGAAAGCAACATGGCCCTTTTTCTTCTTAGATCTCCTCATAAAATGAATAATTTCCCGCAAAACAATTGAATTATCAGAAGTTCCCCTACCAGGCAGGAAGCTGCTTTGATAGGGGCCAATCAAATTATTGAGAATAGGTCTAAGTCGGTGCACAAGAACTTTAATAATGATCTTGTAAATTATGTTGCAGAGGCTGATGGGTCTAAAATCTTTATAAGTGTTTGGGTGATCAATTTTGGGAATGAGTGCAATGAGAGTGCTTGAAATCTCCGGGTCAAAGTAACCTGTGTGGAAGGCTGAGTGGACCATATGGAAAATGTCATCTCCAACTATATGCCAATATTGTTTGAAAAATATGCAATGAAAACCGTCGGGGCCAGGAGCTTTGTAGGGTTTCATGGAGTTGAGGGCAGCAAAAACTTCATTTTTAGTGACAGGTTTGGTAAGGGAGAGTTTGTCAGTGTCATCAATGGAAGGGGGCGGCATCAAGGAAGGCGGCGTTGGTGGGAGGATGATGACCACCGAAAAAAAATTTGAAGTAATTTTGAGCTTCTTCTTGGAGGATGGAGCTATCTGAGGTCCATGTGCCATTGGGAAGTTGAAGCCTATGAATTCTATTTTTCTTCCTTCTAATGATGGTTTGGGCATGGAAGAAGGAGCTGTTTTTGTCACCAAATTTAACCCATTGCTCTCTTGATTTTTGATACCAAAGCATTTCTTCCTGAAAGAGGATATGATTGTATTCTTGTTGCAATTCCTTTTCAAGGAGAGTGTGGCGAGAAGAATCAACTCTTTCTAGATAGCTTTGTACACCTTTGAGTCTATTTTCAATATGCTTCTTCCTTTTGAAAATATTGCCAAAGACTTCATGATTAAAAGTGATGGATTTCTTTTGAACATTAGCTAGAGCCGCGGTAATGTTGTTGTTTTGAGGAGTCCAAGAGCTTTTTACCAATTCTGCATATCCATTATGATCAATCCAAGCTGCTTCAAAGCGGAAGGGCCTTGGCCCTCTGGCTAAAGGGAGGCCACCAAAACGGAGGAGGAGAGGGTTATGATCAGAGTGGAGTCTGCAGAGAACCTCAACAAAAGCTTCAGGGAAGGAAACACGCCATTCAACATTAGCAATGCTTCGGTCAAGTTTTTTGGAAAGGATGCGAATGCCATTGTTGTTGCGGTGCCAAGTGAAATGACCACCTGAGGTTGTGAGGTAAGGAGGTTGCAATTGTTCATGAAGTGGGAGAGGAGAGCAGCTCGATTATAGTGAAATATACCACCTCTTTGGTCACTAGGGAGAAGAGTTTCATTAAAATCACCTAAGAGCATCCAAGGGATATCGATGGTTTCGCCGATGTTTGCGAGGTAGCTCCAAAGGTTGGGGCGCTGAGTATGATTGGGGCTGGCATAGATGCAAGTGCATGCAGTGGAGACATTTCCATGGCTAATATTGATAGTTATGGAGAATTGGTTGGAGTCAAGGACGGTGGCAGTGATGTTACTAGCAGAATGTTGAAGGAGCCAAATTCCTCCAGAGTGACCGTTAGCTTCAATAATATGAACCTGGGTGTATCCCATATTAGACCAAAAGACAGAGAGTTTCGTAAACGGGACATGAGTTTCAAGAATAGCCATAAAAGTAGGTTGATGCTTACGAATCAATTCTTTCAAATGTCTTCTTGCGTTACTACTGAGAGCCCCTCTGATGTTCCAAGAGAGGAATGAGGTATCGAAAAGAGCTTCCATGATAACAACAAGAAAGAAAGGCCGAGAGGGAGGGGGGCTAAGTTACCATATCTTCTTCAATGAAGTCTTGTCTGTCTGTGTTGCTTTTCATTTGATCATCACTATGACTTGGCATTGTCTGGTTGGGCTCATGGTTAGTAACAAAATTATTGGTTGGGGAGATGTTGTAGTTGTTACTGTTTTTATCTAGCTCCTGGACGTTGGGAATTTGCGTGGTGGAGTTGGATTCAATTGTTGGGCTGGGGTCAGTATTATTTTCGTTGGTATTGGCTTGGTTTGGAGACAATTTAGTTAAGAGTGTTTCCATGTGTGTAACTGTTTGGTGTGGTGTCTTGGCAGGCTTGGTTTTCCGTGCTGGTCCAATGAGGGGAGGGTCAACAGTTGGGTCAAAAGTTTGGTCATGATGGCCATCATCACTGCGCCGTCTTTTTGTTTCTTGCTTGCTTGAACTAGCGCGTGGAATGGCTATTGATTTAGGGCGTGGGGAATACTTTGTGGTGTGTGGGCCAGGCTTGGTTTTGTGTGAGGAATTTGAGAGTACACTGTAACGGTTGTTGCTATTGTTACCGGCTTTAGCTGAAAACGAGGTTGAATTAATTGGCAATTTCTTTTTTCTTGTTACCAATAGCCAATCCCCATGAAGATCCTTATTTCCCTCATTATTACTAATTACTTTTCCATTATCTCCCTCATTATTACGTGACAAAATAATAGGAGAAGTAATTGTGCTATTACCGTTTTCATAGGTCTGCATTGAATGCGTTTGAATGTGCTGAACCGGTCCTTGGCAATCTTCTGGATTGCTAGCGGCAGATGGTTTTTCAGACGGCGGTGATTGGATTACGGAGGCCGCTGTTGTGGTGCAGTTTCGCCCTAAATGTCCGTAGCAACCGCAGTTGGTACAAATCAGATGCAGACCCTCGTATTGGACTTTATACCAATGGCCATTCACCCAAATCTTTCCTATAATTGGGACAGTGAGGTCAATTTCGACGCAGACTCTTGCGAATTTACCTCTTTCGACTTTTAGAGTGTTTGAATCAACTTTGATTGGACGTCCGATCGCAGAAGCCATGGCTAGTAGGAAGCTCTCATCATAGTAAACAAGGTTCAGCCCTGGAAAACGAACCCAAACAATAGTGCGATCTACTTTGGCATCTGGGGAGGCGAATTCAGGAGACCAGTGTGATATTGCAAGACAGTGATCAAATATGAGCCATGGACCACCGGTGATAACTTTTTCCTTGTCGGCTGCCAAATCAAACTTCACCATATAGAAACCATTGTCATTATCCATGATTTCAAACCCTCCTTGTAGCTTCCAGATTTTTTGTAAACGATCTCTCATTGTGTTGTAGCCGAGGGTCTTTCCCAACAACTTCACAACTATTGCATCTTTCCATGGTGTACATAGCTCTTGGAATACTTTTGGTTCTATGAAGACCTTAGGTAAGAGGCAGTTACCATCCTCCAATTCGATACGGACGAGTTTCTTAGCAATCATGTCCTCTTTTGGGCGAGTTTGGATTTCCTGAGAAGGTCCCAGGAGTTTGTCACGGAACGAAATCTTAGGTGTTGAGGAATTAGGTGGGTCGGGTGGCTTATTGGTGGCTTGAAGGTTCAGAGCTCATTGCACTCATGCCCATCATTGATTAATATCCAATATCATGTAACACCTCATTTAATTAGACGTTGGTGTCTTTTAGTTGATTATAACTAATATTTTTGCCAAAAAAAAGGTTATTTTTACCACTCGTTTTCTCAAACCTAAATATTTTTTGAGTTATTTATTTGGTACCTGCTAGAACTCCATAACTCGAGTTATGTGTATAAAGCATTTGGAGTAGGGGTGGCACGCTAGTAGGGGTGGTACACTAATGAATAATGATGACTTCAAATTTTGTATGGGATGAGAATTGGTTAAGTGACAGATCAAATCCAAAAATCAACTACAATCCATCCTTCGATGTACAAATATTAGTGGCTCATTTGTTAGTAGCATCAACAAAATCTTAGAATGGTCGTGCACTCTTTATTTCATCATTGTATAACAATCAAAATCATTAGTACTCCCTTATTCACTTTGATTCAAGAGGATAAAAAAATATGAAAGTTGGCTTGTGCAAAAAAAAAATATATGAAAGCTTAAAAGCATGGAGGCTATTTGGAGTGGTGTGTATTGTTTATGTATTAATAAATCTGTTGATGCCTCTCACTTTTATGTTGCAGGGAGATAGTATTTTATTTTGTGCAAAAAGGTTCCACCAAAGGTGAATTCTTGTCGCAATTGTCTTCCAAGTAGACTACAGTTACAATATCGTGGGGTTGTTTGTTCTACTAATTGCGCGTTGTGTGATAAAGGTTTGGAATATAGTATTGATCTATGTTTTCATTGTCTGTTCACATTTGGCGGAGAACGGAGCCCAACGATCATTATTGAGGCCTAAAGTAGTTAGCTTATGCTAAAAGGATGCTAAAAGACAGGCGCAGACAACTCCGCCTAGCACCAACATTTCATGGCTTCATAAATTATCTGATAGAATATGTATCCTGTTACTGGAAAATGGGAAAGAAACCCCTTTGATTACAGAACAAGTAAGGCCATAAGGCCCTATTACTCTCAAATGACTTTCTTTCTTTTTATACGCAATAACTAACAAACAACTTCATAACTGACAGACCTATAAAAATATGACTTACATGGAAATGGTACTTCAACTACAGTTGGATGGCTTTAAACTACTAAACGGTCTTATACTGTGTTCCTAGTTTTCCCTCCAGCTACACTTTAATATAAAGAAAAAATAAAATAAAATAAAATAAAGGATACCATTAAGCACGAGGCTTGTCACTATCCTAACCACAAGCATTACATTGTACGTCTAAAAAGAATCAATGTGAGTCAAGAGAAAGCAATTCAAAACTCAAAAATGACAAACAAGCGTATCTCTAATCAAAAAACTTTTGCCTATTAATTTGCACCTGATACATCGTATACGAGAGTTAGTCAAATTATTTCTTTTATAATTCATATGGTCATACATAAAGAAACAACGCCAATACTCAGATACTATCATTCACACAAGTTAAAAAAAACGGAAAATGAAGATATACTTTAACTATATAAAATAAAGCAAAAAGAAAACATACGACCAACTTACAAGTTAAAATTTGCACCTCTCTGCTACCGAAACGCCTTTCTTGTAATGAAGTTGAAAATCAATTTGCTAGGATTGAAATGTTAGATAGAAAATTATCTATATCCTCAGTACCAGATTGATTCTTTCCAGGGCATAAACAACCAGCTTCATCCCATGGTTCATATAATATCAGCGAATATATCTGGTTTTGTTGAGTATAGAAGATAAAGTGTGAGTTCTGATTTACCCATGACAAGTAAAATAGCAATTAATATGACATGTAATGTGCATGAAGAGGCATCTGATGTACAAAGCAAAAAAAATTGTCAATGTTCAATCAAACTATTTCTCTAATCATTGAATAATTTATCGTATGTAGCAAGATGTCAAAAACATATGCCAAAATAGGTCTGTTACAGCATTGGTGCAAGTAACAGGCAGGTTCGCAAAAAAATTCGAAAATGATACCTATCATTAACCAAAACAAAAAATAACGGAGTCATTAACCAAAACAAGAATGGCTCATTAACGATCTGTATGGACTCCAAATCACGTACGTAAATTTGTTTCACTCGTCTAGAATCACAAAAAAGTCTTGATTTCTTTTAAATTCATGACTCTTATCAATCATGATGATACTTTGGTCTTACAATTAAGCTTCAATCTGACTATATGGCAAGAGTAATTACATATTTAATGTATCTATATATTAGAATTTTTGCAGAATTTCAGCTAATGTTAAAAGCTAATTTTGTTTCCTAAATTGCAGAAAATCATGCACAGTAAAAAATAACTATACAACATAATATAAAACAAAACGAGCAAAAGTCAAGGACTTTATGTTATCTCTAAAGTAAGGGTCAGGAACCAAAACGGAGGATGAGGTTGAGGGTTGACTTCTCTTTGATGTTGTAATTGGCAAGGGTCAGGCAGTCAATATTATGATCCAAATATAAGCAAAGCCAAGTCATCAAAGTGGAATCAACAATGGGTTAGAGAAAAGGAACATGTGTCACTTGATCCAACCATAGTCACATAATTCGCAATTCGCTCGGTACGCGGTACGGGTACGGGTTCGCGGTACGTGACATTAGAAGAATTCGGTACGTGTAGGGGTATAGAGCTTCGGTACGCTTCGGTTCGTAATACTAATATTACCTAATTAAATATAGTAAGCCATCAATAAATTTTTAAGAAAAATATTTATTTTTACTAGAATTTTTATACAAAAAATAAATAAAATATTTTACTTTAAAAAATTGGTTTACGTTTAAATTTTTTTTCACAAAAGCCATACTTATTATATTGTTTACTTCTGAGTAGCAAATAGCAATTCTCAATTCATTGGGCCAAATTTAGAAAAGCCCAATATAAAGAATGTTCAGTCCAGCAAGGGCCCAGCCAACACACTAACCCTAATTTCCTTATCTTCTTCCTCCTTTCAGACAGCAGCAGCCGCTACCAGTCCAGTTTTTCTTCAACTGGCTTTCTTCACTCCTGCTCGCGTTCTTCTCACATTCAAGCTACAACATCGTTCTTCAACTTACAGCTATCGCCCTTACTCTCACGACGCTAGCTTCTACGGGTACTCTTGGTTCGCGAGTTTTGACGAATTTCTCCACGAATCTGAGCGAACCAATACGCGAAAGAACCGCGAATCGGTTCGCGCGAACCAATTAGCGGTTCGCCACTCGGCCAGCGAATTATGTGACTATGGATCCAACAATTAAGGGATAATTCTAGCAAGAAAATAATCTCTTAACCTTATACAAAAGGGAGCAATGATTAGCAAGAAGGATATCCTTTATTATAAAAGCTAGACTTGCTTGGCTATCATGTTTGCCCTAATTCACCCTTCTTTGCCCTAATCCCGTGCATTTTTCCCTCCTAAACATGTACTAATGACTAATCTAATCTCATCCGTTCAACCTCTATTTTCACACTTGATCACACCCGTTGATTCAAAGTCTACAAATTTTCTCTCATATTACTTAGTTAATGCAATTGAAGACGTATTTAATGCAAATATAGTAGGTCAACAATCCCCTAACTAATTGCTGATCAAAAGGTGTTCTTTGTACTGACATTACAATGTTTCACACATACATTTTTTAAATAAAGTCGAAATTATATGCCATTAACTATAATTAAATTGTTATAACTAATTGCTTTAAATAAAATGATATGCCACTGTCCAAAAAGTATTTCGACTAAATAGGAATTACTTTAAATATTTCTATAAAATAGGCTGGTAATTAATTGCTTTTAATTTTCGCAATGTATGTGAATTACTACCAATAGAAGCACAATGGTCATTCACATTAATTAGCATTCTATAAAATGTTGTCTTCTCCTTATAACTTTGGTGCATATTTTCGAATCAAAGCCTTAATAAAACATATGATCATGTAATTCTATGATGTTAGACCTCACGACAGCAAAAAATATCACGGATTTCGCTCTATACTCATGCTCATGTATATTTTGTTTAATAGAAACTTTATGTTAATATCATCTGATTACTCTTATTTTTTGATGAGTGAAATATATCGTAGCTATGGAACAGCAATAATATATTAACATTGTTCCTTCGCAGATGTTGCACTATGGGAGTATCACGTTGAAGATCCTGCATTTATGCAACTGCTGAAGCTAAAGTGGCGCACATATCATGTGCAGTACCACCCAGACGAGGTATTTTATACAAAAAGTCCTGGAACTCAATCATACTGTTAGAAAGTAAAATAGAAGAAAGAGAATATTTTGCTATTTAGTTGCTATAAAAAGCATAATTGATTTATTTTGATATATGTTTCCAATATAGACGCATTTGATATTGGGTACAGCTTTCAACAAGGAGATAGACAATGAGTTGAATAGGTATGCCACTTTAATCGATCCAGGACTCAATCAATTTGAGGTTGTCGTGGATAAATATGATGGAAAGTTGTATTTCTCTCATGGAATAGAAGAACTGAACAAAGGCCTATAAATTAGAGCATGGTGGTTGGATATCTCTGATCAATGCTTTCCCTCAACTTTTTGTGATTCGGGTTCACGATCGCCATAACTATGAAATCAAGTATCCGAGTTATTTCCCTCCTTTACGTTTAAGGCTAGCGCAATTAATTTACGGTCCTAATGCAGCACCTGGATCTGTCCAGATCGACTACCCCGCTCCTTATCCCCACATATGCGACTGTTTTAAATTTAGTGTCACCAAATGGTTAACACTTGCATATGTAACATCTGATCAACTGGTATACAATCTTTATAGATTTAGTCACATATTTCAGTTTGTTATTTGTCAATGTCGATTTATTTATAAGATCTCATGTGTCTGTTTTCTTATTTTACACAGACTTTCTCCTATGCTAAAGTATTTGATAGCATGGTTGACAAGAATTGCAAAGAATTGGCAATTATTGACGATAGCGGACATCATTGGTTGTTCAATGTGGTCATTCTTTTTGACAAGGACGAAATCAAGTTCGGAGGGGATTGGAAAATGTTTTGCATCGCAACAAATCTGTACGAGTGGACGACATTAAGGCTTGGAGTAAAAACTTTGGCCCCCAATGCATTCCTATTTTGCACATTTGATTTTTAGTTGTCTGATGGTTTTGATTACGTGCTATCTAATGTCATGTAATTCCTATTTGATACTCCCTCCGGTCACATATATAAGCAAAAAACAACTTTTTAGGTACATTGAATAATTAATGTATCTAACCCGTAAATGTGACCGGATACATTAATTATTCAATGTACCTAAAAAGTCATTTTTTACTTATATATGTGACCAGAGGGAATATGTTTTTATTATTTTCAATTGAAGGATGCTATGTTTTGGTTGATTCATTATTTTCATCTATTGTAGACTTTTATATATTGCGATTGAAAACCAGATTAATTATATTTTCTTAAAGAAACCAGAATAAGTTCATCTATTAATCTTATTGTTGCAATCTAAACAAATACTAAAACTATAATAAAAATAGTGAAAAAAATACAGTCACCGATTTATAGAAATAATAATAATAGTCATCATGGCTCTTTGATTAATTATGTAGTGATCATATCTCAAACCATGGACGATAAAGGCCATTTGATTTGCAATATAAGGTCTTAAGAGATCAACATATTTATTTCTTAGAAACCGACAAAATAGGTATATCGTCACATGAGAAATCAAATTTGAATTACTCCATGAGAACATAGTTAATGCTAATTAAAAAACGAATAACTTACTAAATGCTAATTAAAAACGAATAATACACTTTTAATGCAATTAACAACGAATGACGCACTGTGGCAACTGAAAACTTTTAACTTGCATATTTTCCTATAACAATTGCTTTTAATTGCTTTTATGCATTATGCACTAATTATTCTACCAATTACTACCTATTAAAAGCATTTATGACGTATTTATATCAATTGGTCACAAAAAACTTAATACACGGAGAAGTTAATCGACTATGCTATATATGCTATATATCAAATATGCTCCAATAACAAAAAATAACCACAAAAAATATATTAAACACATTTGTCACGCTATATGGAAAAGCTTTGCATCAATATGCACAGAAAATTTAACAACAAATATTGCATCACGAAAAAATTGATGCAGTATATTTTTTGTTAAATTTTCTGTTTCCATTCTTTACGGTAATGACACTTTTTTTTATGCTCTCCGTTTTTCTTTATGATGTGACTTAAGATCGAGCAGTGCAGGGCTATGTGCAATTTTGTTAACAAGTATTCAATTTTATTCAATTTTGTTAACTACCATTTCATTTTGTTATGTATGATATAAAACTTCTATGACTATGTATGGTTACATTATTTTCATTGATTCGATTAACTTCTATGTGGTAGGACCCGTGCGGTAGCACGGGTCTATGGTCTAGTGAAGAAAAATGAAGTCTCTCCTTTCTCCCTTTGGTAATCTCTTGTAGAGTAAGGATTAAGTCTTAGACTTAATCTTCTTCGATCTTTTTTTCCTTTCTATTTTTATGTACTAAGAACACCAACTCTAATTAGGTTCTCATCAATCAGTTTTACCTTTGATTTAACAATCAATTTGCAGTTATCTATTTTATCACATTCTCTATTTTGAGAACCCTTACACTTAGTTGGTTGGATAGTCATGTTAAAAAAATTATTCAAACTGTCGTGGCATGGCATTGTATCGTTTTAATTGTTATTTTTCCTAATACAACACTTCTTTTTCTTAGGTGTAGTATTTTGATTTTGGCGTCTCCCTGATGAATTTATCTGGGTCCGTTTTGGAATTTCATCTCATTGTATAGATATTTTATTATTTTGTTTTGATGAATAAAAATCTAATTCGACCTTGACCAGTGCTTAAAATGCTTATATATTATACGCTAAACCCCATGGTAATAATATAACAAATTTTTATCATAATGTATTAGGGAAAACATTCATTTTGGTCTCACGATGTGTACATCGTTGTCATAATGGTCCACTCAGGAAAAAACATAAAAAAGTCTCGGACTCTAAAATGATGTCGTGCCTCAAAATTGCTGCCTCAAAGTGATTATTTCCCTAGAAGTGCGGTCTTGCCTTGAAGTTGCTGCAACCTAATGATCCAATGCCTTCGTGGAAAGCATTTACAAGCTTTGCAATGAAAATTGCAGAAAGCAACGCATAGTCTTGATTCTTATATAGCCTTTGTCCATCAAGGTATTGAACAAAATCATTAATTAGATAAGGACCAACATGACCCCACCCGAGTCTATCCATCTTGCAATACCTTTGCATTGGCCATTTGCAACTCTAAGAACTTTTCTTTTAAATGGAATGCAAGCAAAAGATTCACAAGGAACAATACATTTATATCATATTCAAAGGCACCATAAAAAAAAAAATGCAACATTCAAGTTATTGAAAACCAACTCTGTTCATCCATATGGAACCATAAAAACTCATACAACAACAACAATAACAAAGTCTTATCCCCCTAAGTGGGATAGGCTCATAAAAACTCATCTTTCACTAAATTACAATTTTTAAACAAATCAGCAACAAATATCAATTTTTAAACATACTAAGACCTATATTTGTGATAGTATGTACCAACAGTAATAATTGAAGCATGAATCATATGAGAACTGTTTATAGCCTTTACTTGAAAACTCTTGTAGTACTACCGTTTCCTGAGGTGTATAGTTATTCTGATTTTCGAAGAACATGGACTTCTTACTTTTTCATTTTGGACTATGCACATTCATGTAATATGTTTCATAAAGAACTGTCCTGCTCTTTTCTTCAAGGCTAGGTCACCTTGTTATGCTCCAATCACAAAATACAATAAATAGGTAAAGATGACTTGTTATTTAAAAAGTAAACTAACCCCCAGATTTCACAAGACAAAAATAATAAGAGAATTCAAAATAAACTGAACAGTCTTTGGCAAGTTTAATTACCGAAACTGGTAAGATTCTTTATAATAATGGGGACATGAAAAAGATTAATTGATTTGAACTAAGCCATCAAGCTTGAACATGTTCAGTTTATTGATTTGGATTTGGAAATGCAAATGAAAAAAATGAAGCGCAAAATTAAACAGAAATGCATATATAATTGAATATAGAATGCAATGAAGTTCTAATAAAGAGTTATTCCTCATCAGATAATCAAGTTTCCCATACATTAAACTAGAGGCCATTTGGTAAAGGAAAAAGACGGTTGTAATTGATATTGAAACCAAACCAGTTTGTAAAAGTAGAGTGAACATTCAAAATAAAATTGACAAAGCAAATACCATAATAACCTTAATCCTAAACCCCTAGGTGAAAACAAGAAAAACAATTATTTTTTAATTCCACTAATTGGAAGGTTTTCCTTGTAAACTACTAACGGAGAAATACGACTGTCTCCTTTTGTTGGAAAAATAGGACATAGAATTATTATAAACTAATAAATCAAAAGAAATAATAGCACAAACAAATTAACTTATAATAAAATAAAGTACAGAATAGAGGAACTTATCAAATTTTGGCTGAGGCGTGCAAATGCACTGGGCTTAAGAGCATTTCGCCACCACAGGTAAATCACCTGATGCAGTTGGTCCCAAAGCTAGTGCTCTCCAGGATACAACAGCCACTTCTCACTAACACTGCATATGAACTAGCGAGGGCACAGGAACAACTCTTGGATGCTTAAGGGAACTTAGTTTGTTACAAAAAATGTTTATACTTATATAGTTTCTTTCAATTGTATATAAGATGATAAACTGCAACCCCCTTCCCCATAGTGTTCTGCTACCAATTTATATGCCTCTCCTTGATACATGTTCACGTTACAATTAATTAATATAAGCATAACCGTAAGACTATTATTTAGGATTGAAGAAGGAAACTGTAACGTGTACATTGACTAGGCTATAAATGTGTAGGTAGTCAGTTATATGACTTAGTCCAAAGGAAACTAATTAATAAAAATATTACTGAAAATAGTAATAATACTTTAAAATAAATAATTAAACAATAAAATTCCTACAATCCCCCACAATTATTTATTTTAAAGTTTTACGTGTTCCCAAGAGCGTGAAAAATCAATGCATAAGCACTAGTGTCTTTTGGACTATGAACTAGCACATAGAGCAAATGAAATTTGATCCACTAGAATGTCGGTGAGATTATAACCTCTATGAACCTCATTCCGTATGTGAATCAGTGACCTCATCACTCACATTGATCTCTCGTCCAAAGTTTGTTCAACTCGGTGTGGTGCATTTTGGCCTTGCACCTGTGCCTGGATTTCATGAGTGGCTCTAGAAAGTCTGCCCAAGCTTTCATAGAGGCGGCCCCACCTCCAACACTCATATAGGTAAATCTATCAAGTGTACACCACAGTCAAGCACACCACTCAAATGCATGAGCTATAGATTTATTAAGAGCATGAACTCAACCTACAACGCTGTAGTATACACTATCCTACACCATAGGGATGAACTTTAAAAAATAAAATGGATAGTGTCTCATCAAATTGACAAGCGACTTGTTCTTACCCATATGAACATAGCCTTGCGAATTTTCACAATCTATGTTGGGTTACCATCACTCTCAATTTTTGTATTGGACATAATCCATCCCCCTTCGATGTATAAATATTTTTCAGTATACTGATGCATCGCAAATTATACATTAACTAAGACGTCTCTCAGTTAGTATCTCATATATATTACCATATCATCATCTATGATATATTATCATAGGTTTGCTTAATTAGATTCTAAGCAACAACACCCCCACATAGGAGAAAATTAAATCTACATTTAGATTTATTATACAGTTCTACTAGGAAATGCTTCCAAGCGACAACACCACCACATTAGGTAAATATAAATCCTTGTGTGGATTTTATTCAAGTCTGCTTGAATTATTTTTCAAGTGACGAGTCCCCCACATGGGAGAAAATAAATCCACACATAGATAAATCAAACATCATTGTATTATTCTAATACAATGGATAATATGTAACATGTCACCAATATTTTAAGGTGTATCTCAATATATATCTCATGAGTTTATCAAGAGTTCTAGAGTATATTCAGGTCTACTTAAATTAATTTTAAGCGACAACATAACACCTCTATTGCACTCATCATTTCACTCATGCATATCATATATCTTCACAAGTTTCTCAATAATATAATTAAATAATATTTCACAATCAAATAAATTTCTCAAATATATATTCTCATGGATACACAAATCAACTTGGTTTCACAAAAACCAAGTTTATACTAAGAGTATATATTGTCATGCATATCGCAAATATTTATACTGAGAATTTTCAATTTTTAAAAGTTTCTTCATGAAATATGTGCTAACATTTTGGCACAAAAATAAATACTTCACAACAATATAAAAATTCTATACATATATAGCATGCATATCAAGTATGGGTTGATCACACATTTTCCAAACTCATTTCTTGATTAATGTCACAAAACCTTTCATGTTTATATAATATTCCACAAAGGATAGTAATCATCAAAGTAGAGTTAGAATAATTAAGCATGTATAATGAGAATGAAAAATTATACCAAACGAAAAGCTTAAAATTATTTCCAAATAATTGTTCATATTCAACAATAGGAATTTTTCCAAAACAATAATCCAATCTCAAAAGCATTAAAACATGGCATGCTTTGTAGTAGTTGTTAATCACAAAGTTGAAGATACTGACCAATAGTGAGCATGGACAAATCAAGTAATGTCACTAAATACAAAACAACTTCACATAAAACCCCCACATTTTGAGAATTGCACATCGATCAAAAGTAAATTCTCTTATTGAGAATAAATGACACACACATGTAAAAAGGAGATTTCACTTATTCAAGCATGTAAGAAATTCACCACCGGGTGCATAACCAAAATTTAATTTAAAGAGAAAAATAATTTCAAGCTTAATTATTCTCGTGGAAGTTTTGGCTAAAGAAATTGTCCATGCTCACCTCTTAAAACCATGAACAAGCAATTTCAATATGATATTCACATAATGAACAAAATAGGTTATATGCAAGTGTTATTCAAATAAATCTCAAGATCAGAAACTTGGACTAGTATCATCTAGATTAAATAACCATCCAATAAGTGCACATGTTTCAGTTTCATTGTATAAATTATAAAACCATTAGGAAGCTGAAAAAACAATCAAGTCTCATATAAATTCAATTATTATCAAATAAAGCATATACCATATTCACAGGTAAACCTAGCACTAGAATTGCACCAAGAATACACGTAGCCAATAATTCTTATCAGCTTAAATTTGAACACAATATCATATAGATATACATCATTTATAGCTAGCACAAAGTAAATCATATTTAATAATGATAAATGAAGCAAAATAGATAGAACCTGAGAGAAATATATGGCTCAGAATTTATTCTCCATTTTCTGCAAAATCAAGTTCACCAAACTCTCGATCAATCATAAGAACTAGAGGAACAAAACCCTGCCACTTTCAGTACCTGCTTACTGATGCAATAGTTATAGACTCATGCATCATAGGTTAGAATTACGATAATCATAATAATCAAAAACATTGCAACATGCCGCAGTCAACAAATTCTCATTCACAACATTAAACAAATAGAAAAGGATTTGTGACAATTAGGATTTACAATAATAATTCTATGCCAACAAAAAATGCTCTTAAGATTGTTGGAAAAATAGGACATAGAATTATTATAAACTAATAAATCAAAAGAAATAATAGCACAAACAAATTAACTTATAATAAAATAAAGTACAGAATAGAGGAACTTATCAAATTTTGGCTGAGGCGTGCAAATGCACTGGGCTTAAGAGCATTTCGCCACCACAGGTAAATCACCTGATGCAGTTGGTCCCAAAGCTAGTGCTCTCCAGGATACAACAGCCACTTCTCACTAACACTGCATATGAACTAGCGAGGGCACAGGAACAACTCTTGGATGCTTAAGGGAACTTAGTTTGTTACAAAAAATGTTTATACTTATATAGTTTCTTTCAATTGTATATAAGATGATAAACTGCAACCCCCTTCCCCATAGTGTTCTGCTACCAATTTATATGCCTCTCCTTGATACATGTTCACGTTACAATTAATTAATATAAGCATAACCGTAAGACTATTATTTAGGATTGAAGAAGGAAACTGTAACGTGTACATTGACTAGGCTATAAATGTGTAGGTAGTCAGTTATATGACTTAGTCCAAAGGAAACTAATTAATAAAAATATTACTGAAAATAGTAATAATACTTTAAAATAAATAATTAAACAATAAAATTCCTACACCTTTAACACCAAGCTCCTCGATCATCAGGGTATTTAAGTCAAACCATGCTACTTCTTTGTCTTTCCTAATGAAGAATATTTTACCCTTTCCAAATCCAATAGGATACTCAATGCAAGGCAACGACCCAAGAATGAAGAGCTTGGTCCATGATTCTTTCACACTTAATTCACCCAAAATTGATATTTTAAAAGTAGCCATATGTTCATGATATGTGAACAAGGAAATGGATCCATTTAACACTGCCAAGTGTCTCCATGAACAATAATCGTCCACATCAGTACAGTCATCTATGTATAAGGGTATGGGTGTGGTAATGAATGTCTCATTGCTCAAGTCAAACGACACCAAATCTGCTTTAGATTCATGTTGAAAATGTTGTATACACCACCAATGACACACTCCATCTGTGTACGCTCTAGTTCGATTGGTAGTACCAGAAGTTGAAGGCATAACAATATCAAGTTTTCTCCAAGAGTTACTTCTAAGGCTATATATCTCCCATAAGGGTTGTAAAGATATATGATCACCCAATGGTACATAACCTCCTGTCATTCGAAACAACTGTGGGGCTACAAATGTTACATAACTAATCATCTTATAGTCATTTGTAGCACGGTCATAGCCAAATCCATGAAGATTATCCATTGAGTGAAAATTAATCACGTCATGAGAAGCATTGGCAGCATAAGGTTGGGAGCCGTGTGGAGGAATGACCCTGAAATCCTCGGTAGTGGGATTCCATAGTGCAACTCTTCTATCAAAATCGAGGTTATGACGGAGACTACAGTAGGCGAAAATGAAGTCACTAATACTGCATAAATTGATAAAATCATAACAATAGAGACGGTGGAGAGTTTGAGTATCCTGTTGAAATGGATCTGGGAAATGTAATTTGACCATATTCTCACATCTCTCACCGGAAAGAGAATACAACTCACTCACACGTGGTGTTAGTGTAAACATATGTAAGAGGAGAGATGCATCATGGCAACAAGAAGGGTCTTTAGAGAAAAAGTTGTTGCGGATCATCTTCATGAAACGAGGGTTTTCAAATAAAAGGGACCATGATTTGCGTACGCATTCAAACAGCTTCAAAGATTTAAGAGGCAATTTTGATAGAATTGAGAAAACAATATCATCGTGTAAATAGTTGTTGCTGAACCTTTCATTAGTCACAGATTTCTTCTCCATCTCCGACAGCACAACCAAGAGAAACCTACGCAAAAAATTGTTACCGCAAAAGAATTTTATTAAATTAAATTATTGGTACAAAATGAAATTGTGCTGTGTATTACTGACCTTTTTATTTACATTCACAAATGTAACTGGCTGACCGTGTAAACCTCTGTTACCAATTGAACTGATTTGAGAGTATCTTAAAACACGTTCTTCAGTTAGTAACTAATTCCAGAAAGACTAGGGTTCATCGACTTAGACATCTCTATCCTCCATTATTTATATTTTCTTTTATTTAATTTTTTATATATTCTTTTTTTTAGGAATTTTATTTATTTATCTATCTTCATATAAGTTCATATAAGTTTTTTTTTTATACCAAATATTAAGACAAGATTTTTTTAAGATCATATAAGTTTTTTTTTTTTTTTACCAAATATTAAGACAAGATTTTTTTAACGAAGTAAAACACATAATAAAATAAAACATAACTAATCGCAGATCAGCCCTGCTATCTTCGTAGTTTTTAGATTGGATCAAACTTTTCTGAAATTCTTCAACAGATCTGACCATTGAAGCATCCAACTTGATCAGTCAATTAGTAATGTACTGATCAAATATAGAGAACATCATTCTCACGTCGTTGTCGTTTCTGATCTGGGTGAACTGCACTCTTCCAGTTGAGTCGGTCGATTGACGTCGATACTTAACACCATCCACCCTCCACGTGTCTATGTGGTTGATTTGATTCAATTGATCCTTTAACCCAGAGAGTGTGACATCATTCCGAACCATAAATAAAGAGGGTGGTTTTCCATTTTTATAGTAAACTGCAATTAACTTGGTGTTCAGATCAATGACCGAAGTGTCCATGATTTTTGTTTGTGTGGTTTACTGGTTATGAAAATATGGAGGCAAGCATCAAATCATGTGAAGGTTTTGAGATTTTGGCACTTAATAGATGTAGTGATCTATCGTGAAATGGGAGGATTGGAATTATAGTAGTAGCAGAGAAGTTCTCATGTTTTGAGAGAGTGGAGGAATTCAAAATTTTTAATAATTGTATTTTTGTTTTTATTTAGATTAGATTTCTATTGTTGGTAAATGACCCTCATCTATGGTAGTTGAAAATTGTAAAATTATGGCCTTCTTTTATTGAGAGGTAAGTTCCTTATTTTATTTGTTGGAAGTCAATGAGTTCACATAGTGTCTTTGTTGGAAGTCAATAACTTCATATAGATTAATTATTATTGATACCATAATCCGAACATTCTTGCTGATGCAAAATGGTAGGTAGAGAACTTATGTTATCATCATCTTCATCTGTTGTATTGCTTTGTTTGTTTGGTGTCTCAATTTCTCTACTGCACCTTCTATGTAGTTGTTCCTTTATGCAATTTCAACCTCTTTTGAGGTTGTTTTTGCAGCTGAAGTTGGATATATGAATATTGGCATGATGACTAAATGTCAGGAAGGATATGTGCAGCTGCTGTAAAACATTTTATGTTTACACTTATTTCTAGGTGGATCCTTCATCATGTTGCTAAATTCAAATGCTTATCTTTTTTTTTTAAGAAAAAAAAAATCGTGTTAAAATTCAAATGCTTATCATTTAGTGATATATGAGTGATTTGATTGTCTTAGTGTAATGATCCAAATATAAGCAAAGTCAAGTCATCAAAGTGGAATCAACAATGGGTTAGAGAAAAGGGATATGTGTCACTTGATCCAACAGTTAAGGGATAATTCTAGTAAGAAAATAATCTCTTAACCTTATATAAAAGGGAGCAATGATTAGCAAGAAGGATTAAGAGATAAAAATGAAGTCTCTCCTCTCTCCCTTTGCTACTCTCTTGTAGAGTAACGATTAAGTCTAAGACTTAATCTTCTTCTATCTTTTTTTTCCTTTCTCTTTTTATGTACTAAGAAAACTGTTGGAACATGTGTGGAAATTGAGTTAAAAAGACTAAACACAACCCATGTTGGGTAGAACTAGTGTTGTGTGAATTTAAAAAAAGTGGAAGTCCCACATCGGATGGAACACACACATTAGTAGTGTTTATATAGTGGGGGTGTACCTCTAATTAATGGGGGTACATAAGCACTAGAGAAAAATATATATTGATATATATTTTATTATTTGGAAATGATAAATTAAATAATAAATTAATTTAATCATTATTAGAAAGTGTTTTCTTAGTCCCCAAGTTTTGCTAAAATATTTTAGGAACACAATCTAGACTATTTTGGAACACAATCTGAAATATTTGGGTACGCAATCTAATATATTTTAGTATTTGATCTGAAATATATTTTGGTACATAATATAATATATTTTTGTACTAAATATAATAATTTTGGTACTCAATTGAGATATTTTTGTACTAGATCTAATATGTGACAAAGTAATGTATTACTTGTTCCCAAAGTTTCTCACTTATTAGTTGTGAATTTTTTCTATAAATAGAGAGCTCACACAGTGCATTCCACACACCAAAGAGTTTCATTGAGTTGTCGGGAACTCTTTCTCTCTTCTCCCTTTCTTGACTTGTGTTGACGAGTCTTTCCTCTCTTCTCCCTCCTTCGACTTGTTTAACAAGTCCTTCTCCTCTTTCTACTCCTTTCTGTCCCTTCGGAATTAAGAGTGTTATTAAGACCATAGTCCCTTTTTCGGTTTAATGTCCCTTCAGAATTAAGAATGGTCTTAAAAACATAGTCCCTTCGGTAATATATGTCCCTTCGGAATAAAGAGTACTTTTAAGATCATAGTCCCTATTTGGAATAAACAATGTCCCGTCGGAATCAAGAATGATCTTAACGGTATATAAAAATTATTCAATATTTTTATTTGAGGAGAAATGGTGGTAACACCATATTTGAGTGGTCGTAGTGCCATATTGATACTTTGGAGAAATTAAGGTTAGAATGGTGGTAACACCATATTTGAGTGGTCTTAGCACCATAATAGAGTGGTAACAATACCATATTAAAGTGGTTTCAGTATTAAAGAGTGGTCTTAGTACCATATTTGAGGGTGTAATTCTCGAACGGTTTTCTACGGTGCAGTAGTTAACCGCACAGTTGTAGTTGGGCTTGTTTTATCCTGGAGGCGGCATGGTTGATAGTCTACCTTGCACAATTTTTGGGTAGTGCCACGAAATGTAAGAGAACGACCTGGTCGTGACTCAACCTAGTAACAACTTCGGCAGATAATAGAATTTGGAAATCCAAATACAATAATTTGGAAATCCAAAAACAACAAAAACCAACTCTAATTAGGTTCTCATAAATCAATTTTACCTTTGGTTTAACAATCAATTTGCAATTATCTATTGAGAACCCTTACAGTCAACTAGTTTTTTACAAGCAAAGATCATACATTGCTGATCCACTGACATTCTTTTCTTGTCTCGAACCTTCGTCTTCAAGTTTGCTACCGTGTATGAACTCTCCACCTTCAGGGTCTTTATGAAGATTTGCATCTGTGTGACACAATTGCCAACAAATTAATCGCCAATAAAATCACGAGAAAGAAAACAAAAGGTGAAAGAGAAAAAAACAGATGAGTTTGAGACAATTTCGGAGTATAAATTCAAAAGGTGAAAGAGAAAAAAAAAAGAGTATAATTTGAAAAAACAACCAAATTAATGAAAAGGAGGGGATAGGAGGTACCTTGGGGGTTATGCAAATTTCTATCTCGAGAAGTTCAGAAGAACCAAAATGACCAAATGGAATCATGGGGAACTTTATTGAAAGAGCTGATAAAGTAATGCGTTGGACATTATTTGGAAAAGACTGTAACTTCAAACTGCATATTTGAGACCTGGCCAATATATCACACTGATACCGCAGCTCAAAATAGTTAGGACCAATCCAACAAGGAAGAATGCCCTAAAATGGAAATGAAGCCACCTACTTATAGATTTCATTGAAGTGTAAATTCTTCTGGTCATTTATGCACTTATCGGGCGAATAGATGTTTCTTCACCTTGAAGGTGTTATCAGCCCAACCATGTGGGTCATTAAACCGCCCTAATTCTTCAGGCCAAGTAAATACTCATCATGGTGCATCTGACCTGTTTTAGACTTCATCTTTTCGTTGTTAATTCGCTCGGCCATTTCATGGCTTGCCAGGAAAAGTGGTTCAACTTCACTTCCCTTGTTCTTTTCCTAGCTACTCATCCTGTTAATCTTCCAAAAAACTAAAAAATGTATTGGAAAAAGGGTGAAAGTACAAGGAATTTATAATTAACCTAGCTTCTTCATATATGTACACAAAATATGGGATTTTCATTAGGTTTCTTGCAAAATAAGTAAATAAGTTCCATAAAATGTACATGTAAAATCATGTAATTTTGACACTTATCAGATATTTTTTATTCTCTGTTTAGAGTTATCAATATTCAAAATCATTAAAACTTGTATTTGACCCATTAGCGGTAGATTGTTGTTTCCTCCAAGGTTTAAGTGTTATGTCGTTTTTAGAAGATGGAAGTATATAATCAATTTGACAAGAAACTCATTCGGGTTGGCCTGGTGGCATTTGCTTGGGATCTGGGAGTGTGCTCCTGCTCGAGGTCTCAGGTTCGATTCTCTCCTGTGCCAATTTAGGTGAGCTAGTTTATCTTCTTCAAAAAAAAAAAAAACAATTTGACGAGAATATACTCTAGTTGATTTTGATTTTGTTGCTTTCAAAAATATACTCTAGTTGATTTTGTTGCTTTCAAAAAACTTAATTGTTAGGAGCTTAATTGTTAGGTTGTTTCGAGAAGATACCACCTTTCCCAATTGTAAGTGAGTTTTTCTTCTTTTTTTTTAAAGGAGAGAGATAAAAGAAAGTAGAGATGTAAGAAAAAGGGAAAGAAAGATACTATGAATGAAACATTAATTTAATAATTATTTATTCCATCCCATTTTTGACCAATAACTAGTTCCATCTCATTCTTTCTAAGTTTGGTCAACCAACGATAAGAGGAAATGATTCCATTCCATCCTTTTTAAGGGTATAATTGAGATAACGAAAAAAACAACTCATCTCCTATTTTCTTTATATTATAGTATATATCAGAGATTCTAATGTGTATAACACATCTCGTTGCTTTTTTATTATCCACATGGCATGCATGATCACTTATTTTTCACTTTTATTTATCTTGTAATAGGATTTGATTTGTTGTGAGAATTTGTGATGAGGTTAAGGTGTCTGTGACTGCAGAGATTGTGATTGTGGTGAGACAAGAGAGTGATGTAATGAACAACAAGAGAAAGAAACCTCCCATGTTAAAGTTTGGACGTTAAAACTAACTAAAACCAAACAAAAAATAGTTATGAAACTAAAGTGAAACAACGTAGTAAAAAAAAAGTAAAATTATAACAAGTGTTTGATAGGTGAAATAAAACTTAAAATGTCCTATCATAGGATCGACACTGAAAATGTGCTTGAGATCTTACACCCTGATTGGAACTTAGTTTCATAGGGATCAGACACTTAGGCTTTGTTTGGGAGTTTGGAGGGGAAGGGAGGGGAGGGTTTTGGGGGGTTGGAAATATATAGAAAAATGGACAAAAAATTCACATTTTTTGAAAGAACAGTTTTTTAGAGAATGATAAACTAATACTTATGATTAATATACTTTTAATTTTAAGAATATAATAACAATATAGATTGGATTTGAAAAATTCATATAAACCCTCCATAACCCCCCAAAACCCTCCCCCAATACAATTTTTGAGTTCCCCCAAATAAGGGGGATTTTTTATTATGAGTAAAAAATTAACCTCCAAAGCCCTCTCCTCCCAATGTCTTCTATTTCTTCCACTTGTTCCTTCCTTTTTTTTCCAAAACCCTCCCCTCCCCTCCCCTCCAAACTCCCAAACAAAGCCTTAAAGTTTAAACTCTTGCAATTCACTAGTTTTATTTCAGATACAGGGAATGGATTCAAGTTACTTGATTCATATCGATCAAATGATGCTTTGGTGCTGCAATTATGTTTCAATCAAACTATAGAGCAGGAGCTAGCCACTCTACATCAGAATTACTGAACAAGACAAAACATCTACCAGTAAAAAAAAAATCATTATACAACTCAAGACAAAACAAAAAGAACAACAATCAAATCTTCAACAAAGACTTTATGTTATCAATAATGAATGATTTCTCTACTTGTAGAGTGATTGTATTTTTGATAAGGGTCACCGGCAGAGGCAAACGATGAGGTAGACAGTTGTCTGCTCTTGGAGATGTAGTAATCAGCGATGGTGTTGGTGGTCTTCTAGTCCCCAAGGAGGCGGAGGACGAGTTCGATGGTTGACTCCTTTTGGATATTATAATTGGCAAGGGTCTTGTCGTCATCTAGTTGTTCAGTAGAAAAGATCAGACGTTGATCGTGCACCGGGATCATCGTCTTGTCAAGAATCTTCTCTTTCAGATTGACTACCTTGTCTGAACTCTTAACCTTAAAGGTCAAATAACCTCCATCCAGGTTTTTTACAAAGATTTGCATCTGCTCCACAATTGCCATTAAATCAATAAAAGAAAATTTGAGACTGATGATATTTCAAGAATTTATCCCAAAATAGAAAACACTAAGAACCTTTTTTTGGCATTTGAAACTGATAAATTTGAGATAATTTGCTAGAGTATAAATTCAAAACATAAAATAAAATAACAAGACTTCAATAGGAAAATAACCAAAGCAAAGAAAAGGATTTAGGAGGTACTGTGGCAGGTACGCAAGTTATACAAATTTCTAGCTTGAGAGGTTCAGAAGAACGAAATTGAATCACAAGGAACTCTGGTGAAAGATATGCTAAAGTAACCCATTTGACATTCTTCGCAACAGAGCGTAATTTCACTTTCCATATATGAGGCGTAGTCAATATATCATAAATATACTCAAACTCAGAAGCGTCTGGACCAAAGCAGCAAATATTAACTGCATTTCCTAAAAGCATAATACTATTATTGAGAATAAATAGTTCGCCATCGTTTTTCTTCTGAAGAACAATGGTTTCATCATTAGACTTCAAAGAGACAACGAAGGATTGCCCGTAGGAAAATTTGATTTGAGAATCCCCATGCTTATTGCTGAAATGCTTAGAAAACACTTTTGATGATGCAACAAAGTCACAACCTGAAATGGGGCAATAACACGGCTTATGAATGCATTCTTCCTCATGCATCCTCGTTCTTTTGTAATTTATTTTCACCCTGCAACCATATTTTGTATTCGGACATGACATTTCGATAGATAGCAATAGATTCTCAATGGATTTACAGCGTTTTGAGCTGATGGACAATGAGCACTTGTGACACTTGTTCCGAAGTTTAGGACAGCAGATAGAGCAAACAATATGTCCATTATCACACTGCATTGCAACAAAAAAGAAAATCATCAAATTAGACTTTGAACCAATTGCTAGAATAAAATAAAATAAAACATTTATTTGTAAGGATTGATAGCTAGTATCAATCAAAAGTATAACCAGTCCTCGTGAGCTTAGCTCAGCTGGTTGGGACAATACATAAAATATGCAAGGTCCGGGGTTCAAACCCCGGCCACTACCAAAAAAAAAATCAAAAGTATAACCAACTTAAAGCTAATCATTTTAAGTTTATTCTTTTCTAAATCTATGTAATCAATGACATGCTGCAGCTGGCAATGGCACCGAAAATGTTACGGCATTATAGATATCAAAGTTTAGGGAAACGATACAAGAAGTCCATACCATATACATACAGGGCCATTTCTGAGATTTTGCTGACCTAGGACGAACCTATAATTTGGGTCTTAACCTAACTAATAAATATATATAAACATCAAGAGAATTGCTCTTCTCCCATTTACAATTGTACATTCCCGTAAAAAAGTAAAAAATTTGAACGTGAGTTAACTCACGTAGGTGTATTTTCAATGTGGGTTAGACATTTTTTAGCGTGAGTTAACTCAGGTAGCACGGGAATGAACAAAAACAAATGGAAGAAGAGCAATTCTCAAACATCAAACTTGATACAAAAAACTATGCAGCTTTTTTGAGGGACTAATTGACCCCTAAAATAAAAAATTGGGGCCCAAATTTCGTACTTATTTTTTTGGGCCTAGGTCGGTTGCCCTCTTCGTCCTGCCTCAGTGTAAACATATAAAATCTCTAAAATAGAATGATATACAAAATTAAAGACATTTTTAATTATTGATCAAAGTTCATTGTTACAAATATTCAAACCCAATGTAAAGGAAATACTCCCTCCGGTCCTATTTATAAGAGAAATTTTGGTCAATAAAAGTTAATGTATCTGGTTAAAAAATTGGTCCAGATACATCCACTTTTGTTGACTCAAATGTCTCTTATAAATAGGACCGGAGGGAGTAAGTATTAAGCCTATAAGGCTTAAAATAACTCATCAAAGCATTTAAAATAAATGAAAGTGATTCCTTAAATAGAATCACTATCTCTAACCATTTATTCATCATCATCATGCTCACGCTTTTTACGACTAGACCTCGTTTGTTATGCATCTTTCTCGAGGGCAAGTAAAGTCATGTTTTTGGAGGAATTTGGCTCCTCTAAAGTGAAAAAAAAAAATCAAACTTTGTTAATTTAAAAACTCTTGATGGTTATGTTGTACATGACAAAAAACTTAAGAAATAAAACGAAACGAATGCATACCTGGAAGACGGGAATACTTAAGGGTTGGTAACAATTGCAGCAATCAAGCACTTTAGGGTTGGAAATTATAAGAGAAACTGAGCCGTTCTTACTAACATCTTTTAAAGAATCAACGATCTCTTCATTGTCTTTCGTGCTTGGCTCCGTTGCACCATTTACCTGATAGTGATTAAAAAAAGTAATATATTATCAAAATTGAGTTTTTGAGTAAAGCGTAATCACGTTGTTCTAGTAAAATAAAATCAAGCTATTAAAACAAAATACTCACAGAGAAACAAGAAATAAAGTATAGGCAATTTCATTGGTAATGATTTTAGCCGCTACTGATCTGAAGAATATCACGAATGTAACCTTCTTTGACGAATGAAGCAAAATATGGCCACACGCCCTTGATTTCCCATTAATTAATGTATCCTACCTATTCTTGGTTATGTTCATGGATTTTGTAGTTCATGGTTATGTTCATCTAGAAACCTTCATCACGAATGTAACCTTCTTTGACGAATGAAGCAAGTGTGTAGTCTCTGGATTTTGTAGTTCATGTTTATGTTCATCTAGAAACTCATGGATAGCCAACTTTCCCGTTCTTACAACGTGAAAGTGTAATTCTTGCAAGGCAATTTTTTCTAAAAATTGAAAGTGTATTTTTGTTCCCTTTATTCTTTAGCCCTTCCTTACAACAAACAAACCTACATGATGTTACACTACCGTCTTTCTTCCTGTTTGTAAAACGTACTCTAATTCTGAAGCCCACACGTAAACCATAAGCAAGCCAAAATTGTTTAGCCTCTTCCATATTATCAAATCCCATTCCAACCTCTGGCTTCCAATCAACATTTGTAGATGCCATGTTTGATCAAACTATCCAAGGAACAACAAGAACAACAACATAAGTCAAGCTATTAAAAAAAAGAAGAAGTAGAGTTTATGTAACAGTAAGAAACATAAACACGAAAATTATCATGGCATGGTATTTTGAAGTATGAATTGAACTAAGGGTCTATCATGGCATAGTGATCAATAAAACAGTGCATACAAAACAATACATACAAAACATTAATAAAGAAGGAATGACAAGGACACAAATTCTCAAGGATCAATCAATTCTTTTTCCTATTTCACAACAACAAAAACAACAGCAACAACAACATAAGTCAATCCATTAAAAAAAAACAGAGTTAAAAACAGAGTTTATGTAACATTGCAATGGGTTATGTATCATCCTCAAATAAAACCCTAAATTTCCTAAAATTCAATCCCAATGAATTGAAACTAGTTCAAAAAGGTTTGCTTTGTTCCTAATGTGTTCCTATTCTCTGCTTTCATTGAAATTTTGATTTTTATTATGGTTTTTTCTCATTCACATGGGCATTTCAATCGTTCAAAAGAAAAATAGATAAAGAAAAAAAACGGCAGGTTCATGGCAGGTCAATGGCTGTAACGCCCCGTTTTTCAGCACTAAAAATTGTGTTAGTTTTTTTTTTTATAACGAAATAAAACTGTTAAACTTGATTAAGCACAAGTTATAGATTTTTATTCACAAAATAAATTAAAGGTTCCTTTTCAAAACAAGCGTCAGATTTATATAGAGTTTTACATGACAGTTCAACAATTTACATGACATGATTACATCCCTACGCATAGGGAGAATTTCCTTTCGAAAGTACTATCCAAAATTAGAGGACTACTAAGCTGAACTTTTACTTTAAAATGAAGAAAGTTGGGTACTAGACCCTCTAATGACGATAAACTCACATCTGGCTCCCTAATAACTATATGGCTAGTTGCGAGTACGTTGCCCGTAAATGTGACCCGTCCTAAGGCCGGGTCAAATCCCCAAGACATAGTAGTTCCGTTGTCAGAGAAGTTGAAGTTCGTCGCCTCCGATGAAAGCATCTCGGAATCCCATGGTGCCATCATAATCTATGGCATATAGCCCACACATCCACTGAAAGGGTCACCAATCCGAAAATAACAAATATACAAGAAGCATACACAGAGAAAACATTATACATGGATTAAAGATCTCATTTTAACCCATGTATGGAAACAAATAGAAAATAAGACAATTAAAAATTATAAGGACTCGATTCCTAATGCAATGCAGACTCTACATGAGTGTGAAGCCTATCACAGGACATCACATGCATATGATTCCGGAAATTATCACCGCTCCGCAGAGGGTTGTGGCCGCGCCACTAAGTAGATAAGTATCTACTCATCTATCAGACTCAATGATCCACTACGGGATAAGGTGGTTTTAAAACGCACCCCGTGCTACCTCTCCGGTGTGCACCTCGTGACTCCTCTCTGGTGTCCACGTTTACTATGAAATGGATGAACATAATATTTTCACCATGTATATGGACTTTTAGTCACATATTACTACTTAACTATACCATGAACAATTGTTTTAATTTCTCATGCATAAATGATCACGTATATATTGTCATTTAATCACCTTGAAATTTATAAGAAAACACATAAGAAAAAGAGCAAATATACATAATCACTTTAACATGTATAAGAGTATCTAGAAAGTGGATAGGCGTCCTTACCTCGACTAGCTTTTCATCCTCACAAATTTATCCTTTGTCCCTTAAATTCTTTTAGTCATCAAAGTCCCTCCAAGTTCCAATAACCTCTCCCATTAAATACTTTTATGTCTCTTCGTACTCACTTCTCCAAACTCTCACAATCTCACTTTATTCTCACTCAACTCTCACTTCTTTCAAAGTTCACAACACCAACACTCAAGGAATCGGAAAAGAAAAGTAAAGGAGTGCAGAGAGAGATGATCGGACTCGAGAGAAAGCAAGAAAATACGACTCGAACTTGAAAGAGAGCAAGAAAGATAAAACTCAACTAGTTTCTACCGAAGGAGACCACGGTGTTGAAGATCATGAATAAAGCCGGGATTTATCGTTCCTATTATTATTTATTTTATTTGTTTAGGTAAAAGTTAAAATTATTAGAAGTTTTCTTTTCCTAAAATTAACTAACACTTGAAAATTACTCTTAATCAAGAAAACATTTCTAACTTCAATCAAGTTATATATCTCATTTTAAACTAACCAAGAATTATAATAATTCTTAACGTTTTTGTTGTTAAACTTCTAAGAAAAATCGACGGAGTCTACTTTATTTTTATATAATAACTTCTTGAATTTCGTCAAGTACGTTAAAACTTTTATGCGCGGTCTAAATTTATCAAAAACGTCCTGAATATTATTTTTCACTAATAGTTGTTTAATTAAATAAGTTAATCCTTAAGTCATTTAATTATTATTATTTCTAAAGGACCTAGTATACATAATAAAACAATTATTTTTCTAAAACATTGCCTCGAGAAAAATAAATCTAGCCGGTATAAATTTTTATTATAAAGTTCTCATTCTAAAAATATTAGTATCTTTAGTGTCTAATAACTATTCTTTTTAGTTACTAACTAACTCATTGGTTTTAGACCAAAAGTAATAACAAAGGTTCAATTTTAAGATTCCCTTAAAACTACGAAAAGAAGAAAAATCAGTCATGTTAAATAATCTATTTCACACCATAACTAAGTTTAATTTCAAAGTCCATAAATTCAACTCTTAAGTCTACTTCAATTAACTTAACATTATATTTTTTTTTCTCTATATAGACACATAGTTATATATTTTATTTTTCTTTTCGACAGTCCCAAAGCTACATCAATATATATCTATATATATTTCCAAAATTAGTTTGTCGAGAAACCTCCAACCCATATATAATTTTTTCTCTAAAGTTGTTATTCTAAAAATAATAGTACCTTTCTATCCCTTTTAAGTTACTAACTAAATCATTGACTTTTAGACTAAAAGTAGTTAAAATTAATCCTACTTCATATTCTATCTTCACACAAAAAAGTAATTTTACTTTCCAAAGTCCATGTGTAGAACTAATAAGTCTTCTAGAAATTAACTTAACATCTTTATTTTACAACTCACAAGATTACGCGTTTATTAGTGATGGTTTGAAGAAACAAATCGAAATCCAATATGTCAATTTATTTAATTTCTTTTCCTGCGGAAGTTTTCAAAAATCTCAAACTATTTCCAAAAGTTTTTTTTGCTCAATTAAATTTATATCCATGAAAAAGAATTTGAAATAATTTAAGATAGAAATACCAAATTAAAGTGTTATTTCCAGTTCTAGTTCAACTAGGAGTTATTCCAATTTTAAAGTTATTAAACATAATTATATTTTTCTCTCTTTATGATTAAAATTGATAACCCTTTGACCAAAATAAAATCTGAATAAGAATTAATAATTAAATCAAGGGAAAAAGGATATAAGGCTAAGTATAGAGTAGATACGAAAGAAGAAGAACCATTCTGGACAGTTAAAAAAACACCAGAAAAAAATGAGCAGAACAACAAGGGAGATAAAGCAGGAAACACACACCAGCATAAGAAAACTGCAAACTGTAGCAACACCACCAAAACTTACCGCAGGCCAACCACGAGTAGTAGTAGCAGGCACTCATGGTGAAGCAAAACAAAGTAGGTACTATATTTTATTAGGATCAAGTTATACTATTTAAAAATTTAACTTATAGTTAGGGTTATTTATTCTATTTTGTCTTGAATAAAGTCCATGAATTAGATGGTTGGCAAAATATCGATCATGTTCTTAATAGTTAAATTTAGTCAAAAGTATATAGCCTATGTTCAAACATCCTATACGTGTGGCCTTGGATGAAATTTCTCTAACAATGATTAATTAAAAGTATAGAAGGTTTGGGAAAAACAACATAGCAAGTGAATCGAGAATGACCGTGAAATGATAAAATCATAAGGAATACAAAATGACAACCTTGAAAGACCAACCTTTGAGATTGATCGGCTTTGGCTTTGGCTTGTTGTGTATATGTCGATAGAGGTGAAAAGGTTTTGTAGAAGATATGAGAAAGAAGGAAAAAGAAGAACCGAAAGATCATAGAAAAGGAAGTAAAAGGATGATGTGAGAATTTATTCTTATGTTAGATGTGGATGATAATTTGTATGAAGATGAAGGAACAAGAGACATGAGAGGCTTATGGTTTTGTAGATAGAGAAGTAGGAAGAGAGAAGATGAAGTGAAAGAATGAAGAAAGAAGAGAGAAGTATGAAGATAGGAGGGAGAGAGAGACGTGACAAAAGAAAGAAAAATGAAATGAGAGGATGGAGTAGAATGTTTGTTCTGTGTAAATACATATATATATAACCTTTGGTTTGGTTTGGTTTGGATACATATAACACAAGGGCTTTGAAAAAAAAATATAACATAAGTGAAAAGATTAGGATCATCTAATATGTTTGTGACGTGTAATTAGAAAGAGGATAAGGGTAGATGTTTTCACCATAGAGTAGATATTTTCATTCATAAAGCAAGTATTTTTGAATAAAGCAAGTATTAGACTTGACTAGTTACAATTATATCGTTAATTAATTTAAGTTCTGCTAATTCCATAACAATAAACACTTAGTTACTTCTAAAAAACTCATCATGATTATTCGTTTCCATAACACGTCACATAATTTTAAACGTAAATGATCGCGGTTGATGTAACGGCCACTTTTTAATTACTTGATTTATTCCTTGTTACTTGATTTATTGGTTTATTTATTGAGCCTGGAAATATATTTATATATATTTATATGAATTATGTGATGAGATGTGAATATTATATGATTTCGTATGATTTTATGTGGTGAGAACATTTATGTGATTTTATATGGTTTATGTGCCGTGATATTTATGTAATGTATTTATGTGAATATATTTGTTATTTGTGAGAGATATATTTAATTTAGAAATAAATAAGATTATGAGGAGTATATGATTTTGTGAAGTTGTTACGTTGGGTGACTTATTTTATTTAATAAATAAAATAAGATATGAAAAATAAAATAAAAATATTAGAATTTGGGCTGTGGTGTGAAAAGAGTATTTTTAGAGGTGTAAAGAGAAATTAGAGTGAGGTTATAAATAGAAGGAGTTAGGTTGAGAAAAGTTTTTAGGCAGAACGTACGTTTTTGGAGAAAAAGGGAGAAAAGTCAGAAAAGAGGAGAACAAGAGGGAGGCCATCGATTTTCATCTATAACCAGGTAAGGGTGAGACTAACTTTCAATATTATTAAGAGTATGATTCTGAAAAATGGATTTAGCATGATTAGGTTGAGTTTTGTGAGAATTGATGAATTAGGGTTTGAGGGAGTTTGAGGATTAATTGATGAAAGGTTGTTAGATTGATGAAGAGACTGTAATTAGACCTTAGATAATCCCCATAATGATTATCAGAAGTAATTTTGAAGCTAAAACTATGTGATTAGATGAGATGTCGGTGAGTTTAAGAATTAGGGTTGTGAGGTTTTGGAAAACGATTTTTTTTGAGTGGTTTAAACTTGAATTTTTCTGTAGAATATGATAGAGCTTAGTGTCAGGAGCGCGTAGGCGAAAACGGCATCGAAAACGGATCAACGGTTTGAGTTTTACGGCCGAAAACGTGAAAGGTAGAAAATCTGAAGTTGTCTGTCAAACTATGAACGTGCCATGATGGAAGCCCAACGTGCCACGATTTTTCCAGAACCGAAACCATTTTTAGGCTGTCCAAACGTGCCCCGATGGTACCTCAACGTGCCACGATGCAGTGTTGACTTAAACTATATTTGACCCATTTTTATGCCTCTAAAGGGTTCCTAAGATGTACATTAAGGCCCCAAATCAATAAGCTTAATGAGAGGGATTTAATTAAGGGTTATAGGAGTAGTTCCTTGCCATAATGTAACCCACCTTGCGAGTAAGTGATGTTTAGTTGCCTTGATTAGCTTCCTTGCGATCCTTTCGCACATGTAGTCTTGAAATGACCTTGGGGTAGGGATGAAAGTTGTTCATGAGATTATAAAGTATCCAGAGAGCTTAAGTTAATATGATTTTATGTTAATAGAAGATGATGAATGATAATAATATATGATTAATATGTGATTTATAAAGATGTTTATAATGTTGTTTCTCATTGAATGATATTGCTATTTTATGATGCTGATTATGTGCTGCTATGTTACTATTACTATTGAATTATGATGATTAATGAGACGATTAGTGTGTTAATGCTATATGATTATTATGTGACTTATGTGCGATGTTTATGATGTTGTTGCCTATTGATTGATGTTCATTATTATGATATTCCTGAGTTATCATGTTGCTGTTGAGTTTTAGCGAAAGATGTATAAGTCGGTCTAAGTTGTCATGATTTAAGAAGTTGTCCATTTTAATGGAATTGCATAAGATGTTCACGTTGTTGTCCAAGTTGTTGCATTTAGAGTTGTGTTGTTGCATAGTTAGCGATGGGGGCTTAATGCCTGACAGGTCCTTTATGACCTTAGCGATGGGGGCTTAATGCCCGACAGGTCCTATATGACCTTAGCGATGGGGGCTTAATGCCCGACAGGTCCAAATGCGACCTTAGCGAAGGGGGCTTAATGCCCTGGTGGTACCACATGCATGTTGAAGTTGTCTAAGTTGTTGCGAAGTTGTCTAAGTTGTTGTTGAAATTGTCTAAGTTGATGTTGAAGTTGTCTAAGTTGTTGCGAATTTGTCTAAGTTGTTGCGAAGTTGTCTAAGTTGTTGTCGAAGTTGTCTAAGTTGTTGTTGAAGTTGTTGTTGCATTGCAGAGTCGTCGTAACTTATATTTAATGAGGATCTAACGATTTGATGATGATGGTTGTTTATGCTTTGATTATGTTTGATGATGATGTTGTTTATGATTGATGATGATAATAATATGATACTAAATGAATATTAATGCTGATGTTATGATGTCTTGAGTTGTTAAATATATGATGATACTTGGTTATGATTTAAAGGTGATTTTGCTTATGAATTAAGAATGATATTTGTTTACGAACTAATGATGATATATGATGATAATAATTAATTATGATTTGTTAAGATGCTAAGTGATAAATGTTTAATATTTTAGAGATGTCTTACGTTGTTAAATGCATTTTGATGAATTATATGCTTAATTTGTTGACTGTGAAATCTCACCCCTTCTGTGTATATGTTGCCTCGACCGTGGGTAATGTGCAGGTATTAAAGATTAGAAGTGTTCGTGAGAGGACTCCTCACTTGTGTCTAGGTGCTCTGATACGTAACGGGATGGGGCTTGCTTTCTTATCTATTCCTTACGTGTCTTTATGAACTTTTTACGAATAAGTATTGAATCAAATTATGAGATTTTCTGATAAGGCCCGCGTGCCAAGACTTTGTTCATGTTGAACTATTTCCGCTGCGTATTTCCATACTTTTATGATGTTGGACCTGGAAGGATATTTATTAATATCTATTTTATGACCTAAAAGTAGTATGTGACATTCCGTTTATGAATTAAATACTCTGATTTTAAATGAAATTTTCAAGTAGGGAAAACGGGGTGTTACAATTGGTATCAGAGCAGGTCGGTCCGTCCGGCCAAGTAGTAGAGTCGTGTCAAGCCACGTAGTGTTGTGTAATAATTTTACATTGTCTTTTGTTGTTCTAACTCGTTGTTTGTTGTATGTTGTTTTGAATTGTTGTTTGTTGTATAGACTAATCCAGAGTTGTTTGCAGGAGGTTTAATTTTCGAGGACGAAAATTCTTTAAGTGGGGGAGAGTTGTAACGCCCACTTTTTAATTACTTGATTTATTCCTTGTTACTTGATTTATTGGTTTATTTATTGAGCCTGGAAATATATTTATATATATTTATATGAATTATGTGATGAGATGTGAATATTATATGATTTCGTATGATTTTATGTGGTGAGAACATTTATGTGATTTTATATGGTTTATGTGCCGTGATATTTATGTAATGTATTTATGTGAATATATTTGTTATTTGTGAGAGATATATTTAATTTAGAAATAAATAAGATTATGAGGAGTATATGATTTTGTGAAGTTGTTACGTTGGGTGACTTATTTTATTTAATAAATAAAATAAGATATGAAAAATAAAATAAAAATATTAGAATTTGGGCTGTGGTGTGAAAAGAGTATTTTTAGAGGTGTAAAGAGAAATTAGAGTGAGGTTATAAATAGAAGGAGTTAGGTTGAGAAAAGTTTTTAGGCAGAACGTACGTTTTTGGAGAAAAAGGGAGAAAAGTCAGAAAAGAGGAGAACAAGAGGGAGGCCATCGATTTTCATCTATAACCAGGTAAGGGTGAGACTAACTTTCAATATTATTAAGAGTATGATTCTGAAAAATGGATTTAGCATGATTAGGTTGAGTTTTGTGAGAATTGATGAATTAGGGTTTGAGGGAGTTTGAGGATTAATTGATGAAAGGTTGTTAGATTGATGAAGAGACTGTAATTAGACCTTAGATAATCCCCATAATGATTATCAGAAGTAATTTTGAAGCTAAAACTATGTGATTAGATGAGATGTCGGTGAGTTTAAGAATTAGGGTTGTGAGGTTTTGGAAAACGATTTTTTTTGAGTGGTTTAAACTTGAATTTTTCTGTAGAATATGATAGAGCTTAGTGTCAGGAGCGCGTAGGCGAAAACGGCATCGAAAACGGATCAACGGTTTGAGTTTTACGGCCGAAAACGTGAAAGGTAGAAAATCTGAAGTTGTCTGTCAAACTATGAACGTGCCATGATGGAAGCCCAACGTGCCACGATTTTTCCAGAACCGAAACCATTTTTAGGCTGTCCAAACGTGCCCCGATGGTACCTCAACGTGCCACGATGCAGTGTTGACTTAAACTATATTTGACCCATTTTTATGCCTCTAAAGGGTTCCTAAGATGTACATTAAGGCCCCAAATCAATAAGCTTAATGAGAGGGATTTAATTAAGGGTTATAGGAGTAGTTCCTTGCCATAATGTAACCCACCTTGCGAGTAAGTGATGTTTAGTTGCCTTGATTAGCTTCCTTGCGATCCTTTCGCACATGTAGTCTTGAAATGACCTTGGGGTAGGGATGAAAGTTGTTCATGAGATTATAAAGTATCCAGAGAGCTTAAGTTAATATGATTTTATGTTAATAGAAGATGATGAATGATAATAATATATGATTAATATGTGATTTATAAAGATGTTTATAATGTTGTTTCTCATTGAATGATATTGCTATTTTATGATGCTGATTATGTGCTGCTATGTTACTATTACTATTGAATTATGATGATTAATGAGACGATTAGTGTGTTAATGCTATATGATTATTATGTGACTTATGTGCGATGTTTATGATGTTGTTGCCTATTGATTGATGTTCATTATTATGATATTCCTGAGTTATCATGTTGCTGTTGAGTTTTAGCGAAAGATGTATAAGTCGGTCTAAGTTGTCATGATTTAAGAAGTTGTCCATTTTAATGGAATTGCATAAGATGTTCACGTTGTTGTCCAAGTTGTTGCATTTAGAGTTGTGTTGTTGCATAGTTAGCGATGGGGGCTTAATGCCTGACAGGTCCTTTATGACCTTAGCGATGGGGGCTTAATGCCCGACAGGTCCTATATGACCTTAGCGATGGGGGCTTAATGCCCGACAGGTCCAAATGCGACCTTAGCGAAGGGGGCTTAATGCCCTGGTGGTACCACATGCATGTTGAAGTTGTCTAAGTTGTTGCGAAGTTGTCTAAGTTGTTGTTGAAATTGTCTAAGTTGATGTTGAAGTTGTCTAAGTTGTTGCGAATTTGTCTAAGTTGTTGCGAAGTTGTCTAAGTTGTTGTCGAAGTTGTCTAAGTTGTTGTTGAAGTTGTTGTTGCATTGCAGAGTCGTCGTAACTTATATTTAATGAGGATCTAACGATTTGATGATGATGGTTGTTTATGCTTTGATTATGTTTGATGATGATGTTGTTTATGATTGATGATGATAATAATATGATACTAAATGAATATTAATGCTGATGTTATGATGTCTTGAGTTGTTAAATATATGATGATACTTGGTTATGATTTAAAGGTGATTTTGCTTATGAATTAAGAATGATATTTGTTTACGAACTAATGATGATATATGATGATAATAATTAATTATGATTTGTTAAGATGCTAAGTGATAAATGTTTAATATTTTAGAGATGTCTTACGTTGTTAAATGCATTTTGATGAATTATATGCTTAATTTGTTGACTGTGAAATCTCACCCCTTCTGCGTATATGTTGCCTCGACCGTGGGTAATGTGCAGGTATTAAAGATTAGAAGTGTTCGTGAGAGGACTCCTCACTTGTGTCTAGGTGCTCTGATACGTAACGGGATGGGGCTTGCTTTCTTATCTATTCCTTACGTGTCTTTATGAACTTTTTACGAATAAGTATTGAATCAAATTATGAGATTTTCTGATAAGGCCCGCGTGCCAAGACTTTGTTCATGTTGAACTATTTCCGCTGCGTATTTCCATACTTTTATGATGTTGGACCTGGAAGGATATTTATTAATATCTATTTTATGACCTAAAAGTAGTATGTGACATTCCGTTTATGAATTAAATACTCTGATTTTAAATGAAATTTTCAAGTAGGGAAAACGGGGTGTTACAATTGGTATCAGAGCAGGTCGGTCCGTCCGGCCAAGTAGTAGAGTCGTGTCAAGCCACGTAGTGTTGTGTAATAATTTTACATTGTCTTTTGTTGTTCTAACTCGTTGTTTGTTGTATGTTGTTTTGAATTGTTGTTTGTTGTATAGACTAATCCAGAGTTGTTTGCAGGAGGTTTAATTTTCGAGGACGAAAATTCTTTAAGTGGGGGAGAGTTGTAACGCCCACTTTTTAATTACTTGATTTATTCCTTGTTACTTGATTTATTGGTTTATTTATTGAGCCTGGAAATATATTTATATATATTTATATGAATTATGTGATGAGATGTGAATATTATATGATTTCGTATGATTTTATGTGGTGAGAACATTTATGTGATTTTATATGGTTTATGTGCCGTGATATTTATGTAATGTATTTATGTGAATATATTTGTTATTTGTGAGAGATATATTTAATTTAGAAATAAATAAGATTATGAGGAGTATATGATTTTGTGAAGTTGTTACGTTGGGTGACTTATTTTATTTAATAAATAAAATAAGATATGAAAAATAAAATAAAAATATTAGAATTTGGGCTGTGGTGTGAAAAGAGTATTTTTAGAGGTGTAAAGAGAAATTAGAGTGAGGTTATAAATAGAAGGAGTTAGGTTGAGAAAAGTTTTTAGGCAGAACGTACGTTTTTGGAGAAAAAGGGAGAAAAGTCAGAAAAGAGGAGAACAAGAGGGAGGCCATCGATTTTCATCTATAACCAGGTAAGGGTGAGACTAACTTTCAATATTATTAAGAGTATGATTCTGAAAAATGGATTTAGCATGATTAGGTTGAGTTTTGTGAGAATTGATGAATTAGGGTTTGAGGGAGTTTGAGGATTAATTGATGAAAGGTTGTTAGATTGATGAAGAGACTGTAATTAGACCTTAGATAATCCCCATAATGATTATCAGAAGTAATTTTGAAGCTAAAACTATGTGATTAGATGAGATGTCGGTGAGTTTAAGAATTAGGGTTGTGAGGTTTTGGAAAACGATTTTTTTTGAGTGGTTTAAACTTGAATTTTTCTGTAGAATATGATAGAGCTTAGTGTCAGGAGCGCGTAGGCGAAAACGGCATCGAAAACGGATCAACGGTTTGAGTTTTACGGCCGAAAACGTGAAAGGTAGAAAATCTGAAGTTGTCTGTCAAACTATGAACGTGCCATGATGGAAGCCCAACGTGCCACGATTTTTCCAGAACCGAAACCATTTTTAGGCTGTCCAAACGTGCCCCGATGGTACCTCAACGTGCCACGATGCAGTGTTGACTTAAACTATATTTGACCCATTTTTATGCCTCTAAAGGGTTCCTAAGATGTACATTAAGGCCCCAAATCAATAAGCTTAATGAGAGGGATTTAATTAAGGGTTATAGGAGTAGTTCCTTGCCATAATGTAACCCACCTTGCGAGTAAGTGATGTTTAGTTGCCTTGATTAGCTTCCTTGCGATCCTTTCGCACATGTAGTCTTGAAATGACCTTGGGGTAGGGATGAAAGTTGTTCATGAGATTATAAAGTATCCAGAGAGCTTAAGTTAATATGATTTTATGTTAATAGAAGATGATGAATGATAATAATATATGATTAATATGTGATTTATAAAGATGTTTATAATGTTGTTTCTCATTGAATGATATTGCTATTTTATGATGCTGATTATGTGCTGCTATGTTACTATTACTATTGAATTATGATGATTAATGAGACGATTAGTGTGTTAATGCTATATGATTATTATGTGACTTATGTGCGATGTTTATGATGTTGTTGCCTATTGATTGATGTTCATTATTATGATATTCCTGAGTTATCATGTTGCTGTTGAGTTTTAGCGAAAGATGTATAAGTCGGTCTAAGTTGTCATGATTTAAGAAGTTGTCCATTTTAATGGAATTGCATAAGATGTTCACGTTGTTGTCCAAGTTGTTGCATTTAGAGTTGTGTTGTTGCATAGTTAGCGATGGGGGCTTAATGCCTGACAGGTCCTTTATGACCTTAGCGATGGGGGCTTAATGCCCGACAGGTCCTATATGACCTTAGCGATGGGGGCTTAATGCCCGACAGGTCCAAATGCGACCTTAGCGAAGGGGGCTTAATGCCCTGGTGGTACCACATGCATGTTGAAGTTGTCTAAGTTGTTGCGAAGTTGTCTAAGTTGTTGTTGAAATTGTCTAAGTTGATGTTGAAGTTGTCTAAGTTGTTGCGAATTTGTCTAAGTTGTTGCGAAGTTGTCTAAGTTGTTGTCGAAGTTGTCTAAGTTGTTGTTGAAGTTGTTGTTGCATTGCAGAGTCGTCGTAACTTATATTTAATGAGGATCTAACGATTTGATGATGATGGTTGTTTATGCTTTGATTATGTTTGATGATGATGTTGTTTATGATTGATGATGATAATAATATGATACTAAATGAATATTAATGCTGATGTTATGATGTCTTGAGTTGTTAAATATATGATGATACTTGGTTATGATTTAAAGGTGATTTTGCTTATGAATTAAGAATGATATTTGTTTACGAACTAATGATGATATATGATGATAATAATTAATTATGATTTGTTAAGATGCTAAGTGATAAATGTTTAATATTTTAGAGATGTCTTACGTTGTTAAATGCATTTTGATGAATTATATGCTTAATTTGTTGACTGTGAAATCTCACCCCTTCTGCGTATATGTTGCCTCGACCGTGGGTAATGTGCAGGTATTAAAGATTAGAAGTGTTCGTGAGAGGACTCCTCACTTGTGTCTAGGTGCTCTGATACGTAACGGGATGGGGCTTGCTTTCTTATCTATTCCTTACGTGTCTTTATGAACTTTTTACGAATAAGTATTGAATCAAATTATGAGATTTTCTGATAAGGCCTGCGTGCCAAGACTTTGTTCATGTTGAACTATTTCCGCTGCGTATTTCCATACTTTTATGATGTTGGACCTGGAAGGATATTTATTAATATCTATTTTATGACCTAAAAGTAGTATGTGACATTCCGTTTATGAATTAAATACTCTGATTTTAAATGAAATTTTCAAGTAGGGAAAACGGGGTGTTACAGTTGATAATGATACGTGCACCGGTAAAATAACTTTTTATTCCAGTATTCTATCACGACTAGAAAATTATTTTCACTACATTAATCTATCATAAATAATTTTATGAGTCTATACAAAGAATTCCGCACAAAGCGGAGTTAGTTTTAAAAAATTAAGCGCGATCAAATTTTTATTTGTCAAAGAGACTGAGAATTAAATTCTCGAGAAATTTTTCAAAATTTTTATCATGAGTCACTATCGCGACAAAAATCACAAAATGTTCGAGTAACGATAAAAATTCATCGTCGAAGGTATTATTTATTTTTATTTGATCGTAATTTAAAATAGACGAAGTAACATAATATTATATTATCAATATTTATTTATTTTTCAAAATTACGGGTCTTACAATGGCGGTGGAGGCGACTGGCGGTGATGACCGGTGGTGAAGGAAAAACAAATGATGATGGTGGTGGGTTTTGTTTTTGAGAAGGAGAAGAGTGTAATAGGAAGTGTCGAAGTGAACGCGTTCTGCTTCTGCTTTGTTTCTTTTCTTTTATTTCATATGATTTTTAAAAAAAAAAAGAAGTGACATGTGGCACAATATTACTGGCTATGTCATGTGACATAGCCCGCCACAATGTTACGGAAGTGCAATTCCTATTCTTGACGAGTTATTCCGATTAACATTCCCCTTTTGCGTGAGAAAATACCAAAAGTATTTTTCTTAAGGAAAAAAAACACCAAAAGTATTTTGTCCCTTGTTACAATAGTTTCAACCGTTCAAGTTTACAATATTCTTAATCAAGGTTGTGAAAGAGTTTGTTTAGAAAACAATTTGTAAAAGGAGTTGCAAATATGAATACCAAGATTTTGTGCTAGGATTAGACGTCGTCAACTATTCATTTGGTGCATCCTCTTAATCAATTAGTATATAGTTTATAGGATTCAATTATGTGTGAACATATCCCTCATCATATGTTTTCATGTCTGGCAAACGACGTAAAATCCACTGTATCGATTGATTTCCGATGCTAAGTAGAGTAACCAATTGATTCAATGAACATATGATTGGATAGTGTGTGTGAACGGAAACCTAACCATATTTCTAAAAATTAGTATCTACACATGATTTAATCCAAACCCCTTAGTTTGTTATCGGTTTGCACGTTAGAAAGAAAGAAAAAAACATTGAACTGAATTCAACCAAAGAACATAATGAATAATATATCTTCCTAAAAAAAAATAATGAATAATATATCATATATAATTTTCAAACCAAGAGTATTTCCTATGAAAAATTCCTATATATACACAATAAGAAGCATCTGAAAATAACAAACCGTCATGAATTACAAGTCTTCGACACATCTTGATATGCTTCCACGTGTATTCCAAAAGTTCAACACCTTACTAGCTAAAGATGAGCTAGTTTGACTTGTTAGCAACCACAAATTCACAACTCCACGCAGCAATATGAAAAGGGTTCACACACAGTCGACATGCAATCTACATATTACCATAAGCTTGAAAAGTTTCTAAACGTCAATCAAAATCAATGTCAATGCACACTTTGAGGTCTTTAAGGGTTATAACGGGGCTTAGGTGAAGGTGGGATAATATTTGGATAAGTAGGCTACACAAAATTTAAGTTAGGCATTCCTACGGAAGTTAAGCACAAAATTCAATCCATCATTTATTCACCTTATGGAACAACAATTATTGCAAAGGTACTAGAGAATACTTGTAACTATTGGGACAATCGAGTTTAAAGTTACTCTGATTTTCAATGTGTTGTCCCTTTTTCATTCTATTTTTCTTTTCTTTCTCTTTTTTTTTTGATACATCATTTTTGAGTGTATATACACCAATTTAGTGTATTTTTCATGATAATGTTCTTTCTTTGTTCTCTAGTACCTCCACCCCCAACTTAGTTGGTTGCAAATTCCAATAGCAACCCCAAACTTAATATTTAGCAACAGTCTACAATGCCTAACTCAGAAAAACAATATGGGACAAGTCCTAAAAGTCTCTAAGCTTGTAATGCAGTTTGTCACCGAACAAAAAGATCTAATCCTACCGGCTCAATTTGGCTGAAGAAAGGATAATTATTCCAATATAAACAGGGTAGGCTTCAAAAAGGCTCACAGGACCAAGCACTTTTGCCTCAGTGTGCTAATGACAACGATCAATCGATAGTAGAGAAACAATGCAAGTTCTAGAAATGTATAAGCATGGAACACTCTATATAAGTAAATTGAAAAAGAAAATTTGGCCATGAACCTTACAGTTATGATATCTGGGAGTTGTGACTACCTATCTTTAACTGCTGTACACTTCGCCTTTGAAATCACAAGTCATTCCTCCTTTTGAACTCTTGGAATACCACTTGAACAAATATTTGTTACTAAACTGGAAAAAGTCAATAAAACAAACAAATTCATCAATAATAAACAAGTGCAGATTCATTACAAAACGGGGAATAACAAGTTCATGGACATTTGACAATACATACAAACGATACAAAATAAAACAAAGTACTAAAAGGAAAGTACAATGAAAACATAAAAGCAAATCCAGCTGAACCATCAGTGATCCAGCCCCATATCCAAATCCTCATCACTTCCTGCAGCAGGTAATCCATCAAAGAAATCATCAGCAACTCTCTTCTCCCCTGCCTCGAAATCATCAGTGATTTCTTTCTTCATAAACGCCGCAAACCGCTCCTGGTGAGCAAAATAAGCATCCATCCGTTCGCGGGATTTATCAAACCTCTCATAAGAGCCAGTAATGGGCCTCCTATGCATCTTAGCAAGCAACTCATCCCACTCGCTATTTGGCATATTCGCCGCTTCTCTCCTCAACCTCTGCACTTCACACTCTTCCGGTGGTGTCAATCCCAACAAAGAATTAATAGCATCAGGGCTATAGTCGATCATCTTTCCCCTAACATAAGCTTGATACACAGTGGGCGAGAAACGAGCATTAGCAAAGAACTCCATAATCACAGATTTGTTGTTGAGACCTTTCACCATTCCATTCAATTCCTCCCATCCCCTTTGCCTAATCATTGTGTCAACATTGGATACTTGGTGAGCTTTGTGACTTCAAACTTTCGCTCACCCACAACCTCATAACTCTTGATTTCGTCAAACCTTTCCTTTGCTTCTTCAGAGATAAAAGGGTTAATGTCGGATGGAGGGATAGGGTCGGTTCTTTTGCGTTTGGGTTGGCTTTGGCTTGAGGTGGCTGTTTGCTTGGTGGTTTTCTTGGGTTTAATTGGATTTTTGGGGGCCATGGTTGATGGTTTGATGAAGACGTAGGCTTTTTGTGAAGGTTTGATGAAAATGGTGATGTGAATTGAGGGAAGATGATGGTTTAGATTGAGAATGTTGGATGAAATTGGTGTTGGGATAGTTTGAGAAGATGAAAAAGTGATGGAAAAGGGGTGATTTTCGTGTTTGAGAGTTTGGGGAAGGTTGGAGAAAATTTTTGGCAGAGTAACACTAGGGTAGAAGGTGTGAGAAGGTCTGAGAAATGGCTGGATATTTATAGGCATAGGTGCAATCGCGTCGCGTTAGAGATGTGGCATGACACAATTGAAATAGTAACGGTCAAAAAATTTAAATAACTGCTGCAATCGTAACTCGTTGAGTATCAGCGTGACGCGATTTGAGCAACAGAGAGGAACTCAAAAGTTTTGGAGAAAAATGTGTCACGATGGATATTGCCGCGACGCAATTGCAGTAGTCAAAGTCCAGTTTCTTTATTTGACCATTTATAATCGCGATGCGTTGTGAAATAGCGTGGCGCAATCTGAATGGTAGAATGAAAAACTTTTTCTGGACATGAATTTTTGAAAAAGAGTTGATGAGGAGAAGATTGTGACACAACATCAGTATCATATCACAATTTTCTTGGCAGGTTCACACATGTGATTTTGAAAGAAAAACAATCCTGCCAGCTTTATGTTTTGTTGTTTGAAAAGTAAAAGAAAAATAAAAGAAATACTACCTGAAAATAAATTCAGTGGGTTGCCTCCCACCTAGCGCTTTCTTTTACGTCATTGAGCTTGACGCTTCAACCACTGTTAGGGTGGCAAATATGTCAGAAAGAACACATCATCCTTCTTTTTCCTCTTGTTTGGTAGAAATTCCATGAATTTGTAACAAAGAAGTAGATGTTCCCATGCACTCACAGTTAAACCTTTGGAATTTAAGCTCTCCCACCTTAGAGAAGGACATGCATCCATTTGCACACGAGGGATTTCCTTAACCCCTGTTGGTTCAGACTTTGAGAAAATATCTACACTCCTCACTTTTGGATTTTCTTCCAACACAACCTCGTGACACTTTGTCTCCATCTTAACCAACTTCCTTTGAGACTCATGTGCTTTCTCAACAAGATCACCACACTGAACATCAAACCTCTCAAATGAAACTTGATTTGACACCAAGAAATCATCTAAAATATTTTGCAGTTGAGTATTGTAATCGATGTTGATCACCTCTTTCTTCCCTTCACAATCACTACCTGGTTGATTCGCCTCATAATGACCACAACTCGAGATTTTGTTGTCCAAAATTCTGATCTTAAAAGATAGCATATATTTTTCATACTGCAACTTAGCAATCTCTTCTGTGTTATAGAGGAGTAACCTGTCTATCATAGCTGCAAAACTTGGATAAACTTTTTAGTAGAAAAGCACAAAGAAATAGAAGTGAAGAGCATAAATAATAATTTTTTTCCTTTTTTTTATATATAAACAAAAAATATAAATGACAGAAATCCTAAATAATAACGAAATTACCAAGTTGAAATGATTCAACTTGATAGATATTTGGCAAGTCTACCAAAACTATCGAAGTAATAAAATTTATAAGTTCGTATCCACAGGGACTGTTTCAATTCCTACTCGGTAAAAACGTTAAAATTAAGGATGTAGTAAATTTATGGGTTGCCCTAGGCAGTTGGATTTGGTTTTATAAAACTTAAACAAAGTAAATAAAATGGTTTGATAATTGGATTAAAAACAGATGATCAAGCCTTTCGAATCCTCTATTGCTCACTGCGAGTAATTTGCCTCTCTTCTCTCTCAATGAAATTAACCTAGCTTTACGACGGATTAACTAAGTGGTTTTGATCAATCTCTTGACTCAAAACCCTTTCCTAAGTTATAACCCTATTAATCTCTTAACCAGATTGAATAACCGTGGAAGCAAAGTCAGAACGTTATTCCTTAAGTCATAACTCTCAATTTCCTATCTCTAGGTTCCTAGTGCTGAGTTAAACAGAATTACTATTTCAGGATTAAAAGCTAGGGCTAGTAGTCATTCAATTCCTAAGATTAATTCATGTAATTGCAAGAAGCTAGGGCTAGTAGTCATACAAACAATAATCATGAAAAGCAATAAACACAAATAATTCTGAATAAAGACTAAGTTTTCATTGATGTCAAAGAGAGTTCGTAACAAATTACATGGTTCACAGATCACAAAGATTCATCTCATGGCTTAATCAATCTAAGAGTTTAGCTACTCATAACTAAACAATCAAATACATAGAAAATAGTGAACATACATAAACCAGAACCAACTATGAGTTGGGTGAGATCCACTGCATGTTCTGGCTTTTATAGACACAAAATTAGGGTTTCAGAAAGCCCACCATCGTGCCACGTTACGATCCAATCGTGGCACGATCACTTCATTAATCCTACGTGGCAGCAGATAAACTTTCCTATCGTTGCACATTCCAGACTTCATCGTGGCACGAAATTTCCAGTGACAAATCCTTTGTCCCACGTTCATCAAACGTGCCACGAGATGCTCCCATCGTGGCACGATGCTTCATTCTTAGGCATTTTTCAATCTTTTCATCAATTTCTCCTGTCGAGCTCTTATTCCTATTTTGATCTGATTTCACCATGAATTACAAGTAATTGACTCTCAAAACATTACAAAAAGGACTCAAATATGACTAAGAAACTAGTGTTGATGCACTGTCATCACTAACGACCACTGATGAACCTCTTGCAAGGGGTTTGTTTGATGATGTTTGGCATAAGCATGTCCCGCTGAAGGTTTCATTATTTTCTTAGAGACTTCTTCGCAACACACTACCGACAAAAGATAATCTTGTGCGGCGTCGTGTGCTTCAACATGAAGACAACAAGTGTGTAGGAGGTTGCGATGTTGAGGAGTCTGCATGTCACTTATTTTTTAGTTGTGCTACCTTTGGAAGCGTGTGGTTACTTGTCTTGTGGTGGTTAGGTATCTCTTTCGTTGCTACTGACAGGGTCTGCGATCACTTTCTTCAGTTCAGTCACATAGCAGGGTTACCGCGATTTACACATACATTCATGAAATTGTTGTGGCTTGCATGTATCTGGGTAATTTTGAAGGAAAGGAACAATTGAGTTTTCAATCAGAAGGTCGTGGATCTTCATCAAATAACGGACAACGTAAAGCGGATGTCTTTTCAATGGTTAAAGGCTCATCTGACTACTTTCACCTACAGTTATAATGACTGGTGGTGGCACCCTTTATCATGTATGGGTGTTTTGTTGTAACTTGATTTGTTTATTCTTTTTTTGTGATGTTTATTGTGCTGAGGTATCATACTTAACTCCGTAATTTTTTGGGTAGTTCTCTTTTTTTTTGTCATGTAGCCTAGTGGCTAGATTCACACACATTATGTATGGAGAAGTGGGGAATCTGGGGTTCGAACTTCGGCCCCTGCACAAATTATCTCTGATAGCTACCAACTGAGCTACACTTACGGAACCTTTTGGTTGGTTCTCTTTTGCACGCCTTGTGCGAGATGAATAACTTACTTTGATATATCAAATTCCATTGAAAATTGCTTTTCTGACATAGAAAACTTCACAATGACACAAGTAAATGATATAAATGCCCCCAGCGGTAGTTAACAGCCGCTTAATAATACGCCGGCAGTTAACAACCACTGGAACCTAGCGGCAGTTAAATGCCGCTCACACCAGTTAACGGAACCAGTGCAGTATGCACTGGTTTTTCCCAGGAAATTTGTCATGTTTTACCTATTATTTCAAACGGCAATTTCGGAGGAAAGCAAACCGAAACAACAACATCCAGCAATCACAAACATCAACATTTCATAGTTTATCGATTATTCGGTAACATTACACAAAACCGATAATGCGTTAACGTTTCACAATTGTTTGAAATTTGTCAAATTTTCCACATTATGCAACACATTACACGTAATGTACATTAATTACTAATAAATGCGAAACTCAAATATATATATATATAGTTAAAGGTTAGTTACATATCACCCAAAAAATTGGTCAATACATTATATATCCAAAAAATTACGTCGGCGCGTATCGACCAAAAAATGGATTAACACCGACTAAAAAGTGTCACATTTCATCTAATAAAAGCAAATCATCTAAATGTTCCAGAACATCTTCAAATTCGGTGTTTGCTTTAACCGGAGTGTCATCAAACATAATTGGATTGTCTTGATTTGTTGGCTTTTTTGGTGGAACCGGTTTCTCTTTTAGCTCAATGTCCATGAGTGTTCGGAAACGATCGTGTTGATCCAAGAATTCATCCTCCCATGTTGCCGCCTCTTCGCTCCTATGTAGCTTCCACTCCGTGGATGATGGAGATAGTGGGCAACCATCTTTCAACGAAAGAAGGACAAAATGATTTAGGATTAGACCAAGGCAAATCATGTTGCTTTTCGGGTTAACCGGAGGCCGACCTCTAAGTGGGAAAAAAGTCTCGGAGATGTAGTCTAAGTAGGTAGCCATCTCTAACACCGGCCTATTGTAACATGATGCAACGATGTGTCCCATATCCGGCAATGTCAACCATTTGTCGGGAGGTGTAAAGCTACTAGGATTTTTGGGGGGATGCAATCCATCCAAAATGTACTTATAACGGTCCTCGCTCGCATATATCTCGATGTATTTGCTCATGTGCTCTTTCAGCTCTTGAATAAGTGCTCTCCGCACCATAACATGATTTTCTTCCGTCAAACCCACGGATTCGGCTATAGCCCTAAACCCACAATGTCCGTCACCAATAACATCCACAATTCTCTCAATGTATGGTCTCATGAATTTTGGCATGTAATGCATAGGGTTCGATGGATCATAATTTCTTGAAACCAAGCTAGGCATAGGAACTGGAACTGGAGAAATGCCAATGCGAGCACCTTTTCTTTTAGGTTGTGAAGATTTTTTTCGTGGTGAAGATTGACTTTCCGGATGTTGAGAATCAATAGTCTCCCACGAAGATGGGATCCTACTACGTGTAGTTTTGATTTTTTTGGGAGCTCCTTTGGTTGCCACCTTTCTTGGAGGTGGTGACAACAATGTGGTCTCCGGAAACGCTAACAACGACAAACCCTCTTTGATTTCTAGTTTCATTTGGAACGGAACTCTTTTGAGACGTTCTTGGATAGAACGTCACTCCTCCGCGACCGAAAACAAATATTCATTACTTTCTTCTTCACCCATATACAACTTATGCCAATGTGGGTGTATCTCATCCAATCGAATGGGCTTGTTGTGACGGATTTTCATAGCAATGAAGCATGCACAAGGTAGGCCATACGACGTCCTTTGAACACAGCCGCAACTTTTCTTCTCGATGCACAAGGTTTTCCTAGCACGCTCTTCTTCCACAAAAATAAAGTTCATGGCTTGTCTAGACACGTGACCCCCCAACCCGGAGTACAAAGTGACATCTTTGTATCGATGTTCCAAGACCGTAACGCTCCTACCAAAAGATGATTGTATCTCCCCAAATTGGTTTGCCAACATTCATCTATTTTTTGCCAACAAGTACCCAAATCACCCTTGGAGGTGGACAAATATTCCTTCACCACACCATGAGCTCCTTCAACTCTATTCATGGTCATACACCCAAGATGTAACACAAGGTCTGTCCATGCCCTCACTAGTTTGTCCTTGAAAGGCTTCAAAATGGTAGTTTCAACATAGTGAAGAAACTTTGGATGATCCTTACAAGCATCTTGGAATTCCACTAGATTACCAGCATATAACTCTTGAGTAGGAGATTCAACCAATTTTTCCCATGCATCAAATATGGTATCAACCAACTTACTATGCTTCTCCTCGTCGACAATCTTCTTTTGCTCATCCACCACAACAACATTTTGTTTAATTTTGCAAATCGGTGATGATTCTTGATCTAACATTTTTGCCAACATGGAAATAACAAAGTATTGCACTACTACTGGGGAGAATATTTGTTACGGCATTCATCATACCCGTGTCCCTGTCGGTCACTACCACCTTAGGCATATCGCTATTTGGTCCAAGAATTTTAAGCAACATTTGCAAAGCCCAAGTAAAGTTATCCTCCTTCTCCGACGTCATAAATGCAAAACCAACCGAATATGTCAAATAGATTAAGGTGACTCCAACTATTTCAAACAATGGCATCCTATACAAGTTGGTTTTGTACGTGGAATCCATTATCAAAACAGTCGGAAAATTGTTAAACAACTTTACCGATTTTGGATGAGTCCAAAATATGTCTTGAACGGTTTAACTTTCCTTTTTTCCTATTACGTAATAAACATATCTATTATCTTCCAACTTTGTGATTAGATATTGCATCTCCGTCAAGTCACCCCCTTTTGCCTTTTTGAATTTATGTCGTTCATTGTAGACTTGCTTGATATTTGTCATGGACTCTTTCCTTTTATTCTTCAAATTTGTCAAAATATTTTTTGGTTTCACCGAAGAATCGATCAAGTCATGTACAATCTTTTTGTCGTCCTCCGCTAATCTTCCGGCAAGAAGGTGCCCATCTACATACGGCACCATCTCATGGTTGTGAACGCCATTAAGAATAGCCAATTTCCAAGCATTGTCTTCCCTAACGACATATCCATGCACCTTGAACAAACACCCACATTTTCTTGATCCAGTTGCTTCATGCTTCACTTTTGTCTTCGGCACTTTGTGCTCGCCGCTCCGTTCACAAACCAACTCCAACATAGCATTTCTACCTTCACAAGATCTTCTAATGATAACCGTAAATCAGCCCTATTTGCTTGTCGACGGACCCAACCGAGCAATTCGTCTTTATCTTTCCATGTGTCTCGGGTCGAAAAGAAATGAGCCGTGTCCACTTCGTTGTCACGAAGTTTCCACCCATCGGAATTGACGCTTGAAGCCTCAACTTTAACGGAAGTTTCGACCTTAGCGGGAGCTTCAACTTTAATGGAATCGATAACTCTAGGTTTTCGATCACCCGCATTCTCATCATTATCTATAAATAAACAACATACAATTACTAAACTAATTAATAAACATGTATCTAATATCATATAATAACATAAACAAACCAAAAAAACAAAAGAAAAAATTTTGTGGAAAAAAAAAATTTGGCAGTAGCTACTGCCAGTTGAAAATTTAGAAAATTTTCTAAGTGTCTAGCGGCAGTTAACAGCCGCTCACTCCCAGCGGTAGTTAACTGCCGCTACAACGCGTGACAGTACAAAAAAAAAAAATCAATCAAATGTAATGGATTTTAACTTTGAAATACATGTTCTTTGATGCATGTTGTGTGTAGAAACGTCCTAGCAATCGATCAGCATTGATTTGGAACCAAGATTTTGACACAACATTTTTCAAATGGGAATTTTTTTGGTTTAGGTAATGGTGAGAAGGTGATGAGTGAATAGGAGGTAGGGTTTTCTGGTTTTGGGGGGAAAGAATTAAGCGGCAGTTAACAACTGCTGGGTCCAGCGGCAGTTAACTACCGGCGTGTTTCCTAACGGTAGTTAACTACCGCTGGGAGCTTTTTGATAAATTATTTGTGTCAATAGGAAGTATTTCATGTCAAAAAAGCAATTTTCTATTCCATTTTGGCTTGTTCAAAGAAAATATTAAAAAAATAAAAATATGCATACCTGAAACACGGGAACATATTATCAAAAAAAAGTTTGAGTAAAGCATAATCACGTTGTTCTAGTAAATTAAAATCAGACTGTTAAATATTACGTGTAACAAAACACTCACGTATTAGAAAGAAAGAAAGAAAAAAAAAACACTCGTAGAGAAACTACAAAATATATTAAAAAAATGGTTTAAATGTGTAATTGGTCCCTGCACTTTCAACAGATTTTGGCATTGGTCCCTGCACTTTTTTTTGTTTGGCATTGGTCCCTGCACTTTGTAAAAATATTGGCATTGGTCCCTGCACTTTTTTTTGTTTGGTATTGGTCCCTGCACTTTGTAAAAATATTGGTATTGGTCCCTGCACTTTGTAAAAATATTGGTATTGGTCCCAATCATTTCATGCCACGTGGCACCAATACCAATATTTTTCCAAAGTGCAGGGACCAATACCAATATTTTTCCAAAGTGCAGGGACCAATGTCAAACAAAAAAAAGTGCAGGGATCAATGCCAATATTTTTACAAAGTGCAGGGACCAATGCCAAACAAAAAAAAGTGCAGGGACCAATGCCAAAATCTGTTGAAAGTGCAAGGACCAATTACACATTTAAACCTAAAAAAATTGCTCTTTAGCCACCCATGGTTTACTCTCATGCAGATGATCAAAATGCATCTCGAGCAGAAGAGTCAGATATGGAGTTAGTTGAAGAGACTCCGGGTTTTGGAAACGGCGATCCAATGGATATAAACTTTGTTATTTATGATTTTACAGCATAATGTGGAATAGTAGAGGAGCGGGGAGTACTGCTTTAATTTTACATGTTCTGTAAGAAGTATGTTGATGTGAATAAACCAGATATTTTGGTGATTATGGAAACTAGAGTGGGTCTTGAGAAGTTGCGTAAGATGTTTAGTTTGTTGGGGTTTGATGGTTATGACTTCCCAAAGGTGCGCGAGATTGTTGTAGCGTGGAAGAGGGACAATGAATGTAGTGACTTTGCATAAGCATTTTCAATTCATTCACTTGAAAGTTTGGGGGTGACTTTAATGAAATTGTGGTGGCTAATGAGAAGAAAGGACGAGCTCCAACATCAATTAGAAACTGTTCTAGTTTCAAGAATAGAATTGATGATTGTCGATTAATGGACCTTGGTGCAATAGGATACCACTTTACTTGGAGAGGTCCTATTTATCATGGAGGAGGTCGCATTTTTTAGAGGTTGAATCATGCGCTTTGTAATGATCATTGGAGGATTGAATTTCCTAATGCTTATGTGTGAGTATTGGCGAGGTTAGATTTCTCATGTCATCACCTTATTCTATCTTCATCATGGTGATTTGAATGATAAGATGCCTACACCATTTATGTTGGAGAGTGCTTGGTTGTTGGAGGAGTCATATAAAGAGATGTTGAAGAGCACATGGAATGTTAGTGACATTGTGATGCGTAATCTCTCTTCTCTTCATAATCAAGTGGATAACTGGAAATTACGTTCAATTGACAGTGTTAAACATGCGAAGCGGACAATTATGTCAAGGCTGGATGGTATCCAAAAATGTATTCAATAGGGTTGAGGTCATGGTGGTTGGTTGAGATTGTAAAAGAAGCTTTAAGTGGATCAGATAGCAAAGTTGCTTCGACAGGAAGAGATTATGTGGTTTCAAAGATCTAGGAAGTGATAGAAATACGTGTTACTATCATTTAAAAACAGTGCAAAGAAGGAGGCGTAATAAAATTATCAAGCTTAGAGATGCAAATTGGAAGTGGCTCAAGAAGAATAAAGATGTGAAAGTGTTGGTCAGTAAATTTTGTTTTTACGGATATTGAATCTAGTTCTTGGTTTCAAATAAATATTTCCTTTTCCTCGGTTATAGGCGGTGTGGGTAGAGCAGCTGAGTTTGTCTCTTGGAGATGAAGAAATTAATAAGACAGTTCTTAATATGACTCCATGGAAGGCGCCTGGACCAGATGGTTATCCTGCAGGTGTCTATCAAAAGTCTTGGCATGTTGTTGGTAAGAGTATATGAGATTTTATTACGGAACATTGGCGTAGACGGATCTTATTGGCGGGATGAACCTTACAGATATTTGCTTAATTCCCAAGGTTCAGGATCTGCAATTCGTGAATCAATTTAGACCCATTTCATTATGTAACTCTACGTTCTCATGCAACTTAATAGAATGAAGGATTGCATTGCTACTATTGTATCTCCTAAGCAGACAGGCTTCATCCTTGGTAGATGTATTCATGAAAATATAGTGGTGGCTCAAGAAATTATCCATAGCATGAATAAATCAATTGGTAAAATGGTGCAATACCAAAGACATGTCTACAAGAGATTCAAAAGGTGCAAAAAGTTTTCATTTGGGGTGATAATGACTTCCAAAAGCACGTGCATGTTGTTAATTGGAGTACCATGAAAAAGCCGAAGCGATGTGGAAGACTTGGAATTTGAAGATTAGAAGAAATGAATGGGGCATGTCTTCTTAAGCTTGGTTGGAAATTGAGAAGGGGCAAAAAGTTTCTCTGGAGTATGGTTTTGAAAGGCAAGTATGACAGAAGTAATTTGGCAATGGATGAGGTTATTCCAAAAAATAATGACTCGAGTTTGTGGAAACATTTGGTACAGCTCTGGCCTAAATTAACCTCTATGGCCTTTTGGGTTGTTAGAAATGGTGAAAGTGTCAAACCTTGGGAGCATTGTTGGGTAGAGGAATGGCTGCAAATTGCAGAACTGGGAATTAATATTCGAGAGCACGTGAGTAATTGTATGGTGACAGACCTTGGGAATGAGAATGGCGACCGGTCCATAAATGAATTGCTGCAGTGGTTGCCTAGTGAAATAATTAATAGGATGGCATCAATTCCTACAATTCTTTATGAGGATTTAGTTCTAACAACAGGTCCAATTATTTGCAGCAGGCTTGGAGAAATTGATTAATATTAATATGAGCATAGCTGGAAGGTACTGCGACATGGGCAGTTTTTTGGGAATCAGCTTGTCACACGATGTGGAATTGGAGAAACAAAATGATGCAAGATGAGACTTTTGTGTTGCCCATTAAACCGTGGATGGATAATAGAACTTTGGTAATGGAGAATATTAGGTGACAACCTCCAGCGATGGGATGGATTCGGCTAAATACAGGTGGAGCTACTGGAGGTAATAGTGTGTCTGGTTGCGGAGGAATTTTGCGTAATGAGTGGATATGTGGATTTTCAAAGTGTATGGGAGTGTGTAGTATATTTGTAGCAGAGTTATGGGGAATTTAAGGTTTAAAGATAGCTAGAGAGTGTGGCTTTCATAAGTTGGAGCTTCATGTAGATTCAAGAGTAGTGGTGTCTAATCTTGAGTATGGTAACGGAGGGTCAGCTGTTGGATGGAGTCTGTTAATCAATATTAAAAGATTATTGGAGCTAAATTGAGAAGTTTGAATTTGTCATACCTTTAGACAAGCAAATTCTTGTGCAAATGCTATAGTTAATTTGGCATGTGATGGTGGCCCCTCATTGACTATCTATGAACGGTGTCCCGGACATATTAGTTCGTATCTTTTAGTTGATTGTGTTAGTGTGAAAATACATCGTTTAATTAGATGTTAGTGTCTTTTAGTTGATTATTATTAATATTTTTGGCAAAAAAATGTTATTTTTACCACTCGTTTTTCAAAAGCTAAGTTATTTTCGAGTTATTTATTTGGTGCTAGACTTCCATAACTCCAGTTATGTGTGGAAAGCATTTGGAGTACTAAACCCGTACTCGATGAAGGCACAAGTAGGGGTGGCACGCTAGTGATGACTCAAATTTTTGTGAGGGATTAGAATTGGTTTAAGTGACAGATGAAATCCAAATATCAATTACAATCCATGCTTCTTTGGACAACTACTAGTGGCTCATTTGTTAGTAGCGTCAACAAAATCTTGGAATGGTCCTTTAGTGCACTCTTTATTTCATCATAGTACAACCACCAAAATCGTTCCTACTCCCTTATTCACTTTGATTCAAGAGGATATTTTATATATAGCATGTATCGTTTATGTATTAATGATTTTGTTGATACCTCTCACTTTTAGGTTGCAGGGAGATGGTATCTTATTTGGCGTAAAAAGGTTCCACCAAAGGTGAAAAACTTCTTGTCACGTGTATCGTAATTGTCTTCCAAGTAGACTACAGTTACAATATTGTGGAGTTGCTTGTTCTACTAATTGCAAGATGTGTGATAAAGCTTTGGAATTTAGTATTGATCTATGTTTTCATTGTCTGTTCACAGTTGGCGGAGAATGGAGCCCAAAACTCATTGTAAAAGGATGGTGATAGACGCAAACAACTCCGCCTAGCACCAACATTTCATGGCTTCGTAAATTATCTGATAGAATATGTATCCTTTTGCTGGAAAATGGGAAAGAAACCCCTTTGCTTACAGAACAAGTAAGGCCATAAAACCCTATTACTGTCAAATGACGAGGCCATTCTCTACCCCTTTCTTTCTATTTATACGCAATAACTAACAAACAACTTCATAACTGACAGACCTATCATTATCCTATATATACAGTTTATTTACTCTTAAATGTTTCAATGAAATAATTTTAACTGTCACCTTAACACAGAATTTAAATATAGACAAAACAAAAATAGTGCTGAAACATCGTATAAATATACCTCTGCTTATAGTCATACATTAATTAATTATTAAATTTGAGCCAATACCAATTATAGAAATCTCTGGCAACATTGGTTCATTGTGTCTGAGTTTGTGTTGATGGTTTAAAAATATGACTTACATGGAAATGCTACTTGAAATGGATGACATTAAACATCTCCAAGCAACACGGGATACTTTGAGTTGTAGAAGTGATCCGCGTCTACTAAAAGGTCTTCTGTTGTGTGCCTAGTTTCCCCTCTTCCTATACTTTTCTATACCAATATTCATATACATCAATTAATATAAGGAAGGAAAAAAAAAATATACCGTTAATTAGGATATGCTTTGCGCTATCCTAACCAAATAGGCACAATTATCACATTTTACATCTAATATGAATCAACGTGAGTCAAGAGAAAATAATTCAAAACTCAAACATGACCGCTCAAATCAGAAATCTTTTGCCGATTACTTTGCACCTGATACAGCCTACCGGAGTCAGTCAAATTATTTCTTCTATATTTCATATTTGCATACATAAAGAACTTTTGCCAATACATACTGTCATTCAAATAAGTTATAAAACAGAAAATGAAGATATATACTTTAATTTAACTGAATGAAATAAAACAGCAAACAAACATATGACCAACTTACAAGTTAAAATTTCCAAGATCTTTGTACTACCTGATCGTCTTTCTTGTAATGTCTCCTAGCATAAAAGCAATATGAATTAGCATCTTTATCAAACCCACCGTCTGTTAGTCTCTGAAAGGTAAACCAATCTGCTCTCCATCTGATAACGCAGTTACATGGACAAGTCACCCACAGATCATAAACAACCAGCTTCATCCCATGGTACATGCAATGTCGGAGAAGATATCCGGTTTTTTAGAGTTTAGATCATAAAGTGTGAATTCTGATTTACCCATGAAAGGTAAAATAGCTATTAATATGACATGTAATGTGCATAAAGAGGCATCTGATGTATTAAGCAGAACAAAAAAAATCAATGTTCAATTAAACCTTTTCTCTAATCATTGAAATAATTTGACGTAAGTCAAAAAGATTAGCCAAAATAGGCCTGTTATAACATTGGAGCAAGTACCAGACGAGGTACACAGAAAAAATCAAAAATGATACCTATCATTAACCAAAACACAAATAACAGAGTCATTAACCAAAACAAGAATGACTCACTAACAATCTGGCTAGACTTCAAATCACGTACGTAAATTTGTCTCACTCATCAGAGAATCACATAAAAGTCTTGCTTTCTTTTAAATTCACCACTTTTTTATTGATCACGATGATACTTCGGTGCTACAATTAAGCTTCAATCTGACTATACTGCAAGAGTAATTACTGATTTACATGTATCTATATGAGAATTTCTGTACAATTTCAGCTATTCATAAAAACGAAATCTGTTTCCTCAATTGCAGAAAACCATCCCCAGTAAAAAATAACTATACAGCTCAATATAAAACAAAACGAGCAAAAGTCAAACACTTTATGTTATCAATACTTTCTAATATCTACTTCTAGGGTAATTATCTTTATGGTAAGGATCTGGAACCGAAACGGAGAATGAGGTTGAGGGTTGACTTCTCTTGGATGTTGTAATTGGCAAGGGTCTGGCAGTCAGCTAGTTCCTTACTGGCAAAGACCAGACATTGCTGATCCACTGGGATTCTTTCCTTGTCTCGAATCTTCGCCTTCAAGTTTGCTATTGTGTATGAACTCTCCACCTTCAGGGGGATGGTCTTTCCAGTCAGGGTCTTTATGAAGATTTGCATCTGTGACACGATTGCCAACAAATTAATCACTAATAAAACCACGAGAAAGAAAACAAAAATCCATTGCAACCTTTACTGCAACACAGCAGGATGAAAGAAATTAAATATTTGATACTGATATCTCAGGAACTAGTCCAAAACGAATACAAATACAAAACACTAACAACCGTCTTTGGCATTTAAAAAAACGGATGAATTTGAGATAAAATTCTAGAGTATAAATCCAAAAGGTGAAAGAAAAAATAATAGTATAATTTGAAAAACAACCAAAGTAATGAAAAGGAAGAGATAGGAGGTACCTTGGGGGTTACGCAAATTTCTAGCTCGAGAAGTTCAGAAGAACCAAAATGACCAAATGGAATCACGAGGAAATTTGAAGAAAGAGCTGCTAAAGTAACGCGTTGGACATTCTTCGGAAAAGACTGTAACTTCAAACTGCATATTTGAGACCTGGCCAATATATCATACTGATACCGCGGCTCAGAATAGTTAGGACCAATGCAGCTAATACTGACCGCATTTCCCAGACTCACAATACTATTATTGAGGATAAACAGCTTGCTGACACATTCCTCTTGAAGAACAATGGCTTCGTCATTAGACTTTAAGGAGACGATGAAGGAGTGACCATAAGAAAATGTGCTTCGAGAATCCTTGTGTTTGTGGCTGAAATGGTTGGACAACACTTCTGATGAGGCAACAAAGTCACAACCTGAAAGGGGACAGTAACATGGCATATACATACATTCTTCTTCATGCTTCTTCTTCTCATTGTAACGCATTGTCTCCTTGCAGCCATGTTTTTCATTCGGGCATGACATTTCGAAAGATTGCAATAGATTCTCAATGGCTTTACAACGTTTTAAGCGAATACGTTTTGAGCATTTGGGACACTTGTTCCGATGTTTATCACAGCAGGTAGAGCAAACAGTATGACCATTAACACACTGAATTGCAACATACAAGAACTCATCAAATTAGCTTCTTAATCATTATCTAGAATAAAATCAACTAAAATAAGTAATAACTTCTTTCAAAGGCTTCTAGCAATAGCATGTTATGCAGGTAAGGTAAGAGGGATGCATCAGTTCATGCTTTATTAATAGAGATTTGAACTCGATTTCTTTGAGCTAGAAAATTAGACAGGCACCACAGGATAACAGAAAATATTAATCATTCTCCAAACTCCATGATTCGCAAATTGTTTTCCTCAAAAATATATAAAGGGGGTATGAAGTTTTCTTTGGTAAAGTTAAAACCATTTATTGGTAAAGTAGGAGGAACACATTTAATCACCAGAAACATACATACTGCATAAAATATGGCAACAAATTAACCATTCTCAAGTAAAAAAATAACTGTTATTAAAAAAATTAACAATTTACATGCATACCTGGAACACAGGGATACTCAAGGGTTGAAAACAAATGGAGCAATCAAATGCATTTGAGTCGGAAATCATCACAGAAACTGAATTTTTCTCATTAACATCTTCTGAGGAATCAACGGTCTCTTCACAGTCTTCGGTACCCGCCTCCATTAGAACATTTGACTAATAATGATAAAAATAAGAAAGTAGTTTAAATACTTTGCAAGTCTCTGAACTACTTGTGGATTTTGAAATAGGTCCCTAAACTAATTTTAACAGAAACTGGTCCGTTAGAAAAATAACCAATATATGTCCAAACCAAAACCAACAACGTAACTACAAAAAGAAAGGAAAATAGCTTATACATATGTGGGAGAGAACAGAAAGAAAACAGTTAAAGAAACAGATATATCAACACCAACTAATCAAACCAGAAGACATGTTGAGATTAGAGCAAGATAAATACACCATAGTCTATGACCGGCTTTATCAGTCAAATGATTCAGCACTTAACAAAAACTAGCATGTTTTTCTTTTGACTAAAATGAACTTATTGCATTTCAAATCAATATATTCACCAAAAGAAATAGGTATCGACTAGTCGAAGATGTAGCCTACCTAGAAAGGGTGTGAACTGTCAACTGCTGCATTTGTTTGTCTCCTAATAAACTCAAAGTTAGGAAAAAGAGGTAAAACATTCCAACAAAAATACACCCTCCGGTCACTTTTATACATTTTAGATTCATTCAATTAATGATGTATATAGTCTTTATTATAGATCACATACATCATTTAATGAATGAATCTAAAATGTTGATTTTTGCTTATAATAATGACCGGAGGGTGTATATAACACCTATAAATAATAGACTCGATGCAAATTCAAGCTACTTCACCTTTCCTTCCTATCTTCACATACACGCCAAACCCCCATGCTCACACCCCACTTAAGATTCCACTTAACACATCATCATTGGTATACTAGCTTCTAACCTCCCAAAAGAATAAACCATCAATTTAGTCCCTAAAATATCACTTTCACTTCAACTTAGTTCGAAAATTATGTAAATATAATAAATAGTCCATAAATTATACTCCCTCCGTTTCAAAATGAGTGTCGCTTTCAGTTTTGCAATGCAATAATAACTTTTTCTTTTCAATTGTACCCTCCAATTAATACTCTGCACACTACTTTCAAAGTATTACTTTTAAAACTAACCAATAGTTAATAAGGATAATTTGGTAAAATAACCATTCTCTTTCTCTTAATCATTGCATTTCTTAATATGTGTGTAAACACCTAAAACGACACTCATTTTGAAACGGAGGGAGTATAAAATCCACCTATTTAGTCTTTGCTATTAATATGTTACGGACTAAGTCTAGATTGATATATTTTTATCTACTTTAGGGACTAAACTGGCAATTTTTATACACTTTAAAGACTACTTATTACATTTGTATAGTTTACGGACTAAATTGATAGTTTAAATTCTATAAAATTCTATTAAAAACCATAATTCCACATCACATCATTTCCATGAACAACACAATTCCACAACCATAAAAAGCAAGATCATAGAATAACTTTTGTTCCACATTGAAAGCAAGTTTGAAAGAATTGAATCAAAATTTTGGAAGAAAACTTAGAAATTTTGAAGAAACAACGAAGAACACTTCAAAGTTGCAAGAACAATGGTACCTTTTGGTTCGTCGAAGTTCTTCGTTCGGATTTTCCCTCTCCCAAGTTCGGTGAACACTGACTGACTCATAACTGAATCCAATATATTTATATGTTTTGTTGGGATTCACAATTCTTTTTTTCCCGGTTTTCAGAATTCTATTTTATTTTTTGGTTCAAAATTCTGAATTCTAACTAAATAATATTCCTAATATGTTAAAAAAATATAAGGGTTAATTATGTTTCTAGTCCCTATAAAATAGCGACCATGTGAGTTTAGTCCTTACTTAATTTTAATAGCATTTTTAGTCCCTAATTTTGTTTTTCTGCACTGAGTATTAGTCCCTACTCAATTCAAATTTGTTTAATTTATGCTTAAACTCTTAAATTTTTGAACAATTTTTTGCAGACATGTTTAGAACATTACTAAAAGTTCCTCCGCAAAAAATTATCACAAAATTTGATTTCTACATCCAGATTTTATTACTTTTTATCTTTAACTTTTGTCGTTTTAAAAAATTCATATTTAATTCATTTCATGTCAGAAAATTCTAAATTTTAGTAAACGAACCTTTCATAGTGTTCTAATCTTGTCTTAAAAAAATCGTTCAAAAATTTAAGAGTTTAATGATAATTAATCAAACTTTGTTTTAGCAGGGACTAAAATTATAAGTAAATTTTTTTTTATAGGGACTAAAAATGCTATTAAAATTAAGTAAGGACTAAATTTACAAGGTCGCTATTTTATAGGGACTAAAAACATAATTAACCCAAAATATAAATAGATGTTCGTACAAAAAAATTATCCTCCCTCCGTCCCATAATATAAACAAAAAAAACTCATTTTCATTGTCCTAAAATATAAGCAAAAAAGACAAACTTTTATCCTATTTAATCTTGTTTTTTTAAAAAATCTATTTTTCAAGAAAAACTTTTGTTTATTCTCATAAAATTAAATGCAAATTACGTTCAATTTTCTCTCTCTTTCATTTTTTTCATAACCAATAGCCAATGAAAATTGTTTTTCATTTTCCTATAAAACTTTTTTTCAAAGAAAACACAAAAAACTATACTCCAAATTCTTATGTTTTAGTTTTCTTAATAAGTGTGACTTTTTTTTAGTTTTGCTTATAGTTTGGGATGGAGGGAGTAGTGATTAACATTTCTTTCTTTTTTTTAAGATGGTAAGAAATTTCTTCTAATTTAAATAGATATTTGTACAAAATTCAAAATTCTAAATAAATATTTGTAATTTGTTCAAAAATAAATAAATAGATACTCGTAAAAAAATATTATAGTGATTAGCGTTTTATGAGATGGTGAAGAATCTCTTCTAACTTAATAGGTTTTAATACGATGATAAAAATAAAAAGATTGGTCACTAGCTACCATATAAAATCTCTCAAATCAAAAAAAAAAAAAAACTACCATATAAAAAAATTGGTCGCCGATTATGAACACTATAATAGTAACATTTATGTTTGTCGATGAACTAAACTTGTATAATTCTAATGTAAGAGCTCTATAGCGTGGATCAATAGTTTTGGGTTCATCTTCAAAAAAAAAATTGAAATTGAGTAAACCATTAAAATGATTTTTGACTTTGTAAGACGTCGTCAATTTGGTCCATAAAAATATGAATATTTCAATTTGATCTTCACTTCTTTAAAACAATTCTCAAGTTATTCTTCTATCAATATCAATATTTATGTTTGGTTGCTTCTTCAAAACAAATATTTATGTTTGGTAACAGTTGACACGTACCTATTCTTGCATTTCGTGGACAAATTCTATCGTAACGTTTAGCATAGCTCTAAAATTACGAAAGAAACAGGCAAGAATTGCAAGAATGAATCGTAACATTTAGCACAGATGTCATAAACTCCCCATCTATCTCTAACTTTTTCAAAAAATCATAACTAAGTTTGGTATATAAATAGCCTCATTTTTAATTAACAACTCTTTTAAGATAGTGTTTGGCTTCACTTCTTATAATGAGAAGATAAGCCATAATAAAGACTAGAGTTAGAGGCACTTGTTAAAGAACCTACACACATAATTACTATATACGATTCTTTATCAAGTGTCGTGTAAGCATTAGTGTTCATGACCTTGTCGCAAGTATAAAACACCTAGTATGCCACACATTTCCTTTATCGAATGAGTGATAGGAGATTTTTGAATTTAAATGTTCTGTTAACGTTGGTACTTGTAAAACCAAACAACCTTTCTGTGATGTAAATACACTAGTAGAACATATTTCTAACTCATCATCTTAAACGGTACTAATCTTGTCATTGAAATAAACATGTAAATATATAAACATGCTCACATTTAGAACTATAATCTACACATTTAGTTGCTTCTGGCATGGCCTATATTTTGATTCGTTCAACTCTTACCATCAGAAAATGAATGTTAAATAGTGCTATAAAATTTGCATTCCCATCATTTAAAATCTAAACACTACATTGACATCAATGAATTTTTTAACTAAAAAACTATTGAGACACATCAGCAAAAGCTCAGATTACTGTTGTACAAGGTTGACTTTCCTATTTCACTCTCCAGTAAATCATATCCCTTACAAAAATAAGGAAAAACCTTATTTGCATTACAACAATTAATCATAACATCATTTCATGAAAGAATCCAGTATTACATTGCAATAAGAGATACAATCAATAAGGACTCTCTTATACCTGAGCCTCCATGAGACGGCTAATTTCCACCTATCCATTGCCCTTCTCATTTTTATAGATGAAATTATATCAGAAAAACCAAGTGCGTCTGTTATATTATGAGCTTCTAAGAAGGTATAAACTTCATCCCTGGATGACATAAGTTTAACAATCTTCATGAAAGTTATAAAGTCTTGACTACACTCCAATGCATTCAGGAGTAAGGTATCGTCTTCAATAGATGTTGGCATATTCTTTAAGACAGTGTCACAAGTTTTCGACAACCATTTCATAATGATAATTTCATTGTCGGCAGACAGTTGAGAACCAGAATATGCAAGATGTCCGACAGACCTCCTTTTATTATGAGGGGTTGCCCACAATCGTAACGCAGCTAGAAGCGCAAACGAAGGTTTTCCGTTGGGATGGATATAGAGTGATTCCTTAGACCATGAAGTAGAAGTGTACATAGCAGGTTCCAAAGGGATGAAAATTTTGTCATTTGGATTTTCTTGCAAGAGAAATCCATAGTGTTCAAGAAGCTCCAAATTTGTGTATGTTCCATAGCATAATAGAACCTGGTGAAAACAAGGTAACTTATCATTCCCTATCTACTAAATGGTGGAATGAAGATAGAGCGAAAACAATGGTGTAATTTTGACTCGAATTGAAAATATTTATATGGAAAGAAGAAAATCAGTTCCTGTAATAGTTCATAGTCTACATCCATAAGACAGGCAACAATTTGTTTCTGGAATTTTAGCTTGATGTACAATTTATGATAAATTTTATTCAGGGTAATATTCACATGCTAAATTGAATATGTAAACCTAATGGTTATGTTAAAATTTCCAAGAGTTGTGCACTACCTGGTCGCCTTTCTTGTAATTTGTCCTGGCATAAAAGCAATATGCATTAGCATCTTCTTCAAACCCACCATCAGTTAGTCTCTGAGAATTAAAATCAATATGCTCTTCGTCTACCATTTCATTCTTGTCTCCATTTGATTGAAAATTATCTACGTCGTCAATACCAGATAGGTCCTCTCCAGGTGCATCGTAATTAAACAAGTCACCAACAGGGCATAAACAACCAGCTTCATCCCATGGTATATGCAATGTCCGAGAAGATATCTGGTTTTTGAGAGTTTAATATGATTAGATGATAGAGCAATAGTGTGAGTTCTGATTTACTCATGACAACTGAAATGGCTATAAAATATGACAAGTAATGCACATGAAAAGGTATCTGATGTACCAAAATGAATCAACGTTCAACATTGATTCAAGAAGATTAGCCGAAATAAGTCTGTTACAACATTGATCCAAGTACCAGAAAGGCATGAGCTTACTAACCGTTGCAGCAGCCCAAACCCAAGCCTTAAATGTTAAAAACTGAGGCTTAAACATGAGTTCCTCCATCAAGGCATGAGCTTCTTTCCATTCTGATTTGGCTTTTTGTACAGCTTTTTCTGTTAGCCACATAGCTTCATCCACCTGATAATCACAAATTAAGATGATTTATTTATAACACAAAGTACATGTCACATTCTGATAAGTATCATTAGCCAAGATGCTATAATCTAACCTAACGAGATAAACTAAAAAATTCTAACAGAAACTGAACTTGCAGAGCTTGTTTCTCAAATTCACCAAACATGGCTAGCAAGTCGTAACTTTGCGGCAAATGGACGAGGTAAGGATGCCATCTTGAAGTCTTTCCCTTAGCAACTTCGTATAACAAGCAAACAGTCAATATCTGCAATATAAAAAAGCTCAAAAATAAGAATAAAGTAAAAAACTAACGATGCATAACAGTAACACAACAATAGTGATGAAACCAAATCCTAACAAGTAGGCTCAATGCCTGATTTAACCATGCATACAATAATTCTAACAAAAAATTGGATTGGTTCAATAACCAATGGAAGGTAATTAAAATTAAGAGGAGTAACTTGACCATTTAGACCTGTTTGGACAACCAACATATTTGCAGCTTAAAGCACAAGCCCTTATCATGATGAGCGCTTATGTATAAGTTATTTCTATAGCAAAGGGATAAAATTAAATTAAATTTTGTATAAATTGTAAGCTGTTTTCATAAGTTATATTGGAGAATTTATAAAAATAAGCTGAAAACAACTTATAAACATGCCATAAGTTGTTTTCAAAAGTTCTCCCAAACTGTCTCACAAAACTTATGTCAGTGGATAAGCTCAAATAAGCCAATCCAAACAGACCATTAGTCTCTAACATTGCACACTTCAGGCAATTTGGTTTATGAAAACTGGACTGGTATGGGTCTTCTGAATGAAGAACAAACGTCTACACCTTAACAGGCTTGACGTTTGGTGGACTATAAACTGGTATGGGTCGATCAGATAAAGAACAAATGTCTACGCCTTAACAGACTTGACGTTTGGTGGATTGTGGTCTGGTATAGACGACCATACCATTTGGCTCCCTATATCTTGACTGGACTGACTAGCAAGATCCAACTCAGCACTGGTTTGAGTGTTCAAGTCATGGCAGCTCACCTCGTCCAATAAAGTCCAGCCTCAGCAATAGCTTGGCTTTCAAGTCACACCAACCATGCCAAGCGTGCCCCCAACTGGGCTGTGCAAATCAGCTTGTTGTAACATGTGAACAAAACAAAATCTAATGATCCCTAAATTGAAAATCATCCATCACATTGGACTCATGAAGGCAATCTTTATGACTAAATTGACCGATCTAAAGGGACTAGAGCGATAGAAAATTTTCGATTTCAATAATTATTTTGTAATTTCATTAAATGCAGGTACCAGATCGTCTTCTCCCTACGATTTTAAGAATTAAATACAAAAAACTATTGGCTTTATCCATTATCAACTGTTAATTAGGTCCGTCTCTTGATCAGACTCTGTTATCAAATGTATTCGTGACATTATTTACTTAGTTTCAGATGCATCTCTGACATTACAAACTTAATGTCTTTACAGTTCCTACGAATACCGACAGAGGAACAAATCCGATTAACATTTTGCAAAGTCATGTATCATTTTGAAATATTGTTAATGCAGTGAACTAGCTTGATACATTCCTACAATTTCATGGATCAAATTGAGTATTTACTATGAAGCAAACACAGTTACAACTACCTAAAAAAACCATCAACAGAAGAAAAACCTCACTAAAGTAAAGTTAAGAAGAAAAACCTGAACAGAGGAGAGAGAAGAGTGTCTATTGACAGCAAGACATAGCTTCTTATCTTCCATAGTAACACTCTCACTAGTCATTAAAGCATATTTTGGAACTCTTAGAATAATTTCTCCCCTCTTAAGATCTCTCACAGCACCCAAACCTCTACTGCAACATTCTCCAAAACAATACAACAAAATGGTCAAATTTCTTAACATCAATATAAGTCAAAAGATCATTTTTTTCACTACCCTTTGATTAATCACCCAAGAAAACAAATGCAAAGTTTGTAATTGTAATAAAAAAAAGGAAAAATGTAAAGTTTTGATTGGGAGTTACCCGCCAGAGTGAGGAAAGGTAGAAACGCAGAGAGAATGACCAAGAGAGGAAAGAGAGTGTTGAGATTGGTCGGTGTTTGTTGTTGGTGAATCTGATATTCCAAGGTGTGATGTCCATGTTAAGAACCTTTCAAAGCTTCCATGTTCTTGTTCCATCTTCTAACCTAGCTCTTTCAGAACTCGCACGTTTGTTGTTCTTTTATTTTCATTTGTTTCACAAAATTACACTTGTGTCTCTATATTTCATAAAATGATTTATTCATTTACTTTGTTTTATTTTTTAGTTAGTTCTCTTTTTTCTATCTTCAAATCTATGGTACCATCCACATTTTTTCTTTTTTTTAAGAAATCCACATGTTTGCAAATGAATCATTACATTTGAATGGATAATGATATTTGTACGATTATTTTCTTATAACTTTTACGACAATTTTTTCTCTTTTTTTTATTATTAAAAAACAATAGAGATAGAAAAAGGAAGAAATACAGTTAAAACATAATCTGAATGTCCTCGTGAGCTTAACTCAGTTTGTATGGACAATGCATAATGTATGCAAGGTCCGGGATTCAAACCCCGGCCACCACAAAAAAAAAAAAAAAACATAATGTCAATATAAGGAATGAATTGGCTATTTCGTCCTTGAATTAGTATACACTGATCAATTTCATCTCTGAATTTTTCAAAATAGTCAATAGGCCTGAATTTTACAAATGTCATTCAATTGAGTCCATATGTCAAGTTGGGTCGTTAACAGTGATGACGTAGGACGTTAACCTGTGACGTGGCTTCCCAAGTAAGATGTCACATATTCAAGGACTAAGTTGATCGAAAGGTAAAAAAAGGCATAAACGAAATTGATCGAACTGGAAAAAAAGTCCTGCTTCAGGACTGTTGTACAACTGCTCTTTCTTCCCCAATTATATATATATCTGAAACCCTAATTTTCCAATCTCTCATTTACAATCCATAATTCCCAAAATTCTTCAATAAAACTTGTTCAAATTGAATCCGTAAAGATGGGTGGTGGTTGTACGGCCAAAAACAACTCTCAAACTCAGGTTTCATCTTCAAGCTTCATCTTTTATGGCGAGGTCATAATGATTGATTGTTGGTGCCCTAGAAGATGTGACGTAAGAAAAGTCAATACTTTGAAGAACCCAAGAAGGTCTTTCTACGCTTGCCCTTTGCCAAAGGATCATGATGAAAATTGCAATTTTGTTTGGGTTGATGAAGCTGGAGAACTAGGATACGTTAAAAACAATGAAACTGGTGGTGGTCAGGTAATCAGAGCTTTTTGAGAGATGAAGATGATGATGATGGTTTTAGTGGGAAGAAGAAGAGACAATCACTGTTTTGATACGAATGAAATGAGAAAATTGGGAGAAGGCTAAAAGGGGAAAAATAAAAATTGAAAGGCTAAGCCCCTTAATTTTCCCAAAGTTGCAATTTTTGCCCCCTAAGAAAAAAAAACTACAAAACCGCCCCCTAAGTTTTGCACCTGTGGCAGTTTTGGCCTCCAATGCCAATTTTGACTCGGTCTACACTGATGTGGCACCCTAAGTGAGGTGCCACGTGTTTTTTTTTTGGTCTTGGGGGGTCAAAATTGCTACAGTTGCAAAACTTAGGGGGTGGTTTTGTAGTTTTTTTCTTAGGGGGGCAAAATCGCAACTTCGTGAAAGTTAGGGGGCGAAAACTGCTATTAAGCCAAATTGAAAAGTGAAAACTGACAAGTGAAACTTTTCTTTCAATTTGGTCCTTATACATGTGGAACACACGTGGACAGTACAACTCAGCGGTCAACATCACACATCATTCTCCCTAACGGAAAAATTTGACGGAGGCATCAATTTGATAGACGTTTGTAAAATTCATGGACCTATTGGCTATTTCAAAAAATTCGGGGATGAAATTGATTGATGCATACAAATTCAGGGATGAATTTGTATGGGATTTAAAAAAGTAAATGGACCATATATCAATCATTCTCTCTCGTTTTATGGGATTTAAAAAATTGTTTTGAATTTAGTTCAAGTGGTAGAGGCTTTATAATATATGTTTGGATACCCCACTTATTCATATTAAATGAATATCTAGTCATTACACTTTTTAACCCAAAAAAATAATAAAAAATAGCGGTCTGGTTTGAAACGAAGGTTTCTCATAAAATATCCTCACAATCAAATTACTATGATGTGACAAGGAAGACTTTGCCTTTTTACAATAAATTGTTTTCAATTTTTATTAGTCTATTGTATTTTATTTTTGACAATATTAGTAAAATTATATATTCTCTTTAAGTTTGAATAAGAACAAAATAATAATTTGTACGTGGTCTCCTAAAAAAACAAAATAATAATTTGTATGTGATCTCTTTAATTTTGACAATATTAGTTAATTTTATTTACTTATTTTAATGTAGTAAAATAGTTGTAATTTTTAATTTACCTTTTAAGAAGTTTGTCTGAGATATAAGAGATCACTCTAACGAAAAATTGATTCAAATGGAATGAGTCAGCCTCATGCAACTTATCTAACTAAAATTTGAATCTTGGTTATATTCTGAAAACTCCGAGAAATATTTTGAAATAAGTACATAAAAACTTCTTTTTTTTTTTTCAAATGGAGGCGGAGTGTTGTGTTGTGGTGAAAAATGGTGGTGGATGTGTGCAGGAAAGTGGAGGCAGTGGTCAGTGGCGGAGCCACTAAGAACCTTGTGTGGGCATGTGCCTACACTATTAAATTTCAATTTAGTAGTATACACTAATGGTATTAAACCAACTATATGCTCCCATTATACTAAGTAAAAGAAAATACACATCTTACCAAACTAAAATTAGTCCAATTATTTAATATTTCATTTATTGATAAATTCTACAATGAATGAATAGGTAATTACCCTCTGAAATTGTAACTTTTGTCAAAAATTTCCACGACTTTAACAAAACTTAAATTACTATTTTGGTAAAATAGTAATTTTAGTGTTACAGTGTATGAATATTGCCTCCACAATCTAAAACTACTTTTGGCTCCGCCACTGGCGGTGGTCGTGGAGGGACATGGATTGGTTCTGTAATCTGTAGTGATGAAGAATGAATCATTATACTCCAGTGGTTGATACACGCTACTAACAGTGGATGAGAAATTGCTATGATCATCATAAAGGAAGAGGAGACTTTCCTAATCATGAAAAGAATGTAGCTTCTTTCCATTGAAAACCATGAATCCAAGATAAATATTGATTGTGATTAATCCCTTGAATGAATGAGCTTATCCAAATTTCTTAAGGTCCCGTTTGGACAAGCAATTTATACAAATGCTTATAGAATAAAGGCTTATATGATGAGAACTTATATCATATTCTTTTATATTCAATATGATGACAGCCAGGCCGGGCCTTGAGGGAGTGCAAGGTGTTCTACCAGCCCGGGCCTCCAAATGTTACGGGCCTCAAACAAAAAATTATGTCTAATATCCACCCCCCATTTAAATAAAAAAAATATATGTTACTTCTTTTTCTTTCTTCAGTACACGTTTGAGTTTTTTTTAGACTCTAGTTCTCCTTCCTGTACATAAATCTGATACTATCAGACCATCCTAATTTGTAAAAGCACTTAATCAGTCAAATTGAAAAGTTATTTCATTGAAAGAATCACAACAATCATTTTTTTCGCATAAACCATTCGTTTTCCCTTCCCACAACGAATGAGTGACAAATCCAAACGACACTGTTAGGTAAATTTCATCTCTCTTTCACTTAATTTTCTTTTTTTTTATTTCGTTTCATGTTTAGAAGTTCTTATTCTGATTTTTTTAATGAAGTTTAGCTACGCAAAAAAATTACATTTTTATTTTACTAGGGGCCTATTTTAAAAAGAGAGTCTAGCCTCCTATTTCATAGGGACGACCCTGATGACAACTTATATTCTTTTATATGATGAGAGCTTATATCATGTTCTTTTATATTCAATAACTTTTTTAGGTTTGGATATGTAGATTAAAAAGTGCTTACATAAACGGGAGTGTTTGAATGCGACATTAAATAAGTAGTTGTAAAATTTTAACAAAGTTAAAAAATAAAATAAAGAATCAAACAATGATAAAAAAATATAATAAAAAATTTAAGATTAGCAGTTGTTGTGTTGTCCGAGGATCGCAATTCGCATTGAGCAATTCTATTGTCAAAATTGAAGTATAAAAAAAAAAAAAAAAAAGAGGAATGATATTTTGACATCCAATTTCCAACAACTTCTAGTGACAACCTTTTTCCTCTCTTTTTATTGGACAATAACAATAGAGAGAGAGAGAAAAAGGAAGAGAGAGAATAAAAGTACAATGAGAGTATGAGAGAGAGGGTTGTCACAAAAGTTGTTAAAAAATGGATGTTCAAATATCATTTCTCAAAAAAAAAATGCAATGAAAAAAAATGTTAACATAATAAAATAGAAATGCTTTATAGTGTAAAAAGGATAAGTGCATAAAAAAAAATCATAAAAAGGGTCTAGAGAGATTCAAATAGAGGGTCTCTCTATGCATTATATATATGGAAGGTTCATGTTTCGAACCCTGGACACTACGAAAAAAATAGGCTCTCCCTATGTAAATTCCGTGTAAGCTCATAATGAGAGCTTATTAAAAGATGACATAAACATCTTATGAAATTATGATAACCTATTTTTATTTATTTATCCGAACACCTTTAAAAATCTAATGTTAGTAGATAAGCCGACATAAGTTTTAAATAAGTCAATCTAAATGGCGCTAAATACATAAAAACTTTTTTTTTAAGGAAAATACATAAAAACTTTATAATGACCTATTTTTTACAAGAACTTTATAATGACTTGTAAATATATTATGACAAAACAACAATACATAAGTTTATGACCAATGACAAATATTTATAACAATTGTTGTTATGTCTTACTGGATTATAAGATCAATTCACATAAACTAAATTGTATGAAATATAATTGTTTTCTTGGTGGAATGATGAGTTGGCACCCCATTTGTTCCTTCATTGTGCCGTTTTTGGTTCTTTATGGCAACATATTAGGTCTTGGCTAGGCATGTCTGGAGCAGACCCTCAAAATATTAGTGAGCATTTACATCAATTTATTCACTCTACAGGTCACTCAAAGGCGCGTAGGTCGTTTTTACAACTTCTTTAGCTTCTTTGCGTTTGGCTAATATGGAATGAACGTAACAACAGGTTGTTCAATAACATTGAAACACCGATTTTACAGCTTTTGGACAAAGCAAAATTTCATTCGTATTGGTGGTTAAAAGCTAACAATACCACTTTTTGTGTACGGTTCTCAGCGTTGGTGGTCGGACCCTTTACTTTGTTTGGGTATCAACCGACTTTTTACTGTAATTATTATGTAAGACAAATTGTTTTCGGGGTGGATGTTTTGGTACATCTTGTACTAATGAATATTCATCGCCGCTGTTAATATATTCCATTTTGATTTCATCAAAATATATATATACTCCCTCCGGTCTCAAATGTAAGAAACTTTTCACTTTTTAGATTCATTCAATAAATGATGTATGTGGTCTTTATTATAGACCACATACATCATATATTGAATGAGACCACTTATGAGATAGCCTCGGGTCAAACGATTAGTTTGCCAAAATCAGAAATATATTGTAGTCGCAATGTCCCTGACGAGCTTCAAACTACTATCACTAATGTTTTGGGTGTTAGAGTAGTTTTGGGTACAGGTAAATACTTGGGTCTACCTTCTATGATAGGTCGTGACCGCAAAGCTACATTTGCATATATTAAAGATCGCGTTTGGCAGAAAATCAATTCCTGGAGTGGTAAGTGTCTCTCGAAAGCAGGTCGAGAAGTAATGATCAAGTCGGTTTTGCAGTCTATTCCCACTTATGTGATGAGTGTTTTTCAGTTGCCTAGTACCTTGATTGAATCTATAGAAAAGATGATGAACTCGTTTTGGTGGGGACATGGTAAAACAACGCAAAGAGGGATTCATTGGATGAAATGGGAGAAGTTGTCGGCACCTAAAATTCATGGAGGTATGGGTTTCAAGGACCTATCTGCTTTTAATCTAGCTATGTTGGGGAAACAGGGATGGAAACTCATCACTGAACCGGATTCTCTTGTGGCTCGAATTTTTAAAGCACGATATTTCCCGGATGGCTCCTATCTCACGGCTACTGTTGGACATAATCCGAGTTATGTTTGGCGAAGCATCATGCGTGCTAGATTTATAGTGCGTGGGGGAGCACGATGGAGCATAGGCACAGGTGCTACTATCCCCATTCTCAACGAGCCTTGGTTGTCAAATGGGGATTATATTAGTAGTGACACTCCAGGTGCTCACTTTGTTCATAATTTTAATGTTAATAGTCTGATGAATTTATATGATAAAAACTGGAATGAGCAGGTGGTTAGACAGGTGTTTAGTGCGGATATTGCAGATAAAATACTTCATACGCCACTTATTTCTCAGGTTGAGGCAGATAGAATTATATGCAAGGCGGAAAGGAATGGCCGCTACTCTGTACGTAGTGCTTACAGGTTGTGTGTAACAGATTTAATTGATTCTTCTTATTTGTGGCGTCCGGGCTATTGGTCTGGTATTTGGAACCTTAAAGTTCCACCGAAAGTTAAGAATTTAATTTGGCGTATGTGTCGAGGGTGTTTGCCGACTCGTGTCCGTCTGTTGGATAAAGGTGTTGTTTGTCCCACCAATTGTTCTAGTTGTGCCTCTACTCATGAGGACCTTTTGCATGTTTTTTTCGATTGTCCTTTTGCTATACAGGTGTGGAACAGGACCGGGCTTTGGAGTTCGGTGCAACATGCTCTTACTCATACTACTTCGGCCACAGATGCTATTTTCTCCCTGTTAGAGAATTTGTCTGTTGAACTCTCTCAACGTCTGTCAACTGTTATGTGGAGCTTATGGAAACACCGCAACCTTCGAGTTTGGGACGATGTTACAGAAACAAGCGCTGTGGTGGTTGAGCGCGCTAGGAACATGGTCATCGATTGGCAAATGGCGAATGCTCCGGCTGTCCTTGCATCCACCTCGCCGTCTCAGCATGTAATGGCTGTGAATATGGGAGGTTCCTCCTCGCATCAACATAGCAGAATCTTGTGGCAGCCCCCTACATCAGGTAGATATAAGTGTAATATTGACGCGGCTTTCTCTTCTCACCATAATCGTACAGGTATAGGCATCTGTATTCGGGACTCGGAAGGTTGTTTCGTCCTAGCAAAGAATTTCACATATCCTTATCAAGCTTCGGTGGATGTTGGAGAAGCCTTAGGGCTGCACTCTGCTATGCAATGGCTGAGTGATATGCAAATTGATAATGTGGACTTTGAAACAGATTCTAAGTTAACGGTTGATGCCTTCCTCTCTACACGGAACGACTTGTCTGAATTTGGTTCTATTATTTCTTCCTGTCGTTCTTTATTTTGTAATTTGTTCTCTAACTCTAGGGTGGAGTTTGTTAAGCGACAAGCCAACGCGGTGGCTCATACTCTTGCACGAGAGGCCACGCGTTCAGCTAGTTCCGCTGTTTATTATGAAATACCCACATGTATTGAACTTATGATCATCAATGAAATGCTATAAGCACATTTCTTTCACAAAAAAAATGAACTCTTTTTGGTAATAAACATAAGGTTTTTTATTCTACACAAACAAATATTTGACAAGAATTGGAAATGAGAAAGAACAACATACGATGTTCGGCACTACTATTTTTTTTGTGGTTCTATATTCTTCTCGTATCACAAATTTTGACTTAAATCGTAATGGGTGGGACTCAATGAACTCAAAGTTGAGTTCAATTAAATGAGAACAAATTTGATATATTTGACCACAATAAGGAAGTGAGAAAATAATTCAGAGTATAATTCAAGAAAATGGGGGTGTGACTTGAGAAAAAGCTTGTTGGTTATGATTGTTACACTAGAAATTGCTCGAAAACGTAATAAATGATACATATGATACGTTGTAAAATTAATCTTGTATCCTTACTTTTGGTAGTGTATCCTTCAGAATCTGGGACTCGTCAATGAATGAGTTTTACTTCTTTTTGAAGATCGGAGTCCAAACTTTACATTTTTTACAAAGGATTTGGGTAATGAAACAAAAGAGGTTGCAGATTATCGAGCTTTCGTTTTAAGATTGAAATGGTTAAGAAAGGATGTACAAACATCACTGGTCTGAGGAGACTCTCAGATTCTTCTCATTCACGATTTGTGGAAATGCAACAACGTTGACAAGGATTTAAGAGACTTATATGTTGAGTCGTTGATGTTGAAGACTAACTTTCATCCATTTTGCATCGAATACATTTCATACATTTGAAACGTAAGCTCAGAGATGGTGAAGTTATGTCAAAAACTTTTGACAATTAGCATGGGTGTTTTACATGCTTGGAGAATCAAAAAATATTGATTTTATATTTGGATATTATATTGTTGATGCCCACCAATTCCTTAGAGAATCAAACAAAATTGTTAAAGCTTATACCAAAGAAATTTGCATCTTAATAAAAAAAAAATTGGTTTAGTGAAACCAATATTTGGATCTGTATGTTTGTTTGAAGAAGAGATCTATTGATGTATGTGACTGACATCAAACCAAATTATTAATAGAAAACTCATAAAGATAAAGTGAGGTCTAACTATGAGTACTAGATTATCCTATATGTAAGTTTTTGTTTTAAATGGGGAAGTAGCAATGTTTTATTAATTAAAATGATATCAATGTGTTGGTTTTTTTCCCTTTTCAATTTTAACCTTCATTTAAAGTATTTTATTTACAATTTTATCTTTTTTATAATATTATTTAAATTATTATTAAAAAAAAAAGTTAAATCCCATTAAAATCGGAACTACCCTACTATAACATAAACAATATTATCTTAATAAAAATATAAAAAGGGAATAGGATATTTTGGATTGGATTTTTTATTGTTCTAATTATACCATTAAACAAATTGTTCTTATTACTACCTTCGTTCCTTTGTGTATTATTAGGGTGATTTTTGTTCCTATTTAACTGTCGTTTTGGTATTTTAAGGGTATGATTTGTCAATTACTCTTATATTTTTCAATAAAACTAATTAGTACTATATATTTGGAAACTAAAGTTTGTTTGTTTTGTTTTAAAACAAAATTTGTTTCTTCGTATCTTCAAATTTAAACAAATATAGGTTGGTTTGTTAATGATGTTTCGATAGCAATATTTAAATTTAGTAAAGGAGTAATCTCAACATTCAAATCTATGTCACACGGTATGAATCTAACATTTGTTGAAGTCATAGTTGAAGCCTTAATTTTGATTAAAGGAGTTGGAGGAAAGTTAATTTTTTCTTAACTTTTGATTAATGTGAAGTTGGAATAATTTTGATATAGACTTAAAATAATTAAAGAGATATGCACAATATTTAGAAAATTGAAAATTGTTATGAAAGAAAGATAAAGCGCACAAAAAAATAGGAATTTGTTGGAGAAATGGAGTAGTAACTAACAATTGTTTGTTACATATTAAATTTATTGGAAAGATAAAGTGTGTGCAAAAAATAGAAAATTGTTAGTGGATTAAAATGAGGGTATAATAGGAAAAAATGTGTAAAAACACACTGCGCTATTTTTGTGTTAAAATTATAAAACGACACTTAAAAAGGAACGGAGGAAGTATAATACTGTATTATTATTGTTATTGAAAAGGATACGAGTTTATATTATATTTACTATATTGTTATATGATTTAAAAAGATAAACATAATTTTTTACAATAAGTCACAAATACCTATACATATAATTATCATTAAAATCTAAATCTAATTAAAAAAATATTGTTTGTAATTTACGCGCATGAGAGCAATAAAAAGAGTGGTGCCTCTCTGGATGCTAGTATGATAAATATTGGGAGGTTTTTTTTTCTCTCCATATTATATGTAGAGGGGTACCAATTTTTATATCAATACTTGCAAGGTATATATGTGTGAGTTTGCACAGTTGTTTTTTCATTTTATGCATGTTTGCAAAGAGACGAAGAAAAAAAAAAAGAAAAATACAAAAGAATACACAAAGAGAAATAAAAGATCAAAGAAATAGTTTATGTTTAAAGTTGTAACTACAATAATTTATAATTTTTCAAAAGAAAAAGGGAATGTTATAAAATTTTATTCGATTATATAGAAAATAAGTTTTTTTTTAAGGAAGAAAATAAGTTATTTGATAGATAAATGTAATCGTGGTTAAAATTTAGGATCATTTTATATTTCTAACATATATAATATTCATTATCACACAACATGAATGAATATAATAGTCATATTTAATATATAAAAAATTAAGAAGAGTGGATTCAAAAGTCATGCATGTAGTTGGTGGTAGTGTTCCTGGTGATTGATATGAATGTACTGTTGGTGTTAGTTGGTGATTAATATGCATGACTTTAAGAGTCATATTTAATACCTGAGAATGAGAAAAAAATCAACTGTTTATAATTTATTTAATAATCAAAATTTAATTTAAACTTAATATGATATATTGTTTATGCTTTCATAATTTCTTTAATTAAAGTTTGCAACACTTAAATTTCTAAAATAAAAGTACATTTGTCAATTTTGATTTAAGTTCACTATTAAATTCTTAATCAAGGGTATCCAAGCTTGATCTCTAATTAAAACAATATGCATGTTTCTTATTTGTCTAGGTTATATGTAATTGTTGATGGAGCAATAAACTAGTCGAGATTCGATTGAATATCCTCAATGATAACTCAATATTTTACTGTATTTTTAATAATAATTTTATTTAATTTTTAGTTGCATTTTACTTTATTTGAAATATATATTTTTTTTTTAAGGAAAAGGAAACTTGCCAGAAAAGCAAGCCCCACAAAAAGATATATATATACCAAAAAGAGAGGGGGGACCAAAACCAAAACCCTCAATACATCAAGAAAATCTATAGTTAGTCATACCTAGCCTATTTCTATTGAATTCTGAACCAACTTGGCTAGGAACATCATCCCACCAGGCATGAGATTGTAAAGATAAACCAATGTTAGCCAAAATGTCAGCACAACAATTACCTTCCTTATATACATGAGTGACAAAAAAATTCATAGTAGCAACCTTGGTCATGCAATTTTCCCACCGGTTTCTTAAATGCCAAGGGACTATTTTAGATGATTTGAAAGCTAAAGTAACTAACACAGAATCTGTTTCTAACCAGAGGTTGTTCCATCCCTTTTGAGCTGCTATTTCAATTGCTAACATTGCTCCTTGAAGCTCTCTTTATTTGAAATATATAGGTAAATGCAAGAGATATATAAGTAAATATGCGAAAAGATGGTATAGACTTTAAAGAATGAAGGCTTCTTGATCAAGCCAAATTATGGAGAAATTAAGACCCATTTCAATGGTCAAGTAGTGGACAATCACTCAGCAACACTTTCGTGGCCATAATTTCAAAAATAATTTAAAAAACTATTGTTTTCCTTATATTGCATTGTATTTTGAAAAAATATATATTGTTTTACTTTACTTGCTTTCTTTATTTTATTTAGTTACGGTCATCACTATAGCAAGTGAGTAGTTTTCTAATGTCCCGGGGTCATGGAAAGTAGTCTTATGACAAATTTTTCATAATCTCAATTCTTTTTTTTTTTTTGTTTTACTAAGAGAATGAATTCACCTATCGTGCTTTATCAAAATTTAGGTCATCTTTGGATTAATGAAAATGAAGGAATGTTTTTTTTGAACAAATCAAAATGATATATATATATATATATATATATATATATATATATATATATATATATATATATATATATATATATATAATTACGAATCCAACGGTAATTCCCTCCGCACAAGGTGTGCAAAGAAGGAACACCGAAAAATATTTACAGACTTAAGGAACCAAAAAGAGATCACAAACCAAAAACAAATTACATAAGAACACCCATACAATACATGGGATGTTTCCACCAATCGTGGTAAGTATAAACAAAAGCCACCTGTTTCGATTTCAGCCAAAGGAAGGAATGGAGTTTAACTTTTTTCAATGAGAGTAATAGGAGATGAAACCATATTATGGAAAATCCTATCATTCCTTTCCTTCCAAAGCATCCAAATAGTTGCAAACCAAATAATCCTGAAGAATGACTGAGTAGAGAACGGCATACCTGCCATTTTAGTAAACTGAATAAAATGATGTCGAAGCTCATGAGCATGCACGAAAGAAATGCCCAACCAATTCCGAACCAGCCCCCAAAGAGCAACTGAAAGCGTACAATGAAGGAGTAAGTGATTCGCTGTTTCAATACAGGCACATCCAACCACACACGACGCATCTGAAGAAGGTAGAACCCCGCGAAGCACCAGGTTGTCTCTAGTCGGTAAGCGATTCCGAAGAAGACGCCACACTAATAAAGATACCTTGGAGGGAATATAGTTATACCAAACATCATCAACAGTAGACCTGTCCGCCATATCGACTGTGGTAGTAAAAAAACGATAGACTCCCCGAACAGTGTAGCCAGAAATAGGATCTAGTACCCACCGCCAAGTGTCATGAACAGTGTCCTGCAAAACAATATTATGTAATAACAAAGAACACTCCCGCACTGACTCCTCCTCCCACGCAAACAAACGACGCCTCCACACCCAAGCCCCACCTTCTACTCCCCAACCTCGCCCCTCCATCTCTCCCACAGTGGCCTCCTTTGCCACCGCCAAATCAAAAAGGCGAGGAAACCTCAATCGCAACAACATGTCTCCTATCCACTTGTCATACCAAAACAAAGTTTCCCGACCATCCCCGACGACACGCCTAATGTTATCTTCAAACCAATTCCCCACTCCCTCACCACCCCCTCCCGTAAACGACACATCATCCTCCACCAAACCGATGACTCTCTACCTCCCTCACATAGCCGCCCCCTACCTCACCATAGCGGGCTTTCAACACACGATACCACAGACACCCTTTTTCCGAAAGCATTCTCCACCACCACTTACCTAACAGAGAAACATTAAAAGCTCTCATCCTCCTAACCCCCAACCCCCCATCCTCCTTTGGTAAACAAATTGAGTCCCAGTTAATCCAAGCTATTTTCCTATTAATCTCACTCCCACCCCAAAAAAAACGTTTAAAAATAGATTCAATAGAAGAAATTATACCTGCAGGGGCTTTGAAAAAGGAAAGAAAGTAAACCGGCAGAGAGGACAGGACAGACTTCAGAAGAACCAGCCGGCCACCAAGGGACAAAAATTTATTATTCCAAGACGACAGTCGAGCCACAATACGATCCACAACCGGTTTCCAAAAATTCAATTTTCGCGAATCACCTCCAATAGGAAGCCCCAAGTATACAAAAGGTATAGATCCTCTCCGACAATTTAACACTGACGCAGCCTCCATCAACCAAGAATCAGATATATTCACACCTGTCAGCATACTCTTATGAAAATTTACTTTTAAACATGACACCTCCTCAAACAACATCAAAACAGCCCGCATAGAACGCACATTCAACCAACTTTTATCACCAATAATAAGGGTATCGTCCGCAAACTGGAGGTGAGTTAAGCGAACCTCACTACCATTGCCTATGCCATAGTCGTGATATAAATTTGCCTCCACCACTGCATTCATCAACACATTAAAGCCTTCAGCAGCCAATAAAAATAAAAATGGCGATAGAGGGTCCCCCTGACGAAGGCCCCGCTCAATATGAAACTCCTCCGTCGGACACCCATTAACAAGAACCGACGCCATTGCTGTCCCAACACACTCAGAAATCCACTTTCGCCATAAGGTTGGGAAATTCATGTTCACCATTACTGAATCAAGATATTGTAAATCGACTGAATCATACGCCTTTTCAAAATCAACTTTGAACATGAGCAGCTCCTTATTCATACGCTTCGCCTCATCGACAGCCTCATTGGCTATCAAAATACCATCTAAAATTTGTTTTCCTTTGACAAACGCCGACTGAGAATCAGAAACAATACTACCAATGACAGACCTCAAACGGTTTGCAAGTACCTTTGCTAACACCTTATACATGCACCCGACCAAGGAAATAGGACGGAAATCATTGAGACGTTGAGGACTATGCACCTTTGGAATCGTTGCTATAAAAGTAGAATTTATCCCCTTTGACAATTTTCTGTTCCGATGAAATTCCGTTAAAAAAGTCATAAAATCATCTTTCAATAGATCCCAAATTTTTTTGATGAAGTCAAAATTTATTCCATCCGGTCCCGGACTCTTAAACCCGTCGCAATCCCAGACTGCCTGTTTCACTTCTTCTAACGAGAACGGTCTTGTTAACATAAAGTTAGACAAAAGGTTTAATTAAAGCATGAGAAGAGTTTGGAAACTTTTGGGATGTAATGCCTACTCGGGCTTAATGGGTCAAACCAACATGAAAACCGAGAAAATAGAGAGTCATGTTAGCATGATACTTCTTTTATTGCTAAATATAGATTGATTGATACAAAAGAGAATACATCATCCTTAGGCTTGCATTCTTAAGACAAAAGAGAGGAATGAGAGTTGGATTGTTCGTTGTTATGATGAACTCCAATGATTCTGAGGCGTTTTTAATCAATTGTATATTTCCAAAACAATTTCCAACTCTTAATCATCTTGCAGCTTACAAAAATCCAAATATTTTTTTTTACATGCATACTTAGGAAGAAAAAGGCTACCTTGAGATTCACAAGTCCATGTGTATATGATACTATATTTATTATGACTACAATCTCGTACACTTGTGGGTGTACCACTCAACAATGATTTCATTTGCTTCAAATGTAACCCCCTACTTCTAATAAGCGGTAAAACGCGCGAATATACTAATATATTCTAGAAATAGATGCTACGCCATCAAACAAGACCCAAACATACATGTAAAAATTATCCAGTTCAACATAACATAGCAGCGGAACATATATATATATATATATATATATATATATATATATATATATATATATATATATATATATATATATATATAAACCATGTGAATAACATCTCCAAATCTCCAGATAATAAATACATCTCAATGATCTCAGATACAAACAATATCTCAACTCCAAACTGCATAATCAAACAGAATCCAACATGCAAGTACTATCCTAGATCAGAGCCCTAATCTAGACACTTGCACATAAAAAGAGGAACTCCGCTCCTCGGCAACACCAAGCAAAAGTCTAAGCATCCTGCACTCCATCTACCCGTCCATACGGAAAGGTAGGTGGTAAACCACTGAGGGTTAACATTACATCATCATAATCCAAGTAAAATTAACAAGAACATTGGAAATGAAAGATATATTCAGGAACGATGAATAACAAATCATACATGTACTCACAAGTATTCACAACATTCATATCATTCGAGATCATTCAACATCATCATTCCAAGTTCATATCATCAAGTGTATCATACACGTATCACAACTTCAACCATGTCGATTAACAATTAACAAATTTAACCATCATACTCAACTCAAATGCATTTCAATTCACCAACAATGTATGCAATGGCTCTAGACTCATCTAGATGCATGTGGTACCATATCACCTCAAGGTCGTCACCTTCGATGCAACAAAAACATCGTAATCACCTCAATTGGATATAAAATCCGCCACCATCAGTCATGAATGCATGAACATATGACTCGACTACAATGCATATGTTCACACAAACAAATCACCTCAATATCACCAATACTTGTATATATGTAATCAACAACAATTCACCACCACTTAACATATATACAATCACCCACAACATCCATAATTCAAGCAACATATAGTTGTCACATATATACACAACCAATCATCTTCACATAAGGTATAACAACTTTCCATAAAGGATTCATATGCAATTGGCTCTCAAAAATCATTTTCAATCAAATTCGTCTCTCAAAGTCACAACATTAAAAATAATTGAGCATTTAAGTCAAAACCAAGTAAACAAGCTCAATTGCCTATGCCATGTATTCTCACAAGTCACATATGCGTGCAGTAGAGGTTACATAAGCATTTCATCGGCCAAATACGACGGATTCATGAAAATCACAAAGTTCGTCTCTCTTATCACATTTCACAAAAATTCTCATTTCAAAAGCAAAACAAGTTAAAACCTGATGAAACCAATCAAAACCATTTTTAGAAATCATATAAACAATATACAACTTTAATCCCACTTCAAATTCCAGAGAAAAACGAGTTTTCGGAAAAATCAACGTTTGGACCGTTTTTCCAAAGTTAAGTGAAAAAATCACAAATCAAGTCCAAATCAATTCAAACCATGTTCCAGTAGGATTAAATGCATAAACAGAGGTTTAACAAGTTAAAAGAAACATTTTAGAAAGCCCGGATTGGTCCCCAAGTGCACGAAGCGAAAAAATAAAAGTGGCTGAACTGGAAGCTGCACGCTTAAGCGTCCTCCGCACGCTTAAGCATCCAAGTTCCAGTAGCTTATGGACTTAGCACGCTTGGAGCACGCTTAAGCGTCCCAACTCCAGAAGTTGCTCGCTTAGAGCACGCTGCAGCACGCTTAAGCGTGCTGCCTCAGTTTCTGTCAAAAATTGTTACAGGTTCTCCCCTTTTTCACCCAAAAATCCCCATTTCAATCCCCAATTCACCAAAACAATTTCCAGCAAGTGTTTATAGGTTCCAATAGGTTCAATACACTTAAACAAACATGAATCAAGCATTAAAACCAACAATTCAACTCATTTCACCAAATTCATAAAATTTTCTTAAAACACCAACACAACCACAAATCTCCTCACAAATCCATAAACAACAATTCCAGTCACACCAATTTGATTCCAACAGTTCAACAATCATCAACAACAACTAATGAACACAAATTCATGCACAATTCAACACCGTAACTTCATGTCTCATCAAATTTGCTCAAGAACACAATATACCAATATTTATACAATTCAACATGTTAATTCACATACTAACATACAATTATCATACAAATCATGTTCTCAAACATAACAACAACAATCATGCACGAATTTACAACAAATAGTTTCAATTCATCAATTTCACAAAATGGGTAAAAAGGAAAAATTATGAAATTATGAGTGAAGCCTAATCCTCTTACCTCTAGCACCAATTTAGCTCCTAGATGATGAATTCCTCTTCTAGCTCTAGCCTCCAACCCCTTTTTCTTGTTCTTCCTCTTCAAACTCTTTCCTTCTCTCTATCTCTATCTCTTTCTCTAATGAAAATGAAAATGTTGGTAAAAAAACTCATTTTCTCTACCAACTAGAGCTTATATAGGTCCAACCTAATTGAGCTCCCTCACAACACCTTAATGGGCCTAACCCATTTCTATTCTAACCCAAAATGTTACTTCTTACTTAACGGTAAAAATGTAATACTAACGGTCACCTACCGGTAAATAAATAAATTACTATAACTCCCTAGCACTTAGTAAAATAACACTAATCTCACTAAGGACTAAAAATAATCCTCAACAAAATTACAAAATTACCCTTACCCTCAAAATGACCAAAATACCCCTAAGTCCACAATGACTAAAATACCCTTCTAACACGAATTCTAGAATTCCCAACCAAAAATATACACAGAGGCAAATAGTCACATAAGAGCACATAGGGATGGCAATACGGGTCAGTCCGCCCCGTTTAGGCCCAGCCCGCTATTTGCCCGCCAAAAATGGGTTGGGGCGGGGCGGGCCAACTTGAGGGGATGGGCTCAAACTCACACCCCGCCCCGCCTAAAGGCGGACTAGCGGGCTGGCGGGCTGGCCCGTCTATTTTTTTTAATTTTTTTTCGATTTTTTCCGATTGTTATTAACAAATACGCTGCTATTATAAAAACAATAAATTCAATATAAAGACTCTAACATTAAACAAAACTCAAAATAAATCCACCATACATTCAACATAAAACAATTTACAAAATAAATCCAACAACATGAAATAAGTCTTAATATAATGCAGTAGTGAATCAGTTTTTTTCTAGAGGTACTGGACTAGTGGTGAATCAGTTATCAGTTATCACTATAAGAGAGAGTGGGACAATTTGAGGTTGGGTTGGTATCATTTGGCCCAATTATTTATGGGGTGTGTAAATTAAAAATTCGATCACTAATAATAATAAAAGAATGTTTAATAAGCCCGCGGGCCAGCCCGCCCCACCCCGCTATGACCCGCTTTTTCAGCGGACTTAACAAGGGCGGGCCAACTAGAGAGATGGGCTCAAAATCTCACCCCAGCCCGCCTAAAATGGCGGGTTAAACCGGCTTGCCCGACGAGCCGGGCCCGTTTTGCCACCCCTAAGCACATAGAACACACATAAATAAATAATAAAATAAATCTAGTGAAAATCGGGTTGTTACATCAAACGATTTACATTAAGGGGAAAAATTCTCCCTTAGATGCGAGATCTCTAACTTCTTCAATAGAGCGTTAACTATGATTGTTTTTTTATTTTTTTTATTTTTTAAGCTACACTAAAAAGTGCATAAAATAAAGATAAAGTGATAAAGATATGTGAATAACAAATTTGAATTAAACTTGATTGATTGATTGAATATTGTGTTGAATAATTTTTACAGTGGGATATTTGTAGACATAGAATAACTAAGCAACCTACACTAACATTACTTTCCACATTTTTTTACCAACTATCTACCATATTAGATCATATAAAATTATGGCTAACATCATTAATGTAAGTAACTACCTAGTAGGTCGAGTTAAATCCTAACTTTATCTTATTGGCTGAGTTATAAACTTCCATATCATTTATTCATGTCCTCCATTTCCATGTTATTAAGGGAACAAGTCTACATGCATGTTATGGACTTAATCAACTACTGTATTGCTTATACAGTTGAATTAAAAGTGTAATTATACTTGTGTGACTGACTGCTTGGCTATCATCTACCTATGTTCTGCACATTCCTATTTTTGAGGGAGTGGATGTTTAACCACGTTTTCCCATTCAAACTGACCTTGCGGTAATCTCTATCTTCATAAAAAAACTTTTTAACCAATTCCTGTATCATGACATATATGTAGGAAAGTGGTTATATGGCCTTAGACTTGGCCAAATTTGCATTGCATCATCTTGAAATCTCATTAAATACTACCACGGCCCTAATAAGACCTAATGATAACCTCCAAGTCCATTAAAAAGGTTTGACTAGAAAAATACATTAAAAAAACTCACCATGGTTTCACACTCATAAGCAATAACGAACGACATATAAATATTATATATTTGAACAAAAGACGGCGAAAGGCTAAAAAGGAAAAGGAAAAAAAGACGCTAAACGCATATTCCTAGGCATACAAGCCCTGAAAATGTCATAAAAAATGTGTCTTTAAAGCTCACTAGGAGGAGTCCCCAAACCAAGAAAATTCCAAGAATCCAGTAGAAAATTGAAGTTTGTTAGTCAGTCAGCACATTTTTTGCCTTCAAACCAAGTGTGAATAACTCGAGTATGTCAATCCCGACTAAGAAGCTCTTGAATACGTCTTATCAATGAAGGAATGACTCCATTGATCTTACAATTGTTCGTAAACATATTGCCAAGCACCTTCGAGTCACTCTCTACTATTAGATGAGATATACCTTCTCTCCTGGCCATGTCAAGCTCTATGTAGAGGTCCCACATCTCAGCATGCAAAGCGTCATAGACTCCAATTTTGTGACTGAATCCTTTAATCCATTTACTGTCAGGTTGGCGAAAAAGTCTGCCACAACCTACAAGCTCCCCATTACCTTTACATGCTCCATCACAATTGAGTTTCACCCAACCATCAATTGGTCTCTTCCACCCAATATACTCGGTTTCCTTGTGTTGAGGATTGATTTGCAAATGCTTTTGAGAACTTTCTTCAATGAACCTATGTAATTTTGGATAACATTGGTTGGATTAGCCGGTCTTTGGAATCCTTCTTCAAAAATTGTTTTGTTTCACCAAATCCATAAATTCCAACATGTTGTCATGAAAGTTGTTTGCCACATAGACTCAGAAACTCCATTCCATCTTTTAATAAGGTTTTTGAAAACCTAATCCCTGAAATTAACAAAAGAAAATAACTAATCCCTGCAATTAACAAAAGAAAATAAATTAGTTATCCAATCCAAAGGCACAAGTCTAGACCATATCTGAAAAGACGAAGTGCAGTCACGAAACACAAGAAGAACAATCTCATTTGCATTCCCACAACAGGGACCAGTAGGCGATATACCCACCCCGCCTACTACGACGATGGTTAGTGAGAATATGACCATATGTCACTAACCACATGAAAGTTTGAATACGATGTTGACTCTTCCATCTCCAAAGGATTTCCCAATCCCCTAGACTGGTTTTAACTCTTAATCGAGAATTGACAAGTACTAGTGTCTCCCTATCCAATGGTGTCAGGCCCATCAGCTTCAGTCGGTGTAGGGAGCGCTATCACTTTATTTGCAATATTGAAGGAAGATTTTCAAACAAAAAAATTTATTGTCTTAATCTCCAGAGGAATTAGTCACATCCTTAACATTAAGAGTGTATCAATAAAAGATTGAGTAGCAACAATGATAAGAGAAAAGTTGTTTGACACCATTTATCCTGCCATAAATTGATACGAAGACTATTCCCAACTTACCATTCTATATTTCTTTGAAACTCCTCCCTAGCATAGCAAGGGCTTTCCACAAAAGAGAGATAGGTTTGGGTGCGAATGGAAGTAATCAAGTCATTATTCCTTTCATACAATCTCATGAATAGGGTTGTAAGGTTTACTCCAACGGTTTAAACCTAGACATATGAAATGAAACTTACCTACCATGAAAGGGATGCATATTTCTCATCAACCTATCACGATATAGCAATGACAAAAAAACCAACCAATTCCAATCTTCCAAATATTTTATATTAAGAAATAAAAAACGATCACCATACCATCCCACCAGAAGTCCCACATAGCATTTGTTTATACATATGAATTTGGACCTATTTTTATTTTACTTTTTTGTGTTGAACTTGGACCTATTTAATTTAATTTATCATGATTTGGAAATCATCCAACCTTTTTAATCTGAAGTCTGAACACACCATGAGCTTTTACCAACCTTTTCCAACTATTTAAATGGGTAATGAGATCTGAATCAAAAGCTCTCCCCACCATTGGGACTGTGTTGATTAATTAATTGAAATAATCTCGAAGTATCTTAATTTTATAAAATTGAATTTGACCCAACACAATGCAATGCAAAGAGGTAGTTATTATTTAGTTAAACACTATGGACAGGTGTCAGGGGATCTGAATCCAGACTAGTTAGTTAACAATAAAGTGAAGCTTTTTCTAAAATATAGTAATTCTATAGTCAAAAAAATAATCTAAATGCTATGAGATCCACACAAGGTGCAAAATGGCTATGTGTCAAATTATAGGTCGTTGTTAACGTGTGGACATTTTTTGCTACGTCCATATTCATCCTTTTTTTTTCTACCTAAAATTTTCTCTCTTTATTTTTAAAAGAAGCGTCAATATCACATTGTTTAACACACATTTTAGTACTCTTTTTTTATCGATTAAAATTTATATGGATTGTGCTAAGTCATATAAAACTTATATAGATTTATCGCTTGTTTGGATCAGTGGTGTGGCAGTAAAATCTCGCGTGCCAATGCATGTTTGTATGAAGTTACCTTTTTTTACCTTCTCTTGGATGCACGGTGGTGGTGGGATCAATTGGTTCTCAAACATAGGTTTAATGAGATTCATGTAAATTTTAATTAATCAATAAAAAAATCTTAAAAAATGTGTGTTAAAATGTTTGCCACTAACATTATCCTTATATTCAAATATAACCAAATTATGATCGGTATACATTCAAGCATATGCAAATTTCAACTAATTTTATCATTTTTTCGAAGGAAACACTATCATATTCAAGACTAATTTGCCTTTGAATTTTATATCATGATTATATATAATTAAATGATTGAACTCAAGTTATTAATAATCACTATCTAAAAATGAATTTATATTTATATTTATATTTTGGATGGAACATTTTTTCAGTTAAATTTTATTTATATTTTAATTGAAAGAAGTATATTTTGTTTTAAAATTTGGAAAATAACATGACCTAAAGTAGTAACAATACCCTTAAAAATTTTATATTCATTCCACTTTCCAGTGTGAGAAATTCTAACATGGTCATGAGACCAAACAAATAGTGTTTGGTCACACACACATACACACACACAGACAAGTATTTTTTAATGATAAAAAGAAAATTGATAAAAAAATAATTAAATATTTTAAAGATAATCTGTTCATGTGAGTGTGTCTAAAGGCTACTCCCTCCGTTTCAAAATGAGTGTCACTTTAGCCAAAAAAAATTGTTTCAAAATGAATGTCACTTTCAGTTTCCAATGCAATAATAACTTTTTCTTTTCAATTGTACCCTCCAATTAATACTCTGCACACTACTTTCAAAGTATTACTTTTAAAACTAACCAATAGTTAATAAGGATAATTTGGTAAAATAATCATTCTCTTTCTTTTAATCATTGCATTTCTTAATATGTGTGTAAACACCTAAAACGACACTCATTTTAAAACGGATGGAGTATTTATTTAGTCTTGTGACTATGGAAGAATAACTCGTGAAGTGTAGTGTAGGGTGCAATACAAACCGACAAAAGGCCCACCTGGGCCCCACAAAGCCCAACAAAGAGTAAAGAAAAGCTCCATAATGGGCAATAATGCGGGTCCCATACTTCTGGTAGAGACTAGAGACCAATCCTATGATCCTGTGTAATCCCAATATTTGATTGTTAATCCAATTATAAGACGACACGTGTTTAAACCACACCACCGTTATTTCACCGCTTTGTTGCATGCGATAACGCTATCGTTCGGTTATTGGGTGATTTCATCCACGTGGGTTCCATGTTGGATTACCTTTATTTCTTGCGCACTTTACGTTCCTTTCGTCATTCTCGTGTTTTGTCCGGTTCTTCTTTACCGGATTTGGTCGGGTCTATGCCCATGAAATCACTAGGATTTATGGAGTATATAAACTAGATGATCTATGAACTAATTGTCTAAAGATTTTGGGTGAAAATGTAATGTATAATCTCACTTTTATGGTGATTGTTCTTTGATGAATGTGTCGATACAACTTAAATGACACTCTTCCTCTAGTCGAATAACACATAACTGTAGAGAATAATAATTTAGATTGAATATGATTTCAATGAATAACAAAAGTCTTTATTATTGTCGGATTCTTAAAACTTAATTTGATGGATAGACTTGATTCTATTTCTTAAAAAATGAGCAATTTGATCTAGTTTGAATTGTGAAAAAAATGGATTACACTTTTGTAAAATTTATTAATAATGTTAGTATATTAATTATTACGTTAGAGACGGGTTTGAGGTCATAAGTTCAAACCTGAACAAATGAGTAAAAATTAATCTAATCAACTAACCACTATCATTTACTGTTAAAAATATTGTTATGTTAGAATTTTTTTCCTCTCTAAAAAGAACTTGAACTTGAACCTTTTAACCCCTCGACTACTTTAATCCCATGAAAATTGTGTAAGAAAATGACGACTATAAAAACACTCTTTTTCTCTTACCACAGTAAATTATAATAAAATAAAGGGTCATGTTAACTTGTGCCCTAAGGACACAAGTTAAGGAGCTTAAAATGGAAATAAAAAATAAGTTTTATATTAAAATCATAACTTTTGAGACTTTTAAGACACCAAATGTACAATTTCCAAGCAAAAACTTCTATATTTGGTTTCTTAACTTATGCCTCAAGGGCATAAGTTAACCTTTCCCTAAAATAAATAAGTTTGATTGAAATGCGATGATATAAAACTAGAATTTAATCAATAATAATACACATTGTTAATGTAAAATTATTTTCCACATACATCTAGTAATGTGTTGTTACGTCATATTCATTAATTGATGTGTCAACATATTATACATAAAATAATTTTACACGAGCGGTGTATACTAATTAGACTTATAAAATTATCGATGAGAACTATTTAATAAAAGAGTTATCGATGGTAGATTAACAATCCAAAACAACTTTGCACACAAGATTTAAATGTTGGGTTGGAGAAAACTTATTCTTAACACTAAACACTCCAATTTGATTGGAACTGGTTTAGTTTTTGTTCAATCCCAGATTTCCCAACCGACCCGATAAACAGGAAGGTGATAAACCCGACCCATTTAATACGGGTGGGTAACAAAACAGTGTAAAAGATGACACAATGCAAAGTATGGAACACATAGCTACAAAACTTGATAAAACAATCGTGTGGAACTCACAACCATACATTGGTCAAGCTTCAAAACCATATACAAAGAATTTCAACAGCCATTCCATTTCATTCTACAAAAAGGGTCACATTATTTTATTTCTTTCAAAAAAATAAGTGCGAGAAAAACAATTATTACAAGCAAACTCCAGAAGAGTGGAGAATTTAGTGGGTCATATTATTCATGAGGTAATCAAAATAAATTACTAATCTTTTTAGTGGCCATTGTTAGTTTTTGCTCCATGATGTTGATGTTTTCGTACATATGTTCAATTAATGGCAAATTCATCTAAGTGGGTCAATTCAATTTGTAACCATTAACACCCAACAAAGTTGTTTTTCTGTGCTTTGTTGTTTCCTTGTTCCATGCCACTACTACTTCCTCATTTTTGTGGTTAGTTGAATTTCCGTGTAGCTTTATCAGTACTAATAAGTTCTTAATTTAAAGGTGTTTTTTTTTAGTTCAATGAATTAAAAGTTTTAACTTTTAAGTCATAGCTAGCATAAGTTGTTGCTTCATACTTTCTATGTGACCAATGTAATTTTTTTATTCTTTTTAGTTTACTGTTATGACTCAGATCCCCATTGTGTGTTTTTTTTGGTCATGGTTTTAAATTGCGGTTGCATTTACTCTGCGAACTATGTGACCGATCGAAATCGTGGTTGCAATGCCATTGCTGAGACCTCAAAATCTTTTATATTGCCGACCACAGTTTGAAACCATGATTCTTGTTGTGTGAAGAAATTTTATTGTTTTGTTTTTACTTTATGTTGATGTTATGTTACTCTTATACTAAATATGAAATTTTATTGTTTGTGTTGGCTTAATCACAGTTAGCTTTGCTGGAAAAGTGGTGTTTTCCAAGGATTTTATTGGATTAAAGCAAGTTTCTTTGCATTGGTTTGCTTGTGTTTTCAATTGGTTTTTTTTTCTATGAAGAGAGTTTAATGGTTTTCTCAAGGATTCATATTTGAGGAATAGGAGGAAGTTAAGGTTAGCTAACAAGGAGGTTCCTAACACAACAAAAGTTTAGTCATGTCTGTGACATTATTAAGGGTTGCTTCCTCTCCTAGCTTAGAGGTCTCCTGTTCCAATGGTTTACTCGATTCTTTCGGGGTTGTGAAGCTCGTAGATTCTTCGAAGTTCTTGTCTAGAGACTTTGTGTCGATTAGAGCTAAAAAAAATGATAAGAAAAAGACACGGAGATTTTGCTCATTGAGTACTGATATTAAGTATGCATGTGTTGGTCAGCCTGGCTTAGAGAGTGCTAGCAACTTCCCTTTGTTATCGAATGTGCTCGCGAACCCGACTGCAGGTGAAGTGGCTGTTTCATCTGAGCAGAAGGTTTATGATGTGGTTCTAAAGCAGGCGTCTTTGGTTAAGACGAAGCTGAACTCTACCGGTGAACTTGAAATGAAACCGGAAATTGTTTTGCCTGGGAATTTGAGTTTGTTGAGTGAAGCATATGACAGATGTGGAGAAATTTGTGCAGAATATGCTAAAACATTTTACTTGGGTTAGCTTTCTATTATCTTTCCTTAAAGTGAGGATGTTAATTATTTCGGTTTTGTGGTGTGGGTTGAGTCAATTTGTATTGGGTTTTTTTTTCTCTTAGGAACTCTTCTAATGACTCCCGAAAGGCGAAGAGCTATTTGGGCAATATATGGTGAGTGATCATGGTTATATGGTTTTCATTATGATTATGATAACAAATATTTTGGTTTTCAGATAACTATTGACTATTATAAATTTGCATGTAAATTTGCTAAGTTTTCAAGGGAACGTTTATGTTTGACAAGTTCATCTACTGGACAGTTTCTGCTATAGGATCTGCAAGTTTGAAAATCTTTCTTTATAATTGATGTTTAAAATAACTTACATACATGGAAGTTTTGAATGAGTCTTCTAAAATTCAGAAATTAGTGTCTATGTTTCTTATAGACAACAAAAATTGGAATGTAACTTGTAGCCAATTCCATTTGGTTATGCGTCATACCGTCATGTACTAAGTTCATTTTGTAAGCTGATTATGACTGCTCCTACATAAATAAAGATCAATTTCCCTAATCAGATGTATATACAAAGTTTTGAACGAGTCCTCTAAACTTTAGAAAATAGGGTCTAATACTACTGCTATTTCAGTGTGGTGTAGGAGGACGGATGAACTTGTTGATGGCCCTAATGCTTCACATATTACAGCAACTGCAATGGATAGGTGGGAATCAAGATTGGACGAACTTTTCCAAGGGCGTCCATTTGATATGCTTGATGCTGCTTTATCAGATACCGTCAACAGATTTCCTGTTGATATCCAGGTATTGATTAATTTTGTTCACCAAATTAGATATATACATGAAAACCATCTTTAATGTTGTTTTCTACTTGAAAGGCAACGAGTGGTGAATGATTTTATGAACTTTCCTGCAACCAGCCTAGGTTCCTTTTGTCCCCACATATAATGATTTTGTGGAACACGCAAATATGTTTTGTTACTTATAATAAGCTTGCAAGTTTAATGAGTAAAGTTATCATGCAAAGAACATTATATCTGAGGAAAAAAAATGGCAGGTAAAAAATGTTGAAATTCCGAACATGTGTCATTAGAAAAAAACTTTTCTTTGAATAGATAGACAGAGATAAATATGTTCGCCTTCAGTGTTAGAGGATTTATCCTAATCTTTTGTTTTTGTCGATGCAGCCATTTAAAGATATGATAGAAGGAATGAGAATGGATCTTAAGAAGTCGAGATACAAAAGCTTTGATGAACTATATCTCTACTGTTACTATGTTGCTGGAACTGTTGGTTTAATGAGTGTTCCGGTCATGGGCATTTCAACGCATTCGCAAGCCACAACAGAGAGTGTGTACAATGCTGCCTTGGCCTTAGGAATTGCAAATCAGCTAACCAACATACTCAGAGATGTTGGAGAGGAGTAAGTTCAGAACTACCGATGTTTGTTCACTTCATTTCATAAATTTTATGAAAAAATATATTCTCATTCCATAATAACTTTCGTCCTAAGTTTTTTTTACATAGATTAAGAAATATAATGTTGGTTTTTCCTCTGTTGCTAAACTAAACAATGACCCTGCATTTGATTTTGGCTTCATTCTTATCATATGCTCAATTTTCCTAACAGTGCCAGGCGAGGAAGAGTGTATCTACCACAAGATGAATTGGCTCTGGCAGGGCTTTCAGATGACGACATATTTGCCGGTAAGGTGACAGACAAGTGGAGGAACTTCATGAAGAGCCAAATTAAAAGGGCGAGAACGTTTTTTGATGAGGCAGAAAAGGGAGTGACGGAGCTCAATGAACAGAGCAGATGGCCGGTAAGAAATTCAACCAAACATCATTATACAAAACCTTCTTTGTGGCTGAAGTTTTCATTGTTTCGCAGTATATATGTAAGTGTGTATAGATGGAATGTCTTTGCATGATAACGAGAGAAGTTGATTCTCATTGTTGAATCTAATCATAATGATTAAAACAGATTGTCATATATGTTTTTCAATATGCAATATGACTTCTTATAGTTTTCGAGTTGATTTGAATTTCATTGAGGTTACAAGTTCAAACTCTTACTATTGAGTTGGCATTTTAGTATGTAACACAAAAGGGTGTTTTGGATGTTGCAGGTGTGGGCATCTTTGCTATTATATCGACAAATATTGGACGAAATAGAAGCTAATGATTACAACAATTTCACTAAGAGGGCTTATGTGAGCAAAACCAAGAAGTTACTTTCTTTACCACTTGCATATGCTAGATCTATGGTTCCTCCATCAAAAAAGTTATCTCATGTATGATGTATAGATATACTTTATTTAGAAAAATGGTAATGACAAACACAAAAAGGAAAACCACATTTTGTATATGATGAAATAAGGCTTGTATTCATTAACCACTAATTTGTAGTCAATATTGGTTTTTGCAATTCTGCTTTTGTTTGTCTTTTTGATTTGGGTTAATCAGTTATTGGTCTAAATCCAATCCACACTATTATGCGGCTTATGAATTTTTCAAGATAACCTGCATTTTTAATCTAATTAGATTATTAGAACTTAAATGCGTCAATTCATATAATTTATTGATAAATCATATTTAAATACTTCATTAGATTATAAAATATGAAAATGTCATTTTTGAGCTGAATGCAATACTTAATCTAGTATGACTCAATTGTCAAAGAATGAAGAAATATTTTCTTCTGTTATCCAAACTACTATGTGAAGACAATAAGGACGTAAATCAATGTAGTTGTTCATAACCCTCATATGTTCTACTCCATTCCATCTTGTAGATGGATATTGAGATAAAAGGAGTCTTTTTTCTTTTTAAAAAAATGTACAAAAATGAATCCACACTGTAACATTTTAATTGGTTATCATTTAAAGAGTTCATGTAATATTTATAACAAATATATATTCCATTTTTTTTTGAAACACACCACCATACATGAATGAATGCAGTAGAGTTTCAACTCCTAATTCAGTTAAGATATAAGGATATATATAAACAACTGCGAAGATTAAATAAATGGCCCATTAGCTCAGCTGGTTAGAGCGTCGTGCTAATAACGCGAAGGTCGCAGGTTCGAAACCTGCATGGGCCACTTTTAATATTTTTGTCATAATTTTTAATATTAATTTGAAAAATAAAATAAAAAGTAAAAAACGCCGTTGCCGGGGATCGAACCCGGGTCACCCGCGTGACAGGCGGGAATACTTACCACTATACTACAACGACTGTTTGATGTTATTAGTCTATTAGAATCGTATATAACACTTATGCAAAGTTTCAGTTGGTGTGTTTTTTTTCTCCAGAATTTCAAGGTAGCATTCTTCCATATGAATATGGGATATTCTTATTGAAAATATAGATGTTTTTCTTTAGTTGAACCAAGTTCTTTCATGAAAATGCTCTTCTTCTTTATACACTTATGTATAATTTCATTAATTTGAAAGGGAAATACTCAATGGTAGATAGAGTTACTAGCATGATGATGATACACCAATGTCTGTCCTTGGCCAGTAGCCCTATAAATTCTGCCAAATAGTAATGGATTTTCTTTGTTCTTTCTAAAAAAGTGTCTTCGTGCAATTCGTCCACAAAACTCTTTCGTGCCATAAATCTCTTTTGAAACTTGCATGGGCCACTTTTTGAATTTTTTTTCATTTATTTATGCATCTGTTCGGTTACTACTGTTTTCAACGCGCGTTCATTTTTTTTTTTCTTTATTTGTGACACGCAACGAAAGAAACAATATCAATGTTACATAGAGAAACGCTAAGAAATAAAGTTCATTTTTTTCCCAGCATAAACTTGAAATTTCTGATTATTGTGAATTGGTTGAATAATCTCAGCACTTGTGTCGAAATCTTGACCTCTGATTTTTGACTCTCTCAAAATACTATGTAGAGCTCTCTCAATTTTTTTTGACTCTTTGAAGCAATAAATCTTGACAATTATAAATTGAGTCTGGTTAACGAGTGTCTTAAAGACATTATTTAAGAATTTTATTTAAAAAAATTGTCTAAAAAATACAAGGTGTTAATTTTGTCAACACAATAATCATACAAGTTTTTAATATAAACTTATTATTTTTAGTAATTTAACCAAGCATTCTCCTTATAAGTTTCTAACAATGTGACCAAAAGAGCAATATAGAAGCAAACTAGCTTTAGCACAAATGTTCTTAGCAATATCCGCAAACTACGTATGAGTTAATACTTTATAGTCGAGAACCTTATCTAAAATTTGATTGGTCATTTCGAGGATCACTTGACACAATCAGTTATTATGAAGTTATGTATAATATAATTTGTTGTCTGACCCATCAGACCGACCTGTTTAACCCACCATTTTAGATGGGTTAGGCTGAGGTTTTGAGTCCACTCCCTATAGTTGACCGGCCTCCGTTTAGTCCGTTGAAAAAATGGGTAATGACAGAGATGAGCGGGCTGGCCCGCATGCTCGTTAAAAAATATTTAATGTTTATTGTACTAATAAATAATTAGTGATTCAATTTTAAGTTTTTTCCCCTAAAAACAATTGGATAATTTTTTAGTAGACTATTGCTTTTCTCTTTAGATGGAATTAGAATGAGAATAAAATGATTATGAGAAAATTAAACTGACTGTGTATAACGATATCATATCTTTTTATTAACATTTGTCAGTCCGCCTCTTGGCGGGGCGGAGCGGGTGTCTATTTAATACATCAAGTTGGCTCGCCACGCCTCGCCCACCCCAATTTTGTGCTGGTTAATAGCGATCCAAATGTAAACGAAGAAGGTTAGCACACATTGTCATCCCTATCTAAGATACCAAACAATTCTTTTATCGTAATACCCATTTGAATCCATTTCAAATTATACATCATTAAAGTTTTATGTTAGTTATTCTAACATATTTACTCTGAAGTAACAGCTACAAGGAATTCAAAAATAAAAATTTATTTTGGGAAAATATTCAAAGGAAAAATAAACTCCCTCAATCACATTAGGAATCATAGGAGTATAAATATTATCTATTCAAGATATTTGAATTTTTTATCAATCAGACCATATTTATTTTTTGTTGAAAAATCTGTGAGACACACAAGATGAATTATTGCATTTCAATAAAAAAAATTATATGCAAGATTCATAAATCAAACTCATAACCGCTTATTTATGGCGTCTAAGTCACTTATCACCTGGACCAACTCATTATTTGTGGAAAAATTATTTAAAGTTGAATTCAATCTATGCAAATATATAAAATGTAGAATAACAATTTGTTTATACAAATATAAGAGTGATATTCATAATGTTAATTAGAGTAACAATTTGTTTGTGCAAATATGACACTTATTTAAGAGGGAGGAGTATCTATGACTATGAACTAGTGGAGATAGCTAGGAATGACGTGGTGGAAAATAGGCCATGGACATTAAGGTGAACGACGCACCGATTTGATGTACTCTTCAAGAGCCTTCAATTGTTCCTCAGAAGGTGGTGTTTCATTGTTCTTGATTGATCTATGAACATCATAAGTTGTTGATGCCAAGAACAAAAGCCTGTTATTGTTTAATTTACAGTTAATCACAACAAAATCATTGGAACTTAATTTGTTACAATTAAAACCCTAAGATAACATAAGATGATGAATATGATAAATATATAGTAGGATTTGGATTGAATACGTACCCTGATGCAAAAAGTATAATTTGTCTTGGAAACACGGTTTTGCCAAAGATCTTCATCTTTTTATTGGTGTTGTTCATCTTGCTTTTCTTTCAGTACTCACTCATACTATGCTTCGTGGTTCTAGTTCAAATTCTCCAACACAACACCTACCTTTCGAAAATATCTCTTCTCTATTATTATTAATTAGTAGCACTGTTCTTTTAGTGGGGGAACAACTTACTACAAAAGGAGCTCTTATGATTGTTATTATGCTTAATACATTGAATTTTACGGCCAAAGTTACTTTTAAGTGAGCAATTCACTTAAAAGTTTAACTTCTTCAAAAAAAATAGAGCAATTCATTTGAGTGAATACAATGACTAATGATGCGCGTAATATCATCTTTTTTTTAATGAGATTAAAATCAACCGTTGATAGATAATTTTTTTAAAAGGAGATTAATATCAACCGTTGATAAATAAATAAATCAATGATTGATATTATATACACATGCATAACAAATAATAAGTGATTGTAATATCAATCATTGATTTTATCACTTTATTAGCTACACATTTTAGAAGAGTTGAATTAGAGTTTTAACAACCCAAAAGTTAATTTTCCTCAAAAAACAACCCAAAAGTTAATCATCACCTTATTTTTAACATTGCAGATTGCTTTTTAAATTGTCAATTGTTCTCACAAATCAATACAAGTTTTTTGTGCATGTTTCATCATCATTCACATGCATTATGAGAGCTTTTCAAAAGTAAACCAATACAAGTATCTTTTGTGCATGTTTTATTATCACTCACATACTTTATGAGAGCTTTTCGAAAAACATATATAATCAATAAAATTTTATAAATCATATGTCTATAGTAAAGTCTCATATCTACACGACCTCATCGTTCATCTCAGTGTTCCATACACCCTCCGGTCTATAATAAAGACCATATACTATATTAATTAATGAATCTAATATATATATATATGTATATATATATATATATGTATGTATATATATATATATATGTATGTATATATATATATATATGTATGTATATATATATATATATATGTATGTATATATATATATATATGTATGTATATATATATATATATATATATATATATATATATATATATATATATATATTTGTATATAATAGTGATTGAAGGGTGTATGAATTTGACTCATTCTTGTATTTCATTGTTTACTTGTTGTTAAGGAAAATTATAATTTTTTTTTTTTTTGTACTTGTAGAATCAAATACTTAAAAGTGTGAAAAATATTGTTTTCAATGCAAAACTTACTTTTTTTGATTCATTAACTAGTGCCTCAAGGGCACTAGTTAGGATGATCTTTATAATTTGACCCTCTAAGATTAAAACCTAACAAGAAAACAACCAATGATCTTTATAATTTGACCCTCTAAGATTAAAACCTAACAAGAAAACAATATTTGGTTGTTGTTGTAAGTTGAGAAAGACTTTTCACTCTTGGATATATTGTTAATTACCATCACGTACTGTCGGTGGACTTAAACACTAACCTTCAAATCAAACCAGTATAAATCAATGTTTTTAGCTGACAAAGTATCAATGATCGATACATGCACACACGATAATTAATTACTAATCTCCAAAAAGATTAAGTATTTTTTAAATACTCGAACTTAATCCATTTTCCAGTCTCTATCATTATGAACAAGCACCAACATAATAATTCAGAATTAATTATGAAATGCATCAATTTAAAATGTCTTATACTCAAAGAATGTTGGTGTCAATGAAGTTATATGCTTCAATTTTCTTTAATTTAAGTTTTCAAAATTTATTCTCTACCTTTAACAGAGATACTGATACTTCCATTATACTATCTTTTAGCTAGCTTGTAATGATAAATTAGAAGGTTTCTCCACATTTTGCTTATTGAAGTTGCAACACTCAGAAAATAAATGTTGACAAAAATAAAACAACGGGCTTCACTTTCAAGTTTCAAGCATTTCACCCTATATACATAACAGATCATCAGAATAAAATTCAACATCCAAGGGATATAATTCAAACCAGCAAGTTACATTATGTCATTTGCAGCCCATAAACTTGTCGGAGCTTCGCATAATCAAAGATTCAAAGTGTGTATAGTATACACAAAAACACAGAAAACGCGTTTAACTAAGGTGGATCATGCAAAATAAATGATTATGAACAACATGATGCAGCTCTGGTTCCTTCGGCAGGTCTATCAACAAGAACCATCCCTGCTGGGTTTTGCGCTGGTTGTGCCCTTGGTAACTTCTTGGCTGTTCACGCAAGCAATTGCAAGTCATGTTAGAATATATCTCAGCATATCTTCACAATATTTTTTAAATACATCGAGAGAGGATCATAGAGAAACCATTATTTGTGGGAATGAATTTTTTATGTATGCCATTATTACACTTAAATATCATTCCAAATTTGAAAATACCATCTTATATTGAGAGTACAATTTCTTTCTCATCCATTTTCTCTTACTTAAGACTATTATTTCATTAGTATATAAGTTCAAGTTTACAGACATAAAATTATGAAACACAATTAAAAAGCACAAGCAAGAGAATATAGACACAAAATAAAACAGTATAGTTCTCTCATTCTGTTTAGTGAGACGGTCTGCTCTATTGTAAAAACCCTACAGAGTGACAAAACTTGTAATTATATGAAATGCTCACAATAAACGTACAATGTTCAAAAAGTCACATATCTAAGAAATTCATCAACTGCACTGTTCACTCATGAACGTTTTATGGTCAAATGTCATTCATACCCTTCTTCAGTCTTATACGAAGAGACTAAAAAAAACTACATATGTTGAGAAAACATAAAAAAACACATTCGTCTGGTGCAAATCAAAAGGCTCAGCTGCACATTTGAAATAGAACCTTCACTTCAGCAATACCATACTAGGAATAATAAAATTCATTTTGTTCACATTTCCTTTATGTACATTTATCTAACCAGTAGTGCAAACAACACAAATATTTTGGCATTTCCTCAAAAGAAGAGTTTCCATTTTCTCTTCCTCTTCCTTGGACTGATATAAATTATGTTCTTCCTTGTATGATTTATTCTTATGCAATTAAATTAAAGAGTAAAAATAAAATAAACGACTTGTGAAGCAACCTAAAGTGTATGTAATAGGAAAGGATTTGCACCTATTTCATAAAATATGTCATTAACATTGGCTGCAGTTTTCGCAGACGTCTCTATGAAAAACAGACCATTTTCCTCAGCATATACACGTGCTTCCTGCATTGTACAAGAGTCATGAGCTGGATAAGTTGGTAGTTCCCATAAATGTAACTGGCACATCGGATATGTATAGATATGTATAAAATATGCAACTGTTTAAATACATATAGGCTATTAATGATTATTGTAGAATAAAAAATGATTTTAATAGTAGATTATACTTGAAGAATCTTCTGTGTTGGAAATGGAGTACTAGGATCTAGGACACTGAACAATTAGCAAAGTAAACTATTCAATGTACAAGCTAAAGTTGGAATTACTGTAGACAAACATTTCGAAGTTAAGCTTATGCGATTTTCATTTTGGACATAATATCATGACTTTACGAATCAAAGCAGCAATGCATGGTGAAACCAACAACGAATTAATCCAGCCCACTTTATTCAAGGAGTTTATAATTTTATATACTATTTGTTAGTCTAACCCAGAAGCACCGATAGTAGAACTATCAACATGCTTGTTTAGAGTCAGCTAAAATAACCTTTTCAATAAGCAGTTGTAGGAAAAGAAAAGATTGAAATCATTTACTCATTTAGCAACAGCTGAGTGTTCCAACTAATAGCTTCTCTTATAAGTTGAAATCGACTTCTGCGCCTTAATTTCTTAAGAAGCTCTTTCATCCAACAAATCCCACCTATACACTTACTACGTCACAAGGGCTTTTTCAGTTGGAACTAAATTCTTAATTAATCGAGAAACTTCCGTAAGCTAGAAGTTCGTCCAAAATGAGCCTCGAAACAAGTAGTTTCTCATGATGCAAAAGCAATTATTGAATTTATAAAGCTCAACTTGAAGAAGCTCAGATATAGGTTAGTTAAAATAGTTAAAAGCAATTATTGAATTATTGAATTTATAAAGCTCAACTTGAAGATGCTCAGATTAGTTAAAATATGTAGAACATAAATGTCCCAATCAGGTTGTACAAAGGATTCAAGTATTTGACGACTCAAATGCACAAAATCTTCCTTGTTTGAAGATGCCGGTTGGTTATGGTTAGAAAAGGTTTTCATACACAAAGCTATAGAGACTGGGACTAACAACAAATACCACCCAAAACGTAGCAGCATAAAAGTTATCAAATGAAACCATCCCTGGTATTTGAAAATTTAGCAGAAAAAATGTGTGGAGATAATGTTGCAATTAATTACCAATATAGTTGAAGAAACTATAATTCCTATGATGCTATAGTGAAACTGAAAACACAATAATAGTAATACTTACTTCAGCTGTCACTTTCCTCTTATCTTCCAAGTCAGCTTTGTTACCAGCAAAAGCCACGACCATGTTCGGATTCCCTGCAACAAAACCAGAATGAGTTCATTATTTTAGATCGAATCAACTACAGCTGCCACTATAACTTTGAAGTACAATTACAACCAGAATGGGTCCTTTTGTAACAGGTATAGGAAACAATAGCTAAAAAATTTCGGTAACCATTAAATATCATGGGTTAGTTTCAAATTAACGCAAAGTTCAGTAGGTGTTTCTGCAAGTAGAACCTTCAAGTCGAATCTGCCTAACCGTTCACAATTCATATATTAATCACTCTCAATACATCATGTCTAATATTATCAACCATGTTTGTGCTATGCTATATTATATATATTTTTTTTTGTATAAAATATGACTATAGTTTCATTGAATCGACGAAAGTTATTTTCAACTAAGAAGAAATATTAGAATATGGTCAACATTGCTTTACATATAGACTGCATCAGAAATTTGTAAACAAAATAAATAGTTTAGTTTTCCTTTTTACAATCTAAAATTTTTACTTCACTCCAGAAAAAATGTAAGAATAAGAAAACTTCAGAACCAATCAGAAAATACCTTGCTTCTGAAGCTCTTGGACCCATTTCTTCGCTCGTGTAAATGACTCCTGTGAACAGAAGAAATAATCATATAAAAGTTAAAACCACAGTAATAAACTATATATAAACAATTAAAGCACTAAAATATTCCAAGCATGGTCTCTGGAGCCAGGGCCCTAAAGAAAGGAAAATGACACACAAATTGAAAGAAAGAAGCAAACTAGCAGAACTGATATTCTCTTCATTTAAATCTTAATATACAGAGAAAAAGATATCATACCAAGTTAGTAATATCATAGACAATGATAGCAGCAGCAGCGCCTCTATAGTACATGGGAGCTAAGCTATGGTATCTCTCTTGTCCTGCTGTGTCCCAAATCTCAAATTTCACTGTGGCGTCATTTACTGCCAACGTCTGGGAGAAAAATGCTGCCCCTATTGTTGATTCCTGTTTCACAATAGATCAAATAAATTCAGCAAAGCAGTGCCCACAAGTCAATCTGTTTAAAGAATTGGCAATAAATAACAACAGATCTCGGAACCCAAAACCATTGATGCACCCACACTACTATATACAAAATAATCACTCTTGTAAACATCTTTTCCTCGTAAGTAGTGGTACTCTAGATGATTTTTTATTTTATTTTTGTCTTAACCCTCCGGTTCCCAGGGGAAAGGCCCCATGGTAATCGAGTTCGACCGGGAGATAAATTTTTTTTGGCTAAGAATACTCCAGCCAGGATTCAAACTCGGATTCTTCCAAATAGTTCGCTCTTAACCGGAGTTCATGAACAACTTTAACCCAAATAACTTGGTTAGGTGAATTGTTAACAACTACTAAACATTTATTGTGAGATCAACATCCAAATGAATGTTTGATAACTCATAAAGCAACACCCAGTTTGAACTTTTAAGTAAAGTATCTTATGTACGAAGAGAGTAATGACTAATCTATTCAGCCAACCCAAAAAATATAACATGCTATGAAGCATGGACTCCGACACGGACACCTCGACACCGCTAATGTAAAAAATATAGGACACCGACACTGCTACATATATGTTAATTTATTTGTAGACGGTCTAAAATGAAAATCAAAATACATACATAAGCATCTAACTTTTGCAATTTATTTCATTAGAAAAAGTTATGAAACAAGATATCATAGTATTTGATCTTTATTTATTCATCTACTGTCAAAAAAGTTAAAAATGTTATAATCAACTTTAATGTCTACAACCCCCTAATTGAACAACATTTCTCAACACATATGTAACTCTTGTATTTACAGTGTGTGGAAGCAATAGTGAAAAAATTGTTTCAAATATTTAAGTTGTCCAACACAGCTCGTATGAGTTACATAGGTGTCGGACACCTGTCTTAGGAGTGTCGAAGTAAAGAAGAAACAATTTTATTTAGGACACCAGTCTTAGCTGTCCGACACGTGTCATACGAGTGTCATAGGAGTGTCGGACACCGCGACACACCTAGTCCTAGAGGTGTTTGTGCTTCATAGCTCATAAGTTACATGTGTCCCACAAGTACCACCATACATTCTATAATATAAGATATTATAATCAAAATTAAAAAGTTAAGAGTTCTGCACTAAAGCTAATCTAAGAATGATCCCATTCAAACCTCCAAAACCATAACAATTCATTCTCACAACAATCCTATCATGTTCAGAATAGAACTTCTCTAATCTTCTCCATCATATTATTAAATTTTAAAAACACTCGATTACAAAATCATAACAGGAAAACCCCAATTTCAATTTAGTCAAAAACACAACAAAATCAACAGTTGCAACAACAAAAAAACAATTTTCAAACTTGAAAAAAAAATCAATTTTTTTTTGGTTAAACCTAAAACCCATGGAAATTGTCCTCATAAATTTTGAATTCTACAATTACCCAATTGAATTTAAAAGATAAATCAAAAGGAAAAAAAACCTGAAATTCAAGGAATTGACCCTTAACAAAACGCAAAACAAGGCTAGATTTTCCAGCACCCATATCACCAAGAAGAACCTGAAATTGAATAAACCAAATTGAATTAAGGTTAATATGAAGCAAAAACTATATCAAATTGAATGAGATAAAAAGGGGAATTGAAAAAAGAGAGATACCAATTTGGCGTTGAGGTTGGTGTGTCCGATCGTAGCCATTGAGTTGAAATTGGAACGATCGGAATGGAAGAAGAGAAAAGAGAGAAGCTTCTAGATGAAGAAATTGAAATCGGAATAGGTAGAAGAAGAAGACGCCGAAAACAGAGTCTTTTCTTGTTTGTAGTTGTATTGTTTATATTAGCTTTTCGCTTGCGTGCAAACGCGCTTTTGATGTAGGAAGATTCCACTCAACTTAGTTTTTTGTTTGTTTTGTTGGCAACAAACAAACACAAATTACCATATATTGTATTGGGTCGAGTTAGGCTCTCTAACAAAATTTAAGATAAATCTTTCATAGGAGTAGTTTTAAGTAGGATTTTTTTTTTTTTCCTATGGTTGCCGGAATTCGAACCCCAGAACTTTGCATATTTTATTGAAATAACGATATGAAATGTTAAATTATTTGAAAAATTTATTAAGAAAAATTAATTTAAATCTTTTCATATGAACATTTTTTTTTAGGGATTCATATAAACATATTTAAAAAAGTAATCATATTTATGTTCAATTAGACTAATGAATTATATTGTCTTTTATTTTACAAATATATTTGATATATTGTTAGTGACATTAATTTTTTTTTTAAAGAAATAAAAATAAAAATATTTGTTACAACATAAAAGTGTTGGATATCTATACCTATAATAGCCATACCTAAGATATCCATACCAAAAATATTTTTTTTTGCTCAAAAAAAAAACAAACAAAGTTTTCCCTTTATAGATAGTTATAGATAATACAAAAATATTTTTTTTTGTCAATCAGTGGTTAGAGAAATTAATATGTGGGGTGTCTGAGATTCAACGCATTATCTTTTAGCAAGTGAGTTAAGCTCGAATCATGCAAAAAAAAAAAAATACTCCCTCCGTTTCAAAATACATGTCCAATTTTTTTTGTCAAAAAAATGTCCAATTTTTGCAATGTGCACTATTCACTTGACTTACTTTGACCATAGTTTTTAACTAATGTATAAATACAAATATTAGTATGTAAGATGTTGTTTGATTTGTCTCGACAAATATTTTCAAAATATTAAATTTTTATAATTTTTTACTTTAGATAATTAAAGATATTAACGGTCAAAATTGTGCATTGATATATATTTTGAAACCGAGTGAGTATTATTAAATAGAATTGGAATAGATGACATTAATTAATTAACTCATTTTGACTATGCGTGTCAATTGGCTTTAAAACGGAGGAAAGGAATCGGTAGCGGTTAAGACCAAGCACCTGGAGTCTACAATTTCTCTGTGAGTTTTTTGTTAAATGTTATTTTCAGCATCAACTAGATTATTTTTTTTACTAGAACAACTTGATTATTTTTTTAGTCAAAATTTTGATTTTGATTATATAAGAAAGTTTTAATGGGTTTTTTTGAATAAACTTTGATCAGTCAAAAGGTGTAATGGAGTCTCTGATGATATCCAACCCTAAATTGTTTGATTGCTGCAATTGTTTCCAACCCTTAACTATTCCCGTCTTTCAGGTATGTATTTGCTTTTCTTTTTTCTTTTTAGATTATAGTTTAATTGAATAGTTTAGTATAGTTTTGATTTACAATAAAAAGGGATTGATAGTAGCTTATCAGAATATCAGATAATCAGCTATAATCTATAAACAATTTCATATAATTTGTAAATTGGGTTTACATTGGGTTTGAATATTAGCAACAAAGAAATTGGATTAATAATTATGAATGTATTATATTTTGTACATCTTTCTATTTCTGAGCTTTTATATGTGCAAGGTATTAACATGTATTATTTCCCCAATTTTTGATATAGCGGCCATACTGCTACTAGCTATACCGCTATAGCATTTTCTTTTTTGGCTTCCAGCCACAATCCGTCATTGAGTACATTGATTTTGAGAAGAATAAATTGAGAATAATTAACTATATGTTGGTTATACTTTTAATTGCATGGCTTGCTAAGAAATGTCTTATTTTTTATTTTTTTATTTTATTCTAGCAAATGGTTCATAGTATAATTTCCGTTTTGTTGCAATACAGTGTGATAATGGTCATATTGTTTGCTCTACCTGCCGTCCTAAACTTGGGAACAAGTGTGTCAAGTGCTCATTGCGTATTAGCTCAAAAGGTTGTAAAGCCATTGAGAATCTATTGCTATCTATTGAAATGTCATGTCCGAATGCAAAACATGGTTGCAATGAGAAAATAAGTTACATTGGAAAGAGGAAGCATGAAGAAGAATGCATCCATGTGCCATGTTGCTGCCCTGTTTCAAGCTGTGACTTTGTTGCATCATCAGAAGTGTTGTCTAAGCATTTCAGCGATAAACACGGGGATTCTCATTTAAAATTTTCTTATGGTCACTCCTTCATTGGCTACATCAAATCTAATGATGAGACCATTGTTTTTCAAGAGGAAAATTATGGCAAACTATTTATTCTCAATAATAGAGCTACACCTTTGGGAAATGCTGTCAATATTTGTTGCATTGGTCCAAACTCTTCTGAGTCTGAATATAGTTATGATATATTGGCTAGGACTCAGATGTGCAAACTGAAATTGCAGTCTTTTGCGAAGGATGTCCAACGTGTAACTTTTGCAACTCTATCATCAGAGTTCCTTCTGATACCATTTGGTAATTCTAATGCTCTCGATCTAGAAATTTGCATAAATTGCATATACCCCATGGTACCTCCTATCTCCTTTTCTTTGGTTTGTTTATTTTTTCTTCGTGTTAAAGTCTTATTATTATCTTTTAAGTTTTAAATTTATACTCTAGCGTTTTATCTGAAATTCATCCGTTTATCATTGATTAATGTGTTGGCAATTGCGGTGCAGATGGAAATTTTTATAATGACCTTGACTAGAAGGAGTTTCTCCCTGAGGGTTAATAGTTCAGACACAATACTCAATGTGAAGGAGAAGATTCTTTACAAGGATGGGACCCCAGTGCACAACCAACGTCTGGTATTTGACGATAAGCAACTAGAGGACAACCTGACCCTTGCCAATTACAACATCCAAGAGAAGTCAACCATCCACCTCGTCCTCCGCCTCATTGGGAACTAGATGACCAACCATCCACCTCATTGTCCGCCGTCGTCGGCAACCCTTATCATGAAGGCAATCACCCTATAAGTAGAGAAATCGGGCATTATTAATAACAGTCTTTGAGTTTTGCTTTTTGTATTAAGAATTTGAGTTGTTCTTTTTGTTTTGTCTTGAGTTGTATAATGATTTTCAGCAACTGAAGAATCCTTTTTACTTTTCAACATAAGTTGGATTTTTACAGTAATTCGCACATAGATGCGTGCAGTGTCTCCTGCAGTCGAGTTTGGTTTAATTGAAAAGAGTGAGTGATAGAGTCCTCAGGCCTCAAAACCTTGATCAAGTTGCTGAATTGATGATGTTTCCCACTCTTAGATATTTTCATGATCCCTAATTTTCCTGAATGATCTACCTGAAAAGCCTGAGAAAGTTGTTTAAAATGAAGACTTAACTATCTCTTGGCCTCAAAATAAGACATTTCTTTGGCTTGTTTTCAACCCTTAACTATTCCCGTCTTTCGGGTATGCATTTCATTTTCTTTTTTCATAAGCTAGTTTCTTACTATGAGAAGAGTTAATTTGTTGTCATATTTATGCAGTATATTTCTGGTCATTAACATTATACTATTCACTATTGGTATTCAATAGTGTCCGCTATACGATATGCCCTTAAGCGCTAAAGACTACTCAAAACTGCAGATTTTGAAGTGCTTATATGTTTAAAATGCAGAAGGATAGTTCCTGTGAACTGTTTTTTGTTGATTAAACGGTGATTATCTATAATAAAGCTATGAATTCTTTGTTGTTGTGCTTTTTTTAATGGAAAAAAGTTGTAGCTCTATCGTTTGTTGGAAATGAAGAAAATAAAGAAAAGAGATTTACTTTTCCCACCCTGCTGTCTTCTCGCGCGCCCTGCAAAATTTTCAAATATACCCCTGGTTCGGATTATATAATCCGGACAAGATTGTTAGTGATTTCCGGAAAACGTACTCCGGACCAGATGTTATGTGTTTTTTTGTGTCTTTCTTTGATGTCAAGGGTCTCTGTTGACCGTTATATGAACCCCACACAAGCTGCAATGCAATTGCAGGGTTCATATGAACTGTCAACAATGACCATGACACCACCGACATCCCTAAAAAACTAGAAGCATTCGAAGAAAATGGAAGAAAAGAGGTGAAGTGAAGAATGAAGGTATTTGTTGAAGATGGAAGCCTATTTATTTATAGCCTAAAACAAGGCCTAGGTCATTAATACAGTCAATGAAAACGTGTTAGTGGTTGCAACCGTCTAAACCCACATTAATGGCTCTCTTTCAAAAGAATCCAAGCTCTCTTTCAAAAGAATCCAATGCTGAAGCGTTCCGGATTTTACATTCCGGAATGTCCTTAGCCCTGCAAAGAGGTGCCAACTTTTCCCTCGTTCACCATTATCGCATTAATCAGGAAAATATATTCCGGAAAATATATTCCGAAAAATAGGCGTGCATTCCGGATTGTATATTCCGGAATGCATCAGTCATGGCCGGTGGTCTGCACCACACGTTTCTGTCGGTGATCAGGTCAAAATAACGTGTTTTACCACATTTTTAGACTGAATTTATGACCTCCCAACCGTTTTTGACCCACCCTTCCCTATAAATAGCCTTCCAAACCCAACCATTTCTCACACCATCCTCTCCCACCCTCTCCTCCTCTTCTTCCTTCTACAACCATGGTTTTCCATCGTTGGCCTTTCATAGATAAGGGCCTCGTTGAAAACTTTCAGGGTTTGTATGAACGGTCAATGAGGATGGAACCGCGCTGCAACTAAGCGCGGTTCATCTGAGGGTCATGTTGCTCAGTGTGGTTCTTAGCTTCGCCTGTCTGGGCGTAAGTTTGAGCACCCCCCACCTCCCTCATGGGTATTGTTTTCTTCTTCCCGCCCTCCTCTTCCCTCCTCCTCCGGTTTTCCTCCAATAGACAAACTACTGGTATGTCCCATCACATACCAGTGGTTTGAAACTTAGGAGATTAGAATTAGGCTCTTAGGAGATTAGAAATAGATTTAGGATCTTATGTAATAAGCTTAAAAAGCTTCAAAATTATTGTAATGTATTGTTCATATATTAATAAAATGAGTTGTTTTTATGTTTGTGTCTTTTTATTTATGTTTTTTTTTATTTTATTTGCATTTTATTTTACGAATTGTAGAGCTTAAAATTGCAAAAGTTCTGGTAAAACACTATTCCGGATTTTATAATATGGATACATCTGCAAAATTCTAACAATTCAATCCAGAAAACGTAACCCGGACAAGGGGTAAAATTGGAAAAAAATAGGGCGCGCGTGAAAAGGCATAGGGTGGGAAAAGTAATACTCTAAAGAAAAAGGGAACATATGCAAGTGGGCCTAAAAACATTTTTGAAGTGTGAAAAACATTAACATTAGTTGCTGTTTTGAAATTTTCTTCTTGATTCAAGACATGTGAATATCCTTTTGTAGTTTCATATGGGAAAAAAGATAAAATGTTGCTGATATGGATCAAAGAGATACCCACTAAGTTAATGACTGTGTTCGGCATAGTTTGTTGGGAGTTACTTTTCTATTGTTTTGACCCATTTTAATTTTTCATATTCTCAGAAAAATCCGAAAAAAATTTGCATTAGTTTTATTTGATTTTTAGAATTTTTTGGTGCTATTTTTATATTTTTATGATTTTATTTGAAAGGTTTTTAGCATTTTTTACTTAGTTTTTTTGTTATTTTTAAAAGCAAAACTCAAAACTGTTGTAATGTGAGAGATTCTGATGACTGATTATACATAAGAATTGTCATGATTATAAAATCCGAAATAGTAAACATGAATCCGGATTTTAAAATCCGGAAACCTCAAAGGCATTTTTGAAAAAAACGCAGGGCGCGAGAGAAGACCATATGGTGGGAAAAGTAATACTTTAGTTTATTTGCCCTCTTCACCATATATGGGCTTTGTAGGTAGCAGAAAAGATGGAGATAAAAGCATGAGAGTCATGCTCTTTACCCAAATGATTTCGCTCATTCCCAAAGTAAAATACCAAACTACCCCTGCGCATGTTAAGTTACGCTAGTACAAATATTTACGCATGTTAACATGCGTTACGTAGGTTAACATGCGTAAGTGTTATTTGTTGAAAAGCATTGCGCATGTTAACATGCGTTGGTGTTATTTGTAAAAAAAAAAACGCATGTTAACATGCGTTAGTGTAATGGATTGCGTGAGTTAACTCACGTTGCCATTTGCACTGGCGTGAGTTAACTCACGTTCATAGCAGAAACAGAAACTGCATGCATGCATGCAGTAACAGAACAGACTTTTGATAATTTGGACCGTAGATGGTTTGGATCGTTTATGTAATTTGGATCGTTTATGTGTTTAACAGAACAGAAACTCTTGCTTTGGCTTTTCCGGGGTGTCCAAAGTAATAGGATTGTGCTCATTTGTTGGTTTCTTTGGCGGCTTTGGCTCCTTAGACATGAGCTCATCGAAGGCGGCGTTTCTATCCAAAAACTGAAAAAGCCATTGCTCCGCATCACCAATCTTGTGAGTCATCCACTCCTTAGGAGGAGGTGGTAGTGGACAATTTTCTTTCAACTTCACATGAAGAAAGTGGTCCGGAATCAAGCAAAGGCACATTATGTTGGAATGTGCATTAAGTGGTGGAGCATTCCGGATTGGAAAACATGTCTCACATGAACTACCCAATTCGGGCAAAGTCAATAGAACAACCGCTCTATTGTAGCAACTAGCAACAATATGACCCATATCCGGAGTGGTCAACCACTTCTCTGGAGGTGCAATACCACTTTTACTTGTTGGAGGGTGTAAACCATCCAAGATAAGTTTGTAACGGCTCTCGGTAGCATATATTGGCAAGTAGTCACTCTTGTGAGTTTTCAACTCATTAATAAGTGCATGACGAACCAAAACATGATCATCCTCATGAAATCCCATGTGCCTAGCTACGACCCGGAAACCACAATTACCATCACCTCTAACATTCACAATGTCTTCAACGTAAGGTCTCATGAAATTTGGAATTTGTGAAATGTATGGTATTTGCAAATAAGGTTGTTTTTTTGAAGTAGGAGTTGAAGTTTGGGAGCAGGAGCAAGTGCCAAGACGAGAACCTTTAGTCTTATGAGACATACTCTTGCCATGTGTGCATTGACTATCGGAATTTTGAGCATCAATAGTCTCCCACCTAGAGGGGATTCGACCGGTGGACCTCGTTTTTGGTGTAGACATCACCCTTTTAGGTGCCCCCTTGGTGGCCACTTTTCTCGGAGGTGGATTCAACATTGTTTCCTCCGGAAATCCTAGTACACGCAACTTGTATTTGATGAAGAGTTTCATCTTGTAAGGGGACCTCTTGATACATTCTTTAATGGCGTCCCATTCCTCCATAACGGAAAAATTGGCATCAACCTCTTCTCCAATTACACTTAACCTTCGCCAATGAGGGTGTATTTCTTCCAAAAGAATAGGCATTTTTTGCTTTCTCTTCTCGGCAATAATACAAGCACAAGGCAACCCGAACGTTGCCATTTGCACACAACCACAATCTTGTTTAGCAAAGCTGAATCTCCTAGAGCGTTCATATTCTTCATCGATGAAACCCAAAGCGGCCTTAGAGACATACCCCTCCAACTCGGAGAATAACTTGTTTTTTTTGTATTTGTGCACCATGACGGTTTTGCTCCTCCCAAAACTCCCATGTATCTCACCGAATTGGTTTTTCAACATTTTGTCTATTTCATCCCAACATGTTGCCAAATATCCCACACTACTCCTCAAGTATCTTTTCAATTGTGCATGACCCGATTCAACAATGTTTGTGCTCCTATACCCTAGATGACCAAAACGGTAGGAAAAGTGTTGAGCATATCAATTGAATCCGGATGAGCAAAGAATAAATCTTCAAGAGTGGTTTCCTCGCTATTTGCTCTTGTGAAATAGATATACCGATGCTTCTCCAACTTTGTAATCAAGTATTGCAACTCGGTCGTGTCCTCCCTTTGCCCCTTGCGCCATCTAGTTCGTGCATTATACACTTGCTTGATGCCTGTCACACTTTCTTGGTTTCTTTCCTTCAAATCCGTGAGAATATTCCTAGGCTTTGCCAAGCTCTTTGTCATGTCGATAACTCTTTGCTTAGCCTCCCCTTTTAGTCGACCCGCAAGAAGGTGGCCGGATAAGTTTGACGCCAAATCATGGTTGTGAACTCCACAAAGCATTGCAATCCACCATTCTTGTGTTTTTTTTAAAGAAGCATTTCAACCTAAACGGACAATTGCACTTCCTTGATCCCGTGCCTTCAAGCTTCAGTTTCTTCCTCGTCTTAGGTGGCTTGTATTCACCACTCCTCTCACATTGCATCGTCATGTATGGCGCTATTGTACTAGATTTATCTATAGAAATAGTAAATCCCGCCCTAGCCGCTTGTCGATGAACCCAACCAAGCAATTCTTCTCGATCTTTCCATCTCTCGTTTGTTGTAAAAAATGAACCGGTGTTTTCTTCAATAACACGAACACCGGTAGGTACCGGTTTAGGCTTCTCTTCAAAGTTACCGGTAGGGTTTGCTTGATTGTGAAGTATGTGAGCTTCAACTTGAAAAGGAATTTTCACTTTAAACTTCACATCATGGGGTGGTTTGCCTACACCGGAAGATTCACCGGAAGCTTTGTTTTTGCCCGGTTTGGGCTCAACGCCATCCTCCGCCACATGTTCCACCATGCCACTCAATGTCTACTCAATAAAAAAATACAAAGAAAACATAAATAAATGACTTGTGCGGCAAGCAAAGCAAGCAAAAAAAAGTGGTGCAAAATTTCAAATTCTGGGCACAGACTGGGCAACACACACTAGCGTGAGTTAACTTGCGCTAGTGTTATCTTCCTACGCAAGTTAACTCACGCTCAGACCTAGTACCTACTGACAAAAAATGACGTGACAGGCAGAAAAACCAGGAAAATAGGATGAGTTTTGGTGATACATTACCTGTTCTTTGATGCTTGATGAGCGTAGAAACTTGCTTCCTGACGATTTGCAATGATTTGGAGTTGAGATTATGACCCAAAAATTCGCACTTTTTGGGTTTTTGGAGGTGGAGGGAAAGAAAAAATGGTGTTTTGGGCTTGCATGCTGGGTTTTGAACTAAAAACGGTACTTAGCGTGACTTAACTCACGCTACGTGACTTAAGTCACGCTACGCAAGTTAACTTGCGTAACGCATGTTAACATGCGTAGGGGTAGTTTGGTATTTTACTTTGGGAATGAGCGAAATCATTTGGGTAAAGAGCAGGACTCAAAGCATGACAAACGAGGTCTGGAAGTAAAGAGAGTGAGCATGATGATGCTGAATTAGTGGTTAGAGATAGTGATTCTATATAAGGTCTCACCATATTACTAGAGAGATCATACGATATTGATAACTTAAGGGTCTTTGACCTTTTCATTTCATATTAAGAATTTGACTATTGTTCTTCTTGTTTTGTCTTGAAGTGTATAATGTTTTTTTTTACCATGGATGATTTTCAGTAATTGGAGAAACGTATTTACTTTTCAACACTAGCTGAAATCGTACATGGTTATTTTGACATGGAGATACATTCTGTGATTTCTGTAGTAAAGTATGGTTCAACTGAAAAAAGTTAAGTAACTTGAATCCACTCCCTGATTTTTAAATAAAAGTACAAAAGTTAGATTTATTTGTGATTCTCTTTTTGAAAACATATTTAGCTTAACAGTCAAGTAACTTGAATCCGCTTCTGAGTATTAAGAGAAGTTAAGACTTATGTGTGATTCTGAATGAGATAGAAATTTACATACCTAAGTCAGGGTCAGGGGCGGATCTACATGGTGATGAGGGTGTGCACCTGCACACCCTGAGATTTTATGATCTGCACATATAATCTTATATTTTATGCACTTTGCACACACTGAAAATATCTGTTGGAACAAAATGTGTTTAACAATGAACCTTAAAGAGTTTTGATGATAACAAGGTATTAAAAATTGTAAATTGGACTAGCTAATATTTGTTCAAGTGTACAGGACCATAATTATAAAGTTACATCATCATTGGTTCTGAATGAGCAAATAAAGAGCAAAGGAAATGAAGCTTAGATGATTCTGAAGGCAAAGCGCTCCTGAAGTCAAGCTGCTCCTGAAGAAATAGCGCTCCTGAAGTAAGCTGCTCCTGAAGAATAGTGCTTCTGAAGACAAGAGGTCCAGAAGCCACATCATCAGAAGCTGCATCATCAGAAGCTGCAGAAGTCATATCATCAGAAGCTGCATCATCAGAAGCTGCCTCATCAGAAGCTATTTCACCAGAAGCTGAATCTCAACTGGATTTGCAAAAGATTCAAGAATTGAAGAATTATCAATGCAAAAGCTGTCCATTGGATTCGAAAACACAAACAAAGGATTAGTGGAATTTTGCAACGGTCATTTCAAAGGTGTTTGAAGGCTTGTGCTTGCATTTTGGACGAAAGCGTTGACATTGTACTTTGTACGAATTGTACAACCACGTTCTCCACTACTCTGTTTTGTGTCCACGCTTCAAGACAAGAAAACAGCTCCAGAATACGGTCTCGCCTGCATATATGTTCCTTTGGATAAGGAATGGATTTCAAATTGGTTCTTCATAGGACAACAACCAAATCAGGCAAAAGATCATTGGTGAAAGATCAAGCTTCACTAACGACTCTTTGGTGTGCTGGCAATTTCATAACGTCTCTTTCACACCTCTATATAAAGGAGTGAAGACCTAGAGAATTGGTAATGCAAGAACGCTGAACGAAAGACTCACAAGATTTTCACAAGTACCAAACCTCTGCTGAAATTGTTCTGCATTCACTTAGAATTTCTGTGTCTCAAAGTCATATCTTAGAAATTCTTAAGTCCATTGAGTCTGTATCTGATTTGTATTGTGAGCACCTCTGATTGTATATCAAGTGTTCAACCTTAAACAATTTTCTGTGTAATTTTGTTTAGTTAGGAAGTCTCTAGCAGTTGTGCTTGAGCAGGAAGTCTCTTGATTGTGTTCTTGAGCAAAGGAAGTCTCTTGCTTGTGTGCTTGAGCATTGGAAGTCTCTTGCTTGTGTGCTTGAGCATTTGTAATCAGATATTACTCATAGTGAAATCTCCTTGGAAGTGCAAGGGGGACTGGACTACTTCCGGTTTGTGGAAGGAACCAGTATAATTGCTTTGTGTCGTTCTTCTTCTCTCTCTCTGTTTTATTCCGCTGCATTTAGATTCTGATTATCACTTCAGAAGCAGTCTCACCTAGCTTCTGATCAGTGTGTTCAGTTTTTAGGAGAAACGAAGAATTTTTCAAAACACAATTCAACCCCCCTTCTTGTGTTTTTCTCACCTTCAATTGGTATCAGAGCCTGGTTTGTTGTGTAACACTTAACCGTGCAACAGTCAAAGATCTGAGAAAAACATGTCTACTCCTCCTCCTACTGGTTCTAGTGATACTAGCTATAAACATGTCTCACATGATTATAGTGATAGTAAGAAAACCAGTGTTGGAAAAGTTCCAAAGTTCAATGGAGATGCTGAAGAGTTCTCTTGGTGGAAGACCAACTTTTACAGTTACATCATGAGCCTGGATGAAGAATTATGGGATATTCTGGAAGATGGTGTTGGTGATTTAGTCCTTGATGAAGAAGGAGCTACTGTGGATAGAAAGAAACATACTCCAGAACTGAGGAAACTCTACAAGAAGCATCATATTATCAGAGGAGCTCTTGTCACTGCCATACCCAAAGCAGAATACATGAAGATGAGTGACAAATCCACTGCTAAAGCTATGTTTGCTTCTCTCTGTTCAAATTATGAAGGGAGCAAGAAGGTCAAAGAAGCAAAGGCTCTCCTGCTTGTACATCAGTATGAGCTATTCAAGATGAAGGATGATGAAACCATTGAGGAGATGTACTCAAGGTTTCAAACCTTAGTTTCTGGGCTACAGATTCTAAAGAAGAGCTATGTTGCTTCTGATCATGTAAGCAAGATACTCAGAAGCTTACCTGCCAGATGGAGACCAAAGGTGACTGCCATTGAGGAAGCTAAAGATTTAAACACTTTAAGTGTCGAAGATCTTGTTAGTTCTCTCAAAGTTCATGAGTTAAGTCTTAATGAACATGAGTCTACTAAGAAGAGTAAATCAATAGCTCTTCCATCCAAAGGCAAGTCATCAAAAGCTCTCAAAGTAGTTGAATCTGAAGAGGAAGAACAGTCAAGTTCAGATTCTGAACCAGATGCTGCTGAAATGGCCATGCTCTCAAACAGACTTCAATATCTGGCCAAGAAGAACAGAAAGTTTCTCTCCAGAAGGGGTAACTCCAGAAGCTCAAAGAAAGAAGATCAGAAGGGATGCTTTAACTGTAAGAAGCCTGGACACTTCATTGCTGAATGCCCTGATCTTCAAAGAGAAAAGTCAAAGGACAAGTCAAAGAGGTCTACATTCAAACCAAGCAAACTCAAGAAGCAGATCAAGCAGAGTTTAATGGCAACCTGGGATGATTTGGGTAGTGAATCTGGATCTGATAAAGAGGAAGCTGATGAAGATGCAAAGGTAGCTGTTGGGTTGGTAGCAACAGCAACTTCAGAAGCTGGATCAGATTCAGACTCAGAAGATGAAAACGAGGTATATTCCAAAATTCCCAGAGATGAACTTGTTGAGTCACTTAAAGAACTTCTTACACATTTTGAAGTAAGAACCAATGAGTTGAAGGATTTAAAAGAAAAATATGCTGATTTGGTACAACAGCAAAAATCAACTCTATTGGATCTAAAAGCTTCTGAACAAGGACTTAGGGGCTTTGACTTCATGTGTAAAACATATGAAGATCAGCTCAGGTTCTTATGTCAGAAGCTACAAGAAAAGTGTAATGAAAAACCTTTAAGTAACCATGAAATTGCTCTTGAAGATTTTATTATATCTGGCATTGACAGAAGCAGAGTGGCTTCTATGATTTATAGCATTTACAAGAACAATGGCAGAGGAATTGGTTTTCCAGAAGTGAAACTTGAGAAAACCAATCTAAAATCTTGTTGTGAATGCATCAAGGAAGGTCTGAAAACATTCTTTGTACCAGAAGGGGCTGAGTTGGAAACTGTTGTTCAATCAGAACCTGAAGCTTCTAGTTCTAAGGCTAAGGTTACTTCAAAGCCAAAGAACTCTAAGTCAAAGGCTATGATCAAATCTGATTCCAAGACTTCAAAGGTCAGGATCCTGAAAAGATCAGAACCTATTCCTCAGAGTCTGGTGAAACCAAAATCTGGGGTTCTGAAGTCTAAGTTTCAGAAGAAGACAGTTGCTGCTTCTGAAGTACCAAAACCTAAGGTGATGGTTAATCAGAAGCAACCCAACTCACAGCACAAGGTACAAGAAGTGAAGAGTAAAGCCTTAAGTACTAACCTTCCAGGACCCATAGAACAATGGGTACCTAAATCTAAAAATGTCAATGATGCAGGTATGTCTAAGAGCAGTGCCAAAGCAAAGATCATGGTACCTAGACAGCGGTTGCTCAAGACACATGACAGGAGACAAGTCCATGTTCCTCAGCCTAACAATGAAAGAGGGAGGAAATGTGAAATTTGGAGGCAACCAGTCAGGCAAGATCATAGGTACAGGAACTATTGGTAATTCCTCTACCTCAATTAATAATGTATGGTTGGTAGATGGTCTTGAACATAACCTTTTGAGCATTAGTCAATTTTGTGATAATGGTTATGATGTGCTTTTTGAAAAACCCAACTGTACAGTAATCAACAAGGAAGACAAATCCATTGTGTTCAAGGGAAAGAGAGTTGACAATGTCTATAAAATCAATTTTTCTGAACTGGCTGATCAGAAGGTGGTTTGCCTACTATCAGTGAATGATAAGAAATGGATGTGGCACAGAAGGTTGGGACATGCTAACTGGAGGTTAATCTCTAAGCTTAGTAAGTTACAACTTGTGAAAGGGCTACCAGACATTGACTATCATTCAGATGCACTCTGTGGTGCATGTCAGAGAGGGAAAATTGTGAAATCATCTTTTAAAACCAAAGACATTGTTTCAACCTCAAGACCTTTAGAATTACTCCATATTGATTTATTTGGACCAGTGAGTACTGCATCCTTATATGGAAGTAGATATGGATTAGTCATTGTTGATGATTACAGCAGATGGACTTGGGTGAAATTCATAAAGAGTAAAGATGTTGCGTGTGATGTATTCAGTAGCTTCTGCACTCAAATTCAATCTGAAAAAGAATCAAAAATTTTGAAAGTCAGAAGTGATCATGGTGGAGAATTTGAAAATGAGCCATTTGAAGCTTTTTGTGAAAAACATGGAATTTTCCATGAATTCTCTTCTCCTAGAACACCACAACAAAATGGGGTTGTAGAGAGAAAGAATAGAACTTTACAAGAAATGGCCAGAACAATGATTCATGAAAACAATTTACCAAAACATTTTTGGGCAGAAGCAGTGAATACAGCATGCTATGTTCAAAACAGGATCTATATTAGACCTATTTTGGAGAAAACAGCATATGAACTCTTTAAAGGAAGAAAACCCAATATCTCTTACTTTCATCAATTTGGATGTACATGTTACATTCTGAACAACAAGCTCTACCTAAAGAAATTTGATGCCAAGGCCCAAAGAGGAATCTTTTTAGGTTACTCTGAAAGGCCAAAGGCATACAGAGTGTATAATTCAGAAACACTTTGTGTTGAAGAATCTATGCACGTTAAATTTGATGACAAGGAGCTTGAAGATAAAACTTCAAAGCAAGGTGAAAGTTTTGCAGAGATACAGGTTCCTGAAGCTACTCCAGAACCTGATCAGATAGCTGAATCTGAAGATAGTCCAGAAGCTGAACCCACATCAGAAGCGCAAGATGAAGCTGCTTCTGATGAAGCACAAGATGGCTCACATCAAGCAGATCCACCCAGAAACACATTCAAACACAAGTCTTCACATCTTGAGGAGCTAATCATTGGAAACAAAGATAGTCCAAGAAGAACAAGATCACATTTCAGACAAGAGGAGTCAATGATTGGACTAATCTCAATGATTGAACCTACAACAGTTGATGAAGCACTTTCAGATGATGGATGGATCCTAGCTATGCAAGAAGAGTTGAATCAATTTCAAAGAAATGATGTGTGGGATCTGGTACCCAAACCTCAGCACAAGAACATTATTGGAACAAAATGGGTATTCAGAAACAAGCTGAATGAGCAAGGTGAAGTAACAAGAAACAAAGCCAGGCTTGTTGCACAAGGGTATAGTCAACAAGAAGGCATTGATTACACTGAAACGTTTGCTCCAGTTGCAAGATTGGAAGCAATCAGGTTACTTCTTTCCTATGCAGTTAATCATGGCATAATATTATATCAAATGGATGTCAAGAGTGCATTTCTAAATGGTGTCATAGAAGAAGAAGTGTATGTCAAACAACCTCCTGGATTTGAGGATATTAAATATCCTGACCATGTTTTTAAACTGAAGAAATCACTATATGGCTTGAAACAAGCTCCCAGAGCTTGGTATGATAGACTAAGTAATTTCTTAATCAAAAATGATTTTAAAAGAGGACAGGTTGATACTACACTCTTCAGAAGGACCCTTGAGAAAGATATTCTTGTTGTGCAAATATATGTTGATGATATAATATTTGGTTCTACTAATGCATCTCTTTGCAAGGAATTTTCTGAGTTAATGCAGGATGAATTTGAAATGAGCATGATGGGAGAGCTGAAGTTCTTCCTGGGCATTCAAATCAATCAATGCAAAGATGGAGTCTATGTTCATCAATCAAAGTACACAAAGGAGCTTCTGAAGAAGTTCAAACTTGAAGATTGTAAAGTGATGAACATTCCAATGCACCCTACATGCACCTTAAGCAAAGAAGATGAAGGAGCTAAAGTAGATCAGAAGCTGTATAGAGGTATGATTGGTTCTTTGTTATACCTTACTGCATCTAGGCCAGATATTTTATTCAGTGTATGCTTGTGTGCAAGATTCCAATCAGATCCTAGAGAATCTCATATGACTGATGTCAAGAGAATCTTCAGGTATTTGAGAGGAACAACTAATCTTGGACTCCTTTATAGGAAATCCTTAGATTATAAGCTAATTGGATTCTGTGATGCTGATTATGCTGGTGATAGGATTGAAAGAAAGTCAACCAGTGGCAATTATCAATTTCTGGGTGATAATCTTATATCCTGGGCTAGCAAAAGACAAACAACTATTGCTATGTCTACAGCAGAAGCAGAATACATTTCAGCTGCAAGTTGTTGTACACAACTACTTTGGATGAAACATCAGTTGGAAGATTATCAGATAACTGCTAACAGTATTCCCATTTATTGTGATAATACTGCTGCTATTTGTTTGTCTAAAAATCCAATTTTGCATTCAAGAGCGAAGCACATTGAAATCAAACACCATTTTATCAGAGATTATGTTCAAAAAGGAATTTTAGATATACAATTCATTGATACTGAAAATCAATGGGCTGATATATTTACTAAGCCTTTAACTGTTGAAAGATTTGATTTTATAAAGAAAAATTTGAACATGCACTTTGTATCTGATTAAATGCTTGCTTGCTCCTGAATAGGATTTTAGGTTCTGAAGTTAGTTCAGAAGCGGTAGTCCATCAGAAGCTCTTTATTGAGGTTCTGAGGAAAACTCGCTTCTGATGATGACGTCAGCATCTGAAGTCCAGAAGCTGGATTTGTTGCTTCTGAATAGTTGAATTAGTGGAAACGTTGGAAGTTACCTTTTAAAAAGTAACTTCTGGCCCACTAACTTGGTAGTTACTCTGTGAACTTCTTACGTGGCCTGTATGTGTTGGTGTATAACTAAAAAGGGCAATGATGATTTAATAGCTTTGAAAGTACTTTTCACGCGCCCCCAATTTTGTCATTAATGTTATGTTTGTTTGTCTCTTTTGAATTGCAATCGTTTTACTTTTAACACTTTGACAATTCACACACTACTCACTCACAACAAACACATTTGCTCTCAAACCTCTTGCGAAGTAAGCGCATTCTCTCAAAACCTAGAACCCTAAAATCTTCATCTTCTTCAAATCTTCGTCAATCATCAAATGGCATCATCAAGCTCAAAAGTTTCAGAATCTACATCAAACAAGCAAAGCGTATCAGAATCTGGGTCAATCTACAAAGAGAAGACTATGGATATTCCATGGGAATCCTTAATAGTTCAAGTAGAGTCACCGGTGGATTTTGCTTCACTCAAGAAGTATGAAGTAAACATGGAAGGATTGATAGAGACTCAGATGCTGTCTGAGTATTTCAAGATGCTAAATGGGCCAACATATGTGAACTTGGTCAAGGACTTTTGGTTAAAAGCTGAAGTGTACAATGAAAAGCCTGCAAAAGTCGTAAGCAAACAAGCTGGGTCAAAGAAAGGGAAAATGGTCATGGATATGAATCCTACATCATTTGATAGCTTAGAAATAAGGTCTGAAGTGATGGGCATTCCTATAACCATCACTGAGGACGTTATAGCTAAAGCTTGTAGGATGGATGCAGAGGGAAGATTCCAAGAAATAGTCAGGAAGGAAGATGTCCTGCTACAAGGTTACTACAACACTCTTTTGGGTGGGAAGAAAGATGCAAAGCCTTCTGAAATGGAGATTCACAACAGGATGTTGGTGAAATTCAGTAATGATTGCTTCTTTCAAAGAGCAGGAGGATCTGACCAACCCAACAATCAACAGAAGCTAGCAATTTACTTCATGGCTATTCTGGAAAAGATAAACTTCCCAAGATATGTAATGGATCATCTCTGCTGGGCCATAAATGAAAGCACTATCAGAGGAAGAAAACAAGTACCCTATGGAAGATTGCTGTCTGAAATCTTTTATCAAGGAAGGGTGCTGGAGTTCTTAAAAAGGACAAGGAGTGCTTCTGATAGATGTTTCGAAGTCTCTACTGCTGAAAGGACTATCAGTAGCAGGAGCTTATGCTCTATGAAGTTCATCAAAGAAGCCCCTAAAGATGAAAAGTGGTTAGAGATGACAACTGCTGAAACTGAGATAATCAGGGACTTTCCTCCCATCTTTAAGGAAAGTGACTCTGATTTCCTAGTTCAATCAGTAGCTGAGTACGTCTTGGAGGAAGATGCGAGGTCTCAGGAGGAAGCTGCTCTTGCTAAAGGGAAAGGCAAGAAGGCCAAAGCAGTTGCTGTGTCAGAAGCTGCTGTTTCTGATGCACCTAAAGGGAAAAGGGCCAGAACTAGTTCTGAATCTGATGCTGCTCCTACTAAAGGAAAGAAGGTCAGAACTAGTACTGAGTCAGAAGCTGCTAAACCTGTTTCTATCAAGGAAAAAGGAAAGATGCAGAAGGTTGGTGCTGCCTATATTCCTCAGAAAAGAAGAAAAGGTAAGGCAGATTTGGTAATCACCCAAGAGCAGCTGGAGGAAGCTCTTGAAGAAATGGAAAAAGAAGAGGCTGATCCCAAGCTGAAGAAGAAGAAGGCTCCCCTTCAACTTGTGAGTCCTATGGTTGAGATGACTCCAATAAGGAAAAGGATGGCAGATGAACGTGCTTCTGAACTTATTGCAGACAAGAAGGATCTAAAAGCACAATACACTCATCAAAGAGATGAAAAGCTCAAGGCCTTGGGATTGGAAGATTGTGATAGGTTCTACAAAGATAAATTGGCTGAAGTAAGAGCCATTGTTGGTAAGCCTACTGAAGACAATGAGGAAGACGATATGATGCTCATTTTTGAAAATGCTCCAGAAGAGGGAACTTCAGAAGTAGTTCCTCAAGCTGCTGATCCACAAAAGATCACTTCTGAAGCTTGCCCTGCAGATCAGGTAATTCAGATTCCAGTCACCTCTCTCCCCATTTCACCCTCTTCACCATCAGCACCTGAACCAATAGAAGACACTTCTGTCTTAGACAATCTTGCTCTCCACTACTCAGGTGAGTTACCTTTAGACAAATCTACTTCAGAAAAGGCCTCTGAAGCAACTCCAGAAGCAGCTGCTTCTGAAAATGTTGTTTCAGAGAACCCCCATCAACAAACACCGGAACCACATAAACCCACAACACCCCCACAATCACCAACAGCTACCATTGACCCCCAACTCAACACTCATACATCAACTTCACCACAACAACCACCAACTGAAACTGAATTTCAACCTTTACCTGAACACTCCCCAGAACCAACTCCCATGGATGTTGACATCTCTCTAGTCAATGTTCAAGCCTCAACCACTACCACTCACATTGCCTCTGACCAGCCTTCATCTTCAAACACACAAACACACTTTACCATTCCAGTTCCTAACCCTGTTCAAGATTTGGAAATCAGTGATTCTGATCTTGAAATCCTTGAACAACCACCCTCAAACATCCTGGAATCTGGATATATTACTTCTGAGCTTCTGACAATCCTTAGTCAATTGCATAATCTTGTGGATCAACGAAGGACAATTGATCTCACAAGTGCATATGAAGACTCCTGGGCATCACTTCAGAACCGGGCAACTGAGCTAATTGAAAGCTTAAGGGCTAAGTGCATCAGAAGCAAGGAAGCTTCTGTCAGGAAGTTAATGGAGCATCTGAATCAGAGTCTCAGAGTAAGAAGTTCTACACTGCTCCTGGGAAACCAGCCTTTCTTCTCAGAAACGGACTACTTGACCAGAGAAGCCAGGTTGTGTAAGCTTCTGAAGAAACAGATGGCACAGCAGCAGCAAGAAGCTAAGGAAAGGGAACAAGCTCTTCTCCAGAGGCAACAACAGCTTGAAGAAATGTTGCAGAAGAAAATTGAAGAAATGGAGGAGATGAAGAAACAACAACAAACCAACCCTTAGTTGCACATCTTAGTGTTATCTTTTGTTTGTTGTTTGTTTTAAATTCTTAGTCCTTGTTTCTGAAACCATCTTGTTTTACTTTTCTATGCTTCTGAATGCTTACTGCTTCTGACTGTTTAGCTGCTTCTAATATTTTAGATATTCATGTTCATATATTTTTGATCTGATTTATTTAATTAATTTCTTGTATACTCTCTTTTGTTTGAGTTTTTCTCAAATCTTTTTTTGATAATGACAAAAGGGGGAGTATATGTGACAAGTATTTAAAGGCTCTGAGCCCCATTAATGGCATTTGAAATTTTTTGAAAAACTTCTATCATTTTTTTTTACCTTATTGGTATAAGCTATGAACGAACGAAGGAGTATCAAAATTCAAGTAAAATTAATTGAACCATTCTTCTTATCTATAAGTTAATTCTTTCAATGATTCAATTTTGTTTTTAAGCTCTGATATTCTTTATTGTGCGAAAAATGAATTTAATTAACCTGGATAGAACTTAGGGGGAGCTTACAAACCTCACCTTAAATACTATCAGACTCAGGGGGAGTTTGAGCTTACAAACCTCAGATTCTGAGCTTACAAATCTCAGAACCCCAAAGTCAACTTGTTAATTAGATTAACAACAATTTATCAATTTTAAATACTTTTGTTTGTCATCATCAAAAAGGGGGAGATTGTTGGAACAAAATGTGTTTAACAATGAACCTTAAAGAGTTTTGATGATAACAAGGTATTAAAAATTGTAAATTGGACTAGCTAATATTTGTTCAAGTGTACAGGACCATAATTATAAAGTTACATCATCATTGGTTCTGAATGAGCAAATAAAGAGCAAAGGAAATGAAGCTTAGATGATTCTGAAGGCAAAGCGCTCCTGAAGTCAAGCTGCTCCTGAAGAAATAGTGCTCCTGAAGTAAGCTGCTCCTGAAGAATAGTGCTTCTGAAGACAAGAGGTCCAGAAGCCACATCATCAGAAGCTGCGTCATCAGAAGCTGCAGAAGTCATATCATCAGAAGCTGCATCATCAGAAGCTGCCTCATCAGAAGCTATTTCACCAGAAGCTGAATCTCAACTGGATTTGCAAAAGATTCAAGAATTGAAGAATTATCAATGCAAAAGCTGTCCATTGGATTCGAAAACACAAACAAAGGATTAGTGGAATTTTGCAACGGTCATTTCAAAGGTGTTTGAAGGCTTGTGCTTGCATTTTGGACGAAAGCGTTGACATTGTACTTTGTACGAATTGTACAACCACGTTCTCCACTACTCTGTTTTGTGTCCACGCTTCAAGACAAGAAAACAGCTCCAGAATACGGTCTCGCCTGCATATATGTTCCTTTGGATAAGGAATGGATTTCAAATTGGTTCTTCATAGGACAACAACCAAATCAGGCAAAAGATCATTGGTGAAAGATCAAGCTTCACTAACGACTCTTTGGTGTGCTGGCAATTTCATAACGTCTCTTTCACACCTCTATATAAAGGAGTGAAGACCTATAGAATTGGTAATGCAAGAACGCTGAACGAAAGACTCACAAGATTTTCACAAGTACCAAACCTCTGCTGAAATTGTTCTGCATTCACTTAGAATTTCTGTGTCTCAAAGTCATATCTTAGAAATTCTTAAGTCCATTGAGTCTGTATCTGATTTGTATTGTGAGCACCTCTGATTGTATATCAAGTGTTCAACCTTAAACAATTTTCTGTGTAATTTTGTTTAGTTAGGAAGCCTCTAGCAGTTGTGCTTGAGCAGGAAGTCTCTTGATTGTGTTCTTGAGCAAAGGAAGTCTCTTGCTTGTGTGCTTGAGCATTGGAAGTCTCTTGCTTGTGTGCTTGAGCATTTGTAATCAGATATTACTCATAGTGAAATCTCCTTGGAAGTGCAAGGGGGACTGGACTACTTCCGGTTTGTGGAAGGAACCAGTATAATTGCTTTGTGTCGTTCTTCTTCTCTCTCTCTGTTTTATTCCGCTGCATTTAGATTCTGATTATCACTTCAGAAGCAGTCTCACCTAGCTTCTGATCAGTGTGTTCAGTTTTTAGGAGAAACGAAGAATTTTTCAAAACACAATTCAACCCCCCTTCTTGTGTTTTTCTCACCTTCAATATCACTTTGCACCTCTGGTTCACTCTTCATCTCACTCACAAAGAAATAAAAAAAAACTTGATAAAAAGAAGTATGGCACAATTGAAGAAGAGAACAGAGGTTGAAGAAGAAGATAATAAAAGCATGCTTATAAACTAAAGGCTTAATACATAAGCAGGTCCCTTAACTTATTTTTTCTTCCCAGTTCAGTCCCTTAACTTTTAAATGTGTCAATTTGGTCCTTTAATTACTCTTCCGTTTACCCATTTGATCCTTTCTGTTAACTTTTTCAAAAAACGTTAAGTCTGCACAGGTGGCTCTCCAAGCTGGCCAATCACTTGAGGACATGGCAAATCACAGTCAGCAATATATAAGGGGATAAATTGTCAAAAATTAGGGTTTAATTTGTCTCATTCCTTCTTCTCTCTTCTTCTCCATCGTACCTCCACCACCATCTCTATAACCAAGACCTGTTATCTTCTTCTTCTTCTTCTACTTCCGCGACCCATAACCCAGGAAAAAGCGTTGTGGGTTCTTCTTCTTCTTTTGAAATGTCGAACCAAACATCAAAAACACATACGATTCAGGAGCAGTCTTATGGATCTGTTGGATCTAGTTTGAGAAGAAGGGGAAATCCGAGTTGTAGGTGTGGAGAACCAACTGTAGTTCGAACGGTTACTGACTCTTTGAATCGTAACTATGGGAAGAAATTCTGGGGTTGCATCAACTACAGGAATGCTAATGACAAAGGTTGCAGCTACTTTAAGTTGGTTGGTGAAGATGATTTTATTGATGAAAGGGAATTGAAGATTGAAAAACAGAGTAAAAAGATTAAGAAGTTGAAGACTGAGTTATCAAGAACAAGAAAATGGTTGTTAATGGCACTGATTTTTGGATTTGTATGTTTTGGGATTGGGTTGGTGTTAGGAACAATTTTAGTTTGCAAAACCACTTCAATTTTGGGTGGATTTTATTTGAAATAGCAAAATTTGTTGTATTTTGAGTGATGAGGAAAGAATGTAATGGATTGAAGAATGATTGTAATGTTTTGATTATGAAGAATGAATGTAATGTTTTGATTATGATGAATGAATGAACTGTTTTGATTATGATGAATGAATGAAATGATTTGATTATGATGAATGAATGAAATGGTTTGTTGATGAATGAAATTGTTGTTTAAGTTGTAAGTGCATTATAGCACATAACCACATAACATGAAAGTGCAGTTTATCACCTAATTGCAAAGTACAGAAACCAGAAGGTGCATTATAGCACATATTCATTAAGTCATAAGTGCATTCTAGCACATGTTACATAAGTCAAAAGTGCATTAAAGCACATATTCAATAAGTCATAAGTGCATTCTAGCACATGTTACATAAGTCAAAAGTGCATTATAGCACATATTCAATAAGTCATAAGTGCATTCTAGTTTGACTCATAAGTCAGATAAGTCAGATATCCAAAAAAGACATAATAGCTTAACAGCACATATTCTAGAACATGTTACATAAGTCAAAAGTGCCTAATAGCCCATACTATAAGTCAGAACCTAGTTGATGCATTTTGGTTGAGTAGCAGAAACTTGATGAACCTAATATTGGTCCATCACATTGGCTGAGTAGCAGATCCTCCCTTCTTTCTCCCCTTGTTTCCTGGCTTTGCAGCTTGTTTTGGTTGAGTAGCAGAAACTTGATGACTTGCCTTTCTCTTCTTAGTTGAAGCATTTGGTTTCTGAGTTGGTGGAATCTGAGAAGTTTGGGACTGAGTTGTCTTAGTTGAAGCACTTGGCTCCTTAGCCTTTCTCTTCCTAGTTGATGCATTTTGCTTCTGAGTAGTTTGAGGCTGAGAAGCTTGACTTTGCGTAGCTTGTGCCTGAGTAGTTTGACTCTGAGTAGCTTGTGGCTGAGAAGCTTGAGTCTGAGATACTTGTGCCTGATTGGTTTGAGTCTCAACTTGTGCTTGAGGCTGTGATGGTGGCACCTGAGAAGCTAGAGTTTCTGATTCAGGAGGTGGAGGTGGAGGTGGAGGCAGTGGGCATGTTGACTTGTTGTGTCTAGATTGCTTGCACCTACTGCATTTGATTCCATATGATGCTCTCTTCATTTGTCCTTCCTCTCTGAGAAGCTCACTTGCATCCAATCGTCTTTTCTTTTTAGGTCTTCCAGGTTGTTTTTTGATAGCTGGTGGTTGAAGATCCGTATATTCAGTATTCATCCAAAGATTTTCTCCATTGGCAGGATATATCTTGCTTGAATAACACCCAGCATATGCTTCTTTCTTGTAGATGGATGGTACATAGTCAGCAATGTTGTAATGTTTGTGTTTCATGCAAGCAATGGCATGACAGCATGGCAGTCCTGTCAAATTCCATTTCCTGCAATCACACACCATTCCTTGCAAGTTAACAACATACTTGTCTCCAGAATTTGAGAGATGGATCACTTGAAAATCATGATCTCCACCTTGCCTAAGAAAATAAACCAGAAACTTAATGTATAAGAAAGTTAAACCAGAAAACACAATTAAACCAGAAAGTTAAACCAGAAAATAAAGCAGAAAACTTAATGCATAAGAAACTTAAACCAGAAAACACAATTACTATAAGGAACAACAAATGCATACAAATGAAAATTTAATACCTTACTATCCAGTTATTTGTATAAGATGATTCCTTTTCCAGCTTCTTCTTGATATTTGGCAGAATATCACCATCATTAAACCTTGCAATTTTCTGCCTATTCTTCTCCCACCTCTGCATGACATAAACTCTTAAATCCTCCAACATGGAAACAACTGGCTTGAACCTTGGAACCACAATCACAGAGTTAAATGCTTCAGACATGTTGTTCACTAATGTGTCACACTTTGAGTCACCTTTAAACATAGACCTAGTCCAATGTCTAGGATCTATTTCACACAGATATTGAAATGCCTCATCACTTATAGCCTTTATCTCCTTCATCTCCTTTTCCCAAGCATTTTTGTAAGTTGCTTTGGCACCTCTCCACATCAACTCTTTAAGTTTTTTTCCAGGGAATCTCTTTCTAAAATTGTTATAGAGATGTCTCACACAAAATCTCTGCTCAACCTCAGGAAGCAATATATCAATTGCTGGCAGAAGTCCCTATTTGACACAATGTTAACACACAATACAACAAAATCAGTCAGAAATTAATATAACCAGAAGCATTTGTTTTAAAAAATGTAAACAAACATCAAAATTGAATGAAGCTATAAACAATACCTTCTGTTGATCACTGATGATGGTGTATGTTCTGCAGATGTCAGTACCTCCCAAATCATGTATGAGAAGCTCCAAGAACCACTTCCAGGACTCTTTAGTCTCTCCTTCAACAACTGCCCATGCAATTGGAAGTATTTGGTCATTTGGATCCATTCCAATGGCAGCCAGCAACATTCCACCATAAGGCCCCTTAAGGAAACAACCATCAAACCCAATGATCTTTCTGCATTTGAAGAAGCTATCCATACACCCCTTAATAAGGGGTTGATGTAATCTAGGACAAACTACTGCATTTGGGTTCTCTAGGTCAGCCTCAGTACCTTCATAAGGGGTTGATGTAATCTTGACAGATGAATGAGGGTTAGACCTTAGTAATTCATGAGCATAATCATGCAGCCTTGTGTATTGATCTCTAAAGCTCCCTTCAACAAATTCAACTGCAAATTTCTTTGCTTTATATGCTTTGCTCCTGCACATTTGAATATTCCACTTCTGCTGAGCCCTCTCCATTATAGTTGAAATTTTAAGATCCCTATTCTCTCTAACCCTTGTATGAAGTTTAGAAACTAACCATCTAGAAGTCATCAAAGTCACATTGAAGTCTGTGTCACACTCATGATCTCCAGGGTAAACCTTTCTCAACTGCCATGTCTCTTCACCAGGTATTTTACCACAGAATGCCTCCCATGGACATCCTTCCTTGCATTTCACCCTCACTCTATCTTTATCATTCTTTGTAAATTTTATTGCCCTTCCAGACTGTACTTCATAAGTCCTCATTGCTTCCATAAAAACTAACTTTGACACAAAATATGTTCCAACCTCCCATTTATAATCCTTCATATTCTCTGGCATTTTGAAAGTTTGGAATTTGGCTCTCTTCACACCATCCTCATCACTATCAGATCCACTATTCAATTCATCAAAATTGACTTCATCTAATTCATCTAAACCCCTATCAGCTACTACAGTCTCTGATGCTCCTGCTTCACTTTCAATGTTAACAGACCTTTGTAGTTGCTCAATAATGTCATCTTCAAACACAGGATCTTGTCCAGGTTGTTTTTTCTTGGGTCTTCCCCTCCTCTTTTTCCCCTTGCCAGTCTTGCTCTTCTTTTGAGAAGAAGCTCCTCCCTTCTTCTTTTTCCCCTTGCCAGTAGTGTTATCTTCACCCTCTACCCTCACAGATCCTTCACCCACTTCAGTTTGATTCTCAGTATTGTTCATTTCACCCTCTACCCACTCAGATCCTTCACCCACTACAGTCTCTGTCTCAGCATTTACTCCATTTCCACCTACCTCACTGTCTAAGTCTCCGCCTATTACCCCCCTCATCTTCTGACTCAAAATGCACATTAAGGGCACTATCTTCCTTCTCATCAGACACATTCTCATTTTCATTCCCTAACCCAAAGTCATTCCCTAGCCCAGGTTCACCCACATTCACAGTTTCCTCCACTAGTGGCTCACTCACATTGACAGTTTCCTTCCCTACCTCAGGCCCATTGCTATTTTGTCCAACTTCAGTCTGGGTCTCATCATCTCCTAAACCAGGCCCATTACCATACTCAGCAAACAATTCATTCTCATTAATCATTGGGCCATGGTCATTTAAGTCCAACTCAGGCCCATCAACATTTGTACACTCAGCAGTGGGACCTACACCTCTTACACCACCATCAACATTTGCACCCTCACCCTCAGCAGTGGGACCTACACTATTGGCACCTTCATTTGTTTCATTCCTAACAGGTGGGACATGTGGGGCCATTATAGGATATTCTATCAATGGGTTAGGCGCTACAATTTCAGGTTGTGACAAAGGGTGAATAGCATACAAATGGACCTTATCAAATTGATATGCAATATTCTGCATCCTTCTACATCCTATGTCACTATTCAAACGAACCATTCCATCTTCCAAAACAGGGTCAAAATACCACAGAGACGTAAGACTAACATACCCTAAATCTTTTAAGGTTGCTAACAAAGCAAAATAACTGAAGAAATCTGGGTCACAATCAAGTATTTCTTCTGGACCTACATACTCAGGGTCATTAAAACAACTTATGTCCCCAGCATGATGTAAAACACACTGAAACACTTGGTCCATCTGTTGAGCCATTAAGGCATGAAAGAAAAGAACAAACCCTAATTAAATTTGTGCACAAAAATCGACAAAATTGGTCCACACAACAGACAAAAAACAAACAACACAACACAACACACTTGTATAAAACCCTACTTTAACTAAAAAATTCAACACAACAGACAAAAATCAACTTTTGAAAAGGGAAAATACAATAGAATATCAAGTCCATGCAGGAAGAACCTTAAAACGTACAAAAATCACTCAAATCTGTAAAACCCTAGAAATGTTTCAATACCCTAGCAAATTTTCGAAACCCTAATCAGAACAAACATGAGTTTCATATTCGCGAAGAAGAGAAGAAGAGGAAACAATCAGAAACCCTAATCAGAAAAACAAACATTTTTTCAAAACATTCAACAAATTTCGAAACCCTAATCAGAAAAAAAAACTTTTTTTCGCGAAGAACAAGAGGAGCAAACCTGGATTTTTACTTCGTTTTCGTTTTCGTTCCACAATCAGCAGCGTTTTCCCCTTTCCTTTGATCTTCACTTCGTTTCTTCTTCTTCTTCTCTCTGTGTGTGTTTTCTTCTCCTTCTCTCTCTACGTTTTCTTCATTCTCTCTCTAGCTTCTCAGAATTGTATGAGTTATGCCAACGTGGATAGCCAACGTGTACAAACTTAACGTTTTTTGAAAAAGTTAACAGAAAGGATCAAATGGGTAAACGGAAGAGTAATTAAAGGACCAAATTGACACATTTAAAAGTTAAGGGACTGAACTGGGAAGAAAAAATAAGTTAAGGGACCTGCTTATGTATTAAGCCTAAACTAAATAATTAGGGTTAAGTGTAATGTATGTTACTATGGGCTTGGGCTTTACAAATGTTAATTTATAAGCATGCTTTTTGACGGAAATGTTCTTGTCACTACACCCCCTAAACAAAACTTATATCACTACACACCATTCATATATGAAACAAATTTTTTATATCTAGTCATCATATTTTTTAGTATAGTCATGATAAATATTATCTATTTGTGTAATTTTTTTCTTCCAAATTTACTCTTTGTTTTAATCTTTTAATGCAATTTAATCCTTATTGTTTATAATTTGAATCAAAAAATTTATCTAGTCATGTTTTAAATTTTAAATCAAATATAAACTGATTTCCCCTAAAAAAATATGAACTAATTTCGTTTCAAATTTAAATTGACATATGGATTTTGCTAGTGACTTGTTATCTCTTTTAAAAACATTCCCTCAACAAACAAACAAAAAATCTTCTTTTATAACATATTCACTTCCACAACAATAGTCATCTTCTACATTGTTTTGAAATATGTCTAACAACCTCCAATGTTTCTCAACCTTGTTGCATTCTGCATCGCCTCATACTCAGCCCACCATAGGAATATAAGTAAGATATGTGTGTAATTAAACAAATATTAATCGAAGCTAAATTGTTCGCACCCCCTGACCCAGGGTCCTGGATACGCCACTGGTCAGGGTCATGTCAAATTGTTAGTGATCCTTGGTCTAGTCTCTGATGCAGAGGTTGGTTGGCCACTGAGTCTTATTAGTTGGTTTAAAACATGGTTGAATTATTCATCCTTTAATGCAGCAAATGACTCAGTAGTTACCTCACTGGAAGAAAACTCAAACCTCAAGACTACTACACCCTCCGGTCACTAATATAAGCAAAAGTTTGATTTTTAGATTCATTCATTAAATGACGTATGTAGTCTATAATAAAGACTACATACGTCAGTTAATGAATGAATCTAAAAATCAAACTTTTGCTTATATTAGTGACCGGAGGGTATAGTACTTTCAGGTTCTCAACCACATTTTGAGCTTTAATAGTCATGTAAACACCTTAGGTAAAGAACTTCAAGTTAAATATCTAAAAATAGTTTAATACTATCATTGAAGAAAAAGATGCAAAATAAATAAGAGTATTTTGGTAAAGAAATCATTAATATAATTGGAAATATCAAAATGGTAGTAATAAGGTTAAATTATTACGAATAAGACTTAACCTTTACTAAATAATTGAATTATTTAGTAATATATATCATACTTGTTATTATAATTGTAAATAACAATTCTCATAGCCTAGGGGTGAAATTATTTTTAACCTAAATTAGGGACGTGAGTTAGATTATCCGTTAATCCATTTTGGCATTAGAAATAGAAAAAGAATTGTGATTATCGTAAAAAAATATAAGAATTTATATTATATTTGATATATTGTCAATGAGAAGAAATGTTTTTCTTTAAAATAATATTGGTATATATACAAATTCTCATTGAATTGTTTTCAAAATTTTCTTTTAGTTCTGTCGAATTTTTTTTTCTTTTAGCTATATGAAATGAACTTTGTTTACAAATACTCTATGGTGCACGTTTTTACTTGATCCATGTGTTTGACTCTAATTATCATCATCTTAATATTAATACTCCATCCGTTTTAAAATGAGTGTCGTTTTAGATGTTTACACACATATTAAGAAATACAATGATTAAAAGAAAGATAATGGTTATTTTACCAAACTATCCTTATTAAATATTGGTTAGTTTTAAAAGTAATGCTTTGGAAGTAGTATGCAGAGTATTAATTGGAGGGTACAATTGAAAAGAAAAAGTTATTATTGCATTGGAAACTGAAAGCGACACTCATTTTGAAACAATTTTTTTGGCTAAAGCGACACTCATTTTGAAACGGATACTAATAGAATATGATCCGTCAAAATTAAAAGGAATACAGATAGATGCACATGTACCAAAAATATAGTAGAATTGGAAAAGATGCACATTAATTAACACATTTTGCTATGCGTGTCATTGGCTTTAAAACGAAAGAAAGGAATCGGTAGAGACTAAAACCATCGAAAGCAACACATGCATCAAGCACCTGGACTCTACAATTTCTCTGTGAGTGCTTTTGTTAAATGTTCATTTCAGCAGCAATTATTTTTTTAGTAAAAAATATGATTTTGGTTATATAAGAAAGCTGTAATTGATTTTTAATGTACTTTCATTAGTGAAAGGTGTAATGGAGCCTCTGATGATTTCCAACCCAAAATTGCTTGATTGCTGCAATTGTTCTCTGCCCTTAACTATTCCCGTCTTTCAGGTATGCATTTCACTTTCTTTTTAATAAGTTATTTCTGACGTATGAGAAGAGTTAATTTGTTGTCATTTATGCAGTATGTTTCTGGTCATTAAATTTGATACTATTTTCTATTATATTTCAATATTTTCAGATGGACTATTCAAAACTGCAAATTTTCTAATGTTTTTTATGTAAAAAATGTTGCATGCTGAAGGAAACTTGATTGTTCCTTTGAACTGTTTTCTTTTTTTGTTGTTTAAATGGTGATTATCTATGATAAATCTATGCACTCTTTATTATTGTACCTTTTTTAATGTAAAAAGTTGTAGCTCTATAGTTTGTTCGAATTGAAGAAAATAAAGAAAAAGGGAACATATGTTTTATTTTATTTTATTCCTGCAAATGTTTCATTGTCTAATTTGATTATTTTCTTTTTTGTTGCAATACGGTGTGATAACGGTCATATTCTTTGCTCTACCTGCTATCCTAAACTTGGGAACAAGTGCCACAAGTGCTTGTTGCGTATCTCAAAACGTTGTAAAGCCATTGAGAATCTATTGCTATCTATTAAAATGTCATGTCCGAATGCAAAACATGGTTGCAATGAGAAAATAAGTTACATTGGAAAGAGGAAGCATGAAGAAGAATGCATCCATGTGCCATGTTGCTGCCCTGTTTCAAGCTGTGACTTTGTTGCATCATCAGAAGTGCTGTCTAAGCATTTCAGCGATAAACACGGGGATTCTCATATCAAATTTTCTTATGGTCACTCCTTAATTGTCCACATCAAATCTAATGATGAAATCATTGTTTTTCAAGAGGAAAATGATGGCAAACTATTTATTCTCAATAATAGAGCTACACTTTTGGGAAATGCTGTAAATATTTGCTGCATTGGTCCAAACTCTTCCGAGTTTGAAAATAGATATGATATATTGGCTAGGTCTCAGATGTGCAAACTGAAATTGCACTCTTTTGCGAAGGATGTCCAACGTGTTACTTTCACAACTCCTTCCTCAGAGTTCCTTTTGATTCCATTTGGTTCTTCTAAAGCTCTCGACCTAGAAATTTGCATAACTTCCATATACCCCATGTCCATGGTACCTGATAAGTGTTTAAAAGTGATATATTTCATATAGGAGTTTAGGCATTTTAGTGACTTGTTTTGCAAGATTCTCTATGGAAAACTCCAAATATCGTGTTAATATGTCATTTATGCTTTTGAGCCTTATTCTACCCTTTTTGTGCAGGAAAATACAAGCAAGGAGCAAGAAAAGTCAAAACTCAAGGAAGCCACGCCATTAGCGTGTCCTACGCTATTAGCGTGAGGAAGAAAAGCCCAAGGTCAGAAGGGTACGCCAATGGCGCACCTAGAGCGTGAATCTGGAGCACTTGTGAAGAATACGCCATTAGCGTAAGCTACGCTATTAGCGTAATCACTCCAGAAAGGTACGCTAATAGCGTACCTGGAGCGTAGCAGGCCATGAAGAACCACGCCATTAGCGTGAGAGACGCTATTAGCGTAATGAGTCCAGAAAGCTACGCCATTAGCGTGGCTGGAGCGTAGAAGCAGGGCAAGGCCAACGTGGCAGCAGCCCATTGGCCAGATTATAGGCCGACTTACCACGCTATTAGCGTGGCAGGCACTATTAGCGTAGGTACAAAAACACAGGCCCATATAAATAGCATTCTTACCTCTCTTTTAGGTCATTCACTATTCCATTAAAACATTTTATACATTTCTAGAGAGAGGTTAGAGCTATTTCAAAGAGAGAAACACAAAGCAAGTGATTAAGAAGTAGATTCAACCCTAGATTCATTGAGACATCAAGGATCTTGGCATGGAATCTTCATCTTTCCTTCATTCCTTGCATTAGTTTACATGTCTATGTGTAACTATCACCTTCTTTGTAGTATTGAGGTAACAATCAAGCTATTATGTAATCTTTTGATCTTTTAATATATAAGGTTCTAGCTTAATGATTCAATATTGTTGTTATTCTTGCTTTTAATGCTTTCAAAGAGATTCAAGATGATTTGGACACGAACTCTTGAATCTAGAACTAGAATAACAATCTATCTTATGTTATATCACTCTTGACAAGTTTGTAAACCTTTGATAATTACTATTAATCAAGATTTTAATGCTTTCGGATACTTAATCAGGCTGGACATGGTCGATTAAGTTATCCAATCGACTTTGTTATCGTTTAAGGAATTTGGACACGAATGTTTAAACGCTAACTTGGAAATAACGATGTCGCTTTGGACACGAAGGATGTTGTAGAAATGATTGTAATAATATTGGTTATAAAGCTAGAGTCTGTTAATCGATCGAGAGATTGCTGCTGTTATGCTTGCTCGTTATCTTATACCGCAAGCGAAATAGTTCGATCCCCTCTCGTTTTTACTTTTATGTCATCTTTGGATATAGTGTTACAAACAAACAAATTATATCCAAACCCTTAATGTGAAATATTGTGAAAATGCTTATGATATAACGCAACTGCCTGTGGAAAACGATCCTATATATACTCACGTGTACATAGTTATATGACATGTAGAAATCCTACATCAAAATGGCGCCGTTGCCGGGGAGTAGCGTATTTTATGTTATAAGTTTTGAAACAATTTTGTCATGTTAAGTCAATTTTGCACAAAATTCTTTCATGCATATACTTATACACTTATATCATTCATTATTTTTGATGCTAACCACCTGGTATAGTCTTGGTAAACTTTGTTTATGCGAGGTACCGTTTCTAAAGAAGACCTTCAATTTGATCCAGAAATAGAGAAAACTGCTAGGTTACTTAAGAAGCAAACAAAGGAAGCTAAGAGATTAGCCAGGCTGGCTCAGCCGGAATCATCTAGTTCTATTCACTCTCCTTCGGGTTCGGTTCAGACACTTACTCCGGGTGGTTCTCTACACACAACTCCACCATCATCACCGGAAAGGGAAACTATTGTAACTATGGCTAATGAAGATGAGAATGCTCTTCCAAGTTGGATTAGTCCAAGAAGGCTTGCTAACCTTGGTAATCAAAATGCCAAGCAAGTCGAGTTGAAATCGGGGTTGATAAATTTGATAACTCAGAATCAATTCACTGGAATGGATCATGAAGACCCTTACAAGCATCTCACAAATTTTTATGTTACCGCCGGTACTCTTGGTATGAAGGAAGATGAGGAAGAACCAATGTTTTGCAAATTATTTCCTCACTCTTTGATTGGTAAGGCTAAGGAGTGGTACTTAGATCAACCTACTTCTTTGATGAAAGATTGGCCTGCATTGGAGAAAATGTTTCAAGAGAGGTTCTTTCCGGAGGATAGGCATCTTGAAGCTAAAACATCACTCACAACTTTTTCTCAAGGTCAAAGTGAGTCTCTATGTGATGCTTGGGAGCGATACAAGTCTTTGCTTAGGAGCTGTCCTAAGCATGGTTATGATAGCCAGATGCAAATCTACCTATTTCGTCAAGGGCTTCAAGACATGTCCAAGACGATGCTAGATGCAAGTGCTGGAGGATCTATTGCTTTGAAAAGTCCAGCTGATGCTGTAAAAATCATTAACCAAATGGCTCTCAACACAAGAAAATCTTCTCACAACCGGAATCCTAATCAAAGGAAAGCCGGTATCCTTGAACTAGAAGCAAACGATGCAGTTTTGGCTCAAAATAAGCTTCTCACTCAACAAATAGAAGCCATGCAAAAGGAGATGAGAGCTATGCCAAAACAAATTCTTGAATCTCTCAAGCAAGAAGGAGGAACATCTCAGGTAAATGCTTGTGAGCTTTGCACGGGAGATCATCCCACTGGCTTTTGTCCCACACCCGGTTCTTTCGAAGAAGAGGTAAATTATGTGGGAAACCAACAAAGACCAAACCAACCACAACAAGCCGGAACTTCACAACAAGCTCAAAATCCGGGTACTTCCAATTTCCAAGGAAGATATCCGGCCAATCAAAACCAACAAAGACCTTGGAGAACACCTTACAACAATAACTATCAATATCCACAATCAAACTTCTACCAACAACCTTACCCTCAATTCCAACAACCATTCAATAATCAATACCAATTTCCACCACCAAATAACCCCCAACAACCTAACAATTCCCAAAGCACCGAAGAAACCTTGAAGCAATTCATGCAAATGTCCATGGCTAACCAGAAAAACACCGACGCGTCCATCAAAGGCCTTGAAACGCAAGTTGGTCAGTTAGCACAACAAATGGCTCAAGGTCCTCCGCAAGTGGGAACTTTCACCGCTAACACTCAACCAAATCCTAAGGAGCATCACAAGGCATAGCAGTCAAAAGTTATTGCTACAAGGAGTGGTAGAGTAGTAGGTAAAGGGGTAGGTGTAGATATTGTTGTTGAAGAGAAGGATGATGAAGTTGTCAATGAGGAGGTAAAAGAGAAGTTCGAGGAGGATGTTGTAGAGATAGAGAAGGAAGTGTATATAAAGAATAAAGAAGAATTAGTTGAAAAAGAAAAAAATCAAAAAAAAGATCTAGTGGAACAAGAGGAGATGGAGAGGAAGAATAAAGATGTGGGGAAAGATAAAGGGAAGAAACAAGAAGTTGAGAAGCAAGTGGTGGCTCAACGCTTACCATACCCACATGCTCCATCGAAGAAAGACAAAGAGCGACAATATGCAAGGTTTGTTGAACTCTTCAAGAAGTTGCAAATTGATATACCATTCTCAGAAGCCTTGGAGCAAATGTCGGTCTATGCAAAATTCATGAAAGATATCCTTTCCAAGAAAAGAAGAGTCAACGATGAAGAGACAATCCAAATTGATGCCAATTGTAGTGCTATTATTCAAAGAACGTTGCCTAAGAAAGAGCAAGATCCGGGAAGAGTCACTCTACCGGTAGCTATTGGCACAACACATGTAGGTAAAGCACTACTTGATCTTGGATCAAGCATCAATCTCATGCCTTTGTCCGTTGCCAAAAGAGTTGGTGACCTTTGTATAAAGCGGACTAGGATGATGTTGCAATTGGCCGACAAATCCTTTGCAAAACCACTAGTTATGGCCGAAGATGTTCTTGTAAAAGTGGACAAATTTATTTTTCCGGCTGACTTTGTGGTTATGGATGTCGAAGAAGATGAGGATGTGCCTATCTTAATGGGAAGGAATTTCATGCAAACGGCTCGGATGATGATTGATCTTGATGATAATATCATGAAGGTCAAGGTAAATGATGAAGAGGTTACCTTCAACATCCGAGAAGCCTTGAAGTACTCGAAAGACAAGGGTGCATGTTTCAAAATGGATGCAACCGATGAAGTCATCTTGACTACTCGGAAGCAATTGCACAATAGAACACCCCTTGAGAGTGCTTTGGTGGACGCACTCAATGCTATTGATGAAGACGAAGCAAGAGCTATTGAAGAGTGTTTGAAGGAGCTAGATTCCTTGAAGGAGATTCTTCCTAATCAAGCCATACTTGAGGATTTGAAAGAAGAATCCAAGGAAGAAGCAAAAGTTGATGACACCAAGGTAGAATTGAATGTTTTACCATCTAATTTGAAATATGTTTTTCTTGAGAAAGATGGTACAAAACCGGTGATCATTAGTAGCTCCTTGTCAATCGATGAACAAACAAAGTTGGTAAAGGTCCTCAAGGCCAACAAGGAAGCGATAGGGTGGAAATTATCCGACTTGAAAGGGATAAGTCCATCTTATTGTATGCACAAGATTATGATGGAAGAAAACTTCAAGCCGGTAGCACAACCACAACGCCGCTTAAATCCAAACATGAAAGAGGTGGTGCGAAAGGAAGTAGTGAAGTTGCTTGAAGCCGGCATGATCTATCCTATCTCGGATAGTGCTTGGGTAAGCCCGGTTCAAGTAGTTCCCAAGAAAGGAGGAATGACGGTGATCACTAATGATAAAGATGAGTTGATCCCAACTAGAACCGTCATCGGATGGAGGATGTGTATAGATTATAGAAGACTCAATCAAGCAACAAGGAAGGATCACTTCCCCTTGCCCTTCATGGATCAAATGTTTGAAAGACTCTCCGGTCAATCCTTTTATTGCTTCCTAGATGGTTACTCCGGTTACAATCAAATCGCCATGAACCCAGATGATCACGAGAAGACGGCTTACACTTGCCCCTTTGGTATTTTTGCTTATCGAAGAATGCCATTTGGTTTGTGTAATGCACCCGCAACTTTTCAACGGTGTGTTCAAGCAATCTTCTCCAATTTTATTGGTAAATGCATGGAGGTGTTCATGGATGATTTCTCAGTTTTTGGTTCGTCATTTGATATGTGTTTGAATAGCTTGGATACCGTGCTGAAGCGGTGTATTGAAACTAGCTTGGTGCTCAATTGGGAGAAATGTCACTTCATGGTTACCGAGGGTATTGTCCTTGGTCATAAGATTTCTGCTAAGGGTATTGAGGTAGACCAAGCAAAGGTCGATGTAATTGGAAAGCTTCCACCACCGGTGAATGTCAAAGGTGTTCGGAGTTTTCTTGGTCATGCCGGATTTTACCGGAGATTCATTAAAGACTTCTCAAAGATAGCAAAGCCTATGAGCAACTTGCTCAACAAAGATAAGTCTTTTATTTTTGATAATGAATGTCTTTTAGCATTTGAAACTTTGAAAGAAAGATTGACCACTGCACCAATAATCATTGCTCCTAATTGGAATTTAAATTTTGAATTAATGTGTGATGCAAGTGATTACGCTGTTGGTGCGGTCTTGGGTCAACGTAAGGACAAAATTTTTCATGTTATTCACTATGCAAGTAAGGTTTTAAATGAGGCACAAATCAATTATGCCACAACTGAAAAAGAGTTACTTGCAATAGTTTATGCAATGGAGAAATTTCGTTCTTACCTTGTAGGTTCCAAAATTGTTGTTTATACTGACCATGCAGCTATCAAGTATCTCCTTACTAAGTCCGACTCAAAGCCAAGGCTCATCCGTTGGATGTTGTTGCTTCAAGAGTTTGACTTAGAGATCAAAGATAAGAAAGGCACGGAGAATCTTGTAGCTGATCACCTTTCAAGGTTGACAAACAATGAGGTAACCAAGAATGAACCGGAAGTTCGTGAAGAATTTCCCGACGAAAGGTTGCTTGCAATCAATGTGAGACCGTGGTTTGCCGACATGGTGAACTACAAAGCAACCGGGTTCATTTCGGAAGATTTTGAATGGCAACAACGCAAGAAGTTCCTCCATGATGCTAACCACTATGTGTGGGATGAGCCTTATTTGTTCAAAATTGGAGCGGACAATCTCTTGCGTAGGTGTGTGGATGATGAAGAGGCAAAGAAGATCCTATGGCAATGTCATAATTCGCCCTATGGAGGTCACTTCAACGGGGAGAGAACAACCGCAAAGGTACTTCAATCCGGGTTCTATTGGCCAACTCTTTTTAAAGATGCCAATTTACATTGCAAGCATTGTGATGAATGCCAAAGAACCGGATCAATGTCAAAGAGAAATGAGATGCCTCTACAACTCATCCTTGAAGTGGAAGTGTTTGATTGTTGGGGTATAGATTTTGTTGGCCCTTTTCCTTCATCATATTCAAACGAGTACATCTTGGTAGCTGTTGATTATGTTTCAAAGTGGGTGGAAGCCGATAGCAAGACGGTAGTGAAGTTCCTAAAGAAGAATATTTTCACCCGGTTTGGTACACCAAGAGTTCTTATTAGTGATGGAGGGTCACACTTTTGCAACACACAACTTGCCAAGGCCCTAGATCATTATGGAGTCAAGCACAAAGTAGCATCACCGTATCATCCGCAAACGAATGGACAAGCCGAAGTTTCCAACCGGGAGGTCAAACGAATACTTGAGAAGACGGTCTCTACATCTCGGAAGGATTGGTCGGCTAAACTTGATGAAGCTTTGTGGGCATATATGACTGCATACAAGTCTCCTATAGGCCTCACTCCTTTCCAAATGGTCTATGGTAAATCTTGTCACTTACCGGTCGAGCTCGAACATAAAGCATTTTGGGCATTGAAGTTCCTAAACTTTGATCAAGAGAAGGCCGGTGAAAGAAGAAAAGTTCAAATGCATGAGCTTGAAGAATTGAGAAATCAAGCTTATGAATCTTCAAAGCTCTACAAAGAAAGGACCAAGAAGTATCATGACAAGAAGATCATTCTGAGACAATTCATGCCGGGGCAAATGGTGTTACTTTTCAATTCAAGACTAAGACTGTTTCCGGGCAAATTGAAGTCTAAGTGGTCCGGACCTTTCATGGTTAAAGAGGTCAAACCATATGGAGCTGTTGAGCTTGAGGATCCAATCACAAAGGCCAACTGGACTGTGAATGGGCAGAGACTTAAGCCCTACTTCGGTGGTGAAATTGATCGGTGTTTGTCGACGATTTCACTAATCGAGCCATGATTTCTTCAAAATGCGTCAAGCTCAGGACGTAAAACAAGCTCTTGCTGGGAGGCACACCCAGCTTTGTAAGTATTTTTTTTATGTTTATTGCATATAGTAGTAGTACATAAGCATTGAAAGCTGAATTGAAACAACAAAGAAAAAAACTGATCCTGAAGCATCACGCTAATAGCGTAAATTTCGCTATTAGCGTGGGAGCTACAGAAAGCTACGCTAATAGCGTAGGTTTGGCGTAGGAGAAAATTTTTTGGTGGGCCCAGGGGATTAACTCCCCTTAACTTCCCACAACCCACTCCTCTTCCCTTTTTACGGTTTCATTCTTCCTTTTTTCACGCTCACACACAAAAACTTCTCTCACTCACACACTAACCCTAAAAAATCAAAACCCTTTTCTTGTGGTTCAATTGGTTCCAAGCTGATAGAGGTTTGGCAAGTGCACCAAATACTATCGAAGTAGTAAAAATATCGATCCCACGAGGACTATTTTTAACTTCAATAATTCAATTGCGTTATAGAAATAGGATGTGTAAAGTTTATTTTTTAGTTTGCCACTAGGCAGAAGATTTGGTTTGATTTTATGAAATCAAATAAAAGAGAATAAAGATTTGATTAAGAAAATATGGAGAGAAAGATGAGATCAGATCCGTCGAATCCTCTAAGTTCCCCTAATTGGTCTACTGCACCTATTTGTTATGAATCCTTTTCTAATTTACGATGATTAACAAAATAGCCCTAATCAATCCCTTGAGTTAGGACCCTCTTCTTAAACTACAGCCCCTAATTCCTTAGGTGGTCTAATAATTCTTGAAGGTTTTACCGAACGTTAACCTATTATCACTAACAAACGATTATCTATTCCTAGACTAACCCTGTTTATTAGAACAATTCAATTAGGTCTAAGTTGAAATCCATGGTCAGTGGTCATTCATTCTCACTACATCATGTTTATATGTGATCAAGATATAAAAAGCATTAAGAACAATTGAATTGAATAAACTAGAATTGAATTCATAAATAAAATAGAGTTTCACAGCAACATGTGTCAATTAGGGTTACAAAGATTCATCTCGGATCTAATCTCTAAGAGATTTAGCTACTCATAATCGAGTTTACAAATAGCATAATCAATGAAATAATTAAAACATACATGAATTGGTAAAAGGATGAAGAAATCGCCCTTCTAGCCGTCTCCGATGTCTCAAAATCGCACTTTGCTCTCCAAAATCGTAACCCATGTTCTTCAGATTGAGTGCAGTATTTATAGAAGCCATGGGCCTGACCCGTCAAAATCGCGCCGCGCCATGTATATAGGCGTGCCGCGATTTCCCTCAAACAGGGAGGATGTAACTTTGCTTCAAAAATCGCAGCACGGCTTGAAATTGGCATGGCGCGATTTCCTTCGAACAGACTTCAATATTTAAGCTTTTTGCACTCCAGAACAGTATAAATTGCATGAGAACTCTATCAAAATGTCACAATAAGTCCTAAAAATTACGTAATGACAGCATGTCATCACAACCCCAAACTTAAACCATTCCTTGTCCTCAAGGAATTTGCTTGCAACAGTGACAAACGACAGTAAAATAACAGTTACCTGACAAAACGATAGTACCCAAAAGTTCATTCTCCTTCTAGCTAAAGATGAGCTAGTTTGACTTGTTCGCATCCACCAATTCATAACTCCAAGCATTCAAATTGAAATAGGGTTCTACTAGTCGACATGCAGGTCTACATATTACCATACGCTTGAAAAGTTTCTAAACATCAATCAAAGTCAATATCATTACACACTTTTGAGGTCTTTAGGGTTATAACGGGGCTTAGGTGAAAGGTGGGATATATTTGGATAAGTAGGCTACACAAAATTTGAGTTAGGCATTCCTACGGAAGTTAAAGCACAAAATTCAATCCTGCAATCATTCACCTTGTGGAAATACAATCAATGCAAAGGTACTAGAGAACATTTTTTAACATTTAGGGACAATCGAGTTTGAAGTTACTCGGATTTTCATTGTTTTGTTCCTTTTTCATCATTCAATTTCTTTTTTTTTTGATACACCATTTTTGTGTGTATTTTGCATGACAATTTCATATTTTATTCATTTTGTTCTCTTATTCTCTAGTACCCCCACCCCAAACTTAGTTGGTTGCAAATTCCAATAGCAACCCCAAACTTAATCTTTAGCAACATTCTACAATGCCTTAACTCAGAAAATATATTAATGGACAAGTCCTAAAAGTCTCTAGGCTTGTAATGTAGTTTGTCACCGAACAAAAAGTTCTAATCCTACCGGCTCACAATTGGTTAAGAAAGGATAAATTTAACAAATTAAAACAGGGTAGGCTTCAAAAAGGCTCACAGGACCAAGCACTTTTGCCTCAGTGTGTAATTGACAAAGACCAATCAATAATAGAGAAACAATACAAGTTCTAGAAATGTAGTTGCATGGAAAACTAATCTAAATATAAGTAAATTGAAAAACAAATTTGGCAATGAACCTTATGGCTGAGATTTCTGGGAGTATGTGACTACCTAGCAACGCCGTACACTTCGCCTTTGAATCAAGTCACCCCTCCTTTAGAACTTTTGGAATACCGTTTCATCAAACAACTGTTACTAAACTGGAATAGGTCACATGAAACAAAACAAATTCATTAATAATAAACAAGTGCAGGAGCAATTACAATAGGGAAATAAGTTCAATGGACTTCGACATAAAAAAAAGAAAATAAAGAAAATGAATTGAAAACAAAGTAAATCTAGTGGGTTGCCTCCCACTCAGCGCTTCTTTATCGTCACTAGCTTGACTGCTAAGGATCCTCAGAGGTCCTTCAGAATGAGTGCCACCCTTCCTTTTGGTAGGTCGCCACCTAAGTATGGTTTAACTCTTTGTCCATATGGTGACACACTTTTGACCAAGAATGGTCCAGACCATTTTGACTTGAGCTTCCCAGGAAACAACTTCAACCTGGAATTATACAACAAAACTAGTTGTCCACAATTAATATCCCTAGGCACTAAGTTTTTGTCATGATACCTTTTTGTCCTGGCTTTATAGATGAGCGCATTTTCATACGCTCTAAGCCTCATCTCCTCAAGTTCATTAAGTTTCAAAATTCTTTTCTTACCAGCGGCTACTTGATCAAAATTTAAGGCCTTAATGGCCCAATAAGCTTTATGTTCTAGCTCGACTGGAAGATGACATGCCTTCCCATAGACTAACTGATAGGGTGAGAACCCCAGATGGGTCTTAAAGGCTGTCCTATATGCCCACAGTGCGTCATCTAGTTTCCTAGACCAATCTTTCCTATTTGACGCAACTGTCTTCTCCAGAATCTGTTTCAGCTGTCGGTTTGAAACCTCTGCTTGACCACTAGTTTGTGGGTGATAGGGAGTTGCAACTTTGTGCTTAATGTTATACTTTTTGAGCACATTTTCAAGAAAATTATTGCAAAAATGCTTCCCCCCATCACTGATCAATACTCTAGGGGTTCCAAACCTAGTGAAAATATTCTTTTGAAGGAAGTTGACAACCGTTTTGGCATCATTAGCAACACATGGTATCGCTTCAACCCACTTTGTGACATAATCAACACAGACTAGAATATGGAGATAAGAGTAAGAGGAAGGGAATGGTCCCATAAAATCAATACCCCAACAATCAAATGGTTTAACTTCAATGATTCCTTTTAGGGGCATTTCATTCCTCTTTGATATGTTACCTGTCCTTTGGCATCTGTCACATCTTGTGACAAAGTCGTGGCAATCTTTGAAAAGGGTGGGCCACCAGAATCCACTTTGCAAAATTTTTGCAGCTGTTCTTTCTCCACTGTGGTGGCCTCCATAAGCTGAGCTATGGCAGTGCCACATGATACTATGTGCTTCCTCACCTGCAACACAACGTCTAATCAACCCGTCAGTACCTACCTTAAACAGATACGGGTCATCCCACAAGTAGTGGTTTGCATCTTTGAAGAACTTTTTCCTCTGAGGGTAGGTCAGATCATCAGGAACTATGTTGCCGGCCTTAAAGTTTGCCATGTCAGCAAACCAAGGTCTTTCTCCAATAGCAAACAACTGTTCATCGGGGAACTCGGCCTTTATGGCCTTCTCCTTCTTTGTCACCTCATCATTCTCCAGCCTTGAGAGGTGGTCAGCTACCACGTTCTCGACTCCCTTCTTGTCACGAATTTCAAGATCAAATTCTTGCAATAATAGGATCCACCTCAACAGTCGAGGCTTTGAATCCCCTTTAGTTAAGAGATATTTGAGAGCTGCATGATCTGTAAAAACAATGACTTTGGAGCCTATTAGATAAGAACGAAATTTTTCCAATGCAAAGATTACCGCAAGCAATTCCTTTTCAGTTGTGGAATAGTTAACTTGATTTTCATTTAAAACCTTGCTTGCATAGTAAATTGCATGAAAAATTTTGTTCTTGCGTTGGCCTAGGACTGCACCAACAGCATAATCACTTGCATCACACATAAGTTCAAAAGGTAAATCCCAATCGGGTGCAATGATTATTGGTGCAGTCACCAACTTGTTTTTAATCAAAGAAAAAGCATTTAGACATTCAGAATCAAAATTAAACTCGTTTTCTTTGACCAAGAGGTTACAGAGGGGTTTGGAAATTTTAGAAAAGTCTTTTATGAACCGCCGATAGAAACCGGCATGCCCCAAGAAACTCCTCACTCCTTTAACGTTGACGGGTGGAGGAAGTTTCTCTATAACCTCTATCTTGGTTTGGTCCACCTCAATGCCTTTAGCACTTATTTTATGCCCCAAAACTATACCTTCAGTTACCATAAAATGACATTTTTCCCAATTCAAAACAAGGTTAGTTTCGGTGCATCTTTTAAGTACAGCATTTAAATGGAACAAGCATTGATCAAAAGACTTACCAAAAACAGAAAAGTCGTCCATAAATACCTCTATGTTCTTCTCTATCATATCAGAGAAGATGGAAAGCATGCACCTTTGAAAGGTTGCCGGCGCATTACACAGCCCAAAGGGCATCCTTCGGTAAGCAAAGACTCCAAATGGACAAGTGAAGGCAGTCTTTTCTTGATCCTCCGGAGCCACTGCAATTTGATTATACCCCGAATACCCATCCAAGAAGCAATAAAAAGCTTGGCCAGCCAATCTCTCAATCATTTGATCCATGAATGGTAATGGAAAGTGGTCCTTTCTTGTTGCGGTATTCAACCTCCGGTAGTCTATACACATTCTCCAACCAGTGACGGTGCGGGTAGGTATCAATTCATTTTTTTCATTTGCTACCACCGTCATTCCTCCTTTCTTGGGTACCACATGAACTGGACTTACCCATGAGCTATCTGAGATAGGGTAGATCATACCTGCATCTAGTAACTTCAGCACCTCTTTCTTCACCACTTCCTTCATTGTTGGGTTAAGTCTCCTTTGAGGTTGAACCACCGGTTTGTATTCAGCCTCCATGTGTATTTTATGCATGTAATAAGCTGGACTAATACCCTTCAAATCAGAAATGTTCCACCCCAAAGCTCCTTGATTGTCTCTTAACACCCTCATTAATTTTTCTTCTTCCAAAGGTGTCAAGGTATTGCTGATGATTACTGGTTTAGAGGCATCCTTAGTGAGAAAAACATATTTCAAGTGAGAAGGGAGTTCTTTTAATTCTGTATTTTTCTCTCCTTCTCCACTCAAAATAGGAGCATCCATAGAGTACTTACCCATTAATTCTTCTATTTTTACCGGACCCAACTCTTGCTTGCTTGCTTCTAGTTGCTTCACACAATCACTTACTTCAAGATCTTCATCATCTCCACATCTTGCTATAGAATTCACAATTGCACGTTCAAGAGGGTGTGTTGGTTGATGTTCACAAGAGTCATCTTTAACTATTTCTTCAACAATGTCAATCCGGTAACACTTGGGATTTTCATCTTTGTGCTTCATGGCCTCAAATATATTAAACACTACTTGCTCCTTATGGAATCTCAACATTAGCTCTCCTTTCTCAATGTCAATCAAAGCAGGGCCAGTTGCAAGGAAAGGTCTTCCTAGAATGAGTGGCATATCCTCATCTTCAGCCATATCTAAGATCACAAAATCTGCTGGGAACACCAAGTCATTAACCTTGACTAGCACATCTTCAAGCACACCGAAAGGATAAGAGATTGACCGATCAGCTAAAGTAATGGTCATTCTTGTTGGTTTTGGTTCCCCACACTTAAGTTTCTTCATCATTGAAAGAGGCATCAGGTTTATACTTGCTCCCAAGTCACATAAAGCTCTTCCAATGTCTACTGGTCCAATTGAACAAGGGATAGTAAATGCACCAGGATCCTTCAGCTTAGGTGGCAGCTTCTTTTGAAGAATAGCACTACAATTTTCAGAAAGTGCAATGTTCTCATCATCCTTAGGCTTCCTTCGTTTAGTCAACAAGTCTTTCATGAACTTAGCATATAACGGCATTTGATCAAGAGCTTCGCCGAAAGGAATATTCACCTGAAGTTGTGAGAAAAGTTGCCTGAACTTCTTGAATTGACCTTCATCCTTTTCTTTCTTCTTTGAAAGGTGAGGGTATGGAAGCTTCACATATGATGGAATAACCTGTGGTTTGTCTCCATCCTTCAATATTTGACTCTTTGTCTTCCTCAAGATTGAATCTTCATCAATTAACTTCTCACTTTTTTCTCCCTCTATTTTTTCCTTCCTTTCTTTTTCAACTACACCCTCATCATTTTTTTCAACTACATCATTCTCCTCCACCTCAACTACATCATCAACCTTCTTTGGAGCTTTTGGAACTAAAGGTGTCAAAACCTTTTTGCTCCTCAATTCAATAGCATTACAAGACTCATTCTTAGGGTTGTCTTTAGTGTTACCTGAGAATCCGCCTTTGTTTTGTTCAGCCAATTGCTTAGCTAATTGCCCCAGTTGAGTTTCAAGCATCTTCCTAGAAGCTTCATTGTTCTTTCTTTCAGCTTCTTGACTCTTCTTCATCTCTTCAAAGTTGCCTTGAGTCATCTTCATGAAGTTCATCATAGTTTCCTCAAGAGCTGATGGCTTCCTTTGTTGTTGTTGAGGAGGAGTGAGCATCTGAGAGTTCAAAGCATTGTTATTTGAGTAGCTTAGATTTGGATGCTTATTGATGCCCGAATTGTAGTATTGATTCTGCCTTTGATAACCTCCCATGAAGTTAGCTTCTTCACTTGATCCTTCTGGAACACATTCACCGTTGGGATGTTCTTCACCACATAAGTCACACTTGATTGCAGCCACTTGTTGTGGCTTATGAGCCAAAGTGAAGCCTTCAAACTCCTTAGTTAGAGCTTCGATTTGTTTGTTCATAGCTGCTTGGTTAGCAAGGATAGCAGTTTGTTCACTCACCCCAAACACTCCTCGTTCTTTCTTCTTAGCTTCAGCCCGATACTCATTTCCAGCCATGTTCTCAATTAAAGCCTGGACTTCATGATCAGTTTTGCTCTTGAGACTACCTCCCGCGGAAGCATCTAAGAACATTCTAGTGTTTGGTGTTACCCCCTCAGTGAAGATTTGGAGGTATTGTTTCTCGGTGAACTCATGATTAGGGCACCTCTTAAGAAGCAAATTGAATCGCTCCTAAGCATCATACAATGATTCACCTTCTCCTTGCTTGAAGTTAGAGATCTCCATCTTCTTTTCCCAATATTTAGACATAGGGAAATATTTCTCCAAGAACTTCAGCTCTAACTCTTCCCATGTTTGGACAGTCCCGTTTGGTATTGTTAGCAACCAATCTTTTGCCCTTCCCGTCAAGGTGAAAGGAAATAGCCTTAGTTTCTTTTGTGCTTCCGTCACGGTGGCTGGTTGCACACAAAACTCGCAGGTTTCAGCAAAGCGACTCAAGTGTTCATGAGGACTCATAGCTTCAGTCCCATCGAATTGCTTGTCCCTCAAACCGTTGAGGACAGTTTTCTTGATGTCGAAAGCTACGGGGTTAGCTGGTTGAAAAGTGTGGGTCAGTTGACCGCGATGAGTGGCTAACCCGTAGTCTCCTAACTTAGGTCTCGGTGGTACAACTCCTTCTCCTTCCATAGTTGCAGATTTAGGAGAAGAGATCGTTTCAGATTCAGTTGAGAGTGGCTCCGGTATTTGTTCTCGAACACCCGGTGGAACGGACTGAGCTAACCTTTGCAACCGAACAGCTTTCCGAAGTGCTCTAGCAGTCCTTTCAATTTCCGGATCGTACTCTAAGTCGTCTGAGCTCTGTTTACCTCGCATAAATAGCAAAATACCTTAGTAGCACTGCACAACGCAAAGTAATCAAGTGAATATGAAAACAGAAAAATAAAAATTAAAAAACAGAAATTTAAATTGCAAAAACCCTAAATTATAACGTAATTGCCTTGTTGAAAAAATTCAACAGTCCCCGGCAGCGGCGCCAAAAACTTGATAGAGGTTTGGCAAGTGCACCAAATACTATCGAAGTAGTAAAAATATCGATCCCACGAGGACTGTTTTTAACTTCAATAATTCAATTGCGTTATAGAAATAGGATGTGTAAAGTTTATTTTTTAGTTTGCCACTAGGCAGAAGATTTGGTTTGATTTTATAAAATCAAATAAAAGAGAATAAAGATTTGATTAAGAAAATATGGAGAGAAAGATGAGATCAGATCCGTCGAATCCTCTAAGTTCCCCTAATTGGTCTACTGCACCTATTTGTTATGAATCCTTTTCTAATTTACGATGATTAACAAAATAGCCCTAATCAATCCCTTGAGTTAGGACCCTCTTCTTAAACTACAGCCCCTAATTCCTTAGGTGGTCTAATAATTCTTGAAGGTTTTACCAAACGTTAACCTATTATCACTAACAAACGATTATCTATTCCTAGACTAACCCTGTTTATTAGAACAATTCAATTAGGTCTAAGTTGAAAGCCATGGTCAGTGGTCATTCATTCTCACTACATCATGTTTATATGTGATCAAGATATAAAAAGCATTAAGAACAATTGAATTGAATAAACTAGAATTGAATTCATAAATAAAATAGAGTTTCACAGCAACATGTGTCAATTAGGGTTACAAAGATTCATCTCGGATCTAATATCTAAGAGATTTAGCTACTCATAATCGAGTTTACAAATAGCATAATCAATGAAATAATTAAAACATACATGAATTGGTAAAAGGATGAAGAAATCGCCCTTCTAGCCGTCTCCGATGTCTCAAAATCGCACTTTGCTCTCCAAAATCGTAACCCTTGTTCTTCAGATTGAGTGCAGTATTTATAGAAGTCATGGGCCTGACCCGTCAAAATCGCGCCGCGCCATGTATATAGGCGTGGCGCGATTTCCCTCAAACAGGGAGGATGTAACTTTGCTTCAAAAATCGCAGCACGGCTTGAAATTGGCGTGGCGCGATTTCCTTCGAACAGACTTCAATATTTAAGCTTTTTGCACTCCAGAACAGTATAAATTGCATGAGAACTCTAACAAAATGTCACAATAAGTCCTAAAAATTACGTAATGACAGCATGTCATCACAAGCATTCATCCTTGCATCATTCATTCTTGCTTGCATCCAATCACTACACTAACAGGTTTGATTCTCCTTCCTTTCCTTGTTTTTGAATTGAGAAATACATGTTTTGACATGATTAGCAATGGTTAGGGTTAGGGTTAGAATTTTGCTTTGTGATTAGAGACTGTTATTCATTGATTATAGTTTGAAAAGGAACAAGAATCATAACCCACATGCAACAAACATTCATCTTTTGATTTTGACCCATTTTGTAAAAATTGAAAAATAAGGGTTTTGAATGATTTGTGTGCCAATGTTGTGATTCTGATTCCTTTTCAAGATTATATTGTGTTTTAGAGACATAGGATGAAACCTAGGGCTGAAAATTGCTGGTTTGTGCTGTGAAATTGCAGGAACAAGAATTTTGAAAATTTGAAAATTGCAGGTACGAAGAAATACGCTAATAGCGAAATTTACGCTAATAGCGAAATTTTTCCAGAAAATTTCGCTATTAGCGTGGCAGGCGCTAATAGCGTAGTTCTTCATACTTGCCCAGATTTTCAAAATTTTTGATGTTTTTAAATGACCAATTCTAGTTTGTGCTAATATTTTCTATGCAATATGTTGGTTTTTCCTGGTTTTGTTGCAGATGGCACCTAAAAATGTTGAGAAAACTACCGGGACCAAACGTCCAAGAGGCAAAGCTGCCTCGACCTCAGCAACACCTGTAACCCCAAACCGTTTTCCCACCCCTGTCCACTCTGCCAGGTTTAAGAAGATGGCTCAATACAAAACCTGGCACGAGAAAACTTTTGACATTCACCCCGATGGTGAACATTGTGACCTCCTTTACATTTTCACTGATCGTAAGTGGCATAAACTCCTTTTTCCTACAACTGAGATTAACACTGATTTAGTAAATGAGTTCTATTGCAATGCTACACCTGATGCCTCACCCACTACCCTGGCTGATGCCTTTTCTTGGACTTCATATGTGAGAGGGAAGCAAATCCCTTTTGATAGGGATTCAATCAATGAATTCCTAGGCAATCCCTTAGTCCTTCCACCTTTAGAAGATCCAACTGACCCTCCTTTGTGTACTTATGCTAAGAGAAATGCTCAAGGGAACTGGACCTATGAGCAAATTGAGCGGGACATCATGAACAAGGGTAGGTTCTTTGTGAAGAACGATAAGGAAGAGATCAGACATGCTCTCACAAAAGAGATGAATGCTAAGGCCTGCTTAGTGTTCCAATTTCTTGTCCACAATGCTTTACCCCGAGCCCATACATCCGATGCCCCAAAAGCTGTCCTACCACTCATCTGGTGTATTATGAACAAAGTCAAGGTTGATATTGCTCGCATAATAGCCAATGAGCTGAAGGCTGTGGCGTTAAAGGTTGCCACCGGTGCTAAGAAGGTTGCACTATTCTATCCCGGACTTATCATGGCCTTGCTTAAGGCCCATGGAGTACCCATTACTGGACCCTTTGATGAAGACATTGAGGGGACCATTACTGATACTTCTATCCGCACCTGGGAGAAGAGAGAGCAGCGATGTTCCCAAAGCCACTTTGATGATGATGAGGGTGGCCCATCTGAGGGCCCTGGTTCCTTTGATTTTTCAGGTTTGCAGACTTTCATGCTGGAGCAGCAGATGCATAACCAGTACGTGAGGGACCAGAATAGCTTCTTAATGGATCAGAATGAGGCAATTTGGAGGAGCAACATGGGCATACACCAGGACCTCTACAATGTTCACATGTATCCGGGAAATGCTGATTACCCGGTCATGACACCTGACCAGTACCAGAGCTATGTTCATTGGCCTGAGGGCAGGCCAGGTCCTTATGTGGGGGTGGCAGATGCTGTTGATGATGAGGCTACACCTGAGCCTGAAAATGCTGGAGGTGAAGATGATGATGTGGAGGAGGATCTAGAGATGGATGATGCTGATGCTGATGATGATCAGTGATGTGATCATGGCTTTTTAGTGATGTTTTTTCTTTTCGCTTTCGAACTTTTGCTTTCCTTATTTCATGTTGGAACTTATTTAATTTGGTTGTATTTTGCACTTTGGTTATATTTTGTACTCTTCGAGCACTGTGGTTTTTAGTGCTCGACCTGATACTTTAGTACTTTATATTATTGTGGTTTAATAACTTAGCTTTTTGGTTTTTAACTTATGTTTTGGATGAATTTTTTGTTTATATCTTGCTTGTGTCTCTCAAAAGAAAATTGCTCATGAACAATAAATTTTAAAGTGCTCCATGGAGCCATGTTTGAGCAAAAGCAGGTGAGTGATAATGATATTACTTGTGAGAAAGCGTAAGGCCAAGGTATTGGTTTCCTGCTATTCTAGGTTTTTAATAAGAATTTGAAACTTGTACTTTGCACAAAACATATATCATTTAATTCTTTTCATAAACATAAATATTTTTGAACCACTTAGTACTTAACATAAATGTGAGGTAGCTTCAATCTGTTGTATATATGCTGGAGACCGATAATCACCGTCTAACTTGTTTTAGTTATGTTAAATCTGATAATCATTTTGAATTGTTTGAAAACATGGAAAGGATCAAGGCACTTTTTGAATTGAGAGTAACCTACTTGACCACATAAAGCCTACCTGTGAGAAGAGCGAGTATTTGATACCCCAATCTGAGCCTAATGAATCAAGTCCTCAAACATGAACTGTCAATATTCATAAGCACAATGCTTAGTGAATTTGTCTGAAATTTTTCATAAATCCAGTTCATGCTTGTCTTTGAAAGGACTTTGATAATTTTTAATTTGTTGAACCCTTAACCTCTTTGTACTTTGTCCCTTGCCTTAGGATAGGGGAACATTCAATTAGAGTTTTGTTGTATTTAAGTTGGGGAGAAAAGGAGGCATTATATGTCAAGTTTATGGTGAAAGTGTTAAAATAACCTGACAACATTGAATCAAAGAAAAAAATTGTACATTTGAAAAAGAAAAGAAAAGAAAAAGATAGAGAAAAATCAAAAATAGAATAAGTTGTCAAGGTTATAAGTTTGATTGTTAATCACCAAAGGTTGTAATTCTTGGTAGGGAAGTATATGGATTTCAAGTTGTGATACAAAAAAATGTTCCTCTTTGATAGGCTTTCTGATCAATTGCCCCACATATGACATTTCTTTTGTAGCCCGGCCAAGTTATAACCCTTGCAAGACCTTTTGATCCATGTTTTTATGCTTTTTGAGACGATATTTGGATGGACACCTAACTTAAATAGGATGTTAGCATGATTGTTGGATGTGTGTTCATTACCTCACTTATTGTTATCATATCATTGCATTTACTTTTAAAGAAGTGTGTTAGGTGTGGTTCATAGATAGATATGTTTATGTTTTGAAGTTTATGATGTATAGTTTGTGCTTAGGACATTTTTCGCATTCTTAGTTTGAATCTAGAGTAGCGGAGGACTTCATGCTTGTCCACGCGATCTTATTTGAATCACCATTTGTTTATTTTTGTTTTGAATTGTTTGACACCATGTTGAAAACCTTGTCCAAAGCCTTGTTAGTTTCCTTTTCAATTGATTTGTTCGAGGACAAACAAAAAGCCAAGTTGGGGAGAGTTTGATAAGTGTTTAAAAGTGATATATTTCATATAGGAGTTTAGGCATTTTAGTGACTTGTTTTGCAAGATTCTCTATGGAAAACTCCAAATATTGTGTTAATATGTCATTTATGCTTTTGAGCCTTATTCTACCCTTTTTGTGCAGGAAAATACAAGCAAGGAGCAAGAAAAGTCAAAACTCAAGGAAGCCACGCCATTAGCGTGTCCTACGCTATTAGCGTGAGGAAGAAAAGCCCAAGCTCAGAAGGGTACGCCAATGGCGCACCTGGAGCGTGAATCTGGAGCACTTGTGAAGAATACGCCATTAGCGTAAGCTACGCTATTAGCGTAATCACTCCAGAAAGGTACGCTAATAGCGTACCTGGAGCGTAGCAGGCCATGAAGAACCACGCCATTAGCGTGAGAGACGCTATTAGCGTAATGAGTCCAGAAAGCTACGCCATTAGCGTGGCTGGAGCGTAGAAGCAGGGCACGGCCAACGTGGCAGCAGCCCATTGGCCAGATTATAGGCCGACTTACCACGCTATTAGCGTGGCAGGCGCTATTAGCGTAGGTACAAAAACACAGGCCCATATAAATAGCATTCTTACCTCTCTTTTAGGTCATTCACTATTCCATTAAAACATTTTATACATTTCTAGAGAGAGGTTAGAGCTATTTCAAAGAGAGAAACACAAAGCAAGTGATTAAGGAGTAGATTCAACCCTAGATTCATTGAGACATCAAGGATCTTGGCATGGAATCTTCATCTTTCCTTCATTCCTTGCATTAGTTTACATGTCTATGTGTAACTATCACCTTCTTTGTAGTATTGAGGTAACAATCAAGCTATTATGTAATCTTTTGATCTTTTAATATATAAGGTTCTAGCTTAATGATTCAATATTGTTGTTATTCTTGCTTTTAATGCTTTCAAAGAGATTCAAGATGATTTGGACACGAACTCTTGAATCTAGAACTAGAATAACAATCTATCTTATGTTATATCACTCTTGACAAGTTTGTAAACCTTTGATAATTACTATTAATCAAGATTTTAATGCTTTCGGATACTTAATCAGGCTGGACACGGTCGATTAAGTTATTCGATCGACTTTGTTATCGTTTAAGGAATTTGGACACGAATGTTTAAACGCTAACTTGGAAATAACGATGTCGCTTTGGACACGAAGGATGTTGTAGAAATGATTGTAATAATATTGGTTATAAAGCTAGAGTCTGTTAATCGATCGAGAGATTGCTGCTGTTATGCTTGCTCGTTATCTTATACCGCAAGCGAAATAGTTCGATCCCCTCTCGTTTTTACTTTTATGTCATCTTTGGATATAGTGTTACAAACAAACAAATTATATCCAAACCCTTAATGTGAAATATTGTGAAAATGCTTATGATATAACGCAACTCCCTGTGGAAAACGATCCTATATATACTCACGTGTACATAGTTATATGACATGTAGAAATCCTACATCAGTACCTCCTATCTCCTTTTCTTTGATTTATTTATTTTTTCTTCGTATTAAAGTCTTATTATTTTCTTTTAAATTTTGAATTTATACTCTAGCATTTTATCTGAAATTCATCCGTTTTTCAAATGCAAAAATAGCTTGTTAGTGTTTTCTATTTTTGTATCGGTCTCAAATTTTCTTTTGTTGATTTGATCTTGAATTTCTTTTTCCCTGTTTTGTTGTAATCAATTTTGCAAGGGTTTTTTTTTTTTGACACCATTTTGCAAGGGTTTTGTTCTCTTTCTGCTGCTTTTATCATTGATTAATGTGTTGGCAATTGCGGTGCAGATGAAAATTTTGATAAAGACCTTGACCGGAAAGATTATCTCCCTGAGGGTTAATAGTTCAGACAAAATAGTCAATGTGAAGGAGAAGATTCTTTACAAGGAAGGGATATCAGTGGACCAGCAGAGTCTGATATTTGCTGGTAAGCGACTAGAGGACAAGCTTACCCTTGCCAATTACAACATCCAAGAGAAGTCAACCATCGACCTCATCCTCCGCCTCATTGGGAGCTAGATGACCAACTGTCCACCTCATTGTCCGCCATCGTCTGCAACCATTATCATGAAGGCAATCACCCTATAAGTAGAGAAATCGGACGTTATTGATAACAGTCTTTGACTTTTTCTTTTTGTATTAAGAACTTGAGTTCTTTTTGTCTTGTCTTGAGTTGTATAATGATTTTCAGCAATTGAAGAATCCTTTTTCACTTTTCAGGATAAATTGAATTTCTACAGTAATTCTTACAAAGATACGTGCAGTGACTCCTGCAGTAGAGTTTGATTTGATTGAAAAGAGTCAGTGATTTAGAGTCCTCAGGCCTTAAAACCTTGATCAAGCTACTGAATTGTTGTTTCTCACTCTTAGATATTTTCATGATCCTTAATTTTCCTGAAAGATCTACCTGAAACGCCTGAGAAGGTTGTGTAAAATGCAGACTTAACTATCTCTTGGCCTCAAAATAAGACATTTCTTTGGCTTGGTAGTAGCTTATCAGAATATCAGCTAAGCAGCTATAGCCTGTGCGTTAAAAAGAAAAATCAGCTATAAGATATAAACCACTTCGTGTAACTTACCATAAATCAGTATCATGTTTGACAAAATTGTAGGCGTGTAGGCTGTTGACCCTATCCCTGTTGCAATGTAATCAATGATCCGAAGCTTGGCTCCAAAATGGCAACTATATTTATTACTTCTTACACCCCTAATTGCTATATCCACCATGTTGTATTTGATCTAAATTGTATTCCTATCCACATCCACCATAAATTGTCTTTAGACGATACATTCTTTTTAACAACCTCTCGATTTGCACCACAACATCCACCATAACTCACTTGGGTCCTCGACTTATATGCTCATATTTAGGAATTATCTCATCCAATACAAGCGACTCTTAACAAGTACACCCTCCGGTCACTAATATAAGCAAAAATTAACATTTTATATTCATTCATTAAATGATGTATGTGAACTATAATAAAGAATATATACATCATTAATTGAATGAATCTAAAATATAAATTTTTGCTTATAATAGTGACCAGAGGGTGTACTCCCTCTGGTCCTTTATATAAGAAAAGAAACCAAAAATCATCAAAACCAAGACAATCATTAGTTGTTGCAATTTTTTGAATATTTTTACAAACATGCCCTCATAAAAATTTGTGAAGTATTAAATATACTCACTAATATTGAAAAGACCAACATTAAATGAGGGTTAGAAACGTTTTTTAAACAATAAATGTACCTTAAAAGTTGTGATTTTTTCTTATAAATATGACCAATTTTTTTTTGAAAATTTTCTTATAAATAGGACCGGAGGGAGTAATTCACTTTGGAGGGTAAAGTAAATATTATCAACCATTAATTAGAACATTAAGGATGTATACTAGAAGTGCATCATAACAATCAAGAGTTTTTAAATTAACGATGCTTGATTTTCTCAATTTAGAGGAGTCAAACTCCTCCAAAAATCGACATTATTTGCACTAATGACATAAGTTAGCATGACCCTTAATGTAATTGGAAATATCAAAATGGTAGTAATAAGCTTAAATTATTTGTGTAGAAAAAAAAAACTTAAATTATCATTTGTTAACAATAAAGAATAAGACTTAACCTTTACTAAATAATTGAATTATTTAGTACTACTTGTTATTATAATTGTAAATAACAATTCTCATAGCCTACGGGTGAAATTATTTTTAACCTAAATTAGGGGCATGAGTTAGATTATCCGTTAATGCATTTTGACATTAGAAATAGAAAAAGAATTGTGATTATCGTTAAAAAATATAAGAATTTATATTATATTTGATATATTGTCAATGAAAAAAAAAGTTTTTCTTTAAAATAATATTGTAATATATACAAATCCTCGTTGAATTGCTTTCAAATTTTTCTTTTAGTTATATGAAATGAACTTTGTTTACAAATACTCTATGGTGCACGTTTTTACTTGATCCATAGTAGTTTTTTTTTTTTTTTGCAGATATATATTGTTTGACTTAACTTAAATTATCATCATCATCTTAATATTATAAAGTAGTGTAAGCAACATTCTTTTTTGAACACTTTCTCTAACATTCACTCCCTTATTGATTTAAATCTATGTTGGTCTACATTTTGGAAATTGAACCCACATAAAATGGTAGGACATGCAATGATTTCAACCAACAAGAGAGTGAGTGTTCAAAAGAGTGTTGCTAGCGTTTCTCGTGTTAATAATACTACTCTCTCCGTTTCAAAATGAGTGTCGATTTAGCCAATTGCACACAGATTAAGGAATGAAATAATATTGTTCAAAGATATGATATTTTTACTAAAATAGCCTCATTAGCTATTGGTGCATTTGCCATCATTATAAATTAGAGTACAAAATGATATTATGGAAGTTGTGTGCATAATAATAATTAAGGGTACTATTGGAAAAAAGTAATTAATAGTACATTGAAAAGTGAGAATGACATTTATTTTGAAACAAATTATTTTTGCTAAAATGACACTCCTTTTAAAACGGAGGGAGTAATATAATACAATCTGTCATAAAATAAAAAGAATTCAAATAGATGGACATGTACCAAAAAAAAATATATTAATTATTAAATAGAATTGGAAAAGATGCACATTCATCAACACATTTTGCTATGCGTGTCATTGGCTTTAAAACCGAGGAAAGGAATCAGTAGCGGTTAAAACCATCGAAAGCAACACATGCATCAAGCACCTGGACTCCATTCTACAATTTCTTTGTGAGTATTTTTGTTAAATGTTATTTTCAGCAGCAACTACATTAGTTTTTTACTAGAACAACTTGATTATTTTTTTAGTCAACAATATGATTTTGATTATATAAGAAAGTTTTAATGGTTTTTCAATAAACTTTGATTAGTGAAAGGTGTAATGGAGCCTCTGATGATTTCCAACCCAAAATTGCTTGATTGCTGCAATTGTTCTCTGCCCTTAACTATTCCTGTCTTTCAGGTATCCATTTTATTTTCTTTTTAATAAGTTATTTTTGACATATGAGAAGAGTTAATTTGTTGTCATTTATGCAGTAATGTTTCAGGTCCTTATATTTGATACTATTTTCTATCTATTATTTTTTGAGGGATATTTTCTATCTATTATATTTCAATATTTGTATTCAACAGTGTACGATACGCCCCTTAAGTTCCCAGGACTATTCAAACTTGCAAATTTTCAAGTGTCCGCTATAACATTTTATTTTTTGGCTTCCAGCCACAATTCGTCATTGAGTGCATTGATTTTAATTTAGAATAATTAACTAAATGTTGGTTAAACTTTTAATTGCATTGCTTGCTAACAAGCCTTCCAAAGAAATGACTTATTTTATTCTAGCAAATGGTTCATAATCTAATTTGATTATTTTCTTTTATGTTGCAATACCTTTCAGTGTGATAATGGTCATATTGTTTGCTCTACCTGCTGTCTTAAACTTCGGAACAAGTGTCACAAGTGCTCATTGCCCATTAGCTCAAAACGCTGTAAAGCCATTAATAATCTATTGCTATCTATTGAAATGCCATGTTCGAATGCAAAACATGGTTGTAAAGAGAAATTAAGTTACATTGGTAAGAGGAAGCATGAAGAAGAATGCATTCATGTGCTATGTGATTGCCCTGTTTCAAGTTGTGACTTTGTTGCATCATCAAAAGTGTTGTCTAAGCATTTCAGTGATAAACATGGGAAGTCTCATGTCAAATTTTTTTATGGTCACTCCATCATTGTTCACTTCAAGTCCAATACTAAAACCATTGTTTTTCAAGAAATAAATGATGGCAAACTATTTATTCTCGATAATAGAACTACACTTTTAGGAAATGCAGTCTATATTTGTTGCATTGGTCCTAACTCTTCTGAGTCTGAGTATAGTTATGATATATTGGCTAGGTCTCAGACATGCCAACTGAAATTACAGTCTTGCGAAAAATGTCCAGCAGTTTACTTTAGCAACTCTACCATCAGAGTTCCTTGTGATTCCAGTGGGCTCTTCTGAATCTCTCAACCTAGAAATTTGCATATCTTGCATAACCCCCATGGTACCTCCTATCTCCTTTTCTTTCTTTGCTTTGGTTTTTTTTTTCAAATAAAGTCTTATTATTTTATTTTATGATTTGAATTTATACTCTTGCGTTTTATCTGAAATTCATCATTTTTTCAAATGAGAAAAAGGTTGCTAGTGTTTTCTATTTTTCTATGAGTCTCAAATTTTCTTTTATTGATTTGATCTTGAATTTCTTTTTCCCTGTTATGCTGTAATAAATTTTGCAAGGGGTTTTGTTTTCTTTCTGCTGCTTTTATCATTGATTAATGTGTTGGCAATTGCGGTGCAGATGGAAATTTTTATAATGAACTTGACTGGAAAGAGTATCACCCTGATGGTTAATAGTTCTGACACAATATTCAACATTAAGGAGATGTTTTTTGACAAGGAGAAGACTTTTTCGGTGCACCAACCATGTCTGCTCTTTGACGGTAAGGAGCTTGACGACCGCTGGACCCTTGCCGATTACAACATCCAAGAGAAGTCGACCATTGACCTCATTCCCCGCATCATTGGGGACTAGATGAATTCACACTGCACCACCACCGATTTCTATATCCAAGTGCAGTCAACCGTCCACCTCATCGTCTGCTGCCATCGCCGACCCTTGTCTCAAAGTTAATCACCCTATAATTAGAGAAATCATAGGTTATTGATAATTTATATGTCTTTGACTTTTTTCATATCTTATTAAGGATTTGACAATTGTTCTTGTTTTGTCTTGAAGTGTAATGCTTTTTTTTACGGGGGATGATTTTGAGCATATTTACTTTTCAACATTAGCCGAAATCGTACAATAATTATGACATGGTGATACATTCTGTGACTCCTGCAGTAGAATATGATTCAATTGAAAAAAGTCAAGTAACTTGAAATAAAAGTACAGAAGTTATATTTATTTGTGATTCTCTTTGTGATAGTACATGAAGGGAGAAGAATCAAATGGAACAAGATATTAGGTTAGTTAGTTTGTTCATGCATGAGTACCAAAAAATTGATCTACAAATTGGTTAGCCACTGAGTCATCTATGTTCTGAATTTTCAAACCAGAGATTACCAAAAACAAATATCACTATTGTTCAAGATTGTTAGAAAATGTTCTTGAATAAGTTTTTATTAAAATACTTGAATGACTCTTTGAATTTCAGAGTTGTGGGATATATGGGATATCTTTGCTAATGACTCATTAAATTATGTAGTATTATTTAATTTCTTTCTCTTTCATACTTTCACTTTTATATGTGTGTGCCTAAATGAACTACACTTATGCTTGTTACCAAGCAAGTGCCTAGTTTAGGCACACACAAGCCATATATTTAGTTAATTGAAATTTTCTAGAGTGGTACAAAGGGGTGTACACATTAAGGGTGTCAACCTTTCTTTATTCAACCATGATTCATTCAAGGCACCCTTTAACATAGCAAGAAGGACAAGTTAATCAAACAAGTCAAGAATTCAAGACACGATAGATTTTGCAATGTTTCAATTTCTAAAGAGGCTATTTCACTTTTCTGTCCTAATTTTGGTATTTATGATCATGTTATGTTCAGGAGATGAGTTATTATTATGATCAGTCTCATTCTTTATTCAGTTTCCTTAACGCTATTGATTCCAATAATGTACTCAACATTAGCAAGATATCACATCCATGCTTGATCAATGGTGTAAGATGCAACTCAAATGCTACCAATATTGTAGAGACAAGGCTTCATAACATGAACCTTTATTTGATGCAGATTCACTATACAGACTCCAAAAGCTTAAAATGGTTAGTATAGCTAACATTTACAAATATCAAAGCAATGGAAGTTTGCTCAATCTTTTAAATGGTAAGCTATGACTGTAAATATTTGTTAGTTGCAAGACTCCGCATAATAACCTTCAACTGATCACAATCACAAACAAGTATTGTATTTGCGCGCACACATACACACAATACATCCAGACTCAAATTCGTGGTAAAATCTATGTATTCACCGCACTCAAGAAATTAGAACCCAGCTTTGATGAAGATGAAATGAATGCATAAATTATTGATTAAAGGGAATCCAAATACATTTTAGACTTGATCATTTTCTTTGAACGCTTTTGATTTCCATGTAATAGAGACTCCTCCGAGGGAGCTTCAAAATATTCTCTTTGATGACAGATCCGGCGCTTGCATGCCTTCAAATGTTCGTTTAGTTTTGTAGTTTTCTTCTTGGGCTTTTGCCCTCTTTTGTACCAAAAAAAAAAAAAACCACACATTTGAACATTGTATTTGTCCATTAAGTGTCAATGGTAAAAGATTGAACCTGTAACCTCAAGGGTCAAACTAAATATTTTCCGATGTCTTTGATTCATATTCTTCTTTCTCTATGCACAATTATGAAAAATACTATATTAAGAGATGATGTTTAGACCACTTTTTCCATCAATAAAGTTGTTATCCATTCTTCAACAAAATAAAGTTGTTGTACGGTTTCTTACTTTTGGCTCAAACTGAATACCTTTGGCATCTTTTTGAATGATGAATTTGTTATTTTTTTGAACTTTTGAAGTTCGATTTGGTAGTGGAATTAAGTGTGTGTTTGGTGTGACGGTGGCTAAAATTGATTCTGACAAAATTAATTTTGATAGAATTGATTTTGGTTAAAAGCGAGTTGAGTGTAAATTGATTTGTGTTTGGATACTTTTATATAGAAGTGATTCTTATTAATTTATTTTGTTTGGATAGTTGAGATCAAAATTGCGTGTAATTATCAAAAGGGGTGTATTTAAACAATATATTTACAAGTTTTTTGTTTCAATTTAAACTATTTAAAATATACAACATAAATTTAAATAACGGTCCAAAATAGATATAAAATATTAAATATTTTTTCTACTATAGATAATTATTTTAATGTTTGCTGGTAGATTTTTTTTTTCTTCATAGAGTCGTTCATTAATTTTTAAAATTTACTGAATGCACAAAGCTTAGCCAAAATGTCTCTATATATATAAATGTTAAATAATATTATATAGAGTTATATTTTTTTTTTGAATAATTATATAGAGTTATATTACAAAATCCATGTGTATGCGAATAAGCATTATACTAGCAGAACATTAATTTATTTTAAGAGTTGTGTTATTTGAACATCCATATATGTGACAACTTTTGTGACAATCAAAATTTTACAAAGGAAATGAAGTAGTGACACAGAAACCAAAGCAATAGAGAGAGAAAGTAAAAAAATAATGTGAGTATGAGAGAGAAAGTTGTCACAAAAGTTGTAAAAAATGGTTGTTCAAATATCATTTCTCTTATTTTAAACAACGTGACAATAGTTGCAGGATTTATTTGGTTACCGGTCTAGAATCAAAGTTATGGTATAATTGATTCTCTTCTGTTTGGTTCAGCTTCTGCCCAGCCAAAAGCAATTCTCTACAGTGCCAAAAGCAATTTTAGCCAAAAACAACGTGTTTGGTTTGGCTTTTCAGAATTGCTTTTATCCTCCAAAAGCAATTCTCCATGAAGCTACAAATCCTAACTTCTAGCTTTTCTAGAATCAATTATAAACAGTAAATATTATATTTTATTATTACAACCTATTATTTTCCTTTATTGCCCTTTATCAATTCTCCTTCTTTATCAATTCTCCTTTAGCTATGTCTATTTTAGTAATTATACATTCAAAAGCAATTCTACATAATTGTATCCAAACATAAATCAGTTTGTTTAATCAATTCTACATAATTGTATCCAAACATAAATCAATTCTCTCAGAATCAATTCTGTCAGAATCAATTCTATCAGAATCAATTCTGTCAGAATCAATTATATTCAAAGCTGAACCAAACACACACGCAAAAGCTATGAATTGGAGAGTTGGCTAGAATCAATTCTAGCAACAAGAATTGCTTCTCTCTATCAAAGTTATGGTAGAATTGATTCACTTATATGCAAAAGCTACGAATTGGAGAGTTGGCTAGAATCAATTCTAGCAACAAGAATTGCTTCTCTCTATCAAAGTTATGGTAGAATTGATTCACTTATATGCAAAAGCTACGAATTGGAGAGTTGGCTAGAATCAATTCTAGCAACAAGAATTGCTTCTCTCTAAAAGATGCAAACATCTTTTTAGCACATAAGTGTGTTTGGAAAGAATTGCCGTGCTTTTAAGGGTGCAAACATGCATCCAAACATAGGCTAAGTGATTAGTGAACGTGCTTTTGATTTGATTATTTGCAGGGATATTACTATTATCTTTGCTAACAATTGTTCTCCTTTGAGGAAGTCTGAAATTGAATACTACGCTTTGTGACAAAGGTTGGAGGTTAGTTATCTATCTAGTTCCCATTCTTATCCTTGTTTTTTTTCTTCTTCTTCTTTCAATGTTAGTGTGAATTGAGTGATTGTTTATAATCCCTTTTTTATTTATTTATTTATTATATCACAACTTTTCTTTAGTTTTTTTTTTTATCTTGATTGATTCAAGCTAACTGAACTTTAAGGTATGTTTGGATTGGTGTATAAAATGAAATGGAGTGGGCTGAAATATAAACTTTCTAGATTTTACAAAATGGATGTAATCAATTAATTTTGTTTAATCAATTAATTTTGTTACTATTTTTGTTTAATCAATTAATTTTGTTACTATTTTATATGTTTAGTTTTTAATAAATCAATTAATTTTGTTTAATCAAAGATGATTAATCATTGTTATGTTGTACTATTATTTAGTTTTTAATAAATCATATATTATATTTTTTTATTAAACCTATTATTTTATTAATTTTTATAATAGTATTATGAAAACAAAAGTTACAATTTGTAAATTGGATATATAAAAATCGATCCAAATTAAATCACATTAAATTATATCACATGTAATAGTCATCTAAAACGACATACAATTTTATTTTTGGATCGAATAATTTTTTGTCTCAAAACTAATCAAAACCACTCGGTGATTACTCCTAACAAGGTGAGGGAGAATATAAAGCATTGAAAAGTAGGAATATGGGATAAAAAAAAAAGAGTTAAGATCCTCTCCATTTGTCATTCTCTCTATTTCTTCCATTTGGAGAGATAAAGACGCAATTTTTTTTAAATAAAATAAAAATTAATTAATGATGGTGGGATCCACTATCTGTTTTATGTGTCTATCTCTCTCCAAATTGCATACTCCATTTATTTTACTAAATGAAGAGGATCCTTACCCACAAAAATAGGGTTGGAAAAAGCAACCATTGATTTCTAGGTAAATTTATCATGTTAAATCGCCATTTTATATTAAACTATTGTATTTATCCGGCGTTGCCCGGGTTAGACATATTCAAGAAGATTAAAATTTTTTATGTATGATATCCGCAAATAAAATTTATCACGGATTGGTATGTGACGAATATCTTAATAAATACACACGAATATAATAAAATAAACTATATTATAAATACTCGTAAATTTATAGATGCACATACATATAAAATTAACGGGATTTAGTAAAAATATTAACACATATAGATTAAAATAAACTTTTTTTAAGTTTTCGGACTCGCATGAATCCATATTCGTTATTAAATTAATAAAATTATACAATTTTTTTTGAAGGAAAAATTATACAATTGTTGTGTTACATGAAATAATATATAATTGGATCTCCTAATTAGAGATTTTTGTTTGATTAGTAATTTGTGAATACCTGATTTGAAGTTTTTGAACTTCAGGAACAACATCGTTAATTATTAGTTTTGAATTATTATAGGGTGTGTTTGATACTCGCATTTTTTTCTTCTAATAGTCCAAAATATAAAAAAAAACATTTGCAAACAATTTTTAATATACAAAGTAAACTTTAATTTGAAACACGTAAGAATTTCTTAAGAAAAATACCTCTATATAATTTAAACTTAGCCAATTGCAATATCAACATAACGGGTGCATCTGGATTTTCAGACATAAAGTCAAAAGTTCATTTGCATATTTTTCCGATAGTGTGCACGTGAGTTTCTCCCCTCATATGCGTATAATTGATAAGATCAAAAGTTTGTTGAGATATTTATGCCAAATTAAATATTGGTTTTAAAAAATAGAAAAATAATAAAAATATTGCGAATAAACGTGGAAGTGACACGTGGCATAAAAAACCTTACTTTATATATATACTATTGATTGATTGATTAATTGATTATTTATAGTTGAAGGATGTCGTATTTAATTTGTTGAGATATTTCTGTTACATAAAATATTAGGAATTCAATAAAAAGGTTAAGTAAAATATTTAATAGATAAGATCGAAAGTTTGTTGAGATATTTATACCAAATTAAATATTGTTTTTAAAAAATAGAAAAATAATAAAAATATTGCAAATAAACGTGGAAGTGACATGTGGCATAAAAAAACCTTACTTTATATATATATACTAGTTTAGAGACCCGGCGTTGCCCGGGTTAGATATTAAATAAGTTTTATAAGTTTGTGTGCACGAATACACATGTCAGTATATTAGATTGAATTTATTTAAATTTACAATTATAATAATATCATAAAAATAAATATAAATATTTCAAAAAAAAATTAAAAATAAATATAAATGATGAGATGAATGTCCAATGCAAGAATAAAAAGTGTAACAAAATCAATAATGAATTAGTCCAAGTGGTAATAGTTTTGGGTCCTTTAAACATGGACTATTACTTTCCCACCCTATTGCCTTCTCCCGCGCCCTGTAAAATTTCTAAAAATGCCCTTGTGCATTCCGGATTTTAAAATTCGGATTCATGTTTACTATTTCGGATTTTATAATCCGGACAATTCTTATGTATAATCAGCCATCAGACTCTCTCACATTTCAATAGTTTTGAGTTTTCCTTTTAAAAACAACAAAAAACTAAGTAAAAAATGCTAAAAACCTGTCAAATAAAATCATAAAAATATAAAAAATAGTACCAAAAAATTCTAAAAATCAAATAAAACTAATGGAAATTTTTTCGGATTTTTCTGAGAATATGAAAAATTAATAAAAATGAAAAATGGGTCTAAACGATGGAATTTTGGATTTTGAGGGGCGGAGTCCCGTAAGAAGTCCCTTCTATGGGAGTCATGGTCCTTGAATTTTTTCTGATTTTCTGGGGATGTTTCGGAGCAATCCGATCAAGTAGCCCGAAAACCCGATTTTTGTTAAATAAAATATTAGTTTTTAAAAATAGAAAAAATAATAAAAATATTGAGAATGAATGTGGAAGTGACATGTGGCATAAAAAACCTTACTTTATATATATATATATATATATATATATATATATATATATATATATATATATATATATACTATTGATTGATTAATTGATTGATTGATTGATGTGTAGTTTGTTGAGATAAAAAATACTGAGTGCATAAGATCAAAAGTTTGTTGAGATATTTATGTTAAATAAAATAGAAAAAATAATAAAAATATTGAGAATGAATGTGGAAGTGACATGTGGCATAAAAAACCTTACTTTATATATATACTATTGATTGATTGATTGATTGATTGATGTGTAGTTTGTTGAGATAAAAAATACTGAGTGCATAAGATCAAAAGTTTGTTGAGATATTTATGTTAAATAAAATAGAAAAAATAATAAAAATATTGAGAATGAATGTGGAAGTGACATGTGGCATAAAAAACCTTACTTTATATATATACTATTGACTAGCAACAGACCCGTGCTAAGCACGGGGCCCGTGCTCCGCACGGGCTATTCCTTAAATCGTGATTTATGCGTCACAACGCAGTTACAATATTATTTACATTGAGAAATAAGAAAAAAAATTAATGATAAAGATGAAGATAATAATAAAATCATTGAAATAGTTGTTATTAAATATTATAAAGTGGTAGACTAAAAATATGTGAAAATATTATAAATGATAAAATCACAATAATGATAGCGGGGACGTTAAAAAGCCCCGTGATTTTTATGTATCATTGAAAAATATTTGTAATCTTTTTAGCATTTTTTTTATTTTTATATGAATTTATAAACAATAAATATGTATATTGTGCAAGATTGTTATATCAAATTCTAATTAGTATACTGTAATTACTCCCACTATTATTTAGAAGATACAGTTAGTCAAGGCAATGGGGCAGGTGGGGACAAGTTTTACCTTCCCCGTCCCCATACCCTACTACCAGGTACTTACCCGCTACCCTACCCATATCCAATGGGGATAAGAAATCGAATCTTATCTCCGTCTCCAACGGGTTCAGGTATCCCCACCCCATCCCCGCAATGGATAATATTCTTTTAATAAAATAGAGGTATTTTCTACCTCACACACAATGTTGCAATGCGTTATCTTGCAAAAAAATGACGACGATAGTCGATAGATCATGGCTATGGTGATGGAGAATAGAGAGAACTATGAGAAGTGAGTGTCATCTGATAGACTGAGACTCTAATTGTGTGACTGAAATGAGTTATGGTTTGAGTTTGTTTTTATATAAAAGGGGGCAATAAAATGATTTTCTACATTCAGGACAAGTTTGGGTATGAGTTCAGGGTGGGTATACCTATATCTCCGTTACTCATCCCGTACCCGTATTTTGAAATCGGGGAAAACTCAAACCGAGTCAAAGTGGGGAAAAAGCAGTCAAATTGAGTTTGGTTCGGATGAGTACTCGCGGGTATGGGTTTTGTTGTCATGCCTAGATACAATACATAAAAAAAAATCAATTTAACTAATTATTATGTGACTGATTGTTGTCCCATGTATGATTTGCACAACAATATTGGTTAATGTCTAATTAATTAGAGAGTAATGTTTGTCTTGTGTTTTTTTTATAGCCATTCTTTGAAAGGATATAATAATTAATAATGAATAACGATTAAGAATAATAATTTTATAATATGACATTAAGATAAACCAAAAAATATATGAAAATCATTTATACAAAATAAATAATCTTGAAGATGAGTAAATTTATGTAAAGTAGTTGTATTTCTCATAATAAATACTAAACCGTGTATAATTTATAAATGAGAAAGATTTTGTAACTCTCTCAAAGTTATCTTATTTGTGATCATTCAATTGGATATAATTGATTAAATTTAGATGTATAAATATGTATAAGTGAGAAATAGTCCTATGCTTTTTTTTTTTTGTCAAAAATAATTCTTGTGCTTTTTTCTTTTTTATTTACTCTTTTTTTTCCCGTGTTTTTTTAAGTATTGGTTTAAAATGTTTTTCCTATATTTTTTATATTATTCATAAGTGAAATGTATTTATTAATATTTTTTATTAGAAACACACGATGAGATAAAATCACATGTACGTCATAAAGTTTATTTTTAGTAAATGTAAATTAAATATATGACAAATTTGTTACGAATTAAAAAAAACGACATTCAATAATTTATAGATTTTTTTATCATGATAAAAACCATCTCTTTAAAAGAAATTAGGACCCGTTTTGTTACAAATTAAAATAAAAGTGATTTTGATATCTATTAATTAAGAGAATTTATAAAAATAAATCATGATTTTTTTTGTTTGGTTATTGTAACTAAAATCACATGTTTTTGTTACAAAATTAACTATAAAAAAATGGATATTTTTTTGTTACAAAATTATATCAACTTTAATAATTAGAGAAATATTAACTTTAATAATTAGAAAAAGATAATAGTTTGTAAATTGTTTTTAATTCTTTAGATATTTAGAAGTTGAATTATAGAAAAATTTATTTTGATTGGGATTAAGATTAAGTTTGTTTGTTCTTTAAAAATAGATTAAGTTAGAGTGTTATCAAGTGAGTTTGTTTTAATTTGTTTTTAAAAGAGAAAATATAGGAGGAGGTTGAAGCAAAAGACACAAAAGGATATAATTTTAATGACTACTCAAAAAATTAAGGGGTAAGATTGTATTTTTGGTATACATTAAGTTTCATAATTAGAGAATTAATATTATGAAATAAAAGATTAAGTTTGTTTGTTATATAAAAAAAGATTAAGTTAGTGTGTTTTATCGGAGTGAGTTTGTTTTAATTTGTTTTTAAAAGAGAAAAAATAGAGGGAGGTTGAAACAAAAGACATAAAAGGATATAATTTTGATGACGTGTTAAAAAATTAAGAAGGGGTAAGATTGTATTTTTGGTAGACATTAAGTTTCATAATTAGAGAATATATATATATATATATATATATATATATATATATATATATATATATACTATTGATAATAAATATATAATCTTGTGATATACTCCCTCCGTTTCAAAATGAGTGTCGCTTTAGCCAAAAAAAATTGTTTCAAAATGAATGCCATTTTCAGTTTCCAATGCAATAATAATTTTTTTCTTTCCAATTGTACCCTCCAATTAATACTCTGCACACTACTTCCAAAGTATTACTACTTTTAAAACTAACCAATAGTTAATAAGGATAATTTGGTAAAATAACCATTCCCTTTCTTTTAATCATTGCATTTCTTAATATGTGTGTAAACACCTAAAACGACACTCATTTTGAAACGGAGGGAGCATAATTTTCATTTTTAATACAGTTATTTTATCATTGCAAACAATAATTTTAACACTTCTATAAAATTGTAGGGCATTCTTTAACATTTTCCTAATAGCGATAATAATAGGAATATGAAAAAACACTGGTTAATGCATGAAAATGAAAAGGATTGTATTTATTAAAAAAAAAAAACTGTAGAATAGGAGAAGACAATGCATCATGCATGTTGTCATTTCCTATGAAAGTACCCTCTTCTCATGCGCTACTTTCATTAACTGTGAAAGTTGTGTGCATCATTTAACACTTCTCTATTGTCTTTATCTTTTCATGTGTACTTGAAAGGTCGAACCGGACATATACTTCAACTGTTTGGTACCTTAACATTTGTGGTTCCATTTACTATTACATTGTGTATTATTTAGTTGCATGTGTACTAATACTTTTTCTTAATGATTGTTTAGCAAATAATGGAGAAGAGTAGAAATGGAAGTGGGAGTCTTATAGATATTGTACTTTCTTGGACCCTCGAGGATGTTCTCAATGAAAATCTTTACGAAGACAAGGTTTCTTTTACATTCTTTTCAATACTCACATTGAAAAAGTGAACTTGGTTTTTGAAAAAGAATTTGAACATGAAAGAATACAAATTCATTGTGTTACAAAGAAATGCCGTTAAAATCTCAATAATGATTGATTATTTATATAGATTTTCTCCACTTCATTGTTAGTTTTGTTCTTATATATTTTAAAATTAGAATTGCAAAATAGTTAATTTATATGACCTTTTTAGTAGTTGCAAAAAATTGTGTTGCAATAAGAAAGTCACTATATATAGTCCCATCATATTTACTCAAAAGCTTCTTAAATTTATTGGAATGTATGTACCGATCACACAAACATATCAGGAGATACGTTCAGATCGTTTTTTTCCCCAGCGGAAACTATCTTCCGATCAATCTTTTTTCAGGCTTTAGCAACCTGGGCGCCCAATAGAGCGACAATAATTTCAAGGAATTGTTTTTACGTGTTCAATATAAATATGCCCAGAAAGCATATCTAAACTTTTTATTTTCTAGAGTGCAACCACCTTATAACATTTGAATGATTAGAGCAGCATTATTAAGTTGAAGTATATTGTGAAAATTGTTTTCTCTCAGGTTCATAAGATTCCAGAGACATTTAAGTCAGCAACAGATTACAAGAACTCTTTTATTCCTCTATTGTTTGAGGAAACACGCGCTGATTTATCTTCAAGCTTGTCTGGTGTGTCTCAAGCTGCTCTTTGTGAAATCAAGAATGTCGAACACAGCAAGCACTTGAAACTTCACAAATCTCAAAATCAATTCATTCAGTTCCATCATACCATATGGTTGGAGAGTACAACTGAATCTGATAGAGATGAAAATGGTGAAAATTATGAACCTGCATCAGGAGATCTTATTGCTATTACATACATTAGGCCAAAAAGCTTAAATGACTTGAACACACTCAACAGTCCCTACCATATTGCCTATGTTAATGGGGTAAAAAATATATTTTCTGGTAGAATCACAGTTCTATCTTCCAAATGCATGAAGATGGATGTTGAATCTGTATCCATGAAAAATAATACACAGAAAATGTATGCTGTTTACATTATGAACATGACAACAAATGTTCGTATTTGGAAAGCCTTGAACTCAAAGTCAAAGGGTGATCACCTCAACATTATTGAAAAAGTTTTGCAACCTAATCTCAATGTAAGAATTACTACATCACTTTCTTTGATGAGTTTCACCTTTATTTGATATAATACTGGACAATTTCTCAATGCATACTTTATGGAATAGAAAAGTACTTTGAAATGCAATACTGCGCTGTTTTATGCAAAATATACTTTTTTCAATTATTATGCAAGTATGGAACTTTGAATATTACATGTATTATTCACTTTCCTTTTTTTTTTGCAGCTAAATATGAATGTAACCTGTATAATGCTTGTATTTCAGAGTGGAGAGAACTGCAAAATTTGCATGTCTCGATCAAATAGCAAAGCTTCTTTCATTACGAAAGACATAATTCGATCTCATAATCTGAATGAATCCCAACAAGATGCGGTTACAAGCTGTGCTAGTATGGTAGATTGCTCTCATGCTAATACCAAACTGATATGGGGACCACCAGGGACAGGAAAAACAAAGTCTGTTGCATGCTTGCTTTTTTCTCTACTCAAGTTGAAATCAAGAACATTGGCCTGTGCTCCAACTAATACTGCAGTGTTGCAAGTGGCAACAAGGTTGCATAGTTTAGTTACAGATTCACTTGACGATGATACATATGGTTTAAGTGACATTGTGCTATTTGGAAATAATAAGAGAATGAAAGTGGAAAGTTATCCAGGTCTTGAAGATATCTTTCTTGATTATCGCGTGAAAAATCTCATGCAGTGCTATGCTGAATGGAAGCATAGCTTTGAAGCAATGATCGAATTTCTTAGTGATCCTAGTAAACAATATTTCTTGGAGATGTCCAAAAAGGATTTTGTTATGGATAAAAATAGGATTTTAGCATCTGCATATCATGCATACAAGATAAGTAAGGGGAACTATGGTCTGATTATGAGGTTTGAGGATTATGTTCAGAAGGCACGGACAGAAATCACTAAGCTATACCAATTGGTTGAGAATGACAAAAAGAAATGTATGTTGACAATTGAGTGATTTGTGAAACAGAGAATTGATAAACTAAGAATGAATAAAGTCAATTTCTTCATGACTTTATATACAAGCTTAATGCAGCTTTGCTCAAAAAAAAAAAAAAAAAGCTTAATGCAGCTGCTTGAGGACCCTAGAGAGCAAATTTTCTCAAAGATGGGTTACAAGTCCCTTGATGATTTTGCTACAAATAGTATCGTAGTATCTGCATATAGTGCATACAAGGAAAATATAAGGTATGGTAAATATGATGATTCTTTGACTTTTGAGGGATATGTGAAGAGAGCAAGGAAAGAGATTATAGAGCTATACCAAAGTATCATGACCATGGAGCAATTTGTGAAGCAGAGATTTGGAAAATTAAGTGAGAAGCTAAAGTTCTTGATACATACCTTATGCACCCACATGCCAAAATCTTTCATTTCAGTTAACAACATGCTCCAAGCTCTTGACTTGTTAAAATCAATGGAAATTTCCTTGAGTCAAGCCAAATTTAAGCAAACTGTTGATGATTGTGAAGAAGAAAGCATTCCTGCTTGCTTTGGACCATCAAGTTTGGAAAGAAATGATTGCCTTCGGATACTAAGTTTCCTTTCCAACTCAATTTCGCTTCCTGAATTTAAAGTGAGACATCAAGTGGAAAAGTTTTGCTGGTCAAATGCTAGTCTAATTTTGTGTACTGTATCAAGTTCTGTCAAACTTTACTCAGAAGAGACGAGTCCAGTGAAATTTTTAGTGATTGATGAAGCAGCACAGCTGAAAGAATGTGAATCCATGATTCCGTTACAGCTCCCGGGTCTTCAACATTGCATTCTTATAGGTGATGAGAAACAACTTCCAGCGCTAGTCAAAAGCAAGGTACTTAACTTGATCATTGCGTTTTTTTTTTTTAATTTGCTAAAAAAACATCATAATTGAGGATTATTATCTAATATGTTTGAAGTTATTATATTTTTAGATTGCGGACAATTGTCGATTTGGAAGAAGTATGTTTGAGAGACTGGTGATGCTAGGATACAAGAAGCATATGCTTAATGTTCAGTACCGAATGCATCCATCAATAAGCTTGTTTCCTTGCAAAGAGTTCTATGATGAAAAAATTTCGGATGCCCTAGCTGTCAAGGATGAAAGCTATAGTAAGAGCTTTCTTGAAGGAGAAATGTATTCTTCTTATTCTTTTATTAATATATCCAAGGGTGAGGAGACATTTGGTCGCGGACATAGCTTGAAGAACATGGTTGAAGTTGCCGTCATTTCTGAGATGATTAAAAACCTAAGAAAAGGTTGTTTTTTCTTTACCATTTGTGTTAATTATCTTTAATAAGAAATCATCATCTTTAGTATGCATTCTGCATTCATATGTTTTACACTTTACTTTGTTATGCTTTTGGTAGAGTTTATGAGGACAAAGAAGAAAGTTAGCATTGGAATAATATCTCCATATAATGCTCAAGTTTATGAAATCCAGGAGAAAGTTAAGCAAGACACTTGGGATTCTAATTCTGACTTTTCTGTTAATGTTCGTTCTGTTGATGGTTTCCAAGGCGGTGAGGAAGATATTATAATAATATCTACTGTGAGATCAAATGGAAGTGGTAATATCGGTTTTCTTTCAAATAGACAAAGAGCTAATGTTGCAATGACAAGGGCTAGGTATTCATTGAGTTATTTCTGAATCCTCGTGTGTATTTGCAGATTCAAAGTTGGTTGTAAACTGAGTTCATTTTTTGTGCAGATATTGTCTTTGGATATTAGGCAATGCATCTACTTTAGCCAGTAGTGATTCTATCTGGAGAAAGTTAATTATTGATGCTAAGAGAAGAGACTGTTATCATAATGCTGACGAGGACATGAAACTGGCTCGAGTTATTGATGATGTCTTGCTTGAGATTGAACTTCTTGAAGAATCTGAGTCAACATTTAAGAAACTCAGTCTATGTGAAAAATCTGAAATTGATGCTATACTTCCTCAAGGTAATCAAAAACTACATTTCTTCAAATATTCATGTAACATGTAATAATTAATTATTTAAATAGTGCCTTATTTTTTTCCATCTAAGTACTTTGATTTGGGTTAATTTGCAACATTTTTTGTGGCAGGTCAAGGAAACCTAGGGGCCCAAGTTTGAAGCTGGTGAATCAATTGCACAGTGTTCGTTCGCTAAGGGAAGACATTGAATCACCGTTGTGATTGACAATATCATGCACTGTTTTCTAAGTTTCAAATTTATACTCAACGAACAGACATGTATGCTGCTATTTAAGTTTGAAATTCTGTGACCTATTTCAAACATAATTACTCCTTTTGTTGTTTTTGTAATCTATAGTTTTGCTCTATTTACTATGACAAAGTGTGGAATGTTTGCTTATAAAATTTCAAATGACGTTCTCAATTTTGCTAAATAACAACTAATATGAGTCTTCGAACATCTAGTAGTTCAAATTTTCTGACTGCAATGAATGCATAAATTATTGATTAAAGGGAATCCAAATCCATAATTCGGTTAATTCTTTCCAAAGTCTGTAGCTTGTAGGTTTGACAACAACATTTTTATCAAGCTGATGCCGACACTCATATTTTCCTTTAAGCACCTTGCACGAAAGATCATTATTTCCATTGTACGAACCCCAAGCTAATTTCAACAAACAAGCTTGGTTCATGACAGTGAGGTTTCTCAATCCCAGTCCGCCAACATCTTCAGGTCTCGCAACAACTTCCCAACGAACTGCATGTACCTTACGAACATGATATGTATTACCCCAGATAAAGTCTCTCTCAATTTTTTCAATCTCTTCCAAACAACTCTTTGGCATCTTGGCAGTCATCATAGGATATATAGGGATAGCTTCAATCACACTTTTTGCTAGAGTCATTCTACCGGCAAAAGATAGATTTTTGGCTTTCCAAGCAGTAAGTTTTTCGTTAACCTGATCTAAAACAAATTGGAAATCTGATTTACGAGGCGCTCTCTCAGTCAAGGGAACACCAAGATACTTCCATAGCGACACAGCTTCTCTAAAGTCTGGAATTTGCACCAATCGATTCCTCATCTCCCACGACACATTTTTGGAAAACATAATGCTAGTCTTCTCTTGACTTATTTGACAAGTTATTAGTTACAGTTGGCAAATGATGTGGGCGAAATTCATGGAGATTAGTTAGTAAGCAATCAAATCTTTATGAAAGATACGCAAATAGCGACTAATGAGATTATTGCCATTCATATACATGATTGTAATCAGTATTCATTTCAGAGTTGTTACAATTAGAACTGCATACCATTGAAATAGAGATACAGAATTAAGATGAATTATTATTTTAAATGCCAACCCTGAGATTACACGAGACAAAAATCAGAATATAACTCAACAAAAACATGACTTTCTTTATAATAGAGAGGACGTGAAGAAGATTAATTGATTTGAACTTAACCATAAAGCTTGAACCACATTCAGTTTATTCATTTGGATTTGAAATGCAAAAGAAAAAATAAAGCACGAAATTAAACATAAAAGCATAGATACTATTTTTACATAAAACAAAAAGCAAAAGAATATTCTAATTGATATTGAAACCATATCAGTTTGTATGCAATGTCATATCCCAATAACCTTCATCATCAAACCTCTAGCGAACGCAAGAAAAGGATTTACTTATTTATTCCACCAATTGGAAGAAGGTTTTCCTTGTACACTACTATCTGACAACCACAACTATTTCCACTTTTAACACCAAGGTCCTCAATCATATGGGTACTTAAATCAAACCAAGCTAGCTCTTCATCTTTTTTTGTGAAGAATATTTTGCCCTTTCCCACTCCAAAAGGACACTCGACACATGACAGAGGCCCAACAATGAAGAGTTTGATCCATGATTCCTTCACAGTTAATTCACTCAAAATTGATATGTTAAAAGTAGCCATTTGTTCTTGATATGTGATCAAGGCAATGGATTCATTTAACACCGCCAAGTCTCTCCATGAATACTTATTGTCTACATTAATAAATCCATCTATGTCTATGGGTATGGGTGTGGTAAAGAACACATCATTGCTCAGATCAAACGACACCAAATTTGATTCTCTTTTAGAGTCAAAATGACCTATAATACACCCCCAATGACACAGTCCATTCAAGTACACTCCCATCGTATTCCCACATGTTGTTGGCATAACAACATCAAGTTTCCTCCAAGAGTTACTTCTTAAACTATATATCTCCCAGAAGGGTTCTAATGATACCTCCCAGAAGCGTTCTATTGATGTATCACCTAATGCCACATAACCTTTGCGTGGATTCAATCGTGGGGCACTAAACTCCACATAACTAATCACCTTAAAGTCATATGTACGCAGGTCGTAGCCAAATCCATGAACTTGACGACTTGAGTGAAAATTAATCACATCACCATTAACATTTGCAGCGAACGGTTGAAACATATCCGGACTATGAGGAATGACTTTGAATTCGTCCGTAGTTGGATTCCATAGTGCAAATCTTACAGCAGGATTGACGTTAACATTATGTTTAAGAAAACATTTGACAAAAATAAAATCGTCATAAATACTGCCGAAATTTAAGATTTCAAAATGGTTGAGAGTTTCAGTTCCTTCTTGAAATGGATGTGGTAAATTTAATTTGGCTACATTCTCAAATCTTTCGCCGGACAAAGAATACAAAACTCCCACCCATATGTCAGGTCTACCCCGTGATAAGATGAGAGATATATCGTGGTTGTCAGATAAGAAATTGTTACGGACCATGTTCATGAAAAGAGGATTTTCAAACAAAAGTGACCATGATTTGCGTACGCATTCAAATCGCTTCAAAGATTTAAGAGGCAATTTTGATAGAATTGAAAAGGTAATATCATCGTGTATATAGGTACTGACCTTTTCATTTGTGGCAGTAGCATATTTCTTCTCCATCTCAAAGGAAAAGGAAGAGACCAACTAGCCAGCGACGGAGGAATGATACTAGTGAATTTTGGTGTATCCGCTCAACTTTATATAACCTAATTGAATGGAACAAAAAAATATAACCGTTTCCGCTATACTGTGTGGATAAATTTGAGAATACCTAGGCTGTGTTTAGTAATACAACGGTGCTATATGGTGCGAATTATTTTTCGCACAAATCACACGAACTAGTAATCAACGTGCAAACCATTTTTAATTTTGACCTCTTCTTTTTTTTAACAGGATTTTAATTTTGATCTCTTAATTTTGTTTTGTTTCAGTGTGGTCCCTTATGGCCTTAGGCATCCAACGTTACAAATTTTTTTTGGTTACATCCAACGTTACACAATTTGATACTTTTAATGTTTTTAGTTTTATCTTGATCTTTTAAGTTATAAATGTTAGACATTTTTTTTTCGAAATGTTAGACATTTTGGTTTTATGTTATAAATATTTTTTAAGAATAAGTCAAATTATCTATCAAAATTGATATCGAAGATAATCAAATATAAAATCTCTAAAGTTTCAGGTCAACATCACCAAACGAACTGAAGTGGTCAAAAATTTATAACACAGATGTTTATAAGTTAAATGACCAAAATGATTCCTAAAAAAAAAAAAAGACTAATTAAACTGAAAAAACTTAGAAATCAAATTGTCAAATGTTTGTAAATTAAAAGATCAAAATGAACAAAAAAAAAAAAACTTAAGGGATCAAACATTTGGAAGCAAACAATCCATTCGCTCTAATCCAACGAATTAACTTTCGCACCACATAGCATTTTTCTTAGTCATATTCGGTTTTAGACTTGATCATTTTCACAATACAAGGTAAGTAAAAGCCGTTCAATAAAAAAAAAAACTAGGTAAGTAAAACCACACATTTGAACATTGTATTTGTCCATTAAGTGTCAATGGTAAAACATTGAACCTGTAACCTCAATGGGTCAAACTAAATATTTTCCGATGTCTTTGATTCATATTCTTCTTTCTCTATGCACAATTATGAAAAATACTATATTAAGTGATGATGTTTAGACCACTTTTTCCATCAATAAAGTTGTTATCTGTTCTTCAAAAAAATAAAGTTGTTGTACGGTTTCTTACCTTTGGCTCAAACTTAATACCTTTGGCATCTTTTTGAATGATGAATTTGTTATTTTTTGTACTTTTTATGAAAAATACTATATTAAGTGATGATGTTTAGACCACTTTTTCCATCAATAAAGTTGTTATCTGTTCTTCAAAAAAATAAAGTTGTTGTACGGTTTCTTACCTTTGGCTCAAACTTAATACCTTTGGCATCTTTTTGAATGATGAATTTGTTATTTTTTGTACTTTTGAAGTTTGATTTGGTAGTGGAATTGAGTGATTAGTGAATGTGCTTTTGATTTGATTTATTTGCAGGGATATTAATTATCATTGCTAACAATTGTTCTCCTTTGAGGAAGTCTGAAATTTAATATGGACGTTAGTTATCTATCTAGCTCCCATTCTTATCCTTGTTTTTTTTTCTTCTTGTTTCAATGTTAGTGTGAAATTGTGAATTGAGTGATTGTTTATAATCCTTTTTTATTATGTCACAACTTTTCTTTAGTTTTTTTATTTTTTGAAAGGTACTTTTCTTTAGTTTTATCTTGATTGGTTCAAGCTAACTGAACTTTAAGGTATGTATGGATTGGTGTATAAAATGAAATGGAGTGTGCTGAAATATAAAAACTTTTTAGATTTTACAAAATGGATGTAATAGTAGCATTGTATTTTGTTTTTTTCTTTGAAAATTACTCCATCCGTCCCATATTATAAGAAAAAAAATCACACTTATTAAGAAAACTAAAATATACTCCCTCCGTTTCAAAATACATGTCCAAGTCAACCACTTCATATATGCCAATGCACAATTTTGACCGTTAATATCTTTAATTATCTAAAGTAAAAAATTATAAAAATTTAATATTTTGAAAATATTTGTCGAGACAAATCAAACAACATCTTACATGCTAATATTTGTACTTATACATTAGTAAAAAAGTATGGTCAAAGTAAGTCAAGTGAATAGTGCACATTGCAAAAATTGGACATGTATTTTGAAACGGAGGGAGTAGTAGTTTGTAATATAGTTTTTTGTGTTATCTTTGAAATAAGTTTTATATGAAGATGTGAAAACAATTTTTATTGGTAGTTGATTATAGACAAAATGAAAAAGAGAACAAATTGAATGCACTTTGCATTTAATCTTCCTTTGGAAAAGATAATTTTTTGAAAAAACATAATTAAATATGATAAAAGTTGGTCTTTTTTGCTTATAATTTGGGACAAAGAAAATGAATTTTTTTTTTTTGCTTATAATTTAGGACGGAAGGAGTATATTCAAAGAGATAAAGTATATTCATTATCCTAATTTTGCTGTTTGACCAATGATGCAGGGAACATCTAATGTGAATGATAAGTTATAAGATCTTTCTCCTCTACAAAACCAATGGAATAATAGTTTTGCATGTATTTTTTTTTAATAAAGTATATTATTTGTTCCTGTTTCTCTCTCTACACATACATATTTACTATATATGTCTTAAAAAAAGTTTAATCAATTAATTTTGTTCCTATTTTATATGTTTCAAATATGATTAATCATTGTTATGTTGTACTATTATTTAGTTTTTGATAAATCAAATATTATATTTTTTTATTAAACCTATTATTTTATTTTATTTTTATAATAGTATTATGAAAACAAAAGTTACAATTTGTAAATTGGATTCTAAAAATCGATCCAAATTAAATCACATTAAATTATATCATATGTAATAGTCATCTAAAATGACATACTCCTTCTGGTCACTGTTATAAGCAAAAATTGAATTTGTAATAGTTCATTCAATACATGATGTATGTGGTCTATATATAGACTGCATACATTATTTATTGAATGAATCTAAAAAATGAACTTTTGCTTATAATAGTGATCGAAGGGAGTACAATTTTATTTTTGGATCGAATAATTTTGTCTCAAAACTGATCAAAACCACTCGGTGATGATTACTCCTAACAAGGTGAGGAAGAATAGGGGAATTAGTCACTTTGACCCCTGAATGAGAAAGGAGTAGTCATTTTAGTCTCTGAATGCAGAGAAATTGCAAAACAGTTCCTGAGTGTAGACTCTGTTGGTCAATTTCAGGGACTAAAATGGCTAACGGAGTCTACATTCAGGGACTAAATTGACTAATGGAGTCTGCATTCAGGGACTAAATTGACTAACAGAGTCTACATTCAGGGACTATTTTACAATTTATCTGCATTCAGGGATAAAAGTGACGACTCATTTCCTATTCAGGGACTAAAATGACTAATCTCCCGGAAGAATATAAAGCATGGAAAAGTAGGAATATGGGATAAAAAAAATGAGTTAAGATCCTTTCCATTTGTCATTCTCTCGATTTCTTCCATTTTGAAAGATAAAGACACAATTTTTTTTTGAAAAAAATAAAAAGTAATTAATGATGGTGAGACCCACTATCTATTTTATGTGTCTATCTCTCTCCAAATTGCATACTCTATTTATTTTACTAAATGAAGAGGATCCTTACCCAAAAAAATAGGGTTGGAAAAAGCAACCATTGATTTCTAGGTAAATTTATCATGTTAAATCACCATTTTATATTAAATAATAAATATATAATCTTGTGATATTTACTTTTCATTTTTAATACAATAATTTTATCATTGCAAACAATAATTTTAACACTTTTATAAAGTTGTAGGGCATTCTTTAACATTTTCCTAATAGCGATAATAATAGGAATATGAAAAAACACCGGTTAATGCATGAAAATGAAAAGGATTGTATTTATTCCAAAAAAAAAAAAAAAACTGTAGAATAGGAGAAGACATTGCATCATGCATTTTGTCATTTCCTATGAAAGTACCCTCATACGCCATTTTCATTAATTAACTGTGCATGTAACTCGATCTAATCTCTCATATTCTGTTATGTTAAACGGTCATTTAACACTTTCATCATCATTGCAAAGTTGTGGGATCATTTAACACTTCTCTATTGTCTTTATCTTTTCATGTGTACTTGAAAGGTCGAACCAGACATATACTTCAACTGTTTGGTACCTTATACATTTGTGGTTCCATTCACTATTACATTGTGTATTATTTAGTTGCATGTGTACTAATACTTTTTCTTAATGATTGTTTAGCAAATGATGGAGAAGAGTAGAAATGGAAGTGGGAGTCTTATAGATATTGTACTTTCTTGGACCCTCGAGGATGTTCTCAATGAAAATCTTTACAAAGACAAGGTTTCTTTTACACCCTTTTCAATACTCACATTGAAAAAGTGAACTTGGTTTTTGAGAAAGAATTTGAACATGAAAGAATACAAATTCATTGTGTTACAAAGAAATGGTGTTAAAATCTCAATAATGATTGATTATTTATATAGACTTTCTCCTCTTCATTGTTAGTTTTGTTCTTATATATTTTAAAATTAGAATTGCAAAATAGTTAATTTATATGACCTTTTTAGTAGTTGCAAAAAATTGTGTTGCAATAAGAATGTATCTACCGATCACACAAACATATCTAAACTTTTTATGTGTTCAATATAAATAGGCCCAGAAAGCATATCTAAACTTTTTATTTTCTATTGAGTGCAACCACCTTGTTTATTTAGTTGATAATAGTTATCTACCATTCTACCTCATGATATTAAACTTTTTATTTTCTATTGAGTGCAACCATCTTCTAACATTTGAATGATTAGAGCAGCATTATTAAGTTGAAGTATATTGTGAAAATTGTTTTCTCTCAGGTTCATAAAATTCCAGAGACATTTAAGTCAGCAACAGATTACAAGAACTCTTTTATTCCTCTATTGTTTGAGGAAACACGCGCTGATTTATCTTCAAGCTTGTCTGGTGTGTCTCAAGCTTCTCTTTGTGAAATCTGGAAAGTCGAAAACAGCAAGCAATTGAAACTTCACAAAGCTCAAAATCAATTCATTCAGTTCCATCATACCATGCGGTTGGAGAGTACAACTGAATCTGATAGAGATGAAAATGGTGGAAATTATGAACCTGCATCAGGAGATCTTATTGCTATTACATACATTAGGCCAAAAAGCTTAAGTGACTTGAACACACTCAACAGTCCCTACCATATTGCCTATGTTAATGGGGCAAAAATTAGATTTTCTGGTAGAATCACAGTTCTATCTTCCAAATGCATGAAGATGGATGTTGAATCTGTATCCATGAAAAACAATACACAGAAAATGTATGCTGTATACATTATGAACATGACAACAAATGTTCGTATTTGGAAAGCCTTGGACTCAAAGTCAAAGGGTGATCACCTCAACATTATTGAAAAAGTTTTGCAACCTAATCTCAATGTAAGAATTACTACATCACTTTCTTTGATGAGTTTCACCTTTATTTATATCATACAGTACAATTTCTCAAAGCATACTTTTATGGAATGTAAAAGTACTTTGAAATGCACTAACTGCGCTGTTTTATGCAAATGATACTTTTTTCAATGATTATGCAGTATGGAACTTTGAATACTACATGTATTATTCAATTTTCTCCTTTTGCAGTAACCTGTATAATTTTTGATTTTCAGAGTGGAGAGAACTGCAAAATTTCCATGTCTGGATCAAATAGTCAAGCTTCTTTCATTACGAAAGACATAATTCGATCTCAGAATCTGAATGAATCCCAACAAGATGCGGTTACAAGCTGTGTTAGTATGGTAGATTGCTCTCATGCTAATACCAAACTGATATGGGGACCACCAGGGACAGGAAAAACAAAGACTGTTGCATGCTTGCTTTTTTCTCTACTCAAGTTGAAATCAAGAACATTGACCTGTGCTCCAACTAATACTGCAATTTTGCAGGTGGCAATTCGGTTGCATGGTTTAGTTACAGATTCACCTGACCATGATACATATGGTTTAGGTGACATTGTGCTATTTGGCAATGGTAAGAGAATGAAAGTGGATAGTTATCCGGGCCTTGAAGATATCTTTCTTGATTATCGCGTGAAAAATCTCATGCAGTGCTATGCTGAATGGAAGCATAGCTTTGAAGCAATGATCGAATTTCTTAGTGATCCTAGTAAACAATATTTCTTGGAGATGTCCAAAAGGGATTTTGTTATGGATAAAAATAGGATTTTAGTATCTGCATATCATGCATACAAGATAAATAAGGGGAACTATGGTCTGATTGTGAGGTTTGAGGATTATGTTCAGAAGGCACGGACAGAAATCACTAAGCTATACCAATTGGTTGAGAATGACAAAAAGGAATGTATGTTGACAGTTGAGCGATTTGTGAAACAGAGAATCGATAAACTAAGAATGAATAAAGTCAATTTCTTCATGACTTTATATACAAGCTTAATGCAGCTGCTTGAGGACCCTAGAGATCGAATTTTCTCAAAGATGGGTTACAAGTCCCTTGATGATTTTGCTACAAATAGTATCGTAGTATCTGCATATAGTGCATACAAGGAAAATATAGGGTATGATAAATATGACGATTCTTTGACTTTTGAGGGATATGTGAAGAGAGCAAGGAAAGAGATTATAGAGCTATACCAAAGTATCATGACCATGGAGCAATTTGTGAAGCAGAGATTTGGAGAATTAAGTGAGAAGCTAAAGTTCTTGATACATACCTTATGCACCCACATGCCAAAATCTTTCATTTCAGTTATCAACATGCTCCAAGCTATTGACTTGTTAAAATCACTGGAAATTTCCTTGAGTCAAGCCAAATTTAAGCAAACTGTTGATGATTGTGAAGAAGAAAGCATTCCTGCTTGCTTTGGACCATCAAGTTTGGAAAGAAATGATTGCCTTCGCATACTAAGTTTCCTTTCCAACTCAATTTCGCTTCCTGAATTTAACAAGAGAAGAGACTGTTATCATGATGCTGACGAGGTCAAGAAACTGGCTCGAGTTATTGATGATGTCTTGTTTGAGATTGAACTTCTTGAAGAATCTGAGTCACCATTTAAGAAACTCAGTCTATGTGAAAAATCTGAAATTGATGCTACTTCCTCAAGGTAATCAAAAACTACATTTCTTCAAATATTCATGTAACATGTAAAAATTCATTATTTAAATAGTGCCTTATTTCTTCCATCTAACTACTTTGATTTGGGTTAATGCTAATATAAGAACTTAACATTTATGTAATTTGCAACATTTTTTGTGGCAGGTCAATGAAACCTAGGGGACCAAGTTTGAAGCTGGTGAATCAATTGTGCAGTGTTCATTCTCTAAGGGAAGACATTGAATCACCGTTGTGATTGACAATATCATGCACTGATTTCTAAGTTTCAAATTTATACTCAACGAACAGACATGTTTGTTGCTATTTAAGTTTGAAATTTTGTAACCTATTTCAAACATAATTACTCCTTTTGTTGTTTTTGTGATCTATAGTTTTGCTCTATTTACTATGACAAGGTGTGGAATGTTTGCTTATAAAATTTCAAATGACGTTCTCAATTTTGCTAATATCAACTAATATGAGTCTTCGAACATCTAGTAGTTCAAATTTGCTGACTGCAATGAATGCATAAAACATTGATTAAAGCGAAACCAAATCCATAATTCGGTTAATTCTTTCCAAAGTCTGGAGTTTGTAGGTTTGACAACAACATTATTATCAAGCTGATGCCCACACTCATATTTTCCTTTAAGCACCTTGAACCAAAGATCATTCTTTCCATTGTACAAACCCCAAGCTAATTTCAACAAACAAGCTTGGTTCATGACAGTGAGGTTTCTCAATCCCAGTCCGCCAACATCTTCAGGTCTCGTAATAACTTCCCAACGAACTGCATGTACCTTACGAATATGATCTGTATCACCCCAGATAAAGGCTCTCTCAATTTTTTCAATCTCTTCCAAACAACTCTTTGGCATCTTGGCAGTCATCATATAACTTTTTGCTAGAGTCACTCGACCGGCAAAAGATAGATTTTTGGCTTTCCAAGCAGTAAGTTTTTCGTTAACCTGATCTAAAACAAATTGGAAATCTGATTTACGAGGCGCAATCTCAGTCAATGGAACACCAAGATACTTCCATAGCGACACAGCTTCTCTAAAGTCTTAAATTTGCACCAATCGATTCCTCATCTCCCGCGACACATTTTTGGAAAACATAATGCTAGTCTTCTCTTGAGTTAAATGATAATATATTAACTTATTTGACAAGTTATTAGTTACAGTTGGCAAATGATGTGGGCGAAATTCATGGAGATTAGTTAGTAAGCAATCAAATCTTTATGAAAGATACGCAAATAGCGGCTAATGAGATTATTGCCATTCATACACATGATTGTAATCAGTATTCATTTCAGAGTTGTTACCATTAGAACTGTATACCATTGAAATAGAGACACAGAATCAAGATGAATTGTTATTTTAAATGCCAACCCTGAGATTACACGAGACAAAAATCAGAATATAACTCAACAAAAACATGGCTTTCTTTATAATAGCGAGGACGCGAAGAAGATTAATTGATTTGAACTAAAACATAAAGCTTGAACCACATTCAGTTTATTCATTTGGATTTGAAATGCAAAAGAAAAAAATAAAGCACGAAATTAAACATAAAAGCATGGATACTATTTTTACATAAAACTAAAAGCAAAAGAATATTCTAATTGATGTTGAAACCATATCAGTTTGTATGCAATGTCATATCCCAATAACCTTCATCATGAAACCTCTAGCGAACACAAGAAAAGGATTTACTTATTTATTCCACCAATTGGAAGAAGGTTTTCCTTGTACACTACTATCTCACAACCACGACTATTTCCTCTTTTAACACCAAGGTCCTCAATCATTTGGGTACTTAAATCAAACCAAGCTAGCTCTTCATCTTTTTTTGTGAAGAATATTTTGCCCTTTCCCACTCCAAAAGGACACTCGACACATGACAGAGGCCCAACAATGAAGAGTTTGATCCATGATTCCTTCACAGTTAATTCACTCAAAATTGATATGTTAAAAGTAGCCATTTGTTCTTGATATGTGATCAAGGCAATGGATTCATTTAACACCGCCAAGTCTCTCCATGAATACTTATTGTCTACATTAATAAATCCATCTATGTCTATGGGTATGGGTGTGGTAAAGAACACATCATTGCTCAGATCAAACGACACCAAATTTGATTCTCTTTTAGAGTCAAAATGACCTATAATACACCCCCAATGACACAGTCCATTCAAGTACACTCCCATCGTATTCCCACATGTTGTTGGCATAACAACATCAAGTTTCCTCCAAGAGTTACTTCTTAAACTATATATCTCCCAGAAGGGTTCTAATGATACCTCCCAGAAGCGTTCTATTGATGTATCACCTAATGCCACATAACCTTTGCGTGGATTCAATCGTGGGGCACTAAACTCCACATAACTAATCACCTTAAAGTCATATGTACGCAGGTCGTAGCCAAATCCATGAACTTGACGACTTGGGTGAAAATTAATCACATCACCATTAACATTTGCAGCGAACGGTTGAAACATATCCGGACTATGAGGAATGACTTTGAATTCGTCCGTAGTTGGATTCCATAGTGCAAATCTTACAGCAGGATTGACGTTAACATTATGTTTAAGAAAACATTTGACAAAAATAAAATCGTCATAAATACTGCCGAAATTTAAGATTTCAAAATGGTTGAGAGTTTCAGTTCCTTCTTGAAATGGATGTGGTAAATTTAATTTGGCTACATTCTCAAATCTTTCGCCGGACAAAGAATACAAAACTCCCACCCATATGTCAGGTCTACCCCGTGATAAGATGAGAGATATATCGTGGTTGTCAGATAAGAAATTGTTATGGACCATGTTCATGAAAAGAGGATTTTCAAACAAAAGTGACCATGATTTGCGTACGCATTCAAATCGCTTCAAAGATTTAAGAGGCAATTTTGATAGAATTGAAAAGGTAATATCATCCAACGGTGCTATATGGTGCGAATTATTTTTCGCACAAATCACACGAACTAGTAATCAACGTGCAAACCATTTTTAATTTTGACCTCTTCTTTTTTTTAACAGGATTTTAATTTTGATCTCTTAATTTTGTTTTGTTTCAGTGTGGTCCCTTATGGCCTTAGGCATCCAACGTTACAAATTTTTTTTGGTTACATCCAACGTTACACAATTTGATACTTTTAATGTTTTTAGTTTTATCTTGATCTTTTAAGTTATAAATGTTAGACATTTTTCACTACAAGAAAACTATGATTTAGCTTCAGAAATTTTAGCATCAGACCATTTCTGATGCTAATAGTGTCAGTTTAGCATCCACAAATTCTGATGCAAATACATTTTTTTCAATTCATTATTTTTATGCAATTTAGCTTCAATCGGGTGGATGCTAAAAACAATATTTTTGGATTCTAATGTTTTTTAATTTAATTATTTATTTAGAGTCCATATATCTTGAAGCTAAATTTTTTAGATTTTTTTTTCTTACTTTACTCTTTTTTTTTTCCACTTTAATTTTAAGATTTCCCTTATCCTTTTCTTTTTCACTACTTTTTCACATTTTCATTAAAACCTTCAGAGCCAAAACTTCACAAAAAAATCTCAGATCCAATAAAAATCTCAGATCCGTAAAAAAATAAAATCGAACCAAAACGTTCTCCGTCGTTCAGAGCTTCTTTGTTTCACCGTTTAGATGCAAATCGTTCGCTGCTTCGTTCAGAGACAAAGCTTTCATACCCAAAATTGTGTCTGTCGCTGCTTCGATTTTGGCCCTTCGTTGTTCGCTGCTTCGTTCGTTGAAGCTGTTCAGAGCCAAAATCGTTTCTGTGTTTGAATAGGTATCTTTCTTTTCTCTCTCAAATCCGTTGTTCTCTACTCTTATGAATTGAATCGTTTCTTCTCTATATCTGTTGGGTTTTTCTGTTTCTATTCGTTAGTTTTTCGTGTTTCTGATATTTTTTGGGCATTTTGTTCGTGATTTCTGATGGTCTCTTATTGTTTCTTAGGGAATTTTGTTTGTGTACTCATGATAATCAAAATAGGGATAAAAAAGTTAGGTCTTTGGTACTGAGATTTACAGGGCATTTTTTAGGGAATGGGTTTTAGTAATAATAACATGTTTTGGATCTATTTTTTGTATTAAGCAAATTAGTATTCTCCCTCTTTTTAAATTGATATGTGGATTTGGTAATTTGTAGTCAATACATTTATTCCCTTCCAATTGTTTATAATCTGTAACAACCATATATTATAGGCCTGAGCTCTATCAATCTAAGGTTCTGGATTTTTATGCTAGCAATGACTTTGGTATTAATGTGTTTGGACAAGGACAAGGATAATATCATGTAAAAATTCACAACAAACTCTATTTTTCTATCTGCTTCACTATAATATTACTCTGTTTTGAGTTGTCACAGATTTGGAATGGAAGTTCATTTATGTTGGATCTGTTGAGGATGAGACTTATGACCAGTTATTGGAGAGTGTCCTGGTTGGTCCTGTTAATGTTGGAAACTATCACTTTGTTTTACAGGAAAGCTTATTTTTTAATTTTGTGCTGCCACTTGCAATTTCTTATAAATTCAAGCTTATCAATTCTGTTTCCATAGCAAGCAGATCCACCAGACCTATCCAAGATACGTGAGGGTTGTCGTTCCTAATATGTGAAGGTTTGCAGCTTCGCTCTCTGTAATACCCTCCTATTTTAATTTTGATAAAAATATTCTTCTAAGTTATTGATGGACATAAGACTTTTATGCAGAAACTTAAATTTTGTACGGTGTGTAATATTAAATTTCAATTTTAGGAAGATTGTATTATTTGTATGTATATATCCAAATAAATTTTATGTATTTTATCTCAGAAAGCCATAGTTCAAAAGTAACAACAATTTATTAATGCATACTTGTATAAGTAAATGTATGTATAATATCATATCTAGTTTTGTAGAATATAATTATATATAGGGTACTAGTAAAGAAAATCTAATATTAACATATTTAATGATCTAGAGGGCCTTACATGATGCTTATAGGGTAAGCCCACTCTGCTGAAGTGTTATAAAATAAAATAAATAAACATAATAAAAAGAGGAAGAAGGGAAGCATCTAGAAAGAAGGGAAAAGAAAACATGTTTTGGGAAGGGGAAAGGAAATGGAAAAGAGGCAATAGGGGACTGAAGCGAAATTGAGAAGAAGTGTATAGGTTAAGCAAACACAAGTCTCAAAAACTCTCTTTCTAAACAAGAAATTTTCATCTCCTCCAAATTTCTTTTTCATCTAGTTTCTCCATGCATCTATTCATCTTGTCGCGCTTGCTGCTTTGCTCGCTCTGTTAACTGTTATGTTTTTTTTTTCTTTCTACTTCAGCTTATCATAGGGTGGCGCATATCCATGTTTCCTCGTCATAGATTATGGTTGACTAGATATTGAACTGTTGTGTTTAAATTTACAGTTTCTGTGTTTGCTTATGAGTTATGTGTTATCTGGCATGGGCCATCGCTTTAATTACTTGAAAATTGGGGTTCAATTAGAGGATGAGCATGTTGGAACACTTCATGAATAAATGATAGTTAAAATATTTGTAATTCCTTTTAAATAGGCCTGAGATACCTTTACTTTTTGAGTTTTTGTCTTTCCTTTGGATAGTAAAACTTAATCCTAATTCATTTTACATAGGCCTGGGATACCTTTACTTATTGAGGCTCTATTGGGCCGGTGTTTTTTTCATCTAGTTTCAACATGCCTCACCGGTTATGGTTTGAATTTCAATAAACTACATTTGCAGCTTCTAGCTGTAACATTTAAGCTCTTTTTTTTAATGTTTTGTTGAACAATTCATGCTTTTACATTTTCAGATTACTCTCAGAATTGTCCATGATGGTTTATATACTATGATTTTCAGATTCAAGAGGTCAGTTTGTTTTTGTTTAATTCCAAATATACATTTGTTTATTTAGATTATAATTATTTCTGTTTAAAGATTTGTATCTAAATTCTAAGTCTAGATAGGAATGTGAATATTTTTGTTTTTATTAGGCTGCTATATTGAATCAAACTTATGCTTTCAACTCTTCACCGGAGAAGCATGCCTTAGCCTAGATAGAGTTTGCTGGTAAGTTTATGTTGTCCAATTTTAAGGCCATATCTTGATAATTCCACTTCTTCAATATGGACTAGCTCATTCTTCTATTCTTTTGAGCTATCATAGATACATCATTATGTTCTTTAAGACCTTAGGCCAATTTCTTTTATTTTTCAATCATGTGTTAGTTTTGAATGTTGATGATTCCAATCTATAGGTTGTTGGAAATAAAATAGAATGTTGGTGATTCCTACTATGGATTATCATATGGACTGAGATAGTGTTTTCTAGATTATCATGCAATGATGCTTCTTAGTTATTTAATCTTGTTGACAATAGATTTTGTACAGGGAACAAAATTTGTATGTACTCATAAGTAACTCTGGTCATGATGTCCCACAGGTATGCACTTCCATGCGAGTTTGATCTTCAAAAAGTGGGTCATGGTGCTGCTATTGAATTATCATAAGGGTTGTTTCCTTAAACCTTTTTAGACGAAGCTCCAACTATGGTAAAATTCTATGTCTTAGTGTTATACTCTAGAGATCAGTGACTATCATTGATAATAAGCCTTAACGGCAGGTTTTTTGTATTTGGAATGATGAATAAGGTTTGTTGGAGCTGTTTAATTCAATTTAGCGAGTGTCGGTTTTATGCAACACATGAATAATTGTTTATCTTAAATCAACATGTCTCTCCAAAGGATAGATGTCTTTTGAGACGATAAGTAACAACTATTAAGTCATTGGTTTTTGTTTGTTTGTTATTTCAATTGATGGGGAACTTTAAGTGATGATTTTTAGTAAAATGTTTATAGTTTATTTGATCACCAGTATATATGTAGTGAGGAAATTCATATTATTTTTATTTTTTTATAAAAGGACTTTTTAAGTCGGTTAAAAATGTAACTGATGTCATTGTTTTAGCGTCCATGACTTGTGAATGCTAAGTAGCGTCTACATTTATATACACTTTTAATAGGCATTAGCTTCAATTTTAGCATCCACTTTTGAAGATGCTATTTTAGCGTCAGTAGGAAGCTAGTGTTTAGCATCCAAGCTTTTACTGTCGTCAATTTTTTGGACTCTATACTGACTCTAAAAGGCTATTAGCATCCACAATTTGCCTTTTAGCATCCATTTTCCTGCTGAATCTAAAACACAATTTTCTTGTAGTGTTTTTTTCGAAATGTTAGACATTTTGGTTTTATGTTATAAATATTTTTTAAGAATAAGTCAAATTATCTATCAAAATTGATATCGAAGATAATCAAATATAAAATCTCTAAAGTTTCAGGTCAACATCACCAAACGAACTGAAGTGGTCAAAAATTTATAACACAGATGTTTATAAGTTAAATGACCAAAATGATTCCTAAAAAAAAAAAAAAAGACTAATTAAACTGAAAAAACTTAGAAATCAAATTGTCAAATGTTTGTAAATTAAAAGATCAAAATGAACAAAAAAAAAAAAAACTTAAGGGATCAAACATTTGGAAGCAAACAATCCATTCGCTCTAATCCAACGAATTAACTTTCGCACCACATAGCATTTTTCTTAGTCATATTCGGTTTTAGACTTGATCATTTTCACAATACAAGGTAAGTAAAAGCCGTTCAATAAAAAAAAAAAACTAGGTAAGTAAAACCACACATTTGAACATTGTATTTGTCCATTAAGTGTCAATGGTAAAACATTGAACCTGTAACCTCAATGGGTCAAACTAAATATTTTCCGATGTCTTTGATTCATATTCTTCTTTCTCTATGCACAATTATGAAAAATACTATATTAAGTGATGATGTTTAGACCACTTTTTCCATCAATAAAGTTGTTATCTGTTCTTCAAAAAAATAAAGTTGTTGTACGGTTTCTTACCTTTGGCTCAAACTTAATACCTTTGGCATCTTTTTGAATGATGAATTTGTTATTTTTTGTACTTTTTATGAAAAATACTATATTAAGTGATGATGTTTAGACCACTTTTTCCATCAATAAAGTTGTTATCTGTTCTTCAAAAAAATAAAGTTGTTGTACGGTTTCTTACCTTTGGCTCAAACTTAATACCTTTGGCATCTTTTTGAATGATGAATTTGTTATTTTTTGTACTTTTGAAGTTTGATTTGGTAGTGGAATTGAGTGATTAGTGAATGTGCTTTTGATTTGATTTATTTGCAGGGATATTAATTATCATTGCTAACAATTGTTCTCCTTTGAGGAAGTCTGAAATTTAATATGGACGTTAGTTATCTATCTAGCTCCCATTCTTATCCTTGTTTTTTTTTCTTCTTGTTTCAATGTTAGTGTGAAATTGTGAATTGAGTGATTGTTTATAATCCTTTTTTATTATGTCACAACTTTTCTTTAGTTTTTTTATTTTTTGAAAGGTACTTTTCTTTAGTTTTATCTTGATTGGTTCAAGCTAACTGAACTTTAAGGTATGTATGGATTGGTGTATAAAATGAAATGGAGTGTGCTGAAATATAAAAACTTTTTAGATTTTACAAAATGGATGTAATAGTAGCATTGTATTTTGTTTTTTTCTTTGAAAATTACTCCCTCCGTCCCATATTATAAGAAAAAAAATCACACTTATTAAGAAAACTAAAATATACTCCCTCCGTTTCAAAATACATGTCCAAGTCAACCACTTCATATATGCCAATGCACAATTTTGACCGTTAATATCTTTAATTATCTAAAGTAAAAAATTATAAAAATTTAATATTTTGAAAATATTTGTCGAGACAAATCAAACAACATCTTACATGCTAATATTTGTACTTATACATTAGTAAAAAAGTATGGTCAAAGTAAGTCAAGTGAATAGTGCACATTGCAAAAATTGGACATGTATTTTGAAACGGAGGGAGTAGTAGTTTGTAATATAGTTTTTTGTGTTATCTTTGAAATAAGTTTTATATGAAGATGTGAAAACAATTTTTATTGGTAGTTGATTATAGACAAAATGAAAAAGAGAACAAATTGAATGCACTTTGCATTTAATCTTCCTTTGGAAAAGATAATTTTTTGAAAAAACATAATTAAATATGATAAAAGTTGGTCTTTTTTGCTTATAATTTGGGACAAAGAAAATGAATTTTTTTTTTGCTTATAATTTAGGACGGAAGGAGTATATTCAAAGAGATAAAGTATATTCATTATCCTAATTTTGCTGTTTGACCAATGATGCAGGGAACATCTAATGTGAATGATAAGTTATAAGATCTTTCTCCTCTACAAAACCAATGGAATAATAGTTTTGCATGTATTTTTTTTTAATAAAGTATATTATTTGTTCCTGTTTCTCTCTCTACACATACATATTTACTATATATGTCTTAAAAAAAGTTTAATCAATTAATTTTGTTCCTATTTTATATGTTTCAAATATGATTAATCATTGTTATGTTGTACTATTATTTAGTTTTTGATAAATCAAATATTATATTTTTTTATTAAACCTATTATTTTATTTTATTTTTATAATAGTATTATGAAAACAAAAGTTACAATTTGTAAATTGGATTCTAAAAATCGATCCAAATTAAATCACATTAAATTATATCATATGTAATAGTCATCTAAAATGACATACTCCTTCTGGTCACTGTTATAAGCAAAAATTGAATTTGTAATAGTTCATTCAATACATGATGTATGTGGTCTATATATAGACTGCATACATTATTTATTGAATGAATCTAAAAAATGAACTTTTGCTTATAATAGTGATCGAAGGGAGTACAATTTTATTTTTGGATCGAATAATTTTGTCTCAAAACTGATCAAAACCACTCGGTGATGATTACTCCTAACAAGGTGAGGAAGAATAGGGGAATTAGTCACTTTGACCCCTGAATGAGAAAGGAGTAGTCATTTTAGTCTCTGAATGCAGAGAAATTGCAAAACAGTTCCTGAGTGTAGACTCTGTTGGTCAATTTCAGGGACTAAAATGGCTAACGGAGTCTACATTCAGGGACTAAATTGACTAATGGAGTCTGCATTCAGGGACTAAATTGACTAACAGAGTCTACATTCAGGGACTATTTTACAATTTATCTGCATTCAGGGATAAAAGTGACGACTCATTTCCTATTCAGGGACTAAAATGACTAATCTCCCGGAGGAATATAAAGCATGGAAAAGTAGGAATATGGGATAAAAAAAATGAGTTAAGATCCTTTCCATTTGTCATTCTCTCGATTTCTTCCATTTTGAAAGATAAAGACACAATTTTTTTTTGAAAAAAATAAAAAGTAATTAATGATGGTGAGACCCACTATCTATTTTATGTGTCTATCTCTCTCCAAATTGCATACTCTATTTATTTTACTAAATGAAGAGGATCCTTACCCAAAAAAATAGGGTTGGAAAAAGCAACCATTGATTTCTAGGTAAATTTATCATGTTAAATCACCATTTTATATTAAATAATAAATATATAATCTTGTGATATTTACTTTTCATTTTTAATACAATAATTTTATCATTGCAAACAATAATTTTAACACTTTTATAAAGTTGTAGGGCATTCTTTAACATTTTCCTAATAGCGATAATAATAGGAATATGAAAAAACACCGGTTAATGCATGAAAATGAAAAGGATTGTATTTATTCCAAAAAAAAAAAAAAAAACTGTAGAATAGGAGAAGACATTGCATCATGCATTTTGTCATTTCCTATGAAAGTACCCTCATACGCCATTTTCATTAATTAACTGTGCATGTAACTCGATCTAATCTCTCATATTCTGTTATGTTAAACGGTCATTTAACACTTTCATCATCATTGCAAAGTTGTGGGATCATTTAACACTTCTCTATTGTCTTTATCTTTTCATGTGTACTTGAAAGGTCGAACCAGACATATACTTCAACTGTTTGGTACCTTATACATTTGTGGTTCCATTCACTATTACATTGTGTATTATTTAGTTGCATGTGTACTAATACTTTTTCTTAATGATTGTTTAGCAAATGATGGAGAAGAGTAGAAATGGAAGTGGGAGTCTTATAGATATTGTACTTTCTTGGACCCTCGAGGATGTTCTCAATGAAAATCTTTACAAAGACAAGGTTTCTTTTACACCCTTTTCAATACTCACATTGAAAAAGTGAACTTGGTTTTTGAGAAAGAATTTGAACATGAAAGAATACAAATTCATTGTGTTACAAAGAAATGGTGTTAAAATCTCAATAATGATTGATTATTTATATAGACTTTCTCCTCTTCATTGTTAGTTTTGTTCTTATATATTTTAAAATTAGAATTGCAAAATAGTTAATTTATATGACCTTTTTAGTAGTTGCAAAAAATTGTGTTGCAATAAGAATGTATCTACCGATCACACAAACATATCTAAACTTTTTATGTGTTCAATATAAATAGGCCCAGAAAGCATATCTAAACTTTTTATTTTCTATTGAGTGCAACCACCTTGTTTATTTAGTTGATAATAGTTATCTACCATTCTACCTCATGATATTAAACTTTTTATTTTCTATTGAGTGCAACCATCTTCTAACATTTGAATGATTAGAGCAGCATTATTAAGTTGAAGTATATTGTGAAAATTGTTTTCTCTCAGGTTCATAAAATTCCAGAGACATTTAAGTCAGCAACAGATTACAAGAACTCTTTTATTCCTCTATTGTTTGAGGAAACACGCGCTGATTTATCTTCAAGCTTGTCTGGTGTGTCTCAAGCTTCTCTTTGTGAAATCTGGAAAGTCGAAAACAGCAAGCAATTGAAACTTCACAAAGCTCAAAATCAATTCATTCAGTTCCATCATACCATGCGGTTGGAGAGTACAACTGAATCTGATAGAGATGAAAATGGTGGAAATTATGAACCTGCATCAGGAGATCTTATTGCTATTACATACATTAGGCCAAAAAGCTTAAGTGACTTGAACACACTCAACAGTCCCTACCATATTGCCTATGTTAATGGGGCAAAAAATAGATTTTCTGGTAGAATCACAGTTCTATCTTCCAAATGCATGAAGATGGATGTTGAATCTGTATCCATGAAAAACAATACACAGAAAATGTATGCTGTATACATTATGAACATGACAACAAATGTTCGTATTTGGAAAGCCTTGGACTCAAAGTCAAAGGGTGATCACCTCAACATTATTGAAAAAGTTTTGCAACCTAATCTCAATGTAAGAATTACTACATCACTTTCTTTGATGAGTTTCACCTTTATTTATATCATACAGTACAATTTCTCAAAGCATACTTTTATGGAATGTAAAAGTACTTTGAAATGCACTAACTGCGCTGTTTTATGCAAATGATACTTTTTTCAATGATTATGCAGTATGGAACTTTGAATACTACATGTATTATTCAATTTTCTCCTTTTGCAGTAACCTGTATAATTTTTGATTTTCAGAGTGGAGAGAACTGCAAAATTTGCATGTCTGGATCAAATAGTCAAGCTTCTTTCATTACGAAAGACATAATTCGATCTCAGAATCTGAATGAATCCCAACAAGATGCGGTTACAAGCTGTGTTAGTATGGTAGATTGCTCTCATGCTAATACCAAACTGATATGGGGACCACCAGGGACAGGAAAAACAAAGACTGTTGCATGCTTGCTTTTTTCTCTACTCAAGTTGAAATCAAGAACATTGACCTGTGCTCCAACTAATACTGCAATTTTGCAGGTGGCAATTCGGTTGCATGGTTTAGTTACAGATTCACCTGACCATGATACATATGGTTTAGGTGACATTGTGCTATTTGGCAATGGTAAGAGAATGAAAGTGGATAGTTATCCGGGCCTTGAAGATATCTTTCTTGATTATCGCGTGAAAAATCTCATGCAGTGCTATGCTGAATGGAAGCATAGCTTTGTAGCAATGATCGAATTTCTTAGTGATCCTAGTAAACAATATTTCTTGGAGATGTCCAAAAGGGATTTTGTTATGGATAAAAATAGGATTTTAGTATCTGCATATCATGCATACAAGATAAATAAGGGGAACTATGGTCTGATTGTGAGGTTTGAGGATTATGTTCAGAAGGCACGGACAGAAATCACTAAGCTATACCAATTGGTTGAGAATGACAAAAAGGAATGTATGTTGACAGTTGAGCGATTTGTGAAACAGAGAATCGATAAACTAAGAATGAATAAAGTCAATTTCTTCATGACTTTATATACAAGCTTAATGCAGCTGCTTGAGGACCCTAGAGATCGAATTTTCTCAAAGATGGGTTACAAGTCCCTTGATGATTTTGCCACAAATAGTATCGTAGTATCTGCATATAGTGCATACAAGGAAAATATAGGGTATGATAAATATGACGATTCTTTGACTTTTGAGGGATATGTGAAGAGAGCAAGGAAAGAGATTATAGAGCTATACCAAAGTATCATGACCATGGAGCAATTTGTGAAGCAGAGATTTGGAGAATTAAGTGAGAAGCTAAAGTTCTTGATACATACCTTATGCACCCACATGCCAAAATCTTTCATTTCAGTTATCAACATGCTCCAAGCTATTGACTTGTTAAAATCACTGGAAATTTCCTTGAGTCAAGCCAAATTTAAGCAAACTGTTGATGATTGTGAAGAAGAAAGCATTCCTGCTTGCTTTGGACCATCAAGTTTGGAAAGAAATGATTGCCTTCGCATACTAAGTTTCCTTTCCAACTCAATTTCGCTTCCTGAATTTAACAAGAGAAGAGACTGTTATCATGATGCTGACGAGGTCAAGAAACTGGCTCGAGTTATTGATGATGTCTTGTTTGAGATTGAACTTCTTGAAGAATCTGAGTCACCATTTAAGAAACTCAGTCTATGTGAAAAATCTGAAATTGATGCTACTTCCTCAAGGTAATCAAAAACTACATTTCTTCAAATATTCATGTAACATGTAAAAATTCATTATTTAAATAGTGCCTTATTTCTTCCATCTAACTACTTTGATTTGGGTTAATGCTAATATAAGAACTTAACATTTATGTAATTTGCAACATTTTTTGTGGCAGGTCAATGAAACCTAGGGGACCAAGTTTGAAGCTGGTGAATCAATTGTGCAGTGTTCATTCTCTAAGGGAAGACATTGAATCACCGTTGTGATTGACAATATCATGCACTGATTTCTAAGTTTCAAATTTATACTCAACGAACAGACATGTTTGTTGCTATTTAAGTTTGAAATTTTGTAACCTATTTCAAACATAATTACTCCTTTTGTTGTTTTTGTGATCTATAGTTTTGCTCTATTTACTATGACAAGGTGTGGAATGTTTGCTTATAAAATTTCAAATGACGTTCTCAATTTTGCTAATATCAACTAATATGAGTCTTCGAACATCTAGTAGTTCAAATTTGCTGACTGCAATGAATGCATAAAACATTGATTAAAGCGAAACCAAATCCATAATTCGGTTAATTCTTTCCAAAGTCTGGAGTTTGTAGGTTTGACAACAACATTATTATCAAGCTGATGCCCACACTCATATTTTCCTTTAAGCACCTTGAACCAAAGATCATTCTTTCCATTGTACAAACCCCAAGCTAATTTCAACAAACAAGCTTGGTTCATGACAGTGAGGTTTCTCAATCCCAGTCCGCCAACATCTTCAGGTCTCGTAATAACTTCCCAACGAACTGCATGTACCTTACGAATATGATCTGTATCACCCCAGATAAAGGCTCTCTCAATTTTTTCAATCTCTTCCAAACAACTCTTTGGCATCTTGGCAGTCATCATATAACTTTTTGCTAGAGTCACTCGACCGGCAAAAGATAGATTTTTGGCTTTCCAAGCAGTAAGTTTTTCGTTAACCTGATCTAAAACAAATTGGAAATCTGATTTACGAGGCGCTCTCTCAGTCAATGGAACACCAAGATACTTCCATAGCGACACAGCTTCTCTAAAGTCTTAAATTTGCACCAATCGATTCCTCATCTCCCGCGACACATTTTTGGAAAACATAATGCTAGTCTTCTCTTGACTTAAATGATAATATATTAACTTATTTGACAAGTTATTAGTTACAGTTGGCAAATGATGTGGGCGAAATTCATGGAGATTAGTTAGTAAGCAATCAAATCTTTATGAAAGATACGCAAATAGCGGCTAATGAGATTATTGCCATTCATACACATGATTGTAATCAGTATTCATTTCAGAGTTGTTACCATTAGAACTGTATACCATTGAAATAGAGACACAGAATCAAGATGAATTGTTATTTTAAATGCCAACCCTGAGATTACACGAGACAAAAATCAGAATATAACTCAACAAAAACATGGCTTTCTTTATAATAGCGAGGACGCGAAGAAGATTAATTGATTTGAACTAAAACATAAAGCTTGAACCACATTCAGTTTATTCATTTGGATTTGAAATGCAAAAGAAAAAAATAAAGCACGAAATTAAACATAAAAGCATGGATACTATTTTTACATAAAACTAAAAGCAAAAGAATATTCTAATTGATGTTGAAACCATATCAGTTTGTATGCAATGTCATATCCCAATAACCTTCATCATGAAACCTCTAGCGAACACAAGAAAAGGATTTACTTATTTATTCCACCAATTGGAAGAAGGTTTTCCTTGTACACTACTATCTCACAACCACGACTATTTCCTCTTTTAACACCAAGGTCCTCAATCATTTGGGTACTTAAATCAAACCAAGCTAGCTCTTCATCTTTTTTTGTGAAGAATATTTTGCCCTTTCCCACTCCAAAAGGACGATCGACACATGACAGAGGTCCAACAATGAAGAGTTTGATCCATGATTCCTTCACAGTTAATTCACTTAAAATTGATATGTTAAAAGTAGCCATTTGTTCTTGATATGTGATCAAGGCAATGGATCCATTTAACACCACCAAGTCTCTCCATGAACACCTATAGTCAACATTAATACATCCATCTATGTCCATGGGTATGGGTGTGGTAAAGAACACATCATTGCTCAAGTCAAACGACACCAAATTTGATTCCCTTTTAGAGTCAAAATGACGTATAATACACCCCCAATGACACAGTCCATTCAAGTACACTCCCATCGTTATCCCATTCTCATATGTTGTTGGCATAACATCATCAAGTTTCCTCCAAGAGTTACTTCTTAAACTATGTATCTCCCAGAAGGGTTCTAATGATATCTCCCAGCTGTAGCGTTCTATTGATGTATCACTCAATGCCACATAACCTTTGCGTGGATTCAACCGTGGCGCTCTAAACCTCACATGACTAATCACCTTAAAGTCATGTGTGCGCAGGTCGTAGCCAAATCCATGAACATGACGACTTGAGTGAAAATTAATCACATCACTGTTAACATCTGCAGCAAACGGTTGAAACATATCCGGACTATGAGGAATGACCTTGAATTCGTCCGTAGTTGGATTCCATAGTGCAAATCTTGCATCAGGAATGACTTTAACATTAATTTTAAGATAACATTTGACAAAAACAAAATCATCATAAATACCGCCGAAATTTAAAATTTCAAAATGGTTGAGAGTTTCAGCTCCTTCTTGAAATGGATGTGGTAAATTTAATTTGGCTATATTCTCAAATCTTTCGCCGGACAAAGAATACAAGACTCCCACCCATATGTCAGGTATACCCCGTGATAAGATGAGAGATACATTGTGGTTGTCGGATAAGAAATTGTTACGGACCATGTTCATGAAAAGAGGATTTTCAAACAAAAGTGACCATGATTTGCGTACGCATTCAAATCGCTTCAAAGATTTAAGAGGCAATTTTGATAGAATTGAAAAGGTAATATCATCGTGTATATAGGTACTGACCTTTTCATTTGTGGCAGTAGCATATTTCTTCTCCATCTCAAAGGAAAAGGAAGAGACCAACTAGCCAGCGACGGAGGAATGATACTAGTGAATTTTGGTGTATCCGCTCAAGTTTATATAACCTAATTGAATTTTTTGGTAACATATAACCTAATTGAATGAAACAAAAAAATATAACCGATTCCGCTAGGCTGTGTTTGGTAATATTCTCGAAAAATCCTTGTATGGACACAACATTAAATCAAAATTATTTAGGCACATACTAATTAAATTATCTATCATTAAATTATTTCTAAAAGATATATATTATTTAATTTCTTTCTCTTTCATACTCGCTCTATCTCACAATAATTGTCTCTTTAAATTTTTTTCTTTTTCTCAAAATAATTGTCACTTTAGAATATCAATGCAACGTTTATTATTCTTTTTCACTATTATACCCTTATTTATTGAGTTTCATCCAACTTAACTCCACTAACTACAATTAATAAGAATATTTTAATAAATGATACTAATTTTACCATTGAAATCAATACAATTAATCCATTCCTTAATAATCTGCACAAACCTTAGACGACTAATATTGTGAGACGGATGGAGTACTTTTCACTTTTATATATTTGTGCCTACCATAATTTTACTTTATGTTATGCACTTATGCCCCCTTAGTTGGTCCCTACTCAACAATTAAAAAAAACATGTATTACTCTTTTTAATTAAATATATTTTTTGTCCATATAAATATACCAACTTTTCATTTTAGTCCCTATAAAATTGTTTTTCAACTTTTAGTCCCTGTAAAATTTTCAATCACTACTTTTGGTCCCTATTTTCAAGTTAATTTTTGTATTTTTTAAATGAAATTGTGCATAAATGTCTAGAATATTGGAAACAAATTTCCCAAAAAAAAATTAGAATTTTTTAACAAAACACAAATTAAATATGAATTTTAACCTTCAAAAATATAAAATTCATATTAAATTCATGTTTTGTTAAAAAATTCTAATTTTTTTTTTGGGAGAGATTCTTATAATATTATGAATTTTTCTAGAAAATTTTATTCAAAAATATGAATTCTACATATGAGTTTACTTTAAAGGAGGGACCAAAAGTGAAGATGGAAAATTTTTTAGGGACTAAAAGTTGAAGAAATTTTTTAGAGGGACTAAAACGAAAAAATGACATGTTTATCGAGACCAAAAACGTATTTAACCCTTAATTTTAACTAGTTTTAGTTCTGCAGTTTTTTAGAATTTATAGAAATCTCATTTCAATATACATATATTTTTTATGTTAACCCTTTGGGAAGGTTCTTAGGGAAGGGGTCCTCTAATCCGAAGTTTAGTGGGAGATAAGTAAAGTTTGGTCGTAAAAAATTGTTCCATCCATGAATTGAATTCAGGTTCTTCTGAACAATTTGTCCTTTGGTGAAACTCATTTTAATTTTTTAGAGAATTGATTTTACCATTCAAATGGGATTAGTGGCGCAACTTATTATCCACTTGACTTTCATTCTTGTGTAATCACGATATTAAATTTTAAAAAACGTAGGCGTTTCTTATAATAAAAAAGGTATTTTTTTGACTGAAATTTGAACATTTTTGAAGGATTTGGATCCTCTCATCCTTAATCCTCATCCTTAATATGTTAAGGGAAAATAATTTGTCCACAAAATTTTCCCTCATAAACTTCCTTAAGTCCACCCAAACTTCTGCAATAAATTAAATTAATTAATTTTAAGTAATTAAATAGTTTCATGAATTTCAGTCCCGTCAATTCTCCCATTCCAGCCCATTTACTTTTCTAGACTCTTCTCCTTCTTCACTCCATATAGATTCATTTACTCTTTATTCAATTAATCTTCGGTGTAAGATTAAGGATCTTTTCATTTTCGATTTTTTCATCCTTTTTGACGAAAATCATCTTCTTCTTTTCGTCCAAACTTTTTACATTTTAAACTTATAATGTTACATGTTAATTTTATTTATTTATGCATTACATGTAATTCTATTTCCATATCAATGTCTAGAAGGTGTTAATTTTCTACTATATTTTTCATAAATGAAATCTTACAACACTTTTCACTATTGTCATTGCAATGCAAAAAATCATGATTATACTTCTATTTGCAATTTAAAAAATTATTTTTTAATACTCATAGTTTTTCTCTTTTGCTACTTTATATGAATATAACTTAGGTCATTTTTATGAGATTTTTGTGCTTATAGTTTGATGATAGCAAAGGTTGTGTGTGTTATTTGTGATTGTTTATAATTTATTTTTTTATGGAGAAATTGCTTTTATGTTTCGTCTGATGGTGGGCAAAATAATTAAGGAAATTGTTTTTGAAGTTGAGAGATTGGTGGGATGATTATTGGCTTGTGAAGTTCTATGTAAAAGGTAAGATCATGTTGTTTTTGGATTTTCAAACTGTTGTATTTGGATTTCCAAATTCTTTTATCTACCGAAGTTGTTATTAGGTTGAGTCACGACCAGGTCGCTCTTTTAAGACGTTTCATGGCACTGCCCAAAATTGTGCAAGACAGACTATCAACCACGCCGCCTCCAGGATAAAAGAAGTCCAGCTACAACTGTGCGGTTAACTACTGCACTATAGAAAACCGTTCGAGAATTACACCCTTAAATATGGTACAAAGACCACTCTTTAATACTAAAATCACTTTAATATGGTATTGTTACCACTCTATTATGGTGTTGAGACCACTCATATATGGTGTTACCACCATTCTAATTATTAACTTCTCCAACTATGATACTATGATCACTCAAATATGGTTTTACACCATTCTAACGTCTAACTTCTTCAAGAGTCGAAGAAGAATATATTAAGATCATTCATAATTTTGAAGGGACATTATACCGAAAAAGGGACTATGATCTTAAATTATTATTTATTCCAAAGGACATAAAAATATCGAAGTGACTATGGTCTTAAGAACACTCTTAATTCCGAAGGGACAGAAAAAGGAGATGAAGAGAAGAAAGACTCGTCAACACAAGTCAAGAAAGGGAGAAGAGAGAAAGAGTTTCTGACAACTCAATGAAACTCTTTGGTGTGATTTTTGAACTGAGTAGAGTCCTCTATAGCAAAATTTGCGACAACAGTTACTCTAATGGATAAGATTAAAATGAAGTTTATCCATTAATCAGTTCAACAACACTTGCTGATAGGATCAAAAGAAACAAATCCACAAAAGTGGAGGAAACAAACTATTGGATTTGAATGAAGGAAATATAAGAAAATTAATTAAATTCTTATTCTTATCGCAACCACCATAAACTAAATTTATGGAAGTGATATTCTCGAATAAAAATAATAATTACTATTATTTTTTATCATTATCAAGTATTTAAAATTAAATACTACAATTTAAACACTACTAATGTGTGTGTTCTATATTATGTGGGATCCCCACACTCTATTTTTTCAATTCACACAACATTATATCAAAGTATAATTACTTGGTGTTTAATCTTCAAATTTTCCTTCAAACTTAACACCAATGTTCCAACAGATCATTGAAAGAAAAGTGAGTTGTTGAGTTCTTACATAATTTAAATGTTGTGATAATCTTATACACATTTGTGTGATTTGTTATTTTAGACAGGTTTGATAAATATTTTTACTACATTTTGCATGCAACCCAAATCTTTTGACAAATATGTCCTCTTTTGAGGTTCCATTTTTCTGAAATAATAAAGGCAAAGTGGGGAAAGAATTGTTCAATCACTGTTAACAATCTTTTCCCCTCTCTGTTATAAGTTTCTATCATTCGTAGTTTAGAGCAACTTTCATGGTAAAATATAACCTTGACAACCATTTTATATATGCAATCACTAGATAACATCATTAAGGGCAGCTTCCTTTTTCTAAAAAAAAAAAAAGAGCAGCTTCTGTTATCCAATATATATTTTTTATCATGATTATGTATAATACTTTTTTTTTTGTCACCATTAGTCAAACGGGGAGGTAAAAGGTTGTTTCTCTGATAAATTTCGACCCTCGTGCATTTGATTGTTGCATTTGTTTAGGCTGATTGTCTAGGTTGTTTGGTAGAATCAAGTGGAATGGAATGATTTGATATATTCCATGGTTTGAATATTTAAAAACAAATGATGGACGGAAATGGAACTATTTAATTTAGGGGATGCATTGGATTAGAATTCTAAGGAATTTTAAAAGACTTTTTAATTATGAAAGAGTCTTGTGGTATTCAATCAAAATTATTTGTAACTTAAAAAAAAAGTTTTGTGGTATTCAATCAAGACTCTTTATCATTTTAAAAAAAGTCTTGTGGTATTCAATTAAGACTTTTCATCACTTAAAAAAAGTCTCATGGTATTCAAAATCATTCAAATTTCAAAGGATTGTATAATAAACTAGACTTTGATGGATTTTGTAGGATTTTCTAGTGAAATTTTAGCATGAAAAAGTCTTTCATAAAAACATGACATTAGGATTGTTGTTTCTTTTAAAATATTTACTACCTCTCTCTCTCCTCTCTTCCTCAGAAAATGATGTATCAAATCATGAAAAATTATCCACAGTAAACTAGAATCTATTTATCTTATGATAAAATTTTCTCATTAAATTTCTTAATACAAGACACGGACAAGGTTAATTTCTAGTGATGAGACTTGTCAAGGTAACAAATTTTAATCTATTAATTGCTATACCTGTGTAATGATAATTTCTAGAAATAGGTCCCACATAAAGTGAATATTATTTTATTTAATAAAAAAATAATGTTAGGAATACTGTTTAAAAAAAGGTTATGCTAACAAGTAATGCACTTGTTAAAGATTTAAAAGAGAAATGTTCATTTTTGAAGCTTCAATGTTTTGAATAAACAACTTAAAAAAAAAAAAAAAAGTTTTTTATTTGAACTTCTAAACAAGTGTCTCGAAAACACTGGTTAGTATTTCCCTTAAACGAAAGTGTTAGGGATACTCTTCAATTAAATTGTTTTTCAGGAAAGCAATCCTAATAATTTCATAAATCCAGTTTTCTCTATGTTCAATAATTAGTTACCATTAATCTATGCGATGGGTAGTAGTTGCCTTGGGAATACGTTCTTCACTTGTTCCCCATAATGATATAATGATGCATTTAATGCTAACTCCCTAGTAGTTGGCCTTGTTACTTTCAAAGCAATATCATATTTATGTAGAATCAAATTGAACCAATTATCCAACCAAACTCAATTTGTACCTTTATTTTTTCCACAAAAAATAACCAATTTGTAGCTATATACTAGTGCACAATAATAACATGGACAAGGGAATTGGTGTTGAACTAGCTACAAGATCTTCCATTGAAATGGGAAATTCAGTAGTTGATGAAGAATTTGAAGGCAAAGAAGCTTCATTGCTACGTATTGTGGAGACTTTCTTGCGTTTGTTTCCTATTTGTTTATGTGTAACAGCTCTTATCATTATGCTGAAGAATTCAGAGGAAAATGAGTATGGTTCTGTTGCCTATTCTGATCTTGGTGCTTTCAGGTATCATCCATCAATGAAGTTTGCCAAATTTTATAGTTTTTTTGCTCTACTTAAATTGGATCCATAAACATAAGGATATTATTCAATTGTTTTTGAGCTAAGGTTTTGGATTGTGAAGAATGTTTTTTTTTTTTGTTTTGTTTTTGCATTGTTGACAAATGAAAACTCACTTGGTCATTTGATAGAGGAGGGAGAATTTTGTTTGTTTGACTAACCTTTGAAATAATTTGAAGGAGAGATTCGTTTTCAAAGAACTAATTTGATTGGTGATTATTTGTTTTTGTTGTTGAATTTGTTTTTTTATTGATAGGTTGTTGAATTTTGTTGATTGTTGAGATTCAATTGATTGACTCTTATATTTATTTTCTTAAATTCTTAGATACCTTAAAGCTTGGTATCAGTACCCCCAGATAAAATTTGTATTTATTTTAAGATTTTTTCTATCATCTACAAATCTGCACATGCTAAGAAATTTAAAATAGTAATTTTTTTTAATTTTAAAACAAAATGAATTATATTTTAAGTCAATAGGACACAAGAAGTGCAAGACGAGGATTTAACAGTAGTTACAAAGAGAAATTACAAACCAACCATCAAAGAAACATAGAGCAAGTAAAACAATAGTTAGGAAAGAAAACAAAATAACTAGCTAGGTAGTATACTCAAACATTGAAGATGATTATTCCACCAGACATGAAATATATTCCAGTTAATCATGAACCAATCTTATTTTGGTGTTTGTATTTTGCATATTGTAGGTATTTGGTGCATGCCAATGGTATTTGTGCAGGATATTCACTATTCTCAGCAGTCATTGTTGCTGTGCCCCGTTCTTCAACTATGCCTAAGGCTTGGGCTTTCTTTTTGCTTGACCAGGTCAATATCTTACTTGAAAATTGCTATTCTCCCAACAAAACGTTCACTCTCATACAAACTAACCAAAATACTCCGCACACAAGTTAACTCACGTTCGATAAGCTGAAATATAACCTACACGAGTTAATTCACGCTGGGTTATAACCTACGCGAGTCAACTCACTTGAGATGTACCAATGTAGCAAACGTGACTTAAGTCACTTTGGGTTTAACACCTGCATGACTTAAGTCACGTGGGGCTATTTTAATCAGTTTGTATAGGAGTGAGTGTTTTTAGTTGGAGAAGAGCAATTTCCATCTTACTTTTTCTGGAATGAGAGGAGTGATTTAGACTTCTTACCATATTGACAAGTATTTCCATTTAATGTGTGATGGTATTGTTTTTTAAGTTATGATAGTCTAAAATATTAATTTTATTAGGTGAACACAACATTACCCATAATGTTTGGTTGAGCATGTACCCTTCATGCAATCATTCAATATCATATCATATTTTTATTTTTATTTATTTTAAAATAAATTCAAATGTGAAATAATTTTTGCCAACAAGTTACTGAAATCCAACCAAACTTTAAGGTATCTAAGAATTAACCATATTGGTAATGAATAAGAAAAATACTCAAAAGGATAGAAAATAATTATCAGGAATTAATACAGTCATGCTGTTAAATATTCATATAAAAGGTTTATAAACAATAATATTTTTGTAATGTAAATAGTCTTCTTTCAAAAGTAAATAAAAATTATAGGGGGCAATAACATTCAAATTGAAAATGAGGGTTCTATAAATATTCTAGGGGGCAATAAAAATTGCAGATATTTTAATTTATATCGTACTTTAAAATAGTACAGTTCTAGCATTCATACTGAATAGGTAGAAGGGAAGTAAAAAATTCAAATATTACAGGGTAGCTGGTTAGTTACTTTGCCCAGACCTTTAAATTTTGATGTAAAAATTGAAAGTGTTTAGACAATGTTGTCAATATATAATGTAATAAATAAAATATCAATTGATCCATTTGTGTTTGATATATCCTATAGGTGCAAACATACATAATCCTAGCTGCTGGAGCTGTATTAACAGAGGTTCTATACCTTGCTGAATATGGAGTCCCTACTGCAGGATGGAGTTCAGCTTGTGGATCTTTCGGTTCATTTTGTCACAAGATCAAAGCTTCATTAGTTATCACATTTATTGCTGTGGTTTGCTATATATTGCTTTCACTCATATCCTCTTATAGGCTATTTAGCAAATATGATGCACCAGCACAAGTCAACAACTCCCACAAGGACACTAGCATTGCTGCTTTCAATGGCTGACCTTACAATATTATGACTCCCTCTGTCCCTAATCGTTGGTCATTTCCTTTTAGATTTATAGTTTTGCTAAAAAAACTTTAATTTGTTTTGAAAATCAATGTAAAATTATACATTATTTTCCCTTTGTGATGTGTACATGAATAATTATATCCTGGTGGATAACAAAGTACATGAATTTAAGTTGCCTTGTTATAACTATCTTATATTGGTATTCAAATATGAGAAGATAACAATCCACATATGCTCCTTGAAGCACAAACTTGAAAGTGCTTCTAAACTAAATGACTTCAACAGTATACTTTTGAATGTTCTGTAGCTGAAAGCAATATTTGCCTTCATGTGCAGCTTACTTGATAATTACGATTGATGTACTATTTTAAAATAGTACTTTACAAGTTACAGGATGTTAGGACTGCAAATCATAGCTTGATTTATTGACAAGCTAACTTTTTCTTTTACTCGAATGATGGTTTGAGACATCAATTCAAGTTTATAAAGATAATTCATATAATTTGGCCAAATATGTTGTTTCTGGGTAAAATTCAAAATGCACAAACCAAACCTGGATTTGGGAGATACGAACTGTAATATCTAAAATACAGGTACTTCAAAATGAAGTACTCGCAGCATATATCCCAAGTATGGGTGCAAATACGGTTTGGATACGTTTATGGTACGTCTGAAATCTTGAATTTCAACACTTTTCCTTTACTGTTAAACAAGGCCAATTAAGAAAGGCTAAAACTCCAAAATCTGGCAAATATAAAACCAAAAACAGGGGAAATAGTGTATCAAGTTATCTTTCTATGCAAATTTACTTTGACCACTAGTACATGGCCAAGGTTCTACCATAACTTAAATACTTTTAGCACTAATTCCAAGTCCGCAATGAGACATCTGATTTAGTCACGAATGAGTAAACAGCCTGTGAATTGACGACTACACTCTGCAGGATAATCACAACAAACTTATCTGAAAGTTACGTCAGTATAGATCAAGCTATTTGATTGAAGAATAGTCAACTTCATACAAAACAGTGATGAATATCTAAAAACCCATGTTGAAACTCTAAACATGTCCTTATTGTAACATACAAAGGCTATCAAGAAAATCAAATGCAACAAATTTTGAACTTACATTATTCATTTGCAGTCCTTGGTCTTATATTATTTAATAACCTCATCATCAAGAGGCTATGGTACAAGAGATAAAAGTTCAAATCACTGGTTTGCAGGCTGATTGACAAGACTCCATCCAAATGAAAGTGTAGACACCATAAGCCCCAGTAGTGCCGGCATAAAAAATCCCCTGTTAGCATATAAATTCAGTTACATATTAATCAATCATGGTTTTTTTTTTTTTTTTTGGTACAAGAGAGGGCAAAGCCCAATCAATCATGGTTTTAATTACAGATATAACACTTATGGTTAATTGTAAAATTTAATCACCCGAGTTTCAGACGGTTCTCGGGTTTGCCTGTGGCATAGCCTACGAAGTAGAAGTATCTAGCAACAGTGTAAAGTACTCCAAGGACAGCACAAATGATAGGATGCTTCAGCCCTCCCAAAATCATCAACATGAAGAAAATGGGCATCGTTTCCAGAGAGTTTTGGTGCCCTCTCTGCACTCACCAAACACAGAATATTATAACAATTCACAAAATAGATAGACAAAAAAAGAATCTAGGTTAATACTAAATATCTTTTATTTTTTTGAATCAGCAAAGGTTATTAACAACGAACTCGTGCAAGACGCACCAAAAAGTTTGCATAAAGGAAGAAACAAGTACAAAGGTGCTGTAAATATGTGGTACACTTAAAACAAAACTCCAAAAACCCATCCCCACAACCGCTAGAACTTAGAGCTGCCCCGAAGGAAAGGAAACCGCAACAGCCAATGGCCAAAAACTGCCAGCCAAAAACTGCCAGAAACACGCGGTCAGTAATGCTGACAGTAGAGTCGTATCATACCAGTATTCGCATTGGTATCACATTTCTTTTGTGAAGATTGATACTTGTCGACAGAGCCCTAGACTTCCAAATTTGACGAAACATCCTCTTTTCATCCTTCGTACGATTGTCCTCCCTTACCATCAAGCCTTCCAACTTCACATACATAGATTTTACCCAAAAACTCCCTACTTCCTCCAACTTCCAAGTCCACCTATCATATTCTTGATGCCTTGTATAGCCTACCAAATCTTCCAATAAATTGTTAAAAAGATAGGTCTCCCATACGAAGAAATCTCGCCTCCAAGAAAACCCCCACCCTCCCCCATTTGAACCATCTATCCACATCTCTGTCTTGGTTATTTGTTATAGAGAAAATTCTTGGATATTTAACCATGAATGACACCATTCCTCTCCACGCCACCCTCCAAAAACCCGTACTTGTACCGTTACCAACTTTCCTCACTACCTCTGTGTTAAACCAATTTTGAGCTAGCCATCCCTCTAGGTTCACAAAATCCTTCCACCATCTAGAAGCAAAATGCGGCAAAGCACTACCACTCACCAACAAATCGGTAGCCTTTTGACCATATTTCTCCACCAACACCTCCTTCCAACAAATCGGTAACCTTGGAAATTAATTTCTTCCGTTGGGCCATCATTCACAAGTATCGACATACACCCCCCTCCCCACACACACACACTCAACCGCACATACCAACTCTCACCATTGATATATCCAAAAACCTCCAACCCACCGAGTCAAAAGCCTTCTCAAAATCGACTTTTAAAATCAAACAATCTTTACTGGCTCTCTTAGCAAAATCTCATTAATCACCATCACCCCATCGACCAACGTTATTTATACCTTTTAGAAAGGCCAATTGATTAGTCGAAATAATTGAATTCACCACACTTGCCAACCTCCTAGCTAGGAGGTTGGTCAATAGCTTATAAATACTACCTAACAAGAAAAGAGGACGATAATCTTTCAACTCCAAAGGTGAGTTGACTTTTGGGATAAACACCAAAAAATACGCCAACAAGGCTATGGGGACAGCCTCATTGCCATGGAATTGTTAATACTAAATATCATACCCTTTAGCATATATATATTTGTAACATATCAATATGGCAAAATAAAGTTCTGTTCATCAACTATACCCCAACAAGGAACATAGGAATCACAATGTTAATATCATACCAATTAATTATTTTTAGCATATGTTAAATATTTTTTTGTATAAAAATTAAAATATCGAAAAACCAAAATCCATCCTAGATTATTCAACATTTATCCAGTCAGTTTATTTTGTAAAATTGATTTCAGTTAAAAATGAGTTTAAAGTAAAATAAATCATGTTCGGATACAAGTTACGAATCTTATTGTTTGGTTTGGCTGTGGAAGTGTCAATGAGTAATGGAAGTGTTTTAACACTTTTTGAAAGATACCTGAACGCAATTGAAGAGCTTGGCATCTTTGTTTTCAGATTCAGAAGCATAAAGGGTTGGATAAAAAACTTTGTACCTGTGAGGAATTTCAACAAACACCTTGTAAACAAAATCACAAACTTACATCTATATAAACAAATTGAAGGAAAAAAAAAAAAAGCAATTACTTCTTGCGAGCTTTGCCAACTTGAAAGGTCATGAAGAAATTGAGGAAGGTGTAGAGAACGAGAACGATTGCCACAAAGCCATATTCCTTTGGTAACATTTCTATCAGTGTCGCCATTTTTGGAAGATGAGTTTGTTTTTTTCTGGAAGAACGAAAGATTCAACGAGATGAGTAATGTACTGGTTTCGTGGACGTGTCACAACGTGAAACAAGTCAACATGTAATAAACTACTACAACGTAAGACAAATGATGGGTTTTCTAAATTTACACACGTTAACTATAATTTTTATTTTTATGAAATTCTTTAAAAATGAAACCATAATTTTTTTTATATTTTATCCTAAAAAATGATCAATATTATTTATTATGAATAATAACAATTCAGAAAATTAAATTTTATAATTGTAAATGATATAAAATATTATTTTTCAAAAAACAACTTATTTAGTTATTAATTTAAAGATTTGGCGTACCTCGAATTTTTGACTGTGTCATAAAATTTGTCATAATATAATTGACACTATAACACATCAATGTTTAATAAATGAAAAAAATAATGATAAGTGGACAATGCATATATGGACACATCCATTTGACACCTCTACCATTGTTGTTGGTAGGCTAACGGTAGAACTTCAACTATTCACGACGATCAACAGCTGAGCATCGACGGTCGTCGATGAAGCTCTGATAATTGTTAATTTTCTAGCATAAATTCAACTAAAATATGTAGGTAGTTTTCAAATTCTCTATAATCATGATTATTATGTATATTTGAATTTATGTTTAAATTTGAAAAATAATTAAGTTGATAAGTATGAATTTGTTCAAAAAATGTCAATCAAAAAGTAGTTAAATGTTAACTTTAGATTTGCTATTATATGTTTATCGACCTAAGTAGTTTGTAGGAACATTGCAATATATATGTCGGTCGGGTTTGAACTCCGAAATTCTACTTATTCGCTGACGAGTGTTCCAACACAACATCACAAGGTCGTGCGCCAAGGAGATCATGATTGGGGGAATTTGTTATGCATTCCCTTGTTTTCGATGAAACGATGGAAAATGGGAGTTGTGCACCAGAATACGAGTAATCAAGGTGCTTGGCTACTGTTGTCCATGGTGACACTGGTATACGATAAGGACTTTACAAAGAAGAAATGAAGAGCCAAACATGAACCCAATGATGCAAGCAGGGCTGTCTTAAGAAATTCATAGGCCCCGTTTTAATTTTATAAGGGATGTAAAAAAAATTAAAATTTGGGCCCAAAAATATAAAATAAGGTATTTAAAAAAAATTATTAAGAAGCTATACTTTAGTAAAAAAATTATTAAGAAGCTATACAGTAAAAAAATTATTAAGAAGCTATACTTTAGTGAGAGTTGAACACATGACCATGCACTAAATGATACTCTGATGCATCACTGAAGCACTGGATACAGATTGAGAAATATTCGCTTTTGATGTATATAAAAAATACTTTAGTGCCTTACATATTAATAAAAAAGTTTTTTGGGCCCCAAAAATTTTGAGGCCCGGTGACATAGCCCAGCCTCGACGGCCTATGGGCCGGCCCTGGATGCAAGCACAAGGTAGTGCACCACGAAGAATACGATTAGGATGATATGTACACATTCCCTTGTTTCTGAGGAGACTACAAAAGATGAGAGTTTGCAGGAGACGAAACCTCAAAAAACCATGATATTGTGTTGAATGTGACGGTGACCCTGGTAAGACATCTCCCATATCTGCAAGGGAGATCTGTTGTCAACATGTTACAACTCCAAAATCAAACTTGGGGTCGAAAATCTTGCATTTGTTTTGTTATGCCCATTTTTTCCTTTATTGTTTGATTACTTGATCAACTAATTGATTAACCGATCAATCTTCTTTTGAAAACCTTAATTATTTGTGTATGAATTTTTTTTTGGTCAAGTAGCCTAGTGGCTAGAGCTCACACATTTTAAATGTGGAGAAGTAAGGTGTCCGGGGTTCGAACCCCAGCCCCTGCATATAATATACAATATCCTTACCAACTGAGTTAAGATCTGAGATTATTTGTGTGATTATGTTCTTGAATTTGGGCATTTATACTATGAAAATATCTTTAATATTTCTTACATTTACACATACATTTTATATGTTCAAAATTTTATGCTCACACACTCTTATACTTAATAAGGTCTAGGCTTAATACATCATTTGGTCCCTTAAGAAGAAGAATGTGATGTATTAAGCCTAAGATCTATTACATCTGTCTTTATAAAAAAAAAAAGATTAATTATATGTGTGGTCAAAATTTTACACACACTCATACATATCTCCTATGTGTTTATATGCAATAATAAGCATGCAAACTTTTTTCCCAAAAAAATAGTATGCAAACTTTTTTTACTAGGAAACATGAATGCAAACATCACCTGCATTTCGAATTTTGATTGTGTAAAAAAATTTAAATGACAATTTAATTTATATAAATTATTGTTTAGTGCAATATTAATTATTAAATAGTGTGCAACGGATACTATCCCATATGATAAAAAAATTAAGGAAAAGAATTGAGTGCAAAAACATCATTTTATATTTTTAACATTTTAACTTTGTTTACATTCCAGCAACACGACAATCATCAATATTCAATTACTTTTATTTTATCAAATTATTATTTATGTCTACATGTTAACGCTAGTATCTTATGTCTTTTTCCGTTTTTGATGAAGTCTTATGTTATGTTTATGTTGATATATAGTTGTTGTTATTGCTTTCATGTAGAGGTGGGAAGAAAGAATGACCAATCAACATCGTTTAAGAAACTAGAAGACCGAAGACAACAACCTAGTTCGTGATGCAAGAGCTCTGAAAAATATATTGGTTGCATGTAATTCTTCTTCTTCTTCTTCGTATTCTGTTGGTTTCAATAATCTTAGTAATAAAGGACCAGGAACCATTGATCAGTTGATCAATCATCACCATCCATATCAATATCTTGGAAACATAAACACCATGACTACTAATGGTGTATCGTCCATCATGGCAATAGATAAAATGTCATTCTCCTTCTCAGATCGAACTATTGGAGGACAACCTTGAGCTAAACCTACTGCACCTGTGCACCTGATGTTGGATATAATTATCAAAGAAGTGGGTTCAGCTCGAGGTGCAGTAGGTGCAGTAAGTCCAGCTCCAGGTTGTGCTCCAATAGTTGGATATGAGGAGGAGAACGAAATGTTATCTATGGCCAGGATGTACAACACACCATTAATAGTCGTGGTGTTTGTGGTTCCACGATATTGATGTGGATGTCGATGATTGATTAGTTGATCAATGGTTTATGATCCTCTGCTACTGAGATTATTGAAACCAATAGAAAATGAAGAAGAAGAATTAGATTCAACCAACATATTTCTCATAGCTCTAGCATCAAAAATCAGGTCGTTATCTTCAGTTTTCCAGTATCCGAAACGATGTTGATGGGCCATTGTTTCTTCCTACATGTATGCACACAATAACAACAACTACATATCAACATAAACATAAGACTTCGCAAGAAAAATAGACACAAGATACTAGTTTTAACATGTAGAATCGATGATAATTTGATAAAATAAAAGTAATGGGATATAGATGATTGTTGTGTTGCTGGAACGTAAACATAGTCAAAATGTTAGAAATATAAAATGACACTTTTGCACTTTATTCTTTTGCTTAATTTTTTTTTATCGTATGAGATAGTATGTGTTGCACACTATATTTAATAATTAATATCATACTAAACATGTTTTGGATATGAAGTATGAATGCTATTTAAATTGTTTAAAACAGTCAAAGTTCGAAATGTTGACGAATGATGTCTGCATTCATTTTTCCTCATAAAAAAAGTTTGCATACGTTATTTTAGGGGAAAAAACAGTTTGCATACTTGTTGTTGCATATAAACACATATGAGATAAGTATTAATTTTGCATACTTGTAAAATTTCAACCACACATAAAATTAATATTTTTTTGATAGAGACAAGTATAATAGATCATATTAATTTATATAAGAGTACGCGAGCATAAAATTTCGAACATATACAATGCATATGTTAATGTAAGAGAATTAAATTTATTTTCACATAGTATAAAATCCCAAATTCAAGAACATCAAAATCATACAAACAAAATAAATTCATATACAAAAGATTAAGGTTTTGAAAATAAGATTGATCGGTCAATCAATTAGTTGATCTAGTAATCAAACAAGAAGGGAAAAAAAGGAGTATAACAAGACACCTGGACATTATTAACAAAAAAAATAAATAAATATGCACAAACAAACCAAACCTTAAAAAACATAAGTGAGCAGAACCAGGAAGTCATGTGGAGAAGATTAATTTCATACACTACTACAATAATATTATATTTGCATCCAGTGATTAATTTCACACAATTTTTTGAAGAAAATTAATTTCATAGATTAAAATGATAGTTCAAGAATATATACCTAAATAGATGAGCAGATACGAGAATAGATGGGTGTTGAACAACCAGAAACTACATATGATTGCTAGCTCTCAATCACACTAATGGTTTCTCTCGCACTCTACTATCTCTTCTCAATATGCAATATGAAAGGTGAAAATGACACTGGAGAGAGCTTCAATTTATAGAAAAAAAATTTAGTGTCTCTACTATGATTATATATTACTTTTAATTTATTGACCAAAATGATTATATATTATTTTTAATTTATTGACCAAAAAAAAAAAGGAATTATTTTAAATTCATGTCTAAATATTTCTTTAGAAATTAGTTTTGTGATACATACATGCACTTAATACTCGTAATGGACTCTGAATGGCTTACCTCTGAATAATATTTTGTCAAAATACATCCCCCATATCCATTATCAAAATTTTCTCTATGGTAAAACATTTTTTATTTAATTTTTTTTCATATAATCATTAATTCCTCTTGGTTGTAACCTAGGTATCATATGCGTACAATTGCAAAGATTAATCTCTCAAGTAAGGTATGAATGCAATGGATAGCAAAACTTTCACTCGAGAGAATTTAACATGTTATATTCTTAGCGTTAGATTTGAACTCACGACTCATGGTTAGGTTGTAAGAGAACCCTTACAATCTCACTCAAATACTCTTGAATAATTTGATACCTTATAATAGGAAAAAAATCATATCATATAAATCAGTCAATATATATAAAAACATTAAAAGTATTAGAATATTTAACATGCAAAATATAATATCTTAAGATGTAAAAGAATTTTGAAATACTTTTTATATATGCATGTCATTCAATTTGATCCCTTCCATTAGTTTTGTGGAAGAAAATGTTAACTCAGATACACATGTCATTTTGGTATTGGCTCAAAATTAAAAAAAAATTCCTTCATCTCCTTTCCCCATTTATGGAAATTAATTCATTTTATTCAAATCCACAATTCATAAGAAATCAATATTAAAAATATCCAACATCAACAAAATCAATTCATAAGAAATCAATATTAAAAATATCCAACATCAACAAAATCATCTCGTTAACACACATTTTTAACTTTCCAGAACAAACATGTTGATGGTTAACAACGAAAATCACCAACATAAAAAAAATATACTTAATTTCATTTAAAACAAAAGTTGGTTGTACCCAAATGAGGTTTATTGCAATTAAAAGTGGTTGTGCCTAATGAGGTTTATTTCAAAAAATTATCACCATGAATCTCATAAAACAAAAGACTATTTCTTTTCCCACCCTACTTGTATCTCGTGCACCATTTTTTTTCTCCAAAAATACCCCTAGTCTGGATTATATAATCCACACTCCTTTTGGATTATATAATCCGAAACTTTTCGTGCCTTTTGGAGCTTGAAGAACCCTGAAGGATCTTAATGTTAAAGTGCATTGGAGGTTTCAGATTATATAATCCGGAATGATTTTAGATAGTTTAGGATTATATAATCCTTAATGTGTCAAACACCCTGTAAAAAGTCAACATTTAGGGTGAAAAAGGAGGTTTTCAGATTATATAATCCGGAATGTGTAAAACCATTCCGGATTATACAATCCGAACACAGAGACAGACATGACTGTTTTGGCTGAAACATGTATTTGACACGTTAGATTGCTTCTAAACGACATAACCATGCATTGACCATATGTTAAAACAAAAAATTTAATTCAAAATAGCAATTAACAACACAACATAATTTTCAAAACATAACATTAATAAAAAATAAAAATAAAAATAATCCAAATGTAACATCACCATATATTCAAACATAACATAATCAAAAATAAAAATTATCCAATGATAACAACAAACATAATCAAAAATAAATCAACCACTGCCACCCCCAACATTACGCCTACGACGATAAACCTTCCCTTCATGAACCTCTCTCAAGACTTCCTCCAAATGAACTCATTGCTCAGACCCTTGCTCAATCACACCACTGAACATCACAACACGGATATGGTCTCTGATGCGGGACAACTTACCGGACAGGTCCAAGTACCCATGATCTCCATCCTCCTCAACAACAATCTCATCAAAAGCCTCCCGCTCTAGTGGTCTCGGGACCTGAACATCCTTCACTGGAAGAATCATGTGTGGATGTATGTTATAATACCATCTGATATATCCCTTTTCCGCCACACCCTACAGTGCATGGTGACCTAACTGTTGAGGTGTCAACCCATGATCAAGATGGTGCTGAAAGCGGTAGGTGATATACACAAAGGTCGTCTAGGGAGGTGCACTCTCATGTGGATGTCTGGGGATGGTCCTGCCAGTACCCAAACTAACGAAGCACCCATTCCGGCAGATATTTCTCCTTGCAGTTACCGTATCAGAGCCATCCGAAGTAAAGGTTGACCCGCTTAAACAGACATGCATGGCGATGCTCTCCATATGCGACCATGATAACGCCCGCCAGATCTAGATGCTTTCTGTACTCGTCTCGTGTAGACAAACCCTCCCGTGGTACAAAAAGCATGGCGCGTGGATACTGACATTCCTGATATCAACCCCACACATCCTTGTTGCCCATCCCCTGAAGTGTTGATACACCCAAACCTGCAACAAAGACAACCACATATAAATATACAAACAATCAACACTTACAGATGAAAAAACAAACATAATTATTTATTTATACCTGCAACAAAGTCAAGTATCTTGACATATGCTTGGTGTTGTAATGAGAAGCATTGTTACGCTCCCTATACAAGTGTGAAAGTGCTGCATCTCCCTATGAATAACCAACAACAATCTCCAGGTCTCTGAAGTACCTCAAATAGGCAACACTCACATTGTAGGCACTCTTGTAAGTGAAGAGCGTGATCACCACCAAGTACAACAAATATATGCGGAGAGTGTGCGCCGCAACTTCTGCACCTCCTCCATATCACCCTCATTTTGAGCCCCCAACTGTTGCAAAAGACACTACTTGAAAATCTTCCTCAAGTAGGAAAAACGTGCATGTACACCTCTGGTCTCAGTCACCTCCTCAATAACATCTCCCGGATCAGCCCCCAAATGCTAAATCATAATCTCCACGGCCTCGTCCCTTGTCATACCCTCGTGGGACAAAAGCAAGCCATCAATGGGGAGATGTAGAAAACAGGACACATCATCAAGTGTCACTGTCATCTCCCTAAGTGGAAGATGGAAGCTCGAAGTCTCCTCGTGCCACTTCTCCGTAAATGCAGAACATATGTCGTGGTCAATCTGGTTGCAACTGGTATCATGTAGCCAAGAAAGATCGGTGACACTCACTCCATCACGTCACCACTGTGCTACCATTATAGCCTTGTTATCGTCATCATGTATGACATCAATCTTCTTCTCGTTGCTGATGCATTTTAATTTGCCTCGCCACTGCAAAAATTAAAAACAAAACATTAACATCAGTTTCACAATAATCATAAAAAATACTTTACACAAATTAACAATTGTTTACAATCATTAAAATATCACATTAATATGTTCCTCACCATCAGCCACCGCCCTTGCCACATGAACATGGTACCTCGTCAGCACAGTAGTGTCGTGTGGGCCACCAGGATAGTCATCCAGTACCTTAGGCTCTGGCTCCGGCACATGCTCCCGTGGCTACCGTTGCTGCTGGCCATCATCTTCATCACCCGCATCCTCCTCAGCCTCAACATCATCCTCCAACTAATGCTCCATGTCCGTCTGATCGTACTCTGGCTCACCTTAAGGTTGAGGCTCGTCGTCAGCATCACCACAGCGTGCCCTGCCACCCATACACCTGTGAATTCTACCGTTCACCTCCATCTTTTGCCGACGCTCTCTACTAACAGAAGCATGCATAACTAAGTTCTCAGCCATACGCCTAGGATCCATACATGTAACATGCATAATAGGATAACACACAATCAACATCAAATGCATAAAACAAGCAAAAAAAAAAAAAAATAACACTAGTACAGTTAGGATTTGAAAATCCGAATTGCAACAATCCAGCTCGGATAGTAAAATCCGGACAACTTGAGTGTTCAGGAAAATCTAATAACCAATTAACTTGCATGCAGAGGGAATCATGGCTAACCTTCACTTTTATTCGTCAAATGGACCAATTTATTTGAATATTACCAATTTTAGAAGACATTTTGCACATAATATAAAATACTGATTTTGTTTTTTAAAACCGTGCAAAAAAGCATATATATATGCAGCCTTTTTTTCTTCTTCTTCTTTGGTTTCAATACGCATCGTTTATTTACCATAGTCTCTTCAATTTCTTTAAGTAAATGCCAAGATCATTTTTACTTATTTTTCCTAGTTAAACAACCGAAACAAATAGTACTAAGTTTTTATTGTTGATTTCTATTACTGTTGCCCATTGGTCATAAAAATTCAGTCAAGGCATGGAAACGAAAAGGAGTTGTAGAAGTCGAAGAAACAATTCATAATGCATCTTGTCAATTTCCTATGACTGTCTCATTAAGTATACTCCTTTAATTAAACATGCATCACTTGTAAATTTTGTTTAAAAATTTGTGTCAATTTATTCTTTTACTCCCTCCATTTCAAAATGAGTGTCGCTTTAGCCAAAAAAAATTGTTTCAAAATGAGTGTCGCTTTCAGTTTCCAATGCAATAATAACTTTTTCTTTTCAATTGTACCCTCCAATTAATACTCTGCACACTACTTCCAAAGTATTACTTTTAAAACTAACCAATAGTTAATAAGGATAATTTGGTAAAATAACCATTCTTTTTCTCTTAATCATTGCATTTCTTAATATGTGTGTAAACACCTAAAACGACACTCATTTTGAAACGGAGGGAGTAAAATTGAAAATTAATGTTTTGTACTCCCTCCGTCCATATATCTAAGCACCTATTTGACTTTATTTTTGTCCCTAAATGTAAATCCCTTTTCAAATTACTAGTTGCATTTATTATTTTTTTCCTAAACATACCCCTAATTAATACTACTAACTTGTCTTCAAATATGAAAAGTCAAATTTAATTCACATACAAACAAGGGACAATTTGGTAAAATAGACACATAAATTACACTAACAACTTTTCTTAAGAAATTTGGAAAAAGTAAAAAGGGGCTTACATATAGAGACGGACGGAGTAATAAATATTTATTATTTATGAAAAATCTTGACATGTGTTTTAAGAGCATAATTTAGCATTAGCCATAGAATAAAAATCGATTAAGAAAAACTCATTGGGATCTCACCTTCGCATGAGTAGTTTTTTTTTTTTTTTATTTTGGTCAGGAAACAGTGCATGAAGCTAATTAACCTTTCATATTCTGTGATATCATATCATATATACATATCATATGTAGTAGCTTGAACTCTACTTTGCACTAGTGTGAGTGTCTGTTTTTCTTCATTGCTTCATAGAGTAAGAACTTTAGCATGTACCTTTTCAATATCTTCTATCTTATATTTTCTTCTTTAAGTCATGAAGAAAATGACAAAATACTTCTGGTTTTCAACCATGCTACTACTATAAAAATCTACTTGAAATATTGATATATTTTTTTTTTGGTTCTTGTACTTATACTGTTCAACCACGCTACTATGTTATTGATTTTGGTTTAAGTCTATGAATTATTTGATGATAAGCACTGATTCTTTGTTTTGTTTCTTAATGATTGCTTTATAGTTGAGAAAGAGGTGATCAATATTTTTAAAGGATGTGGAAAAGTAATAGTAGTGATGCAAGGAATGATGATGATGACGAGAATGCAGCTCTTGGATTTTTGGATATTGTATTCTCATGGTCTCTCAAAGAAGTTCTAAATCAAAATCTCTACAGGAACAAGGTTATTTTCTCATAGCCCTTTTAAACTCTCACATTATTTGAAAATGATTTGGTTTTCGACCCTGCCAATAATATATTTTTAGAATTGAAATTCAATTTTATCTTATGATTTTTATAATGGTCAGACAAACACGATTTTTCTTTTTATGCGAAATCAGTTTAAACCAATGTTTTAAAAAATCGAACTGAATCAAAACTGTTAATATTAGTTGAATGTATTTTGAGTAGTTTAAAGCACTTGAACCATGGCCCGTATCTCTTGCCGGATTGATGTCCTATTCGGTTTTTAAAACATTGGTTCAAACATTTAACACTTCATAGAAATTCTACATAAAACACTCATCTGCTTAGTCTTTCAAAAAATGTATGAAGAAAATGTTTATTATATAACTCTTGCTACATATCATTTGTTTACATTGGTGTGGAAAAATTTTCTAAAAAATTGCTTAATTTAAGTTATACCATTTTTACTGGTTATGAAAACTGTTCTATCGCAGGTGAAGAAAATTCCCGAGACTTTTAATTCTCCAACAGATTACAAAATCTCCTTTATGCCTCCACTGCTAGAGGAAACCCACTCTGACCTATATTCAAACTTATTAGGAGTGGCTCATGCTCATTTTTGTGAAGTCACGAAAGTTGAAAGAGACAGCAAGCAATTCAAGCTTCCAAAATCCTTGTTCTATCAAATATCATTCAAGAGTACAAAAGAATACAATGGAAAATATGAACCAGAAGCTGGAGATCTCATTGCTTTCACGGATATTATGCCCAAGAGAGTAGATGACTTGAATACACAGAAATGTCCCTACAATGTTGCTTATGTTATTGCTCCAAAAGATGATTTTTCTGGTGAACTCGCAATTCTGTCATCGAAATGCCTCACTGAATTTGACTTGAGGAAAAACGAAGCACCAAAGATGTATGCAGTTTACCTGATGAACATGACAACAAATATTCGTATTTGGAAAGCATTGAACTCGGAGTCAGAGGGCGAACACCTGGACATCATTAAAAAAGTTTTGCGACCTTGTCTCAATGTAAGAATCACATTGTCATTTTTTTTCCTTTTGAATTTAGTTTATCCTTTTTAAATATAAAGCTCTGCAATGTAACTTTGACAACTATGCCTATGCAAGTAAACAAGCTCAAATAAGTCAATCCTATGTAAATGCTTACTTTTCATCGTGTGAAATTGCTTTGTTTTATTTTGTGAGAGACATATAATATTCAATACTTGAAAAGTTTTGTAATCCTTCAATAATTATGTAGAAGTATAGAACTATGAATGCTTTTTGTATTATTTTTTTTTTTTTTAGCTACAATTGAATGTAACATTTTTTATGCTTGTTGTGTGTTTCAGATTAGAGAAAGCTGCAAAGTTTGCATGTTTGGATCAAATAGTGAGTCTTCTTTCGTTAAAGATGTAATTCGTTCTCAAGATCTGAATGAATCACAACAAGAAGCAGTTTCAAGCTGTGTTAGTATGATGAATTGTTCTCATGCTAATGTCAAACTTATATGGGGACCACCAGGGACTGGGAAAACAAAGACTGTTGCATGCTTGCTCTTTTCTCTACTCAAGTTGCAAACAAGAACCTTGACATGTGCTCCGACTAATACTGCAGTTTTGCAAGTGGCAACAAGGTTGCATAGTTTAGTTATGGATTCACTTGAGCATGATACGTATGGTTTAGGTGACATTGTGCTCTTTGGCAATGGTAAGAGAATGAAAGTAGACAGTTATCCAGGTTTAGTTATGGAATCCATGATCCAGTTTCTAAATGATCCCAAAAAAGAATATTTTTCTGAGATGGGCCATAAGTCCCTTGAGGAATTTGTTAATGAAAAAAATAGTCATATTTTATCTGCATATCATGCGTATAAGAGAATTAGTAAAGATGATGATACTATGACACTTGAGGATTATGTGCAGAAGTTGTGGGGAGACATTGCCGAGGAATATGAATCGGATGAGAATGATAAAATTGAAAGTTTCATGACACTGGAGAAGTTTGTAAAGAAGAGATTTCGGGAACTAAGTGAGAAGCTCAAGTTCTTGATGCAAACCTTATACACACACTTGCCGAAATCTTTCATTTCACTTGCAACAGTGAAAAACATGTTTCGAGCTCTTGAATTGCTCAGGTCTATTGGAATATCCTTGTATCAAGCCAGGTTCAAGAAAACTCTTGATGAATGTGAAAAAGAAAGTATTCCTGCTTGCTTTGAACCATCTAACTCTGAAATAGATGGTTTCCTTAGAATACTAGGTTTGCTTTCCAGTTCAATTATTCTTCCTGAACTCAATGGGAGAGGTCACATTGAAAAATTTTGCCTGTCGAACGCACGTTTAATTTTGTGTACAGTGTCCAGTTCTATTAAACTGTACACAGAAGGAATGAGTCAAATGAAATTTTTAGTAATTGATGAAGCTGCACAGTTGAAAGAATGCGAATCCGCTATTCCATTGCAGCTACCGGGTCTTCAACATTGCATTCTTATAGGCGATGAGAAACAACTTCCGGCATTAGTCAAAAGCAAGGTACTTAACTTGATCCTTACCTTTTTTTAGGCTTAATTTGTTAAAAAAAAAAATCATAATTGAAGATTGTTGACTAATGTTCGAAATTATTATAATTTTAGATTGCTGATAATTGTGGATTTGGAAGAAGTATGTTTGAGAGATTGGTATTGTTAGGATTCAAGAAGCATATGCTTAATGTTCAGTATAGAATGCATCCATCCATAAGCTTGTTTCCATGCAAAGAGTTCTATGATGAAAAAATTTCTGATGCTCCGGCTGTCATGGAAGAAAGCTATAATAAAAGTTTCCTTGATGGAGAAATGTATGCTTCTTATTCTTTTATTAACATAGCTAAGGGTAAAGAGAAATTTGGCCGAGGAGGACACAGTCTGAAGAATATCGTTGAAGTTGCTGTTATTTCTGAGATAATTCAAAGCCTTAGAAAGGGTTGTTTTTCTTTAACTTTTGTGTTAATTATCTTTGATAAGAAATCATCATCTTTAATATGGGTCATGTTAACTTGTGCCCTGAGGGCATAGGTTAAGGAACCCAAAAAAAGCAACTTTGCATTGAAAAACATGAGATTTTAACTTTTTAGAAGTTGACTACACGACTTTTGAGACGTATATTTCTATAAAGAGCTCCTTAACATGTGCCCTAGAGGGCACAAGTTAACATTTGCCCTTTAATATTCATTCTTCATTCATGTGTAACATCTACTTTTGTTTTGGCAGAGTTTACGAGGACAAAGAAGAAAGTTAGCATTGGAATAATTTCACCATACAATGCTCAAGTTTTTGAAATTCAGGACAAAGTTAAGCAGTACACCTCAGTTTCTGATACAGATTTTTCTGTTAGTGTTCGTTCTGTTGACGGTTTTCAAGGTGGCGAAGAAGATATTATAATAATATCTACTGTAAGATCTAATGGAAGTGGCAAAGTAGGTTTCCTTTCAAATAGACAAAGAGCTAATGTTGCAATGACAAGGGCAAGGTATTAATTGAGTTCTTTTTTATGTTGTGAAGATTCCAAGTTGGTTGAAAACTGACTTCATTTTTTGTGTGCAGATACTGTCTTTGGATATTAGGAAATGCAACTACTTTAGCCAATAGTGATTCTATTTGGAAAAAGTTAATTGTTGATGCTAAGAGAAGAGATTGTTACCATGATGCCGATGAGGACAAGAAATTGGCTCGAGTTATTGATGATGTCTTGTTTGAGCTTGAGCTACTTGAAGACTCTGAGTCAAATTTTAAGAAACTCAGTCTATGTGAGAAATCATCAGAAATTGATGGTTCTTCCTCTAGGTAATAAAAATCATATATGTCTTCAAATTCAAATATTCATGCAAGATGTAATAATTAATTACTCACATAGTGCCTTATTTCCATCTAAGTATTTTGCTTTGGGTTAGTGCTATTATAAGAACTTAACATTTATGTAATTTGCAACATTTTTTTTGTGGCAGGCCAAGGAAACCTAGAGGACCAAGTATGAAGCTGGTGAATCAATTGTGCGGTGTTCGTTCGCTAAGGGAAGACATTGAATCACTGCTGTGATTGACAATATCAAGCACTGTTTTCTAAGTTTCAAATTTATACACAACGGACAGACATGTGTGTTGCTATTTAAGTTTGCAATTTTTGTAACTTATTTCAAACATAATTCCTCCTTTTGGTGTTTTTGTGATCCATAATGTTTGCTTCTGAAATTTCAAATGACGTTCTTAATTTTAAGTTCTTATTTCTATGTTAAAATCAAACTTCGTGAACCTTTTTAGATAGAGAATTATAGACACGAACTCACTCCATTGTTGTGTCAAATGTTCCCAGTTTTTTTGAATGATTTCTATTCATAACTCTGAACAAATTCTCAAAGGTGTTAGATAAACTTTTATTTAGTTCATATAAAAATACTCTTATTTATTTCTATTTACTTATTTTACATTGCACCTAACGATATTCATTTTTTTCCTAATGATATAGTTGAAAAAATAATACTAATTAAATGACTATATCTCTGAAAATATCAATAGTTTATGGGAAATGTTAACTTGTGCCCTTGAGGCACAAGTTTAGAAACTAAACATGGAAATGTTTTCTTGAGAATTGTGCATTCAATGTATTAAAGTTTTAAAATTTTATCTTTTCAATACAAAAGTTATATTTTAATTCCCTTTTTAGCTTAGGACACAAGTTAACATGACCCATAGTTTGTATACAAAAAACAAAATTACTTCCTCAATAACTTCAATTTTCATTTTGATTTTGTGTTTGAGAAACTTAACTCTTATGAGGTATGTCTACCAATCACCGCATGCATTAGCGATTGGTAATATTGGCATTTTCGACAACTCTTTGACTACTTCATCCTTAATGAGCTTCTCCAGAGTCTAGGCAATGATTCATAACATCTCACTCTTAGCTTGACCAACTTCATTGAATGATCCACTAATCAGGACTGAAACAAAAAATGTTATGCAAATTAAAAATGTAGTTAGAGAAGAGAAGAATACTCCTCCGATTCTATTTATAAGAAAAAGTTGACATAGCTAAAATTAACCCACCTAAATTGACACCGGAGAGAATACTCCTCCGATTCTTTTTATAAGAAAAAGTTGACATAGCTAAAATTAACCCGCCTAAATTGACACCGGAGAGAATCGAACCTAAGACCTAAATTAACCCACCTAAATTGACACCGGAGAGAATACTCCTCCGATTCTATTTATAAGAAAAAGTTGACATAGCTAAAATTAACCCTTGACATAGCTAAAATTAACCCGCCTAAATTGACACCGGAGAGAATCGAACCTAAGACCTCGAGGAGGAACATACTCCCAGATCCCAAGTCAATATCACCAAGCCAACCCAAATGGGTTTGAATCGTTTGATAGTTAATGAATTAAATTGATGTAGTTTAGAGCAATTGTTAGCACAACTCTTTTGTAATTTAGGGTCAAATGAAGGAATAAATAGTTAGACGAGAGAATGATTTAGAGATTTTTTAGTTAATTTAATAGTTTATGAAGGAAGTTGGTGAGAGAGTGAATGTTTGTGACAAATTTGACTTTATATTGATTAAAGTACAGGCACAAATTTTTTGTGCTTGAGACAAAAAATTTGTGTTGGTGTTAATATTAGCATCAAAACAAAAATTTTGTGGAGGTACCTCATTCTTATCTCAACGTATAATATGTGTCTTTCTACAAGTAAACACAATAAACATGAGTTCTCATGTACTCCCTCCGTCCCTTAATGTAACCTCTCTTTGCCTTTTTCACATTTCTTAAGAAAAGTTGTCAGTGTAATTATTATGTCTGTTTTGTGTGTTAATATTACCACATTGTCCTTTGTTTGTATATGTATTAAATTTGACTTTTTAAATTTCAAGATAAGTTAGTAGTATTAATTAGGGGTATGTTTATGAAAATAATAATAAATGCATCTAGTAATTTGAAAAGAGGTTTAGATTTAGGGACAAAAATAAAGTCAAATGGGTGGTTACATATAGGGACGGAGGGAGTAAAAGATGTCTTATTAACACGAGTTCCTCATTTTGAAATTCATATGCACTATATATTTTGATTTACTATATCTCTTCAATTTCCTTTATTGAATGCCACCTTTATTTACACATTTATTATTATCCACTAATGCACCAATGCTCCATAATAATTCAGTTCATCCTTGGAAACGAAAAGTTTTAAAAGTGGAGAAAACAATTGGCACAATGCTTCCTGTAATTTCCTATGTATGTCTCTTTCATTTACTATTTGAATTGAAAAATGTTGCTTTCATTGACTAAATAAAATTTCTCTCTCATGCACATATATCCAAAATTATCTAACAGTCATAATTAATTTTACACTTATATATCAGTCACTAATTTAAGCAAAAATCCACTTTTTAGATACATTCAATTAATGATGTATGTGATCTTTATTATATGTTACATACATCATTAATTGAATGTATCTAAAAAGTGGATTTTTGCTTATATTAGTGACCGGAGGGTGTAGGTAATTTATTTTTGTTTTTTGTGACAAAGATAGGTATTTTTTCCTTTTTTCGTTTTAGTGACACATTGTTTTGCATGAATACTATGAAGTTGCCTTTTACGCTGGTTCATTCTGTTTACGACTATATCATGTGTTTCGGTTTTCGGTTTGGTGTTTGAAACAACTGATTTTGTTTTTCTTAATTATTGATTTAGGTGTTTTTTAAGGAGCAAAGGATGGAGAACACTGATAATGATAGTGAGAAGGAAACTCATGAAATTGTCGAGCTTTTAGATATTGTTTTCTCATGGACTCTCCAAGATGTTCTGAACAAAATTTGGCACTAGCGTGAATTTTTTTTTTTAGTGGTGGCTGGGGTTTGAACACCGAACCTTGCATATATTATGTATTGTCCCTACCAACTGAGTTAAACTCATGAGAACACTAGCATGGTTTACTTGTAGTATAACTTCTGTTATTATATGGTAAAGAAAAATTATATTTTACTACATCATGTAGTAAAATATTAATGATATGTTGAACTTGACATCCAACAGATACAAACATACATATCATTACCAATCATGATTTTTTCTTCTTTGTTGAGGTAATATTAATGATATGATGAACTTGACATCCAACAGATACATTAATAGCTAGCTATAGACTCTTTGTAGCATATGGGTCACAAAGTCATGGGAAATTCTCTCTTAATCCACAATGTCATGTAGTTAACGTACACTTAACAAAAAGACCTACAAAATATCAACAATAATTTAAGGATTAAATACAAAACTATAATATTTAGGTGGCTATAAGTATTATTTTGAACAAATCAATCAAAATTCTAAAATGTGAATATACAAATTAAAGATTATAAAATATATACCAAATCAAAACCAAACATGAAAAAATAATGATTTTATTGAGAGTATTTTAAAAATAGAAATCAAAGGGGAATTTAGATTGCCACGAGACAACTCATTTTATATATGGTACATTTTTTTTTATTACAAGTAAATATCTTTAGCATAATATATTTAATTTTAGGTCGAGTCTATTAACCTTCAATTATTTTTTAATAAAATTATGTTAAAAAGTACACGTTAGTTTTTCAATCAAAGAAAAATGTGCAGTTTCTTTGGCTGTATATTCACTTGAAAGTTAGCTCTACTTAAAACATGATTCCATAATAATATATTTTGTTAAAAAAAAAATGATTCCATAATATATATTAGTCATTTCAAAAAACAATTTTGATTTATGTTTAGTTCCAAATTATTTTGGAAATCAATATGAATTATGTGAATGAGATGTAGAAAATAAGTTATGCAAATATTAAAGTAAATACATATTCTTTTTTATCCAACAATTTCATCAAAAAAAAAAATTGATAATACAATACAGTCTACTTGTTCATAAATATGTACCCAAACAAATGGTGCACTATTCCTACGTAATACTTTACCATGGTTCAACAATATAAAAAATTTCTTTACTGACTTGAAATGTTATAAAAGTAATGGAAAATTAGTTCAAAAAGAATGAATTCTTATGGTTATTTAGTTTGTTATGTTCCTTATTAGACATGTTAAAGGTACAAACACAACACATTTATGTACATTTAATAATGATTCAAAGTTTATGATTTATGAAGGGGTGTTACAACTTTGTAAGTGTTAAGAACTATTTAATTGTTTTTAGGAGAGTGCCAGCTTTACACTCTATAAATAGATAAAATTATATTCAACAATTTTTACATGCAAATAAGAAAAAATATGGCTAAAATTATCAACTTTGTTTATGTGATGACTACATTTCTTTCCTTATTTCTTGTCGCAACGGTATCTGGTAAGCAATTTTTTTCATCATTTTCAAATTACATTATTTACTTTGTAGTTCGTAAATCATACACAATAGATTTTTAACATTTTTTCCTAATATCATTTTGTTACCTTTTTTCATTTCAGCCCATAATCCTTGTAAAACGGTTGTTGATTGTCCACCTCATCCGTATGGTTTTGTTGTTACTGTTAAGTGTGTTCGTCGCTTGTGTATATATTATGTACATCTTCATACTTGAATCTATGTATATGAGATTCAAGAGAGTCCAAAAATGCCATGCAGAAAATTATGAGTTCTTGTGCGAGAAATATAAGCAATATACCGTATGCTAGACTATTACATAATTTAATTATTTGATTATTGTGTTGGCACCTAATAATTGTTTTTTCTTCTTCATATTTTTCATGGATTTAGCGGTTATGGTTTTGTATTCTAAGATAATTGGAAAAAAATAAGGAAAAAATGCATACCTTCCGATGAACCTTACATCAATATCAATCACCATACATGAAGGAATTTGTGGTTGTGCACATCAAGTTGGTGATAAACATGGTAATATTATTCAACATGTTCCAGTAGATGATTACATTCCATATCATCCGGCCATGGCCTTTTCGAAGACTTAATTCGTCAAATCTTTGAAAAAACGTTATATAGCCATTTAGAAAACTCAGAATGACAAAAATGGTGGTTTTAAACGACTTCATTGATCAAAAGAATAAGGTGAACACGTTTTATGCTAAAAGAATGAAAAAGAAAAATAAGTTTTCAAGTAGGAGATTTGGTATGCAAATCAAGTTCACCAATAAGTGCTTTATTAGACGATCAAGAAATGCTTATCAATCAAGATCTCTAATTTATTTTCATTGATAGTCTCTTCCGCCTCACCCTATGGATAATCATCACCATCATGTTGTTTCATTGATAGTTCCTTGGTGACTTAAATCTCCTTCTCAAAGTTTGAGCTTTGTTGTTTCATGTTGCCTATTTAACTGTCCCGGATCCTTAGGGTAGAGTTCGTGAGGTGAATTCAGTCAGACTCAAATCTAAGACCAATAAAATTAAATGTGTGGAGTAAAAGAAAAGTAGTCACCAATATCAAAGTAGCCTCAAGCAACAACAAACATAAATCCAATAAAAGTACAAACCACAGGCAAAAGGAAAATAGAGAAGAGAAAAAACAACCAATATTTTTTCACTTAGTTCCGCCCAAGAATGACTGCTGCATTTCAATATCAATGAGTTTTTTATAAATAGATACAAAAGGGTTAAAATAAATTAACTTCAACAAGCTTTCAAAGAATAAACTTAATTTCTACCCTTTTACCAAATCTCTTTCCGTGGGCAAGAGACTCAATGAATTCACTCACACAAGTTGTTTACAATTGTTTCCCAACTCAGGAATCTCACCCCAAAGCCACTCAACTCCTAGCCTCCAAGTTCCCTCCATTGGTTTCATGAGATTGCCCAAAGATGATGACTGAAGCCCTTTTATAATGTTCAACCCAAGGAAAATCGTGCCATGATTTCTCGAATCGTCCAATTTGTACTCGTACACAAATACAGTACTAAAACTTATCCAAAATCGTGCCACTATATCTCCAAAGCTTTCTCCAAATTATTGAATCAAAATCACGCCACGGTTTTCAAAATTGTGCCACGATTTTGCAAAAACTTCATCAGTGTTTTGAGCCAATTTTCAACATTTCTCTACCTTGACTTGTTATACCCTAATTTTGGACCTAAAAATACTTATTCAATTCTTCTTTTCTTGCATTATAAGTCATTTGATATGTCTCTGATCAATTGCATCTTTCTCTGCATTTTATTTCAATGTTATTTGCAAAATTCACATACAAGGGTATTTTAGTCATTTCCTGCATTCAACTCATTTTAATCCTTGAAAATTGTTTGAGTCTTTTTAATTGGTTTGTATAAATCCTTGTTTCAATTTCGTGTCAAAATTCATTTCAAAAAATATCAGTTGAGTCATTTTCTAGTCAGTTTAGCCCCTAGGGGCATTTTAGTCATTTCCCATGATAAAATCTCTTTCAATCTTTAAAATTTGTTTGAGTCTTTTCAATTGGTTAGAATAAGTCTTCGTTTCAATTCTATGTCAAAATCCATTTTAAAATTGCATTTGAAGTCATTTTTGAGTCAGTTTTGCCCCTAGGGGCATTTTGGTCTTTTCATGTGTCAAAACTCTGTTTAAATTCTAAAAATTGTCTCTGAGTCTTTTAATTCGCCTGTATAAACTCTCGCTTTAATCCCTTATTAGAAAATCATTTTTAAAATTGCATTTGAGTCGTTTCGAGTCATTTTAGTCCCTAGGGGCGTTTTGGTCATTTCACATAATATTGCTGATTCATTTTAATCTGCTTTGTTGTTTTTAATCGTCTCGTTTTACGTTAATTTTCGATTTACTTTTTCAATTCAATTTTAGTTTTAATTTTCATTTTAGTCCGCGCACTTTGGTTATTTGCATTTTAATCCCTTTTTAAGTTTGTTAGAGTCCAAGTGCCACATGTCCAAACGTCATTAGTCCACAAGAGTTTGTTACAAGTCAAGTACACATGGCATTGTCTCATTGGCCCAAAGCATTCCCACATCACCTATATAAGTCAAACTTGTGGTCAATTTTCTACAACTAATCATTTTCACACTAATTATTTTCACAATTTATTCATTCAATCATTTTGCAAAAAAATCACAAAAAAGTCACAAAAATTTCTTTCTTTTCCCTCTTCTTCTTCTCTCACGTAACCACCCTTTCTTCCATCTCTAACAACCTTTCACCACCACCTCAACCACCATAACTAACTCATCCTCCACCACTCCTCCTCCCTAACAAACTCCTCCACCACCATAACAAATTCAACAACCTTCTTCCACCACCCTAACTACCTCAATCACCACCATTCAACACTCTCTTTTCTCCTCCTTCTTTCTTTCCCCACCGTAACCTCAAGAACAATCCAAATCCTTCAACCTCCATGTTTCAATCGCATATCAATCCAAATCCATCAACCTCCATGTTTCAATCGCATATCAGTTGAAATCCATCAACCTCCATGTTTCAATCGCATATCAGTTGAACTTGCTGGCTTTCAACAAGGACGCAACAACCAGAAGCCAATAGGAACAGAGTCAGATTCGTGAAAGAGGAAGGGAGTGAATACAAACAAGCAACGAATCGCAGCAGCAAGAAGTGAAACAACCAATCACCAGAACAGAAACACGCAAGCAAGAAGGAGAACGAAGCTGAAACACGCACGCAAAAAGGAACCAGAATTGAAACAAGCACACATGTTCAGAACGGATTCAGAGCCGAAGCCTCAAGTTTCCGGTAACGGCGAAGTTGCGAAGAACGTGAACAGAGAAGGAACCGCGAAGATTCATTCGATAACGGTGACGAAACGGAGGTTGACGGCGAATCCGACGGCTTTGGAAACGGAATCAAAGAAGAAGACGACGGAGATGAAGGATTCGTTTGCGGCTCTCGTTTGAAGACTCCGTCGATACTGATCAGGAAGGTTCACACCGAATCAGAACCACCGTTCACAGGTTCGTCGGCGTTTAGCTTTGTGTTTAGTGTTCATGTGTATGTTTTGGCTTGTATAATTGATTGTTTTGAAAAGAATGAAGAAAAGAGAAGAAGAAAAGAGGGTTGAACGATTGGGAAGAAGAGAATTGAAGGATTATCCTTTGAATAGAGAGAAAAATGTTTTGAGAGAGAAGAAGTTTAATTGTGTGTGTGTCTCACGTATTTGGTAAGAGGAAGAAGAAAGAACCCATATCCATAACCCATGGTTGAACCGCTCCATACCCACCAACCCATTCCCTAGGCCCAACGTTTTTTTTTTATTATTCCTTGTTAGTTTTGTTGCTGTTTGCACCACCCAGCGTTGCTTTTTGCACCCCTGCCACGCGTAAAAATTCTTTGAAAATTCTACAAAAATTCCAGTAGTTTCTTTGATGCTTTTCTTGATAATTTTGATGTGTTTTACATGCCAAATCTTGATCACAACATGTAAAAAAAAAATATATTGGTTCTTGTTTGATACTTCGTGTCAATTGTCGTTCAAATCTTGGTAAAATTTCTAAAAGTTTTTTCGCGAAGTTGTTGTGATCAATTATTGGCATTAGATATTTGTTTTTACACATGGAAACTCGCTTCAAGAAAATATGTGTTCATGTTTTGTTAATTTGTGCATTCTTTGTTATGTTTTGTGAAAATTGTGATGTGGCGTTATTCTTAAACTTTGATGCATAAATGAGGCTTTGAACATGTGATTTTTTGGAGTGAATTTGCCTATTAAATGTGGTGTATACTTGCTGTTTTGAGTTAAGTTTTTGTGGACTTTGTGTTGTAAATAACGTGAAATGCCCCTTGTGAAATAAAGTGCATAAAGAACTTGAAAATCTTATAATCTTTGGCATGACGATTTTCCTTGATTCTCATACTTCTTTCCTTGAAATAAGTCACCTAAAACTTCCAATGTTGTGAGAATTTAGGTCTCAAACTTGCTTTAGAGGTATATTGAATTTCAAGTCCTTTTGTCACTTTTTACTAAAATTGTTAGTTTACTTTACTTGCAAGTTATATTTGTTTTACCATGCTCTTGTCATTTTGTTTCTATATCATTGGTATTACTAACCCACTTTCACTTTATGTTTCATACATCCATAAGCATTTCATCTCCTTCTCATATTCTTTCCCTTTATGTTCTTGCAATTTAATTTGTACCAAAACTAGAATGTAAAGATTTAGGAATTCTTGTAAAATTTTGCTTTCATGCTTTTAATTTCTTGGCAAAGAGGCCATAGAATGTAACTAGGTCAATGATGTAATAAGGACAATGGACTCTAATGATGTACACCGACACAAGCACCGACACATGCACACACATCACTATATAGTTAGAATATGCATGTTTAGATGTATGTTTAGGATTGTATGTTTAGATGTATGTCTAGGCTTTATACTTAGAAAAATCAATTTCCAAAAAAAATATGAATAACATCACTCAAACATTTTTCATAATAAACCTTGGGATCAAAATCCCACTGAATTTTCCTTTTTCATTTTCTTAATCAAATTTCAATGAACTTTAATCATACTTAGACCATATTTTGCAAATGACTAATTCCACCTCACAATTTTATAATCTCATGCCCTTGAGGCCTCTTTCTATTCTTCAAAATCCCATTTTCAAACTTAAAATCAACCAACAAAAACAAAAACATTTTTGAGAGAGAACTACGGTGGATTTGATCCCTTAATCGGGTACGTAGGCAAGGAACAAAATTCCTTCAATTCAACTAAAATAAAAATCCAAAAACATTCTTCTCCCTCCAATTCTTCACTTAGAATACCTTTAGGCTTAAATATCATCTTTCAAAATAGCATTTAAAATAAAGCGCGCGCGTAGAAATTAAAGACGGTTCCTATAGGTTACTATAGTCGTTATGGGTGCCTAACACCTTCCCGTAGCGAAAACAACTCCCGGACCTCGATTCTCAAGGGTTTTGCTTACTTTTTCCCTTCCCAAGAAAAAATGAGATATCACCGGTTAAAAAGGTTCAAACGTAATCAATGTTTGACACCCGAAAACCAAGATAAAACAGCTGGCGACTTCACTGGGGAGATTCGAGAGTTACGCCTAGTCTTTATTTCCACGCTTGCGCTTGTATTTTTACTTGTTTCTTTTACTTGCTTTCTTATGTGAATAAATGTTTAAATTCTTGCAAACGTGTGGGGTGAGAATATCAAAAGTCCTGCACCCGGGCTGAGTGAACTTAGGATTTAGGAGGGATATAATCGACAATTCATTCCGGGGGTTGCCTCGTGTTTTGGATTATGCGATCAATCCCACATAGCTGAGGCATTTTGGAGGTGATGTTGTCGGCGCGTGTTGTCGCGTTTAGGCACTTTACTTCTAATTGTTCTATGACGCTATGAACCGTAGATAACCAAACCCATCCATGGCCATTTTCTAGGATGTAGTGCGGAGGCTAAACCGAGTGTTGTCTCGAGTTTTAGTCGTCACGCGATACTACACTCAAGTTAGACCTTCTTACGGATAATCATGGAGCGAGTGTTGTCTCGTGACACCATGATATACGTCGGAGAGGTTGCAACTTGGGAACCTTTTTAGAACCCGGTTACTATTTCCTAAAGCCTTAGTTCCACCGGACACCGTGTCCACCCATGACTCCTCGACTTTGAACTTCAACCCACCATGTTTTCTCTGAACTTGAACATAATCATGCATTCATGCATACATGCATACATGCATAAAACTTTTTTTTCCCATGCATTTATCGGAGGACTTAGACAAGTCATCTTTTGAACGTCACGGATGTGAACACCAAGTGATACCATCTCAACTAAACTTCTAGTTTTGCTCAAGATCTTCAAATGAAACCGCGTTTCTCCGTGATGTTCATAACCACTTTGACAAAGTCCTCTGACAAAAAAGAGTCTTTTTGCATTTGCATATCATGCATCATATGCATCATTCATCGGTCACGAATGGCTTCCCGTGCTCATTGTCTCCTGGTTCTTCTGCCGCAGTCTGAAAAGTGGCTCGTGCTCGCAAGGTTTACCAACCAGATAGAGTTCATCAGACAAGATTGTTCAAGAGAAGAAACATGGCTAACCTTGAGGAAGAGAATGCCAGCCCCTCGGGCCAGCCCATTAAAGAGTCTAATCTGGACGAGGTTTTAAGGCTTATTAAGAAGAGTGACTATAAGATTGTTGACCAGCTGCTGCAAACTCCGTCGAAGATATCCATCTTGTCTCTGCTCATGAGCTCAGAGGCTCACAGGAAGGTGTTGATGAAAGTACTAGAGCAAGCATATGTTGATCATGAAGTCTTTGTGGATCAGTTTGATGGGATAGTGGGTAACATTACTGCCTGCAACAACTTGGGGTTTGGTGACGATGAACTCCCCGAAGCAGGGAAACACCATAACTTGGCTCTGCATATCTCGGTACACTGCAAGTCCGACATGATATCCAATGTGTTGGTGGACACTGGATCATCTTTAAATGTAATGCCCGAGTCTACACTAAGACAATTGAGCCATCATGGAATCTCTCTGAGGGGAAGCAGCTACTTGGTTAAAGCTTTTGACGGATCTCGCAAAGATGTTCTTGGGGAAGTAGACTTGCCAATTACCATTGATCCGGAGACATTTCAGATTACTTTCCAAGTCATGGACATCAATGCTTCGTACAGCGGTCTCCTCGGAAGACCGTGGATTCATGACGCTGGAGCGGTAACTTCTACGTTGCATCAGAAGCTCAAGTTCATGAGGAACGGTAAGATTGTCACTGTACATGGTGAGGAGGCATTTCTGGTTAGCCAAGTATCATCTTTTTCTTGTGTTGAAGCAGGGTCCGTTGAAGGGACGTCATTTCAAGGCTTGACTGTTGAGGGTGCAGAACCCCGGAGAGCTGGTGCTGCTATGGCTTCACTGAAAGATGCCCAGAAGGCTGTTCAAGAAAGGCAAGCTGCCGGCTGGGGCAAAGTGATTCAGATTCTGGAAAACAAGCGTAAAGAGGGCCTTGGATTCTCCCCGACATCTGCTGTTTCAAAGGGAACCTTTTACAGTGCTGGGTTCATCAATGCTATTACTGAAGATGCTGCTGAAGGTGGTTACGTGCCTGCATTTGTTATACCAGGAGGCACTGTGAGAAATTGGGAGGCCATTGATGTTCCTTTAGTCATGCATGCTTCCATGTAATGTGTCTTGTTGCTCATGTTTTCTTCGTTTTCAAAATAACAATCCTTTCGCTCTGCCCAAGGCGAAAGTGATATCATTGTAAGGGCGTGTTTGTTTCGGCATTGCCGTTATCAATAAAAGTTGTCGTTTTTCTCACGACTCTTTGTTTCTTTTACTTTTTTAGTGCCTTTTCTTGGAAATAATGGTAATGCCAGAAAAAACCAAAACATCTGTATTTTTCTTATTAATTTCAAAAATCTGCATGAAAAACTTTTTCTAAAATCATCCCAATCATATTATGCAGATTGAACCATAATAAACCCGTTGAACACAGTGACCCTATGGTTCCTCCAAATTTTGAATTCCCTGTATATGAAGCTGAAGATGAAGATGATGATGAGGAAGAGATACCGTATGAGATCACTCGATTGCTTGAGCAAGAAAGAAGAGCCATTCAGCCTCACCAGGAAGAGATTGAGCTTATCAACCTGGGTACTGAAGAGAACAAGCCAGAGATCAAGATCGGTGCGGCACTTGAGCCAGAGGTGAAAAAAAAAGATCATTCAGCTCCTCCATGATTATCCAGATGTCTTTGCATGGTCTTATGAAGATATGCCGGGTCTAGATCCCAAGATTGTGGAACATCGGATACCGACAAGACCTGAATGTCCTCCTGTCAAACAGAAATTGAGAAGGTCTCGTCCAGACATGGCTCTTGAGATCAAGGCTGAAGTACAAAAGCAGATTGATGCGGGTTTTCTCATGACGGCTGAATATCCTGGGTGGATTGCCAACATTGTACCAGTGCCAAAGAAAGATGGGAAAGTTCGAATGTGTGTTGATTACATAGATCTGAACAAAGCCAGTCCAAAAGATAACTTCCCATTGCCTCATATTGATGTGCTTGTTGACAGTACTGCTCAATCCAAAGTGTTCTCCTTCATGGATGGTTTCTCTGGCTACAACCAGATACGAATGTCACCTGAAGACAGAGAAAAGACGTCCTTCATTACTCCATGGGGAACGTTCTGTTATAAAGTGATGCCGTTCGGCCTGATAAATGCTGGTGCTACCTATCAAAGAGGTATGACAACTCTGTTTCATGATATGATTCACAAAGAGATTGAAGTATATGTTGATGATATGATTGTGAAGTCAAGTGATGAAGAGCAGCATGTTGTGTATTTGAAAAAGATGTTTGAAAGACTGAGAAAGTACAAGCTGCGGTTGAATCCTAACAAGTGCACATTCGGTGTACGATCCGGAAAGCTGCTAGGCTTCATTGTCAGCCAAAGAGGCATTGAAGTTGATCCTGACAAAGTCCGAGCCATCAGAGAGATGCCGGCCCCTCAAACTGAGAAGCAAGTCAGAGGTTTCCTCGGACGTCTGAATTATATTTCAAGATTCATATCTCACATGACTACTACTTGTGGTCCCATTTTCAAATTGCTCAGAAAGAATCAGCCTGTTGTATGGAATGATGAATGCCAGGAAGCTTTTGATAGCATCAAAGAATACCTGTTGGAACCACCTATCCTTGTCCCACCAGTGGAAGGAAGGCCTTTGATTATGTATCTGTCAGTGTTAGATGATTCTGTGGGTTGTGTTCTCGGTCAGCAAGATGAGACTGGTAAGAAAGAGCATGCTATCTACTATCTGAGCAAGAAATTCACCGACTGTGAGACTCGGTATACGATGCTTGAAAAGACATGTTGTGCTTTAGCTTGGGCTGCCAAACGCCTGCGTCATTATATGGTGAATCATACAACTTGGTTGATATCCCGAATGGATCCAATCAAGTACATCTTTGAAAAGCATGCTGTTACCGGAAAGATTGCACGTTGGCAAATGTTGTTGTCTGAATATGATATTGTGTACAAAGCTCAGAAAGCAATCAAAGGAAGCATCCTTGCTGAGCATCTTGCTTGTCAACCTCTTGATGATTACCAGCCAATTAAGTTTGATTTCCCTGATGAAGAAGTTATGTATCTGAAAGCGAAAGACTGTGAAGAACCACTGATCAATGAAGGGCCGGACCCCAATAGCAAATGGGGATTGGTGTTTGATGGCGCTGTTAATGCTTATGGTAAAGGAATTGGAGCCATCATTGTAACTCCACAGGGGCATCACATTCCTTTCACTGTTCGAATAACTTTCGAATGCACAAACAATATAGCTGAATATGAAGCATGTATCTTGGGCATTGAAGAAGCTCTTGACCTGAGAATCAAACACCTTGACATCTATGGAGATTCTGCACTTGTTATTAATCAGATAAGAGGTGAATGGGAAACTCATCATGAGAAGCTGATCCCTTATTGTGACTATGCAAGACGTCTATTGACATACTTTACCAAAGTTGAGCTGCACTACATCCCTCGGGATGAAAACCAGATGGCTGACGCTCTTGCTACATTGTCTTCTATGTTTCGTGTCAATCACTGGAATGACGTGCCTGTAATCAAAGTACAACGTCTTGATAGACCCGCTCATGTGTTTACTATTGAAAATATGCCAGATCAAGCTGATGAGGTTGTGAATGATAAAAAGCCTTGGTATTACAACATCAAGCAATTCTTGCAGAATCGTGAATATCCACCTGGTGCTTCCAACAGGGATAAAAAGACTTTGAGACGATGGGCTAGCAAGTTCCTTCTGGACGGAGAAATCCTATACAAGAGGAACTATGACATGGTCTTGTTGAGATGTGTTGACAAGCAAGAAGCTGAGAAATTGATGCATGATGTACATGACGGTACTTTTGGGACCCATGCTTCGGGCCACACCATGTCGAGAAAACTGTTAAGAGCCGGCTATTACTGGATAACTATGGAGCGTGATTGCCACAAACATGCTAAAAGATGCCACAAATGTCAAATTTATGCTGACAAGATTCATGTGCCTCCACATGCTCTCAATGTTATATCTTCCCCATGGCCTTTCTCTATGTGGGGCATTGACATGATCGGAAGACTTGAACCAAAAGCGTCCAATGGACATCGTTTCATCCTAGTGGCAATTGATTATTTCACCAAGTGGGTTGAAGCTGCCTCCTATGCCAATGTGACCAAGCAAGTGGTTGTGAAGTTTATCAAGAATAACATCATCTGTCGATATGGTGTTCCCAACAAAATTATCACCGACAATGGTTCCAATCTGAACAATAGCATGATGCAAGCTTTATGTGAAGAATTCAAGATTGAACATCACAACTCTTCTCCGTATAGACCTCAGATGAATGGTGCAGTTGAGGCCGCTAACAAGAACATCAAGAAGATTGTTCAGAAGATGGTCACTACTTACAAAGACTGGCATGAAATGCTGCCCTTTGCCCTGCATGGTTACCGTACTACAGTGCGCAGTTCAACCGGGGCAACTCCTTTCTCTCTTGTATATGGTATGGAAGCAGTTCTCCCTCTGGAAGTGGAGATTCCATCTCTTCGAGTGATCATGGAAGCAAAATTAACTGAGGCTGAATGGTGTCAAAGTCGGTATGACCAGTTGAATCTGATTGAAGAGAAACGTATGGATGCTATGACTCATGGACAGTTGTATCAAGTGCGGATGAAGAATGCTTTTGACAAGAAAGTCCGACCTCGAGAATTCAAGGAAGGCGAACTTGTATTGAAAAGAAGGATAAGTCAGCAACCCGACCCAAGGGGCAAGTGGACACCTAACTATGAAGGTCCTTATGTTGTCAAGAAGGCTTTCTCTGGTGGTGCTTTGATTCTTACACACATGGATGGTGTTGAGCTTCCAAATCCTGTTAATGCCGATATAGTCAAGAAATACTTTGTCTAGAAAGAAAAGAACAGCGTGGTAGGTCGAAAACCCGAAAGGGCGGCCTAGGCAAAAATGCGCTTCCCGGTGGATCGAAAACCCGAAAGGGCGATCCAGGCAAAAGTTAGGGACAAAAAAAAATATATGAAAAAGCTCGCTGAGATTGTACGCAACTCAGGCAAGAATGAGCGCCTCGATGAGCCGAAAACCCGAAAGGGCGGTTCATGCAAAAATGAGGTTGATAAAAGACAAGTAACTATATCTGGCAAATCACCATCACCCCTTGGGGCATCTACAACTGTCAATGATCGTCTTCATCAGAGGCTTCTGTACTTGTGAATTCAAAATTTCTATGAAATGTAGCGGTCATCGTGTTCAATGTATCACCAACCAATAAAATTACCATTTTCCAAGCTTTGTAAATCCGTGGAGTCATGCCTTTGGCTAACTCTCACTCTTATACATCAATTTGAGCCTGTGCTTTTGTTTGAAAACTCTACTTTTCTTTCTACTTTCAATGCTATATACAAAATACTTTCTTTCTATTTGATGATGTCAATGTCTGGAACAAACATTTTTGAAAATTGAAAAATCTTTTTCTGTCTATTTTGAAAGCAAACTTGAGCAACAGGGTACATTTCAATGAAACATGCATGAATGAATGAATGTCAATGTCTATTTCAATACATGTTACAAGCAGGTTACTCCCCGGGATGATCTGTGGTCAATGGCAAGAATGAAAAAAAAACAGAATGAAAATGAAAAAATGAAAAAATGAAAATGAAAAGCTCGCTAAGTTGAAAACCCGAAAGGGCGGCTTAGGCAAAAATGAGCACCCCGCTGATCGACAACCTATGAAGGCAAATCAGGCAAAAATGGGGCAATGAAAAGAATATTTATTCCCCGGTGAATCGAAAACCCGAAAGGGCGGTTCAGGCAAAAGTGGGGTTTGAAAATGAAAGATGAAAAGAATAATGAAAAGCATTGACCACAGATGCGAACATCCAATGTTTACCCAGCTCTGACACGCCTAGCAACGGCGACCTGTATCCAAGAACCTTCCAAGGGTCCTCCTTTACAAGTTTTATTGCTCTCAGCCATGGTTTTGATACGTCTCTCAAACGACGGTCTCTCCAAAGAGGTTTTCCCCTGTGAATATGTCGCAGCACGAGCCACTACGTGCCCAATCTTCCAATGTCTTGTCTGCCTTTGTGAAACTTTCTTGTCAAGTTACAAACCAATCATGCATTTCAAGCATTCATACATGCATAATCATGCATTTTATGTGCTCATACATCCAATAATCTTGCTATACCATACATACATGTTGCATATCCAACTGTCAGCTGTCAAATGTCAATGTCAATGTCAATGTCAATATTCAATGTCAATGTCAATTTCAATGTCAATGTCAATGTTAATGTCAAATGCCAATGTCAATGTCAATGTCAATGTCAATATCCAATGTCAATGTCAATGTCAATGTTAATGTCAAATGCCAATGTCAATGCCAATGTCAATGTCAAATGTCAATGCCAATGTCAATGTCAATGTCAATGTCAATGTCAATGTCAATGCCAATGTCAATGTCAATGCCAATGTCAATATCCAATGTCAATGTCTATGTCAATGTCAATGTCAATGTCAATTTCAATTTCCAAGCCAATGTCAATGTCAATTTCAATTTCCAAGCCAATGTCAATGTCAATGTCAATGTCAATTTCAATTTCCAAGCCAATGTCAATGTCAATGTCAAAGTCAACTTTCAATTCAGTTCAAATCAATGTCAATTTACTTTTGGGCCAACAAAAATGGTCATGTCTATTTTCAAATCAAGTCAACGACAATTTACCCTCAATTGGTATCTTGTTAAACCAGACTTTCAATTTGTATCTTGTTACTGGTCAAGTGCAAGGTTCAATTCAAAAAGAACCACTTGTACCTGCTTATATGTCTATGTTTCCGGTCAAACGGCAAGTTCGATCCAAAGAACAGTTTGTACCCTTTGCTTATGTTTTGTTATCGGTCAAACGGCAAGTTCGATCCAAAGAACAGTTTGCACCAACTTACATGTTGTGATATTGATCAAGTGACAAGTTCGATCCAAAGAACAGCTTGTATCTACCTTTTGTCTATATTTCCGGTCAAGTGGCAAGTTCGATCCAAAGAACAGCTTGTACCCGTTTCTTGTTTGTATTTCCTCGGTCAAGTGGCAAGTTCGATCCAAAGAACAGCTTGTACCCGTTTCTTGTTTGTATTTCCTCGGTCAAGTGGCAAGTTCGATCCAAAGAACAGCTTGTACCCGTCTCTTGTTGGTATCTCTCGGTCAAGTGGCAAGTTCGATCCAAAGAACAGCTTGTACCCGTCTCTTGTTTGTATCTCTCGGTCAAGTGGCAAGTTCGATCCAAAGAACAGCTTGTACCTGTCTATTTGTTGCCCGTTCTTTCTACCTTGATGTCTATAAATCCCTTGGTGGTGTGACACAGCCCGTAGATTCCGGTTCGATTGTCTTGCATTCATAAATGAAATGTTGGATGGCATTCATGTCTTTGAAAATCTGAAAACGTATTTTTATGTCCAAAAGCAGTGCAAATGTTAATATTTAAGTATCTTCGTCCCGTCAATTCTAAGACTTCGTCTCTTGACTCCCCGGACAAAGAAACTTAAATAGGGGCAGCTGTTATACCCTAATTTTGGACCTAAAAATACTTATTCAATTCTTCTTTTCTTGCATTATAAGTCATTTGATATGTCTCTGATCAATTGCATCTTTCTCTGCATTTTATTTCAATGTTATTTGCAAAATTCACATACAAGGGTATTTTAGTCATTTCCTGCATTCAACTCATTTTAATCCTTGAAAATTGTTTGAGTCTTTTTAATTGGTTTGTATAAATCCTTGTTTCAATTTCGTGTCAAAATTCATTTCAAAAAATATCAGTTGAGTCATTTTCTAGTCAGTTTAGCCCCTAGGGGCATTTTAGTCATTTCCCATGATAAAATCTCTTTCAATCTTTAAAATTTGTTTGAGTCTTTTCAATTGGTTAGAATAAGTCTTCGTTTCAATTCTATGTCAAAATCCATTTTAAAATTGCATTTGAAGTCATTTTTGAGTCAGTTTTGCCCCTAGGGGCATTTTGGTCTTTTCATGTGTCAAAACTCTGTTTAAATTCTAAAAATTGTCTCTGAGTCTTTTAATTCGCCTGTATAAACTCTCGCTTTAATCCCTTATTAGAAAATCATTTTTAAAATTGCATTTGAGTCGTTTCGAGTCATTTTAGTCCCTAGGGGCGTTTTGGTCATTTCACATAATATTGCTGATTCATTTTAATCTGCTTTGTTGTTTTTAATCGTCTCGTTTTACGTTAATTTTCGATTTACTTTTTCAATTCAATTTTAGTTTTAATTTTCATTTTAGTCCGCGCACTTTGGTTATTTGCATTTTAATCCCTTTTTAAGTTTGTTAGAGTCCAAGTGCCACATGTCCAAACGTCATTAGTCCACAAGAGTTTGTTACAAGTCAAGTACACATGGCATTGTCTCATTGGCCCAAAGCATTCCCACATCACCTATATAAGTCAAACTTGTGGTCAATTTTCTACAACTAATCATTTTCACACTAATTATTTTCACAATTTATTCATTCAATCATTTTGCAAAAAAAATCACAAAAAAGTCACAAAAATTTCTTTCTTTTCCCTCTTCTTCTTCTCTCACGTAACCACCCTTTCTTCCATCTCTAACAACCTTTCACCACCACCTCAACCACCATAACTAACTTATCCTCCACCACTCCTCCTCCCTAACAAACTCCTCCACCACCATAACAAATTCAACAACCTTCTTCCACCACCCTAACTACCTCAATCACCACCATTCAACACTCTCTTTTCTCCTTCTTCTTTCTTTCCCCACCGTAACCTCAAGAACAATCCAAATCCTTCAACCTCCATGTTTCAATCGCATATCAATCCAAATCCATCAACCTCCATGTTTCAATCGCATATCAGTTGAAATCCATCAACCTCCATGTTTCAATCGCATATCAGTTGAACTTGCTGGCTTTCAACAAGGACGCAACAACCAGAAGCCAATAGGAACAGAGTCAGATTCGTGAAAGAGGAAGGGAGTGAATACAAACAAGCAACGAATCGCAGCAGCAAGAAGTGAAACAACCAATCACCAGAACAGAAACACGCAAGCAAGAAGGAGAACGAAGCTGAAACACGCACGCAAAAAGGAACCAGAATTGAAACAAGCACACAAGTTCAGAACGGATTCAGAGCCGAAGCCTCAAGTTTCCGGTAACGGCGAAGTTGCGAAGAACGTGAACAGAGAAGGAACCGCGAAGATTCATTCGATAACGGTGACGAAACGGAGGTTGACGGCGAATCCGACGGCTTTGGAAACGGAATCAAAGAAGAAGACGACGGAGATGAAGGATTCGTTTGCGGCTCTCGTTTGAAGACTCCGTCGATACTGATCAGGAAGGTTCACACCGAATCAGAACCACCGTTCACAGGTTCGTCGGCGTTTAGCTTTGTGTTTAGTGTTCATGTGTATGTTTTGGCTTGTATAATTGATTGTTTTGAAAAGAATGAAGAAAAGAGAAGAAGAAAAGAGGGTTGAACGATTGGGAAGAAGAGAATTGAAGGATTATCCTTTGAATAGAGAGAAAAATGTTTTGAGAGAGAAGAAGTTTAATTGTGTGTGTGTCTCACGTATTTGGTAAGAGGAAGAAGAAAGAACCCATATCCATAACCCATGGTTGAACCGCTCCATACCCACCAACCCATTCCCTAGGCCCAACGTTTTTTTTTTGATTATTCCTTGTTAGTTTTGTTGCTGTTTGCACCACCCAGCGTTGCTTTTTGCACCCCTGCCACGCGTAAAAATTCTTTGAAAATTCTACAAAAATTCCAGTAGTTTCTTTGATGCTTTTCTTGATAATTTTGATGTGTTTTACATGCCAAATCTTGATCACAACATGTAAAAAAAAAATATATTGGTTCTTGTTTGATACTTCGTGTCAATTGTCGTTCAAATCTTGGTAAAATTTCTAAAAGTTTTTTCGCGAAGTTGTTGTGATCAATTATTGGCATTAGATATTTGTTTTTACACATGGAAACTCGCTTCAAGAAAATATGTGTTCATGTTTTGTTAATTTGTGCATTCTTTGTTATGTTTTGTGAAAATTGTGATGTGGCGTTATTCTTAAACTTTGATGCATAAATGAGGCTTTGAACATGTGATTTTTTGGAGTGAATTTGCCTATTAAATGTGTAATATACCGCTAAATTCTAAATAGACTGACGTATCAGTTGAGCATGTCAGAACTAAAATTATTTCTGAAGAGTTAATTATTTATTGAGAAATGCGAGGATATTCGGTATATATCTCACACATTATCCCGATGGACTTGAGATTTTTTTTTAAACAAGGGGCAAAATGGTAATCCTACCTCTCAAGATATTTTTATAGGTGGTCAATATAGTTTTCTTTCATTTTCTCATTTCCCTTCATTTCTCTCACTAGCTAAAGACTACTCCCTCTCCTCACTTTCTCTCTCTCGCCAATTCCCTTCCTCCATCCAATCTTTACAATTTTCTTACTTTCCTCATGGATTCAAGTTTGATGAGATCAATTCTTCTCACTTTATATGTTGGAACTACTAAGAAACAAAGGTAAGCTCACTTCCTTTCTTCCTTTTTCTTTCCCAAGTGAACCCTAACCCCATTCTTTAATCATTCAATTCATTCATTCCAGACAACAATAAGTTGATACATGTTTGTGCCTTGTATGAGAACAAATTCTAGTTGGTTGGGCAAGATTGTGTTGTTTTTGGGTGCATAGTGGTGTTGTTGGGCTGTAATGAACAAGTGAATAATGGTAAGGTGTGTATGTTTTTGATTTTGATCTGTTATGTATAATTGGAATTGCTAGAATCATAAGCTATTAATGAAGTAAATTAATTAGGATTGTTGTGGATAAGCTTGAAGTTGGAAAGTATTGTTAAGTTGTTTTCATAAGCATCTAAAAGTGATTCGGAAACCATTTATACATGTTTGGGTAGATGGAAGCGGTTACGCTTAAAAGCTATGAGATGGGTGTCGAATTCGTATGATAGCTCAGGTACTGATTGAGTTACTGCTGTTGCTGTGTAGTTCAGGCTTGTCTAACTATTGCATTTTTGGATTGTACGTTTAATTCCCTTCAAATTGGATATAAATTTTGTGTGTTTCGGATTAGGAACGAACTCAGAAAGTGTGTTTGAAGTTGTGAATTTCTGCTGGAAAATCTGCTTACGGGTTTTGGGACAGGACTCCACTAAAACGGTAATAACTTTCTCTCTGTAACTCCGAATCAGGTGGTTCTTGTTGCTATGGTTAGCTAACGAAATTGCCGTCGTTTTGGCACCGGTTTCACTGATTTTGGTCCAGTAATGAAGTCTGTAGACAAGTTTGAAGTTGAGGACAGAAGTAGGATTTTGTGCTGAACCGAAATTCAAGTTGGTGATGAACTAAGCTGTTGCAGTCTCGGACTGTTCTTCGGATGACCGATTAGAGGCAGAGGTGAAGATGCTCAATTGATGCTTATAATTGTTCAAGAGCTTGGAATAAGATGAGGTGAGTTCCTTTAGATAGTAAACCATCCATTTTGGGTAGTGAATTTATGCCATATGATTTATGACCCTTGAGTTGGAATAAATTAGATGTAGTTAGAATAGTTATGATTTACTAGTTAGATACCCTATTAATTTGTTCTAATATTTCTTATGTTAATGTGTAATATTAATCAATCCTAATGTTGGAGGATAGGATTTTAAATTGAAATTTCGACGCACACACTTATATATAGTTTTGGATAATTGAACTTGTCACATGTTTTGATTACTAGTTTATTCTAAATCCTCTTTCAAGTTATGAATATGTTTATGTTAGTGGAGATGTTGGAGGAAAATGTTAGACAAGGCAAATATTATATTTACTTGTATAAATGGTTGAGAAAATGTTAGAGTTTAACACTTGCCTTGGTTACAAAATTGGTTGCATCTTCTTAAATGATTTTACAAGGAAGTTTATCATGCATAAATATAGTCACTGTTCGGCTAGAATTCGAAACATTTAATTTATTCAAATATGTAACCAGGAATGTTTTAAGATACTCCAACACGGATAGTAACATAAACATGTTCAAATTAACATTAATGCATATTTTCTTACTATGTGACAAAGAATATTTAGCAATCCTCCAACATAGGTGCCATTACATAATTATTGCACATTGACATAAGAAATGTATTTAGAACGAGTATGACATGTAAACAATTCATGGGTAGATTTCCAAAGTTTGGAAAATAAGGAACTTTAATTATGGAATTTCGGCTTAATTAGTCGAAGTTAGATTTATCAGGATATGGGGAAAATCTTATGACCTTTTAGGAATGGCATATGACAACGATATGCCTAGAACCTGAATAGGTTAGTATCAAAATTAATTTCAGAATAAAGACGGAATCACTACGTCTTTATTATCAGTTTCAGGATGTTATTATTATAAGAAATCAATTAAGTTAATGTATTCCTCTCTTTTGCTCCCCGTTAGTAGTGGAGTTGAGAATTATTTCAGTTATCAGAAATCATTTCACTTATAATATTAAAATATGTTTAAACCGTGGCTTTTGCTATCCTCGCCAGTTAGGATACAAAAGGTTCCCGCCAGTTGGAACGGGCACTATCCGTGAGGATGACCCCACGATAATCAGAGGAGTCCGGTGTCCCCGTCAGTTGGGTTCCCGCCAGTTGGAATTATTACCGGTCAGAGTGGAATAAATTCCGGGGTTACTCCACCTGGGTTTATTCCGTAAAATCAACTCAGATAATATTGTTTGTTCAACGCTAACATTCCTAACATAATATGACAAACATTATGACTATAATAGTTAGTATGATTTCAACATTAGTATCAGGATTGAATCAGTATTTCAGATAGCGATCCTAGTTATCCCCCGATCGCTCAGTTATGCATGACAAAACTGTATAAACCCAAAAAGGGTTGAGCTTAGAGACAGATGGCGATCCTAGGTTCCCTGAGATTGCCTACAGCCTAGGATAGGTGGAACTCACTGAGACATCCCGTCTCACCCCATTCCATTTTATTTTATTTCAAATCAGCAGGTTGTACGTGGCAAGGAGACAATACAGGAGGCTGACTAATATATTTTCACATGCTCGTGTCGTACTAGTTCAGATTATTTGTTACGGTTCCAGACATGTATTCATATAGAAAATGTACGATCCTGCAGTGATGTATATATTTATTCAGTCGAAATTTTATTATTGTAATTTTAATGTATCCAGTACTAAATTTAACGCACATTCTAAATATTCTAGATAAGTTTAGTATGGGCGTTACAATTTGGTATCAGAGCTGGTCGATTCAGATCGTGCCTTGGAACATTAGAATTCAATAAAATGGAGTAGGACCATTGGGTTCCGGATATTTATTCTAAATGTCATGTCTAGGTGAGCCTGATCAACTCAAACTAGTATATGACAATTAGAACAAATGTCTGAGAGCTGAATAGGACCTAGGAGGAATGAAGCATACGAAGGAGGAAAGTCGGGGTGTCAAGTTTTGTAACAAATTTGATAAGGAAGTATTTGACGCCAAATGTTGACTGGTAAACTGTGTAGCTGAATATTCTTGAAGGACACAAGGGAAATGTTAAGTTTAAGACGGAGTACGCCAGTATCGTTGAACGACTCTTCCTATATGGATATTGGAGAAGTAAGAGATTCAGGATGATAAAAGGATGATTAAACCTTAACAAGCACGCAACATAAGAAGCATTAGTAAGGTATAGAAGAAGATTGCGGGATCAGAAGAGGAACTTGATATGAGAAAATTATCCGATGAACAATGAAATTCATAAACTCTCAGTGGATGTAGAGTATGTAAGAAGTGAATGACTCGAATGCCTGAAACAAGCCGACTTTTGATGTTTGAGTTGTTAAGTGAACTAATTAAGGAATTAGTAAATTATTTTGAAGTTGACAAGGAAATCCCCTCAATGCGAGCATTGAATGGACAACGCAAGTCAGATAAACTACGTCAGAATAGTCGTACCTCCCGAAGTCTAGAGTGCTAGAGTTATGAATCAAGAAATGAAGATGGTATATAACATAAGAGTCAAGAAGGATGAATAAATAGTATTGGAAAGATATTTTACGAATCAATTACGATTTGGATGCATTCTTACTAACAAGATATTGCAAGGAAGTTAAGCTAACGGGAGTAGTACACGAAGGAAATTGAATCAGACCACCTGCATCTATCTCGAATTATTAAGTTGTTTTTGAACTAAGAAGCACAAGCTTAGTAGTAAGTGGAAAAAGGATCTCAGAAATGGTCATAGACAAGATGTAACCTTTCGAACGAAACAGAAAATAAAGATTTAATAATAGGTTGTCAAAGTTCGGTGAAATAATGGACGAACGATGTCAAGCTCTTTCAATAGAACGTGTCAATGCATAAATATAGTAGGTTGACGTATTAAGGATTAACTAGAATTTTGGATTGAAAATTATTTTGAGGTTCTGTTGTATGGAAGATTGCTGCTAGTGCAAAAGAATTAAGAGTGAAGTATGCATTTTGTAAGGAACACCTTGCGAGAACAAGTATGTAATATATGTTTAAGGGAAAAATACAGTACCTGGAAATGATTCGTCAGTGATATAAATTGATGCTCGAAGTAGCAAGTAGTGTAAAGTTAGTCCCTCTTCTCATAATATGTAAACTCCGAAGAATGACTTGGAGAATTGGATAAACATATAGTATTGAGATTGTGAAATTGTTAGTATGATTAGATCGGTATGCCTAAATCGATGTAAGTTAACAAATCAGAGTGGCGCAGCGGAAAATTAATCAGTAAAGAAGTGATAAGATGTGCAATAGTTTAAGACTTTGAGATGAGATATTCATGGGAAAAATTTTAAGAGACGAACTAAGGATTTTTCAAGCCACATCATTCAAAGATATTGAAAGTTTAAAAAGTTAAAGAAGATGTAGTAAGAGTAGGACGGAAGTGTTTGTCCCTTGTTAAATCTAAGAAAATTAGAATCACCTCTAGTATGTAACTTAGTCAGTCGACTTGGTGATTTCAAAGAATGAATTAAAAGTATCAGTTTAGCTGGAAAAGAGTCATGTATGAGGTAATAAATATGGATGTTGTATCAAGATTATTTTATTTTGGTTTGAAATACTCTCATGGGATATCAAGTATAGTAAGAGGCATTTAAGTGCAAGGATGCTATTCAGAACAAGAATGCGAATGCTTAAACACAATTTTGTTGTGAAGTTCGGGAATTTTAAACTCCGTATTTTTGAAGGTGAAGAAAAGATTGATATCATACAAGATAGAAAATTTTATGTGATATACAGTATGAAATTATCAGAAAGACTAAGATAATATGTTCCCTATAATAACAGAGAGAATAATATTGTTCAAGGATGAAGTGTATATTTTGGAAGAGTAAGTTCATGAGAAAATTTGATTACGTATCTTATTTATTTTGACCGGATCAAAGTGTAATTTGATTAATTCAAGAATGTTGAAAACTTAGTGCAGATGAAGTATAGTCAAATGACTGCAGTTATATGTCATGTATTAAGCTATCAGTTGTATTACCTCGTGTATTGTGTACTCGTCAGTCAGTGCACCATTTCTCATATAAGATTTATATATTTAATGTACTCGCCAGTTAGTACATTATGTATATAAATCTGACCTATGGATTGTACTCGTCAGTTAGTACTTCCATCAGATGTTTGAGGTAACACCATGTTGAGTTTATTCATATAAAACATAACAGATATCAGAAGTAACATTTTCTATTTATGTGTTGATTGACGGAGAAAGTTGAAACAATTCTTACTTTCGATGAAATAAACTAGACGTCAGATATTACTCAGAGTAGTGACGATCTTATACAGAGTATGGTACAATTATCATTATAAGACCTCGTTACTAGGGGCATAGTTTATAAATAAAATTTTATTGGGACCAGAAATAGCATGAAAGATCACTCAAAGGTCATATTCGTTCAAGACAAGATAAAGAAATCGACGAAGTCGATAAAAGTGTTACTCCAATAAGTGTATGATATTTCTATAGAACTCAGTGAAGCTAAACAAGTATTAGTAACCTAAGACAAATTTATAAAGAGTGTCCGAACCCAAGAATTAATTCGAAGGATATCAGGTGCATCAGCTCGGTCAGCCCCGCCTTCCATCATGCCCAGGATGTATAGTGAGTCACAACTCACATTTAAGAAGGTTATTATCAAACATGTCCTAAAATCAATTTTGACCTATCAATTCAAGTCAGTTGTATTTATGGTTATGTAATCAAGAAACGCTATGTAACGATGGAGACCACTATTTGAGTCGGACAGAAAGAATCAGTTGATAATGAACGTATGTGGAAGTCTAAGGTCGAAAATATAGAGGAATTATTTGTGCTTATTAGCATGTAAACTCTAAATTTCGAGGACGAAATTTTCTTAAGGGGGGTAGAGTGTAATATACCGCTAAATTCTAAATAGACTGACGTATCAGTTGAGCATGTCAGAACTAAAATTATTTCTGAAGAGTTAATTATTTATTGAGAAATGCGAGGATATTCGGTATATATCTCACACATTATCCCGATGGACTTGAGATTTTTTTTTAAACAAGGGGCAAAATGGTAATCCTACCTCTCAAGATATTTTTATAGGTGGTCAATATAGTTTTCTTTCATTTTCTCATTTCCCTTCATTTCTCTCACTAGCTAAAGACTACTCCCTCTCCTCACTTTCTCTCTCTCGCCAATTCCCTTCCTCCATCCAATCTTTACAATTTTCTTACTTTCCTCATGGATTCAAGCTTGATGAGATCAATTCTTCTCACTTTATATGTTGGAACTACTAAGAAACAAAGGTAAGCTCACTTCCTTTCTTCCTTTTTCTTTCCCAAGTGAACCCTAACCCCATTCTTTAATCATTCAATTCATTCATTCCAGACAACAATAAGTTGATACATGTTTGTGCCTTGTATGAGAACAAATTCTAGTTGGTTGGGCAAGATTGTGTTGTTTTTGGGTGCATAGTGGTGTTGTTGGGCTGTAATGAACAAGTGAATAATGGTAAGGTGTGTATGTTTTTGATTTTGATCTGTTATGTATAATTGGAATTGCTAGAATCATAAGCTATTAATGAAGTAAATTAATTAGGATTGTTGTGGATAAGCTTGAAGTTGGAAAGTATTGTTAAGTTGTTTTCATAAGCATCTAAAAGTGATTCGGAAACCATTTATACATGTTTGGGTAGATGGAAGCGGTTACGCTTAAAAGCTATGAGATGGGTGTCGAATTCGTATGATAGCTCAGGTACTGATTGAGTTACTGCTGTTGCTGTGTAGTTCAGGCTTGTCTAACTATTGCATTTTTGGATTGTACGTTTAATTCCCTTCAAATTGGATATAAATTTTGTGTGTTTCGGATTAGGAACGAACTCAGAAAGTGTGTTTGAAGTTGTGAATTTCTGCTGGAAAATCTGCTTACGGGTTTTGGGACAGGACTCCACTAAAACGGTAATAACTTTCTCTCTGTAACTCCGAATCAGGTGGTTCTTGTTGCTATGGTTAGCTAACGAAATTGCCGTCGTTTTGGCACCGGTTTCACTGATTTTGGTCCAGTAATGAAGTCTGTAGACAAGTTTGAAGTTGAGGACAGAAGTAGGATTTTGTGCTGAACCGAAATTCAAGTTGGTGATGAACTAAGCTGTTGCAGTCTCGGACTGTTCTTCGGATGACCGATTAGAGGCAGAGGTGAAGATGCTCAATTGATGCTTATAATTGTTCAAGAGCTTGGAATAAGATGAGGTGAGTTCCTTTAGATAGTAAACCATCCATTTTGGGTAGTGAATTTATGCCATATGATTTATGACCCTTGAGTTGGAATAAATTAGATGTAGTTAGAATAGTTATGATTTACTAGTTAGATACCCTATTAATTTGTTCTAATATTTCTTATGTTAATGTGTAATATTAATCAATCCTAATGTTGGAGGATAGGATTTTAAATTGAAATTTCGACGCACACACTTATATATAGTTTTGGATAATTGAACTTGTCACATGTTTTGATTACTAGTTTATTCTAAATCCTCTTTCAAGTTATGAATATGTTTATGTTAGTGGAGATGTTGGAGGAAAATGTTAGACAAGGCAAATATTATATTTACTTGTATAAATGGTTGAGAAAATGTTAGAGTTTAACACTTGCCTTGGTTACAAAATTGGTTGCATCTTCTTAAATGATTTTACAAGGAAGTTTATCATGCATAAATATAGTCACTGTTCGGCTAGAATTCGAAACATTTAATTTATTCAAATATGTAACCAGGAATGTTTTAAGATACTCCAACACGGATAGTAACATAAACATGTTCAAATTAACATTAATGCATATTTTCTTACTATGTGACAAAGAATATTTAGCAATCCTCCAACATAGGTGCCATTACATAATTATTGCACATTGACATAAGAAATGTATTTAGAACGAGTATGACATGTAAACAATTCATGGGTAGATTTCCAAAGTTTGGAAAATAAGGAACTTTAATTATGGAATTTCGGCTTAATTAGTCGAAGTTAGATTTATCAGGATATGGGGAAAATCTTATGACCTTTTAGGAATGGCATATGACAACGATATGCCTAGAACCTGAATAGGTTAGTATCAAAATTAATTTCAGAATAAAGACGGAATCACTACGTCTTTATTATCAGTTTCAGGATGTTATTATTATAAGAAATCAATTAAGTTAATGTATTCCTCTCTTTTGCTCCCCGTTAGTAGTGGAGTTGAGAATTATTTCAGTTATCAGAAATCATTTCACTTATAATATTAAAATATGTTTAAACCGTGGCTTTTGCTATCCTCGCCAGTTAGGATACAAAAGGTTCCCGCCAGTTGGAACGGGCACTATCCGTGAGGATGACCCCACGATAATCAGAGGAGTCCGGTATCCCCGTCAGTTGGGTTCCCGCCAGTTGGAATTATTACCGGTCAGAGTGGAATAAATTCCGGGGTTACTCCACCTGGGTTTATTCCGTAAAATCAACTCAGATAATATTGTTTGTTCAACGCTAACATTCCTAACATAATATGACAAACATTATGACTATAATAGTTAGTATGATTTCAACATTAGTATCAGGATTGAATCAGTATTTCAGATAGCGATCCTAGTTATCCCCCGATCGCTCAGTTATGCATGACAAAACTGTATAAACCCAAAAAGGGTTGAGCTTAGAGACAGATGGCGATCCTAGGTTCCCTGAGATTGCCTACAGCCTAGGATAGGTGGAACTCACTGAGACATCCCGTCTCACCCCATTCCATTTTATTTTATTTCAAATCAGCAGGTTGTACGTGGCAAGGAGACAATACAGGAGGCTGACTAATATATTTTCACATGCTCGTGTCGTACTAGTTCAGATTATTTGTTACGGTTCCAGACATGTATTCATATAGAAAATGTACGATCCTGCAGTGATGTATATATTTATTCAGTCGAAATTTTATTATTGTAATTTTAATGTATCCAGTACTAAATTTAACGCACATTCTAAATATTCTAGATAAGTTTAGTATGGGCGTTACAATTTGGTATCAGAGCTGGTCGATTCAGATCGTGCCTTGGAACGATAGAATTCAATAAAATGGAGTAGGACCATTGGGTTCCGGATATTTATTCTAAATGTCATGTCTAGGTGAGCCTGATCAACTCAAACTAGTATATGACAATTAGAACAAATGTCTGAGAGCTGAATAGGACCTAGGAGGAATGAAGCATACGAAGGAGGAAAGTCGGGGTGTCAAGTTTTGTAACAAATTTGATAAGGAAGTATTTGACGCCAAATGTTGACTGGTAAACTGTGTAGCTGAATATTCTTGAAGGACACAAGGGAAATGTTAAGTTTAAGACGGAGTACGCCAGTATCGTTGAACGACTCTTCCTATATGGATATTGGAGAAGTAAGAGATTCAGGATGATAAAAGGATGATTAAACCTTAACAAGCACGCAACATAAGAAGCATTAGTAAGGTATAGAAGAAGATTGCGGGATCAGAAGAGGAACTTGATATGAGAAAATTATCCGATGAACAATGAAATTCATAAACTCTCAGTGGATGTAGAGTATGTAAGAAGTGAATGACTCGAATGCCTGAAACAAGCCGACTTTTGATGTTTGAGTTGTTAAGTGAACTAATTAAGGAATTAGTAAATTATTTTGAAGTTGACAAGGAAATCCCCTCAATGCGAGCATTGAATGGACAACGCAAGTCAGATAAACTACGTCAGAATAGTCGTACCTCCCGAAGTCTAGAGTGCTAGAGTTATGAATCAAGAAATGAAGATGGTATATAACATAAGAGTCAAGAAGGATGAATAAATAGTATTGGAAAGATATTTTACGAATCAATTACGATTTGGATGCATTCTTACTAACAAGATATTGCAAGGAAGTTAAGCTAACGGGAGTAGTACACGAAGGAAATTGAATCAGACCACCTGCATCTATCTCGAATTATTAAGTTGTTTTTGAACTAAGAAGCACAAGCTTAGTAGTAAGTGGAAAAAGGATCTCAGAAATGGTCATAGACAAGATGTAACCTTTCGAACGAAACAGAAAATAAAGATTTAATAATAGGTTGTCAAAGTTCGGTGAAATAATGGACGAACGATGTCAAGCTCTTTCAATAGAACGTGTCAATGCATAAATATAGTAGGTTGACGTATTAAGGATTAACTAGAATTTTGGATTGAAAATTATTTTGAGGTTCTGTTGTATGGAAGATTGCTGCTAGTGCAAAAGAATTAAGAGTGAAGTATGCATTTTGTAAGGAACACCTTGCGAGAACAAGTATGTAATATATGTTTAAGGGAAAAATACAGTACCTGGAAATGATTCGTCAGTGATATAAATTGATGCTCGAAGTAGCAAGTAGTGTAAAGTTAGTCCCTCTTCTCATAATATGTAAACTCCGAAGAATGACTTGGAGAATTGGATAAACATATAGTATTGAGATTGTGAAATTGTTAGTATGATTAGATCGGTATGCCTAAATCGATGTAAGTTAACAAATCAGAGTGGCGCAGCGGAAAATTAATCAGTAAAGAAGTGATAAGATGTGCAATAGTTTAAGACTTTGAGATGAGATATTCATGGGAAAAATTTTAAGAGACGAACTAAGGATTTTTCAAGCCACATCATTCAAAGATATTGAAAGTTTAAAAAGTTAAAGAAGATGTAGTAAGAGTAGGACGGAAGTGTTTGTCCCTTGTTAAATCTAAGAAAATTAGAATCACCTCTAGTATGTAACTTAGTCAGTCGACTTGGTGATTTCAAAGAATGAATTAAAAGTATCAGTTTAGCTGGAAAAGAGTCATGTATGAGGTAATAAATATGGATGTTGTATCAAGATTATTTTATTTTGGTTTGAAATACTCTCATGGGATATCAAGTATAGTAAGAGGCATTTAAGTGCAAGGATGCTATTCAGAACAAGAATGCGAATGCTTAAACACAATTTTGTTGTGAAGTTCGGGAATTTTAAACTCCGTATTTTTGAAGGTGAAGAAAAGATTGATATCATACAAGATAGAAAATTTTATGTGATATACAGTATGAAATTATCAGAAAGACTAAGATAATATGTTCCCTATAATAACAGAGAGAATAATATTGTTCAAGGATGAAGTGTATATTTTGGAAGAGTAAGTTCATGAGAAAATTTGATTACGTATCTTATTTATTTTGACCGGATCAAAGTGTAATTTGATTAATTCAAGAATGTTGAAAACTTAGTGCAGATGAAGTATAGTCAAATGACTGCAGTTATATGTCATGTATTAAGCTATCAGTTGTATTACCTCGTGTATTGTGTACTCGTCAGTCAGTGCACCATTTCTCATATAAGATTTATATATTTAATGTACTCGCCAGTTAGTACATTATGTATATAAATCTGACCTATGGATTGTACTCGTCAGTTAGTACTTCCATCAGATGTTTGAGGTAACACCATGTTGAGTTTATTCATATAAAACATAACAGATATCAGAAGTAACATTTTCTATTTATGTGTTGATTGACGGAGAAAGTTGAAACAATTCTTACTTTCGATGAAATAAACTAGACGTCAGATATTACTCAGAGTAGTGACGATCTTATACAGAGTATGGTACAATTATCATTATAAGACCTCGTTACTAGGGGCATAGTTTATAAATAAAATTTTATTGGGACCAGAAATAGCATGAAAGATCACTCAAAGGTCATATTCGTTCAAGACAAGATAAAGAAATCGACGAAGTCGATAAAAGTGTTACTCCAATAAGTGTATGATATTTCTATAGAACTCAGTGAAGCTAAACAAGTATTAGTAACCTAAGACAAATTTATAAAGAGTGTCCGAACCCAAGAATTAATTCGAAGGATATCAGGTGCATCAGCTCGGTCAGCCCCGCCTTCCATCATGCCCAGGATGTATAGTGAGTCACAACTCACATTTAAGAAGGTTATTATCAAACATGTCCTAAAATCAATTTTGACCTATCAATTCAAGTCAGTTGTATTTATGGTTATGTAATCAAGAAACGCTATGTAACGATGGAGACCACTATTTGAGTCGGACAGAAAGAATCAGTTGATAATGAACGTATGTGGAAGTCTAAGGTCGAAAATATAGAGGAATTATTTGTGCTTATTAGCATGTAAACTCTAAATTTCGAGGACGAAATTTTCTTAAGGGGGGTAGAGTGTAATATACCGCTAAATTCTAAATAGACTGACGTATCAGTTGAGCATGTCAGAACTAAAATTATTTCTGAAGAGTTAATTATTTATTGAGAAATGCGAGGATATTCGGTATATATCTCACACATTATCCCGATGGACTTGAGATTTTTTTTTAAACAAGGGGCAAAATGGTAATCCTACCTCTCAAGATATTTTTATAGGTGGTCAATATAGTTTTCTTTCATTTTCTCATTTCCCTTCATTTCTCTCACTAGCTAAAGACTACTCCCTCTCCTCACTTTCTCTCTCTCGCCAATTCCCTTCCTCCATCCAATCTTTACAATTTTCTTACTTTCCTCATGGATTCAAGCTTGATGAGATCAATTCTTCTCACTTTATATGTTGGAACTACTAAGAAACAAAGGTAAGCTCACTTCCTTTCTTCCTTTTTCTTTCCCAAGTGAACCCTAACCCCATTCTTTAATCATTCAATTCATTCATTCCAGACAACAATAAGTTGATACATGTTTGTGCCTTGTATGAGAACAAATTCTAGTTGGTTGGGCAAGATTGTGTTGTTTTTGGGTGCATAGTGGTGTTGTTGGGCTGTAATGAACAAGTGAATAATGGTAAGGTGTGTATGTTTTTGATTTTGATCTGTTATGTATAATTGGAATTGCTAGAATCATAAGCTATTAATGAAGTAAATTAATTAGGATTGTTGTGGATAAGCTTGAAGTTGGAAAGTATTGTTAAGTTGTTTTCATAAGCATCTAAAAGTGATTCGGAAACCATTTATACATGTTTGGGTAGATGGAAGCGGTTACGCTTAAAAGCTATGAGATGGGTGTCGAATTCGTATGATAGCTCAGGTACTGATTGAGTTACTGCTGTTGCTGTGTAGTTCAGGCTTGTCTAACTATTGCATTTTTGGATTGTACGTTTAATTCCCTTCAAATTGGATATAAATTTTGTGTGTTTCGGATTAGGAACGAACTCAGAAAGTGTGTTTGAAGTTGTGAATTTCTGCTGGAAAATCTGCTTACGGGTTTTGGGACAGGACTCCACTAAAACGGTAATAACTTTCTCTCTGTAACTCCGAATCAGGTGGTTCTTGTTGCTATGGTTAGCTAACGAAATTGCCGTCGTTTTGGCACCGGTTTCACTGATTTTGGTCCAGTAATGAAGTCTGTAGACAAGTTTGAAGTTGAGGACAGAAGTAGGATTTTGTGCTGAACCGAAATTCAAGTTGGTGATGAACTAAGCTGTTGCAGTCTCGGACTGTTCTTCGGATGACCGATTAGAGGCAGAGGTGAAGATGCTCAATTGATGCTTATAATTGTTCAAGAGCTTGGAATAAGATGAGGTGAGTTCCTTTAGATAGTAAACCATCCATTTTGGGTAGTGAATTTATGCCATATGATTTATGACCCTTGAGTTGGAATAAATTAGATGTAGTTAGAATAGTTATGATTTACTAGTTAGATACCCTATTAATTTGTTCTAATATTTCTTATGTTAATGTGTAATATTAATCAATCCTAATGTTGGAGGATAGGATTTTAAATTGAAATTTCGACGCACACACTTATATATAGTTTTGGATAATTGAACTTGTCACATGTTTTGATTACTAGTTTATTCTAAATCCTCTTTCAAGTTATGAATATGTTTATGTTAGTGGAGATGTTGGAGGAAAATGTTAGACAAGGCAAATATTATATTTACTTGTATAAATGGTTGAGAAAATGTTAGAGTTTAACACTTGCCTTGGTTACAAAATTGGTTGCATCTTCTTAAATGATTTTACAAGGAAGTTTATCATGCATAAATATAGTCACTGTTCGGCTAGAATTCGAAACATTTAATTTATTCAAATATGTAACCAGGAATGTTTTAAGATACTCCAACACGGATAGTAACATAAACATGTTCAAATTAACATTAATGCATATTTTCTTACTATGTGACAAAGAATATTTAGCAATCCTCCAACATAGGTGCCATTACATAATTATTGCACATTGACATAAGAAATGTATTTAGAACGAGTATGACATGTAAACAATTCATGGGTAGATTTCCAAAGTTTGGAAAATAAGGAACTTTAATTATGGAATTTCGGCTTAATTAGTCGAAGTTAGATTTATCAGGATATGGGGAAAATCTTATGACCTTTTAGGAATGGCATATGACAACGATATGCCTAGAACCTGAATAGGTTAGTATCAAAATTAATTTCAGAATAAAGACGGAATCACTACGTCTTTATTATCAGTTTCAGGATGTTATTATTATAAGAAATCAATTAAGTTAATGTATTCCTCTCTTTTGCTCCCCGTTAGTAGTGGAGTTGAGAATTATTTCAGTTATCAGAAATCATTTCACTTATAATATTAAAATATGTTTAAACCGTGGCTTTTGCTATCCTCGCCAGTTAGGATACAAAAGGTTCCCGCCAGTTGGAACGGGCACTATCCGTGAGGATGACCCCACGATAATCAGAGGAGTCCGGTATCCCCGTCAGTTGGGTTCCCGCCAGTTGGAATTATTACCGGTCAGAGTGGAATAAATTCCGGGGTTACTCCACCTGGGTTTATTCCGTAAAATCAACTCAGATAATATTGTTTGTTCAACGCTAACATTCCTAACATAATATGACAAACATTATGACTATAATAGTTAGTATGATTTCAACATTAGTATCAGGATTGAATCAGTATTTCAGATAGCGATCCTAGTTATCCCCCGATCGCTCAGTTATGCATGACAAAACTGTATAAACCCAAAAAGGGTTGAGCTTAGAGACAGATGGCGATCCTAGGTTCCCTGAGATTGCCTACAGCCTAGGATAGGTGGAACTCACTGAGACATCCCGTCTCACCCCATTCCATTTTATTTTATTTCAAATCAGCAGGTTGTACGTGGCAAGGAGACAATACAGGAGGCTGACTAATATATTTTCACATGCTCGTGTCGTACTAGTTCAGATTATTTGTTACGGTTCCAGACATGTATTCATATAGAAAATGTACGATCCTGCAGTGATGTATATATTTATTCAGTCGAAATTTTATTATTGTAATTTTAATGTATCCAGTACTAAATTTAACGCACATTCTAAATATTCTAGATAAGTTTAGTATGGGCGTTACAATTTGGTATCAGAGCTGGTCGATTCAGATCGTGCCTTGGAACGATAGAATTCAATAAAATGGAGTAGGACCATTGGGTTCCGGATATTTATTCTAAATGTCATGTCTAGGTGAGCCTGATCAACTCAAACTAGTATATGACAATTAGAACAAATGTCTGAGAGCTGAATAGGACCTAGGAGGAATGAAGCATACGAAGGAGGAAAGTCGGGGTGTCAAGTTTTGTAACAAATTTGATAAGGAAGTATTTGACGCCAAATGTTGACTGGTAAACTGTGTAGCTGAATATTCTTGAAGGACACAAGGGAAATGTTAAGTTTAAGACGGAGTACGCCAGTATCGTTGAACGACTCTTCCTATATGGATATTGGAGAAGTAAGAGATTCAGGATGATAAAAGGATGATTAAACCTTAACAAGCACGCAACATAAGAAGCATTAGTAAGGTATAGAAGAAGATTGCGGGATCAGAAGAGGAACTTGATATGAGAAAATTATCCGATGAACAATGAAATTCATAAACTCTCAGTGGATGTAGAGTATGTAAGAAGTGAATGACTCGAATGCCTGAAACAAGCCGACTTTTGATGTTTGAGTTGTTAAGTGAACTAATTAAGGAATTAGTAAATTATTTTGAAGTTGACAAGGAAATCCCCTCAATGCGAGCATTGAATGGACAACGCAAGTCAGATAAACTACGTCAGAATAGTCGTACCTCCCGAAGTCTAGAGTGCTAGAGTTATGAATCAAGAAATGAAGATGGTATATAACATAAGAGTCAAGAAGGATGAATAAATAGTATTGGAAAGATATTTTACGAATCAATTACGATTTGGATGCATTCTTACTAACAAGATATTGCAAGGAAGTTAAGCTAACGGGAGTAGTACACGAAGGAAATTGAATCAGACCACCTGCATCTATCTCGAATTATTAAGTTGTTTTTGAACTAAGAAGCACAAGCTTAGTAGTAAGTGGAAAAAGGATCTCAGAAATGGTCATAGACAAGATGTAACCTTTCGAACGAAACAGAAAATAAAGATTTAATAATAGGTTGTCAAAGTTCGGTGAAATAATGGACGAACGATGTCAAGCTCTTTCAATAGAACGTGTCAATGCATAAATATAGTAGGTTGACGTATTAAGGATTAACTAGAATTTTGGATTGAAAATTATTTTGAGGTTCTGTTGTATGGAAGATTGCTGCTAGTGCAAAAGAATTAAGAGTGAAGTATGCATTTTGTAAGGAACACCTTGCGAGAACAAGTATGTAATATATGTTTAAGGGAAAAATACAGTACCTGGAAATGATTCGTCAGTGATATAAATTGATGCTCGAAGTAGCAAGTAGTGTAAAGTTAGTCCCTCTTCTCATAATATGTAAACTCCGAAGAATGACTTGGAGAATTGGATAAACATATAGTATTGAGATTGTGAAATTGTTAGTATGATTAGATCGGTATGCCTAAATCGATGTAAGTTAACAAATCAGAGTGGCGCAGCGGAAAATTAATCAGTAAAGAAGTGATAAGATGTGCAATAGTTTAAGACTTTGAGATGAGATATTCATGGGAAAAATTTTAAGAGACGAACTAAGGATTTTTCAAGCCACATCATTCAAAGATATTGAAAGTTTAAAAAGTTAAAGAAGATGTAGTAAGAGTAGGACGGAAGTGTTTGTCCCTTGTTAAATCTAAGAAAATTAGAATCACCTCTAGTATGTAACTTAGTCAGTCGACTTGGTGATTTCAAAGAATGAATTAAAAGTATCAGTTTAGCTGGAAAAGAGTCATGTATGAGGTAATAAATATGGATGTTGTATCAAGATGATTTTATTTTGGTTTGAAATACTCTCATGGGATATCAAGTATAGTAAGAGGCATTTAAGTGCAAGGATGCTATTCAGAACAAGAATGCGAATGCTTAAACACAATTTTGTTGTGAAGTTCGGGAATTTTAAACTCCGTATTTTTGAAGGTGAAGAAAAGATTGATATCATACAAGATAGAAAATTTTATGTGATATACAGTATGAAATTATCAGAAAGACTAAGATAATATGTTCCCTATAATAACAGAGAGAATAATATTGTTCAAGGATGAAGTGTATATTTTGGAAGAGTAAGTTCATGAGAAAATTTGATTACGTATCTTATTTATTTTGACCGGATCAAAGTGTAATTTGATTAATTCAAGAATGTTGAAAACTTAGTGCAGATGAAGTATAGTCAAATGACTGCAGTTATATGTCATGTATTAAGCTATCAGTTGTATTACCTCGTGTATTGTGTACTCGTCAGTCAGTGCACCATTTCTCATATAAGATTTATATATTTAATGTACTCGCCAGTTAGTACATTATGTATATAAATCTGACCTATGGATTGTACTCGTCAGTTAGTACTTCCATCAGATGTTTGAGGTAACACCATGTTGAGTTTATTCATATAAAACATAACAGATATCAGAAGTAACATTTTCTATTTATGTGTTGATTGACGGAGAAAGTTGAAACAATTCTTACTTTCGATGAAATAAACTAGACGTCAGATATTACTAAGAGTAGTGACGATCTTATACAGAGTATGGTACAATTATCATTATAAGACCTCGTTACTAGGGGCATAGTTTATAAATAAAATTTTATTGGGACCAGAAATAGCATGAAAGATCACTCAAAGGTCATATTCGTTCAAGACAAGATAAAGAAATCGACGAAGTCGATAAAAGTGTTACTCCAATAAGTGTATGATATTTCTATAGAACTCAGTGAAGCTAAACAAGTATTAGTAACCTAAGACAAATTTATAAAGAGTGTCCGAACCCAAGAATTAATTCGAAGGATATCAGGTGCATCAGCTCGGTCAGCCCCGCCTTCCATCATGCCCAGGATGTATAGTGAGTCACAACTCACATTTAAGAAGGTTATTATCAAACATGTCCTAAAATCAATTTTGACCTATCAATTCAAGTCAGTTGTATTTATGGTTATGTAATCAAGAAACGCTATGTAACGATGGAGACCACTATTTGAGTCGGACAGAAAGAATCAGTTGATAATGAACGTATGTGGAAGTCTAAGGTCGAAAATATAGAGGAATTATTTGTGCTTATTAGCATGTAAACTCTAAATTTCGAGGACGAAATTTTCTTAAGGGGGGTAGAGTGTAATATACCGCTAAATTCTAAATAGACTGACGTATCAGTTGAGCATGTCAGAACTAAAATTATTTCTGAAGAGTTAATTATTTATTGAGAAATGCGAGGATATTCGGTATATATCTCACACATTATCCCGATGGACTTGAGATTTTTTTTTAAACAAGGGGCAAAATGGTAATCCTACCTCTCAAGATATTTTTATAGGTGGTCAATATAGTTTTCTTTCATTTTCTCATTTCCCTTCATTTCTCTCACTAGCTAAAGACTACTCCCTCTCCTCACTTTCTCTCTCTCGCCAATTCCCTTCCTCCATCCAATCTTTACAATTTTCTTACTTTCCTCATGGATTCAAGCTTGATGAGATCAATTCTTCTCACTTTATATGTTGGAACTACTAAGAAACAAAGGTAAGCTCACTTCCTTTCTTCCTTTTTCTTTCCCAAGTGAACCCTAACCCCATTCTTTAATCATTCAATTCATTCATTCCAGACAACAATAAGTTGATACATGTTTGTGCCTTGTATGAGAACAAATTCTAGTTGGTTGGGCAAGATTGTGTTGTTTTTGGGTGCATAGTGGTGTTGTTGGGCTGTAATGAACAAGTGAATAATGGTAAGGTGTGTATGTTTTTGATTTTGATCTGTTATGTATAATTGGAATTGCTAGAATCATAAGCTATTAATGAAGTAAATTAATTAGGATTGTTGTGGATAAGCTTGAAGTTGGAAAGTATTGTTAAGTTGTTTTCATAAGCATCTAAAAGTGATTCGGAAACCATTTATACATGTTTGGGTAGATGGAAGCGGTTATGCTTAAAAGCTATGAGATGGGTGTCGAATTCGTATGATAGCTCAGGTACTGATTGAGTTACTGCTGTTGCTGTGTAGTTCAGGCTTGTCTAACTATTGCATTTTTGGATTGTACGTTTAATTCCCTTCAAATTGGATATAAATTTTGTGTGTTTCGGATTAGGAACGAACTCAGAAAGTGTGTTTGAAGTTGTGAATTTCTGCTGGAAAATCTGCTTACGGGTTTTGGGACAGGACTCCACTAAAACGGTAATAACTTTCTCTCTGTAACTCCGAATCAGGTGGTTCTTGTTGCTATGGTTAGCTAACGAAATTGCCGTCGTTTTGGCACCGGTTTCACTGATTTTGGTCCAGTAATGAAGTCTGTAGACAAGTTTGAAGTTGAGGACAGAAGTAGGATTTTGTGCTGAACCGAAATTCAAGTTGGTGATGAACTAAGCTGTTGCAGTCTCGGACTGTTCTTCGGATGACCGATTAGAGGCAGAGGTGAAGATGCTCAATTGATGCTTATAATTGTTCAAGAGCTTGGAATAAGATGAGGTGAGTTCCTTTAGATAGTAAACCATCCATTTTGGGTAGTGAATTTATGCCATATGATTTATGACCCTTGAGTTGGAATAAATTAGATGTAGTTAGAATAGTTATGATTTACTAGTTAGATACCCTATTAATTTGTTCTAATATTTCTTATGTTAATGTGTAATATTAATCAATCCTAATGTTGGAGGATAGGATTTTAAATTGAAATTTCGACGCACACACTTATATATAGTTTTGGATAATTGAACTTGTCACATGTTTTGATTACTAGTTTATTCTAAATCCTCTTTCAAGTTATGAATATGTTTATGTTAGTGGAGATGTTGGAGGAAAATGTTAGACAAGGCAAATATTATATTTACTTGTATAAATGGTTGAGAAAATGTTAGAGTTTAACACTTGCCTTGGTTACAAAATTGGTTGCATCTTCTTAAATGATTTTACAAGGAAGTTTATCATGCATAAATATAGTCACTGTTCGGCTAGAATTCGAAACATTTAATTTATTCAAATATGTAACCAGGAATGTTTTAAGATACTCCAACACGGATAGTAACATAAACATGTTCAAATTAACATTAATGCATATTTTCTTACTATGTGACAAAGAATATTTAGCAATCCTCCAACATAGGTGCCATTACATAATTATTGCACATTGACATAAGAAATGTATTTAGAACGAGTATGACATGTAAACAATTCATGGGTAGATTTCCAAAGTTTGGAAAATAAGGAACTTTAATTATGGAATTTCGGCTTAATTAGTCGAAGTTAGATTTATCAGGATATGGGGAAAATCTTATGACCTTTTAGGAATGGCATATGACAACGATATGCCTAGAACCTGAATAGGTTAGTATCAAAATTAATTTCAGAATAAAGACGGAATCACTACGTCTTTATTATCAGTTTCAGGATGTTATTATTATAAGAAATCAATTAAGTTAATGTATTCCTCTCTTTTGCTCCCCGTTAGTAGTGGAGTTGAGAATTATTTCAGTTATCAGAAATCATTTCACTTATAATATTAAAATATGTTTAAACCGTGGCTTTTGCTATCCTCGCCAGTTAGGATACAAAAGGTTCCCGCCAGTTGGAACGGGCACTATCCGTGAGGATGACCCCACGATAATCAGAGGAGTCCGGTATCCCCGTCAGTTGGGTTCCCGCCAGTTGGAATTATTACCGGTCAGAGTGGAATAAATTCCGGGGTTACTCCACCTGGGTTTATTCCGTAAAATCAACTCAGATAATATTGTTTGTTCAACGCTAACATTCCTAACATAATATGACAAACATTATGACTATAATAGTTAGTATGATTTCAACATTAGTATCAGGATTGAATCAGTATTTCAGATAGCGATCCTAGTTATCCCCCGATCGCTCAGTTATGCATGACAAAACTGTATAAACCCAAAAAGGGTTGAGCTTAGAGACAGATGGCGATCCTAGGTTCCCTGAGATTGCCTACAGCCTAGGATAGGTGGAACTCACTGAGACATCCCGTCTCACCCCATTCCATTTTATTTTATTTTATTTCAGATCAGCAGGTTGTACGTGGCAAGGAGACAATACAGGAGGCTGACTAATATATTTTCACATGCTCGTGTCGTACTAGTCCAGATTATTTGTTACGGTTCCAGACATGTATTCATATAGAAAATGTACGATCCTGCAGTGATGTATATATTTATTCAGTCGAAATTTTATTATTGTAATTTTAATGTATCCAGTACTAAATTTAACGCACATTCTAAATATTCTAGATAAGTTTAGTATGGGCGTTACAAAATGTGGTGTATACTTGCTGTCTTGAGTTAAGTTTTTGTGGACTTTGTGTTGTAAATAACGTGAAATGCCCCTTGTGAAATAAAGTGCATAAAGAACTTGAAAATCTTATAATCTTTGGCATGACGATTTTCCTTGATTCTCATACTTCTTTCCTTGAAATAAGTCACCTAAAACTTCCAATGTTGTGAGAATTTAGGTCTCAAACTTGCTTTAGAAGTATATTGAATTTCAAGTCCTTTTGTCACTTTTTACTAAAATTGTTAGTTTACTTTACTTGCAAGTTATATTTGTTTTACCATGCTCTTGTCATTTTGTTTCTATATCATTGGTATTACTAACCCACTTTCACTTTATGTTTCATACATCCATAAGCATTTCATCTCCTTCTCATATTCTTTCCCTTTATGTTCTTGCAATTTAATTTGTACCAAAACTAGAATGTAAAGATTTAGGAATTCTTGTAAAATTTTGCTTTCATGCTTTTAATTTCTTGGCAAAGAGGCCATAGAATGTAACTAGGTCAATGATGTAATAAGGACAATGGACTCTAATGATGTACACCGACACAAGCACCGACACATGCACACACATCACTATATAGTTAGAATATGCATGTTTAGATGTATGTTTAGGATTGTATGTTTAGATGTATGTCTAGGCTTTATACTTAGAAAAATCAATTTCCAAAAAAAATATGAATAACATCACTCAAACATTTTTCATAATAAACCTTGGGATCAAAATCCCATTGAATTTTCCTTTTTCATTTTCTTAATCAAATTTCAATGAACTTTAATCATACTTAGACCATATTTTGCAAATGACTAATTCCACCTCACAATTTTATAATCTCATGCCCTTGAGGCCTCTTTCTATTCTTCAAAATCCCATTTTCAAACTTAAAATCAACCAACAAAAACAAAAACATTTTTGAGAGAGAACTACGGTGAATTCCTTCAATTCAACTAAAATAAAAATCCAAAAACATTCTTCTCCCTCCAATTCTTCACTTAGAATACCTTTAGGCTTAAATATCATCTTTCAAAATAGCATTTAAAATAAAGCGCGCGCGTAGAAATTAAAGACGGTTCCTATAGGTTACTATAGTCGTTATGGGTGCCTAACACCTTCCCGTAGCGAAAACAACTCCCGGACCTCGATTCTCAAGGGTTTTGCTTACTTTTTCCCTTCCCAAGAAAAAATGAGATATCACCGGTTAAAAAGGTTCAAACGTAATCAATGTTTGACACCCGAAAACCAAGATAAAACATGACTATAAATTGATGGTGATGCCAATTTAACCATCAAGCCCCTTGCTCCTTATCCTTTCATCCAACTACACCATGTAGTTCCACAAGCTTCCACCCTTGCCTCTTTAACCCTCTGAATGTTTTCCGCCTTCTTGAAGATCCTTGCATCCAACTACACTAGAACCTTTAGGTAGTTCCACAAAATTCACCATCACCTCTTCAACCACATAACATCTTCCTTCTTTTTGAAGATTTCCTTGCATCCAAATACCCTTGGTGTTTTAGGTAATCCCAAAAGTTGTGCCATATATTCTTCAACCAACATAATGCCTTTCGTCCTCTTGAAGAATTCTCTTGCTCATAAATATAGCATAACACACAAGGTCCCCATAGTCGTACCATTTTGGTGTCATCAACTTGTTTCCTCCTAGTCCCACTAGTGGAAGATTCCATCTCAAGCTGGGCTTTCTCTACTCAACTTCCAAATGCATACATCCACTATGTCTTTCACCTGGCAACCCCACCTTTAAGGTTGAACATGAGTATTCTTAATCCACCTCTATAGACTGACCTTGAGCATTCTTTTCACTACCTCTTCAGGATGTTGTTGAGTGTTTAATGTCTCTTCGGAATATCACCTTTTCTACATGAAGTTTAACTTGAAAGTGTCATCGTTTCCAATGTGATAAACTTCACCTTCTTCTCCCTAACATGACACCACCAGAGTACCCGCATCCTCATAATCCTCTGTGGCAACTGCAACTTGCACGGAGTTATCAATGTCCATTAACTCAGGACAATCCCTCTTGAAGTGATTGGTCTTGTGACTATTGAATCATATATACTTCGACTTCTCACTACCCTTTGAGTTTTCCAGGTTTCCTATATCTGCACCTTTCCCACCTGAGACACTCAAGCATGCACCACTATCAGCAAATCTGAAGTCCCTGGACTTAGATACCTCTTTGGTTTTCAAATCCGCTTGTACTTCCTTCAAGGTGGCAGTGCCTTCCTTGCCATAAATCATGGTATCCTTGAAGGACTCAAAAGATCTAGGTGAAGCACACAGTAAAAGTAGAGTCTTGTCTTCATCCTCAATGTTCACCTCAATGTTATCCAAATCATCAATAATTTTATTGATCTTTGTCAATTGCTCCATGATGGTTTTGGACTCCATCATCCTAAAGGAATAGAGTTGTTGGTTCAGAAATTACCTATGAGCCAAAGACTTGGTCACATACAATAACTAACATTTCACACATAGATGATGCGGTTGTCTCCTTCACAACATTTGTATAGGTTCTTCGAGTGTCATAAGATTGGTCGTTTCAGGATGGATTGTCCCGAGTTAGGGGCCAATGATGACTCTGCACATACATGTGTATTTTTGGTGTCATGTTGGAAAGAAGAAGAAGGTGAAGTTTTTCACCTTGGAAATTATAACACTTGCAAGTTGACATTCATGTAGAAGGGGCGTTCATTTGGAGAGACATTAAACACACAACTTCAGCCTGGAAAGGCGGTGCTAAGTATAATCAAGGTCAGTTTGAAGAGGCAGAGGTAAGAATACTCATAATTATTCTTGGAGGCTACAAGCTTAAAAACATAATGAATGCACACATTTGGAAGTCGAGGTAGAGAAAGCTCGGATTTAGGTGGTCTTCCGCTACCGGGACTAGAAGACAAGTTGATGGCAACTAAATGGTACAACTTTGGAATCCTTGTGTGTTATGCTCTAGTGGATAGCAATAAAATCTTCAAAAGGACATAAATGTGCACTCTAAGGGATGAAGATGTTACAGTTAACTTGTGGAACAACCAAAAGATCCTAGTGTAGTTAGATGCAAAGATATTCAAGAAGGGGGAAAGCAATCCGAGGGTTTAAAAGGTAAAGATAAAAGCTTGTGGATCTACATAGTGTAGTTAGATGTAAGAATAAAGAGTAAGGTGATTGATAGTTAAATTGGCATCACCACTATTTTATAGTAAGGTGAAAAATTGTTGTGATATGACTCATTGTAGAGCCTTGAGCTTTCTGGATAAAATCATGCACGATTTGATGGTGCTATAAAAATGGGTGTTTCTGATTCGTCAGAAAACTCCGCACAATTTTTCTTGTTGGCTACAATACTGTGTATGAAACTGAAAATCATGGCCCGATCCGGTCAAATCGTGTCGCGATTTGTTCCAAATTTGAACACTATGTAAGCATTATTTGACCCATTCGATGGGCAATTTCAAGTAACCAAATGAGGGAACTTTTAGTGGACTTAAAGGCTAAGAGTTGATTATCTTTGGGCGAGATTCTTGGGTTGGGAAACAGTTATAAACACCTCAGGTGAGTGAAAATCATTGAGTCTCTTGGTCACAAGAAGACATTCGGGAAAATGATTGAAATTATCATTGTTCTTGGAAAGGTTGTTGAAACTAATTATTTTTATCTATTTTGTATCTTTTTGTAAAGAACTCATTGATAGTGAAGCGAAGATATCTCTCTGCACCAGATATAGGTCAATGTTGTTGGAGAAAACTGGATGGACATATTTTTGGTGTGTTTGTTTCTCTTCTCCATTTATCTTAATGCTTGTCGTTTGTGTTTTGCACTTAATTAGTAGATTAGATATAAGTATATTGTTGTTGCTTAGATTACTTTGATTATTGGTTACTACTTTTTTTTTCTCCACACAACTAAATTAATTAGTGTGAGATTTGATTTCAAATTCATAACAAAAAATATGTTGTAATCTCGGGAAAATAAAGGGGTATGTACATGCATGTTCTACTAGCGAACCACGTCTCTTTTTATGACTTAAAACAACATGTCTGTTAGATTGGAGGAACAAACAATGTAGGATTTCATGGAAGAAAAAAGATCAATTCCTAATTCTTATTATTTAACTGGTAGTGGTGTGGCAAATACCACATCCGTTCATCAAATGCATACACAACTAATAAGCATTAGAAATTGGAAATCCCAATTCAAACAAATCATCCACAGATAAGAAAAGTTAATCTTTCACACATATGTGTCTAATAATAATTATAATTTTATGAATGGTTTTACAAATTTATAAATGCTAAAAACTATTTAATTATTTTTTATTAGAGCATAAATTTTATACATTATAACAAGATCAAATTTTAATCTATTTATTGAAACAAAAACCATTGTATAATTGTTTTTAATTCATGTTCCTCTAACCAGTTTAGGGGACTATTTTAATCAAAATTTAGCATCTTACGTTAATTATTTTTTGGAATATTCATTTCACATGCAGGGTTTTTACAACTTTGTAAATGCTAAAAACTTGTGAAGGGTTTCTAGGGGACTAACCGGTTTAGGGGATTATTTTAATCAACTCTATTTTAATGATTGTTAAAAAAAAACCTCTATATTTTAATGATTCAAAATTTATGAAGGGTTTTTACAACTTTGTAAATGCTAAAAACTCCTTAATTATTTTTTCGTGAGTGTGGAATTTCACACTATAAAGTGATAAAATCATATTCAACATTTTACGTGCAAAGAGAAAAGACTATGGCTGAAATTATCAATTTTGTTTATGTCACTATTCTGTTTCTTTTCTTGTTTCATGTCACAACAACATCCCGTAAACCTTTTTTCCATCATTTTAAAATTTCATTATTTACTTTATAGATCGTACACAATCTTTTATTGTGTTTTAATAACATTATTTTGTTATCTTTTTTTCATTACAGCACAGTACCGTCCATGTGAAACTGAAGATGATTGTCCACATCATATTGGGTCTAGTGTTATGTGTTTTGAATGCGTGTGTGTATATTATGCAACGATTCACTGATTCTGAGTACCAAACTCAAGAGAGGACATAAACGCTTTGCAGAGAATTATGAGTTCCAACATTAGAAATATAAACAATATACCGTATGTTAGAATATTACACGAGCTATCATTTAGTTATTATGTTGGCATCAAATAATTGTATTTTTTTCGCATTTCCATAGACTTCGCGGTTATTGTTTTGTACTATTAAGGTGATGATTATAAAATAAATTTAAAAAAGAAAGCAGCAAAGAGTGTTATTTAAATCGTCTTTTTCTCTCTTAATTTTGGAGCTATTATGACCTCTATCTAATTCAAGCATATCTCTCACACATTCTTTCCAACCAAACCACTAATATAATAACTTAAATAGTTAAGTTGAAAAATAAATTTATCTTACTTTAAAGCCTATAATTTTATTTATTTTATGCAGTAACATTATCACATTTATTATTTTCAAACACTTCAATTTACATTTCTCTTACCTTTTAATTGATTTTAATAGCTTCGAATGCCTTTTGATTTTAGAAGATATGGAAAACTAGACCGTTGCTATAAAATTATAATTATTTTTTTGTCAAAAAAGACTATAATTAATTAATCTACAAGACGATTAGTGAATTTTTAACCTATGAAAAATGTATCTTGTAATTTTGTGGTGGCTTTAAACTACCTCATTGTCACCACCAAAAAAAAAAAAAAGAAGAAGACACCACCAAAAAAACTACGTCATTGATAAAAAGAGTAAGGTGAACACATTTTATGCTAAAAGAATGAAAAGAAAAAAAAAAGTTTTCAAGTAGGGGATTTGGTATGGAAATCAAGTTCACCAATAAGTGTTGAAAGTCCGAGGTTCGAAAAGTGGTCTTCAAGTTGGCAGGAACCTTTTATCATCAAAAGGATTCAAACAAGAAACATGTGTATGATTCAAATCCTAAAATTGGACGAACAAAAAATGTTTATTGATAAGAACTATTTAAGGCCTACAAACCATCCGTGGGGAAAATAAATGTTACATTATAAAGAAATATTAGCCATGCATGCTTGCTTTAGATATATTCCCTTTTGTTGAAAGCAACGTTGAAATCTTCTTCCATAACAGCTAATTCACGAATAAGTTGAATCCAAGTTTTATGCATATTATTGGCTTCAGCATCAACCTCATCAAAAGAAGACATTGTTGGGTCATAAGGGGAGTTTGGGGTTCGTCCACATCAAGGCTAGAACAACCGCACTAGTGAGAGAGACGCCACACTCTTACCCAAAAACCTTAAGGCAATGGGTTTTTGGGCCCTCTTACTTATAAATAAGACCCCACATATGTACAAACTCGTGTGATCGGTAGGTGCAACGTGACAACTAGTAGGTAGTAAAACCCCACGAACTCATCACTTAGATAGAAAACGTTTAATAAATCTGAATAATATTTGAACATTAATTGATTCCAACAAACGAATAGAGGATATTCAAAAAATCCTAACCATTTGCTAACATTCTTCTATCAAAATAGGTTAACTACTATTACTTTGCTACAATCAGACTAAATTGCAAAACCCCACTTTATCTTTTATTTTATTGTTTTTATTTTATTGTTCTGAAGTAAGTAACGTAAATTGCCTAATTGGAACGACAATCCCTATGAATAAGATAATCAACTTATACTTTATTACTTGATAAACAATTAAATACACTTGTCTAAATCAATTGAAATTCCGAAATATGAATAAACTAAGATTATAATATATAGGTCAAATGCATCTAAAGATCTTTTAAGTTTTTCGTTTTTTCCAAAGTGGTCATTTAAGTTTCAAAAATCCCAAACAAGTCCTTTTAGTTTTTGAATCGTTTCAAACAAGTCCTATTATAGATAGCATAGTTGGTAATTGCTTCCTTGAACTCATCTTTGGTACCAAATCTGGCTCCTAACACCCACTTAAAATTAGTCATCTTTTTAGGCATGACAAATGGTGGATAATGCTCTTTGTTGCTATCATCTGAATCATCACCATCATCCTCTAAAAGGACTTGTTTGAAACGATTCAAAAACTAAAAAGATTTGTTTGGGACTTTTGAAACTTAAAGGACCACTTTAGGAAAAACGAAAAACTTAAAGGACTTTTAGATGCATTTGACCTAATATATATACCGAATCAAAATCTAACATGAAAAAAATAACGATTCTAGTGAGTATTTTAAAAAATAGAATTTTCTAACTGTCCGAAGGTATGTGCAAATGGGAATTTAGATTGTCATGGTACCACTCATTTTATATATGGCTGTTTCTAAGCGTCAACATCTCATGCATTTTTTATTGGAAAATGATTTTTAGTGCGAACCATCACTAAACGAAAATCCACGAATAGGTGTAATTCTACTTTTACTTCCAACCACCCCTTTTACTTCCAACCACCCCTGTATTGTGGTAAATGGTACTATTATTATATTATTATTTTTTAATATAAATTGATTTTAATGGCAGCCACCCTGTGTATTCCGCAAATGGAACCATCTTGTTATTGTGCAAGTGAAGTGCCTCACAAGTGATTCGTGAATTTTCGCACTAAATCATTCGCACCATATAGCATCTCTCTTTTTTATTACTCCTAACCAGTACCGGGTCCATAAATTTCAATAAGCGGGGTCAAGATTGTTTATCATAAATATTATAGAAAAATATATAAATGCATAATCAATAAAATGATGACATCATCATCAAGCAAATAAATAAAGAAGATTACAAAAATTAGCATAGAAGTAGAAGGATTTTTTCCCAATGCTATTGGAACACAAAAAGTTGACGACGATACAACAAATCGGTAGTATCTATATAATATAAATTTAGGACCTATTTCATGTCCCATTATGGAAGTTATTTTCTCTTCTTTTGGTGTTGACATGTGGCATTATAAACCAAACCAAACATTTGTTTTTTAAAGTGACATGTGGCGTCTAAACCAAACCAAGCATTTTCGTGCATTTAACAATTAATGAAAAAAAGAATAATAAAGGAATATTGGATTAATGAAATGAACTAATTATTATCTTTTATTTTTATTTCATAATAATTATAGTAATGTGACACTATTTGTTTGGTTAAGACTATTTCAAATATATTTCTCTTTCAAAAAAATGTCAAATATATTTTATTGAAATGTAAATATGAACTAATGAATTTATGAAATTAATGATTTCATGAAACAAACTAATTTTTATTTTTATTTTAATAATAATAATATAGTGAATTGTGAGACAATTTAATAACATATTTTATTGAATGCCAAACAATTATGAAAAAAAATCAATATCGTAATTTTTATTTGTATTTTTATTTTAGTAACAATATAATAAAGATGATGTGAGACAATGTTTTTTTTAACAATGTGAGAAAATATTTTTTATATGTCAATATTATTTTGTTGAACCAATCATATTTCTTATATTTTAAATGGTCAGCAAATCTCAGCCACATTATTATTGACAATATGTATTTTGTTGAACCAATCATATTTCTTTTTGTTTTTTAATAAATATTTATTTTTGTATTACTCAAACAAATTTCATTTATTTCAATTAATTTATTAAAAACCAAAATGGAAATCATAAACAATTTAATAGCCTATCATGAATACACTACCAAAAAAAGTCTATCATGAATACGTTTTGTATTATCAGCCAATAAAATTTGAGTATGATTCATGATTTAAATTATCAGCCAATCATGATTCATGATTGAAATTACCAACCAATCAAATTTGAGAATACATGTCATCCTTCTAACCTTTACCTAGGTTTTTTTTCCTATATATAGTCAATATGTTTGTCATCATTTTCATCTTCATTGTAATATGACATCCTTTCCCTCTATCTTCATTTCACACACACTTTTTCTCTCTATATATGGTTATCATGGATGCATAAGTATTGTTTTCACAAATATGTTTAAAATTTTATTAGCTTTCGTTTTCTTTATTCATGCATTGTGTTTTAATTTTGTTTTCTTTTTCTTTATTTTTCGTTTTTTTATTACAAATTTCTTTATAAATATTTCAACGAAGAGACAACTCTCTAAATTTTTGTAACACCTTCCATAGTTTATGAAACATGAAATGAATGCTATGGTATATAATATGTTTATACACATTTTTAGTTTTTTTGTTACACATTTAAATTAAATAAAAATATATTTGGCCAAAAAATAGTGTGTGTAAATGTCAAATATGTGGTCATCAATAAAATAAAATCATTTAGTTTGAATTACTACGATTTTGTTTCTAAGATCAAATGTATCAATTGATGAATATTAATATACAATATTATTTTTTCGTGATTGTATGCATGAATGAAAATACTTGATTATTTTGGTTACTTTATGTCTTTGGCTATAAATATCGGGTTTGACTTTCACATTTTGCACGCCACTCTCTATTCACAATTCATATTATTGAAAGTCTTCTCCTAACCTTTATTTTCTCTCTTTGTTACATTGTCAATTTTTTACACATTTTTCTTATTAATTTCCATGACACATGTATTGTAAAAACTTATTTGATTTCTCTTATTTGATATATGTAAGAGAATTATGAGTTTCAGTAATTCATTCTATTGAAAGTCTTTTCTGAGTCTGTTTTTCTTTTTTTGTCAAATACAATGTAGTTTTTCTTCAATATAAAGTTGTGTTGTTAAATATTGTATAACTTTTTTTGTTTGTTTTGACTCTTTAACTTGCAAGCATTATTCACCTCAACAAAACAAAACAAAACAAAAATTTTGCCTCAAAATTGTATACATCACTAAAATAGCAATGTCAATTGGTTTTATTAATATTATTACTAATTAATAATGGTGGACACAATCATCTCACTTGAATTGAATCAATTATTAATATGAATTTTTTTTTTACAAAAAAAAAAGTAACATGAAATTTTTTAAAACACATAAATACTTATAAATAATTGTAATAACTTTTTTAGAGTAAATAATCATAATTACTGTTTTTTAGGGTATTAAAATATTTTGATCTTGATTTATTTACATTTACTGATATATATATCTTTTCATTAATGAGTACTATTTTTCTTTTTAGAGAAGGAAATTTGTATCAATTGATGTGATTGTATTATTATCTTTTTTTAAGCAAAGAAAAATATATTAAATAAAAACAAGTATAAAAGCTTAGAGGACATAAAAAACAAATTGTATTACTATCAAAACTCATAAGAATAAGTAATGTAGAATAATTTTATTTTGATATATCTGCAACTAAAGTCAAAACTAATTATTAACATGATCGTAAAATAAATCAAATCTATATAATATAAATTTACTACCTGTTTCAAGGCTTTTCTCTTCTTTTCATGACAAGTGTCACTTAATTTCAAGGTTTTAAATTCTTTCAAATAGCGACATGTGGCGCTCTATTCTTCTTCTATTCTCAAGCATTTGCTAGCAAGGTTTTATTAATGGTATAATATGATATATGGATGTTATTAATGAAATTCCATATTAATGTTGTTCCATAATATTAATGATAGTCTCACGGTCCCATTTGATATAATATGATATAATATAATTGGTCTAAAAAAATGACATCGCATCGCATATTATATAGATTTTATTAATGGTTAAAAAAATATAATTGTTTTTAAAAAAAAAATACGATTTTATTAATGAATTCTAATTTAATTGTTTTTCTCATAATATAATTGTTAAATCATAATAATCCCCATGCCAAGTATAGTGACTGTGATCCACCATTTTTTTTTATGAATTCTGTTGAATTATTCAATATTTACTGTAGGAAGGAAAAAAATATATATACTTTATTTTAAGACCTGAAAATAATTGGATTGGAGGTATGTAATTGGAATTAAAAATGTATCATTAAAAAATATCGAAAATATAATTTCAGTTGATTCTATTTAATGGTCTTGCTAAAATAAACGTTGAACCTTCCCTAAAAAAAAATAAAGTGAGCCTTAAACCAAAAAAAAATCGGAATTGTTTAATAGCTAAAAATCGGATACTTTTATGAAAGAAAAAAAATCGGATACTTTATTTTAGGACAGAGCAAGATTTTATTAATGGTATAATATGATATATGGATGTTATTAATGAAATTCCATATTAATGTTGTTCCATAATATTAATGGTATTCTAACGGTCCCATTTGATATAATATGATATAATATAATTGGTCTAGAAAAATGACATCACATCGCATATTATATAGATTTTATTAATGGTTAAAAAAATATAATTGTTTTTCAAAAAAAATACGATTTTATTAATGGTTAAAAAAAACGATTAATTTATAGATATATTTCACAGGATGAATTGGTAAAAAAAAAAACCATTAATTTTTTTTTTAACATTAAAGTTTAGAAGAAATTTTACGTTACAAAAAAATTTTGCTATGTTACTTTATTTTATACCAGTTATGTCAAATGCTTCTACTATTATTTTTGAAGATATTTTTTTGGTTACAATTTGTTTGACTAATTTAAACTTTAATGCTAAATTTCGGTTACTATTTGTTTATACCATATATGTTTACTATCTACATTATTAGTTTGGAAGAAATTTCGGTTACAGAATTATTTGCCATGAAGCAACTTTAATGTCAGATCTTTGTTACTATTTCAACACAAAAACTTTAATGGTAAATTTTGGTTACTATTTTTTTGAAAGGAAAATTTTGGTTACTATTTGTTTATACCATATGTTTACTATCTACATTATTAGTTTGGAAGAATTTTCGGTTACAGAATTATTTGCCATGAAGCAACTTTAATGTCAAATCTTGGTTACTATTTCAACGCAAAATGTCGATTACAAAAGTAATGTTCGATCACTACCAATTTATTTTTCTGAACCATTTGATCACCCTTCGCAACTAATATGCAAGGATTCTTTGAAAAAAAAATCAATATGCAAGGGAAATACTTAATAAAAACAAAATATTATTTAATTTGATTTATTTGAACGTTAATATATCATATTTTATGTTTATGAAACAGTAATAAAAAATTGGATACTTTATTTTAGTCTATTTAGTTTTTTTCAAATGCAATCATTTAATAAAAGAATATATTATATTTTGCTTAATAGCTAATATATGAGCTCAAATTTGATTGGTTAAGTTACATGTTGTTGTTTTACGTAATTATCCTCTAAAAGCTATTATAAATTAGACCCTTTGGCCAACACATTCTTCACACCACAACTCCTGCTTTGCAGTTGTCTTTCATATTCCTTTCTTTTTCATTACGTAATCTTCGTATCTCTCTGTTCAGCTGAAATGGCACCAAAGATCGACTTGATTTCAGATATATCCCCTTCCAAAGAAAACTGAAATATCATGGTTCGAGTCGTTAGCCTTTGGTTTGTGAGGGATATGAAAAAGGATAAACTTCCTTACTCCTTGGAAATGGTTCTAATGGACAATAAGGTAGTTTGATTCCATTTGTTTTTAGTTTTTATCTTTCTTTTTTTTATCAATAATTTTTTGTTTTTTTTTTTTGTCAAAACAATAATTTTTTTGTTAAGGTCGTGTGTAACTGTATCAAGGACTTCAGTTTTTTATAAAGCAAAGAGCGATTATTGTGATTTTTTTTTTAAAGTATGCGATTATTGTCAAAACAATAATTTTTTGTTAAATTGATTCTTTTTTTTTTATTCACAGGATGAAAAAATACGATCCTATACTATAATTTAGGAGCAATTGAAAACTTATTCACAGAATGAAAATTTATATTTTTTTTGATCCCACGTTAGAAGCAACAAAAATATCTATTTTTCGTCCTGTACTATATACGTTCACCGTCCTATACTGAAATTTTTCACCGTCCTATACTAATCCAAACAAAAATACGATCGGTTCAGTTTTTTTTTTATATATATATATATCAAAGATCGACTATATCAATAATTTTAGAAATTGTATCAATAAATTTTTGTTTGGGTCCTTGAAATTTTATTTGTTTATATACAATTGATTGTTTATATTTTTTTGTCCGGCTGTTTTTATTTTTCGTTCTTCTATTATTTTATCCCTAATTGTATTAGGTCAATATTCGTAATTGTATTGTTCTCTAAATTAATCATATAAGTTATTTATATTATAAAATGTTTTGTTATCTAATTTAAATTTTTTTATATTATAGGATGACCGAATCAATGCGTCTGTTAGACGTACTCTCATATACAAGTATGAGAAGGAGCTGAAGGAGGACCGTGTATTCTCTATTGGAAATTTTAGTGTTGCTTCTAATGTGGGTACAAAAATAAAACAATGTGATGATAAGTTTGTTCCTGCTGACATCTACGTGATCGGTGATCCTCGCGAAATCTTTCAATCTGAATATGATACTGATTACTTGATCGGTAAGCTGACCAAAAATAGTATTATCAATTAAAGCAAATCTGGTCTTTTATGTAAAGGAATCATTTTTTTTAATCTTGGTTGATATTCTTTTCAGATGTTATGGGTATGCTGAAAGCTGTTGGTGTTGAGAAGTCATATACTCGCAATATGGATCTCAATCGAAGATGATTCCTATTGAGTTGGATTACGATGGGTACACCATCCTTTTATATTTTACTATTTAGGGAAATGCTAACAAGTGCCCTAAGGGCACTTGATAAGAAACTTAAAGTAGTAACTTTATCTTGGAAATTGTGCATTCAACTTATTGAAATAGTAAAAAGCAACTTTTTCTACATGAAATTTCACAATTATTTCCTTTTTTGATTCCTTAACCATTGCCCTAAGGGCATTGGTTAGCAAAACCCTACTATTTAAAATGTGTTTAAAAAGTTTTTTCACGTATATTTGTGTAACTCACGTTATATTTTATTTTATTTTTTTTAAAATTGTTGTATTAGGTTTCGTTTCAAGTTCACCCTCTTTGGTCCTTATGTTGATGAGTTGAAAGCTTTTCTTGCATCTGGTGAAACCGATAATGTTGTTGTTGCTGTCCTCTTAACCAAGATCAAGATCTTTCAGGGTATAATTACTTTGTGTGCATGTCACCATTTCTTTGTTGTTGGCTTTGTAAACAACTAACGAGCTATTTTTTTCTCAATTATCGAGGTCAGGCGACGATACGAAATACCATCAATGCAACAAAGGTGTTGTTCAATCCAACTTTCAGTGCTGCTCTTCTATTAAAGAAGAGGTAATTGAACGAGGTTATGGTTTTTTGTATTCGCTAAATGACGTTGTGATGTTAAGGCGTCTACATTTAAACAAATATGGATTCAGTTATGCTAACAAAAAAAATTGTACAGCGAGTGAGAACTCTTTGTAATTTATCAAACTTTTATTTCGTTGAACTGATTTTGTTGAAATCACACCCACGCTGAGTTTTGAGCGCCTCATACACTGGAAAATAGAAATGTCATAGAAATGTCGTAAAATGTGGTATTGGAATGTTGCGTATGATTATCACTTTTTCATTTTTCAAGATCAAATTCCATGTCAATTGTGATAGGCCTGTCATGTATTCAGTGTGGTTGGATGCTGCGAAGCATTTAATGTATTTCTGCAAACACTACAACATTCACTTATCTAACTTATTTCGGTTCCTAACACTTTTTTTAACTAATAAGGGATACTTTATTTTAGGACATAAAAAAATTGGAATTGGAGGTATTTAATTGGAATTAAAAACGTATCATTAAGGAATATTAAAAATATGATTTCAGTTGATTCTATTTAATGGTCTTGCTAAAATAAACGTTGAACCTTCCCTAAAAAAAAATAAAATAAGCCTTAAACCAAAAAAAAAATCGGAACCTTCCCTCTAAAATCACAAAGACCATTAAACATGCATATTCATTGTACTTAAAAGTGAGATTTCCGTGTTATTTTCTTTGATTCAATTTGATTAAAAGTTATAATTTTATTAATGCATATTCAATGTACTTCCGTTTTTCTTTTTCTGTACTAAAATAAAAATTGAACAGTTTAATGAAATTTCTTCAACAAAAAAAAAACAGTTTAATGAAATAAAAATGTGAATAATATTTGTTTTATAACTATTAGTTTTTAAGATAATATTCTTTGTGATAAATTATAAATTTGATAATCTTTTTAATAAGTTAAGATTATATTTTTGTGAAATAAAAATGTGAATAATATTTTTTCTGTGTGAAGGAAACATGATTTTATTTGATCTAAATGTGAATGCATATTATTTAATGCCGTGAAATTTCATTAAACTAATACTCATATCATAATAGAGAAATTTCACTAAACTAATACTCATATCTTAATAGCTAAAACATGATTTTATTTAATGTCGTGAAATTTCCTATTTAGTTTTTTTCAAATGCAATCATTAAAAAAAATTATATTTTGCTTAATAGGTAAGATATGAGTTCAAATTTGATTGGTTAAGTTACATGTTGTTGTTTTACATAAATTAGACCCTTTGGCCAACACATTCTTCACACCACAACTCCTGTTTTGTAGCTATTATAAATTTTGATTATATAAAGCTTTTATTTTTATATCTTTTATTGTTTTTTAGTTTAGACAGGGAGACAAAGTGATTAGAAATTGTGACGCACAAGAAGTCGTTTATGAGGAAGAAGAGTCATATGATGGAGCATTGCAAAAGACATTGATAATGAGGCGTTTGAATATAGTGTATAAGAAATAGTGCACTATTTCTTTAATTTTTTTTTTCAAATACAAGAATGACAGAGAAACTGAAGATTGTATTTATTATATTGGAAAATTTAGTGATGCGTGTCGTGAGTGCCCCTTTTTTCTTCATGATTTGTAATTATTAATTTATTGTATATCACACGTACATGAATAATACAAATATATTAATCCTGTAACAAAAAAAAACAAATATATTAATCCATGTGTATGAATTTAGATTTTTTTTCACGATTTTTTATCAACACCATTAACATGCCTTTTTTCTTAAAAACTATTTTAACAACTTCTCACCCTCGGTAACACTTTTCACGTAAGAAATTCTGAGGTGAACTCTCACATAATAATTAATAGTTATAAACAACCAATATTTCTTTAAAAAAAAGTTATATACAACCAATCAAATAAATACAAGTAATAAAGTAATAAAAATAAAATTATTTAATAAAATATATTAATGCGATATTTTCCTCTGTAACCAAAAAAAATATTAATGCGATACAAAATTCCTAAACAAGTCATCGAATTGTAATATTTTGAATAAACATTAATTTTTATGAGAATATTATACTTAATGAATAATGATGTCTTCAAATAAGTCATTTTATTATAAGATTTCAAATAATAATTAGCTTTAATGAGAAGATTATCCTTAATGACAAATTTTAATAATAATTGTTATGTATAATGTATTTGATTTTTTATGAATAAATTGATTAATTTGTTAACTAACTTTTTTTATAAAAAAATGAAATATTTATGAATAAAAATACTTTGATCTTTTTTAAAAAAATTTAAACCTAAAGACATTTTTAAAATAATTCTATTAACCTTTTTTGGAAAATCGGTAAATTTCATTTTATCACAAGTTGATTTAATTTGGTGATATGTCTTTGATGTGTCTTTTTACCACTAGACTAAACTTTTACAAATTTATTACATTAATCTATTATTTGCTAATTTTAATTTTAATTTTTTTATGATACTTCATCTTACTCTTATGAGTGTGTGTGTGTCAAATTTTATCAACTTCTGATAAAATGAAATGAAAAGGGTTTCCAATTTTTTTAATACTACTTATTAGTTTAATCTATTTTTGTATCAAACCTATTAATCTATTGTTCCTTTATATTATTAACATTAAAAGAGTTTTCTAAAATTTATTTTGGATATGTAAATATTGATCCAAATTATATTGCATTAAATTTGATTGGATTTTTTTTCTTCAAAAGATTCATCCAAGTCAAAGTTAACCGTGTTTGATTTTATATTTGGATCATATGATATTTTGCCTCAAAAATATTTCGAATTAGACTTCAAACAAACCTAACATTGTGATGTCAAAATATAGACTAGGACGGTCAACAACGGAGCTCTCAAATTTGGGTGCTTAATTGGATCCAACAAGTACATTTGTAGAATTGTATATGTATTAATGTGCAAGATATATATGCATTAATTCTAATATTTATCCTTTTATACGGTCAATAATCTTTAAATAAGCATAAAAAAATCCTATTTCTTTTTTCAAAAATAAACACATACTTTGATAATCCTATTTGAAAATATTCGTTGAGACAAATCAAACAACATCTTACATGCTAACATTTGTATTTATATATTAGTTAAAAAATGTGGTCAAAGTAAGTTATGTGAATAATGTATATTGTAAAATTGTGAAATGTATTTTGAAACGGTTGAAGTATTAATGAATTGTTGAAACTTTGACATGCTGCAATCAAGGATATCTTAAAAATTCAATGTAATATACCGCTAAATTCTAAATAGACTGACGTATCAGTTGAGCATGTCAGAACTAAAATTATTTCTGAAGAGTTAATTATTTATTGAGAAATGCGAGGATATTCGGTATATATCTCACACATTATCCCGATGGACTTGAGATTTTTTTTTAAACAAGGGGCAAAATGGTAATCCTACCTCTCAAGATATTTTTATAGGTGGTCAATATAGTTTTCTTTCATTTTCTCATTTCCCTTCATTTCTCTCACTAGCTAAAGACTACTCCCTCTCCTCACTTTCTCTCTCTCGCCAATTCCCTTCCTCCATCCAATCTTTACAATTTTCTTACTTTCCTCATGGATTCAAGCTTGATGAGATCAATTCTTCTCACTTTATATGTTGGAACTACTAAGAAACAAAGGTAAGCTCACTTCCTTTCTTCCTTTTTCTTTCCCAAGTGAACCCTAACCCCATTCTTTAATCATTCAATTCATTCATTCCAGACAACAATAAGTTGATACATGTTTGTGCCTTGTATGAGAACAAATTCTAGTTGGTTGGGCAAGATTGTGTTGTTTTTGGGTGCATAGTGGTGTTGTTGGGCTGTAATGAACAAGTGAATAATGGTAAGGTGTGTATGTTTTTGATTTTGATCTGTTATGTATAATTGGAATTGCTAGAATCATAAGCTATTAATGAAGTAAATTAATTAGGATTGTTGTGGATAAGCTTGAAGTTGGAAAGTATTGTTAAGTTGTTTTCATAAGCATCTAAAAGTGATTCGGAAACCATTTATACATGTTTGGGTAGATGGAAGCGGTTATGCTTAAAAGCTATGAGATGGGTGTCGAATTCGTATGATAGCTCAGGTACTGATTGAGTTACTGCTGTTGCTGTGTAGTTCAGGCTTGTCTAACTATTGCATTTTTGGATTGTACGTTTAATTCCCTTCAAATTGGATATAAATTTTGTGTGTTTCGGATTAGGAACGAACTCAGAAAGTGTGTTTGAAGTTGTGAATTTCTGCTGGAAAATCTGCTTACGGGTTTTGGGACAGGACTCCACTAAAACGGTAATAACTTTCTCTCTGTAACTCCGAATCAGGTGGTTCTTGTTGCTATGGTTAGCTAACGAAATTGCCGTCGTTTTGGCACCGGTTTCACTGATTTTGGTCCAGTAATGAAGTCTGTAGACAAGTTTGAAGTTGAGGACAGAAGTAGGATTTTGTGCTGAACCGAAATTCAAGTTGGTGATGAACTAAGCTGTTGCAGTCTCGGACTGTTCTTCGGATGACCGATTAGAGGCAGAGGTGAAGATGCTCAATTGATGCTTATAATTGTTCAAGAGCTTGGAATAAGATGAGGTGAGTTCCTTTAGATAGTAAACCATCCATTTTGGGTAGTGAATTTATGCCATATGATTTATGACCCTTGAGTTGGAATAAATTAGATGTAGTTAGAATAGTTATGATTTACTAGTTAGATACCCTATTAATTTGTTCTAATATTTCTTATGTTAATGTGTAATATTAATCAATCCTAATGTTGGAGGATAGGATTTTAAATTGAAATTTCGACGCACACACTTATATATAGTTTTGGATAATTGAACTTGTCACATGTTTTGATTACTAGTTTATTCTAAATCCTCTTTCAAGTTATGAATATGTTTATGTTAGTGGAGATGTTGGAGGAAAATGTTAGACAAGGCAAATATTATATTTACTTGTATAAATGGTTGAGAAAATGTTAGAGTTTAACACTTGCCTTGGTTACAAAATTGGTTGCATCTTCTTAAATGATTTTACAAGGAAGTTTATCATGCATAAATATAGTCACTGTTCGGCTAGAATTCGAAACATTTAATTTATTCAAATATGTAACCAGGAATGTTTTAAGATACTCCAACACGAATAGTAACATAAACATGTTCAAATTAACATTAATGCATATTTTCTTACTATGTGACAAAGAATATTTAGCAATCCTCCAACATAGGTGCCATTACATAATTATTGCACATTGACATAAGAAATGTATTTAGAACGAGTATGACATGTAAACAATTCATGGGTAGATTTCCAAAGTTTGGAAAATAAGGAACTTTAATTATGGAATTTCGGCTTAATTAGTCGAAGTTAGATTTATCAGGATATGGGGAAAATCTTATGACCTTTTAGGAATGGCATATGACAACGATATGCCTAGAACCTGAATAGGTTAGTATCAAAATTAATTTCAGAATAAAGACGGAATCACTACGTCTTTATTATCAGTTTCAGGATGTTATTATTATAAGAAATCAATTAAGTTAATGTATTCCTCTCTTTTGCTCCCCGTTAGTAGTGGAGTTGAGAATTATTTCAGTTATCAGAAATCATTTCACTTATAATATTAAAATATGTTTTAACCGTGGCTTTTGCTATCCTCGCCAGTTAGGATACAAAAGGTTCCCGCCAGTTGGAACGGGCACTATCCGTGAGGATGACCCCACGATAATCAGAGGAGTCCGATATCCCCGTCAGTTGGGTTCCCGCCAGTTGGAATTATTACCGGTCAGAGTGGAATAAATTCCGGGGTTACTCCACCTGGGTTTATTCCGTAAAATCAACTCAGATAATATTGTTTGTTCAACGCTAACATTCCTAACATAATATGACAAACATTATGACTATAATAGTTAGTATGATTTCAACATTAGTATCAGGATTGAATCAGTATTTCAGATAGCGATCCTAGTTATCCCCCGATCGCTCAGTTATGCATGACAAAACTGTATAAACCCAAAAAGGGTTGAGCTTAGAGACAGATGGCGATCCTAGGTTCCCTGAGATTGCCTACAGCCTAGGATAGGTGGAACTCACTGAGACATCCCGTCTCACCCCATTCCATTTTATTTTATTTCAGATCAGCAGGTTGTACGTGGCAAGGAGACAATACAGGAGGCTGACTAATATATTTTCACATGCTCGTGTCGTACTAGTTCAGATTATTTGTTACGGTTCCAGACATGTATTCATATAGAAAATGTACGATCCTGCAGTGATGTATATATTTATTCAGTCGAAATTTTATTATTGTAATTTTAATGTATCCAGTACTAAATTTAACGCACATTCTAAATATTCTAGATAAGTTTAGTATGGGCGTTACAATTTGGTATCAGAGCTGGTCGATTCAGATCGTGCCTTGGAACATTAGAATTCAATAAAATGGAGTAGGACCATTGGGTTCCGGATATTTATTCTAAATGTCATGTCTAGGTGAGCCTGATCAACTCAAACTAGTATATGACAATTAGAACAAATGTCTGAGAGCTGAATAGGACCTAGGAGGAATGAAGCATACGAAGGAGGAAAGTCGGGGTGTCAAGTTTTGTAACAAATTTGATAAGGAAGTATTTGACGCCAAATGTTGACTGGTAAACTGTGTAGCTGAATATTCTTGAAGGACACAAGGGAAATGTTAAGTTTAAGACGGAGTACGCCAGTATCGTTGAACGACTCTTCCTATATGGATATTGGAGAAGTAAGAGATTCAGGATGATAAAAGGATGATTAAACCTTAACAAGCACGCAACATAAGAAGCATTAGTAAGGTATAGAAGAAGATTGCGGGATCAGAAGAGGAACTTGATATGAGAAAATTATCCGATGAACAATGAAATTCATAAACTCTCAGTGGATGTAGAGTATGTAAGAAGTGAATGACTCGAATGCCTGAAACAAGCCGACTTTTGATGTTTGAGTTGTTAAGTGAACTAATTAAGGAATTAGTAAATTATTTTGAAGTTGACAAGGAAATCCCCTCAATGCGAGCATTGAATGGACAACGCAAGTCAGATAAACTACGTCAGAATAGTCGTACCTCCCGAAGTCTAGAGTGCTAGAGTTATGAATCAAGAAATGAAGATGGTATATAACATAAGAGTCAAGAAGGATGAATAAATAGTATTGGAAAGATATTTTACGAATCAATTACGATTTGGATGCATTCTTACTAACAAGATATTGCAAGGAAGTTAAGCTAACGGGAGTAGTACACGAAGGAAATTGAATCAGACCACCTGCATCTATCTCGAATTATTAAGTTGTTTTTGAACTAAGAAGCACAAGCTTAGTAGTAAGTGGAAAAAGGATCTCAGAAATGGTCATAGACAAGATGTAACCTTTCGAACGAAACAGAAAATAAAGATTTAATAATAGGTTGTCAAAGTTCGGTGAAATAATGGACGAACGATGTCAAGCTCTTTCAATAGAACGTGTCAATGCATAAATATAGTAGGTTGACGTATTAAGGATTAACTAGAATTTTGGATTGAAAATTATTTTGAGGTTCTGTTGTATGGAAGATTGCTGCTAGTGCAAAAGAATTAAGAGTGAAGTATGCATTTTGTAAGGAACACCTTGCGAGAACAAGTATGTAATATATGTTTAAGGGAAAAATACAGTACCTGGAAATGATTCGTCAGTGATATAAATTGATGCTCGAAGTAGCAAGTAGTGTAAAGTTAGTCCCTCTTCTCATAATATGTAAACTCCGAAGAATGACTTGGAGAATTGGATAAACATATAGTATTGAGATTGTGAAATTGTTAGTATGATTAGATCGGTATGCCTAAATCGATGTAAGTTAACAAATCAGAGTGGCGCAGCGGAAAATTAATCAGTAAAGAAGTGATAAGATGTGCAATAGTTTAAGACTTTGAGATGAGATATTCATGGGAAAAATTTTAAGAGACGAACTAAGGATTTTTCAAGCCACATCATTCAAAGATATTGAAAGTTTAAAAAGTTAAAGAAGATGTAGTAAGAGTAGGACGGAAGTGTTTGTCCCTTGTTAAATCTAAGAAAATTAGAATCACCTCTAGTATGTAACTTAGTCAGTCGACTTGGTGATTTCAAAGAATGAATTAAAAGTATCAGTTTAGCTGGAAAAGAGTCATGTATGAGGTAATAAATATGGATGTTGTATCAAGATGATTTTATTTTGGTTTGAAATACTCTCATGGGATATCAAGTATAGTAAGAGGCATTTAAGTGCAAGGATGCTATTCAGAACAAGAATGCGAATGCTTAAACACAATTTTGTTGTGAAGTTCGGGAATTTTAAACTCCGTATTTTTGAAGGTGAAGAAAAGATTGATATCATACAAGATAGAAAATTTTATGTGATATACAGTATGAAATTATCAGAAAGACTAAGATAATATGTTCCCTATAATAACAGAGAGAATAATATTGTTCAAGGATGAAGTGTATATTTTGGAAGAGTAAGTTCATGAGAAAATTTGATTACGTATCTTATTTATTTTGACCGGATCAAAGTGTAATTTGATTAATTCAAGAATGTTGAAAACTTAGTGCAGATGAAGTATAGTCAAATGACTGCAGTTATATGTCATGTATTAAGCTATCAGTTGTATTACCTCGTGTATTGTGTACTCGTCAGTCAGTGCACCATTTCTCATATAAGATTTATATATTTAATGTACTCGCCAGTTAGTACATTATGTATATAAATCTGACCTATGGATTGTACTCGTCAGTTAGTACTTCCATCAGATGTTTGAGGTAACACCATGTTGAGTTTATTCATATAAAACATAACAGATATCAGAAGTAACATTTTCTATTTATGTGTTGATTGACGGAGAAAGTTGAAACAATTCTTACTTTCGATGAAATAAACTAGACGTCAGATATTACTAAGAGTAGTGACGATCTTATACAGAGTATGGTACAATTATCATTATAAGACCTCGTTACTAGGGGCATAGTTTATAAATAAAATTTTATTGGGACCAGAAATAGCATGAAAGATCACTCAAAGGTCATATTCGTTCAAGACAAGATAAAGAAATCGACGAAGTCGATAAAAGTGTTACTCCAATAAGTGTATGATATTTCTATAGAACTCAGTGAAGCTAAACAAGTATTAGTAACCTAAGACAAATTTATAAAGAGTGTCCGAACCCAAGAATTAATTCGAAGGATATCAGGTGCATCAGCTCGGTCAGCCCCGCCTTCCATCATGCCCAGGATGTATAGTGAGTCACAACTCACATTTAAGAAGGTTATTATCAAACATGTCCTAAAATCAATTTTGACCTATCAATTCAAGTCAGTTGTATTTATGGTTATGTAATCAAGAAACGCTATGTAACGATGGAGACCACTATTTGAGTCGGACAGAAAGAATCAGTTGATAATGAACGTATGTGGAAGTCTAAGGTCGAAAATATAGAGGAATTATTTGTGCTTATTAGCATGTAAACTCTAAATTTCGAGGACGAAATTTTCTTAAGGGGGGTAGAGTGTAATATACCGCTAAATTCTAAATAGACTGACGTATCAGTTGAGCATGTCAGAACTAAAATTATTTCTGAAGAGTTAATTATTTATTGAGAAATGCGAGGATATTCGGTATATATCTCACACATTATCCCGATGGACTTGAGATTTTTTTTTAAACAAGGGGCAAAATGGTAATCCTACCTCTCAAGATATTTTTATAGGTGGTCAATATAGTTTTCTTTCATTTTCTCATTTCCCTTCATTTCTCTCACTAGCTAAAGACTACTCCCTCTCCTCACTTTCTCTCTCTCGCCAATTCCCTTCCTCCATCCAATCTTTACAATTTTCTTACTTTCCTCATGGATTCAAGCTTGATGAGATCAATTCTTCTCACTTTATATGTTGGAACTACTAAGAAACAAAGGTAAGCTCACTTCCTTTCTTCCTTTTTCTTTCCCAAGTGAACCCTAACCCCATTCTTTAATCATTCAATTCATTCATTCCAGACAACAATAAGTTGATACATGTTTGTGCCTTGTATGAGAACAAATTCTAGTTGGTTGGGCAAGATTGTGTTGTTTTTGGGTGCATAGTGGTGTTGTTGGGCTGTAATGAACAAGTGAATAATGGTAAGGTGTGTATGTTTTTGATTTTGATCTGTTATGTATAATTGGAATTGCTAGAATCATAAGCTATTAATGAAGTAAATTAATTAGGATTGTTGTGGATAAGCTTGAAGTTGGAAAGTATTGTTAAGTTGTTTTCATAAGCATCTAAAAGTGATTCGGAAACCATTTATACATGTTTGGGTAGATGGAAGCGGTTATGCTTAAAAGCTATGAGATGGGTGTCGAATTCGTATGATAGCTCAGGTACTGATTGAGTTACTGCTGTTGCTGTGTAGTTCAGGCTTGTCTAACTATTGCATTTTTGGATTGTACGTTTAATTCCCTTCAAATTGGATATAAATTTTGTGTGTTTCGGATTAGGAACGAACTCAGAAAGTGTGTTTGAAGTTGTGAATTTCTGCTGGAAAATCTGCTTACGGGTTTTGGGACAGGACTCCACTAAAACGGTAATAACTTTCTCTCTGTAACTCCGAATCAGGTGGTTCTTGTTGCTATGGTTAGCTAACGAAATTGCCGTCGTTTTGGCACCGGTTTCACTGATTTTGGTCCAGTAATGAAGTCTGTAGACAAGTTTGAAGTTGAGGACAGAAGTAGGATTTTGTGCTGAACCGAAATTCAAGTTGGTGATGAACTAAGCTGTTGCAGTCTCGGACTGTTCTTCGGATGACCGATTAGAGGCAGAGGTGAAGATGCTCAATTGATGCTTATAATTGTTCAAGAGCTTGGAATAAGATGAGGTGAGTTCCTTTAGATAGTAAACCATCCATTTTGGGTAGTGAATTTATGCCATATGATTTATGACCCTTGAGTTGGAATAAATTAGATGTAGTTAGAATAGTTATGATTTACTAGTTAGATACCCTATTAATTTGTTCTAATATTTCTTATGTTAATGTGTAATATTAATCAATCCTAATGTTGGAGGATAGGATTTTAAATTGAAATTTCGACGCACACACTTATATATAGTTTTGGATAATTGAACTTGTCACATGTTTTGATTACTAGTTTATTCTAAATCCTCTTTCAAGTTATGAATATGTTTATGTTAGTGGAGATGTTGGAGGAAAATGTTAGACAAGGCAAATATTATATTTACTTGTATAAATGGTTGAGAAAATGTTAGAGTTTAACACTTGCCTTGGTTACAAAATTGGTTGCATCTTCTTAAATGATTTTACAAGGAAGTTTATCATGCATAAATATAGTCACTGTTCGGCTAGAATTCGAAACATTTAATTTATTCAAATATGTAACCAGGAATGTTTTAAGATACTCCAACACGGATAGTAACATAAACATGTTCAAATTAACATTAATGCATATTTTCTTACTATGTGACAAAGAATATTTAGCAATCCTCCAACATAGGTGCCATTACATAATTATTGCACATTGACATAAGAAATGTATTTAGAACGAGTATGACATGTAAACAATTCATGGGTAGATTTCCAAAGTTTGGAAAATAAGGAACTTTAATTATGGAATTTCGGCTTAATTAGTCGAAGTTAGATTTATCAGGATATGGGGAAAATCTTATGACCTTTTAGGACTGGCATATGACAACGATATGCCTAGAACCTGAATAGGTTAGTATCAAAATTAATTTCAGAATAAAGACGGAATCACTACGTCTTTATTATCAGTTTCAGGATGTTATTATTATAAGAAATCAATTAAGTTAATGTATTCCTCTCTTTTGCTCCCCGTTAGTAGTGGAGTTGAGAATTATTTCAGTTATCAGAAATCATTTCACTTATAATATTAAAATATGTTTTAACCGTGGCTTTTGCTATCCTCGCCAGTTAGGATACAAAAGGTTCCCGCCAGTTGGAACGGGCACTATCCGTGAGGATGACCCCACGATAATCAGAGGAGTCCGGTATCCCCGTCAGTTGGGTTCCCGCCAGTTGGAATTATTACCGGTCAGAGTGGAATAAATTCCGGGGTTACTCCACCTGGGTTTATTCCGTAAAATCAACTCAGATAATATTGTTTGTTCAACGCTAACATTCCTAACATAATATGACAAACATTATGACTATAATAGTTAGTATGATTTCAACATTAGTATCAGGATTGAATCAGTATTTCAGATAGCGATCCTAGTTATCCCCCGATCGCTCAGTTATGCATGACAAAACTGTATAAACCCAAAAAGGGTTGAGCTTAGAGACAGATGGCGATCCTAGGTTCCCTGAGATTGCCTACAGCCTAGGATAGGTGGAACTCACTGAGACATCCCGTCTCACCCCATTCCATTTTATTTTATTTCAGATCAGCAGGTTGTACGTGGCAAGGAGACAATACAGGAGGCTGACTAATATATTTTCACATGCTCGTGTCGTACTAGTTCAGATTATTTGTTACGGTTCCAGACATGTATTCATATAGAAAATGTACGATCCTGCAGTGATGTATATATTTATTCAGTCGAAATTTTATTATTGTAATTTTAATGTATCCAGTACTAAATTTAACGCACATTCTAAATATTCTAGATAAGTTTAGTATGGGCGTTACATTCAAGGTATTCTTTAAGTCATTTAAGAATATATAGCAAGTTTTCCGTTTTCCATAGTCAATCACCAATGAATAACTTTTAAACCATCATAAAAAAATCCTATTTTATTTAAAAAAATAAAACTCATGAATTAAAAATTAATTGCATTAAAGGTAATCAAATTGTAGAAAATTTGAAATGCTTCAATCAAGACAATCACAAAAAACAAATTCAAGGAATATTTTAAATCACTCAATAATGAATATGTATGTCTTCTTAAAAAAAAACAGCCGTGCTATATCCAGCAAAAATAATTTCGCAAAGATATCACGAGCGTATTACTTTTAACATGTACTAGCCTACCCCTAAAAAAATCATGTGATGACTTTCAATTTTTTTGTGCAAACTAACATTCAGCTGTTTAAGTTATTTTTTTATTTTGGATTTAATTTGTATACATCTACGATATAATTTTTTGGGTTAAATATGTTTTTTAGTCCCTATAAAATTACAAACTTTCAAGTTTAATATTTACAAAAAATTTATTCATTTTTAGTCTCTGTTTGAATTTTATAGGGACAATTTTGGAGGACCACAAGTGTCCATTTTTTGTAAAAAGTTTTCAAAATAAGGATTATTTTTACAAACTACAATATTATAAAGGTCTAAAATTACCGCTAAAATTTTGTAGAGACTAAAAACATATTTACCTCAAAAAAGTTTTACACATGCATGCTATCAAATCATTATATGATGTCACATTTTTAAATAAGCTCCTAAAATATCTTAAAATATATTTATTTGTAAAAAAATAATAAAAGATATTCTTTAGGATTCTTATAAAATATCATAACATTACATTGAATAATTGGATATACCCATATCTTATAATTGGAGCTCCTAAAAAAATTACATGATGGGTACATATATTGTAAAAGTCGTGGAGTAATAAACCGCTTTGACACACTAAACCAAAACGCTGCATTTAAAGAAAAAACTTGCCTCTATTGCCAGTCGTGAACATTTCGTGGAATATGTGTCGCGATATCAAGCATTTTCCAAAAAAAAAAAATGAATATGTATGTCTCATTTTCTTATTTCTATTTAATCTTGACCCTCATCCTGTTCTTCAATTCATGTTTCTACTATTCTTGGTAAACAATAGATCATTGAACAATCATTAAAAAAAAAATCAAACCAAGCAAGTTCTCGGAATCAATCAAAGTATGAAATACAAATTTTGGGACAAATAACTTATTTGATATTATGTGGTTGCTAATTTAAAATTCAACGGAAAAAAATTATGGTCAACCTTAAATTTTAAATGAAAGTTAAAAATAAGGTAACTAATTAGTTGTGGAAATTTCTACTATACTTATAAATGATTATTATAGTTTTTTATTTACAGGAATTTTGATTTTTATTGTTTTTATTATAGATTTTTTTATTATAGAAATCATTAAAAAAATATTGATTTCTATAATCCTAATGTGCATTAAATCATAATTAAAAAAGATATTTTATCAAAAGATAAAGAATGACAATTGGATATTTAAATGTTTGAGTTTTAATAAGGAAAATAATACATAATAAAAGAGAGTACAACAAGTAGTCTAACTCATATTATACCATGCAAACCATCTCCTTCTCCTGAAAAATAAAATAAAAATATACCTATTTTTTGTCCTAAAAAATAACCTTTTTTAAGTAAAAGTGGGATGATCACTTTCAACATCTCATTGTTTTTGAATGAACTGAAGAGGTTTCATTGATAAGGGAAATAAAATCAATCAATAGTAAATGAGCACTAACATAGAAAATACAATCATTTAATTCCTTCGTCGTTTGTAAGAAAAATCATTCAATAAAAAAAAATTAAGCAAACATAAGTTTATGATCATCATGGGTATAAAAAAAAGTTAATTATGGATGATGATACCTATTTAAAAAGAAATTAAGAAAACATGATTCAGCATCCACGCCTACAGGTGTTCACGGGATGAGTCGGTTTTCATTGTAATCTATTACCCGATGCAATCAAGTTTCATTAGGTTTGATCAATAAATAATTACACGTTACTTTTAAAAAAAATCTTAAAAATATATATAATTAAAGGACATTCTATATTATAAAAATTTGAAGACTTGGACTAGATTCTACTAATTAAAATTTGAACACTTGAATTTAATTAAAACACTTTGAATCTCTATGACATGGACCAAGTATATAATAGTGTGAACACTGGGTCAATGCGTAGAAAAAACGCGTTTTATAGCTCAAATACAATGTTAAATGAGCAAGGATGGATACATCGCTGCGTGAATGCAGTAAAAAATAAGCAAAGGTCTCCACATCTTTGTGAACGAGTGTGGGTAAAGAAGTTAGTTAATAAGAGTATGATCCATTTTAGAACATGGAATAAAGGTACCCTTACTTGAACATATATGGAAATAGTTGACGCTATGACTAAAATGAAGATTAATTTGATGTGCCAACAAAAAACTATGTGGGTAGGTGAAAATGCGAAAGAATTAGATAGTTCAAGATTTAAGCATTGATAAACTGTAAAAGTTAGATCGAGAAATGGTGTGAGCATTATTGTGGATAAGGAATTGCAAAAGGATATTGTGGATGTAAAGAGGATGTGAGATTTGATTGTATCCCACAAATTTTTAGTTTAATAAGACATCTTTATTTTTTTTATTTTTTTTAAAGGAAATAAGACATCTTTAATGTTATGAGTATTTACTCACCTTAGGTAGGTTTGGAAGAATATTCTAAAGTTAAATTTTGGAAGGATTTGAAAGGTTTTTGAGCCTCAGTGCATATGATTGTGTAGAAATTAATGGGTTTAGGGGTGTTCGCGGTCCAGTTTGGATCGGTTTTGAGGGAAAAAGTCAACCGATCCAAAATAAAAATCATGTGCATCCGATCCGATCCGATCCAAATATATGCGGTTTAATTTGGATCGGTTTTTGGACATCCAAAGTGCAACATGTATTTTTTTTATTAATATTAATATTACACATACACATTAAAATAATAGGTTTGATACAAAATATAACACAAATGTATTTAAAAAGTTAACATTATACAATGAAAATGATTGATTATATTTAAAATAGATGAAGTAGTAGTAATATAAATTAAATTAATGCAGTATATAATACTAATAAACTAATAAATATGTATTAAAATCTACTTTTGCGGTTTGGTTCGGTTTTGAAAAGGTGATTCGAAATCCGATCAGATCATAGCGATTTTTTCAAAACAACATCCAAACACATCCAAAAATATTCGGTTTTTTGTGATTTTCGGTTTTTTTGGATCGGTTTGCGGTTTTATTTTAGATTGGTTTGGATTTGAACACCCCTAGATATACCACAAGGAGAAAATGATTTTCTAGGAGGGGATCTAAATGGGCATGTAAGGAGTGTTTGATAAGTTTTAAAGGCGTGAATGATGGTATAGCCTCGGGGTCATAAATGCATAGGGTAAATCTATCCTAGATTTTTTGTTGTCTTTTATTCTTACTCTAGGAAAATAAAAAGGAAATTTATTACATACAAGAGTGAGATTTCATTTTCTCAAATAAATTTATTTCTTATTAGGAATTATGGCAGAAATATTTGTTTGAATTTAAAGTTTTACATGGAGAGAGTGTGACTATCCAACATATAGTATTGGTTATGAATGTAAGGGTTAAGTTAAGAGCGGAGATGAGAGGCCATGATTGGGATACAAGGATCAAGTGGTGACATTTAAAAGATCAAAACCAAAGTGCTTTCCTACAAAAGATTTTGAAGGTAGGTTGTGTGAAGCTACATAGAAGCGAAAATGATACATGGAACAAGATGACATATGAGATTAAAAAAGTAGCAAAAGAGACACTAGAAGAATTAATAGGTTTTGGACCTAGCTAGGAGTAAAGAATCTTGGTGGAACCAAAGAGTTCAAATTAAAGTGAGAATCAAAACAGTACTTCACTAATAAAAAATAGGGATAAGGGTGATACATTTGAAGAATATTATACATTAAGAAATTTTGCACATTCCAACCTTGATGCCAAGGTTGATCTCGAGGGGTGTGTTTTTTAGGATATAGTAAAGGCTGATTAGAGTAGTTTAAGTAGTTAAGAGATACTTTTTTTAGGCTATAGTAAAGAAAAAACTAAGAGTTACTAACTCTACGATACCATTCAACATTTTCTACATTTTTTAGGCTGATATGTTTAAATATAAAGGATTCTTATATAAAGCTAATATTTTTTCTTTCTCTTCAACATGCACACATATGCATGCAAAGGTGTTAATATTAATTTAGTGACTTTACATTTAATATGTAGATCTGCGTATCTGTGATGATGACTTGAAGAACCTTTGTTTGATTGAAATTGAAATGCTGCTTCAGGAAAACGGACAGTCTCTTACTGACTTCAAATCTATGCCTAGGCCAAACGCAGCAGACATGCCAACTTTCACAAACAAGCTTATCGTTGATGAGCTAAATTACAACAAAGATGAACTGGAAAAGACACACGCTGATATGTTACTGATGCTGATTGATGAACAAAGATGTATGCATGACAAGATCATGGAGTTCGTTGGTTCTGACGCCGATGGTTTCTTTTTCTTATATGGTTACGGTGGTACTGGAAAAACCTTTATATGAAAAGCATTGTCGGCTGCTGTTAGATTGAAGGGGTTAGTTGTATTGAATCATGCATCCAGCGGTATAGCGGCTCTTCTATTACCAGGTGGAAGAACCGTACACTCGGCGCTGACAATCCCTATTGAGATTAATGAGGCATCATCACTTACGATGGAAAAGGATAGTCCTAGGGCAGAACTGGTGCGTGCTGCAAAGTTGATAATTTGGGATGAGGCTCCAATGATGCACCGATGGTGTTTTGAAGCAGTTGACCGATCATTGCGTGATATCATGTCCAAGAATGATCCCCTAAACGCACTTAAACCTTTTGGTGGAATGACAGTAGTTTTAGGTGGTGATTTTAGACAGATATTGCCTGTTGTTCGAGGAGGAACGAGGCCAGATATTGTTGATGCCTCAGTCAATTCGTCAAAGTTATGGGCTTATTGCAATGTGTTGAGGCTTACTGTTAATATGAGATTGGGTGCATCTTTGGTACCTACAGAGCAGGAAGAAATTGCTAATTTTGGCAAGTGGATACTCTCAATTGGAGACGGCAACGACGCTTCAGATGAGAATGGTGAAATGAAGGTAGAAATTCCTGAAGATTTGTTGATATCGGACACAACAAGTCCGTTGATGACCAACTATTTTTCCAATAAAGGGGAATACTCGCACCAACGCTTGATTCAGTTGAGCATGTTAACGAATATATGATGTCGCTGATTCCAGGTGAAGAGAAAGAGTATTTAAGCTCTAATTCTGTTTGTCGATCGAGTGAAAATTCTGATGTCCAAAGCGAGTGGTTCACAACGGAATTTCTTAATGGTATTAAGAGCTCTGGAATTCCAAATCACCGGTTGATACTAAAGGTGGGATGTCCAGTTATGCTGATGAGAAACATCGATCAGGCCAATGGACTGTGTAATGGTACGAGGCTGACAGTTACACATCTAGGGAAGAGCACGATAGTTGCTACCGTAATTACATGAAAAAGGGCAGGTACCAGGGTATTCATTCCCAGGATGAATCTTATTCCGAGTGATCCAGGACTACCCTTCAAATTCAGGCGCAGGCAATTTCCATTGACGCTTTGTTTTGCAATGACAATAAATAAAAGCCAGGGTCAATCTTTATCTCGAGTCGGGGGTTATCTTCCTAAGCCCGTGTTCACGCATGGACAACTTTATGTCGCTGTCTCTCGAGTTAATTCTAGAAAAGGTTTGAAGCTGCTCATCCTGGATGAAGATAATAATGTTTGCAAGGAGACCACAAATGTTGTGTATCATAAAAGGATTCTAGAAAAGGTTTGAAGCTGCTCATCCTCGTTTTAAAAAGGAACGGAGGGAGTACCTATTAAGATTAACATGGCAACACCACACTTTGACGTTTCTTTTATTTTGATTTAATAAAACAACGATATATTTTATGAATAAAAATAGCTTTGAGTATAAGATTATGCAAGCCAAACTTTATATAGAATGAGATGATGTGAGGGGTCAACTTGAAATTTAAAGTGGGGTCATCATAAAAAATTACTTGGTAATTGGTTAAAACAATAATGGTGAAATGGGGTCACGTGCCCCCAATAGCACTAACGTGCATCCGTGCCTGCTCCTAACGGTGCAGTTTTTTCAATCAAAGAAAAATGTGCAGTTTTTTATGGTGTAAATTCACTTGAAAATTATCTCTACTTATACCATGATTCCATAATATACATTTTTTTAACAAGCTAAAATGATGTATTATAAACAGACACTGATTCACCCCGCACAAGGCGTACAAAAGGGGAACCAACCAAGAGAATTTACAAAGTCAAAGTGCCGTAATTAAGAAGGCACGAGCAAAACAGACAACAAATTACACGAGGATACCCATACAAAGGAGCGGATGTTTGCACCAGTCATAATAACTATAACTAAAATTCACATGCTTCGCTTTCAACCATAAGAAAGAATGTTGCTTAACCTTGTCAATGAGAATAGAAGGATTAGAGACCGCATTTTGGAATACACGGTTATTCCTCTCCTTCCATATCACCCACAAGGAAGTAAACCAAATAATTTTGAAGAAAAGATGAGTAGCTCGAGGTAAATCTGCCAAGTCAGTAAACTTTTGGAAATGAAGTCGAAGCTCACCAGGCTGAACCGATAAAATACCCAACCAGTTCCACACTTGATGCCAAAGCGAACCAAAAGTAACACAATCCAAGAACAAATGTTTAGCTGTTTCCGAATGTCCGCATCCTGAAACGCACGCCGTGTTGTCTGATTGAAGAACGCGCCTCCGCACCAACTTATCTTTAGTAGGCAATCTATTACGAAGTAGGCGCCATACAAACAGAGACACCTTTGAAGGAATACATTGATACCAAAAGTCGTCAACAAGAGTCCTATCTCAAAAAAAAAAAAAAAAATTGGATTACATTCAATACCAATTATTTTTTGGATAAATTGATGTTATGGAATTACAATATGCATTCTTTTTTATCTTACCATTTTAGCAAAAAAAATATGTTCCTAAATATGTTCCCAAACAAATGGTGCATTATTCGTCGATATTATTTTATCATGGTCCAACAATATAATTTTTTTTTTGACAAAAATAAACAATATTCATTCATTCAAATTGATAGAGTACATCGATACAATACAAATCCAAATTCGCTAAAAACAAAATGGATGAATATGTGAACAAACTCACAGCATCCATATTAATAGCATAAAACGGCGAAGTACATATGCCTACAAATATGACTATATTCATGTCTCTGGAATATTCATGTCTCCGGATCTGCAATGTTGACGACACCAAAGTCATTGTCATTGATCGGATCTACACTTGCTCAAAGCTAATCTTTCAACCTGAATCAAATAAATACCGCACTAAGACGGGAAATCAAAAACACACCGCACAAAGACGGGAAATCAAAACAACCAGAGTCGTTCAGAGAGGACGAAATCACAAAAACAAACGAAAGAAAACAGAAAATATGTGAAATCACTTATTCAATTTGGATAGAAGGAAAAACAATTCGGAGGGGTGGTTTTTGGGTCAAAATTGACCCTAAATCACCCCTCTGAAAAGAAGAAGAAGAAGAAAGGGGTGGCGACTAGGGTTTGAGAAGGAGATAAGAGAGAGGAAGAAAGTTGGTCCAACAATATAATTTGTTTCTTTACTAACGTGAAATGTTAAAACATATTGAAAAATTAGTTCAAAAAGAATGAATTCGTTAGTAATTTTGTTATGTTCCTTATTAAGTATGCTAAAGGGATAAACACAACACATTGATATACTTCACATACATTTAATAATGATTCAAAATTTATGAAGGGTTTTTCCAACTTTGTAAATGCTAAAAACTACTTAATTATTTTTAGGTGAGTGTGGGATTTACACACTATAAAGTGATAAAATCATATTCAACATTTTACATGCAAAGAGAAAAAGCTATGGCTGGAATTATCAAATTTGTTTATGTCATGATTCTATTTTTTTTCTTGTTTCATGTCGCAACCAAGGTTCTAAAAAACGGTCGCGGTCGCGATCGCGGTCGCGTTAAGGTTGTCGCGATTTCGGCTGTAACGGACGCTGCGATACAAATAACGGTCTTCGCGGTGTGAATTAGTCAAAATGTTTCACAAAACGTATTAAAACTATTTATGTTATCATATAATGTATAATAACTTAGATTAATACTTTTTTTTTCCATAATTATAACATGTTTAAAGTGAATATAATAATAAAAATAGACTACATTTAGTAAAGATAGAATGTTTGACAGATTGAAAAGAAATTAACTAATAAATTACTACTCATAGCATATCTTTAAACATAGTTCATGATCAATTAACTACATTTAGTTCACATCATAAATTTTTATGAATAAAAAAGAGGCATTAAAGTGCCAAAAATGGTGTAAAAAATAATAAAAATGGTGAAGAAATAAATAAAAACAAAATTGGCTCAGCTGGAATAAATCTGAACCACTTGATGCATCAAGGGGTCCAAATTTAATTCCTACATATAGTTAAAAAACCAAGGGTGCAGATATGAAAAAGGGGGTGCATAAGCAACAGCATATAGGACAAAACTGCAGGTGGGGCCCGCGGTCAACAAGGAAGGAAGGAGGTCAACTCCTTCTTCTTCCTTTCTTCACGTGAAGAACAACAACAAGAACATCACCACTGTTGAATTTTCTAAAACCTCAAATGTTCACCAAATCTCACAAACTAAAATACCATTTTGATTGGATTTTCACGCTGATCATGAATCTAAGCTTATATTTCACAGTGAATGTTTGTATAGAGAGAAAAGTGAGAAAAAAGTTTTGACTGAATTTTCAAGTTGGAGTCCGTAACGGCGTTTCGCGGCCGTAACGGCGTTTCACGGTCGTAACGGCGTTCTGTAACGCTGTAACGGCGATATTGCTGTGAATTTCTTTCTCAGCGTTAAAAGGGGCAAAAACGGTAACGGCCGCTGCCGATACCGATTTGTAACGGCCGTTTTTGCGGTAACGTCCCGTTTTTTAAAACCTTGGTCGCAACAACATCCGGGTAAACCTTTTTTCTCATCATTTTCAAACTTCATTTTCAAACTTCATTATTTACTTTATAGACTGTACACAATCTTTTATCGTATTTTAATAACATTATTTTGTTATCTTTTTTCATTACAGTACAACCACGTCCATTACAACCACATCCATGTGAAATTGATGATGATTGTCCACATGAGATTGGTAGTAAAGGTGTTATATGTATTGATTGCGTGTGTATATATATTGCAACACTTCACTGATTCTATGAGTACCAAACTCAAGAGAAGACATAAACGCCCTGCAGAGAATTATGAGTTCCAACATTAGAAATATAAACAATATACCGTATGTTAGAATATTACACGAGCTATCATTTAGTTATTATGTTGGCATCAGATAATTTTATTTTTTTTCGTATTTTCATGGACTTTGCGGTTATTGTTTTGTACTCTTAAGGTAATGATTATAAAATAAATTTTAAAAAAGAAAGCAGTAAAGAGTGTTATTTAAATCGTCTTTTTCTCTTTCCCTAAAAAAAAAAAATCGTCTTTTTCTCTCTTAATTTTGGAGCTATTACCATGACCTCTAATTCAAGCATTACCATGACCTCTAATTCAAGCATATCACATATTCTTTCCAACCAAACAACTAATATAATAACTTAAATAGTTAAGTTGAAATATAAATTTATCTTACTTTAAAGCCTATAATTTTATTTATTTTATGCTATAACACTATCACATTTATTCTTTTCAAAAACTTCAATTTATATTTCTCTTACCTTTTAAGTCATTTTAATAGCTTCAAATGCCTTTTGATTTTAGAAGATATGAAAAACTAGGTCACTATAAATTTATAATTAATTTTTGTCAAAAAAAAAGTTATAATTAATTAATCTAGAAGACGATTAGTGAAATTTTAACTTATGAAAAATGTATCTTGTAATTTTATAAGTTATTTATTCTACAAGATGATTAGTGAAATTTTAGAAAAGATTAGAGAACAATATAAATAAGATAAATATTTATCATGTCCTTTTCGAGAATGGGCGTTAGACTTAATTGGTCAAATCCAACCAGCTTCGTTGAAAAATCATAGATAAATCATTGAAAAGAGTTGCATATCCATTTAGAAAAAAACATAGAAGGAGAAAAATGGTGGCTTTAAACGACATCATTGATCAAAAGAATAAGGTGAACACATTTTATGCTAAAAGAATGAAAAGAAAAAAAAGTTTTCAGGTTGATGAAAGTCCGAGGTTCGAAAAGTGGTCGTCAAGTTGGTAGAAACCTTTTATCATGAATTCAAACAAGAAACATATGTATGATTCAAATCATAAAATGATCTAGAAATGTTTATTGATAAGAACTATTTAAGACCTACAAACCATCCGTGGGGAAAATAAATGTTACATTATGAAGAAATATTAGCCATGCTTGCTTTAGATATATTCCCTTTTGTTGAAAGCAACGTTGAAATCTTCTTCCATAATAGCTAATTCATGAATAAGTTGAATCCAAGTTCTATGCATATTATTGGTTTCAGCATCAACCTCATTAATTAAAAGAAGTCTTGATTATTGTAGAAACATGATCATGAAAAATACTCGATAAAATATGGGCTGAAACCAAGAGCCCTTGTCTTGAAGTACAATGTTGAAGATCTAGAGTCTAGTATGCTGCAAGATAAAAGAGGAAGAACACAGTATGCTATAGTTACTTGATGCACAAGCAATCACAAGTCCTATCTAATTTAGAGTGTGAAAAACGGTTACAACCAACTTAGAGTTTGTTACAAGTTTGATTGTTATCCTATAACATAGAATACACAGTAGCTTAGCATAGATCACTTTACATTCACTATAAATATATGTAACTTTCTCTTGTCTTCATCCTATATGTTCACCTCAATGTTTTTCAAATTATTAAGGATTTTATTGAACTCCGTCAATTGCTTTGTGATGGTTTCGGACTCCATCATCCAAAAGGAATAGAGTTTTTGTTTCAAAAATTGCCTATATGCCAACGAGTTGGTCATTTACAATGACTCCAACCTTCCCACATAGCTATTGTGGTTATCCCCTACACGACATTTGTAAAGGTGCTTCACGTGTCATGAGATCAGTCACTTCAGGAGGGGTTGTCCCTAGTTAGGGGACAATGATGACTCCGCAAAGTTTGCAATTGTAACAGCCCAGGTGGGTCCCTGCTAGGCACTGTACCCCCCGGCACTGTTACTCACAAGCTTAATCACTACCCCCCCTATAGTAGTGTTTTTGCCTCCCGTGGGAATCGAACCTAGTACCTGGGGATAAGTACTAGTTCAATGCATTCCCACTACCAATTGAGCTAAGTGTAATATCCCGCTTGTCAGTATCGGAATATTACCAGTCGATCGTGTCAGAGGATTAATGTTACGGAAAGTAAGAACGACGGAAGATATTATTATGTAATATCAGTCAAGTAAGGACTTACGTATCAGTGTCAAGATAAAACGGTTAAGACGAAGGGCATTCTGGTAGCACGCAAAGAGGTATATATGTGATTTTGGGGCCAAAATCTTCATTTTGCATTGCTCTTTCTCTCTCTAGGTTTGAGAAAACATTTTCTCTCCTCCTTCTCTCTAGATGGCGCCTCCATTCCTCAATCTCTTTCCCTCAAGCTTCCAAGTTTTATGCAATTGATGAACAAACATGGATTAAGGTGCCTTAAATTGCAAGAAAACCTCAAGATTGGAATGGTTTGAGCTATGATGTAAGAGGACCAAGCTAGAGTTTGGATTGGAGAAAGGTTGATGTTGGGACTTGAAGATGCTACAATTATCATGTGAGTTCTTAGATATAACCTACCTTTGGGATTATGTGCTTAATTTTGCAAGGAAAACATGAAATAAGTTAAGTTTAGAAAAATAAGATTTTGTACCCTTGTCTTTGATCTTGCTTTGTTCATGTTAAAATTGCCATGAAAGATGTTTTATAATGATATATAAGTTGTTGGATGTTCATAGTGCATTGCAGGATCGAATTGGATGAGTTTTGGGTCAAAATTTGCAAAATTTGCACCATAGACCCGAAGAAATTCGCTATTAGCTCAATTTTCGCTAATAGCGAAATTACCCAGAAGAATTTCGCTATTAGGTCAATTTTCGCTAATAGCGAAATTTTCAGAACCTGCCCAGAAAAAGTTAGCTAATAGCGAAATTCTCTGTTTTGGCCTACTTTTGGCCTGTTGGTCCATTCTAGGGTCGGTGGTGCATTCCAGAGCCTTTCTTTCATCGTTTTATAACTTTGTAACCCCAAAACAACATCTAGGCAATGCACATAACATCAAATGATCCTCGAATCAAGAATCATGGTAATCTTAACATGTACATCAAGAACGGCACGAGAGAGTTTTAGCCGAATACTCGGGTAGAAATGAACTAAGAAAGGGAATGAAAGTAGAGCCTTGACATAGCTTGTCAAGAACTAGAATAGTATGTAAGAAATAGAATGCTAGACATGAGTTATGCTTGAGTAGATGCGAAGTGATTTAGATTATTCCCTTCGTATAGAAGCTAGAGTGCCATACGAGTATGGCAAGACGTGAATTGATTAGATATCTCTTCACATAGTAAGTTAAGCAAGCATATAGTTTACCTCTAGTTGGATCGTATAGGAATCCGAGGTAAAAGAGATAGCATGTATATATTTAATACTCATGCATTTATAGACCAAGAACTTTATTAAAGTTGTGAAGCGATTAGATATCTATTCACAAAGAAAGCTTAAACAAGATGTAGTGGTCGTGTCTCTTGTGTCCACACTAGGTTGGCTCAAGGGGTTTCCATTAGGTGAAACGGGGTTAGCCATAAGGAACCCGCACGTCACTGTAGGAGTGCCATTGGCTATACCTTAGATAGGTTTCCTTCGGTTAGATAGGGATTGTGCTCGGGTTTACTCCACCCCGAGGCTCTCCGTAAAATGTACTCAGATAATATTTGTTTGTTAAACGCTAACTTAATGAATGAATCTGACTATGCATATTTATTAGACATGTGTATGTTATGTTATAGAGCCTTGACGTAGATCGTCAAGAATTAGTAAAGCATAGACGTAGATCGTCCAGAGCTAGAATGATAGTAAGATAAGATACGTTGTTAGAAACATCATATTATGCAATAGAGCGAATAGATAAAGATATGCCGATGACGATCTTAGGTTTCCCCTAATCGTCCGGTTTAGAATCGTGTCATGATTATGTTAGACTTAGGTCTCGATACGTAGAGCGTATTCTTGGCATTGCGGTATTAGTTTCCCCTCGACCGCCATGACACGTATAAGAAGTGAAGTCTATAACAAGGTAAGAAGAATCTTATGACGGCCCTAGCATGCACGACCGTCTAAGTATGCAAGTCCCCACACAAGTATAATCAACCGGCAGGTTGTATTGCAGACACGTGGTAACCGTAGGTTTTCCCTGAGGTTACCTATAGCCTAGGATTAGGTAGAACTCACTGAGACATTATGTATCATCTCAATCCTTATTTGTTTCAGATAAACAGGTTGGATGGTAAGCTAGTAACAGAATGGATGTTTCAGCAAGTGTTTGTTCGTACCCGTTGCAGGATGATATGGATATGCAAGGACACATTCATTATATTTTAGAAAAGTTGTGTTACTTTATTATTGTACGAACACACATTGTTGTATAAGATATTCATTTGAAGTTTTTATGTTGTATATTTTTAATGTATCCAGTACTAAATTAATGCACACACTAAACTTTCTAGATACGTTTAGTGTGGGTATTATAGCAATTGCCCGTAAGATTATGAGGATGCGGGTGTTTTGTTGGTGTCGCGTTGGAAAGAGGGAGAAGGTGGAGTTTTTTACCTAGGAAATCATGCCACTTACAAGTTCACCTTCATGTAGAATGAGTGTTCGTTCAGAGAGACGTTAAACACCTAACATTAGCCTGGAGAGAGGGTACTAAGAATGATTAAGGTCATTCTAAAAAGGCGAGGTAAGAATATTCATGATTAGCCTTGGAGGTGGAGGCTACAAGCTGAAAGACATAGTGAATATACTCGTTTGAAAGTTGAGGTAGAGAAAACTCAACTTTAGGTTGAGTCTTCCACTACCGGGACTAGGGGAGACAAGTCAATGGCACTTAAATAGTACAACTATAAAATCCTTGTGTGTTATGCTCTAGTGGATAGCAAAAGAATCTTCAAAAGGAGATAAAGGTGCACTCTGAAATGAAGATGTTATGATGAAACTTGTAGAATAACCTAAAATTCATAGTGTAGTTGCATGCAAGGATCTTAAAGAAGGAAGAAAACATTATGAGGATTCAAAACGTAAGGTGAAAGCTTGTGGAACCATTTGGCATAGATAGCTGCAAGGATAAATAGTAAGGTGGTTAGTTAAATTGCCATCACAACTACTTTAGAGGAAGGTGAAAAATTGTCGAGATGTGACTAAAAGTTGAGCGTTGATTTTTCTGAAAAATTGTGGCAAAGTTTGATGATGCTAAAAAAAAATTGGTGTTGCTAATTCCCCAAAAATTGTGGCACCATTTTGCTTGTTGGCATCAGTATTGTGTACGAAACTGAAAATTTTAGTGCGATCCAGTGAAATCGTGTAGCAATTTGCTCAAGATATGGACACTATATAAATATTTTTTTGAGAGACACTATATAAATATTATTTGACCCATTTGATGGGCAATCTCAAATAACCAATGGAGACAAATTTTAGGGTACTTATAGGCTATTAGTTCAGTGTTATTAGGTGAGACTATTGGATAGGGAAACAATTGTAAACTCCTTTGGTGAGCGAAAATCATTGAGTATCTTAGTCACGAGAAGAGATTTGATAAAATGATAGAAATTATGATTGTTCTTGGAAAGCTTGTTGAAGTTAATTACTTGTAACCCTTTTGTATCTTTTTGTAAAGAATTAATTAATGGTGAAGTTGAGAGATCTCTCTCCTTGAGATGTAAGTCAATATTGTTGGACCGAACTGGATGAAAAAAATTTGGTGTGTTTGTTTCTCTTCTCCATTTATTTTTTTGCTTTGGTTTGCTTGTGGTATGTGTTTTACACTTGATTATAGGTATGTTGTTGTTGTTACTTGGGGTTAATTTTATTATTGGTTACTACATCCTTTTGCTAACACATCTAAGTTTATTGATGTGAGATTTGAATCGGACTTATAACAGGTGGATGCCACAATCTCTAGAAAATAAACGGGTGTGCACATGATGTTCTATAAGCTAACCACGTCTCTTGCTATGACTAAAAACATGTATGTCAGATATTTTTTTTGGAAGTACATATCTGTTAGATTGGAGCAACGAACAAATATAGGATTTCAAGGAAGATGAAAGGTCAATTCCTAATTCTTAGTAACTCGTAATGGTGTCGTGAATACCACACCCGTTCATGAAATATGCACACAACTAATAAGTTAGATATTGAAAATACAAATTCAAACAAATCATCCACAGGTGAGAAAAGTCAATCTTTGATGAATCATTTCAAAGAACAATTTTGCTTTACATTCAACACCAAATTATTTTCTAATCAATATGATTTATAAAATAAAAAAATCATTCTCTTACACACAACAAATCTATTATAAAAAAAAATCCTATACAATTACGTTTTATTAGTGTATAAATATGTTTTTACTCCAATGTTAACTTTTTTTTTGAGCAAACTCCAATGTTAACTTATTATAACAAATAATTTCTCTTTGCTATCATGAAAGTTTAAAAAAAAAAAGTAATAAAAAGGTTTTTAGAAAATAAAATGAATTCTTATGATTAACAAGTTTTGTTATGACCTCATTTCTAAATGTGCTAAAGGGACAAATACAATACAGTCATATATTTAATAGGTGTCTAATAATAGTATAATTTTATGAAGGGTTTTGCAAATTTCTAAAGAAAAAAAATTATGGCGGAAATCATCAATTTTGTTTATGTTATGATTCTATTTCTTTTCTTGTTTCATGTCGCAACAATATCCACCGGTAAACTATTTTTTCATCATTTTCAAATTTCATTATCTATTTTATAGTTCATATCATGTTTTAATAGTGTTATCTTGTTATCTTTTTTCATTACAGAGGTACCACCACATAAATGTGACATTGTGGCTGATTGTCCACCTCATGTGTATAGATTTTTTAAAGCTACGTGTGTTGATTGTGTGTGTTGGTATGTATTGAAATGGTAATTCTACTAACACAAACTCAAGAGAGTACATAAACGTCCTGCAGAGAATTATGAAACGTCCTCTAGAGAATTATGAGTTCCAGCATTAGGAAAGATAAGCAATATACCGTATATTGGACTATTATATTATATGAGCTATCATTTAGTTATTGTGTTGGCATCAGATAATTGTTTTTTTTTCTTCGTATTTTCATGGACTTCGCAGTTATTGTTTTGTACTCTTAGGCTATGTTTAAATTGATGAAATGTGATGGAATGGGATGAAATAGAGTGGTAACTTATTATGCTCCATTATTTAAATAACGGTAAAAATGGAATTAAAAAGTTATAATTTGTTCCTTTACGTCCACTTTCGAAACAATGGAACAGACACATTCCATAACATATCCAAACAATGGAATGAAATCTCTGTTCGATTCTGCTTCGTTCCACTCCGTTTCATTTCACTCCGCTCCGTTTTGTTCTATCAATCCAAAGAGAGCCTTAAGATGATGATAATAAAATAAATCATCTTTTTCTCTCTTAATTTTGGAGCTATTACCACAATCTCTAATTCAAGCATATCACACATTCTTTTCAAACACCTCATTTACATTTCTCTTACCTTTTGATTCATTTTAATAGCTTCAAATGCCTTGTTTGGTTTTAGAAGATATGGAAAACTAGAAGGTCATTATAAAATTATACTTCCTCCGTCCCAAATTATATGTCGCTTTGGAAAATAATTTTCTTCATTAACATGATCATACAAGTAAGAGTCTCACTGGAAATAGAACATTAACATTCATTTATTCACTAGCCCCATGCTTCACTGTTTTGTTTAGGTGCCCTGCAACCAAAACACAACAAATCATACAAGTATTAATTCCACATGATTATAGGCAATGCTCTTGCATGTTCATGTTAGTCACTAAGTCAGTCATAAAAATATGTCGTAGATTGATAAGATTCACTTTATCAATTATTATCGACCAATAATAAAACCCTATTCCGAGTTTAAATTTCTACGCAATGTCAGTCTAAAATACACTGGCAACCAATCGCAACCAATCATATGTGTGATTTGACAGTGGTGTAAAATATTTGTATACTGTCGGTGCATATCAAAGTAATCATATCCGTTACCAGCAAGTAGACGGATGTTGCGAGTTGCGGCGAATCAAAGTAATTCACTTTTCCTTTTGCTGCTGAGTATTGATACTCATAGTGCTATGAAATTATAGCTTAATGTAAAATTTAAGAATATGGACAGTTTTTATTTAAATTGAGCTTAGATTTGATTTTGGCTACTTGATTTAAACTTAAGAAAATGTGCAAGGGAGCTCATGATTGTTCTTATAACTATTACCTGGAATTGGATTAATAAACTGGCTGGACATTATTGTAAAACTTGAATTTCAAAGAAATAAATTTGTAAACTCGGTATTTGGACCTAGGTTATATGGTAAGACCCAACACAGAAATTATATTGATACGTGAAGGATTCAAACTTGAGGCAGAGACGAGGACACTCCTAAGTCGCAAGCCTACACCACCAAGCCAGCCCTAGTGGTTTTGTTTTCAAGATTTTGAATATGTTTCTCCCTTAATTTTTCCGTATGCACCGTACATAAAGTTGTGATCTAGATATTAATATAATTATTCCTTCTGGTATTCTAATTCTTTGGCTTCTCTTCAAAGTGATTAATATATTTTGCTTATAAAAAAAACATAAAGATAAACAACAAATATGATCACAACAAGAACAAATAATTCAGAACCACAATAGATATATTAAAGAATAAATTATTTCCACTCACCTGGAGCTGGAGGAAGTAGTTGGTTTTTCTGATTTTCCACCTAAACTGAGTTTCTTAAATGGCGACTCAGATCCTTCAAGTAGTTTGATCTCGAACAAGACATCATTAATAGCCCGGGCCAATTTCTTGTTCTCTACAGCATTATGGAAACAATCTCTTCTCTTAGCATCAAGAACTACATTTCTCCAAACCGAGTCACTGTTGATTAGAGTAGCTGCATTTCCTAATATCCAAAGGCAATATCTGCACAAAAAATGTATTCAGTTTTCGGTAAACATTGCCCTAGTAGATATTGAGTTTTCAGTAAAATGAAAATATTATATAGTTATAACATACCTAGCCCTAGTGATTGCCACATTAACTCTTTGTCTGTTGGAAAGAAACCCCACTTTTCCACTCTCATTTGATCTTACAGTTGATATTATTATTATATCTTCCTCCCCACCTTGAAAACCATCAACAGAACGGACACTAACAGAGAAGTCGGTATCAGAAACCGCAATGTACTGCTTAACTTTCTCTTGAATTTCAAAAACTTGAGCATTATATGGAGATATGATTCCTATGCTCACTTTCTTCTTTGTCCTCATAAATTCTGTACACAAAAAAGGGTCACAAGTATTAAAGCATAATGCATATCTAAATATTTCTTTTTAATTGGAGTTAATGCATTAGATAATACATCCACATAGTACAAGATAGAGAAACAAACCATGTTTTAGGCTTTCAAGTATCTTGGAAATAACAGCTACCTCAACCATGTTCTTCAAACTGTTTCCGCAACCAAATTGCTCTTTTCCCTTGGCTATGTTAATAAAAGAATAAGAAGCATACATTTTTCCTTGAAGGAAATGCTTATTATATTTTTCTTTCCTAACAATGACGGCATCAGAAATTTTTCCATCATAGAACTCTTTGCATGGAAATAAGCTAATTGATGGATGCATTCTATACTGAACATTAAGCATATGCCTCTTGTAGCCAGAAGTAACTAGCCTCTCGAACATACTTCGTCCAAAATCACACTCGTCTGCAATCTACAAATATAAATTCTTTGAGATACAGCAGTTTATAAAAATTGTGTCGCACAAAATGCACAAATAGTGACATGTTTTTAGTTTTAAATAAACTAGAAAGTGTTGTTATGGAAAGTAAAAGATAAGCAGATCAAACTAGATCACATGCTAAAGGGAGTAAAGTACATAGTACCTAATCACATGCTAATACACTAGATCAAACTAATTAAGACTAGATAGCTTGTATCTGCTCTTTTTCTCTAATAAGTGTTATGTTACCGAATATTATGAGCAAAAGTGTTTAAGAAAACCAATCTTCATAATGATTTTTTTTGCCACTTAACTTAGAGGCGGATTTCATAATTTTCATGTCTAAAAACACTCACTTATTATCAAATTTGATTCAATAATGAGTGTTTTGTACAATCTTCGTGTGTTTGCTAACGTACAATGTTCCTTTAATTTTGAACATATATTAGACAACAATCTTAAATTAAGGAAAAATATCTGCAATTTAAACAATAACAAAAACAGCAATGATCAAATACCTTGCTTTTTACCAATGCAGGAAGTTGCCTCTCATCACCTATTAGGATACAATGACAAAGACCAGGAAGCTGCAATGGAATGGTTGACTCACATTCTTTTAGCATAGCTGCTTCATCAATAACTAAAAATTTCACCGGACTCTTCTCTTCTGAGTAAAGTTTGATAGAACTTGATACAGTACACAAAATTAGATTAGCATTTGACAAGCAAAACTTTTCCACTCGATGTCTCACTTTAAAATTAGGAAGCGAAATTGACTTGGGAAGGAAACTTAGTATGTGAAGGCAATCCTTTCTTTCCAAACTTGACGGTCCTAAGCAAACAGGTATGCACTCTTCTTCACAATCATCAACAGCTTGCTTAAATTTGGCTTGTCTCAAGGAAATTTCCAGTGATTTTAACGAGTCAAGAGCTTGGAGAATATTGTTCACTGAAATGAAAGATTTTGGCATGTGGGTGTATAAGGTAAGTAGCAAGAACTTTAGCTTCTCTCTTAATTCTAAATATCTCTGCTTCACAAATTGCTCCATGGTCATGATACTTTGGTATAGCTCTATAATCTCTTTCCTTGCCCTCTTCACATATCCCTCAAAAGTCAAAATATTGTCATATTTATCACTCCCCTTATTTTGCTTGTAAGCACTATAAGCGGATACTACAATACTATTTGTAGCAAAATCATCAAGGGACTTGTAACCCATCTTTGAGAAAATTTGCTCTCTAGGGTCCTCAAGCAGCTGCATTAAGCTTGTATATAAGGTCATGAAGAAATTGACTCTATTCATGCTTAATTTATCAATTCTCTGTTTCAAAAATTGCTCAATTGTCAACATACATTCCTTTTTGTCATTCTCAAAAATCTATTTTTTGCCCCATTAACATAGGCAATACGGTAGGGACTGTTGAGTGTGTTCAAGTCATTTAAGCTTTTTGGCCTAATGTATGTTCATAATCAGTTGTACTCTTCAACCATATGGTATAATGGAACTGAATGAATTGATTTTGAGATTTGCGAAGTTTCAACTGCTTGCTGTGTTCGACATTCTTGATTTCACAAAAGGGAGCTCGAGACACACCAGACAAGCTTGAAGATAAATCAGCGTGTGTTTCCTCCAACAATAGAGGAATAAAAGAGTTCTTGTAATCTTAATGCTGCTCTAATCATTCAAATGGTAGAAGATGGTTGCACTCAATAGAAAATAAAAAGTTTAATGTCAACTCAATAGAAAATAAAAAGTTTAATATCATGAGGTAGAATGGTAGATAACTATTATCAACTAAATAAACAAGGTGGTTGCACTCAATAGAAAATAAAAAGTTTAGATATGTTTTCTGGGCCTATATTGAACACATACAAAAAATTCTTTGAAATTATTAAGAAGGTCGCTCTATAGGGCGCCCAAGTAGCTAAAGCCTGAAAAAAGGTCGATCGGAAGATAGCTTTCGATGGGGAAGAAAAAACGATTTGAACATATCTCCTGGTATGTTTGTGTGATCGGTAGATACATTCTAATAAATTTAAGGAGCTTTTGAGCAAACATGAGGGGACTATATACATCGACTTTCTTATTGCAACACAATTTTTTGCAACTCTTAAACAACATTGTTATACCCTAATTTTGGACCTAAAAATACTAATCAATCTTTCCTTTCTTGCATTTCAAGTTATTTGAACTGTCTCTGATCAACTGCATCTTTCTCTGCATTCTATTTCAATGTTATTTGCAAAATTCACATGTAAGGGCATTTTAGTCATTTCCTATGTCACATTTCTCTCAGTCTTTCAAAAATTTGTTTAACTCCTTTCAAATAGGTTGAATGAGTCTCCATTTCAATTCTATGTCAAAATCCATTTTTAAATTGCATTTGAAGTCGTTTTGAGTCAGTTTTGCCCCTAAGGGCATTTTAGTCTTTTCATATGTTAAATCACTGTCTAAATCCTAAAAATTGTCTCTGAGTCTTTTAATTTTGCTTGTATGAGTCTTTGATTCAATTCCTGTTAAAAATCTATTTTTTCAATTGCATCTGAGTCATTTTTTAGTCGTTTTAGCCCTAGGGGCATTTTGGTCATTTCACACGAAATTTCGGCAGAGAGGTACTTTAAAGTACCTCATTTAGGCCATTGGTTCATTTTAGTCCGTTTTGTCAAATTTTAGTCGTTTCGCTTTACGTTTATTTCAAATTACGTTTTTTAAATCAATTTTATTATTTTTTTTTTGTTTTAAAGTCCAAAACTTCCAAAAAAATTGCATTCAAGTCCTCCTAAGTTCTAAATTTTACCTTTAAACCTTTTTTAAATTCTTTTTTCAAAAGTCTTTTTTTTAAGTCCTTCGAAGTTTTTTTGTCAGTCCTTTTGTCCAAAATGTTTTGCAGAACAGTCCTTTGCCTAAATTGCAGGGTAGTCCCCCAACTTTCAAAATTGCAGAAAGGGTCCCAAAGTCCAAAAATAGTCAAGGCCGAGCCAAACAAGTCCAGTTCCAGGTGTCATAAGGCCATTGGTCCAGAATGTTACACTTAGCCTATAAATAGAGGCCACATCACCAATCACGCAGGGTTTTTTCACCACACAATCATTGCCAACTCATCAATAACAGAATCACCTTTCTCTCTCTTCCAACTCTCTCCGCCGTAACAAACTATTACGGCCACCACAGTCACCACCGTAACTGAATTGAACCACCGCAACAAATACCAAATCACAACAAGTTTTTCACAAAGTTCGAACCAATTCATCACAAATTCATAGAGCTTCGTCATAGAAAACCAAAATCCAGGGTTTGATAGCAAAAACAATGGGAATAGAAGCGTTTGTTTCGAAGAGTTCTCAGTGATACTTACGAGAATCATCATCATTGAACTTCGAATCTCTGCAATTCAAGCGTGAATCCGCGACCGAAGTAGCGAATCACGCGATCACAGAGAGATTGGGAAGAGAAGAAGAAGAATCAAAGGGAATCTGAACTAGCGAAGAGGAAAAAGGGGAAGAACTGATTTATTTTCAGTTTCGGAGTAAAGCTTACCACAAAACATCAAAAGAAGATTCAGAGTCCAAGTTTCTCCGAAGAATCCAGTTCGAATCTCCAATCAAGCTCAAGTAAGTCCATAAAACCTCCTCGTTTCTTCATATAATCATCATCGAAGGTTTAATTGCGAAAATAAACGGTGAATCAAAGAGGATTTCGAAAAGACTCCAAAAAAAAATTTGAAACGAAACCCTAGGGCACAAAATCTCAGGGATTCACCGTTTGTTTTACGAAACAAAGTTCAGATTCGTAATCAGCGAAGGAAACGAGTTAGATCAGGGTTTAATTCCAAGAATTTCGAGAAAAAGTTCGAAACCCTAAAAACGAAGGATAAAAGTCCGATCTACATCGTTTTCTCCATGTTCTCACAAAAATAACCTTGGATTCGTAAAGAGGGAAGGAAGACGGATGTTTTCATGTAAAATTTTCTTTCAGATCGTCGGAGAAGATGAATGTTCATCTTCCTCCGCCGTTCCTCCGCCGTCCTTCCCAGTTTCCGGCCAGGGTTAGGTTGCAGAGGTTTTAGAGAGAGAGAAGAGAGTGTTTGTGACTTAGAGAGAGAAAGAGAGGGTTGAAATGAAGGTTGAACCGGTTTCTTGCTTATATACTCCCCTGAACCGGTTCAACCCATGGCTTGACCCGTTGCTTGACCCTACCCAGTCCGTTCTAGGTGTTTTGAGCCCAATAACTGTCCTGAGCCCTTTCCTGCACGTTTTGATATGCGCACCCCCTTTGTATCTGCTGTTCTTGTTGATTTTCGCTATTTGCACCCCTGTCCACTTAATCCTTTTATGAAAAATCCTAAAAAAATTTCTATGTGTTCTTAATGTTTCTTTTAACATGTTTTTTGACATTTTTTGTGCTAAAAATTGAGAAAAGTATTTGAAGCATTTTTTCCCATTTTTTGTTAGAATTAGTATTTTTCTTGCATTTTTTTTAGTCCAAAAAACCTTTAAAAACTTCCAAAAAATTCATGTAGGCTTCTTGGTATTTTTGTAGCATTGTGTGGTAATTTTCACATTTTAAAATTGGTTAAAAAACGAGGTGTTAATTTTTCTTGCTATTTTTGTCATATTTTGTGCTAAAAATGAATAAAACTTTGCTTGATTTCAATCCTATTGCTTGATGAATATTAGTGACCAATGTCTCTTGACTTCATAGAGTTTAGCCACTGTTTGTGTTTAATTTTGTTGCATAATTGTGAATTTTGGTAGGTTACTTAGCTTACAAGTTAGTTGTGTAGTTAAATAATGTAAATATGCTTAAAATTTGTTTTAAAATGCCAATTAAACCATGTTGCCTTAATTCCCATTCCAAGACTTGATTCTAAACCTTTAAAAATGTATTGGAATGTGAGAATAATAGGTCATATGGTTCTTGCATTTTATGAACACATTTTAGCCATATTTGCATTCATCTTGCCTTTATTTTCTATCCTTTATGTTCTAGTGCTTCTCTTGCTTTATTTCCTTTAATATTGTCATGTGCTACTAACTCCTTTCATTTCATGTTTCATCATTTCATAAGCATCTCCATTTCATCTCATATCCATCTCTATTTCTTTCTTGCAATTTAATTTGTACCAAAGTTAGAATGTAAATAATTAGGAGTTCTTGTAATATTTTCCCTTCTATGCTTTTAATTTCTTGGCAAAGAGGCCATAGAATGTATCTAGGATATGATGTAAAGGACAATGGACTCTAATGATGTACACCGACACAAGCACCGACACATGCACACACATCACTATATAGCTAGAATATGCATGTTTAGATGTATGCTTAGGATTGTATGTTTAGATGAATGCCTAGGATTTATACTTAGAAAAAACCAATTTTCCAAAAAATATGAACAAACTTCACTCAAAACTTTTTTTCATAATAAACCTTGGGGTCAAAACCCCATTGAATTTTCCTTTTATTTTCTTAATCAAAATTCAATGAAAAATAATCAAATTTTGACTTCTTTTGCAAATAACTAATCAAACCCCACTCTTTTCTAAATCTCATGCCCTTGAGGCCTCTTTCTATTCTTCAAAATCCATTTTCAAACTTAAAATCAACCAACAAAAACAAAAACATTTTTTGAGAGAGAACTACGGTGGATTTGATCCCTTAAACGGGTACGTAGGCAAGGAACAAAATTCCTTCAATTCAAATAAAATAAAAAATCCAAAAAACATTCTTCTCCCTCCAATTCTTCACTTAGAAACTCTTAGGCTTAATATTTTCTTTCAAAATAGCATTTAAAAATAAAGCGCGCGCGTAGAAATTAAAGACGGTTCCTATAGGATACTATAGTCGTTATGGGTGCCTAACACCTTCCCGTAGCGAAAACAACTCCCGGACCTCAATTCTCAAGGGTTTTGCTTACTTTTTCCCTTCCCAAGAAAAAATAAGATATCACCGGTTTAAAAGGTTCAAACGTAATCAATGTTTGACACCCGAAAACCAAGATAAAACAGCTGGCGACTTCACTGGGGAGATTCGAGAGTTACGCCTAGTCTTTATTTCCACGCTTGCGCTTGTATTTTTACTTGCTTCTTTTACTTGCTTTCCTATGTGAATAAATGTATAATTTCTTGCAAACGTGTGGGGTGAGAATATCAAAAGTCCTGCACCCGGGCTGAGTGAACTTAGGATTTAGGAGGGATATAATCGACAATTCATTCCGGGGGTTGCCTCGTGTTTTGGATTATGCGATCAATCCCACATAGCTGAGGCATTTTGGGGGTGATGTTGTCGGCGCGTGTTGTCGCGTTTAGGCACTTTACTTCTAATTGTTCTATGACGCTATGAACCGTAGATAACCAAACCCATCCATGGCCATTTTTTTAGGATGTAGTGCGGTGGCTAAACCGAGTGTTGTCTCGAGTTTTAGTCGTCACGCGATACTACACTCAAGTTAGACCTTCCACGTATAATCATGGAGCGAGTGTTGTCTCGTGACACCATGAGATACGTCGGAGAGGTTGCAACTTGGGAACCTTTTTAGAACCCGGTTACTATTTCCTAAAGCCTTAGATTCACCGGACGCCGTGTCCACCCATGACTCCTCGACTTTGAACTTCAAACCCACCATGTTTTCTCTGAACTTGTACATAATCATGCATTCATGCATACATGCATACATGCATAAACTTTTTGTCATGCATTGTTATCGAAGGGCTTAGACCAGTTGAATTTGTAAACATTGTAGGGATGAAGATGACTAAGTCCTACAAGTTCAAGGAAGTGGATTTGGCTAGTTTGAGAGATTTGGCACTCAAGATTGAGGATCCAACTGGTTTCCGACGTCGTTACGGGGCTCTACTCCCTATTCTCCATACTAATGTGGATGAGAAGCTTGTGCACACTCTAGTGCAATTCTATGATCAGGGGTATCGGTGCTTCACTTTCCCAGACTTTCAGTTGGTACCTACTCTAGAGGCTTATTCTTCCTTGATGGGTTTATCTATTGCTAAGGAGATACCTTTCTCAGGACCTGAAAATCCTCCTCCTCCATTGGTTATTGCTAAAGATCTCTATCTCAAGACCACGGACGTCTCCAAGAATCTTGTCACTAAGGCACGCATCCAAGGGTTCACTTCAGAGTATCTTCTTGGGAAAGCCAACCTCAATACCACTTGTCAGGACACTCTTGAGGCTATTCTTGCACTCCTCATCTATGGGCTTATTCTCTTTCCGAATCTTGATGGCTTCGTGGACATGAATGCTATTATGATCTTTCACTCCAAGAATCCGGTTCCTACTTTACTAGCTGACACATACCATGCTATTCACGATCGTTCTAACAAAGGTCGTGGATACATTCTTTGTTGTGTGCCTCTCCTCTATAGGTGGTTTATTTCGCACCTTCCGCAGTCTTTCCACGACAATCCGAGGAATTGGTCTATTTCACAGAGGATTATGGCTCTCACTCCTAATGAAGTAGTTTGGCTTACTCCCGCTTCTAGGGTCAAGGAAATCATCTTTGGTGGTGGAAAGTTTCTTAATGTACCTCTTCTTGGTACCCGGGGTGGAATCAACTATAACCCGGAGCTTGCTTTGCGACAATTTGGTTTCCCGATGAAAGATAAGCCCATCAATCTTGCTACAGCTCCTTACTTCTTTCACTACTCTAGTGCTCCCACCGGAATTAGAGAGGATTTCATGCAAGCTTGGACTAAGCTTCGGAAGAAAGAGGTGAAGCATATGGGTGTAAGGTCCGGTATTGCTCATGAGGCTTATACACAGTGGGTGATAAACCAAGCTGAGGAGATTGGTATGCCTTACCCCTCTATGAGATATGTGTCTGCAACTGTTCCTACCATGCCTTTGCCTCTACTCCCACCTACCCAGGAGATGTATCAGGAGCATCTAGCTATGGAGAGTCGGGAGAAGCATCAGTGGAGAGCTAGATACTATGAGGCTGAGAACTTGATCATGACTTTGGATGGAAAGGGTGAGCAGCAGACTCATGAGGTCTTGACACTGAAGAAAGAGTTAGCTAAGGCTAAGAGAGAGATTGAGGAGAAAGATAGACTGCTTATGAGGGACTCCAAGAGAGCTAGGGGTGCCCGTGACTTCTATGCACGATACTGCAGCTATGAGTCCGACTCTGAGGACGACGCTTCCACTTCCTATGCTTGAGGATTTCCATTTTCTGTTGTTATTTCCATTTGTTTATGTTGAAATTGTCCTGTAAAACTGTATGTTGGTTGTTTGTTTCCCGTTTATGTTAATTTTTGTTTAGTAATGTTTACGAGTTTATAATTTGTCTAAAACCCTTCGATGACACAAAAAGAGTCTTTTTTGCATATGCATTAACACATTTCATGCATCATATGCATTCATTGGCTACAAAAAACTTCTCCCGTGCTCATTGCCTCCTGGTTTTGTCCGCCGCAGTCTGAAAAGTGGCTCGTGTTCGCAAAGTCTACCAACCAGATAGAATTCATCAAACAAGATTTCACAAGAGAAGGATAATGGCTAATTTTGAAGAAGAGAATGCTCAGCTCCGTGCCGAATTGGCTGCTATGAAAGAAGACTTGGCTAAGGCTCACGACGCTATGTCCGCTATGATGGCTTCACAAGAACAGCCAGCCACTTCTATTCCAGTTACTGCTGAGGTGATTCCCTCTATCCCACTATCTACTGTGGCTACTGATGCTCGTTTTGTTATGCCCAACGGCCGTCCTTATGGCCTCTCAGCTTACTACTCTCCTAATACTGCTGCTGGTGTCTCTGGTTTTGCTGGTCAAGGACAGATTCCTGTGTCTACTGCTATGCCGCAAGTAACCACTGTTGTTACCGACCCTATTGTACACACTGTGCAACAGGTGATTGATGTTGATACTCCGCGTGGACAAGATCCCGCAATGGAAGCTATGAAGAGACAGTTAAGGGAGTTGGCTGGAGAACTCCGTGAGGTCAAGGCTAGCCGGGGAAACAATGGTGCTCCTGCTAAAGCTCGTGATCTATGCTTGGTATCCCGATTTGAGGTTCCTAAGAAATTCAAAGAGCCAGAATTTGACAAGTACAATGGGACTTCTTTCCCACATAACCATGTCATCCGGTATGTCCGAAAGATGGCTAACTACGCCGACAATGATGCACTGATGATCCACTGCTTTCAGAGTAGCTTGACAGATGACGCAGCAGATTGGTACACTAGTCTGAGCAAAGACAACATTCATACTTTTGAGGAACTCGCTGCTGCTTTTGAAGGTCAATATGAGTTCAACACCCGTCTGAGGCCAAACAGGGACTCCCTCAAAGCCCTATCTCAGAAATCAGATGAAACATTCCGTGAATATGCTCAAAGGTGGAGAGGGGCAGCTGCCCGTGTTTCTCCTCGACTTGATGAGGAAGAATTGACACAGACATTCCTGAAGACTCTGAAGAAGGAATATAAAGAGAGAATGATAGTCTCTGCTCCGAACAACTTCTCTGATATGGTTACAATGGGAACTCGCCTAGAGGAGGCTGTCTGAGATGGTATTATTGTCCTTGAGAAGGGTGAATCCTCAAACAGTGCCCCAAAGAAGTACGGTAACGGTCATCATAAGAGGAAAGAATCTGAAGTAGGGATGGTATCTGGCAACCCATCTGCAGCTGCTACACAATTACCTCTGCCCTATCACTACATGCAGTACTCTCAACATCCTTTCTTCCCACCATTCTACCAGCAATATCCTCTACCGCCGGGTCAACCACCAATGCCCGTCAATGCCATTCCTCAACAAGTACAACAACAGCCTCCTGCTCAACAGCAACGGCAGCAACAACAGGGTCCCCGACCCAAACCTTCTTTTCCACAAATACCAATGCGGTATGGTGAGCTGCTCCCAACTCTACTTGCTAAGGGACACTGCGTCACCAGACCAGGCAAGCCTCCGCCTAATCCATTGCCTCCCAGGTTCCGTCAAGACCTAACATGTGAATTCCATCAGGGTGCTCAAGGCCATGATGTCGAAGGCTGCTTTGCTCTGAAATATATTGTGAAGGATCTGATAGAAAAGGGACGGTTGACTTTTGAGAATAGTGTTCCTCATGTCCTTGACAACCCGCTTCCAAACCATGCTGCTGTCAACATGATTGAAGCCTTTGAAGGGGTTCCCGTTCATCAAGAGGATCCCATGTTGGATGTCCGCAATGTCGTTACTCCCTTGGTGCCATTACATGTCAAACTTTGCCAGGCTTCTCTGTTCAAACATGATCATGCTTCTTGTTCAGAATGTCTGCAGAACCCTATGGGCTGTTGTGTTGTGCAAAATGACATCCAGAGTCTGATGGATGACAAGCATTTGATTACTAGTGATGTATGTGTGATTGTACCAGTGTTCCATGACTCTCCTGTTGAAGGTGTATCTCAGGCAAAGAATGTTGAGCCTTTGGTGATCAGGCTACCTGGTCCGGTATCTTATACCTCTACCAAAGCAATTCCCTACAAATACAATGCAACCATGGTTGAGAACGGAGTGGAAGTACCTCTGGTATCCCCAGCTACAATTGACAATGTTGCCGGTGAAATTACAACTCTGAGAAGTGGAAAGGTCCGTCCTCCCTTGTTTCAAAAGAAAGTGGTGACACCTATTGCCACGGCAACTCCACCAGTTGCCCCTCCTGTTGACAAGAACACTGGCCCAGCAGGCCAATCTATTGAAGAGTCCAATCTGGACGAAATCCTAAGACTTATCAAGAAAAGTGACTATAAGATTGTTGACCAGCTGCTACAAACCCCATCAAAGATATCCATCTTGTCTCTACTTATGAGCTCAGAAGCTCACAGGAAGGTGTTAATGAAGATACTGGAGCAAGCTTATGTTGACCACGAAGTCTCTGTGGATCAATTTGATGGGATAGTGAGTAATATTACTGCCTGCAACAACTTGGGGTTTGGTGACGATGAGCTCCCCGAAGCAGGGAAACGCCACAACTTGGCTCTACATATCTCGGTGCACTGTGGGTCTGATATGATATCCAACGTATTGGTGGACACTGGATCGTCTCTGAATGTAATGCCTGAATCCACACTAAGGCAATTGAGCCATCATGGAATTTCTCTGAGGGGTAGCAGTTATCTGGTTAAAGCTTTTGATGGATCCCGCAAGGATGTTCTCGGGGAAGTGGACTTGCCAATCACCGTTGGTCCCGAGACATTTCAAATAACTTTCCAAGTCATGGATATCAATGCCTCTTACAGCTGTCTCCTCGGAAGACCATGGATCCATGACGCTGGAGCAGTCACATCCACTTTGCATCAGAAGCTCAAGTTCATGAGGAACGGTAAGGTTGTCACTGTACATGGTGAGGAGGCATTTCTGGTTAGCCAAGTATCATCGTTCTCTTGTGTTGAAGCAGGGTCCGCAGAAGGGACGTCATTCCAAGGCTTGACTGTCGAGGGTGCAGAACCCCGAAGGGCTGGTGCTAGCATGGCCTCACTGAAAGATGCCCAGCGGGCTGTCCAAGCAGGGCAAGCTGCTGGCTGGGGCAAGGTGATTCAGATCTTGGAAAACAAGCGTAAAGAGGGCCTTGGATTCTCCCCGACATCTGCTGTTTCAAAGGGAACTTTCTACAGTGCCGGGTACATCAATGCTATCACTGAAAATGCTGCTGGAGGTGGTTACGTGCCTACCTTTGTTATACCAGGAGGCACTATGAGAAATTGGGAAGCCATTGATGTCCCTTTAGTCATGCATGCTTCCATGTAATGTGTTTTGTTGCTCATGTTTTTTGTTTTCAAAATAACAATCCTTTCGCTCTGCCCAAGGCGAAAGTGATATCATTGTAAGGGCATGTTTGTTTCGGCATTGCCGTTTTCAATAAAAGTTGTCGTTTTTCTCACGACTCTTTGCTTTTTACTTTTTAGTGCCTTTTTCTTGGAAATAATGGTAATGCCAGAAAAAACCAAAACATCTGTATTTTCTTATTAATTTCAAAAAATCTGCATAGAAAAACATTTTTCTAAAATCATCCCAATCATATTATGCAGATTGAACCACAATAAACCCGTTGAACACAGTGACCCTATGGTTCCTCCAAATTTTGAATTCCCTGTATATGAAGCTGAAGATGAGGATGATGATTATGAAGAGATACCGTATGAGATCACTCGACTGCTTGAGCAAGAAAGAAGAGCCATTCAGCCTCACCAGGAAGAGATTGAGCTTATCAACCTGGGTACTGAAGAAAACAAGCGAGAAATCAAGATTGGTGCAGCACTCGAGCCAGAGGTGAAAAGGAAGATTATTCAGCTTCTCCATGATTATCCAGATGTCTTTGCATGGTCCTATGAAGATATGCCGGGTCTAGATCCCAAGATTGTGGAACACCGAATACCGACAAGACCTGAATGTCCTCCTGTCAAACAGAAATTGAGAAGGTCTCGTCCAGACATGGCTCTTAAGATCAAGGCTGAAGTACAAAAGCAAATTGATGCGGGTTTCCTTATGACAGCTGAATACCCTGAGTGGATTGCCAACATCGTACCAGTACCAAAGAAAGATGGGAAAGTTCGAATGTGTGTTGATTACAGAGATTTGAATAAAGCCAGTCCAAAAGATAACTTCCCATTGCCTCATATTGATGTGCTTGTTGACAGTACTGCTCAGTCCAAAGTGTTCTCCTTCATGGATGGTTTCTCTGGTTATAATCAGATACGAATGTCTCCTGAAGATAGAGAAAAGACGTCCTTCATCACTCCGTGGGGAACGTTCTGTTATAAAGTGATGCCGTTTGGCTTGATAAATGCTGGTGCCACCTATCAAAGAGGTATGACAACTCTGTTTCATGATATGATTCACAAAGAGATTGAAGTATATGTTGATGATATAATTGTAAAGTCAAGTGATGAAGAGCAACATGTTGTGTATTTGAAAAAGATGTTTGAAAGATTGAGAAAGTACAAGCTGCGATTGAATCCTAACAAGTGCACATTTGGTGTAAGATCTGGAAAGTTGCTAGGCTTCATTGTCAGCCAGAGAGGCATTGAAGTTGATCCTGACAAAGTCCGAGCCATCAGAGAGATGCCGGCCCCTCAAACTGAGAAGCAAGTCAGAGGTTTCCTCGGACGTCTGAACTATATTTCAAGATTCATATTTCACATGACTACTACATGTGGACCAATTTTCAAACTGCTTAGAAAGAACCAGCCAGTTGTGTGGAATGATGAATGTCAGGAAGCTTTTGATAGCATTAAAGAATACCTGCTGGAGCCACCTATCCTTGTCCCGCCAGTGGAAGGAAGGCCTTTGATTATGTATCTGTCAGTGTTAGACGATTCAGTGGGCTGTGTTCTCGGTCAACAAGATGAGACTGGTAAGAAAGAGCATGCTATCTACTATCTGAGCAAGAAGTTCACCGACTGTGAGACTCGGTATACAATGCTTGAAAAAACTTGTTGTGCTTTAGCTTGGGCTGCCAAACGCCTGCGTCATTATATGGTGAATCATACAACTTGGTTGATATCCCGAATGGATCCAATCAAGTACATCTTTGAGAAACCTGCTGTTACTGGAAAGATCGCACGTTGGCAAATGTTGTTGTCTGAATATGATATTGTGTACAAAGCTCAGAAAGCAATCAAGGGAAGCATCCTTGCTGAGCATCTTGCTTGTCAACCTCTTGATGATTACCAGCCAATTAAATTTGATTTCCCTGATGAAGAGATTATGTATCTAAAAGCAAAAGACTGTGAAGAACCACTGATCAATGAAGGGCCAGATCCCAATAGCAAATGGGGATTAGTGTTTGATGGTGCTGTTAATGCTTATGGTAAAGGAATTGGAGCCATCATTGTAACTCCGCAGGGGCACCACATTCCTTTCACCGCTCGAATAACTTTCGAATGCACAAACAACATAGCTGAATATGAAGCATGCATCTTGGGCATTGAAGAAGCCCTTGACCTGAGAATCAAACACCTTGACATCTATGGGGATTCTGCACTTGTTATTAATCAGATAAAGGGTGAGTGGGAGACTCATCATGAGAAGTTGATCCCATACCGTGACTACGCAAGACGTCTGTTGACATACTTTACCAAGGTTGAGCTGCACCACATCCCTCGGGATGAAAATCAGATGGCTGACGCTCTTGCTACTCTGTCTTCCATGTTTCGTGTCAATCACTGGAATGATGTGCCCGTGATCAAAGTGCAGCGTCTTGATAGACCCGCTCATGTGTTTACTATTGAAAATATGCCAGATCAAGCTGACAAAGATGGGAATGACAAAAAGCCTTGGTATTACAACATCAAACAATTCTTGCAGAATCGTGAATATCCACCTGGTGCTTCCAACAGGGATAAAAAGACTTTGAGACGATGGGCTAGTAGATTCCTTCTGGACGGAGAAATCCTATACAAGAGGAACTATGACATGGTCTTGTTGAGATGTGTTGACAAACAAGAAGCTGAGAGATTGATGCATGATGTACATGATGGTACTTTTGGGACCCATGCTTCGGGTCATACCATGTCAAGGAAATTGTTAAGAGCCGGCTATTACTGGATAACTATGGAGCGTGACTGCAACAAACATGCTAAGAGATGTCACAAGTGTCAAATTTATGCTGACAAGATTCATGTGCCTCCGCACGCCCTCAATGTTATATCTTCCCCATGGCGTTTTTCTATGTGGGGCATTGACATGATCGGAAGAATTGAACCGAAGGCTTCCAATGGACATCGTTTCATTCTAGTGGCAATTGACTATTTCACCAAGTGGGTTGAAGCGGCTTCCTATGCCAATGTGACCAATCAAGTGGTTGTCAAGTTTATCAAGAATAACATCATCTGTCGATATGGTGTTCCCAACAAGATTATCACTGACAATGGTTCCAATCTGAACAATAGCATGATGCAAGCTTTATGTGAAGAATTCAAAATTGAACATCACAACTCTTCTCCTTAAAGACCTCAGATGAATGGTGCAGTTGAGGCCGCTAACAAGAACATCAAGAAGATTGTTCAGAAGATGGTCACTACTTACAAAGACTGGCATGAAATGCTACCTTTTGCCTTGCATGGTTACCGTACTACAGTGCGCAGTTCAACCGGGGCAACCCCCTTCTCTCTGGTATATGGCATGGAAGCAGTTCTCCCTCTGGAAGTGGAGATTCCATCTCTTCGAGTGATCATGGAAGCAAAGTTGACTGAGGCTGAATGGTGTCGAAGTCGGTACGATCAATTGAATCTGATTGAAGAGAAACGTATGGATGCTATGACTCATGGACAGTTGTATCAAGTGCGAATGAAGAATGCTTTTGACAAGAAAGTCCGACCTCGAGAATTCAAGGAAGGCGAACTCGTATTGAAAAGAAGGATAAGTCAACAACCCGACCCAAGGGGCAAGTGGACACCTAACTATGAAGGTCCTTATGTTGTCAAGAAGGCTTTCTCTGGTGGTGCTTTGATTCTTACACACATGGATGGTGTTGAACTCCCAAATCCTGTTAATGCCGATATAGTCAAGAAATACTTTGTCTAGAAAGAAAAGAACAGCGCGGTAGGTTGAAAACCCGAAAGGGCGGCCTAGGCAAAAATGCGCTTCCCGGTGGATCGAAAACCCGAAAGGGCGATCCAGGCAAAAGTTAGGGACAAAAAAAAATGAATATGAAAGGGCTCGCTGAGATTGTACGCAACTCAGGCAAGAATGAGCGCCTCGATGAGCCGAAAACCCGAAAGGGCGGTTCATGCAAAAATGAGGTTGACAATAAAAGACAAGTAACTATATCTGGCAAATCACCATCACTCCTTGGGACATCTGCAACTGTCAATGGTCGTCTTCATCAGAGGCTTCTGTACTTGTGAATTCAAAATTTCTATGAAATGTAGCGGTCATCGTGTTCAATGTATCACCAACCAATAAAATTACCATTTTCCAAGCTTTGTAAATCCGTGAAGTCATGCCTTTGGCTGACTTTCACTCTTCTACATCAATTTGAGCCTGTGCTTTTGTTTGAAACTCTATTTTTCTTTCTATTTTCAATGCTATATACAAAACATTTTCTTTCTATTTGATAATGTCAATGTCTGAAACAAACATCTTTGAAAATTGAAAAGTCTTTTTTGTCTATTTTGAAAGCAAACCTGAGCAACAGGGTACATTTCAATGAAACATGCATGAATGAATGAATGTCAATGTCTATTTCAATACATGTTACAAGCAGGTTACTCCCCGGGATGATCTGTGGTCAATGGCAAGAATGAAAAAACAGAATGAAAATGAAAGGAAAAATGGAAAAATGCAAATAAAAAGCTCGCTAAGTTGAAAACCCGAAAGGGCGGCTTAGGAAAAAATGAACACCCCGCTGATTGACAACCTATGAAGGCAATTCAGGCAAAAATGGGGCAATGAAAAGAATCTTATTCCCCGGTGAATCGAAAACCCGAAAGGGCGGTTCAGGCAAAAATGGGGTTTGAAAATGAAAAATGAAAAGAACATTGAAAAAGCATTGACCACAGATGCGAACATCCAATGTTTACCCAGCACTGACACGCCTAGCAACGGCGACCTGTATCCAAGGACTTTCCAAGGGTCTCTCCTCTACAAGTTTTATTGCCCTCAGCCATGGTTTCGATACGTCTCTCAACGACGGTCTCTCCAAAGAGGTTTTTCCCCTGTGAATATGTTGCAGCACGAGCCACTACGTGCCCAATCTTCCAATGTTTTGTCTGTCTTTGTGAAACTTCTCCGCCCAAACTGCCAATCAATCATGCATTCCAAGCATTCATACATGCATAATCATGCATTTTATGTGCTCATACATCCAATAATCTTGCTATACCATACATACATGTTGCATATCCAACTGTCAACTGTCAAATTCAATTTCAATTTCAATTCCAATTCCAATGTCAAATTCAATTCAATTTCAACTCTCAAATTCGATGCAATCTCAACTTTCCAATCTCAATTTCAAACCATGTCAAATGTCAAATGTCAATGTCAATGACAAATATCCAATTTCCAATTCCAATGCCAATTCCAATGACAATTCCAATGTCAATCTCCAACTTCAATCCAATGTCAATGCCAAATATCCAATTTCCAATTCCAATGCCAATTCCAATGACAATTCCAATGTCAATCTCCAACTTCAATCCAATGTCAATGCCAAATATCCAATTTCCAATTCCAATGCCAATTCCAATGACAATTCCAATGTCAATCTCCAACTTCAATCCAATGTCAATGCCAAATTTCCAATCTCCAATTTCAATTCCAATTTCAATGTCAATCTCCAATGACAATCTCCAATGACAATCTCCAATGTCAATGTCAAATGTCAATGTCAATGTCAATGTCAATTTTCAATTCAATCCCAATGTCAATTGCAACTCTCCAATCCGATGTCTATGTCTATGTCTATGTCTCTGTTCAATCTCAACTTTCAATCCCTCTTCCAATGTCAATTTTCAATTCAAATCAATGTCAATTTACTCTCAATTTACTCTTGGGCCAACAAAAATGGTCATGTCTATTTTCAAATCAAGTCAATAACAATTTACCCTCAATTGGTATCTTGTTAAGCCAGACTTTCAATTAGTATCTTGTTACCGGTCAAGTGCCAGGTTCGAGCCAAAAAGAACCACTTGTACCTACTTGTATACCTATGCTTCCGGACAAACGGCAAGTTCGATTTGAAGAACAGTTTGTACCCAGCTCATGCTTTGTTATCAGTCAGACGACAAGTTCAATCTGAAGAACAGTTTGTACCCAGCTTATGCTTTGTTATCGGTCAAACGACAAGTTCGTTCTAAGAGAACAGTCTGCACTCTCCCACATGATGTGGTGATAATCCAACAAGCAAGTTCGATCCAAAGAAACAGCTTGTATCAACCCTTTTGTCTATGTCTCCAGCCAAACAGCCAGTTCAATCCAAAAGAACAGCTTGTGTCTGTCTATCTGTTTGTATTTTCAACCAAGTGTCAAGTTCGATCCAAAGAACAGCTCGTATCTGCCTATGTGTCTATGTTTCCGGTCAAGTGCCAAGTTCAATTCCAAGAACAGCTTGCACCTATCTCTTGTTTTGTATCCCTTGGTCAAGTGACTAGTTCGACCCAAAGAACAGCTTGTACCTTATTCCCTATCCCTGGGTTTGTCTACCCTGTCAGTGTTTATCTGAATCCCCAGTGACATGACAGGTTCCATAGACTCCAGTCGTTTGTCTTGCATTCATAATCAAAATGTTGCATGCCATTCATATTTTGACAATCTGAAAACGTATTTTTACGTCCAAAAACAGTGCAAATGTTAATATTTAAGTATCTTCGTCCCGTCAACTCTAAGACTTCGTCTCTTGACTCTCCGGACAAAGAAACTTAAATAGAGGCAGCTGTTATACCCTAATTTTGGACCTAAAAATACTAATCAATCTTTCCTTTCTTGCATTTCAAGTTATTTGAACTGTCTCTGATCAACTGCATCTTTCTCTGCATTCTATTTCAATGTTATTTGCAAAATTCACATGTAAGGGCATTTTAGTCATTTCCTATGTCAAATTTCTCTCAGTCTTTCAAAAATTTGTTTAACTCCTTTCAAATAGGTTGAATGAGTCTCCATTTCAATTCTATGTCAAAATCCATTTTTAAATTGCATTTGAAGTCGTTTTGAGTCAGTTTTGCCCCTAAGGGCATTTTAGTCTTTTCATATGTTAAATCACTGTCTAAATCCTAAAAATTGTCTCTGAGTCTTTTAATTTTGCTTGTATGAGTCTTTGATTCAATTCCTGTTAAAAATCTATTTTTTCAATTGCATCTGAGTCATTTTTTAGTCGTTTTAGCCCTAGGGGCATTTTGGTCATTTCACACGAAATTTCGGCAGAGAGGTACTTTAAAGTACCTCATTTAGGCCATTGGTTCATTTTAGTCCGTTTTGTCAAATTTTAGTCGTTTCGCTTTACGTTTATTTCAAATTACGTTTTTTAAATCAATTTTATTATTTTTTTTTTGTTTTAAAGTCCAAAACTTCCAAAAAAATTGCATTCAAGTCCTCCTAAGTTCTAAATTTTACCTTTAAACCTTTTTTAAATTCTTTTTTCAAAAGTCTTTTTTTTAAGTCCTTCGAAGTTTTTTTGTCAGTCCTTTTGTCCAAAATGTTTTGCAGAACAGTCCTTTGCCTAAATTGCAGGGTAGTCCCCCAACTTTCAAAATTGCAGAAAGGGTCCCAAAGTCCAAAAATAGTCAAGGCCGAGCCAAACAAGTCCAGTTCCAGGTGTCATAAGGCCATTGGTCCAGAATGTTACACTTAGCCTATAAATAGAGGCCACATCACCAATCACGCAGGGTTTTTTCACCACACAATCATTGCCAACTCATCAATAACAGAATCACCTTTCTCTCTCTTCCAACTCTCTCCGCCGTAACAAACTATTACGGCCACCACAGTCACCACCGTAACTGAATTGAACCACCGCAACAAATACCAAATCACAACAAGTTTTTCACAAAGTTCGAACCAATTCATCACAAATTCATAGAGCTTCGTCATAGAAAACCAAAATCCAGGGTTTGATAGCAAAAACAATGGGAATAGAAGCGTTTGTTTCGAAGAGTTCTCAGTGATTCTTACGAGAATCATCATCATTGAACTTCGAATCTCTGCAATTCAAGCGTGAATCCGCCACCGAAGTAGCGAATCACGCGATCACAGAGAGATTGGGAAGAGAAGAAGAAGAATCAAAGGGAATCTGAACTAGCGAAGAGGAAAAAGGGGAAGAACTGATTTATTTTCAGTTTCGGAGTAAAGCTTACCACAAAACATCAAAAGAAGATTCAGAGTCCAAGTTTCTCCGAAGAATCCAGTTCGAATCTCCAATCAAACTCAAGTAAGTCCATAAAACCTCCTCGTTTCTTCATATAATCATCATCGAAGGTTTAATTGCGAAAATAAACGGTGAATCAAAGAGGATTTCGAAAAGACTCCAAAAAAAATTTTGAAACGAAACCCTAGGGCACAAAATCTCAGGGATTCACCGTTTGTTTTACGAAACAAAGTTCAGATTCGTAATCAGCGAAGGAAACGAGTTAGATCAGGGTTTAATTCCAAGAATTTCGAGAAAAAGTTCGAAACCCTAAAAACGAAGGATAAAAGTCCGATCTACATCGTTTTCTCCATGTTCTCACAAAAATAACCTTGGATTCGTAAAGAGGGAAGGAAGACGGATGTTTTCATGTAAAATTTTCTTTCAGATCGTCGGAGAAGATGAATGTTCATCTTCCTCCGCCGTTCCTCCGCCGTCCTTCCCAGTTTCCGGCCAGGGTTAGGTTGCAGAGGTTTTAGAGAGAGAGAAGAGAGTGTTTGTGACTTAGAGAGAGAAAGAGAGGGTTGAAATGAAGGTTGAACCGGTTTCTTGCTTATATACTCCCCTGAACCGGTTCAACCCATGGCTTGACCCGTTGCTTGACCCTACCCAGTCCGTTCTAGGTGTTTTGAGCCCAATAACTGTCCTGAGCCCTTTCCTGCACGTTTTGATATGCGCACCCCCTTTGTATCTGCTGTTCTTGTTGATTTTCGCTATTTGCACCCCTGTCCACTTAATCCTTTTATGAAAAATCCTAAAAATTTTTCTATGTGTTCTTAATGTTTCTTTTAACATGTTTTTTGACATTTTTTGTGCTAAAAATTGAGAAAAGTATTTGAAGCATTTTTTCCCATTTTTTGTTAGAATTAGTATTTTTCTTGCATTTTTTTTAGTCCAAAAAACCTTTAAAAACTTCCAAAAAATTCATGTAGGCTTCTTGGTATTTTTGTAGCATTGTGTGGTAATTTTCACATTTTAAAATTGGTTAAAAAATGAGGTGTTAATTTTTCTTGCTATTTTTGTCATATTTTGTGCTAAAAATGAATAAAACTTTGCTTGATTTCAATCCTATTGCTTGATGAATATTAGTGACCAATGTCTCTTGACTTCATAGAGTTTAGCCACTGTTTGTGTTTAATTTTGTTGCATAATTGTGAATTTTGGTAGGTTACTTAGCTTACAAGTTAGTTGTGTAGTTAAATAATGTAAATATGCTTAAAATTTGTTTTAAAATGCCAATTAAACCATGTTGCCTTAATTCCCATTCCAAGACTTGATTCTAAACCTTTAAAAATGTATTGGAATGTGAGAATAATAGGTCATATGGTTCTTGCATTTTATGAACACATTTTAGCCATATTTGCATTCATCTTGCCTTTATTTTCTATCCTTTATGTTCTAGTGCTTCTCTTGCTTTATTTCCTTTAATATTGTCATGTGCTACTAACTCCTTTCATTTCATGTTTCATCATTTCATAAGCATCTCCATTTCATCTCATATCCATCTCTATTTCTTTCTTGCAATTTAATTTGTACCAAAGTTAGAATGTAAATAATTAGGAGTTCTTGTAATATTTTCCCTTCTATGCTTTTAATTTCTTGGCAAAGAGGCCATAGAATGTATCTAGGATATGATGTAAAGGACAATGGACTCTAATGATGTACACCGACACAAGCACCGACACATGCACACACATCACTATATAGCTAGAATATGCATGTTTAGATGTATGCTTAGGATTGTATGTTTAGATGAATGCCTAGGATTTATACTTAGAAAAAACCAATTTTCCAAAAAATATGAACAAACTTCACTCAAAACTTTTTTTCATAATAAACCTTGGGGTCAAAACCCCATTGAATTTTCCTTTTATTTTCTTAATCAAAATTCAATGAAAAATAATCAAACTTTGACTTCTTTTGCAAATAACTAATCAAACCCCACTCTTTTCTAAATCTCATGCCCTTGAGGCCTCTTTCTATTCTTCAAAATCCATTTTCAAACTTAAAATCAACCAACAAAAACAAAAACATTTTTTGAGAGAGAACTACGGTGGATTTGATCCCTTAAACGGGTACGTAGGCAAGGAACAAAATTCCTTCAATTCAAATAAAATAAAAAATCCAAAAAACATTCTTCTCCCTCCAATTCTTCACTTAGAAACTCTTAGGCTTAATATTTTCTTTCAAAATAGCATTTAAAAATAAAGCGCGCGCGTAGAAATTAAAGACGGTTCCTATAGGATACTATAGTCGTTATGGGTGCCTAACACCTTCCCGTAGCGAAAACAACTCCCGGACCTCGATTCTCAAGGGTTTTGCTTACTTTTTCCCTTCCCAAGAAAAAATAAGATATCACCGGTTTAAAAGGTTCAAACGTAATCAATGTTTGACACCCGAAAACCAAGATAAAACAAACATAACATCTTTGCAACTACTAAAAATGGAGAAAATATAACAATGAAGCGGAGAAAATCTATATAAATAATCAATCATTATTGAGATTTTAACACCAGTTCTTTGTAAGATTTGTATTCTTTCTTTTCGAAATTCTTTTTCAAAAACCAAGTTCACATTTTCATTGTGAGTGTTGAAAAGAGTGTAAAAGAAACCTTGTCTTTGTAAAGATTTTCATTGAGAACGTCCTCGAGGGTCCAAGAGAGTACAATATCTGTAAGACTCCCGAGTTTAAGATCCTCTTCACTTCCATTTCTTGTTTTCTCCATCCTTTGCTAAACAATCATTAAGAAAAAAATATTAGTACACATGCAACTAAACTAAAACACAACAATGAAATAGTGAATGGAACCACAAATATTAAGGTACCAAACGGTTGAAGTATAGTTCAACCTTTCAACTGAAGTACCCATGAAAAGATAAAAACAATAGAAAAGTGTTAAATGATGCACACAACTTTCACAGTTAATGAAAGTGGCGCATTATAAATTTGTATTAAAAAAAATTATATATCAGAAAATTATTTAATATAAAATAGCCAAGTTCGAAGATAAATTACCTAAAAATCAATGGCTGTTTTTTCCGACCCTCTTTTTTTATCCCATATTCCAACTTTTTCATGCTTTATACTTTTCCTCACCTAGTTAGGAGTATTAACGGTGCGGTTTCGATTAATTTTTAGGCAAAAAATCATCCGGTTCAAAAATAAAATTATATGTGGTTTGGTTTTTGATTAATAGTTTAAAAAATTTGATCTAGTGTAATGCAATTTAATTTGGATTGATTTTTTTATATCCAATTTACAAATTGTAACCTTTTTTAATAATAATATTATAAAAATATGATAAATAATAAGTTTGATACAAAATATAGTATATGATTTATTAAAAATTAATAATACATAATAACAATGATCTTTGAGTAGATTAAGCATGTCAAGGGTGCTCATAGAACTAGACTGCAAGCTAGTGGTTGATAGCATCTTTGATAGGAACACCAATCAAGCGCAGTTTGGTAGCATTATATCTGATTGTCAGGTTTTACTACAACAACATCCAAACTGTAAGATAAGTTTTGCTAGGAGACAAACTAGTTTTGTCGCTCATACTTTAGCAGGGGTGTCAAGATTACATGCTCGTCACCAACAGTTTGATTTGTTTCCATCTTATATTAAAACTCTTTTGAGAAATGAAATAATATGAGTTTTTGATTGTAAAAAAAAAAATGATCTTTGAAACATACAAAATAGTAAAAATAAATAGATTGATTAAAGATTTTTTATAAGCAAAATATAATATATATATATATATATATATATATATATATATATATATATATATAGATAGATAGAAAAAGGGTGTGTGTAATTTAGCCTTAAGGGTGGAATAACATCCATTTTGTAAAATCTAAAAAGTTTATTACATTTCAGCCCCACTCCATTTCATTTTATACACCAATCCAAACATACCTTAAAGTTCAGTTAGCTTGAATCAATCAAGATAAAAAAAGCTAAAGAAAAGTTGTGATATAATAAATAACTAGTCGAGATACCCGTGCTACAGCACGGGTAGCGCGGCGACAGGGTACGTTGCAAAAGTAATTACTTTTATTGTTGATAGTGAAAAAATGAGTTGAAGAACAAAAAGGCAATATAAATTTATTGTAAGAAGTACATAGGAAAATATACCCTTTCTCAAAGTTACAGAATAATTATAGCAATAAGAATAGTAGACTTTTAGTATCGTCTAGTTAATCTAAATACAATAATGATGTTTTTTGCCAGGACAGAGTGACACTTGAATTCTAGAAGAGTCCTAGGAGCAATGCGATTGCATGAGCAAAATCTTCTCCATCCACTTCCAATTATAACAATTGTGGTATTTGTTTGCGGATCATTTATGAATAGCAATTTACATATTGTGACATTGTTAGCTGTTCCACATAATCTAAGATATTCTTGGTTTTTAGCTTGTAAAAAGTTCCCAAGATCAGTTGGTAAAATCTGCAACACCAATGAAATGATCATAAACATGTCATTAAGTGATTTTGTCGGAGATTCACAATATGTATGTACAATAAGGCATATTCCAGATTCTGAAATTGGATAGTCAAACATATATATATATATATATATATATATATATATATATATATATATATATATATATATAAAGTACCATAATAGATGATTTTGACATCAGCACATTGTTGGTATCATTGTTCAGATAGCTTAGCAGTCAAGTAAGCATAGTACAGTCATGTAGTTTTAAACACATAGTTAGCATATTACAAAACACAAATAAGTTTAAAAGACCCACATATGGTACTTAATAAGTTGTTCAGTTAGGTACTTGATAAGTTCAGTTAAACAACATCTAGCAAAAAGTGATTCATCACAAGAGTTTTCCTCAGTTCTTAGGCTCCAACTTTGGTTGTTTGGTCGGCTTAGGTTGCTTGGCCACCTTAGTAGATGAGAGTTGGGTAGGCTCAACATCTTGGCTAGAAGCTATCCAATCAACCTCATCCTGGGAAAGTCTCTTTGGAGGAGGGGTGGCAGAAGTAGACGATGGATCATTTTCACCGCAAAGTGACTGCTGCACATGGTTGTAGATGGAAAGTTTTTTAAGTATAATTTGGCTTTAATCTTAAATTGTATGAACTTTTGGTATTGAACTTAAAAAATGTGAGAAGTAAACACTTACAGTGTGAACAATATCAACATCTTTGTTGTCAGCATCACTAATTTGTTTGTCAGCATCACTCATTTGTCCACCTATTGCAAGCTTTGAACTCACCTACTCAAAATTGATTTTTGAATGTCAGATTAAAATGATCCAGTATATCTATAAACATGAGAATTATAAGTAATTTTTATACCTCTTCTAATCCAAATTGCTTTCTCAGGTTGGTCAAGAGTTGTTCGTTGTCACTAATTTGACTAACGGTACATGGATTCTTGCCAGGAACTGCCTTAATTTTAAAAACCTTTTCTTTGCAGACCAGCTTGTCTAGAGCTGGAGGATAAAGCTTAGGATGAAACTGAACAGCCTAAATCACGACTAAAAGTTAGGAACATATGGGTCTTTCCAACAGTGTTAAATTAGTAGTTAGGTTTAATTTTAATAAGGCATAAACATTGTTTACCTCAATCATCTCCACTTTCAAATCTTAGCAGATATCCCTACAATGGATGTGACCTCATTGTCCCATAGCAAAAACCTAGCCTTAACATCTTTGTGGATGGCTTGAACCTCAATTCTATACCTGAAAACAAAGCAATTAAACGAAAGAATGTGTTGCTACCCATAAATTATCCAATATAAATTCAAGTTTATCATTGCTTTATATATATATATATATATATATATATATATATATATATACATAGATATATATGCATATATATATATATATATATATATATATATATATATATATATATACACATATATATATACATATATATACATACATATATATACATATATATATATATATATGCATATATATAATATATATTATGTAATTTTTCAGTATGAATGAAGTATAATCTCTCTCATGACCATGTTTTATATATAGACTTGGTGGAAAATTGAAATCTTAAATGAAGAAAATGTAAATGAAAGGGATGATTATGCCGAGTATTCTCAATTCCCTCCCTTATGTTACACAACAATATCTATGCATACTTAACAACAAATAAAATGTATTGTTAATATTTACACCAAAACAGGGAACTCTCACTAAAAAATGAATAACACTTTGTGTTTTACAGTTGGTGCCCCTAGAGTGCCTAATGAGGTAATAAATGTGGTGGGCAGCAGGCAGTTTTTTCTAAGGGGGTTGGCTTGGTTTTTGGTGGCTGGCCGTGTCTGGTAGCAATTGGCTTTCCTGCAGTATTTAGCAGGCTTTCTTGCTGGCCAGCAGCTGCTAGTGTGCAGTTCAGCTGGCAGCAAGCTATGTTTTACACCAAAATTTTAAGTACTATGTTCTACACCAATTGTATTTTTTAAAAAAACTTGAAAACCAAGAGTCATACAATAGAAAACAAAGGTTATAACATCTGAAAAGCAAAACTTAGTTAAGCTAAAAGTGACTTTTTACCATCAAATTTCTTGTATTTGTTCGATTTAGGTGGAGAATCAAAGATTAAAGTTGGTTTTCCTGCAAAATTTAGCAGGTTTTCTTGCTGGACAGCAGCTGCTAGTGTGCAGTTCGCCTGCCAGCAAGCTATGTTTTACACCAAAAATTTAAGTAGTACTATGTTTTACACCAAATAGTGCATGCAATTTCACATGGTAACTTTAACATATATTCAGCAGTCATGCATTAATTATATTCTACTATCATTTGCATATTCACTTCATCACTTTTACTTATATTCACCAGTCCAGCATTAATTGATCAGTGGTCTGTGCATAACTTGAGCTAACAATTGAAATTTCTAATTGATAATAAGGCATAGAATGAACCTTGCTCTAGGCTTTTCATTAATATGGTTGCTGGTGCATTTCAGTTCACCATTGTCCAAGTGAACAGCCTTACCACAGAATTGCATCCATCATATGTCCATCCAAATTTGTTGGCATTGATCTTCTCAATTTTAGCGATAGTGACACAGACTGTTTCCTATTAGTAAGATATAAATAATGCAGAGATATTTAGCTATGAAATGATGGCTTTAAGTATATTTGAATTGATTTTGCAATGAGATATACAACTTCTTACATGTTGAACATGATTCACCTCAGAAAGAGTGAGGAAATTGACTTTAGACATGATATCAGTTTGCTGAGTAAGCTGAGAACCTTGACTAAATTGCGAACACTGTTGAGTTGGATTGACATCATCCGGTTGTTCCTCTGCAAATCTGTGTTCACATGTTAAAGATATTGTTGTGTAAGCGAATATAAGATAAACAAAACCAATTAAGAAAAGTGTGATATAAGTACAACCTCGCTTTGAATTCATTGATTTCAGGAATATCAGCATTAACAATGAGCTCAGTACCAGACCATGTGTTTGTAACACATAACGGGTAAACTCCTAATGGCCAAAATAAGATGTAATTAAAATGTATTTCAGGTTATAAATGGAAATTCAATAATTGAATGATATGAAAGGTTTCTAGTACCATGAGCAGGTTTGATCCTCCCACGTTTCACAACAACGAAGACCCTGTCATCATTGACCTTAGAGAATGAATCCATGAAGTGCTTTGCAAAATCATCCCACATACATATGTGGACCAAGTGACCACTGGTTTAAACAAAATAAAAATCAATATTATTAGTTTTATAAAGCAGAAAAGTCACTGATGTGGATATGTATGAAGTTTCTCTTCAATAATTGAAACAAACCTAGTATCCTTAAGAAGAAAAGTCACTGATTTGATTCTGCCATTATACTGATTTGTGTTGGTGACTGTTTGGAAACATCCAATGACATCTGCAAGCACAGGTAAACAAAGTTTAGTTATTATATGAACTATAAGTAGAATACCATACATGTTTTCAATTTTCTTACCTGTGAGCAAATCAGTACGGTACTTTCCAACCAATATTTCACCGAAGTCTTTGAACCTCATAGGGAGTATAGGGATTTGACGAAAATCAACTTCTTTGATAATGGTTGCACCGGTGACAGCAAGTCTGTATGGATGAGTGCATGCCTTCACAACAATATCATTTTTAAGGACCTTAAAGTTCATCATCTCATAAGTCTTATTCTTCACCAACTTTCCTTTCCATTCATCAAGTTCATCAGTTGGAACTGTAACTTGAATACTGTCACTCTGCACATGAAATTATTACAACTCATTAACAATATACTTAAAATATATTATATATAAAAATAAGATGTAAAAAGAAGTACACTATTTGACAGTAAAATGACCTGTTTATCAACCACGACCATATCGAAATGCTCTTGTCTGAATTTACCCATAACAGACCAAGCATCTGCAATCCTAACAGCAAAAGTCCAAAGATCTTTGGATTCATTGACATCTTTGATGTTGTCATAGGGACGACATACAACTTTCTTCTTTTCCAAGTTCAAAGACGTTCTGACTTCAACACCTTTGTTCTTTTCCATGTTCAAAGTTGTTCCCACTTCAACAGCTTTCTTCTTGTCCATGTTCAAACACATACCCACTTCAACAGGTAGGGGTGTAACGGTTCGATTTGGATTGGTTTTCAGTCAAAAAAATGTCCGAACCGATGAAACCTTCATCGGTTTGGATTGGTTCGGTTTTCACTATTTTTCAAAAAATAAACCGAACCAAGCTAATTGGTTCGGTTCGGTTTGGATTGGTTCAGTTGATCGGTTTGTTTAAAAACACAATTAAAAAAAATTCATATTCTCACAAAATATTTCATAGAACTTTGTATAATTATATTTCATATTTTGTTTTTTCATGTTCTCTATTTTTCAAACAACTTTTTATAACTAACCTTACTCAATATTTCATACATATGATCCAAGATTCATTCATCCATCATTCTTCAAAAACAACTTCATCAAACTCAAATATTTCAATCATCCATGATCCATACAATGTTCTTTTTAGTTTTATTTCATTTTCTAGTTCTAAGATAATCGCAAATCGCAATGCTTTCTTTTTTGAATAGCTTTTTCTAATCTTCACTAAACAATGACATATAACGTGAATAAATCAATGGTGTGGATGAACATGGAAAATAATGAAATATAATGAGTATAAATCAATGGCATAAACAAGATAAAACTGGCCAAGAGATGAACGATATCAGCAGTGATCGGTGGCGATGAACAATGGGTTTTGTGTGGTTGACAGCTAGGGTTTCTTTTTTAGTAGAAATGAAAGAGTCTGTCTGATAAGATGAGATGAAGATGAGAGAAAGTGAATGGATTAAAAATTATTTTATGTTGAACTTTAATTTTGGGTCTAACTATAAGTTTGTGTGAGGTAGGATAATATTAATAAAATAAGGAGTGTGGTTATCATCAGATTGGTTCATCGGTTTCACGGATCTCGAAATAAAAAATCATGAACCAAACCAAACTAAATTGGTTTCGATTGGTTCAGATTGGTTTCAAACCGAACCAAACAAGGTCGGATATTTTTTCGGTTTGGTTCGGTTTGAACTTTCGGTTTCGTTGGTTTTGTCCGAACCACTTACACCCCTATCAACAGGTTTCTTGTTATCCATGTTCAAGTATATGCACAATCTTAGTTAGACAAAATATGAACAATGTGACAAAGATCCAAAATTTAAGTTCTTATCATTAAAGCTAAAACAACCAAGTTTATATAGTTTTTCCAAACAACAATGGCATGAACACAACCCCTAAACCATAAAACACAAATGAGTCCACCTTTTACAAAATTGTTGATTCCTATCCATGTTCAGGCTAAAAGTCTATATGCACAAACTTAGTTAGACAAAATATGAACAATGTGACAAAGATCCAAAAATTAAGTGCTTATTATTATGAATGAAGTAAAAATGATTCTCATTATTCAATGTTAGAGAGTACAAGCATATATATACATGAAATGATAGCGCGTAATAGCTATGGTGCACTAGCTCATATGGAATACAAACTGAAACTAGGTTTAACTAGATAACTTGCTGCGCAAGTTATCTTCTATGCTAGTATCATCCAATATCCCCCCACAAGATGGAGCTTGGTAGAGGTCTAGCAAGCCCATCTTGGACAATAAAACACCAAAAGGCTGAGGTAAAAGTGATTTGGTGAAGAAATCTGCAAGTTGCTCTTTGGAGGAAACTGGGAGAAGTTTGAAAATGCCTACATGAAGCTTCTCTCTGACAATATGGCAGTCAATGTCCAAATGCTTGGTTCTTTCATGGAACACAGGGTTGGAAGCTATGTGAATGGCACTCTGATTGTCACAGAAGAGAACAGGAAGCTTAGGACATTGAATGTGGAGATCTCTAAGCAAGTAAAGGAGCCATTGAAGCTCACATGTGGCTGAAGCAAGAGCCCTGTACTCTGCCTCAGATGAGGATCTGGAAACAGTTAGTTGTTTCTTAGTTCTCCAAGATATCAATGAGTTTCCTAGAAAGAAACATTGGCCACTGATAGATCTTCTAGTATCATAACACCCTGCCCAATCAGCATCAGAAAAACCTTGTAACTGTAAAGATGAGCTTCTGGGAAAGTGAAGACCCTTGCCAGGACATCCCTTGAGGTACTTGAGCACCCTTAAAGCAGCTTGATGATGGATTTGAGTTGGTTTAGATAGAAACTGACTCAGCTGCTGTGTAATGAAGGTAATATCAGGCCTGGTAGTGGTAAGATAAAGTAACCTGCCAATCAACCTTCTATAAGAAGAAATGTCTTCATAAGGAGGTGAAGTATCAGCATGAAGCTTGATAGAAGGGTCTGAGGGTGTGGAAACAGGTTTGGAATCAATAAAACCTGAATCTGAAAGCAAATCTAGGCAGTATTTTCTCTGGCATAAAGAGATGCCCTTGTGAGAATGAGCAACTTCAAGACCAAGAAAATATTTGAGCTGACCTAGATTTTTAATCTTGAAAGATGTATGCAGAATGGATTTGATATGATCAAATTCAGATAAAGAATCACCAGCCAATATAATATCATCCACATATACAAGAAGGAGAGTGAAGGATGAATCAGTTTGTTTGATGAATAAAGAATGGTCAGAAGCTGCTTGAACAAAATGATGTTGCATTAAGATAGAAGTCAACTTCTCATACCATTTTCTGCTTGCCTGCTTAAGACCATATAAAGACTTCATCAGTTTACAAACTTGATTTGGCTTAGGAGATGAAACACCAGGTGGAAGAGTCATATAGACATCTTCCTGCAGATCTCCATGAAGGAAGGCATTGTTCACATCTAACTGATGTAAATGCCAATGCTTAATGGATGCCAAGGCAAGAACTAATCTGACAGTTGTCATTTTGGCCACTGGAGAGTATGTTTCAAAGAAATCAAGACCTTCAATTTGGTTATAACCCTTGGCTACCAATCTGGCCTTATATCTTTCAATAGTTCCATCTGCATTGTGTTTCACTTTATAGATCCATCTGCATCCAATAGGTTTTACATGATCTGGCAAATCAACTAATTTCCATGTACCAGTTGACTCAAGAGCAGAAATTTCAGCTTGCATAGCTTGCCTCCAACACTCAAATTTGGTTGCCTCAGTATATGATTTTGGTTCAGGGTTGGAATGTAAAGAGAGGATATAAGAAGAATGATGGTTAGACAATTTATTATGAGAAACATAATCAGAAATAGGATATGCAGAAGTATTAAAACTATTACAAACATAGTCATGAAGATAAGAAGGAGTATTAGTTTGTCTGGAAGAATGTCTAACAGGAATAGGTAAGGGAGGAGATGGAGAGGAGCTAGAAGTTAATGACTCAATAGGAGGGTCATCAATGATAATAGGGGAATGAACAAGAGGTTCATCAGTGTTGGAAGGAGATGATGAAGAGGAAGCAGAAGAAAAATACTCCCAATTAGAGGTAATGGATTCAGAGGTGGTTGGGTAAGGTAAAATATGTTCATGAAATATGACATGTCTGGATACAAAGATGTCTCTAGTGTGCATGTCTAAAAGATTGAAGCCTTTGTATCCTGATTGATATCCTAGAAAGACAGATTTTCTGGATCTGGATTGGAGCTTGGTTCTATGAGCTTGCAAGGATGAAGCATAACACAAACAACCAAACACCTTAAAGGAAGTAACATCAGGGAGTTTATTATATAAAACTTGAAAGGGTGATTGATTTTTGAGGACAGGAGTGGTAATCCTATTAATAAGAAAGACAGCATGCAAAATAGCATATGACCAATATGAGGAAGGTAATTTGGATTGAAAAAGAAGTGCCCTGCCAACATTGAGAATATGTTGATGTTTTCTTTCTACTCTAGCATTTTGTTGGGGAGTCTCAACACATGATTTTTGGTGTATTATACCATGAGATGCATAGAAAGTAGAAAGCATGAACTCAGGACCATTGTCAGACCTAACAACTTTAGGAGTGACATGAAATTGGTTTTTAATCATAGTAATGAAAGACTGGACATGATGAGCTACTTCAGCTTTGGATTTAAGTAAAATAACCCATAAAAACCTACTATGATCATCAACAATAGTTAAGAAAAATTTGTGACCATGTATGGAGGAAACAGATAAAGGTCCCCATATATCAAGGTGAAGAAGTTCAAAATTGGAAGATGCATGAGATAAACTGGTATTGAAAGGTATATGTTTTTGTTTAGCAAAGTGACAAATGTCACAAATAGCTTTATTATCATTGGTAATCATAGGATACAAAGATGACATTTTATTCAATCTTTGATGGGATAAATGTCCCAATCTAAAGTGCCATAAAGCTTGAACAGGAATGGAAATACTTGAATTACAAGTAACAGAAGAAATTGAAGTACAAGGTGCATTTATTTTGCTAGTAACTGAATCAAAAGAAGCTAAATTAGAAACTTGAAACTTGTATAGTCCATCTTGTTGACTAGCCAAACCAATCATCTTCAATGATTTCATGTCCTGTATAAGACATTGATTATCAGAGAAATGAAAAACACAAGATAAACTTTGACACACTTTAGCAACAGACATGAGATTCAGTTTGAAGGTGGGAGAATAAAGCACATTGGTCAAGTAAAACTGAGGGCTGAAAATAATAATACCAGCTTGATTAAGAACAACAGAAGAACCATTAGGTAGATTGACATAAACAGGTGGAATGGAATGTATAGAAGTAAACAAAGATAAAGTAGTGCATATATGTTCATTTGCACCAGAGTCAAGAATCCAAAAAGAATTAGAAACTGAAGAGCATGAATTAACAGTGGTTATACCTGCAGATGAAGAAGAAGCAGAATAACCAGAAGTGATATTGGGAGAGACATTTATGTGGTTAGTAGTGGGGCCAGGGGAAGGGTTAGGAACTGAGGAAACCAAATTTGCTTGCTGAAGAAGCAACACAAGTTGATCAATCTTCTCCTGAGCCAAACCAATACTACCAGATGCATTGCTTGCATCAGAAGATTCAACTGAAGATGCATTAGCTTGAGAATTCATAGAGGCTTGAGAATTCACATTGACTTGGGGATTAGATTTGTTAGGAAAACCATGCTTCAGATAGCAATACTCAATAGTATGATTATATCTATTGCAAAAGCTGCAATATCTGCCAGAAGATTTGTTAGAAGTTCCCCTTCCACGCCCTTGAGGTCTTCTAGCATCTGAAGCATTCACAAGTACAGAACCTTCTTCTAGAGAAGGTAGAGAAGGAGTATAGACATTGTTACTCTCCTCCTGAACAACAAGAGAAAATACCTTGTTCAATGAAGGTAAAGGATCAAGTAAAAGCACTTGAGTTTTCACAACTGAAAACTGATCATTGAGACCAGTTAAAAACTGAATTATTTGATCTTCAATCCTATATTCCTTGTTAACTCTCATAGCAGCACATCTACACTGATGAGGACAAGTACAAGTTGGAATTGGACGGTGAGAATGAAGTTCTTCCCATAGTGCATTCAATTCAGTGAAGTATTCCAACACAGATTTGGAACCTTGCTTAAGATTGTTAATGGAGGAACGTAGATTTGCAATGCGAATACGATCAACCTTGGAAAATCTCTCCTTGAGATCTTGCCAAACTTCAAATGCAGTGTTGTGAAAGACAACTGTTTGTGCAATTGAATCAGAGAGTGAAGCAATGAGCCAAGATTGAACGAGGTGATTACACCTTTCCCAAGCATTTTTGTTAAGATCATCATCATCAGGAACAGGAAGAGATCCATTGATGAATGAAAGTTTGTTCTTCGCGCCAAGAGCGCGTTGCATTGATCTACTCCATGCAAGATAATTGGAACCATTGAACTTTGGAGAAATCACCACAGAATGTGGACCTTCGCTAGGATGAACATAGAAAGGAGATTCAGTATCTTGATTGGATGGTTGAGAACGAACCATAGTGTATCAATCAGAAATGAACCAAAAACAGAGGATTGAAGAACAACGAAGAAACTAGTTCACAAAAAATGATGAAGTGAGAAAAGAGAATCTCAACAAGAAATTGAGATCAAAGAAGAAGAATAATCGGTGAAACAAAGGAGATTCACGCGAAAAAGGATGAAGAATCAGAGAAAAACGAAGCTTGAGAATCAAGCTTCCATGGCGGAAACGGTTAGAAAGAAGAAAAGGATCGTAACTAACTTCTCTCTCTTGAGAGAGTCTCGTGATACCATATTATGAATGAAGTAAAAATGATTCTCATTATTCAATGTTAGAGAGTACAAGCATATATATACATGAAATGATAGCGCATAATAGCTATGGTGCACTAGCTCATATGGAATACAAACTGAAACTAGGTTTAACTAGATAACTTGCTGCGCAAGTTATCTTCTATGCTAGTATCATCCAATACTTATCATTAAAGCCAAAATATGGAAAGTTACTTCCCTACACCATAAACCACAAATGAGCAAGCCTTTTCAAAATTGTTTATTGTTATCCATGTTTAACTATAAGCAGAAAGTTGGTTACACACAATATTAACAATGTGAGAATGAGATTAAGCTTCAGTACCAATAAAAACTGGTAAAACTATACATTTTCAGTTCCTTTTGGGTGAGAAATATTTTTAAGGTCTACAACATGTAAAATGAAGAACTTTTTACGAAAATGATGAAAAAAAGACATTATATATCTTCAAGGATGTAGAAAATGAATATGACACTGATTTAACAAACTCATGAAAAATGGCTTGTTTCACCACTAAAATATCGGGAAAATCTTTTCAAAATCAACACATGCAACATTAACTTCACTCTGAAAGCATGAAATCAATGCTTTTGTTTGATAATCTTTATAATATGATGAATAAGTTAAAGATTGATGCCAAAATAACTAAAGAAAGTTGGTACTCAGTTCTGAAAACAACATTGAAAGCTAAAATATATTGAAAACAAACAAAATGCAAGTAAGAATCAAACACATGAACCGATTAACAACATGCAAGTGATATGCAACCGATTAAGCATATTCACTAATCATGTAATTCCACTACCAAATCAATCTACAAAAGTTCAAAAAATAAGAAATTCACATTCAAAAAAGATGCCAAAGGGATTAAGTTTGAGCCAAAAGTAAGAAACCGTGCAACAACTTTATTTTTTTAAGAACGGATAACAACTTTATTGATGGGAAAAAGTGGTCTAAAATCATCACTTAATATAGTATTTTTCATAATTGTGCATAGAGAAAGAAGAATATGAATGAAAGACATCGGAAAATACATACCGACGGTGGAGACGATCTCCGGCGCAGTGATGGCTTGAAGTAGATTGAGACTGGAGCTTTTGGCGGAGAAGCAACAAACAAGCTAGGCAATCAAAAGCATGTAGCAACGATGTCACTCAAAGCTTCTTTTTTATACATGAAGGACAGACATATAAAAAGGATTTCTTAGACCTGAAGGAAGTATACAATAGTTTCATAGTACCAGTGATAATAATAATAATAATAATAATAATAATAATAAGGAAAATTCTATGGTGAAGTCATGAAAATGACTTTTCTGGTGAAGTTAACACTATAACATCAAAAATGTAGTGAGTAACACCCCACTGTTTGTACAATGGCATCAAAAGTTCAGTCCTCATAATATCATCAATTCATCGGATTAACATGACTACACTTAACCTAATTTTATCCTACCTTGTTTTAAGCGTAACACCCCACAAAGTGTAACACTTAAGACTATCATATAATATCATCAACTCTATTTGCATGTTAAAGATTCCAACGATAAAATAGTACTTGTAAGTCCAAGATGTTGCAAGCATTAATAGACGAATTACTATTGATCATTAATTAGTAATCAACAATTTAAAAATGAATCAAACATTAATATCAAAATTAACTTTTTTAAAAAAGTTAGTTTTCTGACTGCACCGTAGAAGCTCCCTAATAATAAGGAAAATGAAAGTAAAAAGAAGATGCTCCTCGTACATTATTTGAATGGACCTTTAATGTACAGTCATCAAACTAAAGGGGAAAACTAATGTTACAATATAGCAACTAAAGGGGAAAACGTTACAATATGGCGGAAATTATCAATTTTGTTTATGTTACGATTCTATTTCTTTTCTTGTTTCGTGTCGCGACAATATCCGCCGGTAAACTATTTTTTCATCATTTTCAAATTTCATTATCTATTTTATAGTTCATACACAATCTTTTATTATGTTTTAATAGTATTATTTTGTTATCTTTTTTCATTGCAGAACTACCACATAAATGTGACATTGTGGCTGATTGTCCACCTCATGTGTATAGATTTTTTAAAGCTACCTGTGTTGATTATGTGTGTTGGTATGTATTGATATGGTGGTAATTCTACGAACACAAACTCAAGAGAGTACATAAACGTCCTCTAGAGAATTATGAAACGTCCTCTAGAGAATTATGAGTTCCAGCATTAGAAAGATAAGCAATACACCGTATATTGGACTATTATATGAGCTATCATTTAGTTATTGTTTTGTACTCTTAGGCTATGTTTGAATTGATAAAATGCGATGGAGTGGGATGAAATGGAGTGGTAACTAATTATGCTCCATTATTTGGATTGTTAAAAATGAATGGTGTGAAATGGTACATAAGAGAGAGAATACTACACAATACCAACTAACATCTTTCACCTACAAAGTTCTAAATCCACACTTTGGATTTTTGATTTTTCGGTTTGCCATGTTTACAATATCTTGATCCAAGTTTCTTCTATGCTTATTTTTTAAGTTGAAACTTCTTTGCTATGTATGTCTTTTTCTATGTATGTTCTTTTTTATTTTTCTCTGAGGTGTTTCTTTTTTCTTTTTCTCTTGATTTGGTGAATTTTTTCAGTGTTAAGGGAAAAAAATTACTCTATATATTTTGTTTCTTAATTGAGTATTTTTTTATTCCATTTCTTTTGAAGAAAAAATATTTTAGTAATATATTTTTTTACATAATATTAGTATTTTTCAATAAGGGTAAAAATGGAATTAAAAAGTTATAATTTGTTCAATTACGTCCACTTTCGAAACAATGGAACAAACACATTTCACAACATATCCAAACAATAGAATGAAATCTCTGTTCGATTCTGCTAGGTTTCACTCCATTTCATTTTGCTCTGCTCCGTTTTGTTCTATCAATCAAACAGAGCCTTAAGATGATGATAATAAAATAAATCATCTTTTTCTCTCTTAATTTTGGAGCTATTACCACAACATCTAATTCAAGCATATCACACATTCTTTTCAAACACCTCATTTACATTTCTCTTACCTTTTGATTCATTTTAATATCTTCAAATGCCTTGTTTGGTTTTAGAAGATATGGAAAACTAGAAGGTCGCTATAAAATTATACTTCCTCCGTCCCAAATTATATGTCGCTTTGGAAAATAATTGTCTTAAATTATAAGTCATTTTGCAATACCAAAGAAACATTAATGTTACTTTTTCAATTTTTCAATTATACCCTTAAACATTTATTACTCTCTCTTTCAGACAATTTTGTAAAACAACTCATGATATCTCTTTCCAATACAAAATAATTACATATCTTAATATGTGTAAAATGTCCAAAACATCATATAATTTAAGACAAAGGGAGTAATTAATTAGCAACTACAATAATAATAAATAATCTAATTTATTATATATTTTGTTGAGTGGACAACAATTTTTCAGCCTACTGTGTGTTTAATATATTGTCTTAATTGTGACTTGTAATTGAAAACAATTGGTGAATCATAGTACTACCTCCGTCCCTAATTATAAGACCCTTTTGAGAATTATTTTTGTCCCTTTTTATAAGACCCCTTTGCTATTTCCAACTACATTAATTATTTTTTTACATACATGCCCTTATTTATTATACATCTTTTTCTTCAATAAGCAATAAATAACATGTTGAAAACATAAACCAACCATCTCTCTTAAAGGATAAAATTGTAAAACCAATAGTAATTACAAACATATTTAATACAAATATCCACTATCTTAATTCCCGTTATTTTTTCAAAAGGGTCTTATAATTAGGGACGGAGGTAGTAAATACTAACGAGTAAAATTTATGATAAGACACAAATTAAAAGTGATGTTGTACCCAAAAAAAAAAGTGATGTTGTAAAAAAAACATCCCGAGTGTAATATTCATATTTAACTATTATTCCATTCGATTTTTTCAAGTGTCGTTTTGAAATAGTAACAATAAATTAAAAAAAAGGAATTCAGTTTGCACTGAAATAGTAATCTTAGAGTATATAAATGTTGCAATAGTTTAGATTTATTCTAATTTCCTATTTGAATTCAATGAGTTTTCTCTTATCTTCATCAATGGTGTTGAACTTGAAGAAGACAATTTTCATTAGTTCTTTTCTACAATATTCATTTTCATCCAGGAACGTAACGACACAAACTTTGGAAGCAATAACATTGTAGCAACCAAGTCATTCTTGTGACCAGATAAGATCTTCAATAAGCTCTGATATTAAAGTATCAAAATTTTAAAATTTAAGTGAGTTTAGCTCAAACATATAAAATTGACTTGTAAAGTGATGATTTTCCAAATTACTAGTCCATTTTTCAAAATAAAAAAAAATATATGGTATCAGACCACAAAGATCGATTAATTTAAGGGATTATATCTCACCACTTGTAGGGGATCGTTTGTAAACTATCGATTCTTATCTTATCCAATCTGATATTTTTGAATATCAAAAGTATGTGTTGAAATTCAAACCCAACTATTGCAACATTGATTGGTACTAAAGTAAATTTGAACTTTTTGTAGGCAAAATCTTAAATACATGAAATTTGGTTAGGTACCAATATCCGAACAAAACCTAATTCACAATTTGACAAAACACATCAACCAAACAGATCACAATTTCGAAATTGAATATTTTGTATTTACTCGTCAAAAGAAGAAAAAAAAACTTAACCATTTCTCTTTGTAAGAGTCTCACTGGAAATAGAACACTAACATTCATTGATAAGAAAACATCCATATAATTCACTAGCCCCATGCTTCACCGCATAGTCACCAGGTTCGTAGTTCGCTTCGGTACGTGGTACGGGTTCGGGTACGCGGTACGCAACTCTTGAAGAATTAGGTTCGAAGGGGGTATACATAGTCGGTACGTTATTTAGGTTCGCGGTACGTTTTAAACATATTATTCGGTACGTTGTGAATTGTTAGATAATAAAATATCGGGTCCGTTAGTTTAGAGTCGGGCTATGTTATTGGGCCTGTTAATTTAGAGTCCATTAGGTTTTATATATATATATATATATATTCTCTAGTAACCTTTTGTAATGTCAAGCTATTGTTATTCTAATGAAACCCTAGCCGTCGTCTTTGTTATTCACTCTTTCTCTATTTTGTATTTGTATTGTTAACATGGTATCAAGAGCATGGTTTGATCCGCCTTGAACAACACGTTGCTTCCGCTTTTGAATTCTCAAACCCAAAAGTTTGAGAACGTGTTTGTTTTGCTTTTTGATAATGGATTTCATTGGTTGGTTTTCATTTAGAAGTTTGGTGGCTCTTGTTCACTTTTGATTGCATCTGGTTGCGGTTCATGACTGTGATTTGTGAAAGGGAAAATATATGTTTAGCATCGTTGGTGCCACCTTGAATTTAGGATAATTGCATTGCCACCGATTGGAATGATTGCTTGAAAGCCACCGATTTGGATATTATTGGGTAGGTTTTCATATTGTTTGATAACGGTACCTATAAAGCCATTGTTTTGGAGTCTTTTTATTGGTGTGGATTATGGATCGTAACTATGTGATGTTGGTTCTCTCTTTTCATTTGGATGTTCTTTTTATTTTTGACTTTTGTGTTTGGATCCGTCTTAGTTTTTTTTTTTTTTTTTTGGTTTATTTATTTGAGTCTAGTCCTCTTTGTGGGTTTGTTGGTTATGTTAGTCTTCGTGTGTCTCTTTGTCTTTGTGTTTGTGTTTGTGTTTGGTTAATTGGTTGTTTGTCTATATCTGTCTCTGGTTGCTTTGGTTCAGCGTTCGTTTGGTTTTGTTTGTTTTTATTTTTCAAGTTGTCTCGATTTAGTTTCGTTCAGATTGATTTGGTTTCATTTGGTTCAATTTGTTTGATGGTTGGGTGAGTCAAAATTGTGTTCACAATTGGTTTGTTTGTTTGGTGGGTCAAGCGCTCACAATTTGGTTGTTTGGTGAGTAGAGTTCTCACGTTGGGTTGTTTGGTGGGTAGAGTTCTCACATTTGGTTGTTTGGTGAGTCGAGTGCTCACAATTTGGTTTCTTCTCCCTCTTTTGATTCTTCAATTTGGTTGTTTGGTGGGTCTAGTTCTCACATTTGGTTGTTTGGTGAGTCAAGTGCTCACAATTTGGTTTCTTCTCCCTCTTTTGATTCTTCAATTTGGTTGTCTGGTGAGTCTAGTTCTCACATTTGGTTGTTTGGTGAGTCGAGTGCTCACAATTTGGTTTCTTCTCCCCCTTTTTGAATCTTCACTTTGGTTGTTTGGTGAGTCTAGTTCTCACATTTGTTGTTTGGTGAGTCGAGTGCTCACAATTTGGTTTCTTCTCCCCCCCTTTTGATTCTTCTAATTGCACTTCTCCCACTTTTGATGATTCTTTGGTTTCTCCTCTATTGGTTCTATTGGTTCTTCTGTATGACTACTTCTCTCTACCAGTTCTTTTGTTTGGATGGTTCTCTCTTTGATAGGTTGATGGTGATGGTTCTTGCTGCTCTCACTACGAAGATAACTCACTTTGGTTGCTGCTCTCCATTGGTTTTGTTAGTAGCTGATTTGGTTTATGCTTCTGGGTTAATTTGTAACAAGCTTAAAGCTTAGTAAGCTTCAGCTTGAGGGGTAGTGTTAGAACTTTATATTATTTAATATGTTTCTCCGTATTTTGTTTGACAAACTCACAATGCTTCTTTGTGATGCATCATGAGTTTGAGGGTAGGTGTTAGATAATAAAATATCGGGTCTGTTAGTTTAGAGTCGGGCTATGTTATTGGGCCTGTTAATTTAGAGTCCATTAGGTTTTATATATATATATATATTCTCTAGTAACCTTTTGTAATGTCAAGCTATTGTTATTCTAATGAAACCCTAGCCGTCGTCTTTGTTATTCACTCTTTCTCTATTTTGTATTTGTATTGTTAACATAAGAATAAATTATTTAGTTAAAATACATGAGTAAAAATATCAAGTCTTTAAAAGAAAAAAGAGTTAAAATATTAATACATCATATTCATTCAAAATCTGAGCCGTACATAATTAATGTATATTTCCTAAAAAAGTAATTTAATTATTGTTTATTTAAAGAAAAACCATTAAATTAGTTGGGATACCCAGCATGCATCGTTTATCAAAAAGAGTAATCACTGATGTTAAGATTTTGATACAATAGTAATACAGTACTAGTCACTAAAAAAACTCCTATTACCGAGAAAGAAGAAAAAGCATAAAAATAAAAAAGAAAAACCTAATTTCACTTTACCAAATAACGAGCCTCTCTCTCTAACCTTTCGTCTTCAATTCCAGAAATACCTCCATCTTCATCAACACACTCCTTTCTTCTTCTTCTTTACTGAAATTGCTTCTTTAATGTCTATCTTGAGTCATATGTTGAAAATCGAAACTGAAAAAGCGGAAATCCCGACATCTTTTCACGGTTCCTCTTCTGTTTCACCCGTACGCTTATTTCTGCGAATTGTTATACGAATTTCGACGAACCGGTTCGCAAAAGTACCGCGAACCGGTTCGCGCGAACCAATTCGCGGTTCTCCTCTAGGGTGGCGAATTATGTGACTATGCTTCACCGCCTTTGTTTAGGTGCCCTGCAACCAAAACACAACAAATCATACAAGTATTAATTCCACATGATTATAGGCAATGCTATTGCATGTTCATGTTTGTCACTAAATCAGTCATAAAAATATGTTATAGATGGATAAGATTCACTTTATCAATTATTATCGACCAATAATAAAACCCTGTTTCGAGTTTAAATTTATATGCGATGTCAGTCTAATATGCACTGGAAACCAATTGCAACCAATCATATGTGTGATTTTGAAGGTGGTTAAAACAAGAGTCAAATGTTTTCTATTGATTTGACGACAGTGTAAAACATTTTTAGACAGATGTTGCGAGTTGCCGTTAATCAAATAATTCAGCACCACAATAGATATATTGAAGAATAAATTATTTCCACTCACCTGGAGCTGGAGGAAGTAGTTGGTTTTTCTGATTTTCCACCTAAACTGAGTTTCTTAAATGGCGACTCAGATCCTTCAAGTAGTTTGATCTCGAACAAGACATCATTAATAGCCCGGGCCAATTTCTTGTTCTCTACAGCATTATGGAAACAATCTCTTCTCTTAGCATCAAGAACTACATTTCTCCAAACCGAGTCACTGTTGATCAGAGTAGCTGCATTTCCTAATATCCAAAGGCAATATCTGCACAAAAAATGTTTTCAGTTTTCGGTAAACATTGCCCTTAGGTAGATATTATTGTGTTTTCAGTAAAAATGAAAATATTATATAGTTATAACATACCTAGCCCTAGTGATTGCCACATTAACTCTTTGTGTGTTGGAAAGAAACCCCACTTTTCCACTCTCATTTGATCTTACAGTTGATATTATTATTATATCTTCCTCACCACCTTGAAAACCATCAACAGAACGGACACGAACAGAGAAATCGGTATCAGAAACCGCAATGTACTGCTTAACTTTCTCTTGAATTTCAAAAACTTGAGCATTATATGGAGATATGATTCCTATGCTCACTTTCTTCTTTGTCCTCATAAATTCTGTACACCAAAAAGGGTCATAAGTATTAAAGCATAATGCATATTTAATCTAAATATTTCTTTTTAATTCGAGTTAATGCATTAGATAATACATCCACATAGTACAAGATAGAGAAACAAACCATGTTTTAGGCTTTCAAGTATCTTGGAAATAACAGCTACCTCAACCATGTTCTTCAAACTGTTTCCGCAACCAAATTGCTCTTTTCCCTTGGCTATGTTAATAAAAGAATAAGAAGCATATATTTTTCCTTGAAGGAAATGCTTATTATATTTTTCTTTCCTAACAATGACGGCATCAGAAATTTTTCCATCATAGAACTCTTTGCATGGAAATAAGCTAATTGATGGATGCATTCTATACTGAACATTAAGCATATGCCTCTTGTAGCCAGAAGTAACTAGCCTCTCGAACATACTTCGTCCAAAATCACACTCGTCTGCAATCTACAAATATAAATTCTTTGAGATACAGCAGTTTATAAAAATTGTGTCGCACAAAATGCACAAATAGTGACATGTTTTTAGTTTTATATAAACTAGAAAGTGTTGTTATGGAAAGTAAAAGATAAGCAGATCAAACTAGATCACATGCTAAAGGGAGTAAAGTACATAGTACCTAATCACATGCTAATACACTAGATCAAACTAATTAAGACTAGATAGCTTGTATCTGCTCTTTTTCTCTAATAAGTGTTATGTTACCGAATATTATGAGCAAAAGTGTTTAAGAAAACCAATCTTCATAATGATTTTTTTTGCCACTTAACTTAGAGGCGGATTTCATAATTTTCATGTCTAAAAACACTCACTTATTATCAAATTTGATTCAATAATGAGTGTTTTGTACAATCTTCGTGTGTTTGGTTTGCTAACGTACAATGTTCCTTTAATTTTGAACATATATTAGACAACAATCTTAAATTAAGGAAAAATATCTGCAATTTAAACAATAACAAAAACAGCAATGATCAAATACCTTGCTTTTTACCAATGCAGGAAGTTGCCTCTCATCACCTATTAGGATACAATGACAAAGACCAGGAAGCTGCAATGGAATGGTTGACTCACATTCTTTTAGCATAGCTGCTTCATCAATAACTAAAAATTTCACCGGACTCTTCAATTCTGAGTAAAGTTTGATAGAACTTGATACAGTACACAAAATTAGACTAGCATTTGACAAGCAAAACTTTTCCACTAGATGTTTCACTTTAAAATCAGGAAGCGAAATTGACTTGGAAAGGAAACTTAGTATGTGAAGGCAATCCTTTCTTTCCAAACTTGATGGTCCTAAGCAAACAGGAATGCAATCTTCTTCACAATCATCAACAGCTTGCTTAAATTTGGCTTGACTCAAGGAAATTTCCAGTGATTTTAACGAGTCAAGAGCTTGGAGAATATTGTTCACTGAAATGAAAGATTTTGGCATGTGGGTGTATAAGGTAAGTAGCAAGAACTTTAGCTTCTCTCTTAATTCTAAATATCTCTGCTTCACAAATTGCTCCATGGTCATGATACTTTGGTATAGCTCTATAATCTCTTTCCTTGCCCTCTTCACATATCCCTCAAAAGTCAAAGTATTGTCATATTTATCACTCCCCTTATTTTGCTTGTAAGCACTATAAGCGGATACTACAATACTATTTGTAGCAAAATCATCAAGGGACTTGTAACCCATCTTTGAGAAAATTTGCTCTCTAGGGTCCTCAAGCAGCTGCATTAAGCTTTTTTTTTTTTTTTTTGAGCAAAGCTGCATTAAGCTTATATATAAGGTCATGAAGAAATTGACTCTATTCATGCTTAATTTATCAATTCTCTGTTTCACAAATTGCTCAATTGTCAACATACATTCCTTTTTGTCATTCTCATCCAATTGGTATAGCTTAGTGATCTCTGTCCGTGCCTTCTGAACATAATCCTCAAACCTCATAATCAGATCATGGTTCCCCTTAAGATATGCAGATACTAAAATCCTATTTTTATCCATAACAAAATCCTTTTTGGACATCTCCAAGAAATATTGTTTACTAGGATCACTAAGAAATTCGATCATTGCTTCAAAGCTATGCTTCCATTCAGCATAGCACTGCATGAGATTTTTCACGCGATAATCAAGAAAGATATCTTCAAGACCTTGATAACTATCCACTTTCATTCTCTTACCATTTCCAAATAGCACAATGTCACCTAAACCATATGTATCATCGTCAAGTGAATCTGTAACTAAACTATGCAACCTTGTTGCCACTTGCAACACTGCAGTATTAGTTGGAGCACAGGTCAATGTTCTTGATTTCAACTTAAGTAGAGAAAAAAGCAAGCATGCAACAGACTTTGTTTTTCCTGTCCCTGGTGGTCCCCATATCACTTTGGTATTAGCATGAGAGCAATCTACCATACTAACACAGCTTGTAACTGCGTCTTGTTGGGATTCATTCAGATTCTGAGATTGAATTATGTCTTTCGTAATGAAAGAGGCTTGACTATTTGATCCAGACATGCAAATTTTGCAGTTCTCTCCACTCTGAAATACAAAAATTATACAGGTTACATTCATATTTAGCCGCAAAAGGAGAAAATTGAATAATACATGTAGTATTCAAAGTTCCATACTGCATGATCATTGAAAAAACCATCTTTTGCAGAAAACAACGCAGTAAGTGGATTTCAAAGTACTTTTCCACTCCATAAAAGTATGCTTTGAGAAATTGTACAGTATGATATATTATAAATAAAGGTGAAACTCATCAAAGAAAGTGATGTAGTAATTCTTACATTGAGATTAGGTTGCAAAACTTTTTCAATAATGTTGAGGTAATCACCATTTGACTTTGAGTTCAAGGCTTTCCAAATTCGAACATTTGTTGTCATGTTCATAATGTAAACAACATACATTTTCTGTGTATTGTTTTTCCTGGATAGAATGTCAACATCCATCTTCATGCATTTGGAAGATAAAACTGTGATTCTACCAGAAAATCTATTTTTTGCCCCATTAACATAGGCAATATGGTAGGGACTGTTGAGTGTGTTCAAGTCATTTAAGCTTTTTGGCCTAATGTATGTAATAGCAATAAGATCCCCTGATGCAGGTTCATAATTTCCACCATTTTCATCTTTATCAGATTCAGTTGTACTCTCCAACCGCATGGTATGATGGAACTGAATGAATTGATTTTGAGCTTGGTGAAGTTTCAATTGCTTGCTGTTTTCAACTTTACAGATTTCACAAAGAGAAGCTTGTGACACACCAGACAAGCTTGAAGATAAATCAGCGCGTGTTTCCTCAAACAATAGAGGAATAAAAGAGTTCTTGTAATCTGTTGCTGACTTAAATGTCTCTGGAATCTTATGAACCTGAGAGAAAACAATTTTCACAATATACTTCAACTTAATAGTGCTGCTCTAATCATTCAAATGTTAAAAGATGGTTGCACTCAATAGAAAATAAAAAGTTTAGATATGTTTTCTGGGCTTATATTGAACACATACAAACAATTCCTTGAAATTATTAAGAAGGTTGCTCTATAGGGCGCCCAAGTTGCTAAAGCCTGAAAAAAGATCGATCGGAAGATAGCTTTCGATGGGGAACAAAAAACGATTTGAACGTATCTCCTGAGCAAACATTATCAACAATAACTGAAGTCTATACAAATTGAACATCAAAAGGAAATTGGAGGATGTGATCAAGTGATTCTTTCTAGTGCAACTTTGGAACAAGGTAACATTATCAAATCCAGTGATAAAAAATATCAATGTGTTAAAAAAACCACACCGAACCAACCAGTTCAACCAGTTGAACCGGAAACCAAACAGTTTTCCTGTTGGTTGATCCTGGTTACATTGCATTCTGATTGAACCGGATTGATAAAAAATATCAGTGTTAAAAACCACACCGAACCAACCAGTTCAACCGGAAACCAAACAGTTTCCGGTTGGTTGATCTTGGTTGCATTGCATTGCATTCTGATTGAACCGGATTGAACTGCTTAAAACGCGGTTGGTTCAACTGTTTTCATTTTTTACTTTTTAATACTTTTTTCAACTGTCATCTATTTCAACCGTGTGGTTAATCTGACCGAACCTATTGAACCATTAACCTGAGGTCTCACCGGTTCGATCTTCCGTCCAGGTTTAAAATATTGATAAATATATATAACGAAAGATATTTTTTAGTAACCAGTCTCCTGGGTAAATACGTTCCAAAAATGTTTAATCTGTATCCACTTTTTAACCAAATTTAAATGGTTAATTATTCTAAAACTCAATACTTAGACCAAAAAATTTCAGTTTCCTCAAAAGATAAAATTTTTTATACACTAATTTGCTAGCGTCTCAAATCTCAACGAAACAGAATTGCTAATTAGATATTTATCTTTTTGTAGAAGATATATTCTCATCTTGTGAAGAACAGATAAACAATGATGGCATTGTTTGTTCCTTGTCAAGTGCAGAGTTCAGTTCCCCTCTTCAAGTTACCCCTATGTTCAGATCCTTAGCTGCGGGAATTCCTAGTCCACAATAATTTGTATAGACTATATACAGCGACTTTCTTATTGCAACACAATTTTTTGCAACTCTTAAACAACATAGCATCTTTGCAACTACTAAAAAGGGAGAAAATCTAACAATGAAGTGGTGAAAATCTATATAAATAATCAATCATTATTGAGATTTTGACATGAGTTCTTTGTAAGATTTGTATTCTTTCATGTTCAAATTATTTTTCAAAAACCAAGTACACTTTTTCATTGTGAGTGTTGAAAAGGGTGTAAAAGAAACCTTGTCTTTGTAAAGATTTTCATTGAGAACATCCTCGAGGGTCCATGAGAGTACAATATCTATAAGACTCCCGAGTTTAAGATCCTCTTCACTTCCATTTCTTGTCTTCTCCATCCTTTGCTAAACAATCATTAAGAAAAAAATATTAGCACACATGCAACTAAACTAGAACACAATGAAATAGTGAATGGAACCATAAATATAAGGTACCAAACGGTTGAAGTATATGTCTTGTTCAACCTTTCAAGTACAAATGAAAAGATAAAGACAATAAAGAAGTGTTAAATGATACACACAACTTTCACAGTTAATGAAAGTGGCGCATGAGGGTACTTTCATAGGAGATGACAAGTGACAACATGCATGATGCATTGTCTTCTCATATTCTACAGTTTTATTAAGAAAAAAATATTAGCACACATGCAACTAAACTAGAACACAATGAAATAGTGAATGGAACCATAAATATAAGGTACCAAACGGTTGAAGTATATGTCTTGTTCAACCTTTCAAGTACAAATGAAAAGATAAAGACAATAAAGAAGTGTTAAATGATACACACAACTTTCACAGTTAATGAAAGTGGCGCATGAGGGTACTTTCATAGGAGATGACAAGTGACAACATGCATGATGCATTGTCTTCTCATATTCTACAGTTTTTTTTTTTCTTTCTTTCGAATAAGTACAATCCTTTTCATTTTCATGCATTAACCGGTGTTTTTTAATTGAAAATTGCAAAAATGAAAAGAATGAGGATATATAATTGTTATTAGGGAAATGCTAAAGAGTGCCCTTGAGGCATTGGTTAATATGATAAAAATAGAAACATTGTATTGAAAAATGATGAAAATGAAGAATTTAACTTTTTAAAAGTCAAAACATTGTTGAATTCAATGTAAATATACTACTTTTGGTTTCCTTAACCATTACCCTGAGGGCACTGGTTAACAATACCCTTATTATTAACTTTATAAAAGTTTCAAAAAAAATTGAAAGAAAAAGTTTTAAAATTATTGTTTCCAATGTATAACTACTACTATGCAATATTGCAATGTTGCATAGGTTTAGACGACTATAAATTTGTATTAAAAAAATTATATATCACAAAATTATTTAATATAAAATAGCCAAGTTCGAATATAAATTACCTAAAAATCAATGGTTGTTTTTTCCACCTCTTTTTTTTATCCCATATTCCAACTTTTTCATGCTTTATATTTTTCCTCACCTAGTTAGGAGTATTAACGGTGCGGTTTCGATTAATTTTTAGGCAAAAAATCATCCGGTTCAAAAATAAAATTATATGCGGTTTTGTTTTTGATTAACCGTTTAAAAAATTTGATCTAGTGTAATGCAATTTAATTTGGATTGATTTTTTTATATCCAATTTAAAAATTGTAACCTTTTTTAATAATAATAATATTATAAAAATATGATAAATAATAAGTTTGATACAAAATATAGTATATGATTTATTAAAAATTAGTAATACATAATAACAATGATCTTTGAAACATACAAAATAGTAAAAATAAATAGATTGATTAAAGATTTTTTATAAGAAAAATATAATATAGATAGTTAGATAGATAGATAGATAGATAGATAGATAGATAGAAAAAGGGTGTGTGTAATTTAGCCTTAAGGGTGGAATAACATCCATTTTGTAAAATCTAAAAAGTTTATTACATTTCAGCCCCACTCCATTTCATTTTATACACCAATTCAAACATACCTTAAAGTTCAGTTAGCTTGAATCAATCAAGATAAAAAACTAAAGAAAAGTTGTGATATAATAAATAAATAAATAAATAAAGGATTATAAACAATCAGTCAATTCACACTAACATTGAAAGAAGAAGGAAAAAAAAAACAAGGATAAGAATGGGAGCTAGATAGATAACTAATCTCCAACCTTTGTCACAGACTTCCTCAGAGGAGAACAATTGTTAGCAATGATAATTAATATCCCAGCAAATAAATCAAATCAAAAGCACATTCACTAATCACTCAGTTCCACTACCAAATCGAACTTCAAAAGTTCAAAAAATAACAAATTGACATTCAAAAAGATGTCAGAGGGATTAAGTTTGAGCCAAAAGTAAGAAACCGTACAACAACTTAATGTTTTTGAAGAACGGATAACAACTTTATTGATAGAAAAAAGTGGTCTAAACATCATCACTTAACATAGTCTTTTTCATAATTGTGCATAGAGAAAGAAGAATATGAATCAAAGACATAGGAAAATACATACCGATGGTGGAGACGATCTCCGGCGCAGTGATGGCTTGAAGTAGATTGAGACTGGAGCTTTTGGCGGAGAAGCAACAAGCTAGGCAATCAAAAGCAAGTAGCAACAATGTCACTCAAAGCTTCTTTTATACATGAAGGATAGACGTATAAAAAGAATTTCTTAGACCTGAAGGAAGATGGTCCTCGTACATTATTTGAGTGGACCTTTAATGAACAGTCATAAAAAGAAAGTAACAACAATGACACTAAAAGCTTCTTTTTTATACATGAAGGACAGACGTATAAAAATAATTACGTATAAAAATAATTTCTTAGACCTGAAGGAAGTATACAATAGTTTCTTTTCTTAGTACTAGTAATAATAATGAAAGTAAAACGAAGAAGCTCCTCGTACATTATTTGAATGGACCTTTAGTGTACAGTCATCAAAAGCAACATGACGTATACAATAAAACGTCACAACTAAAGGGGGGAAACTAATGTTACAATATAGCAACAACACAACTATAAATAAAATTTATTTGGGTATACACAGATGATAAAATTTAAAAATAAAATGATATTAAGTAATATCACTAAAATATTTCTCTTTTAAATTTTTTTATTATTTATGTGTATACGTCTAAATATTTTTGATTTGAGGTTGGACCCAACTAAATATTTTTAATATCAATAAAGAAAGCACGCTAGAAGACAAAGGTAGTGAGGTACGATGATATTGACGTCAAATTGACAAGTCAATTACATTATTTGATTTAGGCATGGAAAAAGAGGTCGGCTTTATTCGATATTATTGGTTACTTTCGTAGCAATTTCAGTGGAATGTGAAAGGAAGCTACCCAAAAGCAACAAAGTATAATACTGAAAAGTGAAAACTACTATGACATGTTGTCTAGAATACTACTACCTCCGTCTCAATTTAATTGATACAATTTTGTTTTTCACACATATTAAGAAAAATGTATAAATAAAGGGGAAAGTGGAATATATTGTATTGGAAATGATAAAAGTAGTATTATTTAGTGTTATATTGTATTGGGAATGATGAAAGTTGTATTGAAAATTGAAATGATTCAGTTATTTTGGGACATTTTTTTTAGAAAATGGGTCAGTTATTCCGGGACGGAGGGAGTAGTAATTTCCATTGCATAATGTTTGTGTGCTTATATATATCCTTTAGTTTGGTTATTTTAATAGAGAATGTTGAAAACCCACAATCGATACTAATGTTTACACTCCTCTTTTATGAGAGAAGTTCAAATTTACTCATTAAAACATACGGGAGATTAGTCATTTTAGTCCCTAAATGGGAAATGAGTCGTCACTTTAGTCTCTGAATACAGATAAATTGCAAAATAGTCCTGAATGTAGACTTTGTTAGTCAATTTAGTCCCTAAATGCCGACTCCGTTTGTCAATTTAGTCATTGAATGTAGACTTCGTTCGTCACTTTAGTCCCTGAAATTGACCAACAAAGTCTACATTCAGGGACTGTTTTGCAATTTCTCCGCATTCAGGGACCGAAGTGACTACCCATTTCTCATTTAGGGACTAAAGTAAATAGGCTCCCGTATCTAATAGATGTTTGAATTGCAATATGTTTCATTAAGAATTTTATATGTATTATTGTCAATGTATTAAAAAAAAAACGGATAGACACGTAGATTGCAAAGAGAGGAGGTGGATGACCTTGATATTACAGAAAAAAATTGAGGTGGTAGGTGGGCTGCCAGGGTAAGGTTGAAAGGATGGCGAATGGACAAATGTTTCAATGAGAGGGATGTGTGAGTTATTTCTTTAAAACCATAGAAGAAATAATTACTCAAACAGCGGAAACTTAAATTAAAGGATTAAGGCATACCTCCAGCCATTGCTCCTGCTTGAAGAAGTTGAGGCTCTTTTAAACCTTCCACAATCTCACTTTGATGGTGTAAGTCTTCTGAATAGAGATGTTAGGCTTAAGGAACCAAAACTGATGAATTGCAAGCCTTTATATAACTTCTGCAATCAAGAAGTTATGTTACGTGCAACAAGTGCTCCTCATTCCAAATGGGATAGTGGACAGTTACTATAATTGAGGGAAAGAATAAAAGACCACTTTATGCTTAATGGGTAATTACCATAATGGGCCCTTAATGATAATTACCACTTATTTAAATAAATAAATAATAATGGGAAAAAATCCAACATTCTCCCAGTTGGTCGACATATTCTTTCACTCACAATGATATGACACAAAACATATGGATCATAGCGATAGGTCCTCTATATAATCGAGAATTATCTTCTATGTATCACAATGTATTATGTCTCTAACCAAATCATATAACTTAATGAATAAACTCTTATCATTTATGTTTATTCTGGTTCCAAACTTAAACGATATTTCTCAAAATCAAATGTGTACTACACTTTAGAGATCAAAATATGAGAAAATACCATACATATAGTTTCATAAAACTAAAATCGTTCTTACAACGAAAATCAGGCATAGGAACCAAATCTCATCCTCTCCACATGATCCTTAAATTTGACGGTTGCATGCCTTTAGTCAACGGATCATCAGTCATCAATTCAGTGTCAATATGCTCAGTAACAATTGTTTGATCTTTAACGCGCTCCCTTTTGGCTAAGTACTTAATGTCGATATACTTGATTCGACTTTTACTTTATTATTCTTAGCCTTAGAGCCACAACTGAATTGTCACAAGACATACTTAATGGTCTTGAAATTGAATCCACAATTTCCAACCCAAAATAAAACTATTTATCCATACACCATGTGATATAGCCTCAAAACAGATACAACTTAGCTTCCATTATGGAAGTGGCAGTCAAGGTTTGCTTTGTGCTTTTCCAAGAAACAACCCCGCCGGCTAACATGAAAATGTAACCGGATGTTGATTTTCTTGAATTAGACACAATCCGCAAAGTCTGAATCAAAGTAACCGTTGACCAATAAATGTTCAATTTGCCTATACATAAGCATGTAGTCTTTGCAGCTTTCCAATATTTCATAATTTGATTACTATGAAATCTACTTAATATCCCAATTACAAATGCAATGTCAGGTCGTGTGCAACCTAAGCATACATTAGGCTTCCAAACAACGGGAGCATATGGAATATTAAGCATTTGTTCCCTCTCAAAATCTTTCTTCGGGCATTGTTCCATATGGAACCTATTACCCTTCGCAATAGGTGCTACACTTGGTGAACAATCTTTCATCTGAAAACTCTCTAAGATCTTATTGAAATATACCTCTTGTGACAAGCCCGGAGTTATATGAACTCTGTCTCTTGGAATCTTAATTTCAAAACTCTTAGAAAGAAATTGTTTCACCTTATATAACAAACCTTTATCATTGGTAGCAAGTAAAATATCATCCACATACAAAATAAGGAAACAAATTTACTCCCACTGACCTTCTGGTATATATGTTAATCCATGATGTTCTCTACAAATCCAAAGGAAGATATCACATCATGAAATTTTAAATACCATCGACGGGAAGCTTGTTTGAGTCCATAAATGGATTTCTTAAGCTTGCATATCAAATTCTCATCACCGCTAGAAGAAAATCCTTATGGTTGTCTCATATGAACATCTTCTTCTAGGTCTCTATCTACAAATGCAGTTTTCTCATTGATGTAGTTCTAAGTCAAAATAAGCAACTAATGCTAAGATGACGCGATGAGAATCCTTATTAGATACAATGGAGAATATCTCCTTGTAATGTATACCCACCTTTTGAGTGAATCCTTTGGCAATGAGTCTAGCTTTATAACTCTTGATGTTGCCTAATAAGTCTTTCTTTGTCTTATAGACCCATTTACAACTAATGGCCTTTAAACCATTAGGCAACTCGACAAGATCCCAGACGCCATTAGATGCCACTGAATTCATCTCATCTTTCATAGCATCATACTATAAATTTGACTTTCTAGAACTCATGACTTATGAAAACTTTTCAGGATCATTTTCAGCACCAATATTATAGTCCAATTCATGTAAATATACAACATAGTTACTAGGTGTAGTTGACCTTCTCTCTCTAGTATATTTCCTTAATGTTGGTTCAACATTTTCCAGAGAATCATGTTGCTCAACCATTTATTCAACAATTTCTGTAAATTCTTGAACATCTTTATTTACTAGATTATTGTTGACCGCTTGTGGAACTTCAATGACTGATTGCCTAATACTCATTTGATCTTGAGGAGTACTCTGAATGACAATCAATCTATCACTTGAAATGGACGGTTCAACATCAATTTGACTTTTATCAGAACCAATGTCCTGAAATTGATTGCTCCCACTATTCAAGTCATTTTCAAGAACTTTGCATTTCTTGATTCCACAATCCTAGTGCTATGATATGGACAATAGAACCTATAACCTTTAGAATTTTCAGCATATCCAACGAAATACCCACTTATAGTTCTAGGGTATAGTTTCTTTACTTGTAGATTATAAACTCTTACTTCAGACAGACATCCCTAAACATGTATATGACACAAACTCGGTTTCCAACCTTTAATTAACTTAAACAGTGTCTTTGGGACAACCGTGGTTAGAACACGGTTCAATATATACACTGTCATTTTAAGAGCTTCAATCCACAAGAACTTTGGAAGTTCGGAGTTTCTACGCAAACTCCTAACCATGTCCATCAATCGTATGTTGATAGATATCTGGCAAGTGTACCAAAAACTATCGAAGTAGTAATAAATATCGATCCACAAGGACTGTGTTAATCTCGATTCAAGCAAGCGCGCTATACGTTAGGATGTGTAAAGTTTGTATTTAGTTGCCCTAGGCAAAAAGGTTAGGTTTAATCAGATTTGATTAAAGTAGAGAAAGTTTGAAAGAAAATTATATTAAGATGAATGGTTAAGCCGGTGAATCCACTGTTGCTCTATATGCAAAGTCTACCTCTCTTTACTCTCAATTACTACTCAGTTTTTACGATAAATTAACTAAGTGGTTTTGATCAATCTCTTGACTCAAAACCCTTTCCTAAGTTATAACCCTATTAATCTCTTAACTTGATTGAATAACCGCGGAAGCAATATTGGAACGTTAATTCATGTATCATAACTCTCAATTTCCTATCTCTAGGCTCCTAGTGTTGAGTTAAACAAAATTACTATTTCAGGATTAAAAGCTAGGGCTATTAGTCATTCAATTCCTAATATCAATTCATGTGATTGCAAGAAGCTAGGGCTAGTAGTCATACAAAACAATAACATGAAAAGCAATAAACACAAGTAATTCTGAATAAAAACTGAATAGCATTGATTATAAAGATAGTTCAACTACAAAGTCATATATTACAAGAGTTTCATCATGGCTTAACCAAACTAAAGGTTTAGCTACTCATAGCTAAACAATCATAAGCAATAACAAGAGAAAACATACATAAATCTAACCAACAGAGTGTTGGTATGAGATTCAGGGCGTGTTCCTTGGTCTCCTGTCGTCCTCAGTGCTCAAAATCGCAATAATAATCAGTACCATAACCCTTGCTAGCAGCTGGATATTTATAGAAAGAAATTACGGTTTCAGAAAAAGCCCATCATCGTGCCACGTTACGGGTTGGTCGTGGCACGATGCTTCATTAATCCTACGTGGCAGCAGACAAAATCAACCATCGTGGCACGTTGTATATTGCTTCGTGCCACGAAATTTCCAGAGCTGAATCCTTTGTCCCACGCTTCATCCAACGTGCCACGATGGTCACCAAACGTGGCACGATGCTCAGTTCTTAGGCAATTTTTCCTTGGTTTCTCAAAGTTTCTTCTCTTGAGCTCTTGTTCATGTTTTGGCTTGATTTCACCATGAACTCATTGCAGTTGACTCTCTAAATGCTATAATAAAGGCATAAATGCGACTAAAAACTAATGTTGATGCACCGTCATCACAACCCCAAACTTAAACCATTCCTTGTCTTCAACGAATCCAATTTGCAAATGGAAAAATCGCAGTGAGATAACAACTTACCAACCAATGATATGCTTAAAAAGTTCACTCCTTTCTGGTGTAGTGATGTACCGAATGCCTAGCTCTTTCCTCCAAATCCACAACTCCACGCAATTGTTTGAATAGGATCACACAATCATCATGCAGGTCTGCTGTATTACCATAGGCTTGAAAAATTTCTAAACTGTCAATCAAAGTCAGAGTCAAGTACACACTTTTAAGGTCTTTTAGGGTTATAACGGGGCTTAGGTGAAAGGTGGATATAATTTGGGAAGTAGTGTTTACAAAAACAATGAAGTTAAGCTCATACTACTTGGATATCTTTGGTAACAACATAGAAAACCAATCTCCTTCCTTTCAAATTTAACACAGAAGGGTACTAGAGTACTTATTCTTTTGAGACATATAAACATTGTTGGTCTCATACACAAGATTCTTTTCTTTTTCATTCATTTTTTTTTCTGCACATTTTCAAGTGCACTTTGCTTTGTTTTTCAAGAGATAAAATATAACATTTAACAATTTCTCTTCTCTTGGTTCTCTAGTACCCCCACCCCAAACTTAGTAGGTTGCTAATTCCAGAAGCAACCCCAAACTTGAACATTTACATAACCTAAAGAGCTTACTTTAAACAAATAATTGGGACATTCATTCCTAAGGCCTTCTAGGTTTGTAACATGGCTCGTCACCGAACAAAAAGGATCTATACCTAATGGCTCAAATTGGCTTTAGGTAGGCTCAAAAAGGCTCAAGGTACCAAGCACTTTGCCTTAGTGTGTACAAAACAAGACCAATCAACAAATAGAGAAATATTGCAAGTTCTAGAAACAGCAGTTGCATGGAACACTCATATATGTAAAATTGGAAAAATAAAAATTTGGCTATGGACCTTACAAGTTGAGATATCTGGGAGTTGTGGCTACCTATTTCCTTTGTCGAATACTTCCCTTTGAAACATTTAGGCATCATCCACCTTTGAACTCTTTGGCATATCATTGGTATAGCACTGTTATGAGACTGATAAATTTAAACAAACAAACAGATTCATTAATAATAAACAAAGGAAAGCATTATAAACTAGGGGGGCAATAAAGTTAAACAAGGATACACCAACACAATGTTCAAACAGAATAAAAAATACATCAAAATAAAAGGAACAAAATACAGAAAGCTGAAAAATAAAATTGGATTTCAAGTCCATCACTACTCATCCTCATCAGTGGCCTCCGGATCATCTTGCAAGCCGGCATAAAACTCATTCACGCTCTGATCACTAGCTGCCTTCCCACGAGAAAAGTCGGATCGAAGACGACCCTCTCTCTCACTAGCACGTCTCCTCTGCTCAATAAAGTAGTCCTCCATGTTGGCCTCAGTGCCAAACCTATCAAAAGCATTGCTCTGAAGAGACCTCTGACGGTGCTGATCAGCAGCAAGAGAAAGCTCCGCTCCAAAATAAGGACCGTCCACGTACAGCTGTGATGATGTATCCTGAGCCCAGCAAGCCATACCTCCCAAGTAATCAAGCATCATCGGGTGTAGTGGTGGGTATTGAGGCGTATCCTCCTGCATAGGCTGTGCCTGAGATGGTCATCCACGCTCTCTTTGAACCGGTGGTCCTTCACGACCCTTCTTCCTCTCAAACTTCACCATCGCTGTATCATCAATGTCTCCTTTTGACTTTAGCATGATGTCTCCAAGCTCCTCTGGGACACCTTCTTTCTTACACAAGGCATAAATCAAACAAACATGCCCCAAATGCACCGGAGTCCCGCAATCCGCCATTTCTTGAATACTCATGTTAAGCAGTCGCCCAACATTGATCCCATAGCCAAAGATAATGGCCTCCAGGATATAAAGCCGCTCCATAGGTAACTCAGATGTAGCAGACACACTCTCCAAGGTAGAATGAATGAATGAAGCCCAAGCCTTGTATTGTGGCTTAAGATCCACAACATCCATCCGAGTAGGAAGTCCAGTGGCTCTAGACCTCACATAATCAGTACCCTCTATCCCAATTTCCTGTAGAATCTGCTGAAGCACATCATCAGACGGAAAGTTGTTCGCGCTCCTTGATCGCCTCATTTCTACGTGACACTGTCTTGGAGGCTTCAGCCCTGGAAATGAATTGAGAGCAATAGTACGATTGCTCTCTTTCACTACCATGTCATTAAGCTTTTTCCACCCAAGTGTCCTTATAGTTGTTTCAAATTGGGGATACCTCTGAAGATTGATGAAATCAAACCTTCTTTCACCAGAGAATTTGAATCCCTTGATTTTCTCGAATCGTTCGGCATGCACGTCATCCTCGAATTTCTCATAGGTGGGTTCAGGTGGTGGTTGGGTTGATTGGGTGCTGCGGGTTATTCTGGAACGTTTGTTGGATGATGTGGCCATTTGTGGAGTTAGGTTAGATGGTTTGGATGTTTTGAGATTGAGGAAGATGAAGATTTGGGGTTAGGGTTTGATAAATAAGGGTTAGGTTGAATTTGTGGAGAAAGTTGATGATTTTGATGTGATGATGGATAAGGATGTTTGTAAGGGTGAAGAAAATGAAGATTTGTAGGTTTAGGGATGGATTAGAGAGGTAGAGGATGATTTTTCGAAATTTTGGCAGAGTTTTGGTAAGGGAGAGTGAATATGGTGAAAAATTTGTGAAGCATGCATATATAGGGGAAGGGTAATCGTGCCACGTTGGGTTCTGGTCGTGCCACGAAGCTATTTGTAACGGTCAATTGATTTCAAAACTTCCCACTCACGTTCCACGATGCAAGAAAACGTGGCACGATCATAGTTCTGGGCAGAAACGTGCCACGATCATGGTACCATCGTGCCACGTTCATAGTTCTTCCAGCAAACGTGCCACGTTTTGAGACTGTTCGTGCCACGAAAATTCCAGTGGCGAACCATGTTGAAACAACTCTCAAAACGTGCCACGATGAAGAACCATCGTGCCACGTTGGTCTAGACTTAGAAATTTTTTTCCTTTTTTCAGCTTTCTAAAAAAAAAAAAATTGTTGTTTTTGTTTTCTGAAAATGCAATAAATAAATTTAAACAATACTTGAGTGGATCTAAATCCGATGGGTTGCCTCCCATCCAACGCTTCTTTACCGTCACTAGCTTGACTTATGATGACCCCTAAGGATCATTCAACACCACTCCCTCTCCATTCTTTGGGAGTTCACCTTCAAGATATGGTTTCAACCTTCGTGCATTATTCTTGGAAGTCTCTTGTTCACCAAGCCTCCTCAGCTCCACTGCTTCATGAGTAGAAGTGTTCCTTACCAACCTCTTGTCATAATACCTCCTAGCTCTCTCTATTGTGTCAGAGAAGATGGAGAGCATACACCATTGAAATGTCGCCTGCCCATTACGCAGCCCAAATGGCATTCTTCTGTAAGCAAAAATACCAAATGGACCATAGGAAATAAACTTTTCTTTTCCTTTATTCAAAGTTTCCGGTCCCCCATACTTGTCGTCCAAGATGTCTTCAGGTTGAATTCGTTCTTTGCTTGCTTCAAGTTGCTTGACACAATCACTCACCTCAAGATCTTCGTTGGGTTCACAACTTTCTATAGAATTTACAATTGCTCTTTCAAGAGGTTGTGGTGGTTGAGGTTCACGAGAGTTGTCTTCTACTATTTCTTCAACAACATCAATACGGTAACACTTGGGGTTTTCATCTTGGTGCTTCATTGCTTCAAAGATATTAAACACTACTTGCTCGTTATGGAATCTCAACATTAGCTCTCCCATCTCAACATCAATCAAAGCACGACCAGTTGCAAGGAAAGGTCTTCCTAGAATGAGTGGTATTTCTTCATCTTCAGCCATGTCTAAGATCACAAAATCTGCTGGAAACACTAGATTGTTCACCTTTACTAGCACATCTTCAAGCACACCGAAAGGATAAGAGATTGACCGATCAGTTAAAGTAATGGTCATTCTTGTTGGTTTTGGCTCACCACATCCAAGTTTCTTCATCATTGAAAAGGGCATCAAGTTAATACTTGCCCCTAAATCACACAAGGTTCGACCAATGTCTACCGGTCCAATAGAACAAGGGATAGTAAAAGCAACAGGATATTTTAGCTTTGGTGGCAACTTCTTTTGGAGAATGGCACTACAATTTTCTGAAAGTGCTATGTTCTCATCATCCATAGGATTCCTTCTTTTAGTCAACAAGTCTTTCATGAACTTAGCATACAACGTCATTTGATTAAGAGCTTCACCGAAAGGAATGTTCACCTGAAGTTGTGAGAAAAGTTGCATGAACTTCTTGAATTGACCTTCATCCTTTTCTTTCTTCTTGGCTAAATGAGGGTATGGAAGCTTCACATATGATGGAATAACTTGTGGTTTATCTCCATCTCTTTGGTTTCCTCAAGATTGAATCTTCATCTATCAATTTCTCACTTTTTTCTCCCTCTATTTTTTTCTTCTTTTCATTTTCAACAACTCCTTGATCATCATCTTTTTCAACTACAACCTCATTATTCTTTTCAACTTCACCTTCTTCTACCTCCACTACCAATTCATCAACTTTCTTTGGAACTTTTGTAACTAAAGGTGTCAAGACCTTTTTGCTCCTCAATTCAATAGCATTGCAAGACTCATTTTTAGGATTGTCTTGCGTGTTACCTAAGAATCCGCCTTTGTTTTGTTCAGCCAACTGTTTAGCTAGTTGACCAAGTTGAGTTTCAAGCATCTTCCTTGAAGCTTCATTGTTCTTCCTTTTAGCTTCTGGGCTTTTCTTCATCTCTTCGAAGTTTCCTTGAGTCATTTTCATGAAGTTAATCATAGTTTCTTCAAGAGCTGAAGGTTTTCTTTGTTGTTGTTGTCGAGGAGCAAGCATGTGAGAGTTCAAAGCGTTGTTATTTGAGTAGCTCAAGTTGGGGGTGCTTGTTGATGCCTGAATTATAGTACTGATTTTGTCTTTGGTAGCCCCCCATGTAGTTTGCTTCCTCACTCGATCCTTCTGGTACACATTCACCATTGGGATGTTCTTCACCACATAAATCACACTTGATTGCAGCTACTTGTTGTTGCTTGTGAGCCAAAGTGAACCCTTGAAACTCCTTAGTTAGAGCTTCTATTTGTTTGTTCATGGCTGCTTGGTTAGCTAGGATCGTAGTTTGTTCACTCACCCCAAACACTCCTCTTTCTTTCTTCTTAGCTTCAACACGATATTCATTACCCGCCATATTTTCTATTAGGGCTTGAACTTCATGATCAGTTTTGCTCTTAAGACTACCTCCCGCGGAAGCATCTAAGAACATCCTAGTGTTTGGTGTTACCCCCTCAGTAAAGATTTGAAGGTATTGTTTTCCGTGAACTCATGGTTTGGACATCTTTTAAGAAGCAAGTTGAATCGCTCCCAAGCATCATACAATGACTCATTTTCCCCTTGCTTGAAGTTAGAAATTTCCATCTTCTTTTCCCAATATTTAGACATAGGGAAATATTTCTCTAGGAACTTAAGCTCTAGCTCCTCCCAAGTTTGGACAGTCCCATTGGGTATTGTTAACAACCAATCCTTGGCTCTTCCTGTTAAAGTGAAAGGAAATAGCTTAAGCTTCTTTTGTGCATCAGTCACAGTGGCTGGTTGTACACAAAATTCACATGTTTCAGCAAAGCGGCTCAAGTATTCATGTGGGCTCATAGCTTCAGTTCCATCAAACTGTTTATCTCTCAACCCATTCAGAACGGTGGTCTTGATGTCGAAAGCAACGGGGTTAGCTGGTTGAAAAGTGTGGGTCAGTTGACCACGATGAGTTGCTAACCCATAGTCTCCTAGCTTTGGTCTTGGTGGTACAGGTTCTCCCATGATAGCAACTTTAGGAGAAGCAGTTGTTTCAGATTCAGTTGAGAGTGGCTCCGGTATCGTGTTCGTTCACTAGGTGGCACAAATTGAGACAACCTTTGTAACCGGACAGCTTTCCGAAGTGCTCTAGCAGTCCTTTCTATCTCTGGATTGAACTCGAGATCGTCGGAACTCCTTTTACCTCGCATAAACAGCAAAATACCTTAGTAGCTCTGCACAATACAAAGTAATCAAATGAATACTAAAACAGAAAATTTAAAAATAAAACCAGATATTTAAATTGCAGAAATCCTAAATTATAACGTAATTTCCTTGTTGAAATAAATCAACAGTCCCCGGCAACGGCGCCAAAAACTTGATAGATATCTGGCAAGTGTACCAAAAACTATCGAAGTAGTAATAAATATCGATCCACAAGGACTGTGTTAATCTCAATTCTAGCAAGCGCGTTATACGTTAGGATGTGTAAAGTTTGTATTTAGTTGCCCTAGGCAGAAAGGTTAGGTTTAATCAGATTTGATTAAAGTAGAGAAAGTTTGAAAGAAAATTATATTGAGATGAATGGTTAAGCCGGTGAATCCACTGTTCCTCTATATGCAAAGTCTACCTCTCTTTACTCTCAATTACTACTCAGTTTTTACGATAAATTAACTAAGTGGTTTTGATTAATCTCTTGACTCAAAACCCTTTTCTAAGTTATAACCCTATTAATCTCTTAACTTGATTGAATAACTGCGGAAGCAATATTGGAACGTTAATTCATGTATCATAACTCTCAATTTCCTATCTCTAGGCTCCTAGTGTTGAGTTAAACAAAATTACTATTTCAGGATTAAAAGCTAGGGCTATTAGTCATTCAATTCCTAATATCAATTCATGTGATTGCAAGAAGCTAGGGCTAGTAGTCATACAAAACAATAACATGAAAAGCAATAAACACAAGTAATTCTGAATAAAAACTGAATAGCATTGATTATAAAGATAGTTCAACTACAAAGTCATATATTACAAGAGTTTCATCATGGCTTAACCAAACTAAAGGTTTGGCTACTCATAGCTAAACAATCATAAGCAATAACAAGAGAAAACATACATAAATCTAACCAACAGAGTGTTGGTATGAGATTCAGGGCGTGTTCCTTGGTCTCCTGTCGTCCTCAGTGCTCAAAATCGCAATAATAATCAGTACCATAACCCTTGCTAGCAGCTGGATATTTATAGAAAGAAATTACGGTTTCAGAAAAAGCCCATCATAGTGCCACGTTACGGGTTGGTCGTGGCACGATGCTTCATTAATCCTACGTGGCAGCAGACAAAATCAACCATCGTGGCACGTTGCATATTGCTTCGTGCCACGAAATTTCCAGAGCTGAATCCTTTGTCCCACGCTTCATCCAACGTGCCACGATGGTCACCAAACGTGGCACGATGCTCAGTTCTTAGGCAATTTTTCCTTGGTTTCTCAAAGTTTCTTCTCTTGAGCTCTTGTTCCTGTTTTGGCTTGATTTCACCATGAATTCATTGCAGTTGACTCTCTAAATGCTATAATAAAGGCATAAATGCAACTAAAAACTAATGTTGATGCACCGTCATCATATATCTACCATGATATTCTTCACCTCTATCGGTTCTCATGATCTTAATTTTCATTTCACATTGGTTTCTACTTCAGCCTTAAAAATTTAAAGGCATCCTACACTTCATACTTATTATGAAGCTATATTAGACATACATATAGCGTGAGTAATCATCAATGAAAGAGCTCCTCTTTTAGAACCGATATCTGAATGTATGATTTCTAATATTTTAGAACTCCTCTTTGCACCTTTCTTATACTAGTTAGCCTGCTTTGCCTTAATGCAGTTTACACAAGTTTCAAAATCAGTGAAATCTAAAGTATCATTTACTCCATCATTCACTAGTATTTTGATTCACTGAATGGAGATGTGTCCTAATCTCCGGTGCCACAAAATAGAGGATTCCTTATTTATAACACAACGTTTAGTTCCAGCATGAACACACATAACATTATTAGTGCCATTATTTTACAAATGAATTGAGAAAAGACCATAAGATAATACTCCATTTCCAACAAAATATTAGATTTATAAAACAAATTGAACTACGTTTCATAAAATTCAAAGAGTATCCCAAAGGTACAAGTCTTGAAATGGAAATTAAATTTCTAGAAAAAAAAAACTAGGAACATAAAATGTCTTTTCCAAATTTAAAACAAAGCCACTACTTAAAGCTAAATTGCATGTTCAAACAGCCTCCACATGAGAACGCATCTTGATTCCTGAATAGATGCATTGCTCACTTAGAAGTGGTTTCCTTAGGCTTGTCATACCCTGCAAGGTATAGAAATATGGATTGTAAACCAAATCAGTCCACCAAATGTTATAAATAACATCAACTGTATTAGATTCATAACAAACAAATGAGATTAGTTTACCTTTATTTTCAAACCATTTCTGAAATTCAGAACAATCCTTCTTTATGTGTCCATTCATATTACAAAATGAACACTTGAACTTTTTCTTAATTCCACCATCGGGAGGTATTTTACCTTTCCCATTTTCCTTGGCTTGGTGAGAAATCATGTCCTTTCCGACTATCTTCATCAGAGTATACCCATTCATTTCCACCGCCAACCTTTCTTCTTCTTGAACACACATGGTCAAGAGTTCATTAATTGACCATTTTTTTTATGTGTGTTGTAAGAAATTTTTAGTGGTTCATACGGAGGTGGAAGGGTATGCAAAATATAATGAACAAGGAAAGATTCAGACATGTCAACCTCAAGTGTCTTTAGTTGTGCTGCAATGTCACTCATTCGCATAATGTGCTCACGCACACCTTTCATATGGATGAGCTTAATAGTTGAAAACTCCATAATAAGGGTGCTTACAAGTGCCTTATCAGATGATACAAAATGTTCATCAATGGCCTTAAGTAATGCTCAGACATTATTATGATGATCAAAACAACCACGAATACTAGTCGGGATGTTGGTCATTATGAACTGCACACTGAGACGATTGGACCGTTCCACATTTCATAACGATCAACATCATCTAGAAGGCTAGTTTTTGTAATAGAAGGTGGTTCGTTTTTTCCGAATAGCATAATTAATATCCATTAACCCTAAATAAAGAAGAATTTGCTCCTTCCACACCTTATAGTTTTCAACATTCAGTTCGGGAATTTCACACTTAAAATCATAAAAATTTATAGCTGCAAAATTAAGCACATGCTTACAATTAAAATTAAGACTACAAAACAAATATCATGTTTTACCAACGTAAATCATGTTTCAAACTATGAACCTAGTGACATAAAATTTGCTTGTAGGCTAAAACTTTATTCAATTAGATTCATATAACTGAATGACAAAACTATCAATTTATGTTCCTTTTCCTAATTCCTGAGGGTAAGTTAGAAAATATAAATTGATATTTCATCCTAATTAATTATACAAAAACATAGCAAAAATTTCTGTGGGATGAGATTTACTATATTCAATATAATTAATTACCATCAATGTCACAACCCATGATCTTCTTAAACACTTGATATATAATTTTGCATAATTAAAGATGTTGTGGACTCCCTAATTAATTAAAATTATATAGATCATCTAGACATTTAACCCATGATACTCAATTGTATGTACGGAAATCAACTGATTATTCGAACATGTTAAAACTCCAAAATTGCATGATTAAACTATAATATCATACATCCAGTGTAATACTATCTCCGTTCCTTTTTAAGTGTCACTTTTTGACATTTTACACAAACCAAGACACTCAATAAATGTTATTTTTTCTTATACAATAATGTATACTTTTACTATAATAGCCTTAGTCATTTAATATCTTATTTCATATATTTCTCTCTCATCAATAAATAACTAAGGGTAATGTTGGTAAAACAACATTTATTGTTGCATTGAACTTTGAAAGTGACAGTTAAATAGGAACAAAAAATTTCTCCAAAAGTGACACTTAAAAAGGAACGGAGGGAGTAATAAACATGCAAAACAAAGGAATATTTTACACTGATATAGATATGGAAACCGTAACGCAGGCTCACTATATACCCACATATGACTTTTTATCTAAATTTAAATAATTAAATTGCATAAAACTGTAGGCAATTAATTAATCTATTAATATGTGTTTATCGTATGATCGAACTCATAATATCATATAAACAAGGGAAAATTACACTAACCTCCCCTGAGGTTTATGTTAATGTATCCCACCTCCCCTCTATTTCTTCATTTAACAACAACACCCCTTCCTGTTAAATTCTCATCCACCTTCCGTTAAATTTACACATTTTCTCCTTTTAACATTGATTCATTGCTCCAACAAAAAAAAAATACATATATTAATAGCCAAGAAAATCATAGACGCATGGAAGAGGCTATTACAAGTCCAGGGATCACAATTTATTTTTTGTTGCAATTTTTCTATGTCTCGACAAAATGATTTACTCTTGGTTTACCACAATTGGATCGATAATTCTATATAAAATCACGGGGCTTACATTTGATCTGTTAATAGGGAAAATAATGCACAAATAATTGGAATTAATTATTACAAATATAGGGAAAATAATCCACATATAATTGGAATTCCATACTCATAAACTGCAACCCTATATTTTTCATACTGCAACTTAGCTATCTCTTATGTGTCATAGAGGAGTACCCTGTCTATCAAAGCTGCAAAACTTGGATAAACTTTTCAGTAGCACAGTACAATGAGAAGAAAACAAAGAGCATAATATATTTTTTTTAATATATATATATATACAAAAATATAAAAGACAGAAATCCTAAATTATAACGTAATTGCCTTGTTGAAATAAATCAACAGTCCCCGGCAACGGCGCCAAAAACTTGATAGACGTTTGGCAAGTGCACCAAATACTATCGAAGTAGTAAAAATATGGATCCCACGAGGACTGTTTTTAACTTCAATAATTCAATTGCGTTATATAATTAGGATGTATAAAAGTTATTTTTAGTTTGCCACTAGGCATAAGATTTGGTTTGATTTTAATTAAATCAAGTAACAGAAAACAAAGATTTGATTAAGAAAATATGGAGAGAGATGAGATCAGATCCTTCGAATCCTCTAAGTTCCCCTAATTGGTCTACTGCACCTATTTGTTATGAATCCTCTTCTAATTTATGATGATTAACAAAGTAGCCCTAATCAATCCCTTGAGTTAGGACCCTCTTCTTAAACTACAGCCCCTAATTCCTTAGGTGGTCTAATAATTCTTGAAGGTTTTACCGAACGTTAACCTATTATCACTAACAAACGATTATCTATTCCTAGACTAACCCTGTTTATTAGAACAATTCAATTAGGTCTAAGTCGAAAGCCATGGTCAGTGGTCATTCGTTCTCACAAAATCAGGTTATATGTGATCAAGATATAAAAAGCATTAAGAACAATTGAATTGAATAAACTAGAATTGAGTTCATAAACAAAATAGAGTTTCACAGCAACATGTGTCAATTAGGGTTACAATGATTCATCTCGGATCTAATCTCTAAGAGATTTAGCTACTCATAATCGAGTTTACAAATAGCATAATCAATGAAATAATTAAAACATACATGAATTGGTAAAAGGTTGAAGAAATCGCCCTTCTAGCCGTCTCCGATGTCTCAAAATCGCACTTTGCTCTCCAAAATCGTCACTCCTTTTCTTTTGGCTGAGTGCAGTATTTATAGAGATTTTGGGCCTGACCTAGTCAAAATCGCGCCGCGCAGTTGTAATTGGCGCGCCGCGATTTCCCTCAAACAGGGACATATGCAAATGTGTCTTAAAAATCGCGGCAAGGCTGTATTTTGGCGTGGCGCGATTTGGTCTGGCAGAACTTCAGTTTTTCATCTTTTTGCACCCCGGAATAGTGAAAATTGCATGAGAACTCTAATAAAATGTCACAATAAGTCCTAAAAATTACGTAATGACAGCATGTCATCAGTGATGCAAGTGATTATGTTGTTGGTGCAGTCCTAGGCCAACGCAAGAACAAATTTTTCCATGCAATTTACTATGCAAGCAAGGTTTTAAATGAAAATCAAGTTAACTATTCCAAAGTCATTGTTTTTACAGATCATGCAGCTCTTAAATATCTCTTGACTAAAGGGGATTCAAAGCCTCGACTGTTGAGGTGGATCCTATTATTACAAGAATTTGATCTTGAGATTCGTGAAAAGAAGGGAGTTGAGAACGTGGTAGCTGATCACCTCTCAAGGCTGGAGAATGATGAGGTGACAAAGAAGGAGAAGGCCATCAAGGTCGAGTTCCCCGATGAACAGCTGTTTGCTATTGGAGAAAGGCCCTGGTTTGCTGACATGGCTAACTTTAAGGCCGGTAACATAGTTCCTCATGATATGACTTACCCTCAGAGGAAAAAGTTCTTCAAAGATGCGAACCACTACTTGTGGGATGATCCTTATCTGTTTAAGGTAGGTACTGACGGTTTGATTAGACGTTGTGTTGCAGGTGAGGAAGCACATAGTATCATGTGACACTGCCATAGCTCAGCTTATGGAGGCCACCATAGTGGAGAAAGGACAGCTGCAAAAGTCTTGCAAAGTGGATTCTGGTGGCCCACACTGTTCAAGGATTGCCACGACTTTGTCACAAGATGTGACAGATGCCAAACAACAGGTAACATATCAAAGAGGAATGAAATGCCCCTAAAAGGAATCATTGAAGTTGAACCATTTGACTGTTGGGGTATTGATTTTATGGGACCATTCCCTTCCTCTTACTCTTATCTCCATATTCTAGTATGTGTAGATTATGTCACAAAGTGGGTTGAAGCGATACCTTGTGTTGCTAATGATGCCAAAACTGTTGTCAACTTCCTTCAGAAGAATATTTTCACTAGGTTTGGAACCCCTAGAGTATTGATTAGTGATGAGGGGAAGCATTTTTGCAATAATTTTCTTGAAAATGTGCTAAAAAGGTATAACATTAAGCACAAAGTTGCAACTCCCTATCACCCACAAACTAGTGGTCAAGTAGAGGTTTCAAACCGACAGCTGAAGCTGAAGCTGTTTCCTGGGAAGCTCAAGTCAAAATGGTCTGGACCATTCTTGGTCAAAAGTGTGTCACCATATGGAGCTGTTGAACTAGTAACACCTGAAGGAGATCGAAGTTTCAAAGTGAATAGACAAAGAGTTAAGCCATACCTAGGTGGCGACCTACCAAAAGGAAGGGTGGGACTCATTTTGAAGGACCTCTAAGGATCCTTAGCAGTCAAGCTAGTGACGATAAAGAAGCGCTGAGTGGGAGGCAACCCACTAGATTTACTTTTGCTTTCGTTTCATTTTGTTTTTAATTTCCCTTCAATGTCAAAAGTCCGTTGAACTTATTTCCCCTTTTGTGATAAATTTGCACTTGTTTATTATTGACGAATTTGTTTGTTAGTTGACTCTTTACAGTTTAGTAACAAATGTTTGATCAAAGTGATATTCCAAAAGTTCAAAAGGAGGAGTGACTTGGTATCTCAAAGGCGAAGTGTACGGCAGTAAAGATAGGTAGTCACAACTCCCAGAAATCTCAGCCTTAAGGTTCATTGCCAAATTTTGTTTTTCAATTTACATATATTAGCATATTCCATGCATCTACATTTCTAGAACTTGCGATTTTTCTCTACTGTTGATTGGTCTTTGTCATTAGCACACTGAGGCAAAAATGCTTGGTCCTGTGAGCCTTTTGAAGCCTACCCTGATTTTAATTGTTATATATTAGCCATTTCTTAGCCAATTTGAGCCGGTAGGATTAGAACTTTTTGTTCGGTGACAAACTACATTACAAGCCTAGAGACTTTTAGGATTTGTCCCTTAATGTATTTTCTGAGTTAAGGCATTGTAAAATGTTGCTAAAGATTAAGTTTGGGGTTGCTATTGGAATTTGCAACCAACTAAATTTGGGGTGGGGGTACTAGAGAATAATAGAACAAAAAAATGAAAGAAAAAGAAATTGTCATGCAAAATATACACAAAAATGGTGTATGAAAAAAAAATGAAAATGAATGATGAATAGAAAGGGACAAAACATTGAAAATCCGAGTAACTTCAAACTCGATTGTTCCTAATGTTAAAAATATTCTCTAGTACCTTTACAAGAATTGTTGTTCCATAAGGTGAATGAATGAAGGATAGAATGATATGCTTTAACTTCCGTAGGAATGCCTAACTCAAATTTTGTGTAGCCTACTTATCCAAATATTATCCCACCTTCACCTAAGCCCCGTTATAACCCTTAAAGACCTCAAAGTGTGCATTGCCATTGATTTTGATTGAAGTTTAGAAACTTTTCAAGCGTATGGTAATATGTAGATTGCATGTCGACTGTGAACCCTATTCAAATTGTTGTGTGGAGTTGTGAATTGGTGGATGCGAACAAGTCAAACTAGCTCATCTTTAGCTAGTAAGGTGATTGAACTTTTTGGGTACTATTACTTGATCAGGTATTTGTTATTTTACTGTCGACTGTCAACTTTGCAAATGAATTCCTTGAGGACAAGGAATGGTTTAAGTTTGGGGTTGTGATGACATGTTGTCATTACGTAATTTTTAGGACTTATTTTGACATTTTGATAGAGTTCTAAGCAACATTAAGTGTCCAGGAGCAGTTAAAAGCAACAAAATTGGAAGAACTGGAAGCTGCCAATCGTACTGCGATTTTCACCATCGCAATACGATTTCTTGAAGTCAGAGAGCATGTTTTTGAAGGAGCTGGATCGCAATACGATCCAACCAATCGTGATACGATTTCAAGAAGGGCTTTGAAGTAAATTAGGGTTTAATGAGGTCATCGTAGTACGATTTACTAATCGTAATGCGATTTTGGGCGATCTAGATTTGCCTATTTAAGCTGAAGTCAGTCTCAAACAAAGGGGATTACGATTTTGGAGAGCTAAACTACGATTTTAACACCCAGAAGGCTGCATCGGAGAGGATTTCTTCATCTCTAACCCAGTTTATGTATGTTTTAATTCTTTCATTGATTATGCTATTTGTAAACTCAATTATGAGTAGCTAAATCTCTTAGAGATTAGGTCGGAGATGAACTTATGTAACCCTAATTGATCATATGTTGCTGTGAAACTCTATTGTTTATTAATGAATTTCTAGTCTTTATTCAATTCACTTGTTCTTAATGCTTTTTATATCCTGATCAAATATAAACATGATTTTGTGAGAACGAATGACTACTGACCATAACTTTCGACTTAGACCTAATTGAATTGTTCTAATAAACATGGTTAGTCTAGGAATGGATAATCGTTTGTTAGTGATATTAGGTTAACATTCATAAAACCTTCAAGAATTATTAGACCACCTAAGGAATTAGGGGCTGTAGTTTAAGAAGAGGGTCCTAACTCAAGGGATTGATTAGGGCTAATTTGTTAACTATCGTGAAACTAAAAGATCATTAGTAACAATAGGTGCAGTAACCAATTAGGGGAAACGTAAAGGATTCGAAGACCTGATCTCATCTCTCTCATATTTTCTTAATCAAATCTAATTCTTTTATTTGATTTCATAAAATCAAACCAAATCTACTGCCTAGTGGCAAATTAAAATAACCTTTATACATCCTATTTTATAACGCGATTGAATTATTGAAGTTAAAAACAGTCCTTGTAGGATCGATATTTTTACTACTTCGATAGTATTTGGTGCACTTGCCAAACGTCTATCACCAATCATGAATTTTTCATCTTTGTTGAGGTAATATTAATGATACCCAACAGATACATTAATAGCTAGCTATAGACTCTTTGTAGCATATGGGCCACAAAGTCATGGGAAATTCTCTCTGTTAATGCACAATGTCATGTAGTTAACGTACACTTAACCAAAAGACCTATAAAATATCAACAATAATTTAAGGATTAAATACAAAACTATAATATTTAGGTGGCTAAGTGTTATTTTGAACAAATCAATCAAAATTCTGAAATGTGAACATACAAAGATTATAAATATATACCAAATCAAAACCTAACATAAAAAAGTAATGATTTTATTGAGAGTATTTTAAAAATAGAAATCTCTTCCCTCCAAAAAAAAAATAATAGAAATCTCTTGTTGCTTGTAGAGATGTGCAAAGGGGGAATTTAGATTTGCCATGAGACAACTCATTTTATATATGGTTTTTTTTATTACACCTAGAGGTGCTTACAAAGTACTCCTTCCGGTCTCAAATGTAAGAAACAAAAAAATAAAATTGGTGGTCTCAAATATAAGAAAAAGTATAGTAAAATGAACCTATTAAATGCTACAATTCCAAGTTTACCCTCATTAAACCCACCTCATTAATTGTTTTTACTACTCCAAAACAAGGGTAAAATTAGAAAAATATCACTTTTTATAATGACTTAAATGTAGTCAATCCACTTTCTTAATATGTGTGCATTTTTTTTTGTTTCTTACATTTGAGACCGGAGGGAGTAAATATCTTTTTTTTTTTTGGTGGTGGCCCGGGTTTGAATCCCGGACCTTGCATATTTTTTATGCATTGTCCATACCAACTGAGCTAAACTCACGAGGACAAAGTAAATATCTTTAGCATAACATATTTAATTTTAGTTCGAGTCTTTTAACCTTCAATTATTTTTTAATAAAATTAGGTTAAAAAGTACACGTTAGTTTTTCAATCAAAGAAAAATGTGCAGTTTCTTTGGCTATATATTCACCTGAAAGTTAGCTCTACTTAAAACATGATTCCATAATAATATATATTACTCATTTTAAAAAACAATTTTGATTTATGTTCAGCTCCAAATTATTTTGGAAAAATGAATGATATAACTTATGTGAATGAGAATGTAGAAAAAAAGTTATGCATATACTAAAGTAAATACATATTCTTTTTTATCCAACAATTTCATCAAAAAATAAATAAATTGATAATACAATACAGTCTACTTGTTCATAAATATGTACCCAAACAAATGGTGCATTATTCCTACATATTACTTTACCATGGTCCAATAATATAAATTTTTTCTTTACTGACATGAAATGTTATAAAAGTAATGGAAAATTAGTTCAAAAAGAATGAATTCTTATGGTTAGTCAGTTTGTTATGTTCCTTCTTAAATATGCTAAAGGGACAAACACAATACATTTATATACTTAACATATATACATTTAATAATGATTCAAATTTTATGATTTATGAAGGGGTGTTACGACTTTGTAAGTGTTAAGAACTATTTAATTGTTTTTAGGAGAGTGCCAGCTTTACACTCTATAAATAGATAAAATTATATTCAACAATTTTTACATGCAAATAAGAAAAAATATGGCTAAAATTATCAACTTTGTTTATGTGATGACTACATTTCTTTCCTTATTTCTTGTCGCAACGGTATCTGGTAAGCAATTTTTTTCATCATTTTCAAATTACATTATTTACTTTGTAGTTCGTAAATCATACACAATAGATTTTTAACATTTTTTCCTAATATCATTTTGTTACCTTTTTTCATTTCAGCCCATAATCCTTGTAAAACGGTTGTTGATTGTCCACCTCATCCGTATGGTTTTGTTGTTACTGTTAAGTGTGTTCGTCGCTTGTGTATATATTATGTACATCTTCATACTTGAATCTATGTATATGAGATTCAAGAGTCCAAAAATGCCATGCAGAAAATTATGAGTTCTTGTGCGAGAAATATAAGCAATATACCGTATGCTAGACTATTACATAATTTAATTATTTGATTATTGTGTTGGCACCTAATAATTGTTTTTTCTTCTTCATATTTTTCATGGATTTAGCGGTTATGGTTTTGTATTCTAAGATAATTGGAAAAAAATAAGGAAAAAATGCATACCTTCCGATGAACCTTACATCAATATCAATCACCATACATGAAGGAATTTGTGGTTGTGCACATCAAGTTGGTGATAAACATGGTAATATTATTCAACATGTTCCAGTAGATGATTACATTCCATATCATCCGGCCATGGCCTTTTCGAAGACTTAATTCGTCAAATCTTTGAAAAAACGTTATATAGCCATTTAGAAAACTCAGAATGACAAAAATGGTGGTTTTAAACGACTTCATTGATCAAAAGAATAAGGTGAACACGTTTTATGCTAAAAGAATGAAAAAGAAAAATAAGTTTTCAAGTAGGAGATTTGGTATGCAAATCAAGTTCACCAATAAGTGCTTTATTAGACGATCAAGAAATGCTTATCAATCAAGATCTCTAATTTATTTTCATTGATAGTCTCTTCCGCCTCACCCTATGGATAATCATCACCATCATGTTGTTTCATTGATAGTTCCTTGGTGACTTAAATCTCCTTCTCAAAGTTTGAGCTTTGTTGTTTCATGTTGCCTATTTAACTGTCCCGGATCCTTAGGGTAGAGTTCGTGAGGTGAATTCAGTCAGACTCAAATCTAAGACCAATAAAATTAAATGTGTGGAGTAAAAGAAAAGTAGTCACCAATATCAAAGTAGCCTCAAGCAACAACAAACATAAATCCAATAAAAGTACAAACCACAGGCAAAAGGAAAATAGAGAAGAGAAAAAACAACCAATATTTTTTCACTTAGTTCCGCCCAAGAATGACTGCTGCATTTCAATATCAATGAGTTTTTTATAAATAGATACAAAAGGGTTAAAATAAATTAACTTCAACAAGCTTTCAAAGAATAAACTTAATTTCTACCCTTTTACCAAATCTCTTTCCGTGGGCAAGAGACTCAATGAATTCACTCACACAAGTTGTTTACAATTGTTTCCCAACTCAGGAATCTCACCCCAAAGCCACTCAACTCCTAGCCTCCAAGTTCCCTCCATTGGTTTCATGAGATTGCCCAAAGATGATGACTGAAGCCCTTTTATAATGTTCAACCCAAGGAAAATCGTGCCATGATTTCTCGAATCGTCCAATTTGTACTCGTACACAAATACAGTACTAAAACTTATCCAAAATCGTGCCACTATATCTCCAAAGCTTTCTCCAAATTATTGAATCAAAATCACGCCACGGTTTTCAAAATTGTGCCACGATTTTGCAAAAACTTCATCAGTGTTTTGAGCCAATTTTCAACATTTCTCTACCTTGACTATAAATTGATGGTGATGCCAATTTAACCATCAAGCCCCTTGCTCCTTATCCTTTCATCCAACTACACCATGTAGTTCCACAAGCTTCCACCCTTGCCTCTTTAACCCTCTGAATGTTTTCCGCCTTCTTGAAGATCCTTGCATCCAACTACACTAGAACCTTTAGGTAGTTCCACAAAATTCACCATCACCTCTTCAACCACATAACATCTTCCTTCTTTTTGAAGATTTCCTTGCATCCAAATACCCTTGGTGTTTTAGGTAATCCCAAAAGTTGTGCCATATATTCTTCAACCAACATAATGCCTTTCGTCCTCTTGAAGAATTCTCTTGCTCATAAATATAGCATAACACACAAGGTCCCCATAGTCGTACCATTTTGGTGTCATCAACTTGTTTCCTCCTAGTCCCACTAGTGGAAGATTCCATCTCAAGCTGGGCTTTCTCTACTCAACTTCCAAATGCATACATCCACTATGTCTTTCACCTGGCAACCCCACCTTTAAGGTTGAACATGAGTATTCTTAATCCACCTCTATAGACTGACCTTGAGCATTCTTTTCACTACCTCTTCAGGATGTTGTTGAGTGTTTAATGTCTCTTCGGAATATCACCTTTTCTACATGAAGTTTAACTTGAAAGTGTCATCGTTTCCAATGTGATAAACTTCACCTTCTTCTCCCTAACATGACACCACCAGAGTACCCGCATCCTCATAATCCTCTGTGGCAACTGCAACTTGCACGGAGTTATCAATGTCCATTAACTCAGGACAATCCCTCTTGAAGTGATTGGTCTTGTGACTATTGAATCATATATACTTCGACTTCTCACTACCCTTTGAGTTTTCCAGGTTTCCTATATCTGCACCTTTCCCACCTGAGACACTCAAGCATGCACCACTATCAGCAAATCTGAAGTCCCTGGACTTAGATACCTCTTTGGTTTTCAAATCCGCTTGTACTTCCTTCAAGGTGGCAGTGCCTTCCTTGCCATAAATCATGGTATCCTTGAAGGACTCAAAAGATCTAGGTGAAGCACACAGTAAAAGTAGAGTCTTGTCTTCATCCTCAATGTTCACCTCAATGTTATCCAAATCATCAATAATTTTATTGATCTTTGTCAATTGCTCCATGATGGTTTTGGACTCCATCATCCTAAAGGAATAGAGTTGTTGGTTCAGAAATTACCTATGAGCCAAAGACTTGGTCACATACAATAACTAACATTTCACACATAGATGATGCGGTTGTCTCCTTCACAACATTTGTATAGGTTCTTCGAGTGTCATAAGATTGGTCGTTTCAGGATGGATTGTCCCGAGTTAGGGGCCAATGATGACTCTGCACATACATGTGTATTTTTGGTGTCATGTTGGAAAGAAGAAGAAGGTGAAGTTTTTCACCTTGGAAATTATAACACTTGCAAGTTGACATTCATGTAGAAGGGGCGTTCATTTGGAGAGACATTAAACACACAACTTCAGCCTGGAAAGGCGGTGCTAAGTATAATCAAGGTCAGTTTGAAGAGGCAGAGGTAAGAATACTCATAATTATTCTTGGAGGCTACAAGCTTAAAAACATAATGAATGCACACATTTGGAAGTCGAGGTAGAGAAAGCTCGGATTTAGGTGGTCTTCCGCTACCGGGACTAGAAGACAAGTTGATGGCAACTAAATGGTACAACTTTGGAATCCTTGTGTGTTATGCTCTAGTGGATAGCAATAAAATCTTCAAAAGGACATAAATGTGCACTCTAAGGGATGAAGATGTTACAGTTAACTTGTGGAACAACCAAAAGATCCTAGTGTAGTTAGATGCAAAGATATTCAAGAAGGGGGAAAGCAATCCGAGGGTTTAAAAGGTAAAGATAAAAGCTTGTGGATCTACATAGTGTAGTTAGATGTAAGAATAAAGAGTAAGGTGATTGATAGTTAAATTGGCATCACCACTATTTTATAGTAAGGTGAAAAATTGTTGTGATATGACTCATTGTAGAGCCTTGAGCTTTCTGGATAAAATCATGCACGATTTGATGGTGCTATAAAAATGGGTGTTTCTGATTTGTCAGAAAACTCCGCACAATTTTTCTTGTTGGCTACAGTACTGTGTATGAAACTGAAAATCATGGCCCGATCCGGTCAAATCGTGTCGCGATTTGTTCCAAATTTGAACACTATGTAAGCATTATTTGACCCATTCGATGGGCAATTTCAAGTAACCAAATGAGGGAACTTTTAGTGGACTTAAAGGCTAAGAGTTGATTATCTTTGGGCGAGATTCTTGGGTTGGGAAACAGTTATAAACACCTCAGGTGAGTGAAAATCATTGAGTCTCTTGGTCACAAGAAGACATTCGGGAAAATGATTGAAATTATCATTGTTCTTGGAAAGGTTGTTGAAACTAATTATTTTTATCTATTTTGTATCTTTTTGTAAAGAACTCATTGATAGTGAAGCGAAGATATCTCTCTGCACCAGATATAGGTCAATGTTGTTGGAGAAAACTGGATGGACATATTTTTGGTGTGTTTGTTTCTCTTCTCCATTTATCTTTATGCTTGTCGTTTGTGTTTTGCACTTAATTAGTAGATTAGATATAAGTATATTGTTGTTGCTTAGATTACTTTGATTATTGGTTACTACTTTTTTTTTCTCCACACAACTAAATTAATTAGTGTGAGATTTGATTTCAAATTCATAACAAAAAATATGTTGTAATCTCGGGAAAATAAAGGGGTATGTACATGCATGTTCTACTAGCGAACCACGTCTCTTTTTATGACTTAAAACAACATGTCTGTTAGATTGGAGGAACAAACAATGTAGGATTTCATGGAAGAAAAAAGATCAATTCCTAATTCTTATTATTTAACTGGTAGTGGTGTGGCAAATACCACATCCGTTCATCAAATGCATACACAACTAATAAGCATTAGAAATTGGAAATCCCAATTCAAACAAATCATCCACAGATAAGAAAAGTTAATCTTTCACACATATGTGTCTAATAATAATTATAATTTTATGAATGGTTTTACAAATTTATAAATGCTAAAAACTATTTAATTATTTTTTATTAGAGCATAAATTTTATACATTATAACAAGATCAAATTTTAATCTATTTATTGAAACAAAAACCATTGTATAATTGTTTTTAATTCATGTTCCTCTAACCAGTTTAGGGGACTATTTTAATCAAAATTTAGCATCTTACGTTAATTATTTTTTGGAATATTCATTTCACATGCAGGGTTTTTACAACTTTGTAAATGCTAAAAACTTGTGAAGGGTTTCTAGGGGACTAACCGGTTTAGGGGATTATTTTAATCAACTCTATTTTAATGATTGTTAAAAAAAAACCTCTATATTTTAATGATTCAAAATTTATGAAGGGTTTTTACAACTTTGTAAATGCTAAAAACTCCTTAATTATTTTTTCGTGAGTGTGGAATTTCACACTATAAAGTGATAAAATCATATTCAACATTTTACGTGCAAAGAGAAAAGACTATGGCTGAAATTATCAATTTTGTTTATGTCACTATTCTGTTTCTTTTCTTGTTTCATGTCACAACAACATCCCGTAAACCTTTTTTCCATCATTTTAAAATTTCATTATTTACTTTATAGATCGTACACAATCTTTTATTGTGTTTTAATAACATTATTTTGTTATCTTTTTTTCATTACAGCACAGTACCGTCCATGTGAAACTGAAGATGATTGTCCACATCATATTGGGTCTAGTGTTATGTGTTTTGAATGCGTGTGTGTATATTATGCAACGATTCACTGATTCTGAGTACCAAACTCAAGAGAGGACATAAACGCTTTGCAGAGAATTATGAGTTCCAACATTAGAAATATAAACAATATACCGTATGTTAGAATATTACACGAGCTATCATTTAGTTATTATGTTGGCATCAAATAATTGTATTTTTTTCGCATTTCCATAGACTTCGCGGTTATTGTTTTGTACTATTAAGGTGATGATTATAAAATAAATTTAAAAAAGAAAGCAGCAAAGAGTGTTATTTAAATCGTCTTTTTCTCTCTTAATTTTGGAGCTATTATGACCTCTATCTAATTCAAGCATATCTCTCACACATTCTTTCCAACCAAACCACTAATATAATAACTTAAATAGTTAAGTTGAAAAATAAATTTATCTTACTTTAAAGCCTATAATTTTATTTATTTTATGCAGTAACATTATCACATTTATTATTTTCAAACACTTCAATTTACATTTCTCTTACCTTTTAATTGATTTTAATAGCTTCGAATGCCTTTTGATTTTAGAAGATATGGAAAACTAGACCGTTGCTATAAAATTATAATTATTTTTTTGTCAAAAAAGACTATAATTAATTAATCTACAAGACGATTAGTGAATTTTTAACCTATGAAAAATGTATCTTGTAATTTTGTGGTGGCTTTAAACTACCTCATTGTCACCACCAAAAAAAAAAAAAAGAAGAAGACACCACCAAAAAAACTACGTCATTGATAAAAAGAGTAAGGTGAACACATTTTATGCTAAAAGAATGAAAAGAAAAAAAAAAGTTTTCAAGTAGGGGATTTGGTATGGAAATCAAGTTCACCAATAAGTGTTGAAAGTCCGAGGTTCGAAAAGTGGTCTTCAAGTTGGCAGGAACCTTTTATCATCAAAAGGATTCAAACAAGAAACATGTGTATGATTCAAATCCTAAAATTGGACGAACAAAAAATGTTTATTGATAAGAACTGTCCGAAGGTATGTGCAAATGGGAATTTAGATTATCATGGTACCACTCATTTTATATATGGCTGTTTCTAAGCGTCAACATCTCATGCATTTTTTATTGGAAAATGATTTTTAGTGCGAACCATCACTAAACGAAAATCCACGAATAGGTGTAATTCTACTTTTACTTCCAACCACCCCTTTTACTTCCAACCACCCCTGTATTGTGGTAAATGGTACTATTATTATATTATTATTTTTTAATATAAATTGATTTTAATGGCAGCCACCCTGTGTATTCCGCAAATGGAACCATCTTGTTATTGTGCAAGTGAAGTGCCTCACAAGTGATTCGTGAATTTTCGCACTAAATCATTCGCACCATATAGCATCTCTCTTTTTTATTACTCCTAACCAGTACCGGGTCCATAAATTTCAATAAGCGGGGTCAAGATTGTTTATCATAAATATTATAGAAAAATATATAAATGCATAATCAATAAAATGATGACATCATCATCAAGCAAATAAATAAAGAAGATTACAAAAATTAGCATAGAAGTAGAAGGATTTTTTCCCAATGCTATTGGAACACAAAAAGTTGACAACGATACAACAAATCGGTAGTATCTATATAATATAAATTTAGGACCTATTTCATGTCCCATTATGGAAGTTATTTTCTCTTCTTTTGGTGTTGACATGTGGCATTATAAACCAAACCAAACATTTGTTTTTTAAAGTGACATGTGGCGTCTAAACCAAACCAAGCATTTTCGTGCATTTAACAATTAATGAAAAAAAGAATAATAAAGGAATATTGGATTAATGAAATGAACTAATTATTATCTTTTATTTTTATTTCATAATAATTATAGTAATGTGACACTATTTGTTTGGTTAAGACTATTTCAAATATATTTCTCTTTCAAAAAAATGTCAAATATATTTTATTGAAATGTAAATATGAACTAATGAATTTATGAAATTAATGATTTCATGAAACAAACTAATTTTTATTTTTATTTTAATAATAATAATATAGTGAATTGTGAGACAATTTAATAACATATTTTATTGAATGCCAAACAATTATGAAAAAAAATCAATATCGTAATTTTTATTTGTATTTTTATTTTAGTAACAATATAATAAAGATGATGTGAGACAATGTTTTTTTTAACAATGTGAGAAAATATTTTTTATATGTCAATATTATTTTGTTGAACCAATCATATTTCTTATATTTTAAATGGTCAGCAAATCTCAGCCACATTATTATTGACAATATGTATTTTGTTGAACCAATCATATTTCTTTTTGTTTTTTAATAAATATTTATTTTTGTATTACTCAAACAAATTTCATTTATTTCAATTAATTTATTAAAAACCAAAATGGAAATCATAAACAATTTAATAGCCTATCATGAATACACTACCAAAAAAAGTCTATCATGAATACGTTTTGTATTATCAGCCAATAAAATTTGAGTATGATTCATGATTTAAATTATCAGCCAATCATGATTCATGATTGAAATTACCAACCAATCAAATTTGAGAATACATGTCATCCTTCTAACCTTTACCTAGGTTTTTTTTTCCTATATATAGTCAATATGTTTGTCATCATTTTCATCTTCATTGTAATATGACATCCTTTCCCTCTATCTTCATTTCACACACACTTTTTCTCTCTATATATGGTTATCATGGATGCATAAGTATTGTTTTCACAAATATGTTTAAAATTTTATTAGCTTTCGTTTTCTTTATTCATGCATTGTGTTTTAATTTTGTTTTCTTTTTCTTTATTTTTCGTTTTTTTATTACAAATTTCTTTATAAATATTTCAACGAAGAGACAACTCTCTAAATTTTTGTAACACCATCCATAGTTTATGAAACATGAAATGAATGCTATGGTATATAATATGTTTATACACATTTTTAGTTATTTTTGTTACACATTTAAATTAAATAAAAATATATTTGGCCAAAAAATAGTGTGTGTAAATGTCAAATATGTGGTCATCAATAAAATAAAATCATTTAGTTTGAATTACTACGATTTTGTTTCTAAGATCAAATGTATCAATTGATGAATATTAATATACAATATTATTTTTTCGTGATTGTATGCATGAATGAAAGTACTTGATTATTTTGGTTACTTTATGTCTTTGGCTATAAATATCGGGTTTGACTTTCACATTTTGCACGCCACTCTCTATTCACAATTCATATTATTGAAAGTCTTCTCCTAACCTTTATTTTCTCTCTTTGTTACATTGTCAATTTTTTACACATTTTTCTTATTAATTTCCATGACACATGTATTGTAAAAACTTATTTGATTTCTCTTATTTGATATATGTAAGAGAATTATGAGTTTCAGTAATTCATTCTATTGAAAGTCTTTTCTGAGTCTGTTTTTCTTTTTTTGTCAAATACAATGTAGTTTTTCTTCAATATAAAGTTGTGTTGTTAAATATTGTATAACTTTTTTTGTTTGTTTTGACTCTTTAACTTGCAAGCATTATTCACCTCAACAAAACAAAACAAAACAAAAATTTTGCCTCAAAATTGTATACATCACTAAAATAGCAATGTCAATTGGTTTTATTAATATTATTACTAATTAATAATGGTGGACACAATCATCTCACTTGAATTGAATCAATTATTAATATGAATTTTTTTTTTACAAAAAAAAAAGTAACATGAAATTTTTTAAAACACATAAATACTTATAAATAATTGTAATAACTTTTTTAGAGTAAATAATCATAATTACTGTTTTTTAGGGTATTAAAATATTTTGATCTTGATTTATTTACATTTACTGATATATATATATCTTTTCATTAATGAGTACTATTTTTCTTTTTAGAGAAGGAAATTTGTATCAATTGATGTGATTGTATTATTATCTTTTTTTAAGCAAAGAAAAATATATTAAATAAAAACAAGTATAAAAGCTTAGAGGACATAAAAAACAAATTGTATTACTATCAAAACTCATAAGAATAAGTAATGTAGAATAATTTTATTTTGATATATCTGCAACTAAAGTCAAAACTAATTATTAACATGATCGTAAAATAAATCAAATCTATATAATATAAATTTACGACCTGTTTCAAGGCTTTTCTCTTCTTTTCATGACAAGTGTCACTTAATTTCAAGGTTTTAAATTCTTTCAAATAGCGACATGTGGCGCTCTATTCTTCTTCTATTCTCAAGCATTTGCTAGCAAGGTTTTATTAATGGTATAATATGATATATGGATGTTATTAATGAAATTCCATATTAATGTTGTTCCATAATATTAATGATAGTCTCACGGTCCCATTTGATATAATATGATATAATATAATTGGTCTAAAAAAATGACATCGCATCGCATATTATATAGATTTTATTAATGGTTAAAAAAATATAATTGTTTTTAAAAAAAAATACGATTTTATTAATGAATTCTAATTTAATTGTTTTTCTCATAATATAATTGTTAAATCATAATAATCCCCATGCCAAGTATAGTGACCGTGATCCACCATTTTTTTTTTATGAATTCTGTTGAATTATTCAATATTTACTGTAGGAAGGAAAAAAATATATATACTTTATTTTAAGACCTGAAAATAATTGGATTGGAGGTATGTAATTGGAATTAAAAATGTATCATTAAAAAATATCGAAAATATAATTTCAGTTGATTCTATTTAATGGTCTTGCTAAAATAAACGTTGAACCTTCCCTAAAAAAAAATAAAGTGAGCCTTAAACCAAAAAAAAATCGGAATTGTTTAATAGCTAAAAATCGGATACTTTTATGAAAGAAAAAAAATCGGATACTTTATTTTAGGACATAGCAAGATTTTATTAATGGTATAATATGATATATGGATGTTATTAATGAAATTCCATATTAATGTTGTTCCATAATATTAATGGTATTCTAACGGTCCCATTTGATATAATATGATATAATATAATTGGTCTAGAAAAATGACATCACATCGCATATTATATAGATTTTATTAATGGTTAAAAAAATATAATTGTTTTTCAAAAAAAATACGATTTTATTAATGGTTAAAAAAAACGATTAATTTATAGATATATTTCACAGGATGAATTGGTAAAAAAAACACCATTAATTTTTTTTTTAGCATTAAAGTTTAGAAGAAATTTTACGTTACAAAAAAAATTTGCTATGTTACTTTATTTTATACCAGTTATGTCAAATGCTTCTACTATTATTTTTGAAGATATTTTTTTGGTTACAATTTGTTTGACTAATTTAAACTTTAATGCTAAATTTCGGTTACTATTTGTTTATACCATATATGTTTACTATCTACATTATTAGTTTGGAAGAAATTTCGGTTACAGAATTATTTGCCATGAAGCAACTTTAATGTCAGATCTTTGTTACTATTTCAACACAAAAACTTTAATGGTAAATTTTGGTTACTATTTTTTTGAAAGGAAAATTTTGGTTACTATTTGTTTATACCATATGTTTACTATCTACATTATTAGTTTGGAAGAATTTTCGGTTACAGAATTATTTGCCATGAAGCAACTTTAATGTCAAATCTTGGTTACTATTTCAACGCAAAATGTCGATTACAAAAGTAATGTTCGATCACTACCAATTTATTTTTCTGAACCATTTGATCACCCTTCGCAACTAATATGCAAGGATTCTTTGAAAAAAAAATCAATATGCAAGGGAAATACTTAATAAAAACAAAATATTATTTAATTTGATTTATTTGAACGTTAATATATCATATTTTATGTTTATGAAACAGTAATAAAAAATTGGATACTTTATTTTAGTCTATTTAGTTTTTTTCAAATGCAATCATTTAATAAAAAAAAATATTATATTTTGCTTAATAGCTAATATATGAGCTCAAATTTGATTGGTTAAGTTACATGTTGTTGTTTTACGTAATTATCCTCTAAAAGCTATTATAAATTAGACCCTTTGGCCAACACATTCTTCACACCACAACTCCTGCTTTGCAGTTGTCTTTCATATTCCTTTCTTTTTCATTACGTAATCTTCGTATCTCTCTGTTCAGCTGAAATGGCACCAAAGATCGACTTGATTTCTGATATATCCCCTTCCAAAGAAAACTGAAATATCATGGTTCGAGTCGTTAGCCTTTGGTTTGTGAGGGATATGAAAAAGGATAAACTTCCTTACTCCTTGGAAATGGTTCTAATGGACAATAAGGTAGTTTGATTCCATTTGTTTTTAGTTTTTATCTTTCTTTTTTTTATCAATAATTTTTTGTTTTTTTTTTTTGTCAAAACAATAATTTTTTTGTTAAGGTCGTGTGTAACTGTATCAAGGACTTCAGTTTTTTATAAAGCAAAGAGCGATTATTGTGATTTTTTTTAAAGTATGCGATTATTGTCAAAACAATAATTTTTTGTTAAATTGATTCTTTTTTTTTTTATTCACAGGATGAAAAAATACGATCCTATACTATAATTTAGGAGCAATTGAAAACTTATTCACAGAATGAAAATTTATATTTTTTTTGATCCCACGTTAGAAGCAACAAAAATATCTATTTTTCGTCCTGTACTATATACGTTCACCGTCCTATACTGAAATTTTTCACCGTCCTATACTAATCCAAACAAAAATACGATCGGTTCAGTTTTTTTTTATATATATATATCAAAGATCGACTATATCAATAATTTTAGAAATTGTATCAATAAATTTTTGTTTGGGTCCTTGAAATTTTATTTGTTTATATACAATTGATTGTTTATATTTTTTTGTCCGGCTGTTTTTATTTTTCGTTCTTCTATTATTTTATCCCTAATTGTATTAGGTCAATATTCGTAATTGTATTGTTCTCTAAATTAATCATATAAGTTATTTATATTATAAAATGTTTTGTTATCTAATTTAAATTTTTTTATTTTATAGGATGACCGAATCAATGCGTCTGTTAGACGTACTCTCATATACAAGTATGAGAAGGAGCTGAAGGAGGACCGTGTATTCTCTATTGGAAATTTTAGTGTTGCTTCTAATGTGGGTACAAAAATAAAACAATGTGATGATAAGTTTGTTCCTGCTGACATCTACGTGATCGGTGATCCTCGCGAAATCTTTCAATCTGTGTAACACCCACGACGTGGCTTTCGATATCCCGCCAGTTGGATTCGAAAGGTTCCCGCCAGTTGGAACGGGCACTATCCGTAAGGATGACCCCACGTTAAAGAGAGGAACCGAAATCACATCGGAATGAGAGGGATCCAGAGGCCGTGTAGGTATGGGACTACATGGTTGAAGGAAGGCTTATAAGAATTGTTTGGTACTACCCATATCAACAAGATGCATCTTCTTTTCGGGAGCTCAATCCATAGGAACTCCACAGTTAAGCGTGCTTGGCTTGGAGTAGTACTAGGATGGGTGACCTACCGGGAAGTTTCCCGGTAAGCATGTGAGTGAGGACAAAGCATGCTGAAAAGACCCGTGTTGGTTTGTGGGGTTAGTCGGCAATCCTGTAAGCAGTCTGGGATGTTACATTTGGTATCAGAGCTGGTCGATTCAGATCGTGCCTTGGATCATTAGAATTCAATAAAATGGAGTGGGACTATTGGGTTCCAGATATTTATTCTAAATGTCATATCTAGCTGAGCCTGATCAACTCAACCTAGTATGTGACAGCTAAAACAAATGTCTGAGAGCTGAATAGGACCTAGGAGGAAAGAAGCATGCGGAAAAGGAAAGTCAAGGTGACAGGTTCTATAACGAATTTTGATGTGTAAGTATTCAAAGCCAAATGGTGGCCAGTAAACTGTGAAGCTGAAAATTTTCGAGGACATAAGGGAAATGTTAAGATTAAGACGGAGTACTCTGGTATTGTTGAACGACACTTTTTATGTGGATACCGTAGAAGTAAGATATTCAGGGTGACTAAGGGATGATTGCAACTTTGACAGGAGAAATATAAGAAGCATAAGTAAGGTATAGAAGAAATGAGTATTTCTAAAGGTGTAACTAGAACTGCGGGATCAGAAGATGAACTGGATATGAGAAAATTATCCGACGAACAATGAAATTCATAAACTCTCAGTGGATGTAGAGTATGTAAGAAGTGAATGACTCAAATGCCGAAACAATCCGACTTTTGATGTTTGAGTTATTAAGTGAACTAATTAAGGAATAAGTAAATTATCTTGGAGCAGACAAGGAAATCCCCTCAATGCGAGCATTGCATGGACAACTTAAGTCAGATAAACTATGTTGGATTAGTTGCACCTCCCGAAATCTAAAGTGCTAGATTTATGAATCAGTAAAGTGAAGATGCTATGCAGCATAAGAGTCAAGAGGGATGAATAAATAGTAGTGGAAAGATCCTTACGGATTATAGCACGATTTGGATGTATTTTTATTAGCAAAGAATTGCAGAAAAGTTAAACTAATAAGGATTGTACGCTAAGGAAATTGAATAAGACCCCTTGCATTTATCATGATATTAAGTTCTTCTTCGAACTAAGAAATACAAGTATAACAGTAAGTGGAAAGAGATCCCGGTAATGGTCAGAGACAAGATGTAACTTTTAATCGAAAAAAAAAATGAAATGAAGACTGAATAAGAAGTTGCCAAAGTACAGTGAATTAATGGACGAATGATGTCAAGGACAAGAATGTATTTTAAGGGTCTGCTACAGGTAAAATTGTCGCTAGTGTAAAAGAGTTAAGAACAAAGTAAAGTATTGAGGAGTTAAACATTTTAACTGATGATTTTTCTTATGCAAGTGTCTTGAAAACCAAAAGAATGATTTTGTTAACTAAATCGAATTTTGGGAGTCGAAGTTATTACAGAAGAGATCGTAAGTGTAACTGTTGTTACAGACAAGAACAAACTAAATGGAAATAAGCCTCAAATATTCAAGTATGTTTTAGTTCATAAATAATGTGAATGTGAGAATCATTCAAGGAACACTTTGCGAGAACAAGTATGTAGTGCATGTATAAAGAAAAAATTGCAGTATTTGAAAATGACTCGTCACTGATTATAAGTCGGTGCTCGAAATAGCAAGAAGTGTAGAGTTAGCCCCATGTTAATAACATGTAGTAATGAGATGGAGAAATTTACAGTATGGTTGGAGCAGTACGCCTAAGCGAAGTGAACTAATAAATCAGAGTAGCGCAGCGAGATATTTATCGGCAAGAAGTAACATAATGTGCAAAAGTTTAAGACTTTGAATGAGATATTTATGGGAAATCTTAAGAGACGAATTAAATAATTTTTCAAACCGCATAATTCACAGATATTAAAAAGTTCAAGTAGTAAGAGTAGGATGAAGGTGTTCCTACCTTATTAAATATAAGAAATTGGAATCACTTATAGTATGTAACCCGGTTAATCGACGCAGTGATTCCGAAGAATGACTTAGAAGTATCAGATTAGTTAAAAAGGAGTCATGTATGAGGCAACAAATATGAATGTTGTATCTTGAAGATTTTATTTTTATTTTGGTTTGAAATACTATCATGGAATATCAGGTATATTAACATGTATCAGAGGGAACATATACTACTCAGAATATGAATGCAAATGCTTGAATGCAATTTTAGTCGTGAAGTTCAGGAATCTAAACTCCATATTTTTTTGAGGTAAAGAAAAGATTGATATCACACAAGTTAGAAAATTATGTGAGCTACGGTATGAGACTACACATGTTCAGGTTATGAGTATGGAATTAAGAAAAGATGATCAGACATTCCCTAGAGTAACAACTATAACAATATTGTTCAAGATTGAAATGTATATTTTGAACATATAAGTTCAAGAGAAGATCTATGATGATACTTTCTACTCATCCTAATATGATCAAGGTGTATAGTGATTGATTTAAAATCTGGTATGGATGAAACAAAGTTGAATGACTACAAATATATGTTATTGATTAAGCTATCAGTTGTACTACCTCGTGTATTGTGTACTCGCCAGTCAGTGCACCATTCTCATATAAGATTTATATATTTAATGTACTCGCCAGTTAGTATACTATGTATTTAAATCTAACTTATGGATTGTACTCATCAGTTAGTACTTCCAACAGATGTTGAGGTAGCACCATGTTGAGTTTATTCATATAAAACATAACAGATATCAGAAGTAACATTTTTCTATTTATGTGTTGATTAACGAAGAAAGTTGAAATAATTCTTACTTTCGATGAAATAAACTTGACGTCAGATATTGTTCAGAGTAGGAACGATCTTATACAGAGTATGGTACGATTATCATTATAAGACCTCGTTATTTGGGGCGTAGTTCAGAAATAAAATTTTATTGGGAACAGACATAGCATGAAAGATCATTTAAAGGTCATATCCGTCCAAGACAAGATAAAAGTTGACGAAGTCGATAGAAGTGTTACTCCAGTAAACGTATGAGATTTTTCAAGAATTCAGTAAGGTAAACAAGTAGGAGTAACCTAAGACAATTTATAAAGAGTATGTGGAACAAGGAATTTACTCGAAAGATATCAGATGCATCGGTTAGCTTTACAATCCACTATGTTCGGAATGTGTATAATGTATTCCACAAATCACAGACAAGAAGGTTATTATCGAATCTTTTCGACATATGAGATTGGAAAACATGTCCTGAAATCGGTTTAACATATTAATTTAAGTCAGTTGTATCTATGGCTAGGTAGTCGGAAGACTTTATGTAACAAGGAAAACCGATAATTTAGTCGGATAAAGAGAATCAGTTAGTAACAGACGTATGTGGAAGTCTAAGATCGAAAGTATAGAGGAATTATTTGTACTTATTAACAGGAAAATTCTAAATTTCGAGGACGAAATTTCTTTAAGGGGGGTAGAGTGTAATACCCTGCTTAAAATCACTGTCAATTTCTGTGTCAGTTATTTCCCGAATTATCAATGAGACATTTTTCATCCATAATCCATTTAGAATCAAGGGTAAAATAGACATTTTGGTGGCCAAGTATATTTTATATAGGAAAATACTATAATTTTCTACACAATTCCACTACCTTTCTCTCTCAAAAACAACACAATATCTTCCCCTCCTCTCTCAAGACCCAATCGGTCCTCTCCCTCACCACTCCACCATCATCTTCAAATCCTTCAAACCTCCAATAATCATCACCAAAGCCATGCCTAAAGGTTCCTAGAGGTGTTGTTTGCATCAAATAAGCTCAAAATTTCTCCCTCCCTTTTATTCAAGCCAAACCGCCCCTTCCTTCAAATTTTTTCAATCTTCCATTTTTGTCTCCTAATTCAGGTGATGGCCACCAAGTTCGGTCAATTGGAAGAATAGTTAAGCTTGGTAAGTTATTCTTTACCCTATTATTACTTGGGTTGGTTGTATGTGACACAATTCCATTTACCATAATTATTTCTTTTCTCAATTTTGGTTGAGATAAGCTTTTGCATGTGGTCTCAATACTGAAGAGGATTGTTGGGCTATTACGGATCAGGTTTTAAGTGGGAATTGGAGATGAAGCTTTAGGACATCTTGCTTTAAGAGAAAATTTCTCATGGAGGTGAGTTCACTTTTAAGCTTGAATTTAATGTTGGTGATAATTGGATGAATTAGTTGCTTAAGCACCTGAAAATGGACTGTTGTTGTTGTATTATGGGCTGGTATTGTTGTCGAAACTAATTGGTATGACTAGAATGATTATGGCTGAGTTATGTGAAATGTTAGTTAAAAATTCGTATAGACCTGCTGTTGGTAAAACTGTCATAACTTCTGCTACATGATTCGTTTTGGAATGGGACTTGAGCCATTAGAAAGAAGACAAAATTTAACACGAAATAGGCTTTGAAATGGCTTAAATAAGTTATGTTATGACTGAGAAAATTGAGTTACAAGTTTCAGTTTTGAATTAAAAATCTGCACTAATGTGGCTAAAATGTACATGCTACAATTTTCGGTACATTGCTCGGGTTGAACTGTTAAGGACGATATACTCAAAAGGAACTAAAGTGTGATTGCGGAGCTGTTTGGACATGTTTGACTTAATAGAATAGGGATTGAAGCTGAAGTCAAAGATGGCAGAAGCTCAGGGAAGGTTAAGCTGTTTTGAAGTTGTCAGAAAAGCGGTTAGGTGAGTTCCTCTTAGTATTAGCACTTTCCTTGGGTCTTAGAATGTGAAATTGTGAGATGACAATTGTTTTAGAATAGATTTATAAGCACTAGTGTTACCCTTGATGTTAATGTATGTGCTATGTTAGGATTAATGTTGGAAAAATGTCAATGTGCATTCGAATCATGTTACTGCATCATGATAATTTTGAAAAACCCAAAATTATGCAGCCGTGTTATTTTTCTTTCTCTTCATCACTTGTTTTAAATAAGGCCAAGCTACATATTAATCGATTTGTTATCATGAGACTTGGTTGTTATATGGCCAAAGTTTAGAACCTTTTTTATTTCTTCCAGTAAACTTGTTTCAACATTGCAGGCCATATAGCAAGAAGTTGTTATCGTGTGGGAATTGATTTTTATGTGGCCAAGGCTTGAACTTTTGTTCCTATAAACTATGTATATGGAATGCTATGCATTTTCCAACATTAGTGCTTATACGTAGAAAATCATACATTGACGAGAGAGATATTAAGAATAATATATGAATATGTAATTATGGGTATGCTACTGACCCAGAATAGTAAAGTCATGTTAAGACGGGATTACTACGTCTTTATTATCAGATTTAGAAAAATTATCATCATAAGAAAATCAGTTAAGATAAGTTATTCCTCTCTAGATCCCCGTCAGTAGTGGAGTTGAGGATTAACTCAGTTATCAGAGAATCAGTTCAATTTATAATATTAAATAATTTATAAGTCATGGCTTTCGCTATTCCCGCCAGTTGGATACGAAAGGTTCCCGCCAGTTGGAACGGGCACTATCCGTAAGGATGACCCCATGACAATAAGAGGAGTCCGGTATCCCCGTCAGTTGGGTTCCCGCCAGTTGGAAATTAATACCGGTCAGAGTGGAATAAATTCCGGGGTTACTCCACCTGGGTTTATTCCGTAAAATCAACTCAGATAATATTGTTTGTTCAACGCTAACATTTCTAACATAATATGACAGACATTATGATTATGTTTATGATTTTATCATTAGTATTAGAATTATATTAGTAATTCAGATAGCGATCCTAGTTATCCCTCGATCGCTCAGTTATGCATGATAAAACAGTATAAACCCGGAATGGGTTGAGTTTAGAGACAGATGGCGATCCTAGGTTCCCTGAGATTGCCTACAACCTAAGAAAGGTGGAACTCACTGAGACATCCCGTCTCACCCCAATCCCTTTTATTTTATTTCAGATCAGCAGGTTGTACGTGGCAAGGAGATAATTCAGGAGGCTGACTGATATATTTTCACATGCTCGTGTCATATCAGTTCATATTATTTTTATGCTTCCAGACATGTATTTAGATAGCAAATGTATGATCCTGCAGTGATGTATATATTTATTTCAGTCGAAATTTTATTATTGTAATTTTAATGTATCCAGTACTAAATCTAACGCACATTCTAAATATTCTAGATAAGTTTAGTATGGGCGTTACAACTTGGTATCAGAGCAGACCTCTCCCAGTACGGTGTGGTTCGGGGACGAACCAGGCGGAAGCTGGTGGGCATGTAACACCCACGACGTGGCTTTCGATATCCCGCCAGTTGGATTCGAAAGGTTCCCGCCAGTTGGAACGGGCACTATCCGTAAGGATGACCCCACGTTAAAGAGAGGAACCGAAATCACATCGGAATGAGAGGGATCCAGAGGCCGTGTAGGTATGGGACTACATGGTTGAAGGAAGGCTTATAAGAATTGTTAGGTACTACCCATATCAACAAGATGCATCTTCTTTTCGGGAGCTCAATCCATAGGAACTCCACAGTTAAGCGTGCTTGGCTTGGAGTAGTACTAGGATGGGTGACCTACCGGGAAGTTTCCCGGTAAGCATGTGAGTGAGGACAAAGCATGCTGAAAAGACCCGTGTTGGTTTGTGGGGTTAGTCGGCAATCCTGTAAGCAGTCTGGGATGTTACAATCTGAATATGATACTGATTACTTGATCGGTAAGCTGACCAAAAATAGTATTATCAATTAAAGCAAATCTGGTCTTTTATGTAAAGGAATCATTTTTTTTAATCTTGGTTGATATTCTTTTCAGATGTTATGGGTATGCTGAAAGCTGTTGGTGTTGAGAAGTCATATACTCGCAATATGGATCTCAATCGAAGATGATTCCTATTGAGTTGGATTACGATGGGTACACCATCCTTTTATATTTTACTATTTAGGGAAATGCTAACAAGTGCCCTAAGGGCACTTGATAAGAAACTTAAAGTAGTAACTTTATCTTGGAAATTGTGCATTCAACTTATTGAAATAGTAAAAAGCAACTTTTTCTACATGAAATTTCACAATTATTTCCTTTTTTGATTCCTTAACCATTGCCCTAAGGGCATTGGTTAGCAAAACCCTACTATTTAAAATGTGTTTAAAAAGTTTTTTCACGTATATTTGTGTAACTCACGTTATATTTTATTTTATTTTTTTTAAAATTGTTGTATTAGGTTTCGTTTCAAGTTCACCCTCTTTGGTCCTTATGTTGATGAGTTGAAAGCTTTTCTTGCATCTGGTGAAACCGATAATGTTGTTGTTGCTGTCCTCTTAACCAAGATCAAGATCTTTCAGGGTATAATTACTTTGTGTGCATGTCACCATTTCTTTGTTGTTGGCTTTGTAAACATCTAACGAGCTATTTTTTTCTCAATTATCGAGGTCAGGCGACGATACGAAATACCATCAATGCAACAAAGGTGTTGTTCAATCCAACTTTCAGTGCTGCTCTTCTATTAAAGAAGAGGTAATTGAACGAGGTTATGGTTTTTTGTATTCGCTAAATGACGTTGTGATGTTAAGGCGTCTACATTTAAACAAATATGGATTCAGTTATGCTAACAAAAAAAAATTGTACAGCGAGTGAGAACTCTTTGTAATTTATCAAACTTTTATTTCGTTGAACTGATTTTGTTGAAATCACACCCACGCTGAGTTTTGAGCGCCTCATACACTGGAAAATAGAAATGTCATAGAAATGTTGTAAAATGTGGTATTGGAATGTTGCGTATGATTATCACTTTTTCATTTTTCAAGATCAAATTCCATGTCAATTGTGATAGGCCTGTCATGTATTCAGTGTGGTTGGATGCTGCGAAGCATTTCATGTATTTCTGCAAACACTACAACATTCACTTATCTAACTTATTTCGGTTCCTAACACTTTTTTTAACTAATAAGGGATACTTTATTTTAGGACATAAAAAAAATTGGAATTGGAGGTATTTAATTGGAATTAAAAACGTATCATTAAGGAATATTAAAAATATGATTTCAGTTGATTCTATTTAATGGTCTTGCTAAAATAAACGTTGAACCTTCCCTAAAAAAAAATAAAATAAGCCTTAAACCAAAAAAAAAATCGGAACCTTCCCTCTAAAATCACAAAGACCATTAAACATGCATATTCATTGTACTTAAAAGTGAGATTTCCGTGTTATTTTCTTTGATTCAATTTGATTAAAAGTTATAATTTTATTAATGCATATTCAATGTACTTCCGTTTTTCTTTTTCTGTACTAAAATAAAAATTGAACAGTTTAATGAAATTTCTTCAACAAAAAAAAACAGTTTAATGAAATAAAAATGTGAATAATATTTGTTTTATAACTATTAGTTTTTAAGATAATATTCTTTGTGATAAATTATAAATTTGATAATCTTTTTAATAAGTTAAGATTATATTTTTGTGAAATAAAAATGTGAATAATATTTTTTCTGTGTGAAGGAAACATGATTTTATTTGATCTAAATGTGAATGCATATTATTTAATGCCGTGAAATTTCATTAAACTAATACTCATATCATAATAGAGAAATTTCACTAAACTAATACTCATATCTTAATAGCTAAAACATGATTTTATTTAATGCCGTGAAATTTCCTATTTAGTTTTTTTTCAAATGCAATCATTAAAAAAAAATTATATTTTGCTTAATAGGTAAGATATGAGTTCAAATTTGATTGGTTAAGTTACATGTTGTTGTTTTACATAAATTAGACCCTTTGGCCAACACATTCTTCACACCACAACTCCTGTTTTGTAGCTATTATAAATTTTGATTATATAAAGCTTTTATTTTTATATCTTTTATTGTTTTTTAGTTTAGACAGCGTAACATCCCGCTCGTCAGCTAATGGAAATTTTATCTGTTAAATGAACCAGAGGACTCAGGTTCATGGAAAGAGGTTATGATGAAGGATGCTAAGTACGACAGAAGATAGTCATGAGTAAAATCAGTCAAGCACGGACTTGTGTGTCAGTGTCAGGTAAACACGAGTCAAGATGAAGGGCATTTAAGTAATTGCGCGTAAGGGGGTATATAAGTGGTTTTGGAGCCAAAATAATCATTTTCCACTTCTCTTTCTCTCTCTAGGTTTTTAGAGAAAATGTTCTCTCCTCTCTCTCTCTATGGATCGGCCCCTCTCCCTCAATCTTTCTCCAACAAGCCTTCCAAAGTCATGGTATTTATGATCAAGCATGGATCAAAGAAGCTTCTTGGGCAAGAAAGCATCAAAAGGAAGAGGTTTTAGCATGATGTGAGGAATTTGGAGATTAGGGTTTGAGCTTGGAATTGAAGGAAGAGCAAGGATTATGTTAGGTGAGTTCTTAGATAGAACCCACCATTGGGATTATGTGTTTATTTACAAGCAAAAACAAGAATTATGCTAAGATTAGAAAATATGAGAATTTTATCCCCTTGCCTTGATCTTGCTTTGTACATGTTAATATGGCTATGAAAGATGTTTTATAATGTATATGTATGTTGCTGGATGTTTTGGTGCATTGCAGGAACGATTAGGATGAGTTTTGGGTCAAAAATAGCAAAATTTGTACCACAGACCCGAGGAACCACGCTATTAGCGAAATATACGCTAATAGCGAAATTCCCCAGCAAGGGCTACGCCCCAGCTGCGCCAATAGCGTGGCTCTCTGGACTTGGCCAACTTGCTTTGGCCTGTTGGCCCAGTTCAGGGTCCGTGGTGCGTTCTGATGCTTTTCTTTCAACGTTTTACGACTTTGTAACCCCAAAACAACACCGAATCAATGCACATAACATCAAGCAATCATTGAATCAAGAATCATGGTAATCTTAACATGTACATCAAGAGAGGCACAAGAGAGTTTAAGCTGATTTATTCGGGTAGTAAGTACTAAGAAAGGGAAGAACTAGAGCCTCGACATAGTAGTCGAGAACTAGCAAGTTTAGCATGAAATCCCTAAGTATGTTAAGTATAGGAATGATCTTAATTAAGTAAGACGCGAAGTGTATTCTCTTCGCATATGATCATGTATGATTAGTTAGAACATTAAGTAATGGATTGATTAGTTAATCTCTCCACTAAGATTAAGAATGTATAAGTTTACCGCTAACCGGATCGACTCAAGGGTCCGAGGTATTAAGCAAGCAAGTATGAATATGTTTATGTATACGTACGACATGACTATGATTAATAAGTAGGTGGCATGTCTCTTGCTATCCACATCAGGGGGATACAAGAGGTTCTCGACCTAAGGGGAACGATTCAAGCCGTAAGGGACCCGCATGTCACCGAAATTAACAAGACGTAGGTGCTCGTGTCTCTTGTTATCCACGCCAGGGGGATACGGGAGGTTCTCGACCTAAGGGGAGCGGTTCAAGCCGCAAGGGACCCGCACGACACCGAGGGAGTCCGATGTACGTACATCGGTCATGTATGGGATTGATTTCGGGGTTACTCCACCCGGGACTATCCGTAAAATGAACCAAGATAATAATTGTTTGTTCAACGCTAACCTAATAAATGAACTTATGCACGACTATGTATGTTATGATTATGATTATGTTCATGAATATGTAAGAGTGATTACAAGTATGATTAAGTTATGAGCAAGGGCATTAGATGCCATAAGACATGTGCAAGTTAAGTAGAGAACAAGTAAGTATGTTATGCCGATGACGATCTTAGGTTTCCCCTATTCGTCCGGTTAGAATCGTGCCATGATTATGTATGTTTAGGCCTTGATACGTAGAGCGTATCTTTGGCAATGCGGTTTTAGATTCCCCTCGACCGCCATGACACGTATAGGAAGTGAAGCCTATAACAAGTTAAGATATGACTATGACGGCTCTAGTATGCACTACCGTCTAAGTATGCAAGTCCCCACACACGTATAATCAACCCTCAGGTTGTAAAGTAGACACGTGGTGACCGTAGGTTTCCCTTGAGGTTGCCTATAGCCTAGGATTAGGTGGAACTCACTGAGACATTATGTCTCATCCCAATCCTTATTTGTTTCAGATAAGCAGGATACTGTGCAAGCTTGAAGTCGGATGGATATTTCAGCAAGTGTGCGTTCGTGTCGCCGCAGGATACTTGGATTTTGAGGATGTAATTATAAATGTATGAATGAGCTGTTTATGTGATTTATGTACGAACGCAATTTGTTGTATAATTATTCATTCGTATGTAAGTTATGTTGTAAATTTTAATGTATCCAGTACTAATATTAACACACATGCTAGACTTTCTAGATACGTCTGGTATGGGTGTTACAATTGGTATCAGAGCAGGTCGATTCAGACCGTGCCTTGGGTCATTAAATTACAACTAAGGTAGTGGGACCATTGGGTTCCGGGTAAATGTTCTATTTGTCATTGTTAGTTGAGCCTGATCAGCTCAATTTAACATTCGATGATTAGAACGGATACCTGAGAGCTGAATAGGACCCAGGAGGAACGAAGTATGTGATGGAGATGCACTGGAAAGTGTGGATTCATAAGTAAGAACTCGGATAAGTATTAGTAAGAGTTTGATCGTGCCAAAAGGTGGCCGATGAACTAATTAAGCACAATTGTGAATCCTCCGGGAATGTAAGGCATGTTAAGAAAGAACGTCCCGACAAATTCGAGTATGATGTTAGTGATACTTCAAGTATCCATAAGTGAAGAAGTTGGATATATATATATATATATATATATATATATATATATATATATATATATATTCTGGAACGTAAGTACAAGACTACAAGCTAAGGATAAGATGATATGTGTTGATGGAGTTAATAAACTCTCAGGGATTGAGATACGAGAACAGAAGATTTATATGTCCAGTAAGAATAAGGTTCTAAGCAGTGAATGAATTAGCAGAGAAATAAGTTAAGCTGTTCGTAGTGGATGAAGTTGAAGTTTTATGTTAAGTGAGGTGATGAACAAGACAATAGTTCTAATGTGCCGTGAATTGAATTGATTGGTGTTAATGCTTGCCATGCAACAGTTATGAAATTATTATTATTTTTTTTTTATGATGACCAGAATGAATGATGTGCACTAGATTACTTGAGAAAATGAGATTTTTATGCAAAGTATGTTTTCTGGAAAACTGAGTTGAAGAAAAATACGCCAATAGCGAAATTTACGCTAATAGCGAAATTACTCCAGAGAATTTCGCTAATAGCGAACCTGGGGCGAAAATTTTCAGTTTTTCCAAAATTTGTCATTTCGTCTCTAGGGTCAGTAGTAGCTATTGGGGGTTGTTTTCACTATCTTTTATATGACAAACTTTTTCTATAACATCAAGTAACGAATGCACATCACATCCTATGATTTCTAAGGAAGAAATGCATGGAGAAGTATTAACGGAATCAATCCGGTTTAAGGTAGCTTTGAAGGTTAATGTGTCAAGAGTCAAGAACAAGTCAAGATCAAGAGAATAGAAGTTCTGGCAATTAGAAGAAAAGTCACGGATGTTTATGCATGAGTTATGAAGTAAGAAGTTAAAACGGTGCAAAGTTATAAGGAATCACAAGGATCTCGGATTATGTGGAAATATGACGTATCTCTCGAACCTATGTTTTGCTTAATAGACTTGCTAAGGCTCAATATGATGTTGAATTGTAAAGTTTAAATAATTTTAGAAAGATTTACGCGTATGGGTGATTGAGATTGACATTTTGAAAATTCACGAGATTTTCCTAGGAACCGAGTTGCATCGACACTCGTAGAGCGGGCTAGACTTATTAGAGTCTAGGTTTGATGACACGTATGTGTTATCAACTCGTTCTATGATTTTAGAGCAACGGTCGGGGCCTAAACTCAATATATTTATAAAGTAGAAAATCATCAATGTCAATGACCCATGCGCTAGTTTACGAAGTTTTCTATTAAAAAGAAAATCAACGAGCAAGCATTGGTATGATTAAGCAAAAATATAGTATGTGAGAATGCAAAGGTTAAATGTTAAGAAAGATATGTTCAAGTACAAGATGAGATTGTCAAAGGAATTTGAGTTACTCGGAAACAAGTTCAAGTATGACATGTATGCTTCAGCCGGTAAATCCAATTAGTAAAAATGTAAGGTTGTGATGTTGGTTGCAACATGGAAGTTAATCGTTAAATACGAAACATGGGAGTTTTAGTATGTATGAAGCTTTGTGAAGAATAAGATTGTTTAAGGTGTTTATATGTTATGCCTTGCATTTTTCCTTGTCTGTTATGTTCACCGGTTGTCTGGGGTTGAAACAGGTCCAAACATGAGAGTTTAACAAGAAGTTTCGAACAAAATTGCAGAAACCATTCAAGAACTACGCTATTAGCTTGGCTTATGCTAATAGCGAAATTTGCAGCATCTTCCAGAGGCTTACGCTAATAGCGAAATTCTGGCATGGCTGGAAATTTTCTGCGCTATTAGCGTAGCTTGTGGGAAGTGTGAACTTTTCTGCATTTTTAAAACAACCTTTTATCCCCTGATCTTGTCACTTTGATTTGTTCTTAATGGAACATCTTTAATCCAATTGTTTTCATTCTCAAATTTCTTTAACAAATTAAAGAGAACTCTCTTATGCTTGAACATGTATCAAGTAACCCTAGACTTCCTTGTTTGAATAATAATGGGAAGGTAAATGTCACAATCAACTTTATGTATTTACCAAGAACTCTAGAAAAGGTATTAATGCTCAAGAGATAACCGGATGAGATGTTATGGAGAATCAAGTTTAGTGTTCTGAGGAAGAGGAATAAGTTTACGTTAAGAAGTCCAAAGGATTTCCTATGGACATGTAAGCAGTATGGTAAGTATGTTATTATGAAAGGAGATGCAACTCTCGAGTTGAGAAATGAGAACCATACTTTCGTATGCGATACTTGTTAAGTGAAAACGATACTAGATAAAACATGTTAAGTCATGATTTTAAAATTTTTAAAAGCTAAGATTGATATTATGGGACTTGGGAACGATGTTTTATTTAAACTCATGGAAATTATACATTTTTTTTTTTTGAAACTGATGAGATACGTTGTAAGTGGACTCACTTAAGACGTACGAACTTCAGGACCAACTTGTCATGGACAAGTTTTGGGCAAGTTGTAAAATCTTTTTAGTCATGTATAAATTCGTTCCAAGAACCCGAATACCAAAATTTAAGAAAAATTTCTTTAAGGAAGATTTTAGAACACGTATCGTTATCATTTCGCAAGAAGTGGCATTTGAAAGTATGTACATGTTATGGAAACGACAATGTTTATATGAAGCCAATATCATGTAGGATACACGGAAGTGTATTAAGAGTATTCAATGTATGTGCAAGTGGATATGCTAGTAAGTTTCAAGAGTATGAAAACCATGATGTTGGTTAATAGATTAACGGATGAAGTGGTGGGTTGATTTCACCTTTCATGTCAAGCTATGTAAGTTACCCCTCAGTACGGGTGATAAGATGCAATGATATTGCAATGAGATCGAAGATTTCCTAAGACTCAGAAAGGGATAAGAGATTCGTGGAATCGTCTTTTTGAGTAATACAAGTACGAAGCATGTATCTCAAGGTATAGTAAGATTATGTAATCATGATAAGATGTACGTATAAAATATGTTTTATGTTGCAAGTAAGCACTGCAGGGCAAACCTGGTATCTGATGGGATTTCAGTTAAAAGGCAAATCCTGAGTGTTCATGTTTATGATAAGGTAACGTTATGAAATGGTTTATGCTAAGCGGGTAAGATCTGAGATAACCAGTTTATGTGTAGCAAGGTAAGTTCTAAGTTATGGTATGCTAGGATAACTCTAAGTTTGAGTGATATTAAGATCAAGAAGGCTATGTTCAGTTACATGCGAGTTAAGAAACAAGATGAGGACACAATACGACGAACCCTTTGGATAGGTATGAATGGGAAAATGTATGTCATGATGATTGTAGTCGATCTCTAAATTTCGAGGACGAAATTTTTTTTAAGGGGGGTAGAGTGTAACATCCCGCTCGTCAGCTAATGGAAATTTTATCTGTTAAATGAACCAGAGGACTCAGGTTCATGGAAAGAGGTTATGATGAAGGATGCTAAGTACGACAGAAGATAGTCATGAGTAAAATCAGTCAAGCACGGACTTGTGTGTCAGTGTCAGGTAAACACGAGTCAAGATGAAGGGCATTTAAGTAATTGCGCGTAAGGGGGTATATAAGTGGTTTTGGAGCCAAAATAATCATTTTCCACTTCTCTTTCTCTCTCTAGGTTTTTAGAGAAAATGTTCTCTCCTCTCTCTCTCTATGGATCGGCCCCTCTCCCTCAATCTTTCTCCAACAAGCCTTCCAAAGTCATGGTATTTATGATCAAGCATGGATCAAAGAAGCTTCTTGGGCAAGAAAGCATCAAAAGGAAGAGGTTTTAGCATGATGTGAGGAATTTGGAGATTAGGGTTTGAGCTTGGAATTGAAGGAAGAGCAAGGATTATGTTAGGTGAGTTCTTAGATAGAACCCACCATTGGGATTATGTGTTTATTTACAAGCAAAAACAAGAATTATGCTAAGATTAGAAAATATGAGAATTTTATCCCCTTGCCTTGATCTTGCTTTGTACATGTTAATATGGCTATGAAAGATGTTTTATAATGTATATGTATGTTGCTGGATGTTTTGGTGCATTGCAGGAACGATTAGGATGAGTTTTGGGTCAAAAATAGCAAAATTTGTACCACAGACCCGAGGAACCACGCTATTAGCGAAATATACGCTAATAGCGAAATTCCCCAGCAAGGGCTACGCCCCAGCTGCGCCAATAGCGTGGCTCTCTGGACTTGGCCAACTTGCTTTGGCCTGTTGGCCCAGTTCAGGGTCCGTGGTGCGTTCTGATGCTTTTCTTTCAACGTTTTACGACTTTGTAACCCCAAAACAACACCGAATCAATGCACATAACATCAAGCAATCATTGAATCAAGAATCATGGTAATCTTAACATGTACATCAAGAGAGGCACAAGAGAGTTTAAGCTGATTTATTCGGGTAGTAAGTACTAAGAAAGGGAAGAACTAGAGCCTCGACATAGTAGTCGAGAACTAGCAAGTTTAGCATGAAATCCCTAAGTATGTTAAGTATAGGAATGATCTTAATTAAGTAAGACGCGAAGTGTATTCTCTTCGCATATGATCATGTATGATTAGTTAGAACATTAAGTAATGGATTGATTAGTTAATCTCTCCACTAAGATTAAGAATGTATAAGTTTACCGCTAACCGGATCGACTCAAGGGTCCGAGGTATTAAGCAAGCAAGTATGAATATGTTTATGTATACGTACGACATGACTATGATTAATAAGTAGGTGGCATGTCTCTTGCTATCCACATCAGGGGGATACAAGAGGTTCTCGACCTAAGGGGAACGATTCAAGCCGTAAGGGACCCGCATGTCACCGAAATTAACAAGACGTAGGTGCTCGTGTCTCTTGTTATCCACGCCAGGGGGATACTGGAGGTTCTCGACCTAAGGGGAACGGTTCAAGCCGCAAGGGACCCGCACGACACCGAGGGAGTCCGATGTACGTACATCGGTCATGTATGGGATTGATTTCGGGGTTACTCCACCCGGGACTATCCGTAAAATGAACCAAGATAATAATTGTTTGTTCAACGCTAACCTAATAAATGAACTTATGCACGACTATGTATGTTATGATTATGATTATGTTCATGAATATGTAAGAGTGATTACAAGTATGATTAAGTTATGAGCAAGGGCATTAGATGCCATAAGACATGTGCAAGTTAAGTAGAGAACAAGTAAGTATGTTATGCCGATGACGATCTTAGGTTTCCCCTATTCGTCCGGTTAGAATCGTGCCATGATTATGTATGTTTAGGCCTTGATACGTAGAGCGTATCTTTGGCAATGCGGTTTTAGATTCCCCTCGACCGCCATGACACGTATAGGAAGTGAAGCCTATAACAAGTTAAGATATGACTATGACGGCTCTAGTATGCACTACCGTCTAAGTATGCAAGTCCCCACACACGTATAATCAACCCTCAGGTTGTAAAGTAGACACGTGGTGACCGTAGGTTTCCCTTGAGGTTGCCTATAGCCTAGGATTAGGTGGAACTCACTGAGACATTATGTCTCATCCCAATCCTTATTTGTTTCAGATAAGCAGGATACTGTGCAAGCTTGAAGTCGGATGGATATTTCAGCAAGTGTGCGTTCGTGTCGCCGCAGGATACTTGGATTTTGAGGATGTAATTATAAATGTATGAATGAGCTGTTTATGTGATTTATGTACGAACGCAATTTGTTGTATAATTATTCATTCGTATGTAAGTTATGTTGTAAATTTTAATGTATCCAGTACTAATATTAACACACATGCTAGACTTTCTAGATACGTCTGGTATGGGTGTTACAGACAGGGAGACAAAGTGATTAGAAATTGTGACGCACAAGAAGTCGTTTATGAGGAAGAAGAGTCATATGATGGAGCATTGCAAAAGACATTGATAATGAGGCGTTTGAATATAGTGTATAAGAAATAGTGCACTATTTCTTTAATTTTTTTTTTCAAATACAAGAATGACAGAGAAACTGAAGATTGTATTTATTATATTGGAAAATTTAGTGATGCGTGTCGTGAGTGCCCCTTTTTTCTTCATGATTTGTAATTATTAATTTATTGTATATCACACGTACATGAATAATACAAATATATTAATCCTGTAACAAAAAAAAAACAAATATATTAATCCATGTGTATGAATTTAGATTTTTTTTCACGAGTTTTTATCAACACCATTAACATGCCTTTTTTCTTAAAAACTATTTTAACAACTTCTCACCCTCGGTAACACTTTTCACGTAAGAAATTCTGAGGTGAACTCTCACATAATAATTAATAGTTATAAACAACCAATATTTCTTTAAAAAAAAAGTTATATACAACCAATCAAATAAATACAAGTAATAAAGTAATAAAAATAAAATTATTTAATAAAATATATTAATGCGATATTTTCCTCTGTAACCAAAAAAAATATTAATGCGATACAAAATTCCTAAACAAGTCATCGAATTGTAATATTTTGAATAAACATTAATTTTTATGAGAATATTATACTTAATGAATAATGATGTCTTCAAATAAGTCATTTTATTATAAGATTTCAAATAATAATTAGCTTTAATGAGAAGATTATCCTTAATGACAAATTTTAATAATAATTGTTATGTATAATGTATTTGATTTTTTATGAATAAATTGATTAATTTGTTAACTAACTTTTTTTATAAAAAAAATGAAATATTTATGAATAAAAATACTTTGATCTTTTTTAAAAAAATTTAAACCTAAAGACATTTTTAAAATAATTCTATTAACCTTTTTTGGAAAATCGGTAAATTTCATTTTATCACAAGTTGATTTAATTTGGTGATATGTCTTTGATGTGTCTTTTTACCACTAGACTAAACTTTTACAAATTTATTACATTAATCTATTATTTGCTAATTTTAATTTTAATTTTTTTATGATACTTCATCTTACTCTTATGAGTGTGTGTGTGTCAAATTTTATCAACTTCTGATAAAATGAAATGAAAAGGGTTTCCAATTTTTTTTAATACTACTTATTAGTTTAATCTATTTTTGTATCAAACCTATTAATCTATTGTTCCTTTATATTATTAACATTAAAAGAGTTTTCTAAAATTTATTTTGGATATGTAAATATTGATCCAAATTATATTGCATTAAATTTGATTGGATTTTTTTTCTTCAAAAGATTCATCCAAGTCAAAGTTAACCGTGTTTGATTTTATATTTGGATCATATGATATTTTGCCTCAAAAATATTTCGAATTAGACTTCAAACAAACCTAACATTGTGATGTCAAAATATAGACTAGGACGGTCAACAACGGAGCTCTCAAATTTGGGTGCTTAATTGGATCCAACAAGTACATTTGTAGAATTGTATATGTATTAATGTGCAAGATATATATGCATTAATTCTAATATTTATCCTTTTATACGGTCAATAATCTTTAAATAAGCATAAAAAAATCCTATTTCTTTTTTCAAAAATAAACACATACTTTGATAATCCTATTTGAAAATATTCGTTGAGACAAATCAAACAACATCTTACATGCTAACATTTGTATTTATATATTAGTTAAAAAATGTGGTCAAAGTAAGTTATGTGAATAATGTATATTGTAAAATTGTGAAATGTATTTTGAAACGGTTGAAGTATTAATGAATTGTTGAAACTTTGACATGCTGCAATCAAGGATATCTTAAAAATTCAAGGTATTCTTTAAGTCATTTAAGAATATATAGCAAGTTTTCCGTTTTCCATAGTCAATCACCAATGAATAACTTTTAAACCATCATAAAAAAATCCTATTTTATTTAAAAAAATAAAACTCATGAATTAAAAATTAATTGCATTAAAGGTAATCAAATTGTAGAAAATTTGAAATGCTTCAATCAAGACAATCACAAAAAACAAATTCAAGGAATATTTTAAATCACTCAATAATGAATATGTATGTCTTCTTAAAAAAAACAGCCGTGCTATATCCAGCAAAAATAATTTCGCAAAGATATCACGAGCGTATTACTTTTAACATGTACTAGCCTACCCCTAAAAAAATCATGTGATGACTTTCAATTTTTTTGTGCAAACTAACATTCAGCTGTTTAAGTTATTTTTTTATTTTGGATTTAATTTGTATACATCTACGATATAATTTTTTGGGTTAAATATGTTTTTTAATCCCTATAAAATTACAAACTTTCAAGTTTAATATTTACAAAAAATTTATTCATTTTTAGTCTCTGTTTGAATTTTATAGGGACAATTTTGGAGGACCACAAGTGTCCATTTTTTGTAAAAAGTTTTTAAAATAAGGATTATTTTTACAAACTACAATATTATAAAGGTCTAAAATTACCGCTAAAATTTTGTAGAGACTAAAAACATATTTACCTCAAAAAAGTTTTACACATGCATGCTATCAAATCATTATATGATGTCACATTTTTAAATAAGCTCCTAAAATATCTTAAAATATATTTATTTGTAAAAAAATAATAAAAGATATTCTTTAGGATTCTTATAAAATATCATAACATTACATTGAATAATTGGATATACCCATATCTTATAATTGGAGCTCCTAAAAAAATTACATGATGGGTACATATATTGTAAAAGTCGTGGAGTAATAAACCGCTTTGACACACTAAACCAAAACGCTGCATTTAAAGAAAAAACTTGCCTCTATTGCCAGTCGTGAACATTTCGTGGAATATGTGTCGCGATATCAAGCATTTTCCAAAAAAAAAAAATGAATATGTATGTCTCATTTTCTTATTTCTATTTAATCTTGACCCTCATCCTGTTCTTCAATTCATGTTTCTACTATTCTTGGTAAACAATAGATCATTGAACAATCATTAAAAAAAAAAATCAAACCAAGCAAGTTCTCGGAATCAATCAAAGTATGAAATACAAATTTTGGGACAAATAACTTATTTGATATTATGTGGTTGCTAATTTAAAATTCAACGGAAAAAAATTATGGTCAACCTTAAATTTTAAATGAAAGTTAAAAATAAGGTAACTAATTAGTTGTGGAAATTTCTACTATACTTATAAATGATTATTATAGTTTTTTATTTACAGGAATTTTGATTTTTATTGTTTTTATTATAGATTTTTTTATTATAGAAATCATTAAAAAAATATTGATTTCTATAATCCTAATGTGCATTAAATCATAATTAAAAAAGATATTTTATCAAAAGATAAAGAATGACAATTGGATATTTAAATGTTTGAGTTTTAATAAGGAAAATAATACATAATAAAAGAGAGTACAACAAGTAGTCTAACTCATATTATACCATGCAAACCATCTCCTTCTCCTGAAAAATAAAATAAAAATATACCTATTTTTTGTCCTAAAAAATAACCTTTTTTAAGTAAAAGTGGGATGATCACTTTCAACATCTCATTGTTTTTTAATGAACTGAAGAGAGTTTCATTGATAAGGGAAATAAAATCAATCAATAGTAAATGAGCACTAACATAGAAAATACAATCATTTAATTCCTTCGTCGTTTGTAAGAAAAATCATTCAATAAAAAAAAAAATTAAGCAAACATAAGTTTATGATCATCATGGGTATAAAAAAAAGTTAATTATGGATGATGATACCTATTTAAAAAGAAATTAAGAAAACATGATTCAGCATCCACGCATACAGGTGTTCACGGGATGAGTCGGTTTTCATTGTAATCTATTACCCGATGCAATCAAGTTTCATTAGGTTTGATCAATAAATAATTACACGTTACTTTTAAAAAAAATCTTAAAAATATATATAATTAAAGGACATTCTATATTATAAAAATTTGAAGACTTGGACTAGATTCTACTAATTAAAATTTGAACACTTGAATTTAATTAAAACACTTTGAATCTCTATGACATGGACCGAGTATATAATAGTGTGAACACTGGGTCAATGCGTAGAAAAAACGCGTTTTATAGCTCAAATACAATGTTAAATGAGCAAGGATGGATACATCGCTGCGTGAATGCAGTAAAAAATAAGCAAAGGTCTCCACATCTTTGTGAACGAGTGTGGGTAAAGAAGTTAGTTAATAAGAGTATGATCCATTTTAGAACATGGAATAAAGGTACCCTTACTTGAACATATATGGAAATAGTTGACGCTATGACTAAAATGAAGATTAATTTGATGTGCCAACAAAAAACTATGTGGGTAGGTGAAAATGCGAAAGAATTAGATAGTTCAAGATTTAAGCATTGATAAACTGTAAAAGTTAGATCGAGAAATGGTGTGAGCATTATTGTGGATAAGGAATTGCAAAAGGATATTGTGGATGTAAAGAGGATGTGAGATTTGATTGTATCCCACAAATTTTTAGTTTAATAAGACATCTTTATTTTTTTTATTTTTTTTAAAGGAAATAAGACATCTTTAATGTTATGAGTATTTACTCACCTTAGGTAGGTTTGGAAGAATATTCTAAAGTTAAATTTTGGAAGGATTTGAAAGGTTTTTGAGCCTCAGTGCATATGATTGTGTAGAAATTAATGGGTTTAGGGGTGTTCGCGGTCCAGTTTGGATCGGTTTTGAGGGAAAAAGTCAACCGATCCAAAATAAAAATCATGTGCATCCGATCCGATCCGATCCAAATATATGCGGTTTAATTTGGATCGGTTTTTGGACATCCAAAGTGCAACATGTATTTTTTTTATTAATATTAATATTACACATACACATTAAAATAATAGGTTTGATACAAAATATAACACAAATGTATTTAAAAAGTTAACATTATACAATGAAAATGATTGATTATATTTAAAATAGATGAAGTAGTAGTAATATAAATTAAATTAATGCAGTATATAATACTAATAAACTAATAAATATGTATTAAAATCTACTTTTGCGGTTTGGTTCGGTTTTGAAAAGGTGATTCGAAATCCGATCAGATCATAGCGATTTTTTCAAAACAACATCCAAACATATCCAAAAATATTCGGTTTTTTGTGATTTTCGGTTTTTTTGGATCGGTTTGCGGTTTTATTTTAGATTGGTTTGGATTTGAACACCCCTAGATATACCACAAGGAGAAAATGATTTTCTAGGAGGGGATCTAAATGGGCATGTAAGGAGTGTTTGATAAGTTTTAAAGGCGTGAATGATGGTATAGCCTCGGGGTCAAAAATGCATAGGGTAAATCTATCCTAGATTTTTTGTTGTCTTTTATTCTTACTCTAGGAAAATAAAAAGGAAATTTATTACATACAAGAGTGAGATTTCATTTTCTCAAATAAATTTATTTCTTATTAGGAATTATGGCAGAAATATTTGTTTGAATTTAAAGTTTTACATGGAGAGAGTGTGACTATCCAACATATAGTATTGGTTATGAATGTAAGGGTTAAGTTAAGAGCGGAGATGAGAGGCCATGATTGGGATACAAGGATCAAGTGGTGACATTTAAAAGATCAAAACCAAAGTGCTTTCCTACAAAAGATTTTGAAGGTAGGTTGTGTGAAGCTACATAGAAGCGAAAATGATACATGGAACAAGATGACATATGAGATTAAAAAAGTAGCAAAAGAGACACTAGAAGAATTAATAGGTTTTGGACCTAGCTAGGAGTAAAGAATCTTGGTGGAACCAAAGAGTTCAAATTAAAGTGAGAATCAAAACAGTACTTCACTAATAAAAAATAGGGATAAGGGTGATACATTTGAAGAATATTATACATTAAGAAATTTTGCACATTCCAACCTTGATGCCAAGGTTGATCTCGAGGGGTGTGTTTTTTAGGATATAGTAAAGGCTGATTAGAGTAGTTTAAGTAGTTAAGAGATACTTTTTTTAGGCTATAGTAAAGAAAAAACTAAGAGTTACTAACTCTACGATACCATTCAACATTTTCTACATTTTTTAGGCTGATATGTTTAAATATAAAGGATTCTTATATAAAGCTAAAATTTTTTCTTTCTCTTCAACATGCACACATATGCATGCAAAGGTGTTAATATTAATTTAGTGACTTTACATTTAATATGTAGATCTGCGTATCTGTGATGATGACTTGAAGAACCTTTGTTTGATTGAAATTGAAATGCTGCTTCAGGAAAACGGACAGTCTCTTACTGACTTCAAATCTATGCCTAGGCCAAACGCAGCAGACATGCCAACTTTCACAAACAAGCTTATCGTTGATGAGCTAAATTACAACAAAGATGAACTGGAAAAGACACACGCTGATATGTTACTGATGCTGATTGATGAACAAAGATGTATGCATGACAAGATCATGGAGTTCGTTGGTTCTGACGCCGATGGTTTCTTTTTCTTATATGGTTACGGTGGTACTGGAAAAACCTTTATATGAAAAGCATTGTCGGCTGCTGTTAGATTGAAGGGGTTAGTTGTATTGAATCATGCATCCAGCGGTATAGCGGCTCTTCTATTACCAGGTGGAAGAACCGCACACTCGGCGCTGACAATCCCTATTGAGATTAATGAGGCATCATCACTTACGATGGAAAAGGATAGTCCTAGGGCAGAACTGGTGCGTGCTGCAAAGTTGATAATTTGGGATGAGGCTCCAATGATGCACCGATGGTGTTTTGAAGCAGTTGACCGATCATTGCGTGATATCATGTCCAAGAATGATCCCCTAAACGCACTTAAACCTTTTGGTGGAATGACAGTAGTTTTAGGTGGTGATTTCAGACAGATATTGCCTGTTGTTCGAGGAGGAACGAGGCCAGATATTGTTGATGCCTCAGTCAATTCGTCAAAGTTATGGGCTTATTGCAATGTGTTGAGGCTTACTGTTAATATGAGATTGGGTGCATCTTTGGTACCTACAGAGCAGGAAGAAATTGCTAATTTTGGCAAGTGGATACTCTCAATTGGAGACGGCAACGACGCTTCAGATGAGAATGGTGAAATGAAGGTAGAAATTCCTGAAGATTTGTTGATATCGGACACAACAAGTCCGTTGATGACCAACTATTTTTCCAATAAAGGGGAATACTCGCACCAACGCTTGATTCAGTTGAGCATGTTAACGAATATATGATGTCGCTGATTCCAGGTGAAGAGAAAGAGTATTTAAGCTCTAATTCTGTTTGTCGATCGAGTGAAAATTCTGATGTCCAAAGCGAGTGGTTCACAACGGAATTTCTTAATGGTATTAAGAGCTCTGGAATTCCAAATCACCGGTTGATACTAAAGGTGGGATGTCCAGTTATGCTGATGAGAAACATCGATCAGGCCAATGGACTGTGTAATGGTACGAGGCTGACAGTTACACATCTAGGGAAGAGCACGATAGTTGCTACCGTAATTACATGAAAAAGGGCAGGTACCAGGGTATTCATTCCCAGGATGAATCTTATTCCGAGTGATCCAGGACTACCCTTCAAATTCAGGCGCAGACAATTTCCATTGACGCTTTGTTTTGCAATGACAATAAATAAAAGCCAGGGTCAATCTTTATCTCGAGTCGGGGGTTATCTTCCTAAGCCCGTGTTCACGCATGGACAACTTTATGTCGCTGTCTCTCGAGTTAATTCTAGAAAAGGTTTGAAGCTGCTCATCCTGGATGAAGATAATAATGTTTGCAAGGAGAGCACAAATGTTGTGTATCATAAAAGGATTCTAGAAAAGGTTTGAAGCTGCTCATCCTCGTTTTAAAAAGGAACGGAGGGAGTACCTATTAAGATTAACACGGCAACACCACACTTTGACGTTTCTTTTATTTTGATTTAATAAAACAACGATATATTTTATGAATAAAAATAGCTTTGAGTATAAGATTATGCAAGCCAAACTTTATATAGAATGAGATGATGTGAGGGGTCAACTTGAAATTTAAAGTGGGGTCATCATAAAAAATTACTTGGTAATTGGTTAAAACAATAATGGTGAAATGGGGTCACGTGCCCCCAATAGCACTAACGTGCATCCGTGCCTGCTCCTAACGGTGCAGTTTTTTCAATCAAAGAAAAATGTGCAGTTTTTTATGGTGCAAATTCACTTGAAAATTATCTCTACTTATACCATGATTCCATAATATACATTTTTTTAACAAGCTAAAATGATGTATTATAAACAGACACTGATTCACCCCGCACAAGGCGTACAAAAGGGGAACCAACCAAGAGAATTTACAAAGTCAAAGTGCCGTAATTAAGAAGGCACGAGCAAAACAGACAACAAATTACACGAGGATACCCATACAAAGGAGCGGATGTTTGCACCAGTCATAATAACTATAACTAAAATTCACATGCTTCGCTTTCAACCATAAGAAAGAATGTTGCTTAACCTTGTCAATGAGAATAGAAGGATTAGAGACCGCATTTTGGAATACACGGTTATTCCTCTCCTTCCATATCACCCACAAGGAAGTAAACCAAATAATTTTGAAGAAAAGATGAGTAGCTCGAGGTAAATCTGCCAAGTCAGTAAACTTTTGGAAATGAAGTCGAAGCTCACCAGGCTGAACCGATAAAATACCCAACCAGTTCCACACTTGATGCCAAAGCGAACCAAAAGTAACACAATCCAAGAACAAATGTTTAGCTGTTTCCGAATGTCCGCATCCTGAAACGCACGCCGTGTTGTCTGATTGAAGAACGCGCCTCCGCACCAACTTATCTTTAGTAGGCAATCTATTACGAAGTAGGCGCCATACAAACAGAGACACCTTTGAAGGAATACATTGATACCAAAAGTCGTCAACAAGAGTCCTATCTCAAAAAAAAAAAAAAAATTGGATTACATTCAATACCAATTATTTTTTGGATAAATTGATGTTATGGAATTACAATATGCATTCTTTTTTATCTTACCATTTTAGCAAAAAAAATATGTTCCTAAATATGTTCCCAAACAAATGGTGCATTATTCGTCGATATTATTTTATCATGGTCCAACAATATAATTTTTTTTTTGACAAAAATAAACAATATTCATTCATTCAAATTGATAGAGTACATCGATACAATACAAATTCAAATTCGCTAAAAACAAAATGGATGAATATGTGAACAAACTCACAGCATCCATATTAATAGCATAAAACGGCAAAGTACATATGCCTACAAATATGACTATATTCATGTCTCTGGAATATTCATGTCTCCGGATCTGCAATGTTGACGACACCAAAGTCATTGTCATTGATCGGATCTACACTTGCTCAAAGCTAATCTTTCAACCTGAATCAAATAAATACCGCACTAAGACGGGAAATCAAAAACACACTGCACAAAGACGGGAAATCAAAACAACCAGAGTCGTTCAGAGAGGACGAAATCACAAAAACAAACGAAAGAAAACAGAAAATATGTGAAATCACTTATTCAATTTGGATAGAAGGAAAAACAATTCGGAGGGGTGGTTTTTGGATCAAAATTGACCCTAAATCACCCCTCTAAAAAGAAGAAGAAGAAGAAGAAAGGGGTGGCGACTAGGGTTTGAGAAGGAGATAAGAGAGAGGAAGAAAGTTGGTCCAACAATATAATTTGTTTCTTTACTAACGTGAAATGTTAAAACATATTGAAAAATTAGTTCAAAAAGAATGAATTCGTTAGTAATTTTGTTATGTTCCTTATTAAGTATGCTAAAGGGATAAACACAACACATTGATATACTTCACATACATTTAATAATGATTCAAAATTTATGAAGGGTTTTTCCAACTTTGTAAATGCTAAAAACTACTTAATTATTTTTAGGTGAGTGTGGGATTTACACACTATAAAGTGATAAAATCATATTCAACATTTTACATGCAAAGAGAAAAAGCTATGGCTGGAATTATCAAATTTGTTTATGTCATGATTCTATTTTTTTTCTTGTTTCATGTCGCAACAACATCCGGGTAAACCTTTTTTCTCATCATTTTCAAACTTCATTTTCAAACTTCATTATTTACTTTATAGACTGTACACAATCTTTTATCGTATTTTAATAACATTATTTTGTTATCTTTTTTCATTACAGTACAACCACGTCCATTACAACCACATCCATGTGAAATTGATGATGATTGTCCACATGAGATTGGTAGTAAAGGTGTTATATGTATTGATTGCGTGTGTATATATATTGCAACACTTCACTGATTCTATGAGTACCAAACTCAAGAGAAGACATAAACGCCCTGCAGAGAATTATGAGTTCCAACATTAGAAATATAAACAATATACCGTATGTTAGAATATTACACGAGCTATCATTTAGTTATTATGTTGGCATCAGATAATTTTATTTTTTTTCGTATTTTCATGGACTTTGCGGTTATTGTTTTGTACTCTTAAGGTAATGATTATAAAATAAATTTTAAAAAAGAAAGCAGTAAAGAGTGTTATTTAAATCGTCTTTTTCTCTTTCCCTAAAAAAAAAAAAAAATCGTCTTTTTCTCTCTTAATTTTGGAGCTATTACCATGACCTCTAATTCAAGCATTACCATGACCTCTAATTCAAGCATATCACATATTCTTTCCAACCAAACAACTAATATAATAACTTAAATAGTTAAGTTGAAATATAAATTTATCTTACTTTAAAGCCTATAATTTTATTTATTTTATGCTATAACACTATCACATTTATTCTTTTCAAAAACTTCAATTTATATTTCTCTTACCTTTTAAGTCATTTTAATAGCTTCAAATGCCTTTTGATTTTAGAAGATATGAAAAACTAGGTCACTATAAATTTATAATTAATTTTTGTCAAAAAAAAAGTTATAATTAATTAATCTAGAAGACGATTAGTGAAATTTTAACTTATGAAAAATGTATCTTGTAATTTTAAAAGTTATTTATTCTACAAGATGATTAGTGAAATTTTAGAAAAGATTAGAGAACAATATAAATAAGATAAATATTTATCATGTCCTTTTCGAGAATGGGCGTTAGACTTAATTGGTCAAATCCAACCAGCTTCGTTGAAAAATCATAGATAAATCATTGAAAAGAGTTGCATATCCATTTAGAAAAAAACATAGAAGGAGAAAAATGGTGGCTTTAAACGACATCATTGATCAAAAGAATAAGGTGAACACATTTTATGCTAAAAGAATGAAAAGAAAAAAAAGTTTTCAGGTTGATGAAAGTCCGAGGTTCGAAAAGTGGTCGTCAAGTTGGTAGAAACCTTTTATCATGAATTCAAACAAGAAACATATGTATGATTCAAATCATAAAATGATCTAGAAATGTTTATTGATAAGAACTATTTAAGACCTACAAACCATCCGTGGGGAAAATAAATGTTACATTATGAAGAAATATTAGCCATGCTTGCTTTAGATATATTCCCTTTTGTTGAAAGCAACGTTGAAATCTTCTTCCATAATAGCTAATTCATGAATAAGTTGAATCCAAGTTCTATGCATATTATTGGTTTCAGCATCAACCTCATTAATTAAAAGAAGTCTTGATTATTGTAGAAACATGATCATGAAAAATACTCGATAAAATATGGGCTGAAACCAAGAGCCCTTGTCTTGAAGTACAATGTTGAAGATCTAGAGTCTAGTATGCTGCAAGATAAAAGAGGAAGAACACAGTATGCTATAGTTACTTGATGCACAAGCAATCACAAGTCCTATCTAATTTAGAGTGTGAAAAACGGTTACAACCAACTTAGAGTTTGTTACAAGTTTGATTGTTATCCTATAACATAGAATACACAGTAGCTTAGCATAGATCACTTTACATTCACTATAAATATATGTAACTTTCTCTTGTCTTCATCCTATATGTTCACCTCAATGTTTTTCAAATTATTAAGGATTTTATTGAACTCCGTCAATTGCTTTGTGATGGTTTCGGACTCCATCATCCAAAAGGAATAGAGTTTTTGTTTCAAAAATTGCCTATATGCCAACGAGTTGGTCATTTACAATGACTCCAACCTTCCCACATAGCTATTGTGGTTATCCCCTACACGACATTTGTAAAGGTGCTTCACGTGTCATGAGATCAGTCACTTCAGGAGGGGTTGTCCCTAGTTAGGGGACAATGATGACTCCGAAAGTTTGCAATTGTAACAGCCCAGGTGGGTCCCTGCTAGGCACTGTACCCCCCGGCACTGTTACTCACAAGCTTAATCACTACCCCCCCTATATTAGTGTTTTTGCCTCCCGTGGGAATCGAACCTAGTACCTGGGGATAAGTACTAGTTCAATGCATTCCCACTACCAATTGAGCTAAGTGTAATATCCCGCTTGTCAGTATCGGAATATTACCAGTCGATCGTGTCAGAGGATTAATGTTACGGAAAGTAAGAACGACGGAAGATATTATTATGTAATATCAGTCAAGTAAGGACTTACGTATCAGTGTCAAGATAAAACGGTTAAGACGAAGGGCATTCTGGTAGCACGCAAAGAGGTATATATGTGATTTTGGGGCCAAAATCTTCATTTTGCATTGCTCTTTCTCTCTCTAGGTTTGAGAAAACATTTTCTCTCCTCCTTCTCTCTAGATGGCGCCTCCATTCCTCAATCTCTTTCCCTCAAGCTTCCAAGTTTTATGCAATTGATGAACAAACATGGATTAAGGTGCCTTAAATTGCAAGAAAACCTCAAGATTGGAATGGTTTGAGCTATGATGTAAGAGGACCAAGCTAGAGTTTGGATTGGAGAAAGGTTGATGTTGGGACTTGAAGATGCTACAATTATCATGTGAGTTCTTAGATAGAACCTACCTTTGGGATTATGTGCTTAATTTTGCAAGGAAAACATGAAATAAGTTAAGTTTAGAAAAATAAGATTTTGTACCCTTGTCTTTGATCTTGCTTTGTTCATGTTAAAATTGCCATGAAAGATGTTTTATAATGATATATAAGTTGTTGGATGTTCATAGTGCATTGCAGGATCGAATTGGATGAGTTTTGGGTCAAAATTTGCAAAATTTGCACCATAGACCCGAAGAAATTCGCTATTAGCTCAATTTTCGCTAATAGCGAAATTACCCAGAAGAATTTCGCTATTAGGTCAATTTTCGCTAATAGCGAAATTTTCAGAACCTGCCCAGAAAAAGTTAGCTAATAGCGAAATTCTCTGTTTTGGCCTACTTTTGGCCTGTTGGTCCATTCTAGGGTCGGTGGTGCATTCCAGAGCCTTTCTTTCATCGTTTTATAACTTTGTAACCCCAAAACAACATCTAGGCAATGCACATAACATCAAATGATCCTCGAATCAAGAATCATGGTAATCTTAACATGTACATCAAGAACGGCACGAGAGAGTTTTAGCCGAATACTCGGGTAGAAATGAACTAAGAAAGGGAATGAAAGTAGAGCCTTGACATAGCTTGTCAAGAACTAGAATAGTATGTAAGAAATAGAATGTTAGACATGAGTTATGCTTGAGTAGATGCGAAGTGATTTAGATTATTCCCTTCGTATAGAAGCTAGAGTGCCATACGAGTATGGCAAGACGTGAATTGATTAGATATCTCTTCACATAGTAAGTTAAGAAAGCATATAGTTTACCTCTAGTTGGATCGTATAGGAATCCGAGGTAAAAGAGATAGCATGTATATATTTAATACTCATGCATTTATAGACCAAGAACTTTATTAAAGTTGTGAAGCGATTAGATATCTATTCACAAAGAAAGCTTAAACAAGATGTAGTGGTCGTGTCTCTTGTGTCCACACTAGGTTGGCTCAAGGGGTTTCCATTAGGTGAAACGGGGTTAGCCATAAGGAACCCGCACGTCACTGTAGGAGTGCCATTGGCTATACCTTAGATAGGTTTCCTTCGGTTAGATAGGGATTGTGCTCGGGTTTACTCCACCCCGAGGCTCTCCGTAAAATGTACTCAGATAATATTTGTTTGTTAAACGCTAACTTAATGAATGAATCTGACTATGCATATTTATTAGACATGTGTATGTTATGTTATAGAGCCTTGACGTAGATCGTCAAGAATTAGTAAAGCATAGACGTAGATCGTCCAGAGCTAGAATGATAGTAAGATAAGATACGTTGTTAGAAACATCATATTATGCAATAGAGCGAATAGATAAAGATATGCCGATGACGATCTTAGGTTTCCCCTAATCGTCCGGTTTAGAATCGTGTCATGATTATGTTAGACTTAGGTCTCGATACGTAGAGCGTATTCTTGGCATTGCGGTATTAGTTTCCCCTCGACCGCCATGACACGTATAAGAAGTGAAGTCTATAACAAGGTAAGAAGAATCTTATGACGGCCCTAGCATGCACGACCGTCTAAGTATGCAAGTCCCCACACAAGTATAATCAACCGGCAGGTTGTATTGCAGACACGTGGTAACCGTAGGTTTTCCCTGAGGTTACCTATAGCCTAGGATTAGGTAGAACTCACTGAGACATTATGTATCATCTCAATCCTTATTTGTTTCAGATAAACAGGTTGGATGGTAAGCTAGTAACAGAATGGATGTTTCAGCAAGTGTTTGTTCGTACCCGTTGCAGGATGATATGGATATGCAAGGACACATTCATTATATTTTAGAAAAGTTGTGTTACTTTATTATTGTACGAACACACATTGTTGTATAAGATATTCATTTGAAGTTTTTATGTTGTATATTTTTAATGTATCCAGTACTAAATTAATGCACACACTAAACTTTCTAGATACGTTTAGTGTGGGTATTATAGCAATTGCCCGTAAGATTATGAGGATGCGGGTGTTTTGTTGGTGTCGCGTTGGAAAGAGGGAGAAGGTGGAGTTTTTTACCTAGGAAATCATGCCACTTACAAGTTCACCTTCATGTAGAATGAGTGTTCGTTCAGAGAGACGTTAAACACCTAACATTAGCCTGGAGAGAGGGTACTAAGAATGATTAAGGTCATTCTAAAAAGGCGAGGTAAGAATATTCATGATTAGCCTTGGAGGTGGAGGCTACAAGCTGAAAGACATAGTGAATATACTCGTTTGAAAGTTGAGGTAGAGAAAACTCAACTTTAGGTTGAGTCTTCCACTACCGGGACTAGGGGAGACAAGTCAATGGCACTTAAATAGTACAACTATAAAATCCTTGTGTGTTATGCTCTAGTGGATAGCAAAAGAATCTTCAAAAGGAGATAAAGGTGCACTCTGAAATGAAGATGTTATGATGAAACTTGTAGAATAACCTAAAATTCATAGTGTAGTTGCATGCAAGGATCTTAAAGAAGGAAGAAAACATTATGAGGATTCAAAACGTAAGGTGAAAGCTTGTGGAACCATTTGGCATAGATAGCTGCAAGGATAAATAGTAAGGTGGTTAGTTAAATTGCCATCACAACTACTTTAGAGGAAGGTGAAAAATTGTCGAGATGTGACTAAAAGTTGAGCGTTGATTTTTCTGAAAAATTGTGGCAAAGTTTGATGATGCTAAAAAAAAATTGGTGTTGCTAATTCCCCAAAAATTGTGGCACCATTTTGCTTGTTGGCATCAGTATTGTGTACGAAACTGAAAATTTTAGTGCGATCCAGTGAAATCGTGTAGCAATTTGCTCAAGATATGGACACTATATAAATATTTTTTTGAGAGACACTATATAAATATTATTTGACCCATTTGATGGGCAATCTCAAATAACCAATGGAGACAAATTTTAGGGTACTTATAGGCTATTAGTTCAGTGTTATCAGGTGAGACTATTGGATAGGGAAACAATTGTAAACTCCTTTGGTGAGCGAAAATCATTGAGTATCTTAGTCACGAGAAGAGATTTGATAAAATGATAGAAATTATGATTGTTCTTGGAAAGCTTGTTGAAGTTAATTACTTGTAACCCTTTTGTATCTTTTTGTAAAGAATTAATTAATGGTGAAGTTGAGAGATCTCTCTCCTTGAGATGTAAGTCAATATTGTTGGACCGAACTGGATGAAAAAAATTTGGTGTGTTTGTTTCTCTTCTCCATTTATTTTTTTGCTTTGGTTTGCTTGTGGTATGTGTTTTACACTTGATTATAGGTATGTTGTTGTTGTTACTTGGGGTTAATTTTATTATTGGTTACTACATCCTTTTGCTAACACATCTAAGTTTATTGATGTGAGATTTGAATCGGACTTATAACAGGTGGATGCCACAATCTCTAGAAAATAAACGGGTGTGCACATGATGTTCTATAAGCTAACCACGTCTCTTGCTATGACTAAAAACATGTATGTCAGATATTTTTTTTGGAAGTACATATCTGTTAGATTGGAGCAACGAACAAATATAGGATTTCAAGGAAGATGAAAGGTCAATTCCTAATTCTTAGTAACTCGTAATGGTGTCGTGAATACCACACCCGTTCATGAAATATGCACACAACTAATAAGTATTAGATATTGAAAATACAAATTCAAACAAATCATCCACAGGTGAGAAAAGTCAATCTTTGATGAATCATTTCAAAGAACAATTTTGCTTTACATTCAACACCAAATTATTTTCTAATCAATATGATTTATAAAATAAAAAAATCATTCTCTTACACACAACAAATCTATTATAAAAAAAAATCCTATACAATTACGTTTTATTAGTGTATAAATATGTTTTTACTCCAATGTTAACTTATTATAACAAATAATTTCTCTTTGCTATCATGAAAGTTTAAAAAAAAAAGTAATAAAAAGGTTTTTAGAAAATAAAATGAATTCTTATGATTAACAAGTTTTGTTATGACCTCATTTCTAAATGTGCTAAAGGGACAAATACAATACAGTCATATATTTAATAGGTGTCTAATAATAGTATAATTTTATGAAGGGTTTTGCAAATTTCTAAAGAGAAAAAGTTATGGCGGAAATCATCAATTTTGTTTATGTTATGATTCTATTTCTTTTCTTGTTTCATGTCGCGACAATTTCATTATCCGCCGGTAAACTATTTTTTCATCATTTTCAAATTTCATTATCTATTTTATAGTTCATACACAATCTTTTATCATGTTTTAATAGTATTATCTTGTTATCTTTTTTCATTACAGAGGTACCACATAAATGTGACATTGTGGCTGATTGTCCACCTCATGTGTATAGATTTTTTAAAGCTACGTGTGTTGATTGTGTGTGTTGGTATGTATTGAAATGGTAATTCTACTAACACAAACTCAAGAGAGTACATAAACGTCCTGCAGAGAATTATGAAACGTCCTCTAGAGAATTATGAGTTCCAGCATTAGAAAGATAAGCAATATACCGTATATTGGACTATTATATTATATGAGCTATCATTTAGTTATTGTGTTGGCATCAGATAATTGTTTTTTTTCTTCGTATTTTCATGGACTTCGCAGTTATTGTTTTGTACTCTTAGGCTATGTTTAAATTGATGAAATGTGATGGAATGGGATGAAATGGAGTGGTAACTAATTATGCTCCATTATTTAAATAAGGGTAAAAATGGAATTAAAAAGTTATAATCTGTTCCATTACGTCCACTTTCGAAACAATGGAACAGACACATTCCACAACACATCCAAACAATGGAATGAAATCTCTGTTCAATTCTGCTTCGTTCCACTCCGTTTCATTTCACTCCGCTCCGTTTTGTTCTATCAATCCAAAGAGAGCCTTAAGATGATGATAATAAAATAAATCATCTTTTTCTCTCTTAATTTTGGAGCTATTACCACAACCTCTAATTCAAGCATATCACACATTCTTTTCAAACACCTCATTTACATTTCTCTTACCTTTTGATTCATTTTAATAGCTTCAAATGCCTTGTTTGGTTTTAGAAGATATGGAAAACTAGAATGTCATTATAAAATTATACTTCCTCCGTCCCAAATTATATGTCGCTTTGGAAAATAATTGTCTTCATTAACATTCATTTATTCACTAGCCCCATGCTTCACTGCTTTTGTTTAGGTGCCCTGCAACCAAAACACAACAAATCATACAAGTATTAATTCCACATGATTATAGGCAATGCTCTTGCATGTTCATGTTAGTCACTAAGTCAGACATAAAAATATGTCATAGATCGATAAGATTCACTTTATCAATTATTATCGACCAATAATAAAACCCTATTTTTAGTTTAAATTTCTACGCAATGTCAGTCTAAAATACACTGGCAACCAATCGCAACCAATCATATGTGTGATTTGACAGTGGTGTAAAATATTTGTATACTGTCGGTGCATATCAATTAAATATCATATCCGTTACCAGCAAGTAGACGGATGTTGCGAGTTGCGGCGAATCAAAGTAATTCACTTTTCCTTTTGCTGCTGAGTATTGATACTCATAGTGCTATGAAATTATAGCTTAATGTAAAATTTAAGAATATGGACTGTTTTTATTTAAATTGAGCTAAGATTTGATTTTGGCTACTTGATTTAAACTTAAGAAAATGTGCAAGGGAGCTCATGATTGTTCTTATAACTATTACCTGGAATTGGATTAATAAACTGGATGGAAATTATTGTAAAACTTGAATTTCAAAGAAATAAATTTGTAAACTCGGTATTCGGACCAAGGTTATATGGACAGACCAAACACATAAATTATTGATACGTGAAGGATTCAAACTTGAGACAGAGATGAGGACACTCCTAAGTCGCAAGCCTACACCACCAAGCCAGCCCTAGTAGTTTTGTTTTCAAGATTTAGAATATGTTTCTCCCTTAATTTTTCCATATGCACCGTACTTAAAGTTGTGATCTAGATATTAATATAATTATTCCTTCTTCTGGTATTCTAATTCTTTGGCTTCTCTTCAAAGTGATTAATATATTTTGCTTATAAAAAAAGATAAAGATAAACAACAAATATGATCACAACAAGAACAAATAATTCAAAACCACAATAGATATATTAAAGAATAAATTATTTCCACTCACCTGGAGCTAGAGGAAGTAGTTGGTTTTTCTGATTTTCCACCTAAATTGAGTTTCTTAAATGGCGACTCAGATCCTGTTGACTGGATGACTATGAAACTACTGTTTTAAGATTCTAATTTTTAGGATCCATTATCTTTTTATGTTATTGTTAGGAACTTTCTGATATGCTCTATTTGTTACTAGTTTTTAGGCATTTAGTTTTCAAATAGTAGTTTCTTTATGCATTATTTTAGGCTTTTCTTTATGTATAAATATGATGGTTATCATTCAATAAAAATATCTCTTTCATGTTGTTCACATAACATATTCTTTTCCACGTTAAACCTTTCTATATCCAACAAATTGGTATCTAGAGCCTTCTTCTTGGAGGGACTTGTGAGTGAAGTGAGTGAAACCCACCATAAAAGCTAAAACACTATTTTCAATTCATCAAACAGATGGATTCTGAAACATCCTACAAAGCCCTACCATTACCTGTGTTTGATGGTGAAAACTATCATATATATATGGGCAGCAAGGATGGAGGCATATTTAGAGGCAAATGACCTATGGGAAGATGTTGAGGAGGACTACGAAGTTCTTCCTTTGTCAAACAATCCAGCAATGGCTCAGATAAAAAATCACAAGGAATGGAAAACAAGAACGTCAAAAGCAAGGGCTACTTTGTTTGCTGCTGTCTCAGAAGAAATCTTCACCAGAATTATGACCATCAAATCAGCATTTGAAATATGGAATTTCCTCAAAACTGAATATGAAGGAGATGAAAGAATTAGGGGGATGCAAGCACTTAATTTGATTCGAGAATTTGAGATGCAAAAGATGAAGGAGTCTGAAACAATTAAAGAGTATGCAAATAAACTTATTAGCATTGCTAACAAAGTGAGATTGCTTGGTTCTGAATTATCTGATTTAAGAATAGTTCAGAAAATACTCGTGACTGTCCCGGAAAGATTTGAAGCAACTATCACTTCCTTGGAAAATACCAAGGACATGTTAAAGCTTACCGTGGCAGAGCTTGTAAATGCTATGCAAGCCCAAGAGCAAAGAAGAATGATAAGGTCTGAAGGTTCAGTGGAAGGAGCATTACAAGCTAAATTAAAGAACTACAATGGTGGAAGGAATGAGAAAAGAAACTAGAGCAGCAATACAAGTATCTTTTCACCCTGTCCATACTGCAAAAAAAAAAAATAACCATCCACCAAACAGATGTTGGTGGAGACCAGACGTAAAATGTCACAAGTGTGGTCAGTTAGGACATGTGGAAAGAATATGCAAGGCTCAACATCAAGGGGAAGCTAAGGCAGTTGAAGATCAAACTTTGGAGGAGCAACTCTTTGTTGCATCATGCTTTGCCACCAACACCACCCGAGAGAGTTGGCTTATAGGTAGTTGTTGCACAAACCACATGACTTATGATCGTGAGCTCTTTAATGATCTGGACGAGACAACTATTTCCTAAGTCAGAATTGGAAATGGCGCACTTATCGAAGTAAAAGGCAAGGGAACGGTTGCAATTGAAAGCTTTTCAGGTTTGAAACTAATTTCTGATGTCTTATATGTTCCTAAAATTAATCAAAACCTTTTGAGTGTTACTCAACTGCTAGAGAATGGTTATAAGGTGTTGTTTGAGGATAAAAAATGTGTGATTAAAGATGGAAACAACATAGAAATGGTCAATGTTCAAATGAAAGGCAAGAGCTTTGCCTTGGATTTGATGAATGAGGAACAACATGTTGTTGTACACAAGGAAGGAAGGATTCGGGTTGGTGTTGTGTTCCTTCACCATCTATCTATGGTGAACGCTGTGGGAGTGATGAGTTCCGTCGATACAATCAATGGAAACTCTGCAAAATATGTCAAAGAACCTGTTCCAGGGGAAAGCCTGGAACCAAAACAGGATGTTACTGAAGTAAAAGCACAAGTTGATGCCATATGGGAACAAATGAATAAAGGATCGTCCAATAACGTTATTATCAGTTTTAAAAGCAAGCCTAAGTCTACTACAAAAACTACGACAAAGAAGAGATCTTCGAACTTGGATGCTGCCCTTGAACAAATCAAGAAGAAAGCAGAACCTGAAATTTTTGTAGGCTATAGCTCATCTTCAAAAGTCTATAGAATCTATCTTCCACAAAGCAACAAAGTAATTGTTAGCAGAGATGTCAAATTTCTTGAGTCAGATAGTTGGAATTGGGAAGATTGTGAGAAGTTTGAATTTCAGGAGGAGAATGAAGATGTTGATGATGAAACTGTTAGAGGAACTAGATCACTTTCAGACATCTACCAAAGGTGCAACGTTGCTGTCATGGAACCAGAAGGATATGACAAAGCTAGATATGAATTCTTGACACAAATGCTTGGTGTATGCAGTTTCAGAGTCAAGGAGGAGTGTTGACTGGATGACTATGAAACTACTGTTTTAAGATCCTAATTTTTAGGATCCATTATCTTTTTATGGTATTGTTATGAACTTTCTGATATGCTCTATTTGTTACCAGTTTTTAGGGATTTAGTTTTCAAATAGTAGTTTCTTTATGCATTATTTTAGGCTTTTCTATATCTGCTATGTTCTAATTTACTCAACATTTATAATTTATAGTTTATAACCTTATACTGCATTGTCAACACTTACATTTTATAGTTTATTTGTTATTATTTTAAACAACCATGCATTTTTACTTCACTTATTAATAATTAAATATATTATTTGATGTTGTTCCATCAAACATATAGTATACTTGGTAGTATTTAGACATTGCAAGTTACTAATATTATGTTATTGTTTAACATTATAGCGACCACCAATATGTAATGCTTTAATAAAATTGTGTCCCCCAGCTGTTATATTTTCATCCTCATCATTTTCCATTACTAATTTTGTTAATACAAATATTAATACAATCTAAACATTTCATTAGTTTAATACAAATTATATATATAAACATATATATTTTAAATTGTATATATAAGAAGTTTTAAATAATCTAAATTCAAACTGGTTACAAATACTTAATGACAAGTTGAAACTATTAAAAATCACCCCCGACCGACCAGTACCCGTGAGGATGCACGGGTATGTTACTAGTCATTCAATAAAAATATCTCTTTCATGTTGTTCACATAACATATTCTTTTCCACGTTAAACCTTTCTATATCCAACAGATCCTTCAAGTAGTTTGATCTCGAACATGACATCATTAATAGCCCGGGCCAATTTCTTGTTCTCTACAGCATTATGGAAACAATCTCTTCTCTTAGCATCAAGGACTACATTTCTCCAAACCGAGTCACTGTTGATTAGAGTAGCTGCATTTCCTAATATCCAAAGGCAATATCTGCACAAAAAATGTATTCAGTTTTCGGTAAACATTGCCCTAGTAGATATTATTGTGTTTTCAGTAAAAATGAAAATATTATATAGTTATAACATACCTAGCCCTAGTGATTGCCACATTAACTCTTTGTCTGTTGGAAAGAAACCCCACTTTTCCACTCTCATTTGATCTTACAGTTGATATTATTATTATATCTTCCTCACCACCTTGAGAACCATCAACAGAACGGACACTAACAGAGAAGTCGGTATCAGAAACGGCAATGTATTGCTTAACTTTTTCTTGAATTTCAAAAACTTGAGCATTATATGGAGATATGATGCCTATGCTCACTTTCTTCTTTGTCCTCATAAATTCTGCACACAAAAAAGTGTCACAAGTATTAAAGTATAATGAATATTTAATCTAAATATTTCTTTTTAATTGCAGTTAATACATTAAATAATAGATCCACATAGAACAAGATAGAGAAACAAACCATGTTTTAGGCTTTCAAGTATCTTGGAAATAACAGCTACCTCAACCATGTTCTTCAAACTGTTTCCGCAACCAAATTGCTCTTTTCCCTTGGCTATGTTAATAAAAGAATAAGAAGCATACATTTTTCCTTGAAGGAAATGCTTATTATATTTTTCTTTCCTAACAATGACGGCATCAGAAATTTTTCCATCATAGAACTCTTTGCATGGAAATAAGCTAATTGATGGATGCATTCTATACTGAACATTAAGCATATGCCTCTTGTAGCCTGAAGTAACTAGCCTCTCGAACATACTTCGTCCAAAATCACACTCGTCTGCAATCTACAAATATAAATTCTTTGAGATACAGCAGTTTATAAAAATTGTGTCGCACAAAATGCACAAATAGTGACATGTTTTTAGTTTTTAATAAACTAGAAAGTGTTGTTATGTAAAGTAAAAGATAAGCAGATCAAACTAGATCACATGCTAAAGGGAGTAAAGTACATAGAACCTAATCACATGCTAATACACTAGATCAAACTAATTAAGACTAAATAGCTTGTTACTCAAGTAAACTTGGTGAGGTGGAGTTTATTGTTGTAGCTTGTGTAGTAATCTGCTCTTCTTTCTCTAATAAGTGTTATGTTACCGAATATTATGAGCAAAAGTGTTTAAGAAAACCAATCTTCATAATGAATTTTTCTTGCCCTTTACTTAGAGGCGGATTTCATAATTTTCATGTCTAAACACTCACTTATTATCAAATTTGATTCAATAATGAGTGTTTCGTACAATCTTCGTGTGTTTGGTTTGCCAACGTACATTCTTCCTTTAATTTTGCCAACGTAAATTAAGGAAAAATATCTATAATTTAAACAATAACAAAAACAGCAATGATCAAATACCTTGCTTTTTACCAATGCAGGAAGTTGCCTCTCATCACCTATTAGGATACAATGACAGAGACCAGGAAGCTGCAATGGAATGGTTGACTCGCATTCTTTTAGCATAGCTGCTTCATCAATAACTAAAAATGTCACCGGACTCTTCTCTTCTGAGTAAAGTTTGATAGAACTTGATACAGTACACAAAATTAGACTAGCATTTGACAAGCAAAACTTTTCTACTAGATGTCTCACTTTAAAATCAGGAAGCGAAATTGACTTGGAAAGGAAACTTAGTATGTAAAGGCAATCCTTTCTTTCCAAACTTGATGGTCCTAAGCAAACAGGAATGCACTCTTCTTCACAATCAGCAACAGCTTGCTTAAATTTGGCTTGTCTCAAGGAAATTTCCAGTGATTTTAACGAGTCAAGAGCTTGGAGAATATTGTTCACTGAAATGAAAGATTTTGGCATGTGGGTGTATAAGGTAAGTAGCAAGAACTTTAGCTTCTCTCTTAATTCTAAATATCTCTGCTTCACAAATTGCTCCATGGTCATGATACTTTGGTATAGCTCTATAATCTCTTTCCTTGCCCTCTTCACATATCCCTCAAAAGTCAAAGTATTGTCATATTTATCACTCCCCTTATTTTGCTTGTAAGCACTATAAGCGGATACTACAATACTATTTGTAGCAAAATCATCAAGGGACTTGTAACCCATCTTTGAGAAAAGTTGCTCTCTAGGGTCCTCAAGCAGCTGCATTAAGCTTGTATATAAGGTCATGAAGATATTGACTCTATTCATGCTTAATTTATCAATTCTCTGTTTCACAAATTGCTCAATTGTCAACATACATTCCTTTTTGTCATTCTCATCCAATTGGTATAGCTTAGTGATCTCTGTCCGTGCCTTCTGAACATAATCCTCAAACCTCATAATCAGACCATAGTTCCCCTTATTTATCTTGTATGCATGATATGCAGATGCTAAAATCCTATTTTTATCCATACCAAAATCCTTTTTGGACATCTCCAAGAAATATTGTTTACTAGGATCACTAAGAAATTCGATCATTGCTTCAAAGCTATGCTTCCATTCAGCATAGCACTGCATGAGATTTTTCACGCGATAATCAAGAAAGATATCTTCAAGACCTGGATAACTATCCACTTTCATTCTCTTACCATTGCCAAATAGCACAATGTCAGCTAAACCATATGTATCATGGTCAAGTGAACCTGTAACTAAACTATGCAACCTTGTTGCCACTTGCAACACTGCAGTATTAGTTGGAGCACAGGTCAATGTTCTTGATTTCAACTTGAGTAGAGAAAAAAGCAAGCATGCAACAGTCTTTGTTTTTCCTGTCCCTGGTGGTCCCCATATCAGTTTGGTATTAGCATGAGAACAATTTACCATACTAACACAGCTTGTAACTGCGTCTTGTTGGGATTCATTCAGATTCTGAGATTGAATTATGTCTTTCGTAATGAAAGAAGCTTGACTATTTGATCCAGACATGCAAATTTTGCAGTTCTCTCCACTCTGAAATACAAAGAAGCTTGATTACATTCATATTTAGCTGCAAAAGGAGAAAATTGAATAATACATGTAGTATTCAAAGTTCCATACTGCACAATCATTGAAAAAAGTATCATTTGCATAAAACAGCGCAGTAAGTGAATTTCAAAGTACTTTTACATTGCATAAAAGTATGCATTGAGAAATTGTACAGTATGATATCAAATAAAGGTGAAACTCATCAAAGAAAGTGATGTAGTAATTCTTACATTGAGATTAGGTTGCAAAACTTTTTCAATAATGTTGAGGTGATCACCCTTTGACTTTGAGTCCAAGGCTTTCCAAATACGAACATTTGTTGTCATGTTCATTATGTATACAGCATACATTTTCTGTGTATTGTTTTTCCTGGATACAGATTCAACATCCATCTTCATGCATTTGGAAGATAGAACTGTGATTCTACCAGAAAATCTATTTTTTTCCCCATTAACATAGGCAATATGGTAGGGACTGTTGAGTGTGTTCAAGTCATTTAAGCTTTTTGGCCTAATGTATGTAATAGCAATAAGATCTCCTGAAGCAGGTTCATAATCAGTTGTACTCTTCAACCATATGGTATGATGGAACTGAATGAATTGATTTTGAGCTTTGCGAAGTTTCAACTGCTTGCTGTGTTCGACATTCTTGATTTCACAAAGAGCAGCTTGAGACACACCAGACAAGCTTGAAGATAAATCAGCGCGTGTTTCCTCAAACAATAGTGGAATAAAAGAGTTCTTGTAATCTGTTGCTGACTTAAATGTCTCTGGAATCTTATGAACCTGAGAGAAAACAATTTTCACAATATACTTCAACTTAATAGTGCTGCTCTAATCATTCAAATGTTAAAAGATGGTTGCACTCAATAGAAAATAAAAAGTTTAGATATGTTTTCTGGGCCTATATTGAACACATACAAACAATTCCTTGAAATTATTAAGAAGGTTGCTCTATAGGGCGCCCAAGTTGCTAAAGCCTGAAAAAAGATCGATCGGAAGATAGCTTTCGATGGGGAACAAAAAACGATTTGAACGTATCTCCTGAGCAAACATGAGGGGACTATATACAGCGACTTTCTTATTGCAACACAATTTTTTGCAACTCTTAAACAACATAACATCTTTGCAACTACTAAAAAGGGAGAAAATCTAACAATGAAGTGGAGAAAATCTATATAAATAATCAATCATTATTGAGATTTTGACATGAGTTCTTTGTAAGATTTGTATTCTTTCATGTTCAAATTATTTTTCAAAAACCAAGTATACTTTCTCATTGTGAGAGTTGCAAAGGGTGTAAAAGAAACCTTGTCTTTGTAAAGATTTTCATTGAGAACATCCTCCAGGGTCCAAGAGAGTACGATATTTATAAGACTCCCGAGTTTAAGATCCTCTTCACTACCATTTCTTGTCTTCTCCATCCTTTGCTAAACAAGAAAAACAATGGAACCAAACAGTTGAAGTATATGTCTTGTTCAACCTTTCAACTGAAGTACACATGAAAAGATAAAGACAATAGAAAAGTGTTAAATGATGCACACAACTTTGCAATGAAGATGAAAGTGTTAAATGACCGTATAACAGAACAGAATATGAGAGGTTAGATCATCCCATATTCCAAATCTTCCATGCTTTATATTTTTCCTCACCTAGTTAGGAGTATTGACCGTGCGGTTTCGATTAATTTTTAGGCAAAAAATCATGTTCAAAAATAAAATTATATACGGTTTGGTTTTTGATTAACAGTTTAAAAAATTTGATCTAGTGTAATGCAATTTAATTTGGATTGATTTTTTTATATCCAATTTACAAATTGTAACTTTTTTTAATAATAATAATATTATAAAAATATGATAAATAATAAGTTATAAGTTTGATACAAAATATAGTATATGATTTATTAAAAATTAATAATACATAATAACAATGACCTTTGAAACATACAAAATAGTAAAAATAAATAGATTGATTAAAGTTTTTTTATAAGCAAAATATAATATAGATAGATAGATAGAAAAAGGGTGTGTGTAATTTAGCCTTAAGGGTGGAATAACATCCATTTTGTAAAATCTAAAAAGTTTATTACATTTCAGCCCCACTCCATTTCATTTTATACACCAATCCAAACATACTTTAAAGTTCAGTAAGCTTGAATCGAATCAATCAAGATAAAAACTAAAGAAAAGTTGGGTTTAAAGTTCAGTTAGCTTGAATCAATCAAGATAAAAACTAAAGAAAAGTTGGGATATGATGAAAAAAAAAAAAAGGATTATAAACAATCAGTCAATTCACACTAACATTGAAAGAAGAAGGACAAAAAAAAAAAAAAAACAAGGATAAGAATGGGAGCTAGATAGATAACTAACCTCCAACCTTTGTCACAAAGCGTAGTATTCAATTTCAGACTTCCTCAGAGGAATTAGTATCCCTGCAAATAAATCAAATCAAAAGCACATTCACTAATCTCTCAGTTCCACTACCAAATCGAACTTCAAAAGTTCAAAAAATAACAAATTCAATATTCAAAAAGATGTCAAAGGTATTAAGTTTGAGCCAAAAGTAAGAACCCGTACAACAACTTTATTTTTTGAAGAATGGATAACAACTTTATTGATGGAAAAAGTGGTCTAAACATCATCACTTAACATAGTATTTTTCATAATTGTGCATAGAGAAAGAAGAATATGAATGAAAGACATCGGAAAGTACATACCAACGGTGGAGACGATCTCTGGCGCAGTGATGGCTTGAAGTAGATTGAGACTGGAGCTTTTGGCGGAGAAGCAACAAGCTAGGCAATCAAAAGCAAGTAACAACAATGACACTAAAAGCTTCTTTTTTATACATGAAGGACAGACGTATAAAAAGAATTTCTTAGACCTGAAGGAAGTATTCTATACAATAGTTTCATAGTACTACTTCTAATAATAATGAAAGTAAGAAGAAGATGCTCCTCGTCCATTATTTAAATGGACCTTTAATGTACAGTCATAAAAAGCAACATGACGTATACAATAAAACGTCACAACTAAAGGGGAAACAAGTGTTACACTATATCAACTCTTTAATAGACACAATTATAAATAAAATTTATTTGAACACATAAATGATAAAATTTAAAAGTAAGATAATATTAAGTGGTGTGACTAAATTTTTTTCTTTTTTAAATTTTATCATTTATGTGTATATGTTCAAATATTTTTGATGTAAAGTTGTATCAGTGGTATGGTATCTATGTAAATTTTAACCCATTAAAGATAATGTATTGAAAAATATGTTTCGATAGCATTCATCTTTTCTTATTTCAATAAAGGAAAACCCAAGTAGAAGACAAAGGTACGATGATGATATTGACGTCAAGTTGACAAGTCAATTACATTATTTGATTTAGCATGCTTCATTCAATATTATTGGTTACTTTCGTAGCAATTTCAGTGGAATGTGAAAGGAAGCTACCCAAAAGCACAGTATAATACTCCCTCCGTTTTAAAATGAGTGTCGTTTTAGGTGTTTACACACATATTAAGAAATGCAATGATTAAAAGAAAGAGAATGATTATTTTACCAAATTATCCTTATTAACTATTGGTTAGTTTTAAAAGTAATACTTTAGAAGTAGTGTGCAGAGTATTAATTGGAGGGTACAATTGAAAAGAAATAGTTATTATTGCATTGGAAATTGAAAGTGACATTCATTTTAAAACAAATTTTTTTTGCTAAAGCGACACTCATTTTAAAACGGAAGGAGTACGTAATAAAACTACTGTGACATGTTGTGTGCAATACTGGTAATTTCCATTGCATAATGTTTGTGTGCTTATGTATATTTCTTTAGTTTGCTTATTTTAATAGAAAATGTTGAAAACAAACTGTCGATACTAATGTTTACATTCCTCTTTTATGAGAAAAGTTCAAATTTACTCTCATTAAAATATACATTCATCTCCGTTAAAAGGTAAATATATAAAGTAAATACGCTCCCTTATCTAATAGATGTTTGAATTGCAATATGTTTCATTAAGAATTCTATATGTATTATTATTGTGAATGTATAAAAAAAAATAAAAAAAACGGATAGAGATATAAATTGCAAAGAGAGAGGTGGATGACCTTGATATTGCAGAAAAAAAATTGAGGTTATAGGTGGGCTTAAAGGATGGTAAAGGGACAAATGTTTCAATGATAGAGATGCCGATCGAAAATATCAGGGTCGTCTGAACAAATTTGTAGGCCTGGTTTTAATCTTAGAAGAGATGTACAAAAATTTGAATTTTGGGCCCCAAAAAATAAACAAGTCACTGTAAAGAAAAATTACATAAAAAATACATGCCGGTGGGACTTGAACTGCCGGTGGACATGCCGGTGGGACTTGAACCGAAGTCCCTTCACTCACAAACAAGCAACCACGCCACTGAAGCACTATAAATAGTTTAAAATAGTTTTGCTTTTAACATATATATAACAATTATTCTAGTGTCTTTCAAATAAAAAAAAAGTATTTTGGGTCCCCAAAAATTTGAGGCCCAGTGCCATAACCCAACCTCGACGGGCTATGGGTCGGCCCTGGAAAATATCATAGCCTTGTCAATTATTGACGAGATAGGAAAAGACAAACAATGTTGGAAATTCACAAGCCTTGGTGAATGTCAAGTTGAATCAGCATATCACTATACCATGGAGATCATAGTGGATAATAACGAGCCGGGAGAAAAGGCAACTGGTTGAAAGTTTAGAGACTTCGAATCCCGCAAAAAGTAAAGGTATTTTTATGGAGGGCAACAAGGGGATGTCTACCCATGATATAGGCTTCAAACTCGCGGTGTTCACTGTTGCGATCGTTGCATGCACTGTGAGAGTTCATATGAGAATGACTGGCATGTCTTTTTCGGATGTGCAAAACTAGAGGAGGTTTATAGCACAACAGGTTTATGGCACGTTAAGGAAACTTGGAAACTGCAAATGGTTTTGTAGCTTTTTTCTTTCAATTACCATAATCTCTTCGACACCAACAACTTCTTGATTTCGTAATGACCTTCTAATGCATTTGGAAGCGGTGAAACGATAAATTGTATAATAACGTTAAAACACAACCACGTATCTTAGTGCCTATGGCACGCGATGTCTTATCTCAATGGCAGCAGGTTCGCACAAGGTAGGAAAGGAGAGGACAAGTAGAACATCAAAACACTACATGACAAGTCAAAGACGATAGAGGTGGATTAGACCGTTAGTTGGAAAAGTGAAGTGTAATGTCAATGTGATGATCTTTAAGGATCAAGGTTGTTATAGGATCAATGTGTGCTTAAGAGGGGGTCGAGGGGAGGTCATGGGAATGAAGACAACTTGGTACAAAGGACTTCCTCAACCCAAAGAGGCAAAGCAAGAGGTTTAAAAGAAGCGATAAAGTGGCTTGTTACTTTAAGGTTTACTTTGTTGTCTATCGAACTTGAGTGCAGCGAGTGGTTGAGGACATCTCTAGCAACTTCAACGCCAATTCCATGGTTGGTGCTATCATGAACACTTGCAAAACTTCACTTGTGAATCGTCAAAACTTTAAGATAAGTTTCATTAGGAGACAAACAAATAATGTTGTCCACTTATTAGCTATGGTGTCATTATCTTATGCTAGTTATTAAGTTTATGATTATATGTCATCTTATATTACAATTACCATTATTAATGAAACTAATTAAGTTTGTTTCTATAAAAATAAATAAATAACTATAGATGTCTTATAAGAAGGGACAACCACTTATTAATGAGAGAGGGAGTAATATGAAGAGATATTCTCTCATGAAAAGAAGGTTTGATTGCAGTTTTGGTCCTCATATTTTTATCATTTTGCGAAATTGATCTTCCTATTTTAAAATTCGACAATTTTGGTCTCTCTATCAAATATTTTGTCTAAAATAATGTGATATGATATGTTTTAAATGAAGTTTTCAAATGACTTTTGTTACAATTTCATCGATGTTGACCTTGTTTCATCTTCATATCATATTTCAAAACATTTAAAATTTATCACATCACATTTTTATAGTTTTAAAATATGATGGAGCGACCAAAATTTTCGAATTTTAAAATATGAGGACCAATTCAGCAAAATGGTTAAAATAGAAGGTCAAAACGCGACTAAGCTTAAAAAGAAAAACAATACGTATAAGAATTATCTCAAATAGTAAACAATTTAATGTAATTTTCCTCCTTAAAAAAAATAATAATTAAATTTTCTTTTATTCTTGAATACACGTGTCAATCATCGTTAACATTTGGCTTTAAAAGGGTGGAAATGAATCGATAGCGGGCAAAAGCAATGAAAGCCAAAAAGTAACATACGGAAGACCAAAGTCCAACAACTTCAACCCGCTGGTATCTCTAACTCAGCAATTTCTCGGTGAGTTTTCTTGTTAAATGTAGTAATCTTTAACCTTTAACATTTTCATTTTTCTTTTTTAGCTAAAAATTTGATTTTGATTATATAAACATGTATCGGTTTGGTTTAACTTGATCTTGATTTTGATTATATAATAAACTTATTTTCCGTGATCACTGTTAGTAAAACACGGTATGATGGAGACATGCATGAAAGAAAATGAAGAGATCGTTGATTCAGCAGAAGATGTTAGTAAGAATAGTTCCGTTAAAGTGAAGATTTCCTTCCCAAAAGATTTCGAGTGCTGCATTTGTCTTCAACCATCGTCAAGTATTCCGGTCTTTCAGGTATGCGTTTGATATTTTTTAGGAGTGGGAAATGAAGCTCATATGAAAATCCCAATATACCCTCAATTTATGGTTATTTCTTTTGTTTTTTTTTGGGCTTTTTTGTTATTTCACCCTAAATATTATTGACCATTAAAAAACAATGGGTTAGCTACAAAATTTCTTTTTTAGTCCCTACCAATGAAGCACGGTACAGACACCGGACACAACACACACCGACACCGCTAATAATTTGAGAAAATCACATAATTCAGTGTATATATGTGTCAATGTCGCAGACTCCGGGACACGTCTAATCCAATGAGTGTTCGTGCTTCATAGGTCCCTACAATAAATTGCACCTTTTAGTCTTGTAAAATTACCGGCCAACTTTTTCAGTCCTTTAAAAATGCTCAAAAGAATGATAGTGACTAAAAAGTTATGATTTTTTTTTTTTATGAACTAACCGAAATTTGGGATATTTAATAGTGACCATTTGCTTAATTAACCGAAGAAAAATAAAGGATGGATATTAGAGATGCATTATAACAACCACAAGTTTGTTAAAATATGGTCACTTGATTTTCTCACTTTATCCTTGATTTTAGAAGAGTCAAATTCAGCCAAAAAAAACTACATTGTTCACCCTCCTCGGTCTTATGTGCCTATATAGACAGCAGAAAAGAATGGGGAGGGGAACCAACTTGTCCCTATAGGCATCAGGGCCGTCTTAAACAATTTAGACACCCCGTTATAATTTAAGATATTGGCCCCCAAGCACACAAAAAATTGATGGTCTAAAAAAAATTGGGGTACACTATATAGGGAAAAATATATACATATGAAGGAAAAAAAAAGACTAAATTTATTTTATTAAAAAGGAGTCTGCAGGGGCTTGAACCCAGGTGAGGGAAGCAAAAATTCACGGAGACAACCGCTAGACTATGGAACTTTCTTTGTTATGTACGCAACATTGAACATATATAAAGTAATTTTTATGGCCTTGCATATAAAAAAAAATATTTTGGGCCCCCAAAAAATCGAGGCCCGGTGTCATAGCCCCGCCTCGACGGGCTATGGGCCGGCCCTGATAGGCATACAAAAGAAGAAAGATGCATCACTAATGAGGACTAGTAGTGAAGAAAATGAGCATGATGATGATGATGATGAATATTGGGGGTTGGAGATAGTGATTATGTTTAAGGAATCAATTTTGTTTATTTTAAATGCTTAGATGAGTAAGCCTTGGAGGCCAATACTTTTTTTTTTTTTTTGAGAGAAGGCCAAGACTTGTTTACTTTACATTGGGTTTGAATATTTATTATGAATGTCTTTAATTTTGTATAACCTTCAATTTTTGAACTTTTTATATGGTTTCCCTAAACTTTGACATAGACTTTAAGAAGAAAAATTTGAGAATGATTAGTTTTATGTTGGCTATACTTTTGATTGCACAACATGCTAACAAACCTAGCAAAGAAATCTCTTATTTTATTTTATTTTATTTTATTCTACCTAATGGTTCAAAGTCTAATTTGATGACTATCTTTTATGTTGCAATTCAGTGTGATAATGGTCATATTGTTTGCTCTACTTGCTTTCCTGAACTTATGAACAACTGTCACAAGTGCTCATTGCCCGTTAGCTCAAAACGTTGCAAAGTCATTGAGAATATATCGCAATCTATCCAAATGCCATGCCCAAACGAAAAATATGGCTGCAGGGAGACAATAAGTCAAAGTGGAAAGACGAAACATGAAGAAGAATGCATCTATGTGCCATGTTACTGTCCCGTTAAAGGTTGTGATTTTGTTGCCTCATTAGAAGTGTTGTCCAACCATTTCAACCATAAACACTGGGACTCTCTAATCGAATTTTCTTATGGTCACTCCTTCATTGTCTCGTTGAATTCTAATGATGAAGACATTGTTCTTCAAGAGGAAAATGATGGGAAACTATTTACTCTCAATAATAGCACTATGCTACTGGGAAATGCAGTCAATATTAGCTGCATTGATGTCAACTCTTCTGAAGCCGGTTATAGTTATGATATATTGGCTAGGTCTAAGATATCCCGTCTGAAGTTCCATTCTTCTCCAAAGAATGTCCAACGGTCTACTTCAGCAACTCTTTCAACAGAGTTTCTCATGATTCCATTTGGTTATTTTGGTTCTTCTAAACCACTCGAGCTAGAAATTTGCATAACCCCCAAGGTACCTCTTATCTTCTCCTTTTCATTACTTTCGTTGTTTTTCCAATCATAGTCTTACAAAATTCTTATATCTTTCGAATATATACTCTAGCATTTTATCTCAAATTCCTCAGTTTTTCAAATGCCAAAAAGGATTGTTAGTGTTTTCCGTTTTTCAATTTTGGATCAGTTCTTGAAATATCAAAATTAAATTTTCTTTTATTCATTTGGTCATGAAATTTGTTTGCGCTGATGTGTTGTAATGAAGGGCCCAAGATGTTTTTGATTTCTTTCTGGTGGTTTCATTATTGATTTATTTGTTGGCGACTGCGGTGCAGATGCAAATATTCATAGCACATGGTTGTGGAAAGATGACCCCCTTGAAGGTGGAGAGTTCTGACACGATAGCCAATGTGAAGGATAAGATTCTTGACAAGGAAACGATCCCAGTGCACCAACAACGTCTGATGTTTGCCAATGAACTACTAGATGACAGCCAGACCCTCGCCAATTACAACATCCAAGAGAAGGCAACCCTCCACCTCATCCTCCGCCTCACCTAGAAGTAGATCAGACATCAATGCTAAGACAAAACATTTGACTTTTGCTTCTCATGTCCAAGGGGTTGTCTTATGCTTGTTTTTTGTTTATTTTGCTTGAGCTCTCTAATGATCTTTTGCTTGGTATGATGTTCTGCAAATGAAGAAACATACATTAGCTGAAATTGTAGTTTATTTCTATATAATAGATAGATGTAACGACTCCTGCAGTATAGTCTAATTGTAGCTTATTGCAGCCCCAATGTATAAAAGAATGAACCCTTATGTTTAAAAAAAAAAATGTGGCGAATATAAAGGAATATCACAATTATTTGGGATTCTCTGAGTGTGACAAATTTGCTTACTCAGGTGAAAGCCAATACAGATTGTTAGCTAGCCTTTGTTGTATGGTCCATGATGGCATTGTAGTAAACATAGTGACTCTGCTGAAATACAGGATAGAGGCAGAATTCATGCAAGAGTATGGTTACACAGGTTTTTTACACAAAGGAAGGGAGGGAAGTAATAAACATCAAGTGTAGACAGTCTATTATTAGATCTTATGAAATTTATAGTCTCATGGCATAGGCTGTATGAAAATATGACTGTAGTAACCTCATGGTTTATTTGATTCCATAAAAACGGTCTATGATAGACCATCTTTTGTTATGTAGCTCATGTTAGTCTTCGTGTATTTTCGATGGATTTACGAGTCTATGACGTCTTATATAAACGATGAAGAGTATAGCGATAGTTTTGTTTTGTTTGGGGTTATCCCTATAGTACATAGGAGAAGGATATCATGGTAATTTGGAGTTTGGCGTTAACTAAAATGTGGTCAAGAATTGATCAACCAAAAGTCTTTTAGTCGTTCAACAAACCCATAGAATTACCGACAAATCACACTATTTCCTACACTCTCACGGACAAAACACACAATACTTTTTTTCCGTTATATGTTTTTCCTACACTCACACCGACAAATTCCTTTACTGTTAATATATTTTCTTTCTTCATATGAAAGAAATGAACATAAACCTCCCTCCATGAAATCACCACCATCTAACCTTTTTGAACATGTTGTGCCTCCATATGACCATCCTTTATTATGTCACATAATTGCAGACGCAGAGAATTCACACTTGATTAAGAGATGTTAATGTATAAAGTGTGAGTTAGAGTTCTATATTGGATGGAAGAGTAGATTTTAAACAACATATAAGTGAGATGACATGTATACCTAATAATACCTTCAGGTTTTGGGTGGACATTTGTTATCAATCTCATATGTGTGGTTTCTCTTGGTTTAATGTGGTGATTAAACTCAGAGTATGATCCCAATGAAGTCCCAAAATTACGATGATTCATTTTTGCCAGTGTTAGGATGTCATTTTTTTTTTATCTTAAATTTTAGTTATTGGAAGTCATTATATGTCTTGCTATCTTTTTTATTCAACCTTCATTGTTTCAAATTCCTTGACTTTCGTTTTCGGTGGAATCAGACAATGGAAAAGTGCATACGTGTTCTACTGAGTTGACAAAATATGTTCTTGTTAGAAACTTTGGAATAATATGACACTTTTTTCAATTGAGTCAAAATTTTTGGTAAAATAATTACCCCAAAATATCTAAACCCTTCAACAAACTCACAAAATAAACAACAACTCACTAAGTTCCCTTTACCATTTCTCTCATGTTAATTCTTTTTTTCAATTTCTTTATTGTTCTACTCTGTTTTTAACTTCAATAATTCAATCGCGTTATAAAAATAGGATGTATAAAGTTTATTTTGTTTTGCCACTAGGCAGTAGATTTGGTTTGATTTTATGAAATCAAATAAAAGAAAATAGATTTGATTAAGAAAATATGGAGAGAGATGAGATCAGATCCGTCGAATCCTCTAAGTTCCCCTAATTGGTATACCACACCTATTTGTTATGAATCTTCTTCTAATTTACGATGATTAACAAAATAGCTCTAATCAATCCCTTGAGTTAGAACCCTCTTCTCAAACTACATCCCCCAATCCCTTGGGTGGTCAAATAATTCTTGAAGGATTTATCGAACGTTAACCTATTATCACTAACAAACGATTATCTATTCCTAGACTAACCCTGTTTATTAGAACAATTCAATTAGGTCTAAGTCGAAAGCCATGGTCAGTGGTCATTCGTTCTCACAAAATCAAGTTATATGTGATCAAGATATAAAAAGCATTAAGAACAATTGAATTGAATAAACTAGAATTGAATTCATAAACAAAATAGAGTTTCACAGCAACATGGTTCAATTAGGGTTACAAAGATTCATCTCGGATCTAATCTCTAAGAGATTTAGCTACTCATAATCGAGTTTACAAATAGCATAATCAATGAAATAATTAAAACATACATGAATTGGTAAAAGGTTGAAGAAATCGCCCTTCTAGCCGTCTCTGATGTCTCAAAATCGCACTTTGCTCTCCAAAATCGTAACCCTTGTTCTTCAGATTGAGTGCAGTATTTATAGAAGTCATGGGCCTGACCCGTCAAAATCGCGCCGCGCCTATATATTGGCGTGCCGCGATTTCCCTCAAACAGGGAGGTTGTAATTTCGTTTCAAAACTCGCAGCACGGCTTGAAATTGGCGTGGCGCGATTTGCTTCAAACAGACTTCAATATTTCAGCTTTTTGCACTCCAGAACAGTATAAATTGCATGAGAACTCTATCAAAATGTCACAATAAGTCCTAAAAATTACGTAATGACAGCATGTCATCAACAAGGCAGGAGGATTTGTTAACAGACCACCTTTATTGGATGGCTCCAACTATGATTACTGGAAGTCACACATGAGTGCTTTTCTCAAATCCATTGATAGCAAGACATGGAAGGCAGTACTGAAAGGTTGGAAGCATCCTGTTGCTCTTGATAAAGATGGCAACGAAATCAGAAGAAGAATGGACTACAGCTGAAGATGAATCATCGCTTGCAAACTCTAGAGCCTTGAATGCCATTTTCAATGGAGTCGACAAGAACATGTTCAGAATGATCAAGCAATGCACTGTAGCTAAGGATGCTTGGGAAATTCTCAAAACTGCTCAAGAAGGTACATCCAAAGTAAAAAGTTTAAGACTTCAACTTCTTACCACAAAATTTGAAAATCTAAAGATGATGGAGGATGAGAACATACATGATTATTACTTGAACATTCTTGATATTGCTAATTCTTTTGACTCACTTGGAGATAAGATTTCTGATGAAAAGCTTGTTAGAAAAATTCTCAGATCTCTACCTAAGAGATTTGATATGAAGGTGATTGCGATTGAAGAAGCACAAGACATCTCCAGTATGAAGGTTGATGAGCTAATAGGGTCACTTCAAGCCTTTGAATTAGCTAATGTTTATAAGAAGAAAAACATAGCTTTCGTTTCTGACACCGATGAGGAATATGTTCAATGTGATATGGAGATTGATGAAAGTATTTTAGATGCATTTATGCATCTTGGTAGAAAATTCAACAAAGTGTTGGAGATGTTTTACAAAAAGTCGAGACCAAATGTTCAGAACATCTTATTCGACATCAACAGAAACATTGAGTCTCAAATAAGGGATAGAAACAATGATGAATATTCCAATCGTGTAGCAGCTTTGACAGGAAGATGTAAGTCTGGTAAAGATGTCCCAGAAAGAGATGATGGAAGTGAATCTACTAAGCAGGTGACTGCCATGACTGGTAGAGTTTTTTCTGACACTGAATCATGTGATGAAGAGTCAGCTTATGATGAGTTAGCTGCTTCCTATAAAGGTTTATATGCTAGAAGTGCTGAGGTATCCCATATGCTAGTAGAACAGTAGAAGATAAATAGTCAACTGCTAGCTGAAAGAAGTAATCATCTGGCAAAAATCTTTGAACTCAGTGATGAGGTAACACTTCTGAACTCACAACTTGAACATGTTAAGAAACAAGTAAGGATGATGACAACTGGTACTGGTGTTCTGGATAAAAATTTAGAAGGGCAAGTTAAAGGAAAACCAAATGGAATAGGTTTTGATTATGAACCTCTAAACCAGAAACAACAGAACATGAATTTTGCCCATGCCTTAGAAGACCATGGGTTGATAAGAAAGCAAAAGCAGGACAAAGATATCAAATTTGTAGGTGATGTAGGAACTGATGTTGCTTCTACTAGCAAGCCAATGTTGAAGCATCCTGAAGAACATCAGAATTCTAAAAACATCATTTCCTTTGTTTTCATCTCAGAAGAAATCATTTCCTTTGTTCTCAGGAGACCTTCCGAAGGAAGTTACAAAGGTGGGATAAGTAACCCCAAGATCAGTCCTTGGAATGAGATTGTTATCCAGTCCATGTTCAACAACACAAAGAAAGGTGCATACAATGATTTGAGCATGGAAAAGAAAATGCTTCTGAAGATTCAGAATGAAAACCTGCTACTAAAAGGTGGTGGTAGTGATCAACCTTCCCTGGAGCACAGGATATTTCTTCATTACTTCATCACGAAGGAAAAAGAAAATGTGCCCAAGTACATATTCAAGCATATGATCAAAGAGCTCAGGGAAAGCCAGGACAACAGAAGATGCTGGGTTCCCTATGTTAGGCTTATCTCAGAGATTCTTCATCGAGGAGGGACCCTGAAAGCTCTCAGCAATGTCAACTTCTTCACTGATGAGCAACTTGAAACTGAAACTGGCAAGGTCATTAATGGAAGAACTCTCAAGAACATGAACCTGATTGAGAAGGAGGCCTATACAAAGCTCAGTACAGATCTTCATGAATTTGATGCTATGTCCAACCTGATGGAAGATTTTCCACCAATCTGCAAGAAAGATCCTCTTGAAGTTCAGATGAACTACATCAAAGACCACTTTGCAACAACTGGTAAGAGAATTAGGCTTGACGATGTTCCTGAAACCATGTATGGTGGTGCTTTTCCAGTAGCAAGGAGCAGGAAGACCAAGAGAAAAGCACTCACTAAAGATGAGTATTCGGAAGATTCTCTTGAACAACCTGCAAAGAAGGTCAAGAAAGCAAAGAAGGAGAAGACTCCTTCTAAAGTGAATGTAGTTGGTCCTGCTGTACCAACCATTCAAGAAAAAGTTCAGGACCTTGATGCTGATACGGTCCTGAACAAGAGAACCAGAAATGGTAAAGCTGCTGCAGCTTCACAGTTTGCTCCTGATCAACCTTCTATCCCAAAGAAGAAGAGAAAGACAACTGTGAGAAAGTTGAAGGAATCAAGTTACGTAGAAGAAGAAGATCAGACTGTGGCTGCTACTGAGTTGGTTACAAGAGAAGTGTAGAAGAAGAAGGTTGAAGATGCTGCTGCACTTGCAAAGATTAGAGAACTTACAAAGAAAATTGAAGTTCCTGCATCAAGCATAGTAAGGGAAGATGCTGGTACTATTGCACAACAAGTTGTCCAAACTACTGAAGAAGTACAAGAGCTGGTAACTTCAAAAGCTGGAAGTTTGCTGATTGCAACCACAGAGGGAGTCCAGCTGGAAGTTTGCTGATGGCAGCCACAGAGGGAGTCTAAGGACAATGTTGATTTATCATAAGTTGTTATTCCAGAAGCTTCAAGAGGTAATCCTAATTCTCCACACATTGATAATGTTATAGTAGTAGAATCTGATTCAACCTTTATATCCTCTCAATCCACCTCCTTGATCAACATCCTCTTCAGACATGGACATTGTTCCCTTGAACAAAGTTTATGAAAACTTACATAAAACTTTATCCCCATCATCATCCACCAAACTCCACAGAAAGCCTGCTGATAACATTCCCCATGAACCTATAAATTCATACATTGATGAAAGGATCATTGGTCTATCTTAAATGAAAGCAGACTTTTGTAAGAGACTGCCTGGAAACTGTAACACCCCGTTTTCCCAACGTAAAAATTTCTTAAATAAAATCAGAGTTTTTCATCATAAAACGGAATGTCACATTTCTTAAAAAACGTAAATGGAATAATAATTTATCCTTCAAAAATATAACAACATAATCTTTAAAACTTCGCAGCGGAATAGTTTGACAACTTAAATAATCTTTGGCACAAGGGCCTCAATATAAAATTTCATAAAACTTAGTTCAACATCAATTCTTGAAAGATTCATAAAGTAATACGTAAGGAACAGAAAGTAAAGACATAATCTCATCCCGTTACGTATCAGAGCACCTAAGACACACTTGTGAGGAGTCCACTCACGACCGCAACTAATCCTGGTTACCTGCAAGTTACCCATACGAAGAGCAACATTTCCAAGCAGAGGGGTGAGATTTCTCAAACAATAATATTAAGCATATAAATCATATAAAGTACATTCAACAACTTAAACATCTTATAATTCATTAATCATACCTAATAACTTAAACTTCTTTAACTAGTGTCATTATCCTTCCTACATTAGTCATATACTTCATCAAGTAATCTCAATTATTATTCATAAAATATCTTATCTTAAATCATGATCATAAGCATCAATATCTAACACCAAATATAATCGTAAGCATCATCATATAATTCACATAAGTATCATTATCAAAACATAGCATTTATCAAAAGCAACTTCATAATCAAGTTCATAATCAACTTCATAAACAAACATCATCATTAAATCATAATCATCAAATCACAATCAAACTTCATAATCAAACCTCACTTAACTCGACAATGCGACTCAACTCGACTATGTAACTCTTAACATCTCAAATCATCTTAGCATCTTGACAACTTAAAAACTTGACAACTCGACAACTTCACATCTTAAATCATCTTAAAACTTCTTGATATGCAAATGCATGTGGTACCATTCAACAACATAAATGAGCGTAATTAGGCTCTTCAACATGTGAGCATAAAGCTGCCGGGCTTAAAGCCCCCAACGTAGTTTGAGCACAAAGGCTGCCAGGCCTAAAACCCCCAACTTTAATGAGCACAAGGCTGCCGGGCCTAAAGCCCCCAACTTTAATGAGCACAAGGCTGCCGGGCCTAAAGCCCCCAACTTTAATAAGTATGCAATGGACTCAACTTCCTACAACTTAGACAACTTCATGAACATCTATGACATCCTAACATCTTGATATCTTGACAACATAACATCTTAATAACTTGATGACTTCATAACGATTTGACGACTTAACAACTCTTATCATCTTAACGTCTTAACATCTTAACATCTTGACAACATATGGATCACATAAATAATTCATGTCATATCATAATATAACAATATCAAATGATAATAAACAACATCTTAAAACATCATATTCATCAATCATAAACAACTTCATATAACATCGTATTTAAACATCAACAATAATTCACTATGTATCTTTGTAAAAACATAATAAATTATCCACAACATATTTTCATGTCAAACCAAAACTATTGGAAAGATAACACAAATATCAACAACTTTCATGTTTACAACAAAGATCAATTCAAAACAGAAACATATGAACAAAACAGAGAATGCTGTCACCGTACAATTTTGCTAAGACCTCCCTGTAGTATTTTCATCATAACTCACAGACCAAACATTATTTTCACGTCAAACCAAAGCCACTAGAAAACTAACAAAATTATCTAAAACTTTCATGTTTACTCCTAAGACCAATTCTGTACCGATCAATACCAGTTTTTATTTTAAATTCGGAAAAGTTGTGCTGAAAGTCCATAAAAATTCACTGTGACCTACGTGCAGTAATTTGACCATAACTCAAGTTCTATAAATCCTATTCACGTGAGACCAACGGCATTAGAAAGCTAACATCCACACCTACAACTTTCGTGTTTACACCTAAACCCAGTTTGGAGCTTAAACTTGTCAAACTGAGACAATAAAAACACGTTTTGCACATTGACAGCAAAATCGCAGTTCAATGAAGGATGATTGTGAATCAGGATCACTATAATGCATGTCATATTTGTTTTGACAAAAAATAGAACTAAAATAGAAATGAAGCATGCTAAGAAATTAAAAAGTGAAAATTAAAAATGAATTAACTAATATTTCCTCAAATCAAAGCATTATGGTTGATTGTCAATGATTTAATATCAGTAAGTTCAACCAGCCAGTAACTTACATATATACCAAGGTAAAACATGAATATGAATGCAGAACACTCCATTATTCTTACCTTATTTGAAGGAAGATAGCCATCACTACGGAATCAGCATCTGTTTTCTAAAATTTGCAAAACAGTAGGTCAACTTAAAAATTTGACAGAAGGAAAAATTTATGAGCAATGCTATTTATCAAGAAAGATTTTATCAAGAAATTGTCCCGAAATTAATGTTAGCCAATAAAATCTCAGCCTGGCCGGAAATCATGGGGTGGTGGGTGTTATGTATTATTTTTTATGAAACTTTAATAAATAAGATTAAAATCTAAGGGTGATTATTCTGCCATGTCATTCTTGAATTCATCAAGAAAATCCATTCTTGATATCTAGCATTTTCCAAAATTTATTATTGTAAAAAATACAAAAATCTGAGCCATTACCATATCAGGTTCGTGCATAAATTTCCAATCTAGTGCTTCTAACAACTGCACATAAATGTCAATAAAACACAATCAAAATCTTATAAGGTGAGGGCCTCCCCTACATATAAGCACACTTTAGAGTCATATCACATCAATTGTGAGACTCACAGTAGCAAATAAATATGAAAACAGGAAGATTGACTAAAAACTTAAATGAACTAGTACAAAAACATCCCTCAAAAGTCCCTACCTTGTTTTGAAGTACCATGATTTGTTCATTCATTGGTTCTCGTTCACCTCCCTCATAAAATGACTTAAATCTGTTTTAAAAAAAAAAAAAAAAGATAGATAAGTCAATTTCTATCCCAATTTCTCTCAAACCTCAGTCTGATATCAAATATGACCAGAAAAGTAAAATAAAACATGTGAGTTATCAAAAAAAGTGTTTGAATATACAAGATATAACTAAAAAGGTTCCCAAATCAAGTAAATTTAGCATACAAATAGATATTAGAAACATAGACTTATAGTTCCATCAATCCGATCCACACCATACCACAAACATGTGCAACATGAGAGCAGTATTACTACTCCTGTGTAATCATAGCCTTCATGAACAAACATACATTATACAAGGCAAGGACTCATATACAATACAAAAGAAATAAGCATGTGACAAAATCCTACCCTTGGCAATGAATCCAAATACGATTGTGGCAACTTGTTTTAATATACTAAACAAAATCAAACACTAAAGGGTGTAATGTGAAACATGCAGGGATCTGTCAAGTGAAAAAATTAACACAAGGCATGCAATACACAATATAAAGTTAGAAGTCTTTTAAAGTGCTTTCAGCACCAACATTAGGAACACAATACTTTTCAAAAGAACAATTGTTATTTGCCATGGAACAAGAAAACTATGGGAGATACTACATGACACATTGATCAACCTAACATAATTTCTCTCATTTGAGACACAAGTTTACAAAAGGAAAACCATTCTTTATTGATCATTAGTTCTACAATCCATTCTATCTCAAGGGACAGAAACCAATCCATCTTAAGGGACAGAAAATAAGTCAAAATGATACTCTTAATTAAGGCCATATAGAAGAACTTAGCTGTTATTTATATAATATAATATAATAAATAAACAAATCACTCTGCATTGATAACACTAATAAAACTTCAAAGCTTTTATGAGTACCTAAATACTAACCAACAAAACATACTAGTACCTACATTCATATTTAACCATACTAGTACCTACATGACAAAGCTTGCCAATCTCCTCTGCGATTCCAACAGATCTATTATGCGGAGGCAGGAATCTCCTCTCCTTTGTAGTGTTCCTCTGCATGGCTGTTCTCAGACATGTAGAGATGACAATCAGCTGAAGCGCATATATGCCCTCTAGTTGTATCACATTCCTCTTCAGCTGAAACACGTTAACTTATGTACCAATTTGGTCCCCTTTGTTTTGCTTCATTACTAGTTTTAGTCCTTTTGTTAATGTTTTTTTGAGAGAAACTAACATAAAGGACTAAAACTAGTAACAGAGCAAAACATAGAGGACCAAATTGGTACAAATTATAGTTAGGGGACCAAATTAAGACAATCAATTAAGTTAAGTGACCGGGTGATTGAATAAGCCTTATATTTATATTTGAATAAAGAAACTCTTCAATCTAGTAGAAAGAGCTGAGTTGACTTGGATGCGTTAAATAAGAATAATGAAAAATTTATCTCAAAATCACACAGTATAAATATAGAATAGATATGAAGCTAGATACTCCAATATAAAAGCGTTATGTGACATCTAACATCAATACTCCTTGAATCGTTATTTTTTAATCTTAACTATTAAGGAAGGGATCACTTGTGAAACAATGTTTTAGTTAGGTATAGATGCTAAAGATGGATTCCACACATTAAGGGTTTTCTTTATGTGTAGAGCTGTAATATGAATTACATGCCTTGCCTCTAGTTTCATTTTGTTATGCTCGATTCCAATTAAGATAGTGTGGTAGAATCAACGAAGAACATCGACAATAACGAACGATAGGTGTTGGTGGAAAAAGTTTTGCGATATCTCTTATCTCTTTTCTTTTAGACATACATTTGAGAATAAAAACAAAGACAAGTACACGTGACATTAAAATATTGATCGATTGAAATTTATACATATGGCATTACCCAAAGTTTTAAAACTCGGCTCGGTCATCGACTTGGTCACTGGGTCAATGGTCGAACCATTGAGTCATTGGTCGAACCGCATGACTGAACTGGATCAACTCGGATGACTTAGTTAGATAACCCGGTCTTGAGATTAAATTTATATAGCTATCTAACCGGATTAAATCGGATTTAATCGGTGACTCGTTCACTTAAAAACTAAAAAAACTGACATGTAATATATATTAATATTTGTACAGCTATATTTTGTTGACATGAAATATATTAATATTAATATAATATGTATATTTTCTAAAAAAAAAAATTATGTGTTCTTTCCTCTTTTAAACCGAGCGAGACGTGGTTGAAGTGGAATGTGGATGCTGCGTTCCATGACCATAACCATATTACAACTTTTGCGTGCTGTGTTAGAGACTCTCACGGGCAATTTATCCGGGCTCAAACGAAATGGCAGCGGGCAAATATGACAGTTTTAGAGGGGGAGGTTGTAGCCTTACTCGAGGCCCTTTATTTTGCTGATGCAAATATATGGGACCGGGTTATCTTCGAGTCCGACTCATCTACTCTAGTGCAAGCTCTATCGTCTCAGTGTCATGGTGATTCAGAATTCTATGCTATTGTTTCTAGTATTATTTATCAGTTATCTTTACATTTAACTTCGAGGTGAAGTTTGTTAGGAGGCAAACGAACATGGTTGCTCATACTTTAGCTAGGGCGGCCTGTTCTTGGGCTAGTCACCGTATTTTTTATTGTTATCCTTCTGGTATTGAACATTGGTTGATTAATGATAATAGTTAAATTTGCTTTGGTCAAAAAAAATTAAAATGTAATATATTTACATATATAATATATTTCAATTTGTAACAAAGATTATAAGTTGTTGTATTGGCTAAGCTTTTCATATTAATGTCCACGGTTCGATCCCTATTGTCCCCAACTTTTTCATATTTTTTTTCATATTTTTCTACAAAAGTCCAAGCTGTTGAAGCATTAATCGGCATTAAATGTATTAAACCGAGCATTAATTAGTATTAATCCGTGCTTAATGACTAATTATGACAGAAATTGATGAAAAAAAATTACCAAACCGGATTGACTCGAAAAACCGGCCGAGCAACCGGTTTTAACCGGTTTTTACCGAGTCACGCCGGTTTTGACCGTTTCAATTGCATGTCAAATAAACAGCTCGAACTGGTTACACCACCAGTTCACGATTCAACTGGTCGGACCGGCCGGTCCGAGCCGGGTTTTAAAACTATGGCATTACTAATCCACAATCATAAAATAAGTATTAAGAGAATAAATAATAATTACTACTTGACCATAAAAAATAAAATAATAATTACTACACAAAACTAGGATGGACACCCGTGCCAAACACGGGCTAGAATTCCGTCAAACTTAAGGGAGATAATATTGTGATGTAGCAAAAGTCAATTAAAGTTCAACATTAGATGAAAGAGTGCATTTTAAACATCAAAAGAATGAAAAACTCATACTTACGCCTATAAATTTTGGATGAAACTGTAGTCTCATTTTCACTGCGTGGTTGCTCTTTCTTCGATGTGTTGATCCACATTATTGTTGGCTCCTCTAGAAAGTCCAACTGTGGTGATATTCCGGTTCAACGTTGTAGTGGAGCGAGAGTGTTCTAAGTGGTGGATCACGAAAACGGAGAGTCTGACACTTAATGGAGAGATGTTAATGTGTTAAGTGTAAGTTAAAATTTCACATTGTATGCAAGAGTAGATGTGAGCAACATATAGATAATATGATCCATGTCTTAATGCCTTGAGACTTTGGATGAAGGTGTGGTGTTAATCTCACTCGTGTGATAATATTATTTGTTAGTTTTTGAATGTCGTTTTATTTAATTTTTTATCTTAAATTTTAGTTTTCAAATGTCAAAAAATTATTCAACCTCTGTTATATTTGATTCATTCACTTTTGATCTTTGGTAAGATCTGACAATAGTAAAATGTAGATGTGTTCTGCGGAGATCAAAAAATACATACATATTTATTAGACATTTTAAATTGTCGTGCCATTTTTTTTAATGAGTATAATATTTTGGTAAAATATTTACACATTAATTCTTATCTCCTTCAATAAATGTATAAAATTACAGTAACTCATTATATACTTTATACTCTTAGAGAAAAACAATCACTCCTTACTTGTTTCTCTTTTCATTTCTCTCATGTTCAATTTTTTTTTATTTTCGTCTTCTTTATTTTTCTAATATACTTTCTCCTTTCTCATGAAAGAAAGGAACAAAAACATTTCTCTATAAAACGACTACCAAAGTATTAGTGTCGTATTCAACACGTTTGAGGCAAGGGCAATTTGGTAATTGCACGTTCAAGTACGAACTAGCTTTTGCTGAAATATCCACCCGGCTGCTATCTTGACGTCCAACCTGATATCTGAAACAAATAAGGATTGGGATGAGACATAATGTCTCAGTGAGTTCCCCTAAATCCTAGGCTATAGGTAACCTCAGGGGAAACCTACGGTCACCACGTGTCTATAATACAACCTGACGGTTGATTATACGTGTATGGTCATGCTTTCCTAGACGGTAGTGCATGCTAGACCCGTCATAGGTTCATCTTACTTGTTATAGGCTTCACTTCTTATACGTGTCATGGTGGCCGAGGGGGAATCTAGGACCGCATTACCAAGAATACGCTCTACGTACCGAGGCCTAAGCATAACATGTCATGACACGAATCTAAACTGGACGATTAGGGGAAAACCTAAGATCGTCATCGGTATCATGTTCTTTACTTGATCTATACATGACTTGTACTTGTCTTATAGCAATCTAATGCTCTTGCTCTTAACTTGATCATACATGAAATTGTTCTTGCATATCATGAATATAATCATAAACATAACATACATGGTCGTGCATAAGTTCTTTCATTAGGTTAGCGTTGAACAAACAATCAAAATCTTGATTCATTGTATGGAGAGCCCCGGGTGGAGTAACCCCGAGAACAATCCCTTACATGACCGATGTAGCCTAGCAAGGGCTCATCGGATTCCCTCGGTGTCGTGCGAGACCCTTACGACATGAATCGTTCCTCTTGGTTCGAGAACCTCTCGTATCCCCCTGACGTGGATAACAAGAGACACGAGCACCGACATGCGGTTATAACCTTAGTCTTAACATCGTGAAAGATTAAACCTATTCATACTTACATGTTTACCTCGGAACCTTGATCAATCCGATTAGCGGTAAATGTTCATACTTGTTCATACTTGATCATGTGCGAAGAGATTACACTTCGCGTCTTATCATTCTAGGGATTCTTGCTAACATGCTAGTTCTCGACTAACTATGTCGAGGCTCTAGTTCTTTCCCTTGCTTAATGATTAACTTGCTACCCGATTCAAAACATATTTCTCTCGTATGCCATGCCTTACTAACATGCTTAATACTTGCTTCATTATCATAAGAATCTTACTTTCATTGATTATCATTTAGGACTTTGGTTTGAGGGGTTTACTTTTATAAAATTGGTATTTTTGACCCAAAAACCTCAAACCAAGTGTCTCTAAACATATTAGAACATGTGGGATCGTAAAATACTTGTAAAACATTCATATGACAAGTATTAACACATTTAGTAAGCATGGCAAGAAAAGGGGCAACTATTATCTTACATAAACCCAAGAATTTCCATGTTATTCTACATGACATAAACACAATTCCGAAGGAAAGGAATTCTATCTATGAAACTCACCTAAACAAGTTCTTGAAGCATCACTAAGTTCGAAGCCCAATCAAGCCAAAACCCTAGCTTTGTTCCACTTGCTTCCTTTCCTCAAACCATTCAAACTTGTCATTCTTTCTTGCAAACTAAGACACCTTATCATGCTCAAAACCATGCTCCAAACATCACCCTCAAATCACATATTCAAACCTTAAACTCAAGAGGAACTCTTTGTGAGAAAGAGTAGTGAAATCATCCATTCCAACTTCATGTTACTTCCTTGATCATTATAGCTTCCATTGGAGGAGGAGGAGGAGGAGGAGGAGGCGGAAGAGGAAAGCTCACAATTGTATTGAGGTCCATAAGGTGGACTTTGGAGGTAAAAGTGTTTCATTATGTTTTGGAGCATGTGATTGTTTTCTTTATTTATTCAATTTCTCCTTTGGACATCGTTCCTTTCAACACCTTGTCTTTGTTTCTCGGTGCTTATTCTTTGAACCTTGGTTTGCATCCATGCCCACCATTGATCATTATAGCTTCCATTGGTTTCTTGTTCATGGTGCAAGTTTGCACGTACCTCCTTTTCATCACCATCATCTTGTACCCGTGGGTTAGTACCAACATAAAGCAAATTTTCCACCACCTCCGGATTAGTTATGTCCGGATTAGGTAGAATAATCAAACAATAAGCGCTAATAATTCTACATTCATATTGGTAACTGTGAGTAGGGCCATGGGTTCTAAGGAAGGACAAAGTAGTGAGAGTATATAAGTCTAGATAATAAATCCTCTTTATCCTCTTGATCCCTTGATTCATACTCACTCCATACTTTCTAGCAATTGAAACAAGATAATAAGCGAATAATAACAAATGTTAACATGGTGGTTATAAAGCATAGCCCACAACATAATCAGCTCAACAGTCCTCATCATTCCCTACCTCTTTCCTACTCTATATGGTGCATGTCATAACCCTTTCAAGGTACCTAAGCACAAGGTTGTGTTATTCAATAGCCTAATCACATGTTCCTCTATTCCTAGTCTATCCATATCATTAACATCAGGGTACCTGCAAGGAGAGATAGTTCTAGAGATTAGAGATTTATACCTATTTCTTTGCTCGAATCCTTGAATTGGATCCCATGATTACGGGCTGTTGATTGCTTCTTGCTTGCACCACTTCTGGAGCCTTCAATCTCCTTACTTTTCCTCCTTGATTTCATTAACCTTAGTTGATTTGGTGTGGATTTTGGGTGAAGGTTAGGGTTAGGCAAGGTTTTGTGTGGGAAGGGTTGGTTTAGTGATGGGGTTGTGGTTTAAGTGAAGTTTAAGAGTTGAATGATGGAGTTTGGTGAAGAATTTGTGGTTTTTGGGTCATGGTTTGATGGTGTATGAATTTTGTGTTTGCTTGGATGAAGGTTTGTTTTGATTGGTGGTTAAGTTTGGAATGATGAATTGGGATGATTTGGTTAAGAATTTGTTGGATTTGGTGGAGTTATGGAGGTTTAAAGGTTGGGGGTTAATGGAGTTTTTAGAGAGAAGTGAGTGAATGTGGAAGGGGAAGAAAATTTTTGAGGGTATATGGTGCAGAAGCTTGGCACGGGCAGTGCCAGCATTCTGCCATTTTGTTGGTTTTGCGTGGTTTTGGCTTGGCACGGCCATGCCACGACAGGCACGAGCCGTGCCAACATTCTGGGCATCCTAGGCTCAATTTTTTATCTTGAATCGTTCTCGGACAATTACCTACAAAACAACTGAAAAACAAACAAAATAAAAGCAGTTAAATGCGTGGGATGCCTCCCACGAAGCGCTTGTTTAAAGTCATTAGCTTGACGATTAGAAAGTGGTTTTTCTATCCTATACCCAATCTTTCAGAAAGGGACAATGACATCAAACTAACATTCTCTCCCAAATCACACATGGCTTTCTCAAAGGTTTCAGATCCTATGACACAAGGTATGAAAAAACTTTCTAGATTCTTAAGTTTAGGTGGCAATTTGTTTGGAAGTATTTCGATAAAATTCCTAAACTGGTCATCTAACTTGGATTTAACAAAACCTTGTGTTAAAAGAATTTCAGGCTCATGAGATGGTGAAACAAGTGACATATCATTCTCTCCTATGTCTTTCCCACCTTGAGGCTCATCGCTCCCTATCTCTCCTTCATTGTTCTTAGTGTTGACAACAGAGTCTTCTAATTGTTTACCATCCCTAAGAGTAATATCACTTATTTGGCCTTTGGGGTTGGTTTCAATTTGCAATGGAAAGATTCTGGTTGTAGGAGAGGAAGCAACCGCATGTTCTGCATATCGTTATTATTTTATGCTTCCCAAGAAGTTAAAGGCAAAAGAAGAAATAGAAAAGATAGAAGAAAAAATTAAATAAAGAAAAAGAAATTTTTTTTTTCCAGTCTAATCGTTAAAAAAAAATTAATCAAATTGCAATAACTCCCCGGCAACGACGCCAAAAACTTGATAGGATAAACCGCAAGTGCACGATTTACCGATGTAGTAATAAAAAGATATCGTTCCGACAGTGAGTTATGAATTCAATTAACTTTTAACAATGATTAGATTGAAAGTTTAAAAGGTAGAAAGTTGTATTTTTGTTTAAATAAAAGAAAATAACAATAATAAAATAAAATAGCCTTGGGATTATTGGTTCATCATAATGACGAATCCTTCAGAAACAAACCCTAAACCTCTAACTTTATAGTTGATCTACTTTCTAAGGACAAATTTCTCTTTGGCCTATCACATCTCCTTTCGGTCTCAGTGAGTGTGTTCCTCCAACAACCACACCTATTTTCATGGGTGATTGCCTTTGGAATCCTTGAAGCTCGAAACTTTATATGTCTCAAGGTTTGCTAGACTATTTTCATGTTCCGCAATCCTTGTCTAGATTCACTTGTTCGAATATCAAAACTCCACTTTCGTTTTATGAATTGATATTTGGAATAATGGATTAACAATTATCAAACCCTCCACTTTCGCTTCTACAGTTTGATAATGGTTAATTCATGTTAAAACGGTGAATCTAGATTAGAAATTAGATTTATATAAAATTATGGTTTATGGTTTGGTTTGATTAGGAAGGAGGAGGAGGAGGAGGAGGAGGAGGAGGAGGAGAAGAAGAAGAAGAAGAAGAAGAAGAAGAAGAAGAAGAAGAAGAAGAAGAATATAACAATAAAGTAAAGGTGAACTTTTATTCCAAGAACAATAGATGAATATTTGTGATGGCAAGCTACTCTATTTATAAATTACATTCGACTTAAAATCTAAGCAACTACAAGGGCTTTTTGGTAAAACTAAAACAGAGTTGCTTAAGTCCTAAGCAAAAGCAGCAAAAGGCACTCCTGGGATGTGGCATGGCCGTGCCAACCTTAGCACGGGCCGTGCTAAGCTTCTGACTTGGGGGAGACTTATTTTTGTCTCCGAATCTTCGTATTTTTGCTCTGAATCAGCTCCAGACTCCTTTCTTTTGCTCTAAGACACATTCCATCATATATTCGTTCCTGAAATATAATAATATGCAATTTGAAGTAAAATATTCAAAAAGGAAATAATATTAAAATAAAATAAAACTAAATCTAAATAAAACGATACTAAATATTCTAATAAAATAGACTAATTATTGACTTATCAAGACGCGGAGAATTCACACTTGATTAAGAGTTGTTAATGTATAATGTGTGAGTTAGAGTTCTATATTGGATGGAAGAGTAGATTTTAAACAACATATAAGTGAGATGACCCATATATCTAATACCTTTAGGTTTTGGGTGGACATTTTTTATCAATCTCATATGTGTGGTTTCTCTTGGTTTAATGTGCTGATTAAACTCGGAGTATGATCCCAAGGAAGTCCCAAAATTACGACGATTCATTTTTACCAGTGTTAGGATGACATTTTTTATTTTTTTGTCATAAATTTTAGTTATTGAAAGTCATTATATGTCTTGCTATCTTTTTTATTCAACCTTCATTGTTTCAAATTCCTTGACTTTCGTTTTCGGTGGAATCTGACAATGGAAAAGTGCATACGTGTTCTACTGAGTTGACAAAATATGTTCTTGTTAGCAACTTTAGAATAATATGACACTTTTTTCAATTGAGTCAAAATTTTGGGTAAAATAATTACCCCAAAATATCTAAACCCTTCAACAAACTCACAAAATAAACAACAACTCACTAAGTTCCCTTTACCATTTCTCTCATGTTAATTCTTGTTTTCAATTTCTTTATTGTTCTACTCTGTTTTCCTTATTATCGTGAAAGAAAGGGACAAAAATGATCTCTTTCTATGAAATCACCACCAACCCAAATTTTTTACCATGTTGTGACTTGGTCTTGCATTATTTGGTTATGTCATTTAATTAGAGTCTCACACGAGAGAGAGAGAGAGAGAGAGAGAGAGAGAGAGAGAGAGAGAGAGAGAGAGAGAGAGAGATGTTAATGTGTCATATATGAGTTAAAGTTACACATTAGATGCAAGAGTAGATGGTGAGAAAAATAAAAGTGAGTTTATCCATATACCTAATGCCTTAAGATTTTGAATGAAAATGTGTTGACAATCTCACTTTTGTGATTGATCTTAACCTAATGTGATTACTCAACCTAATCTAGGTTCCCGTAGAAGTCACAACATTATGATGATCTATTTTGTTAGTTTTAGACATCATTTGTTTAATTTTCTTACTCATCAATTTTAGTTTTTGGATGTCATTCGCTTTGTTTCTATTTTTAACTCAACATCTATTCTTTTAAATTACTTCTCTTTTGGTCTTTGGTAGAATCTCACAATAGAAAATTGTAGATGTGCAACGTTGAATCAACAAAATACATACTTATTAGACATTTTAAGTGAAGATGTGGCGTCAATCTCACTTATGTGATTTATCTTAACTTAATATGATGAACTAACATTATGTTGAACTATTTTGTTAGTGTTTAGATGTCATTTATTTAATTTTTTTATTTTAAATTTAATTTTTGGATGTCATTCACTTTCATGCTATTTAATATTCAACCTATATTATTTCAAATTCCATCACATTTGGTCTTTGGTCAGAAGTGACAATGAAAAATGTAGAAGTGTTAATTGACAAAATACATGTTTCTTAATCATTTTAAAATTATGTGCCATTCTTTTTAAGTCTATTTTTATGATAAAATAATTACCCAAATATCTCCAACTTCTTCAACAAATTCGTATAATTACTCAATTCCCTTTTTTGTATTCATTTTTTCTTTCTAGTTTCCTTTCTATCTGTCCATGAAAGAAAGGAACATAAATCTTCCTCAATTAAACCACTTCCAACCCACATTCATGAACACTTTGTGCCTTTGTTTGATCTTATTTGACTACATCACATGATTACGAACGTGGATAGTCGCACACTTGATTAAGAGATGTTAATGTTGTCAAGTGTGAGTTTACGTTCCACATTGAATTGAATAAGTGTGATGACTCATATACCTAGTGTCTTTAGATTTTGTGTAAAGATGTGGTGTCAATCTCACTTATATGGTCAATATTGGCCTTAATATGATGATCTAACTCAGTGTAGGCTCGCTCACAAGTCCCAACATTATGATAGAGTGTTTTTTTAATAGTTTTTGAATGTAATTTGTTTAATTTTTTATCTTAAAATTTAGTTATTTGATGTCATTTTATTTCATTCTATATTTTTTATACAACCTATATTATTTCAAATTCCTTCATTTTTTTGGTGGGATTTATGGAAAACTACATATGTGTTCTGTTGAGTTGAAAACATATATGATTATTAGATTTTCAAAAATATTTTGGCATTTTTTAATTTACTCTAATTTTTTGGTAAAACATTTACCCAAAAAAATTCAACTCCTTCAATAAACCCGTAAAATTACCAATAACTCACTTTATTCTCTAAACAGTCACAGACAAAGCATACACTTCTTTTTTTTCCTAATCATTTCTCTCATGCTGAAATTTATTTTTGTTATATTCTTTCTTTTTCAAATTATTTTTCTCTTCTCATGAAATAAAGGAATAAAACCACGACCAACCCCCCTTTTTTTTTACCATGATATGTCTTCTATGATCTTATTTGGCTATGTTACCAGATCACAAATGCATAAAGTCTCACATATCAGGGAGATATGTTAATATGTCCAATGTGAGTTAAAATTTTACATTAGATGCAAGAGTAGATACTGAAAAACATATAAGTGGGATGACCCACATACCTAATTCCTTATGTATTTGGATGAACATACATTGTCAATCTCACATGAGTAGATGATTTTAGTCTAATGTGATTATCCAACCCAGTTTAAGCCTCCTAGAAGCCCAACATTATGATGAACTGTTTTTTAAGTTTTTTGATGTCATTCGCTCTGATGCAAAAAAAAAAAAAATTCAAATTTTAAGAGTTTAAGGATGATTAAACAAATTTCATTTTAATATGGGCTAAAACTACATGAATTTATTTGATAGGCAACTAAAAATAAAATAAAATTAAGCTTAAATCCACTTTTAATCTTTCATTTTTTTTTAAAGAAAATGATTTTTTAGTCCATCTATTTTATTTTTAAAAATATTTATTTATCCCCTCATTGTACTTTTTTCCCAAAGTTTCATCCTCGTCAGTTTTTAGGCTAATTTGTTATGATGTGCTTTATTCATAATGACGTGAAATAACTTATATCAATGTGAATGATAGGTGTAGATCATTTTAGTGTAAACATGTTTATTTTGAATGTTAGTGTAGAAAGTTTTATAGTTTCAGCTCATCACAATCAATCATGTTTGTGACTTACTGACTTTGAATGTGGTTAAGATAAAATCAAATGTTTGATCATGAATTGATCTAAAAGGTGTGATTATAAATGAGAATATAATTAATGAAATCCAATAGAATTTATATGACTCCATTTTTACTCTTAGCTTATACGTCATGTTATCGAAAAACTCCCCCTTTTTTACTTGATTGAAAAATATTTGTTATTTGAGTTATATGTTTGGATCAATATAATATGGACATCTAGAAAATGATCTAAAAGAAACCCTAATAATAGAAAACCTGATGCAATATTTTTCTTTTACGGAAAATGCAATATTTATTAAAGTTTGCTAAAAATAATAAGAGTCACCTTTACACTTGTTCCATATTAGACACCCTTAACTTTTTGTATATATTTTTGAGTGCTTAACGCTCTTGAAGTTTTTCTTTAATCAATAAATTTAAATTTCTTTCACAAACAAATGTCATTTTATAACCTTTTTTTTTAATGTGCTACCACGTGAACAATGATTGTGTGTGAAAATTTTATGGTATATAACTTATAATTTGTGATATATAATTAATAATTAAAATTGCAATACAGTTGAAATATTTATTATAGTTTTGAAAGTTCATCACATATATGTGAAGTTTTTTTCTATGTGAAAATTTATTTGACTCTGAAATGATTATTAATGTTCATCAAGTATAAATTTAATGACATTCATTATGTAATTGTCAGCTGCGGGCTGTTTACCTTCTTATTTTTCTATTTATTTTTAACTCTTCTAATAATGACATGTTCCAATATATTCCTTTTTTTTAAGGAATATATATTCCTTTTTAAATATCCTTTTAGACACTTTTGTTGGTCTGGTAGTATATGCTTGCGAGTTTGAAGTGTGTTTCTCTTAATATGTTTCAGGTTGAAATTATCTCGATGCAAATGTTTGTGGGTGACTCCATGCATAGATAGAAATTCTCATCTAGCGGAAAGTGAAATTGATCCAGAAGAATTAATCGGTCCTTGAACTAAATACCAAGTTAAAAAAAAAAAAAAATTAAACACTTATAATTTAATTTAGAGATATTATTGAAAAAACTAAAGATACTTGTTTTTGTTTTAGTTATTCTTTATTTGTTTACTATAGCGAATTCAGCATAATAATAATTTTTTTTTTTTTTTAAGATAAACTACTTAAAACAACTTTATAATTTGGGGCATATAATGTAAACATGTTTATTTTGAATTTTAGTGTAGAAAGTTTTATAGTATATCTCATTAAAATCAATTATGTTTGTGACTTTGAACGTGGATAAGATTGTAACACCCAAGGCTAACGAGGGTGGGGAGTGGTCGCCGGTGCACAAGGCACGACAATGAGCGGCTCCCGACAGCTTAAAGAGGAACAAAATCACACCGGAATGAGAGGGATCCTGAGGCCGTGCAGGTATGAGACTGCATGGTTGAAGGAAGGCTTATACGAATTGTTTGGTACTACCTATATCAAAAAGATGCATCTTCTTTTTGGTCGCCCATTCCATAAGAACTCCACAGTTAAGCGTGCTTGACTTGGAGTAGTCTTTGGATGGGTAACCTACCAGGAAGTTTCCCAGTAAGCGTGCGAGTGAGGACAAAACACACTAAAAAGACTCTTGTTGGTTTGTAGGGTTAGTCGACAATGCTTAAAGTCGCGTGGGATGTTACAAATGGTATTAGAGCAGACCTCTCCCAGTATGGTGTGGCTCGGGGACGAACCAAGGGGAAGTTGGTGGGCATGTAACACCCAAGGCTGACGAGAGCGGGGAGTGGTCGCCGGTGCACAAGGCACGACAATGAGCGGCTCCCGACAGCTTAAAGAGGAACCAAATCACACCGGAATGAGAGGCACCCCGAGGCCGTGCAGGTATGAGACAGCTTGGTTGAAGGAAGGCTTATAAGAATTGTTTGGTACTACCTATATCAACAAGATGCTTCTTCTTTTTGGTTGTCCATTCCATAAGAACTCCACAGTTAAGCGTGCTTGACTTAGAGTAGTCTTTGGATGGGTAACCTACCGGGAAGTTTCCCAGTAAGCGTGCTAGTGAGGACAAAACACGTTAAAAAGACTTGTGTTGGTTTGTAGGGTCAGTCGGCAATGCTTAAAGTCAATGTGGAATGTTACAAAGATAAAATCATATGTTTGAATTGATCTAAAAGTTGTGATTATTGATGAGAATATACTTAATCAAATCCAATAGAATTTATAGGACTCAATTTTTACTCTTAGCTTATACGTCATGTTTTCATGATCAAAAGCCCCCTTTTTTTACTTGGTTAACAAAATATTTGTTATTTGAGTTAATTGTTTGGATTAATCTAATATGAACATCTAGAAAATGATCTAAAAGAAACCTTAATAATAAGAAACCATAATGCTATATTTTATTTTTCAAGAAAAATGCAATATTTTATTAAAGTTTGTTAAAAATAATAAGACTCACCTATACACTTGTTCCATATTAGACACCCCTATCCTTTGTATACACATTTACATTTTAAGTCATTTATTCTTAGATATTCTTTTTTCAAACCTAACAAACAAAAACTAACTTGTAAACATTTTGTCCTTACAAAAAATGTGGTAACAAACGGGTCTTTTTTACGAAATAAGTCCTTGATAGGTATTAAGTTAATTTTTTTTATGAATCATTGTTTGGTTTTTTTAACTATAACAATTTTTTATCCTATAGGAAATTAACATGGGAGACTATTTACATGAAATCATAGGTTCACTCTTGTTGATATTAAATTGAATAGGGAGAAGTAGGTATTTGGGGTTCGAACTGCGACTCCTACATATATTATATATTGTCCCTACCGACTAAGTTAAGTTTACGGAGACTATTATATTTAGGTTTATTCAATCATCCGGTCCCTTAACTTAATTGATTGTCTTAATTTGATCCCTTAACTATAATTTGTACCAATTTGGTCCCTTATGTTTTGCTTCGTTACTAGTTTTAGTCTTTTCTGTTAGTTTCTAAAAAACAAAAGTTAACTTATGTACCAATTTGGTCCCCTATGTTTTGCTCCATTACTAGTTTTAGTCCTTTTGTTAACGTTTTTTTGAGAGAAACTAACATAAAGGACTAAAACTAGTAACAGAGCAAAACATAGAGGACCAAATTGGTACAAATTATAGTTAGAGGACCAAATTGAGACAATCAATTAAGTTAAGGGACCAGGTGATTGAATAAGCCTTATATTTATATTTGAATAAAGAAACTCTTCAATCTAGTAGAAAGAGCTGAGTTGACTTGGATGCGTTAAATAAGAATAATGAAAAATTTATCTCAAAATCACACAGTATAAATATAGAATAGATATGAAGCTAGATACTCCAATATAAAAGCGTTATGTGACATCTAACATCAATACTCCTTGAATCGTTATTTTTTAATCTTAACTATTAAGGAAGGGATCACTTGTGAAACAATGTTTTAGTTAGGTATAGATGCTAAAGATGGATTCCACACATTAAGGGTTTTCTTTATGTGTAGAGCTGTAATATGAATTACATGCCATGCCTCTAGTTTTCATTTTGTTATGCTCGATTCCAATTAAGATAGTGTGGTAGAATCAACGAAGAACATCAACAATAACGAACCATAGGTGTTGGTGGAAAAAGTTTCGCGATATCTCTTATCTCTTTTCTTTTAGACATACATTTGAGAATAAAAACAAAGACAAGTACACGTGACATTAAAATATTGATCGATTGAAATTTATACATGCATTACCCATAGTTTTAAAACTCGGCTCGGTCATCGACTCGGTCACTGGGTCAATGGTCGAACCATTGAGTCATTGGTCGAACCGTATGACTGAACTGGATCAACTCGGATGACTCAGTTAGATAACTCAGTCTTGAGATTAAATTTATATAGCTATCTAACCTGATTAAATCGGATTTAATCGGTGACTCGTTCACTTAAAAACTAAAAAAACTGACATGTAACATATATATTAATATTTGTACAGCTATATTTTGTTGACATGAAATATATTAATATTAATATAATATGTATATTTTCTATAAAAAAAAAATTATGTGTTCTTTCCTCTTTTAAACTGAGCGAGACGTGGTTGAAGTGCAATGTGGATGCTGCGTTCCATGGTCATAACATATTACGACTTTTGCGTGTTGTGTTAGAGACTCTCACGGGCAATTTATCCGGGCTCAAACGAAATGGCAGCGGGCAAATATGACAGTTTTAGAGGGGGAGGTTGTAGCCTTACTCGAGGCCCTTCATTTTGTTGATGCAAATAGATGAGACCGGGTTATCTTCGAGTCCGACTCATCTACTCTAGTGCAAGCTCTTTCGTTTCAGGGTCATGGTGATTAAGAATTTTTTGCTATTGTTTCTAGTATTATTTATCAATTATCTTTACATTCCAACTTCGAGGTGAAGTTTGGTAGGAGACAAACGAACATGGTTGCTCATACTTTAGCTAGGCGGCCTGTTCTTGGGCTAGTCACCGTATTTTTTATTGTTATCCTTCTGATATTGAACATTGGTTGATTAATGATAATAGTTAAATTTGCTTCGGTCAAAAAAAATTAAAATGTAATATATTTACATATATAATATATTTCAATTTGTAACAAAGATTATAAGTTGTTGTATTGGCTAAGCTTCTCATTTTAATGTCCACGGTTCGATCCCTATTGTCCCCAACTTTTTCATATTTTTTTCATATTTTTCTACAAAAGTCCAAGCTGTTGAAGCATTAATCGGCATTAAATGTATTAAACCGAGCATTAATTAGTATTAATCCGTGATTAATGACTAATTATGATAGAAATTGATGAAAAAAATTACCAAACCGGATTGACTCGAAAAACCGGCCGAGCAACCGATTTTCACCGGTTTTTACCGAGCCACGCCGGTTTTGACCGTTTCAATTGCATGTCCGATCTGATAAACAGCTCGAACCGGTTACACCACCAGTTCACGATTCAACTGGCCGGACCGGCCGGTCCGAACCGGGTTTTAAAACTATGGCATTACCAATCCACAATCATAAAATAAGTATTAAGAGAATAAATAATAATTACTACTTGACCATAAAAAATAAAATAATAATTACTACACAAAACTAGGATGGACACCCGTGCCAAACACGGGCTAGAATTCCGTCAAACTTAAGGGAGATAATATTGTGATGTAGCAAAAGTCAATTAAAGTTCAACATTAGATGAAAGAGTGTAGGTTAAACATCAAAAGAATGAAAAACTCATACTTACGCCTATAAATTTTGGATGAAACTGTAGTCTCATTTTCACTGTGTGGTTGCCCTTTCTTCGATGTGTTGATCCACATTATTGTTGGCTCCTCTAGAAAGTCCAACTGTGGTGATATTCCGGTTCAACGTTGTAGGGGAGCGGGAGTGTTCTAAGTGGTGGATCACGAACACGGAGAGTCTGACACTTAATGGAGAGATGTTAATGTGTTAAGTGTAAGTTAAAATTTCACATTGTATGCAAGAGTAGATGTGAGCAACATATAAATAATATGATCCATGTCTTAATGCCTTGAGACTTTCGATGAAGGTGTGGTGTTAATCTCACTCATGTGATTGCTCTTAGCCTAATGTGATCATACAACTCAATTTAGACTCTCACAGAAGTTCCAACGTTGTGATAATATTATTTGTTAGTTTTTGAATGTCGTTTTGTTTAATTTTTTATCTTAAATTTTAGTTTTCAAATGTCAAAAAATTATTCAACCTCTGTTATATTTGATTCATTCACTTTTGATCTTTGGTAAGATCTGACAATAGTAAAATGTAGATGTGTTCTGCTGAGATCAAAAAATACATACATATTTATTAGACATTTTAAATTGTCGTGCCATTTTTTTTTAATGAGTATAATATTTTGGTAAAATAATTACACATTAATTCTTATCTCCTTCAATAAATGTATAAAATTACAGTAACTCGTTATATACTTTATACTCTTAGAGAAAAACAATCACTCCTCACTTGTTTCTCTTTTCATTTCTCTCATGTTCAATTTTTTTTCTTTTCGTCTTCTTTATTTTTCTAATATACTTTCTCCTTTCTTATGAAAGAAAGGAACAAAAACATTTCTCTATAAAACGACTACCAACCCACATTTTTTAACATGTTATGCCTCTGATCTTATTTTCTCACCAGATCAGATGTAATATCCGGCCTGTTAGTATCGGTATATTACCCATTGATTGTGTCAGAGGAATTAAATTCATGGAAGATAAGTGTGATGGAAATATTTTATGAGATGCCAGCTTAATACGGGAAAAGTATTAGTGTCGTATTTAACACGTTTGAGGCAAGGGCAATTTGGTAATTGCACGTTCAAGTACGAACGAGCTTTTGCTGAAATATCCACCCGGCTGCTATCTTGACGTCCAACCTGATATCTGAAACAAATAAGGATGGGGATGAGACATAATGTCTCAATGAGTTCCCTTAAATCCTAGGCTATAGGTAACCTCAGAGGAAACCTACGGTCACCACGTGTCTACAATACAACCTGACGATTGATTATACGTGTGTGGTCATGCTTTCCTAGACGGTAGTGCATGCTAGACCCGTCATAGGTTCATCTTACTTGTTATAGGCTTCACTTCTTATACTTTTCATGGCGGCCGAGGGGGAATCTAGGACCGCATTGCCAAGAATACGCTCTATGTATTGAGGCATAAGCATAACATGTCATGACACGAATCTAAACCAGACGATTAGGGGAAAACCTAAGATCGTCATCGGTATCATGTTCTTTACTTGTTCTATACATGACTTGTACTTGTCTTATAGCAATCTAATGCTCTTGCTCTTAACTTGATCATACATGAAATTGTTCTTGCATATCATGAACATAATCATAAACATAACATACATGGTCGTGCATAAGTTCATTCATTAGGTTAGCATTGAACAAACAATCATAATCTTGATTCATTTTACGGAGAGCCCCGGGTGGAGTAACCCCGAGAACTGTTGGAACAAAATGTGTTTAACAAAGAACCTTAAAGAGTTTTGATGATAACAAGGGATTAAAATTTGTAAATTGGACTAGCTAATATTTGCTCAAGTGTACAGGACCATAGTTAAAAAGTTACATCATTTAATGGTTCTAAATGAGCAAATAAAGTGCAAATGAAACTGAAGCTTAGACGCTCCTGAAGGCAATACGCTCCTGAAGACGGGAAGCGCTCCTAAAGTGAAGCTGCTCTTGAAGAGAGTAAAGCGCTCCTGAAGAAATAGTGCTCCTGAAGATTACTGCTCCTAAAGAATAGAGGTCCAGAAGCGCCACGTCATCATCAGAAGCTACATCATCAGAAGCTGCCTCATCAGAAGCCATTTCACCAGAAGCTGAAGATCAACTGGATTTGCAAAGATTCAAGGATTGAAGAATCAACACTACAAAAGCTGTCTATTGGATTCGAAAACATAGCAGAAGATTAGTGGAACGTTGCAACAGTTATTTCAAAGGTGTTTGAAGGCATGTGCTTGCAATTTGGACGAACGCGTTGACATTGTACAACTGTACGAACTGTACAACCACCTTCTCCACTACTATGTTTTGTGTCCACGCTACAAGACAATAAAACAACTCCAGAATGCAGCTTCGCCTGCAAAGATGTTCCTTTGGATAAGGAATGGATTTCAAATTTGTTCTTCATAGGACAACAACCAAATCAGGCAAAAGAACATTGGTGAAAGATCAAGCTTCAACAACGACTCTTTGATGTGCTGGCAATTTCACAATGTCTCTTTCACACCTCTATATAAAGGACTGAAGACTTAGAGAATTGGCAATGCTGAACGAAAGACTCTCAACATTTTTACAAGTGCCAAACCTCTGCTGAAATTGTTCTGCATTCACTTAGAATTTCTGTGTCTCAAAGTCATATCTTAGAAATTCTTAAGTCTTAGAGTCTGTATCTGATTTGTATTGTGAGCACCTCTGATTGTATATCAAGTGTTCAACCTTAAACAATTTTCTCTGTAATTTTGTTTAGAAGTCTCTTGCAGTTGTGCTTGAGCATAAAAGTCTCTTGATTGTGTTCTTGAGCATAGGAAGACTCTTGCAAAGTGTGCTTGAGCAAAGGAAGTCTCTTGCTTGTGTGCTTGAGCAATTGTAATCAAATATTACATTCTAGTGAACTCTCCTTGGAAGTGCAAGGGGGACAGGACTACTTTCGGATTGTGGAAGGAACCTGTATAATTGCTTTGTGTCGTTCTTCTTCTCTCCCTCTCTATTTTATTCCGCTGCGTTCAGATTCTGATCATCGCTTCAGAAGCTGTATCACTTAGCTTCTGACCAGTGTGTTCAGTTTTTAGGAGAAACGAAGAATTTTCCAAAACAAAATTCAACCCCCCTTCTTGTGTTTTTCTCACCTTCAATTGGTATCTAGAGCCTTGGTTCTGTTGATAACACCTAACAGTGTAACAGTCCAAGATCTGAGAAAAACATGTCTACTCCTGCTCCTACTGGATTTGGTGATACTAGCTATAAAAATGTCTCACATGATTATAGTGATAGTAAGAAATCCAGTGTGGGAAAGATTCCAAAGTTCAACGGAGATGCTGAAGAATTTTCTTGGTGGAAAACCAACTTCTATAGTTATATCATGAGCTTAGACGAAGAACTATGGGATATACTAGAAGAAGGAGTTGGTGACTTGGTTCTTGATGAAGAAGGAGCTGCTGTGGATAGAAAGAAACATACTCCTGAGTTGAAGAAACTCTACAAGAAGCATCATATTATCAGAGGAGCTCTTGTCACTGCTATTCCTAAAGCAGAGTACATGAAGATGAGTGACAAATCCACTGCTAAAGCTATGTTTGCTTCTCTCTGTTCTAACTCTGAAGGCAGCAAGAAGGTCAAAGAAGCAAAGGCTCTCATGCTTGTACATCAGTATGAGCTATTCAAGATGAAGGATGATGAAACTATTGAGGAGATGTACTCAAGGTTTCAAACCTTAGTCTCTGGGCTACATATTCTAAAGAAGAGCTATGTGGCTTCTGATCATGTGAGCAAGATACTTAGAAGCTTGCCTGCTAGATGGAGACCAAAGGTGACTGCCATTGAGGAAGCTAAAGATTTAAACACTTTAAGTGTCGAAGATCTTGTTAGTTCTCTCAAAGTTCATGAGTTAAGTCTTAATGAACATGAGTCTACTAAGAAGAGTAAATCAATAACTCTTCCATCCAAAGGCAAGTCTTCAAAAGCTCTCAAAGTGGTTGAATCTAAAGAAGAAGATCAATCAAGTTTAGATTCTGAACCAGATGCTGCTGAAATGGCCATGCTCTCAAACAGATTACATTATCTGGCCAAGAAGAACAGAAAGTTTCTAGCAAGAAGGAGCAACTCCAGAAGCTCAAGGAAAGAAGATCAGAAGGGATGCTTCAACTATAAGAAGCCTGGGCACTTCATTGCAGATTGCCCTGATCTTCAGAAGGAAAAATCAAAGGACAAGTCAAAATAGTCAACATTTAAACCAAGCAAATTCAAGAAGCAGATTAAGCAGAGTTTAATGGCAACCTGGGATGATTTAGGAAGCGAATCTGGATCTGATAAAGAGGAAGCTGATGAAGACGCAAAGGTAGATGTTGGGTTAGTAGCTGTAACACCCCGTTTTCCCAACGTAAAAATTTCTTAATAAAATCAGAGTTTTTCTTCACAAAACGGAATGTCACATTTCTTAAAAATCATAAATGGAATAAATAAATATTTATCCTTCAAATTCAATCAACAAATTATTTAATATCTCGCATCGGAATTAATTCAACATCTAAAATAGTCTTGGCACACATGCCTCATCATAAAAGTCTCATAAATCTTAGTTCAATAATAATTCTTAAACCTCAAAACGCAATACGTAAAGGAACAGAAAATAGTATCAAAATCCCCATCCCGTTACGTATCAGAGCACCTAAGGACACAGTGAGAGATAGACACCCACGACCGCAGCTAATCTTGGTTACCTGCAAGTTACCCATACGAAGAGCAACATTTTCAAGTAGAAGGGGTGAGATTTCTCAAACAATAATATTAAGCTCATAAATCATAAATTACATTTAACAACATAAACATCTTATAATTTAACAACTATAATTAAACACATAAACATCATCATTTATCTTAGCAAAATATCATCATATAGCAGTCACGGTCATCGTCACATATCATCATACTAAAAGACATCACAAAGTAATTCGTTAAAACATCACAACTTAACAACTTGACTTGATAATGCATCTAAACTCGACTATGCAACTCTTAACGTCTTAAACCATCTTGAATCATCATGAAATGCAAATGCATGTGGTACCATTTTAGGGCATAAGCCCTCATCGTCGTTGAGCATAAATATACTCTTAGGGCATAAGCCCTCATCGTCGTGGTTGAGCAAAAGCTCCATCGTCGTGGTTGAGCAAAAGCTCCATCGTCGTGGTTGAGCAAAAGCTCCAGGGCATGAGCCCTCATCTTTAAATGAGTATGCATGGACTCAACATCTTACGTCTTAGAAACTTCATGAACATCTATGACATCTTAACATTTGACAACATAACATCTTAACAACTTGATGACTTCATGACGACTCGACGACTTAACAAACTCTTTGACTCATACCGACATTTACATCTTAAATAAGATCAACAACAACATATGCAACACTTATAAAGTCACAGCATATCAGCATCATAACTTAACAGTATCAAATGATAAACATCAACATCTTAAACATTGCATCAACATAAACATCATAAATAACACATATTTAAATCACACATCTTAAAATAGCACATCTTTAAATCACACATCTTCAAATAACACATCTTTAAATCATACATCTTCAGATAGCACATTTAAAAGTAGTAGAAATAATTTCGTTATAGTAATTATCTCTAGAAATCACTTTAAATCTAAAGTATATTATTATTATAACTAACATGGTAGTATTTTCTTCACATACTAGCGTATGTGTACACACTGTGTGCACTTGAAAACTTGAAATACAAAGTGGCAGCAAGTCAAAAATAAGTATCTTTCCAATCAACGAGGAATAAATAAATCGTTTAATAATTAGCTACTTTTTTTCAAAGTATGAATCTTATGATACATAGCTGCATATGTATGCACATATATGGTATACGATCTCTAACTGAAACCGTGCCGGTCCATGGATAATTATATAGATAATAACTCATACGATAGATGTAGATACAGTAAATCGAAGGTCATATACAGGGAAAGAGGAACGGAGAAGAATTTATATAATTCAAAGGACAATCATCAATTCTTAACTCATCCGAATAAATTAAAACTAACATCTGAAAACAATATAAAATCAAAAAAATTAATATACCATATGTAATTATTCACTTTTTCTCATATATATTAAAACACAACATAACTGTATTTCAATCACGCGTTTATCACATTCAAAATCATAAATTCAAAGATAAGGATATACTTAAAATCACAACAACAAATTAGAGCACATATTTAACATTAATTCTTTATAAAATCATGAAAAACAAATAGAAAAACAAAATCATTCACTACCCACATGTCCATACAACCCTTATGATGAATAAAGACTCCCCCCATATATTAATTCAACGGTTTTTCATCACCTAATCATCAATTCTCACTTAAACCCTAATTCTCATAATCTCACAAAACTCATCTTAAAATATGTTAGATGCAATCTAATGATCTACAGACTTAATATTAGTGAAAGATAGTCTCACCCTTACCTTAGATAGTTTTTCTGAAATCAAAAGCAGCGTTCTTCGTTCCTAGGGTTCTCTCTCTCTGAGTTCTCCTCTTTCTCCTCTTTCTCCAAAAAGCGGTTTAACGTAAAAACTCTTTCTAACCTAAGCTTCCTTATTTATAATACTACTCACTCTTCCTAAATCTATTTAGGCCCAATAACTTATTCTTCTTTCTATTCTAACCTCCAATTCTACTTACACTAATAATCCTCATATTCTAATAAATAATATTTCTCTACTAAATATAGTCTTCCACTAAATATATAATAATACACCATATAACAAATAATAGCATATTTCATCAAAATATATATATATATATATATATATATATATATATATGTATATAATATTTTAACACCAAATAAAAAATATATTTCTACACCAAATAATATATATATTTCTACACAAAATAACCCCACAACTTAATATTTATTTTATTTTCGAATCTTATTTTATTAAACAATAAAATAAGTCACAACGTCTCATAAATTTCTCTAAAATCATATCAATCACATAAATCTTATAAATCACACTAATCATATAAATATATTCTAAAACTCATTTAAAATAATTAAATAAAAAGGAGGGCGTTACAACTCTCCCCAACTTAAAAGAATTTCGTCCTCGAAATTCAAGCACAATAGAAAATAAATTTAGTCATTACTTCTTCAAACAAAACACAAAAACCACATCAAGTTAGTCAGTTAAACATGATCACATAAAAAAACATAACTACTAACTAGATAACATGACGACACGACACGACACAACGACTCATCTACTTGGCCGGACGGACCGACCTGCTCTGATACCAATTGTAACACCCCGTTTTCCCAACGTAAAAATTTCTTAATAAAATCAGAGTTTTTCTTCACAAAACGGAATGTCACATTTCTTAAAAATCATAAATGGAATAAATAAATATTTATCCTTCAAATTCAATCAACAAATTATTTAATATCTCGCATCGGAATTAATTCAACATCTAAAATAGTCTTGGCACACATGCCTCATCATAAAAGTCTCATAAATCTTAGTTCAATAATAATTCTTAAACCTCAAAACGCAATACGTAAAGGAACAGAAAATAGTATCAAAATCCCCATCCCGTTACGTATCAGAGCACCTAAGGACACAGTGAGAGATAGACACCCACGACCGCAGCTAATCTTGGTTACCTGCAAGTTACCCATACGAAGAGCAACATTTTCAAGTAGAAGGGGTGAGATTTCTCAAACAATAATATTAAGCTCATAAATCATAAATTACATTTAACAACATAAACATCTTATAATTTAACAACTATAATTAAACACATAAACATCATCATTTATCTTAGCAAAATATCATCATATAGCAGTCACGGTCATCGTCACATATCATCATACTAAAAGACATCACAAAGTAATTCGTTAAAACATCACAACTTAACAACTTGACTTGATAATGCATCTAAACTCGACTATGCAACTCTTAACGTCTTAAACCATCTTGAATCATCATGAAATGCAAATGCATGTGGTACCATTTTAGGGCATAAGCCCTCATCGTCGTTGAGCATAAATATACTCTTAGGGCATAAGCCCTCATCGTCGTGGTTGAGCAAAAGTTCCATCGTCGTGGTTGAGCAAAAGCTCCAGGGCATGAGCCCTCATCTTTAAATGAGTATGCATGGACTCAACATCTTACGTCTTAGAAACTTCATGAACATCTATGACATCTTAACATTTGACAACATAACATCTTAACAACTTGATGACTTCATGACGACTCGACGACTTAACAAACTCTTTGACTCATACCGACATTTACATCTTAAATAAGATCAACAACAACATATGCAACACTTATAAAGTCACAACATATCAGCATCATAACTTAACAGTATCAAATGATAAACATCAACATCTTAAACATCGCATCAACATAAGCATCATAAATAACACATATTTAAATCACACATCTTAAAATAGCACATCTTTAAATCACACATCTTCAAATAACACATCTTTAAATCATACATCTTCAGATATCACATTTAAAAGTAGTAGAAATAATTTCGTTATAGTAATTATCTCTAGAAATCACTTTAAATCTAAAGTATATTATTATTATAACTAACATGGTAGTATTTTCTTCACATACTAGCGTATGTGTACACGCTGTGTGCACTTGAAAACTTGAAATACAAAGTGGCAGCAAGTCAAAAATAAGTATCTTTCCAATCAACGAGGAATAAATAAATCGTTTAATAATTAGCTACTTTTTTTCAAAGTATGAATCTTATGATACATAGCTGCATATGTATGCACATATATGGTATACGATCTCTAACTGAAACCGTGCCGGTCCATGGATAATTATATAGATAATAACTCATACGATAGATGTAGATACAGTAAATCGAAGGTCATATACAGGGAAAGAGGAACGGAGAAGAATTTATATAATTCAAAGGACAATCATCAATTCATAACTCATCCGAACAAATTAAAACTAACATCTGAAAACAATATAAAATCAAAAAAATTAATATACCATATGTAATTATTCACTTTTTCTCATATATATTAAAACACAACATAACTGTATTTCAATCACGTGTTTATCACATTCAAAATCATAAATTCAAAGATAAGGATATACTTAAAATCACAACAACAAATTAGAGCACAAATTTAACATTAATTCTTTATAAAATCATGAAAAACAAATAGAAAAACAAAATCATTCACTACCCACATGTCCATACAACCCTTATGATGAATAAAGACTCCCCCCATATATTAATTCAACGGTTTTTCATCACCTAATCATCAATTCTCACTTAAACCCTAATTCTCATAATCTCACAAAACTCATCCTAAAACATGTTAGATGCAATCTAATGATCTACAGACTTAATATTAGTGAAAGATAGTCTCACCCTTACCTTAGATAGTTTTTCTGAAATCAAAAGCAGCGTTCTTCGTTTCTAGGGTTCTCTCTCTCTGAGTTCTCCTCTTTCTCCTCTTTCTCCAAAAAGTGGTTTAACGTAAAAACTCTTTCTAACCTAAGCTTCCTTATTTATAATACTACTCACTCTTCCTAAATCTATTTAGGCCCAATAACTTATTCTTCTTTCTATTCTAACCTCCAATTCTACTTACACTAATAATCCTCATATTCTAATAAATAATATTTCTCTACTAAATATAGTCTTCCACTAAATATATAATAATACACCATATAACAAATAATAGCATATTTCATCAAAATATATATATATATATATATATATATATATATGTATATAATATTTTAACACCAAATAAAAAATATATTTCTACACCAAATAATATATATATTTCTACACAAAATAACCCCACAACTTAATATTTATTTTATTTTCGAATCTTATTTTATTAAACAATAAAATAAGTCACAACGTCTCATAAATTTCTCTAAAATCATATCAATCACATAAATCTTATAAATCACACTAATCATATAAATATATTCTAAAACTCATTTAAAATAATTAAATAAAAAGGAGGGCGTTACAGTAGCTACAACAACTTCAGAAGCAGGATCAGATTCAGACTCAGAAGATGAAAATGAGGTATATTCTAAAATTCCCAGAGATGAACTTGTTGAGTCACTTAAAGAGCTTCTTACACATTTTGAAGTAAGAACCAATGAGTTGAAGGATTTAAAAGAAAAATATGCTGATTTGATACAACAGCAAAAATCAACTCTATTGGATCTGAAAGCTTCTGAACAAGGACTTAGGGGCTTTGACTTCATGTGTAAAACATATGAAGATCAGCTCAGGTTCTTATGTCAGAAGCTACAAGAAAAGTGTAATGAAAAACCTTTAAGCAAACATGAAATTGCTCTTGAAGATTTTATTATATCTGGCATTGACAGAAGCAGAGTGGTTTCTATGATTTATAGCATTTACAAGAACAATGGCTGAGGAATTGGTTTTCCAGAAGTGAAACTTGAGAAAACCAATCTAAAATCTTGTTGTGAATGCATCAAGGAAGGTCTGAAAACCTTCTTTGTACCTGAAGGTGCTGAGTTGGAAACTGTTGTTCAATCAGAACCTGAAGCTTCTAGTTCTAAGGCCAAGATTACTACAAAGCCAAAGAACTCTAAGCCAAAGGCTATGATCAAATCTGATTCCAAGACTTCAAAGATCAGGATCCTGAAAAGATCAGAACCTGTTCCTCAGAGTCTGGTGAAACCAAAATCTGAGGTTCTGAAGTCTAAGTTTCAGAAGAAGACAGTTACTGCTTCTGAAGTACCAAAACCTATGGTGATGGTTAATCAGAAGCAACCCAACTCACAGCACAAGGTACAGGAAGTGAAGAGTAAAGCCTCAAGTACTAACCTTCCAGGACCCATATGACAATGGGTACCTAAATCTGAAAATGTCAATGATGCAGGTATGTCTAAGAGCAGTGCTAAAGCAAAGATCATGGTACTTAGACAGCGGTTGCTCAAGGCACATGACAGGAGAGAAGTCCATGTTCCTCAGCCTAACAATGAAAGAGGGAGGAAATGTGAAATTTGGAGGCAACCAGTCTGGCAAAATCATAGGTACAGGAACCATTGGTAATTCCTCTACCTCAATTAATAATGTATGGTTGGTAGATGGTCTTGAACATAACCTTTTGAGCATTAGTCAATTTTGTGATAATGGTTATGATGTGCTGTTTGAGAAAACCAACTGTACTGTAATCAACAAGGAAGACAAATCCATTGTGTTCAAGGGAAAGAGAGTTGATAATGTCTATAAAAACAATTTTTCTGAACTGGCTGATCAGAAGGTGATTTGCCTTCTCTCAGTGAATGATAAGAAATGGATGTGGCACAGAAGGTTGGGACATGCTAACTGGAGATTAATCTCTAAGCTTAGTAAGTTACAACCTGTCAAAGGGCTACCAAACATTGACTATCATTCAGATGCACTCTGTGGTGCATGTCAGAGAGGAAAAATTGTGAAATCATCTTTTAAAACCAAAGACATTGTTTCAACCTCCAGACCCTTAGAACTACTCCATATTGATTTATTTGGACCAGTCAGTACTGCATCCTTATATGGAAGTAAATATGGATTAGTCATTGTTGATGATTATAGCAGATGGACTTGGGTGAAATTCATAAAGAGTAAAGATGTTGCTTGTGATGTATTCAGTAGTTTCTGCACTCAAATTCAATCTGAAAAAGAATCAAAGATTTTAAAAGTCAGAAGTGATCATGGTGGAGAGTTTGAAAATGAGCCATTTGAAGCTTTTTGTGAAAAAACATGGAATTGTCCATGAATTCTCTTCTCCTAGAACTCCACAACAAAATGGGGTTGTAGAGAGAAAGAATAGAACTTTACAAGAAATGGCCAGAACCATGATCCATGAAAATAATTTACCAAAACATTTTTGGGCAGAAGCATGAATACAACATGTTATGTCCAGAACAGGATCTATATCAGACCTATTTTGGAGAAAACAGCATATGAACTCTTTAAAGGAAGGAAACCCAATATCTCTTACTTTCATCAATTTGGATGTACATGTTACATTCTGAATAACAAGCTCTACCTAAAGAAATTTGATGCCAAGGCCCAAAGATGAATCTTCTTAGGTTACTCTGAAAGGTCAAAGGCATACAGAGTGTATAATTCAGAGACACTCTGTGTTGAAGAATCTATGCACGTTAAATTTGATGACAAAGAGCTTGAAGATAAAACTTCAAAGCAAGGTGAAAGTTTTGCAGATATACAGGTTCCTGAAGTTACTCCAGAACCTGATCAGATAGCTGAATTTGAAGAAAGTCCAGAAGCTGAACCCACATCAGAAGCACAAGATGAAGCTGCTTCTGATGAAGCCCAAGATGGCTCACATCAAGCAGATCCTCCCAGAAACACATTCAAGCACAAATCTTCACATCCAGAAGAATTAATCATTGGAAACAAAGATAGTCCTAGGAGAACAAGATCATACTTCAGACAAGAAGAGTCAATGATTGGACTGATCTCAATGATTGAACCTACAACAGTTGATGAAGCACTTTCAGATGATGGATGGATCTTAGCTATGCAAGAAGAGTTGAATCAATTACAAAGAAATGATGTGTGGGATCTGGTACCCAAACCTCAGCACAAGAACATTATTGGAACAAAATGGGTATTCAGAAACAAGTTGAATGAGCAAGGAGAAGTAACAAGAAACAAAGCAAGACTTGTTGCGCAAGGTTACAGTCAACAAGAAGGGATTGATTATACTGAAACATTTGCTCCAGTTGCAAGACTGGAAGCAATCAGGTTACTTCTGTCTTATGCAGTTAATCATGGCATAATATTATATCAGATGGATGTCAAGAGTGCTTTTCTTAATGGTGTCATTGAAGAAGAAGTGTTTGTTAAGCAACCTCCTGGATTTGAGGATATTAAATATCCTGACCATGTTTTTAAACTGAAGAAATCATTATATGGCTTGAAACAAGCTCCCAGAGCTTGGTATGATAGACTAAGTAATTTCTTAATCAAAAATGATTTTAAAAGAGGGCAGGTTGATACAACACTCTTCAGAAGGACCCTTGGGAAAGATATCCTTGTTGTGCAGATATATGTTGATGATATAATATTTGGTTCTACTAATGCATATCTTTGCAAGGAATTCTCTAAGTTAATGCAGGATGAATTTGAAATGAGAATGATGGGAGAGCTCAAGTTCTTCCTGGGCATTCAAATCAACCAATGCAAAGATGGAGTTTATGTTCATCAATCAAAGTATACAAAGGAGCTTCTGAAGAAGTTCAAGCTTGAAGATTGTAAAGTGATGAACACTCCAATGCACCCTACGTGCACCTTAAGCAAAGAAGATGAAGGAGCTAAAGTAGATCAGAAGCTGTACAGAGGTATGATTGGTTCTTTGTTATACCTCACTGCATCTTGGCCAGATATTTTATTCAGTGTATGCTTGTGTGCAAGATTCCAATCAGATCCTAGAGAATCTCATATGACTGCAGTCAAGAGAATCTTCAGGTATTTGAAAGGAACAACTAATCTTGGACTCCTTTATAGGAAATCCTTAGATTATAAGCTAATTGGATTCTGTGATAGGATTGAAAGAAAGTCAACCAGTGGCAATTGTCAATTTCTGGGTTATAATCTTATATCATGGGCTAGCAAAAGACATACAACTATTGCTATGTCTACAGCAGAAGCAGAATACATTTCAGCTGCAAGTTGTTGTACACAACTACTTTGGATGAAACATCAGTTGAAAGACTATCAGATAATTGCTAACAGTATTCCCATTTATTGTGATAATACTGCTGCTATTTGTTTGTCTAAAAATCCAATTTTGCATTCAAGAGCTAAGCATATTGAAATCAAACACCATTTTATCAGAGACTATGTTCAAAAAGGAATTTTAGATATACAATTCATTGATACTGAGAATCAATGGGCTGATATATTTACTAAGCCTTTAACTGTTGAAACATTTGATTTTATAAAGAAAAATTTGAACATGCACTATGTGTCTGATTAAAACGTGCTTGCTCCTGAATAGGATTTTAGGTTCTGAAGTCAGTTCAGAAGCAGTGGTCCATCAGAAGCTCTCTATTGAGATTCTGAGGAAAACTCGTTTCTGATGATGACGTCAGCATCTGAAGTTCAGAAGCTGGATTTTATGCTCCTGAATAGTAGAGTTAGTGGAAACGTTGGGAGTTACTTTATTTGGTAATTCCTGGCCCACTAACTTGGTAGTTACTCTGAGTACTTCTGACGTGGCCTGTCTGTATTGGTGAATAACTTAAAAGGGCAATGATGATTTAATAGCTTTAAAAAGTACTTTCACGCGCCCCCACTTTTGTCATTAATGTTATGTTTGTTTGTCTCTTTTGAATTGCAATCGTTTTACTTTTAACACTTTGTCAATTCACACACTACTCACTCACAACAAACACACTTGCTCTCAAACCTCTTGCGAATTAGAACCCTAAATTCTCTAAATCTTCTTCAATCTTCATCTATGGCAACCTCAAGCTCAAGTGTTCCAGAATCATCTTCAAGTTTGCAACAAAGAGTACCCGGATCTGGTCCAGTAAGCAAACCAAGAACTATGTCCATCCCTTCAAAATCTCTGATCGTTCAAATAGAATCGCTAGTAGATTTTGCTTCACTCAAGAAGTATGATGTGGACATGACAGGGTTGGTAGATACTCAGAAGCTATCTGAGTACTTCAAGATGTTGAATGGGCCAACATATGTGAACTTGGTCAAAGATTTATGGGTAAGGGCTGAAGTCTTCAATGGAAAGCCTGCAAAGGTAGTAGGTAAACAAGCTGTGTCGAAGAAGGGAAAGATGACGGAGGAAAAGAATCCTACTTCTTTCGATAGCTTAGAAATAAGGTCTAAAGTGATGGGTATTCCTATAACCATCACTGAGGAGGTTATAGCTAAAGCATGCAGAGTGGATGCTGAAGGCAGATTTCAAGAGATAGTGAAAAAGGATGACATCTTGCTACAAAGCTACTACAACTCACTTCTGGGTGGAAACTCAGAAGTCAAGCCTTCAGAAATGGAGATTCACAACAGGATGTTAGTGAAGTTTTGCACTGATTGCTTCTTTCAGAGAGGAGGAGGGTCTGATCAACCCAATCATCAACAGAAGCTGGCAATATACTTCATGGCCATGTTTGAGAAGATTAATTTCCCAAGATATGTCATGGATCATCTCTGCTGGGCAATTAATGAAGGCATTGTCAAAGGAAGGAAGCAAGTGCCCTATGGAAGATTGTTGTCTGAGATCTTTCATCAAGGAAGAGTGCTAGATACTTTGAAAAAGACAAGGGATGCATCTGATAATTGCTTCGAAGTTTCTACTACTGAAAGGACTATCAGTAGCAGAAGCTTATACTCTATGAAGGTTATCAAGAAAGCTCCTCAAGATGAGAATTGGATAGAGATGACCACAGCAGAAACTACGATTATCAGGGAATTTCCTTCCATCTTTAAGGAAAGTAATCCTGAAGTCTTAGCTAAAACAGTAGCTGAGTATGTCATGGATACAGATGCAAGCTCTCAGGAGGAAGCTGCTCCTGTTAAGGCCAAAGGAAAGAAGGTCAAGGGAGTTATTGCATCAGAAGCTGCTGCTGAAAAGGCCAAGCAACAGAAGGATGTTAAGAGAAAAAGGGGAAAAGCTGAGAAGGAGACGGTGCAAGAAGCTCTTGAGAGGCTAAAACAAGAAGAAATGGAGCCTAAGAAGAAAAAGAAGAAGGCTGCTGAACCTGAGATTCTTCCCATGTTTGAAGTTACTCCTGACATGGAGAAAAGGGCTAAAAAGCAAGCTAATCGATTCTTAGCTGAAAGAAAGAGAAAAGAAGCCCAAAAGAAGAGGGATGCAAAGCTTAAGAAGTCTAATCAAAGTCTGAATGAAGACTATTTTGCTAAGAAAATGGAGGAAGTAAAGGAGATTGCTGATGAGATTGAAGAATTAATCAAGAAGAAAGCTGACACTTCTGATTCTACATGTCCAAAGCCTACTTCAGAAGCAGTAGATAACTCAGCAATGTCATCTAAGGTACCTCAAGTTTCTCACACATCTTGTACCACATCTTCTATCCCCTCTGAAGACACCTCCTTCTTAGATCACCTAGAAAGCCATTATCTAGGTGAACTACCCCAATCTAGCTTTAACACAAGCTCACAAAAAGCATCTGAAATGGCTTCTGAAGCATCTGCTTCTGATAAGGGCATTTCAGAAAGCCCCCAACACCATGAACCTAAACTACAAAAGCCTTCACCAGAAAAAGCCTCTTCACCCCCTCAACCTGAACCTAAAACTTCATCACCCCCACAACAACAACCAACCGTTCCTGAACCTTCTGTTCATGAACAAGCAATTCCAAAACAGACCGTTCCTGAACATATTGTTCCTAAACAACCAGTTACTAAACCTATCCCTGAACCTGAACCTGAAACTGTTGTTCCTGAACAACCCACTCCTGAGCCAAACCAATCACCTGTCATCCAACCTGTTCCAAAAGTTATCAAGATCACCCACCATACTGGTGTATATGATATGGATACAGATTCTGAGGATGATCAAGCTGATCATGCCTCTGATATGGTAATTGACCCTACTCCTGACCAACCATCAACCAGCCAACCCTTAACTACAAATGAACAACCACCAAACCTAACCATTATACCCTTAGCCACCCCAAAACCCTCTAGACAACCTTCACCTCCCACCATTTTCCTGGACTCTCAAGTACTACAAGATGTGTGGGAAGACATTGCCTCTGAGGTATTAAGACTGATAGCAGGAAGACATGACTTGGGTCATCAAGTAGACTATCAGAAGCAATGGAGGAGGATCAAGGAAAGGGTAATCAACCTGATTTCAGCACTGCATGATTCCTGTATTGAGGCTCAAGAGCAAGCCAAGCAAAAGCTGGAAGACTGGTTGAATGGAATGGAAGAAAGTTCAAAAGATATAGAAATCCTTGGTACTTGGGTGAAGAACCCACTAAGTATCAGAGGCAGAGAACCTGACGAATTCCTGCCTAAGGATTTGAATTTGATAATTCCTTCTGAGATCCTTTTGAAGAATGGTGCACCTAACCTGGCTCTAGTTCAGGAGAACAAGGTGCTGAATGAAGAAAATGAAAGGCTTGAAACAGAGCTACTAGAGCAGAAGCAGAAGATATCCAAGTTGGAAGCTGACATGCAAGAAGCCAGAATCAGGGAAGACAACTACATGACAGAGATGGATCAGAAGTATGCCAATATTCAAGAGCTTCTGAAGAAGATTGTAGAGAAATAAGCCAAATCCTTAGTTGCACTCTTTTAGCTTATTTTTTTGTCTCTTTAGGCTTTTGATATTCTATGTTCATTTCTGCTTCTGATTCAGTTTTTCGCTTATGATATTATATGCTTCTGAATTCTTCTCGCTTCTGAATATCATTAACTGTTTATTTCATGTGTGTTAGTATTTGATCTGATAATATTGCTTGCTATGCTTTGTTTATTTCATTTTTGAAGATGGTTAATATGCTTTAAATCATTTGGATTATGCTCTGAACCTTTAACCTTACGTTTTTCTCATCTCTTCTTCTTGTTTATGTCTTTTTGCTAATGACAAAAGGGGGAGTATATGTGATAGTATTTAAAGGCTTTGAGCCCCATTAATGATATTTGAAAATTTTGAAAAATTTCTATCTTTTTGTTTTACCTTTAAAGGGTGTATCAAAAAGGGTGAAGTATCAAATCTCAAATAAAATTAATTGAACCATTCTTCTTATCTATAAGTCAATTCTTTCAATATTTTTAAGCTCCGATATTATTGTGCGTAAAATGAATTTAATTAACCTGGATGGAACTTAGGGGGAGCTTACAAACCTCACCTTAAAGACTATCAGACTCAGGGGGAGTTAGAGCTTACAAACCTCAGGACCCCCAAAGTCAACTCGTTAATTAGATTAACAACAATTGACCAATTTTAAATACTATTGTTTGTCATCATCAAAAAGGGGGAGATTGTTGGAACAAAATATGTTTAACAAAGAACCTTAAAGAGTTTTGATGATAACAAGGTATTAAAAATTGTAAATTGGACTAGCTAATATTTGCTCAAGTGTACAGGACCATAGTTAAAAAGTTACATCATTTAATGATTCTAAATGAGCAAATAAAGAGCAAAAGAAACTGAAGCTTAGACGCTCCTGAAGGCAATAAGCTCCTGAAGACGGAAAGCGCTCCTGAAGTCAAGCTGCTCCTGAAGAGAGTAAAGCGCTCCTGAAGAAATAGTGCTCCTGAAGATTACTGCTCCTGAAGACTAGAGGTCCAGAAGCGCCACGTCATCATCAGAAGCTACATCATCAGAAGCTGCCTCATCAGAAGCCATTTCACCAGAAGCTGAAGATCAACTGGATTTGAAAAGATTCAAGGATTGAAGAATCAACACTGCAAAAGCTGTTTATTGGATTCGAAAACATAGCAGAAGATTAGTGGAACGTTGCAACTGTCATTTCAAAGGTGTTTGAAGGCATGTGCTTGCAATTTGGATGAACGCGTTGACATTGTACAACTGTACGAACTGTACAACCACCTTCTCCACTACTCTGTTTTGTGTCCACGCTACAAGACAAGAAAACAGCTCCAGAATATGGCTTCACCTGCAAAGATGTTCCTTTGGATAAGGAATGGATTTTAAATTTGTTCTTCATAGACAACAACCAAATCAGGCAAAAGATCATTGGTGAAAGATCAAGCTTCAACAACGACTCTTTGATGTGCTTGCAATTTCACAACGTCTCTTTCACACCTCTATATAAAGGAGTGAAGACTTAGAGAATTGGCAATGCTGAACGAAAGACTTTCAACATTTTTACAAGTGCCAAACCTCGGCTGAAATTGTTCTGCATTCACTTAGAATTTCTGTGTCTCAAAGTCATATCTTAGAAATTCTTAAGTCTTAGAGTCTGTATCTGATCTGTATTGTGAGCACCTCTGATTGTATATCAAGTGTTCAACCTTAAACAATTTTCTGTGTAATTTTGTTTAGAAGTCTCTTGCAGTTGTGCTTGAGCATAGAAGTCTCTTGATTGTGTTCTTGAGCATAGGAAGACTCTTGCAAAGTGTGCTTGAGCAAAGGAAGTCTCTTGCTTGTGTGCTTGAGCAATTGTAATCAGATATTACATTCTAGTGAACTCTCCTTGGAAGTGCAAGGGGGACAGGACTACTTTCGGATTGTGGAAGGAACCTGTATAATTGCTTTGTGTCGTTCTTCTTCTCTCTCTCTCTGTTTTATTCCGCTGCGTTCAGATTCTGATCATCACTTCAGAAGCTGTATCACTTAGCTTCTGACCAGTGTGTTCAGTTTTTAGGAGAAACAAAGAATTTTCCAAAACACAATTCAACCCCCCTTCTTGTGTTTTTCTCACCTTCAAGAACAATCCCTTACATGACCGATGTAACCTAGCAAGGGCTCATCGAACTCCCTCGGTCGTGCGAGACCCTTACGGCATGAATCGTTCCCCTTGGTTCGAGAACCTCTCGTATCCCCATGACGTGGATAACAAGATACATGAGCACCGACATGCAGTTATAATCTTAGTCTTAACATCGTGAAAGATTAAACCTATTCATACTTACATGTTTAGCTCGGAACCTTGATCGATCCGATTAGCGGTAAATGTTCATACTTGTTCATACTTGATCATGTGTGAAGAGATTACACTTCGTGTCTTATCATTCTAGGGATTCTTGCTAACATGCTAGTTCTCGACTAACTATGTCGAGGCTCTAGTTCTTTCCCTTGCTTAATGATTAACTTGCTACCCGATTCAAAACATATTTCTCTCGTATGCCATGCCTTACTAACATGCTTAATACTTGCTTCATTATCATAAGAATCTTGCTTTCATTGATTATCATTTAGGACCTTGGTTTGAGGGGTTTACTTTTATAAAAGACTGCACAAAAGAATCCGGTACGAAAACATCTATGATGTTTTCAATCGGCATCCCTATCATTGAAACATTTGTCCCTTCACCATCCTTTAAGCCTACCTATAACCTCAAATTTTTTTTCCTGCAATATCAAGGTCATCCACCTCTCTCTTTGCAATCTATATCTCTATCCGTTTTTTAATACATTCACAATAATAATACATATAGAATTCTTAATGAAACATATTGCAATTCAAACATCTATTAGATAAGGGAGCGTATCCCTTACTCTAAATGTTTATTAGGTCATGCTACCACTTAACCTAATTTTTCCCTCTCATAATCTTGCATTAATTGTTGTTAGTCACTTAACTCTACAAATTTTCCCTCCACTGTTATGCCTGTTTTGAAATTCAAATTGTCTATTGTTGTGCTTCCTTGATTTTCGGCTTGCAAATAAAAAAACGTGAGATGCATGTACTCATTTGGGTGCCATTTAATTCCACCTTTCCCATACCCCATGCAAAATAAATCAGCTACCCACTTCTCTATACTGTTTCTGTTTCCAACACAACCCTTATACGTTCAGTTTCCAACACAACATTTCTCCATATCCCTTACTCTAAATGTTTATTAGGTCATGCTACCACTTAACCTAATTTTTCCCTCTCATAATCTTGCATTAATTGTTGTTAGTCACTTAACTCTACAAATTTTCCCTCCACTGTTATGCCTGTTTTGAAATTCAAATTGTCTATTGTTGTGCTTCCTTGATTTTCGGCTTGCAAATAAAAAAACGTGAGATGCATGTACTCATTTGTGTGCTATTTAATTCCACCTTTCCCATATCCCATGCAAAATAAATCAGCTACCCACTTCTCTATACTGTTTCTGTTTCCAACACAACCCTTATACATTCAGTTTCCAACACAACATTTCTCCATATCTCCTCATCCAAATCTCCTCCTTCCTATTTCTTTTGTTTACGTTTCTGTTTTTTTCCTTAGGTCCTTTAATGAACAATCCTGTTTGCGACTTACTATGCTATATCTTCTCCAAATATTTCTCTTTTGCAAACGTCTAGATGTAACCTTCAAACCCTGCTGTCATTCCACTGCTTAATTGGTATACATATATCACCTCATGCTTATTGACTTCCATCTTTTGTTTTTTGTTTTTTTATTAACGTTGTTGTTTCTCTTTGTGCTAGGTCCTTTAATGAATAATCATGTTTGTGAGATGAACAAGGTTGTTAACAAGCTGCGATTGAAGTACAAGACATACATAGTTTAGTATGATGTCGAAGATGTGGGTAATCGTTCCTGTTATAATGCAATTTTGTGGTGGATTTTTTTTATTTTACCGTCGTTCCTATTTTGTTGTAGGGTTGGGAGCATGGGTTACCTTGGTTTTTGTTGGTTCAGGACCTTGGTTTTTGTTGTAGGGTTGTGGATTTTTTTATTTTTCTGTGCCTTATCGTGGTAGATTGTTTTCTTGTCATATTTGATCGAATTTCTGTTTATTAATTATGTTGTGTTGTTGGTTAATAGGAAACGATTGAATGTACGTGTTGAGTCATGTAGCAACGCTGAGTTGGTTGCAACGCCAACTAACAAAGCAGGTGTGAAGAGGGGATCTGATGTTGATGATGGCGCTGCTGATGTCGAGCTAGAGAGTGGATCAGCTTCTATCGCCAAGCCAACCAAATTGGTTCATGTGATGGTCGAAAAAGAGGACAAGTGATTCATTAAGAAATAGTTTAGGAGCATTTCTGTTTATGTTTTTTGTTTTTTTTTTCCCTAAAAACAATTGGTGTTGCCTTTTTGTTTTGGCTGATAAGTTTAGACTATCTCTGTGATTGTTTTGTTATTCATTATGAACTCATGTTCCTTCTGTTGTTTTATCTTTAAGAATTGTTGATAAAGAATGATGAAGAATAAAATAGAAGACTCTAGAATACTAGAGAATAATGTGGAAGTCTCTAGAAGACTAAAGAATAATATAGAAGTCTCTAGAATATTAGGGAATAATAAGCAAGCTACTAGACACTACTAAATAAGCACTAGGGAAGTCTTAACTTTTCTAGATCCTTCTAGGCTTATGTACTAGAGTATCCATATCTCTAGACTTTTCTTTGTTTCTAGATATTTCTAGTTTGTAATGGAGAGCCTTCCTAGAGTAGTATAAATAAGGCTCACCACCTAGTGTTTTGGCATCATCAAGCATTCAAGTAATAACAACTTTCTTTGAGAACATTAGAGAGTTTTCTCTATTTTCTCTACCTTTCCTTTTGTCCCTGAGCCAGATTTGGCATCAGAGCTGGTTACGATACCTCGGAGTTGAGTTTGTGCAAAAAAATCAACGGAAAGTGAGTTTTCAAGTGAGCAAGGAGTTGCCTTTGGAAAACTTCACTTTGCGGCCATTTTGTTCGCGAAACTAACACCTTAATTTTGTTTGAGCGAAGAAATCAACGGAAAGTGAGTTTTCAAGTGAGAGAAAGGAGTTGCTTTCTCAAAACTTCACTTTGCGGCCATTTGTTCGTGAAGCTAACACCACCAACAAAACAACCACAACGCCACGATCTTCACCCAAAAAAAATAAAAAAAATCATCGACCACCATTGTCAAAATGCCACCTAGAAGACAAAACGAAAGATCTTTTCATGAAATTGAAATGGAAGAAATGAGGCGACAAATTCAACTGCTACAGGAGACTGTCAGCATCCAACAAGCTTTATTAGAAGCACATCAAAGAAGATTTGATGATGATGGCTCCGGTAATGACTCTTCATTATCTAGAAGCAGTCGCTCGCACAGATGTCAACCTCGGATGAATGATATCAAGATCGACATTCCAGATTTCGAAGGAGAACTGCAACCAGACGAGTTTGTTGATTGGCTCCAGGCTATAGAACGTGTATTTGAGTACAAGGAGATACCAGAGGAGCACAAGGTAAAGATTGTAACGCCCCATTTTTATTCTATTACTTTTAATAGATGTGTGAATATTTTTATATGATTTTATCTGTTAAATATATGATTTTATGTGAAATATGTGTTTTGAGTGATTTTATGTGATATATGGTGTGATGCTATTTTATTATATGAATTATGGAGTTGAGTTTTATTTAAATGAATATGGCTTTATTATTTGTGGAAATAATAGGAGAAATAGAAATAGGTAGAATTATTATTTATTTTGGTTAATGGGAATTAAGTAAATAATTATGAGAGTTTAGTGGGAGTTAAATCAAAAGAAAGGAGTTATATTTTTTTTGGGAGTAAAAGAAAGAAAATCAGATAGAAACAGTTTCACGTACAAACAATAGAAAAACTGGTTTTTTTGGAGAGAAAAAGGAGAAGAACCAAGAGAAAGCTAGGAGAAGAGCTAGGAAGAGAGAATCCAACCGTTTTTGCTGTAGAATTTGCTGTGATAAGGTAAGGGTGGGATTCCTTTCAATAATCATGGTATATAATTTGAAAATTGATGAATTTGTTGTTCTTGGTTTTTAGGGTTTGAGAAGTTATGTTAGATGTTGAATTATGATGAAACTTGTTGTTGAATTGCATGTTTCTATGTTGTTTTGGTTGCTAGGTTGTATATGGAACCTATAAACATTGTTCTAATTCATTTTGGGTGATTAGGGGATCAAAAATTGGGTTTTGGAGTGAAAACTGGTCTGTTCTCGTAAATCTGTTCATGTCCCATCGTAGTACGATGCTGGGAAATCGTACTACGATTTTTCCAACAGCAAACAAGACTTTTTCAGTGTATCCCATCGTAGTACGATGCATTCCATCGTAGTACGATGTAACAGTGACAGCATTCCCCTGTTTCGTGTTCTTGCGTCTTTTTCACCCGTTTTTGTTTTGAATTAGCTTTCGGTGTAAACATGAAAGTTGTAGATAATTAAGTTAGCTTTAAAATGGCCTTGGTTTGGAGTGGAAAAGATTTGTAGATTTTGATTTATGATAAAAATAGTCCAAGTGGGTCTTTAGCAAAATTTAAGAAAACTTAGCATAACTAATCCCAAGTTAGTCCAAAAACTTATGGTTGGTTTCCCAACTTCAAACTTAAGTGTTTGGGATTTAGTTGAGGTGTTTTATGGATGTTTGAATTATGTTCTATTGATCAAAACTTAATTGCTTTTGGGGGATGTTTTAGATTCTGAGATGAATGTAATTGATTTATATATATATATGCTATGTTGTTGATTTCCGTTGTTGATGTCATTGTATCATCTGATGTCAAAGTTGGGGAGTGTGTCATAATTGTTTTAGGCACATATGTTGTTGTTGTAGTCGCTGTTGAAGTTGTATGTTGATATACACAAGTTGAGTCCATTTGCATACTCACATCTGTTGGGGGCTTAAGCCCTGGAATGTTCATCATTCAACCCGTTGGGGGCTTATGCCCTGGAATGTTTATCATTCACCTGTTGGGGGCTTATGCCCTGGGATGCTTTAACCATCCAATTTGTTGGGGGCTTATGCCCTGGAATGCTTAGCATTCAACGCGCGTAGATTGGTACCACCTGCATGATGCATTAGTTGTTGTTGTCGTAGCATTGTTGGGTTGTTGTTGTCGTTGTTGCATTGTCGAGTTGTTGTTGTCGTCGTCGAGTTGTCGGTGTTGTTGTTGATAACGAAGTTGTTGTTGTTGTTGTTCTTTGTTGCTGAAAATAATTATGTCGTTGCTTATGTGTTTATTTAAATACATTATTAATGATGCTTGTTGTGATATGCTTTGTTGTTTTCATTAATTTGATGAATTATATATTATTATTATTGGATAAGTTTCTCACCCCTTCTGCGTATATGTTGCCTTGACCGTGGGTAATGTGCAGGTACTGATGACTTGTAGGTTTGGTCGGCTCAAGTGTCTAGGGCTCTGATACATACTAGGATGGGGAAATCGTTGCGAATGTCTTCTCATTTCTTTTATGTATCACATATTTTGGAAAAGACTTGCTATTAGAGTTTATCGTTGTTGAAAATAAAGTTGAATTATGTTGGGGCCTTTGTGCCAAGATTTTCATTGATGTTGAATTTTGATTGAAATTATATTTTTAAAGAATTATTCCGCTGCAGTTTATTAAGATTCTTTATGTTGGCCTTAAATAAATAGATATTTTCTATTTATGAATTTTTGAAAAGTAGTGTGACACTCCGTTGTGTGATTACTCTGATTATTATAATTAATATTACGTTGTTGGGAGAACGGGGTGTTACAATTGGTATCAGAGCAGGTCGGTCCGTCCGGCCAATTAGTAGAGTCGTGTCGAGTCGAGCCTAGTAGTGTTGTGTGACAATTTTGTATTGTCCTTGTTGTCCTGTTTGTTGTTTGTTGTGTAACCCTTAGTATGAACTGGTTGGAGTACAACCATGTTCATATTAATTGTTTTAGAAAGACGGTGTACTTTTCTTCTGCTGAAGAAGAGAGTGGAGCAGAATTTTTATCTACCAAGCAGCTGAAGCGGTTAGAGCATGATGGAAACTTAATGTTTTCCTTGATGGCATATTTGTCTGTAGAGAGTCAGTCGATAATCGATAGATTGCCCGTGGTGAATGAATTTCCTGAATTTTTTCTGATGAGATTCCAGATGTGCCACCTGAGAGGGAGGTTGAATTTTCAATTGATCTGGTGTCGGGTACGAAGCTTGTGTCGATGGCTCCTTACCGTATGTCAGCTTTGGAGTTGGCAGAGTTGAAGCAGTTAGAAGACTTGCTTGATAAGAAGTTTGTAAGACCGAGTGTTTCACCTTGGGGAGCGCCGGTGTTGTTGGTTAAGAAGAAGGATGGTAGCATGAGGTTGTGTATAGATTACCGTCAGTTGAATAAAGTGACGATAAAGAATAGGTATCCACTTCCGAGAATTGACGACTTGATGGATCAATTAGTGGGTGCTCGCGTGTTTAGTAAAATTGATTTGAGGTCAGGTTACCATCAGATTAAGGTGAAGGATGAAGATATGCAGAAGACGGCCTTTAGGACACGGTATGGCCATTATGAGTATAAAGTGATGCCCTTCGGTGTCACTAATGCGCCAGGTGTGTTCATGGAGTATATGAACAGAATTTTTCATGCTTTTCTGGATAAGTTTGTTGTTGTATTTATTGATGATATCTTGATATATTCTAAGACTGAAGAAGAGCATGCAGAACATCTGAAGATTGTGTTGCAGGTGCTGAAAGAAAAGAAGTTGTATGCAAAGTTGTCAAAGTGCGAGTTCTGGTTAAGTGAAGTAAGTTTCCTTGGCCATATTATTTCTGGTAGTGGTATTGCAGTTGACCCGTCGAAGGTTGAAGCGGTATCACAATGGGAGACTCCTAAGTCAGTTACAGAGATTAGAAGTTTTCTTGGTTTGGCTGGTTATTACAGAAGATTTATCGAAGGATTTTCGAAGTTGGCACTTCCATTGACTCAGTTGACTTGTAAAGGTAAAGCTTTTGTGTGGGATGCTCAGTGTGAGAATAATTTCAATGAGTTGAAGCGAAGATTGACAACGGCTCCAATTTTAATTTTACCAGAGCCGGATAAACCTTTTGTGGTATATTGTGATGCGTCCAAGTTGGGCTTAGGTGGTGTGCTTATGCAAGATGGCAAGGTAGTAGCTTATGCTTCGAGACAATTGAGAATACATGAGAAGAATTATCCTACACATGATTTAGAGTTGGCTGCTGTGGTTTTTGTGTTGAAAATTTGGAGGCATTATTTGTACGGTTCCAGATTTGAAGTGTTTAGTGATCATAAGAGTCTGAAATATTTATTTGATCAAAAAGAGTTGAACATGAGGCAGAGAAGGTGGCTAGAGTTGTTGAAAGATTATGATTTTGACTTAAATTACCATCCGGGTAAAGCTAATGTGGTTGCAGATGCCCTGAGTAGGAAAACGTTGCACATGTCGGCTATGATGGTGAAAGAATTTGAATTGCTGGAACAGTTTAGAGACTTAAGTCTTGTTTGTGAATTGGCACCTCAGAGTGTGCAGTTGGGTATGTTGAAAATTAATAATGATTTCTTGAAGAGTATCAAAGAAGCCCAGGAGGTTGATGTGAAATTTGTAGACTTGATGGGTGCTAGTAATCAGAATGCAGATGGTGACTTTCAGGTTGATGATCAAGGAGTGTTGAGATTCCGAGGTAGGATTTGTATTCCTGATAATAATGAATTGAAAAAGTTGATTTTAGAAGAAAGTCACAGAAGCAACTTGAGTATCCATCCGGGAGCTACAAAGATGTACCACGACTTGAAGAAACTGTTTTGGTGGTCTGGGTTGAAGCGAGATGTCGCACAATTTGTATATGCTTGTTTGACTTGTCAGAAATCGAAAGTTGAACATCAGAAGCCTGCTGGTTTGTTGACGCCTTTAGATGTGCCTGAATGGAAATGGGATAGCATCTCCATGGATTTTGTGACTAGTTTACCAAATACTCAAAGGGGGCATGATGCCATTTGGGTTGTTGTCGATAGATTGACGAAGTCGGCACATTTTATTCCGATCAATATCACTTATTCAGTAGCTCAGTTGGCGGAGATTTATATTCATAATATTGTGAAGTTGCATGGTGTCCCGTCGAGTATTGTGTCGGATAGAGATCCGAGGTTCACTTCGAGATTTTGGAAGAGCTTGCAAGAAGCTTTGGGCTCTCAGCTGAAGTTGAGTTCAGCTTATCATCCGCAAACAGATGGTCAGTCGGAAAGGACGATTCAATCATTTGAAGATTTGTTGAGGGTGTGTGTACTTGAGCAAGGTGGAGCTTGGGACAGTCACCTACCATTGATAGAGTTCACGTACAACAATAGTTACCATTCGAGTATTGGCATGGCACCTTTCGAAGCTTTATATGGTCGAAGGTGTAGAACTCCTTTATGTTGGTTTGAGTCGGGTAAAAGTATTGTGTTGGGACCTGAAATAGTTCAGCAGACTACGGAGAAGGTCAAGATGATAAGAGAGCATATGAAAGCGTCGCAGAGTCGACAGAAGAGTTATCATGACAAGCGTAGGAAGGACCTTGAATTTCAAGAGGGTGACCATGTGTTCTTGAGAGTCACTCCTATGACCGGTGTGGGTCGTGCATTGAAGTCCAAGAAGTTGACTCCGAAGTTTATTGGTCCTTATCAAATATCTGAGAGAATTGGCACGGTGGCTTATAGAGTCGGTTTGCCACCACATCTTTCGAACTTGCATGATGTGTTTCATGTGTCGCAACTTCGGAAATATGTAGCGGATCCTTCACATGTTATTCCTAGAGATGATGTGCAAGTTAGGGACAATCTTACGGTGGAAACTTTACCTTTGAGGATTGATGATCGTAAGGTGAAGACGTTGAGAGGCAAAGATATACCTCTAGTGAGGGTTGTTTGGGGAGGAGCAACTGGTGAAAGTCTTACTTGGGAGTTGGAGGGTAAGATGCAGGAGTCATATCCTGAGTTGTTTGCTTGAGGTAATATTTCGAGGACGAAATTCTATAAGTTGGGGAGAGTTGTAACGCCCCATTTTTATTCTATTACTTTTAATAGATGTGTGAATATTTTTATATGATTTTATCTGTTAAATATATGATTTTATGTGAAATATGTGTTTTGAGTGATTTTATGTGATATATGGTGTGATGCTATTTTATTATATGAATTATGGAGTTGAGTTTTATTTAAATGAATATGGCTTTATTATTTGTGGAAATAATAGGAGAAATAGAAATAGGTAGAATTATTATTTATTTTGGTTAATGGGAATTAAGTAAATAATTATGAGAGTTTAGTGGGAGTTAAATGAAAAGAAAGGAGTTATATTTTTTTTGGGAGTAAAAGAAAGAAAATCAGATAGAAACAGTTTCACGTACAAACAATAGAAAAACTGGTTTTTTTGGAGAGAAAAAGGAGAAGAACCAAGAGAAAGCTAGGAGAAGAGCTAGGAAGAGAGAATCCAACCGTTTTTGCTGTAGAATTTGCTGTGATAAGGTAAGGGTGGGATTCCTTTCAATAATCATGGTATATAATTTGAAAATTGATGAATTTGTTGTTCTTGGTTTTTAGGGTTTGAGAAGTTATGTTAGATGTTGAATTATGATGAAACTTGTTGTTGAATTGCATGTTTCTATGTTGTTTTGGTTGCTAGGTTGTATATGGAACCTATAAACATTGTTCTAATTCATTTTGGGTGATTAGGGGATCAAAAATTGGGTTTTGGAGTGAAAACTGGTCTGTTCTCGTAAATCTGTTCATGTCCCATCGTAGTACGATGCTGGAAAATCGTACTACGATTTTTCCAGCAGCAAACAAGACTTTTTCAGTGTATCCCATCGTAGTACGATGCATTCCATCGTAGTACGATGTAACAGTGACAGCATTCCCCTGTTTCGTGTTCTTGCGTCTTTTTCACCCGTTTTTGTTTTGAATTAGCTTTCGGTGTAAACATGAAAGTTGTAGATAATTAAGTTAGCTTTAAAATGGCCTTGGTTTGGAGTGGAAAAGATTTGTAGATTTTGATTTATGATAAAAATAGTCCAAGTGGGTCTTTAGCAAAATTTAAGAAAACTTAGCATAACTAATCCCAAGTTAGTCCAAAAACTTATGGTTGGTTTCCCAACTTCAAACTTAAGTGTTAGGGATTTAGTTGAGGTGTTTTATGGATGTTTGAATTATGTTCTATTGATCAAAACTTAATTGCTTTTGGGGGATGTTTTAGATTCTGAGATGAATGTAATTGATTTATATATATATATATATATATATGCTATGTTGTTGATTTCCGTTGTTGATGTCATTGTATCATCTGATGTCAAAGTTGGGGAGTGTGTCATAATTGTTTTAGGCACATATGTTGTTGTTGTAGTCGCTGTTGAAGTTGTATGTTGATATACACAAGTTGAGTCCATTTGCATACTCACATCTGTTGGGGGCTTAAGCCCTGGAATGTTCATCATTCAACCCGTTGGGGGCTTATGCCCTGGAATGTTTATCATTCACCTGTTGGGGGCTTATGCCCTGGGATGCTTTAACCATCCAATTTGTTGGGGGCTTATGCCCTGGAATGCTTAGCATTCAACGCGCGTAGATTGGTACCACCTGCATGATGCATTAGTTGTTGTTGTCGTAGCATTGTTGGGTTGTTGTTGTCGTTGTTGCATTGTCGAGTTGTTGTTGTCGTCGTCGAGTTGTCGGTGTTGTTGTTGATAACGAAGTTGTTGTTGTTGTTGTTCTTTGTTGCTGAAAATAATTATGTCGTTGCTTATGTGTTTATTTAAATACATTATTAATGATGCTTGTTGTGATATGCTTTGTTGTTTTCATTAATTTGATGAATTATATATTATTATTATTGGATAAGTTTCTCACCCCTTCTGCGTATATGTTGCCTTGACCGTGGGTAATGTGCAGGTACTGATGACTTGTAGGTTTGGTCGGCTCAAGTGTCTAGGGCTCTGATACATACTAGGATGGGGAAATCGTTGCGAATGTCTTCTCATTTCTTTTATGTATCACATATTTTGGAAAAGACTTGCTATTAGAGTTTATCGTTGTTGAAAATAAAGTTGAATTATGTTGGGGCCTTTGTGCCAAGATTTTCATTGATGTTGAATTTTGATTGAAATTATATTTTTAAAGAATTATTCCGCTGCAGTTTATTAAGATTCTTTATGTTGGCCTTAAATAAATAGATATTTTCTATTTATGAATTTTTGAAAAGTAGTGTGACACTCCGTTGTGTGATTACTCTGATTATTATAATTAATATTACGTTGTTGGGAGAACGGGGTGTTACAAAGATTGTTGCAGTAAAGCTAACGAAACATGCTTTAATTTGGTGGGAAAATCTTAAAAAGAGACGTAAGTGTGAAGGGAAAAGCAAGATCAAGACGTGGGACAAAATGCGTCGGAAACTAACCCGTAAGTATTTACCTCCTAATTATTATCAAAACAATTTTACTCAAAAACAATTAACCAAAAAATATTCATACAAACCACTTTCCTCCACCAAAAATCATATCAATTATCACAAACCCCTAACCCATCAACCTATTTCCTCATTTAGACCCCAACATAACACAATCACAAAGAGAAATACCAAGATACCTAAATGTTTCATTTGTCAAGGGTATGGACACATAGCCTTAGATTGTGTCAATCGTAAAGTAATCACCATTGTCAATGGGGAGATAAACAATATTTTTGAAGAAGAAAGAGAAGACATCCATGAATTATTTGAAGAAGATATAATGGGAGAACCAATCTATGATGAAGAATATGTTGGTGTTGATATTTGTGAAGTGTTTGAGGAAAAGGGAAAAGGAGATCCAATATATGATGAATATGGTCCCGATGACATTCATGATGCATTGGAAAAAGAGGAGCATGATGAACTAGTATATGACGAAGAATATCTTCCTGTTGAATATGATGAATCTTTGGAGGTTATAAAAAGCTTGCAAACAACAACAGCCAAAGAAGAACTGTGGCTAGGACATGATATCTTCAACACCCATTTCACGCCGCAAGACATGGCTTCTAATGACATCGTCGATAACAGAAGTTGTGAAAATGTTGCATCAAACTATATAGCAGAAAAGTTAAAGTCCCAACTGATTAATCATAAAGATCCATACAAGCTGGAATGGCTCAACAAGGATAATGAGGTAAAAGTATCTCAACACTCAGCTGTTTCATTTCCCATTAGCAAAAATTATAAAGAAAGGTTGTTGTGTGATGTTATGGATACTTGCTACATTCATCTTCGAAGGCCTTGGCAATATGATCGTCATACCTTATATGATGGTTATGCCAACATCTACACTTTTCTGAAGGATGAGATTAAAATCAAGTTGACACGTCTACCACTCAATGAATTCAATGATAGAAAAGAGGAGTTCAATCTACTTGGGCTTTCACTCGCAAAGGAACCATTCAAGGATAAAACAAAGTTATGTCTGCTTCGTCCAGTTCCTCCTTGGAATACTTTGGACTCATCAACAGAAGTATTCTGGAATCTTTACTCGAGGATGAACAAGGAAATCTTGACTCGAGGACGAGTCTCTTCCAACCCGGGGAGAATGATAAAGAATGATGAAGAATAAAATAGAAGACTCTAGAATACTAGAGAATAATGTGGAAGTCTCTAGAAGACTAAAGAATAATATAGAAGTCTCTAGAATATTAGGGAATAATAAGGAAGCTACTAGACACTACTAAATAAGCACTAGGGAAGTCTTAACTTTTCTAGATCCTTCTAGGCTTATGTACTAGAGTATCCATATCTCTAGACTTTTCTTTGTTTCTAGATATTTCTAGTTTGTAATGGAGAGCCTTCCTAGAGTAGTATAAATAAGGCTCACCACCTAGTGTTTTGGCATCATCAAGCATTCAAGTAATAACAACTTTCTTTGAGAACATTAGAGAGTTTTCTCTATTTTCTCTACCTTTCCTTTTGTCCCTGAGCCAATTGTAATTGTCGTTACCTCTGCCTTCGATCATGATCATTTTTGTGTCCGTTTTAAAGCGTCAAATATGAGCATGTACTTGGTAACTCAATCTAAAAGGCTACTATTTTTTTTTAAAACAGTCTGTTAACAGTGGTTTGAGATCCTTTGTGCCTGGGTATATAACTGACCGCACATTATTATAGCAACATAAGTATATGTGACTCACTGCTATTGCATTGCTCTTATATTAATTCAACTCTATACCAACAACACAAAGTATATTCTCAGGTTGTATGTAAAGTTTTTAGTTAATGACTGCTTTGTAACTCAGTAACATCAATATGAACCGTATTCAACAGTGCATTTCCGTTGCAATAGCAAATCTATTAAATGATATACGTGTTTGTTGGTGCTGTTCGTTCATTCTAAGTACAAAAACAGAAGGTAATTCTTCATATCATAAGTTCATTGTAGTATGGATGAATGAATACCGGTGAGATTCTTAAACCGTGACTGTTATGTTATGTAATAATCCTGTATCAAAATTCATGGATTGTTTATCTGAAATAATAAAGTAATACATGTCATTACAATTGCCCAGCAATAATTAGATGCATTTTATAAAGAATAGTGTTGATATTTTTTATCCCACCCTTCTGTAACTCAAGGTAAGGTAGCATTTAATTCTTCTCAAGGACATTAAAGCTGTTTTGGTAGTAAGGTGTCTCCTTTTCTTGACCTTTCATGTTCCATTTTGATCCACGTTAATCATTTAGGTGTTCTGCCATTCTTTACATGATTTCTGCAAAAGAAAAGAGTAAATCAAAAGTAACGGGTATGGTCTTTTGCATGAAACAAATATAATAGGGATGTAATTGTTATAATATAATTCTTGCATTTAAGTGTGAGATCCTTTACAATACATACAGTGAGTGACTCATACAACAGATAAGGAAGGAAATTGGATATGGTGTATGCACTCTTTATTTATACAATGAGTTTTCAAACCAAGCTTTTCGGTTGAATGTTTGTAAGGTCAACTCAAGAACTCTATAGGGTCGGCCTAATACTCTTATGTTGTTAATATGCAGGAATTTCTAATTTTCAATTGGTGTTGTTGTAGCAGTCTCATGGATTTCAATTTGGAATAAGATGGCTGAAATATTGTGAATTCTTTCTTGGTATGTGTGGGACCCATTGATGCTGGATGTAAAGCTTGACACCTGCATATTATGTATATGTGTAATTTATCATTGTTGTTTAGCATTGAGTGTATTCTTAGGTGTTGTTAGTATAGGTATTTTTCGAGTTTGCTATGATGTTTCCTTGCATAATAAAGATAATGTGCACGACTTTTCTAATTTTGTCATTCGTAAAGCATTCTTTGTGGTTTTTGACTCTTTTATTCTCATATTATTTTTCTTTTTCAAAATAAAAAAAAAATGTTCTTTTGCTTTGTAGTATCTTCTCTATCGAAAGAAATAAATATAACTTAACAAAATTTATGTGACAATATTTGTGTTTTAACATTGTTAATTGAAGATCCCTTAAAAAAAACAATGTTAATTGAAGATATTGGTAACTAATAAATATGGCGAAGATACTACTATAACATCAAATGTGGTCTATGAAGAAGTATTTCTCAATGAATGATTAAGTATGTTAATGTTAATACAATTGTATTCTACTTTTTAATTAACATCTAATTTGTTCTTTTTTCTATGATTCACTTTATTCCTTTATATTACAGTCAAACGCATGGGTTGGCATAACATGTCGATAAGACCTACTGATCTTTATTCTACGACATACATTTTTCTATGATTATATTTCATACAAGATCAAAGATTACATATTGGTCTTTATTACAGTCGATGGGATCCGTGCGGCGCACGGGTCGACAATCTAGTTTACTTTATATATTTACCTTTTAACGGAGATGAATGTATATTTTAATGAGAGTAAATTTGAACTTTTCTCATAAAAGAGGAGTGTAAACATTAGTATCGATGGTTTGTTTTCAACATTTTCTATTAAAATAACCAAACTAGAGGAAAAATACATAAGCACACAAACATTATGCAATGGAAATTACTACCACACATCATGTCATAGTAGTTTTCAGTATTATACTGTGCTTTTGGGTAGCTTCCTTTCACATTCCACTGAAATTGCTACGAAAGTAACCAATAATATTGAATGAAGCCGATCTCTTTTCCATGCCTAAATCAAATAATGTAATTGACTTGTCCACTTGACGTCAATATCATCATCGTACCTTTGTCTTCTACTTGGGTTTTCCTTTATTGCAATGAGAAAAGAGGAATGCAATCGAAACACATTTTTCAACCCACTCTATTAACTTGTTAAAATTTACGTAGATACCATTGACACAACCTTATATCAAGAATATTTGAACATATGCACATAAATGATAAAATTTAAAAAAGAAAAAATTTAGTCACACAACTTGATATCATCTTACTTTTAAATTTTATCAGTGAGTTCAAATAAATTTTATTTATGACTGTCTATTAAAGAGTTGATATAGTGTAACACTTGTTTCCCCTTTAGTTATGACGTTTTATTGTACTAGACCCTAACCCGTGCGATGCACGGGTTTGTTTCGATTTTCATATATAAGAATCAGGTTTACTATATTATTAGTTGTCGACATGTTTAAATATATTATGTATAACATTTCAATAAAGACTACAATGAATAAAATGCACCGAAGTTGCAACTCGTCATACAAAATCTAAACAATGAGCAAAATTTAAACAATGAGCTAATTAAATAGTTCAAAATACACATCAAAGGAAAAAAGTTACTGTATAAAGTTAGTATGAGAAACATATCAAGTGATTCAACCATATAAGCCTATAAGGTCACCTATACATTTTCATTTTTCAAGACATATGTCGTAGGAAAAATGAGGAAGAAATGGTTGAAAACCCGCAGACTTTTGGGTTTAGATTGCGAAGGAGAAAGGAGAAAAAAGGGTTCGAAACTGTTTGGAAAAAAAGAAAAGGAATTAATTGATTTTTTGAAAAGGGAGTTTAATATTGGATATCATGTAGTGGAAGCCAAATGCTATCACAAAATCAGCAAGTGGCTTGGTGGTTAAAATGCTTTGAAGTATCCAACATGGCATGGGTTCGAATCTCTGGAGGGATTTTTTTCATAAATATTTTTCAGAACCCTAAAAAAAGGGCGGGATTAGGGTTAATCAGGGTTGCTTGCAACACTGTTTAACATTTATATATATTAAGATTAAGATTAAGATACGTCATGTTGTTTTTTATGACTGTTCATTAAAGGTCCACTCAAATAATGTACGAAAGCATCTATGCTATACTTCCTTCAGGTCTAAGAAATTCTTTTTATACGTCTATCCTTCATGTATAAAAGAAGCTTTGAGTGACATCGTTGCTACATGCTTTTGATTGCCTAGCTTGTTGCTTCTCCGCCAAAAGCTCCAGTCTCAATTTACTTCAAGCCATCACTGCCTCGGAGATCGTCTCCACCGTCGGTATGTATTTTCCGATGTCTTTGATTCATATTCTTCTTTCTCTATGCACAATTATGAAAAATACTATGTTAAGTGATGATGATTAGACCACTTTTTTCCATCAATAAAGTTGTTATCCGTTCTTAAAAAAATAAAGTTGTTTTACGGTTTCTTTTTTGGCTCAAATTCAATCCCTAATGTGAATTTGTTATTTTTTGATTTTGAATGTGAATTTGTTATTTTTTGAACTTTTGAAGATTGATTTGGTAGTGGAATTACATGATTAGTGTTGGAACATTAGTGCAATGTTGGAAAATAAATTGGAAGATTAAAGACCAAGTAATTATACTTTGATTTAAGGGTTAATTATGTTTTGGGTTAATTATGTTTCTAGTCCCTATAAAATAGCGACCTTGTAAGTTTAGTCCCTACTTAATTTTAATAGCATTTTTAGTCCCTAATTTTGTTTTTCTGCACTGAGTATTAGTCCCTACTCAATTCAAATTTGTTTAATTTATGCTTAAACTCTTAAATTTTTGAACAATTTTTTGCAGACATGTTTAGAACATTACTAAAAGTTCGTCCGCAAAAAATTATCGCAAAATTTGATTTCTACATCCAGATTTTATTACTTTTTATCTTTAACTTTTGTCGTTTTAAAAAATTCATATTTAATTCATTTCATGTCAGAAAATTCTAAATTTTAGTAAACGAACCTTTCATAGTGTTCTAATCTTGTCTCAAAAAAATCGTTCAAAAATTTAAGAGTTTAAGGATAATTAATCAAACTTTGTTTTAGCAGGGACTAAAATTATAAGTAAATTTTTTTTATAGGGACTAAAAATGCTATTAAAATTAAGTAGGGACTAAACTTACAAGGTCGCTATTTTATAGGGACTAGAAACATAATTAACCCTTATGTTTTTGGTCCCTACAAAATTGCAACCTTGTAAGTTTAGTCCGTACTTAATTATAATAGCATTTTTAATCCCTGCAAAAAATTGCTGCGCTCAATATCAGTCCTTACTCAATCCAAATTTGTTTACTTTATGCTTAAACTCTTAAGTTTTTCAACAATTTTTTACAGGCGTGTTAAGAACGTTATTAAAAGGTCCTCCGAAAAAAATATCGCAAAAATTTGATTACTACGTCCATATTTTTGTTAATTATATCTTAAACTTTTGTCGTTTTAAAAAATTCATATTTAATTTATTTCATGTTAAAAAATTATAGATTTTAGTAAATGAACCTTTCGTAGTGTTCTAAACTTGTATAAAAAGAATCGTTAAAAAATTTAAGAGTTTAAGGATAATTAAACAAAATTTACTATAGCAGGGACTAAAATTATAAGTAAATTTTTTTTTTTTTGTAGGGATTAAAAAAGCTATTAAAATTAAGTAAGGATTAAACATAGAAGGTCGCAATTTTATAGGGACCAAAAACATATTTTGTGTGAAACAATAGAGTGTGGGGTTCCAAATAAAATAGAACTCACACATTAGTATTGTTTAAATTACGGTATTTAATTTAAAATATTTGATAATGATAAAAATAATAGTAATTATTATTTTTATTCGAGAATATCACTTCTCATAAATTTAGCGTATGATGGTTGTGATAAGAATAAAAATTTAATTAAATTTCTTATATTTCCATCATTCAAATCCAATAGTTTGTTTCCTCCACTTTTGTGGATTTATTTCTTTTGATCCTATCCACAAGTGTTGTTGAACTGATTAATGGATAAACTCCATTTTAATCTTATCCATTAGAGTAACAGTTGTCGCAATTTTTGCTAAAACAGTTACAAAATCTCTATATAAATAGAGTACTCCACTCAGTTCAAAAAAAAACAAACCAAAGAGTTTCATTGAGTTGTCGGGAACTCTTTCTCTCTTCTCCCTTTCTTGACTTGTGTTGACGAGTCTTTCTTCTCTTCATCTCCTTTTTTCTGTCCCTTTGGAATTAAGAGTGTTCTTAAGACCATAGTCCCTTTTTCGATTTAATGTCCCTTCGGAATTAAGAATGGTCTTAAAAACATAGTCCCTTCGATAATATAAGTCCCTTCGGAATAAAGAGAACTATTAACATCATAGTCCCTTTTTTAGAATAATAATGTCCCGTCGGAATTAAGAATGTTCTTAACAGTATATAAATATTCTTTCAATATTTCTCTAATTGAGGAGAAATTAAAAAAGTGAAAATAGTAATATCACCATATTTGAGTGGTCGTAGTGACATATAGATACTTTGGAGAAATTAAAGTTAGAATGGTGGTAACACCATATTTGAGTGGTCTTAAGCACCATAACAGAGTGGTAACAATATCATATTAAAGTGGTTTCAATATCAAAGAGTGGTCTTAGTACCATATTCGAGGGTGTAAATCTCGAACGGTTTTCTACAGTGCAGTAGTTAACCGCACAGTTGTAGCTGGGCGTGTTTTATCTTGGAGGCGGCGTGGTTGATAGTATGTCTTGCACAATTTTGGGCAGTGCCACGAAACGTCTTAAAGAGAGCGACCTAGTCGTGACTCAACCTAGTAACAACTTCGGTAGATAATATAATTTGGAAATCCAAATACAACATTTTGGAAATCCAAAAACAACAATTTTAAGACGTTTCGATCTGCTATGTCTACCGAAGAAGTTTTATTGAGGTTCAGTTGTCCCTAAATACATTAAGGAAAAATCAAGCTATAGAAATACATATTTGGACTGAAACAATGAAGTGATTGTTGTTATAACAACAACTCTAAGAGATTCACATATGCGACTTTGAAATTTATTTTCAAAAAATTCAGAAACGCACTGTGAATATTTAAAAAAACTAATTAATATAACCATCTATTCTCTAATTATAAAACTTAATGTCTACCAAAAATACAATCTTACCCCTTCTTAATTTTTTGACACATCATCAAAATTATATACTTTTGGGTCTTTTGCTTCAACTTCTCCCTATTTTTTCTCTCTTAAAGACAAATTAAACAAACACAATCGATAAAACACACTAATTAAATCTTTTTTAAATAAAAAACAAACTTAATCTTAATTCCAATCAAAACAAATTTTCCTATAATTCAACTTTTAAATATCTAAAGAGTTAAAAAAATTACAATCTTCTATTCTCTATTCGCTAAATCTAATCATGAAACTTAATGTCTACCAAAAATACAATCTTACACCTTCTTAATCTTTTGACACATCATCAAAATTATATCCTTTTGTGTGTTTTGTTTCAACTTCCCCCTATTTTTCTCTTTTAAAAACAAATTAAAACAAATTCACTCAATAAAACACACTAACTTAATCTACAAACAAACTTAATCTTAATCTCAATCAAAACAAATTTTCTTATAATTCAACTTTTAAATATCTAAAGAGTTAAAAAAAAAACCAAATACAATCTATTATCTTTTTTTTTGATCAAATCTATTATCTTTCTCTAATTATGAAAGTTAATGATCCGTAAAAACACAACTTTGTCACATCTTAATATTTTGACACCTCAACTTAATTTATCATTTTGTGTCTTTCGTAACAAAATAACCTATTTAGTTGAAAGAGAACATAAATTTCAAAATATTGATGTCATTTTGCAACAAAAAGTTTCTTTTATAATGAGGACAAAAAGTTTCTTTTATAATGAGGTATCTTTTTTTTTTGTTGTGGCCGAGGTTTGAACCCCGGACCTTGGATATATTATGCACTATCCCTACCAACTGAGTTAAGGTCACGAGGACATACTGATGTATCTAAACAAACTACATTATATTATTATTTTTTAAAATGATTTTATTACCATAAACAAACACAAAATAGAGTAAAATGATTTTATTGCCATTGTTTTTTATTTATTTTTTTCTTAGTCAAATGAAAAATTATATTAAATAAAAAGAAATAGATAAAGAGTCTGAGGGAATTAGATCTGACTCAGGTACAACACAAAACGGGATTCAACATAATAAATCAAACCAAGTAGATCAACCCAAATCTAACCCAACAAAAATTCACTAATCACGGGCGCAACCTAACCAACCCGTATACGGGCGCGAAACCAAGTTAAAAAAAATGAAAAGTGAACCTCTGAGAAAAACAATTAATGGATCAACCGCCAACACAGTAAATAATACATTTGTACAATTTATACACGAGACTCATAACGACATCTTTATCAATAACAAAATATTTAATATTTTAATATTTTTACATATAATTAAACTAACCTCCCTTAAGATCTTCTTAAATAACACAAACATCAGCTCTATTTTTTAACTAAATACTAATCTCCCTTTTTTTTTTATTAAATTGACAAGCACTTCTCTTATAATATAACATGGTTTAAACTTTGTTAATTCCATTTATTTTGAGCAATTAACTTCTTCATACAAGTATGAAACTCATTTAATTTTTGAACATTTTTCTTTCCATTTTTCAAGTAGGTAATTTTTCCCAACTTATTGTTCCTGGATCAAGGTGGTTTAATTTTTAAATTCTAATATAATAAAACATATATATCGAAGATTATTTCCTTTTCATTGATCAACAACAATGTCCATCCACAAAAAAATTTCTCATTTCTATATTCTCTTTTGATCTCTTCTGTAATTGTCGATGTTAGATTCTATTTAGTGGTAAAAACAAATGTTATTGTTTCTCCATTGCGAGAAAAACACTTCATTTAACTTTGTGAAAAGAGAAAGCTGATACAAACAAACCAAAATGATGGATTAAATTATATATTTACAAAGTTATTGAAATGGATAAAATGAAGGGAGATTCATGTGTTTGGAAAATTAGAAGGGGTCTCTGTGTTATTTAATAAAATCTCAAAGGAAGTCAAAATAATTATCCCTTTTATCATTAACGTTGGCTTTATCATTAGTTTTTTCTTATCTTCTCAATTCATATAACATTGCAATGTGCTTTGATGCGCAACCCCCGCTTCGAATTAGCCCGTGCGAAGCACGAGCCCGTGCTTAGCACGGGTTAGTTGCTAGTTTTCAATAAACAATTTTCCTCGGTAATTAATGTGTTATTATTAGTACAGACTTCTCAACTTCTGTAATGAAAGAGTGTCTTTCTAGTTCTAGCTACACAACCTTGTTGTAGTACAAAGCTTCTATAAAAAGGGTTTACTACACTAGTTTGTTATCTTGAATATTTCCCCAAAGACTCGTGCTCTCTGAGGTCTAACTTCTTCCTAAGTAACATATATATGCAAGTATTTTGGTTATCTATCTCATGATAAATTCTTCTTTTTCATTTTTTATCATGCACATATAAATGTGCTTAGCTTTTGAGCAAGTGTTTTTGCATATATTTTTATTGTACAAAGCAAAGAAACCATGCATGATGACATTGGTTTTGTGCTATGCAGGTTAATTTAGAATTCATCAAAAGGGCTAACTAAGGAACAAAGATGGAGAAGAGATGTAATACCATTGAGGAATGTCTTCATGGTGCAAGCTTAATAGATATTGTATTCTCTTGGACTATAGAAGATCTTCTCAATGAAAATCTTTTCAAACACCAGGTTCTTTTCACTTTTCATTTTTCAATACTCACACACATATGAAAAACATATTAGACATTTATATGACACATTATATTATAAAAAAAAAAAAATTAATTAATCACTCATGCAACTTTTTAACACCTTAACAACTTTATTCCCTTTTTCTTTGAATTAATTCAAAAATATTTTTTGAAGCTCAATAGTTTTTGCTCTTTATCTCGTATCATTTGTTTTTGTTTTAATTTTGACAAAATAGATTGAAAAACTTCCTAGCAGATATAAAAGGTAATGTCATTTTTATTTGTTGAAAGTTTTATCCTCTATGGTCTCGTTGGCTTAATGAAATCTCAATTGTTGGATTAATCGAATAATTGAGATTTCGCTGGAGTGCTGGAGAGAATCCGATTCAAGATAATGAATTCTTGTATTGTATTTCATAGTTTTTTTTATGTCTTTTCATTTTTCTTTTGTGAAATGTCAAATACATTTGTAGTATTCAAATTTCTTAATTGGATCATCTAATGTTGTAGGACCATTAGATAAATTTAGATTTAGAAAGAGAAACTGTATCTCTTAAATCTATTAGTCATCACAGCTGCAGCACATTACTAAGTTGTAGTTGTTGATAATCCATGTCCGTTGCACAACATCTATAACCCTAACTAGAAAGAACTCTCCATGTCTCAGTAAAAGTATCTTGAAATGCAGTTTAATTTCGTGCAGGTACCGAAGATTCCAAAGACATTCTTGTCAACAAATGATCACATGAAGTCATTCTTTCCGGCATTGATAGAGGAAACACATTTTGATCTACATTCAAGCTTGTTGAGTGTGAATCAAGCTTCTCTTTGCGAAATCAGGACAATCGAAATGCCCAACTACTTCCACCCTCCAAATGACCTGTTCTATCAAATTACAGTGAAGAATATTACTGATGAGGTGTACGGGGTAGGAAAATATGAACCTGAAGTCGGTGATCTTATTGCATTCACAACTATTCGACCAAAAAGTGTGTATGACTTGAGCAGGATAAAAAACTACTGTCATATAGGTTATATTTATGGATCAAAAGATGAATTTACTGATGAGATTCCTATAGTCTTGTCAAAGTACTTGGAGATTCATGATAAATTTGACTTGAGGACGAACAAAGCTCAGAAACTCTATGCAGTTGAACTCATCAACATGACCACAAATGTTCGTATTTGGAAAGCCTTGAACTCAGAGATGGAAGGATCTAACATGAATATAATTAAAAAAGTGTTGCAGCCTTATTCAAGGGTAAGAATCACTATATAACTTTTCTTCGTAGTCTTCTGTGACCTTCCTTTAGATCTTATAATCAAATTTCTATATTGCAGTTGTGTCTTGATTCTTGGTATTACAGAGAATGGTGATCAAATGCAGTTGATGTGGCCTCAATTTCAACTGCATTACAAAGACATAAAAATCTTGATATCACAGTTTAAATCTAATTTGTTGGCCTCAATGTTTTGGTTGTTTTTGCAACTGCAAGTGTGACTGTATCAACCATGTTTTTTTTGCAATATCAACCATCATAACTACAACTGCTATTTAAGACCTTGCTAATGCGAATACTTCTTTTTCTATGATATTATTACCAAAGACAGTGTTATAAATGGTTTCACGTTTTCATTATATTTTACAGATGGAACAAAACTGTCATACTTGCTTATCAGAAGAAAATCTCGGGCTATCCTATTCTCCAGTGACAAACATAGTCAAATCTCAGAATCTAAACGAATCGCAAGAAAATGCTGTTCTAAGCTGTCTTCGTATGAAGAAATTTCCTCACAATGATCCTATTAAACTCATATGGGGTCCACCAGGAACTGGAAAAACAAAAACAGTTGCTTCAATGCTCTTTTGTCTCCTGAAGTTAAGAATCAGAACACTGACATGTGCTCCAACAAATACTGCAGTGTTGGCGGTGGCGTCACGCTTTCATCACATAGCTAAGGATTCACTTGAACATGGTTCATATGGTCTTGGTGACATAGTTCTATTTGGAAATAGCAAAAGAATGAAAATTGATTCTTATAAAGGTCTTGGTGAAGTGTTTTTGGAGAATAGAGTTGATGATTTGCTATACTGTTTTTTACCAATGACAGGGTGGAAAAGTAGTTTGGAATCAATGATCAAATTACTTAAGTATCCCGAAGAGCAATATGATATGTATAACAATGATGTGAATAAAGATGTTGTTATGTCATTCGAAGAATTTGTTAATGAGAGTTATAGTCATGTGAAAGGTTCATATTTTTCATACAAGAAACGGTGTAGGTACCATTGTCCTGTGGCATTGGAGGAGTTTGTGAAGAAGAAATATGGCTATATTTTAGAGCAATATGATATATACCAAGATGATAAAAAGTTAAGTGTTGGGATGAGTATGGAACAGTTTTTAAGACAAAGGTTCTTTTTCTTTGGAGGGAAATTGAAATCATTCATGAAAACTCTGTGTACTCATTTACCAACATGTTTCCTTTCAATTGAGGTGGTGATGAAAATATTTAGAGTTCTTGGGTTGCTAAAATCTCTTGAAGTTTCCATGAGTCAAACCAAACGCCAACAAGCTTTCCATGATGATTGTGAAAATCAACCAAGAGTTTTTGCTTTGCTTGGATGGTTAAAATTAGAAAAAGAAGAGTTACTTCACACTCTTTGTTTTCTTTCTGAGACTATCGAGCTTCCTCAATTTACAACAAAATATGGAATATCACAATTTTGCTTAGAGAATGCGCGCAGTCTTCTTTGTACTGCATCAAGTTCTTCTAAATTGTACACAAATGGAATGAAACAAGTGCAGTTTTTAGTGGTTGATGAAGCTGCTCAACTTAAAGAATGTGAATCAGCTATTCCATTGCAACTACCTGGCCTCAAACGTTGTATCTTGATTGGTGATGAGAGACAACTTCCAGCAATGGTCAAAAGCAAGGTACTCAATTATTTTCTGACTCATTTTACTTAATAATCATTAGTTTTACTTCTTTTAAAGTTAAAATAATCTATTTTTCATAAAAAGCCTGTTTGGATTTGTTTATTTGAGTTTAACTTGTAATAACGTCAATTGAAAGACCATTTGAGAGAGCTTATGAAAATAACTTATGAAATGTCCATAAGCTGTTTATAACTCAGCTTATTTCTTTCTATAAGTTCTTCAGGATAGCTTATGAAAACAGCTTATCGCTTATAGATAAATTGTGAAAGAGCTCACATCGGTTAAGAGATGAGTCATTAGATGACCTGACAATGTGTTTATAAGTGGGGGCAATCACAAACCAGTTTTGCAGGGTTGTGTTAGTTTCAACCACCATTTCTAAGATAAATCATTTGACTTTATATGATAAACACTTAATTAAGTAGTTTATTCATATAGGAAATGTCTTTATTATCGCTTTTACGTAGTTTGGTTGAACAACTAATTAATATAAAGTATGCTGCATACCAATTAATTAATACTTTGTTGGAAAAGTATTGATATTGTGAAGTGAAAAGTATTCTGCAGTAAGACAATGTTTCAAACATGACAGATCAAATGAGACGAAGACATTAACTTTCCGAGTGAAATTTTTATTATGGCTGATGATTATGATGTTTTTGTGTCAGATAGCTGACAGGGCTGAATATGGAAGAAGCTTATTTGAAAGATTAGTACTGTTGGGATACAAGAAGCATATGCTTGATGTTCAATATAGAATGCATCCATCCATAAGCATGTTTCCAAGTAAAGAGTTCTATGATGGTCAACTTTCTGATGCCAACATTGTAAGAGAAATAAGCTATAACAAGCATTTCCTGGGAGGAAAGATGTTTGGTTCATACTCTTTCGTTAACATATCTAAGGGTAAAGAGCAGTGTAATCATGATCATAGTTTGAAGAATGTGATTGAAGCTGCTGCTATCTCTGAGATTACTGGAAGACTTAAAAAGGGTTGCTTTCTCTTTTTCTTCTCTCAATAAGTTTGTTTATAATTTTTTTAGCAATAGAGAATGATATAATACGATAAAGGGTTAAATATGTTTTTAATCTCTATAAAGTTATGTCTTTTTAAGTTTAGTTCCTGCATAAATTTTATTTACTATTAGTCCATTTTTTAAATTTTACAAAAATAAGTGCTTTCAGTCTTTACAAGTTATTTTAATTTGCGGATGGCACGAAATAACAGTTCATTTGAATTTTGCAACACAACAATGTTGTAGCATCGATATAGCTGCTATTTGATAACATTTGATTTTGTACTAAATAATGTATTGCGTGACAATATTTGGTTGTCCAAATCATGTAATGTTTTATTTGTGTAGCAGAATTTGGAAAGACAAGGAATAAAGTCAGCATAGGGATCATATCACCATACAAGGCACAAGTTCATGAAATCCAAGAGAAAGTGAAGCAGTACATGGTTTCGGATCCTAACTTTTCAGTTAATGTTCGTTCTGTTGATGGCTTTCAAGGTGGCGAAGAAGATATTATAATAATATCTACTGTTAGATCAAATTTGGGTGGAAAAGTTGGTTTTCTTTCCAATAGACAAAGAGCTAATGTTGCTATCACTAGGGCTAGGTATGTTGTATATATAAGCACATCCTTATGAAATGCTGACATATATGCACATTTTGATTTAACATTTATTTTAAATTTTTGCAGATATTGTCTTTGGATTGTAGGAAATGCTACAACCTTAGTTAATAGTAACTCTGTGTGGAGAAAGGTTGTTCTTGATGCTATGGAGAGAGATTGTTTCCATAATGCTGATGAGGACAAGAAATTGGATCAAGCTATTGAGGATGCATGCTTTGAGTTTGAACTACTAGATGATTCTGCTTCAGCATTTAATAAACTAAGCATAAGGGACATGTCAGAAACATCTACTTTCTCTAGGTGAGTGAAGCCTCTTTTTCATATATTCATATTCTCATTCTCATTGCATAATGATTATTATTAGGAAAGAAAAAAAATCTAATGTGAGATTTGAAAAAAGTTTATAAAAAATGGACATATCTTATTTTACAAGTCAATTTTCTTGAGTTTGTAAAGAAAGGTAGCTTTCAGTGCACTACATGTCAATTTGTAAAGTCGACAAAATATCAGATGAGGAATAACTACCCGTGTACGGTTCAATGATTTTACGCGATTTGTGAAAACATATTGGATAAAATAATTCTTGAATGTATTCAAGGATTTGGACACTATATTTGGTCACACACAAAAATACATATCTTATAATCATTTAAAAACTAATGATTATTTAATCATTGTTTTTTCGATTTTTTGCTTTTTATATGTATGTGACCAAATATAATGTCTAAATCTTTATGCTACACAAGGATTTGCTCAGTTGGATATTAGGTATGTAATGACATCTCGTCATTACGTAATTTTATATGTATTTTGTTCACAAATTGGAGTTCACAAGGATACTTATGCAGCAAAAAGAGCAGAAAAACTGAAGAAAATGTAAAGAGTAAAAACTTGTCACGATTTGGTGAAAAGGTGACACGATCTGGTGAAGGCCAAAGCATGGGTTCGACATTAAGGAAAACGTACCACAATTGGTAAAACGTGACACGATTTGAGAAACCCTAATTCCGTGTCTTGCTCCACAAGGTGAAAACGTGTCACGATTTACTTAAAACGTGACACGATTTGGGCGAATTTCTATGCCTATTTAAGCAAAAGTCTATTCCAAAAACAAGGGTTACGAATTGAAGAGAGCAAAGTGCAATTTTGAGACTACAAGACGGCTAAGAAGGGCGATTTCTTCATCCTTCCATCAGTTTATGTATGTTTTAATTCCTCTAATGATTATGTTATTTGTTAACACCATTATGAGTAGCTAAATCCATTAGAGGTTAGGTCTAAGATGATTCTTTGTAACCCTAATTGATACATGTTGCTGTGAAACTCTATTTATTGTGAATGATAATCTAGTCTTTATTTAATTCAATTGTTCTTCATGTTTTTTATATCCCGATCAAATATAAATATGATTTAGTGAGAGTGAATGACTACTGATCATAGCTTTCGACTTATACCTAATTGAATTATTCTAATAAACTTGGTTAGTCTAGGAATGGATAATCGTTTGTTAGTGATATTAGGTTAACGTGCTTAAACCTTCAAGGATTATTAGACCACCTAAGGAATTAGGGGCTGTAGTTTAAAAAGAGGGTCCTAACTCAAGGGATTGATTAGGACTATTTTGTTAACTATCGTGGGACTAGAAAATCATTCATAAGAATAGGTGCAGTATACCAATTAGGGGAACATAGATGATTCGAAAGACCTAAACTCATCTCTCTCTTATTCTTAAAAACCAACTTTACTTTCTGTCATTATTTTTATGCAAACAAACCAAAATTACTGTCTAGTGGCAAACCAAAATAACTTTTATACATCCTAAGTTCCAATGTAATTGAATTATTGAGATTAAAAATAGTCCTCGTGGGATCGATATTTTTTACTACTTCGATAGTAATTGGTGCACTTGCCAAACATCTATCAAGTTTTTGGTGCCGTTGCCGGGGACTGTTGATTTATTTCAACAAGGCAATTACGTTATAATTTAGGATTTCTGCAATTTAATTTTCTATTTTTAAATTTTCTTTGTTTCAGTATTCATTAATTATTTTGTATCGTGCAGTGCTACTAAGGTATTTTGTTGTTTATGCGAGGTAAACAGAGCTCTGACGACTTAGAGTACGATCCGGAAATAGAAAGGACTGCTAGAGCACTTCGGAAAGTTGTCCGTTTGCAAAGGTTGTCTCAATCTGTTCCACCTAGTGCCCGGAAACCGATACCGGAGCCGACACCTACTAAATCTGAAACAAGCTCTTTTCCTAAATCTATCATGGGAGAACCTGAACCACCGAGACCGAAGTTGGGACACTATGGTCTAGCTACTCACCGTGGTCGCCTAACTCATACGTTTCAACCTGCAAATCCTGTGGCTTTTGATATCAAGACATTTGTTCAGAATGGGTTGAAGGAGAGACAATTTGATGGAACCGACCTCATGAGTCCTCATGAACACTTGAGTCACTTTGCTGAACTGCGAGTTTTGTGTACCTCCAGCTAATGTTACGGAGAGTCAGAAGAGACTTAGGTTGTTTCCATTCACCTTAACCAGAAGAGCCAAAGATTGGTTGTTATCCTTGCCAACTGGAACAATTCAGACATGGGATGAACTAGAGCTAAAATTTCTAGAGAAATACTTTCCTATGGCCAAATATATTGACAAAAAGCAAGAGTCATTATATGATGCTTGGGAGCGATTCAACTTGCTTCTAAAAAGATGTCCTAACCATGAATTCACTGACAAGCAATACCTCCAAATCTTTACTGAGGGTTTAACACATAACAATAGGATGTTCCTTGATGCTTTAGCTGGTGGTAGTCTGAAATCCAAAATTGATCATGAAGTCCAAGCTTTGATTGAAAGCATGGCTGCAAATGAATACTGTGTTGATGTGAAAAAGAAAGAAAGAGGAGTATTTGGGGTGAGTGACCAAACTGCAATCTTAGCTAACCAAGCAGCCATGAACAAGCAATTGGAAACTCTAACTAAGGAGTTTCACAGTTTCACTATGGCTAACAAGCAACAACAAGTAGCTGCAATCAAGTGTGACTTATGTGGAGAGGGACATGCAAATGGTGAGTGTGTACCTGAAGGGTCTAGTGAGGAAGTCAACTACATGGGGAGCTATCAAAGACATAATCAATATTACAATCCAGACATTAACAAGCATCCCAACTTAAGCTACTCAAATAACAACACCTTGAACCCTCAAATGCCCAATCCTCAACGACATCAACAAAGAAAGCCTTCAGCTCTTGAAGAAACTATGATTAACTTCATGAAGATGACTCAAGGAAATTTTGAAGAGATGAAGAAAATTCAAGAAGCTGAAAGGAAGAACAATGAAACCTATAGGAAGATGCTTGAAACTCAACTGGGACAATTGGCTAAATAGATGGTGGAACAAAACAAAGGGGGATTATTAGGAAACACTAAGGAGAACCCTAAGAATGAGTCTTGCAATGCTATTGAATTAAGAAGCAAAAAGGTTTTGACTTTTTTAATTCCAAAAGTTCCAAAGAAAGTTGATGAAGTAGTAGTGGAGGTAGAAAAAATGGTGAAGTTGAAAAGAATGTTGAGGATGTAGTTGAAAAAGAAATTGAACATGGTGTAGTTGAAAATGAGAGTGATCAAGGAGTAGTTGAAAATGAAAGGAATAAAAAAAATAGAGGGAGAAAAAAGTGAGAAATTAATAGATGAAGACTCAATCTTGAGGAAGTCTAAGAGCCAAATATTGAAGGATGAAGATCAACCACAAGTTATTCCATCTTATGTGAAGCTTCCCTATCCTCATCTAGCCAAAAAGAAGAAGGAGGAGGAAGGACAATTCAAAAAGTTCATGCAACTTTTCTCACAACTTCAGGTGAATATTCCTTTCGGTGAAGCTCTTGATCAAATGCCTGTGTATGCTAAGTTCATGAAAGACTTGATAATGGGAAGGAGAAAGCCAAAAGATGATGAGAACATTTCTCTTTCCGAGAATTGTAGTGCTATCCTTCAAAAGAAGCTCCCACATAAGTTAAAAGATCCTGGTGCTTTTACTATCCCTTGCTCCATTGGGCCGATAGACATTGGTAGAGCTTTATGCGATTTAGGGGCAAGTATCAACTTGATGCCCCTTTAAATGATGAAGAAGCTTGGATGTGGTGAGCCAAAATCAACAAGAATGACCCTCACTCTAGCTGATCGGTCAATCTCTTATCCTTTCGGTGTGCTTGAAGATGTGCTAGTTAAAGTTAATGAGCTAGTATTTCCAGCAGATTTTGTGATCTTAGATATGGCTGAAGATGAAGACATGCCACTCATTCTAGGAAGACATTTCCTTGCAACTGGTCGTTCTTTGATTGATGTTGAGATGGGTGAGCTAATGTTGAGATTCCATAATGAGCAAGTGGTGTTCAATATCTTTGAGGCAATGAAACACTAAACTGAAAATCCAAAGTGTTACCGAGTTGATGTTGTTGAAGAAATTGTTGAAGACAATTCCCGTGAACCTCGACCAACACAACCTATAGAAAGAGCAATTGTTAATTCTATAGAGAGTTGTGAGCCGGATGAAGATATTGAGGTGAGTGAATGTGTCAAGCAACTTGAGGCAAGCAAGCAAGAGTTGGAATCAGTGAAAGTTGAAGATATAATTGGTAAAGACTCTACAGGTGCGCCAACTTTGAGTGGAGAAGGAGAAAAAAATCCAGAATTGAAAGAGTTTCCTTCTCACTTGAAGTATGTTTTTCTTAGCAAGGATGCCTCTAAACCAACAATCATCAGCAGTACCTTGACACCTTTAGAAGAAGAAAAATTGATGAGGGTGTTAAGGGACAATCAAGGAGCTTTGGGGTGGAACATTTATGACTTGAAGGGTATTAGTCCAGCTTATTGCATGCACAAGATACACATGGAGGCTGAATACAAACCGGTGGTTCAACCTCAAAGAAGACTAAACCCAACAATGAAGGAAGTGGTGAAGAAAGAGGTGCTTAAGTTACTCGATGCAGGTATGATTTATCCTATCTCTGATAGTTCATGGGTAAGTCTGGTTCATGTGGTGCCTAAGAAAGGAGGAATGACGGTGGTGGCTAATGATAAAAATGAATTGAGACCCACCTGTACCGTCACCGGTTGGAGAATGTGCATTGACTACCGGAGGTTGAATACCGCAACAAGGAAGGATCATTTCCCATTACCATTCATGGATCAAATGATTGAGAGGTTGGCTGGCCAAGCCTTTTATTGCTTTTTGGATGGGTATTCTGGGTACAATCAGATTGCGGTGGCTCCGGAAGATCAAGAGAAGACTACCTTCACTTGTCCATTTGGTGTGTTTGCTTATAGGAGGATGCCCTTCGGGCTGTGTAATGCGCCGACGACCTTTCAAAGGTGTATGCTTTCCATCTTCTCTTACATGATAGAGAAGAACATTGAGGTATTTATGGACAACTTTTTTGTGTTTGGTAAGTTTTTTGATCAATGCTTGTTTCACTTAGATGTTGTCGTTAAAAGATGCACCGAAACTAAGCTTGTTTTAAATTGGTAAAAATGTCATTTTATGGTAACTGAAGGTATAGTTTTGGGGCATAAAATAAGTGCTAAAGGCATATAGGTGGATCAAGCTAAGATAGAGGTTATAGAGAAACTTCCCCCACCTGTTAATGTTAAGGGAGTAAGAAGTTTCTTGGGGCATGCCCGTTTCTATCGGCGTTTCATAAAAGATTTTTCTAAAATTTCAAAGCCCATCTGTAACCTCTTGGTCAAAGAAAATGAATTTAATTTTGATTCTGAATGTTTAAATGTTTTTTCTTTGATTAAAACCAAGTTGGTGACTGCACCAATAATCATTGCTCCCGATTGGGATTTACCTTTTGAACTTATGTGTGATGCAAGTGATTATGCTGTTGGTGCAGTCCTAGGCCAACGAAAGAACAAATTTTTCGATGCAATTTACTATGCAAGCAAGGTTTTAAATGAAAATCAAGTTAATTATTCAACAACTGAAAAGGAGTTGCTTGCGGTAATCTTTGCATTGGAAAAGTTTCGTTCTTATCTAATAGGCTCCAAGGTCATTGTTTTTACTGATCATGCAGCTCTGAAATATCTCTTGACTAAAGGGGATTCAAAGCCTCGGCTGTTGAGGTGGATCCTTTTGTTGCAAGAGTTTGATCTTGAGATTCGTGACAAGAAGGGAGTAGAGAACGTGGTAGCTGATCACCTCTCAAGGTCGGAAAATGATGAGGTTACAAAGAAAGAGAAGGCCATCAAGGCCGAGTTTCCTGATGAACAGCTGTTTGCTATTGGAGGAAGGCCCTGGTTTGCTGACATTGCGAACTTTAAGGCCGGTAACATAGTTCCTGATGACATGAGTTATCATCAGAGGAAAAAGTTCTTCAAAGATGCAAACCACTACGTGTGGGATGACCCTTATCTGTTTAAGTTAGGCACTGACGGTTTGATAAGACGTTGTGTTCCAGGTGAGGAAGCTCATAGTATCATGTGGCACTGTCATAGCTCAGCTTATGGGGGACACCATAGTGGAGAAAGAACCGCTGCAAAAAATTTGCAAAGTGGATTCTGGTGGCCCACCCTTTTCAAGGATTGCCACGACTTTGTTGCACGGTGTGACAAATGCCAAATGACAGCTAACATTTCAAAGAGGAATGAAATGCCCCTTTCAGGAATCATTGAAGTTGAACCATTTGATTGTTGGAGCATTGACTTTATGAGACCTTTCCCTTCCTCTTACTCTTTCTCCATATTCTTGTTTGTGTTGACTATGTCACAAAATGGGTTGAAGCGATACCATGTGTTGCTAATGATGCCAAGACTGTTGTTAACTCCCTGCAGAAGAACGTTTTCACTAGGTTTGGAACACCTAGAGGCTTGATTAGTGATGGGGGAAGCACTTTTGCAATAATTTTCTTAAAAATGTGATCAAAAAGTATAACATCAGGCATAAAGTTGCAACTCCCTATCACCCACAAACAAGTGGTCAAGCGGAGGTTTCAAACCGACAGCTGAAACAGATACTAGAGAAGACAGTTGCGTCAAATAGAAAAGATTGGTCTAAAAAATTAGATGACGCAATGTGGGCATATAGGACAACCTTTAAGACTCATCTAGGGCTTTCACCCTATCAGTTAGTATATGGGAAGGCATGTCATCTTCCAGTTGAGCTAGAACATAAAGCATACTGGGCCATTAAGGCCTTAAATTTTGATCAAGTAGCCGCTGGTAAGAAAAGACTCTTGAAACTTAATGAACTTGAGGAGATGAGGCTTAGAGCGTATGAAAATTCGCTCATCTATAAAGCCAGAACTAAAAGGTATCATGACAAAAACTTAGTATCTAGGGATATTAACTCTGGGCAACTAGTTTTGTTGTATTATTCCAGGTTGAAGCTGTTTCTTGGAAAGCTCAAGTCAAAGTGGTCTGGACCGTTCTTGGTGAAAAGTGTGTCACCTCATGGAGCTGTTGAGTTGATGACACCTGAAGGTGACCGAAGTTTCAAGGTGAATGGGCAGAGAGTTAAGCCATATCTGGGTGGCGACCTACCGAAAGCAAGGGTAAGACTTATTCTAACAGACCTCTAAGGGTCGTCAACAATCAAGCTAGTGACGGTAAAGAAGCGTTTGGTGGGAGGCAACCCACATTTTTATTTTAGGTAGTATTTCTTATTTTTATTGCTTTAAAAAAAATCAAAAACACAAAGATTTTAGCTGAAACGAACAGAGGAACAAAAATTTTCTTACCCAATACTGGGCAAAATCGTGACACGTTTTGGGCAAAACATGACACGATTTTGCCTCACCTCTGAAGCTCTTCAAAAAATTTCTAAGTTAAAATTGGGTGCCCATTTGACATTTTCAAAAACGTGTCACGATGCTGAAATCGTGACACGATTTTGGCAACCGAAATTTTTTCTAAGTCTCAATTTGGCAGCATTCGACATTGCAAAATCATAACACGTTGGCCAAAACGTGGCACGATTTCTGGGCAAGAAATTTTTTCAAAAATAGAAATCGTGACACGTTTTGCCCAAACGTGACACGATTTTGGTGGTTTTCAAAATTTTACCGTTATAAAACCAAATCGTGGCACGTTTTTGGCCAAATGTGACATGATTTCCCCAGCCTATAAATAAACCTAACACAATTTTCATTCCATTCACTTCCAAAAGTAACAAAACTCTGCCAAAATTTTCCCATAACCCTAACCTTCGAAAGTCCAACCCTTTCCTACCAAAAATCTTCATCTTTTCATTTCCAAATCACCAAATCATCACCATCAACCTTCATCATCATCCACAAACACCCAAGATCCTTCAAATTCATCATCTCCATCACAAACCCTAACCCTAACCTTCATCAACCTTTCTCCTCAAACCCTAACCATGGTGGAAACAAGAAACAAAGGTAAGGCCCCAACACAATCCCAGCCATCCAAAAAGGCCAAAACCACCCCAAACACAAACCTCCCGTCAAACCTAACCCTAACACCACACCACCACCCATCTGTTAACCATAGATTCTATAACAATGCTGCTAAAGACCGCTTCAAAGACATCTGTGGGTATAGAGTGATCCCCGAGAGAGGGTTTGATCTTACCAAACTCATATCCAACCCAAAGTTCCATCAGGTTATCACTGAAAGAAGGTGGGAGTCCCTTGTGAGCATGATCTTTGAGCAAGCCAACAAGACTGTGGGGATTGAGTTTTATTCAAATGCTAGGTTCATGGGGAGGAAGTATGTGTCTAATATGAGGGGGAAGGAGATCGACTATAGCCCGTAGAGGATCAATGAATTGCTTGAGATTATCCCACCGGAGGAGTGTGATGTGAAGAGGAGAATGGAAGAGTGCAAGAATTAGGATGATGAGAGGTGGGAAGAATTGTTGTTGCAGATTTGTGCAGAGGGTGCAAAGTGGCATGGAGGGTCACACATGTTGTTGAGGGCTGACTTTAAGCCCTATGCAAAGGCTTGGGCATCTTTTGTGGTGCAAACCTTGGAGGGCACCTCTTGTACTTCAGAGATTCCATTGCCCTGCCTGCTCACTTTGTCTGCTATTCTTGATGGTGCACCCATCAATGTTGGTGAGTTGATTGCCAACAATATTTATATGTTTGCTTTAGGTACCAAGAAGGCGCTCCCTCAATTGAGCCTTATCAATTGGCTTTGTGAGGAGCAAGAGTGTGATCTATTCGGCAATGATTTGAGTGCAGCTATGATGAAGCCGATAAATGATACCTACATGGATGGCTTCATCAAAGACTATCATGATCGATTGCATGCTATTCAGGTTACCGAGGCAGCAGCAGCAGAACAGCCACAACCATAGCCACCACGACAGCCACCTCCACCTCAGTCTATGCATGGAGTGGGGAGCAGTCAGCAGGGTACCTATGCACCCATTCATCCTATGATGCTGGACTACATGTTCGGCCACGCCAGCTGGATGAATGAGGTGTCAGATCAGGAGTATTGGAACCATCCTAGGTTTTGTCAGGAGTTCACAGAGGCGGTTTGCCTCAACAGGAGGGCGATGACGGGCTCTTTTGAGCGTTTTGATGGGTTCGAGGAGGCTCTGGACCACTATTTTGATGTCACCAGAGGTCGAGCTCAGGCTAGAGAGCAGAAGATCAGAGCCGACATTGCTGCTGGTGGAGCCCAGTCTAGGCATCACTTTGGGGAGGATTCTTATGCAGAGGAGAACCCAGCACATGGATTCCGGAGGACCAGATGCAGGATTGAGTGGACTACTGATGGTCCAACTCACTTTTATTTTTCGGTTTCTGTTTCAGCACTTTGGTTATATACTTATAATTTCATGTTTGAACAATTTTATTTGCTTGGATTAAGTTTAACTCGGTTATACCCTCCCCCTCCCCCCCCCCCCTGTTTATGTAATTGTTCCTGAACTTGTTTATTATTGATGAATTTGCTTGTTCACTTGACTTTTTACAGTTTAGTAACAAATATTTGTTCAAGTGGTATTCCAAAAGTTCAAAAGGATGAGTGACTTGTGTTTCAAAGGCGAAGTGTACAGAAGTTAAAGATAGGTAGTCACAACTCCTAGATATCATAACTGTAAGGTTCATGGCCAAATTTTATTTTTTCAATTTACTTATATAGAGTGTTCCATGCTTTTACATTTTTAGAACTTGCATTGTTTCACTACTGTCGATTAATCTTTGTCATTAGCACACTGAGGCAAAAGTGTTTGGTCATGTGAGCCTTTTGAAGCCTACCCTGATATTATTTATTATTTTATCCTTTTCTTAGCCAATTGGAGCCGGTAGGATTAGAACTTTTTGTTCGGTGACAAACTACATTACAAGCTTAGAGACTTTTAGGACTTGTCCCATATTGTTTTTTCTGAGTTAGGCATTGTAGTATGTTGTTAAATAATAAGTTTGGGGTTGCTATTGGAATTTGCAACCAACTAAGTTTGGGGTGGGGGTACTAGAGAACATAGAGAACAAAGAAAGAACATTATCATGAAAAATACACACAAAAATGGTGTATCAAAAAAAAAAGAATAGAATGAAAAAGGGACAAAACATTGAAAATCCGAGAAACTTTAAACTCGATTGTCCCAATAGTTTCAAGTATTCTCTAGTACCTTTACAAGAATTGTAGTTCCATAAGGTGAATGAATGATGGATTGAATTTTGTGCTTAACTTCCGTATGAATGCCTAACTCAAATTTTGTGTAGCCTACTTATCTAAATATTATCCCACCTTCACCTAAGCCCCGTTATAACCCGTAAAGACCTCAAAGTGTGCATTGACATTGATTTTGATTGACGTTTAAAAACTTTTCAAGCGTATGGTAATATGTAGATTGCATGTCGACTGTGTGTGAACCCTTTTCATATTGTGGCGTGGAGTTGTGAATTGGTGGATGTGTACAAGTCAAACTAGCTCATCTTTAGCTAGTGAGGTGTTGAACTTTTGGGTACTATTGCTTGATCAGGTAATTGTTATTTTACTGTCGATTGTCAGCTTTGCAAGTAAATTCCTTGAGGACAAGGAATGGTTCAAGTTTGGGGTTGTGATGACATCTCGTCATTACGTAATTTTATATGTATTTTGTTCACAAATTGGAGTCCACAAGGAAACTTATGTAGCAAAACGAGCACAAAAACTGAAGAAAATGCAAAGAGTAAAAACGTGTCACGATTTGGTGAAAACATGACACGATCTGGTAAAGGCCAAAGCATGGATTCGACATTAAGGAAAACGTGTCACGATTGGTAAAACGTGACACGATTTGAGAAACCCTAATTCAGTGTCTTGCTCCACAAGGTGAAAATGTGTCACGATTTACTTAAAACGTGACACAATTTGGGTGAATTTCTGTGCCTATTTAAGCTGAAGTCAATTCCAAAAACAAGGGTTACGAATTGAAGAGAGCAAAGTGCGATTTTGAGACTACAAGACGGCTAAGAAGGGCGATTTTTTCATCCTTCCATCATTTTGTGTATGTTTTAATTCCTCTAATGATTATGTTATTTGTTAACACCATTATGAGTAGCTAAATCCATTAGAGGTTAGGTCTGAGATGATTCTTTGTAAACCAAGTGCCATTAGAGGTTATGCATTAATGTCCGATGTGTTACTTTCTGTCATTATTTTTATGGAAACAAACCAAAATTACTGCCTAGTGGCAAACCAAAATAACTTTTATACATCCTAAGTGCCAACGTAATTGAATTATTGAGATTAAAAACAGTCCTCGTGGGATCAATATTTTTTACTACTTTGATAGTATTTGGTGCACTTGCCAAACATCTATCAGTATGCTGCAACATCAAAAGAAAACATTTCTAGTTTTACTACTTGTAGTTTGTTATTTGTTTTATCAAAACAAAAACAACGTTATAGAGTGAAACCAAAGTTCTAATATTTGCATAATTTATGGCATAACTTTTGGTCGAAACTCATTTACGTGATTGTATTTTACAGCAAACCATTGACATTAAGGCGACGATGAACAACAACCAAACATTATCTTCCTAAACGGAGTTTGCTAGCGCCACAATGTTCTATCATTAAGGCGGCAATGACAAAGTGCTGAAATATTTGATCGATGGCTTGATTATAATCGGGTTGGTAATGTGTTTTTTGGTAGTGTTCGGGATGAGTTCGGGTATGCTCCATTTACTCCATTTAAGCTTTGGATGCAAGACATGTGGCAAAACAATATCTAACGGTTGAGATTTTGAATTAAAAAACTAATGTTTGATTAATAAAAATACATAATAATCCCCTCAAAAATAACAAATTAGGTTTCCTCTTCCCCTCCTAGCAGTCACAATCAATCGTGAGACCATAGCTTCTCTTCAAAATTGAATTCAAAATCCACCAGAATTGTTAATTAAAATTACAAAAATAAAATTTGCATTAGAAAGGAATAAAGAAGAGATACGTAAAAGAAAAGTATGAATCTTAATTGAGAGAGGAGATGATGAGAGGGAAAGCTTGAGAGAAAGAGGTACGTCGAATGAAAAGAGAGGACTACTAGACTTGTTTGTACGCAGGCAGCGACGATATGAGAGAAGAAGAAAGCATGATTTGTTTGTTATTATCATGTATTTTCAGTATATAAATACTAGTTTTTTGATTTAAAATCTCAACAGTTAAATATTTTTTTGTCACATATCTTGCATCCAAAGCTTAAATGGAGTAAATGGAGCATAGCCTAAATGGAGCATACCCGAACTCGTCTGGGATTCAAACACTGACATTGAATATATTATATATTAGATTACTGCTCTTCGCCCTGCACGTTTCGCTCCCACCCAGCTGAATGGACATTAATGCCCCTGCGTTAGTTAAGTCACGCAGCGTGACTTAACTAACGCACGTTATGATGTTGTGCTACTTAAGTCACGCCGCGTTAGTTAAGTCACACAGCGTGACTTAAGTGTTTATACAGCAAAACAAAATCAAAACTCCCATATTTTGAAACTTCTCAAATACGATTTTTTTCCCTTCCAAGTGCGAATTTCACCCAACTCAAGCAAATCATCATCAAATTACGCAATTGAACAAGTAAGTGTTGCTTATTTGAAGAAATTAGATATTTTTAGGTTTTTAGAAATTTGGCTTGCATGTTAGTTTTGATGATTGTTAAAGATGAATTAAGTTAGGAATTGTATTTTAGATGTTGTTTAGAGTGAAATGTGGTAGTTTATGGTTTAGAAATTGTTAGATTTCTTAGTTGTTTGAAAATTCTACTCTATGTGGTTGGTAAAATGTCTCAATGTTTTTTTGTTTTTTGGATTGTTAATGATGAAATTAGTTAGAAATATGTTTGTTAATGTTGATTGTAGTTAGTTTAAGGACAATGTGGTAGTTTACGGATTGAATTGTTGTTGTTGATTATAAGTGTTGTTGTTGTTCAATTGTTGGAAATGTTATGCAGATATGTCTCGGAGGAATACGTCCCACAGACCGCCTGAGCAGCCTCAGGATAGGAGTGACAGATTGAGGGCAGGGAGGCTTGTCCCTACTAGTAGTGCACTGAGGGAGAAGCAAGCACTAAACCCTCCTATGGCTGGTCGAGGGAGAGGTGGGGGCACGAGACTTGCTAGAGTTGATGCTGTGGGGGGATCATCATCCCAGACGGTTCTATCCCAGACGGAGGACCAGATGCAGTATCAGCAACATTATAAGGTGTATCAGCAGGCGCATGATCAGGCGTATCATTTTCAGAAGCCTCAGCCTCACCAGTATTAGTTTGATGCTTATCAATAGCATCAGTATCAGGATCATCATGAGCAGCCTGATATTGAGCAGGAGCAGCCTGTTATTGAGGAGCCTCAATAGCATGATGATATTGAGCAGCCTGAGCAACATGATGCTGGGGGTCGTTTTCACGGGGTGCCGAGGGTGGTGTATGAGGCCGGATCGGACGGCTATGCAGGGGACCTTCTGACCTCAGGCTTTTACCTCACTTTGGTGGACATGTGGCATGCAGGATATGGATCGATGCCGATGTAAGTATATTTTAATGTTTATTTTACTTCTTTTACTATTTATACAACTTATTCTAATTATTATTTTACTTATTTAATGTTAGAATTAAAATTTATGTTAGAATATATTTAATGTTTATTTTACTTAAAATTTATTTAACGGTGTTGTTTGTTGTTTTTTGTTTTTGTATTTAAGTTTCGAAAAAAAAACATAGAGTGAAAGGTATCTCGCACGGGAAGAAGTCGAGCCTTAAGAACCTGATGATCCCTCAGGTTTGCCCATAAAATGAGTGGTTTTGGTCAGAAGTGAATATGTCGGGTCTTACTCCCCTCCTAACTAGTGGGTAAGAGAAAATCTCTCACGGATTCATTTGTGCGATGACAGAGAGATAACATGAGGAGACCAGCAGCTTCCATCTACCTGTTGGGAAGATGACCATCACACTAGATGATGTGGCGTGTCTCCTAGGCATCCCCATCAATGGGAGGCTCCTTCCTGATATAGAGTTAACCCGTGAGGAGAGGCTAGAGATGATGCAGGAGGACCTACTTTTTACAGCGGAGGCTGCCGCTAAGGAGCTGACAAAACAAGGTGCGCCTCACGTCAGTTTTGGTGTACTGAAGAGGTGCTACGAGGAGCTTTTGAATAGGTGTAATCAACTAATTGAGATTGACACACAGGAGGAGCAAGATGAGCGAGCTCGAGTTAGGCTGGCCTGCATTAAGGTGTTTTTGTTGCTCTTTCTTGGCTGGACCATTTTTTCCGGCAAGAACAGCAAAAACATTAATCTGATTTGGCTGCTTACGCTTCAAGATATGGATGAGTTGGATAGCTGGTCATGGGGTGGGATGAGACTTACTTTCCTATATGAGCAGCTATCTCTTACCTCTGACTCATCTGTGGCCTCCTGTGGTGGTTACATGACCTTGCTTGTGGTAATATTTGTTTTTCTTCTGTTTTACTTATTGGATCGTACCTGTATAGTTGTTTGTATAATACTTGTGCTGATATAAATTTGTTTCTTTGTGCTTGCAGAGATGGATTTTGGCGCACTTCACGAACATCATTCCGAGGATTGTTGATGAGGACTACGACCCTACTGTTTCCCCGCTTGTTAGTCAATGGAAACCTCCCAGGGGCTTTTCTGATTCGGGACACTACCGAGCTGCCATTGATTCGATGGACCATTCTCATGTCACTTGGAGGTCGTACGAGAGACGACGACACATCACGCCCTTTCAGTATATATGCTGGTACTCCGAATGGATCATGGCCGGCAGCGACAGGATGGTCCATCACTTGCCAAAGCGGGTTCTTAGGCAGTACAGGTATATGCAGACTATTCCAAGGCCTCCTACAGACATTGAGCTTCTTGCGGCAGATGATGTGGCCCATGCCTTCACGGAGTTTGCTCTACATGTCCTTAGCCATCAGCAAAGGGGTCATCCGGTTTCGGATTTCCAGCCGTGGGCACATATTAAGGGGTACATGAGATGGTTCGTTAAAGTATCACATCCTATTGTGAACCCCCCTGCGGCCATTCCTGACTACGCATCGGATGCCCCTCCTCGTCTTGTCCCTCCTTACGAGGAGGTTATTGTTGAGCAGCAGTGGGCCAGACATCCTCCCGACTCATACCAGATCATCAGCAACATCAGAGGCAGAGTGGACATTGCAATGAGGCATCATGATGTGTTTGGTAATCCAGAGGTTCTTCGCATCATGCAGAGCGTCCAGTCCGAGTGGAGCATGATGGAGCAGACGCCGGCTCCGCGGAGGAGGAGTAGGAGTCCACAGGATGGACCAGTATGACTTGTGTAGCCTTTTTTTTATGACATTTTGTTGGATTTGGTTGTAATCCTATTACACTTGCGCTTTTTTGCGTTTTTTATGACATTATTCGTTATGTTATTCCGTTATTTTTCGTAATATAATTATGATTTATTGCTTCATTGAATGAATGCTTGAATCAACGATGAAAAATGTATGCTTGAATGAATGTATGAAATAAGCTAGAATTGAAAAATCAGGGAAAATAGAGGTTTCTGCCTCTTCTGGTTGTCTGCACAGACTGAGCGTGAGTTACTCATGCATGTGCTAATGGTTGCGTGAGTTAACTCACGCAGTGTTTTACACGTGCGTTCTTTAAGTAACGCAGCGTTAGTTAACTAACGAATAGTTTTACACTTGCGTTAGTTAACTAACGCAAGGGCATTTTTGGCAACACTGCAGGGAGCGAGTGTTTTGTGCTGGAGGGAGAGCAGAATTTTATATATTATCCCTATCAACTAAGCTTTGGTATTGTAATCTATAATCATGCATCGAGGGGTTTGCCTTACATTTGTGTTCAAGTACCGAAATATAAAACTTAAGTACTGAGATATAGACTTTTTGCAATTTTACTTTCTTTTTTTTTTTATTTTTTTTTTTACAAAACTCTACCAGATATTGATTTCATGATATTTCTGGTGATATGGGTGTATTGCCTATAATGGTAAATTACAAAAATACCTTTAATTGTTCTCTAAAAAAAAAAAAAAAGCCCTTTAATTGGGATAATATCTTAACCGGTAAGACTCCTTAAATAATATAGATATTCAAATTTATGATATTATAATTAATGGAATAAATATGTTTTTGGTCCTTATAAATACTTTGAATTTTGTTTTTAGTCCCTACAAAATAAAATATACTTTTTAGTTCCTAAAACATTTTTTATTAAGATTTTTGTGGACCAATGCAAAAAAACTTACGGAAAATTTTATAGAGACTAAAGAATGCTGATGGAAAATTGTACAAAGACTATAAATTATGATGAAAAATTTTACAAGGTCTAAAAAATGCGATTTTATTTTGTAGGGACTAAAAGCAAAATTTAAAATATTTATAGGAATTAAAAATATATCTAAATGTTGATTTGTACATGCCAGGAAACTTAAGTGTTCTTCTTATAAATGTAAGTATCTCCACACCTATTAGAAAAATGTAACCCAAAAAATACCAACAGAAAACAATTAAACAAAAACTTGTCAATCTTCATCTACTTGAACAAGTGTGGAAATTGGAAGATTAGAAGACTAAATAAACATCAAATCTCACATTGGATAGAATTAGTGTTGTGTTAATTGAAAAAATGGAAGTTTAAAATGAATGAATCACACATAGTAGGTATACCTCTAAAGGGATGCATAATATTGTGATCAAAGTAAGCCCCGCCATGGCACAAGTCCTTGACAAAAAGAAAAAAAATACTAACAATAACATTCTTGTGGTAGAAGGCAAGATTTTTGTGGCTAAAGGAGGACGTGGAAATTTCAAATTCTTCCATGGGTTGATTCATAATAGGTTGAGGCAGAACTCACAACTCCATTGCTTGTATTGATGGAAATGGAGTTTACATCTAAAATTCTCATTTTTAAAAAAAAAATATCACAACTCACAATTCTCTTTCTCACTTAATCTCGTTGCAAGTAACGATGGTTATGACATTTTCCCGCTCTAGTTGACATATTACTGCATTTTGCTATGATCTTAAAGCAATTTTAAATAGCTATTTAAATTCAAGCATTATCATGCACACTTTAGAGGTTTTCAAAGTTATAACATGAATTAGGTTAATGTGTGATATACTTTGGAAAGTAGGCCAGCAAAAGATTTCTACTTACTTGCAAGCTATGGATCCCTAAACAATGAAGTACTAATAACCTTAAATTTCTTTGCCAAAACAAACCGGATTATTAGTAGAACTACCTATTCATTTTTGAAGAGACCAAATTATTTATTTCATGGCTCTTGTTTTTCTCTTTTTAAGTATAGACTAATTTTTTATGGTTTAGTCTATAATTTTTCTTTTATTTTTTATAACCAAGTTCTACCAACACTTATGATTTTATCTAAGTCCAAAGAAATTAAATAGATTTTGTCAAAAATGAAAAGAAATTAAATACATATATCAGTATGGGTTCAAAAACTTGTGACATGTTTCATCACCAAAACAACAAATAATAATTGCATGAAGGTTCAAATTGGGTTAGCAAAGGTTAGTAATTAATAAAGGTTTGCTTGAAAAGGTTCAGAGTATCGAACAATTGCATCATGTGTATGATAATAATAATAAGGCCAATAGAACCATTGAAAAATCCAGAAAAATAACATTCAGACATATGAGGAAAATATTAAAATAAAAATGTAACAAACATGATATGAGTATATAGATGTCTAATTTTTTTCCTTCATTATTTAAAAAGTGTAACAAACTAAATGAGTGTATCTATACTTACTTTTTATTATCTCAATTATACTCTTAAACAACTTTTTTATAATAAAAATTGTTGTTGGTGTTATTAAAAAAATAAGAATTTAGATTACATTTTTTTGTTATATTGTTGGTGTCGTTGAGATAGATAATCATGATTAGTTTGATTTGTTATAAAAAAATTTATTACATGATTTGTTATAATTTGAAAGAAAAAAACATTTATATTTTATACTTTTAATAAAAATCAAAATTTCATGATACAATTATTTTACACTTAACAAAAAATACAATTATTTTCCACAAACAAAGGAAGTAAGTTTGTTTTGTTGTTTCTTCCATAGGAAGTAAGTTTGTTTTGTTGTTTCTTCCTTTATCATTGTAACAAAACAAAAAAAAAAAAATGAATTAATTTTCTTCGGATGGGATAAACCTAACATTCAATACTCTCTTCTCTGCAAAGGTGACACGGTGAAGGCAACTGCACACGGCGGTGACAAGAGTAGTAAGATGAATAGCAACTCCGTTCCTCTGAGTGTCGCTAAATTTATTTTATATGATATGTTATGTGTGTGAGAATTTCTTGTATTATCAATATTTTTTGTATGGTATAAATTTCTTATATTGCATGCATGAATTTCTTTTATATGTGTACGGTATGAATTTCTTATATCATTGATAATAATAATAATAATAATAATAATAATAATAATAATAATAATAATAATAATAATAATAATAATAATAATAATAATAATAATAATAATAATAATAATAATAATAATAATAATAATAATAATAATAATAATAATAATAATGTGTTGGCGATTGCGGTGCAGATGCAAATATTCATAAACATGAGGCATGGAATGGTGACGTTCCCCTTAATGGTTAATAGTTCAGACACGATACTCAGCGTTCAAAAGAAGATTCGTTACATTGAAAAGATGCCGGTGCACGATCAAGAACTGTACTTTTCCGGTATACCACTACATTACCGTCGGACCCTTGCCAGTTACAGCATACAAGACAAATCAACTATTGACCTCATTTTTCGTGTCATGGCGGACTAGATGACCATCGCCGATTACTACATCTAAGAATAGTCTTTGATTTTTGCATTTCTTTTTTAGGATTTGACTTTTGTTCTTTTTGTTTTGTTTTGTTTTGTCTTGCCTTCTTGAGCTTTATAATGATTTCTTTTACTTTGGATAATTTTCAGTAATTAAGGAAACATATTTACTTTTCAGCTGAAATCGTACAATAATTTTTTGTTTTTTTTTTTTTTTTAAGGACGATCTTATGAAATTTCATAGTCTACTGGTATAGGTATTATAGAACATCTTTTTTTAGAGTACATTATAGAACATCTTTTGTTATGGTAGCTAATGTTAGTCTTGGTCTATTTTCGATGGATTTATGAGTCTACGACGTCTTATATATAAACTATGGATATGTTTAAATATGAATAGTGAAATTGAATAATAAGGTATAGTGATAATTTTTGTTTTCTTTGGTGTTATCTCTCTGATGAGAAGGATATTCTCATAATTTAAAGTTCGGTGTTAACTGTTAAGTAAAATTGGTTAAGAATTGATCAATCAAAACGTAAATTTGGGTTCCCTTTGACGATTCGTTTTAAGCAGAACTTATTAGCCGGTTGAGTTCATTCACTTGTTAAAATTAAATGTATGACAATTCAGGGGTAAAATAATTAAAACAAAAGAGGTAAAAGGAAAAAGGAAAATAGGGGGAAAAGTATTTGAAGGGAAAATCAAACATGTTCTGATGACCCGTTCAACCCATTTCCAGTCCATCCTGTATTTTAGCCATACTCATTCAAGTTTGAAAGTTGCTTTTTTGACAAGGAATACTTCCAATTGACACATGGAAATGACTTTAAAGCCCCTGGCGGTAGTTAACTACCGCTGGATGATACGCCGGCTGTTAACTGTCGCTGGGACCCAGCGGTTGTTAACTACTGCTGGTGTCTTTCCCACCAAAACCAGAAACCCCTACCTCACCTATTCACTCATCACCTTTCTCATTCCATTCCATTCCTATACCATACCCAAAAAAAAAAACCCCATTTCCAATTTTTGTGTCAAAATCATGTCTCCAAATCATTGCTGATCGATTGCTAAGACGTTTCTACACACAAAATGCATCAAAGAACATGTATTACAACGTTAAAATCCATTGCATTTGATTGATTTTTCTGGTTTTTTTGTTCTGACACGCGTTGTAGCGGCAGTTAACTACTGCTGGGAGTGAGCGGCTGTTAACTGCCGTTGGGGACTTAGAAAATTGAAAATTTTCTAAGTGGCAGTAGCTACTGCCCAAATTTTTTTTCCCATTTTTTTTTTCTTTTGTTTTTTTTGTTTGTTTATGTTAATATATGATATTAGATAGATGTTTATTAATTAGTTTAGTAATTATATGTTGTTTATTAATTAGTTTTGATATTAGATAGATAATGTTGAGAAAAAGCAAATTTCTTATTCCTTGTCAAATAAGCAACTTTTTTGTTGTTTATTTATAGATAATGTCGATTCCATTAAGGTTGAAGCTCCCGCTAAGGTCCGACGGCTCATTTCTTTTCAACCCAAGACACATGGAAAGATAAAAACGAATTGCTCGGTTGGGTCCGTCGACAAGCAAATAGGGCTGGATTTACGGTTATCATTAGGAGATCTTGTGAAGGAAGAAATGCTATGTTGGAGTTGGTTTGTGAACGGAGCGGCGAGCACAAAGTACCGAAGACAAAAGTGAAGAATGAAACAATTGGATCAAGAAAGTGTGGGTGTTTGTTCAAGGTGCGTGGATATGTCGTTAGGGAAGACAATGCTTGGAAATTGGCCATTCTTAATGGCGTTCACAACCATGAGATGGTTCCGTATGTAGCAGGCCACTTCTTGCCAGAAGATTAACGGAGGACGACAAGAAGATTGTACATGACTTGACCGATTCTTCGGTGAAACCAAAAAATATTTTGACAAACTTGAGGAATAAAAGGAAAGAGTCCATGACAAATATCAAGCAAGTCTACAATGAACGTCATAAATTCAAAAAGGCAAAAAGGGGTGACTTGACGGAGATGCAATATCTAATTACAAAGTTGGAAGAGAATGGATATGTTTATTACGTAAGAGAAAAAAAGGAAAGTCAAACTGTTCAAGACATATTTTGGACTCATCCAACTTCGGTAAAGTTGTTTAACACTTTTCCTACTGTTTTGATAATGGATTCCACGTACAAAACCAACTTGTATAGGATGCCATTGTTTGAAATAGTTGGAGTCACCTCAACCTATTTGACATATTCGGTTGGTTTTGCATTTATGACGTCCGAGAAGGATCATAACTTTACTTGGGCTTTGCAAATGTTGCTTAAACTTCTTGGACCAAATAGTGATATGCCTAAGGTGGTAGTGATCGACAGGGACACGGGTATGATGAATGCCGTAAATAATGTTCTCCCCGGTAGTAGTGCAATACTTTGTTATTTCCATGTTGGCAAAAATGTTAGATCAAGAATCATCACAGATTGCAAAGTTAAACAAAACGTTGTTGTGGTGGATGGCCAAAAGAAGATTGTCGACGAGGAGAAGCATAGTAAGTTGGTTGATACCATATTTGATGCATGGGAAAAATTGGTTGAATCTCCTACTCAAGAGTTATATGCGGCTAATCTAGTGGAATTCCAAGATGCTTGTAAGGATCATCCAAAGTTTCTTAACTATGTTCAAGAAACCATATTGAACCCTTTTAAGGACAAACTAGTGAGGGCATGGACGGACCTTGTGTTACATCTTGGGTGTAGGACCACGAATAGAGTTGAAGGAGCTGATGGTGTGGTGAAGGAATATTTGTCCACCTCCAAGGGTGATTTGGGTACTTGTTGGCATAAAATTGATGAGATGTTGGCAAACCAATTTGAGGAGATACAATCATCGTTTGGTAGGAGCGTTACGGTCTTGGAACATCGATACAAAGATGTCACTTTGTACTCCGGGTTGGGTGGTCACGTGTCTAGACAAGCCATGAATTTTATTTTTGTGGAAGATGAGTGTGCTAGGAGAACCTTGTGCATTGAGAAGAAAACTTGTGGTTGTGTTCAAAGGACGTCGTATGGCCTACCTTGTGCATGCTTCATTGCTATGAAAATCCGTCACAACATGCCCATTCGATTGGATGAGATACGCCCGCATTGGCATAAGTTGTACATGGGTGAAGAACAAAGTAATGAAGATTTGTTTTCGGTCGCGGAGGAGTGGCATGGTATCCAAGAACGTCTCCAAAGAGTTCTGTTCCAAATGAAACTAGAAATCAAAGAGGTTTTGCGGTTGTTAGCGTTTCCGGAGACCACATTGTTGACATTTCCAGATATGGGACACATCGTTGCATCATGTTACAATAGGTCGGTGTTAGAGATGACTACATGGAAAGACTACATCTCCGAGACTTTTTTCCCACTTAGAGGATGGCCTCCGGTTAACCCGAAAAGCAACATGATTTGCCTTGGTCTAATCCCAAATCATTTTGTCCTTCTTTCATTAAAAGATGGTTGCCCACTACCTCCAACATCCCCGGAGTGGAGAAATCACAGGAGCGAAGAGGCGGCAACATGGGAGGATGAATTCTTGGATCAGCACGATCGTTTCCAAACACTCATGGACATTGAGGTCAAAGAGAGACCGGTTCCACCAAAAGAGCCAACAAATGAAGACAATCCAATTATGTTTGATGACACTCCGGTTAAAGCACACACCGAATTTGAAGATGTTCTAGAACATTTAGATGATTTGCTTTTATTAGATGAAATGTGACACTTTTTGGTCGGTGTTAATCCGTTTTTTGGTTGATACACGCCGACGTATTTTTTTGGATATATAATGTAATGACCAATTTTTTGGGTGATATAATATAACTAACCTTCAACTATTTATATGTATATCAATATATTTGAGTTTCGCATTTATTAGTAATTAATGTACATTACGTGTAATGTTTTGCATAATGTGGAAAATTTGATGAATTTCAAACAATTGTTAAACGTTAACGCATTATCGGTTTGGTGTAATGTAACCGAATAATTGATAAACTATGAAATGTTGATGTTTATGATTGCTGGATGTTGTTGTTTCGGTTTGATTTCCTCCAGAATTGCCGTTTGAAATTACAGGTAAAACAGGACACATTTCCTGGGCAAAACCAGTTACAGACTGCACTGGTTCTGTAACTGATGTGAGCGGTAGTTAACAACCGTTGGGTACCAGCGGCTGTTAACAGCCGGCGTGTTTCCCAGCGGTAGTTAACAACCGCCAGGGGCAATATGGTCATTTCCATGTGTCAATTGGAAGTATTCTATGTCAAAAAAGCAATTTTCTTCAAGTTTAGGTTCAATCTAAGCCAACCCATTTAAACTCGAAGTGGTTTGACTAGAATAATAGGTTTATAATTTTAAATTAATGAATCCGTGAATCATATGCATTAAAAAAAAATGTTACATCACTTATTTTTTTAATATAGTTTAAGACTTTTTTTAAAAGGGATGGTAAGACTTTTAGGTGTTAATCGTGAAGTGTTTCAAATAAATTCAAGAGTAAATAATCATTTTAGTCTCTAACTCTACATCTCGCTGTCATAAAGATCCGTGACTTAGGATTAAATACAAAGTAGTGCCTGAATGTGCACTTTAGTCTTCGATGTTAAATAATTATGTTTATTTTTTATGAAATGCTAAATAATTATGTTAACTGATGATGTGGCAAAGATTTTATGCTGACAGTGAGTATGAGGTGTCATAAGGACTAAAGTGAAAGTAGAAAATCGTCACTTGGTCCCTTAACGGAAAATCAATGTTCTCGTATTAAATCTTAAATCCCAAATTCAATCTGTAAGTCTCATCTAATTCTCTCTTTGGTTCAAAAATCAAATATTCCATTAAACATAAAAAACGAATCACATGATGATGAGCGTACATGTGGATATGATATTAACTAAGATGAATATATGCTTTGTGATCCTAATACTATGCATGCGTTCATATCTTCTTTATGTTGAACGTATATCTTACCCTCTAGTGGCTTTTTGGTTGCCTACATCCTCGTGGTGTAGACGTGCAGGTTGAGGACGCCTAACTGATGGGAGTATCCAAGGACGGCTTAACGCCTTCTCGTCTTTTTTATAGCTTTTGCTTTGGATTCTTAACTAACCGTGCTCTGATTAGGATGTTGGGATATTTTATTTATGTTTGAGGAACCATTGAGTTCGTTATGTTGATGTATCTGAGATTTTGAGATTATGACTTTATGTTGTTTTGAGATGTATTTTCGCTGCGGCTGTTTATGAAATTGTATAACCTTTACATGTTCTGGATTAATGATGACGCAACACCTTGAAGTTAATTGACTTATTGTTGAATTATTATTTTACTTATGAGGTAGGACCATGTGCATTAAAGCGTTTTTGTTGCTCATGGTTGGCCTCACCATTTTCGCCAACAAGAACAGCAAAAACGTTCATCTAAAATGGCTAACGGCGCTGCAGGACTTGGACATGGTGTGCGAGTGTTCCTGGGTGGGATGACACTTGCTTTTCTCTACACCTAACTTTCTCTTGATATGGACCCTATGGTTGGCGCCGTTGGCGGTTACATGACTCTACTTGAGGTAATATATATTTTTTATTCTTTCCGAGGAAGCTTGTTAAGGACTACGATCGTGCTGGCCTGCTTGCCGCCATATGGAAACCCCCCCAGGGGCCATTCTGATCCTTCACATTACTGAGGCATCATTGATCTGATGGTGAACGCTGATGTACTTTGGAGGATCGACGAGACATCACGACATCTGTTGATACTCCATTTTGATCATGGTCGGCAAAGATAGGGCGTGCTTTCACTTGCTGGAGCGGGTTCTTAAGCAGTACGGCTATATCCAGACCATTCCTAGATCTCCTACGACGATTAGGGCTCTTGAGCCAGGGGATATGGATGTGGCCTTTCAGGATTTTATGGTCCATGTCCTTGACCAGGCGCAGAGGGGTCGGCAAACAAGAGCGAGGAAGTCGTGGAAGTATGAGGAGGGGTACATCACATGGTTCTACCGTGTATCTCATCCTATGATGAGCGACCATGCGCCTGTTGCTGAATACACAACTCATGTCCCTTCTTAAGAGGAGGTTATTGGTGAGCAACAGTGGACCAGACAGCTTCACCCACTCCAGGTTATTTCGAACATCAGAGCCAGAGTGAATAGTGCAATGGGGCATCCTGATGTGTTTTCATCTCATGTCTTTACCTGTGTGTTGCAAGACATCCAGTCGGAGTATAACATTTTTTTGGAGATGCCAGTTCCCCGGAGGAGGACTAGGAGTCGTAGTCCACATGAGTATGATTTATTTTTTTAGTGTTTTCCTGACATTTTGGCTGATTTTGATGTAATATATTTACACTTGCGCCTTTGAGTTTTTTATGACATTTTCATTTGTTTTTCGATTTAATTTTGCGTATTTTCATTTTGATTGACTTTGCGTATTTTTTTAACTTTGAACGAATGATTGAATAAATAGATTAAAAAGGGATGAAAATGGATGAATGAGTATATGAAAGTTGAATGAATGAAGGAAAATATGAAGAGAGAGAAAAAAAAAACCAATTCTGTTCTGTCAAATAACGCAGGCAGAACGTGACTTAACTCTTAAGCCATGTTGGGGGGTATTATTGTCAGAATACATGGGAAAGAGCAATTTTAAATGGGAGAAGAGCAATTTTCTAGTTGTGACTTAACTCTTAAGGCACGTTGGGGGTATTATTGTCAGAACACATGGGAAAGAGCAATTTTAAATGGTTAAAGAGCAATTTTCTAAAACCTAATATTCAATACTGGCCGATAGAAAACCCAACATACATTCAAAACTCTCTTCTCTTCTCTGCGACGGTGACGCGGCGAAGGAATCTACAGGGCGGTGACCAGAGTCAGAGTAGTAAGATGAATAGCAGCTCCGTTCCTGTGAGTGTCAGTTAAATTTTGTATATGTTTTATATGTGTTTGTATCAATTTCTTGTATTGCATGCATGTTTCGATTTTCGTTTATATGTGTAATCTCTTGTTTTATTTTATTCTTGCTTCAAAGTCTAAATTTATGATTTTGTTTTCTTTTGTCATTGATTAATAATAATGTGTTGGCAATTGCGGTGCAGATGCAAATATTCATAAACATCGAGTATGGAATGAAGACGTTCCCCCTGATGGTTATGAGTTCAGACACGATACTCAGCGTGCAAGAGAAGATTCGTGACACGGAAAAGATCCCAGTACACGAGCAAGAACTGTTCTTTTCCGTTACACCACTAGATTACCGCCGGACCCTTGCCAGTTACAACATACAAGACAAGTCAACTATTGACCTCATGTTCCGCATGATGGCGGACTAGATGATCTTCGTAACATCGTTGATTACTACATCCAAGAGTACTCAAACATTTTAATAGTCTTTGAATTTGCATTTCTTTTTAATGTCCTGAGCTGTATAATGATTTCACACTAGCTGAAATCATACAGTTATTCTGTTTCTTTTGTCGCAAGTATGATTCAATTGAAAAGAGTCTTGAATCCACTACCTGTGTTGAAATAAAAGTGGTGAATTGAAAAGATAGACAAATTTACATTACCTTAGTAGTCATGGCAGACTGTTAGTGATGAGATAGTACAGGAAGAGAAAAAGTGTGATTCTAGTGTTTTGATTGTTTTTAAAGTAGGTGTGTGAAATACTCTGCAGCATGTGAATGAAATATTTTGGGTGTTTTAATTTTATTTTGTATTAAAAAATATTTCTAAGGGTGATTTTAATTTGTCAAAAACAAATTAGTGGGTTTGTAAGTTACGAGATTTGCCTAAAAAAAACATAGATTAAGCGAGTCATGTGTCATTCACATGTGCCTTTGTTATGTGCGTTATCTCTCTCTCTCTCTTCCTCGTATTTCTCAGTTACGGCCACTCATCTTCTTTCTTCTTTCTGTTGTTGTTCGCCGGCTTGAGCACGGGGTCGCCTCGTTTTCAACTGAAGCTGTACTCTATTTCTGTTGTAGATAGATGTAATGACTCCTGTTATAGTCTGATTGAGGCTTGAGTGATTTGAATCCACTCCAAGTGTTTCAAAAGAAAGGGGATGAATATATATATATATATAGATGAAATTAAATAATATGTTTGATTCTGAGTTAGAGTGAAGTCATATTGTTAGTGAGCCCTGGTCAAGTCTCTGATACTGAGGTCTCAATAGGTTTCAAAAACCTTTAATAAAGCTAACATTCTTAATTTTGGAACTAATGTACTGGCTAGGTGAATGAACTAATGTAGTAGCCAGGTGAATTTGAACCCAATGAACAAGAAGGAATTGTTAGTTATGATGGCATTGTTTTGGAACTAGTGTAGTAGTACATGAAGAACTAGGCAGTACATGATCTAATAACAGAGATTAGATATTTGTTACCAGATAGTCCACAAGTCTTAGCTAGCTCAACCGGTGCTGAAATAGTTAAATCGTGACCTTGGGTTCGAACCAAAAATCCTCCACTTACGTGTGAGTTTTCAAATGGTATTATCATTCTGTCTATCTAAAACAGAAATGAAAGGATAATGATGATGGCATTGTAATTAAAATTTTCTGCGAATGAAGATACAAGCATTAGCTGAAATTGTAGTCTACTTCTGTTATAGATAGATGTAGTAACTGTTGCAGTATAGTCTCATTGAAGCTTATTTGCAGCACCAAAGTATCATCACCCCGTGTTAGAAAAATGTGGTGAATATGATAGAATTTAAGAGACATTTGTCATTCTGGGGGACACATTTACATGTTTGATTTAGAATTAGAACCAATCCAGATTGTTAGTGAGCCTTGGTGTATAGTCTATGATGGCATTGTAGTAAACAGGGTGACTCTGCTAAAATCCAGGGTCGCGGCAGAAGATAAATTGTTAAATTGATTCATGCAAGGATAACATATGTGTCTTTTGATAACATTAATGACTATCTTACAATCGACTCAAGGAAACTTGAACTCCGTCTTTTGATGTATTTAACATATGTGTTATGAGATACACCCTCCGGTCACTAATATAAGCAAAAGTTAACATTTTAGATTCATTCATTAAATGACGTATGTGGTCTATAATAAAGACTATATACATCATTAATTGAATGAATGTAAAATGTAAATTTTTGCTTATATTAGTGACCAGAGGGTGTAAAGTTTTGGCTTGGGAGATGGGAGTCTTTTTTCGAGTTTCGATATCGATAGATATTATGTTAGCTGGGGTTTTTGTATTTTACCCTATTTAGGGGTGGTAGTCGCATATTTACGATGCCTTTGTATTTTTGTTTTTTCGTCCTTTTGTACTTCTTATACGAGTGTGGTAACAAATCCGTGTTCATGGTCATGGTTTTGAGCATGTATTGTTTGAATTTGATAGTCAAGTTAATCTTGTAAATGCCATTCTCAAAGCTTCAACTTTTGATGATGAGTTAGATTGTCTATTATCTCAGTGTAGGGATTTTTATTTTTCTCAAGCTAGTTACAATCTAGCTTTCATCCGGAGACAAGTGAATATAATTGCTCACTATATAAGATGAATATGAAGCACGGATACGGACACGGACACCGGACACGACACGGACACCGACTCGCCGACACAGCTAAATTTTTTAAAAAATCACAAAATGCAGTGTAATTATATGTGTCGGTGTCGTGTCGGTGTCGGACACGACACTTGTCTGACACGGGGACACGCCTTATCCAAGGAGTGTCCGTGCTTCATAATGTCAATATCTGAATCTATCCCCGTTAATTATTAATGGGTTAAATATGTTTTTGGTTCCTATAAAATTGCGACCTTCTAAGTTTAGTCCTTACTTAATTTTAATAGCTTTTTTAATCCCTACACAAAAAAAAAATTTACTTATAATTTTAGTCCCTGCTAAAATAAAATAATAGCTTTTTTAATCCCTACAAAAAAAAAATTACTTATAATTTTAGTCCCTGCTAAAATAAATTTTGTTTAATTATCCTTAAACTCATAAATTTTTTAACGATTCCTTTTATACAAGTTTAGAACACTATGAAAGGTTCATTTACTAAAATCTATAATTTTTTAACATGAAATAAATTAAATATGAATTTTTTAAAACGACAAAAGTTTAAGATATAAGTAACAAAAATATGGACGTAGAAATCAAATTTTTGCGATATTTTTTTCGGAGGACCTTTTACTAACGTTCTTAACACGCCTGTAAAAAATTGTTGAAAAACTTAAGAGTTTAAGCATAAATTAAACAAATTTGGATTGAGTAAGGACTAATATTGAGTGCATAAATTTTTTGTAGGGATTAAAATTGTTATTAAAATTAAGTAAGGACTAAACTTACAAGGTCACAATTTTGTAGGGACCAAAAACATAACCCATTATTAATCTATTATCACTCTTAATTGTATTTTGCTTTTCATACTTTGCGATGAAACCAAATAAACTCATTTGGACTCTACAAAAAAAAAAAAAAACGGGTAAAATAGTAAGAACTATAACTAACTTTGTTGTGTCACCGCAGTTAGGTGTTGCTGTAGATAGCCTTTCCTAGTCTTTCATGTAACTTACTTTCTATTGATAACAAATCTCAAAACAAAATTCAGAGCTGAATACACAATCTCTCTCAACTTTCTATGGCTTTATCGCTTTTCTGTTATGGTATATAGAGCTTTCTAGTTCCATTTCTACGGCTTCCGAGTCTGATTCTTCTCAAACACCATCACTGGTGCCTCCACCTATGCCAACTCCATCATCGCTAGTTACTTTTCGTACTTCAAAGAACGTTTTCAAAACGTCCGTACAACAAATTACGTTGTTCGCTGTGTTCATGCAACCACAATTGCATCACACTGCAATTGAGGTCTGATCTTCAATCACGGGTATGAACTTTCGCAACGGCATCAGCTTTCGCATCAGACCATTGTAACAGTCGCACCAATATACCTCTCTACTTGTTCATCGAAATTCTCTCAGGAAAAAAAAAATTCAGACCCCCAAACCCCTTATCTCTTTCAGAAAATATTGACATTTTTAAGCCTGTCTGAAATTCTTTTTTTTTTTTTTTTCATCTAATTGTTTTAAAAAAAGTAGTTAAAAAATACAAATTAAAGTAAGAGCACACATCAAATATTAAGTCTAGCAGCAATGAAATTAAAATTGTATGGAGTAATATTATAGACCAGAAGTAGCAAATACGTAGAAATTGTATCGGGAAGCATATGCAACTTCCCCCAATATTACAAACTAGTAAAATAGATAAAGACACAAGAAAATATATAAAGACACACATCAACGGGGTCCATCTTCAATCCTAATCGTCGCTCTCCACCTCCTCTTCACCATAAATTGGGTAAGGGTCATCATCGTCGTTCAGAAACGGCACTCCTGTGTGGGCAGGCTCTTCAACTTGCACATGCTCACCTGAACTCCCAGCACGTGCTTGCTTAAATTGGTCCAATTGCTCCTCATATATATGATCGTTTTCGTTCAAGCAATTCTTGCACAAGGGCCACCCGACTCGCCATTTATTGTATGAGCTGCTCTTGAATCAATTTTTGAATCAGCTCGCGCATTTCATGGGTCGGCTCAGGCTGGTGTAGGGATCCCTCACCATGATTTAGGGTAAGCCTGAGGGATGTGCAATTCCCTTCTGGTAGTTGACAGCTAAGTTACCAGCTCCATATAACTTCCCTTTAGATTTATCGCTGGCAACATTAGTCCAAGTTTGGAGGGTCAAACCATGATCAACTGATGCTCCTTGGGAAAGAGCCTCAACTAGTAGCTTCCTATCATACTCCTCCTGTATAAATAATAACAAAATAGTTAAAAGATAAATACCAACTAGTTTTTAAAACTTAATAAAACAATTGAGAATAATTGCAATATACTCCCTCCGTCCCAAAATCTAAGCAAAAATCAGTCAACATAAATTGATGTATTTTGTACAAATTTTGAACCAAATACATTAACTTTTGTTGACCAATTTTTTCTTACATTTTGGGACGGAGGGAGTAATTATCAAAGATTACCTGCATTTTCTTACATTTTTTCTTAAAAGATCACAATATTGGTCGGACGTGTGTTTGTGTGTTTCTTTATGAATCTTATTTATAAACGGCTCTCTGTCGAGCCTCCTCCTGACCTATTTTATTCAAGAAATAAAATTATTAATTAATTTAACATTAAATTTTATGGTCATATGCATAAATTTATTAGTATTAATTTAAAACAATCAAATTTAAATATGATATGGAAAAATATTTAAAAGTTTATTATTTTTACCAATCGTTTAACATGATCTGGATTGCTAATGCAGCGTCCGGTGTGAATACATTAATGTTGAATGAACCTAATTAAATTAGGGTCATTAAAAATGTTGACCAAAACACATTGATAAAGTTATCAAACATTTTATTTTAGACCAAATACATTAATGTTGAATGAACATTAAATTGGGGTCATTAAATTTTTTGACCAAAACACATTAATAAATTTATCGAACATTAAATTTTTTGACCAAAACACTTTCTTATTTATAAATGTGACCGAAGATAAGTTTGATTGTTCAGACAAACATACATTCAAAACTCTCTTCTCTGCGAAGGTAACTGCACGGCGGTGAACAGAGTAGTAAGATGAATAGCAGCAGCTCCGTTTCTGTAAGTGTCGTAAAATTTTATATGAATTTCTTTTACATGTGTATGATGGTATATATGAATTTGTGGCATGATAATAAATTTTGCAAGGGATTTTGTATTCTTGCGGTGCAGATGCAAATATTCATAGACATCATGTTTGAAAACAAGAGGTTCCCTCTGATGGTTAAGAGTTCAGACACGATACTTGATGTGAAGAAGAAGATTCGGGACAAGGAAGGGATCCCAGTTCACGGATATGACTTGTTCTTTGACAATACGGCGCTGTGTTCCAACCACCGCACCCTTGCTGATTGCAACATCCAAGATAATTCAACTATTGACCTCGTTGTCCGTATCATGGCGGATTAGATCACCACCTCATCGTGCTGCCATCGGCGACCCTATAAATGAAATCAAACATTTTTACAGTACTTTTGTTCTTTTTGTTGCTGTATAATGATTTCTTTTACTTGGAATGATTTTCAGCATTTAAGGAAACATATTTACTTTTTAACATTAGCTGTTTTTTTTTTGTCTTGAATAAATTCCCTGTGTTTGGTTTATTTGTGATTCTTTGAGTGAGATAAATTTACATAATCTGAGTAGGCAGATTGTTGGTGATAGTACATGAAGAGAAAAAGTCTAGTGTTTTGATTGTTTTTAAAGTTGGTGAGTGAAATGAAATACTCTGCAGCATGTGAATGAAATATTTTGAGTGTGTTTGTAAGTTAGGAGAATTGCCTAAAAAAATCAACAAATTAGGGGCATATCAAGTGAGAATGACATTTGTGTATGAGATTAAAACATAGGTTAAGTGAGTCATTCACATGTGCCTTTGTTATGTCTGTTCTCTCTCTCTCTCTCTCTCTCTCTCTCTCTCTCTCTCTCTCTCTCTCTCTCTCTCTCTCTCTCTCTCTGTCGCATTTCTCAGTTACGGCCACTCATCTTCTTTCCTCTTTCTGTTGTTGTTTGCTGGCTTGAACATGGGGTCACCTCGTTTTCAACTGAAGTTGTACTCTATTTCTGTTGTAGATAGATGTAAGTCTGATTGAGGCTTGAGTGATTTGAATCCACTCCAAGTGTTTCAAAAGAAAATGGTAAATATAGATGAAATTAAAGTATGTTTGATTCTGAGTTAGAGTGAAGTCATATTGTTAGTGAGCTTTGGTCAGGTCTCTGTTACGAATCAGAGAATCCCAAGGATAATAGTCATAGTGATCCGCGAGGAAGAGTGCATAGCGATATTCATGAGGTAAGTAACCATAGAGACTCATAGGAGAATCAATAGATTGATAAAAGATATATGAAATGATACATGAGTGTTCCTATATATAGAGTTTAGTTGTGTAACTAACTCTAACTAACTCTTAACCAAGCTACTAACTCTAGTTTACCTATCAACTAACCATAGTTGATTATTCATACTCTAATAGTCCCCCTCAAACTCAAAGTGGGAATTTTACCAATTTGAGTTTGAAACACAATGAAGATTACAATTTATTCTTACTAAAGTAACTAAGTAAAATGGGGTAAAACTAACAAATGACTTAAAAAAAAAAAAATGAAAACATAGGAAGCCAATATTGAAGCCCAACAATTTGATGAAGTCCAGGCCCAATGTGAAAATCTGATCCTCTCATAGCCAAAGCTCTAAACAGAAGAAAGGAGAAACACAAGACTGCTATCAGAACCTTCTGTAGCGTGTACCAAATGTGCTTTTTGATAATCACTTTTAAACTGATGATGCAAAATAACTGATGCAAAGAGTGCTTCAGTAAGGCTTCTGTATAACTGATGCAAAGCGTGCTTCAGTAAGGCTTTTCTACCAGAAAACAGCTTTTCCAAAAAAAAACTGAATCAAAAGAACTTCTCCATAACACGCTTCAAGCTTCTATGAATGCTCTGTCCAATGCGTAGCTTGCGCTTCCTCTCTGTGATCTCTATCCCACGGTATCCACCACAAACGGAATTGGATTCGTCGAAGAGCTTTGAAAGCGAAGAACTGCAAACATGAACCAAATCTTCCGCCGGGATCGAAATCGACGATAAATTCGTCATGTAATTCAAAAATGCGAACCTGATTGTTGAGAGCAGAAACGAGTTGTTCAGCCTGTTTTCCGGCGAACAACCACAAGGCGAAAGGCCTCACGGCGGCGACGCCGTAAACATAGCTCCTCAATCTCACCGGTAATGTGTCGATGACGAAATCTTCCGATTTCGCGAACGCTTCAGGAACGACGAACGGATTCTGTATTTTCTTGATTGCTTCAGAAATCACAAATGTTGTTTCATGATGATTCGTTGTCTTGTCGCCTTCCGAAGCTGCAAAGGCAAATTCGTCGTCATCGACGATGTTGCTGCAAGGTTCAGAGAGAGCGCAAGAAATTTCACCAATCATGATGGAGATTCCATCAAATTCTGGTGTGATCGAAGGATTTGAAACGGGTTTGATTGGACTGCTGAAACTACCGAAATTAAACACAGAATGTGAATCTTTCAGAATTGCAGAACCAGAGGATGTGAGGACTGCATCATCAGATTCTTCGTCTTCATCAATTTCTGAATCGAAAGCGGAAGCAACATCATCATCTTTATCCCTAGGGTATCGCTCTGATACCATGTTACGAATCAGAGAATCCCAAGGATAATAGTCATAGTGATCCGCGAGGAAGAGTGCATAGCGATATTCATGAGGTAAGTAACCATAGAGACTCATAGGAGAATCAATAGATTGATAAAAGATATATGAAATGATACATGAGTGTTCCTATATATAGAGTTTAGTTGTGTAACTAACTCTAACTAACTCTTAACCAAGCTACTAACTCTAGTTTACCTATCAACTAACCATAGTTGATTATTCATACTCTAATAGTCTCTGATACTGAGGTCTCAATAGGTTTCTAAGACCTTCAATAAAGCTAACATTGTTAATTTTGGAACTAATGTAGTAGCCAGGTGAATTTGAACCCAATGAACAAGAATGAATTGGAACTAATGAAGCTATGATGCCATTGTTTTGGAACTAGTGTAGTAGTACATGAAGAACTCGGGGTATAGGAATCATTTTGAGCAGAAAGGAAATACGTGCAACAAAATACAAGGCAGTACATGATCTAATAATAGAGATTAGACATTTTTGACCAGATAGTCCAGAAGTCTTAGTTCGACTGGTGCTGAAATTGTTAAACCGTGACCTTGGGTTCGAACCCAAAATCCTCCACTTATGTGTGAGTTTTCAAATGTTATTATCATTCCGTCTTTCTAAAAAATGAAAGGATAGTGATGATGGCATTGTAGTTAAAATTGTCTGCAATTGAAGATACATACATTAGCCGAAATTGTAGTATATTTCTCTGATAGATAGATGTAATAACTCCCGCAGTATGGTCTCATTGAAGCTTAATTGCAGTTTGCAGCACCAAAGTATCATCTCCCCATGTTAATCAAATGTAGTGAATATAGTAGAATTTAAGAGTCATTTGTCACTCTGGGGCACATTTACATGCTTGATTTAGAATTAGAACTAATCAAGATTGTTAGTGAGCCTTGGTGTATAGTCTATGATGGCATTGTAATAAACAGAGTGACTCTGCTAAAAGGCTGGTCAGAGGTAGAAGATAAAATGTTACACAGTTTTTGATATATAAAAAGATATATCCAGTGTAGACGGTCTATCATTAGTTCTTATGAATTTTATAGTCTTATGGTAGCTCATGTTAGTCTTTGTCTATTTTGATGGATTTTGGACTCTATGATGTCTTATATAAACATTAATGGATATGTTTAAATATGAAGAGTGAAATAGAATTATCAGGTATAATTTCATTATTTGGAATCCCTCTTTTTGAATCTTCGGTTGATACCACCAAGGAGATTATTAATTATAGTAACATTAATGACTATCTTACAGCCGACTCAAGGAGACTTGAACTCCGTCTTTTGATGTATTTAAATTCAAATGTGTTATGAGATACTCCCTCCGGTCACTATTATAAGCAAAAAACAACTTTTTAGGTTCATTCATTAAATGATGTATTTCGTCTATATTATTGACCAAATACATCATTTAATGAATGAACCTAAAAAGTTGATTTTTGCTTATAATAGTGACCAGAGGGAGTAGAGTTTTGGCTTTGGGAGGTGGGAGTCTTTTTCGAGTTTCAATATCAATAGGTGTTATGTTAGTTGGGGTTTTTGTACTTTACCCTATTTAGGGGTGGTAGTCGCATATTTACGATGCCTTTGTATTTTTGTTTTTTCGTCCTTTTGTACTTCTTATACGAGTGTGGTAACACATCCGTGTTCATGGTCATGGTTTTGAGCATGTATTGTTTGAATTTGATAGTCAAGTTAATCTTGTAAATGCCATTCTCAAAGCTTCAACTTTTGAGAATGAGTTAGATTGTTTATTATCTCAGTGTAGGGATTTTTATTTTTCTCAAGCTAGTTACAATCTAGCTTTCATCCGGAGACAAGTCAATATAATTGCTCACTATATAACTGCTACACATTGTGGTAAAAACAAAATTTGCTGATAAATTTGCTGATCATTGTATATTTACCAAAGCAATTTCTTTCTTATGGTCAGCTGAAGAAGTATTAATCCAATTAAGCTTTTGTCTAGCCTTTTCTTTAGAAGTTTTAAAATGTTGTTATCAAGTCTCTAAATTAATAGTATACTTTTTGCAATGAAGTTACCAATTCGTCACAGTTTGGTTAACTGTTTACTAAAGCCAATTAATAAACGATTGGGCATGGCATGATGATTTAGAAAACGATTTGTTTACTGATTTGCATTAAAAATAGCTTAATTTGTTATGCACATTGTGTTTACTTCCCTGCACAAAAAATAGGTCATTTTGTTTCCTAAAGATTGACATACTAATAAGCATGGAAAAATAGGACATTATGTTAACTAAAGATATATAAGGAAGCAGATAAGGTTAAATAAGAAAATAAGAATTAGGGTTAAAATAGTAAATCTAAGCAATAGGGTTTAGGTTAAAATTAGGGCTAAAATAATCACTCGGGTTAACTTTTATATATAAGAAGATATATAAGGAAGCACATAAGGTTAAATCAGAAAATAAGCATTAAGGTTAAATCAGAAAATAAGCATTAGGGTTAAAATAGTAAATCTAAGCAATATGGTTTAGGTTAAAATTAGGGCTAAAATAATCACTCGGGTTAACTTTTATATATAAGAAGATATATAAGGAAGCAGATAAGGTTAAATCAGAAAATAAGCATTAGGATTAAAATAGTAAATCTAAGCAATAAGGTTTAGGTTTAAATTAGGGTTAAAATAATCACTCGGGTTAACTTTTATATATAAAAAGATATATAAGAAGATATATTTGGTGGCTTCAGTTCAACTCCGAGTAGGGCTGATGAAATTGATCAAGTACACATAAATTTGTTGGATATTTTAGAGTAGTAGATACAATTATTTTACAAAAATAAATCAATGAAGTTTGATTGGATAACGCGACTTTAGCCAAAATCAACTCAACTGGGCCCGTGAACACACTTCTAGGGCAAAACAAACAAACGAAGGAAAACCATAGAAAACCTAACATACATTCAAAACTCTCTTCTCTTCTCTGCGACAAGAGTAGTAAGATGAATAACAGCTCCGTTCCGGTGAGTATCGTTAAATTTTGTATATATATGATGTGAATTTATTTATTATGTGTGTGTACTGTGTATGAATTTTATTCTAGTAAATGCTTCAAAGTCTAATTTTATGATTTTGTTTTCTTTTGTCATTGATTAATAATGTGTTGGCAATTGCGGTGCAGATGCAAATATTCATAACGAACATGTATGGAATGACGACGTTCCCTCTTATGGTTAAGAGTTCAGACACGATACTCAGCGTTCAAGAGAAGATTCGTGACAAGTTAAAGATCCCAGTGCATGATCAAGAACTGTGCTTTTCCGGTCAACCACTACATTACCGCCGGACCCTTGCCAGTTACAACATACAAGACAAGTCAACTATTCACCTCATGTTACGTATGATGACGGACTAGATGACCTTGGTACCATCGTTGATTACTACATCCAAGAGTACTCAAACATTTTAATAGTCTTTGACTTTGCATTTCTTTTTAATGTCTTGAGTTGTATAATGATTTCTTCTATTTGGGATGATTTTCAGTAATTAAGGAAACATATTTACTTTTCAACACTAGCTGAAATCTGATACGAATGGACTTCCAGAAAAGATGGAAAGGAAAGGCAAGCAAATCTCAAGTGGGCCAGAAGACTATGCTGAACCAAGTGTCCCCACTAGGAAGTCCAAAAGAGTCACAAAAATTCCCAGCAAGTTTAGAGACTAGAAATATTTAAAAGATAAGATCAATGAGTTGGCTCTAGTTGTCACATGGCTAGCTGTACCTGAAAAGGACTAATAACAATTTCTTTTGTTTTTATTTTTATGCAATTATCAGGATAGGGACACTTGTCATCAGATCCTACAATAAAGGATTATTTGTATCATTGATGGGACCTTATAAGGATCCTAGTATTGAATGAAAAGACCATGAAAAATTAATCCAAATTCTGTTTCTCTCCCTTGGACTTTCCCTGTCAAAGGGGAATTTAATTTCTGCATAGTATCTCTTTATCATTTGGTGCTCTCGATTCTTGAACCAATGCCTCCACGTCAACAGCCCATCCCAATCGAACCACCAACCCTTCAACAGCTACAAGACTCTATAAATACCCTAGCCGCCGCTTTCACTTCTTTCAGAGACACACAAGACCATCGCCATGCCCACTACATCGAATCCCTCACCAACCTCCAAAATCAAATCCCTGCAAATCTGGCAGACACCATCCTCAACATTCAAAACCAACTCCCTGCACACATCGGTGAAGCAAATCCCACACAAAATCGTTCAAATGACAACACCATTAAACCTCCCAAGCTGCGCCTTTCCCCCTTTGATGGCACAAACCCTCTTGACTGGCTTTTTCAAGCTGAGCAATTTTTTGTTCACTATTCCATTCCACACAACCAGCGACTCACTCATGCTGCCGGTTATATGTCTGGCGACGCTTTAGGCTGGTTCCAATGGATGTTCCAAAACAACCTCCTCTCCAACTGGGATTCATTCACTTCGGCCTTGGAGGTACGTTTTGGCCCTTCAGCTTTTGAAAATCACCAGCAAGCTCTTTTTAAGTTGAAACAAACCGGCTCAGTGGTTGATTATCAAAAAGATTTCGAACGGTTGTGTAACAGAGTTCAGGGTCTTTCCTCTGCAGCCATCACTGACTGCTTTGTTTCTGGCCTTAAAACTTCCATCCAAAACGAAATCGCCATTCATCAACCATCCAATGTTTCACAAGCCATAGGGTTAGCAAAGCTCATTGAATCTAAGTTTGCTGCCTCACGCCCTTACCAAACCTCAAGTTCCAGATTTCCTCAAACTAAACCTCCCATATTACCAACCCCTCCACACAAACCACCTGATCCACCCAGATCCCTACCCATACGACGACTCTCCCCAGCCGAGCTGCAACATCGTCGCAGCCAAGGTTTGTGTTTTAACTGCGATGAAAGGTTCCATACCGGTCATCGTTGTAAATCCAAACAGTTCCTGCTTCTACTCAGTGACCATGACCCTGCAGACTCCCCAAATGAGCTCTATGCCTTGTTAACCGACGAACCCACACTTGAATCTCCAACCGTTAATGACACACAAGACATTCCCACAATAACAACACTTGATACAGACCCTCACATACCTGAAGAAAACCCAGCAATGTTTCATCTTTCACTTCAAGCAGTAATTGGTCAAATCTCACCACAAACATTGCGATTTCAGGCCACAATCAACAACCACCCCATCACTGTTCTTATTGATTCAGGTAGCTCCCACAACATCATCCAGCCACGTGTTGCAACTTTCCTACAACTTCCAATCCAGCCATTACCATCCTTCTCTGTCATGGTCGGTAATGGTGAACATTTACATTGCACCGGGATCTGCATAAACACACCCTTGCTTATTAACCAACACTTATTTCCCACCTCACTTTATGTCTTTCCGATACAAGGAGCTGACGTTGTCTTGGGTGTCCAATGGCTCCAAACACTTGGTCCTTTTGTATCTGACTTCTCCATTCCATCTATGCAATTTACCCATAACAACAGCCTCATCACAATCACCGGTTCCAGATCCGTCCCGCTATCCCAAGCCTCTTTTCACCAGCTCCACCGTATGATAAACACACATGCAATTGCAACACTCCACTCCATATACATGACCCCCACACTACCCTCACAATCCGACACACCAACATCAGATGAAAACACCATACAACAATTGCACCCAGATATCCAAAACATACTTCATCCACACCTTCACATTTTTTCAAAGCCAAAAAGCCTTCCCCCGACACGACAACATGACCACCACATCCATCTTTTACCTTCATCACAACCCATCAACATCAAACCTTACCGCTACCCTCATTTCCAAAAAGAAACCATGACCAATCTCATTGCCGAAATGCTCAAAGACGGTGTCATCCGACCTAGCACCAGCCCATATTCTTCTCCTGTCCTCTTGGTTAAAAAGAAGGATGGCACATGGCGTTTTTGCGTCGACTATCACGCATTAAACACAATTACCATCAAAGACCGTTTTCCCATCCCCACCATTGACGAATTACTTGATGAACTTCATGGAGCCATATACTTTTCTAAAATTGACCTTCGTTCCGGCTATCATCAAATTCGCATTGTCCCGGAAGACATCCACAAAACAGGTTTTCGTACTCTAGATGGCCACTACGAATTCCTTGTTATGCCTTTTGGACTCTCCAATGCTCCCTCCACCTTCCAAGCTGCCATGAACGACCTTCTCCGACCATATCTCCGTAAGTTTGCTCTTGTCTTCTTTGATGACATCCTCATCTACAGCCCATCTTGGGAAACCCACCTCCATCATGTTGATACAATCCTCTCATTACTATCCCAAAACCATTTTTATGCAAAACTCTCCAAGTGCCAATTTGGAGTAACCTCCATTGACTACCTTGGCCATGTCATCTCGGCCCAAGGAGTCCAAGCCGACCCAACCAAAGTAGAGTCAATCAATGCCTGGCCAACCCCCAAAAATGTCACTGCCCTTCGTGCTTTTCTTGGTCTAACAGGGTTTTACCGCCGTTTTGTCTTCAATTACGCTTCTATAGCCCACCCATTAACCGAACTTCTCAAAGCAAATTCCTTCAATTGGACTTCAGTCACACAAACAGCTTTTGAAAAGCTCAAACACGCCATGTCCCATCTTCCAACATTAACACTGCCTAACTTCTCCAAACCCTTTGAAGTGACCACCGACGCTTCCAACATAGCAGTTGGCGCGGTTCTATCTCAAGACTCCAGACCCTTAGCTTTCTTTAGCAAAAAGCTCACCCCTCGCCTCAGCACCTCTTCAACATACATCCGTGAGCTTTACGCCTTAACAGAATCCATTAAACGTTGGCGCCAATATTTATTGGGTTCCACCTTTAAGATTTTTACCGATCACAAAAGCCTTAAATGCCTCATGACACAAACCATTCAAACACCGGAACAACAAAAGTGGCTCACCAAGCTTGTGGGGTACAACTACGAAATTCACTATAAACCCGGAAAAGAAAATGTTGTCGCGGATGCTTTGTCTCGAGTTGATGAGATACCAAGTGAAGAGATTTGTGCAGTCATTACTTCCCCTATCTCCCCTTTAATTTCCACATTGCAGAATTATTTTTCTACTAACCCTGCAGGTCAAAATCTGGTTCGTAAAGTTCATGAGGATCCAAAGATGCAGCAGCACTTCACTCACAAGGCACAGCTACTCTATTTCAAAGATAGATTGTTCATTCCACAGGATACTGGCCTCATTCCTTCACTCCTTACGGAGTTCCACACCTCTCCGATAGGGGGCCACTCAGGAGTCCAAGCCACTCTCTCTCGGCTCTCAGCTTCTTTCTATTGGCCGGGGATGCACAAGGACGTCAAAGAGTATGTTCAAGCTTGCGCCATCTGCCAATACAACAAATATTCCACTCAAAGACCTTACGGGCTCCTCCAACCGCTACCACTTCCCACTCAAGTTTGGGAGGACATCTCAATGGATTTCATTACAAATCTCCCACTCACCCACAATAAATCCACCATTTGGGTTATTGTGGATAGACTCACCAAATTTGCTCACTTCATAGCATTACCATCGGCCTTCACCGCTCCCACACTTGCCCCAATCTTCATTTCAGAAATTTACCGGCTTCATGGCGCCCCTAAGACTATTGTCAGTGACCGCGACAAAGTGTTTGTCAGCCAGTTCTGGAAAGCGCTCTTTAAACATCTTGGCACTACATTGGCTTTCAGCAGCTCCTACCACCCACAGACTGATGGACAAACGGAGGTTCTCAATCGCTGTTTAGAAACTTACCTCCGTTGCTTTGTTAGTGAGGAACCCCGCGCATGGTTGCGTTTTCTGCCCCTCGTCGAATATTGGTACAACACCACATTTCACTCCGCCATTGGCATGACACCTTTTGAAGCCCTCTATGGCCGCAAGCCACCCAACCTACTTCCATACACTTCTGGCAAATCCAAAATTGACTCCCTGAATGAACTTCTCCAAGCCAAATTCGAAATCCTGAAGGTCTTAAAGGCAAACCTCATCAAAGCCCGCAACCGTATGACTCAACAAGCCAATTTGCACCGCCAGGATAAGTCTTTTGAGCCAGACCAGTGGGTCTTCTTGAAGCTTCAGCCATACCGTCAAGTTTCTGTCCGGCACCGCACCTCCCAGAAATTGGCCAAGCGTTATTATGGGCCTTTTCGCATCATTCGCAGAATTGGGAAGGTAGCATATGAGCTCGACTTACCTTCATCTTCTCGCATTCATCCAGTTTTTCATATTTCCCTTCTTAAACTTTGCCATGGAAACCCCTCATCCCAAGTTTCGCCCATCCCCGACCCACATACTTACCCACCACCCATGCCTACACCAATTGCTCTGCTGGATCACCGCATTACTACCAACAACAGTGAAGAGGTTCTGGTTCATTGGGAAGGTCAATCGGCAGCTGAAGCTACTTGGGAAAATAAGTCCTTGTTTCAAAATCAGTATCCCACTTTCAATCTTGAGGACAAGATTCGTTTAAAAGGCGTAGGCAATGATACGAATGGACTTCCAGAAAAGATGGAAAGGAAAGGCAAGCAAATCTCAAGTGGGCCAGAAGACTATGCTGAACCAAGTGTCCCCACTAGGAAGTCCAAAAGAGTCACAAAAATTCCCAGCAAGTTTAGAGACTAGAAATATTTAAAAGATAAGATCAATGAGTTGGCTCTAGTTGTCACATGGCTAGCTGTACCTGAAAAGGACTAATAACAATTTCTTTTGTTTTTATTTTTATGCAATTATCAGGATAGGGACACTTGTCATCAGATCCTACAATAAAGGATTATTTGTATCATTGATGGGACCTTATAAGGATCCTAGTATTGAATGAAAAGACCATGAAAAATTAATCCAAATTCTGTTTCTCTCCCTTGGACTTTCCCTGTCAAAGGGGAATTTAATTTCTGCATAGTATCTCTTTATCATTTGGTGCTCTCGATTCTTGAACCAATGCCTCCACGTCAACAGCCCATCCCAATCGAACCACCAACCCTTCAACAGCTACAAGACTCTATAAATACCCTAGCCGCCGCTTTCACTTCTTTCAGAGACACACAAGACCATCGCCATGCCCACTACATCGAATCCCTCACCAACCTCCAAAATCAAATCCCTGCAAATCTGGCAGACACCATCCTCAACATTCAAAACCAACTCCCTGCACACATCGGTGAAGCAAATCCCACACAAAATCGTTCAAATGACAACACCATTAAACCTCCCAAGCTGCGCCTTTCCCCCTTTGATGGCACAAACCCTCTTGACTGGCTTTTTCAAGCTGAGCAATTTTTTGTTCACTATTCCATTCCACACAACCAGCGACTCACTCATGCTGCCAGTTATATGTCTGGCGACGCTTTAGGCTGGTTCCAATGGATGTTCCAAAACAACCTCCTCTCCAACTGGGATTCATTCACTTCGGCCTTGGAGGTACGTTTTGGCCCTTCAGCTTTTGAAAATCACCAGCAAGCTCTTTTTAAGTTGAAACAAACCGGCTCAGTGGTTGATTATCAAAAAGATTTCGAACGGTTGTGTAACAGAGTTCAGGGTCTTTCCTCTGCAGCCATCACTGACTGCTTTGTTTCTGGCCTTAAAACTTCCATCCAAAACGAAATCGCCATTCATCAACCATCCAATGTTTCACAAGCCATAGGGTTAGCAAAGCTCATTGAATCTAAGTTTGCTGCCTCACGCCCTTACCAAACCTCAAGTTCCAGATTTCCTCAAACTAAACCTCCCATATTACCAACCCCTCCACACAAACCACCTGATCCACCCAGATCCCTACCCATACGACGACTCTCCCCAGCCGAGCTGCAACATCGTCGCAGCCAAGGTTTGTGTTTTAACTGCGATGAAAGGTTCCATACCGGTCATCGTTGTAAATCCAAACAGTTCCTGCTTCTACTCAGTGACCATGACCCTGCAAACTCCCCAAATGAGCTCTATGCCTTGTTAACCGACGAACCCACACTTGAATCTCCAACCGTTAATGACACACAAGACATTCCCACAATAACAACACTTGATACAGACCCTCACATACCTGAAGAAAACCCAGCAATGTTTCATCTTTCACTTCAAGCAGTAATTGGTCAAATCTCACCACAAACATTGCGATTTCAGGCCACAATCAACAACCACCCCATCACTGTTCTTATTGATTCAGGTAGCTCCCACAACATCATCCAGCCACGTGTTGCAACTTTCCTACAACTTCCAATCCAGCCATTACCATCCTTCTCTGTCATGGTCGGTAATGGTGAACATTTACATTGCACCGGGATCTGCATAAACACACCCTTGCTTATTAACAAACACTTATTTCCCACCTCACTTTATGTCTTTCCGATACAAGGAGCTGACGTTGTCTTGGGTGTCCAATGGCTCCAAACACTTGGTCCTTTTGTATCTGACTTCTCCATTCCATCTATGCAATTTACCCATAACAACAGCCTCATCACAATCACCGGTTCCAGATCCGTCCCGCTATCCCAAGCCTCTTTTCACCAGCTCCACCGTATGATAAACACACATGCAATTGCAACACTCCACTCCATATACATGACCCCCACACTACCCTCACAATCCGACACACCAACATCAGATGAAAACACCATACAACAATTGCACCCAGATATCCAAAACATACTTCATCCACACCTTCACATTTTTTCAAAGCCAAAAAGCCTTCCCCCGACACGACAACATGACCACCACATCCATCTTTTACCTTCATCACAACCCATCAACATCAAACCTTACCGCTACCCTCATTTCCAAAAAGAAACCATGACCAATCTCATTGCCGAAATGCTCAAAGACGGTGTCATCCGACCTAGCACCAGCCCATATTCTTCTCCTGTCCTCTTGGTTAAAAAGAAGGATGGCACATGGCGTTTTTGCGTCGACTATCACGCATTAAACACAATTACCATCAAAGACCGTTTTCCCATCCCCACCATTGACGAATTACTTGATGAACTTCATGGAGCCATATACTTTTCTAAAATTGACCTTCGTTCCGGCTATCATCAAATTCGCATTGTCCCGGAAGACATCCACAAAACAGGTTTTCGTACTCTAGATGGCCACTACGAATTCCTTGTTATGCCTTTTGGACTCTCCAATGCTCCCTCCACCTTCCAAGCTGCCATGAACGACCTTCTCCGACCATATCTCCGTAAGTTTGCTCTTGTCTTCTTTGATGACATCCTCATCTACAGCCCATCTTGGGAAACCCACCTCCATCATGTTGATACAATCCTCTCATTACTATCCCAAAACCATTTTTATGCAAAACTCTCCAAGTGCCAATTTGGAGTAACCTCCATTGACTACCTTGGCCATGTCATCTCGGCCCAAGGAGTCCAAGCCGACCCAACCAAAGTAGAGTCAATCAATGCCTGGCCAACCCCCAAAAATGTCACTGCCCTTCGTGCTTTTCTTGGTCTAACAGGGTTTTACCGCCGTTTTGTCTTCAATTACGCTTCTATAGCCCACCCATTAACCGAACTTCTCAAAGCAAATTCCTTCAATTGGACTTCAGTCACACAAACAGCTTTTGAAAAGCTCAAACACGCCATGTCCCATCTTCCAACATTAACACTGCCTAACTTCTCCAAACCCTTTGAAGTGACCACCGACGCTTCCAACATAGCAGTTGGCGCGGTTCTATCTCAAGACTCCAGACCCTTAGCTTTCTTTAGCAAAAAGCTCACCCCTCGCCTCAGCACCTCTTCAACATACATCCGTGAGCTTTACGCCTTAACAGAATCCATTAAACGTTGGCGCCAATATTTATTGGGTTCCACCTTTAAGATTTTTACCGATCACAAAAGCCTTAAATGCCTCATGACACAAACCATTCAAACACCGGAACAACAAAAGTGGCTCACCAAGCTTGTGGGGTACAACTACGAAATTCACTATAAACCCGGAAAAGAAAATGTTGTCGCGGATGCTTTGTCTCGAGTTGATGAGATACCAAGTGAAGAGATTTGTGCAGTCATTACTTCCCCTATCTCCCCTTTAATTTCCACATTGCAGAATTATTTTTCTACTAACCCTGCAGGTCAAAATCTGGTTCGTAAAGTTCATGAGGATCCAAAGATGCAGCAGCACTTCACTCACAAGGCACAGCTACTCTATTTCAAAGATAGATTGTTCATTCCACAGGATACTGGCCTCATTCCTTCACTCCTTACGGAGTTCCACACCTCTCCGATAGGGGGCCACTCAGGAGTCCAAGCCACTCTCTCTCGGCTCTCAGCTTCTTTCTATTGGCCGGGGATGCACAAGGACGTCAAAGAGTATGTTCAAGCTTGCGCCATCTGCCAATACAACAAATATTCCACTCAAAGACCTTACGGGCTCCTCCAACCGCTACCACTTCCCACTCAAGTTTGGGAGGACATCTCAATGGATTTCATTACAAATCTCCCACTCACCCACAATAAATCCACCATTTGGGTTATTGTGGATAGACTCACCAAATTTGCTCACTTCATAGCATTACCATCGGCCTTCACCGCTCCCACACTTGCCCCAATCTTCATTTCAGAAATTTACCGGCTTCATGGCGCCCCTAAGACTATTGTCAGTGACCGCGACAAAGTGTTTGTCAGCCAGTTCTGGAAAGCGCTCTTTAAACATCTTGGCACTACATTGGCTTTCAGCAGCTCCTACCACCCACAGACTGATGGACAAACGGAGGTTCTCAATCGCTGTTTAGAAACTTACCTCCGTTGCTTTGTTAGTGAGGAACCCCGCGCATGGTTGCGTTTTCTGCCCCTCGCCGAATATTGGTACAACACCACATTTCACTCCGCCATTGGCATGACACCTTTTGAAGCCCTCTATGGCCGCAAGCCACCCAACCTACTTCCATACACTTCTGGCAAATCCAAAATTGACTCCCTGAATGAACTTCTCCAAGCCAAATCCGAAATCCTGAAGGTCTTAAAGGCAAACCTCATCAAAGCCCGCAACCGTATGACTCAACAAGCCAATTTGCACCGCCAGGATAAGTCTTTTGAGCCAGACCAGTGGGTCTTCTTGAAGCTTCAGCCATACCGTCAAGTTTCTGTCCGGCACCGCACCTCCCAGAAATTGGCCAAGCGTTATTATGGGCCTTTTCGCATCATTCGCAGAATTGGGAAGGTAGCATATGAGCTCGACTTACCTTCATCTTCTCGCATTCATCCAGTTTTTCATATTTCCCTTCTTAAACTTTGCCATGGAAACCCCTCATCCCAAGTTTCGCCCATCCCCGACCCACATACTTACCCACCACCCATGCCTACACCAATTGCTCTGCTGGATCACCGCATTACTACCAACAATAGTGAAGAGGTTCTGGTTCATTGGGAAGGTCAATCGGCAGCTGAAGCTACTTGGGAAAATAAGTCCTTGTTTCAAAATCAGTATCCCACTTTCAATCTTGAGGACAAGATTCGTTTAAAAGGCGTAGGCAATGATACGAATGGACTTCCAGAAAAGATGGAAAGGAAAGGCAAGCAAATCTCAAGTGGGCCAGAAGACTATGCTGAACCAAGTGTCCCCACTAGGAAGTCCAAAAGAGTCACAAAAATTCCCAGCAAGTTTAGAGACTAGAAATATTTAAAAGATAAGATCAATGAGTTGGCTCTAGTTGTCACATGGCTAGCTGTACCTGAAAAGGACTAATAACAATTTCTTTTGTTTTTATTTTTATGCAATTATCAGGATAGGGACACTTGTCATCAGATCCTACAATAAAGGATTATTTGTATCATTGATGGGACCTTATAAGGATCCTAGTATTGAATGAAAAGACCATGAAAAATTAATCCAAATTCTGTTTCTCTCCCTTGGACTTTCCCTGTCAAAGGGGAATTTAATTTCTGCATAGTATCTCTTTATCAAAATCATACAGTTATTCTTTTTGTTTTGTCTCGAGTATGATTCAATTGAAAAGAGGGGCATATCAAGGGAGAATGACATTTGTGTATGAGATTAAAACATAGGTTCAGCGAGTCGTGTCATTCACATGTGCCTTTGTTATGTGTGTTCCCTCTCTTTTCGTCGCATTTCTCAGTTGCCACTCATCTTCTTTCCTCTTTTGCCGTCGTCGTTCGCCAGCTTGAGCACGGGGTCACCACATTTTCAACCGAAGTTGTAGTCTATTTCTGTTTAGATGGATGTAATGACTCCAGTTATATAGTCTGATTGAGGCTTGAGTGATTTGAATCCACTCCAAGTGTTTCAAAAGAAAGGGAGTGAATATAGATGAAATTAAAGAGTATGTTTGATTCTGAGTTAGAGTGAAGTCATATTGTTAGTTAGTGAACCTTTGTCAAGTCTTTGATACTGAGGTTTCAATAGGTTTCTAAAACCTTCAATAAAGCCAACATTTTTAATTTTGGAACTAATGTACTGGCTAGTTGAATGAACTAATGTAGTAAGAACTATAACCAACTGTGTTGAGTCACCGCAGTTAGGTGTTGCTATATATAGCCTTTCAAGTAACTAACTTTCTATTGATAACAAATTTCAGAGCTAAGTTTCTATAGCTTTATTGCTTTTCTGTTATGGTATATAGAGCTTTCAAGTTCCATTTCTACAGCTTCAGAGTCTGATTCTTCTCAAACACCATCACTGGTGCCTCCACCTGTACGTACCAACTCCGTCATCGCTAGTTACTTTTTCTACTTCAAAGAAATTATGTTGTTCCTCACGTTCGCTGTGTTCGTGCACCTCATGTTTGGGATGAGATTCACAAGTTTTATCATGCAAAGTTGTGACGGTTACGATCAAATCTTAAATCTATAGCTGAAGGTGTTAAATCCTTTTTTTATTATATTGCTCAAATTTGTCTAAGTTTGGTCATGCTGCTAGCATTTGTTACTTCCATAACTTCACTCTAGTGTCTACACCTTGACAGGACCTCCTTCCCGTGGTCCTCCTAACTGGGATCAGTGGCACTATAATCCTAATCTCCTTCACTTGGATTTGCTTCTAATGGTGCTCAATCATCTTCTCATCCACCGGTGCCATCTGCAAGCCAACCACAAACCTACCTCACTAGATAAGTTCAATCTTCTCAGTCTGAGGCATCTTGGTCTTAATGTCCGGATCTGGTGCGACTCATCATGTGCAGCCGTGCAGGGCCAGCCCAAGGGTCAAGCAACCAAAGCTCTTATCTCATAAGTATTGGTCATATAATCAACTTTAGACGTCTAAAGAATGATATGTGAGATCGATATAAAAGACCACATTTTTATTCAACATATTAGTACACCAGTGAAACTTGATGGATTAACTTTTTTGAGTTGTGCATTAAAATTTTAGGAATGAATGATACAAACTCCTAAAAATTAAAAACTATTTTGATCGATAACTACAATTTTGATAAATAATATAACCAATCACTCAAGACATAATAATATAATATTGATTGGCTATATTCCCATATCATAACAAATTTCATGATTTCAAATATTGTTACTTTTTAACAATTTATAGTTTCAATTTAGAGGCTGAAATAAGGAGCATAAACAACACCATGATACGAGTCATACAATCTTAAATGACAAGTCTATATTTGAGTTGATTGTGACACATATAAAATATACACCTCGATGACTGCATCACAATCTCTACAGTACTATTTTCTTAATGCATTCATACATAGTTGTGCTTCAAAATCTTAACTCTTCACTTTGTAGTATCAAAATGCTGATTTACACGTTCAGCATTATACAATTAACATGAATATATGAAAAATGTGATGGCTTCACTCACCTAGAGAAAGTAGATGTTTCTGACTTTTCCCTTATGCTTAGTTTATTAAATGCTGATGCAGAATCATCTAGTAGTTCAAACTCAAAGCATGCATCCTTAATAGCTTGATCCAGTTTCTTGTCCTCATCAGCATTATGGAAACAATCTCTTTCCTTGGCATCACGAACAACCTTTCTCCACACAGAGTTACTATTAACTAAAGTTGTAGCATTTCCTACAATCCAAAGACAATATCTGCAAAAAGTATAAAATAAATTTTAATTCAACATGTCAGCATTTCATAAGGATCGCTTTGCACTTCAAATTTAACTTTTTCTTAACATACCTAGCCCTAGTGATTGCAACATTTGCTCTTTGTCTATTGGAAAGAAAACCAACTTTTCCACCCAAATTTGATCTAACAGTGGATATTATTATGATGTCTTCTTCACCACCTTGAAAACCATCAACAGAACGAACACTAACAGAAAAGTTAGGATCCGAAACCATGTACTGCTTCACTTTCTCTTGAATTTCATAAACTTGTGCCTTGTATGGAGATATGATCCCTATGCTAACTTTATTTTTTGCCCTTAAAACCTCTGCCACAAAAGTAAAAGATTAATAATAATGTATGGTATGTTATATATATCATATCAAGAGTTTGCTTAGATTGATTTATTTGAGCTTATCTGTTGATATAAATACTTGTGAGACTAATTGGGAGGATCTCATATAACAGCTTATGACATGACTACTAGCTAGTTTCAGCTCATTTTATAAGCCCTCCAGGATAGCTAATGAAAACAGCTTATATTGAAATAAACACCTGCAGGAAAATAAACTCTGGACGAAAGATAACAGACTACATAATGTATATGGTATATTATGACCCTATTTCGATAAAGAGCTTAATGTCAAACTATTTTCATATATGCTATTAACTGTTTTCATAAGCTGTCCTGGAGAGTTTATGAAAATTGCTTCTGGACAAGCCATAAACTATTTCTGTATGCTCTCTCAAACAGTCTCAAAAGTGTTTATATCAGTAAACAAGCTCAAATGTGTCGATCCAAACATTGTACATTATATTGCTAAACATTGGATTAACAACCTTATTGACTGAAGAAAAAGAGAAAGAGAAATCAACCTTTTTTAAGTCTTCCAATAATCTCAGAGATAGCAGCAGCTTCAATCACGTTCTTCAAACTATGATCATGATTACACTGCTCGTTACCCTTAGATATGTTAATGAAAGAGTAGGAACCATACATTTTTCCTTCAAGGAAACGCTTGTTATAGCTTATTTCTCTCACAATGTTGGCATCAGAAAGTTGACCATCATAGAACTCTTTACATGGGAACATGCTTACGGATGGATGCATTCTATATTGAACATCAAGCATATGCTTCTTGTATCCCAACAGTACCAGTCTTTCAAATAAGCTTCTCCCAAATTCAGCCCTGTCAGCAATCTGACACAAAAACATCATACTCATAAGCCATAATAAAAATTTCACTCGGAAAAAATAAATCTTCGCCTCATTTTATCTGTCATGTTTGAAACATTGTCTTATATCAGATTATTTGTCACTTTACATCATCAAGACTTACTTTTCCAACAATACCTTTATTTGTTGATATGTATCGTAACTTATGTTAACTAGTCTTTAATTTCACTTTTGATCCCTCTATTTTTCCTCACTCGCAAATTTAGTTCAACATTTTCTAAATTTGGATTTTTTAGTTCCCCTCGTTCACCAAAAGAATTTGAAATTTTGCCTCCCTGAAAATTTTGCAATATGCTAAGCTATCTATCTATTTATATGAAAATGAAGTTGATGATGTGGCCTAATGGATGTGGATTTAAATTACCTGGAATGGACCACTTCATCAAGTCAATTGCCACATCACCAAATATTGTCCCGAAATTTTCAGGTGGACAATGTCAGACATGTGTGAAACTAAGGGGAGAAAACACGAATATTTTTCAGAAATTTTCAGGTGGACAATAATAAAAGACATTTTATTAAAAACAGATTGTTTTAACTTGAAAAGAAGTATAGCTACTGATTTTCAAGTAAAATTAAGCAGAAACTAATTATCTAAGTACCTTGCTTTTGACCATTGCAGGAAGTTGTCTTTCATCACCAATGAGAATACAACGTTTGAGGCCATTTAATTGCAAAGGAATAGCTGATTCACATTCTTTAAGCTGAGCAGCTTCATCAATCACTAAAAACTCCACTTGTTTCATTCCTTCTGTGTACAATTTCGAAGAACTTGATGCAGTACAAAAAAGAAGGGATGCATTTTTCAAGCAAAATTGTGATATGCCATATTTTGATGTAAGTTTAGGAAGCTTGATAGTCTCACAAAGAAAACAAAGGGTATGAAGGAACTCTTCTTTTTCGGAGCTTAACCATCCAAACCAAGAAAAAATTCTCTGTCCAACTCCAAAATGATCATTGAAAGATTGTTTTTCCTTGCTTTGACTCAACGAAACTTCAAGAGATTTTAGCAACTCAAGAACTCTCAAAATTTTTATCACCACCTTAAGTGAAAGGAAACTTGTTGGCAAGTGAGTACACAAAGTTTTCATGAATGACTTCAACTTCCCTCCAAAGAAACAGAATTTTTGTCTGAAAAACTGTTCCATAGTCATACCAACACTTGACTTTTTATCATCTTGGTATATATCATATTGCTCTACAATGTAACCATATTTCTTCTTCACAAATTCCTCCAATGTCAAAAGACAATGATACTTGCAACGTTTCTTGTATGAAAAATATGCAGGTTTTACATGACTATAATTTCCAACGGCAAATTCTTCCAATGACACAACATTTTCATTATGTTTACTGTTCAAATACAAAGCGTATTGCTCTTCAGGATCCTTTAGTAACCTTATCATTGATTCTAAACAATTTTTCCATCCTGTCATTGGAGAAAAACAGTACAACAAATCATCAACTCTATTATCCAAGAACACTTCACCAAGACCCTTATAAGAATCTATTTTCATTCTTTTACTATTTCCAAATAGTACTATGTCACCGAGACCATATGAACCATGCTCAAGTGAATCCTTAGCTATGCTGTGAAGGCGCGACACCACTGCCAACACTGCAGTATTTGTTGGAGCACATGTTAGTGTTCTGATTCTTAACCTGAGGAGACAAAATAGCATGGATGCAACTGTTTTTGTTTTGCCAGTTCCTGGTGGACCCCATATGAGTTTAATAGGATCATTGTGATGACACTTCTTCATATGAAGACAACTTAGAATAGCATCTTTCTGAGACTCATTTAGATTTTGAGCTTTGATTATTGTTTTGACTCGGGAATATGATCGACCGAGATTTACTCCCGACAAGCAAGTATGACAGTTTTGTTCCATCTGTAAAATATAATCAAAACATGAAACTTTTTATGACAATTTAAATAGAGTAGTAACAATATCATAGAACAATAAGTAATCTTGTTAGGCAAGGTTTTAAATAGAGGTTGTAGTAGCGTTGCGATTGCAAAAAAAAAAAAATATGGTTGAAACAAACACAATAGCAGTCGCAAAAACAACAAAAACGTTGATGTAACGAAAATCAGGGCCTAACTCATCCTTACAAAACCGGCTTGTACGGTGAGGAGTGCCTCCTCTTTATAAACTCATCTCAAGAATCCTATATATCCGATGTGGGACTAAATCCCACCGAATGTTGGCCGCTCGCTAACAGTTGAGGCTAACGAATGCAACCTAATCTATGGTATTAAATTTGTTATGTCTTTATAGAAATTGCAATTGGGGCCATGTCAACTGAATTTGATCATGATTCTCTGCAATACGAAGAATCGCAATGCAAATGTGATTTAGAGCTTTGATTATATGAAGACCTAAAGAAAGGTCACAGAAGTCTAAGATGAATAACTAATTATGATTCTTACCCTTGAATAAGGCTGCAACACTTTCTGAATTATATTGATGTTGGATCCCTCCATCTCTGAGTTCAAGGCTTTCCAAATACGAATATTTGTAGTCATGTTAATGAGACAAACTGCATAGAGTTTCTGTGCTTTGTTCCTACTCAGGTCAAACTTATGCATCTCCATGTACTTTGACAACAGTATAGGAATCTCATCAGTAAATTCATCTTTTGATCCATGAATATAAGCTATATGACAGTATCTTTTGATCCTACTCAAGTCATACACACTTCTTGGGCGAATATTTGTGAATGCAATGAGATCACCAACCTCAGGTTCATATTTTCCTACTCCGTACACTTCATCAGTAATGCTCTTCAATGTAATTTTATAGAACAAGTCGTATGGAGGACTGAAGTCCTTCGACATTTCCATTGTTCTGATTTCACAAAAAGAAGCTTGAGGCACACTCATCAAGCTTGAATATAGATCACTATGTGTTTCCTCAATCAATGCAGGAAAGAACGAATTCATGTAATCATTTGTTGACGAGAATGCCTTCGGAATCTTTGGCACCTACCAAAAATTGAGAAACATTTCAAGCTACCTTAACTGAGACATTGAAATTTTTTTTGTCTTCCTTCAAGCTAGGTTATAGACGGTTAGATACTTCGTTGTTCTGTTTTGATGAAATTTGATTACTAGAAATATACTTGCTATTTCAAAACAGAAAAATTCCCTCAAAAAAAAATTCAAAACAGAAAAATGAAATGACAAAAAAAAAAAAACCTAGAGAAAAAAAAGGAACTTATAATTGAAACCGGATCTTTTTCAAACCTATAACCAAATTTCACCTATTAAGGACCAGAAGTGTTAAGAACACTCTCAGACCAACATTTATTATGACACTCACTCTTTTCTTAACGTAGGTCTCACACTTTGAAAATGGGTCCCACGTAAGATTATGAGACCCGCGTAAGTGAGCGTTGAAAATGGAGTGTTTCTAGTACTCCTCTTAGATTAATATATACAACGGTTCAAGTTACATTGGAGAATTTGAAGAGACGGCAAATTATACCAACATTCAAACAATACAAATTACACTGCCTTAGTTCTGCTAGGTAATTTCTTAATTTATTTTCCTCAAATGGAAAGAAAAAATATATATTTTTATGTCATTAAATAAAAATTGAAGGCATGAGTGATAAAAAAAAAAAAAATTATAAACTATTGTATCTTAGTTAAAGGTCTAATGTGTTTTTCATACATGTTAGAGTATTGGAAAGTGAAAAAGAACCTGGTATTTGAAAAGACTTTCGTTGAGAAGATCATCTAGAGTCCAAGAGAATACAACACTTATTAAGCTTGCACAACGAAGACATTCCTCCATATTATTGCATCTCTTCTCCATCCTTGTTACTTAATAATGACACCTTTTAATCAACTCTAAATTAATCTGCATAAAAAGAGATTAAAAAAGAGTTTATCACAAGTTAACTAAATAAAGAGTTTAGGTAAAAAAGATTAAAAAATGTGTTCAAAAGCTAAAGCACATTTACATATCCGTAATAAAAGTGAAAAAGAAGGAATTTTTTATCTTGAACTTGATGATGAAAAATTTGCAAGATAAACACCAAAACCATAATACTAGTAAACCTTTGAGAACTTAAAACCACAAGTATTTGGAGAAATACTCAAGATAAGTAAGACCCTCTTTACAGAAGTTTTGTACTAGCGAACTACAACAATCTTGTGTAGCTAGAATGACACTCTTTAATTACAGAAGTTGAGCAGACTATACTAATAATATTAATTACTGATCCAAAAAACTTGTTTATTGAATATTTACTAAATACACTCCTTTTTTGAAATCCAATCGTTGTTTTTTTTTTTAAGTAAAATTAGTGGAAAATAATATTTGTACACTTGTACACTTAATTCTTAAACCTCAAGAATGAAAGAGAGTGACGTTATAAATGTAATATAATATAATATAATATAATATATGTCAATGTGAAGCAAGAGTGACATGATAAATATAATATTTGTACACTTCACTCTATGAATCTTCCCTACCTTTCAGTTTGATTTCCTTTCACACTTCATCTGTTCCAAATGTGATTTTGCGCCATCTAATATCCATTGCAGCAACAACAGCAAATATTTGATCAGAATGTAATGTAAATGACTTGCTTACATGGTTGTACAAATTTCAAATGGTTGCTGCAAGTTTGACTTTAATGTATGATTAAAGAGTAGCGAACTTTTTTCACGGAGTCTAAGCTTATGCATGTTGTCTTCCTTCAAGAGTAAGTCATTTTTTTTTTTTGTTGACAATTCTTCTTGAGTAAGTTTTAATAATTGGCCACAAGCATAAATAAAAAAAAAAATACTTATACAGGCGCATAGATAAGAAAAATTAAGAAATAAATGTAAAAAATGTAGTGATTAATTTACTTCTCTTCTAAAAAAAAATCTGTGTCCAAATGTTTTTGTTTGAAGTTGTGACTATGTATTGATTTCTTCTAAGATTTGTTTGTTTCTTCTATGTATTGATTGTATTAAAATAATTCAGAGATAGAACCATATTTAAAAATAAGGTTTTATGAATAGAAAATATTTATTGATAAAATTTAATTTTTATTTGAGAAATAAATTAGCATAATTTCAAAGACAAAATTTTCACATTAATTTTTTTTAACATATGTTCTTAAGACACTTGTTAGCATTTGCATTTAAAATAAAAGAAATGCTAAAAAAAATACTCTTAGAACATTAACTAAGAGGATAAAAATAAAAAACAATACATTTAAAAATAGTGAAAAATGAATAATTTAACTTTTTAAAAGCTAAAATATGGTTGAATCCAACCAATACTTTTTATTTCCTTACCAAACCCTTAAAATAAAATGTAAAAGATAAAAGAAGTACTAGTACTAAAAAGTCAAAAATATCTGTGTTTTCTGATAGTAATAGCCTACAACACTCTTGAGAGGTAAAAAGTAGACAACTTGCTTTATCAAAGAAAAAGTAGACAGCCGACGGCTTGTACTATTGATGTGATGTGCTGAGAATTCTTCGGTGCAAAGATATTAGATTGGAAACACGAATTCTACTGTATATTAGATTGGAAACACAAAACTGGATTGGACACGAGGGTTTGAACACTTGGTTTGAGCACACATACATAATTGAAAAAATATATAGAGAAAAAATAATTAAATAATATTTTTTTATAATTAAATGAAATATACTTTTGTGTGTGAGTGCTTAAATGATGTGTTTAAATGCTTGTGTTCAAGCAAGTCTCTCTCCACAAAACACTTGCGTCCAACTGAATTTCTAAATATTCCCCTGTGTGAATTAAGTCACGCATCACTGGTCTATGCGCGAGTTAACTCACGTAGGTTGGCCGATTGGTCAGAGCTCAAGAACACACGTTTTTGGACTTTGGTCAGCTTTTCAACATTCAACCTACACCTTTTTTACAACTTTTACACGTTTTTTTATTTCATTTATGGTAGTTATAACATATGTTACCATTCTCACCTATAAATACCCCTCCAAACTTCCCCATTTCCTCACATCATCTCACATTCTCACTCTCCTCCTCACTATCTCCCCCATAAATCTCTTTCTTTTCTTTCTTTTTTTATTCTTTATTTTGATGTATTTTTTTTTTTCTTTTTTCTTCTTTTTTAAGTCTTTATTTAGTTTTTATTTAGGTGTAAAAAGAGGTCAATCTTGGGGTAAAAAGATGATTGGTGAGCAGCCTTCTTGAGGTAAAAAGAAGCAGGGGTAAAACTAAATGTGCATATTTATTTCTACCTTAGGAATGATGGTTTTCTTGTGAATTTCTTTTGGTTTTACCACAAAAAGCTAGGTTTTCTGGCGGTTTTTTTTAGTTTTACCCCAGGTAGGTAGGTTTTCTGGTGTTTTTTTTCGCAGATTTAGTTTTACCTCATTGTAAATGTAATAAGAATTATATTAATAAAATGATATTTTATATCTATTATTTTTGTTCCTTTATTTCTGTTAATTTTTGCATTTATTATATAATTGCGTATTGAATAAATAAATTCGAATAAAATGAATAAATAAATTAGAATAAAGTGAATAAATAAATTCGAATAAAGTAAATAAATTAATTTGAATAAAGTGAATAAATAAATTAGAATAAAGTAAATAAATAAATTAGAATAAAGTAAATAAATAAAGTAGAATAACGTAAATAAATTAATTTGAATAATGTGAAGAAATAAATTAGAATAACTCTGCGTGACTTAACTCACGCATCGTGACTTAAGCTGCGCAGATATTAACACTCGCGTTACTTAACTAACGCATGGGTATTTTCGATATTTCAGTTGGACGCGAGCAAAATGTGTTGGGAGAAGAGCAGAATTCTAGAAACACGCATATGGATGCGTCAATATTTGAAATCCAAACTCGACCACATAAATCCATATGAGAAATGATATTTGAACATCTATTTTGTGACAACTTTCTCTCTCATATTTACATTATATTTTACTTTATATCTCTATTGCTTTTGTTTTCATACAAATACCTATTTTTTCTTTGTAAATTATGGTTGTCCCGTAAGTTGTTTACCAAACGGTTGTTCAAATAACACTCCTCAACCCATATATACTCGTTTTTTTCCTTCTTTAAAACCCGACAACTGGTTGTATCTATCCATATCCTGGATTTCGGTTTGAATTTGGTGTGTCTCGGGTATATGCTCACCCCTAATTTGTTAGAAGCGTAAGATCAGAGACGAACTTAGTAGAAGGACCGACAGATACCATGGTCCTTTTTAAATTTATATTATTTTATAGTATTATGCTATTGTTTTTTGAAAAATGCTAACTCGTATCTTTAAAGCATAAGTTAATGAGTCAAAAGTAGAAATATTTTGTTGTAATCAATGTATTTGAATTTAATTTTTTTACTTTTAATTATTTAAATGTACAAAATTTAAGAATTTTTTTTACTTTAAAGTTACTTAACATATGCTCTAAAACATAACCCTTGTTTTTTTTTACCAAAGGTCTCTTGCTAGCAACTTTTTACTCTTAAGGACAGTTGAAAATTGTTTTAATTGTCCATAAGCCACGTTATCACTTATTTGAATTAAGGGTTAAAGAGTCAAAAATCCTACCTTTAAACTCAGACAAATGAATAAATATCAATCAAATAACTTATTACACTTTAGTTTACTTAAAAGTATTGACAAAAAATGATGATTGAAAATTTTTAAGGGACTAAAAGTGAAAGAAATTTTCTTAAATTAATAAAATGAAAAATTGATATATTTATAGATACTAAAAACATCTTTAACCCTAAATACTACTTCATCCGTTTCAAAATGAGTGTCACTTTAGCCAAAAAAAATTGTTTTAAAATGAATGTCACTTTACATTTCCAATACAACTTTAATTTTTTTCTTCCAACTTTACCCTCAATAAATACTCTAACTTTTCTCTCACACAATTTTCAATGCAACTTTAAGTTTGTCTTTTTTTTATAAAGCAAGGGCAGTTTAGTAAAAGTGTTATGTCTAATGATTATTTCATTCCATTCCTTAATCTGTGTGCAATAAACGACACTCATTTTGAAACGGAGGGAGTATAATGGATACGTTAATTTTGTCACTTAAAATGTAGAAATGTAAAAATAATATCAATCAATTGTTAACGAATTCAAGATTACTAAAAACTTTCTTAATTCTCAAGAATTAATCATTGTAGACTTATCCTTAGAGACAAAGGGAATAGTTAGGTCTTTTGCTTCCTAACTCGTACTTCTGGATAGAGGGAGTAATCAGTAATATCTTCATCATTCTTTTTGGAAAATGTTAACGAGTGCTCCCGGGACATTCTTTAAGACTTTAAAAGGTAACATATTTTGAAATTTTTTGTAATCAATACATTGGAAATTGAAATATTTAATTTTTTTATGGAATAATTTCTCCTTTTAAAATGCTTAAAGAGTGTTCTGGGCACTCGTTAACAAGACCCTTTATTTTTTACGTTTCAAGTTCACACGTTAGTGACCTTATGACTTATGAGCCATCAGCCTAATTCAACCATAATTCAGTTAATGCATGAAAAGGAGCTGTAGAAGTCGAGAAGACAAACCATCTTGACATCTTGTCATTTCCTATGCAACTACCCTCATGCGCCGTATTAAAACTAGCATTTCTATAATTAAACTTTCATTAATTATACTGTTAAATTATATAAATTTATCCCCGTCACATATCACAAATACATTTTTCTTTCAGATAAATCACCAAAGATACTTAACTGTGCATGATGTAACCAAAAACTGTGCATGAGGCTCTAACCTTTCATATTCTGCTGCGACACAATGTTTGTTCCCTCTTATAACAACTTGCAAAGTTGGTCATGTTTACTTGAAAGGTAGATCAAGACATACTCTAACTGTTTAGTTACTTAGGTAGTTCAATTATTCTTTGTGTTTTCGTTAATTTGGTGTGTGTATTCTGATTTTTTTTTCCTTAATGATTAATTGCTTATTTTCTTTAGCGTTGAGAAAGAACGAAGGATGGAAACAACCAGTAATGAAAGTGAAGAGGATGTTAGCAATGCAAGTGAAGAGGATGTTCGACTCGAGGATGTTGTACTCTCATGGACCCTCGAGGATGTTCTGAACAAAAAATTTTACAAAGACAAGGTTTCTTTCCATCTTTAGATTCTTTACAATGTGCACTTGTTTCTTGGAAAAGAATTTGAACCATACCAGTCTCAATAAAGATTGACTATTTTTATGGTCTTTCTAAACATAAACATAATAGTTTTCCTTCTATGTAGTCTCGCATATGAGTATATCTCAGTGAACTGTAGAAAAATGAGAAAATTTTAACTATTGAAGAAAATGAATAAGAATTGCATAATATAGTTAATTTATATGATGTTTATGGTATTTGAGTGTTCATTCCAATTAATTACATCATCTTTTATAAAAACGTGTACAAAAAAACTGTGTTGCTTTGTGACTATGCTAATGAGTGCAACCATTTTGTTTTAGTGTGTAAAATAGTATGGACTGCATTATCCTTTTAACAATGCAATGCACTTAGATAAAAATAGATGTATATTTTTTATGAACAAAAAAAAAAATTGTCAGTATTGCATGAAATGAAAATTGTTCTGTTCATTTTCGTCTCTGATATTTAATTATGCTACTATTGCATGTTCTAATAACACTAGAAAAAACCTATGTTCTCGCAGGTTCATAAGATTCCAGAGACGTTTAAGTCAGCCACAGAATACAAGAACTCTTTTGTACCTCTCTATTGTTTGAGGAAACACACTGATTTATCTTCAAGCTTGTTTGCTGTTTCTCAAGCTCCTTTTTGTGAGATCAATAATGTTCAAAAAACTGCATGGAAACTTTCAATTCCAAAAGATCAAAACCAATTCATACAGTTCCATCATGACATATGGCTGAAGAGTACAACTGAATCTGATGAAGTTGAAAATATTGGAAATTATAAACCTGTGTCAGAGATCTCATTGCTTTCACACACATTAGGCCTGAAAGCTTAAATGACTTGAACACACACCAAAACCCCTACCGTATCGCCTATGTTAAGAAGGTAATCAAGGCAAGGAATGGAATTCCTGATAAAATCTCAGTACTGTCATGCAAATGCATGAAGATGGATATCAAAGATGACTTGCAGAACAACAAGGAGCTATCATCCAATTGCATGAAGATGGATATTGAAGACGACTTGTGTAACAACAAAGAGCTAGCATCCGAATGCATGAAGATGAATATTGAAGATGACTTGTGGAAGAACAAAGAGTTGAAACTGTATGCAGTTTACCTTATGAACATGACAACAAATGTTCGTATTTGCAATGCCCTGAAATCAACCTCACACATGAATATAATTAAAACAGTGTTGGGACCGCGTCCAATTGTAAGAATACTCTTTTGATCTGAATAGGTTTCTCCTTCATTTAATATATAGCATACTTTTCCCGCATGAAAAATTATGTTTGAAATACATGTGCATTATGTCGTGTAAACTTTCATTAACCTGTTTAATGCTTTTTTGTATTTCAGAGTGGAGAAAACTGTCAACTTTGCCTGTCTGAACCAGATAGTCGATCTACCTTCATAAAAGAAGACATGATAATTCGTTCTCAGAATCTAAATGAATCCCAAGAAGATGCTGTTTCAAGCTGTGTTAGCATGATGAATTGCAATCATGCTGATATCAAACTTATATGGGGACCACCAGGGACAGGGAAAACAAAGACAGTTGCATGCTTGCTATTTTCTCTACTCGAGCTAAAAACCAGGACATTGACATGTGCTCCAACTAATACTGCAATTTTGCAGGTGGCAATTCGGTTGCATAGGTTAGTTATGGATTCACTTGATCATGATACATATGGTTTAGGTGACATTGTGCTATTTGGAAATGGTAAGAGGATGAAATTAAGTCCTCATCCAGGCCTTGTCAATGTCTTTCTCGATAACCGTGTAGAGAATCTCATTCAATGCTTTCATCCAAATACTGGATGGGAGACTAACTTGCGATCCATGATAGAGTTGCTGAACTCCATGAAGAAATTTGCTAACAAAAATGTGACTAGTAAAGTTTTTGAATACAAGAAGATATTTGGTCAACAAAAAGAGAAGCTCAAGTTCTTGATGCAAACCTTACACACACACATGCCAACATGTCTCATTTCATTGGAAATGGTTGAAAAAATGCTTCAAGCTCTTGATTTGCTAAGGTCTCTTGGAAATTCCTTGGGGCAAGCCAAATTCAAGAAAAATAACTTTGATTGTATAGATGAGTGCCTTTGCATACTAAGTTCACTTTCTGAGACTGTTTCCCTTCCTAAATTTAACATTGACATGAGAGGTGCTATCAATAGAGTTCAAGTAGAAAACTTTTGCTTGTCGAATGCTTGTCTGATTATGTGCACTGCATCAAGTTCTATGAAACTAATTGATCCAGCAAAGGTGAAGCCATTGCAATTTTTAGTAATCGATGAAGCTGCACAGCTCAAAGAATGTGAATCAACAATTCCATTACAGCTGTCGGGTCTCCACCGTTGCATCCTAATCGGAGATGAGAGACAACTTCCTGCATTAGTAAAAAGCAAGGTACTCGGTCATTACATTTAATTATTGATTTTTCTCTCTAATTACAGATTTTCTCTAATATAATTAAAACTATTGTATTTGTAGATAGCAGACCAATGTGAATTTGGACGAAGTATGTTTGAAAGACTTGTAATGTTGGGATATGAAAGAAAAATGCTTAATGTTCAGTATAGAATGCATCCTTCCATTAGCTTATTCCCGTGCGAAGAGTTCTATGATGGAAAGCTATCTGATGCTCCCATTGTCAGGGAAGAAAGCTATAATAAGCTTTTCCTTGAAGGAGAAATGTACTCTTCCTATTCTTTTATTAACATAGCTAAGGGTAAAGAGCAATTTGGTCATGGACAAAGTCTGAAGAACATGGTTCAGGTTGCTGTTATTTCTGAGATAATTAAAAGTCTTTATGAAGGTCAATTTCTCTTTTCTCTTCAACCATTGTGTTGTATTTCATGGAACCAGAAATCTTCAGCGTTAGTATGAATTATGCATTTATACGTCTTACAGTGTATTTTGATTTGTTCTGCCAGTGTTCATGAAGACAAGGAAGAAAGTTAGCATAGGAATCATATCTCCATATAATGCTCAAGTTTATGAAATTCAGGAGGAAATTGAGCAGTACACTCGGGTTGCTAATTCTAAGTTCTCTGTAAATGTTCGTTCTGTTGATGGTTTTCAAGGTGGTGAGGAAGATATTATAATAATATCTACCGTGAGATCTAATGGTACTGGTGATGTTGGTTTTCTTTCAAATAGACAAAGAACAAATGTGGCTATGACTAGGGCTAGGTATGACGTATATGATGTTCAATTTGTTATGTTGTTTCTATCTTTACTGAATACTGAGTTCATTTTGTGCAGATACTGTCTTTGGATATTAGGAAATGCATCTACTTTAATCAACAGTGACTCTGTTTGGAGAAATGTAGTTATTGATGCTAAGAATAGGGATTGTTTCCACAATGCTGAAGAGGACAAAAAATTGGCCCGGGCTATTAAGAATGTTCTGTTCCAGATTCAACGACTGGAAGAATTTGAGTCACCATTCAAGAAACGGCGTTTAGGAGGGAAAATGGGAAATCATAACATATCAACTACTTTCTCTAGGCGAGTGGCACCAAATTAATATGTGTGAATGTTTGGGTGAGCGATGGGTTTCTCTAAACCATGGTGCCAATGTACTTTTGTTTAAGCTCTGAAGTGTAGTTTTTGTCAAAATTGTGATGGTTTAACGTGTTTATGTTAGAAATGGTTGATCAAGTTTCATGTAGGGTGGGGACATCTTGTGAGACTTTTTTGAGGAGATCTTGTGAGTCTTATTTGTTAACTTTTGTGGTGAATTATTTGTGCTTGTTGTTGTGATCATTGTTTTATGCCATGCATTTAAATAAGAACTATTCAAAACACAGATTAAAATCAAATCTTAGCATAATTTAAAACCAAGCACTCTACAATTTTAAATTTCAAATTAAGCAGATATTTGAGAGCACATAATTACAAGTATCAAAACTCATCAGCAAAAGAAAAATAAACACCAGACTAAAAAACTTTTTGTAATATCCCGCCTGACAGTATCGGTATATTACCCTTTGACCTTGTCAGATGAATTTAATTCATGGAAAGTAAGTTAAGGTTAATATTTTATGAGATGTCAGCTTTTTACGGAAAAGTATCAAAGTCGTTTTAAACACGCTTGAGGCAAGGGCATAAAGGTAATTTCACGGTAAAAAAAGGATATTTATATGTTTTTGGATGGAAAATATCTTATTTTCCCTTATCCTTTCTCTCTCTAAGTTGGGAAAACATTTCCTCTTCCTTCTTTCTTCTCCCACACGCCCATCTCTTCCTCTCTCCACCAAATCTTCCAAATCTTCCTTCCTTCATGGCAAGTGAATCAATCTTGTTCCCTCATGATCTCTTGTACAAGTAGAAGCTTGATTAAGGTTTGATTTCCCTTTTTCCACCTCTCATGAAGCTCATCCCATCTCTTTTTCCTCTTCACCAATCTTTCATGAAACTTCATCCTCTCATGGTAAGTTTCCAAACTTGTTCCCTTATGATCATTTAAGCTTAAGGAAGTATGGATTATGTTTGATTTTTTCTATTCCTCTTCGTGAAGAAGTGATTGGAAACTAGGGTTTGGTGTATGGTGAAGATGGATTCTAAATTGGTACAAGGTATGGTCTCCACTTGATCAAGGTAATAATATTAAGTTTGAATGGATTAATATCTCTATTCTTCCTCACCAAGAATTCCTTTTGATTTTAAGTTTTGAATATGTGTTTTGAGGGTAATGTTGGAGTATGGTTTTGAGCTTGAAATGGTGTCTTGGTTTGCAAGATAAGGACAACAAGTTTGAAAGGGCATGAGCTAAGGTTGCAAGGAAATCAAGTTAGGGTTTTTGATTCTTGAGCTTATAAGCTTGGATATGTTTCAAGAAAATTTACTAGGTGAGTTCCATAGCTAGTTTTCCTACCCTTTGGGATCATGTTTATGCCATGTTAGTTTATTATGAAAACTATGAGAAGTCTAGGATTATGTATTGTGATAGTTGCCCCTTTTCTTGCCATGCATGCAAAACAGGTTTATACTTGCCAAATGAATGTTTTATAAATTTCCAATGATCAAATATGTTCCAAAACACATAGAGACACTTGGTTTGAGGTTTTTGGGCCAAAAATACCATTTTTAAGTGTTCTGGACTGTCCTAACTCGCCACGGTGAGCTATTACTCGCCACGGCGAGCTAGAACTCCGAAAGGGGGGTCCTGCTCGCCCCCAACTCGCCACGGCGAGCTACCACTCGCCTCCCCAGTGAAATCACTCGGCTAGGCGAGTAAGACAGTGAGAAATCTCACTGTTTTGCTTGCTTCAGGCAGGCATGGGGATTCGCGACGCGGTTTTCTCTGTGGTGTCTTTTTACGAATGTAAACCCCTCAAACCAAGGTCCCAATTGATGATCAAGGAAAGCAAGATTCTTATGTTAAAGAGGCAAGTATTATGCATGTTAGTAAGGCATGGTATAAGAAAGAATCATGTCATGAATCAGGTAGTAAGTTACTCATTAAGCAAGGGAAAACTAGAGCCTCGACATAGTTGTCGAGAACTAGCTAGTTAGCATGAATTCTTAGAATGACAAGACGCGAAGTATAAGCTCTTCGCATATGTTTAAGAGTGTTTAACAAGCATGTTAAGTCGTGGTTTGATTAGTTAATCACTCCATCATGATTAAGAAACTACAAGCATGAACAAGTATGAATTTACCGCTAATCGGATCGATTAAGGTTCCGAGGTAAACATGTATGCATGATTAGGTTTATTCTAAATTTATGACAAGTTTTAAGTAGGTGGCATGTCTCTTGCTATCCTCACCAGGGGGATACAAGGGGTTCTCATCATGAGAACGATTCAAGCCGTAAGGGACCCGAATGTCACCGAAACCGCAAGACTAAGATAATAACCGCATGGCGGTGCTCGTGTCTCTTGTTATCCACGTCAGGGGGATACGGGAGGTTCTCAACCTAAGGGGAATGGTTCAAGCCGCAAGGGACCCGCACGACACCGAGGGAGTCCGATGTACGTACATCGGTCATGTATGGGATTGTTCTCGGGGTTACTCCACCCGGGGCTCTCCGTAAAATGAATCAAGATAATAATTGTTTGTTCAACGCTAACATAATGAATGAACTTAGATACGATTATGTTTCTCATGATAATGATTATGTTATGGTATGCTAGAATGATTCCATGCACGATTATGTTCAAGAACTGGAGCACTAGATGCTATAAGACAAGTATAAGACGTGGGATAGAGCAAGTAAAGATTATGATACCGATGACGATCTTAGGTTCCCCTAATCGTCCGGTTTAGACTCGTGTCATGATATGTTATGTTAGGCCTCGATACGTAGAGCGTATTCTTGGCATTGCGGTCCTAGTTTCCCCCTTGGCCGTCATGACACGTATAGGAAGTGAAGCCTATAACAAGTGAGATAAGACTATGACGGCTCTAGTATGCACTACCGTCTAGTATGCATGTCCCCACACACGTATAATCAACCGACAGGTTGTAATGTAGACACGTGGTGACCGTAGGATTCACTACTACAAAATACCCCCTTTAATAGCACTCATTTTGGCTCTTAATAGCGCTTCTCAAGCGCTAAGAAAGCCCCCGCTATAAAAGGTCAGGAGCCTATAATAGCGCTTTCCAAACGCTATTAAATAGCAACACATCAATAGCGCTTTCAGAAAAGCGCTAATATAGCCTTATTCTATTGCTATTAAAGTAGCTTTTCTAACAGTTGTTTCTTAGCACTTTCTGAGAAGCGCTATCGTAGCCTTTCAACTCAAATAGGGGTTTCTTAGCGTTTTACTACAAGCGCTAATAAAAGTTGCGTATTTTTTTTTTAATTTGTAACCAAAAATGCTATAATTAAACGCTATAATAAGATACTCAAATATGAATATAGCAAATTACATTCATGATAATCTCATCGCAATCTTCAGAATTCATTCCATAAAAAGATAAAAGTACAAAATAAAGATGAAGATGAGGGGGGACATAAAACCAAAACCCTCCAAAAAGCACTAAGAAACAACTGAGTAGGGAAATAACAAATAGCAAATTGTTTCATTATCAAAGCTCACACGAGCACAGGCAGGAGCAGATAAAAACATAACTCGCATTTGGAGTAGAAAGCACATCATCCTCATAAGGAATCAGACCATCAAGTTGAGGAATCCTAGAAGCCAGTCTCTCCAAATCTGTGGGCATTTTCCCTTTTGAATTAGTGTGTTGTGAATTGAAGGAGATGCTCCCTCCACATACCTAAAAGATTATGTTCCAACAGTTTAGTAAATGAAAAAAATGTATCCACCAATTGAGCAAGTCAATGAATAAAGTAACAGACAGAATAAAACAATGCATGTACTACAAACAGTCTACACAATGATGTGCAACAGTGAGCTAGGAAAGAAGCTAACACCAATTGGAAATGTTGCTAGTTTCTTTCCTGGCCCCCAAGAACCAACATTGCTAGTTTCTTTCCCAGCCCCCTCTTGTAGTGTAGAATGCCAAAAGAATAATGCACATAAGTGGCTGGGAAAGAAGCAGTCCAAGAGCTCATTTGGTTTTAGAAAAGGTTCTCCCTTTCATTATGGTGTGAGTGTGCATCATTGGGAAGTGAGCCTTATAGTTTTGAAGTAGCTGACGAAGTCATTAATAGTTTATTTGGAAAACTGTTGCTGTACAACATCACATATGGAAGAATTTGTGCATTAACCCCCACCTTGTCCTAACCCCACAAAAGGACAGGGGATGTGATAAACCCAACAAAGCCGTAGCACTTAATATGGACGTATGGGGAAAAAAGCCCTTGCCTTTCCTTCCTAGTAAAAGCTCTCAATCGACACACGTACAACTTGATCCGCTTAGTCTATACTTCTCCTTTGCTGCTATCTTGCGTACACAATCTCTCATCATTTTTCTCATGTTTAATTCGGACAACCACCATAACCCCGTAATTTGGCTTACCCTCTGATTGTTTTTTGAGTTCCTATCTTCTCACTAGGATGAAAATAATGGGTGACTTATACTAGGAGAAATGTATGAATAAGAGGGAAAATATAATGAGGAATTGGCCACATTAAGTTGTTGATAGAAGGATGGCTATAGAGGGCTTCAGGACAATATTGCCGAAATGAATTATAAGTTGTGAACAAAAATTAAAATCTGTGTTTGAGTGGAAGGATAAAATAGTTGAAAAAATAGACTCTTAGGTGACCTTTATAGAGAAATAAATGGAAGGTTAAATTACCTTTTTACTAAACCGTGATACTAAGGAAAATCGGTGAGGACTAAAATAACTACTTAGAGAATGATACTCCACTCAATCAATCCTAAACGTGGGTTATGCTTATGGAGGAACCGTAAATGCCACTAACTACCCTAATTACTAATTAGTCAAAGTTATGAACTAAAAGATAGGAACAAATGAATCACAATACTATGAGTGTTAACTAACCATAATTTCAACGTGACATTAGAAAAACGTTGGGAGTAATCTTCTTTTTCTATGGGATATTAGTTCTATTAAAAAGGAATAGTAAACTATAGCTTCTTACACCTTATCAATTTCGTTCACTATAAGACAAATATAAGAATTTCCCTTAATTAATATCAAAACAATGTACCTTAATTAATATCAAAACAATGTACCACAGCTAAAACAATGTTAAAAACAATTCATCCTATTTCTTACTATAAGAATTTCCCTTAATTTTTTTTTTTTTGAATGGCAAAATATATATATAGATAAAAAGGGGAGAAAAAGGTACAATACAAGATACACCATAAGGACCTCAATAGAAGGCCGAAAAAAGGAAAAACAAAACCAACACCAGAAAAAAAAACACATCAAGCCCCTAACCTACTAACCACCAAGACAAAAAGAACAGAAAAAACAACGTGCAAAAAACAAAGAGCACAAAGAAAAAACACAGGTAACCAGGACGGAAAGGATAAGGCAGGAAAACCCCCACCCAACCCCCCCGCACCCCCAGGAAAACCACCACCACAAAACCCTACCGATGCCAACAAAGGACGGGCTGCACCTCCCACTCCTGAAAAGTGCAGGAACTACCAGGGCACCTAGCCAGGAACCACTTCCAAGCTAAGAGTTTTGCTTTATCCACCACAGGCTCCACACGAAGAGTGCCACCAGAAAACACTAGGTCATTCCGGGACGTCCAGATGGTCCAAATAACAGCATGCCAAACCAGAAGCAAACCTAACCTAACTCTCTTCCCCCCACCTAATCCCGTAAAAGACAGGAACTGCTGGGCCATACGAAGAGGGGTCACAAACTCCCAACCCAACCACCTAGCCACCTGATACCACACCGGAAGGATAACAGGACACGACACAAACAAATGCATCGTCGACTCCAACGGCGCATCACAGAACGCACACCCCACACCCCCCTCCGGGAGCGGGACACCACGCCTAACCAAATTGAGCCTAGTAGGAATCCTATTTAGCAAAAGTTGCCAGGAGAAAGCCACCACTTTCAACGGTGCCCACGACTTCCAGACCCGAGAAACTGCCTGCATGATAACTCCCTTTGGCGCCCCCCCAACCGGCAACCCCTTTAAGAGGTAAGAATAAACAGACTTCACCGAATACCGCCCATCAGGGCTGAGGGTCCAAGACCACACATCTTCCTTATCAGAACGGGCATGCCTGGCCACCACCACGAGCAGCTCGTTAAGGAGAACAGTCTCCCAAACGAAAAGCGGCCTCCTCCACCTAAGATCCCACACCCAGACACTCCCCTCCCACGCTCCTAAATCCCCCACTCTCCCACCACCCTGAGTAGATAAGCGAAACAGGCGACTGAACCTAACTTTAAGGAGCGAGTTACCGCACCACGGGTCATGCCAGAATTGGGTTGAGAGTCCGTTCCCGATCACCCTGATAACCCTGTCCGAAAACCAGTCACCAGGGGCCTCCCGGTCACCCCCGAGAAGGGAAATATTGGACCACCACACCGACACCCTGCGGAGACCAGAGGGCCTACCACCAAGATGAGGAGAGGGGAGACAAGCACCATAGCGGGCGAAAAGGATGTCCCTCCAAATACCCTCATCCCCCAAGAGATACCTCCACCGCCATTTGGCCAAAAGGGCGATATTAACCTGACGGAGATCCCTCACCCCCAGGCCCCCCTCACGCTTCGGCTTGCAAACCACCGACCACGACACCCAAGGAATGCTCTTGCTCCGCTTGATGCCTCCCCAGAGGAAATCCCTTTGAAGGCGGACAATTTTCTTCCAAACCACAACGGGCATCTTCATGACAGACAAATAGAAAATAGGGATAGCATTAAGGACGGAGTTAAGAAGGATCACCCTACCACCAAGGTTGACATACTTGTTCCCCCATGACCCAAGCCTAGTACTCAAAAGATGGATGAGGGGTTCCCAAGTTTTCTCAAGGCGTGGGTTAGCTCCAACCGGCAAACCAAGATAAACAAACAGAACAGAACCCACCTTACAATAAAGAAAACGCTCCGCCAAACCTAGAAACTCACCCCCCACATTGACCCCCATGACCGAGCTCTTAGAGAAGTTCACCTTAAGCCCCAAAGCTAGCTCAAAACAACGCAGGATAGTCTTTAGGGACCACAGATTTGCCATAGTAGCTTTACCTAAAAACAAGGTATCGTCCGCATATTGAAGATGGGAAATCGATATGGCCGAACTACCCACCTTGAACCCTTGGTACAAACCCTTAGCTTCTGTCGATCGGATCAAACCACTCAGACCTTCCACGACAAGCAGAAAGAGAAACGAGGCTAAAGGATCTCCTTGCTTTAGACATCTCATGATGTTGACCTCCTCCGTCGGACACCCATTAACTAAGACGGATAGCCTGCCACAAAAAACACAGGCACGGATCCAGCCACGCCATCTAGCACTGAAGCCTAATCTCTGCATCATATACTCAAGGAAACTCCAACTAACAGAATCATAAGCCTTTTCAAAATCCACTTTAAAGATAAGGCACTCCGTCTTGGTCTTCCTAGCAACATCAATAATTTCATTCACCGCCACCACCCCATCCACAAGCTGGCGACCTTTTGTAAAAGCAGATTGGTTTGAGGAGATAAGTCTGTCCATAAACGAGGCAAGCCTACCAGCCAACACCTTGGCCACAATCTTATAGAGAGACCCCAGCAGAGAAATGGGACGGAAGTCACCGAGCCGGGTGGGGGACGGCACCTTAGGAATGAGAGTAATGAAGTACGAAGAAAAACTCATGGGAAGAGTAGAAGAGTGGTAAAATTGATCGAACATTGTCCCAACCTCCCCCTTTAACAAATCCCAAAACCTCTTGTAAAAGGAGAAATTAAAACCATCCGGACCCGGACTTTTTGTACCGTCCGACTCAAACACCACCCTCCTAATCTCATCGCCATTAAAAGGTACGGTTAAACCTCCAGCATCCACCTCCTACAGGCAAGGAAAAGGGACCCCGTCAAGAGTAGGACGGTCCGTCACAGACTCGGAGAAATGATCACGAAAGAAACCCACAATCTCCTCGCAGACCTCATGAACACTCTCCACCCACCTATTACCCACCCTAAGGGCCAGAATAGAGTTCCTCCGCCTCCTCATCTTAATACTAGAGTGAAAATAGCTCGAGTTGGCATCACCCTCACGTAACCACCTAGACCGCAACCGCTGAAAGGCCTGATCCTCTTTGACACGCAAGAGGGCCCACAAGTCATGAAAACCCTTGAACCGAGCTTCAGTATCAACAAGCGACAGCGGACCAACTTCCGCTTTCAGATCGAGAACCTTCAGGGCCTCCACCAGCGCCTAAATACGCTCCTCCAACCTACCAAAGGCCTTGGAATGCCACTCCTTCAGATCACCTTTGAGGGTTTTAAGCTTAGCCGACAGCCTCACCGCCATCCACTCCGCCGGCCTCGATCGATTCCAACTTTGGGACACCACCTCCCCAAGCTCACCATGATCAAGCCAAAAATTATTAAATCTGAAAGGCTTCGGACCCCAAACCTGATCTGAGTATCTCAACACCACCGGGCTATGATCAGAGACATCTCTAAGAAGGGCCCACTGGGTTGCCTCACCCCAAAGGTCGCACCACCCAGCGGAAAGGAGGAAGCAATCCAGCCTGCTCATCGCGCCCCCGTTAGGCTGACACCAGGTATAGAGCCTACCAAGGAGAGGGAGGTCGATAAGACCCATATGATGCACAAAATTAGAGAAGTGACGGACCTCTCCCACAGAGGGGTTACTACTACCAAGAGGGGTTCCCCTCCTCTCTGATTCCTGCAACACCGAGTTAAAATCGCCGGCAACACACCAAACATCCCCGCCCAGGGAGCCTTTCAACTCCAGCAGCCTCCCCCACATCTCCCTCTTATTCGCAAGGGAACACTTGGAATAAACATTAACCACAAAGCAACGGTTCTTCGAGGCTCCCCAATCCAGGCACACCCCAACAAAACCCGGACCAGAGAAGGAGAAAACCGCATTACCTTTAGAGGTACACCAGATAGAAAGAATACCCCCACTATTACCCACCGCCGGAACAAAGCTCCAATCACAGAAGGCGTTACCCCATAAATAGTGACAAAGCCCCTCAGACACCTCACTTAACTTTGTCTCTTGGATCAGAAGACAATCCAGATGGTTAGATGAGACAAAATCTTTGACTTTCCGTTTCTTGATCCTACCCCCTAAACCACGCACATTAAAAGAACCAATGATCATGGAACACCCCTATTATCACCCATGGCAGCCTTAGCCGCACCATCTCTAGCCTCAAGGGCAACCAACCTAGACACTTCCACTATGTCGTCACACTTAAAAGACACTCTGAAAACCTTACCCGCACTAAGAACATTTTTGGCAATAACGCTGTCAGAAGGACCATCAGGACCCCTAGAACAACCTATGTCTGGGACAAAAAAAGGAGGAGCCACAACGGACTGCATACCCACAAGCCGAGTAGTATGACTAGTACCCTGAGAAGTCCCCGCACCCACCAAAAAAGGGTGTTGGGTCCCCATCACAATGCAAGGAGTCAATAGAGAGAATAGGGGAAGTGATACCTGGTGCCATAAGGGGTGTCGAACGGAGATCCGCCGCTCCAAGCCTGTCCGGAGATTCCCTGGAATCCACCCTATGCTCTCCATCCCTGAAAAGTTCCCGCAAAACTGTATCTTCTCCCCCTTGCTCAAAGACCCTTTACGCTTCGGCCTTCCTTTGGACATCTTCCGCGGCCTCCATCTTTTATTCTTCTGCTTAGCATCTCTAGAAAAAAATGCCGGTTTAGATGGCGACCCCGAACCAGGAGATGAGATAGAGGACGAAACCACCGACGGGCCTTGAACATCAATTGGCGCTTCCATCATAAGAGGAATCACCGGCTGAATCCTTAAAGGTGAATGTGGGTCAGGGGCTGGATCAGGAGGATCCGTGATAAGGCAGCTAACCTGATTCTGAGAATACATCAAAGGAGGTGTGGAAGCAGACAGGGGGGTGCCAAATCTCTTAATTAAATCCTGGCTGCTTGTAATGTGCTTGCAATACTCCACAGGGCCCAAACCACTATCCACAAGGCCCATACCCAAATCTGGACAGCCCTGCCCAACCTGAGCGGTCCCCACGTGAATCTCTGGACCCACAGGCCGCTAACAGCACGCGCTCAGCCTGGGAGTGGGGGCAACCACTTGCTGAACCGGTCCCACTTGGTCCAACTGCTTGTTACTGCACGCGCCAAACAGGAGAGTAGGAGCAGAAATAGGGGTTGACACTCCCCTTCGTTCTTTACTGCACGTTGACCAAGGAGGATTAGGCAAAGAAACTTTCCTTCTTCTGTCACTGTCTTCCTCTTCCCCATGTGCTGAAAACTCCAAAACAGATGGATTGGACAAGGCATTTTCCTGACAAACATACCTAGGATTGGATGTGTTCACCAAAAGGGTGTTTTTGTTTAACGTAGGGTCCCCCTCACCCAAACCACTTTTTACAGATACATCCTCTTCCCCATGCCAACTGTCGGTCCCACAAGCTGAGGAAGATGACTTATGCACGTCCTCCGCCCAGCCATCATCATCGGAGAAGCCTTCTTCTCTGGCCAGGAAGCCACCGGCCCCACTCGAAATTCCGGCCACCGGAAAAACCTGTCTAAACGAACCTTCCGATGAAAACTCCTCACGGACATAAACCACATATCTCCTACCCTCTGCCACCAGCGTTACCGGAGCCATCACCGGAGCGATATCCGAGACCAGAACCTGAACCCTTGCAAACTCGTAGTCCAAACTATTCACCTCAACATTAAGTACCTCACCGAAACGGGATCCAATCGAACCGAACACCTTATCACACGACAAGTGTACCGGCGCTCCATTAATGCGAAGCCAAGCGCAGCGGCCCGGATAGGGCAGTTCCACCGACCACTTTGTGAACCCCTGAAACCATGACAGCCACCAATCACTCCTTTCCAATAAAGAATCTCTGAGAAAGCCCTTAATGGGAGAACTAATCAACACTTGATTTCCTCCCATCGAAGCAACATGGATACTTGGCATTCCAGCGATTATAAGTTGTTCCCGGATGTGCTGTACTGAAAGCTTTGGTAGAAGGAGTCCTACTACACTTTAAGCCAATTCATCCAGCCTTCCTGATGGTAAATCACAGGTCACCTCCGGCCTAACCTCGATAGAACAGTGCTGTCCAGGCTCTCTCCGCATCCCTGGACTCGAGGCCACAGTTTCAGCAAACGAAACACCTTCAACAACCCTTGGACCAGCCGTGGATGAGTGTTCCCTCACCGGACCAGCCATCACCTCCAGCGTTACTTCCACCAAATCCCTTTCAAACCTTGAGATGTTCACTTTCAGTTTGAGTGAACGAATTTAAACCTCCTCAAGCTTTGGAAGCAGATCCTCCACATCCCCCTCATTTGCAAAGCGGACAAAACCAAATCTCTTCCCTTCTTTATTACGCTTAGATGGGATGAAGACATCATTCACCTTCCCACAACAACCAAAAGCTTTCCACACCTCATGGTGCTTAGTATCGTCATGGATATTTGAGAAGTAGAAAGAGTTTGTATTCACCAACCTCGCACGTATGATATCCGGTAGAGGCTTCCGGTGCTCCCCCGGTTTATTACGTCTCCTGGTCATTGAGAAAACAACCACCAGAACAAGCAAAACTGGAGAAAAGGAAGCATGGTAGTGTACGACGGTACTGTGACAAATTCTACCCTTCAATCTAGAGAGAGGTCAGAGCTTCTCTCTCTAAAAGGATATTTACAAATTTTCATTCTAAAAGAATTTAAGATATACCAAAATTTTTGTCTTCCCTTAATTAATATCAAAACAATGTACCACAACCAAAGACAAATATAAGTACATAGAAGATTATTCTATCATACTGAACCGATCAAGCAAACTATATGACTAGACATTAGAAGTCCTGGAATTTTTTGAAACATCTATTAATATCTAAATGTCATGACTTCGAGTTCAGACTCGAAAGCAACAAGTTTTCCTTCACAAGGTGATGTTAGCCATGATAGACCAAATCATGCAATATTGTTTTACTGAAAATCATGAATGATGACAGCATTTAAATACCCATTAAATGTGTTGGAACAAGAAAGGTGCAATATTTGCTAGCTTCATAAAACAGCCCAACAATAAGGTCTCATCAAATCTTAAAAGTAGTGAATAATAGGTAGCATAAGCCCTCAACAACTTGTTTACCTGTGTCATAGGCTGATTAGAAGCTCTTCTATCTCCCTCATCCCGTCCTTCCACATAAGCTGCAGTGTGCAATGCAATCCATCGTTATTGTAAATCCGTTTTATTAAACATTAACCTGAACTTGAGCGAGACTTACCAACATTGACATCAAGTGGAGGCCTCTGATTCATATTCATCCAAGGAGAAGGAGGTCGCTGCGAAGAATTATAAGTACAGTATCAATGCACACGTTAAAAATAAGAACATGTTCTAAACAGAAGAGTGAAACAACTGTACAATAGCCAAAGCTTAAATCAATTGCACAAATTGAGAATATCAATTGAGAAACTAATACAATGGAAAACATGTTTGGATCGTCCCCCACAGAATCCCTCTATAAATAACACTTTCATTTCTCTCTCCAAATGATCTTCTCACTTTTCCCCCGTCTTTTTTCTCATGCCACCGTCATTTTTGTGATTCATACACAAGATGATCCAACCTCATGATAAACATATAACATGGCATATGAAAACATCTCAAAACATCAGACTGTAAAAAACAATGAACTTTACCATGAATGAAGCTTGTCTTCCAGCTTTGACATCAGCATTTCCACCAGTATCTATATGTAAAAAATATTTTACATATAGATAATATAAATGGCCACAATTTTCCAAATTGATTTTTTGTTTTGTTTTTGAAACAACCAATATTATTCACGTCAAATGAGTGCAAGGCGCACAAAAAACATTCGTAGACAAGCCAACAAACACAAGGTGCCGTATATAGGCGGAACACCAGAGAAAAACAAACACACATTCCAAAGGAACCCCATAAACAAGAGTCTAGCTAAAGCTAAAGCATGATGTCAAGGTATACATAAGACCCCTAACCAAAACAGTGCAACAAAAAGGTCAACACATGAATGCTCCCACATCATAGCCCACCAATAGCAAAACCAAATTGGAGTTTCAGCACCAGAGAAATCATCACAAATCCTAGAGGGAAAAGGCAGAACAGCTGCTATTCAAACACATCAATGGACTAAAAACAGCACAAACACAAGCTCAGTCCACCAGGCTTAAAAACCAAGCCAAGAAAGCAGGCCCCAAATATTGTCAGCACCCCCTGCAAAGAGAAAAAAAAACTCCCAACAGCAACAGAAAAAACACAGTTGCCTCCTTTCATAAAAAACAAAAAACCACAGTCCTACCTCTTCCTACCGGCGCATACACTCCTTCGAATTCCAGCACCATTTGTAAAACATACACTATTGTTTATTACTATATAATTTTGACCACAACTTAATAAACAATTGATACATAAAGAAGCAATATGCAATAGCCAGTCCACAACTTAATTTCGTACTACTATTTATTTCCTTTCTTTTGATCAATATTGTGTCCAAAATAAAATTAAGTCAGAGACTGTTTACAAAAAAAAACATGACATGTCCTGTTACAAAACAACAACTATAAGATTACACTGACCTAACACCAAACCACACTCTTAGAAGACTCATTCAAGCTTGGTGTACATTAAATGCTTCACAAGGCATTGAAAGGATTCCAACTCCAAAACCACCAATCAACAAAACCCAAATCACAACACTCATCAAAGAAGCTTATCATTCATGTGTCTGAAGCTGGATTAAAAAAATAGTTGTTAAAAAACCCAAAAATTTTAATCTTATAGATCTATATCCTAAAATTAAATATAGTTGTCACAAATCATCTTGAAGAATCAACATGGTGCAAAGATACTACATGAATGTCGTCATATCAAAATTATAGGCGACGTCAATGAGAAAAATGTCATCACATCTTCACATGTATACAAAAAATGAAATAAACCCAATTTAGTTACTTTATATTTTGAATCCTTTACCATCGTGTATCGATCAATTATGAACACAAACCTTTCAATAACTCAAACATTCAAAATTAGGGTTTGGGAAATCAAAATTGGGGATATTAAACATTTTTTCAACCCATTAACAAGCATCAGCAGCAGTAGATTCGAATTAGATAAACAATTGAACAAAATAGAACAAAGAAAAGAAAACCTGGAGAGTGGAGAGAAGAAGGAATGGAAATGGAGGCAGAATTTCAGAAGTTGAACGCAGCATGGAGAGGAGAACCACAGAAATCATTCAGATCAGTAGAAAGCTTAGGTGATAAGGAGTTTGAAAGTGGTCTTTGTTTTTTCATCGGTGATTGAGGCGGCCGAAAACGGCGTCGTCAGAAGGAGGAGAATGCGGCGAAGGTTTTTGAGAAGAAAGGATGACACGGTGGTGAGTTGGGTGTTCCATAGAGTGAGTTATGGAAGTTGTTTGACGGAGAGTAACAGTGCTGTTCGCCGGAGTGAATTAGATAATGTTGAAGGAGAGTGAGATCTGGATGTGTTGTAGTGAGTGTTGTGTTTGTGAGTGTTGAAGGAGAGTTCGCAAAAATAAATATTTTCTCTGTTTTATGTACTTTTTATTGGATAATAGCACTTCTGTAAAAAGCGCTAACAAACGTGTAGTTAAATAATAGCGTTACTCCAAAAATGCTATCTAAGGGTAGACAACTTATAGCACTTTCTCAAAAGCGCTAACAAAGCCTTTTTATGAGCCACCTGTATTAGCGTTCAACCAAAAGAGCTATAACAAGCCTGTCAATGGTGTTTTTGATAGCATTTATTAAAAAGCGCTATTAAAATTGCGCTATTAAAACTCAAAATTGTAGTAGTGATTCCCCTGAGGTTACCTATAGCCTAGGATTTAGGGGAACTCACTGAGACATTATGTCTCATCCCAATCCTTATTTGTTTCAGATAAACAGGTTGGATGGCAAGCTAGTAGACGAATGGATGTTTCAACAAGTGATCGTTCGTATCGCGGCAGGATGTTATGGACTTCAAGGGCGTAATTTTATTATACTTCAGAAAAGTTGAGTAGTATATCTTTGTACGAACGCATGTTGTAGTAAATAATATTCATTCAAAATTTTATTGTTGTATATTTTAATGTATCCAGTACTAAATTCAACACACGTGCTAGACTTTCTAGATACGTCTGGTATGGGTGTTACACTTTCATTAAATAACATCAATTTGTCGCACCTGCAACTCGTTTTATTTGACTCCTTGCTGACGCAGTTCCTTATTACGCCGCCATTATCAAGATTGGCGCTAAAGCTGGGAGAACTCGCTCTTTGGTTCCTTGGTTTTAGATTCTGGGGTTTTTCTTTTGTTAAAAAAGTTGTAGTTGTGCTTATTGTCAAGATAGGGTTTTACTAGAATATGATTGCTAAGTTATGCTAATGGTTATTATGAGTGGCTAATTTGGTCACTAGAGAATTTTTACCACGGATGGGAGGGAATTAGAGAGATTTTATGAGTTGTGTTCAGTTCAATGGTAAGAGGGCAATTTTTATGTCATTTAACAAGTGAGAGAAATGTGGTGTTCGAATCTCAACCATGTGTTGTGTTGTCTCTACTAACTTAGTTATGCTTGGGGAATTGATAAGAGGGAAATTAGTTCAATGTGTAAGATGCTTATTCTTTTTTACTCTAAAATAAATTTCATTTTTTCTAAATAAAAAACTTAAACTTCATTCATTTTAATGCTAAAATAGGAATAATACAATCCACATGATCATTCATTGGGGCTTTTTCAATACATAAAATTTGAGATTGGTATAAGTGATTAAAATAGCTAAATATACACCAACGATACATATAAAAAATTAATAAGTCAATTCTTAAGTCAATAGGGTGATAATAAACCAGAATTTTATTCTTAAGTTTAACAATCAAACTAAGTTCTTCTACCAATGGTCAAAGGTCATTTTTAAAACTAAAGGAGAAGTAGTAAGTAAATCCAGTTATGCAACAATCGAAGGATCAAAGTTGGCAGTGAAGTCTAAAGTTACTTCTCTTTGATAATTCTTCAGTTTCCCGATAATGGACTGCATTTTTGACATTGTAATGCACTTAGATATAAATAAAAAAGTTGTCATGTATGAAATGAAAATTGCTCTTTTCTTCCATTTTCATTTCTTCTATTTATTTGTGGATTTATGTTTAATTTTGCTACTATCTGATGTTCTAACTACTAACACTAGGAAAACCTATATGTTCTCTCAGGTTAATAAGATTCCAGAGACATTTAAGTCAGCAACGGATTACAAGAACTCTTTCATTCCTCTGTTGTTTGAGGAAACGCGCACTGATTTATCATCAAGCTTGTCTGGTGTGTCTCGAGCTCCCTTTTGTGAAATCAAGAAAGTTACAAACAGCAAGCAATTGCAACTTCCCAAAGCTCAAAAGCATTTCAAGCAGTTCCGCCATAACATACAGTAGAAGAGTACAATGTATAGTGTGGAAGATGGTGGAAATTATGAACCTGGAAGTGGAGATCTCATTGCTTTCACGAACATTAGACCCAAAAGCTTAGATGACTTGAACATCCCTACCATATTGGCTATGTTGATCAGCCAAAAAAAAGATTTTCAGATATCATCCAAATGCCTGAAGAAGGATACTGAACATGATTTGGGGAATAGAGAAGAGCCCAAACTGTATGCAGTTTACCTTATGAACTTGACAACAAATCTTCGTATTTCAAATGAGCTGAATTCACCCTCCGAGGGTGAACACCTCAACATAATAAAAACAGTGTTGGGACCGCATCTCATTGTAAGAATAACTTTTTTGATACGAATGAATTTCTCCTTCATTTCTTATGTAGCATACTATGGAACGCTAACATACACAATAAATCCAAGGTCGGCAATTACTGTGAAATACATGTGCATTGTGTCATGTAAAATGTTTTTGCATTGAATAATTAACCTGTTTAATTCTATCTTTGATTTCAGAGTGGAGAAAACTGTCAAAATTGCCTTTCGGAAGAAAATAGTGAATCTTTGCTCACCAAAGAAGACACCATCATTTGCTCTCAGAAACTGAATGAATCTCAGGAAGATGCTGTTTTGAGAAGTGCAAATATGATAAATTGTCATCATTCTAATGTCAAACTTATATGGGGACCTCCAGGGACAGGAAAAACAAAGACAGTTGCATGCTTGCTATTTTCTCTACTCAAGTTAAAAACTAGAACATTGACTTGTGCTCCTACTAATACTGCAGTTTTGCAACTGCAATTCGGTTGCATAGGTTAGTTATGGATTCACTTGAGCTTGAAACATATGGTCTAGGTGACATTGTGCTCTTTGGCAATAGTAAGAGAATGAAACTAAGTTCTCATCCAGGCCTTGTCGATATCTTTCTTGATAACCGTGTAGAGAATCTCAAGCGGTGCTTTGATCCAAATATTGGATGGGAGACTAACTTGCGATCCATGATACGGCTGCTCAAGTCCATGGAGAAATTTGCTTGCAAAAAAAAGCTTAGGGCAGTATTGGCATTTACATACAAGCAGAAATTTTGTGAACAAAGGGAGAAGCTCAAGTTGTTGATGCAAACCTTATACACCCACATGCCAAAGTCTTTCATTTCCCTTGAAACAGTGAAAAAAATGCTTCAAGCTCTTGATTTGCTAAGATCTCTTGGAATTTCTTTGTGGCAGGCCAAATTCAAGAAAAATCACTTTAGTGGTGAAGATGAAAGCTTTCCTGCATACATTCAAGCATTCTACGTCAGAAGAGATGAGTGCCTTAAAGTACTAAGTTCGCTTTCTGTACTGCATCAAGTTCTGTTAAACTAAACACAGAGGAGGTGAGCCCTATTCAATTTTTAGTAATCGATGAAGCCGCGCAGCTAAAAGAATGTGAATCAACAATTCCATTACAGCTGTCTGGTCTCCGCAATTGCATCCTGATCGGAGATGAGAGACAACTTCCTGCGTTGGTGAAAAGCAAGGTAGTTGATCATTGCATTTAATTGTTGATTTTTATCTGTAATTGAAGATTTTGTCTAATATGTTCAAAACTATTATATATTTGTAGATTGCAGATAAATGTGAATTTGGCCGAAGTATGTTTGAGAGGCTGGTAATTTTAGGATACAAGAGGCATATGCTAAATATTCAATATAGAATGCATCCATCCATTAGCCTATTCCCATGCAAAGAGTTCTATGATGAGAAGCTATCTGATGTTCCTGTCGTTAAGGAAGTAAACTATAACAAGCTTTTCCTTGTCGGAGATATGTATTCTTCTTATTCTTTTATTAACATAGCTAAGGGTAAAGAGAAACTTGGACATTGTGGACAAAGTCTGAAGAACATGGTTGAGGTAGCTGTTATTTCAGAGATGATTAAAAGCCTTAATAAAGGTCAATTCCTATTTCAAATCTTGTCTTGTATTTCGGTAAATAAGAAATCTTTAATCTCAGTATTAATTATGCATTTATAAGTGTAACGATGAAATTTTTTGTTCTGCCAGTGTTCATGAGGACAAAGAAGAAAGTAAGCATAGGAATTATATCTCCATATAATGCTCAAGTTAATGAAATCCAGGAGAAAGTTAAGCAATACACTTGGGATTCTAATTCTGACTTTTCTGTTAATGTTCGTTCTGTTGACGGTTTCCAAGGCAGTGAGGAAGATATTATAATACTATCTACTGTGAGATCAAATGGAAGTGGTAATGTTCGTTTTCTTTCAAATAGACAAAGAGCAAATGTGGCTATGACTAGGGCTAGGTATGTTAAATACAATTTTCGAGAATTTTTTTTTACTGCCCCTATGACCAAAAAAATTGATATGTATGCCCCTAGATGAAAACTATTGATACAAATACCCCTGTTCTTCATTTAAGTTGGCGAGCATAACCATTTTTTCAACATCTTGCAGGCTTTTTTCTGAACTTCTGTGCTGCTTTACATTTTAGTTGGCGAACATATTTTTTTTGGTTTTTTCTTCACGTTCTTTATTTTGAATGGCGAACTAGCCATTTTAGTTTTTTTTTTTGTGCTCTTTATTTAAAATGGCGAGCATGCCATATTGCAGCCATTGTTAAGATTCTGTGTAAAGTAATGAATGGGATTAATGGATGCTCATTGATTTGTACTTGTACATAGTGTTCTTATATACTCCCTCCGGTCACTATTATAAGCAAAAGTTGACTTTTTAGGTTCATTCAATAAATGATGTATGTGGACTATATATAGACTACATACATTATTTATTGAATAAATCTAAAAAGTGAACTTTTGCTTATAATAGTAACCGGGGTATAACTTCCAATACCAGTTGCACGTAACTAATTAAAAAACTAATTGAAAGAAGTTGCCTTCGTGATTCCCACAATATTACTGTCTTTATCTAATTGAAAGAGCATGCTCGCCATGTCAAAAGTAGAAAAAAACAAAAAATAAATAAAAAATGGCATGTTCGCCATGTCAAACAAAGAACAGGAAAAAAATATATAAAAAATGGCATGTTCAGAAAAAATGGATATGCTCGCCAAGTGAAATGGAGAATAGGGGCATTTGTATCAATAGTTTTCAACTAGGGGCAGACATATCAATTTTTTTGGTGATAGGGGCAGAAAAAAAAATTCTCACAATTTTCATTTTGCTATGCTGCATTGCTGCTCTTATCGAAAACTTACAAGTTCATTTTGCGCAGATATTGCCTTTGGATATTAGGAAATGCAGCTACTCTAATCAACAGTGATTCGGTTTGGAGAAATGTAGTTCTTGACGCTAAGAGAAGAGATTGTTTCCATAATGCTGTAGAGGACAAGAACTTGGCCCGGGTTAATGATGTCTTGTTCGAGATCAAACTACTTGAAGGATCTAAGTCTCCATTTATGAAGCTAAGTTTAGGTGAAAAATCAGAAGTAACAACTACTTCCTCCTCCAGGTTAGTGGAACCAATTTTATCTATAATATTAATAGCTATGTTTATTGTTCCAAATAGTAATGGGAAAAATCTAGTTTCAAGTGGGGCAATCTTGTTAGTCCTATTCATAGAATTTGGAGCTGAATTATATGTTCTTGTTGCGATCATATTTGTTGTTTAATATACTTATTATCTTGATGAATTGCTCTCATGCTAATATCAAACTTAAGTTTTTACAATAATGTCCACCCAGATGTTTAAAATATGTTAAATACTTCTATGCCTCGCAATTAAATAAGAACAATCATGAACTCCCTTGCATATATTGTTTAAAATAAATAAATTAGCCAAAATCAAATCTTATCACAATTTTAAACCAAGACACTACAATTTTAAATTACAAAATAAACAACAGACTCAATTTGCCGCACCTGAAACCTTTATGATCAGTCTCTGTGGACATTGTTGCCTGCTCCGCCACCATTGTCAAGATATTGGTGTGGTAGCTGGGAACGGTTGGGAGAACTCGTTCTTTTGTGCACGGCTTTTCTCTTATTGGTAAAGTTATGTTTATGGAGTATCACTAATCCGGTCTCTTGTAATTTTCTTTTGGCATCATCTATTGACTACAAATTCACCAATGAATAAATGGAAAATTCAGAGTTTGAACTTCTTGCCCCGCATACTAAAATTTCTATGCCAATTGAGTTGCTCACGAGAATCTTGTCTTTATATTAGATGTTTTTTGTGTTAAATTTCCTGTCTTTATATAGGATTTATGATCAAAGGTGTCTTACTCTTATGTTCGTTCATCCCTAGGATAAGTGCTAATATGAGGAATTATTGTGTTTTTGTTGCAAGGCCCAGGAAACCAAGGTGGTGAAGAATGATCAATGTTTTTTTTCTTTCTCTTGGAATACTGGATTATCTTGAAGACTGGACCTTCAAGAATTGTTTAGATAACTTAGTCCTGAAGATATGTACCTGCTGGCTTTATGTCCCATGGATGATTGAGCTATCCTCTTCTTTTTTTTTTTTTGTTTGGCACAAGATAACAAATTAACACACCTCAGTCCTCGTGCACTTGTCTTGGTCATCTATAGAGAGGAATACTTGTGATGATTAGCTTGCTTCTTTTGGAACCATCCTAATGTAACTCTTGGTGCAATTTAATTCCTCCTTCTATTGACTCAAATCTTTATTTTCACTGATTTAGATTGTCTTATTTTCATTTCATGCTATTTTTATCTGTAATTTTGTGTTTGATTTTTTTTTTTGAAGGATTGATTTTTTTTTATTTTGTGTTTGATAATTATGTCACCCATATTTTAATTTCTTTGTTTTTACTAATATAATTTTAGGATGGTGCAAATCATTGTTTGTTTGATGGAGTACCAGCATAGTTAGATGACAAAATTGATCATAATTATACTTTTACACTTTCGATTTTACTTAAAAAAAATAACCGCATCATTCATAACATTTGCTTAAATTATTGTTTTTAAACAATCTTGAATACTGTTAAAAGAAACTAATGTTGACTTTATATAAAATAATATTACTAGAATGTCAATGAACCTCTAATGGATAGGATACTATTACTATAGTGTCCGTCCCTATGCCCATATTTGTAAAAAAAATCCGTACCTGAACTCATATATTTATGGTCAACAACTTTACTGTCTGTCCTCATGCTCTACAAGAATAAGAAAACAACAAAAGACTTACCAATTAACAAATAATTTAGAGATGATTCAACAATTTTTATGTAAAAGCATGTGTATTCCTAGTTTTTTGAAAGGAAGGAGGAGGAGGAGGAGGAGGAGGAGGAGGAAAGATGCAGCGTTGTGAATTTATTAAAAATCATACCAATAAAAACTTGATGTGTGAAGCAAATTAATCAAGCAACTTAATAGTCTTTTTTCAAGGTGAATCAATGGTGATTCAATCTCAACCCTAGTGTTTGTTGCCAAGAGAGATCTCTACAAACCCTAGTTTTGTCGTTGGCTTCTAATCCTTGTTTTTCTATTCTCTCATTTTAGAAATATAACTCGTAAATTTGGAACGGATATCACGCTGAAGATACGTTTTTTTTCTTCTTTAGCGCAAAATATATTTGCATTAAATATTTCTTTTAAAAATATATTTGCATCAACAAATATTTTTCACACGCGCACAACAAAAGACACTTGATGATGTTGATATTATTCGAACATTCACCGCAAAGAGGTCTCGGAAAGGTCATTTACCTCCTAATTTTATTTAGGTTATATTTCATCTCTCTTATTTCAAATTGTACTTTTGTTGAATAAATGACAGACTTCTTTTATTTCGATTTATGACTATTTATCTATACTATGACTATTTCAAATAATAACACGAATAAATAATATCAAAATAGTTGGTTTTCCAATTATACTCTATAACAAATTTCTTTATAAGAATACCATATTTTTTGTGTCATTCAAAAAGATAAGAATTTATATTATATGATATTATATTTTTAAAATATAAAGATGCAGAATATATATATAAGTATAATATTTTTAGGCATCTATACTTGTACTTTTAATTAAAATCAAAATTTTATATTAATAATTATACGCATTATGCAACACTAAAATAAAAGTATACGCATTAGCGTAACAAAAAAACAGACATAAAGTATTACTCTAAACGCTAATGTATGTGTATATATTTCATAAAAAAAATACCGTTTATAATTTTTAAACGATAGCGCAATAAAAAGAGCGGAAAAACGGGCACGTGAGTGCCCGTCTTTTCGCTAGTATATATTAGGGTTAATGGTGCTTTACCCCTGTAATATAGGTCATTTCCGGTTTCCCCCTGTAATTTTTTTTTATTTACCCCCGTAAAAAAATTGTTTTAGAATACCCCCTAATAGGTCATTTAAAAACCATTTTTTTTGCAGAAATTTTCGTTTTTGAATACAAATAACTCATGTAACAAATAAATAAGAATAAATTTAAATATTAAACAAAATGTAACAAACACGATATGAATATATACATGTCTGATTTTTTTTCCTTTATCATTTAAAAAGTGTAACAAATTAGATGAGTATATTTATACTTACTTTTTTATTATCCCAATTATACGCTTAAACAACTTTTTCTATAATATCTATAATAAAGGTTGTTGGTGTCATTAAAAAAAAAGGAATTTAGATTGTATTTTTTGTTACATTATTGATGTCATTGAAGTAGATAGTCATGGTTAATTTAGTTTGTTATAACTTTTTTTTTTGGTTACATGAGAAAAGAAAAAGAAGAAAAAAGAAAAGAAAAAAAAGGGATTACATCCTTACAAAGGACACCCTAAGAGCATCAGCTAGCAAAGCTAATGACAAACTAGAAGGAGGCGTTTGGAGCATAATTAAAGGATCTACGTTATTAGCTCCCAACTTTGCTAGCACATCTGCACAAGCATTCCCTTCGCGAAGGGTGTGATGAAGCGATATTGACCAATCTTTTGCCATGAAATCTCTAATAATCTCTAGCTCATTCGAATAATGATGAAACTGAGATGTTCCCTCTGTGACAAGTTGAACCACATGCAAATAAAAAAAATAAAAAAATATCATTCATAATTTTCAAACGTTAGCACAGTAAAAAAAAGAGCGAAAAGACGGGGACGTCCTATAGAAGTATGGATATATAGTAGATCCACTCCCACGGTATTAGTTGTGTTTATTCCACAAAATAAAAATTTGGTTAATAATTTTTTTTAGTAAATAGTTTTTTATTTTTATTTAACATTAAATTAATAATGATTTAATTGTTGATTAAACATTAGGATAATTATGAGTTTAATCGAAAGAATTTGGTTTATCTGTTTTTTTTTTTAAGAAGTTCTCCACTTTTTATGAAGAAAAAATAACAACTTTCTTATTTTTCTAAGTTTGTTATCGTAAATGATTAAGTTATGGTCATTAAAGAATTAACCAAGTAAACGTCAAAAAAAAAAAAGAATTAACCAAGTAAGACGAGTTTAATTCGAAAACAATCAATCAAAATATTTAAAATCGCCACATCAATTAATAGAGTAATAAATTCCCTTAAAAAAATAATAGAGTAATAGATACATTTATTTTCCACTTAAAAAAACAATTATTTTACACAAACAAACCGATTAAGTTTGATGGATAACAACTTTAGCCAAAATAAACTCAACCGGCCCCATGAATACCTTTTTAGGGAAAACAAACAAACGAAGGAGCTAGTATATATATAAAGCCTTATTCAATACTAGCCAAAATAGAAAACCTAACATTCATTCAAACTCTCTTCTCTTCTCTGCGACAACAACTGACGATAGTAGCAAGATGAATGGCAACTCCGATCCTGTAAGTGTATGATGTGAATTTACTTTGTATGTGTATGATGTTAATTATTTACTTTATACGTGTGCATGAATTTCCTTTGATCAATTTCTTTATTTTATTTATCAATATTTCTTGTATTGCATGCATGGATTTCTTTTATATGTGTATGGTATGAAAATTTAATGTGTTGGCAATTGCGGTGCAGATGCAAATATTCATAAACATCAGGCATGGAAGGAAGATGTTCCCCTTGATGGTTAACAGTTCAGACACGATACTCAGCGTTCATGAGAAGATTTGTGACATGGAAGATATCCCAGTGCACGATCAAGAACTGTACTTTTCCGGAATACCATTACATTATCGCGGGACCCTTGCCAGTTACAACATACAAGACAAGTCAACTATTGACCTCATGTTCCGCATGATGATGGACTAGATGACCATCGCCGATTACTACATCTAAGAATAGTCTTTGATTTTTGCATTTCATTTTTAGGATTTGACTTTTGTTCTTTTTGTTTTGTTTTGTCTTCTTGAGCTTTATAATGATTTCTTTTACTTTGGATAATTTTCAGTAATTAAGGAAACATATTTACTTTTCAATACTAGCTGAAATCGTACAATAATTTTTTGTTTGTTTTGGCTTGAGTATGATTCAATTGAAAAGAGTTAAGTAACTTGAATCCATTCCGTGTATTTGAAATAAAAGTAGTGAATTCAAAAGAGGGTAGATTTATTTGTGATTCTCAGAGTGAGACAAATTGTATAGGCAGAATTCATGAAGATTATGGTTACACAAGGGAAGGGAAACTAAGGGTCCGTTTGGTTCGAGAATTAGGAGGGGAGGGGAGGGGAGGGGAGGAATTTTAACGGAGGGGAGGGGAGATATTTTAATTAAAAGTGTGTTTGGTTCACAAGGGGAGGGGAGGGATTTTAAAATTATTTTACTGTTTTACCCTTAAACTTAATTAAATAAGGATAATAAAGTAACGAAACAATAACGATGTAATCGATAACAACACAATGTAGACGATGGAATAATGAATTAGTAATAGGGTTGTTACAATTACAAGTAGTAATAAATAGTTGTTACAAGAAAAATTGTTAATAATATGGAATAAAAGTTGTTACAAGATAATATAACCTATAACCTAATAATAGTAAAAGTTGTTTCAAAATAATATAACCTAATAATAATAAATGTTGTTACGTTACAAGGATAATATTGAGATTTTAAATTAATATAAGGATAATTTTGGCAGTGCAATAAAATTTGCTCCCCTCCCCACCCCTCCCATCCCCTTCTAAAAATTGAACCAAACACTTCAAATTAAAAATCTCCCCTCCCCTCCCATCCCCTCCAAAACTCTCGAACCAAACGGACCCTAAGGAAAGAGAGGGAAGAGAAGTCTATTATTAGATCTTATGAGTTTTTTCTTTTCTTTTGAAGGACGTAATTCTTATGAAATTTCATAGTCTAATGGTATAGGTATTAGGTTGTATGAAAATATGACTGGAATATATAAACACATGGTTTATTTGATTTTAAATAAATAAAAAGGGTTATTATAGAACATATTGTTTTGGTAGCTCATGTTAGTCTTGGTCTATTTTCGATGGATTTACGAGTCTGCAACGTCTTATATATAAACACGCATGGATATGATTAAATATGAAGAGTGAAATTGAATAATAAGGTACAGTGATAATTTTTGTTTTCTTTGGTGTTATCTCTCCGATATGTAGGAGAAGGATATGTTGGAACATGTGTGGAAATTGAGTAAAAAGACTATAAACACAAATTCCTATGTTGGGTAGAACTAGTGTTCCCACTTCGGATAGAACACACACATTAGTACTCCCTCCGTCTCACAATAATTGTCTCTTTACCATTTTTTCTTTTTCTCAAAATAATTGTCACTTTAGAATACCAATGCAGCATTTATTATTTTTTTCCATTATTATACCCTTATTTATTAAATTTAATCCAACTTAACTACTCCACTAACTATAATTAATATGGGTGTTTTAGTAAATGAAACAAATTTTACCATCAAAATCAACACAATCAATCATTTCCTTAATAATCGTGCATAAACCTTAAACGACTATTATTTAGAGACGGAGGGAGTAGTGTTTATATAGTAGGGGTGTACCTCTAATTATTGGGGGTACATATATAGTTATGTGAACGAAGTAAGCACTAGAGAAAAAATATATGTTGATATATATTTTATTATTTGAAAATGATAAATTAAATAATTAAATTAGTACTTGATCTGAAATATATTTATGTACTGATCTGAAATATATTTATGTACTGAATAATATATTTTTTTACTCAATATGATATATTTTGATGCTCAATTTGAGATATATTTGTACTAGATCTAATATGAGAATTACTTGCTCCCAAATTTTCTCACTTATTAGTTGTGAACTTTCTCTATAAATAGAGAGCTCACACAGTGTATTCCATACACCGAAAACAACAGGATATCCTCATAATTTGAAGTTCGGTGTTATGTAAAATTTGGTTAAGAATTGATCGATCAAAATATAAATTTGAGTTTTGAGTTTTATTTGATAATTCGTTTTTAAGCAGAACTCGTTATTCAATTGTTAAAATTAAATGCATGACAATTTAGGGAGAAAATAATTAAAACAGAAGAGGTAAAAGGAAAAAGGAAAAAAATAGGGGGAAAAGTATTTGAAGGGAAAATCAGATATGTTCATATGTCTTGATGACCCGTTCAAACCATTCCCAGCCCATCCTGTAATTTAGCCAAACTCATTCATAAGTGACAAGGACCTCCATCACTGGTACCATTAATGAGTTATTAATCAAAAATGAGTTATTAATCAAATAGTTGAGAAAACTATTAGGCACTGCAGTCCCTACTGATGTGTTAATCTTCACTCTTCACTTTTCCAAGGTGCATTATGGAAACTATTAATCAAATATTTCTTAATCTTTACTCTTCACTTTTCCAAGGTGCATTATGGAAACTATTAATCAAATATTTCTTAATCTTTACTCTTCACTTTTCCAAGGTGCATTATGGAAACAATCTCTTTCCTTAACATCAACAACAACCTTTCTCCACACAGAATTACTATTTAACTAAGGTTGTAGCATTTCCTACAATCCAAAGACATTATCTGCAAAAAGTATAAAATAAATTTTAAATCAACGTGTGCATATATATCAGCATTTCATACGGATGTTTCTCATTTGGACATTAAGAAATTGATCAAGTACATGTAAATTTGTTTGACATTTCAGTATAACAGGGAGTAATAGACTAACAGAGTAGTAGATACAATTTCTTCAAAAAAAAAAAGAGTCCTTAAAAAAAAGTAGTAGATACAGGGCCCGTTTGTTACGGATTAAAATAAAAGTGATTTTGATATAAAATAATTTAGAGATTATATTTTAGAGATTATATGAAAAATCAGAATCTATTTTGCGTTTGTTTACTGTAATAAAAATCACTTTTTTTAAACAAATAATCTAGTTTGTTTGGATACAACTATATAAAAGAGATTTTTTATTACAAAATTAGTTCAATCTTTTAAATTATATTTTCTCTCTCCTCTAAAAAAATCTATTTTATTTTAAGCTGCTCCTAACAGCTTCTCATTTGAAGTTGTTTTTAGATTATTTTTAGATTCTGATTTTTTTTAAAATCTATAACAAACGGATACAAAATTCTTAAAAGTGATTATTTTTTTAAAATAAGTGATTTTTTTCTAAAAAAAAAAAGCTATAACAAACGGGCTCACAATTATTTAAATCAATTAAGTTTGATTGGATAACGACTTTAGCCAAAATTAACTCAACTGGGCCCGTGAACACCCTTCTAGGGGAAGTTTTACCCTATACCCCTACACATATACTTTCACCCCTACAAATCTTCATAAATTCCAATTTTACCCTTGTTAATTTTCCAATTATTTTCAAATTATTATGAGTTCACCCCCACAACATTCAATACCACTTTAAACATATACGAATTGTATTTTTTATCCGGAAATCAATCCAAAACGTTTTGGAATTCAACAAAATTTTCTGAAAACTCATGTTTACAGTTCTGGAAAATAGTAAATCGGAAATTGTATAAAATAGTGTTTGGGTGTATATGCCATTGTTTTTCTTAGATCTAGCGATAGCTTTGATCAAACTTAGATTAATTTTATTTTTTATTTTGACAGAATTAAACATAGATTAATGTTTTTTTTTTTCATTGAAAAGTTGTATGGCTATTGTCAATTTTACAACCATCGCAGCATCCAAACAACATATAATCAAAATTCTATCGGCTGGATTATAGGGATAGAACTCAAAATCTATGTCATCATCCATTCCTCAAGAAACGATTCCGGAAATAAAGATTGGGATTTTTGGGAAGCAATCAACGGAAACTCTTTGCATTCTTTTTTTTGGGATTCAATTGAGAGTAGTTGTAAACGATTCCGGGAATTTCTAATTTTCTAAAATCGAGACGTTGCAATCGATCAGTGGTAAACAATTTTGTGAATCCAACATCAAAAAATGATTTCCGGGAAACTAAGTAACCAGAACAATGCAGACGAACAAAGTCCACAACGATCAGTGGTAAACATAGAAAATTCGATCATGATTCACAAAACATATAAACCACCTGAAACCTACAACTCAAAACAATTTCGATAACAATAATGATTACTGTTGTAAAAGTGATTCCTATAAAAGAAAAACAAAATTGGAATTTTTTCCAGCAAGAAAGGATTCCGGTAACAAGAAAGGGTCCAAATAATGATCTATCTTACTCTTTGTTTTCTGTGAGAACGTTTTCTGGAGAAAGTGAGTAACAATTGAAAGTGATTGTGGAGTTTTATTTTATATAAAAGGGTAAATTGGGTAGTTTGAGTCAAATGTTGGGGTCAAGGTATAAATGTAGGGTGTGAGGTAAAACTTCCCCTTCTAGGGCAAAACAAACAAACGAAGGAAAACCAAATAGTATTCAATAGAAAACCTAACATACATTCAAAACTCTCTTCTCTTCTCTGCGACGGTGACGCGGCGAAGGAAACTACACGGCGGTGACAAGAGTAGTAAGATGAATAGCAGCTCCGTTCATGTGAGTGTATTTAAATTTTGTATATGTATGATGTGAATTTATTTTATGTGTGTATGAATTTCTTATAGCGGCCATACTGCGCTACTACCTACTTTACAAAGAAATCTTTTGTTTTATTTTATTCCATTAAATGCTTCAAAGTCTAATTTTATGATTTTGTTTTCTTTTGTGATTGATTAATAATGTGTTGGCAATTGCGGTGCAGATGCTAATATTCATAAACATCAGGTATGGAATGAGGAAGTATGTGAAGACGTCCCCCCTGATTGTTAAGAGTTCAGACACGATCCTCAGCGTTCAAGAGAAGATTTGTGACAAGTTAGATATCCCAGTGCATGAACAAGAACTGTACTTTTCCGGTATACAACTTCATTATCGCCGGACCCTTGCCAGTTACAACATACAACACAAGTCAACTATTGACCTCAGGTTCCGCACGATGGCGGACTAGATGACCTTCGTACCATCGCTGATTACTACATCCAAGAGTACTCAAACATTTTAATAGTCTTTGACTTTTGCATTTCTTTTTAATGTCTTGAGCTGTATAATGATTTCTTTTACTTGGGATGATTTTCAGTAATGAAGGAAACACGATTACTTTTCAACACTAGCTGAAATCATACATTTATTCTTTTTGTCTTGTCTTTGAGTATGATTCAATTGAAAAGAGTCAGGTAACTTGAATCCACTCCCAGTGTTGAAATAAAAGTGGTGAATTGAAAAGAGGGTAGAATCTCTGAGTGAGACAAATTTACATAACCTGAGTAGTCAAAGCAAATTTACATGAAGAGAGAAAGTGTGATTTAGTGTTTTGATTGTTTTTAAAGTAGGTGTGTGAAATACTCTGCAGCATGTGAATGAAATATTTTGAGTGTTTTGATTTTATTTTGTTTTAAAAATATTGCTAAGTGGTCGTTTTAATTTGTCAAAAACTAATTAGTGTGTTTGTAAGTTACGAGATTTGCCTAAAAAAACAACAAATTATTAGGGACATATCAAGTGAGAATAACATTTGTATATGAGATTGAAACATTGGTTAAGCGAGTCATTCACATGTGCCTTTGTTATGTGTTTTCCCTCTCTCTTAGTCGCATTTCTCAGTTACGGCTACTCATCTTTTTTCCTCCTTCCGTTGTTGTTCGCCGGCTTGAACACGGGGTTACCTCATTTTCAACCGAAGTTGTAGTCTATTTCTGTTTAGATAGATGTAACGACTCCAGTTATATAGTCTGATTGAGGCTTGAGTGATTTGAATCCACTCCAAGTGTTTCCAAAGAAAGGGGATGAATATATAGATGAAATTAAATAGTATGTTTGATTCTGAGTTAGAGTGAAGTCATATTGTTAGTGAACCTTGGTCAAGTCTCTGATACTGAGGTCTCGATAGGTCTCTGATACATGTTTGATTTAGAATTAGAACCTATCCAGATTGTTAGTGAGCCTTGGTGTATAGTCTATGATGGCATTGTAATAAACAGAGTGACTCTGCTAAAAGGCAAGGCTGATGCAAAAGATAAATTGTTAAGTTAATATATACTAGAATATGCAGACACTAATATCTTGCATCATGTTCAATTATATTCACGTTTTCAAGTCTGTCTGTACCACAAATTCCGCTGTTCCTCATGTTGTTTGCTGTGTTCTTGCACCTCAAGTTTGGGATGAGATTCACAAGTTTTATCATGCAAAGTCATGACTGTTACGATTGAAGCTTAAATCTATAGCTGAAAGTATTAAATCCCTTTTTTATTATCTTGCTCGAATTTGTCTAAGTTTGGTCATGCTGCTAGCATTTTTACTTCCATAACTTCACCCTAGTGTCTGCGTCATGATAAGGACCTCCTGCTCGTGGTCCTCCTAACTGGAACTAGTGGCACTATAATCCTAATCAGTGGCAAAATTCTCTTGGTCCTTCACTTGGATTTGCTTCTAATGGTGCTCAATCATCTTCTCGTCCACCGGTGCCATCTGCAAGCCAACCTCAAACCTACCTCATTGGATCAGAACGTTCAATCTTCTCACTATGAGGCATCTTAGTCGTAGTATCCGGATTCTGGTGCGACTCGTCATGTGCAGCCGTGCAGGGCCGGCCCAAGGGTCAAGCAACCAAAGCTCTTATCTCATAAGTATTGGTCACATAATCAACATTAGACGTCTCAAGAATGATACTTAAGATCAATTCCAACGGATATAAGCATTGGCCATATAATTCAAAAATGAGTTCTTAATCGAATAGTTGAGCAAACAATTAGGCACTGCAGTCCCCAATGATGTGAATATATGTGAGATCGATATAAAAGATCACGTTTTTATTTAACATATTAGTACACCGTAGTCTCTAATAGTGAAACTTCATGGATGAACTTATTTGAGCAGTGCATAACAATTTTAGGAATGAAAGATACAAACTCCTAAAAATTATAAACTATTTTGATCAATAACTACAATTTCGATAAATAATTTAACCAATCACTCAAGACATAATAATATAATATTGATTGGCTATATTCCCATATCATCACAAATTTCATGATTTCAAATATTGTTACGAATTTAACAATTTATAGTTTCAATTTAGAGGCTGAAATAAGGAGCATAAACAACACCATGATACGAGTCATACAATCTTAAATGACAAGTTTATATTTGAGTTGATTGTGACACAAATAAAAAATATACACCTCGATGACTGCATCAGAATCTCTAAAGTACTATTTTCTTAATGCATTCATACATAGTTGTGCTTCAAAATCTTCACTCTTCACTTTTTCAAAGTGCTAACAACCCGAACTGTAGTAAATCCATCAACCATTATTACTCGCTCGTCGTCGCCATAATTTCAATGGTTTCCTATGAAATACAATCATGCAAATATTAGTTTGTAAATTTGAGAGACTAAATTGCTCGACTTTACAGTTTGTAGTATCAAAATGCTGATTTACACGTTCAGCATTATACAATTAACATGAATATATGAAAAGATGTGACGGCTTCAATCACCTAGAGAAAGTAGATGTTTCTGACATATCCCTTATGCTTAGTTTATTAAATGCTGATACAGAATCATCTAGTAGTTCAAACTCAAAGCATGCATCTTCAATAGCTTGATCCAATTTCTTGTCCTCGTCAGCATTATGGAAACAACCTCTTTCCTTGGCATCAAGAACAAGCTTTCCCCACACAGAGTTACTATTAACTAAGGTTGTAGCATTTCCTACAATCCAAAGACAATATCTGCAAAGAGTATAAAATAAATTTTAGATCAACATGTGCATATATGTCAGCATTTCATAAGGATCGCTTTGCACTTCAAATTTAACTTTTTTTAACATACCTAGCCCTAGTGATTGCAACATTTTCTCTTTGTCTATTGGAAAGAAAACCAACTTTTCCACTCATATTTGATCTAACAGTAGATATTATTATGATGTCTTCTTCACCACCTTGAAAGCCATCAACGGAACGAACACTAACAGAAAAGTTAGGATCCGAAACCATGTACTGCTTCACTTTCTCTTGGATTTCATAAACTTGTGCCTTGTATGGAGATATGATCCCTATGCTGACTTTATTCCTTGCCCTTACAAACTCTGCCACATAAATAAAAGATTGATATATATATTTATTTGAGCTTATCTGTTGGTACAAGTACATGTGAGACTAATTGGGAGGATCTCATATGATAGCCTATGACATGCCTACTAGTTATTTTCAGCATATTTTTATAAGCTCTAAAGAACAGCTCATGTGAACAGCTTATATTGAAACAAACTCCGGCAGGAAAATAAACTCTGGACGAAAGATAACAGATTACACAATGTATATGGTATATTATGACCCTGTTTGGATAAAGAGCTTAATGTCAAACTATTTTCATATATGCTATTAACTGTTTTCATAAGCTGTCTTGGAGAGTTTATGAAAATAAGCTGAAAATTGCTTCTGGAATCTGGACAAGCCATAAACTATTTCCGTATACTCTCTCAAACAATCTCAAAAGTGTTTATATCAGTAAACAAGCTCAAATGTGTAGATCCAAACATTGTATATTATATTGCTAAAAATTGGATTAACAAGCTTATTGACTAAAGAAAAAGAGAAAGAAATCAACCTTTTTTAAGTCTTCCAATAATCTCAGAGATAGCAGCAGCTTCGATCACATTCTTCAAACTATGATCATGATTACACTGCTCTTTACCCTTAGATATGTTGATGAAAGAGTAGGAACCATACATTTTTCCTTCAAGGAAACGTTTGTTATAGCTCATTTCTCTTACAATGTTGGCATCAGAAAGTTGACCATCATAGAACTCTTTACTTGGAAACATGCTTATGGATGGATGCATTCTATATTGAACATCAAGCATATGCTTCTTGTATCCCAACAGTACTAGTCTTTCAAATAAGCTTCTTCCAAATTCAGCCCTGTCAGCAATCTGACACAAAAACATCATAATCATAAGCCATAATAAAAACTTCACTCGGAAAGTTAATATCTTTGTCTCATTTTATTTGTCATGTTTGAAACATTGTCTTATCTCAGATTATTTGTCACTTTACATCAAGACTTACTTTACCAACAATACCTTTAATTTATGTTAACTAGTCTTAATTGCACTTTGATCCCTCTATTTTTCCTCGCTCATGAATTTAGTTACTCATATTTCGAAATTTAGATTTTTCATCACCCTAGTTCAACAAAAAAAAAATTACATTTTGCCTACGGGATAATTTTGGGCAAAAAATTACTAATGTGCTAGGTTATTTATTGATACGAAAATGAAGTTGATTACGTGACCTAATACATGTGGATTTAAATCCACCAGGGTTAGACCAACTCATAAGGTTGATTGCCACACCACGAAATATTGTCCTAAAATTTTCAGGTGAACAATAATAAAAGACATTTTATGAAAACTGATTGTTTTAACTTGAAAGGAAGTATACCTACTGATTTTCAAGTAAAATTAAGCAGAAAATAATTCTCTAAGTACCTTGCTTTTGACCATTGCAGGAAGTTGTCTTTCATCACCAATAAGAATACAACGATTGAGGCCATATAATTGCAACGGAATAGCTGATTCACATTCTTTAAGCTGAGCAGCTTCATCAATCACTAAAAACTGCACTTGTTTCATTCCTTCTGTGTACAATTTTGAAGAACTTGATGCAGTACAAAAGAGAAGGCATGCATTTTTCAAGCAAAATTGTGATATGCCATATTTTGTTGTGAGTTCAGGAAGCTTGATAGTCTCGCAAAGAAAACAAAGGGTATGAAGGAACTCTTCTTTTTCGAAGCTTAACCATCCAAACCAAGCAAAAATTCTCTGTCCAACTCCAAAATGATCATTGAAAGATTGTTTTTGTTTGCTTTGACTCAACGAAACTTCAAGAGATTTTAGCAACTGAAGAACTCTCAAAATTTTCATCGCCACCTCAAGTGAAAGGAAACTTGTTGGCAAGTGAGTACACAAAGTTTTCATAAATGACTTCAACTTCCCTCTAAAGAAACAGAATTTCTGTCTGAAAAACTGTTCCATAGTCATACCAACACTTAACTTTTTATCATCTTGGTATATATCATATTGCTCTACAATGTAACCATGTTTCTTCTTCACAAACTCCTCCAATGTCAAAAGACAATGATACTTGCATCGTTTCTTGTATGAAAAATATGCAGGTTTTACATGACTATAATTTCCAACGGCAAATTCTTCCAATGACACAACATTTTCATTATGTTTACTGTTCAAATACAAAGCGTATTGCTCTTCAGGATCCTTTAGTAACCTTATCATTGATTCTAAACAATTTTTCCATCCTGTCATTGGAGAAAAACAGTACAACAAATCATCAACTCTATTATCCAAAAACACTTCACCAAGACCCTTATAAGAATCTATTTTCATTCTTTTACTATTTCCAAATAGTACTATGTCACCGAGACCATATGAACCATGTTCAAGTGAATCCTTAGCTATGCTGTGAAGGCGCGACACCACTGCCAACACTGCAGTGTTTGTTGGAGCACATGTTAGTGTTCTGATTCTTAACTTGAGGAGACAAAATAGCATGGATGCAACTGTTTTTGTCTTGCCAGTTCCTGGTGGACCCCATATGAGTTTAATAGGATCATTGTGATGACACTTCTTCATATGAAGACAACTTAGAATAGCATCTTTCTGAGACTCGTTTAGATTTTGAGCTTTGATTATAGTTTTGACTCGGGAAAAGGATCGACCGAGATTTACTCCTGACAAGCAAGTATGACAGTTTTGTTCCATCTGTAAAATATAATGAAAACATGAAACTTTTTATACAATTTTGATAGAGTAGTAACAATATAATAGAACAATAAGTAGTCTTGTTAAGAAAAGTTTTAAATAGAGGTTGTAGTAGCGTTGCGATTGCAAAAAAATATTGTTGAAACAGCCACAATAGCAGTCACAAAAACAACAAAAACGTTGAGGCGAAAGAATGCAATCTAATCTACGGTATTAAATTTGTTATGTCTTTATAGCAATATTGCAATTAGGGCCACATCAAGTTATCAACTGAATTTGATCATGATTCTCTTCAAGTCTAAGATGAATAACTAATTGTGATTCTTACCCTTGAATAAGGCTGCAACACTTTCTGAATTATATTCATGTTGGATCCCTCCATCTCTGAGTTCAAGGCTTTCCAAATACGAATATTAGTAGTCATGTTAATGAGACAAACTGCATAGAGTTTCTGTGCTTTGTTCTTACTCAGGTCAAACTTATGCATCTCCATGTACTTTGACAACAGTATAGGAATCTCATCAGTAAATTCATCTTTTGATCCTTGAATATAAGCTATATGACAGTATCTTTTGATCCTACTCAAGTCATACACGCTTCTTGGTCGAATATTTGTGAATGCAATGAGATCACCAACCTCAGGTTCATATTTTCCTACTCCGTACACTTCATCAGTAATGCTCTTCAATGTAATTTTATAGAACAAGTCGTACGGAGGATTGAAGTCCTTCGATGTTTCCATTGTTCTAATTTCACAAAAAGAAGCTTGAGGCACACTCATCAAGCTTGAATATAGATCACTATGTGTTTCCTCAATCAATGCAGGAAAGAATGAATTCATGTAATCATTTGTTGACGAGAATTTCTTTGGAATCTTTGGCACCTACCAAAAATTGAGACACATATCAAGCTAACTTAACTGAGACATTGAAAGTTTTTTTGTCTTTTTCTAGCTAGAATTATAGATGGTTAAATACTTCCTTATTCTGTTTTGATGAAATTTGATTACTAGAAATATACTTGCCATTTCAAAATAGAAAAATGAAAAGACAAGAAAAAACTATAGAAAAAAAAGGGACTTATTATATATGGAAATTGGATCTTCTTCGAACCTTTAACACTCTCAGACCAACATTCATTATGATACTCACTTTTTTTCTTGGGTGAAATTAACGTAGGTCTCACATTTTAAAATTGAAAATGGGTCCCACATAAAATTACGAGACCCGGTAAATTTTATCTAACAAAAGAGTGAGTAGTGTTGAAAACAATGCGTTTCTAGTACTCCTCTTAGATTTTTTTTTTTTTGAACAAGAGTACTCCTCTTAGATTAATCCAACGATTCAAATTACATCGGAGAATTTGAAGAGACGGCATTCAAACAATACAAATTACACACTACCTTAGTTCTGCTAGGTAATTTCTTAATTTATTTTCCTCAAATGGAAAGAAAAAAAATTATGTCAAAATAAATAGCAAAAAGAAATAAGCTTATAACAATATTTTTCAAATAATTAAATGAAAAGGAGAATAAAGTCGATAAGGTGTTTAAAATTGGAGGCATGAGTGATTAAAAAATTGTAAACTATTGTATCTTAGTTAAAGAACCTGGTATTTGAAAAGACTTTCGTTGAGAAGATCATCTAGAGTCCAAGAGAATACAACACTTATTAAGCTTGCACAACGAAGACATTCCTCCATATTATTGCATCTCTTCTCCATCCTTGTTACTTAATAATGACACCTTTTGATAAACTCTAAATTAATCTGCATAAAGGAGAATAGCTTTATTACAAGTTAACTAAATAAAGAGTTTATGTAAAAAAGATTAAAAAAAATTGTTCAAAAGCTAAAGCACATTTACATATCCATAATAAGAGAAGAAAAAATTTATCATGAACTTTATGATGAAAAATTAGCAAGATAAACATCAAAACCATAATACTAGTACTAGTAATTAAGCAGTGGAAACCTTTGAGAACTTAAAGAGCACAAGTAGTTGGAGAAATACTCAAGATAAGTAGCGTTCTACAATGTACATTACGACACTCTTTTTTTTTTTTTTTTTTTTGAGGGAATACATTAAGACACTCTTGTGTAGCTAAAAAGACACTCTTTAAATACAGAACTTGAGCAGACTATACTAATACCAATCAATAATACCAATCCAGAAAACTTGTTTATTGAATAGGAGTATTTACTAAATATACTCCTTTTTTGAAATCCAATCGTTGTTTTTTTGTTTAGTAAAATTAGTGGAAAATAATACTTGTACACTTATAAGAAAGTGACGTAATAAATATATGTGTGTGATAAGAAAGAGTGAGATGTTGTAACCAAAAAAAAGAAAGTGTCATGAATATTTATACACTTCACACTATAAATCTTCCCCACCTTCTAGTTTGATTTCCTTTCACACTTCATCTGTTCCAAATGTGATTTTACCGCATCTAATATCCATTCCTGAGGAAGAAGAAGTGGATGGGTCCCACATACATGACGTGGCAAGGGCTGAGTGGGAGAGAAAGGGAATTATTCTTTGTAGTCTTTTTGGAATGCAGCATAATGACGGTGAATTAGCAGAAAGTAGTGAAAAGTCTCCACCTAATGGGAAATTTTTTTTTTCCGACCCTGTTTGCCAAAAAAATTCCAAAGTTGACCCCTATTGAAAAAAAATACAGAAATGACCCACTTTCAATTTTTGGGGGTTTTTTTTTTGTCGTTTTCTGGAGTCCCGCCGTTTCAAATGGCGGGAATGAGCCGTCTTTCTGACGGCCGTCACGTCGCTGCAGGTTGTCTTTTTTTTTTTTATTTTTTTTTCAGTACCGCCATTTGAAATGGCGGGAATGAATATATCTTTTTTTTTTCGTTTTTTTCTTTTTTAAGCCATTATTTGTTTATTTATTTGTTTAACAATAAATAAATAAAAACATATTAATTTATTTGAAGGCATAATACATAACGTTATTAACTATCGGTTATTTATACTTTGACAATTTCTCCTAATATAACCGTTTTTTTTTTGCCATTATTTGTTTATTTATTTGTTTAACAATAAATAAAAAAATATTAATTTATTTGTTTAATAATAAATAAAAACATATTAATTTATTTGAACACATAATACATAACGTTATTAACTATCGGTTATTTATACTTGGACAATTTCTCCTAATATAACCCTTTTTTTTTATTTTTTTGGCCATTATTTGTTTATTTATTTGTTTAACAATAAATAAAAACATATTAATTTATTTGTTTAATAATAAAAAAAAACATATTAATTTATTTGAATGCATAATACATAACGTTATTAACTACCGGTTATTTAAACTCGGACAATTTCTCCTAATATGACCAGTATGCCGACACAACCCACACTGTCTCGGTGTCGGAGTTTTCTTTACCACCTCCTCGTCCATTTCAGTCCTTATGCGGGTACTATTGGGTCGACCTTTCTTTAGTCCTTATGCGGGTACTATTGGGTCGACCTTTCTTTAGTCTTCCTGATGAGGATGTGGAACAGGAAGAAGATGAGGAAGAGGAAGAGGAAGAGGAAGAGCAAAATCAACGACCCGTACGAACTAAAAAAGATAAATTATGTGCTACGGGAGGTCATAGTTTACATTGGCGTAAATGGTTGCCGAGGAGAAAGTAGTTTTTGTTTTTATTTCGTATGAATAAAATAATTAGTGTTTTAAAATTAATAAATTAATATTTATTATCATTAATTTTCATTTATTATTATTTGTGTTTTAAATAAACAAATAATGGCCAAAAAAAAAACGGTTATATTAGGAGAAATTGTCCGAGTATAAATAACCGATAGTTAATAACGTTATGTATTATGCGTTCAAATAAATTAATATGTTTTTATTTATTATTAAACAAATAAATTAATATTTATTTATTTATTGTTAAACAAATAAATAAACAAATAATGGCTTAAAAAATAAAAAAACGAAAAAAAAAAGATATATTCATTCCCGCCATTTCAAATGGCGGTACTGAAAAAAAAAATAAAAAAAAAAAGACAAAACCTGCAGCGACGTGACGGCCGTCAGAAAGACGGCTCATTCCCGCCATTTGAAACGGCGGGACTCCAGAAAACGACAAAAAAAAAAACCCCAAAAATTGAAAGTGGGTCATTTCTGTATTTTTTTTCAACAGGGGGGTCAACTTTGGAATTTTTTTGGCAAACAGGGTCGGAAAAAAAAAATTTCACCTAATGGGGGACAGCAGGTGTGTTTAGTGGACCAAGTAGCTGTTGAGGAATATTCTATTCAAATACCACAAGTGGGGGATAATGTGCTGCTGCCAACGACTAGCAAAGGGGTGGGAATTGGTGATTTTGAAATTGATATTGGGCGGGATAATATTGTAACTGACCCGGTACATATAAATCCGACCCAGCTTAATTCTCTGAAAATTGCTTTTTTGACATATAATACTTCCTATTGATACAAGTAAATAACGCTTTTACCTCCAGCGGCAGTTAACAACCGTTGGGGTATGTGCCGGCTGTTAATAACCGCTAGCTTCCAGCAGCAGTTAACTGTCACTACTTGTGTTCTACGATGCACCGTCCTTTTTATCATTCAACCTCTTTTTCTTCATTCATTCAACACATATTTTTCACATTCAACCTATTTTCTTTCAACATTTTTCAACATTCAACCTATTTTTTCTACATTCAACCCCTTTTTCCATCATTCAACCTCTTTTTTCATCATTCATTCAACCTATTTTTTTACATTTTTCCAGTATAAAAACCCTCACATTCTCACATTTCCTCACATTCTCTCCTTACTCTCATTTCCTATCATTCTCTCCTCTTTACTCTTTCTTCTACAAAATGTTTGTTAGTCATCATTCGCCTTTCATTGAAATAAGACAAGTGAACTATTGACCTCATGTTCCGCATGATGGCGGACTAGATGACCTTCGTACCATCGCTGATTACTACATCCAAGAGTACTCAAACATTTTAATAGTCTTTGACTTTTGCATTTCTTTTTAATGTCCTGAGCTGTATAATGATTTCTTTTACTTGGGATGATTTTCAGTAATTAAGGAAACATATTTACTTTTTTAACACTAGCTGAAATCATACAGTTATTCTGTTTCTTTTGTCGCAAGTATGATTCAATTGAAAAGAGTCTTGAATCCACTACCTGTGTTGAAATAAAAGTGGTGAATTGAAAAGAGAGTAGATTTATTTGTGATTCTGAGTGAGACAAATTTACATAACCTGAGTAGTCATGGCAGACTGTTAGTGATGATAGTAGAAGAGAAAAAGTGTGATTCTAGTGTTTTGATTGTTTTTAAAGTAGGTGGGTGAAATACTCTGCAGCATGTGAATGAAATATTTTGGGTGTTTTAATTTTATTTTGTATTAAAAAAATATTTCTAAGGGTGATTTTTAATTTGTCAAAAACAAATTAGTTGGTTTGTAAGTTACGAGATTTGCCCAAAAAAAAAAACAACAAATTAGGGGCATATCAAGGGAGAATGAGATTTGTGTATGAGATTAAAACATAGGTTAAGTGAGTCACGTGCCATTCACATGTGCCTTTGTTATGTGCGTTATCTCTCTCTTTCTCTCTTCGTCGTATTGCTCAGTTACGGACACTCATCTTCTTTCCTCTTTATGTTGTTGTTCGCCGGCTTGAGCACGTGTTCACCTTGTTTTCAGCTGAAGTTGTACTCTTTCTGTTGTAGATAGATGTAATGACTCCTGTTATATAGTCTGATTGAGGCTTGAGTGATTTGAATCCACCCCTAGTGTTTCAAAAGAAAGTGGTGAATATAGAAGAAATTGAAGAGTATGTTTGATTCTGAGTTAGAGTGAAGTCATATTGTTAGTGAGCCTTGGTCAAGTCTCTGATACCGAGGTCTCAATAGGTTTCTAAAATCTTTAATGAAGCCAACACTGTTAATTTTGGAACTAATGTAGTAGCCAGGTGAATGTGCACCTTATTAACAAGAAGGAATTGTTAGTTATGATGACATTGTTTTGGAACTAGTGTAGTTGTACACGAAGAACTAGTCAGTACATGATCTAATAATAGAGATTATACATTTATGACCAGATAGTCCGAAAGTCTTAGCTCAACTAGTGCTGAAAATGTTAAACTGTGACCTTGGGTTTGAACCCAAAATCATCCACTTACGTGTGAGTTTTGAAATGTGATTGTCATTGTAGTCTACTTCTCTTATAGATAGAAGCTTAATTGCAGTACCAAAGTTTCATCTCCCCGTGTTAAGAAAATGTGGTGAATATAATAGAATTTAAGAGTCGTTTGTGATTCTAGGGGGACACATTTACATGTTTGATTTAGAACCCAGTGTGTTAGTGAGCCTTGGTGTATAGTCTATGATGGCAATGTAATATACAAGTGACTCTGCTAAACGGTAGGGAAGAGGCAAAAGATAAATTGTTAAGTTGATATATACTAGAATATGCAGACACCAATATCTTGCATCATGTTCAATTATATTCACGTTTTCAAGATGTCCGTACAACAAATTACGATGTTCCTCACGTTGTTCGCTTTGTTCATGCACCTCAAATTTGGGATGAGATTCACAAGTTTTATCATACAAAGTCGCGACCGTCTGAAGGTGATAAATCCTTTTTTTTTTGTTATGTTGCTGGAATGTCTAGGTTTGGTCATGCTGCATTGCTGCTAGCATTTGTTACTTCCATAACTTCACTCTAGTGTCTGGATCATGATAAGGACTTCCTGCTCGTGGTCCTCCTAACAGGAACCAATGGCGCTATAATCCTAATCAGTGGCAAAATTCTCTTGGTCCTTCACTTGGATTTGCTTCTAATGGTGCTCAATCATCTTCTTGTCCACCGGTGCCATCTGCAAGCCAACCTCAAACCTACCATACCAGATCATAAGTTCAATCTTCTCACTCCGAGGCATCTTTAGTCGTAGTATCCGGATTCTGGTGCAATTCATCAGGTGCTGCTGTGCAGGGTCGGACCAAGGGTCAAGCAATGAAATTGCTTGCTTTAGGCCTCACCAAAAAAAAAAAAAAACTAAACTTTCGATCAATATTAATGCATTACTAGAGTCCAAGAAAAACCTTATTGGATTATATTGGAATAATTGGAATATACACAACACATTCAAAAATTCTTAGATAAGAATACAAGGTTATTAACCAAAATTAATTGTAAATTGAGGGGATAACTTGTAGTTAACTTGTTGACTTGATGCAAGATATTGTCTCAACTCTCAACATATATACAAAATTATTCCCAAATACCAATTGAAAGTTCTTATCTCATAAGTATTGGTCATATACTCAACTTTATAAGTCTAAAAAAATGATACTATAGATCAATTCCAATGGACACAAGTATTGATCATATAATTCAAAAATGAGTTCTTGATCAAATAGTTGAGCAAACAATTAGGCATTGCAGTCCATGTTTTTATTTAACATATTAGTACATTGTAGTCTCTAAGGTAAAAAAACTTGATGGATGAATTTTTTGAGTAGTGCGTTACAATTTTAGGAATGAAAGATACAAATTCCTAAAAATTTAAAACTATTTTGATCAATATTTCGATAAATAATTTAACCAATCATTCAAGACTTGATATAATATTGATTGGCAATATGCCTATATCATTACAAATTTCATGATTTAAAAAATTCGTACTTTTTAATAATTTATAGTTTCAATAATTTCAAGGCTAAAATAGGGAGTATAAACATGACCATGATACGAGTCATGCAATCTTAAATGACAAGAAGTCTATTTTGAGTTGCTTGTAACACAAATATAAAAAAAAAAACACCTCGATGATTGCATCACAATCTCCATAGTACTATTTTCTTGATGCATTCAAACATGGTCGTGCTTCAAAATCTTCACTCTTCACTTTTCCAAGGTGCATTATGGAAACAATTTCTTTCCTTAGCATCAAGAAGACAAGAACAACCTTTCTCCACAGAGAGTTACTATTAACTAAAGTAGTAGCATTTCCTACGATCCAAAGACAATATCTGCGAAAATTTAAAATAAATTTTTAATCAACATGTGCATATATGTCAGAATTTCATAAGGATCGCTTTGCACACACAATAAATACCTAGCCCTCGACGTTGTACAAAAAATTACGCTGTTCCTCATGTTCTCTGTGTTCATGCATATCAAGTTTGGGATGAGATTCACAAGTTTTATCTTGCAAAGGCGCGACAGTTAAGATCAAAGCTTACATATATAGCCAAAGATGATGAATCCATTTTTAATTATTATCTTGCTGGAATTTGTCTAAGTTTGGTCATGCTGCTAACATTTGTTACTTCCATAACTTCACTCTAGTGTCTGCACCACACAAGGACCTCCTGCTCGTGGTCCTCCTAACCAAGACCAGTGGAACTCTAACTGGAACCAGTGGCAAAATTCTCTTGGTGCTTCACTTGGATTTGCCTCTAATGGCGTTCAATCATCTTCTCGTCTACCGGTGCCATCTGCAAGCCATCCTCAAACCTACCTAACTGGATCAGAAGTTCAATCTTCTCACTTTGAAACATCTTATAATATCCGGATTCTGGTGCGACTCATCATGTGCAGCCGTGCAGGGCCGGTCCAAGGGTCAAGCAACCAAAGCGCTTGCTTTAGGCCTCAGCGAAAAAATCTATAGTTTAGATCAATCTTAATGCATTGCTTGAGTCCAAAAAAAATCTTAATGGATTATATTGGAATAATTGGAACATATACAACACATTCAAAAATTCTTAGTTAAGAATATAAGGTTATTAACCAAAATTAATTGTTAATTGAGGGGACAAATTGTAGTTACCTTGTATTTGGTAACTTGTTGACTTGATGCAAGATAATGCCTCAATATACGAAATTATTCTCAAATACCAATTGAAAGTTCTTATCTCACACGTATTGGTCATAGTAACCAAAAAAAAAAAACAGTGGTCATATAATCAACATTAGACGTCTCAAGAATGATACTTAAGATCAATTCCAATGGACTTAAGTATGGGCCATATAATTCAAAAATGAGTTCTTAATCAAATAGTTGAGCAAACAATTAGTCACTGCAGTCCCCAATGATGTGAAAATATGTAAGATCGATATAAAAGACCACATTTTATTTAACATATTAGTACACTGTAATCTCTAACAGTGAAATTTGATGGTGGATGAACTTTTTTGAGTTGTGTGTTACAATTTTAGAAATGAAAGATACAAATTCCTATAAATTTAAAACTATTTTGATCAATAACTACGATTTTGATAAATAATTTAACCAATCATTCAAACTTGATAATATAATATTGATTGGCAATATCCCCATATCATCAAAAATTTCATGATTTCAAAAATTGGTACTTTTTAACAATTGATAATGTCAATTACAAGGCTAAAATAAGGAGCATAATCAAGACCATGATACGAGTCATACAATCTTAAATGACAAAAAGCCTATATTTGAGATTAGTCGCATTGTTCAAATAAAGTCTAAATTTAGGAAAAACCAAGTGGTCCATTAACAATCAAGGGTGTTTTGTCTTGTTGAGAAAACAACTATATTGAGCAAAAAGGAAATTTTGATTTTCCTACACATTTTGAGTTTTATTTAACATATTAGTACACTGTGTTGGAACAAATTGTGTTTAACAATGAACCTTAAAGAGTTTTGATGATAACAAGGTATTAAAAATTGTAAATTGGACTAGCTAATATTTGTTCAAGTATACAGGACCATAATTATAAAGTTACATCATCATTGGTTCTGAATGAGCAAATAAAGAGCAAAGGAAACAACAAAAAATTTGAAGCTTGGACGCTCCTGAAGGCAACTTGTTACTGAAGAGAAAAAGCGCTCCTGAAGTTAAGTCGCTTCTGAAGTAAGGATAGTGCTCCTGAAGTTAAGTCGCTTCTGAAGTAAGAATAGTGCTCCTGAAGACAAGAAGTTCAGAAGTCATATCATCAGAAGCTGCATCATCAGAAGCTGCAGAAGTCATGTCATCAGAAGCTGCATCATCAGAAGCTGCCTCATCAGAAGCCATTTCACCAGAAGCTGAATATCAACTGGATTTGCAAAGAATCAAGAATTGAAGAATTATCAATGCAAAAGCTGTCTATTGGATTCGAAAACACAAACAAAGGATTAGTGGATTTTGCAACGGTCATTTCAAAGGTGTTTGAAGGCTTGTGCTTGCAATTTGGACGAAAGCGTTGACATTGTACTTTGTACGAATTGTACAACCACGTTCTCCACTACTCTGTTTTGTGTCCACGCTACAGGACAAGAAAACAGCTCCAGAATACGGTTTCGCCTGCATAGATGTTCCTTTGAATAAGGAATGGATTTCAAATTGGTTCTTCATAGGACAACAACCAAATCAGGCAAAAGATCATTGGTGAAAGATCAAGCTTCAACAACGACTCTTTGGTGTGCTGGCAATTTCACAACGTCTCTTTCACACCTCTATATAAAGGAGTGAAGACCTAGAGATTTGGTAATGCAAGAACGCTGAACGAAAGACTCACAAGATTTTCACAAGTACCAAACCTCTGCTGAAATTGTTCTGCATTCACTTAGAATTTCTGTGTCTCAAAGTCATATCTTAGAAATTCTTAAGTCCATTGAGTCTGTATCTGATTTGTATTGTGAGCACCTCTGATTGTATATCAAATGTTCAACCTTAAACAATTTTCTGTGTAATTTTGTTTAGTTAGGAAGTCTCTTGCAATTGTGCTTGAGCAGGAAGTCTCTTGATTGTGTTCTTGAGCAAAGGAAGTCTCTTGCTTGTGTGCTTGAGCAAAGGAAGTCTCTTGCTTGTGTGCTTGAGCATTTGTAATCAGATATTACTCATAGTGAAATCTCCTTGGAAGTGCAAGGGGGACTGGACTACTTCCGGATTGTGGAAGGAACCAGTATAATTGCTTTGTGTCGTTCTTCTTCTCTCTCTCTGTTTTATTCCGCTGCATTTAGATTCTGATTATCACTTCAGAAGCTGTCTCGCTTAGCTTCTGATCAGTGTGTTCAGTTTTTAGGAGAAACGAAGAATTTTTCAAAACACAATTCAACCCCCCCTTCTTGTGTTTTTCTCACCTTCAATTGGTATCTAGAGCCTTGGTCTGTTGTGTAACACTTAACCGTGCAACAGTCAAAGATCTGAGAAAAACATGTCTACTCCTCCTCCTAATGGTTCTGATGATACTAGCTATAAAAATGTCTCACATGATTATAGTGATAGTAAGAAAACCAGTGTTGGAAAAGTTCCAAAGTTCAATGGAGATGCTGAAGAGTTCTCTTGGTGGAAGACCAATTTTTACAGTTACATCATGAGCCTAGACGAAGAATTGTGGGATATTCTGGAAGATGGTGTTGGTGGTTTAGTCCTTGATGAAGAAGGAGCTGCTGTGGATAGAAAGAAACATACTCCAGAACTGAGGAAACTCTACAAGAAGCATCATATTATCAGAGGAGCTCTTGTCACTGCCATACCCAAAGCAGAATACATGAAGATGAGTGACAAATCCACTGCTAAAGCTATGTTTGCTTCTCTCTGTTCAAATTATGAAGGGAGCAAGAAGGTCAAAGAAGCAAAGGCTCTCCTGCTTGTACATCAGTATGAGTTATTCAAGATGAAGGATGATGAAACTATTGAGGAGATGTACTCAAGGTTTCAAACCTTAGTTTCTGGGCTACAGATTCTAAAGAAGAGCTATGTTGCTTCTGATCATGTAAGCAAAATTCTCAGAAGCTTACCTGCCAGATGGAGACCAAAGGTGACTGCCATTGAGGAAGCTAAAGATTTAAACACTTTAAGTGTCGAAGATCTTGTTAGTTCTCTCAAAGTTCATGAGTTAAGTCTTAATGAACATGAGTCTACTAAGAAGAGTAAATCAATAGCTCTTCCATCCAAAGGCAAGTCATCAAAAGCTCTCAAAGTGGTTGAATCTGAAGAGGAAGAACAGTCAAGTTCAGATTCTGAACCAGATGCTGCTGAAATGGCCATGCTCTCAAACAGACTTCAATATCTGGCCAAGAAGAACAGAAAGTTTCTCGCCAAAAGGGGTAACTCCAGAAGCTCAAGGAAAGAAGATCAGAAGGGATGCTTCAACTGTAAGAAGCCTGGACACTTCATTGCTGAATGCCCTGATCTTCAAAGAGAAAAGTCAAAGGACAAGTCAAAGAGGTCTACATTCAAACCAAGCAAATTCAAGAAGCAGATTAAGCAGAGTTTAATGGCAACCTGGGATGATTTGGGTAGTGAATCTGGATCTGATAAAGAGGAAGCTGATGAAGATGCAAAGGTAGCTGTTGGGTTGGTAGCAACAGCAACTTCAGAAGCTGGATCAGATTCAGACTCAGAAGATGAAAACGAGGTATATTCCAAAATTCCCAGAGATGAACTTGTTGAGTCACTTAAAGAACTTCTTACACATTTTGAAGTAAGAACCAATGAGTTGAAGGATTTAAAAGAAAAATATGCTGATTTGGTACAACAGCAAAAATCAACTCTATTGGATCTGAAAGCTTCTGAACAAGGACTTAGGGGCTTTGACTTCATGTGTAAAACATATGAAGACCAGCTCAGGTTCTTATGTCAGAAGCTACAAGAAAAGTGTAATGAAAAACCTTTAAGTAATCATGAAATTGCTCTTGAAGATTTCATTATATCTGGCATTGACAGAAGCAGAGTAGCTTCTATGATTTATAGCATTTACAAGAACAATGGCAGAGGAATTGGTTTTCCAGAAGTGAAACTTGATAAAACCAATCTAAAGTCTTGTTGTGAATGCATCAAGGAAGGTCTGAAAACATTCTTTGTACCAGAAGGGGCTGAGTTGGAAACTGTTATTCAATCAGAACCTGAAGCTTCTAGTTCTAAGGCTAAGATTACTTCAAAGCCAAAGAACTCTAAGTCAAAGGCTATGATCAAATCTGATTCCAAGACTTTAAAGGTTAGGATCCTGAAAAGATCAGAACCTATTCCTCAGAGTCTGGTGAAACCAAAATCTGGGGTTCTGAAGTCTAAGTTTCAGAAGAAGACAGTTACTGCTTCTGAAGTACCAAAACCTAAGGTGATGGTTAATCAGAAGCAACCAAACTCACAGCACAAGGTACAAGAAGTGAAGAGTAAAGCCTTAAGTACTAACCTTCCAGGACCCATAGAACAATGGGTACCTAAATCTAAAAATGTCAATGATGCAGGTATGTCTAAGAGCAGTGCCAAAGCAAAGATCATGGTACCTAGACAGCGGTTGCTCAAGACACATGACAGGAGACAAGTCCATGTTCCTCAGTCTAACAGTGAAAGAGGGAGGAAATGTGAAATTTGGAGGCAACCAGTCAGGCAAGATCATAGGTACAGGAACTATTGGTAATTCCTCTACCTCAATTAATAATGTATGGTTGGTAGATGGTCTTGAACATAACCTTTTGAGCATTAGTCAATTTTGTGATAATGGTTATGATGTGCTTTTTGAAAAACCCAACTGTACAGTAATCAACAAGGAAGACAAATCCATTGTGTTCAAGGGAAAGAGAGTTGACAATGTCTATAAAATCAATTTTTCTGAACTGGCTGATCAGAAGGTGATTTGCCTACTATCAGTGAATGATAAGAAATGGATGTGGCACAGAAGGTTGGGACATGCTAACTGGAGGTTAATCTCCAACTTGTGAAAGGGCTACCAGACATTGACTATCATTCAGATGCACTCTGTGGTGCATGTCAGAGAGGAAAAATTGTGAAATCATCTTTTAAAACCAAAGACATTGTTTCAACCTCAAGACCTTTAGAATTACTCCATATTGATTTATTTGGAACAGTGAGTACTGCATCCTTATATGGAAGTAGATATGGATTAGTCATTGTTGATGATTACAGCAGATGGACTTGGGTGAAATTCATAAAGAGTAAAGATGTTGCGTGTGATGTATTCAGTAGCTTCTGCACTCAAATTCAATCTGAAAAAGAATCAAAAATTTTGAAAATCAGAAGTGATCATGGTGGAGAATTTGAAAATGAGCCATTTGAAGCTTTTTGTGAAAAACATGGAATTTTCCATGAATTCTCTTCTCCTAGAACACCACAACAAAATGGGGTTGTAGAGAGAAAGAATAGAACTTTACAAGAAATGGCCAGAACCATGATTCATGAAAACAATTTACCAAAACATTTTTGGGCAGAAGCAGTGAATACAGCATGCTATGTTCAAAACAGGATCTATATTAGACCTATTTTGGAGAAAACAACATATGAACTCTTTAAAGGAAGAAAACCCAATATCTCTTACTTTCATCAATTTGGATGTACATGTTACATTCTGAACAACAAGCTCTACCTAAAGAAATTTGATGCCAAGGCCCAAAGAGGAATCTTTTTAGGTTACTCTGAAAGGTCAAAGGCATACAAAGTGTATAATTCAGAGACACTCTGTGTTGAAGAATCTATGCACGTTAAATTTGATGACAAGGAGCTTGAAGATAAAACTTCAAAGCAAGATGAAAGTTTTGCAGAGATACAGGTTCCTGAAGCTACTCCAGAACCTGATCAGATAGCTGAGTCTGAAGGTAGTCCAGAAGCTGAACCCACATCAGAAGCGCAAGATGAAACTGCTTCTGATGAAGCACAAGATGTCTCACATCAAGAAGATCCTCCCAGAAACACATTCAAACACAAGTCTTCACATCCTGAGGAGCTAATCATTGGAAACAAAGATAGTCCAAGAAGAACAAGATCACATTTCAGACAAGAAGAGTCAATGATTGGACTAATCTCAATGATTGAACCTACAACAGTTGATGAAGCACTTTCAGATGATGGATGGATTCTAGCTATGCAAGAAGAGTTGAATCAATTTCAAAGAAATGATGTGTGGGATCTGGTACCCAAACCTCAGCACAAGAACATTATTGGAACAAAATGGGTATTCAGAAACAAGCTGAATGAGCAAGGTGAAGTAACAAGAAACAAAGCCAGGCTTGTTGCACAAGGATATAGTCAACAAGAAGGCGTTGATTACACTAAAACGTTTGCTCCAGTTGCAAGATTGGAAGCAATCAGGTTACTTCTTTCCTATGCAGTTAATCATGGCATAATATTATATCAAATGGATGTCAAGAGTGCATTTCTAAATGGTGTCATAGAAGAAGAAGTGTATGTCAAGCAACCTCCTGGATTTGAGGATATTAAATATCCTGACCATGTTTTTAAACTGAAGAAATCACTATATGGCTTGAAACAAGCTCCCAGAGCTTGGTATGATAGACTAAGTAATTTCTTAATCAAAAATGATTTTAAAAGAGGACAGGTTGATACTACACTCTTCAGAAGGACCCTTGGGAAAGATATTCTTGTTGTGCAAATATATGTTGATGATATAATATTTGGTTCTACTAATGCATCTCTTTGCAAGGAATTTTCTGAGTTAATGCAGGATGAATTTGAAATGAGCATGATGGGAGAGCTGAAGTTCTTCCTTGGCATTCAAATCAATCAATGCAAAGATGGAGTCTATGTTCATCAATCAAAGTACACAAAGGAGCTTCTGAAGAAGTTCAAGCTTGAAGATTGTAAAGTGATGAACACTCCAATGCACCCTACGTGCAACTTAAGCAAAGAAGATGAAGGAGCTAAAGTAGATCAGAAGCTGTATAGAGGTATGATTGGTTCTTTGTTATACCTCACTGCATCTAGGCCAGATATTTTATTCAGTGTATGCTTGTGTGCAAGATTCCAATCAGATCCTAGAGAATCTCATATGACTGCTGTCAAGAGAATCTTCAGGTATTTGAAGGGAACAACTAATCTTGGACTCCTTTATAGGAAATCCTTAGATTATAAGCTAATTGGATTCTGTGATGCTGATTATGCTGGTGATAGGATTGAAAGAAAGTCAACCAGTGGCAACTGTCAATTTCTGGGTGATAATCTTATATCCTGGGCTAGCAAAAGACAAACAACTATTGCTATGTCTACAGCAGAAGCAGAATACATTTCAGCTGCAAGTTGTTGTACACAACTACTTTGGATGAAACATCAGTTGGAAGATTATCAGATAACTGCTAACAGTATTCCCATTTATTGTGATAATACTGCTGCTATTTGTTTGTCTAAAAATCCAATTTTGCATTCAAGAGCTAAGCACATTGAAATCAAACACCATTTTATCAGAGATTATGTTCAAAAAGGAATTTTAGATATACAATTCATTGATACTGAAAATCAATGGGCTGATATATTTACTAAGTCTTTAACTGTTGAAAGATTTGATTTTATAAAGAAAAATTTGAACATGCACTTTGTATCTGATTAAATGCTTGCTTGCTCCTGAATAGGGTTTTAGGTTCTGAAGTTATTTCAGAAGCGGTAGTCCATCAGAAGCTCTTTATTGAGGTTCTGAGGAAAACTCGCTTCTGATGATGACGTCAGCATCTGAAGTCCAGAAGCTGGATTTGTTGCTTCTGAATAGTTGAATTAGTGGAAACGTTGGAAGTTACCTTTTAAAAAGTAACTTCTGGCCCACTAACTTGGTAGTTACTCTGTGAACTTCTTACGTGGCCTGTATGTATTGGTGTATAACTAAAAGGGCAATGATGATTTATAGCTTTGAAAGTACTTTTCACGCGCCCCCAATTTTGTCATTAATGTTATGTTTGTTTGTCTCTTTTGAATTGCAATCGTTTTACTTTTAACACTTTGACAATTCACACACTACTCACTCACAACAAACACATTTGCTCTCAAACCTCTTGCGAAGTAAGCGCATTCTCTCAACCTTAGAACCCTAAAATCTTCATCTTCTTCAAATCTTCGTCAATCATCAAATGGCATCATCAAGCTCAAAAGTTTCAGAATCTACATCAAACATGCAAAGCGTACCAGAATCTGGGTCCATCTACAAAGAGAAGACTATGGATATTCCATGGAAATCCTTAATCGTCCAAGTAGAATCGCCAGTGGACTTCACTTCACTCAAGAAGTACGAAGTGAACATGGAAGGCTATGTAGAAACTCAGAAACTGTCTGGATACTTCAACATGCTAAATGGGCCAACATATGTGAACTTGGTCAAAGATTTCTGGTTAAGGGCTGAAATTGTCAATGGAAAGCCTGTGAAGGCAGCAGATAAACCAGCTGGGTCGAAGAAAGGAAAGAAGGAGATTGATTTGAATCCCACTTCCTTTAGTAGCCTTGAGATAAGGTCTGAAGTGATGGGTATTCCCGTAATCATCACAGAGGAGAAAATTGCTAAAGCTTGTAGAATGGATGCAGAAGGAAGATTTCAAGAAATAGTTAAAAAGGATGATGTCCTGCTGCAAAACTACTACAACACTCTTCTGGGTGGTAACAAAGATGCTAAGCCTTCTGAAATGGAGATTCACAACAGAATGTTGGTGAAATTCAGTAATGATTGCTTCTTTCAAAGAGCAGGTGGGTCTGATCAACCCAACAACCAACAGAAGCTAGCAATCTATTTCATGATCAATCTGGAAAAGGTAAACTTCCCAAGATATGTATTGGATCATCTCTGCTGGGCTATTAATGAAGCCACAGTCAAAGGAAGGAAACAAGTGCCCTATGGAAGATTGCTCTCTGAGATCTTTTATCAAGGGAGAGTGCTGGATTTATTGAGAAGAACAAGGAATGCTTCTGATAAATGCTTCGAAGTTTCTACTGCAGAGAAGACTATCAGTAGCAAGACTTTGCATTCTATGCACTTATTCAAGACAGCTCCTAAAGATGAGAAGTGGTTGGAGATGACCACAGAAGAGTCTGAAATTATCAGGGACTTTCCTTCCATAGTTAAGGAAAGTAATCCTGAACTCTTAGCTAGATTAGTAGCTGAGTACGTCTTGGAGGAAGATGCTAGTTCTCAGGAGGAAGCTGCTCTTGCTAAAGGGAAAGGCAAGAAAGCCAAAGCAGTTGTTGTGTCAGAAGCTGCTGGTTCTGATGCACCTAAAGGGAAGAGAGCCAGAACTAGTTCAGAATCTGAAGCTGCTCTTACTAAAGGAAAGAGGGCCAGAACCAGTACTGAGTCAGAAGCTGCTATTGCTAAAACTGATAAGCAAATAGTTGCTAAGTCTGAAGCTAAACCTGTTTCTATCAAGGATAAAGGAAAGATGCAGAAGGTTGGTGCTGCTTCTATTCCTCAGAAAAGAAGAAAAGGTAAGGCAGATTTGGTAATCACCCAAGAGCAGCTGGAGGAAGCTCTTGAAGAAATGGAAAAAGAAGAGGCTGATCCCAAGCTAAAGAAGAAGAAGGCTCCCCTTCAACTTGTGAGTCCTATGATTGAGATGACTTCAATAAGGAAAAGGATGGCAGATGAACGTGCTTCTGATCTTATATCAGACAGAAAGGAACAAAAAGCACAATACATTCATCAAAGAGATGAAAAGCTCAAGGCTTTGGGATTGGAAGATTGTGATAGGTACTTCAAAGATAAATTGGCTGAAGTAAGAGCCATTGCTGGTAAGCCTACTGAAGACAATGAGGAAGACGATATGATGCTCATTTTTGAAAATGCTCCAGAAGTTGGAACTTCAGAAGTAGTTCCTCAAGCTGCTGGTCCACAGAAGATCACTTCTGAAGCTGGCCCTGCAGATCAGGTAATCCAGATTCCAGTCACCTCTATTCCCATTTCACCCTCTTCACCATCAGTACCTGAACCAATAGAAGACACTTCTGTCTTAGACAATCTTATTCTACACTATTCAGGTGACTTACCCAAAGACAAAACCTCAGAAAAGGCCTCTGAAACAACTCCAGAAGCAGCTGCTTCTGAAAATGTTGTTTCAGAAAACCCCCATCAACAAACACCTGAACCACATAAACCCACAACACCCCCACAATCACCAATAGCTACCATTGACCCCCAACTCAACACTCAAACATCAACTTCACCACAACAACCACCAACTGAAACTGACTTTCAACCTTTACCTGAACACTCCCCAGAACCAACTCCCATGGATGTTGACATCTCTCTAGTCAATATTCAAGCCTCAACCTCTACCACACACATTGATTCTGACCAGCCTTCATCTTCAAACACACAAACACACTTTACCATTCCAGTTCCTAACCCTGTTCAAGATTTGGAAATCTGTGATTCTGATCTTGAAACCCTTGAACAACCACCGACAAACATCCTGGAATCTGGATATATCAATGCTGAGCTTCTCACAATTCTGAGTCAGATGCATAATCTGGTGGATCAAAGAAGGACAATTGATCTCACAAGTGCATATGAAGACTCCTGGGCATCTCTTCAGAACCGGGCAGCTGAGCTTATTGAAGAGATCAAGGCTAAATGCCTCAGAGTCAAGCAAGCATCAGTCAGAAGGCTAATGGAGAATCTGAATCAGAGTCTTAGAGTAAGAAGTTCTACACTGCTCCTGGCAAACCAGCATTTCTTCTTTGAAACGGATTACTTGACCAGAGAAGCCAGGTTGTGTAAGCTTCTGAAGAAACAGATGGCACAGCAGCAGCAAGAAGCTAGAGAAAGGGAACAAGCTCTTCTCCAGAGGCAACAACAACTTGAAGAACTGTTGCAGGAGAAAATTGAAGAGATGGAGAGGATGAAGAAACAACAACAAACCAACCCTTAGTTGCACACCCTTGTGTTTTTCTTTTTGTTTGTTGTTTGTTTTAAATTCTTAGTCCTTGCTTCTGAAACCATCTTGTTTTATGCTTCTGAATGCTTACTGATTCTGACTGTTTAGCTGCTTCTGATAATTTGGATATTCATGTTCATATACTTTGATCTGTTTTATTTAATTAATTTCTTGTATACTCTCTTTTGTTTGAGTTTTTCTCAAATCTTTTTGTCTTTTATGTTTTTTTTATTATTTTTTTTGATAATGACAAAAGGGGGAGTATATGTGACAAGTATTTAAAGGCTCTGAGCCCCATTAATGGCATTTGAAATTTTTTGAAAAACTTCTATCATTTTTTACCTTATTGGTATAAGCTATGAACGAACGAAGGAGTATCAAAATTCAAGTAAAATTAATTGAACCATTCTTCTTATCTATAAGTTAATTCTTTCAATGATTCAATTTTTTTTAAGCTCTGATAATATTATTGTGCGAAAAATGAATTTAATTAACCTGGATAGAACTTAGGGGGAGCTTACAAACCTCACCTTAAAGACTATCAGACTCAGGGGGAGTTTGAGCTTACAAACCTCAGACTCTGAGCTTACAAACCTCAGAACCCCAAAGTCAACTTGTTAATTAGATTAACAACAATTGATCAATTTTAAATACTTTTGTTTGTCATCATCAAAAAGGGGGAGATTGTTGGAACAAAATGTGTTTAACAATGAACCTTAAAGAGTTTTGATGATAACAAGGTATTAAAAATTGTAAATTGGACTAGCTAATATTTGTTCAAGTATACAGGACCATAATTATAAAGTTACATCATCATTGGTTCTGAATGAGCAAATAAAGAGCAAAGGAAACAACAAAAAATTTGAAGCTTGGACGCTCCTGAAGGCAACTTGTTACTGAAGAGAAAAAGCGCTCCTGAAGTTAAGTCGCTTCTGAAGTAAGGATAGTGCTCCTGAAGTTAAGTCGCTTCTGAAGTAAGAATAGTGCTCCTGAAGACAAGAAGTTCAGAAGTCATATCATCAGAAGTTGCATCATCAGAAGCTGCAGAAGTCATGTCATCAGAAGCTGCATCATCAGAAGCTGCCTCATCAAAAGCCATTTCACCAGAAGCTGAATATCAACTGGATTTGCAAAGAATCAAGAATTGAAGAATTATCAATGCAAAAGCTGTCTATTGGATTCGAAAACACAAACAAAGGATTAGTGGATTTTGCAACGGTCATTTCAAAGGTGTTTGAAGGCTTGTGCTTGTAATTTGGACGAAAGCGTTGACATTGTACTTTGTACGAATTGTACAACCACGTTCTCCACTACTCTGTTTTGTGTCCACGCTACAGGACAAGAAAACAGCTCCAGAATACGGTTTCGCCTGCATAGATGTTCCTTTGAATAAGGAATGGATTTCAAATTGGTTCTTCATAGGACAACAACCAAATCAGGCAAAAGATCATTGGTGAAAGATCAAGCTTCAACAACGACTCTTTGGTGTGCTGGCAATTTCACAACGTCTCTTTCACACCTCTATATAAAGGAGTGAAGACCTAGAGATTTGGTAATGCAAGAACGCTGAACGAAAGACTCACAAGATTTTCACAAGTACCAAACCTCTGCTGAAATTGTTCTGCATTCACTTAGAATTTCTGTGTCTCAAAGTCATATCTTAGAAATTCTTAAGTCCATTGAGTCTGTATCTGATTTGTATTGTGAGCACCTCTGATTGTATATCAAGTGTTCAACCTTAAACATCTTTCTGTGTAATTTTGTTTAGTTAGGAAGTCTCTTGCAATTGTGCTTGAGCAGGAAGTCTCTTGATTGTGTTCTTGAGCAAAGGAAGTCTCTTGCTTGTGTGCTTGAGCAAAGGAAGTCTCTTGCTTGTGTGCTTGAGCATTTGTAATCAGATATTACTCATAGTGAAATCTCCTTGGAAGTGCAAGGGGGACTGGACTACTTCCGGATTGTGGAAGGAACCAGTATAATTGCTTTGTGTCGTTCTTCTTCTCTCTCTCTGTTTTATTCCGCTGCATTTAGATTCTGATTATCACTTCAGAAGCTGTCTCGCTTAGCTTCTGATCAGTGTGTTCAGTTTTTAGGAGAAACGAAGAATTTTTCAAAACACAATTCAACCCCCCCTTCTTGTGTTTTTCTCACCTTCACACTGTAATCCCTAAAAGTGAATTTTGATGGTGGATGAACTTTTTTGAGTTATGTTACACTTTTAGAAATGACATCTCTCTGATTCAATTTCTCTACACTCATCTTTCTCTTGCTATGGACCCTACGATTGGCGCCGTTGGCATGACTCTACTTGAGGTAATATTTTTTTTTTGGTTAATAATAATAGATGACTTACAATGTTATTGCGTTTGTATATGTGTCTGTATATGCGTTTATGATAATTGTGCCAATATTATTGTGTCTCTGTGTTTGTAGGGATGGGTTTTGGAGCACTTCGTGAAGTTCTTTCCAAGGAAGCTTGGTAAAGACTACAATCGTGTTGACCTGCTTGCCGCCAGATGAAAACCCCCCAGGGGCAATTCTAAGCATTCACATTACTGAGGTCTCATTGATCTGATGGTGAACGCTGATGTACTCTGGACGCCGTAAGAGGATCGACGAGACATTACGACATTTGTTGATACTCCGGTTGGATCATGGCCGGCAAAGACAGGACGTAACTTCACTTGTCATAGCGGGTTCTCAGGCAGTACGGCTATATCCATATCATTCTCAGATCTCCTACGACGATTGGGGATCTTGTCGGGGATGTGGTTGTGGCCTTGATGTAAGACTTTTCCTACATGTCATAACTATGTACACGTGAGTATATATAGGATCGTTTCCACAGGGAGTTACGTTAATCATAAGCATTTTCACAATCTTTCACATTAAGGGTTTGGATATAATTTGTATGTTTGTAACACTATATCCATATATGACACTAAAGTAAAAACGAGAGTGGATCGAACTATTTCGCTTGCGGTATAAGATAACGAGCAAGCATAACAGCAGCAATCTCTCGATCGATTAACAGACTCTAGCTTTATAACCAATATTATTACAATCATTTCTACAATATCCTTCGTGTCCAAAGCGACATCGTTATTTCCAAGTTAGCGTTTAAACATTCGTGTCCAAATTCCTTAAACGATAACAAAGTCGATCGGATAACTTAATCGACCGTGTCCAGCTTGATTAAGTATCCGAAAGCATTAAAATCTTGATTAAAAGTAATTATCAAAGGTTTACAAGCTTGTCAAGAGTGATATAACATAAGATAGATTGTTATTCTAGTTCTAGATTCAAGAGTTTGTGTCCAAATCATCTTGAATCTCTTTGAAAGCATTAAAAGCAAGAGTAACAACAATATTGAATCATTAAGCTAGAACCTTATATATTAAAAGATCAAAAGATTACATAATAGCTTGATTGTTACCTCAATACTACATAGAAGGTGATAGTTACATATAGACATGTAAACTAATGCAAGGAATGAAGGAAAGATGAAGATTCCATGCCAAGATCCTTGATGTCTCAATGAATCTAGGGTTGAATCTACTCCTTAATCACTTGCTTTGTGTTTCTCTCTTTGAAATAGCTCTAACCTCTCTCTAGAAATGAATAAAATGTTTCAATGAAATAGTGAATAGTGCTAGAGAGAGGGAAAACTTGTATTTAAAGGGGCTGAAAACGTGTAATCTCGCTTAAGCGAGATACATCTCGCTCAAGCGAGAAACCTAAATATCCAACAATGGCCAATGAAGTCTTGCCACGTAGCCCTGCTCCTTGATGAAGTTGCATCTCGCGTAAGCGAGTTAGACCTCGCGCAAGCGAAGTTGCTTGAAACTTAAACCGCCTTAGAATCCTGCTTGAGCGACATGGAAGCGAGATGGAAAGCGAGATGCTCATCTGTTCCCTGGAGAAATCTCGCGTAAGCGAGATTCTAAAATTCACAAGCGACCCTGGAAGCGAGATGCAAGCGAAGGTTGAGCTTCTCCCTGGAGGAATCTCGCTTAAGCGAGATGACCTCGCGTAAGCGAGATTTGCTTGGTTCACACAACTTGAGTTTTGGTCCTTGCTTGTCATTTCCTGCATAAATTGGGTAGAATTAGGCATATAAAGCATAAATGGTATAATTACAACAATTGGTTGCTTTTCCGTAGATAACTTGCATAACAAGTCACTAAAAATGCCTCTTTTAACACATGAAATATATTACTTTTGAGCACTTATCAAACTCTCCCCAACTTAGCTTTTTGTTTTTCCTCAAACAAAAGAATCAAAAGGAAACTCACAAGGCTTTGGACAAGCTTTCTAGCACAATACCAAACAATTCAAATCAAATAAAAAATTTTCAAGTGGTGATTCAAATGTGAATGCACCGGCAAGCATGAAGTTCTCCATTATTCCTAGCACAGCTATAAATGTGAAACAAGTCCTAAGCACAAAATACACATCATAAACTTCAAAGTATAAACATATCTATCTATGAACCACACCTAACACACTTCTTTGAAAGTAAATGCAATATGATGATAACAATGAATGAGGAAATGAACACACATCCAACAATCATGCTAACATCCTATTTAAGTTAGGTGTCCATCCAAATATCGTCTCAAAAAGCATAAAAGCATGGATCAAAAGGTCTTGCAAGGGTTATAACTTGGCCGGGCTACAAAAGAAATGTCATATGTGGGGCAATTGATCAGAAAGCCTATCAAAGAGGAACATTTTTTTGTATCACAACTTGAAATCCATATACTTCCCTACCAAGAATTAAAACCTTTGGTGATTAACAATCAAACTTATAACCTTGACAACTTATTCTATTTTTGATTTTTCTCTTTCTTTTTCTTTTCTTTTCTTTTCTTTTCTTTTTCAAATGTACAATTTTTTCTTTGATTCAATGTTGTCAGGTTATTTTACAACTTCACCATAACTTAACATATAATGCCTCCTTTTCCTCCCCAACTTGAATACAACAAAACTCTAATTGAATGTTCCCCTATCCTAAGGCAAGGGACAAAGTACAAAAAGGTTAAGGGTTCAACAAAGTAAAATTATCAAAGTCCTATAAGATTCAACCATGAACTGGATTTTTGAAAAATTTCAGGCAAATTCAACAAGCATTGTGCTTATGAATATTGACAGTTCATGTTTGTGGACTTGATTCATTTGGCTCAGATTGGGGTATCAGATACTCGCTCTTCTCACAGGTAGGCTTTATGTGGTCAAGTAGGTTACTCTCAATTCAAAAAGTGCCTTGATCCTTTCCATGCTTTCAAACAATTCAAAATAATTATCAGATTTAACATAACTAAAACAAGTTAGACGATGATTATCGGTCTCCAGCATATATACAACAGATTGAAGCTACCTCACATTTAGGTTAAGTACTAAGTGGTTCAAAGATATTCATGTTTATGAAAAGACTTAAATGATATATATTTTGTGCACAGTACAAATTTCAAATTCATAGTAACACCTAGAATAACAGGAAACCAATACCTTGGCATTGCGCTTTCTCACAATTCATATCATTATCACTCACCTGCTTTTGCTCAATAATTGGCTCCATAGAGCACTTTAAACTTTGATGTTCATGAGCAATTTTTTTTTCTTTTGACTAAACACAAGCAAGATTAATCAAAAATTTCATCCAAAGCAATAAGTTAAAAACCAAACAACAAGCTAAGCTATTTTAACCCAAAACGAAATTAAAATTAAACCAAAGTATTGAACACCCAAAACTGTGCTCAAAAAGTATAAGTTCAAAAGCGATAAAATTGTTCCAGCATAAAAATAAAAACATAAACTAAAAAGTCAAAGCAGAAGTCAAAGTAAACTAAGCATCACTAAAAACATCAAAAGAATGCGGTCAGTGTGCCGCATCATCATCCATATCATCCTGCTGAGATAAATGGACACTGGCTGTCCTCTCTGGATCATCATCGACACCATGCACACTAGCTGTCCCATGCACACTAGCTGTCCTCACAGCATCACCACCAATGTGGACACTGGCTGTCCTAGTAAAGTCATCAGCTGCTCCACCAAATGCTGCACCACTGCCCCCTCCTGGGTAGATTGGCCTGTCCCCAGGCCACATGCAGGAATCATAGTACTGTGCAGGAGTGAACATAAAACACCGGGGATCCATGTGAGCATCGTAAAGATGCGAGTAGATGCCCTGGTTGCTGCGGAAGATAGCAGCCTGCTGATCCATTATGTGATTCTCTCTCAGCTCCTGTGCTTGAGCTAACTGAAAGGCTTGCTGCTGCTGTGCCTGAGCTCTCTCAACTGCTCGCTGCTCATACTGAGCCATATATGCCTGAAAAGATGAAAAATCAAAAGTGCCTGACTGCTGAGGTGGTGGCATAGTCTGGTGAGGATCATCCTGCTCTGGATCGTCCTGGTGAGGATCATCCTCAGGTGGAGGTACTTGAGAAGAAGAAGCAGCACCTTTGGCTAGTGCTCTAGAAATGTAACCCCGAATGTATTTGTCATCAATGGGAGAAACCAGCTCTTCAGAAAAAGGCTCGGTGACTGGCACCTCATGATGCCTAAGTAGTCCCATAATAAAGCCGGGAAAAGCAAGTTTGGTCTCTGGGCCAGCTACACCACCAAGAGCTACATGCTTCAGCTCTCTTGAAATAATCGAAGCCAGATCCACCGGCCTTCCTTTGCAAATGTGCCAAATCAGAGGAGGCATTATTCTCTTGGGAGTTGTGGTGACATGACTCTTCGGCCAGACATTATGAACTAAGAACTTAAACAGAATCCCAGCTTTTGGCCTCATATCAGTGAAGGCCGCCAAATTGCGGTTTCCCGCTTTGGACTCAGTATATGTCCTACCCGGTAGCAAAATCTCCCTCTCAATCTTTCCAAGATTCCAATCAGCAGCCCTCTCTCTCTCCCCATAAGGACACAAAGCAGGTGTGTCAAGGTCATCAGACTCAGGTAGGGTGTAAGGGTTGCCTAGATACTCATTAATCGCATCCCTATCGAAGCGGATGGTTTTTCCTCTCACCATGGTAGTGTAAGAAAATGCAGCATGCATTTCCTTAGCATCACAATCTGGTAAAGAATTGGCATAAAACTCTCTCAAGAGATCCAGGTTGATTTTGGGATATGGGTTAAGGAGTTTCTCCCACTTTCTCTCAGTGAAAACGGCTGCTATGTCAGCATACTCTCCCTCAGGGTTAATCCGGAAAATTTTATCATGCCAGGTTTTCTCTTTTTTCAGCTCAAGAAACCTGGCATAGGTTTTGTTGGAGGTGTAAATGGTACGGTCCGGGTTTCTAGGTAAGGGTGCAGGACGGTTTACAACACCGGATGAGGAAGCAGTGGTTTTACGTTTCTTGGTTGGTTGATTTTTAGGGGCCATCTGCAAAACAACCAGAAAAACCATATACAGTATATCAACAATTGATCAGCACAGTATGGTATCAAATGGAAGTACACAGACTAGATTAACACAAAAGTCAGAAATAACAAGAAGGCACTGGGCTATCTCGCTTGCAACTCGCTTAAGCGAGATCAGAAGCGAGATATTGAAGAAAAATCTGGGCAAAAATATGAAGTCTCGCTTAAGCGAGAAAATTAGTTAAGAACTTCGCTTAAGCGAGATTCTCCAGAACCTGCGAAAATCAACCCCATTTCCAGAATTTTCAACCAAACCCACAATACTTTCAACCAAAATTCAACCTCAATCCTCTACTCACAAGACCAACTCATGAAAAGAAATCAAAATCAAGACTTGTGTTCAACATTAAATCAAAACCCTTATTTTCCAAAGATTCCAAAATGGGTCAAAATTTACACAATTGAATGTTGAAGAAAAACAGTGATGATTTTGATTCATTTTCATTGTTATGAACCTAAGGAAACAGTCTCTAGTCACAAACACCTACATCTAACCCTAGCCATTCTAAATTTGCATAAAGCATGAATTTTGAAATTGAAAAGCATGGCACAGAAATAGAAATCAAACCTGTTGAAATGATGATTAATGAAGCAAGCAAATGATGATGAATGAAGAAGTATGCAAGTGCTTAACTATGGTTGAATTGGTTTTGATTTTAGGGTTAAAGTTTGTGAGGAAAAGAAAAGTTTAGAGAGAATGGAGAAAAGGAAAGTTGGAAAACGTAAATGAGTGGAAATGAGTGGATGGGGGAGTGGTTAAGGGGAGTTAATCCCCTTGGAAACCGTTACCCTTTTTTGAATAAAATACTCATCTCGCTTGCGCGAGATCATCTCGCGTAAGCGAGATTTCTCCAGAACCAACAATTCGAAAATGCAACAATCTCGCTTAAGCGAGATTTGCTTCGCTTGAGCGAGATTTCTCCAGATATGCTTCTTACTTTGCTTTGCTCATGAAATTATTCCTAAATGCATTAAAACATGAAAATACTTACAAAACTGGGTGTGACTCCCAGCAAGAGCTTGTTTTACGTCCTTAGCTTGACGCATTTTGAAGAAATCATGGCTCGATTAGTGAAATCGTCGTCAAACACCGATCAATTTCACCACCGAAGTAGGGCTTAAGCCTTTGCCCATTAACAGTCCAGTTGGCTTTGGTGACTGGGTCCTCAAGTTCAACAGCTCCGTACGGTTTGACCTCTTTAACCATGAAAGGTCCGGACCACTTAGACTTCAATTTGCCCGGAAACAATCTCAGTCTTGAATTGAAAAGTAATACCATTTGTCCCGGCATGAATTGTCTCAGAATGATCTTCTTGTCATGATACTTCTTGGTCCTCTCTTTGTAGAGCTTTGAAGATTCATAAGCTTGATTTCTCAATTCTTCAAGCTCATGCATTTGAACTTTTCTTCTTTCACCGGCCTTCTCTTGATCAAAGTTTAGGAACTTCAATGCCCAAAAGGCTTTATGTTCGAGCTCGACCGGTAAATGACAAGATTTGCCATAGACCATTTGGAAAGGAGTGAGGCCTATAGGAGACTTGTATGCAGTCCTATATGCCCACAAAGCTTCATCAAGTTTAGCCGACCAATCCTTCCGAGATGTAGAGACCGTCTTCTCAAGTATGCGTTTGACCTCCCGGTTAGAAACTTCGGCTTGTCCATTCGTTTGCGGATGATACGGTGATGCTACTTTGTGCTTGACTCCATAATGATCTAGAGCCTTGGCAAGTTGTGCGTTGCAAAAGTGTGACCCCCCATCACTAATAAGAACTCTTGGTGTACCAAACCGGGTGAAAATATTCTTCTTTAGGAACTTCACCACCGTCTTGCTATCGGCTTTAGGCGATGCTACGGCTTCCACCCATTTTGACACATAATCAACAGCGACCAAGATGTACTCATTTGAATATGATGAAGGGAAGGGGCCAACAAAATCTATACCCCAACAATCGAACACTTCCACTTCAAGGATGAGTTGTAGAGGCATCTCATTTCTCTTTGACATTGATCCGGTTCTTTGGCATTCATCACAATGCTTGCAATGTAAATTGGCATCTTTGAATAGATTTGGCCAATAGAACCCGGATTGAAGTACCTTTGTGGCGGTTCTCTCCCCGTTGAAGTGACCTCCATAGGGGGAATTGTGACATTGCCATAGGATCTTCTTTGCTTCTTCATCATCCACACACCTACGCAAGAGATTGTCCGCTCCAATTTTGAACAAGTAAGGCTCATCCCACACATAGTGGTTAGCATCATGGAGGAACTTCTTGCGTTGTTGCCATTCAAAATCTTCCGGAATGAACCCGGTTGCTTTGTAGTTCACCAAGTCGGCAAACCACGGTCTCACATTGATAGCTAGCAACCGTTCATCTGGAAATTCTTCACGAACCTCCGGTTCATTCTTGGTTACATCATTGTTTGTCAACCTTGAAAGGTGATCAGCTACAAGATTCTCCGTGCCTTTCTTATCCTTGATCTCTAAGTCAAACTCTTGAAGGAACAACATCCACCGGATGAGTCTAGGCTTTGAGTCGGACTTAGTGAGGAGGTACTTGATAGCTGCATGGTCAGTATAGACAACAATTTTGGAACCAACAAGGTAAGAACGAAATTTCTCCATTGCATAAACTATTGCAAGTAACTCTTTTTCAGTTGTGGCATAATTGATTTGTGCCTCGTTTAAAACCTTACTTGCATAGTGAATAGCATGAAAAATTTTGTCCTTACGTTGACCCAAGACCGCACCAACAGCATAATCACTTGCATCACACATTAATTCAAAATTTAAATCCCAATTAGGAGCAATGATTATTGGTGCAGTGGTCAACTTTTCTTTTAAAGATTCAAATGCATCAAGACATTCATTATCAAAAACAAAAGACTTATCTTTGTTGAGCAAGTTGCTCATAGGCTTTGCAATCTTTGAGAAGTCTTTGATGAACCTCCGGTAGAACCCGGCATGACCAAGAAAACTCCGCACACCTTTGACATTTACCGGTGGAGGAAGCTTTCCTATGACATCGACCTTTGCTTGGTCTACCTCGATACCCTTTGAAGAAATCTTATGACCAAGGACAATACCCTCGGTAACCATGAAGTGACATTTCTCCCAATTGAGCACCAAACTAGTTTCAATACACCGCTTCAGCACGGTATCCAAGCTCTTCAAACACGTATCAAATGATGAACCAAAAACTGAGAAATCATCCATGAACACCTCCATGCATTTACCAATTAAGTTGGAGAAGATTGCTTGCACACACCGTTGGAAAGTTGCGGGTGCATTGCACAAGCCGAATGGCATTCTTCGATAAGCAAAAATTCCAAAGGGACAAGTGAAGGCCGTCTTCTCATGATCATCTGGGTTCATGGCGATTTGATTGTAACCGGAGTAACCATCTAGGAAGCAATAAAAGGATTGACCGGAGAGTCTTTCAAGCATTTGATCCATGAAGGGCAAGGGGAAGTGATCCTTCCTTGTTGCTTGATTGAGTCTTCTATAATCTAAACACATCCTCCATCCGGTGACGGTTCTAGTTGGGATCAACTCATTTTTATCATTAGTAATCACCGTCATTCCTCCTTTCTTGGGAACTACTTGAACCGGACTTACCCAAGCACTATCCGAGATAGGATAGATCATGCCGGCTTCAAGCAACTTCACTACTTCCTTTCGCACCACCTCTTTCATGTTTGGATTTAAGCGGCGTTGTGGTTGTGCTACCGGCTTGAAGTTTTCTTCCATCATAATCTTGTGCATACAATAAGATGGACTTATCCCTTTCAAGTCGGATAACTTCCACCCTATTGCTTCCTTGTTGGCCTTGAGAACCTCTACCAACTTGGTTTCATCATTGATGGACAAGGAGCTACTAATGATCACCGGTTTTGTACCATCTTTCTCAAGAAAAACATACTTCAAATTAGATGGTAAAACATTTAATTCTACCTTGGTGTCATCAACTTTGGCTTCTTCCTTGGATTCTTCTTTCAAATCTTCAAGTATGGCTTGATTAGGAAGAACCTCCTTCAAGGAATCTAGCTCCTTCAAACACTCTTCAATGGCACTTGCTTCGTCTTCATCAATAGCATTGAGTGCGTCCACCAAAGCACTCTCAAGGAGTGTTCTATTGTGCACTTGCTTCCGAGTAGTCAAGATGACTTCTTCGGTTGCATCCATTTTGAAACATGCACCCTTGTCTTTCGAGTACTTCAAGGCTTCTCGGATGTTGAAGGTAACCTCTTCATCATTTACCTTGACCTTCATGATATTATCATCAAGATCAATCATCATCCGAGCCGTTTGCATGAAATTCCTTCCCATTAAGATAGGCACATCCTCATCTTCTTCGACATCCATAACCACAAAATCAGCCGGAAAAATAAATTTGTCCACTTTTACAAGAACATCTTCGGCCATACCTAGTGGTTTTGCAAAGGATTTGTCGGCCAATTGCAACATCATCCTAGTCCGCTTTATACAAAGGTCACCAACTCTTTTGGCAACGGACAAAGGCATAAGATTGATGCTTGATCCAAGATCAAGTAGTGCTTTACCTACACGTGTTGTGCCAATAGCTACCGGTAGAGTGACTCTTCCCGGAACTTGCTCTTTCTTAGGCAACGTTCTTTGAATAATAGCACTACAATTGGCATCGATTTGGATCGTCTCTTCATCGTTGATTCTTCTTTTCTTGGAAAGGATATCTTTCATGAACTTCGCATAGACCGGCATTTGCTCCAAGGCTTCTGAGAATGGTATATCAATTTGCAACTTCTTGAAGAGTTCAAGAAACCTTGCGTATTGCCGCTCTTTGTCTTTCTTCGATGGAGCATGTGGGTATGGTAAGCGTTGAGCCACCACTTGCTTCTCAACTACTTGTTTCTTCCCTTTATCTTTCCCCACATCTATCATCTTCCTCTCCATCTCCTCTTGTTCTACTAGATCTCTTTTTTGATTTTTTTCTTTTTCAACTAATACTTCTTTATTCTTTATATACACTTCCTCCTCTATCTCTACACTATCCTCCTCGAACTCCTCTTTGTCCTCCTCATTAACAACGTCATCATCCTTCTCTTTAACAACAATATCATCACCTACCCCTTTACCTACTACTCTCCCACTCCTTGTAGCTATAGCTTTTGACTGCTATGCCTTGTGGTGCTCCTTAGGATTTGGTTGAGTGTTAGCGGTGAAAGCTCCCAATTGCGGAGGACCTTGAGCCATTTGTTGTGCTAACTGACCAACTTGCGTTTCAAGGCCTTTGATGGACGTGTCGGTGTTTTTCTGGTTAGCCATGGACACTTGCATGAATTGTTTCAAGACCTCCTCGGTGCTTTGGGAATTATTCGGTTGTTGGGGGTTATTTGGTGGTGGATTTTGGTATTGATTATTGAATGTTTGTTGGTATTGAGGGTTAGGTTGTTGGTAGTAGTTTGATGGTGGATATTGATAGTTATTGTTGTACGGTGTTCTCCAAGGTCTTTGTTGGCTTTGGTTGGCCGGATACCTTCCTTGGAAGTTGGAAGTACCCGGATTTTGTTGTGAGGTTCCGGCTTGTTGTGGTTGGTTAGGCCTTTGTTGGTTTCCCACATAGTTGACCTCTTCCCCTTCAAAAGAACCGGGCTCGGGACAATAGCCGGTGGGATGATCCCCCGTACAAAGTCCACAAGTATAGACTTGAGCGGTTCCTCCTTCTTGCTTGAGAGATTCAAGAATTTGTTTTGGCATAGCTCTCATCTCCTTTTGCATAGCTTCTATTTGTTGAGTGAGGAGCTTATTTTGAGCTAAGACCGCATCATTTGCTTCAAGTTCAAGAATACCGGCTTTCCTTTGATTAGAATTCCGGTTGTGAGAAGATTTTCTTGTGTTGAGAGCCATTTGGTTAATGATTTTGACAGCATCAGCTGGGTTTTTCATAGCAATAGAACCTCCAGCACTTGCATCTAGCATCGTCTTGGACATGTCTTGAAGCCCTTGACGAAAAAGATATAGTTGCATTTGGCTATCAAAACCATGCTTTGGACAATTCCTTAGCAATGATTTATAGCGCTCCCAAGCTTCACAAAGAGTCTCACTTTGGCCTTGAGCAAAAGTTGTAATTGAAGTTTTAGCCTCAAGATGCCTATCCTCCGGAAAGAACCTTTCTTGAAATGCTTTCTCTAGCTCACCCCAATTTTCCATCAAAGAAGTTGGTTGATCAAGATACCACTCCTTAGCCTTCCCGATCAAAGAATGAGGAAACAATTGCACAAACACACCCTCTTCCTCATCTTCCTTCATACCAAGTGTACCGGCGGTAACATAGAAGTTGGTAAGATGTCTATATGGATCCTCATGATCCATACCGGTAAACTGGTTATGAGTTATCAAGTTTATCAACCCAGACTTTAGCTCAATAGATTTGGCATTACGGTTGCCAAGATTAGCTAGCCTCCTCGGACTAACCCACATAGGTAGAGCATTCTCATCTTCATTAGCCATGACTACTTCTGGTTCACTCCTCGGAGATGAATGTGCAGAAGAATGTGAAGAATCACCTAGTGATATAGTATGCACCGAACCTGACGGAGAAGGAATAAAAAGTAAAGATTCCGGCTGAGCCAGCCTGGCTAATCTCCTAGCTTCCTTTGCTTGCTTTCTAAGTAACCTAGCAGTTTTCTCAATCTCAGGATCAAATTGTAGTTCTTCTTTATCAATGGTACCTCGCATAAACAAAGTTCACCAAGACTATACCAGGTGGTTAGCATAAACAAATAATGAATGATATATGTGTATAAGTATATGCATGAAAGAATTTTGTGCAAAATTGCCTTAACATGACAAAATTGTTTCAATACTTATGATTAAAATTTCCGTTACTCCCCGGCAACGGCGCCATTTTGATGTAAGACTTTTCCTACATGTCATAACTATGTACACGTGAGTATATATAGGATCGTTTCCACAGGGAGTTACGTTAATCATAAGCATTTTCACAATATTTCACATTAAGGGTTTGGATATAATTTGTATGTTTGTAACACTATATCCATATATGACACTAAAGTAAAAACGAGAGTGGATCGAACTATTTCGCTTGCGGTATAAGATAACGAGCAAGCATAACAGCAGCAATCTCTCGATCGATTAACAGACTCTAGCTTTATAACCAATATTATTACAATCATTTCTACAATATCCTTCGTGTCCAAAGCGACATCGTTATTTCCAAGTTAGCGTTTAAACATTCGTGTCCAAATTCCTTAAACGATAACAAAGTCGATCGAATAACTTAATCGACCGTGTCCAGCCTGATTAAGTATCCGAAAGCATTAAAATCTTGATTAAAAGTAATTATCAAAGGTTTACAAGCTTGTCAAGAGTGATATAACATAAGATAGATTGTTATTCTAGTTCTAGATTCAAGAGTTTGTGTCCAAATCATCTTGAATCTCTTTGAAAGCATTAAAAGCAAGAATAACAACAATATTGAATCATTAAGCTAGAACCTTATATATTAAAAGATCAAAAGATTACATAATAGCTTGATTGTTACCTCAATACTACATAGAAGGTGATAGTTACATATAGACATGTAAACTAATGCAAGGAATGAAGGAAAGATGAAGATTCCATGCCAAGATCCTTGATGTCTCAATGAATCTAGGGTTGAATCTACTCCTTAATCACTTGCTTTGTGTTTCTCTCTTTGAAATAGCTCTAACCTCTCTCTAGAAATGAATAAAATGTTTCAATGGAATAGTGAATAGTGCTAGAGAGAGGGAAAACTTGTATTTAAAGGGGCTGAAAACGTGTAATCTCGCTTAAGCGAGATACATCTCGCTCAAGCGAGAAACCTAAATATCCAACAATGGCCAATGAAGTCTTGCCACGTAGCCCTGCTCCTTGATGAAGTTGCATCTCGCGTAAGCGAGTTAGACCTCGCGCAAGCGAAGTTGCTTGAAACTTAAACCGCCTTAGAATCCTGCTTGAGCGACATGGAAGCGAGATGGAAAGCGAGATGCTCATCTGTTCCCTGGAGAAATCTCGCGTAAGCGAGATGATCTCGCGTAAGCGAGATTCTAAAATTCACAAGCGACCCTGGAAGCGAGATGCAAGCGAAGGTTGAGCTTCTCCCTGGAGGAATCTCGCTTAAGCGAGATGACCTCGCGTAAGCGAGATTTGCTTGGTTCACACAAGTTGAGTTTTGGTCCTTGCTTGTCATTTCCTGCATAAATTGGGTAGAATTAGGCATATAAAGCATAAATGGTATAATTACAACAATTGGTTGCTTTTCCGTAGATAACTTGCATAACAAGTCACTAAAAATGCCTCTTTTAACACATGAAATATATTACTTTTGAGCACTTATCAGGCCTTTCAGGATTTTATGGTCCATGTCCTTGACCAGACGCAGAGGGGTCGGCAGGCAAGAGCTTGGAAGCCATGGAAGTATGAGGAAGGGTACATCAAATGGTTCTACCGTGTATCTCATCATATGATGAACGACCATGCGCCCGTTGCTGAATACACAACTCCTATCCCTCCTTGCGAGGAGGTAATTGGTGAGCAACAGTGGGCCAAACAGCTTCCCGACCCACTCCTGATTATTTTGAATATCAAAGCCAGAGTTAATAGTGCAATGGGGCATCCTGATGTGTTTTCTTCTCCTGTCTTTACCGGTGTGTTGCAGGGCATTCAATCAGAGTATAATATTTTGCAGAAGGAGCCAGTTCCCTGGAGGAGGACTAGGAGCTGTAGTCTACATGAGTATGATTTTTTTTTTTGTGTTTTCCTGACATTTGTATATTTTTAATTTAGATGTTTTTATGACATTTTGGCTGATTTTAATGTAATATATTTACACTTGCGCCTTTGTGTTTTTTATGACATTTTCATTTGTTTTTCGGTTTAATTTTATGTATTTTAATTTTGATTGAATTTGCGTATTTTGTTAACTTTAAAGGAATGATTGAATGAAAGTATGAATGAATGAAGAAAAATATGGAAGGAAAAAAAAAACCAATTCTACTCTACCAAATGACACAAGCAGAACGTGACTTAACTCAGGTTTTGACTTAACTCTTAAGTCATGTTGGGGGTATTATTGTCAGAATACATGGGAAAGAGCAATTTTAAATGGGAGAAGAGCAATTTTCTAGTTGTGACTTAACTCTTAAGTCACGTTGGGGGTATTATTGTCAGAACATATGGGAAAGAGCAATTTTAAATGGGTGAAGAGCAATTTTCTAAAACCTATTTAATACAAGCCGATAGAAAACCTAACATACATTCAAAACTCTCTTCTCTTCTCTGCGACGGTGACGCGGCGAAGGAATCTACACGGCGGTGACCAGAGTCAGAGTAGTAAGATGAATAGCTGCTCCGTTCCTGTGAGTGTCGTTAAATTTTGTATATGTTTTATATGTGTTTGTATCAATTTCTTGTATTGCATGCATGTTTCGATTTTCGTTTATATGTGTAATCTCTTGTTTTATTTTATTTTATTTTAGTGAATGCTTCAAAGTCTAATTTTATGATTTCGTTTTCTTTTATCATTGATTAATAATGTGTTGCAATTGCGGTGCAGATGCAAATATTCATAAACATCGAGTATGGAATGAAAACGTTCCCCCTGATGGTTAAGAGTTCAGACACAATACTCAGCGTGCAAGAGAAGATCAGTGACAAGTTAAAGCTCCCAGTACACGAGCAAGAACTGTACTTTTCCGTTACACCACTAGATTACCGCCGGACCCTTGCCAGTTACAACATACAAGACAAGTCAACTATTGACCTCGTGTTCCGCATGATGACGGACTAGATGACCTTGGTACCATCGTTGATTACTACATCCAAGAGTACTCAAACATTTTAATAGTCTTTGAATTTACATTTATTTTTAATGTCCTGAGCTGTATAATAATTTCTTTTACTTGGGATGATTTAATAGTCTTTGAATTTGCATTTATTTTTAATGTCCTGAGCTGTATAATAATTTCTTTTACTTGGGATGATTTTCAGTAATTAAGGAAACATATTTACTTTTTTAACACTAGCTGAAATCATACAGTTATTCTGTTTCTTTTGTCGCAAGTATGATTCAATTGAAAAGAGTCTTGAATCCACTACCTGTGTATTTATTTGTGATTCTGAGTGAGACAAATTTACATAACCTGAGTAGTCATGGCAGACTGTTAGTGATGATAGTACATGAAGAGAAAAAGTGTGATTCTAGTGTTTTGATTGTTTTTAAAGTAGGTGTGTGAAATACTCTGCAGCATGTGAATGAAATATTTTGGGTGTTTTAATTTTTTTTTGTATTAAAAAATATTTCTAAGGGTGATTTTAATTTGTCAAAAACAAATTAGTGGGTTTGTAAGTTACGAGATTTGCCTAAAAAAGAAACAACAAATTAGAGGAATATCAAGGGAGAATGACATTTGTGTATGAGATTAAAACATAGATTATGTGAGTCATGTGTCATTCACATGTGCCTTTGTTATGTGCGTTATCTCTCTCTCTCTCTCTCTCTCTCTCTCTCTCTCTCTCTCTCTCTTTCTTCGTCGTATTTCTCAGTTACGGGCTTACGGCCACTCATCTTCTTTCCTCTTTCTGTTGTTGTTCGCCGGCTTGAGCACGTGTTCACCTCGTTTTCAACTGAAGTTGTACTCTATTTCTGTTGTAGATAGATGTAATGACTCCTGTTATATAGTCTGATTGAGGCTTGAGTGATTTGAATCCACTCCAAGTGTTTCAAAAGAAAGGGGGTAAACATTGTTATCAAAAACGCGACTTAAGTCCCAAAATCCGTAACCTTGGGTTCAATCCCAAAATCCACTCCAACTAGTGCTGAAATTGTTAAACCGTAACCTTGGGTTCGATCCCAAAATCCTCCACTTATGTGTGAGTTTTCAAATGTGGAAAAAATGTGGTGAATATAATAGAATTTAAGAGTCATTGTCATTCTGGGGGTACACATTTACATGCTTGATTTAGATTAGAACAAGTCCAGATTGTTAGTGAGCCTTGGTGTTATGGTGTATAGTCTATAATGACATTGTAATAAACAGAGTGACTCTGCTAAAAGGCAGGTCAGAGGCAGAAGATAAATTGTTAAGTTGATTCATGCATGTTACACAGTTTTTGATATATAAATGGATATGAAGAAAGAGGGAAACGAAGTACTATCCAGTGTAGACGGTCTATCATTAGATCTTATGAAATTTTCTAGTCTTATGGTAGCACGTTGATGTCTTATATAAACATGACTGGATATGTTTAAATATGAAGAGTGAAATAGATTTATCAGGGATAGTTTCATTATTTGGAATCCCTCTTTTTGAATCTTCAGTTGATACCACCAAGGAAGGAGACTATTAATTATAGTAACATTAATGACTATCTTACAACCGACTCAAGGAGACTTGAACTCCATTTTTTATGTATTTAAATTCAACTTTATTTAAATTTGAGTTTCAATATCAATAGGTGTTAACCGTTGTCTCACAGACACTCTTTATACATTCTAAACTTAAGTAATTATTATTTAATAAATACAAACATTTCAATTCCCGATTCACCGAATACACAAACTTTTATAAAAACTTACTATTTAAGGTTCTTAAAAAGTGTCCGAGGGAACTCGTTAACATTTCTCTTATATGCTAAACATTATTGGTACTATCTTGGCCAAAAATTATTAGTAAAATCTTGAAATCTCAGAAAAAGAAAGGTATCGTGTCTCTTATATGCTAATATTAGAGAATACATAGAGTTGGCCAAACACGACCTAAGAACTATAACCAACTGTGTTGAGTCACCGCAGTTAGGTGTTGCTATATAGCCTTTCATGTAACTAACTTTCTATTGATAAAAAAATTAAGAGCTAAGTTTCTATAGCTTTATTGCTTTTCTGTTATGGTATATAGAGCTTTCTAGTTTCATTTCTACGGCTTCCGAGTCTGATTCTTCTCAAACACCATCACTGGTGCCTCCACCTGTACGTACCAACTCTGTCATCGCTGGTTGCATTTTCTACTTCAAAGAAATTATGTTGTTCCTCACGTTGGCTGTGTTCGGGCACCACATGTTTGGGATGAGATTCACAAGTTTTATCATGCAAAGTTGTGACGGTTACGATCAAATCTTAAATCTATATATAGCTGAAGGTGTTAAATCCTTTTTTTATTATATTGCTCAAATTTTTCTAAGTTTGGTCATGCTGCTAGCATTTGTACTTCCATATAACTTCACTCTAGTGTCTACACACCTTGACAGGACCTCCTGCCCGTGGTCCTCCTAACTGGGATCAGTGGCACTATAATCCTAATCAGTGGCAAAATCCTCTTGGTCCTTCACTTAGATTTGCTTCTAATGGTGCTCAATCATCTTCTCGTCCACCGGTGCCATCTGCAAGCCAACCACCAACCTACCTCACTAGATTTCAATCTTCTCAGTCTGAGTCATCTTGGCCTTAATGTCCGGATTCTGGTGCGACTCATCATGTGCAGCCGTGCAGGGCAAGCCCAAGGGTCAAGCAACCAAAGCTCTTATCCCATAAGTATTGGTCATATAATCAACTTTAGACGTCTAAAGAATGATGTGAGATCGATATAAAAGACCACGTTTTTATTTAACATATTAGTACACCAGTGAAACTTGATGGATTGACTTTTTTGAGTAGTGCATTAAAATTTTAGGAATGAATGATACAAACTCCTAAAAATTAAAAACTATTTTGATCAATAACTACAATTTCGATAAGTAATTTAACAAATCATCACAAATTTCATGATTTCAAATATTGTTACTTTCTAACAATTTATAGTTTCAATTTAGAGGCTGAAATAAGGAGCAACAACACCATGATACAAGTCATACAATCTTAAATGACAAGTCTATAGTTGAGTTGATTGTGACACAAATATAAAATATACACCTCGATGACTGCATCATAATCTCTGAAGTTCTATTTTCTTAATGCATTCATACATAGTCGTGCTTCGGATTCTTCACTCTTCACTTTTCCAAGGTGCTGACAACCCGAACTGTAGTAAATCCATCAACCATTATTACTCGCTCTTCGTCGCCATAATTTCAATGGTTTCCTATGAAATACAATCATGCAAATATTAGTTTGTAAATTTCAGAGACTGAATTGCTCAGTCTTTACAGTTTATAGTATCAAAATGCTGATTTACTCGTTCAACATTACACAGTAAACATGAATAAATGGAAAGATGCGATGGCTTCTTACCTAGAGAAAGTAGATGTTTCTGACATGTCCCTTATGCTTAGTTTATTAAATGCTGAAGCAGAATCATCTAGTAGTTCAAACTCAAAGCATGCATCTTCTATAACTTGATCCAATTTCTTGTCCTCGTCAGCATTATGGAAACAACCTCTTTCCTTGGCATCAAGAACAACCTTTCTCCACACAGAATTACTATTAACTAAGGTTGTAGCATTTCCTACAATCCAAAGACAATATCTGCAAAAAGTATAAAATAAATTTTAAATGCCAGCATTTCATAAGGATGTTTTTGCACTTCAAATTTAACTTTTTTTTTTTCGATGTGCATATACATACAACATACCTGGCCCTAGTGATTGCAACATTTGCTCTTTGTCTATTGGAAAGAAAACCAACTTTTCCACCCAAATTTGATCTAACAGTAGATATTATTATGATGTCTTCTTCGCCACCTTGAAAACCATCAACAGAACGAACACTAACAGAAAAGTTAGGATCTGAAACCATGTACTGCTTCACTTTCTCTTGGATTTCATGAACTTGTGCCTTGTATGGAGATACGATCCCTATGCTGACTTTGTTCCTTGCCCTTACAAACTCTGCAACAAAAATAAAAGATTAATATAGAGTATGGTATATTATAGATATCATATCACGAGTTTGCTTAGATTGATTTATTTGAGCTTATCTATTGATATAAGTATTTGTGAGACTAATTGAGAGAGATCATATAAACAGGTTATAACATGTCTACAAGATATTTTCAGTTTATTTACACCAGCTCTCTAGGATAGCTTATGAAAACAGCTTTTAAGAAAACAAACTCCGGCAGGAAAATAATCTCAGGTAGAAAAATAACAGATTACATAATGTATATGGTACATTATGACCATTGTTGGATAAAGAGCTTAATTGAGCAGCATAAAAGCCTATCATATGTCTTTATGTATAATCTATTTCTATAACAAAAGTTAAAATAGTGTCAAACTATTTACTTTTACATAAGCTATTAAGTGTTTTCATAAGTTATTATGGAGAGCCTGTGTGAATAAGTGATTATAAGTGTTTATTTCAGTAAATAATGTCTATTATGTCGATCCAAACATTATAAAAGGGCAACCCGGTGCACTGAAGCTCCCGCATACGCAAGGTCCGGGAAGGGGTCCCACCATTTGGTGTATTGTACGCAGCCTTACCCTGTTTTTACACAAGAGGCTGTTTCCAGGACTTGAACCCGTGACCTTATAGTCACATGACAACAACTTTACCAGTTGCACCAATTATATTGCTAAAAATTGGATTAATAAACTTATTGACTGAAGAAAAAGAGGAAGAGAAGGCAACCCTTTTTAAGTCTTCCAATAATCTCAGAGATGGCAGCAGCTTCAATCACGTTCTTCAAACTATGATCATGATTACACTGCTCTTTACCCTTAGATATGTTAATGAAAGAGTAGGAACCATACATTTTTCCTTCAAGGAAACGCTTGTTATAGCTTTTTTCTCTCACAATGTTGGCATCAGAAAGTTGACCATCATAGAACTCTTTACTTGGGAACATGCTAATGGATGGATGCATTCTATATTGAACATCAAGCATATGCTTCTTGTATCCTAACAGTACTAGTCTTTCAAATAAGCTTCTTCCAAATTCAGCCCTGTCAGCAATCTGACACAAAACATCATAATATAAGTCATAATAAATATTTCACTCGGAAAGTTAATATCTTCGTCTCATTTTATCTGTCATGTTTGAAACATTGTCTTATATCAGATTATTTGTTACTTTACAACACTAAGACTTTCTTTTCCAACAATACATTTATTTGTTGATATGTATCGTAATTTATGTGAACCAGTCTTAATTATACTTTTGATCCCTCTATTTTTCATCACACGCGAATTCGAATTTAGTTCAATATTTTATGAAAAACAGATTGTTTTATCTTGAAAAGAAGTTAAACTACTGATTTTCAAGTAAAATTAAGCAGAAAATAATTCTTTAAGCACCTTGCTTTTGACCATTGCAGGAAGTTGTCTTTCATCACCGATGAGAATACAACGGTTGAGGCCATGTAATTGCAAAGGAATAGCTGATTCACATTCTTTAAGCTGAGCAGCTTCATCAATCACTAAAAACTTAATCTGTTTCATTCCTTCTGTGTACAATTTTGAAGAATTTGATGCAGTACAAAAAAGAAGGGATGCATTTTTCAAGCAAAATTGTGATATGCCATATTTTGATGTAAGTTGAGGAAGCCTGATAGTCTCACAAAGAAAACAAAGGGTATGAAGGAACTCTTCTTTTTCAAAGCTTAACCATCCAAACCAAGAAAAATTTCTCTGTCCAACTCCAAAATGATCATTGAGAGATTGTTTTTGTTTGCTTTGACTCAATGAAACTTCAAGAGATTTTAGCAACTCAAGAACTCTCAAAATTTTCATCGCCACCTTGAGTGAAAGGAAACTTGTTGGCAAGTGAGTACACAAAGTTTTCATGAATGACTTCAACTTCCCTCCAAAGAAACAGAATTTTTGTCTGAAACTGTTCCATAGTCATACCAACAATTGACTTTTTATCATCCATATTTCTTCCAATGTCAAAAGACAGTGATACTTGCAACGTTTCTTGTATGAAAAATATGCAGGTTTTACATGACTATAATTTCCAACGGAAAATTCTTCCAATGACATAACATTTTCATTATGTTTACTGTTCAAATTCAAAGCGTATTGCTCTTCAGGATCCTTTAGTAACCTTATCATTGATTCTAAACAATTTTTCCATCCTGTCATTGGAGAAAAACAGTACAACAAATCATCAACTCTATTATCCAAAAACACTTCACCAAGACCCTTATAAGATTCTATTTTCATTCTCTTACTATTTCCAAATAGTAGTATGTCACCAAGACCATATGAACCATGCTCAAGTGAATCCTTAGCTATGCTGTGAAGGCGCGACACCACTGCCAGCACTGCAGTATTTGTTGGAGCACATGTTAGTGTTCTAATTCTTAACTTAAGGAGACAAAATAGCATGGATGCAACTGTTTTTGTTTTGCCAGTTCCTGGTGGACCCCATATGAGTTTAATAGGATCATTGTGATGACACTTCTTCATATGAAGACAACTTAGAATAGCATCTTTCTGAGAGTCGTTAAGATTTTGAGCTTTGATTATTGTTTTGACTTGCGAATTGGATCGACCGAGATTTACTCCTGACAAGCAAGTATGACAGTTTTGTTCCATCTGTAAAATATAATGAAAACATGAAACTTTTTATACAATTTAGATAAAGTAGTAACAATATAATAGAACAATAAGTAGTCTTGTTAAGAAAAGTTTTAAATTCAGGTTGTAGTAGCGTTGCGATTGCAAAAAAATATTGTTGAAACAGCCACAATAGCAGTCACAAAAACAACAAAAACGTTGAGGCGAAAGAATGCAATCTAATCTATGGTATTAAATTTGTTATGTCTTTATAGCAATATTGCAATTAGGGCCACATCAAGTTATCAAGTTAATTTGATCATGATTTTCTTCAATACGAAGAATCACAATGCAAATGTGCTTTAGAGCTTTGATTATATAAAGACCTAAAGAAAGGTCACAGAAGTCTAAGATGAATAACTAATTGTGATTCTTACCCTTGAATAAGGCTGCAACAATTTCTGAATTATATTCATGTTGGATCCCTCCATCTCTGAGTTCAAGGCTTTCCAAATATGAATATTAGTAGTCATGTTACTAAGACAAACTGCATAGAGTTTCTGTGCTTTGTTCTTACTCAGGTCAAACTTATGCATCTCCATGTACTTTGACAACAGTATAGGAATCTCATCAGTAAATTCATCTTTTGATCCATGAATATAAGCTATATGACAGTATCTTTTGATCCTACTCAAGTCATACACGCTTCTTGGGCGAATATTTGTGAATGCAATGAGATCACCAACCTCAGGTTCATACTTTCCTACTCCGTAGACTTCATCAGTAATGTTCTTCAATGTAATTTTATAGAACAAGTCGTATGGAGGACTGAAGTCCTTCGACATTTCCATTGTTCTGATTTCACAAAAAGAAGCTTGAGGCACACTCATCAAGCTTGAGTATAGATCACTATGTGTTTCCTCAATCAATGCAGGAAAGAATGAATTCATGTAATCATTTGTTGACAAGAATGTCTTCGGAATCTTTGGTACCTACCAAAAATTGAGACACACTTACTGAGACATTGAAGGTTTTTTTGTCTTCTTTCTAGCTAAGATTATAGATGGTTAAATACTTCATTATTCTGTTTTGACGAAATTTGATTACTAGAAATATATTTTCCATTTAAAAACAGAAAAATGAAAAGACAAAAAAAAAAACTAGAGAAAAAAAGGGACTTGTTATATTGAAACTGGATTTTTTTGAACATCTGACCAAATTTCACCTATTAAGGACCAGGAGTGTTAAGAACACTCTCAGACTAAATCTCACACTTTGAAAATGGGTCTCATGTAAAATTATGAGACCCGCGTGAGAGTTGAAAATGGAGTGTTTAGATTAATACAACGGTTCAAATTACATTGAAGAATTTGAAGAGACGGCCTTAGTTTTGCTAGGTAATTTCTTAATTTATTTTCCTCAAATGGAAATTAAAAAATGATATCAATATAAAGAGCAAAAGGAAATAAGCTTATAGAAATATTTTTCAAATAATCAAATGAAAAGGAGAGTAAAGTTGATAAGGTGTTAAAATTTGGAGGCATGAGTGATTAAAAAATTGTAAACTATTGTATCTTAAAGGTCTCTATGTTGGAATATTTTATTATTTAATAATATTCCAATATCATTATGTGGGCAAATATCGTAATATCATTATGTGGGCAAATATCTTAAAGGTCTCTATGTTGGAATATTTTATTATTTTATTATTTAATTATATTAGTTATTTATCAATTTAGAGCCTTAATTGATTAGTGATCAAATTAAGTAATAAGGCTAATTAGATTTCTATTTTGGATAATTAATTATTTAATTAGTTGATATGGACTCAATATGAGTGGATGTCCGGATGGCCCATTAACGGAATAATGGGAAACTCTAATGGCCATCCAATATAAAAGAGGCTATGGTCCCCAATATACCGTACACGGCGAACTCTCTCTTCTCCCCATCTGAACATCTGAAGAGAACTTGAGGCATAAAGGTACCGGTTGAGGAAGAACCAAATCATCCGCCGCTAACCGTGTTGATGTTTGTTTCGGATCATCTCCTCTCTTTCTTTATCGTTGCCGTTGAGAGGATTGCCATGAAAGCTTTATCCAGGTATTCCTAATACCCTAATTCTTAATATGCTTGATAAATCAAACATGTCGTAGATCCGTTCGTATTCATGTTCAATGTTTTGTTTGCTTCCGCTATTGATTCATAATCGTTGAACATGTTTTATGAAATCTGTTTTTATTAAGACCTAAATTTCCAACAAGTGGCATCAGAGCGGTCTTCATGTTTGATTTATTGGGAAAATATGTTATGTGCCTAAATTTTGTGTTTAGGATTAGGCTTTCATAATTTATTTGAACCCTTAGTTTAACCGTAAGGGTTTGTGAAGTTTGAATTATGTTTGCGATGCAATTTTGGTCCAAATCCACTAAATCGATTGATTAATAATATTCATGCTTTACTTATTTATCGATGACATTTAATTGTTCATATAAATCACAAAGAAAAATGCTAAACATCCCGATAATCACAAATCTTGTTTTTCTGTGATTGAATATTTTGTTTTTCATCGATGGATGCTTCCGTTTGCCTAAACATCCAGTAATGTTTTTTTTTGTTGTGATCCATGACCATTGGAATTTAAATGAAAACATGTGAATTTTTTCTTGTTTTATTTAACTTGTGAATTGGGGTCAAATTTGGATCTGTAAATCGGTGCAAATAAATTTGTTAAATTTGTTGTTTGATTATTTGCCTTCTGCATTCCTGATATCAAATTTGTGGCCACCATAATCCATTAGATATGTTTTTCTCAATTTTGGATTAATTTGTTAACAAACTGTTAATTCCTTGAAATTGGCATAAGGTTATCGGCTGAATCCATGATTTAAGAGTTTTCCTGTTTTTTAAGGTTTACATATTAAATCAATTAAGTCTAATTTGTTTCTTAAAGGTTACATTTGAAACAAATCTCAATATATTTGATTCCGTCTACAAATATATATTTTTCCTTCAAGGGATTTACAAATACATTTGTGTGTGCATATTCTCTCTTAAAATATGGATTCAGTTGTATGTCATCCAGTCAGGAATGCAAAGTTGTTTTCGTTCCATTGCAGTTAATTGGCTAATTTATTTACTTTATGGAAGTAACCAGATTTTTTCGTTAATTATTTTTCATGAACAAAAATAGAAAATCAGTTTATTCTATGTATGCATGAATGTTTTGGCAAATCCATAGATTTATTATTGAATATCACCTTTAGAAGGATACTTCAGAGCCATAACATGATTTTTTTTTTTTTGAATATGGATTAGATAAAGCTTTGAATTTCATTTTGATTTTGGTGATTTGATTCTGTATTAAATCTTTTGGCAAAAATATTTTTTTTTAATATTGTTATCATGTTTTGCAACTTAATTTCTATTTGAAATTAGTTTTGATTCACATAGATGTTGTACATAAAGTTTATTTTGAGATATTAGACGTATAAAGTCTTTTGATATATATTTGGTCATCATATATCATGTGTGGAGACTTGTTTATTTTAAATTTTTTAATTTTTTATTAGTGTTTAATAACACATCTCAAAATATTTTTGAACCAATTGGATAGTACATCATAACATATTTTAGAATGAAGATTTGATTCTTTAATTTTTGGAAATTTGAACTCTAGAAGTGTTTATTTATTTATAAACATATAAAGTTTGTTTTCTTGTTTAGGAAATAATTGAGTCTAGAGTTATTCATTATTTTATTTAAAGAATCATTTGGTATATGTGAATCAATTGTGGCATGAATATTTTGGTTTATATAAGATTCAATTTTCTTTTGGTTTGAAATTGAATATTTTTCTTATAGCATGATTATGATGTTATAGTTTTTTGTTATTAAGTTTTCTACAATAATATTTTGTCTCTAATCATGCATTTTGGATATATTTCATGCTATTTTTGTTGTTGCTTTTATGCAATATTGTTACAAACATTGGTGTTGATTTGTGACTTGCATCTTCTTTCAAATTTGTGAGTTTGTCTTCACACTTAAGCATTGTCGTACACACATTGGTGTGATTTGTGACTTTCATCTTCATTCAAATTCGTGAATTTGTCTTCACACTTAAGGGTTGTCGAGTGACCTCATGGTTACTTAGCAACTTAATGGACTAATTCAGCCTACATTATGTCGGTAGTGCCTTGTAAATTTAAGACCATTCCCATTTTAATTTACTGTGAAATGTCTAGTAATTGCGGTTGTTTTGGTTGAAACAACATGTTGCCAAAGTAACCTCTGTTGCGTAGATTTGATTCAACTGAACTTACAAAAGGCATAGTATGAAATTATCCATGTGAGTTGTCGTCGGCCCCAAGGAAGGCACAACTTGACCGGATAGTTACATACATATGATGGTAAATGTATGGTGATTATAAAGTAATTTTCCATGTGAATAATAGGATATCCAAAGGTGACTATTATTTGACAGGATTTATCACCCCGTTTAATATATATTAAAATTGTCTAGTAAAATTAGTTGAGTTAGTTGAAACAATAATGTTGTCCAAGTAACCTCTGTTGTGTAAATTGATTTCAATTAAGCTTACAAAAGATGTAGTGTGTAATTATTTATGCGAGTTGTCGTCGGCCCCAAGGAAGACACAACTTGGCCGGATAGTTACATGTCTGTGATGGTAAATATGTGGTGATTATAACATAATTATCCATGTGGATAATAGAACGCCCAAAGGTGACTATTATTTGACAGGACTTATCACCAATGTTTGATCATTACATTGAGAGTACCGCTTGCAGTTAATTCTTAGCAATCCAAAGATTGTGTTTTAATGGTGCGCTTGGTATCTTGTTAAGGTCTTTTATTTACAAATAAAGAAGCACGTTTCTTTAATATTTTACTGACATGTGTGATGATGTTGTGTTGGTGTAAACTTATTTAAATATTTAAGAGTTTACATTCACATATATCATGATAAACATATGACAATTATAAAAATTTATTATTTGTCAAAATAAATTGTCATTGGTTGATCATTATTTGAAAGACAATTTGGTGAATCATTATTTGAATTAATTTTTGATTGTCGTTCCTAGCATATTTTTGTATTTAAAAGACAATTTGGTGAATCATTATTTGAATTAATTTTTGTTTTAATTTCTCTTTGAAAAAAAATCAAGATATTTTGAGTTTTATTTTCAAATGATGATTCAATGTGTCTTTTCAGTTCAATTGTTAGAGTCAATTTAGTTATGACTTGTGACATTCTATATTGTTTAAAGTTTTGAATACTATTAGTTTTCCAACCCACAAATTAAGAAATTTTTTGAGACATAAATTGTTAAGCTTTCTTGAGGATATTGAGTTTGGGGGAGAGATATGGTTTTAGAACAAAACTGAATGAGGAAGAATTGGTTCTAAACTGATTCATATAGTTACTATTATTATAGTATATTTGGATTCTCATGAGGACATTATTGTTCTTCCTCTCAATCAAGTTAAGAAATTATTTCATATAGATCAAACTCAACACCCTCAAGAACTAGGGATTCTAGTGTCATTAAGAATTGACTGAAAAGAGAAATTCTATTTAGTTTAATTGAATGACTCTATTAGGACAGTCATGATACTAGTTTGCTTACTATAATTTTGGAGCTGCACAAGATGGATTTCAATATAGTATTTCTTAATGGTGACATTAATGATGCAATATGGTGCAACTGAATCAAACTTGTGTCAATTGATACAAAATAGATGGTTTGCAAAGTCATGAAATCCACTTATAAGTTAAGAAATTTGTCTCTTTAGTGTTACCACAAATTCTCATAAAGTAATTGTCTCATTTGGTTTTGAGATAACATTATGGAGAATTGTGGTTTTATTAAGCTCAGTGGGAGTAAATTTATAGTTCAAGTTTAATGTGTCAATTATATTTTGTTTAGTCAACATTGATATATTAGTTATGTGAAACCAAGAATATCTCTAATGAAAGTTTAGCGATGAAAGATCTTGGGGACACTTCTTTTGTATTAAGTTTTAGATACTTAGAGATTACTCTCAAAGTATCCTTCAGATGTCACAAAAGGTTTATATCAATAAAGTTGAAAATAAATTGACATAATAAATTATATGTGACAATCACTGAAAGAGACTTTCAGTCTCAAATATTGCCAATTAGAAAATTTATAAAATTAAGTATTTTCCTACGCTTTGTCTATAGGATTTTTATGTATGATCTTATTTATATGCATTTGGAAATAGCATATATAATCAGATTGTTTCACTACACCATTTATCCTTTTTAGCAACAGTTGAGAAACGTTGCCTGAACTACGAAAAACGTTGCCTAAAAGAATAGGGGACGCTTTTCAGGGGTCTCCTATACGAGCGTCGCCTATTGTCTTTGGGGACGATTTTTCACGCTCTTTGGGCACAGTTTTTGAAAACGTCGCCTATACATGAATAATAGGGGGCGCTTTTTTCATTGTATCTACAGCTACGCTTTTAAGCGTTGCCAGTGTGGCTACAATTGAAAAACGTTGCCTTAAGTTAGATAAGATCATACTCAAAAGTATAAAAAAATTAAAGTTTAATCTGTTATAGCTCAAACAAGATCAAATTTAACTACATATCCACGAAAATTAAATTATATTAAAGTTGAGTCAAAACATTCATTCTTGGTGCATGAGTTCAAACAATAAATCAACACATAGAAGTTAACAAAATGTCTGACATTACTATACTAAGTACAAGCCTAACAAAATACATAGTTCGGACTAGTTTAATGCTTTCAAGTTCAAGCCTAAATAAAAAATCATTCAACTTTGTCTTGAAATTCACCAACATCTATGTCGTCCTCTTGAAATTTATCACCTACGACATCCTCTTGAAATTCATTATCTACGCCTTCATCTTGAAATTCATCATCTACATCGTCATTTTCATCATCTTGAATCATACCTTGTTACTTAAGAAAGTAGAATAAAATACATCAACCATAGATAGTATCGGTTCAATGGACAATAAGGAAGTCATCAAGAGCTATACATCACACAAATAAAAACCACCACAACATGCAAAACACTTCTAAAACAGAACTGTAAACAAGAAAAACGGAAAAACCAATTTACATTTTTTCCTCCCTAATTTCATCATTACAAGTCCCTATTTAAGTAAAAACTACAAGTCTCTATTTCAGTTTCTGCAAATTGTGCCAATTAGGCAAAGCCAAAACATAAACATAAAATGCAGAACCAGGAAAACATAGAAACTTGTTCCTTGGTATACAAATTTTGTAACACCTCCTTTAATTAACTTATTGCAAAATAGCTTAAGTCTACAATAGACCTAGTACTCAATCAATTTAACAAAATACAATCCAATATCGTAGCAAGTATCATCAAGCAATTACACATCAACAACAATTCACTCAAGGAAATTCATACAATCATTCATAATACAATATACATTCCATACAATATTTAAATAAAAGAGGTGTTGCAACTTTCAAATGATTCACTAAATGCTATAATTATCTCTTAATAATGTATATTATGTGTATAAATCTTTTAATCTCAAATCACTAAAAATCTTCCCATCTTAACAACCTTCAAATTTATCTTATCGAAAGTCAAGTTTACCCTAATCCAATTATTCACCAACAAGACATCCTCATCACAAACAATTTCAACTCAATCTGAAATAAGCTATTTTCCTTTCAAGAAATTCAAGCTTATATTTAACTTAACGACTCCAAGAACCATGCAGACTTAAACCAGTCATGCCATGACTATAGGCAAATCGTAACTAATTTAGCTTATCACTTTATTAATATCAGTCAAACTATTTAAACTAAGGTTACTAGTAGTCAAGATTAAACATCAACAAGGTGAGCTTCTACTACTCTAAAACATCAATTAGATCAAAACAAACTTATGAACAATGTTCTTTGAAGTGACGGTAATACTCCAGTTGCAATACAATACTAAACTACCAACAACTATCATTATCAACCCATATAGTCTCAAAGTATCTTTGAACCTAACATATATTCAAACAAACATGCTTAAACAAGACATATATTTCAAATCTAAAGACATATTTGAAATTGACATATAAAGTTCTAGCTTCTTTGATGTTTCTTCAGATTTTTTAATCAATGCTAAGTAAACTACAATTTCAATCCTCGCATAAAGAAAATATATGAGATCTCAAATCAATTCAAAGGTTAGTAATTATGCAGTGGTTGTAGCTTCAATATCCTATATGCTCCAAACAAAGTTTCAAATTTTTTCCACCTACTACAAATCATGTCAAAGACATCGAGTTTACGCATTATATGTGGTTAAAAAATGCATCATTATATGTCAAAACTGATAGCTATCAAGTCTGAGTAGTAATAAATCATGAAATAATGGTATAACATAATAGTAATATTTTAAAAGAATATAAGACTCACCCTTTGAAGGAGAGGACAAAATAGCGACCCACCCTTTGAAGGAGAGGACACAATAGTGATCGTAGAGTTCTGATGCGGTGGTTCAGTAGAAAATATTTCTAAATCAAACTGAAATTTGTAGAGAATGAAAGATCTTAGTACATATAAGGAACATCATAAAAGAGGAAAAGAAAATTGATGAGGTGGTAGGAAATTCAAAATACATAATAATAAAAATCCTGATGCCAACACCTTACCAAAACAAGGAAATTAATAGCACAAAAAAGATTCTTCAAGGACTACTATCTTTAATAGTTAATCTCATAAAGAAATCAAAATGAAGTTCAAAAACTAATTGATCTCTTTCTTAAGTCCGCCAATTGCTTTTCTTAATTTTGTGATTGTGTCACCGTCAGCTTCAAGGCCTCTTCGCCACTCATCATATTCACCATGAAACAAAAAAATCACATCAGTATAGTAACAAAGCTAAATCCATTCTTAAGGAACTAGAGTTTAACATCCATGCTAAAATTACTTAACATGAGATATTTTAAACTACAATGTTGCATATCCTAAATTTCTTTGTTATCCACTCATTCCTAATGTTGGCCACTCAAAAGTAAAATACTCTAAACAAAGCACTTTTGACACAAAAAAAAAATCATATCAATATTTATATAGCAACAAAGCTAAATACATCCTACCTTTCTCAACCTTCATTTGCCTGACACGAATACTTAATAATCAATATTAAATTTTGTCAAAAAAAATTAAATGATAAAATAGAGTAAAATCAAATTTAATGTGATTGATACATAGCAAGCAAAAATAAGCCAATACGATGCATCAGAGTCCTCCATGGATTTTTATTCTTAGGTAATTATATAAATTTTGCAAAAGCAAATCAACTAAATAAGAAAGCTAGAGTTGACATAAGAACAAAAACCTGCAATTGGAAGCTGGAGCGCTAGATTAAGGTTGTCCTGGTCTCAATTTGCTGCGATTAGAAACTAAATCATGAGATTAGGTTTTCAAATTAACTCGTTCTATTGCAATCAGAAGATGGGTGTCAGATTGTAGATTTGGGTTTGAAGAGGAACGAGAGTGATTCTGGAACGATTTGGGTGAACGTACGCTGGATCGATTGAAACATGGCTTCTCTTGAACGATTGATTTGGAAGGTTTGAGGTTCAACGGGTTCTGGAAGAATAGAGGAAAAGGTTTGAAGCGTGTCATATTCTATTCATAGGAAAGATCTCTATTTCTATAACTAATTATTATATCCACTAATTTTTTTTTTTTTGAGGGGTTCTATATATATATTTTTTTTTTTTTGAAAGAGAGGGGTTCTATATTTATACACTATTTTAATTTTTGAGGAATATATTATTATATATTATTAATATTTTTTAAAGAATGTTATTATTTATTTATTTTTGAAAGATAAAGAATGTTATTATTATTATTTAGTTTTTTTTAAAAATGATTATTTAATCCTGTAAAAAACAGATGCAATATAATAAAAAGTGATTATTTTTAAAATTAAATTAAAAAATGATTTTTTAATTAAAAAAGCTATAACAAACAGGCTCTTAATTGTAACAAATTAGTTTTTTAAGTTTTTTTTATACCATATATTATATAAGTTTTTTATATATAATATATAGATTTTTTTTTACCACAGGTTCTTTATATATAGATTAAAATTATAAGTATATATACTTGCATATATTTTTTGGTGGTGGCCAAGATTTGAACCCCAGAACTTGCATATTTTATGCATTATCCATACCAACTGAGCTAAGTTCACGAGGACATATATACTTGCATATATATGCAAGGTCCGGGGTTCGAACCCCGGACACCACAAAAATAAAATTATAAGTATAGATATTTATGACATTTAAAGGATAAAGAAATAAAAATCGGAAATATATATATATATATATATATATATATATATATATACACACTCATATTGTGTTTGTTATATTTTTTTAATATTTAAATTTATGCTTATCTATTTTTTTAAGGAAAATTTATTCATGTCTATTTGTTAGATGTGTTATTTGTTTTGAAACTTAAAGACATTTTTAAAAAAAGAAAAAGACAGTCCAAAAGAGCTGAAAGATATTATTTTCTTTATATATATAGGGGGTTGCTAACTTACTCCCACCAAAAAACATGAAGGAGTAAGTTACCAATCCTACTTTCACTTGTTTTTTACTAAAAACCCAACTCTATCTATTAAGTTATGTTATTAGTAAAGGATAAATTTGTAAATTGAACAAAAAAAACATTTTTCCATAAAATAGGATAGATTGAATTTATAACTCGGTCTCTATAAAAAATGTGTACTTCATCACAAAAAATAAAAATAAAAACTAATAAAACTTACGAATTGTCAAAACTCATCAAAATTTACCATTATATGTGCATTTCATACCTACACAAATTCATTCTGTATTTAAATAAATATTAGAAATTTATTCTAGTTTTAATAAATATGTTTAGAGAGAAACAACAATATTAAAAAATATATATTTAATTATAAATATAATAAATTAGAAACATTAACATTATGTTATAATTTGAAATAAGAGTTAAATTAATTTTTTCTTATATAAGAGTTAAATTAACAACTTGAATCATGTGAGCAATGATATAGTGGTTGTGTTTTCATGGTGGAATAGTTAAATATAATAGAGAAAAAGGAACCTTTACCATAAAAATGTATGTGGTGTGTTGGTTAAAGGATGCCCTTTTTGTCCTACAGGTTGCATGTTCAACTCCCCGCTATGCCAATTGCCAATTTACATGTTTTCTTGAAAGAAAATTAGAAACACAGTCAAAGGTGTGTTGACCAGGCCAGATTGGAAGGAAAATTTGTTTTTTGGTAAACAAGCTTGGAGGGAAGATTGCCACCAAAATTTTGATGTTGGTGAAATTTTTATGCAACAATCTAAAATTGTCCCCAAAAGCATCTAAGGGGACAATTAGTGGTTGTCACCAAAGAAATAATATTGTAACGCTCCAAAATCGTCCCCAAAAGTATCAAAGGGGACAATTAATGGTTGCCACCAAATAAATAACAGTGCAACGCTTCAAAATCGTCCCTAAAAGTATTTTAGGGGACGTTTATCAGGTGTTGCGAAAATATATTTGGCAACACTCATAAATCGTTGCCTTAGAGACTTTTAGGGGACAATTTTTACACGTCCCTTAAAAAAGTGTTGCCAGAGACAACAAATGGTGTAGTGTTTGCAGATACTTGAGCAATTCAAAGTTTGAATTGTTGAAAAGCAACCTTAAGGATTATTAAAGAGATCAAGAGAGCTTATGCTCACATCAGAGATCTGACAATTTGGAGATCATTTTTGTGTCAGACTCTGACTTTTGGATGTCAGTATATGACATACATCCTAACTCAGGAAATGACTGTAAGTATTTATGTCACTTGGTTGCATATCGTTAAAGGCATTGAAAAACCACTCAAGTTATATAGTGACATAATTCAGTCATATAGTTATTTGATAACAAGTTTATAAGGTTCATTACCTTATAGATTATTGTTGTTGAATGATAGAACAAGTAGAGACAAACTTTATGCTAGTTGATCCGTTATTCAAAGACATGACACATAAGGTCTTTCATATGGTTATTGTCATTAAGGATGTCTTGGATTAGTGGGAGTCTCTTTTACTTTATGTTCTATACTTTTGTTTTGGTATTGATACAGACTTTATGTTATGATTTTCTGCATAAATAAAGTTCATGAGGTTATATTTATTATAACCATTTCTGTATCATTTTGTGCAAATACTAAATTTACAAACTTCAGTTTGATCTCACTAAAGTATTCAGTTGGATCAGTTGGAAATAGACATGATTTAGAGATCACATTACATGAAATTTCCATGCCACTCATCCATATCAATCTATGTCATCAAGTGCATTGATATGGTGGTCGTCGGGGTTCCGTCACGTTATATGTCAGTGACGACAGCCGCGGTGGTCCCATTATTAATGTATGAGGTGGACCAGATTGTACAGTTGAAATCTAAAGATAAATAACATTCGGACACGCGCCTAAAGTATTCTGATATAATTATTAAGATATGTAGCCCAAGTGGGAGATTGTTGGAATATTTTATTATTTAATAATATTCCAATATCATTATGTGAGCAAATATCGTAATAATAATTATATTAGTTATTTATCAATTTAGAGCCTTAATTGATTAGTGATCAAATTAAGTAATAAGGCTAATTAGATTTCTATTTTGGATAATTAATTATTTAATTAGTTGATATGGACTCAATATGAGTGGATGTCCGGATGGCCCATTAACGGAATAATGGGAAACCCTAATGGCCATCCAATATAAAAGAGGCTATGGTCCCTAATATACCGTACACGGCGAACTCTCTCTTCTCCCCATCTGAAGAGAACTTGAGGCATAAAGGTACCGGTTGAGGAAGAATCAAATCAGCCGCCGCTAACCGTGTTGATGTTTGTTTCGGATCATCTCCTCTCTTTCTTTATCGTTGCCGTTGAGAGGATTGCCATGAAAGCTTTATCCAGGTATTCCTAATACCCTAATTCTTAATATCCTTGATAAATCAAACATGTCGTAGATCCGTTCGTATTCATGTTCAATGTTTTGTTTGCTTCCGATATTGATTCATAATCGTTGAACATGTTTTATAAAATCTGTTTTATTAAGACCTAAATATCCAACACTCTAATCTGTTTTTCATATATGAGAATTGAAAAGTGAAAAAAGAACCTGGTGTTTGAAAAGATTTTCGTTGAGAAGATCATCTAGAGTCCAAGAGAATACAGCGCTTATTAAGCTTGCATGATGAATACATTCCTCCATTGTATTATTGCATCTCTTCTCCATCCTTGTTACTTAATAATGACACCTTTTAATCAACTCTAAATTAATCTGCATAAAAAGAGAGTCGCTTTATTACAAGTTAACTAAATAAAGAGTTTATGTAAAAAAGATTAAAAAATTTGTTGAAAAGCTTAAGCACATTTACATATCCATAATAAAAGTGAAAAAGAAGGAAAAATTTATAATGAACTTGATGATGAAAAGTTTGCAAGATAAACAACAAAACCATACTACTAGTAATTAAGCAGTGGAATGTCACTCAACCTTTGAGAACTTAAAGAGCACAAGTATTTGGAGAAATACTCAAGTACTCCCTCCGGTCCTTATTATAAGAAAAAGTTGACTTTTTAGGTTCATAGATTAATTAATGTATCTTATTGGAAATATAGAGTAGATACATCAATTACACAATGAACCAAAAAAGTCAATTGTTTCTTATAATAAGGACCGGAGGGAGTAAGACCCTCTTTACAAAAATTTTGTACTAGCGAACTACAACAATCTTGTGTAGCTAGAAAGACACTCTTTAATTACAGAAGTTGAGCAGACAATACTAATAATATTAATTACTGATCCAAAAAACTTGTTTATTGAATAGGAGTATTTACTAGACGGATTTGTCTAACTGTACAACATTGCACATGTTAAAACAACTAATCGTAGTAACTTTTTTTTTTAAAAAAACAACAATTATTTATTCAAAAGTTTTATATTTAATATTAAATGTATAAGTTCTAATACAAAACTTCTATTTTAAACTTTTTAATGCAAATTTGCACATGATAGAAAAACTCTTACTAAATATGTATACTCCTTTTTTGAAATCCAATCGTTGTTTTTTTGTTTAGTAAAATTAGTGGAAAATATACTAGTATAAATATATATGAGTAAATAGGCAATTACCCCCTGAAATTGTAAGTTTCGTCAATTACCCCCCCTGACATAAACAAAACTTCAATTACCTCCAGAAATTGCACAACGTTAATCAATTTACCCCCTCCGTCAAGTTTTTCTGTTAGTCAACATGACGTTTTGCAAATACCCCCCTGAAGTTTTGCACTTATGTGCAAAATACCCCCGAACTTGAAAATTTATATTTTTTTTATCCTTGATTCAAAAGATATTAAAGTCAAACAACTAACAGTTAACTTTAATATTTTAAACTCTACAAACCCCTTAAATACTAATTCATGATCACATGCCTCATCATTCTCCTCATTGTTAACATCTTGATCACTAATAGCTTCTTCATTCAAATCAAAGGATATTGAGCACTTATGTGAAGGTCCCATTGAAGTGTCCTCAGCATGTACTTCACTATTCCCAGTTCTCTCATTCTCTTGTTTCTCATATCCATCTGACATATTCATTAACAACTACTTGTTTTATATTTGTTGTTTGCAAATTATGTTTTCAAGTTTGAAACATATAGTAAAATGTACAAAAAGTTGTTAAAATGAACAAGAATTAAAACTAATGAGAACAGGCTGTAAGATGTCTACAACAAGTACAATTACTTATCTTTAAAACTTTTAAAATATAGGTACTGAAATGCTAGAATGGCATGGTAATAAAGGAACAATGTGTGATTATGAATTAGTATTTAGGGGGTTTGTAGAGTTTAAAGTATTAAAGTTAACCGTTAATTGTTTGCCTTTAATATCTTTTGAATTAAGGATAAGAAAAAAATATAAATTTTCAAGTTCGGGAGATATTTTGCACATAAGTGCAAAATTTCAGGGGGGTATTTGCAAAACGTCATGTTGACCAACAGAAAAATTTAACGGAGGGAGTAAATTGATTAACGTTGTGCAATTTCAAGGGGGGGTATTTGCCTATTTACTCAAATATATGTGTGTGTGTGTGTGTGTGTGTGTGTGTGTGTGTGTGTGTGTGAGATAAGAAAGAGTGAGATGTTATAACAACAAAATTAAAAAGTGATATGTAATATTTATACACTTCACACTATAAATCTTCCACACCTTTCTACTTACTTCGACGCGTGATGGAGCGATATCGGACGGATAAAAAAGACTTGCACTTAGTTTTCATTGATTTGGAGAAGGCGTATGATAGAGTACCTAGAGAGATTTTGTGAAAAGCCCTGGAGAAGAAAGGGGTGAGGATTGCCTATATTAGAGCTATCCAGGATATGTATGAGGGCGCTTCGACTAGTGTGAGGACGCAGGATGGGGATACCGGAGATTTTCCCATAACAATAGGACTGCACCAAGGGTCAACCCTAAGTCCTTATCTTTTTACTTTAGTTTTGGATGTACTGACGGAACACATCCAAGAGTTAGCACCGAGATGTATGCTTTTTGCAGATGATGTAGTCTTGCTTGGTGAGTCGAGGGAGGAGTTAAATGGGAGGCTAGAGACTTGGAGGCAAGCCTTAGAAGCGTATGGTTTCCGCCTGAGTAGAAACAAGACAGAGTATATGGAATGTAACTTCAGTAAAAGGAGAAGTGGGTCTACCTTAGAGGTGAAAGTTGGAGATCATATCATACCCCAAGTTACACGGTTTAGATATCTTGGGTCCATAGTACAAAATGACGGAGAAATAGAAGCGGATGTACATCATCGTATTCAAGCTGGGTGGTTGAAATGGAGAAGAGCCTCAGGTGTTTTGTGCGATAAGAAGGTACCACTTAAGCTGAAAGGAAAGTTCTATCGGACAGCAGTCAGACCGGCAATGTTGTATGGTACGGAGTGTTGGGCGGTTAAGAGCCAACACGAGAGTAAAGTAAGTGTAGCGGAGATGAGGATGTTGCGTTGGATGAGTGGTAAGACTAGACATGATAGGATTAGGAATGACATCATTAGAGAGAGAGTGGGGGTAGCACCTATAGCAGAAAAGTTGGTAGAAAATAGGCTTAGATGGTTTGGACATGTAGAGAGAAGACCAGTAGACGCCGTGGTAAGAAGAGTAGATCAAATGGAGGAGAGTCAGGTTAAAAGAGGTAAAGGAAGACCTAAGAAAACCATTAGAGAAACCATTAGAAAAGATTTAGAGGTCAATGAGTTGGATCCAAATATGGTCTTTGATAGAACATTATGGCGGCATTTGATCCATGTAGCCGACCCCACTTAGTGGGATAAGGCTTGGTTGTTGTTGTTGTTTTCCTTTCACACTTCATCTGTTCCAATTGCAGCAACAACAGCAAAGGTGTAAATTACTTGCCTCCATGGTTGTGCAGATTTCAAATGGTTTTGCTGTAAGTTTGACTTATGAATCACATAAAAGATTAAAGAGTGGCGAGCTTTTTTCACGGAGTACTTTTTATTTTTTGAAATTGACGGAGTCTAATCTATATGCATGTTGTCTTTCTTCAAGAGTAAGTCTTTTTTTTTTTTTTTTTTTTGCAATTCTTCTTGAGTAAGTCTTAATTAATCGGTCACAATTACAAATAAAAAAAATACTTATACATGCATATAGATAAGAAAATTAAAAGATAAATGCAAAAATGAAGTGATTAATTTATTTCTCTTCTAATATTTTTTTTCTTTGTGTGTCCAAATGATTTTATTTAAAGTTCTGACTAAATAAGATTGGGTTTCCTTAAAAAAAATATTGGGTTATTTCTTCTATGTACTGATCTGTGAAGCCCCGATACTTCAAAATGGATGACGTACCGTATCCCCTGCGTATCCTGCACCGATACCTGCCCGATACTTCCCGATACGTATCCGGAGAGTATCCAAATATTAAATTTTATTTTTTTAAAAATTAATTATCCGATACTTTCCGATACGTCCCGATACACACGGATACTTGTGTTTTTATATTATTTTGATTTCTGTTTTTTTTGTAAAAAATAAAAATAAAAACATTATATTACTATAATATATATACATTTCCTTTATCTTTCTTTGGTGCCAGTACGACCCACACCACACCACACAAACAATTGCATCTTTCCCTTTCTAAGAAATTAGGGTTTCAACTTTTTCTTCCAAAGTGGTCGCCGTCCACTTTGGCCACCGTCGAAGTCTTGGTATCGGACGACATTGGTATATATTGCGTATGTAATTGATTAATGATCACTCTCTTAATCGTCAATATTATTTATATTTATGTTAATGTGCTACGAGTCAGGTTTCTTGTGTTTGTTAATATATTTGCATATTAAAAAAATGGTTATAATTATATTGTACATTTAATTATATAATTTTTTTATTAACGTATCCCAACCGTATCGTATCTTGATTTTTGACGGTGCAGTATCGTATCCGTATCGTATCTTGTATCCGGGCTTCACAGGTACTGATTGTATTAAAATAATTAAGAGAGAGAACCATATTTAAAAATAAGGTTCTACAAATAAAAAAAATTTATTGACAAATTTTAATTTTTTTTTAGAAATAAATTAGCAAAATTCTAAAGACAAAATTTTCACATTAATTTTTTAAATCGAATATATTCTTAAGACATGTGTTAGCATTTGAATTTTTTTTTTTTGTGGTGGCAGGGATTCGAACCCCGGACCTTGCATATTTTATGCATTGTTCATAATAACTGAGTTAAGCTCACGAGGACAGCATTTGCATTTAAAATAAAGGAGTTGCAAAAAACTACTCTTAAAACATTAATTAAAAAGATAAAAAAATATTATTAAAAAATAGTGAATAATTTAACTTTTAAAAAAAAATTGAAGAAGCTAAAGGTTAACTTTTTAGAAATTAAAAGGTTAACTTTTTAAAAATTAAAACATCGTAGAATTCAATCAATACTTTTGATTATACTTTTTTTTTTTAGGGAACTTTTGATTATACTTTTGATTTCCTTACCAAACTATTAAAATAAAATGTAATAGTTAAAAGAAAGAGGTAAAAAGCAGACAAAATGCTTTATCAAAGAAAAAGTAGACAGCCAACGGGGCTTGTACTATTGATGTGAAGTGCTGACAATTCTTCGGTGCAAAGATATTAGACTGGAAACACAGCAATGGATGCGCACCAATATTTGGAATCCGAACCCGATCACATAAACTCATGTACTACTTCATCCGATCACATCTATAAACAAAATATAACTTTTTAGGTTTGTTGAATATTTAATATATTGGGTCTTTATATAGACTAAGTATATTAAATATTCAATAAACCTAAAAAAATTATTTTTTGTCTGTAAATATCAGAAGAAGTCGTCAAGAGTTTAACTCAGTTGTTAAGGATAATGCATAATATATGTAAAGTTCGGGTTCGAACTTCAGACACAACCAAGGAAAATATAACGGAAAAATGTATTTTTTTTCCTTCTTTAAATCCCAACAATTGCTTGTACCGTCCCTATCCTGGATTTCAGTTTGAATTTGGTGTGTTTCGGGTATATGCAAGCGTAAGATCAGAGACGAAGTTAGTAGAAGGACCTGCAGATACGATGGTCCTTTTTAATTTTTTATTATTTTATCGTATTATTATGCTATTGTTTTTTTACTAAGTGTCTCGCTAGCAACTTTTTGAAAATTGCTGTTGACACATTCCATATGGCTGGGACACACATGTAAAATACCCTTTTACCCTCTCGGCAGTTAACTGCCGAGGAATTTGAAATCCGGCTGCAGTTAACTGCCGAGGATTTCCTCGGTAGTTAACTGCCGAGTATTATGTTTCGTCAGATGAAACAGGAAACCTGCTCCCCTACACACTATTTTCATCAACTTCCATATCAAACTCATCCATTCCCCCCAAATCAAATAATTTTTTTCTATCAAATCTTCCCCCAAATGATTCAAACATCAAGCCTAGGATCATTCAACACACTTTTGACGTTAAAAAAAAAGGTATTGTGCATTTTATTCGGTTTATTTTTTGTATATGTTACACTGTCATGTTGGTTTACAACGTCAGTCACGTAAGACTGTCATGGGGAATCTCGGTAGCTTACTGCCGAGGAAAACCTCGGTAGCTTACTGCCGAGGGAAACCTCGGTAGTTAAGTACCGAGGAACACTTGGGAAAATTTTGAAGGACGAAAAAATGGCAGCTACTGCCATTTTTTCAAAAAAAAAATTTCTTTGTTTTTTTTTTTTAGTTCATTATGGCATTGATGTTTATGCATTAGTTAGTTGTTAATTCATATTTATGTGTTGTTTAATTATAGTAATGACCGAGAACGCGGAAGATGTTTCGGAAGAGACAAAACGTAATTTTGTCCAAATTTCCGGAGATGTCAAGCCGCCTAAGGTTGAAGTCAAACCAAACATTGAACAAGCTTCTAAATATGTTAGCCCCGGTGTCGTCCCACTTCAAGCCCACGAAGTGGACACGGCTAGGTTTTTTTCTGACGACATTAAGTTTCAAGATAGAGAAGAATTACATCCACTAGCCGAATCCCTTCTTCTTGGGAGGTTGTTGATTCCCAAAATCCGGATAGTCAACCGTCACCATCACCAACAACATCATCATATAAAAGGAAAAAAGGTGCTCGTCTTGGTAAAGCACCAATTTCCCCACTTCCACCACCTTCTCGGTATCCAAAGCCTAAGGCTATCCCGGTTATGAGGCCTATTGATTATATGCCACGCTTCATGCTTCCATTTATTGAAAAAGTGGTGGATGTTATTGGCGATGGACATTGTGGATTCCGGGCTATAGCCGAGTTCATGGGCTTAACCGAACAAAATCATCTCATGATTCGTACACATCTTATTCAAGAATTGAAAGATCATAGAGATGATTATGTTGAAGTATTTGCGGGTGAGGATCGTTATAACTACATTTTAAATGGCTTACATCCTCCTGCAAATACAAAAAGTTGTGCACATCTTGTTGATAAGTGGTTGACTTTTCCGGACATGGGGCACATTGTTGCTAATTATTACAAAAGGTGTGTGGTTGTGTTGACAAATCTTGAAGTTGGTAACTCGGAATCTTTTTTCCCACTAAGAGGGCCACCACCGCCGGGTAAGCAAAAAACTCCCATCATTTGCCTTGGGGTAATTCCTAATCACTTTGTGTTTATTTACTTGAGGAATGGTTGTCCACTACCTCCATCATCTACGGAGTGGCACAATCACAAGAAACAAGATGCGGTGACTTGGGAAGATGAGTATTTGGATCAACATGAGTTGTTCCGAAAGCTCATGGCTATTGAAAGTGGAAACAAACCGCCGAAACCACAAAAGGAATCAAACAAAGCGGCGCCTATTTTGTTGGACACTCCCGAAAAACCAAAGCAACAATTTGAAGTTATTGCGGAAGATGAGGAAGATTTTATGTCACTTGATCTTCTCCAATGACTTGGCCTTTAACGAGTGATTTTTTTGTCGGTGTTAGTCCTTTTTTTTGGTAGAAATTACACCGATGTATATTTTGGGGTCAAAATTGTAATGTCAATTTTTTGTGGCCAATATATAAGTAACATTATGTAAATGATATTGATATATATGATAATATGACTTTTATTGACTTGAAACTAGTGCAATACTTATTTATAGCTTATTAATGTTTATGCATTTGATTTATTCGTTATTACATTCCATTTAATTTTGTTCTAATCTATGATTATTTTGTTAAAGCTTTTGTCAAGTGAAACATGTCAGAGGTTGCAAGAATTGAAGGTCGTGTTAGGTATTGCGCGTTTAAAAAGACGGTTAAGGTTATGATAACACCGACGGACTCTATTGATGATTTGAAGACACAACTTAACACTTATTTTGAGCATCTTGGTGAAAATCAATATACACGTCACTTGTCTGCTCTAATGCCAATGATAGACCTAGGAGAAGATAGAGATGAATTCACATGGAAAACGGCAAGCTATATGTCTTGGCTTATTAAAGACGATAGCGACGTCGGATTTATGTTTAGGAATATGGTGGAAAATAATGTATTATATATATATATATATATATATATATATATATATATATCTATGTTCGTTCCATATGCAATTGTAATGAATGTAAGTAGGGATTTAATTTAATGATGTGTAATAACTTGTAATGTGTTGTTTGATTATGGACACTATGTTCCGTTTTGATGAATTTCAAACTTTTGTGTGGTTTGAACCAAATGTCGGTTTGATTTAATTATGGACATATGTAAAAGATATTGTATTTTTCTTGTTTATGACCGAGTTTCATTGTTGTATAATTTGAATTGCCTATGGAAATGCTCTGGTGAAATTACAGGTCAAAACTGGCCTAAAAACGGCTTGGTAAGGGTTAGCATTAATGCAGGACCTGCTGTCTGCATAAATGCTTTCCTCGGCAGTTAACTACCGAGGAATTCCTCGGCAGTTAACTGCAGCCGGATTTCCCTCGGCAGTTACATGTGTGTCCCAGCCTTCTCTAATGTGTGAACAGCAATTTTCCAACTTTTTACTCTTAAGGACGGTTGAAATTTGTTTCAATTGTCCATAAGCCACATTATCGCTTATTTTATTTAAGGATTAAAGAGTAAAAAAATCATACATTTAAACTCGAACAAATGAATAAATATCAATCAAATAGTTAGTTACACATTAGTTGACATAAAAGTATGGACAAAAAATGATGATTGAAAATTTTTAATGGTCTAAAATTGGAAGAAATTTTTTAAAATGAATAAAACGAAAAGTTAATATATTTATAGAGACCAAAAACATATTTAATCCTAAATACTATAATGGAAACGTTAATTTTATCACTGAAAGTGTAGAAATGTAAAAATAATATCAATCGTTAACAAATTCAAGATTTCTAAAAACTTTCTTAATTCTCAAGAATTAATCATCGTATTCTTATACTTAGAGACAAAGGGAATATTTAGGTCTCTTTAATTCCCTCTGAGTAAAACCCACATCTGATTTATGTTTTTAGCTCTTGGAAATTTATATTTAATTCATTTTTTGTTAAAAAATTCTAATTTCACTTAGACTGATTTTCTAAATATTCTTGAAGATTTTCATATAAAAATATGTCTACACGTGAGTTGTTGTAATATCCCGCCTGTCAGTAACGGAATATTACCAGTCGATTGTGCCAGAGGAATTAAGTTATGAGAAAGTAAGTTTATGAAGAATATTATTAAGTGAGGACAGTCAAATACGAGCTAAGTCTCAGAGTCGTATTTAACACGCTTAAGACAAGGGTATTTTGGTAATTTCACGTCAAAGTAGTATTTAAATGTTTTTGGGGCCAAATATCTTCATAATTCTTTTCCTTTCTCTTTCTAGGGTTTGAATTAGGGAAATTGCTCTCCCATCTCTCTTCTTCCACGCCTCCTTCTCTCTTTCTTTTCCTCTATCCTTTCCAACTCCTTACATCCATGGCAAGGCCTTATCATATGATCTTTCAAGATACCATAATCATATGAAGCTTGGGTTGAGTTGTCTTTCTCTTCTCCTCCACCAATCCTCCCTAAATCTTCATCTTTTCTTGGTAAGTTTCTAGATTATGTTTCCTTATGGTCTCATAAGCTTAAGGAAGCTTAGATTTGGTTTGATTCTCAACTTTTCTTTCCCTCCATTAATTAGGGTTTTGTTCTTGATTAAGGAACTAAGGTTTTGGTTGCTTGAACATGGAAGCTTGGTTTGGATTGCTATTGTTCCTCTTTATTTTCACTAAGATAATCACAAGAAGTTAGGGTTTTGGTAAGGTGGGGGTTGAAGCATGAAGTGGTGCAAGAGGTGGTTCCTCCATGATCAAAGAAGATGAATAGAGGTTGGGTTGAAGGATTAAAGTGAGGATGGTGACTTTTGGAAGCTTTGGAAACATGTATCAAGCTAGGGTTGGTTATAAAAAGGGAAGATGATGCTTACTTGAGCTTGAAGCTTGGAATTTGCTTTAAGAACTTGCAAGGTGAGTTCCTTAGTTAGTACCCACCTTTGGGATCATGTAATTTATGCTTGCAAGTATATATATATATATTTCTAGGGTTTATGAATAGGAATTGATATCCCTTTTATTGTCATGCTTTCAATACATGTAAATACTTGTTCGAAGACTGTTTTGCAAGTTCTAAATGATCAATATAGTCATGATATGTCTTGGGATGTTTTGTATTGAGGTTTTTGGGTCAAAATCCCCATTTATGCAGGTCTGGACTGTCACAACTCGCCACGGCGAGTAAACAGCTCGCCAAGGCAAGCAAAACACTCTCCCTGGAGTGCTGCTCGCCACCAAACTCGCCACGGCGAGTAGATGAACTCGCAACGGCGAGTAAGGGAGCTCGCCATGGCGAGCTAAGGGTCACATCACCCGGTTTGCTCGTTTCAGCCCCTTTTTAACGTGTTTCGGTCCAGTTTCTTCGAGCACTCTTTTACAGTAATAAACCCCTCAATACATGACTCCGAGGCATGGTTTTTAAACATGTATTCTTGATCATTTAACAAGTATTTATAATGTATAATTAAGCATGGCGTAAGAGAATTATGACATGAGATGAACGGGTAGCAAGCAATAATTAATGCGGGAATAACTAGAGCCTCGACATAGTAGTCGAGAACTAGCATGATAGCATGAACCCTTAGAATGTTAAGACGCGAAGTATGTTATCTTCGCACATGTTTAAGAATGATATATAAAGCATAAGTCGTGGATAGTATAGATATCTCTCCACCATGTTTATGATGAACAAGTACGAGTTTACCACTAATCGGTTCGATTAAGGTTCCGAGGTAAACAATCAAGTATGTGTTGGAACAAAATGCGTTTAACAATGAACCTTAAAGAGTTTTGATAATAACAAGGTATTAAAAATTGTAAATTGGACTAGCTAATATTTGTTCAAGTGTACAGGACCACAGTTAAAAAAGTTACATCATTGATTGGTTCTGAATGAGCAAATAAAGAGCAAAAGAAAATGAAGCTTAGATGATTCTGAAGGCAAGCGCTCCTGAAGTCAAGCTGCTCCTGAAGAAATAGCGCTTCTGAAGTCAAGCTGCTCCTGAAGATAGTAAAAGCGCTCCTGAAGACAAGAGGTCCAGAAGCCACCATTATCAGAAGCTGCATCATCAGAAGCTGAAGAAGCTGCACCATCAGAAGCTGCCTCATCAGAAGTCATTTCACCAGAAGTTGATGATCAACTGGATTTGCAAAAGATTCAAAGATTGAAGAATCTACATTGCAAAAGTTGTCTATTGGATTCGAAAACATAGCAGAAAATTAGTGGAACATTGCAACGGTCATTTCAAAGGTGTTTGAAGGCATGTGCTTGCAATTTGGACGAAAGCGTTGACATTGTACTATTGTACGAACTGTACAACCACCTTCTCCACTACTCTGTTTTGTGTCCACGCTACAAGACAAGAAAACAGCTCCAGAATACGGTTTCGCCTGCATATATGTTCCTTTGGATAAGGAATGGATTTCAAATTGGTTCTTCATAGGACAACAACCAAATCAGGCAAAAGATCATTGGTGAAAGATCAAGCTTCAACAACGACTCTTTGGTGTGCTGGCAATTTCACAACGTCTCTTTCACACCTCTATATAAAGGAGTGAAGACCTAGAGATTTGCAAATGCAAGAACGCTGAACGAAAGACTCACAACATTTTTACAAGTGCCAAACCTCTGCTGAAATTGTTCTGCATTCACTTAGAATTTCTGTGTCTCAAAGTCATATCTTAGAAATTCTTAAGTCCATTGAGTCTGTATCTGATTTATATTGTGAGCACCTCTGATTGTATATCAAGTGTTCAACCTTAAACAATTTTCTGTGTAATTTTGTTTAGTTAGGAAGTCTCTTGCAGTTGTGCTTGAGCAGGAAGTCTCTTGATTGTGTTCTTGAGCAAAGAAAGTTTCTAGCTTGTGTGCTTGAGCAAAGGAAGTCTCTTGCTTGTGTGCTTGAGCAATTGTAATCAGATATTACTCTTAGTGAAATCTCCTTGGAAGTGCAAGGGGGACTGGACTACTTCCGGATTGTGGAAGGAACCAGTATAATTGCTTTGTGTTGTTCTTCTTCTCTCTCTCTGTTTTATTCCGCTGCATTTAGATTCTGATCATCACTTCAGAAGCTGTCTCACTTAGCTTCTGATCAGTGTGTTCAGTTGTTTAGGAGAAACGAAGAATTTTTCAAAACACAATTCAACCCCCCTTCTTGTGTTTTTCTCACCTTCAATTGGTATCTAGAGCCTTGGTCTGTTGTGTAACACTTAACCGTGCAACAGTCAAAGATCTGAGAAAAACATGTATATTCCTCCTCCTACTGGTTCTGGTGATACTAGCTATAAAAATGTCTCACATGATTATAGTGATAGTAAGAAATCCAGTGTTGGAAAAGTTCCAAAGTTCAATGGAGATGCTGAAGAGTTCTCTTGGTGGAAGACCAACTTTTACAGTTACATCATGAGCCTAGATGAAGAATTATGGGATATTCTGGAAGATGGTGTTGGTGATTTAGTCCTTGATGAAGAAGGAGCTGCTGTGGATAGAAAGAAACATACACCAGAACTGAGGAAACTCTACAAGAAGCATCATATTATCAGAGGAGCTCTTGTCACTGCCATACCCAAAGCAGAGTACATGAAGATGAGTGACAAATCCACTGCTAAAGCTATGTTTGCTTCTCTCTGTTCAAATTATGAAGGGAGCAAGAAGGTCAAAGAAGCAAAGGCTCTTCTGCTTGTACATCAGTATGAGTTATTCAAGATGAAGGATGATGAAACTATTGAGGAGATATACTCAAGGTTTCAAACCTTAGTTTCTGGGCTACAGATTCTAAAGAAGAGCTATGTTGCTTCTGATCATGTAAGCAAGATACTCAGAAGCTTACCTGCCAGATGGAGACCAAAAGTGACTGCCATTGAGGAAGCTAAAGATTTAAACACTTTAAGTGTCGAAGATCTTGTTAGTTCTCTCAAAGTTCATGAGTTAAGTCTTAATGAACATGAGTCTACTAAGAAGAGTAAATCAATAGCTCTTCCATCCAAAGGCAAGTCATCAAAGGCTCTCAAAGTGGTTGAATCTGAAGAGGAAGAACAGTCAAGTTCAGATTCTGAACCAGATGCTGCTGAAATGGCCATGCTCTCAAACAGACTTCAATATCTGGCCAAGAAGAACAGAAAGTTTCTCGCCAAAAGGGTTAACTCCAGAAGCTCAAGGAAAGAAGATCAGAAGGGATGCTTCAACTGTAAGAAGCCGGGACACTTCATTGCTGAATGCCCTGATCTTCAAAGAGAAAAGTCAAAGGATAAGTCAAAGAGGTCTACATTCAAACCAAGCAAATTCAAGAAGTAGATTAAGCAGAGTTTAATGGCAACCTGGGATGATTTGGGTAGTGAATCTGGATCTGATAAAGAGGAAGCTGATGAAGATGCAAAGGTAGCTGTTGGGTTGGTAGCAACAGCAACTTCAGAAGCTGGATCAAATTCAGACTCAGAAGATGAAAACGAGGTATATTCCAAAATTCCCAGAGATGAACTTGTTGAGTCACTTAAAGAACTTCTTACACATTTTGAAGTAAGAACCAATGAGTTGAAGGATTTAAAAGAAAAATATGCTGATTTGGTACAACAGCAAAAATCAACTCTATTGGATCTGAAAGCTTCTGAACAAGGACTTAGGGGCTTCGACTTCATGTGTAAAAGATATGAAAACCAGCTCAGGTTCTTATGTCAGAAGCTACAAGAAAAGTGTAATGAAAAACCTTTAAGTAACCATGAAATTGCTCTTGAAGATTTTATTATATCTGGCATTGACAGAAGCAGAGTAGCTTCTATGATTTATAGCATTTACAAGAACAATGGCAGAGGAATTGGTTTTCCAGAAGTGAAACTTGAGAAAACCAATCTAAAATCTTGTTGTGAATGCATCAAGGAAGGTCTGAAAACATTCTTTGTACCAGAAGGGGCTGAGTTGGAAACTGTTGTTCAATCAGAACCTGAAGCTTCTAGTTCTAAGGCTAAGATTACCTCAAAGCAAAAGAACTCTAAGTCAAAGGTTATGATCAAATCTGATTCCAAGATTTCAAAGGTTAGGATCCTGAAAAGATCAGAACCTATTCCTTAGAGTCTGGTGAAACCAAAATCTGGGGTTCTGAAGTCTAAATTTCAGAAGAAGACAGTTATTGCTTCTGAAGTACCAAAACCTAAGGTGATGGTTAATCAGAAGCAACCCAACTCACAGCACAAGGTACAACAAGTGAAGAGTAAAGCCTTAAGTACTAACCTTCCAGGACCCATAGGATAATGGGTACCTAAATCTAAAAATGTCAATGATGCAGGTATGTCTAAGAGCAGTGCCAAAGGAAAGATCATGGTACCTAGACAGCGGTTGCTCAAGACACATGACAGGAGACAAGTCCATGTTCCTCAGCCTAACAATGAAAGAGGGAGGAAATGTGAAGTTTGGAGGAAACCAGACAGGCAAGATCATAGGTACAGGAACTATTGGTAACTCCTCTACCTCAATTAATAATGTATGGTTGGTAGATGGTCTTGAACATAACCTTTTAAGCATTAGTCAATTTTGTGATAATGGTTATGATGTGCTTTTTGAAAAACCCAACTGTACAGTAATCAACAAGGAAGACAAATCCATTGTGTTCAAGGGAAAGAGAGTTGACAATGTCTATAAAATCAATTTTTCTGAACTGGCTGATCAAAAGGTGATTTGCCTACTATCAGTGAATGATAAGAAATGGATGTGGCACAGAAGGTTGGGACATGCTAACTGGAGGTTAATCTCTAAGCTTAGTAAGTTACAACTTGTGAGAGGGCTACCAGACATTGACTATCATTCAGATGCACTCTGTGGTGCATGTCAGAGAGGGAAAATTGTGAAATCATCTTTTAAAACCAAAGACATTGTTTCAACCTCAAGACCTTTAGAATTACTCCATATTGATTTATTTGGACCAGTGAGTACTGCATCCTTATATGGAAGTAAATATGGATTAGTCATTGTTGATGATTACAGCAGATGGACTTGGGTGAAATTCATAAAGAGTAAAGATGTTGCGTGTGATGTATTCAGTAGCTTCTGCACTCAAATTCAATCTGAAAAAGAATCAAAAATTTTGAAAGTCAGAAGTGATCATGGTGGAGAATTTGAAAATGAGCCATTTGAAGCTTTTTGTGAAAAACATGGAATTTTCCATGAATTCTCTTCTCCTAGAACACCACAGAAAAATGGGGTTGTAGAGAGAAAGAACAGAACTTTACAAGAAATGGCCAGAACCATGATTCATGAAAACAATTTACCAAAACATTTTTGGGCAGAAGCAGTAAATACAGCATGCTATGTTCAAAACAGGATCTATATCAGACCTATTTTGGAGAAAACAGCATATGAACTCTTTAAAGGAAGAAAACCCAATATCTCTTACTTTCATCAATTTGGATGTACATGTTACATTCTGAACAACAAGCTCTACCTAAAGAAATTTGATGCCAAGGCCCAAAGAGGAATCTTTTTAGGTTACTCTGAAAGGTCAAAGGCATACAGAGTGTATAATTCAGAAACACTCTGTGTTGAAGAATCTATGCACGTTAAATTTGATGACAAGGAGCTTGAAGATAAAACTTCAAAGCAAGGTGAAAGTTTTGCAGAGATACAGGTTCCTGAAGCTACTCCAGAACCTGATCAGATAGCTGAGTCTGAAGATAGTCCAGAAGCTGAACCCACATCAGAAGCGCAAGATGAAGCTGCTTCTGATGAAGCACAAGATGGCTCACATCAAGCAGATCCTCCCAGAAACACATTCAAACACAAGTCTTCACATCCTGAGGAGCTAATCATTGGAAACAAAGATAGTCCAAGAAGAACAAGATCACATTTCAGACAAGTAGAGTCAATGATTGGACTAATCTCAATGATTGAACCTACAACAGTTGATGAAGCACTTTCAGATGATGGATGGATCCTAGCTATGCAAGAAGAATTGAATCAATTTCAAAGAAATGATGTGTGGGATCTGGTACCCAAACCTCAGCACAAGAACATTATTGGAACAAAATGGGTATTCAGAAACAAGCTGAATGAGCAAGGTGAAGTAACAAGAAACAAAGCCAGGCTTGTTGCACAAGGGTATAGTCAACAAGAAGGCATTGATTACACTGAAACATTTGCTCCAGTTGCAAGATTGGAAGCAATCAGGTTACTTCTTTCCTCTGCAGTTAATCATGGCATAATATTATATCAAATGGATGTCAAGAGTGCATTTCTCAATGGTGTCATAGAAGAAGAAGTGTATGTCAAGCAACCTCCTGGATTTGAGGATATTAAATATCCTGACCATGTTTTTAAACTAAAGAAATCACTATATGGCTTGAAACAAGCTCCCAGAGCTTGGTATGATAGACTAAGTAATTTCTTAATCAAGAATGATTTTAAAAGAGGACAGGTTGATACTACACTCTTCAGAAGGACCCTTGGGAAAGATATTCTTGTTGTGCAAATATATGTTGATGATATAATATTTGGTTCTACTAATGCATCTCTTTGCAAGGAATTTTCTGAGTTAATGCAGGATGAATTTGAAATGAGCATGATGGGAGAGCTGAAGTTCTTCCTTGGCATTCAAATCAATCAATGCAAAGATGGAGTCTATGTTCATCAATCAAAGTACACAAAGGAGCTTCTGAAGAAGTTCAAGCTTGAAGATTGTAAAGTGATGAACACTCCAATGCACCCTACGTGCAACTTAAGCAAAGAAGATGAAGGAGCTAAAGTAGATCAGAAGCTGTATAGAGGTATGATTGGTTCTTTGTTATACCTCACTGCATCTAGGCCAGATATTTTATTCAGTGTATGCTTGTGTGCAAGATTCCAATCAGATCCTAGAGAATCTCATATGACTGCTGTCAAGAGAATCTTCAGGTATTTGAAGGGAACAACTAATCTTGGACTCCTTTATAGGAAATCCTTAGATTATAAGCTAATTGGATTCTGTGATGCTGATTATGCTGGTGATAGGATTGAAAGAAAGTCAACCAGTGGCAATTGTCAATTTCTGGGTGATAATCTTATATCCTGGGCTAGCAAAAGACAAACAACTATTGCTATGTCTACAGCAGAAGCAGAATACATTTCAGCTGCAAGTTGTTGTACATAACTACTTTGGATGAAACATCAGTTGGAAGACTATCAGATAATTGCTAACAGTATTCCCATTTATTGTGATAATACTGCAGCTATTTGTTTGTCTAAAAATCCAATTTTGCATTCAAGAGCTAAGCACATTGAAATCAAACACCATTTTATCAGAGATTATGTTCAAAAAGGAATTTTAGATATACAATTCATTGATACTGAAAATCAATGGGCTGATATATTTACTAAGCCTTTAACTGTTGAAAGATTTGATTTTATAAAGAAAAATTTGAACATGCACTACGTGTCTGATTAGATGTTTGCTTGCTCCTGAATAGGATTTTAGGTTCTGAAGTTAGTTCAGAAGCAGTAGTCCATCAGAAGCTCTTTATTGAGGTTCTGAGGAAAACTCGCTTCTGATGATGACGTCAGCATCTGAAGTCCAGAAGCTGGATTTATTGCTTCTGAATAGTTGAATTAGTGGAAACGTTGGGAGTTATCTTTTAAAGTAACTTCTGGCCCACTAACTTGGTAGTTACTCTGTGAACTTCTTACGTGGCCTGTATGTGTTGGTGTATAACTAAAAGGGCAATGATGATTTAATAGCTTTGAAAGTACTTTTCACGCGCCCCCAATTTTGTCATTAATGCTATGTTTGTTTGTCTCTTTTGAATTGCAAACGTTTTTACTTTTAACACTTTTTCAATTCACACACTACTCACTCACAACAAACACATTTTGCTCTCAAACCTCTTGCGAAGTAAGCGCAAAAACCTTAGAACCCTAAATTCTCTAAATCTTCTTCAATCATCATCAAATGGCATCATCAAGCTCGCAACGAGAAGTTTCAGTATCTACTTCACGTATGGTTCCTGAATATGACTACAGAGGAAGAAGCATGAAATTAGAAGAATGTATAACTACAAGTTTCATAAGTGTTGGATCAGGAATTTCTATGAAGAGCAAGGACTCATGCATTACTTCAAAATGTTGAATGGACCAACGTATGAAGCATTGGTCAGACACTTCTAGGTTAGAGCAAAAATTTATAACAAAGCTGCATCCATAGCTGAAGAAAGTCATATGGTTCTGCTCTATCCAGAACTGGAAGGAAAATCAAGAGAAGAAATGGGTCTTGCGCCGTTTGTTGAAGATGAAATCAGATCAAGCATCTGCGGTATTCCAGTGAGAATTGCACAATGGCACATTGTTAGCCAATATATTTTACTAGCTGTAATAAATGTGGTCAAAGTATAGTTGACCTAGATTTAAAGAAGATTCGAACAGAGTGTTGTATTGAAAGCAAATATAGGTTCGAAGATGGTAGAAGACTTCGATAGAGCAGTTTTCGAAGGTGGTTATCAACAGTTATTCTTTAAGTCAGTTTGTATTTTAAGTTTGTTTTCAAATAAGCAAAAATGTCGACTTGTGGCAGTTGTAGTTTAAATTTCAAAGAAGTGTAGTTATTTCTAGACTTAGTATAAATAGTAGTTTTTCATAGGAAAAACGGGTCACAATTCCATCATACAAACTTACACTCAAAGTATCCGTATGGAAGCGAGAAATGAGTCACAAGTTGCAATGTATGAATCTGTGTACCAACTTTTATTTAATCAATACAATTTACCCTTTTTTCTTTAAGTGTTCTTGCACTTTACTTTGTTAAGTTCGATTGAGTTCAAGTGGATTGAATTCGATTGTTTTTATTGTATTTCTTATATTTTCGACACCAAAAACACAGATATTCTAACAACAAGAACAAACACAATATGTCCTAAGATTTACTGGTTGATCTTGCAAGTTACCATTTGTAAACCAGCGGTTGTTTACGAAAATCCAACGTAAACAAATTGGCACGCCCAGTGGGACAGTTTGTGCTTTTTGTTTATAGTTTTTGTTAGAATTTCTTTTAATTCTGGTTTGTTTTGTTGTGTATGCAATTAAGAAACAAGAAATTGCTTCTTAATATGACACGCGCTAACAACCAAAAGAAAACAAATCCAACATCTTCAAATGAAGATGTGGATCAAGTGACGGTTGAAGATGATGTTCCATCCCCAGGGAATGTTAGAACATCACAGGCTGTTCCAACTAGTAATACAGTCACTCAAACATCGTCTCATGCCATGCCTTCGATGGCCACAGTAATTTCTCAAGCCATGCCTTCGATGGCTACCCAAACTTCCCATGATTATCCAAATAATACTTCTATTCAAGGAGTTTGGGATCATAGATCAATGCCATATGGTATGCCATCATCATTGATTCAAGGCTTACAAACTAGTGGTAATATGTTTTCAGAGAATTTAAATGTTTCATTACCACAACTTTTTGGTCCTGGGGTGTCTACAACATATAGAAGTCCCCAACAAAATTTAACCAACGCTTCTATGGCTGCCATTAGGCAAACTATGGAAGAAACTAATCATGATATGGTTAATATGATGACCCAACAAATTGGTACTGTCATAAATCCTTTAATTCGAGACACAAACACTAGTTATCAACGGTTGTCTGATCAAATGGAAAGAATTGCCAATTTCTTTGGCACTCCACCAATCCAAAATACCCAATTGCCTCAAAATCGAAATTTGAGGGCAATTGAAATAATTGCTGATGAACCAGTGGTTCGAAATCATGAAAATATTGTCCAACCATAAGTAGTACAACCACAAGTTCAGGCAGAACCTGAAAGACAACCCATTTTGGTTAATAGAAACCAAGATGCCGATCAAGTGGTTTTACAAGCCCGTCGGAACAATTTCGATGGTCAGAATAATATAGCGGGTATTGTCGAGGCTTTGTTAGCCCAAAATGGTTTTAATATGGGTTTACATAGACCAAATTTTGTGTCTCCTTTGTCTGAGTATGTTTTAGACGCTGAATTGCCTAGAAATTGGAAAATTCCAAAGTTTACCAAATTTGCTGGAGAAACTAATGAATCTACTGTCGAACACATTGCTAGGTTTCTCATGGAAGTAGGAAATATTGCAGAAAATGAAAATTTGAGAATGAAATATTTCCCAAGTTCTTTGACAAAAAATGCTTTTACTTGGTTTACAACTTTACCTCCTCATTCAATTTATAGTTGGAACCAATTAGAAAAAGCCTTTCATGAACAATTTTACATGGGTCAATCTAAGATTAGTTTGAAAGAATTGGCCAGTGTTCGACGTAAAAGTCATGAGTCAATCGATGATTATCTCAATAGGTTTCGTCTCCTTAAGGCTAGATGTTTTACTTCTGTTCCAGAATATGAATTGGTCGAAATGGCTGCTGGTGGCCTCGATTATTCTGTTCGAAAGAAATTAGATACCCAGTACTTAAGAGACATGGCTCAATTGGCAGACAGAGTTCGACAAGTTGAAAGACTTAAAGCTGAAAAAGCTAGAACTCATAACAAATTTCCTAAAAAGGAAAAAATTGCCTATATAGAAACAGGAGATAGTGAACCTGAATTCGATTGGGGTTTAGATATCGTTGAAGACAATGATATAAACCTAGCAGAATTAAAAGATGGACCTCCATATGCTTGTAAAATGTTGAGGCCATCCAATGGAAAAAATCCTGAAGATCCCAAGAGTGACAAATATCCTTCTAAAACTTATACTTTTGATATTACTAAAAGTGAAGAAATTTTTGATCTTTTAGTTAATGATGGCATAATATTAGTGCCACCTAATATGAAGTTGCCTCCTTTGGAACAAAGGAAGAAAAGAGGATTTTGTAAATTCCATGGTTTTTTAGGTCATAACCTATCTCGATGTACTCGTTTCAGGGATTCTGTACAAAAAGCTCTTGATGAAGGGAGGCTGAAATTCGGAGAGAAACCAAAACAGCAAGTGGATGGAGATCCTATGAAAAAGGCAGAATCCATGTTTGCTGATGTTTCTGCCAATGTGGCAGAATCCATGTTTGCTGGTATTTCTATCAATATGGTGGAAATTTCAGAGAATATTGATGCAGAAATGGTTACTGAGGACCATCAAATTGAAGAGCCAGTGGTTACTGAAGATCAATTGGCCAAGGAAATGGAGAAAGCATATCCAAAGGCTAAAGAAGATTTGGTTGATTTCTTAAACCGATGTAAAATATCTAACACCAATGCTATGCTTTGTCCTCGATGCAGTGCAGTGTTCGATAAAGAAGCTGCGAAATCTGTTGAAGGATATCAACCTCAAACAAAACGTAAAGGAGGGTGGTTCGAGAACCGTTCTAAATTTGGCTTTAACAAAAGAGGTGTTCCTTACAAGATGAAAACTTCAGAGAAGTATCAAGTGAAGAACCATAAGAAGACTTTCGTTCCTTCATCGAAGTCTCCTATTGATACTTGGGTTTTCTCTGGGGGCAAGAAAACTGGTCATTCTGCGCCTCCAGCACCACCAACAAAATGGGTAAAAAGAGCTGTCAAAGTTCCAGACCAACCAGAGAGTTCTAATCCTAACAAGTATGCTTACAAAAATAACTATAAAGGTAAGAATCCTATGACTAGAACTCAATGGCGCCGTTTTCAACGCCAGAAAAAGGAAGGAGTTTTGAAAGATGTCACTAATGGTGACAAAAGTAAGGGAAAACAACCAATAGTTTTCGAAATGGTTAAAAAACCAGCTACTGAAAGAATTTTCCCTCCGTTATCTTCTGCTTTAAACATCCCCAAAGGGGATGATGATATTCTAACTTCTACTTTTTCAGATTCTGAACCAAATCTTGACATTATATGTGTGGTTTCTGTACTACCAATTGAATATGCATATGATGTATCTTCGAAGGCCAATCATGATGATGAATGTGATTTCACTGAGGAAATGGCTCGTCATAGGCCTCTGTGTTATTATGTTATGAACAATGGCTGCATCGAAGATCAACATGCAGTGTTCGAGAAACCTGATGATAGCATGAAGCTTCATTTAAAGCCTTTGTTTATTCAAGCTAAATTAAATGGTGTTGGAATTAACAAAGTGTTAGTAGATGGTGGTGCTACTGTTAATCTCCTACCACAATCTTTTCTAAGGAAACTTGGTATTTCTGAATGTGATTTGAAACCACATAATGTAGTGCTCACTAATTATGAGGGATCTACTGGACAATCTCTTGGTGCTATCGAACTAGAATTGGTAGTAGGAAGCATAACCAGAGCAACTGTGTTTTTGGTGGTTCCTTCTAAAGCCAATTTCAATGCATTATTAGGAAGGGAATGGATCCATGCTGTAGGTGCAGTTCCTTCTACAATGCATCAAAGGATTGTGATTTGGAGGAAAGATGGTTTGGTAGAGAATATTGAGGCTGATCAGAGTTATTATTTCAAAGCTGAAGTTGATAATCAAGATATCAACAAAAAGAACTTTGACAAACAGCTTCAATTTATTGCACCATTCATGGAAAATGATGCATCAAGTTCTATGACTAAAGAAGAGAAATTCTTTGTAAAACTTGCACCAGAATGGGGTTTTCGTTGGAAAACTGAATTTGACGATGACTTCGTAGTGGTGAACAATGAAGATTGCCATGAGAAGATGCCTGTAAAGGAAACAGATTTGCTGAAGACAAGAAGTACTTCGTACAAGAGGGTTACTGATGACCAAGGATATTCAGCAAATAGAATCTCACCAACTGGGTGGGATATCAATAATTGATCAATGGTTGAGCCCAGCATATGGGAAAAGATTACGGCTTATGTAGCCGAGAAAAACTTCGATTTGGCTGAAACAGCCAAAGAAGAAGAGGTCTTCGATGCTTCAGTAAAAAATAATTCTGATGACCTCATTGATGATAAAAAATTAGACTGTATTTACGATGATGAACCTTTGGGTTTTGAAGAAGATCCAATGGGATCTACAATAAAAATGAAGGCCCAAGATCCTCTTGAAGAAGTGGATATAGGAGATGGTTCTGTAAAAAGACCAACATACATAAGTTCAAAGATTCCTAAGAGCTTCAAAGATCGAATTGTGGCGCTTTTAAAAAATTACAAGGATTGCTTTGCTTGGGATTATCATGAAATGCCTGGTTTGAGTAGAAAGGTAGTAGAGTTGCAATTGCCAATCAGGACAGACAAGAAACCAGTGAAGCAAATTCCAAGAAGGTTTGCACCAGAGATTCTACCAAAAATAAAAGAAGAGATCGAAAGACTCCTCAAATGTGGCTTCATCAGACCTGCAAGGTATGTTGAATGGTTAGCTAATGTAGTTCCTGTTAAAAAGAAAAATGGTAGTATAAGAGTTTGCATTGATTTTAGAGATTTAAATCTCGCCACTCCTAAAGATGAATATCCTATGCCAGTAGCAGAAATGTTGGTAGATTCTGCAGCAGGTTTCGAATATTTGAGTATGCTTGATGGTTATTCAGGTTATAATCAAATATTTATTGCTGAAGAAGATATTTCTAAAACAGCATTTCGATGCCCAGGGGCATTAGGATGTTATGAGTGGATAGTAATGTCATTTGGTCTTAGAAATGCTGGTGCTACATATCAAAGAGCAATGAATTCAATGTTTCATGATTTTATTGAAGATTTTATGCAAATTTACATTGATGATATTGTTGTGAAATCATCTTCTGAAAACAAACACTTAGAACATTTACGTTTATCATTCGAAAGGATGAGACAATATGGATTAAAAATGAATCCATTAAAATGTGCGTTTGGTATTTGTGCAGGTGATTTTTTAGGATTTGTTGTCCATAAAAAGGGCATCGAAATCAATCAAAATAAGACTAAAGCTATAATGGAGGCTAAAGTACCCTCTACCAAAAAAGAGTTGCAGTCTTTATTAGGCAAAATAAATTTCCTCAGAAGATTTATATCTAATCTAAGTGGCAGAGCACAAGCATTCTCGTCATTACTTCGATTAAAGAAAGAGGAAATTTTTAGATGGGAGCCTGAACACCAAAAGGCATTTGAAGACATAAAGTCATATTTATCTAATCCTCCTATTCTTTCACCTTTGTTGAAAGACAAAAAGATGAAGTTATATATAGCATCATCTGAAAGAACTATAGGGAGTATGTTAGCACAAGAGGATGAAAATGGTGTAGAAAGAGCCATTTATTATCTTAGTAGAGTTTTAAGTGATGTTGAAACAAGATATCATCCTAGTGAAAAATTATGTCTTTGTTTATATTTCTCATGTATGAAACTTAAGCATTATATAAAGCCTTTTGATGTTTATGTTTATTCCCATTTCGATATTATTAAGCACATGTTATCTAAACCTATTCTGCATAGTAGAGTTGGTAAATGGGCTTTGGCACTCACAGAATATTCTTTAACTTATCAATCTTTGAAAACTGTGAAAGGCCAAATAGTGGCTGATTTTATTGCTGATCATTCCATTGAAGAACCTGTGACTGGGGGCATCGAAACATTTCCATGGACATTATATTTCGACGGGTCTAGTCATAAAAATGGTTCTGGAATAGGTATAGTTATTGTTTCACCAACAAATGAAGTAACCAAATATAAATTTCGAATTAGCCAATATTGTTCGAATAATGAGGCAGAATATGAAGCCTTAATAAATGGTTTAGAGATTTTGCTCGAACTGGGGGCAAAATGTTTAATTATTAGAGGTGATTCTGAATTAGTACTAAAGCAAATAACAAAAGAATATAAATGCCTCAAAGAAACTTTGATAATGTATTACACTATAGTTAATGCATTACTTAAACATTTTGTTCAAATTGAAGTTCAACATGTTCCTAGAGCAGAAAATCAAGAAGCTAATGATTTAGCTCAATTAGCTTCTGGGTACAAACTTTCGAAGGAACAAGAGCAAGAGGTTATTGAAATTAAAACAAAGCGTAATTCGATAGACATTGTGCCTAACAAATTGTTAAGACCAAAACTTGGGGGCATGGAAGCATCTCAAGGATACCTTCAGAGTGCAAAATTTTCTGAAATTTTGGTCATTAACAATTTGGATGATGATGATTGGCGAAAACCCATAGTCAATTTTTTGGAAGATCCAGATGGCACAACTTGTAGAAAAGTCAAATATAGAGCCTTGAGTTATGTGATAATAGGCAATGAATTATTTAAAAAGACTCCAGAAGGAGTTTTACTTAAATGCCTTAGTGAAGCAGAAGCATATTTGGCTGTATCGAATACTCATAGTGGTGCTTGTGGTACACATCAAGCAGGCCATAAAATAAAATGGCTTTTGTTTCGACAAGGTGTTTATTGGCCAACCATGTTAAAAGATTGCATAAATTTTGCTAAAGGTTGTAAAGAATGTCAAGAACATGCTGGAATTCAAAAAGTACCAGCTAGTGAATTACATTCAATAGTGAAACCTTGGCCATTCAGAGGATGGGCTTTAGATGTAATTGGGGAAATCAAACCTAAGTCATCCAAAGGCTACAAATATATTTTGGTTGGAATAGATTATTTCACTAAATGGATAGAAGCTGTTCCACTAAAAGATGTTACTCAAGATGAAGTTATAAACTTCATTCAAAAATTTATTATTTATAGATTTGGCATACCAGAAACTATTACTACAGATCAAGGATCTGTATTTACTGGTCGAAAGATGGTAAAATTTGCTGAAGAAATAGGATATAAATTGTTGACTTCAACACCATATTATGCTCAGGCAAATGGTCAGGTAGAAGCAGCAAATAAGAATTTGATTACTATAATCAAAAGAAAAGCTAGCCAAAAGAAAAAACCCAAAGAATGGCATGAGTTTCTTTATGAAGCTTTATGGGCAGTTCGAACTTCTCCTAAAGAATCTATAAATACTACTCCTTTTCGATTAACATTTGGCCATGATGCTGTATTGCCAACAGAAATCTTACTTCAATCTACTCGAATTCAAAGACAAATTGAAATTCCAACAAATCAATATTTGGATATGATGTTGGATGAATTAGTAGATATTGATGAAGAAAGATTAATGGCTTTAGAAGTGCTTACAAAGCAAAAAGAAAGAATAGCAAAAGCCTATAACAAAAGAGTTAAATCGAAATTATTCCTGCAAGGGGACTTAGTTTGGAAAGTTATCTTGCCGATGGATAAAAAGGATCGAAGCAAGTTTTGATCCAAAAATGGCTAAAAGCCATAGTTGGAATAACCATATGGGTCCTGATACAACTAAATTCCCACCAGTTTGGGGATAATCTCTAAGATTATTAGTTGTATGGTTAAGGGTTTCATATAAAGAACCTAGAATCAGTTTGCTTAAACAGATATCTGTTCCTTCATGTAACTGACTAGCTAGACACATGAATTTCTTAGGGACTTGTACTGACCTTGAGCAAAAAACATGCATAGATAACCAGTAGGTCAAGAAAGCTACATGTTCATCTGCAGATACTTCAGCACATGTGGTATCATGGTTGTTAGCTATAAACAAACCATAGGCAGGGCTATCGAAATTTACTGAGTATTGAGAGGTGGTAACATCTGGATTAAAGGTGTATCCAGTTGGTTTTAAGCTAGTAAGGCCAGCCACATCTAAAAGGGTAGGAGTGAGCATTCCACATTTCAAGTGAAGGCTGTTGTTCGATGGGTTCCAAAAATGTAAAGCAGCAAATATCAATTCATTATGGTATTTTGGACCATATCGAGATATTTGGATGAGATCAAAAATCCCTTTCTCCTTCCAGAATTGTCCCTTTTGTTTTTGAACTTTGTGTAACCAAGCAATGTATTCTGGATAAGTTTTTGGTTCAGTCCTAATTTTGGATTTTACAAAACTTAGGTCAAAGGGACCTTTTGTGAAAATTAAAGGAGGTTGAGTTTCAATACATGGGAAAAGAGAGTTAATCTCTGGAGTTTCAGGTTCTAGAGAAATGGGGCCTAAGAATGCATGTGGAGTATCAGTACAAGGGATGATTACCTGGGTTTTCCAGATAGCTTTTTCAGCTTCATTGATCTCTAGTTCGTTCACAAAAGCAGGAGCAGCACTGGCGATTTCTTTAGTGAAATCAATGGGTTCTTTGCGATTCACATGAGAAGTTCCTGCTGCGTTCGTCATTGTTTAAGTGTTTTTGTGAGAAGTTGATGAATAGTGAAGATTTCGTGTTTAAAGATAGGAGTTGCAGAAAATTCAAAGTTTTTTCTTCGAGAGAATTTTGGCGGAGAAGAGGAACAGTGAAAGTGAAAATGAAATGGTGAAAAGTGAGAAGAGTAAAGGTGAGTTTGTTTCTATATGGACCTTTGATCATGACACATGTCAAGATCTTATTTTGACAGTTTTACCATTAAAGTGTTATCTTTTCCAATGTTAGAGAACGTGGCCCATTAACTAAGATTGTGGGGTCAGTATTTAAAGGAAATTTGAATTAGTTTTGAATTAAATACTGACATTATTCATTTCGATGGAGAATGTTAGTTATTTTTTCAAAAACGTCTTTTTCTTCTTCGGTGAAATCGAAAATGGCGTTTCTGGGGGGCAATTTGTTAGCCAATATATTTTACTAGCTGTAATAAATGTGGTCAAAGTATAGTTGACCTAGATTTAAAGAAGATTCGAACAGAGTGTTGTATTGAAAGCAAATATAGGTTCGAAGATGGTAGAAGACTTCGATAGAGCAGTTTTCGAAGGTGGTTATCAACAGTTATTCTTTAAGTCAGTTTGTATTTTAAGTTTGTTTTCAAATAAGCAAAACTGTCGACTTGTGGCAGTTGTAGTTTAAATTTCAAAGAAGTGTAGTTATTTCTAGACTTAGTATAAATAGTAGTTTTTCATAGGAAAAACGGGTCACAATTCCATCATACAAACTTACACTCAAAGTATCCGTATGGAAGCGAGAAACGAGTCACAAGTTGCAATGTATGAATCTGTGTACCAACTTTTATTTAATCAATACAATTTACCCTTTTTTCTTTAAGTGTTCTTGCACTTTACTTTGTTAAGTTCGATTGAGTTCAAGTGGATTGAATTCGATTGTTTTTATTGTATTTCTTATATTTTCGACACCAAAAACACAGAATTTCTAACAACAAGAACAAACACAATATGTCCTAAGATTTACTGGTTGATCTTGCAAGTTACCATTTGTAAACCAGCGGTTGTTTACGAAAATCCAACGTAAACACACATAGAGTCTGTTCTTAAGGCTGAAGCTTCTGGATATTAATCTGGAATTGATCTTTCAGGTGTTGCTGAAAAACGCATTTGGAAAAAGCAAGCCAACTTGGTGATATACAATTCTGAGAAGGAGAAGAAATATGTTGAATTGAGCATGGAAACTAAGATTCTTCTGAAGATTCAGAATGAGAACCTGTTTCCATGTGGTGACAGTGTGAAACCAAATTTAGCTCAGAAGGTCCTTCTCCAGCACTTCATCAAGAAGGAAAAGGTGAACGTGCCCAAATATATGTTCAAGTACCTCATAGAGTGTCTAAAACAGAGTCAGCTACTGGATAAACCCTGGGTTCCTTATGGAAGACTCTTATCAGAGATTTTCTATCAAGGAGGTGTCTTGGATTGTTTAAGCAGAACTCAAGGCTACACAGATCAGCTGCTGGATACAAAGACTGGAGCATTCATAAATGCTCAAACTCTCAAGAATATGAAGCTGATCACCAAGGTCACCAAACTTAAGACTGATCTAAGTGAATCTCTTGTTGTATCTGATCTTATGAGAGATTTTCCACCCATCTGCAAACAGGATCCTATTGAAGTGCAGATGAGGTACATCAAGGAACACTATGAGGCAACCAACAAGATCATCAGGTTGGATGAAGTACCTGAAGAAATGTTTGGTGGTGCAGTGCCTCTAGCAAAAGGCAGAAGGACTAAAAGGAAAATGACTGCAGAAGAATATCTGGAGGTTGAAAAGACTGTTAAGAAAGCAAGAGTTGCTTCTGACAAGCTCAAGATTGGTGGTTCATCAGTACCATCAATTGAAGAAGCTATTGAAGACATGGATTCTAGGTTGATCATGGATGTTGGCATTGAAGGGATTTTAAGAGAGGATTTTCAAAATTTTATAATCCTCTTAGCGGAACAAATCCCATTGAAACGAATCTTGATTAAATCATTAATCACAAATCAAACAGAACACATGCTTAAACACTTTAAGGATTCATGTGTTTACCTCTTGAAGCGCAGAACCTTTGTAGAAGAAATATCTCTGATCACGAGCAAAGCAAAGCAGCGATGCCTCTACTCAGTCCACACGAACAGAACTTCTCCGATGACCGGTGCTAGCCAATTCCAACGGAGATTAGAGAGAATAGGTTTAGAGAGTGGCGGCTAGGTTTACTTTGTGAATTAGGTTAAGCGTTTCAACCAACAGTCAATCAAGCTTCAACACAAGGGTTACATTTATAGAACCACTTGTGTGGTCAGCAAGACAAACACTTAAGTACACCGTACCTTACGGTGCACCATATTTCACTGAAACACACCGTACCTTACGGTGGACCGCGTTTCTCTATTTTTCGTAAATTAAATAATAAATCATATTTAATTATTTAATTACTAATAAGTCTTACTTATTATTTTATAAATAAGTCTTACTTATTTATTTCTCTCATCTATCTGTCCTTTGTGTGTGACCCTATAGGTTCCCGTAACGTTGGCAATAATATTAAATCACATATTTAATATTATAAACAGTGAGCGGTATCTAGCAACACATCACTGCTACCCAAGTGACGAGAATGTCATGTGATCTGACGAAACCTTTCTGTGATAATGATCATGTGTATAATTACCCTTTTGCCCTCATGTCTATATTGAACACAAGGCATAGACCGTGTCATCCTTGTCTAGTTCAATATTGGGCCCGTAGACATTTCTCCTGTTATGTAGGAGGGGCAAATTCCATCTAGGTCACTCATGTCCCTCAGCATGATTCATGGAGTACCCATCTACCAACTTTATAGTCATCCTGTTACGGACAACGTTTGAATGGTGACAAAGCACTCGACTCCAACATCTAGGGTACATAGTGGTTTCAGGTCGAAGGGTGGAATACACCACTATCACTATGAGAATATCTTATGACACTTTTCATAACTTTTACTATGTAGTATTCTCATAGCGGGTCAATCCAATATAAATATTACTCCTAATATTTATATCTATGTGAAGACTTGATAACTCTTTTATCCATGATCTGTGAGATGTGATCATCAGTCTACCCACATAATAGTCTCTATGCTTTAATGATATCCCACTTCTCAATAAAGCTTGACTACAGATACTTTAAGAATAGTGTCCTTATGTTTAATGGGGTCTCACAATTAAGTTATACTTAATGTTCCATAAAACAGACTAACTATTCTAGGGACTTTATTATTTTGAAACAAAACAAAATCAATAAAGAAATGCCTTATTATTATATATTCACAATATATACTTATATCAATATCATGATACAAAGCCAAACCTAATCAACATAGATTGGCTATTAGGGCTTACTCCAACAATCTCCCACTAGCATTAAAAGCCAATCAAATATTAACTCAATATCTATTGGTCAAGTGTTAGCATCAAGCACACTCTGGGCATGATACTATTCTAGTAGATAAGGAACCCTTTCCTATGTTGGTAGGCTACACTACTTTCAATTTACACTTTCGATTTTCCATCGAAAAGAAATTGAAGTGTCAAAGTATACATTTGGATCATTGGTGAGATCAAGTTTTCATTGCTTGCAGGATTTAAACCAATTTTACGTCAGACGAGATCAATGGAATCCGCAACGCAAGAAACACATGTTTTCACTCAGTTATGAGCTAAACAATCCAAATCATATATATTTGACATCTGTAATAGAAACAACAACTATCTGAAGCTTGTACTTTTATAAATTTCATAGTTGATATCCTAGCATAACATTTACTCCAAATTACGATCTGGATATACTATACACCGATATGAAAGTTAACACCATTGTAACTCATTTACAATGTTTCTTTCATCCATGTTTAAGAAACAATCCAATGTCCTTTAAGACATCCAAGGATATTCTTGAAGGTATTCTAGTGTCGAACACTATAATCAATTTTGGTACATATTAGAAATAATTTTTCTAACCATGTCTTACATGTGTAGATAAATTGTTTTGGTGACTAGTATGTCATCTACATACTCCACCAAACTAATATCAATGCTCCCACTAATCTTCTTATTTGCACAATATTTCTTTATTAAAAAAGTTTTCATAAAACTTCATTAATAAAATAAAAATTCAACTTTGAGAAGTTTTCTCTAATTCATAAATGAATTTTATAATACATCTACCTTTCTAGTATCCTTTGGATTAACGAAATCCTACATATGTCAAATACATATATAATGTTATTCCAATTAAGTAATACAACATCGTTATCCATCTTCTAGAACATGTATTATAAAACAATGGGAATTGAGATCGTTAGATTTAAGCATTATGAAGATGGAATGGTTTCGTCATGATATGCATCATGAATTGCATGAAACCTTATACAATCAATCACATCTTAAAGGTATTAATAATACCATCCATGTCAGTTTTCTATAAGAAAATTCACACTCATCTTATGAGTCATACTCATTTGGATGAGATAACCAATATCCATATATGGTTTGTGTACATGGATTCTTTATAAGATCCCATGGCATCTAGCCACTTCTCAAAATCAGGTCATTTGCGACCTTCTAGTAAGTCAGGTGCTTATCTTCCATGAGCATCATATCACCTTGTTGAGTCATGACAAATCATGTTTCTCATCCTAGTGTTATGACATATCAGACTCATCTAGATCATGTGCTACTCGAACTAGCGATTTACCAACAACCCTTTGTTGAAATGTACTTTGTGGTACTTGACTTAATTCAAGTTCTACATCACTCCCACTAGCTCTTGTAGAGCTATACTCCTTGAAAAAGAATACTCCAGTTCTAGCGACAAACAACTTTTGTCAAGGAAGAAGATGTAGAAATAGTATCCTCTAGTTTCCTAAGGGAAACTCCACAAGTATACATTCATTTAATTTGAATTTTAGTTTATCTAGTAAACCATATAACCTCAAATTATCATAAAGTCAAAAATATGTACTCTTACCTCCATATCTAATATGGTGCCTTTATGATTGCTCAATTAGAACTTGTTGTGGGTGAAGAATAACTGTAATTTAATTAATTTAAAGAGTCTTTGAGTTATAATCAAACTATTTTAGATCGAGTCATGTCAAACATGAAACGATATAAATAATCATTATACTCATTTATCAAGCATTTACCATCACGACTAACTCGTATAGTCTTTATACTTTTCAAACTTATTCCTTTTACTTCATTGTTAAAATCTTTGAACAATTTCAAAGTTTTCTTGAATCGTGTCAAATACACTTTGCTTATCTACTAAATGATTTAGTAATGTTAGATGAAGTAATAGAAACAATATATCTAGCAAATATGTTTAGTTCTGCATATACATCTCATATGTATATAAACTCAAATAAATTACGTGTCCTTTCACCTTTGTTGGTGACCGGTATACTAATCTATTTTGAAAGATGGGGCTCACATCCTTCAAATGATGTAAAATCAAATGAGTCCAATAGTCCATATCCATAGATTTTGGAAATGTGAATCACACCTGTTTGTACTAAACAGTAATGCCAATGATATACAAAAGGTTCAAATCTCATTTGATCCCTTTTCACATATGTTATAGATCAGCTTATCAAGATCATGGAACTCAATTCCATTATTTGGTTAACACACTTTTATAGAAAGCATTATTCGGATAATAGGACAAAATTTGTCTTTTATTCAACTACACAATCCTTCTCTTGTCAATACAAGATTTAGGACATAATGCTTCTATATTATATGGAATTTAATAACAATTATTTGGTTCCATATCAAGTTAAGTTTAAGTCCAAGCATAAACTCTTATAGTCAATGAAACTATTTGTTCCGTTCTAGACGTAGGTGGACTTCACTTATAGTTAATGTTCTACTTCTTTAAAACTCTCTATATTTCAACAAATATGAGATTAATCATCAAGTATCATATACTTATGATGCAGAAGTAGAAATTTAACTTTCTATAACTATATGGGTAAATAAGAAGTCATACTTCTTTCTTTTATTTTGACTCTTTCACAACTACGAGCAATTTTGTTTTCAACTTTTGAAATAATTTCTTCCCTTTTTAGCAAGTGTGTTTAAACTTTCAAGGTAGAGAAACAAAGTTTGAATTTTATTCTTATCCGTGTCCATCTACTTGATAAGCTTAAACTTTTTATCTTATCTTGTAGTTATAACATTGAGGTTAATGATCATATCATTATCCATCGTCGTTACCATTATGAGATATCTTATATCTACTCATTCGACCTGATGCTTCTGACAAGCATTCTTTTCGAATTTAGATATAGAAAGTTGCTAGGAAATGGTTGCTCGATATTATACAGCTTTTCTTATTCTTAAGAACAATTCTTAATTTTGTACCAATTCAGAAACTCTTTCTTTAAGATCTTGTTCTTTTCAAGAACATTTTAACAGTATAATAAAATGCATATACTAAAGAAATTCTAAATACAGAAAATAAATTAAAATAAATATATCATGATTGAAAAACATACTTAATTAGGTCTTTAATTAAATATGCTCCCACTATTTTATTCAAAACAAATGACCTTCAACATTTGAATCGGAAAATCTCATTGGAAGATTTCTAGTGGGTTGAAATCCATATTTCACCTTGCTTTAAGTCAACGGGGGCTGTACTCAAAACTCAGTTATTTAGGTAGGAACTCCTTCCAATTGTATCTCATACAACTTTCAAATCATTTGAGTGAATAACTCCTTACTCTAATCTATCATATAGATGTTCCCAAACATTGCTTCTAAATTTATTTTAATCTCATTAAAATTAATTTAGTTAAGTTAAACCCAAAAGAATAACACTTGGGTAAATTGGATTACCGCACCGCAACTTACTAGTATAAAATATGCGCTTCACGGAGGCAAAACCCACATATTCGATATTAGTCTTGAAGGGTGTCAAACTTTTGGAAAGCATTAAACTTAATATTTTATTTGAAATAAATATATATATTTTAATCTTATTAAAATAATCTAGTTAAGTTAGATCCAAAAATAACAGTCAGTAAATAGAATTACCGCACCACAACTTACTAGTATAGAAAGTGCACCTCGCGGAGGCGAAACCTACACATTTCGATATTAGTCTTGAAATGTGTTATACTTTGGAAACCAATTTACTTCATATTCTATTTGAAGGATTTTTATTTAGTTTAATCTCATTGACATGTGTATCTCATACACGCGTCTTTAAAGATGCATGACATTCATACTCATAGAAAGCAAGTATATAAAACATTTAAAACATACATGCTAACATACATCTAAAACATGTTAAGCATACATCTCATACATGCGATAACTAAACATACATTTCATGCATCACATACATAAAATAATAAATTAGGTAGTATGGTTATGACCTCCTAATGCGTAAGAATTAAATAAACTACTTTATTACAATTCTTTGACCCTCGAACAAACTTCACAAGCTTCTCCATCGGAATCATCTTTTGGCATCGTCCTCTCTTCAACTCTTGATGCAATTACAATATTTAACTCTTAAATAAAATAATTAAAATAAACCACGACACGCAGGTCGTATTTAAATAAAATAAATCACGACACGCAGGTCGTATTTAAATAAGCTAAATCAACGCCAAAAACTAAGGTCATAACCATATACCATTCACAATTAAAACTAATAATAAATAATAATAACCACTTATTACTATTTAAATGTTAATTAATAATTATGATTTAAATTGAAACGCATGTCGGGGTAATAATATAAGAAATCAAATTAATTATGATATTTGCTTTCAATTACCAAATCAAATATCCAAAAACAAATCAAAAAATCCTATACGCATACAAGATATTTCTATATTTTAGAACAAGTTCCAAAAATAATATTTGTTTTTGAAACAATTTCAAAACCAACATTCCTAATCGCATGAGACATAAACGGAACAACGCTCCCGTAATGCCGCAAATCAAACAATAGTTATTTGATTCGATTTGTTTCCAAAACAAAACTTGCAAATATCATAATGCCTTTAAAACTGACAAAGTGGAACTAACTATTGAATTAGTTATGGACGTTCTATAACCAGTACTGCAACGTTTGACTTTCACAATCCGATTGGTTTCAAAATACAAAGCAAAATCATAGATCTCTTGGTAAATAGTTAAAAACAACTATCCATACCTTTTTTTTTTTTCTTTTTGACAAAACAACTATCCATATCTTTAAATTGCTTTATATTTTATTTTTGAAATATTTATTCAAAACCAATCATGATATAACGTGCAATACAAAATCAAAAGTTATTTCTCTTGATTATTAAAAATCAAATCCACAAGTAACCATGAATATCAAACCTTTTATTCAAAACAATTTTGAATCAAGTCTAAACCTTTTAATTCCATGAATACATAACTTAATCAGTTGTAAATTATATTACTCCGTATGATTCTATCTTTGGTTAAACATTATCAACAATAATCCACTGAGTTATTATGCCGTGAATGATTTTAAAATAACAACTTGCCCTTTGACTTTCAAAGACGTACACAAAACCAGTTCAAAAAAGATGCAAATTGCTAATGGCATATCGCAAACTAATTCTCAAATCGTCAAGTATACGAATAAGCACAAACATGTTTAGTTATACGATTAAACAATTTAATCACACAGCGACATATAATCATCATTATGCATCAATAAGATTTGAATTTAATGATTTAATCAGAACCAACGCTCTGATACCACTGAAGGGATTTTAAGAGAGGATTTTCAAAATTTTATAATCCTCTTAGCGGAACAAATCCCATTGAAACGAATCTTGATTAAATCATTAATCACAAATCAAACAGAACACATGCTTAAACACTTTAAGGATTCATGTGTTTACCTCTTGAAGCGCAGAACCTTTGTAGAAGAAATATCTCTGATCACGAGCAAAGCAAAGCAGCGATGCCTCTACTCAGTCCACACGAACAGAACTTCTCCGATGACCGGCGCTAGCCAATTCCAACGGAGATTAGAGAGAATAGGTTTAGAGAGTGGCGGCTAGGTTTACTTTGTGAATTAGGTTAAGCGTTTCAACCAACAGTCAATCAAGCTTCAACACAAGGGTTACATTTATAGAACCACTTGTGTGGTCAGCAAGACAAACACTTAAGTACACCGTACCTTACGGTGCACCATATTTCACTGAAACACACCGTACCTTACGGTGGACCGCGTTTCTCTATTTTTCGTAAATTAAATAATAAATCATATTTAATTATTTAATTACTAATAAGTCTTACTTATTATTTTATAAATAAGTCTTACTTATTTATTTCTCTCATCTATCTGTCCTTTGTGTGTGACCCTATAGGTTCCCGTAACGTTGGCAATAATATTAAATCACATATTTAATATTATAAACAGTGAGCGGTATCTAGCAACACATCACTGCTACCCAAGTGACGAGAATGTCATGTGATCTGACGAAACCTTTCTGTGATAATGATCATGTGTATAATTACCCTTTTGCCCTCATGTCTATATTGAACACAAGGCATAGACCGTGTCATCCTTGTCTAGTTCAATATTGGGCCCGTAGACATTTCTCCTGTTATGTAGGAGGGGCAAATTCCATCTAGGTCACTCATGTCCCTCAGCATGATTCATGGAGTACCCATCTACCAACTTTATAGTCATCCTGTTACGGACAACGTTTGAATGGTGACAAAGCACTCGACTCCAACATCTAGGGTACATAGTGGTTTCAGGTCGAAGGGTGGAATACACCACTATCACTATGAGAATATCTTATGACACTTTTCATAACTTTTACTATGTAGTATTCTCATAGCGGGTCAATCCAATATAAATATTACTCCTAATATTTATATCTATGTGAAGACTTGATAACTCTTTTATCCATGATCTGTGAGATGTGATCATCAGTCTACCCACATAATAGTCTCTATGCTTTAATGATATCCCACTTCTCAATAAAGCTTGACTACAGATACTTTAAGAATAGTGTCCTTATGTTTAATGGGGTCTCACAATTAAGTTATACTTAATGTTCCATAAAACAGACTAACTATTCTAGGGACTTTATTATTTTGAAACAAAACAAAATCAATAAAGAAATGCCTTATTATTATATATTCACAATATATACTTATATCAATATCATGATACAAAGCCAAACCTAATCAACATAGATTGGCTATTAGGGCTTACTCCAACAGGCATTACTCTTGATCAACCTGCAATACCAAAGAAGAAAAGGAAGCAAGCAGTAAGGAGGACCAAGGATTTTCCTCATGTTTCTAAGAAGACTGAAGCTGCTACTAATGTGTCAGAAGCTATTGGAAAAGCTATGGAGATTGCTTCTGAACTTCAAGAGAGGGTAATAACAGAAGCATCACAACTTCTTAAAATTCCTGACACTGTTGAAGATGATCAAATGAAGTCAGCTGATTGTTCAGAACCTTCTACTACAGGTAATATTTTCACACACTCAGAACCTGTAGTACATGAGATATCCAGTGACTCTCCTTCACCTTCTTCAAAATCCTCATCATCATCTTCAGATTCTGATGATGATATACCCATTGCTCAACTTGTTAGAAAACCAGTAAAACGACAGTCAACATCAACCAATACCAACACAAAGCCATCTCAGTCAAACACTTATGAACCAGTTGGTCATATAATCAATGAGAAGTTGACTGAATTGGCTGTGCAGAGAGATAGAGTCATCAATAATATCTTTCGCCTTAACCCTCAACCTCTTAATATTCAACCCCTCAACATGATTATACCAGAAAATGTTGAGACAACCTCAGAGAAAGCCTCTGAGACAACTCCAGAAGCAGCTGCTTCTGATAACGTTGTTTCAGAAGACCCCCCTCAACAAAAACCTTCACCAGAAAAAGCCTTTTCACCCCCTCAATCTTCACCCCCTACAACTTCATCACCCCCAACTGTTCCTGAACTATCTGTTCCTGAACAAGTCTCTCCTCAAAAGATCGTTCCTGAACATACTGTTCCTGAACAACCAGTTACTATACCTACTACTGAACCTGAACCTGAAACTGCCGCTCCTGAACACACTGTTCCTGAGCTAACCTCTGAGGATGATCAATATGATCATGCCTCTGATATGGTAGTTGACCCCACTCCTGACCAACCATCAACTAGCCAATCCGTAACTACAAATGACCAATATTCATCAAACCTACCAATTGTTCCCCTAGCCCCTCCAAAACCCTCTAAACAACCTTCACCTCCCACCATTTACCTGGATTCTCAAGTACTAAAGGATGTGTGGGAAGATATTGCTTCTGAAGTTCTCAGACTGATAGCAAGTAGAAATGACCTGGGTCATACAATAAGCTATCAGAAGCAATGGAGAAGGATCAAGGAAAGGGTCGTCAACCTGATTTCAGCGCTGCATGATTCCTGTATTGAGGCTCAAGAGCAAGCCAAGCAGAAGCTGGAAGACTGGTTGAATGGCATAGAAGAGGATACTGGAGATGTTGAAGTTCTTGGTACTTGGGTGAAGAATCCACTCAGTATCAGAGGCAAAGCACCTGATGAATTCCTGCCTAAGGTGTAACACCCCAAATTTTATTTATCTAATTTAATAGAGTTAACCAAATAATGTCTTGATTTATTATTGTGGAGAAAATAAGGTGTTTAATAATTATTGATATTGTGTGTGAAATAAAATAATGAAGGGAGGAATAATATAATAAATAGTAGTGTTGAGAGGTGAAAATAGAAGTAATAAGATAAGTGGGGGAGATGAAAGTAAAATTAGGTTAAGAGGAGGCGAGAAAACAATGACAGGTGGATTAGCCCGATTAGCCCAATTCCCTATTATAAATAACATAATATAAAGTCATAAACATTATTGTTGCTGCACTGGAGAAAGAGAAGAGGAGAGGAAAGGAGGCAAACCCTAGCTCAGGAGTGTTGAACCAAAAGCGGTGTTTTTTCGGAAAATTCGAGGTAAGGGGGGAAACTTTCATCTTAGGGTGTTCTAATTATGAATTGATGAGTTGTTTATAATTCTATAGACCTTGGTGCTCTAATCATGGTGAATGATCAGTGTAAAATTTACTGAAGAGAGTCGTGAATGATAGACTAAAATTGTGAAACTAGGATTAGATAAGTTGAATAGGGAGTTTTGATCATGTGAGGAAAAATCGAAATAGGGGTTTTCAGCCATTACGGCTCTGAATATGTTCATTAAATTGAGAGAATAGAAAATTGAGTGTATTATTCTATAAGAACATTAGAAGCCTCATGGCGTGCAACAGGAAATGTTTCTAGTGCACTTTGCAAATATCGAACGAATATGATTCAATAGGGTTAATACTAATTCTTCTGTCACAAATAAAGAAAAAAGGTTAATATTAATTCCAAATTATATATGATGCACCTGTTACTTATTCATCAAACAAATAGGCTATTGTTTTGGAATTGTGAAGAGAATTTGCATAAGTCATATCTGAGTGAGTGGGATTCGTTTCTAAAAATCACACACAGTACTCTTCCTATAAGAATACACCTATTTGCTAAATGAATATTATGCTTTACTATGGGAGAATATAACCTAATTATAATTGATTTATCAAAACATATTATAATATTTTTTATAAGTTAATTTTATAAGTATGTATGATGTAACCCTCTATGTATAAAAAGTCTATTTTTTTTTGTATTCACATTATTAAGGAGATACGAATGGTATATTTTTATAGCATAATGAATTTAAAAAAAAAACAATAAATATATCAATTAATTATAGTAGTTATAGTTTCTAGAGTTAGAAGATGAATGAATAGTGGTTTATAATGATCAACGATAATATTAATGATCAATAATGGGAAGATAGGAAATTAAAATAGAAAGGAGTTTCGATTGTAAAAGTGGAAGATATTGTAAATGACTACAATGGTGGGGTAAATCTTTAAACTAGAAACGAGGTATATGGTGTTGCCGTGAGATTGAAGTGCATAGTAAATAAGGGAAGCCAATGTTGAGTATAGGTTTTAAATGACAATGTTGAGTAATGATGATGTTGAGAAATGAAAAGACCATGATGTTGAATAATGTTGATTAATGATGACGTAAATGATGAGTCTTACAAAGGAAATTATGTTGTAATTGTGAATTGTTGATGATGTGCTATATGTATTATTTAGAGAGTCTCACCTCATGCATCATATCATATTTAGGACCATGTTGAATGACGAATGTTGTATGTATGTTCAGTAACACAACTCTGACATACAAATGTTGATTAGGATGTATGTATGCTCAGTAACACAACTCTGACATACAAATGTTGATTAGAAACCGGTACCGGCATGCATATAGGTCTAGGGGTGAGTTGCATCTTCTCATACACATGTTAGTATGTTGATCCTGATGTTGATGTGAATACTATGTGTACTCATGTGGGTAGTGAAGGGTAGTTAATTTTCGTTGTTCCCTTACTCCTATGATGAATCTATGATTAAATTCATGTTCTTCTTGTTGCTATAATAATTTGTTTGATTTTTTGTTTCTGAATTGTGATGTTTTAATGATAGGAATATGGTCATGTTTATATAGTTAGGTTTATTATTATAACCTTGAGAACTTCTATTTTTTTTTTATTATTATTGATTCAATTCCAATTGTTATTATTTTTAACGGCTGTATTATTTTCTATTGCCATATTTCAATTCAAATTATCTTCATTCCTTGTGGCTGCTATTAACAAGAGCTTTTCTGGCATTTTAAATTGAAATTGAGCTTCCAGCTATAGAAATTAAGTTTATGTCGTTCCAGTCCCTTATATTTGTTGTGCACACACACTGCCGTAGCTGTTCTATTTTTTTTATTCAGCACAAGTAATAAATGATTGACAAATTGATAGATGCTGATATATATATGGTTTCATATCCCTTCAAAAATAAGATATATGAATTTGGATATAGATTTTTATCATTGTAGATAACTGAATTTGAGTACCTACAGTATTGAACCTTTGCTCCCTTGAACTATAATAAAGTTTTTTTTTAAGTTGCTAAGTGGAATGGAAACATACTGTTTTGGATATACATTTGTTTTCAGTTATTTCATTTTATTTTTTTTTAGAAGAAAAAGTAAAATAAGAATTAGAATAACAATGAGTTATTAAAGATGTGTAATTGATGAATTATTTGACTAAGTATAATTTTGTGAGTTATATGTAGAGATGTGTAAATAGTGATGTATAAAATGATGAGAAACTACGATGATGCTTGTAAATGATGATGATTGCATTTGATTTATGTCTTTATGTTATCCATGAGTTCTAATTATACCTTATGAAATGTATTCTCACCCTTCTTATTGTTGTGTGTTGTGATGTCTGTACTCGTGGGGTACAGGCACTCAGGCGAGGAGCTCTAGCTGCGGGACGCTTCAAAGGTGGTGACGGGAGTCCTCCTCCGTCATTGTTTTTATTAGTGATAATTATGTAGTCGAAAAACACGTGCTCTGATCTGTAACACTAGGGTCGAGGGTTTATTATTAGAACTATGTTTCTGAAATTTTAAGTCTTTGGAGTTGTGTTACTTTTACCATGATGTCGAGAATTTACATCGTTTTATTATGATGGTTGAACATTTCCGCTGCCGAATTATGATTAATGTTATATGACACCTTTGAATTAAGATTATTGTTTCATGAGATTGTATAGTGACGATTCTGCGTAACACCTAAATTAGAATTTTTATAATTTTATTTACTAATTCAAAGTTGGGGTTTTTAGGGTGTTACATAAGGAGCTGCATCTGAGTATTCCTTCTGAGATCCTAGAGAAGTTTGATGCACCTAACCTGGCTCTAGCTCAGGAGAACAAGGTGCTCAAAGAAGAAAATGAGAGGTTGGAAACAGAGCTAATAGAGCAGAAGCTGAAGATATCAAAGTTGGAAGCTGACATGCAAGAAGCCAAGATTAGAGAAGACAACTACAGAAAAGATATGGACAAGAAGTATGCTGATGTTCAAGAGCTTCTGAAGAAGATTTTAGAGAAAAGCCAAACCCATAGTTGCACACTTTTAGCTTATTTTTCTGTCTTTTTAGGCTTTTGATACTCTATGTTCATTTCTGCTTCTGATTTCTTTCGCTTCTGATATTAGATGCTTCTGAATTTTTCCTGCTTCTGAAAATCTTTAACTGTTTATACCTTGTATGTTATTATTTGCTATGCTTGTTTATTTAATCTTTGAAGATGGTTAATGTGCTTTAAAATGATTTGAATTATGCTCTGAACCTTTAATCTTATGTTTTTCTCATCTCTTCTTTTTGTTTATGTCTTTTTGCTAATGACAAAAGGGGGAGTATATGTGATAGTATTTAAAGGCTCTGAGCCCCATTAATTAATGTTTGAAAATTTTGAAAATTTCTATCTCTTTTTATCGGTGTATCAAAAAGGGGGAGTATCAAATTTCAAATAAAAATTAATTGAACCATTCTTCTTATCTATAAGTCAATTCTTTCAATTTTTTTTAAGCTCTGATATTATTGTACGAAAAATGAATTTAATTAACCTGGATAGAACTTAGGGGGAGCTTACAAACCTCACCTTAAAGACTATCAGACTCAGGGGGAGTTAGAGCTTACAAACCTCAGACTCTGAGCTTACAAACCTCAGAACCCCAAGGTCAACTTGTTAATTAGATTAACAACAATTGATCAATTTTTAAATACTATTGTTTGTCATCATCAAAAAGGGGGAGATTGTTGGAACAAAATGCGTTTAACAATGAACCTTAAAGAGTTTTGATAATAACAAGGTATTAAAAATTGTAAATTGGACTAGCTAATATTTGTTCAAGTGTACAGGACCACAGTTAAAAAAGTTACATCATTGATTGGTTTTGAATGAGCAAATAAAGAGCAAAAGAAAATGAAGCTTAGATGATTCTGAAGGCAAGCGCTCCTGAAGTCAAGCTGCTCCTGAAGAAATAGCGCTCCTGAAGTCAAGCTGCTCCTGAAGATAGTAAAAGCGCTCTTGAAGACAAGAGGTCCAGAAGCCACAATTATCAGAAGCTGCATCATCAGAAGCTGCATCATCAGAAGCTGAAGAAGCTGCACCATCAGAAGCTGCCTCATCAGAAGTCATTTCACCAGAAGTTGATGATCAACTGGATTTGCAAAAGATTCAAAGATTGAAGAATCTACATTGCAAAAGCTGTCTATTGGATTCGAAAACACAGCAGAAAATTAGTGGAACATTGCAACGGTCATTTCAAAGGTGTTTGAAGGCATGTGCTTGCAATTTGGACGAAAGCGTTGACATTGTACTATTGTACGAACTGTACAACCACCTTCTCCACTACTCTGTTTTGTGTCCACGCTACAAGACAAGAAAACAGCTCCAGAATACGGTTTCGCCTGCATATATGTTCCTTTGGATAAGGAATGGATTTCAAATTGGTTCTTCATAGGACAACAACCAAATCAGGCAAAAGATCATTGGTGAAAGATCAAGCTTCAACAACGACTCTTTGGTGTGCTGGCAATTTCACAACGTCTCTTTCACACCTCTATATAAAGGAGTGAAGACCTAGAGATTTGGCAATGCAAGAACGCTGAACGAAAGACTCACAACATTTTTACAAGTGCCAAACCTCTGCTGAAATTGTTCTGCATTCACTTAGAATTTCTGTGTCTCAAAGTCATATCTTAGAAATTCTTAAGTCCATTGAGTCTGTATCTGATTTATATTGTGAGCACCTCTGATTGTATATCAAGTGTTCAACCTTAAACAATTTTCTGTGTAATTTTGTTTAGTTAGGAAGTCTCTTGCAGTTGTGCTTGAGCAGGAAGTCTCTTGATTGTGTTCTTGAGCAAAGGAAGTCTCTAGCTTGTGTGCTTGAGCAAAGGAAGTCTCTTGCTTGTGTGCTTGAGCAATTGTAATCAGATATTACTCTTAGTGAAATCTCCTTGGAAGTGCAAGGGGGACTGGACTACTTCCGGATTGTGGAAGGAACCAGTATAATTGCTTTGTGTCGTTCTTATTCTCTCTCTCTGTTTTATTCCGCTGCATTTAGATTCTGATCATCACTTCAGAAGCTGTCTCACTTAGCTTCTGATCAGTGTGTTCAGTTGTTTAGGAGAAACGAAGAATTTTTCAAAACACAATTCAACCCCCCCTTCTTGTGTTTTTCTCACCTTCAGTATGTGTATGCTTAACTTATGTATACGATAAGACCATGATTAATGAATATGTAGGTGCCATGTCTCTTGCAATCCATGAAGGTATGGATTCAAGAGGTTCTCATGATGAGAACGGGGAAGGCTCCGTAAGGGGATCACATGGTACTGAGTAATTAAGGATGTAGGTGTTCGTGTCTCTTGCAATCCATGAAGGTATGGATTCAAGGGGTTCTCAGGATGAGAACGGGGAAAGCTCCGTAAGGGGATCGCACGACACTGAGGGAGTCCGATGTACGTACATCGGTCATGATGGGATTGATCTCGGGGTTACTCCACCCGGGACTATCCGTAAAATGAACCAAGATAATAATGTTTGTTCAACGCTAACATAATAAATAAACTTATGTACGACATGTATGTTATGTTTATGTTTCTATGCACGATTATGTTATGCTCATGAAGAGGCTATGTATGATTATGTTTAAGAACAAGAACAAGAGCAAAAGATGTTACTACACTACAAGAATTCCCCAATTTACTAACCAATTCAAAATTGCATTACTGGGGGATTTAGGCCCTCAGTAATTACTGGCGGAATAAACCTTCAGTAACATCCAAAAAACCCTCAATAACGTTACTGACGGAAAAATCCCACAATAATTCAGTGAGTTACATTTCTGACGGATAAATCCGTCAGTATTAATAATAAAGAACCTACGAATTATTACTGAGGGATATGATCCGCCAATAATGTAAACACACATTTACTGAGGGATATAATCCGTCAGTAATAGTATAACGGAATTATATAATCCGTCGGTAATTCAAAAGATCCGCCAGTAATGTTGTTATTTAAGAATCCGTCAATAACGCTTCCAATCCGCCAGTAATTAAAGCAAACAATCCGTCAATATTGCAACCAAATCCGCCAGTAATGTAATGCAGTTTAATCATCTCTCTAAGTCCCTTTTGGCCCAAATTTTTTCAGAGAGTCCCGCTTTCTCTCTCACTTTACCAAAACCCTAAAACTCAAATTCTAATCTCACTTTCCCAAATTTCTAATTTCTAATCTTCAATCTCACTCTCAAACATCCAATTTCTTGAAACCTAACCTCCAATTTCATCACCATGCCTTCTCACTTGCATTCAATAATTGTTCCCTGAATCATTTTTTTCTCACCTTAATCGTGTTTCTTCAATAGTGAAGAAAGGGTTTCTTCAATCTCACCCTAAATCCTTTTAATATCACCTTAGAATCGTGTTTTTCTTTTTCTCACTTCTCTCCCAACACGGTGGTTCGCATTTCTCTCCCAAGTCGGCGGTTCACCTTGAATCGTGCTTTTCTTTACCCAGCTGCGACCCAACTGCAACCAGCTGTTCGTTTCACCATCCAACTGTGACCCAATCTTTGCAGGTTAATCTCTCTCTTTTTTTTTTATAGAATTCTGAGCTTTTTTGTTAATTTTAGTGGTTTGTTTTGTTAATTTCTTTGATTTTGTTAATTTTTCAATTCACACAAGTAGGAGAGAAGAAGATAGAATAATGCCTTTGGAATTTTCTATATAGAATTCTGAAGCTATTGTGTCGAGGCTCATTTCATGGTATGGAGGAATAGGATTAATGCCTTTGGAATTTTCTATATCCAAATTATTTGTTGCTAGAATGCTCTGTTAGGACAGTGGTTGATTTAGCTAAATCATTAGAGCATGTTGGAGTTGTTATGCTATCACTTTTGGTGTCTGTGACAGTGGTATTTTGTTAATAAGCATGTATTTTGTTTGACAGATACACATGTTGTCAATGATCAGTTGCTTCTTCTAAGTACATAAGTATTTGTTCTTAGTTTATGTTTTATTTGTGTGACTAAAGGTTACTCTCACATATCTTTGGTTTTTCTGCATTTTCCTGCTTGTGTTGTTCATGTCTGCTATGTTTCTAACATAGAAAAGGACAACCACCACTGGCCATGTACCTGCCATAATCCACCTAGTATTTTGACCTGTTATGTTAGTTCAGTTTTATATGTATTGAAATCTATAATGAAATGGAGTACTTTTTCTGGTGATTTATGATTCTAATTTATGATTTTTTAAATTTCCTGCTGGTATAAAGTTTACAAGAACTTTTGTTTTTTGACTAGTTAACTTATCCTATTAACCGTGATTTGTATATTTTGTAGAATGGTGAATGCAGATTTTTGGTTACTTGAGAAGGATACTTTATCTTGGAGTGCTATGATATTGGGTTATGCTCAACATTGATGTTTCTTAGAGGCTATGGCTTTGTTTCAGTAAATGCATATCCTTGGAATTTGACCGGATGAGACTACTTTACTGAGTGTCAGCTATAGACATGAGCAAACGAGTTTATGCATTTATAGGCCAAAATAATTTGTATGTCAACGTCATTCTTGGCACGACACTTATAGATATGTATATGAAACTTGGATGTGTGGACAATGCATTAAGAAGCAAGCCTCAGAATGATAAGAAGCAAGCCTACAGGTCTTCCTCTAGATCTTATTGCCTTTCAATGTCCTGATGAATTAAAATATGCTAGTGATTTTTTTTTTTATGCTAAATGTATGATGTCTTTTTAAGGTCATGAAAGTAATACTTATGGAGTAGTACTTATGATGTCTTTTTTCTCTACGTGGCACAGTTAATCTATATATTGATATAAGAGTAGTAGCGCTGAATTTTTAAGTTTAACTAATACTTATGGAGAGAAAGTGTGATTTGTTCTCTCATGGCTAGAAGATAGAAAGTTAGGAAAAGAAACAAATTGTAAACATGGTTATTAGTATCTTACAATACACATATTTCTAATTCTAGTTATGTCCTCTCTTTTTCCACTTTTTGCCGAGGTTATTATAAAAATTAAGCGGAGGTTATCGGGTTTCAGTGGTCATTGTTTCAGATTGGGGAAAACAAGTTAAAAAGAAAAGCTTTCTACATTGTTTCTGGTGAAAGCAAGTAATAAAAGAAAAGCTTAATACATTGCAATTTGGAACCAAAGGTAGGTTCTGTTTTGTGAATTAGATTCCTATCTTTTAATCTCTGTTCTTTCAAATGGAACACAAACTATAAGACTGTGTGGATACTGCAAACTGAAAACCAACAAATGAAATTGTGGATTCTTACATGTGTGACTATTTATAAGATTTCTCTGTCTTTGTGCAATACATTCAGTGTGACTATTTATAAGATTTCTCTGTCTTTGTGCAATACATTCAGTGTGTTTCAAATTAGTTGATGTTATTAGATATGATGAATGTTGATTGATTAAATAGAGTGTTTTATTTATAGGTTATATTGGTGGCTCAAAGCGCGGGTGAGTATTCTTCAGCTTTGCTACAAGTTTGCAAATAAGGTTCATTTAGCAGTGTGTGGCAGAAACTATGCTGAAGTTAGGATAGGATACTCAATTGTTTTTGCCTGGTGCTGTTTTTTTCCCCTTGTTGTCTTGAGAAGGGCTGTTCTGTTCTTAGCTTCCTGTTTGGTCTGGGGCGTTACGCGTATGGATATTTGCGTTATGCGTATGGATATTTCACGGGATATTTCAACAAGCCATCATTCACGTAGACAAATATATTAGGTGTTGTCTATCATACCAAAGTTCTTCACCACTTGATTAATTGAAATAGTAGTTGCTGCAAAATTCACATGTATGAATATTATAGAAATATTTATGATTTTGTACAAAAACTATTTATAATAATTAGTTTATTCTTTTAGTTTAATTAATTTGTGTCTTATTATGTTTAATTTTTTTCCTTTAATTTATTTGCGTTTAATTAATTTTATATCTTTAATTAAAATAAAAAAGTGATGTAACAAAATAAAAAAGGTGGAAAGTGCATTACTGGCGGAAAATTCTGTCAGTAATGCAGATCTGCAAAAACATTATTGGCTGATAAATCCGTCAGTAATACTAGAAGGAAGTTGATTGTGCATTACTGAGGGATTATTCCGTCAGTAATTACTGACGGAATTGTTCCGTCAGTAATTACTGGCGGAATAATCCCTCAGTAATGCTTTGTCAGAACTCCCACTCCATTACTGAGGGAAAATTCCGCCAGTAACATTTCTGACGCTCATATTACTGAGGGACTCAAATCCGCCAGTAATGCGTATTACTGAGGGATTTTTCGCATTACTGGGGGATTATTTCCACCAGTAATAACCAAAATTCTTGTAAGGGGATCGCACGACACTGAGGGAGTCCGATGTACGTACATCGGTCATGATGGGATTGATCTCGGGGTTACTCCACCCGGGACTATCCGTAAAATGAACCAAGATAATAATGTTTGTTCAACGCTAACATAATAAATAAACTTATGTACGACATGTATGTTATGTGTATGTTTCTATGCACGATTATGTTATGCTCATGAAGAGGCTATGTATGATTATGTTTAAGAACAAGAACAAGAGCAAAAGATGTTACTAGGCAAGAATAAGATATGTATAGAACAAGTAAAGAAAGCTATGCCCGTGACGACCTTAGGTTCCCTAATCGTCCGGTTTAGAATCATGTCATGAATATGTTATGTTATTTTATGTTTAGGCCTTGTTGCGTAAAGCGTACACTTGGCAATGCGGTCTAGGTTCCCTCAACCGCTATGTCATGTATAGATGAGAAGCCTATAACAAATTAAGATGAGACTATGACGGCCCTAGTATGCACGACCGTCTAGTATGCAAGTCCCCACACACGTATAATCAACCGTCAGGTTGTAAAGTAGACACGAGGTGACCGTAGGTTTCCCCTGAGGTTGCCTATAGCCTAGGATTAGGTGGAACTCACTGAGACATTATGTCTCATCCCAATCCTATTTTGTTTCAGATAAACAGGTCGGACGTCAAGTTAGTGCCGGATGGATATCTCATCAAGTGCTCGTTCGTACACGCTGAGTAATGGATATGGATTTCAAGGGTGCAATTCTTATTATTTTAGACAAAAGGTGTTGTAGCATTTTATACGAACGTGTATTGATGTATATTATTCATTCGAAGTTTTATTGTTGTAAATTTTTAATGTATCCAGTACTATATAAACTCACATGCTAGACTTTCTAGATACGTCTAGTATGGGTGTTACAGTTGTCTTAAAAGTATGGACCAAAAGTGATGATTGAAAGTTTTTGAGACACTATAAGTGAAAAAAAAAACAATTAGAAGGACTAAAACGACAAGTTGATATATTTATAGGGAGTCATCAGTGAAATCAAATAAGAGCATTTGTGTAAACTAGACTTTTGACCCATGCGACGCACGGGTCTTGTCGACTATAATAGAGACTAATGAATACAATATTACGATCAAATTTGTCTTCTCATTTTCTTTTAAATTATCAAGAAAAAGATAAAAAGAATACATTATATTGTTGCACGGGTCAATTTTATTTATTACTTTTATAGTTAAACATCAAAAATTGACTTGTAATAATTGTTTTAAATTTCTACTAACATGAAAAACAAAGTCACTTCAATTAATAAAATTTCTAAATCACACGTACAACTCTAAAAAGAATAATTACACTTTAATATTTACTAAAAGTAATAATATATTTTTCCAACCAAACACATATCATATCCAACCAAATAGAAGAGATCTTATACAATGGATTAACTATTTTGAAGATGTGTGCTTCGTTGAAGAGCTATGTATTTTCCAAGGGGTATAGCAATAGATGTAATTTAATGCAATTCATGGTTCCTAACAAAAAATTTTGAATTTCAAATTGAAGAAGTGTTGGAAGGAAATAGTACATAATTAGGGTTAGCACTTAGCAATTAATGTGAATCATTTGGAGGGAATTTTCAAGGTTTAGTTGCTGCAAAAATTAGGGTAGTCGATTTTGCATGGAAATTAGGGTATTCTGTTTGTAAATGTATTAAATAAGTGTACAACAACTTGTCAAAAAAAAAAGTCTACAGAAACAATAAATATATACAAACGATGGTACAACAGGATAGGAATGAAAAGCTCATCAGTGAGAAAAATATTAGGGATTGCTGCATTTTAGAGGGAATTTGTTAGGTTAAATTGGTGCGCTGCATTTTAGATGGAATTTGTTAGGTTAAATTGTTGCTAACCTAATGCAGCATCCTTATTTATTAATTTTATTAGGTCTGCAACAAATGGAAGGACGTAACCTTACAACCTTCCTCTCATACCACTGCTTAACTTGTATTCTAATTTAACATGTTTAACTGCTCAACTGTCTTATGCATATTCTGATAAGACTCGTGCGTCGTACGGGACGAAAGTCTAGTTTTAGAGGAAAATTATTAGGTTAAGTTGTTGCAAACCTAATAAAATTAATAAATAAGGATTAGGGTAGCCGAGTTTGCATGGAAATTAGGGTATTCTGTTGTAAACGTATTAAATAAGTGTATAAAATATTGTCAAAAAAAAGGCAACAGGATATGAATGAAATTGGTGCGATGCATTTTTTTTAGTATTAAATAAGTGTACAAAATATTTCCTTCAAAAAAAAAGTGTACAAAATATTGTCAAAAAAAAGGCATGAAATTGGTGCGATGCATTTTTTTAGTATTAAATAAGTGTACAAAATATTGTCAAAAAAAAAGACAAGATGATAGGAATGAAATAAGTGCGATGCATTTTTTTAGATGGAATCTGTTAAGTTAAATTACTGCTAACCTGATACAGTAAATGAGCTGGAAAATATTAGGTTAAATTGCTGCAGACCTAACAAAATTAATAAATAAGGACAACTCCTTATACAAGTGGGTGTTTAGAGAGTATTCTATTTAAAGACAAAGAATTGTTTGCAATGGATTTTATAATTAGGGACAAGAGAAGTCACCGAAAGATTATTTTTAAGCACTCTCCAATGCTCATTCATTTATTAAGTGAAATCAATATAGGTTTTATAGGTCTTGTATGTAGTTGCGAGACTCGTAAATTTCATTCAATAAAATAGAGAGTTGATAAGTGCTCAAAAGTGGCATATTTCATGTGTTAGTTTAGGCATTTTAGTGACTTGTTTTGTAAGATTTCCCATGGAAAACTCCAATATTATGCAAATATGTCATTTATGCTTTTGAACCTTATTCTCCCCTTTTTGTGCAGGAAAATACAAGCAAGGATCAAGAATTGTCAAAATTCAAAGAATTTCGCTATTAGCGTGTTCCACGCTATTAGCGTAATTGGTCTAGACAGCCACACCATTAGCGTAGCTGGAGCGAAGCAGAAGCTGGATTTGAAGAAACACGCTATTAGCGTGATTTACGCTATTAGCGTAAAGGTTCCAGAGGACTACGCTATTAGCGTACCAAGGGTGAAGAAACAGGGCAAGGATCAACGTGGCACACTGCAATTGGCCAGAACTTAGGCCGACCTACCACGCTAATAGCGTATATTTCGCTATTAGCGTAGGTGTAAAAACTCAGCCCTTTAAAATAGAATTTTACCTCTCTTTTAGACATAGACTATTCCATTAGATATTTTATAGATTCTTGGAGAGAAAATAGGGCTAGAGCATATAGAGTGAGAGTGATTTTGGAAGTTGGATTCTTCTTCCTTTGTGAGACATCACAAGGTGTAATGATTCCTTCCTTTTCAATCCATCCTTGCAAGGCTTCCATGATGATGTGTAGCTAAATATACTTTGTTGGGATGAGAGGTACTTGATCCTTGCTAACATGTAATCCTTTGATTTAAGCTTACATATGGTTCTAGCAATTTATATTCAATATTGTTGTTATTCTTGTTGTTAATGCTTTCAATGAGATTCAAGATGATTTGGACACAAACTCTTGAATCTAGACCTAGAGTAGCAATATATCTTAGGTTAACTTACTTGACATCTTTGTTAATCTTCGATAATCACCATAATCAAGAGTTTAATGCTTTCAAACACTTAGTCAGGCTGGACACGGTCGATTAAGTTATCCGATCCTCTTTGTGATCGTTTAAGGGATTTGGACATGAATGTTTAAACGATACCTTAGAGTTAATTATATCGCTTTGGACACGAAGGATAGTGTAGAATTGATTGTGATAATATTGGTTATAAAGCTAGAATTCGTATGGATCATTAGGTTACGTGTGACGCTTGGTTAAGGAACTCTACTCCTAACAAGTTTCAAGCCTTATTAATCTCAACTTTTACTTTTGCAATTTAGTTTAGCTAGTTATAATTCAAACAACTTTGCACTCTTTTAACTTGGAATGATAATTGATGTTAAACTATCCTTGATGTCGCACTAATCCCTGTGAAGACGATACAAATACTTATCTTGTTTGATGCAAAACTACTTCACCAAATGGCGATGTTGCCGGGGATTGGTGTTTAGGTATCATAGATAGTGCGATTGATTTATCATTTTAAGCATTCATACATAATCCGTAAATATTTTCTTTACTAGATAGTTGTTTGTACTGACCCCTCTTTGATAAACAGAGAAAAGTTTCTTGTTAGTTATTTCCATTTCAGGATCATTACTTAGGTAAAATCATGGCTGAACATGGTTACGCCAACTTCTATACTCCACCCGAGTATGAACCATATCAACAGTATCAACAATATCCTTATGAAGAGGAACAGATAACCAATATGGAAAATACTTTGAATATCTTCATGCAACAATCCATGATAAACATGCAAAATACCAACCTGAGATTGAAGAATTTATCACTTCAGTTGGAGTTGATTCAAGCACAAATCATGGATAACCAAGCTAACATTAAATCCACTCATGGAGAACAAGAAAATCATTCAAATGTGTTTGAGAGAGTAGGAGAGATTGTTGTTGAAACTGAGGAAGATACAATATTAGAAGAATGTGGTGTACCACACAAAGATGAACTTCCTCAAGAAAGGTCATTTTATGAAGAGGCCAAAACTGTTGAAAATGAAGAAGTGATGGAGATGACGGAGAAAAAGAAACGGATGCTAAGCAAGGAAGAATCAATGGAAGGAAAGGGGAAGAAAGTGAACAAGGAGGAAAGTGATCGGGTCATTGATGAAATTAGTGCCTTGTTCAACAAACCGAAGTTAGGGAGGATATGGACTCCGCATCAGTTGTACTTAAAGTTCATGGAATTCCTCCCAAAGCGTAGGGTTTCAAAAGATGATGTGTTGTCCGTCTCATTTTGGCCACCCTAACGAAAAAGGCGTCGAGCTAACGACATTAAACAAGCGCTTGTTGGGAGGCAACCCAACTTTGTAAGTCCATTTATTGTTTTTAATTAATATTGTGTTAGCACTTTTGGTTAAATTAGTACTTCATTTTATTGTGGAAGTTTCTTTTGTATCACTCTTGTTTAATTTCAATTCTCAGATGATTGATAATGATTCATAGTTGTGATCAAAAGCGCAAAGCCAAGGTACAAGTTTCCAGTTTTTATAGGTTTTTACTCGAATATGAAACGAGTACTTTGTGCAAATTTCATTTCATTTAATTCTTCGCAATAATATATTTATTTTTGAACCACTTAGTACTAGCTAAAAGTGAGGAAACCTCAAGTGTTTGTACATATGCAAGGAGACCGGAATTTATTGTTTAACTCAATTGTGTTATTTTAAATCCAATAATTGTTTTAAATTGTGTGAAGGCATGGAAGTGATCAAGGCACATTTTTTGTTATTGAGTGAAACATACTTGACCACAAATAGCCTACCTTGTGAGAAGAGCGAGTATTTGCTAACCCTCTTGAACCAAATGAATCGGAGTCCTCAATTATGAACTGTCAATTCATAAGCACAATGCTTGATGAATTTGCCATTAAACTTTTCAAGATCCAGTTTATTTTTGACGCACTTTAGGACTCTGATATGTTTTTAATTGTTGAACCCTAAACTTTCATTGTTTATTTGTCCCTTTTGCCTTAGAGTAAGGGAACATTCAAATAGGGTATATTTTGATTCAAGTTGGGGAGAGAAGGTAGATGTAAATCTTTTGTCAAGTACAATGGTGTAATTTTATCTTTGATCAAGACAACATGGTGTTGTAAATACAAAAGAGAAAAAGAAAAGAAAACAATGTGTGCATGAAAAGAAAAAGAAAAAGAAAAAGAGAAAAAGAAAGAAAACTCCAAAAAGAGAATAAGTTGTCAAGATCAAAGTGTATCATGTGTAAACACCAAGGGTTTGAAATAATTGGTAGGGAAGGTTGTGAATTTTAATGGTTGATACAAGGAATGTTCCTCTTTGATAGGCTTTTTGATTTCAATTGCCCCACATATGACATTTCTTTTGTAGCCAAGCCAAGTTATAACCCCCAAAGACCTTTTGATCCATGTTTTTATACCTTTTGAAATGATATTTGGATGGACGCATAACTTGATTGGAATGTTAACTTGATTTTCGGATGTGTGTTCAAAACCCTCATTCATATGTTTTCAATTGTTTATCTACTTGCAAAGAAGTGTGTTAGGTGTGGTTCGTAAGTAAATATATTATTGTTTTGAAATATTTGACATGAACTTTGTACTTAGGACTCATCTCATGTTAGTAGTAGAATTTTAGATTAGTTGGAAACTGAGACTTGCTCGCGCATTCACTTTTAAATCATTCATCTGAAAATTTTTGTTTCGAATTGTTTGACACCATGTTGAAAACCTTGTCCAAAGCCTTGTAAGTTTCCTTTTTGATTGATTTATTTGAGGAAAAACAAAAAGCCAAGTTAGGGAGAGTGATAAGTGCTCAAAAGTGGCATTTTAGTGACTTGTTTTGCAAGATTTCCCATGGAAAACTCCAATATTATGCAAATATGTCATTTATGCTTTTGAACCTTATTCTCCCCTTTTTTGTGCAGGAAAATACAAGCAAGGATCAAGAATTGTCAAAATTCAAAGAATTTTGCTATTAGCGTGTTCCACGCTATTAGCGTAATTGGTCATCATTACTTGCGCCATTGCAAAGCATACAAGAAAACAACTGAAATTGTTTGAAGCTCTTGCTATTAAATTGATCATCACTGAAGGCTCTTTTTACCTTCTTTGTAGTGTAAATCAATTCTCTTTGTTATCTCTTTTAAAGATAACTTCTTCTTCTCCCTCTTCTGTTTGATTCTCAAACATTCAAACTTCTCACAAATTGTAATCAAGTCTCATCTAGCTTTAGGGGTACTAAAGTGTTAGTTTGAGCAAAGGTTGTAAAAGTCTAAGTGGTTAACTTAGCAACAAGGTTCAAGTCTGCTGAGGCTTAGAGAATACAGAGTTGTAAGTGTTCAGATGAGCACATATTGTAAGGTGTAGGATTTGAAAGGTTATCTCAAGCATCATAGTGGAAACTCTCACAAGATTGTGAGGAGTGGACTAACCCACATTGGGTGAACCACTATAAATCTCTATGTGTTTATTCTCTCTTCCCTATACTCTTTACTTACTGCAAACACAAACACACACACACACACACACATTTATCTCTGTGTATCTAATTTTACGATTTTGTTTTATTAGTTTAATGTGTATCTAATTAATGTTTATCTATACATTAAGTACGTTACATAAATTGAAAAGAAATAAAAATGGATAAATTAACTCTATTTGAAATTTATAACGCAAACTTAGACTTTTATACAGACTAATAGGCCAGAACAGACTTTTAAAAAGGTCAGATCAGACGTAAAATAAAGCCTTTGACAGGCATAAAAGGTCAAGGTTTAAGCGTTAGTTTTATCAACCAGACCAAACCTATTTAATCAAAACCCGATTCGACCCAGCTCATTCCCACCCTACAACCTTCACTCTCCTTTCAACCCTGGCAGCCCACCTACAACCTCAATTTTTTATGCAATATCAAGATCATCCACCTCCTCTCGTTGCAATCTATATCTCTATCAATTTTTTTATACATTGACATTGACATTGAAAGTTAATAATAATACATATAGAGTTCTTAATGAAACATATTGCAATTCAAACATCTATTAGATAAAGGAACATATTTATTTTATATATTTATTTTTAAAGGAGAGGGATGTGATAGAATATACTATTGATTAATGACAATGATAGAATATTATTGTCATTAATCAATAGTATATTTGTAATTATTTATATTTAATTTTATTTATGTATATCATTATTGATAGGTTTGACTAAACCAATTATTATTGTATATATGTCCCTTACAAACGATAAATAAGACAAGGAAAGCAATTTTACAATATAGAATACGTTACTGTTCTCCTCTTTCATGGTATCATCTGCCTTCTTTCCAGCGTGACACACAAACCGCCGCTGCCTTTCTTTTCTCAACAAAACTGTGTTTTATCTTGGTTTTTCGGGTGTCAAACATTGATTACGTTTGAACCTTTTAAACCGGTGATATCTTATTTTTTCTTGGGAAGGGAAAAAGTAAGCAAAACCCTTGAGAATCGAGGTCCGGGAGTTGTTTTCGCTACGGGAAGGTGTTAGGCACCCATAACGACTATAGTATCCTATAGGAACCGTCTTTAATTTCTACGCGCGCGCTTTATTTTTAAATGCTATGTTGAAATGTTATTTACACCTAAAGTTTGCTAAATGAAGAATTGGAGGGAGAAGAATGTTTTTGGAATTTTATTTTATTTGAATTGAAGGAATTTTGTTCCTTGCCTACGTACCCGTTTAAGGGATCAAATCCACCGTAGTTCTCTCTCAAAAAATGTTTTTTGTTTTTGTTGGTTGATTTTAAGTTTGAAAATGAAATTTTGAAGAATGGAGATTGAGAGGCCTCAAGGGCATGAGATTAGGAAATTGTGAGGTTGGATTAATGAATTGCAAAATATGGTCAAAGTATGATTAATTTTCATTGAATTTTTGATTAAGAAAATAAAAGGGAAAATTCAATGGGGTTTTGGACCCCAAGGTTTATTGTGAAAATGATTTGAGTGATGTTGTTCACATTTGTTTGGAAAATTGGTTTTTTCTAAGTATAAATCCTAGGCATTCATCTAAACATACAATCCTAAACATACATCTAAACATGCATATTCTAACTATATACCTAAAGTGGTGTGTGTGCATGTGTCGGTGCTTGTGTCGGTGTACATCATTAAAGTCCATTGTCCTTTACATCATACCCTAGATACATTCTATGGCCTCTTTGCCAAGAAATTAAAAGCATGAAAGTAAAATATTACAAGAATTCCTAAACCTTTACATTCTAACTTTGGTACAAATTAAATTGCAAGAAAAATGGAGATGAATATGGGATGAAATGGAGATGCTTATGATGAATATGAAACATGAAGTGAGAAGGTTAGTAGCATAAGGCAATATCAAAAGAAATAAAGCAAGAAAGACACTATAACATAAAGGATGGAAAACAAACCAAAATAAAGGCAAAATGGGTGCAAACATGATTAAAATTTGTTCATAGAATGCAAGAACCATATGACCTATAATTCTCACATTCCAATATATTTTTTAAAGGTTTAGAATCAAGTCTTGGAATGGGAATTAAGGCAACATGATTTACTTGGCACTTTAAAACAAACTCCAAGCATATTTGCATTATTTAACTACACAACTAACTTGTAAGCTAAGTAACCTACTAAGATTCACAATTATGCAACAATATTAAACACAAACAGTAGCTAAAATCCTATGAACTCAAGTGGTATAGGTCACCAATATTCATCAAGCAATTTGGATTAAAATCAAGCAAAGTTTCATTCATTTTTAGCACAAAATACCACAAAATAGTAGGAAAATTAGCACCTTATTTTTTAACCAATTTTAATATGTAAAAAATTATCACAAAATGCTACCAAACTATCAAGAAACCTATATGCATTTTTTGGAATTTTTTAAAGGGTTTTGGACTAAAAGTGCAAGAAAATTACTAATTCTAACAAAAACAAGAAAAAAACTATATATATTTTTTATCAAAATTTATTATGCAAAAATGTTAGAAAAACACCTAAAAACCACCAAGAAATCATGAAAATATATTTTGGAATTTTTGTAAAAGGTTTTGATGCACAAGAGGTGCGGGAAGCAAAGTCCAGTGGTGCAACTAGTAGGAAATAGGCCAAAAACGAAAAAACCAGCAAAAAGGACCCAGGCCCAGGGTTCCTGATGGATCTTGGACCCCCCAACAGCCTCAGAGGCGTTGGATTGATCCAGCTCCTAGGAAACCCTAAATCCAAAGGTCAGGAATGCAGGGCGCATGATAAGCTCAGATAGACACACAACAAGAATGAATCAGGACCACACATCTAATCTGAATGCAAGATCAACGGCTGATACAATATCCAGGAGTGAACCAGACCGGTTCACATGAACCAATCCGGTTCACACCTGTATAAAAACAAATAGGACCGGTCTAAATCATTTCCAACCCTAATCCCTCTTTCTTCTCTTCGTTCTCTCGTCCTCTCATCCTAACCCTAACGGCGCCGTTCATCTTCTTCCTACCACTCATGGATTCAACCACGTATAACAAACAAAACCACACACCTACATAGCCTGGTCAAAACGTTTACGAATCTTGGTCCTTTTTCGAAGAGAATCCATTCGAGATGCTTCGATGTTGTTGCCTTTTGAAGGAAACCGTTTGAAACGTTTCGATCTAAGCATCTTTCCATGGAATCAGTATGAAACGTTTCGATTCTTGCTACTTTTTGACGAAAATCATTTGAAATGGCTCGATCTGGATACTTTTTGTTTAGAAATACTTCGATCTGGATATTTTTTGAAGAAAACCATTCGAAATATTTTAAACTTGGTGTCTTCTTGAAGAACACCGTTTAAAACGTTTCAATCCAGATTTTTCGAAGGAAGTTGTTTGAATCACTTTAAACTTGATGTTTTTTTGTGGAAAATTGAATCGAAACGTTTCAAACCACACTGATTCGAACAGATTCTATCCTAATTCTTCGCAAGTTCGAAGCGTTTTGGATTTTGAGGCTTTCTTGGAACTGAAACCCTAATTTGATTCGTTAATGATGAAATTACTTTCTGAATTGAAAGATAAACGGTGAATCTTCATGATTTTGTGTTTTTAGGGTTTCAATTTTCGACTTGTTCGAATTTTTTAAGCTTTTCAATCGGATTCACCGTTCATCTTTCAACACAAAGCTTCGATGATGATTATGAGAAAGTTCTTTTGTGTGTTTACCTGAATTACTTGGAGACTTGAACAAGTGGATCCTTGCGAGCTTTTGATCCCTCTGGTAAGCTTTGAAACCGAAAATAAATCGGTATTCAATCTTCTTCTTCTTCGAACTGGTTTGATTCTTCTTCAATCTCTCTTCTTCTCTTCCTCAAATCTTCTTGTGATCGTCCTTTGGACTTGAATTGCAAGAAAGCGAAGGAAAACCGTTCAATGATGATGATTTTCGTAGAAAATCTCTGAGAACGAACCAAACTCAAAAGAACTTTGTTGAATTTAACGCCTCCGTTTTGATTTTCCAAAAGTTCATATTGATTCTGTATGTTTGATGATGAATTTGGTGGAACTGGTACGTAATTGAGAATTTGTGCGGTGGTTTTTGATTCTGTTGTGGCGGTTTTGGATTCTGTTACGGTGGTGATTGAATTCTGTTACGGTGGTGACTTGGGAGAGAGAAATTCTGTTAGAGTTTCTCTGATGATGATGTGTCCTTGAGTAATTGGGAAAAATTCTGACTTTGACTTGAGTTGGCAGGGCTTTATAGGTGCCATGTGTGCCACTGGACGAATGGGAAACTGCCACCTGGACTTGGACTAAGGTTCGAAGAGAATGACTGGATTTGGACTTGGGCCTTTTTGCAATTTTGGAAAACCTGAAGGACTGTTCTGCAAACTAAGAAAACTAAAGGGACAAAAACTGAAAAATGGAAAAGAGGACTTAATTGCAATTAAAAAAACTTAAAAAGAAAATTGAAATAAGAAGGACTATTATGCAAAAAAATGCGAAATTAAAGGCCTAAAAAGAAAATTAAAAGGGACTTGAATGAAATTTTGGACACTTTGGACTTAGAAAAAAAACTAAAAATAAAATTGGAATAAAAAATGGTAACTTGACTAAACGTAAAGTGAAACGTCTAAAATTTGACAAAACGGACTAAAACGAACCAATGGCTTAAATGAGGTACTTTAAAGTAACCTCTCTCTGCCGAAATTTCGTGTGAAATGACCAAAACGCCCCTGGGGCTAAAATGACTGAAAATGACTCAGATACAAGTTTTAAAATGGATTTTTAACAGGAAATTAAAACAAAAGTTCATTTAAACCAACTTGAAGGACTCAGAGACAATTTTTAAGATTTGAACAGAGTCTTGACACTTGAAAAGACTAAAATGCCCCTAGGGGCAAAACTGACTCAAAATGACTTCAAATGCAACTTTTGAAATGAATTCTGACATAAGGTTGAAACAAGGACTTATACAAACCAATTTAAAAGACTCAAACAATTTTCAAGGATTAAAATGAGTTGAATGCAGGAAATGACTAAAATACCCTTCTATGTGAATTTTGCAAATAACATTGAAATAAAATGCAGAGAAAGATGCAAATGATCAGAGATAGTTCACATGACTTATAATGCAAGAAAAGAAGGTTTGAATGAGTATTTTTAGGTCCAAAATTAGGGTATAACAGCTGCCCCTATTTAAGTTTCTTTGTCCGGAGAGTCAAGAGACGAAGTCTTTGATTTGACGGGACGAAGATACTTAAATATTAACATTTGCACTGTTTTTGGACATAAAAATACGTTTTTAGGTTTTCAAAACATGAACGCCATGCAACATTTTGATTATGAATGCAAGACAAACAACTGGAGTCTATGGAACATGTCGTGTCACTGGGGATTCAGATAAACACTGACAGGGTAGACAAACCAGGAATAGAAAATAGGGTACAAGTTGTTCTTTGGGTCGAACTAGCCACTTGACTGAGGAAAACAAAACCAGAGATAGGTGCAAGCTGTTCTTGGAATCGAACTTGGCACTTGACCGGAAACGTAGCCACATAGACAAATACAAGCGGTTCTTTGGATCGAACTTGACACTTGATCGAAGATACAAACAGATGGACAGACACAAACTGTTCTTTTTGGATCGAACTGGCCGTTTGGCTGGAGACATAGACAAAAGGGTTGATACAAGTTGTTCTTTGGATCGAACTTGCTTGTTGGATTATCACCACATCATGTGGGAGGGTGCAAACTGTTCTTTTTAGATCGAACTTGCCATTTGACCGATAATAAAGCATAAGCTGGGTACAAACTGTTCTTCATATCGAACTTGCCGTTTGTCCGGAAGCATAGGTGTATAAGCAGGTACAAGTGGTTCTTTTTGGATCGAACCTGGCGCTTGACCAGTAACAAGATACAAATTGAAAGTCTGGCTTAACAAGATACCAATTGAGGGTAAATTGTTATTGACTTGATTTGTAAATAGACATGACCATTTTGGTTGGCCCAAGAGTGAATTGAGAGTGAATTGACATTGATTTGAATTGAAAGTTGACATTGAAAGAGAGATTGAGAGTTGAGATTGAGCAGAGACATAGACATAGACATTGGATTGAGAGTTGAAATTGAAAGAGACATTGGAAATCGGAATTGAGTTGAAAGTTGAAATTGACATTGACATTGGATATTGATATTGACATTTGACATTGAAAGTTGACATTGACATTGAAATTGACATTGACATTGGATATTGACATTGACATTGGAGTTTGACATTGACATTGGAGTTTGACATTGACATTGAAATTGGATTGAAATTGGAATTGAAATTGGAGATTGACATTGAAATTGGAATTGAGATTGCTTCGAATTTGACATTGAATTGGAATTGAAATTGGAGATTGACATTGGGATTGAAATTGGAGATTGGAAATTGCTTCGAATTTGTCAGTTGAAATTGAATTGAATTTGACATTGGAATTGGAATTGAATTTGAAATTGAATTTGACAGTTGACAGTTGGATATGCAACATGTATGCATGGTATAGCAAGATTATTGGATGTATGAGCACATAAAATGCATGATTATGCATGTATGAATGCTTGAAATGCATGATTGGCTTGTAATTTGACAGAGAAAGTTTCACAGGGATAGACAAAACATTGGAAGTTTGGGCACGTAGTGGCTCGTGCTGCAACATATTCGCAGGGGAAAACCTCTTTGGAGAGACCGTCGTTGAGACGTATCAAAACCATGGCTGAGGGCAATAAAACTTGTAAAGGAGGGACCTTTGGAAAGTCCTTGGATACAGGTCGCCGCTGCTAGGCGTGTCAGTGCTGGGTAAACATTGGATGTTCGCATCTGTGGTCAATGCTTTTCAATATTTCATTCTTTCATTTTTCATTTTCAAACCCCATTTTTGCCTGAACCGCCCTTTCGGGTTTTCGATTCACCGGGGAATAAGATTCTTTTCATTGCCCCGTTTTTGCCTGAATTGCCTTCATAGGTTGTCAATCAGCGGGGTGCTCATTTTTGCCTAAGCCGCCCTTTCGGGTTTTCAACTTAGCGAGCTTTTTATTTTCATTTTCATTTTTCTTTTCATTTTCATTCTGTTTTTTCATTCTTGCCATTGACCACAGATCATCCTGGGGAGTAACCTGCTTGTAACATGTATTGAAATAGACATTGACATTCATTTATTCATGCATGTTTCATTGAAATGTACCCTATTGCTCAGGTTTGCTTTCAAAATAGACAGAAAAAAGATTTTTTAATTTTCAAAAATGTTTGTTTCAGACATTGACATTATCAAATAGAAAGAAATTGTTTTGTATATAGCATTGAAAGTTAGAAAGGAAAAATAGAGTTTCAAACAATAGAAAGGCTCAAATTGATGTAGAAGAGTGAGAGTCAGCCGAGGGCATGACTTCACGGATTTACAAAGCTTGGAAAATGGTAATTTTATTGGGTGGTGATACATTGAACACGATGACCGCTACATTTCATAGAAATTTTGAATTCACAAGTACAGAAGCCTCTGATGAAGAAAATCATTGACAGTTGCAGATGCCACAAGGGGTGATGGTGATTTGCCAGATATAGTTACTTGTCTTTTATTGTCAACCTCATTTTTGCATGAACCGCCCTTTCGGGTTTTCGGCTCAACGAGGCGCTCATTCTTGCCTGAGTTGCGTGCAATCTCAGCGAGCTCTTTCATATTCATTTTTTTTTTCCCTAGCTTTTGCCTGGATCGCCCTTTCGGGTTTTCGATCCACCGGGAAGCGCATTTTTGCCTAGGCCGTCCTTTCGGGTTTTCGACCTACCACGTTGTTCTTTTCTTTTTAGACAAAGTATTTCTTGACTATATCGGCATTAACAGGATTTGGGAGTTCAACACCATCCATGTGTGTAAGAATCAAAGCACCACCAGAGAAAGCCTTCTTGACGACATAGGGACCTTCATAGTTAGGTGTCCACTTGCCCCTTGGGTCGGGTTGCTGACTTATCCTTCTTTTCAATACAAGTTCGCCTTCCTTGAATTCTCGAGGTCGGACTTTCTTGTCAAAAGCATTCTTCATTCGTACTTGATACAACTGTCCATGAGTCATGGCATCCATACGTTTCTCTTCAATCAGATTCAATTGATCATACCGACTTTGACACCATTCAGCCTCAGTTAACTTTGCTTCCATGATTACTCGAAGAGATGGAATCTCCACTTCCAGAGGGAGAACTGCTTCCATACCATATACCAGAGAGAAAGGAGTTGCCCTGGTTGAACTGCGTACTGTAGTACGATAACCATGCAAGGCAAAAGGTAGCATTTCATGCCAGTCTTTGTAAGTAGTGACCATCTTCTGAACAATCTTCTTGATGTTCTTGTTAGCGGCCTCAACTGCACCATTCATCTGAGGTCTATAAGGAGAAGAGTTGTGATGTTCAATTTTGAATTCTTCACATAAAGCTTGCATCATGCTATTGTTCAAATTGGAACCATTGTCAGTGATGATTTTATTGGGAACACCGTATCGACAGATGATGTTATTCTTGATGAACTTCACAACCACTTGCTTGGTCACATTTGCATAGGAAGCAGCTTCAACCCACTTGGTGAAATAGTCAATTGCCACTAGAATGAAACGATGTCCATTGGAAGCTTTTGGCTCAATTCTTCCGATCATGTCAATGCCCCACATAGAGAAGGGCCATGGGGAAGATATAACATTGAGGGCATGTGGAGGCACATGAATCTTATCAGCATAAATTTGACATTTGTGGCATCTCTTGGCATGTTTATGGCAATCACGCTCCATAGTTATCCAGTAATAGCCGGCTCTTAACAGTTTTCTTGACATGGTGTGACCCGAAGCATGGGTCCCAAAGGTACCGTCATGTACATCATGCATCAACTTCTCAGCTTCTTGTTTGTCAACACATCTCAACAAGACCATGTCATAGTTCCTCTTGTATAGGATTTCTCCGTCCAGAAGGAATCTACTAGCCCATCGTCTCAAGGTCTTTTTATCCCTGTTGGAAGCACCAGGTGGATATTCACGATTCCGCAAGAATTGTTTGATGTTGTAATACCAAGGCTTTTTATCATTCACATCTTCATCAGCTTGATTGGGCATATTTTCAATGGTAAACACATGAGCGGGTCTATCAAGACGCTGCACCTTGATCACGGGAACATCATTCCAGTGATTGACACGAAACATGGAAGACAAGGTAGCAAGAGCGTCAGCCATCTGGTTTTCATCCCGAGGGATGTGGTGCAGCTCAACCTTTGTAAAGTATGTCAACAGACGTCTTGCATAGTCACGGTAAGGGATCAGCTTCTCATGATGAGTCTCCCATTCACCTTTTATCTGATTAATAACAAGTGCAGAATCTCCGTAGATGTCAAGGTGCTTAATTCTCAGGTCAAAGGCTTCTTCAATGCCCAAGATGCATGCTTCATATTCAGCTATGTTGTTTGTGCATTCAAAAGTTATTCGAGCAGTGAAAGGAATGTGGTGCCCCTGCGGAGTTACAATGATGGCTCCAATTCCTTTACCATAAGCATTAACAGCACCATCAAACACCAATCCCCACTTGCTATTGGGATCCGGCCCTTCATTGATCAGTGGCTCTTCCCAGTCTTTTGCTTTCAGATACATGACCTCTTCGTCAGGGAAATCAAACTTAATCGGCTGGTAATCATCAAGAGGCTGACAAGCAAGATACTCAGCAAGGACACTTCCTTTGATTGCTTTCTGAGCTTTGTACACAATATCATATTCAGACAACAACATTTGCCAACGCGCAATCTTTCCAGTAACAGCAGGCTTCTCAAAAATGTACTTGATTGGATCCATTCGGGATATCAACCAAGTTGTATGATTCACCATATAATGACGCAGGCGTTTGGCAGCCCAAGCTAAAGCACAACAGGTCTTTTCAAGCATTGTATACCGAGTCTCACAGTCGGTGAACTTCTTGCTCAGATAGTAGATAGCATGCTCTTTCTTACCAGTCTCATCTTGTTGACCGAGAACACAACCAACTGAATCATCTAACACTGACAAGTACATAATCAAAGGCCTTCCTTCCACTAGTGGGACAAGGATAGGTGGTTCCAACAGGTATTCTTTAATGCTATCAAAAGCTTCCTGGCATTCATCATTCCATACAACAGGCTGATTCTTTCTGAGCAATTTGAAAATTGGACCACAAGTAGTGGTCATGTGAGATATGAATCTTGAAATGTAGTTCAGACGTCCGAGGAAACTTCTGACTTGCTTCTCAGTTTGAGGGGCCGGCATCTCTCTGATAGCTCGGACTTTGTCAGGGTCAACTTCAATGCCTCTTTGGCTGACAATGAAGCCTAGCAACTTTCCAGATCTTACACCAAATGTGCACTTGTTAGGATTCAACCGCAGCTTGTACTTTCTCAGTCTTTCAAACATCTTTTTCAAATACACAACATGCTGCTCTTCATCACTTGACTTCACAATCATATCATCAACATATACTTTGATCTCTTTGTGAATCATATCATGAAACAGAGTGGTCATACCCCTTTGATAGGTAGCACCAGCATTTATCAAGCCAAACGGCATCACTTTATAACAGAACGTTCCCCACGGAGTGATGAAGGACGTCTTTTCTCTATCTTCAGGTGACATTCGTATCTGATTATAACCAGAGAAACCATCCATAAAGGAGAACACTTTGGATTGAGCAGTACTGTCAACAAGTACATCAATATGAGGCAATGGGAAGTTGTCTTTCGGACTGACTTTATTCAAATCTCTGTAATCAACACACATTCGAACTTTCCCATCTTTCTTTGGTACTGGTACAATATTGGCAATCCATTCAGGATATTCAGCTGTCATGAGGAAACCCGCATCAATTTGTTTTTGTACTTCAGCCTTGATTTTAAGAGCCAGGTCTTGTCGGTATCCGGTGTTCCACAATCTTGGGATCTAGTCCCGGCATATCTTCATAGGACCATGCAAAGACGTCTGGATAATCATGGAGAAGCTGAGTAATCTTTCTTTTCACTTCTGGCTCAAGTGCAGCACCAATCTTGATCTCTCGCTTGTTCTCTTCAGTGCCCAGGTTGATAAGCTCAATCTCTTCCTGGTGAGGCTGAATGGCTCTTCTTTCTTGCTCAAGTAACCGAGTGATCTCATACGGTATCTCTTCATCGTCATCATCCTCATCTTCAGCTTCATATACAGGGAATTCAAAATTTGGAGGAACCATAGGGTCACTGTGTTCAACGGGTTTATTATGGTTCAATCTGCATAATATGATTGGGATGATTTTAGAAAAAAGTTTTTCATGCAGATTTTTGAAATTAATAAGAAAAGACAGATGTTTTGGTTTTTTCTGGCATTACCATTATTTCCAAGAAAAAGGCACTAAAAAGTAAAAAACAAAGAGTCGTGAGAAAGACGACAACTTTTTATTGATTAACGGCAATGCCGAAACAAACACGCCCTTACAATGGTATCACTTTCGCCTTGGGCAGAGCGAAATGATTGTTATTTTGAAAACAAAAGACATGAGCAACAAAACACATTACATGGAAGCATGCATGACTAAGGGAACCTCAATGGCCTCCCAATTTCTCACAGTGCCTCCTGGTATAACAAATGTTGGCACATGACTACTTCCAGCAGCATCTTCAGCAATAGCATTGATGAACCCAGCACTGTAGAAGGTTCCCTTTGAAACAGCAGAGGTTGGGGAGAATCCAAGGCCCTCTTTACGCTTGTTTTCCAGAATCTGAATCACTTTGCCCCAGCCAGCAGCTTGTCCTTCCCGAACAGCCTTCTGGGCATCTTTCAGTGAAGCCATGCTAGTACCAGCCCTCCGGGGCTCCGCTCTTTCAACAGTTAAGCCTTGAAACGACGTCCCTTCAGCGGACCCTGCTTCAACACAAGAGAAAGATGACACTTGGCTGACTAGATATGCTTCCTCACCATGCACAGTGACAATCTTACCATTCCTCATGAACTTAAGTTTCTGATGCAAAGTAGAAGTGACTGCTCCAGCGTCGTGGATCCACGGTCTACCGAGAAGACAACTGTAGGAAGCATTGATGTCCATGACTTGGAAGGTAATCTGAAAGGTCTCAGGACCAATGGTAATTGGTAAGTCCACTTCCCCGAGAACATCTTTGCGGGATCCATCAAAAGCTTTAACCAGATAGCTGCTACCTCTCAGAGAAATTCCATGATGACTTAATTGCCTTAGTGTGGATTCAGGCAATACATTCAGAGACGATCCAGTGTCTACCAACACATTAGATATCATGTCAGATCCACAATGTACTGAGATATGTAGAGCCAAGTTGTGGTGTTTCCCTGCTTCGGGGAGTTCATCGTTACCAAATCCTAAGTTGTTGCAGGCGGTAATATTACTCACTATCCCATCAAACTGATCCACAGAGACTTCGTGGTCAACATAAGCTTGCTCTAGTATCTTCATCAACACCTTCCTGTGAGCTTCCGAGCTCATGAGCAGAGACAAGATGGATATCTTTGATGGGGTCTGTAGCAGCTGGTCAACAATCTTATAGTCACTTTTCTTGATAAGCCTCAGGATTTCATCCAGATTGGACTCTTCAATAGATTGGCCTGACGGGCCGGGGTTCTTGTCAACAGGAGGAGCAACTGGCGGAATTATTGTGGCAATGGGCGTGACCACCTTCTTTTGAAACAAGGGTGGACGGACCTTTCCGCTTCTCAGAGTTGTAATTTCACTGGCAACATTGTCAACTGTAGCTGGGGATACCAGAGGGACTTCTACTCCATTCTCAATCATGGTTGCATTGTACTTGTAGGGAATTGCTTTGGTAGAGGTATAAGATACCGGACCAGGTAACCTGATCACCAAAGGCTCAACATTCTTTGCACTTTCAACAGGAGAGTCATGAAATACTGGGATGATCACACATACATCACTAGCAATCAAGTGTTTGTCATCCATCAGTCCCTGGATATCACCTTGCACCACATAACAACCCATGGGATTTTGCAGACATTCTGAACAGGAAGCATGATCATGATTGAACAGAGAAGCCTGGCAGAGCTTGACATCTAACGGTACCAAGGGAGTAACGACATTGCGGACATCCAACATAGGATCCTCTTGAGGAACGGGGACCCCTTCAAAAGCCTCAATCATATTGACAGCAGCGTGGTTTGGAAGCGGGTTGTCAAGAACATGAGGAACACTGTTCTCAAAAGTCAACCGTCCCTTTTCTATCAGGTCTTTCACAATATATTTCAGAGCAAAGCAACCTTCAACATCATGGCCTTGAGCACCCTGATGGAATTCACATGTCAGATCCTGTCAGAACCTGGGAGGCAATGGATTAGGCGGAGGCTTGCCTGGTCTGGTGACGCAGTGTCCCTTGGCCAGTAGAGTGGGGAGCAGCTCACCATACCGCATTGGTATTGGTGGAAAAGAAGGTTTGGGTCGGGGACCCTGTTGTTGCTGCCGTTGCTGTTGAGCAGGAGGCTGTTGTTGTACTTGTTGAGCAATGGCGTTAACGGGCACTGGTGGTTGACCCGGTGGCAGAGGATATTGCTGGTAGAATGGCGGGAAGAAAGGATGCTGAGAGTATTGCATGTAGTGATAAGGCAGAGGTAGTTGCATGGCTGCTGCAGACGGGTTACCAGATACCATCCCTACGTCAGATTCTTTCCTCTTATGATGACCATTACCGTATTTCTTCGGTGCACTGGATGAAGATTCACCCTTCTCAAGGACAATAATACCATCTCGGACAGCCTCCTCTAGGCGAGTCCCCATTGTAACCATATCAGAGAAGTTGTTTGGGGCAGAGACTATCATTCTCTCCTTATATTCCTTCTTCAGAGTCTTCAGGAATGTCTGTGTTAATTCTTCCTCATCAAGTCGAGGAGAAACACGGGCAGCTGCCCCTCTCCACCTCTGAGCATATTCACGGAAGGTTTCATCTGACTTCTGAGACAAAGATTTAAGAGAGTCCCTATTTGGCTTCAGACGGGTATTGAATTCATATTGACCTTCAAAAGCAGCAGCGAGTTCCTCAAAAGTAGGGATGTTGTCTTTGCTCAAACTAGTGTACCAATCTGCTGCATCATCTGTCAAACTACTCTGGAAGCAATGGATCATTAGTGCATCATTGTCGGCGTAATTAGCCATCTTTCGGACATACCGGATAACATGGTTGTGTGGACAAGAAGTTCCATTGTATTTGTCAAATTCTGGCTCTTTGAATTTCTTAGGAACCTCAAATCGGGATACCAAGCATAGGTCACGAGCTTTAGCAGGAGCACCATTGCTTCCCCGGCTAGCCTTGACCTCACGGAGTTCTCCGGCCAACTCCCTCAACTGTCTCTTCATAGCTTCTATTGCGGGATCTTGTCCACGCGGAGTATCAACATCAATCACCTGTTGCACAGTGTGTACAATAGGGTCGGTAACAACGGTAGTCACCTGAGGCATAGCAGTGGACACAGGAATCTGTCATTGACCAGCAAAACCAGAGGTACCAACAGCAGTATTAGGAGAATAGAAAGGTGGGAGTCCATAAGGACGGCCATTGGGCATAACAAAATGAGCATCAGTAGCCACAGTAGACAGTGGGATAGAGGGAATCACCTCAGTAGTAACTGGAACAGAAGTGGCTGGTTGTTCCTGTGCAGCCATCATAGTGGACATAGCGTCATGAGCCTTAGCCAAGTCTTCTTTCATAGCAGCCAACTCGGCACGGAGCTGAGCATTTTCTTCTTCAAAGTTAGCCATCATCCTTCTCTTGTGAAATCTTGTTTGATGAATTCTATCTGGTTGGTAGACTTTGCGAACACGAGCCACTTTTCAGACTGCGGCGGACAAAACCAGGAGGCAGCACGAGAGAAGTTTTTTTGTGACCAATGAATGCATATGATGCATGAAATGTGTCAATGCATATGCAAAAAGACTCTTTTTGTGTTATCGAAGGGTTTTAGACAGATTAGAAACTTGTAAACATTACTAACAACAATTAACATGAACGGGAAACAAACAACCAACATATAGTTTTACAAGACAATTTCCACATAAACAAATGGAAATAACAACAGGAAAAAGAAATCCTCAAGCATAGGAAGTGGAAGCATCATCCTCAGACTCAGACTCATAGCTGCAGTATCGTGCATAGAAGTCACGTGCACCCCTAGCCCTCTTGGAGTCCCTCATGAGCAACCTATCTTTCTCTTCAATCTCTCTTTTGGCCTTAGCTAACTCTTTCTTCAGTGTCAAGACCTCATGAGTCTGCTGCTCATCCTTTCCATCCAAAGTCATGATCAAGTTCTCAGCCTCATAGTATCTAGCCCTCCACTGATGCTTCTCCCGGCTCTCCATAGCTAGATGCTCCTGATACATCTCCTGGGTAGGTGGGAGTAGAGGCAAAGGCATGGTAGGAATAGATGCAGACACATATCTCATAGAGGGGTAAGGCATACCAACCTCCTCAGCTTGGTTTATCACCCACTGTGTATAGGCCCTATGAGCAACACCGGACCTTACACCCATATGCTTCACCTCTTTCTTCTGAAGCTTAGACCAAGCTTCCATGAAATCCTCTCTAATTCCCGTGGGAGCATTGGAGTAATGAAAGAAGTAAGGAGCTGTAGCAAGATTGATGGGTTTATCTTTCATCGGGAAACCAAATTGTCGCAAGGCAAGCTCCGGGTTGTAGTTGATTCCACCCCGGGTACCAAGAAGAGGTACATTAAGAAGCTTTCCACCACCAAAGATGATTTCCTTGACCCTAGAAGCGGGAGTGAGCCAAACCACTTCATTAGGAGTGAGAGCCATAATCCTCTGCGAAATAGACCAATTCTCCGGATTGTCGTGAAAAGACTTCGGAAGGTGTGAAATAAACCACCTATAGAGAAGAGGCACACAACAAAGGATGTATCCACGACCCTTGCCGGAACGATCGTGAATAGCATGATATGTGTCAGCTAGCAAAGTAGGAACCGGATTCTTGGAGTGGAAGATCATAATAGCATTCATGTCCACGAAGTCATCAAGATTTGGAAAGAGAATAAGCCAATAAATGAGAAGTGCAAGAATAGCCTCGAGAGTGTCCTGACAAGTGGCATTGAGGTTGGCTTTCCCAAGAAGATACTCTGAAGTGAACCCTCGGATACGTGCCTTAGTGACAAGATTCTTGGAGACATCAGTGGTCTTGAGATAGAGATCCTTAGCAATAACCAATGGAGGAGGAGGATTCTCAAGTCCCGAGAAAGGTACCCCCTTAGCAATAGATAGATCCATCAAATGAGAATAAGCCTCTAGAGTAGGCATCAACTGAAAGTCTGGGAAAGTAAAGCACCGATACCCCCGATCATAGAATTGCACTAGAGTGTGCACAAGCTTCTCATCCACATTAGTCTGGAGAATAGGAAGTAAAGCCCCATAACGGTGTCGGAAACCAGTCGGATCCTCAATCTTGAGTGCCAAATCTCTCAAACTAGCCAAATCCACTTCCTTGAACTTGTAGGACTTAGTCATCTTCATTCCTACAATGTTTACAAATTCAACTTGTCTAAGCCCTTCGATAACAATGCATGGAAAAAGTTTATGCATGTATGCATGTATGCATGAATGCATGATTATGTTCAAGTTCAGAGAAAACATGGTGGGTTGAAGTTCAAAGTCGAGGAGTCATGGGTGGACACGGCGTCCGGTGAAACTAGGGCTTTAGGATAATAGTAACCGGGTTCTAAAAAGGTTCCCAAGTTGCAACCTCTCCGACGTATCTCATGGTGTCACGAGACAACACTCGCTCCATGATTATACGCGGAAGGTCTAACTTGAGTGTAGTATCGCGTGACGACTAAAACTCGAGACAACACTCGGTTTAGCCTCCGCACTACGTCCTAGAAAATGGCCATGGATGGGTTTGGTTATCTACGGTTCATAGCGTCATAGAACAATTAGAAGTAAAGTGCCTAAACGCGACAACACGCGCCGACAACATTACCCCCAAAATGCCTCAGCTATGTGGGATTGATCGCATAATCCAAAACACGAGGCAACCCCCGGAATGAATTGTCGATTATATCCCCCCTAAATCCTAAGTTCACTCAGCCCGGGTGCAGGACTTTTGATATTCTCACCCCACACGTTTGCAAGAAATTAAACATTTATTCACATAGGAAAGCAAGTAAAGGAAACAAGTAAAAAGAGCGCAAGCGTGGAAATAAAGACTAGGCGTAACTCTCGAATCTCCCCAGTGAAGTCGCCAGCTGTTTTATCTTGGTTTTTCGGGTGTCAAACATTGATTACGTTTGAACCTTTTAAACCGGTGATATCTTATTTTTTCTTGGGAAGGGAAAAAGTAAGCAAAACCCTTGAGAATCGAGGTCCGGGAGTTGTTTTCGCTACGGGAAGGTGTTAGGCACCCATAACGACTATAGTATCCTATAGGAACCGTCTTTAATTTCTACGCGCGCGCTTTATTTTTAAATGCTATGTTGAAATGTTATTTACACCTAAAGTTTGCTAAATGAAGAATTGGAGGGAGAAGAATGTTTTTGGAATTTTATTTTATTTGAATTGAAGGAATTTTGTTCCTTGCCTACGTACCCGTTTAAGGGATCAAATCCACCGTAGTTCTCTCTCAAAAAATGTTTTTTGTTTTTGTTGGTTGATTTTAAGTTTGAAAATGAAATTTTGAAGAATGGAGATTGAGAGGCCTCAAGGGCATGAGATTAGGAAATTGTGAGGTTGGATTAATGAATTGCAAAATATGGTCAAAGTATGATTAATTTTCATTGAATTTTTGATTAAGAAAATAAAAGGGAAAATTCAATGGGGTTTTGGACCCCAAGGTTTATTGTGAAAATGATTTGAGTGATGTTGTTCACATTTGTTTGGAAAATTGGTTTTTTCTAAGTATAAATCCTAGGCATTCATCTAAACATACAATCCTAAACATACATCTAAACATGCATATTCTAACTATATACCTAAAGTGGTGTGTGTGCATGTGTCGGTGCTTGTGTCGGTGTACATCATTAAAGTCCATTGTCCTTTACATCATACCCTAGATACATTCTATGGCCTCTTTGCCAAGAAATTAAAAGCATGAAAGTAAAATATTACAAGAATTCCTAAACCTTTACATTCTAACTTTGGTACAAATTAAATTGCAAGAAAAATGGAGATGAATATGGGATGAAATGGAGATGCTTATGATGAATATGAAACATGAAGTGAGATGGTTAGTAGCATAAGGCAATATCAAAAGAAATAAAGCAAGAAAGACACTATAACATAAAGGATGGAAAACAAACCAAAATAAAGGCAAAATGGGTGCAAACATGATTAAAATTTGTTCATAGAATGCAAGAACCATATGACCTATAATTCTCACATTCCAATATATTTTTTAAAGGTTTAGAATCAAGTCTTGGAATGGGAATTAAGGCAACATGATTTACTTGGCACTTTAAAACAAACTCCAAGCATATTTGCATTATTTAACTACACAACTAACTTGTAAGCTAAGTAACCTACTAAGATTCACAATTATGCAACAATATTAAACACAAACAGTAGCTAAAATCCTATGAACTCAAGTGGTATAGGTCACCAATATTCATCAAGCAATTTGGATTAAAATCAAGCAAAGTTTCATTCATTTTTAGCACAAAATACCACAAAATAGTAGGAAAATTAGCACCTTATTTTTTAACCAATTTTAATATGTAAAAAATTATCACAAAATGCTACCAAACTATCAAGAAACCTATATGCATTTTTTGGAATTTTTTAAAGGGTTTTGGACTAAAAGTGCAAGAAAATTACTAATTCTAACAAAAACAAGAAAAAAACTATATATATTTTTTATCAAAATTTATTATGCAAAAATGTTAGAAAAACACCTAAAAACCACCAAGAAATCATGAAAATATATTTTGGAATTTTTGTAAAAGGTTTTGATGCACAAGAGGTGCAGGAAGCAAAGTCCAGTGGTGCAACTAGTAGGAAATAGGCCAAAAACGAAAAAACCAGCAAAAAGGACCCAGGCCCAGGGTTCCTGATGGATCTTGGACCCCCCAACAGCCTCAGAGGCGTTGGATTGATCCAGCTCCTAGGAAACCCTAAATCCAAAGGTCAGGAATGCAGGGCGCATGATAAGCTCAGATAGACACACAACAAGAATGAATCAGGACCACACATCTAATCTGAATGCAAGATCAACGGCTGATACAATATCCAGGAGTGAACCAGACCGGTTCACATGAACCAATCCGGTTCACACCTGTATAAAAACAAATAGGACCGGTCTAAATCATTTCCAACCCTAATCCCTCTTTCTTCTCTTCGTTCTCTCGTCCTCTCATCATAACCCTAACGGCGCCGTTCATCTTCTTCCTACCACTCATGGATTCAACCACGTATAACAAACAAAACCACACACCTACATAGCCTGGTCAAAACGTTTACGAATCTTGGTCCTTTTTCGAAGAGAATCCATTCGAGATGCTTCGATGTTGTTGCCTTTTGAAGGAAACCGTTTGAAACGTTTCGATCTAAGCATCTTTCCATGGAATCAGTATGAAACGTTTCGATTCTTGCTACTTTTTGACGAAAATCATTTGAAATGGCTCGATCTGGATACTTTTTGTTTAGAAATACTTCGATCTGGATATTTTTTGAAGAAAACCATTCGAAATATTTTAAACTTGGTGTCTTCTTGAAGAACACCGTTTAAAACGTTTCAATCCAGATTTTTCGAAGGAAGTTGTTTGAATCACTTTAAACTTGATGTTTTTTTGTGGAAAATTGAATCGAAACGTTTCAAACCACACTGATTCGAACAGATTCTATCCTAATTCTTCGCAAGTTCGAAGCGTTTTGGATTTTGAGGCTTTCTTGGAACTGAAACCCTAATTTGATTCGTTAATGATGAAATTACTTTCTGAATTGAAAGATAAACGGTGAATCTTCATGATTTTGTGTTTTTAGGGTTTCAATTTTCGACTTGTTCGAATTTTTTAAGCTTTTCAATCGGATTCACCGTTCATCTTTCAACACAAAGCTTCGATGATGATTATGAGAAAGTTCTTTTGTGTGTTTACCTGAATTACTTGGAGACTTGAACAAGTGGATCCATGCGAGCTTTTGATCCCTCTGGTAAGCTTTGAAACCGAAAATAAATCGGTATTCAATCTTCTTCTTCTTCGAACTGGTTTGATTCTTCTTCAATCTCTCTTCTTCTCTTCCTCAAATCTTCTTGTGATCGTCCTTTGGACTTGAATTGCAAGAAAGCGAAGGAAAACCGTTCAATGATGATGATTTTCGTAGAAAATCTCTGAGAACGAACCAAACTCAAAAGAACTTTGTTGAATTTAACGCCTCCGTTTTGATTTTCCAAAAGTTCATATTGATTCTGTATGTTTGATGATGAATTTGGTGGAACTGGTACGTAATTGAGAATTTGTGCGGTGGTTTTTGATTCTGTTGTGGCGGTTTTGGATTCTGTTACGGTGGTGATTGAATTCTGTTACGGTGGTGACTTGGGAGAGAGAAATTCTGTTAGAGTTTCTCTGATGATGATGTGTCCTTGAGTAATTGGGAAAAATTCTGACTTTGACTTGAGTTGGCAGGGCTTTATAGGTGCCATGTGTGCCACTGGACGAATGGGAAACTGCCACCTGGACTTGGACTAAGGTTCGAAGAGAATGACTGGATTTGGACTTGGGCCTTTTTGCAATTTTGGAAAACCTGAAGGACTGTTCTGCAAACTAAGAAAACTAAAGGGACAAAAACTGAAAAATGGAAAAGAGGACTTAATTGCAATTAAAAAAACTTAAAAAGAAAATTGAAATAAGAAGGACTATTATGCAAAAAATGCGAAATTAAAGGCCTAAAAAGAAAATTAAAAGGGACTTGAATGAAATTTTGGACACTTTGGACTTAGAAAAAAAACTAAAAATAAAATTGGAATAAAAAATGGTAACTTGACTAAACGTAAAGTGAAACGTCTAAAATTTGACAAAACGGACTAAAACGAACCAATGGCTTAAATGAGGTACTTTAAAGTAACCTCTCTCTGCCGAAATTTCGTGTGAAATGACCAAAACGCCCCTGGGGCTAAAATGACTGAAAATGACTCAGATACAAGTTTTAAAATGGATTTTTAACAGGAAATTAAAACAAAAGTTCATTTAAACCAACTTGAAGGACTCAGAGACAATTTTTAAGATTTGAACAGAGTCTTGACACTTGAAAAGACTAAAATGCCCCTAGGGGCAAAACTGACTCAAAATGACTTCAAATGCAACTTTTGAAATGAATTCTGACATAAGGTTGAAACAAGGACTTATACAAACCAATTTAAAAGACTCAAACAATTTTCAAGGATTAAAATGAGTTGAATGCAGGAAATGACTAAAATACCCTTCTATGTGAATTTTGCAAATAACATTGAAATAAAATGCAGAGAAAGATGCAATTGATCAGAGATAGTTCACATGACTTATAATGCAAGAAAAGAAGGTTTGAATGAGTATTTTTAGGTCCAAAATTAGGGTATAACAAACTGCCGTGCCTGTTTCTTCTTCAACAACAGGTCACCGCCGTCGCCTATTTTTCTTCAACAACAGGTCGCCGCTGCCGTCACCTGTTCCTCCTCAACAACAGGTCACTGCCGCTGCCTTCTGTTTTTCGGCAAATCCGCTGCAACTCAATCACATCTCTGTCCACTTCCGGCTGTTTTATTGTTGTTGCAGATTCCAATTCTTTTCTAATTCTGTTCAGAGGTATCAACATGTCTTCTACTCCAGCCATGTCATCCTCCGCCGCCGCATCTTTAACAGCCTCCGCTTCTGGTTCGGCAAAATCAGACTTTCACCCCTCCCTTGCAGTCACCAACATCAAAAACAACATTCCCTTTGTGCTCGAGATGGAGAAGGATCACTACACCATGTGGGCTGAATTGTTTGAGGTTCATGCTCGTGCCCACAAGGTTATCGACCACATCATTCCTCAACCTGGAAAAGAAAAGCCTACTTCCACTGATGCAAATTTTGAAATGTGGACAATTCTTGATTCGACGGTTCTTCAATGGATTTATTCCACCATATCGTTTGATCTTCTTACCACCATTATGGAAAAAAGATCCACTGCTATGGCTGCCTGGAAACGTTTAGCTGATATATTTGAGGACAATCAAAACTCCCGTGCTGTTGCCCTTGAACAAGATTTTTCATCCACTCGCATGGAGGATTTTCCTAATGTTTCTGCATATTGTCAGCGTCTCAAGCAACTATCTGATCAATTGAAGAATGTTGGAGCACCAGTCAGCAGTCACCGTTTGGTCCTTCAACTGGTTTCTGGACTATCTGAGCCATATCGTGGGGTTGCCACCTTGATTCGCCAGAGCAACCCCTTGCCATCATTTTTCCAGGCTCGCTCTATGCTCACCTTGGAAGAATCCGGCTTGGCAAAAATGTACAGCACTAGTTCTCCCACTGCTTTGCACACCGCTGTCCCACGAGACTCAGATGCTTCCTCCCAGCAGCGCTCCAATCGTCGCCAGAACAATCGCTCTGGTTCCGGCCGCAACCGCAACAATCAGACTCGCATAGGAGGGCGTGAACAATGCGGTGGTTCCCGGTCTGGTGGTCCCTCTTGGACGCCTCAACCATGGCAGCAGCCCCAGTATCCATCCTGGTCTCCTTGGGGTTGGACCCCACCTCCTTGGAGTGTGCCTCCTTGCCCTTATCCTACTTCTCAGTGGACTCGCCCCACCGGTCCTACAGTGCAACCAGGCATCCTAGGTCAGCGTCCTCAGGCTCACACTACCTCAGCTTCACCAACTCCTACAGACATTGCAGCTGCTATGCACACCATGTCTCTCACTCCTCCAGATAGCACATGGTACATGGACACTGGAGCTTCGTCCCATACAGCGGCATCTCATGGTAATCTCTCGTCTTATTCTAATTTGAGTCATTTAAATCAAAAACTGATTGTTGGTAGTGGACAAGGTATTCCAATTCAAGGGTCTGGTCACACAACCATACCTACATCTCACAAACACAAAACCTTAAACCTTAACCATGTTTTACACACACCACAAATTATTAAAAATTTGATTTCTGTGCGACAACTCACTACTGACAATAATGTTTCTGTTTCTTTTGATCCATTTGGTTTCTCAGTATTTGATTTTCAGACGGGGATTCCGCTCATGAGATGTAATAGCCTTGGTGATCTATACCCAATCACCTCTCCCTCTCATTTTGCTGGTCTTGCTTCCAGTCTCTGGCACAACCGTCTTGGCCATCCTAGTTCTTCCACTTTGCAGTCTCTTCATAACAATAAGTTCATTAGTAGTGAACATTTGAATTCTAAAACTATTTGTAATTCATGTGTGTTTGGCAAACAAATTAAGTTGCCCTTTGATTCCTCCAAAAATGTTACTTTATTGCCCTTTGATATTTTACACAGTGATTTATGGACATCACCGGTTTTAAGCACCTCTGGTCACCGGTATTATGTTTTATTTTTGGATGATTATTCTGATTTTTTGTGGACGTTCCCTATAAGTCATAAATCTCAAGTTTTTGAAATGTTCACTACACTTTCTAATCAAATTCGCACACAATTTTCTCAAACTGTCAAATGTTTTCAATGTGATAATGGGTGTGAATACAACAATACATTGTTTCATAAATATTGTGCTGATAATGGTCTTATTTTCCGTTTCTCTTGTCCTCACACTTCATCTCAAAATGGCAAAGCAGAACGTAAAATACGCACCATTAACAACATGATTCGCACTCTTCTCGCTCATTCATCCGTTCCTCCCTCATTTTGGCATCATGCCCTTCAAATGGCTACTTATCTTCTTAATATCCTTCCTCGAAAGAATTTGTCAAATCATTCTCCTACTCAACTTCTGTATCATCGTGATCCCTCCTACACACATCTTCGTGTCTTTGGTTGTCTTTGTTATCCCCTGCATCCATCTACTATCATTAACAAACTGCAACCACGATCGACTCCATGTGTCTTCTTAGGGTATCCCACTAATCACAGAGGTTACAAATGTTTTGATTTGTCGCACAGAAAGATCATCGTTTCCCGACATGTTATATTTGATGAGACACAATTTCCCTTTGCCCACATGCCTTCCCTACCTCTCATCTCCTATGATTGTTTTACTGATGACCTACACCCATCTATTATCCATCAATGGACCAATCCCACCTTGAAACCTCTTCTGAATGACCTTCCCAGTCCGCCACCTCCTATACCTGACCCTCCGGCTACCTCATCGACTGGACCGCATACACCTGATACCTCCCCATCACCTACACCATTGGCCCAACCTGCACCTCCCACTCGAACAATGGCCACCCGTAGCATGTGGGGTATCTACAAACCTAGAAATCTTTTTAACCTTTATGTTACCATTGATGATCCGACCATCTCACCTCTTCCTAAAAATCCCAAACTAGCCCTATCCGACCCTAATTGGAAAGCCGCAATGCAGTCTGAATTTAATGCTCTTATTAGAAATAACACGTGGGATTTGGTTCCACGACCTTGTGATGTTAACATTATTCGCTGTATGTGGATTTTTCGTCATAAAAAGAAATCTAATGGCTGTTTTGAGCGTTACAAAGCTCGTCTTGTAGGTGATGGCAGGTCTCAAATTGCAGGTGTGGATTGTGATGAGACATTCAGTCCTGTTGTAAAACCGGTGACCATTCGCACAGTTCTCACCATCGCTCTATCCAAATCATGGCCCATTCATCAGCTAGATGTCCAGAATGTGTTTCTACATGGTGACCTTCATGAGACAGTTTACATGCATCAGCCACCTGGTTTCCGTGATCCTGATCGTCCAGATTATGTGTGTCGCTTGCGAAAATCAGTCTATGGTTTAAAACAAGCGCCTCGTGCCTGGTACCAACGTTTTGCTGACTTTGTCTCAACCATTGGATTTCAACATAGCACTTCAGATCACTCCTTTTTCATCTTTTGACGTGGCTCTGATTTAGCTTACATCTTGTTATATGTTGATGACATCATCCTTATCACCTCCTCCCATGATCTTCGAAATCTATCATGGCACTCCTTGCTTCTGAGTTTGCTATGAAGGATTTGGGTCCACTGTGTTATTTTTTGGGCATTGCCGTGACTAGACACGCTGATGGACTCTTCCTTAGTCAGAGTACCTATGCTAGTGAAATTATTGCCCAAGCAGGCATGACCTCGTGCAAACCTTCTACTACTCCAGTTGACACCAAACAGAAGCTCAGTACCTCCGCCGGCACTCCATATGACAATCCCATTTTGTATCGGAGTCTTGCAGGAGCCTTGCAGTATCTTACTTTCACCCGTCCTGACATCTCTTATGCTGTTCAACATGTGTGTCTTCACATGCATGCCCCTTGCACCGACCACATGCTTGCTCTCAAACGCATCTTGCTTTATGTTCAGGGCACCCTACAGTATGGTTTGCATCTCTATCCATCCCCTATTGAGAAACTTATCTCCTATACTGATGCTGATTGGGGTGGATGTCCTGATACCCGTCGTTCTACCTCCGGCTATTGTGTATTTCTTGGTGACAGCCTCATTTCCTGGTCTTCCAAGAGACAACCCACACTTTCTCGCTCTAGTGCAGAAGCTGAGTACAGGGGTGTTGCTAATGTGGTATCTGAATCTTGTTGGCTTCGCAACCTTCTCTTGGAGCTTCATTTCCCACTCTCTCAGGCTACCTTGGTGTATTGTGATAATGTTAGTGCCATCTATCTTTCTGGTAATCCAGTGCAGCATCAGCGCACTAAGCATATTGAGATGGACATTCACTTTGTTCGAGAAAAGGTAGCTCGTGGCCAAGCACGCGTCCTTCATGTTCCTTCACGTCACCAAATTGCTGACGTCTTCACCAAAGGTCTACCTCGTGTTCTTTTCGATGATTTCCGGGCCAGTCTAAACGTCCGTGAACCTCCCGCTTCGACTGCGGGGGTGTGATAGAATATTATTGTCATTAATCAATAATATTCTATCAGGATGTATATTTTAATGAGAGTAAATTTAAACTTCTCTCGTAGAAGAGGAGTGTAACATTAGTATCAATTGTTGGTTTTCAACATTTTCTATTAAAATAACCAAACTAAAGGAAATATACAAGCACATAAACATTATGCAAAAAAAAAAAAAACATTATGCAATGGAAATTACTAGTATTCTATACAACATGTCATAGTAGTTTTCATATTTCAAAAAAAAAAAATGTCATAGTAGTTTTCAGTATTATACTTTGCTTTTGAAAGTAACCAATAATATTGAATGAAGCCGATCTCTTTTCCATGCCTAAATCAAATAATGTAATTGACTTGTCGACTTGACGTCAATATCATCATCGTACCTTTGTCTTCTACTTGGGCTTTCCTTTATTGCAATGAGAAAAGAGGAATGCTATGGAAACACATTTTTCAACCCACTCTTTTAATTGGTTAAAATTTACATAGATACCATTGACACAACCTTATATCAAGAATATTTGAACATATACACATAAATGATAAAATTTAAAAAAGAAAAAATTTAGTCACACCACTTGATATTATCTTACTTTTAAATTTTATCATCTATGTATGTTCAAATAAATTTTATTTATTTTTTTTAATAAATAAATTTTATTTATAATTGTGTCTATTAAAGAGTTGATATAGTGTAACACTTTTTTTGTTTTTTGAAGAGGATATAGTGTAACACTTGTTTCCCCTTTAGTTGTGACGTTTTATTGTATACGTCATGTTGCTTTTGATGACTGTACATTAAAGGTCCATTCAAATAATGTACGAGGATCATCTTCTTTTTACTTTCATTATTATTATTATCACTAGTACTATGAAACTATTGTATACTTCCTTCAGGTCTAAGAAATTATTTTTATACGTCTGTCCTTCATGTATAAAAAAGAAGCTTTTAGTGTCATTGTTGTTACTTGCTTTTGATTGCCTAGCTTGTTGCTTCTCCGCCAAAAGCTCCAGTCTCAATCTACTTCAAGCCATCACTGCGCCGGAGATCGTCTCCACCATCGGTATGTATTTTCCTATGTCTTTGATTCATATTCTTCTTTCTCTATGCACAATTATGAAAAAGACTATGTTAAGTGATGATGTTTAGACCACTTTTTTCTATCAATAAAATTGTTATCCGTTCTTCAAAAACATAAAGTTGTTGTACGGTTTCTTACTTTTGGCTCAAACTTAATCCCTCTGACATCTTTTTGAATATTGAATTTGTTATTTTTTGAACTTTTGAAGTTCGATTTGGTAGTGGAACTGAGTGATTAGTGAATGTGCTTTTAATTTGATTATTTGCAGGGATATTAATTAACATTGCTAACAATTGTTCTCCTCTGAGGAAGTCTGAAATTGAATATTACGCTTTGTGACAAAGGTTGGAGGTTAGTTATCTATCTTGCTCCCATTCTTATCCTTGTTTTTTTTTCTTCTTCTTCTTTCAATGTTAGTGTGAATTGAGTTATTGTTTATAATCCTTTATTTATTTATTTATTTATTTATTATAATCACAACTTTTCTTTAGTTTTTTATCTTGATTGATTCAAGCTAACTGAACTTTAAGGTATGTTTAGATTGGAGTTTAAAATGAAATGGAGTGAGCTGAAATGTAATAAACTTTTTAGATTTTACAAAATGGATGTTATTCCACCCTTAAGGCTAAATTACAGACACCCTTTTTCTATCTATCTATCTATCTATATTATATTTTGCTTATAAAAAAACTTTAATCAATCTATTTATTTTTACTATTTTGTATGTTTCAAAGATCATTGTTATTATGTATTACTAATTTTTAATAAATCATATACTATATTTTGTATCAAACTTATTATTTATCATATTTTTATAATATTATTATTAAAAAAGGTTACAATTTTTAAATTGGATATAAAAAAATCAATCCAAATTAAATTGCATTACACTAGATCAAATTTTTTAAACGGTTAATCAAAAACAAAACCGCATATAATTTTATTTTTGAACCGGATGATTTTTTGCCTAAAAATTAATCGAAACCGCTCCGTTAATACTCCTAACTAGGTGAGGAAAAATATAAAGCATGAAAAAGTTGGAATATGGGTTAAAAAAAAGGGTCGGAAAAAACAATCATTGATTTTTAGGTAATATATCTTCTAACTTGGCTATTTTATATTAAATAATTTTGTGATATATAATTTTTTTAATACAAATTTATAGTCGTCTAAACCTATGCAACATTGCAATATTGCATAGTAGTAGTTATACATTGGAAACAATAATTTTAAAACTTTTTCTTTCAATTTTTTTTTTGAAACTTTTATAAAGTTAATAACAAGGGTATTGTTAACCAGTGCCCTCAGGGTAATGGTTAAGAAAACCAAAAGTAGTATATTTACATTGAATTCAACAATGTTTTGACTTTTAAAAAGTTAAATTCTTCATTTTCATCATTTTTCAATAGAATGTTTCTATTTTTATCATCTTAACCAATACCTCAAGGGCACTCTTTAGCATTTCCTTAATAACAATTATATATCCTCATTCTTTTCATTTTTGCAATTTTCAATTAAAAAACACCGGTTAATGCATGAAAATGAAAAGGATTGTACTTATTCAAAAGGGATAAAAAAAACTGTAGAATATGAGAAGACAATGCATCATGCATGTTGTCATCTCCTATGAAAGAACCCTCATGCGCCACTTTCATTAACTGTGAAAGTTGTGTGTATCATTTAACACTTCTTTATTGTCTATATCTTTTCATTTGTACTTGAAAGATTGAACAAGACATATACTTCAACCTTTTGGTACCTTATATTTGTGGTTCCATTCACTATTTCATTGTGTTCTAGTTTAGTTGCATGTGTACTAATATTTTTTTCTTAATGATTGTTTAGCAAAGGATGGAGAAGACAAGAAATGGAAGTGAAGAGGATCTTAAACTCGGGAGTCTTATAGATATTGTACTCTCATGGACCCTCGAGGATGTTCTATACGGAAATCTTTACAAAGACAAGGTTTCTTTTACTCATAATGAAAAGTGTACTTGTTTCTTGAAAAAATATGTAACCCTGACATTAAGGTCGTATAACACGTAAGAACATGTGAGAATGTAGTATAAGTCATGCAATTACGAAATTAAATATCCATTTTTTTTTATCAACCGATGTATCAGAAAAAATTAATTCAACCAATTTTTTTGGCAAATTTAAAAATGATCCTACAAAGACAAGGATGTTCTCAATGAGAATCTTAAACTCGGGAGTCTTATAGATACTGTACTCTCTTGGACCCTAGAGGATGTTCTCAATGAGAATCTTTACAAAGACAAGGTTTCTTTTACACCCTTTTCAACACTCACAATGAAAAAGTGTACTTGGTTTTTTAAAAATAATTTGAACATGAAAGAATACAAATCTTACAAAGAACTCATGTCAAAATCTCAATAATGATTGATTATTTATATAGATTTTCTCCACTTCATTGTTAGATTTTCTCCCTTTTTAGTAGTTGCAAAGATGTTATGTTGTTTAAGAGTTGCAAAAAATTGTGTTGCAATAAGAAAGTCGCTGAATATAGTCCCCTCATGTTTGCTCAGGAGATAGTTCAAATCGTTTTTTGTTCCCCATCTAAAGCTATCTTCCGATAGATCTTTTTTCAGGCTTTAGCAACTTGGGCGCCCTATAGAGCAACCTTCTTAATAATTTCAAGGAATTTTTGTATGTGTTCAATATAGGCCCAGAAAAGATATCTAAACTTTTATTTTCTATTGAGTGCAACATCTTATAACATTTGAATGATTAGAGCAGCATTATTAAGTTGAAGTATATTGTGAAAATTGTTTTCTCTCAGGTTCATAAGATTCCAGAGACATTTAAGTCAGCAACAGATTACAAGAACTCTTTTATTCCTCTATTGTTGGAGGAAACACGCGCTGATTTATCTTCAAGCTTGTTTGGTGTGTCTCAAGCTCCTTTATGTGAAATCCAGAATGTTGAAAAAAGCATAGAATTGACACTTCCCATTCCTGAAACAGAAAATCAATTCATACAGTTCCATCATGTCCTATGGTTGAAGAGTAGAAATGGTGGAAATTATAAACCTGTGTCAGGAGATCTCATTGCTTTCACACACATTAGGCCTAAAAGCTTTAATGACTTGAACGCACTCAAAAGTCCCAACCGTATCGCCTATGTTAAGGAGGCAGCCTATGTTACGCAGGAAATCACGGTTCTGTCATCCAAATGCATGAAGATTGATATTAAATATGACTTGTGGCACAACAAAGAGATGAAACTGTATGCAGTTTACCTTATGAACATTACAACGAATGTTCGTATTCGGAATGCCCTGAAATCAATCCCATGCATGGACATAATTAAAACAGTGTTGGGACCACATCAAATTGTAAGAACAATCTTTTGATCTGAAGGACTCTCTCCTTCATTTAATGTATAGCATACGGTGGTATACTAACATAAATAATAAATGATGTTACTTTTCCTGCATGGTCAATTAATATGAAATGTTTTTTAAGTTAAATATGTAACCTGTTTAGTGCTTTTTTGTATTTCAGAGTGAAGAAAACTGTCAGCTTTGCCTGCCTGAACCAGATAGTCGGTCTTCTTTCATCAAAGAAGACACAGTAATTCGAACTCAGAATCTGAATGAATCCCAAGAAGATGCTGTTTCAAGCTGTGTTAGTATGATGAATTGCAATCATGCTGATATCAAACTTATATGGGGACCACCAGGGACAGGGAAAACTAAGACAGTTGCATGCTTGTTATTTTCTCTTCTCAAGTTACAAACCAGAACATTGACTTGCGCTCCAACTAATACTGCAATTTCGCAGGTGGCAAGTCGGTTGAATAGGTTAGTTATGGATTCACTTGAGCATGATACATATAGTTTGGGTGACATTGTGCTATTTGGCAATGGCAAGAGGATGAAATTCAGTTCTCATCAAGGCCTTGTCAAATTCTTTCTTGATTACCGTGTAGAGTATCTCATGGAATGCTTTGATCCAAATACCGGATGGGAGACTAACTTGCTATCAATGATAAAGTTGCTCAAGTCCATGGAGAAATCAGCTAACAAAAAAGAGAGTAGTGAAGTATTTGAATACAAGCAAAAATTTGTTCAACAAAAAGATAAGCTCGAGTTCTTGATGCAAACTTTATATACACACATGCCAACATCTCTCATTTCACTGGAAACGGTGAAAAAAATGTTTCAAGCTCTTGATTTGCTAAAGTCTCTTGGAATTTCCATCGGGCAAGCCAAATTCAAGAAAAGAGATGAAAGCATTCCTGCTTACTTTCAACTGTTATACGTCAAAAGAGATGAGTGCCTTAGCATACTAAGTTCACTTTCTGAAACAGTTTCCCTTCCTAATTTTGAAACTTACAGGAGAGGTGGGATCAAGAGAGTTCAAGTGGAAGAATTTTGCTTGTCGAATGCTTGTCTAATTATGTGCACTGCATCAAGTTCTATGAAACTAATTGGCCCAGCAAAGGTGAAGCCAGTGCAATTTTTAGTAATTGATGAAGCTGCACAGCTAAAAGAATGTGAATCAACAATTCCATTACAGCTGTCCGGTCTCCGCCGTTGCATCCTAATCGGAGATGAGAGACAACTTCCTGCATTAGTAAAAAGCAAGGTACTCGGTCATTACATTTAATTATTGATTTTTCTCTTTAATTAAAGATTTTATCTAATATAATTAAAACTACTGTATTTGCAGATAGCAGACCAATGTGAATTTGGACGAAGTATGTTTGAAAGGCTTGTAATGTTGGGATACGAAAGAAAAATGCTTAATGTTCAGTATAGAATGCATCCTTTCATTAGCTTGTTCCCGTGCAAAGAGTTCTATGATGGAAAGCTATCTGATGCTCCTGTTGTCACGAAAGAAAGCTATAATAAGCATTTCCTTGAAGGAGAAATGTATTCTTCTTATTCTTTTATTAACATAGCCATGGGTAAAGAGCAATTTGGACATGGACAAAGTCTGAAGAACATGGTTGAGGTTGCTGTTATTTCTGAGATAATTAAAAGCCTTTATCAAGGTCAATTTCTCTTATAACTTTTATGTTGTATTGCATGGAAGCCGAAATCTTAGGCCTCAGTATGAATTATGCATTTATATGTGTTAAAATGCATTTTTTTTGTTCTGCCAGTGTTCATGAGGACAAAGAAGAAAGTAAGCATAGGAATCATATCTCCATATAATGCTCAAGTTTATGAAATTCAGGAGGAAATTGAGCAGTACACTCGGGTTGCTAATTCTAAGTTCTCTGTAAATGTTCGTTCTGTTGATGGTTTTCAAGGTGGTGAGGAAGATATTATAATAATATCTACCGTGAGATCTAATGGTACTGGTGATGTTGGTTTTCTTTCAAATAGACAAAGAACAAATGTGGCTATGACTAGGGCTAGGTATGACGTATATGATGTTCATTTTGTTATGTTGTTTCTATCTTTACTGAATACTGAGTTCATTTTGTGCAGATACTGTCTTTGGATATTAGGAAATGCATCTACTTTAATCAACAGTGACTCTGTTTGGAGAAATGTAGTTATTGATGCTAAGAATAGGGATTGTTTCCACAATGCTGAAGAGGACAAAAAATTGGCCCGGGCTATTAAGAATGTTCTGTTCCAGATTCAACGACTGGAAGAATTTGAGTCACCATTCAAGAAACGGCGTTTAGGAGGGAAAATGGGAAATCATAACATATCAACTACTTTCTCTAGGCGAGTGGCACCAAATTAATATGTTTGAATGTTTGGATGAGCGATGGGTTTCTCTAAACCATGGTGCCAATGTACTTTTGTTTAAGCTCCGAAGTGTAGTTTTTGTCAAAATTGTGATGGTTTAACGTGTTTATGTTAGAAATGGTTAATCAAGTTTCATGTAGGGTGGGGACATCTTGTGAGACTTTTTTGAGGAGATCTTGTGAGTCTTATTTGTTAACTTTTGTGGTGAATTATTTGTGCTTGTTGTTGTGATCATTGTTTTATGCCATGCATTTAAATAAGAACTATTCAAAACACAGATTAAAATCAAATCTTAGCATAATTTAAAACCAAGCACTCTACAATTTTAAATTTCAAATTAAGCAGATATTTGAGAGCACATAATTACAAGTATCAAAACTCATCAGCAAAAGGAAAATAAACACCAGACTAAAAAACTTTCATTAAATAACATCAATTTGTCGCACCTGCAACTTGTTTTATTTGACTCCTTGCTGACGCAGTTCCTTATTACGCCGCCATTATCAAGATTGGCGCTAAAGCTGGGAGAACTCACTCTTTGGTTCCTTGGTTTTAGATTCTGGGGTTTTTCTTTTGTTAAAAAAGTTGTAGTTGTGCTTATTGTCAAGATAGGGTTTTACTAGAATATGATTGCTAAGTTATGCTAATGGTTATTATGAGTGGCTAATTTGGTCACTAGAGAATTTTTACCACGGATGGGAGGGAATTAGAGAGATTTTATGAGTTGTGTTCAGTTAAATGGTAAGAGGGCAATTTTTATGTCATTTAACAAGTGAGAGAAATGTGGTGTTCGAATCTCAACCATGTGTGTTGTGTTGTCTCTACTAACTTAGTTATGCTTGGGGAATTGATAAGAGGGAAATTAGTTCAATGTGTAAGATGCTTATTCTTTTTTACTCTAAAATAAACTTCATTTTTTCTAAATAAAAAACTTAAATTTCATTCATTTTAATGCTAAAATAGGAATAATACAATCCACATGATCATTCATTGGGGCTTTTTCAGTACATAAAATTTGAGATTGGTATAAGTGATTAAAATAGCTAAATATACACCAACGATACATATAAAAAATTAATAAGTCAATTCTTAAGTCAATAGGGTGATAATAAACCAGAATTTTATTCTTAAGTTTAACAATCAAACTAATTTCTTCTACCAATGGTCAAAGGTCAATTTTAAAACTAAAGGAGAAGTAGTAAGTAAATTTTAACAAGAACTCTTTCATTCCTCTGTTGTTTGAGGAAACGCGCACTGATTTATCTTCAAGCTTGTCTGGTGTGTCTCGAGCTCCCTTTTGTGAAATCAAGAAAGTTACAAACAGCAAGCAATTGCAATTTCCCAAAGCTCAAAAGCATTTCAAGCAGTTCCGCCATAACATACAGTAGAAGAGTACAATGCATAGTGTGGAAGATGGTGGAAATTATGAACCTGGAAGTGGAGATCTCATTGCTTTCACAAACATTAGACCCAAAAGCTTAGATGACTTGAACATCCCTACCATATTGGCTATGTTGATCGGCCAAAAAAAAGATTTTCAGATATCATCCAAATGCCTGAAGAAGGATACTGAACATGATTTGGGGAATAGAGAAGAGCCCAAACTGTATGCAGTTTACCTTATGAACTTGACAACAAATCTTCGTATTTCAAATGCGCTGAATTCACCCTCCGAGGGTGAACACCTCAACATAATAAAAACAGTGTTGGGACCGCATCTCATTGTAAGAATAACTTTTTTGTTACGAATGAATTTCTCCTTCATTTCTTATGTAGCATACTATGGAACGCTAACATACACAATAAATCCACGGTCGGCAATTACTGTGAAATACATGTGCATTGTGTCATGTAAAATGTTTTTGCATTAAATAATTAACCTGTTTAATTCTCGCTTTGATTTCAGAGTGGAGAAAACTGTCAAAATTGCCTTTCGGAAGAAAATAGTGAATCTTTGCTCACCAAAGAAGACAACATCATTTGCTCTCAGAAACTGAATGAATCTCAGGAAGATGCTGTTTTGAGAAGTGCAAATATGATAAATTGTCATCATTCTAATGTCAAACTTATATGGGGACCTCCAGGGACAGGAAAAACAAAGACAGTTGCATGCTTGCTATTTTCTCTACTCAAGTTAAAAACTAGAACATTGACTTGTGCTCCTACTAATACTGCAGTTTTGCAACTGCAATTCGGTTGCATAGGTTAGTTATGGATTCACTTGAGCTTGAAACATATGGTCTAGGTGACATTGTGCTCTTTGGCAATAGTAAGAGAATGAAACTAAGTTCTCATCCAGGCATTGTCGATATCTTTCTTGATAACCGTGTAGAGAATCTCAAGCGGTACTTTGATCCAAATATTGGATGGGAGACTAACTTGCGATCCATGATACGGCTGCTCAAGTCCATGGAGAAATTTGCTTGCAAAAAAAAGCTTAGGGCAGTATTGGCATTTACATACAAGCAGAAATTTTGTGAACAAAGGGAGAAGCTCAAGTTGTTGATGCAAACCTTATACACCCACATGCCAAAGTCTTTCATTTCACTTGAAACAGTGAAAAAAATGCTTCAAGCTCTTGATTTGCTAAGATCTCTTGGAATTTCTTTGTGGCAGGCCAAATTCAAGAAAAATCACTTTGGTGGTGAAGATGAAAGCTTTCCTGCATACATTCAAGCATTCTACGTCAGAAGAGATGAGTGCCTTAAAGTACTAAGTTCGCTTTCTGACACAATATCCCTTCCTAAATTTGACAATAAAGATAACATGAGAATTGAAGTAGGAAACTTTTGCTTGTCAAATGCTTGTCTAATCTTCTGTACTGCATCAAGTTCTGTTAAACTAAACACAGAGGAGGTGAGCCCCATTCAATTTTTAGTAATCGATGAAGCCGCGCAGCTAAAAGAATGTGAATCAACAATTCCATTACAGCTGTCTGGTCTCCGCAATTGCATCCTGATCGGAGATGAGAGACAACTTCCTGCGTTGGTGAAAAGCAAGGTAGTTGATCATTGCATTTAATTGTTGATTTTTATCTGTAATTGAAGATTTTGTCTAATATGTTCAAAACTATTATATATTTGTAGATTGCAGATAAATGTGAATTTGGCCGAAGTATGTTTGAGAGGCTGGTAATTTTAGGATACAAGAGGCATATGCTAAATATTCAATATAGAATGCATCCTTCCATTAGCCTATTCCCATGCAAAGAGTTCTATGATGAAAAGCTATCTGATGCTCCTGTCGTAAAGGAAGTCAGCTATAACAAGCATTTCCTTGTAGGAGATATGTATTCTTCTTATTCTTTTATTAACATAGCTAAGGGTAAAGAGAAACTTGGACATTGTGGACAAAGTCTGAAGAACATGGTTGAGGTTGCTGTTGTTTCAGAGATGATTAAAAGCCTTAATAAAGGTCAATTCCTATTTTATATTTTGTCTTGTATTTCGTTAAATAAGGAATCTTTAATCTCAGTATTAATTATGCATTTATAAGTGTAACGATGAAATTTTTTGTTCTGCCAGTGTTCATGAGGACAAAGAAGAAAGTAAGCATAGGAATAATATCTCCATATAATGCTCAAGTTAATGAAATCCAAGAGAAAGTTAAGCAATACACTTGGGATTCTAATTCTGACTTTTCTGTTAATGTTCGTTCTGTTGACGGTTTCCAAGGCGGTGAGGAAGATATTATAATAATATCTACTGTGAGATCAAATGGAAGTGGTAATGTTGGTTTTCTTTCAAATAGACAAAGAGTAAATGTGGCTATGACTAGGGCTAGGTATGTTAAATACTATTTTTATGTTGTTATCCTGCATTGCTTCTCTTATGTTTACCGAAAACTCATGAGTTAATTTTGCGCAGATATTGCCTTTGGATATTAGGAAATGCAGCTACTCTAATCAACAGTGACTCGGTTTGGAGAAGTGTAGTTCTTGATGCTAAGAGAAGAGATTGTTTCCATAATATGCTGGAGAGGACAAGAAATTGGCCCGGGCTATTAATGATGTCTTGTTCGAGATCAAACTACTTGAAGGATCTGAGTCTCCATTTATGAAACTAAGTTTAGGTGAAAAATCAGAAGCATCAACTACTTCCTCTAGGTCAGTGGAACCAATTTAATCTATGATATCAATAGCTATGTTTATTGTTACAAATGGTAATGGGAAAAATCAAGTATCAAGTGGGGCAATCTTGTGAGTCCTATTTATAGAATTTGGTGCTGAATTGTTTGTTCATGTTGTGATCATATTTGTACCCTTTTAACTTGATGAATTGTTCTCATGCTAATATCAAACTTAGGTTTTACAATAATGTCCACCCAGATTTTTAAAATATGTAATATACTTCTATACCATGCAATTAAATAAGAACAATCACGAACTCCTTTGCATATATTTTTTTTGAATAAATAAATTAGCAAAAATCGAATCTTAGCACAATTTTAAACCAAGACACTACAATTTTAAATTACAAAATAAACAACAGACTCAATTTGCCGCACCTGAAACCTGTATGATCAGTCTCTCTTTGCCGACATTGTTGCCTGCTCCGCCACCATTGTCAAGATATTTGTGTGGTAGCTGGGAATGGTTGGGAGAACTCGTTCTTATTAGAGGAAAGCAAGAAAGAACAAAGCATGACAATACAAAAGAGTGAAGAAAGAGCTATTACTTGCGCGCCAAGTTAACTCTAGTTGAATTGTAATTTGAGTTTCATTTACATTTCATTTGTATTGCATGTAGTTAGTTACAGATTCCGTGCTTATAAATAAGCAACTAGTGTTCTTCATCGTAAATGTGGTTAATACATAAGGCGTCATGATTTGATGTTAAAAATGTGTCTAAAATATCTTTCTCCAGAAATATACTACTCTGATCTGAATTATAATAGAAAATTTGTGTCTAAATTTTCTCTTATAAATATATAATGGAGGGAGTGTACGAGAACAAGAAAGTTGTAAAAAAAATAAGTTTGTAAATTCAAAACTATGAATTAGATCCCAATAGAACTATGTTAGATATAACAGGAACAGACTATACAACCTTCATGAACAGTTTTAAAAAATTGAAAAATAATGGAATATAATATATATTATAAGTCAAATATAGAATTCATATCTAAAGATAGGAATATTACTATGTCAGTAATTAAACTAAAAAATGTATCAACTTGGATCATACCCCCAATCCCTTTTCTATTTAATCAATATAAGTTCAAATTAGTTTCATAGTAACAAAAATAAACTTACGCAACTATGTGGGAACAACCAGTAACAAAAATAAACTTAGTCCTCTAAATCTTTCTCCTTATCTTGAAGCCCAAGATTTGATCATAATTACCGAGTTCAGTGGGTAAGGGTCGCGCACCCAAGACTTGGAGCAAGTCGTCTTGGTATAGTACTTCATTCTTTCTCCTTATCTTGAAGCCCAAGACTTGATCATAATTACCGAGTTCAGTGGGTGAGGGTCGCGCACCCAAGACTTGGAGCAAGTCGTCTTGGTATAGTACTTCTTTCTTTCTCCTTATCTTGAAGCCCAAGACTTTTTCATAATTACTGAGTTCAGTGGGTAAGGGTCGCGCACCCAAGACTTGGAGCAAGTCGTCTTGGTATGGTACTTCTTTCTTTCTCCTTATCTTGAAGCCCAAGACTTTTTCATAATTACCGAGTTCAGTGGGCAAGGGTCGCGCACCCAAGACTTGGAGCAAGTCGTCTTGGTATAGTACTTCTTTTTCGAGCAGCAACTCTGCAATTTCAGCTACTTTTCCCTTGTGTTCCTCTATTAGTTGTATAGTATGTTTGAATGCTTTGTTCACCCATTCTCGCACTTCCTTATCAATGATTGCACCAGTTTCGCTGCTGTATGGTTTGGACATCACAAACGAGTCCTCTCTATGATGAGGGAAAGAGAGGAGGCCAACTTGTTCGCTAAAACCATAGACGGCTACTTGAGCATATGTCATCTTGGTGACTTTCTCCAAGTCATCTTGTGCTCCTGTAGAGATAGTCCCAATGAGAACCTGCTCGGCAGCGCGACCACCAAGGGCCATACAAGTCCTATCGAAAAGCTGCTCCTTGGTCATGAGAAGGTTTTCATTTGAAAAATACTGGGCAAACCCAAGAGTTGTTCCGCGAGGAACAATAGTTACTTTCAACAATGGCTCAGTATGTTCCAAGAACCAACCTGCAACAACATGGCCTGCTTCATGGTAAGCAACAGTACGCCTTTGCTGCTTACTTATTACCATGTTCTTCTTCTCTAAACCGCCAATGATCCTATCAATGGCTGCCTCGAAATGATCCTTCGTGACATGTTCTTCATCAGTCCTTGCAGCAATCAGAGCAGCTTCATTGCAAACATTAGCAATGTCCGCTCCAGAAAATCCTGGAGTAAGGGATGCAAGCCTATGTGAATAATATGAAGGCTTATTGTCAAGTTTGATTCTTTTCAAGTAAATCTGAAATATCTGATTGCGACCTTTGATGTCGGGTTTGTCAATTGTTATTTGGCGGTCAAAACGCCCTGGTCTAACTAGGGCTTTGTCTAATACATCAGGTATATTTGTACTTGCCAGCACAACAACTCCAGAAGTGGTTCCAAAACCATCCATCTCCACCAACAATTGATTTAAAGTATTTTCACGCTCCTCATGTGCACCAATTCTGCCTGTACCCCTTGCCCGACCAATTGCATCAATTTCATCGATAAATACTATACATGGAGCACACTTCCTTGCTTCCTGAAACAAGCTTCTCACCCTTGATGATCCAACACCAACATACCGTTCCACGAAATTAGAACCGGATGTAGAGAGAAATGACACACCAGACTCCCCTGCAGTTGCTTTTGCTAAAAGGGTTTTTCCTGTGCCTGGAGGACCCACCAGAAGAGCACCTTTTGGAATTTTGGCACCAAGCTCTTCATATTTCTTAGGATTCTTGAAGAAGTGCACAAACTCCATAATCTCTTGCTTTGCCTCATCACAGCCAGCAACATCTCTAAAATAGACCTGAGAAAAATGAGTTCAAATAAGAAAACTATTCTCCTAAATTAAATTATGATCATCCAAGTTATTCACCACACCACAACTCCTTGTAAAAATCAAATATAAAAAATAGGTTTAATTATGTTATTGGTCCATGCACTTTCACCACTTATAGGTATTGGTCCATGCACTTTTTTTTGTTTGATTGAAGTCTATGCACTTTGTAAAAAACTTGTTATGTTCCCTAGTTTAATCTCATGTTTAAGGGGGAAAAAATAACAGACTGCCATGTGGACCACTTAATCGACATCAGACAGCACACTATAAGACAAAATTTCATATGCTCTTTTTATACTATATTATTGTTTTATTCCTTATTTTTTATTTAAATATATCATTGATCCTTTCATATTTTCATCGCTTGTTGTATTGGTTCTTGAACTTTAGTATTGCTTCCCGCACATTTTTTTTTGGTTTAAATCTTCCAAAAAATCTTATTATGTTTGATTATTATTTTTTACTAATGTTCAGATGGGCATTCCACATACGTTCTTTTTATTGCGCTAATGCATACAATTAAAAATAATAGTTATTATGAAATTTTTATTTTGATTAAAATTATAATTATAAATATTTTACACTTTAATATTGTAACAAACTATACTTATATTTTCAAATGACACCAACATTATAGTAAATATAATATAAATTCTTATACTCTCTCCGTCCCAAAATATAAGCAAAAATTGGTCAACGAAATTTAACGTATTTGAAACAAATTTTTAACCAAATACATTAACTTTTTTTTTTTGAAGGAACCAAATACATTAACTTTTGTTGGCCAAATTTTGCTTATATTTAGGGATGGAGGGAGTATTGTGAATAACACCTAGGCAAGTTTGTTTTAAGCCATCCTTAGAAGTAAAAAAACCACTCCAAAATCATATATTATAAAATAAAAAAATAATATAATATAGATTCATTACTTTTTTCTAAAAATAATTATAAAATAAAATAATAAAAATCCTTTTTAAAAAGGGATTACGATTTAATAACATCACATCTTCTTCCTCTAACATTCACCCTCACCAATACTAATACCATGACCATAGATGAAAATTAACAAAGTAGATGAAAATTAAATAATAAGAGATTTGATGTTAAAAAAAGGAAAAATAAAATAAAATATTGTATTCTAGCGTGTGACGTGTGCAACATGAATAACATATAAGTCTTGCTAACCAGTGCCCTAAGGGCAATGGTTAAGGATTCAAAAGAGAAAATAATTTATGAATTTCATGTAGAAAATGCTTCAATTTTAATTTTCAATGCAGTAAAATCACAAGTACCAATAAAAAGTTTCTTCTTTGAACTTCTAAAGAAGTGCCCCAAGGGCACTTGTTAGCATTTTCCATAGCATATTTAAACCTAACAAATATCAGCCATTATTCATAAAATAGAAGAGTAACAAGTTACAAACCTTGTTTTTGGCATTTTTATCTACTTTAGTAAAATGTGATTTTCCCGTGTTTTTGGCCTTTATATCTACTAAAGCATCACGGTAATAAATATACCATCGTCCCCAATGCAGCAGATGTTCAGCAACTTCCATCAATGTTTCTAGAAATCTTAGATCAATGTTTACCATTCTAATTCCTCAAACACGATATTTGAACTGTGGAAGGAAGTAAGGAAGTAAAGGGGATTAGGGCTAACCTCTGTCACAGCTCGCTCGCTTGTCTGCAATAAGAGGGTTTCTTTCCCAACTTCACTAATTTAATATATATATATATATATATATATATATATATATTGCAGCTGAGCCCACCGATAAAAATTTGGTATGGGCTTAACTTAACACGCAAATATTTTTTTTAAGGAATATTTTTATTTTATATATATATTTTTATTTTTTTAAGGAATATATGCATCTAATTCGGTACGAGCCTCTGTTATAGTGTTATTTTCTCTTTTCATCTATTGTTTCTACATGTTATTTATTCTATTGTGACAGTGTTTTTTGTTTCTTTATTTTTTTTCGTTTCTTTATTTTTTTTCTAATGACAGTGTTTTTTTTGTTGGTGTTGATATATTTTGTTATTTTCTAGTGTTGATATATTTTGTTATTTTCCTAGTGTTGATATATTTTGTTATTTTCTTTATTTTTTCTCTTTTTTTTTGGTGGTGGCCGGGGTTCGAACCCCGGACCTTGTATATATTATGCATTGTTCATACCAACTGAGTTAAGCTCACGAGGACATTTATTTTTTCTCTAATAATTTGTTCATTGGTTTGATATAGAGAAGGGGAAGACAAAAAATGTTGTAGTATGACTCAAAATTTGATGGATGGAGAATATTGTTGCTAAAAATATAAAAGACTTGTTTCAAATATATTTTGTGCTGAAAATATATTTATGGACAATAAATATATTTTTGTACCGTATGAAGGACGATTTGATGCAAAAAAAATTGAAAGGGAATATTATATTTTTGATGCAAATATTCTTTCAGTGAAGGAGAAAAAAAAACGTATCTTCAGCATGATATCCGTTCCAAATTTATGAGTTATATTTCTCTATAAATATAGAACTTTTATCAAAGTAAACCCTTGAGATAGAGGGGGCTGAAACAAGGGTTTAGAAATCAAACTAGGATTTGTATAGAGTTTGCTCTTGGCAACAAACACTAGGGCTGAGTTGATTCACCTTGGGAAACACTATTAGGATTGAGTCTCTTAGTCACGGGAAGAGATTGGGGCTTTGGGTAGAATTAGGCGGAAGACTTATTCTTGTAACCCATTGATATCTCTTTTGTAAAGTTACTCATCATTATAGTGAAAGAGATGGCTGCTCTCTCCCCCAGACTAGGTCAATTTGGACCGAACTGGGTAAACAAATTTCGTGTGTTCTCTCTTTCTTTCTTTCTCGCTGTTTTCTACTTTTGCTTGTTTTATAACTTCCATACACTTTGTTTTGGTTGCTTGACTATCACTTGCTCCACACATCAAATATTTTATTGGTGTAATTTTTTGTAACGCCCATACTAAACTTATCTAGAATATTTAGAATGTGCGTTAAATTTAGTACTTGATACATTAAAATTACAATAATAAAAATTTCGACTGAATAAATATATACATCACTGCAGGATCGTACATTTGCTATCTGAATGCATGTCCGGAACCATAATAAATAATCTGAACTAGTACGGCACGAGCATGTGGAAATATATCATTCAGCCTCCTGTATTGTCTCCTTGCCACGTACAACCTACTGATCTGAAATAAAATAAAAGGGATTGGGGTGAGACGGGATGTCTCAGTGAGTTCCACCTATCCTAGGCTGTAGGCAATCGCAGGGAACCTAGGATCGTCATCTGTCTCTAAGCTCAACCCTTTTTGGGTTTAAACAGTTTTGTCATGCATAACTGAGCGATCGGGGGATAACTAGGATCGCTATCTGAAATATTGATATAATTCTGATACTAATACTAAAATCATAATCTTAATCATAATCATATTCATAATGTATGTCATATTATGTTAGAATGTTAGCATTGAACAAACAATATTATCTGAATTGATTTTACGGAATAAACCCAGGTGGAGTAACCCCGGAATTTATTCCACTCTGACCGGTAATAATTTCCAACTGGCGGGAACCCAACTGACGGGGATACCAGACTCCTCTGATTATCGTGGGGTCATCCTTACGGATAGTGTCCGTTCCAACTGGCGGGAACCTTTTGTATCCTAACTGGCGAGGATAGCAAAAGCCACGGCTTATAAATTATTTAATATTATTACAATGGTAATATTTCTGATTATGATAATAAAGACGAAGTGAATCTCGTCTTTAACTTGTAATTAATCTGATAATTCTAATATTTTCCTGTGTCTAATCATACTACCTATTCAGGTTCTAGACATATCGTTGTCATATGTCTTTCCTAAAGGTTATAAATAATTTCCCATGCCCAGATAAATTTATATTGACATAAGAAACTAATATATAAATTAATAAGCTAGAATAAATAATTTAATGTAATTTCATGGAGAATTAAACTACCCAAGGTGGGGTTTCTATCTAAAGGAACTCACCGTGAATCACTCCCGGAAATTGCAACGCAGCTTATCCACAATCTACAGCTTTTGCTATCTCCAAAACTCCATAATCACTTTTCCAAAATAGCTTATGCCTTGGCTTATAGGTCTTTCCCTTTCCGAAACAACTCAACTGACTTGTGACATATTCTTACTTAATCAACCAGCATACAAGAAAAATTCCATTTCAGTCCCTGCACCAGAAGTTCGCCGTTTGGCTATTTAAGCACTTCTAAAATAGCTTAATTATCATTTAAGCACTTTTAACATTACCAAAACAGCTTATCATTTTTCCATTACTCATATGTCAATTAAACATATCTCTCATAAGCTGTTCTTCAGAAAATAACACTTGAAACGACTTAACTTCCAACTTAAGCTATTCTTCAACGACTTAACTAGCAACTTATAACTTCTATCACATAAATTTCGACCCAACCTTTAACACAGCAGTTCCAACATGTATTATTAGCCCTATGAACCACTTATACAGTAGTTTGAACTCACAACTTAGTCATTTAAGGCATTTTGCTCAAAACAGCTTAACTGACAGCTTATGATCTCTAAACAATTCAATTTCAATTCAAATTTTCCAGAACCAAAGCATACATGTATACACAGCTCCTATCCCATTTCTACAGCAATACTAACATGTTAACTTCAAAAATCAGTTATGGAAGTTATTGGAACAACTTATGGCTTTTAGCTTCTAGCTTTCTACCTTTTCATTCCAAACAGCAACAACAGAAAAATTGCTACTACTAACAGCCCAAAATACAGACTTATCTCAGAGTCCAAAGGCAATAACAGCTTATGCTTATAATTACTCAACATAACTTAAATTTCTTCTCAAAATAAGCACTTTTACCTCACTTTTAGCTTGATTTTGCAAGAACCCAAAATCTGAATTTTGAAGAAGAGGCACAACCAGGGCAAGGTAGGAGAAGGACTGAGCTTGTTAAATAAGCTAGAGGCTTCAAGAATCAATATTGTGTGATTGTTTTGTTGAATTTTTGGAAGAAAATAAAGAAGAGAGAACTTGAGAGTGAGAGGGAGAGAGAGGTCGGTTGTGAGGGTGAGGGAAAAGGGAAGAAACCAGATTTTTTTTTGGGAAAGAAGGATGTAGAAAGTGTGGAAAAATTCTAATGGTTTTGTCTTATATACTCATTTTAATGAAAATGACCATTTTGCCCTTTTTACACTCTTCTTCAAACTAAAATATCCGATTAAATGTCGTAAAAGTTTTAAGCGGCAAATTCCATTCTCAATAGTCCGTTGGAATAATATGATTCGGTCCTGAAAAGTCTTATGCACAATTACCATTTTATCCTTCTCTTAAATCTTTCAATGATAAAATAACTGATACTGAATTTTTACATGCGGGGTATTACACTCTACCCCCTCAAAAAAATTTCGTCCTCGAAATTTAGAGATTACCTGAGAATAACTGTGGATAGCTCTCCAACATACGTTCATTACTAGCTGATTCTTCTTGTCCGACTAAATTATCGGTTTCCCATTGTTACATTAGGTTCTAACGACATAACTATTAATATAAATTGACTTGAGCTGACATATGGAGGGTGATCTTAAAATCATAATTTTCAATTCCATATATTGAAAAGGAAATCAATAACACTTTCCTTAACTGTGATTCATGGGATATCTTATACATTCCCAACATATTGGAAAGCAAAGTTAATTGATGCGTCTGATATTCTTCGAACAAATTCCTGGTTCCACATACTCTTTATAAGTCTGACTTAGGTTACTAATACTTGTTTATTTTCACTGAGTTCTGGAAAAGTCTCATACGCTTATTAGAGTAACACTTTTATCGACTTCGTCGAATTTTTATCTTTTCTTGAACAGACCCAACCTTTGTGTGGTCCTTCATACCACGACTAATTCCAATAAAATTTATTTCTGAACTATACCCCACATAATGAGGTCTCATAATAATAATCACATCATTCTCTGTATAAGATCGTTTCTATTCGGAACATTATCTGACATTAAATTTACCTCAATGAATGCAAGAACTGATTCAATTTCCTCCATTATTCAACACATGAATATGAGGTGTTATTGCTTATATCTACTATGTTTTCTGTGGAATGAATCCAAACATGGCACTACCTCAAACAGTTGATGGAAGTACTAACTGACGAGTACAATCCATATATCATATCTAAATACAAAATGTACTAACTGGCGAGTACATTAAATGTAATTCTTATATGAGTAATAGTGCACTAACTGACGAGTACACAATACACGAGGTAGTACGACTGATAACTAAATACATGACATATATCTGTAGTCATTCGACTATACTTCATCTGCACTAAGCTTTCAACATTCTTAAATTAATCAAATTACACTGTCAAAATAAATAAGATCCGTAATCATAAATTTTCTCATGAACTTACTCTTCCAAAATATACATTTCATCCTTGAACAATATTATTTTGTCTGTTACTATAAGGAACATATTATCTCAGTCTTTCTAATAATTCCATACTCGTTACCTGAATTGGTATAATTCCATACTGTATATCACATAAAATTTTCTAACTTGTATGATATCAATCTTTTCTTTTCCTTCAAAATACGGAGTTTAAAATTCCCAAACTTCACCGTAAAATTGTGTTTAAGCATCCACATTCTTGTTCTGAATAGCATCCTAGCACTTAAATGCCTTTTACTATACCTGATATCCCTTGAGAGTATTTCAAACCAAAATAAAATCTTTTAGATACAACATTCATATTTGTTGCCTCATACATGACTCCTTTTTAACTAATCTGATACTTCTAAGTCATTCTTCGAAATCACCGCGTCGATTAACTGAGTTACATACTATAGGTGATTCCAATTTCTTATATTTAATAAGGTAGGAACACCTTCATCCTACTCTTACTACTTGAACTTTTAATATCTGTGAATTATGCAGTTTGGAAAATTGTTTAATTCGTCTCTTAAGATTTCCCATAAATATCTCATTCAAAGTCTTAAACTTTTGCACATTATGTTACTTCTTGTTGATTAATATCTCGCTGCGCTACTCTGATTTATTAGTTCACTTCGCTTAGGCGTACTGCTCCAACCATACCGTAAATTTCTCCTTCTCATTACTACATGTTATGAACATGGGGCTAACTTTATACTTCTTGCTATTTCGAGCACCGACTTATAATCACTGACGAGTCATTTTTAAACACTGCAATTTTTTTTCTTTAAACATGCGCTACATACTTGTTCTCGCAAAGTGTTCCTTGAACGAATCTCACATTCACATTATTTATGAACTGAAACATACTTGAATATTTGAGGCTTATTTCCATTTAGTTTGTTCTTGTCTGTAATGACAGTTACACTTACGATCTCCTCTGTAATAACTTCAACTCCCAAAATTCGATTTAGTTAACAAAATCATTCTTTTGGTTTTCAAGACACTTGCATAGGAAAAATCATCTGATAAAAATGTTTAACTCCTCAATACTTTACTTCGTTCTTAACTCTTTTACACTAGCGACAATTTTTCCTGTAGCAGAACCTTAAAATAATTTTCAAATTCAAAAATCTTGATTAATCCTTAACACGTCAACCTATTGTATTCATGCGTTAATACATTCTTGTCCTCGACATTCTGTTGAAAGAGCTTGACATCATTCGTCCATTAGTTCACTGTACTTTGGCAACTTCTTATTCAGTTTTTTTTTTTTTCGATTAAAAGTTACATCTTGTCTCTGACCATTACCGATATATCTTTCCACTTACTGTTATACTTGTATTTCTTAGTTTGAAGAACAACTTAATATCATGATAAATGCAAGGGGTCTTATTCAATTTCCTTAGCGTACAATCCTTATTAGTTTAACTTTTCTGCAATTCCTTGCTAATAAAAAAAAATACATCCAAATCGTGCTCTGATCTGTAAGGATCTTTCCACTACTATTTATTCATCCTTCTGGACTCTTATGCTGCATAACATCTTCACTTTACTGATTCATAAATCTAGCACTTTAGATTTCGGGAGGTGCGACTAATCCAACATAGTTTATCTTACTTATGTTGTCCATTCAATGCTCGCATTGAGGGGATTTCCTTGTCTGCTCCAAAATAATTTACTTATTCCCTAATTCGTCCACTTAACAACTCAAACATCAAAAGTCGGCTTGTTTCGGGCATTCGAGTCATTCACTTCTTACATACTCTACATCCAGTGAGAGTTTATGAATTCCATTGTTCGTCGGATAATTTTCTCATATCAAGTTCATCTTCTGATCCCACAGTTCTAGTTACGCCTTTAGAAATACTCATTTCTTCTATACCTTACTTATGCTTCTTATATTGCGGCTCCTGCCAAAGTTGCAATCATCCCTTAGTCACCCTGAATATCTTGCTTCTACGGTATCCACATAAAATGTCGTTCAACAATGCCAGAGTACTCCGTCTTAATCTTAACATTTCCCTTATGTCCTTGAAGAACCTTCAACTTCACAGTTTACCAACCACCATTTGTCGTTAAATACTTCCTTATCAAAATTCGTTATAAAACTTGACACTTTGACTTTCCTTCTCCGCATGCTTCATTCCTCCTAGGTCCTATTCAGCTCTCAGACATTTGTTCTAGCTGTCACATACTAGGTTGAGTTGATCAGGCTCAGCTAGATATGACATTTAGAATAAATATCCGGAACCCAATGGCCCCACTACATATTATCGAATTCTAATGACTCAAGGCACGATCTGAATCGACCTGCTCTGATACCAAATTGTAACGCCCATACTAAACTTATCTAGAATATTTAGAATGTGCGTTAAATTTAGTACTTGATACATTAAAATTACAATAATAAAAATTTCGACTGAATAAATATATACATCACTGCAGGATCGTACATTTGCTATCTGAATGCATGTCCGGAACCATAATAAATAATCTGAACTAGTACGACACGAGCATGTGGAAATATATCATTCAGCCTCCTGTATTGTCTCCTTGCCACGTACAACCTACTGATCTGAAATAAAATAAAAGGGATTGGGGTGAGACGGGATGTCTCAGTGAGTTCCACCTATCCTAGGCTGTAGGCAATCGCAGGGAACCTAGGATCGCCATCTGTCTCTAAGCTCAACCCTTTTTGGGTTTAAACAGTTTTGTCATGCATAACTGAGCGATCGGGGGATAACTAGGATCGCTATCTGAAATATTGATATAATTCTGATACTAATACTAAAATCATAATCATATTCATAATGTATGTCATATTATGTTAGAATGTTAGCATTGAACAAACAATATTATCTGAATTGATTTTACGGAATAAACCCAGGTGGAGTAACCCCGGAATTTATTCCACTCTGACCGGTAATAATTTCCAACTGGCGGGAACCCAACTGACGGGGATACCGGACTCATCTGATTATCGTGGGGTCATCCTTACGGATAGTGTCCGTTCCAACTGGCGGGAACATTTTGTATCCTAACTGGCGAGGATAGCAAAAGCCACGGCTTATAAATTATTTAATATTATAAACTGAACTGATTTTCTTACAATGGTAATATTTCTGATTATGATAATAAAGACGAAGTGAATCTCGTCTTTAACTTGTAATTAATCTGATAATTCTAATATTTTCCTGTGTCTAATCATACTACCTATTCAGGTTCTAGACATATCGTTGTCATATGTCTTTCCTAAAGGTTATAAATAATTTCCCATGCCCAGATAAATTTATATTGACATAAGAAACTAATATATAAATTAATAAGCTAGAATAAATAATTTAATGTAATTTCATGGAGAATTAAACTACCCAAGGTGGGGTTTCTATCTAAAGGAACTCACCGTGAATCACTCCCGGAAATTGCAACGCAGCTTATCCACAATCTACAGCTTTTGCTATCTCCAAAACTCCATAATCACTTTTCCAAAATAGCTTATGCCTTGGCTTATAGGTCTTTCCCTTTCCGAAACAACTCAACTGACTTGTGACATATTCTTACTTAATCAACCAGCATACAAGAAAAATTCCATTTCAGTCCCTGCACCAGAAGTTCGCCGTTTGGCTATTTAAGCACTTCTAAAATAGCTTAATTATCATTTAAGCACTTTTAACATTACTAAAACAGCTTATCATTTTTCCATTACTCATATGTCAATTAAACATATCTCTCATAAGCTGTTCTTCAGAAAATAACACTTGAAACGACTTAACTTCCAACTTAAGCTATTCTTCAACGACTTAACTAGCAACTTATAACTTCTATCACATAAATTTCGACCCAACCTTTAACACAGCAGTTCCAACATGTATTATTAGCCCTATGAACCACTTATACAGTAGTTTGAACTCACAACTTAGTCATTTAAGGCATTTTGCTCAAAACAGCTTAACTGACAGCTTATGACCTCTAAACAATTCAATTTCAATTCAAATTTTCCAGAACCAAAGCATACATGTATACACAGCTCCTATCCCATTTCTACAGCAATACTAACATGTTAACTTCAAAAATCAGTTATGGAAGTTATTGGAACAACTTATGGCTTTTAGCTTCTAGCTTTCTACCTTTTCATTCCAAACAGCAACAACAGAAAAATTGCTACTACTAACAGCCCAAAATACAGACTTATCTCAGAGTCCAAAGGCAATAACAGCTTATGCTTATAATTACTCAACATAACTTAAATTTCTTCTCAAAATAAGCACTTTTACCTCACTTTTAGCTTGATTTTGCAAGAACCCAAAATCTGAATTTTGAAGAAGAGGCACAACCAGGGCATGGTAGGAGAAGGACTGAGCTTGTTAAATAAGCTAGAGGCTTCAAGAATCAATATTGTGTGATTGTTTTGTTGAATTTTTGGAAGAAAATAAAGAAGAGAGAACTTGAGAGTGAGAGGGAGAGAGAGGTCGGTTGTGAGGGTGAGGGAAAAGGGAAGAAACCAGATTTTTTTTTGGGAAAGAAGGATGTAGAAAGTGTGGAAAAATTCTAATGGTTTTGTCTTATATACTCATTTTAATGAAAATGACCATTTTGCCCTTTTTACACTCTTCTTCAAACTAAAATATCCGATTAAATGTCGTAAAAGTTTTAAGCGGCAAATTCCATTCTCAATAGTCCGTTGGAATAATATGATTCAGTCCTGAAAAGTCTTATGCACAATTACCATTTTATCCTTCTCTTAAATCTTTCAATGATAAAATAACTGATACTGAATTTTTACATGCGGGGTATTACATTTTTCATCGAATTCACAACAATAAAAATGGGGCTTATTTTGTCATTCATTTCCTTCAACAACATTTGAGATAGAGAAGGGGAAGACAAACAAATTGGGGAACCAACTTTCATGTTCATTGAGATTTAAAAAAAAAACAAAATACATGAATGTGAAACACATATCTTATACCAAAAAATTGCTGAAAGAAATTCAAGAAAATTGGTGGAAAAATGACTTAAATATTCAAATTCCTGACAGTAACTTGATAAAGGTAATTCCAGTATTGTAAAAACTTTTAGTCCAATTCTATATATGTTCTCGAGAGAGGGTGTGTAAACTGCAAGTCCTCATAAAGTGTGTCATCATTATTATTTATTAATTTTGTTACGTCTGCAGCAACTTAACCTAATTTTTTCCCGCTCATTTGTTTTATTAGGTTTGCAATTATTTAACCTAACAAATTTCATCTAAAAAAGACGACAACTTGTATTGATAACGGCAATACCGAAACAAACACGCCCTTACAAAGATATCACTTTCGCCTTGGGCAGAGCGAAAGGATTGTTATTTTGAAAACAAAGAAAAACATGAGCAATGTTTTATCTTGGTTTTTCGGGTGTCAAACATTGATTAAGTTTGAACCTTTTTAACCGTTGATATCTCATTTTTTCTTGGGAAGGGAAAAAGTAAGCAAAACCCTTGAGAATCGAGGTCCGGGAGTTGTTTTCGCTACGGGAAAGTGTTAGACACCCATAACGACTATAGTATCCTATAGGAACCGTCTTTACTTTCTACGCGCGCGCTTTATTTTTAAATGCTATTTGAAAAGTGATATTAAGCCTAAGAGTTTACTAAGTCAAGAATTGGAGGGAGAAGAAAGTGTTTAAATTTTTATTTTATTTGAATTAAAGGAATTTTGATTCCTTGCCTACGTACCCGTTTAAGGGAACAAATCCACCGTAGTTCTCTTCCAAAAATGTTTTTGTTTTTGTTGGTTGATTTTAAGTTTAAAAAAAAAAAAGGAATTTTGAAGAATGAGAGAGAGAGGCCTCAAGGGCATAAGATTTGTGAAATTGTGAGGTTTGATTAGTGATTTTGAAAAAGAAGGTCAAGTATGATTAATTTTCATTGAACTTTGATTAAGAAAAGGAAAGGAAAATTCAATGGGATTTGATCCCAAGGTTTATTTAGAAAATGATTTGAGTGATATTGTTCATATTTATTTGGAAAATGATTTTTTCTAAGTGTAAATCCTAGGCATACATCTAAACATTCAATCCTAAACATACATCTAAACATGCATATCCTAGCCATACATCTAAAATATCTATGTGATGTGTGTGCATGTGTCAGTGCTTGTGTCGGTGTACATTATTAGAGTCCATTGTCCTTTACATCATTGGCCTAGATACATTCTATGGTTTTGCAAGAATTTATCATTGGCCTAGGTTTTACATACTAAGTCTTTAAAGCTATAGAAATGAAGTGAGATGAGGGATGCTTATGAATGAATGAAACATGAAATGAAATGGTTAGTAGGATAAGGCATAATAGCATGAAAATTATAAGCAAAAGGAACATTAAACAAAGTGGCAAAAAAACTAAAAAAAGGGTGACTAAACTCTTAGCAAAGTTTGCCTAAAATTTATCATGGTAACAAGACAAGTGTATGACCCATAATTCTCATATCATGACAATCTTCAAAGATTCTCATCACAATCCACAAAATGAGAATTACAAGAACACATTCAAGTCAAAGAATCATGCTATATTTTAGGCATATTTGGCATTTAATTTTCACAAACAATATTCACATAACTTGTAAGACAAGTAAACTCACACAATATACTCACATGCATTAAAACACTTCAAAACAGCAAAAAAATCCATTGCAAATTCATACTCCACAAATCAAACATCATGTATCATGATTAGGGATCAAGGACATGTACTTTTCACAAGTTTTTTTTAACACAAAACATCACAAAATAGCAAGAAAAGCATCATATTATTTTTTTTATCAAGTTTCAAAGTGCAAAAATCATCACAAAAATACCACAAAATTAACAAGAAATATATGAAATTTTTTAGAGTTTTTGAAAGATTTTTAGGCTCAAGAACATATAAAACTTCACAATTTTTTAACAAAAAAATAGTAAACAATTAACAAGAAAATACCACACATTTTTTAATCAAGATTTAACACATGATAACATCACAAAAACATCAAGAAAATGATCAAGAACACATAGGAATTTTTTAGGAATTTTTTCCAAGAATTTTTGAACATACAGGGGTGCAAACAACAAGAGACAGTGCATATTAGCAAAAAAACAACAAAAAACGAAAAAAAAAAAAAAAGGGAAGCCTAGGCCCAAACCCAAACCTGCATGGATCCTGGATCATCCAAACACATCAGGGACGTTGGATTGATCCACGATCCTAAACCCTAGATCAAACGGTCAAGACACATGGCTCAGGGACGAACCAGACTGGCTCAGCTGAACCGGTCTGGTTCACTCCCCTTTATAAACAAGAGGAGGCCGGTTCAATTCATTTTTAACCCTAACTTCTCTCTCTTCACTCATTCTTCTCTCATCTTCTCTCTGAAACTAAGCCTTGCCGTAAACTGGGGAGGACGGCGGAGGACAGCGGAGGAGGATGAAGATTCATCGGAATCTTCATCTTCTCCGACGATCTAATGCTATTTCTTGAAACTAATTGCCCAGAACTCTTCGTCTTCCTCCCCTCTTTACGAATCTGAGACTATTTTTATGAAATTGTGGCTGAAACGTAGTAGATCGGAACTTAAACCTTCGGTTTCTAGGGTTTCAAATCTTTTTCTAAACTTCTTGAAACTAAACCCTAACTTGACCTATTTTCTATGCTGATTAAGGATTTGAACTCTGATTTGAAAAATAAACGGTGAATCTCTGTGGATCTACATCTTAGGGTTTCGGTTTCAAGCTTTTTCAATCCTTTTCAAAATTTTTCGAAAGAACAAGTTTTAAACTCGTTAATCCACGTTGTTTCACCGTTTACTTTGGCTTATGAACCTTCGATGAAGATTTAGAGTAGAAACGAGAAGGTTTTGTATGTTACCTGGATTTGAGTAGGAGATTTGAACAAACAGATCCTTGCGAAGGTTTCTGGTGATTTCTTGAACTGAAAATAAATCAGTTATCCTCTTCTTCTTCTCTGATTCGAATCCTTTTGATCTTTCTTCTTCTCTTCTCAAAAAAAATCCTTCGTGATCGCGCTTGCGCTTGAATTGCGAAGATACGAATTCGATGATGAAGATTCTTGATGAATCTCTGAGAATTTGTGTTAATTCGAATTGATTTCGTACGATAACCGATGAATTTTAGCTTCGTGTGATGAATTTGATGTGGATTTTTGATGAATTGGTGTGAATTTGTGTTTGTTACGGTGGTTGAGATTCTGTTACGGTTGTTTTTGTGGTGGTTGAGAGTTTGTTACGGTGGCTAGGGTTTGGAGAAGAGAGAGAAAGTTTGTTAGAACTTTTGTGATGATGTGTCAATGATTGAATGGTATCTCCCTCTGTGCATTGATGAGTTGGCCTCTATTTATAGGCCAGGTGTGATGTTCTGGACCAATGTGGGACTGCCACGTGTTCTTGGACTTGTTCTGGTCCTTATTTGATTCGAACTTGACTGGTTTTTTTTGGACTTGAGGGCCTCTTTGCAATTTTTTGAATCTGAAGGACTGACCTGCAAAACTTAAAAAAACACAAACAGACTTGATGAAAAAAGGACTATTCTGCAATTGACCTAAAAAAGACTAAAAAAATAAAAGTTTGACTTGGAGGACTAAGACGCAAATTGGAAAAGATTTTAAAAGAAAGAAAATAAAAAATAAAAAATAAAATAGAAGAAAGGACTAAAGTGCAAAAATTAATAAAATTGAATTAAAAAATGTAATTTGAAATAAACGTAAAGTGAAACCAATAAAAAACACAAAATGGACTAAAACGAACCAACTACTTAAATGAGGTACTTTAAAGTAACCTCTCTCTGTCGAAATTTCGTGTGAAATGACCAAAATGCCCCTGGGGACCAAAACGACTCAAAATGACTCAGATGCAATTTTAAAATGGATTTTATCATGAAATTAAAGCAAGAGTTTATTCAAACCAATTGAAAAGACTCAGGGACAATTTTTTTGGAAATTAAGCAGAGTTTTAACACATGAAAAGACTAAAATGCCCCTAGGGGCTAAACTGACTCAAAATGACTTCAAATGCAATTTTTGAAATGGATTTTGACATAGAATTGAAATAAAGACTTATTCAAACCAATTGAAGAGACTCAAACAATTTTTAAAGGACTAAAATGAGTTGGGATACAGGAAATGACTAAGATACCCTTTTCCATGAATTTTGCAAGTAATATTGAAATAGAATGCAGAGAAAGATGCAATTGATCAGAGACATATCAAATGACTTGAAATACAAGAAGAGAAGAATTGAGCTAGTATTTTTAGGTCCAAAATTAGGGTATAACAGCTGCCCCTATTTAAGTTTCTTTGTCCGGAGAGTCAAGAGACGAAGTCTTTGATTTGACGGGACGAAGATACTTAAATATTAACATTTGCACTGTTTTTGGACATAAAAATACGCTCTCAGATTTTCAAAATATGAATGCCATGCAACATTTTGATTATGAATGCAAGACAAGCGTGATTTATCTTGGTTTTCGGGTGTCAAACATTGATTACGTTTGAACCTTTTAAACCGGTGATATCTTATTTTTTCTTGGGAAGGGAAAAAGTAAGCAAAACCCTTGAGAATCGAGGTCCGGGAGTTGTTTTCGCTACGGGAAGGTGTTAGGCACCCATAACGACTATAGTATCCTATAGGAACCGTCTTTAATTTCTACGCGCGCGCTTTATTTTTAAATGCTATTTTGAAATGATATTTACACCTAAGAATTACTAAATGAAGAATTGGAGGGAGAAGAATGTTTTTGGATTTTTATTTTAGTTGAATTGAAGGAATTTTGTTCCTTGCCTACGTACCCGTTTAAGGGATCAAATCCACCGTAGTTCTCTCTCAAAAATGTTTTTGTTTTTTGTTGGTTGATTTTAAGTTTGAAAATGAAATTTGAAGAATAGAAAGAGGCCTCAAGGGCATGAGATTGGGAAATTGTGAGGTTGGATTAGTGAATTGCAAAATATGGTCAAAGTATGATTAATTTTCATTGAATTTTTGATTAAGAAAATAAAAGGAAAATTCAATGGGGTTTTGGACCCCAAGGTTTATTTTGAAAATGGTTTGAATGATGTTTGTTCACATTTTTTTTGGAAATTGATTTTTCTAAGTATAAAGCCTAAACATTCATCTAAACATACAATCCTAAACATACATCTAAACATGCATATTCTAGCTATATACCTAAAGTGATGTGTGTGCATGTGTCGGTGCTTGTGTCGGTGTACATTATTAGAGTCCATTGTCCTTTACATCATACCCTAGATACATTCTATGGCCTCTTTGCCAAGAAATTAAAAGTGGCATGAAAGTAAAATATTACAAAACTCCTAAGTGTTTACATTCTAACTTTGGTACAAATTCAATTGCAAGAAAAATAGAGATGAATATGGGATGAAATGGGAATGCTTAAGAAACATGAAACAAAAGGGTTAGTAGCACATGATATAATATGGAAAATAAAGCACGTAGAAATTGCGTAACAAAATGAGCAAAACTCAACCGAAAAGTAACAAAAAACTTTAGCAAAAAAATGGGAAAATGGACTTGAAAGATTACCGTAACATCAAAGCAAATTTAAGACTTAAAATTCTCATATCAATGGTAATTTTCAAATGGCTTATTCCAGCCACATTATGAGGATTATAAAGTCAAATATGAGCCAAGACCTATAGTGCATTTTCAAATCCACTTTACACATTATTTCCCATTGTAACAACACACATTACTTATGAAACAAGAAAATCACAATTTGCACTTTCAAAACAGCCAAACAAACACAATTTTCAGAGGTAAACACATCACACATTCGCATATTAAGCACTCAACACAATGTGGCAAAATATTAGAATCAAAAGCATACAAAGATTTCACAAAAATTGACGAGAAATGACACAAAATCACGAGGGAATTCTACATAAACTTGTATCATTTTTTGACATGCCAAGATATCATGAGAGACCAATTTCAGGCATCAAAAATAATTGCAAGAGAGTTCACAATTTTTTTGGAGGTTTTTTAACAAGATTTTCAACAAAAATTAAAAAAAGGAACAATAAACCAAAGTAAAAATAATTCTCAAGTATTTCTTGATCAATCTTGACATGCAATATGTCAAGATTGATCGAAAAATACGAAGAAGATTATAGAAATTTTTGCAGAATTTTATTATTTTCTTTGAACCATACGGGGGTGTAAACAGCATAAAAATACCAAGAAACCACAAGAGAAGGGGGGTGCGAGCAGCATATATGCAGCCATGGCAATTGGGCTTCAAAGAAAAAAGCAGGCAGGCTGGGTAATGGAGCGGGTTTGTGGGAAAACAGGCTGGACCGGTTCAGGAACGGGTCGGTTCAACCGAACCGGTCCAGCATTCATAAAACAGCAGCGCTGCTGCACTTGTCTTCTTCCCCCATTCATTTTAATCTTCCATAACCAACACCAAATAGAAAACAGTCTAATACATGCAGATTCAACCAAAACACCAGCATAGCAATTCACTCAACAATTGATTTCAGCACAAGAATAAAGAAAGGTGCACATAGACATACCGATCTGGATTGTGGAAGCTGATTTCACGCAAAAAACTTGAGAATGAATCGAAGAACTGAAGGACCTCAGCTGGAAAACTGCAGCGAAACAACCAATTTGGCAAGCCTCTTCGTCGGTCTTCTTTCTATGTGTTCTTGCTTCAGATTCACGAAATCAATTCCCCTCCTCCTTCGAATCTGCTCCAGCTTTTCTTCTCCGTTCCAAATCAACTTTGTTCGAAGTTTACGGCGAATCGAATTCTGGTTTTCCTCCTTTCCCTTCACCGTTCCAATTTGTTCTTCCTCTACCTTTCAATTTCTGCGAAATCAACTGCTGAATGCAAATTTGTCACGGTTATCACCAGGATTTGCGATTTTGAATGGCTTGACTATTGTGAATCGAATTGGCGAGAATCAATAGAGAATTTGCGAATTATGCCAGTGAATTTGTGAGGTTTCTTTGTGACGGTGATGGCGGTGGAATTGGTGGAAATATTGGTGAATTTTGGTGGTGAATTTTGGTAGTGAAGGTTGATGATGATGATGGCGGTTTGGAGAAGGTTGTGGTGGTTGGAGGTAGTTTGAGTGGTGGTTTTTGGTGGTTAGGGATGAGAGAGAAGGTTGTTAGGGTGGTCTTTGGTGGTTAAGGTGGTTAAAGGTGGTTAATTATGGAGGAGGAGTGGGTTGGAAAAGTTAGTTATGGAGGAGAAGAAAAAAGCCACGTGAGAGAAGAAAAAAAAAGGAGAAAAAGAGTTTGTGATTTTTTTTGTGGAATTTGCAAAAATGATTGGTAATGAAAAATTGACCATGGTTTGACTTATATAGGTGATGTGGTAGGCTTGGACCAATGAAATAATGCCATGTGGAACTTGACTTGTAACAAACTTTTAAGAACCAATAACATTTGGACACATGGCACTTGGACTCTAACAAACTTAAAAAGGGATTAAAATGCAAATGACAAAAGTGCGCGGACTAAAACGAAAATTAAAACTGAAATTGAATTGAAAAAGTAAATTGAAAATTAACATAAAACGAGACGATTAAAAACAACAAAGCAGATTAAAACGAATCAGAAATATTATGTGAAATGACCAAAATGCCCCTAGAGGCTAAAACGACTAAAAACGACTCAAATGCAATTTTAAAATGATTTTTTAACAAGGGATTAAAGCAAGAGTTTATACAAGCGAATTAAAAGACTCAGAGACAATTTTTAGAATTTTAAACAGGGTTTTAACACATGAAAAGACTAAAACGCCCCTAGGGGCAAAACTGACTTAGAATGACTTCGAATGCAATTTTTGGAAAGGATTTTGACATAGAATGAAACAAAGACTTATTCACACTACTTGAAAAGACTCAAACAAATTTTTAAAGATTGAAAGAGATTTTATCATGGGAAATGACTAAAACGCCCCTAGGGGCTAAACTGACTAAAAAATGACCTAACTGATATTTTTTGAAATGAATTTTGACATGAGATTGAAACAAGGACTTATACGAACCAATTTAAAATACTCAAACAATTTTCAAGGATTAAAATGAGTTGAATGCAGGAAATGACTAAAATACCCTTTTCTGTGAATTTTGCAAATAACATTGAAATAAAATGCAGAGAAAGATGCAATTGATCAGAGACATGTCTAATGACTTATAATGCAAGGAAAGGAGAATTGAACGAGTATTTTTAGGTCCAAAATTAGGGTATAACAGCTGCCCCTATTTAAGTTTCTTTGTCCGGAGAGTCAAGAGACGAAGTCTTAGAGTTGACGGGACGAAGGTACTTAAATATTAACATTTGCACTGCTTTTGGACATAAAAATACGTTTTCAGATTTTCAAAAAAACATGAATGCCATGCAACATTTCATTTATGAATGCAAGACAATCGAACCGGAATCTACGGGCTGTGTCACACCACCAAGGGATTTATAGACATCAAGGTAGAAAGAACGGGCAACAAATAGACAGGTACAAGCTGTTCTTTGGATCGAACTTGCCACTTGACCGAGAGATACAACAAGAGATGGGTACAAGCTGTTCTTGGGATCGAACTCGACACTTGACCGGAAACATAGACATACAGGCAGATACAAGCTGTTCTTTGGATCGAACTTGACACTTGATTGAAAATACAAACAGATAGACAGACACAAACTGTTCTTTGGATTGAACTGGCCGTTTGGCTGGAGACATAGACAAAAGGGTTGATACAAGCTGTTCTTTGGATCGAACTTGCTTGTTGGATTATCACCACGTCATGTGGGAAGGTGCAAACTGTTCTTTTAGATCGAACTCGCCGTTTGACCGATAACAAAGCATAAGCTGGGTACAAACTGTTCTTCAAATCGAACTTGCCGTTTGACCGATAACAAAGCATAAGCTGGGTACAAACTGTTCTTCAAATCGAACTTGCCGTTTGTCCGGAAGCATAGGTATATAAGCAGGTACAAGTGGTTCTTTTTGGATTGAACCTTGCACTTGACCAGTAACAAGATACAAATTGAAAGTCTGGTTTAACAAGATACCAATTGAGGGTACATTGTCATTGACCTGATTTGAAAATAGACATGACCATTTTTGTTGGCCCAAGAGTAAATTGACATTGATTTGAGTTGAAAATTGACATCGACAGTTGAAATTGACATTGACATTGACATTGGCTTGGAAATTGAAATTGACATTGACATTGACATTGACATTGGCTTGGCAATTGAAATTGACATTGACATTGACATTGACATTTGACATTGACTTTTGACATTGACATTTGACATTTGACATTGACATTTGAAATTGACATTTGACATTGACATTGGCATTGGATGTTGACATTTGACATTGACATTTGACATTGACATTGGATATTGACATTTGACATTGACATTTGACATTGACATTGGCATTGGATATTGACATTTGACATTGACATTTGACATTGACATTGACATTGGAATTGAAATTGGAGATTGACATTGACATTGGAATTGAAATTGCTTCGAATTTGACAGTTGAAATTGAAATTGAGATTGGAAATTGCTTCGAATTTGACAGTTGAAATTGAAATTGAGATTGGAAATTGCTTCGAATTTGACAGTTGACATGATTTGAAATTGAGAGTTGAGATTGCATCGAATTTGACAGTTGAAATTTGGAATTGTGATTGAAATTGAGCTTGGCAGTTGAAATTTGGAATGAATTTTGACAGTTGAGAGTTGGATATGCAACATGTATGCATGGTATAGCAAGATTATTGGATGTATGAGCACACAAAATGCATGATTATGCATGTATGAATGCTTGAAATGCATGATTGGCTTGTAATTTGACAGAGAAAGTTTCACAGAGATAGACAAAACATTGGAAGATTGGGCACGTAGTGGCTCGTGCTGCAACATATTCACAGGGGGAAAACCTCTTTGGAGAGACCGTCGTTGAGACGTATCGAAACCATGGCTGAGGGCAATAAAACTTGTAAAGGAGGACCCTTGAAAGGTTCTTGGATACAGGTCGCCATTGCTAGGCGTGTCAGTGCTGGGTAAACATTGGATGTTCGCATCTGTGGTCAATGCTTTTTCAATATTTCATTCTTTCATTTTTCATTTTCAAACCCCACTTTTGCCTGAACCGCCCTTTCGGGTTTTCGATTCACCGGGGAATAATATTCTTTTCATTGCCCCATTTTTGCCTGAATTGCCTTCATAGGTTGTCAATCAGCGGGGTGTTCACTTTTGCCTAAGCCGCCCTTTCGGGTTTTCGACTTAGCGAGCTTTTCATTTTCATTTTTCAATTTTTCATTTTCATTCTGTTTTTTCATTCTTGCCATTGACCACAGATCATCCTGGGGAGTAACCTGCTTGTAACATGTATTGGAATAGACATTGACACTCATTTATTCATGCATGTTTCATTGAAATGTACCCTGTTGCTCAGGTTTGCTTTCAAAATAGACAGAAAAAGATTTTTCAATTTTCAAAGATGTTTGCTTCAGACATTGACATTATCAAATAGAAAGAAAATATTTTGTATATAGGATTGAAAGTAGAAAGAAAATAGAGTTCCAAACAATAGAAAGGCTCAAATTGATGTAGAAGAGTGAAAGTCAGCCAAAGGCATGACTTCACGGATTTACAAAGCTTGGAAAATGGTAATTTTATTGGTTGGTGATACATTGAACACGATGACCGCTACATTTCATAGAAATTTTGAATTCACAAGTACAGAAGCCTCTGATGAAGACGATCGTTGACAGTTGCAGATGCCCCAAGGGTGATGGTGACTTGCCAGATATAGTTACTTGTCTTTTATCAACCTCATTTTTGCATGAACCGCCCTTTCGGGTTTTCGGCTCATCGAGGCGCTCATTCTTGCCTGAGTTGCGTACAATCTCAGCGAGCTCTTTCATATTCATTTTTTTTGTGTCCCTAACTTTTGCCTGGATCGCCCTTTCGGGTTTTCGATCCACCGGGAAGCGCATTTTTGCCTAGGCCGCCCTTTCGGGTTTTCGACCTACCACGCTGTTCTTTTCTTTTTAGACAAAGTATTTCTTGACTATATCGGCATTAACAGGATTTGGAAGCTCAACACCATCCATGTGTGTAAGAATCAAAGCACCACCAGAGAAAGCCTTCTTGACAACATAAGGATCTTCATAGTTAGGTGTCCACTTGCCCCTTGGGTCGGGTTGCTGGCTTATCCTTCTTTTTAATACAAGTTCGCCTTCCTTGAATTCTCGAGGTCGGACTTTCTTGTCAAAAGCATTCTTCATTCGCACTTGGTACAACTGTCCATGAGCCATAGCATCCATACGTTTCTCTTCAATCAGATTCAACTGATCGTACCGACTTTGACACCATTCAGCCTCAGTTAACTTTGCTTCCATGATTACTCGAAGAGATGGAATTTCCACTTCCAGAGGGAGAACTGCTTCCATACCATACACAAGAGAGAAAGGAGTTGCCCCGGTTGAACTGCGCACTGTAGTACGGTAACCATGCAAGGCAAAAGGTAGCATCTCATGCCAGTCTTTGTAAGTAGTGACCATCTTCTGAACAATCTTCTTGATGTTCTTGTTAGCGGCCTCAACTGCACCATTCATCTGAGGTCTATAAGGAGAAGAGTTGTGATGTTCAATTTTGAATTCTTCACATAAAGCTTGCATCATACTATTGTTCAGGTTGGAACCATTGTCAGTGATGATCTTGTTGGGAACACCATATCGACAAATGATGTTATTCTTGATAAATTTGACAACCACTTGCTTGGTCACATTTGCATAGGAAGCAGCTTCAACCCATTTGGTGAAATAATCAATTGCCACTAGAATGAAACGATGTCCATTGGAAGCCTTTGGCTCAATTCTTCCGATCATGTCAATGCCCCACATAGAGAAAGGCCATGGGGAAGATATAACATTGAGAGCATGTGGAGGCACATGAATCTTGTCAGCATAAATTTGACATTTGTGACATCTCTTAGCATGTTTGTGGCAGTCATGCTCTATTGTTATCCAGTAATAGCCAGCTCTTAACAATTTCCTTGACATAGTATGACCCGAAGCATGGGTCCCAAAGGTACCATCATGTACATCATGCATCAATTTCTCAGCTTCTTGCTTATCAACGCATCTCAACAAGACCATGTCATAGTTTCTCTTGTATAGGATTTCTCCGTCCAGAAGGAATTTACTAGCCCATCGTCTCAAAGTCTTTTTATTATTTTCTTTGCAGAATTTTATTATTTTCTTTGAACCATACGGGGGTGTAAACAGCATAAAAATACCAAGAAACCACAAGAGAAGGGGGGTGCGAGCAGCATATATGCAGCCATGGCAATTGGGCTTCAAAGAAAAAAGCAGGCAGGCTGGGTAATGGAGCGGGTTTGTGGGAAAACAGGCTGGACCGGTTCAGGAACGGGTCGGTTCAACCGAACCGGTCCAGCATTCATAAAACAGCAGCGCTGCTGCACTTGTCTTCTTCCCCCATTCATTTTCAAATCTTCCATAACCAACACCAAATAGAAACCAGTCTAATACATGCAGATTCAACCAAAACACCAGCATAGCAATTCACTCAACAATTGATTTCAGCACAAGAATAAAGAAAGGTGCACATAGACATACCGATCTGGATTGTGGAAGCTGATTTCACGCAAAAAACTTGAGAATGAATCGAAGAACTGAAGGACCTCAGCTGGAAAACTGCAGCGAAACAACCAATTTGGCAAGCCTCTTCGTCGGTCTTCTTTCTATGTGTTCTTGCTTCAGATTCACGAAATCAATTCCCCTCCTCCTTCGAATCTGCTCCAGCTTTTCTTCTCCGTTCCAAATCAACTTTGTTCGAAGTTTACGGCGAATCGAATTCTGGTTTTCCTCCTTTCCCTTCACCGTTCCAATTTGTTCTTCCTCTACCTTTCAATTTCTGCGAAATCAACTGCTGAATGCAAATTTGTCACGGTTATCACCAGGATTTGCGATTTTGAATGGCTTGACTATTGTGAATCGAATTGGCGAGAATCAATAGAGAATTTGCGAATTATGCCAGTGAATTTGTGAGGTTTCTTTGTGACGGTGATGGCGGTGGAATTGGTGGAAATATTGGTGAATTTTGGTGGTGAATTTTGGTAGTGAAGGTTGATGATGATGATGGCGGTTTGGAGAAGGTTGTGGTGGTTGGAGGTAGTTTGAGTGGTGGTTTTTGGTGGTTAGGGATGAGAGAGAAGGTTGTTAGGGTGGTCTTTGGTGGTTAAGGTGGTTAAAGGTGGTTAATTATGGAGGAGGAGTGGGTTGGAAAAGTTAGTTATGGAGGAGAAGAAAAAAGCCACGTGAGAGAAGAAAAAAAAAGGAGAAAAAGAGTTTGTGATTTTTTTTGTGGAATTTGCAAAAATGATTGGTAATGAAAAATTGACCATGGTTTGACTTATATAGGTGATGTGGTAGGCTTGGACCAATGAAATAATGCCATGTGGCACTTGACTTGTAACAAACTTTTAAGAACCAATAACATTTGGACACATGGCACTTGGACTCTAACAAACTTAAAAAGGGATTAAAATGCAAATGACAAAAGTGCGCGGACTAAAACGAAAATTAAAACTGAAATTGAATTGAAAAAGTAAATTGAAAATTAACATAAAACGAGACGATTAAAAACAACAAAGCAGATTAAAACGAATCAGAAATATTATGTGAAATGACCAAAATGCCCCTAGAGGCTAAAACGACTAAAAACGACTCAAATGCAATTTTAAAATGATTTTTTAACAAGGGATTAAAGCAAGAGTTTATACAAGCGAATTAAAAGACTCAGAGACAATTTTTAGAATTTTAAACAGGGTTTTAACACATGAAAAGACTAAAACGCCCCTAGGGGCAAAACTGACTTAGAATGACTTCGAATGCAATTTTTGGAAAGGATTTTGACATAGAATGAAACAAAGACTTATTCACACTACTTGAAAAGACTCAAACAAATTTTTAAAGATTGAAAGAGATTTTATCATGGGAAATGACTAAAACGCCCCTAGGGGCTAAACTGACTAAAAAATGACCTAACTGATATTTTTTGAAATGAATTTTGACATGAGATTGAAACAAGGACTTATACGAACCAATTTAAAATACTCAAACAATTTTCAAGGATTAAAATGAGTTGAATGCAGGAAATGACTAAAATACCCTTTTCTGTGAATTTTGCAAATAACATTGAAATAAAATGCAGAGAAAGATGCAATTGATCAGAGACATGTCTAATGACTTATAATGCAAGGAAAGGAGAATTGAACGAGTATTTTTAGGTCCAAAATTAGGGTATAACAAAGCGAACTGGAGTCTACAGAGCATGTCACATCACTGGGGACTTAGGTAGACATTGACAGGGTAGACAAACCAGGGAACAAAAGATAGGTACAAGCTGTTCTTTGGATCGAACTCGCCACTTGACCAAGAGATACAAACAAGAGATGGGTACAAGCTATTCTTTGGATCGAACTTGCTACTTGACCGAGAATAGAAATACAAGACAGGTACAAGCTGTTCTTTGGATCGAACTTGGCATTTGACCGGAAATATAGACATATAGAAAGATACAAGCTGTTCTTTGGATCGAACTTGTCGCTTGATTGAAGATACAAACAGATAGGCAGGTACAAACTGCTCTTGGGATCGAACTTGCTATTTGACCTGGAGGCATAGACAAAAAGGATGATACAAGCTGTTCCTTGGATCGAACTTGCTGCTTGATCAGTATCACAACACGTAGATTGGTGCAAACTGTTCTTTGGATCGAACTTGTCGTTTGACTGATAACAAAACATAAGCAGGGTACAAACTGTTCTTCGAATCGAACTTGCCATTTGACCGGAAACATAGGCATATAAGCAGGTACAAGCTGTTCTTTTGGATCGAACTAGCCACTTGATCAATAACAAGATACAAATTGGAAGTTTGATTTGGAAAGATACAAATTGAGAGTAAGTTGATATTGACTTGACTTGAAAATAGACATGACCATTTTTGTTGGCCCCAAAAGCAAATTGAGAGTGGATTAACATTGACGAAGACATTGAATTGAAAGTTTGAGATTGACAGAGGGATTGAAAATTGAGATTAATCAGAGACATAGACATAGACATTGAATTGGAGAGTTGAAATTGAGTTGAATTGGAGATCGAAACTGAGTTAAATTGATATTGAGATAGGATTGAAAGTTGAGTTTGAGTTGAATTTGACAGTTGAAATTGAATTGGATTGAATTGAAATTGAGATTGGATTGAAATTGGGGATTGAAATTGAGTTGAACTGAGAATGGAAATTGAAGATTGAGTTGAATTTGAGAATGAAGATTGGGAATGCAACATGTATGTATGGTATAACAAGATTATTGAATGTATGAGCACATAAAATGCATGATTATGCATGTATGAATGCTTGAAATGCATGATTGGTTTGTAGTTTGACAGAGAAATTTCACAGAGACAGACAAAACATTGGAAGATTGGGCACGTAGTGGCTCGTGCTATAACATATTCATATGGAAATCCTCTTTGGAGAGACCGTCGTTGAAAGACGTATCGAAACCATGGCTGAGGGCAATGAAACTTGTAGAGGAGGGATCCTTGGAAGATTCTTTGATACAGGTCGCCGTTGCTAGGCGTGTCAGTGCTGGGTAAACATTGGATGTTCGTATCTGTGGTCAATGCTTTTCATTCTTTCTTTTCTTTAACTTTCAGTTTTCCAATCCCATTTTTGCCTGAACCGCCCTTTCGGGTTTTCGATTCACCGGGTATAAACTCTTTTCCTTTCCCCATTTTTGCCTGAATTGCCTTCATAGGTTGTCAATCAGCGGGGTGCTCATTTTTGCCTAAGCCGCCCTTTCGGGTTTTCAACTTAGCGAGCTTTTCATTTGCATTTTTTCAAGCTTTCATTTTCATTCTGTTTTTTCATCCTTGCCATTGACCACATGTCATCCTGGGGAACAACCTGTTCGTAACATGTATTGAAATAGACATTAACATTCATTTATTCATGCATGTTTCATTGAAATGTACCCTATTGCTCAGGTTTGCTTTCAAAATAGACAGAAAAAGATTTTTCAATTTTCAAAAATGTTTGTTTCATACAATGACATTATCAAATAGAAAGAAAGTGTTTTGTATATAGCATTGAAAATAGAAAGAAAAATAGAATTTCAAACAATAGCACAGGCTCAAATTGATGTAGAAGAGTGAAAGTCAGCCAAAGGCATGACCCCACAGATTTACAAAGCTTGGAAAATGGTAATTTTATTGGTTGGTGGTACATTGAACACGATGACCGCTACATTTCATAGAAATTTTGAATTCACAAGTACAGAAGCTTCTGATGAAGATGATCATTGACAGTTGCAGATGCCCCAAGGGATGATGGTGGTTTGCCAGATATAGTTACTTGTCTTTTATTGTCAACCTCATTTTTGCATGAACCGCCCTTTCGGGTTTTCGGCTCATCGAGGAGCTCATTCTTGCCTGAGTTGCGTACAATCTCAGCGAGCTTTTTCATATTCATTTTTTTTGTCCCTAACTTTTGCCTGGATCGCCCTTTCGGGTTTTCGATCCACCGGGAAGCGCATTTTTGCCTAGGCCGCCCTTTCGGATTTTCGACCTACCACGCTGTTCTTTTCTTTTTAGACAAAGTATTTCTTGACTATATCGACATTGACAGGATTTGGGAGTTCAACACCATCCATGTGTGTAAGAATTAAAGCACCACCAGAGAAAGCCTTCTTGACAACATAAGGACCTTCATAGTTAGGTGTCCACTTGCCCCTTGGGTCGGGTTGCTGACTTATTCTTCTTTTCAATACAAGTTCACGTTCCTTGAATTCTCGAGGTCGGACTTTCTTGTCAAAAGCATTCTTCATTCGTACTTGATACAACTGTCCATGAGCCATAGCATCCATACGTTTCTCTTCAATCAAATTCAACTGATCGTACCGACTTTGACACCATTCAGCCTCAGTTAATTTTGCTTCCATGATCACTCGAAGAGATGGAATCTCCACTTCCAGAGGGAGAACTGCTTCCATACCATATACCAAAGAAAAAGGGGTTGCCCCGGTTGAACTGCGCACTGTAGTACGGTAACCATGCAAGGCAAAAGGTAGCATCTCATGCCAATCTTTGTAAGTAGTGACCATCTTCTGAACAATCTTCTTGATATTCTTGTTAGCGGCCTCGACTGCACCATTCATCTGAGGTCTATAAGGAGAAGAGTTGTGATGTTCAATCTTGAATTCTTCACATAAAGCTTGCATCATGCTATTGTTCAGATTGGAACCATTGTCAGTGATGATCTTATTGGGAACACCATATCGGCAGATGATGTAATTCTTGATAAACTTCACTACCACTTGCTTGGTCACATTTGCATAGGAAGCGGCTTCAACCCACTTGGTGAAATAGTCAATTGCCACTAGAATGAAACGATGTCCATTGGAAGCTTTTGGTTCAATTCTTCCGATCATGTCAATGCCCCACATAGAGAAAGGCCATGGGGAAGAGATAACATTGAGGGCATGTGGAGGCACATGAATCTTATCAGCATATATTTGACATTTGTGGCATCTCTTAGTATGTTTGTGGCAATCACGCTCCATAGTTATCCAGTAATAGTCGGCTCTTAACAGTTTCCTTGACATGGTGTGGCCCGAAGCATGGGCCCCAAAAGTACCGTCATGTACATCATGCATCAACTTTTCAGCTTCTTGTTTATCAACACATCTCAACAAGACCATGTCATAATTCCTCTTGTATAGGATTTCTCCGTCCAGAAGGAATTTGCTAGCCCATCGTCTCAAGGTCTTTTTATCCCGGTTGGAAGCACCAGGTGGATATTCATGATTCTGCAAGAATTGTTTGATGTTGTAATACCAAGGCTTTTTATCATTCACATCTTCATCAGCCTGATCTGGCATATTTTCAATAGTAAACACATGAGCGGGTCTATCAAGACGCTGCACTTTGATTACGGGCACGTCATTCCAGTGATTCACACAAAACATGGAAGACAGAGTAGCAAGAGCATCAGCCATTTGGTTTTCATCCCGAGGGATATGGTGCATCTCAACCTTTGTAAAGTATGTCAACAGACGTCTTGCATAGTCACGGTAAGGGATCAGCTTCTCATGATGAGTCTCCCATTCACCCTTTATTTGTTTAATAACAAGTGCAGAATCTCCATAGATGTCAAGGTGTTTGATTCTCATATCAATGGCTTCTTCAATGCCCAAGATGCATGCTTCATATTCAGCTATGTTGTTCGTGCATTCAAAGGTTATTCGAGCAGTGAAAGGAATGTGGTGCCCCTGCGGAGTTACAATAATGGCCCCAATCCCTTTACCATAAGCATTGACAGCACCATCAAATACCAATCCCCACTTGCTATTGGGATCTGGCCCTTCATTGATCAGTGGCTCTTCACAGTCTTTTGCTTTCAGATACATAATCTCTTCATCAGGGAAATCAAACTTAATCGGCTGGTAATCATCAAGAGGTTGACAAGCAAGATGCTCAGCAAGGATGCTTCCTTTGATTGCTTTCTGAGCTTTGTACACAATATCATATTCAGACAACAACATTTGCCAATGCAATCTTTCCGGTAACAGCAGGCTTTTCAAAGATGTACTTGATTGGGTCCATTCGGGATATCAACCAAGTTGTATGATTCACCATATAATGACGCAGGCGCTTGGCAGCCCAAGCTAAAGCGCAACAAGTCTTTTCAAGCATTGTGTACCGAGTCTCACAGTCGGTGAATTTCTTGCTCAGATAGTAGATAGCATGTTCTTTCTTACCAGTCTCGTCTTGTTGACCGAGAACACAACCCACTTAATCGTCTAACACTGACAGATACATAATCAAAGGCCTTCCTTCCACTGGTGGGACAAGGATAGGTGGTTCCAACAAGTATTCTTTGATACTATCAAAAGCTTCCTGGCATTCATCATTCCATACAACAGGCTGATTCTTTCTGAGCAATTTGAAAATTGGTCCACAGGTAGTAGTCATGTGAGATATGAATCTTGAAATATAATTCAGGCGTCCGAGGAAACCTCTGACTCGCTTTTCAGTTTGAGGGGCCGGCATCTCTCTGATGGCTCGGACTTTGTCAGGATCAACTTCAATGCCTCTTTGGCTGACAATGAAGCCTAGCAACTTTCCAGATCTTACACCAAACGTGCACTTGTTAGGATTCAACCGCAGTTTGTACTTTCTTAATCTTTCAAACATCTTTTTCAAATACACAACATGCTGCTCCTCATCACTTGACTTCACAATCATGTCATCAACATACACTTCAATTTCTTTGTGAATCATATCATGAAACAGAGTGGTCATACCCCTTTGATAGGTAGCACCAGCATTTGTCAAGCCAAACGGCATCACTTTATAACAGAATGTTCACCATGGAGTAATGAAGGACGTCTTTTCTCTATCTTCAGGAGACATCCGTATCTGGTTATAACCAGAGAAACCATCCATAAAGGAGAACACTTTGGATTGAGCAGTACTGTCAACAAGGACATCAATATGAGGCAATGGGAAGTTATCTTTTGGACTGGCTTTATTCAGATCTCTGTAGTCAACACACATTCGAACTTTCCCATCTTTCTTTGGTACTGGTACAATGTTGGCAATCCACTCAGGATATTCAGCTGTCATGAGGAAACCCGCATCAATTTGCTTCTGCACCTCAGCCTTGATCTTAAGAGCCATGTCTGGACGAGACCTTCTCAATTTTTGTTTGACAGGAGGACATTCAGGTCTTGTCGGTATCCGATGTTCCACAATCTTGGGATCTAGACCCGGCATATCTTCATAGGACCATGCAAAGACATCTGGATAATCATGGAGAAGCTGAGTAATCTTCTTTTTCACTTCTGGCTCGAGTGCAGCACCAATCTTGATTTCTCGCTTGTTCTCTTCAGTACCCAGGTTGATAAGCTCAATCTCTTCCTGGTGAGGCTGAATGGCTCTTCTTTGTTGCTCAAGCAGCCGAGTGATCTCATACGGTATCTCTTCATCATCCTCCTCATCTTCAGCTTCATATACAGAGAATTCAAAATTTGGAGGAACCATAGGATCACTGTGTTCAACGGGTTTATTATGGTTCAATCTGCATAATATGATTGGGATGATTTTAGAAAAATTGTTTTTCATGCAGATTTTTGAAATTAATAAGAAAATACATATATTTTGGTTTTTTCTGGCATTACCATTATTTCCAAGAAAAAGGCACTAAAAAGTAAAAAAAACAAAGAGTCGCGGAAAAGACGCCAACTTTTTATTGATAACGGCAATGCCGAAACAAACATGCCCTTACAAGGATATCACTTTCGCCTTGGGCATAGCGAAAGGATTGTTATTTTGAAAACAAAGAAAAACATGAGCAACAAGACACATTACATCGAAGCATGCATGACTAAAGGAACATCAATGACCTCCCAATTTCTCACAGTGCCTCCTGGTACAACAAATGTAGGCACGTGACTACTTTCAGCAGCATCTTCAGCAATAGCATTGATAAACCCAGCACTATAGAAAGTTCCAGTTGAAACGCCTGAGGTCGGGGAGAATCCAAGGCCCTCTTTGCGCTTGTTTTCCAAAATTTGTATCACTTTGCCCCAGCCAGCAGCTTGCCCTTCTTGAACAGCCTTCTGGGCATCTTTCAATGAAGCCATAGCAGTACCAGCTCTTCGAGGCTCCGTACCTTCAACAGTCAATCTTTGAAATGACGTCCCTTCAGCGGACCCTGCTTCAACGCAAGAGAAAGATGACACTTGGCTAACCAGATATGCTTCTTCACCATGTACAGTGACAAGCTTACCGTTCCTCACAAACTTGAGTTTCTGATGCAGAGTAGAAGTTACCGCCCCAGCGTCGTGAATCCACGGTCTTCCGAGGAGACAACTGCAAGAAGCATTGATGTCCATGACCTGGAAAGTAATCTGGAATGTCTCAGGGCCAATGGTAATTGGCAAGTCTACCTCCCCAAGAACATCCTTGCGAGATCCGTCGAAAGCCTTAACCAGATAGCTACTTCCCCTTAAAGAGAGTCCATGATGACTCAACTGTCTCAGTGTAGACTCAGGCATTACATTTAAGGATGATTCAGTGTCCACCAACACGTTGGATATCATGTCAGACTTACAGTGCACTGAGATATGCAGAGCTAGGTTGTGGTGTTTCCCGGCTTCGGGGAGCTCATCGTCACCAAACCCCAAGTTATTGCAAGCAGTAATGTTACCCACTATTCCATCGAACTGGTCCACAGAGACTTCATGATCAACATAGGCCTGCTCAAGTACCTTCATTAATACTTTCCTGTGAGCTTCTGAGCTCAAGAGCAGAGACAATATGGATATTTTTGACGGAGTTTGCAGCAGCTGGTCTACAATCTTATAATCGCTTCTTTTGATAAGCCTCAGAATTTCGTCCAGATTAGACTCTTCAATAGATTGGCCTAATGGGCCGGCGTTCTTGTCTACATGAGGAGAAACTGGTGGAGTTATTGTAGCAACAGGTGTAACCATCTTCTTTTGAAACAAGGGTGGACGGACTTTTCCGCTTCTCAGAGCTGTAATTTCTCCGGCAATATTATCGACCGTAGCTGGGGATACTAGAGGCATTTCCACTCCATTCTCAATCATGGTTGCATCATACTTGTAAGGGATTGCCTTTGTAGAGGCATAAGATACCGGACCAGGTAACCTGATCACTAAGGGTTCAACATTCCTTGTCTGAGATGCACTTTCAGCCGGAGAATCATGGAACACTGGCACAATCACACAAACATCACTGCAATCAAGTGTTTGTCATCCATCAGGCTATGTATATCATCTTGCACCACACAACAGCCCATAGGATTTTGAAGACATTCTGAACAAGAAGCGTGATCGTGATTGAACAAAGAAGCTTGGCAAAGTTTGACATGTAATGGCACCAAGGGAGTAACAACATTATGGACATCTAAAATGGGATCCTCTTGTGGAACAGGAACTCTTTCAAAAGCCTCGATCATGTTAACAGCAGCATGGTTTGGAAGTGGATTGTCGAGAACATGAGGAACATTATTTTCAAAAGTCAACCATCCTCTGTCCATTAGGTCTTTTACAATATATTTCAGAGCATAGCAACCCTCAACATCGTGGCCTTGAGCGCCCTGATGGAATTCACATGTGAGATCCTGTCGGAACCTGGGAGGCAATGGTGTAGGCGGAGGCTTGCCTGGTCTGGTGACGCAGTGGCCCTTAGCAAGTAGAGTTGGGAGCAGATCAGCATACCGCATCGGATCGAGCACGGGCCACTTTTCAGACTGTGGCAGAGGAACCAGAAGACAATGAGCACGGGAAGCCATTTGTGATCGATGAATGATGCATATGATGCATGATATGCAAATGCAAAAAGACTCTTTTTTGGTCAGAAGACTTGTCAAAGTGGTTGTGAACATCACGGAGAAACACTGTTTTATTTGAAGATCTTGAGCAAAACTAGAAGTTTAGTTGAGATGGTATCACTGGGTGTTCACATCCGTGATGTTCAAAAGATGACTTGTCTAAGTCCTCCGATAAATGCATGAAAAAAAGTTTATGCATGTATGCATGTATGCATGATTATGTTCAAGTACGGAGAAAACATGGTGGGTTGAAATTCAAAGTCAAGGAGTCGAGGGTGGACACGGTGTCCGGTGAAGCTAGGGCTTTGGATAATAGTAACCGGGTTCTAAAAAGGTTCCCAAGTTGCAACCTCTCCGACGTATATCACCCCAAAAATGCCTCATCTATGTGGGATTGATCGCATAATCCAAAACACGAGGCAACCCCCGGAATGAATTGTCGATTATATCCCTCCTAAATCCTAAGTTCACTCAGCCCGGGTGTAGGACTTTTGATATTCTCACCCCACACATTTGCAAGAATTTAAACATTTATTCACATAAGGAAGCAAGTAAAAGAAACAAGTAAAAACAAAGCGCAAGCGTGAAAATAAAGACTAGGCGTAACTCTCGAATCGTCTCCAGTGAAGTCGCCAGCTGTTTTATCTTGGTTTTTCGGGTGTCAAACATTGATTAAGTTTGAACCTTTTTAACCGTTGATATCTCATTTTTTCTTGGGAAGGGAAAAAGTAAGCAAAACCCTTGAGAATCGAGGTCCGGGAGTTGTTTTCGCTACAGGAAGGTGTTAGGCACCCATAACGACTATAGTATCCTATAGGAACCGTCTTTACTTTCTACGTGCGAACTTTATTTTTAAATGCTATTTGAAAAGTGATATTAAGCCTAAGAGTTTACTAAGTCAAGAATTGGAGGGAGAAGAAAGTGTTTAAATTTTTATTTTATTTGAATTAAAGGAATTTTGATTCCTTGCCTACGTACCCATTTAAGGGATCAAATCCACCGTAGTTCTCTTCCAAAAATGTTTTTGTTTTTGTTGGTTGATTTTAAATTTTTAAAAAAAAAAAGGAATTTTGAAGAATGAGAGAGAGAGAGGCCTCAAGGGCATAAGATTTGTGAAATTGTGAGGTTTGATTAGTGATTTTGAAAAAGAAGGTCAAGTATGATTAATTTTCATTGAACTTTGATTAAGAAAAGGAAAGGAAAATTCAATGGGATTTGATCCCAAGGTTTATTTAGAAAATGATTTGAGTGATATTGTTCATATTTATTTGGAAAATGATTTTTTCTAAGTGTAAATCCTAGGCATACATCTAAACATTCAATCCTAAACATACATCTAAACATGCATATCCTAGCCATACATCTAAAATATCTATGTGATGTGTGTGCATGTGTCGGTGCTTGTGTCGGTGTACATTATTAGAGTCCATTGTCCTTTACATCATTGGCCTAGATACATTTTATGGTCTTGCAAGAATTTAAAATTGCATGAAGTAAAATACAAAATTCCTAGGTTTTACATACTAAGTCTTTAAAGCTATAGAAATGAAGTGAGATGAGGGATGCTTATGAATGAATGAAACATGAAATGAAATGGTTAGTAGGATAAGGCATAATAGCATGAAAATTATAAGCAAAAGGAACATTAAACAAAGTGGCAAAAAAACTAAAAAAAGGGTGACTAAACTCTTAGCAAAGTATGCCTAAAATTTATCATGGTAACAAGACAAGTGTATGACCCATAATTCTCATATCATGACAATGTTCAAAGATTCTCATCACAATCAACAAAATGAGAATTACAAGAACACATTCAAGTCAAAGAATCATGCTATATTTTAGGCATATTTGGCATTTAATTTTCACAAACAATATTCACATAACTTGTAAGACAAGTAAACTCACACAATATACTCACATGCATTAAAACACTTCAAAACAGCAAGAAAATCCATTGCAAATTCATACTCCACAAATCAAACATCATGTATCATGATTAGGGATCAAGGACATGTACTTTTGACAAGTTTTTTTTAACACAAAACATCACAAAATAGCAAGAAAAGCATCATATTATTTTTTTTATCAAGTTTCAAAGTGCAAAAATCATCACAAAAATACCACAAAATTAACAAGAAATATATGAAATTTTTTAGAGTTTTTGAAAGATTTTTAGGCTCAAGAACATATAAAACTTCACAATTTTTTAACAAAAAAATAGTAAACAATTAACAAGAAAATACCACACATTTTTTAATCAAGATTTAACACATGATAACATCACAAAAACATCAAGAAAATGATCAAGAACACATAGGAATTTTTTAGGAATTTTTTCCAAGAATTTTTGAACATACAGGGGTGCAAACAACAAGAGACAGTGCATATTAGCAAAAAAACAACAAAAAACAAAAAAAAAGGGAAGCCTAGGCCCAAACCCAAACCTGCATGGATCCTGGATCATCCAAACACATCAGGGACGTTGGATTGATCCAGGATCCTAAACCCTAGATCAAACGGTCAAGACACATGGCTCAGGGACGAACCAGACTGGCTCAGCTGAACCGGTCTGGTTCACTCCCCTTTATAAACAAGAGGAGGCCGGTTCAATTCATTTTTAACCCTAACTTCTCTCTCTTCACTCATTCTTCTCTCATCTTCTCTCTGAAACCAAGCCTTGCCGTAAACTGGGGAGGACAGCGGAGGACGGCGGAGGAGGATGAAGATTCATCGGAATCTTCATCTTCTCCGACGATCTAATGCTATTTCTTGAAACTAATTGCCCAGAACTCTTCGTCTTCCTTGTAACACCCTATTTCTAATAAGCGGTAAAACGCGCAAAAATACTAACATATTCTAGAAATAGATGCTACGTCTTCGAATAAACCACAATTTATACATGCATAAAGATCATGTTACACAATATAGCAGCGGAACAACATATAATTCATAAACATATCTGGATCTTCAAACTAAATACAACTGTATCCTTCAAATCTCAAATAACAGAATATCTCAACAACTCCAAAATACAAAGTCAAATAAACAACATGCAAAGACTATCCTAGATCAGAGCCCTAATCTAGACACTTGCATAAAAAAGAGGAACTCCACTCCTCGGCATCAACAAGCACAACTAAGCATCCTGCACTCCATCTACCCGTCCATACGGAAAGGTAGGTGGTAAACCACTGAGGGTTAGCATTACATCATCATAATCCACTTAAAATTAACAAGAAGCTTTGAGAATGAAAGATACATTTAAGAACGATGGATAACAAACTACACACGTATTCACAAGTATTCTTAACATTCACATCATTCAATATCAACATCTCAAATTCATACCCACAAGTGTATCATACACACATCACAAAAATCAACCATCTTAATTAACGACTTCAATCATCATTCACAACTCAAATGTATTTCAATTCACCAACAAGTATGCAATGGCTCTAGACTCATCTAGATGCATGTGGTACCAATTCTCCTCAAGGTCGTCACCCATGATGCAACAAAAACATCATTATCAACGGCTATAGTCAACGGCAATATGGATATAACATCCGACACGACATATGATGCATGAACATATGACTCGATTCACTATGCATATGTTCACAACAATTCAACGGCTATAATCATCATTCAACTATATCATATAGTTCATATCTCCACATAGTTCCTTATATTCCAAATAAAAGAACAATTACAACATATGATCACAAATATCATATTCATCACCCAACAATCATTCATAAATCATCTCATAATCATATCAATCTAATCATAGAGGGTTCATAAGCAATTGACCCTCAATGATCATTTTCAATCAAGTTCGTCTCAAAAATCACAATATTGAAAATAATTGAGCAACTAAGCCAAAACCAAGTAAACGAGTTCAATTGCATATGCCATGTATCCTCTCAAGTCACACATATGTGCAGTAGAGATTACAAAAGCATTTCATCGGCCAAATCCGACGAATTCATAAAAAAAAACTCAAAGTTCGTCTCATTTTATTTCTTTTCACAAAATTTTCCATTTTCAAAGAAAAACAAGTTCAAACTTGATGGAACCATTCACCGCCAATTTTAGAAATCATATAAACATTATATAACTCTGATCCCACTTCAAATTCCGGAAGAAAACGAGTTTTCGAAAAAATCAACGTTTGGACCGTTTTTACAAAAGTTAGACAATTTTCACAATTTCAAGTCCAAACCCATTCAAATCATGTTCCAGTAGGATTAGAGACATAAACAGATGTTAATTAAGTCCAAAGAAACATTTTAGAAGTATTGGATTGGTTCCCCAAAGCTCAAAACAACAAAACAGAAAAACTGCTTCTGGGCAATTTCGCTATTAGCGAAATCTGCGCTATTAGCGAAATTCCCAGACAATTTCGCTATTAGCGAAATTTTCGCTACTAGCGAAACTTGTCCAGACAGTTTCGCTATTAGCGCCGTTCTTGCGAAATTATGCAGAAGTTTCGGGTTTTTACACCATTTTTGCCAAAAATCCCAATTTTCAAACCCCCAATTCCCAAATCAACTTCCAGAAAGTGTTTATGGGACAAAACAGGTTCAATACACTTAAACAAACATGATTCAAGCATTAAAAACAACAACATAGCTCATTTCATCAAAATCATGAAATTTTCTCAAAACACCAACATAACCACAAATCTCCTTATGAATCCATAAATAACGATTCCAGTTTCACCAATTCGATTCTAACAGTTCAACATTCATCATCAACAACTAATGAACACAAATTCATGCACAATTCAACATCACAACTTCATTTTTCATCAATTTTGCTCAAGAACACAAAGCACCAACAACTATGCATTTACACATGTTAATTCACATACTAACATGCAATTATCATACAAATCATGTTCTCAAACATAACAACATCAATCATGCACGAATTTACAACAATTAAATTCAATTCATCAATTTCACAAAATGGGTAAAAAGGAAAAATTATGAATTATGGTTGAATTCTAACCCTCTTACCTCTAACTCCAAGAATCTCTAACCAAAGCTTCAATTTAGCTCCTAGATGATGAATCCCCTCTTCAAGCTCTAACCTTGTTCTTCCCTCTAGCCTCTATCTCTTCTCTTCTCAAATGAAATGAAATGAAAATGTTTGTAAACCTAATTCTCACCAACACTAGAGTTTATATATGTGCTCTATTCAATTGGGCTTATCTCTCAAACCCTAATGGGCCTAACCCATTTCTAATTCAACCTCAAAATGTTACTACTCACTTACCGGTAAAATATAACACTAACGGTCACTTAACGGTAAATAAAATAATTACTACACCCTCTAGTAATTGATAAATAGTAACTCTCACTAACACTAAGAAAAATAACCTTCTGCAAAATTACAAAATTACCCCTACTCTCAAATGACCAAAATGCCCCTAAGTCCAAAATGACTAAAATACCCTTCTAACACCGAACTCTATGAATCCCAACCAAAAATACACACAGAGGTAAATAATCACACATGACCACATATAACACAGATAAATAGATAATAAAATAAAACTAGCGAAAATCGGGCTGTTACAACTCTCCCCCACTAAAAAGAATTTTCGCCCTCGAAAATTACCTGAAGGAAACAACTCTGGATACGCAACCCTCATCCTACTCTCCGATTCCCAAGTGGCACTCTCACCAGTCGGTCCAACCCAAATCACTTTAACCAAAACGATCTCCTTGCCACGCAAACGCTTCACTTCACGATCCTCAATCCTAACTGGCCAAGTCTCAACAGTCAAATTATCCCTTACTTCCAAATCATCCACTTGAATCACATGAGACGCATCATACACATACTTCCTCAACTGAGACACATGAAACACATCATGAAGATTCGACAAAGATGGCGGTAACGCAATCCGATACGCTACAACTCCAACCTTCTCAACAATCTCAAAAGGTCCAACAAAACGAGGAGTCAACTTCCGACACTTCAAAGCACGACCAACACCGGTTACAGGATTCACCCTCAGAAACACATGATCACCAACCTGAAACTCAATGTCCTTCCTCCTCTTGTCATGATAACTCTTCTGTCTACTTTGAGACGCTCTCATCTTCTCTTGGATCATCTTAACCTTTTCCGTAGTCTCTTGCACAACATCCGGTCCTAACAAAGCACTTTCTCCTGACTCATACCAACACAAAGGAGTCCTACACCTCCGACCATACAAAGCCTCAAACGGTGCCATCCCGATACTAGAATGAAAACTATTGTTGTATGTGAACTCAATCAATGGTAAACATTCGACCCAACTGACACCTTGCTCTAAAACACAAGTTCTCAACAAATCTTCCAAACTCTGCATAGTCCTCTTCGTCTGACCATCAGTCTGAGGATGATAAGCAGAACTCAATCTCAACTTAGTTCCCAAAGCATCTTGCAAACTCTCCCAAAACTTAGAAGTAAACCTCGGATCCCGATCCGACACAATACTAGAAGGAACACCATGCAATCTAACAATCTGCTCAATGTAGATCTCAGCCAACTTAGCCACAGACATACCGGTCTTAATAGGAACAAAATGTGCCGACTTCGTCAACCGATCAACAATCACCCAAATAGAATCAAAACCCTTAGCAGTCTTCGGCAAAGCTCCAACAAAGTCCATTGATATACTATCCCACTTCCACTCTGGCACAAACAACGGTTGCATCAAACCTGACGGGTTCTGATGTTCAATCTTAGACTTCTGACAAACCAAACAAGCATACACAAACTCTGCAATATCCTTCTTCATTCCAGGCCACCAAAACAACCTCTTCAAATCTTGATACATCTTAGTCGCTCCTGGATGAATACTCAAACTACTTCTGTGACCTTCTTCCAAAATCTGTCTCTTAAGCTCAAGAACCCTTGGCACACAAACACGATCACGAAACATCAAAACACCGTTCTCATCCAACTTGAAGTCTCCACCCTTACCTTGGTTAACCAACACCACACGATCCACAAGTTCCAAATCTTCCTTCTGGCCATTCTTAATCTCTTCCAATATATTACTTGTCAGCTTCAACATTCCCAACCTCACACCATCCGGTGTCAACTCACTAACCAAACTCAAATCTCGAAACTGTTCAATCAACTCCAACTCTTTCACCATCAAAGCAGACATATGCAACGACTTCCTACTCAAAGCATCAGCAACAACATTCGCCTTCCCAGGATGATAACTCAACTGAAAATCAAAATCTTTAAGATACTCTAACCATCTCCTCTGCCTCATATTCAACTCCTTCTGGTCAAACAAGTACTTCAAACTCTTGTGATCACTGAACACTTCAAAATTAGAACCATATAGATAATGCCTCCAAATCTTCAACACATACACCACGGCTGATAATTCCAAATCGTGAGTCGGATAATTCTTCTCATGCACTTTCAACTGCCTTGAAGCATAAGCCACAACCTGACGATTCTGCATAAGCACACCACCAAGACCCATCTTAGAAGCATCACAATACACAACAAAAGATTCCTTCGGATTCGGCAAAATCAACACTGGAGCTGAAGTCAATCTCCTCTTCAATTCTTGGAAACTCTTCTCACACTTAGCATCCCAAACATACGCTTGTCCTTTCCGAGTCAACTGCGTCAATGGCAACGCCAACTTAGCGAATCCCTCAATGAACCTCCGATAATAACCTGCCAACCCAAGAAAGCTTCTAACTTCAAAAATAGACTTAGGTGATTCCCACTGCAACACTGCATCAACCTTCGACGGATCCACGACAATACCACCTTTAGAAATCACATGACCGAGGAAACTCACTTCCCGCAACCAAAACTCACACTTCGATAACTTAGCAAACAACCTCTTCTCCTTCAACACTCCTAACACAATCCTCAAATGCTCGGCATGTTCTTCTTCAGACTTCGAATATACCAAAATATCATCTATAAACACCACCACAAAACGGTCCAGAAAAGGATGAAATATCATATTCATGTATTCCATGAAGACACCTGGCGCATTAGACACTCCAAATGGCATCACAGAATACCCATAGTGTCCGTACCTCGTTCTGAACGCAGTTTTGGATATATCTTCCGCCTTTACTCTAATCTGATGATATCCTGATCTCAAGTCAATCTTACTGAACACCTCCGCGCCAACCAACTGATCCATCAAATCATCGATCCTCGGAAGTGGATACCGATTCTTAATCGTCACTTTATTCAACTGCCGATAATCCACACACAACCTCATGCTTCCATCTTTCTTCTTAACCAACAATACAGGAGCACCCCATGGAGAAACACTCGGTCTGATAAACTGTTTCTCAAGCAACTCTTCCAATTGCTTCTTCAATTCACCCAACTCTGATGCAGACATCCGATAAGGCGCAATCGAGATAGGACTCGTTCCAGGCACCAAATCAATCGCAAACTCAACTTCTCTCTCCGGCGGTAATTCGGTAATGTCGTCCGGAAAAACTTCTGGAAACTCTTGCACTACCGACAAATCACCAACTCCTTTCTCACTTCTCTCCTTCAAGGAAGCAAACATCATGAACACACTAGCTTCACCATCCAAGGACTTCTGCACTTGCTCCGCGGTCAAGAACTTCCCACCTTCCTCAGCCACTGGCTTAGAAAACGTTACACTCTTGGTCAAACAATTAATGTTAACACCAAAAGTCAACATCCAATCCATTCCGAAAATTACGTCCATATGCTTCAATGGAAGACACACAAGATCCAACTCAAAATCCATGTTACCAAAACTAACAGGAAACTTAGCACATACTAAGGAAGTAGTCACCGAACCACTAGCCGGGGTATCGATAACCATCCCTCGCAACAACGGAGTCACAACCAAACCCAAACGCTCAACACAACTAGCCGCAATAAAAGAATGAGTAGCACCAGTATCAATAATTGCAATCAAAGGAGTACTATTGATAAAACACATACCTCAGATGAGATTATCCAGATGCTCCACCTCTTCCGCATTCAATGCAAACACCTTCCCCGCCGCCTTCTTCAGCTTGATACACTTAGTACTAAGATGACCCTCTTCACCACAGTTGAAACAAGTAATATCCTTCTTGCACTCAAATGCCTTGTGACCCTTCTGTCCACACTTGTAGCAACTGTCACCCTTGCGACAATCACTAGAGTAATGACCCAAGATTCCACACTTGTAGCATCTCACATCAGCAACATTCGGCTTAGAGCCTCCACCAGATTCCCTCTTCTTTCCTTTGTCCTTGTTGTACGGCTTCCCTAATTCATGACTCTTTCCTTTCTTCTCATTCATCGCCTTATAATGATTCACCTTGACCTTTCCAGCTTCATCAAACATGCGACACTTATGCACCAAAGTATCAAAGTCTCGGATCTCCTGAATACACATGTACTGATAGATATCGGGCCTCAAACCGCCCTCGAACTTCACACACTTAGAGACCATAGCATCCTCCGCATTGATGTACGGACAAAACCTCGAAAGCTCCTCAAACTTTGCTGCATACTCAGCCACTGAACGGTTCTCTTGCTTCAAGTTCAAGAATTCCACTTCCTTCTTAGTTCTCAAATCCTCAGGAAAGTACTTCCTCAAAAACTCAGTCTTGAACCTAGCCCAAGTCACAGCTCCACCAGCCTCAAGCCTTCCCTTAGCATTGGTCCACCAATACTCAGCCTCCTCTGCAAGCATATGAGTAGCCAACCTGACCTTCTGGTCCTCACTAGTCACCATAGCACGGAAGATCCTCTCCATGGCCTGCACCCAACTCTGAGCTCCATCCGGGTCATATCTACCCTTGAACGTCGGCGGACTGTTTCGCAAGAAACGATCCAACCTTCGCTCCTCAGCCTCACCAGGATCACGATGACCAACTGCCTCCTGCTCATTAGCCTGAGCCAACACCTGAGCCATCGAAGCCAAAGCCTGAGCAATTGCCGCATCATCTCTACCACCAGCCATCTCACTTCTACACAAGACCAACCAACAGGTAAGAACAACAGCACAACAACACAAGGACAAGTACCGAAGGCAACTCATTACCATTCGCATACTAACAGGGTAAATCAACAAACACTAATCTACTAGTCTATTAGTCCAGACAAGACTAACCACGGCTCTGATACCAACTTGTAACACCCTATTTCTAATAAGTGGTAAAACGCGCGAATATACTAACATATTCTAGAAATAGATGCTACGTCTTCGAATAAACCACAATTTATACATGCATAAAGATCATGTTACACAATATAGCAGCGGAACAACATATAATTCATAAACATATCTGGATCTTCAAACTAAATACAACTGTATCCTTCAAATCTCAAATAACAGAATATCTCAACAACTCCAAAATACAAAGTCAAATAAACAACATGCAAAGACTATCCTAGATCAGAGCCCTAATCTAGACACTTGCATAAAAAAGAGGAACTCCACTCCTCGGCATCAACAAGCACAACTAAGCATCCTGCACTCCATCTACCCGTCCATACGGAAAGGTAGGTGGTAAACCACTGAGGGTTAGCATTACATCATCATAATCCACTTAAAATTAACAAGAAGCTTTGAGAATGAAAGATACATTTAAGAACGATGGATAACAAACTACACACGTATTCACAAGTATTCTTAACATTCACATCATTCAATATCAACATCTCAAATTCATACCCACAAGTGTATCATACACACATCACAAAAATCAACCATCTTAATTAACGACTTCAATCATCATTCACAACTCAAATGTATTTCAATTCACCAACAAGTATGCAATGGCTCTAGACTCATCTAGATGCATGTGGTACCAATTCTCCTCAAGGTCGTCACCCATGATGCAACAAAAACATCATTATCAACGGCTATAGTCAACGGCAATATGGATATAACATCCGACACGACATATGATGCATGAACATATGACTCGATTCACTATGCATATGTTCACAACAATTCAACGGCTATAATCATCATTCAACTATATCATATAGTTCATATCTCCACATAGTTCCTTATATTCCAAATAAAAGAACAATTACAACATATGATCACAAATATCATATTCATCACCCAACAATCATTCATAAATCATCTCATAATCATATCAATCTAATCATAGAGGGTTCATAAGCAATTGACCCTCAATGATCATTTTCAATCAAGTTCGTCTCAAAAATCACAATATTGAAAATAATTGAGCAACTAAGCCAAAACCAAGTAAACGAGTTCAATTGCCTATGCCATGTATCCTCTCAAGTCACACATATGTGCAGTAGAGATTACAAAAGCATTTCATCGGCCAAATCCGACGAATTCATAAAAAAAAACTCAAAGTTCGTCTCATTTTATTTCTTTTCACAAAATTTTCCATTTTCAAAGAAAAACAAGTTCAAACTTGATGGAACCATTCACCGCCAATTTTAGAAATCATATAAACATTATATAACTCTGATCCCACTTCAAATTCCGGAAGAAAACGAGTTTTCGAAAAAATCAACGTTTGGACCGTTTTTACAAAAGTTAGACAATTTTCACAATTTCAAGTCCAAACCCATTCAAATCATGTTCCAGTAGGATTAGAGACATAAACAGATGTTAATTAAGTCCAAAGAAACATTTTAGAAGTATTGGATTGGTTCCCCAAAGCTCAAAACAACAAAACAGAAAAACTGCTTCTGGGCAATTTCGCTATTAGCGAAATCTGCGCTATTAGCGAAATTCCCAGACAATTTCGCTATTAGCGAAATTTTCGCTACTAGCGAAACTTGTCCAGACAGTTTCGCTATTAGCGCCGTTCTTGCGAAATTATGCAGAAGTTTCGGGTTTTTACACCATTTTTGCCAAAAATCCCAATTTTCAAACCCCCAATTCCCAAATCAACTTCCAGAAAGTGTTTATGGGACAAAACAGGTTCAATACACTTAAACAAACATGATTCAAGCATTAAAAACAACAACATAGCTCATTTCATCAAAATCATGAAATTTTCTCAAAACACCAACATAACCACAAATCTCCTTATGAATCCATAAATAACGATTCCAGTTTCACCAATTCGATTCTAACAGTTCAACATTCATCATCAACAACTAATGAACACAAATTCATGCACAATTCAACATCACAACTTCATTTTTCATCAATTTTGCTCAAGAACACAAAGCACCAACAACTATGCATTTACACATGTTAATTCACATACTAACATGCAATTATCATACAAATCATGTTCTCAAACATAACAACATCAATCATGCACGAATTTACAACAATTAAATTCAATTCATCAATTTCACAAAATGGGTAAAAAGGAAAAATTATGAATTATGGTTGAATTCTAACCCTCTTACCTCTAACTCCAAGAATCTCTAACCAAAGCTTCAATTTAGCTCCTAGATGATGAATCCCCTCTTCAAGCTCTAACCTTGTTCTTCCCTCTAGCCTCTATCTCTTCTCTTCTCAAATGAAATGAAATGAAAATGTTTGTAAACCTAATTCTCACCAACACTAGAGTTTATATATGTGCTCTATTCAATTGGGCTTATCTCTCAAACCCTAATGGGCCTAACCCATTTCTAATTCAACCTCAAAATGTTACTACTCACTTACCGGTAAAATATAACACTAACGGTCACTTAACGGTAAATAAAATAATTACTACACCCTCTAGTAATTGATAAATAGTAACTCTCACTAACACTAAGAAAAATAACCTTCTGCAAAATTACAAAATTACCCCTACTCTCAAATGACCAAAATGCCCCTAAGTCCAAAATGACTAAAATACCCTTCTAACACCGAACTCTACGAATCCCAACCAAAAATACACACAGAGGTAAATAATCACACATGACCACATATAACACAGATAAATAGATAATAAAATAAAACTAGCGAAAATCGGGCTGTTACAACTCTCCCCCACTAAAAAGAATTTTCGCCCTCGAAAATTACCTGAAGGAAACAACTCTGGATACGCAACCCTCATCCTACTCTCCGATTCCCAAGTGGCACTCTCACCAGTCGGTCCAACCCAAATCACTTTAACCAAAACGATCTCCTTGCCACGCAAACGCTTCACTTCACGATACTCAATCCTAACTGGCCAAGTCTCAACAGTCAAATTATCCCTTACTTCCAAATCATCCACTTGAATCACATGAGACGCATCATACACATACTTCCTCAACTGAGACACATGAAACACATCATGAAGATTCGACAAAGATGGCAGTAACGCAATCCGATACGCTACAACTCCAACCTTCTCAACAATCTCAAAAGGTCCAACAAAACGAGGAGTCAACTTCCGACACTTCAAAGCACGACCAACACCGGTTACAGGATTCACCCTCAGAAACACATGATCACCAACCTGAAACTCAATGTCCTTCCTCCTCTTGTCATGATAACTCTTCTGTCTACTTTGAGACGCTCTCATCTTCTCTTGGATCATCTTAACCTTTTCCGTAGTCTCTTGCACAACATCCGGTCCTAACAAAGCACTTTCTCCTGACTCATACCAACACAAAGGAGTCCTACACCTCCGACCATACAAAGCCTCAAACGGTGCCATCCCGATACTAGAATGAAAACTATTGTTGTATGTGAACTCAATCAATGGTAAACATTCGACCCAACTGACACCTTGCTCTAAAACACAAGCTCTCAACAAATCTTCCAAACTCTGAATAGTCCTCTCCGTCTGACCATCAGTCTGAGGATGATAAGCAGAACTCAATCTCAACTTAGTTCCCAAAGCATCTTGCAAACTCTCCCAAAACTTAGAAGTAAACCTCGGATCCCGATCTGACACAATACTAGAAGGAACACCATGCAATCTAACAATCTGCTCAATGTAGATCTCAGCCAACTTAGCCACAGACATACCGGTCTTAATAGGAACAAAATGTGCCGACTTCGTCAACCGATCAACAATCACCCAAATAGAATCAAAACCCTTAGCAGTCTTCGACAAAGCTCCAACAAAGTCCATTGATATACTATCCCACTTCCACTCTGGCACAAACAACGGTTGCATCAAACCTGACGGGTTCTGATGTTCAATCTTAGACTTCTGACAAAATTGATAAATAGTAACTCTCACTAACACTAAGAAAAATAACCTTCTGCAAAATTACAAAATTACCCCTACTCTCAAATGACCAAAATGCCCCTAAGTCCAAAATGACTAAAATACCCTTCTAACACCGAACTCTACGAATCCCAACCAAAAATACACACAGAGGTAAATAATCACACATGACCACATATAACACAGATAAATAGATAATAAAATAAAACTAGCAAAAATCGGGCTGTTACATTCCTCCCCTCTTTATGAATCTGAGACTATTTTTATGAAATTGTGGCTGAAACGTAGTAGATCGGAACTTAAACCTTCAGTTTCTAGGGTTTCAAATCTTTTTCTAAACTTCTTGAAACTAAACCCTAACTTGACCTATTTTCTATGCAGATTAAGGATTTGAACTCTGATTTGAAAAATAAACGGTGAATCTCTGTGGATCTACATCTTAGGGTTTCGGTTTCAACCTTTTTCAATCCTTTTCAAATTTTTTCGAAAGAACAAGTTTTAAACTCGTTAATCCACGTTGTTTCACCGTTTACTTTGGCTTATGAACCTTCGATGAAGATTTAGAGTAGAAACGAGAAGGTTTTGTATGTTACCTGGATTTGAGTAGGAGATTTGAACAAACAAATCCTTGCGAAGGTTTCTGGTGATTTCTTGAACTGAAAATAAATCAGTTATCCTCTTCTTCTTCTCTGATTCGAATCCTTTTGATATTTCTTCTTCTCTTCTCAAAAAAAATCCTTCGTGATCGCGCTTGCGCTTGAATTGCGAAGGTACGAATTCGATGATGGAGATTCTTGATGAATCTCTGAGAATTTGTGTTAATTCGAATTGATTTCGTACGATAACCGATGAATTTTAGCTTCGTGTGATGAATTTGATGTGGATTTTTGATGAATTGGTGTGAATTTGTGTTTGTTACGGTGGTTGAGATTCTGTTACAGTTGTTTTTGTGGTGGTTGAGAGTTTGTTACGGTGGCTAGGGTTTGGAGAAAAGAGAAAGTTTGTTAGAACTTTTGTGATGATGTGTCAATGATTGAATGGTATCTCCCTCTGTGCATTGATGAGTTGGCCTCTATTTATAGGCCAGGTGTGATGTTCTGGACCAATGTGGGACTGCCACATGTTCTTGGACTTGTTCTGGTCCTTATTTGATTCGAACTTGACTGGTTTTTTTTGGACTTGAGGGCCTCTTTGCAATTTTTTTAATCTGAAGGACTGACCTGCAAAACTTAAAAAACACAAACAGACTTGATGGAAAAAGGACTATTCTGCAATTGACCTAAAAAAGACTAAAAAATAAAAGTTTGACTTGGAGGACTAAGACGCAAATTGGAAAAGATTTTAAAAGAAAGAAAATAAAAAATAAAAAATAAAATAGAAGAAAGGACTAAAGTGCAAAAATTAATAAAATTGAATTAAAAAAATGTAATTTGAAATAAACGTAAAGTGAAACCAATAAAAAACACAAAATGGACTAAAACGAACCAACTACTTAAATGAGGTACTTTAAAGTAACCTCTCTCTGTCGAAATTTCGTGTGAAATGACCAAAATGCCCCTGGGGACCAAAACGACTCAAAATGACTCAGATGCAATTTTAAAATGGATTTTATCATGAAATTAAAGCAAGAGTTTATTCAAACCAATTGAAAAGACTCAGGGACAATTTTTTTGGAAATTAAGCAGAGTTTTAACACATGAAAAGACTAAAATGCCCCTAGGGGCTAAACTGACTCAAAATGACTTCAAATGCAATTTTTGAAATGGATTTTGACAAAGAATTGAAATAAAGACTTATTCAAACCAATTGAAGAGACTCAAACAATTTTTAAAGGACTAAAATGAGTTTGGATACAGGAAATGACTAAGATACCCTTTTCCATGAATTTTGCAAGTAATATTGAAATAGAATGCAGAGAAAGATGTAATTGATCAGAGACATATCAAATGACTTGAAATACAAGAAGAGAAGAATTGAGCTAGTATTTTTAGGTCCAAAATTAGGGTATAACAAGCAACAAGACACATTACATGGAAGCATGCATGACTAAAGGAACATCAATGGCCTCCCAATTTCTCACGGTGCCTCCTGGTACGACAAACGTAGGCACATGACTACTTTCAGCAGCATCTTCAGCAACAGCATTGATAAACCCAGTACTGTAGAAAGTTCCTGTTGAAATGCCTGAGGTCGGGGTGAAGCCAAGGCCCTCTTTGCGCTTATTCTCCAGAATCTGTATCACTTTGCCCCAGCCAGCGGCCTGTCCTTCTTGAACAGCTTTCTGGGCGTCTTTCAATGAGGCCATAGCAGCACTAACTCTTCGAGGCTCCACACCTTCAACAGTCAAACCTTGAAATGACGTCCCTTCAACGGACCCTGCTTCAACACAAGAGAAAGATGACACTTGGCTAACCAGATACGCTTCTTCACCATGTACAGTGACAAGCTTACCATTCCTCACAAACTTGAGCTTTTGATGCAGAGTGGAAGTTACTGCCCCAGCAGCGTGAATCCACGGTCTTCCGAGGAGACAACTGTAAGATGCGTTGATATCCATGACTTGGAAAGTGATATGGAATGTCTCTGGACCAATGGTAATTGGGAGATCTACTTCTCCAAGAACATCCTTACGAGATCCGTCAAAAGCCTTAACCAAATAGCTGCTCCCTCTTAGGGAAATTCCATGATGACTCAACTGTCTCAGTGTAGACTCAGGCATTACATTTAAGGATGATCCAGTGTCCACCAACACATTAGATATCATGTCAGACTTACAGTGCACTGAAATATGCAAGGCTAAGTTGTGGTGTTTCCCTGCTTCGGGAAGTTCATCATCACCAAACCACAAGTTATTGCAAGCAGTAATGTTACCCACTATTCCATCGAACTGATCTACAGAGACTTCATGATCAACATAGGCCTGTTCCAGTACCTTCATCAACACTTTCCTGTGAGCCTCTGAGCTCAGGAGCAAAGACAAAATGGATATTTTTGATGGAGTTTGCAGCAGCTGGTCTACAATTTTATAATCACTCCTTTTGATGAGCCTCAAGATTTCATCCAGGTTGGACTCCTCAATAGACTGGCCTGATGGGCTGACGTTCTTGTCACCAGGAGGAACAACCGGTGGAGTTACTGTGGCAGCAGGTGTAACAACCCTCTTTTGGAACAAGGGTGGACGGACCCTTCCACTTCTTAGAGTTGTAGTTTCTTCAGCAATATTACTGACCGTAGCTGGGGATACCAGAGGCACTTCCACCCCATTCTCGATCATAGTTGCATCATACTTGAAAGGGATTGCTTTAGTAGAGGCATAAGATACCGGGCCAGGTAATCTGATCACCAAAGGTTCAAAATTCCTTGTCTGAGGCACACTCTCGACAGGAGAGTCATGAAACACTGGCACAATCATACAAACATCACTAACAATCAGATACTTATTGTCCATTAGGCTATGTATATCATCTTGCACCACACAACAGCCCATAGGGTTCTGAAGACACTCTGAACAGGAAGCATGATCGTGATTGAACAGGGAAGCTTGGCAGAGCTTGACATGTAGTGGCACCAAAGGAGTAGCAACATTACGGACATCTAAAACGGGGTCTTCTTGGGGAAGCTGAGCTCCCTCGAAAGCCTCAATCATATTAATAGCAGCATGGTTTGGAAGTGGATTGTCGAGCACATGCGGAACACTATTTTCAAAAGTCAACCGTCCTCTGTCTATCAGATCCTTCACAACATACTTCAAAGCATAGCAACCCTCAACATCATGGCCTTGAGCGCCTTTATGGAATTCACATGTAAGATCCTGTCGGAACCTGGGAGGCAACGGCGTAGGCGGAGGCTTGCCTGGTCTGGTGACACAATGTCCCTTAGCAAGTAAAGTTGGGAGCAGATCAACATACCGCATTGGTATTGGTGGAAAATAAGTCCTGGGCCGAGGACCCTGCTGTTGCGGAGGTTGTTGTGGAGCAGGAGGCTGTTGTTGTACCTGCTGAGCAATGGCATTGACGGGCACTGGTGGTTGACCCGGTGGCAGAGAATATTGCTGGTAGAATGGTGGGAAGAAGGGATGTTGAGAATACTGCATATATTGATAGGGCAGAGGTGACTGAGCAGCATTAATAGGAGCTGTAGACTGGTTACCGGATACCATTCCTACCTCAGATTCCTTCTTCTTATAGTGGCCATTACCATACTTCTTTGGCGCACTAGCTGAGGACTCACCCTTTTCAAGAACAATGATACCTTCTCTGACAGCCTCTTCTAGACGAGTTCCCATAGTAACCATGTCGGAGAAGTTATTTGGTGCCGAGACTATCATCCTTTCAACATATTCCTTCTTCAAAGTTTTCAGGAACGTCTGTGTCAGTTCTTACTCATCAAGCCGAGGAGAAACACGGGCAGCTGACCCTCTCCACCTCTGAGCATATTCACGGAAGGTTTCATCTGACTTCTGAGACAAAGACTTAAGAGAGTCCCTATTTGACTTCAAGCGGGTGTTGAACTCATAATGATTTTCAAAAGCAGCATCAAGTTCCTCAAAAGTATGGATATTGTCTTTGCTCAAACCAGTGTACCAGTCTGCCGCATCTTCTGCCAGGCTGTCCTGGAAATAGTGTATCATTATGGCATCATTATTTGCGTAGTTGGCCATCTTCCTGACGTACCGGATGACATGGCTATGTGGACAAGAAGATCCATTGTACTTATCAAAATCTGGCACTTTGAACTTCTTAGGAACCTCAAACTGGGATACCAGACATAGATCACGGGCTTTAGCTGAGACACCGTTCCCACGGTTAGCTTTGACCTCACGGAGCTCACCAGCTAGCTCTCTCAACTGTTCTCTCATAGCCTCCACTATAGGGTCCTGTCCACGTGGAGTATCAACATCGATTATCTGTTGCACAGTGTGTACAACAGGATCGGTGACAACAGTAGTTACTTGAGGCATAGAATTATTTGCAGGAGTAAAAGTTGTTGTAGGAATAGGTCCTTGATTGGCAACACCAGAAACACCGGCTGCAATATTAGGAGCATAGAAAGCTGAGAGTCCATAGGGACGCCCGTTGGGCATAACAAACCGAGCATCAGAAGCCACAATAGATAGTGGGATAGATGTGGCTGGCTGTTCTTGCGCAGCCATCAGAGTAGACATAGTGTCATGAGCCTTAGCCAAGTCTTCTTTCATAGCAGCCAATTCGGCACGGAGCTGAGCATTTTCTTCTTCAAAGTTAGCCATGTTTCTTCTCTTATACAATCTTGTCTGATGAATTCTAGCTGGTTGGTAGACTTTGCGAGCACGAGCCACCTTTCAGACTGCGGCAGAAGAACCAGGAGGCAATGAGCACGAGGGAAGTTTTTTGTGACCAATGAATGCATATGATGCATGAGATGTGTTAATGCATATGCAAAAAAGACTCTTTTTGTGTTATCGAAGGGTTTTAGACAAATTAGAAATTTGTAAACATTACTAAAACAACTGAAACATTATAACCAAACAACATGCAAACATCATAGGGTTTTACAAGATGATTCCCTTTGAAATGCTAAACCAAGGGATAGACTTTGAAATGTAAAACAACATAAACAATAACTGGAAACAACAACAGGAAATAGAGATCCTCAAGCATAGTAAGTGGAAGGATCATCCTCAGACTCAGTCTTAGACTCATAGCTGCAATATCGGGCATAGAAATCACGGGCACCCCTAGCCCTCTTGGAATCCCTCATAAGCAACTTATCCTTTTCTTCGATTTCTTTCCTAGCTTTAGCCAACTCTTTCTTCAATGTCAAAACCTCATGAGTCTTCTGCTCATCTTTCCCATCCAAAGTCATAATCAAATTCTCAGCCTCATAGTATCTAGTCATCCACCGATGCTTCTCTCGGCTCTCCACAGCTAGATGCTCCTGATACATCTCCTGAGTGGGTGGTAGTAAAGGCAGAGGCATGGTTGGAATGGATGCAGACACATATCTCATGGCGGGGTAAGGCATGCCAATCTCCTCAGCTTGGTTTATCACCCATTGAGTATAAGCCTCATGAGCAATACCAGATCTCACACACATATGCCTCACATCTTTCTTCCGAATCTTAGACCAAGCCTCTATGAAATCCTCTCTTATTCTTGTAGGAGCATTAGAGTAATGGAAGAAGTAAGGGGATGTAGCAAGATAGATGGGTTTCTCTTTCATTGGAAAACCAAATTGTCGCAAGGCAAGCTCCAGGTTATAGTTGATTCCACCCCGGGTACCAAGAAGAGGTACATTAAGAAACTTCCCACCACCGAAGATAATCTCTTTGACTCTAGCAGCGGGAGTGAGCCAAACCACTTCATTAGGAGTGAGAGCCATGATCCTCTGTGAAATAGTCCAATTCTCTGGATTATCATGGAAAGACTTTGGAAGGTGCAAAATAAACCACCTATAGAGGAGAGGTACACAGCAGAGAATATATCCACGACCCTTGTCGGATCGATCGTGAATAGCATGATACGTGTCAGCTAGCAAAGTAGGAACCGGATTCTTGGAGCGGAGGATCACAATAGCATTCATATCCACGAAGTCATCAAGGTGTGGAAAAAGAATAAGCCCATAGATGAGTAGCGCAAGAATAGCCTCAAGAGTGTCTTGACAAGTAGTTTCGAGATTGGCTATTTCAAGTAGATATTTTGAAGTGAACCCTCGGATGTGAGCCTTAGTAACGAGATTCTTGGAGACATCGGAGGTCTTGAGATAGAGATCTTTAGCAATAACCAAGGGCATAGGAGGATGCTCAAGACCCGTGAAAGGTGTTCCCTTGGCTATAGGTAAACCTGTCAAGGAAGAATAAGCCTCTAAAGTAGGTACCAACTGAAAGTCAGGAAAAGTGAAGCACCGATATTTCCGATCATAGAATTGCACTAGAGTGTGCACAAGCTTCTCATCTACATTAGTCCGGAGAAGAGTAAGTAAGTCCCCATAACGGTGTCGGAAACCAATCGGATCCTTAACCTTGAGTGCCAAATCTCTCAAGCTAGCCAAATCCACTTCCTTGAACTTATAGGACTTAGTCTTCCCCATTCCTACAATGTTTACAAATTCAATTTATCTAAGCCCTTTGATAAATGCATGGAAAAAAGTTTATGCATGTATGCATGATCACATTCAAGTACGGAGAAAACATGGAGGGTTAAGATTCAAAGTCAAGGAGTCATGGGTGGACACGGTGTCCGGTGAAACTAGGGCTTTAGGTAATAGTAACCGGGTTCTAAAAGTTCCCAAGTCGCAACCTCTCCGACGTATATCATGGTGCCACAAGACGAACACTCGCTCCATGATTATCCGTAAGAAGGTTTAACTTGAGTGTAGTATCGCGTGACAACTAAAACTCAAGACGACACTCGGTTTAGCCTCCGCACTACATCCTAGAAAATGGCCATGGATGGGTTCGGTTATCTGCGGTCCATAGCGTCATAGAACAATTGGAAGTAAAGTGCCTAAACGCGACAAACACGCGCCGACAACATCACCCCCAAAATGCCTTAGCTATGTGGGATTGATCGCATAATCCAATACACGAGGCAACCCCCGGAATGAATTGTCGATTATATCCCTCCTAAATCCTAAGTTCACTCAGCCCGGGTGTAGGACTTTTGATATTCTCACCCCCACACGTTTGCAAGAATTTAAACATTTATCCACATAAGGAAGCAATTAAAAGAAGCAAGTAAAAACAAAGCGCAAGCGTGGAAATAAAGACTAGGCGTAACTCTCGAATGTCCCCAGTGAAGTCGCCAGCTGTTTTATCTTGGTTTTTCGGGTGTCAAACATTGATTAAGTTTGAACCTTTTTAACCTTTGATATCTCATTTTTTCTTGGGAAGAAAAAAATAAGCAAACCCCTTGAGAATCGAGGTCCGGGAGTTGTTTTCGTTACGGGAAGGTGTTAGGCACCCATAACGACTATAGTATCCTATAGGAACCGTCTTTATTTTCTACGCGCGCGCTTTATTTTTAAATGCTATTTGAAAAATGATATTTACACCTAAGAGTTTACTAAGTGAAGAATTGGAGGGAGAAGAAGATGTTTGAATTTTTTGTTTTATTGGAATTGAAGGAATATTGGTTGCTTGCCTACGTACCCTTTTAAGGGATCAAATCCATCGTAGTTCTCTTCCAAAAAATGTTTTTGTTTTTGTTGGTCGATTTCAAGTTTGAAAATGGAATTTGAAGAATGAGAGAAAGAGGCCTCAAGGGCATAAGATTTGGAAAAATGTGAGGTGGAATTAGTTATTTTGCAAAAGAAAGTCTAAGTATGATTAAAATTCATTAAGGTTTTTGTTTAAGAAAATAAAGTGAAAATCAATGGGATTTTGATCCCAAGGTTTATTTGGAAAATTATTTGAGTGATGTTGTTCACATTTTTTGGAAAAATGATTTTTTGTCTAAGTTTCAAAGTTCCTAAACATACATTCCCTAAACATACATCTAAGGCATGCATACCCTAAACATACATCTAAAGTATCCATGTGATGTGTGTGCATGTGTCGGTGCTTGTGTCGGTGTACATCATTAGAGTCCATTGTCCTTTTACATTGCCCTAGTTTACATGCTATGGTCTTGCAAGAAATTAAAAGCATGAAGAAAAATTACAAAACCCCTAGGTTTTACATTCTAAGCCTTGGTATGAGAATTAAAGTGCAAGAAATGGGATGGGGATGAGATGCTTATGAGATGTATGAAACATGAAGTAAAAGAGATTAGTGGCACATGATAATATCAAGAGAAATAAAGCAAGTAAAATATCATAACAAAAGCATAGAAGTTAATCACAACACAAAGCCAAAATAATGCAAATCATAGCTAAAATCCCACCACAGAACCAAAAATTCAATCCAATTTCAATTAAATTGCAACGATTCTCAGAGATTCATCATCGAATCTTCATCATTGAATCATTTTCTTCGCAATTCAAGTGCGAATTCATCACTATCAAGGACGAATTCATCACGATCACGAAGGATTTGTGAGGAAGAGGAGAAGAGAGATTGAATTCGAATTGAACCAGAGAAGAAGAAGAGCAATAACGAAGCACTCACCAGAAGGATTCAAAGATACTACGAAGTTCTCCGAAGAGTTCTACATTCGAATCTCCGTTTAAATCCAGGTAACCACCAAGAACCTTCTCTTTTTTCATCGCAAAAGCTCAAACGAAGGTCTATTAACACAAGTAAACGGTGAATCAGAGTAGATCGGTGACCTAGAAACATTTTCCTTCGTAAAAACTTTGAAAGATCGAAAAAGATTTGAGACCGTAACTTCAAACGTAGATCTACGAAGATTCACCGTTCATTTTGTAAAACTAAGTTCAGATTCATAATCAGCATGAAAAATAGAACAAGTTAGGGTTTAGATCCGTGAAAATCGAAGTTGTTTGAAGTGTTGCCGAAATCTGGAATTCACGGCGGAGACGATGAAGATTCCGATGAATCTTCATCTTCTTCAACCATTTCCTTCCAGAAACCGGTGGTGAAGATGAACAAGGGAAGAGAGAAGTGAGAGCTTCTCTCACTAGAACGAGAGAAGAGAGAGAAGTGGAAGAGGAGAATGATTGAACCGGTCCCCTTAGGTTTTTATAGGCAATTGAACCGGACCGGTCTGAAATCGGTCCACTCCCCTGTTTTCCCCACCACAGGATCTAGGTTTGATCCACATGGATCAATCCTACGGTCCCTGAAGCTTCTGAGGTGATTTGGATCTTTTTTGTTTGGGCCTGGGCTTCTGTTGAACTGGACCTTGCGTTCTTGTGATTTGTTTGCTATTTTGACACTGCTTCTTGATGTTTGCACCTCTGGTTCATCAAAAAACCTTTTAAAAATTCCTAAAAATGTTCAAATCATTTTCTTGATATTTTTTGATGAATCTTGATGTATTTACATGTTAAGAATTGGTCAAAAATATGAGGAAATAATTTGTTCTTTATTAATTCAATTCTCTTTCTTTTCTTGTTAAAAAATCTCATAAAAAATTTCTAAAAACCTTGTGAACTCTTTTGCAACTATTTTTGACACTTGTTACTTAGGATATTTTGACATATAAAAATGGAAAAATAATGATGTGTTGTGTGTTGCTTTATTCCTTGAATTTTATGTTAAGAGCTTGTGAAAATATGCATAGCTTTGATTCCAATTTTTAGTGTATGCTTGTGAGTTGTGATGTGTGGGTTGGGGATTGATTTGTCACTGTTTGGATGTGTTTCTTGCTGTATGTGAATATGTGTGGTTAGTTACTTGCTTTACAAGGCAACTTAATGTTTGTTTGTGAAAATAAAGTGCCAAATATGTCTAAAACATATCATAATTCTTGACTTGAATGTGTTCTCATAATTCTCACATTATTTATTGTAATAAAACCTTTAGAAAATTGTCATGATATGAGGATTATAGGTCATATACTTGTTTTGATGTTATGGTAAATTTTAGGTATATTTTGCTACTTTTAGGTTAAGAGTTTTATTACTTTTTGTCAAGTTTTTTAGTGTTTCTTTTGCTTATGATTTCCATTCTATTATGCCTTATGCTACTAACCACTTTATTTCATGTTTCATTCATCCATAAGCATCTCATCCACCATCTTATTTTCTTAGCTTTTATTCCTTACACTTTAATTTTCATGCCAAGACTTAGCATGTAAAAAAAAAACTTAGGGATTTTGTAATATTTTTCTTATGCTTTTAAATTCTTGCAAGACCATAGAATGTAAACTAGGGCATATGTAAAGGACAATGGACTCTAATGATGTACACCGACACAAGCACCGACACATGCACACACATCACATGGATACTTTAGATGTATGTTTAGGGTATGCATGCCTTAGATGTATGTTTAGGGAATGTATGTTTAGATGTATGTTTAGGAACTTTGAAACTTAGACCAAAAATCCTTTTTCCAAAAAATATGAACAACTTCACTCAAATAATTTTCCAAATAAACCTTGGGATCAAAATCCCATTGATTTTCCCTTTATTTTCTTAAATAAAAACCTTGATGAATTTTAATCATACTTAGAGTTCATTTTACAAAATGACTAATTCCACCTCACTCTTTTCAAAATCTTATGCCCTTGAGGCCTCTCTCTCTCATTCTTCAAAATTCCATTTTCAAACTTAAAATCAACCAACAAAAACAAAAACATTTTTTGGAAGAGAACTACGATGGATTTGATCCCTTAAAAGGGTACGTAGGCAAGGAACCAACATTCCTTCAATTCAAATAAAACAAAAATTCAAACACACTCTTCTCCCTCCAATTCTTCACTTAGTAAACTCTTAAGTATAGATAACACTTTCAAAATAGCATTTAAAAATAAAGCGCGCGTAGAAAGTAAAGACGGTTCCTATAGGATACTATAGTCGTTATGGGTGCCTAACACCTTCCCGTAGCGAAAACAACTCCCGGACCTCGATTCTCAAGGGTTTTGCTTATTTTTCCCTTCCCAAGAAAAAATGAGATATCAAAGGTTAAAAAGGTTCAAACTTAATCAATGTTTGACACCCGAAAAACCAAGATAAAACACCTATGCAGTTAATCATGGCATAATATTATATCAGATGGATGTCAAGAGTGCATTTCTTAATGGTGTCATTGAAGAATAAATGTATGTCAAACAACCTCCTGGATTTGAGGATATTAAGTATCCTGACCATGTTTTTAAACTGAAGAAATCACTATATGGCTTGAAACAAGCTCCCAGAGCTTGGTATGATAGACTAAGTAATTTCTTAATCAGAAATGATTTTAAAAGGGGACAGGTTGACACAACACTCTTCAGAAGGAATCTTGAGAAAGATATTCTTGTGGTGCAAATATATGTTGATGATATAATATTTGTACACATAAGTATTATCATGGAAAGGTTTCGTCAGATCACTTGACATTCTTGTCACTTGGGTAGCAATGATGTGTTGCTAGATACCGCTCATTGTTTATAGTATTAAATATTAGATTTAATATTATTGCCAACGTGACTAGAACCTATAGGGTCACACACAAAGAACAGTCAAAAGAGAAATATATAAGTATGACTTATATAAGGGGTGCGTTTAGTAAATAACGCTAATTAGTTAGCAGAGTTACTAAACTCGTTATTGGGCTTACTAAAGCCCAATAGTAACTTCTGACTTGCAGAGCACACTAGATGTTCTATAAATAGAACTCTAGTGCTGAAGTTTTAGGTTACACGTTTTGGAGCAACCCTTCTTCTCTGCACTTCCAATTCATTGGCTAGCACCGAGTTTTGGAGGAGCACTGTTCGTGTGGACTTGCTAGAGGCTTTGCTGCTTGTTGCTTGCTTGGCTGTGATCGAGATTCCAGTTTCCAATTTCCCACGTTCAGATTCCAAACTTCGAGGTAACAATCGAATCACTGATTCATGTTTGAATTTCGTAATGATCCAAGGAAAGAAAATCGAAATTATTCCGCTGCTTCTACTCCTTTCTTCCATTCGATTTTCCTTCAGTGGTATCAGAGCCAATTACGAAACCATGAATCGGATTGCTTTGTTACTGCTTTATGTTTTAATATGATTAAACATTTTGAATCAGAATTAAATAATAAAGAGAATTAAAATTGGCATCGTATCATGGTTTCTGTGCATGGCTTTTCGATTTGTTTGATGTTTCAGAAACCGTTTCTGGTGAAGTATCGACATATCGATTATACATATCGACGGGAACATGATTGGAAACAAATCAAATTAGATTATCTTTTAAAATTGTTTTAAGAGATAATAATATTTTCGCAAATATTTGATTTGCTAATATTTTGATATTCTATAAGGAATTAATTTGGAATGCAAATCCGTTAATAAAATAGAATATTAAGTGTTAATATTTTATTATTTAAATTTAAATATTAATTAAAATTGATTGATCAATATCATATATGTGATATATGATTTTAATACAACATCATTATATGTGATATATTGATGATATCATTCGTTCAATAGGTTTTATATAATTGATTGTGAATTTGTAGTCAACTCGTGAGATTGAGCTTCGAATACCGATTCTGGTGAAGCATCAAAGATCCGGTTGTCCATACTGAACAAACAATTGTTAAAACTATTGATGTTTGATTGTTGTATTAGGATACCTAACTATACAAGCGTTGTATTATTATGGTTGTATCATTCGATCAATTGTTTTCAAAGAGATTGTTGTGAATTTGAACAATTCGTGAGAGTGAGCTTCAATATCCGAATCTGGTGAAGCATCATAGATCCGGTTGTTCATGCTAAACAAACAATCCTTGAAAATATTTATGTTTAATTAATTTATTTAATTGGAGAAAGGTAGTAAATTTAAAAGATCATGATTTTGAAAGAGTTTCAATATCAGATATGATTTTTAAATTTGGTAATAAAATATTTGTTTAATTTTAGCCCTGTAATTTGTTTTGGAAACAAATTGATTGCCTAAATAAAGTAGATTTAATTATAATAATTATTGAGTGTCAATATTACTATAATTAAGTAAATAAAAATTCTACCTTTTGGATTGTTTTTCAAAAGTTGTTTGAAAGGTAATAAACGATCCTAAATTGATAGTTAATTTAAAAGATCATGATTTGAAATAGTTTCAATGTCATATATGATCTTTTGAAATTATTTAATCGATTTGCATGACTTTAACTTGATTTGTTTATAATTTAAAAGAATCATGATTTGAAAGAGTTTCAATATCATATATGATCTTTTGGATTTGATCATAATATTTGCCGAAACGATTTGGGTGTTCATAAACGTGTCAAGTGTTGATGCGAAATACGCAATCTAGAATATTTTGGAACACAATCTGAGATATTTTGGTATGCAATCTAATATATTTTAGTACTTGATCTGAAATATATTTTGGTACATAATATAATATATTTTGGTACTCAATAAAATATATTTTGGTACATAATATGAGATATTTTTGTACTTAATATAATATATTTTTGTACTCAATATAATATATTTTGGTACTCAATTAAACCCCCAGCTAATCTGCGTAGTGTGATCATATGTCAAATTTAAATTTAATTTATTTAATTATAAGGTATAATTAATAATAATAAAAGTGTGTTTGTTATTATTATCATGTGAATGATTATGGCCCTAGTCCTTTTATTTTATTTCTTTTGGATATTAAAATACGGCCTGCGTGTCGTGCCTCTCTCTTATATCTCTATTGTACATTCTCTTCTCATCCACTCCCTCGTATGTAAAACGAGTTTCTTTCATATGTAATGTAAATAGAATGCAAAGAAGTAATAGGGCTCATGACGTTAGGATAGTCCTGGAGGTCAAGCTTGGAGAAGCAAGGTCGTTTCTAGGATTAGTTTAGATTCTCTCATTGGCTTGAGAGAGTCATAGCGTTAGGATGGCCATAATCATGTCACTTTTATTATTGTATAATCGTTATGCATGTTATGATTGGAGTGCGAATATATATGATATATAAGCCGTGGTGAGGTGAGATCAAACATAATAAAAATCCTTCAATTTAAAATATTAAGTTTAATGCTTTCCAAAAGTTTAACACCCTTCAAGACTAATATCGAAATGTGTAGGTTTCGCCTCCGCGAGGTGCACTTTCTATACTAGTAAGTTGCGGTGCGGTAATCCAATTTACCCAAGTGTTATTCTTTTGGGTTTAACTTAACTAAATTAATTTTAATAAGATTAAAATAAATTTAGAAGCAATATTTGGGAACATCTATATGATAGATTAGAGTAAGGAGTTATTCACTCAAATGATTTGAAAGTTGTATGAGATACAATTGGAAGGAGTTCCTACCTAAATAACTGAGTTTTGAGTACAGCCCCCGTTGACTTAAAGCAAGGTGAAATATGGATTTCAACCCACTAGAAAATCTTCCAACGGGATTTTCCGAATCAAGTGTTTTGAAGGTCATTTGATTTGAGTAAAATAGTGGGAGCGTATTTAATTAAAGACCTATTTAAATATGTTTTAAATCATGATACATTTATTTTATTTATTTTCTGTATTTAGAATTTCTTTAGCATATAAATTTTATTATACTGTTAAAAGTTCTTATGAAGAACAAAATTTTCAGAAAAGAGTTTCTGAATTGGTACAAAATTTAAGAATTGTTCTTAAGAATGAGAAAAACTGTATATTCTCGAGCAGTTATTTCCTAGCAACTTTCTATGTCTATATTTGAAAAACAACGCTTATCAGAAGCATTGGGTCAAATGAGTAGATATAGGATATCTCATAGTGGTAACGACGATGGAGAATGATATGATCATTCAACCTCAATGTTATAAGATGAATAGTTTAAGCCTATCAAGTAGATGTACATGAATAAAAATAAAATTCAAATTTTGTTTTTCTACCTTTGAAAGCTTAAACACGGTTGCAAAAAGGGGAAGCAATTATTTCAAAAGTTGAAAAACAAAAATTGCTCGTAGTTTTGAAAGGGTCAAAATATAAGATAGAAGTAAGACTTCTTATCTACCCATATAGTTATAGAAAGTTAAATTTCTACTTCTGCATCATAAGTATATGATATTTGATGATTAGTATCATATTTGTTGAAATATAGAGAGTTCTAAAGAAGCGGAAGATTAACTATAAGTGAAGTCCACTTACGTCTAGAATGAAACAAATTGTTTTATTGACATAGAAGCTAATGCTTGGACTTAAATTTAACTTGATATGGAACCAAATAATTGTTATTAAATTCCATATAAAATAGAAGCATCAAATCATATATCTTGCATTGACAAGAGAATGATTGTGTAGTTGAATAAAAAGACAAATGTTGTCCTATTATCCAAATAATGTTTTCTATACAAGTGTGTTAATCAAGTAATGGAATTGAGTTCCATGATCTTGATAAGCTGGTCTATAACTTATGTGAAAAAAGGATCAAATGAGATTTGAACCTTTTGTAGATTATTGGCATCAACGTTTAGTACAAACAAGTGTGATTCACATTTCCAAAATCCATGGATATGGACTATTGGACTCATTTGATTTTATATCATTTGAAGGATGTGAGCCCCACTTTTCAAAAAATAGATTAGTACACCGGTCACCAACAAAGGTGAAAGGGCACGTAATTTATTTGAGTTTATATACATATGAGATGTATATGGAGAACTAAACATATTTGCTAGATATTGTTTCTATTACTTCATCTAACATTACTAAATCATTTAGTAGAGAAGAAAAGTGTATTTGACACGATTCAAGAAGACTTTCAAATTGTTCAAAGATTTTAACAATGAAGTAAAAGGAATAAGTTTGAAAAGTATAAAGACTATACGAGTAAGTCGTGATGGTAAATGCTTGATTAATGAGTATAATGATTATTTATATCGCTTCATGTTTGACATGACTCGATCTAAAATAGTTTGATTATAACTCAATGACTCTTGAAATTAATTAAATTACAGTTATTCTTCACCCACAACAAAGTTCCAATTAAGTAATCATAAAGACACCATATTAGATATGGAGGTAAGAGTACCTAGTTTTGACTTTATGATAATTTCAGGTTATATGGTTTATTAGATAAACTAAACTTCGAATTTAATGAATGTATAATTGTGTAACTATCTTTAGGAAACTAAAGGATATTATTTTTACATCTTCTTCTTTGACAAAATTTGTTTGTCGCTAGAACTGGAGTATTCCTTTTCAAGGAGTATGTCTCTACAGGAGCCAGTGGGAGTGATGTAGAACTTGAATTAAGTTAAGTAACACAAAAGACACATCTCTCTAAGAATGGAACACGAGTTGATTCAACAAAGGGTTGTTGTTAAATCATCAGTTTGAGTAGCACAAGATCTAAATGGCTTGAACTTTGAGAAGTGGCTATATGCCATGGGATCTTATAAAGAATCTATGTACACAAACCATATATGGATATTGGAATGTGATTTTTCTTTTAGAAAACTGACATGAATGGTATTATGAATACCTTTAAGATGTGATTGATTGTAGAAGGTTTCATGCAACTCGTGATGCAAATCATGACGAAACTATTACATCATCATAATGCTTAAATCTAATGATCCCACTTGTCATTATTGTATAATGCAAATTCTAGGAGATGGACAACGATGTTGCATTCTTTAATTAGAATGACCTTGTATATGTATTTGACATATATGTAGGGTTTCTTTAATCCAAAGGATGCTAGAAAGGTATATATATTACAAAATTCATGTATGAATTGGAGCAAGCTTCTTGAAGTTGAATTGTTTGTTTTATTAGTGAAGTTTTATGAAAAACTTTGATTAATAAAAATCTTGTGCACACAAGGAGAATAGTGGGAGCATTTATATTAGTTTGGTGGAGTATGTGGATGACATACTAGTCACCAAAACAATTTATCTACACATGTGAGACATGGTTAGAAAATTATTTTCAATATGTACCAAAATTGATTGTAGTGTTCGACACTAGAATACTTTCAAGAATATCCATGGATGTCTTAAAGGACTAAGGATTGTTTCTTGAACACGGATTAAAGGAACATTGTAAAGAAGTTACAATGATGCTGACTTTAATATCGGTGTACAGGATATCCAAATCGCAATTTGGAATAAATGCTATGCTTGGATATCAACTATGAAATTTGTAAAAGTACAAGCTTCAAATAGTTGTTGCTTCTATTACAGATGTCAAATATATATGATTTGGATTGTTTAGCTCATAACTGAGCGAAACCATGTGTTTCTTGCGTTGCGGATTCCATTGATCTCGTCTGAGGTAAAATTGGTTTAAATCTTGCGAGTAATGAAAACTTGATCTCACCAATAATTCAAATGTATACTTTGACACTTCAATTTATTTTCGATAGAAGATCGAAAGTGGAAATTGAAAGAAGTATGACCTACCAACATAGGAAAGAGTTCCTTATCTGCTAGTAGAGTATCTTGCCCATAGTGTGCTTGATGCTAACACTTGACCAATAGATATTGAGTTAATATTTGATTGGCTTTTAGTGCTAGTGGGAGATTGTTGGAGTAAGCCCTAATAGCCAATCTATATTGATTGGGTTTGGCTTTGTATCATGATATTGATATAAATATATATTGTGAATATATATAATAATAAGGCATTTCTTTATTGATTTTGTTATGTTTCAAAATAATAAAGTCCCTAGAATAGATAGTTCATGTAATGGAATATTAAGTGTGACTTAATCATGAGATTACATTACGTAAAGAACGTTATTCTTAAACATATCCATAGTCAAGCTTTAATATGAATTGGGATAATAATAAAGCATAAAGACTATTATGTATGTAGACTGATGACCGCATCTCATGGGTCATTGATATTGAGATATTAAGTCTATACATAGGTATAAATATTAGGAGTAATATTTATACTGGATTGACCCAACGTGAGAATACTACATAGTAAGTTATGCAATTGTCATAAGATATTCTCACAGTGATAATAGTGTATATCGCTCTTAGACCTGAAACCACTATGATCCCTAGATGTGGACTCAAGTGCTTTGTTGCCATTCTAACGTTGTCTGTAAAAGGATAACCATAACGTTGGTTGATGGGTACTTGATGAAGCATGCTGAGGGACATGAGTGTCCTAGATGGGATTTGTCCCTCCTCATAAACGGGAGATATATCTTTAGGCCTCTTGATGAAATATGACTGTAAAACTGCATGGCCATGCCGAACTAAGTCAATATAAGATATTGGACTTATTCGTTATTCAGTATATTTCGGAATCAAGAAATATAAACATTGATCTATACAAGGGTGACAATATCTATGCCTTGGGATCAATAGAGATATCGAGACAAAGGAGTAATTGTACACATAAGTATTATCATGGAAAGGTTTCGTCAGATCACTTGACATTCTTGTCACTTGGGTAGCAATGATGTGTTGCTAGATACCGCTCATTGTTTATAGTATTAAATATTAGATTTAATATTATTGCCAACGTGACTAGAACCTATAGGGTCACACACAAAGAACAGTCAAAAGAGAAATATATAAGTATGACTTATATAAGGGGTGCGTTTAGTAAATAACGCTAATTAGTTAGCAGAGTTACTAAACTCGTTATTGGGCTTACTAAAGCCCAATAGTAACTTCTGACTTGCAGAGCACACTAGATGTTCTATAAATAGAACTCTAGTGCTGAAGTTTTAGGTTACACATTTTGGAGCAACCCTTCTTCTCTGCACTTCCAATTCATTGGCTAGCACCGAGTTTTGGAGGAGCACTGTTCGTGTGGACTTGCTAGAGGCTTTGCTGCTTGTTGCTTGCTTGGCTGTGATCGAGATTCCAGTTTCCAATTTCCCACGTTCAGATTCCAAACTTCGAGGTAACAATCGAATCACTGATTCATGTTTGAATTTCGTAATGATCCAAGGAAAGAAAATCGAAATTATTCCGCTGCTTCTACTCCTTTCTTCCATTCGATTTTCCTTCAATATTTGGTTCTACTAATGCATCTCTTTGCAAGGAATTCTCTAAGTTAATGCATGATGAATTTGAAATGAGCATGATGGGAGAGATGAAGTTCTTCTTGGGCATTCAAATCAATCAATGCAAAGATGGAGTTTATGTTCATCAATCAAAGTATACAAAGGAGCTTCTGAAGAAGTTCAAGCTTGAAGATTGTAAAGTGATGAACACTCCAATGCATCCTACGTGCACCTTAAGCAAAGAAGATAAAGGAGCTAAAGTAGATCAGAAGCTGTACAGAGGTATGATTGGTTCTTTGTTATACCTCACTGCATCTAGGCCAGATATTTTATTCAGTGTATGCTTGTGTGCATGATTCAATCAGATCCTAGAGAATCTCATATGACTGCTGTCAAGAGAATCTTCAGGTATTTGAAAGGAACAACTAATCTTGGACTCCTTTATAGGAAATCCTTAGATTATAAGCTAATTGGATTTTGTGATGCTGATTATGCTGGTGATAGGATTGAAAGAAAGTCAACCAGTGGCAATTGTCAATTTCTGGGTGATAATATTATATCCTGGGCTAGCAAAAGACAAACAACTATTGCTATGTCTACAACAGAAGCAGAATACATTTCAGCTGCAAGTTGTTGTACACAACTACTTTGGATGAAACATCAGTTGGAAGACTATCAGATAATTGCTAACAGTATTCCCATTTATTGCGATAATACTACTGCTATTTGTTTGTCTAAAAATCCAATTTTGCATTCAAGAGCTAAGCATATTGAAATCAAACACCATTTTATCAGAGATTATGTTCAAAAAGGAGTTTTAGATATACAATTAATTGATACTGAGAATCAATGGGCTGATATATTTACTAAGCCTTTAACTGTTGAATGGTTTGATTTTATAAAGAAAAATTTGAACATGCACTTCGCGTCTGATTAAAGCTTGCTTGCTCCTGAATAGGATTTTAGGTTCTGAAGTCAGTTCAGAAGTTATGGTCCATCAGAAGCTCTTTATTGAGGTTCTGAGGAAAATGCGCTTCTGATGATGACGTAAGCATCTGAAGTCCAGAAGCTGGATTTTATGCTTCTGAATGGTTGAGTTAGTGGAAACGCTGGAAGTTACTTTTTGTAGTAACACTGGCCCACTAACTTGGCAGTTACTCTGAAAACTTCTGACGTGGCTTATCTATATTGGTGTATAACTTAAAAGGGCAATGATGATTTAATAGCTTTGAAAAGTACTTTCACGCGCCCCCAATGTCATTAATGTTATGTTTGTTTGTCTCTTTTGAATTGAAATCGTTTTTACTCTTAACACATTGTCAATTCACACACTACTCACTTCACAACAAACACTTTGCTTTCAAACTTGTTCTTGTGAAGTAAGCGCAATTCCAAAAACCCTAGAACCCTAAATCATCTTCATCATCATTCAATGGCGTCATCTAGCTCTAATCAACGAGACACTCCAGAATCTACTGTACAAGAGGCCCCTGCCTATGATATCAAAGGAAGAAGCATGGAACTAGAGGAATGGAATTTAATGGTTCAAATAGAAAATCTGGTGGATTTTGCATCTCTAGCCTTCCATGATTGCTGGATCAGAAGTTACTACGAAGAACAAGGTCTTATGCCATACTTCAGAATGTTGAATGGACCAACATACGAAGCCATGGTTAGGCATTTCTGGGTGAGAGCATCAATTTATGACAAAGCTGCGTCAATAGCTGAAGAAAGGGAGAAGGTTTTACTTTATCCAAGTCTGAAAGGGAAGACAAGAAAAGAAATGGGACTTAAACCATTTACTTGCACAGTAATCAGGTCTAGCATCTGTGGAATCCCAGTTGTTATTGCTGAATGACAGATAGAAGCTATACTCGGTGTAGAAGCGTTTGGGAAATATTCAGGGGTTGATATTTCAGGTTCTGAAGAACGCTTCTGGAAAGAAAAAGTAAACATGGTTATATACAACTCCACGAAGGAAGGAAAGTATGCTGACTTAAGCACTGAAAAGAAGCTGCTTCTGAAGATTCAAAATGAGAATCTGCTCCCAAAAGGTGCAGGTGATAAACCAACCTTAGCGCAGAAAGTTTTTCTTCAGCACTTCATCAAGTATTTGATTGATTGTCTGAAAAAGAGTCAGTTGCAAATAGGGGTACCTTATGGAAGGTTCTTATCAGAAATCTTCTATCAAGGAGGGATTTTGGATCGTCTCAGTAGTGTTGGAACCTACACAGATGAGCTGCTTGAAACTAAGACTGGAAAGTTCATCAATGCTTATACACTCAATCATATGAAGCTTATCAGCAATGTCACCAAGCTAGAAACTGACTTGAGTGAATCCAGTGCCAAGTCTGATCTTATGAAAGACTTTCCACCTATATGCAAGAAGGATCCTCTTGATGTACAGATGTATTACATCAAGGATCACTTTGAGATAACTAACAAGGTCATCAGGTTGGAGGATGTACCTGAAGAAATGTATGGTGGTGCTCTGCCACGTGCTCGAGGCAGAAAATCAAAGAAGAAGTTGACTGCAGAAGAGTACTTAAAAGTTGAAAAACCTGCAAAGAAAGCAAAAGTTGCTTCTGACAAGGTTCAGATTGGTGGATCTTCAATGCCATCAATTGAAGAAGAAGCTGAAAACATGGATTCAAGATTGGTCCTGAACATTGGTATTGCTCTTGATCAACCTGCAATACCAAAGAAGAAGAGGAAGCCAGCAATAAGGAGGATCAAGGAATTTCCTCATATTTTTAAGGAAGCAGAAGCTACTGCTGCTGCATCTGGAGTTGTTGAGACAGCTGAAGAAGCCTTGAAAATCGCATCTGAATTACAAGTAACTGTGATCTTAGGAGCTAAGAACCTGATGCTGGGTGCAAGTGGTTCTGAAGATGTTCAAATGGATTCTGATGCTAAGCCAGAAGATGTTATCAATGTATCATCAGATTCCTCATCCTCATCATCATCATCTTTTGATTCTGATGATGATATACCCATAGGGCACCGTTTTCCAAATCTAGTAAAAAGCCAGCCAACATCAACCAAGACCTACAAAAAGCCCTCTCAGACAAGCACCTATGAGCCATTTGGTCATATAATTGATCAAAAGTTAGATGAAATGTCTGAGATAAGAAACAATGTCATTGATAGAATACTCCTCCATCACCCTCAACCTCTAAACATCAAACCCCTCAACATGGTTGTATCTGAAAATGTTGAGCATAACTCAGAGAAAGCCTCTTAAACAGCTTCTGAAGCAGTTGCTTCTGAGAAAGTTGTTTCAGAAAGCCCCAAACAACAAACTCCTGAACCACAACAGACTTCATCACCCCAACAACAACAACCAACCAACACACATTGACCCTCAACCAGAGCAAGCTATACCCCAACCTACATCACTGGATATTGACAATTCCCAAGCTTCAACCTCAACCGCACAAATTAACCTTGACCAACCATCCTCTTCAACCCAATCTGATCATCACCTCACCATTCCAGAGTCTAACCGTGTTCAAGACCTTTCCCTTAATGCTTCTGACCAACCCTCAGACCTATAAATCCTTGAACAACCACCCCAAGACATCCTGGAATCTGAGTACACTGAATCTGAGCTACTCAAGATCAATTCAGAAATGCATGATCTGATTCAACTCAGAATATTGATTGACTTGCCAATTGCTTATGAGGAACAATGATCATCATTGAAGAAAAGAGCTTCTGACTTGTTAGAAGCTGTGAGCAACAAGTGCATCAGGACCAAAGCTGCTACTGTCAGGAGATTCTTTAAGAATTCTCAATCAGCTAAACGAGCTAAAGGTCCCAAGTTTCTTCTGACAAATGAGCCTTTCTACTCAGAAGCAGACTATGTGACAAGGGAAGCAAGAATGTTCAAGCTGCTGAAGCAGAAGCTAGCAAGGCAACAGGAGGAATCTCAGGCAAGGGAAAATGTTCTTCTTCAGAAGCAACAAGCTCTTGAAGATCTGGTAAAGAAGCAAGCTGAACAAATGGAGAAGATGATGAACATGATGCAAAAACAACAACAAACCAAACCTTAGTTGCACGCCCTAGTGTTTATCTTGTTGTTTGTTTTAGTTTTTGTTTCTGAACATCTCATGCTTTGAATTTCTTACTGTTTCTGAATGATATTGCATTGCTTAGTTGGTTATGATTCATATTGCTTTGATATTTTGTTTATATATATACATATACATTGCTCTGATTTACTCTATTATTTGTGCTCTGATTTTGATAAGATTTTAGGTTCTGATTATATTTATACTCTCTTCATGTTTGAGTTTTTCTCAATATCTTTTTGTCCTTAATGCTTATTTGCTTTTTGCTAATGACAAAAGGGGAAGTATATGTGATAGTATTTAAAGGCTCTGAGCCCCATTAATGATATTTGAAAATTATTTTGAAAAACTTCTATCATTTTTACCTGAAAGGTATAAGCTATGAACGAAAGAAGGAGTATCAAATTTCAAATAAAATTAATTGAACCATTCTTCTTATCTATAATCTACTTCTCAATTAATTATTTTTTTAAAACTTTGATATTATTACGCGCTCAATGAATTTAATTAACATGAATAGAACTTAGGGGGAGCTTACAGACCTCACCTTAAAGGCTATCAGACTCAGGGGGAGTTAGAGCTTACAAACCTCAGACTCTGAGCTTACAAACCTCAGAACCCCAAAGTCAACTTGTTAATTAGATTAACAACAATTGATCAATTTTAAATACTATTGTTTGTCATCATCAAAAAGGGGGAGATTGTTGGAACAAAATGTTTTTAACAATGAACCTTAAAGAGTTTTGATGATAACAAGGTATTAAAAATTGTAAATTGGACTAGCTAATATTTGTTCAAGTGTACATGACCATAGTTAAAGATTTACATCATATAAAGGTTCTGAAGAACAAAAAGAGAGCTAAGGAATCAAGAAAAGGAAGCATGAAAGCATCTGAAGAGAAGCGTCTGAAGAGAAGTGCATCTGAAAGCAAAAGTGCATCTGAAGACAAAAGTGCTCCTGAAGAATGATGACGTCATCAGAAGCTGAAAGTCATCAGAAGCAGATAGTTCAGAAGCGACTTCATCAGAAGCCGGAGCTCATCAAAAATTGATTATCACCATAAGCTAAAGATTCAAGGATCAACACTTCAAAAGCTGTCTATTGGATTCGAAAACACTGCAGAAGACTAGTGGATGGTTGCAACGGTCATTTTGGTGAAGATTTGAAGGCATTGGAAGCTTATCTTCAAAAAGCGTTGACAATTGTACTTTGTACGAACTGTACAACCACCTTCTCCACTACTCTGTTTTGTGTCTACGCTACAGGACATGAAAACAGCTCCAGAATAACAGCTATGCCTATAAAGATGTTCCTTCACAATGGGAATGGATTTCAAATTGGTTCTTCATAGGACAACAACCAAATCAGGTAAAAGATCATTGGTGAAAGATCAAGCTTCAACAACGACTCTTTTGATGTGCTGGCAATTTCACAACGTCTCTTTCACACCTCTATATAAAGGAGTGAAGACTTAGAGTTTGGCATACGACTCAACTACAATTTACAAGCGCCAAAACTCTGCTGAAATTGTTTTGCTTTCAAAGTCACTTAGAATTTCTGTTTTCAAGTTCATATCTTAGAAATTCTGAAGTCTTAGAGTCTGTATCTGATTTGTTTTCTGAGCACCTCTGATTGTATATCAAGTGTTCAATCTCAAACATTATTCTTTGTAATATTGTTTGTCTAGAAGTCTCTTGCAGTTGTGCTTGAGCATAGAAGTCTCTTGATTGTGTTCTTGAGCATAGGAAGACTCTTGTGAAGTGTGCTTGAGCAAAGGAAGTCTCTTGTTGTGTGCTTGAGCAATTGTAATCAGATATTACATTATAGTGAAATCTCCTTGGAAGTGCAAGGGGGACTGGACTACTTCCGGATTGTGGAAGGAACCAGTATAATTGCTTTGTGTCTTTCTTCTTCTTCTCTCTCTCTCTCTCTCTCTCTCTCTCTCTCTCTCTCTCTCTCTCTCTCTGTTTTATTCCGCCGCATTCAGATTCTGATTATCACTTCAGAATCTGTATCACTTAGCTTCTGACAAGTGTGTTCAGTTTTTAGAGAAATGAAGATTTTTTTTTAAAACACAATTCAACCCCCCCCCCCCCCCCCCCTTCTTGTGTTTTTCTCACCTTCATGGTTGTCTACCTCATGAGATGACATTAATTGGTATAATATGTAGCATGGACTGCATTTTTTACATTGTAATGCACTTGGATATAAATAAAAAAGTTGTCATGTATGAAATGAAAATTGCTCTATTCTTCCATTTTCATTTCTTCTATATATTTGTGGATTTATCTAGGCATGGCAATGGGGTGGGGTGGGGTGGGGATGGGTTTTACATTCCCCGTCCTCATACCCGATTCCCATATACTTACCTGTTACCCTACCCATACCCAACGAGGATGAGAAATTGAACCCCATCCCCTTCCCCGGCGGGTTTGGGTATCCCCGCCCCATCTCCATCCTCGCATTGAATTATTTTTTTTAAATAAAAAATAGAAGTTTTTTGCAACCCCTAGAGAAATATTGTAATGCATTATCCAACAATATGTTCACTTTAACATTTGTTAGACCGATTGATTTAGTTGCTCCTTTAAATATCAATGGTAGTTTTTATAACACGACAATTATCAAATAAAATAACATGACATTTCTGCATTCGGGACGAGTTTGGGTATATACCCGTTACCCATCCCATACCCGTGTTTTGAAATCGGGAAAAACCCAAACCCAGTCAAAACGGGGAAAACCCGTCAAATTGGATTTGGTTCGGGTGGGTAACCACAGGTATGGGTTTTGTTGCCATGCCTAGATTTATCTTCATGTCACTATTCGATGTTCTATCTACTAACACTAGAAAAACCTATATGTTCTCTCAGGTTAATAAGATTCCATTTTTGTTATATTTTGCACCAATAGATAAATGATTGCCATTTGATTTCTCCCTACTATTTTTTAGAGATTCTATTTACTAATTTTTGTTGGATTATCTTTGTATCATGTTTATATTGGCTACGCTTTCATTAGTTGTATGATATTATTCTTGAGTTCATGGTGCTAATTTTTGTTTGTTGACAAAATGCTGCTAATATTATTGTGTCGGGTGTTTAAGCATTTGTGCTTTTCTTTCGTTTAGTAGTATATGTTCTTTTTAATTTTGGAAGCAATCGTTCATTCATTATCCCAGGTACTCTTTATAAATCAATTTAATTTAGGTTCTTCTAAGAAGAAAAAAAAAGTTTAATAGGAATAAAGAAATAGGGATGATAAGCCTTTAAAAAAAGATGACAATGAATAGTGTAAATCGTAAATAAACCATAATAATACTATCATATAATTTTTGGTAAATAATTAACCAAGAGAAGAAAGAATATTTTATTTCTAAAATTAAAATTTGCATCATTTGATTAAGCATGTAAGCATTTAATGAATTGTTGAGAGACATCGGATTAAAGTTGGATTAATGGTTAGGATTTGGTGTCAAATTTAATTTGACACATTGGTGTCATTTGATCCTATCCCATATATATATATACATATATACATATATATATATATATATATATATATATATATATATATATATATATATATATCATTTTACTTTTAAATTTTATCATATAGGGTTTAGGGTTTAGTATATATATATATGTTCGAATAAATTTTATTTATGCTTGCTATATTGTAACACTTGTTTTCCTTTTAGTTGTGACGTTTTATTGTATGCGTCATGTTGCTTTTTATGACTGTTCATTAAAGGTCCACTCAAATAATGTACGAGGAGCATCTTCCTTTTACTTTTATTATTATTATTATTACTATTACTCTGATACTATGGTATACTTCCTTCAGGTTTAAGAAATTCTTTTTAGGATTAATTACTATTTTGGTCCCTTAAGTTATTTGTTGGTTACATTTTGGTCTCATAAGTTATTAACGTTACAATTTGGTCCCTTAAGTTATTTGTTGGTTACATTTTGGTCACATAAGTTATTAACGTTACAATTTGGTCCCTTAACTTAATTTTTGGTTTCGTTTTGGTCCCTTAACTTATTTTTTGAGTGACATCGTTGCTACATGCTTTTGATTGCCTAGCTTGTTGCTTCTCCACCAAAAGCTCCGGTCTCAATCTACTTCAAGCCATCACTGCGCCGGAGATCGTCTCCACGGCCGGTATGTATTTTCCGATGTCTTTCATTCATATTCTTCTTTCTCTATGCACAATTATGAAAAATACTATATTAAGTGATGATGTTTAGACCACTTTTTCCATCAATAAAGTTGTTATCCGTTCTTCAAAAAAATAAAGTTGTTGTACGGTTTCTTACTTTTGGCTCAAACTTAATACCTTTGACATCTTTTTGAATGTTGAATTTGTTATTTTTTGAACTTTTGAAGTTCGATTTGGTAGTGGAATTGAGTGATTAGTGAATGTGCTTTTGATTTGATTTATTTGCAGGTATATTAATTATCATTGCTAACAATTTTTCTCCTTTGAGGAAGTCTGAAATTTAATATGGAAGTTAGTACGTTATCTATCTAGCTCCCATTCTTTTCCTTGTTTTATTTTCTTTTTGTTTCAATGTTAATGTGAATTTTTTTTTTGGTTACACAAAGTTTAGGTGGGTTCGGCTCCGGTCACCACCAGGGTCAGGGCACGCCTCCGGGCCCAAAGGGCACTTATAGAGGTACTTACAGATCACCCACCAACACTGCCCTCACATCGGCAGAGGGAATCGAACACACAACCTTCTGCGTTGTTTATAATCCTTTTTATTTATTTATTATATCACAACTTTTCTTTAGTTTTTTATCTTGATTGATTCAAGCTAACTGAACTTTAAAGTATGTTTGGATTGGTTTATAAAATGAAATGGAGTAGGCTGAAATGTAATAAACTTTTTAGATTTTGCAAAATGGATGTTATTCCACCCTTAAGGCTAAATTACACACATCCTTTTTCTATCTATCTATCTATATTATATTTTGCTTATAAAAAAACTTTAATCAATCTATTTATTTTTACTATTTTGTATGTTTCAAAGGTCATTGTTATTATGTATTATTAATTTTTAATAAATCATATACTATATTTTGTATCAAACTTATTATTTATCATATATTTTAATAATATTATTATTAAAAAAAGTTACAATTTGCAAATTGGATATCCAAAAATCTATCCAAATTAAATTGCATTAAATTATATCAGATTTTTTAAACTGTTCATTAAAAACCAAACCGCATATAATTTTATTTTTAGATCGGATGATTTATTGCCTCAAAACCACCCTTAATACTCCTGATAACTAGGTGAGGATAAATATAAAGCATGGAAAATTTGGAATATGGGATGATCTAACCTCTCATATTCTGTTCTGTTATACGGTCATTCAACACTTTCATCGTCATTGCAAAGTTGTGTGCATCATTTAACACTTTTCTGTTGTCTTTATCTTTTCATGTGTACTTCAGTTGAAAGGTTGAACAAGACATATACTTCAACTGTTTGGTTCCATTGTTTTTCTTGTTTAGCAAAGGATGGAGAAGACAAGAAATGGTAGTGAAGAGAATCTTAAACTCGGGAGTCTTATAGATATTGTACTCTCATGGACCCTCGAGGATGTTCTCAATGAGAATCTTTACAAAGACAAGGTTTCTTTTACACCCTTTTCAACACTCACAATGAAAAAATGTACTTGGTTTTTGAAAAATAATTTGAACATGAAAGAATACAAATCTTACAAAGAACTCGTGTCAAAATATCAATAATGATTGATTATTTATATAGATTTTCTCCACTTCATTGTTAGATTTTCTCCCTTTTTAGTAGTTGCAAAGATGTTATGTTGTTTAAGAGTTGCAAAAAATTGTGTTGCAATAAGAAAGTCCCTGTATATAGTCCCCTCATGTTTGAATGTATCTACCAATCACACAAACATATCAGGAGATACGTTCAAATAGTTTTTTGTTCCCCATAGAAAGCTATCTTCCGATCGATCTTTTTTCAGGCTTTAGCAACTTGGGCGCCCTATAGAGCGACCTTCTTAACAATTTCAAGGAATTGTTTGTATGTGTTCAATATAGGCCCAGAAAACATATCTTAACTTTTTATTTTCTATTTAATGCTACCATCTTTTAACATTTGAATGATTAGAGCAGCATTATTAAGTTGAAGTATATTGTGAAAATTGTTTTCTCTCAGGTTCATAAGATTCCAGAGACATTTAAGTCAGCAACAGATTACAAGAACTCTTTTATTCCTCTATTGTTTCCACGCACTGATTTATCTTCAAGCTTGTCTGGTGTGTCTCGAGCTCCCTTTTGTGAAATCAAGAAAGTTATAAACAGCAATCATTTGAAACTTCCCAAAGCTCGAAAGCATTTCAAACAGTTCCGTCATAACATACAGTTGAAGAGTACATTTTATAGCGTGGAAGATGGTGGAAATTATGAACCTGGAAGTGGAGATCTCATTGCTTTCACGAACATTAGACCCAAAAGCTTAGACGACTTGAACACACTCAAAAGTCCCTACCATATTGGCTATGTTGATCGGCCAAAAAATCGGTTTTCAGATACGGTTTCAGTTCTATCATCGAAATGCCTGAAGTTGGATATTGAACATGATTTGGGGAATAGCAAAAAGCCTAAACTGTATGCAGTTTACCTTATGAACTTGACAACAAATCTTCGTATTTCGAATGCACTGAATTCACCCTCAGAGGGTGAACACCTCAACATAATTAAAACAGTGTTGGGACCGCAACTCATTGTAAGAATAATTTTTTGATATGAATGAATTTCTCCTTGATTTATTATGTAGCATACTGTGGAATGCTAACATACACAATAAACCAACGGTCGGGAATTACTGTGAAACACATGTGCATTGTGTGCTGTAAAATGTTATTGCAGTTAAATATTTAACCTGTTTAATGCTTGATTTGTATTTCAGAGTGGTGAAAACTGTCAAAATTGCCTTTCCGAAGAAAATAGTGAAGCTTTGCTCACCAAAGACAGCATCATTCGCTCTCAGAAACTGAATGAATCTCAGGAAGATGCTGTTTTGAGCAGTGTTGATATGATAAATTGTCATCATTCTAATGTCAAACTTATATGGGGACCTCCAGGGACAGGAAAAACAAAGACAGTTGCATGCTTGCTATTTTCTCTACTCAAGTTAAAAACTAGAACAATGACTTGTGCTCCTACTAATACTGCAGTTTTGCAAGTGGCAATTCGGTTGCATAGGTTAGTTATGGATTCATTTGAGCTTGAAACATATGGTCTAGGTGACATTGTGCTCTTTGGCAATAGTAAGAGAATGGAATTAAGTTCTCATCCAGGCCTTGTCGATGTCTTTCTTGATAACCGTGTAGAGAATCTCAAGCGGTGCTTTGATCCAAATATTGGATGGGAGACTAACTTGCGATCCATGATACAGCTGCTCAAGTCCATGGAGAAATTTGCATGCAAAAAAAAGCGCAGGACAGTATTGGCATTTACATACAAGCAGAAATTTTGTGAACAAAGGGAGAAGCTCAAATTGTTGATGCAAACCTTATACACCCACATGCCAAAGTCTTTCATTTCACTTGAAACAGTGAAAAAAATGCTTCAAGCTCTTGATTTGCTAAGATCTCTTGGAATTTCTTTGTGGCAGGCCAAATTCAAGAAAAATGACTTTAGTGGTGAAGATGAAAGCTTTCCTGCATACATTCAAGCATTCTATGTCAGAAGAGATGAGTGCCTTAAAGTACTAAGTTCGCTTTCTGACACAATATCCCTTCCTAAATTTGACAAGAGAGGTAACAGGAGAGTTGACCTAAAAAACTTTTGCTTGTCAAATGCTTGCCTAGTCTTCTGTACTGCATCAAGTTCTGTTAAACTAAACACAAAGGAGGTGAGCCCTATTCAATTTTTAGTAATTGATGAAGCGGCACAGCTAAAAGAATGTGAATCAACGATTCCATTACAGCTGTCTGGTCTCCGCAATTGCATCCTGATCGGAGATGAGAGACAACTTCCTGCATTGGTGAAAAGCAAGGTAGTTGATCATTACATCTAATTGTTGATTTTTATCTGTAATAATTGAAGATTTTGTCTAATATGTTCAAAACTATTATATATTTGTAGATTGCAGATAAATGTGAATTTGGCCGAAGTATGTTTGAGAGGCTGGTAATTTTAGGATACAAGAGGCATATGCTAAATATTCAATATAGAATGCATCCATCCATTAGCCTATTCCCATGCAAAGAGTTCTATGATGAGAAGCTATCTGATGCTCCTGTCGTTAAGGAAGTAAACTATAACAAGCTTTTCCTTGTCGGAGATATGTATTCTTCTTGTTCTTTTATTAACATAGCTAAGGGTAAAGAGAAACTTGGACATTGTGGACAAAGTCTGAAGAACATGGTTGAGGTAGCTGTTATTTCAGAGATGATTAAAAGCCTTAATAAAGGTCAATTCCTATTTCAAATCTTGTCTTGTATTTCGGTAAATAAGAAATCTTTAATCTCAGTATTAATTATGCATTTATAAGTGTAACGATGAAATTTTTTGTTCTGCCAGTGTTCATGAGGACAAAGAAGAAAGTAAGCATAGGAATTATATCTCCATATAATGCTCAAGTTAATGAAATCCAAGAGAAAGTTAAGCAATACACTTGGGATTCTAATTCTGACTTTTCTGTTAATGTTCGTTCTGTTGACGGTTTCCAAGGCAGTGAGGAAGATATTATAATACTATCTACTGTGAGATCAAATGGAAGTGGTAATGTTGGTTTTCTTTCAAATAGACAAAGAGCAAATGTGGCTATGACTAGGGCAAGGTATGTTAAATACAATTTTCGAGAATTTTTTTTTACTGCCCCTATGACCAAAAAAATTGATATGTATGCCCCTAGATGAAAACTATTGATACAAATACCCCTGTTCTTTATTTAAGTTGGCGAGCATAACCATTTTTTCAACATCTTGCAGGCTTTTTTCTGAACTTCTGTGCTGCTTTACATTTTAGTTGGCGAACATATGTTTTTTGGTTTTTTCTTCACGTTCTTTATTTTGAATGGCGAACTAGCCATTTTAGTTTTTTTTTTTGTGCTCTTTATTTAAAATGGCGAGCATGCCATATTGCAGCCATTGTTAAGATTCTGTGTAAAGTAATGAATGGGATTAATGGATGCTCATTGATTTGTACTTGTACATAGTGTTCTTATATACTCCCTCCGGTCACTATTATAAGCAAAAGTTGACTTTTTAGGTTCATTCAAATGATGTATGTGGACTATATATAGACTACATACATTATTTATTGAATAAATCTAAAAAGTGAACTTTTGCTTATAATAGTAACCGGAGTATAACTTCCAATACCAGTTGCACGTAACTAATTAAAAAACTAACTGAAAGAAGTTGCCTTCGTGATTCCCACAACTGTCTTTATCTAATTGAAAGAGCATGCTCGCCATGTCAAAAGTAGAAAAAAACAAAAAATAAATAAAAAATGGCATGTTCGCCATGTCAAACAAAGAACAGGAAAAAAATATATAAAAAATGGCATGTTCAGAAAAAATGGATATGCTCGCCAAGTGAAATGGAGAATAGGGGCATTTGTATCAATAGTTTTCAACTAGGGGCAGACATATCAATTTTTTTGGTGATAGGGGCAGAAAAAAAATTCTCACAATTTTCATTTTGCTATGCTGCATTGCTGCTCTTATCGAAAACTTACAAGTTCATTTTGCGCAGATATTGCCTTTGGATATTAGGAAATGCAGCTACTCTAATCAACAGTGATTCGGTTTGGAGAAATGTAGTTCTTGACGCTAAGAGAAGAGATTGTTTCCATAATGCTGTAGAGGACAAGAACTTGGCCAGGGCTATTAATGATGTCTTGTTCGAGATCAAACTACTTGAAGGATCTAAGTCTCCATTTATGAAGCTAAGTTTAGGTGAAAAATCAGAAGTAACAACTACTTCCTCCTCCAGGTTAGTGGAACCAATTTTATCTATAATATTAATAGCTATGTTTATTGTTCCAAATAGTAATGGGAAAAATCTAGTTTCAAGTGGGGCAATCTTGTTAGTCCTATTCATAGAATTTGGAGCTGAATTATATGTTCTTGTTGCGATCATATATATTTGTTGTTTAATATACTTATTATCTTGATGAATTGCTCTCATGCTAATATCAAACTTAAGTTTTTACAATAATGTCCACCCAGATGTTTAAAATATGTTAAATACTTCTATGCCTCGCAATTAAATAAGAACAATCATGAACTCCCTTGCATATATTGTTTAAAATAAATAAATTATCCAAAATCAAATCTTATCACAATTTTAAACCAAGACACTACAATTTTAAATTACAAAATAAACAACAGACTCAATTTGCCGCACCTGAAACCTTTATGATCAGTCTCTGTGGACATTGTTGCCTGCTCCGCCACCATTGTCAAGATATTGGTGTGGTAGCTGGGAACGGTTGGGAGAACTCGTTCTTTTGTGCACGGCTTTTCTCTTATTGGTAAAGTTATGTTTATGGAGTATCACTAATCCGGTCTCTTGTAATTTTCTTTTGGCATCATCTATTGACTACAAATTCACCAATGAATAAATGGAAAATTCAGAGTTTGAACTTCTTGCCCCGCATACTAAAATTTCTATGCCAATTGAGTTGCTCACGAGAATCTTGTCTTTATATTAGATTTTTTTTGTGTTAAATTTCCTGTCTTTATATAGGATTTATGATCAAAGGTGTCTTACTCTTATGTTCGTTCATCCCTAGGATAAGTGCTAATATGAGGAATTATTGTGTTTTTGTTGCAAGGCCCAGGAAACCAAGGTGGTGAAGAATGATCAATGTTTTTTTTTCTTTCTCTTGGAATACTGGATTATCTTGAAGACTGGACCTTCAAGAATTGTTTAGATAACTTAGTCCTGAAGATATGTACCTGCTGGCTTTATGTCCCATGGATGATTGAGCTATCCTCTTCTTTTTTTTTGTTTGGCACAAGATAACAAATTAACACACCTCAGTCCTCGTGCACTTGTCTTGCTCATCTATTGAGAGGAATACTTGTGATGATTAGCTTGCTTCTTTTGGAACCATCCTAATGTAACTCTTGGTACAATTTTGGAACCATCCTACATTTTAGAATGCCCTAATAAAAGCCATATAAATACATAATATTGAACAAGTCAATTTTGAATCCCATAAGCAAGTATGTCTTCTCTAACATACCATGTTTTGTGCCTATAAATTTGGTTTCTATGAAATTGAAAAATAAAATAGTTCATTTTGTTTTTTGAATGGGCTTTTCTTTTTAAGCATATTTACGTGTTTTTTCTATCATTTACAATTTTCTTGATCCATTTTGCCTTAGAAGAAATTGATTTTACTCCTCTACATCTCCATCATGTTATATTATGGAAAACTCTATCCCCTACAAATGAACTATTTCGAATACTGCAAAGTCCGTAGGAAACGATTTTTTATCTGTAGCATTCATCATGTGAATAATTGATCCCCTAAAAAAACATGTGAATAGTTGATAGTTACTTTTTGTAGTTTTGCTAGCATAATATACTGATAGTGATGAAAGATACTAAAAACAAGTCTTCTTCTCATAGACTATAATAGCATCACTTATTTGCTTGGTTGAGTATAACATTTGGCCTTTGCATCAAATGTGGTCTACAGGGAAGTTTTCCGTAATGTGTAGGACTTTTTTGTGTGCTATTCATTTTCTTACTTATTAAAACTATTTGCATGTCAACGAACTTCAGTTTCCCTTTTAAAATTATATGTTATGTTAGAGTAACAGGAATTACGTACTAGAATTATGGAACAATAACAAAGTCTATAGTAATTGACATTATGGATTGATTTACGACAATTTTTACATTCAAGCGAACTACATTGTTTTATTTTTACAGTGAATATTAGCTTCTTAAAATGACCCGTGCGGTAGCACGGGTCGATGATCTAGTATGGAATAAAAGTTGTTACAAGATAATATAACCTATAACCGAATAATAGTAAAAGTTGTTTCAAAATAATATAACCTAATAATAATAAATGTTGTTACAAGGATAATATTGAGATTTTAAATTAATATAAGGATAATTTTGGCAGTGCAATAAAATTTGCTCCCCTCCCCACCCCTCCCATCCCCTTCTAAAAATTGAACCAAACACTTCAAATTAAAAATCTCCCCTCCCCTCCCATCCCCTCCAAAACTCTCGAACCAAACGGACCCTAAGGAAAGAGAGGGAAGAGAAGTCTATTATTAGATCTTATGAGTTTTTTCTTTTCTTTTGAAGGACGTAATTCTTATGAAATTTCATAGTCTAATGGTATAGGTATTCGGTTGTATGAAAATATGACTGGAATATATAAACACATGGTTTATTTGATTTTAAATAAATAAAAAGGGTTATTATAGAACATATTGTTTTGGTAGCTCATGTTAGTCTTGGGGTGTGTTTGGTAAAAAGAAGCTATAAGCTAGCTGATAGCTGATAAGCTAGCTGATAGCTGAAAAACTAGCTGGTAGCTGATGGCTGATAGCTGATAGCTTATAGCTGAAAAGTTAGCTTATTAAAATAAAAAGTGTTTGGTAAAATTAGCTGTTCAAGTGGCTGATAAATATAAAATGACGTAAAAGGACTATCTTTTTTTATAAATCATATATACAATTTATGTTAATTAATGTATTTCTTTTTAAATGTTTAAATTTATTTCAAAATATTTTCATCTCCCAAATGATAAATGTATTTATGAATTCAATTGAAATTTTTTATTTAACAAAACTTTCTTTTAATGAATTTTACTCTAAACTTTTATTGTAAATTTTATATAAAATTATTTATTATTGAATTAAGAGTATGTAAAAAAGAAAGTGAACAAGAAAATTTGAAAAAGATTGTGGGTAGTTTTTTTTTAAACGTGGGCAATTGAATAAGAATGTGGGTAGTTTTTTTAATTAAAATTAAATTAAACAATATTAATAAAAGGTTAAAATTGGAAGAAAATATAAAAAGCTACCAGCTATAAGCTAAAAAGCTACTTGAAATAGCTTCTCAAAAAACGCTATAAGCTCATGAGAAAAGCTTGTTACCAAACACATCACGTTTTCATCTAACAAGCTTATAAGCTAATCCAAGAAGCTATAAGCTAGCTTTTTTGTGTTACCAAACACAACCTTGGTCTATTTTCGATGGATTTACGAGTCTGCAACGTCTTATATATAAACACGCATGGATATGATTAAATATGAAGAGTGAAATTGAATAATAAGGTACAGTGATAATTTTTGTTTTCTTTGGTGTTATCTCTCCGATATGTAGGAGAAGGATATGTTGGAACATGTGTGGAAATTGAGTAAAAAGACTATAAACACAAATTCCTATGTTGGGTAGAACTAGTGTTCCCACTTCGGATAGAACACACACATTAGTAGTGTTTATATAGTGGGGGTGTACCTCTAATTATTGGGGGTACATATATGGTTATGTGAACGAAGTAAGCACTAGAGAAAAAATATATGTTGATATATATTTTATTATTTGGAAATGATAAATTAAATAATTAAATTAGTACTTGATCTGAAATATATTTATGTACTAATCTGAAATATATTTATGTACTGAATAATATATTTTTTTTACTCAATATGATATATTTTGATGCTCAAATTGAGATATATTTGTACTAGATCTAATATGAGAATTACTTGCTTCCAAATTTTCTCACTTATTAGTTGTGAACTTTCTCTATAAAAATAAAGAGCTCACACAGTGCATTCCATACACCGAAAACAACAGGATATCCTCATAATTTGAAGTTCGGTGTTATGTAAAATTTGGTTAAGAATTGATCGATCAAAATATAAATTTGAGTTTTATTTGATAATTCGTTTTTAAGCAGAACTCGTTATTCAATTGTTAAAATTAAATGCATGACAATTTAGGGAGAAAATAATTAAAACAGAAGAGGTAAAAGGAAAAAGGAAAAAAATAGGGGGAAAAGTATTTGAAGGGAAAATCAGACATGTTCATATGTCTTGATGACCCGTTCAAACCATTCCCAGCCCATCCTGTAATTTAGCCAAACTCATTCATAAGTGACAAGGACCTCCATCACTGGTCATATATATTCAAAAATGAGTTATTAATCAAAAATGAGTTATTAATCAAATAGTTGAGAAAACTATTAGGCACTGCAGTCCCTACTGATGTGTTAATCTTCACTCTTCACTTTTCCAAGGTGCATTATGGAAACTATTAATCAAATATTTCTTAATCTTTACTCTTCACTTTTCCAAGGTGCATTATGGAAACAATCTCTTTCCTTAACATCAACAACAACCTTTCTCCACACAGAATTACTATTAACTAAGGTTGTAGCATTTCCTACAATCCAAAGACAATATCTGCAAAAAGTGTAAAATAAATTTTAAATCAACGTGTGCATATATATCAGCATTTCATACGGATGTTTCTCATTTGGACATTAAGAAATTGATCAAGTACACGTAAATTTGTTTGACATTTCAGTATAACAGGGAGTAATAGACTAACAGAGTAGTAGATACAATTTCTTCAAAAAAAAAAAAAAAAAGAGTCCTTAAAAAAAAGTAGTAGATACAGGGCCCGTTTGTTACGGATTAAAATAAAAGTGATTTTGATATAAAATAATTTAGATATTATATTTTAGAGATTATATGAAAAATCAGAATCTATTTTGCGTTTGTTTACTGTAATAAAAATCACTTTTTTTAAACAAATAATCTAGTTTGTTTGGATACAACTATATAAAAGAGATTTTTTATTACAAAATTAGTTCAATCTTTTAAATTATATTTTCTCTCTCCTCTAAAAAAATCTATTTTGAGCCCGTTTGTTATAGCTTTTTTAAGAAAAAAATCATTTTTTTTAAAAAATAATCACTTTTAAGAGTTTTGCATCCGTTTGTTACAGATTTTTCAAAAAATCAGAATCTAAAAATAATCTAAAAACAGCTTCAAATGAGAAGTTGTTAAGAGCAGCTTCTCAAAAAATAGATTTTTTTTAGAGGAGAGAGAGAAAATATGATTTAAAAGATTGAACTAATTTTGTAACGAAAAATCCCTTTTATATAATTGTATCCAAACAAACTAGATTATTTGTTTTAAAAAAGTGATTTTTATTACGGTAAACAAACACAAAATAGATTCTGACTTTTCACAAAATCTCTAAAATATAATCTCTAAATTATTTTATGTCAAAATCACTTTTATTTTAATCCGTAACAAACGGGCCCTTTATTTTAATCTGCTCCTAACAGCTTCTCATTTGAAGCTGTTTTTAGATTATTTTTAGATTTTGATTTTTTTTTAAATCTATAACAAACGGATACAAAATTCTTAAAAGTGATTATTTTTTTAAAATAAGTGATTTTTTTCTAAAAAGAAACTAGGGTTAATTATGTTTCTAGTCCCTATAAAATAGCGGCCTTGTAAGTTTAGTCCCTACTTAATTTTAATAGCATTTTTAGTCCCTAATTTTGTTTTTCTGCACTGAGTATTAGTCCCTACTCAATTCAAATTTGTTTAATTTATGCTTAAACTCTTAAATTTTTGAACAACTTTTTGCAGACATGTTTAGAACATTACTAAAAGTTCGTCCGCAAAAAATTATCGCAAAATTTGATTTCTACATCCAGATTTTATTACTTTTTATCTTTAACTTTTGTCGTTTTAAAAAATTCATATTTAATTCATTTCATGTCAGAAAATTCTAAATTTTAGTAAACGAACCTTTCATAGTGTTCTAATCTTGTCTCAAAAAAATTGTTCAAAAATTTAAGAGTTTAAGGATAATTAATCAAACTTTGTTTTAGCAGGGACTAAAATTATAAGTAAATTTTTTTTATAGGGACTAAAAATGCTATTAAAATTAAGTAGGGACTAAACTTACAAGGTCGCTATTTTATAGGGACTAGAAACATAATTAACCCAAGAAACTATAACAAACGGGCTCACAATTATTTAAATCAATTAAGTTTGATTGGATAACGACTTTAGCCAAAATTAACTCAACTGGGCCCGTGAACACCCTTCTAGGGCAAAACAAACAAAAGAAGGAAAACCAAATAGTATTCAATAGAAAACCTAACATACATTCAAAACTCTCTTCTCTTCTCTGCGACGGTGACGCGGCGAAGGAAACTACACGGCGGTGACAAGAGTAGTAAGATGAATAGCAGCTCCGTTCATGTGAGTGTATTTAAATTTTGTATATGTATGATGTGAATTTATTTTATGTGTGTGTATGAATTTCTTATAGCGGCCATACTGCGCTACTACCTACTTTACAAAGAAATCTTTTGTTTTATTTTATTCCATTAAATGCTTCAAAGTCTAATTTTATGATTTTGTTTTCTTTTGTGATTGATTAATAATGTGTTGGCAATTGCGGTGCAGATGCTAATATTCATAAACATCAGGTATGGAATGAATAAGTATGTGAAGACGTCCCCCCTGATTGTTAAGAGTTCAGACACGATCCTCAGCGTTCAAGAGAAGATTTGTGACAAGTTAGATATCCCAGTGCATGAACAAGAACTGTACTTTTCCGGTATACAACTACATTATCGCCGGACCCTTGCCAGTTACAACATACAACACAAGTCAACTATTGACCTCAAGTTCCGCACGATGGCGGACTAGATGACCTTCGTACCATTGCTGATTACTACATCCAAGAGTACTCAAACATTTTAATAGTCTTTGACTTTTGCATTTCTTTTTAATCTCTTGAGCTGTATAATGATTTCTTTTACTTGGGATGATTTTCAGTAATGAAGGAAACACGATTACTTTTCAACACTAGCTGAAATCATACATTTATTCTTTTTGTCTTGTCTTTGAGTATGATTCAATTGAAAAGAGTCAGGTAACTTGAATCCACTCCCAGTGTTGAAATAAAAGTGGTGAATTGAAAAGAGGGTAGAATCTCTGAGTGAGACAAATTTACATAACCTGAGTAGTCAAAGCAGATTGTTAGTGGTAGTACATGAAGAGAGAAAGTGTGATTTAGTGTTTTGATTGTTTTTAAAGTAGGTGTGTGAAATACTCTGCAGCATGTGAATGAAATATTTTGAGTGTTTTAATTTTATTTTGTTTTAAAAATATTGCTAAGTGGTCGTTTTAATTTGTCAAAAACTAATTAGTGTGTTTGTAAGTTACGAGATTTGCCTAAAAAAACAACAAATTATTAGGGACATATCAAGTGAGAATAACATTTGTATATGAGATTGAAACATTGGTTAAGCGAGTCATTCACATGTGCCTCTGTTATGTGTTTTCCCTCTCTCTTAGTCGCATTTCTCAGTTACGGCTACTCATCTTCTTTCCTCCTTCCGTTGTTGTTCGCCGGCTTGAACACGGGGTCACCTCATTTTCAACCGAAGTTTTAGTCTATTTCTGTTTAGATAGATGTAACGACTCCAGTTATATAGTCTGATTGAGGCTTGAGTGATTTGAATCCACTCCAAGTGTTTCCAAAGAAAGGGGATGAATATATAGATGAAATTAAATAGTATGTTTGATTCTGAGTTAGAGTGAAGTCATATTGTTAGTGAACCTTGGTCAAGTCTCTGATACTGAGGTCTCAATAGGTTTCTAAAACCATTAATAAAGCTAACATTCTTAATTTTGGAACTAATTTTGGTCAAGTCTCTGATACTGAGGTCTCGATAGGTCTCTGATACATGTTTGATTTAGTATTAGAACCTATCCAGATTGTTAGTGAGCCTTGGTGTATAGTCTATGATGGCATTGTAATAAACAGAGTGACTCTGCTAAAAGGCAAGGCTGATGCAAAAGATAAATTGTTAAGTTAATATATACTAGAATATGCAGACACTAATATCTTGCATCATGTTCAATTATATTCACGTTTTCAAGTCTGTCTGTACCACAAATTCCGCTGTTCCTCATGTTGTTTGCTGTGTTCTTGCACCTCATGTTTGGGATGAGATTCACAAGTTTTATCATGCAAAGTCATGACAGTTACGATTGAAGCTTAAATCTATAGCTGAAAGTATTAAATCCCTTTTTTATTATCTTGCTCGAATTTGTCTAAGTTTGGTCATGCTGCTAGCATTTTTACTTCCATAACTTCACCCTAGTGTCTGCGTCATGATAAGGACCTCCTGCTCGTGGTCCTCCTAACTGGAACCAGTGGCACTATAATCCTAATCAGTGGCAAAATTCTCTTGGTCCTTCACTTGGATTTGCTTCTAATGGTGCTCAATCATCTTCTCGTCCACCGATGCCATCTGCAAGCCAACCTCAAACCTACCTCATTGGATCAGAACGTTCAATCTTCTCACTATGAGGCATCTTAGTCGTAGTATCCAGATTCTGGCGCGACTCAAGGGCCGGCCCAAGGGTCAAGCAACCAAAGCTCTTATCTCATAAGTATTGGTCACATAATCAACATTAGACGTCTCAAGAATGATACTTAAGATCAATTCCAACGGATATAAGCATTGGCCATATAATTCAAAAATGAGTTCTTAATCGAATAGTTGAGCAAACAATTAGGCACTGCAGTCCCCAATGATGTGAATATATGTGAGATCGATATAAAAGATCACGTTTTTATTTAACATATTAGTACACCATAGTCTCTAATAGTGAAACTTGATGGATGAACTTATTTGAGCAGTGCATAACAATTTTAGGAATGAAAGATACAAATTCCTACAAATTTAAAACTATTTTGATCGATATCTACAATTTCGATAAAAATAATTTAACCAATCATTCAAGACTTAATAATATAATACTGATGGGCAATATTCCCATATCATCACAAATATTATGATTTCAAAAATTGGTACTTTTTAACAATTTATAGTTTCAATTTCAAGGCTAAAACAATGGACATAAACAAGACCATGATACGAGTCATACAATCTTAAATGACAAGAAGTCTATTTTGAGTTGCTTGTAACACAAATATAAAATAAACACCTCGATGATTGCATCAGAATCTCTATAGTACTATTTTCTTAATGCATTCATACATAGTCGTGCTTCAAAATCTTCACTCTTCACTTTTCCAAGGTGCTGACAACCAGAACTGTAGTAAATCCATCAACCATTATTACTCGCTCGTCGTCGCCATAATTTCAATGGTTTCCTATGAAATACAATCATGCAAATATTAGTTTGTAAATTTGAGAGACTAAATTGCTCGGACTTTACAGTTTGTAGTGTCCAAATGCTGGTATACACGTTCAAAATTATACAATTAACATGAAAATATGGAAAGATGTGATGGCTTCTTACCTAGAGAAAGTAGTTGTTTCTGACATGTCCCTTATGCTTAGTTTATTAAATGCTGATGCAGAATCATCTAGTAGTTCAAACTCAAACAAGGCATTCTCAATAGCTTGATCCAATTTCTTGTCCTCATCAGCATTATGAAAACAACCTCTTTCCTTAGCATCAAGAACAACTTTTCTCCACACAGAGTTACTATTAACTAAGGTTGTAGCATTTCCTACAATCCAAAGGCAATATCTGCAAAAAGTATAAAATAAATTTTATATCAACATATGCATATATGTCAGCATTTCATAAGGATTTTTTTGCACTTCAAATTTAACTTTTTTTTAACATACCTAGCCCTTGTGATTGCAACATTAGCTCTTTGTCTATTGGAAAGAAAACCAACTTTTCCACTCAGATTTGATCTAACAGTAGATATTATTATGATGTCTTCTTCACCGCCTTGAGAGCCATCAACGGAACGAACACTAACAGAAAAGTTAGGATCCGAAACCATGTACTTCTTCACTTTCTCTTGGATTTCATAAACTTGTGCCTTGTATGGAGATACGATCCCTATGCTGACTTTATTCCTTGCCCTTACAAACTCTGCCACATAAATAAAAGGTTAATGTAATGTCTGGTATATTATAGATATCATATCATGAGTTTGCTAAGATTGATTTATTTGAGTTTATCTGTTGATACAAGTACTTGTGAGACTAATTGGGAGGATCTCATATAACAGCTTATGACATGCCTACTAGCTATTTTCAGCTTATTTTCATAAGCTTTCCAGGACAGCTTATGAAAACAGCTTATATTGAAACAAACTCCGGCAGGAAAATATACTCTGGACGAAAGATAACAGATTACATTATGTATATGGTATATTATGACCCTGTTTGGATAAAGAGCTTAATGTCAAACTATTTTCATATATGCTATTAACTGTTTTCATAAGCTGTCTTGGAGAGTTTATGAAAATAAGCTGAAAATAGCTTCTGGCTAAACCATTAACTATTTCCGTAAGCTCTCAAACAGTCTCAAAAGTGTTTATTTCAGTAAATAAGCTCAAATATATCAATCCATACAAAGTATATTATATTGCTAAACATTGGATGAACAAACTTATTAACTGAAGAAAAAGAGGAAGTGAAAGCAACCCTTTTTAAGTCTTCCAATAATCTCAGAGATAGCAGCAGCTTCAATCACATTCTTCAAACTATGATCGAGATTACACTGCTCTTTACCCTTAGATATGTTAATGAAAGAGTAGGAACCATACATTTTTCCTCCAAGGAAACGCTTGTTATAGTTTATTTCTCTTACAATCTTGGCATCAGAAAGTTGACCATCATAGAAATCTTTACTTGGAAACATGCTTATGGATGGATGCATTCTATATTGAACATCAAGCATATGCTTCTTGTGTCCTAACAGTACTAGTCTTTCAAATAAGCTTCTTCCAAATTCAGCTCTGTCAGCAATCTGACACAAAACATCATAATATAAGTCATAATAAAAATTTCACTCGGAAAGTTAATATCTTCGTCTCATTTTATCTGTCATGTTTGAAACACTAAGACTAAGACTCTCTTTTCCAACGATACCTTTATTTGTTGATTTGTATCGTAAATTCGTAATTTATGTTAACTAGTCTTGAATACATTTTTTATCCCTCTATTTTTCCTCACTCGCGAATTTAGTTCAATATTATCTAAATTTGGAATTTTTAGTCCCCCTAGTACAACAATTTTCTTTTTGAAATTTTGCCTACCTGAAAATTTTGGCCAAAATATTACTAATGTGCTAAGTTATCTATTTATATAAAAATGAAGTTGATGATGTGGCCTATGCATGTGGATTTAAATCCACCTATGTCACCGTATTCAATCCACCTGGATTAGACCACTTCATCAAATATTTTCCCGAAATTCTCAGGTCGACAATAATAAAAGACATTTTATCAAAAACAGATTGTTTTAACTTAAAAGAAGTAAAACTACTACTTTACAAGTAAAATTAAGCAGAAAATAATTCTCGAAGTACCTTGCTTTTGACCATTGCAGGAAGTTGTATTTCATCACCGATAAGAATACAACGTTTGAGGCCATGTAATTGCAAAGGAATAGCTGATTCACATTCTTTAAGCTGAGCAGCTTCATCAATCACTAAAAACTTAATCTGTTTCATTCCTTCTGTGTACAATTTTGAAGAACTTGATGCAGTACAAAAAAGAAGGCATGCATTTTTCAAGCAAAACTGTGATTCCTTGTAGGAGATATGTATTCCTCTTATTCTTTTATTAACATAGCTAAGGGTAAAGAGAAACTTGGACATTGTGGACAAAGTCTGAAAAACATGGTTGAGGTAGCTGTTATTTCGGAGATGATTAAAAGCCTTAATAAAGGTCGATTCCAATTTTAAATTTTATGTTGTATTTTGTTGAATAAGAAATCTTTAGCCTTATGAATTATGCATTTATAGGTGTAACGATGAATTTTTTGTTCTGCCAGTGTTCATGAGGACAAAGAAGAAAGTAAGCATAGGAATAATATCTCCGTATAATGCTCAAGTTAATGAAATCCAGGAGAAAGTTAAGCAATACACTTGGGATTCTAATTCTGACTTTTCTGTTAATCTTCGTTCTGTTGATGGTTTCCAAGGCGGTGAGGAAGATATTATAATAATATCTACTGTGAGATCAAATGGAAGCGGTAATGTTGGTTTTCTTTCAAATAGGCAAAGAGCAAATGTGGCTATGACTAGGGCTAGGTATGTTAAATACTATTTTCATTTTGTTATGCTGCATTGTTGCTCTTATCGAAAACTCATGAATTCATTTTGCGCAGATATTGCCTTTGGATATTAGGAAACGCAGCTACTCTAATCAATAGTGACTCTGTCTGGAGAAATGTAGTTCTTGATGCTAAGAGAAGAGATTGTTTCCATAATGCTGGAGAGATCAAACTACTTGAAGGATCTGAGTCCCCATTTATGAAACTAAGTTTAGGTGAAAAATCAGAAGCATCAACTACTTCCTCCAGGTTAGTGATGTTAATAGCTATGTTTATTGTTACAAATGGTAATGGGAAAAATCAAGTTTCAAGTGGGGCAATCAAGTTTCAAATGGTAATGTTTTTTGACCTTCTATTTTAACCATTTTGGAGAATTGGTCCTCATATTTTAAAATTTGAAAGTTTTGGTTCCTCCATCTTTAAAACTATAAAAATATGATGTGATAAATTTTAAATGTCGTGGAATATGATATGAAGATGAAAAAAGGTCAACATCGATAAAATTGTAACAAAAGTCCTTTGAAAACTTCATTTAAAACATATCATATCACATTATTTTAGACAAAATATTTGATAGAGGGACCAAAATTGTCAAATTTTAAAATAGGAAGATCAATTTCGCAAAATGATGAAAATATGAGGACCAAAACTGCAATTAAGCCTTCTTTTCATGAGAGAATATCTCTTCATTTTACTTCCTCTCTCATTAAGAATAAGTGGTTGTCCTTTCTTATAAGACCATCTATAGTTATTTATTTATTTATTTTTATAGAAACAACCATGGAATTGACGATTCACAAATTTTTGACAAATAAGTGGTTGTCCTCTCTCATTAAAGTTTTGACGATTCACAAGTGAAGTTTTGCAAGTGTTCAGGATAGCACCAACCATGGAATTGGCGTTGAAGTTGATAGAGATGTCGTCAACCACTTGTTGCACTCAAGTTCGATATACAACGAAGTAAACCTTAAAGTAACAAGCCACTTTATCTCTTCTTTTAGCTCTCTTGCTTCGCCTCTTTGGGTTGAAGGAGTCCTTTGTACCAAGTTGTCTTCGTTCCCATGACCTCCCCTCGACCCCCTCTTAAGCACACATCAATCCTATAACATCCTCAATCCTTAAAGATCATCGCATCGACATTACACTTCACTTTTCCAACTAACGGTCTAATCCACCCCTATCGTCTTTGAATTGTCATTCTAGTGTTTTGGTGTTCTCCTTGTCCTCTCCTTTCCTACCTTGTGCGGACCTACTGCCATTGAGATAAGACATCGCGTGCCATAGGCACCAAGATACGTGGTTGTGCTTTAAAGTTATTACACAACTTATCGTGTCGCCGCTTCCAAATGCACTAGAGGGTCATTACGAAATCAAGAAGTTGTTGGTGCCGAAGAGATTACTAGTATTGAAAGAAACCATTTGCAGTTTCCAAGTTTCCTTAACGTGCCATAAACCTACTATAAACCTCCTCTAGTTGCGCACATCCGAAATAGACATGCCAGTTATTCTCATATGAACTCTCACAGTGCATGCAACGATCGCAACAGTGAACACCGCGAGTTTGAAGCCTATATCATGGGTAGACATCCCCTTGTTGCCCTCCATAAAAATACCTTTACTTTTTGTGGGGTTCGAAGTCTCTAAACTTTCAACCAGTTGCCTTTTCTCTCGGCTCGTTATTATCCACTATGATCTCCATGGTACAGTGATATGCTGATTCAACTATACATTCACCAAGGCTTGTGAATTTCCGACATTGTTTGACTTTTCCTATCTCATCAATAATTGGCAAGGCTATGATATTTTCGATCGGCATCCTTGTCCCTTCACCATCCTTTCAGCCCACCTATAACCTCAATTTTTTTCTGCAATATCAAGGTCATCCACCTCTCTCTTTGCAATCTATATCTCCATCCGTTTTTTTTATACATCACCATAATATATATATATATATATATATATATAGAATTCTTAATAAAACATATTACAATTCAAACATCTATTAGATAAGGGAGCATATTTACTTTATATATTTACCTTTTAATGGAGATGAATGTATATTTTAATGAGAGTAAATTTGAACTTTTCTCATAAAAGAGGAGTGTAAACATTAGTATCGATCGATTGTTTTCAACATTTTCTATTAAAATAACCAAAGGAAAGGAAATATACATAAGCACACAAACATTATGCAATGGAAATTACTAGTATTCCACACAACATGTCATAGTAGTAGTTTTCAGTATTATACTGTGCTTTTGGGTAGCTTCCTTTCACATTCCACTGAAATTGCTACGAAAGTAAAACCAATAATATTGACGTCAATATCATCATCGTACCTTTGTCTTCTACTTGGGTTTTCCTTTATTGAAATACGAAAAGATGAATGCTATCGAAACATATTTTTCAATACACTATCTTTAATGGGTTAAAATTTACATAGATACCATACCACTGATACAACCTTACATCAAAAATATTTGAACATATACACATAAATGATAAAATTTAAAAAAGAAAAAAAATTTAGTCACACCACTTAATATTATCTTACTTTTAAATTTTATCATCTATGTGTGTTCAGATAAATTTTATTTTTATTTATGATTGTGTCTATTAAAGAGTTGATATAGTGTAACACTTGTTTCCCCTTTAGTTGTGACGTTTTATTGTATACGTCATGTTGCTTTTGATGACTGTACATTAAAGGTCCATTCAAATAATGTACGAGGATCATCTTCTTTTTACTTTCATTGTTATTGTTATCACTAGTACTATGAAAGAATTGTATACTTCCTTCAGGTCTAAGAAATTATTTTTATACGTCTGTCCTTCATGTATAAAAAAGAAGCTTTCAGTGTCATTGTTGTTACTTGCTTTTGATTGCCTAGCTTGTTGCTTCTCCGCCAAAAGCTCCAGTCTCAATCTACTTCAAGCCATCACTGCGCCGGAGATCGTCTCCACCGTTGGTATGTACTTTCCGATGTCTTTCATTCATATTCTTCTTTCTCTATGCACAATTATGAAAAAGACTATGTTAAATGATGATGTTTAGACCACTTTTTCCATCAATAAAGTTTTTATCCATTCTTCAAAAAAATAAAGTTGTTGTACGGGTTCTTACTTTTGGCTCAAACTTGATACCTTTGACATCTTTTTGAATATTGAATTTGTTATTTTTTGAACTTTTGAAGTTCGATTTGGTAGTGGAACTGAGTGATTAGTGAATGTGCTTTTGATTTGATTTATTTGCAGGGATACTAATTCCTCTGAGGAAGTCTGAAATTGAATACTACGCTTTGTGACAAAGGTTGGAGGTTAGTTATCTATCTAGCTCCCATTCTTATCCTTGTTTTTTCTTCTTCTTCTTCTTCTTCTTCTTTCAATGTTAGTGTGAATTGACTCTGATTATATCACAACTTTTCTTTAGTTTTTTATCTTGATTGATTCAGGCTAACTGAACTTTAAGGTATGTTTGGATTGGTGTATAAAATGAAATGGAGTGGGGCTGAAATGTAATAAACTTTTTAGATTTTACAAAATGGATGTTATTCCACCCTTAAGGCTAAATTACACACACCCTTTAAACTATTTAAAATATACAACATAAAATTAAATAGGGTTAAATATGTTATTGGTCCCTATAAATATACCAACTTTTCGTTTTAGTCCCTCTAAAATTTTAGAGGGACTAAAACGAAAAGTTGGTATATTTATAGGGACCAAAAAGATATTTAACCTATTTAAATAACGGTCCAAAATAGATATAAAATATTAAAAAAAAATTCTACTATAGATAATTATTTTAATTTTTGTTGGTAGAAATTTTTTTCATAGAGTCGTTCATGAATTTTTAAAATTTACTGAATGCACAAAGCTTAGCCAAAATGTCTCTATATATATAAATGTTAAATAATATTATATAGAGTTATATTTTTTTTTTTTGAATAATTATATAGAGTTATATTAAAAAAAGAAATTGTTGGTTGACTACAAAATAATTAGTAGAGTTTTTTTTTTTTTTTGAGGGAAAAATAATTAGTAGAGTTAAATTACAAAATCCATGTGTATGCGAATAAGCATTATACTAGCAGAACATTAATTTATTTTAAACAACGTGACAATAGTAGCAGGATTTATTTGGTTACCGGTCTATGGGCAATTAAGTAAAAGGCAGTTAAGAAAGATATATCAGACATCAAAGTTATGTTAGAATTGATTCTCTTTTATGCAAAAGCTACAAATTGGAGAGTTGGCTAGAATCAATTCTAGCAACAAGAATTGCTTCTCTCTAAAAGATCCAAACATCTTTTTAGCACATTAGAAGTGTGTTTGGAAAGAATTGCCGTGCTTTTAAGGGTGCAAACGGGCATCCAACCCTTTGGCATCTTTTTGAATGTTGAATTTGTTATTTTTTGAACTTTTGAAGATTGATTTAGTATCAACTACTTCCTCTAGGCGAGTTGCACCAAATTAATATGTGTATCTTTGGATGAGGTCTCAGTTTCTCAAAATTATGGTGTCCATGTGCTTTTGTTTAAGCTCCAAAAGTTTAGTTTTTGTCAAAATCGTGATGGCTCAACGAGATTATGTTAATCTCACTTTGTTTGTTGTCACCAATGGTTATGGGTAGAATCAAGTTTAAAGTGGGGACATCTTGTGAGTCTTATTTTGCACAATTTAAAACCAAGAACTCGACTTTTTTAAATTAGTACTGATTAAGAAAACATTTCAGAGTTATATATGATTGCAAGTATCAAAACTCATCAGCAAAAGGAAAGGGAACTTTCATTGAATCACATCTATTCGCCGCACCTGTAACTCGTATTATCTGTCTCCTCGCCGATGTTGTTGCCTGCTACGTTGCCATTGTCAAGATTGGTGCTGTAGCTGGGAACATTTGGGAGAACTCGCTGTTTGGTTCATTAGGGCTTTAAATTTTGGGGTTTTACTCTAACTGGTTTATGTGAGAAAAGGGAAGCAAGTGTGCTTATTGTTAAGATAGGGTTTTACTAGTCTTTGGTTGCTAAGTTATGCCTATGGTTATTATGTGTGACTAACTCGGTCTGTAGAGAATTTTTACAACGGATCGGAGGAAATTAGAGAGATTTTGAGTTGTGTTTAGTTAAATGATAAGAGGGAATTTTTTTTGGTCATATAGCTTGATGGCTAGAATTTTACCTTAAGGTGAATGAATCGAGAATCCAAGTTCGAACCCTTACCCCTTACTCATATGCAATGTGCTACCAACAGACCTATGCTAATGAGACTGATAAGAGGGGAATTGGTTCAATCATCAATGTTTAAGATGCTTATTTTTTTGTAGTAAAAAAAAAATACATTTATTTATTTACACTAAAATAAACTTCATTTTTGTTAAAAAAAATAAAAAATTAAACTTCATTCATTTTAATGCTAAAATAGGAATAATACAATTGATTGGGGCACTTTCTATCTTTGGTTCACTCACCTAATGGAATGGTTGTTGTAATTAAGGGAATGAACTAAGGTAGTGAAGTTTGAAGTTTTTTTTTTTTTTTTGAGGAAAGTCTGAAGTTACTTCTCGTTGAGTCGTTTCTTTAGATTCTTCGGCTTCCCAATAACTTAAACCTTTGATTTGCCTTGAGACTTAGGATATAATTTATCCAAGCAAAGTCCGAGTTTAAATTCTTCAAATGTGAGCGGTCTTCATACCTTCGTAATTTCTACATAGCACCAACTGATCGGACCAACGTTAACACCAAAAAGACATTGCTAACCTTTAGAGTTGTCTAGTTAGAGAAATACAATGACTCACAAAGACTATTTTCAATGCAAGATAAAAAAAATCCAAACTGTTAGTAACTCACTCTAAAATCCTCTAAACACCTAAAAGAAAATATTTAAAAGATTATAAGACACTAAAAGACATTATATAAAACACTAAAATACATGATATGATATATGTACTCGTGCCTTTGTTTTCTCTAGGTCAAGACCAACTCCTTTGTGATAAATAATGTATCTCGATCGAACGCCGGTTTTGAAAACCTCATTGTCTTATACAATTCATCAAGTTGAGTATTGATAATAGGGAAACTATTTCATAATCATTGAGTTTAACTGACAAAAAACGCCAACTTCACTCTTTTTTGCAAATTAATAGCATTTGTTGATAAATGACTCAAAATTGTGATGTTGTGAAAGCTTAAAATCATAAGCGATTTTCGGAGGCGTGGAACGATTTTGCTGGTAGAATGGATGGTTTATGCTGAAGGTAAATTGTGGCGTGATTTAGTGCAGGCGTGACGCGATTTCTGGATAAGGTTGTCGTACCTTGGGTCGTATGCACTAATCGTGGTGCGATTTTCTCAAGCGCGACGCGATTTTGTCTGGCACTGTGCACTATATAAGCATTATTTGACCCATTTGTTGGGTAAGCTTGGTGAATCTCATGGAAACCAAAGGAGGGAACTTTTAGGGTTTTAGATATTAAAGGTTGAAGGTCTTTAGGTGAGGTTCAAAGCTTCAAGATGTGAATCTTGGAGAACCAAAAGAGGGGGCTCTTAGGAAAAGGGTTGGTGCCTTTTGGGAAGAGATTCATGGGGTTGGAAAACACATGAGTGGAGAGTCATTTGTGAGCAACTTTGGTGATTCTTGTGAAACTAAAAGAGAAAATTCTTAGTGAAATCAAAGACTAAGGGTTGGTTCTCTTTTAGGGGTTAGATTCTAGAGTTGGGAAACAATTGTAAACACCTTGGGTGAGTGAAAATCATTGAGTGTCTTGTTCATTATTGAGATTGGGAAAATGAGTAGAAATTAGGGTTGTTCTTTGTGAGCTTGTTGAAACTAATTTCTTGTAACCCATTTGTATCTCTTTGTAAGAACTCATTGTTAGTGGATTGGAGAGATCAATCTCTCTCCCAGAGTAGGTCATGGTTGGACCGAACTGGGTTGACATTTCTTAGTGTTGTTATCTTTTTCTCTACTCTTTTTATCTTGTTTATTTTTTGGTTGGATTGTGGCTTTGCTATGCACTTGGTTTCTAGATTAAGTCTAGATTGTTGTTGTTGCTTGTGGTTACTTTTGATTTTGGTTGACATTGATACTTGCTCCACGAATCTAAATTTCATTAATGTGAGGTTAGGAATTGACCAGATTCACAACAACATTGGTGAAGAGAAAGCGTTGTTGCTGAGTTCAATGACTTTGTGAGAAAGCATGTTATGAATTTGAGTTTTAAACTCTTATTTTTGTAATTAGGGGTTGCGGTAGGGCCTTACATTGATACGGTTGAAATCTAATAGGAAGGTAATGTAATGGTCAATGGGGCGTCGTAGTAGAGGGTTGTGGGTTTGGTAAAGAACGGTGAATAGTTGGAGAGGAGAGACAATATTTCATGTGGTGTTTCCGGTCCTGGATTTTGTGTTTATGGGCTAGGTAACATGTGTAGTTGGATGAGGGCGTCAATGGCCGACCTTTACTCGGCAAATATAATCTGAACCATATTTCGGAAAATATAATTTAAACTCTTATAAAATTGCTCAGGTCTATCCAAAGCCTCTTAGCACTACTCCAATCCATATACCTCTACTTTTTTCTAAAGAGGCGGAAACTAAGTTATTCAAGTAGAGACTAGATTGTCCGGATTTATTTATTTTCAAGAACTATAAAGTTGGTTTTATCTTCTCAAGTACTCCTTCCGTTTCAAAATGAGTGTCGCTTTAGTAAATTGCACATGGATTAAGGAATGAAATTAAGTAGTCAAATGTCATAGCAATTTTACTAAAATAACCTTACTTTATAAGAACAAGACAAACTTAAAGTTGCATTGAAAATTGTGCGAGAGAGAAAAGTTGGAGTATTTATTGAGAGTAAAGTTGGAATAAAAAAATTAAAGTTGTATTGGAAATGTAAAGTGACATTCATTTTGAAACAAATTTTTTTGGCTAAAGTGACACTCATTTTGAAACGGAGTGAGTCCTAGAATGATCTCAAGTTGGTTTTATCTTTTTTTTTTATTTCTATCATTTTCCATATCATATAATACTACAAAGTCACTTAGGTCTATTTAACTTCCTTTCATTAAAAATGCCACCCACTAATCCTTATGCGCCATACGTTCATGCATGAAAATGAAAAAGGGTGCAGAAGTCGAAAAGGCAATGATGCATCATGCATCTTCTCATTTCCTATGAAAGCACCTTTCAAACGCCATATTAAAACTAGCTAGTACTCCACTTTCATTAATTAAATTCCACATCACTATAATTAAATTCCACTTTCATTAATTACATAAAAGTTCTACTTTCCTTTTGAGTGTGAACTGCCTCGTTAAAACCTTACCAGGAAAACCCAATGAGATAAAACCACGGTGAAGGGAAAAAGAGTGCAGAACACATTTATTTCTCCCCCTCATGAAAACAAATATCTCTTAGACGGCGAAGACCAATTCTTGATACAAGTTTCTCAAATACTTTACTTGGGAGTATTACTATAATTAAATTCCATTTTCATTAATTACATAAAAGTTCTACTAGTAAACTTCTATCCCCGTCCCACATCACTAAAATTTCTAAACGGTGCTCAAAGCTCTAACCTCTCATATTCTAGCATAAGGTATTTTACACTTTGGTCATCCTTGTTTTTGTTCCCTAACCTTTTCTCTCGTTTTATCTTTTCATCTTTGATCATGTGTACTTGAATTTTTGAGCAAGCCACACACATTAACTGTTTCCTCAGGTTGTTCCATTCTCTACATCTTTGTGTTTTGTTAAGCTGCATGTGTACTAATTTATTTTTCTCAATGATTGCTTTAGAGTTGGAAAAGAGCAAAGGATGGAGAAGACTAGTCATGCAAGTGAAGTGGATGCTAAACCTAGAAGGCTTTTAAATATTGTACTTTCATGGCCCCTTGAGGATGTTCTCAACGAAAATCTTTACAAACACAAGGTTTCATTTACATCTTTTCAACACTCACACAATGAAAAATTGTGTTGAAATCTTTACTATTTTAGTATATTCTTTCCAAATTTATTTACGAGAATTTAATGATTTTCTCCACTAGGGGTAATCTTATTCGAGCAAAGTGGGAAATGAGTATTAGAACTGCATTTCATACACTTTGGACCCAGAAAACAGTGTTCATATAATTGTATGATTTTGATAAAAAAGCTAATCTCGCATGCCAATGTTTAAGATATTATTTATATTTATCTTTTGTTTATACAATAGCATGTACCCAAAAAAAAAATGTTACTTTGTGGCTATGTGAAAATAATAAAAATTAAAGAATTGCTTGATCCATAAAACATTTCTAAAATACTTATACTCTACTTATGAGTGGAACAATTTTGTTTATTTCTGTTGTTAACGGTTGTCTACCTCAAGAGATGACATTAATCTTAATATATAATACGAAGGTTCACAATGCATGCCTAATATGAAAACCCTAAACCTAATTCAAATCTCACAATTACCTTTGTATCCCCCACTTTAATTAACCCTAATCCTGCCTTTTTTGAGGGAAAAATTAAAGAATTGCTTGATCCACAAAACATTTCTAAAATACTTATACTCTGCTTATGAGTGGAACAATTTTGTTTATTTCTGTTGTTAACGGTTGTTTACCTCAAGAGATGACATTAATCTTAATATATAATACGAAGGTTCACAATGCATGCCTAATATGAAAACCCTAAACCTAATTCAAAAATTCAAATCTCACAATTACCTTTGTATCCCCCACTTTAATTAACCCTAATCCTGCCTTTTTTGAGAGGTTTAAAAAATCTTTCCTTTCTGAAAAAAATCTCTAAAATGTCTCTACAGGGAGTTGAACTAAAAATCTTTCCTTTCTGAAAAAAATCTCTAAAATGTCTCTACAGGGAGTTGAAAAATGTCTCTACATAGAAAAATGTCTCTACGCAACCCATTGCCTCCATCCAAGCACTTTGACCACTTGACCAGTAGTTGTTTTAGTGTTATAATATCTCTTCCACTAATGCATATCCTATACCAAACTGACATTTTAAAAGGCAATTAATCTCTTTTTCCTCTCCTTCCCGACTTTAACGTTATACGGTTCTGAAGTCATGTTCTCCCCTTATTCATGTGATCTCAACCCAGAAATCAGCCATTTCCATCCCTTTCTTCCCCCTTTTCCTTCGATTTCTCCACAAAAATATGATTCTGATGCATATTTCGTCCATGATTAACTTATTAATGGTATGATCACTAAACTAATTTTGATATCAATGCTATTTTATTATTTTATTCATTTTGATTTTCTGGATAGTGATTAGGGTTTCAAAATTGGGGATTTTATGATTTTTCAATTCAATTAAGATTGTTTCTCAATCCTTGAATTTTCAAATATACAGTCTTCACGTTTTCTGATATAGGTTAGGATTGGTAATGATTAGAATTTCTAATAGTGATTTAGTCCTAAAAAATAGGGAAAATTGCCACCTCAACGTATTTTTGTTATTGTATCCTTAAACACTGCTTAGGTAGTTTTTTTCAGCCTGAACACACGTGCAAATGTTGTTCCTAGAAAATAGCCACGCCAAGCATGACTGATGTGTTGTGGCCTTTCATAAATCCTTGAAAATATAGTCTTGACCCTGAACACGTACAATGTTGTTGCTTGAAAACCCTTGAAAATAGCCACTCCAACCATGACTGATGTGTAGTGGATGGTTTTTCATGATAACTTTCAAATCCTTGAAAATAGCCACGACTCCAAGCATCGTGGATGGTTTTTTATGATAACTTTCAAATTCTCACTCTCTTCTTATAAATAGGTGTCTTTGTTGTTGTCCTTCATGTTCTGTTTTCCATAATCTCATAAATCATTGAAAATAGGTAACACTCCAAGCATAACTAATGTGTAGTGGGTGGTTTTACATAACTGACTCCCCCTTTATGATTCACTCATCTGATGAATCCTTGAAAATTGTTTCCACTCCAAGCATAATAACTGATATGTAGTGAATCACAATTTATTTATTTGTACTCACTAATATGAAAACCCTAAACCTAATTCAAATCTCACAATTACCTTTGTGTCCCCCACTTTAATTTTTTTTTTCATTTTCCAAAAACGTTACTTTATCTATGTCATCTCTTTTTTTTTCAACTTCAATACACCATTTTTTTTCATTGTTTCATCTCCCTCTCTCTCACTTCTCTGTTCACTATCAACATTCATTATCCACACCATCAGTGCAGTAACCAAACAATAAGTTATCACGCCGTATCCATCTGTCATCACTAACCAACCGACAATATATTTAATGTCAGTTTCAACAAATGAAACACCTGTATCTGTTAGTATATGGTGGAGATGGTTCTCATATTTTAGATTGCGGCGAATTTTTGAATCATTTAAATCATCCTAAATACAATGTTGTTTACAAGGAAATTTTTCGTAATGTACCAACATGATTTGTTCCCTTTTTTTAAGTTGTATTATTATTTTTAACATTGTATTTGCACAAATAGATTATGAATTAACAGTATAATTGAATATTTTGTTTGCCATCAATATGACATGTGCGGCAGCACGGATGCAAGGTCTAGTTAGGTATAATATGTAGTATGGACTGCATTTTTGACATTGTAATGCACTTAGATATAAATAAAAAAGTTGTCATGTATGAAATGAAAATTGCTCTTTTCTTCCATTTTTCATTTCTTCTATTTATTTGTGGATTTATGTTTAATTATGCTACTATCTGATGTTCTAACTACTAACACTGGAAAAACCTACGTTCTCTCAGGTTAATAAGATTCCAGAGACATTTAAGTCAGCAACGGATTACAAGAACTCTTTCATTCCTCTGTTGATTGAGGAAACGCGCACTGATTTATCATCAAGCTTGTCTGGTGTGTCTCGAGCTCCCTTTTGTGAAATCAAGAAAGTTATAAACAGCAAACAATTGAAACTTCCCAAAGCTCAAAAGCATTTCAAACAGTTCCGTCATAACATACAGTTGAAAAGTACATTTTATAGTGTGGAAGATGGTGGAAATTATGAACCTGGAAGTGGAGATCTCATTGCTTTCACGAACATTAGACCCAAAAGCTTAGACGACTTGAACACACTCAAAAGTCCCTACCATATTGGCTATGTTGATCGGCCAAAAAATGGGTTTTCAGATACGGTTTCAGTTCTATCATCGAAATGTCTGAAGTTGGATATTGAACATGATTTGGGGAATAGCAAAGAGCCTAATAAACTGTATGCAGTTTACCTTATGAACTTGACAACAAATCTTCGTATTTCGAATGCACTGAATTCACCCTCAAAGGGTGAACACCTCAACATAATTAGAACAGTGTTGGGACCGCAACTCATTGTAAGAATAATTTTTTGATATGAATGAATTTCTTCCTAATTTATTATGTAGCATACTGTGGAATGCTAACATATACAATAAACCAACGGTCGGGAATTACTGTGAAATACATGCGCATTGTGTGCTGCAAAATGCTATTGCAGTTAAATATTTAACCTGTTTAATGCTTGATTTGTATTTCAGATTGGTGAAAACTGTCAAAATTGCCTTTCAGAAGAAAATAGTGAAGCTTTGCTCACCAAAGAAGACAGCATCATTCGCTCTCAGAAACTGAATGAATCTCAGGAAGATGCTGTTTTGAGCAGTGTTGATATGATAAATTGTCATCATTCTAATGTCAAACTTATATGGGGACCTCCAGGGACAGGAAAAACAAAGACAGTTGCATGCTTGCTATTTTCTCTACTCAAGTTAAAAACTAGAACATTGACTTGTGCTCCTACTAATACTGCAGTTTTGCAGGTGGCAATTCGGTTGCATAGGTTAGTTATGGATTCACTTGAGCTTGAAACATTATATGGTCTAGGTGACATTGTGCTTTTTGGCAATAGTAAGAGAATGGAATTAAGTTCTCATCCAGGCCTTGTCGATGTCTTTCTTGATAACCGTGTAGAGAATCTCAAGCGGTGCTTTGATCCAAATATTGGATGGGAGACCAACTTGCGATCCATGATACATCTGCTCAAGTCCATGGAGAAATTTGCATGCAAAAAAAAGCGCAGGGCAGTATTTGCATTTACATACAAGCAGAAATTTTGTGAACAAAGGGAGAAGCTCAAGTTGTTGATGCAAACCTTATACACCCACATGCCAAAGTCTTTCATTTCACTTGAAACAGTGAAAAAAATGCTTCAAGCTCTTGATTTGCTAAGATCTCTTGGAATTTCTTTGTGGCAGGCCAAATTCAAGAAAAATCACTTTAGTGGTGAAGATGAAAGCTTTCCTGCATACATTCAAGCATTCTACGTCAGAAGAGATGAGTGCCTTAAAGTACTAAGTTCGCTTTCTGACACAATATCCCTTCCTAAATTTGACAAGAGAGGTAACAGGAGAGTTGATATAAAAAACTTTTGCTTGTCAAATGCTTGCCTAATCTTCTGTACCGCATCAAGTTCTGTTAAAACTAAACACAGAGGAGGTGAGCCCTATTCAATTTTTAGTAATCGATGAAGCCGCCCAACTAAAAGAATGTGAATCAACAATTCCATTACAGCTGTCTGGTCTCCGCAATTGCATCCTGATCGGAGATCAGAGACAACTTCCTGCATTGGTGAAAAGCAAGGTAGTTGATCATTGCATTTAATTGTTGATTTTTATCTGTAATTGAAGATTTTGTCTAATATGTTCAAAACTATTATATATTTGTAGATTGCAGATAAATGTGAATTTGGCCGAAGTATGTTTGAGAGGCTGGTAATTTTAGGATACAAGAGGCATATGCTAAATATTCAATATAGAATGCATCCTTCCATTAGCCTATTCCCATGCAAAGAGTTCTATGATGGAAAGCTATCGGATGCTCCTGTCGTCAAGGAAGGAAACTATAACAAGCTTTTCCTTGTAGGAGATATGTATTCTTCTTATTCTTTTATTAACATAGCCAAGGGTAAAGAGAAACTTGGACATTGTGGACAAAGTCTGAAGAACATGGTTGAGGTTGCTGTTATTTCAGAGATGATTAAAAGCCTTAATAAAGGTCAATTCCTATTTGAAATTTTGTCTCGTATTTTGTTAAATAAGAAATATTTAATCTCAGTATTAATTATGCATTTATAAGTGTAACGATGAAATTATTTGTTCTGCCAGTGTTCATGAGGACAAAGAAGAAAGTAAGTATAGGAATAATATCTCCATATAATGCTCAAGTCAATGAAATCCAGGAGAAAGTTAAGCAATACACTTGGGATTCTAATTCTGAATTTTCTGTTAATGTTCGTTCTGTTGACGGTTTCCAAGGCGGTGAGGAAGATATTATAATAATATCTACTGTGAGATCAAATCGAAGTGGTAATGTTGGTTTTCTCTCAAATAGACGAAGAGCAAATGTGGCTTTGACTAGGGCTAGGTATGTTAAATACTATTTTCATTTTGTTATGCTGCATTGTTGCTCTTATCGAAAACTCACGAATTCATCTTGCGCAGATATTGCCTTTGGATATTAGGAAATGCAAGTACTCTAATCAACAGTGACTCGGTTTGGCAAAATGTAGTCCTTGATGCTAAGAGAAGAGATTGTTTCCATAACGCTGGAGAGGACAAGAACTTGGCCCGGGCTATTAACGATGTCTTGTTCGAGATCAAACTACTTGAAGGATCTGAGTCTCCATTTATGAAACTAAGTTTAGGTGAAAAATCAGAAGCATCAACTACTTCCTCCAGGTTAGTGGAACCAATTTAATCTATAATATTAATAGATATGTTTGTTGTTACAAATGGCATTGGGAAAAATCAAGTTTCAACTGGGGCAATCTTGTTAGTCCTATTTATAGAATTTGGTGTTGAATTGTTTGTTCTTGTTGTGTTTTTGTTGCAAGGCCTAGGAAACCAAGGTGGTGAAGAATGGATTATTTTGAAGAGTGGACCTACAAGAATTGTTTAGATAACTTAGTCCTGAAGATATGTACCAGCTGGTTTTATAAGGTCAAAAAAACTAGCTTATGTCCCATTGATGATTGTACTATCCATCCGCTTCTATTTTTTTGTTTGGCACAAGATAACAAATACAACTCAGTCCTTGCCTCGTGCACTTTTCTTGGTCATCTATAGAGAGCAATACTTGTGATGATGATTAGCTTGCTTCTTTTGGAATCATCCTAAAATGTAATTCTTGGTACAATTTAATTCCTCCTTCTATTGACTCAAATCTTTATTTTCATTGATTTTGATTGTCTTATTTTCATTTCATGCAATTTTTATCTGTATTTTTGTGTTTGATTTATGTCACCCCTTACTTTATTTTAATTTCTTTATTTTTACTAATATATTTTTAGGATGGTGCAAAACATTGTTTGTTTGATGGAGTAACAGCATAGTTAGATGTCAAAATTGATCATAATTATACTTTTACACTTTCGATTTTACTTAACAGCAATACTCATAACATTTGCTTAAATTTATTGTTTTTAAAGAAACTAATGTTCACTTTATATAAAATAATATTGTGTTGCGGAGTAAACTTTTTTCTTCCAATTTTACCTAAGAATGTCAATGAACCCCTAATGGCTACTATAGTGTTCGTCCACATACCCGCATTTGTAAAAAATATTTGTATCCGAACTCATACAGTTGTAGACAACAACTTTACTGCTTGTTCTCATGCTCTACGAGTATCTAAGTGTCTGTACCTGCGCTTATATATTACCCGCACTTTAATACCAAAAGGACAATAAAAAAAATAAAAAACAACAAAAAACATAACAATTAATGAATAATTTAGAGATGATTCAACAATTTTTATTTAAAAGCATGTGTATTCATAGTTTTTTGAAAGAGAGAATATCTATCCATAGTTGACTAACAATAAAAACAAGACAACAATAAAAAAAAAAAGGGGATGCACAAAAGAAGAAGAAGAAGAAGAAGAAGAGATGTTGATCAGTAGCGAATAAGAGATGTAGTGTTGCGAATTCGTTAAAAATCACACCAATAAAAACTTGATGTGTGAAGCACATTAATCAAGCAACCAATATTAACTTGGGTAACAGTTATAAACACAAGCAAAATTAGAAAACAACGAGAGATAAGAGAAAGAATACAAGCAAGTTTAAAAATCTCTACAAACCCTAGTTTTAGTTGTTGGCTTCTAATCCTTATTTTTCTACTCTCTCATTTTAGAAATATAACTCGTAAATTTGGAACAAATATCACGTTGAAGATACATTTCTTTTTCTTTTTCCCCTTTAGCGCAAAATATATTTGCATCAAATATTCCTTTTAAAAATATATTTGCATCAAATCTTTTATATTTTTAGCAACAATCTTCTTCATCTATCAAATTTTGAGTCCATTTCAACGTGTAGCAACAACAATTGTTTAGGTTTAGGCTTCTTTTTTTTTTTGGTAGTGATTTAGGTTTAGGTTTAAATAATTATTAAAAAGTTTACAATTAATCAACTTTAATGGTATATAAATTTAAATTATATATAATATTATGAGTATATGTGCGGATTAGGGTCGGGCTAGGCATTAGATGCAATATCAGCACTCATATCCATTTAGATTTGTGGATAATTACCCGAGCCAAAACTCAGATCAATTGTGGATATTTTTACGGGTGTCCGACGGACTTGAGTCCAATTATCATCCCTAATTTTACTAATAAAATATAGAAGAAAATAAAAATATGGGTTTCAAAATTATAGTTAGGGTGTGTTTGTTTCAAGTGTACCAAATTTATTTCTAGGAATAACATTCCTTGGAATATAAAGATAGGAATTTTATTCCAAGGTATTTAGAAAAAGGGAAATGTTAACTTGTGCCCGCAAGGCACAAGTTAATGATTCAAATATAGAAAAAACTTGATGGAATGTGTGCATTGCATTTAATATTTAACTTTAATCATTTAAATACACAAAATTTTAGAGAAAGTTTCTTCTTTTAGGTTTCCTAACATGTGCCCTAAGGGCACAAGTTAACACTACCCTTAGAAAAAAGATGTTTGGTTAACATTATAATATTCCAAGAAACCTTAAAAATAGGGAATATAATAGGTAATTACACATAATTTTATTCCCATCTCCATGGGAACTTTTTATTCCCACCATTTTCTTTGGGAAAACTTTTATATTCCCAGGAACATTTTATGGGAGTGGTTATGGTGCATAAGGAAATCCTTATGCACCGTGCATAAATCCCAACATAATTGCTTCCTACACCCCCAAACGCGAAAACAAACTGAATCATCACCGTCGTTCATCATCATCACCACTGGAATCTTCAATCTCATCATCAACACTGTCGTTCATCATCATCACCGTCATCATCACCGTACCGGAATGCCAAAACCATTTTGCTGTGAAAATGGTTTCTGTGAGTTGTACTCCAAACTCATTTTGCTGTGGAAATGGTTTCCAGAATCTTCAATCTCATCATCAACATTGTCGTTCATCATCATCACCGTCATCACCGTACCAGAATGCCAAAACCATTTTGCGGTGGAAAACCATTAGATGTACTTAATGGTTTTCTTTGATCCAACAGGGTGCAATTGAAAACAGAACCGCCGAAAAACAGAATCGGAGGAGTAGCGGTGATCGGAGTAAGCTTCTGTTCAACTTCAATAACCGGAGTTTCAGTTGAAACTGAGCCAGAAACTGGTGCAACGACAGATGGAATAGCATCGGGAACTTCAACAAAAGGAGAAGCGGTGGCCGTCTCCGTCACCGGAGTCGGAAGTTTCTGTTCAACTTCGGTCATCGGAGAAGAAAGTGTTGGAACAATCGACATTGGGAATGATGGAGCAGTGGTGACCGGAGGAGATGCATGCACGACGGAAGAGGACGGAAGGATTGGTGCTGCAACGGTGACAGAAGTTTGTTGCGGTGGAGACATGGCGATGATGAAAACGGTTAGAGGAGAGAGAACAGAGATTAGAAATGGAAAATTCTAGAAGGAAATGAATTCAATTGTGTGTAGAATGGAAAAATTGAGTTTATGCATGGTGTAACACCCCGTTTTCCCAACATAAAAATTTCATCATAAATCAGAGAATTTAAATCATAAACGGAATGTCACATACTTCTTGAAAGTCATAAAATAGATAATAATGATTATCCTTCAAAATTCAACATCATAAAATCTGAAACTTCGCAGCAGAAAAATAGTTCAACATAATAAAAGTCTTGGCACGCAGGCCTCATAAGAAGATCTCATAAGTCTAAGTTCATTATTTATTCATAAAAGGGTTCGTAAAAGACACGTAAGGAATAGAAGTAAAAGCAAGCCCCATCCCATTACGTATCAGAGCACCTAGACACAATGTGAGGAGTCCACTTACGAACGCCTCTAGTCTTTATTACCTGCAAGTTACCCATACGAAGGGCAACATTTTCAAGCAGAATGGGTGAGATTTCACAGTCAATAAATTAAACATATAATTCATCAAAATGCATTTAACAACATAAAACATCACTAACATTTCAACATTTATTACTTAGCATCATATCAATCATAATCTAATATCATCATCAAATATCGTCATTAAATATCATCATTAAATCATAATCAAACATCATCATTTAAATCGTCAGTAGACATCATATTCAACTTAACACTTGACTTGACAATGTGACTCAGCTTGACAATGCAACTCTTAACAACTTAAATCATCGTGAAACTTCTTGATATGCAAATGCATGTGGTACCATTCGGGGCATCAAGCTCCCAACATAAATGAGCGTAATTAGGCTCTTCAACATGTGAGCATAAAGCTGCCGGGCCTCAAGCCCCCAACGTCGTTTGAGCATTAAGTTGTCGGGCCTCAAGCCCCTATCTTTAATGAGTATGCAATGGACTCAATCTTCCTACGACTTAAAAAACATCATAACATCTCTTGTAATTCCATAAACATGGGCAACTTCTTAATTCTTTACAACTTAGAACGACTCATGCAACTTCAAGACATTAAATGGTCAACAGCATCGAACAACAGCAAATACAACATATACTGGTGCTTGAATGTCTCAACATCATTTGAGGAATAAATTACATCAACATAAATATCATAAAACATCATAACAGTATTCATACATAATTACTAATAATCTCAGTCATTTAATTAGGCTTCTGGACATCTGGAAGCATCCTAAACAACCCTCATTCTTACTTCTAAGATCAACTCATGACTATACGTGCGAAAGGATCGCATAGAAAACAATTTGGGCAACTAACAGTGTTACTCGCAATGGCGAGTACAATTGCTCGCAACGCCGAGCAAAACGTGCTCTCTGGAACTCCTCAAAAGGGTTACTCGCAACGGCGAGTTACTTGCTCGCAACGGCGAGTTACTTGCTCGCAATGGCGAGTGGTTTAGGGTTGCTCGCAGTGGCGAGTAATGTTGCTCGCAATGGCGAGCGATGGGTTCCTAGCTCGCAGTTGCGAGTGTTGCTGCTCGCAGTTGCGAGCGATGAATGTCAGTACGGCCAGAAACCTAAAAATCACAACTTTTCATCTATTCTCATGGTTCTTTCATCCAAATAGCATCTAATTATCACCCTAGGTAATATCTAAGGTCTATATACAAGTTTTGCACCAATCTAACATCTTTTCACGGTTCAGTCATCAAAATCGGTCTTTAACCCTAATTCTCAATTCTCACAAAAACTCAACCTAATCATGCTAAACCCATTTTTCAGAATCATACCTTTAATAATATTGAAAGTTAGTCTCACCCTGTTATACCCTAATTTTGGACCTAAAAATACTTGTTCAAAATTTTCTTTCATCTTTGATATATGTCTATTACTTTTGAAGAATTGCCAATTTGCTAATTATTTACACTGACATTTTACTCTGCTTTATCTCTCAATTTGGCTTCAAAAATCTTTCCAATTGTGTTTTTGTCTATGTTTTCTTGCATTTTAAGTCATTTGAATTTGTCTCTGATCAATTGCATAATCCTCTGCATTTTATTTCAATATTATTTGCAAAATTCATGAAAAATGGTATTTTAGTCATTTCATGCATTCAAACTCATTTTAAATCCTTTAGGTTTGTTTGAGTCTTTTCAATTGGTCTGAAGGAGTTTTTGTTTAATTCTATGTCAAAATCCATTTCAAAAATTACATCTGAGTCATTTGGAGTCAGTTTGGCCCTTAGGGGGCATTTTTGTCATTCCCTGTGTTAAAACCCTGTTTAATCCCTAAAACTTGTCTCTGAGTCTTTTAATTTTGCTTGTATAAACTCTTGCTTTTCAAAAACCATTTTAAAATTGTGTTTGAGTCGCTTTAGTCCCTAGGGGCATTTTGGTCTTTTCACACGAAATTTTGGCAGAGAGAGGTTACTTTGAAGTACCTCATTTAAGTAGTGGGTTCATTTTAGTCCTTTTTGTGTTTTTTATTTTGTTTCACTTTAAGTTTTTTCCAATTATCAAATTTTAATTCATTTTTTATATTAGTCCTCAAATTCTTTTTTTTGCATTCAAGTCCTTTTTTGTTTCGAATTTATTTTTAAGTTTTTTTTAAAAATCTTTTCCAATTTGCATCTTAGTCCTCCAAGTCAAACTTTTATTTTTAGTCTTTTTTAGGTCAATTGCAGATTGGTCCCAAATTCATAAAAATTGCAGATTAGTCCAAAAGTTTGTTACAAGTCCAAATCCACGTGGCAGCAAGGTATTGGTCCAATTATCACACATGGCAGCTTATAAATAGCCAACTCATCAATGCAACAGTACACAGATCCATTCTCTAACCGCCAACTCAACAAACACAAGTCCATTTTCTCTCTCATCTCCTCAGAGATCAAACACCAAAAAATTTCCAGAAATTGGTATGAACACCATGAATGTTCATCCCCAATTCCAACCCTAACCGAATTCAATTCACACCAAATCCTCATCAATTCAGCACCAAAACACATCAATTCACAACGGTCCATCACAGAACAACAAAAACTCAGAATCAAATCAAGAACACGAAGAACGCAACGAAAACCCTAAGTTTCCAGAACAAAGAAGTGAATTGAATTGAAGCTAATTCGCTGCAATTCTCAGAGATTCGAGTTCGAATCTTCATCATCGAATTGAAAGAGCTGCAATACAAGCACGAATTCGAAGGAATTGTGCGATCACAGTTCAAATAGGAGAGAAGAAGAAGGATCGAAAAGATTCGAATCAGAGAAAAAGAAGAGGAAGATCAAGTACCGATTTATTTTCGGTTTCGAAGCTTACCAGAAGCATCAAGAACATATCAGGACTCAAGTTTTCCGAAGATCTTCATCTAAAATCTCCAATAAAATTGTCAGGTAACACTCAAATATCATCTACCTTTTCCAAAAACAAGTTACAAGAACGAATCAACATAGATCTTCAGACTTTCGGAGAGTTTCACTCGAAAAGTTTGAAAACCTAAAAAATAATTTCAAAACCGTAGCGAAGTCTTTAGATCTACGTTGATTCAGATGTTATCTGTGTAAATCAGTGTTAGATTCATGATTAGGGTTAGGAAATGAGTAGATCGAAGTAAAAAACCATAGGCCTCTGAGAGAAAACGAGAGAAGACGAGAGAAGATGAGAGAGTCTGAAGAGAAGAGAGAGAAATTAGGGTTTAGAATGAATTAAACCGGTCCCTTCTGCTTTTATATAGGCGTGAACCGGACTGGTTCATTCAAACCGGTCTGGTTCACTCCTTGGACCATGTGTCTATGCCGTTAGATCTAGGGTTAACATTCTTGGGTTAATCCTACGCTCTAGAATCCTCCCAATGATCCAAGATCCATACAGGTGTGGGCTTGGGCTTAGGTCTGCGCAGGCTTTAGTTTTTTTGTGTTTTTTTTGCTATTTCCTGACACTGCTTCACTTTTTGCACCTCTGTTCATGTTAAAAAATTTCTTGAAAAATTCTATAAAAATTTGTGTATGTTTCTTGTCAATTTTGTGATGTTTTTATGCAATTTGTTTACTGAAAACCTTAATAAAAAATATTAGTACATTTTCTTGCTTTATTTCTTGATTTTATATGAAAAATTTTATAAAAATTGTCTAATCCCTTTTCAAATTCTTGATAAATTGTTTGAGGTACATGTCATGTGATTCTTGGAATTTTTAGCTATTATTTGTATATAATTTTGCTGCATGAGTGTGAATCTTGGTTAGTTACTTGCTTTGCAAGTTATGTCTATAAATAAATAGTGCAAATGTGTCTAAGTTCACTTGAAAATGTAGGGTTCATCATGTGGCTTTAATTCTCATTTTAAGAACTGAGTATATACCTTTGAAAAATGCATGGAATTATGAGAGTTATAAGCTATGTGATGCTTGCATTCCATGGGTGAATTTTTAGTCATATTTTGCACTTGTTTTGGTTTATTTTGCGTTAGTTTCCATGCTTTTGCTATAGTATTTTTCTTGCCTTATTTTTCTTTATATTACCATATGCTACTAACAATTTCATTGTGTTCCATTCATTTCATAAACATTTCATACTCCCTCTCACATTTTTAGTCCTTATTTTCTTGCATTTTACAATTCATGCAATACTTAGAATGTAAAGACTTAGGAATTTTGTATTTTACTTCATGCAATTTTAAATTCTTGCAAGACCATAGAATGTAAATTAGGGCATGATGTAAAGGACAATGGACTCTAATGATGTACACCGACACAAGCACCGACACATGCACACACATCACATAGATATTGCTAGATGTATGGCTAGGATATGCATGTTTAGATGTATGTTTAGGATTGAATGCTTTAGATGTATGCTTAGGATTTACACTTAGAAAAATCAATTTTCCAAAAAAAACTTGAACAACATCACTTGAAAACCTTTTCCAAAAAATATAGGAGTCAAAACTCCTTTGCATTTTCTTTTTATTTTCTTAATCAAATTTCAATGAAAATTAATCATACTTGACTTTTTCCAAAATGACTAATTCAACTTCACAATTTCACAATCTTATGCCCTTGAGGCCTCTCTCTCTCTCATTCTTCAAATTCCAATTTTCAAACTTAAAATCAACCAACAAAAACAAAAACATTTTTGGAAGAGAACTACGGTGGATTTGATCCCTTAAAAGGGTACGTAGGCAAGGAATCAAAATTCCTTCAATTCAACTAAAATAAAAATTCAAACATCTTCTTCTCCCTCCAATTCTTCACTTAGAAAACTCTTAGGTTTAAATAAACACTTTCAAAATAGCATTTAAAAATAAAGCGCGCGCGTAGAAAGTAAAGTCGGTTCCTATAGGTTACTATAGTCGTTATGGGTGCCTAACACCTTCCCGTAGCGAAAACAACTCCCGGACCTCGATTCTCAAGGGTTTTGCTTATTTTTTCCCTTCCCAAGAAAAAATGAGATATCACCGGTTAAAAAGGTTCAAACGTAATCAATGTTTGACACCCGGAAACCAAGATAAAACACACCCTTACCTGGTTTTGATGAAAATCGCATCTCTCTCTCTCTCTCTCTCTTTTCTTCTTCTCTTGGCTTTTCTCCCTTTTTCTCCAAAAACGTACGTTCTGTCTAAAACTTTTTCTCAACCTAACTCCTTCTATTTATAACCTCACTTCTAATTTCTCTTTACACTTCAAAATTACTCTTTTCCTCTTTCTACTACCAAACTCTCTAAATTTATAAATAACCCCACAACTTAATATTTTATTCTACTTTCATATCTTATTTTATTAAATAATAAAATAAGTCTCAACACCTCATAATATCTCAAAAATCATATAACTTACATAAATCTTATAAACCACATATGTAACGCCCACTTTTTCATAATTAATATTTAAGTGATTTATGGTTTTTATTAGAATAATATGTGAATTATTATATATATATATATATATATATATATATATATATATATATATTGGTAGAAGATATGTTAATAATATAAGTATTTTTTTAAGTGGGGGAGGAATATTGTTATTAGTAGAAATAATTAAATTAATAGGGGAAAGAGTAAGTTGTGGTGAGAAGAGCAATTAGGGAAAGAATAAAAGTCTGTAATTGGGAGAGAAAATTAGAACGCGTACAACAGAGAAAAGAAGAGAGAAAGAGGAGAAGTCAGAGAGAACCCTAAAGAACGAAGAACGCGGCTATTGGATTTCAGAAACATAATCTAAGGTAAGGGTGAGACTAACTCTCATTATTAACAAGTTTTGATTCATAGAAGTGATCAATTGTTGTAGGTTTAAGGGATTGGGATTAGGTCAAAAATTATTAAAAGTGGAAGAATTAAGTGAATTTTGATGTAGTTTGATGTAGACAGATGTTAATTAGTCATAGAACACGTTTAGATGTTGATTGGTGATGAATTAGAGGGCTGGGAGGTGAGAATTTGTGTGCTGAGATGAGAGATGAGAGCTGCGACAGAATCCTGTTCTGTCATCGCTCGCAGCTGCGAGTGATCCTACTCGCAACTGCGAGTAACCCCTTAGCTCGCAACTGCGAGCAATGTTGTACGCAACTGCGAGCTTTCCCGTTGAGCTCGCCATTGCGAGTTGTTTAGCTCGCCACTGCGAGTTAGTGCAGTACAGACCTGATGTTGTGCGAAATTGTGTCTTTTCGCCCGTATCTTTGATGAATTAGTTTCCGATGTTTATATTAGTGATGATGCTGCTAATTATGATGTTCCAGTCATGCTGTTTTGATGTAATGAATTTTTGTGAATTATTTGTTAATTAATTTAACAATAAAAATGAAGATTGTTGCATTTAGAGTCGAGTTGTTGCATAGTCGGCGATGGGGGCTTAATGCCTGACAGGTTCTTATGACCTTAGCGATGGGGGTTTAATGCCCGACGGTCCAAATATGACCTTAGCGATGGGGGCTTAATGCCCTGGTGGTACCACATGCATGTTGATGTTGTCTAAGTTGTTGTTGATGTTGTTGTTGCATTGTAGAGTCATCATAAATTATAATAAATGATGAATGTTGTGATGATGTTGCTGCCTTGTTGCTGTTGATGCTGTCACAATAATTATAATGATGTTAAACGATGATATTAATGTTAGATATATGTTGTTGATTATCTTTTATGAATTATTATTTGTTTTTAATGAATGTGAAATCTCACCCCTTCTGCGTATATGTTGCCTCGACCGTGGGTAATGTGCAGGTAATAAAGACTAGCTGTGTTCGTGAGTAGACTCCTCACATTGTGTCGTCTAGGATGCTCTGATACGTAACGGGATGGGGATTGTCTGATGCTTGTTTTCCTTGTTACGTATTTTATTCAATAAATGTTGAACATTTTACGAAGGCTATTTGAGATGTTAAGTTGTGGCCTTTTATGCCAAAGATTTTATGTGACGTTGTGAACTAAATTTCCGCTGCTTTTTGACTATTGAATTTTATAAAGACAGGTTGATTAAATAAATAGTATTCCCTATTATTATATTTGTTGTTAAATGATGTATTGATGTATGTGATGCTCCGTTATGTTGATAAACTCTGATAATTTTTATGAAATTTTTAAGTCGGGAAAACGGGGTGTTACAACATAAATCACTCATAAATCATATAAATCACGTAAATCACTTATATCATATAATTATATGCTAAAACTCATTAAAATAATTAAATAATTAAGACGGACGTTACACATGGTGCATAAGAAAATGACTTATGCACCATAACTTTGCCCAACATTTTATACCCGGAATAAAATTTAGTAAACTTGTTAATAAACACATATGCATTTTTATGATTTTATTCCCATAAATATAACTTGAAACACTCTCGTATACCCCGGAGTCAATGGAGATGAAAGTGGAAATATCAGCAGGGATTGCATTAACGAAATAACAAAATTATAGTTACACTCTCGTATACCCCCTTCTAATTATATGTTACTTGATGAAAGTGAAGCGGAAATTTTGAAAATCATAAACGAAATAGGAAAGTTGGAGAGTGACAAAAAAAAAGGACTATAAATTTGGCTACAATCGCGTGAGTTGATTCCATTGATTATATATAACCTCTCCGAAAGATACAAATTTATTTTATTTACGTTGTTTTAAAAAGAAACTACACGCACAAGTGAAAATAGAATAGGGTTAGGGGAAGAAAAGAGAAGAGAAGAAGAATCAAGCTCCAAGAACTCACCACTCAAAGCAAGCTTAAGAGGTATGCAACTTGTTTTGATCATTCTTTCAATAGAGATGCCACTTTTTTTCTCTTCCCTAATAACGTTCATGTTTACACCACGATATTCCCTTCCCCTTCCTTTTTTTTGTTGTTGTGTGTATGTTAGGTTGGAAAAATTGATTTTGAGTCTAAGACGAATTATTTGAAAGAATTTGAGTCAGAACAATTTTAGTCTTTGTAAAGGTGAAATCAAACAATTACTCAGTCTTTTTGTGTTAAGAATTAGATGTTCTCGACAACAAAATAAGAAGTTAGAGTTTGAAAGGATACTAAGTAAAATCTAGCTAAAGATTTTGACTCGACATTCTTTGTCTGCCTTTGATTTGGGACTTGAATGAAAAATATAACATGTACTAAAGAAAAAAAAAATCTTTTGATACACTTCAGTTTTGTTTACTAACAAAAATTAATTTAAGGTGTTTATATATTTTAAAATAGTCTTTGATTGTACACTTCCTTAGTCAAAATAGTCACTTAACTCTTTTTATGTAGGGACAACTATGAAAGTAGGTAAGTACTTATAGGGACTAATTTGACAAAATTAATGATACATTTTAACATAAGTGAATTCTTTTTACTAATAGTGTACAATCATTGACTATTTTGATTTTGATGCATTGAAGTCTATTGTAGCTACTCGTCGGTGATCAAAATGACTATTACTCCTTATTAAAAGGACTATTTTGACTAACATGTACAAGGGTCGAGGTTTGAACCTCGAACTCCCCACTTCTCCACATTTTAAAATGTGTGAGCTCGAGCCATTAGGCTGCTTAGCAAAAAAAAAAAAAAAACTTTCATCTTTATATTTTCCGAAAAGTTGTTCCTAGAAATAAATCTACTAAACTTGAAACAAACACCCCCTTAGAATTAGGAGTGTGTTTTTTTATATAGGTTTCGAATTTAAATCTCTTAGGTGCCAACAATTCATGTGTTGAATCAATCTATACATAGTTTTGATCATGTTTCAATTAGGTCCTGCTTGTGGATTGTAAAAATTGGTCCCCAAAAAATTGGTCAATGAATTGGATACCGAGTTCCTAAAAACATAAAAATAATTGAAAAAATATAGGGTAAATAGTCATTTTGGTCATGTAATGTGTAACGAGTAGTCACACCAGACATTCGATGTAACGAAATTTCAAAATTGTTTCTGATTGTGCATTTGGTTAGTCAAAATAGTCATTGATTTTAAAATAGTCCATCAATGATGACATCAACTATTTTCATATATAAGAACTTATTTGAAAGTAATTAAGTACTTATAGGAAATGATATAACAATAAGGAAATAAATTGATGGATTGATATGACAATATTAACGAAGAATCTTAACGTACGAGACTATTTTGACCCACGTAATGCACAGTCATGAACTATTTTAGAATTTCGATACATTGAGAGAATATTGTGACTACTCGTTACACATCCAGGGACGAAGATAACTATTTTCCCAAAAAGATGTTTGCCAAAAAAATTGACTTTTTCAACTTTTAAGATCGCATTAATAACTACTTGGTCAAAAACATTAATCACACTAATTATTAATTATAGACATGTACAAATTAAAGGTCACATTATTAAATAATTAAATAAATATATTTAATTAGTGTGACCTTAAATAAATATACTAATTAAAACAATACAACATTAATTATTACTATTTTTTTCTACACTACTTTTGTTTATTGTGTATAACCCTATTTAATTATTGCATTAATAAAAGAGTTACGGGTCAACATTTTCCATTATTTAATAATACATTTTCAAATACTATAAAATAAAAAATCTTATTTAACAAAATTCAGTAAACAATTTCTTTTTCCTCTATGTAATTAATATACGGGAAATGTTAACTTGTACCCTTGGGGCACAAGTTTAGAAACTAAACATAGAAATTTTTTCTTGAAAATTGTGCATTCAATGTGTTAAAAGTTTAAAATTTTGACTTTTCAATGCAAAAGTTACTTTTTATTTCCATTTTTAGTTTCTTAACTTGTGCCCTAAGGGCACAAGTTAACATGACCCTTAATATATTATTATTAGTCTAGTCTGGTCAACAGGGTCTTACTACTCTAGTTTGTTGTAGTTAGCTACAAAAGTTCTGTAAAGAGGGTCTTGCTACACTAGTTCGTTTTCTTGTATAATTCTCCAAATATTGGTGATCTTTGAGGTCTAGCTTCTTCCCAAGTTAATATATCAGCAAGTATTTTGGTTATCTAGCTCATGGTAATTTTTTCTTTTCCTTCTTTTTCATGTTTATCATGCATATGTAAATGTGCTTAGCTTTTTAACAAGCTCTTTTTTAATGTATTTTTATTGTTTTCATGTGTACAAAACAAAGAAATCATGGATATTGGTTGTTGCATGCAGATTGATTAGAGTTGGCCAAAAGGGATAGTTAAGGAAGAGAAATGGAGATGAGATATAATGCAATGGGGGAATGTCTTCATCGTGCAAGCTTAATAGATATTGTATTCTCTTGGACTCTAGAGGATATTCTCAATGAAAATCTTTTCAAATACCAGGTTCTTTCTTCACTTTTCAATACTCTAACATGCAAAACACATTAGCTTGTAATTTTTTTGGATTACTCATCCGTCAACTTGTTGATACCTTGACTTTATTCCATTTTTCATTATGTTAATTACAACATCCAAGTTTTATCTCATTAAGTGGATCGGCTATATCGATCAAATTACGTCATAATGTTATATCGTAAACCATATTTGAATCCAACTCATTAATCTTTAAATCTGCTCTAATAGTTTCCCTTATAGTTTTTAGGTCTTCCTCTACCTCTAGTAATCTGATTATCCTTCATCTGATCTACTCTCCTTACTATAGAATTTACATGTCTTTTCTTTACAAGTCCAAACCACCTAAACCTATTTTCCACCATCTTTTCTGTTAAGAGTCCCACATCGGTTAGGAGTTGGCCTGACAATTTATTTATAAGTGGGGGCAATCCTCACCTCACAAGCCGGTTTTGTGGGGTTGTATTAGGCCCAACCACCATTTCTAAGATGGTATCAGAGCCTATTGAGAGCCCATTTCTAAGATTTTCTACTACATGTGTTACACTGTTACTCCAACTCTCTCTCTCTCTCTCTCTCTCTCTCTCTCTCTCTCTCTAATGTTGTCATTTCTAAGCCTATCCCGTCTAGTCTTACCACACATCCAACGCAACATCATCATCTCCGCTATTCGTGCTTTATTCTAATGATGGTTCTTAACCGCCAAACATTCCATTCCATACAACATGTATGTCATCTGTCCAATATAATTTTCCCTTCAACTTGAGCGGTACTTCCGTGTCACTTAAAACACCCAACTTGAATACGAAATGGAGAAGTGCCTCGGGTGTTTTATATGATACAAAAATACCCTTCAAATTGAAGAGAAAATTCTACCATACAGCTGTTAGACCGGCGATGTTGTATGGAACAGAGTGTTGGGCGGCTTAGAACCAACATGAGAATAAAGTAAGCGTAGTGGAGATGAGGATGTTTCATTTTGTTAATTAATTAAAAGGAAATAGAAACACTGTGATTTTGCTTTTTCTTTTGCTCTTGATCTTGGAATCATTTGTTTTTGTTTTATTGTGAGGAAATTGGATCAAGAAAATACTTAGAAGAATTAGATGCTAGTCACATTTTTATTTGTTGCAAGTTAGATTGCCTACCACTATAACACCTTCTGTGTTGCCAACAAAATCGCATCTCAATCGATAGATTAATCTAATGGATGAGATTTGGCTGGACGACACATGATCCCTTTATAAGATATAATTGTACTAGCTTTTTTTGCCTAGTCTCTTCATTTTATGTTGTGACATGTCAAACATATTTGTAGGAAGAACTCTCTGTCTCAGTAAAGGCATCTTGAAGTGCTCTTTAATTTTGCGCAGGTACCAAAGATTCCAAAGACGTTCTTGTCAACAAATGAATACGTGAATTCATTCTTTCCTCCATTGATTGAGGAAACACATAGTGATCTGTCTTCAAGCTTGTGGAGTGTTCCACAAGCTTCTTTTTGCGAAATCAGGACAATGGAAATATCCAAAGACTTCAACTATCCCCACGCCTTGTTCTATCAGACTAAATTGAAGAACACTACCGAAGAAGTGTACGGTGTAGGAAAATATGAACCTGAGGTAGGTGACCTCGTTGCATTCACAAATATTCGACCTAGAAGCGTGTATGACGTGACCAGGATCGAAAGATATTGTCACATAGGTTATATTTGTGGATCAAAAGATGAACTTAATGATGAGATTACAATGCTGTTGTCCAAGGAGATGAATAACAACATTGATTTGAGGAGTAACAAAGCCCAGAAACTCTACGTTGTTTATCTCATTAACATGACAACAAATATTCGTATTTGGAATGCTTTGAACTCAGATATGGAAGAATCCAACATGAATATAATTAAAAAAGTGTTGCAGCCATATTCAAGGGTAAGAATCACCAAATTATTTATTGATCATAGGTTTCTGTTCTGTGTTATACTCAAGAAACTAATGTTTTTCAACTTACAAATTTAACAAACATCAATTTGAAATACTATGAGAAAAGTTTTTCCGCATTAGAATTTGTTTTGAAACTTTCATGCATATATTTCTTCAATTGATAAGATGCTGCTTGTGTTTATTTTCAATCCTTGTGAATACATCCTTCCTTCAGGTCTTAAAATCATAGTTCTAAATCACAGCCGTGGTTGCATCATGATTCTTGGTATTGGAGATAACTGTGCTCAAATTTGGTTGATATGGTCTCAGTATCAGTTGCGTTACAGAAACATAAAAAATCTCGATGCCATAGTTTTAATCTCATTCCCGGGCCATTTTTAAAATCATGTTTATAGTGCGCTCGATTATAAAAAACAGTAGCATCCTCGATTGTGGCAACAACAAGGTTTTCTGATTTTTGTTTTTTTGCAACAGCAATCATTGCCATATCAACTATATTTAACCTTTTTTTTGCAATATAAACGATCTCAATTGTAACGCTACTACTCTATTTAAATCCTTGATAACAGGACTACTTCTTGTTCTTTGATATTATCATAAAAAGTTTCATGTTTTCATTATATTTTACAGATGGAACAAAACTGTCATGCTTGCTGGTCAGGAGAAAATTTCCCTCAATCCTATTCTCGAGTAAAAAACATGATCAAAGCCCAGAATCTAAACAAATCTCAAGAAGAGTCTATTCTAAGTTGTTTTCATATAAAAAAATGTCATCACAATGATCCTATTAAACTCATATGGGGTCCACCAGGAACAGGCAAAACAAAAACAGTTGCTTCCATGCTATTCTGTCTCCTCAAGTTAAGAATCAGAACACTAACATGTGCTCCAACAAACACTGCAGTATTGGCAGTGGTGTCGCGCCTTCATAGCATAGCTAAGGATTCACTTGAGCATGGTTCATATGGTCTCGGTGACATAGTTTTATTTGGAAATAGTAAAAGAATGAAAATAGATTCTTATAAGGATCTTGGTGAAGTGTTTTTGGAGAATAGAGTTGATGATTTGTTGCGCTTTTTCTCTCCAATGACTGGATGGATAAATAGTTTGGAATCAATGATCAAGTTACTAAAGGATCCTGAAGAGCAATATGATTTGTATAAGAATGATGTGAATGAAGGCGTTGTTATGTCATTAGAAGAATTTGCCAATGGAAATTATAATCATGTGAAAAATGCATATTTTTCATACACGAAACACTGTGAGCATAATTGTCCCATGACATTGGAGGAGTTTGTGAAAAAGAAATATGATTATATTTTAGAGCAGTATGATATGTATAAAGATGATAAAAAGTTAAGTGTTGGTATGAGTATGGAACAGTTTTTAAGACAAAGATTCTGTTTCATTGGAGGGAAATTGAAGTTGTTCATGAAAACTTTGTGTACTCACTTACCAACATGTTTCCTTCCAATTAAGGTTGCGATGAAAGTTTTTAGAGTTCTTGAGTTGCTAAAATCTCTTGAAAAAGGATGTTTACATGAAAAACAAGAGTTACTTAACACTCTTTGTTTTCTTTCTGATACTATTAAGCTTCCTAAAGTTACATCCAAATATGGAATATCACAATTTTGCTTGAAGAATGCATACCTTCTTTTATGCACTGCTTCGAGTTCTGTTAAATTGTACTCAGAAGGAATGGCACAAGTGGAATTTTTAGTGATTGATGAAGCTGCTCAGCTTAAAGAATGTGAATCGGCTATTCCGTTGCAATTGAATGGCCTTAAGCGTTGTGTTCTTGTTGGTGATGAGAAACAACTCCCTGCAATGGTCAAAAGCGAGGTACTTAGAAAATTATTTTCTGTCTCATTTTAGTTGAACATTATTTGTTATACTTCTTTTCAAGTTAAGATTATCTGTTTTTTTTCCTATCTTATCAAAAAACTATACTCTGTCTTTAATTAAATATCTTTATTATTGCTTTTATTTTCTGTTGTAAGTTTTTGGTAGAAGAACTAATTAACATAAAGTAAGCTACATAACAATAAACATGTGTTTTATTGCTAAAAAATTTCTGTTTAGTGACTGTGACTGAAATATTTCAACGTCTTTAGCGATAGATTTAGCAACTGATTTTTCAAATTAGTTGCTTAATCGGTCTCTAAATTGACTGCTAAATGAGCTTGTGACCAATTTAGAGACTGATTTGGAAAATGCTATTAAACTATTAGTCGCTAATGTAAGCTACCAATTTGACATTTTCGGCCACTAAATCGTTCACTACAAAGACATATTATTAGTACTGTTAGAAACACAAACCCCTGATATTGTAAAGTGGGGAATAGTATGTGATAAGAATAAGATAATGTCTCTAACATGAGAGATAAAATGAGTTGGTGAAATATTTATCATCGCTTATGATATGGTGTTTCTTTGTCAGATTGCTGATGGGGCCGAATTTGGAAGAAGCTTGTTTGCGAGGCTGGCTATGTTGGGATACAAGAAGCATATGCTTAATGTTCAATACAGAATGCATCCATCCATTAGTATATTCCCAAGTAAAGAGTTCTATAATAAGAAACTTTCTGATTCTCAGATGGTAAGAGAAATAAGCTATAACAAGCGTTTCCTTGGAGGAAAAATGTATGGATCCTACTCTTTCATTAACATATCCAAGGGTAAAGAGCAGTGTAATCATGATCATAGTTTGAAGAACGTGATTGAAGCTGCTGCTATCTCGGAGATTATTGGAAGAATTCAAAAGGGTTGGTTTCTCTTTCTTTTTCTTCTGTCTTTAAGTTTGTTGATCAAAATTAATGACTGTAATTAGAAACCAAATACATATTTAACCATATGATATAATATACCATATACATTATGTAATTTTTTCATTTTTGTGGCAGAGTTTGTAAGGACAAGGAATAAAGTTAGCATAGGGATCATATCTCCATACAAGGCGCAAGTTCATGAAATCCAAGAGAGAGTGAAGCAGTATATGGTTTCGGATCCTAACTTCTCTATTAATGTTCGTTCCGTTGATGGTTTTCAAGGTGGCGAAGAAGACCTCATAATAATATCTACTGTTAGATCAAATTTGGGTGGAAAAGTTGGTTTTCTTTCCAATAGACAAAGAACTAATGTTGCAATCACTAGGGCTAGGTATGCTATTATTTTGTTGCTTTCAAGTATTATTTTTTTGGTCTTAACTATTAGGTTTCCAAGGAAAAGTAATCAGTTAATATATGTGTGTGTGCGCGCGCGTGCGCATGTTGATTTAAACTGATTTTATTTGTTGCAGATATGGCCTTTGGATAGTTGGAAATGCAACAACTTTGATTAATAGTAACTCTGTGTGGAGAAAAGTTGTTTTTGATGCTAAGCAGAGAAACTGTTTCCATAATGCTGATGAGGACAAGAAACTGAATCAAGTAATTGAGGATGCATGCTTTGAGTTTGAATTACTAGATGGATCTGAATCAGCATTTAATAAACTAAGCATAAGGGACATGTCAGAAACTACCAACTTCTCTAGGTAAGTGAAGCCATCACATCTTTTCATATATTCATTAGAATTGTATAATGCTTGGTATGGAAACAACTCAAGTGTTATATTTGGAAGATGACTAGTTCTACTGTGGACAACCTTCATATGTGGTCTCTTGTAGACCAATAATTGAAAATTGTTTGAAAATTTAACGATGACTGAAGATGGTTTTTAGAAGTAAAAGTTCATGGTCCTCCTTATTGTAACATTTGGGAAAGTGACATGATCAATGTCAATTTAACAAAAACAAATGTAATTGTCTCGAATTAACTTGTATTTGTTTTCCTTAGTTTTTGTGAAATCGACACTGTATTAAGTAACCTTCTCATTGATGATGCGAAGAGGGCCGTGAGTTTCTACTTATAGAGAGTGACATCTCTCGGTGTCGCTAGGATTACATATTAGGATCCACCCAATTTGTGGCATAACTTTTGGGAGAAACTAATATTTACCTGATTGTATTTCACAGCAAAACATTGACATTATGGCGACCAAAAAGAAGTGATATTTGATTGATGGCTTGATTATAGTGTGGTGATGCAATCAATCATGTGCATGGAGGTGTTTATTTTACATTTATGGAACTGAAATATTGATTTCTTGTCATGTAAGACTATGACTCAAAGCATGTTTGTGTTTCTTTTTGGAAAAAGGCAAATGCATGTTTGTGTTTATGCTCACTATTTTAGCCTTGAAATTGAAAGTTTCAATTGTTCAAAAGTACTACCAATTTTTGAAATCATTAAATCTTGGGTGGTGATTTTGGCGATCAGTATTATAGAGATTTGACTGAATACGTAAATTGGTTATTGAAATTGTAATTATTGATCAAAATAGTTTTAAATTTTTACAACGCAACTAAAAAATTTGTCCATAAGGAAAGAAAAATGATATTTATACAATCAATTTATGACAACTTTCTTTCTCATGTTTACATTATATTTTTATTTTCTTTCTCTATTGTTTTGATTTTCGTACCAATATCTACCTTTTTTTTTGTAAATGTATGGTTGTCTTATTAGTTGTCATACATATAGTTGATCAAATAAGAAAAATATGGTCAATTTTTTTGTTTTCTTACCTAATTCTCTCTTAAAATATGATCAATTAATTTCACAAGACTACAATTCAATTTGATTAACAATTAACTTTTTTGAATTATCTAGAAAGCATTATGCATTTGATAAGTATCGTGTGTGTCTATATATATATATATATATATATATATAGGGTTTTGCTAGAAGACACCTTTTGTGAAGGTGTCTTTTAGCAAGTTACTCTATGAGCATTTGCGAAAAGACACCAACTTACTTTTATGAAGGTGTCTTTTAGCAAAGTTATAACTAAAAAGTGAAAATCACACCTTGAGGTGTGACTTGCTAAAAGACACCACCAAAGGGTGGCATGTAGCAAAACCCATATATATATATATATATATATATATATATATATATATATAGAGGACATATCAAATGAGAGGGTTTTTATTGTGAGAGATGAGAGGACTAAATTACAACCATTAGATCAATCTTAATGGTTCATATGACATTTGTAAAAACGTGGTCTCACGTTATTGAATCGTCCTCCACTTCTCTTATTTTCAGTTCTCTGTATTCTTCCTTCCTCACGTCTCAACTCAAACTGGAGGTTCTACATCCATGGAAAATTAAACTTTAGGGATAATTGTTGAGAAATTACATAGAAGATGATTCATCGAAACTTAAAAATATCAATTTTATTATTCATGAACCCTTTTGAAAAAACAAAAACGATGGGTGGACCCTTTTGAATTCCATCGTTGCTGTCTATTGTCACCAAGCACTACAATTTGGATTCTGTATTTTCTTAATGTTAAATAAACTCTCTTTTTTGTTGAAAATTCTCTTAGACTTGCTTTAGTTTTTTTCTCCAGCATGACTAATTCTTCTTGTTGTTGATGAATTGATACAAAATTAGCATTTTATTTTGGAGGAAAACCACTTTTTCATTGTCATGGCAAGAATATATAATCACTTCAGTAATAAACAAACGCAACAGAAATCACTATGAGAAAACCATTTTTTTTAATGTTTGTAATTGCAAAGTAAAACTGACGCAATAGGGAGAAGATGAAGCGGTTCTTTTTTTGAGGAAGAAAAGAAAAGGGGTGAAAATGAATGTTACGCTACTGTTACTAAAATTGATTATCATAGTAATGATTAATCCAATGGCTAGCATTTAGTCCTCTCATCTCTCATATTAAGAAGTGCTCTCACTTGATATGCCCTCTATCTATATATATATATATATATATATATATATATATATATATATATATATATATATATATATATATATATATATATATATATATATATAGGACATATACTATGAGAATGGGTATCTTACATGAGAATGGTGAGAATAATTGTCAACCATTAGATAAAAAATAGATGGTTGAGATTACAAAGCCTCATTTTAAAACACGCATGCCTCTCTCTACTGTATCATTTATTTTAAACCTAGTTAGATTTTCACTTCTTCCTGGCCGCTTCATCTTCATCTACTCGATGAATTCATTATTTATCTTCTTTCTTTTGTTTCTTTTTAAAATTAAGCTTTGATTAATTAAATCTAACAGCACTTGTTCCATGAAAATGTGAAAATTGAACCTCAAATAAAGTGTATGTGATGCGATAACTAAGAAAGTAATTGAAAAATGGAATTGCATTTTTTATGTTTGTTGAATTGTACTGTGAATTCCAAAATATAAACCGAAAGGGGTTATATTGGATAGATTCTGGAAAATGATATCGGCCGAAAGTTGAAGATGAACAAATTACAATCGAAAATTAGGAGAATGATAATTGTTATAATAAGGAGAGCTATATGTGTTTTAAAATGTAACTTTTTAATCTCAACCATCAATTTTTTATCCAATGGTTGACAATTATTCTCACCATTCTCATATAAGATACCCATTCTCATAGTATATGTCATCTATATATATATATATATATATATATATATATATATTGGAATTGATTTTGAGTTTATACAATTTCTCACACAAATGATGTTGTACTCATATTCTTTTTTTTTTTTTTAATATTTTAATGAGACATATCTTTAATAGACAATCAATGGAGTGCTGTTAATATTCTTGGATGTCCATTTTCTCTAATCCTTCCACATTTCATAGAATGGTCTATAACTAACTTCAATGAGTAAATGCCTTTACTATTTGTTATTTTTTTTTGTCAAGAATTGTCATTTGCCTTTACTTCTAAGGTTAGTGAGATTATTCACACACTTGCAACTTGTAAGACTTGTGTTATGTAGGATCTTGAGAATAATGACTCGCTTAGTTTATTTTAGAAGGGGTCTTTTAGACATATCTTATTAATTAGTTACGGTGTGTAGGTGCTATAGTTATCATACAATGAGCATGCATCAATTTATTTTATCATTAAAATGAATGAAAAAATTACCATTTTTCTCTATTTTCGTTCTAGTTTTACTTAAAGTTTTTTAGTTTGGCCTTGCGCAAATTGGGTCGTCCTATTTTGGTACTTTCGTTAAGAGCTCAATTGTCAAAACTTAAGGAAACAAGAAGAATACAACTCAAAGACTGATTCATTAAGTGGAAAGAGCATTGTATATTGAACATTTTATCCACTCAATGGGGGACTCTTATTATTATCATGCTCTTTAAGAGTCGATATCCACAATAATTTTTACTACATTGGCACTAATCATATGACAGTACATTCCTTTTTTATGACATCATTCACCTATTCATATTTGGTGGAAAATATTAATCCAACTTATAAGTAAATCTTTTCATGACACAACTCTCAATGAAATCCAACCTATCTATCCATATTCACACTTGATAATATATTGAGACGCTAGAACTGAAAGAGAGAAAGATAATTATATTATTCATTCATTATAATGATGAGGATGTACAATACTATATGTATATAGATGTAGCATGTACACCCTCCGGTCACAAATATAAGCAAAAATTCACATTTTAGATTCATTCAATAAATGATGTATATGGACTATTAAATAGACCACATACATCATTTATTGAATGAACCTAAAAAGTAAGTTTTTGTTTATATTTGTGACCGGAGGAGGGTGTATGTACTATATAAACGACATCTTTATTTAGTTTAATTATTGATTATGCTTTCCTTAAAATTTATCCAATGTATATGAGTTAGTGATTTACGAAATCGAAGTTTCAATCCACGAAGAAGTAAAAAAAAGTTTCCGTCTACACCGGTAAAAAAAAAAAATTGTTCATAATTTAAAAATTGTAAAAACGTGGACGGCAGGATTCGAACCTGCGCGGGCAAAGCCCACATGATTTCTAGTCATGCCCGATAACCACTCCGGCACGTCCACTTTGTTGTTCTTGTTTTACTCTGTTTCGAAACTATTCAATATTCTTGGCTTTCGTTAACATAGAAAACACAGTGGCTTCTAATTGATACAAAAATTTCCATAAACTTGAAATGGACTTTCTGACTATTTTATCAAAAATACAGCTTACAATTACATAATATTGGTGAATAAGTTTCTTGATTAACCTTAACGTACCATGAAGAATTGTGTTATCATAGTCTATATCATTTAGAGTCTCTTTAATTCGTTAAATGGTGAGTCTTTTTTTTTTTTATAATATATTGAACAAATATTCAAGATACTAGGCGGTTTTTTTCATGTAAGATGTTTGGTTTACAATGGATAACACAAATAACATAAAGAGAAATTTACTATAATATTGTTTATTTATAAATGTAAATATTAATTAATAGATGAGAGAGGGTGAGAGTGATATTTACCAAGACCATGATTTTATTCGATTGATCACAACAACAAAAAAAACTCAAAATGTATCAAAATATTTGTAGCACACAAATATAATGCTCGTTTTTCTCAACTACCATAACAAAGATATCCAAGAAAAGAATTCAAGTTCAATTTCTAGAATCACTCATTTGAGAGGTAGTTCAACCTTAATAAAAAGAAATTGAATGTTTTGCGTTGACTTGAGGATTAGTTTTATAGCATATCCGAAGAATCTAAGACGTGGAGATACCTCAAGAGACCTATTGGAGGTTAAAGATTCATATTAAAGTGACTTAGAAAAAAAAATATAAAGAAGTAAATCATCAAATTGGTTCATGTCTTTGTAAGTCACTCTCAAATTATTCACGGACTCTGTTAATATTTCAAACCAGTATTTGTCAAAAGTTTTTCAATTAGGTCTCTCGTCATATGACAAAAATATAAAGAGAGTCACTTAATTGAGAAACTTTTGATAAAATCGAATACCAATTTAAAATATTTACAAAGTCTAAACTAATTTGAAAGAAACTTAAAAGAAATTGATCAATTTGGTGGTTTACTCAAAACAAAAACACTCCTTTTTTAAAATAGGGTTAAATATGTTTTTGGTCCCTATAAATACATCAGCTTTTCGTTTTAGTCGCTCTAAAATTTTCCTTCAACTTTTAGTCCCTATAAAATTTTCAATCACTACTTTTGGTCCCTATTTTTAAGTTAATTTTTGTATATTTTAATGAAATTGTGAAGAAATGTGTAGAATATTGTAAACAATATTCCCAAAAAAAAATTAGAATTTTTTAACAAAATACAAATTAAATATAATTTTTAACCGTAAAAAATATAAAAATTCATATTAAATTCATGTTTTGTTAAAAAAAATTAATTTTTTTTAGGAGAGGTTCTCATAATATTATGAATTTTTCTACAAAATTTTATTCAAAAATATGAATTCTACATATGAGTTTACTTTAAAGGAGGGACCAAAAATGAAGATGGAAAATTTTTTAGGGACCAAAAGCTGAAGAAATTTTTTAGAGGGACTAAAACGAAAAATTAACATATTTATACGGAACAAAAACATATTTAACCCTTTAATATATGTTTCCTTCTAATAATGTAGCTGCAAAAAGTATGGGTGTTTACAGATTGGATCAATTTTGGCAAAATATGTTGCTCGAGCCAATCAAATTCTATTGATTTGAATTGGATACAAATTAGTAATTTTTTATCAAATTCAAATTAACCTAGTTTGATGATGAGCGGTTTGGTTCTCACTAAGTCATGAAACATAGTTTTTTTTTAAAAAAAAAAAAAAAAAAAAAAAAGAGGTTAATTATTTCGTAAAATTTCAACATTGAACTAAATTTCACAATTTAAAATTTTAAAAGTTGAACTAAATTGAAAGTTTTAAATATGGTGTTGTAAATTGAAAACTTTTAGATCAACATATACAAGTTTTAAACTACACTGACAATAATGAAATAAGAAATCACAGTAAATTTGAGCATATAAGATTTGTAGATCTTAAATCATAAACTCGTCAGCCGAATCAAACTACTTTTGGTTTGGTTGGTTCGGATTCAATCCAAACTATAAAATTTCTTAACCAAACACTATGGAAATTGTTCTTTTCCTTTTTATTTTTGTTCATTCACTGATCTTAAAAGTGCATGTATGAGTTAACTTATAGTAAAAAATGATTAACGTAAATTAACTCACGTAAAAAAAATCGAACGTTAATTAACTTACGTCGAATATTTTTCAAGGAATAAGCAATTTTAAAAGGAAGAAGAGCAATTATCAAACACTTCGGGTTGTGTTGGGTCGTGGAATTGACCCATATCCAACAATACCTCTAGATAAGTAGATGATAAGTTAGATAAAGGATTGCCTCAATGCAACTAGAAAGCTCTGGCTTTTTCTCATTGTTCTTTTGCTTTTATTTGGAGGTTATATCCTTATTGCAAATGATAAGACATGTGACATTTACAAAGTAGTACACACCTCATACTACCAAGAAGAAAAGAAGTATAAAATCTCAATAAATCTGGTAATTAATCCGTTGTATTTAGTGATAATTAAAAAAAAAAAGACACTAATTCATTTGTTTTTTTGACAATGACACTAATGACAATGACACTAATTAATTTATTGACCAACAGAATCAACTTAATCATGTCGCACATAGTCACGACAACTTTTATTGTTACCATGCTTGGTATAAGTAATTTTACTGTTTAATCTGCACGGGTTAAACCATCAAATTTTACACCTTTTTTGTATGTTTACACCTGGAAATAGATTAAGATTAAATCACTTACACAGTTGAGAGGGGTTAAGAATAAATGACCCATGAAACAAATATGCATGTGAGATGCCCGGCCAATAGTCATGCATTTACGACTTTAAGGTCCAAAAAAATTAAAAATGTCATGCCATTCATTTCCTCTTTTATGGTCCAAAACAATTAAAAATGTCGTTTGTTTTATTAAACATAATGTCCTCTAACAAAGGACCACTTTAAGGTCCTAACATGGTCATTCTTCTTTTTGCAGGCTACAAAGTTAATACGATTAATTATTTAATCATTTCTATATTTGTTAGTCAAATTTAGTTAGAATGTTACTTGGACAAGAGATAGCAAAATGGGTTGAACTTGTAAAGTTAATGCATAAAAATGACAGGTAGGTTAGGTAATAATCATTGAGTCAAGAAATTACTCGTTATTATGGTGGCTACCTTTGTAAATATATAATCATTGACATAATTTTTTATATGGAGAATCATTGACATGTTCTTTTGGTTGAGATAGATTTTGTCATATTAGAATTGGACAATAAATTACTATGTATTTTTATGTATTTTTTGTGTATTTTTTATTAGTTTATTTAATTAGTTGCTAGAAAATATTGCAGAGCTCCTCCTAATTTAATTGCTCGAATGTTGCACAAAATACTATACTAGACTTAATAAGTGATTATCTTTGGAGGCTAACCCGTTAAAGGGAGGTTTTCAAGTATACTCTCATATTTTTCTTTTTACCTTTTTAAACAAACAATGTACACTCTCATTACTTTAGCCCATATTGTGAAACAAACATTCATTTTAAGTTTTTTAAAACAAAAAATGGTACAAAAAATGTGAGAAAATTGTTTAGGCTCGTATTAAGTTGTTAAACTATTACAACCTTAAAGTGAAAAGTTGTTAAATTTATAAAAAAGATAAGCTTTACTTATTAAGTAGTCGCGGCCAATGTCTTTTTGGGGAAGTTGTCAAATGATGAAGATCTCTCAAATTGTGGCTCCAACTCAAGATATTTTTAAAGTTAATGTGATTTATATCTTCTTGAGTAAAATATTCACTTCTTCTTCTTCTTCTTCTTAGCTCACTAAAATTTAAGTTTCCCTAGTGGATTCACCGGTCTTGCATATTGTATTTTTGATGTTTTAACCATGTTTGTGTCTTAATTTAAATATCATTTTTACTGAAAAAAATTATTTCCATTATGAAAGTGAAAATCTTGTTTGATTAGTTTTGGAAGAAAAACATTTTTAATACAAAAGGGAGAAGATACATAATTTATTTATATAAAAATTAAATTGTACTCCCTCCGTTTTAAAATGAATGTCGTTTAAGGTTTTTACGCATATATTAAGAAATACATTAATTAAAAGAAAGAGATATGTTATTTTACCAAATTATCCTAATCAACTATTGGTTTGTTTTTCATTAAAGAAAAAAATAATACTTTGGAAGTAGTGTATATCGTATTAATTGAAAGGTACAATTGAAAAGGAGAAATTATTATTGCATTGGAAACTGAAAGTGACATTCATTTTGAAACAAATTCTTTTAGCTAAAATGACACTCATTTTGAAACGGAGAAAGTATTAAAGTATTATAAAAAAATTGAATAAAAGTTACCTTAATATTTTAAAATATTAAATAATTGAAAATGAAAAATTCTGAAGATTTTTTTTTAGAGGACAAATATTCTAAAGATAAAAATTATAAGGAGAATGCTAAAGAGTGTCCATGAACATTGGTTAAACATCTAAAACAAGTAAGTCTTGATAAAGAAATTGTATAATCACTACTTTGATAAAAAAAAATATAAATCTTATCTTATATTTTTAAAACAAAATTTCTATTTACTAATTTCCTAACTGATGTTCCGGGGAGTATTGGTTAGTGAGACCCAAATTACAATCAAATGAATGCTATAAATTTTTAGAGTTGAGTATAAGGAGTGAAAATAACAAACAAAAAAATGGAATTGATATTGATAGGTACTATACATTCCAATCAATTTGGTTAAAAAAAATACATTGCAATCAATGAGTATCTACTTGCCTTTAACTTTTGAGTATTACTTTTCCCACCCTATGCCTTTCCTAGCGCGCCCTATTTTTTTTCCAAAATTACCCTCGGGGATTTCCGAATTATATAATCCGGAATGAATCAGTGCACAGAACTGAAACAGATTTTCATGTCATTGTGGTTTTTATCATTTTTTTTCAATAAATCGTTATATATGTTTGTATAAAAGACAATTAACTTAAATATTATTTCAAAAAATGATTATATATATCATTATACCAAAAAAAGAGTTGAATTTATATCATTACACATTTCACCTAATGATATACATTTCAACTAAACTAATGATATATATCTAATCTATGGCGTTGAAAGATCAATGGGACTATCATCCACTTCAACCTTCACAACAGGAGCAGGTCCAGCACCAACCCTCTCATCGGGATCAAGATTTTCAACAACGTACAATTCTTCATCATCTTCTATGACCTCTACACCCGCCGCCCGACTTAGCTCATTATAATCTGCCATACGATTGACATATCTATCAGGCCATGTGTCTGCATCCTCTCGATGGTATTGTCTCCATAGAGCGGAAGTGGGAGGAATCGGACAACCATCCTTCAATTTCAAGGCCATAAAATGGTTGTCATTCACATATGCCAGACATATCAACGGATCGATAGTTGGAGGCGGCGGTGGACCACATAGAGAGAAAAAGATTTCTGATTTCCCAATGGACAACACAACAACCGTTTGGTTGAATTTCTGTGCGATGAGGAACCCCATATCCGGCATTGTCATCCATTTATCTGGTGGTGCAATGCCAATACCGGAGTAGGATAGAGCGTCCAAGACCTCGTTATACCGCCTATCATCATTAATCATCCTCCGATGGCGGCCATTTTCTACACCGATAAGCTCTTTGTAAAGGTTGTACCGGACTAATACGTGATCATCAACAGTCAAGTTACGTAGGACCGCAACTGCTCGGAACCCACAATGGCCATCACCGGGTACATCCGTAACCTTTTGAATAAAGCCATGCATCCAATTTGGGATTTGGTCTTTGTTTGGTATGTGGACCTCAACGGGTGTTGGCTTCTTGAGATTTTTTGGAATTGGCTTAGGAGGAGTAGGAGACATGTTGCTTTTCCGTGCTCTCTTTCTACTTGTCCCTGTTGACCGTGTCTGTGAACCCTGTGTTTCTTGCTCTTGGGAGTCAACAATCTCCCATAGGGAAGGGGACCGCCTTGTCGATCGAATTCTTTGCTTATCTTTCTTTGGAGCTCCTTTGGTGGTGACCTTATTTGGCAGTGGACGCATAGAGGTGGTTTCCGGTAAAACAAATTGCCGGAATTGTTCTTTCAAATGCACTTTCATGTTGTAATCGGCGTCCTTGAACCGCGCCTACAATGTGTAACAAAACAGTCAGAAGCAAACCAGTCAGAAACATGCCATTCTGTTACTACTGGTGTCTTCCGGATTATACAATCCGAAATAGAGAAGGTAATCCGGATTGTATAATCCGGAACTTCCCGATACACCCTTTGCATGAGCCTTAAATGCACTTGCATGGGGCGTAAATGCTACTTATCCGGATTACATAATCCGGAATACATCTGTTATGTCCGGATTATGTTATCCGGATTGCACCAGTACAGAATACAGAAACAGAAATACTGGGCAGAACATAAACTAACACAGTGTTGGGAAAATACCTGGAAAATATCCCATTCTGGCAATAGAGAGATGTCTTTTTTTTTTAAGCTTCGGGTCAACCTCGTACTCGAACCCCAACGTCTTCTAGTGGGTGTGAATTTCTTCCAAACACCTTGTCTTTGAACCAATGTTCAAGCATGATAATGCTCGTCTGAAACGAAGCATGTATTGCGGTATGTTGCAGCTCTAGCATGGCATGAACGGATTTCCAGTTTGTGCTCAAATCACCCATACTACTACTCAGATACTTTTTCAACCGATCGTGTGCAGATTCAGCTCTATTTGTTGTAGTATTCCTCATATGAAGGTGTTTGTCAACCCAAAACCTCACAAACTTATCCTTAACCGGATCCAAAATTGTCTTTTCAACATAATCCAAAAACTTGGGAAATTTTAAGCATACAACTTTGAACCGGGTCCAATTATCAATATATGCTTCCTCCGTGTCGGAGTCCACAATATCCATCCATGCAGCCATCACAGTCTTCACAACCGAACCAGGCTTAATCGGTTGCCCATTCTTGCCTTTGAGATCCGTCACTTTGCAATCCACTTTACATTTTGCTCTCACATTTTGTCCAATGTGATATGAGCACAACAAAGTAGTAGCTTTAGGGAAAACCTTTTCCACGGCATTGATCAAAGCATTGTCCCGATCAGTGACAACTACTTTGGGGTAGAGATCTTTGGAGTGCAACATCTCACGACACCTCTCAAGAGCCCAATAAACATTGTCTTGCCTCTCAGACATCATATAGGCAAAAGCAATGGAGAATTTTTTCATGGTAGAGGTGTTACCGACAAACTCAAGCAATGGAAGATGATACTTGTTTGTTTTGTATGTGGAATCCAACACAAGCACCGTGGAGAAAGTGTTAAACAACTTGATAGACTCTGGATGTGCCCAAAAAACATCACTGACTTCATCAGAATCATGATACTTCCTACAATGAAAAACGTAACCATTATCAACCAAAGACTTCAAGAGATGTTGCATGTCATTCCTTGTACCCCTAATGGACCGCCTATATCTGTAAGTAGCATTATAAACGTGTTTGATGGTAGTTGAAGTGGCATGGTTCCTCTTCTTTAAGTTGGTAAGCATTTGCCTCGGAGGGACATTAGATTCCACCATCTCTTCAAGGTGAACACGTTCATTTGGGTTTAGACGACCGGCGGTTTTATGACCTTTCAACACATCTGTCATGCCATCGTTGTGTTTACCATCACCAACTTTGAGGCTCCACTCACCACCAGTCAACAAGTAACCTCTCAGCCTAAATGGACACTCACATTTAACCGAACCAGCTATCTCACGCCGACTCTTTCTCTTGTACTCAGTGTATGAACCTCCCCTTTCACATATCAAAGTAACGAATGCATTTCTTCCATTGCCACCGTTATCGGATTTACCAATAACAGTGGAAAACCCAAGCTTCCTAGATTTCTGTCGAACCCACTCCAACAAATCATTCCGTGTTGCAAACTTGCGTTTGGTGGTAAAATGTTCTCGCTGGTCAATACAAACAGCAACAACTGGAGGTGGTACAACAGGAGGAATAGGAGGAGGAGCATCCACTACTTTCGGGGGTGGTGGTGGGGGATTCTTGGATTTCGCATCTCCGGAATCATGCGCATATTCAAGTAAAAGAAGCGGGTCCACAACAGGAGGTTCATTCTGAGGTACATCATCATTTGGGGGATCAACAGGAACAACCATGACTGAAAACAGTGCAAAACAGAGTCAGAAAATGAACACAGTTTCTGTACTGCTGGTGTCCGGAAAATGTTATCCGGAATGCATGAATACAGCCCGGATTACATATTCCGAAAAAGTACAGTGAAGATCATACAACGCGATCAAAGCTTAATCGCCTAAAAATCGACTAGGGAAAGGTTTATATACACATTACCTTTGCATTCAGACGAAAATAATGATGTTAACACCCCTTGATGGCCAGATTGCTGCTCCAAACCATGATTTCGCCCAAATGGAGTGTTTTTTAGGGGTGTAGGGAGTGTTTTTGATAAAGGTGATCTGCTTCAGCTAGGTTCTGGAGAACTATATATAACCTAGCTCTCCGGATTACATATTCCAGAACAAAATGTCTACTTTTTCCCGCTCGTTTCGAATACAGGGCGTGCGGAATATCTTCTTCGGAAAACAGCTGTTATGTCCGGATTATGTTATCCGGATTGTATTTCAACTGACCAACCCCAAGTTTCGCAAGTCCTGACGAGACAGGGTGATTTTCAAAAGGTCTGGATTATACATTCCGAATATTGTCCGGAATATATTATCCGGATAAAGGGTATTTTGGTCAAAAAAATAGGGCGCGCGAGAAGGCCATAGGGTGGGAAAAGTAATACTCTTAACTTTTTCTTGCTACTTATTAAGCCTCACACACACAATATCTGCCCATCCATTTACGTGGCAGACTTTCTCTCTTACACTCACTTACTTTCATTTTCTCCATCTATAAGTATTATCTATTTATTTATTTTAAAAAAAGATTTATCATTTGTCTAGTTTTTAGTTATACGATGATTAATACTAGTCTATATATATATACACACACACATACACACACACATATACACACACATTTGAATTCTGAACTTGAGCTATTCTTATGCATGAGTTGTGATGATGTGACATGTCTAAATAAACTTCAATTCCTTATTCTCTATTGAAACATTTTCACTCTCTTTTTTTTTTTGACAAGAAAAACATTTCCACTCTCTTAATAACTATATAATCTCCAATTCATAATTATTATTTACTATCCATTGATCTATTTATATATTTCAATGAAAAATGAATACTAGGTGCCAATTATGAAGATTGTATATGAATAGTTTTTTTTAAATTATTTATCTTAAATATATACTAAACTACACTTATGGTTACGTTAAAAAATACTGTACACTTACACAGTGCCGACCTAACACATTCTATGGCATAAAGCGAACTATAATATGAAGCTTTTTTAATGAGTAATTAATATAAATTTATAGGTTTTATAATAAAAAAATACAATTAAAAAGAAAAATAAATAATTTCATTATATAAGTGGAAGTGATGTAAGTGTAGCATTGACGAAAAAATAGTGCGCATTGTAAAGTTGTACTAGGAAGTGTTGAACCCATGTTGTAAGCATCATAAAGTCTCGTGTCTACCATCTTTGCTTCATGACAAAGTTTTATAACTCATTTGTTTTTTGAATCTTTGTATAATTTATTTGTCGTGTGGCTTTTATTCGTTTTTATATACACACACATAGTTTTGTCTATTATGAGGCCTTTATTCCAAGTCTAAAACTCAGGAGCCTAAAGCAAGGGCTTGGGTTGCCTTACCCTACATTGTATTATTAATATGATATAAATAGATGCTCATCATGAGATATTATATATCTTTTTCAAAATCTTTAAAATAAAAAACTATAGACTATTTATGAATACATGTTTTATATTATTTATCTTAACTTTTCACTAAATTTGCACATATACTAATAATACATGAATTGATGAAAAAATATAAGCGTTCAATCTATTTATCTGTTTATCATTTCTATATTGTAAAGTGAGCTTGAATTAACCTTATGTTTGAATTGTGCATATGTGGTACTATATAAAGAGTTCTATCATTCTCTTAAAACCTTGCAACTATTTACTATATCAATTTAATGTCTAATTATATTATACAACTAATACCACAAAAAACTGATGCATTCATGTATACAATATGTATACAAATTATCAAAAAAATAAATAAAAAACTAATACATATTGGTTTGATATACTAATACAGTACACCCTAAAAAAGTAAAAAGATTACAATATATATATATATATAAAATTATCACACCAATTTTTAACTATGTTTACGTTGTAAAAAATAACTTTAACTACCTTTCTTTTTCTATTCCTTAACTACTCCAATACTCATTCACATTAAATCATGGCAAAGTTAAATCATTAGAATTGTTGGTTACAATTTTTATTTATTGCATGTTATTGTCCTATTCAATAATGTTGTGTATAAATACATAATTATGTATGGGTGTTACATGTTTATAGCATACATTTTAGTTTTGGGTCGTCATCACATTCTATAAGAAACTTGCGAATTGTGTGTATAAATACATAATTTGTGCATAGGTGTTACATGTTTGTAGTATACATTTTAGTTTTGGGGTCATCATCACATTCTCTAATAAACTTGTGAATAGTAGCTTTCAAGTTTGTATGGTGATTTTTGTTTATTTTTCTTGTTTATCTGATATGTTTTGGATATTCATAATTTTATGTGATAGGATAGAGACTCAAAGTTACTCTAGTATATACATTGGTCAAATATTTTATCTCTAATTTTGATAATTGACATGAGAATCAAAATACATTGATCGAATATGTTATCTCTATTTTTTTTATAATTGACATTAGAGACGATATAACATTTCTTAGTCAACTTTTATAACTTTCTTATCTTTTACTTATTGTTTCATCATTATAGAGTCAATGATACAGCAAGTTGTCTTTTTTGTGTTTTTACTATACATACAAGTTTCAACCACAATTAGGCACATGTTAGGCTGACATATAATAACATAGGCTAGCACACATAGCTACAAGTTAATCATTGTATGATGTTGATGCTTCATTATTATGTAGAATTTTATTTAGTTAGTTGGTCTGCTTGTAACGATGAAATATAGTATACTGAATTTTATATGCTTCTTGTTCAATTCTAAATATATGTATGGTATATTTTCTTTTAATAATTAGGGGGAGAAAGATGATTATCATTTCATTTACAAAATTGTAGAAATGTTTGAAGCAATTGATGGAGAACTGTATTTCACAGCGCATTGGTATTATAGAGCCAATGACACAGTAAGTTATCTCTTTTGGGTCAACACGAAGCCAGCCTCCCCGTCTCACTCCGCCGTAGCTTCCTCAATCGAAGGGTACTATACGATGAAGCATATGCTTCCTCATCGTGTGATGAAGTATGCCGTCAAAAAAGGTGGCATCATAATGGGATTGGATGTGGGGACGCAAAAAACGGGTGTCGTTTTCTATGATATACTCAAACCTTAACAACCACGCACATACAGCCTTATACAAATGGTGGACAGGTGGGAGAAGCTCAAAAGTCCTTCCACACTTGCGAAAGAACTAGAGAAACTGGTGGTCGAACACAAGGTTGCATGTATGATTGTTGGATTGCCAAAAGGCTACCCATTTTCGAATGATATGTCAAATGAAATTGTTTTCATTGTCAATGGTCTTCCAAGGACAGGGATCCTATGTCATTTACCGTACACGTACATAGATGAGGATCGCAGTTCACAGCTCGCTAAGAACCATCTAAAGGATGCACATAAAGAGATCCAAAAAATTGAGGGATCAAGGACAAGTGGGCAGCTGAGATTATTGTGACTCGGTTCTTGAAGCCATACATGAGTTTGTTACGAGAGTTGCACATTGGACATATTCCACTTTTGGATTCGGAGAAAACAGACAGAAAAATGTGATAAATAGCAATCACGATTATGTGTTAAATCAATTCATGACGACAAGTTTCATGACATTATCTGTGTTAAATAAATTCGTGACGACAAGTCTCATGACATTCATCAACATTATCTATTTCTTTAACAACATATATTTTTTTGCGGCTAAAAAAAAAGTTATCTCTTTTGTGTTTTTATTATGCATACAAGTTTCAACCACGATTATGTTTGAGCATTATTTGATTTTTTTCTTGGAAATTGCTCTTATTGATTTAGTTTGAACACATTATACATTGCAAGTTATCAAACAACTTGATCAAATAACAATGAATTTATTCTTTCTAAAATAACGTATATCAAACTTTTATGAGATTTTGATCAAATAGTCTTTTCGTCTCTAAATGTGTAAGAGTAGTCATAATAATCTCACATGGTATATTAAATTTTAAAATAATTCATGATTGTGCACTTGTTAATCAAAATATTCTTTAACATTAAAATGTTATGTTAATCCTATAAAAAAATTCCGCTGATGTTAATCATATCATATTAATTCCTTAATACATTTATCTATTGTCATATCAGTCTATGTAAAAAAAAGTTATTTTCAACATTAATTGAATATTTTAACATCAAAGACTATTTTGATTAGCAGAGTGCACAATCAGATATTATTTAAAAATTTTGATACATTGATAAACTATTTTGCCTACTCATTATCCACTGATGGACGGAAATAACTATTTACCCATAATTTTTATTTATTGACATTGTAATATTTTTTTAACACACATTCAATCAAATCATACAATATTTTTTGTAAATTTTCTATATTATATCTCCACAAATATTTAAATTGTGAAATGTGGTTAAATATATCATGTAACAATACATACAAATTGAGTCTAATTTTAAATACAAAATTATAATTAGAGTTATTTATTTATTTATTTAGCTATTAGTCTAGCGAACAAAACAAACTCAAACAAACATACACATAAGAAGGGAAAATATGGTTATTTGGATTCAAACTCGGAATTCTATATAGAAAATGGCCGCAATTAAATCACTAGCTTGTAACAACGAAGATTAATTAATGTTTATTTGACGATAACACTAACTTTTTATACTAACAATACATACGAATTGAATCTAATTTTAAATACAAAATTATAATTAGAGTTATTTATTTATTTATTTATTTAGCTATTAGTCTAGCAAACAAAACTGTAACACCCCGTTTTCCCAACATAAAAATTTCATAAATAAATCAGAGTTTTCTCAACGTAAACTGAATGTCACATTTCTTTTCATCAAATCATAAACGGAATAAATAAATATTAATCCTTCAAAATCCAACAACATAATAATTAAAACTTCGCAGCGGAATTAATTCAACATCTTAAATAGTCTTTGGCACAAGGCCTCAACATAAAATCTCATAAAACTTAGTTTAACATCAATTCTTGAAAGATTCATAAAGTAATACGTAAGGAACAGAAAACAATGACAAAATTATCATCCCGTTACGTATTAGAGCACCTAAGACACACACTTGTGAGGAGTCCACTCACGACCGCAACTAATCTTGGTTACCTGCAAGTTACCCATACGAAGAGCAACATTTTCAAGCAGAAGGGGTGAGATTCACAAAACAATAATATTAAGCCTATAATTCAACAATTATATCTAACATCTTAAACTTCATTAACTAGTATCATTAATCTCCCTACATTAGTCATAAACATCATCACATGCCATCAATAATATCACAAACATCATCACGTATCATCGACATAATAATCATGAACATCTTCATATATCATCAAACATTAGTCATAAGCATCATCATATATCATCATCATAATAATCATAAACATCACATATCATCTTAATCATAAACATAAACATCATATATCATCTTAATCATAACATCATATATCATCGTATAACATAACCTCATATATCATCGTATATCATAACATCATATATCATCTTAATCATAACATCATATATCATCATAATCCTAACATCATATATCATCTTAATCATAATTCATCATTAGATACTTCATCAAACATCACAACTTAACGACTTGACTCGACTATGCAACTCTTTCGTCTTAAATCATCTTGACTCAACTAAGCAACTCTTTCCTCTAAAAACGTCTTGACAATGCAAATGCATGTGGTACCATTCTAGGGCATAAGCCCTCGTCGCTATTGAGCATAAATAGGCTCTCAGGGCTTGAGCCCTCGTCGCTTTTGAACAAATGCTCCAGGGCTTGAGCCCTCGTCGCTTTAAATGAGTATGCATGGACTCAACATCTTACATCTTAGAAACATCATGAACATCTTATAACTTCTTAACATCTTAACATCTTGACAACATAACGTCTTAACAACTTGACGACTTCATAACGACTTGACGACTTAACAACTTCAACGACATCGACAAACAACTTACAACTTTGAAGACATTGACGGCAACTGTGGTAACGACAACGACAACGACTTCACATCATAATTTCATATTCATCAATCATAAACAACGTCATATAACATCGTGCTTAAACATCAACAATTCATAATATAACATCGTATTCAAACATCAACAATTCATTATATAACATCGTATTTAAACATCAATAATTCATCATGTATCTTTGTAAAAACATAATAATTATCCACAATATATTTTCATGCCAAACCAAAGCTACTGGAAAGATATCACAATTATCAACAACTTTCATGTTTATACAAAAGACTAATTTTGTACCGATCAATACCAGTTTTCGTTTTAAATTAGGAAAAGTTGTGCAGAAAGTCCATAAAAATTCACTGTGACCTACGTGCAGTAATTTGACCATAACTCAAGTTCTATAAATCATTTTGACACCAGACCAACATCATTAGAAAACTAACATCCATACCTACAACTTTCGTGTTTACACCTAAACCCAGTTCGGAACTTAAACTTGTCAAACCGAGACAATAAAAACGCGTTTTGCACACTGACAGCAAAATCACAATTCAGCTGCGATTTCGCCTTGGGGAAATCTTTTCGACTCCGTTTTCGATCCAATACTCTCCAAACTTGACCCTAATCATTACCCTATGATTACCCTATCATTAGAACACTAATTAGTCATCAACCTACTGTATGCAAATTCAAAGGTTCTCAAATCTATTAACAACCTATTACAATTCTTAAACCCTAATTCTCAAATTCTCACAAACTCAACCTACAACATGTTAAATCTAATTATCAGAATTACAGACTTAATAATACTGAATGTTAGTCTCACCCTTACCTTAGATTGATTGATTGCAAGGATTCTACAGACTTCTTTTCTCTGATTCTTCTCTTCTCTAGGTTTCTCCTCTTTCTCTAGGTTCCCCCTCTTTCTCCCAAAACAGTTTTGCACGTAATCCTTATTTTCTAACTCTGACTCTCCTCTTTATATATAAATCCTTAACTTACTTATTTTTCCTTATTTCCAATTCTGCCCCAAAGCCTCATTATTCTAAATAATTATATTTTTCCACTAAATATATTCTTCCACTAATTATATTCTCCCACTAAATATATTCTTCCACTAATTATATTCTCCCACTAAATATATTCTAATAAATAATAAAATAAAGCCACTCAATAAAATATCAACATATCACATAATTAAATAAATTATATAATTCGACTCTATCTCAAGAAAAATAATTAAATAACAAGGAGGGCGTTACAAAAACAAACTCAAATAAACATACACATAAGAAGGGAAAATATGGTCATTTGGATTCAAACTCGAAATTCTATATAGAAAATGCCCACAATTAAATCACTAGCTTGTAACAACGAAGATTAATTCCTTTCAAAAAAAAAAACAACGAAGATTAATTAATGTTTATTTGACGATAACACATGTGCAAAGTTTTATAGACAAAGTCAGTTCAACATATATTGAGACCTAAGGTGAATTTTATAGACAAACCCGTGTAATCAATTTCATTTGATATTTTATTTTTTATTGATCACAAAATCAACTGATTAATCTTTGTTATTGTAGTATTAATTTTAGTAGATTATGAGGTCTTTTTGTAAAAAAAAAAAAAGATTATGAGGCTTTTTTATCAAGCATATATTTTTTTTCAACGACAAAATATACGAAGTTTTTATCAAATATATATTTTTCAAGGCCTAAAATGATTGTCTTAATGACCTTATCCTTAGACCGTTCTTGTCGAGAGATGTCTTCATTCGCACTTGCCATATTGATATTAGAAAAAACTTTTTAAGAATCGGTAAGAAAGTGATACAATGATCAATTTTTTTATCCATACTAAATAATCGAATCAAATATGATATATATATATATATATATATGTTCTTGTCAAAAAAATATATATCTGTGTGTGAAAATTTTCACAATATTAATTATGTATGCAATTTAATTTCTTATAAACATACTATCCTTTTTTTTTTGTTACATGTTATGTGCACAAAATTTCCACCGTCGTTTATCAATTACTAATCTACATCGGAAAATTTATTGAACGCACAAAATAAATTCTCTCTTTCTAATATTTTTTTCTATATGCCCGACCGAAACATCAAACTCTCCGACCATTTAGACACTTATTTAAGATGTCAAAATATTCTATCACTTTGTTCAATCTTTTTATGGTTCCCTTAAAGAAAAAGAGAAAAAAAAAGTCCTAATAAAGGACATTCCTCGGTCAACAAATCTTAACTCAACTGAAAAAAATGTCAAAATCGTTAAGTCGAACGTTGTAATTGAATTTCAAACTCCGGTCCCTCCACTTATGTGTGTGAGTTTCAATAATTATTTATTATTTCGTCCATTTACAAAAAAAATGATATTCCTCGAGCGTCTGCTAGAAGTGTGAAGACAAACTAGGAAACAATTCATTAACCATAATAAAAGACTAAATAGTTGGTTCCAAATTTTATAAGGATATCCACACAAACATTACATTCATGAAGAGTATGTTTCAAAACAAAATTTCAATCTTTCTTAATGCAATATACCATAACCTTCAACATATTAGCTTAATGGTGATATTGATAAGTTTTCGCAGTCCCTAACTGGACCACATAAAGGGAATCAGAACAACAATTCATTTTTTCTAAATCCCAATTGCAACACATTTTAATGCCATTTGAATCAATCTATTATTGGTAATTATATTATAAACTTGTGTATGTATATTTTGACTTTTTTTTATACAAAAACAAAATTAATTTATTTTATTCATAACTTCAATTATATTATAATATAATATGACATACACTCATCCCGTTGAAATTAGGGTCTAACTCATCTTTACAAAATAGACTTATAAAGTGAGGAATGTCTCCTTTTTACAAACTCATATCAAGAGCCTTATCTATCTGATGTGGAACTTGAATTTTTCCCAATACCCCCCTCACACCCAAATCTTTTGGGCTTGGTACACATATATAAATGGTGGGTGACCCGATCGATAAGCTCAGATACCATGTTGAAATTGGAGCCTAACCCATCCTTATAAAACTGACTTTTAAGGTGGTATCAGAACCTCCTCCAAGATCCATTGGACCATCTGCTACCAGGTTTTCACTATTGCACCACCCACTATTTATGTTCATGAACTAAGCCTAATAGTCTGGTTGTGAGATGGTGAGTTAAATAGTCCCACATCAGTTGAGAAATGGTCTAAATAAATGATTACAAGGGGAAAAAATTCCACCTCACAAACCGGTTTTGTGGGGTTTTGTTAGACCCGATCACGATTTTTAAGATATCTCTAAAAAAGGATGGCATATGCTCATGAACTTGGGAATAAGCGTATGATAGTGCCACTTTGGCTAAAAAAAGGAGCAACAATATTTGCTTGTCTTCGAATAAAACTTATATTAAGGTTTGTGTAAAACTAAAGGAAACTTTAAAAAATGTAAAATAGCATATACTTTAAAATTGAAACTAAATTTATTATGTATGTCGTAAATCATTTGCTTATAGTCGAGTTCAATATAAACCCGTGATAAACTCATGTTACCAACCCAAATAATTGTCTCCTCTAATCCCCGTGCCTCTGCTTCGTGAAGTTTTGGTAAACCTCTATACGAAGAAGTACTTGCTGCCATGAAGTCACGTTTGTCGTCCATTATACACACCCCTATACAGGGACGGATGCATGTTGTTGCATCTGTGGGCTTGTGCCCACACAAAATTTTTAGAAACGCTTTTTTTTAGTATAATAATGTATCAATAGTTGATATTTTTTTTTTGATAGAATCAATAGTTGATATTTTAACTACATTGCCCACACTAATCATAAATTATTTCTCTCTTAGTCCACACCAATCATTACATGTCTCAAATCTTTTCTTCATAGTATGAATATTATCAAGAATTGGATGCAAAATAGCGTGGAAGATGGTCAGTTAAATGATTGTTTAATTATTTATAGAGAAAAATATTTTTATTGATATTGAAAATGATAAAATCATTCAAAATTTTCATAATTCAAAAAATCGTAGAGAACAATTTTATATAAGGTGCCCCCATTATTCAAAAATCTTGGATCCGTCACTGCCCCTGTACCATATCATCCTTGCTCCTGAAAGATTACCACATCGACATTGCACTTCACCCTTTGCTTTAGGCCTTTTCCAACAAATTCTATCAACAATGATCCAGACCCGAAGCTAAGACATCTTGCATTACTTCGTGTTGTTCTCTTCAGTTGCGCACATGTTTCATCTCGAGCAAAATATCATGCGCCAAATGTACCGTCACAAGAGAAGAAATCTCAATAACGTTCTAAAGTTTGTCATTTCTCCACTTCAATATACACCAGAAAATCATAGTAAACCAACAAAGATTTTAGGGCAAATTGCACTGACCTCCCTTAAGTTTTGCCAAAATGTCACTAACACCCCCTTTATTTTGCAACATGACAGTAACCTCCCTTATTTCCTTTTACATCCATTCAAGGTTAACACCGTTAGCCCCATGTGATAAAAACAAAACAAAGAACTGTGAGTCTGTTCTGCCAATTTCATTCGGCAACTAGTATCTTGGCTTTTGCTGGGTTACTCTCCGATCACTTCCGGTTTTACTAAAAGCCATAAATCATAAATGTCTAAAACAGATATTATCCTAATTATTATTCAGGGCATTGAAGAAAGTTGATTCAAATTCCAGATACATGTTTAACCTAAAAAAATAATATATATGCGTGTAGTTGATTGAATATCTTCTATTGATTTAAAAATGATTGGTATGTTATCTTCTAAGAAAAATAAAATCAACCAAATTGAATTGATTTATCTAATTGAGCGGATAAATCGAATGAAGCGCCTATATTAATGGCACATTATAGCAATTAGCAAGCATGTGTTTTGTTTGGTTGTTCTTCCAAGAATAATTGCAGGCTACTCCTACAACTATGTGATCGTGAGATCTCACATGCTCACCACTATTGGAGTTATTTCATCAGAAACCTTGGAGCACCACAGCTGCAAAGGCAGGAGAAGAGTAGCGGCTGAGTAAAATTAGGATAAGACATGAGTCTCACTATTACGATATTTTTGTTGTTGTTTTCACAGAGATTTAACACTGTTAAACTCCAATGGATGTATGTGTAGCTTTCAAAACAAAATAAGGGAGGTTAGTGTCACTTTACAAAATAGAGAGGGTGTGAGTGACATTTAGGCAAAACTCGGGGGAGGTCAATGCAATTTGCCCAAAATTTTATGTATATTTTGATTTTGATTATGTATTGAGTATACACTTAGTATAAAATAAAATCAAGAAAAAAAGATTTGATTTCTCATACTAGTATATTTTTCCTCACATACATACTCCGTACTCTGACAACGACCAATGAAGGATGGTGGCACATGCATGCTGTCACATCAACCTCAAACCAACGTCCTAGATTCCACGTACGGAAAATCCAACGGCTGATCACATTTCACTCCAACACAAACTTTCTCTCTCTTCTCACCTCTGCACCATGTCCCATTTCTGTCGGGACCCCCCTTTATATATGGCAAAGACTCTTCCTTTTGCTTTTCTTTCTCTCTCTCCTCTCTTCATTTCAAACCCAAAAATCTCTCACTTGTGTCTCTATCAGAAAGTGATTGGCCACAAAACAAGGACTTTACTTCATTACACTTCAAACTCACTTTCTGTGTATTTTTTTTTTCTTTCACATTCATATTCTCTTCTTCAGTTTCATTTCAATGGTTTTCTTGAGTAACGTGCCACTTTTCTTCATGTTTTTGTTTATGTTGATTGTATGTTTCACTTGGTTTCCTCTTTTGGCTCATAAGGGTCATATTTTTGTTTAACTCTGCTTCATACTTGTTCTTATTAACAAAAACCCTTTTTGTAAAGAAGGGTTTTTTATCACTTTTTTTAAGGTTTTTTTTGGTGGGGTTTCTTAGTTTCTTTTGTTTGTTAATGATTTTGTAACTATTCACATGGATCCCATGATGTTGGTTTTTTAAGGTAATGTTTGATTATAGAAATTAGTGTTTTTGTGTGTGTGTGTGTGTGTTGGGATGGAGTGCATTGGAAAGTGGGAGAGAGGTATGAGTGAATGTAATAATGGGTTTGGGGAAATTGAGGATGGGGACTCTGAGTTAGGGTTCAATGTGTCTGTGTGATTGCTAAAAATTGTGTCTTTATAAAGAGGAAAAAAAAGGGTATATCTTGTGTGTTATGAAGCTTTCAACATCAGGAATGAGTCAGCAGGGTCATGAAGGTATCATTTCCTTTTCTCTCTTATGTTTTTTTTTGTGAACTAGTATCATCTGCGTGCAATTGCAGAAATTAATCCCTCGAGCGAATTTTAGTATAGATTAATCCCTCGAGCGAATTTTATACATGTAGATTTGTAGATGAATATTGAATAGTATGTCTGACCCTATTCTGAGCTCCTTGTTGGGGGGGTCTGCTGTAAGTTTTATACATGTAGTAGAATTGTAGATGAATATTGAATAGTATGTGACTATGTGTCACTTTCAAAACCCCCTTTTGTTTATGTTTCAATATCATTGTTGTTTCCTTTTTTGTATGAGATAATTTGATGTGTGAAATAATAGGAGGGGAGAAGAAGTGTTTGAATTCTGAGCTATGGCATGCATGTGCGGGTCCCTTAGTTTCTCTACCAACTTCAGGGACTCGTGTGGTTTACTTCCCTCAAGGTCATAGTGAGCAGGTACTATTTTAAACTCTATTTCCTACTACAACTCCTTATTGTTTCAGTGTTGTGTAGTTTTGCATGCTACGAGTGATACATAACTTTTCTTGCAAACTTTGGTTTGAAAGAGACTCAAATGTGGCAGTTTCTTTTTGTTGTTGCTATTGGAAGTTGTTGAGCTGAACTTTTGCTAAACAATGATTCTAGGTTTCTGCCACAACCAACAGAGAAATTGATGGACAAATTCCGAATTATCCTAGCTTGCCGCCTCAGTTGATATGCCAACTTCATAATGTTACAATGCATGTGAGTACAATATTTATATCTTCATTGTAGTTATGATAGCTGTTAGTTAGTTTTATCTCCAACAGAAGTGAATGAATTCAGTTAACTAGAGCTTGTGTTAATTTTCAGGCAGATGTTGAAACAGATGAAGTGTATGCTCAGATGACGCTACAGCCGTTGACTCCGGTACGTTATCCTTTTTATTCTTCTATAGGTTGTTTTCTTCGTGTAATGAGAGGTTTTTTTGAAGACGTGTTTGTTATTGTGCTTGTAGCAAGAGCAGAAAGATACGTTTCTTCCTATGGAATTAGGGATTCCAAGTAAGCAGCCTACAAATTATTTTTGCAAGACATTGACGGCGAGTGATACAAGCACACATGGAGGGTTCTCTGTTCCTCGTCGTGCAGCTGAGAAAGTTTTTCCTCCATTGGTAGTGTCCGTGATTTTGTTTTCCTTTCTGTTTGATTCTAGTTTGATATGGATATATTTCTCTTTCTATTTGGGTTGTGCAGGATTTCTCACAGCAACCTCCTGCTCAAGAACTAATTGCTAGGGATCTCCATGATGTTGAGTGGAAGTTTCGACATATTTTTCGGGGTTAGTTTCTATTTCATTGTTGACTCCATATATGTTACAGTATCTTGTTAGTTTGGTTATGTTGAAGTTTTATAGTTTCACTGTATGCGGACTTTCCATGGCACTTCACACAACAAAAAACTCACCCATATTATGTGGTCAACAACTTGTTTTTTATGTTCAGTTGTAACTTTACTTGAGTTGTAGCTTGAGACTTGCTTATGCAATCGTATTGCAGTTTAATTAAATGTTAGTTGAGGTGATGTTAGTTGTGATTTTAAGCTTATTTGCTTGTTCATGTCGTTTTATATGCATGATCTATATATTTGAATTTGATTTATATTTGGGTATTCCCATCCTAGGTAGGATCTTGATCTTGACTAGCTTGATCTCTTACGCACAAATTAAGACAATTTTATATTGGAACCTTCGCCAGAATCCTGATGCGCAATTAATTTAGTAAAGTTAGTAGTCACTGGTGTCTGGCATACCATTAATGACTTTAAGGTCTGGGAAGCCTCCTTTTTACACATATATTATCATCGTTTACATATAACTTAGTGTCCCACATAGGTCACTCGGTTGGTGAGCTAAGGGATAAAGGGGTTTGAGAAGGAGGTCCAGGTTTTAAACCCTGGAAACTACCATAGCCACCATCTTACCAACTTTTGCCTATAAAAAAGGATACATTTAACTTGGTACTTGTGAGAAAGTTTCTGTTATAGCTATCATGAATATTCTGAATATGTACGAGCAAAAGTCATAAGCTCCAAAATTACAACTATAGTAAGTTATCAGCTTGCTCATTATCAGCTGTCCTTAAAATTGTGACCATCGGTGATTGTGGCTGTTATCTGCTAACATCAAATATCAATCAAACCGTTATGAAAAAATGGTGCAGTGACATAATTAGATCTCTCAAGCTTGTGTCCCATGAGAAACATGAATAGTACCCAAACATAAGTGATATTAACATGTTTTTTAACCAAATCAATAGGCTTAATATGGCACTTTGCAGTTATAATTTGAAAACATAATGCTAGCGTAAGAAATTAGTGCATATTTTGGATTGACAATGAGTTTGGCTAAGTCACGGTAGCACCGTGATTTTCATCTCCAAAAAGTAGTTTTTGCTAAAATTACAGTATCCCACTGCGATCCTGCCAAACTCACTGCCAATCCAAATAATAGTCACATAATTCACCACACCCCTAGGGAACTGCAAACCAATTCACGGTACTTTTAACGTATTGGTTTGCACTAATTTGTTGACAGTTCACACAAAACCGAGCACCGGATAGAGAAAGCAATATGCAGTTATATTGAGCTAAAAATAGCTCAGAAAAAGAAAACATAGTATAGATGATTTTTTTTTTTAACTGCATTGGAAAATGGCCACTTTTAATAAGCGTTGGAACACTGGGACCACATGTGCATTGCATTAACATTTGGTTTGCACACTTAGAACTACAGTCAACACAACTTATTTATAGCCCATTTCCCTCTTGGTTGCTTGCCAAACTTTCTGATGTGGGACTTAACTGTTTGTTCTAAAAAACTACAAAATTCCTTAAAACACCATCAGGAACAGAATGTAGGCATCATCATAAATAACTACACTGCTTTTTTTAGCAAAACTGTACTTTATCTTTTATTATTTTACTTATTTCTTTAAAAATAGAGAACTAATTTCTAAAATTAATTGACAATTTTTATTAAAAACACTATCAGTATATCATATTATAAATCATTAATAGACAGGAGAATAGTGCTTTTAATATTATTGTTAGCAAATTATGTTTGTCAGTTAATTTTTATTGATAGTTTTAATATTTATCATCATTTATTTTGTTGTTTGTGACCAAATATTTTTTTTATTCATTGTGTACTGATTAGTATATTAGAACGTACGACTAACTGAAATAGTGTACCAACTATGTATGCTCCCACATACCTAATACTTTGATTGAGGGTTGCGTACTGCGTAGCCTTACCACGTACCAAAGTGAATTGCAAACCAGGTGACTTTTTACTACGTGTTTGAAGAAGGTATACACAACTTTAGAATCATTCAAACTGAATCCTATCTGATATGAAGTGAAATGGTTCTGTTCGGAAAGTCTGTTGGTGAAATTATTCTGTTAGGAAATTGGTCATATGTAAAAGGATTGATTCAAATCCTTTTAGATTATAATGATTTACCATATAAAAAACACAAGATAGTTGAGTTACTGGCTTTGCCACTTCTTGGCTAACGTTACACTGCCAATAATCTCTCAACGTGAGGTCAAATCAATCCGTGAAAGTTGAGTTCTATTTCATAGAAGGTCAAGTAAACTTCTAAGTCACCTGATAGAAAAGTTTAGCAAACACAACTTATGGGTTCACTGGTCTCCGTTGCCAGTGTTGGTAGATTTTATTTGGTACCTTAGTGGAACTTCTATGTGTCAATTATCTCACAAATTTTGTTGCATTGCACATAATTTTTACTACATAATTTTGTTAGAAAACAGATATCGGATGTAATGACTACTTACTTCAAAAAGAAGCTTTTGGTTTTCTACCATCGTTTATAATTTACTTTAGTGAATAGTGAGTTTTCCCTTTTTCCTGGTTCAAAGTTGGTGTTTCCATTATAAAACAGAAACACAACACTAGGCAATTATTTTTCTTTTTCTTTTTAATTTAGGGCTGCTATGCCTAAGTCATTATGAATAATACTCATATTTGACTTGAGATTGTTAGCTTGATTGTAATTTATGCGTGATATGATATGTGTATTGCTTCCTTATCATTTCAGGACAGCCAAAACGACACCTTCTTACCACAGGCTGGAGCGTATTTGTTAGTGCAAAAAGACTAGTAGCTGGAGATTCTGTGCTTTTCATTTGGTATACATTCTGTTCCACCTTTCTGAATACTTTTTATTCCTCATCAATGGTGCAAACTGCTTGTTTATTGTTATTATCTGTATTTTCATTGATAGGAATGAAAAGAATCAGCTTCTTTTGGGAATACGTCGTGCCAGTAGGCCACAAACTGTTATGCCATCATCAGTTCTTTCAAGTGATAGCATGCACATTGGACTTCTTGCAGCTGCAGCACATGCTGCAGCAACTAATAGCTGTTTTACGGTGTTCTTTAATCCAAGGTTGTGTTTGTTTTCTAAATTTATATTTTTGATACTTATTTGTAAGAAATCATAACTTATCTTTTGAAACCTACATCATGGGCAGGGCTAGTCCATCCGAGTTCGTCATACCACTCTCCAAATATATCAAAGCTGTGTACCATACACGCGTTTCCGTCGGCATGCGTTTCAGGATGCTTTTTGAGACTGAAGAATCAAGTGTCCGCAGGTACTTGTTGCCATCATTTATTTTTTCTCTGAACGTATATTGATTTGGTTTGCATTGTAGAGATAATTTTGTTAGGATTATCGTAGTTATATTTATAGATGTGTAGTATGACAGAAGCTATGCCTTTTAAAATTGCCAATGTATTGTGAGGTTGATGTTGATATCTGCATCTATACTCTCTAAGGAGGCAAGTTTATTGATAACTGGATTTATGGTTATAAGGTATATCGTTTAATAGTTACTCCCTCCGTCCCAGAATATCTGGCCCAATTTGGTTTTTCACACAGATTAAGAAAAATGTATAAATAAAGAGGAAAGTGGAATATATTGTATTGGGAATGATGAAAGTAGTATTAATTAGAGTTATATTGTATTGGGAATGATGAAAGTTGTATTGAAAATTGAAATGGGTCAGTTATTTTGGGACACTTTTTTTTAGTAAATGGGTCAGATATTCCGGGACGGAGGGAGTATTTGGTAGGATAATCATAAACGTGTATTACATAAGTTATGCCTTTTGAAATTGTTTTATTTTATTGAGATTGATTGATGTGGCATCTACACTACATCTATGTTCTCTAAGGTGGTAAATTTAACTTGGATTTAAGGTCATTAAATAGATCCACCAGGCTACTGTTTGATTTTTGTTTTGAAAAATTGGTATCCGGTCCAAGAACCGACTAATCCAAGGGACCGATCCCACAAGGCTACTGGTTAATTAACTGGAAAGAGAGCATTTGCTCATATTTGTTTTTTATCACCTTTAAATTTTGGGATCTGAGAAGAGCTAAAAAGGTTAGCAGTTACCACCTGAAGGTAGTCAAAATAGATACCAACCTGCTAAGTGCCATTGTCTTGTACTGTGCCTTTGCCTGTGTTACATGTTTTGTTTATGGGATGCGAGCCTCTTACTGTGGCTCCAAAAAAACTTAGGATTTGAATTTAGTACCTGTAATTGACAGTGGGTTTTGATGAATCTGCTATGGAAACCACAGCACTATTCTAGTTTGATATCCAAGCAATAGCGACCGCTATTCTTCCGGTTTCTGCTAGTTCATGCAGCCGAAATACCGAAAAAAACAATTTTTAAGGTTTTTAAAAATAATAAAACAGAAGAATCTGCATGTGTGCCAATCGTGACCTAATTTTTAAGAGAAGTGCTAGCAACACTCTCTAACACTCTTTTATTGGTTAAAATTTATGTGGGTCCCATATAAATTTAGCAGGATCAATATGAATTTTAACCAATAAAAGAAAGCGTGTTAAAAAATGTAAGTAAAAGGGCGTGTTGCTAGCATTATTATTTTTATAATAGAAAAACTAGAGTTACGGAACATTACTCCTACATTCACCTTGGTATGTAAATTTCAATATATAAGCCATGTACTGCCTCAATTTCCTTTTTTATTTGTATGCAGCATACCTTTTTTTGACATATAATTGACTTATTCAACTGCTATGCGGCTTCCTTTAGTTTTCCACAACGCTATCTGCTATTTCAATTAGTCGAATTTTGGCATTCCTCTATTTTCTGCAATCCGTTATTGACACTTGACAGCACAATACTATAATCCCTCTACTTATGCATGTGCCACCTTGTTTGTGCAGGTACATGGGTACTATAACTAGCATAAGTGACATGGATCCTGTTCGGTGGCCAAATTCTCATTGGAGGTCTGTTAAGGTAAGTAAGATCATCACAATGTAATAGATAAAATTGGATAGCAGTTTATATGAAAATGTTCCTTCGAAACATAAGACTAAGGGAGAATGTTAGTACAATGGTAACTTTGCTGTCTTGGGACTTTGAGCTCTAGTCATGACGTGGCCTGTCTTTGATAAATAAACCTTTCAAAAACACTTGAAATCTCTAATCCTTTTTCATTAAGTTTACTTTTGTATTCCTTTTCATCCTTAAACCATGAGGTTTTTTGTAATTTGTTTGGATCACTACCTGCATATTTCTGTAATCTTAGTTCACCTTCTCGATCAACTAGTTATTTTCTTTTTACATAACCTGGAATACAGCAACACAAATCATGTTCAAATTCAATAGGTTTTTTAGTTCACCTTCTTGACTAGGTTTTAATGGTTCAAGGTTTCAGCGTAATTTGTATTCCATATATTAGAAAGGTCTTAGTGAATTTCATTAAAAGTTTTAACCTGTTTATCTTGTTTCATCCATTGTGCATAGGTTGGTTGGGATGAATCGACAGCTGGGGAGAGACAGCCACGGGTATCGTTATGGGAAATTGAGCCCTTAACTACATTTCCAATGTATCCATCACTATTTCCCCTTAGATTGAAACGACCATGGCATCCTGGCACTTCTTCTTTTCTTGGTACATATTTTTAATATTTTTTTATTTGCTTATCTTGCTTTTAACTATGATCTGCATTGTAGAATCAGTGTTTAAGTCTGTCGCATGAATTTTTTTTACGATTCATATTTCCTCCTTTCATCGTGTCCAAAACCTAAGGGCATTAAATTTCCTTATGTTCATCTACATTTAATTTTCCTAGTGTCTCCTACCCCCTCATTATGAAAGTTGGCTGTGGTGGTTTTGAGGACACACTTCTTTTGTCTCCTTTCTTTACAAAGGATGTTGTTACAGATGGCAGAGATGAGGCAACTAATGGACTGATGTGGATGCGAGGCGGTCCTGGAGACCATGGTCTTAACTCCATGAATTTTCAAGGTGCTGGATTGTTGCCCTGGATGCAGCCAAGACTCGATCCAACTTTGCTAGGAAATGATCATAATCAGCAATACCAAGCCATGTTGGCTGCTGCTGGTTTGCAGAACCAAGGGAATGTAGATCTATTAAGGCAACAGATGATGAATTTTCAACAGCCTTTCAACTATCAACAATCAGGAAACCTCAGTCCTATGCAGCTTCAGCAACAGCAAGCAATTCAACAATCCGTATCGACTAATAATATCATGCAACCACAAGGCCAAGGGTTAGCGGAGAATCTTTCTCAGCACATCCTTCAGAAATCGCACAACAATCGTGAAAACCAAACACAGCAACAAAGTTATCAAGATTCAGTTTTAATTCAAGGTGATCCGCTCCATCAGAAGCAACACTCTAGTTTGCCTTCACCGTCATACTCAAAACCAGATTTCATAGATTCAGGCATGAAGTTTGCTGCTTCGGTTTCACCGGGTCAAAACATGCTTGGTTCACTTTCTTCTGAAGGGAGTGGCAATCTGTTGAATTTATCCAGAAGTGGTCATTCTATGCTGACTGAACATTCACCTCAACAATCATGGGCCTCAAAGTATTCACCTTCGCAGGTCGATGCCATTGGAAATTCGATGTCGCATGTGCAGTATTCCGGAAGAGATACATCAATCGTACAACCACATGGCAACTCAGATGCCCAAAATTCTGTTCTGTTTGGGGTCAATATCGATTCGTCTGGCCTTCTGCTCCCTACCACTGTCCCCCGTTATACTACTGCATCAGCTCATGCCGATGCATCGACAATGCCGCTAGGGGAATCTAGTTTCCAGGGTTCTCCATATCCTTGCATGCAAGATTCATCGGAGTTGTTGCAAAGTGCAGGGCAAGTTGATGCGCAAAACCAGACACCGATATTTGTGAAGGTCTTATTCATATATATTATTATTACCTGCCGGCTTTTTCAGCCTTTCTTTTATTTAAAATTAATTGATTGTTTAGTTTTATCTTTTTCACAGGTATACAAATCAGGTTCAGTAGGGCGCTCACTTGACATCTCGCGGTTCAACAGCTATCACGAGCTGCGGGAGGAGTTGGCTCAGATGTTTGGAATTGAGGGGAAATTTGAAGATCCTCTTAGATCAGGCTGGCAGCTTGTATTTGTCGACAGGGAGAACGATGTTCTTCTCCTTGGAGACGATCCGTGGGAGTAAGTATAGATTTCAAATTATACAATAGTACTTCCTCTGTCTCGTATTAAGTGCCACATTCAATATATTTGTGTCCAATATTATGTCATCTCTTCACTAATATACCCTTATTTTTTGTATATTAACCAATCCAACTATTCCACTAACTACTATTAATAAGAGTAGTTTAGTAAATGAAGCTTATTTTAGCATAAAAATTAGTACATTTAGTGATTTTCTTAAAAAATGTGCATAACCTTATTATATGCGCTTAACACGAGACAGAGGCATATTCTATGCTATAGGTAATTATTTATTTCAAATGACTAAAGTTTTGACATTTTGTTGTTTGGTTATTGGATAATCTCTTGTAGATCATTTGTCAATAATGTTTGGTATATCAAAATACTTTCTCCTGAAGATATTCAGAAAATGGGAGAAGAAGCCATAGAATCCCTTGGTCCAAGTTCTGGACAAAGGATGAACAACGCTGGTGCAGAATCTCACGACATTGTTTCTGGACTACCATCATTAGGCTCACTTGAATACTGAGATAATATCATAAAGCATTCCTTCAGATCCCACGGTCAAATCGACAACTACTATTATTACTACTACTATCGCGTATTTGTTACTTATGTTTGAGCACCACATATCAACCTTGCATATTCTGAATATACTATGTATTGTCTATTCCATGTTTACTATTATTATTTGTATCAGGATTGTTGAAATTATCGCAAAAGAAAGACGAAAAACTTGGGGCAAACTTTTGGACCAATTTGTAAACTTGTGTGCCAAAAGCAGAAATATGGTGTTACTGCTATTGTTGTAGCATTTGGTTAAATCTTGCATGAATTGTACAGTTAGAAATCTAGGAAGTATGAGTAGTGTAGTTATCTCAATATTTATATGCTTCCCACACGAGTAGTCGAAATTTCTTTCACTTCATTGTAGGATTTTACGTTGTTATTCCAACGACCCAACATTTCACTGATTTTAAACTTAACATCTTCCTACAAAGAATCTCTTAAATGTTTTGCACCAAATATTAAAGTGGTTATTTATAGGAGTTGTGAAGATATATAGAGAACCAACTCGTAAAGCTATCTGTAAAATTAGTTTTCTAATTTACCCTTCATTTTATCACAAGTACCTTATATAAAACTAAGTTAATATTCCTTTCAAAAAAAAAAAAAACTAAGTTAATATTATATTTTGTGTAAGCTTTTGCTAATTTTATTTTGATTTATTTTTAAAACAACTCATGATGAGCTACCATTTATTCTTTTGAGTTGAAAAAAACAAACAACCTATCTATAATTGTTTAGCCAGTTGTAATTTATATCCTAACAAGACCAAACACAGTCATTTTAAAAGCACATACATCAACATTCAACAAGACCAAACACAATATTTTTTCTCATCATCATTTTAAAGCATACATTAATGTATTGGCCATAGAATAAGCTACCAGCACATACAAAGGTACACCATATTCCAACTAGTTTTATTTAGTAGAATACATGAAATTTGAAACTTGCACATAACAATTCTCTAAACATATACTTTTCAATACAAGTCCAAGTTCAACTTGAGGGTTCCGTGAAGGTGAAAATCCACAAATGTCAAGCATGATTTTAGGAACACTACTCTCTACGCTTCAAAAACTTCTCTTTTTTGCAAGTGCCGTTGGCCGAGCGGCACGTAACTAACGTTCATCTCTCCAGCGGTAGTTAAATGTCATTCGATACTTTTTAGTTCGGTTCAATTACTTTTTAAATCGGCTTAACTGATTTAAAAAGTCTCTCGAACGGCTATTAACTGGTGTAGGAAATATTTTGATCTTTTAGGGATGGCCGAGAAAAAATGGAAGCCTAAAGAGTAATTTTCTGATTTTAGCATGAAATTATTGGAAGAAGAGATATTGTGTGCAAAACCGGTCAACGGGATGATTGAGTATTCAAGCAGTCAATATCCTCTTCATTTTTAACCCTCCATCTTTCCCATCGCTAAAGTTTTGAGAATATAAATACAATAATGTGATGCTTGGTGGGTTAAATTATTTAATATATATTTCAAAACACTTCAAAATTGTAGTAATGAAGAGGAAAAATAAAGAGGATCACCACCACTCCAATAAAAAGGCATTCAAGAATGGTTCATGATTGACTTTGAATTTCATAAAGCAACTCATGATTCATACTTGTATCATGGTGACAAACTATTAACGTCTCAGTTTTCGATCCATTGGGGCCACCAATGATACCATGTAAATGGTTGTTGCATGCACTTGGTGGAAATTGAAACAACATTTCCCAAATTTAATCTACGACACATCACAACATTGTCTAACTCATTTCACTTCCTCCGCCACATATTGGTCTTGATTTAAGTAAGACAAAAGTACTTAAAATTACCTTAATCTATGTGGTTCCAAAATATGAAATGACATGATGAATTACTGATTCCAAGGATGATACACAATGTTTGTGTTTTTGATAGAACGAGTGTTAGCCAAGATCATTTTTTTCCAGGGTAGATGACATGTTCAAAAAAGAGTGTAGATTATTAATTGGTTTATTTCTTGAGTTCTGATCGATGTTAATGTTATTAGTTTTGCCATCTACCACATTAAAGAGCAAAATGATTCATAAGTTATGATATATACTACGTATAATCTTACCATGAGGCACCACTTCATATTTGATATCTGACATTGTAATTAATATAATATCTAATACTATAGTAGTATTTAAAAAAGTAAAAAAAAAAAAAAATTCAAAGGTAAAATGGTTAAAAATTAATCGTCATAAAAGAGTAGAAATATATTTCATATTATCATATGAGAAAGCCTTGGGCAAAAGAGTGTTTGGCCAAATAGATTGTCAGTAATGTTATGCCAATGGTGGTGGTGATGTACCAATTCCCTCCCAAGTTCATGCCGCAAAAATTAACATCCACTTATATCTCATGTAAGAAAATGTTTATCGTAATTTTTCTTGTTCCATGATAAGAATAAGCCACATATTTTGCCATGTATTAATTATTAAAATTACTTTAGATCATATACATTGGAGCTATCTTACTTGAATGCTTAAATGAGTCCCTCTTACACACATCATTCATTTAATATGGTATAATTTTTTTTTAACTCAAAATACGTAATAAATACTCAATTTCTCCAACCCAGGGCACCTTAATTTTTTTTTTACTATTATTGTAACAGCCCGGTGGGCCCCTCGCAAGGCACTGCACCCACCGCACTACCATACTAGTGTTTTTGCCTCCCGTGGGAATCGAACCTAGTACCTGGGGATAAGTACTACTTCAATGCATTCCCACTACCAATTGAGCTACTAGCTCAATTGGTAGTAGGAATGCATTGAAGTAGTACTTATCTCCAGGTACTAGGTTCGATTCCCACGGGAGGCAAAAACACTAGTATGGTGAGGGGGCTAGTGATTAAGCTTGTGAGTAACAGTGCAGTGCGGTGGGTGCAGTGCCTTGCGAGGGGAGTAGTAACTCGTAACAGTGGGTGCAGTGCCTTGCGAGGGGAGTAGTAACTCGTAACAGTGGGTGCAGTGCCTTGCGAGGGGAGTAGTAACTCTAAATCATGATTTCAACAGTTCGCAATACCCTCGTGAGTTTTTTGTCACTGGCAATAGCATCACTGTTATTTTATTAAAATTTAATGTCATATGCCCACAAAAAATAAAGAGAGATAATCATCATTATTTTTAAGCACCCAAAAATATAAGTGGTCAGGCTAGTGTAGAAAACTCCATTGGCTGGTTATAGTGATGAGCATAGAAAACATAGTGGGGGTGAGTGTTAATGTCCATTTTAAATAAATGCACAAAAGTAGGGGATGAGATTGTCTCCTGTGGTTTTCTCTCATGTGTAATCCAGACCCTTCATTAAATAAGTGAGATAATGTGTTTGTAATATCAAAAAAGGAGAGAGAGTGTGATTAAAGGTGGATAGTGGGACACTTCAGAAAACAGGAGGGATCTCCACCGGAGAGGATCCACTCCCCAAAAGTAGTTAAATCTGCACTGCAAAGCTTGTGTGGTAGGTACTGGTGTTGTCTCCAAGAGTTATCTAACCTTCTGTGCTGGTCATTTGAAAAGAAAAAATAAACTTGTGTGTATTTGGCATCCATGCACCATAGTTACAATCTCCGAAGTTCGTGGTATATTTTTTCACGATGATCATAGTCCTATACATACTAGGTACACTAGCATGTGAAACTCATACTTTATTTAATGAATGATAGATAGACATCTTAATGTGTACACCTTTTGTACCACTGTGAAAAATTTCAGTTAATTAAATATGGTATGTGTGACCATATTTTTTAAGTTGTGTGACCACTAGTTTTCCAGAATTTATTTGGTTAACAAAGTGGAAAAGAATTTATTAAGTTGATGTTCTATGCTGTGAGGGTTTTTAGTAATTTTATTTCAGTTACTTTAAAAATAAGGTATGATAAGAAATATAACTCAGCCTAATTTCAAACCTAACTATGACTAATATATTTTCAACCACAACTAAGTCATATGATGAAGTCCATATATAAACAAGAGATATCCAACACAATTTTTTTCCTTCTCATTCAAACATACATCAGTGCACTAGCTACATGATATCCGGTTCTAGCCATAAGATACCAGGCTACCAGCACATGCAAACATACACAACATGATTGGAACTAACTAGTTTTATTTGAGATACAAAGATATTTGCACATCACATTTCTCAATACAAAACATAGACAACTTAAAATGTAAGACCAGTTTAAACATGAGGGTTCCATGAAGTTGGAAAATCCTCATATTTCGAACATGGTTTTAGCATGAAGTTATTGAATGAGATATGATGTGCAAAGCTAGTTAGCATTTACATGACACAAGGATGATCATCAAATCGATTAGGTACCCAAGCAGCAGCCTTATTGCCGATGAAATGGCAAACAGGAACGGTTCCAGGATCGACCTTGAGAGCTTCATAGAGAAGCTCAGGATTCATACCTCTTGTATCATGGTGGCAAACTGTTAATGCATTAACTTTAGTTCCATCAGAGGCTGCCAATGAGACCATGTAAGCGGTTGTTGCTTGCACTTGGTGGCAGTTGAATACAACTTTTTCGAAATTCAGTCTATGACACATCACTGCATTGTCTCCAACTCTTTTCACTTCTTCAACCACATATCTATATAATATAAATTTACCACCTATTCCAAGGCCTCTTCTCTTCTTTTCTTGACAAGTGTCACCATTTTTAAAGGTTTTAGAGTTTCATTCAACCAACGACATGTGGCGCTCTAATCTTCTTCTATTCTAATTTTTATTTATGGAAATGTTATAATTCAATGTTTTTTTTGGAAGACCACTTAATTAGTGTTATTATATGTTATTTTTTTTATGGAAATGTTACTATATTATTTGTCTAATCGTGCAATGTAGTGTTTAGTTATCATATATTTTATAGTTGGTATTAAGGAATGAAATACATGCAGATTAAATAAAAAATATCGTTGAATATAAAAGGTTAACCCACGCTGATATTTATCCTTGTGCCAAAAATATGAAAATTGTTTTATCCCTGTGCCAAGTATAGTGACCGTGATCCGCCTTATTTTTTTTTTTAATAAATTTCGTTGAATATTTATTTTAGGAGAGAAAAAAAAATCGGATACTTTATTTTAGGACAAATTTTTTTTTGGAATTTGAGGTATTTAATTGGCATTATGATATGAAAAAAGAGTTTAATGAGCATATATGATCGGTATAAATTAGCTTTACATAAACTGACACCCCATTACACTAATTTCTTCCTCCATATTTTATTGTCAATCTAAAAACACAATTATAAAAGTGGCACGATATAGTGATATACCAAAAAAAATTGGATACTTTATTTTTAGGACGGAATTTTTTTTGGAATTTGAGGTATTTAATTGGAATTAAAATTATAAATGGGTGATTGGCAACAAATATGAAAACATGATTTCAGTTGATTTTATTTAATGGACTTGCTAAAATAAACACTAAACCTTACCTAAAAAAAATAGCCTTAAACCAAAAAAAAAAAAATCGGAATTGCTTAATAGCTAAAAAAAATAATATTTCAAGACCTTTCCTCTAAAATCGCAAAAACCATTAAACAAATTGAATCACGTAAAATTCATATTCCTATTTAGCACGCTGATATTTATCCCTGTGCCAAAAATATATATCATTATGCTTGGATCATTACATATATTATAATAAAAAAAAAACACATAGTCAGAAGAAGAAAAAAATGGCCTCTATTTTTACGATATTTTTAAATGATTATGTTAAATATATATGTCAAAATCACTTCAAACTTAGCATAGGAGATTTCATAAAAAAAAAAACTTAGAATAGGACACTTTTTTATGATACGCTTTTAATGGCTATTAAAATAATTTATGGACATTAAAATTGATTCATGACCAAATAATTTTGTAAATGAATACCCTATATAGAACAATTGTTTTTTAAGAATGTTAAAAAAATAATGTTATTATACCAAATTACGGTGTGAAACAAGTCTATAAATTAGAAATTTGGATTAGCATAATTTCACATCACAATTCACAACTCTTATCCCCCGTTTTTTTTCCTATATCACTCTTTCTTTTTCTTTCTATTTTGTTTAGTTTATTATTCTTTGTTCTTCATTTTTTTTTACTTTGATATCAATGCTACAAGATTTATATTTCTTTTATGTTGTGATATCAATGCTACAAGATTTATATTTCTTTTATGTTGTGATTTTGATAATTCAAATGTTCACACAAAGATTGTTTAGTTTTTTTATTCTTTTTTCTTCATATTTTTTTCATTGATGTCAATGTTTCAAGAGTAATATTTCCTTCATGCTGCGATTTTGATGAATCAAACGTTCACAACATAATAATAGTTTCTTCGTCTCTCCTATAAAAAAAATCTTCATCTCTCCTTTAATTTTTTTCCAGTGACTTATTTTATTCTTCCTTATGTTTTTATGACATTGTTTATGCTTTTTTGTTTTCTTTATTATTCTGTTTAAATTTATGGATGGTTCATAAATGAATACTATATATTATTTTTTTTTACTTTTGTGGTTCTGATGCATACAGGTGATTTGAATCAAGAAATCACGAACAAGTACAAAAAAATAAGAATATTGAGATATTATTTTATAGATGAAACCGATTATATGGTGGTTGAGTTCAAGACAACATATTCTTCACGCGAGGGCCTAGAGGAAAAATTAGATGACATTATGACAAACTTTGAGATTCCAAAAAAAAAAATAGTCGTTCATAGAAAATATGTCTCATATACAAAGAAGAATTGTATAATTTTTTGTTATAATTTATATGTAATCGAACTGAAAATGGAACAAATGAGTATTATATTGATGAAATTAGTTAATAAATTAATTATCATTTTAATGATTTTTACTACAATTAGTTTATAATGGAGTTTATCATTTTCTCCATTTTTTAAAGTCGGTTTAGTCAAAATAAAAATAAACATCATGCACACACACTATCAAATGGCAACACCCAAGTTTCAATTCCAAACCAGCAATCTCATGTCCTCTTTTCTTTGGTAAATTGTATATTCGTTTATTGCTTACAAATTTTAGTATTTATTTGTTATGATTTTATTTCAATAATTTCTTTAAAAAATTATTTTTCATTATGTAGTTGACAAAGAAAGTTATGACCATTTGTTTACTGGACCATAATCAATAGCAATATTTTTTTTTTGTTGAGGGAAGTAATAATCTTAATTGACATATTTAATTTATCCATCACAACACCATATATGTTGTAATGTAAATGGTAATTAATAAAAAAATAAAAAAATATTAATTGATTTATATAGTTACAGCTCATTTAGTCATTTTCACAAAAGAGTAGAGAGAAAACTCTTTTTTCGAGAAAAATTTAAGACTATCATGAAATAAACCTTTTTTATTTTGTAGTGCCATGAAATAAACCTTTGACCAAATAATTAAGGAGTTTATATTTTATGTTTATAAATTATGAAAATTTGAGACATTATTATTTTTTAATTAAGACAGATATCTCTAAGGATCAACAATATTTTGAATGTAATTAATTTGGTATAAACTTTCTAATTAAGTGATCGCATTGTAATATTTGAAATAAACATTGTAATATTTTGAATGAAAGTACAAACTTTCTAAATAGGCTATCTTTTTTTTTTTTTTGTTTTTTTCACGACATTTGATTCCAAAGACTTGGGAGAAATAAAATAGTTCAAGTGATTGTTATTAGTTGTTGTGTATGCTTATAGCAAGGGATCTTGACTTCCGCGTGAATACAATATAAAAAATTGTTAGTAAGTACCTCTAAATAACCTTTAAATAAGCATAAAAAAAAATCCTTTTTTGTTCTTTCAAAAATTAAACACATACTTTAATTGTATTAATTATAAATGATTTGTTGAAACTTTGACATGCTACAATCAGAGCTATCTTAAAAAAGAAATTCACTGAGTTCTTTAAATTATTTGAGAATATAAAACAATTTTTCCGTTTTCCATAGTCAATCACCTTTAAATGACTTTTAAACCATCATAAAAAAAAAATCCTCTTTTATTTTTTAAAAAATAAAACCCATGAATTAATTGCATTAAAGGTAAACAATTGTAGAAATTTGAAATGCTTTAATCAAGTCAATCACAAAAAACAAATTCAAGGAATATTTTAAATCAAGCAATAATAAATAGGTATGTCTCATTCTCTTAGTTGTGTTTATTCTTGACCCTCATCTGAATCTTCAATACATGTTTCTGCTATTCTTGGTAAACAATAGATCATTAAACCATATTTTAAATAAAAAAATAAATCAAACCAAGCAAGTTCTTGGTAATCAAGAGAATCAATCAAATTATGAACTTCATACTGATAAAAAAATTGGAAAAAATAACTTATTTGATATTATGTGGTTGCTAATTTAAAGTTTAACAGAAAAACAATGGCCACCCTTAAATTTAAAATGAAAGTTAATGATAAGCTAATTAATTAGTTGTTGAAATTTCTATTATACTTATAAATGATTATTATAGTTTTTTATTTACAAGAATTTCCATTTTTAGTGTTTTTATTATGAATTTTTTTATTATAGAAATCATTAAAAGGAAATTATTTCTATTATCCTAATGTGCATTAAATCGAAATTAAAAAATATATTTTATCAGAAGAAAAATGAATAAAATTGGATATTTAAAGGTTTTGAGTTTTTTTTTTTGATATAAAAAGGTTTTGAGTTTTAATATGAAAAATAATACATAATAAAAGAGAGTACAATGGCCACTCTAACTCATATTATACCAAGCAAACAATTCTTTTTCCTAAAAAATAAAATAAAAATATACCTGTTTTTCTCCTGTTTTTTTTTTTTTTTAGTAAAAGTGGGATGGGCACTTTCAATATGTCATTGTTTTTTAATTAACTGAATAGAGTTCCATTGATGAGGGAAATAAGATATATCAATGTAAATGACCACTAACATAGGAAATAGAATCATTCAATTCATTCGTCGTCTAATTAAAAAAAATCATTCAAAAAAAATTAAATTTAAGCAAATATAATTTTATGATCGTTATGGGTATGAAAAAAATTAATTATCAATGACGAGATCTATTTCAAAATAAGCAAACATGCTTTTGTATCCACGCCTACATGTGTTCACATGATGGGTCGGTTTTCATTGTAATCTATTACTTGATGCAATAGAAAATACACAAGTTCCAAATCAACCATACTACTTTAAACTTCTTAACATGTGCAAATTTATACATGATATAAAAACTCTTTAATTAAATGTTATAAAAATTTCAAGACTTGGACTAGATTCTACTGTTTAAAATTTGAACACTTGAATTTAATTGAAACACTTTGAATCTTTATGGCATGGACCAAGTATATAATAGTGTGAACATTAGGTCAGTGCCTAGAAGAAACGTGTTGTATAGCTCAAGTACAATGTTAAATGAGCAAAGGTGGATACATCGATGCCTGAATGAAGTAAAAAATAAGGAAGGGTCCCACACCTTTGTGAACAAGTGTGGGTAAAGAAGTTAGTTCATGAGAGTATGATCTGTTTTTGAACATGGAATAAAGGCACCCTTACTTGAACATATATGGAAATCATTGACGTTATGACTAGGAGGAAGATTAATTTTATGTGCCAACAAGAAACTAAGTGGGTGGGTGAAAAGGTGAAAGAATTAGATAGTTCAGTATTTAAGCATTGTTAAACTGGAATAGTTAGATCGAGAAATGGTGTAGACATTATTGAGGATAAGAATGAAAAAAAGATATTGTGAATGTAAAGAGGATAGGAGATTGGATTGTAGCCCACAAATTTGTAGTTTAACAAGACATCTTTAATTTATTTTTTTGAAAGGAAATAAGACATCTTTAATGTTATTAGTGTTTACTCACCTTAGGTATGTTTGGAAGAATATCCTAAAGTAAAATTTTGGAAGGATTTGAAAGGCTTAATTCAAGATATACCACAATAAGAATATCTTTCTAGGAAGGGATCTAAATGAGCATGTAAGGAGTGTTTGATAATTTTGAAGGCGTGAATGAGGGTATAGCCTTGGGGAGAAAAATGCATTCGGTAAATCCATCCTAGATTTTGTGTTGTCTTTTAATCTTACTTTATGAAAAGAAAAGGGAATATCATTACATACAAGAGTGAGATATCATGTTCTCAGATAGATTTATTTCTTATTGGGAATTCTGACATAAATATTTGTTTAGACTTACAGTTTTACCTAGAGAGAGTTTGATTATCCAACATATAATATTGGTTATGGATGTAAGGGTTAAGAGAAGAGCGAAGATGAGATGTCATGATTGAGATACAAGGATCAAGTCGTGGCATTTAAAGGATGAAAAACATAATGTTTTCCTACAAAAGATTTTAAAGGAAGGTTGTGCAAAATTACATAGAAGCGAAAATAATATGTGGAACAAGATGATATATGTGATTAGCAAAGCAGCAAAAGAGACACTAGGAGAATTAATAGATTTTGAACCTAGCTAGGAGTAAAGAATCTTGGTGGAACCAAAATGTTCAGATTAAAGTGAAAATCAAAAGAGAATGTTTTAAAGTGTGGCATAGGTTCAAAAGTACATATTTAGGAAAATTATAAGAGAGCTAAGAAAGGGAGGCATTGAACGCAGCAAGATCACAAGCTTTTGATGAGTTATACCAATTCTTACATGCCAATGAGGGAGAAAAGTTTATATATTATTACTACGGGACAAAAAAGTAGGAAAAGATATATGGATCAAGTGAAGTTTATTATAATGGAAAAGAGTAATTTTATTGTTCAGGAAAGAGATATAAAGGGTAAATGGAAGTAGTATTTTCAAAACTTATTTAATGAATGTTATGAGATATATATTATCATACTTGAACATGATAGGCATTAGAGAGGAGGATAGAAACTATAACTATTCTCATCAGATTCAAGAACACAAGTTAAAAGAAGTGTTGAAATGGGAAAACACCCAATACCACATTTGATATCAAACAGACCTCTCCATAAGGTAATCAGTCAATTTTAAACTATGGTAATGATTACAGTGATTAAAAGTTCAAAAATATCTCAAAAGTAGGGATAATATTTAGAGACTTGCATGTTACATATCAATATATTTCTACATTTGATACGGGTTCGTAGTGAGTATCTATATCTCTATTATCCGCACCATATCCGTATTTTGAAATTGTGGAAAATCCAAAGCCAGTTAAAGGAGAAAACCCGTCAAATCGAGATGAGTTCAGACGGGTATCCGTGTGAACAGGTTTTATTGCCATGTCTAAGTTTCACAAGCCAATCATAATAGGAACATGAGCTACCATGGATCTTATCAAAAAACCATTTTTAAAAAGTGAATTTGACAATAGTAAATGTAAATTTTTTTTTTTGTTTGAAATGTCAATGTAAAATATTCTTGGTGCAAATATCATTATGTTGGAGAGATTGAAACAATTGTCCTTTATTTTAATGATCGACAAATGTTAGTAATTTGTTGTTAGATTAATCTTTACTCTTTCGTTTCAGTTTGACCACAATATCTCAAACTTCTTATTCCTTAACTCAAACCATTTGAACTATTCAACCCCTTGAAACAATTTATTAGTTAGGATAAAGATACTAATTTAAAATAAAATATAGTTGTAAACTACATATACTTTATATTTGTAAAAGCAAATATCTTAATAAAACTATATAATATTTTTTACAAAAATTACACAAAATTACGAGTTCTATTTTTTTGTAAAAAAAACTTTACAATTTATACTAAAGTTACTTTAAATTTATACTGATTTATATATCAAATAACTTAAATATTCACTAACTTTGTGTAGATTGATATTCAATTTAAAATATATATATATATATATATATATATATAGTTAAACTTAAATAAATACGTAAATTGTTCGAGTAAATAAAATAAGTACGTTAATTTCCGTTGCATTGCATATATTCTCTTACTATCATTTTTAGTTTTTATGACAAAGACAGAAATGAAAATAGGCATGTTTCAAGAACTAATGATATTTTTTTTTAAGGCTAGAACATGTTGTAATTGTCATTGATGAGAATTAGAACAAATGGCGTGTCATTATGAAACTTTAAAAGGAAAAGCTGCACTTAAAATGCATTAAGAGGTAACATAAAACTTCAAAGTAAAAACATGTCTCCACTGAGATACGCTTTGTTAGTGTTGTCTCCACTGCACTTCTCTTTGCGTACTCCTTTGTTGTTGTTTTTGAAGCAACACAAGTCAAAATTACTTGGAATTCTGTGACAACGAGTTTAGTATCAGGGTGCAAATGACATGGACGAGGCAATTATTTTTATAAAAGTTTCTTAGACAAATAATTTAATTCAAATGGTTCTGAGATCAATTATCTCTCTTTTACTCAAAATGAAAAGCTTATGCAAAGGAAGTGGAGAGAAACTACTCATGTTATTGTTGAAGATGTGAAGAAAAACAGTACTTCACTAATAAAAAAATAGGGAAAAGGGTGTTACATTTGAAGACTATTAACATTAAGAAATTTAGCACATTCCAACCTTGATGACAAGGTTGTTTTTGAGGGGTATGTTTTTTAGGATATAGTAAAGGCTGATTAGAGTAGTTTAAGTAGTTAAGAGATACTTTTTTAGGATATAATAAAGAACAAACTAAGAGTTACTAACTCTACGATACCATTCAACATTTTCCATATTTTTTAAGCTGATATGTTTAAATATAAAAGATTCTCATATAAAGCTAATATTTTTTCTTTCTCTTCAACATGCACACATATGCATGCAAGGGTGTTAATATTAATTTCGTGACTTTACATTTAATATGAAGATCTGCATATCGGTGACGATGACTTGAAGAACCTGTGTTTGATTCAAATTGAAATGCTGCTTCAGGAAAATAGACAGTCGCTTACTGAGTTCAAATCTATGCCCAGGCCAAACGCAGCAGACATTCCAACTTTCACAAACAAGCTTATCGTTGATGAGCTAAGTTACAACAAAGATGAATTGGAAAAGACACACGCTGATATGTTACTTATGCTGACTGATGAACAAAGATGCGTGCATGACAAGATCATGGAGTCTGTTTGTTCTGAGACGGTGGTTTTTTTTTCTTATATGGTTACGGTGGTACTGGAAAAACCTTTATATGGAAAACATTGTCGGCTGCTGTTAGATCGAAGGGGTTAATTTTATTGAATGCTGCATCCAGCGGTATAACGGCTCTTCTATTACCAGGTGGAAGAACCGCGCACTCGATGCTGACAGTCCCTATTGAGATTAATGAGGCATCATCGCTTACGATGGAAAAGGATAGTCCTAGGGCAGACCTTGTGCGTGCTGCAAAGTTGATAATTTGGGATGAGATTCCTATGATGCACCAATGGTGTTTCGAGGCAGTTGACCGATCATTGCGTGATATCATGTCCAAGAATGATCCCCTAAACACACTTAAACCTTTTGGTGGAATGACAATAGTTTTGGGTGGTGATTTTAGGTAGATATTGCCTGTTGTCCGAGGAGGAACGAGGCCAGATATTGTTGATGCCTCAGTCAATTCGTCAAAGTTATGGGCTTATTGTAATGTGTTGAGGCTTACTGTTCATATGAGATTGGGTGCATCTTTGATACCTGCAGAGCAGGAAGAAATTGCTAATTTTGGCAAATGGATACTCTCAATTGGAGACGGTAACGATGTTTCATATGAGAATGGTGAAATGAAGGTAGAAATTCCTGAAGATTTGCTGATATCGGACACAACAAATCCATTGATGTCACTTATAGACTTTGTGTATCCCGATCTGAATGATAACCTTGGTGACCAGGTATTTTTCCAAGAAAGGGGAATACTCGCACCGACGCTTGATTCAGTTCAGCATGTTAACGAATATATGATGTCGCTGATTCCAGGTGAAGAGAAAGAGTATTTAAGCTCTGATTATGTTTGTCGATCGGGTGAAAATTCTGATGTCCAAAGCGAGTGGTTCACAACCGAATTTCTTAATGGTATTAACAGCTCTGGAATTCCAAATCACCGGTTGAAACTAAAGGTGGGATGTCCAGTTATGCTGATGAGAAACATCGATCAGGCTAATGGACTGTGTAATGGTACGAGGCTGACAGTTACACATCTAGGGAAGAGCACGATAGCTGCTACCGTAATTACAGGAAAAAGGGCAGGTACCAGGGTATTCATTCCCAGGATGAATCTTATTCCGAGTGATCCAGGACTACCCTTCAAATTCAGGCGCAAACAATATCCATTAACGCTTTGTTTTGCAATGACAATAAATAAAAGCCAGGGTCAATCTTTATCTCGAGTGGGGTTTTTTCTTCCTAAGCCCGTCTTCACGCATGGACAACTTTATGTCGATGTCTCTCGAGTTATTTCTAGAAAAGGTTTGAAGATGCTCATCCTAGATGAAGATAATAATGTTTGCAAGGAGACCACAAATGTTGTGTATCGTGAAGTTTTTCAAAAAGTATGATCCTTGGTTTTGTTTTAGAATTATTGTTGCTATAATTTAGAAAACTAAAGTTGCGTATTGTTTGGAAGTCGTTTTTTTTTAATTTCTTTGTAAGGCATACTGGTCATTACAGGGCATGCAATTTCTATATAAGCAGATCCTCCTGCCATTGAATTTTAATTGATGCATTTTTCAGGTGTAACAGTCCGCGGAACCTTTTTTTTACATCGTTGTTACCCTAAAATACAATATTTACATTAGACCATTGATTTTGTAAAAATTAAAAACAAATAACAATCGGCGTTTCTGTAGCCCAAACTGTGTTTATACACACCCGTAAAAAATTTAACGTTTGCATTTACCGACTAAGTGTATGCATGTGACACTAACTGTTATATAAAAAAATCTAACGTTTACTGAGATTAAGAATGGTCAACATCTTAAACTACAAATAATTAGTATAAGTATAACTCCAAATACTTTAATCGTTATGTGCAGTGTTTAGATATTCCAAAATGTATACAAAATAAACAAAATTAAGATGATTTTTTTCCATATCAAATTTAAATTACAACCACTTATAACATTAAGATAAAATAATATAAAATCTATACATTTGATAAAACAAAAGTTTTTTTATTTCCCGTGCTTGGCACGGGTCATTACACTAGTTGGTCTTGATTTTGGACAAAGTTACTTGAAATCGCCTTAATCTTTTTCGTTCCAAAATGCGAAATGACATGATCGATCATCGACTCCAAAGATGATACACAATGTTTGTGTTCTCCTTTAGCAGTTGGGCTGTTACAAAAGTCATCAAGACTTTGTCTCTCTTTATTTGCTAGCCATATGGAATCAGTGACACCTTGTCTTGGTTTTGTGACACATTCACATCAAATGGAAAAATAAAAAAAAAATAAAACTAAATGATGTTGATTGATGTGATCTAATTATTTTAATTTTAAATTTTTTCAAGCGTGTCCAACTATTTATCATTTATGGTTGTATCTATAGAAGAGTTTCTCTCTTTGATGTATCGACCTCGTTGTGACAGTCAAGTAGTTTTACGGGGATGATATTTTATACGGAATCCCAAATTTGAATTCAATTCATCATATTTTTTTCTTTCTTATGTGTGTTTATTTAAGTATATGATAGCTATTAGGCCGATAAAAAAATAAAATAAAATACTTTACGTGTCTCTTAATATATATCATAACAAAAAAATCATTTCAATTTGTATATCGTTTTACAATGTCAATGAGATATTGATTTTACCTTTTCTTTTACACCTCTTATCATATTATATACCATTAATGAAGAGTATAACTTTACAAATTAACAACATTTTTTAATTTGTGTTCAATTGCTAAAGTTACAAATTTTTCACTGGAGGGTCGGAGGGAGTATCATTGTTGATAAATTTATATCAAGGTGACAGACTTAATCGAACTTACATGCTCCCAAGTGGTCGGTCTATTGGTTTGAGTTTCATGCCTCAAACCCTGCTCCTTGGCTTGAATTGGTAAAGGAGGTGCTTAGGAATCAAAAGACTAAATTAAACTTTAAGGCTAAAAAAGATTTTATATTAAAATGATTTAGAGTTTTTTAGAGGTTAAAAAAAATAAAAATAGTTTATTATCTATAAAAATCATTTTTTTAAAAATGAGTTTTTTTTTATTAAGTAACCTAGAGGTTGTAAATTCACATTTTTAAGGTGAATAAGTGGGGTGTCCGAGGTTCGAACCCCGACCTATGCATATACTCCCTCCGGTCACATTTATAAGCAACTTTTGCTTTTTTAGATTCATTAAATAAGTGACGTATCTAGACTATATTATGTTTTAGATACATCACTTATTTAATGAATCTTAAAAAGTAAAAGTTGCTTATAAATGTGACCAGAGGGAGTATTATACAATATCCCTATCAACTGAGTTAAACCCACGAGAACAAAAAAACACGAGTTTTAACTTGTACATGTGTTATTGTTTTTGAAAAAAAAAAAGATCTTGGGAAAATTAATCCTAATAGCTTTTTATTTTAGAGTCAAAATAAATTTTTATGAGAAAATAGTTTTTTTTAAAATCCTAAACAAACACTTAAAAAAGACAAAAATTATTTTGTTTAAAAAAAATCCGAAACAAAAGGACCATAAATGTTAAAGTGGCAGCTGTGAATACATACTCTGTTTGAGAAATATTGTAGGATAAAGTTTTTTTTTTGACAAGTATAAAATTATATAAAGTTATATGATAACACATTTGATTGAATTTAAAGGTTTAAATTTAGTAAAATAAACGGTTGAACTAATTGATAAATATAAAATGATATAAAGATTTAATAGGTCAAATGCATCTAAAGGTCCTTTAAGTTTTTTGTTTTTCTCAAAGTGAGCCTTTAAGTTTCAAAAGTCTCAAACAAGTCCTTTAAGTTTCAAAAGTCCCAAACAACTCCTTTTAGTTTTTGAATCGTTTCAAACAAGTCATTTTAGAGGATGATGGTGATGATTCAGATGATAGCAACAAAGAGCATTATTGTAAAAAAAAAAAAGGCAACATGATAGGAATGAAATTGGTGCGATGCATTTTTTTTAGTATTAAAAAAGTTTACAAAATATTCCTTCAAAAAATAAAGTGTACAAAATATTGTTAAAAAAAGGCATGAAATTGGTGCGATGCATTTTTTTAGTATTAAATAAGTGTACATTAAATAAATGTACAAAATATTGTCAAAAAAGGCATGAAATTTGTGAGATGCATTTTTTTTAGTATTAAATAAGTGGACAAAATATTGTCAAAATAAAAGGCAAGAGGATAGGAATGAAATTGGTGCGATGCATATTTTTAGATGAAATTTGTTAGGTAAATTACCGCTAATCTAATACAGCAAATGACAGGGAAAATATTAGGTTAAGTTGCTGCGGACTTAACAAAATTAATAAATAAGGATATATATATTCCAATGAAGTTAATGAGGGACAAAATGATAAGTATATTTATAAGTTACAATGTTGATTGAAGTAACATCTCAAAATACACTATAAATTTGTGTCATGACACAAATTAATGTCACAAATTCACAAGAGAATGACATTTACCAAACAGTTATAAACAAATAGAAGTATTTTTTATACATTTAGAAATTACAGTATTTTTTTGAAAGATAGAAACTACAGTATTTTTATATATTTGCTTTCTAAACAAACGATCATTGTTGTTATATATCAAATATCTATTTATCGACTTTTGTATTTTTAAAAATATAATTTCATAAGAAAAATATAATGTCAATGTTTATAAGTAATATACTAAATTTTTACATTTTATCGTAAAAAAATTCAACATTCACTATTATGAATAATAAAATTTCACAAAAAGTTAAATTTATTTCATTGACATTTTAAAAAATAATTTTTAGTTACTATAATTCCATTTTACCTTCTTAAAAAAAAGTTACTATAATTTATTCAGTAACATGAAGTAGTTTTTTTTTCAAAAAAATCTCATTTGATAATTGATTTAAAAACTTAATATACCGGTACATGTCCAATTGATGCATGTACCGTGGTGTTTTTCGAGGAATCATATATTTTGATGCTGTTTATGTACACTATTTCACACTAGCGTTACACGGACATTTAGTGTTCATTTGTCTACTCTTTTTATTACGCTAACATGTGTAAATTATGAACAATATTTTTTTTTATAAGATTTAAATTTTCATTAAAACTATATGTATAGATATTTGTGACGTTTAAACTCTTGTCCTACAATCGATATATCATTATTGTAGGAGCACGTGTTTATGAATATAATTGGAATAACGAAAAATCTAACCCAAAATCTCTCATTCCCCTGCATATTATTGTTATAGATAATATTGTTCCTATTATAGTAAGGTTGTTCCTATTTTAATGATATTTAACTATTTTTTAATTAATAATTTAAGTGATATTATAAAAAGGATAAATAATGAAAAATATTTTAAATGAAAGGTAAAACTGAAATGGGAAAAAAATCAGCCAAAATTTATGTATTTTTCTTGGGGTTAAATATGATTTTAGTCCCTACAAAATCATGAATTTTTAAGTTTAGTCTCTATAAAATTTTAATGGTAATTTTAATCCTTCAAAATATTGTAGTTTGTAAAAATAGTCCATATTTTGAAAACTTTTTACAAAAAAATGGATATTTTTAGTCCTCCAAAATAGTCCCTATAAAATGCAAATAGAGACCAAAAGTAAATAAAAAATTTGTAGAGACTAACTTAAAAACTTGTAATTTTATAGAGACTAAAAACATATTTAACCAATTTTTCTTTTATATATAGTACAGATGTACATTTCTAAAATCTTCGAGTAAAGTCTCATAATTTGACTATTTTTTCATTAAATATGATTTATTATTGTTTCTTTTATTAAATTACGCTAATGATACTATTAAATATCATTTGGGTCCATAGCTCAGTGGTAAAGCATTTGACTGCAGATCAAGAGGTCACCCTTCGTTCGAACCCGGTTGGGCCCTTTTAAAAAATTCATTTTTGTTATAACAATTTCGACAAAAAAAAAAGTTATAACGTGTAAATCGTGGAAATTTTTTTAAAAAATTCAAAAATTAATAATGGAATATTCAGATCTACATGGTTTTTTAAGGACAATTTGAAAAAAAATATTTACATGTTTTCAAAATAAATATGTAACCAAAAACATAAATCAAAACTGCTAATTTGTGAGGAACAACAAAAACAGCATCTAAAAAAAAAGCAAAAATCTTGCTACATAACCAATCGAATTATTCGGCTATAGCTTCCTACAAAAGATTTGCTTTTACATGTATTGTATCTCTTTTTTGACAAAAATTACTTGTTTTTGACAAAAATACTTGTTTTTTTTGCTGTAAAACAAGTTTATTCATTCACCCAAAATAGTAATGTATTCATTAGCTAAAACAAATATCAATCATTACAAGTCAACCATATTATCTGAAGACCATTTTACTCAATTTGTTTATTCTACAGAAGGTTCAAAACGACGACGTTCATTTTTAAAGCTAATATGGCTTTGTTGTGTTTCAATATAGTGAACAGAAAAGAATATCAGACTCTTTAACAATAAATCTAAATCTATTCCAAAGTTGATGGATAAAGTGAAAGTTTTTACCTATTGGTGGCTGAAAGTTCAAAATATTAATTTTCATTTTGGTCATTTAATGTGGTTGAAACATCCCTATGCTTGTGTTGGTCTTGACTGAAATATTCTGTTTTTTCTTTCGGTTCCATGATGTAACACTGTTTTGCTCAATCTTACACACCTTGTGTTAGGGAGGAGACTTGTTTTTATGTGGTAATATATTTCATTTTGTCATGTTAGAAAAAAAATATTGACACTTTGAAACACCTTATGTGTTAATCTCTTGTTTTCTTTTCTTTTTACACGCAGAAAAATACGTGACATAAATTTTTTAATATTCTAACATCATTTTTCTTACACATAGGTTGGACATAAATGTGTTGGATCATTCCCTATCTACATTTTAGATCAACATAAATAGCCAAACAAATCAAATCTTGAACATCATATACACTTTAAGAGGTAAGAAATAAAAAAAAGGAGCTATCAAACCAATATCTAAAACCTAACACATAAACTAATTTGTTCCACTAAACTAATTTCTTCCGCATTTGATCATTGACGAAGGAGAAGGGATCTATGATTTAATATTGATAGTTTCTTTTTTTGTTGACATTTGCAGGAACAAATCAACTATATGTTGTCTCGGATTCGGCCAAGCTCACCGCATGTCTATAGTCCATTTATTTGATGGGTAGGATGCAGCAATTGGTGGCAGACATCAATTCTTCGCACAAAATACTATTCCAAAATGTTTAACAATATTGAGACTTTCAAACAAACACGGATTTAGATCCTCTACCTATCTCTCTTGATTTACTTTCTCTCACTTCTTTTTCCCTCGCCTAAAGTCACTCTATTGTTCCCTCCCAAAAGATAGAGAATCCTTGTCCAACAAACACCATGGGTGCAAACATGAAACAACTTAATCTGAGGCACAAAATGCAAGAATTGACATAACAATGTAAGAGCGTAAACCAAGAGATAATAATAACAAACCACAAAATTTTCACTGTGGCTTAGTTAGTGGCCGGTACATGCCCATAATTACATGTGGGGCAGACACCCAACCGGCAGAGTGGACATAGATTAAGTGCCGTGAAGAATGTTTCGCAAGCATACTCCAACTGCGGGGGAGAAGAGCCTCCATTAAAGAAGTAAAAAGGTCTCTTAAAGACTGGAGGGACATAACCCTAATATGAGACGACGACCCATATGAAAAATGCTAGTGATAGAGAGGATGTTCTCTAGCTAATGGAATATTTGTTCCATGTGCATTATTTATTACTCCTGCAAAAAAATAACACCTAAACAATTTCATATGAAATATTTTCCAGCACAGAACATGTAGAAAACTACCAGGAGATTATGCCTATATCCAAGTTAGGCAACATAGAATCACAGTTCTTAAATAAAACTTAATTGTCAGTGATACAGTATCGATTGTGAATAACATCTTCCATACGTAAGGAAAATGCACAAATGTAAACAGTAAATACTCGAGGGAGATGATTAAACTTCAGCAACAAAGCATACATTTAAAATACATAGAAGCTTTACATATAAGCTTAAAATTGAACATGAGAGTTGTTCCAACAAAACACTAATCTTTGGTCACCTCAGTTGTCTTCTCAGGTTCATCGATGCCCGATGAAGCTATAAGCGCTCCCACGTTCTCAGGTTCATCTATGTCGGGTAAAGCTACAAGCTTTTCCACCGGAACTTTGGAAACATCGCGGCGAACTCCAACATCGGAAACCAATCGGTTGACACAGTACATGCTGTAACCAACCGCAGCCAAGCCACTGAAACTAGTCATAATACGAAGTTGTGTAGAAATCACAGCTTTAGCTGCTGCCAAGCAAGATGCAGCTTGTCCACTACGGCCTACACTGATAAGCAGACCTGTTTTGCAGTAAATTGCAAAGTCTTCACAGTTATTATTGAAAACATTGTAACCGCCAAATCCATTTTCAGAAAGAAATGAAGCGCGGTGAAGGACATCTTCAGTTGGATCAGAAACTGCAAGGGTGCAGGTCCCGCCTCGTGCTTTGGCTAGAAAATATGCAGCAGAGACACCATACTCAAAGAGATATAGACTATCACCAGAGAGAAAACAGTCCAAACAGGAAAAGATGACACCACCAGTCTTATTTTGATCGCCGCATTTTGGGCATGGAGTGTCGGTAGCATTAGCAGGTAATGAACTGCAAAGGAAACGGTCCAACACGGTTCCTGTTCCGATTTCTTGCCCCCCTCCCCTCGTAAAGTGGAGCACCATTCCATCGCCAACATATATTCCTGTAATTTTGAACACAAGCAGTTGGCAAAACCAGTGTGACAAATTCAGCATCAAACACCACAGAAACAAGCATCACAGATTCCAACTCTATTTCAAGTTGAATTTTCCAAAATTAGAGTAATGAAGAGGACTAAAGGACTAATAAACGCAACAATATCAATGGTTTTCGAGTACCCAAATTTCGAGTATCAGAAGAGAAATGTCTCAACCTTACATGTAATTTTTTGACCAAAAAAAAAGCCTTGCAAAGCATTCAACCTCAACATTTTTGTCCCCATTGATGTTCAATACATACATTCCTAAATATCTATAGATTACGTAATGTGCAGCTAACAGTGCTAGTTTCCAGCTTAATTAAATATCAAATACAATATTGGGGCACAAACATCAATATCAAAACAAAGTGTGTGTTTACCTTGTATTTTTATCCATATGTAGATATATCAAAACAAAGTATGGGTTTACCTTGTATGCTTGTCCATATGTAGATACATATATCTTAAAACTTGAAAATCCTACTACCAAATAGTTCCATAGTTCAATCATATTTAAGGAACAAAAGCGCAATATAAAACAACAACGACTGAGAGAGATTCACCCACTATTGGTGATAGAGATGAATTGTTCACACACGGTTCACCAAATACCTCAACCAAACTTGCCAGATTATAAAGGACACGTAATTTCTATATCTTAATGTACAAGATGCAATTAAATCATAAGCATGAAATGCACGAGTCTAAGATTTCCTGCAGATTTCAAGACTTACTTTTCCTAGATACTATTTTTAAGCCACGTCGAAGTGGCCCCTAAGGGTCTATTTTGGAGTTAGGAGGGGAAAGGTGTGGAGGTGTTGAGAGGAAAGCAAGGAAGAAAGGGAAGGGAGGATAGTCCCCCACCTTACATAAGAGTTTATTTTTCTACATAGGACTAAAATCTTCAAATTTTGAGGAGCTCAAAAATGAATCCTCTCCCCTCCAAAAACTCTGGTTATGGAGAGTCTGTACTCATATCCCACACCTTTTCACCTCAAACCCCTCCAGTCTCCTTTTCTCGCTCAACTCTCGTACAAAACCTGAATATGGTTAGATTAGTGATATACGGTAGAATGAAGTGAAAAGGAATAAAATAGTCTAGTTAGATTTTAAAAAATGGATGGTATCTCATAATCATTACATTCCACTGAAAAATTAAACTGACAACAATTTATTTCATGAGGGTTAAACTTTCAAAACCTTGAGAAATAACTAGAATAAAAAACTTTCGTTATAAAGACTGGCATGCAGGTCCACTTTCTTGACAGAAGAAGTAATAGAAATTATAAAGTTTTATGCGATTATTTAAAAAAAAACAATTTGATTGAGTAAAGAATCATAAAAATTGAAAAACAAAATAGTTTAAATGAAAGTTAAAATTGAAAGAATAAATGGCAGTACCAAAACTTGGTATCCTCCTTATGTACAGAACAGTACAGTACAGTACAGGTATAGATGTTTAAAACTTATACCGATTTGATTTGATAAAGCAAAAATTATAAGATATTTCAAATGAAGGGTAAAATTGGAAGAAAATAAACTACACCAAAATTTGATATCCCCTTTACATATAGGTAGATAATGCCCAAATTAAATAAAGTTAGTAAAATAAACATGAGCACTAGGGCTTACAGGAATTTTCTTCCAGTTTCATTGGTGCTCTGCTGCTAACTGGTAAAAAATCATAAGTGCCACCAATGACTTGCAATTCCATGTAAAACAAATTTATAACACAAAATCCATCATCAAAAGAAATATCAAGTAATTTATGAGTTTTTTAAACTATAATGTGAACTTCTAATCTCAACCTGGTAGGACTTAACTCACAGGTTCCCCATCCCTACTCAATATAAAAGATCGGTATCTGTCAGAAATATGGGCTGTGAGGCTTGAGTAAATATCAAAACCACAAGGTTTAAGGCAATGTTTAAAAAACCGAACCAGACATCAAATTGACAAGGCATATAGGTCATGGTTCAACTGTTTTAAACTGCTTGAACCAGAACAAAACCACAATCGAAATGCTCAAACAACCAAACTTGTGGGTAGTACCGCGACTGAACCACTCATAACCAAACCGTGGACAGTACTGATTCACAGTTCAACCGATTGAACTGTCTAGTTCAGTTTTAAAACAGCATTTTATGGTGTCCGTACTAGCCTTATCATTTTCCTATCTCCTTTATAGAAGCCATGAGCGCAATGTAGCAATGAGCCAATGACACTTCATTGAAGATGTGTTCAGTATCTGACAAAGTTACACATAATCGTTTTAAAGAGTCTCAAAACTCGATGAGAGAAAGCCTAAAAATGTGTTTATATAATTGGTGGACAATTATCGCCTTACAAATCCGTTATGTAAGAGTTGAGTTAGACCCAATTCAAATTCTAAAATGTTATCCGGAATTAATTGGACCACCACTATCCAATTAATTGGACCACCATTAAAATGTTATCCAATTAATTCTAAAATCTGGCTCCTAACACCCACTTAAAATTAGTCATCTTTTTAGGCATGGCAAATGGTGGATAAAAAAGGACTTGTTTATTAAATTTGACCTTTAGATGCATTAGGCCTTAAATTTATTACCAGTGTGTCTATATGCCAGTGTCATATTCAAGTATGTGTCCGTGTCAGTGCTTGATAAACAAAGAGTTCTATCACAACAACAAAGCAATGAAACACCACAAAGCAAGAACCAGCTCTCCCTCTAAAATCTGGGGAGATCCAAAGGTTTCAAAATATAAGCATTGTTGTTATCTATCCCTCCCTGTATTTATCTCTATGATCACTAAATCTCCGACCAATTTTCCTTAACTCAACAACAACTATGTTATGTTACTTCAGCATGCTGAATTTCAAGTTAACTACAAACTATTGCGGTTAAATTACGCTATTAACCCGAACCAATGAAACAAAATTTTCCAACACAACAACAAAGCAATAAAACAACTAGACCACAAAGTTGACCATAAAAAATAAAAAAATACCATGATGAGCATAGATATATGCTTGTCTCCAAGTGTAGATGTGATCACCAGGATTGAGTTGTTCACGATTGATCTTATTGGAAAACAATCCCATTTTTGGTTTTCAGAAATGGAAATGGAAATGGAAATGGATTCTGATTATATTCCACACGGTGTAATGAAAGGAATAACAAAGCTTAAAAGGATAAAAGATTCTCCTTTCCTTTCCAAAACAAATAAGAGACTAGATAATTAATTTTCTTTCTGATCTGATCTTTATTTCATCCAATATTCAATACATATATAGCAATATGAGATAGTACAGACTAAAGCTATTACATATTCTAGATCCTTCTTAGCCAAACAGTAATGAAGAGTGGGGACTTTATTCTAGATCCTTCTTACTAGTGGACTAGGACTACCATTTGAGCCATTTGAGTGTCACATCACATATCCATTCAACCATTTGAGCCTTAGCCTAGTCCTCTTGGCCCGTGTCTGTGGAATAATTTCTTCCAAGTCCAATTCCTTCTCAACTTGTGCTTAAATCACCTCCTCATTAGGCTGAACTATTTCTTCTTCATACGTAACATGTAACTGTTAAGTTTTCATTTTTGATTGACTTGCCTTCAAAATAAAATAATATTAATATAGAATCTATGCTTTGGATTTTGTCCACTTTTGTTTTCTTTTTTAAAAGGAATAAACATCTTTGTATTTTGACCGAATGACACTTCTTTCGTTTTTTTAAGGGATTTTTTTTAACAAGCAAAAATGCTATATATTAACATTAACAAACAATCTCTTCGACATAAGATGTATTAAAGAGACCCCGGAAAATTTACAAAGTCAGCACTTAATACAAATATAAATCAGTTGATGCCCAAACATACAAGGAGGCTCGACCACCACATATGAATCCCAAAAACAAAGGTTGAAGCCACCATAAAGAATAAGACTTATTTTTTTTTAGGAAGACTTAACCTTTTCTAATAATTGAAACATGGTATTACTACTTAAAAAATGGGATCACAAATTACTACCATAAACATTGGATCATTTTTATTACTACTTAAATTATAAGTTCCTTTTACAAATTTCTTCAAAATATAAACCTCTTTCATTTTTTAAATCAAATATAAGCTTAATTGGCATGGTCAAACCCACCCTGATTTTGGCCAAGAATTCCCATTTTCACATGGTGTGGGTAGGGTTAGGAATAGGTCAGGCCGACCTACGAGGGCGTACAGCCCGACCTGCTATAGTTTGGTCTGGCCTGTTTAACATAGAGGTCCAGTCTTAGGCTTTATAAAAAGCATGTTTAATTAAATAGGTCAGGCTTAAGTTTTCAAAAAAACATGTTAAGCTTGATAGACCAGCCTATTACTATCTATCTATCTATCTATCTATCTATTAAAAAAATACTTTTTATATTAAAATAATTACATGCATTAAAAATAGAAACACTTTTTTCTCTAGCTATCGTTGCCGTAATAGGCTTTGTTGTTACATGCTTTTAAGTAGGCTTTAATGTTGTTAAAAATTGTTTGGAGTGAAATGGACTTTTAAGTATGCTTTAAGGCCCGTTTAGCCTATTTAGTAAGTCAAATGAACTATTTTGAACTAGGTTAATATTAGACCAAAGTTAGAATTCCAGGTAAAGCTATCTGTAAAATTAGTTTTCTAATTTACCCTTCATTTTATTACAAGTATCTTATATAAAACTAAGTTAATATTCTATTTTGTGTAAGCTTTGGCTAATTTTATTTTTATTTATTTTTAAAACAAGTCATGTGAGATACCATTTATTCTTTTGAGTTAAAAATAAAACAAACAACTTTTTTTTTTTTTTCGAGGGAATAAAACAAACAACTTATCTATAATTGTTTAGCCAGTTGTAATTTATATCCTAACAAGAATGGAATTTTTTCCAGCCAGAACATAGTCTTTTAAAAGCACATATATCAACAAGACCAAACACAATATTTTTTTCTCATTGCTTGTTCAAAAAAAAATATTTTTTTCTCATCATCATTTTAAAGCATACATTAACGTATTGACCATAGAATAAGCTACCAGCACATACAAAGGTACACCATATTCCAACTAGTTTTATTTAGTTTACATGGAATCTGATACCTGCACATCACAGTTCTCTAAACATATACTTTTCAAAACAAGCCCAATTTCAACATGAGGGTTCCATGAAGGTGAAAATCCTTAACTGTCAAGCATGATTTTAGGAACATTACTCTCCACGCTTCAAAAACTTCTCTTTTTCGCAGGTATCGTTGGCCGGATAACACTTAACTTCCGTTTGGCACTTTTTAGTTTGGTTCAATTACTTTTTAAATCGGTTTAAAAAGTCTCGAACGGTTGTTAACTGACAACGGGAGTATTTTGATCTTTTAGGGATGGTATGGAAAAAAATGAAAGCCTAGAGAGTTATTTTCTGATTGTAGCATGAAATTCTTGAAAGAGAGATATTGTGTACCCAACCAGTTAGCATCTATACGACACATGAATGGTCAACATGATGATTGAGTAACCAAACATTCAATATCCTCTTCATTTTTAACCCTCTCCATTTTTCCTATTGCTAATGTTTTGAGAATATAAATATAATAATGTGATGTTTGGTGGGTTAAATTATTTAACATGTATTTCAAAACTCTTCAAAACTGTAGTAATGAAGAGGAAAAATGAAGCGGATGACAACTCCAATAAAATGGCATTCAAGAATGGTTGAGGACTGACTTTGAATTCCATAAAGCAACTCATGATTCATATACCTCTTGCATCATCGTGACAAACTATTAATGTCTCAGCTTTCGTTCCATAGGGCCCACCAGTGAGACCATGTAAATGGTTGAGGCATGCACTTGGTGGAAATTGAAACAACATTTTCCAAATTTAATCTATGACACATCACAACTTTGTCTAACTCATTTCACTTCCTCCACCATATATTGGTCTTGATTTATGACAAAAGTACTTAAAATTGCCTTAATCTCTGCGGTTCCACAATATGAAATGACATGATCAATTACCGATTCCAAGGATGATACACAATGTTTGTGTTCTCTTGTAGTAGTTAGTTAGGTAAAAAGTCATCCAAGACTAATTTATCTTTATTTACTAGTCAGTCATATGGAATCTATGACACATTGTCTTGTTTTTGATAGAACGAGTGTTAGCCAAGATCATTTTTTTCTAAGGTAGAGGTCATGTTCAAAAAAGAGTGTAGAGTATTATTGGTTTTTTTTTTTGGAGAGGAATAAGAGTATTATTGGTTTATTTCTTGAGCTCTGGTCGATGATAATATTATTAGTTTTGCCATCTACCACATTAAAGAGCAAAATGATTCATAAGTTATGATATATACTACGTATAATCTTACCATGAGGCACCACTTCATATTTGATATCTAACATTGTAATTAATCTAATATCCAATACTATAGTCATATTTAAAAAGGTAAAAAAAAAATTCAAAGGTAAAATGGTTAAAAATTAATCGTCATAACTCATAAATAAGTAGAAATATATTTCATATTATCATATGAGAAAGCCTTAGGCTGAAGAGTGTTTGGTCAAATAGATTGTCAATAATGTTATGCCAATGGTGGTGATGTACCAATTCCCACACAAGTTCATGCCGGAAAAATTACCATCCACTAATTATATCTCATGTAACAAAATGTTTATCGTAATTTTCTTGTTCCATGATAGGAATAAGCCACATATTTTGTGATATACTCCCTCCGTTTTAAAATGAGTGTCGCTTTAGCCAACTGCACACATATTAATGAATGTAATAAAGTAGTCAAATGTCATAGCAATTTTACCAAATATCCTAACATATTTAAAAAATTTACCAAATTTTACCCCATTTATTCACCTTGAAAAAGGTGAATTCTAACCACAAAACTATTTGAAAAAAAAACCATATGCCCACAAAAAATAAAGAGAGATAATCATCGTTATTTTTAAGCACCCAAAAGTATACTCCCTCCGTTTTAAAATATAAGCAAAATTCACTTTTTAGGTTCATTCATTTAATGATGTATGTGGTCCATATTATGAACCACATACATCATTAAATGAATGAACCTAAAAAGTGAATTTTGCTTATATTTTGAAACGGAGGGTGTAAGTGGTCAAGCTAGTGTAGAAAACTCCATTGGCTGGTTATAGTGATGAGCATAGAAAACATAGTGGGGGTGAGTGTTAATGTCCATTTTAAATAAATGCACAAAAGTAGGGGAGGAGATTGTCTCCTGTGGTTTTCTCTCATGTCTAATCCAGACCCTTCATTAAATAAGTGAGATAATGTGTTTGTAATATCAAAAAAGGAGAGAGAGTGTAATTAAAGGTGGATAGTGGGACACTGCAGAAAACAGGAGGGATCTCCACCGGAGTGGATCCACTCCCCAAAAGTAGTTAAATCTGCACTGTAAAGCTTGTGTGGTAGGTACTGGTGTTGTCTCCAAGAGTTAACTAACCTTCTGGGAAAATGTTACATGAACACCCTTTAACCACACACCCCATTGTACACCCCATGCATCAGGGTCATTTTGGTAAATTCATCTCAAAATCACACTTTCTCTTTCATCTTCTCTCCCTTTCCCTTACCACATGTCAGAATTTTGTGTGGATGTAAGGGGTGTATTGCCACATGGGGGTGTACATGTATCACCACTCAACCTTCTGTGCACCTGGTCATTTGAAAAGAAAAAATAAACTTGTGTGTACTTGGCATCCATGCACCATAGTTTCAATCTCCGAAGTTTGTGGTATCTTTTTTCACGATGATCATAGGCCTATACATACTAAGGTACACTAGTGTGAAACTCATACTCTATTTAAACACACTCAACACTTGAGAAAAATTATTTTTAAAATAATAAAGAGATTAGTATTTTTGCATTTTTGCGTTTCTATGCGCCTAAATATTTGTGATTATGTAAGACTTCCTCTTAACTTAATGGTTGAAACCGTATATAATGAGAGTTTTGAAAATTTAGGTTGGGACTCGAACACGGAAGAATGCAATATGCAATGAGTGGGTATGGGTGTCTGCCTTCAAACCAACGAAGCCTTTGATTGAAAATGCGAACACTATTTCTATATATTTGTTCGTAAATGGCTACCCAATGACATGATTTTCTCTACAAATAGAGGTAATCTAAAGGCCAAAATTGATACAAATTTCATATTTGTATGAGTCAAGTTGATTCTTCAAAATTATTTATGAATCATTTCTTTTTTTCTCTATTGCACGAGAGGAGTTGAAGTGACTTTATTTGTAAGACATCATTATATTGATCGATGTGTTTGAGTTTGATATAAACGTGCAATTCATGATCGAAATTCCCAATGCATTTTCAAGGTGATTCATTATTTTATCTATTTTAGTTACTTTAAAAATAAGGTATGATAAGAAATATAATTCAGCCTAATTTCAAACCTAACTATGACTAATATATTTTCAACCACAACTAAGTCATATGATGAAGTCCATATATAAACAAGAGATATCCAACACAATTTTTTTCCTTCTCATTCAAACATACATCAGTGCACTAGCTACATGATATCCGGTTCTAGCCATAAGATACCAGGCTACCAGCACATGCAAACATACACAACATGATTGGAACTAACTAGTTTTATTTGAGATACAAAGATACTTGCACATCACATTTCTCAATACAAACATAGACAACTTAAAAAGTAAGACCAGTTTAAACATGAGGGTTCCATGAAGTTGGAAAATCCTCATATTTCAAGCATGGTTTTAACATGAAGTTATTGAATGAGATATGATGTGCAAAGCTAGTTAGCATCTACATGACACAAGGATGATCGTCAGATCGATTAGGTACCCAAGCAGCAGCCTTATTGCCGATGAAATGGCAAACGGGAACGGTTCCAGGATCGACCTTGAGAGCTTCATAGAGAAGCTCAGGATTCATACCTCTTGTATCATGGTGGCAAACCGTTAAGGCATTAACTTTAGTTCCATCAGAGGCTGCCAATGAGACCATGTAAGCGGTTGTTGCTTGCACTTGGTGGCAATTGAATACAACTTTTTCGAAATTCAATCTATGACACATCACTGCATTGTCTCCAACTCTTTTCACTTCCTCAACCACATATTGGTCTTGATTTTGGACAAAGTTACTTGAAATCGCCTTAATCTTTTTCGTTCCAAAATGCGAAATGACATGATCGATCATCGACTCCAAAGATGATACACAATGTTTGTGTTCTCCTTTAGCAGTTGGGCTGTTACAAAAGTCATCAAGACTTTGTCTCTCTTTATTTGCTAGCCATATGGAATCAGTGACACCTTGTCTTGGTTTTGTGAAAGGCCGTAACATCTTTTCGTTAGATTGAGCGTTACCCAAGATCATTTTCTTTCCTGGATAGAGATCATGTTCAAAGAAGAGTGTCGAGTATTGGTTCAATTCTTCAGCTTTGATGGGCAGACTATTGGTTCTTCCATCTACATCATTAACAACCAAAAATGATTCCAAAGTCATGATATTAGGGCACAAGCTAAGAGCTAAAGATAGAAATATTTTTTTAGAAATTATGTATTCAATGTTTTAAAAGTTTAAACATTCTTGTTTTTAAACCTTAACTTGTGTCTTAGGGCACAAGTTAGCATGACACATATTGTTGTTGGGTTGCACTAATTCATAAATAAAACAATATTGATATATATGTATATTAGTACTTACAAGGCAAAAGTAGATCAAAAAAAGCCTTAGGTAGAGGAGTGTTTGGCCAAACAGATTGCCAATAATCTTCAGCCGAAGATGGTGATGCACCAATTCTCACAAAAGCCAACTGCAAAAAAAATGTTCACGTTACATATTAATGATGATTTAAAATAAAGTAATATTCCTAATAACAACATGCAGAAATTAAGAAAATTGCTAAAGTGTGCGACAATATTTTCGTGTAATATGTACGATTGACTGACTATTTGAGATAACTTCTCTCTCTTTGATGCCATTGCTCAACTTTTTCTTTTAATCTTTTTTAATTCAACAAATTGCTTTAAAATAAAATCAAAGCATATATAACATATTATATTAATGTGATATATCAATACTAATATCCGGAAGAAAAAAAAATCAATACTAATAAAAATTAAATAAGGATTAGCATAGGCAGCCCCATTGAATACTAGCTCCCAGTTGTTTATTGATGTACCGCCATGCATTATTGACTTATTGTCTAATAAAATAGGCTATATACCTTTGTTGGTCCTTTAAGTTTGACAAAAATATCTGATTAGTCCTTTAAGTTTTTTAACTATCAAATAGGTCATTTAAGTTGTAATTTAATGCATCGTTACCCTTTTGAAGTACCTATTTGAAACATAAAAACTTCAAATAGGTGCATTAAATTAACAACATAAAAGACCTATTTGAAACTTAAAAAAACTTAAAGACTTATTTGAAACATTAAAAACTTAAACGACTAACACAATATATTTGTCAAACTTTAAGGACCAAAAGAGGTATTTGGTCAATAAAATAACTTGAACTTTTACCGCTAAAAAAATAAAAGGTAAATAAGGATTAAAATATTGGAGTATATAATATGAATCCTTACCATTTCTGATAAAAAATAAATTTTATTATAAGAAAAAATTGATAATAAAAACTATTTTATTAAAACCTACCAAAAATATGAGGGTCCACCATTGAATCGAGACCACGTAAGACAGCCCCTTAAAGTATATATACACGGTTTGATTCGGCATTGAAAAATTAAACAAAAATTCGATCTAATTTGAATGATTTTTCACAAGAGAACATAAACAATAATATTTGATTTTTTTTTAGATTGATTGGAATTTCAAGACCCATCACCACTGCCTTATCCTTGAAAGCAAATAAAATAGTACAATTATTTTTCTTTCCATTTTTCGATTACAACAAAATGCTATAAAAAAAAAAAAATTTAAAAAATTCTAAAAGTCATGGAAAAAGCCAATGTCAAATCCAAGACAGAGAGAGGATAGAACATGCTGAGAGGGTTTGAGGCTTAAGGGTGGCATTGGAGAAAAGCACAAGGCCATGAGTTATGAAGCTAAAGCTAGTGATACTGCTTCCGTGCATATGGTGCGACAAATGTGTCGTGCCATATAGCACTACTCACAAATTAATTCTTAAACCAACATTAAAGTTACTTAATATTGAAGAAAAAAAAAACTTCCTAAGTGCATGGAATGTGTAAGTAGAAAATAATTTGTAGCTTACACAAAACAAAGCTAAAACCGAGAGATGAGCGAACTCCATTGGCTGGCTATTAAGAAGTGATGACTAGAGAAGCTTAGTGAGGTGTATATGAAACTGTTAAGACTGTGCCCATTATATAGAGAGGTAAATGCACAAGTAGTTACATTTGCATGCAAAAATTACTACACATGTCGTACATGCAGCACAAAAACATGACCCTCTCCAAAGTTTGAGGTTGTCTCCAAAAAGGTGTAAAAGCGCTTGTTTTACCTTGTCCACATGGCTTCCATGCACTATAAAGTTTGTGTAATGCCATAGTTATTTCCACAAGTTATGAAATCTGCTGTGCACATGGTGTCCATGCAGCTAATCTCCAAAGCTTGTGCTACCATTCATGTTTATTCTCCAAGAGTAGAGGCACCATTCTCAACTTATTTTAATAAATTAAGGGTAATGAAATTCTAATAAGTACATGATCAATTTAATTTAGAGTCAAAATTGTTTGGTTAATTCATGGGCTAAATATGTTTTTCATTCCTCTAAATATATTAAATTTCATTTTACTTAATTTTAAATTTTCTTTTGAACTTCAGTCAATACATAGTTAATACAAGATGTTATTTGGTTAACTCACTACACTTAAAAAAATGACCAATAGGAATATTAACAACAAATTAATGACTTACTACAAACTTTAATATTTAAGTGGTAAAGTATTAATTCTTTTGTATAAATTAATCAAAATCAGATATGTCAATACCAAAGATTGTAATATATACCTTATCAAAGTACAACACGAACAAAATAAGTACTTCAATCAAATTATTTTCAGAAATAAAAATTTACAACTTTTTTGGAGGGATGTGCAAAGGGAGTAGCCCAGTGGTTAAGTAGTTTAGTTGTTAAAGCTTACGCATTTTAAATTTGGAGAAGTGAGACATGTGAAAAATATTGTCATGCCCCTGCCAATTGAGTTGTGCTCATGCAATACATTTTAGTTGTGCATAAATATGTTCTCACGCCCATGGTACATTATTCCAACAAATTACTATATATGACCCTTTTTTTTTCCTCTTTAGTATCATGAAAAGTTATAAAATGTATTGAAAAGGTAGTTAAAAGAAAATCAATTCATATGATTGACAAATATGTTGTGTTACTTGCTAAGTGTGTTAAAGGGACAAACACAACATATTTAATTATTTTTATACTTACGAGACATTTAATAGCAATTCTAATTTTATAAAAGGGTTTTTACAACTTTGTAAGTGATATAAACTATTTAATTATTTTTAGGAGAACGCGAACTTTATACACTATAAATATATCAAATCATATTTGCTTAAAAAAAAATATATCAAATCATATTCTATTTTTTTACATGCAAATTGGGGGGAAATGGCAGAAATTATCAAGTTTGTTTATGCTATGATCTTATTGCTTTTCTTATTTCTTGTCGCAACGGAAGTTGGTGGTAAGCCATTTTATTTATCCTTCTAAAAATTCCTTCTTTATCGTAGATTGTACACAATCTTAAATCATGTTTTGTTAATATTGTTTTATCGTCTTTTTCCATTACAGCATATATTGCGTGTCAATCAGAAATTGATTGTCCACCAAACTATTCCTTGCTTTTTGCTATTAAGTGCATTAAACAGAAATGCGTTACTATTGGAAGATATCTTTGATTCTATGAGTATCATACTCAAGAGAGCACAAAAACGTTTTGTAGCGACAATGAGTTCTTGATGAATTAGTTATATTGATGGCACCCAATAATTGTATTTTCACTGATCAGTTATCGTTTTGTATTTTAAGACAATGATGATGAAATAAGGGTGCAGGTAGCATTATTTAAATAGTCTTCTCTCTTTAATTTAGTGAAATCACAATGACTTCCAATTCTAGCATATCATACCTTCTTTCCAACCTACCATCTATAACACTAACTTCGATAGTTAAGTTAATAATTTTTTTGTCTTCCTTCAAATTTTATAAATTTATTTTTAATAAAAAAAATATCGTTCATAATTTTCACGGTAACGCAATAAAAAGAGCGAAAAGACAGACACATCGCTAGTAGATAAATAACATCTTTCAACTCTTTTGGACTGACTTTTTTCTCTTTTCAAAAATGCTATTAATTTTCATTACAAATAACACATGTAACAAATAGATAAGAATGAATTTAAATATTAAAAAAATGTAACAAACACGATATGAATATATATATATATATATATATATATATATATATATATATATATATGTGTGTGTGTGTGTGTGTGTGTTATGATAGAAGACACCTTTTATGAAGTGTCTTTTATCAAGTTACTCTATGAGCATTTGCGAAAAGACACCAACTTACTTTTATGAAGGTGTCTTTTAGCAAAGTTATAACTAAAAAGTGAAAATCACACCTTAAGGTGTGACTTGTAACAAAACCCTATATATATATATATATATATATATATATATATATATGTCTGATTTTTTTTTCATTAATCATTTAAAAAGTGTAACAAACTAGATGAGTATATTTATACTTACTTTTTCATTATCCCAATTATACCCTCAAACAACTTTTTCAATAATAAAGATTGTTATTGGTGTCATTATTAAAAACAAAGAATTTATATTTATTTTTTTTGTTACATTGTTGGTGTCATTGAAATAGATAATCATGGTTAGTTTGGTTTGTTATAACTTGAAAGCAACAAACATTTATATTTTTAGTTTTAATCAAAATCAAAATTTTATAAAATATATTGTTCATGATTTTCAAACGTTAGCGCAAAAAGGCACGCAAGTGCCCGTCTTTGCGCTAGTATAAATTAAAAAAAATATGACAATCACTTCAATGTTTATTCTCAATATTTTTATTATTTTTTATTTTCAAAACAGATATTTTATTTGGCATAAATATCTCAACAAACTTCATATTTTACGTTGATCTTATCCAATAAATATTTTATTTAAGTTTTTAATTAATTTTTACTCCCTCCGTTCCTTTTTAAGTATCTTTTTAGGGTGAATTTTTCGTTCCTATTTAACTGTCTTTTTGATATTTTATGGGTAAAATTTGTCAATTATACCCTTTGTCAATTACTTTTATCTTTTTCAGTAAAACTAATCAATGCTATCTATTTGGAAAATTAAAGTTTGTTTTTTAAACAAAGTTTGTTTTTTTTTTAAATAAAATTTGTTTCTTGTTATCTTCAAATTTAAACAAAATTTTGTTCCAAACAATGGTTTCAAGAAGAGTTAAAATTCTATAAATAAGATGAGTAACAATTGTTAAAAATTTCAAGTGACTCTAGCATTAGTTGAAACCTTAACTTTGATTAAAGGAGTTGGAAGAAAGTTAATTTTTTCTTAACTTGATAAATGTGAAGTTGAAATAATTTTTATATTGACTTACAATACTTAAAAAGATGTGCAAATTATTTAGAAAATTGACAATTGTTTGTTATGAGAGAGAGACCGCGCAAAAAAATAGAAATTTGTTGGAGAAAAGATAATAATTGTTTGTTACGAGAGAAACATAACATATTAAATTTATTGGAAAGATAAAGTGTGTGAAATAGGAATTTATTGGTGGATTAAAATGAGGGTATAATAGAAAGAAAATATGCAAAAATACACATCGCTATTTTGGTGTTAATTTTCTAAAAAGACACTTAAAAAGGAACGGAGGGAGTAATATTTTATATATCATTCATAGATATCTCAACAAACTACCCGTTATATTTTTAAATTTTCTAATTTTATTTTAACATATTTTTTCAATAAATTTAATTTTTTAATCATAATTCAAATTTTAATATTTTTTTGTTTTATTTTAACATATTTTTTCAATAAATTTAATTTTTTAATCATAATTCAAATTTTAATATTTTTTTTTTGCTTGTTATGTATACGCATGCCACTTTCATGTGAATTTTCATAATTTTTTTTTATGTTTACAAAATTAAATATTTTTATTTAGCGATTTTTTTTCTAAGCCAGGAGATTAGACAGGCATCAAGAGAAAGCAACGACATCTCAACTACGTTGACACCCTGAAGAATTCCCATCCTATGCCGCCAATCTCAGAAAAATTTAAAAAAAGGGAAAAAAGAGTACAAGAGGGGGGACTAAGCCAAGACCCTCAAAAAACAAAACAGACAAAAAACAGAAAACAGAAAAACAGAAAATAAAATATTATATTTAGCAAAAATATCACAACAAACTACACCAAATTTAAATCACCTACACATTTCAAAATATTATCTTTATATCCAAAATTTTAAATAGGGTTTAATTAGTTATCACTTCTTTATCTTTTAGCGTCATAACTGGGTTCAAGTTTTGACTGCAAAATAATTTGATTCAATGAGATTAATTTTAATTTTAATTTTAATTTTTTAAGTATTGTTTAATTTTGTATTTAATTTATTATGCGCATATGCTACCAACACATTTTTTTTTAATTTAAAAACTGATTTCTCATGTAGTATTAATAACACAACAAACTATATATCTAAATTATTGTTTTTTTTTAAAGAATATCTAAATTATTGTTATAAACTCTGAGTATGGATATCGTTACTTTCACGTATGTACTAATTAATTGAGAGTACTAAAAATATCAATGTATTTATTTGCATATGACAGTTAAGCTATCTACTTTATACCATGGTGGGTTTTATCCGCTGATCTTATGCGCTTATAATTTTTGTCATCCCTATTAACGGCTACCATTGCTGTTATTTTTTTAAAGGTCATTTTTTTTCGTGAGACTAATCCCTCGAATCGGATAGGATCACAAGAGCTGGCAAAGCTCTTCCCAAAAGATTTAACATTGTTGCATTTCTAGGGTTGGAATCAAACCCAATACCCATAAAATAGAACAGATCCCTTACCATCTCGCACAATTTTTTTGAATTTTTAAATATAATCCTATATTTTAATTCTAATCGTTTATTTATTTCTCAGTTTTATCCTTCATTAATCTTCAGTTTAAATTATATTAAACTCATCATAGCATTTATAAAATTTAATAGATAATTGCCAATGAAAGTTGGCAGTTGATAAAAAATTGATTGACGCGTAAAACTGAGACATGTGCAAACTCCATTTGGCTGGCTATGACGAAATTATAACTATGGAAACTTAGTGAGGTGTATCTGAAAATGTTATAAGGTTCCCTTATATAGGTAAATTGGACAGCTAGTTACATTTGCATGCAAAGTACCTTTTCGTATTGTTCAATTAATGATATTGATCCATCCAAGTGGTGTGAAAGCTTGTCCATATGTCGTCCATGCACATTGCACCCACTATACCATTCACCCAAAGTTGGTAGCAAAGCTTGTGCACATGGCCTCAAAAATGTATCAAAGCTAGCTTGTGGTTGTTTTCAAAAATGTATCAAAGCTAGCTTGTATTACCTTGTCCAAATGGCGCTCATGCACTGCAACGAATACAACTTCTTTTACAATGGAAGATTTTATTTGAATTCATATTACTGCAGCAAGATTATTTTCTATAACATATATTACCTTATCATCTTCATTGTGTATGTACAACATTAGTGACTTCCTTTGATTTTGATTTATATAGATATAAATTCATGTGATTTACTTCGTGATAAGCTAACTAATATAGCTTTGCAAATTAAAATATAAAATACTTGTTTTGTTTCATCACTTATTCTTCCACTCTTAATATAAGATACACCATGCATGATAAAGTAGAGTTATTAAAAGGGAAACATAATCATACATATTTCAAATAAGTAGTAATTTTTCATGCTCATATAATCTTATGAATCACGATAGCTGCATGGAAATCAACATAAAACCATTTTGCATTGTTTTGACTAGTCAATAAAAATGTCATGTAAAACAAGCACATCATTTAATAATGGGAACATCACTAAAATCACTGCTGAGTTGATTTCCATTTTCCAGTGAGATAGGAGTTATAGCCATTATACATGAAATAATGGGACAATGGAGCTGTCATATCCTGATAAACCTGAATTAGAGAAGAAATTAACTTAACAATAACATGACTAATTAAAACTATCACAAACAAAATGTTAGCTATCATTCCTGCAAATTAAGTAAACTTGGACTTGTATGTGCATTAAATGACCCTTCCTGTGCGACAAAAAACTAGTATCTTTCATCCAATACTAGCAAAATTACCGATCATAGAAAAAACAAAAGATAATGACGTGGCCAAAAAATTGTTTGTCACATGGACCAATTTGTTTGATTATTATCAATTTTATAAGACGTTTTGCACATAAATCTAAAATTTCATGAGCTATTTGCTCTTAGGTCTGAATGTTAATTAGTCTTAAGAAAAAAAATCGAGTTAATTGAAATAACCCCTATGACTTGACATTACCTATTAGACCACGTGACAATGCTACATATAAACATTCAATGATCATGTCATGTTGACTAACAGAGAAAATCGACGGAAGACGTAAGACATGCGACAATTTTAAAGAGTTTTTTGTCTTTTCTCTAATTTGAGAGGGGTATTTGCTAGAATTTACAATTTGCTTTTTTTTTTCTCTCTACTTTTTACTCGTTATTAAATCCAACAATGCTTGTGGTACCATCCATGTTAATTGATTCTTTTATAATAGAGTCATCAGCAAAGCTTGTTCAAAGATTAATTTACTCTTACAATTACAATGGTGAGGTATGATATTTAGTTATAAGGCGACAAAAATTTGGGTAAATTATCCAAACTAATTGGCAAGGGGACGGTGCCAAGATACATTTTTCGATGTAAACACCGAAGTTATTTGTAAGAAACTTATTATTCAGTTTTCTTAATCTATCTTGACAATTTTCATTGCTAACAAAACTTTCATCGTAATTGCCAAAGAACCAACATGTCAAACTAAGACAAAATAAATGTATAAAGAAATATATTTTGACTTATTGTCATTCAATTTCTGATGCTTTTATGTTTCAATTTCACATTTTTTTAAGTAGCTTAGCGGCTAAACAAATTCACTTAAAGGGTAAATAAGTGGGATATATGAGGTTCGAACCACAACCCCGGTTCAATTTCACTTTACTAGCTGAGCTACAATTTATTATTTTGAATTGACAAAATGAAACAACCAATTAATTTATAGCCAGTTATCATTTAAATCCTAACAAGAATGAACAATTTCGCAGCCACAACATAGTCTTTAAAAGCATATAGATCAACAATATATTACATCAAACAAAACATTTTTTTTTTTTTCATTATCTACTTCAAACATACATCAGTGTACAGGCCATAGAACACTAAGCTACCAACACATGCTAGTGCACTAACTAGTTTTATTTAGAGTACATCTGATACTTGCACATCATGATTATATTCTTCACACATACATATATAAAGCAAGTCAAGTTTGAACATAAGTCCTCAAACTCAACCATGGATTTAGTGCGAAATTATTGAACAAAGAAATGATGTGCATAACTGGTTAGCATCTAGATGACACAAGGATGATCAACAGAATGGTTAGGTACCCAAGCAGCAGCCTTATTGCCAATAAAATGGCAAACAGGGACGGTTCCAGGGTCGACTTTGAGAGCTTCATAAAGCAACTCAGGATTCATACCTCTTGTATCATGGTGGCAAACTGTTAAAGCATTAGTTTTAGTTCCATCAAGGGCTGCCAATGAGACCATGTAAGCGGTTGTTGCACGCACTTGGTGGCAATTGAATACAACTTTTTCGAAATTCAATCTATGACACATCACTGCATTGTCTCCAACTTTTTTCACTTCCTCCACCTCATATTGGTCTTGATTTTGGGCAAAGGTACTTGAAATAGCCTTGATCTTTGTTGTTCCAAAATGTGAAATGACATGATCAATCATCGATTCCAAGGATGATACACAATGTTTGTGTTCTCCTGTTGCAGTTGGGCTGTTACAAAAGTCATCAAGACTTTGTTTCTCTTTATTTGCGAGCCATATGGAATCTGTGACACCTTGTGTTGGTTTTGTGAATGGGCGTACCATCTTTCCGACAGAATGAGAGTTACCCAAGATCATTTTCTTTCCAGGATAAAGATCGTGTTCGAAAAAGAGTGTTGAGTATTGGTTCAATTCATCGGCTCTGATAGGTAGGTTATTAGTTTTGCCATCTGCCACATTAGGCCAAAATGATTATTTCCAAATCATTACAAATAGTTTTATTATAAGGCACCAATTCATTATGCATTAATTAAATGGTTTAGCGGCGCAGTGCAACTTGTTGTCCGCTTATCATTTTTTCATGTGTAATTTTTATGTGTGTGTGTATATATATATATATATTAATTATGTTCAAAAAAAATAATCATCATGAGAATTCAAAATATGTAATGCATATTACTAACAAGGCAGCAATAGATCCGAGAAAGCCTTTGGCAGAGGAGTGTTTGGCCAAACAGATTGCCAATAATCTTCTCCTGATGATGTTGCACCAACTCCCACAAAAACCAGCTGTAAAAAATGTTCACATACTATATATTAGTGTTGGCCATTAGGTTCAAAATTAAGGAGCTATTTCAAACAAAATCCATGCATACATATGATCAAGGTAGAGAGTAGAAAATAGGTAACATACACAAAACAAAGCTAAAACAGAGACGCGTGCAAACTCCATTTGGCTAGCAATAAAGATGTGAAAACTATGTAAGTTTAGTGAAGTGTGTATGTAAGTGTTACAAGGTTCCCATTATATAGGAAAATGCAGTACTATAGTTGCATGCAAAACTTGTCATATTGTTATTTTGTTTCCTCCAAGTGTGTGTAGCAATTAGCAAAGCTTGAGCACATGTCGTGCATGCAGTACAACTTCATTATTATCTCCAAGCCTAATTGTTGTCTACAAAAGGGTGTGAAATATATTTGTTTTACCTTGTGGCGTCCATGCTCAGCTTCATTATTTCTCTAGCAAAGTTTGTGCAGTACAATTGCATAGAGTTACCAACTTTATGTGCAAATGGCTTCCATGCAGGAAAGTTGTCATTATAATATCATCCAAAGCTTATGGTATTATTCATCACATTGATTCTCCTAATTGTTGTCTCTTTGGAAAAACTTTTTTATAGACACAACCATAAAAGATAAATATTTAGACACACTCACATCAAATGCAAAAATTAAAAGAGAATAAAACTAAATAATGTTGATTGATGTGATCTAATAATTTTTGTTTTAAATTTTTTCATTTGATGTGAGTGTACCCAAATATTTATCATTTGTGGGTGTGTCCATAGAAGAGTTTCTCGTCTCTTTGATGTATCGACCTCGTTGTGACAGTCAAGTAGTTTTATGGGGAGGATATTTTATACGGAATCCCAAATTTGAATTCAATTCATCATATTTTCTCTTTTTTTGTGTGTTTTTATTTGAGTATGTGATAGCTATTAGGCCGATAACAAAATAAAATAAAAAACTATATGTGTCTCTTAATATATATCATAACAAAAAAATTATCTCAATTTGTACATCGTTTTACAATGTCAATGAAATATTAATTTTACTTTATCTTTTATACCTCTTATCATATTCATATACCAAAGAGTAATTTTACAAAATAACTCCACCTTAAAAAACAAAATAATTCATAATTTTTCTTTATAGTGAAAAATTAACCACATTTTTTAATTTGTGTGCAATTGCTAAAGTTACAAATTTTCCAATGGAGTGTCAGGGAGTATCATGTTGATAAATTTATATCAAGGAGACAGACTTTATCAAACTTACCTGCTCCCAAGTGGTCGGTCTATTAGTTTATGCCTCAACCCTGCTGCTTGGCTCGAGTTGGTAAACGAGGTGTTTAGGAATCAAAAGACTAAATTAAATTTTAAGGCTAAAGATGCGATTGTTTCGGTGTTTTAAAAAAGAGCAATGTTATGGGAGTTTCTACGGTACACCCTTAAATTAAGGTGTATCGGTACACCTGTTTCATAAATCAATAAGTTAATGATAATTTTTATATAATAAAGAGATATTTATCGACTTTTATATTTTAGAAAATATTATCCCATAAGAAAAAACATCATTCCATACTTTATAAAAATTATACTAAATTTTTGAACATTTTATTGAAAAAATAATCAATATTCACTATTATGAGTAATAAAAATTAAAAAAATTTGAATTTTTCTTTGCCGACACTTTTGAAAAATAAAATATAATTATTATAATTGTAAATGATAGAAAATATTTTTTTTAAAGAAAATAATTCATTAAACTATTTATTTAAATATACGGGTGTACCGGTACACTCAAAATTTTCGAGTGTGCAGTAGAAATTGCCCAATGTTATATCTCTAGAAAAATAAGAATTCTTCAAGAAAAAGGAGCAGCCAATCACAATGCACTATTTGCCACAATTCAAGGAGGTGTGGCTGAAAAATAGGAAGTGCACAAATAAATCATGCAATTAAAACTTGTCAGCTGTGTCTTGAAAAATTCTTGATGCTATTTGTCTAGAGAAATATCATTTTCCTTTAAAAAAAAGATTTTATATTAAAATGATTAGAGGTTTTTTATTAGAGATTTAAAAAAATAAAAATATTTATTTTTGTATAATATCCATAAAATAATTTTTTTTAAAATGAGTTTTTTTTTATTAAGTAACCTTGAGGCTATAAATTCACATTTGAATAAATGGGATGTCTGAGGTTCGAACCCCAACCTCTATATATTATGCAATGTTTCTATCAATTGAGTTAAAATCACGAGAACAAAATTTATGTATTTTTCTTAGGTTAAATATGTTATTAGTCCCTACAAAATCATGAATTTGTAAGTTTAGTCCCTATAAAATTTTAATGGTAATTTTAGTCCTTCAAATATTGTAGTTTGTAAAAATAATCCCTATTTTGAAAACTTTTTACAAAAAATGGATACTTTTAATCCTCCAAAATAGTCCCTATAAAAAGCAACAAGGGACCAAAAGTGATTTGTCAAAAAAAAAAAGGGGACCAAAAGTGAATAAATTTTTTATACTGAAAATATATTTAACCCTTTTTTCATTTATATATAATATTTAACCTTTTTTTCATTTATATATAATACAGATGTACATTTATTTCTCTTAAAAAAAAAGATGTACATTTATTTCTAAAATCTTTGAGGTAGACTATTTTTTCATTAAATATGAGTTATTATTCTTTCTTTTATAAAATTACGATAATGAAACTAATAAATATCACTTGGGTCCATAGCTCAGTGGTAGAGCATTTGACTGCAGATCAAGAGGTCACCGGTTCGAACCCGGTTGGGCCCTCCTTTTTAAGGCCCTCCTTTTTAAAAATTCATTTTTATGCTATATTTAAAAAAAAATTATAACAGCGTGTAAATTGTTTACAGTAGACGGAACCTTTTAAATTGTTTACAGTAGACGGAACCTTTTTTAAAAAAATCAAAAATTAATAATGGAATATTCAAAAATAAATAACAACTGCTAATTAATAATGGAATATTCAAAAATAAATAACAACTGCTAATTTGTGACTGGAACAACAAAAACAGCATATATAAAAGCCCTCCTTTTTAAAAATTCATTTTTATGCTATATTTAAAAAAAATTAGGCTTAATTGCACTTTTGCCCCCTATATTTTGTCAATTGTGCGATTTTACACCCCATTGTTTCAAACGAGCGATTTTGCACCCTATATTTTGCCAATTGTGCGATTTTGCACCCCATTGTTTCAAACGAGCGATTTTGCACCCCATAGTTTTCCCCCTTTCTGATTTTGCACCCAAAAAATCAAAAAAATATTCTGTTTTTTTCCAAAAAAATTTAAAAAATCGAAAAAAAAATTAAAAAATTAGAAAAAAAATCAGAAAATATAATCAAATTTTTTTAAAAATTCTGGAATTTAATTTTCAAAATACAAAAAAAGTAAATTTTCAAAATTTGAAAAAAAGGTCAGATTTTTTTAAAAAAATTCTGAAAAAAAATTTAGTTTTTAAAAATCTGGATACCAATTTAAAAAAAGGTCAGATTTTTTAAAAAAATTCTGGAAAAAAATTTAATTTTTAAAAATCTGGATACCAATTTAAAAAAAGGTCAGATTTTTTTAAAATTTTGAATATTTACTTTTTTTTGTATTTTGAAAATTAAATTCCAGAATTTTAAAAAAAATCTGATTATATTTTCTGATTTTTTTTCTAATTTTTTAAATTTTTTGGAAAAAAACTGAATATTTTTATGATTTTTTGGGGAGCAAAAGCAGAAAGGGGGAAAACTATGGGGTGCAAAATCGCTCGTTTGAAATAATGGGGTGCAAAATCGCACAATTGGCAAAATATAGGGTGCAAAATCGCTCGTTTGAAACAATGGGGTGTAAAATCGCACAATTGGCAAAATATAGGGGGCAAAAGTGCAATTAAGCCAAAAAATTATAACAGCGTGTAAATTGTTTACAGTAGACGGAACCTTTTAAATTGTTTACAGTAGACGGAACCTTTTTTAAAAAAATCAAAAATTAATAATGGAATATTCAAAAATAAATAACAACTGCTAATTAATAATGGAATATTCAAAAATAAATAACAACTGCTAATTTGTGACTGGAACAACAAAAACAGCATATATAAAAAGAAAATAAAAAAAGCAAAAACAGTACCTACTATACTATGATCAAACCTTATCTCGTTGGATGAGATCTTACTATATAACCAATCGAATTATTCAGCTATAGCTTCCTACAAAATATTTGCTTTTACATGTATTGTATCTCTTTTTTTGACAAAAATTCAAAAAAAAATAGCGTGACATTGAATGTAATAGTGACACTCTGAAACACTTTATGTGTTAATCTTATATCTCTATTGTTTTCTATTTTTTGTTTTTACACACATTTTAAAATTACACAAAAAAACACGTGGCATCAAATTTTTAATATTCAAACATCATTTTTCTTACACATAGGTTGGACATAATGTGTTGGATCATTCCCTATCTACATTTTAGATCACATAAATAGTCAAACAAATCAAATCTTGAATATCATATACACTTTAAGAGGTAAGAAATAAAAAAAAAGGCGCTATCAAACCAATATCTAAAACCTAACGCATAAACTAATTTGTTTCACTAAACTAATTTCTTCCATATTTGATCATTGACGAAGGAGAAAGGATCTATGATTTAATATTGATAAATAGTTTTTTTTTTTTTTACATTTGCAGGCATAAATCAACTATATGTTGTCTCAGATTCAGTCAAGCTCCCCACATGTCTAAAGTCCATTTATTTGATGGGTAGGATGCAGCAATTGGTGGCGGACACTAACAATTCGTCGTGCAAAATACTATTCCAAAATGTTTAACAATATTGGGACTTTCAAACAAACACGGATTTGGATCCTCTACCTTTCTCTCTATCTCTCTCTTGACTTACTTTCTCTCACTTCTTTTTCCATCCATTTTTAACACCATTAAATCTTTTATTTACCCTCAATTTTGCCTAAAGTCACTCTTGTTCCCTCCCAAAAGATAGAGAATCCTTGTCCAACAAACGCCATGGCGTAACATGAAACAACTTAAACTTGGGCACAAAATTCAAGAATTGACATAAGACTGAAAAAAACAAAAATACCAACATAACAATGTAAAAGCGTAAATTAAGGGTCGTGAAGAATCTTTCGCAAGCCTAAGGATACATGCCCATATCTACATGTGGGGCAGACACCCAACCGGCAGAGTGGACATAGATTAAGGGTCGTGAAGAATCTTTCGCAAGCATACCCCAATTGCGGGGGAGAAGAGCCTCCATTACGGAGGTAAAATAGTCTCTAAAAGACAGGAATGACATAACCCTAATATGAGACGACGACCCATACCAAAAATGCTAGTGATAGAGAGGATGTTCTCTCGCTAATGGAATATTCGTTCCGTGTGCATTATTTATTACTCCTACAAAAAAATAACACCTAAACAATTTCATATGAAATATTTTCCAGCACAGAACATGTAGAAAACTACCAAGATACTATGCCTACATCCAAGTTAGGCAACATAGAATCACAGTTCTTAAATAAAACTTAATTGTCAGTGATACAGTATCGATTGTGAATAACATCTTCCATATGTAAGGAAAATGCACAAATGTAAATAGTAAATATTGGAGGGAGATAATTAAACTTCAGCAACAAAGCATACATTTAAAATACATATAAGATTAAAATTGAACATGAGAGTTGTTCCAACCAACACTAATCTTCTTTGGTCACCTCAGGTGTCTTCTCAGGTTCATCGATGCCTGATGAAGCTATAAGCGCTCCCACGTTCTCAGGTTCATCCATGTCGGGTATAGCTACAAGCCTTTCCACCGGAACTTTGGAAACATCGCGGCGAACTCCAATATCGGAAACCAGTCGGCTGACACAGTACATGCCGTAACCAACCGCAGCCAAGCCACTGAAACTAGTGGTCATAAAACGAAGTGGTGTAGAAATCACAGCACTAGCAGCTGCCAAGCAAGACGCAGCTTGTCCACTACGGCCTACACTGATGCTTGTGATGATAAGCAGACCTGTTTTGCAGTAAATTGCAAAGTCTTCACAATTATTATTGAAAACATTGTAACCGCCAAATCCATTTTCAAAAAGAAATGAAGCGCGGCGAAGGACATCTTCAGTTGGATCAGAAACTGCAAGGGTGCAGGTGCCGCCTCGTGCTTTGGCTAGAAAATATGCAGGAGAGACACCATACTCAAAGAGATATAGACTATCACCAGAGAGAAAACAGTCCAAACAGGAAGAGATGACACCATCAGTCTTAGTTTGGTCGCCGCATTTTGGGCATGGAGTGTCGGTAGCATTGGCAGGTGATGAACTGCAAAGGAAACGGTCCAACACAGTTCCTGTTCCGATTTCTTGCCCCCCTCCCCTCGTAAAGTGGAGCACCATTCCATCACCAACATATATTCCTGCAATTTTGAACACAAGCAGTTGGCAAAACCAGTGTGGCAAATTCAGCATCAAACGCTACAGAAATAAACATCACAGATTCTAACTCCATTTCAAGTTGAATTATCCAAAATTAGAGTAATGAAGAGGACTAAAGGACTAATAAACACAACAATATCAATGGTTTTCGAGTACCCAAATTTCGAGTATCAGAAGAGAAATGTCTCAACCTTGCATGTAATTTTTTGACAAAAAAAAAAAAAAAAGCCTTGCAAAGCATTCAACCTCAACATTTTTGTCCCCATTGATGTTCAATACATACATTCCTAAATATATATAGATTACGTAATGTGCAGCTAACAGTGTTAGTTTCCAGCTTAATTAAATATCAAATACAATATTGGGGAACACACATCAATATCAAAACAAAGTGTGTTTACCTTGTATGTTTGTCCACATGTAGATATGTATATCTTGAAACTTGAAAATCCTACTACCATATAGTTTCGTAGTTCAATCATATTTAAGGAACAAAAGCGCAATATAAAACAACAAAGACTGAGATTCACCCACCATTGGTGATAGTGATGAATTGTTCACACACGATTCACCAAATACATCAACCAAATGTGCCAGATTATAAAGAACACATAATTTCTATATCTTAATGTACAAGATGCAATTAAATCATAAGCATGAAATTCATGAGTCTAAGATTTCTTGCGGATTTCAAGACTTATTTTTCGTAGATACTATTTTAAGCCACTTCCAAGTGGCCCTTAAGGGTCTATTTTGAAGTTGGGAGGGGAAAGGTGTGGAGGTGTTGAGAGGAGAGCAAGGAAGAAAGGGAAGGTAGGATAGTCCCCCACCTTACATAAGAGTTTATTTTTCTTCATAGGACTAAAATCTCCAAATTTTGAGGAACTCAAAAAATGAATTGTGAAGGATGTTGAAGGGCTTTGGAAAATTTCCAAAATCACTTCCCTCTTTGCAATACAGTCAAATAAAGATATTATAATCATAAGTCTTCCTCTCCCCTCCAAAAACTCTGGTTATGGAGAGACAAGACTCATATCCCATCCCTTTTCCCCTCAAACCCCTCCAGTCTCCTTTTCTCGCCCAACTCTCACACAAAACCTGAATATGTTTAGATTAGAAATATACGGTAGAATGAAGTGAAAAGGAATAAAATAGTCTAGTTAGATTTTAAAAAATGGATTGGTATACCATAATCACTACATTCCATTGAAAAATTAAACTGACAACAATTTATTTCATAAGGGTTAAACTTTCAAAACCTTGAGAAATAACTAGAATAAAAGACTTTCATTATAAAGACTGGCATGCAGGTCCGCTTTCTTGACCGAAGTAATAGAAATTATAAAGTTTTATGCAATTATTTAAAAAAAACAATTTGATTGAGTAAAGAATGATAAAAGTTGAAAAACAAAATAGTTTAAATGAAAGTTAAGATTGAAAGAATACATGGCAGTACCAAAACCTGGTATCCTCTTTATGTACAGTACAGGTATAGATGTTTAAAACTTATACCGATTTGATTTGATAAAGGAAAAATTGTAAGATAGTTCAAATGAAGGGTAAAATTGGAAGAAAAGAAACTACACCAAAATCTGATATCCCCTTTATATATAGGTAGATAATGCCCAAACTTACATAAAAGTTAGTAAAATAAACATGAGCACAAGGGCTTCTAGGCAAAAATAAAGATTGGTGGGTTTATGCATTTGCTTCTAAGGTTAAAACAGAAATTTTCTTCCAGAATCATTGATGCTCTGCTGCTAACTGGTAAAAAATGATAAGTGCCATCAATGACTTGCAATTCCATGTAAAACAAATTTATAATACAAATCCATCGTCAAAAAAATATCAAGTATTCATGAGTTTTTTAAACTATAATGTGAACTTTGAATCTCAACCTGGTAGGAATTGACTCACAGGCTCCCAAACCCTACTCAATATAAAAGATCGGTGTCTGTCAAAAATATGGGCAGTGAGGCTTGAGTAAATATCAAAAACCACAAGGTTTAAGGCAATGCTTAAAAAATCAAACCAAACATCAAACTGACAAGAAATATAGGTCATGGTTCAACTGTTTTAAACTGCTTGAACCAGAACAAAACCGCAGTCGAAACACTCAAATAACCAAACCGTGGACAGGGCCGCGACCGAACCACTCATATAACCATACCGTGGCCAGTACCAATTCACAGTTCAACCGATTGAACTGTCTAGTTCAGTTTTAAAACAACATTTTAAGGTGTTCGTACCAGCCTTATCATTTTCCTATCACCTTTATAGAAGATAGCAGCCACGAGCGCAATGTAGCAATGACACTTCATTGAAGATGTGTTCAGTGTCCGACAAAGTTACACATAATCGTTTTAAAGAATCTCAAAATTCGGTGAGAGAAAGCCTAAAAATGTGTTTATATAAGTGGTAGACAATTATCACCTTACAAATCGGCTATGTAAGGGTTGAGTTAGGCCCAATTCAAATTCTAAAATGGTATCAGAGTATAACCCAAATTATTTGGACTGCCACTATCCGATCATTCGGGTCATGCTCCAGATGTCCAATCTTGTGCGTGAGGGGGTGTGTTAAGAGTCTCACATTGAATGAGATAATGTCTAAAAATGTGTTTATAGTCCGTGGACAATATTTACCTTACAAGTCGTATTCGCGTATGTATTGTGTTAGTGCTTGGTAAACAAAGAGTTCTACAACACAATGAGATCACTCCAATAACCATCACAAAGCAAGAACCAACTCTCCCTCAAAAATATGGGGAGATCCAAAGCTTACAACATATAAGCATTATTGCTATCCCTGTATTTATCTCTATGATCATTAAATCTCCGACCAATTTTCCTTAACTCAACAACAACTATGTTATGTTACTTCAGCATGCTGAATTTCAAGTTAACTACAAACTATTGCGGTTAAATTACGCTACTAACCCGAACCAATGAAACAAAATTTTCCAACACAACAACAAAGCAGTGAAACAACTAGACCACAAAGTTGACAAAACAAAAAATACCCAGAATCAATAATGTGAAACTAAAGCAAAAACAAAAGTGATAAACAAATACCCAGAAAGTAAAACATAAAAAAGATGAAAAATTTTAAAAAAAAATACCATGATGAGCATAGATATATGCTTGTCTCCATGAGTAGATGTGATCACCAGGATTGAGTTGTTCTCGATCGATCTTATTGGAAAACACTCCCATTTTTTGGAAATGGAAATGGAAATGGATTCCTTTGAGAGTAAGGAAGGAAGGGAAAGAAAGAAGAACAGAATCTGATATGATTCTGATTATATTCCACACGGTGTAACTGTTAAGTTTTCATTTTTGATTGACTTGCCTTCAAAATAAAATAGTAATACATAACTTGTGACAGACAAGTACTTTAGTACAAAATAATATAGAATCTATGCTTTGGATTTTGTCCACTTTTATTTTCCAATTTTAATAACATTGTTGTTTTTATAATATTTTGACCAATGACACCATTGACCATTTTTATTACTACTTAAATATAAGCTCCTTTTACAAAATTCTATAACCTCTTTTTATTTTTAATCAAATATAAGCTCAATTGGCATGGCAACATAAATTTCAAACCCACCCTGATTTATTTTCACATGGTGTGGGTGTGGATTTTTTCAAATATTTAGAGTAGGAGTGTGGGGTGAGATGTTGATATTAGAATATGTAAATATCTTTTATATTTAATGTATAAATAATTTTTATATTTAAAAAATATATATTTTTTATATTAAGAGATTATTGTTACGATTTGATTTGATAATATCTTGATAGTTAAGATACTAACATCTTGATAGTCAAGATATTATTGTAGTTCATTTCGCACTCAAACCCTCCCATTAGTAAAATAAAATTTCTTTATATTGTTACACTTTTTCATATTATTTAATACTTTTTTTTGAGAGGTTTAATACTTAATTATGTATCACAAATTTTAATCACCTTTCAATAGAATGTTTTTAATATAATATAAGTTTTTAGTCCCTATAAATATTCATAGTTTTGTTTTTAGTCCCTACAAAATAAAATCACACTTTTTAGTCCCTATAAAATTTTTCATCATCATTTTTAGTCCCTATAAATTTTTCCATCAGCACTTTTAGTCCCTGTCAAAAATTTCCATCGAATTTTTTTTTTTTAAGTTATAAAAAAAAAATGAGTGAGAGGAGAGCGTGGTCCAGAGAGGGAGTGAGAGGCGGTTACCGTCGGTTCCACCGTCGACAACCGCGCCGGTATTCACCATCACCGGATGAGAGGTACTATGGGGGGGATTGGGGTCCAAGCAGAGTGCCACCATATGGGGGGGTTAGGGGAGAGGTATCTGGTGCGAGGCTGCGAAGGAGGAAAGCGTCTGAACAGGTGGATAGACAGCGGGACAGGTTTCTGGATGATCAGCGGCGCGGAGGAGCATGGGAGGAGCATCAGCGAAGACGGTCTAGGGTTAGGGTTAGGTACGGTTCCGAATTGAGCTACAGGGAGGCCGACGATGAAAAAGAGATTTTTGAATCAGATGTGTCAAGAGATGGACAAGTCATTCTGAAGTATTCACATTCAGGTCGACACTATGGATCACGAAATGGTAGACATTCATCACGCATCAAACAGCAGGAAAGACATGATACTGATGTGCGACTGTTATATGAGGAAGAGTGGCCCAAATTGCAAAACCATGATCAGAAAATTCAAGTGTTACACCATGGTGATACTGCACGACCCCAGCAAGCATTGAAACAACCTACAACTCATCGACAGGAGGAAATCACCGTGGAACATTCTGGTACTGATTTTAAAAACTTTGTGTCTTTTTATTTTACGAATGTGCCGGAAGGTATTTCCAATGTGTCATTACATAAAGGTTTCGAGGTTTGTGGTATAATGGAGGATGTTTATTTGGCTCGTAAGCGGAACGTCAATGGCGGGCTGTTTGGTTTTGTTCGTTTTTGTAAAGTGCGGGATGTCAATAAATTACTGAAAGCCTTGAATAATGTGTGGTTTGGGGACTGTAAGGTGGTGGCGAAGGTGGCTAGTTTTGATAGGTTTGGTAATAAGAAGCTAGAAGTTGCTACTAGGGTTGAGGGAGAAAAAAATACAGAGGGAGAAAAAAGAAAGATGGGGGAAGTTAAGGAGAGCGAGGGAGTAAAAAGTAAGGTGGTTTTGTCTCTAGTTCAAAAAGGGAGTGATGAGGTAGTGAACTTGGGTGGGAAGGCAAGTAGAATTGAGGAGCAACCTAAACATGTATTTATTCCTAAATATAATTCTTCAGGTAATGATGTTACTTGGGCATCGAAGGGTGTGGTAGTGTCTGTTTTGAATGGTGAAGCTATACCAGTGTTACAAAGGAGGATTTTTGATGCGGGTTTTGACAAGCTTGTTATTACTCCGATGGGTGCTAATAAAGTATTCTTGAGATCTATTGATGATGGGGATGTTAAATCTTTGTTGTCAGAAGCTGCTAATTTTTTCAATAATTTTTTTTCCAATCCTATGTCGTGGAATAAGGATACGGTGATTGGTCAACGTGGTGCGTGGGTTAGAATTTATGGTGTACCTCTTCACGCTTGGAATATTGATTTTTTTTAAATTATGTGTGCTTGATGTTGGATGTTTGTTGAGGGTTGATGATAGTACTATGGATAGAGATCGATTGGATTATGCGAGGGTGTTATTGTCAACAACATCTTTGGCTATTATTCACTCAAGGGCTCAGGTTATGATAGATGGTGTGCTTTTTGATTTCCAAATAATTGAAGAATGGGGTTATTCATTGGGTGAAGATGCGTGCCTTTTAGATGATGAAGTGTCACAAGACGATGCGAATTCTGGTTCACCTGAAGAACATGCTGACGGCTTTGGAAGGGAAGACGTGAACGAATTGTTGCAACACATTTCAGATGCATGGAAACAGGACGACATTGATCAGCATGTACACACTTCATCTATTAAAAAGGATGATGTCACTTTATGTAAGGAAGCTTCCAAGGTGGATATTGTGGAAACAGAAGGTAAATGTTCACCCTCTGCACCCGTGTTTCAGCAGGGAGTTTTTTCTTCAATACATGGAGCGGCTTCAGCTTCTATTGTTAAGGAGGTATCTGTTCCAGTTACTTTTGCACAAACACATCTTCCTAATATTCCTAGTGCTAATGTTGGTGAACGTGGTGGATCAAGCAACACTCATAAATTTTTAAGCTCAGCTAAAAGAATTGTCAAACGTACTAAATCTTGCCCGCCTTGTCGGGATCGTTCTTTGAAAAATGGTCCGTAGAGCTTGGAGTGGGTAAATAAATATAAGCATGAGATTTCCGGTGTTCTTCCAACAATTTCAAAGCCTCAAAAGGTATCATCTTCATCTCGGGTTAAGCAATTTACAAGGAAAAAGGGGGGTGGTTATCTACGTAATGGCGTTCAAAATTTGAAGCGTATTGCAAGACTTTCAGACAAAGACCGTCAAGAAATTCTTCGAGCTTTACGAAAATCGACGAAGAAACGAAGATCGGTTTCTAATGTTTCTAAGGTGAAGGTAATTTCTGAAGAAGGGTCTTCTCGGGGTGATTCTACTCCCTCAGTTAATAATGAATGGTCTAATTGGTTGGTTCTACATGGTAATAGCAAAGTGGTCAACGATGATGTTTGTGATATTGGCAAAACGGTGGGTCTTAAATTTAAGGGAGATAAAAAAAACAAGTTTGATGGGTAGAAACAATTCAGAGAGTGGAGGGAAGGGGGATTAGGTCGTGAATTTGGTGGTGGGGTGAGGCGTGGTGTGGTGTGGTGTGTGTCTAGATGAAGATAATTTCTTGGAATGTCCGGGGCTTAGGTGGTTTTGAGAAAAGGAGGGAGGTGTGTCAATTGGTGAGGGAGAAGAAACCTTTGGTTTTGTGTATTCAAGAGACAAAGTTAGTTAGTATAAATGTTCAGTTGAGTCAGTCTTTATGGGGTGGTGTTGATGTCGATTTTTCTTTTCAACCTTCGATTGGTGCGTCCGGTGGGTTGGTAACTTTGTGGGATAGTAAGGAAGTGGTGGTGTGGTCGTCTTTGTCTTTTGAGCATGTTTTGGTGATTGTGGGTAATTTTGTGAAGACGGGAGAACAGTTTGTTATGTTAAATGTCTATGCACCTTGTGATGTTACTCGTCAACAGCCACTCTGGATTAATATTTCAAATTATTTGTTGTCAGTACCTGATCAGAATGTATGTATTTGTGGAGACTTTAATGTGGTCTGGTGTGTTGAGGAACGACAGTGTAGGAATTGCAGTTAGTCAATCAGGGAGCGCCCTTTTTAATCAGTTTATTGTCGGCAACTCCTTGATTGACCTCCCTCTTCGAGGCCGTCGTTATACTTGGTTTCGTGGGGACGGGAGGTCGATGAGTCGTATTGATCGTATTCTTTTGTCTGAAAGCTGGTGTTTGACTTGGCCTGATTGTTTTCAGTTGGCTTCGGCTCGTGGCTTGTCTGATCACTGTCATTTAGTTCTGTCTGTTGATGAAGAGAATTGGGGGCCGAGACCGCTGCGGATGTTAAAGTGTTGGGAGAATTTTGCTGGTTACAATAGCTTTGTCCGTGAAAAATGGAATTCTTTTCAGGTTGAAGGTTGGGGTGGATTTGTGCTGAAGGAAAAATTTAAATTAATTAAATTGGCACTGCGGGAGTGGCATCAATCTCATTCTCAAAATTTACCTGCTAAAATTCAGTCTCTAAAAGATAGAATTTCTGATCTGGATGTAAAAGGCGAGACAGATGGTTTACTTGATGCTGAGGTTGAGGACCTTCATGGTTTTACGGAAGAGTTGTTTTCTTTAGTCCGGATGAATACTAGTATTTCCTGGCAACAGTCAAGGATGCAATGGCTCCGTGAAGGGGATGCAAATTCTAAATTTTTTCATGGTATTATGTCTTCTAGGAAACGTCGAAATGCTATCCCATTTTTCTTGGTGAATGGTGTGGTGATTGAAGGTGTTGATAATGTACGCGGTGCTGTGTTCTCCCACTTTTCAACTCATTTTCAGGGAGTCAGTGTTGACCGCCCTACTATGGAGGCTTTGAATTTTCGTTTGTTATCTCACAGGGAGGGGGTTGGCTTAATAAAACCCTTCTCTGTGGAAGAGGTGAAGGCGGCAGTGTGGGATTGTGAAAGTTTCAAATGTCCGGGCCCTGATGGAATCTCTTTTGGTTTTATAAAAAAAAATTGGGATATTTTAAAGGATGATCTGATGCGTTTCCTTCAGGAGTTTCATAGAAATGGGAGATTGGCCAAGGGGATAATCAGTACTTTCATAGCTCTTATTCCTAAGGTCGATAGTCCTCAACGGCTCAATGACTTCCGTCCAATCTCCTTGGTTGGTAGTTTGTATAAAATTTTGGCGAAAGTACTTGCTAATAGACTTCGATTGGTGATTGGTTCAGTTATTTCGGGTTCTCAATCCGCTTTTATAAAGGGGCGTCAGATCTTAGATGGCATTTTGGTGGCAAATGAAATTGTGGATGAAGCTCGTAGGTGTAAGAAGGAGTTGTTACTATTTAAAGTTGATTTTGAGAAGGCTTATGACTCAATTGATTGGGGTTACTTACAAGAGGTGATGTTGAAATTGGGTTTTTCGACTCTGTGGAGGAAGTGGATTAAAGAATGTGTTGGGTCGGCTACCGCTTCTGTTTTGGTTAATGGCTCTCCGACGGAAGAGTTTCCTTTGGGAAGGGGGTTGAGGCAGGGTGACCCCCTTTCTCCTTTCTTGTTTCTTTTGGCTGCAGAAGGATTTAATGTTTTGATGAAGTCTTTGTCTGATAACAATTTATTTACTGGTTACACGGTGGGTAGTATTGAACCTGTGACTGTTTCACATCTTCAGTTCGCAGATGATACGTTGATCTTGGGAACGAAATATTGGGCTAACATTCGTGCTACGCGGGCGGTACTTGTGCTTTTTGAAAATCTGTCAGGTCTTAAGGTGAACTTCTCTAAGAGTCAGTTGGTGGGGGTTAATGTCACTACTTCCTGGTTATCAGAAGCGGCCATGGTGTTGAGTTGCAAGGTTGGCTCTGTTCCTTTTGTGTATCTTGGGTTACCTATTGGGGGTAATGCGAGGCGTTTGGCTTTTTGGGAACCTCTACTTAATCGAATTAACTCTAGACTGTCAAGTTGGAACTCTAAACATTTATCCTTCGGTGGTCGCTTGGTTTTACTGAAGTCTGTCCTGTCATCTCTGCCTGTTTATGCGCTTTATTTTTTCAAGGCTCCAGCAGGTATAATCTCCTCTATTGAATCTATTTTTAATTGTTTTTTTTTGGGGGGGGGGAGTGAGGACCACAGGAAAATATCTTGGGTGGATTGGAATACTGTTTGCAGGAGTAAGGAGGTTGGTGGTTTGGGGGTAAGGAGCATTAGGGAGTTTAATACCGCTTTACTAGGTAAGTGGTGTTGGCGAATGTTGATGGAGAGGGAGAGCTTGTGGTTTAAGATGTTGTCTGCTAGATACGGTATGGAGGAGGGTAGGTTGAGGGGTGGTGGGCGTGAGGCATCACTGTGGTGGCGTGATGTTCATGCTCTTTGTAGGGAGGATTGGTTTAGACATAATGTCAGTCGTGTTATAGGCAGTGGGAAAAATACTCGTTTTTGGTCGGATGTGTGGGTGGGTGAAGTCTCCCTTCGTGACAGGTTTCCTAGATTATTTGATTTATCGCTGTTTCAGGACTTGTCTGTTTTTGATATGTGTCAGTTAGGTTGGGGGGTGGAGGGTCAGGCTTGGTCGTGGAGGAGGAGGCTTTTTGCGTGGGAAGAGGATGGGGTGGGGGAACTAATCCTATTACTTCAAAGTGTGTCTTTACAGGTTGATAAAATTGATATTTGGCATTGGAAGTTGGAAACATCTCATGTTTTTTCCGTCCGTAGTGCTTACAAAGCGCAAATTTCCCAACCGATTGGTGTTTCTACGGTGGCGGTGGCAAATCTTTGGAATCAACAAGTTCCTCTTAAGGTCGTGCTGTTTGTGTGGCGTCTGTTTCGTGATAGGTTGCCAACGAAGGATAATCTCCTTCATCGTGGTGTAATTCCTTTTGACTCTCGGTTGTGTATTGCTGGATGTAACACAGTCGAAACTAGCACTCATTTGTTCTTACATTGTTCTACGTTTGGCTCGGTTTGGCAATTCTTATTGAGGTGGCTGGGCTTCTCAACGGCCTTCCCTCTTGGTGTGGTTGATCATTTTCATCAGTTTTCCTTAGATGGTGGTAATGTGAAGGCTCGTGGTGCTATTCTCCAAGTTATCTGGTTTGCAACTACGTGGGAGATTTGGAAGGAAAGAAATAACAGGTTATTTAACGGCAAGCACAACTCAATTCCTCAGGTTGTAGAAAAAATTAAGTCCCTATCTTTCATGTGGTTGAAGGAGAAACACACTTCTCTTCCCTTCAATTATCATGCGTGGTGGCTTAGTCCATTCTCCATTCTGGGCATAGGCTAATTGTTATTTCTGTTTCTGTTTTACTGTTTTGTGACTGTAAATATTGTTCTGACTTTGTTGTTTCCACCCTGGTGCACCTTGTGCTAGGGGGAGCTTTTGTTGTGGAAATATAATTCATTTTAGTCTCTTCAAAAAAAAAAATTTCCATCGACAGTTTTGGTCCCTAAAATGCTTAAGGAAAATGTCACAGAGACTAAAAAGTGTGATTTTATTTTGTAGGGACTAAAAACAAAACTGTGAATATTTATAGGGACTAAAAACTTAATTAACCCTATAATTTTATTATTTAATATCCAACTAAGGTGCAGTAAGAAAGTCAACAACCTCCTCAAAAGTGAGGATGAGGATCCAAATTTCAATTCTAGTATCAGCAACACTCTCTTTTGAACACTTTCTCTAATACTCACTTTTTTATTGGTTTAAATTATTGCGAGTCTATATATTGGAAATAGAACTCACATAAAGTGGTGGGACATACATTGATTCAATTCAATAAAAGAGTTAGTGTTAAAGAGAGTATTCAAAAGTGAGTGTTGCTATTCGCTAACATTCATTTCAATCTTAAATTAAAACGAGTGCATTTTTTTTAGAGACAAAGTTGGGAAGGGAGAGGCAAAAATTGCCCCCACACCACCCTATTTTTTTTTTTTTTTTTATTTTGAAAGACCAGCCTGCCTTGTTAAATTAATATTAGTATAGGCTTGCCAGTTTTCATTTTTAAAATATACTTCTAATTGATACAGTTAGTTTATTTGTAATTTTGTATATTGACTATAAGTTTTGTATGATGTAGTGTTGACTATAATTAATACTACTAGCCAAAAAAATAATAATTAATACTACAATTATTTAACTTTTATTGATTAAATTTTTTAACATTCATTCATTTAAATTAGTAAAATATATCTAAAATAACACAAATTTAACATTATTAAACAACGGCAAAATAGTTCTTTGAACAAACTCACAACTTCTAAGTCAATATATTGTTGCTGGTGAAAACTAAAGTTTGTCGAAGAGGACCTCGAGTCAATAACTTTTAAGAACCAGAGAAAGATTTCACAACGAATACGAGATCGGCAAAGAAGAGGGTTGACGAAACATGATCATGTAGAATATCAAGTCACAACTCCTTCTTCCTACAAATATGGATGGGATGGTGGGGAACACGATGGTTATTTCAATCATGTGTTACTGCACAAACTTTAACTCGATGGAATACCAGCAGACCTAAGGGTATGTTTGGTATAGAAGAGAAGTTGTGAAGAGAGAAATAGGTAAGAGAGAGTATGAGAAGAGAGAAAAAGGTGAGAAATAGAGTAGATTTGAGGGGTTGTTTGATAGAAGAGAAAGATAAAAGAAATAGAGAAGAGAGAAGTTTTGATTATATCAAAAAGTACAAAAATACCCTTGAGATTAAAAACTCATAAAAATAATTTAATTAATACAAGTTATTATATTACTTTTTTTTAAGATAGTTTAGTTATTTTAATTATCAATGAGTTTGACAAATGTAATGTTTTAATAAAAAATGAACTCACGCCTTCAAAAAAATAAGAAAGGAATTCACACCTTAAAAAAAAAAATGAACTCACAGGTAAAGAAAAGGAAGAAAAAAAACACCCACCCTCGTAAGCTTGTTTATTACCAAAAATCTACTCCCTTATCTTTTTTCATGTAATTAAAGCAAAGCAATTCAAGAAACATGTAATTAAAGCAAAGCAATTCAAGAAATTAAATAAGATAAAAATCTGGTAATTAAATCGGAGAAGACAAGGGGATGTAGCCACCAGTCTTTGAAATTTCTGCAGAGTTTGAAACATGAAGAAGACAAGGGCAAATATGGAAATTTGAAAAAAAAACCCCTTTCTCAGCCTTTCTTCGCTCATGTGAAGAGAAATAAAAACATGTGGGTCCCACGTGTTTTAACTCTCTCTCCCCTATTTCTTTTGTCTGCCAAACAAGAGAAATTGCCAACTTCTCCTCAACTTCTCTCCCCTCAACTTCTCTCTCCCCTAATTCTCCTCTACCAAACACAGTGTAAGAGTGAAATAGCATTAAACCATAGTTTGAGAAGCCAAATAAGAAAACTGACATTGACATTTTTTTACCTTTTTCTGACCATGGTGACAACACTGACAAGCTCTTCCATGGTATGATAGAAGTTAGTATGAATGTACTGACCCAAGGTTAATTTTTTTCCCCCCTTATTGAACAGATTGTCCTTATGGATCATTGGTCTTGTAACGCCGTTAGAACAACTACAAAAGACATGAATTGACATCAAAGAATGAAGGAAGGTTGTGTGTTCCGCATCTAAGAATAGAGTGCATAGCAAAATAATTTTTTTTTTTTTTAAGTTGACATAGCAAAATAATTTATTTTGGTTAGATGAAGCTGTAAAAATTGATTTACATCATTCGAAATTGCATAACATTTAAATTACATATAAAAAAATGGCTAGAATCTCTCTCTATTTTTTTAAAATAACAGATCCCTTTTCTTTTTTCGTTAGCCCTTTGCTTCTTTGGTGAGAAAAGACCGACCATACTTGTCTAGAGTTCGACTATAAGGTAAATAAAATTTAGCAAAAAATTGTTCCATCCAAAAATCAAACTCGATTCTTCCAAACAACTCGTTCTTTGATGAAATTTGTTAACTATTTGAGTTCAATCACTTGTATTCATCTGTTTCTTTTTGTTCTAAATAATTCCCTTTTGTGAGCATATTTTCGCTTGCTAGCTAGTCCTCCACTTGGTGACAAAAAATAATCTTCCGCAATATGGGATACAGGTTGCATTGCATGTAGTCAAAACTAACATTTTTACTAATCAAGCCTCTAAAAATGTGAATTTTATATCTGAACAGTGAATCTAATCAAGCATCCAAATATGTGTCTATTTTAGTACTTTTTATAGTTTTGACTTTTCATTTGGGAATTTTTCGGTATAAAGAATAGATAAGTTATGTTAATCTGCAGTCTTGTGCCATTCAACACTTTTTTTTTTCTTTCTAATCAATTCTGTTTTTTAAACATACTTTCGTTTACTAGTCTTCCATAATACTTGTCAAAGAAAGTCCTTCATTATATTGGAACTAGATTGCATGGAATCAAAATCTAAATGCAGTACTATAATCCAAACACATTCACGACTAGGAGTGTTTGCTGTGCGGTTTGGATCGGTTTTGACACAAAATGTCAGTCGATCCAAAATAAAAATCATATGCGATTCGGTTCGGTTTGGATGACTATTCTAAAAAAATCCGAACCGATCAGATCCAAATATATGCGGTTTAATTTAGATCGATTTTTGGATATCCAAAATGCAAAATATATATTTTTTATTTACTTTTATTAAACAATATAACTTTTTATTAATATTAATATTAACATTACACAAACACGATAAAATAATAGGTTTGATGAAAAATATATTAAAAAAATAAAATTACAATATGAAAATTAGTATTAATGCAATATATAATACTAATAAAAGAATAAATTAGTATTAATATTTACTTTTACGGTTCAGTTTGGTTTTGAGAAAGTGATCCGAAATCCGATCCCAGCGGTTTTTACAAAACCACATCTAAAAACATCCCAAAATATTCGATTTTTAGCGGTTTTCAATTTTTTAGATCGGTTTGCAATTTTATTTTGAATCGATTTAGATTTGAACACCCCTATTCACGACATTAGATTGAAATGGGAAGATTCAAATATAAATAAAAAGCTAGCAGAAAAATAATAAATTATAGTTTTGACTCATTCATGTGGACTTTTTTGGGTATAACAACGAATCTTTTTAATTAATAATAAAATATCAAATTTGTATATATATATCATGTACCCAAGTTTTTTTTTAAGGATCATCTACCCAAGTTCTTCTCTCTCTTTAAAAATGTGTTCCTTCCGATAATTATTATAAGTAAAATTTATTTTTTATATTTATTGAAAAATTGACGTATCTAATCTATATTATTTGATCAAATAAATCAATTATTCAATGACCAAAGAAATTATTCGTACACGCATTCACGAGACATTTTGAGAACAACTCTTTTTCCATATATTTTTTTAGGTAAAAACAATAAAAAATAAAATAGTATTAACATATCATCAATATAAAAAAAATTATATGTTCAAATCCAGCCTTAAACATGTACGAACGTTAAAACTTTTAGAGAAAACTTATCGTCCATTTGGATCTCTCACAACGTTTGAAGAATTGGTCTTCACAATTGCACACAAATGATACGCTGTCTACAAAAAAATAACATCAATATAAAGAGAAAACTTATCGTCCATTTGGATCTCTCACAATATTTGAAGAATTGGTCTTCACAATTGCACGCGAATGATACCCCGTCTAAAAAAAATAACATTGATATAAAGAAGCTAACTTAAAAATTGTTGTCCAAAATAATTTATACAAATGTCATTTATCTTCGAGATGTAAAATTTGTAAATGACGTGTATATCTCCAACCAATATACACATCATCACGGACACATCACTACTACTAGTATATCATTTTGTTCTTCTCCATTCACCCACCTTCACTTTGTCATCTATCTTATCTCCAACACTTAGATAATCTATTTTATTGGAACACCATCATCATTCATTAACTCACCACACTTTATCTTCCACCATCATCATCAAATTATCAAGAAACCAAAGTCAATGGAACAACTAAAACCAACCCAAGCAAACAACTCTCCACTCACCCCTCTCACCTTCCTAGAAAGAACATCAACAATCTATCCAAACACACCTTCCATCATCTACAATGACACCGTTTTCACATGGTCTCAAACCCACCAACGATGCCTCCAACTTGCCTCCGCCATCACCTCCTTAGGTATCCGCCGTGGCAACGTCGTCTCCGTCGTCGCTCCCAATATCCCCGCCATGTATGAACTCCACTTCGCCGTCCCCTTCACCGGCGCTATCCTTAACAACATCAACACGCGCCTTGACGCGCGTATTATCTCCACCATCCTCCTCCACTGCGAATCCAAACTCGTTTTCGTAGACATCGCCGCACGTGACCTTGTTCTTCAAGCTTTATCCTTATTCCCTTCAAAACAACATAAACCTCTCCTTATTCTCATCAAAGACCAAACATTTGAAACATACGAAAATGTTTCTTCATCTTCCACCGTTGATTTCATTTCAACTTACGAAGATCTAATGGCTTCCGGTGATCCAAATTTTAACTGGGTTTATCCAAACTCAGAGTGGGACCCAATGTTACTCAACTACACATCCGGAACAACGTCGTCACCAAAAGGTGTAGTTCATTCCCACCGTGGAACTTTCATCATAACCGTTGATTCCTTAATCGAATGGACGGTTCCAAAACAACCGATTTATCTATGGACGCTACCTATGTTCCATGCTAACGGGTGGAGCTTCCCGTGGGGGATTGCAGCTGTTGGTGGAACAAACATCTGTGTAAGAAAATTCGACGCTGAAATTGTTTTTTCTCTCATCAGAAAACATCACGTGACACACATGTGTGGTGCTCCGGTGGTTCTTAATATGTTAACTAACTCACCTGATAATAAACCGTTGCAAAAAACTGTCCATATTTTAACAGCTGGAGCACCGCCGCCTGCGGCGGTTCTCCACCGTACTGAAGCTTTAGGGTTTACAGTGAGTCATGGTTACGGGCTAACGGAGACAGGTGGATTGGTGGTTTGTTGTACATGGAAGAAGAAATGGAATTTGTTACCGGCGACGGAGAGAGCAAGGTTGAAGTCACGGCAAGGAGTGAGAACCCTAGGGATGACAAAGGTTGATGTAGTGGGTCCCAATGGTGAAAGTGTAAAACGAGATGGAGCAACGCTTGGTGAAGTTGTTATGAGAGGTGGTTGTGTTATGTTAGGGTATTTGAAAGATAGTGAAGGAACAAAGAATTGTTTTAAGAAGGGTTGGTTTTACACTGGTGATGTAGGTGTAATGCATGAAGATGGGTATTTAGAGATTAAAGATAGGTCAAAAGATGTTATTATTAGTGGTGGTGAGAATTTGAGTAGTGTGGAGGTTGAGTCGGTTTTGTATGGACATCCGGCGGTGAATGAGGCGGCGGTGGTGGCGAGGGAGGATGAGTTTTGGGGGGAGACACCGTGTGCTTTTGTGAGTTTGAAAGAAGGGTTGAAGGAAAGGGATATACCAACGGAGAAAGAGATATTTGAGTACTGTAGGAAGAATTTGCCGCATTATATGGTTCCAAAAACGGTGGTGTTTAAAGATGAACTTCCTAAGACTTCTACCGGGAAAATTCAGAAGTTTGTACTTAGAAAAATTGCTAAGGACATGGGACCACTTAGGAAGCATCCAGTCACAAAAAGTCGTATGTGAATGAAGGGAATTTTGTATTGTAAATGTGGGTGGGTCCAAAGTACATAGTGATAGTACTATGAAATGAATCTATGCCATAAAATTCATAAGATGCTGAACAAATGAATACAATGAAGAACAATTAAATAATGTGCTGTCGAGTTTTGCACGATTCTTCCTATTCATCATGTTTATGTCATTATGTGACAGTGAGTGGGGGTTTGTCATTTTGTACTATGTGATGAAGACAATCAAGTTCTTAGTTTTATCTCTATGGCTTCAGAATTTAAAGTTGTTTGTGTTTTTCTTTAGGCTTTTACTAATAATTTCTAGTTTTTTCTTGTTTTTGTTGGGGCTTATTCTTTTCTTTCAGTCAAAAAAATTAAACATTCTGGTGATACGAGTGCTGTAAATAATTTTGACCACAACACCACCATCTTCCATCAAAAACAGGATGTAACATGACAAAAACCAATTATGTTTGTGTTTGGTTTTGATTTGATTGAGTGAATTGATCCCGTGAAATTGATTTTAAATAAGATTTGAGTGAACTGATTCAGATAAAAGTGAGTAAAAGATAAATGATTTATGTTTGGGATGTATTTCTATATAAGTGAATTTAAAATTATACATTAAGTAAAAATCAATTGTATAAGCCAAAAACTATAAGTCTACAAATTATAGTTTCAAGTATAATCAATTTCACAAACAAAATCCATTATCCTTTAAATCATCCAAATATGATAAAATTTATTTTACAACTTTCAAAATTACTTTTGACCTTCCAAAATTAAAATCAAACACATGATACAAAAAATGTGATCAATTTTTTTCCTTTACAACATTTTCTCTTTTCAACTTTAGTTGCGAAGTGTAGCCTAAACCTTAAAAATTGTTCCCCAAGGGTTTAGGGATCAGTTTCGAATCGTCTTCTACTCCCTCCATCCTAAATTGTAAACAAATTTTGGTATAAGAGGAATGGAGAAGAAATAAGTGTTGATTATATTTAAAAAATATATATATTTGTCATAGTATCAACCAAAAATAGGTATCTTTTTTTGTTTGTTTATATTTGTCAGTAAAAAGTGGCTGCCGCATGTTTTTTTATGTGTCAGCGACATATATTTATCTTTTGGATTTTTTATATTTATCAATAACGAAAGCTTGTTTGATGTTTTCCTTCTTAAATATCAATAAAAAATAGTTTTCTCTTTTTTGTTTGTGACAAATATGTGTCCCATGGTTTTTATATTTAGCAATAAATAAGGGAGTCCTCGTGTTTTTATGTACTGATGACATATATTTGTCCCTTGTATGTTTATATTTGATCAACGACAAAATCTTGTCTTGTATATCTTATCTATATTTAGGCTTAAATATGTGGCTAGTCCTTGTAATTTAGCAAGATTTTGGTTTTCGTCTTTGTATATCTTTTTGTTTTGGTCCTTGAAAGATCAAATGTTTTTTGTTTTGGTCCTTGACATCAAAGTCTGTTAAAAAAGTGCATATGTGGAATAGATTTTTTCCTTGAAAAAAATGGAGAGAGACCGAAGAAAAGGGATAAAGAAAGCACGACAAACATCATATTTAGAGAAGCATTCAAGCAACTTATAAACTTTTACGAGCGAGCTTTGCTATTTCCAGCGAAAACAGATTTCGTGGAATTTCACGAACGTGCATCTAATGGGTTAATTAAGAAATAAACAATAGTGATGCTATATCTCGCAACAAAACCAATCGCGAGAGTGTCCCGAGTGACATGTACATGACGTGTAGAAGAAATTTTGCGCAACAATCCGTTCTTTCCCAAATAAAAACTGTTGGAACAAAATGTGTTTAACAATGAACCTTAAGGAGTTTTGATGATAACAAGGTATTAAAAATTGTAAATTGGACTAGCTAATATTTGTTCAAGTGTACAGGACCATAATTAAAATGTTACATCATTTATTGGTTCTGAATGAGCAAATAAAGAGCAAAAAGGAATCAACAAAATTGAAGCTTAGACGCTCCTGAAGGCAACTTGCTCCTGAAGAGAATAAGCGCTCCTGAAGTAAAGCCGCTCCTGAAGTTAGTAAAGTGCTCCTGAAGAATAGTGCTCCTGAAGACAAAAGGTCCAGAAGTTGCGTTATCAGAAGCTGCATCATCAGAAGCTGCATTATCAGAAGCTGCCTCATCAGAAGCCATTTCACCAGAAGCTGAAGATCAACTGAATTTGAGAAATTCAAGGATTCAAGAGTTGTGTCATGGATCGAAATTTATCAAAGGACAACAAAAGATCAGTGGAATTTTGCAACGGTCATTTCAAAGGTGTTTGAAGACATGTGCTTGCAATTTTGGACGAAAGCATTGACATTGTACTTTGTACGAACTGTACAACCACCTTCTCCACTACTCTGTTTTGTGTCCACGCTACAAGACAAGAAAACAGCTCCAGAATACGGCTTCGCCTGCATAGATGTTCCTTTGGATAAGGAATGGATTTCAAATTGGTTCTTCATAGGACAACAACCAAATCAGGCAAAAGATCATTGGTGAAAGATCAAGCTTCAACAACGACTCTTTGATGTGCTGGCAATTTCACAACGTCTCTTTCACACCTCTATATAAAGGAGTGAAGACTTAGAAAATTGGCAATGCTGAACGAAAGACTCACAACATTTTTACAAGTGTCAAACCTCTGCTGAAATTGTTCTACATTCACTTAGAATTTCTGTGTCTCAAAGTTTCATCTTAGAAATTCTTAAGTTATTGAGTCTGTATCTGATTTGTATTGTGAGCACCTCTGATTTTATATCAAGTGTTCAACCTTAAACAATTTTCTGTGTAATTTTGTTTAGTTAGAAGTCTCTTGCAGTTGTGCTTGAGCAGGGAAGTCTCTTGATTGTGTTCTTGAGCAAAGGAAGACTCTTGCAAAGTGTGCTTGAGCAAAGGAAGTCTCTTGCAGGTGTGCTTGAGCAATTGTAATCAGATATTACTCTTAGTGAAATCTCCTTGGAAGTGCAAGGGGGATTGGACTACTTCCGGATTGTGGAAGGAACCAGTATAATTGCTTTGTGTCGTTCTTCTTCTCTCTCTCTGTTTTATTCCGCTGCATTTAGATTCTGATTACCACTTCAGAAGCTGTCTCACTTAGCTTCTGATCAGTGTGTTCAGTTTTAAGGAGAAACGAAGACTTTTCCAAAACACAATTCAACCCCCCTTCTTGTGTTTTTCTCACCTTCAAAAACACCATCGTGGGAGTCTGAGGGAAAATTACTGAAACACCCACCACACCCATGTTCTCCATCCATGGTGTTTTGTCTCGCCGTTTCTCTAATATGACACCATCGCCGTTCCTTTGCCGTCGTATTTTCTTGTCGCCGTACCTTTTCAATGTTTTGTTGCCGCCGTTCCTTCGCCGTGTTTCGTTGTCGTTACACTGCCGTATTTTGGTGTCGCCATTCGTCTGCTTCCTTCATTGATTTTTACCTTCATTGATTTTATATAGAAATTGGGTAATTTTCTCCTTCAAATTGAGCTAATTTCCTTTGTAAATTGAATTGATTTCGGGAAAGGAAGCGTCGCTATGTTTAGCATTTTCCAATAAACAAAATGGTGACATCATCAAACTCCTGGTTTTGTGGAAATCAAGCTGTTGGTGGTGCCAAACAGCCAATCAAATTGATTCGGGATGAATTCTGGAAACTTTCTCTCCCTATATGTAGCATTTTCCTTTACGAGTCTCTACTAAAATTTTAAAACAACATCTTGGTGGGATTTTATAGTGATAACATTGAGGTCACGGGATTCGTTGAGTCTTTAATGACCTTTGGAACACTCCCGGTCCGGTTTGGATCGGTTTTGAAGTAAAAATCCACCCGAACCAAAGCTAAAATTATATGTGGTTCTGTTCGGTTTTGGATGATTAATTTTAAAAAATCGATCTGATCCGATCCAATTTAATGTGGTTTAATTTGGATCGGTTTTTGGATATTCAAATTACAAATTGTAACTTTTTTATTAATAATAATCTTATAAAAATATGATAAAATAATAGGTTTGATACAAAATATAACATGATTTATAAAAAAATTTAATAGTGCAAAATAAAAATGATTGATTATCTTTGAAACATATGAAATAGAAACAAAATTGATTAAATTAAACTCATTTGTAGTATTAAAAGAATTAAAAAGAAAAATAATAATAGCTTAATATAATATATTATACTTATAAAAACATAAATATATATTAAAATATATATTTGCGGTTCGGTTCAGTTTGGTTTGGTTTTGAAAAATCAATTCAAATCCGACCCAAATCGAGCGGTTTTTATAAAATGTCATCCAAACACATTCAATATTATTCGGTTTTGTGCGGTTTTCGGTTTTTTGGATCGGTTTGCGGTTTTAATTTGGATCGGTTTGGATTTGAACACCCCTAGTAACACATGTTACAATGAAATCAATCCAAGCAAAGTCGTTAGTGATAGAAGGTATACCAACTAATAATATCATAGCAATAATAATCGGAAATTAGAAAATTGGAGAAAGGGATTTTCTTTTGGGGCGTCGCTAATCGGAAATTAGAGAATTGGAGAAAGGGATTTTCTTTGGGGATGCGCGACGGGAGGGCGTGGGAAGATAAGTTGGGAGAATTTGAGAAAGGTTTGCCATCCGAAATCAAGAGGAGGTTTAGAGTGAAGGATGTGCGGTTAGTGAACATGAGTCTTGAAGGTGAGAAAAACATTAGAAGATGGTTGAATTATGTTGGTTTTTTCTAAAAACTTTTTTAAGTATTTATGGACTGGTCAAATTTTGACTCATAATCTGATAGGAACGGATATATCAACACACAAAGATAAAGAGGGAGAGAAAGCAGACACAAATCAATTTATACTGGTTTTTTCTACAATCCATAAGTAGTCCAGTCCTCTTACCTATCCAAGAGATTTCATTATAATCACACAAGATTACAATTGCTCAAGGACATTGATGGTCGAATTTAGGCAAGTGTGCCAAATCTTTTACCAAGTAATAAAGAGTGAGTAGAGTATCGTATCCATATTGATTGTCGTTCAAACTAGGCAATTCACGTTACTTATATATAAAATAAATTAAAGATAAGAGTCTAGAGTTTTGCAAGTTAATATGTATGCAACAGAGCAAATTTTACATGTTTTGATTGCAAAATGTTAGCGGCGGTTAAAATTCTTCGAATCCCCTTTGTTTATTTGTTGAAATTACTCAACAGTCAAGTCTTATTTAGCTTTTAGCATTTATGATCCAAGTGATGAGTTTGTGGGGTTTTACTACCTATCAACTGTCGAGTTGCACCTGTTGATCACATGGTTAGGTACGTGCGTGGTCTTACTCTCTCAGAGGTATGAATTAATTGCCCTCCAGCTGTTAGTTGCAACCATTACACCAGAGTTCCCACGAGTTTAAGTGTTCAGGGTTGTCAGTCCTATAAAGAGATACACTTACGCTCGGAGGTTTACGTGTAGGTTCTTACTTTCTTAGAGGTATTTGAAACAATGACGAATAATATGGTTCCTAAATTCAAAATATCCTATAGGTTCCCTCACCTATTGAATCTCAGAAACCCATAACACACTATCCATGATAATTTTATAAACGAGCAACCCTATCAGCGTCTACCTAACCAAGGTGCGAAGAGAATGAAGTTACTGAACTGATTTATGTCATGAAATCACCTATTTTTCTAATTACTGACTAATTACTTCCATTTCGGTATGTATGAACCAATATTAGCTATGTCACCTACTCTTATCTCATGGTTTATTGTTTCCATAATAACTATTTAGTTGCATCCTGATTACCAATATTAGATATGTCACCTTATAAGTGCCTATATAGGAGGGTATGCGTTAGAGGAGACAAATTCATATATTATTTTTTGATTGGAGACAAATTCATATATATCACTAAGACCATTTGCAATGGTATGTTTAATGTGAGTTTCAATATCAAATTGCCATGCAATGGTCTATTGAATGGCTTGCTGAATGTGACATGGATGAGAGAGAGGATGAACCCATTCAACACAAATTAATCTTGCGAATCTGCCACGTGTCGCGTTGTAATTGGACCATTTTTGTCGCGTCTAGCACACGCGCCGACAGGGCGCGTGAAAAGCAGAGGATGGAGAGAGAAGAAGAATTCTGGAATGATGGGGGGACACGTGGTGCTACTTTATTGGTTGCCCGGTTTTTAATAATTTTAATAATAAAACCTCAATTATTTCTTTTTAAAATATTTAAAAAAAATACCAAAATTCATATTTTTTTTTCTCTATAAATAGAGACTTGGTTCATTTGATTTGGACATAAAAAAAAACCAAGTTTTTCACTATCTTCTTCTTATTATTATCTTTCTATTAGCAAACTAAATGAAGTTTTAATCTTCTTTTTAGTGAAATGGATCCCAAAAATAAATTATTCAAATAAATTTTGTTTTTACAAAAAACAAAAAAAATTGTTAAGTGTTTCTTTATTTTAATTTAATTATAATCGATAATTGTAATTTTATGTAATTATAAAAACAAAAATATAAAATTAAATAAGAATAAGAAATAAAAGAGAAGTAAAAATTGAATGAGTGTTGAATTAAGAGAGAGAAAATGATGTGGAGTGTTGAAAATTGAAAAAGTGAGCGTTGAATGTTGTTGAATGTATATAACCATCGTAAATGGTCTAATATCACAAATATACTTTTTTTTTAAGGATATATCACAAATATAAAAAAAAAAAAAATCACAAATATACTTATTTATTTACTCGTGTATTCGAGAATTTAAAATGAAAACATTTTTGAATTGAAATTATACATTGACCTAAGCCCTTAAACTTTTGGTCTTTCCCTCTTCTCATCACTATTTTGCCGCTTTCCGCTTCAGTGTTTCAAGAATCATCATCATCATCATCATGGTTTGGGGTCTCTTCCCCGTCGATCCTCTTTCCGGTACCCATTCAAACCTTCTTCTTCTTTTGTTACCTTTCAATTATTATTATTTTTTTTTATTTTTTTGGATTATATTATAGGTCATTGATTTCTACCAATAATTTCATTTGATTATGGCAGGTGAAGATAATTACTACATTTTCAAACCTGGAACTTACAAATTTGGCAGAAAAGGTATTACTATAATGTTTTTACCCTTTGGTGATTAAATAATTTTTTTGAATTTCTTTATTCGTTTTGTGTTTTTTGTTGCTAACACTTCATACCCATTTTCATTTTCTATAAAAAAAGAGTTTTTTTTTTTTTTTGTTTGTTTGTATTGTTTTGGTATTGGTTCAAGTTTTACCTTTGATGGAGTGAAAATGTAAGAATTTGATATGAATGCTATTATATGTGAGAGTGTTTTAGCAGAGTTTCTAAAGTTGTTACGTTATGCCGAATGGTTTTTACCGCTTAGTATGCTCGCTCGGGCAAATGGCTTTAGGGTAATGTTTTAAAAACCAAAATGTGAACTGGTGATGTCTACAGTTAGGTTATTTGAGTGGTTAGAATGTAGTTGAACTATGATCTGGAGGTCTCGCTGGCTCGATGTTAAGTTTGGTTTTTAGAACATTGTTTTAGGGCTTAATGTTTGTATAATGCTGGAGACATTCAAACAAGACCTTGTGATGAATTTACAATATGTTTAGAAAAATAAGGCTCATAAAGGTGAAACACTTGAAAATTTGATTAAAGCGACTGTTATTATACAATGTCAAAACCAACTTGTGAGCTCGAAAGTTTTCATGTTGTTATGTGGAAGTCTGAGAATCCTGTTTATAAATGACAGCCATGTCTGACCTTCGCCAGATGCGTGAACAACAACAGAATCATTAACGAAACAATTATGCAGTTCAAGTCAATTAACTGAAATTGAAGTTTCTTACGAATGTCTGTTGTTGAAGTAGGGGGAGCTAGAAAAAAAAATGCAGGAACTAGATTTAAATCTTAAAACATTTTTGTTCTAATCTTCTAGGCGACATTAATAAACATAGCTATCCGTCACATTCATGTTTACTGTTAATTTAGCCTCATAATCTAGTGATTCCCTTATTCATATTTCAAAGTGAAACCATGACATGTATGCAGTTTTTCCCAACAGAGCTAACTGTTATTCTGGCGGACTTTTCAGAATGGACGGTTATGATAATGTTCTGCTTTTTTTTATTAAGCTTTTGAACTATTTTCCTGTTATAAGTTTTATTGATTTTTTCTGTCATTTTTGTTATTGATTAAATCATTGTTTTGTTGTATATCATGATGATATTTTATAAGATATTGTTACTATATGCTTACAGGTTGCGATGTGATTGTCACAAAAGATAAAGGGGTTTCTCGGGTTCATGCAGAAATAGTTGTTAATACAATGAACATGTTAAATCCTCTACAAAACGTACGTCGTCATTTGTCTTCCAGTGTACAGATAAGAGATTGCTCCAAGTATGGAACATTTGTGAGCAAGAATATTGGGTCCAAGAAAAAAGTTCATGAGCTACCAAACAAAGAAACAGCATTACAGGATGGTGACCTTGTTTCTTTTGGCACTGGTAGTGCAACCTACAAGTATGTTAACTATTTTTCTTTCAGTTTTATGTTCTATTCCTTTTTTGTGCCACACTTAATTTTTAGTACATGTTTCTGCGGTTCCACTCTTTATTTGTAGTAAATGTGAGCAGTCTTAAACACTTTGAATTAAATTTGACAGGTTTTGCCACGTCCCCCTCATTCTTTTCATCTGTTCCTCAAATCAAGTCGATCGATCTCTTGAGGAGAAAATTTTGTCAATTGGTCAGTACAGAAAAACTTGTAAAATTTATTCATTTTTATAAATGATGAGCACGTGCTGTCTTATTACTTACTTTTGGGTCATGAGGGGAGCCCGGGGGACCACTCACATTGGGCTGAGAGCAACCTAACAAGTGAGAGAGACACCACACTTTAACCCAAAATCTTAAGGCATTGGGTTTATGGGTCCTCTCACTTGTAAAGTGCACCACCTCCCCTTCTCTAAGCAATGTGGGACTTCTAACTCACTTGCCACACATCACCAGCTGTATTAGTTTCAGTTTATTTACGAACATCCTAGGCCACTCAAATTGTAACATACTTGTATACCTTTATTTGACTTTCCTCTTTAAACAACAAACATGATTTTAGTTGAAGTATTAGACTCATTTCCATTTAATCAAATTGTCTTCATGTGAATAGCGACTAACGTATACTTTCAATATAGGTGCTAGTATTTCTCATACCCTGAATGAAGAATGCACACATGTGCTGGTAGATCAACTCATGCCCTTAAAGAAAGATCTTGTTGATGCAGTTGTGGCAAAAAAATCATGTGTTCTCAAAACTTGGCTTGAGGTATAGAAGCATTCTGTATTCTGTATTAGATATTTTGGGTTTTCAACTTTTCTTTACGCTATCATTTTGTTACAGTGAAGTGATGATTAATATTGTATTCATAGTTTGATGACATGGCAGTTAGTTGCTTGCATAATTGACATCTTCATGCATAAAATGTGTTCTGACATAGAATAGGTTACGTGAAAGGAGAGTTGATATATATCGATACAGCTAAATACGCCTTTTGTTATTTACAGTCAACTATGATATATTTAGCTCATTGTTGCATTCCCAGATTGTGGGAATAGTTTTCCAAGCATCCTTTCAGAATTTCCAAGTTACAAGTATCATATAATTTTTCATGTAGCTTGTATATCCTGTACAACTTACAAATCACATGATCATATCTATGCTATGAAGCATTGACACTCTTCGGATTAGACATGTCCCTGTGTCTGACACCCCGTCTTTGTCCGACACCGACACATTTGATTACATTGAATTATGTCATCTTCTCAAATTGTTATTGGTGTTGACGTGTCAGTGTCTGTGTGTCGTGTCCGGTGTCTGTGCTTCATAGCATCTATGTCAAAGAGTAGAGTCATCCACTGAGTCCAGGATTTATTACATATTCACCAGTTGTTCTGTGACCAATAGCATTGTAGACCTGGATCCTACGACAAAATTTGTACTCCGAGTCCCGACTGAAGATAATGCTAAGTGTTTCCATTAGTCAAAATTTATAAAATTCATTTATCATAGCATAACAACTCATCAAGCATAAACATATTTTCTAAGTTTTAGTCTGCATGTATGAGGGTTTATTGCAGATTTTTGTCTAGAATTTTTGTCCACTTATGGTGAAGATTTAAGTTGTAACTGTTTGTTCCCACTGTAGTTTTTTGCAGAAAAGAACATTAGCAATGAAATTCCCAGCTGTCATTCGTAAGTACTTCTTTAACTTCGGAATTTGATTGAGCTGGCTTTATACCTTGAACTGGCATCAGCTGGACCAACTAAAGAAGTTTTCTTTTACTTTTTTGCCCCTTTCTTCTTCTCAAGCAGACATATTCCAACAGTGTCAGTGGAAGGAGCATCTATTAGAGTTGCTGACCCCAAAGCTCGCGAAAACTGTTTGAAAGGCTACACTTTTGTGTTGGAATCTGTGCATCTGGTAATTGTTTTCAAGTCTTCTGTACTCACTCTGAAAGTGAATTTAAGTATTATAATTTCTAGCTGCTGGTTTTATTGTTACTCTGAATATTGATATGTAAATATGCAGGACAGACGTCTAGGGGTTTCTGAAAATATAAAACGAAAACATCTTAAAATTTTTGTAGGCTGGAGCATAGCTCATGTTGACGCAATTTAATTATCTTATTCTTTACCCTGTGACAGTATAAATTTGGGGATCAGCTAAATTCTTTACTGGAAGTTGCTGGTGCTAAAACTATTTCGTTTCAGGAATTCTCTTCCTATAGCCAAGTATGTATTTCATTTCTTTCTTTCTATTTAATGAACTTTGTAGATTACAAGGTAGATACTTGTCTTCTGGAAATGACACAAGTTAGTTAGTTATTTTATATGGTTATAAGATATAACATATTAAATGTATATACATGCTATTCTGTGTGCTATTAACATGCATTTGAACCCCGTGAGCAAGCTAAGTTGGCAGGGACAATGCATTGTTATATGCAGGGGCCGGGGTTCGAACCCCGGACACCCCACTTATTCACCTTAAAAAGTGAATTCTAGCCACTAGGCTACTTGACCAAAAAAAAACATGCATTTGAAATAAATTATTCTTCTATAACTTGTGAGTTTCCGTAGTAATTTTTAAGATTACTGATCAAATACCATCTCTTGTTTTTCTGCCCTCTTTCCCTTTCTGGCATAAATCCAAGTCAACATAGTCATCATTGAATAACAAGATACCTCAGTTCTGGCTTGAAAAAAATCTGATTTCTCATTTATTTCATGTAGGGTTCAGATTATGGAGATGATAGTCGTATGGTTTGTGTCATCCCAGGAGGAGCGACTTGCAAACCTGATTTCAATAAATTATTAAGTTCCTTGCTAAAAGTCAATGAGATAGATATAATAAATGCTGCTCTCGGTGGAGATTTGGATCGATCAATTTTAAAATCACCATGCGGTAAATACTCTATATTTCTAGTAATTTACTTGAATAGTCCAAACCTTTTTATTTTCTCTCCCCATAACTGAAGAACCTAAATTCAAACTTTTTTTAGTGTTCTTGTTAACTGCTTATAATATGGCATTGTGAAGTTCAGGAAAGCCTACTTCGACCTTTTTTCATGTATATGAATGTGCAAATATGTTTGCTTCACCCTCTTTCCTAAAAGAAGAGAAACGAAAATCATACCATTGCTTGACTAACTAATCTTCAATTTCAAACAACAAATACTTCAAAATTATGACTGTTTGTCTACAGATGTTTATGCCTTTATTTGCTGGGACTCTTGTTGTACGTAATTGAGATAAAATTGAGGAAAATATTGAAATTGTTGTCCAATCAAAGTTTTACAATATTATTTCTTGATCGCCAGAATTAATGATAATTTTTATTATATTTTGTGTTGTTCATAAAAAAAAGCTTTGATTATTGATTGGATGTAACTTCCGTTCTTTTATTATATTTTTGTCACATGTGAAATGTCTGTAGTTATCAAATCAGTGCTAGAATAATATGGTTATGTTTAACTGCTGACATACTTTTTCACGATTTCTTGAAAAGTGAGTTGTAACTGTGGTCTCAATATTATTATATTATTTTTGGTGGTGGGGGACAGGGATCTTTTGAACACCATCACAAAAACAACAGCATTTTGGCTTTCACAAAATTTTCAAAAAATTGCCTGTAACCTAGGAACTTGGCCGCTTTAAACCATCGGCTGTGATGTCATTGTTGTCATAAGTTTTAATTCGCATCTTCTCTGAGCTTTTCCAATTTGTTTCTGCTTAACCAAGGTTTTCTTTAACTGAAGTTAAGTAAAAACCATAACATATTTATAGGTATAATTTTAGGCATATTTATAGATTTCTGATCTTCTCGAGGAAAACTATCTTGGCACTAATATATAGCCACATCTTAAACAATACAAAATCAGAAAACAATCAACTAATTACAGTATTTAGAGATTCAAGCTTCAAAACCCCCAATTTTTAGGGAAATAAATCAGCATATTATCTCAAGGAAATCAGAATGTTATATCAGTAGACACACATATTTTGCTATTTACTGAACAGGGACTGACAGAAGGCGAAAGTTGAACGATTGGGATATTTTATGCAATACATTGCTTCAATAATTTTAGTACTCAATATATTTTTTGCATGAAAATAAACAATTTAAACTTCATACTTAGTGATGAACTCTATACTCTTGATGTGTTACAATAATAACAAGCTGTATGTACTGTTGCAGTGCTTATTTCATCATCATGCTCTACAGACGAGACAATTGTAGCAGATTCAGATACTGAAGTTGAAACAGCCACATCACCCTACGCAAGCGAGGCATTATGTGGTGGCAATAATGTAAAAACAGAAGAATTAGTTGATGATTCCGGCATTTCAGACAAGAGGAAAAATGACAGAACAGAGGCTTCCTTAGATGATGTTTCTGCCGGTTTGCATAAGAGAAAAAATGAGAGAATGGAGGCATCCATTGATGACGTTTCTACCAGTTTGCATGAAATAAAACGTGCAAAAGCAGACATATCCCTGGATGCTTCTGTCCGATCTGATACACTCACCACCAGCTTCAAGGATGGCACTGGCGATATCAAAGTGAAGAAAGACAAAGTTGATGATTATGCAAGTGGAAATTCAGATGTTATTTACAGCCAAAATTTAATTGTTCGAGATATAAACAGACTTACCAATAGAAGTTCTGCACCAAACAGCAGTGTTCCAAATTTCAAACGCTTTAGAAAGGTGCACTTCTCTTCTCATAAGTGGCTTATCATGTACTGTAATTGAAACTGGAAATGAACTTGTTTTGGTTAATTAGTTGATTTTTTTTCTTGACTTGTCTGATTTCTGTATTCCATGAAGCCTTATTTCTTCATGCTAGATTAATCATTAAATAAAGACATCTATGTCTAATTAGTCCAATTTTCTTTGAAATGGAATTGCAGCCAGAAACTCAATCTGGAAATAGTTTCAACAACCTCGTTCCATTTGCAAAATATCCATACAAGTAAGAATAATATTAGTTATTACTTCTGAATGTTATTTTAAAAAAAAATCTGGTTATCTTCACTTCCCTCTGTTTCTTCTGGTAATAAGTTATGCTATGTTTCATTTATTTTCAACAATAGGGATTCTGACTATGGAAATGATGAGACAGCTGAGTATGTGAAGGAGGAGAAAAGGCGAAAGCAAAGAGAAGCCGTGGCTGATGATCTATTTAATAATCAGAAGGTGAGTCCTCTACCTATTATGTTGAGACAGCTGAGTATGTGAAGGGGAAGATCACATTAAACTTGGCTTGTGAAGTATATATCGTAACTTTTTTTCTTGTTTCACTGCAGGCAAAAAAACGAGGCACTGCTGGTTCTATTCACGGCATTCTTACTAGATGAAAGTAAACCTCTTTCAAACTGTGTTATTTATTATAGCTTTAAAATATCTTTTAACATTAAATTAGTGCAAATTTTTGTGTTTCCAAGTTACCTAAATAATGTTTGGCTAATGTTAACTTGTGCCCTCAAGGCACAAGTTAAGAAGTAAAAATAGAAATGTTTTGCTGTAATTAATGTATTTGAATTTAACTTTTTGACTTTTAACTAATTGAATGCACAAAATTTAAGAAACAATTTCTACTTTTGGGTTGCTTAACATGTGCCCTAAGGGCACAAGTTAACATGACCCATAATGTTTTAATGAGAAACATGACAAATATCTGAACTGATAAATGTAAGACTCAGAAAGTATGATAAGATATTGTCTTAAAAGAAGCATTTGTATTTTATGTTTATAAAGGCAAATCTCTTTCAAATATTTTTGTATTTTACTACTTTAAAATATGGATAAAACGTGCTAAAGTTATCAAAATATGTTAACCTAACAAACTAAGGATGTCACCTCTAAAGTTAGGAATCTGGGCTTGAGGCATGAACAATAGGCAGGTCCACCCAACCTTTTTTTTTTTTGAAGTAGGTCCACCCAACCTTGTATTGAGATTTAGCTATATATAGAAAAATGAGAGCAATAAGGATCAAATCATTAAACTGATGACCATTGGGTCATAGTCTATAGACTCACAGAGACACCAATACCGTGTCATGAACCATCTATGCCAGAAAGCTCAAGTGTGAAAAAACATTGTTGAAATTTTGGGCCTAACTCATCCTTACAAAACCGGCTTGTGCTTGTATGGTGAGGAGTGCCTCCTCTTTATAAACTCTTCTCAAGAGTGTTATCTATCCGATGCGGGACTAAATCCACCCCCTCAAAGCCAACACAATGAAGGTGTTGGAGGCTGCAATGAAGGCTAACCAAAGGTCGCAATTTAGGCGACTAGGGGCGGACCGGAATTAAGGCGGAATTTCCCACAAACATTATTGGTTTATATCTGACAGCTAGAAAGTATAACCTATTGTGATTATGCAGAGGAAAATGAGATCTTTTACATTGCCAAGTTAGTAAATTTTGTCGCAATTCTAGTTATGCCATTTGTTTATCTTGGTTTAATATACCGTGTTGTTTTTATTCTATGGCCAATGGTAAACATAGTGGCTATAGAATTAGTAGGTAGTGTGACCTATGTGACTGAGACAGAATCCTCCTTGCATATGCCGTGGCATTGCCACGGCAACAATTTGACAACATTGTTGATGCCTTATACAAGATATAGAATGTGAATATGCTCACACATACACTCCAAAAATATGTATAAAACAGGAAATGGTTGATCATGTATGGAAGTATGTCAACTTTTTTTTTCTTCTTTCATATTTCATTTGGTCTTTCAAACTTTTCCAAATGTATGATGTAATGGTTTAATGATAAATACTTTATGCCATAGCATTTGGTATTTTGCAGTTTTTTTCCTGGGAAAAGGTGGATATGTTGGCATTCTGCTTGGACACTAACTTTGAACATGCTACGCACATGTGTGTCCCAACTGCAGCTTAGTTGAGTCTCCCTGTGTGTTTTGATTGAGAACAAAAAGAAGTCGTTGGTCCTCTGTGGTGACACACACCTGTATCTGAGTGGGAGCTTGAAGGATCCTCTTGTTTCCATTGTAGGCGTACGAAGTAAACAAATAGAACTCATGTTTCAGGTTGGCTGACATGTGAAGGTTTTTGGCACTGGAGTGTTATATAAATGCATTTGTACAAATTAAATTTGTTACGCGTGTTGGCCGTCTGATCTAAAATTGATGGTCGTTTATTGTGTATATTTGATTTTTTTTTTTTTAATGTGTAATATACACCGTTCAATCTCTATCTAATTAAAGGTTGAGATGCCAAACTGCGTGTTTATTCAACAGGCAATTTGGGTCCCTCGAATGGGAAGCAACTGCAACATTTTCTTATTGCATTGCTATCTGAATCCTCGTGACACCTTATGGTCAAGATTACCACCATCACATGGGACCCCAATTAATGATAATTTTATCTTTTGCAAACCATAAAATGGCATTGACATTTTTTTTTTCAATGGGCCATAACATACGGTTTCTAGTCTTTTTTATTCAACCCTATCAATTTTCTTTGAGAGCTACTCTTACATCCTGAATGATTTCTTAAAACGGGTGTTTTTTCTTCGTCTGAATGTATAAACTCAGACAAAGCGGTATTTTTTTCTTCATCCAGATGGGTAAATAAAGATAGATAAATGGCGCAAGATAAATCTGTTTATATAAGTCAAGTGATTGAACCTAAGTGTTAGATAAAATTCACTTGAAGATAAATTGTTTGGGAGAATCTGAATCTGCTGATTGGATGAGAAACGATTCTTAATCATCCTTTTTTATGTGAACTCCAGATTAATAAGTGTCATTTCCTCCAGGAACATGAGTTAAAAAAAATCACGAGTATAGTAAAATCAGCTATACTTACTGTTCCTTGTCCAAAAAATAAAAAACTATGCTTACTATAGTTTATAACACAACAAATCATCATTGCAATATTTGCATATCATCAAACAAAAAATTATCAGCATTTGAGAGCGATGATAAAGTGAAAATCTCAGCAATATTTCTTTTATTAAATAAATATATAGAATAAACATATGTATGCTATATATGAATATGCAAGTAATCAAAATTACAAGAATTGTAACTCAATCTCCAAATGCTGATGGAAATCCAAATCCATCACATTGAGATATCTCAATATAAACAACCATAAAAGAAATGAAACAAATAGCAAAAGAAAAATAAATATCAATATGCATATTCTACTATATATATGCACTAAAGAATTCAAAGCCTAAACCTAAATTTACAACTACTGCTCCTAATTCTAATAGAATTATTAGCACTAAGACTATCCACCACAATTGTACACCTAACCCTGAAATTAATTTTGGGAAGCTTCAGTTTCCCAAGCTTAATCCTCACAGGCTGTTTCACCTTCAATTTAAGAGGAACACTACCCTCTGACTGAACTTGTTGCTGCAATGAATCTCTCAAACCTGTTGCATTCTGTGTTTGTCCTGTCAAAGGTATACTAAGAACAGTAACATTTTTGTGACCTTGATAGAATTTAGGTAATGACCCTTCACATAATTTTGTGTCTGTATACCAAGCACTTATGTGACTTCCACCTCTATAGTCAATTCCAATTTTCTTGTTTGGATTTCTTGCAGTGATTGTTAAGTTGAATGTGACTGCCAAACTATTGTTGTTTGAAAGATCGAACTGCGTGACACGTAGTTCATCGACTGAGTATTTTGGAATCTTTGGTCTAAAAACAAGGAAGAGTATTCCAATTGTTATGCCAAGTGCTATGATCAAAAATATTAGTATGCTGAAAATCCAGCAGAAGAATTTGCAGCAACAGCTTCTTCTTTTCTTTGGTGGTTTTGATTGATTAATAGGAATAGGCAAAGTTTGTTGTGTACTAGGAAAAGGAGGAGGACCATGTTGTTGTTCAGGATCATCAGATTTTGACATGTTTCTTGGTACTAAAGGTGCTGAAGGTTGTTGTTGAGGTGCTTCAACATCATGAAGTGGATGAATTCTTTGATTATCTGCCATGTTTTTTTACTTCTTTTGGTATGTGAAGAAATGTGAAGAAGAAATGGTTATGATATTTGTTGCTGCAAATGAAATGAGAGATGTTGTATGAACTGTTTGGTTTGTTTTTCTTTCTTATGGTTTGTTGTTGTGTTTATATATGGAAAAAGTTGTTGAAATGTTGAAGTTTTGAAGCTTCCTATTGTTGACTTGTGAAAGGAAAGGCTAAAGTAAAGCTTAAACTATATTTCTTCTATTTTATATAGAGTTTTTCATCAAGAAAAGAAAAATATCTTAAAATAAGTGTAGCTTTATATTTGTTCAAAAAAAGTGTAGCTTTATATTTTTAATGTAATATTAACATCGTCAGAGTTTAATGGAAATGATTGGTGTACGTTCTCTGTGTGTTGTAAATTGTGAAATGAGTTCGATATCTACTCTTAAAAAATATTAATTATTAATTTTATTCTCATTTCGCTGTTAAATTAATACTCACTGTGTTCTACAGTAAGTGTTGTATTTAACTATTTCACACAATAATTTGGGAGTGATGCGAGTAGTGTTATTTAAATAGTAAAAAAAATTCAATTAAAATACATTAAAAATTGAAAATAGCATTTCTTTTTAGAATTATTTATGCAAATGTGACATATATTATGGAAATGAGGTGATACACTATGTAAACTATTCTTTTTAAGATAAATTAAACTTTGAGTAAATTGAAAATATGGAAATGAGGTAATACTATGTAAACTATTCTTTTTAAGATAAATTATACTTTGAGTAAATTGAAAAGATAAATTATACTTGACAATACATTTTTGACTTTTTTTTGTTGATAAGATACATTTTTTGACTTTGGTTAACGGCTAATAAGGGTAATTTAATAAGTTTTATGATGAATCACATGTCTTATGATGCAGGCACCACACCAAGTATACCTATAAACTATGAAATATTCAATTCAAAGTTTGTGTCTTGTGATTGAAATATGTGATTAAAAGCCGCCGAAGCTTCTTTCTTTAATTTCTTGCTTTTCCATTCATTCCATTCCGTGTATGGGTCTTCTTCTGTGAACATTACATGACGTATAGTTACGTTCTTTTTTTCTTTGTTCAATTAATTACTCAACCGCATGAATAAGATATTGTTTGTCATCTCATTTTTAATGAAATAGAATATACTTTGTTCTTTTAAAAACAATAAGAAATGTGGTTAATCTACTTTTTGGTGTGGGAGATAAACAAGCAATTGTATGTTCATGAAATCATGCATCTATCTATGTTTCTTTCGTACACACTTCTTTCTTAAAAAAAAAGGATACAGAGAGAGAAAGGGAGATTTCTAAGCAATGGTATAGGAGAGGTATACATGAAATGAGTGTGAATGATAACTTTCAAATATTTATTATTATCTTGTAAAAAAATTATTCTAAGTACATAAAATAATTACTATTTAATATGACTATACTATAAAAATCATTTTAAGAATAAAGTGAACTCAAATCATTTTTTGGGTATAATATGCAAGATGGTTTTGCCTTCTCAATCAAAAAATTTCCATATACAAGAGTCGGGAGTCAAAGATCCAACCATGACGGTTTACTTATATGATTTAAATTTCTTACCACTTACATCAATCTATTGTTGGTGAACTCAAACCTTTTTAATAATAATTTTAGTGATAATAATTATTGTTTTAATAAAAATACAAGTTTATTATATTAAATGATAGGGATCACTCGTTTATCTAAGAATTAATACATTCTCAAACGATCTTGTCAAGAATAAATAAATTTTCAAACAATCAATTGAAATTTTGACAATACGAGTTCTTAGTTCTTACTTCTCTATTAATATCTATTACAATGTGATCTAAATACATTTTGTTTTTGTTGACAAGTCTATGTGTAATATATTTCACTGTTACATTTTTTTTATAGTTTTCTCCTGCATATTTTCTCAAAATATTGAATATTGTTAAAAATAAAATATTATTTTGTTCATTATTCTTGATTTTAAAATACATTTGATATAATTGATCATCAATTGTTTGAAAAGGGGGATGGGGGAGGGTATCATGTTTAACAAAGAAATCTCCTTCATCTCCATGTTAAAATATACCCATAAAATGTTAGCTATCAATATCATTGTGTTAGGTTAGCAAACTCATTTGAATATGAACACTACACAACAGAAAGCAAAAATAAAGGAAACAACAAATAGTTAAAAATAGGCAGATCTTTGGTTCCCTAAATAATTTCATGTTTTCATTTTGATTCCACAATTAATAAAAATGGCGTTTTAGTCCCTCACTTTTTTCTCTGTTTGCCAAATAAATCCCTTATGTCAAATAATTAACCCTTCCGTTAGTGAGCCCATGTGGCAAAGAAAACCAGAACCTTCAAAACATCTCATTCAACAACAAAAAAATCCTTGGTCGCACAAAAAGGGGCGGGGAAAAAATTGATATGTGTTGGGAGTGTCTCTTCCTCCATCGATTGGAGATTTGATTCAGCTTGAATCAATTTTCGTGGGCATTGAAAGATTGAGGTTGTTCAATTCAGATCTGCTGAAGCATTGGATTTGGGTTGCATTCGATTCAGATCTGTGATTAAACCCAACAACCTTGATTTGGGTTGCTAAAGAATTGGATGAACAGGCGGCTTCTCCAACGGTCAAACAGGATTAGGGTTGATTATTTGAAACCATTCTGGATCTATGTTATTTGCTGAAATGAAATGTGAGGATATTGAAGTTCCCCCGTTAGTAATGGATGCTACTTGCTGTGAGGATATTGAAATGAAATGTTATGGGACTAAGATGGTGCTTGTTGCGAGTTGAACAACAACAACTCAAGAACCCAATCATAGAAATGGATGCTGAAACAGTAGTTAGGTGTGTGTATGGTGCTGCAAAACCCGTTGCAATTGATGAGTTAATCACAGATTGCATAGAAATTATTGCAAGGCTAGAGAATACTGTTAATGAGATTTTCTACATTCATTTTTTACATTCATTATTGCAATCCCTCAATTTTCTACATTCATTTTTTCTGTTAATGAAATTCCTTTACCGACAAAAAAGAAGAAGATGTTGTTGTTGATTAATTGATTTGTTGATGTTGTAGTTGTTCTAAGAATTGTTGATGATGAACATTATATGAATTTTGGAGATTAGATCCTGTGTTGTTGTTGATAGTTGTTGTTTCTAAATTTTTTCTGAATTTTTATCATGAATGTTGATGAATGAGAGTTGAAGATGATGAAGATTAGTAAGATAAAAGATGAAGAAAGAAAGAAAAAAATTAGGTGTTGTTGGTACACTGTAAGTTACAATAGACACATAATTCAATGGTGATCTTTTTAGCAAACAGATCAAACAGTTAAAATTTAAAAAATTAATGAAGTCTATGGTGGACCACTCTTAAGATTGATCCATCATAGACATCTAAAGTTAAACTTAACCGTCAAAGATTTATTTGGAAAACGAAGAAAAAAGTGAGGAACTAAAACACCATTTTCATTAATTGTGGGATCAAAATGAAAACATGAAATTATTTAAAGGACCAAACGATCTAATAAGCCTTAAAAATATGCAATGCAACTTCGATTATTTTTTCAGAGGAAAGAGATAATGTTCTAGATAAACTCATTCAAGCATAAATGTGTAAGAAGTTCTTAAAATAAATAAGATGTGTAAAACGGATTTAGTTTATATTCTAACAGTTTAAACTCGTCATTCAATTAAATAATACATGTTGTCACAAGTTTTTTTTAGATAACACTAAAATATACTTCAAATATTTTGATTGGATGCATTTGTAAAAATTAATTACACTAGAACACATAAAATTTAATCTCCATGTAAATTTTGTCACTTTCTACTTTTTATTTTAGACAAAAATAAATGATATTCGTTCATTCAAATTGATAAGTACATCAATACAATGTGAATTCACTAAAAAAAAGGATGAATCTTCGAACAAACTCACAATATCCATGTTAATAGCATAAACCGGCAAAGTACAAAAGCATATACATACGAAGAAGTATGTCCATATTATTGTAAAAAAATTATTATACAAATTTAAAGGATAATTTCCATATAAGTCTCATCATAAACATGGATTTACACTAATCATATCAAGATAACACATATTTTTTGAAAATAGTAAAGACATCATTCATATTTTTTGAAAATAGTAAAGACAACATTTATATTTTAGTGATCGACATTAAAATTGAACGTTAAAATGTTATATGTCCATTGTTTTGACCGAAAAGGATGTATGTCGTAGCACGGAGACTAATGATGTGTCATATTTGTTCGCACGAGCATCCCCACCATCATTATCTCCACTTGCATTATTACCACCACCTACCTTTGAGATGAGACTCTTCTTTTTCCATTTCCATAGGCATACAACAATAGCAAAAACTGCAAGCAATGCCCCCATCACAACCACAATAAACTATATCAGATGGTGTTTTGGTTGTTTAGTATTGAGCTTAAAAGAACAAATGTTGTACAACTCATTGCACCCTCTCGAAGCACCCACAAATCCGAAATATACATAATCTTCTCTGTTAAAAACCTCACTCATGTTGATGAGTAAATTTAAGATATGCAATGCGGGTTTGTTGGCATTAGAAGAAGCAATAAATACCAAGACTCTTTTTAATTCTGCCAAAAACTCCAACCAAAGATGGTATTTTTCACCAGATGTAACATATTCAAGGATTTTAGCGAAACCAACAAAAACAACAGATTGAGTAAACACCCTAAAATATTGAGATTCAGATACACCAATGGCATCCTCAGCATGAGTATCAATTGCAAGTGCAAAGTGTTTGCGTGGCAATGCGTAACTACCGACGGAAGCGCCTGCTTTTGCTTCTGAAGTAAGAACAAAAGTTAAACCATCCCCAAATGATGTAGGATATATGCTAGTGTTAACAGAAAACGAAAACTTGTAGCTGGATACCTTGATACCAAACGAGTGAGGTCGACACAACCCATCTGAGTATGGAACATTGCATCGTCTACTAAACATATCATATCATCGTCGTGTTCCAACTCAGAAGTAGCAGAAAACAACATCAACATTAAAAGCAAAGCCACAAATCAAAATACACCAGAGATCTGAAAAATAAAACAAATCAAATTTCTATTTACACACATCAAAATCAACAATCAATTTTATGATAAGTAAGTTCATACCTGCATTACGATTTAGAGACAACGTCAGTAGGGTAGAGTATAGCGTATAGTGTAGAACTTAGCAGCGTGAATGATATAATTCAGCAAACGTGAATTTTGGTTGATAATGATGACTAAAGTGATTTTGGTTGAAAGTTACTTACTATTATTATTGTTGTTGTTGTTGTTGTTGTTGTTGTTGTTGTTGTTGTTATTTCTAATGTTTTGACTACAATTTGATTTAGTTATAAGATCAATTTGATTTTATCTGATAACATTCAAGTTACATCAAACAACATGCACTGATTTCATGTCTTTGAGGATTCAAAAAAAAATTCAATATTTAAAATAATATAAAAGACAATGAGGTTATAATTATATCATTGTACCAAAAAAAGTTGAATTTATATCAATATACATTTCAACTAACCCTCCCAAAGATCTATTTATAATCATCAAGATTAAAGCTTTCATCATTTTCAATCTTCACCCATCTCCAACCTTCCTATCAACAACAAAAATCCATATAAGATGGTGTTTTGGTTGTTTAGTATTGAACATCATAGAACAAATATTGTTCAACTCATTGCACCCTCTCGAAGCACCCAAATCCGAAATATACATAATCTTCTCTGTTAAAAACCTCACTCGTGTTGATGGGTAAATCTATGATAGGCAATGTGGGTTTGTTGGTATTAGAAGAAGCAATAAAGACCAAAACTCTTTTTAATTATGCCAAATACTCCAATCAAACATGGTATTTTTCACCAGATGTAACATATTTAGGGATTTTAGCGAAACTAAATGAAACAACAGATTGATTAAACACCCTAAAATATTGAGATTGAAATATACCAATGGTATCCTCAACATGAGTATCAATTGTAAGTGCAAAGTGTTTGCGTGACAATGCGTAACTACTGACGGAAACGCCTGCTTTTGCTTCAGGATAAAGAACAAAAGTTAAACCATCCCCAAATGATGAAGGATTTATGCTAGTGTTAACAGAAAACGAAAACTCTGCAGAAAAGGAATTCATTATACCAGAGTTCGGATTTATAAGAGAAGGAATATACTCATTATGGTAAATGGCACCGGCACTTCTGCATGAAGTTGTAGCTGGATACTCTGATATCAAACGAGTGAGGTCGACACAACCCGTCTGAGTATGGAACACTGCATCGCCTACTAAACAGATCATATCATCGTCATGTTCGAATCCAGAAGCAGCAAAACAACATCAACATTTAAAGCAAAGTCACCAATCGGAATACACCAAAGATTTGAAAAATATAAAAAATCAAATTGCTATTTACACACATCAAAATCAACAATCAATTTTATGATAAGTTAGTTCATACCTGCATTGCGATTAGAGACAACGTCGGTAGGGTTGAGGATAGCGTAGAGTGTAGAACTTAACAACGATTTAGTAGAGTAGAGTCCAGCGTATCAGCAAACGTGAATTTTGGTTTATAATGATGACTAGAGTGATTTTTGTTGAAAGTTAATTACTACTGTTATTTTTTTGACAAATACTACTATTATTATTGTTTTTATTTCTAATGGCTTTAATTTGACTACAATTTGACTTAGTTACATGATCAATTTGATTTTATCCGATATCATTCAAGTTATATCAAACAACATGCACTGGTTTCATGTCTTTGTGTATTCAAATTTTTTTCAATATTTAAAATAATATTAAAGACAATGAGGTTATAATTATATCATTGTACCAAAAAAAGTTGAATTCATATCAATATAAATTTCAACTAATCTTCCCAAAGATCTATGTTACAATCATCAAGATTAAAGCTTTCATCCTTTTCAATCTTCACCCATCTCCAACCTTCTTATCAACAACAAAAATCCATATCAGATGGTGTTTTAGTTGTTTAGTGTTGAGATTCAAAGAACAAATGTTGTACAACTCATTGCACCCTCTCGAAGCACCCACAAATTCGAAATAAACATAATCTTCTCTATTAAAACCTCATTCGTATTGATGGGTAAATCTAAGATAGGCAATGCGGGTTTGTTGGCATTAGAAGAAGCAATAAAGACTAAGACTATTATTAATTCTGCCAAATACTCAAACCAAACATGGCATTTTTCACCAGATGTAACATATTCATCGATTTTAGCGAAACCAACAGAAACAACAAATTGAATAAACACCCTAAAATATTGAGATTGAGATACACCAATGGCATCCTCAGCATGAGTATCAATTACAAGTGCAAAGTGTTTATGTGGCAATGCGTAACTACCGACTGAAGTGCCTGCTTTTGCTTCATAAGTAGGAACAAAAGCTAAATCATCCCCAAATGATGTAGGATTTATGCTAGTGTTAACAGAAAACGTAAACTCTGTTGTAAAGGAATTCATTATACCACAACTGGGATTTATAATAGAAGGAATATGCCTGTTATGGTAAATGACACCGACACTTCTGCATGGAGTTGTAGTTGGATATCTTGATACCAAACGCGTGAGGTCGACACAACCCTTTTGAGTATTGAACACTGCACCGTCTACTAAACGGGTCATATCATCGTCATGTTCAAACCCAGAAGTAGCAGAAAACAACATCAACATTAAAATCAAATCCACCAATTGGAATACACCAGAGATCTTAAAAATAAAACAAATCAAATTTCTATCTACACACATCAAAATCAACAATCAACAATCAATTTTATGATAAGTAAGTTCATGCACATTGCGATTTTGAGACGACGCCGATAGGGTAGAGTATAGCGTAGAGTATATAACTTAGCAGTGATTTAGTATAGTAAAGCCTCAGCGTAGCGTATCAACAAACGTGAATTTTGGTTGATAATGATGACTAAGGTGATTTTGGTTGAAAGTTAATTATTATTATTATTATTATTATTATTATTGTGGGTCATCATGTGGGTCATCCGGTGGGTTTCTTCCAGCAAGAGAAGAACAAAACCAAACCAACATTGCTCGCTCTTGTTCTGCACCAACTAAAAATGCAAAAACAACAGGGCTTGTTGTTGAAGCACCAACAACAGCAGAAGCAGAACGAGCATTTTTGTGTGTGATTTTAAGATTTAAGTTAAAATCTTCAACGGAAAAGATACTCTGTTAGGCTTATTTGCCTTTTTTTTTCTTTCTGGTATTGCCTTTTCTTCATTTTTTTTCATTTTCTGACATTGAAGAAGAAGAAGAAGAAGAAGAAGAAGAAGAGAATAGGGAAAGAAGAGAGAGAAAGCTCTTTTAAAAATGAAGGAAAAAGCAACTAATATATATTCCCCAGCACTTTATTCAAGCCCATTTCTTTCTTTTTCTTTCTGCATGCTATTCACACACCCCATAACACTGCTGCACCCCGCCTGCATTCATTTATTTTTATTTTTATTTTTATTAGGGTTAATTAATGAAGTCTATGGTGGATCACTCATAAGATTGATCCACCATAGACATCTAAAGTTAAACTTAACCCATAAGTAGCAGAAAACAACATCAACATTAAAATCAAATCCACCAATTGGAATACACCAGAGATCTGAAAAATAAAACAAATCAAATTTCTATTTACACACATCAAAATCAACAATCAATTTTATGATAAGTAAGTTCATACACATTGCGATTTTGAGACGACGCCGGTAGGGTAGAGTATGGCGTAGAGTATATAACTTAGCAGCGATGTAGTATAGTAGAGCCTCAGCGTATAAACAAACGTGAATTTTGGTTGATAATGATGACTAAGGTGATTTTGGTTGAAAGTTAATTACGATTATTATTATTATTATTATTATTATTGTTGTTGTTGTTGTTGTTGTTGTTGTTGTTGTTGTTGTTGTTGTTGTTGTTGTTGTTGTTGTTATTTCTAATGGCTTTGACTACAATTTGATTTAGTTACAAGATCAATTTGATTTTATCCGATATCATTCAAGTTACCCTTTTAATAATAATTTTAGTAATAATAATAATTATTGTTTTAATAAAAACACAAGTTTATTATATTAAACTATAGGGATCACTCGTTTATTTAGGAATTAATACATTCTCAAACGATCTTGTCAAGAATAAATAAATTTTCAAACAATCAATTTAAATTTTGACAATACGAGTTCTTAGTTCTTACTTTTCTATTAATATCTATTACAATGTCATCTAAATACATTTTGTTTTTGTTTACAAGTCTATGTGCAATATATTTCATTGTTACATTATTTTTTTTTTATAGTTTTATCTTGCATATTTTTAAAAATAAAAAAATATTTTGTTCATTATTCTTGATTTTAAAATACATTTGATATAATTGATCATCAATTGTTTGAAAAGATGGTGGGGGAGCGTGTCATGTTAAAATATACCCATAAAAGTTAGCTATCAATATCATTGTGTTGGTAGCATTTAGGGTACACAAATTGTTAAATTTGTGTACCCATACACAAACATATCTTTAGCCGTTGATTTAAGAACTAAGCATTCAATGGTTTGGATGAATGATTGTTACTTTGTTGCAAATGTGCTTAGTGAACTTTGAATGTTTTTGTTGCGTGAGGTTTTTATCGACGTTGAGTGGGTGTGTATATATAACAAAATTATGTTTTTATTTTTGTGTTAAGAATATAATTCAATCATTTCTTTTGATATTGCTTCAAAAAAAAATCATTTCTTTTTAAAAAAATATGATTCAATCATTTAATTTCATTTTTTTATTTAGTTATCAAAAAATAAATTTAAGTTTTCCATTAAAAAATTAAATTTTAAATTAATTTTGTTATAGAGCATCAGTACCAAACAAATCTTCAGGGCAACAAAGTATTCTCCTAATATGATAGAGTTGGGTTTGATACGTATTAATCCTTCAACTATTTAATGTCATTTTTATATTTAATTATCATAAGATAACTTTAAATTTTGAAATTTTGACTAAATAATATAGTACCCAACCAAACTTTACGATACCACATAATTATACAAAATAAATATTGATATTATAATTATAATTATTCGATGAACACTAACAACACACATTTTAGCGCAAACTTTCAAACATACTTGTTTTGATTGGTTAAAACTCGAGTCCCACCAAATCATGCAAGTCCCCTGTAAATTTGATGGATCCTATATGAATTTTAACAAATGAAAGAGAATGTGTTGCAAAGTGTGTGTTGCTAGTATTTCTTTAATTATTATTATATAAGCTAAATTACACCGGAGGTCCTTTAAGTTATTTAATTGTAACAAATTGTTCTTTTCGTACCTCTTAGGTCATTTAAGTTAAATGATTGTAACAAGTTGGTCCTTTAAGTTTTTTTTTTTATACCAATTATGTCGTTTTAAGTTATTTAACTCTAACAACTTGGAATTTCATATCTTAAAAATGTAAGTTATTCGATTTCTAAAAGTTACAATTAAATAACTTAAAGGACTTCCGGTGTAATTGTGTGTGTGTGTGTGTGTGTGTGTATATATATATATTTCTTTTTTTGGACAAAATATATCCTCAATACCAATAAAATCTCATGCGATAAAAACTTATAAAATTCATAAAGTCTGATGTAATCAAGTTGCCCTGCTTTGATTTCCCTTTTGCTACGAAAAGGAAAAGTTTGCCCCCCTTTAATTCAAACCAATGAATGTTTAATTTTTAAATCAACGGCTGTAGGTATGTTTGTGTATGGGTACACAAATTTTAAATTTGTGTACCCTAAAAGTCACCCATTGTGTTAGGTTAGCAAACTCATTTGAATATGAACACTTACACAACAAAAACCAAAAATAAAGGAAACAACACTTACACAACAGAAAACAAAAATAAAGGAAACAACAAATAGTTAAAAATATGCAATGCAACATTATTTTTTTTAGAGGCAAGAGATAATGTTCTAGATAAACTCATTCAAGTATAAATGTGTAAAAAGTTCTTAAAAAAAAGATGTGTAAAAAGGATTTAATTTATATTCAAAGAGTGTAACTCATATTCAATTAAATAATACATGATGTCACAAGGTTTTTTTAGATAACACTAAAATATACTTCACATAATTTGATTGGATACATTTGTAAAAATGAGTTACACTGAAATGCATAAAATTTAATCTCCATGTAAATTTTGTCACTTTCTACTTATAATGGATGTGCAATTTTTTCATAAATAAAAAATTCTAGGTTTCGAGTAAAAAAAAAGTCGGAAGACTAACACTAATATAGTTATTATTCTATTATTATCTATCAAAAAGGTTTTCATATCAGTAATGTGTTCGAATCCATATTCCAATGGAACATGAGCAATGTTATAAAACTTTTTTTTTTTTAATATACAATAGAATTGTTCAAATAATACTATTATACTATTGATTTTAGAGCAACATTTTATCCTAACAATCAATACATTTCCCTTAATTTTCAACGAAAATCTGAAGCTCCCTTCTGAAGTTTCAAGTCTCAACAATATACATCACCATCTCCATTCACACATGCACAAGCAGGTTATAGTTTAGAAGTTTCCTTGCGTATTTTATACTATTTCTTTACGCCATAAGACGTGTCCCTTGACCAAACCAAAGCCCTCAAGGTCATTTCAATGGCTTTTTTCATTTGATTGTTAATTTTGCATAGTTAAAATAAAATTATTATTAAAAATGATAAAAACATGAAAATTAATTAATTAATTAGTAAATTAAATATAAATTTTTTCTAAGGATTGTTTTATCATTTATATATAACATATATCATATTATTATTTAATTTCTTATCAGGTACACATTGAACATATGATACGATTTAACAAAAAAAAAACACAAAATAACATAAGATAAGACTTTATGGTGTCAATATCATATTAAATCCATAGGATAGAGATAAGACCGTGTAGGACTACTGCCTTCAAAGTTCTAATGAAATCCATTTAAAATTAAAGGACACGATCTACCAAAAACATAAATGAATTAAAGGATACGCTTGTAATTTAATTAATAGTGATTTGACTTACCAAATCCTAAAGTCGAAGACTTGAATCTAAAGGATGTCTAGTGATCTCATGGATGCTATCATCTTTTGTGCACTTGGCACTTTTTGTCTTTGTTTTCTTTGAAAATGCAAATAGAATGTTACAAATAATAATAAAATGGGTTAAGCTAAGCGCACTTAAGACATTTGTTAATGAAACCAATAGTAGCAAGTTTGTATTAAATTTAACAATATTTTAACTTTTAAAAAGTTAAATTATTAACTTTTCATCATTGTAGATTACATAGGATAGGTAGGATTCACAATTTATTTCAAGAAAAAAAGCTAAATACATTAAATTATACTGTATTTGAAACTGTATTTAATTAGTCTAAACGTCATTACATACAGGTACTGAAGCAGAAAAATGGAAAGTACGGTGTTGGTGGTGTTTGTAACGGAGGAGGTGGTGCATCTGCCCTTGTTGTGGAGCTCCACTGAAAGTAATTCATATTCAGTAGTTGTTTGTTTAAGAGTCAGCATATGTGCAACGTTCAAACATTGATACCTCGCTCTTTAGCAAGTGTGTGTGCAGGTTTCAAGTTGTTTATGAGGACAAAATGGAAACAGTGGAAGAATTTGGCTATTTAGTTATCAGATTTAAGTCTCACATCTTGTTTAATGAGAACATTTCTTAGGAGTTATATGTTGATAAGGGAAAGTCTATATACTTTTTACATTCTACTACATTATTTATGCAGATATTCTGATATAACCAACTACACAATTGTGCAGGTTTGAGTAGTTATTATTACTTACCATTTTTGTCAAATAGCGGCTTAAGTGGCGTTATAGCGTAGTAGAATTTGAACAAAACACTGTTATTCTACGTTACGCGAGTAGAAAGTGCTATCAAATAGCGACTATAGTACTCTAGTGTATCCCAATTTGAACAAATCATTACTTTCCATGATCCGTGGTTCAATTGACAATACTGCTGCTTACTATCATTTATGTATATGACTATTGCTTAAGTGAACATAGTTTCACATAAACTATGGTTACAAGTGCAACTAGGATATACATATAAATAAGAAAAAAACTGATGAAATTTATGAGCATAACTTGTAAGGTACCAATTAAAGAACCAAATACATTGAAGATTACAATAGAAAAGCAAAAGCCAATCACAGTCCAAGGTTTAAGACATATACCTGAGATAGGGCTTTTTCATCTTCAGCATCAAGAGAGTGCTCTTCTTGTTGTTCTTGTTCTTTTTCATTTTCTTCATCGTCTTCCATAACTTCATCCCACCACTTTTTCATCTCTTTTAACCGATCCTTCATCCTTTTAAGCCTCTAAAAGAAAGGAAAAAGTAAAAACAAACCTCATGATTCCAAATAAAAAAATATATATTACTTTTTCACCAAGAAACACAAGTTCCACAACAATCCAACATACCATTGAATCAGATTCAGGGGTAGTTTTTTCAGCAGGGTTCAAATAACGAGAAACTGCTTCTTTAACCTCAGAAGGATCAATAACTTCAGATATACATCTCCTGATCGGAGGCAGAGGCGGCAAACCAGCTGACCTTCTTGCCGGTGAAGACTGCTCCGGCAAGGTGCATGGATTGGAGACACAGTGGCGAAGAACATTGCCGCGGAGACTGAAAGGGAGTGTAATGGCGGAGAAGCCATTGCGGTGAGATTGTCTGCGTCGAAAGAATGCTTCTTGGATAGTGGTTGGTCAGAGGAAGATGAAGGTGGTGAACGGCGTTTGACAGAGTTGTTGTGAGTGTGATGATGAAGATGAACCATTGATGATGTTTGTTTTTGTTGTTTGTGAGAGATTAGAGAGTTTTGCATCAATATGGATTTGAATTTTGGTTGTAAATTAAGTGTGAGTGGCAAAGAAGGAGTATTGAAAAAACGAGGGAAGGTCGTATAAATAGGAGACGAGATTAAAAGAAAACAGCATTAAACATCTTGGAAGTTTCAACATATACATGTTTGGTTAATAAGGATGAAAGCTCGCTACAATCCGTAACTCCCTTATTTTCATATTGAAATATGAAAATCTGAAGCTTACTATTTTGTTGACTTTGATTCTATAAGATTTTGATTCCTTCTCAGCAGCTCCATTTCTTCAAAACAGCAAAATTGCCTCAATTCGCCGTGAAACCAAATGCTGCCACAGTAAGTTTTCGCCAGTTTATGATTTTAATTGTATGTGTTGGTGTCGGACACTGGACACGATTTCCATCCGAATTGTCAATGCTTCAGAGTTTATAATTAGTTTAGGACTGAAGCTAGATGCAATGCTTTATAGGGCTATAAAGCTTTATAGCGCTATTCTTATGTTTGAGTAAATCAGCATTTTTAATTCTTGAAATTGGAAGGGATTAAATAATTTTTTTGAAGTTTTTAATGTATATGACTAATTTGCTATTTTGTAAATATGTGGAACTAAATCGTCTGACTTGTACAATTTCAAGAACTGTTGGTGACTGTATATTATCTTCATAGATAATGGTAGCAACAGTATGCAGGGCTTATTGTGATGTCGAGGATAATGATTGTAGAAAATGGAATCAAGAGCGTAGGGAGAAAGGTGAATATAATTATGATGATCCGATATTTGAAGATATGGTAAGGAGGTTTGAGAAACCAGAGAGAAGAAATCGATGGGATTCACCTTTGTTTGAATTGAAATTGTCTTCTTCTTCGTTGATTCTGCCTCCGTTGTAGAAGATGCTGTCTTTTACATAACCAAAGAAGTGAACTCAAAAACCCGCGATGTGAAGATACTGCAACCAACTATTGCAACTCAAACTTGGCGTTTTTCGGATGCAAATTCTCTATATGAGCTGGATAATGCAACACAAGAGGTTACTAATGCTATAGTAGAAGCGCAATCTCGTGATCTTAGTATGCTATCAGTTAATGGCATTTCTATAGGGAAGGGCTTGCCGCTGATCAACCTTTCGAGATCAGTTGCATTGCCAGAGCTTCGTAGACTGCGTCACTGCGACCTACGTTCATGAAGTTAACAGGACAAACAAGTTTGAGTGGTTGACCTCCTCCTTCTGATTCAGATAGTGCTAAAAGAATGTTCATTGATTAGTTATAAAGGGAATTTGGAACTTCATGAAGAAAAGTATCTTATAACTGATTTTATATGTGTATTTGATTAATTAAATTAAATACTGAGATGTTTTATATATATTTACTTAGAGCATTGTTGTTGAATAAATTGCTATTTCAGCCTCTAAGTTTTATGATAATAACATCTGAGTTTCTCTCACATCAGAATATGTCCTCGCTTATTAACATATTGTGGTTTGTCCTTGTGAAAGGTGAGTTGATATGCATGATGATTAAGTTATATAGCATTATAGCTACTACTGTCCAATTTTATATGTATGATAATTTCATTTTCAGCCTTGCTTGAACTTTAGTCTTGTTCCAGATTGAATCTTGATTCCTGGATAGGAGATAGGCCCGTTTGGATTGACTAATTTTTGAGCTTATGAAAAATATCTTATGCTAATAAATAAGTTTATGCAAATTTGTAGTTTCTCACTAACGAAAATCGTATCTTCATAAGTTGTTTTTCCGTTAACTACCTTGATAAGCTCGTTAATTTTAGTCTGTGCTAAAACCAATTTTAATAGCGTTTGGTTCTAGTTCCGTCCCAGGATATTGGTGACTCTGTCTTATGTCTCTCTTAACCAATCATTATGTTCTCTTTCTACATTCCAACCGTGCTCCTTGGACGATTCTCTTTCCATCACAAAGGTCAAGCAAGCCAACACGCGCAGTCACATGGTCGTCTCACTCTCAACTGTAAAACTGATTACCTGCAGCTGATTTTAAACTGTTTGTGATACTAATTGTTCAAAAACTTTATGCAAATCAATAACATATCAACAAAATGTTAGTTAATACCACACAAATGAAATACCATGGTTGAATATGAGTGCATTTAGGGTTTGTAAGGGGCACAGCCATTAGTATATTATGTGTATATCATTTTATTTTACTTGTAACAAATAATCATATTTTTTTCTTACTCCTCCGGTTCTAAGGGGCACTCATGATAGCTCACTTAGAACTCCGGAGAAAAGTAAAGTCTAGCTAAAAATTGTTCCAACTAAGGATTTGAACTCAAATTCTCCATAACTATTGTACCTTAATGTTCATTAACCATTGAAGCTCAAACAGTAGCTTAAAATTTTTAATTGATGATCTCATAAACTAATCAAATTTTTCTCACTAACACCATTTCAATGAAATTACAAACAATCGTTGGTTATCTTCTAATTTACTACTATCAATTATTATTATTATTATTATTATTATTTTAAATTGATTCATTATGAAACAAAACTCACTTGGACCACATCAGTATCTCCCTATAATCTCATCATCTTATCACATCAATGCTCAATAACACTTAACACATAGATAAACCAACAGAAAAACAAAAAAGCATACAAGTGATTTACTTGAATAGTCTCCACTTCAATCTCCTTTCTGCCTTTGTTCTGAACTTTGTTTCCACCATTATTAGCATTTGATTGAGGATAAGCAAGTGAATTAGTATCATTCTCACTAAGAGGGTTTCTTCTATAAGGTGAAACTTCAGTTTTCCTTGCAGAGTTATTCCTATACTCACATTCTCACCTCATGTAAGTCATTCTCTCTTATTCGCAATCAATTCATTACTCTTTCTTTCTCTCTCAATTCAATCCTTCATATAATTTCTTGGTATGCAAGGTATTGGTTTTAACATAGTTGTTCCAACAAAGGCGAAAGGCGATTGGATTCTTATTATAGAATGAGGATTGGGTTTCGAGTTTCAACAGAGAAGGAGAACGGTTGGGTTTCAACGAAGAAGGAGTTCGTCAACTAATTCTTGAGTTCTCAAATGGTTTCTTGGAGCACAAGCAACCATTACCGCCATTGTGCAATGGTCGTTCTTGGCCTCTCAGCCAACAGAGCAACCACAAAATAATTGTGGTAGGATTGGTTTTCCCCTCAGTCGATCCAAAAAATTGAATGTTCAGAAAGATGGCTCAGGTGGTAATGATGATGGGAGAAAGCCAACCTCTGAGGATCAGGCAAAAAAGGATGAATCCAATGCTAATGTGCAAAGGTTAGCATAGAAAAGTTCAGGTCCTAATGTTGCTTGGCAAAGAAGACAAGGTAAAAAACCAGTTGTTTACACAGTTGGTACCTCTTCACTGAAGGTTATTACTGTTGATGAGAAGATTGATACTACTCATCAGCATATTAATGAGGAGTTACCAATTAATGTTCAGGCTAGCAATCATGAACAAGTTACTGATGAATTAACAACTAATGCTCAGACTTAGAATCATGAAAAGGTTAATGAGGATATATCAGCTAATGCTAAGGTCTCTGATACTGCATTTCATATGGCTTGTATTGGCAGCAGTGATGAAATTGTTGGTGGAATTCTTCATACTTTGGAACCGATCATAGAAGAAATTTTGGGGACTGCTAACCCTGTGGAGCTCAATGTCATAGATAAGACTAGTAAAGATGTTGGGAGTCTTATGGATTCTGCCAAAGAGGTTAGTGATGCTATTGTTGCTAAGGAGTCTAATCGTGTTGAGGGATCTACTAAAAATGCCGACTCTATGCACTTGCAATCTGTGAATCAAAGTGAGCAGAATTCGGCACATGTTCAACAATCGGAAGATATGGTTGATGCCACTAATAATACAGCTAATCTGGTTGCAGTTTCTTCCACTCAGCATGGTGATTGTGAAAAGGATAATGATGTTTTGATCTCCGTGATTGATAACGATGTTTTAATGATTGTTTCGAAGTCTACCTCTACTATTAGTTTGACTCTTGACACTCACAATTTTGTGCCTGTGGCTAGCAAGAAAAACAAAAAAACTCAAGCACTCATGATGAAGCAGGCCTCTACTAGTGATAACATCAGCATAAATCAAACTGTTGTCGAAGTTTTCCCCTTACAAGTTGATAGTTCAGGGGACAAAAATGTTCCCGAAAGCGATCCTATGATGTCTAATAGTGCTCGAGTGATTATTACCGCTGGTCAACCATCATCTGACTCTCCTTGATTGAGTGCATTGTGCAGCAACTTTCCTTCATGAACAAGTTACAAGATTATGGATTCATCATCTAACTGAGTGCACATGAATTTATTTGGCTCAGGGTATGCAGTTGGTGTAATATGAAGTCTTTTGGCCCCGAACATTTGATACCTTGGACTTGGAGGACTATTTTTGAAATGCACCGTCTCATTTTTTTAAAATAAAAAAAAAATAAAAAAATAAAAGAAAAAGAAAAGGTGTACAGAAAAAAAAAGAAGATTTTTTTTATTTATTTATATATATATATATTAAAGGAAGAATCGGGAGTTTTCTCCCTCTTTCCACTCTTCCATCTAGCTTTTCCCCTTTCACATTTCTCCTTCTCTTTCTTATTCTTTCCCAACGTATCCTTCCCTTCTTCTTTCTCATCCTCTTTCTATTCTTCTTCTCATTGAGTTACAATTCCATTCACAAATCAAACTCTATTAAAGGAATTTTACCTCTAAAACAAGATTATCTCTAGTTCTACAATTACACTTGGATAGAATTTTGGGATTAAGGTTATTGTTTCATGGAAGGAGAAGAGTACCCATCACTTGAAAAGTTGTTTATTAAGACTCTTTGAGGTAAATATACAACCCATAACTCAATTAAGGCATCTCTAGTCATGGGTAGTTTGATTTAGAAACTTATTTTAGAGTTTAGAGTAGGTATTAAAGGAATTTAGGAATGCATATGGTTAGAAAAGTTTTAGAATACTCATTTTAATCTTGAAATTATTACTGATGCTCAGATTGGATAGTTGATACTTTGCTTGCTACTACGGAAGCAGTTGGAGAGAAAATGTGGTTGATTCGACATAGCTGTGAGTTGATGACAATCATTATCATTTATTTTAATTATCGTTATTATTGATATGTTGGTGATTTTATAAGTTAAAGTATTTATCTAAACGGGAAGCACACCCTTTGAACATTTTTCTTGTCAATTGATACTTATGTTTAAAGTCATCAATACTATTATGGTCTATATTTGAATTTATCTCTGACTTATTGAGCAAAGGATATGAAATTGAAATTTGATTGCATATACAATGACATGAGTTTTGAGATATGGGGAATACAGTTATGTTCTTGAGAATTTTCGATGTTATCATGCGTTTTGAAAAGATTTGATATTAATATGTACGCGATTTGGTTTTGGATTTGAATTTGAATTTGGATTTACTTATGATAATAAGTAGTGGGTTTTCAATTGAGATTTGATGAACGTATTTTGATATAAGTTTCGTTATGTTTCGAAATATGGTTTTAGACATGTGTTTTAAAAATGAAGTTTTGAAAATTACGGTTATAATGACGACGACCTAGGTGCACCTAGTAGTGATTTCAATTAGGTAGAATTACCCCATTAGATGGAGCCGCCCCTATGGAAAGGCCACCATTAGGAGGAGAGGGCTATCAATGAGAGGTAAACTCCCTAATTGAAAATGTTTTACACTTTGTTTTGAGTCAAGAGAAAAGAGCTATCCGTTAGATGGAGCCGCCCCTATGGATAGGCCACCATTAGGAGGAGAGGGCTATCAACGAGATGGAGCTAGTTCTTGATTCACCCATTTTGATATACTTTAAAAAAAACATTTTGTTTTGAGTCGAGAGAAAAGAGCTATCCGTTAGATGGAGCCGCCCCTATGGATAGGCCACCATTAGGAGGAGAGGGCTATCAACGAGATGGAGCTAGTTCTCGATTCACCCATTTTGATTATTTTTACTAAATGAAGTTTTCTATATTTTCTTTAAAGACTTTTATCAAGATTTTCGACAATATATTTTTAAAGGCTTTTGTTATGATTTTCGGCGATATATTTTCTAAAGGCTTGTAATCTTATTTTCACCTCTTTACAACATTGAGATTAGAAATACTCTTATTCATGATATTGTTTTTCACGTACAATGATACAAAGTAATTGCAAGCAAAAATATTCATGTTGCTTCTAAATGTTAGATATGTGATGGTTTGTAGTAAGGTTGTACCAGAAGGATAAACTCACGGTTTAAAAGTTGTTATAAAAATGTCCCTAATAATTTGGTTCATTTTATTACAGTTTGGTTAAACAAGCTAAGAGCAACATATTTGTTATGTCGGCGACATTGGACTCAGAAATATTCTTATTTGATTTTGGATTAATAGAATTTTATTCGGTTACTAGTTTGTAAATGAACATTAGATTTTGAGAAACTTAATTACTCGTGCCCATGTGTGTTTCCCTTCTAGTTGGTGGTGATTGTTGTCTCCTCACTAAGTCTTTATGACTTACCCCTTCTTCTTATTTTTTTTTTCAGATTCAAAGTCAAGTGCGTAGAAAGCTTGTAGCAGAGTTAAAGATATGTCAATGTCATTCTTTGGTAGGTCTCCTCTATGTATAAACTGAATGGTCGATGTATCTGCAGCTATTGGTAGAAGACAAATGTTTTGTTTTGAGTTGTATAAACATCTAGTTATGTCACTTTGAGATTCTACTGATAATACAAGTACATAAACAGGATTCATATCTTGGAAAGTATTCAAAATACAGAGGATACTCTGTCGAAATTTCGTTGGATATTATTTTAAGTGAAACTTAATTTGAAAATTATTTAAATTATAGTTTGTCAAGTGTTGTCATTAGGCTTGCCGAACTAGAATGTTCTAGTTCGTGCGCCGGTCACGATTGTGAATTTTTGGGTCGTGACAAAGTTGGTATCAGAGCTCGGTTGTAGGTCCTAATAGCTGCAGACATAGAGTAATAATAGATTCTTGCTAGTAAATTGTGAACCGCGGCACCATTTACTTGCAAAAAGCTATTAGAACTCTATGGTAGTGTCACTGGTTGTCTAATCTTCTGATTTCTTTTGTTGTCTCACTTTGTTTGTCGTCTCGTCCCATTTTTGGTCAATTTTCTTACATTTTGTGTTGATGCCACACAACACTAGAAGAGAAATTAGTTCGTTCTGGGTCTACTGCCTAACTTTAAGACTCTCGTCAAAGAGGTCGAGGTTGTATTCAAGATCGACGTGGAGTGAATGTCAAAGAACGAATAATTAACGTTATATGACTTTTCTTGGATATAGAAGTAGAAAATATTGAGGTCGTTATTGGAAAGCAAGGATAGCCATGTTAGTGCAACAATTTGCTTGGGTCGTTGTTTGATAGTATCAGGGTAATGAATGATAGAGAAATCTTGTTGTCCATCAAGAAGTTAGATTGGGTGAGCATCAAGCGACTAGTCTTAATAGAGGGGTTGGGATTACTTTTGCAAAATTCATTAAGTTTAAACCACATACGCTTCTCGTTTAGTTTAAGTGAAGAAAACTCTTAATGGTTCATTAATGGTCTAGAGAGGTTGTATAGGAAATTAAGATGCTCAAATATAAGGGAAGTGAAGTTGACATATTTTTCAGTTGGAGTGTGTGGCATATTTCTAGTTGGATATGTTGACACATGAAAGGAAAATAAGATCACCTCTATTGAAATGAAGTGGACCTCTTGATTGTTCACGGCTCACTTTCTTGTAGAAAGTGTTGTAGATAGATTAACTCACAAGTATCAAAGATTAGAAAAAAAAAATGAAATGAAATGAGCCCATGTCAGTTTCAGAGTACAAAACCAGTTTCATCGAGCTTTCACTGAACGCCCCTCACCCTTTCATAGAAGAGCTGTGTGTCAAGTGGTTCATTAGAGGATTAAGAGGATACTTAAGTAGATTTGTAGTTGAATTTAACTATCCTACTTTGCGGCGGTTTTGAGCTTGACACTTTAGATTAGGCAACAAAAGTTTAAGGGAGGTAGTAAACAAGACTCTTACAAGAAATGAGTTGGTTGATAATAATGTAACTATGCTTATCGTGGTGGCGAAGTTATATTTAGACGTTAAGGACAACAAATAGCAATATCACGGATGGATGGTTCCACTAGACCAATTTTTAAGCATAATACAAAATTGTATGTTATATTAGGGGGCATATAGATAATCCACTTTATCTAAGAGTACTTTTGATTTTACAGTTGTATCATGTTTTATTTAGAATTGATTCTTCTTTAGAAATGGTTTCAAAGAAGGTAAAATGTGATTTGAATGCGGTCAAGTATGTCATATAAGGAGGGATCATCTTTGGAAACTACATAATAATCATCATCACCCATAGGTTTAGTATAGAGTTTAGTATGATTTTGTGTATGAATTGATTGTCTTTCCATCATGTCGCCTTATAATATCATCAGGTAGTGAAAATTGAATGTCTTTATATAATTGGAACTCAGGCTTAGGAGCTAACAAGTTAATGAAGAGAGGTTGTTCAGGATAATTGATCTTGATTAAGGATATATAAGTGGGTAAGGGAGAATTATAGAGTTACAAGCGTGTAGGTATCATAATGTTTTTCCTAAAGAATTTCCTGGATTTCCACTTGGTAGTAAGATTGAATTATATATAGACTTGGTTTATAACACTCAGCCCATATTTGGACCTCTTTAGCGTTTGGCCTAGCAACACTTTAGGTGTTAATAGAGAAGCTACAAGATTTTCTCAGTAAGAGATTTATTTGCCAAAATTATTTTCATTGAGGAACACTGGTACTGTTTGTAAGAAAGATGGATCAATGCAATTATGTACGAGTTATAGAAAATGACTAAGGTGTTAGTAAAGAGTAAATATCGTTTAAAGAGTTGTTTGATCAATTTTAAGGAACTCATTGTTTTCCAATGTTGCCTTGTGGGTTGGGTATCATTAATGGAAGATTAAGTGGGAGCATATGTGAAAGAAAACTTTTTGTACACGTTACGAGCATTTTCAAATCCTGATTATGCCTTTTGGACTTACTAATACTCCAACATCTTTTATGAATTTGATGAGTTGGGTTTTAAACCATTCTTAGATCAATTTTGATATTATTCATTGATGACAGTCTTGTTTATTCCAATAGGTAAAGAAATGAACGATCCAAACTATCCTAGGCATGATTTGATTATGGCAACAGTGATTTTTGCTATTAAGATTTGGATGCGTTATCTATATGACAAGATTTTGTTGGACTTATATCGACCACAAAAGTCGTTAGTATAACTTAAATTTAAGATAAATAAAGTGGATAGATTTCTCTAGAAAATTTTGATGTATGGACTCATACCACCTTGGAAAGACAGGTGTTGTTGTAGATGCTTAAGTAAAAAGTTCATGAGTAGTCTTACTCATTTAGACAAAGTGAAGGGGCTTACAATTAAAGGGTTAGAAAAACTTGTTGGAAGTGGGATTCGATTTTAGCTTGATCATTCAATGGCATTATTGGTCATGTGTAAATTTGTTCCACCATAGTATACAGTATTAGGAAGACTCGGTTAAGATTTAAACTAGGTAAAGTTGATAGGTATGGGAGGAATAGTAAAGTTACAAACTTCTTAGTTGATTTCGACGAAGTTTTGAGGTTGAAGTCGCGACTGTGTGATGTTGGTGATTTAAGGAGAAAAGTATTAAGAGGTTATCATCATTGTTATATTATTCACCAAATCCTATTTAGATATACCAAGACATATGATAATTGTACTACTAGGAAGGATGAAAAGTGATGTAATATATTGTCTCTAAGTGCGTGTCGTGCTAGTAAGTAAAGGTTGGACACCAAAAGCGTGCAAGTTTACTTTAACTTGTTGGAATACGTAAATGAAAGTGGGAGTCAATGACTATGGATTTTACTATAGGGTTACCACTGAAAAAAAAAGAAGAAGAAGAAGAAGAAGAATTATTATTACTACTTGGTGTGGTGATTATAGACTGTTTGATCAAGTTCACACATTTCTTAATTGTGAAGATTACTTATACTACATTTCAATAAGCTAAGATTTATTTAGAGCAGATCATTTTGTTAAATTGTATGCTGATCTCTACTATATGTGATAGCAAGGTTCGGTCTGTTTGAACCTTAATACAACTTTCGTCCCAAGAAGGATTGTCAATTTGTGGAAAATATACAACACGTGTAGGATATGTTTTATGCTAGTGTTCTGGACCTTAGAGGGAGTCAGGGACCAATGTTTTTACTATAATAGAATTTTCATATAGATAGTTACCAATCTAGTATTAAAGTGGTGCCTTTTCAGACATTGTAGATTGACGATGTGTGTCTTCGATATGTTAGGATGGTTTGAAATTGGCGAGTCTGAACTTGTGGGCCTAGAGTTGATTCAAGGTATCATTGAAAATGTTAAGTTCATCTAATATTGTTTAGTGATAATTCGAAGTAGGAAAATTCTAATCCTAACAAGAGGCGTCATCCGGTAATCCGGTGAAGAACCCACATGGAAACCCGAAGAAATAATGCGTGCGAAGTATCCATACTTATTCGAAAAGTAAGGTTAGTAGTAAAAATTCGAGGACGAATTTTCTTAAGGGGGGAAGAATGAAATGCACCGTCTCATTTTTTTAAAATAAAAAAAAAATAAAAAAATAAAAGAAAAAGAAAAGGTGTACAGAAAAAAAAAGAAGATTTTTTTTATTTATTTATATATATATATATTAAAGGAAGAATCGGGAGTTTTCTCCCTCTTTCCACTCTTCCATCTAGCTTTTCCCCTTTCACATTTCTCCTTCTCTTTCTTATTCTTTCCCAACGTATCCTTCCCTTCTTCTTTCTCATCCTCTTTCTATTCTTCTTCTCATTGAGTTACAATTCCATTCACAAATCAAACTCTATTAAAGGAATTTTACCTCTAAAACAAGATTATCTCTAGTTCTACAATTACACTTGGATAGAATTTTGGGATTAAGGTTATTGTTTCATGGAAGGAGAAGAGTACCCATCACTTGAAAAGTTGTTTATTAAGACTCTTTGAGGTAAATATACAACCCATAACTCAATTAAGGCATCTCTAGTCATGGGTAGTTTGATTTAGAAACTTATTTTAGAGTTTAGAGTAGGTATTAAAGGAATTTAGGAATGCATATGGTTAGAAAAGTTTTAGAATACTCATTTTAATCTTGAAATTATTACTGATGCTCAGATTGGATAGTTGATACTTTGCTTGCTACTACGGAAGCAGTTGGAGAGAAAATGTGGTTGATTCGACATAGCTGTGAGTTGATGACAATCATTATCATTTATTTTAATTATCGTTATTATTGATATGTTGGTGATTTTATAAGTTAAAGTATTTATCTAAACGGGAAGCACACCCTTTGAACATTTTTCTTGTCAATTGATACTTATGTTTAAAGTCATCAATACTATTATGGTCTATATTTGAATTTATCTCTGACTTATTGAGCAAAGGATATGAAATTGAAATTTGATTGCATATACAATGACATGAGTTTTGAGATATGGGGAATACAGTTATGTTCTTGAGAATTTTCGATGTTATCATGCGTTTTGAAAAGATTTGATATTAATATGTACGCGATTTGGTTTTGGATTTGAATTTGAATTTGGATTTACTTATGATAATAAGTAGTGGGTTTTCAATTGAGATTTGATGAACGTATTTTGATATAAGTTTCGTTATGTTTCGAAATATGGTTTTAGACATGTGTTTTAAAAATGAAGTTTTGAAAATTACGGTTATAATGACGACGACCTAGGTGCACCTAGTAGTGATTTCAATTAGGTAGAATTACCCCATTAGATGGAGCCGCCCCTATGGAAAGGCCACCATTAGGAGGAGAGGGCTATCAATGAGAGGTAAACTCCCTAATTGAAAATGTTTTACACTTTGTTTTGAGTCAAGAGAAAAGAGCTATCCGTTAGATGGAGCCGCCCCTATGGATAGGCCACCATTAGGAGGAGAGGGCTATCAACGAGATGGAGCTAGTTCTTGATTCACCCATTTTGATATACTTTAAAAAAAACATTTTGTTTTGAGTCGAGAGAAAAGAGCTATCCGTTAGATGGAGCCGCCCCTATGGATAGGCCACCATTAGGAGGAGAGGGCTATCAACGAGATGGAGCTAGTTCTCGATTCACCCATTTTGATTATTTTTACTAAATGAAGTTTTCTATATTTTCTTTAAAGACTTTTATCAAGATTTTCGACAATATATTTTTAAAGGCTTTTGTTATGATTTTCGGCGATATATTTTCTAAAGGCTTGTAATCTTATTTTCACCTCTTTACAACATTGAGATTAGAAATACTCTTATTCATGATATTGTTTTTCACGTACAATGATACAAAGTAATTGCAAGCAAAAATATTCATGTTGCTTCTAAATGTTAGATATGTGATGGTTTGTAGTAAGGTTGTACCAGAAGGATAAACTCACGGTTTAAAAGTTGTTATAAAAATGTCCCTAATAATTTGGTTCATTTTATTACAGTTTGGTTAAACAAGCTAAGAGCAACATATTTGTTATGTCGGCGACATTGGACTCAGAAATATTCTTATTTGATTTTGGATTAATAGAATTTTATTCGGTTACTAGTTTGTAAATGAACATTAGATTTTGAGAAACTTAATTACTCGTGCCCATGTGTGTTTCCCTTCTAGTTGGTGGTGATTGTTGTCTCCTCACTAAGTCTTTATGACTTACCCCTTCTTCTTATTTTTTTTTTCAGATTCAAAGTCAAGTGCGTAGAAAGCTTGTAGCAGAGTTAAAGATATGTCAATGTCATTCTTTGGTAGGTCTCCTCTATGTATAAACTGAATGGTCGATGTATCTGCAGCTATTGGTAGAAGACAAATGTTTTGTTTTGAGTTGTATAAACATCTAGTTATGTCACTTTGAGATTCTACTGATAATACAAGTACATAAACAGGATTCATATCTTGGAAAGTATTCAAAATACAGAGGATACTCTGTCGAAATTTCGTTGGATATTATTTTAAGTGAAACTTAATTTGAAAATTATTTAAATTATAGTTTGTCAAGTGTTGTCATTAGGCTTGCCGAACTAGAATGTTCTAGTTCGTGCGCCGGTCACGATTGTGAATTTTTGGGTCGTGACAATTTTGGTCCCCCAATTTATTTTATTTCTTTCTATTTTTTCTTTTTTAATAAAAAGTTTCATTTGCTTATCCTAAAAAAAAGTTAATTTATTAAATTTTTAATCCTGACCGTTGAAATTTTGTGTGGCCACGTGTCGCTCATCGGTGTAGCAAACAGTATAAATGGACTAAATGGAAACTACATCATATCCAAACTCTCACGTTATTAAAAAAATTATGGTGTTCAATTAAAATCGATTAAAACTAGTTAAAAACGCTGATCGATCTAAAAAAATAAAATAATTGTACAAAATTGAGATTCTTAAATGCGGTTGGATGTCATTTTATAAAAACCGCTTGAATTAGGCCATATTTTGAATTGATATTTTAAATCCGAACCAAATGCAAACATATATTTTAATACTTTTATTACGATTATATTTTGGATTGATTTCTTTTACAGCTAGTTTTTTTTTGTCAAGACAGTTAGATTTTATTATTAGTGTGATATACATTGCATTATTTTTTTGACAAAAACAAAATGATATTCATTCATTTTTATAGAGTACATCCGATACAAACATCACTAAAAACGTAAAGAATGAACATGCGAACAAACTCACAACACTCAAGTTAATAGCATACAACAACAAAATGCCTACAAATAATATGATAAAATTTAAGTCACCGAAATACCCATGTTTCCGGATCTGCAACGTTGACGCCTAAATCATTGATTGAATTTGTAATTGACTGATGTCTATATTTCAATAGGAACTAAATAAACACCGCGACAAAACACGAAATCAGAAGAAAAAAACACAAGAAAAAACTTGATATTTGTGAAAACCACTTATTTAGATTGAAAGAAAAAGGGGGGAAAAAGATGTAGAGGGTGATTCTAAGTCAAAAATGACCTAAAACTACCCCCTCCTCGATGAATGAAGGAGAGAGAAAGTTTAGAGAGAAGTTGGAGTTTTTCTCACTATAAATTTATTTTATTTTCTATTTGACATGTTTCAAGTATAGTCGATCATCATGATTTTGATATTAAAATAACTGATCCAAAATAAAATTGCATTAAATTGACCAGATTAAATAATTTATGTTTTTTAATTTAACCATCCAAAATGGAATTGAACCATGTGTAATTTTATCTTTAAATCAGATGAATTTTGCCTAAAAAATAATTTAAATTGCATAGCGACCACCCTAAGCAAAATTGAATTGAAAGACAAATTTAAAATTGTTATAAATATTATAAGTTGATTTCGATTTATTTATTGGGTTATTAGATCATATTATTGACCTATATATCAATATATTTCTCTCTCTATATATATAGCTCATCTGTGACATAAATATACACTTAAGAGATTATTATTTTTTATTTGATTTGATACACTCAAAAGAATAATATAACATTCTTCCTCTTCTTCTTTCTATTCTTTGATAGTATGACTTTCTTTTTACTAAAAAAAAAAAAAAAGTTTCTTTAGTATAAAACCACAAACCCTTCATCGTCTTTCTTCATCGTTCAAAAATGTCGAAAGGCCTAGCAGTAGCAGCTGTCGATAGAATCAGCGGCTTACCTGATGAGTTATTGCATCACATTCTCTCTTTTCTTCCGACCAAACTTGCCTTCGCTACCACGCTTCTCTCGAAGCGGTGGACCCCACTCTCCTACACACCATCCGTTGTCCGCGTTGATGTCGTGCCAGAACTGGACGAGGCATTCCATAGCTTTTGTCTTTTTGTGGACACACTCATGCTCTCTCCTCGTTCGCTAAACCAACCCATCAAAACGTTTAGCCTCAATTTCCGTAATGTAGTAGATGATTCTGATCAACCCATCGTCAATGCATGGGTCGAAGCAGCTATACTGCGTCATGTTCCGGAATTTCATCTCGGCATGCATGGCCACATCTTGACGCCCATCATTTTCACCTCCCGAACCCTTGTTATTCTCAAACTTCAGAACTTAAAAGTTGTAGCTGATAATTTGTGTTTTGATCTTCCATCGCTCAAAACCCTAGTTTTGGAACGTGTATATTTTAAAAATCAGAAGAATGACTTCGTGAAACTTCTTAATGCTTGTCCTATTCTAGAAGATTTGCAATTGCATACCTATTATCCTAGGCTTAGGTTTATGAAACGTAAAGACAATAATGAAGTACAAGAATTTAAATCCTTGTTCTTGTCGAAACTAGTCAGAGCCTATATTCATATTCATTCCATCGATGTTCCGTTTGATGCTATTAATAATGTCGAGTATTTATGCATAATCCAGGACGAAGAAGAACGTCCTTACTGGATGAATATTGAAAAACATTCTTTCGAGATCAAGATTGAAGAGGTTTCTTTCAAAGGCATTCCGGTGTTTCAAAACTTAATTCGTATTGAACTATGGTTTTTTAGTGTTTTTCGTGGTTGGGATGGTATAGTAGAATTGCTCCAACATTGTCCTAAGCTTCAAATTTTTTTCATAAGAAAGGTTTGTGGAGTAGTTACTTTTTTTTTTTTTGGTTGCTTGCTATTTTCTTCATATATATTTTATTAAATGTTATTTTGTATCTCTTTGGCAGTGGAATACCAGCTTATCCAAGGAATGGAACTGCCCAATTTCAACTCATGAATGCGTTTCGTCTCACCTCAGGTCATGTACTATTTTCCACTTTGAAGGATCTAAAGACGATCTTCAATTCGCAACATATATTTTGCAGAATGCGAGGCTTTTAGAAGTGATGAAGATCAACTTTTTTATTCAAAATTATCAAGTTATAGAAGAGTTGTCCTCTTGTCCAAGGATGTCTCCGGGATGTAAACTTTCGTTTTAATTTATTTAGCAACTAGATATCATTGTTTTTCACTAGTTTATTATATGCAGCCATTAATTTTGATAGTTTGTTGATCTTTAGCATGGAGGAAATCTAGGGTGGACTACCATTGTGGCTCAATAACGGTTTTGTTTGTTTTTTTTTTTTTCATTTAGTTTTGATCAATTGAATTGAATGTGAGAATTGTTTCGAATTCTATTTGTTGTCAGAGTTGTTTTATTGTGATTGTTTCTGGAATATGTTTGCATTAAGAGTTATGATATTCAAATTCATGTAGATAAAAACTCTATTGTTAGTTTTCTTCATTTCCCCGACCTATGAAGCACGGATACTAACGCGGACACTGATACGGAGACACTGATAATAATTTGAGAAAATGACATAATTCAATGTAATTCTATGGGTCGTTGTCATGTCGGTGTCTGACACGACATGTGTCGGACACGTAGACACGACTAATCCGAGGAGTGTACATGCCCCCTGACATTTCAACCTTCATATGCTTGGTTATATATCTTCTGTGTTGTGGCTACATATCTGGTGTAGCATGGCAGTTGTTGTGTTTGTGAGATACTGAAATAGAACTTTTGATTCTGTCAATGTGCTAGCACTTCTTTTGATAAATATATAAATGATGGAATGGAACTGGAATCCACTGTTTGTTGTTCCAAGTGGTTTTGTAACATGAAACAAAATATATATGTTGTTTGAATAATCATATCAAGGGGTGTTAAGTTCACAACTTGGACTAACTACACTGAGTTGCCTGCTAAAATGTTAGTAACATCATATTTCGGAATCAGAATAGGATATGTGAGCAATGTGATAGAAATAAGACAAGATGGAATTGGCTCTCCTATATGGTTATTTGTCTTTGTTTTGACAAATGTATTCTGTAACTCTACTACTGTTATTAGATTTCACTTTCTTTTAATATTCTAAAATGTTTGCGAAAAATGTTGTGTTTCACTATAAAAAATTGTTTCAATCTGATGCAGAGTGGACCAGATCCTAACATCCGATATGTTCAGTTCGTAAGAATCGATCATACAAATAACATACAATTGAACGATAGAGTTCTTACATCCGATCCACATAGGTCAATCTCAAACCTTATAACTACTAATCAATAAACGATAGAGCTGGATCCGACTGTAATTGGTTAGGCATCCGACCACATTCTTTCACATCTTTGTTCTTGTTGATTTCTGACAAAGAGTCTGAATTCACAACACATTGTTTGTGGGAAGGAATAACATAACATAATGCAACACAATTGCAATAAGAAAGACAACAATTGTTCATAAGCAGAACAGTGAAATTTGCAAAGATGAAATATAATCTTCAATTTTGCTTTAATGAAAAACACATAAAAGAGGTTGTTGCAAGCATGCAACTCCCCACCAAACAGAAGAAATATCAAACTCAATAACAATCATTCAAGTTATTACAACATGAAAATGAGAATCCAAATGTCTTAATCTTCATCACAATTCACAACTATGTTGATGCAGTAGCAAGTCTTCCACGTCCAATACCACCACTATGCTGATGATCACACTCTCTTCTTTTCAAACTCTCCTCTTTTGAATTCAATCTCGAACTCCAACAATCCGATGAATCACCAGAAGAACAAATGTTCCATTGTTGTTGACCACTACTCACAGTGAAGCTATTACTTCCTGAACTCTCCTGATCCTCACAAAGTGAACCACCTCTCTTAACAGTCACATACTTATGTAAACTTGGTTCCATCACATCATCACTCACAACAAGCTCAGATTCTACAAATGATGATTCAGGAACAGCAACATTGTTGTACTCATTTCTAGAGAAAGTTGAACTTGTTGTGGAGTTAAGATCAGCAACAGCTTCAAGGATAGAACAAGCTTTGTTGAGACAAGCTGGAAGAGAAACAGAAGGTTGTGTTGTGTTCTTTTGATGGAAGTTTTGAATGTCTTCAAGGAGTAATGAAGTATATGAGGTTTGTGGTGGATTGGTTAGAGGTTCGGGATTGACGGTGTCGAAGTCTCTTGATCTTCTAGATGATCTGCTTCTTGTAATCCCTGATGGCATCACCACATTCTTCACAATAGCATTATCAGACATTACCTTGATCTCTTCCTGTTGTTGTTCCTTTGTGTGGCAATTCACACCCTTTGCCATAGTAACTCTGCTGTTTGTCCTGTTTCTAGTGTTGTCCCTCATTTCAACATTTGGTTTCTGCAGTGGATATGGCAATATGTCATCTAAGAATGTACATAAAATGATGGTGCTCAATGCTCATAGGTTTTAGTCTAACAAATTCTAATAACCATTAATTTTGTTATGAAATGAAATTTGAAATTATTGGAGACACATCATTATATGTTACTTGTAACAAATAATACATATTTTTTCTTAATCATCCGGTTCTAGCGGAAGGAGGCTCTCGAGATAGCTCGTCTAGGACTCAAATATAAGTAAAGTCTAGCTAAAAATTGTTCGAGTTAAGGATTTGAACTCAAATTCTCCGAAACTATTCAACCTTAATCAAAGCACATTAACCATTGAAGCTCAAACTCTTGATTAAAAAATTTAATTATGATGTCATAAACTAATCATATTTCTCTCACTAACACCATTTCTATGAAATTATAAAACAATCATTGGTTATCTTCTAATATACTACTATCAATGAAACAAAAAATAAAAATTTACTTGGACCACATCATTATCTATCTATATTCTCATCATCTTATCACATCAATATTCAACAACACACAGAAAAATCAACATCATACAAGCGATTTACCTGAATAGTCTCAACTTCAATCTCCTTTTTGCCTTTGTTCTGAACTTTGTTTCCACCATTATTAGCATTTGATTGTGGATAAGCAAGTGAATTAGGATCAACTTCACTAAGAGGGTTTCTTCTATAAGGTGAAACTTCAGTTTTCCTTGCAGAGTTATTCCTGCTAAGAGAAGGTTGCTGATTCTGATTTACTACATTCCCATTTCCTCTTGCAGGTGACATTGAACGTTGCTGTTGCTGATTCAAACCATTCCCATTTCCTCTAGCAGGTGACATTGAACGTGGTGATGCAACATTTCTCTTCACAATAACCCTCTTAACACCATCTCCTCCACCATTGTTACTTTTATCCATAACCAATGATGTAACAGTAGCAGGAACAGTCACCATTTTCCCTGGCCTAGTACAACCTGAACCAGAACCATTACTGTTATTGTTGTTGTTGCTTCCATTTTCAGAAGATCTTCTTCCAGGAGATCTACTCACTCTCCGTTCTCTACTACTCGAACGTTGATCTCTTTCTCTACTTGGTGTTCTTCTCCTTCCATTAGAAGAAGAAGAAGCTTTCTTTGGTGAATTCCGGTGACGCGGACGGTGGTTATGCCGAGCAACACCATCATATTCCTCACTGTTATCACTCCCATGAACTCTCTTTTGTTCATCCTCAGCTGAAATTGCATCATTGTTATCACAATGATCAAAATCAAAACTTCTTTTTGAACCAGAATATTTCCTAGCTGAAGAAGAAGTAGCAGCTTTTCCAGAAGAGCTTCTGCTTAATCTTCCACATTGAATTAGAATTGCATCAACTTCTTCTTTAGTACAGCTTGAAGTTCTCACACCAACAGCGCTACCAACCTTATTGTTGCTGTTCAATGATTCTGTTTCACTAGATGAAACCAACCCATCATTTTGTTGTGATGGAACATTGTGTTGAACAGTGAAAGGTGTGATTTTGATGGAGTTTTTCTCTCTTTTTTCATCATGGCTTTTTCTATGTTTGATGATAAAAATCTCTTTTTTTGGTTCTTCATGATCATTTACAACTTCTGGGTCTTGTTGTTTCTCTTGTACAATGATGTTGTTTTTGTTGTTCTTGAGGGTAGTTTCTGTTTCTGTAACATTGTTGTTATCAGAATGTTTTTGTTGAGTTGGGGGTGTGGAAAGTGATTTGGTGGAAGAAAGGGGGTGTGAGGAGGAAGTAGAAGATGAAGCTTTCTTCTTGCTTAAACATGCACCCATTTGGTTTGTGTTTGTGACCTAACAATTGAAATGGTGAAATGGGGTTTAAGGAAATTTGAATTTCATATGAGGTAGTGGGAACTGTGTTCAATGCATAAAAATTGTAACTTTCAGATTTATTAATGTGGAAGAGAGAGATAAGAGAGAGAAAGAGAGTTAAAAAATTCAAATTTTGAGAAAAGATTCAATTTTTGAGTTTGAGATCCGTTGGAGGTAGTTCAAGGTCATGTGTGTCTGACCAAGTTGACCCCACTATGTCCCTACCTACCTTTTATTCCATAAAGTTTATTTACTATAATATCTGTCAAAATATATAATATAATTATTAATGTTATTATTGTATGTGGAAAACAATTTGGATCTTAGTAACATTTTATGTTTTTTTTTGAGAGAAGAAACATTTTATGTTTGTCGTTTTGATGATTGTGGCTAGATTCAAATTGTACAACGGCTAAATTGGATTGATTGGGTCAACAAAAAAGTGAGGACAAAAGTTACCAGCATTTTTTGAGGTTAAAAAAGATGAGCAACGGCTATATGCGTTTAGAAGTTTGTTTTCCAAGAGAATTTAGCATTTGAACAAGAATTTACATGTGCGTTACATTGATTTTTGGTTAGGCATGTCCTTTTGAAAGTCTAGATTCTAAGATCTAACAGACCAACTAGATAGATGCATAAGTATGAGTATATACCTTCTTTTTTGGGATGAATTTGGATCATCTTCAACACATCTTGCCTTCCAAGGAATAGACACTCAACTTTAATTAATCGTACATGAAATAAATGCCTTAATGACACACATAATCCAGTGAGGGTTTTGGTTAAGAAAAACTGCTTTCAAGATTAAGAAAATGCAATTAGTTTCTAGTTTTAGTATTGTTGATTTCATAGTATAATTGCTTGTTTGTCTGTGCGTTTGCGCGAGAGTAGACATGCTTTTACTGAGAAGCCACAAATATTAGCTTCACAATATCACGTTCAATTTTATATCAGGATGTGAAAATCATGCTTCCATCGCACATCTAAACAATGGCCAAGTCAAATTTATTAGAATGTATGTTTGAATATATTTAATAGAAAAACGCATTCAACTATCCACGTTAAATATTTTTTAATTAAATAAATAATATATTAGGCATAATGACATCTCGTAAAAATTAGAACCAAAAGTGAGGCAATAGAACCACACAAAAAATAACATTAAATAGTTTTCCTCTAAATAAAAAGTTTAAAAGTAGTTTTTATTTCCAGTAATAATAAAACTTTGAAAAAAAATTAGAGAAATGATATGTGTACAACCATTTTTGTACAACTTTTGTATAACTTTCTCTCTCATACTCACATTATCTTCTTATTCTCTCTCTTCCTTTTTCTCTCTCCATTGTCTTTGACCAATGAGAAGAAAGAACAACAAGGTTGTCCCAAAAGTTGTAGCAAAATAGTTGTTCAAATATCATTGCTCAAAAAATTATAATAGTGACTAGAGAATTGAGAGAGTATCTATCACCAATTAAATTAAGGGAAAACCCTAAACCCTAAACCTATCCAAAATTATATACATATAGACCCTCTTTGTTTTTGTAAACTAAGATATCATCCACATCCACATGCAGAGACAAATTATTCGAAGTAACTAAGAATAAATTTAAGTGGTTGACATCTTCCAACAAATGTTTTTTCCTATGCATCCATTAGAGATTGAACTCTAAACGAAATGATTAAGTGACTCAAATATTTACCACTTGTGTCACACTATTTTGTTAAACAGATCATAATTTTGTTGTGAACTCAGTATTCTTTGTGTGCAATTGCAAAGATTGTTCATCAAGTCGTGTAGGACCACAATGGATGGAAAAACTCTATTTTAAAAGATTTAACATTGTTGTATTATCGATGTTGAATTTCAACACTAAAGCATGTAGTTAAACTAGAAAGGACCTTCACCATCTGATCAAAATGCTATAGTGAGAGAGATACTCATTGAGTAGAGATGCCTAGAAGCAAGAAAGACATTAATGCACAACCGTGCATCATAAGTCACTATCATGACACTAAGTTTTATTTATGTTGATGGATAGCATTAACACTTGTATTTTTTGTGCATGTAAACACATCAAGTAGGTATAGTTGTCGTAATGAATGGTTTTTATTTTTTGAGCAATCGTACTGAATGGTTTGTTATCATCAAACTTTGTTAATTTGAGGTTTAAGATTATTAACCAAGTTACATGTTCATATTGCATTGTTTATTATGCTCTATATTAGTATCATTTTTATGGTCATAGTCATAGGTTTTCGATAAAAATTAGTCATCAACAAGATCAGTTGATAATATAATGCATACTAATAGCATGATTACCAAAAATACACAATTATCATCAAAATCGAAAACCATTCAAATATATTCTAAAATTAATTGGATTTGGTTGAATCATATTTGATTTTAAAATCAAACTGATTGAATGATCATATAACAAAATCAAAGAGATCTTATCAAGTTCTAGTGATGTTTCTTCTTGAAATTCAATTCAATTTGTAAATACCTCTACAAGGAGATATAGTATTTAAAAATAATTAGGGCATAAAGCAATGGCTCTAGTAGTCCACCAATGTGGGCAGTTGAATTCAGATTTTGGCTGGGGCATTGCATAGAGCGGCAGTTGTCCTCTAATCATATGAACCACTAACATTTTTTCTCCATTATGCCAGAATGATCATGCTTTTGAAAGTTGTGGTAATCGTAGAAAATGATTTTTTTTTCATAGGTGTACTTTTTCACTTAATTAATTAATTAATTAATGATGTTATGATGATCGCTCGATTAATCACTAAGGGACCTTAAGAAATAAAAAAGAGGAGTAGTTTTAAGATTTCAATATGTTGAACCTAAAGATATTGTTTACAATTACCCGTTGTTACGAGCATTGTTAAGAGCAATAAAAAAAACAAGATGAAAACAAAGAGAACAAAGATCTAGGTCATGATCAATGATTTGAGGCTCAATTCGATGGTAACTAACGTCTCGACTTTATCTAGTTATGATCTTATTATTGACTACCTTACTTTTACTAGCAATGACATTAACTCATCTAAATTGTCGATGCTACTCATTCTAAGAAGAATTAATATATGCATAATATTCTAAGAAGAATTAATATATGCATAATCTCAAGACCAAATGATAATGGTTAAATTTGTCTATGTTTACACATTTTATCGGCACTTATTAACTTATTTTATAATTGAAGGAAAATTTCCTCAATAGTTGTAAATATCAGTAAAAATAGCTTGACCTATTTCCATATATTTTGTAAGGTTTCACGCTCGAAGATACATGAGATGAGAAAGAACCAAGATACTAAGTCTTGGCTAATTTGTTAAGCGATTTGAAAGCCAAGTCAAAAGGCTGGAAGTTTTAGAGAAAATCAATTCACTAGGCGAGTAGTTGTGAGCAAATAGCGAGAGGAAAATGAAAGATCAAGGAAGATGAAAAATTATGATTTACTAACCGAGCCTCATTTCGCACAACAAATTATGGCGATTTAGTGACAAAAAAAAACATGAGTTCTCGATTCGCTAAGCGAGTGTGCATTCACTTAGCGAAATTCCACTTTTCTCAACTCTATAAATAGGGTCTCATATTTCATTTTTTAAGCATTCTTGTTCGGGGAGAGAGAGAGAGAGAGAGAGAGAGAGAGAGAGAGAGAGAGAGAGAGAGAGAGAGAGAGAGAGAGAGATCAAAATTAGAATGTTTTTTAATACCACAAGACTTTTTTTTAAGTTATAGAGAATCTTGATTGAATATCAAAGAGTCATGATTGAATACACAAAACTTTTATGTTGAATACTTAAAATTGATTCCTTAAAAGTTACTTATGAATATCAAATTAAATGTCATAGATATCTTAGCTAAAGCTCAACATGTTGACCAAAATAAATAGTCCACAATATCGTGAGGGAGGGAGGGAGAGGTTCTTCTTAAGGTGTTTTCACAATTGGTGCGCATTGGAACTTGTTATTAAGTGCTTAATGTTACTCTGTCCTATATGCACTCCTCTATATTAGTTACAATGGCCTGAATTATGTGTTGGGATTAAGTTGGGATTAAGTTGATTTCTCTATGCTACTTATGTATAAAATGTCCCCTGAACTTGAAAATTTATATTTTCTTTTTTCTTATCCTTAAATGACTGCATTATCACTGAATTGTGGAGCATATTAGCTAAGTTTTGACGGACCATATGTGTTCCCTGAACTCCATATATTTTTATTAAGGTTTTTGTTAAGGCTTTTTTTGTTGAAGTTTTAGCTGCCCTTTGATGTGTTTTTCCTACCTTATTGCAGTTTCAAGAGGCCTTCAGTAGCACTGATGGTCGTATAAAGCTTGTTCATTCCATGGAAGGAATTGTCAAGGGAAGTGAATAGGTAATGCTATTTTTGCATGCGTAAATATTTGGAAGAGTTAACTGCAGCTCTTGAGGTGTTGTGTTAATTTAAGTTTAGACTTGCAAAAATATAGAAAAAATTTGATTTGGGATTGCGTCTGTACCATTCACACATGTGATTTTTCACTTCCTCTTCCTCTTGCTTCTCTTTTGTGACTTTCTCTTTTTTGAATGTTTTGTTTGTCAAATTCCCGTATTGACAATAAGACATTAGGCTATTTCCCTTGCATTTAAGTATATTGACCAAGTCCATCATACATAGTGATAAGGAGTTATAAGGTGGTGTCAATTATAAGATTCAAGCAAAATGGGTGAAACAGAGAAATGCTTTTAAGTGTAACATGTGATTGAAACTTAAATAAAAATATATGGAGTATACCGTCAAAAACCTTAATAAAAATATATTGAGTTCAGGGAATATATATGGTTGTATACCGTCAAAAACATTGTTAATATGCTCCACAATTTAGTGATAATGCAGTCACTTTTAAGGATAAGAAAAAAAAATATAAATTTTCAAATTCAGGGGGCATTTTGCACATAAGTGCAAAACTTCAGGGGGTATTTGCAAAACGTCATCCCGATTAACAGAAGAATTTGACGAAAGGGGTAAATTGATTAATTTGTGCGATTTCAAGGGGATAATTGAAGTTTTGTTAATTTCAAGAGAATAATTGACGAAACTTATAATTTGGGGGTAATTGCCTATTTACTAAAAAATTCAAAATTGATGCAGGTTTGCATTTGAAAGTCCCTCCTGGTGATATTAGAATGTAACTTTTGATGGCTTTAAAAAAGAAAAATAATGATTAGAGATTTTAACTTTCGATGAGTATAAAACATGAGGAACATTATAAATTTTAATAATCCTATTAAATATGCTATCAGAATGTAGCTTCCGACAACTTCCAAAGCTTATTTTATTGTTAAAAGCAAGATATTTTTTGTAGGGTTAATTATGTTTTTGGTCCCTACAAAATTGCGACCTTGCAAGTTTAATCCTTACTTAATTTTAATAGCATTTTTAGTCCCTACAAAAAAAATTTACTTATAATTTTAGTCCCTGCTAAAATAAAATTTTTGTTTAATTATCCTTAAACTCTTAAATTTTTTAACGATTCTTTTTATACAAGTTTAGAACACTATGAAAGGTTCATTTACTAAAATCTATAATTTTTTAACATGAAATAAATTAAATATGAATTTTTTAAAACGACAAAAGTCTAAGATATAAGTAACAAAAATATGGACGTAGAAATCAAATTTTCGAGATATTTTTTCGGAGGACCTTTTAATAATGTTCTTAACACGCCTGTAAAAAATTGTTGAAAAACTTAAGAGTTTAAGCATAAATTAAACAAATTTGAATTGAGTAAGGACTAATATTGAGTGCAAAATTTTTTTGTAGGGATTAAAAATGCTATTAAAATTAAGTAAGGACTAAACTTACAAGGTCGCAATTTTGTAGGGATCAAAAACATAATTAACCTTTTTTGTATTTTGAAGGGCCTCTTAGCAATAAGGGGGTCTAAAAAGCAATTATCTTTATCAATTGAAAAATAAATACTAGGCCCGTATAAATTTACACAGACATAGGCCCATTTGGTTACCTATAAATTTTGAGAATTTGTTCACCCACCACCTAAGCCTCTCACAGTCCCATCTTTTTCCCCATTTCCACTGTTTATATCATATAATTGAAAGTGTACTAATGAAATTTCAAACTATATAATCTAAAATCAATCAAAACTAATAAGACCAAGAATTTAGCTACTTTGGGGCCTCTTTGAGTTAATACATTTTGATAGTCGGATTTAGGCAAGTATACCAAATCGTTTACCAAGTAATTAAGTGTAGGTAGAGCATCGTATCCACGGAGATTTTCGTTTCAACTAGGTAATTCGCGTTACTTATTTAAAACATAAAACAAATAAAATTTAAAACATAAAACAAATAAAATAAAAGTAAATGGGGGGAGCTTGTGCAATTTGATCTGTTTGCTCAGAGTGAGAGTTTAGAAGTAACATGTTTTTTATTGCAGAATGTTGGCGGTAGTTAGGATTCTTCGAATCCCCTCTATTTATTTGTTTAAGTTGAGTAACATTCAAGTTATTCAAGGATTAGTTAAATGTTTTCCATTTAAGTGATGAGTTCGTGGGTTCTATTCCCCTCCAGCTGTTGAATTGCAACCATTGTTTTATCTTGGTTTTCGGGTGTCAAACATTGATTACGTTTGAACCTTTTTAACCGGTGATATCTTATTTTTTCTTGGGAAGGGAAAAAGTAAGCAAAACCCTTGAGAATCGAGGTTCGGGAGTTGTTTTCGCTACGGGAAGGTGTTAGGCACCCATAACGACTATAGTATCCTATAGGAACCGTCTTTACTTTCTACGCGCGCGCTTTATTTTTAAATGCTATTTGAAAGTGATATTTACACCTAAGAGTTTACTAAATGAAGAATTGGAGGGAGAAGAGTGTTTGAATTTTTATTTTATTTGAATTGGAGGAATTTTGTTCCTTGCCTACGTACCCGTTTAAGGGATCAAATCCACCGTAGTTCTCTTCCAAAAAAAATTTTGTTTTTGTTGGTTGATTTTAAGTTTGAAAATAGGAGTTTAAAGAATGGAGATTGGGAGGCCTTAAATGCATGAGAAATTAAGAAAAGAGTGAGGTTTGATTAGTCATTTTGCAAAAGAAGTCAAGTATGATTATTTTTCATTGAGATTTGATTAAGAAAATAAAAGAGAAAATCAATGGGATTTTGGATCCCAAGGTTTATTTAGAAAATGATTTGGGTGACTTTGTTCACATTTTTTGGGAAATTGATTTTTCTAAGTATAAAGCCTAAACATTCATCTAAACATACAATCCTAAACATACATCTAAACATGCATATTCTAGCTGTAACACCCCGTTTTCCCAACTTGAAAATTTCATTTAAATCAGAGTATATAATTCATAACGGAATGTCACATACTACTTAAAAATTCTTAAAAACAGATAATAATGATTATCCTTTAAATTCAACATCGTGAAAATCTTAAACTGTTGCAGCGGAAAATAGTTCAACATTTAAAAGTCTTGGCACGCAGGCCTTATTAGAAAATCTTCATAAATTAGTTCATAAAAGAGACACGTAAGGAATAGAAGTAAAAGCAAGCCCCCATCCCGTTACGTATCAGAGCACCTAGACACCAAGTGAGGAGTCCACTCACGAACGCCTCTAATCTTTATTACCTGCACATTACCCACGGTCGAGGCAACATATACGCAGAAGGGGTGAGATTTCTCAAACAATAATATTAAACATATAAATCATATAAAGTACATTCAACAACTTAAACATCATTAACATATCTTAAACTCCATTATCTAGCATCATTAATCTCCTACATTAGTCATACACTTCATCTTATATCATCTTAATTATAGACATAAACATCATCATATAATATCAATTACTAATCATAAACATCAGCATACATCATCAAATATTAATTACAACATCAACACATATATTAATCACAAACATCAACACATATAATGATCATGAGCATCAACATCTAACACCAAATATAATCATGAGCATCATCATGTATTTCACATAAGTATCATTATCAAAGCATATCATTTATCGAAAACAACTTCAACAACAACTTAGACAACTTCAACAACAACTTAGACAACTTTAACAACAACTTAGACAACTTCAACAACAACTTAGACAACTTCATTATGCATGTGGTACCACCAGGGCATTAAGCCCCCTTCGCTAAGGTCATATTTGGACCTGTCGGGCATTAAGCCCCCTTCGCTAAGGTCATATTTGGACCTGTCGGGCATTAAGCCCCCATCGCTAAGGTCATAAAGGACCTGTCAGGCATTAAGCCCCCATCGCTGACTATGCAACAACACAACTCTAAATGCAACTTGGACAACAACGTGAACATCTTATACAACTTGACAACTTGACAACTTCATATCCTAAATCATCTTAAAAGCACACATCTTAAAATAGCACATCTTTATATAGCACATCCTTAAATCACACATCTTCAAGCATCACATCTTTAAATAACACATCTTTAAATAGCATCAATTAACACATCATTAAATAGCACTTCGGTTATACATCATCAATTAACACATCAATTTCACATCATCAAATAATTCACAAATTACACTTAGTCAAATAATATATCAACTATACTTCTTAAATATCACATCAATCAACATGACAAGGATAAAAATGCTAACTAGTAATCAATTCCTATATCTTCTAGCATGGCTGCATCACGTTTTTGCACAACAGAAAATTCATGTTTTAGGACATCATGGTTTTCTTTTAGTTTAACACTGAGAAATTGATTTACAAATTCATAAAAACAATGGGGGAAAAGTATCAATGAATCACACATAGATAAATTAATAATTCAATAGTAAATCAAATAAAAAGAGAATCTGACATTTCCCTATCTCAATTTTATATCATATTGATTGATAGAAAATAAGCATAAATTGACAAACATGTTACAACCTATGTCGTAAATCAATTTCTAAAACAACACAAGCAGGTTCACACGCACTAACGATGACAACAAAGGCTATAATCAATTAAATTAATTTGCTAGTGATCATATAAAATACAACCAACTAGGGTAGAATTCTACTTCTAATGAAATTGCACTGCTCATTATTTTATACCGTAAGGAACATTTGAAAAAGAATAGAATGACTAAATGAAATTATGGTGTAAAACTATATAGATATACTTTGTGAATATCCACCGATTTGAAAAGTAAACATTAAAATTCTAGCAGCAATTTATATGCTCAGCAATTAGAAAAGATTGGGACGGCAGTACGGCACAGTAAAAATAAGCACTCGGAATCTTATAGAAGTATGACAGCTAGGAAAATACATGCTTAGCAGACTATAGTTGTATTGATTATAAAAACAAATTAACTTTGCACAAGTAGCCATGATGTTCGTGATTTATGAAACATTCTGAGATACCAATGTCATGCAATATCATGAAAGTTCATGCTTTGGCACATAAAAAGATTAAAACAGAATATAACCTTAAATCAATTACAATCTAGCGCACAAAATAAATTAATAGAAATTAACATACTCAAAATCACATAGAGCACAAATTTAACATTAATTCATAAAAAGATCATGAAAAATAATGAAAAATAAAATTCTTCACTACCCATATGTTTATACAACCCTTATGGTGAATATAGACTCCCCCTTACATCAATTCAACGGTTTTTCATCACCTAATCATCAATTCTCACTCAAACCCTAATTCTCAAATTCTCACAAACTTTCCCCAACTTGTTAGATGCAATCTAATGATTTAACAACTTAATATTAATGCAAGATAGTCTCACCCTCACCTTAGATTGTTTTTCTGAAATCAAAAGCAGCGTTCTTCGTTCCTAGGGTTCTCTCTCTCTGAGTTCTCCTCTTTCTTCTCTTTCTCCAAAAAGCGGTTTAACGTAAAAACTCTTTCTAACCTAAGCTTCCTTATTTATAATACTACTCACTCTTCCTAAATCTATTTAGGCTCAATAACTTATTCTTCTTTCTATTCTAACCTCCAATTCTACTTACACTAATAATTCTCATATTCTAATAAATAATAGAATAATGTCACTTAATAAAATACTAGCACCTCACATATTTAAAATAAATCACATAAATAGATTCTAACTTAATAAAAATAATTAAATAAAAGGAGGGCGTTACACTAGCTATATACTATAGTGATGTGTGTGCATGTGTCGGTGCTTGTGTCGGTGTACATTATTAGAGTCCATTGTCCTTTACATCATTGGCCTAGATACATTCTATGGTCTTGCAAGAAACTAAAAACATGAAGCAAAACATTACAAAATTCCTAAATTTTTACATTCTAATTTTGGTGAAGCTTAAAATGTAAGAAATAAGAGTGAAGGAGGAGATGAAGTATGGAATGCTCATGATTGAATGAAACATGAAATGAAAATGTTAGTAGCATAAGGAAGAATAGGGATTGTAATTATAAGCACAAAAAAAAACTAAAATTAGGCTAAAGTAATGAAATTCCTAGCCTAGAAATGGCAAAATATTCCTAAAAACTTATCACAATGTTAAGACAAAAGTATGACCTATGACCCTCACATCATGTCAATTTTTCTAAGGAGGTTATCACACTACATAATATGAGGATTTAGAAGTGCACACTCAAGTCAAGGATTATGATAGGTCCTAGGCATACTTGGCACTTTATTCATGCACTAAGGTAATTACATAACTTGCAACACAAGAAAAACCACAAACCATTTCACAAGACAGTAGAACAACCACAAATTCAGGGGCCTATCTATCACAAAATCACATGTTAAGTATCCACATCATGTACCAATGTATCATGCATAAAATCATGATAAAATTTCCAAAAAAAATAGCAAAAAAGTGATCACGTAATAAGAACTAATACACGTGTTTTCCATCAAATCTTACTATGCAAAAATATCATAAAAAACACAAGGACATTATCAAGCACTTCATGGGAATTTATTTGGAATTTTTTAAAGACCTTTAGGCAAGATAAGGGGTGCAAACATCAACAAGCAGAGTTCAGATAGCAAGAAAAATGAAAGGCAACGAAATCCAGTGTACCAAAAGCCCAAACCCACTCACTCATGGATCCTGGGTCGCAGGGAGCAACACAGACCGTCAGATTGACCCAGGGACCCAACCCTAAATCAAACGGTGGACACTCAGGTTTTAGGAGTGAACCAGACCGGTTTGACTGAACCAATCCGGTTCACTCCAGTATAAAATCAGGGAGACCGGTTCAGAATCATTCCAAACCCTAGTTTTCTCTCTCTCTCTTCTCAGACTCCCTCATCCTCTCTCGTTCTCTCTCATCGTTTTCATTCATCCTTCCATGGCTTTCGAGTTGTGAATCATGAATCAAAACACTAACTAACACAGATCAGACCCAAAACGTTTCGGTCTTTGTTATCTTTGAAAGATGTTGCTCAAAACGTTTCGAACTTGTCATCTTTTTGCAGAAATAGACTTTAAACATTTCGATCTTGATACTTCTTGAAGAAAGAATGTTCGAAGCACTTCGATTTTGATGTTTCTTAAAAAAAATGTTCGAACTGCTTTGATTTTGATATTTTTTGAAGGAAAATTGTTCGAAATGATTTGGACTTGTTGTTTTCTGCAGAAAAATACTCGAATCGTTTCGATCTACACTTGATTCGAAAGAATTTGGTCTCAGACTTTCACAAATCCGAAACGTTTCGAATTTCTGAGGCTTTTTGGAACTGAAACCCTAATTTGATTCGTTAATGATGAATTTGCATTCTGAATTAAAAGGTAAACGGTGAACCTTCATGATTTTGTGTTTTAGGGTTTCAGTTTTCAACTTGTTCGAATTTTTCAAGCTTTTCAATTGGATTCACCGTTCATCTTTCAATACAAAGCTTCGATGATGAATACGAGAAGATTTCTTTGTATTTTTACCTGAATTACTTGGAGATTTGAACAAGTGGATCCTTGCGAGCTTTTGATTCCTCTGGTAAGCTTCGAAACCGAAAATAAATCGGTGTTTGGTCTTCTTCTTCTTCGAACTGGTCTGATTTCGCTTCAATTTCCCTTCTTCTCTCTTTCTTTATCTCTGTGATCGCATGGTTCGTCACTCCAGTGATGAATTCATGCTTGAATTGCAGGGAACAAGCTCGATGATGATGATTACACAAGCGATCACTGAGAGTTTGTTGAATCCGAAAACATTTTTGATGAATTGCAAGCTTTTAATTTCGATTCTTGGAAACTTGTGTTGATTTTTATGTATTTGGCAATGAATTGGTGAATTTGTGATGGTTCTGGTTCGAATTTGTGAGGAATTGGTGCGATTTGGTGTTTGTTACGGTGGTTTCAATGGCTGAAAAAGTTTGTTAGGGTTCTGTTAGGGTGGCGCGTGAGGCGCGTGAAAAGGATTGTAACTGTGTTTTGGTGAGTTGGCAACGAGTGTGTGGCTCTGTGATGATGATGTGTTGTATTTATAGCTGACATGTGTCCTTGTAACCTAGTAGAAAGTTGACACCTGGACTGGACTCTAACTGATTCGGCCTTGGCTTATTTTGGACATTTGGACCTTTTTGCAATTTTGAAACTCTTAAGGACTGACATGCAAAAAAATGAAATTAAAAAGAACTTGGACAAAAGTCAGGACCATTTTGCAATACTTGAAACTTTGGGGACCAAAATGTAATTGACCAAAAAAAAAAGAACTTAAAACGAAAATTGACCTAAAATTAACAAAGACTTAAAATAAAATGACACAAGGACCAAAATGCAAATTTTAGAATTTTAGGGCTAAAATGAAATTTAAAAATAAAATTGAATTAAAATTGGTAAAATGAAAATAATGAAACGATTAAAATTTGACAAAACGGACTAAAATGAACCAATGGCTTAAATGAGGTACTTTAAAGTAACCTCTCTCTGCCAAAATTTCGTGTGTAATGACCAAAATGCCCCTGGGGCTAAAACGACTAAAAATGACTCAGATGCAAGTTTTAAAATGGATTTTTAACAAGGAATTAAAGCAAGAGCTTATACAAGAAAATTAAAAGACTCAGAGACAACAATTTTTTTTAAAGATTTGAACAGAGTTTTGACACTTGAAAAGACTAAAATGCCCTTAGGGACAAAACTGACTCAAAATGACTTCAAATGCAACTTTTGAAATGGATTTTGACGTAGAATTGAAACAAAAACCTATACAAACCAATTGAAAAGACACAAACAATTTTCAAGGATTAAAATGAGTTGAATGCAGGAAATGACTAAAATACCCTTGTATATGAATTTTGCAGGTAATATTGAAATAAAATGCAGAGAAAGATGTAATTTGATCAGAGACAGTTCAAATGACTTGAAATGCAAGAAAAGAAGAATTGAGTTAGTATTTTTAGGTCCAAAATTAGGGTATAACAACCATTACACCAGAGTTTCTACGAGCTTCAATGCTTAGGGTCGTCAATCCTATATGGGTTCGCACTCTCTCAAAGGTAATTGAATCATATATTTAAATTAGAGTTCCTAAATTCTCAACGGTCCTAAAGGTCCCCTCATCTATGAATCTTAGAAGTACATCAACATACTCTCCCTATTGGTAGTTCTACAAACGGGCAACTCTATCTTGTTTACCTTATCAAGGATGTAAGAAAATTAAAATTATTATGTTAGTTTCTAGGTTCATTTACCCTTGTTATTACACTTTCCTTAATTTGGGTGGTTAACATCATTATCTTAGTTACTTCCTATTTCGGGTAGGTTTTCACCGAACATTCGGTATGTCACTTCCCTGATTATTGCTATCTTAGGGTTGCCTCACTTCGGGTGAATTCATTAAGAATTTTCATAATAAAATTAAACAGGACTCATAAAATAACTGAATAAAAAAACTTAAATTAAATAGATCCAACAAATAAAAAGAGGTTCATCTTTGAACCCTACCTAATAAGGTTTAATTACTCGTGGTAACTAAAGACAAATTACAAAAGAAATAAAACATACCCTAGAGATTTAGAGTGAGTGGATAACCTTCTTCCTTAAAGCTCCTAGTGTTTGCCTTCCTCTTAGCCATATTTTTTTTCCCTTTTTGCATGCATAAAAGCTAAATATGATTTGATCTCTTTATAATATATAAAGTCCACACTCTCCTATAAATAATTAAGTAGTTTTTAGCATTTATGAAGTTGTAAAAGCCCTTCATAAAATTATAATAACTATTTCTTTCTTCCTTTTTCCCATTTGTCCAATGTGTATCATTACATTACTTTTTTTTTCTCTCACATGTTATCTTCCGTGGAGGTAATCTTAATTGAGACACATATACTTGATATGTTTATTTTCTCATCCATAAGAAAAACTTTAGTTCGTCACATTATCAAACCACCAAACTCAATCCACATCGGTATCATATATAATCTCCCTTTTTAACAATTTAAATTGAAAAAATAAAATACATATAATTAAAATAAATAAAAAAGCTACTTAAACTGTTTTAATAATTTCCCTTCTTATTGTTTTCTTCTCTATATCCAATAAAATCATTTTCCCAAAAAAAGATTCCAATAAAAATGGTAGTCATGCTAACATCATATAAGAGTAAGACACAAGATAAGGCTTAAAGAAAGATGAAGATTCCCTATCTTAAAATAAAAATTGAGCATATATATACACAGTCATACTATGATAGTACCAACAAATAAATAAGATAATGAGGTTGTCATTATCAATCACTTACCTACTTACAAGTTGCAATAACAATAATCTAAAAATAATAATAAATAATAGTTTGGATAATGTCATGATCCAAAATGTACTATAGACAAGGCCCACTTCACAATTTTTGTAAGATTTGAGGAACAAGTCAAGTGTTCTTGTCACCCTCTCACTCACTCACCCCCTCAACCATTCCATTCTACCCGAAAGCCACTCTCTCTCACTCTCTCTGGTATCATTCTCTCTCTCTATCTATTTCTTCATTTTCCATTACTATTTTTCTTGCTTTTGCATCAACCATTTTTTGTTTTTCCATGATCTATGCACACCCTTTTTGATAAAGTATAGATCTTTATTGTTTTTGAGCTCTGACCCAGAAAAATTTGAGTGCTAAATCAGGTTGATAATAATGATCAAGTATATGGGTCTATTTCATACTTGTTTGAATTTAATGAATTTTCAGATGTAAAAATCAGAGCTTTGAAATTAAATGAAGGTTTTTTTTTTCATGGATTTGATTGAATTTATTGGTGTTGATATGATACTGATGTATGTGACATGTGGGGTTTGTGATGTGTGGTGAAGGACTAAATTGATGGATTTGGTTTTCTGGGACCATGTTGTTAATTTGAGCTGAAATCAAAGAAAAATATTTTGAATAAAAAAGAATGTTTAATTAGTGATAGTAATTTTTTTTCCTAATGATTTGGGGATTGGATTCTGGAGGCTTCTATGCATCTGATTTTGTTTTTGTTAATTTTTTAAATTTTGGACATTTTTCAGCTTCTGATTGATACTTGTTGCATGTGATTTTTTTTTTTCCTTTCTAAATGAAGTAAATCAAATGATTTCTTGTATTTGAGCTAAATCTATGTTCAGAATTATTATGTTCAGAATTATTTTGATTTCTTTATGCACTTGGAAATGTTTTAGATGTTATGGTATTTTGTAGTCATTTCTCATATTCCATTGTTTGATCTATCATTGGGAATTCTGTATGATCTTGTGGATGCTTTTACTTACTTTTTTTGTTTCGTTCTATCTTTTCTTGTTTATATCCACGGTTAAACAGAACTTGATACAAAAATATGTGTATTAGATAACTGGTTGTGACAAAGAACATTTGGTAAAATCTATTTCTGTATTGGATTTGGTGCAATCTCTTAGTTTTGTTTGAAAAGTTTGGAGCTATTGATGTCTGTTTGATGTTTTCATTAGTACAATATTGTTGGCATGAAGGGTGAATTTACTGTATCTGTCTCGAATTTTAATAATAGATTCTGTGACTCCATAATCACTTATAAATTTCATATTCTAGAGGGTTGGCTTATATGTGTTATCCTCAAAACTCGTCACCTTTTCTTACACGAATTTGTGCATTATAAATTACTACATTGAAATTCTAAGAGGCACTATTTGATTATTAGACAGCCAAAATGCAAGGAGGATTGCGATCATTTTTGTCAAACGGGAACGTCATTAAAAATGCTGTTTTGCAACGAGTCCGCATGGTGAATCCCCTGTTGCAGCCAGTTGCCTTTTCACGGTTTGAGTCTGCTACACCTGCTCGTATTGAGGAGCATGGTTTCGAGAGCACCACAATTTCAGACATCTTGCAAGGAAAAGGTAAAGGCGCTGATGGTTCATGGCTTTGGTGCACCACAGATGACACTGTTTATGATGCTGTCAAATCGGTAATGCATTTTGTTTGAATTGTTTTTGCAATTAATTTATGTGTTAAAGTGAAATTGATGTAGCTCACCAAAAATGACATCGATTGCAGATGACACAAAACAATGTTGGTGCTTTGGTGGTCGTGAAACCAGGGGAGGAGAAATCAATTGCTGGAATTATAACAGAAAGAGGTACCAAATGTTCATGCAGTTATTTCTTTGGGTTTGTAGTTTGTTGTGTAATGGATAACTTGGTTATCTTCACATGATATTGGCTTACATCAAACTGGCCAAATTTGAATGTGTCGTGTGCTGTAAAGAACAATATGATTTATATTGGAGAAGAAAAACAGCCTAATAACCTGAGATCCATTAACTGACATGTCATAATGTGGTGGAGGATAACTGCATGCTTTTGTCAATATATTGGATGCGGTTAAATGATAGTATTATGTTATGCCACTTCCAATTATATTTGTCATTAACGTGCTTCTTTTTTGTCATCTTGATATCTAGATTACCTGAGGAAGATCATCGTTCAGGGAAGATCATCCAAGTCCACCAAGGTCGGGGATATTATGACCGAAGAGGTATGAACCACTGTTACTTATTTGACTATTGTATCGAAGAATTTCTTTTGCTTGTGATACCTACATTTTGTGCTATACAAATTTTTAGAGAATTGAACTGTTGCTCTAATCAGCGATGCCCCTGCCAAATTGGCAAATATTATGTGTTCAAAAAATCTGTATGCAAAGTTCAGCAGTGGTTGATATTGCCTATTAAGCAGGGTACCAGTAATTAGGGCAACATAGGAATCTTGTCCACATTTTCAAATTATCGATTTCACTATTCATGATATCTAACATTGTCACGTGTTTGCTGCAGAACAAACTTATCACAGTCACCCCTGATACCAAAGTTCTGCGAGCAATGCAGCTGATGACTGGTATTGATATGTTTTTTCGGTCCTTTGGATAGAAATATCAAACACTATCATATAAATTTTCATTAAATCATATATCATACAACTCGACATCTTAAATAAGGTTGTAGCATGTTTCACTATAGGCCTTGTTTGGATTAATGGCTTAATTAAACACTTGTAGCATAAGCTAAATTATTTTCATATAAGCTATGTTTATAAGCTATCATGAAGAGCTTATGGAAATAAGCAGATAACAACTTATGGACATGTCATAAGCTCTTCCAAACAGTATTGCAAGTGCGCATATGGTAGTAAATAAACTCAAATAAACCAATCCAAACAGATTCTTATTCTAGTCTCTTTATCATTATTTTTTCTTCCAGATAACAGGATCAGACACATCCCTGTCATAAATGACAAGGAAATGCTCGGCATGGTGTCCATTGGAGATGTTGTTCGTGCTGTCGTGGGCGAGCATCGTCAAGAGCTTGACCGCTTGAATGCTTACATACAAGGGGGATATTAATCTCTAGTCTATTAGATGATGATGAAAATCCCATGAGGGCACTCAAGCTAACTTGAATCATGTAATAAGCTTGAGAGTTGTAAATATGTTTTGGTCAGAGAGCCATCTTGTCTGTTTTTTTTCCTGTAATTTCGGATTTCAGTTCCATGGATTAACATTAATCCATGGAGTAGCTTGTTAATAATAACTACTGTATGCATCTTGTTTCTGTTGGTTAACTAGTAAAGATGCCTTCATCTTTAACTTCTACTGTTTGCAATTGGTCTCTTTTATACTGCAAGTTATACAGTAGTACTAGTAATCAATAAGTAGTTGAAAATTTAGCTTTTTAAAAAGTTGCAATATTGTTTTCATTTTTGAAGAATTTCAATGTATTGGGAAAAATGCTGTAAGAACTATTTGCAGAAGGTAAAAATATATTGTGAAGATCATGACAGATAAAATTTTGATTGTTTTGGAAAGTTACAACAAGAAGGCCAAACTATGTCAGAATGTTCTATCATTAACCATATCTCGGTCCGGCTTAATAATTTCTATATTAATAATTTCTATATTTTTTCTACTAGTTTGTCATATAGTTTTTCAAGGATTCCTCTACTTCTAGTGATGAAACTATCCTCCATCCAATTTACTCTTCTTACTATATATTTTGTAGGTCTTCTCGTTACATGCTCAAACCATCCAAGTCTATTTTCCACTATTTTACTTTAGGTGCTACCATAACTCTCTCTCATTCCAAATTATATCTTATCTAGTCTTGCTACATCCCCAACATGATATTATCAAACATCTAACACAACATCTTCATCTCAATCGCATTCATTTAATTCTTGGTCAACATTTTGTTTTATACAATATCATTTGTCTTACAGCTGTCCGATAAATTTTTCAGTTTTTTAAGAAATTTTTTCCATTAACCTGAGCGGTACTATGAAAAAAAATTAGACTATATAGTAAATTGGGAAAATACTTGGGTGACATTAAGTCACCGTGACATTAAATCTGGGCCACACAAAGGTGTTGTGTTGTGTGGCCCAGATGTGTTGTATGTGTTGTGTGGCCCAGATGTTGTGTGACAATGTGTGTTGTGTGGCCCAGATTTAATGTCACGGTGACATAATGTCACCCAAGTGCTTCCCAGTAAATTGGAAGTGTTACTTTTGGTGTGTGCAAGAAAAATGTTGACAAAGTAGTATACAAAAAGTAACAAAAAGGACAAAAAATGATCCAACGACAATAAATTTGACATGATTGGTGAGGCTTGCGGTTTGGAAAATTCAGGCAACGTAATAAAACCATCTACATGTTGGTTAGAATAAGAGAATGTAAATTCCACCTAAATTACACTATTGTTACTGTTCTCTAACCCTATGAAGAAAAAATCAATTTCTTCTGGTACTCAACTCTCTATCAACTACAAAGCTGAAATCCATTTCCCCTTCCTGCCTCCCCATCGTCTCGACCAAACTCTCGTTTGGAAGCAGTTTTATCCAATCTGCGTGCTCAACGATTCAATTATTGACTTCTGAAGATTTTGCCCTTTCAGCTAAAGCTTGCTCTATTGAGTTTCTCATGAAGCCATCCCACTCTTCCTTAGTGACCTTCTTTCCATTGCTGATCTTGTGCAATGTTGAATAAGAAACAAAGGTTAAGTTTCACACTTTCATGACAAACATCAAAACAGTAAAAAACCAGCATATGGGTGGATTAAACTCTAGTTCCTATATTATATAAAAATGGAAAGAAAAAAAATCATTATAATTTTGAATTACATTAATCATTACCATTTCCTATAATAAGATTCAGTGCTTTAAATTATATAAAAACAAAATATAGCAATTCATAAAAACATTCAAAATCCATAAGTTGTAAGTTTTTTTTTTTTTTTTTTTTTTGAAGGACCATTGAAACCATTTAAATTATATTAATCATCTATTACTTCCTTGGACAAATAACTAAGCAAATTCCACTGCTTAAAGTGAAGTATTAATAAAGCTTCAAGATAAGTCATACTTACCATCCATGAAGCAATTTTATCGAAGAAATAAGTTTGCAAACAGCTCCACAAGAGACCAAAGCTCCAATTGCAAGAGGTGTATCAATAGTGCTCTGATAGAGAAACAAAAAAGTCAGAATAAATAGAGGCAACTTCATAATACAATCAAATAAATAAAGAAAATGATTTGGACCATACTGTGCAACTTCATCAAAATTATTACCAAGCTATGCAACTTCCAGAATAGTTACAATTGGCAATATATGGTTCTTTTAAAAAGATAACTATTTTAACTAATTTACATTTTCAAAATACTTGTGATCTACAGTTTATTAGATTATGATCCAAGTGACCTAACAATACCTGTCACATATGACAGGACTAGTTATATCAGCAATATTAAAAAATGAACACCTGCAAAACAAAGGTAGCCCCAGTAACGCGCATTGCCCATTTCACAAACTGAGCAACCCCGGCATCCACACTGCCATCTTCTTTTGAAATAACAAATCTCCTGACATTCCAGTAGCCTATAGCAGCTCCAGCCAAGATGATACCAAGTAGTACAGAAAGAGCAACCTGCAAATCACAGAGGTAAAGTATTTCATGAAGAATTGATGTCCGGTAAACAAGCCAAATTATAAATGATGAAAGACAGCTTAGAATGCATTTTTAGCAGACGGGCAAATATGGCCAGCAATCGTCACAGGAGCAAACATCAGGGTAGCAGTACACGAGTAGAATTGTAGGGTTTGCTCCACAAATTAAATTATTATATACTGAAAGATGAAGTCATTTCAACCTCCTTAGCATCTATTTTCTGCTGATTGCAAAAAAAAAAAAAAAAAAAAAAATTTAACCCAAAGCGAAAACCGTATTATAATTGTAATAGACACTAAAACATAAATAGAAAGGTATACTTACTAGATTGAGAATCTCTTCACTCATCCCAAAACTCTGAAGAATTGAATTTACGATCATAGAGAATTGGTGCAAAAGGAGTAATTCGGCTCTGAGCTGAAACATATCACAATAATATTGTTAAGTGTTATAATATGAGCATGAAACATGACGATCTGCAAATGAGCATCAGTTAAAACTGAATCAAACTCATTGCTGATCCATACATGGTAAGATAAAAGACATTTTTTCTTCCAGTTGGCAATAATTTCATGCCCTGCATAACAGTCAGAAAAAATTGGAAGCAATGAAGAAAAGATGAAATATGTGTATAATACAAAGGTAACTGATATATATACATATATATACCTGAAAAAGAATGATTATAACTACAAGAAAGATTCCTAAAGCAGCTCCAGTAACGCGCATCCCCCATTTCACAAACTGACCAACCCCGGCATCCACACTGCCATCTTCTTTTGAAATAACAAATCTCCTGACAGTCCAGTAGCCTAAAGCAGCTCCAGCCAAGATGATACCCAGTAGTACAGAAAGAGCAACCTACAAATCATAGAGGTAAAGTATTTCATGAAGAATTGATGTCTGATAAACAAGCCAAATTATAAATGATGAAAGACAGTTGAGAATGCATTTTTAGCAGATGGGCAAATATGGCCAGCAATCATCACCGGAGCAAACATCAGGGTAGCAGTACACGAGTAGAATTGTAGGGTTTGCTCCACAAATTAAATTATTATATACTGAAAGAGGAAGTCATTTCAACCTCCTTAGCAGCTATTTTCTGCTGATTGCAAAAAAAAAAAATTAACCCAAAGCGAAAACCGTATTATAATTGTAAGACACTAAGGGTGTGTTTGGATTGAGGGTTTAGGCGGGGAAGGGAAGGGAGGGTTCACTTTTCTTTTTAAAACTACGAACTATATAATTGTTTTTCTAAAATAAATTAAGTGTGGTTGAAGTATTATATGATTGTTTATCATGTTAATATGTTATTGTTAACTTTGTAAAAAACATTTCATAGTGTCCGTAATTTAAAGATGAAAAATAAACCCTCCCCTCCCTTCCACTCCTAAACCCAATCCAAACACGCCCTAAAAGATAAATAGAAAGGTATACTTACTAGATTGAGCATCTCTTCACTCATCCCAAAACTCTGAAGAATTGAATTTACGATCATAGAGTATTGGTGCAAAAGGAGTAATTCGGCTCCAAGCTGAAACATATCACAATAATATTGTTAAGTGTTATAATATGAGCATGAAACATGATGATCTGCAAATGAGCATCAGTTAAAACTGAATCAAACTCATCGCTGATCCATACATGGTAAGATAAAAGACATTTTTTCTTCCAGTTGGCAATAATTTCATGCCCAGCATAACAGTCAGAAAAAATTGGAAGCAATAAAGAGAAGATGAAATATGTGTATAATACAAAGGTAACTGATATATACATATATATACCTGAAAAAGAATGATTATAACCACAAGAAAGATTCCTATAGCCATTGAACTACCATAATAAAATGGAACCCAACTGCTAATAATTGGAGCCAACAGCATCAGCGTCAATCCAATTGCAAGACAAATAAGGCGCAATTGCTGAAAGTCTGCAGGGTTTTTTATATCAGATAAATTAGCACCGAAAGTTCAAGAAAATAACAGCAAATAGAGAATAACAGAATAATATTTCTTTTCCCTTTCCTGACATGGAAGAAACAAACCTTCGTCAAGTGCAACTGTAACTGAACCCGGTATTTCACCGTCAATCTTGACATCAACATATCTAGTTTCATAAGGTGACATAACCGCACTCCAGATCCATTTATGAAGACCCCTCCATTCGTTATTTTCACACTGACACCATCCAAGAGTATTATTCCTGCACAGACATTATAAATAAGAAATAGAAATCTTTGACAAAATTCACTAAAAGTCAGAACTAAAAGAGTATATGTTATGAACTTACCTATGAAAACAAAGGTTGATTTTGTTATGTAATCTTTTTGGAATCAGAAAAGATGGAGCCAAAGTAACATGTAATGAATTGGCATAACTTCCGAGCTTGAATCTTGAGATACCAGAAACTTGAAAGCGCTCACATCGAATATTAGATTGACCTAATAGTAAGGAAGGAGATACATCTAAAACTGGTCTCTCAATAGAAACACCTGCAGTTGTAATGAACGTAGATTGCAAGAACAAGGTAAATAACAAATTGAGAGACCTCATTAAGCATACAGCTACAAAAGGATTAACATTAACAAGTTGAATAATCAACCATATGCGATGTATAGATTACAAAATTTGTTAGAAAATTCGAAAATTGAAAAGGGGAAGAAACCCTAGGAAAATTGAATAAGAGAATCAGAAGAAGAGGGTTGTTACCTTTGAGAGTAACGGGAGGGAATTGTTCATTGTCGGCGAGTGAAAAAGCGAAGAGAGTCAAGAAAATGACGAGGTTGAGAGAGAAATGGGAGAAGAAGAAAAACCCCATCAAATTCACCCGCGCGCTTCTTACAATCTACTTGATTTGACTCGATAGAAACTCTGTGTTTTAAATACTCTCTCTAATTGGATTAAATCGATATGAGCCATACATTTTGAAAATGAAACTCACATGAAGTGTTGTGTCATACAATAATTTTGTCCAATAAAAGAGAGATTGTTTGAGAGAGTGTTAAAAAGAGAGTGTTGCTAGTATTCTTCGTCAATGCATAACTTTGACCGTTAATATATTCAATTATAAAGTAAAAAATTATAAAAATTTAAATATTTATTGAGATAAAATTAAATACATGTTAATATTTGTATTTATATATTAGTTAAAAAAACATGGTCAGAATAATGTTTCCAAAATTTTAATTTTAATTTTTGAAAATTTAATTTTGAATTTATTTTTTGTAATTTTCGAAAATTAATTTCCATATTTTTTTCAAAAACTCTTTTTGATTTCGAAAAAAAATGAAAAATCTTTGCAATTGGTCTATTTTATGCTGCAAGTTACTATATAGAAGGACCGGTAATCATGGGAAATACTTGTGTGACATTAATGTCACGGTGACATTAAATCTGAGCCACACATTGGGTGACATTAGATGTGTTGTGTGGCCCAGATGCAATGACAAGGGCAATGTGTGGCTCAGATTTAATGTCACCGTGACATTAATGTCACTGAAGTGCTGCCCGGTAATCATCAAGGGTGGCGTTTATGTTGGGAATGCCATCTAATTTTCTCATGATGGGAAAAGCTAAATCCCACCCTTGATATTATTTATGGGTCATGTTAACTTGTTCCCTTGGGGCACAAGTTAAAGAGTTTAAAGTAGAAATTAAAAATAAATTTTATATTAAAAGTATAACTTTTGCAACTTTTAAGACATTGAATGCACAAGTTCCAATAAAAACCTTCTACATTTGGTTTCTTAACTTATGCCCCAAGCGCACAAGTTAACATTTTCCATTATTTATATATTGAATGGTTTAGATTCACGAGAGATACTATCCTTTTGTTGAAACAGAACAGGAGGGGTACTACTTTTTTTGAAAGAGGAGGGGTACTACTGTCTACTTGTACGGTTGTCTCAACTTCTTTGTTCAATTATATTATATACGACTATGACGATATAATTTTGTTTTATTGTATAATTTTCAAAAAAAATTTATACTCTAGAATATGGTCAGGCATCAATATCTTGTAGGAAAGGTTAATTTAGAGTTTAATTTCAATTTAAAATAATTAAATATAAAAAATTGTTATGGTATAAAATGATTCTTTTTTGAGAGGTGGTATAAAACGATTGTATATAATATGTATCCGATAATACTCCACGATATCAGAGTGTTCGAAAATATTCTATCATAGAATTTGACGTTTATATCAAAGACAACTTTACTATGGGTGAGCAAAAAAATGGAATCAAACTACTGAACCAAACAAAAAAAACTGAACTATTACTAACAATTTTGAAACTGAACTAAGATAGTTCGGTTCGATTCTAAACAGTTCAATTCGATTTGAAACAGTTCAGTTTAGTTCGGTAACTAAAATTCGATTTTGTTTATCTTTTTATTATTTTTTTCAACGGTACTAATAACAACACTTCAATTCAGTTCGGTTCAAAATGCAAATTGTTCGATCCAGTTCAATTATTTTAAATTTAACAAAGAGTTCAGTTCAATTCGATTCAGTTTTATCCCGAACTAAACCATACCCATCCCTAAAAAGAATCTTACGATGTGCTAAAAAACCTTATCTTCTTCCACTAGCCTCAATAAAATATAAATATTTTGATTTAGGTGCTACCATAATTCTCCAATATTGTCATTTCAAATTCTATCTCACCTAGTCTTACTACATAGTATAAATACCCAACATAATATTATCATATCTAACACGACATCTTCATTTCATTCTCGGTCAACAATCTGATTCATATATTATCTTGTCTTATGGCTGTCCGATAAATTTTTCCATTTTTTCTAAGGAAATTGTTTCCATTAACCCGAGCGGTACTATAAAAGAAATTAAATTAAATAAATTGGAAGTGTTACGTGCAAGTTAACCTAAGGGCTTTAAATCCACATCATAGGATTAGCGTTAGCCACTATACACAATTTTTAAAAGTGTCCGTTTGTTACGTATTAAAATAAAAGTGATTTTGACATAAAATAGTTTGGAGATTTTATTTTTTTTTTGACACAAGTTTGGAGATTTTATGAAAAATTAAAATCTATTTTGCGTTTGTTTAAAAATAACTTTTTTAAACAAATAATTTAGTTTGTTAGGATACAACTATATAAAAAGATTAAAATCTATTTTGCGTTTGTTTAAAAATAACTTTTTTAAACAAATAATTTAGTTTGTTAGGATACAACTATATAAAAAGGATTTTTTGTTACAAAATTAGTTCAATTTTTTACACCATATTTTCTCTTTTCTAAAAAAAAAATTTATTTTTTTTAGAAGCTGCTAATGCTCTTAACAGCTAATCATTTGAAGTCATTTTTAGATTTTTTTTTTTAGATTCTTATTTTTTTAAAAAGCTCGAACAAACGGATACAACACTCTTAAAAGTGATTATTTTTTTTAAAAATATTTTTTTTAACAACTTTAACAAAAAGGGCTCAAAAGTTGCTGTACTATAAAAGTCATTTATATAGTTATTGTAAAACTGATATTTATGGTATTAATTTTTTTTTTTAAGTGAACCGTATAGAATAGAATAGGATTCTTAAAAGAATCGTTCTTTAATTAGATTCTTCTGTAAAGATGATCTTTACGCCCGTTTTTACTTACAATGAGAGTCATCCTTACACATTAACTAATTCTTTTAACAAATTTACTGTCAACAACAAATAAAAAAATTATTTCAACAAATTTATTCAGTAAACATTACATCTTTTCGTCATGAAAAAAAGTGTTGCTGTAAGCTTGAAGAAAAAGTAAATGATATTTTTAGTCTACCCATATATATGTAGGAAACAAATTGTGATTGTCTTATGATACTCCTCATTTACGACAGTTTCTAAAATAAAATTATATTTTTAATTACTTAAAACAAATTAAATATAATTTTCTTGTCAAAAAAAAAATTTTATTTGCATAAAACAAATCAAAGTGTTTTACTCTTTGTGTCAAGATTCGAATTGAGTGCCACAAGCTTGAAGAATAATCTTTCAACCAAGTGATCTATCGAAAACCGGAAAATCAAAGCGTTTTTTGACTGAAAAAGCAAATCAAACTTTAAGTATTACAAACAAGTACATTTTCTCAACAAATATTATAAGTAGATCATAATAAATCATAAATTTATTGAAATAAAATCATTATTTTCCATTATACACTTTTTCTTGGTCTATATCTTACTTTTCATATTTCTATTAAGCAGCGGCGAAGCTAGCCAGTTTTATACAAGGGAGCCAAATATTTTTGTTGACAATTTTTATTGTTAACAAAGCTTTTTGAGATTTGAAGTGACAAAATAGGATGAAATACTTCTATCAACAAGTGAATATCATTAACTTTCTTATTTCTATTAGTTTTTGACAAGTAAAATAATTTGCTGTAGCGAAATCATATTTTTTTGGGTAGCTAATTATCAAATATAATAACTTATTCAAATAAAAAATATACTTTGGGGTAGCCAAAGCTACCTCGTACTCATACATAGCATTGCCCCTCCTTTTAAGCATCTCACTTTACGTTTTACTATTTTAAGATACGAGGGGAGTTAAGTAGCTCAATGTATTTAAGTTAGGATATAAAAAGTTGGAGATCTTAGGTTCAAAAGAAGTAAATATTAATCTAACAACTAACTATTAGTATTTGTCATTGAAAAAAAAAACTAATTTAAGATGTGAATTTCTTGAAATGTATAATTGTCTCAAAGTTCATTCATTAATAAAACAACAATAATATTTAAATACTTCATACTCTCTCCGGTCCTTATTATAAGAAACAATTGACTTTTTAGATTCATTGTATAATTGATGTATCTATCCAACGTTTGAAGTCCATGTTTATGCCATTTTAATTCAAGACGCGAAAGGCTTGATTGGGCAAAGTAACATTATGTTTTGTCACACTCTCAGAGAGAAAAATCAATGTGCGGATTTTTTTAACCAAACTTGGAGCCTCTTCGAATAATGATCTTATTTATCATGACGATCTCTTGTATCAGATGGATGCAACCAGAACTGTTTTTCTTCTTCTAGATAGTAGTTTGTATTTGTTTTCCCTTCTGTTTTCCTTTTTCCTTCTGTTGTTTTATTTACCCTTGTAACAAAAAAAAAAAAACAACGTTTGAGTTTATCTCTATCTCTCTTTCTGTCGCATCACTTTTATCGTATTACTCTCAATATCTTTCAAAATGTATACACTTTGCAAGTTTTAATGCAACTGATAAATGTTGAAATTATTAAGTTAAATATTAACGATGTTTTGAATTCAAACTGGATAACTCATATTTATGTGTGTGAGTTTCGTGTAATATTAATCACTCTATTTAAAGACAAAAACACATGTATACAACCTCTGGTCACTATTATAGACAATAATCTAGATTTTAAATTCATTTAATTAATAATATATATAATCTCTATTATAAACCACATACATTTTTTTTTGAGGGATATACATTATATAATAAATAAATCTAAAATATTAATTTTTGTTTATAATAATCAGTGATCAAATGATGATCTACACTGATACGAAAGGATACACAAACATTTTCCTTAAATAAACTCATATGACTCGGATCCTGCCCGACAATTATATCCAAAACCAAGTCCATGTCGTGTCAACTCTTCCTTGTTCCTACGCAAACACAAATGTTCCATCCTTCGTCAAAAACCGTTAACTACCAACAACAGAATGTTAGCTATTTCAACGCAATGCATGACTTGTGGTTGTAAACTATATCAAACTTTGTCAAACATGTTCCTTACCTTAAGCCATTGCACACACTTTTCTTTCCCAAATTAGTCACTTTCCTCTTTTCTTTTCATTTCTTAAACAAGTTTCATTTTATCCAAATGAAAAAAAAAATGGGTTGTTGTTGTTACATTAGTTTTTCATGCTCATAAAAATATTGGGTTGTGTTAATTTTCTTTGATTTGTGTGTTTTGTATATAAAGTTTTGATTTTTATCTCTTGGTTTTGAAAATGTGGAGTAGATGGAGTAATGGGTTGTTGAGGAAAAGGGTGTGTTCTATTTTCAATGGAAATGTTAGTTATGGTGGAAAAATTCAATCTTTTGATCCATTTTTGATGAATTTGAGGGATTATAGATTGGAATATGGTGAAAAGAGAAAAGGGGTTGGATGTTTTTCAGTTGTTGTGATGAACCAAATGAAAAGGGGTGTGTCTTCTTCTTCATCTGCTGGTAGTAGCAACAATGATTCATCAGAAAATGGGGGTGTGAAAAGCAATGGTAAAGGGAAAGATGAGACTATATCTTTCTCTGAAGCTAAGAAGCTTATGAGATTGGTGAATGTGGAATCTCTAAAGATGAAACTTGGTATGGATGGGAAAGAAGTTATTTCTTATAATGAACTTATTGAAGCCTGTGAGAGTATGGGTGTTGCTAGGAATTCTGAAGATGCTGCTGCATATGCTAAGGTTCTTGATGAAGCTGGTGTTATTCTTCTCTTTAGGGATAAGGTCTATCTTCATCCTGATAAGGTTTGCATTTAACTTTTTGTTTTGTGTTTTATTGTTTTGTGAATTGAGTTTTGAAGTTAGGTACATATCTTGATGAAGCTGTTGAAATTGAGTTTAGAGTGACAAAATTTGATTTTGTAATGGTTTATATTTGGATATATTCATGAAAAAATGAATTGAACAATGAATTTGAGGGTGAAAAACATTATAGAAGCAAAAGTTATAAATTTTAGCTTCCGAGTTAGAATCAATTCAAAGGCAGAATCAATTCTACTCGACCACGTCTCAACATGTAATAATCAATTCTACACCTCCGAAAATTTTGCCTCGTACAAAAGTGAAACCAAATATACACATAATGTCTATAGCGGTATAGCCAAACCGTTGATCTTTAATTTTTTAATAGTTTTGCCTATAAGTTTTAGGTGAGGTAAAAAAGCAAGTAAATTTTTCAAGGCAGAAACTAGTTTTATCATTTCTAATCAAACTTAGGCTTGAAGGTGGCCATATAAATCGTTAATCATGAAATTTTCTATCATATTCCTACATCAATAATAAAATGAAGTAGTTCCTTTCTAGTAAAAGTAAGGCTTGGAGGTAAAACAAATTTTGCCATACAACAATCAAATACATGTAAAATTATATTTGTAGAAAGTAAAATCAATTTGTAAAGTCAAGCACACCCTTATTTTTCCCTCTTTGTTTCTGTTTGATTGGCTTAAATGATGAAATTGATTTTGCGAGGCTCACCTAAGGCATGATAAAGTCAAGGTCTATTACCTATATCCACTTTTCATGGTCCCCCGGCATTTGGTTAGATTTGTGCCGAAGCTATTAAAAAGTAATAGCTTAGACTCTTTGTGGCGGTGAAGAGGGTTATCCCATTGTCAAGTTATAATCAAGTGTTTAATTGTTTCAATATCTGAATGCTTCTTTGGAACTCTGCTGCCAAAATCAAAATTCTTAATACCGTGATGTAAGCACTAAGTATTAAGCAAACAACCATCAACTACATTCATGATTAAGGTCAGATAAAAAGAAGAGGAAGAGTACCCTCCATCAGTATTTTGGTTTGTGCATGTTAACACCATAATATATGATAACGAGTGTTAAGTGTTAACGTCATTACTGGTTTAAAGCTCCAACATAAACTAATAATAGATACTAGAAATTCCATAACTGTCTATGTGAATTCTTTGATGTTGTTATTCATTTCTATCTCTCAAGAGCATGGTTTATATTTATTGAACTGGCCACATTGTCTCAAAAAAGAAAGGCTAAAGCCACAGTTATGCTTGGTTGTATGGGAGCTGAAAATTGTCAGCCATGCTTCAACTTTCAGAACTATATTTTGTTATATAATGTTATAGACTTGTTTGATGTTGTTATAGGTGTTACTAAATATTATTATAGAGTTGTACTAAGGGTAATTTAATCTTGGCTAAAATATTGTTTTGGTCCCTGCAAATATGTCTCGTTTTGGTCCCTGGCCCCACTTTTGTGTTGATTTGCACACGTGGCACATGACGACTGAACCCATTTATTAGAAAAATAGTCCCTGCAAAATCTTTTGATTTTTAAAAAGGTCCCTGCAAAATATTTTACTTTTGAAAATAGTCCTTGGAGGGACTATTTTCAAAAATAAAATATTTTGCAGGGACCAAAAACAACAAAAAAAATTTACAGGGACTAAAACCAAAACGAGGCATATTTGCAGGGACCAAAACCATATTTTAGCCTTTAATCTTTTATGTGCTTTTTGTATATATTTTCTATTTCTCTCTTTGTAACATAACAATGCATCAAATGTTTGCGCTTTTCAGTGAATTCTTTTCATTCCTTGATTGTTCCAAGATCCTTAGAAAAAGTTATGCATTTTAGAGTTTGAATAAGTAACATTGAATTCAGTTTATAACATGAATGCATGTTGGTTCAAACATGCTGATTCCTCTTTTGTTGCTTGGTCAACACGTCACATGTTTACAGGTGGTTGATCTGGTTAGAAGAGCAGTTCCATTGGCACTGACTGAAGAGAACGATCCACTGAGGGAAGAGTTAAAGAAGCTGCTCGATAAGAAAGAAGAAATTGATGTGTTGGCGCATAGGCAGATGCGCCGCATCCTATGGTCCGGACTAGGTTTCGGTGTAGTTACTGTTAGTCTCTTCTTCAGGCTAACATTTTGGGAATTCTCATGGGATGTTATGGAGCCTATTACTTTTTTCACAACAGCAACTGGCTTAGTAATAGGTTATGCCTACTTTTTATACACATCACGAGACCCTACTTACCAAGATTTCATGAAGAGACTCTTTCTTTCAAGGCAAAGGAAGCTTTACAAGAGGTATAACTTTGATGTTGTGAGATGCAAGGAGCTTCAATACATGTGTAAAACACCTTTAGATGCCAAAACCATTTTGAAAAATCGAATAGGAGTTGATTGCGATCTCGATGATGCTTTACACAAGGATTAACAATTTTCAGGTGGTTTTATAACGTTTATTAAAAAAAATCAATCTCTTTTTTTCTTATCGAGTTAATTTTGTTCTCCCTCTATTTTCCCATTGGTGGGGAGAAGCTTATTCTAACTTCTGGTTTGGCTTGTAACTTGTGAGCCACCATTTGTTTTTCCTTCTTTAACTGTTATATGTACTTATTAAATACAAAAGATGATTACATATTCTTCCATTTTGTTGATAGCACTTGGTTAATTTATATGTCACATGACCAATGGTGAATCAAACCTTGTAAGATTTGGTCCATGATTAATTTGGTTACTTTTAGGCTATGTTTATATGTTTAGAGTCCTGCATTAGGTGAAATATAGTACGAACATGTGTTTGTACGTTAGACAATCATTAGCTTACCAGTCGGTTTTGCATCTAAAAAGAAAAAAAACTTACGAGTCGATTATGTAGGCATTAGTCCAACCCAAATTATAGAACGGTACGATTGGTTGATGAGAGCTTTAGAGATTTTTAGTTTTTTTGTTGCACCTTTTTTCCTTTTTAGTTTGTGTTTGACTGCTTTTTGTTAATTGAATTTGAACTTTGAAGTTAATGATTTTTATTTTTTTTTATATTCTGAAATCAGGTTTGAGATGAGGGAAAACAACAAGCCACCCTTATCTTAGTATATGGGTCGGGTTACATAGAACAAACATATAATATTTTATCATAAATTATGAATTATTTTTTTATAGCCAAATGTTAGCAATTATTTTATGGATATACACATGATTTATGTCTAGCCATATCAATTATTTTTAATTTTGTGTGGCTTAAGTGAGGTAAAAAAGCATGTAAATTTTTCAACCCAAATGGCAGAAGGTAAAAATTAAGAGGTATTTCTAATCAAGCTTAGGCTTGAATCTAAAATAAATTTTGCTACACAACAACCTAATTGTCTTACATGTAAACTCTCGCTGCTAACGTGAGAACCTTTTTGATAAGCGCTCTATAAGTTCATGTAAAATCATGTTTGATAGAAAGTAAAATCAATTATGATATGATTCATGGTAAAATCATCATATCATAATATGCTAGTCAAGTGTTTTGATTGAAACGGTTTGATTAAAGTATCAATGATAACTGGTGTGTGACAAATATAATCCCACAATAAATTTCAGGTTGTATCGTTTGGTGTTTTGATAGACTTTTCATGTTGTTATGTGTAGACTTGATCTCTAAGATTTTCTTGGTTTTGTAGAGTCTTGTGTTGGAGATCTTAGAGCTTTTTTTTTTTTTTCCTTGGTTAGCAATATTGCTTGTGCTAACTTGTAATTGTACATTTTATTCTCCCATTTTTATACATCTTATGCTTGAATGTGATCAGGGTTGTCGTTTGAATGTCGATGTCTTGGGTGAATCAAGAGAATGGTGCCCTTAAAAAAAAAGTGACAGCGTTTAAAATTGTTTAAATATCAGTCTCTTTGAATTTTTTGTTGTAAAATCATTAATAATTCGTTCATTAGCGAGGTTCTTTAAAAAAATATTTTCTATTGAAATCAAAGCAAGAGTATATAATTTATATTGTAACATTGTAGATCTCTAATAAGATTTTAACAATTTCAATTTAGAAAAATTTGTTTCAACATATGAAACAGTTATAGGAATATTTAGTATTATTTATATGTTATGCATGCATTAGGAAAACAATTAAAAGTCTTTCAAATACTAAATATCATATTATGTGATTTCAATTCAACCGTTAAAACATCTGTAATTTTTTTTAAATTCTTCAAATAAAATTTCACCATCGAGATCAAGAGAATTATCACATTTTAGACAAGTTTCAAAATATTTACACATGCTTTCAAGTTCCTATCATATCATATAATAATCTAAGCCTTTCAATGCTAACTAAAAATCCAAAAGTACTTTTATACGTGCTATACCACCCAAATTTTCGTTTGATCTGCAATATATTAAAAAATATAAGAAATCTTAAAATACTCCTCAGCATACTCGAGGTTCACTTGTGCCTCTTTAGACAAATTTTTCATCATAATGTTTTTTTTTTTTTTTTTTTTTTACAAATTTGCGTTTTGTTAAATAAACATAAATTTAATCTCGATTTAATTTACAATTTTTTTTCAACATATCAGTAACATTTACAAATCAAGATTCTCTATAATACGAGAATTTGAATAAAATTATAGACTTACAAGCAAGATAAAAATTATTTTTCAACTTAACTATTAAAGTTATTCTTTTGGTGATGGGGTCAGAGAGAATGTGTCATATGCTTGAATTTGAGGCCATGGTGATACCTCTAAAGTGCAGAGAGAAGAAGATAATATAAACGATACTCTTTGTTGAACTATTTCATTTCATCACCATCATCTTCGAGTAAGAAACTATAATTGCAAGGAATATGATATTAGGAAGAAAAAAAATACAATTTTTGGTTGCTAGCACAATAACTAAATTGAAGTACTTTTGCTAGCGCAATAACTCATTCTTCTCTACCGATTATTTTCTACTCTCTTGAATCTAGTACACATAGAATCAACGAAACATTTCATCACATACACATTCAAAATTTCCGCACTTGTGAACAGCAAAAACCGGACAAGATTCGTCCAAACAATCTTCGTCTTCTACACATTCAGAATGTCCTATAATGAAAAGAGAGAGTAAAATAATGCTACTGAAAACATGATAAAGGAGTGTGTACAAACTATGAAGTAAAGAAGAAAATTCGAGAAGGATAAATAGATGGCTTACCTCCAATGTCTTCCGTTGCGACAAGAAATAAGGAAAGAAATAAAATCATAACATAAACAAATTTGATAATTTCAGCCATATTTTTTTCCTCTTTGCATGCAGAAAAACTTAATATGATTTGATCTCTTCATAATGTATACAGTCCACACTCTCCTATAAATAGTTAAATAGTTTTTAGCATTTATGAAGTTGTAAAAACCCTTCACAAAATTATATCTTAAGTATATTCGTGTCTTGTGTTTGTCACATTAGCACACTTAGTAAGCAGCATAACCAACGGTCTAATCATAAGAATTCATTATGTATTTACTAACTTTTCATCACTTTTTTTAACCTCTCATCCTAGCAAAGGGAAAGATCATATTGTTGGACCATGGTAAATTTATCTATGCACAAGTAGAACCTATTGTAATTTTCATTTTATTTATTTTTACGATGAAATTGTTCGATAAAAATGAATGTGTATTTAATTTTGTAATCGTATGATTTTTTTTTTCTTCTGCATTCTCATTCACGTCAAATATATGACAAACTGAATTTCCCTTTGCACTTTCTTACAAACAATTCAAAAAAATTAATTCTTAAAATACCTTAACTGAAATATAAACATGCTTAGAAATGTCGGTCATGTTTTACCTCTTGGCATATAAAAAAATGAAAATAATTTTATCTCTTTACAGTGCATAAAGTCCTTGCTCTCCTAAAAATAATTTAGTAGTTTTTAGCACTTATAGAGTTGTAAAAACCTTTCATAAAAGTAAAATAGTTATCTAATGTATCTTAAGTATATTGTTGTTTTGTGGTTGTCCCTTTAACACACTTATTAAGTAACTTGAAAAATTTGCTTATCATAAGAATGACACAATATTTTCCTATATATATTTACAAGCACCGCCAAGAGTAATAAAAATACATTAAATGTAGATACTTGACAACACTCGTACATAAAAGGAGTTGGGTCTAGTTCCTTAAAAAAAAAAAAAAAGGAGTGGTCCAGTGAAAAATCTAAATTTACCTTTGCACATCCATACGAATAACTAGAAATTTTTATTTCTTAAAATACTCTCACTGAAATAATTATTTTTTCATGTTCCCCTAAAAAAATAATGTTGCTTTTTTATTAGGTATATATTATAATTTTTTTTGAAGAAGGTAAAATGAAATATTAAAATCATCGATCGGAAATTTCAAGCACAAGAAGTGTATATATTATAATCTTAGTTAATTCTCATTTCATAATTTTTATCGGTTTATACAAAATAATACTTAGCCGCCTAAACATTATGGGAGCAAATCTGCTTCATTTTATTTCATTACTCTATAGAAATTATTAAAAAGTAATTTAGTGGTTGAGATTGTCACTGGACCGAGTGCACTGAAAAAGCCATTAGAGAGAATCCTTGTCCTATCATTATAGTTTTGTAATTAACCCTAAATTGTTATTGACATTTCTATAGGTCATTTAGGAAAGTGTAAGTTAACTGCATTACATTGTGCATTAGAAGTGATAGTTTTCCATGACTATATGACCTATTGGTTATAGAAAGTCTATAGCTATATTATAATATAGGTTTTGTTAGAAGACACGTTTTATGAATGTGTCTTTTAGTAAGTTATTTTATTGGCATTTGCTAAAAGACACCAATTAAATTTTATGAAGGTGTCTTTTAGCAAGTTATAACTAAAAAATGGATAATCACACCTTGAGGTGTGGCTTGCTAAATGACACCTCTAAAGGGTGTCTTCTAGCAAAACCCTTACATACACACACACACACACACATATATATATATATATATATATATATATATATATATAGAGAGAGAGAGAGAGAGAGAGAGAGAGAGAGAGAGATGCAGGATGCCATATTCATCAATATTACCTCAAAGAAGAAAGAAAAGTTCATATTAGTAATGATGTATGTTTAGATTTCTATAGGTACGTAGTAAAATCTAAAGATTCTTTACTCTAGAGTAGAAGTGACTACAAGGAAAACCACACTAGTGCTAGATTCTAACTAAAATACTCCTCTTTGAAATTGTTTAAAGGGAAATGATTTTCAAACGTATATGTGGTGGTGTTTTTTCAATAAACTTGAAAACATTTTTCATTTTAAATATATTATATGAAAATTGATTTCAAATGTATAAGTTTAAGTTTACTTCTTTTAATAGTTGGCTTACATATGTTTTAAATCTAACTTTTAATTAAGATGAACAACCTTAAATAGTATTTCCTCCGTTCTATAATAGATAACTTGTTTGATAATGTGCACCGTTGACCTAACATATTTTTACCATATTTTTCTACTAATATATATACAAAGATAAATAATATCATATAAGATATTGTTGGATTCGTCTCGATGAATATTTTAAAAATATTAAATTTTCATAAGTTTTTCTAATAGAGAATTAAATATATTAAAGATAAAAAACATGCATTGATATGTATGACAAAATCAACTTTGTCACTTAATATGGAATGGATGAAGTGTTAAATATGTTTTAAAAGCTCGCAAAGCTTACTTGGAGGAAGTGTACCCTTCATGATGACACCATCATTTAAGTCGATCAATGAGTGTTAACATCCTCGTTAGTTTAGAACTCCAACATAAACAAACACATGAGTTGCGAGAGATGCTAGAAATTTGGAAGTAGCCTTCAACACATATTTTCTAGTGATCTCTTGTTGTTTTGGAAGCAGCCTTCAACAACAAGAAAGTAGGATCAATGAGAATGTTATTTGTAACATATTATTACCGAAAAATCATTCCAAAGAATGTAATTTTTTAATTTGAAACAACCCATTGTTGAAGTTAAGCTTGTATAATATACTAGTGAAACAAAGTTGACCTTTTTTTTCCTTGATTAAACAGCAATTACGTTAATTTAATAATAGAGTTCTTCGGAGTTAGTTTGTGATATAGGTTTGGTCTAGATCTAAGGTTCGAATCCTTAAATACTGACAATTTTTGAGTTGGGATAGTCATACAAGATTATGTTTTTACTTCAATTGAACACCCACCAGTGTAAGGTGGGATTGGTTTCCGACAATAATCAGCCCTTAAATTTGATACCGAGTTTCCAAAATAAATTAATAATAAATTTATATGATTTATTTTTATTTTATCAAATAATTCATTTATTACTAATTTTTCTCCTTCAACATCCATTTTTGAAAAATGAAAATAGCCATTAGCAAACATTATTATCATAAGAACAAATTATCATTTTAGTCTCTTAAGTGTCACTCTTTCTCCTATTTTCTTAAACTATATAAACATAATACATAATTCTTAACTGTGAAAAATCTGTCAAGTTAGTCCATAAGTTATATGAAATATGTCGCTTCCGTAATATCTCATAAGTTAAGGGACCAAATTGTAACGTTAATAACTTATGGGACCAAAATGTAACCAACAAATAACTTAAGGGACCAAATTGTAACGTTAATAACTTATGGGACCAAAATGTAACCAACAAATTACTTAAGGGACCAAATCATTAATTAAGCCTTAATTCATTATATATATATATATATATATATTATATAGCTCGTGGTTGAATTTGGTTAGTCTGTCTAGAGTAATTTATTTATATGCATACAATTTTAACCAAATTGCGGGGATAGCTCAGTTGGGAGAGCGTCAGACTGAAGATCTGAAGGTCGCGTGTTCGATCCACGCTCACCGCAATGTTTTGGTTTTTCTTTTCATTTTTTCAATTTCAATCGAAGCTTCTCCTTGTGAGATATTCAAGAATTATCACTACCAAAAAAAAAAATATTCAAGAATTATACTAAGAAATTTTTTTTAAATTGGTCCACCTGACTTAAAAATGGTTTTTAATAAATTAAAAACTATTAAAACAAAATGCACTAATTTGTCCAAAAAAAAAAACACACACACACTAATCCTTCTCTGCCGTCGCCGCCACGCCGAGCTTGCCGCGACCACCACCTACAACCTCCCTGCTTCAACCTTCTCCGGTTTTTCTATTCTTTGATTCGAAGTAGAAGAATCGCTATCTCGCAGTTGTCACCATTAGTGAGTAAATTCCTCTTCCTCTTCTTATTTGATTTCTTGATTTTGATTTCGAGATTTTGGCAACATGCAATTCATGGCTTCAGAAAGAGAATATCAATAAATTCACATTATAGACTCTGGTTTACATTCATTTATTTGATTTGTTGTTGGTTGAACACCAACTGTTTGATAAATGTTCTTGTAAGTTATTATTTGATAAATCTACTTTAGTGTTATTTTATATCAATTGGGTAAGGGAATGACTTCAACATGGCATCCTTAGTTTACCTCGTGCATTTGTCGCAAATTTACAATGTGTTAGTCATGTTTGGTAAAGTTATTTTATATGCATTGGTTATCCTCAAAACTCGTCACCTTTTCTTACATGAATATGTGCATTATAAATTACTACATTGAAATTCTTAAGAGTCACTATTTGATTATTAGACAGCCAAAATGCAAGGAGGATTGCGATCATTTTTGTCAAACGGGAACATCATTAAAAATGCTGTTTTGCAACGAGTCCGCATGGTGAATCCCTTGTTGCAGCCAGTTGCCTTTTCACGGTTTGAGTCTGCTACACCTGCTCGTATTGAGGAGCATGGTTTCGAGAGCACCACAATTTCAGACATCTTGCAAGGAAAAGGTAAAGGTGCTGATGGTTCTTGGCTTTGGTGCACCACAGATGACACTGTTTATGATGCTGTCAAATTGGTAATGCATTTTGTTGGAACTGTTTTTGCAATTAATTTATAAATGTTTACGTGAAATTGATGTAGCTCACTAAAAATGACATCGTTGCAGATGACACAAAACAATGTTGGAGCTTTGGTGGTCGTGAAACCAGGGGAGGAGAAATCAATTGCTGGAATTATTGCAGAAAGAGGTACCAAATGTTCACGCAGTTATCCTTCACCATCAACAATGAAACATTTTTGGAGATTCACTTCGAAAGTATCAAAATCTTTCAAATTCAACGAATTGCATACCCTTTCGAATCCCACATTCTTCAAACGATATTCGAATTCGAATACGCCGCAAAATCCAAACAAGGTCTTAGACCTAGTTTCATTTCTCAAACCTTCAACATCCATTTCAAATCCAGAATCCACCGAACAAATACCAAACCACGTCTTAGACCTTGTTTCATTGTTCAAACCTCCAAATCAAGAGGATAAAGTCGCAATTTTGGCGAAAGATTTGATTCGTGTAGCTTCTGATTATGTTAGGGTTTCATATATTTTGGATCAGAATTCTGAATATTTGATTGGATCTCACCCTGTTTATATTCAACTTTTGAATCAATTGAATTCAAAACCTTCCCTTTTACTTGAGGTATTATTATCATTTCAATTGATTAGATTCTTAGTTTAAAAGCAATGTAATTGTAGTTTGTTCTAATTCCATTATTATACATTGCAATACATAGGCCTGTTTGATTAACTTATTTTAGACTGTTTGGATTGGCTGATTATGTTCGTAAGCTGTTTTCAGCTTATTTTCATTGGATCTCCAAGTTAGCTTATTAAAACAGTTTATTGCTTATACCAAAATAATTTAGTTTTATATTTTGTTATTGAAACCATAAGGGCTGAACATGATAAGGGTTTATGCTATAAGCTGCAAAATAGGCCATTTATTCAAATTGGGTTTTAATACTAAGGGCTTGTATGTATTGGCTTATTGGCTTATTTGACCTTATCTACTGGCAGCATAAGTTTTGTGAGACTGTTTGGAAGAATTTTTTAAAACAACTAATTACATTTTTCAACTTATTTTTATAGTTCTCCAAGATAACTTGTGAAAATAGCTTATAGCATATACAAAAACAATTCAACTTTATTTTATCAGGCGCTATAAAAATAGTTTATGTAAGTGTATACATAAGGGCTTATCATGATAAGTGCTTGTGCTATAAGCTGCAAATAAGTTGTTTATCCAAACATGCCCTGAATAGGAACCGATAGCGATTTGTTTAAATTCTGGTAACATAGCCCTATAGCTTCTATTTAACAACATTGTATTAAAGTAAATAAATGTTACTTACGCTTTGTGTTGTTAAAAAAATCAACTTTCAGGTGATTAATTGGAGAAGGAAGCGAAAGCTATCTTTTTCTGATGCTTGCAGGAATTCCATGCATGCACATGAGTATTCAAAGGGCATTAAAGCTGCAGGAAGATGTAAGAATATTGATCTTGCTGTTGAGCTATTTAAGGAGGCAGAATTTAAGGGTGTGAAGATAACCAGCACTTACAATGCACTAATGGGTGCTTATATGTTCAATGGTCTTTCTGATAAATGCTACTCTTTGTTTCTCGACATGAAAAAGGATCCAACTTGCTATCCTTCTGTTGCTACGTACAATATTGTTATATCTGTTTTTGGTCGCTTGATGCTCACTGATCACATGGAAGCAACATTCAAGGAGATGAACGAGTTACCCCTTGCACCTAATATATCCACTTATAATTATTTAATTGGTGGATATATCTCCACTTGGATGTGGGGTGATATGGAGAGAGTTTTTCAAGTGTTAAATTCAGGCCCTGTTGAGCCTAATATGAAAACTTACCTGTTAATGATTCGTGGTTATGCACACTTGGGTAATCTGGAGAAGATGGAAAAGATATATTCGCTGGTAAAGGATAATGTAAACGACATGCCAATTATCAGGGTTATGATATGTGCCTATTGTAAAAGTTCTGATGCAAATAAAATGAATAAAGTAAAGGCGTTGTTAAAGTTGATCCCTGAAAAAGAATACAAGCCATGGTTAAATGTGTTGTTGATTAAGCTTTATGCCGAGGAAAACTGTTTGGAGGAAATGGATAATGCAATAAATGAGGCATTTAAGCGCAGAACCGTTGTAACGACCATGGGTATTATGAGGTGCATAATTACAGCTTATTTTCGGAACAATGCGATAGAAAGCCTTGAAAAATTCACCAGACGTTCTGTACTTGCAGGGTGGAGAATGTGCTACTCCTTATATCATTCTAAGCTGGTCATGTATGGTTCACAAAAGAACCTTAGAGAAATGCAAAATGTCCTTGAGGAAATGGATAGGGTCAACATGCATCGCACCAAGAAAACACTGTGGATAATGTACAAAGCTTACTGGAGTTGTGGTCAGAGATCCTTGGTTTTGAAAATATTGGGACAAATGTTCAAGCATGGGCATGAAGTTCCCATTGATGCATTTCCATCATAATTTATATTGCTGAGGTGCATCGCATATGTCGTTACCGTATCTATAAACATGTTCTGTAGATAAACACGAAGATGTTCCTGAATTTGTCTACAGTTTTAGGAAAAATGGCATGCAACTCGTTGAATATATTTGATGATTGGATTGGATTGGATTGCATTCAAAGGAATATGCATGATCTTTCTATTAGATATTTTTCTTGCCAAATGGACTTCTTCAACTGGGGTTACCATCTCAAATAATATGTAGGTATGCATCAATTTGCTGCTGGTAATAAAAGCATTCCTTGTAAGGGTGAATTTGCAGTTTTGAGGTCTAATTTTTCTGAAATGAACGCACCACTCACCAAATAGGCAAATACCATCAAGATTGAATGAGAACATGACCTCTGTTGTGATGGAATGTGATAGTGAAAATGGAGGTAAATTAGACAGTCCTGATCCAAAACCATTTGCTAGCTGCAGTTCTTGAGATGTCGGAGAAGCAAACATGTACAACAAATTTATTCATTCCATCTTCTTAGAGTGTGATGGCTTCATATGTCGTCAATGACTGCCGCTGCTAGAGACATCATTCAATTTTGATTGAGGTGATGGAAGCTGCAGAATCAAGTTTGTCTGAAAAGAATGTGGAAAAGACAACTGGCTGTACGGGTTGCTTTTGAAGATTGGAAAATGAGATTGGAGGAGTTCATGCAGGTAATGGTCAAGAGTACTGAAGAAACTCGTGCTTGAGATTGTTTTTAGTGTCAAGGTCCGTAGGTATGCCTTTATTGAATTTTTTTGAATTATCAATTCTGAATCTTTAGATTTTGATAAGCATCAATTTTTTCTAATCAAATCAAATCTAATATATAAATTATAATGATGCATTGACTCTATAAATTGTGTCTTGATATAACATTATTCCTTGATATAATGTTTTCATACAGCGTTATCTTTTGTTGACAAATCAGTTTGGTTAATTTTTTTTCCTTTGATAATGTTTCTGATATAATTTGTCCTGGTTTTTGTGCTGAATTCAGATTAATATAAAGGTCAGATAATCATAAACATGTTACTAAAATACACACCCATACAAATGTTTGTTTGTGTGTGTGTATTTTGGAAAAAGCGAACTCATTAAATAACAACACAATTAGTGCTCTATCAGAACAATGTTTGGATAAAATACCCAAAACAAAAACGTCATAGACCTCCCAGATAGAGATCCTCATCTTTCGTTAAATTAAACATGTTCTGCCCCTTTGGTCTCATATGCTATATCTTCCATATGCTTCAACTCTGCAAATTGCAGAGGTTAAAAATTTCTGTTGCAATTTTTTTATACTGTCGGTGCATAGTAATTAGATTATATATTTTAATGTATATATAAAGATGTTACAGTTTTCTTATTTACTTATATGCCTATTAAGAATGATATTTTGGATGAATTATACTTTATACAAATCTTAGCCAAATTTGTTTGTTAAACAAGTCAGGATTAATGTGGAGCATCCCATAAATTTTTCAATGTCCCCTATCTTATTCTCTCCTTTACTGACCCAAGCTTAGTGTGTTTACGTAATGCTTATCATCCATATTAAGTTTCTTGTTCATCTTTTTTGAAGTGTAACCTGGTTTCTTGTCCACCATCAGGAGATAGATACTTGAAACCATGGATAATTCCACTACCCAAAGTCAGTAAAGGAAAGGTGCCATATTCTAGCCGGTGATCGTTTATGATAGGATGTGATGACAAATGAAAAACTTGTGATGTTACTCAAAAAAATGAATCCTTCTCCGGCGTTAGAAAAATGACAATGATTTATCAACAGGATTAGGCAATGTAATCGATCCTGCTGCTCAGTATGCTAGAGTTCTACCAAAATTTGCCTTTCAAAGAGGAGGCAAAGCTTTGGACTTGAAGGCTCAGTCAATTCAAGAGAAAAGCATTTTTACAGCCATACTACATTTTTTCTTCTTCAAGTATCAGGCAAAGATAATACTCTTCTTTAGGAATGTTTATGGCTATACTACATTTTTTCTTCGAGTGTTTCTCAGTTGCAGCATATTTTATTTAGCCCTTCAGTTTTTCATGGGTTCTAATCGATTTTACAACTTAATTTACATACAGTACTGGAATACCTCAGCTTAATGATGTCAAATTTTTATGTTATCCAGACAAATAATAAAAACAGCATAGATTATTCATTCCTTTTTTTTTTTTTTTTTAATTTGTACTGTTTCTGTGTTCTTTAAGGAACAAGAAGTGCTTCATTGTATACGGAGTGCTTGACTGACCAGTAACATGTATACTGCTTATTTTGCAGCTGATTTTTTACATTATTGTAGAGTGGTATAATTCAATAATCTTATTCCAGAAAAAGATGGATTGTTCTCTTTACTCATAAAGAAGTGATTCTTATGAAAAACACATTTCAGTAGATTTGATTCTTATGAATGTTGATGTAAAATTAGATTATATGAAAATAAAGAAAAAGAGACAAAAAGTTATTGACATTCATGAATCTAGTCTCTTCTAGGGTCTATTTGGCAATGTCAAGAAACGAGTTATAGCTTATAAGCTCGTCTAGCTAAAAAATAAAAACGTTTGGTAATAGTCTTTTCAGAACGAGCTTATAGCTTATAACTTATTTTCAGACACTATTTCAAAGTGTTTGAACTTATACCTTGTCATTTTTTTATACTATATTTACCCTTGTTTTTATCTAAAATCCATTTATATCCTTTATAACTTACTTAATAAAATAAATATGCATTAAATGACGACGTTACTTCAATTATATTATTCTGGGAACATATATAATTGTTACGATTTTTATATTTTGTGGGGTATATAATTATTACGAGTATCTTACTTTAATTTTTTTGTTTTATCAACAAACAAAAAAAACTTAGTTTTTTAAGATTATTTTTTGATGTTACTATATATAACCATAGTTTTAAAAATCGGATCGATCATCGACCCGACAAGGTTATGGGGTCAAGAATTTATTGGTCGAACCGTGGATCACTAGGTAAACTGCATAAAATCGGATGACTCGGTCGCATAACTCGGTATCTATAACTAAATTGTGTAGGTATTAGGTCGGGTTGAACTTGAAAATCCAGTCACTAAAACACTTCATCACCTAAAAATGACAAAAAAAAAAATCAATTACCATAGTTTTACAGGAATCTAAGTTATTGAGAAATGCAAATAGTTAGTAGTTAGTTATAATGGAAAAAGATTATCTCATGAGCGTCAAGCAGTTCAAGCCATTGATTTAGTAGGAGAGAGAATATAAAAGTTAGAGAAATTAAAAATGAGGATAAACGGGTTTAAGGGTGGAGATCTCTTCAATTGAGAAAACATGAGACAACAAAATTTGAGAGAATGTCCTTTGAAGAGAGCCTCTAGGTTTTTTTTTTTTTTTTTTTTTTTTTTTTTAGCGAAAGACCTTATGCATTATTTAAAAAATACATAAAAGAAAAAAATGTTTTGGAAATACAAGTCAAACATTTGTCAAAGTTATAATTACATTTTTTATACAACATCATTCCAACAATGGATTGGTTCTAATGATAAGGGACTTAAACCCCTTAAACATGTGGTCAGAAGTTCGATTATAGAGATTACTCACTGCTAAGCAGCGGTGAAAACTTCATATCAATCTCATGGTTAACAAAAAAAATAAAAATAACACCAAAGAGTACATTTTAATGGCCATCCAACAAACAACCTGTAATTAAAGGGTACGATTAAAAAAGAAGACATATCAAACTTCATGGTTTTTAGCCAGTCAAACAAGAACGGATCCAACGAAAATAATCTCAAATTTGGCCTAAACACAAGCAGCTAAATTTGAGACTCTAAAATACATAAATATAAACCAAAAGTTCTGGTAAATAAGAGCAAAAGACTTTTAAGTTTTTCATAATTCAATAAAACCATAGCAAACCTACCTAGATCTTAAGATCCAAATCAAGCTCTTCAATGTCACCTTGGCTACTTGTACTCTCTCCATCTTTCTCTTTTCCTTTCCCTTTCGCTTTCTCTTCTGATTGATTCATATTTCCTCTCATTACACTGCTGCTTGAAGGAAAAAAAATCTTGAGGAATAGGACCAGATTCTGATGACATGGAATGTTTCAACATAGGAAATGGTCCTATAGGATTCACTTGACCAAGCTTCATTTGCAAGTTACTATAACCATTTATAGGAAAAGTGCTAAAGTGTTGCTAGGCTTGGAATACTCCCTTCTCATTAGTTTGATTGAAGGAAACTATTGATGGACTCGTAAATCCTTGAAATATTCCATGTTGATTTGTTGGAGAGGTGAAAGAGGTGTTTGGATTAGCCTTTCTTGCATAGTTTGCATCTTGTAGTGGAAAAATTCCTATTTGACTTGAACCCGCACCATCACCAACTACATCCTTTGAACTTGAAGCCACATTTTTGTCCACAAATATCGGTATCAAAGTCGAGGTGTTGTGTTGTCTCCTACCATCTAATTGTAAGACACATTTTTCAGGTTCAAAAGGTCATTGCAGAAAAGACAAATTAACATTTGATGAAACAATATCACACTTGGAGGGACTGTCCCTCCAAGTGTTTATGGTTTCATATAAGTTAGGACTTAGGATTTGGAATATTATTACCGTTTGTGTTACTTTCTCTGTTGTCTTGATACCTTAAAAGTGAAGTAACATGAGTCAAGTTTTCTTGCGTAGGAAGAAAACTTCCTGATGCTTGTGCATTAGGTTGAGTGTCGGAAACATTGTTAGAGGCGTATGATGATGAATCCCCCAAACAAAGCATCAAACATTGTTCATTATCAAGTTTTGTGGCTGTCTCTGCTAAATCTGCTAAAGATGGTCCAAGTACTTGAGGAGTGATCCTCGGTTCTGGAACATCTGGAATGATGTTTGCTGTTGCACTTTCAAATTCTGTGCTAGGAGTGCCATTGCTGTTTTCTGTATCAAGGAATAATGGAAAAAACAATAGTACTTACAAAAAATCATTTCAATCATCACTACTAGAAAATATTCAATTATCGATAAATTTATAGACAAAACAAATGAATATGATCTCCAATTTTGAGTTTTCCAACTGTGAGAAAGAATTAGAGACAAGTTTCATGTTCCATGAATTCAAATTTTTATCTATCATACTTGTGTAATTTTTGAAACTATGTAATATAATTGGTTAATGTCCATTGAATTTGTGTGGTTAATAAAGTAGTCAAAGTGGTTAACAACGAACATTTTTTTGTTAATGGAGTAGTAAAATTGATTAATGATACGACTCAAATTTTGTATCACAAAATTTCTCTTCTATATTTTAAAAAAAAATGCTAAAAACAACACACGGTGTCATATTTATGTCCAAATAACATAGACGTTGCATGATGGATGACATATAGATAGAACTATGTATTAAGTTTACCAAAACATGTTTTCACAAAAAGAGACACATGAGTCGTATAAAGATACGGTTTCCCCTTTTTAAATCATTTTTTCTCTCCTCGAGCCACATCAACACTTATGCAGGTTGCATGGTATACAATGTTTATATATGGTGTCGTTTTTTGTGTGTTTAAATAATACAACTCTAAGTTAAACTATGACATGGATCTCCTACCGCCGCTGCACTGTGTAGTAGCGCTAGGGAATTCAAATTCATTTAAGTGAGGAGTAAAGTTAGTTACCTTGAGAAAAGAATGTGACGAAACCTTGCATGGCCTAGGATATTAGGTGGTTCAACTTGAGATATTGTACTTGATGCTGCTAATGGTGCATTTGCGGGTAAAGATTCCAAATGAAAACGTTGAAGGCCATCAACACTTATATCTTCAAAAACCCTTATTGCAACACTTTGTATAGCTTCAGCCTGTTGTTAGAAATAATGTGTACAAAATAGTATACATAATTTATATTTTTGAATGGATAGTATACATTATTTTAATTGAAGCTTATAAGTAAACTAAAATTATCAAAATATGGCCTGATATTAATTTGGTCATACCACTTGGTAAGGTCTTGAGTCTTTGTCATTAGCATACATAGCGTTGCAGCACAGTAGATACACATCAAACTACACATCATTCAAAGAGATGAAGATTTAGTTGAAAGTATTTTACAAATCAATATTAATGAGAATGTGAGAAATATGTATGATACAAATTAATTGGAAGAAGGTCCCAATAAATATGTAATACTATATATTACAAACAATAGAGGATTAAACAATTAGTAGTCGAGAGCATAAGATAAAAAAATTGAAAATATCCAAGGCTAGAATAACTTTCTAAGAATGAGATATCTTGTTCTATTTTATACATTTTTTTTAATTTATCATTTTTTTAAAAAGTTTTAAGTTTTTAAAGTGGAAATTAAAAAAAAAATGTTTGATTAGCTTTATTTTTATAAATATGTTCAATAAAACTGTTTCAAACTTTCTTATTTTAAAAGATTATCTGGTATATATTTCAAATTTCAGTGCCAACCCAATATGTATATGTGGAGTCCTATAGCCAACTCAAAATAAATAAAGATAACACTTGTACTTTTGTTTTTGTTTTGAACAACACCGCAATCTTCTTTTAAACATGTACACCCTCCAATCACTGTTATAAGTAAGGGAAATGTTAACTTGTGTCCTTAAGGCAAAAGTTAATGAATCAAATATGGAACTGATTTATTAGAAGGTGTGCATTGTATTTAATTTTTAACTTTTCAATGAGTTGAATGCACACAATTTTAGACAATATTTCTTCTTTTGGGTTTCTTAACATGTGCACTAAGGACACAAGTTAACACTACCCTAAAATGTTAATTTATGCTTATAATAGTGACTGGAGAATATATACTTCTAAAATGACTTTAGAGAGTGGAAAAAGTTCTTTCATAAATAACCGGAAATTGTTCACAATTTCTCTTAACCATCAAACCCTTTCTAGAAGAGACCTAAGACAATGGCCTCAGTAGGAGATCCATGTCATAGTTTAACTTAGAGTTTAACTTAGATCCATCAAACCCTTTCTAGAAGAGTCCCTACTCAATTCAAATTTGTTTAATTTATGCTTAAACTCTTAAATTTTTGAACAATTTTTTGCAGACATGTTTAGAACATTACTAAAAGTTCGTCCGCAAAAAATTATCGCAAAATTTGATTTCTACATCCAGATTTTATTACTTTTTATCTTTAACTTTTGTCGTTTTAAAAAATTCATATTTAATTCATTTCATGTCAGAAAATTCTAAATTTTAATAAACGAACCTTTCATAGTGTTCTAATCTTGTCTCAAAAAAATCGTTCAAAAATTTAAGAGTTTAAGGATAATTAATCAAACTTTGTTTTAGCAGGGACTAAAATTATAAGTAAATTTTTTTTTATAGGGACTAAAAATGCTATTAAAATTAAGTAGGGACTAAACTTACAAGGTCGCTATTTTATAGGGACTAGAAACATAATTAACCCTAAAAAAAAACCTTTCGAAAGGATAGGGTAATGTAATATACCATTCGGTCATTATTATAAGCAAAAATCTATATTTTAGGTTCATTCAATTAATGATGTATGTGATCTTTATTATAGACAACATACATCATTTAATGAATTAATCTAAAATGTTGATTTTTGCTTATAATAGTGACCGGAGGGTGCACTACCTTATTGAAAAAGATATCAAAATGCAGATCGAAGAACTACCACCTTTCCCAAGGAATGACAGACACAGATCTGGATTCTCTCCATTAAAAATTCTTTCAAGTTTTCTCATGTGGAATCTCAACCATCAATCATGAGAGAGAAAGTGAAAATTAAATTATAATGAAAAGTGGTTGTTGTATTTTAATGGTGGAGATTGAAAATGGAGAAAACTTGAGAAAATTTCCAATGAAGAGGATCCAAATCCAGACTGACACGCTTCTTGCTGACATGGAAATCAATGTGACATCATCGTAATTTGTAAACAGCTATGCTAAATGGTGCGACATATACATGCACGAATTGGGCACGAATTCTTAGAACAAGTGCTTTTATGTTTTTTTAAGACTGCACATCCCACTTCTAAAATCAAAATATCTAACAAAAACATAATATCCACCGCTCCACATGTTATCTTTTGTAAGACTGCACTATGGGTAGGGATGGCAAAGCGGGCTGGCCTGCCCCGTTTAGGCCCGCCCCGTCTAAGCCCGCTAAAAACGAGACGAGACGAGCCGAGTCAAAATTAGTGACCGAGTCCAAAATCTCACCCCGCCCCGTTTAGTGGCGGATTTGCGAGTTGGCGGGCCGGCCCGCCAAATAAAAATCTTTTTTGATTTTTTTTTTTACAACTTAATTGTTACAAAAAAAAATATGTTGCTTTTGTAATAAAAAAAATATAAAAGAATAGGTAGCAAATAAATTTGTGAAAAACAACATAATTAACAAATTATCGAATTAAAAATTAGAGAAATAAATTGTATATGGTACTACGATTGCGATTCTTTTTTCTCTCCTAGGGTTTCCAAAAACCTAGTGAGAAGTTTCTCTCCTCAGTGAGAAGTTTACGTCGATCTCTGATATCTCTCTTCCCTAATTGTTTTCCCTTACACTTATACCTTCTCCTCAATCCCTTTTACTCACCATGGAGCACCTCTACATCGAAGGTGAAGAAGATGAATTGGAAATTCTAGTTGATGAAAGACAAATAACTAATGACGTCGTTGGAGCGTCTTATGTCCTGGTAGGGCGTTTTCTCACGGATCGACCAGTTAGATTTCATATGATGAAAGAAAAGATGGCCGAATTTTGGCGTCCTGTCTGCAAAGTTTCTATCAAGGAGGTTGAACCTAACCTATATCTTTTCCAATTTTTTCACCCTCGCGACATGGAACGGGTTATCAAACAAGGTCCTTGGTCTTTTGATGGCCGCACCCTTATTCTAGGGCTTCTGCAACAAGGAACCACACCCAAATCTGTCCCACTCAATCACGTCCCTTTTTGGGTACAAGTCCATGATGTTCCTGTCGGTTGTATGTCTCTAGCGGCAGGTAAACAACTCGGTAACTTTATTGGTGAATTTATGGAATACGATGAGAAGAATAACACCAATTTTCTTGCTACCTTTATGCGTATCCGAGTGTTGATCGATGTCCGTAAACCTTTGATGAGGTTTAAGAAGATCAAGACAAAGATTGGTCTGCACACAGTTCGTTTCAAATATGAGCGATTAGGCTCTTTCTGCTATTATTGTGGTTTGCTGGGCCATACAGATGATTTCTGTAGCACTCTTTTTGCAAATCCTACTGATGATGGAACACGTATGTGGAGCTCTGATCTTCGCGCTCAAATAAAAAGAAACAACAATGGCGGTTATGGCTCTAAGTGGCTGCGAGAGGACGAAGGTCCGGTTAGGACTGCGGGTGCAACACAGAATCCAGGAAACATTACAAAAGCTAACGTCTCTGACGGAGGAAATAGCAAGCAGTCAAAGCCGCCCATAATTGTCAATAAATTAGGAGAAAAAATTTCTTTGGCTGAAGCTTTTACCAATCCATCCACTTTATTTCCCCAAGTGTCACGTAAAGAAAATAAGGAAGTTCATGAACATGTAGTTAATGAGGCAGAACTAATGGAGGAGGAATTAGATGACACATTAAAAAAGAGACCAAGGTGCAATAATGATAATTCAGAAGTCATAACTGATGATGCAGTAAAGACCCCACAAGGAAGTACCACAATATCTATGGAGGGTGTACAACTTACGGTTCAGAAGCAAACCACAATGGATACACAGCATTTTTTATCGGCAGAGTCTGGTTCCCAGACCTGCCGGACGAAATGAGTATTTTATGTTGGAACTGCCGAGGTCTGGGACATCCTAAGGCAGTTCCTAGTCTTAAAGACCTTATCCGTGTCTATAAACCGGATATTTTTTTCCTTATTGAAACTTTGTCGCATTCTAATAAAATAAGAGAAGTTTGTTATTTGCTTGGTTATGATTCTTATTTTACTGTTGATAGAGACGGTCGTAGTGGTGGTCTTGCTGTTATTTGGAAGTCCTCTATTCAATGTAATATCATCAATTATTCATCTAATTTCATTAATTTGCAAATTTATGACTCCGACAAAGGCAACTGGCGCCTAACTTCATTTTGGGGCTATTCTAATAATGCTCAGCGTCGACAATCTTGGAATCTTCTTCGAGATCTTGCTGCTATGTCCGATGACCCTTGGTGTATCATAGGCGATTTTAATGATCTTCTTACGAGTGATGACAAACGAGGGGGATCTGAAAGACCGACTTGGCTTTATAATGGTTTTCGTTCAGCAGTCAATGATTGTAACTTGCATGACCTTCCTTTAGAAGGATATCCTTTTACCTGGTTCAAAAGTCTTGGAACCCCTCGTGCAGTAGAAGAAAGACTTGATAGAGCGTTCCACACATCCTCTTGGCTTACTTTATTCCCGAATGCAAGATTAATTAATCTTGTTGCAGCCACTTCAGATCATTCTCCTATCCTTCTAAAGCTGGATCCTGAGAGGTATATTCATTCGAAACGTAGTTTCCGCTTTGAAAATTCATGGCTCCTTGATCAAAGTCTCTCTGATATGGTTGATGAGAACTGGCACTACTATCCAACTAATAATGTTTTACAAAAATTAAAGTATTGTGTTGATGATATGGAAGCTTGGAGCAAAGCCAATACACCAAATTTTCGTCGTGAAGCCAACAAATTACGGAACGAGCTCGCTGCCATCCGAAGTAGTAATGACCATACAACTGATGCATCTGTTACTAACATCCAAAACAAGCTTTCTTGTGTTTTGTTGCAGGAAGATATTTATTGGAAGCAGCGATCCAAAGTCTTTTGGCTTAAGGACGGGGACAAAAATAGTAAGTTTTTTCATGCATCAGCCACTGCAAGACGCAAGAGAAATGCTATAAAAAAGTTGCGAGATGCTCATGACATCTATGTTGAAGATCAATCTAGCTTGTGTAACATTGCCCAAGACTATTTTTGTAACCTCTACACACCTAGTGATGGGGATCATTCACCAATTATTGCTACTATCCCTCAATGCATTTCCCCCCAAGACAATATGTCTCTAACGGCTCCCTTTAAGGAAGAGGAATTCAGACATGCTATTTTTTCTATGCACCCTGACAAATCTCCAGGCCCTGATGGTCTTAATCCAGGCCCTGATGGTCTTAATCCAGGTTTCTTTCAAAAATTCTGGCCCCTTATTGGTAGAGAGATTTTCGAAGCTTGTTGTTCATGGCTTTATGAAGGTAGCTTTCCTCCTAATTTAAATGATACTAACATTGCTTTAATTGCAAAAGTAGATCATCCAGAGAGCATGAAGGACCTTCGTCCCATATCACTTTGCAACGTCATTTACAAGATTCTTTCAAAAGTCCTTGCCAATCGACTCAAACAAATTCTCCATAAGTGCATCTCTGATACTCAAGCAGCTTTTGTCCCTGGTAGAGATATTCTTGATAATGCTCTCACTGCTTTTGAAGTACTTCATTATATGAAATGCAAAACCAGAGGTAAAGAAGGAAATATTGCTCTAAAGCTTGACGTTAGTAAAGCCTTTGACAGGGTTAAGTGGAGTTATTTACAAGCGGTAATGCAAAAAATGGGGTTTTCAAATATTTGGATTCACTGGATTATGCAGTGTGTCTCCTCTGTCAACTATCATGCGCTTGTCAACAATGATCGTGTGGGACCTATTACTCCTCTTTGTGGCCTCCGACAGGGGGATCCCCTCTCACCTTACCTTTATATTATTTGTTCTGAAGGCTTGAGTTCTTATATCAGGCATCATGAGAATAGCGGTCTCATCCACGGGGCACGCATCTGTCGGGGGAGTCCATCGATTACTCACCTCCTTTTCGCAGATGACAGTTTTCTTTTCTGTAAGGCTACTATCTCTGAAGTGACAACCCTCAAGAATATTCTGGATACTTACGAGGCTGCTAGTGGGCAAGCTATTAATTATCAAAAATCCTCCATCGCTTTCAGCCGAAATACAAATTCGACTCTCCGAAACAATATTATTCATCTCTTGGGAGTCGTGGAATTTATGGGGCACGGTAAGTATCTTGGCCTCCCATCTATGATAGGCAGAGATAAAAAATCAATATTCACATTTATTAAAGAGCGCATTTGGAAAAATATACAAAACTGGAATGCTCGCTCCCTTTCACGTGCAGGTAAGGAAGTGCTTCTTAAGTCCATTGCACAATCTATTCCTACTTACTGTATGAGTGCTTTTTTACTCCCTACCACTCTTGGGGAAGAAATAGAGCGCATGATGAATTCATTTTATTGGGGTTCGAAGAAGAATGGAGGTCGAAGTATTAATTGGTTAAATTGGGATAAGATGACTACTTGTAAGGATCAAGGTGGTCTTAATTTCCGTGACCTTGAAGGTTTTAACCTAGCCATGCTAGGTAAACAAGGATGGAAGCTCCTCACAAACTCTTCCTCTCTCCTCACCAGGGTTCTCAAAGCTAAATATTTCCCTAGAAGCGGTTTTTTGGGCGCCAATATTGGCCATAGCCCAAGTTTTACGTGGAGGAGTATCTGGAGCACTATTCCGATGTTATCTCTTGGCTATAGGTGGAAAATTGGTGACGGTAACAATATCAATGTTTGGAAAGACCCTTGGATCCGCACTCGTCAGAATTTGCGGCCTTTCACGATACCGACAAGTAATCTTACCAACATGACTGTCTCCCAGCTTTTCAACCCAACAACCAACACTTGGAATCGAGACTTTATTGCTTCTATCATGAGCACGCAAGATACATCCGATATTTGTAAGATACCTTTGCACTCTCGAACCGACTCTGATACAATTATTTGGAATGCCTCTTCTAATGGCTCATACACAGTCAAATCTGCCTACAAGATGTGCTTGAGTATTTCAAACCAACGATCAAACTATCATGTCTCGGGAGATTGGAAGTTGATATGGTCATTACATGTTCCACCTAAAATCAAACATTTTTGCTGGCGATTGCTTCGTAATTGTTTACCTACACGGTCTAATTTGCAAGGTCGTGGAGTACCTTGTCAGTCAGCTTGTGTTACATGCAATAATAACGACCTAGAAGATGAAATGCACCTTTTTATGCATTGTAAGTTTGCTACTGATTGTTGGAAAGCGGCAAATCTTTGGGGTATGATAGCACCGTACATGACGTCCAGTGGCAGTTTTTCCGCTATTATCTTTGCCATTCTTAAAGCACTTGAGGAAGACAATTGTGCTAGATTTGTAGCTATCTTATGGAGTATTTGGCGCGCGCGTAATGCTTGTTTATGGGAGCAAAAACCAGTCAATGCAAACACATCTTGTGTCATAGCATTGGATATTGTTCGAGACTTCAAGTGGTGCAACCGTCCCGATGATAATGTGCAGTCTGCTACTCCAGTATGGTCTAAACCGCCGACAGATTGGATCAAGTGTAACGTAGATTGCGCCATCTTTGAAGCTGAAGGAAAATTTGGTGTTGGTATTTGTTTTCGAGACAGCCTTGGACAACTTATCCAAGCTCACTCAAAGGTTTTTCCTTCTATTCCAACTGCAACTGAATGTGAAGCTACTGCTATACAACAAGCCCTCCAAATTTCTCTTGATCTTGGCCTTAACCGAGTAGTATTCGAAACAGATTGTCAGCTAGTTGTGAATGCAGTCCTTGGTAATAGCTCCTATGTGAATGAGTTAGGAATTTTACTCTCTAATTGTAGGACTCTGCTTTTTTCTAATGCTAGTTATGCTCTAGCTTATGTTAGGAGACAAGCTAATAGAGTCGCTCATAATCTTGCTCGAGCGTCTATATTACATGCTAGTCCCACTACTTTCTATCATTCTCCATATTGTATTCACTCTATTATTTTGGATGAAATGAAATGAGTTATCTTTCCCTCAAAAAAAAACAAATTATCGAATTCAACATTATAATTAATAGAAAAATAAGGCAAATGCGCAACATAAAACAAATCATAAAATAAATCCAACCACCAAATTAAATCCAAAAGGATAAAATAAGTCTCAATAAATAAACTCAACAACCAAGGTAAATCCAAAAACATAAAATAAGTTCCAAAATAAATCCAACAACCAAAATAAATCCAAAAGCATAAAATAAGTCTCAAAATAAATTAAACAACCAAGATATATCCAAAAGCATAAAACAAGTCTCAAAATAATAGCAGCAACAACATAATTCTTTTATTAAGTCAATCAACTCCAAGTCAATCATAATCTTAGTTATACTTATGAATATATGGTGCACCTTTTCCTTCTCCTCCTATTGTCGTCATAACATAATTGTTTTCAACGAGTTAAGCGGGCCGCCCCGCCCCGTGCCCGCCCTGTTTTTCAACGAGCCGAGTCGAACCGAGCCAACTATAAAAAGCAAGTTCAAAACTTCGACTCAGCCCGCCAAAAATAACGAGTCAAATGGGCCGGCCCGGCGGGTCAAGCCCGTTTTGCCACCCCTAACTATGGGTTGCTATTTGTTATACGCCACCACACCACTTCTACAATCACCTTTTTTCTAGAGGAAGTAGCTACAATCACTTGATAATATTAACTCTTTAACACTTAATCTTAAAGAGTATTAAAGCACTCTTGGATCAAACAAATTTAAAAAAGACAAGAAGAGAGTATGACATAAATGGCAGGAGATTTTACATAAACTTTATGTCATTCGCGGGATACGCACGAGAATTCTCTCGTGCTTTTCAGCATTTTCCATTTGCAAATGTGTAGTGAATTGAATGAATGGCTGAATTTGAGAAAACGTTTTGTTTGTTTGTAATATGGTTCCTATAAATGAATTAAATAGTACTTCATTGATTTTTTTAACCGTTTTTTATAAAAATAAATAAATAAATTATGTTCCTTTTACTTTATGATCATTTTTAAATTAAAAAAATAAATTAGATTTTAACAAATGTTAACTACACCCTCCGGTCACTAATATAAGCAAAAATTTGATTTATAGATTCATTCATTAAATGATGTATGTAGTCTTTATTATAGGCTACATACGTCATTTAATGAATGAATCTAAAAATCAAACTTTTACTATTAGTGACCGGAGGGTGTATTTCTTTGAGACGCTAGTTAAAAAAAACCAATATAAAATTGGAAATGTCAAAAAGTTGTATATTTAACTTTTTGAAAGTAAAGCATTTATTGTTAAAAAAAAAATCTACTTTTAACTTTTTTAACCAGCGCCTCAAGAACACTAGTTAGCATGACCTTTAGTTTTTTTATACTAAAAAAATCATTCTTTCAAATTTGTAATATAAAAAATGACACACGTTCTACTTCGTTAAAACTGAAAAACAATGAATTGTTAGCTAATGATAAAAAATGTTGCACTCATATGGTCCCTCTAAATTTTATGTTATCGATTTTAGTTCTTGACTTTTTACAAAAGTTCACCGTGCATGTTCCAAGTGACTTTTTTATGACATGTATTGAAAAGATCTTAAAATATTGTTAGTTAATGATATTTTAAGCTTTTAACAAGGACATTCATCCAAAGAGTCACTTGAAACATGCGATATGAACTTTCGTAAAATAGCAGGGACTAAATATAACAAACAATTTGGCGTTATGGTCGGATGGTGATAGGCAGACAAGTAGTTGCAATAGTCAGAGGTGACCAAAGTGGAGTCATATTCGACAGTGGTCTTGAATTGGTCATAGACATATATATGGTTGCAATGACGTTAAAGTGGTGGTCAAAGGTGGCCGAAGTGATGATCAGAATGATCAATCGTGCTCAGAGTGGTGGTCGATGGTGGTTAGCGACCACCAGTTGTGATGTGTTGATTGATTTATTTATTTATTAAAACAAAGAATTAGAAAAACCTATTTTTATGGTTTTGCAATAAAAGTGAACACTATTTTAAAATTATGTAAAAATCAATTCAATCTCATTTTATTCGAACATGTTTTGTTTTAAAATTTAACTTTAAAGATTAGAAACAACCCAAATCATCCCTTAAGATGAATTTGCGAACAATCTCACAACATCCATGTTAATAGGATAAAACGACAGAGTATATATGCCTACAAGAGTAGTGTTAACAACACTCTATTTTCAACACTCACTTTTTTATTGGTTTAAATCAACGAAAATTGGTTTCACTTAAAGTGGTCAAACATACATTAATTTCATCAATAAGAGAGTGAGTGCTAGAGAGAGTGTTGAAAATAGAGTGTCTCTAGCATTCTCATGCCTACAAATATGATTATATTCAAGTCTCCGGAATACTCATATGTTTGGATCTGTTATGCTGACGACGTAAAAGTCATTGATTCGATCTGCACTTGCCCAAAGTTAATCTTACAACCTGAATCAAATAAACATCGTACTAAGAAAGAAAATCAACAAACACATCGCACAAAGATAAGAAATCAAAACAAACTGAGTCGTGCGAAGATGACGAAATTACAAAAACAAACGAAAGAAAACTAAAAATATGTCGAAATCATTTATTCGAATAAAAAAGAAGGAAAATCATTTTTTTTAGAAAGGCACGCTACGTAGTAAAATCTAAAGATTATTTAACCTATAGTAGAAGTGACTCTACAAAGAATAGTCCTCTTTGAAATTGTTTAGAGGAAAATCATGTTAAATATATTATAGGAAAATTGATTTCAAATGTATAAGTTTTAGATTACTTCTTTTAATAGTTGGCATACACATGTTTTAAATATAACTATTTATTAAGATGAATAGCCTTAAAAAATATTACTTATGTTTTAAAAACTCGCAAAGCTTAATTGCTTGGAGGAAGTGTGCACTTCATGATGACAACATCATTTAAATCGATCAATGAGCGTTAACGTCTTCATTAGTTTAAAACTCCAACATAAACACATGACTTGCGATAGATGCTAGAAATTTGAATGTAGCCTTCAACAACAAGAAAGTAGGACTAATGAGAATGTTATTCTTCGACATATTATTATTGAGAATGTCATTCTAAGGAATGTAATTTCTTACGTTAAAACAACCTATTGTTGAAGTTAAGCTTGTATAATATAATAGTGAAACTGAGTTGACCTTTTTTTTCCTGTTTAAATAGCAATTACATTAATTTAATAATAGATCCCTTCGGAGTTAGTTTAGCGATATAGGCGTGGTCTAGATCCGAGGTTCGAATCCTCTTGATGCTAACAATTTTTTAGTTGGAGTTTAGCAATATAGGCATGGTCTAGATCCGAGGTTTGAACTCTCTTGATGCTAACAATTTTTGAGTTGGGATAGATTTTCACTTCTATCAAACCCTCACTGGTGTACGATGTGAGTGATTTCCGACATTAATCGACCCTTAAGTTTGATATCGAGTTTCAAAAATAAATTAATAATAAATTGTACGATTTAATTTAATTTTATCTGATAATTCATTTATTACAATTTTTTCTCATTCAACGTCCATTTTTCAAAATGAAAATAGCAATTTCTGCCTTAAACATTATATTCATAGGAGCAAATTATTATTTTAGGGTCTGTTTAGTGCGCATGATATGATTTGAAAATAGATAAAGATAAGATATGATAGCAACATGATAAACATTTATCTTATCTTCTTATCCTACGCACCAAACGGGTCCTTAGTCTCTTAAGTGTCGCTCTTTCTCCTATTTTCTTAAACTATATAAACATAATACATAATTCTTAACCGTGAAAAATCTGTCAAGTTAGTCCATAAGTTATATGAAATATGTCGCTTCCGTAATATCTCATAAATTTATATCGATATTAATTTGACGGATTTTAATATTTTATACGGAGTAAGGACTAAGCCCAAAAAAAAAAAGTAATATTTAGAGTAACTTTTATTTTAAATTTTCGAAAGTATAGCAGCTCTTATTAAAGGATTGGATTCACTGTAGTTCTGTCATGGATGTGATTTAATTAATCATTATATAAAGGCCTCAGTGGTTGAATTTGGTTAGTCTGTGTAGAGTAATTTATTTACATACAAATTTAACCAAATTGCGGGGATAGCTCAGTTGGGAGAGTGTCGGACTGAAGATTTGAAGGTCGTGTGTTCGATCCAGGCTCACCGCTCACCATTATTGTGTGTTCGATCCACGCTCCTCACCGGTTCGATCCACGCTCCTCACCGCTCACCATTGTGTGTTCGATCCACGCTCCTCACCGCTCACCATTATTGTGTGTTCGATCCACGCTCACCGCATTGTGTGTTCGATCCACGCTCACCGCATAATATTATTTTGGTTCCGCATAATATTATTTTGGTTTTTCTTTTCATTTTTTCAATTGTGTGTTCGATCCACGCTCACCGCATTGTGTGTTCGATCCACGCTCACCGCATAATATTATTTTGGTTTTTCGATCCACGCTCCTCACCGCTCACCATTGTGTGTTCGATCCACGCTCCTCACCGCTCACCATTATTGTGTGTTCGATCCACGCTCACCGCATTGTGTGTTCGATCCACGCTCACCGCATAATATTATTTTGGTTCCGCATAATATTATTTTGGTTTTTCTTTTCATTTTTTCAATTGTGTGTTCGATCCACGCCACCGCATTGTGTGTTCGATCCACGCTCACCGCATAATATTATTTTGGTTTTTCTTTTCATTTTTTCAATCGAAGCTCTTCTCATGATTCGATCCACGCTCACCGCATAATAACTACATTTTTTACTTTATATTTCTAAAAAGAGTTATTTTGACATTTAGTAACTATATATTTTTTTTCTTTCCGAAAGGTTGACATTTAGTAACATAGTTTTTTTGTTGAAAACTTTAGTAACATAGTTATCAATACACACACATACACTACCTCCGTCCCTAATTATTGTGTCCTTTTAAAAAAAACACGGGAATTAAGAAAGTTGATTGTTGAATTAATTTTGTTGACAATTACTGTATTATTGTTTTACATGTTTATCCTTTATGAAAGAGAATTAATTGATGTTTTCATAGAATATATATTATATATTGCATAAAAATAAGCAGCATAAATAGGAATATAATGATAAAGAAATAATTAATGTACATCGAAATTTGAGAAAGATGCTATAAAAAAGGAAAAAGAAAAAACACAGAGCTTTCTAATTAGGGACAAAGGTAATAAATTTCAAAAAGTTTTCGAGAGAATCCCCTTCATGATAATTTCACGACATGAGGTGGCACATTACAATTGGCTATTAATAGTTAACACCGTTCCCCAAGGTCAAAGAGTCAAACAATTGGCGGTTAAAGCTTTCACATGCTCGTCGTGTTTTCGTGATGAGAAATTTGCTATATTGAGTCCGTCATTTTAAGCTTTTGTTGTGATTTTATTATCACAAGAGAAAAATTCATAGCAAACATATGAAATAATTAAAAATGACTTTTTAAGATTAGCCTTTTAAATCAATCTCTCATTTGAAGTTTTCTTTAATAAAATATTTGTTTCAAAATTATAACAAAAATATGAAACACTACAAATCATTTTAATAAAAAGCTATAACAAACGGTTTTAAATCACACTAAATTGATTTTCATTCATTCTCGTAAATTAAACATGACGATTGAAGTCATGCATTCAATCATAATCAACACTATCAACTACATGCTCAACCACAAATATATAATGCAAAAAACACACATCACATTCATTCTTTATAAATTAAATATGACTTTTTGAATGCATGTCATGTGATATTGAATATTATATATGTTAAAATACAAAGTGATTGTAAGTTTTAGCTCTTATTAAATTTATGTATACTAGCGTTCAAACTAGCACTCCGTGCAAGTATGTCCGCTCTTTTTATTGCTAACACATATAAATTAGAAACAATGTTTTTTTTACGAAATATAGATTTTGCTTAAAATTATATGTATAGATATTTGTAACTTATTTGTCAAAAAAAAAGATATTTGTAACTTATTGTAACATATCATTCTTATATTTTTCAATCACACAATAATATAACAAATAAGATTTAAACTTTATCTTTTTCAATGACACAAACAATATAACATAAATTATTGTTGCCAAGTCGGACACAACAATGGGTAAAGTAGTTCCAAAGAATCGAGAGAATCTGTTCAATACAGGATGCTCACGCTCACTCGTCAAGATCGAAGAAGTGAGATAGACTGAGATAGCGCTATCATTGCGCGGCGAGAAAAGCCCGACGATGAATGAAAGAACTGAATGTGTTGAAAATTGAGCAGATAAAGTGGGGGTAGCATCTAGAGCTGGTCGTTGAGAGAGAGAGAGGGTTGTGATTGGGAAGATGGTTTGGTTTTGTCACAGTTGTTGTTATTGTTGTGATGACTCATGGTTACGTTGACGTTTGGTCGTTTGGTTTCTTGATTTGTGTAGGACCCACAACTACTCTTTGAATTATATAATAAAAGAAAATTGCTTTATACACATATATATAATTGGGTTGAAACACACTAATAGAATACCAAAATACTCTTCTGACTGTTAATAACTTCAAACAATTATTTGAACTCAGTCATCCACGTCCCTAAATAGTGTTTGGTCTTTTTTTTTTCAAGGAGGAAAGTCATGTTACACCGGTATTCGCAAACTGATGAAAACTAAAATGTTTTTTTTTGGTCAAAAAACTAAAATGTTTAATAATTGTAGTGATTGTTTAAAATGATTAGTAAATTGTCCTCGTGAGTTAAACTCAGTTGGTATCAACAATGCATAATATATGTAAGGTTCGGGATTCGAACCCCGGCCGGATAAATTAATGACAAAAATTCAAATAACGCATACTTGCAGGAACCAAATATCTATTTAAGCCTATTATATTTTTGCTTTTTAAGATATTTTAGTTATATTTATTTATATATAAAAAAAAACATTTTTATTTCTATGACCCAAAAAAAAATGCATGCATATGAAAAGCATAAAATAGATCCAATTTATGAGTTAAGTTTCTTTTCCCCTTTAAATTTTTTAATTTGTTGTATGTCTCTTGTTTTTTTTATAAATATTTGTTATATATCTCGTGTTTCATACTAAATTTAGTTTCTGTTTGATATCACAGTGGATATATGTCAGAATCACGGTCATCCACCGTGATTGCGTCAAGGCTACAAAATATAGCTTTAAAAAATCACGATAGATTACCTTGATTCTAGCATACCGTGATTACCTTAAAATCTTGCCATGACAATTTCACTCAATCTTTGAGCATTTCAACCATAGTGTTATTGATAAAACTATATTCATTTCACGCAATGTTTCAATATTGAATATATTTTGACTTATTAAAAAAAAATTGGTACTACCATTTCCAAAAATTGTCCAAATTTGATAAAATCAAATAGCATCATATAAGTGCATTCTAATAAAACTCGTGCAACGCACTTTTAAAACTTTTAAACTTTAATTTTCTCATTCTAATGTCAGGATTATGCCTATCTGGCACCTCTAAAAAACTTTCTTACATTATTATCAACAATTTGGCATCTTCTCTTATTATATATTTTAAAGAATTGATTAATTTCAATTTTGTAACTTTTTTGTTCGGCCAATTGATTAGTCACAACTTATTCAATCTCTTTTAGTTCATTATTAGTATAGTAATTCCTCCACTGAATCATTTTAATGCAAGATTTTTTATTAGGCTGTTATGGTTGATTGAAATTCCATGGCTTACATAATTCCAACAAACATACATTCAAAGTGGCATAAATAGTGGCCTACATATTTCATTATATATATATATATATATATATATATATATATATATATATATATATATTGTGTCTTTTGCAAGAGGAATCACACATGTTTCGTGTTCATATTCTAGGTTCAGTTTGGTGTGTTTGAGAATTAAAAATATGTTGTTTCAATTTACTTTCTCCCTCCTTGATAGAGCGAGAAATATGTAGTTACAATTGAAAATATATTGTGTATTATGAAAGAAGAATTTCATTTTGGGTCATTGTTTAGGTTTTGTTTGGTGTGTTTAGCAATTGACAATATATCATTTAAGTTTACTTTCTCCTTGCTAAAATTAAAAGAAAAAATGTATGCAATATTGAGGATTTTACTTTTGTGTCTTCCTTTCCATCCTTAACATTAAAAGATGTTAATTTATCAACAATTTTCATATGAAACTTCAAAAGATGTTAATTTATCAACACAATAATAGTCTTTTTAATTATATGAGAAACCTTAAATAAGCTATAGGAAAATAAAAGTAAACAGTTATGTCACATTGCGTAATTTACAAGAACATGATAAAAAGATGAAAAAACAAAAACAAGACCACCACAGATTAATCATATGCTAACCGGAGTTTACTTCAAGCTTTCTTATGAGCAATATTGACGAAAGGCAACTATCAACTACATGCTCAACCACAAATATATAATGCAAAAAACACACATCACATTCATTCTTTATAAATTCAATATGACTTTTTGAATTCATGTCATGTGATATTGAATATTATATATGTTAAAATACAAAGTGATTGTAAGTTTTAGCTCTTATTAAATTTATGTATACTAGCGTTCAAACTAGCACTCCGTGCAAGTATGTCCGCTCTTTTTATTGCTAAAACATATAAATTAGAAACAATGTTTTTTTACGAAATATAGATTTTGCTTAAAATTATATGTATAGATATTTGTAACTTATTGTAACATATCATTCTTATATTTTTCAATCACACAATAATATAACAAATAAGATTTAAACTTTATCTTTTTCAATGACACAAACAATATAACATAAATTATTGTTGCCAAGTCGGACACAACAATGGGTAAAGTAGTTCCAAAGAATCGAGAGAATCTGTTCAATAAAGGATGCTCACGCTCACTCGTCAAGATCGAAGAAGTGAGATAGACTGAGATAGCGCTATCATTGCGCGGCGAGAAAAGCCCGACGATGAATGAAAGAACTGAATGTGTTGAAAATTGAGCAGATAAAGTGGGGGTAGCATCTAGAGCTGGTCGTTGAGAGAGAGAGAGGGTTGTGATTGGGAAGATGGTTTGGTTTTGTCACAGTTGTTGTTATTGTTGTGATGACTCATGGTTACGTTGACGTTTGGTCGTTTGGTTTCTTGATTTGTGTAGGACCCACAACTACTCTTTGAATTATATAATAAAAGAAAATTGCATTATACACATATATATAATTGGGTTGAAACACACTAATAGAATACCAAAATACCCTTCTGACCGTTAATAACTTCAAACAATTATTTGAACTCAGTCATCCACGTCCCTAAATAGTGTTTGGTCTTTTTTTTTTCAAGGAGGAAAGTCATGTTACACCGGTATTCGCAAACTGATGAAAACTAAAATGTTTTTTTTGGTCAAAAAACTAAAATGTTTAATAATTGTAGTGATTGTTTAAAATGATTAGTAAATTGTTCTCGTGAGTTAAACTCAGTTGGTATCAACAATGCATAATATATGTAAGGTTCGGGATTCGAACCCCGGCCGGATAAATTAATGACAAAAATTCAAATAATGCATACTTGCAGGAACCAAAAATCTATTTAAGCCTATTATATTTTTGCTTTTTAAGATATTTTAGTTATATTTATTTATATATAAAAAAAAACATTTTTATTTCTATGACCCAAAAAAAAATGCATGCATATGACAAGCATAAAATAGATCCAATTTATGAGTTAAGTTTCTTTTCCCCTTTAAATTTTTTAATTTGTTGTATGTCTCTTGTTTTTTTTATAAATATTTGTTATATATCTCGTGTTTCATACTAAATTTAGTTTCTGTTTGATATCACGGTGGATATATGTTAGAATCACGGTCATCCACCGTGATTGTGTCAAGGCTACAAAATATAGCTTTAAAAAATCACGATAGATTACCTTGATTCTAGCACACCGTGATTACCTTAAAATCTTGCCATGACAATTTCACTCAATCTTTGAGCATTTCAACCATAGTGTTATTGATAAAACTATATTCATTTCACTCAATGTTTCAATATTGAATATATTTTGACTTATTAAAAAAAAATTGGTACTACCATTTCCAAAAATTGTCCAAATTTGATAAAATCAAATAGCATCATATAAGTGCATTCTAATAAAACTCGTGCAACGCACTTTTAAAACTTTTAAACTTTAATTTTCTCATTCTAATGTCAGGATTATGCCTATCTGGCACCTCTAAAAAACTTTCTTACATTATTATCAACAATTTGGCATCTTCTCTTATTATATATTATAAAGAATTGATTAATTTCAATTTTGTAACTTTTTTGTTCGGCCAATTGATTAGTCACAACTTATTCAATCTCTTTTAGTTCATTATTAGAATAGTAATTCCTCCACTGAATCATTTTAATGCAAGATTTTTTATTAGGCTGTTATGGTTGATTGAAATTCCATGGCTTACATAATTCCAACAAACATACATTCAAAGTGGCATAAATAGTGGCCTACATATTTCATTATATATATATATATATATATATATATATATATATATATATTGTGTCTTTTGCAAGAGGAATCACACATGTTTCGTGTTCATATTCTAGGTTCAGTTTGGTGTGTTTGAGAATTAAAAATATGTTGTTTCAATTTACTTTCTCCCTCCTTGATAGAGCGAGAAATATGTAGTTACAATTGAAAATATATTGTGTATTATGAAAGAAGAATTTCATTTTGGGTCATTGTTTAGGTTTTGTTTGGTGTGTTTAGCAATTGACAATATATCATTTAAGTTTACTTTCTCCTTGCTAAAATTAAAAGAAAAAATGTATGCAATATTGAGGATTTTACTTTTGTGTCTTCCTTTCCATCCTTAACATTAAAAGATGTTAATTTATCAACAATTTTCATATGAAACTTCAAAAGATGTTAATTTATCAACACAATAATAGTCTTTTTAATTATATGAGAAACCTTAAATAAGCTATAGGAAAATAAAAGTAAACAGTTATGTCACATTGCGTAATTTACAAGAACATGATAAAAAGATGAAAAAACAAAAACAAGACCACCACAGATTAATCATATGCTAACCGGAGTTTACTTCAAGCTTTCTTATGAGCAATATTGACGAAAGGCAACTATCAACTACATGCTCAACCACAAATATATAATGCAAAAAACACACATCACATTCATTCTTTATAAATTCAATATGACTTTTTGAATTCATGTCATGTGATATTGAATATTATATATGTTAAAATACAAAGTGATTGTAAGTTTTAGCTCTTATTAAATTTATGTATACTAGCGTTCAAACTAGCACTCCGTGCAAGTATGTCCGCTCTTTTTATTGCTAAAACATATAAATTAGAAACAATGTTTTTTTACGAAATATAGATTTTGCTTAAAATTATATGTATAGATATTTGTAACTTATTGTAACATATCATTCTTATATTTTTCAATCACACAATAATATAACAAATAAGATTTAAACTTTATCTTTTTCAATGACACAAACAATATAACATAAATTATTGTTGCCAAGTCGGACACAACAATGGGTAAAGTAGTTCCAAAGAATCGAGAGAATCTGTTCAATAAAGGATGCTCACGCTCACTCGTCAAGATCGAAGAAGTGAGATAGACTGAGATAGCGCTATCATTGCGCGGCGAGAAAAGCCCGACGATGAATGAAAGAACTGAATGTGTTGAAAATTGAGCAGATAAAGTGGGGGTAGCATCTAGAGCTGGTCGTTGAGAGAGAGAGAGGGTTGTGATTGGGAAGATGGTTTGGTTTTGTCACAGTTGTTGTTATTGTTGTGATGACTCATGGTTACGTTGACGTTTGGTCGTTTGGTTTCTTGATTTGTGTAGGACCCACAACTACTCTTTGAATTATATAATAAAAGAAAATTGCTTTATACACATATATATAATTGGGTTGAAACACACTAATAGAATACCAAAATACCCTTCTGACCGTTAATAACTTCAAACAATTATTTGAACTCAGTCATCCACGTCCCTAAATAGCGTTTGGTCTTTTTTTTTTTCAAGGAGGAAAGTCATGTTACACCGGTATTCGCAAACTGATGAAAACTAAAATGTTTTTTTTCGTCAAAAAACTAAAATGTTTAATAATTGTAGTGATTGTTTAAAATGATTAGTAAATTGTCCTCGTGAGTTAAACTCAGTTGGTATCAACAATGCATAATATATGTAAGGTTCGGGATTCGAACCCCGGATAAATTAATGACAAAAATTCAAATAACGCATACTTGCAGGAACCAAAAATCTATTTAAGCCTATTATATTTTTGCTTTTTAAGATATTTTAGTTATATTTATTTATATATAAAAAAAACATTTTTATTTCTATGACCCAAAAAAAAAAATGCATATGACAAGCATAAAATAGATCCAATTTATGAGTTAAGTTTCTTTTCCCCTTTAAATTTTTTAATTTGTTGTATGTCTCTTGTTTTTTTATAAATATTTGTTATATATCTCGTGTTTCATACTAAATTTAGTTTCTGTTTGATATCATGGTGGATATATGTCAGAATCACGTTCATCCACCGTGATTGTGTCAAGGCTACAAAATATAGCTTTAAAAAATCACGATAGTAGCATTGATAAACCCAGCACTGTAGAAAGTTCCTGTTGAAACGCCTGAGGTCGGGGAGAACCCAAGACCCTCTTTACGCTTGTTCTCCAAAATTTGTATCACCTTTCCCCAGCCGGCAGCTTGCCCTTCTTGAACAGCTTTCTGGGCGTCTTTTAATGAAGTCATACTAGCACTAGCTCTCCGGGGTTCTGCACCTTCAACAGTCAAGCCTTGAAATGACGTCCCCTCAGCAGACCCTGCTTCAACACAAGAGAAAGATGACACTTGGCTAACCAGATATGCTTCTTCACCATGTACAGTGACAAGCTTACCATTCCTCACAAACTTGAGCTTTTGGTGCAGAGTAGAAGTTACTGCCCCAGCGTCGTGAATCCACGGCCTTCCGAGAAGACAACTGTAAGAAGCATTGATGTCCATGACCTAGAAAGTGATCTGGAACGTCTCAGGACCAATGGTAATTGGTAGATCTACCTCCCCAAGAACATCCTTGCGAGATCCGTCGAAAGCCTTAACCAAATAACTACTTCCTCTTAGAGAGAGTCCATGATGTCTCAACTGTCTCAGTGTAGACTCAGGCATTACATTTAAAGATGATCCAGTGTCCACCAGCACATTAGATATCATGTCAGACTTACAGTGTACTGAGATATGCAAAGCCAAGTTGTGGTGTTTCCCTGCTTCGGGGAGCTCATCATCACCAAATCCCAAGTTATTGCAAGCAGTAATGTTACCCACTATTCCATTGAACTGATCCACGGAGACTTCATGATCAACATAGGCCTGTTCCAGGACCTTCATTAACACTTTCATGTGAGCTTCCGAGCTCAAGAGCAGAGACAAGATGGATATCTTTGACGGAGTTTGCAGCAACTGGTCTACAATCTTATAATCGCTCTTTTTGATAAGCCTCAGAATTTCGTCCAGATTAGATTCGTCAATAGATTGGCCTGATGGGCCGGCGTTCTTGTCAACAGGAGGGGCAACTGGTGGAGTTATTGTAGCAACAGGTGTAACCACCTTCTTTTGGAACAAGGGTGGACGGACTTTTCCGCTTCTCAAAGCTGTAATTTCTCCAGCAGCATTATCAACCGTAGCTGGGGATGCTAGAGGCACTTCCACTCCATTCTCAATCATGGTTGCATCGTACTTGTAAGGGATTGCCTTCGTAGAGGCATAAGATACCGGACCAGGTAACCTGATCACTAAGGGTTCAACATTCCTCGTCTGAGATGCACTTTCAGCCGGAGAATCATGGAACACTGGCACAATCACACAAACGTCACTGGCAATCAAGTGTTTGTCATCCATTAGGCTTTGTATATCACCTTGCACCACACAACAACCCATAGGATTTTGAAGACATTCTGAACAAGCAGCATGATTGTGATTAAACAAAGAAGCTTGGCAAAGTTTGACATGTAGTGGCACCAAAGGAGTAGCAACATTACGGACATCTAAAGTAAGAGCCTCTCGAGGAACACGAACTCTTTCGAAAGCCTCGATCATGTTAACGGCAGCATGGTTTGGAAGTGGATTGTCAAGAACATGAGGAACACTATTTTCAAAAGTCAACCGTCCTCCGTCCTCTGTTGAGCAGGAGGCTGCTGTTGTACTTGCTGAGCAATGGCGTTAACGGGCACTGATGGTTGACCCGGTGGCAGAGGATATTGCTGGTAGAATGGCGGGAAGAAAGGATGTTGAGAGTACTGCATATATTGGTAGGGCAGGGGTAACTGAGCAGCAGTTGTAGACTGGTTACCAGATACCATCCCTACTTCAGATTCTTTCTTTTTATGGTGGCCATTACCATACTTCTTAGGTGCACTAGCTGAAGACTCACCTTTTTCAAGAACAATGATACCTTCTCTGACAGCCTCCTCTAGACGAGTTCCCATAGTAACCATGTCGGAGAAATTATTTGGAGCAGAGACTATCATCCTTTCAACGTATTCCTTCTTCAGAGTTTTCAGGAATGTCTGTGTTAGTTCTTCCTCATCAAGCCGAGGAGAAACACGGGCAGCTGCCCCTCTCCACCTCTGAGCATATTCACGAAAGGTTTCATCTAACTTCTGCGACAAAGACTTAAGAGAATCTCTGTTCGGCTTCAAGCGGGTATTAAACTCATAATGATTTTCAAAAGCAGCGGCGAGTTCCTCAAAAGTATGGATGTTATCTTTGCTTAAGCCAGTGTACCAGTCTGCCGCATCTTCCATCAAGCTATCCTGGAAGCAGTGGATCATCAGCGCATCATTATCTGCGTAGTTAGCCATCTTTTGGACGTACCGAATGACATGGCTATGTGGACAAGAAGTTCCATTGTATTTGTCAAAATCTGGCACTTTGAACTTCTTAGGAACCTCAAATCGGGATACTAGGCATAGATCACGAGCCTTAGCAGAAACACCATTCCCACGGCTAGCTTTGACCTCACGGGGTTCTCCAGCTAGCTCTCTTAACTGTTTTCTCATAGCCTCCAGTATAGGGTCTTGTCCACGCGGAGTATCAACATCAATTACCTGTTGCACAGTGTGTACAATAGGATCGGTAACAACAGTAGTCACTTGAGGCATAGAAGTAGGTGTAGTAGCAAAAGTTGTCACAGGAATCTGTCCTTGATTGCCAATACTTGAAATACCAGCCGCAGTATTAGGAGCATAGAAAGCTGAGAGTCCATAAGGGCGTCCATTGGGCATAACAAACCGAGCATCAGTCATCACGGTAGATAGTGGGATAGATGGAATCACCTCAGTAGAATCTGGAACAGATGTGGCTGGTTGTTCTTATGCAGCCATCATAGTGGACATAGCGTCATGAGCCTTAGCCAAGTCTTCTTTCATAGCAGCCAATTCGGCACGGAGTTGAACATTTTCTTCTTCAAAGTTAGTCATGTTTCTTCTCTTGTACAATCTTGTTTGATGAACTCTATCTGGTTGGTAAACCTTACGAGCACGAGCCACTTTTCAGACTGCGGCAGAAAAAACCAGGAGGCAATGAGCACGAGAGAAGTCTTTTGTGACCAATGAATGCATATGATGCATGAGATGTGTTAATGCATATGCAAAACGACTCTTTTTTGTGTTATCAAAGGGTTTTAGACAAATTACAAATTTGTAAACATTACTAAACAACTGAAGCATCAGAACCAGACAAACCAATCAAACATCATAGAGTCTTACAAGATAATTCCCTTTGAAATACTAAGCCAAGGGATAGACTTTGAAATGTAAAACAACATAAACAACTAGAAATAACAACAGGAAAAAGAAATCCTCAAGCATAGGAGGTGGAAGTATCATCCTCAGACTCAGACCCAGATTCATAGCTGCAGTATCGGGCATAGAAGTTACGGGCCCCCTAGCCCTCTTGGAGTCCCTCATAAGCAACTTATCCTTTTCTTCAATTTCTTTCCTAGCTTTAGCCAACTCTTTCTTCAGTGTCAAGACCTCATGAGTCTTCTGCTCATCCTTTCCATCCAAAGTCATGATCACGTTCTCGGCCTCATAATATCTAGTCCTCCACTGATGCTTCTCTCGGCTCTCCATAGCTAGGTGCTCCTGATACATCTCCTGAGTAGGTGGGAGTAGAGGCAAAGGCATGGTTGGAATAGATGCAGACACATATCTCATGGCGGGGTAAGGCATACCAATCTTCTTAGCTTGGTTTATCACCCACTGTGTATAGGCCTCATGAGCAACACCGGACCTTACACCCATATGCTTCACCTCTTTCTTCCGAAGCTTAGACCAAGCCTCTATGAAATCCTCTCTTATTCCCGTGGGAGCATTGGAGTAGTGAAAGAAGTAAGGATATGTAGCAAGATTGATGGGCTTCTCTTTCATTGGGAAACCAAATTGTCGCAAGGCGTGCTCCGGGTTATAGTTGATTCCACCCCGGGTACCAAGAAGAGGTACATTAAGAAACTTCCCACCACAGAAGATGATTTCCTTGACTCTAGCAGCGGGAGTGAGCCAAACCACTTCATTAGGGGTGAGAGCCATGATCCTCTGTGAAATAGACCAATTCTCTGGATTATCATGGAAAGACTTCGGAAGATGCGAAATAGACCACCTATAGAGAAGAGGTACACAACAAAGAATGTATCCACGACCCTTGCCAGATCGATCGTGAATAGCATGGTATGTGTCAGCTAGCAAAGTAGGAACCGGGTTCTTGGAGTGGAAGATCATAATAGCATTCATGTCCACGAAGTCATCAAGATTTGGAAAGAGAATAAGCCCATAGATGAGGAGTGCAAGAATAGCTTCAAGAGTGTCCAGACAAGTGGTTTTGAGGTTGGCTTTCTCAAGTAGATACTTTGAAGTGAACCCTCGGATGTGAGCCTTAGTGACAAGATTCTTGGAGACATCGGTGGTCTTGAGATAGAGATCTTTAGCAATAACCAATGGAGTAGGAGGATTCTCAAGTCCCGCGAAAGGTACCCCCTTAGCAATAGATAGATCCATCAAGCAAGAATAAGCCTCGAGTGTGGGCACTAACTGAAAGTCGGGAAAAGTGAAGCACCGATAGTCCCGATCATAGAATTGCACTAGAGTGTGCACAAGCTTCTCATCCACATTAGTCTGGAGAAGAGTAAGTAAAGCCCCGTAACGGTGTCGGAAACCAGTCGGATCCTCGATCTTGAGTGCCAAATCTCTCAAACTAGCCAAATCCACTTCCTTGAACTTGTAGGACTTAGTCTTCCCCATTCCTACAATGTTTACAAATTCAATTCGTCTAAGCCCTTCGATAGATGCATGGAAAAAGGTTTATGCATGTATGCATGATCATGTTCAAGTACGGAGAAAACATGGTGGGTTGAGATTCAAAGTCAAGGAGTCATGGGTGGACACGGTGTCCGGTGAATCTAGGGCTTTAGGTGATAGTAACCGGGTTCTAAAAAGTTCCCAAGTCGCAACCTCTCTGACGTATATCATGGTGTCACGAGACAAACACTCGCTCCATGATTATCCGTAAGAAGGTCTAACTTGAGTGTAGTATCGCGTGACGACTAAAACTCGAGACAACACTCGGTTTAGCCTCCGCACTACATCCTAGAAAATGGCCATGGATGGGTTCGGTTATCTACGGTTCATAGCGTCATAGAACAATTAGAAGTAAAGTGCCTAAACGCGACAACACGCGCCGACAACATCACCTCCAAAATGCCTCAGCTATGTGGGATTGATCGCATAATCCAAAACACGAGGCAACCCCCGGAATGAATTGTCGATTATATCCCCCCTAAATCCTAAGTTCACTCAGCCCGGGTGTAGGACTTTTGATATTCTCACCCCACACATTTGCAAGAAATTGAACATTTATTCACATAGGAAAACAAGTAAAAGAAACAAGTAAAAAGAGCGCAAGCGTGAAAATAAAGACTAGGCGTAACTCTCGAATCTCCCCAGTGAAGTCGCCAGCTGTTTTATCTTGGTTTTCGGGTGTCAAACATTGATTACGTTTGAACCTTTTTAACCGTTGATATCTCATTTTTTCTTGGGAAGGGAAAAAATAAGCAAAACCCTTGAGAATCGAGGTCCGAGAGTTGTTTTCGCTACGGGAAGGTGTTAGGCACCCATAACGACTATAGTACCCTATAGGAACCGTCTTTACTTTCTACGCGCGCGCTTTATTTTTAAATGCTATTTGAAAAATGATATTTACACCTAAGGGTTTACTAAGTCAAGAATTGGTGGGAGAAGAAAGTGTTTGATTTTTTTGTTTTATTTGAATTGAAGGAATATTGTTTCCTTGCCTACGTACCCTTTTAAGGGATCAAATCCACCGTAGTTCTCTTCCAAAAATGTTTTTGTTTTTTTGTTGGTTGATTTTAAGTTTGAAAATTGGAATTTTGAAGAATGGAGATTGAGAGGCCTTAAAGGCATGAGACTTAAGAAAAAAAGTGGCGTTTGATTAGTTATTTTTGGAAAAAAGTCAAGTATGATTAATTTTCATTGAAATTTGATTAAGAAAATAAAAAGGAAAATACAATGGGATTTTGATCCCAAGGTTTATTTAGAAAATGATTTGAGTGATATTGTTCATATTTTTTGGAAAATTGATTTTTCTAAGCGTAAAACCTAAGCATTCATCTAAACATTCAATCCTAAACATACATCTAAACATGCATACCCTAGGCATATATCTAAAGATATCTATGTGATGTGTGTGCATGTGTCGGTGCTCGTGTCGGTGTACATCATTAGAGTCCATTGTCCTTTACATCATTGGCCTAGATACATTCTATGGTCTTGCAAGAATTTAAAATTGCATGAAGTAAAATACAAAGTTCCTAAGTTTTACATTCTAAGTATTGGATGAATTTTAAAGTGTAAGAAATTAAAGTGTGAGATGAGGAATGCTTATGGATGAATGAAACATGAAATGAAATGGTTAGTAGGACAAGGTATAATAGCATGAAAGTTATAAGCACAAGGAACATTAAACAAAGTAGCAAAAACTTGCAAAAAAAATGATTAAACTCTTAGCAAAATATGCCTAAAATTCATTATGATAACAAGACAAGTGTGTGACTTATAATTCCCATATTATGACAATGTTCAAAGATTTTTATCACAATCAACAAAATGAGAATTATAAGAACACATTCAAGTCAAAGAACCATGATATATTTTAGGCATATTTGGCATCTAATTTCACAAACAAATATTTACAAGACTTGTAAAACAAGCAAACCCATACACTACATCCACATTCAGTAAAAAAAAACACTTCAAAACAGCAAGAAACTCATTACCACTTCTTACTTCACAAATCAAGATCATGTATCATGATTAGGGATCAAGAACATGCATTTTCCACAAGTTTTTTTATTATAGAACATCACAAAATAGCAAGAAAACATCACATTACTTTTTGTCAATTTTTATCATGCAAAATCATCACACAAATATCACACAACTAACAAGAAAAATACATGAAATTTTTTAGGATTTTTAAAAGATTTTTTAGACTCAAGAACATGCAAAACTTCACAACTTTTAGCAAAATTAGTAAACAATTAGCAAGAAATACTACATAAATTTTCTCTCAGGTTTTAACACAAAACAACATCACAAAAATATCAAGAAAATTGTCAAGAACAAATAGGAAAATTTTAGGAAATTTTTTAACAAAGTTTTAGACATGTAGGGGTGTACACAGCAAGAAACAGCGTGCAAAATAGCAAGAAATCCAAAACAAACGAAGAAAATAAGCCCAGCCCAAACCTGCATGGATCCTGGATCATCCAAATGCATCAGGGACGTTGGATTGATCCAGGATCCTAAACCCTAGATCAGACGGTGGGGACTCAGGGTTCAAGGACGAACCAGACTGGTTCAGGTGAACCGGTCTGGTTCACTCCCCTTTAAAAACAAAAGAGACCGGTTCAGTCTCATTTGTCCCCTTCCCTTCTCTCTCTAACTCTCTCCTTCTCTCTCTAGCTCTCTCGTCCTCTACAACTTCCGATCATCTTCCCCGGCGGAATTGACCACCGCCGGTGATGACGGAACCCTAATTTCTTCGACCTACACACCTTTCTACTCGTTTTCTTCCACTGAACATGAATTCACAAACAAAAATCACAGAGACAACGTAAAACGACGTAGATCTACTCTTAACTCTTCGGTTTGAGTTCTTTTCAAACGATTTCAGTAAATCTTGAACTGAAGCACTTTTAATACCATAGATTGTTATACCCTAATTTTGGACCTAAAAATACTAGCTCAATTCCTCTTTTCTTGCATTTCAAGTCATTTGAATTTGTCTCTGATCAATTGCATCTTTCTCTGCTTTTTATTTCAATGTTATTTGCAAAATTCATGAAAAAGGGTATTTTAGTCATTTCCTGCATCCAAACTCATTTTAGTCTTTAAAAATTGCTTGAGTCTTTTCAAATGGTTTGAATAAGTCTTCATTTCAATTCCATGTCAAAATCCATTTCAAAAATTGCATTTGAAATCATTTTGAGTCAGTTTAGCCCCTAGGGGCATTTTAGTCTTTTCATGTGTTAAAACACTGTTTAATCCTTAAAAATTGTCTCTGAGTCTTTTAATTTTGCTTGCATAAACTCTTGCTTTAATTCCATGTCAAAAACCATTTTAAAGTTGCATTTGAAGTCGTTTTGAGTCGTTTTAGTCCCTAAGGGCATTTTGGTCTTTTCACACGAAATTTTGGCAGAGAGAGGTTACTTTGAAGTACCTCATTTAAGTAGTGGGTTCATTTTAGTCCTTTTTGTGTTTTTTATTTTGTTTCACTTTAAGTTTTTTCCAATTATCAAATTTTAATTCATTTTTTATATTAGTCCTCAAATTTTTAAGATTGCATCCAAGTCCTTTTAGTTTCGAATTTATTTTTTTTTTAAGTCTTTTTTTCAACAGTCCTATTTTTTGTCCAGTTTTATTTTTAGTCTTTTTTTTATTTTGCAGATTAGTCCTTGTAATTTTTAATTTTTGCAGAAAGGTCCTTTCATCAAAATCCAGCAAGGCGGAATTTCTCACAAGTTCACATCCAGGTGTCGCAATTTCACAGGTCCACAGGTCCAAGTGTCAGTCTATAAAAGGGGAGCAGTTATTGCACAGTGCCAACACGAATCATTACGCGCCAAATCACCAAAAACAATTCCCAATTTCTCTCTCTGATCATCAAAGATCAAACACCAGAAAATTCCATAAATCACATGAACACCATGAATGTTCATCCCCTTTCAAACCCTAACTGAATTTCCTGAACTCAATTCAACACCAATTCATCACAAATCCATATCAATTTCATCACACGAAGCTAAAATTCAACAGTGATTGTACGAAATCAATTCGAATTAACACAAATTCTCAGAGATTCATCAAGAATCTTCATCATCGAATTCGTACCTTCGCAATTCAAGCGCAAGCGCGATCACGAAGGATTTTTGGGAAGAGAAGAAGAAAGATCAAAAGGATTCGAATCAGAGAAGAAGAAGAGGATAACTGATTTATTTTCAGTTCAAGAACTCACCAGAAACCATCGCAAGGATCTGTTCGTTCGAATCTCCAATCAAATTCAGGTAAACACATAAAAACCTTCTCGTTTTCGTTTATAATCATCATCGAAGGTTTGTAGTTGAAAATAAACGGTGAATCGAAGTGAAAACCTTGAAAAGATTTGGAAAAAATTGAAACCAAAACCCTAAAACGTAAAATCATGAAGATTCACCGTTTATTTTTCACATCTGAGTCCAAATCCGTGATCTGTGAAGAAGATAGAGTAGATTAGGGTTTAGTTTCAAGAAGATTAGAAAAGATTTGAAGCCCTAGAACGTAAGATTCAAGCGTAGATCTGTTCAAATCTAAGCTTCGTTTCCAAAAACGAGTTTCGAAATCATGAAGAGGAGTCCAAGACGAACACAACGACATAAAATTTTTCAGAAAAAGGGTTCAGGTACGGCGGCGCCACCGGCGGCCACCGTACCTCCGTCATAGTGTTCATCGGAGAAGATGATCGGAGAAGAAGAGAGAAGTGAGAGCTTCTCTCACTAGAATAGTTAGAGAGAGAGTGAGAAGTGAGAAGTGAGAGGTGGACCGGTCCCTTGTGTTTTTAAAGGGACGTGAACCAGACCGGTTCACCTGAACCAGTCTGGTTCACCCCTGGACCATTTGCTTGCACCGTCTGATCTAGGGTTTAGGATCCTGGGTCAATCCAACGTCCCTGATACGTTTGGATAGTCCAGGATCCATATTCCCTTTGGGCCTGGGTTTCTTCTTTCCGTTTTCTTATTTTTTTTTCTATTTTGCATGCTGTTTCTTGCTATTTGCACCCTTACATGTCCAAAACTTTGCTAAAAAATTTCTAAAAAAATCCTATGTGATTTTAATGTGTTTCTTGGTTTTTTTTGTGATTACTTTACATGTTAAAATGAATAAAAATGCATATGATGTAGCTTGTGTTTTGGATGGCTTTCTTGTTAAACTCTTGCAAATTTTTGCTATGTTTTGGTATGATTTTTTGGTCAAATTGATGCATGTGCTTGTTGTGTAATCTTGTGATGTGCTTGCCACTAATTTGTATCTTGGTCTTTACTGTTTGTGAGGGTGATTTGTCAATTACTTGTGTTGCAAGTTATGTGGAAAATTAAATGCCAAATATGCCTAAAATATATTATGATTCTTGACTTGAATGTGTCCTTATAATTTCTCCTATTTTTTGATTGTGATAAAAATCTTTGAACATTGTCATGATATGGGGGGGCATAGGTCATACACTTGTCTTGTTATTGTGATCAATTTTAGGTACATCTTGATAAGAGTTTAGTCACCTTTTTAACAAGATCTTGCTAATTTGTTTAATGTTCCTTTTGCTTATAATTTTCATGCTATTATGCCTTATTCTACTAACCATTTCATTTCATATTTCACTCATTCATAAGCATTCCTCCTCCCACTTCATCTCTATAGCTCTAAGGATTTAGCATGTAAAAACTTAGGGACTTTGTAATTTCCTTTTATGCAATTTTTAATTTTTTGCAAGACCATAGAATGTATCTAGGCCAATGATGTAAAGGACAATGGACTCTAATGATGTACACCGACACAAGCACCGACACATGCACACACACATCACATGGTTACTTTAGATGTATCACTAGGATATGCATGTTTAGATGTATGTTTAGGATTGAATGTTTAGATGAATGCTTAGGATTTACACTTTGAAAAATCATTTTTCAAATAAATATGAACAACATCACTCAAATCACTTTCTAAATAAACCTTGGGATCAAAATCCCATTGTATTTTTCCTTTTATTTTCTTAATCAAATTTCAATGAAAATTAATCATACTTGACCCTTTTTTCAAAAATCACTAATCAAACCCCACTTTTTTCTTAAATCTCAATGCTCATGAAGCCTCTCTCTCTCATTCTTCAAATTCCAATTTTTCAAACTTAAAATCAACCAACAAAAACAAAAAATATTTTTGGAAGAGAACTACGGTGGATTTGATCCCTTAAATGGGTACGTAGGCAAGGAATCAAAATTCCTTCAATTCAAATAAAATAAAAATTCAAACGCCTTCTTCTCCCTCCAATTCTTCACTTAGTAAACTCTTAGGTGTAAATATCACTTTTCAAATAGCATTTAAAAATAAAGCGCGCGCGTAGAAAGTAAAGACGGTTCCTATAGGATATTATAGTCGTTATGGGTGCCTAACACCTTCCCGTAGCGAAAACAACTCCCGGACCTCAATTCTCAAGGGTTTTGCTTATTTTTTCCCTTCCCAAGAAAAAAAATGAGATATCAAAGGTTAAAAAGGTTCAAACTTAATCAATGTTTGACACCCGAAAACCAAGATAAAACATAGATCTACATCGTTTTCGTGAAGAAACACATTTGTACGAAGGAAACTGTGAAATAGAGAAGAGTTGACGAATTACCTCGTTGTAATTTGGAGATTCGAACGAAGAAAAGGATCCTGACGTTTTGCCTTTGCTTCTGGTAAGTGTTTGTTGTTGTTGTAAACCGAAACTAAATCGGTTACAACCTTCTTCCTCTTCTTCTCTGACTCGAACGAGCTTCGTGATCGTGTTCGAGCTTGTTACAGTTTGTAACGAGCTCACACTTGTATTGCGAAATTCTTGCTGGCTTTTGGTGTCTTACGGTTCTATGATGTGAAATTCGAATTGAATTTCTGAGAACTGATGATAATTCGTACTGAATCTGTGAAATTGATGAAAAATTTGTTGATTTTCGTTGTTTTGTGATGAATTGAGACGAGAACAGTTGTGAATTGATGGCTTCAGCGTTGAATTGGTGAGGATTGGTATGGTTTTGAGAGAATTTGGATGGATTGTGGTTCTGGAAAAAACGGTTAGGGTTTGAAAGTTCTTCAAACCTTCATCGTGTTCTTGTGAAATTTCTGGGTTTGATCTTTTGATTGTGGAGAGAGAATGGAATTGGTGTTTGTTGATGTGGCTCTGCGTAATTGATCATTCTGACACTTGTGCAGTAAAAGTGCCTTTTATAGGCTGCCATGTGGCCTTTGACCCAATGAGATGCTGACATGTGTGATTCTGGACCAATGTGGGATTGCCACGTAATCTTGGACTGATGACTTGGACCAAAGGACCAGTCTGCAATTCTGGAAATTTAAAAAGGACCAACCTGCAAATTAAAAAAAAAGACTAAAAATAAATTTGGACAAAATATGGACTGTTTTGCAATTTTAATAAAAGGACTTAAAAATAATTCGAAACAAAAAAAAGGACTTGGATGCAATTATTAGAAATTTGAGGACTTTAAAAATAGAAAAAATTAAAAATAAAATTTGGACTAAAAATTGGTAAATTTGACTAAACGTAAAGTGAAACGATTAAAAATAACAAAACGGACTAAAACGAACCAATTACTTAAATGAGGTACTTTAAAGTAACCTCTCTCTGCCAAAATTTCGTGTGAAAAGACCAAAATGCCCCTAGGGACTAAAACGACTCAAAACGACTCAAATGCAATTTTAAAATGGTTTTTGACATGGAATTAGAGCAAGAGTTTATGCAAGCAAAATTAAAAGACTCAGAGACAAGTTTTAAGGATTAAACAGGGTTTTAACACAGGAAATGACTGAAATGCCCCTAGGGGCTAGACTGACTCAAAATGGCTTCAACTGTGATTTTTTTGAAATAGATTTTAACATGAGATTGAAACAAGGACTTATTCAAACCAATTTGAAAAGACTCAAACAACTTTTAAGGACTAAAATGCGTTTGCATGCAGGAAATGACTAAAATACCTTTTTTCATGAATTTTGCAAATAACATTGAAATAAAATGCAGAGAAAGATGCAATTGATCCAGGACAAATTCAAATGACTTGAAATCCAAGAAGAGAAGAATGGAGCTAGTATTTTTAGGTCCAAAATTAGGGTATAACATAATCATCGACTCGACTACAGAATGAACAATTCATGACTCAATCAATTGGTAGAATCATCACTCGACTACATAATAAACATATCATGGCTCAATAAATTGGTAATCATCAGCTCGACTACATAATAAACAGTTCATCACTCAATCAATTGGTAGAATCATCAATTCGACTACTTAGTAAACATTTCATGACTCAATCAATTGGTAGAACCATCGGCTTGACTACTAAAGTCATTGGTCCAACCAATTTTCATGTTGATTCTCGATCAACTCGGTTGGACTATAACCAGCTGAGCCGACTTTTACAACACTAATATTTTATATATCTCGGTTGGAATTATACGTATATCGATCGTTAATGCGGCCCCACTTAATTAATGTTTGAGGCAAAAATAATTATAAAAAATGTAACATATATGAGGTTTTATTCTTGAGATTTGGCGCGCACGCATTAATAAAATAGTTTTTCCATTATCTTCGATCACTTGAATGCGCAACTTTTACAAAATAATCCAGACACAATTTTAATGAATAGAGTTGTGTGTGACTATCATCTATGAAAGACAATCTTATGCTTGCTGTGTTTTACTCTGTCTTTTTTAGATTCAAGTAGTCGTTTATAACAGTGATAAATAGAATGAGATCATATGATCAGATCTAGTAGATGAAATGAACGCATATTTTTAATAGGAAAAACATTTGATAAGAGGATTTATTATAAAACAATAACAACATCAAAGTGAATTATTTGACAAAAAAAAAATAAAGTGAATTGAGCAACTAAAATTTGTGAAATCACTCACAAAAGGATGAATTGATATAACAAAATTCAAAAGTAGATGATGAAGACATACATACCCATGTGAAGTAGGCAAGATCAGCAAGCTAGATAAACAAGTGAACAAGAAACTGTCAACCATGCACAATGCACAAATTATATCATTTGAAGAGAGTAAGAAAATGTACCAAGTTTACCACTTAAAATAATGAGAGAACAAAAACCACATCTTCAGTGCAATTTCTCAAGACTAATAAAATTCCTTTACTATTTAATAAAAAAATAATATAAGATTGTAACCTATAATTCCCCTTTCGTGGAATTAAGTGAGATGCCAGATGTGATTACCAAAGATAAGTTCAAATTAAAGTATATCAGCCAAAAAAATTAACAAATATTATTTAATTTTCAGTTCTTAATATATATGTAAAAAACGTTACCTTAATTTAGCATGAATATAATGAGTTTGTTGTTGTCATTATGGATACGACAAAAATTCCTTCACATATTCCAATACTTTCTTTTAACCATCTTAATCTTAATATCCCAGAAAATACTTGTAAACATAAGATGATTTCTCTTTTATCTGTCAAATATTCTCCATTCACAAAAGATGAAGTTTAAACCACTGCCCATTATCTTAGGGTTCATTTACCGTGATTCTTACTTTCTATTTTTAAAGTTGAATTTAACAACAAAATATGTTCGGGGGCAAAATGATATGAAATTGATTTTTTACTTAATTTAAAATAGTTTTCATTTTTATCTCAAAAGAACAAAAATATATTTTCTAATTTTTTAAATAAATAGATCAACACATAACCACCGGTGGTCGCTAACCACCACTGTCCACAATTGATCACCACTATAACCACATTTGATTATCACTTCGGTCACTTTTGCCCACCACTTTAACGCCACTGCGACCATTGTGACCAGATGTATGTTGATCAACAATTCAAGACCAATGTCGACTATCACTCCAACCATTTCTAATCACCATTCTGGCCACCTCCGCTACCGCACCAACCACCACTTTGATGCCACCTCCAACCATTGCAGCTACTTGTCCACCTATCACCACCTCGACCATCACTCTGGCCACCTCTGACACCACTTGGACAACCACTTCAACTGTTGCGACCACCCAGCCACCGACCATTACTCCAACCACCCTTGACTGCCAACTCCGTCAACTGTTGAAGGCTGCCTATCCATTTATCGCCACACTAACAATTGTGGCTTGTCTGTTTGTTGATCATCGCTCAGATAGTTGTCTGCCAACGACTCAAACAACTATCAATTTTCAAACACTATTCTTAAAATTATTACTAAATAAATTAATTATAAATTTTATATATTGTGTGAGTTTATACTGAAACGAGATTAAAAGAAGTCCATAAATCATAATAGAAACTCAAAATTGAAAAACAATAATTGAAACTCAAAATTGAAATAAAAAATTAAATTATAATAGAAATCCATAATAGAAACTCTAGTTGAAACTATATTTTACTAAATAAATTAAATTTAAATAAAAAACAATAATTGAAACTATATTTTATTAAAAAAAATCATAATAGAAATCCATAAATCATCCTGAACGAGACATTTTGAATGTGTTTGATCTGTTGTAAAAATAAAGGACAAGGCAACTCTAGTTGTACAGTGTGTTGATTTGTAAAATTGTTTCAGAGAGATGACAAACCTGTGGCAGTGTGTTGATTTGTAAAATTGTTTCAGAGAGATGACAAACTTGTGGCAAGTGACATGAGAAAATTGAAACTCTTGTCCCCCACTAAATCACAACACATCCTTTTGTCCAACGCTCAAATTGTCTAAAATACCAAAATAGTATTTTATCCATGCATAAAAAATTGTAGAAGACAAAAAATTATTCAATATCATAAAAGTTTGTCATGTGTTGTTCTGTTTTGTCTTGTTCTGTCCAGTATTTATATTTAGTTGATCAAATGAATAATTAGGTGTCGGTGTTACAACTCAATTTTACATAAGTTCCTCCTATTTTACAAAAAATATGTATAATATTTCAATTTTCAATTGACTCTTTTGATGAAGTGTCATTATTAAGAGCTTAAAATATCGTTAATTTAATAATGAAGATTAACTATTAATTATCATTAACTAAAAGTATTTTAAGGTCTCCTCGCTAAGATGTTATAAAAAAAGTCGCTTGGAACATGCGACATGATCTTTTATAAAAAGTCAACGATTAAATTTGATAACAGAAAATTTAGGGAGACCAAAGTTCGAAGGAGATTTTTAGAGGAACTAAAAATGAAAGTTGATTATTTAGAGGAACTAAAAATGAAAAAACCAACCCAAATTCATGTATTTTTTTTATATATAATATAAATTATATATGCATTATTTATCAAATTAGAAACATGCCATGCTTGTCGAAGCACATTTGTTTTTATTTTCTATTTAAATTAGGAACAAATTTATGAAAAATATAAAATAAAAAATTGAAACAATTGTTTGTTTATTATAGTTACTTTAATTTTTTGGGCTAAATTGCACCATGGGCCCTATAGGTTAATTTGGAGGGCTGGTCCGAAACATCCTTCATACTAGGGTGCAAAAAGGTATCATAGGGTGCAAAAAGGTATCATCTTAGATCATCAAACCATCTCGCTTGTGTTATAGCAAAATTGAGACAACCCAACACACTTTCATGCACTGTAACATTGCTAAACCGTAACTTTTTGCATCCCAACCATAACACTGATATGATTAGTTGGATGTTCAAATAATTATCTTGCGAAAACTAGGCTCCCAAATTTACTATACATTGCTTTGTTAACTTTGGTACGCCAGAAACCAAGCATGTTTAACAATGTCACAGTTCATCTTGTCGCTCTACCTAAATCTGCCTCTATTTCTTTATTCATGATTATAATCTCGCAAATCCAACTTGGAGACCCGTGAACACGGTTGATCAAGAAAGTGGTAGTATAACTTATGCGGTTGTATCAATGTTTGTGTACGTCGTTTGTTTTTCAAATAGGCAAATAGGTTGAAGATTAATTGTGAAAACTATTTGATGCTCTAGTTTTTAGAACTTGTAGCCTAGAGCAGATTGAAGTTGATACTTGCTTAATGCTTCTGCAACTTTTTATTTAAGTTGTGACTCAGCGCAAATGTAAATGTTTGGAGTTTGAGCCTTTTAAAAATTTTGTCAACCCATATTTATTTTGTATTTAATTTTTCGCTCAATTTATTTTTATAGATGTCACAAGTTACTCAAAATACAAACAAATCAACCATCCTTATGAAGAATGAGAATATAATCTAATTTCACAATGTCCACGTACAACTAGACATGACAACAAAACCCACCCCCGTCCAGACCCGACATCCCCACCCCGAATTTAACGGGGAAAAGCCGATTTAACTGGGTGCGGGTGCGGGGGGGGGGGGGGATCTGGGTTTTTAGTACATGGCGGGGCCGGGGGTGGGGGATGCTTATACCTGCCCCGCATCCGCTTTCTGAAATTTACTTTATTAAATTTTATAATCTTATTTCCATAAGCATCAACCTATTTTAATATATTATTACTCTTTAGAAATATGTTTATTATACATATTTTGCTCTTTTGAAAAAAAAATAGATCTTTAATTATTATTGTTTTTTTTGTTGCTGTGAAAAAAATGAAAAAATATGCAAATTTTAAATATTTTATAAAAAAAATAGAGTTTTCGCGGGTGGGGACGGGGCCAGGGCGGGAGACCCACCTCCATTGGGGGCGGGGTTGAGTGTTCAATTTTTACCCCCAATATAATTTGGGGATGGGTGCGGAGGGAGGGTTCATGGAAGCGGGGGTGGGAACGGGGATGCTTAAACCCGCCTCCGCCCCGCCCCATTGCCATGCCTACGTAAAACAAACATATTTATTCACCAAACATAAAAAGAAAATAAGATGCAAAAAACATAGTAGAGAGAAGAATAATGGAAGAAAACTTCGAACTTTCACAATCTTTTTAAATAAAGCTAAATGCTTTTTTCACATATTACCAAACTCAATAATCAAGTCTCACTTCAAATTGATTATCTTTGGGAATGGGTGGAAGTACCAACCATATCTTCTTTGCAGTCAAAGAGTATATCTCTACTGAAATATCCAACACTTACAAACCCTCAAAGTTAAGAAATTATCCAAGAATAACAATATAGTTATAGCTTTTGATGCAAAACATGCAATAATTATAGAGAAATTATATTTATATAACCATTATATTATAATTTTTGTGATAATTATCTCTCTCATATTCATATTATGTACTTACTTTATTTATCTCTATACTACTTTGATTTTCGCGTCAATATTTAATTTTCTTTGTAAATCTACTTATATAACATTGTTGGTATAAAAATAATCCGATTTAACACACCCTGCATCGATTGACTCACTTGCTTTGGAACGTGATCTAAAGAAGGTTATAGTTGATGATATAGATCAATTTTTGAGGAGGAAGAAATTTTACCAAAAATTAGGCAAGTCTTAAAAACGTGAGTACCTTTTATATGGGCCACCCCAAATAGAAAAAAAATCACGGTGATACTGATGAAGAAGATGAGTGTCGAAGAATTAGAAAAGAATGGAAATGAAGAACGGTTGAAGATGACAAAACTATGTTTATAACCATTAGATTAGATATAACAAAAACCTCATATAACCATATATCAATTTTCGTCAAATAAAAATTCATTTCAAGATAATTTGGCTTAAATGCAATTTTACCCCCTCTATTTTGGCTTAATTTGAATTTTATCTTGTCTATTTTAAAACTCAGAATTTTACCCCCCTTATTTTAATTTTTTCAAATTTTTTGCCTCCTTTACCACATTTGAGTTCATTTTCGCTGATGTGGAATATATTATACTATTTTCTGGTTTCGCTCAATTTCTTCATAATAAAATAATATTTATAATATAATCCACGTCAGCACTGCCACATCAGCGAAAATGAATTCAAATGTGGAAAAAGGGGCAAAAATCCTGAAAAATAAAAAATATGGGAGTAAAATTCTGAGTTTTAAAATTGAGGGGATAAAATTCAAATTAAGCCAAAATAGTGGGGTAAAACTGCATTTAAACTAAATAATTTAGTAGAATGTGTGTGGTTATGAAATCAAAACGAGGGTAAATCAAGAGAGGCCAAAATAACTTTAATTAATTAAGGGATTCAAAATCTCACAATTGAAAAACCAAGATATCAAAAGTACAATAAAGTATTAAAAAAAGATAGAACATGAATGATATATTTCTCAAAACCAACTTAATTAAAGATTGATTTCCTTCCAAAAAAATAATTAAAGATTAATTTGATTTATTACACTTTCAACAAGATAGTATTAATCATCGATCAACGACTGAGCTCATTTTATTAAATTCACTCAATTTAAAAATATGAACCGTCTCATCTCAAATCAATGTTTGGATTAACTACAACTTAAAAATGTGTGATTTTTCTTTCCCTTCCCCATTGACTCCATTACCTTGTTTCAAACAAAATAAAAAAAAACATAATCAGAAAACAAAAACAAAGAATCTAAGAAAGAAAGAAACAAGAATGGAAGCAATAGCAGAAGGACTATGGGGGTTAGCAGACCATCATGAAAACCGAGGAGAAATAGCAAAGGCAGTAAAATGTCTAGAAGCAATATGTCAAAGCCAAGTTTCCTTCTTCCCAATCGTTGAAGTCAAAACTCGTCTTCGTATCGCCACAATTCTTCTTCATCATTCCCATAACGCTAATCACGCTAAATCTCACCTCGAACGTTGTGTTAGTATCATCTTCCTTAACCCCTTTGTTCCAATTTGTTTGTTTAATTTATGGGTTTTTGTTTTTTTTGTTGTAGCAATTGTTGTTGAAGGCTATACCGTCTTGTTTTGAGTTGAAGTGTAGAGCTTATAGTTTGTTGAGTCAGTGTTATCATCTTGTTGGAGCTATTCAACCTCAGAAACAGGTTTTGTTTAAGGGTCTTGATCTTGCTGCTTCTTCTGGAAATGGAAATAATGAGTATGTTTTCTTTGCTGCTTTTCATCTTTTAGTATTTAGGAATCAAGATTTTATATCGTCGTTGCGTGATAAGGAAGTCGAGGGTTAGATCTGGATCCTCACTCCCAGCATAATGTTAACAATTGTTTGAGTAAAGACACAATTTTTTTGGCGATCGATTTAGTCTCTTACAAAAATAATAGCGAAATTAGTCGCTAACATTTTTACACTGAAGGCAAATTAGTCCCCGGCTCATTATAACAGACGGACTAATTTGTCCCCAATTTGAAAATGCCAAGGGTTAGTTTGGTATTATTTTGTATCAGGGAGTTAATTGGGCCGCGAGAAAATTGTCAGGGACCAAATATTAACATTTGCTGTTTGAAAAATACATATTGTTGTTGTGTGTAATTCTAGATATTGTGAAGTGAAAAGTCATTGTCCAATAGTGGTTAATACAGTTTCAGTCGTGGTGAAATTGCAGCTGTGAACCATTTTTTAAAACTATGGAATGGAATTTGTGCTTTGTTCAACAGTAGGGTTTTTAAGAAAAGATTCGTAACTGCAATTTCGACTGTGATATGAAGGTTTTTGATATTTTTGCAGTTGTAAATAATACAAAGAAATGTGATGACATCTTGATTTAAAACCTTGCTCAAAGACGCCCTTTTTTATAATTAGTTACCTAGCAAAAAATTGTTATGCAGCGGCCTAGATAGCGGTTTTGGTCATTTTCTAAAACCCCGATAGGTCTCCATCTTGTTGTGATCTTAGATATTGCGCAGAATTGCAATCAAATGTGGTTGATACAGTCTTAGTGGCAGTCAAATTGCGGTCGCAGAGACCAAAAATCATGATGTCGTGACAAGGGTCGCAAACATTTTTTTAAAACCTTGAATGGAATACCATCCTTTTTCAACAATAAGAGGGTTTTATGAAAAACTTGGCAACCACAATTTGTGTTGTTGTATCAAATTTTTCATGTCTCTACAATCACAAATAATAACAAGTATTGCGGTTGCAACCACAGGCTAAAATCTTGATTAGCAATGAGTTTTGTTTTTTGGTTTTTGTTATATCTTGCTTTCTTAGTTATTGGATTGATCAATCCTCATTTGCGGACAATAGCTTTGTAGGTTGTGTACAAAAGGGCTTCTTAGCCTTATTTGAATGAATATATATAATTATGATTTGCTTGCTATTTTGGACAATTTTAGAACATATTAGCATGTCTGGTTTAGCTTTTGGGGGGGGTTAAACGGGCTTTTGAACAAAGCTAACATATTGTTGCTTTTATAAAAAGTGCATTGGGAAGTTTATTTATTTATTTCTGTTTGGTTCCATTGGAATCTAAATCAAACAGACTAGATAGTACATCAAATAAGAATTGGGGTAAAAACTGTAGCGTCAATGATCAGAAGCAATATCTGAAACAGATGTTAAAAAACAGTACCGAACTATAGGGATACAGAAGATCCTCCTCCAAGTCTAAAAGAACTTGTTATAATTAGTTACTCCGAGAGGGATGGGTAGCTCAACTGGTTTGAGCTAAGGGTTTAAGGAATTGGAGGACCTGAGTTCAAACTCTGGTGAAGGAGAAAAATACTAAGATTGGCTATTTCAAATAAAAATAGTTCCTTCCTAACATTCACTCTCCCCTCTCTCTGCCTCCCTCCCTGCCTCTCTAGTTAACTAACTGTTACTGCCATACTTTTAACTGAGGTTTGCTATCACAGTAGAGCTATAGATAGTTAATAATAGTTGTATGCTCCTTCCATAAATTATGACAAGCTTGGTGCGTATATTTATATGTTTTTATTTAACTTGAGAGTGTTTGTGTGTTAAGACAGTAGCTGTAGCATGTATATGGTAAATACCAAATATTTATGGAAAATGCTGGTTAGTATAAATGGAAATTCACAAATTGTAACTTTTACACCAGAGTGTAAATTATAAAGGAAATGTCTGATGTTTTTTCTTTCCATATCCCCTATTATGTATGCTTGTCCCTCTTTTCACACATTCATATCATTTGTTTCATACTAAATATCTGAACTCAATAGTAATTGTATACCTATACAGCTATACATACATTTTCAGCTTGAAAATCACCTTTTACTTTTTCCACATGGGTATTCATGTCTGATAATATATATGTCAAAGGTGTTCAATATATGATGAACAACTGGAAAGCTTAATTTTTTTTTTTTTAATTCATAAATTCTGGGTCTGGAATAGTAAATTATTTATCACATACTCTTTTCACATATGTTTATAAATTATTGCCAAATTGACTGCATTATTGCATGTTCATAGTTTTTTGTTTATTTTATTGAAGGATTTCAACAAAGTTGTGGTCTTGCAACTTCAACTCACAGCTTGCAAATGCTTTGTCAATTGAAGGAGACTACCGGGGTTCAATCTCCGCCTTAGAATGTGGATATGCCTGTGCTACTGAAGTACGCTACCCAGAGTTGCAGGTTAGTAGTGAAAGGTTACAGGAAAAGACATCTCCTTTGATCCCTTCTTTGCTCTTTGCATCCGATTCATTAGTTTACTTAATTCTTACAACTAATAGGTAGAACCTTCTGGAAGCTTTGTCCTTAAAATACCAAAGCCCTAAAATAACCTTTTTAATACTTTTTTTAATTGTTATAACTTAAATACAATTAAAACTAAATTGAAAATTTTAAACGAATAAACTCCTTTTTTCCTTCCCTTATTCTTAAGTCATCACTTTCATCTTTTATACCAGCTTCTATTATGACAATTTTACTTCTTTTCACACATGTTGCATTGCATGTGTGCAACGCTCTAGTTTGCTGAATTAAAGGGTACTCCAATTGTGCTTTTAGTTTGCTATAATAATGCCATCTGACTGTCTGTAATTCCTTGTGTTATCATAATGGACCAGATGTTCTTTGCCACTTCATTATTGCATGCCCACCTCATGCAATGGGATGATGATAATTTGGTTGAGCAAGCTGTTAATAAATGCAATGAGATTTGGGAGTCAATTCAGCCAGATAAAGTGAGTGCCAATGTTCTTTAGCTTCTTGCTTTTCTGTGTAGACACTATACACCCACAGACATGTGCATGTTTGCAACTGAACTCTTCCACGAGTCCTTTTTTAACTTAATCTAACACTTACCCTCTTTGCTTCCACACAATCCTCAGAGACAACAATGCCCTGGCTTGCTCTTTTATAATGAATTACTGCACATATTCTATCGTACGCGGGTATGTGATTACAAGAATGCTGCACCCCATGTTGACAATCTGGATGCTGCTGTGAGGGCTGAAAAGAGGCAAACACAACATATGCAAGAGCTAGTGAAGGAGCTCAGTGTCTTAGATCAAAGTCTTTCCAGGTCTGATCTTCACTACAGGGAAAGGGCAGCGTTGTCTGAAAAGCAAGCAATGATTCAAGAACAGCTGAGAAACATGAATGGGTTCAGTTCAATTGGGAGGGACTCTCTTGAACCAGTATATTTTGGGAATGGCAGAAGGACACTAGGAGATAAGCTTCAGTTAGCACCACCTCCTATTGATGGGGAATGGCTTCCTAAAAGTGCTATCTATGCTCTAGTTGATCTGATAACTGTTGTATTTGGGCGCCCAAAAGGACTTTTTAAGGAGTGTGGAAAGCGCATACAGTCGGGGATGCGTATAATTCAAGGTTGTTCAGCAACTATTTTTGCTATTTGTGTTTGCATAAATTTTACTTCTTTTGGCTTTGGATTGATTTATTGCTTGTGGCATATATCATTACACTGCAAATACAAGGGCTAATTTTGGATCGAAAATAAAAAATGGCTATGATATATGAATCAAATACTCCCTCCGGTCCTTAATATAAGAGAAGAATCTTTTTTTAGGTTCATTGAATAATCAATGTATTTGGACTATAATGTAAACTAAATACATCATTTATTCAATGAACCTAAAAAAAGAATCTTCTCTTATATTTAGGACCGGAGGGAGTATGTATTAATATGCTGTCCAAATTAGTCGCTGATGAATTTTTATGTTGTCCGAGTTATACCTTTTTACTTGCACTTTCACTGCCTATCATCGTTACTACTTGCCAGATATTCTTTATGTCCAACCACAGCCGTGGAATGTCTTTTCTGTTGGTTTCTAGGATTTAATGTTAAAAGCATTTTTGAAACATCATTTGATCAGAAGCATAACTCATTTGGAATATTCTTTCTGAAAGCGTCATCAATGAGTTGATTTGTTTCTGTTATTTGCGCAAATGGATTTCCTTATTATTCATTGCTGTTGTGCATTGCTGTGGAGACCGAGTAGTTCTTGCCGCTTTAGACTCATTTTCCTTATGGAAATAATTTTTCTTTCTTGCAGATGAGTTATTGAAGCTTGGAATTACTGATGGTGTCAGAGGTGATATTCATTATTCTTACCTACAAGATTTTTATGCTTTCATGCAAACAACAATTCATATGAAACCTTGTTGAACTTTCTTATTTAGCAGAAGTGGACTTGCAACACTCTTCTATCTATATGGCTGGAGTATACTTAATGCTTCTAATTCAGTTTCTTGAAAACAAAGTGGCCATAGAGCTCACACGAGCAGAATACGCTGAAGCGCAGCAGGTTGGTTATGTCCCTGTTGTGTTTATATATTTGGGTTCCTGTTGTATATTGTGTGAGCCCTAAGGACGAGCAATGCTATTAACGGTTTATTGTGGTTCATAAAAGGGCAACCCGGTGCACTAAAGCTCCCGCATATGCAGGGTCCGGGAAGGCCTTATTGTGGTTCATGATGACAGGAAAAAAAACTCACAAAGTATACTAAAAATGTTGAAGAACACATTTAAAAACACAAGTAGGAAAAATAGAAGCCCTTTAAACAAGAAGACAAAAAAAAAAATCCTATAATAGAAGAAACTCAACAACAAATACAAGAAGTAGGACAAGGATAATATTCTTTTTGCAGAACATAGACTGAGAAACTCACAATTTACGAACAGAGAAACAGTGTGAAAGAAATAGAGAGAGATAGACAGTAAAAGAGAGAGATATGCATAGCAGAATAATAGGACAAGAAAGGAATGGTGGAACTTAGAAAATATGGAAAAATACATAATAGAAAAGGAGGAAAACAAAACATGGTTTGCTTGTAACAATGATATACTTGAGAAAACTGAAGTCATTGGCGATAGGCTACGCACTGGAGAAGTGCTGTTCACCAAAGATGGGCAATTGAGAGATGATAGAGATGTGTGGGTGAGAGGCAACAGAGAAGCGCAAGTGATAGATGGCTAAAACATTCAGTGAGTTGAATGTAAAATAGGTTTTTAGCATTTAAAACAGTTTGGATTTGTTTTGCCCATCTTTATTTTCTTTTTTATGTTGATTTAGTGCTTTTTCTGCCGTCATGGAAATAGCGACTTACATGTAAAAGCCACCCCAACATGGCTTTAAAGTGGCATTTTGGCTCAAAATTGCTATGCCATTCTCTCATGACCGTCATTTAAGAATGAGGGTGGGATTGAGAAGATGTGATAGCTTGCATTTTATTCTGTTAAACTTCAAATCTCATTTAATATCCACCTTATTAGGTGGCTTTGCTTCTGGTGATATTTTTTTTGTACTATTTTAGTTGATTTGAAAAGTTGGCAGTGAATTTGCATCCTGTTATACTTCAAATTTGAAATAATTAATGACATTCTGTGAAAATTTTCAGGCTTTGTTATAGATATAAAATTGTTTAGCATAGTGGATTTGAAAAATCGGCTGTGAATTTGCATCCTGTTATATTTCAGATCTGAAATTGATTAATGGCATTCTGTGCAAATTTCAGGCTTTGGTTCAGATGAAAAATTGGTTCATGCGGTTTCCGACTATATTACAGCCATGTGAATGCATCATTGAGATGCTAAGAGGCCAATATGCTCATTCTGTTGGCTGTTATAACGAAGCCGTCTTTCATTATATTGAAGCAGTAAAGGTATATATAGGATATATCTATAACATATATGTGATATTTTGTAGTGATCAAGATGTAGTCTTTTCAGTTTTTTCAATTGTGATACATTTCATATGCTGCTTTAGCCTCTAGCTTACTTAAGATCACACTAAATTTTTTTTTTAGATAATGATATGAACTGTTGATGGGGATGGTCATCCATAAATAACTTCATATTTTTGTGTAGCTCACGGACAGCAAATCAATGCAAGCTATGTGCCAAGTTTATGCAGCTGTTTCTTATATCTGCATTGGTGATGCTGAATCTAATTCACAGGTTTAGTTGTACCTCTAATTTAATTGGCGCTACTTACTTTTTCTAACGCAGGTGGATCCCATAGGCATTATTTATTTATTTTTTTATTAACCAAAACATAGTTTGCCACTTTGCCTGCAGGCACTTGATTTGATTGGGCCAGTTTATGAAGTAATGGATTCTTTTGTAGGGGTTAGAGAGAAAACTGGTGTTCTCTTTGCCTACGGACTTTTATTGATGAAGCAACAAGATCTACAAGAAGCAAGGTAGTTTTTCGTGTAATTTTTGTTCAAATTCGATTAGGGTTTTCTGTCTGGGTCTGAGTCTCCAATTTATAGTCTTGTTTGTATGGCCAATGTTTCTACTTTCTATAACTATTTAATATAAATGTTTTAAATCCATGCAGAAGATTTCTCCAAGACTTTGGTTGATTTTATCTGCAAATACAAACTATAACATTGACATGTTTCTGCTTTGTCTGCACCGCAACTATCATTTTTCAATTTGTTCAAAATAACTTATTTTGGTTTAGATTATTTTGTGTTCAAAATAGCTTATCATCTAAAGCTTTCTGACAGATGTAGTTATTTTAATTTTTAAAAATATAAGCATGTTTTTTTCCTGGAATTAATAAGCAAAAATTAATGATTAGTTTATGTCTGCAAATGCAATTAAAGATCAGAGAACATCTGTTTTTTTATAAAATATTTACCACACAGTCCTCAGTATCTCATGATTATTTGAATTTGTACGTGTCTGAGTGAAGAAGACTGGAAATCAGACCAGACTGTCTAGTTCACCAGAAAACTATTGAACTGGCATCATATCCGGTCCAGTGAATACTCATATCAAAATTGTTTCAGTTGAAAACTCAATAGCCCAGTCAAATTCTAAATCTGGCTCTGAACCAGTCAAATCATTTAAACTGGCTGAATTTATTTCTCCTTTCCATTTCACCAAACAACAAGTGCACCAATTTGTTTGCCCCTAACGTGCTATACAGTGCATGTAATCACAATGTTCTTATTTATTTTTTTAACAAAAACAATGTTTTTAATTCTTATGTTTATTATTGATAAATATACTTTACCTACAATTATTGATTGATAAACTTCATATATATATAAGATCCCCAGTCTAACTATTGACCCTTGATTCTTTTATTTCAATGGTTCAATTAATAACATTACATGGACACAAACAATAACAATAGTTTCTATGCCTTAGCTTGATGTTTCTATTTCTTCTTCTTTCCTCTAAGTTGTAATTTTTTTGCAGAATTCGCTTGGCGAAGGGATTGCAGCTGACACATACTTATTTGGGGAACCTTCAGCTTATTTCCCAATATTTAACAACCCTTGGCAGTTTGGCCATTGTATTGCGTGACACTGTACAAGCCAGGGAGATTTTGAGATCGTCTTTGACCTTGGCAAAGAAGCTTTGTGATGTTCCTTCTCAAGTCTGGGTGCTGACTGTTTTGACAGGTACTTTTCTTAATAGTTTTTTTTTCTTTCTCGTAGCATCATTTTTATTACTTTTAAATGTGCCCAAGTTATAGTTTGGGAAATAGATCACACTATTTTATTTTTTGTCTGTATTTAGATAGCTTCCACCGTGTCTTTCATTTCTTGCAGTTTTCTCTGTTCTGGTTTGTTGATAAATGTTGTTTAAAAGTGCCTGGTAGGTAAAGTCGGGTGTCTTTTATCTCTGAACTGCATGGACTGATTGTCTCATTCTACAGAAATCTTTTGATTGTATGAGTATTACTCTGCATGGTATTCTAGGCCAGATTCTTTATCGGTTTTATTTGTCCAAATGATCTGCAAGAGGTTTACAGATGTAAAGGCACTTTCTTCTGTGATTAGGTCAACCCTGATTCAATCTTGTTCACAAAGTAATCCATTTTGTTGTTGATATGTGAAATTTTGTCATGGATAATAGTGGAGAGAGAAAGTGGTGAGGCAAATTTTTATGTGTTGATCTGTGAGAAGAAAATACTTTCTCAAGGATCCTGTAGATATGCTGAGTCTTCTCTTTGTAAAGAGCTGATATGGCTCATTTGCTGGAATGCATTTATCACTCTTTTATTTGTAGTGTTTTATCAATTGGTCGGACCTGCCATATTCAAACCATCAATCTAAGGGCCAAGTTTTTTTGTTTAAAAACCTAAAATGCAAGTTGAATGATAAGGCTAAGTGGCGCAGAAAACATTAACTTCAGTGTCGCCATGGTAGTTAAAATCGCTATTCAATTCATAAGCCCGCTCGATCTTACAATCTTCTTCGATTTGATTCTATGGAGATTTAATGAGTTTTCATAGAATCATGTTCAACTTTGATTCAAACCATTGGGCAAGTATTTATACAGGGGACTAACTCGGTAATTGGCTGACACATTAGCTGTCAGATAGTGGCAACTTTGATAGACGAGCAGGGATGGGGATGTGTTTTCTTCATTTCATTATTGTAAAAATATTTTTTTTTTTGTCTGAATATACTTATTGGTTCTTGCAGCTTTATATAAAGAATTAGGAGAAAGAGGAAACGAAATGGACAATGCTGATTATCAGACAAAAAAATCTGAAGACCTGCATAAGAGGCTGGCTGATGCACAAGCGTCCATTTATCATATTGAAATAGTAAGCTCGTCTTGACAAAGCAGCACTATCTCTGATTCTCTGTATTTAGATTTTTTGTTAATTATATTTTGGTTCATCATTTTGATTAACAGATTGAGAGAGTAAGATTTGAAGTTCCACAATTACATGAGTTGGAAATCAAGCGTGCAATGGCAGGCCCAAGCATGGGAGTTAATAATCTTGATATTCCAGAATCTATTGGCCTGCCAGCACAAGCACCCGTTCCATCATCAATGCTAGTTGATATAGATGGTAGTGGTAGAAGACGTGGAAAACGGAGAATTTAGTGTTTTCCTCATGGAAGTGAACCCGGTATATTATTGTGAATTAATTATTGTCGGTAATTGCTCTAAGCCTCTAAGGTGCAAGCAGGTTGAAGAGTTTCACCAGAAAGGTTTCCATCTTACCTCAAGGCTGTCGGTCAAGTATGAATCACTGTTTAAGATCCTGTACAGTTAATTTAGTATGTACTCATTAAGTTACACGAGCAGGATAGATGGTAGAACTCACTGGTTGACATGTTAACATTATAATAGGGTTTTTGTTCTATCAAAAGAGAAAATAGTGGAGTAGTTTTTCTAAGGTTGTTAAGTTAGAATTTCTTGTGTTCGATTCAGCTATTTATAGCACTTTTTTAGTTCACAGATGTCAATTTGGTCTATCCTTTAGTGATGTTATATTGGAAATCAATTGCAAGAGTGTTAAAGAAGTAGAATTTAATGTATAGCACATTTGGATGAAACGTGACAAAATTAAATACTTGTGACACATAATTTCATTTGCACTATATCCTTTTCCTGTCCTAGTTTACTGCAATGCAATATAGAGTTTCTGGAGCTGAGATATTTGTAATTATAATTAATCTTTGTAATTGTGTGAGGAGATACCGATATACACCAAAGAAAACCTCATGGATAATACAACCTTTTGGTTTGGAAAGTTTCAGCTACTTCATATTGAACTCAACGATGACAAAGTGAATCCTTTTGTAAGACTTAGTTGCAGTACTCTTAGAGAGATCATAGATGATATAACTGAGTTTAAGTTCTGTTTGGTAAGATTAAACTGCTAAGGGAAAGGTTTAATTATTGTGTATAAACTTGTATGATTAAAGTGGAGTTGTTTGATAATAGTACTTCTCTCACGAGCCAACAATGAAGATTCTCGTTAGATATTAGATTCCATGTGGTTTTGTGGGGCACTTTCCTGTGACACAATGTGTTTGTTTTTGATGCAGCCCTTCTAATAACAACCTTAAATAAAAAAAAATCACAACAATTTTTGCATTCTAACTTTGCATTGAGAAATCTCAGATATATATGATGACCTATACTCCATATTTCCTTTGCAAAACGTGTAATTGGTACTTTCATAATTGATAAGTATTTCCACAAATTTATGTAGGTATTTTCCGAATAGTTGTCATCACTCACACACTTTTTAGGATGTCACCCAAATTTAAATTCTCTTCCACAATTTATCTACGTCCCCTACAACATTTCATATCTCTCTCTCTCTCTCTCACTTAGTTATTTTCTCTCTCCTAATCTCCTCATCATTTTTCCCGTTTTCTCCATCCTTTCACGCACATCTTTGTTGTTGGGAGAAAGATGCACGTGAGAGGATCTAAACCCCACTTATCCTAAAGTATTTCAAGTTCAGCATGTGATGTTATTATATCAGGGGCTTAAAAAAAGAAAATGCATTTTGTTAGTATGACCGACGCTAATCAAAATTTTAAGTTATCATGAAGTGTATATCATCTTACTTCACAATATTGAATTCCTCTCATTCTAATGAGTATGATTTCCTCTCATTGTTTCGCTCCTACCCTTAATAGTAGAAATATGGATATGAGTATTAGACCAAATACATTAATTGCTCAATGAATCTAATTTTTTCGTGTGCTTATAATAGTGATAGGAGAGAGTATGATTCTTAATCATCTTTAAAGAGAAGAAATTAAAATACATAAATTTGTGTGGTGAAATCTAATTTTTTATTGCATATAATTTTGGGAATGCTAATAACAATTTCTTTTGAGCACTCTATCTAGCAGTACCGGTCACTCTTTTACCATGTTAAATAAACATGGACATACACTTTAAAAATGAAACACACAAAAAGTGGTGGAACATGAATTAATTTCATAAAATTAGAGAGTGTGTTAAAGAGAGTACTCAAAAGAGAGTGCTACTAACATTTCTCTTTTTTACTATGTTATATGTTATTTGTGAATGAGAATTTTATGTGAAGAAAATTTCGATTTTTCCTCTAAAAAATCGATTTTTATCGTGTTTGTATGTTTGGTGAAGTTTTAGAAATAAAGTTGAACTTTTAGCACGGTATCATTTCCCATCAAAATATGTACCAGCTCTAGAATGAAATAGAAGTATAAAGAAAAATGATAGTTAAAGAATCAATCTATAAGGTTAAAAATTTATTTATTTATATACTATTTTCATTGGGGGAGGGAGTATAGTGCATGCCACCATTTTCTTCCATCCAAGCTATCGCTTCGTCTCCTAACACCGGTTCACATCTCCATGTATCCGAATTCATCACCCCTTCTCTCTTATCCATGCGAATTTCATTGAAAACACAAACACCATAAAAGTATAAATAAAACTCATTTGTTCTATGTTGATTCACAATCTTAATCTTGCCATTTTGTCATGGTACCCGTCCAAGGAACCCCATAACCCAAGGCTCCTGCTCAACAAATGTCCACCCTTATCCCTAGGACTGTTAAGAAACTGATTATTGATCCCGATTTCGTATCTTCAATGGTAGCCCGTGGAATATGTGGTTTTACTCGTCCATTCGAGCATCAAAACCCGACTCCTCGCTACTATCCCATTAATCTTGACGTTTTCAGAGATTCTATCACTGAACTGATGACAGTCTATCTAACTATCAAGATGTCTGAACACAACAAATTGATCTCTACTGCAAACATAACCTCTGAGGTTGAATATATTGTTCCTCTCGTTCGAGATGCTTGTTGTACCGCTCTTTATGAAAGGCTTCATCCTATTTCCATCTACAACAAAGACTTGGAGTTACCTCTCCCTCTTGCTGATGCAATTCAGAACTTTGGTCCCTTCAATCCTTCTGGAATCCCGGAGAATTACTACTGTATTCCTGTCTTCCCCGAAAACACACAGAATGAAGGTCGTGTTGCCGTGGAATGGTGCCGGACTGACTATGAAGCTACCATCCTAATAATGAAAGGACTTGGTATTCCTTTCAAATCAGTCGACGATACGAGTGTTAAGACTGGTGCTGCTTGGTGGTGTTACCGTTTGAAGAAAATCGGAAACAGTTTTGATTTCGTTTGTTTGTATCCTCCTATCAATTACTCGGACCATAGCGCTATCCTTGCTTCCATGTTCATTGCTGTGAATACTGCTGGCACTGAAGCCCGCAATCTCACTGCTATCGTTGAAGGTGATCAAGAATGGCCTACTCGTTTTAGGGACCTTCCCATCGACTACAAGCTTCGCGCTTTCTCTGCATTGTGTCATGATTCGATAGATAAATGGAATGAATACATGCTATTTTAACGTCCTCATAAGTCATAACTGTGTAGCAGATTTATGTTTCTTGTTTGTTATTTTTGTTATTCTGTATGCACTGTCTACCATGGCTTATGTGACAGAATTATGCCGAGTGCTTGATTCCTTTGAAATGATTATGGCTTTTAATTTTATAATGGTGAAAACCCATTTTAGCTATAATTTTATAATGATTATAGCTATTAAACAGAATTTTTGTTTTCATAATTTTTTTTATTTACTTCCCTATAATTTTCTAAAAGTTTATACTCATAGTTTTCTTGATTCCATTTTTCTTGTTCATTGTTTTCTTGATCACAGTATGTACTCATAGTCACTGACCTCCAACTCTTTTTTGTTCTTAATGATTTAAGAAGGCCTAGATGCACTTCATATATAGGACTGACTTGAGTGCCTCTAACAAACTTAGAGTTTTAGGAACCGATAGGCACAATATTGATTTCTTGATGACCATATTTCCTATGTCATGTTGTGCTGCATTTGTTCATTCTTTAAGATTCTTGAGATTTAGTGACAATGTTAAGAACTTTCTAATTAAGTACAAGCTTTTATCATAAATGCACAACCATGTGTCTCTTTCATTAAAGAATATCAATCACTTGCATATAAATGTTTTAAATACTCCCTCAGCCCCATATTATAAGGAAAAAAAAAATCACACTTGTTAAGAAAACTAAAACATAGTAGTTTGTAATATAGTTTTTTGTGTTATCCTTAAAATAAGTTTTATAGGAAGATGTAAAAACAATTTTCATTGGTTGTTGATTATAGAGAAAATGAAAGCGAGAGCGAATTGAATGCAATTTGCATTTAATTTTCCTTTGAAAAAGATGATTTTTTTGAAATAACATAATTAAATATGATAAAAGTTGTTTTTTTTTGCTTATAATTTGGGATAAAGAATATGAGTTTTTTTTGCTTATATTTTTAGTATAGACATTCAAGCACACATATTAGTAGATTAATGATGAGAAGTCTTAACCTTTATTCAGAAAGTTTATTCTCATTAAAACATCATAGAGCTAAGAATGTGACTCAATAGTATGTTAAATGAATTACGTGTGTTTTTTCTTTTAGGATATTACTTGTGTATTCTAAGTGCAACTCCAACGTGAGTTTTTAGTGGGTTTGTAGATGTTTCATAAATGTTCCTGAAGGATTCACCATTGACGCGCTACATATGACGTTTATTGTGTAAAATCAATTCTTATACAAGCAATTGGTTCTCATAATTTTGATGTTAAGGTATTCCCTTTCTTAGACTATGACACTATCATATAAATATTTTCTGGGTAAATTGAAATAATCATCCGCACTTTGTAATCGAACCTTGTATCAAATAGTTAGTTGATCAAAATATCTACTACATGTGTCACGTTATATTGATCATCTTCTTTAGTTTTTTTTAATAACCGTATTATATCTTTTTGAAAGAATTAACCTTATTATATCAATAAATTTTTACTATTGTTTAGATAGCGATGACTATCTTCGTAGAAAATTTGTTAAACAAAGCTCTCCTCTTTCTATCGTATTTTCTAGAGTACATAATTAAAGATCAAATCCATAATAATTTGCTTAAATGATCAAAATATTTTACAACTTAGACCTAATGGTTGTTTTGAAGGGGGTTATTACTAAAATCGTTGGGTCATTTTCAGAATGCGATTTGATTGAAGTGTGAAAACGTGACCGTAATAACGTGTCTTATTGTCGAATTGAGGGAGGAATGAATAGAACATTGACTTTACTTCCCTTAATTGCAAATAAAAAAAAATTCTAAAATAAGCATACTTTAAAACTCGAGTGCAAAATGAAAATGAATGAACTTCACCCAGAGAAAGGGGAAAGGGGCCAATAACACTGATTCATTTCATTTTATTACCCGCTCAACAACTCTCTCTCTCAATCGATACAGAAGAGAGAAAAAAATTTCAACTGTAAACAATGCTCGCCGCTGCTACGAGGCGCGCCAGGTACACACCCGGCCGCGGCAACCGTGTCCGCTCACTCTTAACCGCTTCCGGCACCACCGGTTACTCAATTCCCACTTCAAACGCTTTCCGTTACGGTTACACTAACGGAATCAGTTACAGTCACAGTTACAGTAACCTCAACACCAGAACTTCTCCAAGCTTACTCTTCTCTATCAAAGGCTTTCTCTCCGATCCATCATCATCATCTTCATCATCACCACATAACAGAGTAACACTTCCATTCATTCCACTACCTGTTTGTTCAAATGCCTAACTCAATCTTTTTTATTTCCGTTCATTTTGATTTTTTGTTTATTAGATCAAAACTCAACACTGATCAAAGACGTGTCCGACACTATTCAATAATTATGACATTTTCTTACATAACTACTGGTGTCCATGTGCAGTGTCATGTCAGGTGTTTGTGTTTGTGTCAATATACTTCATAGGTTTTAAACTCTGTAGCACGACATTTTTTTTATAGAAGGCGTGTCCACATTGATACGACACTGACACATGCGATTACTTTCATTTATTGTGTTATTTTCTTAAATTAGTACAGGTGTCCATGTGTCAGTGTCGTGTCTTTGTCGGTGCTTCATAGGTTTTGATTTTGATTGTGATTGGGAAATTTTGTGGAACAGAGTTTGAAGGTAGATGGAAGAGCGTTGTTTTCAACTTCAGCTAAAACTGATGAAGGAAGTCAGAAGAATCAAAAAACTGATTCTAATGTGGCTAAATCACCTCCCGGTGGTGGACAGATTGCTGACATAAGGATCCTAAAGTCGCTTGCTGGTTACCTTTGGATGAAAGATAATCCCGAATTTCGGTTTCGGGTAGTTGCTGCATTGTGTTTACTTGTTGGAGCTAAGGTTTGTAATTTCGTTACTAACTTAGTGGACTTCGATAAATAGCTTAATTAAGCGTTTATTATATAAAATGCTTATTGTATAAGTGCTTATGTAAAAGTTAATTTTACAATTGTAGAGAGAATGAGAGAAACACTCATTGTATAAGTGCTTATGTAGATGTTATGTTATTATTTTTACAATTGTAAAGAGAATGAGAGAAATTGTGCATATGCCCTGTATAAAATAAATTGTCATGGGAGATTATGAAAATAAATAAATGAACGTGTAAATACCCAATTTGGAATCCAAAATTTTAGGACTGAACCAACTTAGTTCATATTAACAATATTCTAAAAGATCCCCGATATTACAAAATGTTAGTCAAATTCGTCCATCTATTTGTATTTCTAGGGACTAATTGTAATGTTAGAGATGCATTTCAAACTAAGTGAGTAATGTTAGGGATGTAGTATTTGATAACATATCCAAACAAAGGGGCAGACCTGAGTAACATTATACTATTTTAGGCAGCAATTTGGAAAATTGATAATGGGAGGACTAAATTGATACAGTACTACAATTTCAGGGACCAAATTGGGTATTTACTCTAAATAAATTGAAAACATCTTATGGCAATATCATAAGCTGTCTTGAACAATTAGACAAGTACTAATGCCATAACAAGTTAAGCCCAAATTAGCTCTTCTAGACGCCCTCTTTATTTATTGGTTGTGGTTAACTATTTAATTCACTGATTTTTTTTTTTTTTTTGAAATGTCATAACTTTCTGATGTTGATTCAGTGTTGTTAAATAGCGGCGCTATACCGCTATAGCTTAGCGGAATTGACAAACCACTATTCTTCCTTAATACGCTATTTTGAAATGTGGTGCTATAGCCCTATTGTGTAGTTGAATTCTAACAATCCGCTGTTTTCTGCTACCCATGACTGACAACACTATGCTGTTTAGTGGCCCTTGTCGTTGGCAATTGATCGTTGCTGCTAAGTCACTTACACTTCTGATGGTTCATTATCTATTTTCACCTTTCAGGTTGTGAATGTTCAGGTCCCTTTCTTATTCAAGCTTGCTGTTGATTGGTTGAATACTGCCACGAGCAATGCTGGCGCTGTTGCTTCAAGTCCTACTGTGATGACACTTTTTGCTACCCCCGCAGCAGTGTTAATTGGATATGGGATTGCTCGTTCGGGAGCTTCTGCTTTCAATGGTATTTATAAATGAAATGATTGATATACTTCTTTTTTTTGGTCTACTTATTGAAGCTGGATTTACGTATCGGGATTGACTTTGAAGTCATTATAATTCAAAGTTTTAATGCCTAAGCCAATGAAAATACTTATTGAAGTGACATTCTATACTCCTTGGATTTGGATCTATATTCATGTTAAAGATTTAAATTTTGCAATTTTTCAGAAAAACAAAATATATTTTGAGAAATATTGAGAAAGACAAGTTACTCAACCAGTAGTGCAAGCAAGGATAAAGTATACATATATAAGAGCTGAAATGAATTATGAAATCCAAGCAAAGGAAAAGATGGAAACAGGAGTGAAGTAGTGCCACGACAACCGCAACACCCTTGAAGCAGACATGCTCATAATATCGGTGACACAAATTGTAGGCAAAGAAACATCTTTAAACACATTGTAGGCAAAGAAACATCTTTAAAGATGCCGAACTCTCAGAAAACTAATTAAATCTTTGTCAGATGAACCTTCAATGACTGAGCCCATGAGCTTAAATAACAAGTTCCCATCTGATAGTTACCTAAGCTTCCCTTATTAGTTCCCATCTTTGATTTGCTAACTGTAGCATCCTATTATTAGTTAGTATTACTACAAAAATATATTACGATGTAGTTTGGAATAGCTTCTAGCTTATGACTACGAGAACCTCTCAATTAAAATAAGTTTACAAGTTTTTACTTAAAAGCCCTTATAAATTTGTAGGTGGTTATGGAGAAAACAAATGAGAGCTTATGCACAAAGTTAAGATGAAGAAACTAATTTCAATTTATACAAGAAATTATTGCTTAAATAACTCATGGTTTTTGTAAGATTCTTTTAGTATTTCTTTTCCACAAGTGCTTGTGAATTTTTTTATCCAAATTGGCACATAGTATGCTACTATAGTGAAAGATTTCAAGTGACATCAATATCTTTTAGGTAGAGAATAGAGATTATAGGAGTTAATGTTAATTTTGACCGTCCACACACACACGTACACACACACACGTACATGGGATGTATCTAGTGAGAGGACTACTTGTATAAGAGAACAAGAGGAATAAGTTTTTGCTCATTTAACCAATTATTCATGATTTTTTAAGACAAATAATTATATTTAATGACTACATGGCTACTCAGTCGTGACCATTCATGGTTAGATCTAATGGTCAAAATTCACTTTGCTCACTCTCACAAATATTGTCCTATTATCACCACACGCGTGCACGCGTGCTCACTCACATTTGCAAACAGATGAAAGCTAAATGAGCCAAAATCTATTGCTGAAATCAAACTCATGAACTAATGAGCTTAACTTATAGAGCTGTAGCAGGCAAAGCCTCAGATAACTCATGAGCTAATGTGGTAGCTGTGATTCTCCTCCATTGGATATTGGCATTACAATATTGATGTAGTTACTTTTATCCATGTTTCTTTGTGAAGAGCCTTGATTTTCAAGATTCATTATGTTGACTTCTATTTAAATGATACTACTAATTGTGGCAGAACTGCGGACTGCTTTGTTTTCTAAGGTAGCTCTGCGAACAATTCGTTTAGTTTCAAGAAAGGTATGCTACTTTCCTGAATTTGGTTCATCTGATAAGTAAAATTATTTTCTGTAAATTTGTTTGAATAAATATATTACAGTTTTTTATTTGATTAAACAATTGTGGCGTATTCCGTAAAAAAAAAAAGTTCTGGTGTATCACAGAATCGTTGGTTGTATGATGTCATGGTATTCGATTAATGTTAGTATCCAACTATTGCAGGTCTTTTCACATTTGCATGACCTTGACCTCCAATATCATCTAAGGTATGGCTTCTTCCATGCAGAAATGGCTAATCTGTCTCGATCTTTACATATGCGCATGAGTGAATGAATGATTGAGAAAATTCAGAAAACCAAAGTTTGATTACTCAAGTAACTGCTAACAGTTAAAGAGCAAATAATGAAATACTGAAAAGAAGGATAACATATCAGAGAAGAAAGGCTTCTCTGCTCAGTGGTTAATATTCACCTCTATTTATGCTTTTCTTCTGCTTGTGGGTGTGTTGTCTATTGTTTCACCGTGTTTGCCTCTCACCTAGTTTTTTTTCTCTCTTTCAGTCGAGAAACTGGTGCATTAAGTCGAATAATTGATCGTGGTAGCCGTGCAATAAATTTCATTCTCTCCGCTATGGTGTTCAATGTACTACCCACCATAATAGAGGTATGACTCAGTTTTTTTCTTGTTTCTTAGGTGACTCATGTTTTTCCCTTGTGTAGATCATTTAGGATCACGGAAGATATTTAGTGGGAATTGTATCTTCACCTTTGACTTCCTGGTGTCTATGTTTTCATTAACAATTTTACTAAATTATTTTATCATCCCAACTCTTGCTTCTTTCTTTTTGAACAACTTCAACAGATTTAACTCATATCCGTCCAGATATCTATGGTATCAGGTATACTGGCCTACAAATTTGGAGCACCTTTTGCGTGGATTACATCCTTGTCAGTTGCTGCTTATGTTGCTTTTACACTTTCTATCACACAGGTATTATGCTTTGAACCAATCTAAATATGGTAGCACAAATGGATTTTTGAAAAGTTCTTTAATTTTATGTTTCCTGTCTTTTCAGTGGAGGACTAAATTCAGGAAAGCCATGAATAAGGCTGATAATGACGCTACTACCAGGGTTATTGATTCACTTATTAATTACGAGGTCAGCATTTCATTCACCAACACCAATATTTATATTTATTTATGCTGCTTAATTTTATCTTCAATTTGATTTTCACTATGGGATTGATTTTTTTTTTTTTTCATTCTTTTCTTGTTTTACAGACAGTCAAATACTTCAATAATGAAGGTCATGAAACTGATCATTATGACAAGTACCTAAAGAGTAAGTAATCGGTCTTTGGGAAAATAGAGTTTTTCAACAACTTTTTAAAAAGCTTGGTAGCGTCATAATTGAAAAAACCCAATCCCCACTTTGACTTGATGCATGACCTAAATAGAGCTTATTAAGCTTAGGCAATCTTTCTTCACCTTACAAGACGGTTTTGTGGGGTTTATTAAACCTAAAATTTTAGATGGTTTGAGAGCCTATTTTAGATTCGTTATTGATGGAATGATGGGCCGCCTGTATTATTCACGCACCAAGCCCAATAGCCTTGGGCGTGAAGTGGTATATTGGGAAAAATTCAAGTCCTACATTGGCCAGAGGTACAGCCTAAATAGAGATTATAAAGCTAAGACAATTTTCACCTTACATGCCGATTTTTTGTTGTTGAATTAGACCCAAAGCCTAAGAAGGATCAGAAATATGTTTCGGTCAAGGAATAATAGCTACATAATGGTGTCTGTAGATTTTGTACAATTTGGTTTGTTATTTATTTTACAAAACAACAACGATCGTAGCAGCTTCTTTCATTTCTTTTTGAATGCTTTCTTAGTTCTGATATATGATTTATTTGCTTGTGCTGCTGTGACTTGTGATCTCATTGTTCAGGGTATGAGGATGCTGCTCTGAAAACCCAACACAGTCTTGCTTTGTTGAACTTTGGTCAAAATGCTATATTTAGTGCCGCTCTTTCAACAGCAATGGTTCTGTGTTCTCATGGGATCATGGATGGCACAATGACCGTTGGTGATTTGGTAAATTTTCATCAAATTAAATTCTATGTCGAGGGTAGCTTTTCTTCATTGAAGTTTTTATTAGTTCTTTAATGCATGTATTTTGCTTTTATATTTAGGATCACTTCCTCCCGTCTAATTGTAATTAGTGTCTCTTTGACAACTTAATGTATTTGTTGTTTTGTTTATATACAATAAAGCAAAATATAAATATTCTGTCCATATTTAATAATCATGACCTGGATAATAATGTAGCTCAATGTGCAGGTGATGGTAAATGGGCTTCTCTTCCAACTATCTCTTCCACTCAATTTCCTTGGTAGTGTTTATCGTGAAACTATACAAAGTCTAATTGACATGAAATCCATGTTCCAATTACTTGAGGTATCTTCCCCATTAAACTTTAAAAAATTATCTTCTCCTTAAATCCTAAATGTGTATTTTTGATTATGGAGTTTCTTTCTTTCATCTGAGTATGCACTTATGTTGATATACATATATTACTACGTGTATGTGTTAGGTAGTTCCACTCAATTAGTTGCTACTACTCTATTTGTTAGTTAATTGGAAATAATTAGATTGGGTTAGTTAGAGGGATAGGCTGTAACATATATTCATAGGAGGAAGGGATTAGAGGGAGTGATCTCATCATCATAGGGAACTGCAGACTCGATGTTCTGCAAGTTTGTTGTTGTATTTAAGTAGATTTTCCCTATTCTTTGTAATAAAATACCAGTTTTCTTCTAGTGCTGGTATCTGAGCTTCCATCCTAGGAGTTCTTCATGGGGCATACCTACATAATAAAGACAACAATGGAGTCACTTGGTAGTAAGCTGAACACTAGGTAGTCAATCCCAGATAGCTGCGTGATGCGACCGGTCCTGAAGTAGGATAGGGTATTGCGGGATGGCCGCTATTTGGTATTTTTTAGACAAATTACACGAATAATATTATGATCACATAGTTAGTGTAAAATTAAACAAATAACTCATGAAGTATATTAGTAATAAAAAATCACAACCCACATGGGTTGGTCTTGTGGGGCAGGCTTGGGACCTTGGAGTGTGCTCCTCTCAAGGTCTTAGGTTCCAATCCTACCGATGCCAATTTCTGACTTTAATTGGTCCCCCCGCTAGTGGACGATGGGTTTGGTCTCTGGATTAGTCAGTCCTCGGACCGGATAGCAAGTTTTTTTTAAAAAGTAATAAAAAAATCACAAGTATTCATCAAAACATTCATTTAAATAACAACAAAATTAAAGGAAACAGAAGGGAGAAAATCAGATAGGGGTCTGAGTGGAAAACATATCATAACACGAAAAAGTCAGAACAGAGAGAGGGGAATAAATAATATCTAAACATAGGGAATAAATCTCAAAATAAGGAGGAGGAAATAATAGCCAAACAGACGAGAAAAGTATCAAAACAGATAGAGGTTTGAGGGGAAAATCAAAACAGGGAAGATTTCTTTCTTCTTCCGCGTTTATATGTTTAATAGTAATTAATCGGTTTAGTTCTTCCTATTAGTGATGAAATTTCTAAATTCTGGTGAGCTTCTGGGTGTACATGGATAAGAGATACAATCTCTGTTTCTATGTTCATGATGCAAATTCTAAGAAATTAAAGAATATTATTCACTGTTTTTTTTAATAAGCTTATTCACTGTTACTTCTGAATCACACCTAGGTTAGAATCTTACAAAGTCATCCGAGATAGAAAAGGAAACACACTGATTTTGGATCCCATGACACTTACGGTTTCCTAGGCCAGAATCCATTATCAAAGGTGTCAATTTTATTGAGGGGTCTGTTACAGAATATATATAATATTTCCTAATATAGACTGCAATCTAATCAGTGTCAGATTACGATTTTCCTCATGAATTGTTTTAATATAGATGCTGTGTATATGGCCATATTTACTGGTAATTTTCTTTTCCTGCATCACTTTGAGAAATTGCATGTCATTCCTAATATTATTACAGGAAAAAGCAGACATTAAGGATAAAGAAAATGCACAGCCTCTAAGATTCAATGGGGGAAAGATCCAATTTCAGAATGTACATTTTAGGTGCGTGATCGTCCCTTTACTCCATAATAATGCTACCATTCCTTTAATTGACTTTTGGCTAACACATACGATCTGTTTGATATGCATAAAAATATGTTACTTAAAATGTGATTTTTTTTTTGTTTCATGTTTAATTTTTAAAATGGTTATGGGACATTTCAAATCTAGAAATAAAATTATTTTAAAATAGTTATGGGACTGTTCAGGATTCTTAAATTTTGTTTCTCCAAGAAACTATGAGACAACTGCTTGTCCCAATGTTAACACCACTTAAAAGATAAAATTAAACACTTTTTTATTCAACAGTCATATCAAACAAAATTCTTAATTCAAAATCTCTTTTTATCTAAAATCCCATAATTTCAATTAGAATTAACATAAATATGTTAGTTATGAATTGACTTTATGTAACTACTGTACTTAGGGTAGCTGTAATCCTTGTGTTGATGTTTATATACTCTATATATAATATTCTCTGCTGTGTAGTCCAAAAAATTCTCTCGTGCTTCCCCGTTTTCTTATTTCTCGATTGATAAAATCAAACCCATCCCTAGCTGCCTTATAATACAAATATAATTGCTATATTAAAAAGCCAACACACTGATTAAATGTAACTTTCGTGTTTTGACTAATATTTTTGTGATTATATATTGATTCATACTTCAGTTACCTCACAGAAAGAAAGATACTAGATGGAATATCGCTACATGTGCCAGCTGGTAAAAGTGTTGCAATTGTTGGGACTAGTGGAAGTGGTAAGCTTCACCATGATGAAATTATTTATTTTCTTAAATTGTCTTACTTGCAAAGCTGTTGTTAGAAACTTCTTTATGCTGCCTATGGTCCGAAAGAAAAATTGTTCCATGGATAGATTTTCAACCTTTTAGCAGTTAGCACTATATCACAAATGTTTTTCTTCAAGGCATTAACCACCCCAATCACAAACAAAGTTGCGCCACTGCTTCCCTCTATTTTTCACTGGAAATTCATCAGCGGCTTCTATTATCATCTCACCTTTTTTTGGTTACTTTGTTGAATAATGGACATTGCTATTGTGGTCTCTAAGACATGCTTTAGGTATCTGATGGAAGATCATGGTTGAAAACCCATCCATGAATCACCCCTTTGTATTGATAATATCAATCAGATCTTGTGTTATACTGACTTCTAAAACATGAAATGTATCTGTATTCAAATTTGGATATGGTTTTCTATTATATTATCTGGCTCATGAATTGTCTATGCTTATAATGTGTTTATTTCTGACATGTTTAATATTCATACACGATTGACAGGAAAATCAACCATTCTCAGAATGCTATTCAGATTTTTTGATCCCCATTCTGGAAGTGTAAGAAATGAATCTAATCTATATTTGGTTAAAGCTATATTTCCATGCTATATATGACATTTGATGTTTTCTGTTCTATTTGAATTGATAGACACTAGATTTTTATACATCTGTCCTATATGGCTCTAAAGATGTGTATATTAGAATTTGGGTTGGGCCTAACACAATCCTACAAAACCGGCTTGTAGGGTGAGGACTACCCACCACTCTCAAGCCCAGGGCTAGACATCTGGAGCTTGATCCAAATGACCCGATATCGGTGACCTGATAGCATGTGACCCAGCATATCTTGGATAGGATCTGATACCATATTAGAATTTGGGTTGGGCCTAATACAACCCTACAAAACCGGCTTGTAGCGTGAGGACTACCCGCCCTATAAGCACATTTCAGGCCATATTTCATCCAATGTAGGACTCTTAATGGTGTACATGAGTTATGTTTTGCATGTAGAGTGTCTTATATCATTATTGCTTATACTAGAGTCCAACACCATGATTTGTTACATGTGATTGACTCTGCTGAATGACTAGTTTAAAGCTTGGTCGTTACCTTTTATATTTGAAGTGGACTTTGCTTCTCTCACATTCTCATTCACAACTTGTTTTCTACAGATAAAGATAGACGATCAAGATATTCGAGACGTAACCCTTGAGAGTTTACGAAAGTCTATTGGTGTTGTTCCACAAGATACTGTAAGTTAACAAAGCATCTATCTCTTGAATCACGTATTGTTGCCCTTGCAAGTTGTGAAACCTGAGTGATTATGTGCAGGTACTTTTCAATGATACAATATTCCATAACATTCACTATGGTCGGCTTTCAGCAGCAGAAGAGGAGGTAACTTTTGTTGTGCCATACCTTTGCTTGCTTCTTCACTTTACAAATTTCCTTTGTTAGGTTCCAACTTGTTCTTAGCTGACTATTTACTGTATGCTTACAGGTCTATGAAGCCGCCCGGAAAGCAGCAATCCATGACACTATCATGAGTTTTCCTGAGAAATACTCCACTGTTGTGGGAGAGCGAGGGCTAAAGGTGATGAAACCACTATTTATTTTGGATAATGTTTTTCAGTGTTGAGCTTTTATGATATTTTGTTTAGGGTACATATGGTTTTGTTATTGTAAATCTCAAGAGTGGCACCCATAGTAAAGATGATGTATATAAGAGAAAATCCAACATTATTTTCATATATGATAACTGATCTAAAATATGCAATTTTATTGTCATGTCATTGGTGTGATGATTATAGTTTGCTATAGTTTTACTTGATATGGACAAGCACTTGGAGTATTCTCCCTTAATATTTAGCTATCAATGGGGAAGAACCAAGCCACTGAAACGCTCCACCGAGTATTCCATAGTACTCAATGTGGGCACCCCTTGACACCCAAGTCCCTTTTGACATGCATGTGGGGAAAGAAAGGGACACAGACCTCACATTACTGTTGGGTCTCCTCCTCCCTTATATAATACTGTAAATAAAATTTTATGACGCCAATCTCTCAAACTCTCAGTCTGGTTTTTTTTACAGTTAAGTGGTGGTGAGAAGCAACGTGTTGCCCTTGCTCGGGCATTCTTAAAAGCACCTGCAATACTGTAAGTATTCTGATCGTATATATATATATATATATATATATATATATATATATATATATATATATATATATATATATATATATATATATATATATATATATATATATATATATATACACCGGGGCACATTTTTTTGTTGTGTATTTTTTGATTTACTTGGGTCTTGCGCAACTTGAATGATGGCAGATCAATAAAGAACTTTACGGACTGATCACAGATGTGATATTTGGCTTTTTCATCTTATAGACTGAATCCTTTCTTACCTATTGATAATGATGATTGGACTACTTTTTTCATCCAAAAGGCTATTTACTTATTACAAAATGTATTGGATGTGTATTGATTGGTGGCCAAATTTCTCCTATTTTCTTCGTTTTTAAGATGGTATCATAGCCTCTGACGGTACACTTGTGTCCTATTGGGTATACTTATCAGGACAATAGGACAGAATGTGATAAACTTATTGGGGAGGTTTATTTATCTGTCTAATAAATATCTAACATATGATTTTTGTCAATTGAAACACCACTGCCACCAAGTTTTTTTTTCTTCCATCGTGTAGGATCAGCTATATGAATCAATTGATATCATTAAGATACGTCACATGTGGCTTCCAAATACAGACCATTTTCCTCTAAATCGGCCGACCTACGGTTTTTCTTGATTTCCCTCTTCCTCTGACTATAGGATTATCCTTTATCTTATCTAACCGGTGCTTCTGTATGCCAAATCGGCACATGCCCAAACCACCTATGTTGAGACTCTACCATATTTTCTGTGGTTGTGGGCCTTGTGGCTAGCCCAACTCTGTCTCTAATTGAATTTATAATCCTTGTCTTCTCTTGCCACTCATCCAATGTAATATTCTCATCTATGGGACATTATTTATTTTCTTATTTTTTACTTCATAACATTGAATGTCTTATAGTTATACAGAAATTGTTATTTAAACATGAGCGGTGCTTTCCTTTTTTTTCAGATTACAAGTGTTTGTGTTACCATTGTGATGGAGTAGTCATTTTTACAAATTTGATACCCGTGCATACACACACTTATTAGTTCAATTTCTTTTTACTGCTGTGTCTTGCTCGTAGGTTGTGTGATGAAGCTACAAGTGCTCTTGACAGCACAACAGAAGCAGAGATTTTGAGTGCATTGAAGTCATTATCAAACAATCGAACTTCCATATTCATTGCTCACAGGCTCACCACTGCGATGCAGTGTGATAAGGTAAGCTCTCTATCTAAAATTAACATCCTTTAGCAGTTCTGATTTTTGTAGACTATATAAGAATGTATAGCTGTTACCTAAAAAATGTATGGTATTTATTATATATTTTTAGAAGAGAGGAGTTTGTGCAAATTATTCTAGAACCTATTGAACTGATTTTATTTCAATTTGTAATCTATATGTTGGACCCATCTTCACTGTAAGGCAAGACCCCATAAAAAATTTCATCTTAGAACAATAGATTTATGATAAAATGTTCTACTTAATTCAGTTGTCCATCCTTGTTATATATATATATATATATATATATATATATATATATATATATATATTCCCTTATGCCATTGCATTACTTATATCAAAAGATATATTTTTTTTTTTTGGCAATATTTAGATCATTGTTTTGGAAAATGGAAAGGTGGTTGAGCATGGACCACATGAAGTGCTCTTAGCAAATGCAGGAAGATATGCACAGCTTTGGGGACAGCAAAATAATACTATTGATGCAATTGACTCGGCCACCAAATTGGGAACATAAAGATTATAGAAACCATCTTCCTTTATCGACTCAAGATGGGAAGAAATGCATTGCACAATGTTAATGGTACATGTATTAAGTCCATTTTGAAGCTCAGCGGCGCAGTGTCAGTCATAAGATCTCTTCAGCAGGAGTATCACATTCCTTATTGTTACGTAGTGCAGCAGGGTCATCGATTCACTATAATGGTGAATTTGAAAAATTAATACATAATTTATTAGTGTTCAAAAGAACTCATCAGTGTTAGATAAATGAAGTTGGATCGGCTTTCTGTAGACAGCAAAATTTTGTATGATATGTAGATTATAAATCGTATTATTGCACATTCTAAGCACTTCTAAATAACAAGAAGCGCTTACTTGTATATGGAGTGCTAGACTGACCATGTACCTGCTTATTTTGCAGCTGACTTATTTTTTACATTTTTTGAGTGGATTGATTCAGTAATCTTATTCCAGAAAAAGATAGACTGTTCTCTTTCTTCTTGAAGCAGTGATTCTTTTGAAAACACATTTCAGTAGATTTGATTCTCAAGCGATATTAGAAATATCTATCCAGATTGGTTGTTATTTTTTCCCATTTTCGACTCAAAGAAGCTCGAGACATTTCAGTGATAATGAAAGAAATACCATCAATAATGTAATTAAAAGTGTTATGAAGAGCTTAAGAGAAAGATGTTATAGTTAGAATAGAAAGTGAGCACTACTAGTTGACTGTCTAGCAAAACCTTGATAGTTATTGTAATGATTTACAATCATGTAATCGAGATCCATATTTAGTGTAATGTGATTTAGCCTACATAATCGATTACTTACTTACAATCCATTTCCAAAATAACATGTAATAATCCCATAAAAACAAACCTTTGAATTGAAGTTCTTGAAAGAGTTCCTAAACTTTACCCTCATGAATTTTATTTCTCATGTAGTGTTAATTATTTAATTGTAATGTTTTACGGTTAATAATTTTAAAAATAAATAATGATGTGGATAATACTTTTTTTTTTATAAAGTTGGATAATATACACTCATCTTAAAAATTGGGTGGAGTGGTGGTGAAAAAGCGTTAAACTTTTTTAAAGTAAAAAAAAAAAGGGTTGGTATTTTTTACAAATAATTTTGAAGTTAACGTTGAATGAAGTTAGAGGAAATAGTTATCTTGTTTGCCTTTGAAAGAGAGAAGTTTGTGTGGTGTTTGAAATGGATACATGTGTGTCATGTGTGGGGTGGGTGAATGCTTTGACTTGAATAATGATAAAATAATCACATGTAAAACTCCTCTGTAGCAGCAAAATGTTTGAATGAACCTCAGATAAAGCATCTCTTTCTCCAATATTCCCTGAAGAAAAATGATTGCCGCTGCTTCAAGGTACGCCGTTCCCACCACTTCCGGCAGTGGCAATCGTGTCCGGTCGCTTTTAACTGCTTCCTGTATCACCACTGGCCACTCAATTCCCACCAGAATCGGTTACCGTTACAGTCACGGTAACAGAATCAGTTTCAATAACCGTCAACTCAAACCATGTCCAATTTCAATTTTCTCTATAAAATGCTTTCTCTCCAATTCATCATCATCATCATCATCCTCAAATAGTAGAGCTTCGTTTTCAACTGATGATGGAAGTCTCAAGAATCAAAAAACTGCATCTACCATCACTAAATCACCTCCAGGTGGTGGTCAAATTGCTGATATCAAGATCCTTAAATCCCTTATTAGTTACCTTTGGATGAAAGATAATCTTGAATTTCAGCTTCGGGTTGTTGCTGCAACTTTTTTACTTGTTGGAGCTAAGGTTAGTTATATCATTAGTATTCAAGTCCCTAATCTGTGATTGCTATATATATATACTCCCTCCGGTCTCAAATGTAAGAAACTTTTCACTTTAAGTGAAAAGTTTCTTACATTTGAGACCGGAGGGAGTGTGTGTGTGTGGTTGACTACCAAGTTAGCTTCTAGGATGAGATCCATGACCATTTAAAAGTTACTACTCCGGTCTCAAATATAAACAAAAATAAAGTCAACTTTGTTTGATTTTATTATTTTCTTTGCTTGTATTTGAGACCGGAGGAGGAGAGTACTTACTTAGGGGCCTTTGGTGAAAAGATTAATTACATATTGCAGAGAGAGTGAGAGGAACTATGCTTGTGCTCTATGTATAAACATTTGATTTTTATTTTTTATATTTTTTATGGGAGATTATGAAAAAGTAAAGTAGTAAATATCCAATTTGGTCTCTGAAATTATAGGCTTGTACCGATCTAGTCCTTTATACTAACAATATTCTAAAATGATCTCTGTAATTGCAAAATATTAGTAAAATTCATCCGTCTATTGGTATTTATAAGGATTATAATGACATTATGTTGGTATTGACTTCTGGCATGTGTCATCCACACGCCAGCCTCTAGCCACCCGTTTTTGCCGCCACCCACCGCTTGTTCGTATGACTTGCCTCCCATGTTTTGCTGAGACCACTTAAAGCATGTGGGTCCTACGGACAATATCATCTACATAACCTTCTGCCTCAGGGGAGTATGGTCTCGTATGCAAGTTACAAAAAGACATTGTATGGTCGAAAACAATCACCTCGAGCTTGGTTCGGAAAGTTCAACAAGGATATTAAAAAATTTGGCATGATTCGTTGTGAAGCAAATCATTCTGTATTCTTTAGACGTACCTAAAGCAACACTTATTCAACCTCTTTCTTACCAAAGATTTCGGTCTGTTTTGTTATTTTCTTGGGATTTAAGTTGCTCAGTCTCATGAAGACATTGCTATTTCTCGGAGAAAACATGTTCTTGATATCTTGAAAGAGAAGGATTCTTGATTGTAAACCAGTTGGTTGATACTTCTATAGAACCTAATGTGAAGCTTCTACATAATCAAGAAGAGCTATTTCCTAACCTAGGCATATAGATGAGGTTAGTTGGGAAACAGAATTATCTTACTTTGACAAGACCATATATTTCGTATTCTGTTAGTGTTGTGAATCTATTTCTAAACTCACCTTGTGATGGTAATTGGAATGACGTGGTTCGGATCTTTACGTATATTAAAAGGTCACTTGGGAAATGACTTGTTTATTACGACAGAGGCTATACCAATATTGTTGGATATTCAAATGCAGATTGGGAAGATGATGTTAATGACAGAAGATCAACATCAAGTTATTGTATTTTGATTGGAGGAAACTTAATCTCATGGAAAAGTAGCGTGCTATGTCCTACACTACCTGTGAACTTTTATGGTTGAATCATTTATTACAAGAGTTGAAATTTTATGAGCTAGGCCCTATGGAACTTATGTTTGATAATGAATCGACATTTTATCTTTCTACAAATCCTGTTTTTCAAGAGAGGATTTAAGACATAGAAGTTGATTTCACTTTATCACAAAGAAGATCCTTTCTGACATCATTAAAACCTCTTCAATGAGCTCAAATAATCAGTTAGCCGATATCTTCACCAAACCTCTACGTGGACCTCAGGTAATTATATATGTAACAAACTGGATGCATGCTCCAGCTTGTGGGGGAGTGTTGATTACTCTCTATTATAGTTGACAAAGTAATTTTCTATTTTTCCTTTTTTGGGAGATTCTCTCTTGTATATAAATTGGCACAACATCATTGTGAAATACAAGTTGATTATTCTAAATTATTCACCTCGATCATTTTGGAAAATTGATAACGTGGAAAACTAAATTGATACGGTCCTATATAATTTCAGGGACCAAATTGTATATTTACTCTAAAAAACTTGAAAACATTTTATGTGCATATCACCAGCTACTTTTCTAGCTCTTTTGAACAATTACACAAGTACTTATGCCATGATAAGATAAGCACATATTAGCTCTTCCAGACGCCCTCTTATTTATTGTGTTGTGGTGAACTATTTAACATTCTGTTGTGGATTATTGACTATTGTTGTTGGTAATGGATATTTGCTGCTAAGTCACTTGTGATGGTTCGTGCTCTATTTTTGTCTTTCAGGTTTTGAATGTTCAGGTCCCTTTCTTATTCAAGCTTGGAGTTGATTGGTTGAATACTGCCACGGGCAATGCTAGTGTTGTTGCTTCGAATCCTACTATGATGGCACTTTTTGCTACCCCCATGGCAGTGTTGATTGGATATGGGATTGCACGTTCTGGAGCTTCTGCTTTCAATGGTATTTATAAATGAAATGGTTAATATACTTCTTTTGTTTTGTCTACCTATCTGAAACCCAACTCATGAGTTAATGTGTCTAACTTGAGGAACTGTAGCTAGCAAAGCCTCAGATAGCTCATGAGCTCGTGGCTCATCGCCACCCTAGTTGTGATTCTCCTCCATTAGATATTGGCATTCCAATATTGATGTAGATGCTTTTATGTTTCTTTTGAGAAGAGCCTTGGTTTTTCAAGATTCATTATGTTGACTTCTATTTAAATGATTCAACTGATTGTGGCAGAACTGCGGAATGCTTTGTTTTCTAAGGTAGCACTACGGACAATTCGTTTAGTTTCAAGGAAGGTATGCTACTTTGATGAGTTTGATTCATCTGATATGTAAAAGTATTTTCGGTAAATTTGTTTGTATCAATACATTACGCAATATTTATTTTTTATTATATGAACAGTTCTGGTGTATCTTCCACCTATTTTTCATAATCACAGAATAGTTGGTTGTATGATGTCACGGTAATCAATTTATGTTAGTATTTGACTGTTGCAGGTCTTTTCACATTTGCATGACCTTGACCTTCGATATCATCTAAGGTATGGCTTATGCCATGAAGAAATGGCTAATCTGTCTCTATATCTACATACACATGTTTGTGAATGAATGATCAAGAAAACTAAGAAAAGAAAGGTGTGATTATGCAAGTAAATAACGAAATACTGAAAAAAAAAGGATAGCATACCAGAGAAGAGAGATTTCTTTGCCCAGTAGATAATATTCTCCTCCATTTATGCTTCTTTTCTGCATTGCGTTGTCTATTGTTTCATTGTGTATGCCTCTCACCTAGCTTTTTTCTTTTTAGTCGAGAAACTGGTGCATTAAGTCGAACAATTGATCGTGGTAGCGGAGCAATAAATTTTATTCTCTCCTCTACGTTGTTCAACATAGTACCTACCATATTAGAGGTATGCCTCAGTTTTCTTTTCTTGTTGCTTAGTTGAGTCATGCTTTCAACTAGTGTAGATCATTTAGGATCACGGAGCATATTTAGCGGGAATTGTATCTTAATTTTGACTTCCTGGTGTCTATGTTTTCATTAACAATTTTTGTAAATTACTTTATCAACTTCAACAGTTTTAACACATATCGATCCAGATATCTATGGTATCAGGTATACTGGCCTACAAATATGGAGCACCTTTTGCGTGGATTACTTCCCTGTCAGTTGCTGCATATATTGGTTTTACACTTTCTATCACACAGGTATCATGCCTTGAACTGATCTAAACATGAAAATGTGTTTGGTGCTCTTTTGTTTTCGTTTTTGGTCTTGTCAGATACATTACTGGCATTGTGACACCTTTGTACTTCATTTGACTTTTTGTATTTTTAGTTCTCAGTATGTTTGTAATTAGCCAACTGCATTGGCAGGGAAAATGGATTTTTGAAAAGTTCTTTACTCTTATATTCTCTGCCTTTTCAGTGGAGGACTAAATTCAGGAAAGCCATGAATAAGGCTGATAATGACGCTAGTACTAGGGCTATTGATTCACTTATTAATTATGAGGTCAGCATTTCATATACTAATACCAACACTTTAATTGATTTATGCTGTTTTTATCTTCAATTTGGTTATCGCTATGGGATTAATTTTTTTTCTTTCTTTTATTGTATTACAGACGGTCAAATATTTCAATAATGAAGTTCACGAAACTGATCATTATGACATGTACCTAAAGAGTAAGTAATTGGTTCTTTGGTCAAAAGAGATCGAGTTCTTTAGCAACTTTTAAAAAATCTTGGCAGTGTCGTTATTGGAGAAAACTTACCAAATCCCCACACTGAGTTGATGTATGACCTAAATAAAGCTTAAGAAATCTTCAGCTTAGAAAACTCATCCTTTTTTTTTTGCAGGGTATGAGGATGCTGCCCAGAAAAGCGAACAGAGTCTTGCTTTGTTGAACTTTGGTCAAACCGCTATATTTAGTACTGCTCTTTCAACAGCAATGGTTTTGTGTTCTCATGGGATCATGAATGGCAGAATGACTGTTGGTGATTTGGTAAAATTTCATCAAATTAAATTCCATGTCGAGGATAGCTTTTCTTCGTTGAAGTTTTTATTAGCTCTTTAATGCATGTGTTTTGCTATTATATTGAGGATCACTTATCCTCCGGTGATTTTTGTGAATTTTGTGATTAGTTCCTTTTTGATTTAATGTATTTGTTGTTTTGTTTATATACAATAAAGTAAAATACAAAAATTCTGTCCATATTTAATAATCATGACCTGGATTATAATCTAACTCAATATGCAGGTGATGGTAAATGGGCTTCTCTTCCAACTATCTCTTCCACTCTATTTCCTCGGTGGTGTTTATCGTGCAACTATACAAAGCCTAATCGACATGAAAGCCATGTTTCAGTTACTTGAGGTATCCTCCACATTAAACTTTAAAAAGTTATTTCTCTTAAAATTCTAAATGTGTATGCTTATGGAGTTTTCTTTCTTTCACCTGAGTATGCACTTGTGTGTGTGAACATGGTATACATATATTATTAAATGTAAGTGTTAGCCGTTAGGTAGTTCCACCCAATTATTTGCTACTCGATTTTTTCGTTAATCGGAATTTTGAAATAATTAGTTTGGATTAGAGGGCTAGGTTGTAATATATGTTCATAGGAGGAAGGGATTAGAGGGAGTGGTCTCGTCATTTTGGAGATAATTATGGCCTTGGGGATAGGGAACTGCAGACTTTCGAAGTTCTTCAAGTTTGTCGGAAACAAATACCAGATTTCTCACAATGCTAGTATCTGAGCTTCCATCATAGGAATTCTTCATGGTACACACATAAAGTCAAGAATGGAGTTGACTGGATAGTTGGCCGAAAACTATGTAGTCAGAGAAAATCAAGGATCGAAGTGATTGACTACCTTGGCTGAAGATTCAAAAGAGAAAAGATCGAGAACAGTGCAGACAAAAGAAGACAGACAACTTTCTTAAAATTTGAGTTAGACCTAATTCAACCACAAAAACAAACTCATGTAGTAATGACTGTCAAAGCCTTGTAAGAACTGCTTTTGCTATGTCTCTAGTCAATGTGGGATCTCAACTCTACTCCTCATTTGTAGGGCCACATTTGGAGCAGGGACAAATGTCGGTGGAAATGGAATAACGAAGATCACAACACATTGTCTCACACCTAGGATTGGACGTTTAGAGTGCAGTCATACGTGAGCTACCCACTAATAGATTTGTTTGATCTATGGTAGGCTTTCATATCATTTCAAAATTTGGAATGGGAACTTAACCCCAAAAGCATCCTAAAATATGTGAGGATTGCCAAAGCCTTATAAGGACTACTTTGGTCATATATACTTTAATGTGGGATCTCAACATAGCCGCCCTTCACGCCTAGGATGACATCTAAAGCATGGACAGAAGCATAATGGAGGCTAATGTGAAATAATGAGGTGCCGCAAAACCTAGGAAATTGGTTGAGTGAGAGTAACACTTTATGAAGATGGAGTGTACTATACAAGGGAACCAAATTCAATCTAAAAAATGAGTGTATTAAGGAGAATTTTCATGTATGTCTCTTATTTGAAAATCCCTTTTTATCAATAGGCAGAATATCATTCATTGAATTATTTAACTGAATTGGTCCTTTTTCTTCCAAGTTTATATGTTCAATATATTAATTAGTTGGTTTAGTTCTTTCTACTAGTGATGATATTTCTACTTTCTAATGAGCTTCCGGGAGTACTTTCATAGAGATACTTTCTCTATCACTATGTTCATGATGCAAATTCTCAGAAATTAAGGAATATTATTCACTGTTATTTCTGATACACACCTATGTTAGAATTGTACAAAGACAGCCTAGGTAGAAAAGGAAACATGCTGATTTTGGATCCCATGACATTTGGGGTTTCCTAGGCTGGAATCAGTTATCAAAGGTGTCAATTTTATGACGGGATCTGTTACCGAGTATATAATATTTTCTAATATAGACTGCAGTCTGACCTGTGTCAGATTACAATTTTCCTCAAATTTTGGCCTTCATTTATTCGAATAGATGCTGTGTATGTGATCATATTTACTGGTAATTGTCATTTCCTGCATCACTTTGAGATATTGCATGCCATTCCTAATATTGTGACAGGAAAAAGCAGACATTAAGGATAAAGAAAATGCAAAGCCTCTAAGGTTTAATGGGGGAAAAATCCAATTTGAGAATGTACATTTTAGGTTTGTGATTATCCCTTTACTCCATAATAATGCCACCATTCCTTTAGTTTACTTTTGGCCATCAAATAGGATCTGTTTGATTTGCTTAAAAATTTGGTACTTGAAAAAGGACAAATTTTTTGTTTCATGTTTAATTTTAAGATTGTTATGAGACAGTTTGAATCTAGATATGAGATACTATTATAATTTTGCTACTCCAACGAACTATGAGACAACTTCTTGTCCCAATGTAAACACTACTTAAAATAAAAAAATATACTGTTTTAAAATATTCAACAGTCATATCAAACCAAATTCTTAATTCGCAATCTTTATGTTTTTTCTTCTCTCCTTATCTAAAAAACTCCATATTTTCAATAAGAATTAACTTAAATATGATAGTTATGAATTGAGTTTATGTAATTACGGCACTTAAGGTAAGGTAACTGTTATCCTTGTATTTATATTTATGTACTCTATATAATATTCGCTAGGTCTGTACGTAGTTCAAACACACAAATTCACTTGTGCTTCCTCGTTTTCTTACTTCGCAACTGGTCAAATAGACATGTTGAATTAACACGCAAATTCGCTAGCTGCCTTATAATACAAATATAACTGTTCTACACATGTTGAAGTTGATACTTTCAACAATTCATTTCCTAATAGACATGGAAATTTGTATTTGATAAAATGTTATTTGCTATATTAAAAAGCTAACAGCTGATCAAATATAACTTTGTGTTTTGACTAATATTTTTGTGATTATAAATTGATTCATACTTCAGTTACCTCACAGAGAGAAAGATACTAGATGGAATATCACTAGTTGTGCCAGCTGGTAAAAGTGTTGCAATTGTTGGGACTAGTGGAAGTGGTAAGCATCACCATGATGAAATTTCTTACTTGCAAAGCTGTTGTTCGAAACTTTTTTCCGCTGCCTATGGTCGGAATTTTTTTTGTTCCGTGGCTATATTTTTACCCTTTTAGCCACCCCAATCACAAACAAAGTTGCGCCACTGTTTCCCTTTATTTTTCATTAGAATTTTTTTGAGGCTTTCATTATTGTTTCACCTTTTCTTGGTAACTTCGTTGAATAATGGATATTGCCATTGTGACTGCTAAGACACGGACTAGATATCTGATGGAAGATCATGGATGAAAATCCATCCATGTATTATGCTTTTGCATTGAAGTTTAATATTTATCAGATCTTGTGTAAGATACTGACTTCTAAAACATGAAATGTATCGGTATTCAAATTTGGATATGGTTTTCTGTTTTATTTTCTGGCTTGTGAATAGTCTATGCTACTATTGTGCTTATTTCTGACATTTCATATTCATACATGATTGACAGGAAAATCAACCCTTCTCAGAATGCTATTCAGATTTTTTGATCCCCATTCTGGAAGTGTAAGAAATGATATACTTTATTAAGCTTAAGCTATATTGCCATGCTATATATGACATTTGATGTTTACTGTCCTATTTGGATCGATGGTCATTAGATTTTATACATCTGTACTATATGGCTCTATAGATGTGTGCATCAGTAATTTTTTTTGCAAGTAGAGTGTCTTAAATCATTATGGCTAATACTAGAGTCCAACGCCGTGGTTTGATACATGTAATTGACTTTGCTGAATGACTAGTTTAAAGATTGGTAGTTGCCTTTTATATTTAAGGTGCTCTTTGCTTCTCTCAAATTCTCATTTGCAACTTGCACTCTATAGATAAAGATAGATGATCAAGATATTCGGGATGTATCCCTTGAGAGTTTACGGAAGTCTATTGGTGTTGTTCCACAAGATACTGTAAGTAAACAAAGCATCTATTTCTTGAATAACATATTTCTGCCCTTGCTAGGTCTTGCAAATTGTGAAACCTGAGTGATTATGTGTAGGTACTTTTCAATGATACGATATTTCATAACATTCACTATGGCCGGCTTTCAGCAACAGAAGAGGAGGTACCTTTTGTACTGCTATACATTTGTTTGCTTCTTCACTTTACAAATTTCCTTTGTTAGGTTCCAACATGTTCTTAGCTTATTAATTATTTTATGCTTACAGGTCTATGAAGCCGCCCGGAAAGCAGCAATCCATGACACTATCACGAGTTTTCCTGAAAAATACTCCACTGTTGTGGGAGAACGAGGGCTAAAGGTGATGATACCACTATTTATCGTGCTTTGATGATACCATATATGCAATTTTATTGGCATGCCATTGGTGTGATGATTGTAGTTTGAACAGTTGTAACTTGATATGGACAAACACTTGGAGAATCCTCTCTTAAAATTTAGCTATCAATGGGTAAGGACCAAACCACATAAATTCTCCACCGAGTATTCCATACTATTCGGTGTGGGACGTTGCCACTCCTTGACACCCAAGTCCTTATCAACATGTTTGTGGGGAAAGAAAGGAACACAAACCTCTGGGTCCCCTCCTCCCTAATGTAATACTGTAAATAAAATTTTATGACGACAATCTCTCAAATTTTCACGGACTATGCTTTTTTTAACAGTTAAGTGGTGGTGAGAAACAACGTGTTTCCCTTGCTCGAGCATTCTTAAAATCACCTGCAATACTGTAAGTATTCTGATCATATATATTCTGGGGCACATTTTTGTGTCGCGCTTTCCTATTTTAGATTAGAAGTGTGTGTTACCATTTTGATAGAGGAGTCATTTTTTGAAGTTGATATCCATACACTCGCTTGTTTCATTAGTCCATTTTCTTTTAACTGCCGTGTCTTGCTCGTAGGTTGTGTGATGAAGCCACAAGTGCTCTTGACAGCACAACAGAAGCAGAGATTTTAAGTGCATTGAAGTCAGTATCAACGAATCGAACTTCCATTTTCATTGCTCACAGGCTCACCACTGCAATGCAGTGTGATGAGGTAAGCTCTCTCTATCTAGATTAACATCCTTTAACAGTTCTCAATTTTGTTGACTCTATACCAGTGTTTAGCTGTTTATTTACAAAATTTATGATATTTTTACTACGTATTTTAGTAAAGTTGCATAAATTATTCCAGAACACATATTACTGGTTTTGTTTCGATTAGTAATCTATATGTTGGACCCATCTTCACTGTAAGGCAAGACACCATCATAAAAATTCATCACATAACAATATATTTATGATAAAATGTTCTACTTAGTTCAGATGTCCCTTATGCCATTGCATGACTTGTATCAAAAGATATATTTTTTTGTTTGGCAATATTCAGATCATTGTTTTGGAAAATGGAAAGGTGGTTGAGCATGGACCACATGAAGTGCTCTTAGCAAATGCAGGAAGATATGCACAGCTTTGGGGACAGCAAAATAACACTATTGATGCAATTGATACAGCCATCAAAGTGGGAGCATAAAGATAACAGAAAGTGTATTCCTTGCTCTTCAAGAAAGAGGAAGAACATCGCACAATGTTAATAGCGCGTGTATTTAAGACCATTGTTTCGTGATACAGTGTCAGTTGCAAGATCTCTTCAGCACAAGTTTCACATTCTTTATCATTGGGTTATCACATCAATTTTCTATAAAGGCGAATTTGATAAATTCATACATAATTTATTGGTGTTCAAAGGCACTCATCAGTGTTAGATAAACGAAGTTGAGTCGTCTTTCTGTGGACAGCAAGATTTTGTATTGTTTATATGTAGATTATAAATTGTATTATTGCATATACCAAAGCACTTCTAAATAACAAGAAGTGCTTCCTTGTATATTGAGTGCTAGACTGACCAGTGTATACTGCTTATTTTGCAGCTGATTTTTTACATTATTCATTCCAGAAAAAGATGCATTGTTCTCTTTCCTCGTAAAGAAGTGATTCTAATGAAAAACACATTTCAGTAGATTTGATTCTTATGAATGTTGATGTAAAATGAGATTATATTATTTATATGACAATAAAGAAAACGAGACAAAAAGTTATTAACATTCATGAATCTAGTCTCAACTAGGGTCTATTTGGCAAGGTCAAGAAACGAGTTTATAACTTATTTCACGAGCTTATAATTTAATTTTCCGATACTATTTCAAATAGTGTTTGAACTTATAACTTATCATTTTTATACTATATTTACCCTTGTTGTTTTATCTAAAATTCATTTATATCCTTTATAACTTAATAAAATAAATATGCATTAAATGACAACGTTACTCCAATTATACTTTTCTGGGAACATATGCAATTGTTAAAAAAATAAAATTGGTGGTGTATATATTGTTACGAGTATCTTACTTACTTTAATTTTTTTGTTTTATCAACCAAAAAAAAATTTAGTCTTTTACGATTATCTTTCAATATTACTATACACATAACCATAGTTTTAAAAATCGAACATGTCATCGATCCGACAAGGTCATGGAGTCAAGGGTTCATTGGTTGAACCGCATAAAATCGGATGTTTCGGTTGCATAACTTGGTATCTATAACAAAATTGTGTAAAAATTAAGTCGGCTTGAACCAGTGATCCAGTAACTAAAAAACTACATGAAACATAAAAAATGACAAAAAAAAATATTCAAATTACCATAATTTTACAGGAATCCGAGTTGTTATTGAGAAATGCAAATAGTTAATAGTTATAATGGAAAAGGATTATCTCAAGTTAGATGAGAGTCAGGAGCAATTCAAGTCATTGATTTAGTAGGAGAGAGAATATAAAAATTAGAGAAATTGAAATTAAAAATGAGGATAAATGAGTTTAAAGGTTGAGATCTCTTCATTGTTTAAAAAATAAAAGAAAAACTTGTCTTGGAAATACAAGTCAAACATTTGTAAAAGTTATACTCCCTCCGTTTCAAAATGAGTGTCGTTTTAGGTGTTTACACACATATTAAGAAATGCAATGATTAAAAGAAAGAGAATGATTATTTTACCAAATTATCCTTATTAACTATTGGTTAGTTTTAAAAGTAATACTTTGGAAGTAGTGTGCTGAGTATTAATTGGAGGGTACAATTGAAAAGAAAAAGTTGTTATTGCATTGGAAACTGAAAGTGACATTCATTTTGAAACAAATTTTTTTTGCTAAAGCGACACTCATTTTGAAACGGAGAGAGTACTATATAATTACATTTTTTAGGCAACATCATTCCAACAATGGCTTGGTCCTAAATGATAAGGGACTTAAACCCCTTAAACATGTGGTCAGAAGTTCAATTACGGAGATTACTCGCTGCTAAGTAGAGGTGGAAACTTCATATCAATCTCATGGTTAACAAAAAATAAAAAATAACACCAGAAGTACATCTTAATGGCCATCCAACAGCCTATTAGTTAAAGGGTACGATTAAACAAGAAGACATAACAAATTTCATGGTTTTTAGCCAGCCAAACAAGAACAGATCCAACGAAAATAATCTCAAATTTGGCCTAAACACAAGCAACCAAATTTGAGACTATAAAGTGCAGAAATGTAAACACAAAGTTCAAGTAACAAAATCCAACATCTTTGAAGTTTTTCATAATTCAATAAAACCATATCAAACCTACCTAGATCTTAAGATCCAAATCAAGCTCTTCAATGTCACCTTGTCTACTTGTACTCTCTCCATCTTTCTCTTTTCCTTTTCCTTTCCCTTTCACTTCCTCTTCTGATTGATTCATATTTCCTCTCATTACATTGCTGCTTGAAGGAAAAAACTCTTGAGGAACAGCACCAGATTCTGATGACATAGAATGTTTCAACATAGGAAATGGTCCCATAGGATTCACTAGACCAAGCTTCACTTGCAAGTCACTATAACCATTTATAGGAAAAGTGCTAAAGTGCTCTTGGGCTTGGAATACTCCCTTCTCATTAGTCTGATTGAAGGAAATTATAGATGGACTCGCAAATCCTTGAAAAATTTCATGTTGAGAGGTGAAAGAAATGTTTGGATTAGCCTTTCTTGCATAGTTTGCATCTTCTAATGGAAAAATTCCTATTTGACTTGAACCTGCACCAACACCAACAACATCCTTTGAACTTGAAGCCACATTTTTGTCCACAAATATCGGTATCAAAGCCGAGGTGTTGTGTTGTCTCCCACCACCTAATTGCAAGACACATTTTTCATGTTCAAAAGGCAGTTGCAGAAAAGACAATTTAACATTTGACGAAACCACATCACAGGGACAATCCCTCCAAGTGTGATATGGTTTCAGATAAGCTAGGGTTGGGAATATTACCGTTTGTGTTACTTTCTCTGTTGTCTTGGTAGCTTAAAAGAGAAGTAACGTGAGTCAAGTTTTCTTGCCTAGGAAGAAAACTTCCCGATGCTTGTGCATTAGGTTGAGTGTCGGAAACATTGTTAGAGGCGTATGATGATGAATCGCCCAAACAAAGCATCAAACATTGTTCATTCTCAAGTCTTGTGGCTGCCTCTGCTAAATCTGCTAAAGATGGTCCGACTACTTGAGGAGTGACCCTCGGTTTTGGAACAACTGGAATGATGTTTGTTGTTGGACCTTCGAGTTCTGTGTTAGGAGTGTCATTGTTGTTTTCTGTATTAAGGAAGAATGGAAAAAATAATAGTTACTTACTATAAATCATTTCAATCATCACTACTAGAAACTCTTCAAAAAAAAAAAAATCATCACTACTAGAAAATATTTAATTAACGATAAAATTTATAGACAAAACAAATGAATCTTATCTCCAATTTTGAGTTTTCTAAATGTTAGAGAATGAATTAGAGACAAGTTTCATGAATTTAGATTTTTATCTATCATAAATTTTTAGAATTTAGTAAATATAAGACATTGATTGTTTAGAGAACTCCATTGCTAAGTCTGGCCTAATCAAATTATGGATGACATATGGATAGAACTATGTATTAAGTTTACCATAAATGTATTTCAAACACAAAAAGAGACAAATGGGTTGTATAAAGATACGGTTTCTCCTTTTTAAATACTACCTCCGTCCCTAATTATAGGGCCCTTTTGAAAAAATAACGGGAATTAAGATAGTGGATATTTGTATTAAATATGTTTGTAATTACTATTGTTTTTACAATTTTATCCTTTAAGAGAGAGGGTTGTTTATGTTTTCAACATGTTATTTATTGTTGATTGAAGAAAAAGATGTATAATAAATAGGGGCATGTATGTAAAGAAATAATTAATGTGGTTGGAAATAGCAAAGGGGTCTTATAAAAAGGGACAAAAAAATTTCTCAAAAGGGTCTTATAATTAGGGACGGAGGTAGTAATTTTTCTCTCCTCGAGCCACATCAACAGTTATACATGGTGCATTGTATACGGTGTTTATGTACGGTGTCATTTTTTGCGTGTTTAAATAATAATACAACTCTAAGTTCAAATATGGCATGGATCTCCTACCGCCGCTGCACTGTGTAGTAGCCCTAGGGAATTCAAATCCGTTTAAGTGAGGAGTAAAGTTAGTTACCTAGATGAAGAATGTGACGAAACCTTGCATGGCCTAAGATTGTAGGTGGTTCAACATGAGGTATTCTACTTGATGCTGCTACTGGTGCATTTGAGGGTAAAGATTCCAAATGAAAACGTTGAAGGCTATCAACACTTATATCTTCAAAAACCCTTATTGCAACACTTTGTATGGCTTCAGCCTGTTGTTAGAAATTATGTTGTACAAAATAGTATACATTATTTTAAATGAAGCTTATAAGTAAACTAAAATTCTCAAAATATGGCTTGATATTAATTTGGTCATACCACTTGGTAAGGTCTTGAGTCTTTGTCATTAGCATACATAGCGTTGAAGCACATTAGATACACATCAAACTACACATCATTCAAAGAGATGAACATTCAGTTGAAAGTATTTTACAAATCAATATTAATGAGAATGGTCAGAAATATGTATGATACATATTTATTGGAAGTAGGTCCCAATAAATATGTAATACTATATTATAAGGAATTGCAAATATATTAATTTGTTAATTAACCTTGAAGGCTTCCAAGCTTATATAACGTTCCTCGTTGATTTTGGCCCTTATTCCTGCAAAATCCAATGGTGTATTGGCATCCGTGTAATAATCCTCTATCCCCTGTCAAAAAAATAATACATCTACCTTTAAAATTTAAAAAAAATTTAACATTATTAACAAAGTACCATAATCAAATAACAAGAAATAATCCAAAAGGAAAAAAAACTTACATTAGGATTAATAACAGGTTTAGCAAATAACTCATCTGGGTCATTCCTACATGTTTAAAACCAATCAATAAATATATATTTTGGAAAAATCTTATAAGATTTTTTTTTTTTTTACTCACTAACTTTCTTACATAAAAAAAGAAATAATAATGATATATTGATCATATAGTTTTCACCTTTGGAGGACATCAAGGACTGATTCAAGTATGTGCTTTTCGGGCATAACATATGACACTGCATGATACAACTTCTCTACATTAGGGGTCACTAATACATTGATTAGTCACCAATAATTACCAACCAAAAGAAATGGAAATTATGTGAAAAGTGTACAATTTATGTGAGATAATTAATTAACTAAGTTTACCATGTGTTTGTGAAGTACTTCCACTCTGAGGGTAGTATTGTCCGTCCTGCGTGAGCTTTAGGATATGAAAGAGAATGTCAATAGACAAATAAAATATAAAGAGTGTATGTTTATATTTTTTTTTTTTTTGAGGAAATGTTTATATTTTTTTTTTTTTGAGGAAATGTTTATATTTTATTATTCAATCGTAAACTAGATTTGAGACTCCACCCTATCATGAGAAGGGTGCAAATACAAATATTTCAACTTAAGAATCTTACTTGAGCTCATTTTTCTTCATATTTGTTAGGAAAGATAAATAGTTTTGGACTAATATTTTTAGTTTTATGAAAGAATTACAGATTGTAAAATGGTCCAATTTGTCCTCTTAATTTTTAAAATAAAAAATTAGTTCAAAAAATAAAGATTGCAAACCAATTTTAGTCATTTTTGTTGATCAGTTCAATCAAATTTGATGAAATTAGAGTATGTTTGGATTTTTTTTTTTTTTTGCAAGAGAGTATGTTTGGATGATGTAATTGAAAATTTTAAAGAATTGATAATTCTAAGCAAATCAAATTATTCAATTAAATTATCTTCATTTCTAAATATTTTTGTTCAGATAGGTCTATAGATAAAGTCATTGTTAAGATTCTTAGGCTAACGAAAGGGAATGGGTAAAATGGTAAGTAAGATGGAACTTTTTTTTTTTTTAAAGGTTTTTGAAAATGAAAATATATACTCTTCTTTTTATAATAAGTGACCATTTTGCATATTTCACACAAATTAAAAAAATGTATAAATAAAAGAGAGAAATTGCTTTTATAAAGTATCATTATTAAGTATTGGTTTATTTACCATCATAAATGTAAAATGAAATAGAGGAGTGCTAGCGGCAATCGCTTAGACACTCTCTTAGTGATACTCGCTCATCAATAGGTACACGTCATCTGTTTTTGTTAAACTATTACCGGATAACCTGTTGAGGCAGTTTCTAAAATTTTGACTTCATTCTTGAAAACCCATAAGCAACGCAAGGGTTTGCAAATGTCCTTTCTTCTTCTAACACCTCTTCTATATCCCAGTTCAACCATTGTGGTGTCATGACAAAACTTAAAATCAAAAGAGTTTTCACGGGGGTATACTATGAAGGAAAAGGGGATTACGACAGGTTCATAGTATTGTGATGGTGCTGAGTTTTTTGTTTTGTTTCCTTTACAAATTTGGTCAAAATTAAGTTTTTTTTTTTTAATTACCATGAATTATAAGATGTTCTGAAACTAGAAAACATTTGAGCTCTTCTCTTCATTGATGTCAAAAATAATAAAAGAAAGGACATTCATAATGAAAAAGATTTGCTTTCATTGAGAGTATTATACCGTTTTGCAGGGGAAAAAGGTGAGGTTGGTGGGTTTGGGATTGCTGATAGATAATGGTATAGCTGGCGGTTTGCGGTTGATATAGAGAGAGAAAGAATGCGATGATAGGAAAATATGGTGGCATCAGTTAAAAAAAGAAAAAAGAAAAAGAAAGGGATAGCCGGTTGCCAATTACAAATCTAAAAAAGAGGGTGACGTGGGCGTATAATTGGGAGAGTGTTTAATAGAGAGTAGCTAAGCGGTTGACGCTAGCATTGCTCTAGATTGAATTATGAGTGTGGTAATTGTAGTATTAATTAGAAAGTGGAATTGAAAAATGTTATTAATATTGCATTGGAAATTGAAATAGATAATTTATTTTTGGTCAATTTTTTTTATCTAAATGGATCACTCATTTTAGGCAAGTTTTCACTCATTAATGGGTATTTTTAAACACGTTTTTTCTTAGCTGTTAAAATTCAAATGAGTTAGTAATTTTTTTTTTGTCAAGTAGCCTAGTGGCTACGTGGGGTGTCCGGGGTTCGAACCCCGACCCCTGCATATAAATGCATTATCCCTTACCAAATGAGCTAAGCTCATGGGGACAAGTTAGTAAATTTTTAACCCTCCCTATAATAAAAAACATATAAATTCAAAGGAGTCACATTAAATTATGTGAATTTCACATAAATTTATGAGTGAACTCAAATTTTGTGAATTTTACAAATGAGTTGAACTCAATTTTTTTTATTTTTGTGTAAGTTTTTCTTTTGAAGGCAAGTTTCCAATAGCTATGATTATTTTCGTTATCTATAAAAAAATATAGTTCATTGTGTTAACATTCACGTATGATAAAGACAAGAATGAGAGTAATAACCTGAATTGAAGGCGTCATTTGCAGATGAGCTGAGCTGTAATTGGAGTCTCTTTTTCTTTTTGATTCCTCATTTTCCTTTTTTTCCTCAAAAGATATGATTCTTTGACTCCTCCTCCTTTTTTCTTGTTGCTTTCTTTCATCTCCAAACTCCTCTATTGTTTTTGTTCCTTCTGTCCCTGATATAAATGTATATAGACAATTTAACACACCTCATTGGAATACGTATTCTATATAACACATATATTCAATTTATTACATTATATCTCATAAAAGAAATTAAATTATATTGTAAAATAATGCATAAATCGATAAGTAACTTAAAATTACACTTATTTTGAGAATCAAAGCTACATTAAGATTCATAGCTGTATAAAGATGAAGAAAATTTACCTAAAATTATAAATAAAAATATGATGATTAAACAATCATCGACTCGACCACATAATGAACAGTTCATAACTCAATCAATTAGTAGAATCATCAGCTCGACTACATAATAAATAGTTCATGACTCAATCATTGGGTAGAATCATCAGCTCGACTACATAATAAACAGTTCATGACTCAATCAATTGGTAGAATCATCAGCTCGACTACATAATAAACAGTTCAAGACTCAATCAATTGGTAGAATCATAAGCTCGACTACATAATACACAGTTCATGACTCAATCAATTGGTAGAATCATCAGCTCGACTACTTATAAACATTTCATGACTCAATCAATTGGTGGAATCATCGGCTCGACTACTAAAGTGATTGGTCCAACCAATTTTCATGTTGATTCTCGATCAACTCAGTTGGACTATAACCAAGTTGAGCCGACTTTTACAACACCAATATTTTATATATCTCGCTTGGAACTATATGCATATCGACCGTTAATGCGACCCCACTTAATTAATGTTTGACGCGAAAATAATTATATAAAATTTAACATATGTGAGGTTGTATTCTTGAGATTTGGCGCACACTCATTAATAAAATAGTTTTACCGTTATCTTCGATCTCTTAAATGCGCAACTTTAACAAAAATAATCTAGGCACAATTTTAATGAATAGAGTTGTGTGTGACTATTATCTATATGAAAGACAATCATATGCTTGTTGTGTTTTAGTTTGTCTTTTTTAGATTCAAACTGTCGTTTATAACAATGAAGATAAAATGAGATCAGATAATCAGATCTAGTAGATGAAATGAAAGCAAAAGATTTTTAATAGGAAGAACATTTGAAAAGAGAATTTATTATAAAACAATAACAACATCAAAGTGAATTGTTTGTAAAAAAAACAAAAATCAAAGTGAATTGAGCAACTAAAATTTGTGAAATCACTCACAAAAGATGAATTGATATAACAAAATTCAAAAGTAGTTGATGAAGACATACATACCCATGTGAAGTAGGCAAGATCAGCAAGCTGAATGAATAAACAAGTGAACAAGATAGTGTCAACTATGTATAAGGCACAAAATATATCATTTGAAGAGAGTAAGAAAATGTACCAAGTTTACCACTCAAAATAATGAGAGAACAAGAACCACCTCTTCTCAACAAGTGCAATTTCTCAAGACTAATAAAATTCCTTTACTATTTAATAAACAAAATAATATAAGATTGTAACCTATAATTCCCCTTTTGTGGAATTAAGTGAGATGCCAGATGTGATTACCAAAGATAAGTTCAAATTAACGTATATCAGCCAAAAAAATTAACAAATATTATTTAAATTTTAGTTCTTAATATATATGTAAAGAACGTTACCTTAATTTGGCATGAATATAATGAGTTTGTTGCTGTCATTATGGATACGACAAAAATTCCTTCACATATTCCAATATTTTCTTTTAACCATCTTAATCTTAATATCCCAGAAAATACTTGTAAACATAAGATGATTTTTCTTTTATCTGTCAAATTTTCTCCATTCACAAAAATGAAATTTAAGGGTGTGTTTGGATTGAAGGTTTAGGAGGGGAAGAGAGGGGAGGATTTACTTTTCTTTTTTAAATTACGGATTATATAACATGTTTTTCTAAAATAAATTAAGTGTGATTGAAGTATTATATGATTGTTTATCATGTTAATATGATAACTTTTTAAAAAATATTTCATAGTGTCCGTAATTTAAAAATGAAAAGTGAACCCTCCCCTCCCTTCCCCTCCTAAACCCTCCATCCAAACACACCCTTAGGGTTCATTTAGTGTGATTTTAACTTTCTGATTTTTAAAATTGAATTTTAAAAACAAAATATGTTCGGGTAAAATGATATGAAAATTGATTTTTTACTTAATTTAAAATAGTTTTCATTTTTATCTCAAAAGCACAGAAATATATTTTCTATTTTTTTTTTTTGAAATAAATCAACACATAACCACTAGTGGTCGTTAACCACCACCGACCACATTTGATCACCACCCGACCATCTTTTCGGCCACCTGTGTCACCACTTGGACCACCACTTCCACAGTTGCGACCACCTGGCCACCGACCATTACTCCAACCATCTCTGACTGCCAATTTCGTTGACTGTTGATGGCTACCTATCCATTTATCGCCACACTAACAATTGTGGCTTGTCTGTTTATTGATCATCACTCAGATAGTTGTCTGCCAGCACCTCAAACAACCATCGATTTTCAAATTGTTATAATTGTTACTAAATAAATAAATTATAAATTTTATATACTGTGTGAGTTTATACTGAAATGAGATTAAAAGAAGTGATTTAAATTTAAAAAACAAAAAAACTTAGTTGATTTTCGTCATGGGGTAGATGCACTAATAAATTTTCAGTATATATATGGTTCCCTAGATGTTCAAAATTGTATACAATTTTATTTTACTTAGTTCATTTGTTTCATCTCTAAATTTTATCGATAATTAATCTTTTTTCTAGTAGTGATGATTGAAATGATTTAAAGTAACTATTTGTTTTCCCATCCTTTCTTGATAGAGAAAATAACATTGGCACTCCTTCCATATAACTTGAAAGAGAAGAGAGAGAAGCAATCACAGATTTTAAGCTTTGAAAGTCAACAACAATTCTAATTCCAAATTTTCCAGAAACAAGGATCACGTACTCCTCAAGTTGTTGGACCATCTCTAGCAGAGGCAGCCACAACAAGACTTGATAATGAACAATGTTTGATGCTTTGTTTCGGCGATTCATCATCATACGCCTGTAACAATGTTTCCGGCACTCAACCAAATCCACATGCATCAAGAAGTTATCTTCGTAGGCAAGAAAACTCGATTCTTTAAGCTACCAAGACAAAAGAGAAAGTAACACTAAACGTAATTTTCCAAAACCCTAACTTATTCTAAATCATAAACACTAGTAGGCACAGTCCCTCCAAATGAGATACGGTTTCGTCAAATAGTAAGTTAATTTGCCGTTGGTGCAATATATTGGTGTTGGTGCAGGTTCAAGCCAAATAGGATTCTTGATGCAATATACTGGTGTAATTGAATTTCAAAATGTATCTAGAGCGTGATTCTTGATTGAACATCCTACATCCTCCTAAAAGGATTTGTATCTTGGAGGTGGACCTAAAAGACTAGTGAATACACGATTAAAATGCTTAAGCATCATGAAATAGAAATCCTAAAAATGATGTTTGATGTCATCAAAAGCTAAAATTATTATGTTTTGGTATGCTGCAATTTATTGCCTCAGTGTTCTGGGTGCTTGATAGTCTGGTGTGATCTTATTTGTGATCTTTTTTGTCGTGTTGAGGCCTTTTATCTTAGTATATCCATAGCAACATTATTATAATCTGTTTTGACTTGTATTGTATCAAATGTGCATGTGTCATGCATGTATTATGGAGTGTTGTTGATTCTGTGGAGTGTTATGTACTAAAGACTTTGTGAGATCTTTTAAGTCCAACTTCCAAGTAGCAAATGATAATGTGAAGTGTTTGCAACCTTTCATAGAAGGTGGATAGAGTTTTCTCAATGTGATGTTGAGTTTGGACATTATTAATAAAATTTCTAATTATATAAAAAAATAACCTTAAAAAAGGATAGGGCAATGTAATACTACCTTATTGAAAAAAGGTATCAAACTAAGCACTCACTCCAATGGGGGGTCCTTACTTAACAAGGACCACTCCCCGTTAAGGACCCTCTATTGGAGGAAGAAAAATTGAGACCCCGTTAAGGAACGGACAACTATATAAGGACCCTCTCTCTCCTGGGTAACTAACGGGTCCCACGTTTAAAAAAGTAATAAAATATGTACTACTTGGTCCCACTTGCATAAAGAAATAATAAAATGTGTACTACTTGGTCCCACTTGTAAAAGTGAGTAATAGATAAATTATTTTTGTTTAATATGTAAAGACAGTGGGACATATTTAAGTACTTTTCATTGGAGTCCTTATTAGTGTATTGTCATTGGGGTCATCGAGTCCTTAATAGGTACTTTTATTAAAAAATTATAAATAAGTGATGTGTCACGTGGGGTCCATTTAAGGAGTCCTTGTTAGGGAACTACCATTGCGGATGTTCTAACAAGACGAAGCAGATTGAAGAACTACCACCTTTCAAAAGGGATGACATACACGCTTCTTACTGACATGGAAAGCAATGTGACATCATTGTAATTTGTGAATGTGTAGTGAATTGAATGAATTGCTGACTTTGAGAAAACGTTTTGTTTGTTTGTAATATGGTTCCTATGAATGAATTAAATACTTCATCTATTTTTTAAGCGTTTTTTATAAAAAAAAAAAAAAATTATGTTCCATTTACTTTATGATAATTTTTAAATTAAAAATAAGTAAATTAGTTTTTTAAAAATGTTAACTAATGTCTTTGGGACATTAGTTAAAAAAACCAATATAGAAATATTATATTGAAAATGTCAAAAAGTTGTATATTTAACTTTTTGAAAGTAAAACATTTATTATTTTTAAAAAAAATTCTACTTTTAACTTTCTTAACTATATCCATTCAAGAATACTAGTTAGCATGACCTTTAGTTCTTTATACTAAAAAATTTCATTCATTTAAATTGGTAATATATAAAAAATGACAGACGTTCAACATCATTAAAACTAAAAAAGGATGAATATTGTTAGTTAATGATAAAAAAATGTTGCACTCATATGATCCCTCTAAATTTTATGTTATCAATTTTAGTTCTTGACATTTTACAGAAGTTCATTTGCATGTTTCAAGTGACTATTTTATAACACATATTGAAAAGATCTTAAAATATTGTTAGTTAATGATATTTTCAGCTTTTAACAAGGACACTTCATCCAAGGAGTTACTTGTAACACGCAACATGAACTTTCGTAAAATAGCTGGGATTAAATATAACAAACAGTTTGGCGTTATGGTTGGATGGTGATAGGCAGACAAGTAGTTGCAACAGTTAGAGGTGACCAAAGTGGAGTCATATTCGACAGTGGTCTTGAATTGGTGATCGACATATAAGTGGTCGCAGTGACGTTAAAGTGGTGGTCAAAGGTGGCCGAAGTGATGATCTGAGGTGGTTATAGCAGTGATCAATTGTGCCTAGAGTGGTGGTCGGAGGTGGTTAGCGACTATTAGTGGTGATGTGTTGATTTATTTATTTATTAAAACAAAGAATTAGAAAAATCTATTTTTATGGTTTTGCGATAAAAGTGAAAACTATTTTAAAATTATGTAAAAATCAATTCAATCTCATATTATTCGAACATGTTTTGTTTTAAAATTTAAATTTAAAGATTAGAAACAACCTATTAAAATTTAACTTTAAAGATTAGAAACAACCCAAATCATCCCTTAGATAATGGGAAGTAGTTCGAACTACATCTTTTGTGAACGGAGAAAATTTTATCGATAAAAGAGAATTTTTTGTTTTACAAAAATAAACGATATTGATTTATTCAAATTGATAGAGTACATCGAATACAAATTCAAAGTCGCTAAAAACAAAAAAGATGAATATGCGAACAAACTCACAACATCCATGTTAAAAGGATAAAATAAAACGACATAATATATATATATGCCTACAAGAGGTAAGCAACACTCACTTTTTATTGGTTTAAATCAATGTGAGTCTCGCACTTTAAATATGGGTTTCACTTAAAGTGGTCAGACATACATTAATTTCATCCAATAACAGAGTGAGTGCTAGAGAGAGTGTTGAAAAGAGAGTGTGTCTCTAGCATTCCTCATGCCTACAAATATGATTATATTCAAGTCTCCGGAATACTCATGTCTTCGAATCTGCACCATTGACGATGCAAAAGTCATTGATTCGATCTCCACTTGCCCAAAGTTAATATTCTTACAACCTGAATCAAATAAACATCGTACTAAGATGGAAAATCAACAAACAAACCGCACACAGACGGGGAATCAAAGCAAACTAAGTCGTGCAAAGACGGTGAAATCACAAAAACAAACGAAAGAAAACTAAAAATATGTCAAAATCATTTTTTTAAACTGTGTGGAAATCATTTATTCGACTAAAAAAGAAAGAAAAACAATTTGAAGTGTTGATTTTGAATCAAAATTGATCATTCTTCAATAGATAAGAATAAAATAAAATAAAAAGTGGTGATGGTTAGGAGAGAAGAGAGAGGAAGAGAGTATGTTCCATATATTTTCTTTGAATTACAATGGTTAAATTAAAAATAAAAACATATTTTAGTAAAAAAAACATATTAAATAAGAAAAGTAGCCGTAATATTTTTGTCGTATCCATAATGACAGCAACAAACTCATTATATTCATGCCAAATTAAGGTAACGTTTTTTACATATATATTAAGAACTAAAATTTAAATAATATTTGTTAATTTTTTGGCTGATATACATTAATTTGAACTTATCTTTGGTAATCACATCTGGCATCTCACTTAACTCCACAAAGAAGGAACTATAAGTTACAATCTTATATTATTTTGTTTATTAAATAGTAAAGGAATTTTATTAGTCTTGAGAAATTGTACTTATTGAAAAGAGGTGGTTTGTGCTCTCATTATTTTGAGTGATAAACTTGGTACATTTTCTTACTCTCTTCAAATGATATATTTTGTGCCTTATGCATGGTTGACAGTTTCTTGTTCACTTGTTCATCCAGCTGGCTGATCTTGCCTACTTCGCATGGGTATGTATGTCTTCATCAACTGCTTTTGGGTTTTGTTATAGTAATTCATCCTTTTGTGAGTGATTTCACAAATTTTAGTTGCTCAATTCACTTTGATTTTTTTTTTTTTGACAAACAATTCACTTTGATGTTGTTATTGTTTATAATAAATCCTCTTATCAAATGTTTTTCCTATTAAAAATCTTCCGCTTTCATTTTATTTACTAGATCTGATTATTTGATCTCATTCTATCTGTCAATGTTATAAACAACTGTTTGAATCTAAAAGAGATAGAGTAAAACACAACAAGCATATGATTGTCTTTCATAGTTAAAAGTCACACACAACTCTATTCGTTGAAATTGTGCCTGTATAATTTTTGTAAGTTACGCATTTAAGAGATCGAAGATAAGGGAAAAAGTATTTTATTAATGAGTGAGCGCCAAATCTAGTTGAATTTTATATAATTATTTTTCGCATCAAACATTAATTAAGTGGGGCCGCATTAACGGTCACTATATAATGCTAAGCGAGATATATAAAATATTGATGTTGTAAAAGTCGGCTCATCTTGGCTATAGTCCACACGAGTTGATCGAAAATCAACATGAAAATTGGTTAGTCTGATCACTTTAGTAGTGGAGTTGATGATTCTACTAATTGATTAAGTCATGAACTGTTTATTATGTAGTCGAGCCGATGATTGAGTCATGAACTGTTTATTATGCAGTCGAGCTGATGATTCTATGAATTGATTGAGTCGTGAGTAGTTTATCATTGTTGTTTTTGGATTTCCAATCTGTTGTATTTGGATTTCCAAATTCTATTATCTACCGAAGTTGTTACTAGGTTGAATCACGACCAGGTCGCTCTCTTTAAGACGTTTCGTGGCACTACCCAAAATTGTGCAAGGATAAAACACTTTAATAGACTATCAACCACGCCGCCTCCAGGATAAAACAAGCTCAGCTACAACTGTGCGGTTAACTACTGCACCGTAGAAAACCGTTCGAGAATTACACCTTCAAATATGGTACTAAGACCACTCTTTAATACTGAAACCACTTTAATATGGTATTATTACCATTCTATTATGGTGCTAAGACCACTCAAATATGGTGTTTCCACCATTCTAACCTTTAAGTTCTCCAAACTATCAATATGGTACTATGACCACTCAAATATGGTGTTACCACCATTTCTCCTCAAATAGAAAAATAATGTTATAATATTTATATACCGTTAAGATCATTCTTCCGACGGGACATTATTATTCCAAATAGGGACTATGATCTTAAAAGTACTCTTTATTCCGAAGGGACATATATTACCGAAGGGACTATGTTTTTAAGACCATTCTTAATTCCGAAGGGACATTAAACCGAAAAAGGGACTATGGTCTTAATAACACTCTTAATTCCGAAGGGACAGAAAGGAGTAGAAAAAAGAGAAGGACTTGTTAAACAAGTCGAAGGAGGGAGAAGAGAGGAAAGTGTAACGCCCGTCTTAATTATTCGATTATTTAAAAATATATTTATATATATGATTTACGTGATTTTCATGATTGATATGTGTGAATTTTATGATTCATGAAGTTGAGTGGGTTATATGATTTATAACTGCATAATGTGGAGTATTTTGTTGTGGTGAAGTTGCTATGTTGTTATGACTTATTTTATTATTAAATAAAATAAGATTTGATAAATAAAATAAAAATATGAAAAATTGGGCTGTGATGTGAGATGAGCAATTAGTAGTGATAAGAGTAATTAGAAGAGATAAATAGACAACAAAAGTTAGAAAACGGAATACGTACGTTTTTGGAGAAAAAGGGAGAAAAGTCAGAAAAGAGGAGAACTAGAGGGAGAGCTGCGATTCTGCTATTATCAGGTAAGGGTGAGACTAATTTTCATTACTATTAAGGGTATGATTCTATAGGATGAATTTGGCATGATTAGGTTAAGTTTTGGTTAGAATTGGGAATTAGGTTTAAGACCGAATTGGATGATTGAATCATGAAAAGATGTTAGGTTGATGCTAAATTAGTGTACAGAACTTAGTTATACCATAAGATGATAATTAGATGTTGAATTGAGGTTAGAATTAGGAGATTAAGTGAAAAGTTGGAATTTTTAGGTTTCTGGCCGTACTGACATTCATCGCTCGCACCTGCGAGCAAGAACACTCGCATCTGCGAGCTAGAACCCGGAACTCGCAACTGCGAGCAATGCAACTCGCAATTGCGAGTGACCTGTAAGCTCGCAACTGCGAGCAGAATAACTCGCCACTGCGAGTAAATACGTAGGAACCCAGAATGCACACTTTGCTCGCCATTGCGAGTGAAGTTACTCGCAACTGCGAGTTAGGCTGTTAGTTGCCCAAAATTGTCCCGATGCGATCCTTTCGCACGTATAGTCTTGAGCTGACCTTAGAAGTAAGAATGAGGGTGATTTAGAATGTTTCTAGATGTTACAGAAGTCTGTTTATATGACTGAAATGATTAGTAATGTTGCATGAATAATGTTATGATGTTTTTATGATATTTATGTTGATGTAATCCATTCCTTTAATGATGTTGAGATATTCCAACACTGTTATATGTTGTAAATCTGTTGCTGTTCATTGCTGCTGACCTTTAATGTCTTGAGATTGCATGAGTCGGTCTATGTTGCAAGAAATTAAGAAGTTGTCCATGATTATGAGTCGTATGAGTCGTTCATGATGTCGTCTAAGTTGCTGGAAGTTTGAGTCCATTGCATACTCATTAAAGTTGGGGGCTTTAGGCCCGGCAGCCTTTGTGCTCATTAAAGTTGGGGGCTTTAGGCCCGGCAGCCTTTGTGCTCATTAAAGTTGGGGGCTTTAGGCCCGGCAGCCTTTGTGCTCATTAAAGTTGGGGGCTTTAGGCCCGGCAGCCTTTGTGCTCATTAAAGTTGGGGGCTTTAGGCCCGGCAGCCTTTGTGCTCATTAAAGTTGGGGGCTTTAGGCCCGGCAGCCTTTGTGCTCACACGTTGAAGAGCCTATTATGCTCATTTGTTGTTGATTGGTACCACATGCATTTGCATATCAAGAAGTTCATGATGCTAAGTTGTCAAGTTGTTGTTGAGTTGATAGAGTTGCATGGTCTAAGATGAGTTGTGTTGTCGAGTTGATGTTGAGTTGATAGAGTTGCATGGTCAAAGATGAGTTGTGTCGTCAAGCTGAGTGTTAAGTTGATTATGATTGGTGATGAAAATTAGTAATGATATTTGATGATCGTATTGTTATGAAAAGAAAAATATACTGATTGTTAATTGTTGATATGTTATTAATGTTTAAGTTGTTAAATGCATTTTATTGGATTATATGCTTAATGTATTGATTATGAAATCTCACCCCTTCTGCGTATATGTTGCCTCGACCGTGGGTAATGTGCAGGTAATAAAGATTAGAGGCGTTCGTGAGTGGACTCCTCAGTCGGTGTCTAGGTGCTCTGATACGTAACGGGATGGGGGCTTGCTTTTACTTCTATTCCTTACGTGTCTCTTTTATGAACTAATTTATGAGATTTTCCAATAAGGCCTGCGTGCCAAGACTTTAAAATGTTGAACTACTTTCCGCTGCAATAGTTTAAGATATTTCATGATGTTGAATTTGAAAGATAATCATTATTATCCATTTTATGATTTAAATGAAGTATGTGACACTCCGTTGTGATCAAAATACTCTGATTTTAAATGAAATTTTTATGTTGGGAAAACGGGGTGTTACAATTGGTATCAGAGCAGGTCGGTCCGTCCGGCCAAGTAGTGAGTCGAGTTGTGTCCTTAGCAGTTGGAATACCACTATTATGATATTCTAAACGTTGTGTGTTGTGCAGAGAAGAGACCTGGAGGCTGCGAATCTTATTTGCTATAAGAGGACTAGAATGGCTGGAAGAAATGATGCTGCGATTGCTGCTGCTTTGGAAGTTGTAGCCCAAGCTGTGGGACAACATCCAAATGCTGGTGCTGGTGCGAATGCTGATGTGAGAATGTTGGAGACCTTTCTGAGAAATCATCCTCCTACCTTCAAAGGAAGGTACGACCCTGATGGAGCACAGACGTGGCTCAAGGAGGTTGAGAGAATTTTCAGAGTTATGCAATGTACTGATGATCAGAAGGTGCGTTTTGGAACGCATATGCTGGCTGAGGAAGCTGATGACTGGTGGGTGAGCCTCCAACCTACCCTAGAGCAGGATGATGCAGTTATTACTTGGGTTGTGTTCAAGAGAGAATTCCTAAACAGATATTTTCCTGAGGATGTTCGCGGGAGAAAAGAGATCGAGTTCCTTGAGCTAAAGCAAGGAAACATGTCGGTGACGGAGTATGCAGCAAAGTTTGTGGAGCTGGCTCAGTTCTATCCACACTACACGGGGGACAATGCTGAGTTCTCCAAGTGTATCAAGTTTGAGAATGGTTTGCGTGCTGATATTAAGCGAGCCATTGGTTACCAACAGATCCGTGACTTTTCTGCTTTGGTGAGCAGATGCAGAATCTATGAAGATGACAGCAAAGCTCATTATAAGATTATGAGTGAGAAGAGGGGTAAGGGCCAACAAAGTCGCCCAAAGCCTTACAGTGCTCCTGCTGACAAAGGAAAAGGGAGAGCTAATGATGAGAGGAGGTCTAATAAGAAGGATGCTGGTGCTGAGGTTGTTTGTTACACTTGTGGCGAGAAAGGCCATAAGAGTACTGCTTGTACTAAGGATATTAAACGGTGCTTTCGTTGTGGCAGTAAAGGACATACACTTGCAGAGTGTAAGCATGCGGACATTGTGTGTTTTAACTGCAAAGAAGAGGGTCATATTGGGTCTCAGTGTACAAATCCGAAGAAGACTCAGACTAGAGGGAAAGTGTTTGCTTTGACTGGTACTCAGACTGAAAATGAGGATCGTTTGATCAGAGGTACTTGTTATATTAACAATACTCCTTTAGTTGCTATTATTGATACTGGTGCTACACATTGTTTTGTTGCTTTTGATTGTGCTTCTAAGTTGGGTCTTGCTGTGTCTGATATGAGTGGAGAAATGGTCGTCGAAACTCCAGCTAAGGGTTCGGTGACTACTTCTCTTGTTTGCTTGCGATGTCCTTTGTCTATGTTTGATCGTGATTTTGAGATTGATTTAGTTTGTCTGCCTCTGAGTGGAATGGATGTAATTCTTGGTATGAACTGGTTAGAGTACAACCATGTTCTCATTAACTGTTTTAGTAAAACGGTGCGTTTCTCTTCTGCCGAAGAGGAAAGTGGAGCAGAATTTTTGTCTACTAAGCAGCTGAAACAATTGGAGCGTGATGGGATCTTGATGTTTTCCTTGATGGCATCCTTATCATTGGAGAATCAAGCAGTGATTGATAAGTTGCAAGTGGTGTGTGATTTTCCTGAAGTTTTCCCTGATGAAATCCCTGATGTACCACCGGAAAGAGAAGTTGAATTTTCTATTGACCTTGTTCCGGGAACGAAGCCTGTGTCTATGACACCTTACCGTATGTCAGCTTCTGAGTTGGCTGAGTTGAAGAAACAGTTGGAGGATTTGCTAGATAAGAAGTTCATTAGACCGAGTGTTTCACCTTGGGGAGCGCCGGTATTGTTGGTTAAGAAGAAAGATGGAAGTATGAGGTTGTGCATTGATTATCGACAACTGAATAAAGTAACTATAAAGAATAGATATCCACTTCCTAGAATTGATGATTTGATGGACCAGCTGGTGGGTGCACGTGTGTTCAGCAAGATTGATTTAAGGTCGGGTTATCATCAGATTAAAGTAAAAGATGAAGATATGCAGAAGACGGCCTTTAGGACGCGATATGGTCATTATGAATATAAGGTGATGCCTTTTGGTGTGAGTAACGCGCCTGGCGTGTTTATGGAGTATATGAATCGCATTTTCCATGCATTTTTGGATCGCTTTGTGGTTGTGTTCATCGATGATATTTTGATTTACTCTAAGACAGAAGAAGAACATGCAGAACATTTGAAAATTGTTTTGCAAGTGCTGAAAGAGAAGAAGTTGTATGCTAAATTGTCCAAGTGTGAATTCTGGTTGGACGAGGTAAGTTTTCTGGGCCATGTTATTTCTAGTAGTGGTATTGCAGTTGATCCATCTAAAGTTGAAGCAGTATCACAATGGGAGACTCCTAAATCGGTTACAGAGATTAGAAGCTTTTTGGGTTTGGCAGGATACTATCGAAGATTTATAGAAGGATTTTCTAAGTTGGCACTTCCGTTAACACAGTTGACGTGTAAAGGTAAAACCTTTGTGTGGGATGTTCATTGTGAGAACAGTTTTAATGAATTGAAGAAGCGTTTGACGACGGCTCCAGTTTTGATTTTGCCAAAACCTGATGAACCTTTTGCAGTGTATTGTGATGCGTCCAAATTGGGCTTAGGCGGTGTACTTATGCAAGATGGTAAAGTTGTTGCTTATGCATCAAGACAGTTGAGAACTCATGAACGAAACTATCCTACTCATGACCTTGAGTTAGCTGCAGTCGTATTTGTCCTTAAGATTTGGAGACATTACTTGTATGGTTCGAGATTTGAGGTGTTTAGTGATCACAAGAGCTTGAAGTATTTGTTTGATCAGAAAGAATTGAATATGCGACAGCGACGGTGGCTCGAATTGTTGAAGGATTATGACTTTAGTTTGAATTACCATCCGGGTAAAGCTAATGTTGTTGCGGATGCCTTAAGTAGGAAGAGTTTACATATGTCTGCTATGATGGTGAAGGAATTTGAGTTACTTGAACAGTTTAGAGATATGAGCTTAGTTTGTGAAATGTCGTCTCGGAGCGTTAAGTTAGGAATGCTGAAAATTGATAACGATTTCTTGAAAAGTATTAGAGATGCACAGAAGGTTGATGTTAAGTTTGTGGACTTGTTGGTTGCTAGTAATCAAACTGAAGATGGTGACTTTAAAGTCGATGATCAAGGTGTGTTGAGGTTCCGAGGCAGGATTTGTATTCCAGACAATGATGAGATAAAAAAGATGATTCTGGAAGAGAGTCATAGGAGTAGCTTGAGCATTCATCCGGGAGCTACAAAGATGTATCATGATTTAAAGAAGCTGTTTTGGTGGTCAGGATTGAAACGTGATGTGGCACAATTTGTGTACTCTTGTTTGATTTGTCAGAAGTCGAAGGTGGAGCATCAGAAACCTGCTGGGTTGATGACACCGTTAGATGTACCAGAATGGAAATGGGATAGTATATCCATGGATTTTGTGACAAGTTTACCGAATACTCCTAAGGGAAATGACGCCATTTGGGTGATTGTTGACAGATTGACGAAGTCGGCACATTTCCTTCCGATTAATATTAGTTTTCCTGTGGCTCAGTTGGCAGAGATTTATATTCGAGACATAGTGAAGTTGCATGGTGTTCCTTCAAGCATCGTGTCAGATAGAGATCCAAGATTTACTTCTAGATTTTGGAAGAGTTTGCAAGAGGCTTTAGGCTCTAAGTTGAGATTGAGTTCGGCTTATCATCCTCAAACAGATGGTCAGTCGGAAAGAACGATTCAGTCACTCGAAGACTTGTTGAGAGTTTGTGTACTTGAGCAAGGTGGAACTTGGGATAGTCATCTTCCGTTGATAGAGTTCACTTATAATAACAGCTATCATTCAAGTATTGGGATGGCACCTTTCGAGGCTTTGTATGGTCGGAGGTGTAGGACTCCGTTGTGTTGGTTTGAGACCGGTGAAAGTGTGGTTCTAGGACCAGAAATTGTTCAACAGACTACTGAGAAGGTGAAGATGATTCAAGAGAAGATGAAAGCGTCGCAGAGTCGACAGAAGAGCTACCATGATAAGCGTAAGAAAGACCTTGAGTTTCAAGAGGGAGACCATGTGTTCTTGAGAGTTACTCCAACGACCGGTGTCGGTCGTGCATTGAAGTCAAAGAAATTGACTCCAAAGTTTATTGGTCCTTATCAGATATCCGAGAGAATTGGCACGGTGGCTTATAGAGTTGGCTTACCACCGCATTTATCGAATTTGCACGATGTGTTTCATGTGTCGCAGCTGAGGAAATATGTTCCAGACCCATCCCATGTGATTCAGAGTGATGATGTGCAAGTTAGAGACAACCTTACGGTGGAGACCTTACCCTTGAGGATTGATGATCGCAAGATGAAGACGTTGAGAGGCAAGGAGATACCTCTAGTGAGAGTTGTTTGGAGTGGAACGACTGGTGAAAGCCTGACATGGGAGCTAGAGAGTAAGATGATGGAGTCTTATCCAGAGTTGTTTGCTTGAGGTAAATTTTCGAGGACGAAAATTCTATAAGTTGGGGAGAGTTGTAACGCCCGTCTTAATTATTCGATTATTTAAAAATATATTTATATATATGATTTACGTGATTTTCATGATTGATATGTGTGAATTTTATGATTCATGAAGTTGAGTGGGTTATATGATTTATAACTGCATAATGTGGAGTATTTTGTTGTGGTGAAGTTGCTATGTTGTTATGACTTATTTTATTATTAAATAAAATAAGATTTGATAAATAAAATAAAAATATGAAAAATTGGGCTGTGATGTGAGATGAGCAATTAGTAGTGATAAGAGTAATTAGAAGAGATAAATAGACAACAAAAGTTAGAAAACGGAATACGTACGTTTTTGGAGAAAAAGGGAGAAAAGTCAGAAAAGAGGAGAACTAGAGGGAGAGCTGCGATTCTGCTATTATCAGGTAAGGGTGAGACTAATTTTCATTACTATTAAGGGTATGATTCTATAGGATGAATTTGGCATGATTAGGTTAAGTTTTGGTTAGAATTGGGAATTAGGTTTAAGACCGAATTGGATGATTGAATCATGAAAAGATGTTAGGTTGATGCTAAATTAGTGTACAGAACTTAGTTATACCATAAGATGATAATTAGATGTTGAATTGAGGTTAGAATTAGGAGATTAAGTGAAAAGTTGGAATTTTTAGGTTTCTGGCCGTACTGACATTCATCGCTCGCACCTGCGAGCAAGAACACTCGCATCTGCGAGCTAGAACCCGGAACTCGCAACTGCGAGCAATGCAACTCGCAATTGCGAGTGACCTGTAAGCTCGCAACTGCGAGCAGAATAACTCGCCACTGCGAGTAAATACGTAGGAACCCAGAATGCACACTTTGCTCGCCATTGCGAGTGAAGTTACTCGCAACTGCGAGTTAGGCTGTTAGTTGCCCAAAATTGTCCCGATGCGATCCTTTCGCACGTATAGTCTTGAGCTGACCTTAGAAGTAAGAATGAGGGTGATTTAGAATGTTTCTAGATGTTACAGAAGTCTGTTTATATGACTGAAATGATTAGTAATGTTGCATGAATAATGTTATGATGTTTTTATGATATTTATGTTGATGTAATCCATTCCTTTAATGATGTTGAGATATTCCAACACTGTTATATGTTGTAAATCTGTTGCTGTTCATTGCTGCTGACCTTTAATGTCTTGAGATTGCATGAGTCGGTCTATGTTGCAAGAAATTAAGAAGTTGTCCATGATTATGAGTCGTATGAGTCGTTCATGATGTCGTCTAAGTTGCTGGAAGTTTGAGTCCATTGCATACTCATTAAAGTTGGGGGCTTTAGGCCCGGCAGCCTTTGTGCTCATTAAAGTTGGGGGCTTTAGGCCCGGCAGCCTTTGTGCTCATTAAAGTTGGGGGCTTTAGGCCCGGCAGCCTTTGTGCTCATTAAAGTTGGGGGCTTTAGGCCCGGCAGCCTTTGTGCTCATTAAAGTTGGGGGCTTTAGGCCCGGCAGCCTTTGTGCTCATTAAAGTTGGGGGCTTTAGGCCCGGCAGCCTTTGTGCTCACACGTTGAAGAGCCTATTATGCTCATTTGTTGTTGATTGGTACCACATGCATTTGCATATCAAGAAGTTCATGATGCTAAGTTGTCAAGTTGTTGTTGAGTTGATAGAGTTGCATGGTCTAAGATGAGTTGTGTTGTCGAGTTGATGTTGAGTTGATAGAGTTGCATGGTCAAAGATGAGTTGTGTCGTCAAGCTGAGTGTTAAGTTGATTATGATTGGTGATGAAAATTAGTAATGATATTTGATGATCGTATTGTTATGAAAAGAAAAATATACTGATTGTTAATTGTTGATATGTTATTAATGTTTAAGTTGTTAAATGCATTTTATTGGATTATATGCTTAATGTATTGATTATGAAATCTCACCCCTTCTGCGTATATGTTGCCTCGACCGTGGGTAATGTGCAGGTAATAAAGATTAGAGGCGTTCGTGAGTGGACTCCTCAGTCGGTGTCTAGGTGCTCTGATACGTAACGGGATGGGGGCTTGCTTTTACTTCTATTCCTTACGTGTCTCTTTTATGAACTAATTTATGAGATTTTCCAATAAGGCCTGCGTGCCAAGACTTTAAAATGTTGAACTACTTTCCGCTGCAATAGTTTAAGATATTTCATGATGTTGAATTTGAAAGATAATCATTATTATCCATTTTATGATTTAAATGAAGTATGTGACACTCCGTTGTGATCAAAATACTCTGATTTTAAATGAAATTTTTATGTTGGGAAAACGGGGTGTTACAGAAAGACTCGTCAACACAAGTCAAGAAAGGGAGAAGAGAGAAAGAGTTCTCGACAACTCAATGAAACTCTTTGGTGTGTGGAATGCACTGTGTGAGCTCTCTATTTATAGAAAAAATTCACAACTAATAAGTGAGAAACTTTGGGAACAAGTAATATGAGAAATTTTGGGAACAAGTAATATATTACTTTGTGATTAAGTAATTGACTTATTAGATCTAATACAAAAATATCTCAATTGAGTACCAAAATATATTATGTTTAGTACAAAAATATATTATATTATGTACCAAAATATATTTCAGATCAAGCACTAAAATATATTAGATTGCCTACCCAAATATTTCAGATTGTGTTCCAAAATATTCTAGAATGCGTTCCAAAAAATATTTTAGCAAGAACTTGGGGACTAAGAAAGCACTTTTCTAATAATGATTAAATTAATTATTTAATTTATCATTTCCAAATAATAAAATATATATCAATATATATATTTTTTCCTCTAGTGCTTACTTCGTTCACATAATTATGTACCCCTATTAATTAGAGGTACACCCCCACTATATAAACACTACTAATGTGTGTGTTCCATCCGATGTGGGACTTCCACTTTTTTCAATTCACACAACACTAGTTCTACCCAACATGGGAATTTGTGTTTAGTCTTTTAACTCAATTTCCACACATGTTCCAACAATCCCCCACTTGAATTTAAAAAATGGTTTCAGAAATAACGTCAAAGACGTCTCCATAAGATTTGCTAGTAAACAAAGGTGTCGCCTACAACTTGAACCTTTGCATAGCGGATAATATTCTGATTTAACAAGAGTTGCTTACAGCATTGAACTCTATCTCAGACATAGAATCCACACACAAACCTTTTCATAAGGTGTATTCTAAAAGCCAGTGCGTTTATGGCCTTGCACGTGTATCCCAGTTTTAACGAACGCTCTAGGTATTCTGCCCCGAATCCCATAGGAAACGGCCCTTAGTTCCACATTCGTATAGGTGAGTCTATCAAGAGTACTCCTGTAGCTATGTACTCCACTCCAAATAGAGTATAGATCTCATTAAGAGTTTCTATTATCTCATCCTTCTGTCACTACAGGAATCATGTTTTCTTACTTTTAACATAGCATGTTCTATCACTTATGACTTGTTATTACCCATTGAACCTATTTCTTGGGATCTCCAGTCATGTAGGTCGGGTTACCATCACTTATGAACTTTGGGCATTAGTCCCATCCTATTGGATGTGTTTAGGACTTTCTTTTTAGTAATTCCTTTCGTCAAAGGATTGACTAATTCTTTATCAGTACGTACATGATTTACTTTAACCGTTCCTTTTGAGAGTAGCTAGCTCTCCAATACTTTATGTGTTCGTGACTTAATAATCGTCTCTTACCATTGTGGTAACGATTCTCAATTTTGTAATAGTTGCAGACTATCACAACAAATTAACACTTCTAGAAACGGTTTTATCCACTAAGGGATCTCAACTAGCAAGCATCTTGTCAACTTGCTTCTCCACTAGTTTTCTCTATTGTTCTCATCTCAGATTCATTCCATAGTGGACTGAGTCAATATCATTTGTTTTAACAAACAACTCCTCTAATGATGCTTAATGTGCAAACACTGGTTGCTAAATACGCATCTGAAAGATGTTCTATTTTATATCTTGTATCATTTAAGTACAATAGGTTACTCCTAATGAAGTAATCCTAGAGTCATAGTCTTCTTAAGGCACCTCATGACTCTTTCTATAACATGGCAATGCTTCTCATCCATCTACTAGTAAACTTGCACAAGAGTTTCACGACATCGGCAATGTCGGATCTAATGCATTCAGTGGCATACCTATGTGTTGCCAATGATGCTTGTATATTCTGTTTTTCTAACTCCATCTCAACTGTTCTTACACTTGGATCATAATATATGATTGCAAGTTTACGGTGAAATAATTACATTTCCTTAAGATCTTCTCAACTTTGTGAGATTTCGTCAAAAAGGTTATCTCTTTTTGATCTAGTAATCTTGAAACCAAGAATTACTTCAACTTTGTCTAGGTCTTTCTTATCAATGTTATTAATAAACAATGATTTCACATAATTCATAATATGAATCTTTAAACCAAATATGAGCAAGTTGTCTTCATAGAGACATATGATCGTGCAAATATTATTTGTCACTTTCATTCACTTTTTACTCATTCGATAGCATTAGAATGTCAAATTTTTCATGTCATTCCTTAAGAGTTTATTTTAGACCTCACAAAGAATTATCTAACTTACAGACTTTGTTTTCTTGTCCATGAATCGCAAAACGTTCAGGTTGTTTCATATAGATTTCTTCTTCTAATTCACCATAAAAAATGCAACTTTCACATCCATTTGGAGTACTATCGAGTTATGAATGGCGGCTAAACGGACTAGTACTCTTATGGATATGATTCTAGTGACTGGTGAATGAGTATCGAATAAGTCTACAATTTTTTCTTTGTCCAAAACCTTTGACTACAAGAAGGGTCTTGTATTCATCAACCGTACCATCAGGTTTTAGTTTCTTTTTCCGAAATCCAAAGACAACCGATTAGTTTGCAACTATGAGGCAAGTCAACAAAATGTCATGTTTTGTTAGACTCTAAAGAATCCATTTCATCGTATATTGCTTCTTGCCATAATTTAGCATCCAATGAGGATATATAGTATTTAAGGCTTAATGGATCTTCTTCCAATGTATAAACCAAGTTCATACTCTTTAGCAATTCTAGCTTTCTTACCCCTTTGAGGTTCTATAACATCTCGTTTGATGTTTTCATAACTATTTCTGATTACTGGAATGTGATCAGATATAGTGTCCCCACTAGTTCTTAATATACAAGGGGAATTTAGTTTACCCCCACTAGTGCCCCCACTATTCTTTAGTTAAAGAGGTAAATATTTACATAGAAATCAACATCCTTTAAATCTATGATCACTTTAGCATTTAGGTCAACCTATATGTTTTCTTGTTTATAGCATACCCAATGAATATACATTCATAGGCTCTACTAGTGAGTTCAACTCTCTTGGGATCCAGAGTCAAAATATAGTCCAAACAATTCCAAGTTCAAAAATAATAAGACAATGAATTGTCTTTTCTTCAAAAATTTCTTAATTAGAATTTTTGTTCTTAGACTTAGGTACTCTATCCAACATAAATTTCAATTTTCATTATAGAAGTTGAACATATCAAGCTATCAATTTTATTTTTCGAATTTTACAGTCATCAATAAATATGAAAAAAGATCATTTCTAGTTTATGTGTCATCAAATTCACACATATCATAATTTATTATGTTTAGAGATTCATATTCTCTAAATTCTGATTTATATGAACTTTTGGTTCATATATCTTGACTGCAATAAATAAAATTGTCTAATCATATAACGTTGGAATTAAGTCCAAGTTATTCAAGTTTAAAATTAAACGCTTGTTCACATGTCAAATATTAAAATCACACAACTAACAAAATAGAAGTAGAATTTAATTTTTAACATACCATCGATAAATTAGTCTTTCTCAATAAGAATACGAGTACAAGTCACTAGACCTGTTCTTATAGGATCAAAATCCTAAAATAATTGAGTGTTCAATTTTATATCCATCAGCCATAAATTGGGGCTCCAGCTTATAATTATTGATAGTTATATCAATAACGTAAATATTTGTTTCTTGCTTTAATTTACCAAAAGGAAAAATAGTTAATTTAATTCATGTGCTGAAGCAATTTTTTGGTAGCGCAGGCACACTGTGCATGGTACACTTAACTTTCAATTATAACCTTAGCATCCTTTTCATATGTCATTGCACTTTACAAAATTTTCCAATTCTTGACAATTATCCTACTCGATCGATTCTTTGCTATTTATCTCTGTCAATTGTCAAGGGTCACGTAGAAAATTAAGGACGCTACAACAACACATGAGGGTTCTATTCTCTTAATAATTAAAGTTATTTATTCATGGTGCAGTTTTGATTTTGAAAATAAATTTCAAACAAAATCAAAGTTGCATAAGTGAATTTCTTAGTGTTGTTGTTATAACAACAAACACTTCATCGTTTCAGTCAAAAGATGTATTTCTACAACTTGATTTATCCATCTTATATTTAGGGACAACGAAACCTCAATAAGTAATTTCTTCGGTAGATATAACAGTCGAAACGTCTTAAAATTGTTGTTTTTGGATTTCCAAACTGTTGTATTTGGATTTCCAAATTCTATTATCTACCGAAGTTGTTACTAGGTTGAGTTACGACCAGGTCGCTCTCTTTAAGACGTTTCGTGGCACTACCCAAAATTGTGCAAGGTAGACTATCAACCACGCCGCCTCCAGGATAAAACAAGCCCAGCTACAATTGTGCGGTTAACTACTGCACTGTAGAAAATCGTTCGAGAATTACACCTTCAAATATGGTACTAAGACCACTCTTTAATACTGAAACCACTTTAATATGGTATTATTACCATTCTATTATGGTGCTAAGACCACTCAAATATGGTGTTTCCACCATTCTAACCTTTAAGTTCTCCAAACTATCAATATGGTACTATGACCACTCAAATATGGTGTTACCACCATTTCTCCTCAAATAGAAAAATAATGTTATAATATTTATATACCGTTAAGATCATTCTTGATTCCGACGGGACATTATTATTCCAAATAGGGACTATGATCTTAAAAGTACTCTTTATTCTGAAGGTGTAACACCCTGTTTTCCAAACATAAAAATTTCTTAATAAAAATCAGAGTTTAACAACTTTAAACGGAATGCTACACTTCTTAAAAATTCATAAACTGAATAAATAACAATTTATTCTTCAAAATCATTTAACATAAGTAATTCAAAACTTCCTAACGGAATTAGTTCATTCAACATAAAAAGTCTTTGGCACGCAGGCCTCATCAGAAAATCTCATAAGTCTTAGTTCAATATTTATTCATAAAAGTTCATAACAAATACGTAAGGAATAGAAGTAAAGTCAAGTCCCATCCTGTTACGTATCAGAGCACCTAAAGACACTGTGAGAGAAAGCCACCCACGACTGCAGCTAACCTTGATTACCTGCAAGTTACCCACACGAAGGACAACATTTCCAAGCAGAGGGGTGAGATTTCTCAAAACAAAAATATTAAACATATAAATCATATAAAATACATTCAACAACTTAAACAACTTATAATTCATTAATCATATCCAACAACTTAAACTTCCTTAACTAGTGTCATTATTCTTCCTACATTAGTCATAAAACTATCTTAATACTAATCATAAACATCTTCATATATTATCAATTATTAATCTTAACATCATCATATAACATCAAATAATAGTCTCCAACAATCATCACATAGCATCAATATTAATCACAAACGTCACCACATTTCATCAAACATTATTTATAAGCATCAACACCTAATATCAAATATAATCATAAGCATCATCATAAATATATTCATAAAACATCACTTATAATTCATATCATAGTTCACGTAACATCTTATCATAAATCACATAACATCATAATCACTCATCAACATAAACGTCATAATCATTCATCTTCATTCATCATAGCACTTCATTAATAACTTATCAACTTGACATCTTAACAACTTGACAACTTGACATCTTAACATCTTAAATCATCTTAGACATCTTGCAAATGCATTTGGTACCAATACAGAGCATCAAGCTCCCAACCAACTTATATGAGCGTAAATAGGCTCTTCAGGGCATCAAGCCCCCAACATAGTGAGCAAAAGCTCCAGGGCAACAAGCTTTCACCCATCGTGTGAATGACTAAGCATTTCAGGGCATCAAGCCCCCAACCAACTTATATGAGTATGCAATGGACTCAACAACTTAACAACTTCAACTTCGTAACAACTTACAACTTAACAACTTCGGCTTCATAACAACTGACAACTTAAACAACTTCGACTTCATAACAACTGACAACTTAAACAACTTCGACTTCATTGACGGCAACAACATCTTCGTGTAACACCCCGTTTTCCCAACTTGAAAATTTCATCATAAATCAGAGTATTTAAATCACAAACGGAATGTCACATACTTCCTTAAAACCACAAAATAGATAATAATAATTATCTTTCAAAATTCAACGTCAAAATCTATAATCATGCAGCGGAAATTATTCGACATAATAAAAGTCTTGGCACACAGGCCTTATCAGAAATCTCATAAGTTTTAGTTAATGTTTATTCATAAAAAGTTCATGAAAGCAAGCCCCATCCCGTTACATATCAGAGCACCTAGACACAAGTGAGGAGTCCTCTCACGAACACTTCTAATCTTTATTACCTGCACATTACCCACGGTCGAGGCAACATATACGCAGAAGGGGTGAGATTTCACAGTCAATAAATTAAACATATAATTCGTCAAAATGCATTTAACAACATAAATCATCATTTACATTTAAAACATTTACCATTTAGCATTATATCAAATCATATTCAATTATCATTGTCAAATATCATCATTAGTTCGTAAACAATTATCATCTCTAATTCATAAGCAAAAATCATCATTAAGTCATAATCAAGTATCATCATATATTTAACAACTTAAGACATCATAAACATCAGCATTAATAATCATTTAGTATCATATTATTATCATCATCAATCATAAACAGACATTATCATCAAAATATCATCATCAAATATAAGTTATGACGACTCTACAATGCAACTACAACTTCAACAACAACTCAGACAACTTCAACAACAACTCAGACAACCTCAACAACAACTTAGACAACCTCATCAACAACTTAGACAACTTCATCAACAACTTAGACAACTTCATCATGCATGTGGTACCAATACAGAGCATCGAGCTCCCAACCAACTTATATGAGCGTAATTAGGCTCTTCAGGGCATCAAGCCCCCAACATAGTGAGCAAAAGCTCCAGGGCATCAAGCCCTCACCAATCATGTGAATGACTAAGCATTCCAGGGCATCAAGCCCTCAACCAACTTATACGAGTATGCAATGGACTCAACTTCCAACAACTTAGACAACGACGTGTACAACTCATACGACTCATAATCATGGACAACTTCTTAAATTCCAACAACATAGACCGACTCATGCAACCTCAAGACACTAACAGTCGACAACAGAAAACAGCAGCAAGATACAACATATAATAGCGTCTAAATAACATATCAACATTAAAGGGAATGAATCATAACAACTTATAATCATAACGCATCTTAAATAATTCTTATACATCATCACCACTAATCTCAGTCACCTAAACAGACCTCTGGAACTTCTGAAAGTATCCTAAACAACCATTTTTCTTACTTATAAGATCAACTCATGACTACACGTGCGAAAGGATCGCATCGGGACAATTTTGGGCAACTAACAGCCTAACTCGCAGTGGCGAGTAATTTGCTCGCAATGGCGAGCTCGAAGGTCCTACTCGCAGTTGCGAGTAACGTTGCTCGCAGTTGCGAGCGATGCGGTGCAGCTCGCCGTTGCGAGTGTTTCTACTCGCAGTTGCGAGCGATGAATGTCAGTACGGCCAGAAACCTAAAAATCACAACTTTTCACCTATCTTCATGATTCTTTCATCCATATGGCATCTAATTAACACCCTAGACAATATCTAAGGTCTGTAAACTAATTTTGCATCAATCTAACATCTTTTCATGGTTTAATCATCAAATCGGTCATTTAACCCTAATCTCAATTCTCACCAAAACTCAACCTAATCATGTTAAATTCAATTCTCAGAACCATACCCTTAATTATATTGAAAGCTAGTCTCACCCTTACCTTAATTCAGATGAACAAAGCTTGCGAAAAACAAAGTGATGAAAACACCCAAAAATACTGCTTCAGTGCGCGATAGTTTTCTCTCAACTCAGACCTTGTTTCGACGATCCGAACGGTGAAAAGGTAGACCCAGGTGTTGTGAATGATGTGTCCAAAAATCGTCACGATCCAACGGTTAACGAGTGAGATATCATTGTTTTACTGAGGTAGGTTTCAGAAAAACGGAAATTGCTTTCTCTCTTCTTTTTGGTGGCTACTCTTCTCACAAAACAGTTTCTACGTAATAGCTATTCCAACCTAGTCTCTCATATTTATAACCCTCCAACTATTCTATTTACTCTTTCTAATAATTATAATTACCTACTTGTTTTATCTTGGTTTTCGGGTGTCAAACATTGATTACGTTTGAACCTTTTAAACCGGTGATATCTTATTTTTTCTTGGGAAGGGAAAAAGTAAGCAAAACCCTTGAGAATCGAGGTCCGGGAGTTGTTTTCGCTACGGGAAGGTGTTAGGCACCCATAACGACTATAGTAACCTATAGGAACCGTCTTTAATTTCTACGCGCGCGCTTTGTTTTTAAATGCTATTTTGAAAGTGTTTATTAAACCTAAGAATGTTCTAAGTGAAGAATTGGAGGGAGAAGAATGTTTTTGGATTTTTATTTTAGTTGAATTGAAGGAATTTTGTTCCTTGCCTACGTACCCGATTAAGGGATCAAATCCACCGTAGTTCTCTTCCAAAAATGTTTTTGTTTTTGTTGGTTGATTTTAAGTTTGAAAATTGGATTTTGAAGAATAGAAAGAGGCCTCAAGGGCATGAGATTAGGAAATAGTGAGGTTGGATTAGTGAATTGCAAAAGAAGTCAAAGTTTGATTATTTTCATTGAAATTTGATTAAGAAAATGGAAAAGAAAATACAATGGGATATTGGATCCCAAGGTTTATTTGGAAAAGGTTTGAGTGAAGTTGGTCACATTTGTTTGGAAAATTGGATTTTTCTAAGTATAAGTCCTAGGCATTCATCTAAACATACAATCCTAAACATACATCTAAACATGCATATTCTAGCTATATAGTGATGTGTGTGCGTGTGTCGGTGCTTGTGTCGGTGTACATTATTAGAGTCCATTGTCCTTTACATCATACCCTAGATACATTCTATGGCCTCTTTGCCAAGAAATTAAAAGCATGAAAGTAAAATTTTACAAGAATTCCTAAATCTTTTACACACTAAGTCTTTGTACAAATTAAGTTGCAAGAAAGAAATAGAGATGAATATGGGATGAAATGAAGATGCTTATGAAATAATGGAACATGAAATGAAAGGAGTTAGTAACACAAGATATAATATGGTAAAGATAAAGCAAGTAAGATACCATAACAAGTGCAATAGAAATCAACACAAGACAAAACCAAAACAATGCAAAATATAGCCACAATTCAAACGAACAAAATGCAAGAATCATATGGCTTATAATTCTCACAATTCAACATATTTTCCAAAGGCACAAACTCAGGTTTTAGAAGGAGAATCGAAGCAATATGATAAGCTTTGCATTTTGAGGTGAATTTAGGCATATTTACACTATTTATTTACAAACATGACTTGTAAACCAAGCAACTAGGCACAAGACACACATTCAACAAAAGACATACTCACAGTAGCAAAAATCCTCACAACATCACATATCTTGAATTACTAGCATCTATCAAGAAATGGAATTGAAACTAGGCAAGAAAACCACAAGTTTTTAACATAAAATCTTACAATTAAAGCAAGAAAAAATCCACACTATTTTCTATCAATTTTCCAACACAACTACTATCATAAAAGAGTCACAAAAAATAAAGAAACACACAGGAATTTTTATAGAATTTTTCAAGAGGTTTTCAATCAAGAAGGGGTGTAAACAGCAAGAAATTGCAAGAAACTCAGGGAGAAGGGGGGGTGCGCGTAGCAAACTGGAAAGAAAAAGCAACAATTCGTTGGGCTTTGGACAAGCCTGCTGGGTGATGGGTCAAGGCTGGGTCGGTTCATGGGTTTTGGGTTGAGGAAAACGGGCTTGGCTTTGTATGAGCACGTGAATAACAACTCTTCCATAAAAATTGATTCCTCTTTCTATTGTAAAACAAGAATAGTCTTCTTCCTCAACTCTCACGTTTTGAACCAACAATCACAGTTTATTTCTTCCCCTTTCTTCACTCTTTTCAATTATACTCTCAAAAATTAAAGCTCAAATTCCAAAAGATTTAACAAATCAATATCAAAACGAAATTAGGAACAATACCTCTCTGCTCTTTGTTCGGATCTTTACCGTTCATGTGACCTTGAATTCAACAATGGCGGATCCTTCTTCAATCTGGACGGTACGTGATGAACAGCGGTGATTCCTTCCCTGAGCTCGGATTTGGATCCAATTCGAAGAAGAAGGAACTCTGATTTACGGTTCGAAGCTACGAGTTGATTACGCCGTGTGAGTTAACACCGTTCCATTCTTCTCCCTCTTGCTGCGATTCTGGTTGTTGTTGTTAGGCTCGTCCGATCTGAGTTCGCCGCCGTTGTTGCTGTTTCCGGTGACGGTTTCGAATGAATCATCGTTTGAGGACGATGATTGTGGCGGTATTGAGACGGATTCGGATGAATTTTGTATCGAATTGAAGGTTTGTGTTGTTATGAATTCAGCAATGGAAGAAGATAAAAATTGTAACTGCAATGAGTTTGTATAGGTTTCGTTTCGGTGATGGAAGAATGCGAATTGTTTTGAAAGTGATGAAGGTTTGGGTCATGGAGGATTTGTGGTGGTGATGGAGGTTGAAGATGAAGTTTGATGGTGGTTATGGTGGTTAGGGTGGTGGAGAAAGTTTGTTAGAGGTGGTGATGGAGGTAGTTAGGGATGAGAGAGTTAGTTAGAAGTGAGAAAATGGGAGGGAAAAAATTGAGAGAAAAAGTTTGTGATTTTTGTGTAAAATGATTGAAAATAAAATTAGTGTAAAAATGATTGAATTGTGAAATTTTGACTAAGGGTTTGACTTATATAGGTGATGAAAGGGATGCTTGGACCAATGAGGAAATGCCATGTGTACTTGGACTTGTAACAAACTCTTAAGGACCAATAACATTTGGACACGTGGCACTTGGACTCTAACAAACTAAAAAAGGATTAAAATGCAAATAACAAAAGTGCGCGGACTAAAATGAAAATTAAAACTAAAATTGAATTGAAAAAGTAAATTGAAAATTAACGTAAAATGAGACGATTAAAAACAACAAGGCAGATTAAAACGAATCAGTAATTTTATGTGAAATGACCAAAATGCCCCTGGAGGCTTAAAACGACTAAAAACGACTCAAATGCAATTTTAAAATGATTTTTTAACAAGGGATTAAAGCAAGAGTTTATACAAGCGAATTAAAATACTCAGAGACAATTTTTTTAGAATTTAAACAGGGCTTTGACACATGAAAAGACTAAAATGCCCCTAGGGGCAAAATTGACTCAAAATGACTTCAAATGCAATTTTTGAACTGGATTTTGACATAGAATGAAATGAAAACTTATTCAAACTACTTGAAAAGACTCAAACAAAATTTTAAAAGACTGAAAGAACTTTTGACATAGGAAATGACTAAAATGCCCCTAGGGGCTAAACTGACCAAAAAATGACTCAACTGATATTTTTGAAACGAATTTTGACATGAGATTGAAACACGGGCTTATACAAACCAATTTAAAAGACTCAAACAATTTTCAAAGATAAAAATGAATTGAATGCAGGAAATGACTAAAATACCCTTTTACGTGAATTTTGCAAATAATATTGAAATAAAATGCAGAGAAGGATGCAATTGATCAAAGACATATCAAATGACTTATAATGCAAGAAAAGAAGAATTAAACAAGTATTTTTAGGTCCAAAATTAGGGTATAACAGCTGCCCCTATTTAAGTTTCTTTGTCCGGGGGATCAAGAGACGAAGTCTTTGAGTTGACGGGACGAAGATACTTAAATATTAACATTTGCACTGCTTTTGGACATAAAAATACGTTTTCAGATTTTCAAAAACATGAATGCCATGCAACATTTCATTTATGAATGCAAGACAATCGAACCGGAATCTACGGGTTGTGTCACACCACCAAGGGATTTATAGACATCAAGGTAGAAAGAACGGGCAACAAATAGACAGGTACAAGCTGTTCTTTGGATCGAACTTGCCACTTGACCGAGAGATACAAACAAGAGATGGGTACAAGCTGTTCTTGGGATCGAACTTGGCACTTGACCGGAAACATAGACATATAGGCAGATACAAGCTGTTCTTTGGATCGAACTTGACACTTGATCGGAAACATAGACATATAGGCAGATACAAGCTGTTCTTTGGATCGAACTTGACACTTGATTGAAAATACAAACAGATAGACAGACACAAACTGTTCTTCGGATCGAACTGGCTGTTTGGCTGGAGCTATAGACAAAAGGGTTGATACAAGCTGTTCTTTGGATCGAACTTGCTTGTCGGATTATCGCCACATCATGTGGGAAGGTGCAAACTGTTCTTTTAGATCGAACTTGCCGTTTGACCGATAACAAAGCATAAGCTGGGTACAAACTGTTCTTCAAATCGAACTTGCCGTTTGTCCGGAAGCATAGGTATATAAGCAGGTACAAGTGGTTCTTTTTTGGATCGAACCTGGCACTTGACCAGTAACAAGATACAAGTTGAAAGTCTGGCTTAACAAGACACCAATTGAAGGTAAATTGTCATTGACTTGATTTGAAAATAGACATGACCATTTTTGTTGGCCCAAGAGTAAATTGACATTGATTTGAATTGAAAATTGACATCGACATTGACATTGACATTAGATATTGACATTGACATTGAAATTGACATTGACATTGACATTGACATTGGCTTGGCAATTGAAATTAACATTGACATTGACATTGACATTGGTTTGGCAATTGAAATTGACATTGACATTTGACATTGACATTGACATTGACATTGGCATTTGACATTAACATTGACATTGACATTGACATTTGACATTAACATTGGCATTTGACATTTGACATTAACATTGACATTGGCATTTGACATTAACATTGACATTGACATTGGCATTTGACATTAACATTGACATTGACATTGGCATTTGACATTAACATTGACATTGGCATTGGAAATTGACATTGACATTGACATTAACATTGACATTGGCATTGGAAATTGACATTGACATTGACATTGACATTGACATTGGCATTGGATATTTGACATTGACATTTGACATTGACATTGACATTTGACATTTGACATTGGATATTTGACATTGACATTTGACATTGACATTTGACATTTGCATTTGACATTGACATTGGATATTGACATTTGACATTTGACATTGACATTTGACATTTGACATTTGACATTTGCATTTGACATTGACATTGGATATTGACATTTGACATTTGACATTGACATTGAATATTGACATTTGAAATTGAAATTGAAATTGGCATTGAATTTGACAGTTGACAGTTGGATATGCAACATGTATGTATGGTATAGCAAGATTATTGGATGTATGAGCACACAAAATGCATGATTATGCATGTATGAATGCTTGAGATGCATGATTGGCTTGTAATTTGACAGAGAAAGTTTCACAGAGATAGACAAAGCATTGGAAGATTGGGCACGTAGTGGCTCGTGTTGCAACATATTCACAGGGGGAAAACCTCTTTGGAGAGACCGTCATTGAGAGACGTATCAAAACCATGGCTGAGGGCAAAAAAACTTGTAAAGGAGGGACCCTTGGAAAGTCCTTGGATACAGGTCGCCGTTGCTAGGCGTGTCAGCGCTGGGTAAACATTGGATGTTCGCATCTGTGGTCAATGCTTTTATATTCTTTTCATTTTTCATTTTCAAACCCCATTTTTGCCTGAACCGCCCTTTCGGGTTTTCGATTTACCGGGGAGTAAAGATTCTATTCATTGCCCCATTTTTGCCTGAATTGCCTTCATAGGTTGTCAATCAGCGGGGTGCTCATTTTTGCCTAAGCCGCCCTTTCGGGTTTTCAACTTAGCGAACTTTTCATTTTCATTTTTCATTTTTTCATTTTCATTCTGTTTTTTCATTCTTGCCATTGACCACAGATCATCCTGGGGAGTAACCTGCTTGTAACATGTATTGCAATAGACATTGACACTCATTCATTCATGCATGTTTCATTGAAATGTACCCTGTTGCTCAGGTTTGCTTTCAAAAATAGACAGGAAAAGATTTTTCAATTTTCAAAGATGTTTGTTTCAGACATTGACATTATCAAATAGAAAGAAAGTATTTGTATAAAGCATTGAAAGTAGAAAGAAAATAGAATTTCAAACAGTAGAAAGGCTCAAATTGATGTAGAAGAGTGAGAGTTAGCCAAAGGCATGACTTCACGGATTTACAAAGCTTGGAAAATGGTAATTTTATTGGTTGGTGATACATTGAACACGATGACCGCTACATTTCATAGAAATTTTGAATCCACAAGTACAGAAGCCTCTGATGAAGACGATCATTGACAGTTGCAGATGCCCCAAGGGGTGATGGTGATTTGCCAGATATAGTTACTTGTCTTTTATCAACCTCATTTTTGCATGAACCGCCCTTTCGGGTTTTCGGCTCATCGAGGCGCTCATTCTTGCCTGAGTTGCGTACAATCTCAGCGAGCTCTTTCATATTCATTTTTTTGTCCCTAACTTTTGCCTGGATCGCCCTTTCGGGTTTTCGATCCACCGGGAAGCGCATTTTTGCCTAGGCCGCCCTTTCGGGTTTTCGACCTACCACGCTGTTCTTTTCTTTCTAGACAAAGTATTTCTTGACTATATCGGCATTAACAGGACTTGGAAGCTCAACACCATCCATGTGTGTAAGAATCAAAGCACCACCAGAGAAGGCCTTCTTGACAACATAAGGACCTTCATAGTTAGGTGTCCACTTGCCCCTTGGGTCGGGTTGCTGACTTATCCTTCTTTTCAATACAAGTTCGCCTTCCTTGAATTCTCGAGGTCGGACTTTCTTGTCAAAAGCATTCTTCATCCGCACTTGATACAACTGTCCATGAGTCATAGCATCCATACGTTTCTCTTCAATCAGATTCAATTGATCATACCGACTTTGGCACCATTCAGCCTCAGTTAATTTTGCTTCCATGATTACTCGAAGAGATGGAATCTCCACTTCTAGAGGGAGAACTGCTTCCATGCCATACACCAAAGAGAAAGGGGTTGCCCCGGTTGAACTGCGCACTGTAGTACAATAACCATGCAAGGCAAAAGGTAGCATCTCATGCCAGTCTTTGTAAGTAGTGACCATCTTCTGAACAATCTTCTTGATGTTCTTGTTAGCGGCCTCAACTGCACCATTCATCTGAGGTCTATAGGGAGAAGAGTTGTGATGTTCAATTTTGAATTCTTCACATAAAGCTTGCATCATGCTATTGTTCAGATTGGAACCATTGTCAGTGATGATCTTGTTGGGAACACCATATCGACAGATGATGTTATTCTTGATAAACTTGACAACCACTTGCTTGGTCACATTTGCATAGGAAGCAGCTTCAACCCACTTGGTGAAATAGTCAATTGCCACTAGAATGAAACGATGTCCATTGGAAGCTTTCGGTTCAATCCTTCCGATCATGTCGATGCCCCACATAGAGAAAGGCCATGGGGAAGATATAACATTGAGAGCATGTGGAGGCACATGGATCTTATCAGCATAGATTTGACATTTGTGGCATCTTTTGGCATGTTTGTGGCAGTCACGCTCCATAGTTATCCAGTAATAGCCGGCTCTTAACAGCTTTCTTGACATGGTGTGACCCGAAGCATGGGTTCCAAAGGTTCCGTCATGTACATCATGCATCAATTTCTCAGCTTCTTGTTTATCAACACATCTCAACAAGACCATGTCATAGTTCCTCTTGTATAGGATTTCTCCGTCCAGAAGGAACCTGCTAGCCCATTGTCTCAAAGTCTTTTTATCTCTGTTGGAAGCACCGGATGGATATTCACGATTCTGCAAGAATTGCTTGATGTTGTAATACCAAGGCTTTTTGTCATTCACATCCTTATCAGCTTGATCTGGCATATTTTCAATAGTAAACACATGAGCGGGTCTATCAAGACGTTGCACTTTGATTACAGGCACATCATTCCAGTGATTGACACGAAACATGGAAGACAAAGTAGCAAGAGCATCAGCCATCTGATTTTCATCCCGAGGGATATGGTGCAGCTCAACCTTTGCAAAATATGTCAACAGACGTCTTGCATAGTCGCGGTAAGGGATCAGCTTCTCATGATGAGTCTCCCATTCACCCTTTATCTGATTAATAACAAGTGCAGAATCTCCATAGATGTCAAGGTGCTTAATTCTCAGGTCAAGGGCTTCTTCAATGCCCAAGATGCATGCTTCATATTCAGCTATGTTGTTTGTGCATTCAAAAGTTATTCGAGCAGTGAAAGGAATGTGGTGCCCCTGTGGTGTTACAATGATGGCCCCAATTCCTTTACCATAAGCATTAACAGCACCATCAAACACCAATCCCCACTTGCTATTGGGATCTGGCCCTTCATTGATCAGTGGTTCTTCACAGTCTTTTGCTTTCAAATACATGATCTCTTCATCAGGGAAATCAAACTTAATTGGCTGGTAATCATCAAGAGGCTGACAAGCAAGATGCTCAGCAAGGACACTTCCTTTGATTGCTTTCTGAGCTTTGTACACAATATCATATTCAGACAACAACATTTGCCAACGTGCGATCTTTCCAGTAACAGCAGGCTTTTCAAAGATGTACTTGATTGGATCCATTCGGGATATCAACCAAGTTGTATGATTCACCATATAATGACGCAGGCGTTTGGCAGCCCAAGCTAAAGCACAACAAGTCTTTTCGAGCATTGTATACCGAGTCTCGCAGTCGGTGAACTTCTTGCTCAGATAGTAGATAGCATGTTCCTTCTTACCAGTCTCATCCTGTTGACCGAGGACACAACCCACTGAATCATCCAACACTGACAGATACATAATCAAAGGCCTTCCTTCCACCGGCGGGACAAGGATAGGTGGTTCTAACAAGTATTCTTTAATGCTATCAAAAGCTTCCTGACATTCATCATTCCATACAACAGGCTGATTCTTTCTGAGCAATTTGAAAATTGGCCCACAAGTAGTGGTCATGTGAGATATAAATCTTGAAATGTAATTCAGACGTCCGAGGAAACCTCTGACTTGCTTTTCAGTTTGAGGGACCGGCATCTCTCTGATGGCTCGGACTTTGTCAGGATCAACCTCAATGCCTCTTTGACTGACAATGAAGCCTAGCAACTTTCCAGATCTTACACCAAATGTGCACTTGTTAGGATTCAACCGCAGCTTGTACTTTCTTAATCTTTCAAACATCTTTTTCAAATACACAACATGCTGCTCTTCATCACTTGACTTCACAATCATATCATCGACATATACTTCAATCTCTTTGTGAATCATATCATGAAACAGAGTTGTCATACCTCTTTGATAGGTAGCACCAGCATTTATCAAGCCAAACGGCATTACTTTATAACAGAACGTTCCCCATGGAGTGATGAAAGACGTCTTTTCTCTATCTTCAGGAGACATTCGTATTTGATTATAACCAGAGAAACCATCCATGAAGGAGAACACTTTGGATTGAGCAGTACTGTCAACAAGCACATCAATATGAGGCAATGGGAAGTTATCTTTTGGACTGGCTTTATTCAAATCTCTGTAATCAACACACATTCGAACTTTCCCATCTTTCTTTGGGTACTGGTACGATGTTGGCAATCCACTCAGGGTATTCAGCTGTCATGAGGAAACCCGCATCAATTTGTTTTTGTACTTCAGCCTTGATCTTAAGAGCCATGTCTGGACGAGACCTTCTTAATTTCTGTCTGACAGGAGGACATTCAGGTCTTGTCGGTATCCGATGTTCCACAATCTGGGGATCTAGACCCGGCATATCTTCATAAGACCATGCAAAGACATCTGGATAATCATAGAGAAGCTGAGTAATCTTCCTTTTCACTTCTGGCTCAAGTGCAGCACCAATCTTAATCTCTCGTTTGTTCTCTTCAGTACCCAGGTTGATGAGTTCAATCTCTTCCTGGTGAGGCTGAATGGCTCTTCTTTCTTGCTCAAGCAGTCGAGTGATCTCATACGGTATCTCTTCGTAATCATCATCCTCATCTTCAGCTTCATATACAGGGAATTCAAAATTTGGAGGAACCATAGGGTCACTGTGTTCAACGGGTTTATTATGGTTCAATCTGCATAATATGATTGGGATGATTTTTAGAAAAAAGTTTTTCATGCAGATTTTTGAAATTAATAAGAAAAATACAGATGTTTTGGTTTTTTCTGGCATTACCATTATTTCCAAGAAAAAGGCACTAAAAAGTAAAAAAAAAAAAAAAAAAAAAACAAAGAGTCGTGAGAAAAACGACAACTTTTATTGATAACGGCAATGCCGAAACAAACACGCCCTTACAATGATATCACTTTCGCCTTGGGCAGAGCGAAAGGATTGTTATTTTGAAAACAAAGAAAAACATGAGCAACAAGACACATTACATGGAAGCATGCATGACTAAGGGAATATCAATGGCTTCCCAATTTCTCACAGTGCCTCCTGGTATAACGAATGCAGGCACGTGACCACCTTCAGCAGCATCTTCAGTAATAGCATTGATGAACCCAGCACTGTAAAAGGTTCCTGTTGAAACAGCAGATGTTGGAGAGAATCCAAGGCCCTCTTTACGCTTGTTTTCCAGAATCTGAATCACTTTGCCCCAGCCAGCAGCTTGCCCTTCTTGAACAGCCTTCTGGGCGTCTTTCAGTGAAGTTATGCTCGTACCAGCCCTCCGGGGCTCTGCTCCTTCAACAGTTAAGCCTTGAAACGACGTCCCCTCAGCAGACCCATTCCTCATGAACTTGAGCTTCTGATGCAAAGTAGAAGTTACTGCTCCAGCGTCGTGGATCCACGGTCTTCCGAGGAGACAACTGTAAGAAGCATTGATATCCCTGACTTGGAAAGTAATCTGAAATGTTTCGGGACCAATGGTAATTGGCAAGTCCACTTCCCCGAGAACATCTTTGCGGGATCCATCGAAAGCCTTAACCAGATAGCTACTACCCCTCAGAGAGATTCCATGATGACTCAATTGCCTTAGTGTAAACTCAGGCATTACATTCAACGATGATCCAGTGTCCACCAACACGTTGGATATCATGTCCGATCTACAATGTACTGAGATATGCAGAGCCAAGTTGTGGTGTTTCCCTGCTTCGGGGAGTTCATCATCACCAAACCCCAAGTTATTGCAAGCAGTAATATTACTCACTATCCCATCAAATTGATCCACAGAGACTTCGTGATCGACATAAGCTTGTTCCAGTACTTTCATCAACACTTTCCTGTGAGCCTCTGAACTCATGAGCAGAGGCAAGATGGATATCTTTGACGGAGTTTGCAACAGCTGGTCAACAATCTTATAGTCACTCTTTTTGATGAGCCTCAAAATCTCGTCCAGATTAGACTCTTCAATGGGCTGGCCCGAGGGGCTGGCGTTCTCTTCCTCAAGGTTAGCCATGTTTCTTCTCTTGTACAATCTTGTCTGATAAACTCTATCTGGTTGGTGAATCTTGCGAGCACGAGCCACCTTTCAGACTGCGGCAGAAGAACCAGGAGACAATGAGCACGGGAAGCCATTTGTGACCGATGAATGATGCATATGATGCATGATATGCAAATGCAAAAAGACTCTTTTTTTGTCAGAAGACTTGTCAAAGTGGTTGTGAACATCACGGAGAAACACGGTTTTATTTGAAGATCTTGAGCAAAACTAAAAGTTTAGTTGAGATGGTATCACTTGGTGTTCACATCCGTGATGTTCAAAAGATGACTTGTCTAAGTCCTCTGATAAATGCATGGGAAAAAGTTTATGCATGTATGCATGAATGCATGATTATGTTCAAGTACGGAGAAAACATGGTGGGTTGAAGTTCAAAGTCAAGGAGCCATGGGTGGACACGGTGTCCGGTGAAACTAGGGCTTTAGGATAATAGTAACCGGGTTCTAAAAAGGTTCCCAAGTTGCAACCTCTCCGACGTATCTCATGGTGCCACGAGACAACACCCGCGCCATGATTATACATAGAAGGTCTAGCTTGAGTGTAGTATCGCGTGACGACTAAAACTCGAGACGACACTCGGTTTAGCCTCCGCACTACGTCCTAGAAAATGGCCATGGATGGGTTTGGTTATCTACGGTTCATAGCGTCATAGAACAATTAGAAGCAAAGTGCCTAAACGCGACAACTCGCGCCGACAACATCACCCCCAAAATGCCTCAGCTATGTGGGATTGATCGCATAATCCAAAACACGAGGCAACCCCCGGAATGAATTGTCGATTATATCCCTCCTAAATCCTAAGTTCACTCAGCCCGGGTGCAGGACTTTTGATATTCTCACCCCACACGTTTGCAAGAAATTAAACATTTATTCACATAGGAAAGCAAGTAAAAGAAGCAAGTAAAAATACAAGCGCAAACGTGGAAATAAAAACTAGGCGTAACTCTCGATGATCCCCAGTGAAGTCGCCAGCTGTTTTATCTTGGTTTTCGGGTGTCAAACATTGATTACGTTTGAACCTTTTAAACCGGTGATATCTTATTTTTTCTTGGGAAGGGAAAAAGTAAGCAAAACCCTTGAGAATCGAGGTCCGGGAGTTGTTTTCGCTACGGGAAGGTGTTAGGCACCCATAACGACTATAGTAACCTATAGGAACCGTCTTTAATTTCTACGCGCGCGCTTTGTTTTTAAATGCTATTTTGAAAGTGTTTATTAAACCTAAGAATGTTCTAAGTGAAGAATTGGAGGGAGAAGAATGTTTTTGGATTTTTATTTTAGTTGAATTGAAGGAATTTTGTTCCTTGCCTACGTACCCGATTAAGGGATCAAATCCACCGTAGTTCTCTTCCAAAAATGTTTTTGTTTTTGTTGGTTGATTTTAAGTTTGAAAATTGGATTTTGAAGAATAGAAAGAGGCCTCAAGGGCATGAGATTAGGAAATAGTGAGGTTGGATTAGTGAATTGCAAAAGAAGTCAAAGTTTGATTATTTTCATTGAAATTTGATTAAGAAAATGGAAAAGAAAATACAATGGGATATTGGATCCCAAGGTTTATTTGGAAAAGGTTTGAGTGAAGTTGGTCACATTTGTTTGGAAAATTGGATTTTTCTAAGTATAAGTCCTAGGCATTCATCTAAACATACAATCCTAAACATACATCTAAACATGCATATTCTAGCTATATAGTGATGTGTGTGCGTGTGTCGGTGCTTGTGTCGGTGTACATTATTAGAGTCCATTGTCCTTTACATCATACCCTAGATACATTCTATGGCCTCTTTGCCAAGAAATTAAAAGCATGAAAGTAAAATTTTACAAGAATTCCTAAATCTTTTACACACTAAGTCTTTGTACAAATTAAGTTGCAAGAAAGAAATAGAGATGAATATGGGATGAAATGAAGATGCTTATGAAATAATGGAACATGAAATGAAAGGAGTTAGTAACACAAGATATAATATGGTAAAGATAAAGCAAGTAAGATACCATAACAAGTGCAATAGAAATCAACACAAGACAAAACCAAAACAATGCAAAATATAGCCACAATTCAAACGAACAAAATGCAAGAATCATATGGCTTATAATTCTCACAATTCAACATATTTTCCAAAGGCACAAACTCAGGTTTTAGAAGGAGAATCGAAGCAATATGATAAGCTTTGCATTTTGAGGTGAATTTAGGCATATTTACACTATTTATTTACAAACATGACTTGTAAACCAAGCAACTAGGCACAAGACACACATTCAACAAAAGACATACTCACAGTAGCAAAAATCCTCACAACATCACATATCTTGAATTACTAGCATCTATCAAGAAATGGAATTGAAACTAGGCAAGAAAACCACAAGTTTTTAACATAAAATCTTACAATTAAAGCAAGAAAAAATCCACACTATTTTCTATCAATTTTCCAACACAACTACTATCATAAAAGAGTCACAAAAAATAAAGAAACACACAGGAATTTTTATAGAATTTTTCAAGAGGTTTTCAATCAAGAAGGGGTGTAAACAGCAAGAAATTGCAAGAAACTCAGGGAGAAGGGGGGGTGCGCGTAGCAAACTGGAAAGAAAAAGCAACAATTCGTTGGGCTTTGGACAAGCCTGCTGGGTGATGGGTCAAGGCTGGGTCGGTTCATGGGTTTTGGGTTGAGGAAAACGGGCTTGGCTTTGTATGAGCACGTGAATAACAACTCTTCCATAAAAATTGATTCCTCTTTCTATTGTAAAACAAGAATAGTCTTCTTCCTCAACTCTCACGTTTTGAACCAACAATCACAGTTTATTTCTTCCCCTTTCTTCACTCTTTTCAATTATACTCTCAAAAATTAAAGCTCAAATTCCAAAAGATTTAACAAATCAATATCAAAACGAAATTAGGAACAATACCTCTCTGCTCTTTGTTCGGATCTTTACCGTTCATGTGACCTTGAATTCAACAATGGCGGATCCTTCTTCAATCTGGACGGTACGTGATGAACAGCGGTGATTCCTTCCCTGAGCTCGGATTTGGATCCAATTCGAAGAAGAAGGAACTCTGATTTACGGTTCGAAGCTACGAGTTGATTACGCCGTGTGAGTTAACACCGTTCCATTCTTCTCCCTCTTGCTGCGATTCTGGTTGTTGTTGTTAGGCTCGTCCGATCTGAGTTCGCCGCCGTTGTTGCTGTTTCCGGTGACGGTTTCGAATGAATCATCGTTTGAGGACGATGATTGTGGCGGTATTGAGACGGATTCGGATGAATTTTGTATCGAATTGAAGGTTTGTGTTGTTATGAATTCAGCAATGGAAGAAGATAAAAATTGTAACTGCAATGAGTTTGTATAGGTTTCGTTTCGGTGATGGAAGAATGCGAATTGTTTTGAAAGTGATGAAGGTTTGGGTCATGGAGGATTTGTGGTGGTGATGGAGGTTGAAGATGAAGTTTGATGGTGGTTATGGTGGTTAGGGTGGTGGAGAAAGTTTGTTAGAGGTGGTGATGGAGGTAGTTAGGGATGAGAGAGTTAGTTAGAAGTGAGAAAATGGGAGGGAAAAAATTGAGAGAAAAAGTTTGTGATTTTTGTGTAAAATGATTGAAAATAAAATTAGTGTAAAAATGATTGAATTGTGAAATTTTGACTAAGGGTTTGACTTATATAGGTGATGAAAGGGATGCTTGGACCAATGAGGAAATGCCATGTGTACTTGGACTTGTAACAAACTCTTAAGGACCAATAACATTTGGACACGTGGCACTTGGACTCTAACAAACTAAAAAAGGATTAAAATGCAAATAACAAAAGTGCGCGGACTAAAATGAAAATTAAAACTAAAATTGAATTGAAAAAGTAAATTGAAAATTAACGTAAAATGAGACGATTAAAAACAACAAGGCAGATTAAAACGAATCAGTAATTTTATGTGAAATGACCAAAATGCCCCTGGAGGCTTAAAACGACTAAAAACGACTCAAATGCAATTTTAAAATGATTTTTTAACAAGGGATTAAAGCAAGAGTTTATACAAGCGAATTAAAATACTCAGAGACAATTTTTTTAGAATTTAAACAGGGCTTTGACACATGAAAAGACTAAAATGCCCCTAGGGGCAAAATTGACTCAAAATGACTTCAAATGCAATTTTTGAACTGGATTTTGACATAGAATGAAATGAAAACTTATTCAAACTACTTGAAAAGACTCAAACAAAATTTTAAAAGACTGAAAGAACTTTTGACATAGGAAATGACTAAAATGCCCCTAGGGGCTAAACTGACCAAAAAATGACTCAACTGATATTTTTGAAACGAATTTTGACATGAGATTGAAACACGGGCTTATACAAACCAATTTAAAAGACTCAAACAATTTTCAAAGATAAAAATGAATTGAATGCAGGAAATGACTAAAATACCCTTTTACGTGAATTTTGCAAATAATATTGAAATAAAATGCAGAGAAGGATGCAATTGATCAAAGACATATCAAATGACTTATAATGCAAGAAAAGAAGAATTAAACAAGTATTTTTAGGTCCAAAATTAGGGTATAACACTACTAAATATAATCTAATAAATAATAAACCAAATAACATATATATATTTTCACACAAAATAACAAGTATATTATACACCGAATAACATATATTCACATAAATACATCACATAAATATAAATATATTTCCAGGCTCACATTACATAATTATTCAGAACACATAAATCATATAAATATATTCTAAATTCACATCACATATATAATCACATAAAATCACACCACATCATATAAATCATATAAAATCATATAAATATACACATCACATCACATAGTTCATATAAACATATAAGTCATATCAATATTCACATCTCATCACATAATTCATATAAATATATATAAATATATTTCTAGGCTCAATAAATAAACCAAATAAATCAAGTAACAAAGAATAAATCAAATAATTAAAAAAAAGTGGGCGTTACAACTCTCCCCCACTTAAAGAATTTTCGTCCTCGAAAATTGAACATCCTGCAAACAACTCTGGATTAGTCTATACCACAAACAACAATTTTAAACAACATACAATCAAACAACAAGTCAGAACAACAAAAGACAATGTAAAATTATTACACAACACTACGTTGCTTGACACGACTCTACTACTTGGCCGGACGGACCGACCTGCTCTGATACCAATTGTAACACCCCGTTTTCCCAACTTGAAAATTTCATCATAAATCAGAGTATTTAAATCACAAACGGAATGTCACATACTTCCTTAAAACCACAAAATAGATAATAATAATTATCTTTCAAAATTCAACGTCAAAATCTATAATCATGCAGCGGAAATTATTCGACATAATAAAAGTCTTGGCACACAGGCCTTATCAGAAATCTCATAAGTTTTAGTTAATGTTTATTCATAAAAAGTTCATGAAAGCAAGCCCCATCCCGTTACATATCAGAGCACCTAGACACAAGTGAGGAGTCCTCTCACGAACACTTCTAATCTTTATTACCTGCACATTACCCACGGTCGAGGCAACATATACGCAGAAGGGGTGAGATTTCACAGTCAATAAATTAAACATATAATTCGTCAAAATGCATTTAACAACATAAATCATCATTTACATTTAAAACATTTACCATTTAGCATTATATCAAATCATATTCAATTATCATTGTCAAATATCATCATTAGTTCGTAAACAATTATCATCTCTAATTCATAAGCAAAAATCATCATTAAGTCATAATCAAGTATCATCATATATTTAACAACTTAAGACATCATAAACATCAGCATTAATAATCATTTAGTATCATATTATTATCATCATCAATCATAAACAGACATTATCATCAAAATATCATCATCAAATATAAGTTATGACGACTCTACAATGCAACTACAACTTCAACAACAACTCAGACAACTTCAACAACAACTCAGACAACCTCAACAACAACTTAGACAACCTCATCAACAACTTAGACAACTTCATCAACAACTTAGACAACTTCATCATGCATGTGGTACCAATACAGAGCATCGAGCTCCCAACCAACTTATATGAGCGTAATTAGGCTCTTCAGGGCATCAAGCCCCCAACATAGTGAGCAAAAGCTCCAGGGCATCAAGCCCTCACCAATCATGTGAATGACTAAGCATTCCAGGGCATCAAGCCCTCAACCAACTTATACGAGTATGCAATGGACTCAACTTCCAACAACTTAGACAACGACGTGTACAACTCATACGACTCATAATCATGGACAACTTCTTAAATTCCAACAACATAGACCGACTCATGCAACCTCAAGACACTAACAGTCGACAACAGAAAACAGCAGCAAGATACAACATATAATAGCGTCTAAATAACATATCAACATTAAAGGGAATGAATCATAACAACTTATAATCATAACGCATCTTAAATAATTCTTATACATCATCACCACTAATCTCAGTCACCTAAACAGACCTCTGGAACTTCTGAAAGTATCCTAAACAACCATTTTTCTTACTTATAAGATCAACTCATGACTACACGTGCGAAAGGATCGCATCGGGACAATTTTGGGCAACTAACAGCCTAACTCGCAGTGGCGAGTAATTTGCTCGCAATGGCGAGCTCGAAGGTCCTACTCGCAGTTGCGAGTAACGTTGCTCGCAGTTGCGAGCGATGCGGTGCAGCTCGCCGTTGCGAGTGTTTCTACTCGCAGTTGCGAGCGATGAATGTCAGTACGGCCAGAAACCTAAAAATCACAACTTTTCACCTATCTTCATGATTCTTTCATCCATATGGCATCTAATTAACACCCTAGACAATATCTAAGGTCTGTAAACTAATTTTGCATCAATCTAACATCTTTTCATGGTTTAATCATCAAATCGGTCATTTAACCCTAATCTCAATTCTCACCAAAACTCAACCTAATCATGTTAAATTCAATTCTCAGAACCATACCCTTAATTATATTGAAAGCTAGTCTCACCCTTACCTTAATTCAGATGAACAAAGCTTGCGAAAAACAAAGTGATGAAAACACCCAAAAATACTGCTTCAGTGCGCGATAGTTTTCTCTCAACTCAGACCTTGTTTCGACGATCCGAACGGTGAAAAGGTAGACCCAGGTGTTGTGAATGATGTGTCCAAAAATCGTCACGATCCAACGGTTAACGAGTGAGATATCATTGTTTTACTGAGGTAGGTTTCAGAAAAACGGAAATTGCTTTCTCTCTTCTTTTTGGTGGCTACTCTTCTCACAAAACAGTTTCTACGTAATAGCTATTCCAACCTAGTCTCTCATATTTATAACCCTCCAACTATTCTATTTACTCTTTCTAATAATTATAATTACCTACTAAATATAATCTAATAAATAATAAACCAAATAACATATATATATTTTCACACAAAATAACAAGTATATTATACACCGAATAACATATATTCACATAAATACATCACATAAATATAAATATATTTCCAGGCTCACATTACATAATTATTCAGAACACATAAATCATATAAATATATTCTAAATTCACATCACATATATAATCACATAAAATCACACCACATCATATAAATCATATAAAATCATATAAATATACACATCACATCACATAGTTCATATAAACATATAAGTCATATCAATATTCACATCTCATCACATAATTCATATAAATATATATAAATATATTTCTAGGCTCAATAAATAAACCAAATAAATCAAGTAACAAAGAATAAATCAAATAATTAAAAAAAAGTGGGCGTTACACTTCGCATGATAATATCATTATTCATCAATCATCAACAACATCATATAACATCGTATTTAAATATCGACAATAATTCACTAAGTATCTTTGTAAAAACATAATAAATTATCCACAACATATTTTCATGTCAAACCAAAGCTACTGGAAAGATATCACAAATATCAACAACTTTCATGTTTACAACAAAGATCAATTCAAAACAGAAACATATGAACAAAACGCAAAAACATGAAACAGAGAATGTTGTCACCGTACAATTTTGCTAAGACCTCCCTGTAGTATTTTCATCATAACTCACAGACCAAACATCATTTTCACGTCAAACCAAAGCAACTAGAAAGCTAACAAAATTATCTAAAACTTTCATGTTTACGCCTAAGACCAATTTTGTACCGATCAATACCAGTTTTAATTTTAAATTCGGAAAAGTTGTGCTGAAAGTCCATAAAAATTCACTGTGACCTACGTGCAGTAATTTGACCATAACTCAAGTTCTATAAATCGTTTTGACGTGAGACCAACGACATTAGAAATCTAACATCCATACCTACAACTTTCATGTTTACGCCTAAATCCAGTTCGGAACTTAAACTTGTCAAACTGAGACAATAAAAACGCGTTTTGCACACTGACAGCAAAATCGCAGTTCAGCTGCGATTTCGCCTTGGGGAAATCTTTTCGACTCCGTTTTCGATCCAGTACTCTCCAAACTTGACCCTAATCATTATCCTATGATTACCCTATCATTAGAACACTAATTATTCATCAACCTATTGTATGCAAATTCAAAGGGTTCTCAAATCTATTAACAACCTATTACAATTCTTAAACCCTAATTCTTAAACTCACCGACATCTCATCCAATTCCATGGTTCTAACCTCAAAACTACTTCCAATAATCATCCTATGGATTATCTAAGGTCTGTACACAATTTCTACATCAATTCAACAAGTTTTCATCATCTAATCATCAAATCTCTCTCAAAACCCTAATTCTTAAATTCTCACAAACTCTCCCCAACTTGTTAGATGTAATCTAATGATTTAACAACTTAATATTAATGCAAGATAGTCTCACCCTCACCTTAGATTAATTCCTGAATCAGCAGCAGCGTTCTTCTTTCCTAAGGTATTCTCCTCTTTTCTTGACTTTTCTCTTCTCTTCTCTTCTTTCTTGTTCTCTTCTTTTCCAAAAAGCGATTTTTGGAAAACTCTTTCCAACCTAAGCTTCTCTATTTATAATACTAAAATATTCTTCCCAAATCTATTTAGGCCCAACAACTTATTCTTCTTTCTATTCTAACCCCCAAATCCACTCGCACTAATAATCCTCATATTCTAATAAATAATATTTCTCTACTAAATATATAATAATACACCAAATAACAAATATATATCTATAACAATTAACAAATATATTATGCTAGTAAATACCAACATATAACATAACAAAATATCACTCAACAAAATATATTAACTAAATTATAAAAAGACACTAACCTCAACAAATCATATATCCCTCATATACATATAAATATATAAATATATTCTAAAACTAATTAAAATAATTAAATAAAAAGGAGGGCGTTACAGAAGGGACATATATTACCGAAGGGACTATGTTTTTAAGACCATTCTTAATTCCGAAGGGACATTAAACCGAAAAAGGGACTACGGTCTTAATAACACTCTTAATTCCGAAGGGGCAGCAAGGAGTAGAAAAAGGAGAAGGACTTGTTAAACAAGTCGAAGGAGGGAGAAGGGAGGAAAGACTCATCAACACGAGTCAAGAAAGGGAGAAGAGAGAAAGAGTTCCCGACAACTCAATGAAACTCTTTGGTGTGTGGAATGCACTGTGTGTGCTCTCTATTTATAGAAAAAATTCACAACTAATAAGTGAGAAACTTTGGGAACAAGTAATATGAGAAACTTTGGGAAGAAGTAATATGTTACTTTGTGATTAAGTAATTCACTTATTAGATCTAATACAAAAATATCTCAATTGAGTACCAAAATATATTATGTTTAGTACAAAAATATATTATATTATGTACCAAAATATATTTCAGATCAAGCACTAAAATATATTAGATTGCCTACCCAAATATTTCAGATTGTGTTCCAAAAAATATTTTAGCAAAAACTTGGGGTCTAAGAAAGCACTTTTCTAATAATGATTAAAAATATATTAGATTGCCTACCCAAATATTTCAGATTGTGTTCCAAAAAATATTTTAGCAAAAACTTGGGGTCTAAGAAAGCACTTTTCTAATAATGATTAAATTAATTATTTAATTTATCTATTTAATTTATCATTTCCAAATAATAAAATATATATCAATATATATTATTTTTTCCTCTAGTGCTTACTTCGTTCACATAATTATGTACCCCCATTAATTAGAGGTACACCACCACTATATAAACACTACTAATGTGTGTGTTCCATCCGATGTGGGACTTCCACTTTTTTCAATTCACACAACACTAGTTCTACCCAACATGGGAATTTGTGTTTAGTCTTTTAACTCAATTTCCACACATGTTCCAACAATCATGTTAGTAGTTGAGCCAGTGATTCTACAATTGATTGAGTTGTGAATTGTTTGGTCTTACTGTTTTTATTTTTATTTATCATTTTAGGTAAGTTTTCTTCATCTTTATATAGCTATGAATCTTGATGCAACTTTTATTCTTTAAAATCAAGTGTAATTTGAAGTTTTTAATATGAATCGAAATGTAGCCTTGATTTTTAAATTCAAGTGTAATTTTAATTTCCTTATCAATTTATGCATTATTTTACAATGTAATAATTTTTTTATGAGATACAATGTAATAAATTGAATATATATAGAATGCGTATTATAATGATGTGTGTTAAATTGTTTTTATACATTTATATCAGAGTCTGAAGGAACAAAAACAATAGAGGAGTTTCAAGAAAAAAGGAGGAAGAGTCAAAGAATCATAGCTTTAGAGGAAAAAAAGGAAAATTGGGAATCAAAAAGGAAAAAAGACTCGAGTTACAGCTCAGCTCATCTACAAATGACCTCATCAATTCAGGTTTCATTCTTGTCTTTATTTTAATGGTAAACTATTTTTTTTTTTTTTTATAGATAAGGGTCATTAGAAGCTAGCACACATAAATAAATAAAAAATTCTTCAAAAAAATAAATAAATAATTGAATTCGACTCATTTTTGAAATTCACAAATTTGAGTTCTCATAAATTTATGTGAAATTCACATAATTTAATGTGACTCGTTTGAATCTATTTGATTTTTTATTATAAAGAGGGCTAAAAGTTCAACTCATTTGAATTTTAACCGATAAAAAAACGTGTTTAAAAATACTCTTTAAAGAATAAGTTAAGTTATCAATACTACTTCCTTGGTCTTATAATGAGTGGTCCGTTTGAAGCTCTTACACTTGAGTTTCTTTACTTATTTCCTTCCTTCAAGTGTCACAAATTGACTAAAAGAACACAACTTGACTCAATAAATTAATAACAACAATTTATTTAAAATGACTCTAAATTAAATGTTAAATTAATATAATTAGACCAAAAACTTAATTAAAAGTGACTCTAAAAATAGTGTATGACTCACTATTATCAGAGTCCATCAATAATTTCCTTCAATCAAACTAAGAGTATTACTTTTCCCACCCAATAGGATTCTCGCATGCCCTGCTTTTTTTCCAAAAATGCCCTTGAGGTTTCCGGATTTCATAATCCGGAATGGTGTTTTCCTTTGTTATAGGGTGAAAAATGGAGTTACGGATTTTGTAATCCAAAAACTTTAAAAAATAGGGCGCGTTACATGATGTTTCCGGATTACACAATCCGGAAACCCCCTAAACACCCTTTTTCAATGTAAAACAGTTCGGATTATATAATCCGAACTGTATCAGCACAAATTCTAAACATGTTTGTAACTTGAATAGTCATTTTATGGACAATATTAATCTTCCTAACTCTCATCCTTATGTTTTTGGGTCATTGTTACCTGTTCTTAGTAAAAAATCGGGTTTTCGGGCTACTTGATCGGATTGCTTTGAAACTTCCCCAAAAAATCAGAAAAAATTCAAGGACCATGACTCCCTTAGAAGGGACTTCTTACGAGACTCCGCCCCTCAAAATCCAAAATTCCATCGTTTAGATCCATTTTTCATTTTTTTTAATTATTCATATTCTCAGAAAAATCCGAAAAAATTTGCACTAGTTTTATTTGATTTTTAGAATTTATTGGTGGTATTTTTATGATTTTATTCGACAGGTTTTTAGCATTTTTTACTTAGTTTTTTTTATTGTTTTTAAAAGCAAAACTCAAAACTGCTGAAATGTGAGAGAGTCTGATGGCTGATTATACATAAGAATTGTCCGGATTATAAAATCCGAAATAGTAAACATGAATCCAGATTTTAAAATCCGGACTGCACAAGGGCATTTTTGAAAAAAACACAGGGCGCGCGAGAAACCTATAGGGTGGGAAAAGTAATACCCTCAAACTAATGAGAAGGGAGTATTCCAAGCCCAGCAACACTTTAGCACTTTTCCTATAAATGGTTATAGTGACTTGCAAATGAAGCTTGGTCTATTGAATCACACGGGACCATCTCCTATGTTGAAACATTCCATGTCATCAGAATCTGGTCTTATTCCTCAAGAATTTTTTTCCTTCAAGTAGCAATGTAATGAGAGGAAATATGAATCAATCAGAAGAGGAAGTGAAAGGGAAAGGAAAAGGAAAAGAGAAAGATGGAGAGAGTACAAGTAGACAATATGGTGACATTGAGGAGCTCGATTTGGATCTTAAGATCTAGGTAGGTTTGCTATGGTTGTATTGAATTATGAAAAACTTAAAAGACTATTGGACTTTGTTACTTGAACTTTTAGTTTACATTTCTGTAATTTATGGTCTCGAATTTGGTTGCTTGTGTTTAGGCCAAATTTGAGATTATTTTCGTTGGATCCGTTTTGTTTGGCTGGCTAAAAACCATGAAGTTTATTATGTCTTCTTGTTTAATCGTACCCTTTAATTAATAGGTTGTTTGTTGGATGGCCATTAAGATGCACTCTTAGGTGTTATTTTATTTTTTTATGATAATATTGATACGAAGTTTCTACGTCCGCTTAGTAGTGAGTAATCTTCGTCGGAGAACCTCTGGGACATATAAGTGGGTTCTTCCCCTCCCAACCGGATTCTTCCATCTGCATGAGTTAGAAATCAACCTTCTAGATGTTTATCTGACCACATATTTTAAGGGGTTAAGTCCCTTACCACCTGGATCAATCCATTATTGCAATGATGTTGAAAAAAAATATGTAAGTATAGCTTTTATAAATGTTTGATTTGTATTTCCAAGACAAAAATATTTTTTGTATTTTTTAAACAAAGGCTAAGTTTTGTTGTCTCATGTTTTCTCAATTAAAGATATCTCCACCATTAAATCCATTTATCCTCATTTTTAATCAGTTTCTCTAATTTCTATATTCTCTCTACTACCAAATCAATAGCGTGAATTGCTCATGACTGTAGAGTAGTGTAACATGAGAGAATCACGACTCTAGCTTGAATCATTTTCTATATAAAATAAAAAGGTTAAGAATATTGACCGTATAACGGGTATATTGTAAATATTTGTGTTCTAATTTTGTCAATTTTTTTCTTTTTGGATATGGATCTTAAGCTTTATAAGTAAGTTTTGATGGTGACTTCTGCATTGGTTTAGTGAAAAAATGAAAAATATATGTACGGTCACAAACATTTAAACACAATATTTAAGCATACTCACTTCAAAATATATATTATTTAAACAAGTTTACTCACTACTAAGAAAAAGGTCAATTACATCATAGGGTCAATTACTACTAAGCAAACTTATATTTGGACACAAGTTTACTCACTTCAAAATATATATAAAGGATCAATATTTTAGTATCCAGTATGTAGACCTTATAAAAGAAAAAGGTCAAATACATTTTAGGGACATTTAAGTTTAACTTTTGTATCAGATTAATGCTTTTAGTTTTTTTTAGTTTAAATTGATCTTTTATGCCAACAAAAATGAACAAGTTGGTTTGTTAATTTTTTTTTAACAAATTGACAAAAGTAGGCAAAAGTATTGACGTGAAAATATTCTTTTATAATTTTACATATGTATCTATACTATATAGACGAAATACATGGTTTTAGGTTGACTATTCACTTCCATTTATACCCTCCTTAAACAAATTTTTCTAGAATGCTATATTGTCGTTGTCATTCTAAAATATAAGAATTTATATCATATATTTGCTATATTGTTGACGTCATTGAAAAAGATAAGTGTATTTATACCATCAATTGAGGAGTGAGGCCAAATAAGTCCAATTTGATCAACCAACAACCTATCTATTTTTTTGGAAATTTCGTATCCGGTTCAAGAATGATTGATTTGTAGGATCGGTCTCATTATTCACTAACGGGGCTCAATTGAAGACAACACAAAGTTCTATACGAACCAATCCAACACAAAAATTTACAGATTCGAACTTGAGACATAAAAAGGATCATACTTTGATGTCTCAAGCCTACACCACTAGATCAATAACCTTATTTGTTAACAAGTACTTTATCCATTATAATGGATAATAATAATCTATATTTCCCAGCAACAACTCAGATTCTTAGACATCATGTAAGTACAATTCAAACGATAACATTTAATATGTTGAGATGCACGTTCGAATTCACAATTCTCTACTTCTCCATATTTAACATGAGAGATTCTTATTAGTAGATTATTTGACCAAATGAAAAAATTCAGATTCTTTGACGTGTCACTGTCACAAAATCAAACTCAAATCAAAATATAGGTAAGTTATCATTTTTAATGGTGGTCTACAAACTACTACCTTAATATACCAATGAAGGGCCGATCCAATGTATATTTAGGCCTAAAGAGAAATTTAAATAGATGTCTTTTAAGTGTGTTTAGAGAGAACGGGACCTAAAACCCTTGCTTTAGTGACAGTCCCCTTGAGCCGGCCATGTACCAATGCTTTTCCGACATTCTTGGTGCATACAAATCAAATTCTAAGGGAAAAAAAACTTCTTAAAGAAAAAGATTTAATAATAGTTTGTCATGCTGCCCTTTTGAGTAAGAACTATGTCGACATAATAAAAGAAAAAGTGTGAGAGGTGAACTTGGTGAGTTAGTACGTACGTTTCAAACTCTACATTTCTAAAAAAAAAAAAAAAAATACACATGTTTTGAAGTGTGTTTTCTGAAGGAAAAATAATATGTGTACATCCTATAATAGAGAGGTGGAGAAAGTGTCTTCCTTACTTTTGGTTACACTGACTTTCAAGCCCATATTGATATTGTGGACTCTATATGCCATTTTCCTCAGCCCAACTCAATCTCAGATAGAGAATTGCTTTTCCGACAATCAGAAGTTCTGTATAACACAAGTAAATTACTAAAATACCTCCAGCGGTAGTTAACTACCGTTGGGTTATAACTAGAAAACCAACGGCACTTAACTGCCGCTGGGTTTTTTGGTCTTTTACTTGTGTTCCTAGGACATTTTAAATGTCAAAAAAGCAACTGTCTCTCAGATATTGGACTGTTGCCCTCAAACAGCAATGAATTGAGAAGAAATATGGCATTGACATGGAGTTACTTTTCCAATCCTATTAGTTTCTCGCGCATATTGTTTAGATTCTAAAATTCGAAAAGTAGGGGTGTACATGAGTTGGGTAAACCCAGAGAACCCGGTCAAACCCACCCCAAAAAAAAAAAAAGTTGGATCGGGTAATTGGGTGGGTATGGTTTCTAAAAATGTAAAACCCATAAAAATAAATGGGTTTCAGGTAAAACCAGACTCATACCCAAAAAAATCACTTACCCAATAATTTCAATATTTTTTATCCTTACTTTCATAGGGTAGAATAAAAATACTAAAGGTTTTGGTCATAAACCAAGCTTTATTTCCAAAACATACACATTGTACCCTATATAATGAAAATCAAAACATGCTAGAGTTACAAATCAAGATGTTGCACTTTTTTGTTATTTTAATACTAATGAAATTTTATGTCATGCAACTTTAGTTTGTTGCAAGTATTTTCTGATGCAGTTTATTATTTGATATTATAATTTATTATTCTATGATGCATAAAATTATAGTAAAAATAAGGTAACCAATTTTTTTAAGAAATTAAAAAGTAGAGTAATATTTAAGAAAAATTATGAGTATTTGTCATTTAGACATTTAATATTAAAAAAATAGAAAAATAAGTTGGGTAACTCATTACCCCATCCAACCCAACCCAGAAATTAGTGGATTTGCCCAAACCCACCCAATGGTATAACAGCCAGTTATTTTACCTCACCCAAACCAGAGTACCCTATATGGTTCGGTTTCAGGTTTGGCCAAACCCAACCCAAATCGACTCATGTACACCCCTACCAAAAAGTTTAACGTGTTTTGGATGGTTTCATGGGGTTTGTTTGCCGTTCGGATTCTATAATCCTAACTGTATAGGGCGTGCAAGAAATTAAATAGAGCGGGAAAAGAAAGTGCCAAAAAATATTAACAAGCCAAAAGAGGAAGGGAAAGAGAAAGAATGGGAGGGTAGATGACTTCTGCCTTGATTTATATTGAATAATGAAAAACTCAATGGATTTTATTACTTGAACTTTGTTTACATTTCTGCACTTTACAGGTTCTTTTTTGGATATATTCTTTTTTAATTTGCTGAAAACTATGAATTTTGTGCTTTCTTGTTAGTTAACACATGCTTCAAAAACAAAAACAAAAAAAAACACACATAACTGTGCCCTTTAATATGTTGTTGGTGGTAAATTTAGCACAAAGGTGCTGGAATTTTTTGCTATGCTATTGAAAGTATTGAGCATTTAACACTTGTGGCTAAATTTAATGATAACGAAACAATAACATATGCATGATTAGTGTAAATAATTAAAAGAGAACCTTATAAGATTATAGATATGTTGGCAGCAAAAGCCAAAGGACACAACATGAGCGGATCTAATATATGGGTTTGGTTTGGCTCCAAAAAAATTCAAAATTTTTATGTACAAATAATGTCTATAAGAATGAAATGTTAAAGAAAATTGGTGATCATTGTGATCTATTTTGTTCCAATCAACAAGTGTTAGAGTTACGAATGAATACGGACTAATAATATTAGTCCAAATAAAATTTCAAAATTTGTTATTTTAAATGATAGCACGTAATCTTTAATTTTATTGGACAAATTTTTTGATATTATTCTTTTAGCCACACGAAATACTTGGTTCTGAATCTGCCTATGGGACAGATTAAACAAGTTTTTTTTTGTTAAGTAACCTAGTGGCTAGAATTCACCTTTCTCAAGGTGAATAAGTGGGGTGTCCGAGGTTCGAATCTTGGCTCATGTATATAAGAATGCATATCTCTGTCAACTGAGTTAAACTTACGAAGACAATAAGCGGAATTTCTAATATATGTTGAACTATAGTGATTATTAATTCCTACTAATTGTTAATTAAAGCAGAGCTACTCCTTGATTATTTAAGTTCCAAATTAGAAGTCGGTGACATTTAATTGGTGGATAATCTAAGGAACAAGTACCCATTAAAAGATTCATGTGCTGAAGAGGTTTTGGTTGCACACCAGACAGAAAGTCTACTACAAGTGTATTACAACTCAGCAAGGAGATGAAATAAGAAACTGTGATCCAAGTTTATTTTGTTGGCTGAATGAATCTCTCCAAATTGGCTTTTAAAACCTATTAGGTCTAAAAGTTTGTTAGTAACAATATTTAGATTTAGATTTTCTTCTCATGGCATATATAAGTCTTATGTACCCTTGATGTAATTTTTGAAGAAAACCCTTAATGTAATTTATTCTCTCATTATCAATTCTATCTTACTTATCTCTTATGAACGACTTCCATCAATATTAGTAATTTGTTATCAGATAATATTTACTCCAATGATAAAAATGTTTTAGAGACTATTTGTTTGGTAGAATGAATAATATCTCTTGACTCAAAATATTATTCATAAGAGATATTATTTGTTTGAATCAAGAGATATTATTGGTGGAATGCAATCTTAATGTATTTGATCCTATTTTAATATGTACTTTCACTAATGTAAATATCAAAATATTATCGAAAAACAAATTATTCGATAAATTAAGAAAAACAAGCATCCTCTAAATACATAATTTCTTATCTATTTTATCATGGTTCTAAATTACGGTCCACAACTACAATTGCAACTGCAATATAATGATTTTAGAGGTCTCCACAATAACATCAAAATTGCGATTTCGTCGGCATCAACCACATTTACCATAATATAAATTGCAATTTCGAAAAATTTGCATCATAACTGCATGGGGTATTTAAAATCAAGTTTTTTTTTTTTTTTACCATATCACAAACACAAACAATATGTATCACTGATTTTCCAGCTCATGTATGCCATTATATTCACCAGGACCACACCACCAACTCTTTTGTATTCAAATGTACTTCACTTGGACTAAGAGTCATGTCACCATCCTCCAAGTTACTTTGTGGAAAACGAGAACTTGGACCATGTTAGATTAGATTCACAGACAGTGACAAATCTTCAAAAAAATAAGATATGCAGAGATTATTACAGTAAAACTATATAAATGGTCAGGGGAGAAAACATGTGATGAGTCCAGAAAAACATACTGTTTAATTTTTCTTCTTGAAATTGCCAAAGAACTGTGCTTCTTCTGAGAGAATGGTGAGAATTGAATAAAGGACAAAACACAAAACATATACACATGAATAATCACTTCACAGAGAACTATATTAAGATCATATGCAAGGGACATGAGAGATGAATTAGCATCAAGAAAAAACCACTACTGTCCAAGGCACATGCTTCAGTGTCTTCCACTATTAATGAGCTTTTTATATAACTATTTTGTTTCACGGCTCAGGCTAGGGTGGGAGAGCTTGATAGGTCTCCCACCGTGAGCAAGTGAAAAAGACAACTTTTGACTGTCAGATATTAAAATTCTATGATTGTTAACATACACCAACAACACCGGATACTTTTAAATTATCACTTTGTTCTCTCTTCTCCATCTTCAACCTTCTTTCTCTGTTTCTCGCCCAAAAATTCAGATTGTTAGCAACATGAGTTTCAAACAGAGTTGACATATAAGCTTGGTCGAACGCATCTTCCGTTGATCTGGAGCTCTGCCATTGAAACCAATATATTTTTCTTTGAAATACCAACGCGCTTCCATGAAAGAGTAATGAGATAATTTTTTTAAAAAATCTTAATGAATTTATTTAACCAATTTAAGTGTGAAAGATTCAAGTTTTAATAGTTTAAGGAAAATAAAATAAAATTTAGTGACAATTTTGATTTTTCGAAAGCTTCACACATCTTTCAAACCTCTCAACCACCTTTTGGGGCTTTTAGGAACCGCAAGCAAACACCATTTTTCTTTTTTGCAGAAGCTGCAAGCAAATTATTGAACAAGCAGAAAATCCATTGTTTGGATATTAATAAAGGAACACAAGTTAATTAGCTAGCTTATTTATTTTTCCTTTTACAATTTCCTTTCATTATATTAATCTTGAACTGGGACAAATCCCCTTCCTTTGTTTTCCAATTCCTTGTCAATTTTCACAATCAATTATGGATTGATTATCGCAAGGAGAGAGAAAGATTTGTTCTGGAAAACTAAAGTAGTTGAAGAAGGAGAAAGAGAAGAGTGAAAATGGAAATTGATAATGTTGGTAGTACATCATAACAATCTTGAAAGCTTACAATCTAACGGTTAATAACATTCTCTCACCGTGAGAGACCTATCAAGGTCGCTCACCCTAGAAGGCGCCTTGTTTCACTGGATACTTAATATTTTGTTTACTTTTCTTTGTCCTTGTTCCTTCAGGTGTTAGACCTACAGAATGCAAAATCATACCACCAATCTTATTGATTGCCCCTTCAAATTCAGCTTTCTCATATAAATCTTGTTTTAACATGATAATGGGCAATTATAAAAAGATTGGTTACAACCTATGAAGCACTGATACGGACACGGACATGACACGGACACTGACACGCCGATATAGTTCATAATTTAAAAAAAACACATAATTCAGTGTAATTACAACTGTCAGTGTCGTGTCGATACTAGGACACGCCTAATCTGAGAAGTGTACGTGCTTCATAAGTTGCAATGAGTGTATGAGACTCCATTGTCCTAAATTATATGTTGTTTGAGGGAAAAAATTGTCTTAAATTATAAGTCCTTTTACAATTTCAATTAAGTATTAATGTTAGTTTTTCTATTATACCATAAATATTTATTGCTCTTACTTCTTTTCATTTTTTCATTTGTCTTCTTCATACTATTAATGAAAGGTTAATTTTGTAAAATAATTCATCATTCCTATTTCACATACAAAATTTATTACATTTCTTGATTTGTGAGTGATATTGACAAAGCGACTTATAATTTAGGATAGAAAGAGTAATACGATTTATATGATGATTCTAATTTAGTTAACTAATCATAACCGAGGAATGCTAAGAACATTCTAGGCTATATTACACTTTTGACCCCAACAACATTTAACGACATTAACTCTTATTTAATGAAATTATTGTCACTCACACACTTTTAAAATGAGTCGCGTAAGATTCACATAAATTCCAATAAAAAATAAACTTTATGAAAAAAGTGTTCAAGGCACTCCACTAATCAATTTCTAACTTATAACCAACTTGCAATTACCAACAATATTTTACTAATTCTAGCAACCGTGCAAATTCATGTGCACCTTTGGAGGACCACATTTGTGAGCTAGTGTAAGGAGGAGGTTCACTATGTATGTAACTATGTACTTTCCATTTGTGTGTTAATTAATTAATTTAAGATCAGAAGAGTTCAAATTTTCACAGCAGAGAAGGATTTTGCAATGGTATTTTAACACGTGCCAACAAATTTGATTATAAAATAAAAAATTGAATGACAACCAATCTAAATTTCAACCGACGAGAAGGATTAAAAAGTGGTCCTGCATTAGAGTAATATCAACATTGGACGACATAAGTACATAAATATGGCAGATTCTAATAAATAAACAAAATATCGAGGATTGAATAGTAGAACATGAACTTGAAGGGATCAATAAACACTTTAAATAATTAGCGGTCCTGCATTAGAATTAAAATACATACAAGAACAAGACCCAATTGACCAATCACATGCCCATTTATCGAAATATCTTGTATATAAATAAATAGTTAAAAGAGATTGATCAAGTTTAATTGTACTTGCTCTGTCAAAAGAAAGGAAAAAAAATTAAGTTCAGTTGTACTTGGATCTCGAAATCCTCAAACCAGTGGTGTTACTTTGTTAGTTGGTTCAGTACTTCAGTTATACATACATGCAAACAATATATAATGAAAGTATGCTCGGTTGGAAGTAATATATATATGGGTTTGCTAGAACACACCCACTAGTTTTTATGTGGGAGTGTTTTAGCAAGTTATAACTAAAAAGTTAATAAATACACCTTAAGGTGTATGTTGCTATAACACACCTTCTAACAAAAACAAGTGGGTGTGTTCTAGCAAATCCTATAGGGGTTTGCTAGGATACACCCACTTACTTTTTAGAAGGAGTATTTTAGCAAGTGAATAACTAAAAAGTGGTTAAATACACCCTAAGGTGTAGCTTTGCTAAAACACTCCCACATAAAAACTAGTGGGTGTGTTCTAGCAAATCCCATATATATATATATATATATATGGGTTATGATAGAAGACACCTTTTATGAAGGTGTCTTTTATCAAGTTACTCTATGAGCATTTGCGAAAAGACACCAACTTACTTTTATGAAGGTGTCTTTTAGCAAAGTTATAACTAAAAAGTGAAAATCACACTTTAAGGTGTGACTTGTTAAAAGACACCACCAAAAGGTGACTTGTAACAAAACCATATATATATATATATATATATATATATATATATATATATATATATATAGGAAAGAAGCATTAAACAATTTTTCTAAAATATAAATACAGGGAATAAACATTATTAAGCAGTTAAAAATCGCTAGTATCATGTCATAATATGGAAATTGTTAAGACATCTTCCTTCAAAGTAGACCTAGATTAACGGCTAGAGTGAGGATATTACACAATTGAGGACGGGGACGACGACAATTCCTTCGAGGGGTTGGTGTATCTGTAAAATACACTAACTATCAAGTCATTTTGTGATCAATGTTTCAAGGTTTTAGGATTTTGGAGAATGTATACATTAACCTATGTCATGCAGTAATATTTAAGGGAATATCTAGGGTTTTTCAGGTGGAATTCCAGAGCGTTACTCTAGGTGTGATTTCATGGATCAATGTTTGATTTTCGTAGATGACTTTGATGGAATCATGCAATTTGTTTGGGTTCGCCTCTAGGATATATCCATAGCATAGTCTATTGTGGTTAGGTCCATTAGCATATTGAACTTAAACTCAGTCTAGAACACATCTCAAGTCTCACCAATTCATAAACTTGCAATATAATTGCATCCATTGATTATTTTTTTATTATTAAAATTTCTTACTTTATAATTGAATCACTCATTTTAGATGATCTAACAAGCCTTGGTTGGGTTCTTAAACCATCTCCAATTGTAAGAGTTTAACTCAATAAGCAATGATATTGTATAGGTATCATTGTTAGAGAAAAAAAGTGATAGAGTGTTCATTAAGTAGATGAGTTTTATTAAGTACACTCTCTATGGAATCAACACATTTTTAACATTGATATGTATTTAGTAATGTAATGGAATGTAATGATATATATAGTTACCAATGTAACTTATTTAGGAAAAAAAATGAAGTATAAAGTTGGAGAGACTTAATGCTTATTTAATACTAAAATTAAAAACTTTGAATAAGTGATGTGTATGTATTACTTGCTTAGCACCCCAAATGATGATTTTTTTTTTTTTTTTTGGTATTTGGGGTTCGAACCCCGGAGGACCTTACATTATTATGCATTGTGCCTTCTAACTGAGTTAAGTTCACAGAAACAAATGATGACAGTTTCATTGTGGATGTTCTTAAGTAATTTTCAGTGAACCCAAATATGACCTGTTTATGAGGATTTTTTTTAGAAGATTATGAAGAGTGTTAATTACATAGTAGCATTTTCAAATTATCTTTTATTGATTAAATTTTAAATAGTTTTCACTAAATAGTGTAGAATCAATACGAAAGTGATATTAAAAAGAATGTGCTAAAAGATATGTTGATAGCGTAATTTTGAATATATTAACAATATAAACCAAGTTGGTTGGGCTCCATTGGCAAGGAGCTCCTTCTAAGGACGTATCCGGGGAATACTGGATTCGATTTCCAGGAGGAACAACGCTTGGACAGTGTGCATGCCTCTACGCATGAGCTGGATTATTCGTCCACCTTTGATAGGTCGGAAATCGGTGTGAAAGCCAAAAAAAAAAATATTAACAATATCTTAATCTTACTCCAATGCACAAAAGCATATGTGGGGAGGAACCAACATTCAAAATTATTGGTTATCTAATATGAACTTCTGAAGAAGATTAAATCGTGGACTCTTACTAAAAATTCATCTTTTGGACAATCCAAATTTCATCATATTTTTCTCTTTTTTCCGCATGAACCCTTGCAACTAATTGTTCTTCATGTAGAACTGGTTTATAGTGGTCATCCAGTTCAGCTTCCTCCAACGGTGGCTTCATACAAATAACATCCCCTGAAGACCAGCAATGAAGATGGTCAAGTTTTGAAACAAGCTAGGCTTAAAAAGGTTACAACATTTGGGATTATTTTTGTATAGTCACAAGACTAAATATAAACGAGTAAACCACTAAATTGATCATTGTCTTTGTACCAAATTCTCAATTTAGTCTCTGACTCTATTAATAATTTAAAATGGTCTCTGTCTTTGTCAAATGTTTATAAAAAAATATAATAAAATCATCATTTTTAGCTATAATCAAGGCTGATTTGGAGTTGGAGGACGCATGCCCAGCTGATTCGGTGTTGGAGGACGCATGCCCGACTGATTCGGTGTTGAAGGAAACTAACGGAGGGACCTGAGAAACGGTGTTGGAGGACGCATGCCCGACTGATTCGGTGTTGAAGGAAACTAACGGAGGGACCTGAGAAACGTTTGATAAAGACATGGACCATTTTGAGTTATTAAAAGAGTCGGGGACCAAATTGAAAATTTGGTACAAATAGAGGGTCCAATTTGATGGTTTACTCAAACCTTTCAAGTACACTTACAAAATATTAATTTTATGTTTTTTTTTTTAGACTGATGTCACTTGATGCATTTCGTTTTTCAAACATGAAAAAATATTAGAAGTGTAAGTGTAACCATCATTCTGTAAATTTATAACATGCATGCAGATTGTTCCATAAAAGATAAATGTTAATGAGTGATTTCTTACGAAATCAAATATAAAAAAACTGTACCAAAGTCCTTCAAAAAAAAAAATACTGTACCAAAGGTGATTTATACAATTCTTTAAAATTTTAAATAATATTTTTTTCAACACAAAACTTTTTTTTTATCAAAGTAAACCTAGTATTTTTATTTTATTTTTCTTCTCTTTCTTTAAAAAAAAAAAGCTTAAGAAATTTTTTTTTAAGGACACTAGCCTAAGAAATGACAACACTCTAAATGAATGAGCAACTATGTTCACTTGTCGGCGAACAAACTTAACCACACTTAAAATCTTTAAAATTTTAAATAATATTTTTTTCAACACAAAACTTTTTTTTTATCAAAGTAAACCTAGTATTTTTATTTTATTTTTCTTCTCTTTCTTTCAAAAAAAAAAAAAAAGCTTAAGAAATTTGTTTTTTAACGACACTAACCTAAGAAATGACAACACTCTAAATGAATGAGCAACTATGTTCACTTGTCGACGAACAAACTTAACCATAATTAAAATCAAGTGATAACATTTCCTAATAAAAATCATATTCCTAATACCTCTCAATAGAACCACACTCCGACTTGAGAAAAACCTAGGCTATGTACCCACTTAATAGCTGCAAGCATTGCCATCCTTTTCACCTTCATGAGAATTTGTGTACGCCAAGACAAACTCATCAGTTCCATCTCACAAGCACCATCCAGCACTCGTTGTTCTACAACTTGAGTGAAAGCCTGCATCTACGCACACGTTGAGTGGATCATATATTTTAACAATTGTGTTATTTAGACATACAATTTTTTATACTATTGTCCATCGTTAGATCAAAGATTGTACTTCCTCCGTCTCACAATATTAGTCGTTTAAGGTTTGTGCACGATTATTAAGGAAATGATTAATTGTGTTGATTTCAATGGTAAAATTAGTAGTATTTACTAAAATACCCTTATTAATTGTAGTTGGTGGAGTAGTTAAGTTGGATGAAATTCATTAAATAATGGTATAATAGTGAAAAAAACTAATAAATGTTGCATTGGTATTGTAAAGTGACAATTATTTTGAAAAATAGAGAAAATGCTAAAGAGACAATATTTGTGAGACGGAGGGAGTACATGACAAAAAATTGTGAAATACTTTGACGGTCTATAATGTAATGTTCTTTCTAGATTAATGTAAAAAAAAAATCTATTTTAAATGTTTTCAAAGAGAATACAAAAGTAGTTGTGTACTTCATTCGGTTATTATTATAAGTAAAAAATATATTTTTTAAGTTTATTGAATAATCAATGTATTTAGTTTATATATTGATCAAATACATCAGTTTTTCAATGAATCTAAAATTAAGTTTTTACTTATAGGGTTTGGTGCTCTCGGAACATTAGTTAAGAATGGTAAAAATAAAGTTTAAATTAAAAATTAAACTTTTTCTACATTTGAAGAGTTGAGTACACAATTTTCAACACATTATCAATGTCTCTGAGACACCAGTTAACACTTTCCTTCCTTATAACATTGACAAGATAGAGTATTGTATTACATATTTAAAGAGAGATTTTAGGGAGTTAAGATCATCTCCATTTATATCTTTTTTCGGTTATTTAGTTTGAAGAAATAAAAACACATAAAAAATATAAAAAAATAATTAATAATAGTAGAATCCAATTAATGGTAGGATCCATAATCCTTTTTATGTGTATTTCTTTCTAAACGACGTTATTCATTTATTTTTATAAATGGATGAGATCCTTTACTCGACTTACTCGATTTAGGGGAGGTAATAAAGTTCACCTCACCACGAATGTCAAACAAATTGTCTAGAACGTTATAGGCATAGCTACAAGTTCCAATCTAGCTTAGTGTTACACGCACAAAAAGGCAGGGTTTCTGGTTCCAATTGCGCGGCTAAGTACAGTATTTAATTCCATGCACTCCAAAATTGTTCAGATTCCAGAAGATTTATTCATCCGTTTTGCAATAAACTACTACACATGACAACAAAGTACTCCAAAATAGCAAGGGCCAAGGAGTATGGATGGCTATGAGTCTATGACACGAGAAAGTTGATTATTTATCACAACGGTTATGCTAACAAATGTTCTAGTGATGTTATTATCTTTGAAAAATGTTTTAGGGACGTTTATTAAAAAATTTAAAAATAAAAAATAATTGATAAATTTTATATAAAAAAAAGTTGTTTTTTAATGTTGGGTTATGTTAACAAGTGGGACACTTTTTAAGAAGCTAAGAATGAAAATAAGTGATAAATTTAAGGTAAAAAAATCAATTTTTAAAGGTGTTAAATGAACCATTTCCAAGATAAAATTTCTTTTTTTAGACTTCTTATCTAGTATCATAAGGGTACTTGTTAACATTTTTTTTAATGTTTTAACAAATGTTCACGGCATCCTGAACAAAAATTATATTTGATCCAAAATTAGTGATCCAACTTTCTTTTATATAAGTAATTAGGATATGAGGGAGTAAGTAGTACAAATGTGAGAGACTTATTAAAAAGAGAGATTAGTCACTTTAGTCTCTGAATGGGAAAGGAGTAGTCACTTTAGTCCCTGAATGTAGATAAATTACAAAATAGTCCATGAATGTAGACTCTGTTAGTCAATTTAGTCCCTGAATGCAGACTACGTTAGTCAATTTAGTCCATGAATGTAGACTCCGTTAGTCACTTTAGTCTCTGAAATTGACTAACAGAGTCTACATTCAGGGATTGTTTTGTAATTTCTCTGCATTCATTGACTAAAATGACTACTCTTTTCCCATTCAGAGACTAAAGTGACTAATTCCCCTATTAAAAAGTTGTACAAAAAAATAACATAAAACGTATTACATCTGTTTTAAATTATACGTCAATATTCTACAAAATTATTCTTCATTAATGATATGAGAAATGATATGAAAAAGATAAATTAATAAATTAAAAAAGGGTCTTGTTAACGAGTGCCCTCGGGACACTCTTTAAGCATATTTAGTAATTATTCTTAAAAAATATTAAAGTTTTCATTTTCCAATGCACTTTATTTACATAAATTTTTATAAAAGTTGCTATTTAAAGTCCTTAACTAGTGCCCTGGGCACTAGTTAACATTTCCCATTAAAAAAAAAGTAATAAATAGTTAAGGGTAAAATAAAAAAAGTTACATTAATGATTCATTTGTACTCTAAAATGATTTATAATTTGTTACAAAGAGAGTATAAGTCTTGGCTTTTTCTAGAAAAATTGTGCATATACTATCCGGTCACTATTATAAACAAAAATTCACTTTTTAGATTCATTCAATAAATGATATATATATATATATATATATATATATATATATATATATATATATATATATATATATATATATATATAGATCAAGCAGAAAAGAAAACAACAATAGCGTGTGATTGAGAAAAAGGATGCACGTGGAATAGAATATGGACACTATTGTTTTCTTTTGATTATATAAAATCAACGGTTGACATTTGATGCTAATGAATCCGTTGACATCTGGTGTCAACGAATCTTAACTCATGTTTATATGTTAGTAATACTCGTTCGTCTCTACTTATACTCCCTCCGTCCCATAATAACTGAGTCATTGGTAAAAAATATCGTCACAAGAATATTGACTCATTTCACTTTTTAATACAACATTAATTACTTTTTTTCAATTATAACTCTAATTAATATTACTTTCACCACTCTCAATTCAATATATTCTACTTTACATTTATGATAAAGAAGAATGCACCAATATTGACAAAAACACTCAAAATCATTTTTCTCTCCCATTCGTTTATACATTTTTCTTAATTTGTGTGAAATGATCAACTGACTCAGTTAAAGTGTGACGGGGTGAGTATTACTTGTGGAAGAAATAAAAAATAAGCCTATTTGAATACTATTGTGGTTGTTATTTATCTATGAGAAATGCTAACAAATGTTCATAGGGCATTGTTTAAACATTCAAATATAGTAATTTTGACATAAAAAATTGTGTAGTTTCAACTTTTACATGTGTTTGACTTTGTATTTTTAAGATTTTTTTTTTTTTGAGTTCTTTTAACTGCAAGATCTTTTGTCTATTTAACATCAAACAAAATAGAGACTTCCGACGAGTACCGCTTATAAAACTTTCGTTTAATTTTTGGATCACATACATTTAATTTATAACATCTTTCGTTTATATTTTATTGAAAGAACGTATTAACAAATGCCCTAAAATCACTCATAAGTTAAAGGTAGACATTTTATATTGAAAACAATAATATTTAAACATCTAAACATATGATTTTCTATATATTTGTGTCTTTGATAAATGACCAAGGACAATCATTATCATTTTTCTTTATTAAGGAGTAGGTATTATTCATTACCCAGTGTTTCTAAGGATGCTTCTATCGTTCATTATACAATTACATGATGGTGAAAAACACGTACCTGATGATAATGACACATCAAAATCAAACAACCAAAAATGTACTGTGAATTGCAATGAACAGGCAACATAGTAAGCAAGCAAGCATAGCACAGCACCATTTACATCGAAGAAATTAGTAAATTAAAGCGTGCATGTGTGCGTGGAAACAAGTTTGTGTATATTCATCTGGCACAAGTTTTGCTTTTATTTGCTGTTTTGGAATAAAGTAACCGACATACACACGCACTGCATCTGCATGCACCACCACTACACAACAATCAATGCTGTCACCCATAGTTCTAATCTAAGTATGACTTCAGAACCAACAAATCCCCCAGTCTGAGCCTCACATATATTAATATCAGCCTTTTTCATGAGTAAGAAATAAAGAATATTGTACTAGGTAAACTTTAAGATCAATATTAACATCATTGTTTCATTGGTATTCATAGGCTTAATTGCATGTTTGATCCTTTTGTTTATTTTAGATTTTAGGTTGGTTCCTTATGTTTTAGAAATTTTAAGTTACTCTCTTACGTTTTAAAGGTTTTAAGTTTGTCTAAAACGTTACTTATTTTGGAATAAGTTAGTCCCTTCTGCGACGTGATATTCAATTTAATAAAACAAAAATATTAAAAAAAGTTTTAAAATTGATTTTTTAAATAAGTTAAATTTCATCACTCATATTGTCGACCCAAATCTTTAAACAGACAAGTAACGAAAGAGAATAACTTATTATAATATGAGTAACGTTTTGAATCAATTTGAAACTTTTAAGACACAAGGGACTAAACATACAATTAAACCGTATTTATAATGTTAAGACATTCTTTTTTATATTGTATATTACTTTCTCCGATAAAAAACATTTGAGTCAATAAAAATTGATATATCTGGTTAAAACATCGGACCACGTACGTTAACTTTTGTTGACGAAAATGTATTTTATAAATAGGACTGAATGAAGTAACTAATAATGAGAGTCTTGAACATTAAGTATTTTTTTTTGAGCAAATTGAACATTAAGTATTAATAAGTGGAGAATTATAGATTCAAATCAACGCCCCAACACATTATACTTGCATGATTGAGTTTAAAATTTGTTGAACATTTGAGAGGTATAACATTGTAAACAATACAATGTGACTGTTCCCTCAAAAAAAAAATACAATGTGACTGTTGCCTAGTATAATAAATAACATAGAATTTTAAAGTTTACCTACCTTATTGGATGATCTCAAATACTCGAAAGGATTTATTATGAATGAATGGATGTAAAAGTACCCTTTTTTTTCCAAGCCCCCTCACATGTTTGAGGCACTGTTGCACTATTACGTGTATGTACAAATTAAAAAAATTAGAAGGTAGAAGTTTTGTTCAATTTTGACTCAGTGGTTGGTTATAAATAGCAGAGATGTCAAAAGAGTGTGACATTAAGCAAACTTGACATGAATGAATTTCCCACATGTATACAAAGTACTATATTTCATAACATTTCGCAAGAATAATAAATATGTATTTTACCAAGTAAGAAAATAATTCATACACAATATAATACCATGGTTTCAAATTGCTCGACCGCAATATTAGAGTTTTTAAAAGGATCATAAATATTAGAGTTGAAATAGAAACGAGATTTTAAGTGAAAATATGAGATTTGAGTTATAAAATAAATAAAAAATTACAATATTTGGTGCTCTTAAAATAAATTCACACCAAATAGTATGTTAGTGTGAATATACTCCTGGTCTTGAACACAAGCAAGGATCTAGCTTAGCTAGCTACCCCTGCCAGAAACATTGGCTCATTGATTGTGCTTGTAATACCTTTTTGCAATGTGTACTAAGTAATCATGCAAAAACAACACCATTCACTAGCTAGAAATATAATATTAGTACCACCAAATTAATCATTGGTCTAACCTCGCTACATCACTTACACACAAGATGACAGGAGGGAATATCAACCTAACTTATAGCTAGGGATCATCGTGCTCCAAATTTTAATCTATGGGGATGTAACTCAAATTGCAAACAAAATAGACACTCTTTAAGAATAAAAAATAAATAAAATTTACTGGAAAAGACCAACATGATAAAAGTCATTACATTACATAATAATTTATTATAATCAAATCCCTTCAAAAAAAATTATAATTAATTATTAATAAATTTTTGCTCATCATTAATACACCACTTTTTCCAGAGTATTTGATAGGATTCTCAATCATGAACTCTAGTTAAATGGAAAAGATGGAGTAATAATACACCAAAGTTTAGATACAAAACTGATCTACATATATTATAATTACACCAACAATTAATTACACCCTTAAAATCATTACATTATAATTACACCAACAATTAATTACACCCTTAAAATCATTACATACGAGTTAAATTGTTAATCTTTCAATCCATTAGGTTTATAATAGAATTCAACAGAACTGTATGTTAACAAAAATTTGGAATATGCATGATTTTGTTTTTATTCTTCAAGGTCCTTCATTACCCAGCCTTGAACCAAGGCATAATTTATATACCCCTAACCAAAAGACCAGTTGGGAGCATATGTATGCATGAAATGTTATTATTGAGAAGGAAAAGGAGAAACTCAAATTAAAGAATATATAAGATGATAGTAATAATCTTATAAAGAGAAAAAGGGAGCTCCCTTCAGTCCAAGCAAAGAAGAAAAGGAAGAAATTCACCTCCTGCATCATTCACACATTCACAATAGCATTCCCATAATTGTCTATTGTGTTTGAATCAATGAGTCAGCAGGTAATTCAAACCCCTTACCCTTCCATGAGTGGACTGAAGGAAGCTCTCTTCATCAATTCCTAATAATTAATTAATAATAGTCTTCAATAATATTAATCCAAACCCAGAATTTTAATTCAAAATTAAACAGATCTAAGCAAATATCATTGAAAAAGACTTGAAAAAGCATTCAAACAAAGAACCCTAACCCTAAATCTTAAAAACTACATTCAGAACAAAATTATGAGATTTTCTCACTAACATCTCCCTTCACCAAAGTAGGAATCAAAACCCCTTTATTCCCATGTGCCATTCAAGAAATACATGCATCTACTAACCCTAAATTATGAACATGGTTAAGCCAAATAACAATCATATCATAATTTAAATCAAATTAAAAAGTCAACTTAGGGCTTAAAATCTAAATAACAAATTATATAAATCAAATCAAGTGCATCTTAAACTTAATTTAAAGATTTACCATCTCATAAAGTCATGAATCCAAAGCTTCAACTAAAGGATGATATCAACAGAACTGCTGAAAAGAAGTGAGAACAACATGATTGGATAAATAAGAAAATATGTTAAATATGTTAAATCAAATCAAATCAAATCAAATAAGAAACAGTTCAAATTAAATTTAAGAGATGGTTAAAGGGGAAAGGAAAGGAGAAGAGTTGAGATGAAGGGTCATATGAAAAAATCAGTGAATAGAGAAGAAGTATTATAAGCAAAATATTAGAGTGAGAGAGAAAGCAGTGTCACTGTCTTCATTAGAGTCAGAGAAAAGAAAGCGATTGAAAAACTTAATAACCACACAAATCTGGCAAAAGCACTGTTTTCCAAAAGAAATCAAAACAAAGGTAAGCAAAGATCAACTTTTTCTTTTCCCAGCCAGCAAGGGAATTTTCTTTTGTAGAGTCATAAACAAGATATAAGAGAAACAAAACTAGAATTGTATTTCTTACTTGTTTCTACAATTCCTTATAACAAAATCAATCAACCCTTAAACTGAAAGAGACCATTACCACACTCACACACAATCCAACCTATATACTGTTCAAGTAGTGCAGAGAAAGAGAGAAAAAAAAAATGGATAGTGGGATGAAAGGTGGGGTTTCTTGTTTCCACTTTAGTTCATTCATTCTCTCTCATCTTTTCTGCCACTCAACTGTAGTACAGTACTAGTATTTTCTATTACACTCTACTGTGACTACACATTATCTTTTCTTTAAGAAAAATAATATTATTTTCTTCATCTAGATTTCTTAAGAATTCATTCTATGGTGTTGCCAAAATATCAAAAAAAAAATATTGGTTTTTGATTTTGTAAAAAGAATTTTCCTTCACCAAAGTTATTAAATAACGAGGGTTGAGTACGATCAAGTCGCTTTTTATAAGATGTTTTAAGACACTGTTTGAAAGTTGTGCAAAATAGATTATCAATCATCCCGCCTCTAGGATAAAAACAAATTCAGCTACAACTATGTATTAGAATATTTCAGATTGTGTATCAAAATATTTTTTATTGTTTTATTCGAAAATGTTAAATTAAATAAATAATAATATAAACATTATATTATCAGAAAGTGTTTTCTTAATCACTAAATTTTGTTAAAATATTTTGGTAAAAATTTGAGATATTTTGGCACTCTATGTGAAATATTTTGTACTCAATTTGAGATATTTTGGTACTCGATAAGACATGTTTTAATACAAATTGAATATGTGAATTACTTGTTCCCGAAGTTTCTCATTTGTTAGTTGTAATATATATAGAAACTTTTACTATCCGGGAATGATTCAGGTGCTGAATGATTGTGTTTAACCTTAAGATTCAGATTCAGGCTAGTTTATATATATATATATATATTAATCGTTCATTTTCTTTTGATCCAAAGACTTACATTAGTTCACTTAAAATATTACATGAACCACTCTCACACAATTATGTTATATCGTTGTCTGTCTCTTCTCAGAATATGAGCTTAGTGTTTATGTGCCTTTCTTATGCAGTTATGCCATGAATATTTGCAATTGTAACATGTAACAAAAAAGAAGAAGTGGCTTTGATACGATCTACATACTAATACAAAATTTGGATCTTGGCATCACAAAACATGAGATTGAGAACAAAGGCCAGATGAATCGTTTTGTTGTGGCTATATTCCAGAACATGAAATTGGAACTTCTAGCCACTTCCATGTGTTCCGTCCAAGTAAATTTTTTACTTTGTTCAATTCACACCACACTAGTTTTATTCAACATGACTATTTTTTTCAATTCACATCACATTAATTCTACCCAACATGAAACTTTATGTTTAACCTTTTAACCATCAATTTCCACATGTGTTCCAACAGTTATACCGTCATAGAGATTGCTTTCGATGGAACACTAAATTTGCTTAAAATTAAAGTGAATTGAAGATACACTAAATTATTTTTATAATAAAAATAATTGACGAAATTTATTATTATGTTTAAATGTATTTATGTGAAAATAAGTTGAGTGATAATAGATTTGAATGTCAAAATTACTTATATAATCAAAATTTACAAATGCTAATTGATCATACCTGATCAGAAGGTGACTGACGGTGCTTTGAATGCGGTGGTTGTGATGGTGGTGAAATGCGTCAGAATGCCTCTTGGAGCGGATGGGGGGTGTGTACCTGCAGGCACTCCGACGCTCAAGTCAGTAGAGATCAGAGAGTGAAGGTTTAGAAGGAAGAAATAGATTCTACCTGGGACTGCCGCGAGTCCCCTATTTATAGAGGTGGAGGGTTGCAGAGCCGTTGTAATGGCACACCTGGCTCCGACGGTTACGAAATCGTGGGAAGTGTAACCGCCAGAGAGTTTATTGCGGGAACGTGCAGAGAGACGTTGTGGTTCGTTTGAACCAGTCTCTTTCGCTTTGTGCACCCCACTTGCGTGGAAGGGATGTGTCGCAATTAACTTTGCCAAACGTGGTGTTTGGGCTTTGGATGGTATTGAGCCTAAGTAAATGGGTCAAGGATCCTTTTAGCCGGTCCAAAACACTAATTCAATTTAGAATCAAGATAGAAATGTACAAACATGCATTTATGTTGTCACCACTTCGGTGGCGATTGATCGAGGTATGATTGTACAAAATAAAAAAAATTGTAAAATACATTTTTTGTCTTTTAAGTTTTACAAAAATATCGAGGAAGTCGTTTAAATTTTTTCAAATAGGTTTTTTTAAGTTATTTTATGTTTTGAATAGGTCCTTAAAAGGGTAATAAGGACTTTGTTTGAAACTTAAAAGGATTAACCTGACATTTTTGTCAAACTTAAAGGAACAAAAAAGTTATTTTGCCTAAAAATTTAGACTTTAAGTTTTGTAGGAAAAAAAATATTTTAATACTATTTCAACATAGGGTTCTAAATGTAGTGAATACAGTTCCTCAATCAAATCTCAAAGCTCTGATTCAATATCACTTTTTTTTTTTGACAAGATTCAATATCACTCTTATTTCTCCACTTTTGAAATTAGAATTCTGCTTTTAACTCAACAGAAATTGCTCGCTCCCAACTAAAAAGACTAAAATATCCATGCGTGAATTAACTCATACTAGCGTTGATTATGCGTGAGTTAAGTCACCTTAAAAAAATATAAATTTCAATCATCACGATCCTCCCTCTTCAGTATTGTTACGTTTTCAATTCCATCCATCCCACACACCTTTTTTATTGCATCAATTTATAATCTCTCTAATTCATGTATACATGTGTTGCAATTGTAATTGTTACGTTTTCATCATGAATCAAATTAGCCATACATGAATTCATAGCAGTACTGTTACGTATGTGAAAACTAGCGGTATATTAATTGCATCAAATTAGCCATACATTAATTCATAGCAGTACTGTTACGTTTGTGAAAATTTGCGATACATGGATTGCATCAATTAGCGATACATGAATTCTGGTTCTTGTATGTGTAATTTGTGAAAATCGCTTATGTTAGCATGATTCAATTGCACATTCTTGTTCAATAAAGCAGCATGTTTCAACGTGACTTAAGTCATATATGTTGTAATTTCAACGTGAGTTAACTCATGCCGCGTGAGTTAACTCACAGGAGCATTATAGTCATCTCAGTTGGGAATGAGCATTTTTGATTGGGTAAAGAACATATAATTCTTGAAATTATTAAAAGCAAAATATTCAGATTTTTGTTTTAAAGAATTGATCCAAACTTTTCTATTAAAATCATCAACAAATAGTAGGAAATATTTACTCTTACGACTAGCATACGAAAGGTGGCTTAATTGCGTGACTACAACTACCATATGAAATTCTCATGAAAGACAGGCTTTTTTCATGATAATCAATTGTGACACTACTATTTTTTCTAACTTTTTTAGAGAAACTTTTTCAAGTAATTCTTGATAACTTATTTTACTATTAAAATCTATTTAAGTAGTTATACATTCAACAAAAATATTAATTCAAACTATCCAAACAACATTATTGTGTAGTAGATGTCGGTTATAAGTCTCACATTGGTTAAAAAAGTGGAGTTGTTGGTTATCTGGTATAAATGAAAAATAATATGATAGACAGGGAAGAATACGTTGAAATGGAATGGGAGATTGATTACTTAATTTCACTAAAACAATACACTTAATAGTGTTTCACAAACCAAAACAGAACACAACTACATTTTGTGAAACACAGGAGAAAAGAACTGATTTTGCCTTTGCTTTCCGAGTTTTTCTCTCCTTGTGATATTTTAACTGAGACATGGTAGGATTATTCTGCAGCGGAGGAACTTCATAATCCTCTTCAACGGCCTCCCAAACATCCAAAGCCTCCAGGTAAGACTCCATTCTTACTGCCCAAAGGTCATAGCCCTCCCTAATAAACACATTGGTCAAATATGCAGTAAGAGAATAGATCTATTGCCACCGAGTGTAAGTCAACAGATTTATGTCAAATTTGAACCGTTATATGAAAAAGATTTTGTGATTCAAAACATTCATGCGAAAAATTCAAAATGTGTATCGTGTACATTTGTTTTGGTATGATGATTTGCCTTCTTCCATAAACATTCATTTGCCACCAAGCAAACAAGACCATTGTTAAGGGGAAAAAATCCAATAAGTTTGAATGTGTTAGAGCTCTTGTGGAACTCATATTACTCACTCTTCATGCATATACAAATTTTAACTTTTTTTTTTCTTTTTTACAAATTAAAAATAATATGTTTTTCAATAATAGTTTGAACAATATATCTGGAGAGGAAAACACCGAAATCGGATTTCAAATCTACTATTCAATCTAAGATTAATTGAACTTCTTAGGTTGTCCATACAAAATCTGCATATAAAGAAGGTGGTTTATCTCACCTCTTTTGAATATCATTAATCTCTATTACTTTTGTATTTTTAACATCTTTGCTTTATGTTTTTGATATCCTTTCAAGAAAATAAATCTAGCTTAATAGGTGATGGTTTATCTTACAAATATGATAAAATTTACATAGTCTCTGTTCATCTTCATTCAAAGTATGGTGAGAATGACTAAATGTGACATTGAAGGATTTGGAAGGCTTGACTCGTCAAAAAAGACACTGTCAAGTTAATCAGAGTAATGAATTTTAAGATGAGTATTCATTATTGGCATGTTTATGACACAAGTTTAAATTATTTCTTTTACTTATGTGTGTTTCTATTTTTCATAGATGATATAGGATTGTTTGATATGAACTTGATTTAAAGGTGGACGCTATTACTTAGAGTAAATTTTCATAAAATATTATTATTTTTCTCTATTAATATAAACTCTGTTTGGTTTGGCGTTTAATAGATGATATATGATTATTTTTTCGCTATTAAAGGTGGACATTGTTAATATAAACTCTGTTTGGCGTTTTGACGCCCCAACGTGACATTGACTTTCCAAACGTGATTTTCCAATTTCCTTTGATGTTTGGACAACAACAAACTTGAGTCTCTTAATCGCGATTTTTCCCCCAACTTCACATTTTCTAAAAGCTAGAAATTAGCAGGGTCGTTCCTAAAGTTTTACGGGCCTTAGGCATAATATGAAAAAAGGGTTCACTTACGTAATACTCCCTCCGTTCCCTTATAATTGTCACTTTTGCATAAAATTTTTGTTTCTAAATAACTGTCATTTTCAAAGTTCAAAGTATCATTAAATGTGGTTTTACCTATATTACCCCTATATATTTATTGCAGAGAGAGAAATGTATGAAATGTAGTATTAAATGATTAAGGTTATTGTAGGAAAAAGATAAATTGTTGTATCAAAAGTAGTAAAAGTATTTGTTGTCTTGGTTTGTGTAAAAAGTCAAAATGTGACAATTAAAAAGGAACAGAGGGAGTACATCATAATTTTTTTAAGCACATTGTTGTGATTTTATCAGGTCTTTTTTTCGTTTTTTCCCGCATTTTACTGCCAAAAAAGAAAAAAAAAACAAAAAAAAAGATGAGTGGGCCACATGATCCTAAATTCGTCTCACATGATTTAGCATAATGATATAATTTAATTTTTTGGGATCTTTGAAAGACAACATTAAGATTAATTTCTCTAGTAGGCTTATTTTCAACTAAAATATACTTGTTTTGTTATAAAATTCTCAATTTCTAGGATAATAAATATGATAAATATATTTAATATTAGTGAGGCACATTATTAGATACAAAGGGCCCAAAAAAATATCAAAAATTTATTTGATAATAATTTTTTTGGCACATTTTTAAGAAAAACTAAAAAATTTATAGGGAGGTTGTATATACAGTTAAAACTCTATAAATTAATAATGTCAGGACCGGAGAAATTTATTAATTTAGAGAGTTATTAATTCATCGATAAATTAATAATTATTAATTTAAAGAGTTTTTAAGTAATTATATTGTACATACCAAACAAAAAGGCAAATTAGTATATGCCTCTTAGAATTACGTTCCAGCGAACCTTGGGATTCAACGTAAATTAGTAACTACTGTGTTCATATGCATTGGAAATCAATAATGACTTTTGAAGTACAGTAAATGTAAACAAGATGAACAAATGTGTTCAATGTATTCTTAATATATTTTTTTCAGTTTCTATGAATTATTAATTTATGATTTTCTTGGGACCGAAAATTATAAAGGGATCCCCCGAAAAATTATTATCTTATTATTTTATCGAGTTTTTCAATTTTTTACATTGGCCCAAGTCGGGACCGGACAAATTTATTATTTTAGAGAGTTTATTAATTTACCGAGTATTAAATTAAAGAGTTTCTACTGTAGAAATCTTTGTATATATGGGGGTATATATAGCAAATTGAAACAAAAAGACCATAAACACGAACAGGCTTCAGTACAGTCTGTCAACATGTTTGAGTCTTTCAGTAAACTTTGCTATACACACCCCCCAAAAACCAAATATTTCTATATACACCCCCTTTCGTAAAAAAAATTTAGGGCCTCTACCAGCAAGGGCCCTAGGCCGTCGCACCCCCGGCCTATGCCTAGGCCGGCCCTGGAAATTAGAGCTTATGCGGCAACTTAAAGCACTTTGGAAATTTGATTTTTTCCAATTGTATTTTTTCCTTTGATGCTTATGCAGCAACAACAAATGTATTTTTTCCAATTACCCATGATTTCTTTACCATTTTCACTAATTGCCCATATGGGCTTTTTTCTCGGTTTTCATTTTCCATTTTTTTTCTCGACCTTGTTTCAGGCAACAATAAACTTATAACACTCTCTTTCTCTAGGTTGGAGAAGAAGTTGGAATTGAGCTTTTTTTTGGTCAACTAGAAAGACACTTGAATATTTTGCCAAAACACCCGCCATTGATGGAATAATGAAGAATAAAGTTTTACCCACTTTGCAAGCTAATTTACTTTCATTAAAAGGGCAACTTAATCTTGATGTTATTTTTTGTGTTAATTTATTATTTTATGTTAAATGTTGGTTTACATTTAATTTTCCATAAAAAAGGCTTCAATTTCTTCATGGGTATCATGCATAGTTCATTTATACTTTTAACTATACTTTCTATTGAAATTCAGATAAAACTCTATGATGAAAGTTTCTCTAAATGTATACGAGAAAACCTTGATTTTGCGCAATTTTTGTTAAGAATCACTTATTTTATATGTTATAGATCATTAATTGGCTAATTACTAGAATATTTGAACAACATATCACATACGGATAGATTTTTGGATTTTTGTTTAGCAATAAAAGAAAGTATATGAATCAAACAAATTTGACCAAAAATAAGCATGCTTGATTTGATGTTATTATTTGTGTTAATTTATTATTTTATGTTTAATGTTAGTTTACATTTAATTTCCCATAAAATTTATTAATAATCTAATGCTTGATCAAAAAATTACCAAGGGGTGGACGTTAAAGATTGGGGATAAACATTCTTTTATGGTAAGATTTCTAGAAATGAGTTTATATAATTTATAAAGTATGACTGTTTTTTACTTATGTTATAAAATATTGGGATAATAGGTCTTTACCCCCTGTAATATAAGTCATTTCCGGTTTCCCCCAGTAATTTTTTTTTTGATTTACCATCCTGTAAAAACAAATTGTTTTGATTTCCCCCTAATAGGCCAAACAAAAACCGATTTTAATTTTTTTTCAAGAAATTTTCATTTTTGTTTGGCCTATTAGGGGGGTAAATCAAAACAAATTTTTTTTACAAGGGGGTAAATCAAAAAAAAAAATTACAGGGGGAAAATCGGAAATGACCTATATTTTAGGGGGGTAAAGACCTATTAACCCTAAAATATTTTTGTTTACAAATTTTATAATTTTTTAAGTAATGTTAAAAAATTCTACAGCTCTCAAGTCTTGATGTTTCCACATCCATGACGAAAAGAGATATTATTAATTATTAAAAATCAAAATTTGGTGGTAACTTTATTAAGTTTGCAAATTGATTTCGATAAAGTATAACTATTACTATTGTGAACCATGTTTATTATCAAGATTCTCTAATTCTCTAATAAATGATGAATGTTATGATTAATTCAATTGATTTTACATTTCGAGGTCTAAGTGAAAATTTGATATTATTCTTCAACAAACTAATTTTGTTGAAGACAACGGAAAACATGATTTTCATTTTTTAACTTTTGTCATTTGTTGTATATATCTAAGAGTGAGTTGTTTACCTCATTAATCATATTAATTTATGTTTTTGTTGGTGAAAGATTATGACTATGGTTATTATCTGAGTACCAAACTCTCATTCACATCGAGTAGATATACTCAAACTCTCATCGGTTAAATATGTTTAGCCACTTTTCTGTAAACACATGTAGGAAAAATGTTGACAAGTTGTCAGTAGAACATTGTTTAAGGAATAAAATAGATGTAACTTTTGCATAGATAATGATGTTATTATTAATTTGCAAAGTATTGATTTGTATTTTTAAAACAAAATTTTATTAGGAATACACATTTTTATATATAATAAGACTATATATTTGAAAGAACTTTTTGGAGGGATTGAAATCCTTTGAAAGAAGAAAAAAGTCAAGCTTCATATTGTGAACCAACATTATGTGACAGTTGCCATTAAAATCAAAACAAGAGCAAATTTTGATATCATGGATCAATGACTTTTGTCCAAATACAAAGAAGTGCACGAGAGAATTGTGTAGAGGATTTTAAGGGTAATGTTGTAGAATTGTGTAGAGGATTTTAAGGGTAATGATGTCAGATTCTTCTCAAACGGGTGGTGGTATCGGTGATTCTTTGAGCAAGCAACAAAACTAACCAAATACTACTTGAGTGATGTATTGTACCTGCTATACAATGTAATATACTTTTTAAAAGGGCATGCTTAATTTTATGTTAATTTATTATTGAGTTTTTCTACCATATGTACATGTTAAGAAGTTTTTTTTTTTTTTAGACAAAACATATAAATGCATCTCTCAAGATATATCGAACTCTAATGTAATATGGAATCTAAGAGTATATGAAATTCAGGTAAGTAAGAAACCAACAACACCAATATATGTTTCAATGAAATTGGTGATTGACCTAACCAGTTTGACCAAGGAAACGGTACCTACGTCCTCGCATGTTGTCTCTGGCAGTTGCGATTTGAACAAGTCAGTAAGATTCCTCACTTAAGGTAAACCGATCATGATCCTCTAGCTGATGGACTAAATCCAGTGCAACTTGATCACGAACAACTAAGCGGTTCTCCTAGTTAAAGACGATGGTACCCTCCAAATGATCCATCCAAAAGCCACCCAAAGAGAGAGCTTTGCACTTGGAAATGTTATCGAGAACAACATTAGAATCTGAATCAACAATATCGATTAAATCTTTATCATTCATCCGTTGAATCAGATTAAACAGGTGATCATATGCCATTGTTTTGTGATCGTCGTGGAAACCTTTTTTGATACACCTCTTGCTAGGATCTTTGTCTACGAAGCTCAAAAAAAGTACGGCCTTTTCTTCTGAACTCACGGTTGCTGACGGGATTCCATAGGCATTGAGCCTCGCCAAGGTAGGCTGGGTGAGTGCTGCCATGGATGTAGCAGCTGGAGAGTAAATATAGCACCGAATTTGGGGCTTCTCCACATGTTAAGAAGTTCAAAATAGTAAACTTTTTAATATTAAATAATTGTTGTTTTTCAATAAAAACTCATACTATTAGTTGATTTAACATGTATAATATTACACAAGCAAGATAAACACTTTGTTATTTAATTTCTAATATTGGTTTACATTTACTTTTCTTTAGAAAAAATTCTTTAATTTCTTTAGGTCCGTTTATGCTTTTAACTTTACTATGAAAGTTTCTCTAAATTCACTCAAGAAAACCTTATTATGGACAAAAATTTAAGAGTCGATCATTTATATGTTATAGATCAATAATTGACTCATTACTAGAATATTTAAATAGTATATCACATATGGAGAGATTTTTGGATTTTTGTCTAGCAATAAAAGTAAGCATATGAATGAAACAAATTTGATGTTTTTTTTAAAAAGAAGTTAATTTGATGTTTTTTGTGTTAATTTAATATTTTACGTCTAATTTGGTTTATATATAATTTTTTCGTAGAATTCATTGATAATTTGATGCTTGATAAAGAATTGTCTGAGGAGTGGAGTTTGGAGATTGGGGTAAACATTCTCTTGTGGTAAGATTTTTAGAAATCTAATTTTATTTAATTTCAATTTTTTTTAACTTATCTTATAATAAATTATTTATATACAAATTTTGTAATTTGATAAGTAATGCAATTTTTTTTACAGCCTTCAAGTCTTGATGATTGAACATTCATGTTTGTATATCGGTTATGAAAAGGTATAACTATAAAGCTACTATTACATAATAGATGATGATTTTTATGATCCATTGGATTGATTTTGAATGTTGAGGTCTAAGTGAAAATTTGATATTAATATATGTTTTGTTGATGATTTATTGTGTTTTTTGTTTGAGTAGTTTAACTTTTTACCAAACTCTCATTAACATATACTAGTTATACTCAACTTTCAAATACATGAGAACAATGTAGATGTAGAGGATCTTAAGGTTATCTGAGAAAGCATCACAACTACCTGAATACTATTTGAGTGATGTATCCCTTGAGTAGTTTGCCAAAACACAAGCTGATGATGCTATAATCAAGAAAAAAGTTGTGCCAGGTATACAAGGTAATTTACTTTAATTAAAAGGCATTCTTAATTTTGTGTTAATTTATTATTGAGTTTTTCTATCATGTGTAAATTTGTATATGTTAATAAGTTCAAAATAGTAAACTTTTTAATATTAAATAATTGTTGTTTTTCAATAAAAAGTTATACTTTTAGTTGATTTAACATGTTAGCTAAACACTTTATTATTTTATTTCTAATATTGGTTTCATTTACTTGACCATAGGAAAAAGTCTTCAATTTCTTTAGGTTTGTTCTTACTTTTAACTTTACTATAAAAGTTTCACTAAATTCACTCATGAAAACCATGATTCTTAGGGAAAGAAAAGTAAGGGTCATTATTTAAACGTTAAAGATCATTTGTTGACTCATTACTAGAAAATTTGTATAATATATCATAGATGGAAAGATTTTTAAATTTTTGTCTAACAATAAAAGTAAGCATATGATGAATCAACAAATTTGACATAAAAAATAAGTATGGTTAATTTAATTATTTTTTAAGGTTAATTTGATGTTTTTGTGTTACTTTTATTAATTTATGTCTAATGTTGGTTAATATTGAATTTTTCATAGAATTCATTGATAACTTGATGGTCGATAAAAAATTGGCTGAATAATGGAGTTTAAAGATTGGGGCTAAACATGTAAGATTCCTAGAAATTTGAGTTTATAAAATTTTTAAATTATTTCTATTTTTAGCTTATCTTATAAAATATTTATTTACAAATTTTATAATTTGATAAACAATGCAAAATTTTCTACAGCCTTCAACTGTTGATGCTTCAACATTCATAAGGAAGGATGACATTTTCTTAATTGTGAAAAGTCAAAACTTGAGGGGAGTTTTATCGAATTTGGAGATCGGTTATGAAAAGGTACAATCATTAGATTGATTTTGAATGTTTACGTCTAAATGGAATTTGATATTAATACATGTTTTTGTGGTTTTTGTTTGATTTTTACCAAACTATCATTAACATCATGTCACAAAAAGCTAAAACTATCAATGGTTAACACTTTTTTAGAGGGATTGAAATCCCTTGGAAGAAGCTTGCATTGAAGGTTCCTATTATCAATGACCACTATGTGACAATTCCTGGAGGAAAGTTGTTCAAACTAAGTGGCACATGTATTGTGAGGATTATATCCAAGTATAATGATGCATCCAAAAATAAGGATGCCACTGATTCTGATTCTAATCTAGTTGATTTTCCAACTAATAGAGTAGTACTTGAGGCTTCAGGAGTTATCCACAAAGGTAGACCGGATGCATCACTTGTTATGTAAGTATGAATTTAATTTGTTTAATATAATTTTATATCTCCTAATAAATTCTAATTTTTTATGACTTTATTTTCTATCAAAATGTAGAAAACAAAGCTCCTTGGCACTCGATGGAGATTGGAGGTTCAAACCTTCATGAGGGTGGAGTTTGTAAGTATGAGTATTTTAATTTGATAAGCAATACAAAATTTTCTACAATTTTCATGAGGGCGGAGGAGAATTTCTTAATGGTGAAAAGTCAAAATTTGAGGGGAGTTGTATGAAATTTGGAAATCGGTAATGAAAAGGTATAGATAAAAAAACAAGTGAGATATCAAATAAATAATCAATATGTTTCTCATCTAATTTCAAAATGGTTAGTTATGTAATTTACAATTTTTCAATAAAAAAACTATAACACGACGAAGTTTTATCAAATGTTAAAAAAGAATTAGTTATTTGATAGATGAAATAGATACATAATACATAAATATAATAGAGGTTAAAATTTACAACCACTTTATATTTGTAACATATATATGATTTATTCTCGTATGACATGCATGAATCAAAGAGTCATTTTTAATAAATGAGAAATTTCAATAAAAAAACTAGAACACTACGAAGTTTTATCAACTGTTAAAAAAGAATTAGTTATTTGATAGATGAAATAGATACATAATACATAAATGTAATAGAGGTTAAAATTTACAACCACTCTATATTTGTAACATATATACGATTTATTCTCGTATGACATGCATGAATCAAAGAGTCGTTTTTAAAACATGAGAAATTTCAATAAAATAAACTAGAACACTACGAAGTTTTATCAAATGTTAAAAAAGAATTAGTTATTTGATAGATGAAATAGATACATAATACATAAATGTAATAGAGGTTAAAATTTACAACCACTTTATATTTGTAACATATATACGATTTATTCTCGTATGACATGCATGAATCAAAAAGTCATTTTTAATACATGAGAAATGAGAGAGATATGTACTATATGCAAGATATATTGGTTGTTTTTGCATGTAGTTGGTGTTGTAATTTGTGATTTAAAAACATCACTCTAATATTCATGTGTTAATACATGAATAAAGAGCGATATATGCATTATTTGCAAGATATATTGGTGATTATGCATGTAGATGTTGGTGTAGTCTGAAATCCATGACTCTAAGAGTAATATTTAATTCACGAGAATGAGATAATATCAATAGTGTGTGATTTACCTAATATTTAATATTAATTTTTTAATTTGAAATGAATAGTATATTAATTAAATTTTAATCATTCCTTTAATTAAAAATATCATGCATTTGTCAAAGTTTTTAAGTTTCTAAAATAACTCTTTGTTAATCGATTCACGAAAATTGTGAATTAATTCATACCAGCAAAAATATTAGATTTAGTTGTTTATTGCAATGGAATGTGTTCAATTTTAATAAAAATAGTTGGTAGTGTTATTTTGTGTTGTTTGTTGTGATATTTTTGTAGATTTACTTGTATGTTGCAAAGTGAGATTTATGCGTATATTGCAAAGTGACGTGATTTTTTAATTTTTACTAGTTGGACATATAACCATATGAATGATATTATACATTAATAAATTTTCTTTTTATATTTTTGTTTTTATAAATCTATGATTTTAATTTTTCACCAAGACTTTGGTACCATATTTCTTTTTTCAAAACACTACCATTATGCACAAGTGATTTTTTTAAATACTATGATTAAAAAGGACACTATTATTTTAGTTCGTTCAAGACACCTCAATTCTCATGACTGGCCCTCTGTTCATGTTCTAGACTAAGACACTGTTTACCAGATGACACAATAAGATCTTAAACTCAGTGACATAACAATTCCCAAAAAACAAACATGAAATTAAAATGTATCATCAAAATTAAACCAAGACAATTCATAATTAAAATTTATACAAATATGAAGAAGTCGAGAAGCATAAAGTACTCGATGAATGAGAGGTTTGGAATGATTTGAAGAGAGTAAAATTCTTCCATGTATGTGATGATTTGGATTTTGAAAATTTTACATCTTTTTGTCAAAACAACTATTATGGGTTATACATATGGTATCATGAGTCAATCCATGTTGAAAATTTTGAAGACAACAAAGCAAAATAGTGCATAGTTCAATTCTTACACAACATGCATTGACTAATCCTATCACATTTCAAAACATGAATTGTCAAATTTCAACACATGGGTTGATTCATGGTGCATTACCCATGTTTTGATACTATGAATCCAAAAATTGCTACGTTGCTTGTATTATTTAAAAGAAAAAATTATTCGTGTTTTGCACTAAGGGGCTGTTTGTTTTATGGATATAAAAAATTACTTAGGATTAGGATTCTCAGGAAAATAATAATGAAAAAATTATTCCAAGGAATTTTAAAAAAAAAAAGATTGGTTGACAATTAAAACTCATGGGAATAATTTTAAATTATTTGAAATCACAAAAAACCCACAGATTGTGGGGTTATGGCAATGGTAATATGCAATTTTCCCAAGTCAGTTGCCTTGTAACAACCAGGAATCAATTGTTCTCATCTTCCATACTTGGGTATAAGAAATCCATAAACATGGTGAAATAACTTCCAAGAATAATTAATTGCTGGGAATAATTTTTCAATCCTTTCTACTGAATATATATAGGAATAAATATTTCAAATATTACATACCTGGGAATTCACTTTGTAACCGCAAAACAAACACATGCTAAGAATTTCATGTCCTAAATTTTGGGTTGTTACACATGATAAGATCCAGCTATAAAATGGAAGAATTGAAAGTTGGTTTCAGAATAGTAAAGGTCTATCATTGGACCATTTTTCTGAAGACATTTTAGACATACTTTGAATGATAATATGAAGATTTTTTTTGGATACATTTTTACATTTAAAAGGGTTACCTTTGAGTAGTTTCTTTTTTGAGCTACTATGTGTCTATGTCCACCAAACTTAATAGCAGAAAAATTTCATTTAGAGTCAGTTCAATTTCGTTAAATGTTCTTGTTTACCAAATGTAAAATGTTTTCTTGCTAAAAACTTTTTGATTCAATTAATATAGGATGCTCAAGTGGTAATCACGTCCTCAATTTGAACATATCTGACGAGAAACCATTATGACACTTCTTTCCAAATAACATATGATATGGTACTATATTTCAACCTCCTGTCTCCTTTGTTACTTTTAGAAGACACAATATATTTGATCATTTCACTTCACAAGTCATGCCTGAGTTTGAACCATTAAGGAATATCATATAATTTGTTAACACTTATTATATACATCAATGAAAACCAACCGATGAAGAAATTAATTCTTTGTTGTACCGTCATAATAATTTAGTCGATATGCTAGGATCACATGTATGACTAGTCTAAGAGAGGTGGGATAGTTGGGGACCCCATAATCCTTCCACTCCTCCACTTTCCACTCTTCTCGTAATCCTCAACTCTCCACTACTATGACCGGTTATATAAACAATAGGTTACATGATTATGGAGATCATTGACTTCTTCATCCCCAATTCACTATTATGAGAGAACTATACAGCTATGGTTTTCTAAACCACTATATTTTTTCTCTATTATTAAACATATTGATAGTAAATAAATGAATATATTTAATTGTATTTAGTACAACTATGAAAAATTTATTACCTCAAAAAAAAAATTGTGACAAATTTATTATCCATTAATGTTGAATTGTCATTTTTGTCATTTTTAGAGAATTCACAATTACCATAATAAAAAATAACATTCATTAATATTAAAAAATTGTAGCAATACTAATTTTAATTGAAATTACAATATTTATTTTTCAAATTATTTTTATGAAAACCATAAAGACTTTTTGAATCGAGAAATAATTTATTATAAAAATTCATATCCAAACACAAGACATACCTAAATAAGAGAAAAATGGACAAACCCTCTGCCACAAGTTTTGCTAGAGTTTAGGCTACTGTCTAAATCGTTGGAGTTCCACATGTTATCACAAATCAAAGGTTGAAGGAAACCGCATGATCATTCAACCACTTCCTTTGTCCCACGTGTCAAAGATAGCCACCACCCTCCATCAACACAAATTTTAGAAATACCATATCTTAAATTTTTAGTAAATTAATTTTGAACCCAATATTGTTCCAAATTTTTCAGTTTGACTCTGTACTTCTCTTATTGGTAATTATGCCTCTAAACATCCCATATTTTTAATTATTCCCAAATACTTTTTAAAATTGCTAATTTACCATTCTAATTTCTAGTTGTATGACGCTTATTCTCATTTTGACTTTGAAAAAATTCTTTAAGAAAACAACATTTACATGAGAAAGAAATAGAAGTGAGAAGACAAATTCAACGGCTACAAGAAACTCTAAACACACAACTAGCCCTATTGGAAGCCAACAAATCCAATAAGAAAAGACTATTACTTTTTCCACCTTACTCTTTACTCGCGCTTCCTATTTTTTTCTTTTCAAAAATGCCCTTGAGGTTTTCGGATTTTAAAATCCGAAATCATTTTTCACTAATTTGGATTTTATAATCTGAAATAAACTTATGTATAATCAACAGTCATAATCTCTCTCATTTCAGTAGTTTTGAATTTTGCTTTTATAAACAACCAAAAAACAAAGTAAAAAAATGTTAAAAACCTATCAAATAAAATCATAAAAATACCACCAAAAGTTTCTAAAAATCAAATAAAACTAATGCAAATTTTTTCGGATTTTTCTGAGAAAATGAAAAGTAAAAAAAAATGAAAAATGGGTCTAGATGATGGAATTTTTTCTTGATTTTTTGGGGAAGTTTCGGAGTGATCCGATCAAGTAGCCCGAAAAGTTGATTTTTGACTAAAGAACAACTAACAATGACCCAAACAAATGGATGAGGGTTAGGAAGATTAATATTGTCCTTAAAATGACTATCCATGTTACAAACATGTTCAAAATTTATGTTGATACAGCTTAGATTATATAACATGAACTGTTTTTCCCTTGAAAAAGGGTGTTTCGGGAGCAGGTGTTCGGATTCTATAATCCGAAAAAATCAAGGAGCGCGCTCTATTTTTTAAGGTTTTCGGATTATAAAATTCGAATTTATGAAAAACCCATTTTTTCCACTCTATAAAAAAGGAAAAACTCAGTTCGGATTTTAAAATCCAAAAATTACAGAGGCATTTTTGAAAAAAACATAGGGAGTGAGAAAATGACATAAGGTGGAAAAAATAATAGTCATTAGAAAATGATGAATTTGTGGCCCATATTATTCGTCTGGGCCAATTATTTTGCAAGCCCTGCCCACTCAATTTTTTTAAATTCTGGTTCACAAACATTACTGATGCTGACACTCATAAAACTTGCTTTTTTGGATGATTTAGAAACTTATTAAATTTATGATTTCACAAGTTAATTTTATATTTTAATGATAAGTTGAGCATAACACTTTGTTTTGATCATTGGATATACTTTGTCTTTGTAATTAATTAAGTCATATTTTGCACCATTGACCTATTTACAATATTATATTAGCTTATAATTGCCATGTATATGATAATTTTTATATTATATTTATTTTAAGTAAACTCGTACAAGTTTAAATCGAGTTTACATAGATAAAACAAGTTGAGGTAAACTCTCAAGTCGTAAAACTTTGCATCCCACGTATATCAAATGTTTGCATGCACACTGCACCACATTCTCATTCAAGTCGAAGAATATTAATCGCTTGATTGTGAGAGTACAGACCGATAAGAAAGAAGAAAAAAATATAGAAGACATATATTTAGCTATGACCTGAGAAATGTCAAACAAAAAGAAAAGAAAACCAAACAATTAAGTAGCGGTTTAAATTTTCTACTATTAAACGGATGGATTATATCACATTCAACTTGGCAGAAAATGTATATAGAAAATTGAAAAGAAAAAAAGAACTTGAATCAACCTATGTTTTGTTTGACAATATAAATAAAAATATTTTATAATAGTACTTTTTTTTTTCAAGTTCATATTTATGTAAATACTCCATATTTTTACTTGGTGCCTGTTCATATATTTCTACTCCCAAAACCATACAGACATAGAACGATAATTTGCTGCCCCAGTATAAATGCATATTTAAAAATTCTTGAGATGATGAGAATGAAAACTTTCATGCCCCCAATCATCTGAAATACTAGCAATTAACTACGTCGAACAATTACGACCTTAAAATGGACTTATGAAAATATGCAATAAAAACTTGAGATGCATCGAGTGTTGTTCTACATGTGTTAACACTTATTCCAGCTTCAATTCACACAAGACTTAAAGAAATAATGCAAACAAAAATTAATAATTAAGGAAATGATTTTGAGATTTTCTTGAAAGGGGCAGAAGAACATGAATCAGAATAAAATGCTTCAAGTGAATCAAATGTGCATACATTAAGCATGATTTTTTTTAGCAAACACCTTTTAAAATATGCAAACTAAAAAGGTTGGTTAAACAAAGAGAAACAGATAAAAAACCAAAATAAGCACTGAACTTTTGGATCATGGCTGTGTTAAAAAGATCTATATAAAATATTCAATCCACGAAAATCTTAGAAGTTGGATAAAGAAGGGACAACCTCTTCTCCAACAATTTATAAAATACCAAAAGTTAATAATATTAGAAATAGAATGATCATAGCAAACATCACAATGTAGATCAATTAAACACCTCTAGAATTATCCTAGGCCACCCTTTGACACGGCCTGGTATTAATTAGCTTGTTATTAACATACATATTTCAAGAATTCCTGTCATACATTATTTTAAGAACACTTCCAATACGTGTAAATAAATAACTAAAGGAATATGTGAACTTACACCATTAGATTTCTCACAAGTCTTTGATTTCAAGAGAAATATGTAACTAAAGGATTAATCTGAACGTGTAAATAAATTAACTGTATGAATGTGTGATCTCGTGACTGCTCCGAGCCCAAAACATAGATGAGTAAGTAACCAAATTCATTGTGATCTAATTTTCTAGGGTCTTTTTGCTTCAAGGTTATTGAGTATATGAATTTTCCCTTGTACAATAACTAACCAACATACCATTTTGGTTTCAGGCTTCCAGAAAATGGAATAAATAAATAATAGCTCATACTATCCACAACTTCTTACTAAAGAAACGTTGGAAACAATCAAAAGAAATATTCAAAAGCAATATAACTACCTCATGTGATTTACAAGATCCTTGCATATGCCCGAATGTCCACAATTAACCCCCGCGCAAGTTAACTTTCTCTCGGTATCTAGCGTGAGTTAACTCACGCTGCGTTCCGCTTTACATCAGAACAAGCAGAAGTTTTTGGTACTCCGATTGGATCATAGCCAACACTTGGACGAAGTGCCGTCACTTGCCGGAGCGGGTGATGAGGCAGTACAAGCGTGTGCAAAACGTTCCGAGGCCTCCTACGGACGTGGCACCTCTTGAGCCAGAGGAGAAAGCCGAGGCCTTCAGAGATTGGTATTCGATGATTGAAAGAATGAATGTGGTGAATGAATGTAGTGGAAGTCAATGATTGGTATTGTGAAAAATGCACGTTTAGGTGCTTTAAAAAACAACAATTTTGTCAAAAATTGTAGTTCTGTTAGCAGACCTGAAACCAACGCAAGTTAACTCATGCTGGATATTGAGTGGTTGCTAACTTGCGCTAGGGTTAATTTTAGAAGTTTGGGGTAGAAATGAGCAAAATGGAAAGGGAGAAGAGTAAAATTTTAGTGCAATTGGGTTTAATTTCTAGGCCCATACATTCTTCTGCTGGTAATAAGTAGGCTTTGAGTTTTTAGTTTCAGAAATTTTAAGTGTACCCGTAAAACCTTTCGGGGCACCCTAGCATTATCTTGCAAAAAACAAAAATACTTAACTAAAAAAACTGAAAATTTCGTTTTTCCAAATAATAATAATAATTTTGTACATTAAAATACATTTTTTTAAAAATAATAATACTTTTTTTTTGTTATATTTTTTTGAAAGAAACTCGTAATAATTGTCAATTAAGTTTTGCAGAGAATTAGGTGTCGATTTGAGGATTACGTGAGAGCTCATGGTTTAAGACAACTAAAATCTTTGTGGTGATAATCGTGCTATTGTGCCATTTCGTGTATATATCAAAGATGCCCCAAGTATTTCTACAAAAATAGGGGATAGATGGAAGCAATTTTGTATCGATAAGCTAAGATTTAGATCTATTTTTAGTGGTGGACAAGCTATAATTCGAGTTTTTAAAATTTAAATGCAGTTTAATATTACCAGTTTCTACTTCATTGTACTATATTATATATTATATGTGCTCTTTGAAATGATATGTTGTAATTTTGTTTTTATTTATATGTTATTTTTGCGCTCTCTCTCTCTATTTTTATTTTTCGCTATTATTAACAAGTAATTTCATATATTGTATACTACTAGTTTTTTTTTTTGAAATAATATATTGTATACTACTAGTTGTTATATAAAAAAAAGTTGGATTAAATATTTTGTCTCCTACTCCATTTTAAATACATAACAAAAATATAAATATAATAGGAAACAGAGATAAAATGATCAAACAATACTACACTATGTTTTGATTATGCTTATTAGGCATGGCAATGGGGCGGGGTGGGGACGGATTTTACATTCCCCATCCCCAAACCCGATTCTCATATACTTACCCGTTACCCTACCCATACCCAACGGGGATGAGAAATTGAAACCCATCCCCGTCCCCGATGGGTTCGGGTATCCCCGCCCCATCCCCGTCCCCGCATTGAATAATTTTTTAAATAAAAAATAGAAGTTTTTTTGCAACCCCTAGAGAAATATTTTAATGCATTATCCAACAATGTGTTCACTTTAACATTTGTTAGACCGATTGATTTAGTTGCTCCTTTAAATATCAATGGTAGTTTTTATAACACGGCAATTATCAAACAAAATAACATGGCATATCAACATTAAGTAGTTTTCTTCATTCGGGACGGGTTTGGGTATGGGTTCGGGGTGGGTACCTATATACCCGTTACCCATCTCATACCCGTGTTTTGAAATCGGGGAAAACCCAAACCCAGTCAAAACGGGGAAAACCCGTCAAATTGGGTTTGGTTCGGGTGGGTAACCACGGGTATGGGTTTTGTTGCCATGCCTAATGCTTATATTATTGGGTTTATAGAGCAAAAACCATAGTGGATTTTGTTTTGTGTATTACTTTTCCCACCCTACTTATTTCTCACACGCCCTATTTTTTTCAAAAATACTTCTAGTTTGGATTATATAATTCAAAAATGTCTTTTACCAGAATTTTAATTAGAGACTTTGGTTTATTTATGTTGTTGAATTATGTTGTTTTTATTCTGTTTTAAAAAATATATAGATATATGCTGAAGATCTTCAACATTCCGAAGATCTTCATCATGCTCTCAAAATTCTCTCCTCTTGACTTTACGCTAAAGATAAGAATTTCAAATAATAAATAGATATTTTCTAATGATCTTCGTCATGCTGTCAAATATCTCTCCGCTGAACTTTACGCTAAAGATGTTTATTTAAACACATACATAGATTTTTTTTTGAAGATCTTCATCATGATTAAACACATTCTTGTGTTGTTCGGATTATAAAATCCGAAAATATAAGACAAGCTCAGATTATATAATCCGAAAATTCTTAGTTTATTTTGGATGGTGGCCTTTCACCAAAGGTTTGGACGGTTTGTGGTGTGTTTAATGTATTTTTGGACGGTTGGGCCTTGGAAAACGCTTCCTTTGACTGTATTTATGATCTAGGACTTGTTTAAGGCTATAAATAGACTTGCATCTTCAACAAATTTCTTCATTCTTACTTCACATCTTTTCTTACTTTTTCTTAAACATTCTTTAAGTTTTTATGAGTGTTTATGGTGTCATGATCATTGTTGAGTTCATAGAATCCCTACAATTACTTTGCAACTTATGCGGGGATTCTACGACGTTCAACAAAAACCTTTAACATCAAATATGATACAGAATTTACGGTTCGTAATATTTTGGATTTTATAATCCGAAAATTCTAACAATATGGTTCGGATTATATATAATCTGATCCAGAGGTATTTTTGTTATTTTTACAGGACGCGTGAGAATATAACATATGGTAAGAAAAGAAATACTCTTTTGTTTTTTTTTAAAAAAATCATAGCGGTTGTTGTGTTCTTTTTTGCCGTATGTTATCATTTTTGTTTTATTATGTTGTATGTTTTCTTTTTTGATTCTATGTTTTTTTTTTTTTTTTGTGTTATGATTGATCCTTGTTTTTATTTTATTTTATTTTTTATCTTGATGATGTGAGGCTAATCTTGCATTGTATCTTCTTTTGAACAACACGGATCTTAGACTAGTTTTATGATATGCCGTTAAGAGAAATGTCTTGATACAAATTGCGATAACACCTTCTTCTTTCTTTCTCCAACCTTTATAGATAAGTGAAATGATGTTTGAATAACCATTTTTGGACAATTTTTATGATAATTTTATCTCTTATACTCCTATCATGTTTTTATTCTCTCTCTCTCTCTCTCTCTCTCTCTCTCTCTCTCTCTCTCTCTCTCTCTCTCTCTCTCTCTCTCTCTCTCTCTCTCTCTATTGTTTTGTTTTTTGTGTCACTACCTAAATTTCTTTGTATATTTATTTGTCTAACACTATGGCGTCAGGTTAAAAGAGGTAGAGGAAGACCTAAGTTAGATACATATTATAAGTTAGGTTTACCATGTTGGTAAAAATGTTAGATCAAGAATCATCACCGATTGCAAAGTTAAACAAAATGTTGTTGTGGTGGATGAGCAAAAGAAGATTGTCGACGAGGAGAAGCATAGTAAGTTGGTTGATACCATATGACATATACTTCCTTCGATCACTATTCACTACTAAAAAAAGGTCATTTTCGGACAAAATTTCGGACGGTTTTGGGACGGAATTTACGGAAAATTCCCACGGAATTCGGACGGAAATGTGTTTTCGGACGGAATTCGGACAGATAGGGCGTTGTCCGAAAAAGCCGCGTCGCAAATTGTATTTTCGTCCCAAATTCCGTCCGAAATATATTTCAGACGGATTTCGTACAGTTTTCGCACAAACACAGTTGTGGGATATTGGACTAAACTTCAAACGGATTTCGGACGAAATTGAATTTATTTTCCTACGGTTTTCAGACGGAATTTAATTGAATTTCCTACGAATTTCGGACGGAATTGTTTTAAAATTTCCTACGGATTTCAGACGGAATTGAATTTAATTTCCTACGAATTTCAGACGGAATTGAGTTAAAATTTCCTACGGTTTTCAGACGGATTTAAGATAAATTTTCCAACAATTTTCGGACGGATTTAAACTGCTTTAAAATATTTTCCACGCTTTTCAGTCGTGGTTATAATTTTTTTTATTTTAGAGAATTGCCACAATTCATATTTTTAATGAATTTGGGATAAATTCCAATATGTAAAATTTATATTCAATAATATATACTAAATCAAATAAAAATTAATAATAATTCAAAAGTAAACAAATGTTCATTGTCTGAAACAAAATTATATAAACTAGATTCATATAAGTGCTCAATGTTCTAACACAATATATCACAAACTAACATGACTAAATTGTTCATTAGTTGGTACTCAACAATAAAAGTAACACAATCAAGTGCACTAGCAGGGATAGGGGAGACAACAACTGCCCTCAAAAAGTAAATAGCCAAAAAAACAAGGTAAAGAGGTTTGGAAACATAACTCCAACCAAAAGGAACTCCCATGACAAAGCCAAATACAAGACAGCAGCAGTCAAACACATAATTCATCAAAAAAAAGAGAAATTGGCAGCAACAACCACAAAACAGTAGAACAACATAAAACTAGTTGGGCCAAACTTATCAATCAAATCTAAAATTATCATCATTGTTTGCATTAGAGGCTTCAGCAACATCATTTGGTTCATCTTGAATAGGTGTCGCACAAGCAAAGTTTGGAGGCAATGGCATATTCAACTTTTCAAATAAAGCTGCAAGCATGCTTTCATTTGACTCAATTCTTTTTTGTTGCTGCTCCAATTTTTGTTTTTGCTCTTGGTTTATACGTTCTTGCTCTTTTGCCTTTTCTTTCCATTTTAAGAGCTCTTGTTCCATGTTTTTTTCCTTAAAGATATTTGAGCATGAACCAATAGTATACTTCGAAGCATTTGTTCCTATAGAACCTAAACCATATAGTTTTCCTTTTTTACCTTTGGGAGCTACTTCCTTCCAAATAGTCAAGTCATCTGGCATATTATGATGGCTTTCAGAAGACAATCCTCCTTCCTCTTGATTTTGAGACATAGATATTTCCAAAAGCTCTGCTTTTCTCTTCTTAAAAGCTCCCTGCAATTTTGAATTATGTTAGTCATTTGACTAACAACCAATTAAAATCTGTAATTTTAGTAAAATCATAGATGAATTATGGTCGTGGCTGTTTTGGTTAGGCTAGTTGCCGTGCGCAGACAGCTGTCCAAACACAGTTACCTGTGATGGCAGCCACTTAATAAAAAAAAACCTTATCAAGGAAAACAAAGGGGTACAACAAAAAAAATCAATCCCAAAGAAAAACTCCCAAAGAAACCAAACGGCTAAGCCTTCCACACACCACCTGCTAACAACACAGACACTAACCACTGCCAAACCTGAAGCCTGAAATCCACTAACACCAACCAAAAAACCAAGGCTGCACAAACACCAGTGCACCCCACCCAAAAACCAGCAGCTGGCCAAATCAGTCCCTGCAGAAAAACAGTAAAAACCAGCTCCCTAACCAAGCTACAGAAGCAGGAAAACAACACCAATAAAAACAGCAGCGCCACACCAGCAGGGAAAACAAAAAAGCCAGTCATCTATTCAAGCATTCCCGGGGATTCCAACACCACTCGTAGTACATACAAGTCGGAATATTAAAACTTCCTAACAACCACCTCCACGACATAACCTTTACCTCCTCCACCAAATCATCCCACCTAGCAATCTAATTATTAAAAATGCACCCATTTCTAATCTTCCAAATCACCCAAATTGCTACCTCCCATATCAATATTATCATAACTAAATTATATATAAATATGTAATGTTAAATAGATACTTACATAAGCATGCTCAGCTCTACTATCAACCCATTTCTTATCCTTTCGAATGTGGCAAAGAGCAAATACCTCCTCCACTGCAGGCGTGGCTCCTGTTTCATTCTCCTACATTTTTTCCATAACTTCAATGAGAAAATTTCCAATATGTTGTTCACAAATTAATGAGAAAATATCACGTGTCTTACCATCCTACGTCCCTTCTCACCCATAGATATAGAACCAGCAGTATGAATGGAGCTACCTTGAGTTGAAGCACGATTTGCAATGTTTGCCACTGATAAATTCTTAAAATTTTTATCGGATGCCCAATAATGTATTAATTGATTCCATATTGGCTCAGAGATGTACTTTGGCCTGTATTCGGAATTATTTGCATAGTTTTTCCTCTCTTGCCACATCATACCTCTGAATCTAGCTTCTCCCTTGATTTCAAAAATTTGGCGAATCTTAGCATCATATTTAGGATGCCATGTACAATACTTCTACAAAAGTGCACCCAATTAACATGTTAGCAATTCAAAAATTTCAAGAATCTTTTTCAGTAAATTACATTTAACTAATGAAAAAAAAGAACACTTAGATAAAGTACTTTGTGCACTGTTTGTACTGTTCTACACTAATATTCATCTTAACTACCAAAAACTTACATCAACAAAGGCATTTTGTATCATTAAAACAAAGTCGTTTAGCAAAATTTATGTTAAGAACAACTGAACTTTATATAAAGCATTGTAGCTAAGTATTCTTCTAAAAGAAATATATTACTAATTAACTATAAAATTACTTATTATATAACTATTACCTTAAATTCAGTAAACCATAACAACTTCTGGTCAAGAGATGCATGTCCCCATGTAGGAATAAACCAATCAAATTTGCTCTTAATGGATTTCGTCAAGAAACGAATAGCAGTTGATGGATTGAACCTGTTAATACAAATTGTTAATATACATGCATCAATTATTTTCTACAAAAAAAAAAGTTAATTTCTCAAAAGTATAATATTTAACTTACTCATTTCCATACGGCTCTATTTCGTCAAGGCCTTCTTGATCAATTCCTTCATCATCATCAGGTTCAATGGCAGATGATTGAGTGTGTGGCAAAGTTTGTTCAGAATTTTGAGGTATGGTAGTTGATGCGTTCGGAGTTGGATTTTGAGGTATAGTAGCTGATGGGGTTGGAGTTGGTGTTGGGGTTTGAGTTGGTGACGGTGATGATGATGGCATAGTGTTTATGTGTGGTGATGGCGTAAGTTGTGCATGTGATAATGATTGATTTAGAGGTACCTGTGGAGATGGTATAGTAGGTGTAACTTGTACAACAATTCTCCCTCTGCCAGTTGAGTGTCGGCCTCGTGAGGATAAAGTCCTTCCACCTCTGTTAGTACCTCTTCCAGACATCTAAAACAACAATTTGATTAACTACCTAAATAACTACATCAAAATTAAACAAATGGCATACTGTACACATCAAGGCTGAGCATAGTAAGACATCAAGGCTGAACATAGTAAAAAAAAACCATTAGAAATATTAAAATACACAAATTCATTCATTTTTATCACTTTGATCCCTAAACCCTTCATCCCTGTCTCGCTCACCAACCACCATCCATTATCTCTTCTTCTTCTTCTTCTTCTTCTTCTTCTTCTTCTTCTTCTTCTTCTTCTTCTTCTTCCTCCTCCTCCTCTTCCTCATCCTCATCATCATTGTCCATGGCATGATCAACTATCAACTCATGGTCATCAACCTCATCAAATCTTCCATCAACATCTAACAAAGTCACAGGCAAATCAGTGTCAACTGAGATGCCAGCAATATTTTGATCCAGAAAATCCTCTTGATATGCAGAGTCATCAACTTGTTGATCCTCAATCACACCTCTTGCCTTTGTTTTGACTACAAACCACCAATCTGCATTACTCCTAGAGCATATTGGATGTGGAGCAAAATAAATTTGAATTGCCTTATCTGCAAGAATAAATGGATCGTACTTCCCATAACGTCGATTATGTCGAATTTGAGTGATTCCATATTGTTTATTAACCTTTGTTCCTCTATCAATTGTAGGATCAAACCACTCACACTTAAACAACACGACCTTTTTCAGAGGTATTCCAGGATATTCAATTTGAACTATTTCTTCAAGTTGACCATAAAAGTCATTTTCATATTCACCATATCCCGTACCTTTAACACACACTCCACAATTCATAGTAGACTTTCCAATTGAATGTGCTTTCGTGTGAAATTTGAAGCCATTCACAAAGTAAATAGGCCATGTTTTTACAACTCTTAAAGGACCCCATGCTAAAGCATGTATATTTGGATCTAGCACATTATTTGAAGGATTGTCAACCTATTCAAAATCATTCAACAATAAGAGTGTTACTAAAAGAAGGCGTACAAAATAATATGTATGTAATCAGCATGCAGAAAAGTTTTCAAAATATACTTACATAATCTTTTAGCCATGCTGCAAAGTTTTCTTCAATGCATTTATCAGCATGTTCGTCGCTCATGTTAGGATGAGTTATGCGTAGTGTCTCAACAAAGATCCTATTGTTACATAATTTAATTCAATTATAATTATCACAATTAGGAAATGAAGAAGTTTTTATTTTAGAAAGTACTTACTCAATATAGGGTTGAATCTCATCACAGTTGATTAATACATGATTCATGGCAGCAGTAAATTCCTTATCCTCCAAAAAACGACTTTTGCATTGACCAGCAAATCTACCAGGCAAATTAAAAATGGGAAATAAAGATTGTGCCAAATCCTCATCACCCTCTGTTCTTCCAATGCTAGTATTGTTGGGTTGCACACTTGTCTCAAAATAATATGTGCAAAATTGAGCAATCTCCTCTATAAGGTATGACTCAATTATTGATCCTTCAACATGGGCCTTATTTTTAACCTTCTTTTTAAGGTGATGGAGAAATCTGCGATAAATAAAGAATTTTTTAGTAACACAATTTACAAAAAAAAAAAAAAAAACTATTAATGTAGACAATAAGCTAAAAATTATGTCTATGGTGCATGTAAATAATACCTCTCAAAGGGATACATCCATCTATATTGCACTGGACCTCCAACTCTTGCTTCATATGGTAAGTGAATGGGTAAGTGTTCCATTGAGTCAAAAAAACCCGGAGGAAAAATGCGTTCCAATTTACATATCACCACTGGAATATTTTTCTCAAGGCTAATAAGATCATCTACTCGTAGTGACGTTGAGCATAAATCTCTAAAGAATTGACTAAGCTCGGTTATAGCTTTCCATGTTTGGTCTGGTAATGAGCTAAAAGCAAGTGGAAGTAAGCGTTCCATGAACACATGAGCATCATGACTTTTCATTCCATGTAACTTTCCTTCCTTCATGTCAACACATCTAGCCAAGTTTGAAGCATATCCATCTGGCATCTTTAAACATTTTACCCATTCACAAACTGCTCTTTTTTGCTCCAGAGTAAATGTGTAGTTTGCCTTGGGCTTTATGGTCCTCCCATTACTCTGTTGAAGTAATTCTAGGTCCTTGCGTTTGCAATATAACTTCAAATCCATTCTTGCCTTTATATTATCTTTAGTTTTTCCTTTGATGTCCATAACAGTATTAAACACGTTATCAAATACATTTTTCTCAATATGCATGACATCAAGATTGTGTCGAATCAAGTTAGTGCTCCAATAAGGTAATTCCCAAAAAATGCTTCGTTTTTTCCAATTATGATCTTCTCCATAACCCGGAATTCGAATTTCATCAATATTGTCCATTATCGTTGGCATTGTCCGAACTTTATTCCATACTTGTTCCCCGGTCAACCTAGGAGGCGGTTCTGATCTCACAACCGTATTCTTATAAAAGCCATCCTTATTTCTTCTAAATGGGTGCTCATTTGGCAAGAATTTTCTACTACAATCAAACCATGATGACTTACCACCATTCTGCAATCGAAATGCTTTTGTGTGATTCATACAACAAGGACATGCCATTTTTCCGGCTGTCATCCATCCTGACAACATTCCATATGCGGGAAAATCATTAATTGTCCACATTAAAGCAGCTCTCATTACGAAATTTTGTTTTTTGGAGACATCATAGGTTAAAGCACCCTCGTCCCACAATGACTTTAACTCATCAACCAACGGCTGTAAATACACATCTATCTTACCTTTGGGATTACTACGGCCGGGAATGATCATTGTCAAAAACAAATAAGGAGTAGACATACACATCCATGGAGGGAGGTTGTATGGAGTCACAATTACAGGCCAACATGAATATGGAGAAGCAGATTGACCAAAAGGAGTAAATCCATCGGAACATAATCCAAGTCTCACGTTGCGTGATTCAGAAGCAAATTCTGGATACTTTTGATCAAAATGCTTCCATGCTTCTGCATCAGAAGGATGTTCAAGGACACCCTCAACTTGTTGGTGCTCATAATGCCATCTCATATGGCGTGCAGAATTTGCTGACGCGTATAGTCTCTTTAACCTTGGTGTGATCGGTAGATAATGCATACTCTTTAAAGCTAACTCTTTACCCCCTTTACCTACCCTATACCTTGGAGCATGGCAGAACCGACATTCTTTGGCCATTTCGTAGTCTTTGTAGTACAACATACAACCGTTGATGCAACAATCTATTACTTTACTTTCCATTCCAAGCTTTGATACCAACTTCTTTGCATAGTAGAAATTAGGGACGAGACAGTTATCCTTAGGCATACCCTTCTTCATAGATTTTAGTAGCTTATCAAAACTTTTTATAGACATATTCCCCTCAGATTTAATAGTCAACAGTTCAACCGCCATAGATAATTCAGAGTGGGTATCACAGCCCTCCCACAATGGTCGTTGCGCAGATTGTAACAAATCATAAAAGAGTTTGGCTTCCCTGTTTGGAGGTTCCTCCGGTTGTGGCTCAAATTGGTCCAAATTTTCTGGCCTAATAGCATCAAAAATCATAGCCTCGTAAGTATTTCGTTGTGACTCGAAACTTGACGACTGGTTGCATGTGTTTTCTCTGCTCACGTTATTTGCATTTCTACTACTTGAGCTTAAAGAACTCTCCCCATGAGAATCCCAACACCAATACTTCGGCTTGAAACCATGCTTATACAAATCGAGCGTAACCTCACCAGGAGTTAAGAAATCTATGTTTCTATGTTTATTACAAGGACACCTAAGTTTACCCCCATTATCTGTAAACTCGGGTTGCCTAATTGCTTGTTCTATAAAATTCTTAACACCACTAACAAATTCTGTTCTCATTCCTGCCCGATTGGGAAGAAGTCTTTTATACATCCATTTTCGATGTTCAGGGATTCCCATATTCTGTTTCATGTGAATAAATTTAGCAATGCATGTATAAATCTAGCAATTTCATAACTTCTATAGTAAAGTGTCTTAGATCTTACAAGACTGTTCACAATGTGTTAACTTGTTATGTCACTATAAGTTTTCATATAAATCAAATCAACATAAAACAACTAACTCAGAACAACAACTAATAATTTTCATATAAATCAAATCAACATAAAACAAAATATACAAACAAGAATACAACACAAATGTGTGACAGCATTACCTCACCACAATAAAACACCAAAAGAAAACTAGGTAAACCTCAAGATTATCTTCTAACAGTGAAAAAGGTAAATCCTCTTCCTAATTTTTGGTCAATCTCAATCCTTTAAAAAAGACTTTGTTCAAGACCAGAGATACAACATTTTAATATAGATAAATAAACAAGCATTGTGATATGCACAACCTTGTTAATATAAACGAGTACCGGTACAATAAGACAACTTGAATCAAATTTTGAATTTAGAGTTAATTTATCACACATGCAACTCAATAGTAACATATATTTGGCTTAAATTTGCCATATCCATGTACTGTAAATGAACCAACATTAATTTTACTTCTACTAGTAGGAGATATTGAATAAAGAACTGAAAAGTAAAAACCAGAAAAATAAATGATATTCCCAAGCAAATTTTGATATTGCTTATTAAGTAGAAATCAAATTGCAAAAAAATAGGTGCACCATTTTTAAAGCACACCTTTAGTTGTAATGTAGAACTATATACTACTATTGTCTTGAGTAGATAACCAAAGAGTGTTAACCAACATTTTCTTATAGAAAAAAATATCATAATCTCTGTTCAAAATCTTCTGCATGTTCAACAATAATAATGATTTCATGTAACAAAAATACGATAAAAAGCAAAATAAAACATCCACATACATATTTCATTTCCATAGTAGTACATGAGGATTTAAACATTACACAACATAAAACAAAATATACAAGCAAGAACACAACACAAATGTGACAGCAGTACCTCACCACAATAAAACACCAAAAGTATGCCAACAGAAAAACAGAACCGAGATACACACACTAAAACACCAAGGTCATAATTTGTATAAGGAGCATTGTAGCATCTGGCTAGAGCTAAATTGTATAGTACCAGTAACTTCTTAAATCCCTTCACAACACCATTGGAAAAAATTGCTCTAGTTTTCCCTATTTTGTGCCACAACTGTCAAGACGAAAGTTGGTCCGAAAACACAATACAACACCCCATCGCAAAAGCTTACAGGGCAGACCAAAACAGAAAAAAAAAACAGCAGCACAAAAACACTAATTGCACCTAGAAAGAACAACCACCTAGAAAAAAAACAGCAGCACAAACACACTAGATGCACCTAGAAACAGCAGCAGCAAAGCAGCGCCCCATACATAGCTGCTAAAGGCACCAAAACTAGCTAAAAAAAGAAAGAAAACTCAGCACTAAAACAACCACAACAGCAGCACTCTAACAACAATGCCAAAAATAACCACCGGATAGCTATCTAAGTAAGCATTCCCGAGGGTTCCATATCTAACCATATGAGTTCCTTTACAAATTCTTCTTCATTTCTAAAATAATCGTTGTTAATGTCATAGTTAATGAATAAATAAAAGAATATTGCATTTTTACAAAAATGTCTTTATTAACTATGAGAAGGAATTCAAACAAGGTGGCACAAAACAAGGAAAACTAGAGCAATTTTTTCTAATGGTGTTGTGAAGAGATTTAAGAAGATACTGGTACTCTACACCAACTATTGCAAAGAAGGAAAACCAGAGAAAATTGAGTCTTTAACAAAATTGGGTATGCAATAAGCAGGTGGTTTATGATCCAATGTTGTTAAACAAAGAAACTTCACATGTAGACCAGGTGGCTTCAAGTTTTACTCTATTTAATGTATGGTTTCAAGTTGTTTAACTACACATAAACTACACATATAAGAAATTAAAAAACTCAGCCATAAAGCACTAAAACTTTTACTCTATTTAATGAAATTGAACAAAGAGATCGCGAAAGTGATTACAATGGCGATAAAAATTTAAAGGTTAGGTGTGCTTTAAAACTATTAAGGAAGTAAAGGTTTAGGATTACCCTGGTACTGTTAAGGATGTAGAAGCTAGTCAGATTCAACTAACTTCATCTAAAGTCAATTAGGACAGTTTTCCATCTGTTAGCAGTAGATGTAACTTAGTAGTTACTTAGCTAGCTATTGTGATTTGTGAGCCGCATATATAGCTCAAACACTTGTCTTTTTTCAGCAGTCTATGCAATATGAGATTTCTCTCAATTCTCTATACTTAAAACACAACTAATAAAAATTGCATTGCAATGACATTTAACCGCGATATCAATAATTGCTTTGTGATCGCAACCACAAACAGTTTATTTCTTACTAGCATCTTAAAAAAGTGGCTGCATTTATCCGCATTATCAATGATCAAAACATAATTGAAACCGTAACTGTAACTCTATAACCACAATTCAGAACTTAAAAGTGAATCCAAGTCTTTCAACAGCAAAAAGTGAACAAAGAAATAAACCCACAATTATTTTCAACACAAAACCCACAATTAACATGATGCCTAAGAATATATGCAAACGACATTAATCTATCTTTAAAGAAAAATATATATGAAATTTATCATTATAAACAAAAAAATTCCTAGCACAATCCAGCATTTAAGTCTAAGAAACTCTCCCTCAAAAAACAAAAAAAAAAGTCTACGAGACTCAATTGCATTCATCTAGTTTTTTTAATGTTCAATTTAACCCTCCTAATGTCTAACTGGATGCAGTTTAGTCCTATCGAAGAAGAGAGTAAATTACGTTAAATTGGAACTCAGAAGAAAAAGATGGGAAAATAACAATACTCAAGAAACAAAAAATGAAATTTTTATAAACTACAGTAACTAAAAGAGATTCTAATCCTTTTCGATTTTGACAACGAAATTAATCTTCAAATTAGTAAAAGTAAGTACCACAAATTACTATTCAATCACAATTATTTTCAACACCAAACGTGAATCCAAGTGTAGGTAGTTAAGCACACTAAAAACCTTAATAAGTAAAACAAAATAAACCCTAAAATTGAACCAAGAATCAGGTACAAGTTTATGGGAACATGCTTGATTTGTTGAAGAAAACACTGAGAAATTAAAAAAAAAATACAGACAATCCACAGATCTGGAGAAAAGAGAAGAGAATCTTGGATACCTTGAAAGATTGATTGACCAGCTTGAGAAGTTTTTGGAAGAAATTGATTGAAGAGCAGCACAGGAGAAGTTGATTGAAGAGCACCACACTGAGAAATTGATTTTGAAGTTGGTTTTAGGGTTATGAAAGAGGGAGATGAAATTTTAGGGTTATGAGAGAAGCACGCGAGGGAAATTTTGTGAGATAAGCGGGAGATGAAATTTTCCCAATTAAAACCCTCAAAAATATTAGCCGTCCGAAATCCGTCTCAATATTTCACACGGTTTTGGGACGGAATTGTTTTTTTAAATAAATCCGTGCGAAATCCGTGGGAAAAAACCCTGTTTGAACATGTGCTAAAATTTTCACACAATTTTGGGACGGATTTGAGACGAAAATTCCGCTCCGTTAAAACCGTCCCAAATCCGTCCGAAAAATTCAGACAAATTCGTATCCGTCCGAAAATTCCGTCCGAAACCACTGTTTTTTTAGTAGTGATTATAAATCTCACAAAAAAAAGAAGAAGAAGGGTGTATGATTTACTTCTATCATGTCACTAGCTCTAACTAAAACATGTAAAAAGGGTTCCTAATTACATTTTATTTTCTAACTAAAATAAGTCATTTTCCTGATCACCAATAATATCACCAATAGTATACAAGTGCAGTTGGCACCTAATGTACATCAGAAGCAAGTATTCGACAAATGGAAAATTCGCAAAGAGATGCTTTTGCTTCTTTCTTCTTTGATGCATGATGTAAGAAGTAATGCATTTCCTATATAGCCATGCAATGGTCCCCTCGATTACACATGCACCCTTTTTTATTTTAAATTGTTGTTGCCGTTCCTTGAAGATCTTTATAACATGGAAACGAGTAAAAATGCGACTGATGCAAGATATTGACCATAAGAAGTGTAAGAGTTAACTTAAAATCAGGTTCAGAATTCAGAAGCAACGTGCCACGATGGAGAGCAACGTGCCACGATTGGTGGTTTCAGATCCTGAGGCAAGCACTGGAAAAATCGTGCCACGATGGAATCGTAACGTGGCACGATGGTACGCTGAAGGAAATAAAGAAAACATATTTTTCAGTGGAGATTTGTTCCATATTTTAAGGGGGTTACTTTTACTATAAATATAAACCTTGTATCAGATGAAACTAAGAGTAGAAAACAGGGTTTAGAAGCCAACATAAAAACTAGGGTTTATAGAGAATTCTCTTGGCAACAACACTAGGGTTGGGTTTGTTTTCGATTCACCTTGAACAAAACACTATTAGGATTGAGTCTCTTGGTCACGGGAAGAGGCTGGGACTTTGGGTAGAATTAGGTTTGAAGACTGATTCTTGTAACCCTCTGACATCTCTTTGTAAAGAAACTCATATCATTATAGTGGAACGGAGAGCTGCTCTCTCCCCCAGAGTAGGTCATCATTAGACCGAACTGGGTAAACAGATTCTTGTGTTCTCTCTCTCTCTCTCTCTCTCTCTCTCCTCTCTTGCTGTTTTATTTTTGTTTGATTTATTTTTGTCATCCGCTTCAATTGATTGCTTGGTATTAATTTGCTCCACACATCAAGTTTTTATTGGTGTGGTTTTCACATCGAATCCGCAACAATTGGCGCCCACCGTGGGGCAAAGGTCAAATCAATAACCAGGTATCATGGGTTCGAAGTGGGATATTGAAAAGTTTACCGGTAGTAACGACTTCGGGTTGTGGAAGGTAAAGATGAGGGCAATTCTAATTCAACAAAAGTGTGTTGAAGCATTGAAGGGAGAAGCACAGATGCCTGCACATCTGACACCTGTAGAGAAGACGGAGATGAATGATAAAGCGGTCAGTGCTATCATTCTGTGTCTTGGTGATAAGGTGTTGAGAGAGGTAGCAAGGGAGACTACTGCTGTGTCTATGTGGAATAAACTTGATTCATTGTACATGACCAAGTCCTTGGCACATAGACAATGTTTGAAACAACAACTCTACTTTTACCGAATGGTGGAGTCAAAACCTATAATGGAGCAACTGACGGAATTCAATAAGATTATTGATGATTTGGCGAACATAGATGTAAATCTGGATGACGAGGATAAAGCCTTACACCTACTGTGTGCTTTACCTAAGTCCTTTGAGAATTTCAAGGATACAATGCTTTATGGCAAAGAAGGCACTATCACTTTGGAGGAAGTTCAAGCATCTTTGAGAACCAAAGAGTTAACCAAGTTCAAAGAGTTGAAGGTTGATGATAGTGGAGAAGGCTTGAATGTCTCAAGGGGGAGAAGTGAAAACAGAGGAAAGGGGAAAGGCAAGAATTCCAGATCAAAGTCTAGGTCAAAGGGTGGTGATAATAAAACAAAGTACAAATGTTTTATTTGTCACAACTATGGTCACTTCAAGAAGGATTGTCCGGAAAGAAAGGGCAATGGAAGTGGTAATCCATCCGTTCAGATTGCAAGTGAAGAGGAAGGTTATGAGAGTGCTGGAGCACTAACTGTGACAAGTTGGGAACCTGAAAAGGGCTGGGTCTTGGACTCTGGGTGCTCTTATCACATCTATCCGAGAAAGGAGTACTTTGAAACATTGGAGCTGAAAGAAGGTGGAGTTGTTCGCCTTGGTAACAATAAGGCTTGCAAGATTCAAGGTATGGGTACTATCCGTCTCAAAATGTTTGATGATCGTGATTTCCTTTTGAAGGATGTGAGGTATATTCCTGAACTTAAGAGAAATTTAATATCTATAAGCATGTTTGATGGTCTAGGATATTGTACTAGAATTGAACGTGGTATGATGAGAATTTCTCATGGTGCATTAATTATAGCTAAAGGGTCTAAAATACATGGTTTATATATTTTAGATGGTTCCACTGTTATAGGTCATGCATCGGTTGCTAGTGTAGACACTCTGGACATAACTAAACTGTGGCATTTGAGGTTAGGTCATGTCAGTGAGAGGGGTTTGGTTGAGCTAGCTAAACAAGGTTTGCTAGGGAATGAAAAATTGAACAAACTAGATTTCTGTGATAATTGCACATTAGGCAAACAACACAAGGTGAAGTTTGGGGTGGGTGTGCATAAATCTAGTAGGCCTTTTGAGTATGTTCATTCGGATCTTTGGGGTCCAGCATCAGTTAAAACTCATGGGGGAGGTTCATATTTCATGTCTATTATTGATGATTTTTCTAGAAGGGTATGGGTATACATTCTGAAGAATAAAAGTGACGCTTTTGAAAAATTTAAAGAATGGCATACACTTATAGAAAATCAGATTGGAACTAAACTGAAAGTGTTGAGAACTGACAATGGCCTGGAGTTTGTTTCAGAGCAGTTTAATGAGTTTTGCAGGAAAAGAGGTATAAAGAGGCATAGAACCGTGGCATACACACCTCAACAGAATGGTCTTGCTGAAAGAATGAACAGGACCTTGTTGGAACGTGTGAGGTGTATGTTGTTGGGAGCTGGATTGTCCAAGAGTTTCTGGGGAGAAGCTGTTAGTACTGCAGCATATTTGATTAACAGATGTCCATCAACAGGGATAGATCTCAAGACACCTATGGAGGTTTGGAGTGGGAGACCGGCAGACTACTCTAATTTGAAAGTTTTCGGAGCTTTAGCATTTGCTCATGTGAGACAGGACAAACTTGATGCTAGAGCTGTGAAGTGTATTTTCATGGGTTATCCTGAAGGTGTGAAAGGTTACAAACTGTGGAAGATGGAACCTGGAGGATCAAAATTTATTATAAGCAGGGATGTTACTTTTGATGAGACCCGCATGGGGATGAAGTTCAAAGACCTGGATACAAGCTCAGAAACGGGGGTAGAGAAAATTCAGTTTGAGGTGGAGCCTACCACTGATGAAAGGGAAGGGGAGGATCAGACTTCAGTACCTGATGAGAGTGAAGGCCAAGAAACAATTGATCCTGACTATCAGCTAGCAAGAGATAGAATAAGGAGACAAATTAATCCACCTGTTAGATACGGTTATGCTGACCTCATATGTTATGCTTTGAATGCAGCTGAAGAATTGCAAGACTCGGAACCAAAGAACTTCAGGGAAGCATTAGAAAGCAACGAAAACAAGGACTGGCTGAAGGTAATGAATGAGGAAATACTTTCATTGGAAAAGAACCAGACTTGGAAACTTGTTTCATTACCTAAGAATCAAAGGGTAGTGGGAAGCAAGTGGGTGTTTAAGAAGAAAGAAGGTATACCAGGGGTCGAGGCACCAAGGTATAAGGCAAGACTTGTAGCAAAGGGTTTTACTCAGGTGGAAGGGATTGATTACAATGAAATCTTTTCACCGGTGGTAAAACATTGTTCTATAAGGATACTTATGGCGATTGTTAACATGTATGATCTTGAGTTAGAACAAATGGATGTGAAGACCGCATTTCTACATGGAGAGTTGGAAGAAACTATCTATATGCAACAACCAGAAGGTTTCGTGGAAGATAATACAAAAGTGTGTTTGTTGAAGAAATCTTTGTATGGGTTGAAGCAAAGTCCAAGGCAGTGGTATCGTCGGTTTGATGAGTTCCTAATAAAGGCTGGTTTTGTGAGAAGCAACTATGATAGTTGTGTTTACATGATGAGAAGAAATGAGAAAGTCATTCTCTACCTTCTCCTTTATGTAGATGATATTCTTATGGCAAGTTCTGACATGCAAGAGATTCAGAAGCTCAAGAAAAGATTGAATGATGAATTTGAGATGAAGGATCTTGGTAATGCAAAGAGGATACTTGGTATGGATATCATAAGGGACCGAAACAAAGGTGAGCTGTTCTTATCTCAGCAAGGTTACTTGAGGAAAGTGGTGGAGCGGTTCAGAACGAAAGATTCTAAAGTCGTTGGCACTCCTCTTGGCCATCACACAAAGTTGTCAATAAAGCAGTGTCCTCAATCCGATGAAGAGAAAGGCAAGATGGAGGGTACTCCCTATGCAAGTGGGGTTGGAAGCATCATGTATGGTATGGTTTGTAGTAGACCGGACTTATCCTATGCAATAAGTGTGATAAGTCGGTTTATGGCAAATCCGGGTCAAGTACACTGGCAAGCTTTGAAGTGGGTTCTGAGATATTTGAATGGGACTTTGAAAGGTGGTCTGAAGTATACAAGGTCACAACCAGGAAGGGATGCTTTGGAAGGATATGTGGATGCGGACTATGCAGGTAATGTAGACACTAGAAAATCTCTATCAGGTTTTGTGTTTACTTTGTTCGGTACAACGGTAACTTGGAAGGCAAATCAACAATCAGTTGTAGCTCTTTCAACAACTCAAGCAGAGTACATAGCCCTTGTTGAAGGGGTCAAGGAAGCCATATGGTTGAAAGGTATGATTGGAGAAATGGGGATTAGTCAAGGGTGTGTGAAGATACATTGTGATAGCCAAAGTGCCATTCATTTGGCAAATCATCAGGTCTATCATGAAAGAACAAAACACATTGACATTCGTTTGCACTTTGTTAGAGACATGATTGAGACAAAGGAGATCATGGTGGAGAAAGTGGCATCGGAAGAAAATCCAGCTGACATGTTCACCAAATCATTACCAAGATCAAGATTCAAGCATTGCTTGGACTTGATTAACTTCATTGAAGAATAGATGAAGGTTGGAGAGAGCAGCGAGGTGATTGATGGTTAAATTGGCATCATCACTGATTTGAAGTCAAGGTGGAGAATTGTAAGAGTTAACTTAAAATCAGGTTCAGAATTCAGAAGCAACGTGCCACGATGGAGAGCAACGTGCCACGATTGGTGGTTTCAGATCCTGAGGCAAGCACTGGAAAAATCGTGCCACGATGGAATCGTAACGTGGCACGATGGTACGCTGAAGGAAATAAAAAAAACGTATTTTTCAGTGGAGATTTGTTCCATATTTTAAGGGGGTTACTTTTACTATAAATATAAACCTTGTATCAGATGAAACTAAGAGTAGAAAACAGGGTTTAGAAGCCAACATAAAAACTAGGGTTTATAGAGAATTCTCTTGGCAACAACACTAGGGTTGGGTTTTTTTTCGATTCACCTTGAACAAAACACTATTAGGATTGAGTCTCTTGGTCACGGGAAGAGGCTAGGACTTTGGGTAGAATTAGGTTTGAAGACTGATTCTTGTAACCCTTTGACATCTCTTTGTAAAGAAACTCATATCATTATAGTGGAACGGAGAGCTGCTCTCTCCCCCAGAGTAGGTCATCATTAGACCGAACTGGGTAAACAGATTCTTGTGTTCTCTCTCTCTCTCTCTCTCTCTCTCTCTCTCTCTCTCTCTCTCTCTCTCTCTCTCCTCTCTTGCTGTTTTATTTTTGTTTGATTTATTTTTGTCATCCGCTTCAATTGATTGCTTGGTATTAATTTGCTCCACACATCAAGTTTTTATTGGTGTGGTTTTCACATCGAATCCGCAACAAGAAGATAGCATAATATGATACACTTAAATTCATTACTTTTTACGTGAAAACTACGAAATCAAGACAAAGAATTATTGTCCGAATGGTGAACCGTGGTCCCAACAAAATGACAGTTAACCCTGTACAGTTGTAACTACATTTATGTTATTTTTCATGTGAGAATTCTTTGACCAATTTCAAGTACATAAACATTGACCGTGGTTCACCCCTTGAAGGTTCCGTTGGAGGATTTTTACCTGGAACATCTAAGAAGCTTTCTCTTTCGCGAATTTTATTATACTAGAGCTTAAAGAATTCAAATGATGTGGAATTTACAAAGAGTCTATAAAAACACTTGTGGAGTATTAATGAACTTTAACATGGCGAGTCCGAATTCTATTAGAATTATGTAGTTAAGTATGCTTAGATGATGAGGATAACATCATGATGATTATGTCTAACATGTGCAATATTGTACATGTTAAAATAATTAAAAGTAATAAATTTTTATTGAAAAACACACATTATTTATTAAAAATTTATGTTTAATTAAAATGGAGAAATTCCAATACAAACTTAATATTTTAAATTTGTTAACATGCACAATTATTTAGAATTCTTCCCTTTAAAGTTTCCACCATTCCCTTATGACATTATTTGCAGTTGAGGTATGTATTATGTATACCAATTGAAATAATTTGCAAGAGATAGTCACATGCATAAATATATCCTCATTTTTGGTGGTTGAAAATATTGAAACATAGTAGTCTTTGCTTTACTATAATAATGTACCAAAGAAAAATGTAATTTTCCATGTCCTTCTAATTATGACAAAAATGTCTATGTAAGTGTCCCTAACTATGTCTTTGATGTTTAGCCTCATTTTAGCAATGTCATCATATCACACTACTTGGACTGTGCACTTAAAGAGATTCCCATACATCATATTTTTGTGTTCCCACGCTCCTCTTTTTACCCTTCTTTCACAAATTTTCCACCCATCACCAAGCCCTAACAATGGATGTACCTCTAATAATGGATGTACCCCTAACAATGGATGTTCCAACGGAACCAAACCCCGAAACCCCACAAATCCTAAGCTCAATCCTCTCCCAAAGCAGCCTCTGTTACTCCGAAGACACACAATTTCTCATCCATGACCACCTCCTCTCTCTCCTCACAAACTATCCAACACTCAAACCTGGAACCAACACCATGATTTACAAAATTTGTGGCCGCGCCTTCGACATAGTCCAAGCCGACGGCACTATTCCCATGACCTACAAAGCTGTAACTTACCATACTCCAATTGTTATTCTTCTACTGGAATCTTACCCTCATCACCCTCCTCTAGTCTATCTTAACCCTCCACCATATTTGAAAATCAAACACCATCATCCTTATGTTAGATCTTCTGGTTTGGTTACTGCTCCTTATTTGCAGAATTGGTTACTGCTCCTACTTCAAATTTGGTAGACCTTGCTCTCGATCTAAGCCTAACTTTTGGTCGTGAGCCACCTCTTTTTTCTAACCCTAATCCTAACCCTAACCCAACAAGGGGGTGCATAATCATGTGACGTGGTTGAGGAAGACTAGAGATTAGAGAAGGAGGCGTTGTTTGGTTTGCCAGGGGTATTGAAGCAGATAGATCATCGGGTTTTTATTTTTTATTTTTTTTTTGTTTGAGGGAAGATGGATCATAGGGTTGTCCCACGTTGTAGTTTAAAAATAAATATTGGGTATTTAAGTTTTTTTTTGAAAGAGGGTATGTATTTTTTTTTTTTTTTTGAGAGAAGAGGGTATGTATGTTATGATGGTTATATTGTATTGGGTTAATTAAGTAAATGGTCCCTATAAATATTCAGAATTTTGTTTTTAGTCCCTATAAAATAAAATCACACTTTTTAGTCCCTATAAAATTTTCCATCAGCATTTTTAGTCCCTATAAAATTTTTCCATAGCATATTTAGTCCCTATCAAAAAATTTTATCAACATTTTTGGTCCCTAAAATGCTTAAGGAAAATGTCACAAGGACTAAAAAGTGTGATTTTATTTTGTAAGGACTAAAAACAAAATTGTGAATATTTATAGGGACTAAAAACTTAATTAACCCTATTGTATTTTCTATTCAGACTTTGTTTTCACTTTAGAAACTTCCTTGCGTTTATTTTTAAAATTTCTTAGGGACAAGTATAAATAAATCTTCTTTCAAAAAAGAAAGTATAAATAAATCTTGGTTTGTATATAACTAAAAAAAGGGAAATGTTAACTTGTGCGCACAAGTTAATGATTCAAAATAGAAATATTTTATTGTAATTAATGCATTTGACTTTAACTTTTTTACTTTTCAATAATTGAATGCACAAAATTTAAGAAAATGTTTCCATTTTTGGGTTGCTTAACATGTGCCCTAAGGGCACAAGTTAACATGACCCCTAAAAAAAAACTTGGTTTCTATCGTATTTCCGAATTCATCCTTCTATCGAATACTTCATTTTGTTAGAGCAACTTTAGTGCATGATGCCCTATGCCCAAATTTCACAGTAAATTTCCTTGTTGAATGTTTTCTTTTCTCGACTCCTCTACTCTCGTCTTGCTTGATTTTCTTTTGTACCTTTGATGAAACATGTCAATCATTTTTTTTTCTTGTGGTGTCCTTGTTTGTTTCGTAAAATAAAAGAAACAAGGATTAGTCCTATAAAGTAAGCCATCTCACGAGAAAATAAGATTAAATTGTTGAACGATAATTGTCTCCATCCAATAATGTTGTAGATAGTTTGAGTTGAATCTGATTCGCTCATCTGATAATATAAGAGATCAGTAAAATTAATGAAACGAAACAATAAAAATAGTTTCAACTTAATTGAAAAAAATACAAATCGACGACAATTACATTTGTTTTCATTAATCCTTGTTCCTCTCATGTAGAAGCAAATGAAAATGGAAGATAATCTATATTGCGAAATGTCACTTCTTCCCAATGTTCTCATTGAATCAAAATTATGGACTTGAATTGAACACCTATAATAGCCTGTATTGATATTCCACATGACTTGAGTACGTCTAAATTATTTTATAAATTTTTAATAATATTTTCCAATATTATGAAAAAGGAGTTATTTAGTTTGTGGTAAATTTACACAAATTCTATTATCACATTTGTCGATACTTTGTAAAGTAATCTATTAGTAAAACATATTGATGAGAAACTAAAAGGCAAAATAAGATTTACTTGTTAAGTACAAGCATTTGAAATACTTGTTGTTGTGAAGAGTACACATCTATCGTTTTAATTTAGTTATTCTCTATCAAGCCTCAAAATACCCATCTTTTCTATAAATTTAAAATTTCTTTTAATTTATTTTTAATAAATTATACTTTCAACTTGATCCCATAAAACTTAATTCCTGATTTAGTCCCTAATAACAATAGTACACTTATTTAATATTTTTTCTAGCTGCTTCCCATTAGCATGCCTATAACATTAATGAACTCAGAAGAAACCAAGCCATAGTTGACAAATCTTGTAAGAAAAGTAAGAAAAACATAAAGTAGAATTTCTTTCATCCAATAGGAAATGAAGGAGCTATCCATTGAGCACACACACATATGGACTAGAAACTGTTAAGTTGGCAAATGTCTCATTGTATTATTACTCAAAGTACTTGGCAGATATATAGCCATATTACAAACTTGTGTTACAAGTAACACCTTATTTCACTCCTTACAAACACTCCTCTAATCTGAATTTTCTCAAGAAACTGCATATTAAAGGAAACTAATAGAAACAGACAAACTAAACAGGCAAATACACAAAAACAACTAACAATCTAGCTTATCAAATTCACAAACTCCAAGCTCAGCTCTCAACTTGCAGAAACTTTCCAACTTCAGAGGCTTAGTGAATATGTCTGCAGTTTGATTTTCAGTGTTGCAATGCACCAGCTCAACAATTCCATCCTTTGTAGGATCGCTCAAGAAGTGGTACCTGACATCAATATGTTTGCATCTTCCATGCATAATTGGATTTGTAGAGAGCTTAATGGATGAGCTATTATCACAATAGAGATCATAGTGCACTCTTCCTATTTATTTTATAATAGTCTATTGGCTATTATTTTCCAAGCTTGAATCAGTCAGACATTGGACATCACAAAAATATTAGTCCCTTTCAACAAGGGCTCAAGATTATCTCCAAAGTCACAATTGCACAAAAGCCAAATTCACTTTTATTGTGCACAGAATAATGGATATGTTGTCTTTATCAACACTGCCTTCCACAAGGGCTTTGTGTCCTCTAATTTTTTTACTAGTCTTTGTTCATGCATGTATTATATTTTATCATGTCTATAAAGTATAAGCTCAATGGTAAGAGTTTAAGCTTGTAACTCCAAGGGACAAAGTTCAAATCCCTTTAATATTGGTGGTAAAATGGTCATTGTTGTAACTTTAAATAATAAACCCTTTATTTTGACCAATAGGAATGTTAAAATATTTCTTGAAATCTCATGTTGAATTTTTTTTTTCTTTCTTATTGGTTTGATTATAATTAGTGTCCCCATGCACTAGGCACAGCTGTTTGTTGTTTTCTTTTGTAGCTTGCGCGAGGCAAAGGGTATAGCAAAAGGCACCGGTGTGCGTCAAGACCTATAGATAAGCAGTTTTTGCATCAGTTTTCCACTACTACATATGTGGCATTTTTCAACATTGTAAAGTGTTACAAATAAGACTCTTGAGGGTTACTAAAACAGTTTAGTAACATGGACTATACCTAACATTTGTCAAATGTTACAAGATCTAAATAGTAACATTTGTTTTTGATTTAGTTACAATTTTCAAGTGTTACTAAATCTCATATATGTTGTAGAGTTCAGGGTAAAAAAGTGGGAATTCTAAGATAACAAAATAGGGAAATTTTAGGGTTAAAAGTTGAGATCTATATATAGATAAGCATTTTTTGCACCAGTCCGGAGTTAGGGGACATTGATGATTCCGCACAATTTGCATTTGCAACATCAGTGAATGTTTTTGAATGTTCATATAGGAAAGAACCTTTGAATTCTTCAAATGCTTTCAAATCAATCTATGCAACAAGAAGCTGACAATGTAGTGCAGAGAAATTTTAGAAAAGAGCTAAAAAAGCATATAAATTTAATATTATTATGATTTTGAAGTATTGTCTTACTTTGATCCAGGTGAATTCAATCAATCAAAATTTGAAGGGGAAAATAAAGGTATGTGATCTTTATTTATGAAGAATGAACTTGATGAACAGGAATACATCATTACAATGTTTCTGACTAAATTGTTGATGTTCATAATTAAGAACATAGAAAGACCTAAAATATGAATTATTTGTTCCTAACAAAACTGCATATATTGTATAAAAGTGACTTAAGCTTGATTTTGTTTAAGCAACACCTCCTTAATCACTTTCTCCAAGTTCATGTATGAACAACCTCCAGGTCTCGTGTCCACCTCCGCCTTCTTCTTCAGCTCCATGGCCTTTTGCCTCATCTTCTTTCCTTTCTCTCCCACCATCAATTCGTTGACTAGTTTCTCCACCTCCTCCCTCTTTACATTCGTATCGATTTCATTTCCAATCTCCCATTCATTGCAAATATATCTGCAGTTTGCCGGCTGATCCGAAAAAAATGGCCAACATAACATTGGAACTCCAGCACATATACTTTCAGTGGTTGAGTTCCATCCGCAATGAGTCAAGAATCCACCGACTGAAGGGTGATTCAATACTTTCTCTTGTGGACACCAACTTGCTATTAGTCCTCTATCTGAAATTTCTTTCAAAAAGTCAGATGAGAAAACAACCGAGCCACCAATGACAAGATCAGGCCTAATGATCCACAAAAAGGGTTTCTTGCTGTTGGCCAAACCCCAAGCAAACTCTAAGAGCTTCTCTCGAGACATAACAGTGATGCTGCCAAAATTTACATAAACAACAGATCTTGGTTCTTTTGATTCAAGCCATTCAAGACATTTAGTATCTTCTTTCCAAAGATTAGAGTCTAAAGATGTCAAGTGATTTTGTGGACTTTGATTTACAAAAGAAGCTAATGGACCGATGGTGTATAGAGATGGAAACATAGAATAGAAAGCAGTCATAACATCACTCTCAAGTTCATTAGAAGTATTGAATACAATACCAGAGGCTCTTTGACATTTATCTGCCACTTCAGTGCCAAATCTTATCATCAAGTCATTAGGATTTTTTGTCTTTATTAACCTAGGAAGATCCTTCAATCTGAAGTTTTTCAAACCTGGGATCCAGTCAATTTTTGTCTCCAAATATTCATTTGTTAGATCACTCTCATCTGCATGTCATAATTGCCAAAATCAATAGCTTAAAGTCATATGTATAAATATATATATCATGGTTTAAAATCATGTTTGCAATAATAATTTTGGTTGTGCTATCATACTGATATCGCATATAATCCCAATCAAATGTGGCTGATGCAACCTCAGTTGCGATTATAGAGACATCGCAACGTTTATGTTCGGCCCATATTGTGACCGCAAACCGTTTTTAAAAACCATAACATACACACAAAAACACACACAAATCTCTTAAGAAGAAAAAGGGAACACAAATGATTACCTTTGAATGGTAGTTGACTATTCTGATACATTTTAGGACTGAGCAAACAAGCCAGGAAGTAAGATGCACTACATGGGGCAAAAAGAACAATTGGGAGGGGAAGTTCTTCAGCAGCATCTACTGTAAATGGCATGTAGCAATCAGAAACTAAGCAAGTGACTGGGGGGATAAGACCAGCAGTGGCAGATTCATGAAGTTTAGCAAGAAGTTCATCAAAGAAGCGGCGAAAGTTCGTTATGATTGATTCACCAAGAGAGTGTAGGTCTTGACTAACATCACCATCACCATCCTTTGGAGTTAAACCATCTGGTATAGTCTCAAAGGTAAAGTCAGCGAAACCATCAAAGGCATTTTCACCTCTTGATTTGAGCAAGCGTTTGTGATTGTATTCAGTGTTAACAAAGGTTATGTGAAAGCCTCTAAGGTGAAGTAATTTTGCTAGTTTCAACAATGCATTGATATGGCCTTGAACTGGAAATGGAGTTAACACTGCATGTGGCTTTTTCTCTTCAAAGTTACTCATCTTTGATATTTTTCTTATGTAAGAAAACTAAGAAAAACAACTGAGGTGAAAAATCTATAAGGCCTCTATAACATGGAGTAAGTTATGTTACATATCTATTATCTATTATATAGTATAAAAAAGTTCTTAAGAATGGAAAAAAATCATGTTTCTTTTTGAATCATTCAATTATTGTCTAATTCATATTTATTTAATTTTTAGTATTTTAATAATTGAGAAGATAATAATATTTTTTCTTAATGTTGACCTTCCGATTTTTAGAGAAAATGGGTTTTGATAATCTGGAGTTTGGTCGTGAGGTAAGTATAGTCTTACCAAGAATTGAGAAAAGAATAAAATAATTTTTTGAAGAAGAGAATAAAATAATATATAATAACATGAATCTAATTGAAAAATGAGGAGATTGAAACTGCGAGAAAATTATTATGGAAAAAAAATTATGTGTTAGTAAAATAAGTGAACCAAAACTTTATTATTTATTTTTTGAAGAAAAACTTTATTTAAATTCTGTTTTTTATTAAAAAAAATTGTGATCATATGAATTTATCATTAATCAATTAATCATTAATCAATTGAAAATCGGATTTTCTAATTAAGATAATCCATATTTGATGATTTTTTCTATACATCAAACTAACTTTATAAAATTTTCCCCTTATGTTTATTATTTTATTCCAGTAAAGAAAAAAAGAGAAGGCCATATTTGACAATATATCTTCTAAAGCTCCCTCAAAAAAAAAATCTTCTAAAGCAAATATAGTTAATACCAGTCATTTTAAATCAAATCATAATTAATAAAAATCAAATCAAATATAGTCAAAAAAATAAGTAACAATGAAATATAAATCCCTTTCAAAAAACAGTCAAGTATACTTTTAGTTAAAAAAAATCAAATATACTTAATACAATAAATCAAATATACGTCCTTTAAAAAACAATCAAATATACTTTTATTTGTCAAAAAATCAAATATACTTTTATTTGTTAAAAAAATCAAATATACTTTTAATAAAAAAAATAGAGTAACAATCAAATATATGTCCTTTCAGAAAACAATCAAATATACTTTTAGTAAAAAAATCAAATATACTTAATACAATAAAAATCCGATTTGGACTTGTCAAAGAAAAAAATCCAACATGTGCAACAAATTGACACGGTGAACAGAAAGGAGACCACTTTCTGTGGTGGGGAGTGAGTTTACATACACCCAATGGTGTTCAGACGGGTACAGATTTGCCTGTCTATTCTTTTTATAGTGTTAATTAAGGGTGTTTTGTGTGTTTTCAATCGGTTTTAAGGTTAAAAGTCATTCAAACCATAAAATAAAAGAGCATCCAGTTTGGTTTGGTTTGATTGACTTTTAAAATAAAATTTGAACTAATTAAATCAAACTAATATGGTTTGAATTATATTGGTTGGTGCGGTTTTTTTCGAGACAATACAATTTTTCTTTCCAACATTAGAATTGAGTTAAAAAGCTATTACGCAACATATTTCCAATAATGTTTTCGACAATGTTTTCAATATCATCCAACATTACAATTTTATTTTTGCAAAACAATATAGACGAAATTTAAAATGTTGTTGAATGAAACAATTGACCAGAATTTTAATTAGAGACTTTGGTTTATTTATGTTGTTGAATAATGTTGTTTTTATTCTATTTTAAATAATATATAGATATATGCTCAAGATCTTCAACATGCCGAAGATCTTCATCATGCTGTCAAAAATCTCTCCCCTTAACTTTACGCTAAAGATAAGAATTTCAAATAATTGATAGATATATTCTGATGATCTTCATCATGCTGTCAAATATCTCTCTGCTAAACTTTACGCTAAAGATGTTTATTTAAACACATAGATAGATTTTTTTTTGAAGATCTTCATCATGATTAAACACATTCTTGTGTTGTTCGGATTATAAAATCCGAAAATATTTAGACAAGTTCGGATTATATGATCCGAAAACTCTCAGTTTATTTTGGACGGTGGCGTTTCACCAAAGGTTTGGACGGTTTGTGGTGTGTTTAATGTATTTTTGGACGGTTGTGCTTTGGAAAACGCTTCCTTTGACTATAGTTATGATCTAGGATTTGTTTAAGGCTATAAATAGACTTGCATCTTCAACAAATTTTTCACTCTTACTTCACCTCTTTTCTTACTTTTTCTTAAACATTTTTTAGTTTTTTTGTGAGTGTCATTGCTAATCGTTCATAGAATCCCTACAATTACTTAGCAGCTTATGCAGGGATTCTACGATGGTCAGCAAAGACCTTTGACATTAAATATAACACAGAATTTACGGTTTGTAATATTTCTGAAAATTTTAACAATATAGTTCAAATTATATATAATCCGAACCAGAGGTATTTTTGTTATTTTTACGGGCGCGTGAGAATAACATATGGTAAGAAAAAAAATACTCTTTTGTTTTTGACAAAAAAATCCATAGTGGTTGTTGTGTTCTTTTTTACCGTATGTTATCATTTTTGTTTTATTATGTTGTATGTTTTCTTTTTTGATTCTATGATTTTTTTTTTTTTGTGTTATGATTGATCCTTGTTTTATTTTTTATTTTTTATTTTTTTTATCTTGATGATGTGAGGCTAATCTTGCATTGTATCTTCCTTTGAACAACACGGGTCTTAGACTAGTTTTATGATATGCCATTAAGAGAAATGTCTTGATACAAACCGCGATAACACCTTCTTCTTTCTTTCTCCAACCTTTATGATATATATACTTAAATAAGTAATACGTTATAAATCCTTTGTATCTAATTCAGCTAATGACACAAACTTCTCTTCACAAAAAGAAAAAAAAAACTTTACTTATAACAGTTAAGAAGGGTGTATGATTTACTTCTATCATGTCACTAGCTCTAACTAAAACAAGTAAAAAGGGTTCCTAATAACATTTTATTTTCTAACTAAAATAAGTCATTTTCTTGATCAGCAATAATATCAAATGTTTCATTATGTAGTATACAAGTGCAGTTGGCACCTAATGTACATCAGAAGCAAGTATTCGACAAATGGAAAATTCGCAAAGAGATGCTTTTGCTTCTTTCTTCTTGATGCATGATGTAAGAAGTAATGCATTTCCTATATAGCCATGCAATGGTCCCCTCGATTACACATGCACCCTTTTTTATTTTAAATTGTTGTTGCAGTTACCTTGAAGATCTGTATAACATGGAAAACGAGTAAAAATGCGACTGATGCAAGATATTGACCATAAGAAGATAGCATAATATGATACACATAAATTCATTACTTTTTACGTGAAAACTACAAAATCAAGACAATGAATTATTGTCCGAATGGTGAACCGAAATGATAGTTAACCTTGTACAGTTGTAACTACATTTATGTTATTTTTCATGTGAGAATTCTTTGACCAATTTCAAGGGCATAAACATTGACCGTGGTTCACCCCTTGAAGGTTCCGTTGGAGGATTTTTACCTTGGAACATCTAAGAAGCTTTCTCTTTCGCGAATTTTATTATACTAGAGCTTAAAGAATTCAAATGATGTTGAATTTACGAAGAGTCTATAAAAACACTTGTGGACAGGGGCGGTTTCACCGCCAGGCGACCCGGGAGTCGCCCGGGCTCAATCAATTTTTTTTGCATACTAGGCCCAACAAAAAAGCCCATTAACACAATTCAAAAAAAAAAATTGGGCAAATTCTTTAAGTTCACAAACAATGTAACAAGCGCGCGCTTACACAGGAAAATAAAGGAACAAGTCGCTCTCTCACTCTCCCGTTCTCAAGATATCGCTCTCTGCCTCTCTGTTTGTCTCTTTCTTCTTCAATAGCTATGGTTGATGTCGATGATCTCTTCTCTGATTGCTAATCTCTTCTTATTCACTCTAAAGGTAATCTCTTCTTCTCCTTCCTTCCTTGTTTATTTGTTTTAGGGTTTTAGAAAAATTGATTATTTGTGATTTTGTAATTGAAAAATTTATTAATGGTAGATAAATTGGTGTTAATGGTTGATGAATTGGGGTTAATGAACTGATTAATTGAAAAATTGTGATTTTGTAAAAACTGGTGTTAAAAAATGTTGGCATCTCTTTACTTATACTCTGTTTTAATGTCTGGCTTTTCAAAAGTCCTATATTTTGATAATTTTTGTTTATTTGTAGAGTGTTCTTCCTTGCATTTATTTTTAAAATTTCTTAGCGACAAAGTATAAATAAATCTTGGTTTGAATGTAACAAAAAAAAAAAAAAACTTGGTTTGTATTGTATTTCCGAATTCCTCCTTCTATCGAATGCTTCGTTTAGTTAGAGCAACTTTAGTGCATGATGCACTATGCCCAAATTTCATAGTAAATTTCCCCGTTGAATGTTTTCTTTTCTCCTCTCCTCTACTCTCGTCTTGCTTGATTTTCCTTTGTACCTTTGATGAAATATGTCAATCATTTTTTTTCTTGTGGTTTATTTGCATGGGTTTGCATGCACCTAAAACAATATAGTTCATATTCATTGATTAACCAAAATGTTGTGTTTGCTATCCTATGAAATTTCCTTTTTTTATGAGAAGTTTATGATTAATTTGTTGAACAAGGTTAAGCTGCCACTAATAAGTGATAAGTGAATGACATGTGGTTTCCTTGTTTGTTTCCTAAAATAAAAGAAGCAAGGATTAGTCCTATAAAGTAAGCCATCTTCAGAGAAACTAAGATTAAATTGTTGAACGATAATTGTCTCCATTCAATAACGATAGTTTGAGTTGAAGATGATTCGCTCATCTGATAATATAGGAGATCAATAAAATTAATGAATCGAAAAAACAGAAATAGTTTTCAATTTAATTAAAAAAAAATACAAATCGACGACAAAGACTTACATTTATTTTGATTAATCCTTGTTCCTCTCATGTAGAAGCAAATGAAAATGGAAGATAATCTATATTGCGAAATGTCACTTCTTCCCAATGTTCTTATTGAATCAAAATTATGGACTTGAATCGAATACCTATAATAGCCTATATTGATATTCCACATGACTTGAGTACGTCTAAATTATTTTATAAATTTTTAATAATATTTTCCAATATTATGAAAAAGGAGTTATTTAGTTTGTGGTAAATTTACACAAATTCTATTATCACATTTGTCAATACTTTGTAAAGTAATCTATTAGTAAAACATATTGATGAGAAACTAAAAGGCAAAATAAGATTTACTTGTTAAGTACAAGCATTTGAAATACTTTTTTTTTTTTTGAAGGAAGCATTTGAAATACTTGTTGTTGTGAAGAGTACACATCTATCGTTTTAATTTAGTTATTCTCTATCAAGCCTCAAAATGCCCATCTTTTCAATAAATTTAAAATTTCTTTTAATTTTTTTTTATATATTTTAACTTTGAATATATCTTATAATTTCTTGTATATACATTTCAAATTTTTTTTTTTATTTTTAATAAATCTAAAAAGTGATTTTCCGCTTACACCGGTGATCGGTGGAAGTATATTATAATATGATCCTTCATTTACAAATCAGCAAGCTTGTATAGCTAAATTGAGACAATCGTAGAGTATTTTATTAGCTTTGCAATTGTAGTTGCTTACAATAGTGTAAAATTTACCCATCTTTTCTGTAAAACATCTAGTACTTGTAATATGATCAAAAGAATCATCAATTATCAATTATATGGATTGAAGATGAAAACATTTGTTTTCTATGACACTTTATTCACTGTCATGCAGATCACTTTCAAAGAAATCGTATTCATTACTTTCAAAAATTTCTCCTATTGTTTATATGGTTAATTGACAAAATTGACTATATTTTTTATCATTTATTGTTTATAGGATTAGTTGTTCAAATTGATTATGTAATGTATACGAAATCTAAGCAAAATGTTTATTATTATTATTATTATTATTATTATTATTATTATTATTATTATTATTATTATTATTATTATTATTATTATTATTATTATTATTATTTTACAGATTTTACCACGTGATTTGAGATTCTTCCTATTTTTGTCCTCATGTTTTTCTTGTAGACATAAAGTTCAGACAAATGACCTACATGTTGAATTTTTTTCATGATTTTTTGCAGGTATTTTTAGGATGTTAAAATACGACTTTCCACATAAAATTAGAATTTTTCAACAAAAGTTGGATTAATTATGAATTTTTAAAACGACAAAAACTCAAAAATCAAAATAACGGAAATCTCGACGTACAAATCAAATTTTGAGTTGATTCTTTGTAAATACATCAATAAAATACATAGAGAGCATCTGCAAATTTAGTTTCATAACATTCCTTAGATGCTTAGATTGATTTTTCAACAAAACCATGGAAAATTGAAATTATATTCCGAGTAAGCATATATTTACAAAGCAAATTCCGTTCCATAATTTTTGTAGCATGTTTATAAAATTGTTAAAACCTCCACCAAAAAAAATTGAAATTTTTAAACAATGGACAAATTAATTATGAATTTTTGTCTACACAAACAAACATGTGTAATAACCCTGTGTCACCAATGTGCTTGTGAATACAATAAACTAGGTAGATTTATACTGGTTGTCGCAAAAGGGACGTGATGAGAACAATTGACCCCATTCTCACTCATATGCATTGCTAGACAACTGCTGCCTGATCAAAACTAAAAATGTATTATATGATCATGTTTAATTTTACAAGGTTTACCATAATTTTAATTTCTTAAAAAAATATCAAATAGGAGATCGATCCACTAGCATTTTCATATTGCACATATAGATAAAAAGAAAATGAAAGGAGAACAAATACAGCTTACAATTTTAATTTTTTTGACAAATGAAGTAAGATAGCTCTTTGTGTTGAACAAAAAGCAAACAATTATTTTTCTCTTATTATTTGACCTTCAAACAATTTTTATATGGGCACAAACCTAAATCAAATTTATTTGAACACGCACAAATATAAAAGATTAAAAAAAATTATTTAGTCACATCATTTAAATCTATTCTCTTTGAGTTTTTTTCATTTATAAATGCGTGTCCAAATAAAATTAATTTAAGGTTTCTCCACCCTAATATAACACTGGTGGGCCATCTGTCCTCATACCCAATTTTTGGCCTTTTCCTTAGCTAGCAAAGGACCTTACTTCCCTCATCCATCAATATATATCATCGTTGATAAGTCAGTTTCCTTTGATTCTTATATATATAGCTAAATTAAATTTTGGTCCTTTGCTAATTATAAGTTTTGCTTTGGTCCCTGAAGTTTTTTATTTCATATTAGTTCCTTAAATTACAAATACTTATTTATTAATTTTGTTACGTCTGCAACAACTTAACCTAATTTTTTCCCGCTCATTTGCTTTATTAGGTTTGCAATTATTTAACCTAACAAATTCCATATAAAAAAATGCATTGCACACCAATTTCATTCCTATCCCCTTGTTTTTTTTTTGAAGAAAATATTTTCTACCGTATCAATGATCAAGTATGATCCTTCTATTTTGTACTTTTTTTTTTTGGTCAAAAATTTTATACTTTTTTTTTGGATTTTTTTTAATTTCATGCCTTTTTATTTTTGACATCCTTATTTATTAATTTTGTTATGTCTGCAGCAACTTAACCTAATTTTTCACAATCATTTGTTTTATTAGGCTTGCAATTATTTAACCTAACAAATTCCATCTAAAAAAATGCATCCTTATTTATTAATTTTATTACGTCTGCAGCAACTTAACCTAATTTTTTTCCGCTCATTTGCTTTATTAGGTTTGCAATTATTTAACTTAATAAATTCCATCTAAAAATCCTTATTTATTAATTTTGTTACGTTTGCAGCAATTTAACCTAATTTTTTCCCGCTCATTTGCTTTATTAGGTTTGCAATTATTTAACCTAACAAATTCCATTTAAAAAAAAATGCATCGCACCAATTTCATTCTATCCTCTTGCTTTTTTTTTTTAAATTTTATTAGGTCTGCATCAACTTAACCTAATAATTTCCCTCTAAAATGCTGTATTCGGTTAGCACCAATTTAACCTAATTAATTCCATCTAAAATGCACTGCATCAATTTAACCTAACGAATTCCCTCTAAAATGCAGTAATCCCTAATATTTCTGCTCACTTTCATTCCTATCATGTTTTGTCATCGTTTGTATATATCTATTGTTTCTGTAGACTTTTTTTTTTTTACAATAATTAATGTTAATATTCTTGAAGTCCAATGACTTTAAACCAAATATTCTCATACTTCTTTATTTTCACACGTCTTTAAAATTTTATTTTATGGCAAAATATTATACCTTTTAACATATTATTTTATTTATGATGCAGACTATGAATATTATTTTCTACCACTATAAGCCAAGTATTGATAGATTATTTAGGTGCGAAACTAAAGTCAATATTTGTTGGTTAAAGGATTTTAACCATTAATATGTTATGTTGTTTAATTAATTTTATTTATGAATTTAAATTATTTCAACCTAATATATTTATGTTTGCCCGAACACAAAAATTTGCTTATAATAATTAACCCGGACAACGCCGGGTATTTAGACTAGTGTTAGATAATTTGGTCCCTTGTGTTTTTTCGTTTTATTTTGATCACTTAACTTGTAAATATTAGATATCTTGATCCTTTAAGTTACTAACTTTTGACGCTTTCGTCATTTCTATTAGAGACCAATATGTTTTCATATTTATTACTTAAGGGATCAAAGTGTTCAATGTTCATAACATAAGAGACTAAAATGAAACGAATAAATTTAAAGGACCAAATTGTATGACGTTTGTAGATTAAATGACAAAAGTGAAACAAATCTAAAGATACTTTAAGGGACCAAAAGTGTAATTTAACATATATATATATATATATATATATATATATATATATATATATATATGTATATATATTTGCAAGGGTTGCAATCGATGAATTAGTCAAAAGGGATACAAAGATGTCGACAACGTTTTTTTTTTTGACAAAATAAAAGATATTCATTCATTCAAATTGAAAAAGTACATCGATATAATGCAAATTCGCTAAAAACAAAAAGGATGAATTTGTGAACATGCTCACAACATCCATGTTAATAGCATAAAACGGCAAAGTACAAATGCCTACACATATGGCTATATATAAATCTCCGGAATAACCATGTTTCCGGATATGCAACGTGGATGACGTCAAAGTCATTGATTGGATATGCACTGGATCGAAGCTGATCTGACAATCTGAAGCGATCAAATACCTGAGAGAAACAAGAAAAACAAACAACGTCGCACAAAGACGACGAACGCACGAAGACGACGAAATCACAAAATAAAACGAAATAGATGTGAAATAGAAAAACGAGCTAGAGGGGTGATTTTGGGTCAAAAATTGACCCTAAATCACCCCTCTTTGGTGGATGAAGGAGAAGAAACTAGGGTTTTTATGACGACTCACAAGAGAGAAAGGAAAAAGTGTCGACAACAACATTGTTGAGAATAAAAGAAATTCCAGAAGCAAACATGTATGGTAGGTAACACATGAATGTTCTCAAATTAGGCTGATCGATTGAAAACAAAAAAAGTGTGAATGGAACAACAAAAAGGTATAGAAGTATGCCTGGAAATCACAAATATAGAGAGAGAAAACCATGAAACAAATTAAGAAATGAAAATCTCATAAAGATATATTACATGATACACGTTCACATGATATTTTAAATGAATAAATATAAGCCTTCATATCAAAAGAAATCAACGGTTAAGATTTGGTGTTAACAAATTCGTTGACACCTGGTGTCAACGGATCCTGTCTCATATATATATATATATATATATATATATATATATATATATATATATATATATAAGACATGATCCGTTGACATCATGTGTCAATAGATTCGTTGACACCAAATCTCATCCATTGATTTGATTTAATCCAGAGGCTAACAATTACTAATTTAAAAGTGCACAATGAAACCAACTTTTGCAACTGTAGCTGCTTACAACAACTACAAATTACAACCATACATTGACACCAAATGTCAAACTTTATTTTGTGGTGATAATTATCAAAATTAAGTTTGATCAAATAAAATAGACATTTTAGATTTGGTGTCAAAATAAATATTTTAAGTTGTTTTCAAAAGTCAATCACCTATAATGTTCAAAATAAATTTTCTTTCTTACTTTGCAGCAATTCGACGCTTATTTTGGAGCGGATTTGCACATTTTGTGCTACTTTGGTCATCATCAATAAAATTGTTTATAAAAGAGAAAACGAGCAACTACATTGACTTGCTGATGAACAAATTTATCTAAATAGTTTGGAAATTAAGATCGATGATTTGAATAATATTCGCAAATGGAGACATCAGTCATTTGACAAATAATATTATTAACAACCACTAATTGAGAGGATTGCTCCACTTAATTTCATTTTTCTTCACTATGAGGTGTATCATATGATTAGGAGTTCCACCGTGATTCGACCCCCTCCAGCTTCACCATATAATAGACCTCACCGATTTTTTTTTTGAAAGAAAGATGCTTATAACATTTCATTAATAATAACTTGTTCAATACAACGAGGTACATGATAATAGGTAATGGGACTAGCTGATAAAGTGGCAACCCCCGCTAAAGTGTGAGCTACCTCATTTGCTTGTCGCCTGCTAAACTCGACCTTAGAGTTTGTAAAATGTGTGGTGAACATTTGTCGGAAAACTGAGAGGATATGACCAGTCTCTGTAACATCCAGCTGATTCTGATGAAAGGCATCCACGGTGACCTTAGAATCGGAGCAAAAGTCTACATGATTGAAAGACATGTCGCTCAACCATTCCAAGGCATAAAAAAGAGATAGAGCTTCACCCATATGAACGGAGCAAACTGGAGAAACAGGAATAATTTTAGCTAAGATAAAAGTACCTTCCTCATCTCTAATACAAAGGCCAATTCCTGTGCTGTTTTGGTGCTCGGAAAAAGCGGTGTCCATGTTGCATTTCACTCTACCATGTGCAGGTGGCTGCCACCGAATCTGATTGCTAACTGAGTTACTCATGACAGTAGGTCCAACATGAGAATTATGCCCCAAACCAGAAGAAATTTGCGGAACATTGCTACTATTGCTGTCATGGACAGCATGCGCAATGCTTGAAACTTTGTTTGCCAGCTTCCAATCTTCCAACATTCTAACGGCACGATCCACAACCTGAGCCACGGTTTCTGAAGTGTTGTCCCATAGTTTAAGATTCCTATGCTTCCAAAGACTCCATATAGTAACGACGAAACATTGTGAATTATCCAAAGCCAAATCATGTAACAACTGAAAAATAAATTCGACTGTCGAAGCACTTTGTAGTAGCGCTTGCTGAAACATATGCCAAAGACCACTTCGCTGCCATACCTGTATTGCAAATGGCCAGTGAAAGAACACATGATTAATATCTTCGATACCAGCCTCACACGAAACACAATTCAACGGACAATTCACCCCTTTATCTTGGAGTCTAACACGAGTTGGAAGGCAACCTCGACAAATCCGCCAAATTAAATTCTTAATCTTCGGAGGACATTTCAACCTCCAAATACCAGCCCAATAACCTTGTTGACGAAGATGAGATGTGTCAACTAACTCCTCAACACATAAACAATAAGCACTTTTAACCGAATATTCCCCATTTTTCTCGGCTTTCCAAACCAATTTATCCTCCTCCACCTGTTCTATAAGAGGTTTACGGACAATAGATGCTGCAATATCATGACTGAAAACTTGTTGAATAACCTCATAATTCCAAGTCTTTGAATTTTGATTAATTAAACTACTAACTGGAAAACCGTGAACAAAATGAGCACCTGCAATATTATTTTCAATTCTGTCACTGTTCACCAGCCAAGGTTCATTAAGAATAGGTATAGATTCACCTGTGCCTATGCACCACCTAGACCCACCACGCACTATAAACCGAGCTTTCAAAATACTTCTCCAAAGATAACTCGGATTATGTCCTAAATTTGCATTCAAGTAGTTACAATTAGGAAAATATCTTGCTTTGAAAATGCGAGAAACCAAAGAGTTTGGTTCAGACATGAATTTCCACCCTTGCTTTCCGAGCATAGCTAAATTGAAAGCAGACAAGTCTTTAAAACCCATTCCTCCGTGTGTCTTGTGCATAGAAAGTTTCTCCCACGATAACCAATGAATGCCTCTGTTCGCGGCACCACTGGTCCCCCACCAGAACGAATTCATCAACTTCTCTATGGTAGATATTAAGGATGTTGGCAACAGAAAAATACTCATGACGTACGAGGGAATAACTTGCAACACAGATTTGATCATCACTTCCCTCCCTGCTTTTGAAAGACATCTGCTACCCCACGAGTTAATTTTATTCCAAACCCGGTCTTTAATATAAGAGAAGACAACATTTCTATCTCTTCCCACCATTGACGGAAGGCCCAAATATTTACTTGTAACCAAAACAACTTGAACACCCATTATAGAAGTGATCTCATCTCTCTGATCCTCAGGTACATTACGACTGTAAAAAATTTCAGATTTGGGAAGACTGATGGCTTGACCTGATGCTGTTTCATACACTGTAAGGATATCTTTCATAATTCTAGCCTGACGCGCTTCAGCTTTGAAAAAGAGAAAACAGTCATCTGCAAAAAGGAGATAAGAAACCGGAGGTCACCGATATTATACGATAAATTATATTATTTCAGGTACATTATGTTATGTTTGTTAGTAATTGTTCGCTACAATTTAGTTAGTTGAGTAACTGATCATAAGTTAGTTTTATCTTTATTTAGTTAGGTGTATATTCTTCGCTCTTCAATAATCAATACACAACTTGCAAATTCAACCTTTTTTCAACTATCACACCTTTGACTTAGTCATACGTGATCCTAACATATATCGTAAAATATTATGATGGTACAACAAAGAACTAGTTTCTTTATCGATTGTTTTTCATTGACATGTAGAATAAGTGTTAACAAAATATTATATGAGATTCCTTAACGGTTCAAACTCAGGCATGGCTTGTGAAGTGAAATCATCAATTATATTGTGTCTTCCGAAAGTAACAATGGAGAGAGGAGGTTGAAACATAGTAACATATCATATGTTATTTGGAAAGCAGTTTTCATAATGGTTTTTCATCAGATATGTTATGCGATTACCACTTGAGGACCTTATTAATTAAATCAAAACGTTTTTAGCGAGAAAACATTTGACATTTGTTAACATCTAACATTGTGTTTGAATTGATTCACAACTTGCTTGAATAGATTAACAAAAAGAGTCATTTTAGTAACTTAATTATAATTATAAACATTGAGAAATGCATGATTTATTAATTAAATAAATGATTAAAATTTAATTAATACATTATTAATTTTAAATTAAAAAATCAATTTTAAGTATTAGATAAATCACACACAATTGTTATTATTTCATTCTCTTGAATTAAACATTACTTTAAGAGTCATGGATTTTAATACAGATGACACCAACAACTACATGAATAAACCACCAATATATCTTCCAAAGATTGCATATATCCTTCATTTTTCATGTATTAAGTATGAATATATTAGAGTGATGCAGCTAAATCACAAACAACTACACCAATAACTTGTAACAACATCCAATATATGTTGCATATAATACATACCTCCCTCATTCCTTGTGTATTAAAAATGACTCTTTGAGTCATGTAAGTCATATGAGAATAAATTTTATATATGTTAGAAATATAAAGTGATTGTAACCCCTATTTCATATGTGTATTATGTATATATTTCATCTATCAAATAATTGATTTTTTATTTTATTTATAAAAGCATTGCATAAAACTTTGTTGTGTTCTATTATTTAATTAAGAAATTATAAATTACATAATTAACCACTTTGAAATTAGACGAGAAACATAAACAGTTTAGTTGAAATCTCATTCATTTTTATCTATTATTTTGTATTTTCTTCTTTTTTTTATTTTTTTTCTTTCCAAAAATGGGTATAATAAAATATAGTTTTGCAAACACACGAGTACAAAAAATTATTATCCCTCTAACTATTAACAAATACTATTGTAAATTTTTTAGTGTCCCTATAAATATTTATACAGTATATGTCTGTCTATACTTATTCATCTTTATCTTATTTAATAAATGCATAAAAAGAAAATATGTTTTGAAAATACAACTCAAATACTTTTCAAAGAAATAATGACATCATTGTCTATACTTCCTCAAAAAAAAAAAAAAAGACATCATTGTTTATACAAAAGTTACTTATTTTTTTTTCTTATCATTTTTTATGTGTTTACCAAAATGTGGCTAAACATATTTAACCTATGAGAGTTTGAGTATATGCAATTTATGTTGATGAGAGTTTGGTAAAAATGTAGACTACTCAAACAACAACACAATCAGAAACATTCATCAACAAAAATATAAATTAATAATCTAATTACAAAGTATACAAGTCACTCACAGATAAAATCATACTAACGGGCGTCAGACAGGCTGACGACCTGCCTGTCACGCGTTGTCTTCAACAAACCACAAGTAAATGTTTAGTCTCAATATTTAAACTCCATCCCTTGAAAAACTCTTTATCAAGCATCAAATTATCAATGAGTTCTATGAAGAATTAAATATAACCAACATTAGACATAAAATAATAAATTAATATCTATTGTTTTCTCAAGCATCCAGTTTTTGAGCCTCATTTTTGAGCTTCTTTGCAGATAAAAGCCATTGGTCCAACAATTCTTTTGAAGGAAACCTAAAAAGAGCCTTTGGTTGAGCATCAACCCTACAATGATGTCTTTCAAGTAAAATCTTGCCAATATTGCATTCAAGAAGAGAAGAAGCCATGTTTGAAGAAAAGAGAGAAAGAATGACTGAGGTTTGTTTGTTAGAAGTGAGACAAACTTAGATTAGAAGAGAGATGTGAGATAAACAATGATTTTTTTTATAGAGCAATTCTTACCTATTCACAACTCCAAATCAAAAATATCTGGGCACACATACATAAATGGAGAGAATTAAAAGAAAAAGAAATTAGTCACATCATTTTTTATTTTATGTTTAAATTTTTCTTATCTATGTGTGTGTGCCTAAGTCATTTTTATTTGTGTTTGTGACAAACTTAGACTTTCAACTTTCGAGCAATGTTAATTCAAAAATTTAGAAGTTTAAACATAATTAAACAAATTTTACTTTAACATAGATTAAAAAGTGTGCTCCAAAATTTTATAGGGAACAAAACATACACATTTTTTTATGAGGACTAAAAACAACATGTGTTGTATCTATAAGAAACAAATGCTTATGTAACAAAAAAACAAGACTCCAACCGTATTTCAAAACTATTTCGCGCGCAAAACACAAATTTCAGTTAATCTTTAACAAAGCTTAGCCGTTTCACCCTAAAAAAAGAAGAAAAAAAAAACTTAACCGTTTCAGTTTTCTCTCTCTGCATTGAGCTCTGTTTCTTCTAACCAAGAAGCTTCACATGAAACAGAGAGAAACGATCAAAGCTTCATTCTTTTTAAAAAACAACCCACAATCTACAATGTCCTTCAGAAAGTTCGGACTTTCGCTGACCCTGGTTGTCTAATTGCAAAAAACGGCTCATTCTGTCTTCGACGCTTCAATCTTTTTACACTCTTAAAGAAGAAGTTTATAACTCTTCTAATCTTTAATTACTGCGATGATTGCCATTGTATAGGTTCGTTTTCAAGTTATGATTTTTATTTCTCTAGGTTGTTTTTTAGTGTTTCTTTAAATGGGTTGGTATAGTTTTGCATGAATTTTGATTTTTTGTTTGTTTTCTAAACTGGGGTATGCTTGAATTTTGAGTCTCTTTCATATGCTTAAATTTTATGTATATATGGATTATGGGTTGTTTACTAAATGCAAATTTTGGATTTTTTTTCTCCTTTCTATTATGATGTAGATTTAACCGGTGATTTCTGGGTGAAAATAGTCCAAGAATGTTGATTTGTTATGAAAATGGTTAGTCAAAAGTGTATGATTTGTATTACTTTAACTTGAATTTTTTTATTAGGAATTTTGAGTCTGGTGGTAATTTTAAAACTGAAATGTGGTTTTGTTGATATGGATATTGGTATGTGATTTGACAATGTTTATGACTGATTGGTTGGGGTGGACCTTTTGTATCAAAGAGAATGTAGCATTTTATAATCCCAATGGATGATGGGCCATAAACCCTTAAATGAAGAAGCTCTTGATATAGTCATCTATCCTATGGTGTGATTTATTGCAATGGTTATGACCATTTGGTATATCTTAATGGCATCGAAGGTGGTTCCAAATTTCTTAGTGGGAGTCATCTATTGTAAGTGATGTGGTTTGTTTTTATTTCACCTGAGCGGCTGCACTCATTTGTTTGAGTATGGTTATGGATATTGAAAATTGATTGAGTAGATACTAATATACTAGTATGTGTTTGGACACTCACCTTGTTGTTGGTTTAAACATTTGTTAACACAATTATTTGAAATGTTAGTGTTTTGGTAGGTGATTAACTGTTTGTTTTTTTGGGTAAAATGTATTACTTTTACAGTTGAAGGAAAAAGTGTAGAGATTTACTTTTCCCACCCTATGACTTTCTCGCGCGCCCTATGCAAATTACCTACACACCCTCCGGATTATATAATCCGGAACATCTATACGTTTTTCGGAATATAGAATCCGGACAATTGCGAAGTATAAAAGGAACTTCACCCCCCATTTTAACAGTTTTACAGTTTCACTTTCCCCATTCACTCTCTCTCTCTACATTATCCCAAATTCAGAACACCACAAATCTTGTCCAAATTTGGAGTTTTCTTGCCCAAAAGCACCGCATTTCAACCCTTGTCAAACATCATGGAAGGTAAGTTCGATTTCTGTACACATGCAAGTTTAATAAGTTCGATTTTTTTTTTAATTCTGTTCGAATACAATCCGGATTTTGTTTTCCGGAATTGGTTGTTGCTCATCCGGATTTCGAAATCCGGACAAACCCAGAATTTTGTTTTGCTTCTGGTTTGTGCTGTTTGATTGTGATGTTTGATTACTTTAATTTGAATGTTACAGAAGGTTCAACAACTAATACTCAGCGCGTAAGGGAGGCTGGGCATGCTTCCCGTAGAAGAGTGCATAGGCAACAACTAAAGGCTGAAGGTGTTGTTCCTCTGAGGCGTCGGGGTGCTAGAGGACGTCGTGCTGATGTCGAGCATCAGTAGCAGCAGCAGCAGTATATGGAGCATGAGCAGGAGCAGGCTGATGTGGAATTGCAGCATATGGAGGAGCAAGAGCTTGAGGAGGAGCTGCATGGTATGGACGAGGAAATGGAAGATGCCGAGCCACGACGAAGGCGAAAGAAGAAGGTGGTGGACCCTGAGCCACTCGACGACTATCACGGTGGCCCACACCAGACTGACCTGCTGTGGAGGTACCATGTGCACGTGGCCAGGAAGGCGGCTGATGGTGTGGTATGTACTGTTAAATTCACTTTATATCTAAAACTCACTTTATATCTGAAACTGCATGTTTATGTATTGTTAAATCTGATGGTTTATTTATTGTTAAATATGTTTGTGAAGCCATGAGTTTAAACTCACTTTATTAATTTTAATTATTTGCAGTGGCGAGGAAAATTAAAATGCATCAACAACGGAAAGAAGATAGAAGCGATGCATGATGATGACACCAGACCTATCATGGCTGCACGGTGGTGGGAGAACAGATTGCATGCCACGGGCCTTGGTTGGCTCCAAGATACCAGCTACAACATTATTGACCATGAGCTGATTTGTGTGTTCGTGGAGAGGTGGCACGAGGAGACTTCCAGCTTCCACCTACCGTTTGGGGAGATGGCAGTCACACTTGATGATGTGGCATCTTTGCTGCATATCCTCATTGACGGCATGCTCCTATCCCACAGGTCCATATCACGGGACGAGGCGGTGGAATGGATGGTGGAGTACTTGGGGTCTGATCTAGGTGATGCTCTTAAAGAGGTCGAGAAGACCAAAGGTGCACATTGCAGATTTAGCTACTTGGAGACGATATTCAAGGAGCGTTTGAAGGAGCAGAGGGATTTGGCGGCCGAGTATGGTGTGACTGAGGAGGTGCGGAGGTTGCGGGACCAGGCTGTCCACATATATTTGCTGTACTTGGCGGGGATCACGATCTTCAGTGACAAAAGCCAGTGGGCTGTGGATGTTGTCTACCTGAAGTACTTCAGAGACCTTGATCTTTGTGCTGGTTTTTCATGGGAAGTTGCGGCACTAGCTCACTTGTATAAGGAGCTCAACAATGCTGCATGTTGGAACACCAGTCAGGTGGCAGGATACCTGAGTTTGTTGCATGTATAAATTAAGAACTATGTTTTATTTTTTTAAATGTAAGTGTATATGGTTTGTATATTTATATGTGGTTGTCTTTGGTGCAGGCTTGGGTGTTTCATCACTTCCCAGGTATGGGAAGCAAGGATGTCTGGGACGGATATGTAGAGCATCAGTATCCCCGCGCGATGATTTTTTTTACCACTGCAGGGTTTAGACATAGTTGAAAACTACAGAAACTATCTAGATGCGCTGGATTTGATGAGGGTAGTCATGGCCCCATATGTTGTGCACCGTCAGGCACATCAGTTTGAGTTGGTCAGCCTTTACTCTGGATGGCTGAGATGCGGAGAGCGCATGGTGAGATATCTGTCGGAGAGGGTGCTTCGCCAGTTTGGGTGGGTTCAGACCATACCGAGACATCCCGTTCAGAGTGCACCTGTTGATGTTAACTTGGCGGATATCACAAACCGCTTTCAGCATGCACTTGATTATGCGCTGACACCTCAGGAGTTGGGAGAGACTGCAGTTCATGGTGTGGAGGTAGCAGATGGATACATCGAATGGTTTTACCAGGTGTCTCATCCACGCATGATTCTTCCAGACATGCCGGTACCGGTGCCGAGGCCACCAGAGCGTGAGCTCCTTGATGCGCGAGCTCCTCAAGATGATGGAGACCTTGCGTACTTACAGCTTAGCGGAAGGATGACCCGCATCAAAGACCACATCTATGTTGTGATGAGAAGCGGTCTGGTGCCGAAAGGGACTGAGGAATGGCAGCATTTGGAGGATGCGTTGAGAGAGGTGCATGATGGGAAAGTTTACCGTCGTCGGGGAGCTACTGAGGGTGGCAGGGGTGGTGGCAGAGGTGGTAGCAGGGGTGGTGGCAAAGGTGGCGGTGGTACAGGTGTAGTTATTAGGGGCTGATAGTATTGTACTTTATGTTTACGTTTGAACATTTTGGATAATTTTTAATGTTATGTAATCTTGGATAATTTTTAATGTTATTTGATTATTGTTTTGTTCGAAAATTATGTTGTGTTGATGATTTTAATGTTATAAGTTCGATTTACTGTTAGAACATGTCACCGGCATGATATGTCTGTTTGAAAGCAAGCAAAATGCGCCAAAACAGAGGCTCAACCAAAACAGATGGCTTCTACCTCTGTAGTGATGCATTCCGGATTATATAATCCGGACATGTTTAGCACATTCCGGATTATATAATCTAGAACAATCATTCACCACCCCCTTTTGTTGACTTTCAACGGGGTGATTTACACTTTTCAGATTATATAATCCGGAAGTTATCTAACTTTTTCGGATTATATAATCCGGAACAATATTTTCATAACTGGCATCATCATCCATCAGGGTGGATGAAGTGTCAAAATACACGAATAAATCATGATTTAATATTCCGGAATAATTTCGGATTATATAATCCGGACTAGGGGTATTTTAGGAAAAAATAGGGCGCGCGAGGAAAGACATAAGGTGGGAAAAGTAATACTCAAAAGTGTATTCTTTAAGAACTTGTTTCACTTGAGACACAGAGAAGAGATTCATATGAAAATGCAACATGGAAATTGAGGCAAAACGCACCATCCTATAACGAAAGAACCTAATTCAATCCCAAATGATAATTTATTTCTCCTTTTAATATGTATAAGCAAAATGTATTACTTATCTAATTATTCCAACCCCCAACTAACTCAAACTCCTTCAAGTAAAAAAAGTTTGTTAAATGATTTGAAGAGTATGGTGAAATAGAATAATGAGAAAGCATGTTTATACAAAATATCACCACACCCTACAACTTCCTCATAAACAAAATATCTATCTTATGAAGCTCGAGCCCCTCTACAAATAACCTATAAAAAAATGATGAGTAAGTCAAATTTTTATGGGAAAATATGTGAAAACAAAATATTTAATCGAACTGAAAAATGATAAAAAATGATTTTTTTTTCCTAGTTTAATTACAAGGCTCGATATATCAAAACTCGAGTCAGTGAAAATAAACATTGTACTCTTATATTTGTTAGTCAATAATGTAATACTTCGTCAATTTAATCATCAATATTTTTTCACTAATTAGTTATCAAATGAGAATTCTTGTAAATTTATTTTATATCACGGTGGAAAAAAAACGTAGAAAACCCAATATATCTGTTAGTGTCAAGATACATTAACAAAAAAAAAATTTATTTCTTCAAAGTTTGTTATACCTTTCTTTTCAATCCAATTTAAGGAATTAGGATAGTAACACAAAAATTATCAACCAAAAAAGTAATGATGCAGGGAAATTATAATCTATAATGAATATTTCAATAGGAAAAAAGGAATTAAAGTTTGCCTAACAAAAGAATAAACGTTTAACAAAAAATATTTACTGATCTATCATTTTATGAAATTCTTATAATGCATCAAGACTCATTCAAAGAAAAAAAATGTTAAAGATAAAAATCAAATGTAAGTTAGTTTAATTTCTAAATAAGCATATATACCTGTGTTCTACTTCACTCCAATGTTTCACCACTTTCTTAGTCTTATTCTTAGTTGGAGGAGCTTTATTCTCATCGGTTGAAACATTGGTTTTTGAAATAAAATGTTGGCAACTCAACACGACCTTTCAAACTGGATATAGTTGGAGATGAGGAACCCTCAATGTAGAATTGTTATAATTGTTAAAACCATCTATCCTCAACTGCACCCTTCATTTTCAATCCAAAGAGGATAATTGGTCCCTTTGCAATAGATCTAATTGGAACCCTTAATGTAGAATATTTATGTTACTCTGATCAACATTTTCAATGTAATTTGGTATGCAAGAAATCAAATGAGATTTAACTATAGGAAAGTCCACTTGAAAAGCTCCATATCTGCAATAATCTCATGTAGCTCTTTCTCATGTAATCACCCAAACTTTGTGGCTTCCGCAAACATTTCAAATTTTGTGATCCTTAAAAAAAATGGTTGGATATAATCAAAATTTATATGTATTTTTTTATTAAAAATTTATGCTACATAAAATGTTATAAGTCAATGAAAAATTTAAATAAAATATTTAGTGGAAATTGCTATCAAAATTACAAAATCCTCTTTCTACTATAAAATTTTGACATGTGTCCTTTTCTAATTTTTTTTTTTATAAAAAGACAACTTTTTTGAAAAAATAAATAACTTATTTTCATTCATTATAAAAAATAGAAAATTTTGATTTGTCAACTTGATTTTCTTTTTTATATGTCCTTCATTATTTTAATGTTATTTTATGTAAATTGGTCACCAAATAGTGTTTTGAAAGTTACGACAAGATATTTATTTATCACTAATAATTTATTATTTAAAGTTAATTTTTTATATCTCTTAATAAAAATGATAATATATAAGTCCATAAGTCCTAGCTCAACTGACAAAATGTCGATATTGTTAGGCCTGACGCCATGATCGGGGTTTGAACCTCGGCACCTCCACTTATGTGTGTTTTTAGAATGGCTTTGCCATTTTGTCTATCTACAAAAGAATTACTTATAATTAAATTAAGATATGAAATAATTAAGGGTAGTCATCTTGGTCACTGAATATGTAACGAGTAGCCACAATAATTTTTCAATGTATCAAAATTTTAAAATAGTCTATGATTGTGCACTATGTTAGTCAAAATAGTCCTTTACGTTAAAGTATTTCGTTAATATTGTCATATTAATCCCTCAATATACTTAGGGTCCGTTTGTTATAACTTTTTTTAAAATAGATTTTTATAGTGTAATATGTTTTTGTTATATTTTTTTTTAACAAAGAAATTTTCAAGGAAAACTTTAAATGAAAAATTTGTTTGAATATCTTATCTTAAAATGTCATTTTAAGTATTTCATCATTTTGTTATAATTTTTTTTGATACTAAAATTTTGAAAAATTCTCTAAAAAAATCTATTTCAAATAGCTTTTCATAAAAATTATTTTTGAAAGAAGTCATTTCGAAAAAATATGTGATTTTTACTATGTAAAATCTTGAACAATGAATATTTAAGTTAGTGAATGTCAAAATATTTTTTTTAACTTATATCAGATGAGTTTGAAATAACTTTTATTATTTTACATTAAATTTCCAAAAAAATCCATTTTTAAAAATACAAAGAAAAATTTAGTTTTTTTTTAAATCTAAAACAAACGGGCCCTTTACTTATTGTCATTTCAATTCCTATAAATACTTACTTACTTTCGTACTAGTCTTTATACAAAAAGAGCCAATGTCAACATTAAAATATTATATATAAAACATTATTTACACTTGAATAGAAGGCAAGCGAGAAACAAGATGCGCTGCTAGGCTTTTTTGGATGGCGAAATCAATCCTCGTAAACACAACATTCATGGACCTAGGAGACATGACATTGTTATGCATGACCTTTTGAACTCTATGTAGAAGGTCAACAATCTCTGGTGTTAGGAAACCGAAAGTGTCAAAAGCAAATGTATAAAAGCGTGTTGATTGTTAGAACACGATTTCTCATGTTTGACCACTTTGGTTGACACAACTTTTATGGCTGCATGTCCCACCGTAAAAGGCCTGACACCTAATTCCACAAGTGGTGAAACCTCAGTCAAGTCTACACATGCATGTTTTCCTCCTACCCATCCGTACACTATAACATCCGTAGGCCTGAGTGTTGATCTTCTATCTAGTGGGTCAGTCTGAAAGTTCGCAAGCGCCTCCTTCTTCACTGATACCCCCACCCTTCTGAATATATCAAAAAGTACATCCCTAACAAAGTCATGACTGTACTTAAAGCAGGAAAACTCATTACAATGAACGACATGCTCCCCCAAAGTATCTAGGTACGCCTTACGACAAATAGGACACACATCATCAACAAGAAATAGTGGAATCATAATGCAATATCTACGGATTGTACGATACTTCACTGGTGACATATGCTGACCTAACCCATCAATCAGGATAGCTAGAAGAAAATCTTAAGCATGTGCTAGTTGCAAACATCCTAAAATTGTCTTATGTCTCGTGGTCATGTCAACACTGAAGGACTATTTAAATTTCAAATTTTGACCACAAAATGCACAATAAAACTATTTTAAAATTTTATACATTGAAAATTATTGTGAGAACTTTTTACACATTCAACTATTATCCCACTAATTAAACACTAGTTTTTTGACCCAAAAAAAAAAAGCACTAGTTTATTCACTAATTTCACGAAATAAAAAAACCATTAAAACACATATAGAGGAATTATTAGTAATATAACTTTCGTCCTCTTCACGTAGCTTAACCTAGATTCACAAGTCGCCTTACGACCACTGGCGGCACTCATTGGTAACTATGGAGTCCACTTCGACAAAGAGAAGAAGAAGAGGAACATTGGGGCCCAGTGATGCAAAAAGAAGAAGAAAATCAATGATTTCTGGTTCATATTTACCAGATGAGTGTTGGGAATGTGTCTTCAAATTCTTGAAAGACAACAATCGATGCTTGAAATCTCTCTCCGTCGTCTCCAAACAATTACTCTCCATCACCAACCGTCTTCGATTCTCTCTCACAGTCTTTGATCCAACCCTTCCTTTTCTTCCTACTCTCTTCCGTAGATTCACTAACCTCACCTCCCTCGACCTCTCGTGCTTCAACGGTAAACTCAACAAGCTTCTCTGTCAAATCTCTCGTTTTCCATTGAAACTCACGTCACTCAATCTCTCAAACAAATGCATCATTCCCACAATTGGGTTGCAGACATTTTCCAAAAAGATTACAACTTTGACCTCTCTCACTTGTTCCAAATTGCAATATATCAATAGCAGCGATCTTTTACTTATCTCTCATTGTTTCCCCTTGTTGGAAGTCCTCGACCTCAGTTACCCCACACAATGCTACCATGGTGCCGTAGAGCTTTCACTTTTCAAACTCCGCAAGATTAATCTCTCTTATCATTCCTACATCGATGACAAATTTATTCTCCACTTGTTTAAAAGCTGTAAGCTGCTCGAAGAGGTCATCATGTTGCCATGTGTTGACATAACCTTTGCTGGTATTGCTACTGCTCTCCGCGAGAGACCAACATTGAGGTCTCTATCCTTTTCCAATAATTTTGGACGTGGAGACTGGTTACGCCAGTCAACTTATATCACTTCACAATTCATCTCCTCTTTGGTGAGCTTGAAGTACTTGACTTCTCTTGATTTGTTATCTTTGAATATCTCAGATGAGTTCCTCTCCTCTATTGCATACGAAGGTCTTCCTTTGACGAGGCTTGTTCTCCAAGATTGCACCGGCTATAGCTATTCTGGAATCTTTTCTTTACTATCCAAGTGTCAACATTTCCAACACTTGGATCTTCAAAATGCTGTTTTTCTGAATGATGAAAATGTTGCGGAGATGTCTTCGTTTCTTGTTGATTTGGAATTTATAAATTTGACTCATTGTTCAATGCTCACAGAATCAGCTTTCTTTGCACTCCTTAAGAACTGCCCTTCACTTATTGAGATCAAAATGGAACACACATGTATTGGGAAAAAGAGTCTAGAGAGTTCTAAATCTTTGATGGATTTTGTTGCTTGCCCTCAATTAAAGTATCTTCATTTGGCTCACAATCCATGGTTATTTGATGAATATATCACAGTCTTTGCTTCCATCTTCTCCAATTTGCAGCTGCTTGATTTGAGCAATTGTTGTCGCATATCTGAAGAAGGTATTGTTCAAGTTTTAAGGATATGTTGTAACATTAGACATTTGAACTTATCCCAGTGTTCAACAGTGAAACTAGAAATGAACTTTGAAGTTCCCAAATTGGAGGTATTGAACTTGTCACAGACAATAGTTGATGATGAAGCACTTTATATGATCTCAAAGAGTTGTTGTGGGCTTTTGAAATTGTCACTTAAAAATTGTAATGATATCACAACGAAGGGAGTGAAGCATGTAGTAGAAAACTGCAAGCAACTTAGAAAGATTAATTTGTATGGTTGTCAAAAAGTCCATGCTGATTTTGTTTCTTCGATGGTATCTTCAAGGCCGTCGTTGAGAAAGATAACGGCTCCTCCAGCTCGTAATGGGTTTAGTAAGAGAAAGATTAACTACTTCTTGCGTCAGGGATGCCTTGTTCTCTAGCATTCTTGAAGTGCTCTGATGTTTGAGCTTTGAAATGTAAGATGTTTTTGTTTTCAGATGTACTCCTAATATAAGAAAAATGTCAACTTACAGACGTGTATTTGCTTCTGTTCATGATAATTGCCTAATTATGTGTAAGATTTTAATTTTTATGTATTGCACAATGTAATGAAAGCAGTTGGATCGTATATGCACTATTAAATTGTATTGCTTTTCTTGGCTTTGCCTTGAATTATCTTACTTGGGTAAGATTCTTGTGTCATAGTTACTTATTGCAGCCCTCATTGGCAGCAAGTGTTTTGCATTCTTGTTGTTTTTTAGAACACTAGAGATCTTGTCGCCCATTGTGAGAAATCTAACGGTGTAAGTTCACATGTTGCTTGACTGTGCGTTAACTTAGTAGCAGAGAAATCATATCTTTTGATCAAGGATAATATATGTGAGTGAGTGTCACACACTAGGTTTTGTGTGATCCCCTGCAAAAAATTATGTTTCTTCTTTGTATAGCTCGATTAAGCATGTCATTATTTGAAGATGGAATGTGAGCCTTAGTTGGAAGTTGTGTTGGAAGTGTTCTTGAAATATGTATGACAGGAATTCTTGAAATATGTATGTTAATACCAGACAGTGTCAATGGTTGGCCTAGGATAATTTTAGAGGTGTTTCATTGATCTACATTGTGATGTTTGGGATATACATGTCTATCTCTCAGTAAGTGCCGCAGGGATTGAATACCCTTTGCTACCATATTGATGAGCCACCTTAAAAATAAAACAGAATGCTCTTCTTTACTCATTTTGCTAGTTTGGTCTATCTAGGTACACAAGACTAGGCTAAGTATTACTTTACTTGCAAGGGAAGAAAAGTAAACTAGCTAGATAAGCTTTAAAAATTAGTAACAACTTGATCCCTCATGTTTGTGATTGTTGGAAACTATGTGGTTCGCCGCATGGTTGACTCTTCCACTAGGATCCTTGAATATACAATTCATGAGCTCGGAAGAGGGTTCAAAGCACCTGAAATGGAACAACATATGGTGTGGTGACAATTGCAGATAATCCTCATGTCGATTCATCAACGTCATCATCTTTGGTGCTGGTAATGATATGTACAGTGATGTTGGGTTATCGAGATTCAGAGACAGTGGAATTTTCAGTTCAAACAATTATTGACTGCAGAGACGTGAAAGAGTGGAAATGGAGAGATGAAATGGAACAAGTTTTGACATTTATTTGCCATTTGAAACCGAATTTCATTGAGAATAAGTCTGATTTTAAAGGGCCATCTTTTGGTGAGATTGTAACTGTTCCACTGCATGCAACAGTCAAAGACCTGAAGCAAAAGCAAGGAATGATAGAGTTTTTAATGACCGGAACCCGGATGTCGAAGAAATTGTGGAGGAGATTAAGGTTTGGACATGGCGGTGGTCTTTGGATAGAATCTCTATGCCTCCGTGTATGTTCTACGAATGGGTATGGAGCCCTAAAGACTGTCTTTTGCAACTGTTTTAAGCTCTGCAGGTTCTGTTTGGCTATTAGGCGTGGGCGAGGTTTTTGGCTCAGTTCTACTGGTTTTGATAGCAATAACTGCTTTCTGCTGCTGCTGTTGGTGTTTGGCTGCTAAGGTGCTGCTGTTAGGCCTGCTGAGTTTTGCCCTCTCTGTGCTTCTGCAGTCTGTGTGTTCGGGTGCTTCGCAGATTTTGGAGATTCTTGTTGTGTCTAGGGTGGTTGGTGATTAGTTTGAGCTATGGCTTTGTATTTCGGTGTTACATTTCATCGGATTACAGACACATAACTCATTACTGTCATTGTTTTTCGGTTTTGGGCGGTTATGATAATTGGACAGTTCCACCTTTGTTTGCTTGTTCTGGATGTTGTGATTCACTTGTGCCCCCAAGGATTGAATCTAGCAGCTATGGTATGGTTGATTGTGCTGATTTTTTTCTTGTTTCACTTGAGCCTACTCATTTGTTTGAGTATGGTTATGGATATTGAATGATTGATTTAGTAGATATACTATAGTACAATACTTTGTTGTTGGTTTAAACATTTGTTAACACAATTCTTTGAAATGTTAATTTTTTGGTAGGTGATTAAATGTGTTTTTCGGCAAAATGTATTACTTTTACAGTTGAAGGAAAAAGTGTATTCTTTAAGAACTTGTTTCAGTTGAGTCACAGAGAAGAGATTCATATGAAAATGCAACATGGAAATTGAGGCAAAATATTTGTGAGCCAAGTAAATCTTATTGCAAATATTCACGTCAAGAGTCTCTACCTTTGTAACATTATTTCTGAATGTCTACCTTTGTGACAGCTCTCTTATACTTGCAACACTACCAGAAAACATTCAAACTTTTTGCTATTAAAATCCCTAATTATGAGAAAGCATGTTTATACAAAGTATCACCCTACAACTTCCGCAGAAGCAAAATATCTATTGCTGAACTTTCTTTGATCAGAAGAAAAGAGCTCTGAGGTTTTCCTTTTTGTTTCCTTTTTCGCGGCTTAGACGTTCTCACTGTGATTCCTGAGGAGGAATTGAATCTTCACACTTCTTGACATAGCTTTGACCTGAAAGAAATATCTATAAAAGAGTATCAACCAACAACACACCCAAAAAGAAAGCAAATAATGCTTTTAAATCAATTTCCATCAATGCTTTCTTGTTCCATTGCACGCGACACACAACAGAGTTCTTTTGATCTTTTACAACTTCTGTGAATTTAAGAACCTATGATTAGCAAACAAGGTCACAAAGAGCACACAAGTTTGCAGTGAATCACATAACTTTTGATCGTAACGATTCAATTTTCTATTCACAAATTCAAAGTCAAGTCAAGATACAGTAGAATACCTGGATTTTGAAGCAGTTGATATATGCTCTACATCTATCTAAGTATCTGGTGATCATGATGAAATCTTGATGATACACCATTCTGACAAGCAGATTCTTTGCAAAATATATGCATAATTATATACTTTTTCTCAATTTTCATTTTCTCCAACCGTCACCCATAATAATTATATGCATACTAAAATTGAAAACAGATGTTATACACTCTGTCTCTTTTCGGTGCCTTATTAACTCTTGTCGCCATTAAGATAGAAAAACCAAAACATATGAACCAAATTACAAATAACGGTAATCTATTACTTGTAAATTATACACCAACACAAAATGATATGTTCATTTCCAATTGCCACATGTTTCTTCTATTCATCATATAAGAAATTATGTCTTTTCACTGCTTAGTTCTCCTAATTCAAAACAAAATTGGTCGTAATAGGACAATTTTGCAAACAGAACAAAAATGATGGAAAGCTTTAAGATTTTCAAAGATAATTATACAGGGAACAATTTATAAAACAAATATTTCATATAAAATTATAAATCTATAAACATGAGTGAAAACAGTGTGAAGAAACCAAAAAAAATAAAGATCAGGTTGAATGTAATCTATGTGATAAATAAGCATATAATAATGATGCTTAATTACAAAATTCTCAGTACATGCCAGATGGAGAATGTTTCTTTAATTGGGAGGATTCTTTACCCTTTGTAATATAGGTCACTTTTGGTTTCTCCCTGTAAATTCTTTTTATCAGATTTCGTCCTTGTAAATTTTTTTTGAGCTGATTGTGCATTTTCGCTGAGGTGGCGTGCTGCGTCACCTATTTCTGATGTATAAATTCAACGTATGTGGTTATAAAATTCATTCACACGATGATATCACTACATGCAACCCTGTTCCAAGTATGACTCAAGGCTACAAATGAATTTTTTGAACCAATTGATTAGCATGAAAGGGAAGAAGATTTTGTATTTTTGAATTTTTTTGAATAATCCACTCCCTTGTCTTCAAAGTATTTGACAGGACATTACACCATATCTCTTTAGTGTGGCATTTTTTGCTAATACATTGGAGAAATATGACAAGGAACTACTGATACTATGCAGAGTTGGTTCCCACTTAACAATAGGTGGCGTTTTTTTTCTTCTGTCATCTGTGGTCTGTCGGGGATTTTACTTGGTTTTCTGTGTTGTTTTTTTTTTTTTTTACTTGGTTTGGTTGCAATTTTCTTTCTAACTTTGTAGTAATTCTACGCTGATTTTGGAGTTTGCACGTTTTGTGCTACTTTGCTCGTCATGAATAAAATTTTGTTTATAAAAGAGCAAATGAGCAACTTATATTGACTTGCCGATGAACAAATTTATCTACAGAGTTTGAAAATTAAGATAGATGACATGAATAATGTTCGTAAATTGAGACATCAGTCATTTGACAAATAATATTATCCACAACCACTAATTGGGAGGATTGCTCCACTTAAATTCATTTTTTTAGTTAGTTGAGTTACCGATCATAAGTTAGTTTTATCTTTATTTAGTTAGATGTATATTCTTCGTTCTTCAATAATCAATACACAACTTGCATATTCAATTTTTTTTCCAACTATCACACCTTTGACTTAGTCATACTTGTGATCCTAACATATATCATAAAAATATTATGATGGTACAACTAAGAACTAATTTCTTCATCGGTTGGTTTTCATTGGCATATAGAATAAGTGTTAACACGATATTATATGAGATTCCTCAACGGTTCAAACTTAGGCATGACTTGTGAAATGAAATGATCAATTATATTGTGTCTTTTGAACGTAATAATGGAAAGAGGAGGTTGAAAAATAGTAACATATCCTATGTTATTTGGAAAGCATTGTCGTAGTGGTTTTTCATCAGATATGTTATGCGATTACCACTTGATGACCCTATATTAATTGAATCAAAAAGTTTTTAAAACATTTAAATTTGTTAACATCTAACATTGTTGTGAATTGATTCGAAACTTGCTTGAATTGATTAACAAAAAGAGTCATTTTAGTAACTTATAAACATTGAGAAATGCATGATTTATTAATTAAGTAAAAGATTAAAATTTAATTAATATACTATTAATTTTAAATTAAAAAATCAATTTTAAGTATTAGATGAATCACACACAGCTGATATTATTTCATTCTCTTGAATTAAACATTACTCTTAGAGTCATGGATTTCAATACATATGACAACAACAACTACATGCATAAATTATAACCACCAACATATCTTGCAAATAATACATATGTCTCTCATTATTCATGTATTCAACATGAATATATTAGAGTGATGCAATTAAATCACAAACAACTACACAAATAACATGCAAAAACAACCAATATATGTTGCATATAATACATACCTCTCTCGTTCCTTGTGTATTAAAAATGAGTCTTTGAGTCATGCTTTTCATACGAGAATAAATTTTATATATGTTAGAAATATAAAGTGAGTGTAACCCCTATTTCATACTTGTAACATGTATCTATTTCATCTATCAAATAATTGATTGTCTTTTTTTTTTTTATAAAAACATTGCATAAAATTTTGTAATGTTCTATTACTTTATTGAAAAATTATCAATTACATAATTAGCCACTTAGAAATTAGATGAGAAACATAAACAATATTGATTATTTAATTGATATCTCATTCATTTTTATCTATTATTTTGTATTTTCTTCTACTTTTTTCTTTCTTCTTTGTGCAAAAATGGGTATAATAAAATATAATTTTGCAAAAACGCAAGTACAAAAATTTATTATCCCTATAACTATTAACAAATACTATTATAGAATATTTAGTGTCCCTATAAATATTTATACATCATATGTCTGTATTATTAAAGAAATTAGTGCCCGTTTATGTATAATATTAATACATTCTATAAATATTTATAAATATTTAGTGTCACATAATGTTGGTTGACAATAGGAAGCTTGACTTCAATCTTCTTCCAAGGGACTTCGGTTCCTCCGAGAAGCTGTTTCAAATATACATAGTCTTATTATACATACATACATACATACATAAAGCTATGTGTATGCATAATTATGTTTTTTATAATTTAGGTCATGCTAACAAGTGTGTTAAGAACATTGCATTGTTTAAAGAATGCATAAAATAATATTTTATGTTGAAAATACAAGTCATATACTTCTTAAAGCAATAATGACATCATTATTTATGCAATACTTACTTCTTTTGGTTTTCTTAAATAAACATATTTAACCAATAAAAGTTTGAATATAATGACATAATTAATGACCATAAGGGCACTTATTAGAATTTTTCTTATATGTTTTTTATCAAAATATTGCTACACATATTTAACCAATAAGAGTTTGAGTATAGTAGCCGAGAAACATAGATTATTCAAACAAAAATCACAATAAGAATTATTCATCTTTATCTTATTTAATAAATGCATAAAAAGAAACCGTGTTTTGAAAATACAAGTCAAATACTTTTCAAAGCAATAATGACATCATTGTCTATACAAAGTTGCTTCTTTTGGTTTCTTATCATTTTTTATGTCTTAACCAAAATGTGGTGAGTTTGGTAAAAATGCAAACTACTCAAACAACGACACAATCAGAATCATTCATCAACAAAAATATAAATTATTAATAATCTGATTAACAAAGTATACAAGTCACTCATAAATAAAATCATACTAACGGGCATCAGACAGACTGACGACCTACCCGTCACACATTTCTTCAACAAACACAAGTAAATGTTTAGCCTCAATATTTAAACTCCATCCCTCAGACGGTTCTTTATCAAACATAAATTAAATTAATATCTATTGTTTTCTCATGCATCCAGTTTTTGAGCCTCTTTTTTTTATTGAAGAGAATATGAATTTTTCACCTGTATCGTCATCTACAGAATTCTCCTGCACTTGAATGCATTTGGACAAGAGTCATTTGTCCTACCATTGTGTTCAGGAAAATCTCCAAAATAACTTTGGCGCGCAGAACCAAAAAAAACATATACATTATCATTAGTTGTATCTATTAGAACCAAAAAACTTATGTAACAAAAAAAAAACTCTAACCGTATTTCAAAGCTATTTAGCGCGGAAAACACAAAGTCTAACCGTTTTCTCTTGTTATTTTACATCTTAAAGATATTTCCTTGTTTATATTGTTTACAGTGATTTTGATTATGTTTTTTCTTATATATAGTAGTGATGTGATGAATCACATAGCATAACACTAAACCTTATTCATACCAATACCAATACTTGACTCTCAATTAAATAAGGGGCGATATCATGAAATATAATAAAATATGAATATAACTCCAAAGATATTACACCAACACATATAAGAAATTATAAACCAACACAAAATGATATGTTCATTTCCAATTGCAACATGTTTCTTCCATTCATATAAGAAAATATATCTTTTCATTGCTTAGTTCTCCTCATCAGGGGTGACCCTGAGGGTGGGCGGCTGTCCAGGGCACCATTTTTTTAGGGGCACAAAAATAATTATTTTTACATAGTATTTAGTACTATATAGATATATTTCTTTTTCATTTGCTTTGATTAATTTTATTGAAAATATACTTTTAGAGAACTTTGATTATAAATGAATTTTGTGCAACAAAAAAAATGCAAGAACAAAAAAATTGAAATAATTAAAAGGGCACAATTTTATTGTTTTGCCCATAGTACAAAAATTCTTAAGATCGGCCCTGCTCCTAATTCAAAACAAAATTGGTCGTAATAAGACAATTTTGCAAACAGAACAAAAATGATGGAAAGCTTTAAGATTTTCAAAGATAATTATAACAAGTTATAAAACAAATATTTCATATAAAGATCAGTTTGAACGTAATCTATGCGATAATTAAGCATATATAATAATGATGCTTAATTGGAAAATTCTCAAGTTTATGCCAGAGGGAGAATGTTTCTTATTCAAATGCAACAAAATAAATAAAGCATAACCAAGAGTAAAAAGCTTATGAGTATCAACATAGCCACCAATCTTCTGACAAAAATTTCTAGTAATTTTGTGATCAAGGAAATAAAATAAGAGTGACTAATTAATCAAGAAGGATTTGTTTAATATTTCTCAATTTAACATAAAAAGTGCACAGGGGGAAATATTTGGTTAAATACCTCGTTCATTTTCAAAGAAGTGCTCGTCGTTCATTTCTTGCAGATTTAAAATTGGAAATGTTTAACTTTCACAATGAAAAGATTTCGAAGGAGAATTTCCATATTCAATTAGATGAAAAGGAGAGAAAGGGTAACCCTAGAAAGCGGCCGTTCTGAAACAAGGCTCGCTTGTTGATCATTTTATATACACATTACTGAAAATTAAATAAACTCAACAAAGAGTAAACTGAGGAAACCGAAGCTTTCTTCTCAACTCTTTTTGAAAGTTGACAATTTCTAGTCTCATAGTAAAAAACACATTTTTCATTTGCCGTTTTTAATTCGTTTCACTTTCAAGGTCATGATTACTTTCCTTCCTTAGAATTATATAGTTCTGCATCTTCTCAATTCCTTCCCAAAGTTAAGGAGAAGTCACCAAATCAAATCAGCAAGAAAATTACAACAGTCTTCATCTTTGAGTGGTAATACTATTTCTAAACTCATTTTCATATTGTGCTTCATTTTTTTGTTTTGAAGCTCATATTTTTATTTCGTAAGACATTAAACATAGCATTTCTCCTTCCTTGGTCCTTCTTTTTGTTCCTTGTATGATGGCTGTTTCTTGTTGTCACAAGTGAAAAGGAAATTAAATTCCTCAAACCTTATCCAATAACTTGACTTATAAAATTGACTATATATGGTAACATCAGTTACGCGCACAATGGTTTACCAAATACAACAATGTTTAACAAAATAATTTACAAAGGAATTATAAATTCAACGTACGTGGTTATACAATTCATTCACACGATGATATCACTACATGACAACTCTATTCCAAGTATGACTCAATACTACAAATGAATTTTCTGAACCAATTGATTCATATGCTAAAGAATAGATAGAAGGCATATCATATGATTGAATCACAACTTCCTTGATATCTGCAGAGGAAGCTTCAGGTGCTTTTTCACAGTTTTATGGTTAGAATTAAACATTAGAGGTATACAATGGAAAGAAGGATACAATACAATAGTACACAATCTAGATATGTAGCACCAACATTAAATATGTGACCAGTTTTCGGTATGTCAGTATTAGTGTCGTATTTGGTTTTCCGAGTCTATGGCTCATAGCTACGCACAAAATTAGTAGCAGTATTTGGTAGAGTAATCTTTGCGATAGATGACAAGACCACACCCTTTCCTTGCACCGCAGAAGACAGTTTCAACGGTATCAACTACCTCTTGTTTGTCTCTGAGAGCCTAATTAATCTTATTTTGTTACACTTACCTGTTCCAAGGTCAATCGTAATGTGGAGTTGGATTTCATCTTCTTGTGATTGATTGATCAATATTTTCATCTTCTAAAATATGATCAATTGAAACTATAAGAGAAATCAAATATTATATAGTTACTTGCAATTATTTGCATCATATAATTTTATCTACTACTATTTGTGTCACAATAATCATTGGAATGAAATACTTTTTCAATCAAAATAAAAATAATCATAGAAAAAGAATTCAATATAGGTTATCATGTATGTGTATATAGCTGGTCCGCCTCTACCGGTTCATAAACAAGATGTGGACTCAACCAAGGCCCTCTCCTCCTTATTGTTGGTCTTAGTTTAGGGGAAAGTTTGTGAAGCTCACGGAACACAATTTTAATGTCAAACGCGAGGCGCTCAACTAGTACGCAAGAAAACCGACCGCACGGAGCACAATAATGTGTTGAGCCCCAGGTGACATTTGATAAGCCAGAACAATCCAACCGTAGTGCCGCAACATCTTCGATGTTGTGTACCCATTATATATGCTTCTGTGCTTAAGGGAAAATGCCACGACGGGAACACCATATAATTCAGCCAATTCCAGTATAAACAAGGCCATACTTGTGGCCACTGTCATTGATGCTCTTGACCAATAGGAGTCTAAAATCCCACTCTAGCATGAAGATCAATAGTAACAGGATACTCGGCCATGTCCACATAAATTTTGTTTATTGATTTTATGACAAGTCTATTGCATTCCTCCTTCATAGAAATCATGTTCAACTTTGCAAAAATTAGCGTGCATGGACATTATAATAAAAACTTGGTATCCTAACTAGGCTGACAACCAAAATTCAGTACCTATCATTTACAACAACCTAACAAATTTATTGATAAATAAAGAAATACAAAAAAAATATCTTGGGGGGACTAGACCAAAACCCAAGAAGTAGGATAAAACCTCATGAAGGAAAAGAGTGCAACAAGACCAAACTCAAAATAAAACAACTAACCATCATCTAAATATATAACTTTCTAAAGAAGTCATCTTTGATACACCTTGATATTAATACAATTTGAATTTCAACATTTAATTCGGATGAGGAGAAGGAAGAGCTGGAACGTAGTTGTCCTTATAGAGAAGAGGGTGGAAATTTCCATACCATATAGGAGGAGGAGGGGATGGAATGTTGTCCTTATAGGGAAGAGGGTTGGAATCTCCATTCGATGAGGTAATGTCAAAGTTGCTTTTTCCTTTAGTCTTTTTTGATGTACCACTGAATCTCCCTTAACCTATAAAAAATGATGAAAGGAAGTGAATTTTTTAAGGGGAGATAAATGAAAACAAAATATTTAATCTAACTGAAAAATAAAATAAAAAGACTTTTTTTTCCTAGTTTGATTACGAGGCTCCAAATCAAAACTTGAGTCAGTGAAAATAAACATTGTACTCTTATATTTGTTAGTCAATAATGTAATACTTCCTCAATCTAATCATCAATACTTTTTCACCTATTACTTGATCAAATGTGAATTCTTCGTAAATTTATTTTATATCACGGTGAAAAAAAAATAGAGATATTCTTGCATGAACTCTTCCCTAAAAATATTCTTACACCCAACCATTAAAAATATGACACATGTTATTAACTTTCAAAAAAATGTGATTTTAATTAAGGAAATGGAAACATAAATGGTGGTGGGTGGTTTTTGTTGGTTAAAGAAAGTGGAAAAAGGAGAGAGAAATATTAAAAATAATGAGAAAAAATTATGATATTAATTATTTTTATTATTTTAATGAGATGTTTGATTTTAATTGGTTGGGTGTAAGAATGATCTCTTAGATAAGAGTTCATGTAAGAATTTCTCAAAAAAATATATAGAAAATCCAATACATTTGTTAGTGTCAAGATACATTAACAAATTTTTTTAATTTCTTTTGACACAATTTTTTTTAATTTCTTCAAGTTTGTTATACTTTTCTTTTTAATCCAATTTAAGGAATAAGGTAGTAACACAAAAATTCTCAACCATAAAAGTAATGATAAAGGGAAATTAAAATCTATAATGAATATGTTAATAGAAGAAAAGGAATGAAAGTTTACCTAATAAAAGAATAAACGTATAACAAAATAAAATCAAAAGTAACGTGTTCTTCGACTAAAATATTTACTGATCCCTCTTTTTATGGAATTCTCATGCATTAAGACTCGCTCATTCACAACATGCTTACGTTTGTGTTACAATTTCTTAAATTACATAAAGAAAATTCTTCAAGGCTTTTTCAGAAAATTGACAAAGCACATTAGAAATAGCGCCAATAACAATTAGAAATAGAATGTGTACATACCTGTAGATCTTTTTGGAACAACAACTAGATGATGCTCTACTCCCTGCAGTTTGCAGACCATTGAGTATATACCAGTAGATGTGTTTGGAACAACAGCTGCACGCTGCTTTACTTCCTGAAGTTTGAGTATCAATGGCCAACAAAAGGTTACTCAATAAAGAACGACATAAAATGGAGGTTGATTTGTATAATTGGCAGCCCCTCACAACAAAGCAAACCCTTTCAAAAAAAGGCAAAGACTTCAATTTCCAATGAAATAAATACACAAATTTTCCCTCTTTTTTTTAATAGGGGCCAAAAATGCATGTATGAAAAAATTCTTCTATTCAAGGGATGTACCTGAGCAGTAGCAGCAGCAGCATTGGCAGTGGGAATGACATGAGATTTAGATAATGATCTTTTGTCAGGCTAGGATAATAAAAATAAAACAACACTGTTAGTTGAGGAATTGTTTGAGAAAGAAAACAATTAGTGTTTGTGAATAAATTGTAGTTCAACCTGGCTAAAAGCGTAGTAGATGGATCCAACGCCACAGATGAAAGTAAGAGCTACATTAAAAGGAACAGGATGAGGAATAACACAACGAAAGGCAATAAGAAAGAGAGAAATCGAGAAAAGCTACAAACCAGAAAAAAAATATATCGCCCCAATCCCAACTCAACTGGGGAGATATGGTTTCGTTTTCGATCAATGGCGGAGGTGGAGTTATCTGTTTATCTTTCTTCGGGAAAAGGAGCGATAGTAGGGTTACGAAGGGAGCTAATATGATATCTACCTCGGCTTCCACGATGCGGTTTAGCTCCGCTTGAGGGAGGCGAGAAAACTCGGCCTCAACGATGCCATATGCTTCGTCGTCGCTGAGTTCACGGACTTTGGGGAGGCAAAGGTAGATATCACAACTTTGGGGAGGCCAGAGATTTTGCTTGCGAAGTGTTCGCACAACGAGCGGGTCAAATTTGTTGTCAACCGAAGAAGGCATTCTATTCTGTATGTTATGTGTGCTACACTGTTTTCGTTTGGCATCCAAATCCAAATATTTATAACCTAATGTTGACTTTGGAGCTGTGCTATATAGCACGACTCCCTTTCCCATGAATTTGCACGACACGCTGCTACACACAATTTGCTCAATGAATAGACTTGAATATTAATACTAGTTTATCCATACTAAAAGTAAAACAATAAAGTAGATACTAAAACAAAAAATAAGCATCAATATTCTTTATTGCTATGGTCATTGTGATCATCTATACCACTACACTCTAAAAGAGTGTTTTCTTCGGTGGAATAAAGTATAAACCATTAGAGTTTATTTAAATATTAATTAATAGGATAGGATTGAGCTATAGTAGCATAACACTATCACAACTCACAAGAGATATTTTGTGATTTCTCATCAAATAAAAGAGAGAACAACGTTGTCGTGCAACATGCAAGAAAAATGCTGTCGTGCTCTATATCATTTTCCTTACTTTAATACAAGGGTTTGTTATAAGTTTACTAAATTTTATTTCCGTGAATAAAATATATATGAGAATTTGAAGGATCAGTAATCCTTTTTGATATATATAAATATAAATAATAAATATGGAAAAATGTAATATACTCCTATACGGGCCGGCCTGATAGGCTTTTTTATAAGCCTAAACCTGGCCTAATTAAATTAATAGGCGTTTTAAAAAGCTCAAGCTTGACCCATTTATTAAACGAGCTACACCAAACCGGGATTTTAATAGGCCGAGCCATAGGCCCTTGACGAGCAGCCTGGCCTGTTCCCACCCCTAACCAATATGAGAAAGTCGACATGGTAATTTTTTTTAAAACTCACGACTATTTTCTAATATCAACATTAACGTAGTTTTTCTTGTTAAAAAAACATTATGTAGTTTTTCTCTTAAATATTTTATTATTTTATATGCAAAAACATTGTTACGGTCGCTGCGGATTTTATGTGTCTATATATGTGAAAACAAATTTTTATGTACACATATGTGAAAGTGGATATGATTTTTTAAAAAAAACTCATGATTTTTTTAAAATTATTAACATCTTTTTTAAGAAAACTAATTTAAAAATATCATCATTAACATAGTGTTTCTACGAAATAACATTTTATTTTTTTATCCAAAACATCCTTAAATATATGCTTCGCACTCGTTAAGGATTTGTTGTGCTTATATATGTGGAAGCAATTCTTTATGTTCTGGTATAAGAAAGTCGATATGATAAATTTTGAAAACTCGTGACGATTTTCAAAATATCTACCTTCATGTTGTGTTTCAATTAAGTATTTTTTCATTTCATATGCAAAACACAATTAAATATTTTTACCGCACTCGTTACGGATTTTATGTATTTATATGTTAGTAATAGAAAATTTGTATGTATCGATATGATAAAGTTAAAGTGATAAAAAAATTAAAATCATGATTATTTTCAAAATATCAACATTAACTCATGGTTATTTTTTTAATTACTTAATAGAAAATTGACCATAAAACTCACTAAATTAGTGATATTAAGAGTTTAACCGAGACTGTTGTTGAAGATCCTAGTGATCTATTGTAGGTTGTTGGTATTTGGTAAAAACAAGTACCATTGAAAGTTTCTCTATTTGAATGGCGGCTCCTACTCAACCGAGTATCATCAAAAGACAACTTAATCATCAAAAAGATTCTCGTTGTGTTGGTGGGTGTGGTATGGAGGAAATAACGACAAGATGCCACGTGGCAGTCCCTGATTGGTGAATGTCACCTACCATTATTTCTTCAATGTCACTGAAGTGCCTCCCCATTCAAACTACTCATACCACTAGGCCAGTTATTAATTATTGCTACTTGTTGAAACCATTTAATATATATTACATAGAAGTTTGGCACCCCCCAACAAATTAAGTCAAGATCCACCACTGATTCTTGTCAATTGCAAAGGCGCTAATTGATTTTGAAAATGAGACAACAATTATGCAATACAAAGGTAAGTATTCCACTTATAACATTTGTCTGGAAGCTCGAGATGCAGCCGCAGAAAAAGCAAATTACAAGCTAGAGGTAAAGCCAAAGTCAAGGGAGAAGATGTGAGGTGAGTAAGAGAAGGTACCAACCAACCAATGAACCTTAGACACAAAATGACATTAAAGAAGTGATGCATGAGACACAACCCATATTTTCTATTGCTTTTCCAATTCAGTTTTGTTATTTCAATTTTTAAGACAATGATGACTTGAGTTCCTCCATTTTGGCAACACTACTTGATGTGCTGATGATATTCCTTGATGGGTTGATGATATTACTTTATTTATTAAAATTTTCAGTTTACGAATATACCTTTGTTTGATTGATCTGAATGCCAAAATAAAAATTTCCACTCTTGTGGAAATCTTTTTGAAAAGCACTACTCAGAAGTGCAAAAGAATAAAGAAGGAAAGATCACAAATTAGCTAGAACAATCTTCACCCGGATCATGAGAGGTCGGAACTTTGAGCCAAATATGATAATTCCACTGTTTATTTTTATTTCTACTATCTACTTTTTCTTTCTCGAGGAATGATTTCATTCATGTGTTCGTTTCCTAAATTTGTGGCCATTCTTTACATGCTTATCGGTTGTACATAAACACATTTCATTGTGCGACGTACAAATAATCTAAGAAAATCGCAACATAAGATAACATCACCAACTTTTTTCCTCTAAACTAACAAAGTCTTATTTTCAATAAACAACTATATTTATACCTTTTTTTTTATATATGAAAAGACTTAAAAGTAAACAACTTACATCCAACTAAGAGTCTAATCATTAAAAGTTCTAATGTTTTTTGAATTTATGCACAACTTGCTAGAATAAATTAACAAAGAGAAGTATTACATCCAACTAAGAGTCTAATCATTAAAAGTTCTAATGTTTTTGTGAATTTATGCACAACTTGCTAGAATAAATTAACAAAGAGAACTATTTTACAAATATATTGAACTTGTGTTGAATTCATGCTTTATTAATTAAAGAAAAGATAAAAAAACATAAAAAATATAATGTATCATTAATTAATTTTAAATTATAAAATTAACTTTTAATATTAGATAAATTATAGGGAATTTATTTGCATTTATTCTCATTAATTAAACATGACTCTTGGAGTCATACATTTCAATAATAAACAACATCATCAACTACATGAAACCACCAATATATCGTGTAAAATATACATATCTATCCATTCTCTATATATTGAATATGACTCGTGAACTTCTTGCATTTCAATCAGAAACAACACCACCAAATACATGCATGAACAAACAATATATCATGCAAATAAAATATAGATCCCTTGCACTCATGTATTCGATATGACTCTTTGAGTCATGCAAGTCGTGTGAGAATAAATATTATATATGTTAAAAGTATAAAAGTGATTTTAAATTTTAACTCATATTATATTCATGTATTATGTATCTATTTTCTATTAAATAACTAATATTTTTTAGGGTTACATATGTTTTTTAGTCACTATAAAATAACGAGTTTTCAAGTTTACTCCTAAAAAAATTTAATGGTAATTTTAGTCCTCCAAAATATTGTAGTTTGTGAGAATCCTCCCTATTTTGAAAAAACTTTCCAAAAAATGAATACTTTTGGTCCTCTAAAATAGTCCTGTAAAATGAATATGGACCAAAAGTGAATAAATTTGTTGTAGGGACTAAACATGAAAGTTTGTAATTTTATAGGGACTAAAAACATATTTAACCCTTTTTCATAAATAATCATCTAAAATTTTGTAGTGTTGTATTATTTTATGTATAAATTATAAATTGTATCATTTAATACTTTAAAATTAGACGAAAAACATCAACAACATTAATTATTATTTGATCTCTCATTTTTTTTTTGGACATTTAGAAGAAGCAAGTTTTCAATAGTAAGGGAATACTTGTTTATAATGAAGTCACATGACAACAGAATAATAGATAAACCAACCAAAATCCATAAACACCATCAACACCACTAGTCCCACAATATAAAAAAGCTTAGAAAAATGATCATAGCGCCTTAAATGGAAACAACAAAACAAATAGGTAGAAATATAAGTTAGTTCTTCCCACCAGCACAAACCTGCTCCTCACCCATAGCAGACATAACATAATAGACACAACAAGGTCCTTTCCCTTTCCCTTGGCGTCCTTCCCCTTGGCAAATCCATCCTTGATGTGAGCGAGCACACTTTCATCAATGAGAAGTTTGAAGTCACCTTTGGTGTTGTTTGGTGTTGCCATTTTCAGTAAACAGACTCACAAATCCATCTTCAGAGATATCAATGAGTTGGTAAACGATTCACATGAGAAACATCATAGTTATGGGAAGAAGGCACAATATATAAAGCTTCAAAGTGAAGATATCAATCGCAATAAAAACGACACTTAGCATGATTGTGCTTCTCAGTCTTCGAAGTCGAAACTTCAAAGATTTACAACAACTATATATCCGTTCTTACGGATGGTACCAGGTTGTTGATTAAAGGTTTTGGAGGCACCAACATCGGCCTTGGATTCAAATTAGCGCTCTTCGTCAGACACCATTTTGGGTTGAAGAATAGTTGTGTCGGTGACGAAGAGCGATACGAATATACGAACAGAAATTTGTTTCAGAATTTTTTAATTGAAAAAAATAATATTCCATAACTCATTTGTTAATCTATTCTTTTATATTTTCTTCTTTTTTCATCTTTTTGCTAGGGATGGAAATGGGTAGGGTACTATAGTGCAACCCTCATACCCTACTCATATCCGTGTGAGTATAAAAACATTGTGTCATTGTGTTTCCCATACATTAACCATACTTACTACCAGTATTTTAACTAAAATAAACTGATAAATAACAAAATATGATATCCTTTTAACGCAATTAAAAAGTTTTGAAATTTCATTTTAAAAAAGTTCTGAAATTGGAAAATAAGATATTTAATTTATCCAAAACATTTTAAACAAGTAAATATCATAATAGACTTTCAAATAATAAATTTACAAACTTGCAGGTCATAATTTTTCCAAAATTATTTAAAAATTATATGGCATATTAATTTTTTTCCAAAGATTTGAAAATAATGATTATAAAAAGTTAAAAGAGTTTGTTCAAATTGTTATACATAGATTTTTCAATTTAAATGTTATTAACCTACCTAAAATGTATATGTTTGTTGACATCTTGATATTGTGTTTGCCAATATAAACAAACATTGTTATTAAAAATGTGTGATAATTTAGTGGTGATGTATTTTATTAAATGTATGACCATCATGTATTTGTTGAGTAGTAAGAGGTTTAGTGAGCGGGTCAGTAACATTGTTAAGTGTCATGCTTTTGATTACTCCCTCTAGGTATTTTAGGAGATTGTTCTTAACGACCTTATTTTCATGCCATGTCTACTTCTTTAAGTTGCCGCTATCAACTGGGTTGTACATATGCTGGTATGAAGACTGACATATTCTTGTTTCTCTAATTACTTATCGCTGCTTGCGTTCTCTAAGATGGGAGCTACTGGAAAGAATTGAATTGCATTTTAAAATAAAGTAATGTGTATGTGTAATGTATATAGATTTGAATGCGGAAAAATATTGAGAACGTAGAGGAGAAAAAGGAATGACACTTTCTCTAAATCGTTGGAAATTTATTTAAATTATTTAAATGTAATACCGATAAATAAGAGAGTGAATATCTCCTTTATGCAATTAATATGCCGGACAAAATCAATTTAAAGATTGCAGACATATGAAATTTTGTCTCCGGTCTCTTTCATTCTCTATCTCCTTTGTAGTTCCATTGTCAGCTTGTTTCACCATTGTAGTAAACCCTAAAAGAAGATTTGTATTTCCAAACATAGTTCCGCTTAGTTCCACATTTTCTTATTAAGAAGTAACAATGAACACACATTTTACGAAGTTAAAACAAAAAATATTTTCATAAAGTAAATAAGCCCTTAATATTTAATTCATGAGACTCGAAGAGATCCTAATTTTAGTAGAAGAACTTTGGAAGCGGGACTCGTTTTTCTATTATAAATTAAGCACTATATAGGATGTATCTAAAAATGAATAAAGTATAATTGAATTATTATCCGATCGTATATCATGATATTCTTTAAAAAAATGTATATGTGTGTGTTTGTGGCGCACACATATTTCTCCAAAACCTTGCAAAATGGGAAAGACTTTGGAAAAATAGAAGGATGGAGTGGAAGGAATTGAAGACTTTGTGAGAGAAAGATTTTATTTTGGAAGTCTTTGGTATCTTTTTCGGAATTGACTTGGTATTTCATCGGTTGAGTTGTATTCTTTAGGAGATAATATTGTGCAGTTTGATCAAACAGGTAGACAATCGAATACCTTTTAGCCCTTGTTGCAATAACTTTGGTAGAACAATCAAACTTTAAATTATTCAATGAGCTGCTTCTTTCGAACATCATCGGAAACCAACACCAACCACACGATCTGAAGAGACTTCAGCTCGCTAGTTTTTAAAAACAGCCAACGTCGATGGCGGCGGACTGCCCAACCACCGCTAAGACAAGGAGAACTGCCAAGGAGGTTTAAGAAAACGTAGAAAACAACAACGGTGGTGACTCCGGTGGTTGCTAACCAGGGCCGTTCCAACGAATTTGGAGGCTCGGTGCCGGAAGTAAAATGAGGCTCATTCATACAATGTGTTTTGGAAAGGGGAAAACGCTAATTTTTTTTTGAAACTGCATATATTTCAAGTGCCAAGCACCAGGAGTGCACTAAATGGCAAACTGTTACAACAGATAAAATAAGGTGCCCAGCCTACTATACCAAAGCAAACAACGGCAAAGGACACAGCAGAAAAAAAGGCCAGCAACAGGAAAGAAACCAAAAAGCCATACACCAAAAGAAAAATAAACAAAATCCCTCCCAAAATACCGAAACAGCAACAGCAAAGCATGCTACAACAGCATAGGAACTGGTATGTTAGTGGGGGGTACTAGGCTGTAAATATTTTTTGGAGGCCCATACCTTGGGGAGGCCTGGTGCTATAGCGCTGCTTGCACCCCCCAGGGTCCGGCCCTGTTGCTAACATAGCCCCGAGAGGGACCGTGGAGGTGGTGACGCTGTGAATAAATCGCCGATCGCACCACCAGAACCCACATCTACATGGCGCTAGCAGTGTTTGGATTGTGAGGGAAAGTAAAGATTAAAGGAAGTTGTGGTAGGTTAGAAGTGAAGATGAAGGAGAAGAGAGAAAGGAAGCGGCGACCGTAGGTCTCAGATCAATCCTTCCAAAATTCTTTTTTTCTAAGGAACAACAATGATTATTATAGAAAAATTATTTAAGGGTATAATTGAGATAATAAAAAAGTAAGTATAAAATAATTATATAGTGTGTTACACTTTTTAAGCTCGCAGAATGGAACGAGACATACCTATTCAATAATTTTCCTTCCTCCGCTTAGTGGTGGACTGATGACGAGTTGGCGTGCCAGTCCATAAAACAATCTTTTTTTTTTTTTGACAATTTTATTGTTATAAGAAAAATATGTTGTGATTAAAAAAAAAATTGATAGCAAATAATTTGTGCTAAAAACAATCTTATAAGATAAATTTGGGTTACGATTAGTTATTGGATCGCTCCACGTTAAAATTTGCATGATCCATTAAACAAAAAAAAATTAAAAAATAGCAAGTTGACGAATGCATCGATCTTAGGTTAAATTCCCTTAAAAAAAATCTGAGTTGTAAATTTTAAATATTTGACATCGATCTTAGGTTAAATTCCCTTAAAAAAAATCTGAGTTGTAAATTTTAAATATTTGACAGCTTAAACAAATTAGTAAATGATCCGTCCTTTTGCACGATTAGCGTAACATTGCGGTAATTATATTAAAAACAATTACATTGTTAATATTCTCAAATGTTTAAAAATATTGTCCTAGTGAGTTTAGCTCAGTTGATATGGACAATGCATAATATATGTTTGGTCTGTGGTTCAAACCCCGGCCACCACCAAAAATAATATTCTCAAATGTTTAAAAATATTGTCCTAGTGAGTTTAGCTCAGTTGATATGGACAATGCATAATATATGTTTGGTCTGTGGTTCAAACCCCGGCCACCACCAAAAAAAATGTTTAAAGATATTATCGAATTTCATTTGATATTTATAAAATATTTATTTGACAATATTTTTTTTTTGAAGGAAAAACATTTGACAATATTAACAATGTAAAAATATTAAATGATATTTCTATTAAATATTTTTCTCTTATATATGCAAAAATACATTAGATATTGGGACTGTGCCCATTGCTGATTTTATTTGCTTATATATGAGAAAACAAATTTTGATTTACTAAAATGAGAAAGTCGACATGATAAATTTTTTAAAACTCATGACTATTTTCTAATATCAACATTAATGTAGTTTTTCTTTTAAATATTGTGTTATCTTATCAACATTAATGTAGTTTTTCTTTTAAATATTGTGTTATCTTATATGCAAAACATTGTCCTTGTGAGCTTAGCTCACTTGGTATGGACAATGCATAATATATGCACGGTTCGGTGTTCAAACCCCGACCACCACCAAAAAAACAAATATGCAAACATTGTTAAGGTCGTTGCGGATTTTATGTGTCCATATATGTGAAATCAAATTTTTATGTACATATATGAGAAAGTCGATATGAATTCTTTTAAAAACTCATGATTTATTTAAAAATATTAACATCTTTTTTTAAGAAAACTTTTTTAAAAATATCATCACTAACATAGTGTTTCTACGAAATAACATTTGATTTTTTTATCTAAAACATCTTTATATATTTGCATCGCACTCGCTAAGGATTTGATGTGCTTATATCTGGGGAAACAAATCTTTATATCCTGATATGAGAAAGTCGGTATGATAAATTTTGAAAACTTGTGACGATTTTCAAAATATCAACCTTCATGTAGTGTTTCAATTAAGTATTTTTTTATTTCATATGCAAAAACACAATTAAATATTTTCACCGCACTTGTTACGGATTTTACGTACTTATATGTTAGTAATAGAAAATTTGTATGTACCGATATGAGAAAGTTGAAGCGGTAAAAAATTTCAAACTCATGATTATTTTCAAAATATCAACAATAACGTAGTGTTTCTATTAAGTTTGTTTTTATTTTTAAATTTCATATGTAAATCATCAAGATTAAGAGATTATAATATATGAGAATAAACTGTTTTTATATGTTTATGACATAAGAGAATGGGATAAACTATTTTCCTATATTTATGGTGTAACATAATGTTTTTCTTTTTACTTAATAGAAAATTGACCATAAAACTCACTAAATTAGTGATATTAATTAAGAGTTTATCAGAGACTGTTGTTGATGATCTTGGTGATCTATAGTTGGTTGTTGGTATTTGGTATAAACAAACAAGTACCATTGAAAGTTTCTCTATTTGTATGTCGTCTCCTACGCAACCGAGTATCAACAAAAGACAACTTAATGAACAAAAGATTCTAGTTGTTGTGTTGGTGGGTGTGGTATGGAACAAAAGATTATTGGGCTTGTTGAAGTTGCTCCCCAATTGGTTATGTTTCCACATTTGGAATATTATAAGAGTTTGGAAATTTCTATTCAATAAGGTAATGTCAAAGTTGCTTCCGGTTTTCTTCTTTTTTGATAAAGCACTTTGGTGAAGGAAATGCTCTTGAGCTTTGACTAGCAACTTGAATTGAAGTTTTTCTACCAATATATTTTGAAATCTCTTTCAAATTACTCTTGCCAAACTTCTCGAGCACCTCTAGAAACAACTTATAAATAAATTTTAAAGGCAAATATGTGAAAGACAAAACGATCAATCTATCATTCCTCAACAAGAAAAAAAAAACTATCTATCTAAAAAGGAAATAAGAATTGACTTATCCTCTAATAACAGGAGGCCTCAAATCAAAACTTGAGTGAACGAAAACATTATATAAATTTGTTAGTCAATAAGATAATACTTTCAATCTTTTCACCTTAATTAGTTAATTAGATGGTTACAAATCTTTGCGAAAAAATCCTGATGACCAGAACTAGTTTCCTTTCGTCTAATTTGTTATACCCTTCTTTTTAGTCCAATAGAAGGAATAAAGTAAACAGTATTTTTTCTTGGTAGAAAATATAAGAATAGAAGGAATAAGTAAACATTTGATAAAAAAAAAAAAGGAATAAGTAAACATTATTATTTTTTGGTAGAAAATAAAAGAAAATAGTACATTTTCGATTTATGTAGGGAAAATCTATTAACGAAGAAAATTTAAAAAAATGATAAATTATATATTTAACCCCTTATGTTCATTTTAGATTTTATAGTGGTCTCTGTTACATCTGTCTAAAACGTCCACGGGTTGACGATATACGTATGATAATTTAAAAAAATACTCCCTCCGTTCCTTTTTAAGTGTCTTTTTATAAAATTAACACTAAAATAGCAAAGTGTATTTTTGCACATTTTCTTCCTATTATACCCGCATTTTAATCCACCAATAGATTCCTATTTTTTTGCACACACTTTATATTTCCAATAAATTTAATATGTTATCTCTCTCGTAACAAACAATGTTTGTTATTATCTTTTTCTCTAACAAATTCTTATTTTTGTACGCACTCTTTATAACAAACAATTGGCAGTTTTCTAAATATTATGCACATTATTTTGATTATTTTAAGTCAATATAAAAATTATATTCATGAAACTTCTTCTTCTTCATCTTCATTGTCATCTTGTTCTTGTTCTTGTATCTTGTCAAACGAGTCTTCAAATATTGCTCCCTCTTCACCTTTCATAAGCAATTCCAACGAGTCTTCCACTTTTCCTTCTATTTGAACATTCATGGAGTCTTTTATTTTTCTTCTCTCAAATATGTTCTTTTACAAAGCACTTGAGATTTTTAACGATTGCTACTCATCTAATTTATATAATTTTAACTCTTCTTGGAACCATTGTTTGTAACAAAGTTTTATTTAAATTTGAGGACAACAAGAAACAAACTTTGTTTTAAAAAAACATTGTTTAAAAAAAATTGTTCCAAATAGATAGCATTAATTAGTTTTATTGAAGAAAATAAGAGTAATTGACAAAGGGTATAATTGACAAATCATACCCTTAAAATACCAAAAAGACAGTTAAATAGGAACAAAAAATTCATCCTAAAAAGACACTTAAAAAGGAACAGAGGGATTAAAAATTAGTAAATAAGAATTAAATATTAGAAAATAGAATATTGGGGTTAATCTTGTTAAAAAAAAGAATATTGGGGTTAATTTTGCCTAGGGTTTTTAAGCTTGAAATTGTGATTAAGATTTTCGTCACCCAGATGGTCGGCTTTTTCATCAGCCGTACTTGGATGTTTTAGAAGGAATTATTTTTACGTCGGTACACATAAAAGTTTTAATCTAGGAGACTAAACCTTATTTTTGTCCTACAATAAACGTAAATTGGATAATACGCAATTTAGCCATTAAAAAAACAATCATAAAATTTCAACAAAATATATGTAATGTTCTTTAAATAAAACATTTAATGCTCTTAATTTTTATGGAATTTACATCATGCAAGATAAACTCTTTGACGTACATGAAAAAAAAGTCAAAAAATTAAATAAAATCAATTGTACTTGATTAATTTCTCAAATATTAGTTAGAGAGAGGAGTGGTGAGAGAGTTCAGAGAGAAGAGTGACCGCGGTGCAACTAGGGCAAGCTTAGTGCCACCGCGCCGGAGCAATCCACCGGATGAGAGAAACATTGGGGGGGGGGGGGGGGGGGGGGGGAACGGGGTCCAGCTAGGGAGACAGAAATTGGGGGGGATGGGGGAAATTGGTCTGTGGTTAGGTCAAGGAAGAGGAAAGCGACGCAACCGGAAGATGGAAGACGGGGCAGGTCAAGGGTTTCAGAGCGATTCGACGATGAGGGGAAGGGACTGCAGGCTCCAAAGGAATGGCAACTGACGATCACTTTTTTGGCATTGGAGGGAAACGGCAATCACAGGCAGATGGTGACGTGATGAATGGCATGATGGGCAGTGCTAGTGCGGCAGCAGGTTCTACACATCAGGGAACAACTAATTCTTCTATTGGCAACAAGGTATCTTATTATTTCACTAATATCCCAGAGTGCTTACCTATTTTTCTTCTGAGACAACAATTTGAGGTGTGTGGAGTTCTAACTGATGTTTTCGTTGCCCGACAACGGAACGCAAGAGGACAAGTATATGGTTTTGTAAGATTTTCAAACGTTAAGAATGCAAATAAACTATCAAAAGCTTTGAACAATGTCTGGTTTGGTCATCTTAGGGTTTGGGCTAGAGAAGCTAGGTTCGATAGGTTCGCAGTGAATGATAAGAAACCGTTGGTTATGTCTAAACCTGTTAGGAATAAGGTTGAGGGTGTAGTAGAGGAGAAGGAGTTGGTTCGGGCTAATGGGGAGGGAGAAAAAAGTGTGAGGATGGGTGAGGAAGTAGTTGCGGTTGTAGGAAAGGGAAGAAGCGAGGAGGGAGAAAAAAATGTGAGAGTGGGACAAGTGGAGGTGGATGTAAATGGTGAGGGAGCAAACTTGAAAGGAAATACGAAGAAGATGGAGGAGGGTTTATCACCGATTTTGCAGAAGGTGGAAGAGTGGAGGCCGAATGTGGGGAAAAAACCGGACACAATCGTCTTGAATATTGATGATGAGGGACGGAACTAGGGTGTCTGAGGAGGAATTATTTCAGCTACAAAAACCTACTAAGCTTGCTTTCAAGGATAGTCACGGTTTACTTGAGTACAGGTCAGATCCAGATGATAAGGAATGGGCAAACTCTGGTATTGTTGCGATGGTAGTAACGGGGGAAACAACTTTATCAATACAGCAACGTGTTGAGGACGCAGGTTTTATTCATGTTGAAGTAATTCCGATGGGTGGTGACAGACTTTTTCTTCGTTGCCGTAATAATGATGATATCTGGAAAATATTTAATGAAGCAATAGATTTTTTTAGTATGTTTCTTTCTGATGTGCATAAATGGTCGCCAAAAGATTTATGTTATGAACGTGGTGCTTGGTTACGAGTATACGGAACGCCGATTCATGCGTGGAACACAAATTTTTTCAAACTTTGTGTTTCTCATTGCGGGAAGTTTGTTCGGACTGATGAATGTACGTCGGATAGAGGGAGAATTGATTTTGCTCGTGTTCTGATTACTGCTACTTCTTTGGAGGTGTTGAATACTACGACGGTAGTTTTGGTTGATGGCTGTCAAGTTTTTATTAAATTGATGGAAGAATGGGGGTGTAACCTTGGTGAGGATGCTTTTTTAACGGAGGAAGTTATGGATTTTTCACATAAAGATGATGGTTCCAAACAATTTGTTGAACACGGATTAGATACTACAGGAGGGGATGTCGAAGTCCTACTAGATGACATACAAAGGGATTGGAATGAACATGATGCTCCTCACAAAGATATCATTGCAGCCACTAATGATTTATCACAACAACATGACAACACAAATATGAAGGAAAAGGCTACGGATGACATGCAAAGGGATTGGAATGAACATGATGCTCCTCACAAAGATATCATTGCAGCCACTAATGATTTATCACAGCAACATGGCAACACAAATGTGAAGGAAAAGGCTACGGCAATTGTGCATTCAAATGATAATTCATCACAGCTTAACTTATTGGCACAGGTATCTATTCAACCGGTTCATGGCTCTTCTACGCAGGCTTGTAGTATTCCAAAAAATAACTCATCTGCTGTTAATAAGAAAAAGAAAGTTGGTGGTTTTGGACATTCCTTACGAAACTTGAAAAGAGTAGCTCGGATGCCCGCAAAAGATAGAAATGATATTTTAAAAATTTTGAAAAAGCATGCAAGGGACCAGCGAGCTAGATTTTTATCTCATTCAAAGAAATCACATGGTGTTGCAAGATCTCATGGTTCTAAAACAATTTCCGATACCTTTATTTCTTCAGTTAATAAAGATTGGGAGAATTGGGTGTCATTACAGGGTAATAATAAGGCTATTGCTGAGGATGTGCGTGATATAGGGGATTGATTGGTGTGAAGTATAAAGGGGATGACAAGACTAGTTTTAATGTCTTGTCAAAGGAGGGTAGGCGAGAACTTAGAGCGGAGGTTGGAAGGATTTTGTCAAAAGGGGAGTCAGGTGGTAGTGTCGTAGCTTGTTGAATGTTGGCGGGTGGTGGGTGTGTATTGGGGTGTTGGTTGGTCAATATGAAGATTATTTCTTATAATGTGAGGGGGTTAGGCGGTTTTGAGAAGCGTAGTGAGATTCGGAAGATGGTACTTGAAAAAAAGCTTTTTGTTTTATGTATTCAAGAATCCAAGTTGTCTGTCGTAGATGATGCGTTCGTAAAGTCTATATGGGGGGCACATCAACGGGTTATTCTTTTCAACCGTCGGTGGGAGCTTCTGGTGGGCTTCTAACGGTGTGGGATCATAATTCTGTTGATGTGTGGTCTACTACTAGTTTTGCTCATGTTTTGGTGATTCGTGGTCGAGTTATTCAGACAGGTCAGGACTTTGTTATAGCTAATGTCTATGCTCCTTGTGATACACCGGGGAAACAATTGTTGTGGGATAGACTGCTGAGTTTTATTCAGAACAATGGTCAAGCTAATATTTGCCTTTGTGGCGACTTCAACTCGGTTAGGTCGATGGAAGAAAGGAAGGGTAGAGGTTCTAGTTTCAGACAACATGATACAGATATTTTTAACAGATTTATAGATGAAGGTTTGTTGGTGGATTTGCCAATTTGTGGGAGATTATTCACTTGGTATCGGGATGACGGGCTTTCCATGAGTCGGCTCGATAGGTATTTGTTATCTGTGAACTGGTGTGCTGTCTGGCCGAATTGCATTCAAGTGGCTAACCAACGGGGGCTCTCCGACCATGTCCCTTTGGTGCTGTCAGTAGATGTCGACAATTGGGGACCAAGACCTCTTCGTATGCTAAAATGTTGGGCAGATTTTCCTGGCTATTCTCAGTTTGTTCGGGATAAATGGGGTTCTTTCACCATTGAAAGATGGGGCGGTTTTGTCTTGAAAGAAAAATTGAAACTCATTAAAAGTAATCTAAAAGAGTGGCACCAACGACATTCGCAGAATTTGGAAGGAAAATGCAATAAGGTAAAGGAACGGATGTCGTTCCTTGATACTAAAGGGGAGACGTCCGCCCTTTTGGAGGAGGAGTTGTCTGTGCTTCATGATCTTTCTGTGTCGTTGCATTCCTTGTCACGGACGCAGACTAGCATGTGTTGGCAACAGGCGAGATTGAAATGGCTAAAAGAAGGTGATGCTAATACAAAATTCTTTAATGGAGTTATGTCATCTAGGAGGCGCCACAACGCTATTCAGATGTTACAGGTGAACGGTGTTCAAGTTGAGGTGGTTCCACATATCCGTGAGACTGTTTTCCGACACTTCTCCTCCCATTATAAAGCTTCGGTTGTGGTTTGGCCGGGGGTGGAGGACTTAAGCTTTCGCAGGTTGTCTATGGGGGAGTCAGGCAGTTTTATTCGTCCTTTTACGTTGGAAGAGGTTAAGCAAGCGATTTGGGATTGTGATAGTTACAAGAGTCCAGGGCCGGATGGCATCACTTTTGGTTTTATTAAACAATTTTGGCAGGAGTTGAAGGATGATTTCATGCATTTTGTGATAGAATTCCATCGAAATGGAAGATTAACAAAGGGTGTGAATGCAACTTGTATTGCTCTCATTCCAAAGATCGATAGTCCTCAGCGGTTAAATGACTTCAGACCTATTTCTTTGGTGGGGTGTATGTATAAGGTACTCGCGAAGATTCTTGCGAATAGACTACGTGCGGTTATAGGAAGTGTGGTCTCAGACTCCCAGTCAGCTTTTGTTAAGGGTAAACAGATATTGGATGGTACTTTGGTGGCCAATGAGGCGGTAGATGAGGCGCGTCGTCTGAATAAGGAAATGTTGCTCTTTAAGGTTGATTTCGAAAAGGCTTATGATTCAGTTGATTTAAATTATCTGGATACGGTCATGCATAAGATGAATTTCCCAACTCTTTGGCGTAAGTGGATGTCTGAATGTATTGGAACGGCTACGGCTTCGGTGTTGGTAAATGGATGTCCTACGGATGAATTCCCTATGGAGAGAGGACTTGGTCAAGGTGATCCTCTGTCTCTGTTTCTTTTTCTGTTGGCGGCTGAAGGTTTCAATGTTCTCATGATGTCAATTATAGAGGCCGGGTTGTTTTATGGTTATTTTGTGGGACTCGACAGTGCACTGTGTCTCTCCCACCTTCAATTCGATGATGACACACTGATCATAGGTGAGAAGTGTTGGTCCAATGTGCGTTCCATACGGGCTGTGTTGATGATTTTTGAACAGGTGTCTGGTTTGAAAGTGAATTTCAATAAAAGCCTTCTGACAGGTGTCAATGTTTCAGATTCTTGGTTATATGAGGCCGCATTGGTGTTGAATTTCCGTGTGGGAAATTTCCCTTTTGTGTATTTGGGGCTGCCTATAGAAGGGGATCCTCGGAAGTTAGACTTTTGGAAACCGATTGTGAACTCTATTATTTCTAGATTATCGAGTTGGAAAAGTAAATTTCTCTCGTTTGGTGGTCGTCTGATCCTTCTGAAATTTATCCTGTCATCTCTTCCGGTGTACTTTCTTTCTTTCTTCAAGGCCCCCGCAGGTATAATTTCTTCTATCGAATCTTTAATTAAAAAAAAAATTTGGGGGGTGTTGAGGATTTTAGGAAAATTTCATGGGTGGATTGGGACTCTGTTTGTTTCCCGAGGGATGAGGGTGGACTAGGAGTGAGGAGGTTGAGGGAGTTTAATGTTTCTTTATTAGGGAAGTGGTGTTGGCGTATGTTGGTTGATAAGGAGGGTTTATGGTATCGAGTCCTAAAGGCTAGGTACGGGGAAGTTGGAGGGTGGTTGAAGGAGGGTGGGAAAGATAGCTCTTTGTGGTGGCGGATGATTTCTAGTATTCGCCGTGGTGTGGGGGTGTGAGAGGGGAGTTGGTTTGATGATCATGTGCGTGGGGTTGTAGGTGGAGGAGGTAGCACATTCTTTTGGTCAGATAATTGGTTGGGGGGTGTGCCTTTACGGGTGCAATTTCTTCGCCTCTTCGATTTGGCGGTTAATAAATTGGTGATAGTGCAGGAGATGGAGAGTAAGGGGTGGGGCAACGGTGGTGGTGCCTGGGAGTGGCGTAGGCATCTCTAGCGTGGGAGGAGGAGACAATGTTGGAGTGTGCATCTCTATTGCATAACGTTGTTTTGCAGGAACATATTCTTGACAGGTGGCAGTGGATTCTTGACCCCATTAATGGTTATTTCGTTAAGGGGGCTTATACCTATCTCACAACATCCAGTATTCCTTCCGCGAGTGGTATGTTTGACGATTTGTGGAATAAGCAAGTTCCGCTTAAGGTCTCTGTATTTGTTTGGCGACTTCTTCGCAATCGACTCCCAACTAAGGACAACCTTATTCGTAGGCGTATCATTCCCATCAACGACACTTCTTGCATAGGAGGGTGCGGTTCTTCCGAGACCACTGATCATCTCCTCTTTCGTTGTGATCACTTCGGTATGGTGTGGCATCATATTTATCAGTGGCTAGGCATTTCATTTATTGTCCCAGCATCCGTTTGCGATCATCTCCATCAGTTTGGTCATTTGGCGGGGCTACCGCGATCTACACACTCTTTTCTGACGGTAATATGGATGGTTATTGTCTGGGTTATTTGGAAGGAAAGAAACAACAGGATTTTTAATCAGAAGATTTACACTTTGGATCATTTAGTAGACAACATAAAATTTATGTCTTATGTTTGTTGTCTTTCTTCAGGTGTGCTATTGTATGGCATCAGAATTCTGACTGTATTTTTTGGTGGGTGGTTCTCTTTTGCACGCCTTGTGCGAGATGAACCACTCTGTGTTATATTATATTCCATTTTGGCTTGTTCAAAATAAAAAGTATAAATACCTGTGTTTTTCTTCATCGCAATGATATTGGTACTCATAATGCAAGGCACAAAATACAACAAAATCCAACCGTTAGAAAATATATGGAGTTTCTTGAGATGCTTGGTGAAGGAGGTTTCGGTAGAGTTTTGTGTTGTCGTGACGTCGAAGCTAATTGAATCGTGGCTGTCAAACAAATCTCTACTGTTGATAGTCAATAACCATTCAAGATCAAAAATTTGTTTGACAGTCACGATTCGATTAGCTTTGTCGATTTCAAAGTCTCAAAAGTTTTTCTGCATTTGCAATGATATCAGTGAGACGTATGTTTAACCCCAAACTTCCTTTTATAGGCTTTCTACACTTATTGGGCAATTAAACAACTAAAGCTTATCTAAAAATTGAAACAGTTACCAACTAATCAAACTTGTTGGGCAAGTAAGTCATATTTTACTATTTTTTCAAAACCAATATTTTATTTAGCATATATATCTCAACAAACTTCATATATTACTTTGATCTTATCCACTTAATAATATCAATTATTTTATGTAGCATAGATATCTCAACAAACTATTCATGATATTTTAAAATTTTCTAATTCAATATTTTGAATTTTTCTCATAATATTTTAACATACTTTTTTCAATATAACATTAATGATTAAAATATTGAAATAATTGTTTTCTAAGAGAACATTAAAATAGTTGTTATTCAATTTTTTTTTTTTGACAAGTTGTTATTCAATATTATAAACGGATAGATTATACATAGTTAAAATATTACAAATAATAAATATCTCACTAATGAAAAAGATAGCGTTAATGAGTCTCGTGTTTTTTATATATCATCGAAAATATTTGTATTTTTATATAAACTATTGAAAAGAAGGCCACTCACGTGCCCTTCTTTCCGCTCTTTTTATTGCGCTAATGTTTAAAAATTATGGACGGTGTTTTTTTATGAAATTTTAATTTTGATTAAAAGCAAAAATATAAATGGTTTTTGCTTTCAAATTATTACAAATAAAACTAACCATGATTATTTATTTCAATTTTTTTTAATAATGATTATTTTTATTTCAATGAAACCAACAATATAATCTAAATTCTTATTTTTTTAATGACACCAACAAGGAACATAGCGACTATCCAGAAAAAGCTCTCTCTGATAGAAAAAACCAATGCCACCCCTTCCCTTGAAACTAACCCGCGTCTCCCCTTCTCTATCTTCCAACGCCTCCTTCTTCTCAGATGTAGCCACGACATTAGGTGGTGAAATGTTTGGTGGTAGCCGCCCGCACCACCTTCCACCAGATCTACCGGAGGCCGTGTTGTCGGTCGGGAATGTCTGGTGGGGTTGCAGGTTGCAGCTCGTCGGTTGCTCCCATGTCACCGACTGAGACTGCTTCAAGTGGCCGCCAGCGAGCTTCTTTGCTCTGTCGCGCGGACCACTCTGGTTCTCTTACAATCTGCGGTTCCTCAACCCAGATCTGTAGTTTCTGGAACGTTTTCCTCGCGGTGGTGGTGGGTTGTCGCCACTCCACTGTTATGAGTCTGGTTACGTTTTTCAAGGTTGTGTAGACTTGGAACAGAACAAGATAACTTATTATTGCAAGGTACGATCTGTTCAGCTTATGATGGGCGCACCATCCGCTACCTCTTGGAAAAGGATGGGTTTGTTTATTCAATCCCATCTCAGACTGTTGGTTTGGTTTTATAACTAATCCAAATGTGCTTCGATGTATTGGACACATTCATTTTGTATTGTTAGCTCGAAAGAGCGTGGCCTAGGCACCCGTTGAGACTTACTGTTGTCGAGGTTCGTCGCGGTGAGTAGTGGACTGATGGAGCTGCAACCGTGTTGGCAGGCAGATTCAATGTCCAGTTTCAAAGCTTGGGATCAGTTTTAATGATATATTTCTTGCTTGGGGGCTTTTGGTTCTTGAATTTATCTGTGTTGGCGGTTGATTCATTCATCATTCTTAGTTTATCCCAACCATCTTGATGATTGATATAGGACTGTTCAGACTCGAAAGAGTCGCAATGCTTGCTGTCGTTATTTCAGGGAGTTGATGGTATGTGATCCGATTCGTCTTGACGATCGTTTCATTCACCAACTTTAGACCCGCGCTTTATTGTTAGACTTTTTTAGGGTTGGATCCAGTTTGTGGATCTTTTTTATTTTTTTGTTTCGATTTTTCCCGTTAGGGTTGTTAACTGTGTCAGGTTTTATGTCCCCCAGTTTTTATGTAATTTTCCCCCTTTTTAATAATATATATGAGCAATTGACAACAAATAAGAATATGGTTCTAACTTAGTTGGAAACTATTTTTTTTATGTCATTTTACTCTTGGCCTAAAAAAAATGACACCAACAACAATCTTTATTATAGAAAAAGTTATTGTTTAAGGGTATAATTGGGATTATGAAAAAGGAAGTGTAGATACATTCATCTAGTTTATTATATATTTTAAATGATAAAGTAAAAAATCGGACATTTGTGTTTGTTACACTTTTATTTTAATATTTAAATTTATTCTTATCTATTTGTTACATGTGTTATTTGTATTGAAAATTGGAGGCATTTTTGGAAAGAGGAAGAGTCATCCCAAAAGAGTTGAAAGGGGTTGTTTTCTTTATATATATTATAGATTATAGATTAAGAAATAATAAATATGTATCATGTGCATATTTTTGTTTATATTGAATTTTAATTACACTATTATACCTATTGATGTTTTGTTTATATTGTCTTTCCTCCAGATATACTTTCTCCTTCCTTCATGGGTTTTTACCTCTAGAAACTGTTGTTTTTTGGATTTCCAAACTGTTAAATTTGAATTTCCAAAATTCTATCATCTACCGAAGTTGTTACTAGGTTGAGTCACGACCAGGTCGCTCTCTTTAAGACGTTTCGTGGCACTACCCAAAGTTGTGCAAGGTAGACTATCAACCACGCCGCCTCCAGGATAAAACAAGCCCAGCTACAACTGTTCGATTAACTACTGCACTGTAGATAAATCGTTCGAGAATTACACCCTCAAAATATGGCTCAATCGTTTGATCGAAGCCACTCGATACGGTACGTAACCGCTCTATTCGAAACCGTTCAAATTAATATGGTATTATTACCATTTTATTATGGTGCTGAGACCACTCAAATATGGTGTTACCACCATTCTAACTTCTCCAAAACATGAATATGGCACTACGACCACTCAAATATGGTGATACCACCATTTCTCTTTAAAATAATATATATATACTGTTAAGATCATATATTATCGAAGGGAATATGAACCTAAGACCAAGGGACTATGGTCTTAAGAACACTCTTAATACCGAAGGGACAGAAAGGAGTAGAAGAAGAAGAACGATTTGTTAAAATCGAAAGGGAGAAGAGAGAAAACCGCACAGGAAGCATCAACTGTGAGATTTTGGTGTGAAGAATGAGTGGGGCGAGCTCTCCTTTTATAGGCAGAGTTACTTGGGGATTAAGTTTGCTTAATCCTTAAGCAAACGCGTTTTACGTGTGACTTGGGGATTAAGTTTGCTTAATCCTCAAGCAAACGTGTTTTCTTAATTGGAAATATCCGGAAGCTTCTGGATACGGGTTTGGATCGGGTCGGAATGTAACACATCAATTTGTTACGCGTAACGCTTTCGTATAATGAAAAATTAATTAATTAATTTAACATTTTAAAGTGACAAAAAAATATATATCAATTTTTTTAAGCGTTCACCCGTTCACAAAATTGGGTACCCCAAGGGCACACCCTTAGAGGTCACTTTTCCCATATATAAACACTTACTAGTTGGGGTGACCCTTCAATGTGGGACATTTTTAAGTCACACCCACACACTAGTTTTTTCATAGTGTTTTTCTTTCCAATTTTCTTCACTAGAATTAACTAGTGTTCCAACAATCCCCCACTTGACTTCAAAATGGTTTCGAGAAATAACGTAAAACGTTTCCATAAGATCTGCTAATATACAAAGGTGTCGCCAACAACTTGAACCTTTGCATAGTGGAAGGTATTCTGATTTAACAAGAGTTGCTTACAGCATTGAACTCTATCTCAGACATAGAATCCACACACAAACCTTTTCATAGGTGTATTCTAAAAGCCCGTGCGTTTTAAGGCCCTGCACGTGTATCCCGGTTTTAACGAATGCTCTAGGAATTCTGCCTCGAAATTCCATAGGACTGGCCTAAGTTCCACATTCGTATAGGTGAGTCTATCAAGGGTACTCCTGTAGCTGTGTAGCCCACTCAACATAGAGTATAGATCTCATTAAGAGTTACTATTACCTCATCCTTCTTTCGCTGCAGGATCATGCTTTCTATATTCTTTCTCTCATAGCATGTTCTACCACTTCATGACTTGTTTTTACCCATTGAACCTAAATCTTGGGATCTCCAGTCATATAGGTCGGGTTACCATCATTCGTGGGCTATAGGCATTAGTCCCATCCTACTGGATGTTTCTTGGACTTTCTCTCTATTAAGTCCTTTCGTCAAAGGATCAGCTAAGTTTTCATTCGTACGTACAAAATCAACTCTAACCGCTCCATTTAGAGATACACTCTCTAATCGTGCTGTGTTTTCGCCTTATCTGTCGTCTCTTACCATTGTAATAACGATTCTTAATCTTTGCAATAGCCGCGGTACTATCGCAATGAACTAACACAGCTGGCAACGGTTTATCCCATAAAGGGATTTCAGCTAGCAAGGATCTTAGCCAACTTGCTTCTTCACTAGCAGTAGCTAGTGCTATCATCTCAGATTCCATTGTGGACTGAGCCAGAATGGTCTGCTTTCTTAGACTTCCAAGAAAACAGCTCCTCCAGCTATGCTAAATATATAGCCGCTGGTCGCTTTGGAATCATCCGACGAGGTGTTCCAATCTGCATCACTGTACCCTTCAAGTACAGCAGGATATTTTTGATAATGCAGTCCTAATGTCATAGTCCCTTTCAGGTATCTCATGACTCTCTCAATAGCATGCCAATGCTCCTTGCTTGGCCTACTTGTAAATCTGCATAAGAGTCCCACGACATAGGCAATGTCGGGTCTAGTACAATCAGTGGCATATCTGAGACTGCCAATGATGCTCGCATATTCAGTTTGTCTAACATCATCTCCAGTGTTCTTAAAAAGTTTTACACTTGGATCATAAGGTGTGCTTGCAGGTTTACAATCAATGTAGTTGTATTTCCTTAATATCTTCTCAACATAATGAGACTGATCCAAGGAAATTCCTTTATCTGATCTAGTAATCTTGATGCCAAGAATTACATCAGCTTCTCCTAGGTCCTTCATATCAAAGTTGTTACTCAACAGTGATTTCACAGAATTTATGGCAGGAATGTTTGACCCAAATATGAGTAGATCGTCTACATATAGACATATGATAGTGCAAATGTTTTTATCATACTTGTAGTAGATACATTTGTCACTTTCATTCACTTTGAACTCATTCGTTAACATTAGAATGTCAAATTTTTCATGCCATTCCTCAGGAGTTTATTTTAGACCTCACAAAGAATTATCTAACTTACAGACTTTGTTTTCTTGTCCATGAATTGCAAAATTTTTCAGGTTGTTCCATATAGACTTGTTCTTCTAGTTCACCATAAAAAGGCAACTTTCACATCCATTTGGAGTACTATCGAGTTATAAATGGCGGCTAAAGGGACTAGTACTCTTATGGATATGATTTTTGTGACTGGTGAATGAATGTCGAAGAAGTCTATATTTTTTCTCTTTGTCTAAAACCTTTGACTACAAGGAAAGCCTTGTATTCATCAACCGTACCATCAGGTTTTAGTTCCTTTTATTTCAAAAATCCAAATACAACCGATTGGTTTTGCAACTATGAGACAAGTCAACTAAGTTTCATGTTTTGTTAGACTCTAGAAAATCCATTTCATCGTTTATTGTTTCTTGCCATAATTCAGCATCCATTAAGGATATAGCTTTTTAAGGCTTAATGGATCTTCTTCCATTGTATAAACCAAGTTCATACTCTTTAGCAATTTTAGCTTTCTTACCTCCTTGAGGTTCTATAACATCTCGTACGATGTTTTCATAACTGTTTCATAACTATTTCTGATAACATGAATGTGATCAAATTTAGTGCCCCCACTAGTTCTTAATTTTTAAAAGGGAAATTTAATTTGCCCCCACTAATGTCGTGCTCCCATTAGAGCCCCCACTAGTGCCCCCACTATTCTTTAGTTAAAGGGGTATATATTTACATAGAATTCGACATCTTTTAAATTCTATGATCACTTTAACATTTAGGTCATAAAACCTATATGTTTCGTTATTTATCGCATACCCGATGAATACATATTCATAGGTCTACTAGTGAGTTCAACTCTCTTGGGGTCCAGGATCTAAATATAGTCCAGACAATCCCAAGTTCAAAAAATAAGACAAGTTGGATTGTCTTTTCTTCAAAAATTTCTTAATTAGAATTTTTGTTCTTAGACTTGGGTACTCTATAAATTTCAATTTTCGTTATAAAAATTGAACATTCAAGCTCATCAATTTTATTTTCCAAAATTCACAGTCATCAATAAATATGATAAAAATATCATTTTATCATTTCTAATTTATGTGTCTTCAAATTAACACATATCATAATTTATTATGTTTAGAGATTCAATTCTCTAAATTCTGATTTATATGAACTTTTGGTTCATATATCTTGACTGCAATAAATAAAATTGTCTAATTATATAACGTTGGAATTAAGTCCAAGTTACTCAAAAATTAAACTTGTTCATGATCAATTTTGATATGTCAAATATTCAAATCACACAACTAATAAAATAGAGGGAGAATTTAATTTTTAACATACCATCAAAGTGCAGTCTTTTCCCACAAGAATGCATGGTACACAAGTCTTTCTTTAAGTCTGAGTTAACTCAGTCTTATTCAATAGAAATCTGAAATTCAGATTCTTTCTTATTTTTATATGAAATATTTGAAACAAATTTCTCATATAATTTCTAATTCATCAAAACCTTTTTCAATTTGATCCATTCATTGATTTTTCAATGTTCATATTTTGTACAGGAACCATTATGATGGTTAAATTGTCTTCTTGTTCGACGGTACATCCCAAACTATTCATTAAAGAGGCTCTGTTGAGAACATGACCGATCAACTTTAACAATTTATTTCTTATCATGATGATGATTATATAATAAGAATTTCATGTTACTGATTCATAAGGAAAAACAACACGTAAGCATGTGTTATTAATTTTCATCCTGAAAATTTTTGAGTTAATCAAGACAAAACCGCAACCTCACGTTATTTTTCTTTTTCAGTCCAAACATTTTCTTATGTTTCACAAACTCGTCTGTTTTATCATTATCAATGATAATCTTAAACTTTTTAGTGTTGTTGTTATATCAACAACAAACACTTCATCGTTTCGGTCGAAATATGTAATTCTTATAGCTTGATTTATCCATAATTTATTTAAGAACAATTTAATCTCAATAAGTAACATCTCCGGTAGACATAGCATATCGAAACGTCTTAAAATTGTTGTTTTTTGGATTTCCAAACTGTTAAATTTGAATTTCCAAAATTCTATCATCTACCGAAGTTGTTACTAGGTTGAGTCACGACCAGGTCGCTCTCTTTAAGACGTTTCGTGGCACTACCCAAAGTTGTGCAAGGTAGACTATCAACCACGCCGCCTCCAGGATAAAACAAGCCCAGCTACAACTGTTCGATTAACTACTGCACTGTAGATAAATCGTTCGAGAATTACACCCTCAAAATATGGCTCAATCGTTTGATCGAAGCCACTCGATACGGTACGTAACCGCTCTATTCGAAACCGTTCAAATTAATATGGTATTATTACCATTTTATTATGGTGCTGAGACCACTCAAATATGGTGTTACCACCATTCTAACTTCTCCAAAACATGAATATGGCACTACGACCACTCAAATATGGTGATACCACCATTTCTCTTTAAAATAATATATATATACTGTTAAGATCATATATTATCGAAGGGAATATGAACCTAAGACCAAGGGACTATGGTCTTAAGAACACTCTTAATACCGAAGGGACAGAAAGGAGTAGAAGAAGAAGAACGATTTGTTAAAATCGAAAGGGAGAAGAGAGAAAACCGCACAGGAAGCATCAACTGTGAGATTTTGGTGTGAAGAATGAGTGGGGCGAGCTCTCCTTTTATAGGCAGAGTTACTTGGGGATTAAGTTTGCTTAATCCTTAAGCAAACGCGTTTTACGTGTGACTTGGGGATTAAGTTTGCTTAATCCTCAAGCAAACGTGTTTTCTTAATTGGAAATATCCGGAAGCTTCTGGATACGGGTTTGGATCGGGTCGGAATGTAACACATCAATTTGTTACGCGTAACGCTTTCGTATAATGAAAAATTAATTAATTAATTTAACATTTTAAAGTGACAAAAAAATATATATCAATTTTTTTAAGCGTTCACCCGTTCACAAAATTGGGTACCCCAAGGGCACACCCTTAGAGGTCACTTTTCCCATATATAAACACTTACTAGTTGGGGTGACCCTTCAATGTGGGACATTTTTAAGTCACACCCACACACTAGTTTTTTCATAGTGTTTTTCTTTCCAATTTTCTTCACTAGAATTAACTAGTGTTCCAACAGAAACTAATACCTTGTGCTTGCTTGTTCTCTTGCTGTCTTATCCTATAATCAAACAACATTCATCAATTTCTTCCTTCTTTTCAATCTTGGATTGCCCAAAGGTGATTTTCTTGCTATTTTTTGACAACGTGATTCTTCCTTCCACAACATCAATATTTGCTTTAGATGTTTCTAAGAAAGGTCTTCCTAAGATCATCGGGCATTCCTCTTTTCCCTTTGTACCGATGACTTCAAAATCAACCAAAAACCATAGCTTGTCTAGACGAACAAGTGCATTCTCCACTCCTCCACAGACTGTCTTATACCATCCATCTGCCAACGTGACCAAAGTAGACGACTTCTCAATCTCAAACCTTTCTAGTTTTCTAGTCACATGCAACTTCCTTAAATGGGATGCTGTCAATTATACATGGTATTACAAAGCTTTTGAGGTTGGAGAGTTTTTCTGGTACCTCTTCATCAAACTTAATCGCGTCATCAATCATCATCTATTATTTCTTGTAAAATTTTCTTCCGATATTCTTTTATTTCAAAGAAAATCTTGATGAAATAATTCTTGTAAGTTTGTTTTTTTTTTTTTTTAAATAATGAGCTAATTGTTCTTTACCCAAGCGGACACAAAATAAAATGAAAAAAATAATAATTTGTCAAGTTAGTGTGCCATGTAAACAATTGTACACAATCAAGTTCAAGTTAGTGCGCCACCTCATCTATTTTTCATATTCAATTGTCTTGAAGGTCCAAAATCAAATAATCTTCAAATAACAAAGGAGAATCTGCAAAAAATGGTAGGAAAGAAATATAAAAAATGGTAGTCGTGATATATTCGCGTGAAAACACTTGGATACATATAGCATAATTACATGGGTCATGCTACTAACTTATCAATCTTTTCAATCAATTTCTCATGTAATGGACACATATAGCATAAAAAATAGGAGCCTTCAACCTTTTCAATTTCTAATGTAATGGTAAATGCTACAAAGACATCCAATACTTAACAATCGATTTTTTAAAAGGATCGGTGAGCCTATCTATCTCATCCAAAGACAAACTTGGTATCTTAACTACCTATCATTTGCAAAATCCGAACAAATTTATTGATGAATAAAGAAATACAAAATATCTCTTGGGGGGACTAGACCAAAACCCAAGAAGTAGAATAAAACCACATGTAGGAAAAGAGTGCAATTCAATAACAAAACTAGCAACAAGACCATACTCAAAAGAGTTCAATTCTATAACTTTCTAAAGAAGTCATCTTTGATACACCTTGATAGTAATACAAATTGAATTTCAACATTTAATTCGGATGAGGATAAAGAAGAGCTGGAACATAGAGAAGAGGGTGGAAATTTCCATCCCATGAGGTAGGAGGAGATGGAATGTTGTCCTTACTGAGAAGAGGTTTGGAATGATCTCCCTTCAATGAGGTAATGTTGAAGTTGCTTCTTTTTTTATAAGTCTTTTTTGATGTACCATTTATGTGAAGGAAATGCTTTTGAGCATGGCTAACACATTGACTTGGAGTTCTTGTACGAACATGTTGTGAAATCATTTTCCAATTTCCCTTCTTATGAATCTCGATTCCCTCTACAAATAACCTATAAAAAAAAATGATGAGAGGTAGTCAATTTAATTTATATCATGGTGAAAAGAAAAACATAGAAAACCCAATACATATGTTAGTGTCAAGATACATTAACAATTTTTTTTTTTTATTTCTTCAAGTTTGTTATACCTTTCTTTTGAATCCAATTTAAGGAATAAGGTAGTAACACAAAAATTATCAACCATAAAAGTAATGATGCAGGGAAATTAAAATCTATAATGAATATTTCAATAGAAAAAAAAAATTAATAAAGTTTACCTAATAAAAAAATAAACGTATCACAAAATAAAACCGTAAAAAGTAATGTGTTCTTCGAATAAAAATTCATCCCTTTTTTTATTTGTTGATAAAAGGAATAAACTTTTAAATTTAACACAATAAAAATAATGTCCCTTTTCAGAAAAACCAAGGTGTTCTTCGAATAAAAGATTTACTAATTTCTCTTTTTACGGAATTCACACCATGCATAAGGACTCGTCCACATGAAGAAGAAGAAAATAAAATTAAAAATAAAGTGTAAGTTAGTTTTTTCTAAATAAGTATATATATACCTGTGTTCTTCTTCACTCCAATGTTTCACCACTTTCTTAGTCTTATTCTTAGTTGGAGGAGCTTTCTTCTCATCGATTGAAGCATTGCCTTTCGAAATAAAATCATTTGTGTCTGTTTGAAAATCGACAAGACCTTCCTCAATGAGTGCTAAGTCATGCAACAATGTTTCATAGTGTTCTTTTACTTCAGTTGATGATCGACCGCAAACAAGAGCAAGATTTTCCCATCGACCTTCTTGTACTTCCTCAAGATATTCAAAGAGAACGGTCTCAAAGATTTTATTTTCATCCCATGTCCACTCCTTTGATTTTCCATCATTATTTGTGTCGTTCATATGTTGGTGTGAAGATTGATACATTCTTGTATCTCTGATTTTTAATCGCTGCTTAAAGATTAATAAGGGTTGCGTTTCTTTTTTCTTTTGGGTGGTTGCGTTTATAGTAATGTGAAGTATATATAGGATAAAAAGGATAAAAAGTAACAACATTCCAAGGATTAATTAAATGCAATGCCGATAAATATGAGAATGTATCTCTGAAAAAGAAAAAAGAAAAAGATAAATATGAGAATGTATTGTTGGTTTTGGGTGGTTTTTTTTACTTCCAATTATACCCTTAAATAAAGTTGCCGATAATAATGTTATATTGTTAAAGTCATTAAAAAAGATAAGAAATTATATTATGTTATATCGTGTAAGGCTAGGGAAATTGAGGTCAAGCTTCAAAAACAATGGAAAACTACCGGTCCTTGGACAGTGCTTTCTTTAGGGAGGGGTTTTTATGAGTTCTCCTTTGCCTCAGAATCTGATTTACGTACTGTTTGGGCAATAGGAACTATCAATTTGAAATCGGGGGTATTAAGACTATTTGAATGGGCAAGGGACTTCAATATGCATAATCAAAGAAACACTCACGCGCAAGTCTAGATACGCTTAATGGCATTACCGCAAGAATATTGGATGGAACGTACGATACGGGAAATTGCAAGTGTGGTTGGCACACCGCTGGACATTGATAATGCAACAACAAAGAGACTTTTTGGCCACTATGCACGAGTTTTGGTTGACATTGATTTTTCTAAGATATTCCATGAGATTATGGCAGAGAGGGAGGGATGTGCTTTTGGTGTAGAGGTGGCCTATGAATGGCTTCCGGACTTCTGTGCTCACTGTCAGAGACTTGGGCATGATGTTACTAATTGTCGTTGGTTGTACCCGAGGAAGGAAGGCATTGTCCCTAAAGGGAAGGCGCATGTACCTTCCAAAAAGCTTGAGTGGGTGCCCGTTCAGGAAAATCCCTCTGGTATTTGTTCTTCGAAAGCATTTCTAGCTCCTACGGAGCCTCCTATTACGGGTACATACATAGTTACAGATACAGCTGCAGATGTTGACACAGATACAGATCCAACAAAATCATAAACACACTTAGTTGCTAATGAAGTCCCTCAATTAAGGGACTTTGCCTTTGAGACCGGTGTTGGAATTGAACCATGTAGTGCACGATGACGTGCTTTCAGATGTTGAGGAACATGTAAGTTCGGTAATTCGGGAGGAGTTGGAGATTCCCCGGATTCAGGATGCACCTATGATGAATAAATCCTTAGTTGCACATGATGATGTGCAACTTTTGACTGTTGATTTGCATTCCTCCGCTTCTTCTAGGGAGGACATGCCGACTCAGCATTTTGTAGCGCACAATGACATGCAAGCTAGCCCCCGTCCCAATCCCCTTGTTTCTAGGTCCATTCCCGTTGACAAAGGGACGGTTTTGGAAATGCAGAGACTAGCATGGAACCCCCCATCTGTGGTGACACAGGCCGAGCTTGATGCGAATGGTGATAAGGTTTTGGTGGTTTCTGAATATACTAACATGAATCCAAACATCCAGCATGATCTTGAGTTATGGAACCGTGTTTGTGAATAGGACAAGGCAAATGTAGAGCTTCCTTTTACTCCAGTATTATCCAGAAAAAAGAAGCAGCAGGTTTGGAAGCAAATTCAGATTGGAAAACTGCCTTATAAAACCCGTTCTCAGGGTGGATCGTCCCCAGGTGCTCAAGAATATTCTATATTGGAATATCCGCAGTTTTGGTAATTCAGACACTAAATATGTGGTTCTCTGTGTTACCTCAGGCTTTGCACACTGACTTATTTATGGACCGGAGTGGGATACCTCGTTCTAGGTTATACCATAGTCAGCTGATTTTATGTTTCTGTTTCTTTCTTGCTTTTTTGCTTTTCTTTTGAAGGTTTTGGCATAGTCCCCCCTCTTGTACATCTTATTCTAATGGATAAGATCAAAAGGAAACTTAACCACTAATCAATTCAACAACACTTGTGGATAAGATCAAAAAGAAACAAATCCACAAAAGTGGAAGAAACAAACTCATTGGATATGGGTGAATGAAAGATAGAAAACTCGTTGAATTCTTATTCATATCACAACAAACGTAAGTTAAATTTGTGGGAAGTGATATCCAAGAATAATCTATACTATATATAAAGAAAACATCATCTTTCGGTTCTTTTGGGCTGACTTTTCCTCTTTCCAAAAATGCCCTCAATTTTGAATACAAATAACACATGTAACAAATAGATAGATAAGTATAAATTTAAATATTAAAAAAAATGTAACAAACACGATATGAATATATATATATATATATATATATATATATGTCTGGTTTTTTTCCTTTTTCATTTAAAAAGTGTAACAAATTATATGAGCATGTTTATACTTACTTTTTCATTATCTCAATTATACCCTTAAACAACTTTTTCTACAATAAAGATCGTTGTTGGTGTCATTAAGAAAAAAGGATTTAATTTTTTTTATATTGCTGGTGTCATTGAAATAAATAATCATGATTACTTTGGTTTTTTTTTAAGGATGATTAGTTTGGTTTGTTATAACTTGAAAGCAACCTCCGGTGAGCAGGTGGATAGAAGCCTTGTTGATGATGTCTGGCATAGATATATTCCTGCAAAAGTGTCTCTGTTTGTGTGGCGTCTTCTCCGTAACCGACTTCCAACTAAAGACAATTTGTTGCGGAGAATGATTCATCATGAAAATGATGTCAATTGTGTTTATGGGTGTGGAGAATCGGAATCTGCTACTTATCTCTTTTTAGAGTGCGGAATTCCCAACAGTGTCTGGCTTCACGTGCAAAAGTGGGTAGGCTTATATACGGTGTTTCCTAGTCAGCTGCGAGAACATTTTACACAATTCTCTTGAACGGCTGGAATGCCTCGAAGTACACACTCTGTTTTCAAAGTAATTTGGTTTGCTTATATCTGGGTGATATGGAAGGATCGTAATAACCATGTATTCAACAATACGGGATCAAATCCTTCCGTCTTAATTGAGAAAGTCAAACTGAATTCTTTTTTGTGGCTGAAAGCTAAATGGTCGTCCTTTAATTTTTGTTATCATGATTGGTGGCAACACCCGTTTCCTTGATTGGGTGTTCGCATGTAATTTATTTTATTATTTTGGCGATGCCTCACCTTTCTTGGCATTTGTCTGTTGTAAAATTGTGAGTGTTGCTTCCCTCTAGCACACCTTGTGTGGGGAATCGCATCGTTGTTGTTAATACATATCATTTTGGTTTGTGCAAAAAAAAAAAAAAAAACTTGAAAGCAACTAACATTTATATTTTCAGTTTTAATCCAAATCAAAATTTCATAAAAAAAAACATGGTTAATAATTTTCAAACGTTAGCGCAATAAAAAGAGCGGAAAGCGGGTACGTGAGTGTCCGTCTTTTCGCTAGTTAAAATAATAATTAATATTATTTTTATCATTGTTTTAGTATTTAAAATTAAATATTGCAGTTTAAACACTACTAATGTGTGTGTTCTATTTTATTTGGACTTCCATTCTATTTTTTCAATTCACATCACTAATTCAAAGTCTTATTACTTGGTGTTTAATCTTTCAATTTCCTTCCAACTCCACATTCCAACAATAACATTAACATTGTTAATTGAGTTACGTTAACGTTCTTGGTAATGTCATGAACGAAAATGACTAACGAAATGAAGATTTAAGAATTAATGTGTTTTCATATTAATCAAAAACTACTATAACAACGAGCTACACTTTCAGAAACTAAAATGGGGTTGTCCAAAGTAAACAAAAAACATATGTGGACATGTAGTTGGTTGCATTAACTACTATGGCCTTCCCATTAATTACACTTGACTGCACGTGCTTTGCTGTGTGATCTCCCTAATTATTTTCTTAATATTTGTTTGATCTACTTTCCATTGAAGCCATTTCCTTATCATACTTCATTTCCTTGTTCTTTGAAGCTACTGTAATTGAATTACTTCCATATATTTATTGCTATTGTTCATGCTTTATACCAGTACTTTTTAAAATATTAATTAACTTGCAAGTATTCTATGTGGTATTTTTAAGGAATAACATTGTTTTCCTCTTAAATTGCATGTTTACAAGGGATAGAGATTCGGCTAATCCGAAGTTCATTTGAAATATAAGTAAAGCACGAATAAAGATTGTTTTAACTAAGATTTAAATTTGAATTATCCGAAATGATGTCCTTATCAAAAGTCATTAACAATTTATACAATCTCACGATCACTAACCGACTAAATTATCCCTAAAAAATTCGTCAAAAAACTGAATAAAAACAATTATTTTAGAAAAATAATAATTTAGTCAGTTTCTTTTTTATGGATAATTTAGTCAGTTTTTTTACGGGTTTTTTAAGGATAATTTAGCCCATTATAAACATGGATCCTCCTACTGAAAAAAAATTTAATTAGAAAATTAATTAAAGTAAGAAATAATGAGAGTCAAAATTTCGTTTGACTGAATAGTTGGTTAAAAAGGAATTATGAAAACTTTAAATTTATTATAATATTAAAAATAATACTTACCAAAATAAGGTGGTTTTGAAAGTTTATACAACCATGTTATATTGACAAAAAAAATGTTATAAAAGACGTGAGAGGGGCACAAGCAATGTTCAATTCATACATATTTCAATCCCAAACTCACATGTCACATAAATCTCGTCCTCAACATTCTTAGCTCATTTTTCATAAATTTATCACTTTTTTCTTTTGCCACCCTCATTTCTTATGTTTTTATTTATTTTCCTGCTCAAATAACCAGCAAATTCCTGCTCAAGAAATTTTATGAGGGTCATAACCAATTTTTCTATGCTACTCTTATTCACATGTTTTCTTTGTCTAATACTTTCAAGTGCTCAAACTTCATTTGATGGCATTGTTTCTGCTCGTTTGCTCGATGATCAGCTTCAAGATTGTGCCTTTAAGGCATTTTCGACGCCAAAAACCGGTGAACCTTATGATGCTCAAGTACCTTCCAACCTAACAGGAATTAAAGTTTCAGCAATGAGGCTTAGAAGTGGAAGTTTGTGGGACAAAGGTGTCCAAAGTTACAAAGAATTTGAGATCCCAAAAGGGGTTATTGAACAACCTTATGTTAAGAGAATTGTTTTGGTTTACCAAAATTTAGGTAATTGGTCTCAAAATTATTACCCTTTATCTGGTTATTCATATTTAGCACCTGTTCTTGGTTTATTAGCCTATGATGGCACAAATTTGCTTGCTTCCAGTTTACCTGAATTGGAATTAAGAGCTTATCATAAACCAATTTTAGTTAATTTTTCTTACGTGAAAAATACATCACCCTACGGTTCATTAGCAAAATGTGTGTATTTTGATTTGTTTGGTTCTATAAAGTTTGACACTTTATTAAATGGAAATGTTTGTCCAATATTTCAACAAGGGCATGTTTCAATTGTAGTGGAATCAAATGCTTCACCACAAGCTCATTGGAAGAACGAATTCAAGTTCAAGATTGTGATTATATGTTTGGCTGGAGGGATTGTTTTGTTGTTTATGTTTGGTTTATTGATTGGTAGAATGAGAAGAACCAAACAAGAGACAAAGATTAAGCAAATGGAATTGGAAGGTGATTGCAGTGAAACTTTGAAGATAGTGTATATTGGTAACGCCAAAGTACCATCTGCTTTAGGGACTCGTACACCACCAAAGATAGAAAATGATTATGTTCCTTAAATTTTAGCCATTGTTGGCGCTACCATATACATATATTTGAAAATTGAAATAAACGAATTACTCCCTCCGGTCTCAAATGTAAGAAACTTTTCACTTTTTAGGTTCATTCAATAATTGATGTATGTGGTCCATATTATAGACCACATACATCAATTATTGAATGAACTTAAAAAGTGAAAAGTTTCTTACATTTAAGACCGGAGGGAGTATATGTTATGATGATGATTTGGTCCAATGATTAGTTCAAATGTTCTGGTCAATTTTGGTGGCTCTGATTTATTTCATTTGCAGTATATGTCATTACAATGTAACCTTAAAAAATTCATTAAATCACGTTTTTTATATATATTAAGGATTAACTACATAGGAATAGAAGACAAGCGGATAACGAGTTGTGCCGTTAGATTTTTTTTATGGCAAAATTAATTTTCATAACCACAACATTCATGGACCTAGGAGGTCAACAACCTCTGGAGCACGACCCTTTGAACTCTATGTAGAAGGTCAATAGTTTAGGAAGCCAAAAGTATCAAACGCAAATAGTATAAAAGCATGTTGATTGTCAGAACACATTTTTTCATGGTTGGTCACTTTGCTAGACGCAGCTTTTAAAACTACCCGCCTTACCGTAAACCTTCAGATCACTAATCCCACAACTGGTGAAACCTAAGTCATTATATTATTGAATCATTAAGATCCTTTTTTTAACAATAGGATAAATTTGTTTTATCTTCGACACCTTTTGCTTTTAATAAAATCTACTAATATTTTTCTAACACAACTAATCATAGTCGAGATCATTATTGGAACTCAAGTCTCATGTTGAAAAGATACGACTCTTGAAAGAAATTTATAAAAAAGACGCATTCATCACCTTACAGGGATTTAGATTTCTGTTGTTACACCATGACGTAGTAACAGAACACGACTGTTTGATCTAAAATGTGTGGCTGAGATTGTTTAGAATAATTTTGTATCTGCATTAATCTACCGTTCGATCTTTAATTAATGGTCAAGATATGTACAACGTGAAAATTGTGTGCTTCATTATAGTATGGAATCCCGATCCACCTTACAGCTTGGTTTTAAAAGGTTGGATTAAACCATATATAAAATCCAACAGCCATCAACCAAAAAAATTGGCTATCAACAAAAAAAAAAATCATATCGGAGGTCAAGAGAGTAATAGTAGAGTAATATGAGTAAAATATCTCATGTTCGGTTTGATGATTTTAAAGTTGTGAAACTTCAAGTATTGTTCAAAAAAATTTAAAAAAAAAAGTGTAAAAACCATTTACAATGCATTAAAATGCATGAACAACCGGCCAATTCAACCTTGATTTTAATCCATTTTTACACATTTTTTAAAATTTTTTTGACTGCATTTAGTGCATGTAAAACCTGTTACTCATTCCTCCTTATAAATACCCCACCAAAACTCATCATTTCCTCACACCATACCTTCTCTCCTCCTCCTCACTCTCTCACCTTTATACTCTTTGTTTTTTTAGCTTTTTAGGGGTAAAAAGAGGAAATCGAGGGGTAAAAAAGGGTCAAGGGAGAGGTAAAAATAGGTCAATCGATTTGGGGCACAAAGAGGTCAACCCTTGGGGTAAAAGTAAATTTGCTTCTTTTTACCCCAAAAACTTTTTACCGTGAGTAGAAAGACTCTTTCTTGGGGTATAAAAAGAACCAGATTTAGATTTACCCCAAGGATTGATGTCTTTTTGCCCCAAGAAAGTTGGTCTCTTTTTGCCCCAACCTTAATCCTCTATTACCCCAGGGTTGGTTTATTTTTAGTAATTTTGAATAAAATGTATCAATTATTAATAAAATGAGATGATTTTATATGTATTATTTATGTTCCTTTCTTCCTTTCTTTTTATTTATATTTGCATTTATTTTGAGTTAACTCACGTTGAAATTTTTTAAATTTACACTAGTGTGAATTAACTCACGCAACGTGAGTTAATTCACGAAAATATAACAATAGCGTTAGTTAACTCGCGCAAGGACAATTTAGTCATTTCAGTTGAAAATGAGCAAAAACTATTGGATAAAGAGCATAATTAGACAAACATAGAGATGAACCAAACCAAACAAAATCAAATCAAATGAAAAAACCAAAGAATTCTGCTCTTTACCCAAACAGTTTTGCTCAGTCCCAAAGTAAAATACATATATACCCTTACGCATGTTAACATGCGCCAGTACAAACTGCACGTAACTTAAGTCACGTATCATGACTTAAGTTCCGCTAGTACAAAATAACACGTGACTTAAGTCACGTAGCGTGTCTTTAGTCACGCTAGTGTAAACACTGGTTCAGAGCATGCCCCATGACTAGGATATGTAGCGTGACTTAACTCACGCTAGTATTAACACTAGCGTGACTTAACTCACGCTGCTGCTGCTGCTACTAGCTCAATTGGTAGTGGGAATGCATTGAAGTAGTACTTATCCCCAGGTACTAGGTTCGATTCCCACGGGAGGCAAAAACACTACTAGAGGAGGGGGGGTAGTGATTAAGCTTGTGAGTGACAGTGCCGGGGTAGTGGGACGGCCCCACTAATAGGTGCGGGACCCACCTGGGCTGTTACAATCCTCATCGCATGATCCACTCTGTCTCTCATGTTGCTGATGACCTGCAATGGATCGGGAGGATGTCTGGCCAACTCCTAGTCAACAAGAATATCCTGGTAGACAGGTCTCGGCGTGACAATATCAGGCTCTGGAGCAGGGTTGACGATGAGAGGATGGGACACACGGTAGAACCACCTGATGTACCTATCTGAATGCTTCAAGGCTCGTCGTCTGGGACCTGGGCACCCCTCTGCTGGTGGGGAACGACATGCAGAGCAAACTCCAAGAAGACAGCAGCCACATCTGCTGGGGCAAGAGGCATAACCGTAGTAGGAGGTCGAGGAACCTTCTGAACATGTCCGTACTGCCTCAGCACCCGCTCCGGCATGTGACGCACCATCCTCTGTCTGCCGGCCGTGATCCATCCGGAGTACCAGCACACGTCCTGAAAAGGCGTCACGTCTCGTCGGTGCTCGTACGACCTCCAGGTGACATGACAATGCTCCATCGAGTCCAACAAGCCTCTGAAGTGGTCAGCATCAGCAAACCCCCTTTTAGGTTTCCATCTACCCACATAGGGGTCCTCCTGGTCGTAATCTACATATTTGGACCTCGGAACCACATGTCTGAAGTGAGCTATAACCCATCCCTGCAAACACAAAGCGACAAATCTATATCAGCACACGAGGTTCATACAAGAAACTATACATTTACGTTTAACTTAAAAAAAGAAGAAAAAATATATTACCACAAGCAAGCTCATGTAACCACCAACTGAGCCAACATTTAAGTCTGAGGTAAGATTCAGCTGCTCATACAAGAATGCAAGTCCCATCGTGCCCCATGACCACGTGCCTATGTGATCCAAATCCCGAATTGCAAGCATCCACATCAGACTAACAGTTTTGCTGTTCTTGCTGGCAAAAAGGGTGCAGCCAATCAAGAGCAACAAGAATGCCTTGACACAGGCGGGCCTAATACGACTCAGCTCCTGCTCCTCCTCCTCTGATAAATCCTCCCCCAGCAAATGGTTACACCTGTTCAACAGGTGGTCATAACGGTCTTTCAGGGCCGTGTAAGAGACAGATGCACCAAAATCAGTCACATACCCAACCGCATCCTCCACCGGAAACAACAGGTGGGTCACCAGCATATCCATAGCATGGTCATGATCTAAATCCTCCTCATGAATGAGCCGTCCAGCGACGGGGATGCCTAGGAGACAAGCAACATCATCCAGTGTGATGGTCATCTCCCAACATGCAGATGGAAGCTGCTGGTCTCATGATGCCATCTCTCAGCCATGGCACACACTAAACCGTGGGAGATATTGTCGTACCCAGTCAGAAGGAGGGGCCTTAGACCCGATCTATCAACCGGTTCCCAGAACTAATGGTTAGCATCTACCGACAACGAAAGGGACAAGGCAGAAAGCTTCAGTTTCCTCCCGTGCGAGATGCCTTTCATCTTACGATGCACTCGCAACTGAAATACAAAAAAAATAATTAAATATGTAAAACAAACATGAAATAATAAACTATAAATATTCTACGTAAAAAAAAATGAAATATTAAACTATATATATTCTACGTAACATAAACTTTGACATAATAATAAATATATATTCTACGTTAAAAATAAATCAATTATACTTGCATATGTGAAATAAGCATGACATATTCTACGTAGTTATACTTAAATTAAATAAACATAACATATTATACGTATAATAAACATATTATACGTTAGCATGTGTTATACCCTAATTTTGGACCTAAAAATACCAACTTAATTCTTCTTTTCTTACATTTCAAGGCATTTGATTTGTCTCTGATCAATTACATCCTCCTCTGCATTTTATTTCAATGTTATTTGCAAAATTCACACAAAAGGGCATTTTAGTCATTTCCTATATTAAAATTTCTTTCAATCTTTTAAAAAGTTGTTTGAGTCCTTTAAAATAGTTTGAGTAAGTCTTTGTTTCCATTCTATGTCAAAACTCCATTTCAAAAATTGCATTTGAAGTCATTTTGAGTCAGTTTAGCCCCTAGGGGCATTTTAGTCTTTTCAAGTGTTGAAGCTCTGTCTAATCTCTTAAAATTGTCTCTGAGTCTTTTAATTTTGCTTGTATAAATTCTTGCTTTAATTCCCTGTTAAAAATCCAATTTAGAATTGTATCTGAGTCATTTTTAGTCGTTTTAGCCCCAGGGGCATTTTGGTCATTTCACACGAAATTTTGACAGAGAGAGGTTACTTTGAAGTACCTCATTTAAGTAATTGGATCATTTTAGTCCTTTTTGTGTTTTTTATTGGTTTCACTTTACGTTTTTTCCAAGTTATCAATTTTATTCCAATTTTATTATTAATTGCATTTTGGTCCTTTTACTTTCGCAAATTGCACTTTGGTCCTTTCTTCCTTTTATTTTTTTTCTCTTTCTTTTTCAATTTACATTTTAGTCCTTTAAAGTCAAACTCTTGTTTTTAGTCCTTTTTTGGGTCAATTGCAGGTTGGTCCTTAACTTCCAAAAATTGCAGATTCGTCCCAAAGTCTTAAAAATTGTAGGAAGGTCCTCAAGTCCCAAATTTAGTCCAAGTTCGAATCAAACAAGGCCAGTCCAGGTGTCAACTTTCCATTGGATTACAAGTACACATGTCAGCTATAAATACGACACATCATCAATACACAGAAAAAAAAGAGTCATTCATTCAGTGCCAACTCAACAAACACCAATCCCATTTCTCTCTCTTCTCCACAGAATCAAACCCTAACCGTTTCAGAAAAATCTCAAGAACACGATGAAGTTCATGAAGAACTTCATCCCCAAATCCTAAACTCTAACTGTCCAGAACCAAAATCCACCTCAATCCATCACAAAATTCGTATCAATTTCATCATGCAGAACTCAATTCAACAATTATTGCACAAAATCAGTTTGAATTTACAAATTCTCAGAGATTCTCTGAGGAATCTTCATCATATAATTTGCACCTTCGCAATTCTAGCGTAGATTCATCATCAATAATGACGAATCCAACGCGATCACGAAGGATTTAGGAAGAGAAGAAGAGGATCGAAGTGGAAACGAAGGAGAATCAAGCTCCAGAAAAAGTTCGAAAAGACGAAGAGTGAGAAGATGAAGAATCTTCGATTTATTTTCGAAGATTGAACCAGAACACTTACCAGAAGCAAAAGCAAGGCACTAGAACTCTTCTCACCGTCGCTTTGCTCGAATCTCCGAATTACAACGAGGTAATCCATTAATCCTCCTCTGTTTCACAGTTTCATTCGTCTAAGTGTGATTTCTTCACGAAACGATGTAGATCTACAATGTTTAAAACGTTTAGTCACAAGTTCCATTGAGATCCTTTGAAAAGAGTCCAAACCGTAGGATTAGGAGTAGATCTACGTCGTTTCGTGGCTTGTTTGTGTTTTTTGGTTATGAATTCGTGTTCAGCATAAAGAAACAAGTAGAAAGGGTTTTAGATCGGGCATTTCTGAGCCAAGAAAGTGGTGGTTAGGTTTCCGTCGCCGAAATCTTCGTCGGCGGTGGTCAAGTCCGCCGGAGAAGACAACCGGCATCTTAGAGAGAAGGGAGAGCGTTTTAGGATTTAGAGAGAGAAAGAAAGGGAGAAAATGAAGAAAACGTTGGGGAAGGGTTTATATAAACCTCTAGATTGTATTTCCACCGTCAGATCTAGGGTAAGGGGGGACTGGATCAATCCAACGCCCCTGATGCGTTTGGATAGTCCAGATCCCTGTTGGATCTTGGGCCTGGGCTTCAGTCTGACTGGATTCCGTACTCTTGTGTTTTTGTTGCTATTCCAATACTGCTTCTTGCTGTTTGCACCCCTATGTGTTCAAAAGCTTTGATAAAAATCCTAGAAAAATTCCTATGTGTTCTTGATCATTTTCTTGATATTTTTGTGATGTTATCATGTGTTAAATCTTGATTAAAAATGTGTGGTATTTTCTTGTCAATTGTTTACTATTTTTGTTAAAAATTGTGAAGTTTCTATATGTTTTTGTGTCTAAAAATTCTTTAAAAATTCTAAAAATTTTCATACACATTTCTTGATAGTTTTGTGGTATTTTTGTGATGATTTTTGCATATTAAAACTTGGAAAAAATAATGTGTTGATTTTCTTGCTATTTTGTGATGTTTTGCATTAAAAAAGTTGTGAAAATTGCTTGATTTTAGTTCCAATCTCTTAATAAATGTTTGTGATCCATTACCACGTGATTTTGTGAAGTTTTAGCTACTGTTTGTATGTGCTTTTGTTGCATGTGTGTGGATTTTGTTTAATTGCTTGGCTTGCAAGTTATGTTTGTGAATAAAATGCCAAATATGCATAAAATGCATCATGATTTTTGACTTGAATATGTTCTTGTTCTTCTCATATCATTGAATGTGATAAAACCTTTAGCAAATTGACATGATATGAGGATTATAGGTCATATACTTGGCTTAATGTCATGGTAAATTTTAGGTGCATCTTGCTACTTCTAGGTTAAAATTTCATTACCTTTTGTCAAGTTCTTTAGTATCTTCTTTTGCTTCTAGTTTCTATTCTATCATGCCTTATTCTACTAATCCTTTTATTTCATGTTTCATGCATCCCATAAGTATCTCATCTTCCATCTCACATTCTTGGCTTTTACTTTCTTACACTTTAACTTTCATGCAAAAATTAGAATGTAAAACTTAGGAATTTTGTAATATTTTACTTTATGCCTTTAAATTTCTTGCAAGACCATAGCATGTATCTAGGGTATGATGTAATAAAGACAATGGACTCTAATAATGTACACCGACACAAGCACTGACACATGCACACACCACACCTTAGATGTATGGCTAGGATATGCATGTTTAGATGTATGTTTAGGATTGTATGTTTAGATGAATGCTTAGGATTTACAACTTAGAAAAATCAATTTTCCAAAAAACTTGAACAAACTTCACTCAAATCATTTTCTTAAAAAACCTTGGGATCCAAAATCCCATTGTATTTTCTCTTTTATTTTCTTAATCAAACTTCAATGAAAATTAATCATGCTTGACTTTTTTTTTCCAAAACAACTAATCAAACCTCACCTTTTCTTAAATTCTCATGCCTTTAAGGCCTCTCAATCTCCATTCTTCAAAACTCCAATTTTCCAACTTAAAATCAACCAACGAAAACAAAAACATTTTTGGAAGAGAACTACGGTGGATTTGATCCCTTAAACGGGTACGTAGGCAAGGACAAAATTCCTTCAATTCAAATAAAATAAAAATCCAAACACTTTCTTCTCCCTCCAATTCTTCACTTAGAAACTCTTAGGTTCAAATAATCACTTTCAAATAGCATTTAAAAATAAAGCGCGCGCGTAGAAATTAAAGACGGTTCCTATAGGTTACTATAGTCGTTATGGGTGCCTAACACCTTCCCGTAGCGAAAACAACTCCCGGACCTCGATTCTCAAGGGTTTTGCTTATTTTTTCCCTTCCCAAGAAAAAATGAGATATCACCGGTTAAAAAGGTTCAAACGTAATCAATGTTTGACACCCGAAAAACCAAGATAAAACAGCATGACCCCTATGCATGTTAACATGCGCCAGTACAAACTGCAAAGAAGTAGTATAATAATCACTTACTTGATATTGTGGACGAAATTCGGTTTGATTGGAGCAAGAATGGTGAAATTTAGATTTGTGAGTGAAATTTTCGTGTTTGGAGAAGTTGAAAATGGAGGTTCTGTGTTCTGTGTTGCTATTAAACTAACTTAAGTAACGTTGCGCAACTTAAGTCACGTTGCGCAACTTAAGTTGCGTTAACGTTATAACTGACGCATGTTAACTCACGCAGCGTGAATTAACTTACGTAAGGGCATAATTGTCATTTACTTTGGGAATGAGCAATACAATTTGGGTAAAGAGCAGAGTTCAAAACCAAACTAAACTAAACCCATTCAAACCAAGCTATAAAAGCATCCACAAGCTTGTCACCCACACTAGTAACAACACATGAATCCCACACCAAACCACCCCTGCCTACTAAGAGAAAACCACATACACTAACCTAGGGGTGTTCAAATCCAAACCGATCCAAAATAAAACCGCGAACCGATCCAAAAAAACCGAAAACCGCAAAAAACCGAATATTTTTGGATGTGTTCGGATGTTGTTTTGGAAAAACCGCTAAGATCGGATCGGATTTCGGATTGCCTTTTCAAAACCGAACCGAACCAAACCGAACCGCAAAAGTAAATTTTTATACTTATTTATTATTTTATTAGTATTATATATTGCACTAATATATTGTTTATTGGTATTTAATCTTATATATTGCATTAATTTAATCTATATTATTACTACTTCATCTATTTCAATTATAATCAATCATTTTCATTGTGTAATGTTAACTTTTTTAATAAATTTGTGTCATGTTTTGTATCAAACCTATTATTTTATTGTGTATGAGTAATATTAATATTAAAAAAAAATTACATGTTACACTTTGGATATCCAAAAACCGATCCAAATTAAACCGCATATATTTGGATCGGATCGGTTCGGATTTTTTTAACATAATCATCCAAACCGAACCGAACCGCACGTGATTTTTATTTTGGATCGGTTGATTTTTTACCTCAAAACCGATCCAAACCGGACCGCGAACACCCCTACACTAACCCACTCGTAAACTCTAGGGCTGGAAATGAGTCGAGTCGAGTCGAATTCATCTGAGCTCGGTTCGACTCGATAAAAATTGACTCGGCTCGAAACTCGAGTTCGATACGAACCATTTTTTTAACTCTTGTTCGGCTCGTTTAAAGTTCACGAACAACTCGGTTCGGCTCGTTAGGTTCAACTCGTTTGCTCGAGTAACATAATTCAAAAGTTTCTTTTTCTGTTTTTGTCAAAAAATATATTTTGACCTTTTGATTTTATTTATAAAAAAAAAACAACAAAAATTGAACTCATTAAATTATGGAAGTTGAAGACCACAGGAAAAAAGCGACGACCTTATAGTTACTAATGTTGCGATGCCCTTATGCTTCTCTTTATAATAACTCTTCTTCACTGATGTGATTGAACTCACCGATGTGGGACAAATTTTAGTACATATGCGTTGTTAAAACTTAAAAGCCTAAGCCTGCATTTGTATATTATTAGCTTCTTTTTTTCTCTCTTTTCTTGTAATTATTCTTGTTAATTGTTAATTATTTTCTCTCTTTTCTTATAATTATTGTTAATTGTTAATTAAATTAGTAATATTTTCTCAAAAAACAAGTACTTAAATATGAGAGGAAGGTTGTAATAAATTAGATATTTCATGTTTTAATATTTAAGTTTGCACTTTATTAAATTTTACTAAACCAATAAATAAATATAAATATGTATATATATTATCGAGCCAACTCATGAACCAACCGAGTCGAACTATATACTGCTCAAGTTCGGCCCATTTATTTAACGAACTTAATTTTCAGCTCAAGTTCGGCTCATTTGGTTCATGAACCAAGTTCAACGAGTTAATTGTCGAATCGAGTTCCGAACTATTGTCGAGTTGGTTCGGTTCATTGCCAGCCCTAGTAAACTCTTACAAGTTTACCTGGTATTAAAATTATTTTATACATTTATATAATATTATCAATGGTATCAACAATTTAAAATTTTCACTTAATTACGAAGCAAAAATATATTAAATTGTTATATTAAAGTGTTATGTTCATAAACTTGTATCAAACTATATAAATTACCTCATTCAATCATAAAAACATTCAAAAAAAATATCCAAAAAAAGAGTTTCATAAATTTTTAAAATTGTTTAAAGTTAAAACTATAGAAAAAGGGGGTTAATTTCATTAAAATTGAGTAAAATCAAGTTAGTTTCTCCTAATTCAGAGGGTTTACTATGTGTTAACTATGATGAAATTGAGATTGGTTCGACTTTACCTAAATACGATCTTACTATCAATTTAACTCGAAATTCATATTTAAAAGTGTGAAATCGGACGTTTTTACTAGTTAAAGTTCGATTTTAACAATTTGAACCAATTACCTGCAAAGTATTTTGTTTTTGTCTATAAGCTACAAAGTATTTTTAATGAAAAAACAGAATTTGTAGAACACTAACGATTCTCATAATCGTGTGACATATCTTTGGATTTATTTGCTTCAGATGTTGGCCCAACGTGCACATATTGCCATTCATTTTCCTGCAAGTTATGTACGACACCTCATATATATATAGGCTTAGTGTTGGGAATCCTATGCCTCCCTCTGTCTTCAAATTGATATTTTAACATGACATATGCATCTACGTAAATTTTTAACATCTCTATGCTATTATAAAATGTTAATGAAAGGGCTTAAATTAAAGATATATTTTAAGAAAGAAAATAGTTTTCTATCTAAGCTTTCTTGGCGTTAATTTTAATTCTTGCATGGATAACAACAAATTTGGGAATAATGCTCATAATTTAACATGAGTCGTTCTCCGAAAGTTACATCAATAGTTTCTTTAAAAAATTCTACCCATGTTTCATTAAAAAAAAAAAAATTAAGTGTATTGTTTGTATCTCACATTACATTTACTATCACCAACATAAGACATAATATCCAACAATGCTTTTAAAAGACCCATGCAATAAAAAAGAACATAAAGTAATTTTTTTCCTTATTTATAAGTAACATGTCTAGCGGGCTTTAATCCTTGCCCTTAATTCAATAACAAAAAATGAACCTCGGAGCATTGGATTGGATCGTCTTAAATATGCTCAGGATCGAACGCACTATTCGATTGAAACCCAAAACACTAGATTGGATCATCTTCTTCCGATAAACATCAATAGACTAACTTGAGATTTTTCACTCTATAACGCCTCAACAGCTTACAATGGATGTCAGCTCGACATTGATGGTAACAACCCCTCACCAATGTCCAACGACTACTAACCAGTGTTTATTAAAGGTATCAGCTCAAGATACACAATTTTTATCCTTTCAATACCTCTCACTCTTTGTTCTTGTGGGTTGTAACTATAAAATAGCAACACTTCGCATTTCCACATATTACTGCTCGATTGATGCCACCTTTCTGATCACTCCGATCAAAATTAAAAATAAATAAAATCAACCTACCACTCTTTATTAATGTATGTTTATATAGTATATATTGTTAGGGCCCTAGCAATGAAGCCTATAAAGCTTCGATAAAAAGAGAATTATTTTAGTGGGTCAGTTGGGTGGTTCGAGTGAGACAAGAATGGGAGTGACAGGTTGTTTTGAAAACAAATATTGTTAGCAAGTTGGTTTTGATAGTAGTCAATAACAGCGCCCACTAAGCTGTCATGATTAATTATAATTACTACTTAGACAAGCATAATTTGTAATAGAAGGTTGTACCAAAAAAAAAAAACTGTAATAGAAGGAATGTAAATGCTAATTAGGGATGGTATATTTCTCGAAATAATGAAAATAATGTTTTTTTTTTCAGTTTCATTGTTTCCAAAAAAATGTATAATGTTCTTCATTTATGAAATCTATTATTTCGTTTTTGATAAAATGGAGTCTATTATTTCTATACAAGCAAGTAGAATTAACATAAGTTTCTTGTACCAAAAAAAAATTAATTGAGTTTCATATAAATAGAAAATATTTTCACAAAATAAACATTTACGTTAATCTTTCATCCCCTCTTTTATTTGATATTTTTGGACAACGGTGTCAAAAAATTGAGTTTTCTCCATCTTTTATTTCTAATGAATGTCTTATTAATAGATCATGGTGTTGCTTTCATAGAGGCTTTTAGTTTCTTTTCTTTTCTTTTTGGATTTATCCCTTTTATTTGCAAAAAAGGGAGAATGAAGCACGGATATTTTTTTTTTTATAATCATATAAAAAATATATATACAGTCATTTAACAATGACTAATCTATGAATCACAATCATGATACTTCATATAATGTATATGATCATGATATGGTGGCAACGTTGATCCTTAGGAGTGGCCTCTATACTTGTTCTTTGCAACTTACAGAATAAAATCCAAATTCATCTACACACCCTAATTGGAGCATGCATGATTGCTTTATCATTTTAATTACTAAAATCCAAATTCATCTACACACCCTAATTGGAGCATGCATGATTGCTTTATCATTTTAATTACTATTCTCTAGCTTAGAAGTCTCACAATCCAAATCCTCTTTGCCTTTTGCTATTTATTTGAAATTTGAAGAGTGTTAGAAGAGCTTTCTTTTCTTTCTTGGATCAATTTTAATTGATTTATTTGAGTTTATTTACCGTCACAAATATTTCTGAGATTGTTTATGAGAACTAATGCAAACAATTTATGACACGTCTTAAGTTGTTTTCAGTTTAGTTCAATAAGCTCTTCGAAGTAACTCTATGAAACTATGTATAGTTTATATGATAACAACATAACGTAATTTTGTCCATAAGTCCTAGATCAATTGGCAAAAATATTGAAATTATTAGGTCGGAGCCGTGATCGCGTTTTCAACTCCGACTTCTCCACATGTATGTGTGAGTATCTAATGACTACCGTAATTTCGTTTATCTACTAAAAAAACATGACGTTATTTTCCATTAGACTTAAATGCACTTTCAGTTATTTTTAATTTTTGTAGTTTGTACCCCTATTTTAAAAATCTGGCTTTTTGACCCCTATTTTAATTTTTCTGACTTTTGATCCCTCACTTTATTTTAGGGTCAACTTTGATGACGTATCCAAGTCACGTATGATGTGGCATATCACATGTGGACATATTGAAAATCCACGTCATATTGATTTTTTTTAATCCAAATAATATGTCCATAAATATTTGCCGGACTTTTTTCGGAGACTCTAGAACAATAGTTTATGACACATCCATGAGTTATTTTCAACCTATTGTCATAAGCTCTTCATGACAGCTTAAAACAATAGTTTGACTTATACATGAACACTTATATAATAAACGCTTATACTATAAGCACTTAATTAAGTTGTTTAATCCATACTTGTTGATTGGTAAGTTTTTTGTAGAAAGAAACTACTCATTGAGGGTTCAATTTGTTAAGTAAAACTGAAAACATACACATACAGCTACACAACACATCACATGTAACAGAAGTCAACAAAACAACAATAACTGAGTTAGATAGATAAACAAATAGAGAGAGACACACTTTAAGGCTTTGCTTTTACTACTAATCTACTTACATATAAGGTGGCCCTCTATCTATATTTCTATTTTTGTGACCTTTCTTTTCATCCACTACCTTCTCTTTTATCAATCAAACACAGTTTCTGTGAAGTGATTCTATGTTTCTTAACAGGATTTTTGAGGCCACACCCTTGTTCTCAGACATCTCTTTTGTTCTTTCTTAATCCCTTTGAATTTTCTATATACTCTTTTAGTGTAATCCTTTTTTTTTTTGTTTGTGTTGAATTGATGTCTGGTTTGTACAACAATCAGATTTCCTCACCAGGAACAGCAAGGGCTAATTCACCAAATATAAACATGAGAAGCAATTTTGATGTTGATAGGTATATGTATATGTATATGTACTATAATTCTTCTTCTGATATTTGTTATTGAAATTTTGATTTTCATCAAGTAATAGTAACTTTTAGAATAATATTTATTCGTATGTAACCAAGCGATTGAACTCAAATGGTTAAGTCGAATTTATTGTCGGACCTTCTGACGAATTACGGAATACTAGAGTCATCTTCTAGAGAACTGGAGAGATAAGACCAAAAATAGTTATATGTATATGTTGTGATGAGTTTAATTAACTTTTGGTTGCATATTCTTATTTATGTTTTCTATAGCCAATACTTAACTGAGTTGGTAGCAGAATATCAGAAGCTTGGACCTTTCATGCAAGTCCTACCCTTATGTACTAGACTCTTAAATCAAGGTTGGTTATTCTAAATCCATATATTAAAGGTTTTTTATTTTGGACAAATTTAAATTTTGTTGTTGTATTTGTTTTAAGTAACTGATTCCACTTTTTATGTTACTTGAATCAGGCTTGGTCATAAACTCAGTTTTCTTAATAACTTGGCATAGTATCTCATATTTGTGTTATGAGGACTATTATATCATTTATAATGCACTAAACTGTATTTATCTTTATGAAAAAATGATTAGTTTCCTATATATATATTTGACAGAAGTGAAGTTACTTATCTGTTGATAAATTGATGTGCTTAGTACTAAAGTTTAATTCATATTTAACTACTTTTAGTTGGAAATTTTCCTACTTTATGTCTGTTCTTATATATTAATGTAGTACTTTATTATCAGAGATTTTAAGGGCTTCTGGAAAGAGTGGATTGATGCAGAACCAAGGGTTTAGTGACTATGACAGAGTGCAGTTTGGCAGTGTCAAGCCTAGTCTTATGCCTTCTTTAGACACTACATCAAGTTTCACCGGATGGAACAGCTTGTCGCATGAAGTAAGCATTGTTTCTGTTCTATGCACCGGTAATAGTTTGAATGTAATCATACGTGTTAGTGTCAGACACGCCTTTTAGAATAAAAGGTGCTACATTTTTAATGTTAAGCCATTGTAAAAAATTGTAAAATAGTATCTGATCCATTGATCTGTATTCTTCTATTATGTATCAATATTCCCCTTCCATTTCTTTTTCATTCATTCATTTATGTTGTTATCTCTACCCTTTGATCATTAAATTTGCTAAGAGATTAAGTTCAATATTACATCAGGGGCTAAATGTGGATTGGCAAAGAGCACCAGCAGTCTCAAATTCTCACATTGTGAAGAAGATGTTGCGCTTGGATATTCCTCATGATAACCATCCAACTGTAAGATATTTGTAACATTATTTGAATGCATTTTTAATATGATCACATATCTCATCAATTTTTCTGTGTTATGAATTGAGAGATCATATTCATTACCATATGTCCGAGAGTAGAAAAATAACATCAAGAACTGTACACGGTTTTTTCACGTAAAATTCTCTCGGTGTCATTCTTCTACTCTCACAGTTAGGAATTCACTTGATGAAATATTTTCAGTTCAACTTTGTTGGGAGGCTTCTTGGCCCAAGGGGTAATTCGCTGAAGCGAGTGGAGGCTACTACTGGTTGCCGCGTATTTATCAGAGGAAAGGGTTCAATAAAAGACTTCGATAAGGTATTTTCTCTCCCTTGGTGCGTAGATAATATTACGAATGGTCTAAATTGATAGACTCTGGTATCAAATAAATTCAATCATAAAACCAAATTCGTAAGGTGGAAGCGCCACTCTTTATAACCTGTTTTCAAATCTAATCTCGTTCAAACCTTCTTTTGATTTGTGTTAGTTTTTTCTCCTTGCGCAAACAATATTTCTTGTAATTGTTACTTCATTCCTATTTTGTTATAATCTAAAGGAAGAGTTGCTGAGGGGAAGGCCAGGATTTGAGCACTTGAATGAACCACTGCACATTTTGATTGAGGCTGAGCTACCTGTCAATGTTGTTGATTTAAGGTTGAGACAAGCACAAGAAATCATCGAAGAGCTACTCAAACCTGTGGTATTTATATTTTTCATCTCTCTTGTAATTTCAATAATATGAATAACAGTTTTTTTCACTTTCTTTTTCTGTTGACACATTGTCCATTATAATCTGCATTTTCATGCAAGGTATTGCTAAATATGTTGTTTTACTTTCCGAAGTTAAAAGAGGACTTGGATTTCCTGCGGTAAGGGAAAGTGTGCAATCACACAGTCAAGTGAGTTCGGCTATTGAATGAAGATCGGATGACTAATATTTTGATTTTACCAAACCGGCTTTAAAATGTAACTTGAAATATAAGTCTTTTGATCTTCATTTAACAGCTGAGATCAACAACTACGTGACTATGTGACTGTCGAGAATCCAATTCCTCTAAGTGGAAGCCTGGAAAACTCGTTGTTTTAGAAATTTACACTCATGTAGTAAAAAAAAACACAAACTCGATATAGTCAAGATATCAATACGGTTGTAAAATGCTTTACACCGGCAATGTATCAAAACTAAACTCTAAGGTAAATTCCATTCTTGTGCCAAATTATTTCTAACTCTCCTTTGTTATTCTTTTGTGCAGGATGAGTCACAAGACATTTACAAGAGGCAACAACTTAGAGAACTTGCAATGCTGAATTCAAGTTTTAGAGAAGAGAGTCCTCAACTGAGTGGTAGTCTCTCTCCATTCACCTCTAATGAAATGATAAAAAGAGCCAAAACTGACCAATAGTCTTTCTCTACATTAAGAAATTGTTGCATTTGAAATTACTTCATGTATGTAATGTAAATGCTGTGTAGCTGCAATGAGAAGACATTGATGATATGATGCCAATTTGGAGAAAAGAGAAGGGGTTGATAGTTTATATGCTGCATATATGTCTATTGTCACATTCAACTGCACTAGAAGAATTGTATAATTAACACAGTTATTACTTTTATTATATTTTGACATGTTTGTTGAGGGAAATACTTCAGTGACTTAGAAATGGTGCCATTGGTGCCATAGCAGAGATCCTGGCCATTGATGTGTGTGGGTCCGCGTGGGGATGTGTGTGTGATGTGTGTGTGTGGTGGAGATGGAATTGGATGATGCCATTGGTGCCATTAATGGCACCAAAGTGGAACCCGTTTGTTGATAGTGTGTGTATTTCTCTAATGTATGTAGATATCAGTATCACACAACATTGCTTTGAAGTTGGACTTACAAAAATAATGCTTTAATTTAACTTAATTTAAAATTTTAAGATAAAATTCATTCTTTATCTTTTTATTTTTTTTCAATTGGTCATTTAAGTATTAAAACAAGAACACAATTAACACTTTTTATTACCTAAAGGAATGTTTAATTTGAGACAAATAGAAAGTTTAACCATGCGAAAGTTTTAATACTTAAATGACCAATTTGAAAGGAAAAAACAAAAGATAAAAAATGAATTAGAAACTTTATATTCCGTGTATATCCACAAATTTCAATCTTTTGAATGGACTATGATACTAATCCCTAATCGGGTGCATAGACAATGCTTAAAACTATTCGCCTCTCTTTAACAAGGTTAATTAGCAAAGATCAAACCGTGGTTCTCACCAAGTGTGTGTTTGTTTTGGCGTTTCATCACTGCCACCGTGCGTTTGAGAGCCTTGGGACATGATAATAGCGACGTTACAAATTGTAAAGATCTCTCCAAACACACGGTCACAACAAATCCACTGCCATTACAAAAATATATAAATAGATAGTGTGGAAAAGAAATGTCATATATCAAGTGTGTACTTTACTGAGCACAATGAAACTATGATTCATTATTTAGCCATATTATAAGGATAATGTCTAATCGTAGGGTCCTTGAGATTAATGTAGACGTGGAAGTTGTTGTCCGTGACTATTACCGGCCAAACTAAATTATCTTTTGGCTTTGACTTATTAATGATTGTCTCTACAAAGTGATGCTATTTTAGATCTCTTTTCTTCATTGCGGGGTCTATCATGTCCCTAGTTTACTACTCCCTCCGTCCCATATTACTTGACCTAGTTGACTCTGTCACGTATGCCAATGCACAATTTTAAACTTAAATTTCTTTAATAATCTAGTAGAAAAAATTACGAAAATTTGATATTTTGAAAATATTAATCGAGACGAATCTAACAACATCTTATATGCTATATTTTGTTTTTATATATTAGTAGAAAAATAGAGTCAAAGCATGGTACATGAATAGTGCAAATATTCTAAATAGGTCAAGTAATATGGGACGGAGGGAGTACCAGCTTCTCCATTCTTCTGCCTAACCCCATTTACTTAACACCATAATGACAAGCTTAAAGTCTTGATTCACCAATTACATTTGTTTTAATAAAATCAATTTGGCATACACACACGAGTGAAAAAAAACATATAAAAGAAAAATGTTAATAATATGTACTTTTAAAATAATCAAATGATCTATCCTCTCAAAAAAAAAAAATAATCAAATGATATATATTTTATTTTTTTATTTTTTTTTTGAAAGGAAATGATATATATTTTATTAATGTGTCCAAATGATTTTTATTTGAAGTTTTTTTCTTACAAAGCTAATCAAACAACAAAAAGCGAAAGACAGAAAAAAGAAAAACAAAGAACTATATCCTCATGAAGAGTGATCTCGCAGCGTCTACCCTGAGAAGGGGAAGCATATTCCAAGAAGGAGAAGTATGGACTGTAAACTCAACATTTGTTGAAGCTCTCAGGCCCCAGCTTAGATATGAAATACACACATTAGTTTCCTTCTCTAAGAGTATGATGGATAGAGAAATTTCTGGTAGCCAGAAGCTCCTTTATATCCTGGATTTTTATTTGAATTGCGACTACATAAGTATTTCTTCATATTCCTCTCAGAAAATATATTTCTCCTTATTCATACTCTACTTTTATCCATGATGTCAGGTAGAATTAAGAATTCTGATTTCAATTTTATCCTAGACAAGATCAATGGCAGGTTGACGGGTTGGAAAATGAATTTACTAAGTAGATCAGGACGAATTACCTTGGCAAAAAGTGTTGTGACTGCTATGCCTATTTATACTATGCAAAACCTTTGGCTTCCTTCTGGTATTTGTGAAAATATTGATGCTACTTTATTAAAATCAATGTGGACGGATCATCTTTTGGTAATCCTGGTAATGCAGGTTTTGGATTCATGGTTTTTCCGGATCTTGTGGAAGAGCTACTAATTTGTTGGCTGAACTTTCAGCTATTTGGAAGGGTCTTCAGTTGGCGTGGGATCTTGGTTACAGGTCTATCATCATGGAATCTGACTCTCAGGCAGCTTTGGATCTTATTGTTGATACTAAACAAAAGGATTTTCATCCTCATGCAACTTTGCTTTCTCTTATTAGGAAGCTTTCTTCTCTTCCATGGGTGGTCTCATTTAGTCATACTTTGAGAGAAGGGAACGAATGTGCTGACTGGTTGGCTAAATTTGGTGCAACTAATACCGACTCCTTGAAGATGTGGACTTCTCCTCCTCCTCAATTGGATATCATCATGTTTGCGGATACCTCTGGGGTATTTAGGCAGCAGATTGGCTAGATTGTTTTTCTTGTCTTTTAATTTCTTCTTCATCAAAAAAAAATACTCTACTTTTATCATTTTAGCATAAAATAATATATTTTAAAAAAGTATATTTTTTTATGAGATAAAAAAGTGTCTTTTTATTTTGTGTATTTGATATTATTTTAATTTTACTCACAAATGAATAAATTGTGCATTACTTCCAAGTTGATATATATTTTCTACTATACAATCTTATTTTTTGACGGTAAATATACAATATTTATGACAATTGTTACGACAACATTGTTTGTGGGAAAGAGCATTTTCCTTTTGCAAAATCATGCACTCGTTGAGAGTTTAAAATTGTTGAACTGTAAGAGAGGATTGTTATCACAATACTATTTTATTTTCTGACGCTATGTTCTCTCTAACACTGGCTTCCTCTTTGTTATTAGTTTGTTGCAACTCAATAGACTTTTCTTTCTCTTTCTAAACCTCACAAAAATGTTGTAACAAACAAACAAAAAAAAAAACCTCACAAACATGTTGCAACTCAACATGCTTTTTGTTCTCTTTTTCTTATGTCTTGATTACCACTAGTAGGTTCAATTATTATAGTTTAGATTTATAATTGAGTTTTCTAGCAACCGACACCTCTTTAGCCAATTTAACTTTTAGCTTAGTTGTTTTGTTTAAAGAAACCATGCACCTTGTTTCACAATATCATTTTAACCTTACGTTGGCAAAAGGAAAAAATAGAAGGAAATTTAACCTTATTTTATTCGAACAAGTTTGGTTTAAGAAGTTAAATAAATTTGAAAACCAAACTTGTTCGAATACGTTAGCATGTAAGGCATTATACACATCAATCTTTTTAGTGTAGCCTTTAATTCATCTACCGCCTGAGTCACGAAAAAGACCCCTGCATCCAACAATCTATTCCCTATCCTTGCAAGCATCGTCATCACTACTAAGCTTGATACAACCTTTTTGCGGCCTCATCCATTCTATGTAGATAGTTTCCTTCAACTTAGGACCATTATGAAGATGATCTAAGTTAGAGTCCTCAATATCTTTAACGAAACTCTTGATCAATAAATTTGGGTTGTTTGGCCTCTGGAAATAAGCTTCAAAGGTAGTTTTGTTCCTCCACTTCCACAATTGCCAGCAATTTTTCATGAAGGTGGTATGTCATTTGGAGCAACTCGTCCCAACCCATTTCCTGTTGAGGTTATTGAAAATTCAATCTCTGCAATCAAAAGAAAAAAATTATTTATAAAACTAGAAGGAACAATATGAAGCCATACCCGAGTTGCGCGAATGCAGTCACGAAACACACGAAGACATGTTTCATCTTCATTCCCACAACACTAGCAAGTACGAGAGATCCCAACACCTCGTCTACTCCTTCGAATGTTAATAAGGATACGCCCATGCACAACCAACCAAATAAATGTTTGAATGTGATGTGGGTCTTTCCATTTGCAAAGGATTTTCTAGTCACCCTCCACAACTAGACAATTTTGATGCTGAAAGGAATACACATTTTGAACTGTGAAATGGTAGGTATTGGTTCCGCCCTATCCTATATTGTTAGGCCATCATCATCCATAGGAGGCGAAAACACAATAACCCGAATAACAATATCAGCTGACAATTTGTTCGTTAGAAAAACAATGTCCCGATCTCCCGAAGAAGTCTGAACATCCCTAACAAAAAAGGGTAGTATCCACATAGGCTTGGTTGCTTAAAGATGTAAGAGATTCATTACTAGGAGGCCACTTATCAAGCAAAAAATTGGTACTACGACCATCCCTAATTTTCCAAAACACGTGACGATGAAAATCATCCCAAATACCTGCCAAGGCTTTCCAAAGAGAAGAATCATAAGGTTGAACGCCAATTTTCCAAACCCATTCTACACCAAAGGTCATTCAAATTATTAATAAGGTTCCAAATCATCTTATTTTATCTTATTAGCATATAAATTGAGATTGCTTCTTGTTAGTTCGATTATCTCAAAGAAGAAACAAAGTCAAGTTCATGGTATTGCTGTCTGAATTGATTGAAATTGTGAGTTTTTGCCACGTCATTAGTATAACTGATAAATTACCAAAACTAATTGGGACTAAAAATAATGTAAGTCCCCGTGAGCTTAGCTCATTTGGTAAGGGATAATGCACAATTTGTGCAGGGGCCGGGGTTCGAACCCCGGACACCCCACTTATTCATCTTAAAAGTGAATTTTTCTAGCCACTAGGCTACTTGACCAAAAAAAAAATGTAAAATATGAAACCAAAATAAATGGTTTTATAAATATGAAAACTAAAATTTTGATTAGATCAAAATATATATTTTAAGCATTAAATATATAAAAAAAATCCAATTAAGCCTTTCGATTTTTCTGTGAACACCTTTATATAATATTTTTTTCAAGGAATCATTTCACAATTAAAAAAATGGACCATATCGTTGTACTTTGTACTGTAAAAATAAAAAGACTTAATTGATTTTTTTCTTCATAATATTCAATTATACAAAAAATAAAAAATAAAGAACCAACTAAAAAAAAAAATGGACCATATCGTTGTACTTTGTACTGTAAAAATAAAAGACTTAATTGATTTTTTTCTTCATAATATTCAATTATACAAAAAATAAAAAAATAAAGAACCAACTAAAAATAAGACAAAGAATCGAAACTTGAAGAACGCCGTCGTATTGGACTGGAGTCAGAAAGGAAAGAACCAAACCCGGTCCAATAAAAAAACCAAATAGAAATAAGCTTAGGGTATTGCTTTCATTTCATTCGCATTGCATTCTCATTCATTCCTTAGCGTCTTTGTTGAATAGAGTGAGTATTGTGGAAGATGGGTAAAAACATCGTGCCTGTGAAATCCGTTGTGTATGCTCTTTCTCCTTTCCAGCAGAAAATCATGCCCGGTTTGTGGAAGGATCTTCCCACCAAAATTCATCACAAAGTCTCCGAAAATTGGATTAGCGCTCTTCTCTTAGTTGTTCCCGTCGTCGGCACCTACTCGTAATTCTCTTTCTCAATTTAATCATTATGAAGATTGTTGTTGTTGTTGTTACAAGCTAGATTTGATTTTGTGGTTTTGAATGGTTTGGATCTTAGTTATTTTTTACCTAGGGATTTAGTCAGATCTATTTATTGATAATTTTTGTTGATTGAGTTTGGTTGTGGATTTTGTTGATTTTTGTTTTGATTATAGAATTGAATTGTTAGGAGAAAGGGATAAAAATTCATTTGAATGAATACTGAATTGATTTGGAAGCAAAATCAATTTTGATAGTTTGTGTTAAACATACGAAAATCACTTCATTTTTTCCACTGTAGATCTAGACATGAACTTAGTTTGTTATGCTTCCAATGGATTGGTGATCTCTTTGATTGTTAGCAGCTGTTTTTTTGTATTGAAAACTTTAAATTAAAACCTACTTCATCTTGATGCTGTGAAGTCGGAATTAGTTTTCCAAAAATATTCTCGATGGATGGGTTTAAATAATAACTATTCGAGCATTTTATGTGTCTCTTTGTGTTTGCATGTTGTGTCAATAAGAATATGACAGTATGGTTTTCTGAATGGCCCTTCATCAACAACATATTTACTAAGGGTGTGTTTGGATGGAGGGTTTAGGAGGGGAAGGGAGGGGAGGGTTTAGATTTCATTTTTAAATTACGGACACTATAAAATATTTTTTGAAGAGTTAACATATTAACATGATAAATGATCATATAATTTGTTAATGTCATCTAATATTGCTGGCTTTGTGTTTTTTCAGAAAACATGTTTGAAGCCAATGACAATTTTTTTTTTACCTCTGTTCTGTTGTGCTTTGTGTTTATATTTTTTTTAGGATTGAATTGCTAGGAGAAAGGGAAAATTTCATTTGAATGAATACTGAATCGAACAGTATTGTGATTGGTTGTTGCTCTGTGTTTGTTGTTCAACTTGCTTGTTATGATTCTATTTGGTGTGTTTTTGTGGTCAACTTTTGTTGGTTTCAAATGAATTTGATTTTGTAAAAGATTTGTTTATAATTGAGTTTAAAGATGTGTACGGTGTCCGGCACTTATACATGTGATTGCATTCACTTAAGCTATTATTGATGTCCTTAGTTTGGTATGCTTTTCAATGGATTAGATTAGTATCCTCTTTAGGTATTAGCAGAAATTCTTCTTTCCCTCTGTTTTGGTATCGAATATTGAAAACTAAAACCTGCTTCATCTTGAGGCCTTGAAGTGGGAAGTAGACTTTGAGTAATATTTTGAATGGACTTCAATGATCTCTATATGGGCATGTCATCTACGTCTCTGTGTTTGTGTGTTGTGTCAAGAAGAATGTGACAGTATGGTTTTCTGAATTTATCTTGTCTCAACATACTTGAATTTGGAATGCTTGCAAAAGTATCCTTCAATGTGTTTATTTATATATTTAATGAGCACAACCAAATCCCTTGGTTAGGGGCAAGACCATAATCAAATCAGCTTTTGGTCTATCCTATTTACGACATAGCATTCACATGGTATCATAAAATAATTTTAATTTGTCGACACTCCCCCTCCAAAATAGATCCAAATATTAAGTGGAGGCTTTTGTTTTAATGTATTTCAACCTTTGACTTTTGTATAGTGATATATAACGGTTAAATAAAGGGACAAAATTGTGGGACATTAGTGGTGATGTAAGTATACACTTGTGATAATAGAAGGGGATTTCTTGAATAGGCAAAGTTGTAGTAGCTATGGTTTTTTTCTTCTTAATACCAGGAATATGGGAGTTGAATATGACATGGCGAGCAATAGCATTAGGTAGCAAATAATAAGCAATTGTGTAGAGTCAAAACTTATTTGGTATCAGAGTATCGGACCTAATGATGTCCTCTGGCATTCTGACATTAGATGTATGAAATGTTAATTGGGAAAAGGATATATTTGGAGTACAAGGGAAAGTGTATGTATTTATGTTTTTTTAATTGTGTTTACAAGGTTTTCTCTCCCTAAACTGTGAACATTATGTGTGAGTTGATGTATATTTGCAGTGTCTTTATTTTTAACGGAAATTTATTTTATAGTTCCCTGTTAGCATTGTATTATGTATCTGGGCCACGTAGTCAAAAATATCAATCTCTCGCAGTTGGTGGTTAACCTGTGAATGTTTAATATCTCATACGAATGCAGGTATGCTATGCACTTCGTGGAAAAGGAGAAGCTGCACCACAGGTACTGAGCTCATGCGAGGATAGATTGGATAATCTTCAAGTGTGTTGTCCTTAGTTTTGTTCAGCTAGTCAATAATGTGACATTGGTGAAACTAGCTCTTGCCCTTTGGTTGAAATATTTGAGCTTTAGCTGTTTCAACTATATGGTTTTAATTGATATTTTTCTTTGTTTTGCATGTTACAAAAGATAATCTATGTCCTGTTAATAATGTTGTGATGAATGCCAAAATGAATTGATATATTAAACTTTTATGTAACGTAACAATCACTCTCAAATTACAACTAAAATTTTCAGTTTTCTAAATATGTATCTCTACCCCTCTGATGAAATTATTACGTGTTTGGAATAGCGGTGGGGGGAGAAAAAACGTACGTCTAGCCTAAAGCTGGAATTTCCAGCTTCATAAAAGCCACGGTAACACTACATTGGGACGCGAGAATCCTACTCCAAACGCTAAGCCAAACATGCTATTAGTGTATTTGAATAAAATAATCGCTTTTACTAGTGGCTTCATCACAGTCAGGTATTGAGTAAAAAAGAGAATCAATTTTGGAAGTGTAAAATGGAAGACTTTTTTAATTGTTTGACACAGTAAAGTAAACAGAAGAAAGAATTATTTTCCATTTATGGTTGTGAAGAAAATAATGCGTATTTGTGAATATAATTGCAGATTAAGATTCATGTGATGCTTAGCTTGAACATTACACTAGATTCTTATTCATTCAACACAACGCACCATCATGCCAAATGTGCTACCACTCCATCATTAACCTTATCACACCATCTTCAAGTCATGAGCAACATTTGGATGTAGAATTTCCATTGGTGACTGCATCACATTAGGAGTGGTAGCATCACCCTCAGAATTGACTTCTTGTTATTCAATTACCTCGTCTTCCTGAAAGCTAGTATCATTATGATGAGTTAGAGACTAGTGATAATTTCTAGCATCACTAGTCCTTTAATTTTACACAGACCAAAGCAATGGTTTATGATCCATGCTCTTAATCCCTTCTGATCTCATCAAGTTCTTAACGGATGATCCTTCAAATTTTTAGATGAATGTTCTGGCTTATCAGCTTCAGTATCATCATCTTCACTGCCAAATACACTAGCAAAAATTGATGATGTTCTCATAGAACCATGCTGATCAGAAACGGTTGGAGGAACCTTTGCAATGAATTTATTTACCAATTTCTTCACTTTTTTCAAAGATCATTACTTGGATTAAAAAATTCTGCTTCGCCATCAACACTTCAACTTTCAAGATGTAAAAATCAAATTCAATATCAGTGTCATGCCCCTCGCTGTATTTGATAACGATTCATGTGCCATACACCAAGATATGCATCTAGGCAGTATTGGCCAATTCTTCTCACTTTTCCAAAAGAAATTATTGACCAATATATTGTGACTTGTGATTTAAGTATCCACTTCATAATAGAAGTGCAGGAGGCTTCTTGAATAGGTCGAGTTATCTTTTGACGAACCAAACTTAGTTTTGTTTTTAGAATATTGGGAATAGGGGAGATGGTAGTTAAACTCGTGAGCCAGCACGTAGGAACAGCCAATTCTGCGATCTTGGTACCCCTTGGCGTGTTCGTGCATGAACAGAAACACAAGAACCTTAAGGTGATGGATTTGTCGATTCTGTGTGTTTGCACTCGCTATGGTTTCACAGGTTGACAACCCGGTTTCTTAAAAATAGTCTTTAATGTTCCAAAACCCTAAAGAATCACATTTTAATCGTGATTAAGGCTTCGAACGGTTAGTTTCTCCCAATACACCGATTCAATGCACTCTCCTCTTCTCACGTAGTGACACATGTTTACTTAACTTCTGCTCTATTTTTTTCAAAAAATACTCGATGAGGCGAGGCTTTGTATTGTGTTCAACCTTCTACTCTACTTTCGTTCTCATAAAAACAAAATGATCCTCTGTTATAGATTTGCTTATTTGAAGTTTCTTTTGTTTTTTTCGGCATTTATGACTATATTTTGTGAATCTTATGATCATGAATTTGAGTTTATCTGAAGTATTTTGGCTGTGATTTGAAGTTTTGGTTAAATATGTGGTTTTATATGCATTTTTTTTTTTTTTGGCAAGAATTTTTATATGTTGTTTTATATATGATCTGTGTTACAAGCTCCAGATTCACGATCTTGGGACAGGACTCTGACTTCGTTGATAGGGGGAGACAAATATGATTTGGTCAAAAATTATTTTGTATCAAACCAAATAATGCCATTTGTAGCATTTTGACATTGGTTGGATCAAATGTTAATAGGGAAAAGGATGTATTCTGAAATGCACAAGGGAAATATATGTATTTATTTATGATTTTTTATTGTGATTACAATTATTTTATTTTCTAAATTGTGAAAACTATGTGAAGATGTGTGTATGGATGTATCTTCGCGGTGTCTTATTTTTAACAAAAAATCATATTTTCCTACTGGTGTTGAACTCATTTAATGATCACTTGTTCATCAACGATTGAATTATTGAACCGTAAGCTAGTATTAGCTTTGTAACCTGAACAATTTTGGATTAAATACCAGGACACTAGTGTCCAATCCTTCCAGCAAGTAAAATTAAAGTAAATATTTTGATGAGGATGGGTCGATTATTATACTAGTTCAAGCCAAAATGTTTGGTTTTCTAATCATGGGTAACACAAGTTTGACATTAATTAGATTACAAGTTTAATCAGTCCAAACAATCTAGTTTTCAAATTATTGTTATTGTTCCTTAAAAAAAAAAAAATTGTTATGTCATTGAAAATTTGATAGCTTTGCTACCACGTTTTCTAAATTATGATTGTAGTGCTGCGTGAATTGCAGCAATTAGCATGCTTTTTTTTTAAAATAATATATATTTAAGTGTGTCTAGTTAGTTATCAAATTTTATTGAAAAAAATAGGTCAATGATTGATTCATATATATATATATATATATATATATATATATATATATATATATATATAGATGTATTTGATTATGTGTATATCGGGGATTAATAAATCTTAATTTATTTATTTTTTAAGGAAAATCTTTATTTATTGATTAATGTTTTTCTTCCTCTATCCATAATTCAAATACCTTTTTCACAAATTAGTTTATATAGTTGCACACAAATGATATTAGGTTTAAGGGTTTGTTTGTTTCAAGTTTACCAAATTTATTTCTATGAATAACATTCTTTGGAAATGAGAATGAAACTCTCACATAATAATTTCTTTTTTTGAGTAGTTTAGTGATCAAAAGTTCACCTCTTGAGGTGAATAAAATGGAAAATTCTGAATTCAAATCTCGACGTTTATATATTACAATGTCTCTGCCAGTGTGACCCATATTACTTTTATAAACTAGAAAGTTTTTCTTTATGTAAATAACCATATATGTAACCCAAAAAAAAAAAAAAAAAAACCCAATACTAATTTTATTTGACCTTTTCTACTTCAGTTTTATAATCTATGACTATGATTACATATTTCATTGTTAATTGTTTCGTTGCGGCATGATTTTGTGCCTACACTGTTTGACAAAAAGTTTCCTTTAAATAAATTATACCCATAAATAATTTTGATAAATATAGAAACATTTGATGCAGTTATTATTATTGGGTTACACGCATATACATATATGTGGTGACCACTAGCACTATACTAGTATATACTATACTGTAGCAGTGATCAATGGAGGGAAATTCAAGTTCAAGGCCATTATTGGGCAACCAGAATCATAATATGAACTCTTTCAACTCACTTACAACAACTTTCTTATCCAAGCTGCCTGATAAGGTCCATTCTTTGACCCTCCACACTGACTCTTCCTTTGACTTTGATCCTCATTTCTCTACATCTACAAGCTTAAGCAAAGGTCAATCTCTCACTCCTTTAATCATGTATGAAACATACTTTTTTACTAGATTGAAAGTTGTATTAATCTCTAGTCATAATTAGATTTATATATCTTGTTCATAAAGTTTTCTTTTTTTTAATTTATTAAAGTGGCACTAATGATCATTTTACGACAATTCTTGAGGGAATTCGAACCGAATACTTTGTTACAAGACTAAACTCTTACCGTTGAGCTAGCACCTCAAGTATCTTGTTCATGAAGTTTATTTGGATATAAAGTTTATTCATAACATTTTAAAGATCCATGAAAAAAAAATTATGATTACATTGACAACAAATTCAAAATCAAGAATAAAGAGCCATGTTTAAAAAAATTAAAAATTGTATTGAATATTGTGGTAAGAATAGAACATAGAGGATGCTGAATTTGAAAAGGGATTTTGATGTTATAATCATGCAATAACGTGAAACAATCTACCAAGTACCCTGTTAATTTTTTTTGATTGTATATTCAATCTGATTACTTGAGGAATACTTTATATCAGAGCTGTAGAAACAGTTTCTTCATTATTATAACACGTTCAAAGTAGTTTGAATCTAAGTATCCTCCCTAGAAGAATTCAATGATCTTAGTCACGTATCGCTCGGAGAACAACTGAGTGCTCTTTAAGCACAAGACACAAGTAATTCCTTGAGATATAGAGTAATTGAAGGTGTTTTTCATGCATAAAACAATTAAACTAACAATGGATGAAATGAGGCAAGTGGTAGTCAAAACAATACATTGTAGCGAAATATATCCTCGCAAGTATTTCTAGAAGGCCATACACCTTAGCGATATTGTTTGATCCGAGTTGGGTCGCGAATGATGGCTGGTGATGTTGAAGTGCAATGGAAGATAACCAATGGGAGCTCTCAGACAAGGGGTTGTGTACTTTCATGTACTTGGACGCTCAAATCAGCCAGAAAATGAGGTGAGTGTGAGGTAGTAAAGTGGTGTCCATCACATGGTGATTGTTCCCATAAGAGTGATACATGTGTGAGTGATGTTGGACCTTAGACGAAGAGGTCCAGGTAAGGAGGAGATTGTTGATTTCTTCAACACATTGCATCAATCTAGATTATATCATTCTTTATGTTTTACACATGATAAACAAATTTGAATTTGAAGCAACACCCTATTTTGATCCAATATTTACTACTCCACTTATACTGCTTTAATAGTATATTCTCTGTGTCATATAACACAAATCACAGTGTTTAAGGTAACATGTTTTATGTCTCAAAATTTATAGGAGAGAAAGAGTACTATGAAAGACAATTTGCTACTCTAAAATCATTTGAGGAAGTTGACTCCATAGTAATGTCGGATTCCATTGATGTAGAAGACATAGAAAAACAGGCTCAACATGAACTAGCGATGAAGATTTCTAACTATGCAAATGCAGTTTTATTGGCATTAAAGGTGATATTCCTTAAGATGTTTATATTCCTTTGAACATACTTGCTTAGCTTGCACAGTTAAATAACAACATGCATATACATGTCTAGATTTATGTGACAATTAGGACTGGATCTATGGCTATTGCTGCTTCAACATTGGATTCTCTGCTTGACTTCATGGCTGGTGGCATACTTTGGTTCACTCACATTTCAATGAAGACCATAAATATGTACAAATACCCTATTGGAAAGTTGAGAATGCAGCCAGTAGGAATAATTATCTTTGCAGCTGTTATGGCAACACTTGGTGTGTCCAAATCTCTTTATCTATTACTTACATTCAAACTGTTCATTAAGTATAACCGCCAATTAATCCGTGTAAAGAATCTTTACGCTGCCAATTAATCATAATCGTCATATCATTAAATCACATCTTAACAAATCTCGCTACAGGCTTTCAGGTATTAACGACTGCTGTCGAACAGCTAATACAAAATGATCCTTCTGAGAAAATGTCTTATGATCAACTAGTATGGATGTACTCTATTATGATATTTGCAACATTGGTGAAGCTTGCACTTTGGTTTTACTGCAAAAACTCAGGAAACAAGATTGTTCTTGCCTATGCAGATGTATGGTCGCCTTTTCTTGTGATAAGTTGCTTTATAAATTGAGTTTGTTTGGACTAACTTATTTGAGCTTATCTACTAGCATAAACAAGTGAGTCTATTTGGGAGAGCTTATGGAAATAGCATAAGACATGCTCATAAGTTGTTTTTAACTTATATTCATCATCTCTCTAGGATAGCTTATGAAACCAGTTCATATCGTATCTGAAAATAATATGCTTTTTTATTCTTTATTATTGAAATAACTTATACATAGGCACTTATGTGATAAGGATTTATTATTCAAACAGCGCCGACATAAGTTGTGTTGCCGTCTCTAACAAATACTAACTTGCAGGATCATCACTTTGATGTTGTAACAAATGTGGTTGGATTAGTTGCAGCTGTTCATGGTGATAAATTTTACTGGTGGATTGACCCTATTGGTGCTATTTTACTTGCAATTTACACTATTTCGAATTGGTCTGGTACTGTTATGGAAAATGCAGGTAGAATTCATTTACTACTCCCTCCATCTTTATTTAATTGTTTTGTTCAAAAAAAAATCTTTATTTAATTGTCGATTTTGCAGAAAATTTGTCCGTTTTTAATTGTCATTTTCGAAGTTCATTGCCGCATTAACTATTATTTCTTCGATAATAGACTTCACTTTAAATACGTGGTGTATGAATATTGATGCTAGATACTTTCTTATGCAGTTTCACTAGTGGGACAATCTGCACCTCCTGAACTTCTGCAGAAGCTAACATACCTTGTCATAATGCACTCTCAAATTAAGCGCATTGATACTGTTCGCGCTTACTCATTTGGAGTTCTATACTTCGTAGAGGTTTGTATCCAAACTTAAATCACTTTTAGTACTACTAACTCTAAAAATGTAAATCTGTAACCTCGATTTTATGTATGATATGGTATAACTTTTCTATATCACATAACAGTTTGACATTGATATGTTTTACTTCATAATTTTGGTTCAAATGTAAAACAGGTTGACATTGAACTACCAGAGGATTTACCCTTAAAAGAAGCACATATCATTGGAGAAAGTCTACAGATAAATCTTGAGAAACTTCCGGAAGTTGAGCGAGCGTTTGTTCATCTAGACTTCGAATGCGAACACAAACCAGAACACTCGGTTCTTAGTAGACTACCAGATAGTTAGCCTTTAAGTACATTATTTGATTGAGTTTAATGTCAATGAATGACATGCGTGAATTTATTCTAAGAAAATGAATGAAAAGTGTGAATTTATTCTAAGAAAATGTGAATTTCTTCAAATGAATGTGATTTTTAAAGTTTTATTAGTTTTTTTTTTTCTTTAAACAATTGGAGTATATTTCAGTAATGAAGTACTGCAGGTGAAAGAATAATTTGCGGAGTAGTATGGAGTCTAATAGAGTCTATAGAGTCTATTAGAGTCTATTAGATTTATTAGTAAAAATCTATGTAGTAGTTAACCTAATACAACAGTCTATTAGAGTCTTCCCTCTAACTTCAAGTTAACCTGATACAAAGACCTCTATATATATTATACAATGTTTCTACCAATATTAATTGAGTGTTCAATCAGCACAATTAACCACAATTTTAAAAGTCATTAACAATGATTTTTTGGGTTTTCAATTATACAAAAGGCAATACAGAGACACGCGCATTCAAATATATACATGATTTAAAAATAAAAAATAATAATTTGACAAAACTTTCAAAACAAATATTTTAAAAGATATTTAGGTGTCTATTTGAGTTTTAGATAATGCGGTATGTAAGGGTCAAAGTTCGAACTCTAGATTTACTATTTATTCTTCTAGATCAATTTCTAGTCAGTTTAGTTTTGTTTGTGAGTTTGGAGGGGGAGAATGACTTTGGGGTGAGAAATATAATGGAAAATTGGAGAAAAAAAAAATTCAAATTTTTTGAAATAGTATTTTTTTTAGAGAGTGATAAACAAATGCTTATGATTAATATATTTTTTTTTTGAAAGAATGATTAATATATTTTTAATTTTAAGAATATTATAACAAAATAGATTATATTTGAAGAATTCATATTAAACCCCCCCAAACTCTTCTTCAATACAATTTTTTAGTTCTCCAAATGGGGAGAGTTTTAAATTTTGAAGAAAAATAAATCCTCCTCTCAATGTCTTTTATTTCTTCCACCTACTCCTTCCTCTTTTTTTAAACTTTTCTTCCACTTCCCCTCCAAACTCGCAAACAAAACCTAAGGCTGCTTCCTTAAATAAAAAATAAAATAAAAAGACACATAGGTTTAACAAGTTCACTTGCCTGCTTTTTTTTTACCCAAAACTCTTTTGAATTGAACAATTATTTAAAAACAGCGTGAATAGACCGACTTTGAAACTTAACTATTTAATTGATTAATTCATATGCATCACATCACAATATAAAAAATGGTACGATGTCAACTAATAATATAGGTTAAACCAGTACAAATATTTGACTAATAATTTTTTTAATCTATATCATAAAAATCAGTTAAGTAATTTGTAATTGATTGAAAATGTAAAACGATTTATAGTTAGTTCATTCAAATTAATCTCAAAGGTACTTAACTCATGTTTATTTTAGACAATTTGTTATAGATGTAATTTTGATATACTTTTATGAAATAATTTGGTTTCTTCTTTATTATAATTTTATTATAGATTAAATATTTTAAATATTATTCTTTAAATACTTTTAAGAGAAACACAAATAGTAGATATAAGAAAAACATAATTCATGATTGAAAATGCATTCAACTATACATGTTAAACTAGACTACTAAGTTGAAAACTATACATGTTAAACTAGACTACTATTAAGGTTTTTCTAGGCTGTTTTTGAAGAATTGTGACTAATTTACCCAACAATAAGTGAAAATTAGTCACATGAATAAATTTACTAATAAAAAAAAAATTAGTTCATGGATAAGACTTGCAAATTTATTCATTCGACTAATTTTAATCTAAGTGTTTCATAAACTATCCACAATTCTTTAAAGATAACATATACCTCACTATTCATTAATATGGTTGAATAAACATAAATACGTGAACTATCTTGTTCCCCCTTCTACTAACAATTATTTTTGTAAAAGATAATCAAAATAATTATTTCATTTTCAGCAACAACAAAATAAAACAAATCATTTTTTAACAAATATAATTAAAACATAGAAAATTATTTTTAAAATATATAAACAACGGCTCTATTATCAAAGGATGAAATCACGCTATATATGCAGAAAATAATTAAAATAATTCAATGTCATGGTAAGACTTTCTGATCGGTCACCTTCTGTCACGTAGATTTGAGGTAGTTATCTGGCTTCTTTGTTTATAAATTATATAATTTAAAATCTTTCAACCAAAAATTATTAATAATTATTGTAAATAATAAACAATAAAGTAACCCATAAAAAAATAAAGAAACAATATACAAAAGAAGAGTTGATTTCCCTTCAAAAAAAGAGTTTGTTTTTTTCTTCTTATATAGCCTTTTTTTTTTTTTTGAAATATTTTCTTCTTATAGCTAGAATGACGTTTAATGTGTTGAATGAAAAGCACAGATATATTTAACGTCTAGCAATAGAGAAGAAAACTTAATCTTGGATCAGAAAAATCAAATCAAACCTTATTAGTTGAAATTGTTTTTGGAAGAGACCGTGTCATCATATTTAAGCGTTATTAGGTTTATTAGTTTGAACTTTGACAACATATAAATGGAATTTACGTGTAAGTTGTAATTTATGTTATCATTGAAATCAACACAACATTTCATTATCTTAACAAATGTGCAAAATTTATACGAGATATTTAAAATGAACCAGATAGAGTATTTATTTTTATTTATTTATTTAATTTCAGGCAACCAAATCACACCAACACTTTATATTATAGAGATTAAATTAATAATTCATGACTGATCAAATGAAGCTCTTTCTTATGATTCCAGAAAGTCAAAATGATCAACCACATTATTATAAAGTAAAAATGCACTTCCTTGTCAACGTTTAATTTGCTGTGTAATATTTAATATTTTACAATACCTTACTCATGCATTCACCTTGATTAATTAAGAGCTACATTACATGAACGAAACGTAAGTGATGGCAGCATTCTCCCACTACATTGATGACCTGGTCAAAATTCTACAACTAAGAAATTTTCAATGCTGATCTTTTCTACTTTGATTAAAAATTTTGGTGTTATCTATATAAATGCATCCAAATCACTATGATCTATTTGCACTGTTGCTTTTGTGCTACTTTCCATCAGGTAATTTGTTGTTGTACGATAGATAGATATAGCTGCAGGGTTTTCTTGATAAAGAAGTAAGGTTTTGGAGTCTGTTTGGATTGACATTTTTGAGTTTATCTACTGACATAAGTACCTGTGAGACAATTTGGAAGAAGTTATAGAAACAAAATATGACATGCCTATAAGTTGTTTTCATTTTATTTCCATAAGTTCTTCAGGATAGCTTATGGAAACAGCTTATAGCTTATATGAAAATATTTTCGTTATATAATTTTTTGATAAATAAATAGTTTATACATAAACACTTGTACGGTAAATTTTTAATTATATTGTTGTTGTTGTGATAATGGTCGCTTTGCGATCCTTGATTATGGAAGATCATGACTGTGAAGCCTTAATCGTAGTCGCGTTTTGATTGTGAAAATAAATAGATAAATAAAACTATGATGTCGCAGTCCAAATCGTGGTCGCGGGCTTATTTTATAAAAGCATGCTAGAAGCATGTACCAACTTGGTTGTTTTTTAAAGCATAGCTATGAATGTGTTCTAACTGGTTTTGTTGTTCAGGGAAAAAAATTAAAGTACCTTGCTAAGTTCAAATAGATATTTAAGAGGTGTGGTGATTTCTGCTTTTGTGGGATGAAGTATTTTCTGAAGGGCTGTAAATTTGAAGTTGTTCTATGCTTTCTGTTCTGCTGCTGTTTTCTATTAGCTGCAAGTCAGAGAACTGACCCTACTGAAGGTAACTTTTTTCTTCTTCTTTTGTATGGTGTATCATATATTCTACTGTTTGTTCGACGCAATATATTCTATTGTTGACATGATGATTTTATTTTCACTAACTTGCAGTTGACACATTGAGAACCATATGGGACAAGTTGATTGATGTTAATGGAAATTTGAGCAACTGGAATCGCGGAGACCCATGTAGATCCAAGTGGACGGGAGTTCTGTGCTCGAATACAACATTAGAAGATGGCTTTCTACATGTTCAACGATTGTATGATATGCTTCTTTTTTCCATTGAAATAGTCCTAAATGCCTAAATAGTTTGGAATGTATTTTTCAGCTTTTTCGTTCGTCTCTCTCTTATGCATTTTGATTTTCCGTTGTTAGTGGATCGAAGTATCGCTTATACTCTGATGGTAATATATTAATTATGTGCAGGCATCTAATGAATATGAGCTTGGCTGGAACTTTGGTACCGGAGATTGGCAATTTATCTCATCTGGAAATATTGTAAGCTATGACTGCATTCATGTTTCTAATTCAACTATGTTACAAATAAACAGATTTCAATATTGTTATTGCTAGTTTTCAATTTTGCTCAAGAATATTGCAGATTTGATTTATGTGAACATTTGCATCATGTAGTACATTTCAATTACCTTATTCCTCTAATCTGAACTTTTACTTGTATTCATCAAAGGGACTTTATGTGGAACAACATAACCGGGAATATTCCAAAGGAAATCGGCAAGATCAAAACTTTAAAGCTCTTGTAAGTTGAGATCCCTCTACGCGATCTAATTTCATGCTAAATATTAGTGACGCTAAAACTAGAAATGTATTATACTTTTTTCCGTCTCAAATTTTTGTCGTTAGTTCAATTTTTCAGTAGCGTTACACATATTAGTACATAAACAAAATCGTTGTGTATCTAATCATAACATTGTTTCTACTATACTTCTCATGAAATAATCTTTTTGTAGACTGTTGAATGGAAATCAATTAATAGGTCATTTGCCAGAAGAGCTTGGCTATCTTCCAGTCTTGAACAGAATGCAAATTGATCAGAACAATATTACCGGACCAATACCTTTATCATTTGCAAACCTGACAAATGCACAACACTTGTAATGTTCTTTACATTGATTCATACAGTTCTAACATTTTCTACTCTTGCTACTTTACTTCTTTTTTATTACTCTCCAACTTTGTTATTTTTCTTAGAAGAATGGTGAGAATAATGCTTTAATCTTTTCCCTTAATGGAACAGTCACATGAACAACAATTCACTTAGTGGTCAAATTCCACCACAGCTTTCTGGCTTACGAAACCTTCTTCACCTGTAAGTAATATATTTGTCGACCGTTAAAATATTTTGATTTTTTTAAGATTAAATATGTTTTTAGTCCTTGTAAAATTTACAATTTTTGTTTTTTGTCCCAATGTCCACTCTTTAGTACCTAAGAATTACAAAACTGCATATTGTTTTGTAACTTTTCAGACTGAAAAGTAGATATGGAAAACAAAATTCGAAATAATTATAAGGACTAAATATATATTTAACCATATTTCAAATACTTCATTAATAACTTTCCTGATTATGTTGACGAAATGTATCTCTTGACCTGCAGTCTTCTTGACCACAACAATTTATCAGGAAAGCTCCCAGATGAGCTTGCTGAGATGCCAAGCCTAAAGATACTGTATGATTTATTTATTCTTATATGTTACGTATGTTTGCTTGTATGTTTGTAAGCTCTTTGGTTTTCATTTTGTTTTAGATTAGTATAGCACATATTCTTTATTAAATCAAAGTTATTTCACCATGTACGATTCTTTTTGCCAAGCCTAAACAATATCTTCATTTTGGTTAAGAGTTATACTGGTTGTCCATTCTTTTTTCATAACATGTACGATTTTACCATGCCATGTGAATCTTCATATGTCTCAAGAGATAAATAGATAAAAATAACCGAAATAAGAGTCACCACAACGAGTAGGGTGCTATAAAGATATTGTTAGATTCTATTTAAGTTCTTGGTTTTTGCTGCCTCAAGTAGAAGTAGTACTAGTAACCAAGAAAATAAAAGAAAAAGAAGACACGTGGCCACTGAGTCTCAAACTTAGAGACTAGAATAATCAGGGTTTGAAATAAAAGGTCTGCGATCTGAACCTCGACATAATGGTTTATGATGTTTCCAAAACCAAACTTCGCCGCAATTAGATCACATTTAAAACCTTGAGTACAATTGGACTTGAGAGAGTGTGTAGGAGAATGAGAACTGAATAGATGCTACTTTTGTCATTGTAGAGCTTTTATAACCTCTTTTTAAATGTTTGATGCTTTAACATTATTAACTGAATGCATAAATATATTTTGCTTGCACATAGATTTTTAAAGTATTCTCTTGTTCTGGCAGTCAACTTGATAACAATAACTTTGGTGGAAATAGCATTCCAGATTCTTATGGCAACATGTCAAAATTATTGAAATTGTAAGTGCATTCTATGATGATACCATGTGTGCTAAGTACATTCCAATATAAGGAGTGAAACCATGGTGCTTGAACCATTACTTAAATGTTTTAGTTTGAAATGCCAATTCGAGATAATAAAACCTTTGTGATTTCTTGTGCAAAGGAATTTAAATTAGAGAAAACAATATTGAATATTGTTTCATAGAGATATTAGTGTAATATCGCTTACTTTTTCTAACCAGGAGCCTTAGGAACTGCAATTTGACAGGACCAATTCCTGATTTCAGCAGGATACCACACCTTGGCTATCTGTAAGTCCATTCATCTCATTTCAATTCAGTTTATTAGCAATTTGGAGGATTCTGTTTTAAGTTGTTGCACTGCACTTGACAAAAGCACTAGTAGTGTGGTATAAGTGTTGTTTGGATAATCAGTTTAAGTAAAGCGCTTGTAGCATAAGAGCTTATCATATAAGTGCTTATGCATACACTATTTCAATAACAAAAGATAAAATAAAGTCAAGATGTTTTCATATATAAGCTATAAGATGTTTTCATAAGCTATCTTTGAGAGCTTATATAAAAAAGCTGAAAACAACTTATGGAAATGTCATAAGTTGTATTCATAAGTTCTCTATAACAGTCTCACAAGTTCTTACATCAGTAGTTAAGCTCAAATAAGGCAAGCCAAACACGGCCAAAAGTGAATATTTAGAGTTATAGGTTTAGAAACAGTCCAAGACTGATAGTGAGGTTTTTATTGACAATTGTTTGTTTGTATTGCAGTGACCTCAGTCTCAATCATTTCAATGAACCTATTCCTACTAATAAGCTATCTGAAAATATCACAACCATGTAAGACCTTCTATTGCTATGATAGTATCTTCATTCGATTATTTGTATTCCCGATGTGGAAATTTTCCTCCCATGTACAATAGTCAAGGGAAATCTACAGAATGAATATGATAGCATGAACTTGTATAATCTTATTTTTTACCTTTGAAATTTGTGCAGTGATTTATCAAATAATAAGCTTAATGGAACTATTCCATCTTACTTTTCTGATCTTCCGCATCTTCAGAAATTGTAAGTTATCTTTTGTTTCATCCTTTTGTTCTTCTGCATGAAATGTTCTTGTATACTATAGACCAAATAACATTAATATGAGATCACCTTATCTTGCTTATAAACCATATTCTGTTACATTTCTTAGTCAATAATCAATATATTCTTAATTTATAGTTTTATTAATCGTGCTATAAAATCAACGACTTTTTAACACATTACTTGCCCTATGACAGGTCAATTGCAAACAATGCACTGAGTGGCAGTGTTCCCTCTTCCATTTGGCAGAACAAAACTTTAAATGGAACAGAAAGACTTCTCTTGTAAGATGCACAATGATAATTGCACCGTTATTCTCTTATAGATTTGTAATTTGGAGCATGCATATTGTTAGAACCCTGGTTCAAAAAGAACAGATACAAAAACGCAAACAGAAAACACACAAGATTGGCTGCAGTAGCTTTCAATTATTCAAGCTTAGGGTTTTAGATATTACAACTTGCGTTTAAATATTATGGTTCAGTTTATAAGATTAACCCTGAACTGTACCACATTCTCTTAGTATTAGGTATCTTGAATTCTTATTGTGTTTTGTTTTTCTTTTGTAATGTTTTCTGTATCGATGAACCTGCAGGGACATGCAAAATAATCAACTTACAAGCATATCCGGAAGTACAACAGATCTTCCTTCAAATGTCACACTCATGTATGTTTATAAACTTATTTTCTGATTTTAGTACTGAAATCTCAGGTCGGTCTGTATGGAAAAACATTTGTTATGAGAGATAAGTCAACTTAAATAGCTATTTGTACCTTGAGGGATTAGTTCATGGATCCCAACTGAGAGTGTACCTTTGTGCTCCTAAAAGAAGAATAAATTATGATTGGTATCCCTATGATATAGATCCAAACTTGTTGATCATTTTCTTTAACATTAATAATTACATTTTTTTTTCAGGCTTGAGGGGAATCCTATATGCTCAAATAACAACACCTTAGTTCAATTCTGTGGATCTAACGGTGAAAATGATATGAATGGTAACTCCATTGTAAACTGTCCAAGTCAACCATGCCCTCCTCCGTATGAATACTCTGCGCAGTGTGTCTGTGCCGTGCCATTGCTAATTCATTATCGATTGAAAAGTCCAGGATTTTCAGATTTCCATACATATGTGGAGGCATTTGTAAGCTTCTTAGCAAGTGGACTTAACATACATAGTAATCAGCTATTCATTAATAATTTCATGTGGGAAGAAGGTCGATTGAGAATGTACTTGAAGCTTTTTCCTGAATATGTTGATAATACAAGCTCTCATATTTTCAATGAAAGCGAGGTTATTCGGCTAAGAGACTTGTTCAGAGAATGGGATATCCATGAGAGTGACTTGTTTGGCCCTTATGAACTTCTAGACTTTGTTCTGCTTGATCCTTACAAAGATGGTAAGTAACAAGAAACTTAATGTCACTAGAATTCAATAATGAATCTGCTGCTGCATACTGCTACAAACCATATTTCATCGATAAATACAGTTGAACTCATTATTTATTATTTCTGCAGTGACTTCCTCCTCTTCAAGTTCAGGAATAAGCAAAGGTGCATTGGCTGGAATTGTCTTAGGTGCAATTGCCGGTTCAGTTACATTATCTGCAATTGTTGCCATTCTTATATTGAAAACACGCTTGAAAGATTACCGTACAATTTCCAGACGACGTAACTGTGAGTACATTGAGGCAACATATAGGGTGGGAAAATGTCTCGTATAGTCTACGGTGGACCAATGCTTGAAAATGTTTTGAAACTTGAGCAGCAATCAATATCTCTCTTAGTTTTCTCTTGTTTTAATCGAATCAATGGCGATCAGTTCATTGTATCGGTTGTAAGGATGTGGAGGACCCTGAACTTCTATTTAAAGATTGAGATGTTGGTCATCATCGAAGTTTTGAACAATTTTCAAGCTTTAGTCCTCTATAAACCACATGAGACACTTCTCTACTCTAGCAATTTTCATAACAATTAAATCTTTTTATTCTGACCATGTCTTATGGGCGTGAATTTCTTTATCGAACTGTATCATAAGTAGACTTGTAATTTTTCACAGCTTCTAAGGTCTCAATAAAAATTGATGGTGTAAGGTCATTCAATTATGAAGAAATGGTGTTGGCTACAAACAATTTTAGCCAATCTGCTCAAATTGGACAAGGAGGGTATGGGAAGGTTTATAAAGGTAATCTTCATGATGGAACTGTCGTTGCCATAAAACGTGCACAAGAAGGTTCACTGCAAGGTGAGAGGGAGTTTCTTACAGAAATACAACTGTTATCAAGGTTACATCATCGCAACCTTGTGTCTCTGATTGGTTACTGTGATGAAGATGGTGAACAGGTAACTATTGTACTTAATGAATTTTTGTTATTAATAAGCTTCAGTTATTTTTCGTTCTTGAAAAGAGGAAGCAAATATAATGCATAGAGCAACTTGGTATTTAACCATGACATAAATTTTTATAAGCTAGAACTTAGGATAGGCAAGTCCAAATTCATTTTAATTATCTTGTTCTCATCCCTTCAAAACTTTCTAATTCACAATTAAGGGCGTATTTGAATTGACTTATTTGAGCTTTTACCGGCACAAAACACTTGTTAGACTTGTTCTCATGTCCATTAGTCGTTTTGACAATTTTTTCTTGGTCAGAAGCTGTCTCATCCCTTAAACTTTATTAGATCTTTTGTTATAGAAATTATTCATACATAAGCACTTATATTCCTGAGTATATTCTTCTATAAATTGTTAATTTTTTTCCATCTGGCTTGTTGCTTTATGGTTGCAGATGCTGGTTTATGAATACATGCCAAATGGAACACTAAGGGATCACCTTTCTGTTTCTGGTACATTTTGTGCTCTTGTCATCTTGTTTGTTATATTGTATATTTAATGATAATGTTGATTGCTTTTAACTTCAACTGTACCATGAAACAATATATTTTATTTTCCTTCAACTGTATCTATTTAAAATAGAAAACGTTTGAGTTATCGGCTCAATATTAAGAGTTTGATCTTGCAACCTCAAGGGACAAAGTTCAATTCCCTTCACAAATACTTGCAAAATAATCGTTAGTGTCACATTAATAAATAATAATTTCCTCTTCTACAATATCTTAAAAAATAACTGAAGTACAAAATAATCATGATATTTGATTATATAAAAAAATCATGGATTTCTATGTTTTCTCTTTTAACTTTGTAGTTAATATTGTATGACAGCTAAATCTAAAGAACCTCTTAGTTTTGCCATGAGATTGAAGATTGCTCTAGGATCAGCTAAAGGTCTTGTCTATCTACACACAGAAGCTGATCCTCCAATATTTCACAGAGATGTCAAAGCTAGCAACATATTACTAGACTCAAAATTCATAGCAAAAGTTGCTGATTTTGGACTTTCAAGACTAGCTCCAGTTCCAGATATTGAAGGCAACTTGCCTGGCCATGTATCTACAGTTGTAAAGGGGACCCCGGTAAGGTTACCATGAACATATTTACTTTTGAAGTCTTATTAAAATGTATAAAACCAAAATACAAAAAAAAATATATATTGGAAATTATTTTAATACATTGGTTAGGCTGATTTTATGTCACCCTATCAATGACTTGTTTTCATTGTTTGTTCACTGTTTAAAACATACAGGGTTATCTTGATCCAGAGTATTTTTTAACTCGCAAGTTGACTGACAAGAGTGATGTTTATAGTCTTGGTGTTGTATTTCTTGAGCTTGTGACTGGAAAGCCACCAATCTTCCACGGTGAAAATATTATTAGACAGGTATGTCATGTCATAGCTCAATTTTAATGGTGTGATATTTAAATAGTTTACACGAAGTCATAAATTCAAACCTTATTGTCTCCATTGTACATTTGTACGCATCTTACTAATGTTCCTTAACCATTACTCATCGCTTAAAGTATTACGATAATATAATGATTAATACTTTTTTTTTTAGGTTAAACTGGCATTCGAATCGGGTGGAGTATTTTCGATTGTTGATAACCGAATGGGATTTTACACTTCTGAGTGTGTTGAAAAGCTTTTGAAATTGGGTTTAAAGTGCTGCAAAGATGAACCAGATGAAAGGCCAAAAATGGCAGAAGTGGCTAGAGAGCTTGAAATCATATTGTCTATGATGCCTGAGTACCATGCCAAAAAGGGAGCTGATTATGACTTAAGTGATTCTGGAACCACATTTAGTTCACAACCCTCATCATCTAATATAAAGACTCCTTTTATAGTTTCAGGAGATATTTTGGGTAGTGACCTTGTTAGTGGTGACATACCTACCATTAGACCAAGATAGATTTTGAAAAAGAATATTGTTTTTGTAAATATGGTTTTGATAGTATGAGAATTACATTGGCTTGTAAATTGAATAGGGAAGCTAATTTTCATTGTTCCTTAAAGTCAACTCTTTTAATACTACCTTGTTGTAAGATAAAATTATGGAGAAATGGCTTGTATTATTTGATTTTGTAGTTCCGTTACTCTCCAATCTGCTATCTTTGTTCGCTTATCTAGAAAAATGTCGTTCGTATTTATTTGTCGTTTTAAAAGTTCAACGAGGAGAGTGTGTGGTCGATCTCCTTATTGCCGAGGCATTTGGAGTGCTTATGGGTCTCAATTTTGTCATCGCGAGCTTTGTTGTTGAGATTGCAACCTCAAGATTGATAGCGAGTTGGTCCTTCTAGCGTTAACTAAGAGGAAAAACTTTCAAGGTTATGTTGGGTCTCTCATTCCATTCTATTTGAAGGTTTTGCCTGAGAAGAAGAAGAAGAAGAAGAAGAAGAAGAAGAAGAAGAAGAAGAAGAAGAAGAAGAAGAAGAAGAAGAAGAAGAAGAAGAAGAAGAAGAAGAAGAAGAAGAAGAAGAAGAAGAAGAAGAAGAAGAAAGAAGAAGAAAGAAGAAGAAGAAGAAGAAGAAGAAGAAGAAGAAGAAGAAGAAGAAGAAGAAGAAGAAGAAGAAGAAGAAGAAGAAGAAGAAGAAGAAGAAGAAGAAGAAGAAGAAGAAGAAGAAGAAGAAGAAGAAGAAGAAGAAGAAGAAGAAGAAGAAGAAGAAGAAGAAGAAGAAGAAGAAGAAGAAGAAGAAGAAGAAGAAGAAGAAGAAGAAGAAGAAGAAGAAGAAGAAGAAGAAGAAGAAGAAGAAGAAGAAGAAGAAGAAGAAGAAGAAGAAGAAGAAGAAGAAGAAGAAGAAGAAGAAGAAGAAGAAGAAGAAGAAGAAGAAGAAGAAGAAGAAGAAGAAGAAGAAGAAGAAGAAGAAGAAGAAGAAGAAGAAGAAGAAGAAGAAGAAGAAGAAGAAGAAGAAGAAGAAGAAGAAGAAGAAGAAGAAGAAGAAGAAGAAGAAGAAGAAGAAGAAGAAGAAGAAGAAGAAGAAGAAGAAGAAGAAGAAGAAGAAGAAGAAGAAGAAGAAGAAGAAGAAGAAGAAGAAGAAGAAGAAGAAGAAGAAGAAGAAGAAGAAGAAGAAGAAGAAGAAGAAGAAGAAGAAGAAGAAGAAGAAAGAAGGTTAATCAATAAAATAAATTAGAATAAAGTAAATAAATAATTTGAATTAAAATTTGCGATTAAATAAATGCGAAAAAAAATGCGATAGCGTGAATTCGAATAAATATTGCGATAGCGTGAATTCAATTAAATATTGCGATAGAGGTTTTGTTACATTACATAAATGAACGATGAAGAAATTGTCTTCACCTTCCAAGTTTGCAACAATTATCTTACTGCTTGAATGGGGCAAATTTCAAACTTGCTAAACGGCGGGACTCCAACGCATTCGATGAGCATCTTGAACGATGGTATTCAGTGCAACGAAATAGAGTCCATTCGCCCGACAACTTGAATACCATCGTTCGAATCTTTAAATCGAATGTTGGAGTCTGTAGATTAACAAGTTTGAATTGCCCCATCCAGTGTAAGACAATTGTTACGGTTGGAATGGGCATTCCAACGCTTCAACAATTGTCTTACCTACGAAATGGGGTAAATTCAAACTTGCCAAACAACATGACTCAAACATTTCGCTGAAACATTCGTGCACTGCAGAAAGAACAATTTTTGTTAGGCTTGCTTTAGATGATGGTATCCGAGTGCCAACGAAATAAGGTCCATTCCTTGACACCTAATACCTTCATCTAAACCCGGCCACAACGAAATTTTAATCTTTTCAAAGGCATGAATGCGGCGAAATGCGTCACCGTTTGGCGAGTTTGAATTACCCCATTTCGAGAGGTAGGAGCAATGTTGTGGTTGGAATGCACCTTAACCGCCTGTGGCCGCGTGCCTCTCAACTGTTGGTGTGTGTGGGCTCTTGGTAGCTGCCACGCCTCGTCTCCCTTGCTGGACTTGCATTTCCGTCACATGATCGTCACGTTTTCGTCATTCTTTAACTCCGCCCAGTGAATGATACGCTCCCCTCGTCGAGCTTTGGACGTTTATGCCTAACATTTTGCATCCTGCTTGTGTCTGGGGTTGAGTGCTTGGTTGAATTCATTAAGTTGATCTTGAGACCTCTTGCGTTACATCGAAGACGCAAGACCTTGACCTACGAGGTTACTCGCCCAAGTGAATTACGCATGAACGTCGATCCATCAAGCATTGCTTCAAATCTACCTAACACACAATACAGAGGAATTCAGCACAATCAATGAAAAAACTCATTCAAACATTTCATCGAACACTTGGAGTGCAAATTATACATAAACCACTAAAAATTATACATTAAACATAAACATGCAAACATCTAAATAATTAAGCAATATTACTCATTTGCATGTAACATTTATCATATCTTGCAAAAAAAATCAAAATTTAAACAAACCTAATTCCAAAAAATCTCACAAAAAATCTCGAAAGCTATGACATAAACATGCAAACATCTAAACATTTAAGCAACACAAGTCATTTACATCCTAACATTGTATGATTTCTTGCCAAAAACACCAAAATTTAAACAAACTCTAAATCTAAAAAATTTCTAATCTAAGAGAAAAAATCTAACATGTAAAAATAAAAGGTTAATGGTGTTTGATCATGAAAACTTACTTGTTATTGGAGTGTTGTTTGATTTGAACTTGAAGGAATTTTGGATTTGGGTGATTTGAGAGAGATTTTTGAGATTTTTTTTATTTTAGATGAGAAATGAGGAAATGAGGTGGTCTGCATGCTTAAGACAGCACGCCACATGAGTTAACTAACGCTGCGTTAGTTAACTCACGTGACGTTAGTTAAGTGGCGCATATTTAACACTTGTGCATGTCAACTTGCGCAAGGGCATATTTGGCATGGCTGCAGGGCGCGAGCAATTTGTGCTGGGTGAAGAGCAAAATTCTTATTAGAATTCTGCTCTTTACCCAACAAAAATTGCTCGCTCCCAACTGAAATTCCGAAATTGCCCCTGCGTGAGTTAACTCACGCTAGTTATGTTTTCTACGTGACTTAAGTCACTTAATAACAACAACATAGACACCCTCATTTTCAACTTCTGGTGTTGCGAATTTTTCCCCTCCAAATCCTATTTTCTTCATTCTTGCGTCATTCAAAGCCAATTTCTCCCACAATATCAAGTAAGTGATGATTATACTACTTCATTGCATTTTTTTTTTGTTTGAAATTTAAGATTTTTTTAAGAAATTTAATATTTTTAGGTTTTTAAAAATTTGGCTTGCATGTTAGTTTTTAGGATTGTTAGTGATGAATTAAGTTAGGAAATGTATTTTAGATGTTTAGAGTGGAATGTGGTAGTTTTAGGTATTTAAAATTGTTTGATTTTAAGTTGATTGAAAGTTGCACTGTAGGTGTTTGATAAAATGTCTCGATGAATTTTTTTTTTTTTTTGGATTGTTAATGATGAAATTTGTTAGAAATATGTTTGTTAATGTTGATTATAGTTAGTTTGACTGCAACGTGGTAGTTTACGGATTGAAATGACACTGCCGAAATTTAAGTGTTATTGTTGAATTGTCCGTATGAAAATATCTCATTGATTTTTTGCTTTTTGAAATGTTGTGCAGATATGTCTCAGAGGGATACGTCTCAGATGCCTGACAGAGTTAGGTTAGGGAGGCAGCAGTCCTCTACTAGTAGTGCACGGAGGGAAAAGCAAGTACTACCCCCTCCTATGGCTGGTCGAGGGAGAGGGGGCACGAGACTTGGTAGGGTTGATGTTGCATGGGGATCATCGTCACAGACGGGTCCATCCCAGGCGGTGGAGCCGACACAGTATCAATATGTGCAGCATTATCAGGAGGAGGCGTATTAGCCTCAATATTATCAGGAGGGGTATCAGCCTCAGTATCAGGAGGGGGTATCAACCGCAGTATCAGGAGACGTATCAGTATGAGCAGCCTCCTCAGCAGCAGTATGAGCAGCCTCCTCAGCAGCAGTATGAGCAGCCTCCTCAGCAGCAGGTTGAGCCTGGTATGGAGCATGAGGATGGGGGCTTTCCAGGGGGACCTTATGATTTTTCGCTTTTATTGGACTTCGGTAGACATGTGGCATGCAAGCTTTGGAGCGATAAAGTAGTAAGTATAATTGCTTTATTTAATTTAATGATATGTTACTGTTTATTTTACGTATTATTTTTTTTAACGGTGTTTGTTAGAATACGTGACATTTATTTTTTACTTAGAATATTTCATGTTTATTTTACGTATTATTTTTTAACGGTGTTTGTTAGAATACGTGACATTTATTTTTTACTTAGAATAGATGGAAACCTCCCGGGGGTATGCTGATGTTCAACACTTCAGAGGCTTGATGGATTCGGTGGAGCATTATCATGTCATCTGGAGTTCGTACGAGCATCGACGAGACGTGACGCCTTTTCAGGACGTGTGCTGGTGCTCCAGATGGATCATGGCCGGCAAACAAAAGATTGTGTGTCACTTGCCGAAGCGGGTTCTGAGGCAGTACGGCTATGTTCAGACCATTCCCAGACCATTCGTCAGCCCTGCTCCCGTTCCTGAGTACATAGCTCCCAGACCTGTCTACCAGGAGGCTATTGTTGAGCAGGAGTGGCCCAGACATCCTCCCGATCCATTGCAGGTCATCAGCAGCATGAGAGCAAGAGTGGATCATGCATTGAAGATTCCATAAGTGGTTTCAAATCCACTCTTTTTCAACATTTTGGAGGGCATCCGGTCCGATTATATTGTGTTTGACGAGATGCCGACTCCACGGAGGAGGAGGAGTAGGAGTCCACTGGAGCAGCAGTAGAGTCTTATTTTATGACTTTTATATTTGTAGTATTTTTATGACATGTTGTCGGATTTGGATGTAATATATTTACACTTGCGCGTTTGCGTTTTATTTATGTCATTTTGCGTTATTTTATTCCTTTATGTTTCGTATTTTAATTATGACTGAATGCTTGATTGAATGAATGCTTGAATGAATGATGAACAAAATGATGAAATTGATTGAATGGATGTATGAATGAATGAAGGAATCAAAGAAAATTATGGAATAGGAAGTTTCTGCACACATACTTAGCGTAACTTAAGTCACGCAGAGATTAACACTAGCGTGAGTTAAGTCATGTTGCGTGAATTAAGTCACGCAAAGTTAACACTAACGTGACTTAACTCACGCAGGGGTATTTTGGCATTTTCGGTTGGGAATGAGCAAAAATTGTTGGGTAAAGAGCAGAATTCAATTTATTATATTTGTCTTTATTATTAAAAAAAAATCGATCAAAGTCATACTTCACAAAATATTATTAAAGATCCTCTAAAAAAAATTATTAAAGATGTTATTATGCTGGGTTCGAACCCGAACCTTGTATATATTATAAATTGTCTCTATCAATTAAGTTAAACTTACGAGAACAGCTCCGACCCTTCATTGATATATAAGAATGATTATAGTAACAAACTTATAAAAAAAATTAATAGAGAAATATGACAATACATTGAATAATTAGATGATGGATACATATCCAACAAAACATCAAATATACTATTGTGTTCATCTTTTTCTTATTATATAAATGGTCACTCGATCTCTTCTTACTAATTTTTTTTTTGTGGGGGTCGGGGTTTGAACCTCGAACCTTACATATATAATGCATTGTCCATTAAGCTCACGAGGACCTCTTCTTATTATTTATGGATAGGTTGAAATTCTTCTGTTGTGATTATTTTAAATATTTTATCAATCTAAGAAATATAAGATTGGGTGATGGAGTTAGATTGCTCAAAAAAATACAGTTATGGAAGTAGAATGTTTTATCGATATGTCCAATTTTCGCTGAGTTGGATATCCTTCCTCACATGTGTTTATCAATCTCTATCCAACTTGCCATAGAAAAATTATAAAAATTACGTAATAGTAATATATATATATATATATATATATATATATATATATATATATATATATATAATATTTTTATTATTAAAAATTCGTTCTTTGTTTTTTTGCAAAATTTCTAAAATTTTGGTTTTTTTCTTGAATTTGGAATATCACTTTCCTCTTTGGATTCTCAATGGATTATGGATAGGGTTGTGGATTATAGTCGTCAAAATGTGTTTGATATTTATCATATAGATGAAAAAAAATTCCGAAGATACTTCAGTCAAATGGTATAGTATTTTCACAATGAAAAAATATCAAGATATAGATATTTTTTGAAAGGGTCAAAAGTAAGCCCTAAATTATTTTGATCCAACCTAATTTAGCTAAAATATTTGTTGCCTCTATATTATCACCAGACACAAAAAATCTTGTTGCCCTAACATAGACTAGTCCATTGATGCAAATAATGTTTTGATTTTAACCATGATAGCATGCAAGTTGATATCTGAAGCCAGATTTTTCATTGAACTTAAAATATCCTTGAAAGATTTTTGTAAGTTGCTGTCATCATCTAAAATTTTGTTGTTATTTCAACTTTTTTATTAGTGGTTATAGTAATCAAGTACTATGTTTCACAAATGACGTGTTTAGGGTGAAGAAGAGTTTCATATGGTAAACCAGTGGATAGGATAATTTGAAACTCTAACAATAATTGATGTCACTAATCATAAGTAGCTTATAGTAGTCATATCCTCACGACTGAAACGGCGACTCAATCAATGTTGGTTTATAAATAAAAAAAATGGTGCGATCAGAATTCAACTTATGATCATTTTCTCTTGTTTTTGTCGAATCAACATCGATCAAGTCATTGCATTAACGGTAGAAATGTAAAATTTGACATTTTACTTAGATGTCAAAATTTTGATCCAAACCAAATTATTTCGATCCAATCCAAGTTAGCTGGAATGTTTTTGCACCTATTACTATCATGGCACAGCAAAAAATATTGTTTCCTCCAACATAGACTAGACCCGATGTTTTGTCAAAAAATAGACTAATCTATGTTGATATGATTTTAATTGTAGTCATGAAAGCATGCAAGTTGATATTTTTAGCTGGATATTTCTTTGAACTTAAAATATCCTTAAAAGATATTTGTAAGTTGTTGTCATCATGATCTGATTCATGGAGGAAAAAAAAACTTCTTATGGATAATTATAAAGAAAATAAATTGTAGCAACTCAAGATAAACGTTTAAATTTTGGATGAACATTGAAAACATGGAGGAAAAAAAAACTTCTTATGGATAATTATAAAGAAAATAGCAACTCAAGATAAACGTTTAAATTTTGGATGAACATTGAAAATTTAGTACATGAAAATATTAATCAAGGTTGTCCACATTGTGAGAAATAGATAAATATTTGAGATGCCACTTTAAAATCCGGGTCTAATTTATTTCATTTGTTTGATTGTATTTTCTTTTTCAATTCACTATTAGAAAGAAAAATAAAAGTGAAACAACACAGAAATTAAAGATGAAAAAAAAAAAAAACTGGCTAAAATATATTTCATCTTTTTCCATCTCTATATTTGAATTTATGTCGTTATTTTAACTTTCTCATATAGTGATTGTAGTACTCAAGTAATCTAAATATATGTGCCATGTATGGAGGGATTTTTTTTATTTTTTTTAATGGAATTTATATTGTTATTTTAACTTTCTCATATAGTGATATTTTTTGTGTTAACCATTCAGTTTGTTAGGCACAGGAACGGTTATACTAAATGAAGTTCGTTTAAGTTTGATAATTTTATTTTATATTTTAGAATATGTGTACAATACTTTTCATTGTGGGTATTAACAATTAATGTCTCTAAAATATCTCTCAAATTATTTTAGTGGCCCACTCGAGCTTTTTTTCTGAAGGCATGTTAGATCCTACGATTCGTAGTCTCTTTTCATGTTTCCACTGACCTCTTCAAAGAGTTGTTTTAGCCATAGTTGATTTTTTTAGGTGGTGTTTTAGCCATAGTAGGTTGTTGTGGTGCATGTGGTCTGATGAACCATGTTTAAAGTTCATTCAAAACTTTATTGATGATGAATGTTTTAGGCTTTGTTTGGGAGTTTGGAGGGGAAGGGAGGGGAGGGCTTTGGGGGGTTGGAAATATATAGAAAAATGGACAAAAAATTTCGCATTTTTTGAAAAAACAGTTTTTTAGATAATGATAAACTAATACTTATGATTAATATACTTTTAATTTTAAGAATATTATAACAACATAGATTGAATTTGAAAAATTCATATAAACCCTCTATAACCCCCCAAAACCCTCCCCCAATACGATTTTTGAGTTCCCCCAAATGAGGGGGATTTTTTATTAAGAGTAAAAAATTAACCTCCAAAGCCCTCTCCTCCCAATGTCTTCTATTTCTTCCACTTGCTCCTTTCTTTTTTCCAAAACCCTCCCCTCCCCTTCAAACTCCCAAACAAAGCCTTGGTGTTTTATTAGAAGTTGATGGTTCTCGATGTTTTTATGGATGAGAGACAATAATTGCACGTTATCGGTTCAACTAAAACAAGATAGAGTAAATTTTGAACAAACTAAAATTGATTGGGTCATTCACGTGTACGATTAAATCTATAAACTTGAACAATTGACATCGTTTTTGTTAGCATTGAGACGCTTCTAAGTTGCCTTACCTACTCTAACACATCAAGACACCTTCATTTGTTTTTTTTGTAGTGGTTGGGGTTTGAATCTCAGACCGTGCATATATTATGCATTATCCCTATCAATTGAGTTAACCTCACGATGACAGTCACCTTCATTAGTTTACAACACAAACATAGGTGATGTATCTCATGTGAAAAAGAGTTTTTTATGGTTTAAGTTGGATCAACATTTGAAAATGATTTGAAACTCTAGCAAAAACTTGATGTTGCTCATCATGAATAGAATCTTGAGTATTTTTCATTTTCATTCCTAAATTGATGGTGTTCGTTTGTAGAAAAACAAGTAATAGTATCATCAAAATTCAACTTATGTTTGTTTTCTTTTGCTTTTGTTAAATTAACATGGATTAAGTAATTGCATTAGTCAGTGGCAGATATCTTTGGAGACCCACAGGTGCCACTGCACATGTTATTTCACATAAAGTATGCTTGGCGCGGTGGAAAGACAACATGCCATTCTCGTTGTGGACGTGAGTTTGATCCCCCCCCCCCCCCCCCCCCCCCCCCCCCCACTTTTTTTATATTTCTAGTGTATTAATAATGTTTTAATAAAAAAAAGGTTTTCATCCAGACTCGAACTGCCATACCCTATGTTGTATTCAAACAGTTGAACACTACACCTGTTTATAATTTTTCAAAGCTTTTGAAACTGTTTGAAATATAACCAAAAATTTAAAGATCCACCACTGGCCTTAGTCATAAACATGTTGACGACTATAAACTTCTGCTAAAAGGTGACAATGTCATTCAATACCAAAATTTTGAATAATTATTAACATTGGTCCACTTAGATCATATACTTTTCCAGTGAAACAATTGCCGCAACACAAGCACACCCTTAATTTGATAGGAAAAAAAAAAGTAACATAAAGCAGCTAATGAAACGAGTGTTGGCTGTCTACCATTGTTAGTGTTATTGGATACAACAATTATACTTGGACATCTATAAAAAAAAAAAAAAAAAATGAGTAAATAGGCAATTACCCTCTGAAATTGTAAGTTTCGTCAATTACCTGACGTTAACAAAACTTCAATTACCCCCGAAATTGCACAACGTTAATCAATTACCCCCTCCGTCAAATTCTTCTGTTAGTCAACATGACATTTTGCAAATACCCCATGAAGTTTTGCACTTATGTGCAAAATGCCCCCAAACTTGAAAATTTATATTTTTTTTCTTATTCTTGACTCAAAAGATATTAAAGTCAAACAATTAACGTATAAATCTGAAAATGAAGGATGGTGCTTTACCTCTAGTTTACCCCCGCAATTTCTGCCACTTTTCCTGTAAGGGTGAAAATGATCTGAAAATGAAGGATGGTGCTTTACCTCTAGTTTTGTTCGTTGTAATATCTACATTCCATACTGTTCAATCATACCAAGAGGAAAATCATTATTTTTACCAAGCGCTAGATTAGGGAGTCAAAATCAAAAGTTTTCCATTCCACTCCATTTTCACTACCCTCTATATAGTACCATCTTCCACAATTATAGCAGTTAGCAACACTAAAAATCATTACAAAATGAAAGTTAAAATTTCATATGATTCATATGCACCACTTCCCCACATCTGAGTTGTTACAATTCTGTGCCAAATTAGAAAGCTACGTACACTTAGCCTATGTAAACTCAGGCAAGTATGCACAATTACTCCAAAATAAGTGGCTTACATACATGGTAATGCATATCCATATGTTAATTGATTTCTTTAATATCTTAGGTCAAGGATAAGGAAAAAATAATAATTAAGTTTGGGGGGCATTTTGCACATAAGTGTAAAACTTCAGGGGGTATTTCCAAAATGTTATGTTGACTAACAGAATAATTTGACGAAGGGGGTCAATTGATTAACGTTGTGCAATTTCAAAGAGGTAATTGAAGTTTTGTTAATGTCAAGGGAGTAATTGACGAAACTTACAATTTCAGGGGGTAATTGCCTATTTACTCAAAAAAAAATATTTGAAGGATGTAAACATCTTTAAATTGAACACCTAATATGTTCAACATCGTATTATAATTATTTATTTTCTATTATATCATCAACTTATCATATCACTATATTTCTCATCATTTTATAATGTATACATCTGCATAGAGTTCATGAACACTAATGTTTTCCCTAACTTCATTCAATACCTATTTTTTATCTCTTTATTTTAGGTGATACTTTTATCTATTATTAATATATCACATATATCATATCAATTTATTTATTTATTTATTTATTTATTTATTTACTGGCTTAAGATGTATACACTGCTACATGTTCACAAAACACTTTTTTCCTATTGATCAACCACTAGCTAAGGAGAAATTCTTGTGTGAATCAGGATCAAGAAATGAGGTTTGATCACACATAGAGTTTTTTCTTTCTTTTTTACTGTTTCCATTTTCTCTCTCTTCTCTCTTCTCTCTCTTCTCTCTTCTCTCTTTGGTTGTGACCAAGAAATGAGGTTTGGTCCTGATTCACACAGGAGTTTCTCCTAGCCAAGCAAGAAACATGGCTTTGTCAATCCGTGTTGGCATAGAATTATTTTTAGCCAGTTAACTGATGTGGCAAACTAATATCCTAGTATGCATTGCGGTCACAGTTGGAAACGTCATATCCTCTCGTCTCTATGAGTGGCTGAGACATAGCAAAAGCCCCACAACTGCCCCATATGCATCTTCCTTTTCCAACTTTACCACTCTCATGTTGATGTACTTTAATTTATGTCTCATCACAATCCTTCATCCATTGCATGTACTCTTAGTCAACGACAATTTGACTAGTTTTTATTGGCTATACTTCTCTTACAGCTGCCACATTTCTCAGCCACAAAAAAAAAACATTTTTATACTTATACATTTGTGTATATATAAGAAATAAAAACTTAAATGGTAAAGTGCTCTTTTATTACTAAAAAAAAGTAAATTTTATATAATTTCATTATAATTATTTCATCATTTTAAAAATATCATTTAATTAAAGTCCTTATTAGACAAATTCTTATAAAAAAAAAGGTGAACGAAGATAATGATAATTCGAGACTTAAACTACATATCTTCTACTTTTTGAAATTGATAATGTTAAAGCATCCATAATGGGAGAGTCTTAAACATTTAAGATCTGGTACATAATAGGTATCCCCATTGTGGAAAAAAAAAGTGAGGGTTTAAAAGATGCAAGGTCTAAATTAAGACCTCATTCTTAAATGGGCCCACATCACTTTTTATTAAAATAATAATTAAAAAGTGTATTAAAATAGATAGTGTATTAAATAAATAATATTGGTGGGACTCAATTAGACCTTTTGTTAGAGGATCTTCATTGGAGTGGTTGAGTACCTATTAAGTACTATTATTAAAAAATTATTAAAAAGTGATGTGTCAATGTAGGACCCATTTAAAAACTCAAAGATGAGAATCTCCATTGTATATTAATTTGATGATTAACATTGTTTGAATTATGAATCAAATTTGACATTTTACTTTACTCATTAAAATCTTTCACCTCAACCACCAAATGAATCAACCTTATGACTCTCTTTATTTTTGTCTTTATATGTAAGACTTTCTAGACTAACGTGCAATAATTAAGAAAAATATATTCTCTATTAAATTTATCAATAATATACATTCTCTTCTTAAAATTATATTTCAATTATTAAGATAAAGAATGGTCTTTAAATTCTATGTGATTAATGCATCTTTTTATTTGAAGAGAGTCTAACAAAAGGGAACATTAAAATTTCACAGAAGGATAAAGAGAGGTAGTATTTTGTTACGGAAAGGGTATAATATAAATATCATTTTTATAAGGAAATAAAATTAAAAAAGACTAAGGAATTATAGGAGTACTACTACTCTCTATAACAACTTTTTTTTTCCTTCAAAAAAAAAACTTTTTTTTTTAAGTGATACTACTCTATATAACATCAAAACGAAGAAAAAGACACATATGGGATTGGGGAACATTTAGAATGGCACAAATAAAACATCCTTTAATCTAACGATGGATGGAAAATAGGTGTGATCCTTTTCTTTTCTTATCAATTTTGACATATCATTGCATCAAAAGAATTTTATACATTATATTCTTTTTCCTTTTTATGAAAGATGTACATCATCATATTTATTCAGGGGGAAATTTCTTTTACGTTACAAGGATAACACATAAAAAGGGCTTTTTTTTGTTGTTTGATAAGCAAGTATCAGTATTCTCATGATAGAAAAAGGGCCTTTAATTATTCATTATGAAAACAAACCCTCACAACATCCCACCAAAAAAGGAGAATAGAACGATAAGGCTAGCAGGCAAGCTAAAGAAAGAGTATGATTTAAATTCAATTTTGTCACACTTTCTAAATTTAATTTTTCGGTCTAAAGAATGCATAAATTCATGGGGTGGATATTTCTACAGAGACGTGATATATATATCCATGAACTCGTGAACATGACTACACAGGGTTAAAGTGACCTTATGTATTTGGTCGTTATTAATTTGTCTCCCTCAATGGTGTGCCTTTTTTCCTAATTAGGTTAAACGATAAAAAAGCTAAAATCACATCAATTACTATTATTATACACGATGCAAGATGATAATTGATAGTAGAGTATGTATCAAATGACCTAAGTTGGATAATGATAAACAAATAAAAACGAAAAAGGATTCCCTTCAAAAAAAAAAAAACGAAAATGGATTAATATGATGTGAAAATTTCTCCTGAAAATATCAAATATATATGTGCAAGCATCTTTTACCTTTTTTGTTACTGTATAAACAGATTAATCAAACCACCAAATAAATATATATAACATTCAACAGATTATACTTTTATTTGGAAGTTCCATATTGATATGCCAAATCTACTATTTTAGTTGCTACTAGAAATATTTTTCAAACCAATAACTACTTTAATTTAGGCATATATTCCCCTCGGTCTCATTTATAAGTAAGTTTTGACTTTTTAGATTTATTGAATAAATGAAGTATATAGTTTATATCATGTACCACATACATGATTTATTCAATGAATCTAAAAAGTGAATATTTGCTCATAAATGAGACCGGATGAAGTACAATCTTAAACAAAGTGGATCATTTTCAAACCCTCATACCGTACATGTAGATCTAGCGAAGAAAAGCTACATATATGGTTCGTAGGCGGTCGTAAACTATATGAATGGTAGTTAAAATCTTGACAACTAATATTCACCATCTTCTCAAAGACATTTAAGTGTATGTATATGATAGAAAATTTGTCAAAATCACATAGAACATGTTTTGTAAAAGTCATAGCGGAACTTTTACAAAATCACAGTAGTTCACCGTAAATTTTACAAATTCACCGTTATACTAAACAAGCATTAGACTAATTCCCTATGGTTAAAAACATAGAATGAAGATTGAAGTAAACATAAAGGGCAAGGTAAACATCAGTAGACCCCCAATGGAGCCAATTATTCTAGATGTTGAATTGAAACTTCCCTAAAAACGTGTGGACTGTGGAAGTTGCTAGTAGATTAGAGCTGGGAAATCAGGGACATAAAGTTAAAAAGATATCACTTTACTACAAGCAAGATAACGGCAATTATTAAGTGAAAAGGAAACATATCAACTTTGTGTCTTGGACCACAGTGACAAACTTACATGTCATGAAGACAAAAGCCATAAATTCATAACAATGAAGTTAATCCACTGGGGTTCTACATTACCTATTACAACAATCCACCATAACCATATAAACTAGTACTACTGTTTTTCTCAAACCACATAACAATTTCAGACCAAAAGAAAAACAATAACATAAATTCATGGAGAATCCTAATCCTAGTAGACTCTCTCTTGCCATGGAGAGAACAGGGCAATGGTAAACATACATCACTACTCTCCTCTTCTTCTCTTTCACTTTCAAACCCATAGTTGCTTTAGTTTCAAGTGTATACAATCTTATAATCAATTTGTTGCTTGCGTTATTTCAGGATTTTCTCTCAAGAAATCCCAAGTGATGTTATAGTTACAATTAGAGAAGCCACTTATTCTCTCCACAAGGTATTAAAAACTACTATTATTCATGTCAATTGTTGTTGTTAATTGTTATCTTCATCTATGAATCACTTACGTGAGTCAGACACTAGACATGATACTGACACATCGATTATAATTTGAAGAAAAAATAATATAATTGAATGTCATCGCATGTGTTCATGATTAGTGTTAGAGACACTGGTCGAACACCGAATACATCTTTAATCAGATGTGTCAGATGTTACTATGTTACTGAGACCTTCATAGTTTTGTGCTTGCTTCTGATGTTGAAAACAGTTCAAAGTTTAACTAATGAAATTCTCAACATGTAACAGTTCATGCTGGTGGCAAAGAGCAACTACATCAGAAAACTGATAATGGAATCAAATGAATCCGAACTCACCAGATTAGACCTCTCCGACATCCCCGGCGGCCAAGAAGCTTTTGAGAAAGCAGCTAAATTCTGTTACGGCGTCAACTTCGAGATAACCGTCAACAACGTCGCGTCGTTGCACTGCGCCGCCGTGTTCCTTCAGATGACCGATGAGTATTGCGACGGAAACCTTGCCGGAAGAACTGAAGGTTTTCTTTCTCAGGTCGCCTTAACAACTCTTTCCGGCGCTGCCGTCGTTCTAAAATCATGCCGTCAGCTTCTCCCCGTCGCCGACGAGCTAAACATCGTCAAACGCTGTGTTGACGCCGTCAGCTCAAAGGTCTGCAATGAAGCAAACTTCCCTAGCCGATCACCGCCGAATTGGTGGACGGAGGAGCTCGCCGTTCTTGACGTTGAATCCTTCGGAAAAGTGATCACCGCCATGAAACAACGTGGCGCGAAATACCTAACACTCGCCGGAGCGTTGATTACATACACAGAACGTACGCTCCGGGAGCTTGTACGTGATCAAACCGGCGGCGGCAGTGGCGGTGGAGGAAAATTCCGGTCATCTGATTCAACAGATTCCGATTCAGAAACAAAATCCGAACAACGTGAGATTCTACAATGCATCGTCTCTCTCTTTCCGTCGGAGAAAGCTGCTTTTCCGATCAACTTCCTCTGCTGTCTTCTCCGTTGCGCTATTTACCTACGTGCCTCTAGCTCGTGCAAGCGTGAACTCGAGAAACGAATTGCTGAAATTCTCGAACACGTATCCGTGAACGATCTCTTAGTTCTGTCATTCACCTACGACGGCGAGAGGCTTCTGGATCTTGACAGCATTCGGAGAATCATTTCTGCATTCGTCGAAAAGGAGAAAAGCACCACAGTGTTCAACGCCGGTAGCACGTTCGGAGAAAACTGCTCTGCCGCCATGCAGCGTGTGGCAAAAACCGTGGACGCATACCTCGCCGAGATTGCTTCCTACGGAGAACTCACCATTTCGAAGTTCAACGGTATCGCCATTCTCATTCCAAAAGGCGCACGAAAACTCGATGATGATCTTTACCGTGCTGTCGATATTTATCTTAAGGTACGAAACAAATGTTTGCTTGGACTCAGTCCGATCTTAAATATACGAGAAAGTTAAGTTATATCAATTTTTGTTGATGTAACTTTATCTTATACATAAAATCAAAATGACTAACCATAGTATGATAATATTTTTTAACATAACATGTGTGATGTTGCAGGTACACACCAACCTTGATGAGTTAGAGAAGGAGAAAGTGTGCAGTGTGATGGATGCACTTAAACTTTCATATGAGGCGCGTGTTCACGCGTCTCAGAACAAACGATTACCGGTCCAGATTGTACTGCATGCATTGTATTATGATCAATTAAAGATAAGAAGCGGGGCAACCCTGGAACGTGACACGGAAGAGAGGAATCAGTTACAAACAGACGTAACTTTGGTGAGAGAGAACGAGGAGTTGAGAACGGAGTTGATTAGGATGAAAATGTATGTTTCAGATTTGCAAAAGAACGGTCACGGCGGAACAACTTCATCGTCTGGAGTTGGAAAAGAAGTCAAAAAGTCCACATTCTTTTCGTCCGTGTCAAAGAAATTAGGTAAGCTGAATCCGTTCAAGAATGGTTCTAAAGATACGTCTCATATTGAGGATGTTGGTGTGGATTTGACAAAGCCTAGAAGGAGAAGGTTCTCCATTTCATAGATTATTTTGTTTTTGTAAGAAATGAAACTGATTAATTCATTAATTAGTGTTTATTAGACACTGTTTAGCATTAGTTTTGTTTTGATCGTATTTGTGTGTGAAGTAAGTACTATAAAATGCAATTTGTTTGGGGTAGGAACATCATCATAGTTTAGTATGGCGGGTTTGTTGGTTAGGTTTCTGATTTGTATTTATATATGCTGTCTTTTTCATGCTTGTTGTGTTGTCTTTGTATCAAAGAAGAAAGGATGTGTACGTATATATACGTTTGCCAAGTCATGCAAATAAGAATGAGAATTATCATACAATGATCTAATTCTAGAAAACTTTTTATAAATTTGCATCTGTTTCGTTTATTGAATACTTATTTTTACATCTTGTCAAAAAAACACTTATTTGCACTTTTGTGTTCATTTATTTATTCTTTCACGGTTATTGCCCGATAAATGTAAACTATATTTTCTTTACAAAAAAATGTAAACTATGATATTTCACTATTAAGAGTTAAATATGTAAACTATGATATTTCACTATTAAGAGTTAAATATAAGAGCGATGCTGTTAGCTATACGCAGCGAAGTGTTTGTTCGCGGAAAATCATGATGCTCATTATTATGTGTTGAAGACAAGCACTTTTATTCTTTGACTAGCGTAAAACACAGTACATGGTTGTTAATTTAGCCAATCATGCCACTTCATGATATTGTTAGGGCAATTTCTTTTAGGACATTTAGCATTTTCCTAAATATAATAACCCGTCTAATTAAAAAAAAAAAAAGAAGTTAAATATAATAACTTCAAGCACAGATACTTCTAAAATCGTAGAATACTTGTATTCGGTACATATAGGTATCACGTACATGTATGATGCTCATACGATACCTACCAATCTTTATTCATTTTTATTTGGGTTGATATGTCTTAGGTCTCATGTGATATGTTGCACTCTATAAGGGTATGGATGATGCACAAGCTTTGCCTCGTGCACATGCTCTGGTTTAACACATGAGCGAGTTCTCCTCTCTCACCTTTGCGCTTCAATTGGCGCTCCTTCCTATCAATGAAAGTCATCAACATATTATTACCGCTAACGTGATCGAGTGTCTATCCATATCTAAAATGTTGATAAAATCATACAAAATTAGCAATCTTGCATCTCTTAACACATTTCGAGTTCTAAAAGATAAACGATATTAGTTCCATAGAGAAAAAAATGCAAATTAAATGACAAGGATTTGGACAAATGTATACTAACCTATTATGTAGTTGTTTGAAACATTAAATGTAATATATTTAAGCAACCTTATATGAAAAATGACACATTGTGCAATTCAAATTTTAGGGGGGTTTTGGGAGTTCTTTTAAATTGAAAATGGAAATGAAGAAGTGAGAGGAAGATATTGGGTCAATTGGTATATTGGCATAGTTCGGATTTTATAATCAAAATCCTAAAACATACTCCAAGATTTAGAATCCAAGCGGGATAAAATCGAAGAAAAAAAAATATAGAGTGAATGAGAGGCTTGAATAGGAAAAACAATTTCATTTAAAAGAAATACGGTCTAAAGCCCCGAAAGTCCAAACTACTTAAAGGGATCCGAAAGTCCAAACTATATTCTTCCATGAAATGATTTTTGGTCATTATTTTTCTCACCGTATGTCTTTCAGATTATATAATATCATCGGCATAGGGCGCACGAGAAATCAATAGGGTGGGAAAAGTATGAGTCGTGATTTTTTTACTATAAATGGGCTTAGAAAATAAGGGCTCCAATCCAAAGGCCCAAATAAAAGAGAAATGAAAATAATTTGAATTCTTCTTTTCCCACCATATTGACTTCTCACACACCCTATGCAGTTCAAATTATATACAATCCGACCGGCATAAACACCCCACTAAAATCTCTAGAACACGTTAAAATATTTCGGATTTTAAAATTTGTATATAACACCCGAAAAACTCATAGTATGAGAAAAGTAATGGTCAAATAACTTTGTATGTCACACTAACAAATCTCATAAATATTTATCTTACACACTGAAATATGACTAAATGCAAAACTTTTTTACTTTGAAAATGCATAATAATAATCTCATAAATAAATCTCATGTCATGAAGTTAATACGGTATCTCTTGTGCAAAAAACAAGAAAAAATAATACAATGTCTAAACTGTAATTTTAATTTTTGCTTACATACCAACATCATGAATAATTTAAATTTTTGCATACAAAATTAGCAATTATTTTTTATCAAGTACATAATTACCAATATGATTCCACATTTGATTTTTTTTTTTTTTTTTTAATTTGTTAGATCTGCGTTGTGCAAAAAATATTTAATACATAAGTATAACAATTTGACATCCGATGTTAAATCTGCATGTATACACATATAATACTAATTAATTGATTTGTCTTGTCAAAAAAAAATTGATTTGTCTTGTACACCTAATTCATGTTTTTTATGTCCCCATTCGCGTATAGTTTTATATAATTCTGAGCTATTATTTTGAAAAGTTTCAATTCATGTGGTTACAACAAAATATATGGCGATCTAGATCCACGATTAAACGGATAGAAGTAGTTGGCAAAATAAAATAAAATAAAGTTAGAGTTGTTAGATGTAGATTGTCTTATTCAGCAGCACCATTCTCATAGAGTAATAATTTATGAAACACGGACACTTTTAAGATTAGGTGTGTCGCGGTGTCTGACACGCGTCGGTGTCTGACACTCCTATGACACCCGTACGACACATGTCGAACCGGTGTCCTGAATAATTATTTTTTCCTTACTTCGACACTCCTACGATTGGTGTCCGACACTTATATAACACTCATACGAGCCGTGTCGGACAACTTACACAAATATCTAAAACAAATTTTTTTTTCTCTCTTGCTTCCACACACCATAAATACAAGAGTTGCATATGTTTTGATATATACTCCCTCTGTTTCAAAATGAGTGTCGTTTTAGGTGTTTACACACATATTAAGAAATACAATGATTAAAAGAAAGAGAATGATTATTTTACCAAATTATCCTTATTAACTATTGGTTAGTTTTAAAAGTAATACTTTGGAAGTAGTGTGCCGAGTATTAATTGGAAGGTACAATTGAAAAGAAAAAGTTATTATTGCATTGGAAACTAAAAGTGACATTCATTTTGAAACAAATTTTTTTGGCTAAAGCGACACTCATTTTGAAACGGAGGGAGTAGTTGATTATATCATTTTTAGCTTTTTTGATAGTAGATGAATAAATGTCAATACTATGATATTTTGTTGTAGAACTTTTTCTAATGAAATAAATTGCTCAAGTTAGATGTTTATATATGTATTTTAATTTTCATTTGAAACCGTCTTTAACTAAATTAACATATATGTAGCGGTGTCGGTGTCCTATATTTTTTAAATTAGTAGTGTCGACGTGTCCGTGTCAGTGTCGTGTCAGGTGTCTGTGTCAGAGTCCATGCTTCATAATAAATAACACATTGTGTGATGTTATCAATGGAGATTGAGTCTAACGAAAGAGATTAGACTCCAACGTATATGCGCGACTTATAGTTGAATCACCTTATTCTTACCTTGTCTTAGTTTTCTTCTACATCTCTTCTCTTACATATAAATGTTAACTTGTCTCGCTAATTTTAACCTAATTTTTTCCTCCACACTTTTGTATTTAATGTTTATCTAAAGTAAAATAAAATTATGTTCCTAATTATATGCTATTTTTTTGGAAAGGAATAACTGTTAACCTGTCTCGCTATACTTAACATAATCTCTTACTTATAAATGTTAACCTGTCTCGCTATTATGTTACGATACGGTATCAAGGACGGTGTCATGGAAATATTATGTTATGGTACAGTACCAACGTATATGCTTCTTAATATTATGAAATACTATATGACAATCATGACATTCATCTAAACTATTTTGTTACCTATTACCGTCAAATATTACCTTATGACCCGTGCGTTCGATGGTCTAGTTCATTAAATAACAGCTTATGCTGCAAATTATATTTTAGTTGAAGATCATGCTTGATGATGATTATATTCAAATTGAACCGGGTTTACGTTGGTATTTAGAATCCAAGCTTGTTGGATCCAATGCTTTGTCGGGATGGAAGTACACCCTCCGGTCACAAATATAAGCAAAAGTTAACATTTTAGATTCTTTCATTAAATTGTATGTAGTCTATAATAAAGACTATATACATCATTAATTGAATGAATGTGAAATGTAAATTTTTGCTTATAATAATGACCGGAGGGTGTATATGTGATGCTTATTTGATTACAAATAATTTTATTGTACTATTCAGGGGAGGAGACAGATGTGACCTATAGGTTGGTCATGACACCCCTATATTTTGTTTTGTGCATTATATGATTGTAATTTCACTTTGTTTTATCTTTATATGATTGTGCTCATGTATGAATTGGCACCTCCGGAGGTTTTTCCCTCCTCTCCTGTACTAACTGAATTAATGAAGACACCATCATCATCATCATTTAATTAAAGTTTAAAGTTGTCTTTCAAAAAATAAATTAAAGTTTAAAGTTGATGATTTGTTTGATTGGAATTAGGTCCTGATAATCAATCACATGAATTTATGAATATCCGTAATATTTAAAATCTATCAAACTAGATGATACACATAAATTATTCGTAACAACCAATAAAATTTCATTCATGTATAATCCATTGCAAAGAAGAAATGATGTATAGTGTGTTTGATTTTTTTTTAGAAATCACGACAATAACGCACGTCCCGGATCACACAACCATTTTCTCTCTCTAGAATTTTCTCCCACTAAACTCTAACACTTTTCAGAACGCGTCTTCTCCCTAGATCCAAATTTTGACCGCCGCGATGTAGATCCAAGAGAGGGTGGTTGTCGAGTGTTACTCTTCGAACCACCGTCGTTTCCTCCTCTCCTCCGGTGTTTGCATGTCTTCCCGTCGTTTTCTCTGTTCTTTGTTCAGATTTGTTGCCTTTCGTCGCTTTCTCGAGAGACAGCTCCACCATCGCTTGATGGGTTGCTGTTTGCAATCTTGGGTGTCTATTCTGCTCAGTCTAGTGGGTACGCCGGTTGTCATGTTCTCGTCGGAGTTTTGGGGGCTTTGTTTCTTTGGTTGCGCCACTCCTGTTTTGGTGGCTGAAACCTTTCTCTGTCATTTTGTTGTTGTTTCACGGTTGTGTGGTGGTTGTGTTGTGGTTTCTCGGTTGTGTCGTGGCTGTGTGGCGGTTGTGTTGTGGTTTGTCTGTTTTTCGGCAGGTTTTGTTGGTGGTGATGGGATGGTGTTGGTGAGGAGGTTGTTTTGGTGATGGTGGGGTGGTGGTTCGGGGAGCTTATGTGTAGGGGTGGTGATGTAGTGGTGCCCTGTCCGATCCGCCGTGATGGGGTGGCGGTTTAGGTTATGTGATGGTGGTGATGCGGTGTGAGGAGGACTCGGGTACAAAGCCGGGTAGCGCGGGTCAGATCCGCTGTTTCGCTCCACCATTGGTTCTCTTTACTCCGGCGACGGAAGCCATTTCCTTGTTACATGCAGCCGCCTTTTACGATTTGGGTTGTGTTTCCCGCTTCAAACCGCCTTTTATGATGTGTGGTGGTGGTGGTTTGTTTTGTTTAGGTGAGCAGGAGGGTTGTTGTGAGTGATTTCTTTTGGAGGCCGCCTCAGTTATTCGGGTCCATTCTCGTTGTCGCTAGCTCTTATTAGTAAGGTGTTTAGGGTGTTTTGAGGGTGTGTCGTTCGAGCTGAGCTTTTTTACCTTTTTGAGTGATGTTTTCTCCACCGCAATTCTTGTTGTCTGTCTTACTTATTGTGTGCTGGATTCTGATGGGCCGATTATTTTTGCTTCGAGATCGGAAGTGGGAGTCTAGCGGCAATCTTGTTTGGTTGGCTACGGTGTTTCTCTGGTGGACCGAGGGTAAGGGGTGCCCTCCCGTTTTGGTTCTGAAGTCTGGTGGGCCAGTCGCTTTTGATTCGAGATCGGGAGTCAGTTCTTGGATTCAAATTTGGTTTTGGGATTTTTTGGTGTTCTTTCGGTGGACCGGAGGTTGTGCGGTGGTGGAAGCTGAATGATTCTTAGAAAAGGAGCTCTTCGGATGTGGCTCAGTGTTGGTGATGAGGACTGGGTTCTCTGTTACAAGGGTGTTCTTTTGGGGTGAGCAGTGGCGATGAGGGTTTGGATGTCGTTTTTTCAGTGGTCGGCAAGTTCAGGAGTCACTTTTAGGGGGTGATGTTTATTTTGGTGGGGTGTTGTCCTTATGGGTGTTGATCACAGAGGTGGTCTTTGTTGGTGTTTGTTTTCAGGTGTTCCGCCTATATACGGCGCCTTTTATTTGTACTTTCTGTAACATCGGTCTCTGTTCGTCTTGTGCAGAGACCTGATTTTTAATAAAATTTTGCTGATTCAAAAAAATAAAATAACGCACGTCCCGTAGAAGTCACAAATATTAGCTTTACAATATCACGTCCAGTTTTATCTCAAGATGCGGAAATCATGCATCCATTGCACATTCAAACAATGACAAAATATTGTTAGGGATGTAGGCCGACTCATGAATTTGTCATGTCCCAGAAATCAGGGTCGAGTTTAACCCTAACTCAAAAAAGAATTAGGAACAAGAAAGTGTTTTAGGACTTGACCTAATAGAAGGAAAGGAAAGATCAAATTTGTGTTGACACAATCACATGCATGATCTTATTAATTTGTGATATGATGACACAAGATAGGTTTTTACTTGTAATTCCTTCTCCATTGTTAAATGTCATATATATTATGCCAAAAATTATTCTTCGTGCAATTGAAACATTGAAAGTAGTTTGTATTCTAAAATGAACAACTCTTGTGTAGATAGAATCCCCAAATAAATTTTATTTGAGCTTACACACGTAAATGATGAAAGTTAAAAGAATAATAATTTAGTCATATCACTTAATATTATTTTTATTTTAAATTTTACTTAGGATTATGACTATGCAAGAGTTGCTCTTCCGAAACATAGTAAATGCATTGCACCTTGTGTTACTCTAGGACATAAGTAGTCATGCAAATAAATGAAAAATATTTTTTGTCAAAGCTGTTACTATACATGTTTGGTGACTTCAAGTTAAGGATCATATTTGAGTCTAAAACTTTGGTAGAGTATGATCCAATATAATTCGTTCTATGTACACCCTAAACATAGTAATAAGATGATTGAATTAGAATAATCCATCAATTTAATCTCTTAAACTATCAAATCACTTCAATTTAGTTCGTAAATTGTGTAAACATAACAAGTAAGCTCTAAAGTATATAAAATCCATCAGGTTTAGTCTGGGTTGTTAGGATTTTATGTTATTAGTATGCTATGGGGACCAATGATGGTTTATTCATTGAATTAAATATGGCGGCCAATCCATCCATGCGGTTAGGTACCAACAAATTTCTTAGACTCTAATAAAGACATTCACATGGCTTCAACGTTCAAGATGGAAATAAGACTGTTGAAGAAAACAATAAAAAGCAAAACTGAACACTTCTCTTCTTAATTTCAAATTTGGCTTTTTTCCCATATAACCACAAACAAAAAAAAAGGGATTGGTGAGAGAAAGTTCAATTGAAATTTCTGAGTAATGAGTACGCAGTTCAAACCTAAAAAGGCTAATTCAAAATGTCTTTTTGCTTATTGGAAAAAATTGACCTCCCAATTTGGCTAGATTGAGGAAGAGAGATTGAAAGAAAAAGAAGGTTTACAAAACATAGTGAAGTGAACAGATAATAAAATTGATTTATTTTATATAAGTAAAAATATTTTAAACATATATTTAGTTGGGGAATTAGTCACTTTAGTCCCTGAATCGGAAGGGATTCGTCACTTTAGTCCCTGAATGCAGATAAATTGCAAAATAGTCCCTAAATATAGACTTTGTTAGTCAATTTAGTCCCTGAATGCAGACTTCGTTAGTCAATTTAGTCCCTAGATGTAGACTTCGTTAATCACTTTAGTCCCTGAAATTGACCATGCAGAGACTGTTTTGCAATTTTTCTTTATTCAGGGACTAAAGTGACGAATCCTCTCCCATTCAGGGACTAAAATGACTAATTCCCCAATTTAGTTTTATAAGGGACAAAGTAATTTCAAAAACGTAAAATTAAATTCGATATGTTTGAATTTAAAAAAAAAAATACATATATGTGAGTGTATAATTTATCTAAAAGAGTTTGAATGAGATAATAAAAGATTTATTTCGGTCTCTATGGTTGTGCGTAGAAAATATCCAATTAAAAAAATATGTGTGTAATATTTTGTCAAATTTTATTTACTTCTTAAGAGAATTTCAAATTAGTAGCACCTTTTCTCTAAACACTGAGGTTAACAACAAAAACAAGTTCCACAAACACAACTAGTTTTATATTTGACTTGGTTTTAAGAAGAATAATTTTTACAAAATATGCCAAACACTACAAAATAGAATTATCTTGCCATTTAAACAAGTTAATATCTTATCACACTCACACACAGAGTATCATTGTCCCATTACGTGTGCATTGTCCTCTGACTTTTTGACACACCTCTCTCACTTGTTAACTGATCATTGCTTTGCTGGCCACTCTATTCTTTATTCCTCATTTCCTAACTAAACTTTTTGTTTTCACTTTGCCTCTTCATTTTTTAAACCAAAATTACTTCACTTTCCTGAATCTTGAACCTTGGCTTTTTATTATTACTACTATTTTTAAATTTTTTGAACACTCTATCTTTATTTCTTGTAGCTGTTGTTATTGGAATCTCAAACTTCACATGCTCATTTATTTCATTTCATGCAAAATTCTTTGCATAGTTTCTTCACTGAATAAGCACTTGAGAATTTGAAGCACTTAAGCAAAGTAGCAACTTTCATAGCTTCTTCAGTGAATAAGCACTTTTGGATATGCTGTTTTTGGATATAGCTTCTGTGATGAATCTTTGTTCTTCCTTTTTGCTGTCTTTAAGGTAATTACTTGCTTAAAAATCTTGTCTTTTATTGTACTTGCATAACAATTTGTGCTGAAAAAGTTAGCTTCTAGATCTGGTTTATGTTTTTGTTTTCAGTGATGTTCATGAATGCTGAATTCTGTGTTTCTAACTCTGAAATGGGTCCCACATTGTGTGTTTGGTTTTAAATGTTCAATTTTCAAAGTTGTACTTCAACATGTTTGTTGGGTTGTTTTGTTTTTTTAGGATCGATCTAAAGTTGTGAAGAAAACAAAATATGTTTTTAGTTCTTTTTTAGGATTACTTTAAGTATTATTAGTATTTAAGTATCCTTTCTAATCTATTAAATGTGGTGTGCGTTTGAATAAAATTTGGGTTAGCTCATTATGTTTGATGTAGAAATCATAAGTAGTTCCTTTTTTGCCTTAATATAGGGTTAGGAAGAAAGCTATAAAAGCTAAAAGCTTGCATTGGTTAATGATTAGTTGGTAAATTATTTCCAATTCAGAATTAATTGCAGAAATGTTAGTTGAAGTCATCACACATAGTCAATAATGAATGTTACAACTTATAAGTAAGCTAAAATTGCCTACTCCTATGACTTAGTTTGCAGTAAATATTATCCTCGAGTTCTTTTCCTTTCCTACTTAGCCAAAACCTTAGTATTTCTTTTACCTTTTAAAGAAAAGCTTAATTACCTAATACCTGGTTTGTGTTTTGCAAAAGTCTATCTAGTGATGCTATTATGGATCTATTTATTTGAGCTTATCTACTAGCATAAGCACTTGTGATATAGTTTGGGAGAACTTATGGAAACAGCCTATGACATCTCCATAAGCCATTTTCAGCTTATTTCCATAAGTTCTTCATGATAGCTTATGAAAACAGCTTATAGCTTATATGTAAACAATTTAACTTCATTTTATCTTTTGTTGTAGAAATAGTTTATACATAAGCACTTACATGATAAGCGCTTAGTTAGGTTGTTTATCGAAACAAATATGTATGTTACAACTGCCTTTATGTCTCTTTGATGATGCGGATGCTTCTTTAAATTAACCAGAATCATTCTAAATATTTTCTGAAATATTGTCATTGTAATTCCACATTCAAACTTTGTGGTATAGTGCTCACTTTCTCATATACAGAATCCTAACTTTGATTTGTGTTTGTTGTGCTAAAGCAGGAAATATGAAGGATGACAGAGATTACATTGAATTCAATTGTCAATATCTTATACCATACACTAAAAAACTCTCCATGAAATTCTTCTCACCATTGCAAGCTTTTCTTTTTATCATTGTTATTCTTTCTCCTCTTGTTATTGCTGACCTGAATTCCGATAAACAAGCCCTTCTTGATTTTGCTTCTGCCGTCCCTCATCGTCGCAACCTTAAGTGGGACAGTGCTACCTCAATATGTACATCTTGGATAGGCATCACTTGCAATCCAAACAGTACTCGTGTAGTTTCTGTCCGGCTCCCTGGAGTCGGACTAGTAGGCACCATTCCATCCAATACACTCGGCAAACTTGACTCACTTAAAACTATTAGCCTTCGCTCAAACCTACTAAGTGGAAGTATACCTCATGATATTGCTTCTCTTCCGTCTCTACAATATCTCTACCTTCAACATAATAACCTTTCTGGTGAATTACCAACATCATTGCCGTCACAACTCAGTGCACTTATTTTGTCTTACAATTCTTTCACAGGTACCATTCCGAAGACATTGCAAAACTTAACACAACTAACTCGATTGAGCCTCGAGAATAACTCCTTATCTGGACCAATACCTGATCTCCATGTAAACCTCAAACAATTGAATTTGAGCTACAACCATTTGAATGGATCTATCCCTTCATCTCTTCATAGTTTTTCAAGTTCTTCCTTTGAAGGGAACTCTCTCTTATGTGGATTGCCTCTAAAGCCGTGCTCCACAGTCCCTCCTCCATCGCCTCCTCCTACATTGACTCCTGTAATACACGACTCGAAAAATAAACTGAGTAAAGGAGCTATCATTGCAATTGCTGTTGGTGGAGCTGTTCTGTTATTTTTCGTAGCTCTTGTCATTGTTCTTTGTTGTTTAAAGAAAAAAGATAACGGTACCTCAAGAGTAGTTAAAGCCAAAGGTCCTAGTGGTGGTGGAGGAAGGACTGAAAAGCCGAAAGAAGAGTTTGGAAGTGGAGTGCAGGAATCCGAGAGAAACAAATTGGTTTTCTTTGAGGGATGCTCTTACAATTTCGATCTCGAGGATTTGTTGAGAGCTTCAGCTGAGGTCCTTGGAAAGGGTAGTTATGGTACTGCATATAAGGCTATATTGGAGGAGCAAACGACGGTTGTAGTCAAAAGGTTGAAAGAAGTTGTGGTTGGCAAGAGGGAATTTGAACAGCAGATGGAGATTGTTGGAAGCATTGGAAATCACCCAAATGTCGTTCCGCTTCGCGCTTATTATTATTCAAAGGATGAGAAGCTTTTAGTTTGTGACTATTTCCCAAATGGCAATCTATCTATACTCTTGCATGGTATGCATTTTCTGTTTCTCTTAATTTCAGTGTAGGCTTATGAAAATGAACTCTTTATTTTCGTCTCTGTTTGAGCTTATAAACTTTGTGCATGAATATTCAAGTGTAAATGGTGTTATGTAAATGTGACAAAAAATTGATTTCACATATATACGGCAATCTGTCACAATAATATGCACTTCTGCAGAAAAAATTGACTTCATCATATTTGATTATGTTAAACTAATTTCATGTTTTCTTAATTGCGTTGGGACTCTCCATTTGAATATTTAAGATTGTTATCATCTGAACTTCATTACAGGTACTAGGACAGGCGGAAGAACTACTTTAGATTGGAACACACGAGTAAAAATCTCTCTCGGAATTGCCAGAGGAATTGCTCATTTACATTCAGTTGGTGGTCCAAGATTCACACATGGAAATGTGAAATCCTCCAATGTTCTCCTAAACCAAGATAACGATGGCTGCATTTCCGATTTCGGCCTGACACCACTCATGAACATTCCTGCGACCCCTTCTAGAACCATGGGCTACCGTGCTCCTGAGGTAATCGAGACTCGGAAGCACACGCATAAATCAGATGTTTACAGTTTTGGTGTCCTTCTTTTGGAAATGCTTACAGGTAAAGCGCCACAACAGTCTCCCGTACGCGATGACATGGTTGATCTCCCTAGATGGGTTCAGTCCGTTGTTAGGGAGGAGTGGACCGCCGAGGTTTTTGATGTGGAGCTAATGAGGTACCAAAACATTGAAGAAGAAATGGTGCAAATGTTGCAAATTGGCATGGCTTGTGTTGCGAAGGTTCCGGATATGAGGCCTAACATGGAGGAAGTAGTTAGAATGATTGAAGAAATTCGGCAATCTGACTCGGATAACCGGCCGTCTTCTGATGATAATAAATCCAAGGATTTAAATGTGCAAACTCCATGATTAACTTTGGTGCCCTTTTTTCTTGTGTTCCAAACAAATTGATTTATTGAACTTGTTTGTCTAGGAAGTAACATTCAATGGGATATAAAAGAAGAAACACTTCTCTATAATGGAATTACTTTGACTTATTTTGTTGTGATTCAATTCATGATTTTCATTCAGGAACAATTGTTTTTTAATTGTTGTTAGTGCCACCAATTTGTTGTTAGTGCCACCAATAGATGTGTACTGCATCAAATAGAGTGATAAATATTACCCTCTCTTTAGTCTTTTGTTTTTCAGATGACACACTTTTATTGTTGAATGAATTTTGAGTCTTACCATGCAGAGTGATATTTATGTCAATTTTGAGTTTTACTATTAGCATTGTCTTTCTTGGTCTATGAAGTGACGACACCAATACAACCATAACACAAAAATATCAACATCGGTAATAATTTAAGAAAATAAAAGCGCATAGAAGTAACCATATGTATTAGTGTCATATGCATTAGTGTCTATGTATTAGTGTCTGACACGAACACTTATCATATGCATTTGAATTTCAGATCCAAATTTAGTGAGGTCAAAATAAGTTAGAGTATTGTCATAATAAGCATATTACATAGTCACAAACCCAAATCAAAAATATTTGGGCACACATGCATAAATAGAAAAAGTCAAGAAAAATAAATTAGTCATATCATTTTTTTACTTTTATCTTTAAATTTTTCTTATCTATGTGTGCGCCTAAGTAATTTTTACTTGTATTTGTGACCAACTAAGATTTTCTCTCTTCTCAATACTTCTTCAATGTTTTCATCCATATCACTGGGCTACACTTTTAAAGATGTTTTAAATTTGATTTGTTAAGATGTAAATGTAAACCATATGATTCAAACTATACAATATGGAATTTGAGGTTTTTTTTGGGGGGTGATTATCTTTTTTGGTGGTGATGGAATTTGAGGTTTAATATATGGAATATGCGACCTATACTTTTTGGAACACTATATCTTGTATTTTAACAAAGAACCTATAACCATTTTATCTTTCATTCTTTCTCCAACCATTGCATGCAGACGAGAATATATCTTATAATTATTTCTTGGTACCTAAAAGTTTTGGATGTTTTGTAATATGCTTAAATGGTGATGATGGAAAGCATTTGTGGTAGGATAAAGGTTTCAATGCTTTAGGATATTTTAGTTTGAGTGTCTCTTTCACGACAACTTTAGATGATTTTAATGGGGACTCCTCCGTTCACAATAAAGCTATTATTATGGTCAAGAGAAAAGAACTTATAAGAAAAAAAAGTGTTGTCAATTGATGAACGATGTCTCGATTGTGCTTATATAAAGTTTACAAAATTACATCCACAATCTCTTAACTTACTTTCAAATTTTAAATTATCTTTTATTTTATATTTTTTAAGTTGTTTTTTTTTTTGTCAACTTTTTTAAGTTGTTTTATGTTACAAAATGTTGATATCATTGCCCTTTTATTTGGATTATGTTATTCTCTATTAAAAAAAAGAGTTAAGATCTTTTCCAATTGAAGATCCTCTCCATTTCTTATAATTGGACAGATAAAGACACAAAAAAAATAAGTTTTTTTTTTCAAATAAAATAATTAATGGTGGAGTGACTCACTTAATGATAGGATCCACTACATTTTGAGTTAAAATCCTCTTCATTTTCCCTATCCAATGTCCCTCCCCATTACTATAGTTTTGAAGAGTTTTAAAGTGTATATTAAATAATTGGACCCACAAAATATCAAATTAATATTCTCAAAATTTTTCCTAAAAAAAAAAAAAAATCTCAAAACTTTGTTAATGGAAAAAATGGAGAGGATTACGACTCTTATCTTTTTTATGAGTATCTTTAAAGAGAAAAAATGAAGTATATAATTTAGAGAGATATAAACACAAAAAAAGATAGTGAATGCTTTTAATTATTCTATACTCTTTTTAATTTTTTTTTTGTGTATTTATCTATTCAAATGAAGGAAATGGAGATAATTATAAATTGATCATCATCGTCATGAAGTATTTAGCGTTCTTGGTAGAAAATCATATTTGGAAACTAAAAAATGGTAACCTTCAACCACCCATAAATAATTCATCTTCAAGTGGGATTGGGCTTATTTCCTTAAATGGGATTTCTCAATTGTTGATGCAAAATGAAATATTATTTACGACAAACAGGATAAATGTGTCCGAAGTGATGTCAAAGTTGTTCTCTCACGTCTAGCTTATTGGTGGTATGGATACACAAGTTTTAGAGAAACAAGAACAGGCGTTGTCGTCATGTAAACTAGTTTTATCTGATGAAAATTGAGAATTTATTTTTATTTTTTTATGTAAAAAAAAGACACGGAAAACATATATATATACCGAGCTTATACCTTTGGCCGGAAAGTATATAAAGGTTCGGTCAAAAATTGTTTCATCAAAAATTGAATTTAATTTTTTTTAAACCAATTACTTTATTGGAGTTCATTAACCATTTCTTTTTCATCTTCCTCGGGTAGCACTAGTCGCAACTTGCAACCCTTGAATCTTCTAAACATGTTATCATACAATCCTATCCTATGAATAAACATTTTGTTCCTTTTATTTTATTTAATAAGTTGTTATGATTTTAATTATTTTTTATACCAATTCATTTTTTCAAGTCATAATATTTAAAATCAATTTATTTTTATTTAATAATTAGTAATTATTTATATTGTTACAAATATTATTGTTCTTGACTGGATCAATGTCCAATCCATCAACGGATTAACAAAAATGGAGGCAATGTTGTGTTGTACTGAGGCAGCTTTTTGGCTATTGAAATGTTTGTACTTTTATTTCATTATTAATTATTTCTGAGGTGATGGTTTTGAAATTTTTGTCACGAGTTAAAGTTTCGTTTGTCGCGAGGAAATTTTGTCAACTGCCTTAAAACAGGGAAAAAAAACGGTAACTGCCAATGCCGTTTTGTTGCCGCAAAAATCACACTATCAATGATATTACTTAAACAAGCTAACTTAATAAAAAGATAAGATTGGATGCAATGTGAGCTTATATCGGCCATAACTACTTGTGAAACTTTTTTTTTTTAAGGAAGTAGTTGTGAAACTTTTTTTTTTTAAGGAAGTAGTTGTGAAACTGTTGGGGTGAAATTATGAAAACAACTTATGACATATCCATAAACTGTTTTTAGCTTAATTCCATAAGCTCTTTAGAATGGCTTATAAAAAGACATTGTAAAAAAATAATTTGAAGTGTATGCTCCTTTAAATGAACTGAAATCTTTGTAAATACTTTCTGACATGTTGTCACTGTATTTCCACACTCTAAATTTGTCATGCAATGTTCACTTCTTGATGATATTGAATCCTCACAATGATTTGTGTTTATTGTGCTAAAGCAGGAAAATATGAATTCTCCATGATATTCTTTCACCTACATTGCAAGTTTTCCTGTTTTGATGTTTATTGTCATTTAAAGGAAGTAATGTGATACTATAATTTTAAGAGTTTTAACTCTGCTTTTTTTCTTCTTCACTAGTTCTAAGATTTTTGCTGATTAAAACTACTTTAATTTGCTAGTTTCGCAGGTTCTTAATGGCTCAGTGGTTTGTTCTGCGTATTACACTGGCAGCTGCAACATCAACAATTGTTTCCTATGATGCGCATTACCTGCCTGTGACAGTTTTGTGGTGGCCGTGTTTTGGCCACCGGCCATTTGTAGGCCTGCATCATTGTGCAGTCCTCCATCAACAAACACATCACGATGGAAACAATTGTTTCTACTCCGAAGTTTGTGGCCTCATGTGCCTCATATAATCAATACGCCCATGCCGATATACTGTCTGGGGCCTGATTTTAACATATCTTCGGTGAGTATATCCTACATAATATTACTATTTCTTCATTTTATCTTACTAACCTTAATTTTTTTTTTTTCAACAGATTCCCGATACTCTGATGCGCAACTTGAATGCTGCTTGGCCAGGTTTGTCTGGGAATAACGAGGATATTTGGACCTCAGTAGTTGCGACATGGAGATGTTTGTCCCATAACTTAGTTAAATACTTCTCAAAGGCAGTGTAACTTTACAAGCTTGTCAAATTAAATACAACAACATTTTCCAATTGTGGTATTTCAGCAAGCTCAACTCATCAATATACTCTATCGGATATTAAGAGCGCAGTGGCAGCTTATACTGGATTTGAGCCTACAATTGTTTGCAAATGAGGAGGAAGGAAGTATGCCGCTAGAATTGGAACATGGAAGAAATAAGATTATGCTTTAATTTGACAAACAACTATATATCCTGTCAAGAACGCGATTTAGGTTTGTGTATCTCCACAAGTATTTTGGTTTCCCTACCCGGAAGAATCTGCACTGCCATTGGCCATCTCATCTTCTCTCCGGTTGAAGAAGTTTTTCACTTCACCAGAAACACTTTGTTCTCTCCTTCCACTCATGTTTTATTTCCCCTTTTTCCAAACAAACTAGTTGAAACTTGAAATGCAGCTCAAAAGGAAACTTGGTGAGCTCTCTCAAATGATATCACACCTATACGATCTTCAATTTGTACAAGAAATTGCTTCGAGAAAAGTCTTGATAGAAGAAATGTTTAGCATTTTGTACTGATTTTAGTAGGAAGTAGGAGAGTAGTAGGGAAATTGCTCTATTGGCCCTTCGGTTTTGCTCAAAAACCCCTTGATTATCGGAGCGTGACGTCCGATTGCATAAAATCTATCGGGAGATATCGTCTGATTGGCGTTTTTAGCATCCGAAGCTATCTCCTGATCAGCTTATTTCAAAGGTCAAGCAAATCCACGGGATGCATAGACCAATTATCGAGTAGTAGAGAAAAGAGGTAAACAATCCCAATGGGCTTTGGCTTGTGATATTGGTATCAGAATCTGTAACTAACGGAACTATAAGAAACATAGTGTGTTGTAATCAAGAATATCAAATATAGATAACAAAGACAATTACATTTTTCCTTTCCTTTATGGTTTCTTACTATTTCTAGATTCATATTAGTAGGGTGCCTAATAGAGTCACCAATCCAAAAGGTCACCACGTTGTAGTGAATAATACGAAGGTGCCTAACAGTCTTGTTTATGTAACTTCTATTTTGACAACATGTATCTCCTTAGGTTAGTACAAAATTACTCATGTAGTGAATAATACTTGATACTCATCCTTGTAGTGAATAATACTTGATACTCATCCTTGTAGGGATCCTCCCTTATTATGCTAGAGAATCAGTATCAAGTTTCTTTGTGCAAACAACTATTGATATAAACTCTTTGAAAGAAAACGACGTCATTACTACAATAGACTTTTCTCATATTTCCTTAATGCAACTTCCTAATTAAAGTTCTCAGTTTTACTACAATAGAGTTTATTGCGGGTCTCTAGAGGAGTTGATGCATCGGCTATGATTCTTGGAGAGAGCTTCTACCATAGTGTCTCCTTAGAGAGAAATCGAAAATGACAAGGGAGAAGAAACGAGCCATGTGTCGCATCCATGGTCACTTAACATGGTTTGAGGACAATGGTCAAAACTAAGGAGAGTCTCATTCCTTCTAATAATTTGCTTAGTGAGTTACAATTCACAATAAATAAGATTATGTTTAATTTTTAGCCATTGCGCTTTTGAGCATCTCAACGACGGATATAATAGTGTAATGAACAACAACTTCTAAATGTAAATCCAAACCAATCTTAACTTATTTCAGGGGAACCAGTGGTTTTTTTCCTTCTTTTTTGATCTTCCATCATATGTAAATCTCATTCCTTCTAATATATATATAGATTTCTTCCATCATATGTAAATCTATTCAAACCATGTCGGACATTAATAAGGACACATGTTTAATTATTATATCTGAAATAATAGTTATAATATTTTTTTGAGGACCTCTCAAAAAAAATTAAGGAAAAAAAATCAATTCATTTCGTTACTCAAAAGATGTCAAATACATGACGGTATATTATCATAAATGTTTGGGGCTAGGATTAGATGGAGCTACCCTTGCTAATTCGTGAGCGACTCGTTAGCTTGCCTCATATTAAACTAGACATGAGAGTTTTGAAAACTATCCTGAAACAACTGTCTACAGGCAGTAATAATACAACTAGGTTCCCTATCATCAACTACCTTTGTATGAAAAGAATCTATGACTGAATCTAGGACAAAATCAACATTATCAAATCGGAGGTTTGATACCCATTGCAGTGCCGTGTGTAACTCAACTGCTTCTCCTATCGTAACTTCGCATAGAAGAGAAAACCAATCAGTTCTCGCAAGCACAATGTCACTTGCACCATCTCTGATACACATAGCAATACCAACTCGGTTGAGAGAGGAGGAGAAAGAGACATCGATGTTACATTTATACCTACCTTTATACAATGTTGTCAAATTTTTTTACACATGCATGCAATCAATTAGATAATGACGATGAGTTATTTACACACATATCCAAAAGTAGCTTAAAAAGGTGATATATGGTTTGATTGGATTTATGTTGGCGCACATAAAATAAAATTAAATGAGACAATAATAATTAGGCATGGCAACAAAACCCGTGCACATGGGTACCCGCCCAAACCAACCCCGATTTGACGGATTTTCCCCGATTTGACTGGGTTTGGGTATGGGTTTGGATTTTTCCCGATTTCAAAATACGGGTACGGGATGGGTAACGGGGATATATATATCCACCCCGAACCCATACCCAAACCCTACCCGAATGTAGAAAGGTCATATTTTTGTTTTTGTTGAGGAGGTTGATAATGATATGTCATGTTATTTGGTTTGATAATTGTCATGATATAAGAACTTTCATTGATAGTTAAAGGATCAACCGAATTATTCAGTAATGAAATGTTAAAATGAGCGCAAATTGTTGGATAATGCATTACAACATTATCATTGAAGCTTAAAAAACTCTTTTTTTACTAAAAAAAATTATTCACTACGAGGATGGGGCGGGAATACCCAAACCCATTGGGGACGGGGATGGGATTCAATTTCTCGTCCCCGTTGGATATGGACACAGTAACGGGTAAGTATATGGGAGTAGGGGATGGGGATGGGGAAGGCAAAACCCGTCCCCACCCCACCGCATTGCCATGGCTAATAATAATAAGAAAACAATTCCTTAAAAAAAATTTGTCAAAAACTTTGATTGATATATATATATATATATATATATATATATATATATATATATATATATATATATATGTATATGTCGGTTCATAATCGTAGTTCAACTAAAAAAATGTTTAAATTGATAGATCAAAAGTTCATTTTAAGTAAACTTTCAACTATAATTGTATTGTCATTTCGTCTATCTAACAATTATATAACCAATAAGAAAGAGGAGTTTTATTTGAACAACCATTTGGTTGACAACCAATATGACAACCATAATTTACAAAGAAAAAGTAGGTATTTGCACAAAAACCAAAGCAATAGAGAGATAAAGTAAAAAATAATGTGAGTATAAGAGAGAAAGTTATCACAAAAGTTGTTAAAAAATGGATGTTCAAATATCATTTCTCAATAAGAAAAGGTGACACCATGTCCCATGAGTCCTAGGTAAAAATGCCGAAAGTATTAAACCGAACATCGTAAACGGTTTGAATCCCAATACCTCCACATTATGTGCGTGAGTTTACGATGGTTTTAGCGTGTCCTCTATTAAAAAAAAAAAAAGTTGACACCGTTGATCTCACGCTATCAATCAATTCAAAACCATTTCTTTGATTTTCAAGAATCTCTTTTTCTCTCCATTCAAAGAAAAATATAAAAAAGAATCTTTCTTTCTTTCTTTATTTCTCTATTTCTTCCTCCTTCACCCTTCTCCAAATCATTCATTCTTCTTCCACGCTTCCGACCCAGGTTTGTTTTTCTTCTCCTTTTCATTTTCCCTTTCAATTCTTCAACTTTTTTCGTTTCTGGGTCTCACGATCCATTCATTTTTAACCATTTATCACTCGTCTCATAATTTTTTTTACTTTTTTGTTGTTATTTAAGTTTGAGTGATTATGGCGTCGAAACGAATCTTGAAGGAGCTCAAGGATTTGCAGAAGGACCCCCCAACTTCATGCAGTGCAGGTTTTCTATCTTCTTTCATCCATTTCCCCTTTTTTTTATTAAAAATTTGTTTTTCTTAAAACTTTTATATTGGATGTTGATTATGTAGATGCTTAATTTTATGTTTGTTTTGTTGATTTGTTGTGTTTATGGATGGTTTTTTGTAAATTTTAAATTATTTGTTTGTTATTGTTTGATATTTTGACTATGTTATTTATTTAGTTTAGCTGATTTAAACAAAATAACCTATAACATGCTTGGATCCGAGGTTTTAAATAGCGGTCGGGATAAGGAAATTGTGATTTTGGATGTTACTGATAATGCGTTATTGATTGTGGTCGTCATAGTGTGAATTAATCACGATATTGCACAAATCTTATAATGTATAATACTCTCTCCGTCCTGCAATAGATGACCTATTTGAAAATTTGCAATTTTGACCTAACTTAGTTTGATCATATAAGATGTCGTTAGATTCGTCTCGATGAGTATCTTCAAAATATCAAATTTTCATAATTTTTTCTAACATATTATTCAAGATATTTAAGCTCAAAATTATGCATTGGCATGCGTAATAGGGTCAACCGTGTCATGTATTATGGGACGGAGGGAGTACCTAATTGTTCATTGTTTCTTCATAACTTTAGTTCTTTTCATAATCTTTTGATAAATTTGTTTCTTCTAAAATGGAGATAAAGTTAGTAAAAATGTAATTTTTATCCATAAAATGGGATTCTACCTATACCGTTTTGTTGCAGCTGTTTTCGCGGTATCAGATCTTTTTTTAAAATTTTGCTTGGATGTGTCTCTGTCTGCTTCCTTTGTGTGCATTGGTTTTAGATGGTTAGGTGAGGGTTACATTTTAGCGGTAGAGCTTGGTGGATTTCTTATGAGGGGACCAAATATTTTAAGATTATATATAGTACCAAATCATTAATAAGTTATGTGATGGAATGGTATAACACCATTAATATCTTTTTTTTAAGCCTGAAATACTAGGTTTGAATTCAATCTATTACCATTTTTCAGCAAATAAAATGAAAATATAACCCGGGGGAGTTGAACTTGTGTCCTTCGAGCTGCAAAAGACGGTCTTGCCACTACACCGTTGGATTAACGTTGATTCTATTTGGAAGGAAATAACACACACACACACACACACACACACACACACACACACACTAATGTTATACTTTTTTTTTTTTTAAGTGATGTTATAATATGTATGTTAATGGAAAATGATAAATGTTTGAAGGGGTCATGCCTTCCCGCTGTCTCATACAAGATCAGCCACTGGGTGAGATTGTTCGTTCATTCCAGTGACTAATTTGGATGTGTCTGTAATCAATTGTTTGTGGAGCTTGGGGGTTTGATTAGTTGATACGTACATTTGTTGGAATTTGGCTCATCTAAATGAGACATACATTTTATAGGTATAATTGTAAAGCATAACTATAGCTAAGATTACGATAAAATAATCATGTTTGTAACTCCATGCTTTTCCCTCTGAAAGGCTCCTCTCTTCTAATAAGTTCCCTTTAGCATATATTTACCTTTTGTATATGTTATTTCATCTGTTGCAAGTTGTAACTTTCTTTGTGATTTGTTTGTAATTAGCTTGGGGATCTTCCTTTTCTTCTGAAGAATAATTAATAACTAAACATGGTACTGTTGTTGTTGTTGTTTATATCAGGTCCTGTGGCTGAGGACATGTTCCACTGGCAAGCCACAATCATGGGACCGGCTGATAGCCCATATACTGGTGGTGTGTTCCTGGTTTCAATTCATTTTCCTCCTGACTATCCCTTCAAGCCACCAAAGGTATTCTACCCTGCTTCATTACTCACATTAGGTTCTTGTATTGTCGTGCTTTTTGGTGTTGTGAATATATTGAGTATTTTTTCTTATAAATAAGTTTACAACCTCTCTAACATGTTCTTCTTGAAGTTGTATCTATGGAGATCAAACTGATTTGAAAAATGTAACATTAAAATAACTGATTTCAAAAGCATTTTGATTCAAGGATAAATGTGACTGTGAACTTATTTTGGTCTCCTTCATTCTTAAGCGGTCATGGAAGTTTGTTTAAGCCTCTGTAGTACCGACATTTTCGATGAAAGGCGTGTCAATGTTCGACACCGAGACATGTGATTGCAGTGAATTATGTCGTTTTCTCAAATTATTTTTGGTGTCAACATGTCCGTGTCCAGTGTCTTTGTCCTTGCTTCATAGGGTTGAGAATCATTCTTGACAATCTCTGTACACATACTGCTCGAATTGTTTCCAGTTGGCTGGTTTGGATCCTGTTTTGCACAAATGCTTACAGTTTAGAGTGACAACCCTTGACATCGGGTGTGGTTTTCTATTAAGTGTGAACATACTTGCATCTAATAGAGATGACCTTACATAATATTTTATAGTTGAGGGGTAGAATACTTTTGGTGGGTGGTGGCGTAAATTTGAAGGGGCCAGAAGGGTACTCAAATAGTTTCTTTTGAAGCTTTGAAGTTGTCTTCTTTGTAAAAGGCAAATGGAAGTATGGTTGGGATGTTGATTTTTCTTCTTGTTTTTCTCTTTTGTTGTGGGTATTTTGTTGACTTAGTTTCCTAGGAGCATTTTGGGGCAGTTGTGGTGGTTCGTTTTCGTATCTCCTTCTGATGTGTATGCTTTGGGGGTTTTCTGTGGGGTTTCCCCCCATCCCTATGTGGTTTCTTTTGAAGGATACCTTATCCACTCTTGTATTTTTTTTCTGTATTTCATGATGCGGAGGACATCAGAAGGCATCAACCACAGATTAAGAGTAGAGTACTATGGGATAGAGAGATAACTTGCGTCTAGATTTTTTCCTTTTCATGATTGGGTAAAAATATTTGGATTTCTCAGTCCATTTTAGGAGAAGTTGTCCACTAATAGAGTTTACGGAAAGAGGAGTGCTATGTGCATTCTCTTTCTAACAATCACTCTCTTATTGGGTGAAACCCATGTGGATCCCACACTTTGGAAATGGATCCCACATAGAGTGGTGAGACCCACATGGATTTTATTCAATAAGAGTGTTAGAGAGTGTTATAAGGAGTGTTTCTAGCACTTCTCTTACGACAAACACTCTTGAATTGCAATTTCTTCTTTCTAAAGCTTTTTATCTTGCTTTGACATGTAGTAACTTACAACTGTGCACTTGCACAGCTGAAATTCCATATATGTGTAATGTGTTTTCTTGTCGTTTTAAGCATAGAAAAATATTGCTTTCTATATTAAAATCATAGAGGAATTTATTCGTAAGCGAGAGTCTTGGTTTGCTCAACTGCGTCTATTGAATAACATGTAGTTGTTTTAATTAAGAAATTCATTGGCAACAATTTCGTTACGTGAATTTGCATGTATCTAAGTATAGATCTAGACATGGTTCTATGGGAGTTTTCAGATATTGTATGAATTTGCACAATATTTTGTGTTCAGCACAATCTCATCTTGGTCACTATGCTAAGAAAAGTTGAAATTAGGATGCAAGAAGAAAATAGGATGAGCAAAATAGAGAGAAGAGAGAGAAAAATAGGTACATTTTGTATATTGTTTAGATACAGAGGAAATGGAGAAAAATTTCAATCATCTTTGATTTGTTGGTTGAACGGAAAATGGATGTATGAGGAAAATGGTCCTTCAGAATTTCTGAGTTTTGAAGGTTTTGTTAGCAACTTTCTCTGCCACTTAGCCATCCACCTTAACGGTGTATACTAATCCCCTCTCACTAGCTACCTTGCAATAATCATAACCTACTGTTTTTGTTTCTCCCATGTCTTATCCTTTTCTATCGAGGGCCTATTTTTATCTGTTTTGGCGGGATTGTATCTTGACTGTTGCTTTCTCGTAGATTTTTGTTTCGGGGTTCCTCTCTTTTACAGTCCACCGTGTTCTTGCATGGACCGGTGCTCAGCCACATTGCTAATCCAGTCTGTTTTTATAGCTCTCTTCTTATTGCTAATCTAGTCTTCTTATAACTTACAGTAGGATTTTCTAGTTTAATTTTCTTTCAAAACTACTGCTGTTTTACTGTGGTAGTAAGTTGGTAAATATCTTATTACTTTCTAAGACTGAGTTTAGAACTAATAAAACTAATGTGCTTAACAACTGCAGGTTGCTTTTAGGACCAAGGTGTTCCACCCAAACATCAACAGTAATGGCAGTATATGTCTCGACATTCTGAAGGAACAGTGGAGCCCAGCATTAACCATTTCCAAGGTTTGATATTACTCTGCTCGTTTTTATCTTGCCACTTACTGAACATAAATAATGTAATTTCTTAGTTACTGTGCTATATAGCATGTGTGTCATGAGACAAATTACCGAGTATTGTCGTAGTATATTTTCAGTTGGGAATAGCCGAGCATTAGCCGGTTATAATTTTGGTTGAAGTTTTACGTATAAAGGAATAGAGTGTCTGTTAGTTTTGTTTCTATAGTTTTTTGTTTAGACCCCCCAGAGAAACTAATCCCTCTATTATAGGTCCTTTTGTCAATTTGCTCGTTGTTGACGGACCCCAACCCCGATGATCCACTTGTTCCTGAAATTGCACACATGTACAAGACCGACAGGGCCAAATATGAAGCCACAGCTCGCAGCTGGACACAGAAGTATGCCATGGGATGATCATGTTTGTCCTAGCTGTTCAATAAGAGCAGCCATGTCATAATTTATGTAAAAGAGCAAAATATATTTTGAATGAATTTTAATGCCATCTTTATTGTTTAGTGGAACTTGAAGCTGGTAAGGGACCCACCCATTTATCAATTGTGAATATTGCTTGTAAGACACTTGTTATTGAGGAAACTGTAATGTTGTGCAATCTTTGTACTTGTTGACCTGGTATTCCTAGCTATAGGAAATATCTTATTATTTGGATTGTGTTGTAGATCTTGGTCGTTGATGAAATGTATTTTGATATACGTTTTGAAGTTGATTTTGTGAAGTTAGACAAAACCATTTCATCTTAATCCACATCCATAATCGAGATAACTTGATAGTATGACTGTTTTCATCAACCGTACAAAATGTGGGTTCTCAAATATTTTTTGAAAACAAAACTTAAACATTACGTGCGACCACGGTGTTTATATTTCTTTCTACTTCCATGTTTGGATCTAACATCAGTTTTGCAGAATCGCAGTAGGCTCACTGTGATTGTGACTTATAATAACTTTTCTTCATGATAACCTTCATGATCTATATCTATATATATTTCTGTGTCGGAATCTCTTTTTTTTTCTTGGTTATTAAGGTTAATGCTTCTAATTGTGTTTTGCAATTTGGGAGGTGTTGGTATTGATCACCAATACAATCTGCCTTTTCAACATTATTTTACGATGGAGACACTGCAACTACGAGAATGTCATATTAGGAGGAACTGGATTTTTGTCCTTTTAGAATGTGAAAGTGGGGACATTAGGCATGGTTCTTGTGTCCTCCATATGGAAAATAAAAGCAATGTTATGTGTGTTTTCAATTATGACTGGTTTCAATTTTCAACTTTCTTTTTCCCCAAGTAAAGAAGTGGTAAAAGAAAGAAATACTCCAGAAGTGTGTTTCAGTTAATGGGGGTAAGTTTTAAGCATGTCATATTAGGTTTGTGTTGTATTGCTTCTGTCTTATAGGTAACATTTTTCCATTTTTATCTATTGAGAGAATTAAATACGTATTCAATGTGTTTATTTCCTTTAAGAACGTTGTGTATGTTTGGTGTTACGATAAAAATTGATTTTGATTTAATTGATTCTATAAAATTGATTTAGGTTAAACGTGAGTTTAAGGTAAAATGATTTTTGTTTGGTTGCTTTCATGTAAAGTGAGTTGAATTATAAATATAAGTGTAAAAATAAATTTTATAATAGAACCTGCAAATGTACAAGTAACCGTATGACTAATGTTATGTTAAACAATAAATGTATAATTTGAAAAGAGACTTATACTTGAAGTTTATTATTGGTCCTGTTTTAGTTGTTCCTCTCTAATTTTTTTTCCTTAAAGGAGTTTCTTATGCCTATTCAAAATAATTGGTGACACGTCTATTTATTTTTTTTTAATAGAGAGCCCTATAAAGTATAAACGTTCCTATCAAATTGTACTTAGGTTGACCCTTTATTTTAGAACTCTCTATATTTAAGGAGAGAGGCATAGATAATTTGGTGTGTTTTAGGGAGGAATCATGCATGAATTAGAAGAATCTCTAATACAATTGGAAGGTTAGGTTGACTTCTGAATTTAATTTAAATTAAATATGCTAAGCAGTGTTTATCTCTCTAAATAAAAAATGGGAAATGGTAACTAGTGTCCTAAGGGTACTAGTTAAGAAGATTAGTATAGAAATTATGCATTGTAAATTGATAAAAAGTAGAATGTTTAACTTTATGAAAGTCAAAAAGTTGTTGTTTTTAATGAAATTTTTTTATTTTTGACATCCTTAACCATTGTCCTTAGGGCACTGGTTAACAAAACCTATAAAAAAAAATAGGGCCGACTCTAGCTGCTCATTTTTCCATTTTAATGTATTAAGAAAAATAAATAATGTATTCATTGTGATTATTTTCTTTATGAACGTTATAACCATATGGCTAATGTTATATTAAACAATAAATATAAAAATTTGAGTGATAAGACAATGTATAATTTGAAAAGAGGCATAATTGAAGTTTATTTTTTCAAAGCACAAAGCTCACAATGCAGTAAGTATCATTGTTACTATTTTAATTGTTCCTCTCTTTGGAGAGCACCTTAGCTACCACCCTTTTTGCTTAATAAAAATTAAAATAAAAAAAAAATGTTCCTTCTAATTGTATACCTATTTCAAAATAATTGGTGACACGTCTGTTGTTTTTTAAATAATGAGCCGTATATCAAATTGTACTTAAATTGTCCCTTTATTTTTAGAGGTCTTTATATTTAAGGAGAGTTGAATAGATACTTTGGTGTTTTAGGGCGGAATCATGCATGAATTTGGAAGAATCTTTAGTACACTTGGAAGGTTGGGTTGACTTGTGAGTTTAATTTAAATATGCTATGTTATGCAATTCTATCCATTAGAAAGGGATGCTGGAAAGCACTAAAAATGCAGTTTTTGGTGATGTCATAGCAAGTTGCTAGAATATAAGTAAGTGGTTAGTACAAAGTTGGAGGAAAAATAATTAATTAATAATAATTTATAAATAAAAAATAGTAATCAAAGGTCGATGTCACTTGGTTGACAAGCAATAATAAGCAAAGAGCTGGGTCACTATTGTGCAACGTTTTGCCCCTCCAAGCAGCACACATAAATCATAATACAACACGTGGTTGACTATCTTGCATGCTTATTTTGCCTTTGCTTCTTCCCCAAGGCATAACCTAACTAAAATTTTACAATTATACCCATTGTATTACTATGATGTAACATTTTCTTATCTTAATTCAACTAAACTGTCCATATTTTAGAAAGAACTTATTTGTGATGTCAAGAATTAAAAATTAATTAGTCAAAGGAGAAAGTGGATTTGGAAGAAGGAACCATGCATTTTATACCGTATACTGTCCATTGTGCCACTACTGTAACATTTCCTTCTAATCTATACCATCCGATTACTATTATAAAGAAAAATATATTTTTTAGATTTATTTAATAATTGATGTATATGATATATATTATAGATTACATATATCATTTAATGAATAAACTTTTTTTTTGACAAGATTTAATGAATAAACTTGTTATTATAAATTTTTATTTATAATAGTGACGATCAATTTAATATCATAAACACAGCTGTGCATTTTATCAACAAAACAAAAACATTGACAACCTTACATAGATATCCTTAAACGACCAGTAACATGTTGTCTACCCTGAAAAACACACGGGTAGGAAGAAGGAGATATTAATGAATAAATTTCAAGTGGATTTGGAAATATTACGTCACGTCACGTTGATTTTAATTTTAATCATTCGATATTAAATTAATGACTAAAAATCATTTAAAATTAGATTGATTATTGTGTGATATGAGCCCTTCAATTTCTACTAATTAACAATCGAGATTGTTTATTGTGCGTAAACAGGGTGTTTATTCAACATGAGTGAATTGATATTATGTGACAAATTGACAATATAATTTACACTTATTGAACAATTTATAATTTTAGGGTCATTCTAACTTGTGCCTTTATGTACATGTTAAGCATTAATGTCTTTCTATTAATGGTAAGAATTTATTGAAAAAAATTAACATAATTTCCAATTCATAATTTCTATTATTGAAATTCTTAACATGTGTTTTAACTTTTTAAGGACACAAGTTAACGTTTTCTTATATTTTGGCCTTTCAATTGATCAATTCAACCACATGTTAAAAAATTATTTATAAGATTGAGGAAATGATGAATTTGATGATAGCGACAATAAATACCACAAATACGAGTTCCGTATAAATTTAATACTAGAATTCATATGAATGTTAACTACTAAAAGAAAATATGTTAAAAAATACTGATACATTTTTAAAAAAGTATTGTTAGCGGTATTTATATTTTTAGATAGATGTTAACAAGTGTCCTTAGAGCATCTGTTAAGAAGTTCAAAGTTGAAACTTTATCATGAAAATTGTGTAATCAACCTTTTTAAAAATTATTAAAAAGCAACACTTTTTTTACATAAAATTTAAAAATTATTTCATTTTTTTAATTTAAATTTTTTTTTTTTTTAATCCTTAAGAAGTGCTCCAAAGACCCTTATTAGCATAACTCATGTATTACATTTCTATATAGAGAAATGTTAACTTGTGCCCTTTAGACACAAGTTAATAAATCAAATATATAAATATTTTATTAGAATATGTGCATTACATTTAATCTTTAACTTTTTAATGAATTGAATACACAAAATTTTAGAAAATATTTCATTTTTTGGGTTTCTTAACATATGCCCTAAAGGCGCAAGTTAGCACTACTCTTTTACAAATGGAGAATGCTAACCCGTTCCTTAAGGACAATCATTAAGCATCTTAAACAAGTAATTTTTAATGAAAAAGTTGTGTGACCATTACTTAATCAAAAGTAAAATCTTATATTTTTAAAATAAAAATTTTATTTGTAGAATCTTTAACCAATGCCTGAACGCACCGGCTAACAAGACCCTTTATATATGTGTTTCCTTAACATACCTCAAAAACATCCCTATCACTTCTACTATTTCGCTTCCCAAGTAAAATCAAAACATAATTATGGCAATTACATAGTACTCCATGTTCACAATGAAACAATGATTAACTTATGTGTGATACTAACAAATGTTCTTTTTTTGACAAAAAAATGTTTTAAAAATATTATCTATACTATATATATAAAGAAAATAACTCATTTCGGCTTTTTTGGCTGACTTTTTCCCTTTCTAAAAATGCTATCAATTTTTAATACAAATAACACATGTAACAAATTGATAAGAATAAATTTAAATATTAAAAAAATGTAACAAATATGATATCAATATATATATATATATATATATATGTGTGTGTGTGTGTGTGTGTTTGTGTGTGTGTCTTGTTTTTTTTTTCCTTTATCATTTAAAAAGTGCAACAAACTATATGAGTATATTTATACTTTTTTTTCATTATCTCAATTATACCCTTAAAAAACTTTTTATATAATAAAGATTGTTATCTGTGTCATTAAAAAAATTAGATTATATTTTTTTGTTAAATTATTGATGTCATTGAAATAGATAATCGTGGATAGTTTTGTTTGTTATAACTTGAAAGCAACAGTCCCGTAAGTGTAGCTCAGTTGGTAGCTACCAGGGATAATTTGTGCAGGGGCCGGGGTTCGAACCCTGGATTCCCCACTTCTCCACACATAATGTTCTCCACACATAATGTGTGTGAATCTAGCCACTAGGCTACTTGACAAAAAAAAAAAAAAAACTTGAAAGCAACAAACATTTATATTTTTAGTTTTAATCAAAATCAAAATTTCATAATAAAAAAACGCTTCATAATTTTTAAACATTAACGCAATAAAAAAAGCTGAAAAATGGGAAGTGAGTGTCCGCCTTTTCGCTAGTTTAAAGAAAGAAAATGCTAGTGTTTTAAAAACTGTACATTTTACTTTTAAAATTTGAGAAAATGTTTTTTCACCGTAAAATTTATCTTTGATTTATATTTTTAACTCCTCAATCGGTGCTTTTGGTTTTAAGATGACGCTTTAAATAATATTTAAAAAAATATTTTGATACATTGTTTACATTTGTTTTAATTTTTAGGAAAATGTTAACCAGTGCTCCTGGGGCACTAGTTAAGCAAACCAAATATAGTATAAGGGTCTGTTTGGTTTAGCTTTTCAAAAGCAATTCTAGCCAAAAAGCAATTATAAGCGGTTCTAGTCAAAAAACAACATGTTTGGTTTGGCTTTTCAGAGAAGCAATTCTAGCCAAAAAGCAATTATAAGCAATTTTCCATGAAGCTACAAATCCTAGCTTCTAACTTTTCTAGAATCAATTATAAACAGTAAATTGTATATTTTATTATTACAACCTATTATTTTCCTTTATTGCCCTTTATCAATTCTCATTCTTTATCAATTCTCCTTTAGCTATGTCTATTTTAGTAATTATACATTCAAAAGCAATTTTGATCAAAATCATCCAAACAACATTCAGTTTGTTTAATCAATTCTACATAATTGTATCCAAACATAAATCAATTCTCTCAGAATCAATTCTGTCAGAATCAATTCTATCAGAATCAATTCTCTCAGAATCAATTATATTCAAAGCTAAATCAAACACACACTAAGTGTCTTGGAACTTTTTGTGTAGTTAAAGTTTAAAAAGTGTAAAATATGATGTTTTCAATGCAAATATTTCTTTTTTTATTTCCTTAACGAGTGGTCTGGTGGCACTCGATAATAAAACCCTAATTTTTATGTATTTTCTTTATAAAAAAATCAATTTTGAGAGTGTAAATTGATAGATATTCCGACAATTTTTGGAACTGAAAACACAGGTATATATCTGTCCTAAGAAGCAGAAGGACAAAGTATGCAGAAAAGAGTGTAGTAGTTACAGCTATATATGCGGTGTATTGATTTGGACTATTCATTTTAACAGTGTCGTTAGTTATACTCGTTCCTTTCGTTACGTTCGGTACAATTTCTGTTTTGATTTTATTTTTCTCTCTTCTTTATTGATTATTGGACCACAGTGAAAAAACTCGAAGGCCACGCCAATTTGCTCATTTTCAACGCTGCCTGCTTCTTTGTCTGTGGTTTCTAGAGATTAGCCACGCTTCTTCTTTTTCACTTTACCAATTGTTTAGTGACTCAATTCACTACGTTTTTCGTGGCATTTGCTTCACCAACGTGTAAAGTTCTAACTATTCTTTGGAACTCACTATGCTCTCTTTTTACTACTAGTAGTGGTACACATTTTATTTTTTAATAAATACTTCATTTGACTCACCATGCATGCTCATTTTTCTTTCATGGATTTTTTTTTGAGAGAAATTCTTTCATGGATCTTGTTAATCGATGTCATACGAAATCTACAAGTAAAAATTTTGTGTTGAAAATATAAGATGTTATTTTTGATTACATAATGATTACACAACTTTTAAAAAAAAAATTGTTTGTTTTGGATGTTTAACCAATGCTTTTGAGCACTAGTTAACATTCTTCTTCTTTTATATTGTTCACACATTTTAAATGTGGAGAAATGTTGTTTTCAGGTTTCGAACACCAACTCTTATATATAATATGCAATATGATACTCTCTCAACTGAACTAAATTCCCGGAGATATAAACACATAATGTCTTTTTTACTCTTTTGCATGAGTAGTACATGTTGACTTTTTCTATTTTAAAGTGGTATTAAATAAAGATGTATTTGAAAAAAAACAATATATGTGTCTAATAATTTGATAAAATATTACTCCATCCGTTTGTTATCTTTTGATGTTTTAACTCTTGACACAAGTCTTAAGAAGTAATTAAAGTATTTAAATATTTGTATGTTTTTGACTATAAAATCTTTATTATAATTAAATTCACATGTGATAAGTCGAATGTCACAACTCATTTAATAATATTATGATGTATAAGATACCCATCATTTGTAGTTCACATTAGAAAATTGATCAAGCCTACGGTGTATATGAGATATATGTCTTGTACCACACACTAATTTGTTTGTGGATATTAAACAAAGTCTAAAAATGTAAGATTTCAAACAAAATGATCATAGAAGTATCTAAATTTTGGGAGTGAGAGTGAAAGAGCTTGTATTTGTGATGGTTGGAGCAATAAACGAGATAAAATGAGAGTTGGAATACGAATACATACAAGTGGAATGTTCACACACAAATTAAAAGAGTGGGATTATAGTTGAGAGAAACAGACATATGAGGATGAGGGGGAAAACATGGGTTAAGACACGTCAACAAGGAGCAGCAACAAACGCAGAACCATAATTTCTCTCCTCTCCCGACAACGACACACACACTCACGAGTGACGAGTCACTACTCTTTCCTCCACTCACCCCCCATCCCCCCCCCCCCCCCCCCCCCCCCCCCCCCCCCCAAAACCCATTCTCATTTATTAAAGAATGAATGAAACATAAGTAAGCATCTGAATGAATTGAATGAAATGGTAAATGATTTTTTCAATTTAATTCAATGTCTTTAATTTGAATTCAATATTGAGGATCGATGTTAAATATTTTGAGTATAAGTTGAGTCACTTTTTATTGTCTTACTCAACAATTAGTCAGTCATTCTTTGTGCATATAGAATATCCGATTAAAAATTAAAAGTTTTGTAAACCAATGTTCTAAAGGCATCGAACATTGATTAAGAAATCAATTAGTAAAATTTTTTATTTTGAAAATACAAATTACTCCTGCTAATCCTTTATATAAGAGACAAAAGAGTCAATAAAATTAATGTATTTAATATATTATGAATCAAATACATCAATTTTCGTTGACGTATTCATTTCGCATAAAAAAGATCCGAGGAAATATTATTTTTGTCTTGACAATAACTACAACTTTTTGCTGTGAAATTACTTATTTCAATACTCCCTCCATCCTAATTTATAAGCAAAAAACACAAATTCACACTTATTAGGAAAACAAAAACATAGTAATTTGACTTATAATTTTTTGGGGGAAATAGTCACTTTAGTCCCTGAATGGGAAACGATTCGTCAATTTAGTCCCTGAATGCAGAGAAACTTCAAAATAGTCCCTGAATGTAAACTCTGTTAGTCAATTTCGTCCCTGACGTTAAATAGGTCTGTTAACGATGACGTGGCGGCTGATGTGGCAATATGATAACTGCCACGTAAGATTGTGACTTGGCAAAGCGTAAACACGTGGCAGGGACTAAAATGAAGAATTTTTTTGGGGAATTAGTCACTTTAGTCCCTGAATCGGAAGAGATTCGTCATTTTAGTCCCTGAATGCAGATAAATTGCAAAATAGTCCCTGAATGTAGACTTTGTTAGTCAATTTAATCCCTGAATGCAAACTTCGTTAGTCAATTTAGTCCCTGAATGTAGACTCCGTTAGTCACTTTAGTCCCTGAAATTGACCATGCAGGGACTGTTTTGCAATTTATCTGCATTCAGGGACTAAAGTGACGAATCTCTTCCGATTCAGGGACTAAAGTGACTAATTCCCCATTTTTTAGTATTGATCCTAAGATTGATAATGTATGCAACAATACTTGTGAGGGGTTTAACTCAAGTATTTTGAAATACCGAGCGAAACCGATTGTGACCTTATTAGAGGAGATAAGGTCATACAAAATGAGAACTATGACATCAAACCGATTGAAGTTGGCCAACAGAAGTGGACCTCTATGTCCAATGCAACAATCTAAGCTGGAGAAGCTGAAGATTCAAAGCAACAAATGGGGAATTAGTCACTTTAGTCCCTGAATGGAAGAGGATTCGTCACTTTAGTCCATGAATGAAGAGAAATTGCAAAACAGTCACTGCATGGTCAATTTCAGGGACTAAAGTGACTAATAGAGTCTACATTCAGGGACTAAATTGACTAACGAAGTTTGCATTCAGGGACTAAATTGACTAACAAAGTCTACATTCAGGGACTATTTTGCAATTTATCTGCATTCAGGGACTAAAGTGACGAATCTCTTCCGATTCAGGGACTAAAGTGACTAATTCCCAAAAAAAAAATCTTCATTTTAGTCCCTGCCACGTGTTTACGTTTTGCCAAGTCACAATCTTACGTGGCAGTTATCATATTGCCACATCAGCCGCCACGTCATCGTTAATAGACCTATTTAACGTCAGGGACGAAATTGACTAATAGAGTTTACATTCAGGGACTATTTTGAAGTTTCTCTGCATTCAGGGACTAAATTGACGAATCGCTTCCCATTCAGGGACTAAAGTGACTATTTTCCCTAATTTTTTGTGCTCTTCTTGGAATAAGTTTCATGTAAAGATGTAAAACAATTATTATTGGTTAGTGATTATGAAGAGAATAGAAAGAAGAACAAATTGAATGTAATTTGTATTTAATTTTACTTTGGAAAATATAATTTTTTTGAAATAACATAAAAATTGGTCTTTTTTACTTATATTTTGGCACAAAGAAAATGAGATTTTTTGCTTATAATTTGATACGGAGGGAGTACTTTACGATCAATACCCAAAAACATTCATTAAATTTAATTCTCTAAAAATAAAAAACAGTAGTACTAGTACTATTTACATACAATAGGGACAAATCCCGTGCACTATAAATAACCTTTACTCTTCACTCCTCCATCTCGTTTCCTTCTCCGTTTTTCTTCAACAATCCTCTCTCTCTCCCGCCAAATCTCTCTAGATTTTCTTCTCTCACTCACACTCACCCCGTGTAAAAATACAAGACTGAGATTTGGGGGAGATTTGGCTCATATATTCTACTTTCTCTCTCTCTTTTTTGGAATATATATCTTGAGACCAAAAGCTAAAGTTTTCATTTTCATTTTCCTTTTGGTTCCTACTTCTTTCTACCCATATCTTGGTTTCTTTCATTACAAAGTCCCTAAACCTCTTAATTCCTTCAGAATATCTTCTTCCCCACTAGATCCACTTTTTCCCTTCATCCTTCCACTTCCAAGCATAATTCTATCTACACCCCCAACACATTTCTCTATACACCCCCTTAAAAAACCAACCTTGTTCCTCTTCCAATCCTTCATGCAAACAAAAACTCTTTCCTTTTACTCTCTCACTTCACTCAAACAACCTTAACACCCACAAAAACCTTAAAACCCACAAAACTCTCTCTGTTTACCATGTCTTTGCAGAAGCTGAAGCCATCAACACAAAGTTCAATTTTTGAAGAAAACCCATCAATCAAAACAAAGAGAAAACCCAAAAGAAAGCTTGTTCGAATCATAATCACCGACCACGACGCCACTGATTCCGACTCCTCCGGCGACGAAAAGAGAGAGAAAAGCAACCAAACGACAAAACAAAGAAAACCCAAAAGAGAAATCCTTCATATTAACATGCACTGTCCCGTATCAAATTCTTCTCTCTCATTTTCTTCTCCTTCATCATCTTCTTCTCTTGTTTCGCCGGAGAAAACCCTCAAAAAGCTCAATAGAGTGAGGAGACCCAAGAAACCACCAACCTCCGCCGTCACGCGCCGCCACAGCAATTTTCGTGGGGTAAGACAACGTCCTTGGGGAAAATGGGCTGCTGAGATCCGTGACCCGATCCGAAGAAAACGTCTCTGGCTAGGAACTTTTGCTACGGCGGAGGAAGCCGCCGCTGAATACGACAGAGTGGCGGTGATGTTGCATGGTTCAAACGCCGTTACAAACTACCCAATAACGCCGGTGGAGGTTAAAACGGAGATGGAAAAGGATTTTGAAGTGAAGCCGCCGGTGAGCAGCGGAAACAGCGACAGAGGTGGTTACTCCGACGCTTTGTCGTCGCCAACGTCTGTTTTACCTTACGACTGTGATTCGACGCCGTTTGACGGTTTCCGTTATGGCGATGTGGACGCTTTTGGGTTTCACATCGACGCGCCGTTAAGTTTACCTGAAGTTAACGTTACGCTGACGTGTCATCAGAAGTTGGAAAAAGAAGAGAAGTTTGACGGTTTCCGTTATGGCGATGTGGACGCTTTTGGGTTTCACATCGACGCGCCGTTAAGTTTACCTGAAGTTAACGTTACGCTGACGTGTCATCAGAAGTTGGAAAAAGAAGAGAAGTTTGAAGAGTTCGATCTTGACGAGTTTATGACGTGGCCGTATTGAAAAATCTTGAGGGCTTATTTGTCTTTTTGGGAAAAGAAAAGGGACTGTTTGGTAATTATGCTGTTTTGTTCCTGGTTGTATAATTCCGAAAATGCCCTCAGTTGAAGTTTTGTTGTGCTTATTGGAAGAGTGTAGAGTTTCGTGCCGAAAAAGAAAACTATATTTGTGTGTATTTAATTTGTAATTAAATTTATTATCGGAAAAAAATACTAGTAAAAGAATGAGTGTCTAAATCAAAACTAGTGTCTGAGATTGTAAGGAAAAAAGATCATAGTAAGGACTATTGTAATTTCATGTATTGAAGTTAGACAAGTATATAATTATAGTAGTATATATATTAAGAAATTTTGGTGTTGTATAAGTAAGTAGATTATTGTACCTCTTTTTCTCCAAAACAAGTAATGGTGTATTGTAAGGTAGTCAAATTGGCTGTAGAATTTCAAAGTATGTGTCTATATTTCTATATTAAGACTTGAATTATTGAATTTCTAATATTAGTTTTAGCTCTCTTTTGGTTTTTATTTTTATAATAGCTCACTTTTGGTTATTTTATTGATAGGTGTTTTTTGACAGATTATACTAAGTTGCTTTTATTTATTTATTCCTTAATTGCATGCACAAATGAAAATCTTAGAGGATGACCCATTTGGGCATTATAAATACTTGTTTTTTTTTTTTAAAGAGGAGATTATAAATACTTGAAATCATTTCAATCTCCCAGAGCCATTTGTACAAAAATTGCATGCGCAAATGCTTTATTATTACAACTATATATGTTTTTTTTAAGTAGATTACAACAATTTTCTTGTTAGTGGGATTCTATAGATACTTCGAGTGTACGGTATCATTTTGTCTGGCCAAACAAGAAAACAATATAAAATTCTTTGTATTGAGAAACAATGATTGACGTGGAATAAAAATGCAAAAGGAATAAAATATGGAAAATGTTAACGAGTGCCCCGGAACACTAGTTAAGGAAACTAAAAGAAGAAAGTGAAAGTCAAAAAAGACACTTTTTAATCTTTTAATATATTAATTACACAACTTTCAAGACAAATATTACTACCTCCGTTTCAAAATACATGTCCATTTTGAAGAAATTGCAGTAACCAAGAAACTAAATAAATTTTGTTACTTTTGATGAAATTATATGTGTATTTTCTATAATACCCTTAACCATTTATTATTTCATTATATTTTTTCTCTCTCTGCAATAAATATGCAAGGGTATTATTGAAAATACACTAATTAATGTTGCATTGAAACTTGAAAGAGACAAGTATTGTGAAACAAAATTATTCTTCAAAATGGACAAGTATTATGAAACGGAGGGAGTACTATATTTGCTTCCTTAACCAGTGCCCCCAGTTAACAAGACTCATAAAATATTTATGTTAATTATATGTAAAATTTTGTGCTTATTATTTATAAATAAGGATCCTGTTGAATATACTATTTTTCTTTAACAAGTGCCTTATGGGCGTTTTTTAACAAATTTATGTATAAATAAATGTATTATGATGTCAAAAAATGCATCGACTCTAATAACAATTATTAGAGCGTTAGAAAAAACAACTACTTCTTCCATTCCTTTTCTTTTAATGTTTTAGCTCTTGACACAAGTTTTAAGGTGTAATTAAAGTATATAAATATTTGTGTGTTTTTTACTTAAATGTCCTTATTTATCATTAAATTCACATGTGATAAACCAAAAGTCATAACTACTTTAATAGTTTATTGTGTTTTTAAACAAGGGTAAACTTGAGAAAACAATAATAAATTCACTAAAACATCAAAAGTTTTGGAATATAGTTGAAGTTCTAAAATATCAAAAGAAAAGGAATGGAGGGAGTAATAATTAAGGACTGATAACAGCTTTCACATCAAATCCCAACAAAAAATCTTGGTCATTGGGAACATAAATCACATCATTATATATCTAACATTGAATTCATCCACAGTCAACGAGGGATTACCATTACCATTAGAATATCAACAACCCTTCCACGATGTGTCTTGGATAAAATGGGATGTTGTTTGTTTGGATAGGGATAATGGAGGTTTGAGGGTTAGGAGGTGGAATGCATTTAATTTAACTTTACTTGGTAAATGGGTATGGAGGGTGTTGGAGAAAAGGGATAGTATGTAGTATAAGGTATTACATGGAAAGTATGATGAGGAAGGTGAGAGGTTATGTTTTGGGAGAGGGGGAGGATTGGTTTGATGGCAAAATTTGAATTTAATCAAAAGGGGAGGGGGCGTGTTGGAGGACAGGTGTTTGTTTGATAATATTGTTAGAGAGGTGGGAGATGGGACGTCTACTTTGTTTTGGAAGGATTTGTGGATTGGTGAATTACCATTGGAAGTTAGATTTAGAAGACTTTTCGAGTTGGCTGATAACAAATTAGTTTATGTATCTGAAATGTATTTTTTGGAGTGGGCCCGTGAAAGCGGTAAAGAAGGTTGTTTGTGTGGGAAGAGAGGTTGGGGGTGGGGGGCTGTGTGGCTATATTATCTAATGTGCTTTTGCAGGTTGAGGTGTGCGATTAGTGAGTTCGGAAGCTTCATTCCTCCCATCGGTATGCTGTAAAAAGTGCTCATAACAACTTAATTGCTACTGACGTTGATTTTAATTTGGGTTTTAATCACGCGTTGTGGATCAAGGTGATTCCTCTCAAATATTCCTCCCATCGGTATGCTGTAAAAAGTGCTTATAACAACTTAATTGCTATTGACGTTGATTTTAATTTGGGTTTTAATCACGCGTTGTGGATCAAGGTGATTCCTCTCAAAGTTAACATTTTTATCTGACGTTTGTTGTTAAATCGAACCTCTACGGAGGACAATTTGTTTAGAAGCCATATCTTACCTAATAATGATATTTTGTGCTCGGCCGCTTGTGATTGTGTGGAAGACAGAGACCACATGTTCTTCCAATGTGATGTTTATGGTCGCCTTTGGAATCTTATTTATGATTGGTTAGGTTTTTACTCAACTCCTAATGGAAATTTACTTGACCATATTCTTCAATCTAGGGGGTGAGGGAGTTTCTCTAAAAAGTCCCGCCTAGCTTTCAACATTGTTTGGACCTTTGTGATTTATGTCATTTGAAAGGAATAGAACGCTGGGATCTTTAATCATAAGGTTGATATTCTTACTTCTTTAACTGAAAAAGTTAAGATTCAGACCTACTGGTGGTTAAATCTTTTTATGTTTTGTTTTATTTTGATTACATACTTGGAGACTGAATCCTTTGATGTGTATAAAAACAGTCTTCTAATTAGTTTCTTCAGTTGCGTTTGAAGCTTTTTTTAATTGTAATTATTTTGGATTTGTAGTTTCTCCGGTACACTTTGTGTTAGAGGGGTTAGCTTTGGTTGTTTAGTATATTCTTTATTAGCTTTTTCATAAAAGAAAAGTTCATCTAAACAAAAATCATCATAAATTTAACAACTGCAAAGCTATTTTTTTTTAGTAAATAATTTTGAAATTATGTATGTTTTTTTTTTCACAAATAACCTACTTTTGAAAAATTATATACCAAACTACTCTACATTGAAAAATATACATAAAAGATTCAAAGTTATTTATAGGAAAATAGTAGGAACACGCCATTTCATTTGGTGTGATTGTTCTACAACATGCACTCAGTTTTTTCTTGCGAATTTCTTGGGAAACTATTAAAAAAAAAAGTTATGTTACTCATTGTTAATGATTCAAAAATATAAATAAATGGTAAATTTTATGTATGAAAAGATATTTTTTTTTTTCAAAGAAAATGTATGAAAATATCTTTGTTGTTGTTTTGAATGCACAATTTTTAAGATAAAATTTTCATTTTAAATTCAAAGATGTTTTATGGTACGAGGGGAAACCATGCACGACAACTTGCGAATGAATTGTTGCCCTTGGATTTTCATCTTTCCTTTATCTAATTCATTTCTCTCTCCCCATGTTTTGTTGTCCTGCGCATGATCTCCACTATTTACTGTTGTTGGCTTTCGTCTCGTACCATAAAGCACTTCTGTTTTAAATTTCTAAACTAGTATTTTAAAAACACTTGTTAACGTTTCTAAAAAAAAATCGCACTAAAACTTATTTCTAGCAGAATTTCTTGTGTAAAAGTAAAAGTTTCGTATGTATGGACTAAGGATGGGAATAGGTCAGGCCGGCCTGCAGGGGCCTACGACAGGTCAGGTCAGACTTTTTTCTTAAATAGAGAATGTCTAGGCTTTTTTTAAGTCTATTTAGTTTAAAAGGTCAAGCCACATGCCTCTCATAAAGTCTCTTAAGCCTATTAGACCGACCTATTTAATAATATTATTTATTATGATATTATATTTTGTACTTCGAATTAAAATATAAATTTGTAAACTTTTTCAATAATTTAAGCTTTATTAGTATACATTAATTTTTTGCATATATAAATGCATTATTATAAACTAGAATAGAAATATGATATAATATATAGTTGAATTCCCTAAAACCCCGTGTTGATTATCAAAAGAGAGTTTAATCTAATTGAACTATTAATTCGCTAGTCCATTAAACTTAGATCACGTTGCTTATTTGAAGATGTTCATAAGATATAGGCTTTTAAACTGGCTAGCAGGCCGTATCAGGTTTTCAGAAGGCCAGACCGAGACTTAAAAAGTAGGCCTATGACAAACCTCATGTCAGGCTTAGGATTTTAAAAATATGACAGGTCAGACTTAGACCTTGCAAAACCTAACTCGGCATAGCCTATTCCCATCCCTAAGACAGTAAATTCAATCTCTTACCTAACCTGTTTTTTTGTGTCTGCTACTCTTTAGAGTAAAAAAAGTGTATCAGTTTTGCTATTATTATTTTTATTGAATTTTTTATTACAATCTTTGCATATTCCATTTAGGATGTCCTACCAAAGAACGATGATAAAAAAATCTTATTAATATTAATCAAAGATAGTGAATTTGAACTCAATCTCCGAAATACATCAATATTAATTTGAGAAATGATATTTATACAACTATTTTATGAAAGTTTTTTACAATTCTCTTTCATACTTATATTGCGTTCTTATTCTTTCTCTTCAGTTTTCTCTCTATTGTTTTTTTACCAATAAAAATTCAGATAAATAAAATTATCACAAAAATTGTTAGAATTAGTTGTACAAATATCAATACTTTAATACCCCTTTTGAGAGGTATCTTCATCTTTTATTAGTGTCATTTTTTTTTTAAATAATTAGTGTCATATCTATTGGTTAGATAATCTCTTCAATCGAACTTAAGCTGTGTTTGTTGTAGCGGTAGGATCAATAAAAACTCTGTTTGCATAGAAGCTACCTTTTGTGGCTTTGATATTTTCACGGCAAAACAGCCTCGGGACGCGGTATTTCTACTTTGGCCGCTTATCCAAACATACACTTAGACAATACTGATTCAATCCAAAAATTAGGATGTATCTATATTCACAATGAGAACCTAGGTTAGCACATTGACATTCAACCGTGTCGCATCATAGCTCTATTTAGCTTTAGCAATCAAATTGTCCGTTGACATCCAAACTACCCTATATAATTCATATTTCCTCATCAAGTCATTTCAACAAGGTTGTTAATTTTGTCCAATAAAAACAGGGTTGTTATTAATCTAGTAATAATAATTGACTGGGCTCTCAAAAAAAAAAAAAAGATTGACTGGTCTGTAAATTTTGACTTTGGTAAAATATGAAGTCAGTTTTGAGTTTTTGACAAATCCTTTCAATAAAAATATATGCATTTTCTATATATATATAAAAAAAAAGATAAACAAAAACAATGTCCCAATTCGTACTCTATATATTAGGCAATGAGGAAAACAAAATTGGTTTCTTCACCACGGTACCTAGTAATGAGTGAATTTGCAATAAAAACTTTAATAAAATGAAAGTCAACATTATCCATAGTAATTTTGAAGTTTAGCTTATTGTCCTCGTGAACTTAGGTCAGATGGTAAAGACAATGCATAATACTTATCTCAGAGGAGTATATGTCAGGTCCGGGGTTCAAACCCCGACCACCACAAAAAAAAAAAGAAGAAGTTTTAGCTTATTGAAAACTCACATTTGTTTTTTTTTTTTTTTCCGTTAGGGAACTCACATTTGCCTTTATCTAGGATTTAGTTCGGTGTTATATTTTTTTTTATCACTATCGACACTAAATAGAAGAAACAGAATGAATGAGAAGAACAATTTTCAAGGAGGTCATATTTAAAAAAGATATTTTAATAAAGAACTAAAAAGATGGAAAATAATTTGAGATATTTTAATAAAGAAATAGCAAATGCAGTTGAAATTTTAAAAACGACATATAAAATGAGAAGAACAATTTTCAAGGAGTTCATATTTAATAAGTTGATTTTATATTTTATTTTTCATAATAAGTTTATTAAATTTAATAAATAAAGTTAATCAATTAAATCAAAAACAACTCATTCAATTTGTTCTTCAACAATTTAGTTTGGCTCGGATTTTATGAATTTTATTTTATAAAAACTGAACCCAACCAAACCGATCCTTTTTAATTGGTTTGAATATTTTTTTTCATCGATAAAATAATCAATTTGGTTTCGTAAAAAAAAAATCATTTTAGTCACTTATCTTTATAACTTTACTGAAATCAATCTATTTACTCATCTCCATTAAATGTGTTGTCATTGTGAGAAAGCAAACCACGAACTATCTCAACTGGCTTGTGACATGTCAACATGTCCATCTAAGATCCCTTACACAGTTTTATTCTTCTCCATTGGTTTGGAAAATGGAAATGATGATTGTAAAACACCTCATGTGGTTCTCCTCTTCTTCTTTCAAAATTTACTGTTGCTATTGTTCCTTCTTTTTGATGCAAATATACTGAAAGAAAGATATAAATTGAGCTTATATTTGTTGTAGTTGTAGGTAAAATAATAATTTTGTTGCATTTGCAAAGATAAAAACCAAAAGGTTTAGATATTACTTTGATCCTTCTATTTTATTTTATTCTCTATTTTGGTCTATCAACTTTTAAAAATATCGACTTATCCATTTAAAATCTGATTTTTTTTAAGGGTTGAATTTTATTGACGTGGCAAATGAGATATTTATGTGACAACTTTGTTGATGATACGATATTGTGACACTCTTTCAAAAAAAAAAAACGATATTGTGATATTGTGTATGTAGATTTTTTTAAGAGGTTGTGTATGTAGATTCTTATTCAACAATTAATTTTCTTTTCATCAAATTATAAATTAAACTATACCACAAAAGCATCTAAATTTTACACAAAATATTATACGTGAGGATTCTCTCTTTATGATTCATTTCCATGTAATCAATTAAATAGTTACATAATTATCTCTCTATTTACATCATTGAAGTTAGGGGAAGAAAATCATAAATTTAAAAAGGGAGGGATCAAAACAGAAAATAAGTCCAAGTAGAAACTATATTTTTTTTTGGTCAATTCAAAATTAGCATTGTTCTGAGTTGGGTTAAAATCCAGTTAGCTGGTGTTCCACACTTAAGACTCATCATCATACACATAACATTTCTATGAGGATCAACGACTATGTGATCAAAATTACACCTTAATATGCACATCATGGCGAGATACAAACATTTGCTTACATCCTCAACTAAATTTTCCACATTTTGAATTTAATTTAACAATTGAGTGTTTGCAGATTCATCTTGTAGCGCCCGGATTGAAGAGGATGGAGAGTGGTTGTCAGTGCACAAATCATGACAACGAGCTGCTTCCGACAATTTCAAGACAAACAAAATCACATCGAAATAAGAGAGATCTTAAGACTGTACAAGTATGGATTACAAGGTTAAAAAAAGATTTATAAAAATTGTTTGGTATTATTTGTATCAACAAGATGTATCTTCTTTAATAGTCCATTCCTTAAAAACTCTTTCATTTAACGTGCTTGAGTTGAAACAATTTCGAGATTGATGATATTCTAAAAAGTTTTCTAAAAAACGTATGAATAAAGACAAAACACATTGAAAAAACTAATGTTTATTTGTAGGATCAGTCGACAATACTTATTGTTGTCGTCTGAGCTGTTACACATCATTATCAAAAATCTCACATGTATGTCATGCATCTTATATCAAATATTTTATGTGGTATATAAATGACCAAAAATAATTTGAAGTAAAGCCTAAAATAATTTGTTATGTGAACAGCATGAAAGGAGATATTTTTATTGAATGATAACCATCATATTTATACATAAAGATAAGCCTAAAATAATGCATAAAGAAACTACTATTTGAAAACTAAATGCCTAAAAACTGGTAACAAATAGAGCATATCAGAGAGTTCCTAACAATAACATAAAAAGATAATGGATCCTAAAAATTAGGATCTTAAAACAGTAGTTTCATAGTCATCCAGTCAACACTCCTCCTTGACTCTGAAACTGCATACACCAAGCATTTGTGTCAAGAAATCATATCTAACTTTGTCATATCCTTCTGGTTCCATGACAGCAACGTTGCACCTTTGGTAGATGTCTGAAAGTGATCTAGTTCCTCTAACAGTTTCATCATCAACATCTTCATTCTCCTCCTGAAATTCAAACTTCTCACAATCTTCCCAATTCCAACTATTTGACTCAAGAAATTTGACATCTCTGCTAACAATTACTTTGTTGCTTTGTGGAAGATAGATTCTATAGACTTTTGAAGATGAGCTATAGCCTACAAAAATTTCAGGTTTTGCTTTCTTCTTGATTTGTTCAAGGACAACATCCAAGTTTAAAGATCTCTTCTTTGTCGTAGTTTTTGCAGTAGAGTTAGGCTTGCTTTTAAAACTGCTAATAACGTTATTGGACACTCCTTTATTCATTTGTTCCCATATGGCATCAACTTGTGCTTTTACTTCAGTAACATCCTGTTTTGGTTCCAGGCTTTCCCCTGGAACAGGTTCTTTGACAAATTTTGCAGAGTTTCCATTGATTGTATCGACGGAACTCATCACTCCCGCAGAGTTCACGATAGATGGATGGTGGAGGAACGCAACACCAACCTGAATCCTTCCTTCCTTGTTTACTGCAACATGTTGTTCCTCATTTATCAAATCCAAGGCAAAGCTCTTGCCTTTCATTTGAACATTGACCATTTCTATGTTGTTTGCATCTTTAATCACACATTTTTTATCCTCAAACAACACCTTATAACCATTCTCTAGCAGTTGAGTAACACTCAAAAGGTTTTGATTAATTTTAGGAACATATAAGACATCAGAAATTAGTTTCAAACCTGAAAGGCTTTCAATTGCAACCGTTCCCTTGCCTTTTACTTCGATAAGTGCGCCATTTCCAATTCTGACTTTGGAAATAGTTGTCTCGTCCAGATCATTAAAGAGCTCACGATCATAAGTCATGTGGTTTGTGCAACCACTATCTATAAGCCAACTCTCTCGAGTGGTGTTGGTGGCAAAGCATGATGACTTATGATCTGAAATATCTCATTTTGATTTGTTCAAAAAAAAATAATTTGAAGTAGTAAAAGATAAAATATCTCAAAGACATTTTAGTCAATTTTTATTGGGTTAATTATGTTTCTAGTCCCTATAAAATAGCGACCTTGTAAGTTTAGTCCTTACTTAATTTTAATAGCATTTTTAGTCCCTAATTTTGTTTTTTTGCCCTGAGTATTAGTCCCTACTCAATTCAAATTTGTTTAATTTATGCTTAAACTCTTAAATTTTTGAACAATTTTTTGCAGACATGTTTAGAACATTACTAAAAGTTCCTCCGCAAAAAATTATCGCAAAATTTGATTTCTACATCCAGATTTTATTACTTTTTATCTTTAACTTTTGTCGTTTTAAAAAATTTATATTTAATTCATTTTATGTCTGAAAATTCTAAATTTTAGTAAACGAACCTTTCATAGTGTTCTAATCTTGTCTCAAAAAAATCGTTCAAAAATTTAAGAGTTTAAGGATAATTAATCAAACTTTGTTTTAGCAGGGACTAAAATTATAAGTAAATTTTTTTTATAGGGACTAAAAATGCTATTAAAATTAAGTAAGGACTAAACTTACAAAGTCGCTATTTTATAGGGACTAGAAACATAATTAACCCATTTTTATTTACCATTGATTGGCTTTTTGTCTTTGGTAAGATATCTCAATCTTGACATCTTGATTGGGCCACTTCAGCAAGATCACGTTACAACTTACTTTTCCATTATTTTAACTGCAATTTGTGAGGACACTTGGCTCTCTTGTCCCCCTTTCCATCTTACATGTGTGAAGATGAGACCAAATCTAAGTTTGGTTGACCACAGCTTTAAGACAAGGAACAAAGTGGGACCCACGAGCCCACACACAGCAGCCTACTTTGTTAATTACAATAATAATGTTTGGGCCCACCAAGCTGCTTCATGCCTCTACACTTTCTTAATGGCCATTAGATTTAGAATGAGCTTGGACCCCACCAAATAAATTGTGGTTAATGGCGGCTGATACCTCACTACAGTACACACTAGAAATTTCAAAAGGTGAAGAAGAACTTACTCTTGTTTTGAAGCAAGAACTTACTCTTGTGTCACTTAAAATTTTAGCCAGCTTCTAACTTCACCAACATTATTTGCATTTACATCTTAGGTTCACACTATAGATATGAAACAAACAGATCATTGATGTAAAAAAAAGCTTGAGTAATTTACCATTTCAGTGTCTAAAATTACATAGACCATACAACTTAACCTGCCCATGCATGATTGCATGTGCAAGAGTAAAACAACTTTCAATTGTCCGTTAAGTTATAACTCAACCCAATAGAAAATGTTAAAATTGTTTGATCGAACGTCGTGATCAGAGTTTTTAATTACTACTATCATTTCATATATATGCAAATAAAAAAAACTTTATTTCACATAAAAATAACTACATATTTCTAAAATACATATCTATAAATAATCTACGAGTATCAGTATTCGACACGTATTCGTATTTAAGCCTTATATATTTCACATGGATGCACTCGACTAGACTCATCAAATGTCCAATAAACAAGACAACCCATACTTACTTTTTACAATGTAACAGTGACTACTATTTCATATGGAGCTGCTTATTGATTAGTATTTTCTTTAAGACTATGTGCAATGGGCTTGTTGAAGCTGACATTAAACAAGAAAAACCACTCCAATGGTGTGTTGAACCTGTGTTGAAGGAGCTGTTGGATGAGAGAGATGATGAACCGATTAAACAAAATTGAACCTGCCATCCGATGCCACGTGGCGCGCTTGCATTGGACCAAACGGGCGCGTGTAGAACACGCGCAGACCAAGTCGTGTGAGCTGCAGACAGGAAGGAGAGAGAAGCAGAATTGTGGAATGATGGGGGACATGTGTTGGTCTTTTATTGGCTGTCCGTTTTTAATTTTTTTTAATAATTGTACATCAATTATTTTGTTGAAAAATAATTTAAAAAAAAAAAATATATATATCAAAATTCATGATTTTTTTTTCTCTATAAATAGAGACTTGGTTCATTTCATTTGGACAAAAAAAAAATACCAAGTTTTTCACTATCTTCTTCTTATTATATATTTCTATTAGTAAACTAAGTGAAGTTTTAACCTTCTTTTTAGTGAAAATAAAAATAAATTATTTAAATAAAAAAATTTCAAATATTTTTCAGTTTTTCTTTATTTAATTTAATTATAATTGATAATTGTAATTTTATGTAATTATAAAAACAAAAATATAAAATTAAATAAGAATAAGAAATAAAAGGTGGTGGGGTAGAGTGTTGAATGAAAAAAACCATTGGAGAGATTAAAGTTGAATGAGTGTTGAATTAAGAGAGAGAAAATGATGTGGAGTGTTGGGAATTGAAAAAGTGGGTGTTGAAGGGTGTTGAATGGGGTTAACCATTGTAAATGGTCTAAGTAAATCAATCAATCAACCAATAGGGAGAGAAATATCCCTCAATTTAATGCGTTAAAGATGTTGAAAGGGCATGAAATGAGGGGATTTGGTGTGTCCCACAGTTGGTGACCAAAACAGATACGAAATTGAAAACCAACCCACCGCCCTCTATATGGTATGGCCGCCTTCCACTATCTTAATATTCAACATTATAAAATTAAAATGTGTACTTATTCTGTGACCTTAACGTAGGAAGGGGAACCATATCATAGTACTACTAGATTACAATTTTGCATACAATTATTTCATATTAATAAATGCTTACATACTGTTTCTAGTCTTGTGAATATTCATTTTTTGAAGATGCAGTTTCTTGGAGATAAGAAGATACTTCAAAGACAAAGAGTTAGAGTACCATTCCTTTGCTGCCAAACTTTGGATGATATGACACCTAGGCTCGATTATTTTGTCTGTTCATTAATAAAATAATTAAATGGAATTTTTATGGTTATAATAAGACTTGATAAATTGCTCTCAAAAACAAAAAATAAGACTTGATAAATTTTTAGGTCATTTATTCAACAAAAAGAAAAGATCATGTTGTACCAAAAAAGAAAAGGAGTGACACCAACGAGACAAAAGAAATAAGAAATTAAAGTAGAAAACCTTAAATGGGTGGCATAACTCTTAACTAACATAGCCAATAGGCAAATTAAGGAACACTGAGAAAATCATAAGGCCGGTCCGTTTGAACTAGCTTAATTTTGAACTTATATAAAACAATTTATGTAAATAAAGAGTGTTACTATTCTTTACGAAAGAAACTTTCAAGAAAAACAAGAATGTATGTATTGAGCACGAGCTGTACAGTCGGGGATTGATAACAATATATGGGTGTGTGTTTATCAAATAGTTTTACCCAATCACAAAATGCCACCTCATTTTCTCCGCTTTCTTCCATCAATTCTTCCATAAATTTTAGCATTTTTCGCCAATAAATAAGTTTTTATTTACCATTTATAAACTTGTCAAAATATAGTGTATGAAAAACCAGTTTGAATTACATCTTTTGTTAATGAAAACTTATGAGTTACAAGTTTCAACTTTTGTTGACCTCACCATAGACATGTTGAAATTTGTAAGTCGTTAAGATCAACAACCAAACAAAAGTATGAGAAACTATTTGAGAGAAAGGATGCCCTCTACCACCCCTTTAACTATTTGCCAAATTGTTTCTTGCGAATCTTATTCAACAATTACGTCTTAAAAGTGTAATCTAAAGCTATGTGAATTGTCCAAAGCCGTGTCAAAACGATGGAGCAAGCACGAAGAAAACCTAAAAATGAAATTGTAGTTTGGATTATGTGTGTGTTTGGATACACGTTTCTTTCTTTTTTCTCACGTCCCAAGGCAATATTGCAGTGATTTTATAACTCTAAGATTTCTAACTTCATTCCAGTCGTGTGTTTGGCAATTATTTCAACGTGGAAACAAACGAGCACTACGAACAACTTCAACACAAGTCACACTATCATCATCACTATTGATTTTGACCCATCCATTGTGGGTGGCTCACACACACTACTATGGTTCTCACTATCAATTATAAAATATATTTTTGACTTAAATATCATATTAGCAAGATCTTAATCGAATAATTTGTTTAAATTAAATTTAGGTCTAAAAATCAAACTTAACTGTAAACATAAAATTCTAAGGTACTTTTGTTTTCCTGTTTCTTGGTTGAATTCATTCAATGCCGCAAGACAAAATGACCGGAAAGTTTAAACTTTATGAACATTTCAAGGGGCTGAATTTTCTTTTGATGATTATGTGGCAGCTTTTGTTTACGATGTATCCATCAATTTCACGACCTCTTACTAAATCACATAAATTTCTTTTTGTTTCTGAATAAATAAATCACATAAGTTTGTACCAAAATAAAAATAAAAATCACACAAGTAACTTTCATTTTCTGGTTTCACTTCTTAGACTTTTTACTCTAGGGGACCCAAAAAAAGGACACGGTTAATCTTAAGGCCAATAATTTTCTATCACTTCTGTCCTTTTCATCTTAATCAATTTATACTAAGCATAAATTGACCCTTCAATAAGGAGACTTTTCACCCTCACTCTATATCATTATGCATTCATTATTACTATCTAGGATGAAGCATCTAGACCCAAAATCATATTAGAGTATGTGACATAAGGACTGGACTTGCATAACATTATGGCGGGCTATGTCACATGACATAGTCAATCGGTGTGTGCCACGTGGATTTTGTCCATATAACCTTTTAAATCGGTTATTTGGAAAAGCGATTTTAAAAAGCTTTTGTTTTTGGAAAAAAGATATTTTTATTTTCTTTTTTATTTTTGTTTTCACCATTTATCCCTTAGGATTGTATTACTGGCTCTGATACCAGGTTGGGGCAGAGTCGCCAGCGGAATTTTCTCGAACTTGATTTAACATTTGTTCGATTTTAATTAAACCTTGAAATGGTTTTAAGAGTGTTTTAGCTCTTTCTTTTTGTGTGTTTGTAAGATCTTCTAAATCTTCTATTTCTCTTAGAAAGTCTTCAATATATTCTATATGGTATTGTACAAATTCTTTGGAATGAAAAAGAATTTGCCTTAAAACAATTCTTCTATGATAGAACTCTATATCAGAGACTATGTTCTCTAATCTTTCTTTAAAGAGTTTTACTTCTGTTATAAGACCTAACCCAGACATTATATAATTTTTTTCTAAAGATTGTTCAAATTCAGTTAGTTTTTGAGATGGCCATAACAGGGTTGTGACTCTTTCTTTTTGTGTAACAGAAATATTTTCTGTTTCTTCTAATTCTTTTATCATTTCATCTATATATGAAATTTGTAAAATCATTAAATCATGGATTCCCCAAATTGCGTTCTTCATTTCTATTCTAAAGAAATTTTCTTCTATTTTGTTAACTAGTGCATCTAGTTTTATTCTGAATAATTTTAGTTCATTTTTTATTGTTATTCCTGGCATTATAATTTTCTATTAATACCTGAAAGTTCAGTTTTTATTTCTGATAAAGCTTTATTAAGCTTTCTTTTTTCATAACTATCTAATGAAGTTCTAGCTGGTAGAAACTTTGGTTCACTAGTATTTTCTTCTTGTTTTAGAAGAGGTGTTCTTTCTATAGTCATAATTGATTTTGACCTTTTTAATGATTTTAAAATTGGTGATTCTAATTTTATTAGTGGGGCAAATAGTTCATCTATTTGTATTTTTTCTTTTCCACTGAATTCTATACTATAATGAGAATTACTTAATGCATAATTCATTTTATAACTTATACTAAAAGGATAATTTCCTGGTCTCATGAGGGTTTGGTCTTTAAGTTTATAATGAATTACTAGAGATCTGTCTAGATCTATATCATTTAGACTTAAACCTATCTGTAGATTTATGTCAAATTTTAATTTTCCACACTTTAGATTTCCCTCACCTTGGGTTATTAGTGAATGTTTTTCATTCATCCTAGCATCTTCAATAAGAAGTTCTAGTTCTGCATCTATTCCTTTCATAAAAGTACTTTTTATGATTATTTGGATAGTTGATATATGAATATACCCTATCTTCTGTCTCTTTTCTAACGGTAGATGTTTTAATCTATTATTAATTTGTTCATTATCAATCAATGATATTACAACAGATCCATCTGTTGATTCCATTGGTATGGCAACTTCTCCTACCATCATTCCATATTTTAGAATATTTTCTCTAGATAGTTTTTCTTTTATTAAAGAAAAAATATTTTTCTGTTTAAAATTTTCTTCTGGTTTTAAAGTAAAATCTACCTTTTCTATATGATCTGTTAATACATCTGCCATAAAACCAGATGAATTTTTTTTTATCATGCTATATTCCATTATAAAATGTAAAAATTATAAAATATTTAAAATCATACCTGACTCTGTCTTGGATCTTTGATGATTCTGATCTTTCGATCCTTTGAAATTTGAAATAATCTTTCGATTATTGATATTGAAAACTATAAATCTTTCGATTTGGTAATGACAACCTCAAATCCTGCGAAGTCCTTTCCCAACAACGTTTTTCACAAACTAAGGTACTTACTTCATTGATTTTTGTTGTAGTTTACAAGTGAGCATCGAGGCTCTTATTTATAGGCAGATGAGACTCACAAGTTGGTCACATGTCTCTGTCTTGCCAGCTAAAAAGAAAAACAAACAAAACACGCAAAGGAAAAAGTAAAAGCATTATCACATAAGGTGATAAGATTTTCAACTAAATGGACCCCATCTGACTCAGATGATAAGGTTCCATTATTACAACTTTTTTCCTACGGCCACCTACATGACGCGTGGTTAAGCTTTTTCTTTTGCCTTGTCCATGATTGTCGGTACTTTGTCTTCTTCTACCGACACTTTCTTTTTTGCACACCATTTACAGATATGCCCTTTGTATTTCGAGAAGTGTTGACAACACTCTTGTTGAACTTCATCTGGGACTTTGTCAAGAGCATTCTCGAATCTTGAGAATAGTTCTTCATAAAAAAGTGTTTGCTTGAGGTGTTCCTCTGAAACCTTCTTTTTTGAATCACAGACCATGAGACAGGTTTCTGTAGTGTAGAGGACCTTATAATTAATAATGGTAGAACCATATCTAATAAGGTTATCATAAAAACGTTTCATTTGATAAATGAACGAATCTACTGTCCATCCAACACTTTCTGAATTTGGAGGTAGATAAGTTTTATTTGAGATTCCTATTTTGATGACTGTTCTTGGTTTTACAGCCATAAAATTATTTTCTTCAAAAAACCATGGGTAGGTTTGTTCGAACTGGAGATAAATTTCCCTTCCTTTAGCAAGGAAATCATTAAATCTCTTTGCTGTATCACCAATCTCTTTTGGAAGATCAGCGAGTTCTTGGAATCTTCGACCTTCTCCTTCTTCAAGATACACGGTCTTAAGCATTCCGTAGTCATAAAATTCTTTAATCAATTCCTTGGATATTCCTGGAACTGTATTAGCTTTTACCCCATGTGTAGTATTGACTGGATAAAAACATTCAAGAGCTAGCTCTTCTTTGAAGTTGGCTAGCCATCTCCACTTTCCCATGAAATCATCAAGGGTTTTTGGCTTATTTTTTTCCTTCTGGAGGTTTATTATGGATCCCACTGAGATCTTTTTCTTTGACTCCATTTTTGATGGTTGGCCAATTTCTTTAGCAATGATCATTTCTTTATAGGAGGCTTTGTAAGCTTCTTTCGCCTTTTCCATTGTTGGATAAGCTTTGTGTCTGACATTTTTGCCATTAATGTGAAGACTTGCAATTGCCCAATTGTTGTAAATTCCTTTCATTGGACCATCAAAGATGACATACACCTTCTTTTCTGGTTGTAGATCGACAGCGTCGCTTGGTTGGTCTAAGCCATTTTTTGACTCTTCATCTTCTTGTTCAACTTTTTCAGCCCATGACTTTTTCATATCTTCTTCTGGCATAGAACCTGCTGAAGATGTTGATGAAAAACTTTGTTGTTCATTCAAAGTCTTTTTTGTTGGTTCTTCTGTTGTTGTTGGAGTTTCAACATTTATGATCTTGGTTAGACTTTCGATCATTTTAATCATCTCCCCCCTCTCCGAAGAGAGTTGTTTTAGCTTTTGGCTATGAATTTCAATCTGTTCATCTTTTTGCTTCAAGCTATTGTAGAGAACTTTTAGAGCTTGCTCCATTCTCTTGTCAGAGTATCTGCAAAACAATTGTTTTCTGATTTTATTAGTTGAATATAAGGATAGAATTGTTGGATGCGCATTTGCCATCTAACAAGTCTTCCTTGTTTATGATCAACTTTTAAATTGTAGCGCCAAAATCCGCTAGCATAAGTTGAATCAGTTCGTAATAAAAATCTTGATGGAATTAAATCCATTCTCCATTTTTCTAAAACATTTAAACAAGAAAGAGTTTCTTTCTCATTGATATGATATCTTGTTTCAGCATCTTTAAAAGAGCCTGAAACATACTTGCATAAAACAAGATCTTTATCCTTAATTCGGATGTTATTACTTGAATAATCAAGTTTTAAATCAGTTGAAACTGATGTTTTATCTGATCGCCCATTAGGGATATCTGATTTTAACTGTGGGGTTGCGCCCATAGTGGTATAGGATTGTTGTGGGGTTTCATCCTCAACATATCCATTGAGATTTAATCCCAATTTTTGTTTACCATTAGGAAGAGCTCTCATAACTCCAGCCTAAGTAAACTGATTTGCATCAACATTTACAACCAAGAAATCATTTTCTGTTGGGTTGTATAGTTGTGGTAAAACTTTTAGTTTTTCTTTTAAAGATTTTACAGCCTCAGTATCTTTCTGTGTCCATGACCATGGCACTTTTTCGGATATCTTCTTCTGTAAAACTTTTCTATCATTTGCTAAATCTTGAAGAAATCCTTCATTAGCAATATAATTTAAACATCCCAAAAATCTTTGGATCTGTTTTCTATCTGCTAATTGATCAGGAAAAAGTAAAAAAATTTCTTGGACATGCGGTGATAAATCGAGTTTTCCTCCTTCCCTTATGATAAGACCAAGGAATTCGATTTCTTGTTTCAAAAGTACTGATTTTTTTCTAGATAGAACAATTCCTCTATCTTTTATTCTATTTAAAACAGTAGTGACATCTTTGATATGTTGTTCTTTACTTCCCTTAGTAAAAATTAATATGTCATCGATATATACAAAACAAATATGATCAAGACCTTTAAGAGTATTGTCCATAAATCTTTGATATATTGATGGTGCTTGTTTTAAACCAAATGGTAAAACATTCCATTCAAAATGTCCTTCTGGACAACTGAAAGCTGTTAAAGGTTTAGTTTCTTCTGATAACCTTAACTGCCAGTATCCAGATTTTGCATCTAAAGATGAAAACCAATTACATCCTCTTATTTTTTCAAAAATGTAATCTTTTCTTGGTAACTTATATGAGTCACTTACAGTTGCCTCATTAAGTTTTTTATAATTAATCACCATTCGTGCTTTCCCTCTTTTTATCTCATTATGTTTCCTGACATAAAAAGCTGGCGCTGAATGTGGACTAATTGAAGGGCTTATTAATCCTTTCTCTAATAGTTCTGCTATTTCTTTTTTAAATTCTTCCTTATCTTCTCCTGAATAAGGGATTTTGTATAGGGCTTTGACTTCCTTTTTAGGATCTTTAAGTTTTACAACAATTAAATCTTGTATCTTATTTATTATAGTATCTAATGGATTTTCAGAACAAACTTGATCTAGATGATATCCTAGATTTTGTTCAGTCGTTAAATAAAACTTTCTCTTATCCCACATGCATCTAAGTATATTAAGATTTTCTGAAATTGCTTTTAAAATTTCATTTTTTGTTATAATGTTTGTAGTAACAAATTCACTTTCTTCTGGGTTATTGACATCAAACCAATTTAATGTTATGGTGTCAGCTTTTTGAATAAAAGGATTATATAACTTTAAAAAGTTATTTCCTATTATCAGATCTATTCCAGAATCATGTTCATAGATTGATTTTACATAGAAGTATCTATGTTCAATTTTTATAAAAACATGTTTTAGAACAAACCATATTTGGTGTTTTTTCTTATCAGCAAAGATAATTTCTTTTGGTTTTTGTAGTCTAATCCATCCTTCCTTAATTATGGATTTTCTACCAAAACATAAAGTAGCACCGGTATCTATGTAACCCATGATTTTCTTTTTATTCAGTGTTACCTGGATAAATGTTGCATTAGGATTTCCATTTTTTAGAATTTTCCTACTCATTCTTCAATTTCTTCTTCAGTAGTATATTCAAAAATACTACTTTCGTCAGAATCTATATCTGATTCTATTGGTTCGAAACCTACTTCCCAAATTAATTTCAAGGTTTCTTTTTTAGAATCTTTCTTTTTAGGACATTCATTTGCATAATATCCTTCTTCATTACACAACCAACATGTGCAAGTTTTCTTTCCTTTAGGACATGAATTCTTTTTAGGATATTTTTTATTCCTCCTAAAGTATTTTTGTTTATTGAATTTTTTAGGAAATTTCTTTTTTCTCTTATATTCAGAACGATCTATTTTCCTAAAAACTTTTTTCTTTTTCCTTCTTCTAGGTTTACTACAACCGTAGTTTCCTATTTTGTCTCGAATTTTATCACAACATACATTTATTTTTGCTTCTCTTTTAGCAGTTTTTTCCATGCATTTTTCGGATATCCATTTCCTTAATGCAGTTATCCTTGTTCCTAGAGTATCCTCTAATCCTACGATCACTTCTAGATGTTCTTGGATTACTTTTTCCATTATTGTTCCTACAGATGATGGAAGTTTATTGTAGAATAATCCTAAAAGATTATATTGTAATCTCTTCTGTGGAGATATTGCATAATAATATTTGCTAAACTCACATATAAATGGTTCAACATAACACATATCACATATTCTTAGATTAAAGATTCTATGAATGTTTGTGCTTTCTAGGTCTGACTCTGCTTCTGGCGCATCAAAACCTACAAATTCTTTTTTCAAAATTGAATAAACATGATTTATTACTTCCTCAGTTGTTGATGGAAGTTCTGAGTCTGATTTTTCAGACATAAAACTCCAAGCATTTCCTATAGTTTTTGTTTTTAAGTAGTTAAAAATACTCTTTGGACTTAATTTCCCAAGCGTAGGGTCTAATTGGATTGTTACCATGTGATCATGATACCAACTTCTTAACTCTCTTTTAACATCCTCACTACAGTCAATGTTTAAAACATCATCTTCTTTGTGGCGATTTATTGTTGGTATATATCTAGGTGGTATTTGTTTAAATTTTCTTTCATCCATTTTATTTTGAATGATTTGTTGATCAATAAATTTTTCACTATCTTCTTGGCGTCCTCTTTTACGTCCCATTTCTGATGATTCTGGATACTCATTAGTTTTTACAAGTCCTACTTGTGGTTCTTCTTCCATACTAAAAGAACTTTCTGAACCTAAGTCGTAAACAAACTTGTTTTCGTCATCAGATTCTTCAGTTATTTGGTTTTTCCTATTAATGTCTAGAGAAGCCATTAATGTTTGTAATTCATTTAGCTGGTTTGCTATTTCTTCTTCTGTTTCGTCCATATTAAGGTAACGGCGCGAAAAAGTTAATTTCTTTTTCTGATTTTTCAATATTCTCTGAAATTTCTATCATGTCTCCCCCTTCTTTTTTGACAAAAGTTTGTAATTCTTCTAGGGTTAGACATTTATCTCTTATAGGTAAGAGTTTTAATAGATCGATCAAATCATCTATTTTAACACAAAGTTTTTCATCTAACAATTTTTGGTTTTCTTCTAAGTTAGATAATTTTTCATTGAGTTTTTCTTCAAACTCTTTTTCTAGTAGAACTTCTACTATTTTATCTAACTGTTTATGAAGTACTGTTAGGTTTTCAAAAATATCTTGTATATTTTCACTTACACCTTTACTAGCCATGTATAAACTTTTGTATTTTAAGGCTTAAAAGATTTGCAAAATTTTCATATTCCCAGTATGTAGTGTAATTATCTTCAAAGATTAGAAACCAATATGTTGTTTCCCTTAACCAATTAATTTGGTTTCTTATTCTAATTATATTATTATAATTAGGTTCTAATATAAATGGTTGAGGTATTATTTTTCCAAATGGATTTATAAGACCTTCCATTATCTTGCTAATTTTTTAAGATTATTTCTGAGTTTTTCAGCTTTAACTACATATCTTGAAAATAGATGATAATCAAAATTTTCTCTTAGATAATAGGTGGCTGTTTCATCGCACCATTTAATTTGTGCTTTCACCAAATAAATTTCTTGGTAATTAGGATTTAAAATGAAAGGAACACGAACGATTTTTCCTTTAGGATTTTTAATCCATGTTACTATTTTTCTTTTATTTTTAACCATTTAAAGTCGGTTTTTGTAAGAACTGGTTTTAAAAGATTTTGATATGTGTCAAAATTTTATTGGTCTTATGTCACAATGTCACACAACTAGTATGTCACAGAAGTTTTTTCCGTGACATAATTACCCTTGTAGTGATATTTTTCCATGTTTTTTTCAGTACTATCGGTGAGTGAAGACCCAACTAAATAGGCAAATACTCCCTCCGTCCCGGAATAACTGACCCATTTTTTAAAAAAAACTGTCCCAAAATAACTGATCCATTTCAATTTTCAATACAACTTTCATCATTCCCAATACAATATAACACTAAATAATACTACTTTTATCATTCCCAATACAATATATTCCACTTTCCCCTTTATTTATACACTTTTCTTAATCTGTGTGAAAAACCAAAGTAGGTCAATTAGGGCCTGTTTGGTTCAGCTTCTGCCCAGCCAAAAGCAATTCTCTACAGTGCCAAAAGCAATTCTAGCCAAAAACAACGTGTTTGATTTGGCTTTTCAGAATTGCTTTTATCCTCCAAAAGCAATTCTCCATGAAGATACAAATCCTAGCTTCTAGCTTTTCTAGAATCAATTATAAACAGTAAATATTATATTTTATTATTACAACCTATTATTTTCCTTTATTGCCCTTTATCAATTCTCCTTCTTTATCAATTCTCCTTTAGCTATGTCTATTTTAGTAATTATACATTCAAAAGCAATTCTACATAATTGTATCCAAACATAAATCAGTTTGTTTAATCAATTCTACATAATTGTATCCAAACATAAATCAATTCTCTCAGAATCAATTCTGTCAGAATCAATTCTATCAGAATCAATTCTGTCAGAATCAATTATATTCAAAGCTGAACCAAACACACACTAAACTGGGAGGGAGGGAGTAGTAAATTTTTTTATGAACTGCTTTGAGGAAAGGCCACCCTTAGATTTAGCAATCTTAATGTCTTACTAGAAGGGTGCCAAAACATTTCTTATGGGGCAGAGAAGTGAAGTTGCAATGTGCAATTGTTGAATTGAATAGAAGAACCACACAAGGCAATGAAGGAGTGCTAAAATGATGAAACATAGCTGTAATTTTGCATATTAAAGTTAGGAACATATTGATGGATTAGCCATCATGTGACATATAGTCAGTCACATTTCACATGGTTATAATTGCAATTCACTTGACTGTGTGATGCTAAAGGGTGGCTAGAAAACCCCACTGATTTTTTTACCCTAAATTTTTTTACCTTCCTACTTATACCGATGGATTTTGCATCTGTTCTTTTTACCATAAACATTTTGTGTATGTTTCTCTTAACCCTTCCATTTTGAAATTAAAATAATAAAAAATTGAACTAAACTTTTTATTTTGTGAACATTTTGTTCTTTATTAAAATTCATTAATAACTTGAACACAATCATTTGATTTAATAACAACATTTTCAACCATGGCATTTAGAATAAATATTTTTTTTTTGTTGAAGAATTTAGAATAAATAGTTATTGAGTAAATGATCAACTTAGTCCTCACTTTACTAGGGATTGTCAATTTAACTGGTGCCTTATTTTATAAAATGTCAATTTAGTTCCTCACTTTGTAGAAGGTTTGTCAAGTTAGTCTATTCTTCATGTACAAGAAATTCATTGATACTAAATATGTAAATTCATCGACCAAAATACACTAAATTTAGACCAACTTAAAACTCTAAAAAAAAGAGACCAACTTGACTAACTTTTTTTAAAAAAAAAACTTGACTAACTTTCTGCTAAGTAAGCGACTAACATGACATTTTATAAAATCAATATTACATTTTCCCTTTGCGATGTCTATGTTTAGCAAGTCTCTTTTATCGTAGTTAAAATTTGTTTTCGATTTTTTTATATCATAAATTGTAGTATATCTTTGCACGTAATTGTGAAGATTAATAATGACCCTAGTTTTAGAGAGTGAAAAAAATGACTCTAATTAGGTAGGATTATAAAGACAATAAAATTCTCCATCATTTTACGAGTTGCATTTTTGTGACTAGATTTAAACTCAAAACCACTTTGTTAAGATAAAAATGACTTGGGTGATACTTTGAAGGTGAGAAAATCACAAGAAGGGGGGTTGAATTGTGTTTTTGGTAAATTCTTCGTTTCTCCTAAAAACTGAACACACTGATCAGAAGCTAAGTGAAACAGCTTCTGAAGTGATAAACAGAATCTGAACGCAACGGAATAAAACAGAGAGAGAGAAGAAGAAAGACACAAAGCAATTATACTGGTTCCTTCCACAATCCAGAAGTAGTTCAGTCCCCCTTGCACTTCCAAGGAGATTTCACTAGAATGTAATATCTGATTACAATTGCTCAAGCACACATCAAGAGACTTCCTTTGCTCAAGCACACACTGCAAGAGTCTTCCTATGCTCAAGAACACAATCAAGAGACTTCTATGCTCAAGCACAACTGCAAGAGACTTCTAGACAAACAAGATTACACAGAAAATTGTTTGGGGTTGAACACTTGATATACAATCAGAGGTGCTCACAGTACAAATCAGATACAGATTCAATAACTTAAGAATTTCTAAGATGAAACTTGAGGAACAGAAATTCTAAGTGAATGCAGAATAATTTCAGCAGAGGTTTGACACTTGTAAAAATGTTGTGAGTCTTTCGTTCAGCATTACCAAATCTCTAAGTCTTCAGTCCTTTATATAGAGGTGTGAAAGAGACGTTGTGAAATTGCCAGCACATCAAAGAGTCGTTGTTGAAGCTTGATCTTTCACCAATGATTTATTGCCTGATTTGGTTGTTGTCCTATGAAGAACAAATTTGAAATCCATTCCTTATCCAAAGGAACATCTTTGCAGGCGAAGCCGTATTCTGGAGCTGTTTTCTTGTCTTGTAGTGTGGACACAAAACAGAGTAGTGGAGAAGATGGTTGTACAGTTCGTACAATAGTACAATGTCAATGCTTTCGTCCAAATTGCAAGCACATGCCTTCAAACACCTTTGAAATGACCGTTGCAAAGTTCCACTAATCTTCTGCTGTCCTTTGATGAATTTCGATCCATGAAACAACTCTTGAATCCTTGAATTTTGCAAATCCAGTTGATCTTCAGCTTCTGGTGAAATGGCTTCTGATGAGGCAGCTTCTGATGTTGTAGCTTCTGATGATGACGTGGCACTTCAGGACTTGCAGTCTTCAGAAGCACTAGTCTTCAGGAGCGTTTTTCTTCAGGAGCGCTTTAGTCTTCAGGAGCACTTTACTCTCTTCAGGAGCAGCTTGACTTCAGGAGCGCTTTTTGTCTTCAGGAGCATATTGCCTTCAGGAGCATCTAAGCTTCAATTTTGTTGATTCCTTTTGCTCTTTATTTGTTCTTCAGTACCAATTAATGATGCAAAAAATTTAACTATGGTCCTGTACACTTGAACAAATATTAACTAGTCCAATTTACAATTTTTAATACCTTGTTATCATCAAAACTCTTTAAGGTTCATTGTTAAACACATTTTGTTCCAACATACTTTATCGGTTCCCAATTATAATTTTTGTTTGAAAACATTTATCGTCCCTAAATAAAAGCTCTTATACAAAATACTAAGTGTTTTTATTATTATTTTTCAAAACATATCTTTATCAATATCACTTCTATCGTGGAAGATGAAAAATTAAAATTACACATCAACATGAACTTCTATTCTCTAATTATGAAACTTAATGTCTACCAAAATTACAATCTTACCCCTTCTTAATTTTTTGACACATCATCAAAATCATATCATTTTGTGTCTTTTGCTTCAACCCCCCTCTATTTTTTCTCTTTTAAAAACAAATTAAAACAAACTCATTCCATAAAACACACTAACTTAATCTTTTTTTAAATAACAAACAAACTTAATCTTTTATTTTCTAATTATCTATTCTCTAATTATTAAACTTAACGTGTACCAAAAATACAATCTTACCCCTTCTTAATTTTTTGATTCGTCATCAAAATTATATCTTTTTGTGTCTTTTGTTTCAACCTCCTTCTATATTTTCGCTCTTAAAAACAAATTAAAACAAAATTACTTGATAAAACACTCTAACTTAATCTTTTTTGAAAGAACAAACAAACTCATTCTTAATCCCAATCAAAATAATTTTTTCTATAATTCAACTTCTAAATATCTAAAGAGTTAAAAACAATTTACAATCTATTATCTTTCTCTAATTATTTGATAAAACACTCTAACTTAATCTTTTTTGAAAGAACAAACAAACTCAATCTTAATCCCAATCAAAATAATATTTTCTATAATTCAACTTCTAAATATCTAAAGAGTTAAAAATAATTTACAATCTATTATCTTTCTCTAATTATTAAAGTTAATCTTTCTCTAATTATTAAAGTTAATATTTCTCTAATTATTAAAGTTGATGTAATTTTGTAACAAAAAATCCATTTTTTATAGTTGTATCCAAATAAATTAAATTATTTAAAATATGTGATTTTAATTACAATAACCAAACAAAATAAATCGTGATTTGTTTTATAAATTCTCTTTTTTGAACAAAGTTTTATAAATTCTCTTAATTAATAGATATCCAAATCACTTTTGTTTTAATTTGTAACAAAACGGATCCTGAATTGTTTTTTTTAAGGAGGTGGTTTTTATCATGATAAAAAATTTATAAATTATTAAATGTCGTTTTTTTTAATTCGTAACAAATTTGTCATATATTTAATTTACATTTACTAAAAATAAACTTTATGACGTACATGTGATTTTATCTCATCGTGTGTTTCTAATAAAAAACAATAATAATTACATTTCACTTATGAATAATATAAAAAAAATATAGGAGAAACATTTTATACCGATACTTAAAAAAACACGGGGAAAAAAAGAGTAAATAAAAAAGAAAAAAGCATAGGACTTTTTTTTGACATAAAAAGCATAGGACTATTTCTCACTGATACATATTTTTACGTCTAAATTTATTCAATTATATCCAATTGAATGATCACAAATAACATAACGTTGGGAGAGTTTCAAAATCTTTCTCATATATAAAGGCTTATTTGATTCATTGGTCCCTTAAATAATTTCATGTTTTCATTTTAGTCCCACAATTAATAAAACGTACCTTTAAGTCCCTCACTTTTTCCTCCGTTTGTCAAATAAATCCCGACCGTTAACTTTAACCTCAAATGTCTATGGTGGACCTCACTTAAGAATTTGATTGAGGTGGATATCACCGGTATTTTCTGGATTCATCGGAGAAGCCGTCGGAGAAGCAATCAGAAATGGTTTTAGTGTCCACAAACAATACGTCTCCGCCGGAATCGAATCTATATCGTCTTCCACCTCCGACGAAGGTACACGATTCTGTTTCTCTTCCAGATCGAATCCAAATCTCTTCCACCGTCGCATCGGATTTTCTTCGTCCGCTTCCGTCACGGGATTGATTTTAAACCTGTTTGGGACATTTCATCAACATCTTCATATTTAAGGATATTTAAACCTGTTTGGGATTGATTTTTTGATTAAGAAGGCAAAAGTGAAAGAGAAGGAGGAGAATGCAATGAAGATGATAGAAGGGGGAATGATATCCGATGGAGAAGAGAGAGCATGAGAAGTAAGGAAAAATTTGTGAAAAAAGGGGTTTGAGGGGAGATTGTAGATCTGGATTGAGAGAAGGAGGAAATAATTTTTTGGATTTTTATTTACTTTTTCTGGTTTTTTCTGGGTAAGTTTCAAGATTTTTATTAAGAAATGAATTTGATTGATTAAGATAAAGAAGAGGAAGAAGAAGATGATGAAGAAAGAGTTGTTGTTGGTACACCGTAAGTTACAATAGACACACATAATTCAATGGTCATCTTTTTAAAAAATAGATCAAACGGTTTAAATTAAAAAATTAATAAAGTCTATGGTGGACCACTCTTAAGGTTGGTCCACCATAGACATCATTTGGGGTTAAACTTAACCGTTAGGATTTATTTGGCAAACGGAGGAAAAAGTGAGGGACCAAAAGGTACGTTTTATTAATTGTAGGACTAAAATGAAAACTTGAAATTATTTGAGGGACCATTGGATCAAATAAGCCTATAAATTATACACGAGGTTAGTAATTATTATGAGAAATACAACAACTCTACATAAAATTACACATTTTCAAGATTACTTCTTTTGTATAAATAATTTTCATGCGTTTTTTGGTTTATCTTAATGTCATATTATAAAATTATTATTTTTAATCGTTATTCATTATTAGTCATTATATCCTTTCAAACAATGACTTCCCTAAAAAAAAAATCCTTTCAAGGAATGACTATAAAAAAATACAAGACAAACGTTACTCTCTGATTAATTAGACACTAACTAATATTGTTGTACAAATCATACATGGGACAACAATCAGTCACATATTAATTAGTTAAATTGTTTTTTTTTTATGTATTGTATCTACGTATGGCAACAAAATTCATACATGCGAGTACCTGATAAATGCCAAGAAGTGTTAATTTCATGTTGTATTTTATGCACTTTTTGTTACTTGTTTTGCAAGTTATTGAAGGAAAAGCCGAGAAATAAGTGTGAAATGCCTTATTACGCTTTATATATCTTACTCTATCCTTTTATGCAGGAATTTACCCCAAGACACTGATCAAAGACCAAAAATCATGAAAAAGTGCAATTGGGCAGAAGCTGATCTAGGAGGCAGTGTGTGCTCGCACTCAACTCGCAATTGCGAGTAACTCACAGTTGCGAGTTCCTTAGCTCGCATTTGCGAGTTAGGGCGGTTTGACCTCCTCATTTATGACGTGGCATCAGCTCATTGGTCCAGAGAAGCAACTCGCAATTGCGAGTGATGTAGCTCGCAGCTGCGAGTTCAGGCAGTGCAGAAGTCTTTAAATAGCCCACTTGCTATTCCTTGTATTATTATCTTAGGAAATATCTTAGATATTAGTTTTCTCTTAGTTCTTCATAGCTTTTGCATATTTTAGGGAGAGAAATAGGGTAGATCATATAGAGTGAGAGTGATTTTGGAAGTTGGATTCTTGATCCTTTGTTGAGACATCACAAGGGTAATGAATCTTTCCTTTTCAATCCATCCTTGCAAGGCTTCCATGATGATGTGTAGCTAAATACCCTTTGTTGGGATGAGAGGTACTTGATCCTTGCTAACATGTAATCTTTTGATCTTGCAATATATGGTTCTAGCAATTTATATTCAATATTGTTGTTGTTCTTGTTGTTAATGCTTTCAATGAGATTCAAGATGATTTGGACACGAACTCTTGAATCTAGAGCTAGAGTAGCAATCTATCTTAGGTTAACTTAATTGACATCTTTGTTAATCTTTGATAATCACTTTTAATCAAGAGTTTAATGCTTCCAGACACTTAATCAGGCTGGCTACGGTCGATTAAGTTATCCGATCGTCTTTGTGATCGTTTAAGGGATTTGGACACGAATGTTTAAATGATACCTTAGAGATAATGATATCGCTTTGGACACGAAGGATGTTGTAGAAATGATTGTGGTAATGTTGTTTATAAAACTAGAATTCGTATGGATCATTAGGTTATGTGTGACGCTTGGTTAAGGAACTCTACTCCTAACAAGTTTCAAACCTTATTTATCTCAACTTTTACTTTTTGCAATTTAGTTTAGCTAGTTACAATTCAAACAAACAAGTACTCTTAATACTTGGAATGATAATTGATGTTGAAATGTCCTTGATAGCGCACTATTCCCTGTGGAGACGATACACAAATACTTATCTTGTTTGATGCAAAACTACTTCATCAAAATGGCGTCGTTGCCGGGGAATGGTGTTTAGTTATCATAGATAGAACGATTGATTTATCATTTTAAGCATTCGTACATAATCAGTAAATAGTTTTCTTTACTTGATAGTTGTTTGTACTAACCCCTTGTTGATAAACAAAGAAAAGTTTCTTGTTAGTTGTTTCCGTTTTAGGACCATCACCTAGCCACAATCATGGCTGATCGTGGTTATAGCAACTTCTACACTCCATTCGAGTATGAATCATATCAACAGTATCAGCAACATTCTTATGAAGATGAAAGATATTCGGTGATAGAAAATACTTTGAATGTCTTCATGCAACAATCCATGATAAACATGCAAGATACCAACCAAAGATTGAAGAATTTATCACTTCAAATTGAGTTGATTCAAGCACAAATCATGGATAACCAAGCCAACAATCAATCCACTCTTGGAGAACAAGAAAATAATCCAAATATGTTTGAGAGAGTCAGAGAGATTGTTGAAGAAGTTGTTGTTCAAAATGAGGAAGTTACAACATTAGAAGAATGTGGTGCACCACACAAAGAAGAGCTTCCTCAAGAAAGGTCAAATATTGAAGTGGTCAAAACTGTTGATATTGAAGAAGTAAGGGTGGTTGAGAAAAAGGAACGGTTACTAATCAAGGAAGATTTAATGGAAGCAAGAGGGAAGAAAGTGAACAAGGTAGAAATCGATCAGGTAATTGATGAAATTTGCACCTTGTTCAATAAACCAAAATTAGGGAGGTTATGGACTCCAAGTTATTTGTTCCTAAAGTTCATGGAATTCCTACCATAACGTGGGGTTTCAAAAGATGATGTGTTGAATGTGTCATTTTGGCCACCCTAACGAAAAAGGCGTCGAGCTAACGACGTTAAACAAGCGCTTGTTGGGAGGCAACCCAATTTTGTAAGTCCATTTATTGTTTTAATGCATAAGTAGATATTAGAGTCATGTGCATGCATCAAAACATCCAAAACCAGAAGCCAAACAGAGAGCAAAATTCTGAACTATAATTACTCGCAATTGCGAGTAAAACAGCTCGCAACTGCGAGCAGAGTGGATTTTGACCATGTTGACTGCCAATTCACTCGCAACTGCGAGTAAATCTGCTCGCATCTGCGAGTAGCAGCAGTTTTGGGCAGTTACGGAAGCCAAGGCCACCAACTCCCATTAACTCTCATTAATCACCCATTACCAACATTTTTATCTCATTTTCGGTTTTGTTTCTCTCTCATTCAAAAATTTCAAAAATTTTCTCTTAAACCTTGGTGTGCCTTACGTGAAACACAAACCCTAAGCTTCAAAGATTCATTCAAGTCAATCCAAGTCAAATTTCATCTTCCAATTCATTTCTGCACTGGTATTCTTTTCAATTTCAGGTTTGTTGCTTGGACCTTTTAACTGTAATACATGAATGCATATAAACCCTAGGGTAGAAGATTGTTTTGGGGATTCTGAATCTGTAGAAATGTTACCCATATGATGGTGATGAAATAAAATCTTGCATAGTTTGTAATGTTTTTCACTCTAAGCCACATCTGTTAATAACTCTTTTGTAAATTTTGAAAATAAAATAAAATTAGGGTTTTGTGGCACAAATTCGATTTTCTGAACCAATGCATGATTCATTTCATCTAATTGTCAAACAAGGGTCGTAAATGTTTTGTTTAGGGTTAGAACACATTGGTACTGAACATAGTTTTGGAAAAGGTTGCGTTTTGCCAATTTCTGGGCAACTCGCAACTGCGAGTGAATCAACTCGCATCTGCGAGTATCATCATAACTCGCAACTGCGAGTGCATCTGCTCGCAACTGCGAGTTGCAGCAGAACCTGCTGCATGTTTATGTGGTTTTCAACTGTTAAGCCTGCATTTGATTTATATTGTTCCATACTGGTTTTTAATTGTATATTCTATTTTTGTATGGCATTTTTCTGGTTGTTTTGCAGGTATGGCACCAAAAAGAGTTAACATGGGTAAACGTAAGCAAGGCGAAACATCCGCAACCCAACCCCCACAAAGTAACCAGTCCTTTGATAGGGAGAGATTTTGGTCTAGGTACCACCAGAATAGGTACAATGCATTGCTCAAACAGTCCTTGTGGACTGAGAGGGTATTTCAAATCAAACCGGATGGACCATATGGCCAATTTCACAAACTTTTCCTTGAGCAAGGGTGGACCATACTTCTAAACCCAATAACCAAAATCAACCTAGAATTGGTGCGAGAATTCTATGCCAATGCCCTTCCAGAGAATCCCCAAACCGACCCATTCACTTTTGAAACCTTTGTGAGAGGTCGGAAACTCAAGTTTGATCGTGATGTCATAAACACATTCCTAGGAAATCCTTTCGAACTGGATGTTGAGGCTGAGGATGGGATTGATGACTTCCATAAAAAGCAGAACTTAGGTCACTTTCTCCTTGATGAGCACCACGATGAGATAAAAAAATTCATAATGTTAGAGGGGGAAAGCTATGACCAAAGTGATGCGGGGAGAGAGCATATTGCCCAATATAAACTCATGAAACCACTGGCCAAACTTATCTTTCGGTTCATCCTCCACAATGTCAAACCTAATAGCCATATGGCTGATTGTACTATTGATGTGTGTCCCCTAATTTATTACATACTCAAGGGCATTAAGGTGGACATTGCCCGAACTATTGCTTGGGAACTAAAGTTGGTTGTGCTTCAAGGCCATGGTGAGCCAAAAACCCGCCTCTCCTTTCCTGGTTTAATCATGGATCTGATCAAAGACACCCACATGCGGATGCCCTCTGATTTTCATGAAGAGATCAAAAACCCCATCAATGATACTTTCATCACCCGTTACATCATGGGTGAATCTAAGAAGGATAAGGGTAAGGGTAAGCAAGCTTCATCTTTTAGGGCACCTCCCTCACACTCCGAGCAACCCACAACTAATTTTGACTTTGCTAGCTACGCTCAGTGGCAACATCAGAGCAACATGCACACTTGGAAAATGCTGGAAGCTTCCAACCGTGCAAATATGTACTTCCAGCAGTCACAGTATCTGATGCAGCAGCAATCTGGGTACCCTCAGGAGATTATGGATCAGTTTATGACCCCTCCCGCTTTTCAGAGTTACGTGAATTGGCCTGAGGGCATGCCAGGTCCCTATGGAGGGGGCAGTTTCTTTGCAGGTCAGGAGGATGCAAACATGGAGGAGGATGTTGGTGATGATGATGATCGAGATCATCCGGATAGAGTTCCGAGTGCTACATCAACTCATGATGGCTCAGATGATGATATGCAGTCTTGAGGAGGTAGAAAAGATTTGAAAGCCCGTCCTTTTGGAGTGATATTTTATCAAGCTTTCAATCAGTTCTTGCTGTCTTCCTTATTTTTATTTTGCTTTCTCTTTTGCTACTTTGACAGTATTTTGTTTTGGTTATTTCATTTTAGCACATGGACTCATATTTTATTTTATGTTATCAGTACTTTGTTTAAGTATTTTGGATATTGTTGTATGGTGACATTTGTTTTTAATTAATATTGTGATGTTCGTATTTTAATTAGTATCGTTTAATTAATATTTTAGTTATGTGTTAGCACTTTTGGTTTAAATTAGTACTTCATTTTATTGTGGAAGTTTCTTTTGTATCACTCTTGCTTAATTTCAAATCTCAGATGATTGATAATGATTCATAGTTGTGATTAAAGCGCAAAGCCAAGGTACAAGTTTCCAGTTTTTCTAGGTTTTTACTCGAATATGGAATGAGTACTTTGTGCAAATTTCATTTCATTTAGTTCTTCGCAATAATATATTTGTTTGTGAACCACTTAGTTCTAGCCTAAAAGTGAGGAAACCTCAAGTGTTTGTACATATGCAAAGAGACCAGTATTCATTGTTTAACTCGATTGTGTTATTTTAAATCCAATAATTGTTTTAAATTGTGTTAAGGCATGGAAGTGATCAAGGCACATTTTTGTTAATGAGAGAAACATACTTGACCACAAATAGCCTACCTTGTGCGAAGAGCGAGTACTTGCTAACCCACTTGAGCCAAATAAATCGGAGTCATCAATTATGAACTGTCAACTCATAAGCACAATGCTTGATGAAGTTGCCTTTAAATTTTTCAAAATTCAGTTCATTTTTGACGCACTTTAGGACTCTGATATGTTTTTAATTGTTGAACCCTAAAATTTCATTGTTTATTTGCCTTAGAGTAGAGGAACATTCAAATAGGGTATTTTGATTCAAGTTGGGGAGAGAAGGTAGATGTAAATCTTTTGTCAAGTACAATGGTGTAATTCATACTTTGATCAAGACAACATGGTGTTGTAAATACAAAAAGAAAAAGAAAAGAAAACAATGTGTACATGAAAAGAAAAAGAAAGAAAAATCCAAAAATAGAATAAGTTGTCAAGATCAAAGTGCTTCATGTGTAAACACCAAGGGTTTGTAATGACTGGTAGGAAAGATTGTGGAATTTAATGGTTGATACAAAGAATGTTCCTCTTTGATAGGCTTTTTGATTTCAATTGCCCCACATATGACATTTTTTTTGTAGCCAAGCCAAGTTATAACCCTCAAAGACCTTTTGATCCATGTTTTTATGCCTTTTGAAATGATATTTGGATGGACACATAACTTGATTGGAATGTTAACTTGATTTCCGGATGTGTGTTCATAACCCTCATTTATATGTTTTCAATTGTTTATCTACTTTCAAAGAAGTGTGTTAGGTGTGATTCGTAAATAAATGTATTATTGTCTTGAAATATTTGACATGAACTTTGTACTTAGGACTCATCCCATGTTGGTAGTAGAATTTTAGATTAGTTGGAAACTTAGACTTGCCCGCGCATTCACTTTTAAATCATTCGTCTGAAAAAGTTTTCAAAGCCTTTTGTACTTGTGTCTTGTCATTTACTTGTTTGATTTTCAATCTTTTGTTTGAGGACAAACAAAGAGTTAAGTTGGGGAGAGTTTGATAAATGCCAAGAAGTGTTAATTTCATGTTGTATTTTATGCACTTTTTGTTACTTGTTTTGCAAGCTATTGAAGGAAAAGCCGAGAAATAAGTGTGAAATGCCTTATTACGCTTTATATATCTTACTCTATCCTTTTATGCAGGAATTTACCCCAAGACACTGATCAAAGACCAAAAATCATGAAAAAGTGCAATTGGGCAGAAGCTGATCCAGGAGGCAGTGTGTGCTCGCACTAAACTCGCAATTGCGAGTAGCAGTTGCGAGTAACTCGCAGTTGCGAGTTCCTTAGCTCGCAGTTGCTAGTTAGGGCGGTTTGACCTCCTCATTTATGACGTGGCAGCAGCTCATTGGTCCAGAGAAGCAACTCGCAATCGCGAGTGATGTAGCTCGCAGCTGCGAGTTCAGGCAGAACAGAAGTCTTTAAATAGCCCACTTGCTATTCCTTGTATTATTATCTTAGGAAATTTCTTAGATATTAGTTTTCTCTTAGTTCTTCATAGCTTTTGCATATTTTAGGGAGAGAAATAGGGTAGATCATATAGAGTGAGAGTGATTTTGGAAGTTGGATTCTTGATCCTTTGTTGAGACATCACAAGGGTAATGAATCTTTCCTTTTCAATCCATCCTTGCAAGGCTTCCATGATGATGTGTAGCTAAATACCCTTTGTTGGGATGAGAGGTACTTGATCCTTGCTAACATGTAATCTTTTGATCTTGCAATATATGGTTCTAGCAATTTATATTCAATATTGTTGTTGTTCTTGTTGTTAATGCTTTCAATGAGATTCAAGATGATTTGGACACGAACTCTTGAATCTAGAGCCAGAGTAGCAATCTATCTTAGGTTAACTTAATTGACATCTTTATTAATCTTTGATAATCACTTTTAATCAAGAGTTTAATGCTTTCAGACACTTAATCAGGATGGACACGGTCGATTAAGTTATCCGATCGTCTTTGTGATCGTTTAAGAGATTTGGACACGAATGTTTAAACGATACCTTAGAGATAATGATATCGCTTTGGACACGAAGGATCTTGTAGAAATGATTGTGGTAATGTTGTTTATAAAGCTAGAATTCGTATGGATCATTAGGTTATGTGTGACGCTTGGTTAAGGAACTCTACTCCTAACAAGTTTCAATCCTTATTTAACTCAACTTTTACTTTTTGCAATTTAGTTTAGCTAGTTACAATTCAAACAAACAAGTACTCTTAATACTTGGAATGATAATTGATGTTGAAATGTCCTTGATAGCGCACTATTCCCTGTGGAGACGATACACAAATACTTATCTTGTTTGATGCAAAACTACTTCATCAGTACCCATCCGCACCAAAATCAAATTGACGGGTTTTTCCCGCTTTGATTCTGTTTGGGTTTTCCCCGATTTCAAAATACGGATACGGGATGAGTAACAGGAATATAGGTATACCCACCCCGAACCCATAGACAAACTCGTCCTGAATGTAGAAAATCATTTTATTGCCCCCTTTTATATAAAAAGAAACACAAACTCAAAGCATAAATCATTTCAGTCACACAATCAGAGTCTCAGTCTATCAGATGACACTCATTTCTCAGAGTTCTCTCTATTCTCCATCACCATAGTCATGATCAATCGTCGTCATTTATTTGCAGGATAATGCATTGCTACATTGCGTTTGAGGTAGAAAAATAGTTATATTTTATTAAAAAAATTATCCATTGCTGTGATGGGACGGGAATACCCTAGCCCGTCGGAGACGTGGATGAGATTCAATTTCTTATCCCCGTTGGGTATGGGTAGTGTAGCGGGTATGTATATGGTAGTAGGGAATGGGGATGGGGAAGGTAAAACTTGTCCCCACCCGCCCCCATTGCCATTGCCATACTAATTATAATATGATATAAGAATCTCACATGATATATACTTATTTATTATTTATAAATTCATATAAAATAAAAAAAATGCTAAAAACATTACAAATATTTTTCAATGATATATAAAAATCACGGGGCTTATTTTTTTTTTGAAGAAAAATCACAGGGCTTATTAACGTCCCCGTTATCATTATTGTGATTTTATTATTTATAATATTTTCACATATTTTTAGTCTACCACTTTTTAATATTTAATAACAACTATTTCAATGTTTTTATTATTATCTTCATCTTTATCATTAAATTTTTTCTTATTTCTCAATGTAAATAATATCGTAAACGCGTTTTGAGGCATAAATCGCAATTTAAGGATCAACCTGTGCGGAGCACGGGCCCCGTGCTTAGCACGGGTCTGTTGCTAGTTTTCTTATGAAAAGCGACACTAATGATATTGATATGTCAAATATGAGTTAGAGAATCCATCTAACTAATGCAACAATCTTTTAGATGAAAATGTGATGTCAAAGACTCACTTGTATGGTTTTACTAATATGGTGATCCACGATAGTGTTTTATTGCCCAAGAATCCTAAAGGTGATATATTAGAGTCTCGTTTGGACTTGGCAGAGGATTCCATGGTTCTAGGTCAAATGCAATGGAAAGATAGATTGTGTAATTCTCTCTAGGAGTCATTACCAAGAAACAATTGAATAAAAGATATGAAATAGTACATAGGTGAAGCTTATTTATAGTGATGTGGAGTAACTAACTCCCTAACTAACTTGCTTGCTCTCCAAGCTATCTAGATAACTTGCTCTCCAAGTTATCTTCTCACAATACTCTAATAGTCCCCCTCAAACTCAAAATGGGGAAATTCACCAATTCAAGTTTGAAATACAAGGAAAGTACGATGATTATTCAAACTGAAGAAACTAAGTAAGATGGGGGTAAAACTAGTAAATGACAAAAAATGAAAAGAAAACATAGATGGCCCAAATTGTAGCCCAACAAAGCTGATGATGCCCAGGCCTCACATGAGGAATCCAGAATCTTGTGAACAAAACAACTTCTGAACCAACAAAACAGCTTCTGAACCAAAGCACAACTGAATGATGCCCAACTTCTGAACCAACAAAACAACTTCTGAACTAACAAAACAGCTTCTGAACCAAAGCATAACTGAACCAAAGCAGCTTCTGATTCTGAACATCCTTCGCCAAAATCTGCAAGCATACTTCTGATTCTGAAAAGAAACGATTTTGCAATCATGACGATCCAAACACGAAAAACAGCCAGAAACATGATCTTGCATCCAAAAACGGAACCGTAACTGCTTCTCCAAAAAGCACTTTATCAAACGCGATTGTTGAACAAGAGACACAATCGTTCAAAGTTGCTTTACCAAAACGTACTGCTTCTGAAATTCTTCTTATGCATACACTGATTGCAAGAAAGAGATATGTGGTTTACAAACAGATTGTGAAGAGAAAGTTTCACCGGAATCAAATTGTGCCTCCCTCGATCCCAAGGTATCCACCATAAACGGAATTGAAGTTGTCGGAGAACTGTGAAAATGGAGAACATCAAACACGAACTAATTCTTCCACCGAGATCGAAATTGACGATTTGTTCGTCATGTAGATCGAAGCACTGGAAATTGTTCTTGACGGTGATTACAGCGTGGTCCTGTTTTCCGACGAAGACAGAAGCGTCGTAAACAGGTCCAGAGCATGAGACAACGGTGTGGATGATGAGATGCTTCGAATTCTTGATTGCGGCTTCAGAAACTGTGAACTCAGATTCACGATTGTTTGAATTCGTTGATTTGGCAGAAACGGTCAACTCCGAATCAAGAACCGGTGTTTTCTAGTTTTCTTTCGACGCGTCAAAAGCAGAGTTGCGATCGCTGCAACGTGAATCACCGAGAAAACAAGGAACGTCACCGATCTTGATGGTGAATCCATCAGTTTCTGGTGCGATCCATGGTGAAGAAACATGAGTGAAAACGGAACCGCCAAAGCTACCGAAAACAACTGAAACTTGCGAAGCGGAAAAACACGAGGTTACTGATGCGGAAGCTTCAAGATCTTCTTCTTCATCACCATCAGAATCATCTTCTTCATCAGAAACTGGATCAAAATCGCTATCTCCATAGCGCTCTGATACCATGTTATGAATCAGAGGATTCCATGGTTCTAGGTCAAATGCAATGGAAAGATAGATTGTGTAATTCTCTCTAGGAGTCATTACCAAGACATAATTGAATAAAAGATATGAAATAGTACATAGGTGAAGCTTATTTATAGTGATGTGGAGTAACTAACTCCCTAACTAACTTGCTTGCTCTCCAAGCTATCTAGATAATTTGCTCTCCAAGTTATCTTCTCACTATACTCTAATAGTTTGATCAAAGATGTAGAAAATCTCACACCCAAAAAAAATGTTCAAGTACTCCCTCCGTCCCAGAATATCTGACCCATTTAAAGTGTCCCAAAATAACTGAGTCATTTCAATTTTCAATACAACTTTCATCATTCCCAATACAATATAACTATAATTAATACTACTTTCATCATTCTCAATTCAATATATTTCACTTTCCCCTTTATTTGTACATTTTTCTTAATCTGTGTGAAAAACCAAACTGGCTCAGATATTCCGGGACGGAGGGAGTAATATTTTACTATTTGAACTATACTTTCAGAATACATTTGTTACACTACACATGGTGTTGAAAATACTTCTTATAAAAAACCTATTTTATTTCTAAATAAACTTCAGAAATGACTTCTGAGGTGAGAAAATAAACTCTCGATATATTTGGAAATTGGTTTTGATTTTGGTTTAACGTATAAGGGTTAAATATGTTTTTGGTTCTTATAAGTATACCAACTTTTTCGTTTTAATCTCTTTAAAAAATTTCTTTGATTTTTAGTCCCTCAAAAGTTTTCAATCTTTACTTTTGGTCCCTCCTTTCAAGTAAATTTGCATGTAGAATTCATATTTTTTAATAAAATTTTGCATAAAAGTTTATAATATTATAAGAAACTAACCCAAAAACAATCAAATTTTTTAACAAAAGATGAATTAAATTTTAATTTTTATATATTTGGTAGTTAAAAATTCATATTTTATTAAAAAAAAACTTAATTTTTTGGGAGGGATTTTTATAATATTCTACAAATGTTTGCACAATTTCATTAAAAAATACAAAAGATATACATGAGTTGACTTAAAAATAGGTACAAAAAATGGTGATAGAAATTTTTTATAAGAATTAAAAGTTGAAAAAAAAATTAGAATGATTAAAACGAAAAGTTAATGCATTTATAAGAACTAACAACATATTTAACCCAAATACAAATGCAAAATGCTATACAGTATGTGGTATTCCAGACTTTTAGATAGATTGGCTGGGGATTGTGATATTTATCAACTCAATAAGACTATTTCAGAACGTAAAAGATAAGATCTACTTTTTTAAGGCTCGAAGGGACATATAAAATGGTAGCAGTAATAAAACAGTGGCTCCATCCAGCAGACCTTAAATCTAACTTAATTTCATTAAATATTATTCATGCAACAAAGACAAAATTTCCAAAAGTACAAGATGGCTAAGTAGAAAAATTCCAAAGTTCATGTAGCTCCTCAGTTTCCAAAAGTAGTGGTTATAATTTATAAACAAATTACTAGTCAATTGCAGTGAATTAAAGCCATCACTGTGTTATGATAAGAGGAAACAGCTGGGAAATGTGATTAACTAATAAAGTGCATAAAAACAAAGAAAATAATAGAATTAAGATTCATTCATTGGCAATGTTGTAGATTGCAAGAAATCTCCCAAACTTTTTGTCCTTATTGATGTATGACACAATGTCTTTCAATGTTGTGTCCTAATTTCATTTCATTAGTTTTGTTTCCCTGTTGAGGGCATTTGAATGCACAGTTTTTGTTAGGTACATTAGTCAAATTAATCTTTTTGTTAGGTACATTAGTCAAATTAATCTCAATAAGAAAGTGTTTAAGTTGACTAAGTAAAAATAAGTGTTGAATATGTTACATAATCATAATTTGGCTTGAATGAGACATATATTTGGTCGATGGGAATGAATGAGACAGGGGGAGGAAGAGGGAGCCGAACCTGAAATATGTTTTGAATTTTCTTCATAGTAGTCAAGCACATGTCCTCCTCTTTCACAATCCACAAAACATTACCAAATACTCATTTGACTAAATAAAATAAAATATAAACCCCAATCACCAATTTTGTTGCTTTTCTAACTCAACTTTTTTTTTCTTTTTATTTATAACATATACTTTATAAAAATGCATACTAGTAGTATTTAATTAATACGCACTGATATTTTTTACACTTTTAATCGTCATATAATCTTTGAATCATTTAAAATCTTTCATTTCACTTAAAAAATATATTTAATTTCATTATACCAATTAACCTAGGTTTGTGATATTTTATTATATTTCTTATGTTGGTGATTATCGTTCCTTTGGCCTTTGTGGGTCCATTGAGACCTCATACAAGTTCTTCATCCTTTTTTGATTTAATAACATTGTTTATTACCGATTGGTGATACTGATAGATTCACCTACAGTGTAAAAGAATTGAACCTAGTCAACCTTTAACATTTGACTTGTACAACTAAAGCTTTTTCAAGCTCATTTTTATATAACATAGTACCAATTTTACAGGGTTGAGTGGAAACATCTGGAACTCTAAGAGCATGATTATCGGTGGTTTTTCTACCACTCCTACACCAAAACCAAGGAACAATGTCAGAGTATCATTGATAATTTGCTTTGAAGCCAGTTCCAATTTTTGCTACCGTTCCTCTGCATTACCACGGTTGCTTATGCTTTTTGTTCATTAAAAAATAAATTAAAAGGAGTATTTACAAAGCAACCAAAGACTATTTTGATATATTGTGGGGTTTAGTGGGACCCATTTTAGAGTTTTAGAGGAGTGGTATGAATATTTAGAAAATGTAGTTGAGTGGTTTAAATAATTGGAAAGTGTGAAGTAATATAATATATTATGTGAGTCCCATTTATACCACCCATTTGGGTGGCATGGATGTGGTTGCTCTAAGTTGATATTAGAGTCACATTTTACGTCATTCGGGCTATGATTGAGATGTCATATTTTTAACATAAATAAGATGTTAAGAGTCTCACGTTGAATGACATAACATAAATATGTTTTTATAAATGGTAGACTAATCTCACCTTACAAATTGAATTTATAGAGTTGAGTTAGACTAAATTCAAATTATAAAATAAACAAGCAATCTGCATTTATGAATGACTATATAGTTAAGGAACTTTTTCGAACTAGGTCGAAACCCATTTCTTGGACCTAAAGTCCACCAACGAAGCTATGTCTCTAAAAGATGTCCAAAGGCATCTACAACTCATATGCGCTATCAAAGAGTCGCGATGCACGAAATAAGGCGCTCATAGCCAATATGATCCCTCCAACAAATCAAGCGGTCGTCTGACCTTCACACCAATATGGCTTGCTAAGCGAATTGATATTTTTCCACAGGTGGTTTCTTCCAGCTCGGCTCTAAGTCTATAAACCTCCTTAATATTCTCTTAGAGAGAGGACTTGTTGGGTAAGCTAAATTGTCTAGTTTCACTTTCCAAACTCTTTGACTTGCTCGCTCCAGGTTCGTTGTGGGTTTGATGAGTCAATGTACGTATGTTTGCATGGCTTATTTGATGTTTTGCTACCTAGCATATCTTGTTCATTAAAACCTATCAAAATAAGGAAAATTAAGTCATAATATTGATTCTCATACTTGAAATCTAACCATTAAATATTTACAGTAAATTGTAAAATTTCTAATGGATTGGTTCCAAAATAAGTCAATAGGTGAAATCAAGTAGATTCGCCACTTACCAACTTTTCCAACCTAATTTTTTTTTTTTGTCTTCAAACAAAAGTCGACCAAAAAATGGTTTCAAAACAAGTTCAAACATCTATAGTGCAAGCTTTCAAGGTTTGTGACCAATAAAAAAAACTCTGAATCAATCATTTCAAGTTTCCATGATTCATGAAACAGGTGCACAATTAAATCCCATGAGTATCAATAAATCTAAGCATGAATGTGAATTAATTGCTTATTCACACTAATATTTTTAGTTTCCATACCAGTATTCATTTAACCAGAACCACAATCCTCACAATCATATGCACTCAACTAGATGGTGTTTCTCTCAATTGCATATACAACAAGCCAATTTTGAAATACATCTAAACAACATCACAAAACATGCAATTAATCATGGACCATTAAAACATTTAATGTGGTGAAATGTGGCCAGACCACAAAAAAATATTTGTTTTTCTTTAAATTAAAAAAAGCTTTAAGAATTAGAGAACATTTATTTGCTATGTACAACTATTTACACCTATATTTTCTCTTTTTTCACCATTCAACTTCTTTGGTGATTCTTTTGCTATGAAGAAATGATATCTGAAGTCCCGTGAGCTTAGCTAAGCTGGTAGCGACAATGCATAATTAATATATGAAAGGTTCGGTGTAACGCCCCGGATTTTGATCCAAGACATTACGCCTAATTCATTTTCATTTTTCTAAAAACACTACTATTTTTTTTTTACTTCATCAATAATAAGTTCTTAGCTAAACCTATACAAAATTCTTAAAATAAATATCCTTCAAAAATATCTTCCAAAGTTACAATTTAATCAAAAACCCAATTTTTATCCCCGCGTACGCTTTCATCACACATCAAACTTCATATATCATCTTTGGTACCTACAACATTATATTAATGTAAGGGTCAATTTCCTTATCCAAATTGGTTCATACTCAAAGCACAAGAAACAATGTCATAAAATAGATAATATCAAAACTTATCAATCAAAAAGAATTTAGAAAAATACATTCAAGTCTTTAAGGTAAGGTACATACACATTTCTTTTGTATATATAACAGTTTAATCACTTATCAACACACATATGTATAATAGACCCAATGCAATGCAATGATGTGCAAAATGCATGCTCTTATAACTATATGATCCGGATATAATTCCCGCCACTAAGGCATCCACACAGAATATAATTGCAATTCCCGCCACACAGGCATCCACACAGAATATAATTGCAATTCCCGCCACACAGGCACCACACAGATGCATATGACATGCATGATAATGATAATGAAAACTCAATCCCGCCACTTAGGCACCACTAAGAAATGCAACCTAAATCCCGCCACTTAGGCACCACTAAGAAATATGATATTAGCCCGCCACTAAGGCAATTACAAGTATTAGTGCATCATCAAGTACACAAACCAAAAGTCAATCGTTTCACAAACTCACATTTTCATCTTTTTCTTCTTTAATTCATAAAAAAAATGTATCACTTCTTTTCCAACACCACAAAACATATACAGCATAATAATATTAAACATATCAATTCACACCACATTATCATACACAACTTTCATATAAAACACAATTAAGAATAAGCACTCATAATTAAAAATAATCACATTTAGTAAAGATTAATTTTTACCGTAAAATACATTTTAATTATTTTTCTTTTTAAATGACAAGAATTGCTACCACTATTCAATAACACAGCCCTAGCACTTAGTATGGACGTATGGGGAAAAAGCCCTTACCTTATCGCTTTATTCCTTACTGAGGCTTCTAGTTGCACACATCCTAACGAGGCTTCTAGTTCAACGAAAGAGCTTGCAAGAGAGTAAAGACTCGAAACTTCAAAAAGGAGACCTAGTATTAGGGTCTAGTATTAGGATCAAAGTGGAGACAAGAGGAACAAGAGAGAAAAAAAATAATGAGAAGGTCTTACCTTGGATTTACACGCAAATTGAAGGAGAATAAAACTTGTGAATTTATTTTCAATGAGCAAGTGAGTCATTGAGGGAATATTAAAGGAGACTGAAGTTAGAGAGATAGATGTTATATACATATATAAGTGAGGGGCAGCGCCAACATGAAGTGAAGAAATGCGAGTATATCTCAAACAAGTGTTTTCTCCAAAAGGGTATAAAATTAAAATGAAAGAATTTGAGGGAGAGAATATGGCGTATTATACTGTTATATATGTGTTTAGAGACATAGGATGGAAAGTTGGGAGATAGTGGTGTGTGTACTGTTTTTACGTGTGAATGTATCAGGGGAAGTTGTGAAGGATTGATCGGCATCAATTGAATTTGGAACTAGTGAAAAGGTCATTACGAGGGAGAGAAAAGGTCACTATGCTGCTAGCTAATATTGAAATTAATATGGACATGGTTACAAGAATAGAAGAATGGAGTTAAACGAAGTGTGAATTTTCGATATAAATTAGAACCCAACATATATATTATATAATATAAGCTTCGATAAGAGAGGGAGAAAAATCAGTAGGAGTATGTGTTGATCATGTGCAGATAAAAGTGCAAGACATGTGCCAAATAACCGTTATTGTTGAGGAGAAAATTAAGGAAGGACATGACACACATATGTGCGTGGTGGTTATTGCTACTATCAAGCAAGACATGGCTAATAGGCTAATTAACAAGAGTAAACATGACTAATGAGGGAGACGTGTCTTTGACTCAGCAAACAAAAGGGAAGCATATGGTCAAATTACTTGAATGAGTTGAGTAAAGATAGGAAACAATTTAGCACAACAATAACCCACGTGATAATAGAATGAGATCAAGTCCAAACATATAGAGCATTGCTACTAGTGCATATAAATAATCTGGCAACCACAATCTCTAATAGCTACTGAACTCACGGCAAGTAGACAATACACTACTAATAATTGTTTAAAATAAATTAGACTAGGGTTTCTACTTAATTAATCAAAGGCTCATAGGTTGTATTGTACAAGTAAAATAAATAGGCTTTAGGTTATAAGACTTTTTCTTAAGTTCTTTACACATATAATAAGTTGTAGAATAAATTATAAATCAAGAAAAATATTACGACTGACATATATATAATGTATAAAAATATCGGGATGTTACATTCGGGGTTCGAACCTCGGACACCACAAAAAAAAAAATGATATCTGAACAACCATTTTAGAGCAAATATGTTGTACTTACCACATTTTCTTTTCTTTTTATCACGTATACATCAATAAAGAAAAGAAAATATGTCAAACTAACTTTCAATTTTTTTCCATTTAAAAAATGAAATAAATGAATATTTGATTAATCTAATTTTTTTCCCCTTTTGTAAAAAAAATGTAGTTTTTTTTTTCTTTTCTTTCTCAGATTGGGCCATAACCCATAAGGCCCATAATAATTAGTCTTCTCTTTTCTTCTGTATGAACTTAACCTAGTCTTCTTCTTCTTCTTCTTCTTCCACTGTGATTCTTCTGTAAGAAACAGAGAGAGAGAGAGAGAAAAGAGAAGAATGGCAATGGTGAAGTCTCCACAAAAGCATGTCAATCTCTTTTACTCCCTTGATTGTGAAGAACTTGCAAATAAAGTTGCTTCTCACTCACAAACTAACATCACTCTTCAGAATATCAAATGGAGGTACCTCAATTTCTTCTCTTGCCCTTGTGGAAAAGATTATATTTTTATACATGTTTGGTTGAATTAAGCATGTTGTTATTATTATTGACCTAGTTGACTTGTTATTATTAGAGATGGTCTATGTTTTCATAAACTTGAATGTCTCCGTCCAAGTATATCATCTTGTTGTATTCCACAAGCTGTAACATAAATATAGCTCAATTAAGTACACTTTTCTTACTGGTTTTATGGTGCATAGTGAGACATATGGTAGAACTTATTTGATCCATTAGTACCAAACATGGCACAGTACAATACTATTTACTTGTACACTATAGAATTGATACCAAACAGTTAAAGAATAAAAAATGCTCATTCTAATGCAAAATTTTTCTATTTTGTTTTCTAAAATAGTTCTTCAAGGGACCTTATATATTGGTTGTGATAAAGTAGTGAGCGATTCATTTTAGAGATGTGTTTTTTAAATGATGCCAAGTCTTTAGTGATGACACTCTTTATGGAACTAGAGAGATCAGAGATGAGAACATGTAATTTGCAACATGCAATATAAAGGTTGATTTCAATAGATTCAAACTAAATCACGAGGCATTCATAAAATAGGAAGAAATGAGCTTAAATTCAGTAGTGTAGGAGCTGATGAACACATTAATGATGATAATGATGCAATGTATGTCAGTGGTGAACACTGCTTTAAATAATCATAGGATTTGCAAGGTGAGAGCCTGCCTACAATCAGTGTTGTCAATGATGGATGACAGAATATCGAGGAAGGCCTAGAATCTTCCATATAAACACGCCATTGCAGCCTATGGAGCTGGCAAATTGCCGGTGACGGTTGTAAAAAAATCCGCCATGCCATTCTTCCATGGCGGTGCCATGGTAGCCATTTAAAAATACTGCCTACACCATCTTCATCTGGTTGTTTGTTTAATTTTGATGTTTTCCATGACATCTGTCCGAATTGTATTCTCATGATTTTTAGTTATGTTAATTACTTAAGTAGCAATCTTAGTTATCTTGGTCATACCAATTTCTTAAGTTATGTCATTTTTTTCATATCCTCCACAGTTTGGGGATCTTTACTTCTCAAATGAAATTCCATCTGTACGTATAACATTACAAACAAACAAACTGAATGATAAATGTAGTTTTTTTGTTTTTGACCAAATTGATAACGGCCTTTTTTATGCTTATCCAGGTCTTTTGCCGATGGGTTTCCAAATATATTTATAAATAACGCAGAAGAGCTCAGAGGTCAACACGTTGCCTTTTTGGCATCATTCAGCTCTCCAGCTCAAGTGTTTGAACAACTTTCTGTCATATATGCACTCCCTCGTCTATTTGTTGCTTCTTTCACATTGGTTTTGCCTTTCTTCCCAACTGGATCATTTGAGCGAATGGAAGAAGAAGGGGATGTAGCAACTGCCTTCACCCTTGCACGGATGTTGTCAAATATTCCAATTTCAAGAGGTGGCCCAACTAGTTTAGTCATATATGACATTCATGCCCTGCAGGTTTGTGTTTTAATGCATTCAAAGGAAGTTCTATTAATTGTATTCTATGCTTCACTTGTATAATATAATTTCCTCATGAATTGCTATTGAATATATTAGTATTGCTCTCATTTAATTTGACTTGCACATCATACATAGGCTAAGTAGCAACATGATAAAACTTGTGAAATTTTCTCGATAACATTCTCTCTTAAACTTTTAAGAGATCTTTGCTTCTTTGTAGAAACTTATTGAGTTTTAGGGGTATGGTTAAGCTATGTACTTGATATTTTAACAGTGTACAATGTACTATAGTTTTTATTAGTGCTAATGATTTGAAATTATGCAGGAGAGGTTTTATTTCGGAGACGAGGTTTTGCCATTGTTTGAGACTGGTATTCCTCTCCTAAAGCAACGTCTGCTACAACTTCCTGATGCTGATAATGTGAGTATTTTGCATCGTTTCAGTCACCTTTCTTAAAATTTAAAACAATGTACTTTTTGGGTGGTTTCTCGGGGTCGTTGGGGGAGGATGGGTGGAGTTGGAATTTGGAAGAGGGGGAGTTTTCACGGTCAAGTCTAGCTATTTGAAACTTGAACGGTTATTAGTGTTGGAAGAAGAGAGAAGTGGTTTGGCAAAGTGAGTCTTTGAGAGTATTTGAAAAAATCCGTCTCCGGATTCAGGCTAATTTGGTTAATTTGGAATGCTAGAAACCATTGAGTTTTCAGAAATGTGGTGAAAGAGGTGGATGAGATAGTAGAGGATATCAAGGTGTTGTCGTGGCGATGGAGTATGAGTAGACTTAATATTCCACCTTGCCTGTACTACGACTGGTGTTGGAATCCAAGGGAGTGCCTATAGGGTGTCATTGGCTAGCAAGAGGAAGGTTGTGGGGGGTGGGGGCTGTGCGTACTATTGCTGTAGCTTCTGGGCGTTTTTCTCTACTGGTTTTTGCTGCTGTTGGTGTGGCTTCTGTTTTGGTTCGGCTGGTGTTAGCAGAAGAACATGTTTTATTTTTGTGCCAGCGGATTGCTTTAGGAACCTTGGAATCTTTTATGGGCGTTTCATTTACTTGTTGGGATTTTTATTGTCTGCCTACCTCTTGGTTTTTATCTAGGTGTGTTTTACCAAAATATACCCCTCTGTTAATCCTGTTCAGCGCTGGTAGTGAGGCAAGGGTATGCATGATTGGGTTTGTGCTTAGGGAGCAGATTGTTAGGTGGCTTCCCTGTAGCAGTCATTTCTTATGTATACTACAGCCTCACTATTTGTTTTTGCTGAGTTGCTGTTAATTCTGGTAGACTGTCCGGTTTTTTATTTGTGATGGTTTTGGGTTTTGGGGTCTTGCCTTGTTTTTTTTTTTTTTTTTTTTTCCATCCGCTAGTTTTATTGTGTGGCTTGCACAAACTCGTCGAGAATAATATTTGTTGCTTCAAAAAAAAAAAAGTACTTTCAATATCTCATTGCAAATTTTACTTACCTGCAGCCTTAATTTATTATTTTTATGATCAGGTAGTCATTGCATTTCCAGATGATGGTGCATGGAAGCGATTCCACAAGTTGTTCGACAATTATTCAGTGGTCGGTCTCCCATAAGGATCTATGTATTTAATTTGTATTTAATTTGTTTATAGTTGTCTAATTTTTGGGAGTGGCAGGTTGTATGCACAAAGGTACGTGAAGGTGACAAGAGGATAGTTCGGCTCAAGGAAGGTCATGTCTCTGGTCATCATGTTGTGATTGTTGATGATTTAGTCCAATCTGGGGGCACCCTAATTGAGTGTCAGGTAAACTATTAATTTCTTATTCGTAAAAGATGTATACTTGTTCAAATTTTTGTGTCTTTGAAGATTATCACAGTTGTGTGTGCCAACCGAAAATAAGCAGCACTTGAGACTCGTTTGAGATTTTTTTTTTACCATTTTTAATTACGACTTGGAAACAGCCTCTTGTGTAAAGAAACAGGGTAAGGCTGCATACAATGACCATATGGTGGGACCCCTTCCCGAACCCTATGTATGCAGGAGCTTTAGTGCACGCTTTAGTGCACCGGGCTGCCCGTTTTCATTTTTAATTACAAATTTTTTGCATTGCTTTCATTTTTTTCTCTTCAAATATTTGTACAAGAAACATTGGAAATAATGAATTTTGTTTCACTGATAACGGTACAAATTTTTAAAATCGTAAATAGAATGAAAATAAAATGGTAATTGATTAATTAAAAGTGCAAGTGAAAATGAAAATAGAGCATATTCTCAAACTAAACAGACCCTTAATCTCTATATGCACATCAGCTTATGCCTATTTTCAATGCATATGTCTGCATCTAAATACAAGTTAACATTTCTCTCTTTTTTCCCTCAGAAAGTTTTGGCAGCCAATGGTGCAGCAAAAGTGAGTGCCTATGTCACACATGGCGTGTTCCCTAACCAATCATGGTTGCGATTCACTCACAAAGATGGTTAGTCCTAGCTTAATCTCATCAACTTCTACATTGCTATATTTTCATATATTTGAATGTTATTGTGATTTTATCTTGTAACTTGCAGAAGCCTCAGAGAAGGCATTTGCCTACTTTTGGATCACAGATTCTTGCCCAGTTACAGTCAAAGCTCTGGCGAATCAAGCTCCTTTTGAAGTATTGAGTCTAGCAGGGTCAATTGCTAATGCCCTTCAAATTTGAAAGCAAAAATTGAGCTTTGTGAATAACGGGCTTCTCTTGTACAATTTTTTGGAGTTTAACATTATCACCATCATATCCTTGTGAGCTTAGCACATTGAAACTTGTGAATTAAATTTCTAACAGTTTGAATCCTATATCTTATGAGGTATGTTGAGTGTTAACACTGGTACAAGACATTTGAATGCAAAATCATGCAATTTAGCATGAGATTTCTCATCAACAGGCATTAGAATTTGAATTCATTTTTGGTTTCCATGTTTATAATTCTGTCTTGATTAAAAAATCTTGCATGGTATTCATACAAGAGAACTGAAACACATTTCCTCAAGGATCCTTCAATGATTCTTAGTAGGCATTATCAGTAATACATATTATATGAATTATATCGCCCTGAAACTGTTTCAAGTCTCTGATACTTTTTTTTTTACCCAAGGCTTTGTGAGTTCATCTTAGAATTAATCTTTAAAGGGTTTTGTTACAAGCCACCCTTTGGTGGTGTCTTTTATCAAGTCACACCTTAAGGTGTGATTTTCAGTTTTTAGTTATAACTTTGCTAAAAGACACCTTCATAAAAGTAAGTTGGTGTGTTTTCGCAAATGCTCATAGAGTAACTTGATAAAAGACACCTTCACAAAAGGTGTCTTCTATCATAACCCATCTTTAAAATTAATAGAATTCATGTAATATTATACGGGCTACAAGTCTTCAAAATATGACAATATTCGACACTAAATTGGCATATGACAATTTTTTTTTTATCATGGTCATGCATCAAATCTAAGGTGCCAGAGTTTGCTTTTGATCTTCACCATTGGAGCACACACTCTATTGTGTTTGGGTGTTGTTAATGATTGAAGTTGTGCCCAATTTATCTTCACGGTGTTGTAAGTTTGACTTCATTGACTTTGATATAACTAAAAGTGAACCGGTCATGTTGCTCTCGGTGTGGGACTCTCGATAGCAGGAAAGAACAAGGGCTAGAGACCTGATGAACAGTTTGAGCAGAACAACCAATATACATAGAACCCCAAGACCGCCAGCATGGCCACGAGTTTTGACAATATGAATGGATTGCAATGCAAGTTATTCAAAAAAAAAAAAATTACTCTCAAATTTTCAATGAGTTTCCATAATCATAATAACATTCATAAGATGCACAAATTAAATGCAGTCCTTCATACTAAACTTTTTGCCAGTATCCGTTGAGACCAATTTTTCCAACTACAGGGAGAGATAGTAATTAGTAAGATCTATGACATTATTATTGAAAATAGATTTGGATTATTTGATAAATATGTAAACAAACTTTCCAGAGTTCAATAATTGAAATATCTCATTATTATGCATGCATTATTAAAGTTGCACACTAATGGGAAGAGTGGGTCTTTGTGATAAATGGGTGAGGTGGATGAAGGCGTGTGTGTTTGGGGGTAATATGTCTATACTAGTGAATGGGAGTCCAACGGAGGAGATTAGTGTCCGAAGAGGTTTAAAACAAGGTGACCCTCTTGCTCCTTTTTTGTTCCTTTTGGTGGTCGAAGGCTTTAGTGGTTTGATGACTAATGCGGTTAATAGGAATCTTTTCCAAGGCTTCGAAATTAAAAGGGGAGGGACGGTTATTTCTCATCTTCAATATGCCGACGATACTCTTTGTATTGGGGTACCTACAGTGGAGAATCTTTGGACTCTTAAGGCGATGCTTAAAGGGTTTGAAATGACGTCCGGATTGAAGGTGAATTTCCATAAGAGCTCTTTGATAGGTGTTAATGTATCGAGAGAATTTATGGAGGCGGCGGGTCGGTTTTTGCATTGTAAAGAGGGAAGCACTCCGTTTACTTACTTGCGCTTGCCGGTGGGAGCCAATCCTAAAAAGCTTTCCACATGGGAGCCTATGTTGGTAAAACTCCGGAATAGGCTCAATTCTTGGGGCAATAAGTATGTGAGTCTTGGTGGTAGAATCGTCCTCCTTAATTCGGTCTTGAACGCCATCCCAATTTTCTACTTGTCTTATTTAAAAATTCCGGAAAAGGTAGTGAAAGAGGTGATTCGTATTCAACGAAATTTTCTTTGGGGAGGAGTAGGGGGAGGTCGCTAGATTTGTTGGGTAAAATGGAGGAAAGTTTGCCTTCCTAGAAGTAAGGGAGGATTGGGGGTGCGAGATGTTAGATTGGTGAATTTGAGCCTTATGGCTAAATGGAAGTGGCGCCTCATTCAAGACGATTTGCCTCTTTGGAAAGTGGTGTTGAGAGAGAAGTATGGGGTTTTTATTACCGGTGCTCCCCCGTCGGAAGGATCTAGATGGCCGAGGTTCTCCTCCATTTGGTGGAAGGACTTGTCGACGTTAGAAGGTGTTGGTGGTAATTGGTTTACGGATAGAGTGGTGCGGAGGGTTTCAAATGGTAGAGGTACAAGTTTTTGGAAAGAGAAGTGGATTGGTGATCAACCTTTAGCTTCTAGCTTCCCTAGGCTTTATAACCTTTCATCGCGCAAGGATGCTACGATTGGTGATTTGTGTAATTCAATTGACGGAGTGATCACTTGGAATTTTGGTTGGAGGAGAGACCCTTTTCTTTGGGAGCAAAATCTAATTGATAATGTTTTGGCTCTCTTAAATGGGTTCACTTTGGGGACGGTAGACGACAAATGGTGGTGGACGCCGGATGATGGTGGTTTTTTCTCGGTTAGTTCCTCTTATATAGTGCTAGAGGTTATTGTGTTATTGGAAGATGGTGTAGGTGTGCTTGAGGAGAGTGTGTTCGGAGGTATTTGGAAGAGTCCGGCTCCATCTAAGGTGATTGCGTTCTCTTGGATGGCGCTTCTTGATCGTATCCCAACTCGAGCAAATTTAGAGAGGCGCGGAATTTTATCCCAAGTGGATCATCGGAATTGTGTCATGTGTGGACATAGCGAGGAAACAACAACCCATTTATTTATGCATTGTGATATGGCTTGGTTGTTTTGGCGTTTGGTGTTCGATTGGTTAGGTGTTAATTTTATCACTCCGCAAAATTTGTATATGCATTTTACTTGTTGGAATGATGAGGCTAGTTCGAGAAGGATTAGGATAGCCTTTAGGATGATTTGGCATGCCGTGCTTTGGACGATTTGGAGGGAGAGAAATGCGAGGATTTTCAAAAACCAATTCAAGTGTGTGGATGAATTGGTGGATGAGGTTAAGACATAATCTTGGTGTTGGGCGTTAAATAGACTCTGGATTGCATCTTGCCTATTCTATGAGTGGTGTTGGAATCCAAGGGATTGCGTGCTTCGGAGATGTTAAGTGGGTGCCTATTGGTTTGGAGTTTATTGGCAGCAGCTGGGTGGCCTTTTGGGACTGTTTTTTCGCTGTTTTTGCGAATGAGAGCTGCTGCTGTGTTTCACTGCATAGTGCTTTCAGCAGTTGCTGGTTTTTCCCTCTGTCTTTTCGCCTTTGTCACGTGCTTCTTGGTGTATTGGTTTGGGTTGTTTTAGGTTTCAGCTGCTGTTTTTTTCTAGTGTCTCTGTCGCCTGTGTTTTGGTGTATTGGTTTGGTTGTATTTTCTATTTTTAGTGCCTTTGTCGCCTGTGTTATGGTGTATTGGCTCTTTGTAACTCTCTGCCCTTAGCACTTCTTGTGCTGGGTTATTAATGATATATGCTGTTTAAAAAAAAAAAAAATCATGCTGTTTATATAACTGTTCCCCACATAATCACTTTTCAAGTATAAATAAATAAATAAGTAGTAGTATTTCTTTTCAATAATGTTGTATATGAGCCATTTTGCCTTTTTAATGTTTAGATTAGACTATCCACCAAACCTTATCATGCTCAATCTACACTAAATCTAAGCCATCACCAAGTCAATCTTCTTCTTTGCTTTTTCTCTTTTTCTCTCTCACACACACCAGCAGGCAGTAACCATATCCAACCTTCGCTCTCTTTTCTCAGTTTTTCTCCGCGTTTTCTCAGCTTCTGCTTTCAAAGGTTCGTGTTGCATCGATTTTTGTTGATTTTTTTTCTTTTCAATATCTGGAAATCCAAGCCTTTGATTTTATATTTATTTCTTAATCTTTTTCAATTCTGGAATATGTTTCTCATAGCTTTTACTCGTGTTTGCTTTTGATTATGCACTATTTTGAATTCATAATAAGATAATTTGACTACAAATTTAGCTGATAATTACTACTCCCTCCGTTTCAAAATGAATGTCGTTTTAGGTGTTTACACACATATTAAGAAATGCAATGATTAAAAGAAAGAGAATGATTATTTTACTAAATTATCATTATTAACTATTGGTTAGTTTTATAAGTAATACTTTGAAAGTAATGTGCAGAGTATTAATTGGAACGACACTCATTTTGAAATGGAGGGAGTATATTTTTACTTTGGAATTGGTTTAATTTCTCTGAGTTATACATGTTGATTTTTCAGTGTAATTAGAGTGGGTTTCTCGCAATTTTCTCGCTCCCCAATTTAATCTACTACTTGTTTTGAAACCCAATGCGCTATGAAAATTTCCGGCATTAGTGGGGTATGTTAATCGTAAGGGACTTATTTTGAGGGGATTATTTTTATCAGGATTGAATTGGGCCGCGATAAAATTGTGAGAGACTGAATTGAGTCTTCATTCTTTATTTTAGCTCAATGTATGTTAATTTAGGTTGTAAAATTTGTAATTGGCTGTTCGATTATTTTTCATATTCAATTAGTAGGGTTTACATAAAGGATGGTTTAGTTGAACTTTTTTTTAGGCTTTGTTTGCGAGTTTTGAGGGGAAGAAAAGGAAAGGCTTAGGAGAGGAAGGGAAGGAAAGGGAGGGAAGGGAGAAAGGAGGGAAAACCTTCCCCTTGTTTGGGAGTTAAAAAAACCAACAAGGAAAGGAAATGAAGGGCTTATGTTATAATTTTATTATTTTATCCTTTTTTTTCCACACATTGTGTTATACTTTGTAATTTATCTTGAAATTTATTCAAAACAACTTATCTCATAAAAAGTAAATTATTATGATCTATTTTTAATAAACAGCTTATTTATAAAAAAAAGCTTATTACGATCTCTTTTTTAAAAAACAGATTATTCAAAACAACTTATTTATACAAAACAATTTATTACTATATCTTTTTTCAAAAAACAAATTATTCAAAACAACTTATTTTTCCAAAACAATTTATTACGATCTCTTTTTTTAAAACAACTTATTTAAAACAGCTTATTTATCCAAATCAACTTAATACGATCTCTTTTTCAAAAACAACTTATTCAAAACAGCTTATTTATACAAAACTGCTTAATACGATCTCTTTTTCAAAAACAACTTATTCAAAACAGCTTATTTATCCAAAACAGCTTATTACAACCTCTTTTCAAAAAACAGTTTATTCAAAACAATTTATTTATGCAAAACAACTTATTACCACATCTTTATCAAAAACAGCTTATTCAAAACAGCTTATTCAAAACAGCTTATTTATCCAAAACAGCTTATTACAACCTCTTTTCAAAAAACTGCTTATTCAAAACAGCTTATTTATGCAAAACAGCTTATTACGATCTCTTTTTCAAAAACAATTTATTCAAAACAGCTTATTTATACAAAACAGCTTATTACCACGTTTTTTTTAAAATCAGCTTATTCATCCAAAACAGCTTATTACGACCTCTTTTTCAAAAATAGCTTATTGAAAACAGATTATTCTTCCAAAACACCTTATTACAATCTCTTTTTCAAAAACAACTTATTCAAAACAACTTATTTATACAAAACAGCTTAATACGAGCTCTTTTTCAAAAACAACTTATTCAAATCAGCTTATTTTTACAAAACAGCTTAATACGACCTCTTTTTCAAAAATAGCTTATTGAAAACAGCTTATTCATCCAATAAGCTACTTTGCATAAATAAGTTGTTTTGAATAAGTTGTTTTTTAAAAAAGAGATTGTAATAAGCTGTTTTGGATGAATAAGCTGTTTTCAATAAGTTGTTTTTGAAAAAGAGATCGTAATAAGCTGTTTTTGATGAATAAGCTGTTTTGAATAAGCTGATTTTGAAAAAGAGGTCGTTAAAAGCTAATTTGCATAAATAAGTTGTTTTTTGAAAAGAGGTTGTAACAAGCTGTTTTTGATAAATAAATTGTTTAGAAAAAGTTGTTTTGAAAAGAGATCGTAATAATTAGGTTATATCTAAAATTGTCAATTTGAATTATTATGAGGGCAAAATTGTCAATTTGTATGCTTAACCCCCAAAACCCCCAATTTGGGGGAACTTTAAAATTGAACAAATGAAGCTCTTCTAAACCCCCCAAAACCTTTCCCTTGTTTTTTAAAACTCGCAAACAAGGGTTTACCTCTCCATAAGCCTTTCCTTCCCCTCCCTTCCCCTCCAAAACCCAACTCGCAAACAAAGCCTTAGGGTTGTATGGGGGTTTGGAGGGGAGGAAGGGATTCCAAGAAGTGAGAGAGAAATTTTAACCGTATTTGAGAGGTTATCTTATTTAGAGATTGATAATGGAATGCTTACAATTGTCTCAAAATTAAAAAAAAAAAAAAAAAATTAGTAATACTTTCCTTACTATTCTACTGCATCATCCTATATCTTTACTTTTCATGGCTGCATATTTCTTTAACTCTTCCTATGTACTAATTTTGGTTACCTGTATTGCAGCAAACATGGCAGATGAAACACCAAGTGGTTTGAAGGAGGAAGTTCCAGACGTAAGTTTGTTTTCCCCATAGTTATCTATTGTTTTAAGCAATGTTGTTAAACAATAGCTATAGCGGCACTTTACTGCTATAATGTTCCGCGATACACTATTTATATTATCAAATAGTTGCTAATGCGTAACAGAATTTTAACAATCTGCTGTTTTCCGCTATCTGCGCTTGTCAACCTTGGTTTTAAGAATGCTTTCACTGATGTGTTTCCTTTGATTGTGCCCGATGTTCTGTAATCAGTTTTTTTTTTTGAATTTCATTGTTGTAAATTGGTGATTTGGTATGATGATTTTTGATTTATAATGCATGATATCTTGAGTAGTTGGTACCATGGTTATTCCAAACTATGAATAGGAAGACCTATTTTCTGAATCCTGAATTGAATCTTATTATCAATTTTAAGATACATTACCAATGAAAAAAATTACATTTTAAAGGAAATTAGGAAAAACAACTGACATAGAAAACTATAAGCCCTTGTATCATCTACTAACCTCAAAATGATTCAAGATTCAAGTCATAAATCAAATGACAAAAGAAAAGTGTCTGGCTATACAAACTGAAAAAGAAGAAGTTGTTGGCTACACTATGTTTTGGAAGTGACTATTAGAATGAATCGGGATGCATTGTAGTGAGTCGGGATTCATGACAATGAATCAGGACTCAAGATGAGATTTACGTTCAAAACAGATACACATTAGAGATTTGTATTGATTGGATTGTTACTATTGAATCGAGACATGACTTGCATATATTGTAAGATACTAATATATGATAACCAAGGTTGGTACTTCAGTTTTTAAGATATGACTTGCATATATTGTAAGATACTAATATATGAATCAGGACTCAAGATGAGATTTATGTTCAAAAAACAGATACACACCAGAGATTTGTATTGATTGGATTGTTACTATTGAATTGAGTCATGACTTGCTTATATTGTTAGATACTAATATATGATAACCATGGTTGGTACTTTAGTTTGTAGTAACTGTACTAACTGCTGCTGCACGAATTACTCAATTGCAGATTGCACCATTTGATCCTACTAAGAAAAAGAAGAAGAAGAAAGTTATTGTTATAGATACTGCAGATGATGAATCAGTGGATAAATTGGCCGAGAAGATAGAAAATCTGTCAGGTATGTAAATTATAATAACAAACAAGCATTAGCAATCTCCTGGCATGGTTTATGTTTTTAAAGTTATCTGAAAATAGTGGTTAGGCAATGTTGATTATTAATAGCTATTCACTTGCAGTTTCTGATGGGACTGACAATGCATTTTCTGGTTTGAAAAAGAAGAAGAAGAAGAAGAAGCCTGTAAGACACTTTTTCCAGAGTTAAAGTTTTTTATTTGGCTAGACTAGATTTATTGGTAGCAATTTGACACTTGAAGTTTGTTATTTGATTGTAGGTTGAAATTAGTAACTTAAATGATATTGATGAGAGTGGTCCTAGTGGAGAGGCAGTTGAAGATTTGGATGGTAGACAGTCAAATAAAATTATAAATGAATAAGATTTCTTTGTTCTGACTACAAGTAATGCCTTTAGGGAAGGCTAATGAATGCTAAACTTATGGTGAAATTTATTGCTTTTAGATCATGCTGAAGTTGATGATGAAGAAGCTGTTGCTTTGCAGCCTCGTTATCCTTGGGAAGGGAGTGACCGTGATTATACATATGAGGAGGTATGCCATTTTTTATGCTGATGTACATCTAATTAACTTCTTTCAATGTCAATTTCAAATTTCTGTACACTTTCAACAACTAATTACATAGTGTTTCTGAGCTGATTTTACCTCCAATCTGTGATTCAAATTAGTTTTTTTGGAACAAGATGATTCAAATTAGTTATTGTACTTGCAAAAAGTACGGTAAGGAATACTAGGATTCTAGGGTTTAGACTGATTATTAGATGCCTCGAGAATGCTCTCAAGAGTAGTATTTATAGCCTGCTATGGGCTTGGGTTTCGGTTGCTTGGTTCCCAAGCAACAGGGGTATTTGTGTATTTTAGGCGGTTCCTAGAGGTTTCTAGAAGCTTAGATGGGTGATGCCTTAAGGCGAGCACGCCGGAGTCTCAGGAGCCCTTTTGGAGGGCGCATGAGCCCTTCTGGAGGTCTTAGAGCCTTTCTGGAGGGCTTCTAAGCCTTTAGGAATATTTATGACGGTTCACAGCCCCCCAAGCACGAGTCTTGGGACAAGGCGAAGTGATGACAACATGGGATTGGACTTTTCTGGAAGTCATTAAGTCTTTAGGAAGGTTTTGGTGGTTCACAGCCTCCCAAGCACGAGTCTTGGGACAAGGCGAAGTGTTTGAATTGCTCAATGCTCTGTTTATAGTATGTATGTGCCTTTGGGCGCTGTCGTCCGAACTTGGAGAAACCCCCTAGGGTGATTTTACGTTTTCTTCGAAGACCCCCATGGAGTATGTATTCAAATTGCTTTATAGGTCGACCACTCACAGCCCCCCAAGCACGAGTCTTGGGACAAGGCGAAGTGGTTTGTATCGTCGTGACGAGTTGAATTCTTTATGGTGATTCCTCATTAAATTTGCACCGGTTTTGTTTGCTGAGTTCGTTTTGGAGATTTACATAAACGATTTTATTACTTTTGATGCTTTGGCGATTTTTGACGATTTGAATTGTCGAGCTTATTTTCTTATATGCTCCGGTGACTGTGTCAGCTCAGATTCTCAGCATTTAGCGTTGATATTCCGGCGACTTTTGAGGTTGTGGCGCCTTTAACATTTATTTTGCCGGACAATCAGCGACTTATTTAGTCGAACTCGTTTAGGGAGGTCGCATAACTTTATTTCTTTCGGCGGCTTATTTAGTCGAACCCTTTTAGGGTGGCCGCCTATTTGTTGCTGGCGACTTATTTAGTCGAACCCTCTACAGGGTGGTCGCATAATCTTTATTTCTTTCGGCGGCTTATTTAGTCGAACCCTTTTAGGGTGGCCGCCTATTTGTTGCTGGCGACTTATTTAGTCGAACCCTCTACAGGGTGGTCGCATAATCTTTATTTCTTTCGGCGGCTTATTTAGTCGAACCTTTTTAGGGTGGCCGCCTATTTGTTGCTGGCGACTTATTTAGTCGAACCCTCTACAGGGTGGTCGCATAATCTTTATTTCTTTCGGCGGCTTATTTAGTCGAACCCTTTTAGGGTGGCCGCCTATTTGTTGCTGGCGACTTATTTAGTCGAACCCTCTACAGGGTGGTCGCATAATCTTTATTTCTTTCGGCGGCTTATTTAGTCGAACCCTTTTAGGGTGGCCGCCTATTTGTTGCTGGCGTCTTATTTAGTCGAACCCTCTACAGGGTGGTCACATAATTTGTAGATTCCGTTGATGTCGTAGTAGTAGCACCTGGACAAAACAGACAGAAAATAGCAAAGTATTTTTTAGAAAGTAGTGTGCCTTGTTAGAAACCTGCAAAACAAATCTCAAAGGTTGAGAAAGGTTAGAATAACTCTGTGTTTCATCTTCAAGCTCTAAATGGTGGGATCATTGCTTATTTCATTTTGGTGTGTTTATTTGGCGATTTCTTCTTGTTTGTTTAATCTCGCCCTTGGCGGGCTTGTTTGCCTTCCAAACTTTATTCATCTGAAATATAACGTTACTTCCGAACTTCCAAAGTAAATAAATAAAAGAGTTTTAATCATATTCAAAGGGAACTATTTTATCTCTGTCTACCTCCTATTTAGTTTGCCTATATTTTGTACTCCTCTTCCTTTTCATCTTCATTCTCTTGCTAACCTTCTTATTTGATTATCTTGTGCTTTTAATCCTTTTCTTTCTTCTATTAGATTGAAAATTAAGTCTTCCTACTACTTTTCCTAAATCGAAATTCGCTATTTCCTTATTAGATTCATACTAACTTGCCCACTTCGTTCTATTTATTTTATACTCCCTCTATTTTCCCTACTAACTTGAATTTTTACTTGCTTGGTATTTTATTTTCTATGTCTCTACCCCCTCCTATGAAGTTAGAAACAAAGTCTTCTGCTCTATTTTACTCTTCTATTCGGGCCCATTTTGTCTTTATCCTAACATGTGGCTATTAGTCTAATACTTATGTTTTACTAAACAGTTAGTTCAGTTTGCAAAGTAAATGGTGCATAAAAGGGGTTCCCAGGAAAGAGAGGTGGGTCACCTGGACCACTTAAATACCAAGGTTTTCCTTGACAGAATCCCTTTATGTGACCTTTTAACAATACTACACTTCACTTTCTGCCACGGGGTACCTAAAGTAGTTTAAACAATTTTCCTAATGAGAACTTGTTTTATAATATAATATAATCATAGTTTATTATTCTATTTATTTTCCTATCAAATTAGGACTAGCTCGCGTACTTCTTATCAAATTACTAACTCGCCTACTTCTTATTAGATTGATCGTTGCCTGTTGTTGTTGTCGTGGTCGTAACTTTGCCATTGTCTTGCAAACTTAAATTGGTAAAACTGATTGTTTACATGTTGTGTATATATGCATCAAAAACTAGTCGAAAGATAAAAGATATTCATTAATTTCTACTACCAAATTTTTCCACAAATTTGTGTATATAGCATTCTAGTATATTGAATTGTAACAATGTCACCTGGATTGTGAGAATACTAGTGTTGTGCCCGTGCGACGCACGGGTGGAAAACGGTTGACATTCGACTACACGTCGTCGACAATCTACACGATAATTTGTATAGAACTAAATATTACGCGCGTTACAGCCGACGACACAACACATACCAAACGATGTGCACACCACACGAACATAAAAGCTAAGAACACTAAAACTTTAAAATCATCTACAAAATATTCTTGCATCGATTCTCTATTTCATACGTATACACCAAAAAAAAATTCATGCTCATTTTTATTAGTTAAATAATATGTTTGGTCCTATTAGTAAGTGAGTAAATCAATTTAATCTTTATGATGATTATTTAATGTTTCTTAATAGCCGTTCATGATCAAAACACAAGAAAATAAGTACTCATACAATAGGGTCAAATAATTTGGTTTAACACGGCTACCCAAAATTTCTCTTTTTCTTTCTTTTTTTATATCCTTTAGGTGTGCTACTGCAAATATGTCCAATGGTCAAAAAAAGAATGCCAACATTTACACAATACATTTGTCCTTAGAAATGGATGACACAACAATTTTTTTTTTCTTCTTTTATATTGAGACATTGCACTGTCCAGTTTAATCTAAAATGTCAATCGATCCACGAAAACAAAGCTAAATTACGAATATCAATTAAATATAATTGAAAGCTTGCTATTCAATGCTTTTGTTGGTGAAGCAAATAGACTATCATGAACGGCTTGTTGAACATTTCTACAGAGTCAAGAAAGAATGATACATGTATGTATATATCATTTACAAAGTATTATAACTCATTAGTGCTATCCGCTTACATTTTTGCAAAAAGCACGTGCATTAATCAAACAATCCATGGGTATATGAAAGAATCAATACTGGATATACCATAACTTTAAATTTTCAAACATAACCTATATAAATATAATTATGAAATGGGGTTAAGCTAAGCTATAAAAAGAATTTTCCATTATATTTTACCAAAGAGTCATCATCCATCAAATGTCATTTCTAGAGTAGAATGTACAGAGCAAAAGTAATGTCATGAATTAGGTGTATATCATATATGCTCAATAACTGCATATAGATAATGTATGAGAAGTAGGTGTTACATAAAGAATGAGTCAAAATCCAAATCCTAAGAGAAACTAACATGACTGTAAATTTATTTGACAGTATATCCACCTCTGGTAAACAATTTAAAATTAAATGTTGTAGCTGAAGTTGCTTTATCAAGCATAAGGTGCTTCTCCATAGATGTTTCTTGATTGCAGCTATTACACGTAAATGTCTCATCAATCTTTAAACTTGTGTCAAATTTAACCTCATCTTCTATATTAGCTAGTTTCTTATTCTCTTTAAAACCCTCTTTAAAAATAAATGAAGCTTTAAACCAAGTAAGACTTTACACGGTTAAAAGAGTTCAGTTTTCGAAGTTGTAAAAAGGCATGGAGATTTAAACTAACTAATACAGCTTCATAGATTCAAAAAGGTCAGATATGTAAGTTCAAAAACTTCTTTAAAATCCTATTGAAAAAGTAACCTGCTTTTAACAAAGTAATACTTTAAGGTAACCTGCTTTTAAGATTATAAAGCTTTATAACTCAAAAAAAGTCAGATTTTAAAGTTCTAAAAGCTAAAAAAACTTCCCTAGAATGAAAGATATAAGATGAAGAAATGAGTTGGTATACCTTTGTACTTTTTACTGAAAATCCTAAGCTGGGAAACAAACACCAAGCTGGAAAACAAACACTGTCTGATATATGATAATGATGATGGTGCTCAAAATACATTATAACTTGTAGAGTGTAGTTGACCATTGATTGTAAACGAAGCTGCAAGTATAGAAGCTATTTTAATTACAAACCAATTCACAATCACTGAAATGCAAAAAGCAGTGAAATAAAACAAAATAACCAAAAGCATAATATCGTCCAATAGATGTCTTGCATTGTCAACTAAACATGTTTCTCATTATTGAATATCAATTGTGGCTATACTCATAAGAATGTAGCATGAATGCAGTTGTTTGTTTCTCATTGCCTATACCTTTGTTCAGGACAACAATCGTGAAAGTGAATGATTATTAAGCAAAACAAATCTGGTGTGGACAAATAGGCTCGACATGAAACTCCTCTGCAACAAAAAAAGGCCAAATAGAAATAACATGTGAGATGAATGATACCCAACAAAACCCAAAAAAATAAAAAATAAATATAAAGAAAAAATCAAGTAATAAGTTCATAACAAAAGAAGGAAGAATTTGACGCCAAAAAAAAGAATATTTGGTAAAAACTGTTTTCCTTTTCAAAAAGCTTTCCTGAATCTACTTGTACCAAAAAAACTCAACTGAATCTACACACACAGGAAATGGCTTCAGAGTAAAAAGAATAGACAATGACAACAACCTCAACAATTCATACTACCACAATAATCCCATCTCCCTTTAGTTGTACACAATCACTTCCCATTCCAAATTACCCTGCAATTCAATCAACCACCCAACCACAGTCATATTCATAACTCTCATTCCTACTAAATTCCTTCAACCAATCCAGTAACAGTTGCACTTACAATAAAAGTTCCATCGTCAGGTATATCAGTCAGCTGAGCAATGGTTTTCTTTGCATAAAATCGCTAAAACACTTCATCAAAAGACGACCTTACACAGGGAGCAAGTATGGGAACAGTCTTGGATGTCTCAACTCCATCAAAGCCCACCCAGAAATATACCACACGCGTCACAACAATTGATATACAATAACATCTACATCAGAAAATTCCAAAGTTATATAGATATATAATAAAAAAAAAAGCATACCCATTCTTCAATTGAAGAGCCTCTGGAATGTCAGGATTGATCAAGAGCCTAGTTATATTCATCACATTCTGCACAAATGCCTTATATGCAACTCAGACAATAACAAACACAAAACAAAAGTAATATCAGCGAGGTTTTGATACTTGAGCAGATCCATCCCAGATGCAAATATTTATAGTAATTAACAACAATAACAAATGCTTTATCTGCAACTTAGACAATAAAAAACAACAAAATCAAATTGTTATCATTCTGACAAAATGCAACAGCAGAAGTACAACAGATTTTTGCAGAAAAAGGCAATTGAATCTGACAAAACCAAGTTAAACAATTGAGTGAAAACTGAACTCACTAAATTGGTGTTTCAACGGTTAACAATTTGGCTATTCTCTTTTGAAAGAGTTATTGAAATTCAAAATATGAAAAGCAACATTATTTTATCACTTATCTACACTAACATACGAAATTCAAAATACATGACGTGGATTAGATTTGCCAAAATGAAATCTCTCAACACAAACGGACAGAGAACAAAATCTGTGAATTCCCTTTGATTTTTACTAATCCCAACCTCGATTTCTATCTCATGTTATTCAAACTCATTATCTATAAGGTAGAAAATGAAAACAAAGATATAATAAGTCTCCATGAAATTCAATGCTAGTTATAAATTATAAATAAATAGATAAATCAAATAAGCTGAAGTCATCACTTTAGAGAAATCACTTTAAAGTGTTTATCAAATAAGCTAGTTATAATACTTCATCACACTTGTTTGCAAAGCTCTTGAGTTTGGTTGTCTGCTTCAAAACAATGACTTAAACAAATAATAAGAGGTTCTATGGCATAATAACTCAAACCTGCCTTCTCGAATTGCATAAATTATTCTCCATTTTTCATATGTAGCTATAAATTCATAAGTTGACAAAATCACACTAAAACAAAAACTCTTCAACTTGAATGCTTTTAGGAACCGCTCCACCTGTCATATGTAAAGTTTGAGGAGCTTAAAAATACTAACCAAATAAAAACAAAGGATTCGGCAATGCAAATGACAGTCCATTGTAAGAAGATCAGCACTTATATGATAATCTAGAGAAATGAAAAATTTGCAAAAATCATGTGTAGATTCAACATTAGTTTCTTATCCTGAGTCAATTTCACAAACATGTTATGAGCATAAAATCAAATACAAAAAATGATAATGACTTGAACAAACCCAATGCCTAAACCCACCTTCTCTGAAGGCAAGAAACTTACCTGCAATACAGTAGTTCCATTAGTATACAATACTGTATTTAGATTACTTTCCATATTTAGGTCCCAATTCTTCTAAAAAACATACAGCAATTGTTTCCTAGTTGTGGCATCCTATAACAATAACAGAGGGTACGATTCACAATTACATAATTCAACATAATTCAAAGAGGAAAATCACTACCAAGTATGAATAACAAAATGAAAGTAATTACCTTCTCATCAATCAGCAAAACTTGAACAGATTTTGGTTGATCAGGTTTCAAAAAGGTTGGGACTTAATCCTCCATGTCTCTCTACCATGAACCACATCAGAGTTTCGACAAACAATCAATGGATTTTTCCATCTCAAATTCAAAATCAGACCCAAAGTGATATCAGTGAGGTTTTGATACTTGAGCAGAGAAATTCAATCCACCAATCAACTGATTTCTCCATCACACTCAAAACTGATTTCTCCATCACAGAATGAACCTAAAAACTCAATTAACATGAAACCAACAATGAACACAGCAACCAGTCCGCGATGAAACCTAACCTTAAAACGCCAACTTTCCCTTCCGGGCATCACCTCAGACAACGAATCAAAGGAGTTCTCCATCACAGAAAATGGAAGTGGATCTCAGAAACAAAAATTCCACACACACATATGAGAGATGTGAAGAACGAAAGTCGGAACTGCAAACTGATCACAGCAACTAAACAACACGTATATATATTGAAAGGGCATGGGGTAGTATAGAGATTTCACCGCAAGACAGAGTTCAACAACTACGGAACAAAACGACGAAAAACCCGACACACACAGATCAAGTACATCCACAACAAAACAAAACATGAGAATATAGAGGAGGAAAATGACGTACAAACACGCTGGATTCTTCGATAAAGACAAAGGACACAATCCAAAACAAAGCCTGAACCCTAGACAACCATGCCTCACGCCGAAAATCTACATACAAACAAATTCAATCACATGGGGTAGCCACCGGAATTTACGACACTCGAAATGAAATTGTCATTAGTTTGTAGAAGAAAATCGATCCCACCAGAATGTTGATCTACAGGATAAATTGGCCAGGAATGGCTTTTATCTTTTGTAAGATTTATTGATTAATGTCGAAAATTGAGGAGGCATGCCACGTTCCATTTGATTTCTTCTTATGCGCTGATCCTTGTCTGGGGTTGTTGGCCTTGAGAGAAAAAAAAAACAACAAACTCATCTCTACTTGCTTTATCATTGATTATCCAAATTCGTCATGCTCTTGTGTAGTTCCTGCACTATGCTCAACTTGGTACTTTCTTTAGTTATAACATCACTTGTATTCATCATATGCTGGTTGCCATTAATTTAAAACTAATGATATGCAGCTAAACTACTAGCAGGTAATAGGAACTTTGTTAGAATTCAGCAATAGGAACGTTTTAATCCAATCAATATCCGGACCACATAATTTGAGCTCTCCATACACGAACAGATATAGCACAATCATAAATAATAGATGTAAAACATAACACAGTGGTATACAAGAGACAAATAGAAACCGCCACCGCTGCGTAGTAAGTATGAGAGATAATATGATCCGTAAACAATGTTCAAATAGTTAAAAGAATTGGTTCAAACGAGAACATGTTTATGTAGTATATATCCAATCTTTGAAAGGAGTCACGTGATTTTTATTTAACTAGCAGCCATGATTTTATATACGTATATGAACTCTGAACACAACAATAATAATTTGAAATCGGTTTGAATTATTGGATAAGTTATGACACCGATCAAAATCGAAAGCAAAACACGTCAAAGCATAGCAAAGACAAAAGAGAGATATGTAAAATAAAACCATTCTTTCCGGACGTTGTTGGCGGTTGAGAGAACAACAACGCATTTCTCTTTATTCACTGATAACCAGGATGATGGAGATGAGAAATTGAGTTTATTTATTGCATCTTGAGGTCCTTTAGAGAGCGGTTACGGTGTCAAGAGATGATTCCATCGCTAAATAGGTCCAAAGTATGTGTATCCTCTTTTTCGTGTGATCCTAAATCGCTGGCAGAAGCTGTAGGCCGAGGGAAATAAGAAATAGCAGCATGTGGCATCAAAGAGCTGCACAAAAACACCTCTCAAACTAACAAACTCAATTAGGTTCACGAAGCATGAGGCCAAACCACAACATATATTACTAGTTAAATTGAAAAGCTGTAAAGCTAAGTCCCTAATCGATTGACCATAGGATGCAATATACATAATTATAAGATTGAAACACATTATTCTCGAAGTAATTAGTTATGATCAGCCATCTACATAAAGCATATATTTATACTATAATAGGAATTCATGTAAGGCATATTATCTACAATATAATCAAGTTCAAACAATAACACACTTTATATTATTTATCAATTATGAATATACAGTATATGTATCCATTAGCTAATCACTTCAATAACATAAAATAGCCAATGATGATGTAAAACAAAAGATAGCATACGTGTAATAGATACAAAACCACAATCAATCCAATTTATATGATTCATATCTCCTTAAAAAATAAAACAAACAGAACGATTATATAGAAGTACCAAACAAAACCTGGGGACGCAAAGTAATTAAAAGGCTAACACTGTAGATCGCCCACCGCAAATCGCCCATAATTGTAAAGATCATATTACGTGTTTATCAAATTGACATAGAGAACGTGCGTGAATCTCTTTTAGATATAAGGATAGGGATTGACCGATAACAAAGTTAAAAAGACACAACCTGATACGATATCATCGTCCCTCCGCAACCGACGCTCGGAGTTTTGACAGCTGCCTTTGTCGTATTCTTGGGAAGAGGACAGAGGAATCATGACGAGGTTGAGAGGAATCTCAGTTTTTATGACTGTCATAGCATATCGATGGATGTTGGTTTGGTCTTCGCCGGTCATCTTGTTCGAGATCGCCGGGAAGGTTTTTAGGGTTTGTGAGTGTGGTATAGGTTAGTTTTACCGTTTCCCACAGACGGCGCCAACTGTACTTGCAAAAAGTACGGTAAGGAATACTAGGATTCTAGGGTTTAGACTGATTATTGGATGCCTCGAGAATGCTCTCAAGAGTAGTATTTATAGCCTGCTATGGGCTTGGGTTTCGGTTGCTTGGTTCCCAAGCAACAGGGGTATTTGTGTATTTTAGGCGGTTCCTAGAGGTTTCTAGAAGCTTAGATGGGCGATGCCTTAAGGCGAGCACGCCGGAGTCTCAGGAGCCCTTTTGGAGGGCGCATAAGCCCTTCTGGAGGTCTTAGAGCCTTTCTGGAGGGCTTCTAAGCCTTTAGGAATATTTATGACGGTTCAGTTATTATCAGGTTCTTGTGGATCTCTTAGTCTATGTGTCCAGAATAGTTTAATTGACTGTTTTGGGCCTTCTGACGGGCAGATGTTTTACGTCTAAGACTCGTGTGTTTCAATTTTTCAAATTGAAGCATGTTAATTATTGATCAAAATATGTGCCTTAGAGAATATTTGATTATAGGGTTAATAGGCTTTTACCCCCTTGTAATATAGGTGACTTTTGGTTTTGCCCCCTTAGGAATTTTTTTTTTTAGATTCCGTCCTTGTAAAATTGAGATTCTTCAGTTTTGCCCCCTGAGCCAGTTGAGTCAGCAGAATCTCCTACGTGGCACGCGAGGTCAGCAGATTATGCTGACGTGGCGCGCTGACTGTATAATTATTTTTATTTTTTGATTGGGGTACACGTGGCATTTTTGATTTTTTTTTTTTAAAAAATATTAAAAAATTCTGGAAAAATAAAAAATTAATAAAAAAATTGAAAAAAAAATTGAAAAATTAAAAAAATGAAAAATTAATAAAAAATTGAAAAAAATATTAAAAAATTCTGGAAAATTGAAAAATTAATAAAAATGAAAAATTTAAAAAAACAGAAAAAATTAATAAAAATAAAAAAAATCTGAAAAAATTTAAAAATTCTGGAAAAATTAATAAAAATAAAAAAAATGAAAAAATTCTGAAAAAAATAAAAAAATTAAAATATTCTGGAAAAAAATCTGGAAAATATTTAAAAAAAATTCGAAATTTTCAAAAAATATTAAAAAGATTAATCATTTTTAAAAAAATGAAATTTTTGAAATTTTCATTCGCATTTTTCGAAATTTTGATTAGTATATATGTCGAGCCTAGGTTTTTTCAGTGTATTTTTTCCCTTATTCTCGGTTTATAAATACACAAAAGTTCCCGGTTTATAAATACCCAAAAATTCCCGGAAAAAATACTAATGAAAATTTCGAAAAAACCTAAGCTCGGTTTATAAATACACATATTTTTTCCCTTATTCTCGGTTTATAAATACACAAAAATTTCCGGAAATTTTTTGAGAAATACTAATGAAAATTTCAAAAATTCGAAATTTTTTCATTAAAGTTTCATTTTTCTAGAATTTTCCAGAATTTCATTTTTATTTTCGAAAATTTAAAATTTCATTAAAATTTATTTTCCAGAATTTTTATTTTCGAGAATTTCCAGAATTTCATTGGAATTTAAAATTTCGAAAATTTCATTTTTCCATAATTTTAATTTTTTTAGAAAATTTCGAAATTTTATTTTTTCCAGAATTTTTTAATTTTTTTCAGAATTTTTTCATTACTTTTCATTTTATTAGATTATTTTATTTTTTTAATCGTTTTTTATTTTTATTAATTTTTCCAGAATTTTTAAATTTTTTCAGATTTTTTTTTATTAATTTTTCCAGATTTTTTAAATTTTTTCCGTTTTTTTAAATTTTTTTCATTTTTATTAATTTTTTAATTTTCCAGAATTTTTTAATATTTTTTTATTAATTTTTCATTTTTCCAGAATTTTTTTAAATTTTTTTATTAATTTTTCAATTTTCTTGAATTTTTTAATATTTTTTAAAAAAAAAATCAAAAATGCCACGTGTACCCCAATAAAAAAATAAAAAATAAAAATAATTATACAGTCAGCACGCCACGTCAGCAGAATCTGCTGACCTAGCGTGCCACGTAGGAGATTCTGCTGACTCAACTGGCTCAGGGGGCAAAACTGAAGAATCTCAATTTTACAAGGACGGAATCTAAAAAAAAAATTTTCCTAGGAGGCAAAACCAAAAGTCACCTATATTACAGGGGGTAAAAACCTATTAACCCTTGATTATATAGGATTCTTCATTTTATCCTTGTTGGATCAAGCCAATTCTCTTCCATTGGATCACGAGCCTAGTTCAAAATATTACCTAAAGCATTTTCAATCTACCCTTTTCAGTTATTACTTGGAAATTGCTTCCAATCCTCCCTGCTTTTTTGTTTTTTTTTTCTTGTGGATTCTAACAATTTTTGGTACAGCTTCTTGGCAGGGTGTTCAACATACTACGTGAACATAATCCAGATCTTGCTGGAGATCGGCGAAGAACAGTTATGAGGCCTCCTCGAGTTCGCCGTGAAGGCACCAAGAAAACTGTGTTTGTGAATTTTATGGCACTATACTCATCGTATGTTGATATTTTTTTTATCTGGCACTATACACATACACATCTTGAACTTTCACTAGAGGCCAATAAATTATATTATAAATTGGTGTAACAATACATGTCCAAATGTATGAACGTCTGCAAGATAGCAATTGTGATTTGAGATGTTTTTAAAATGAAAAACCTAGCGATTTTATTTGTCGAGTGATTATCATCACCCTTGGTTATTCTTTATTCACCTGTTGAGCTTGTATAATACCCCGTATTTTTCTTCTACAAATCAGAAACTGAATTTTTATCCTCAATACTTCCCCTCTTGTTAATGTGCTGTTGCTGTACTGTTACCTGATCTTTCAGGATGCATCGACCGCCAGACCATGTTATGGCTTTCTTGCTTGCTGAACTATGTACTAGTGGTTATATAGATGGACAGCAAAGATTGGTTGTGAAGGGAAGATTTGGACCAAAGAGTTTTGCAGGAATTCTCCGACGATATATCAGTAAGTATTTGTTTTTAACGTTTAATAATCAGCTGAATTTCAGAAATGGATAGTTCTGCACATATGAAAGTTCTGTTGTTATTTGTGCTTTTGTTGCTTATATATTTTCCAGTAATTTTTTTTTTTTTAAAATTCATCAAAGCTGAACAAAAAAGTTTGCAAGACTCTTAATCTAAGGTTATTGCCATGGATATCGACAGTGGCGGAGCTAGAAAAAAAAGCTAGGGTGGGCCATAAAATTAACCGTTGAAAAATTGTTTAAAGCCTCGCAAAATAGACCTATAATTGAATTATTTGAATTTTTCGGGTGGGCTACTACATCACTTTGCGGGAATTTGGATCAACCGAAACCTAAAACCGACATAAAATTGTATAAAGGCTCGCAAAATATACCTATAATTGAATTATTTAAAATTTTCGGATGGACCACTACATCACTTTGCGGGAATTTGGATCCACCGAAACCTAAAACCGACATAAAATTGTATAAAGGCTCGCAAAATATACCTATAATTGAATTATTTAAATTTTTCGGGTGGGCCACTACATCACTTTGCGGAAATTTGGATCAACTGAAATCTAAAACCGACACAAAATTGTATAAAATATCGCAAAATAGACCTATAATCGTTGATTTTTTAATTTTTGGGGGTGGGCCGTGGCCCACCTCAGCCCATGAAGGGCTCCGCCACTGGATATCGATTTAAATTGTTTACACATTCTTTTTCTCAGATGAATATGTCATTTGTATTGGATGCAAGAGTCTGGACACATTACTTTCAAAGGAGAACCGTCTCTTCTTTCTCCGGTGTGAGAAGGTGAATTTTCTATTACACTTTTACCCGTTTCCATTGTTTTACCATTCAGTATTCTAAAACGCTGGTTTATTGCTTGCAGTGTGGATCAGGAAGATCAGTTGCTCCAATCAAAGCTGGTTTTGTTGCTCGTGTTGGCGGCAGAAGGAATGCCGAGGCATGATTTGGCCTTACTTTTTATTTGTGTTGAAATTGATTAGGAAAACAAACCAGCGTTTGAATGCTACATACATTTTGAAATAAGCATTGTTATAGATGGGGTGAAGAGATTAAACATATGTTCATTGATAATAATCAAAAGCAATATTATATTGTCATCGAAAAGAAAATTTTAAAAAGCATACATATATGATTGTGTGTAGAAGAGACACGTATAGATAATTTTTCACGGAGATAAATATCATAATTTATTTGGATTTGAACCGTGCGTAGTGTGATTGTATGTAGTTAAAAACCTTTAGATTGCAAATCATTATCGAACAATCTAAATTTTTTAATAAAATTATTTGAAAAATGAATAACTTGATCTTTGAACAAACGATCCTGATGTGGATGACTGTATGTAGACATAGGGCTGTGACTACATAAAATCCAAATTATTTTGTGTTTGTCAAACTTGTTTTTAGTAAAAGATAAAAGTTTGATAATAGGTATTTTTATTTTTATTTCCAAATATCAATTTGATTAAAAGTGATAAAAAATAACTTTTTCTTTCAGTTGAAAAATTCACACTAAATTTTATACCAAACTTTTGCAAATTTAATTTAAAACTCCTAACAAATATTCATCCAAAAACACATTTATTTGCTAATTACATTCATCATGCAGAAGTAAGCACTCCTCCAACAATCAAAAGGGCTTAGATTGACATGTCTTCTTGGTTGCTTTTGATCTGAAATGAAACAAATACAAAAAACGTAAGATTTTTTTCCCTTCAAATTGTAGTTCAATAACTATTTAGTCTCTAAAAAGAAAAAAACACCATTGAGAAGGAACAAAGGGAAAAGAAAATTATGACACAAGGGAGTTGCTATTTACATTCTTCATCACTTTCAGCATGGGCAAGGTTGAAGAGCATGAAGAATAATATCCCAAAAGAAATGCAAATAAGGAAGTTGCTATTTGCATTCTTCATTATTCCTTAATGATCAAATTAAGGACACTTAGTTGACTATTTGCTTGTGAATGAATGTTTGGTTTGCATTATCTATGTTGTGCTTTCAATGGACACTTATTATATGTATTGTTTTAGAACAACATTTGTTGAGATTAAAAATATTGTCATTTTCGGTATATGCTTAGAATATGGATTCAAGCATCAAGCATTTGTGATACAAACTAGGGAACACTTAATGGAGGCTTTGTATAACAAGTTTGGAGCATCAAGCATGTTTTGGAGCATTCTGTCGGAAATTAAGAGGTGGAATTCCATGATTGCATCGTCCTATGCTAACAAGTTTTAACGTACGATCAAGTATATTCATTAATTTTTTTTTTTGAAACAAAAAAATATGTTTCAAATATTGTTCACATTTTATAGACCAATGGTATTTAATTCGATTTTGAGATTTAACTTGAAATTTTGTAGAATCTTACTTTATATGGTATCTTATTTCACTTATATGTTATAATAACATTTTTAAATATGTCAAAAATTAGTGTCAACTAATATATTTTCTTGTAGGGCCAATTTGTCTTTGCAAACTGCAACACTTGATTAGCTAAACACCGCGTTATTATCTACTCTACTAAACTAGATAGGAAAATAAATGGCTGTTTTTTTTTACCATTTTGCCCTTCTGAGGGCATTTTGGTAATGTAATTATTTGAGAAGTGGGCATTTTAGTAATCTCATTGTTACTAACATTTGGGTTATATATACAGAAAATTTTTCCCTTCTCTCTCTAAACTTCAGAATTTTTTTCCCCTTCTCTCTCAAAACCCATCGTCCCATCTCTCTCTCTCACGTTTTCTTCCTTCTTCCTCCCATCTCTCTCTCGGCCCTCTCACTCTCAACCCCAAAATTCTACAATCCTCACCCAAATCCCATGAAAATCATCATGCAAACTCATTTTTGAAACCCTCATGATGGATTAATCATCAATCAAGACTCAATCCTCTTCTCCTCTTCCTGTTCTGTCCAAACTGAACCCTAACCCCATCCTTCAATCTTTCAATTCATTCATTCCAGATAATTAGGGTTTAATTAAATTCTCCTACCTTTTGATTTGTTTTACTGAAATTGATAATTTTAGGTTTGATGTTTTTGATTTTGGTTTTTATCTGCAGAAGTAAAGTGATAGGAGAAGCTGCTGGTGAGAAATCTCTATTCATGAAGGATGAGTTGTGATAGATAAATTGTTGAAGGTATCATCTTTGCATGTTTTTATTTATGTATTTTTTTGTTTTGTTTTGGATTGTAGCTGAAATTTTAAAAAGGGTTTTTTTATAATGTTGTTTTCCGCTTTCAATTTAAAGATTGTAGCCAAAATCAATAGAGTGCATGCTAGGGTTTTAAGTTTTTGTGGCTCATTTTGTTTAAGGGCATATGATAAAGCATCAATTAAATGCAATGGCAAAGAGGCTGTCACCAATTTTGATCCCAGCATATATGATAATGAACTTAATTCTGGCTAGCACTTTTAATTGGAAGTGTTTGTTTACATTTTAATTATTCAAATTCACTTATAGCTAATTAATAATTAATTGCATTATTAAATGACAGAATCATATCATCAGGTAATGCTGCAGATCACAATTTGGATTTGAGTTTGGGAAATTCAAGTTCTACAAGGACACACAATATGTGTTGTCTATGCAATTATGATAATGGATATGAAAATTTTCATTGTTTTTGGTTCTAGGGTTGATGCTTTTTATACTTTAGAGTTGATTGGTTTGGTGTTTGTTTAGGGTACAGCTGCAACAAAAGGGGTTGCTGAGAAAAGAAAAGGAAGAAGGGGTCCAGGGAGTGTAATTGGATACAGTGCTGCCGGTTGCGTTTGTGCTTTCCTCACAATTTTTGGAGTTGGAGGAGCGGCTTTTTCTCAGCTTTGGAGACTTGGGTTTGTTGCAAGTTTTTGTACCAAGTTGAGTGACACAGTCTCAAGTGAGATAGGCAAAGCATATGGAAAAACAACGTGAGTAGTTAACTCTTTCTTTTTTTGGATAGATATATCAAACCCTGAACTTCATACTTAAAACTCCTTTGATGGATATCAAAATTTTTGTTCAATTTTGTAGCTTTGTTGTCCTGTTTGAAATTAAAGTGGAACAAGAAGGTTTGTGCTTTGTTACATTGTTTGTTAGCCTTTGCTTGGTTACTTCCATTGATGATTGTTTCATTGTGTTAAAAATTGGTTGACATTCATTTGGTTGTGATTCCAAATTGGGATTCCCATGTGCAACGACATTAAGTTTTGAATTTTAGGCTTTGCATTGCTTTACTTTCAGACTTCAAGTTTGATTCCTGAAATTAAAGTATGCTAAACAATTGGTTTGTAACTTTTCTAGACCTTTGATAAACATGTTCAATGGCATGTTACATGGTTCATTAAACTGAATTAATCTTGATGATGAACCATGATTTGGAATTTTTGAAACCACTCACAGTCATATTTTGTTCAAATGCACAATTTATTTGGATGAACTACGCTATATCATGATATCATATTTGAATTTTTAGTTAGTGGACTAAAGTGCCCAATATAATGGATTAATATTTTACTGAATAAGGGTTTTGAAGTTTGTAGGATTGATGGTTCAGTGAGATTGGAACTATGATATAAAAGTGCAGGTCTGTACCAATGTTTCATTTTTTTTTCATGTGAAAAACATTTGTTTATTTCTCTGTAAAATACATGCAATGTGAACTTTTCTTTACTCTTCAAAATTGTGTTTTTAAGATTTGATTTTTTTCTTCCTTTGTGCATATTTAGAAGGATGGCAATTTTGACAGAACATTAAGTATAATGCTTCCATTTGAATCAGAAATTGTTGCCAACTTTGGGTAGCGCTGAAGAAGATACATGGTGATATCATGTATGGAACATTAAGAAAGGATATAAACTGGTACTACAGCAGCACAATAATCTTAAGGAGACAGAAACGGGTACAAATGTTTGAAATTTTGAATACTTCAGTAATCTTTTCCCAAAAAGTTTGTACTTTCTCTGAAGGACTAATAGATTTAGGTTTAATGAGTTATTTCAGTGGAATGAATTATATTGAATTGATTCATCACTATATGCAGCGTTAGTTTTTGTGTTGATGATAATTGCGACGAACTTCTGATATAGTGTCGAGCCGCACATTGTGTCATGGTGGAGAAGCACATTTGAAATGTTTGCGGCGGAAAAGCTAGATAGGTTCAAGAAACAGAAAGAGAAGTGTCAATCGACACTTGAGAATTGCGTCGAGCAAAGTTGGTAGTAGAAAACCTAATACTCCGGTGGTGGCTGCAAATGCTTCATCAAATGGAAGAAATTCAAAAACTGGTGTTAAATTCTCAAATGATACTGAGAGGCTTCAGCAGATTAATAATATACGTAAAGCCCCCGTTGGTGCTCAGATGAAGCGTTTTATTGATCTATTGCTTGAGGTAATTTTGGCTTTCGCATTCAATTCGATTTCGTTGTTTGTTTTTTTAATTATTGTTAGTGACTGGCGGTTTTATTGTAGTGATTTTGATGCATGAGATGAGGGAAAAAAAGAATTTTATTACTGTATACACTCATTTTACATATTCTATGAGAAGCCTAGCTTAAAAGAATTTTGAGGTTAATTTAGCCATTATAGCTTAAAAGTCACCAATTGCAAATTGAAACTAATATGTTTGGCTGAACATTGAGTTAGGCGGAATCACTGTGGACCTGTGATTTTGTGGAAGCTTCAACGTGCTGAATTTGCTTTTACGCATTGTGATTTCGTGAAACTCACCGCCCAGCCAAGCATATCGAGAACTTCATTTAAGAAGCAAAAACGTTTTTTTATTGTTTGCAAATTAGCCATGTTACTTAAGATAGCTTACCAATGAAAGTCCACAATTAGGAATTGATTCGTCAAAACCATATTGATTTGGTGTTTTGGTTTGCTGATAGACACGGCAAGCTTTTACACCAGAGCAAATAAATTATGCTATGTTGATATGAGGCTAACAAAGATGTTTTTGAGAGTCTGAGGAAAAAACCAAAAGTAGCATTCGACGGGCAACGGTTCTCTTACAAGGTAATCTTTACGTGTTCATATATCTTAACAGTTTTATATTTGAATACTCCTTTAGCAAATAACTTCTTCATCTGTTGTTTGTTTTTTGTCTAGCATGTTCTCATTTTCTTCTACATTATTTTAATGGCAAGATGGTTCTACCTATGTGGTTTTGTTACCACTTTTGGAAGGAGATTTCAGGGCTGTTCTTCAGGGGAATGATCAAAATGAAATTGAGATTTGTGTCGAAAGTGGTATGTACTCTTCGAACAACACAACAAACAATCATAAATTTGTTAGTATTTTTTGTCTGTGTAAATCGTGTATTCTCTGCTCACAATGGTAGAAACAAATCCCCGGAGTTGGGTAGGACCACAATGCCGAGACTAATGTATGTTATGTATGATTGTAGGATGTCCTGATGTGGAGGAATTTGATGGGACTCATTTGGTGTTTATTGGGGCTGGATCAGATCCTTATGAAGTTATAACAAATGCTGTCAAGTGAGTTTCACAATACATGCTTTACCTTTTCAAAATACTCTTCTGAAGTGATATGAACTAAAACATGTTCCATTAGTGCAGTATTAGGACTTAACTAACTTATTGCTTAATTAGACAATTCCTAATTTGCAGTGATAAACTTTTTGTGCTTCTTATAAATGTGTTATTAACTAGAACCTTCAATTTTTTTTCTTTGTTCAGGACTATTGAGTCGGGTTGAATAACGTAATTTTATATCATTGTATTTACATCTTTTTGTTTGCTTTGTTTGGATTGATAGGAATGATGCATTGTGGAACACCGACGGGTAAGGAGAATGCAGTTGCAGCATTGCCCGGGTTATGCCGGAGTGGAGGTTCAGCTGCAATTGAAAGGGTGGTTAAGGCACCAACTATTGCCGGATTACTTCAAACCTTACTATTTACAGGGACAAAGCGATCTAGATGTAAAGCCGCTTCACTTGCTAGAGTGTTTCAGAGATGTGAAAATGCATCTCTACATTATGGTGGATTAGGTGTAGGCTATGCATTGGCTAGCAATTCAGCTCAAACTAGGGATTCAAGCTTTGCTGCAGGGGATGTTTCAGTACCAATGTCCATCTCTGTACCTGTAATATAGTGGTATAATACTTTTTCTGTATTTGTAATTGTTACGTTCACAATTTGTATTGGAAGTCTTTACAGATTCTTTCATTGAAACTTTATAAAGTCATAAAAAAAATGTCACCAATACCATATGTATTCTCTTCCAAGAGATATACATGAATGTTGTTGACAAGTTAGGGTCATCACTTGTGTAACATTGAGTTATATCAAAGACAGAAAAGAGAATGCTCTACAAAAGAGTTTTAGACCATTTCTTGTGTCATCTTAAAGATTTTAAGCCTAATAAAATGTATAATACCCAAATTATTTACGTAATTTTTTTAGGGGAAATTATTTTCGTGATTGTTTTTAGTTCAATGCAATAATTGATGTATGCCAAAGAAACGTAATTTACAAAGAGTTCCAATATATTTAAACGTTAATTACAATATATTTCTTTTCTTAGGTGTACAATATATTTCTTATAAAAATGCCATATAAAATTTATCATTAAAAAGTTATAAAAGTTATAAGTGTTATAGCCTTTGATGTATGCTTAATCTTTTTTTTATTTTTATTTTAAAAGTAGACTAAATCATTCTCATCGGTATAGTTAAAACTTGGCATTTTATAATTGATTTTGCCCTGTAAGTAAATAAAAAAATAGAGAAATAGTACGATGTGAGGAATGAAAGGAAGACAAGGGAATGACGTGGACGTTGAATATAGAATGAAATGCAAGCTGGATCTGGGACCATTATGCAAATTGATTTACGCTAAGATATGGGATGCTAAGGAAGAAAAAAAAAATGGTAGGGCTGAGTTCGTTGTTTTTTGTCTGTCAAAAAAACATTTATATTTTTATTAAGTGAAACACATATAACTTATGTGAGATTTATTTTTAAATTTTAACGTTCATATTAATCTTTTATTTTGATGGTATAATACTTTCTCTGTACCTGTAATATAGTGGTATAATACATTATGGTATAATCTTTTGATATGTCCATATTAATCTTTTGACAAATCACCTTAACTATAATCCTAAATTATCTTCATTTGGGGATGTTGTTTCTTTGGTTCATTTTGTAGGATGTGAATATTGGTGTTAACCCCTTTTTGGTAACTTTATGACAGTAGCGCTCGCTTTTATAATTTTAGCTAATATGTAATTGTAATTTGCACATCATTGGTTCCTTCATTGGTTTCAATTAGTTTAATCTTAATTATTATGTTTTTTTTTTGTTCTCACGAACAAAATATATGCCCTTTTCATGAATCAAGAGTTGGTAAGACTTTGATAAATATTTATAATGTTTGTGCAATATTCCTTAATTTGCTATTTTTCTTTTGGAACAATTTTTTTTACAAGATACGTTATTCAATCCGTGCGAAGCACGGGTTTGGGTGTTTCTTTATTGGTTCCAATTAGTAATTTCATCTTAATTATTATGTTGTTTTTCTGGTCTCATGAACAAAATATATGCTCTTTTCATGAATCAAAACTTGGTTAGGCTTTGATAAATATTTCTAATATTTGTGCAATATTCCTTAATTTGCTCATTTTTTCTTTCGAATAATTTTTTTTAAAAGATACGTTATTCAACCCCATGCGAAGCACGGGTTTGTAACTAGTACATTTTGAAAGTCTAAAGGAGGGAATTTGTAAAGGATTAAAAAATTTAGTACTCATTCATCATGCCATTTTTTTTTATTTCACATTGTTCAAATATATGAATACTAGCTTGGAAACCCGTGCCAAGCACGGGCTAGAATTACGACTATTTTTTTATATAAAATCTAATTAAATGGCAAATTCATTATTTTATACACAATATATTAATAAAACGCATCGTTATCGTATTTTCGATTGCATATTATATACAAATATCAATGCGTATATAGTTATTTGGATTTTCGTATCGATAAACAGGAATGATATAATGGATGTAACGTCGAAATATTAGTATTTAATGTCGGAATATTTTACACGGATGACTAAAAGTAATCACGGAGACATCATGAGTCTTGTTTTTTTTTTGGCTATTATGCATATAACTGGGGGTGTTGGAGTCTCGAGGCCTACCACTGCATATATAGTTTCTACCAAATGCCCTTATATACAGTTTCTTTCAAATTCCATAATTTCTATAGCAGATACCCTTAAATATGCAATGTTAATATCGTGCATACACTTGATTCATCTTAACATCCAACACGAATTTGTAATTATTCAATCGTGTAACAAATAAGTATAACAAACAACGACAAAGACACCAATTATCTATCACTTTTTTTAACTAAGCATATTATAAAATAACTCATCAACAAAAACACAACAAAAAATGCTTGAAAAAGGGACTACAAAATTCTCCTGTGCATGCACATAAACATAGGCACTCCAAAGAACAAAGAAAAAAAAGATGGATATATAGCTGATTGTATAAAAAAAATGAAGCAGAACATATAGCTGATAATATGGTCACTGGAAGAGTACGGCTTACATTAGGAAAAATGAGAAAGATCAGAAGGATACTGACATTATAAATAAAATTAAACTGAGTATGAGAATATTGGAGTTGCTCTATCAGATAATAGAAAAACTGAAGTCTCAGTAGATAAACACATTAATGTATCAGGCAGTGTTAAGTTCGTTGTTGAAAAGAAGGTATTGCACCTATTGCAATTGGTCAATGATATTTCAATGCCATAGAAATTCCATTAACGTGAGCCTGTGTACATCTAAATGATATCACGTCACCTGAAGCACAAAACCAACACCTGAAGGTACATGATACCAAAAATATTATCAAAAAAGGATCAAAAATATTACTCCATATAACATATTAGTCCCTGTAACAAATCGATCACTCAACATGTTCTTTGAACAACAATAAATGTCATTGGATTTTATACAATGAAATAAGAAGTGTGATCTCAATTGTTAGTTGCAGAATTGTAGTTTATCTACATGACCAATCCATTAATCTTTATTTACGCAACTATTAGAATGGTTGCAAGTAGCAACAACCAATTCATATCCAAATAACACACACACACACACACACACACAACGAAGTTCAAAAGAGAAAAAAAAACTCATACCCACCTGCGTCATTAGGAACGACCGGTTAAATGTTCCGAAAAACATCACGGTACACAACATTAGTGGTCTCAGTACACACGCGATTTTCTTCATCCAGTATAAGCATTTTCAATCCCTTTTTTGGAAGTGACTCTCGACACAGCGACGTACAACTGTCCATGAGTAAAAACCGGTTCAGAAAGATAGATTCCAACATGAGACAACGACTGACCCTGACTTTTATTTATTGTCATTGCAAAACACAAAGCCAACTGGATCTGTCTCGTAGTAAATTTGAAAGGCAGTTTAGGATCACTCGGAACTAAGTTCATTCTTGGAATAATTACTTTTTCAACAGCATTTTTTTCGGTAATAACAGTTGCACCGATAAAGTTCATCCAAAGATTGTCTACGATCAACCTAGTCCCATTGCACAACACAGTTGCTTGGTCAATGTTCCTCATCAACATAACTGGACATCCAACTTTAAATCTCAACTTGTGGTTTGGAATATCGGAAAACTTGATATTGTTTAAGAATTCGGTGGTAAACCATTCGCTTTGTACCTCATTATTCTCGTCTGATTTGAAAACCAAATCAAAACTGATATATTCCTTTTCGTCTCTTGGAACCAAGTATCCCCCACTCTTGGAAAAAATCCGAGATCTTCATGTTTTGCAAAAAATCTGGATAAACAAAATCAACCAGAGAACGCAACGGATCAGAGGAATCTTTTATCAACAACTCATCAGGAATGAGTACGTTAATTTCTGCACTCTCGTTGGCGGATCCTATTCCATTTCCAATTGAAAGCATCCAATCGACAAACTTTCTTATCTCATCTTACTCGGCACGAACGGTTGAACCACTTAAACACATATTTGTTGTAAGTGTGAGAACCTTACAGTGACTCCACAACTTTGATGAGTTGATGGATGAAGCAAGTATATCTTGTCTACATCCTTTTCTTATCACTGGCAAAATATGTCTGAAATCACCGCCCAAAACCACAGAAACACCCCCAAATGGTTATATCGACCATCATAAGACATTATATCGCGCATGGTTTGGTCAAATGCCTCAAAACAATAATGATGTATTATCGGTGCCTCATCCCATATTATTAATTTTGAACATAGCAGCTTTGTCGCTCTCTTTATCAAATCCACAACTTGACGCTTTGTACCTCATTATTCTCATCTGATTTGCAAACCGAATCAGAACTGATATATTCCTTTTCGTCTCCTGAAACCAATGAAAGAAGGAATTTGTTTACGTGCTCAACTACGTCCAGTGTGGGAGAAAGTATCCCTCACTCTTGGAAAAAATCCAAGATCTTCATGTTTAACAAAAAATTCGGATATACAAAAAAAAAATCAAGGGACTGAAAAAAAAATCTTAATATTTATGGGAAACATTTACTTAATTAATCATTTTTACCGTAAAACTTTGTTTTTGGATGTCATTCACTTTCATTCTATTTTTGTATTCAAACTCTATTTTTTCAAATTCATTTGCATATGATCTATGATGGGGTGTGACAATGGAAAATGTACATGTGTCATGATGAATTTACAAAATAGATGTTTATTAGAAATTTTAAAATGGTACAACGTTTTTTTAATTAAGTCTATTTTTTTTTGTAATAATTACCCAAAAATCTTCAACTCTTTCAACAAAACCACATAATTACTGATAATTCAATTATTTTTTATAATCTCATGAACAAAACACACACTATATATTTTTCACCTTAATGTTTCTCCCATGTTCAATTTTTTACTTCTTCATATTTATTTTATTTTTGTATCTAGTTTCCTTTCTCTATTCTCATGGATGAAAGGAATATAAACATCCCTTCATGAAATCACCACCAATCAATCTTTTTGAACATGTTGTACCTAATTTTGACCTTATTTGACTACATTACATAATTATGGACGCATATAGTTACATTATTGATTAAGATATGTTATTGTGTCAAATTTGAGTTAACGTTATACATTGGATGGGAGAGTAGATTTTGAACAACATATAAATGAGATGACCGAAATACATAAATGTCTTAAGGTTTTATGTAAAGATGTGGTGTCAATCTCACTTGTATGGTTGTTACTGACGTAATACAATCATCCAACCCGGTGAAGACTCACCCAAAAATCCTAACATTTTGATAATTTATTTTGCTAGTTTTCAGTTGTCAATTGTTTATTTATTTATCTTAAACTTTAGTTATTGGATGTCATTCTCTTTCATGCTATATATTTTTTTTTTGTTATTCAACCTCAACTACTTCAAACTCCTTCACTTTTATTCTTTGGTAAAATTTGACAACGGAAGAAAACGCATATGTGTTTTGTTAATTTGATAAAAATAAATACTTATTAGAACCAACTCCTGAATGTTGGTTAAATATGTGTGTTGGTTAAATATTTACTAAAAAATGTCCAACTCCTGAATCGAACCAGTAAAATTATCGACAATTCACTCTATTCCTTATACGCTCCATAAAAGCACACACTCCTTTTTTTCCTTATCATTTCTCTCATGTTCAAATTATTTTTTTATTTTCTTTCCTTTTCTAATTTATTTCGTAGCTTCTCATGAAAGAAAGGAACATAAAACTCCCTCCATTAAATCACCACCAACTCACCATTTTTACCATGATATGTCTTCATCTAATTTTATTTGGCTTTGTTACCAAATCACAGATGTGGAGAGTCTCACACTTAAAGAGAGAGATGTTAACATGTCTTATATGAGTTAAAGTTTTAGATTGGTTGCAAGAGAATATAGTGACAAACATATAAGTGAGATGACCCATAAATCCAATGCCTTTAGGATTTGGATGAAGATGTGATGTTAATATCATTTGAGTAGTTGCTCTTAGTCTAATGTGTTTATCCAACCCAGTTTACGCTCCCGCGAAAGTCCTAACGTTATGATGAAATGTTTTCTTCTATTTTGGATTTCATTTTCTTAATTCATTATATTTATCATGAAAGAAAGGGATAAAAACTCTTTGTATAAAGCCACCATCAACCCGCCTTTTTAGCATGGTGTGCATCCGTCTAACTTTATTTTATTATGTCTCTATATCCCAGTCACAAAGAGTCTCAAACTTAAAGGAGAGATGTCAACGTGTCAAGTGTGAGTTAAAGTTTTATATTGGATGCTAAAGTAGATGTTACGTATAAGTTAGATAACCAATATACCTGATGACTTAAGGTTTTGGTTTATTTTGTGGTGTCATTTTTTCAACTCCTTTAAAAAAATCCATAAAATTACCAACAACTTTTGGACAATATGTTTGACCGAGAAATCCCAATTAGCATGAACAATTAAACCAACAAACTCTTTTAGTAAAAAATCAAGATGGTAGATGGTTTGGGTATAAGGGATATTTCATTTGTCATTATTAATTTGAAATAAAAATTCATTTTGTTGTTCAATGCGGTTTTCCAACTTAAGAGTTTAATCTAGTAGTAGAAGGACAAACTTTGAATTTCGAGATTTTGAGTTTCGAACTCAGCTTGTATCCTTTGAGAAAAGTAAACATAAATATATTTATAAGTGCTCTTTTGTCTCTAAGACTATCCACAATGGTGAGTGTTTCACCTATTTAGCACCATAATAAATAAACACCCCCATTTTGAAGCAAATAAATAAGGTGCTTGCAAAGAAGGGTGGCTATAGAAGCACCCTATCTCTCTTCACTTTTGTGAGGGACCCCAAAATAAATTTTATAAAATAAATTGTTGAAAATTTGTAAAATTGAAATTTACAAATCACTGAGTTGTTGCTAAAATTTAATTTTGGATATCATTCAATTCTCCTTTTAAATTTTGATTGTTATTATCATTTCTTTTCATAAAAAAGTTCCTTTAGAATATGTCAAAGAGACTTTAGGCCTTAGGGTGTGTTTATTTCAAGGTTTATAATATGATTCCTAGGAACATGAGATTAGAAATATGCAACATTCCCATGTTTGTTTCAAGTTTTGAAAATTTGTTCCCTTGAATATTATATTATGAGGAATGTTATTTACATGTTTTCTTCTATTGTTATTCTCATGCTTGAAGGATGTGAATATAAAATTCCCATGGTAATAAAACTCAACTTGCCATAAATTCTCACTACCATTAGCATTTATTTCCATTTTTATTTTTTTAATTAATTAATTTATAAAATATTCCAGGAAATCTAAATTTTTACCAAACAAATGGGTAGGAATGTCGTTTCAAGGAATGTAATTTTTTGCCTTGAAACAAACACATCATTAATTTTTCATAAAGTAAATTGAGGCATTTCAAAGACTACTATCATAATCTACAATTTAAAAAAAAAATTGTTTTTTTATTATAAAAAATTTAGGTGAGTTAGGCTCTGGAGGATACATCAAGATCAAGATATGTCTCATGACTCAATGAGCACTTACAAAGTTACTCCCGATCAAAGAGATCCTCACGCTAATAGTGGGGATTGAATCCACGCCCTTGAGGTTGAATCAACTTGTTATTAGCCGAGTTAACCTTGATTAGGAATGCTATTATTAGTATTAATAGCAAAAATAGTGATTCAAAACATGATATCATAAAATGGTATCATTTGTCCTCGTGAGCTTAGCTCAGTTGGTATGAACAATGCATAAAATATGTAAGGTCTGGGGTTCGAACCCCGACCACCACCAAAAAAAATATAATGGTATCATTTAAATAACATTTTTTTCATCTGACCCAATAAATGAGACATTTAATAGAATCATTTTAATTTAAATGGTCACATTAATGACTCTTAATTTATTTTATCATGATTATACTTAATAACTGAAAAAAATCACAAAAAAAAAAAGAAAAATATTAAATTATTCAAATTGAAGTATTCGAAATTTAATAATTTTTTTTTTGAAAATTTAGCGATAATTTTTTTAAGTACATGAAATATTCCTTTTTAAAGAATGGATGTGAAACAATAATAAAAAACTTAATTTTTTTTTAGTTTATTAAAAAAATAAAATATTCAATAGGTTTTTTCTAAGTAACCTCAATTATTTAAATTTCGACAGCACATCATTTTTTTTTGCAATATAATTTAATATTTTTTATTTCGTTTAATTAAGGGTTACAATTAAGGATCTTATTTAAAGAACGTTTTATATTTTTTTTGACCTATTAAACAACAAAGTCTAATATAAAAGAAAAGGTTAAACAACAAATTTGTCAAAAACTTTTTTGTAAATTAAATATTCTCTTAAAAGAATTGAATATAAAACATTAATAGAAAAGGTTAATAGATTCAAATAATTCACTTTTTTTTATACGGATAGAAACATGAACTATTGGAATTTTAAATGTCTTTGATTTATTTGTTATAATATACTTCAATATTTGTTTGTTTCCATATTTTTTTGGTTTAGTTGTTTCCTTTAATTAGGGGTTAAAACTAACACTATCATTTTTTTCTTTATCCGTCTGATCCATCGATCAAGGCCTTTTCATTCTAAATAATTACATGACACATTTTAACCTTTATAAAATCATTTTAATTTAAATGACAATAATTACTTTTAAGTTTCTTTGTCATTATTATCCTTAATAAAAAGAAAAAAAACTAATATTTGAGAATTATGTTAATTATACAAATACTTGAAACTTTCGTGTTAGCATAATTCATTTTGCCTTGTTAAAAATACCAAATACGTGAAATTTAGAAAGACAAAAAAAAAAGACATGACATTGATACAAAAGATTTAAAAAATACAATTTTTGATTGAAATGGTGCATGAAATTGCTTACAAATGGAAGCTATTTATAATAAACGGTATATATTTATTTAATAGTAACTATCTCATTGACAAATTAAAGTAGAAAAAGTCATATATTGATTGTCAAATAAATAAGATAAAATGACACTTAAAGGATTGTGTTTTATCCGGTCAAAAGAAATAAAATAGAAACCATGATTAATGCTCAATGGCTGATTGAAGATTTTGATACATTCATTATATTGAAGAAATTATGATAAGTGAAAAACAGTCATTGTAAAACATGATGATGTTAAGATGTCTTCTTATTAGAAATGGTTTGTCCAACTTAGATGATGTGAACCAATTGTATGCAACTTTTACGGTGACGTTTAACATGTCCGAAGATGTGCTTAAAAGCATCAATTAAGATTCATCAAATAAGATTTAATGTGTAATATACCCATTGTGCAAGACAAATATTCATAAAATAAATATAGATAAAGGCTAAATCAATTTATTGAGATTAGCTTTTCGACATAACAATTCATTAAAAATTAACCTAACGTATCTAAACTCTAACATCTTGATTCTATATCAAATACAAAACATTGCCTTGACTAAAAATTATATTGTTGATGCTGAACATCTTGAAGTTGTAGAACGTAGACACATGCTCTCCAATGGAACCCTGAGAAAGTAGCATTAGCAATAAACAATTAGATACAAATAAAAAATAAATTCAACCTCATAGTCTACAACCAAGTGATTAAACTAATATGCTTTTAAAACACATAAAATACTTGTTTTTACAAAAAAAAAAATTATGGGGGGAAGAGACACATGAAAATAATGAAAAACAAAGTGTCGGTATAAAGAGAGAGAAAAATCATTGAATAATCAAGATCCAAGATTTGCAGCCACACCAAAACCACTCATAGAGTAGACCTTTTCCCTCTTGCAGGTCCTTCTCAAATTTGTAGATCAGAGTTCTTCGTACAGTGGCGTGAATCTTGTTTCCCTGAAAACGCAAGGAATAAAACAATCAATATATAATCAATAACACAACACAAAACAAAACAAAACAAAACATTAATAATAAAAAAAGCAACGTAATATGCTCACAGATGCATCCATGAGAACCATGTCGAGAGAAAACGGATGAGCATCCCGATTGACATCACGAACAAACCAAGCACGGACAATTCGTACAACTATGGTCCAAGATTCCTTCACCGGACTGATCTCATATATTATATCTGATCTTGGAGCCATTTGAATTTACCTTTTTTTCTAGGTTGAGAGGGAAGAGAAGTAGACAGATGATTTAACAGAAGAAAACATTGGTATAAATAGGCTAATTGCACAAACAAAATATTAATGGAAGCAATGTGAAAATAAAAAATAAGATCAAATAGTTGCAATGATTGGTTTAAAAGAATGACATTGACACATGTCAATGTAATATTGGACGAATATTTACAAATGAAATGAATTAATTTTAATAATTCTATTTTGTGACAGAGGTTTTTTTTTTTAGAGAAAAAAGCACTATATGCATAAAATAGTATAGAGAATAAGGATTATATCAGTTCTATTGATTTAAAAACAGCTACACAAAAGGCAAAAATATTTTAATCCTTAATCTTCCATAATCTTCTTGCACGGGAAATGTTCTAGTGAAATATTCATGCCCATTAACATCATCAAATTAGGAAATCCGCAGGAAATAACAATAATCCTTCATTATTTCCGTAATAGGAAAAAATTAAGGAAATACGAAAAAATTGATACTATATGCATAACAAACTCCTATAAAATTCTGTTAAGGAATTAACAATAATCCTCTTTTTTCAAATAGAATTAACTTTTGATTGAAATCATGTGCATTAAATACTCTTATAAAATAGAGATAACATTTTAGGATAATTCATCAAATTATGATTGTTGTTTCTATTATAAACTTTTTCATATTTATTGTGTACATAAAAGAAAACATTGGTGAATTAAACAACAATTTAAAATTCTGACTTTTTGCACAACATTTTCGGTTACCATACTTGGATTCCAATTTTGTTTGTTTTTTTCCTATTATAAACTCCATCATACCTTGTGTGTACATGAGAAAAATCATTAAATGAACCTTTTCACTAATAGGATGCCAAGTGTACTTTAAAAAAAAAATAGTGCAAATATATATAATAGAGATAAAATAGAATTGGTGATGTAAAATATATGTAAATGTCAACCGATTTTGTTACTATATCTAATGATATTGTTCCTAAAACAATTTCATTGATTTCAGTTTCCTTTATGACACAAGCAAAAACTTAAATAAATTAACTTCCATTTTCAGTTAACGTGACATATTTTTGTTGTTATTGTTGTTGTTGTTGTTTATAATGGAAATCAAAATGAGTGACTGTGAAAAATTCTAATCATGTTTATTCTTTTTTTTTTTTTCTACGAAAATGTCTTAACGATAAAACACATATTAGTGATCCACGTTTTATTTGAAATCACGGCAAAACTGGTTACCATACCGTATAAGCTCCAATCATTAGCTTCTCGAAATCACGGCATATTTGCTTTGGTTGGTGTGGATATGCACGTTCTAAAAACAACATTATATGTATATGTCCTTGTAGTCTGGACGGCACATTTGTTTATATTTTCATTCACGCTCTTTAAACTCGGTTCCTAAATTATATTTTGAATTTCAACGCGGCAATATGGGAACAACAATTTTAATGATTGAGATTTTGTCAATTTTTTAATCATTGAGATATTTTCTTTTTCATAATATATATGACTGAGATTTTTTTCTCAATATGAAAAGGCAATAAACAATATTCAATATGGAGAGCAGGGCCGTTCCTACGAATATGGAGGCTCGGTGCTGGAATTGAAATGAGACCCATAATAAAATAAAGATGTATTTTTTTTTTAAAAGAACAATGTCAGTGTTGTTTTGGAAAGGGGAAAACGTTAATCTCTAATTGAACTTGTCAGCCTCATAAAATTAAACCATAAATCAGCCAATTTAGCAATTTGAAAAACTCATAAAATTAATCTCTATTTGAAGAACTCATAAAATTAATCTCTATCAATCTCTATTCCAGCATTTAGCAATTTTGACATTCAACAAAAATCAGCCAATTCCATGAAAGGAAGTAAAAGAAAAACGAAACACTGATGGTGAGATGAATGGAACGCGCGTTGGTATGTATTAGAGAAAGAGTATTTTCTTTTTTAGTGGGGGGTACTGTGCTATAAATTTTTTTTGGAGGCCCAATACCCTGGGGAGGCTCGGTGCTATAGCGCTGCTTGCACCCCCTAGGATCCAGCTCTGATGGAGAGAACCCCTTTGGGTTGGTTTGTGGTATTTAACCCTATATCTTATTGAGGTATGTTGAGTGTTAACCCTGGTACTAGACATTTGAATGCAAAATCATGCAATTTAGCATGAGATTTCTCATCAACAGGCATTAGAATTTGAATTCATTTTTGGTTTCCATGTTTATAATTCTGTCTTGATTAAAAAATCTTGCATGGTATTCATACAAGAGAACTGAAACACATTTCCTCAAGGATCCTTCAATGATTCTTAGTAGGCATTATCAGTAATACATATTATGAATTATATTGCCCTGAAACTATTTCAAGTCTATGACACTTTTTTTTTTTACCCAAGGCTTTGTGAGTGTATCTTAGACTTAATCTTTATAGTCTATATTTAATAACTAAAATTAATAGAATTCATGTATTATTATACAGGCTACAAGTCTTCAAAATATGACAATATTCAACATCAAATTGGCATGACAATTTTTTTTATCATGGTCATGCATCAAATCAAAGGTGCGAGAATTTGCTTTTGATCTTCACCAATGGAGAACACACCCTCTACTGTGTCTGGGTGTTGTTAATGGTTGAGGTTGTGCCCAATTTATCTTCATTGATGGTGTTGTAAATTTGATTTCATTGACTTTGATATATTCAAAGTGAACTGGTCGAGTCGCTCTCAGCGCCGGGAAGGTTACCCGGAAATGGCAGTGGAAAGAACGGTATGGTGTGGGACTCTCGATCGCAGGAAAGCATACGGGCTAGAGACTTGATGAACAGTTTGAGTAGAACAACCAATATACATAGAATCATAAGACCGCCAACATGGCCACGAGTTTCGACAATATGAATGGATTGTAATGCAAGTTTATTCCAAAAAAAAAAATCACTCTCTCAAATTGACAATGAGTTTCCATGATGATAATTACAAGTTGCACAAATTAAATGCAGTCTATCATTCTAAACTTTTTGCCAGTATCCGTCGAGACCAAATTTTCCAACTACAAGGATAGTAATTAGTACTCCCTCCGGTCCTATTTACAAGAAACAATTTACTTTTTAGATACATTAAATAATTTATGTATTTGGTTTAGGTTCTTGACTAAATACATACATTATTCAATGTATCTAAAAAGTCAACTTTCTCTTGTAAATAGGACCGGAGGGAGTAAGATCTATGACATTACTATTGAAAATAGATTTGGATGATTTGATTTCCTAAAGAGTGGTATGGAGAAGGGTGTTTATGAATCTTTTTCCATATTTGAAATATCTCATTATTATGCATACATTATTAAAGTTAGAACGCAAACTAATCATACTGTTTGTATAACTGTTCCCCACGTAATCACTTTTCAAGTATAAATAAATAGTAGTATTTCTTTTCAATAATTTTGTACATAATGTGATTTATTAATGTTGTTTCTTTCAATCAACTATTAAAATTTTATGCTTTATGTTTCAAATTTTAAAAGATTCAATTCCAAGTTGATCAGTAAAGTGAGGATGAATTGTTTGAAAACAGTTATAATAATGAAATGGATTCTTCTTTATAAAACAATTCTATTGAAGGCTGGTCTATTGGCCAACTCACTCCATTACAAAGAGACAATTATCCAAGGTCTAACAGTTTGAAAATCACATCCAAGGCTATCTAATCTAATACTATCAAATTAAGCATGGTTCATCCGGGATCGAATCCACTGTAGTAAGAATTTACACTTGCAACACCCACCTTTTTTAAAAGACGAGACCTAGATTTTACTTTGAGGAATTGTAAGCAATTTATCCAATACATCATTCAATGAGCAACCTGGGATTCTTTTTTTTTTTTTTTTGTTAAATTACACCTATTTTTTTTAATCTTGAACATGCTCGAATTTAAGTCTTAACTCTATTGCACCATCACTCTCCTTTCTAAGTACAATGTGCAACATTGTCCAACGACAACCAGAATCTCAGATTACTAATGTGTAAGAGGAGTGCTAAATCTAGCGAAGAAATTCAACACGAGAACATCCCGAACAATAAAGCAGCCAATTACAAATAAGGGTTGAGCGGAATTCAAGGGAGGATAGGGAAATAGATGTAAGGAGAAAAAAAAAATCACTTGTGTAATGCGGTTCGCTATGTACTCGCGAGAATCTTTTCGCTATCTATAGCATTTTTCAATGTGTAAATAGGTTGGAAGTCGCAACCTCGCAGGCTCGAACACACATCCCTGCAATCAGATCTCTCTTTACAACTATCGACTGAGCTTACATGACACTCATGGTTATTATATTGTAATACTAGTTTAGAGACCCGGCGTTGCCTGGGTTAGATATTAAATAAGTTTTATTTGTTTGTGTGCACGAATACACGTGTTAGTATATTAGATTGAATTTATTTAAATTTATAATTATAATAATATCATAAAAATAAACATAAATGATGAGATGAATGTCCAATGTAAGAATAAAAAGTGTAACAAAATCAATAATGAATTAGTCCAAGTGGTAAGAGTTTTGGGTCTCCTTAAACATGTGGTCATGAGTTTGTTTCGTGGCCCATGCGTATGAGAGAGAAAAATATATTGAAATATATATATATATATATATATATATCAAAGTATATGTATGAGAAATAATAAAATTGATGTTTCGCAAACCTGAAGAAGGAAAAATGTTAGTTGAAAAGAAGGTTTGGGGTTTCTGCTTGTGCTCAAAATATGTAAATATGTGATTAACAAAAATTTATTTACTTATAGTTAACATTTGCATTAGAATATGCTGTTAAAAGATAACATAATAACTAATCGAATCTTTTTTTTATAAAAAAAAAACTAATCGAACCTTTTTTTCCTCAAACATAAAAACTAATTGAATGACATAGTGCTGAAAGATTAGTAATAACTAATTGAAGCTTCTTTTCCTAAAAACAAATAAACAAATTGAAGTCTTTTAATCATAAAATAAGATCGTATATGTAAACTTTGTTGAAAGTATTATGTGTAGTTTGTTGAGATATTTCTGCTACATAAAGACGAATACAAATGATAGTATAGGTGATTAATAATATTAAAATGCTACTGGTGAAATAATAATATTTTAGGACCTGAAATATTATTATTAAAATCAAAACGCTATTGATTAATAATATTGAAACGAAAAGGACCTGAAAAATAGTATATGTGATAATAGTATAGGTGATTAATAATATTAAAACGTTACTGTTGAATCGAAAAGAGAAAAAAAATAGTATAGGTGTTAGTTCAAGGACGTGAAAGAGAAACAATAGTATAAGTATTAGTTCAAGCACCTGAAACTCGTAGGTGTTTGTAATGGATGCCAACAACAACAGTTCAAGGACCTGGAAAAAAAAATCAATAAACTCACTCGTGGGTGTTAGTTCCCTTTTATATTATATATAAAAATAAAAATCTAAGCATAAGTAAAAGAAACAATAGTATAGGTGTTTGTCAAACCTGAAGAAAGAAAAAACTTAGATCAAAAGAAGGTTTGAGTTTCAATTTCTGCTCAAAATATGTGATTACGTGATTAAAAAAATTCTCCTTTATTTATAGTTAACAACAACAAAAAAAACCGAAACCTTTTTTTCCTCAATGAAAAAAACTAATTGAATAATATGGTGCTAAAAGATTAGATAGTAACTAATTGAAACTTCTTTTCCTAAAAAAAGAAATATTTAATGGATAGTATTGAAAGTATTATATATAGTTTGTTGAGACATTTTGGCTACATAAAATATTAGGAATTAAATATAAAATTAAATAAAAATATTTTAGGTCCTGAAATATTATTATTAAAATCAAAATGCTACTGATTAACAATATTAAAACGAAAAGGACCTGAAAAAATAGTATAGGTGATAATAGTATAGGTGATTTATAATATAAAAACGCTACTGTTGAAACGAAAAGAAAAAAAAATAGTATAGGTGTTAGTTCAAGGACTTGAAATAGAAACAATAGTATAGGTGTTAGTTAAGGACCTGAAACTCGTAGGTGTTTGTAATAGATGCCAGCAACAATAGTTCAAGGACCTGAAAGAAAAAAAAACAATCGGAAAACTCACTCGTAGGTGTTAGTTCCCTCTCATATTATATATAAAAACAAAAATCTAAGCATGAGTAAAAGAAACAATAGTATAAGTGTTTGTCAAACCTGAAGAAAGAAAAAGTTAAGATCAAAAGAAGGTTTGAGTTTCAGTTTCTGCTCAAAATATGTGTTTACGTGATTAAAAAATTCTCCTTTATTTATAGTTAAAAACAAAAACAAATCGAAGCCTTTTTTTCCTCAATGAAAAAAACTAATTGAAACTTCTTTTCCTAAAAAAAACGAAAGAAAAAAATTTATAGTTAAAAAAAACAAATCGAAGCCTTTTTTTCCTCAATGAAAAAAACTAATTGAAACTTCTTTTCATAAAAAAAAGAAAGAAAAAAATAAAGGAAGATTTAATGGATAGTGTTGAAAGTATTATATATAGTTTGTTGAGATATTTTGGCTACACAAAATATTAGGAATTAAATATAAAATTAAATAAATTACTTAGTGGATAAGATCAAAAGTTTGCTGAGATTTTTATGTCAAATATGATGTCAAATAAAATATAAAAAAATATAAAAATATTGAGAATAAACGTGGAAGCGACACGTGGCATAAAAAACCTTACTTTATATATATACTATTGATAGGTTGGAATTCAAACTCAAATTATTCGTATAAAATTACTAGGGTGGGAACCGAACTTGGTTATTATGGGATATCTTTGGGCTCAAGAAAAGCACTAAGCCCAATACTTGGTCATCAAGAAACTGATTGAAATGACCCAAAAGCCCATGACATTTAATACGTGAAACGCACACCGTTATAAAGCTGAAAGAAAGGGTTTCGGTTCCAAAAAAAAACACACACACACACTACTCTTCGTTTGAAACGAGATTCGATTTTCTTCGCTCTCTTTTCTCAGTTTTTCTCCGCGTTTTCTCAGCTTCTGCTTTCAAAGGTTCGTGTTGCATCGATTTTTGTTGATTTTTTTTTTCTTTTCAATATCTGGAAATCCAAGCCTTTGATTTTATATTTATTTCTTAATCTTTTTCAATTCTGGAATATGTTTCTTATAGCTTTTACCCGTGTTTGCTTTTGATTATGCGCTATTTTGAATTCATAATAAGATAATTTGCCCACTAATTTAGCTGATAATTGTTATATTTTTACTTGGAATTGATTTAATTTCTGGGGAGTTATACATGTTGATTTTTCAGTGTAATTAGAGCGAAACCCAATTCGGTTCCTCGCAGTTTTCTCGCCGCGATTCAATCTACTACTTATTCTAAACCCCAATGCGCTATGAAAATGTTGGGATGGGGTATGTTAATTGTGAGGGATTTATTTTGTCCCTGATGAGAGGGGCTTATTTTTACCCGGACTGAATTGGGCGATAAAATTGTGACCGAATCGAGTCTTCATTCTTTAATTTTTATCAATGTATGTTAATTTAGGTTGTAAAATTTGTAATTGGCTGTTCGATTATTTTTCATATTCAAATAGTAGGGTTTATATAAAGGATGGTTTAGTTGAACTTTTTTTTTAGGGTTTTATGGGGGTTTGGAGGGGAGGAAGGGATTCGAAGAAACGAGAGAGAAATTTTAACCGTATTTGAGAGGTTATCTTATTTAGAGATTGATAATGGAATGCTTACAACAGTCTCAAAATTAAAAAAAAAAAAAAAAAAACTGTAACACTTTCCTTACTATTCTACTGCATCATCCTATATCTTTACTTTTCATGGCTGCATATTTCTTTAACTCTTCCTATGTACTAATTTTGGTTACCTGTATTGCAGCAAACATGGCAGATGAAACACCAAGTGGTTTGAAGGAGGAGGTTCCAGATGTAAGTTTATTTTCCCTGTAGTTATCTATCGTTTTCAGCAATGTTGTTAAACAATAGCTATATCGGCTATTGTTCCGTGATACACTATTTAATACAAAATATTGTCAAATAGTTGCTAATGCGTAACAGAATTTTAACAATCTGCTGTTTTCCGCTATCTGCGTCAACCTTGGTTTTAAGAATGCTTTCACTGTTGTGTTTCCTTTGATTGTGCCCGATGTAATCGGTTTTTTTTGTATTTCATTCTTGTAAATTGGTGATTTGGTATGATGATTTTTGATTTATAATGCATGATATCTTGGTCATGGATCTCCTTGATTAGTTGGTACCATGGTTATTTCAAACTATGAATAGGAAGACCTATTTTCTGAATCCTGAATTGAATCTTATTATCAATTGTAAGTTACATTACCAATAAAAAAAAATGACATTTTAAAGGAAATTAGGAAAAACAACTGACATAGAAAACTATAAGCCCTTGTATCATCTACTAACCTCAAAATGATTCAAGATTCAAGCCATAAATCAAATGACAAAAGAAAAGTGTCTGGCTATACAAACTGAAAAAAAAGTTGTTGTTGGCTACACTATGTTTAGGAAGTGACTCATTAGAATGAATCGGGATGCATTGCAGTGAGTCGGGATTTATGACAATGAATCAGGAGTCAAGATGAGATTTATGTTCAAAACAGATACACACTAGAAATTTTTGTATTGATTGGATTGTTACTATTGAATCGAGACATGACTTGCATATATTGTAAGATACTAATATATGATAACCAAGGTTGGTACTTCAGTTTGTAAGATATGACTTGCATATATTGTAAGATACTAATATATGAATCAGGACTCAAGATGAGATTTATGTTCAAAACAGATACACACCAGAGATTTGTATTGATTGGATTGTTACTATTGAGTCGAGTCATGAGTTGCATATATTGTTAGATACCAATATATGATAACCATGGTTGGTACTTCAGTTTAATATATGATAACCATGGTTGGTACTTCAGTTTGTAGTAACTGTACTAACTGCTGCTGCACGAATTGCTAAATTGCAGATTGCGCCATTTGATCCTACTAAGAAAAAGAAGAAGAAGAAAGTTACAGTTATAGATCCTGCAGATGATGAATCAATGGATAAATTGGCCGAGAAGATAGAAAATCTGTCAGGTATATAAATTATAATAACAAACAAGCATTAGCAATCTCCTGGCATGGTTTATGTTTTTAAAGTTATCTGAAAATGGTGGTTAGGCAATGTTGATTATTAATAGCTATTCACTTGCAGTTTCTGATGGGACTGACAGTGCATTTTCTGGTTTGAAAAAGAAGAAGAAGAAGCCTGTAAGACACTTTTTCCAGAGTTGAAGTTTTTTATTTGGCTAGACTAGATTTATTGGTAGCAATTTGACACTTGGAAGTTTGTTATTTGATTGCAGGTTGAAATAAGTAACTTAAATGATATTGATGAGAGTGGTCCTAGTGGAGAGGCAGTTGAAGATTTGGATGGTAAACAGTCAAATAAAATTATAAATGAATATAATTTGTGTTTGATAGTGGACTGTGCTTCGTTCTGACTACAAGTAATGCCTTGAGGGAAGGCTAATGAATGCTAAACTTATGGTGAAATTTATTGCTTTTAGATCATGCTGAAGATGATGAAGAAGAAGCTGTTGCTTTGCAGCCTCGTTATCCTTGGGAAGGGAGTGATCGTGATTATACATATGAGGAGGTATGCCATTTTTTATGCTGATGTACATCTAATTTACTTCTTTCAATGTCAATTTCAAATTTTTGTACACTTTCATCAACTAATTCCATAGTGTTTCTGAGCTGATTTTACCTCTCATCTGTGATTCAAATTAGTTTTTTTGGAACAAGATGATTCAAATTAGTTATTATCTGGTTCTCGTGGATCTCTTAGTCTATGTGTCCAGAATAGTTTAATTGACTGTTTTGGGCCTTCTGACGGGCTGATGTTTTACGTCTAGACTCGTGTGTTTCAATTTTTCAAATTGAAGCATGTTAATTAATGATCAACATGGGCCTTAGAGAATATTTGATTATATAGGATTCTACATTTTATCCTTGTTGGATCAAGCCAATTCACTTCCCTTGGATCACGAGCTGTGTTCAAAATATTACCTAAAGCATTTTCAATCTACCCTTTTCAGTTTTTACTTGGAAATTGCTTCCAATCCTCCCCTTTTTTTTTCCTTGTGGATTCTAAATGATTTTTGGTACAGCTTCTTGGCAGGGTGTTCAACATTCTACGTGAACATAATCCAGATCTGGCTGGAGATCGGCGAAGGACAGTTATGAGGCCTCCCCAAGTTCTCCGTGAAGGCACAAAGAAAACTGTGTTTGTGAATTTTATGGACCTGTGCAAATCGTATGTTAATATTTTTTTTTATCTGGCACTATACACATACACATCTTGAACTTTCACTAGAGGCCAATAAATAATATTATAAACTGGTGTATCTTTAGAACTTAACAATACATGTTCAAATGTATTAACATCTGCAAGATAACAATTGTGATTTGAGATGTTTTTAAAATGTTGTCAAGTGATTTTCATCACCCTTGGTTATTCTTTATTCACTTGTTGAGCTTGTATAATACCCAGTATTTTTCTTCTACATACCAGAAACTGATTTTTTATCCTCAATACTCCCCTCTTGTTAATGTGCTGTTGCTGTACTGTTACCCGATCTTTCAGGATGCATCGACCGCCAGACCATGTTATGGCTTTCTTGCTTGCTGAACTGGGTACTAGTGGTTCCCTTGATGGACAACAGAGATTGGTCGTGAAGGGAAGATTTGCACCAAAGAACTTTGAAGGAATTCTCCGACGATATATCAGTAAGTATTTGTTTTTAACGTTTAATAATCTGCTGCATTTCAGAAATGGATAGTTTCGTACGTATGAAAGTTCTGTTGTTATTTGTGCTTTTGTTGCTCATATATTTTTCAGTATTTTTTCTTTTAAATTTTGCGAAGCAGAACAAAAAGTTTGTAAGCATATTAGCCTGAGGTTATTGTACTGGATGTTGATTTAAACTGTTACACATTCTCTTTCTCAGATGAATATGTCATTTGTATTGGATGCAAGAGTCCAGACACATTACTTTCAAAGGAGAACCGTCTCTTCTTTCTCCGGTGTGAGAAGGTGAATCTTCTGTTACACTTTTACCCATTTCCATTGTTTTACCATTCAGTATTCTAAAACGCTGGTTTACTGCTTGCAGTGTGGATCAGGAAGATCAGTTGCTCCAATCAAAGCTGGTTTTGTTGCTCGTGTTGGCAGAAGGAATGCCGGGGCATGATTTGGCCTTATTTTTTATTTGTGTTGAAACTGATTAGCAAAACAAACCTTTTTCACAAATTGTAGTCCATATTTGTGTAACCCTTCACTTCTAAGAGTTCGTTATGGGGATGCCTTTAATGGGTGAGCATTGTTATTCTTTTTAGGGGGCAGATATTTTTCTTTCAATGAAAAATGAATTGAACTGCAATTTTGGAATGAGTTTTTTTTTTTTTTTTTTTTGAGTAAACAATTTTGGAATATGAGTTATAATGGTTTGTAAGGAGCATGTGAATATAGTTGTAATCATACATCGTTTTAATTTCCCGCACAATGCAAAAACAAACGAAGCCACGTATTAATCAATGTTATTTCTTTCTTTTATTGATGAATTTTACCACAAAATGTGGTTTTTTGACGCTAGTAATTTGTAGGCATTGCAGATATCTATACGCATGATAATATGTTACAATAAATACTGCATGAATACTAGTTATGTTCATGGTTTTCTTGTTTTAACCAAATTAATTTTTTTAATTTATGTGAATAAATTTACATTTTCTATATAAATTATGAAATTCCAGATACATTTTTCGTAATCTGAAGAATCTTTTTAAAGAGGTGTGTTTTGAAATCAATGTAAAACACTTAATTGATATACATAGTGTTACTGTTGGGCAACATGAAAGCCAATCACAATTTAAAAGCTTGATATTATTGTTGGTATCCACCTAGCTTGAACTTTAATTGTAAGATCGAAAATGAAGCAACTTAAACGGTTTTTTGTTTTTTTTTCTTTCTTTCAACTATTTAATAGAAATGCTTTGATATGATACGACAAACAATTTTTTTTAACCAAAGAGTTCAAATGGTTAATAAACTCCGAAGAATGAATTGTTTAGAAGAATCTAGAGTTTGATTAGATGAAGGACAAAAAAGGTTGAACTTTGGTAGTGGTATTCACCTAGGTGTGAGATTGAACTTAATGAAATAAAAAACACGTTTGTTTTTTTAACCAAACAATTAGACTCAAGAGGTTAAGATCGTTTAAGAGAATAGAGTTCAAATCTCCGGAAATAGGAGGGTTAATACCAAAAAGAACATTTTTTGTTTTTTCAAAACGTTGAGAATAATAGTAAAAACAAATTACCACTGCACTGTTGATTTATTTGCGTGAGTACATACGGAATCATCATAAACATACTTTTATGCAATCAACAAGGACATCTAATTAAATACATGGCCATGCAAAAATAATTAAAATGTTTCTGCCATCTCATCCTTTGTCTCCGTAATCCATTTGCAGAAGGCTTAGAAGACTGTCACACACCGAAGGTGGCAATGAAGGCCATAGTCATTAGTATTGAAAGAAGTGGCATATATTTTCTCCCATACAAACTTGTGGCACTGTTAGGATCCTTATGCTTTGATAAATCAAAACCTACATAATCAAAAGTACCAAATAAAAAGTTATCTTGAGATTTAAATGTAACTTTTGATGAATGTAGATTTATATGTAACTTTTTATGGGTATTGTTGTTATGATGTTACCTTTAATTTCATTGCAAGCATTCATAGTAATATTCTTGACAAATGAGATGTGTGCTTTAGTCGCGAAATGGAAGTCTCTCTTGACATCTTGGATGCATTTGAAGACCAAAAGTGTGTGATCATAGCAACCACCCGTACAGAAGTCATGGATATCAGAGTCTTGCACGTTTAGAATACCATTTATATTGATTGTGTAATTATTGGATTTGAGGTTGCAAGTGTTTGAATGCTACATACATTTTGAAGTAAGCATTGTTATGTATAGAGTGAAGAGATTAAACATATGTTCATTGATAATAATCAAAAGCAATATTATATTGTCATCAAAGAGAAAATTTTAAAAAGCATAGACATATATGATTTTGTGTAGAAGAGACACGCATAGACAATGTTTCACGAAGATAAATGTCATAATTTATTTGGATTTGAATTGTGCGTAGTGTGATTGTATGTAGTTAAAAACATTTAGATTGCAAATCATTATCGAACAATCTAAATTTTAATAAAAAATTTGAAAAATGAAATGCTTGATCTTTGAACAAACGATCCTGACGTGGATGATTGAGTTAAGACAGTGTTGTGATTACATAAAATTCAAATTATTGTGTTTTTCAAATTTGTTTTTAGTAAAAAAAAAAAAATTGATGATAGGTATTCACTTTTGTTTCCAAATATCAATTTGAAAAATTCACCCTAAATTTTTATACCGAATTTTTGTAACTTTAATTTCATTCAAAACTACTTCTAACAAATACTCATCCAAACAAAAATTTATTTGCTAATTACATTCATCATGCAATAGTAAGCACTCCTCCAACCATCAAAAGGGCTTAGATTGACATGTCTTCTTGGTTGCCTTTGATCTGAAATGAAACAAATAAAAAAACAATGTAAGATTTTTTCTTCCCTTCAAATTGTAGTTCAATAACTATTTAGTCTCTAAAAAGAAAAAAACACCATTGAGAAGGAACAAAAGGAAAAGAAAATTATGACACAAGGGAGTTGCTATTTACATTCTTCATCACTTTCAGCATTTGCAAGGTTGAAGAGCATGAAGAATAATATCCCAAAGGAAATGCAAATAAGGAAGTTGCTATTTACATTCTTCATTATCCCTGAATGATCAAATTAAGGACACTTAGTTGACTATGTGCTTGTGAATGAATGTTGGGTTTGCATAATCTATGTTGTGCTTTCAATGGACACTTATTTATATCTTGTTTTTAGAACAATATTTATTGAGATTAAAACTAGGAAAAATATTGTTATTTTCGGCATATGCTTAGAATATGGAATCAAGCATCAAGAAATTGTGATACAAACAAGGGAACACTTAATGGAGGCTTTGCATAATGAAACATGTTTTGGAGCATTCTGTCGGATATTAAGAGGTGGAATTCCATGATTGTATCGTCCTATGCTAACAAGTTTTAACGATCAAGTATATTCATTAAAAAAAATTGTTTCAAATATTGTTCACATTTTATAGACCAATGGTATTTAATTCGATTTTGAGATTTAACTTGAAATTTTGTAGAATCTTACTCCCTCCGTTTCACAATACTTGTCCATTTTGGAGAATTATTTTGTTTCATTTTACTTGTCCCTTTCAAGTTTCAATGCAACATTAATTATTGGTTTATCAATAATACCCTTACTTATTTATTGTAGAGAGAGAAATAATAGAATGAAATAATAAATGAGTAAGGGTATTATAGAAAAAACACAAAGAATTTCATCAAAAATGACAACATTTATTTGATTCCTTGGTATGTGTAATTTCTTCAAAATGGACAAGTATTGTGAAACGGAGGGAGTACTTTATATGACATCCTATTTCACTTATATGCTATAAATAACATTTTTAAATATGTCAAATATTAGTGTCAACAAATATATTTTCTTGTAGGGCCAATTTGTCTTTGCAAACTGCAACACTTGATTAGCTAAACACCGCGTAATACAATTTGAAAGTCTAAAGGAGGGAATTTGAAAAAGATTAAAAAATTTAGTAGGACTTAGCTAAGTTAAGCTAGCTGGAAGATGATTTAAGCTCTCTTGAAATTGAATCCGCGTGGCAGCTAGGGAATTACTCATTAATCATGCCATTTTTTTATTTCACATTTCTCAAATATATATATGAAAATAAAATAGAATTGGTGATGTAAAATATATGTAAATGTCAACCGATTTTATTACTATATCTAATGATATTGTTCCTAAAACAATTTCATTGATTTCAGTTTCCTTTATGACACAAGCAAAAACTTAAATAAATTAACTTCCATTTTCAATTAACGTGACATTTTTTGTTGTTGTTTATAATGGAAATCAAAATGAGCGAGTGTGAAAAGTTCTAATCATGTTTATTCTTTTTTTTTTCTTCTTCGAAAAAGTCTAACGATAAAACTCACATGCATATACTAAGTATGTGTTTGTATATGCATTTAGCAATCCACATTTTGTTCAAAATCACATGAAAAAACTGGTTACCGTACCGTAGAAGCTCAACTTATTAGCTTCTTGAAATCGCGACATATTTATATGAAAGTTGTTGTTCTCACATCCATTGTTTTAAGAAACACAAGGAAATGATCAAAAACCTCTATCGGTAGTTAACTACCGCTGATTTCAAAGAAGATATCGTTGGATTTTTTTTGTTATTTACATATGTTTTTAAAAAACAATGGATGGGAGAACAAACAAGACTCTATTTGCTTTGGTTGGGGTGGATATGCACGTTTTGTGTTGGAAACGTCTTTCCAAACAGGTGTTGAAAAAACTAAAAACAGCATTATATGGATATGTCCTTGTAGTCTGGACGGCACATTTGTTTATATTTTTCATTCACGCTCTTTAAACTCGGTTCCTAAATTATACTACTATTTTGAATTTCAACGCGGCAATATGGGAACAACAATTTTAATGATTGAGATTTTGTCAATTTTTTAATGATTGAGGTATTTTCTTTTTCATAACATACAGTATGTGACTGAGATTTTTTCTGAATATGAAAAGGCAATAAGCAATATTCAATATGGAGATAATTCATTTGGGTTGGTTTGTGGTGTTTGACGATCGATATGCAAATTTCAATATGGAGATTGAAAATGCGAAGGTAAATTAACAGATTTAATATTTAAGAAGAAAATTGAGTCATATATTCGACCTAAAACAAAAGTTGGGCTTGCGTGTCTGACATGCAAGAATGCTAATTTTTTTTGGAAAATTTTGTTTGAAGAAGTTAAAATGAAATATATAATTGTACTTCCTAGTCATTCCTGCACAAGAAGTATTAAGAAAGACAGAGGAAGAAAAATCAGTTACAACAACGATCCAGAAAGATTAAAAACAACATGAAGTTCACTAGGAAAGGAACACAAATCAGAGCCAACAAACTGCTCGCTAAATAGTAACTCCTAAACATAAGAGAGGGTTAAACCACCATATATGATAGCTAAAAGCAAAATTAGAGTGATTTGCTTTCAGCCACCAGAAAGATTGGAGCTTAACTTTCTCAAGAAGGTGATGAATAAGAGCTTCCTTTTGTTGAAAGATTCGAGCGTTTCTTTCTTGCCAAACGACTCAAATACAAGATAACAAAACAAATGAAGAACAAAACATAGATTTTTTTAAAGAGTTTGTCATCCATTTGAGTTTCTTAAAAACTTGAGAGATTAGTCATCGCTATGCTTGCTGCGCGTAGAGGATATCTGGTTTACACACCAAAAGAAATTGATAATATATATTCCTTTTCTCCCAGATTGGTCAAATCTAATGTGAGGCCCGGGGTCGAGTCACATACAACCCAACCTAACCCACCCTTTGTACACTCATACAAAACACTAGAGTTGTTTTGACGAAGAAAACTCAAACTAGTCCTTCATATTTATAATAACTCACTACATCTTTTTTCTTCCAACTACTTGATGTGAAACCAAATGAATACTTACTTTAGTGTCTAAACTAACTTGTGTGATTGCTCTTAACTGAATCTGATGATTCACCATAGTGTTAAGGCTACCCATAAGTCCCAACAGAAAATAAGATGTGTTGAAATTATTACGTTAATATATTGAGTATAATTCATCCATATAAATCAAGTTTATAAGGTGGAATATATCACTCTTTATAATCTAAAAAAAATCTTATTGTCAATATACATGCAACTTTTCTTTTTGAGAGGAAGATACATGAAAACTCCAATATCATTGCATTTCCTTTTGAAAGGAAAATATCATTGCATTTTAAGTATCAAATAATTTCAACAAAAAAGAAAAAGAAGGAATTGACTAAATAAAAGGAGAGGGAGAATGGAGTAATGGGATGTTAATGGACATTAAATAGAATAGACAAACTACAAAGACCTTCCTTCCCGGCCACTTTCTTTTCCTATATGTCCCCACCCTACATAATAATACAAGTATCCCTTCAACATCTTCATATTTTTATAAACACTTTGACATTCCACATACAAACCAAACCAAATCTCTCCCTCCTCAAATCTCTCCCTGTTCCTGTTCTTAGATCCATTGCTTAACCTCTCAGCTTCTTCTACTTCATCCAAACACACCTTTCTTTCAGGTAACTAAACTCTTTTCTCTTATTCCAAATCACTTATTATTATTATTTCCAAAATTCAGCTGTTTTTGTATTTGTCTTAGATGAAATATGTGTCTTGTGAAATGACACTAATAAATAATTTGTTTTATTTCATGAAATGAAATTCCTTGTCATATGGTTCTTATCTTTGTCTGAATCTTATCAACTATCCTAAGAAAACACCAGTTTTGGATTTTTCGACAAAATCAATGAACCTTTCATAAAGAAAAAAAGACAAAATCTATAAAGTTACACAAATATCATAATTTGTTTTTTTGAAATATCATAATTTGTCAACTGTATATTCATAAACAGTTAGTATTATGATAAACAAATATATAACTTTTTTTCTTTTCTGTCACGGATATTTTTTTTTTTCAAAAATAAATAAAATAATACGTATGCAACCAACTAGTCAACAACCACGTTTTGGAGCGGTGATTACGTGATATGACACGTGGATATAGCTGTATCTTAGACAACCCAGTTGTTTCTGAAAGATAATAATAATATAAAATGGTTACTTTGCTAGCATTGCAATTTTTAACGAACATTTTTTAACGCACTCTCTTTTTCGTATGTGTTTTAAATCATTTGAAGTTCATATATGAACAATCATATGAATTTCAACGCATTGAAAAATATGTGTTAAAAAAAATGTACTGTTAGCATTTTAAAGATTGTCAGGGCAAAATTCACGCACTTCTTGTCTTGTTCAATTTCACTGTTTGTTTGTTGTTTATGACTTTTCGTTCTGGGCCTGGGTCGGTGGAATACAGGCCCATGTAGGTGTGGTCCACATTGATGTAACATTTATTTTTTATTGTTAGTTTATAAATGCATCTTAATGTTGATTAATTGTTTTTATATGTTTCCTGTTTTGTGTTTATTATTGTCAATATCAGAGGGTTTGAGGAGGTAGGTAGCAGCTGCTCTGGAAAATGGCTGCTTCTGGGGTAAGTGTTATGGAACTTTAGATAAGTTTATGTAATTGCATGTGTTATTTACTATGTTATTAGAATTAACTTGCACATAATAATGGTTGGTTATTTTGTTATCTTAGGTTAATTCTAGCAAGCAAATGAAGAGGTTGGAATCAAGGAAATCACATTCTTGGTGGTGGGATAGTCATATCAGTCCCAAGAATTCTAAGTGGCTCTTTGAAAATCTTGAAGGTAAGCTAGCTAGCAACTACAATTGCAAATGCTCTTTTTATATCTTAAAATGTTATTTTTGAGTTTGTTAATGCATGCCTGGGTTTACTGTGAGATTGTCAGAATCACGGTGAGCCTCTGCAGTTTTGGTATAGTTGTATGTTTATTATTACTTTATTCGCCTTCTTGGGGAGATTTGTGATTTGAATGATAAACTCTTTAACTTGTATGTCGGTAATTGGCAATGGAGTTTCATAATTCTGGTTTAAATGATTATTATCTACTTTAAAACTTTTTTGTTGGTAAATAGAATGTTAATTATATTTAGGTCACCGTTTTGACAAAATTATCTTTAACCTCAGAGATGGATCGGAATGTGAAACGGATGTTGAAGCTGATAGAAGAGGATGCAGATTCATTTGCCAAAAAAGCAGAAATGTATTACAAGAAGAGGCCAGAATTGGTTGCTTTGGTTGAAGAGTTCTACCGTGGTTACCGATCATTGGCCGAACGTTACGATCATGTGACTGGAGAATTGCGGAAGAATGTACAATCTGATCTCCAATCCCAAGGCTCGGGCTTTTCAGACACTGGCTCTGAACCGCCCTCAACTTTGCCCTCTCCAAACGTGACCCATCGTAAATCAAGCAACCGGGCTGCTGGGTTTGATTTCTTTCTTGGAACTGGTGGGAATGCGTCTGATATAAGCCAAAAAGACGGAGAAGATGAGTCCTCTACTATGACGGGTTCCGAGGATGAATCTGATGATTCATCGGTTAACAATTATTCAGCTTTCTCGCGGAATGGTACTGATCCAGGGATGAACAGAAGAATAAACGAGTTGGAAAATGAACTGCGCGAGGTAAAAGAAAAACTTTGGACACAGGAAGGTGAACATGCAGAGGTTTCAGTTTCATCTAGTGGGGCGACATACGAGAATGCCGACGATGTTTATGCCAAAATTAATGCATACGAACAAGAATTGATGATTGTGAATGAAAAGTTAAGACTTTCAGAAGAAGAAATCACTAAACTAAAGACTGATCTTGAAAACTACAAATCCTTAGATTCAAGAAATATGGATGTTGGTGTTGAGTTGGAAGTTGAAGGAAGCATCGATGGTGTGGATAAGGAATTGTTCGAGCCAAGTGGTGACACAGCCTCACTTGGGGAGGAGCTTCGAATCACTAAAGAAAATCTTAAGGCTTCCGAAACGCAAGTTGCTTCACTGAAAACCGAGGTAAATAAATCCTCAGATAGAATTCAGCAGCTGCAGGATCAGCTTGACTCGGCTAAAAAGGATGTTGCTACTTGGAAAACCAAATTCAACAGCGAGAAAAGAGAGAGCACGAAACTTCAAGAAAGACTTGCAAGGTTAAAGACTAGTTTATCGGACCGGGATCATGAGATCAGGGACTTGAAAACTGCCGTATCTGATGCTGAGCAGAAAATCTTCCCCGAGAAAGCTAATTTGAAGTCTGAAATGTCAAAGTTGTTGGAAGAACAGACACATTTGAAAGAGCTGATCAGAGAGTGGGAAAGCCGCGGTCGATCATTTGAAGAGCAGATCAGAAACATTCAATCCGAAAAGATAGAGATGGAGGCAGAATTGAAAAATGGAATCGAGTTGCTAAAGTCAGAAATTGAACTGAGAGAGAACAGCATAAAGGATCTCAATGTAAGCCTTGATAACTTAAAACTAGAGAAAGATAATCTTAATGTAGAAGTAGGTTCACTCAAGGAAGAGGTGAACTCAAGAGACGGTAGGATTGGAAGTCTCGATTGCCATTTGAACGAATTACACATGGAACATGTACAACTGATTTCTGCAATGGAAGAAGCATGTAGACAAGTAGAAGAGATGAAAACAAAGGCGAAGAAACTCGAGGAACAGGTGGAGAGGCAAAAAACAGAGATCTTAGAAGCAGCTGAAGAGAAGCGCGAGGCGATCAGGCAACTATGCTTCTCACTTGAGCACTATAGAAATAACTATCATATGCTTAAGCAACATTTTATAGGGCATAAGAGGGTTCCAATTTTGGCTGCCTAATAATTAGTATAAATCTAAAATGTGATCTTGTATATTTTTGCTATGTTTAGTTGTTTTGTACCTGTAATGTCCTATGCATGTTGTTATAATCTGAGTCAAGGTCAAGATTACTGAGAAGTGATAACCATGTTTTAATGGTTTTAATTTGAATTCGGATTCCCTGCTGTGATAGATCCTGCATTCACGCATTCGGGACATCAGTGGTCGTTTGATCTTGGTCCAAAAAATGCAATATAATTTAAAATACCGAGATTGAATTTGGACTTCGTGAATGCGACTGTCCCGACTCCGTGAATGCGGGGAATCTATGACTAGTGTGGAATTTAAAAGTGGTTGTGAAATTGATCAAAGTTAGAAGCTTGATATGGATAAAGGCATCATTATCTTATTGTAAAATTAGGACTGCATATTGATGTAAAGGAGGGTATCCACTACTCTTTGTCTCCCATTATATAATAAATTTTGCTTTCTATGAAGAAAAGGAGTTATGCTTGGGTTGGTCTCATATATGTCTTGTCTAATGTGAATGGCTCCACAACGTTTTTCATGTTCAGATTGCATTTTGGCTTCTTATATTATAATGAAAATAATCTCTTATGTTGGTGTAGCTAGTTTTGGATTTGTTTATAGCCTTTGTTAATGTATATTTTCTATTCCATTGTTGAAAAAGTAAAGCCTATGTCGTTTAAGAGAGGCTTTACATACACATGAATACTCTTATGCTTTCAATTTCGAAGTAAATACATCAATTGTATATAGTCCGGAAGAAGCATTCAACAATAAACAAAAAGTGTAAAGAAACATTATTCACCAAATCATGGGACTATATATAAGCTGAAAGAAAAGAGAAACTACTACGGCTATGGGAACAATTCTTAATCTCAACATTAAACAGTTTATAGACACAATCAAAAAACTTTGATTATGACTATAATAATTATTCTTGAATGTTAGTCTAATTTAATTTTCATAAAAACAAAAGCCAGCACTAGAACACATATTAACCTACTTAATTACAACATAGAAGAAGATTAATACTATAAGAAGAATTACAGGAGCTACAAAAACAAAATATTGACCAAAAAAGATGAAGGACACGAAAATGAGGACTGGGAGTATTAACACTCGTGGATTAAATTCACCAATATCACATGCTTGGCTGGTCTCTGATAATGGTGGCACTTTGAATGAATCACATGGCTCATCTACATCATCTTCAATGTCACTCTGCAAATACAACTATTAAAGATACGTACTTTTTTATGAATCAGAGAAAAAAAAAATGTAATTTTTTTTATATCATTTGAAAAATGTGTTTTGTTTTTTCTGAAGGGAATGGTACGGTAGATATCATTAAAAATATCTCCAAAGGAGATATCTAAATAAATTTCATATAATTATGAATTTATTTAGATATCTAAATATGTTAAATAAGCTATCATATTACGGGATCAAAAGTTGGTTTATTTTCTCAAATTCAAAGTTGCAAGTGAGCTATAAATCATTGGAGCAAAAACTATATGAGTTGCATAAGTGTGATGTGACATTGTGTGAGTCGCTTAATATGCTCTAAGGAGACTACCTTTTTACCATCATTGGACCAACTGTTTGAGGTTAGGATTTTTTTTTTTTTTTTTTTACATTTTACGAAATAAAATATCGTTGGTCAACAAATACATAAACTATAAACTATAACATGTCTAAGAGCATATATTTGGTGGAGATATCTTTTTTTTTTTTGAGGGAATTTGGTGGAGATATCTTAGAGGTTGCTCAAAACAAATTGAATAATGTTGGTGCATAATAGCTTAAATAAGGCTAAATAAAAATTATTAAATTGTTTGTTTCCTAAAGGTTGCTTAAATTTTATTGTTGGACTAAAATATGTTTGAATTGTTTTTCTTTTTTTTGGTGGCCGGGGTTTGAACATCAAACCTTGCATATATTATGTCTTGTCCCTACAAACTGAGCTAAGATCACGAGAACATGTTTGAATTGTTTAAGGGTGATGTAACATTACGGAAACCACCTATAAAATCAACTGGGGATTGACGTGAGTGTTAGATTCAACTCTAGGTATGAGACTAGCTATTGTGTTATGAAGCTTAACAACGATCCAAACATGCTTTTAATGTTTAAAAAAGTTGAGACACTCATCATAACATTCTAATTGTTTGAAACAATTTTTGTGGACATTAGTTTCCTTAATGTAATACAAAATTGTAATTTTTATTGTTTGTGTCATGTTTAAACAAATAAGATGATTTGGTTGAACCTGCAATTCATAGCCGGTATGCTTCGAAGACAGTTGGTCTCGAGAAAGACAATGCTGTCATGGTATTTAATAACTATTTGAAGTTTATTTTATTTGATTTTTTGGAAGAAAAGTAAATGGCAGTTGTGATTATAATATATACTTATTTTAATCTAAATTGACATATTTTTTATTATAAGACTTAATGGATAAATTTTCTGAAACAAGTCCTACAACTCCATCATATGTGGACCCGAAAGGTGTTAATGAATTAGATTGTGAATCATTTGCACCTCCTAAGAAGAGAATGTTACCAACAAATGAAAATTGTGGAACAATTGACGCAATTGTTCAACCAGTTAAAAATATTGTGAAGATAGAGAAATAGTGACTTCAAGTTACTTTGTTTAGTTGCGTTCAAGTTGTTTGTCCATTATGTCAATGCTCCATGCCTGTCTTAACGTACCAAAATAAGGTCCATGTCATTGACAATGGAATTACTATTTTCAATTGAATAAATCAATATTGTTCCATGTATTGACCCTTCAATGAAAATATATTTCGATTTTCATATTATCAATTTACAATTTACTTGTGTCTTAAACTTTATATAACTTTACATAAGACCCGCACTGAGACCTCGAACCACCAAGTGAGAACGACGAGACCTTGTTGTGAAACAAATCACGGGGTGCAACACAAGTGACTATGAACGAGCCCAAATCGACTGACGACAACGTGGGCACCAAATCGACTCTATCCTCATCTGTGAAGTGGTGCAACTGTGAAGTGACCACACCACTCACACTACAACTAAATGATGACCTTGAAGGAGAGGACACAACATGGAAAGTAGTGGGCGGCAGCTAGGGTTTTGTGTTTGAGAGAGATGAGTGAAAAAAGAGAACTCTCATAATATATTAATTATTCATAGTGTTTTTATATTTTAAGCATAATTGTACTTTTGCCCACTATTTTATCATTCTCACAAAAATAATTATGTCTTTATAATTTTTAACTTTTTAATTCCCAATAAATGGTGATTTATTCTTTCAATTTTAAATATGAGGATAAAGTACCACATAATATCAAAATTCTGGAATGAAATCAAACTAAAAAAATCAAATAATATCTAAAAAACTTATTTCTGTGTAAAAATCCATTTAAAAAAATTAAATAAAATGTAACCCTTGCTTGGCACGGAATGTTACACTAGTAAATCAACAAATTAAGGCAAAACAATTCCACAAACAACCTTGAATTCATCAAAATGAACTCGAGGGAGCTGGTGGAGAGTCCCAACGGTTTCATTGAGCATGTCACACACTCATCCCCTCTTGGGCGTGAGGACGTACGACCTAACGGAGTGGAACAGACAACTCAAACATCGTTAGAGGAGTTGGAGATACCCACGGTCGATGATGTTTCTGATCCGCTTCAGGATGATGTGGAGCATGATCATGTGAGCCCACGGGAGCTGGTAGAGAGTCCCACGGGTGCTCGTGAGAATGCTTCAAGATCATTCATTGATGAGCATGTTGGTATGCATGAGTTAGATGTTGACCTACAGGGCCATCACGTGAATTTGGACATTGTTACTTCTGAAAATTCTGATGATGCTCGAATTGGTAATTATGATGCTCTTGCTGGTCCACAAGGTATGTCTACGGACAAAACACAAGAGTTTGGTACATTACAAAGACAAGAGGTACATCCTAGCAAGAACATTCAGCATGGTTTAGATTTGTGGGAAAGAGTCCGAGAGTATGATGCTCGATCAGCAGCTGAAGCTGCAGCTGACGCATCTGCAGGCTTTATGCCAGTTCTTACAAGAAATCAGAAGCAGAAACTGAAGGTCCAACATGTTCTTTCAAAGAAGCCTTCTAAATCCCGTGCACGGGGTGACAATAAATCCACTGATCAATGAATTGTCTCTTTTGGAATATTAGAGGTATCGGTAACTCTGATTCTCGGATTGCTTTAAAAATTTATGTATATGCCCGACACTTACAGGTTCAGGTTATTTCTTCCCACCTTTTCCGTGAAGGAAACAGCTGCGCAGATAGGTTGACTTCCATGGGTCACTCCAGTGTTGGTGTAGTCTGGTTAGACACTCTTCCTATTGATTTAAGGCTTGATTTCTATAGGGATAGATGTGGACTTCCAAATTACAGATTCCCATGATCTGTTTTTTGGTTGCTTTTTATTGTTTCTTCTGTTTATTTTCTGTTTTCTTTTCTTTTTGTTTTTTGAGGGTTCTGGTCTAGTCCCCCCCTCCTTTTGTAATTATTTTTCCCCTTTTTTAATAAAATTTTTAGAGCGTGGCGGCATAGGATGGAGGTGTCTCGGGGTGCCAACCTAGTTGGGATGTTGATGATGCCTCTTGATGTCGGTCTACGTTCCTTGCTTAAAAAAAATAAAATCAAAATGAATCTCTGAAATAAAAATAAACTAAGAAGATTGTTTCCGCTCGAGTAATAGGAGGCTCCGAGACTCATAATTCATTAAAAAAACGAGCTTTGTCTCGCCAAGATAACCCCACAAAGGCTCTGACCTATACGTAAAGCGAGTTGAAAATTGTTTTTTTGACAAAGAATACTTCCAATTGACACATGGAAATGACCTTAATTCCCCTGGCGGTTGTTAACAACCACTGGTAAACACGTCGGTAGTTAACTACCGCTGAGTGCCAGCGGTTGTTAACAACCGCTGAGTTCTGGATCTTAAGAACGCAGAAACCTCCATTTTCTGGTTACAGTGCTGCATGCTCACTTCTCCATTCAAACCAAAAATCACCCAAACTTCAATTTGCTCGAAAATCAACCAAATTTCGTCAATTAATTCACAAGTAAGTTATATTCTTCATATTTACAAGCAATGTAGTTTGTTTAGGGTTTTATTTTACATATTTTGGAGCAAAATGTTAATTTCACATTAGGTTAGAAAATTGAAACTTAAGCATGATTTTGATGTTTTAAAGTATTGTTTATGTTGTATTTGTTGTTTAGAAACAATGTAGGTACAATGTAGGTATGTTCAAATCACACTAATTATGCTCCTAATTTAAAATGCACATAAGATGTTTGATAAAATGCATAAGTGAGGAAATCTTGCTTTTTTTGTGTAATTTGTTTTCAAATATGTTCAATTTTATAAAGTATATATGTTATAATTATTATAAGCTTGGATTTTTAAATTTTTTGGCAAGTTTGAAGCATGACATAATGTGGTATGTTATATAAAGTTTGATGAATGTGTTAAATTAAATTTTATGAATGCCTATGTTTCATTTTTGATATGTTACATGTTACTTGCTATGTTCAATGCCTTAAAAGTTTTAAATACATTGTATGCATGCCTATGTTCGATGCCTTAAGTAAATGCTTAGATACATTGTATTCTTAAATACATTGTCAACTTATTTATGTTTTTTAAAATTTGTTTTGTACAGATATGACTAGGGATACGAATGAGCAACATCGGGTTATTAGAGAGGATAGGATGCGGAGAGGTAAAGAGGCGAGTACCGCTAGTGCTCGGAGAGAAAAGAGGGCTGAAGACCCGTATGTCCCTAAGACTCGGAGACGCAAGGACCCGATGATACATGGAGAGGGCTCACAGGCACATGTGGATGACTCCTCCCAGGTGGTTGATCCAACACCAGCGCATGATTATGCTAGGTATGCGGATGATGGTTTTGTTGGCTATGATCGGATGGAGGAGGAGAGGATGTATTTTCAGCCGCCCCGCAGGACGAGGCAGAGGATGAGGGGGTGCCAGAGGATGAGCGGGTGGGAGAGGATGTTGTGGCAGATTATATGGAGGCACAAAATGTTATTCTCGAGGGTGAGCCTGAGCGTGAGCCTCAGCCACGACGAGGTAGTCGTGTTCCGCGGATACTGCCCTATCCTGCTGGAGAGGCTCCCTTTCCTGGAGGACCTCAGACGACGTCATTGTTGTCCGACTACGCGAGACACGTGGCGAACCCTCTTTGGGTGAACCATAATAATGTAAGTGTTTAAATTATTTAAAATTCTTTAAATGTTTTAATTAATTATATTAGGTAGCGTAAGTGGTTTAATTAATTACAATAATGTAGCGTAAGTTGTTTAATTAATTAAAATAACGTAGCGTAAGTGATTTAATTAATTAATAGTATAACGTAGCGTAAGTGTTTAATTAATTAAAATTAGGTAGCGTAAGTTGTTTAATTAATTAAAATAACGTAGCGTAAGTGATTTAATTAATTAATATAACGTAGCGTAAGTGATTTAATTAATTAAAATTAGATAGCGTAAGTTGTTTAATTAATTAAAATAACGTAGCGTAAGTGATTTAATTAATTAATATAATGTAGCGTAAATGTTTTATTTATTAAAATTAGGTAGGGTAAGTTGTTTAATAAATTAAAATAACATAGCGTAAGTGATTTAATTAATTAATATAACGTAGCGTAAGTGATTTAATTAATTAAAATTAGGTAGCGTAAGTTGTTTAATTAATTAAAATAACGTAGTGATTTAATTAATTAATATAATGTAGCGTAAGTGTTTAATTAATTAAAATTAGGTACCGTAAGTTGTTTAATTAATTAAAATAACGTAGCGTAAGTGATTTAATTAATTAATATAAAGTAGCGTAAGTGTTTTATTTATTTAAAATAACGTAGCGTAAGTGTTTTAATTATTTAAAATAATGTAGCGTAAATGTTTTAGTTATTTAAAATAGTGACAATGTCTTATTTAATTTGAATTTCAGATGTGGCATGATGCAACGGGTTATAAGTGCGTAAACGCGGGGAAAAGGTTGAAGGATCTTGATAAGCCGGAGGAGGCTATGAGGTGGTTTTGGGAGCCTGTGGAGGGGTCTGGCCTCCTTGGTTTGATACACGTTGGGTATTCGACTTTGACCCATGCGATGATACGTGCTCTATGCGAGAGGTGGCACACGGAGACGAGTAGTTTTCATCTACCTGTGGGGGAGATGACGATCACTCTGGACGATGTGCATAATCTTCTGCACATTCCTATTTACGGCCGCATGTTGGAGCACGATGAGTCGATGGATCGGGACCGATCTATTGATATGATGACCAGGTTGTTGGGCATGTCAGATGCTGATGCCAGAGCTCATGTTAGGGATGAATCTCCTGGTCATATCAGTTATCCCGCACTGAAGCGGGTTTATGAGCAGCACCTGACTGAGGCTAGACGACTTGAGCATGCACAGTCGAGGGAGGAGATGCAGGAGAGAGCCAGGAGGAGGGCGTGTTGTGTGAGGAGTTTCCTTCTATATCTCGTCGGTTGTGCGCTGCTCACTAACAAAACGAACAGACACATCGACTTGATATATCTGGATTCCATGGCAGACTTGGGGGCGATTGGGAAGTGGTAATGGGGAGGGATGACCTTAGCCTACCTCTACGATTATCTGGATGATTTTGTTATCTTGAATAACATAACGATGGCTGGTTCTGCGACTCTTTTGATGATAATATTTATCTTAATTTCTTTATGAATTTATTTTATAAATTTTATTATCATGTTAGACTATTTTATAATGTTTTAGATTTATTGAAGTTTTAACTCGAATAATTATTTTTGTGTATTATTTATTTTGTTGCAGGGATGGATTTTGGAGCATTTGCCAGGTCCTTACCCAAGGAAGCGTAACCCGGATTGGGACCCGCGGACACCATGTGCTGGGAGATGGCTCACTAGCAAAGGCCATAAGAGTGTGCACCATTACCGCTCACGCCTGGATCGCTTGGAGGTGGATGACGTCAGGTTTTCTACCTATGGTGATCGTAGAGACGTGCACCCATTTCAGATGCTGTGCACTTACTCGGGATGGCTCATGTGCGGGAAGGATCGGGTGTACCGTCATTTTCCTGAGCGGGTGAAGAGGCAGTTCTCCTTTGTCCAGGACGTTCCCAGACATCCTTCAGCTGTCCCTCCGGTGCCTACACAGATGCTAACTACTTTGTTGATGGACGCTGCGACATGGTTAGTACCTGGTTGGGTAGATGGGTGTGAGACACCATGGCAGCATGTTCCTGGCTACATGGCTTGGTATGCCAGAGTCTCTCACCCTCGCATTCTCCCACCTGATGAGGGATCCCCTCCCAGGCCGGCGAACGTGGAGCAGCTGATTGAGGAGGAGCATGCCAGGGAGATGCCTGACACACTGACGATCGTCCGGGATGTGGCGCACATAGCCCGAGATATTATGGCCAGGCAAGCCGAGATGACCAAAGAGGAGATTGTCGAGGAGGTCATGCGGATAGCTAGTGGTACTGAGCCTGCACTTACTTATCAGATTTCCAGGCAACGCAGGGGGCAGCAGAGGCAGGGTAGGCAGGGCTGATTAGTATTAGCATTTTTTTATGTATTTTTTGACTATGATGATCATGATGTATTATTATGACATGTTCCAGACATTTTTCTATTTCTATGACATATACGTACGTTCGTTTTATATTATTTCTTACGTTTTAATTTTACCATGTTCCTGTTAAATATTGGATGAATATGTTTAGGTATCAATTGGTTATTATATTAAAAATTTTAGAAGAATTTCCAAGTGGTTATTTGATGAAAATCTTAGATGAAAATGAATATGAAAATGAAAATTGGTTAGGAAACCTTCAGGAAAATGGAAATGAGCTTATGGAAAATGGGCAAGCACGTAGCGGCAGTTAACAACCGCTACCTTCAGCTTCGGCGGTTGTTAACAACCGCTGGCACTCAGCGGTAGTTAATTACCAGCGTATTTCCCAACGGTTGTTAACTGCCGCTGGGGGTAATTTGGTCATTTACTTGTGTCAAAAGGAAGTATTCTATGTCAGAAAAACAATTCTCAAGCGAGTTTTGTCTTGCCAAGGCAATGTGGGCTCTCACATGGAAACAATTCCTCTTCCTAATCAAAATATTCAATCAGTCCAAAAAGATTTTATTTTATTTTTTTACTAAAGTTTTAAAAAAGATCTGCTAATAGAAATTGATATATTTTAACGGAGATACTTTTTCTGTTGATTTTCCGAAGAAATCCCGTTTTGTGTTGTTGTTGTTATTAAACTATTATTTTAATTGATCTTTTTTTAGAATATGATTTTAATTGATGTAGAACTTTCATTTGTACTCCTAAAAAAAACTAACTAATTTCTTTGCACTATTTCATGGTTAATTTACCTTCCATTTTAGTCAAATTTCTCCTATCAATTTTATGGGATATGACGAAATTACCTCCACACATCATATATCTTTTTCTTTTTCTTTTTATAGATGACACTTTATTTATTTTATTTTTTTGGAAGAATCTGATTTTAATTGATGTAAAACTTTGATTCTTTTCAGAAAAATCATTTGTAGTTCTAAAACAAAAAAAAATACTTGCAGTAGTAATTTTATTCCATTATTTCATTGATAATTTACCTTCCCGAGAAAATCATTTGTTTGTAGGACTGAAAAAAGTACTTGCACTTTAATTTCTAAAAAAAATGTTAATTAATATGACAGAGAAAAAAATATAAAAAAAATTAATGAGAGAGAGGAAAATAAGGTGCATTAATTATAGCTTAAGCTGTGCAACATTGCACAGGTTAAAAAAATCCTTATTATTATTATTATTATTATTATTTATCTATCACTTTTTTCACTCTATTTAAACCAACTCTTCCTAACCACACTATCATTTTTCAGCACTACACTAGTAACTATTTTTTGTTTTCCATTGTTTTCTATTTTTCAGCACTAGTTACTAGTTATGGAAGAAGGAAGAACTCCACCAGATACAGCAGAACCACAACCACATCCACCAAAGGGTCAGTTACCAAATAATTCTTACAACTTCATGGGTGTTAGTCTCTTCTTTTTATTTTGTGACATTTTGATGAAGCTGAGGTCATACTACTTCGTTTGCAAAATTTTCTTGTCATGCTTTGGTACAACAGGCTCATTTTCACGCTTACTTTCACTTCATGTTTTTTTAATGGCTTCAATCCATGCTTTTTTTAACTACAAAACAATCCATGCTAATATAGTAGTACTTTTTCAAATGGAATATTCATCATTTGTTTTTTAAGTTTGAGATTTTCCAAAATTTGTGGAGTGACCAAAATTTTTTTAGTCACTCATATAATATGCTGCTCATAAATGCATAACTTTTTCCCCATAAGGTTACCCCTTGTAGCTTTCTATATTTTATCTTCTTTGCATTTTTTTTTTGTGGGGAAAAATTTAATGAATTAGGAGTCTAATTTGGTGTTGGTGCAGGTTCAACATGCCTGGAAATTCTATGCCAAAGGAAGTTGTATACCAGAACATATATGATAAGATGCAGTTGGATTCTCCCAAAGTTGAACATGATTGCCAAGAGTGCAATAAATTTATCTTTTATCCCTTTATATTAGAAAGGGTAGAGGATAAATATTGGTGCCATTAATTCAAGGCATCCATGTGTAGAGTCTTGTAATATATTTATTTGTTTTCTTGCAAATATATTCAAGTCATTCAAGGGTGACACAAGAAGCGAGAAATTATATTCACTACCTTATAATTTAAACCAACATTTTCCCTCAGCTTAATTGTACAGCACAATAGTCTCCACTCTATTATAGAGTTTTGTAAAAAAAAATCTTGCCGATGTTTCATGTAATACATACTTATTGATCAATAATAAATCGATTGTCATATTTGTTGATCGCCAATGGAAGACGTTCGTTCATATTGACTAACCAACAATATCAAATTCCAATTGATTTGTTTAGGTATTGGCATCTGTATTTTGTTACATTTTGGTGCTAATTTATTTGTTTAAATATTTGCATCTGTATTTTCTGTTCTTATGCAACATATATACTCTTCTTTTGACTTAAGATTTTCTTTTGACTTAAGATTTTCTATGCAACTTATTCAGCGGAATGAGTCATAGGAAAAAAATTATTCAGGGATATATGTATGAAACCATTAGATAGTGGTCGTGGGTTCAGGGATAATATGTATATCCAGAAAGTCTATATAGAAACATGGTATGGGGGTACACATAAAAAAAAAAAGTTGCTTTTTTAATTGAAAATAATCTTCCATAAAATGATAGTTTTGTAAAAAGTAAAAGCTTCAAGAATTTAGTCAAATTCTTCAAGATTCCTCTCACGGCTGTGTAACTTTGCCTTTAGTAGTGTGCTTGGTGGTTCTCTCTAACCCGTGGAAGTGTGTTGTTTCTCATTGTATCGCAATTTCAGAATCGGCCCCTACGAGCTTTCTTTGCTCATTTGCTGTCTTTTGTTTGGCAATATGCACCACAACATTGTGAAGGATCTTACTGGTGGGAGTGATTACCTCATCCGCAACCCTCAGCTGTAAAGTGTGAGACCGCTCCAGTTGTGCATCGATCTTTTAACAAACAGTGTCTCATGAACCAATTATTCCCTCTCCTAACATGTCAACATGACCTGCAAATGCAAACATGGAAAATAATCAAGAAACAACTGATGAGGAATATACCTCATTTATGCAGACCAGGCAGTTCAAGAAGGAATCGAAACATAGCATTCTGGGTAAAATAATTTCAAAAAAACTCATTCACATGAACTCCGTCCAAAGTGCCCTTGCAAATGTCTGGTGCAATCCTCCTGGTTTAAAAATCCATGAAATAGAAGGGGAATTTTTTTAATTAATCATGGATGATAAAGTTGATCGAGAAAGAATTCTCCAAGGAAATCCTTAAATCTTTCGAAATTCTTGATTGGTGGTTAAACCGTAGCACCGAAATCTCCTAGATTTCCAACATGTTCCCATTTGGGTTCAACTTTGGGGGCTTCCAATGCACTATCGCACAAAGGAAATGAGAAGGTAGATCGGATCCATCATGGGACGTGTGGAAGTGTCAAATTCCTATGAGTACCTAGAAAAGAATTTCATTATCACGATTAAAGTGTATATCGATACAAGCAAACCCATAAAATCTGGCCTGCATGTTGAAAATCCAAAAGACGGAATTTTTTGGAACATTTCAGGTATAAAAGACTGTCCTAGTTTTGTTTCAAATGTGGGCTGGTGGGAAATGCAGAGAACAACTGCAAAAGTCCTCTAAACGCTTCCAGTCAAGATGATACTCACTGCTTAGGTCCATGGCTGTGGTCAAATCAGTTAGACCGAGTGATATCCGAAGTTGAAAACATTCTTCAGCAACCCAACAAAGTCTAGTAGCTTCGGTCGCTCAGTCCCACTGTTTCGGCTAGCATTTAAGCCAAATTCGCTCAAATGCAGATGAATGATGAAGGGCAGCAACAGCAGATGCGAGGCCCCTGAAACCAATGGAAAAAAAAATATGAAACTCATGCTCCACAAGGAAGAATGGGTACAATTCTTCAAATCAGCAAAGATCGAAGTTATGTTGTCCACATCATTATTTCAGACCCTAAACTCAGGGGAGAAAGCTCCCAGGCTGGATCACAGTTACACATTGCATCAAAACACCAAACAGAATGCACTGCAAATCCTTTCTTTTAAACAATTAGTTGTTGCACAACCTTTCTTTTAAACAATGTGTGTCGGTGTCCATCACTGACACGACAACAACATGTGTGCTTACATTACATTCAATATTAAATTTTCTCAAATTATTATCAGAGTATCGTGTTCGGTATTCGTGTACCTAAAGCTCAATATATTCTCCTATTGCTCGAAACAATTAGTTGTTGCACATCCTTTCTTTTAAACACTTAAACAATTATTGCGTGTTGCTCATCACTTCAGAGAAAGGGAAAATAAGTTGATTCAATTATTTATTAAACTACAGAGCAAGAAATTATTTAAGGGTTCAAAGTACTCTCTCTATAACCAATGATTTTATCAAAAGATGTCAAGGAAAATAACAATGAATGAGGTCGCAAACGTTAATATCATGGCATGGGCACATGCAATTATAATATTGATAAAGAAAAATGAAACAATAATTAAAAGGCTAACAAACAAAGGAAAATAAATTGTGTGGTCACTAATCTAACCTGTGATGCATTAATACTAGTTGATACTAGATCTTGATATGTATGTAAATGTGAAAAGTTCTGCACATACAATACAACAGTAAAAAAACATATTTAATAGATAAAGTATCAAACAAAATAATTTAGACTCAAACAAAGAAAGATAATTACTATCCCGTAGTACCTGCATAATTGACATGGTGGTTGAATTTTGTGTCACAGGACTACACTTGTGAGTGCCTCTGCTTCTTCTGTGTTTTTTCTCCACACAACTCTTAGGCCTGCCTTTTATCCATGCTTTACCATCCTTCTTTTTTATACCTATGGCTTGTGATACAGCGGTAATATCATCTGTTATTTTCTCATTGGTATGACTATTTACTTCACCAAGATTTGTTGTTGGTGTGGAAGATCTTTTGCTTAAGATTCTATCAACTTAAAGTAAAGTTAAGTTAAGTGTGTGAAATTTTTTAACAGATTATAAGTAGACTTCATGTAAAGCCGTAAACGACCATTGAAGCTCTCACTTAATTGTGTTGCTGTAGCACCAGCTGAAAACGTGTTTCGCCCTAATACTAAAGCTCATTTTTCTTCTTTCTTATAGAAATCTTGCATCCATTTATTTTGGTGAAGGTTGTGCTTGTCAAGTAATGAATTCCAAGCAGCAAGAAAGTCATCCTCATATTCGAAACCATAAATGCAACTTCTCAAATCATCAGCAAAAGAATTTGATCTCTTAAAGGCATGATTAACATTCTTAAGTGCATTCTGAAATAAATGCCACAAGCATAAACAATGATATGTTTCAGGAAAAACCTCTGGAATCGCTTTTGCCATGGCAGCATCTTGATCTGTGAAAATTGTCTTTGGCTTTTTTCCACACATTGCCTTAAGAAAAGTCTTGAACAACCACTCAAATGATGCAGCAGTTTCATCATATAACAATGCTGCACCAAATAACACACTTTCTCTATGATGGTTGAATCCAACGAAAGGAGAAAATGGTCGTAAATTCTTATTAGTGCGGTATGTGGTATCAAAGCATACTACATCTCCAAAATAAACATAATCTAAAACTATTTTAGCATCTGCCAGAAAATGTTTGTTATTTGATTATCAACATCAAATTGAATATCATAAAAGAATGATTGATTCTCTCTCTGCTTTGATTTAAAATAATGAAGTAGAGTATATGCTTCACCTTCCTTCATTTCCTTCATCCTTTTGGCGGTTAAATGATTGCTAATATCTTTAGAAGTGCATCCAGCATTCTCCTTCCCTCGGACGTGTTGACTTATAAACTCAAAAATCAATTTTTTGGCGTATACCAGATCAGTTTGCCATGCTGCTTGAGCGGCAGAAACCCTCTTTTGTGATGGTAATTTATGCTTACTTCTGGGGGATGCAAGCTCGTGATTATGATCTTTTTTGAAAGATGTAACAACATATTTGCCACTTGATTCCCGACTGATGACAACATGTGCTAAACATCCAGTTCTGATATCTTTGCGAGACACTTTTTCATCATCATCTTTGATCCTCTTAAGGCCTTCTTTAAAACACACGAATTTTCGAGACATCACAGTTTCATTATCTAACTTGTTTTTGTTTCTCCAATCTTTTCTAATGCTAAAACCAACAAAGCCAACATATATATTATAAAATCTATATGCGTGATCTTCGGTATCAGACTCCATGCCAACATATGGGATTATATCTTCTTCGGTTAGTTTGTGTTCAATGTTATCATTCCATTTCACTGTGAATAAGAAAATATAAAAATTGAACTTAAATCATTGAAACTTCATTAAAATTAGTTCAATAAAATCGATAAATTTGCTTACAGCAACCGTAATTACTCCTTCCTTCCCAGCTTCTTAACACAAAACATTGTACAATATACTTTGCTATTCATTACTGTGAAGCACAGACACTGATAATCGGCACGTCGACACTGACAAAACATCTGCTGTAGAAGCACAAATATCCGAGGGGCAACCGGACAAACACGCTACCTCAAGAGACAATCACAGGGGTCCCATTATTCATTAGAACAACGGGATTACCTTTGAGACAAGTGGTTATTAGTTGCATTATCACATGTACTTTTGTTACCGGTTTAGTTCATTAATCAATCCATTTTAAACAAGTTGTTGAAGTAACTTGGAGAATTATGCGAGGCAAATGACATTACAGTGATTTAATTCTTACCTATAAGGGAACACACCATTATTTGGCATGAATAATGATGTCCTTAAAGTATTTGCAGATTGATGCTCGCGACAAGTCTATGTAATATAAATTCTTCTTAAACATTACTATATACATTTCGCTTTAATGAATACTCGATGTATGTGAACAAAATTTTTAACCACGTATAATGACTTTTCAACTACCATTTTTACTTATATTGCACTCCAGAAAGAGTTCATGAGCTAGGGGCATGGTGCTTGATATATTGCTTACCTTAGGCTATAATTGCTGAATTTATGATTATAAAACAAACTAGAAAACAAGAATGTATTTTAAAGGTTTTGTAAAAAAAAAGGTATTTTAAAGGTATTTCTTTTCTTTTTGGTTTTGTAAAAAAAAAGTATTTTAAAGGTATTTCTTTTCTTTTTGGTCAAGTAGCCTAGTGGCTAGAGCTCACACATGGTATTTCTTTTCTTTTTGGTTTTGTAAAAAAAAAGTATTTTAAAGGTATTTCTTTTCTTTTTGGTCAAGTAGCCTAGTGGCTAGAGCTCACACATTTTAACAATTTTAAATGTGGAGAAGTGGGGTGTCAGGGGTTCGAACCCCTGCCCCTGCATAAATTATGCAATGTCCCTACCAACTGAGCTAAGCTCACGAGAACATTTTAAAGGTATTTCTAATTGATGCAACTTGCATTTATTTTTTAAAAGATTTGATATAAAAAATTAGTTATTAATATTACCATTTTTTTCGTGGTCCATAATTTTCATTGTCATCAAGTGTAGTTAATTCTTGTTGAAAATACAAAATGAGTTCTCTCTCAACTGAATTTTCTCTATACCTAAACATGATACTATAATTTTATCTTTACTTTCATAACAATGAATTTTATATTTGTTTTGCTAATGTCAAACATAATACTTTAATTTTCGTATCATGTTATTTGTATGGGATATTTCTATTGAAGCAAATTGATGTTCAATTGAATTTAAAATATATTGTTATTTATTAAACTTTTATAGTTGTATTTTCACTCATCAAGTTTCTCTCATGTTGACCAAAAAAAACGAGGGAATAGTGTAAAAATAGTTAACCCCTACCTAATATACATAAAAAACACGAGGGAATAATGTGAAAAGTTGATTAACGGTTGAGATTGAAAAATTGAAAAAACATGACAAGAAAAATATTGAGCGGATCCATTTCCCATTTTCACCCAACTTTGCACCGGCTTCTGCACCGTTTTATTAGATACTCTCTTAGATCATGTTTATAAGCAAAAAAATATTTTCTAGATTCATTCAAAGCCTAATATATTTGGTCTATATATAACCAAATACATTATGTATTTAATAAACTTAAAAAAAAATTGTTTACAAATGTGATCAAACAATGTAGTTTGTCTCCCATTATTGAATAAATTGAGCTGCTGATGACATAAAGCGTGACGAGAAATGATGGCATCATATGATGAATAGTAATGGGTGACTTCCGTATGGTGTTTTAGTTTGAGTTAGGTTTGTCACTTTGTTGTGTTGTGTAAAAAAATTAAAAACAAAAAGGTTTGTTTTTGTGTCTCTTTCTGTGGAAGTAGGTGAGCCAGCATCAAAGGTCAGAAGTTACAACTTGCTGCCTCAGACTCCTTTTTGGATCAAGGTCTTAAATTTGGACTCCTTTTTTTTTATTCTTAGGTCATATTTACCTGATTAAAGAAAAATCATGGTTATACATTTTTTAAAGGGTGTATATTGGTATAGATTATTGTTATTGCTTTAGTGACTAAGTTTCATTGGAATTTTATAAATTGTATCCTCAATTTTATAAATTCATCTCTTAAAGTAAATAAATGTGATGTTTGGAGTTTGAACTCTAACTCCTGTATATTTTATGCAATGTTAGCCTTGATCATGAGACATGTAACTATCACTATAAATTAGAACCAGAATCCCAACAGTAGTGATTAATATTGACATTATAGAAGTATTATCAATTGAGTTAAACTCATATAGAAGTGATTAGATATTTTCTATTAGTGAATATAATCATGCAATCAACTCTTTTTCAATGTCAACTATATAAAATTTCAAATAAATTTTAAAATTAAAAAATTCAGTTGATGAAATGACCAAAACATAGATCCAAATTACTATATTTTTTTATGGGAATCAATATAGTTTTTTTTTTGGAATTTAATTTGTTTATAATTTCTCTTCATTCCATTGCAGACACACTGACTTGTTCTATGCATAGGAATCTCTAAAGACCAAACTAAACAATATTGGTAATAATTTATGAATTTATATATATCATGTAGGGACTAAAATAAAGATTATTTTTATTCAAAAAATAAAATAAAGATTCTTTGTATATTAAACCATATGTTGTTTAACATATAACCAGGCATATAATATTAAAAAAGAATCAAACTTTTAAATTGGTTGACTGATTATTCTTAGGAGTTGGCAGTAGTGAGAAACTACATTTGAATATTTTGAAGGGCCATTTCGTTAAACAATTTGGTAATAATTTGTCGATTTAGTTAAACTACATTTTTTGAAATTTGTTTAGAATTTCTCTTCATTCCATTATTACATGAAAGATAGACCGACTATGCATATGAATTTAAATATCAAATTAGTTAAACAGTATTGGTAATAATTCAACCACGTTGTTTAACATGTAGGAGTAGCCTCTATAAGAAACATGTAGGAATAGAATACGAAAAGTAATCAAACTTGGTTGACTAATTATAAATGGAAGTTGGCATGGCAGTAGTGAGAAACTAGGTTGAATATTTGGAAGGGCCATTTAGTCGTATAAAAAAGTCAAATATTCAACTACTATGCTTTGACTATAGTTTCCGGTCGGTGCCACCTGCCAACCCCCAGAGGGGAAGTATCAAAATAATTTGTTTAGTCGTAAATCCTACTGGCGGCTATTGTAAAGTGTGCCGGCAGCGCCAGCCCTTTAATTCGGTTTACATTTTTCACAGACATCGAGCCAGGGGGATGGTCCAGAGTATGAATGAGAGGGACGACGGTTTACATTTTTCACACCTTAAGGTGTGAGTGGCTAAAAGACACCTTCATGAGTGGCTTCTAGCAAAACCCTATATATATTTTTTTTGACGATAAATAAAATTTCATTAGCAAAACTCTGGCAATGAGTCAAAAGCCAAGACTACGGAAATACAAGGTGGAGTCTCTTCAATCCATATATAGTCGGGATTATATATATATATATATATATATATATATATATATTATATATATATATAGAGGATGTATATTATGAGAATGACTATCTTATATGAGAATGATGAGAATGGTCATCAACCATTAGATCAAAAATGAATGATTGAGATTAAAAAGTCACATACGTACTTTACCTTACTACATCAATTCTCATAAACTCATTTCCCTTTTCATCTTCTTCTCCACAAGATGAAAAGAGAAATGAGTTTATGAGAATTGATATAGTAAGGTAAAGTATATATGTGATTTTTTAATCTCAACCATTTATTTTTTATTTAATGGTTGATGACCATTCTCATATAAGATAGTCATTCTCATAATATACATCCTTTATATATATGTGTGTGTGTGTGTGTGTGTGTGTGTGTGTGTGTGTGTGTGTGTGTGTGTGTGTTTAACTCGTTTTATTTAATTTCCTTAAAAAACATATTTTTTTAAAATCTTTATTATGAATGAATCTTTTGCAATAAGAATTGCAAGAAGAAATATATTTGAATAATTAAAAAGATAACTTTATTGATTCATCAGGATAAATAATCTTATGATCTATTCTGATAGGAGTAACCAATGTAATTTAATATGTCCATTTTGTATACGAATGTTTCTAAAATATTTCCTTATAGTTTTTCGACTCAATATTCCCTTAAATTAAGAGGTATTTAATTTTAACTTTTTATCATCAAATCATATAGCAATATTATAAGAGTAATAGTGGGCTGATTGTGCTGGGGAAATCGAAGAATTTGTGGCTGCTCAAGGGGACATTTAGGAAACTTGAAATGGGTTTAGGCTTGAAAGTCAATTTATGAAAAGTTACTTTGGTGGGGGTTACCGGATTAGTTCCTAGTTATGGCGTCTTGTTTCCTTAATTGTAGGATTGTATCAACCTCTTTCAAGTATTTAGGGTTTCTTGTGGGAGGAAATTTATGAAAGTTTTCTATTTGAAAATCGAAGTTCGATGTTCTCTCGAGGATATTAGCCTTTTGGGGGAATAATTATGTCAATCTTGACGGAAGAATTTTGTTGTTAAACGTTGTTTTAAGTGCAATCTCAATTTTCTATCTTTCATTTATGAAGAAATTGGCTGAGGTTTGGAGGGAGGTGGTGAAACTTTAGAGATAATTTTTTTTGGGAGGGTTTAGGGGTGTGTGTGTGTGTGTCGAAAGAGGTTTTGGTTACTAAGTATGGTTTGAGCGGTGTCACAACTGTTAAAATAAGGGAGACAAGGTGATCCTTTATCGGTTATAACCAAGGAAAGATCCATAGCCTCACCATTGATAGAAATTAATCATCCCTATATCACTCATACTTTTTGTTGATGATAGTATTCCTTTTAATTTGAAGTTTTGATCAAGAGGAAGCAAAGAAACTTATTAGTATCTTTAGAGAATAATAAGTTGCCTCTAAGTCAAAAAAATTAACTTGGATATGTATTAAATATTGTGGAGCAAGAACACTGCTAAAATCAACAAGGAGATATTTAAAACCTAAAATTCCTATCAGCATTACTATCAGAACTTCTAAGCATCTAGGTCTCCCAACCTTATGTTGGGAGATCGAGAAATCAGAATTTCAATTTCACAACAACCAAAATTTTGGACAAGATTAAGGGGTGTAAATAAAAAGGTATTTCATCTAGAGGAAGAATCATTCCGATCAAGGTTGTGGTCTAAGCCCTTCCGAAATATGTAATGAGATGGTTCATACTTCTTTAAGGCATTTGTGAGAAAGTCGAGAGTCTTATTCGTTATTTTTAGTGGAAAAGTAAAAAAGCAGATAGGAAAATTCATTGGACCAAAGGAAATGCTTAAAGAATGAAACTGGGATGAGTTTTAAAAGTCTTAGAGCTTTTGTATGAAATTAGGCTGGTTAAACATATTTGAAGAATTTGTGCTAATACTTGGGATTAGTAGGGGTGAAAATGGGCTAAGCGGAGTCGGGCTTTGTAAGACCTAAGCCTAGTCTCCTTCAAAAATTATAGGTCTGAGCCTGACCTATTATCCGTTATAGATTCATTTTTAAGGCCTGACCCGTGATGAAGCCTGAAAGCCTTTTTTTTTTTTAATATGCAAAATTTTATTAAAAACCCGATCTCTGCACAAGACAAACAGAGACTGGTGTCACGGAAAGTACAAACTAAAGGCACCGTATATAGGCGGAACACCCGAAAACAAACACTAACAAAGACATCTCTGCGATAAACACCCATAAGGACAAGTTTGAAAGCCTATTAAAAGTCTATTTTACACTAAGGCCTAACAACACGTATAGGCCTACTACTAAATATGCCAAAACTTATGAAGACCTAAAGTACACAAATATGTTTGTTACCGAATAACGAAATCTTATGAAGTCTAATCATATCAACATATCTGCTACTAAATAATCAAATTGTAACACCCCGTTCTCCCAACAACGTAATATTAATTATAATAATCAGAGTAAATCATACAACGGAGTGCCACACTGCTTTTCAAAATTTCATAAATAGAAAATAACTATTTCTTTAAACCAACATTTAAAATATCTTAAAAACTGCAGCGGAATAATTCTTTTAGAAATTATAAATTCAACATCAATGTAATTCTTGGCACAAAGGCCTCAAGATAATAAACATTATTCTCAACAATGATAAACTCCATCAACAAGGTCTTTTCAAAACATGATACATAAAAGAAATGAAGAAAACATTCGCGACGATCCCCATCCTAATATGTATCAGAGCCCTAGACACTTGAGCCAACCAACCTACAAGCCATCATTACCTGCAAGTTACCCATACGAAGGGCAACATTTTCAAGCAGAAGGGGTGAGAAACACATTCAATAATAATAATATATAATTTATCAAATTAATGAAACAACAACATCTCATAGCAGGCATCATTAAGAATGTATATAAACGTATACATACAACACAACATAATCATCTTCAACAACAATGAACAACAACAGCAACAACTTTGTGACCAACAACGACACCGACAACTCGCCAATGCGACAACGACAACAACAACTCGACAATGCAATAACGACAACAACTAATGCATCATGCATGTGGTACCAATCTACGCGCGTTGAATGCTAAGCATTCCAGGACATAAGCCCCCAACAATTTGGATGGTTAAAGCATCCCAGGGCATAAGCCCCCAACAGGTGAATGATAAACATTCCAGGGCATAAGCCCCCAACAGAACATGAGTATGCATATGGACTCGATTTGTGTATATCAACATACAACTTCAACAACGACTATACCAACAACATATGTGCCTACAACAATTATGACACACTCCCCAACTTCGACATTAGACGATACATCAACGTCAACAACGGAAATCAACAACATAGCATATATATAAATCAATTACATTCATCTCAAAGTCCAAAACATCCTTCAAAAGCAATTAAGTTTGGATCAATAGGACATAAGTCAAATACCCATGAAACACCTCAACTAAATCCCTAACACTTAAGTTTGAAGTTGGGAAACCAACCATAAGTTTTTGGACTAACTTGGGATTAGTTATGCTAAGTTTTCTTAAAGTTTTCTGAAGACCCACTTGGACTATTTCCATCATAACTCAAAATCTACAAATAATTATCTAGTCACTTCAAAGCCATTAGAAAGCTAACTCAATTATCTGCAACTTTCATGTTTACACCGAAAGCTAATTCAAAACAGAAACGGGCGAAAAAGTGAGTGTTTTCCAGTTTTGACTGCAGGAAATCGGGGCCCGATTTCGGCAGTTCGGGGCCCGATTTTTGTCGAACCAAAGTTGAAAAATCAGCTCAGAATTTGGGGCCCGATTTCGGCAGTTCGGGGCCCGATTTTGGACATTCACAGCTTACGGGAAAGACCAGTTTTCACTCCAAAAACCCAATTTTTGATCCCCCAATCACCCAAAATGAATTAGAACAATGTTTACAGGTTCTATATACAACATAACAACCAAAACCACATAGAAACATGCATCAAACAACACAATTCATCATATTTTCCTCAATTAACCTAAAACCAAGAACACAACAATTCATCAAATTTCAGAATTATACATATTATTAGTGAAAGGAATCCCACCCTTACCTTAATTCAGCAAAACGAAACGAAAAGCTACAACAATTGATTCCTTCCTAGCTCTCTTGGTTCTTCTCCTCCTTCTCTCAAAAACTCACCTTTTTCTCAATTGTACGTGAAAACAGTTTTTGTCTGACGTTCTTTCTTTTACTCAAAACTATAACCTCTCCTTTTCTCACTTAACTCCCACTAAACTCACATAATTACTACTTAATCCCCATTAACCAAAATAAATATATTTCTATATTATTTCTATTTTATTAAATAACAAAACAACATATATTTAAATAAAACACATCACACCCAAAAGTCATATATTTCACATAAAATCATATATATAACCAATCAAGTCATATAAAAATATTCACACATCTACTAAAAATAATAGAATAAAAATGGGGCGTTACACAAATCATATAAAAGCGTGAGTTTATAAAAAAAACTTCAACAATATCAATAATGGAAGATATATTATATATAAAAAGTTTAATAGGCTGGCTTGACAAAGTTTGAATCTGGTCCTTTTATTAAATGAGCTGGGCCAAGCTACACTTTAAATAAGCTAGGTCATAGGCCCCTGTCGGACGACCTGACCTGTTTCCACCCCTGAGATTAGGATTCCTTAACTTTAAGGAAGGAAAATGTCTTTAATCTAATTTTGTGTGTTTTTTGACAGGGAAAAAAATGAAACAGAAATGATAGATAGGATAAGAGGGAGTAATACAAGAGAGAGATTGACACAAGATCGCTGTATAGTCACGAAAATTGCAAGAAATAATATATATATATATATATATATATATATATATATATATATATATATATATATATATATATATATATATATATATATATATATATATATATAATCCTTTGCGGGATTGGGTTTTTTTTTATAGTTGAAATGCCACAAAGCGCGAACCAAGATCCATGATACGAAAACCAAAATCAAAATAAGTTTTTTAAGTTATTTTTCCCCCGCTCCGACGGCCCGATGAGTCATCTATTTAAAAGGATCCTCCCTGCAGTGCTCCCCTACTTGAATTATTTGGTCATGCAATACTTTTTTGTAGAAAGAACCAAATGCATTAGGGTCCTAGTATCACACCCGAGGCGAAGGTCTATTCGCTCCTTTGTGTGTGTGTGTGTGTGTGTGTATATATATATATATGGGTTTGCCACAACACACCCACTAGTTTTTATATGAGAGTGTTTTAGCAAGTTATAACTAAAAGGTTGATAAATACACCTTAAGGTGTATGTTGCTATAACACACCTAAAAAATAAGTGGGCGTATGTTAACAACTTCTATAGGCATTTGCTATAATACACCCACTTATATTTTAGAATGAGTATTTTAGCAAATGATAACTAAAAAATAGTTAAGTACACCTTAATGTGTAGCTTGCTAAAACACTTCCACATAAAAACTAGTTGATGTGTTCTAGCAAATCTCATATATATATATATATATATATATATATATATATATATATATATATATATATATATATATATATATATATATATATATATATATATATATATATATATATATATATATATATATTGCATCAATTGTTAGAATGGAACCACACCTCGTGGATCAGTGGAATTGGGCAATTATGTTTGGAGTCTCTACTTGAATTTAACGATAGCAAATGATACATCAATATGATTTTTCTCTCATAAATACACTTTCCCCGATAAGAACCCATAATATTGCAACTCAAATCATTTTGGAGGACATGCTTAGACCTGTTCCTAATCGTAATAAATTCAGGTCCCATGCAGTCCTGATGATATATGCTTACATAATCAATATAGATGAATGAATGCAATGATTTGGGCCTTTCTTTTTAGAAAAATGCTATATTTAGCGAAAAAAAACATCATGAAAATATCAAGAATACACATTTTGTATAAATTGGCCATGTAAGTGATTACTCTTTCTCTTTTTTATACATCAACACAATTGGCATTTGAATAAAACCTACTATAATTCTTAATAAATAATAATATACTCTAAATTATTGAAGAGGCTTTTCTCAGTGTAATTGAGCCACGTATAGAGATGTAAAGCTGTATGGGTACATATGGTTGTAGAAACATTGAGTTGAGTGCATGTAAATGTGGTTAATGGTATATATAGCTGGTGGGTGTGGTTTATTAGCTTTAGCATGTGTTGAATTTGCAGGTCTGTGAGCATTCGTGATGATGTCGTGAATTTTCTCTCGCAAGAAATAGCACGTCTCTTCTTTTTATTGTTATGGTGGCATTGTTTAAAATTTGTAGAAGGAATTCTTCTTCTTCTTTTTTTGACGGAATTCTTTAAAGTTTTCTACGTCAATTTGATTTCTCGAACTTCTACTACTAAAAGCAAAAAAAAAAAATTGCGAGAATTGTTTCTTGATATTAAATTTGCTCTTAAGGTTTACCAGCAAAAAAAAAAAAAAAAAAAAGGTATCATGAAGATGGATTCAAAATCATTACAAGTTTGAACCCCTTTCTTGTATATTTTCTTCATTTTTTTTTATATCTTATGCTACACAAACGAGTTTTCAGGCCATACTCAATTACTCAACCCATCCAACTCGTTCCTATTTTGGTTAGGTTAAGTTGAATAGGGTTACATACAAAAAGAAAAAAATAACATGTAATATTTGATCATATTAAGTGTATATATTCATTGAAACCCGATCTACCATGACGTGTATGCACACCTAACCATATCATCTCAACATACATTTTCTTAAGACAATTTGTTAAAAGTTATAACAAAGTCAAAATAGCACATATTTTTTATGAAATCTTTGATGGAGAGAACACACTTCAAAGCGCTAAATCTACACTATCGGATCAAGTAATGTGGGTTGTCAAAATAGAACATATATTAAGCCATTATGTTCGGTCAAGTTGAGGGGTTTGTGTAAATTATACACGGGTTTTTAAAGAGTTATACTCCCTCCAGTTTCGAATGTAATAAAATAAAATATTATTTTTTAAGATTCTTTCAATAAACCTGAAAAATAAATATTTTCTTATATTCAAGACCGAAAGAAATACCATTGTATTGTACAAAAAAGAGAGAGGCATGCAAGAGGCCAAAGCCACGTAGATCGGTGTAGTACATTGAGGGGTTTGAGCACCAGGACTAGTATTAATCAATGATATTATGATGACGACGATAATGAGACCAAACACTATATGCGGTCTTCTTAAGTTATATGTTTATAACAATGTAGTCTTTTGAGTTTTTATACAAATTAGTTCTTTAATTCATAAAATATCTACACCATGATCCTATTTTCATCAAATTCAATTAAAAAGTGATTATGCAGACGTTTAATGTTAAGTAGACATGTTCAAATTCTCCATTCTCAAAACTAGGGTTCAAAGGTGTGTTATTCTGTCTTGATTTGAAACAAAATTGATTGATTGCTTGATTTATAATATTGTTACTGAAATATTTATCTGTTAAATTATTCTTGAATTAAAACACAAGAAGAAGAAAATGTGAGTAAGAAATCATGTTTGATAATCATCTCAAAAAAAAAAAAAATCTTTTGAAGAGGCTAAAATTGATTATATTAACTGAGGTCCTGGTAGTTTAAGCACAAGGGGTGCCGAAAAAACCAGGATGAAAAAGTCAAATTACAACAATATACGACAAAGTCAAATAAAAACAAGGGAAAAAAAGAGGTCAAAGCAACCTCATTACAAGGTGATTCCCAAGAAAGTTAAAGGATCAAGCCTCCATAGATGATAGTTAAAAGGAAATTTAACGTGTTTCGCTTTCAGTCACCAGTAAAATTGTAGCTTAATTTTGTCGAGAAGTTGTTGTAAAGATTCCTCTTTTTGATGAAAATTTGAGCATTTCTTTCACACCAAATCACCCACACACATGATAACCAAATGAGTTGAAAAGTTACGTGAATGCTTTTTGGAAACCCGCTAAATTTTCAAATTGAAGAAAATAATTTGCCTCATGTTTAGAGTGCACCGTAATGAAACCAAGCCAATTAGAGATACCTAGCCAAACTTTCCCAAAGAAATCGCAAGAAAGAAAGAAATTATCAATATCCTCCATAGTGTCACACCCGCTCATACGTACAAAGCTAAGGCATGAGCATTAGGATGAAGAATGTGTCTCCTAATTAGATAATTCGTTGTAGGTATGTGATTGCGAAGCAGACACCAGGCAAAAAGACTAACCTTTAAAGGGATCTCTTTGTTTCAAACTGTATTTGTGTGACCAGCTGTTGTAATGTTAACTGACGACAATAAGTAATTTTAAGCACTTTCAGCATTTTGTCGTAATGTTAACCGACAACAATAAGTAATTATAAGCACTTTTAACATTGTATTTGTTCGAAGCATGTAAATGTCAACACCACTTATCATGAATATTAGGCTGAAAAACAATATCAGATAATAACTCACAACACTCCCTAACATGCTCCTCCTTTCAAGCTAATAACCTACGCCTCCACTTCCTAGCTTCACCCTCCTCCCTCATCCAATAATCATCTCAATGTTAAATGGTCTATAAACATTTTTTAATGAAGTTGGAAGAAATATTGGTCAAGTGTGTAAATATTTTTCGACTTAAGTGACCAAAGTTTAACAAAAAAGTATTAAAGGACAACTCATTAAAAAAAAAAACGTAAATAACTAACTTGTTATAAACATTTAACTTAAATGACCACACAATATATTTGATCTGATGACAATGATGTTGACAATAACAATGATAAAAAAAAAAATTAAACATTCCTTCAAAACAAATGACAAAAAAACTAAATATACAACCTCATTGATGGTTAGTAATTGTTTAACTCAAGAATCAAATTCAAATTTTATTGAACGATATATTCTTTAATAAAACTTATTAAGCATTTGAATCCAATCATTTGATGTCTCACTTCTTTGTTATACACCAAAAAAAAAAAGTTAACAATAATATATAAAGAAAATTTATAAAAATTAAAATAAAAAAATATAACCCAAGGAGTACCACTTGATACGTACAGCGCATTACAACTTCATTAGACTAATTTTTTTTTTAAGGGTACATTAGACTAAATATTATAAATATTACTTTGATGATGTAAAATGTTGACATTTAAAACCATAATTTTTAAAATAATCATTACAGTCCTAGTAGCTTATAATATTGATTAATTTTGCGTAAGTAGTATATACAGACATTCTGTCAAACAAAAAAAAGAACTTATAATATAGAGTAATGATATTTTGACATCTATTTGATGACAACTTTCTTGACAACCCTGTTTTTCTCACTTCTTATAGGTCAAAAACAATGGAGAGAGAAAAAGAAAGAGAGAGGATAACCACATCATGTGAGTATGAGAGAGAAAGTTGTCAAAAAATGGTTGTCAAAATATCATTTCTGTATAATATATGCCACATTTTTTAATTTTGCTATGCCAGCCACCAACCCCTCTCACCTACTACATGCAAAAGGACAACGTGGACCGTCGCACGAACACATTTTTTTTTTTAAATGACAACCTTTCTCTGTATTTCATTTCATTTTTGCTCTTACCATTACCACTTCTCCACCAAAAAGTCAACGTCATCTAACCCGTCACTATTCCTACCACAAACTCCACGTTCTCACATCTTTAATTAGTTGGACAAAATTATTTCAATAATCTACTTTATTTATTTAATTTAAAATTTTAGATTTTATTCCTTTTAAGTTAGTTTTCTTAAATTAATTTTGACATTTTTATGTCTAGGTAATCTCATAAGCATTAAAAATATTGATTTAGTTACATAGTAAGTGTATAGAGTATTTTTTGACAAAAACAAACGACATTCATTCATTCAAATCGATAGAGAACATCATTCAGTACCGCTAAAAACGTAAAAGATGAATCTGCGAACAATCTCACAACATCCAAGTTAATAGCATATAACGGCATAATGCCTACAAAAATATATGATAAAATTAAAGTAACCGGAATACCTCATGTCTTCGGATCTGCAACGTTGACGCTCAAATCTTCGATTGAATAATCGATCTTTCAATATGAATCAAATGAACACCGCAACAAGACGGAAAATCAAACAGCGCCATACAAGACGACTAACAACACACCACCACACTTGGATGACGAAATCACGAAGAAAAAACCTAGATCTATGTGAAAAATCACTTATTTAGATTAAAATAGAGAGAAAAAGATGAAGGGGGGGGGGGGGGGGGGGTGATTTCAGGTCAAAAATTGAGCTAAAACCACCTCTCAATAAAGAAACTGGAAGAGAAAGCCTAGAGAGAAAAAACTAGGGCCATAAGTGTAAAGAGTATATAATTAGGTTAATTTTGATACATTGTCGGTGTAAAGTAATTTTCACCGTCAACGTTAAACAATTATCATGTGTGGATTCTCAAAATTTACGTAATCTCATGATAAAATAACCAAAAAGTTTCTCTAAAAAAAATAAAAAGTTAATTGTACTACTTGTTTGACCATTAAATGACTAAATTCAATATATATATATATATATAAATAAATAATGAATTTCAACATGATTATTTTTATTTTTTATCAATACCCTTATTGTATTTATGCTCTTTACATTAAAAAACTAAATCTCTAAATTATTTAACATTTTACTTAATAGTTTTTATTTATTACTTGTCAAAAAATAGTTCTACTTTATTAGAAAAAGTAAGATTTTTTTTTTCTACAAATATATGATAATTAAATGATTTCTTAATTATAGTACAAAATGTGTTAGCTATTTTCTTAATCTATGTACGAATATGTCCTTGTGAGCTTTGCTCAGGTGGTATGGACAATGCATAAAATATGCAAGGTCCGGGGTTCGAACCCCAGCCACCACCAAAAAAAAATCTATGTACGAATATCTTAAACTTCTTTTTGGTAGTGGCCGGAGTTTGAACCCCGAACCTTGCATATTTTAAGCTCACGAGGACAAATATCTTAAACTTCTAAAGGCATGAAATATATGAGGAATAATTATTAAATAATTTTGTATCTAATGATTTGTAAGTTTTCAATGAAATGCTCTTCAATTTTATACACTTTGTAATTAAAATAATACGTGCAAAGACAAAAGTTAAACAATTGAAATATATTTTAAATAAAAATTAATTAATTTTGCTGCAAAATTATAATAATTTTTTTTATATCGTCAACTAATTATGGATGCGTAATGTTTCAAATCAATTTGATTAAAGTCAAATTTTTAATAATTTAATGGTTATGATGGACTAATAATGTAGACAACTTTTATATTGGATTTTTTAAGAAAACTTTTATAAATCGAGTCTTCCTTATTATTAAAAAGTCTATTATTCCTTTCTTTTCAAATTGTCACACAACAAAGAATCAAATTAGCTGCAAAAAATGAACGCTGAGATTTAGAGATATCTACTGATTGGCCAAATTGAATATAATGATCAGATGCTTGAATATTAACGTACATGATGTTATATAGTGCCGAAAAATTACAACAACAAAAAGAAACAGATGATGAACCGATTCAATAACAACGCAACTGGACACACAAAGCTAGGAATAATGATGAATGATGCCCCTTTTGAAAAAGTTGTCATTTGCAGGAAGTCGATCATGAAGAAGACGTCAAACAAATAAGGGCACCCTCAAAGGAACTTTCTTATGCCAAATTAAGTCCAAAAGAGTAGAACGATCACGATGTTCAATATTTGTCAAAAACTGATAAGCTTCTCTAACTAAATAGCATGTTACCAAGTCCAACCACCATTTCCACTGGTCTTATGCGTCAACCTGCAAAGAAACATTGAGATGAAGACCACGACGCTCCCCTACCTACTATTCCTCCCAAGCAAACAACCTCATCTGTCAATTTCAAGCCTCTCCCGCATCACCCCAACCTAAAGAAAATATGTTTGCCACCATTATCCAAGGAACATCGGCCAAATCAAACAACCGTCTAAACCGTCCCTAAAAGATACCACACCTAACAGCGACTCTGTCAAAAAAATGTATTGACACTATCACCTATCTCCCATCAAACATTAACATCGAACCAACTTCCAACCCCTAAACCAATTATATCCCTTACCTTCATCATATAATTCCACCACTCAGACTCATTCCTATCTCCCCCATCAACCTCCCTCCCTCATCACCGTACCTCGCCACCAACACTTTATACAACAACTCGTCCATATCCACCAACATTCGCCAACATCATTTTTCTAGCAATGCAATATTAAAATCCCACATCTTCCTGACCCCCAAACCTTTGTACTCCTTTTTCAAGTAGAGGAGATTATATGTATGAGCCATGAAGAAGGAATGAATGTAGACCGCGAGAGAGGACATGACAAACTTCACGAGAATCATACGACCACCCATTTATTATTATTATTATTAATTTTTGAATGACAAATGTTAATTGTTAGTTTGTTTGAGTTTTGAATTCAAAACATTTAACTCTTTTCTATTCATTCAAATCAGTTGGACTACTTAATCCTTCCCAAAAAAATGTGATAGATCACACTAACATAATAAAAAGAGATAAAATTAGATGTTGAATGAATATTCACAATTACATTTTTTTTTTGCTGATAAAGTTATACTTAAAAATAGCCAAACATAACACAATAATTAATTAATTACTTTCTTACAAAGACCATCCAACCATGAAATGAACCACATTAACTCGATGACAAAAGAGAATGCAATTTTTAGTTTAATCTACACACAAAAAAAGACAACACACACCAAGGCCACAAACCCCACCTAACCCTCTACAGTAATTCCACCTAACCAAAAACCCATACACATCATCATCATCAAAACCTCTCTATAAAAACCCAACAACCACTCCTAACATTTCAATTACCCCAAAACACAAACAAGAGAAAAAAAACACAAAAACACACTCAACAATGGATCTTCTCCTCCTTGAAAAGACCCTTTTAGCCCTCTTCATTGCCGCCACAATCGCCGTCACAATCTCAAAACTCCGTGGCAAACGCTTCAAACTCCCACCAGGTCCAATCCCAGTCCCTATCTTCGGTAACTGGCTTCAAGTCGGAGATGATCTCAACCACCGTAACCTCACCGATTACGCCAAACGCTTCGGCGAAATCTTCCTCCTACGTATGGGACAACGTAACCTAGTCGTAGTTTCTTCCCCAGAACTCGCCAAAGAAGTCCTCCACACACAAGGTGTTGAATTCGGATCACGTACACGTAACGTAGTATTCGATATTTTCACAGGTAAAGGACAAGACATGGTGTTCACTGTCTACGGCGAACATTGGCGTAAAATGCGCAGAATCATGACCGTTCCGTTCTTCACAAACAAGGTTGTTCAACAGTATCGTTACGGGTGGGAATCTGAAGCTGAGAGTGTTGTTAACGATGTTAAGAACAACGCCGAAGCGAGTGTTGGTGGGATTGTTATAAGGAAGAGGTTACAGTTGATGATGTATAATATAATGTATAGGATTATGTTTGATAGAAGATTTGAGAGTGAAGAAGATCCTTTATTTGTGAAGTTGAAAGCTTTGAATGGTGAAAGGAGTCGTTTGGCTCAAAGTTTTGAGTATAATTATGGTGATTTTATTCCTATTTTGAGACCTTTTTTGAAAGGCTATTTGAAGGTTTGTAAAGAGGTTAAAGATCGTAGGTTGCAGCTTTTCAAAGACTATTTTGTTGATGAAAGAAAGTAAGTTTTTTCTTCTTTTGAATTTTTTGATTATTTACCTTTTGTGAATATACCATCTTTTTTCTTCATCTTTTGTTACTTTATCCTTTTGCATTTTTGGTTTGTGCCGTGTGCCCAACCACATGTCTCATTCCTAACATGACAAGTTTTTTTTTTTTGGACAAAATTGAATTTTCTTTTACATCTTTTGTTTTGGATACAAATTCATTTAATCCATATTAGGATTGATTGTGAATTCTTCATTTAATTTTTATCTAAATCCGTGTGTCATTCTGAAATTCTAATTCTTTTGAACGATTTGTTCTTCTTGTGTGAAGTTCATTCACCATTTGACTTTACATTAGTAGGACGTTGATTATTTTAATAACATTTAAAGGGGTGGATGAAAGAGTCAAATTCTGAATAATTATTTGAAACACCCACTTAGCACTTACTTGGGATGATTGTTAGTATAGCTAATAAATTAAATTAAATGGAAATTATTATGTTACCAGGAAGCTTGAAAGCACCAAGAGTACCACGAGCAATGATGGACTAAAATGTGCTATTGATCACATTTTGGATGCTCAAAAGAAGGGTGAAATCAATGATGACAACGTTCTTTACATTGTTGAGAACATCAATGTTGCTGGTAAGATATGTTTTTTATTTTGTTACCCCTTTACAAAAAGAAATGTAGTGCTATGCATGATTTATTTTTGCTTAAGGTAGTGTTACATGATTTATGCTTTAGTTTACTTTTTCTTCTATTAATATTTCAAATAATAATTAAAAGGGTATTAGAATCGGATTTTAGTCAAATATATTGAACTAAAATAATGATTATAATAATTAATCTGACAAGAAGGTGGATGTATTGTCAGAATGTAGTCATGGGCATAATTGTCATTTTTCTTAAATCATTATTTAATGTGATCATAGCCGCCGACCTTCCTTTCCACCAACAATTTGAATGACAGCTTCCATTAAAGAAAAGAAAAGGAATGTTAGGTTTATACACGAAATTGAACCCCTTCACATGTAAGTAAATTGTTTTGGTGGTTGTGTCGACAAAGTTAAGAAGTGAAATGATAAAGAGGCTAGTAATATTGAGAGATTAAAAAACTTATAAAATTGAGGCTTACATAAGTATAGAGAAATTAAGGAGTCTCTCACATTCGAATGTCATAACTTATTTTAACAATGTTTTGGAAATACTAGGTTGTAGATACTATTAAAGGAGGAAAAATGAACACGTAGATTTTGCAATGAGACATTAATCATTAATAAAGAGAGAGGAATAGGTGAATGATAAATAACATTTCAGCCCATTCTGGTTCTCAAACAAAACAGTATGGCCATGGGGCCATAGGACTCATTCTTCTTACTAACAACTTGCAATAGTATTTTGATGTTGACTCCTTCAGTTTTGAGGTACTGGTTGGATCTATATTGGGACTCGATCTAACCATCATTTCTTTTGTTGTATACTTGTATGTGCGTGCCGTGTGTACTTAGTTTGGTCAAATTTTAAGCATTTTGTGTCTTTTATAAGCTTGTGAGCAAAAGGGAAATTCGTTTTCTTGTTTTGAATACTTTTATATAAATATAAATAAAAGTGCATTTTTACCTTTTTTTTTTCCTATAAGTAAAATCTTATCCTTATGTTCATTTTTATTTGTCATTTTTTTGATTTTTTTTCTGCAATTTATAAGTCATTTTCAAATTCTAAAATTTCATTAACTATTCTTCACATTTTTTTGAAAGGTAAAAGAATGTTTGAAATTATTTATTGATCTAAGCTATTTTTTTATTTTTGCGAAATAACTTTAAAATACATTCCTTAAAAAAAACTTTAAAATATATATTTTAGTAAAAAATATTGGTGTTTTTGATGAAGTCAAATTGGTTTTACTTTTAAATATCACTTTGACTAAAAGTGATAAAATATAACATTTGTGTCGAATTGAAAAATTTATAGCAGTCATGAGATTTGTTTTTAGAGTAAAAACAATTAAATATATAATTTATAAAAATATGAATTATTTCGATCAAACCCATTATAGTCAAACTAATTCTATTTAAAATCAAGTTGATGAACCTTTCAAGAGAAAACAATAATCAAGTTGATGAAGTGATGACTCTAAAATATATCGTGGCCACCAAATTTTATTGGTGCACCTACTACCTTCCAATAAAATGGTGGTCACCAAATTTGGTTGGTGCAACTGCCTCCCTATAAAGTTACATGTTGATTACTTGATTGTTTTGGACTTTTGGTTTAGATTAGATTAGAATAGAAGTTACGAGAAGAAAAGAAATCATGTGGATATTGAACTTTTTCGTATAGTCGTGCTATAGTACCTAAATGATAAGCATGAAATATTTAAGAATATCGTTGAAAACCTAAACTTTAATAATAATAAAACATAACTAAATTGCTCTTTATATTATACCTATAGTTCTTATGCCATTTTCTATTCTAATAATATGTTTCTTAAACAGCAATTGAAACAACACTATGGTCAATTGAATGGGGAATTGCTGAGCTAGTGAACCACCAAGACATCCAAAACAAAGTAAGGGAAGAAATGGACAGAGTTCTTGGACCAGGACACCAAGTAACTGAGCCAGATCTCCACAAGCTACCTTACCTACAAGCTGTGATCAAAGAGACACTTCGTCTACGAATGGCGATCCCACTCCTCGTCCCACACATGAACCTTCATGATGCAAAGCTCAATGGTTTCGATATCCCAGCCGAGAGCAAGATATTGGTCAATGCATGGTGGCTTGCAAACAACCCGGCTCACTGGAAAAAGCCGGAGGAATTCAGGCCCGAACGGTTCTTGGAGGAAGAGTCTCATGTTGAAGCTAATGGAAATGATTTTAGGTACCTTCCTTTCGGTGTTGGTAGAAGAAGTTGCCCCGGAATCATTCTTGCCTTACCTATCCTTGGTATCACTATTGGGCGTCTGGTTCAGAATTTCGAGCTTTTGCCTCCACCCGGACAATCAAAGATTGACACTTCTGAGAAAGGAGGACAGTTTAGTCTGCATATACTCAAACATTCAACCATTGTTGCTAAGCCAAGATCATTTTAATTAGTCTTCACACTAATACCCTTTTAATTTGTTTTTCTTTACTTTGTGTAATGCATTTTAATAATTCGAAATGTGGGAATGTTATTAAAATGTCTTATTAGCCTGCAATTGGGTAGGTGAATAATGTTGTTGTTTTGTGCTTGTCCGATGTATAAAGCTTTGAACTTGAAGTAATGGTTTTGAGATGATTTTGTAAATGTACTTACTTGTCCCTAATATTCTTCGATCAATAGTGTTCTGGTAAATGTCAGTGAACTTTTAGAGGATACTCAACAGTCCACAAATATATCTATATTTGGGTATGTAAATGGATTTTATGTGCATTCATTTATAATATTTTAATAATAATACATAATAAACATTCAATTTCTCCAATCCAACACCTCGATCAAATTTTTTAATCGGGAGACACATTAATCAATCCATAAAATAAACTCTATATCATCAAATTTTAATATTCTAATATAAAAAAAATGTGAATCCAACCAAAAGAAAGAGTGCTTTACAAAGCACCTCTCCAATATGTACTCATTTTTTGGCTCCACAACGTGGGTATTTGTTAGATATCAAGTCTTAAAGAGCAAGACCCTCACTTTATCGATAGTCTTAGCTTGGTTTTTATACATTCATTTGAAGAAGAAAAAATCGCATAGTTCAGCTTTTAACATTTTTTTCATTATGTCTCCCTCTGGTTCTTTATATAAATCACAAAACACATAAATCATTAATACCATTTAAACATCGTAGAAATAGTTATGATTGCCTTAGCTTGGCAGAAGCGTGTGAGGAAGGAGAAACGTGTCAAAGTTGAATCGTCTCAAGTACCATAGTCTGAGCATTTTCTTGAGTTTAATGGTGTACATATACTTATACTGGTGAAATACCACTCTCTTCACTAACATAACCACCACTTATGTTGATGTGAGATACTTAGGGTGTGTTTGGGAAGAGGGTTTAGGAGGGGAAAGGAGGGGAGGGCTCACTTTTATTTTTAAAATTACGAACAATGTAAAATGTCTTTTTAATATAAATTAAGTGTTTTTGAAGTATTATATGATCATTTATCATGTTGTTAATTCAATTTTTTAAAAATCATTTTATAATGTCTTTAAATTAAAAAAGGAATGTAAGCCCTCCCCTCCATTCCCCTCCTAAACCCTCTTCCCAAACACACCCTTAGAGTATTTTTGTGATCTGGAGATGATTCATGACTTTGCCTGGGGGACGAATTCCCTGATCCACTCATAGAGAGAGCTTAATGTCGCCTCCCTTTATAAGATGAAACAGCTGGCTGGTTACCTTACACCCCTTAAGGTAAAACAAGCACATTGTTATTTATGTAATTGTTAAAAATGTTTTATTCTATGTTGTTTACCAATTAATATATATATATATATTGATGCAAATATGGATATCCAGCATTTCCAGTGTGTTGGGACCAAGAATTTTGAGTAAGGGTACATGGAGGATCGACACCCTTGTGTTATGATGTTTACACCGCTTAAGGATCACACTTTCACATACCATTACCACGAGTACCTAGATCAACTGCTACCCTATGATTATGTCATTTATGCCTACATCACTCATCACCAATCATACACGTTCGAGAACATTAGCCTCTACTATGGCTAGATTAGATATGGACCTTGCATGGTTTGATATCTCCAAAAGTGCATCTTGCGGTAGTTCGAATTTTTTCGGACCATTTCTAGGCATACATCCATCTATACTTCACCTTTGGTAACTCGACATCAGATGTCTGAGGCTTATGAAATTTTTCTTGATCATGTGTTGGTCACGAAGGACGTAGGAGATCTTGTGTTGTACAATTATGCCTACAATTATGTTTTGTTTACATTGTCTACTCTTTGTGCCAAACATATATTTTATACATTAAGTTTATATAATCCAAAATGTCAAATATAATGAGTCCAATGTTGTTAAAATTTAGTGTCATGAGAGTTTGACACAATTTAGATTATATAAACTGAAATGTTAATTTATATTCAGATGCTTGTCAGACAAATAAACAATAGGATTATGAAATGTGATTTATTGGCAAAAATCTTGGTGTTATCAGTTATGGGGAAAGTGGGGAGAGTTCAAGAAGAATGGAAGGTACAAAAAGAAAATCACACAATATATAACGTATTTGACTATGTTTAACTGGGCCTTAGATCTTTTTTACATATTGACTTAATCTTGTTTTCCAGCCAAAAAATTAGGCGTTACTCTTTATACTCCCAATTTCTCCAACATACATTCAGTAAATAATTATCGAATATGTATTTAAAAAACCTTAGAGATATAGAGGACCTAATGAAAAACGTTAAAAAAAATATAATCATGATTAATATATAACGTCTAGAAAGTTGCGTATGAATTATTTTTCCTGTATCATTATTAATTAACAAACTTCCGTGTATTGAGTGAATAAGTAAGGAACTTTCCACTGCTCTTTGAATCTATAATTATCTGCAAATGACATTTCTCTTGTTTACTCCCTCCGATCTTTGTTATAAAAAAATTTTTTAAAAAAAATTGGTCCTATTTTTAAGAAAATGTCTCAACTTTTAAAATGTAGTTATTGCATAAAAGACTTTTATATCCTTCATTTAATGTTTCTCCTTTAATATTAGTGAGTGTATTTAATGTTTTACGATTTTTTAAGAGGATATATTTGTAAAATTATTCAAAAAGTTTTATTAATTAATGATTGTATTGTCTCTTATAATAAAGATCGGAGGAAATATAAATAAACGAAATAATAAAACCATTATAAACTCTTACACATAAGTGGATGTGTTGGAGTTTGAACCGCGTTCTTGATGTCTGACCTAGGATTTGTGGATTAATATTTTTTATCTGTAAATATTTGTATTTTATGAGAAATAAAAAAATGAATAGAAAATATTTACGGTATTGAATGAGCACACAAAATAACTCATCTTTTTTTTTTCTTTATTGAAGGGGAGAATTTATTTATTTTTTGCTAATCAAAAGTTGGGAAAAGGGAGTGTGGCTAGATGGGGCCGTTCTTATCTCCCTAAGTCCTAACTTGCATGTTTTTTTTGTGTGTGGGTATATCGTGAAGATAACTATATTATTTTATGCACTTAGATTATAAATTCTGTCGAACTAAAGACAACAATATCAAGATTCAATCTTCATCTTTGTCTATCTTCTCTCAAAGTGTCAAACTCATCAAAACCATACATTTCTTACCCAAAATTGCTATGGAAGCACAACCAACTTCCCTCTGCCACATGGTGGCAATGCCTTTTCCTGTACGAGGCAATATCAACCCTATGATGAACCTTTGCAAGCTCCTTGTCTCCAACAACAGCAACATCCATGTTACCTTTGTTGTTACTGAAGAATGGCTAAGCTTCATCTCCTCCGACCCAATACCCGACAACATAAGCTTCCGCTCGATCCCCAACGTTATTCCCTCTGAACTGATCCGCAGTCGCGACCACCCTGCATTCATGGAAGATGTCATGACAAAGATGGAAGCACCCTTTGAGGAGCTACCTGACCAACTTTATCACCCTCCTTCTATCATTGTTTATGATACTTTGTTGTATTGGGCTGTTGTGGTTGCAAACCGAAGGAATATTCCGGCAACATTGTTTTGGCCTATGCCGGCATCTATTTTCTCTGTGTTCCTACATCAACACCTTTTTGAACAAAATGGTCACTACCCCGTGAAATATCCAGGTAACCAAATCCAATATTCCAATAATATTTAGTTGATAAGGAAACCAAAAGCAAGGTTTTACATAACGGTTGTCGGTTGCAGTCTCGATCACGGCCGCGTTAAGGTTGTTGCGATTTCAACTGTTACGTGTGTTGTGTTACATATTACGATCGTCGCGGTGTGAATTAATCACAACAATACACAAATTTTATTAAATCATTTACTCTATCATATAATATATAATAACTTAAATTGAACTATTATTTAATATTTTATAAGATGATTAAAATAAATATAATAATTACAACGTTACAATAGTATACAACACGAAAATAGTCGATGAAAGGATTATGAGATATTTAATACTTTATAAGATGATTAAAATAAATATAATAATTACAACATTACAATACTATACAACACGAAAATAGTCGATGAAAGGATTATGAGATACTACTGACTCATCACAATCTCTCATTATCTATTTTCCCTTATGAACGGTGTTGTGTTTTTCGCTTCCGTAATGGCGTGTCGCATTCGTAACGGAGTTTTACGGTTGTATCGGCTTTTTGTCACGGTCGTAACGAGCGTTTCAGTGTAATTTTTCATCTCACCCTGAAAACAGGTAAAAACGGTATAGGTGGCTACATATACCTTTTTTGTCGGGGTCGTTTTCGTTGTAACAGACCAGTATTTAAAACATTGACCAAAAGTAGTAAGTTTGCATTTAATTCAATAAAAGTTTGACTTTTAAAAAGTTTTCACCACTTCCCAATACAAAATTTCTATTTTTATTCTCTTAACCAATGCCCTAAGGGCACTCTTTAGCATTTCCTTAATTTTTAAGGTTGATAATATTAGATATTTGTTGAAAAAAATTTGTGTGAACACAAGGATATGGACGCATTGTTTGAACACACGGTCATAAAAATACACATCATATGATTATTTAGAAAAAATATATTATTTTTTTTCATGTGTGTGGGGTCTAAAAGTTATGTTCAAATGTTTCTCTCCGTGTAAAAATTAGACTCCATCTTTTCCCACTCTATTGATTTCTCGTGCGTTCTATGCAGTTCGAATATATAAATTCGAACAACATAAACATCCTATACAAACCTCCAAAACACGTTAAAACATTTCAGATTTTAAAATATGAATAGAGCGTACAAAAAATTCATAGGGTGAAGAAAGTAATGGTCTAAAAATTATCCATGATTGTTCAAGTAACACAAAAACTGGCTCTTTGAATCGACACCCTAGCCCATCCGGCCTTTGTAGGCCACAACCTGTGCTGTGAAAATTGTAAAAAAAAAAAAAAAACTATGGTATAAAAATATGGTGTCATTGTTGGGTTTAATGTTTGAGTCATTATAATTGAACACATCTATTTTCTCGGCACTTCATTTTCTCTCTATCTCTCTTATTATCACATCATATCCCTAACATATCATGTCTATCATATTGTTCTTTCTATTTTTCTATTTCAAGATACAAAATGAATTTTTTTTGGTATAAATCGGATATCCTCCGCGCACAAAAAAAAAACAATATTGTTTTTTCTATTTTTCTATTTCAAGATACAAAACGAATTCTTTTTGTGGTGTAAACCGGGTATCCTCCGCACGCAACTGGACGGCAAGCTCACCAAAATTTAATCCGAACTTTTTTGGCTTGAATTATTGCCAAATGCCTAATATAGTTCATTCTAGTTATGTAATACTAATTTTATGATAGTTATGGACCTAATTAAAGAGTTACTTCCCCAAAATAAAGTTTAAATTAAGTTCGTCTCCAAAGGAGGAACCTTTGGTGACCAAAAATTTTCCTACTTTTTTTGGTTTGGATTCTTTCCAAATGCCAACTATAGTTCATTATAATTATGTAATACTCCTTGTATGATGATTATGGACCAAATTAACAAGTAACTTCCCTAAAATAAAGTTTAAATTAAGTTCGTCTCCAAATGAGGAACCTTTGGTGACCAAAATTTAATCCGAACCCATAACCTTCGTTAAGCTAGAAGAGACTCATGTCATCTCATCTAAGCGCTATTGGGTAGATACAAAATGAATTTGGGTGTACATAAAACATTTTTGTTTGTGTTCTAATATCATTTTTGATATCGTGATTGGGTAATTTTTTGATGACACCCCCATATATGAGGGATACCGATTTCACTCCCAAAAAATTTATTTAATACATACAAATAATTTTATTTATTATTTGATCTTTTTAATTTTAAAAATTATTTATAAATTTTTAATACTAATGGTGATGGGAGGCTACCGACATGTTCGTGGATGATAAGAGCTCTGTTGCCAACCGACCACCATCAACTACCACCAACACTAGGGTTGTCAAATGGGTGTCCGTCCACCTATCATTACTCAATATTATTTCAAGCTATTGCGAATTAAACCATTCAATATAAATTATTGCAAGTTGATTCTAAATTTAGATCTAATGTTTCTTCGATTTGTTACACGATATAAATATAGTGATTGCTCAATAAACCATTCAAATTGCTCAACTGATCCTTCAAAAAAAAAATTGCTCAACTGATCAGGTTGTAATTTCCAATGAGCATTTTTTGTGAGTAAACCCCGATAGGATCATAACTTTCGATGGACATTTTACTGAAATTGTGAGCAATCTAAGGTGCTTATGGGGCGATATTCACCTCACAATGTTGTAGATGATCTTAAATAAATAAAAAATGCATGGTTTTCTTATCTAATTGTGAAATTTTGTGATATTATACTAAATTGTGTATGACAGAAAATGGTGACAAACGTGTATGTTATATTCCTGGAATTTCCTCAACTCGCCTAGCTGATTTCGCTCTAAACGATGATAGTAGCCGAAGCAAACGAATGATGCATATTTTTTGAAAGGTTTTGAATGGATTCACAAAGCACAATATCTTCTATTCTCTTCAATATATGAGCTTGTATCTCAAGCCATTGATGTCTTAAAATCAAAATTGTCCTTGCCAATTTACACTATTGGCCCTACCATACCTAATTTTAGCCTTATTAAAAACAATCCAAAATCGAGTAACATTAATCATAGCTACTACATTGAGTGGCTTGATTCACAACCCATTGGTTCTGTTCTTTATATAGCACAAGGAAGTTTTTGCTCGGTTTCAAGTGCACAAATAGATGGGATTATAGCTGCTCTGTGTTCAAGCAATGTTCGGTTCTTATGGATAGCACGTAGTGAGGCTTCAAGGTTGAAGGAAATTTGTGGTGGTCATCAGATAGGACTGGTTTTGGAATGGTGTGACCAATTGAGAGTTTTGTCACATCCTTCTATTGGTGGATTTTGGTCTCATTGTGGTTGTAATTCAACAAAGGAAAGTCTTGTTGCTGGGGTTCCATTTTTGACTTCTCCAATATATATTGACCAACCATTTAATAGTAAGATGATAGTAGAGGATTGGAAAGTTGGATTGAGAGTGAAGGAAGATGTTAAGAGAGATACTTTGGTGAAGAAAGATGAAATTGTAAGGCTAGTGCATGAATTTATGGATTTGGATGGTGAGGTTACAAGAGATATTAGGGAAAGAAGCAAAAAACTTCAAAAGATATGTCTTAATGCAATCACAAATGGTGGCTCAACTCACACCGATTTTAATGCCTTCATCAGTGACGTAATGCATTTGTAGTCTATTGTTTTAATCTCAATAATGTTATTTGTACAACTTTGTTAGTTTAAATTTTATGTCATTGGATTGGGATTTTTATGTTGTATTTGGACTATGTAATGCATTCATTTTTTTAAGGTCTGCTCAAGGCCTTTCATTAAGAATATTATCAGCAATACAAAGAAGATTCTAATAAAATGTTTTGTAACGGAGGTTAAGATTGAAGCATTAAAAAAACAACTACTAGTAACAAAAAGGTTAAAGAAAATGAAAATAACAAACAATGAAATACGATCATTTGTTTATTCGGTTCGACCAATTGTACCTACTTCTCCGACTATAAAACAACTATAATTTCCTATATTATTTGTTCAACAGGTCTTACACAAAAGCGACAAAATCAAGAGCATTTGGATAAAACACAAGCACCTTTTTTAAAGTTGTTCTTTCCATAAAAACCAAATCTGGATTGAATGATGAATCAAGGAACTCCGAAAAGTATGGTTTATATAAACGAAAGTTGCAGGAACTAGAGAGATCCACTAATGTTCCTTAGTCCTCTACCATATTTAAGACAGTCAAGCATATAGTGCAAGGAACAATATAGGAAGGCAAGGAATAAGAAGCCCAAGATATGTCGGTGTTAGCTTGAAGGAAAGCAACCTACAATTGCATTTCCTGAACGACCTCAATGGAGCTAGGGTAGATGAATTAGTTGCTGAAACAAGAAAACAACAATGCAATATGTTTGGCTTCAGTAACATGAATGTGAGTATCGTGAGCTGCAAAAGGGCTTCAACGCCAATAATTGGCAGATTTCAACCATTAGTGAACCATTTCTACCAAGTTTCGCCCTAGGCAGTTTCAACCTTAATAAGTTAATTAGGAAATATAATCTTTAGTGAGGTTGAAGATTGAGTTCCTTCAAAATTTCCTCATTAGTGAACCATTCACAAGAAAAGGGAAGATTCAAATCCACATGTTTGAAGAAGAAAGCCTTGAAAGCCACATTGTATGTGCAAGCACGAAGAGTAACATTATTACGCACTTGATAGAGATCACCGGGGTAAGTATCTTCATGAGGATTTTGATATGGAAAGGTGGAAGCCATTTTTCATAAGGGGTCAAGAGGTTCGAATTGAAAAGAGTTGAAAGAAAAATCAAGGAAAATAAATAAGAGGGCCAAAAGGACTCCTTGTTGAACTTGTATATAGAGAAAGGTAACCTAATGACCAAGAGAAAATATCCCTAATCGTACATGATAAGTGAATCAACAAAGATTAACGACTTATGATATATCGCAAGCCGAATAAAAGGTTTTAATTGCTAGTTCTGTGCTTTTATGGTGCACTGGTCACATTGTTCACGCGCAACTCTTTTATTTATGTCACATCATCTTATCACTTAAAGACAAACAAATAATGTAACACATGGAGGCATGATATGTTTACACTTAAAAAAAATTATCTTATTATCCGACATCAGCAAATACATGATTAAGGATTAAGGGAGGAAACCCTTTGGCCAAGCAAAGGTTAGGCGAAGTCTAGGACAACCGAGTGAGGGAGAACCGATTCTTTCTCAAGTCTACTGACTAAGAACTTGGGTCTGGAGGATCTTATACTGACTCAAAGCTCAGTAGGATTGGACGATGAGTCTCAAGCCAATCTCAATGTTTATAACATCATTAACTACGAAGAGCGATAAGAAAGGAAACACGTTTGTGGGGGTTCTATGCACGAAGGACCTTGTCAACGGATCATTCCATGATGGAGGAAGCTAATAGCCAAATGGTGGGGCACCACAATCCCCTCAACGAGGGAAGCTAACACACTATAAGTAAAATTAGTCGATCAGAGATATTGTAGGCCATGTCGTTTGTCTAGTAGGGATAATTTTTTTTCCTATATATACGCAGTTCATAAATTGTAAAGGATCCAATCAAACAATGATATTTTTGCTATTTTTTTTTATCTTTATCAATCATTCTTTATCTATTTTTTTATGCATTTCGTAGTCTAGTAACTCAATAACCCATTACAACTACTGAATTTAATGCTTGACTAGAGTAATTAAAGAACCCACAATAGATGGATAGAGTTCCTCCCTTGACACTAATCACTTCAAGAGAGAAGGTCATGTTAAGGCCTTAGCTGAACCTCGCTAAATTCTTGCTTCATCAACGATTTCATATTTAATTTTTTGATGAATAAAGATGGCACTTCAACTTTTTGCCTCAGCGTTGTTCCACCCACGTTTCTGTAAAACCTTGTGTTGAACCCACGTTAGGCTAAAAGCTTCAATTGCTAGCTTTTAAAAATCATGGCAGTTTTGCCTTGAAAATCCCCCAAATGTGATTTTTTGCTTGCAGACTCCAACCCAAACAAGCACTTTGTCATTCACTTTTGTATGTGTGATTTGATTAGATGCATTTGTAAATAAAGCTTTACAACATCAATACATAGAAATTGTTCTTTTATTTGCTAGTTATTTAAAAAACAACATTTTATTTGAAAAAAGATAACCTAAAATCCTCATGTTTTAAAAAATAAAACATTAATTTCTATGTATCGACGAAAAACATGTTTTATAAGTAAAGTAAGATAATTTCTTCGAAAAAAAGTAAAGTAAGATATTATATTTTACTGAAAGATCATTAAACTATAATAGAGTAAAATAAATAAGCCATACAGAAACAAATTAGTATATATGAATGTCGACCTCTTTTTTTTAATCAATGAACCGTTTTTATTGTGCATATATATATATATATATATATATATATATATATATATATATATATATATATATATATATAGTTTTATCATACGATATATAAAAGTAGAGTTTAATTATGGTGCACTGACTGTGTAAAGCAAGATTACACAGTCATCCAATAGGAATGTGCCACATCATTTACTCATAAGTTGTGTTATTTAATTTATAAAAAAAATCCTAAAATTAATTTTGCTATTTTTCCTTCGTGCCTCAACATCAGCTCCCCTTCATTCTCGCCGCAACCACTCTGCAACTCTCTGTTGCATCCTTATGCAGTGCCACCGTTCCACTTTCAGGTCTTGACGGGCAACGCAAATTGAATGGCCACGACACCAAATCACAGATTGGGCCTCCTCCATAGAGGTAAACTACATATTGCATTTGTTCTTCTTCAATTTTGATTTCCTTCGGTTTCAAATTTTAGATTAACATCCTCTTCGATTTTGACTCTCTTTGAACCAATTTTCTTCCCCTTAATGTGTTCTCTTTGATCTACTGTGATTTAAATTAGTTTATGAGTTTAATTTTAGGAAGTATTTATGGAGTGGAATGTTGAAGTTCATTATTTGACACTAGCATTCTCTTTAAAGTATATATTACTAAACTATCTTCTTTGTTTTGTTTATTGGGTGATTATTTAATATTGGAAATGAGATGGATGGAGTGCAACCAAAACGATACCATGTGTTAACTTATGAATTTGAAGAAGAGGATTTGGTTATGGTTAGAGATAATCCATGGCAGTAAGTTCAAACTTTGAACCCTGTCTCTAAAGAACAACAACACATTATGTACTATAATCTGCTTTGTTCACAAATATTCTTTGCTTTTATTGGATGCGTATGATTGTTCTTATCCACTGTTAGATGCTCTCTAGAGCGAGACTCAAAAGTGTGGTTTTTAATTAGCTGGTCATGAGTTAGAAATCTTACTCTAGTTAATTAATTAGTGAATGGTGTTATTGTACAAGTTCTACTGATCATGCCACGTAATAGCATGCAACTGATAAACTAGAATCAAATGCAACCATTAGCTTGAATCATCTTGGGCATGTGTTTTTGGTTTGTTTTGTGTAACCTTTCTTGTTCCAAAAGGACCTTTCCAACTTTATGATTAATATTAAATTATATAGCAATGTTATAATTCTATCCATTTTTCATAATGTATAGAATATAGATGACTCTCAAACTATTTAAAACCATTATCAATAAACTACTCACAAACATTTTAGAGGAACCCTGATCTAAGCTTTTCTCTAGATAGACACCTAAAAACTTATAAATGCTTTTCAAGTAAAAGAAACAAATAATTGTCTCAATTGAAACTACTAAACAGAAGCCCCATAGATTGAAATGTAATAGAGTATTGTACTTATAAATGAAAGAATCCAACTAAACAACCTAAAATTAGTAGACAAAACAATACTCTTTCATTCTTTCTGTTGTTAAGTAACTCAAGTAATATTACAGAATCTATAACTACATTTGAATATGGTGGACCAAATCAAGGTGATGTCTTGGTATTGGAGTTTGTGTAGAATGAAAAATGCTTCTTGCCTTCACTATGAATGGTGTTGGAACTCAAGGGAGTGTCTTTTGATGTAATTTTGGGCTTATCATGGTGGAGGGTTGTAGCTGTTGTTTTGCTGATTGGTGTGTCAATTCATTGCAAGTCGTTGTGATTTATTGTCGTGGCTGTTTTGGTTCTATCACAGGGCCATCAGTTGACTTGTTTTTGTGGGATTTTGCTAGTTTGTAGGAGTTGAATGTTAGTGGGGGTTCTTTGGTTTCGAGGTATGTCCGCTTATATACGGAACCTTTCTCTATCTATGCAGCTTGTGCATCTTGTACGAGCTTGCTTTCAATAATATTTGCTATTGTTTTGAAAAAAAAAAACTGCATTTCAAAAATTCTTGGCATTTTACTTATATTACTTTTCCTTGGTAACATAAGTCCACAAATTGAACAACAGATTTTGTCAAATAGCATACTTTTGATTCTCCTGTGTGGTTGAGATGAAAGTCTTGCTACCATTCATTGAACAAGTGGAAAAGCCATATGTTTTCTATAAACTAATTATGGCCTTTTGATAGAAAAAAGAAGGCACCGTATGTTTTCTTTAGTGTGTGACTGTGAATTAAATGACCGTTGGAAATGCATAAACTGATCAATTTGGTGTGACAAGTTTTGCTTTGAATCGTGTCTAGTTTATGTTCTTTTCAATTTCTGTCAATCTTATTTATCTCTATTTTCCTTTATGTCCAGCATGAGGAGTCAAGTTCATGTTCATCTAGACTATCGGGGAAAGGAAAATGACATTTTAGTAATGAGGTTAGTGCTGCAACTAGACATTCTCCTCAGGGAAGAAGGGTGTGAAAAATGACGGTTAAGTGGTGTTGGACCCTATAACATTGGCTACAGACGACCAACTTTGCGAAATGGATAGGCTACGGACTGATGCTGCAGTTACCTCTACCATTTTTAGTTGTGTCAGTATTGACAATATTCATGCAAACAATAAAGGACTTGATGCTGGAAGTTCAGACGATATTGAGTAAGGCAGAAAGTTTTGCATACTAAAGAAAAAAGATATACAATCATGCAATTGAGATTATTATACATTCTTGAAAGTTTGCTGAAGAAGAGAAGAAAACACATGTGTAGACAGAGCAAAGGATTATCATTGGTAGCTATGGACATTGGACATATTTACTCAACCTTTTATAGTGTACTTCGACCCCAAATTTGAATATGAAATTGAAGATAATGAAGATCTAGAGAAGTTTGAGACTTCAACTGATGCACCTCCCATCTAGACAATTGTTGACCACCATTTTTTTTATCAACTTGTCATTGTATCATATAAAATGTTATGTGTTTGAAAATGAAACCATGTACTTTATTGTTTTCCCAACTGTTTAGAATGACTTTCATATTGTAAATATAAAATTGGTGTACTTTTGAATTGTTTCCAGATTGTGAAAATAAAGGTGATATATTTTTGAATTGTGTTCTTCATTCTAATGCATTTACCATATTGCTTTTAAATTATGCCTAAGTAATCAATAATACTTCCTCATATACTTCTAAATTTATCAAAACTAATTCTCAATAGCCAATGAACTTGCCAAGATACACATCATAGAGCAATTGCTTATACAACTTTACTATAAATGGTCACAAATAGTATCAGAATTGATGATATATCAGTGTTATTTCTTCTTGTAGCAGCAATAACATTCAACAAACAACAACTCCTTATATTAAAGTAAAATGTTAAAAGAGGAAGCAAAAGATAGCCTAAAAAGAAAAACAATAAAAGCAACTGCGAACTAGCTGAAACTAAAATAGTAACTCCTACAAATCAAATATCAAAACCGAACAGATCCCCTCCTAGTAAACACAATCTGAAAAGTTGCAAAATCAAACCCGCACAGCCGCACCAAAGGTACAAAAGCTAGGAAATTCCCACCAGAAAAATAGATGGAAATTCACACCAGGACTGCATCCAAAACCTGAAATCACGCCAGAAGTGCATCCAAAGCCTAGAATCACATCAGAGAAATCCACCACCTTTGACTTCGGCAAAATTATCCCTTATTGGCAAAAACAGGTCTGCAACAAACCAATACTAGGAATTAACACTAGAAGAACATGATCTTGTAACAATAATATATTTAGGATCAAAATAATAATTGTATAGCATTGCCAGTAAAACAATAACAACAATACCTCTTAATCAACCAAACTAGAAGCTTTAACATTGGAATTTGAAAGTTGACCATTGATGATATCACACCTAAAAGACATTGGTTTGTAACTGAATAAACTTGGCATGGTAAAATGAAAAATTCAAATTAACTGCACATTTACTTGTAACATTTAATTTTAAGATACCTTCCATGTTTTAAACTTGGACATCTACGTTTGTTGTGGCCTTTTCCATTGCAATAACTACAACTGGTTGAATTTTTCTTGTGCAATTCCAAACTGCCTTTCATTCGTAAAGTGCATGGACGACCTTTAGGGACCGCACGTGGAGGATCACACAAGTTTATGGTCTGGTCATCGGAGACTTTAGGCATAACTTCAAATGTCGATTTATCAAACTCTTCATTTGGTTCTTCAAGATCCAATTGATCAAGTTTTGTGATTGCCTTCCGTAAAGCTTGAATTGCAATATCATGATGCTTTTCTGATCGTGAACCTCTTTCAGATAGTTCAAGAGACTCAACCATAATACTATTAAATAATGAAGTACTTGAAGCTCTGTTTCTGCCTTCCTCGAGGTCTTCAATTGCAATTCCTTTACTTTTTTCTTTCTTAGCATTTATGGTCCATCGGCTTAGAACATATTGAGAAGGGAGAGAATAGACATTTTCCTTTATGAATACGTTTAATACATGTCTACAGAGAATTCCCACAAACTCAAACATGCGACAACTACATTTTGCTTCTTTTGAAATGATCTGAAAAGTCACATGATAGTTAGGTTTTTCTTTGTAAATTTCATGAATTTTGTATGTGGAAACTTCATCAAAAAACTTAACTTTCTCTGCAATAAATATTTGGGACCCAACCAACTCATCCTGAAATATCCTGAACACTTTTCTTGTATAAATTTTTGAAGCCTCTTCTTCCATGGGATATAAAGTACGCAGAAGTGGTTTTGAATTCCTTGTCTTGACATTCTTCTCTCTTTCCTTGTTATAACGTGCGTCAAGAGACTTCTCATACTGTATCACAAACTTGCTCAATGGAGTACTTGAATTCAAAAATCCCTTAAAAAATTTATTCATACTTTCACTCCTTTGGGTGGTGGACATTCCAGCACAAAAACTCTGACGTACATAAGAAGGAACCCATTTTCCTCGAATGGTGTAGATCTTCTTTAGCCATTTGTTATCTTGCAACTCGTACTTATCTATCATTGCTCCCCAATCAGAATCAAAGTCATCAGAAGTGATAGTTTGGTGAATGCACTTGTGAAATTGATTTTTAAACTCGCTATGTTCATGATAGATTTGGTTCAAGTACTCTGGAACTTTCTTCTCAATATGCCACATACAATAATGATGACTCACCTCTGGAAAAACCTTTGCAACTGCATTAGAAATAGAAGTGTCTTGATCAGTGATAATAGTTTTAGGACTAACTCCATCCATTGCTTCTAACCAAGTACGTAGCAACCAAACAAAACTCTCTTCAGTTTCATCCCATAACAGAGCACAACCAAAAAGTATAGATTGTTGGTGATGATTAACTCCAGTGAATGGAACAAAGGGCATTAGGTATTTATTTGTTAAGTATGTTGGATCAAAAGTCACCACATCACCAAAATATTTGTAAGCCATTCTAGACCTTGAATCAACCCAAAAGCAATTTGCTAATTTACCTTCTGCGTCCATTTGAAATGCATAAAAAAACCCAGGATTCTTCAACTGACAATTCTTAAAGTACGATAACATCAAGTGAGCATCTCCATTTTCTAATTGTTTTTGTCTCTTTACACTTAAATAATTAATAACATCTTGTTGGCTAAATCCAACATTATCAACACCACCACTCTCAGTACATAACACTGATGCTATTTTACTAGGGCCTATACCAGAATCATGAAGCACATCAATAAGTTTTTTTTGCACTGGGGTTTTCTTTCTATGTACTCGAAGATGCTGTGAACTTCTTGGGGAAAATAGTACATGATTATGGTCTCTTACAAATCGAGAAACAATCCACCCATCTTCATTTTTCTTGATGTACAACATTGACTTGCATCCTACCCTTGTTTGATCGTGTACTTTAAGACTACCATTTTCTTTTTTCAAATTTTTTTTGGATCTAAAACCCTCCTTTGAACAAAGAATCTCTTGACCAATCACAACACCATTCGTTCTTGATTTAGTAACACGACCCATGCGAAAACTAAAACCTTTTTTCTTGGCGTACCTTACGTAGTAATCCTTTACATCTTCAATTGATGCAAACTCCATTCCTTCAAAGGGCTTTAAGGGGAGCTCTGATGGCGGTCTATTATTGAGAGAATCTGCATCAATAGCATTTGCAAGTACATCATCTGAGCCATTCATGGTGGTATGTTCATGCATATCTGTCATTTCTTGATCAGTCATTGTAGCACCCACAATCCTGTTATGTAGATGTATGATGAAATCAATATATCAGCATATATATAAGTAAAAAAGTGGTTTCACTTGAAAATATATAAGTAAAAAAGTGGTTTCACTTGAAAAGCAAGAAAATAAAAATCTACAATAATATGCTATTATAAAGGCTTGTTATACTTGCACAGAAGAAACATGACTAGTAATGCTACCCACGACAACCAGCAAACTAAAGATTGGAGGTTATATATATCATTAAGAAAGCATTCGATCTAAATTACTATAACAATTATAAAATGAAAAAACCATAATAATAGAGGTGCATGGGATGGCTACGATTATGTACATGAAAAATTCTAAATATTATCACTTCAAATATCTAAAAGCTTATCAGGAATAGATGTACAAACAACTTAAACAAGTATAACAATGAAAAAGACCATAATAGATGAGTAACTGTGAAGAACTGAGTGATGGGAATTTGATACGTGGATATGATTAACCAAAAAACAAAGATTGTGAATAGAGTGGAGATTAGCTATATTCCATACCTTCAATAAGAAATGGAAGGATGCAACAGAGAGTTGCAGATTCGGTTGTCGAGAATCAAGTACAGAGCGGTTGTGAAAATGAAGGAGAACAGGGTAACTGATGTTGAGGCACGAAGGAAAAATAGCAAAATTAATTTTAGGATTTTTTTTATAAATTAAATAACACAACTTATGAGTAAATGATGTGGCACATTCCTATTGGATGACTGTGTAATCTTGCTTTACACAGTCAGTGCACCATAATTAAACTCATAAAAGTATTGTAGTGGATTTTTATAGACTTAATTGCATGTTTGATCTCATATGTTTATTTTAGTTTTCAAGTTAGTCCCTTTTGTTTTAAAAGTTTCAAGTTGGTCCCTTACATTTTAAAAGTTTTAAGTTGGTCCAAAACGTTACTCACGTTGGAATAAGTTAGTCCCTTCAGCCACATAATGGTTAAATATTCGGGTTGACAATTATATGGGTGATGAAACTTAACTTATTTAGAAAATCAGTTTTAAAACCTTTTTGTTTTTGTTTTTGTTTTATGAAACTCAATATCATGTCGCAGATGGACTAACTTATTCCAATGTGAGTAACGTTTTGGACCAACTTGAAACTTTTAAAACGTAAGGGACCATGTAACGCCCCATTTTTATTCTAATATTTTAGTAGATGTGTGAATATTTTATATATGACTTTAATTGCTATATAAATGATTTTATGTGAAATATATGTTTTATATGATTTTTATATGAAATATGTTATGATGCAATTTTATTATATGAATATTGGGGTTGTGTATTATTTAAATGAATGTTGTTATTATTTGATAGAAATAATATGAGAAATAGAAATATTATAGAAATAGTATTTATTTTTGGTTAATGGGAATTAAGTGGAAATTAATAGAAATTAAGGGAGTTGGGTGAGAAAAGAAAAGAGAGATATTTTTGAAGTAAAAAGAAAGAAAAAGGGAGAGAAACATTTTCACGTGAAAACATTAGAAGAAAACCTGCTTTTGGAGAGAAAACCTAGAAGAGGCAAAGAGAGAGCTAGGTAGGAATCGATTGCGGTAGCTTGTCGTTTGGTGTTGCTGAATTAAGGTAAGGGTGGGATTCCTTTCAATAATCTTGATATATAATTTGAAAATTGATGAAATAGTTGTTCTTGAGTTTAGGGTTTGAGAGGTTATGTTAGATGATAATTTATGATAAAACATGTTGTTTAATTGTATGAATATAGGTTGTTTTACCCCTATGATGTATACTAAACCTGTAAACATTGTTCTAATTCATTTTGGGTGATTGGGGGATCAAAAATTGGGTTTTTGGAGTGAAAACTGGTCTTTCCCGTAAGCTGTGAACGTCCAAAATCGGGCCCCGAACTGCCAAAATCGGGCCCCGAATTCTGAGCTGATTTTTCAGCTTTGGTTCGACAAAAATCGGGCCCCGAACTGCCGAAATCGGGCCCCGATTTCCTGTCAGTCAAAACTGGAAAACACTCACTTTTTCGCCCGTTTCTGTTTTGAATTAGCTTTCGGTGTAAACATAAAAGTTGTAGATAATTGAGTTAGCTTTCTAATGGCCTTGGTTTGGAGTGGAAAAGATTTGTAGATTTTGAGTTATGATAAAAATAGTCCAAGTGGGTCTTTAGCAAAATTTAAGAAAACTTAGCATAACTAATCCCAAGTTAGTCCAAAAACTTATGGTTGGTTTCCCAACTTCAAACTTAAGTGTTAGGGCTTTAGTTGAGGTGTTTTATGGATATTTGACTTATGTTCTATTGATCAAAACTTAATTGCTTTTGGGGGATGTTTTAGACTTGAGCTGAATGTAATTGATTTATAAATATATGTTATGTTGTTGATTCCGTTGTTGACGTTGTTGTATCATCTAATGTCAAAGTTGGGGAGTGTGTCATAATTGTTTTAGGCACATATGTTGTTGTTGTAGTCGCTGTTGAAGTTGTATGTTGATATACACAAGTTGAGTCCATTTGCATACTCACATCTGTTGGGGGCTTATGCCCTGGAATGTTCATCATTCAACCCGTTGGGGGCTTATGCCCTGGAATGTTTATCATTCACCTGTTGGGGGCTTATGCCCTGGGATGCTTTAACCATCCAAATTGTTGGGGGCTTATGCCCTGGAATGCTTAGCATTCAACGCGCGTAGATTGGTACCACCCGCATGATGCATAGTTGTTGTTGTCGTAGCATTGTTGAGTAGTTGTTGTTGTCGTAGCATTGTTGAGTCGTTGTTGTTGTCGTAGCATTGTTGAGTCGTTGTAGCATTGTCGAGTTGTCGGTGTCGTTGTGGATAATGTTGTTGTTGTTGTTGTTGTACCTTGTTGTTGAAATTAATTATGTTGTTGCTTATGTATTTATTTATAAACTTTATTAATGATGCATGTTGTGATATGTTGTTGTTTTCATTAATTCGATGAATTATATATTATTATTATTGGATAAGTTTCTCACCCCTTCTGCGTATATGTTGCCTCGACCGTGGGTAATGTGCAGGTAATGATGGCTTGTAGGTTGATTGGCTCAAGTGTCTAGGGCTCTGATACATATTAGGATGGGGATCGTCGCGAGTGTCTTCTCATTTCTTTTATGTATCACATATTTTGGAAAGGACTTGCTATTAGAATAAAGTTGAATTATGTTGTGGCCTTTGTGCCAAGATTTTTATTGATGTTGAATTTGGTTAAATTTATATTTTAAAGAATTATTCCGCTGCAGTTTGTAAGATAATTTAAATGTTGGTATTTAAATAAATAGATATTTCCTATTTATGAAATTTTGATTAGCAGTGTGACACTCCGTTGTGTGGTTACTCTGATTAAATTAACTAATATTACGTTGTTGGGAGAACGGGGTGTTACAGACCAACTTGAAACTTTCAAAACATAAGGGACCAAATTGAAAACTAAAATAAACATATGGGATCAAACATGCAATTAAGTATTAGAAATAACAATATTTATCATGAGCATAACGAAGCTGGTAGGGATATGGAGGTATGCAGGGATTAGACTTTGAATCTCGGATTTCTCACTTATTAATCTTAAGTGGTGCATATATAGTCACTAGATTATTTGACAAAATATTATGAATATCGATCTAAAATCATCAACAAATATAATATTTAATGTGAGATCTTGACAAGTTAAAAAGTAAAACATTATGTGTGTTCAACCCAAAAATGCAAGTCTTATTTGTTTGCATGTTCACATATGTTATGGAAATTAATACTGTTAAAACTGTCTTTGAATGCCCGGACAAGGGAGAAGAGGTTTTGTTGAACCAAAGTGGGTTGAAGAACAATGACTCCAACTTTGTTTTGATGATGACAAGATGTAAGAGAGCAATTTTATCCTATAATGTTTGTTTCTTGTGTATTTCCTTATCCTTTGAAAATCATTATACTATTTTTTTGGTTACAAAAAATCATTATACTATAATATAAAACATAGTATAATGAGTTTTATATCATAGAAAATCATTATACTATGATATAAAACATATATTTTTACAATATATATACATACATACATATAAGAAAGATGAGATCAATCCTCTAAATGAACCATACACAAGGAAGATGAGATCAATCCTTCAATCGATCAAAGCAATCCTCTGAATGGTCCGTACAAAAGAAAGATGATACCAATCTTATGATCAAAGCGATCCGGATCCTCTAAATGGTTCGCACAGAAGGAAAACAAGGTTAGTCCTTTAAATGTAGTGATCCTCTGCAGGGTTTGAATTAGAAGAAAAATGAGATTAATCTCTGGTCAACACTGCATAAGAAAGGCAACACTCTAGCAAGACCAAATTTTCATCGCAAATTCAACTATAGATACAGTTGGCTATATGACACTAGAAGAAGTAGTGGTAAGCAGAATAGTACAAGTCATGCATGAAAATTCCTGAAAATTGTACAAGGTTGGTGACTATCATCAACTCTAATGAAAATATCTCAACGATAAAATTAAAGTTGACCTATAAATACAACATTAGACTTCAAAAGAAAATTTTCTAATTCACGAAGTGTCTTGCTATTTGTTAATTCTCTGTTTGAAATCTCCCCAAGTTTAAAAGCACAAAACAATCTCAAAAACATAAAGAGCCAAGTGAACTTTAAATCCCAAACACTTTCTTTGAAATCTGTATGCTTGTATTCAAGCTTAAATTTTCACCTCCTTTTATCTAAGAGTTAGCTTATAATCCCAAACAATTTATTCATTTCAACTCTGTTGCAACCTCAAAGAACTTGTTAAAGCTAGTAGCTTAAAGAAAACAAAGTAACTCAGATTAAGTTAGGATCTTTGCTGGATACTCAAAGAGTTTGTTGAAATTAGGATCTTTGAGTAACATAGGATTTATCATCTTAATTTGTATTGACTTTGAGTGACATGCATTTGACAATGTTGACTTTGTAAAAAATTCTAAACAACGACGGATGCCTTCCATCATAATAGAATTGATATTACAAAATTTGACATTATATCACGGTAACATTAAATCTGGACCACACAACACACATTGTCACACAACATATGGACCACACAACACATACAATACATCTGGGCCACACAACCCAACACCTTTGTGTGGCCCAGATTTAATGTCACCGTGACATAATGTCACACAAGTCTTGTCCATGTCATCACAACTTACAAGACTGTTTTTACCACTCAATTATATACTCTCGGGCAGGGGCGGTTCCCTTCATTGGCATGAGGTAGCCATGGCTATCAAAAAAAATATTATTCTTGAATAGGTTGGTATGTTTTTATATTTAGTTACCCCAAATAAAAAATATTTAGCTACCTCAGACAAATTTATTTGTTAAAAATTAACATAAATAAGAAAGTTAAGGAATTACTACGGAGACCGATAGATTTATGTGTATTAGTTTAACATTTTCGGTCTCAATAACAAATATGGAGAAAACTTTTGTAAGAACAAAAATTGTCAAAACAATAGTCAGAAACAAATTAAACATATAATGAGTTTTTTTGCAAATAACTTATTTGTTTAAATTGAAAAAGACATTATTAGTCTATTTTGTATACAATAAATTATGAATAAAATTAACTTTTTAAAACGTGTTGTGCCCAACTTTTTTAAATAGTTATTGTCAATTTTTATTTTCTTTGTTATTGCTTTAATTTACATTTCATGTAAGTAAAAATTATTGTTTTTTTCTAACATATTAGTTAAGTTTAGGGTTAAATCTGGTTTTGGTCTATAAAACACTCTCAATTTTTAAGTTAAGTTCCTAATATTTATTTAGTTTTAGTCCTTAATTTACTGTTATCAAGATTACATGACCAAAAACACTCATTGTTTAGGCAAAAATTGAATAATTTTTTTGTAGTGACTAAACCTAAAAAGTTATAATTTATTAGACTAAAATTAAATTTTTCTTTAAATTTAATATGTTGATTTTAAAAATATTTTATTTTTTCTTTAAATTTGGCCCCTGCATAAAATTTATGCTAGCTTCGCCGTTGCTCTCGGGTTAAGTTTCATAGGCGACAAACAAATAAGTAATTCATGTTCTCGTAAGAGAGATCACATTTTCAACTAATCGACTACTTATTTTGCTGTACCCAACTATATTGACCCTTTTATTATTAATAAAATGTTATAAGCATATTTTCTTAATAAAAAAAAAAAAAAAAAGTGGCGATGCATGGAGAATGCAATTGGAGCCGTTGACCTAGAAATAAACTTATCTTTAGAAGGAGTAGGACCCATACATTATTTTATTTTGCATGCCTCGAGAAAAAATAAATATTGTACGTAGGGAAATTTATAAATAATAAAATACAATAAACTGACACTTATTTTAATTATTTATCTTTTTAATTTTATCACTACTTTTTAACACAAATGTTGGGAGTTCCACATCGAATAAATAAAAGTGTTTGATGTAGTACTTAAACCATTAGCGCTCCCACCTAATAGACTAGTCTTTTGCGTTGGTCTCTCCTCATGGGATTAAGTCCTAACAATTTTTGCTTTCATTGAGAGTTGGCCCCACATAAAGAGCTACCTATAGGCTGGATTAAGGTGCTCTATCGAATACTAATAGATGTGCGAAGCCGCCAAAAAGGAAAGGCTACCATCGGGTCAGTGTCGATAGAGTAAAAACGGCCATGGACGTTGGTTCTTAAAGGATGTGGCAATGTTAGGAGTCCTATATCAAGTAGATAAAAGTGTTTGATGTGGTATTTAAACCATGATGCTCTCCCACCTAATAGACTAGTCCTACATGCGTGAGTTAACTCACGTTAGGTATAACACCCGCTTGAGTTAACTCACGCTGAGTATAACTGCGTAAGTTAACTTACGCAAGAGTATTTTTGAAAGTTCAGTTGGAAGCGAGCAAAACTTGTTGGGAGAAGAGCAGAATTTTAAACTTTTTTTCTATAATTTTTTTCTTCTTTTAGCGATATTTGATTTTTTTTGTTGGCGATATTTGATTTTGTTTACCAAAATATTTGGTGGTATAGAAAAGCTAGCCTCGGATAAAGAATGTAAACCGCCCCACTACTCTACACGTTTTTTTTTTAAGGACACGTTTGTTTTTCTATCAAGTGTTTGACTTTGTGTTTAAATTTGTATTATTTTCCCTAAAAAAAATGTTTTCTCTAATTCTAAGATAGTAGAATCATTTTTTTTTTCCCTTCGTAGATATAATATTCTAGATTCGCATATTCAATGGCTCTGTTTGTAGATAGGACTGAGGAAAAACTATGTCACTCCATAGTTGATATGTATCCACACAGAAGCACTTAGTCCATGATGGGTCGCTTAGATTCAAAAATATAGAGTGGAGATTAAAAGAAGCAAAGTATGAGAGGATTGACTCTTCTCATTACCGTCTAAAGTTTACAACACCATATGTTTAAAGGTATGATAGGATAATTGTTAAATAACTAAACGATAAATAGTAGAGATTTTGTACTGGACTTAAAAAAAAAAATTAATTCCTCGCGGTCTATTTAAAAACATACATTTCAACAATAATTTGCTTGGATGTGAACTAATTATCTTCTTTGCGTAACTATAAAGATTAATCCCTCGAGTAAGTAAAATAGAACCAGATAACAAAATTTTTCTTCAAAAGATTTAACATTGTTGCATTCTTAAGACTAAATTCAAACTCATGACCTATGATTAAGTTGAAAGAGATCATTTACCATCATTCAGTGTTCTTGGGTCAATTCATCAATAATTATTTTTTAGTAACTACTTACTCATCAATAATTATTTTTTAGTAACTACTTACTCGAGATTAATTAAATAATTAATCTAACAAAAATCTCATAGTGACGGTTGTAATATGACCATTAACAATAATAATTTCTCTTTTCCTAATATTTTTTATAAAAAATAATTAAAATTTCTTACATTAAAAATATATTTAATTTACCGTAAACTTCACCGTATGAGTTGGATTCTAGTCCAAATTTTTATATTATAATTAGTAGATTACACGTAAACTTCACCGTAAATTCTCAATCAGACGGTTCTTCCGATATTTGTACGGAGTGTCCTTTCTCCGATCCAAAATTTTTAAATACCAAAAATAACATTTTAATTCAATATTATAATTAATTACCATATCAATATATTACATAAATAAAAATATAATATCTTTATTTACTTAATTTTTTTTATTTCCAAATAAAATATCTTCTAAATACCAAAGGCAAAAACAAGCGAGAGTCAACCTAGAAAACCAGTAGCAAACAGGTAAAGGTTTTTATGTTGAAAAGCAGAAAAGAAGAGACAAAGAAAAACCTGAAAGTAAGGTAAACGGTGTTATTGTTATTATTATTATGGTTTATGAAACAACAATAATAATGAATGAGTATGCATGCATTTTGCACAATCTTTATCTCTATGCGTGCGTGTATTGTGTTTGTATGTTATATATATAAGCATTTTGCATGCACTATCTCTTTCTCTCTCTATAAACCCTTTCTCTCAGTAATTACGGTTACCATGTTTCATTCATATTCATCATATTCACTTTTTCTCTTTTTTTCTCAATGTTAGTGTCAAATACCAATCTTCCATCAATTAACGTAAACACCATCTTTTATCTCTATCTTTCTATGTGCATGGTTCATGGTTGTAACATCACATACAACACAACACACTACATAGTTTTTTTTAAGGTTTTTTTTTTTTTTTTTTTTTTAGTTTTAGTTTTTGTTTATGTTGTTCTGTTTTGTTCTGTTTTTATTATAATTTCTTTATTGTTTTAATCTTGAATCTTGAATCTTGAAACTGGTATTTTAATTTGTATGTAATTTTTATTTTCTTGTTGTAGTGGGTTGTTTTAGTGAAGTGAAATTAATTGATGTTTGATTTCAACACTAACATTGAGGTTTTTGGGTTTTGATTTCTAGGGTTTTGACTTTGGATTGGGAGAGAGGGATTGATTTTATTTTGGGTTTTGTTCAATGGGGGTTGAAGTGTGTATGAATAATTATTGTAAGGAAGGTTCAACTGGTGAATGGAAGAAAGGGTGGTCTTTGATCTCTGGTGGGTTTGCCAAACTCTGCAACAAATGCGGGTAAATTTCATTTCTTTAGTTTATCTCTCTTTTACTTGAGCTGAAATGTTATCAGAAATTTGATTTCACAATGTTATAATTTTGGGGTTTTGACTTTGATGTTATTGTTTTGATCCAAATTAATAATTTTGGGATTTGAGGTTGACTTGAGTGTTCTTATGAGTTCATGTTGGGTTAGTCAATAGTCAAAAGTTTCAACCCTTTTTCTTTTCTGGGGTTTTCAGGGATTTCCTGTAACTGTGCATTTATGCGTGTTTGAATCTCAGCCTTTGGATGAAAATGATGATCAGACCACTCATATTTAAAGTTGTATTTTAAAGTTGAAATCAAAATATGAAATGCTCGGTTTTCATCCAAGAACTGAGATTCGTTGACAGCGTGATACTCCGGTCTTAAATATAAGCAAAAGTTGTTCAGAAAAAGTTGATGTAGACCAAATACATCAACTTTCTTTGACCAACTTTTACTTATATTTAAGACGGGACGTAACCATCAGTTTAAGTAATGTACCCTTTCTGTTCAGTCTACATTTGTGTATTTGAACTCATGATGCTGTTTCCTGCAAATGATTATCTTAATGTGTACCCACTTGGTTGGCCTAGCGGTGTTGGCTTGGGATCTTACTTTGTGCTCCTCTAAAGGTCTCGGGATTGATTCCCTCTGATGCCAATTTTGGTGGGCTAGTCCATACAAAGTCTTGCTCTGACTTTAAATGGGCCCCCCGCAATTGGACGGTGGGATTGGACCCCTAGGATTAGTCGGTCATTGGGATTATACCGAGTTTTCTAAAAAAAAATTGGATTAATAAAACTTGATCTTGCTGTTCTCAGTCTGATGCTACTTTACCTGCTTTTGTTCTGAGGTTTCTTGGTTTTGTTAGTAAGTCAGGTTCAGCTCTTTAAAGTCCATGTTGCAATTTATAGGGTAAAAATATATTTTTTGCTTATTCAAATCAAACATATGTTTAGGTTTTGCTGTTAAGCAGTCTGACTGTCTAGAATTTTTTATCAGTAATGATTTATTCATTGACTATCCCCTGCTTACGGATTCTTAATTTATCACTCTTGTGTGTTTAGACTTGCCTATGAGAATTCACTTTTCTGTGATAAATTCCACCGTCATGAAACTGGATGGAGGAAATGCAGCAATTGCAGCAAGGTAAAATTTATGTTTGATTTTTTGTACTATTTAAATACTCATTAAGCCTTGTCTTTCTCTCCTTTGATATTGAAATATATTATTTGATTTTTTTTTTTTGCAGCCTATCCACAGTGGATGTATAGTATCAAAGTCTTCGTTCGAGTACCTTGATTTCGGTGGTATAAGTTGTGTTGCCTGTGTTAACCCCTCCCAGCTTTGTCTGGTAAGGTTAAGTTGAATATTCATTTCTGTATAATGATTTCGAACCCGAAATTTTGTTATTTGATTCTCCGCCATTGTGATACCGACACATAAATTTACAGATTCATGTTATCATTGAATGTTTTTCTATGGATACAGGATACTGAAAATCATAATAGGTTCCCTCAATCGACCAAAAACAATGCAAGTGATCGATATGGTGAACATATTGATGGTAGACTACTGGTGGAACAAGCTGTTAAAGGAAACCTTATGCAGTTGTGTAGAATTGGTGAAGTCGGTGAATCAAGCCGTTGGTCGCAAGCTCAAAGAGATGGCATGGTTTCATGTATTGGTCCAAAGACCGAAGAAGTTAAGTGTCAATTCAACAAAGAGGATACAAGATTTTTGAATGTAATGAAACATTCTAGTCCTTTAACAGCATTTACTGCATTGGAAAATAATAGACCAACATGGGAGACTAAAAGTATAGATGAAACGCTTTCACTAAAGATGGCTCTAGGAACTTCATCAAGAAATTCTGTTCTGCCGTTGGCCACTGAGATTGGAGAAGGTAAACTTGAGGGTAAAGCATCTTCTCATTTTCAACAAGGGCAAACATCTCAGTCTATATTGGCTCAACTATCAAAGACTGGAATTACCATGAGTCTTGAAACAAATAAAGGCATGATCTCTCATCCACCACGCCGGCCACCTGCTGATGTGAAGGGGAAAAATCAGTTACTTTCTCGATACTGGCCAAGGATTACTGATCAAGAGCTGGAGAAATTGTCGGGGGAGTATCCTTTATATTTAGGTTCTGTTTGGATAAACAACTTAATAAGCTCTTATATCATAAATACTTATCATATAAGTGCTTATGTATAAGCTGTTTTTGAAACTAAGATAAAATAAAGTCAAACTGTTTTCATATAAGCTATAAGTTGTTTTCATAAGCTATCCTAGAGAACTTATCGAAATAAGCTGAAAACAACTCGTGGACATGCCGTTAAGCTGTTTCGATAAACTCTCTCAAATATTATCACGAGTACTTATGCAAATAGTAAGCTCAAATAAGTCAATCCTAACAAGCCCTTAGTATTTTGGTCTATTATTTAAACATGCAAAGTTGATTCATCAACAGTTTCCCTTAACATTATTATCTCAGTTTGAAGTCTACTGTAGTGCCCTTATTTGAGAAGGTGTTAAGTCCGAGTGATGCAGGTCGAATTGGTCGTCTTGTGCTCCCAAAAGCGTGTGCTGAGGTATACTTTGATGTTTATCTTGACTCTGTCTATAGAAGATTTTTTATTTTAAAGAAATACACATTTCCCTGTAATTGCGGCATGTATGACAAATTGGTATACGAATTTCAGGCTTTTCTTCCTCGTATTTTGCAATCAGAAGGTGTTCCTTTACAGTTCCAAGATATAATGGGGAACGAGTGGACTTTTCAGTTCAGATTTTGGCCTAATAACAACAGTAGGATGTATGTATTGGAGGGTGTGACCCCTTGCATACAGTCCTTGCAATTAAATGCTGGTGATACTGGTATACGTCAATCTACGTCATGATTTTGTTTCACATCTAAAGTTATCTTCAATTGATATGAATTTTTTTTTTGTTACAGTAACATTTAGTCGGATAGATCCTGGGAAAAAATTTCTATTTGGTTTTAGAAGGTCATTGACTTCTGTTGTTACACAGGTTATGACATGATTTTCAGTTTTACTATCTTTAGCTTCTTCAGATGATAACATGTTTATATTCTTCACTTATTTTTGAAAATATAATTAAAGGGTTATCTTTAAACAGGATGCCTCTACATCTTCTCATTCTAACGGCATTTCGATAAAGGATCCAAACTTTTCTGGTGCACCTCAGAATTTGAACTCATTAGGTAGTTTTTCTAATCTTCTTCAATCAATGAAAGGTAACGGGGAACCTTACTTAAATGGACATTCAGAACATCTGCGTTTGGGTAATGGAACTGCTGATTGGCTTAAAACTGCACATAGTGAGGAGGAAATGAACAATGGTCCATTGCAGCAACTGGTTTCAGTTTCAGAGAAGAAGAGGTCTCGCAATATTGGGACGAAAACTAAGAGGTTGCACATTCATAGCGAAGATGCTATGGAATTGAGACTTACATGGGAAGAAGCACAAGAATTTCTTTGTCCGCCGCCTAGTGTCAAGCCAAATATTGTAACAATTGAGGACCAAGTATTTGAAGAATATGATGTAAGTGAGAAACTGTGAATGATATATTTTGGATTTTTGGAGAATCATCTTCAAATTTCTGTTACCTGGCTTATGTTTTTTATTTGTTTCATTTAGGAACCCCCGGTTTTCGGAAAGATTAAAACCAGTGCCTCTCCATCAGGGTAAGATTATATACCTTGCACATTTAGCACTATCAGTTTTATATGCTGTTGATCACTTATTCATGCCTTCAAATATGTACAATGATAGTTAGAAGATATGAAAATATCTTATAATATATATTGGTATTTTCATTGAGTATCTTTGAAGTAACAGTCAATATTTTTTGAACTATATTATTATCTTTAGTCCTATTTCAAATGTTTGGGATGCAGACAGGTCAACATTATTCGGTGCTTTTGAACTTCTACTGATTGAAGTGAGTATATCGTAATTATTCTTATTATGTACCATGGTTTTTCAGGTCTTCAGGTTCTGCATCAGACCAGCTCGGTCCAAAGGAACAAGAAAGTCTTCAAAGAACCAAAAAAGGTACGATCCTGCTATCGTTTTTTTTATTTATACATGCTCTGTAGTAGTCATGTTTATCGGAACAGAGTTAGAGGTTGATGCTTCAGTAAAATTGATTAAATGATCATTCTGTTTCGTGCATGTGTGAAATGTTTTACATATATCTAAATATTTTTGGGATGTGTGGATTGGTTTCATAAATGATATAATCCGTGTTAAATTCTGTGCTTGCTGTCTAATGTTCATTCATTGAATCATATTCCTAAAGTTATTTCCAAAGCACTGAAGCAGTCCTTGATAACTAGTACTTAATTAATTCTTATATTTTATGGATGTGTATGATCTTCCGCAGATTCTAAAAAGAAGCGAAAAATTGCTGAAAAGAGCAAGTCAATTCAAGAACACAAGCTTTCAGGCCTAGATGCTCTTGCCAATGCAGCAGTTTTAGGCAATAATCTTGCTGACCCTGACGAGTCGTCGTCAGCTGGAATCACCACAAAACATCCGAGGCATCGTCCTGGATGCACTTGTATCGTGTGCATTCAACCACCAAGTGGACAGGGAAAACATGACCCGACATGCACTTGCCTTGCCTGTGAGACTCTTAAGCGCCGGTTCAAGAGCCTTACGATGCGTAAGAAGAAAAACCAATTAGAATCTGAAGCAGTTGCTGACCAAAACAATCAAATTAATCATATAGATGAAGCAGGTACTAGTGGTGGTGTAACGAGACAAGATACAAGTCACTCGACGGATGAGGGAAGCCTAAATGGAGGTCAGCTTGAGGTTGTTGAGCCTAGTGCTGCGGGACAATTGGATTTGAATTCTCATCCCAGTCATGAAGAAATGGAAACTGATACATATAACAGGCCAAAGCATGACTAGTCATATTAAAACAACTGCAGGGGAATAGATTATGAACATAGTTTTAGACTAAATTCTCAACTGAAGTTCAGATTACATTCATTTTTACTTCATTTTTCATTTTGGAGGCAGAATTGAAGAGATTAGGTAGTGGCATACCAATTTTATATTTCTCCTTAACTGCACAGTTTAGTTGGTTTACTTTCCTTTTCAAAAGGAATGGTAAAGATGGTTCTTTTCTTAGATAGTTAAAGTGATTTTTGTTCTAGTTTATCTTTCAAGTATTTTATTTTAGGTTTCTCCTGTCCATGAAAATGAGTCTGAAAATTTATTCTTTCTATGAATCAAATATAAACACAAGAAAGTTTTCCATCAGGTGTCTTCTTATCAACTATGAATCACTGAGACAAACAACATGGATACCGCACACATATTCGATCACAAGTGTTGATGCTAAAGAGATTATTAACATGGTTAGTCTAGGAAATTGTGTACTCTAAGCTGAACCATGCATGTTAAACTTGTAGTATCATGTAGAATTCATTAAAATTGAGTTATGATATTTTAAAGTCAAATATGGTGTCATTTGTTTATTACTTTATTTTAAGGATAATGTCATTTGGTTTGTGTGTGTAACTTTTACAAGAGTTTAAGTCGATAAAAATCAAAAGATAGAGATAAACATATATTGTGTTACATATGATGTTTGTATTTTGATGTGTATAACACAACTCTTACAAAATTTTATCCATTGATTTTTCTGTTTCATCAGCAGAAAATATGCTTTTTTTAATGTTTGGACGATAAAATTTCTTAATAGCAACCCTAATAGTCATTGGTTTAAGTAAATATACAGGTTGTATATAGTTTTATGCAATATATGCCAGAATATCCCTTGTATTTTAGCTTTACATATGTACTATGTAATGACACATACATGGAATCTCATACTAGGCGGTTAAAACAGAGCCAAGAATGTAAGACAAAATACATTTGAGGTAATGAAAAAGAGGAAGCCAAATTACATAACATTAGATTAGATGGTCAAATTAATAAGGATTCAACTCAGATCACACGATAAGCATAATTTTGTTGCCGATATGAGGACATCGTTTATAGGAAATATGTCATATCTATATTAGCACTTTAAAAAAAAAGGAAAAAAAGTAGTTTGGGAGTAGAAAAATGAACTTAGTCACATATCAACCTCAGCTCCAATTTTATTTATTTTTTTATATAGTATACTTTTTCAAACAATTGACTTAATGTCTCTTACAAAGGCAACAGCCAACAAGTATCTTTGAATTGAATCTAAGGTATTCTTAGCTAAACATTTTAATTTTCGACCGGCCTTGCAATGTTTGGCCATATATGATCGTCTTTGTTTCCAATGTGACAAAATTAACACGCCTAAAACATCCTTTTCTGTCACCCTTTACCTTAAAAACATCATATATAATATAATTATTATAATCATATAGTATAATATAGTTATGATCGTAGTCTTATCTACAGCCAGAACATAATCCTACAATCCTATATTATAACTCATAGCTATAGCCTAATCAAATGTACATGTCCTTAAACTTAGAATTCTAATGGATGAGAAGCCAATTTTGCTTGATCTTGAAACTTTGTACCTAGGAATCCCAGATGAATCAGTTAACCTTACTTTTCAAGACCTTGCTAATGTGAACACATCAGAGAATAGAAATCAAACAACCACAAATCAACCTATTTCCGAAGTTTCTAATAATGTACCAACAAGGGCCAATTTGTCACCTTCATCCTCACTAGCTAAAATACCTAGTCTTGATTTTAGCAAAGGTTTGCAAGCTTCCAACCAACACAACCACCATCATCATGACATTGGCCATGGCGACTCGCCGTGGGGTCAATTTGGCCACAGAATCGAGGAGAATCGCGAGCATGTGCTTGTACATGTTCATGACCCTCCTCAATTTAGCCATGCAAATGGGAGTACAAAAAGTCCTCGGTCAAGGACCGGTGGAGATGATCGTTCAGCGTATAGTTTAAGCTACGATGATGTGAGTATGGCCTCTGGACGAGGTGGTGTTAGTGGTGGACGACGTAGACCAGGGATTCCTCACTCTAAGATTTGTACCATTTGTAGCACTTATGTTTATATCTTCCGCACTAGATGTTTGGTATGTCAACAACCTACCTCATGCTCTCTTTCCAATTTTCTTTTTGTTAAATTGGTTGAAATTATCTATATGTTTGGTTTACGTTGATGGACCGTGATTTAGTAGAAACTATAAATTGTAGCTTTTATTTTAACCCACAACACGTTGGACACTGATCCACCGAGAAAAAAACAAACAAATAATATGAGTTTCTCTAATTTATATTATCATTTTATATGTCATGCGAGTCGTTCTCATTGATGAAATCTATGTGAATTTTAACCGATTATAAAAAGAATATTGGGAAGGGGGTGATGTACTCTTAGTAATATTGTTAAAGTACTTGTGTGATAGGTGGTTTAATTCTTCCTCAATAAATTCATTGTAATAGATATTTAGTGACTTACATGATTTTTAAATTATAGTTTTGTTATAGTTGCATGACTTAATCAATTTTTAGCAATTATATATTGATTGATAGTGGGGTATGCAGGTATGCGGTAGAGTTTATTGCAGCAGATGTGTGAAAATAGGAATGGGAGAAATGGTAGAAGGAAGAAAATGTATAGAATGCCTTGGATTGAAATTCAGCCAAAGGTATATCTAATCAATTTTCCTTTGATATATATCCATTATTTATATTGGATGTTAATATTTCGAGTAGAATTCTTTTAAAAAAATAAATAATATTTCGATTAGAATATTATTTTGTTTGGTAGCTATAAGCCAATTAAGATAGTTTACACGCTCTGAGACGGCATTTAGGCCTTTGTTTGCCGTCCCCTTGATATAATTTTAATTTGTACTCATTCAGAAAACAATAATTCTATAGTACACATTACACACCAAAGTAATCAAATGTCTACGTCAAAGTGTGACATTTTGGTGTATCAAAACGAACAACACCACTTGAGGCTAAGGGATGAGAATTTGTCAACACTCGAGCATGTATTTGTAAATACTGTGACGTTCAAGTTAGTATAATGATTGAGGTGTCTGAGAGGTTTGGAATGAGACATATATTGATACGTGATAGTAGGAGACTTATATAGTTTGATGGAGATGATATTGGATTTGAACCAACCAAAAAGTCCACTCCAAAACACTAATCAATGGATTGAATATTTTAAGATTTTTGGTGGAAATGTGTGTCCAAACACCTTACTAATGAGATAATTTTTAGGCTCTACCAACATACATCCACACAACTTCCCTTCAACAAGCCTTTAACATTGGTTTTATTATTAATTCAACAATTCTAGCTATTTTAACTAGATTCGTGACAAAATTTATCTTATCATAAGGTTTTTTTTTTTGTTTTGTTAATTAATTTAGTATGTGACACACAGGTACATAGAAAGAGCAGGAAAGGTAGGATGTTGCAATTGGAGGTACTCAGCTACAATGAAGCAAGCTGAACTTATGTGTGCAGAGAAAGGACCAAGGAGAAGTAGAAGATCATATGGTCAAAGTGGAGTGGCAAACTCAACATCAAGAAGTCCTATAGCACCAAGAAGCCCTCATGCTATTGGTAGTAACAATGAACACTCTTTTGTCATGTCCAACACATTTTCTCCTTTCTCTCCTCATCACAATAACCTCCCTTTTTAAACAAGAGTAATAATTTGTTTACATATCCTATATAGTTTATAGTTTCTCATGAGACATGAGATAGTCTTTCATAATAATAATAATTTGTGTTTCACTTTATTGGATGTTGTTTAATTCAATTTGTTCTTTGCTTTTTATTTTTGACAAAAATTTGTTCTTAGCTTATTACTTGAAAGATTATTGATTCATATGTTATCTCCATGCGATCTTGTTTTCTAAATTCAAGTTAGAGAAAAAAATAAAGTATTTTTACAAAATAAAATCCAACATCAGCACAATATATTTATATAACAAAACACACTTGTATATGATGTCAAGATACATAGTCAAACACATTGTAAATAACAAAATTGTTTGACTTATTATACCCTTCATTTTGCCTCTTGGTAGTATATGAGTATTAAGGAAAGTTGTTACGTATGTGCTACAAGTTGTGCGTATGGAGAAAAATATGTTGAGAGATAGCAATACTTTAATCACACTCATTTTGAGAGATTAATCTTAACGGTTAGGTGCAGTAGATATAATAATTTAAGAAAAGAAAAAATAGTTGTTCTTTAAAAATTGCAAAGGAAACAAATGTTAAATTTTGAAGATAATAAAGTTAAAAGAATTCAATTTTGGTTATCTTAACTGCGTATTATCTCACAAGCCTACCTAATAATAACTATTTTTGAATAAAGATAACAACACATTATTTAACACGCACTTTATTTTATTGGTTAAAATTCACATGCCACACTAATTTTATATTGGCCACATCATTTGGTACTACTCTTCTACTAAATTCATGGGAAGCACTTGGGTGACATAATGTCACCGTGACATTAAATCTGGGCCACACAACACACATTGCCACACAACATCTGGGCCACACAACACATACAACACATCTGGGCCACACAACACAACACCTTTGTGTGGTCCAGATTTAATGTCACGGTGACATTATATGAACCCAAGTATTTTCCTATTCATATAGGTCATCCGAATTGGTCACAACAAAAAGATAACGAGGAGTATTAGCAAGACACTATAACACATCAAAGTGTGTTAAAGAGTGGGTTTCTAGCACTCTTCAGTAGGGATGGCAATGGATACCCTATGGATAGGGTACTACAGTGCCCTTCCCCATATCCGCATTTGAAAAAAATACCCGTACTTGTGCCCGTACCCTCGTGGGCAACAACTTTAGTCCCCTTCCCCATACCCTATGGGTACCTAAGCGCCCATACCCGCACCCGTTACCCGCACTTTAACTATGAAAAGACAATAAAAACATCACAATTGAAATAAAACTACAGTCCAAAATTTTTAAAATTAACTCATAAAATAGTACGAATCATAGTATTTAGTCAAATAAAAAACATCAAAAATATTCCTAAAAAATTGTACACCGGCATGATGGAGTTGTTATTGTATTAAGCAGTTTTTTGGTTTAAATTTAAGTTTAGGTTTAAAGATCTTAGCAAATAAATTAATTATACACCAAAAATAAATAAATTATTTATGATATTATATAGATATGTATATGCGGAGTTGCGGGTCTGGGCAGTATAGTACCCTTACCCGTGCCCATATCCATTTAAATTTGTGGGTATTACCCGGACCCGTGCCCAAACCCATAAATGCGGGGTTTTACCCTACCCATTGTGGGTATTTTTTGCGGGTACCCATAGGGCCTGGGTCCAATTGCCATCCCTACTCTTGAGTACCCTTTTACAAATGAAGTGTCATTAACGAGATAGAATAATGCTAAAAACTCATTCTTTAATATACATTTTTCTTGCTAAAAAAACATATTTTCCAAAATAGTATCTTTTATTGGTTAACATTCTTATATATCTCACCAAATTTATGAGACCCACATGATTTGGGGGAATTTGCATGAAATTTAATCAATATTCAGTATAAGTGTTTGTTTGGTTGTGCAATGACAAAAATTGATTTTGAATGAATTGATTGTGTAAAATTTATTGTGGTTAAAAGTGAGTTGAAGATAAAATGATTTATGTTTTGATACATTCATGAAAGCGTAAGTTGAACAATAAATTTAAGTGTAATAATCATTTCTTTAATTAATCAAAAGCTTCCTTTTGTAGCTTCAAATTAAAATTAATTCTTGAGACAAAATATGTCAAAATCAATGATGCGTTTCTATAATAAATTTTGACTCTTTTAAAAGTCAAACAAAATATTTGTTAAAGAGTAAATTGTAAACTTTTCGTCCACAAGTCCTAGCTCAACTAGTAAAATGTTGAAATTGTTAGGTAGGACATCATGATCGAGGTTCGAATCCCAATGTCTTTACTTATATGTGTGAGTTTATAATGACTTTGTCATTTCGTCTATCTAATGCATTTTTCTTCACTTTTAAGAACAACAAAGAACATTCCTTTACAATGACAATTTTAGTTATTCAATAAGGTTTGGCTGCAACTTTGTCAAAACAGAAATCGTTGCATCAAGGGAGTTGTTAGTTGCACCCAACATTTGGACAACAAATCTCCACATCCAAAAAAAACTAAAATACTTTCACAATAAAATGCACACTCCACTGGCCCACTCTATTTTTGAAATTATTTCAAAATTAATTTTTGGAAAACATATTTGGAATATTAAAATGTTGAATTCATATGTTTTTTTTAAACACAATTTTAGAACACAATTGTTTAAAAAAATAGAAAGTTTTTTTTTTTAATGTTTCAACCCGATTTTATCTAATTCTATAGGATTTTGAACTGTCACTGACTAATACCGCTTCTCAATTCAACTAAGGGCCCGTTTGTTACGGATTAAAATAAAAGAGATTTTGACATAAAATAATTTAGAGATTATTTTTTAGAGATTTTATGAAAAATCAGAATCTATTTTGCGTTTGTTTACCGTAATAATTTTTTTTTTTAAATAATTTAGTTTGTTTGGATACATACAACTAGGCATGGCAATGGAGCGGGGTGGGGACGGGTTTTGCATCCCCAAGAGCAACGTTGTAATACATTATCCAACAATATGCTCACTTTAACATTTGTTAGACGGAATGATTTAGTTGATCCTTTAAATATCAATGGTACTTTTTATTAACATGACAATTATCAAATAAAATAACATGACATATCAACATAAAATAAGTTTTTACATTTGGGACGGGTATGGGTATGAGTTCGGGGTGGGTACCTATATACCCGTTACCCGTCCCATACCCGTGTTTTGAAATCGGGGAAAACCCATACTCATACCCAAACCGAGTCAAAACGGGGAAAACCCATCAAACTGGGTTTGGTTCGGGCGTGTAACTGCGGGTATTAGTTCAATCTTTAGATCTATATTTTCTCTCTCCTCTAAAAAAAATCTATTTTTTAAGAAGCAGCTCTCAACAGCTTCTCATTTGAAGCTGTTTTTAGATTTTTTTTTTTAGATTCTGATTTTTTTTAAAAATCTATAACAAACGGATGCAGTATTCTTAAAAGTGATTATTTTCTTAAAAAAAGTGATTTTTTCCTAAAAAAAGCTATAACAAACGGGCTCTAATTGCTTTTACGAGAATTGATTTTTAGTGAATGATTTTGTAAAATTTTGGATAAATGTGAGTTGAATGTAAACTTATTTATGTTTGGATGTATTTATGTAAAAGTGGATCTAACAATGAATTTAGGGTTAAAATTAATTGTAGAATTCAAAAACTACAAATTGTAGCTTCAAGTAAAATCAATTCTACTTTAAATCATCCAAACATCCTAAAATCAATTCTACAACCTCTAGAATTACTTTTGGCCTTCTAAGAATTGAAACCAAACACATGCTCAATCTGATGCGATTTTCACAACATTTTATCTAACAAGAGATAATAATTAAAGGTGTATTTAATATGCTAATAAATGAAAGACATGACAACTTCAATTGTACACTGTTTGATTTGTAAAACTGTTTTAAGGATATAACAGACTCGAGTAAAGAGACAAGACAAAAACTAAATTTTTTGTCCTTCATTAAACCGCAACACAACTTTTTGTTCCAATTACAAGTTGTCTAAAATATTATAATAACCTTTTGTCCATAACAAACTAAAAATAATTCAATATTAGTATAAAAGTTTGTCTTGTGATGTTATACCTTATATTGTGTTATGCATATTTTTTTTTTTTTTGAGGGATGTTATGCATATTGTTGTTTTGTCAAGTATTTATTGTTTAGCATATCAAAGACACCTTAATAGTATATTTAAATCAAATTAAACACCAATCATCCATGTTTAAGCCAATAGAAAATTTCAACAAATAAAAAACAACAGAAAATTTAAATATTCTTTAATATGAACTATAAAATAGGGTGGCATAAAATATAAACTATACTAATGCTAAATAAATTTTCAAAATATGGGGTGACTATAGCCTCTAGAGGCCAACCCTTTTTGATATATCAGTGCATAGTTTGATATTACAAACATACACTCTATAAGCTATATGTTATAATTAGCTGTTTGATCTTATCATATAAACTTATTCACATGGAAATGTTTATAGGAAATTTTATAGTAAGTTTCTAAACATTGTTTGTAACTAGACTTTCCACCCGTACTATCGCACGGGTCATCAAAATTTTAAGCATAACACATTGGTCTAGTAAATTCACATAATTTATTTAATAAGTTACATTGATCGACTAAAATATGATCACGTATACACATTTTATCGAATAAGAATAATTTATTATAAACGGGTGATATATTTATTGAATCGTTCACAATTGTCTCGGCCATAGAAAATAAACGCAAATACGCATGCATAATATAACAATGGATTGATAATGTTGCAACACATACAATCAAAAGACTTTTAGAAGGATAGTTATAGCAACAATATTAGTTGCTATTAGTCTCAATTGAAGACGGGCTCAAAACTATTATACATTAGTAGTACCAATGAGATCATTTTATAATTAAGCAAGAATGTAATATCACAATGTATGAAATAATCATTTGATGGTTGTTCCAGCAACGAAAGGGTACCAAACAACATGCAGACATTCCTTCACAACAACCTGACAAAAAATAAAATGGTGGAAGTTTAATAGGTATGATATTTGATATTAACAAACATTAATTGTTTTACATATGCAAAGATCTCAAATATGGATAATATACCTCAACATACCAATTGGGATAACTTCATTTTAATCGACAACAGAAGCTAATACCAAAAAGTGCATACCTAAAATAACCTGAAAAAATGGATTATAAATTTAAAAAATTAAGCAACATCCATGTAATTACCAAATTTAAGTATCAAATTAAAGTAATATAAGTCCATGACAGCAGCACAACATTCAATTGGAGAATTAATCAAACATTAATACCAACAAAAACATTGGCTTTTAGCAGATAACAGTAACACTGAAAAAGGACTCTATTCATTCTCCATGGTGAATGAAAAAGTAGCTTATTTGTGATGCTTCTTCAAATACATGTAAATTCTCACCAGAATATCATAAAAGTGAAGTAAATTGTGAAGTATTATAAGGAACAAAACAATATTTAGATAAAACTTGCAAGGTTTGAAATCAAGGTTCAAAAAAATAACCAATACATATTTATTCATTAACAAAATTTGGATTTTGGGTTCTGATCAAAATCAATTTCATGGTTCAATGCAGTCCACAAATATACAGTCAGTGAGAAGCACTCCTTTCTATGAACATCTATACATTAAAGCACAAATCATCCATATGAAGGCACCACGAAATAGAAAACTACAATAAAAAATGTAGCAAATTAAACACTTTCATCTAACCATATGTTTAACTACATGAACCTTCAATGCTAGAGTAGGTTAAGGTAGAAGGCATGAATTCAAATAACTACATAAGGTAAGTGAATGGCGGAAAAACACACAAAGGTTAAAACCAAATAGTCATGTATGTAAAATAGCCATGATACCTCACATTGTTGAATCTTCCAAGATTAGTATATTATAGTTTATATGAATGGAGGAGTTGGAACTAAAACTCAAAAGGAAGTGGTTGCCCGTGAACTCAACAAAAGAGTAGTAATCTTTAAATTTCACAAATCTTGCTTAATATAACAAACCTTTATTTGAAAGAAATAACAAACATTCATTTGCACCTTGTCTCTAGAAACACGCCACCCTCGCTGACTCCAGGAAAGCGACATTGATTTCAATCTCTCTCATCCTCAACTGAAGCATCCAATCCAGCCGATTCAAACTGGCCAGCCTCATTCATCCTCCAATTATGTCAGTTCAACAAATTTAGCTTAATAAGGAATCCAACTCTACAAAAAATCACAAACAAAATTAAAATCAACCAAAACAATTAGTGGAATAATTAAAATTGAAATTCGGATACTGAATTTTGATTATAATTTTACCTTGAGTTGGAATCGGTGACTGATTTAGTTGTGGTGCCAGAGAGATGCAAATGGTCTTTGTCGGAGCTGTTTTTGTTGAAGCAGTTACAACGGTTACGACCACATCTTAGAGGCGGTGGTTGAAGTTGTTTGGATATTCCTCCAATCACAAAACTCTTAACCATTTTTGCTAAGTAAACAGAGCTAGTGCACGAATGATATCGGGATCAACTGAAGGTTCGTCGTCTTCAGAAGCACGACTGATTTAAGCGTGAGGAAGCTGATCAATGTTGAAACAGGAAGAAGGATTCCTTATCTTCTTTAACAGAGCTCGTGCACGAATAAAATTGGAAGTTGAACAAAAATTAGAAATCAAAACTCAAATCTTACTTTAACTACAAATAACTTGTTTGGTTGAAGAATAACAGCCTTAGCACACCTCAAAACACATACGAACAACTAAAATGCAAAATAGCTTTCATCAAAGTGAATGCTTTTAAGGGTCATCTATCCTCCAAATAGCTACATATATTTCACTAACAACAGATGAGAGGATACACCGAACAGGTACCTGATAGTTAAAGTAAAAACAATTATTATACAAATAACATAAGCATCACAAAAATAAGATATGGCCATATCATGTAAAAAAAATATGAATCCAATAGGATGACCAGAACATTTTTTTAATCTTTTTTTTACCAGGACAACTGAAAATATTCAACTGTGCTACGGTAGCTAACTTCTTCCCACCTGATGCAAGTAAAAAGGCGATTACCAAAATCAGGAATCATCGTCATAAATCATAATATTACATGCACATTGCAGATTCATCTAAACCATGACTAACTGAAGCTCTTTTGACCAGAAAATTGTGTTTATGGTTTAACATCCAATCAACAAAAACATGGAGCAAAAAGCAAAAACTATTTTCATTCTAATTATAATAATAATAACAAAATAAATTTTGCAATGACATTGTCAAATAAAATGCATGTGGGGGTAAGAAAAATTCTAGTTAATCTCAATCAAATTGTACAACACTGATAGATATCTGGCAAGTGTACCAAAAACTATCGAAGTAGTAATAAATATCGATCCACAAGGACTGTGTTAGTTTCAATTATAACAAGTACGTTAGACGTTAGGATGTGTAAAATTTATATTTGGTTGCCCTAGGCAGAAAAAGTTTGTTTTAATCAGAGTTGATTAAAGTTGAAAGAGTTTGAAAGAAAATTATGTCGAGATGAATGGTTAAGCCGGTGAATCCACTATTGCTTTATATGAAAAAGTCTACCTCTCTCTACTCTCAATTACTACTCAGTTTTTACGATAAATTAACTAAGTGACTTTGATCAATCTCTCGCATCAAAGCCCTTTCCTAAGTTATAACCCTATTAATCTCTTAACGTGATTGAATAACCGCGGAAGCAATATTGGAACGTTAATTCATGTATCATAACCCTCAATTTCCTATCTCTAGGTTCCTAGTGTTGAGTTAAACAAAATTACTATTTCAGGATTAAAAGCTAGGGCTAGTAGTCATTCAATTCCTAAGATCAATTCATGTGATTGCAAGAAGCTAGGGCTAGTAGTCATACAAAACAATAATCATGAAAAGCGATAAACACAAGTAATTCTGAATAAAAACTGAATAGCATTGATTATAGAGAGAGTTCAACTACAAAATCATATATTACAAAAGTTTCATCATGGCTTAACCAAACTAAAGGTTTAGCTACTCATAGCTAAACGATCATAAGAAATAACAAGAGAAAACATACATAAATCTAACCAACGGGGTGTTGGTATGAGATTCAGAGCTCGTTCCTTGGTCTCCTGTCGTCCTTAGTGCTCAAAATCGCAATAATAATCCGTACCAAAACCCTTGCTAGCAGCTGGATATTTATAGAAAGAAATTAGGGTTTCAGAAAAGCCCATCATCGTGCCACGTTACGGGTTGGTCGTGGCACGATGCTTCATTAATCCTACGTGGCAGCAAACAAAATCAACCATCGTGGCACGTTGCATGTTGCTTCGTGCCACGAAATTTCCAGAGATGAATCTTTGTCCCACGCTTCCTTCAACGTGCCACGAACATAACCAAACGTGGCACGACGCTTTGAGTTTTAGGCAATTTTCCTTGGTTTCTTGAAGTTTCTTCTCTTGAGCTCTTGTTCCTGTTTTGGCTTGATTTCACCATGAATTCATTGCAGTTGACTCTCTAAATGCTATAATAAAGACCTAAATATGACTAAATAACTAGTGTTGATGCACTCTCATCACAACCCCAAACTTAAACCATTCCTTGTCCTCAAGGAATCAATTTGCAAATGGAAAAATCGTAGTGAGATAACAACTTACCACCCAATGATATGCTTAAAAAGTTCACTACCTTCCGGTGTAATGATGTACCGGATGCCAAGCTCTTTCCTCCAAATCCACAACTCCACGCAATTGTTTGAATAGGGTCACACAATCATCATGCAGGTCTGCTGTATTACCATAAGCTTGAAAAATTTCTAAACTGTCAATCAAAGTCAGAGTCAAGTACACACTTTAAGGTCTTTCAGGGTTATAACGGGGCTTAGGTGAAAGGTGGATATAATTTGGGAAGTAGTGTTATAAAACAATGAAGTTAAGCTCATACTACTTGGGTATCCTTGATAACACACAGAAAACCAATCCTTCCTTTCAAATTTAACACAAAGAGTACTAGAGAACTTATTATTTTTTCTGAGACATATAAACATTGTTGGTCTCATACACAAGATTCTTTTCTTTTCATTCATAATTTTTTTTTCTGCACCATTTCAAGTGCTTTTTATTTTCAAGAGATAACATATAAAATTGAATCATTTCTCTTTTCTTAGTTCTCTAGTACCCCCACCCCAAACTTAGTAAGTTGCTAATTCCAAAAGCAACCCCAAACTTGAACATTTCACAACCTAAAGAGCTTCAAACAAATAATTGGGACATTCATTCCTAAGGTCTTCTAGGTTTGTAATGTGGCTAGTCACCGAACAAAAGTGATCTATACCTAATGGCTCAAATTGGCTTTACAAAGGATAAATAATTCATAAATCAAGGTAGGCTCAAAAAGGCTCAAGGTACCAAGCACTTTGCCTTAGTGTGTACAAAACAAGACCAATCAACAAATAGAGAAATATCGCAAGTTCTAGAAACAGCAGTTGCATGGAACACTCATATATGTAAAATTGGAAAAATAAAAATTTGGCTATGGACCTTACAAGTTGAGATATCTGGGAGTTGTGGCTACCTACTTCCTTTGCCGTACACTTCCCTTTGTATCAATTAGGCATCATCCTCCTTGAACTCTTTGGCATATCATTGGTATAGCATTGTTATGAGACTGATAAATTTCCACAGGCAAACAGATTCATTAATAATAAACAAAGGAAAGCATCACAAACGGTGGGGATTAAAGTCAAACAACGACACATCAACATAATGTTCAAACGGAATAAAAAGTACATCAAAATAAAAGAAACAAAAGATAGAAAGCTGAAAATAAACTTGGACTCTAAGTCCATCACTGCTCATCCTCATCAGTGGCCTCCGGATCACCCTGCAAGCCAGCATAAAATTCATTCACGCTCTGATCACTAGCTGCCTTCCCACGAGCAAAGTCGGATCGAAGACGACCCTCTCTCTCTCCAGCACGTCTCCTCTGCTCCACAAAGTAGTCCTCCATGTTGGCCTCAGTGCCAAACCTATCAAAAGTATTGCTCTGAAGGGACCTCTGACGGTGCTGATCAGCAGCAAGAGAAAGCTCCGCTCCAAAGTAAGGATCGTCCACATACAGCTGTGATGATGTATCCTGGGCCCATCAAGTCATACCTCCTAAGTAATCAAGCATCATCGGGTGTAGTGGTGGGTATTGAGGCGCATCCTCCTGCATGGGCTGTGCCTGAGATGGTCCTCCACGCTCTCGCTGAACCGGTGGTCCTTCACGACCTTTCTTCTTCTCAAACTTCACCATAGCAGTATCATCAATAGCTCCCTTTGACTTAAGCATGATGTCTCCAAGCTCCTCCGGGACACCTTCCTTCTTACACAAAGCATTAATCAAGCAAACGTGCCCCAAATGCACCGAAGTCCTGCAATTTGCCATTTCCTTAAGACTCAAATTGATCAGTCGCCCCACATTTATCCCATAGCCAAAAATAATGGCCTCCAGAATATACAGCCTCTCCATAGGCAACTCAGATGTAGCAGAAACACTTTCCAAGGTAGAATGAATGAATGAAGCCCAAGCTTTGTATTGTGGCTTGAGGTCCACCACATCCATCCTAGTAGGAAACCCAGTAGCTTTGGACCTAACATAATCAACACCCTCTTCGCCAATTTCCTGCAAAATCTGCTGAAGCACATCATCGGAAGGAAAATTATTCGAGCTCCTTGACCTCCTCATTTCTACGTGACATTGTCTTGGAGGCTTTAGCCCTAGAAATGCATTGATGGCTCTAGGGCTATAATCTATCTGCTTTCCACGGACATAAACCACATTATCCTCATCTCCAAAGGCATTAGCAAATAACTCAAGAGCAATGGTGCGATTGCTTTCTTTTTCAACCATGTCGTTCAATTTCTTCCACCCAAGCGTTCTTACAGTTGTTTCAAATTGAGGATACCTCTGAAGGTTGATGAAATCAAACCTCCTTTCACCAGAAAACTTAAACCCCTTGATCTTTTCAAACCTCTCGGCATGTTCGTCATCCTGAAATTTCTCATAGTCGGGTTGTTGTGGTGGTTGGGTTGATTGGGTGCTGCGGGTTGTTCTGGAGCGTTTGTTGGATGCTGAGGCCATTTGTGGAGTTAGGTTAGATTGTTTGGATGTTTTGGGATTGCGGAAGATGAAGATTGGGTGGTTAGGGTTTGTGCAATAAGGGTTAGGTCAAATTTGTGGGAGAAAATTGATGTGTTTGATGAAGTAATGGGTTGGAATGTTTGTGAGAATGATGAAGATGTATGAATGGTGGTTAGGTGCGATTTTTAGAGGTAGAAAAATGGGTGAGACGAAATTTGGGCAGAGTTTTGTTAAGGGAAAATGAAATGGTGAGAAATTTGTGAGAGAAGTTTATATAGACAAAGGTCTTTCATGCCACGTTGGGTCAGGGTCGTGCCACGAAGCGATCTGTAACGGTCAAATTATTTCAAAACTTCCCACTCACGTGCCACGATGCATGAAAACGTGGCACGATCATCATTCTGGGTAGCAACGTGCCACGATCATAGAACCATCGTGCCATGTTCATAGTTCTTCCAGCAAACGTGCCACGTTTTGAGAGTGTTCGTGCCACGAAATTTCCAGTGGCGAACAATGTTGGAGCAATTCTCAAAACGTGCCACGATGAAGAACCATCGTGCCACGTTGGTCTAGGTTTTCAAATAAAAATTTCTTTTCAACTTTCTAAAAATATTTTTGCTGTTTTTGTTTTATAAAAAGTGCAATAAATAAATAAATAAATAAATAAATACAATACCTGAGTGGATTTAAATCCGATGGGTTGCCTCCCATCCAGCGCTTCTTTACCGTCACTAGCTTGACTTATGATGACCCTTAAGGATCATTCAACACCACTCCCGCTCTATTCTTTGGGAGTTCACCTCCAAGGTATGGTTTCAGCCTTTGTGCGTTTACCTTGAAAGTTTCTTGCTCACCAGGCTTACTCAGCTCCACTGCTCCATAAGGAGACATATCTATAATCACGAATGGTCCGGACCACTTGGATTTTAACTTCCCGGGAAATAACTTCAACCTGGAATTAAACAGCAAAACAAGTTGTCCAATATAAAATTCTCTCCTCACCAACCCCTTGTCATGATCCCTCTTAGTTCTCTCTTTGTAAATTACTGCGTTCTCATACGCACGCAATCTCATCTCCTCTAGCTCATTAAGTTTTAACAACCTTTTCTTTCCAGCTAAAGTTTGATCAAAATTTAGGGCTTTGATAGCCCAGTAAGCTTTATGTTCCAATTCAACTGGGAGATGACAAGCTTTTCCGTAAACCAACTGATAAGGGGACATCCCAAGGTGCGTTTTAAACGCAGTTCTATATGCCCAAAGAGCGTCATCTAACTTCCTAGACCAATCTTTCCTAGAAGACGCTACAGTTTTCTCCAAAATTTGTTTCAACTGACGGTTTGAAACCTCCGCTTGACCACTAGTTTGAGGATGATAGGGAGCTGCAACTTTATGTTTGATATTAAACTTTTTAAGCACAGTTTCAAGAAGATTGTTGCAAAAGTGCTTCCCCCCATCACTGATCAAAACTCTAGGGGTTCCAAACCTAGTGAAAATATTTTTCTTCAAGAAATTAACCACAGTTTTAGCATCATTAGCAACACATGGTATCGCTTCAACCCACTTGGTAACATAGTCAACACACACAAGTATATGGAGATAAGAGTAAGAGGAGGGAAATGGTCCCATAAAATCTATGCCCCAACAATCAAAAGGTTCAACTTCAATGATTCCAGTTAGGGGCATTTCATTCCTCTTTGAGATACTACCTGTTCTTTGGCATTCATCACACCTCTTTACGAACTCTTGGCAATCCTTGAAGAGAGTGGGCCACCAGAAACCACTTTGCAAGATTTTCGCAGCGGTTCTTTCCCCACTATGGTGGCCTCCATAAGCTGAGCTATGGCCGTGCCACATGATACTGTTAGCTTCCGTACCTGCAACACAACGTCTAATCAAACCGTCAGCACTTACCTTAAATAAATAAGGATCATCCCACAGATAGTGGTTTGCATCCTTGAAAAACTTTTTCCTCTGGTGCTGTTCCATGTCATCCGGAATTATATTACCGGCCTTAAAATTCGCCATGTCGGCAAACCAAGGCCTTTCTTCAATCGACATCAGCTTTTCATCCGGGAATTCTGCTGTGATAGCCTTCTCTTTCTTCGTCACCTCCTCATTTTCCAACCTTGAAAGGTGATCAGCTACTACATTCTCCACTCCTTTCTTGTCACGAATCTCGAGATCAAATTCTTGCAATAAAAGGATCCACCTCAACAACCGAGGCTTTGAATCACCTTTTGTCAAGAGATATTTAAGAGCTGCATGATCTGAAAAAATAATGACTTTGGAGCCTATTAGATAAGAACGAAATTTCTCCAATGCAAATATTACTGCAAGCAACTCCTTTTCAGTAGTGGAATAGTTAACTTGATTTTCATTTAAAACCTTGCTTGCATAGTAAATTGCATGGAAAAATCTGTTCTTTCGTTGGCCTAAGACTGCACCAACAGCATAATCACTTGCATCGCACATAAGTTCAAAAGGTAAATCCCAATCAGGTGCAATGATTATTGGTGCAGTCACCAACTTGGTTTTAATCAAAGAAAAAGCATTTAAACACTCAGAATCAAAATCAAAATCATTTTCTTTGACCAAGAGGTTACAAAGGGGCTTAGAAATTTTTGAAAAATCTTTTATAAAACGCCGATAGAAACCGGCATGCCCCAAGAAACTCCTAACTCCCTTAACATTAACAGGTGGTGGAAGTTTCTCTATAACCTACCTCTATCTTTGCTTGATCCACTTCTATGCCTTTAGCACTTATTTTATGTCCCAAAACTATACCTTCGGTAACCATAAAATGACATTTTTCCCAATTTAAAACTAGGTTAGTTTCGGTGCATCTTTTTAGTACTTCATTTAAGTGGAACAAGCATTGGTCGAAAGACTTACCAAACACAGAAAAGTCGTCCATGAATACCTCGATGTTCTTCTCTATCATATCAGAGAAGATGGAGAGCATACACCTTTGGAAGGTCGCCGGCGCATTACACAGCCCAAAGGGCATTCTCCTATAAGCAAATATACCAAACGGACAGGTGAAAGCAGTCTTTTCTTGATCTTCCGGAGCCACTGCAATCTGATTATACCCTGAGTACCCATCCAAGAAGCAGTAAAAGGCTTGACCAGCCAATCTCTCTAGCATTTGATCCATGAATGGTAATGGAAAGTGATCTTTCCTTGTTGCAGAATTCAGCCTCCGGTAGTCTATGCACATTCTCCAACCAGTGACGGTACGTGTGGGTATCAATTCATTCTTTTCATTAGCCACTACCGTCATTCCTCCCTTCTTAGGCACCACATGAACAGGACTTACCCAAGAGCTATCAGAAATAGGGTAAATCATACCTGCATCGAGCAATTTTAATACTTCCTTCTTGACAACTTCCTTCATTGTTGGGTTTAGTCTTCTTTGAGGTTGAACCACAGGTTTGTATTCAGCCTCCATATGTATTTTGTGCATGCAATAGGCTGGACTAATACCCTTTAGATCAGAAATGCTCCATCCCAATGCGCCTTGATTACTTTTCAACACCCTCATTAGTTTCTCTTCCTCTAAAGGTGTCAATGTATTACTGATGATTGCTGGTTTGGAAAAATCTTCACTAAGAAAGACATACTTCAAGTGTGGAGGGAGTTCTTTCAACTCTGGATTTTTTTCTTTTTCATTGTTCAATGTCTCCGATCCCCCATATTTTTCACCAAATATGTTTTCAAGTGGCGGGTGGTGCATTTGTTGCTTGCTTGCCTCAAGCTGCTTGACACAATCCTTTACCTCAATATCTTCAGTATCTTCATCATTCTCTATAGAATTAACTAATGTTCTCTCTAAAGGTTGTGTTGGTTGAGGCTTACGAGAATCATCTTCAATTATCTCATCAACAACATCAATTCGGTAGCACTTAGGATTTTCAGCTTGATGTTTCATGGCTTCAAAAATATTAAACACAACTTGCTCGTTGTGGAATCTCAACATAAGCTGGCCCATTTCAACATCAATCAAAGCTCGACCGGTTGCAAGGAAAGGTCTTCCAAGAATGAGTGGCATGTCTTCATCTTCAGCCATGTCTAGGATTACAAAATCAGCAGGAAATACTAGCTCATTGACCTTAACTAGCACATCTTCAAGTATACCAAAAGGGTAAGAGATTGACCGATCAGCTAGAGTAATGGTCATTCTTGTTGGCTTTGGCTCCCCACATCCAAGCTTCTTCATCATTGAAAGAGGCATCAAGTTGATACTTGCCCCTAAATCCCACAACGCTCTACCAATGTCTACCGGTCCAATAGAACAAGGAATAGTGAAAGCACCTGGATCTTTTAATTTGGGTGGAAGTTTCTTTTGAAGAATTGCACTACAATTTTCTGAAAGTGCAATGTTTGCATCATCTTTTGGTTTCCTTCTTCGAGTCAGCAAGTCTTTCATAAACTTAGCATACATGGGCATTTGATCAAGAGCTTCACCAAAGGGAATGTTCACCTGAAGTTGTGAGAAAAGCTCCATGAACTTCTTGAATTTACCTTCCTCCTTCTTCTTCTTTTTGGCTAAGTGAGGGTATGGAAGCTTCACATATGATGGAACAACTTGTGGCTGATCTCCATCCTTCAATATTTGACTCTTAGACTTCCTCAAGATTGAATCTTCATCAATCAATTTCTCACTTTTTTCTCCCTCTATTTTTTCTTCCTTTCATTTTCAACTACTCCTTGATCATTAATTTTTTTAACTACAACCTCATTATTCTTTTCAACTTCACCTTCTTCTTCTTCCTCCACTACTACTTCATCAGCCTTTTTTGGAACTTTTGGAACTAGAGGTGTCAAGACCTTCTTGCTCCTCAACTCAACAGCGTTGCAAGACTCATTTTTAGGGTTGTCTTGTGTGTTACCTGAGAATCCGCCTTTGTTTTGTTCAGCCAATTGTTTAGCTAATTGCCCCAGTTGAGTTTCAAGCATCTTCCTGGAGGCTTCATTGTTCTTTCTCTCAGCCTCTTGACTCTTCTTCATCTCTTCAAAGTTGCCTTGAGTCATCTTCATAAAGTTCATCATAGTTTCTTCAAGAGCTGAAGGCTTCCTTTGTTGTTGTGGAGGATTAAGCATCTGAGAGTTCAAAGCGTTGTTATTTGAGTAACTGAGATTTGGATGCTTGTTGATACCTGAGTTGTAGTATTGATTTTGCCTTTGATAACCTCCCATGAAATTAGCTTCCTCACTTGATCCTTCTGGAACACATTCACCATTGGGATGTTCTTCACCGCATAAGTCACATTTGATTGCAGCCACCTGTTGTTGCTTATGAGCCAAAGTAAACCCTTGAAACTCCTTAGTAAGAGCCTCTATTTGTTTGTTCATGGCTGCTTGGTTAGCTAGGATTGCTGTTTGTTCACTTACCCCAAACACTCCTCTTTCTTTCTTCTTAGCTTCAGCACGATATTCATTACTCGCCATATTTTCAATTAAGGCTTGAACTTCATGATCAGTCTTGCTCTTAAGACTTCCTCCCGCGGAAGCATCTAAGAACATTCTAGTGTTTAGCGTCACCCCCTCAGTGAAGATTTGCAGGTATTGTTTCTCGGTGAACTCATGATTAGGGCATCTCTTCAGGAGCAAATTGAATCGCTCCCAAGCATCATACAATGATTCACCTTCTCCTTGCTTGAAGTTAGAGATTTCCATCTTCTTTTCCCAATATTTAGACATAGGGAAATATTTCTCCAAGAACTTCAGCTCTAACTCTTCCCATGTTTGGACAGTCCCGTTTGGAATTGTTAGCAACCAATCTTTTGCTCTTCCCGTCAAGGTGAAAGGGAACAGCCTTAGTTTCTTTTGTGCTTCAGTCACGGTGGCTGGTTGCACACAAAACTCACAAGTCTCAGCAAAGCGGCTCAAGTGTTCATGAGGACTCATAGCTTCAGTCCCATCGAATTGCTTGTCCCGCAAACCGTTGAGGACAGTTGTCTTGATGTCGAAAGCAACGGGGTTAGCTGGTTGAAAAGTGTGGGTCAGTTGACCGCGATGAGTTGCTAACCCGTAGTCCCCTAGCTTTGGTCTTGGTGCAGGTTCTCCCATGATAGCAGATTGAGGAGAAGCAGATGTTTCAGATTCAAGTGAGAGTGGCTCAGGTATTTGTTCTCGAACACCCGGTGGAACGGAATGAGACAACCTTTTCAACCGGGCAGCTTTCCGGAGTGCTCTAGCAGTCCTTTCTATTTCCGGATTGAATTCGAGATCTTTGGAGTTCACTTTACCTCGCATAAACAACAAATACCTTAGTAGCACTGCACAACACAAAGTAATCAAATGAATACTGAAACAGAAAGATTAAAACTAAAAACAGAAAATAAAATTGCAGAAATCCTAAATTATAACGTAATTGCCTTATTGAAATAAATCAACAGTCCCCGGCAACGGCGCCAAAAACTTGATAGATATCTGGCAAGTGTACCAAAAACTATCGAAGTAGTAATAAATATCGATCCACAAGGACTGTGTTAGTTTCAATTATAACAAGTACGTTAGACGTTAGGATGTGTAAAATTTATATTTGGTTGCCCTAGGCAGAAAAAGTTTGTTTTAATCAGAGTTGATTAAAGTTGAAAGAGTTTGAAAGAAAATTATGTCGAGATGAATGGTTAAGCCGGTGAATCCACTATTGCTTTATATGAAAAAGTCTACCTCTCTCTACTCTCAATTACTACTCAGTTTTTACGATAAATTAACTAAGTGACTTTGATCAATCTCTCGCATCAAAGCCCTTTCCTAAGTTATAACCCTATTAATCTCTTAACGTGATTGAATAACCGCGGAAGCAATATTGGAACGTTAATTCATGTATCATAACCCTCAATTTCCTATCTCTAGGTTCCTAGTGTTGAGTTAAACAAAATTACTATTTCAGGATTAAAAGCTAGGGCTAGTAGTCATTCAATTCCTAAGATCAATTCATGTGATTGCAAGAAGCTAGGGCTAGTAGTCATACAAAACAATAATCATGAAAAGCAATAAACACAAGTAATTCTGAATAAAAACTGAATAGCATTGATTATAGAGAGAGTTCAACTACAAAATCATATATTACAAAAGTTTCATCATGGCTTAACCAAACTAAAGGTTTAGCTACTCATAGCTAAACGATCATAAGAAATAACAAGAGAAAACATACATAAATCTAACCAACGGGGTGTTGGTATGAGATTCAGAGCTCGTTCCTTGGTCTCCTGTCGTCCTTAGTGCTCAAAATCGCAATAATAATCCGTACCAAAACCCTTGCTAGCAGCTGGATATTTATAGAAAGAAATTAGGGTTTCAGAAAAGCCCATCATCGTGCCACGTTACGGGTTGGTCGTGGCACGATGCTTCATTAATCCTACGTGGCAGCAAACAAAATCAACCATCGTGGCACGTTGCATGTTGCTTCGTGCCACGAAATTTCCAGAGATGAATCTTTGTCCCACGCTTCCTTCAACGTGCCACGAACATAACCAATCGTGGCACGATGCTTTGAGTTTTAGGCAATTTTCCTTGGTTTCTTGAAGTTTCTTCTCTTGAGCTCTTGTTCCTGTTTTGGCTTGATTTCACCATGAATTCATTGCAGTTGACTCTCTAAATGCTATAATAAAGACCTAAATATGACTAAATAACTAGTGTTGATGCACTGTCATCAAACACAATGCAAAGTAACTTATCTCCATTGATCAATCAAAAATTCAAGTAAAAAAATAGAAGAAAATGAAAATACCTAATGCATGACCTAACAGAAACAAACGATTTATCCCTCAAAAAAAAAAAGAAACAAACGATTTAGTTGCTATATATATCATAAGAGAAGCAGATTTAAGGATTACCTCAACCGTCGAAATCACATCGTCACCGAAATGGATCGACCACCGCAAATCAGAAAAATGGTTTCCGAAATTCATTAGAATGCAGGTACCCGGAGAAATTTCCCCCTTTTCCTCCAAAATCTAAACCCTACTTAGAGAAAAAGTGAAATTTTAGAAATCAAATTCAGGGAATTGGATTTTATCTATTTAATTGAGCACCAATTAGAGATTCAGAGAAAAGAAGAAAGAAGGTAACTTACATGGTGGAAACGTGGTGGTCTGGTGGATGAAATGGTGGATGAAAAGAAGAAAGAAGGTAACACATGACACCCAATTAGAGATTCCGTCACTGTTACCATCGTGATACGTTGCCATGGATTGTTCAGATGCATTCTCCATATCTGTAACATAGGGAGAGACAGGCTCCGAAGGAGATTCGATGGAGAGGTAGAGGCGGAGGTTGGTGTGGAAAGGGTGCGAGAGAGAAGAGAGACTGGAAACGGGATGAAGGCCTTGGAAAAACAGAGGGCGGTGAACGTAGGAACTTGAAAAGGATGGATGTCGTTGTTCAAAAAAAAGAAAAGGATGGATGTCTTGGAAATTAACACGCTAGAAGGAAAGAGAAAGAGGTTGGTTGAGCGGTGCATAGGAATTGTGATAGCATTAATCACGCCGCCCAACAAAAAAAACTATGGCATAACGTTTCCAAAAAAATAGCAACAGCAAGGCGCCAATTTTGGTAGAATTAGGGTTGACACACTTTGTTAGCAATGTTATTCATATTAGAAATAAGTATGATACAATATAAAATGAGTCTTGCTAATATGTGTCTTAATAACACATGCTGAGAACCAAAGATACAAATTTTATACTCAAACTCTTTGTCAAAACCAACAAGAACAAAGATGTAGAGAAAATAACAACGACAGCCAACAACCAAATAATCCAAACAACACTATTTAACTAAGAAGAGGTCTATCAATTTGTGTGTATAACAAAACCCCAATCATAACTAAAGAACAAAGATAAAAGAATAGAGGAACAGAAACACACGAAGATTGTTTATCCAGTTGGACTGAAATTGACCTATACCTAGAGGAGGGAACAACTCACAATTCACTATGAATAAGTCTTTACAAAAGATACAAAGATGTTATAAAAAAAATTAACTTCAAGATCTCTCAACATCGAACCTTAATTTCTATCCTTTTTTTCAAGTCTTTCTCAACCAACATGAAGATTGTAAGAAAAATCAAGAGAGAAAACTTAAATTCCTCCAACAATGAGATATCACTATTCAAAGTGTTTATAATGTTTTTCTCAACCCAACAATCTCATTCAAAGACCCTTAACCCTTGACCTTTAAGTTTCCTAAAAGTCATCTCGTTTTGCTATCTAACGGTGACTCGCGCTCCGTCCAACTAAGCGCCTCGCGCCATGCTCCACACACTTCATGCCCTACTCTAGACACATCATGTCCTGCTCTACTTTGTATAGACGCCTCGTAGATTGGATAGTGCTTCATGCTTTGGGAAGAACCGCATCAGTTTTCAAGCTTCTCAACATTAAATTTTAAGACAAACAACATTTACCTTAAAAATCGTGTATTTAAATTTTTAAGGTTTAATAGTTGATATTTTAAACATGAGTTTCAAGGCAAAAAATTTATCTTTGGTTCTTTATATTTTGAGCATCTATTAGCATTTGCGATATATAAAATAATTTAGATAGTGAATTCATTGTTGTTTTTCTTTCTCCTAGATTGATTTGTTCTTGCTTTAACTTCTGGATCTAGCCACTTAAAATAAGACAGAAAAACCTTTTCCCGGTGGTCAAAAGACCAATACGTGCAATGGATCATGACATATCTCGAGACTTTTTCGACCAAAACACATGATTGTGCATGTGGTGCTACATGGCGATTGAAAATGATGTGCATAAATATATGAGTAATGATATTTTGACATCCATTTGATGACAACTTTGTTGACAACCTTGTTTTTCTCACTTCTTATTGGTCAAAAACAATGGAGAGAGAAAAAAGAAGAGAGAGGATAACAACATCATGTGAGTATGAGAGAGAGAGTTGTCCAAAAGTTGTCAAAAAATGGTTGTCAAAATATCATTTCTCTAAATATATACTCCTATATACTAATCGAATCAAATTTCACTTTATAGTAACTTTAGAGCAAAAAGGACTCACGTTATTATATGTATGTACCACCATGGAATCAATTATATCTAACAATTAGTCAATTTAGGTATATTAGATGAATTCACATGACTTTTTTTTTTTTTTACGAACAATAAATTGATTCAAGTGGTACGAAATTTGAAATCTTAAAAAATATGATTAGAAGTTTGATTTTCGGTTCATGCGTATGAAGAAAATAGACAGTGAGAAAAGAACACAACTTATATACTCCATCCGTCCAGCAATAGATGACCCATTTGAAAATGTGCAATTTTGACATAACTTACTTTGACCGTATTTTTCTACTAATATACAAAGATAAATAATATCATATAAGATGTCGTTATTATCGTCTCAATGAGTATTTTCAAAATATCAAATTTTCATAATTTTTCTAATATATTATTCAAGATATTTAAGCTCAAGGTTATGCATTGACATGCGTAATAAGGTCAACTGTGTCAAGTATTATGGGATGGAGGGAGTATCCCGTAAACCCCTAGATTAATATTATGATAACAATTTTTTTGACTAAACATATTAAAAGGATAGTTGATCCCATTTAGTCTATGCAACTCAAATTAAAATTTTAGTTTATTTTCTAGATTATATTATATGACAAATTGGGTTACTAGAAATATCAAAAGTCAATTTTTTTTTTTATAATGAAAAATATAAAGTAATGAAGACCGATTAGAGATACCATCTATAAACATAAATATGAGAAAAATTATGAACATTTTGTTTGTATTTCATTTTTTGTGTGAATAATATTGTTTTACACTAGATGAGGATCACAAGAAAATTAAAATGCAAAAAGAGCACTAATATACTTTTAAAAGAGTTTATTATATATCACAAAAAAAAAAGAGTTTATTATACCCTCCAAAAAATGGTCATTAGTTTTTTTTTAGTCATTAGTGTTTATTAATGGCCTAAAAGAAATTAAAAAACCATATTCTTTCACAAGTTTAATAGTATAATTTATATTTTTTATCCTTATTAAAAAATATTTTATACTAACATTCATAATTGTAAGAACTTAGAAGCAGAGAAAGAAAGAAAGGAATGAAATAGAAATGCATTTGTGTTGAGTTGCATTGTCTGAACAAAAACAACACAAAATTCATTCATAACAAATGCAACATCAATCTTCAAACCCTAATCCCAATTCAAATCCAAATCCAAATCCTCACAATGCATCTCAATTACCACCACCACCACCACCACCCTCCACGGCGGCACCAACCACCGCCAAACCCTCACTCTTCCCTCGCACCACCAATCTCCCTTCCCACCACCGTCGAGCACACTCCGATCTCACATTCCGCTTACCAGACGACATGATGGACCTCTCCCCTTCCGATCCATTCACCGGCGGATCATCAACGGCGAGCCTCGATGAGATCGGATCCGAAGATGACTTGTTCTCGACGTACATTGACATGGATAAGCTTGGAGATGGTGGAGCAGATCCGGGTGGAAACGATGAGGTGGAGAAGAATCCGGTGAGGTCGAGGCATCGGCATAGTAATTCGGTTGATGGGTCGAGTTCGTTTGGGGAGATTATGGATGGGAAGAAAGCTATGCCTCCTGATAAATTGGCTGAGCTTTGGTCTGTTGATCCTAAGCGTGCCAAAAGGTTCGTTCGTAATTTTGATCTGATCGCGAAATAATGATTTTTTTCTACTTCAATTGTGTGTAGATTAGTTAATTTTTCAATGATGAGTATGTTTCTATGGTTTGAGTTTTTGTTAATTGGTTTTCAAGTTCTAAATTGAAGTTTTTTTTTATTAGTTTAGGGAATTTAAAATAGTTAAAATGAAGCGAAATTGAGGTTTGTTGTGTGTTCAATCTGTGGAACCTTCTCTCCGAGTTGTGATAAGGGTATGTTTGGATTGACTTACTTGAATAAGTTTCGTGAGACTATCTAGGAGAACTTATGAAAAGAGCTTATGGCATTTTTCATGAGCTTTTTTCAGATTATTTTAATAAGCTATCTTGGATGGCTTATGAAAACAGCTTATAGCATATACAAAAACAATTTAACTTTATTTTATCTTTTACTATTGATATAACTTATCATGATAAGAACTTGTGCTATAAGCTGCAAATAAGCTCCTTATCCAAACAGGGTCTAAATCAATTAGATGTTTTGTCCTGTTTTGAAAATTCTTGTTCAAGTTTTACTAACCTTCTGGCCGAATCTGGATTACAGGCCTCTTTCCCCCAAGAGCCGGAGGGTTAATGCCAAAAAAATATTTGATGTTGATTGACTAGTTTTCTTTCTAATGTGATATTCAAGTCCACTAGCAGCCATTTTGACCACTCCTATTTCTGTGATGGGAGTAAAACACTTAACCCTCAACTGTTTAAATCTAGCATGATAATCATCGACAGTTAGAGTGACCCTCGTATCACCCATGTAAAATTGGTCTTGGAAATTTCTTTCCAATTATAAACAGAATTAGGTTTTAACATTGAAAGCCAAGAAGAAAACATTTTTAGTTAGGGAACTAGGAAAAAGTTTCATTTTCAAGCCTTCATTGAGAACTAGTTCCCCTAATTCTGTCATGCATCTGGCTACATGTTCAATGGTTGATACTTTTCCCAATTGCTGAATTTTTTAACTGAGTGTTTTCTTCTGTTGAGTTTTTGTTGATTGATTTTGAAGTTCTAAGTTGATTTTTTTTTTATTAGTTTAGGGTATTTAAAATAAATTAGTGAAATTTAAGTTTGTTGTTTGTGCTTGTGGTTTGAAATTTTCAGTTTAGTTGTTTTGATAGTTTTTGTGTGGATTATGTTTGTTTGAATACTCGTCGCAATTATTTGACTGGGATGAGTTGGCTGTTGTGTGCAAGTCAACCCTATTATGTGATTCTAGATTGTAAGTTCAACCAACTTTGTAAGTTCTACGAATAACTGAGGCATTGTATTTTTTATTTTTTTTTATTTTTTTTTATAGTGATGAGGGGATGTGAAATTGTAATGATGTATCAATTGATAACTTGTAATTTATGATTAGAGATTCGAGGCCATTAAGAATCTTTTTGCATAAGCGCAAATCATTTGAATTTTGAGCTATCAACATATAATTTTGAAGCTCAAATATGGAAAAACATTGGTGTTTGACTTGGATACAATATTGATTCACTTCTGATATTTGCCAATAAATACACTAACACATATATTTGTTAGTGTATCTTGGTCGTATTGTATTTGATTTTTAAAGAAATTGTAGTATTTGTGTCATATCATATCCATGTTGTTCTATGTAGCTGGGCTTCTTAGATTTAAACTTTTGGGGGTGGAGGATAATGTGAGAGTGGGGTTTATGCAAGAGATACTAGCATTCTGCTCTCAAGTTTAATCTAATTTTCAATTGTACTAATTGTTGTGGATTTGTTTTGTTCATTCATCTCATTTTTCTGTTGTTATGAATAGAATACTTGCTAATCGACAATCTGCTGCTCGTTCAAAAGAGAGAAAGGCCCGCTATATACATGAACTAGAACGCAAAGTTCAGACCCTACAGACTGAAGCTACAACTCTTTCTGCCCAACTGACACTATACCAGGTTTGTGTTGACATTTATCTACAACGACTGCACTTTAAAAGTTCGATATTGCAGAGTAACTTTGTTTTGTTTATTGGATTTATTGGTGTAGCTTAGAGCAATAAATTCAACTGCCTTGTTCATCATTTTCCTCGAGCCATATTTCCTTGTTCCAATTGTAGCTAAAAAATGACTTTTGGAAGCATTCTATTTGTATTTCTCTCAGAAATTCCTTTTATATAAAATCTTCTAGATAATTACTATACATATATTCACTTCGGTGATTTGGGTTTCAGTGTTATAACATAACATAATGTTGCTTTGTTTGTGAATGGTTCACCGTGATTGTTTTAAGTTTTTCCTCATACTTAAATTTGTGGCTAAATTGACCCAATCACTTCTTGATTATTTGTTTCTTTATTGTAGCGAGACACAACAGGTCTGAGTACTGAAAATACTGAGCTTAAGCTCCGTCTGCAAGCCATGGAGCAACAAGCACATCTCCGTGATGGTAGCAATTATCACCTTTCTTACAATACGTTAAAAATTCTCACTTCATAACATTTTTTTCCTGCTCAAACTTTTGAAGTGTGTTATTGAAGTAAATTAACTCAACTGGATTTTATTTGTCTTTTAATTAACTCAACTGGGTTTTATTTGTCTTTTGCTGTAGCTCTTAATGATGCATTGAAGAAAGAAGTTGAGAGATTGAAGGTTGCTACTGGAGATATAATGAGCCACACTGAATCTTTTAATCTTGGTATGCACCAAATGCAATTTACAGAATCAAATTACGCTCCAATTCCACCACAAGGTCCTTCTGGTCACCGGAACATCCAGTTGCCACTATTTGGTCACTCCCCATCTAGCATGCCATCTCATCAACTGCACCAAACCAATTCTCATTCATATTCAGAATTATTACAAAATGACCAGATTGGTCGTTTTCAGGGACTTGACATTAGTAGCAAAGGAACAGCTGTTGTAAAGTCCGAAGATCCTTCTCTTTCTGCAAGTGAAAGTAGCACAACATTTTGAATTTGGCAGAACCCACTTGACTTTCTAACTTATCCTTGGGATTCATTTTTCATAGCGTTGACCTCCAGTCAACATATGTACTTCAGGAAGTATTCAATTCATATTGAGAATTAATTCTTAATTATTTGTTCTTTGGGGTGCTCGCCAAAAAGGGGAAGCACCCGTAGGGTTTTGCTGCGAAGTTCATTCTCGTTGTATCATTGTATTTTGGGGTGTATGTATTCCCCTCTGTTCATTTGTATCATCATGTACTTGTAGCATGTAAACTATTATGATTTATTGTTGTATTTCACTTCATTGACACTCCAATTCATGGACTAGAGTTCTTCTATAATGTATAAGTACTAAGTTTTAGATTTATCCATAGTTGTACAATCCGATTGTTTGGGGTTACCTGCTATAGTAATCTGTTAAGCCTTGAACTTTATGAATAGCTAGCATGTCATATGAGGCAATGTCTTTCAAGAGTTTTGACGATCGTATAAGCAATTTAATTTCATGATGCAGTTCTCCAATTTCATTGGTTGCTAAAACATAATCAACGGTAGTTAGACATATGAATACATAAACATCATCAACAAAACGTACAGGCACGAATGCACGAACCAATGGACACATTTAAACATATGATCAACAAAAATGATCCTAATATAAGCCCCTTAAAATTGGTAAGAAACTATTCTTGGTGCTTGAATTTTTGGTATTTCGGAAAACTCAAAAAGTGAGTTATTGGAACAGTTTTATTCTAGAAAAACTCAAATTTCGAATTTTTGATAAATTTTAAAAAATTCTAAAATCTAAAAAATAAAAAAAACAACATTCAAAATTGAAAATGGTAAAATGGAATTTTAGAGCATTTAACACTTTAGTGCTATTGTAAAGTATCTCCACAAGCTTCATTCCTCACAATTTAAAGTTATTTGCTCCTCCTCAAGAAGGTGTTATACTGTTACATGGAAATAGAACTCAGGTCTCCCCCACAAGCTCGCCACTGCTTTTAACCGACTGAGCTAATATATAACATTGTCCGTTATATGTAAAAATAAACAATTTATGCTTCCATTTTTTTTTTATTTTTTTTTTTATAGTTTTTCCCCTTTTTTTGTCAAGAATTGATAATTTTACTTAACTTTTTATATATAATAAAAAAAATTATGCAAAATTATAGCTCGTGCTTGATTAATATCATTTTATGATAGTAAGATGATAATATTTTTATATCAAAAGTTACATAACTTTTATATTTAATGTTCTAGAATATTCTTAACGTTTTATATATGATAAAAATAAAAATTATGCAAAATGATATTATTTTTTTTGGTACAAGCTAGTATGATATTTTTTTTTTTGACAAAAGCTAGTATGATATTTTTATTAACTTATATATAGGAAAATGAAATGAGAACACGCTTATTTAAAAAAAAACACGCTAACAATTTCCAATTAGGAAAAATTTCCAATTCTTTCAAAAAAAAATTATTTACTCCATAAATAAATTAATAAAAAGATCTATTATTATACCAAAAACAAAATACCCAAAAAAAAAAGATATCTCAATATGGAAAATCATTGAATTGTTTGCTCATATATATAGCAAAAACTCATAACTGGAATAGAAAATCCGATTTCATATACATATTTTTCTTTTTATAATCGTTGGGTTGTACAACTTCATACAGTTGTATGTGAGCTTTAAGTGATACTTACCACTTTAATATAAACTTTGAAATTTTACATAACGCCCTCGTCTCATTTTTTACCTGCCCATTCGTCATCATCGTTCTCTTTTGTCGATTCAAATATCAATAAATGAATCTGAGTTGAATTTTGATTTAACGATTGAAATTTAATTGCTAGGAAAGAACAGTCGATATAAGGATTTATGTTATACTTCTTACACACATATATATGTGTGTATCAAGACAAATTTTTATTTGGAAAATTATTTGGTACCCTGAACCTGAGATTTGTTTGATACAAATAGATAAAATTAATTCAAAATTTAAATTTATTTCAATACTTACTTATATGAAAAGGTGATAAAAACATTACATAATCGTATGATTAACATATATATCAAACATAATTCTAGAATACATGAGTGTTTGCCAGTGGTATATAATTATAATATTAACAAAAATTAAATTATGTCCCCCAATGGCTCTATAAATTAAGAACATGTTTGTAGAAGCTAATTAAACCAAAACAAATACTTTCCCACTATTTCCTTCTTGCTCTCCCAATTTACTATATTTTTTTTTTCTCTCAATACCACCATGGCAGGAAAGAAAGTGAAGCTTGCATTCATAACCAATCACACAGCAAGGAGAGCAACGTACAAGAAAAGGGTACAAAGTTTGATGAAGAAGCTCAATGAAATCACAACCCTATGTGGAGTTCAAGCATGTGGTATAGTTTTCAAGCCTGATGATCTTGAACCACAAATTTGGCCATCCGTTCAAGGAGTTCATAGTGTGCTGGTTCGATTCATGCATACTGCGGACTTCGATCGAGACCGAAAGATGTTCAACCATGAGACTTACTTGAAGGAAAGGATCCAAAAGTTGAATGAGAAGTTGAAGAAAAAAGTGAAGGAGAATAGGATGATGTGGATGAGTCTTCAATTACCTCACTATCTTGAGGCAGGGAATATTCCTGAGGATTTAAGCACTTCAGATATGAATGATCTCACATATGTGATTCATGAGAAAATGAGGGAAATTGATATGAAGATGGTGCAATTGGAGAAGGATGAGAGGGCTTAGGGCATGTGAGTGGTAGTAGCTACAAAATAAGTCATTTTTTGTTTTTGATTTAATGTTGGGTGTGGGATTTGGTGATGTCAATCTCCAAATTTTGGGTGTAGTTTTTCTTTTGGGGAGATTTTTGTTCTTGATTAAAGGTTTTAGGGTTCTCAGTATTTCAATATCTTGATGTTTGAATTTCATTTCAAATTATATTAATTAACCTCTTATGGATTCCAAATGATTTGGGGTTGTAAAATCTCAAAATTAATTTAGAGGATGGAGAAGTTTGAGGTTCATTTTAATTCTAAGTTTACTTTGATATAATTTTTATTTTTTATGGGTTTAGATCTCCTCTGGTGATCGAAATTTTTTCATCGGAGAGTCTTATATAATAATATTGAATAAATCTTTCTCTCTTCTAGAAAAAATTTCATGTCACCAAAGTGATCTAAAATCAGTTTTAAAGGATTTATAAAAGATGGATTTTCTAGGTCAAGTCTCTATCTAGATGAGTTCAGGTCACAAACAAACTTATACTAGTACACAATCAACATTCTCCTTTGAGTTTGAGGCTCCTAGATCAATATAAAAAGAACAATTGTGTTGGCCATTAAAATTACAAGATATTCCCCCAAAATTTATCAAGATAATCCACACTCACGACTCCACAATTGTTAGTGGGAGCTTAGGAATATGACTAGGAAAGATAAATGAATGTTAGAACACTCTTTTTTCAACCGTCTATCTTTACTATAACCTCTCAAAAAAAGTATCTACTAAAAATGTTTAAATACAAAATAAAATATAGATATATTTGTGATTTGACATAGTATAATAAACCAATCCGTTCAAAATTGTAATAATGACTTCCTTTTATTTTATTTTATTTATTTATTTTTTTGCACCATTTGATTTATGTTAATATCTTATTCACTTTTAGGGGTAAAATTCTAACTAATAGACTGCTTGATAAAAAAAAATTACATATAAATACAAATGAGGAATAGATTAAGCATAGAGGTTCTTCTTCAAAAAAAATTAAGCATAGAGGTTCAAATTTTCATAATGTTATGAAGTGATATTTGAATCTTGACCAAACGATATACTCACATTTATTGGGTCAACATGAACCGAATATGATCATTTTCGGTGAAGAAAACTTATGAAAAAAATATTGCACGTAAATTATGAAAATAGTAAATACAATTGAAACTTCTCATTCAATTCATATTATCAATTTTTATTTCTGAATTTTTATTTTTGGTAGTTTGTCGTCAAGTCTATCTAATATTTTTTTAAAAGTTAACTAATAACCATAAAAAAACCTTGTTCTTCTCGTTAAAAAAACTTATTCTCACCACCAAAAAAAAAAACTTATTCTAACAAACTCTATTTATGTGACATAAAAAACATTCATAAGTGATCCACAACGGATATGTACATAAAAAATATTTCAAACTCCAACGAACACGCTATCTCTAGGAAGTAAATTGTTATTAATCATTAAATAAATATGCAGTGTCATGTAAATTGCTATCAATCAACTCATCGTCTTAGCTATCTAACTTGGTTGAGAATTAAAAGTAGAAGGTATCTGATGTACATTTATTGGCTGAACATGTTGAGGTCTTACTGAAACAACGATTGACTAACTTTGATTAACAATCCTGACAGGCCTTGGTTCTCTTGAACTCCTTTTGTGGCAGAGGTGACATAATTGTCACTGGAATTGGCTCGCCTAATTACCTCCAACTCCTTGGCTTATTGAACTTCATTGTGAACAACGAGTTTAACAATGTCAACAATTTTTTTTGAATGGCAACAATGTCAGCAAATTATTAAGAGTCTGATACACGATGTCATATATCCTCATGTTAACATGTTGCTACTGATAGACATTGTCGATACTACTAGAGTCTCAAGTGGATCAACTATGAGAGTTTTAAAAAAAAATTGGAGGAGCCATATTTGTTGCATGACTAACATTTTTTAAGGTTCATTCAATCTTTGTTGGCATAACATTCTTGATGCTGATTATGATTGTCGATCCATATACTGCCAAAACTCTTTCAAGACCTCAAGTGCCTACGCAAAACATACTATTGACGTGGAGAAATAAAAAAATTCAATGGTAAATTTTTTATTGTCCCACCAGGCTTACAAAATTTATTGTCGAACTACAAATTTAGCTGATGTATCGAATGATAATAGTCCAACACTGTGATTCCCTTTCTTCCTGAGGACAGAAAAATGTTCCTAAGCGATGCACGTGAAAATATTATGTATTCTCAACATATAACTAGTGCAATTAGGCATTGTCTCGAGTTATAGTATAAAAAGATCAAACCCACGTGGATTATTGTTACTTTCTACAATTTTTCAACAAGAAAAGTTGTTTATGCAGAAATAAAATAAATCATTCAATGTTTCAACAATCAAAATAAAGTTTAGGGTTAATTGTTCAAATTGATCGTGTAATATATGCGAAGTCTGAAAAAATGACCTAGATATTGAACTTTTTAATACTTTTTTTATAGGCATGTTTAGGAAGTTCAAATATGATATTCTACAAATATATATATATATATATATATATATATATATATATATATATATATATTTAATTTTTCGACAAGGTAATGATTACTTGTGAATTTTTTCCCCATAATTATAAATTTCATAAAAAAATCAAAATTAATTCACCATTCGTTTATAAATTCCAAATTTCATGGTGAAAGTTCTTATCATTTTCTAACCATGCCTACAAAATTTGCCTTTAGTATATGCTTACTCAGAACAAAATTGTAATTTTGCATGTTTTGGTTGGAAAATCAAAATAAATCAAGGCGTCTTCGAAATCTTATGAAACTTTGCTAATTCTTTCGGTGTATTTTTACAGATGTCTTTGCAAATAATCAATTCAAAGTTCAATTTCTAGGTTGATATTTCCGTTGTTTTTCTGTTGTTGAGTTTTTTGTGTTTTAAGAATTCATAATTAATTTGTATCTTGTTAGATTTTTTTTTTTTGTGGAAATCAATATTTTAACGGCCTAAACATGTAATTGAAAAATCATGAAAATTTCAACTTCTAAGTCATCTCAAATTACAGGGGTAAAATATGTGTTTTTAATTTTACAAGGTCATTTTTCAAACTTTGTGTATATTAAAGGGTCAATTTGAACAATTAACCCTAAAGTTTAAAAGCAATAAAATACTTAAAGATCTTAGATGGAAAAACATGGTCAAAAACATGAATTAGTTAAGAATAGAGATTTGCAAAGTAATGGAAAGTTGCAACATTGTACAACTTCCGGGAGATCAAGTGGTCAAAGGGGTTTCTCAACACAACCATCACGGTTAACTTAAGGGGTACTACTCTCTCGATATTCGTGACTGCCAAGTTAACAACACAACAATATAAATGTTAGGTCTTAGCCCTTTCTTCCTTTAGAAAGGTTAAATCTTTTTCCTATGACAAAAAATCTAGATAAATATTAAATTAGCCTACTTTCTATGTCTTTGTCTCTCTCGAGACTAAAAACATTTATTATATTAAAAAAATAGTTACATTTTTATCATCTCTCAAGCTCGGAGAATTCGATAGTAAAATAATGATGATATTTAACTTTAAATATTAGCATTATCACAACTTGTTTAAAAAAAACTTAAGTACGTAACTAACCCAAACACATGCAAACATATCCATAACTTCATCGTGTCTCAACCACAAAAGTGGTTTAGCTCATGATGAACTTAAACACAAAAATATAAATAGAATAAGAAGTGAATGAAAACATCATTGCATAACTCAGTAGATAAGTCTAGAGTTTAAAAAGTAAGATTACAATCCAAGAAGAAAATGAATTATCTTTTTACATTACTCAATCAAAATGTTCCTAAAACTTCAACTAACTTAGAACTAGCTCTCATAACTTTGTAGTGGTATGGATAAAGGCTGGAAAATGAATTTTGAGATCTAAAGTGGTTGTTAGGGTTAGCAGCCGAAACGGCCGCTGGAATTGGATAAGAATTTTGGACCATTGTACTTCCTTGTTGTGTTATTTTGTAATTTCTCAAATTCCTTTCATTCACTCTCAAATTAACAATAAACGTTCATCACATTCATTTCCTTCTTTTTACCAAAAGTTACGTATCCAAATTCAGTCATTTAATATCTAACCAAACAAAGTTCATCATAATCAACCAATGTTGCTTTAGAATAGGGATTTGCTCCATTAAATCCGCATCAACATCCATTAAGAAACGTGTAGTTGAAATATATCCGCGGATATTCATTAAGGTACTCGATTCACACTCGTGGCGGATTTTATTCACAGATATCCGCGTCTGTGGAGGAACTTACTCTTTAGCTCTCCAATATGAAGAAATATAGAAAGATTATTTATCTGGTGAGTTATCTTTCATGTAAAGCAAAGTTATCTTTCATCTAAAGCAAAGTATGGAAGAAAGGATGGCTACTTTAAAGTTACAAACAAAGTTAAAAAAGAAAAAGAAAAAAGAGGACTCGTGACAACATGAGAGTATGTGGATCTCTCTTCCACTGAATACAAACCTTTTCGAACAAATTTGTTTTCAGCAAAAGAATTTGAGGAAGTACTTAATTTAAACTTCAAACTCAGAAGAAAATAAGAAGTTAAAGATCAAAGATAAACAAAGTCCAAGAACCAAAAAGTATCTGCAAAACCATAAATGTTCGCAGAGAGTAAATATAAGTGTTTATTAAAATTGTTGGTCATTTTATAATTGTTTTTACTCAGTAAAAAAAAAATTGAAGATTTTCTCTTCTCAAAAGAAGAGAGGCAAGAGTAAATCAGAATGAATAAGGAGAGGCAAGATTTTCTATATTAAAGTAACAAGGGAATTTACCTAAAATGTCATATTCAGTCAAGATTTATTTGTGTCAATTTGTTTTTATTTCCAATTCTGTTTTTTCTAAAAGATGAATGGTAATGGTTTTTATACAAAAAAATGAGATGGTTTTTGCAACAATAAACGATTCTACGTATTTTTATTTTACTGTTGAAGAACATTGCCACTCCTTTCATACCTAAGAAGGCTGGATGGGCGGGAGCCCCTGCTGGTCGTTGTGTACCTCCGCCCCTTCTACTGCGTCAACTCCTTGAGCCTTTGCAGCAGTACAAGTTCCAGCTTCAGCTGAATTGGTCGTGGCACCCGAAGCCTCGGCCACATCAGCTGCTGGATTGTTGTAAGCTCTCTCGAGCAAATTCTTCACTTCTTTCTCAATAAGCAGCCTAGTTTCTGAGCTCATACTTCTCCCGTTATCCAAGTAATTGTGTCTGACAGGTCCAACTTCAGTACTCATACCATATTTGGTAACCATTTTTCTGGCCAGAGTAGTTGCCTTCAAAAGATCTGAGGATGCACCAGCAGTAACTCCGTTTTGTCCAAAAATTAACTCTTTAGCAACCCGGCCTCCCATGTAAAAATCCAGTTTGGCAAGCATCTGTTTACGAGATGGACTGGTCCGATCGTTGTCAGGAGGCATATGAGAAACCCTGCCAAGACTCACCCCACGTGGATCAATAGTTGCCTCGCAAACAGGATACGCACCATCAGTATAAATTGTAACTAAGGCATGATTAGATTCATGGTAAGCAATCTTCTTTCTTAACTCCTTTGATGTAACAACTGACTTACCCTGAATCTTCTCCCGTGCAAACTCTAAATCATGTGTGCTCACGGCTTTGGCACCATCCTTTGCAGCCCTCAGGGCAGCAATATTAATTGTTAACCAAGAAATCAAAATAAGTAATCAACGAGATTGGAATAGCTTAGGACACATGTAAATCAAATAACTATTTCATGCTAGAGAGCATGGATTAATGCTGGAAAATTCTACCTTAGGATCTTTTAGGTAATCAACAATTTCTTCAAGTTCAGCCTTTTGCCTCGTCTACACCTTTCACATCGCTAAGTTTAGTATTTGTCTCAACACTTGGCTGCACTATTTCGTACATAAATGTGATATAAAAAAAAGGGTGAAAAACAAAACAGAGAATGAGCGAATCAAAATCAGATTGACTATTGAATTAAGCTCAGTGGTTTGAGTTACAATGACACAGTAATACCTTTTCTAATTCCTTTATACACGATGTGAGCTACTACACAACAAATCAAGATGAAGGCCGCTGCAATAAACCAAATTGTATGCCATTGCTGCTCTTTGAAATTTCCACCTTCGAATGCAGCGACCATATCAGTAGGAGCACTTGCAGTTCCAAGAATCCCATCTCTTGTAGGTTCTCCGACGTTTGTAAGAGCAGCAACTCCACCTTTACCACTTTCTACTTTTTTTGTTGAATTGGAAATAGTTGAAAATTCATATACCTCAGGTTATAACTTTTGTGGTCGGTAAAATAAGCAAAAGAAAGGAATATTCAAAGAGCTGATTGAAAAAGAAGTAGAATAACAAATTTCGACAAGCGCACAATTGCAATGCCATGTTTTGATTTCTGCAGACTCCAACATGGATCTATTTAAGATTATTGATTTCACACCTCCATGAAATGCAAGTTTTATGAAATTATACTTGTTCCTATCACTAAATAAAAGATCAAAAGAGGTATCATAATTGTGATTGAAGGCCTGAAGCATTGCAACAAATATAAAAGTATGACTCTCTTGTTCAAATTTAAAATGATTATAGCATTGTGTACAACTGTCATAACTAACTCTATGAGTCAGTTATTGCAGTGCTTACCTAGTGGTAATACAACATGACTTGTGTAAGCTATCTGTAATCTCGTATATTTGGAAATATAGGCAATTCATCATAGATGTAAAGTGCCATCATACTAAATGTAATCTGCGGTCATTTCAAACAGGCGTTTCAATCGGATGCATTATTTTCTTTCGAAATTACTAAAGTTAATCCGTATAAATAATTTCTATTTGAATCAAACGTATAAATTTCTATTTCAATCCAAATGCAAAAACAACAAAATTGCGTTGCAATTATAGCTATGAGTGAAGAGAACACAACAAAAATCTAATAGCAAGGTACTGAAACCAAATTGCATAGGTGTGACTTCATTTAACCAAATTGCATGGATCAAGGTCACGAATTTAAAGAATCTAAGAGGCACAAACAATGTATTTTTGTATTAATATTGAACTTATGACATTTATCCATCCAAATGATAACATATCTGGATTCTGGAATTACAAAGGAGAATATGCAGGCATAAAAAAGGAAAGCAAATGGCCTAGGCAACTAGAATGTGTCTTTCAAATACTTGATAATAAATAATTTTGATATTAGCAATTGACATGCCACTTTCTACAAAAGGTAAAATGTCAATAACCACAATCATGAGTAAAACGGGAAAAATAATAATTAATTTATTCTTTTGATTGGAAGAAGGCTTTTCTTGTAAAAGTTAACATGATGAAAACCCGTTTGGTATTTTCTATTAAGACCAAGCTCTACAGTCTTCTTGGTATTTAAATCAAATAAAAGTAGTTTGTTGTCTTCATTTGCGAAGACTATTTCACCATTCATACCGAATCCAATAGGATACTTATTATCAAGAGTGCAAGGATTCTCAACAGTGAAGAGTTTGATCCACGATTCCTTCACACCAACTTCACCCCAAATTGATATATGGTAAGTTTGTGTGTTGTGATAAGGTAAAGAGACCAAAGCAATAGAGTGATTCACCACCATCAATTGTGTCCATGCACGTCTAACGCCAAGGCTAAGAATGTAGGAGGGTATGGGTGTGACAAAGAACGTCTCATTGTTCAAGTCAAATGATACCATACATGCTCCTGAAGTCGTCGGGGTAGACAACCAATGACACACTCCATCCATATAGAGTCGGCGATTTCCACGGTCATATTTAAACTGATAAGTAGTTGGTGAAGAACGAGGCATATTGACATAGAGTTTCTTCCACGAATTACTTGTTAAGCTATAAATCATCCAAAAGGGTTGAAGAGATTTATGTTGCAACAACAATGATTGTTTCATGCGTTGCTTATCATTAGAAAAATAATATGGTTCAAATGATTGAAGACAAATGAGCTTATAGTCATCAGCAACAGAGTCATAACCAAATCCATGAATCGTACGTAGTCTCAATGTAAAAGGGATCGACCGGTTTAAATTTATGAACAATATGTGGTAGACGTGTCCCAACAGGAGGAATAACCTTGAATTCGTCGGTAGTTGGATTCCACAGTGAGATTCTTGTTTCTCCATATTTGAGACAAAGTATGCCATTAACACTCCCAAAGCCAATGATTCTAGGTGCTTCACAAACGGATTGAATTGGAGTATTGAAACTGACCCTATTCGCAAACCTTTCACCAGAACCTTTCTAATTGAGGGCACATATTAACCAGGAGAGATGTATCACCGTCATAAGGTTGAGATAAAAGAAGATTTTTGCGATACATAGTCATGAAAGGAGAGTCTTCGTCTTCTTCAGTAAGGTGAGACCATGATTTGCGTACGCATTCAAATCATTTCAAAGATTTAATGGGGAGTTTTGATAGAATAGAGAAGGCAATATCATCGTGAATAAAGTTACTGCTACTGATACTGTAAGCAGAACTGGAAGCCATTGAATAATAATAAATAACTTATCGCAATTCTCTTGTTGTTGCAGAGCGGCGATACTGTTTTTTTAGGGTTCGGACGAGAGAGGTTGAGGAGACGTGTGGTATAAACTATATATACAACTTGCCACCGTTTGTAGTTTTAGCTTAAGGCTTAAGCAATGTCCAAATATGTAAGCCTATTAAAGGGCATGATGCAACCATCCAATATAATTACTCTTCTACGTCAGTAAACTGAGTGAAATTCCTCCGGATTAAATAAGATCATTTAATTCGTACCCTTCATATTTTTAAATGAGTTTTTCATTAAAAATATTATAAAAATCTCTACTAAAAAATTTCAATTTTTTTTAACAAGCATTGAATAAGATTTTTTAAGCACAAAATTTTACGAGAGAATCTATAATGTACTAAATCCGAGTGTAAAAAAAATTAAATTTTGTTTACACTCGTTCACATTTAGACTACAATCTTCTTTGTATATAATTATAAATCAAACAAAACTAGTTCGTTGTCTTCATTTGCGAAGACTATTTCATCATTCATAGTGACTCTGACAGAAAACCGAGTGCAAGCGTAAAGTTTCTCAACGGTAAAGAGTTTGATCCATGATTCATTCACACTAACATCACCTAAAATTGATAGGTGAAAAGTTTGTGTGTTGTTAGGTAAGAGATCAAGGCAATGGAGTCATTAGTATATGAATTTATAGATATCGTAGAAAATATGAATACTGTATCATTCAAACGAGTCAGCCAAATAAATGGCCAAATATAGTTATCTGTTAAACATTAATACTAATTTGTCTCAGATTGAAAGTCAGGACACAACACAGTTTTGTAAGGAAGAATTGAAGCTGGTATACAAGGGAGAGTGTTATAAAGTAAAAATGATAAAATATCTCTATCCTCTCAATATTATTGGATGGTCTTAGCTATGCACAGTATGATTAGTAACTTCCTCATTATGGTGAATCACATAAGTATAATTACGTGGATTAATGCTAAGATTGAGATTTAAGCATTGACCATTTTGCCCTATTGTTATGTTTTTTAATTAACGTAGGATGCTTATGTTATGTGCAACCATCATTGGTAATTATCTACTTTGGTGGAAATGATTCAATTCACCCTCACCCATCTAGTCTTGGTCCTCATGTTCCCCTCAAGAATATGTTGAAAATATGAGAGTAAATAATGATTTTCCACACCAATAAGTTTTTAATGGCTTGTCCCACTGTTTGCACGTGTTATTTTTTTTTTTTTAATGACAAGTATTAGTGTGTCAGATGTTTTGTTAGTTTTTACGTTGTTAAGTCTTGATCCCCAGACATTTAACTCATCAACTTATTTAACCCCTTCGCACATATTATTTGTTTATCTTAAAAAAATTACCTTATAATTTTTGGATGTCAACCTCTATTGTCATATATTTCAAGAAACTTCTTTATACACTGCATTTTAAGTTACATTAATATATTCATCATCGTCATTTGTTAGCAATATTTCCAACAAATCCCTTGATGTAACTCTTAAAATTGCACATACAGCTACCCATGTGAAGAAACTGATGTTGAAAGATATATTATCACATGCTTAAGCAATTGTCTTTAGTAACTTCAAATGAAACAAATGAAGAAAATTGTCTTCCCTCAAATTATGACATCAGACGTCAAAGATAGTCTAGATATGAAAATATTATCACGAATATTACTTCCCTCAACTTTCCTTCAACAACATATCTTCCCATTTTTATGATTATTAGTCGAGTTTCATTGCACAACATTACTGACACTTCAACTTTGAGTCTCAATTTGTGATTAGGAAACTATGAAGTATCAATTATGTTAAAAAATTGATAAATAGTACCACTTGATACTTTCTTTTCATGATAGATGCAATTGATATTTCTGGTGGTTTCATAAAATCTCATGTTTATTATCCTTACCTACATTATGTTGTCCAAAATAAGAATAACCACTTATGATTAAAAGGAATAGTATCAAAATCCAATGAAGCCTAAAGAATTCAATGGCACGTTAACAGTACATTATTCTTCATGTCCAGTTTTCTACAACATGCCACGTCAAATGATGAGTACGGAAGACTTTGCTTTCAATTCCTAGCCTCACTAGTTCCCTATATTTAAAAAAATAACCAATTTATTAACATGATGGATACGAATAAGTATGTCAATTTATGTTTCTTGAGCTAGAAGTAAAAGTCGATTCTTAATGAACATATTTACTGTCTGCATGATCAATGTACTGTAAGGCATTTCACGTCTTCCTTAACAAGAAATTTCCTAGCATCTCATATATCTATGTCTATGAATAAGGTATACGTGAGTTTTTTATACTACCTAGCAATCTAGCATCTTTGTTATACTGAGTCATATAAAAATGTTAAAGACTAAAATGGATCTTTCACTTTATCATTAATTGTTATTTTACTATATGAGATTTGAATTTCATTCCGTGAATATAGGATTAAGCTTATGTTTGGTATCACAGTGGATATGCCATATTCATTGTGATATCATACACACATTAAACCTATATTTGTTTGGTATCACGGTTATGCTAAGATCACGATGGATTACTGTGATTCTGACGAACTTATCGTAATAACAAACATACACTAAGAATTTAATATGCAATGATAATGTAAAAAAAATAAAAAATTTGTTGAGATGGTGATAGTGTAAAATCAATTTATAGCATATACAAAAACAAATTAACTTTAATTTATCTTTTGCTATAAAACTAGCTTATGCATAAGCATTTGTGCTATAATTTGCAAATAATCTATTTATCCAAACATGATCTATATATAGTTTTGATGAACTTGTGTTGATTACACATATGCTTTGAAATTTGCTCATTACAAACTGACACAGTGACACATTCTCTGATATCATAACGTGGATGAAACAAACTGTAATCTAGACGACATTCGAAGTCACCAAATATCTTATTACATGAAAAAAGAGAAATTAATCCAACCAACTTCAAATTTTTCAATTCTTTTTTGTTTGTTAAAGTAGTTTAGTGACTAAAATTTTACGTTTAAGATGAATAAGTGACCAAATCTTTCGATTCTAAACAAACAAAAAGGGATGTAGCAAGAATAAGTCGTGTTAACTACAATCTAAGGGTAGAAAAAAGAAAAACTGCACTACATCCAACAATTGTGAAGTAAACAGATTTATAGCTCAAAACATCTTTCTTGAGGAGTGTAAGGTTCTCTCTCTCAAGTTTGAACATTCATATTGTGAAGTCAAAAATATTCGGTGAAGTAAAAGTACTGTGTTAAAAATACCTAAAAAGTGAATGGTAATGGTTTTTATACAAACAAATGAGATGGTGTTTGCAACTATAAATGATTCTGTGTATTGTTACTTTACTGTTGAAGAACATTGCCACTCCCCACTCATACCTAAAGTATTATGTATTGGGGGTATATTCATTTCTTATGAAGGCTGGAGGGAAGGAGGGAGCCCCTGCTGGTCGCTGTGTACCTCCGCCCTTTCTACTTTGTCAACTCCTTGAGCCTTTGCAGCAGCAGAAGGACCAGCTTCAGCTGCATTGGTTGCGGCGTCCAAAGCTGCAGCTGCATTGTTCGTGGAATCTGAATCATTGGCCTCATCAGCTGCTGGATTGGACCATGAACTTCCCTGAGCTTTGACTACACGTGAATGCCGATTCTGCCAGGAATTGACCTTTGCAAGTAAATCTTTAATCTGACGCCCTGTAAGTGTCTGATGTTTCAGAAGAGCCTTTGCAAGCACATCAAGCTCCTTTTCATGGATGGAATAATTTCTGCATTGTTGTAAGCTCTCTCAAGCAAATTCTTCACTTCTTTCTCAATAAGCAGCCTATTTTCTGAGCTCATAGTACTTCTCCCCTTATCAAAGTAATCGTGTCTGACAGGTCCAACTTCAGTACTCATAGTCATACCATATTTGGTAACCATTTTCCTGGCCAGAGTAGTTGCCTTCAAAAGATCTGAGGATGCACCAGAAGTAATTAACTCCTCTTTGTCCGAAAATTAGCTCTTCAGCAGCCCGACCTCCCATGCAAACATCAAGTCTGGCAAGCATCTGTTTACGAGAGAGACTGTTCTGATCGTTGTAGAAAGCAAATGAGAAACCCTGCCACGAGTCACCCCATGAGGATCAATAGTTACCTCGTGAACAGGATACGCACCACCGTATAAATTGTAAGGCATGGCCAACCTCATGGTAAGCAATCTTCTTTCTAAACGGATTTGGTGATGTCAATCTCCAAAAGTGCCTTTCAAGATGTTGGGTGTAGTTTTTCTTTGTGGGGGTTTTTTTTTTTGTTCTTGATTAAAGGTTTTAGGGTTCTCAGTGTTTCAATATCTTGATGTTTGAATTTCATTTCAATTTTTCTTTATTTTCAAGATGAAGTGTTTGTTTGAACATCTAAAAAAACGCTAGAGCTGAATATTTATCATACTATATTAATTAACCTCTAATGGATTTCAAATGATTTGGGGTCGTAAAATCACAAAATTAATTTAGATAATGGAGATGTTTGGGGCTCATTTTAATTCTAAGTTTAATTTGATATAGTTTTTACATTTTATGGGTTTAGATCTCATCTGCTGATAGAAAATTTGTAGGAAAAATATGACATAGAATTATCATTAACAAATAAATTAAAGAGAAATATTACACAAATAAATTGACTCATAATAAGATAAAATTAGAGAACAAGAAAACTTATCGAATCGTTGGCTGAGGCGTGCAATTGCACTGGGCTTAAGAGCATTTCGCCGCCACAGGTCAATCACCTGATGCAGTTGGCCTCAAAGCTAGTGCTCTCCAGGATACAACAACCACTTCTCACTAACACTGCACGTGAACTAGCAAGGGCACAGGAACTACTATCGGATGCTCAAAGGAACCATAACACAACTCTTAAATATGTGAATATATATCTTAATAGGGAGATGTTTCTGAGTGGAAGGGAAAGAGTGAAATTGCTTCTCTATATATATATGCCCAACACTGCACCGTACTCTATATATGTATGACTTAGTAGTAATTTTACCGTTGCCATTTTTCCGAACTGATGCAACAATAAAAGCTAGAATATAGGATTGACCAGGTAGTGGGTTAATTGCCACATGGTATATAGAGTAACGGGCATTGACCAAGCAATCAAGGAGGCAATATCACTTTATTATTAATAACAACAAATTAATAAAAAAATTAATATTATAACTTTAAAATAAATTAATAAAAAATACTACAATCCCCCACAATTTATTTTAAAGTTCTTTCTTAAAAAAATATATTTTAAAGTTGTGTATGTTCCTAAGAGCTTGAAACATCAATGCATAAGCACTAGTGTCTTTTGGACTATGAACTAGCACATAGAGCAAATGAAATTTGACCCACTAGAATGTCGGTGAGATTATAACCTCTATGAACCTCATTCCGTATGTGAATCAGTTACCTCATCACTCACATTGATCTCTCGTCCAAAGTTTGTTCAACGCGGTGTGGTGCATTTTGGCCTTGCACCTATGCCTGGATTTCATGAGTGGCTCTAGAAAGTCTACCCAAGCTTTCATAGAGGCGGCCTCACCTCCAACACTCATATAGGTAAATCTATCAAGTGTACACCACAGTCAAGTACACCACTCAAATATATGAGCTATAGATTTATTAAGAGTTTATAAACTCAACCTTCAACGCTGCAGTATACACTATCCTACACCATAGGGATGAATTCTCAAAATTAAAATGGATAGTGTCTCAACAAATTGACAAGCAACTTGTTTTTACCCATATGAACATAGCCTTGCAAATTATCACAATCTATGTTGGGTTACCATCACTCTCAATTTTTGTATTGGACATAATCCATCCCCCTTCGGTGTATAAATATTTTTCTCTATACAGCTGTATCACAAATAATACATTGACCAAGACGTCTCTCAGTCAGTATCTCGTATATATTATCAAATCAACATCTATGATATATTATCATAGGTTTGCTTAATTAAATTCTAAGCAACAATGCCCCCACATAGAAGAAAATTTAATACATATTTAGATTTATTCCACAGGTTTACTTGAAAAAAAAAATAAATAAATAAATTTCAAGCGACAACGCCCCCACATTGGGTAAATATAAATCCTTGTGTGAATTTTATTCAAGTCTACATGAATTATTTTTCAAGTGACGGCACCCCCACATTGGGGAAAATAAATCCACACATAGATAAATCAAACATCATTGCATTATTTTAATACAATGGCTAACCCATAATACATGATATCTCTCAAATATCTCATTCTTATATCAAGTGCCATAACAATATACATGTCTACTTAGATTATTTCTAAGCGACAACGTCTCAATATTGCACTTGTTTCAAATATATTCATAAATTTTTGAATCCAAGTTTGTTGCCAACAATAAAATTAAATATTGTTTCGCAAGAAATAAAATATCTCAAACCATGATATTGACATAAACACAAGTCAAAATAAATTCTCATTATTACATATATATAAAGCTCATTCATAGACACTGGTTTTACATAATACATATAAACCGAAATGCAATGAGGTTTTAAACAAAATCTCTATTAGTTGAAGAACAATATAAGAATTCATTGTGTATGAGAGATCAATAATCATGTTATTAAACTCAATATAAAACCCCCACACTTTGAGAGTACACATTTTCTTATCAGCCAAAAAATAGATTAATTGTCAAAGCAAGAATAAATGATACAGATGATGAAGAGGTTGTAACTATACATGTAACAGAATGGACACCACAAAATAAATACACAATTCAGTAAGCATCCAACAACAAGTATTTCTTGAAACAATGAGAACATAACACCACGCCTTAGTAGAATATACAAATGATAGAATCAGAGTTCTCATCCAAAAGGATCATTTTTACTTATTTCAAATCAAGTAAATCAACAATGTTCCTCAAATGCAAAAATATCACATTTTTACTTATTTCATACTATATTAATTAACCTCTAATGGATTTCAAATGATTTGGGGTCGTAAAATCACAAAATTAATTTAGATAATGGAGATGTTTGGGGCTCATTTTAATTCTAAGTTTAATTTGATATAGTTTTTACATTTTATGGGTTTAGATCTCATCTGCTGATAGAAAATTTCTCACAGGAGAGTAGACTAGTTAAATATAATTATATTATATTGAATAAATCTTTCTCTCTTCTTGAGCACGCGTTTTGTGCCATTCCTAGATAATGACATTGTAATAAGGGTGGGTAAGTCTGCTCCTCCCAAGGTTGATATCCGTGAAGGAACTTACTCTTCAGCAAAATATGGAAGAAAGGATGGCTACTTCAAAGTTACGAGCAAAGTTATATTATAATTATAGATGCATACAATATAGACACTTCAAATCAAAATATTTTCTTCTCAGCAAAGAAGAAATATTCAAAGAAATTTTTTTTTTGATGAAGTACTTAATTTAACCTTCAAACTCATAAGAAAATATGAAGTTAAAGATCGAATTGAAGATAAACAAAGTCCAGGAACGAAAAAGTATATCTGCAAACCAAGAATTACGTTTTTTTTTAATTCAAAATTAAATACTAAAACATAGTATTTATCTGCAGAGTAAGTATAAGTGTTTCTAAAAATTGTTGGTCATATTTATAATTGCTTTTACTCACTAAAAAATTGAAAATTTTCTCTTCTCAAAAGAATAGAGGCAAGAGTAAATAAGGAGAAAGAAAGAATTTATATGAAACCATCCCAAAACCACATGATTTATTAGTGTCAATTTCTTTTTATTTCCAATTCTGTTTTTCGATAAGGTGAACGGTAATGTTATTTTACTGTTGAAGAACATTGCCACTCCACTCATACCTAAGAAGTTTGAGAAGGTTCAGCTTCAGCTGCATTGGTCGCGGCATCCGAAGCTGCAGCTGCATTGTTTGTGGCATCTGAAGCCTCGGCCTCAGATTGATAAATTATAATGAAGACCAACACTGCATATGTCGAAGAAAAACAACTTGTTGAAGTGAAGAATAGAGGGAACAGAATTATGTAGAGAAGGTAAGGGATATATTTGTAATTTAGTAGTTTGCAAAATTAATTAACTGAGTATTCCATCTTATTCCGCCCAAATCGGATGGTAAGCAAAATGAGTGTAAGTGATGGAATACATACACCATTGAGTTCCATTCCATTCCACTCTTTTAATGACTATCCAAACAATGGAATTTTAATTTATTCAATTTCATTCCATTCCATTCCATCACATATCATCAATCCAAACATAGCCTTAGCTTTGACTACACGTGACTGCCCATTTGCAAGTAAATCTTTAATCTGATTTCCTGTAAGTGTGTGATGCTTCAGAAGAGCCTTTGCAAGCAGATGAAGCTCCTTTTGACGGGTGGTTAGAATAGTTTTTGCATTGTTGTAAGCTCTCTCAAGCAAATTCTTCACTTCTTTATCAATAAGCAGCCTAGTTTCTGAGCTCATACTTCTCCCGTTATCGAAGTAATCGTGACTGACGGGTCCAACTTCAGTACTCATACCATATCTAGTAACCATTTGCCTGGCCAGAGAAGTTGCCTTAAAAAGATCTGCGCATGCACCGGAATTAACTCCACTTTGTCCGAAAATTAGCTCTTCAGCAACCCGACCTCCCATGCAAACATCAAGTCTGGCAAGCATCTGTTTACGAGAGAGCCTGTTCTGATCTTTAGGCAAATAAGAAACCCTGCCACGAGACTCCCCACGAGGAACAATAGTTGCCTGGTGAACAGGATTCGCACCATCAGTATAAATTGCAACTAAGGCATGGCCACACTCATGGAAAGCAGTCTTTTCTATTGATTCCTCAGATATAACAACTGACTTGCGCTGACTTCCCATTATAATCTTCTCCAGTGCGAACTCTAAATCATGTGTGCTCACGGCTTCGGCACCGTCCTTTGCTGCCCTCAGGGCAGCAATATTAACCAAGTTTGCAAGGTCAGCACCAGAGAACCCAGGTGTAAACTGAGCAATCTTCATCAGATCAACATTATCTGCCTTCAGAACCTGTATCGTATTGGAGTAAGAAACGCACACACATTCAAAGTTTCCTTCTAAGTTCTAACAATTCTATATTCCAGAACCTTGATATATCTCAAAATTGTGCACATTCACACGCGCCTCAAAAAATTCTTAAGCCATCCAACCCAAGATAATATTTTTCAAGAGTAAAAGCATACCTTTGACATGTGATATTCCAAAATCTCTCGCCGTCCTTTTACATCAGGTTTGGGAACAACAACATGGCGATCAAATCGCCCATGTCTCAACAAAGCCTCATCTATTAACTTGTGAGAGTTGGTAGCACCAATCACAATTATGCCTTCATTTTGTTTGAGTCCATCTAACTCAACAAGCATTTGATTTAAAGTCAACTTCATGTACATTTGGTCGTTTGAATTTGGTTTTCCACCAAAAGCATCAATCTCATCAATAAAGATTATACAAGGCACCCGCTTTTTTGCAGCAGCAAAAAGATCTCTCACCCTTTGTGCACCAACACCAACAACCATCTCTTCAAATTCACGTCCACTGGTTGAGAAGAAAGGAACCTCGGCTTCTCCAGCAATAGCTCTCGCCAACATTGTTTTACCAGTGCCAGGCGGCCCAACAATCAAAATACCTTTTGGGAGTTTGCCACCAAGACGAGTAAAGCGCTGTGACAAGGGAAAAGAGTTATCTAAAGATAGTACAGAAGAATACAGGCTAGAATGTGGTCGTGAAAAAAAGTATATATAATATAACTTGAAAAGTAAGAAAGAAAGTAAATACAGCATTGATTTCAAAGATGATTATAATACAGCATTAGCAAAAGAGAAAAAATAACAGCATAAAAAATAAAAAGGAGAAAGAATATATATAAAAAACAGAACTAATTAACATACTACGTGAGAAGAAATAGAGAGCAGCAGCAGCATTTGAAAATTTGAAGAAACAAAAAACAGAAACAGAAATGAGAATCTGGCAGAATTTGTTTTGGGGTTTCTTGGTCAGAAAGCATCACCCAACCCCTTTCTTCTTTTTCTTACTGCATTTCTGTCAACGGCCGCCGCCACACTCTCCTTACATTTATTTCTGCTTACTAACTCAGTCCAACTAAGGTAAAATGTCAAGGAAGCATAAGGATAAGTGTGTGTGCTATATATATTCAATTTGTTTAGAAATTATTATCCAGAGCAATAGAACGGATTTATCAACAACTTTTACTTTTTTCTGTTTGCATTAAAACGGCTTTTTTCTCGTCAACAAAATAATGATCACTGTTTAATAACTTTGTATCAACATATCCACGCCCAAAGAATAATAAAACTTCTCGTGGTATCAAATAAGTAATCAACGAGATTGGAATAGCTTAGGACACATGTAAATCAAATAACTATTTCATGCTAGAGTGCGAGAAATGCTTGCAAGAGAGCATGGATTAATGCTGGAAAAGTCTACCTTAGGATCTTTTAGGTAATCAACAATTTCTTCAAGTTCAGCCTTTGCCTCGCCTACACCTTTCATATCGCTAAGTTTAGTACTTGTCTCTACACTGGGCTGCACTTCTTTGTACATAAAATAATATAAAAAAAGGGTGAATAACAAAACAGAGAATGTGCGAATCAAATTCAGATTGACTATTGAATTAAACTCAGTGGAAGGCCACTGCAATAAACCAAATTGTATGCCATAGTTGCTCTTTGAAATTTCCACCTTCTAATGCAGCGACCATATCAGTAGGAGCACTTGTAGTTCCAAGAATCCCATCTCTTGTAGGTTCTCCGGCGTTTGTAAGAGCCGCAACGCCGCCTATACTACTTTCTTCTTTTTTCGCTGAATTAGAAATAGCTGAAAGTTCATATACCTCGGGCTATAACTTTTATGATCGATAAAATAAGCAAAAGAAAGGAGTATTCCAAGAGCTGATTGAAAAAGAAGCAGAATAACAAACTTCGACAAGTGCATAATTGCAATGCCGAGTTTTGAATTCTGCAGACTCCAACATGGATCTATTTAAGATTAATGATTTCATACATCCATGAAATGCAAGTTTTGTGAATTTATACTTGTTCCTATCACTAAATAAAAGGTCAAAAGAGTTATCATAATTGTCACTTGTTCGGAATGATTAGAAGTGTAAGATTTTAATCAAACTTCATAATCTCCAAAAAAAAAAATTCTGATCAATGCTACCACATAAATGGATTGTTGACACTTGGCAATAAACAAATGAAATGATTTACAATATACACAGAGGAATTTATCAGGGTTAGAGGGTCCACAAAATATGGTCAAACAGAGCAAAGCACAATCACATGCAAACACAGACAAGAGAAAATGAGTAATTCTAACCAAATAGTTACCTCTTAGCAAAGTTTTCAAAAATTCACTTTCAGACAGCCTACCAACTTTTACTAATGCTTTAACATATTCAGAAAATGCCAAATAATTTGTATGAAGAGACGGGTTGCTTTCAAATGCCCTAATCACAGCTTCAGGATCATTTTCATCATAAAGTTCTTTGGGAGAAGTGGCTTTCTCTGCTTCAGATGAATCGCATAGTGGTCGGACCAGATTTCCTAGATACCTGGACTGGGAAAAGAAAAGCCTATTCTCTACATAAATTTGAAAGTAAGTGCATCAAAGCAATATCTAAAGCCAATGATAGTTTTCTAGGTACATCAAATAGGTATGAACTAAATATGAAAAGGGAACAAAAGTTTCATACTTGGACAGCCCTCAAACTTGTTGCGAGATACATAGTTTCTACTCAATAATTCTTTGACCTTTCCAAATTCAGATTGACGCCTTTCAACCTGCAAAAATAACTTATAAGATCATATGACAAATAAAAGTAATACAAGATATAGAGCAGTGATGGAAATTGCAGTCCAATTATGATACCTGCCTGATTAGTATACCAAGAATAATCAAAATTGAAGCAAAAAATTAAAGCTTGGAAGAACTTACGAAAACATCTTAATACAATTTTCACAAGCATTTTTCGGCTTATTTTCATAAGTTCTTTAATATAGTTTATTAAAATAATTTATAGCATATACAAAAACAAATTAACTTTAATTTATCTTTTACTATAAAACTAGCTTATGCATAAGCGCTTGTGCTATAATCTGCAAATAATCTATTTATCCAAACATGATCTATATATAGTTTTGAATTTTGATGAACTTGTATTGATTACACATATGCATTGAAATTTGCTCATTTTACGTTCAAGAACAGCATTGCATTGCATCAAATTCAATAACAAAAAATACCGCATGTGTTTTCTCTCTAAAACTTAACATGATTTCAGCCACCCAAACTAGGGTTTCCCCTTGGTTCAGCGGGGGCAAAACAACCCAGATCATTGTGATCTGCCTTCCCCGACCATATGGGTAGCCGCTCCTAGGTGTTCCTTGTTCTTCCCCTTTCCTTTCAAGGCCATGTTTCTCCATAACCACCTCACTACCATCATGCCTCGGTCATATGCCATCCCATACCAACATCATCCATGACCTCCATCGTTCCTGCTTGCAACAACCATAACAAAAGTCCAGATCTGATGGTGGTGTCGACCCCAAGAGGAGATCTTCTCTGGCCACCGCGAGCCAAACATGAACTTCCTCTTTGGACTACACGACCTCCACCCGAGTCACCGCCACCGAACTATGAGAAGCTTGACAAAAATGATGCATCCATTACTGCTGCTACACCTTCACTCTTGGCATTAATTCGACCATTTCCAAAGCCACCATGGAGTTTCCAGATCTGGCTTCTGCTATTAGTTTTTTTTTTTTCTGGTTTAAGGCTGCACTCTTGTTGTTTGACAAAAAGCCCATGAGGGTTATGTGTCTTTTGGACCAAAGTAGCCAGTGTATGTTGAAGCTTACGAGGCTGGCCCCCATTGCAACAACTTCTCTACTCATCCACCAGCTTTCAATTGGACAATTTTGAGACCAATGATAGTCGAATTGTGCGAACACAAGTCAAAAAATTATCCGTAACTGGGGATTCTCATTCTTATATTGCCAGGTTGAATGAACTGAACTGATGCTAGTTTGGTTATGTCCTTTTGGGTTTTGAACAATCTATGTGTATGGTCAACTATGTTTGTGTTTGATTTTCGACAATTCAATTCAAGTGTTTCAATTTGTTTGTAATGTTTGTTGCTTAATCTATTCAATGAAGCTGAAAAAAAGAAAAAGAAAAAGAAATGTACTGAACAGCTAGCATGAAAAGAAATGACCTGCTGCATTCGAGTTTGATGGATTGAACAAGTGAGCTGCTGCTGCGTTATTAAACGCGTCGATGCTGCCATGTGAGAGGAACAAGAATGTGATCAATGGCGTTCTTGATAATAACGATGATGATGATAGAAGATGAAAACGGAAATGTATAAGAAGTAACGATTCTCTAACTGACTAACAAACTCACTACGGGACCAACAACGACTACCATACGTTTAGTTGACTTATTATCTAGGCCAAATACCTCCATGTCCTTTAAGTTTCACGTTTGTTTCAGATAGGTCCTTTAAGTTTCACGTTTGTTTCAGATATGTCCTTTAAGTTTCTAAGGTGTTAGATAGGTCCTTTAAGTTTCTAAGGTTTCAGATAGGTCCTTTAAGTTTCGAGTTTGTTTCAGATAGGCCCTTCTATCAACCTCCGTTAAAGACCTATCTGAAACCTTAGAAACTTAAAGGACCTATCTGACACCTTAGAAACTTAAAAAACCTATCTGAAATAAATGTGAAACTTAAAGGACCCACGGAGGTATTTGGCCTATTATCTATTAAAGTTCATTCTTATAAGAATCAATTGACTTTAATTTCATTGAATAATTAATGCATCTCTCGTTGTAAATATAAACTAAAACTAGATATATCACTTATACAATGAAGCTAAAAAGACAATTATTTCTTATAATAAGGATCGGATGGAGTATTTATTAATGTAATTATAAAAAATATGAAAATTGCGATATTTTACATTAATCTCGCTATTTAAGTTTTAGTCCCCTTATTTTAAAAATAGGTATTTTTGGTGCCTCATTTTTTAGTAATTTTTTATGATTGTTTATTCATGAGATGACGGTGCTTATTAGAAGTATATTTGTTGATTGTAACAACAAAAAAAAAAAAAGACGTATATTTGTTGATTGGATATTAGTGTCGCGTAATAAGTGTTGTCATGTCATAATTGCTTATGTCTCATCATCAAAAGTAAGCCAAAAAATCCCATTTGGAGTTGGCTTAGTGGTTGGTTTGGGATCTTGGAGTTTGCTCCTCTCAAGGTCTTAGGTTCGATTTTCTCTGGTACCAATTTCGATGGGCTAAGTCCATGCGGAGCTTGCTCTGGCTTTAAACGGGGCTCCCGCAAATGAACGATGAGATTGGTCCCCTCAAATTAGTCGATTCTTGGATCGGATACCGAGTTTTAATAAAAAAAAGCCAAAAATGATATGAGAGACCAAAATTCAGAAAGAAAAAAAAATGGGGGACCAAATACCAGTTTTTAAAATACGAAACCAAAACTTCATTTATTTTAAATAAAATAAAAACATTATTGGAATCAAAAATACATTTAAGCTAAGAACAATGGTGTTGGATGTTAGAATTACATAATATTCTTCCATGGTTATCAAGATAATGTACAAGCATAGGAATGTTCCTATGAAAGATACAAGAATGTTAAGAAGACATTTTTTTCAACGCTCACTCGTTTGTTGGGTGAAATTAATGTGTCATACACTTTGAAAATGAGTCTCACATAAATTAATGAGAACCATATAGACTTAACTTAGTGAAAAATGTAAGTGCTAGAGATTCTTGAAATGAGAGCGTTCTTAGCATTACTCACTTAAGAAAGAGTAATAAAAATGAGATGACATATGTGATCGAATGATCCGTCACACCAATCAATTGTGTGATGTAAGAGAATTCAATTACTATACAATAACGCGGTAAAAAATGACACCGTGAGTACAAGATATGATTGAATGACTGTGTAAAAACAATTAGAAGAAAAAGATTACTCTAATTTTCCTTTTGATGTGTTTCGAATCTTACACATAAATCCTTTTTATCTAATTTATCTAATTTTTTATATATTTTCCTTTTGATGTATTGAGGGGAACAACACAGATGTACAACATAAAATTGGTTGATAAAAAAGTAACATGAGTTTTTGTTTTGTACTAGTTTTTCGTGAGTTTAATTTGTGGTTAACGGAGGTAAAAGAGGGTTAACGGGGATGATTAGTGACATGGATTAGTAATTCATGTGTTATTTTATAATTGGCTAACAGTAAGAACAATTCATAATGAATTGTGTGTGGGTTTTCTCCTTAAATTAAATTTATTCTTATATATTTGTTACATGTGTTATTTGTATTTAAAATAAAATTAAAATTAAAAAGTAAGGGTATTTTTGGAAAGAAAAGTTCAATCCAAAAGTGTGCTGAAAGGGGTAGTTTTCTTTATATATAGTATAGATAAATTGTACAAAAAATTTCGGTTAGACTTCTAATATCACTAACTTAGTGGGTTTCATGATCAATTTGCTATTAAATAATAAGAAAAATAGTGTATTATAGCATAAATATAGGAAAACAATTTATGTTACTCTTTTATGCCATAAGTATAGGAAAATGATTTATTCTCATCTATTTTAATCTCTTAATCTTACTAATTCGCGTATAAAAAATAATAATAGAAACAATACATGCTTTTCACGGATAACTACAAAATCAATTTATTTGTTTTTAAAAAATGACTTAAAAACAACTACTATGGAACTATCAACGGATATAACAAATTTTCACGCATATTTGTTTTTTGGGATGCAAAATTAACAAGTCTTTGGAATACTTTTAAAACATTTTTCGTTTTTTTTTGGTAGTGGCCGCGGTTTGAACCCGGGACCTTACATATTTTTATGCACTGTCCAACCAACTGAGCTAAGCTCACGAGGACACATTTTTCGTTTTTTAATTAAAAACAAAAAGGTGTAGCCAATTTTTTCTCTACAAAAAAATTGTAACTAATTTGCACTTCCACTAATAGGTGGATATAACAATTTTATTTGTTTTTTGGATGCAACATTAATAAGGTTTTGGAATACTTTTAATTTTAAAATATTTTTTTTAATCTACTAAGAATACATAAAAAAATTATTTAAAAAAAAAACAATATATGAAAATCGAAATCCAATCAAATTTCATAATTTTTCTTTTTAAAAGTCAATATATTATCATGATAATTACGGACGACTATCTTATATTACACCGAAAAATAACTAAACCATCAAAAACCTCATTCTTCGCGTGAAAAAAGAAAAATTGATTCTAACAAATTCGATTTTCCGACATGGAAATTTATAATATGGATTGCATTTATAAGTGGTCCGCCATGGATTACTACATCAAAAATATTTAAAATACAATGACGTGACATATTTCATTTCATTGAAGTAGAAGTTAGAAGCCTCCTCATTTTTACGATTGAGATAGTGAGTTAATTGATATAAGTTTGATTAAAACAAAAAATAAATACATAATTTGTATTAAATTGACAACAGTTAGCTAACTATCTTAACTACAAAGACGATGAGGTTCATATGTTCTTACTTGTGGAGAGTACCATCAACCGTCGTTAGAATATATGATAATTTGCACTGGTGTGAGAGTAAAAGATACTTAGATTAGACTGACATACGGACAAAGTCAAGCTATATTACGAGCGACTCTATTAACTTGGCTACAAAGTGAAACTAGCATCTGCCTAGAAGGGTACAATCAGAGACTAAAAAAAAAAAAAGAAGGGTACAATCAGAGACTAAAGTGCCATGTTCTCTCTAGCATGAAATAGTTATTTGATTTACATGTGTCCTAAGCTATTCCAATTTCGTTGATTGCTTATTTGATACCACAAGAAGTTTTGTTATTCTTTGGGCGTTGATATGTTGATACAAAGTTATTAAATAGTGATCATTCTTTTGTTGACGAGAAAAATGCCGTTTTAATGCAAACAGAAAAAAGTAACGGTTGTTGAGAAATCAGTTCTATTGCTCTGGATAATAATTCTAAACAAATTGAATATACATAGCACATTCATCATCATAGTTACAAACATAAGTATCGCATTTGCAACCAAATAGTTGTCACTTTCAAAATTAGCAAACTAAGCCCATGTCTAACAGAAGGGAAGAGGACAGTGAGCGCTTGAACAAACAATGCTAAGATATCACGAAAATCTGTTAACTTCACAATTGTTGGAGGCAGTGCAGTTTTCCTTTATTCTACCCTAAGACTGTGATTAAGCTTAATGTATGTTCGGTGAAGTAAAAGTACTGTGTTAAAAATACCTAGAAAGATATTCACAAAATGATTAAGCTTAATTGGTTAAGTATTCAAACCATTTTAACAAAGGTCAATGAGCAAAATATCTAACCAGATCAACACCAATGATTAGCTCAATCCAAATAGGAAATAACAGAAACCATAAGAATATGCATCCTTCACACTCTGATGCAAATATAATGTAACAAGTCCTGTTATTGATCTCTGTATCTAGTGCAGAAGCTCAACTCTGCTCATAAAAGTCTTGTTAAGTCCTGTTATATTATACTTAAGTGTTTATTAAAATTGCTGGTCATTTTTCTAATTGTTTTTAGTCAGTAAAAAATTTGTAGATTTTCACTTGTCAAACACAAGAATAAATGAGAAAGAATGAAAATCCCATATTAAAGTAACAAAGGAATTTACTTGATCCTATGAACAAGGTAATTACTATCTTTCTCTAATGTTCTAACATGATCCCATTCCAAACCTTACATTAATTCATAACATGAACTTCGAACTCCAACACATCTAAAACGTCCTATTCAGTCCAGATTTATTAGTGGAATTCTTTTTCCTTTCTCAAGAGAGTTGAATTTTTTCATTTGAATCATTTTAACTGGTGTCAATTCGTTTCTATTTCCAATTCTTTTTCTAAAAGGTGAATGGTAATGGTTTGCATACAAACAAATGAGATGGTGTTTGCAACTATAAATGATTCTGTGTATTGTTACTTTACTGTTGAAGAACATTGCCACTCCACTCATACCTAAAGTATTATGTATTGGGGGTAAATTCATTTCTTAAGAAGGCTGGAGGGGAGGGAGTCCCTGCTGGTCACTGTGTACCTCCTCCCCTGCTACAGTGGCAATTCCTTGAGCCTTTGCAGAAGCAGAAGGTGCACCTGCATTGGTGGCGGCATCCGAAGCTGCAGCTGCATTGGTAGCGGCATCCGCAGCAGCAGAAGGTGCAGCTGCATTGGTTGCGGCATTTGCAGCGGCAGAAGGTGCAGCTGCTTTGCTCGCGGAATCCAAAGGTGCAGCTGCATTGGTTGCGGCATTTGCAGCGGCAGAAGGTGCAGATGCTTTGCTCGCGGCATCCGAAGGTGCAGCTACATTGGTAGCGGCATCCGCAGCAGCAGAAGGTGCAGCTGCATTGGTCGCGGCATCCGAAGCTGCAGCTGCATTGGTAGTGGCATCCGTAGTAGCAGAAGGTGCAGCTGCATTGGTCGCGGCATCCGAAGCTGCAACTGCATTGGTAGTGGCATCCGTAGCAGCAGAAGGTGCACCTGCATTGGTAGCAGCATCCGCAGAAGCACAAGGTGCAGCTGCATTGGTTGTGGCATTTGCAGTGGCAGAAGGTGCAGCTGCATTGGTTGCAGCATTTGCAGTGGCTGAAGGTGCAGATGCTTTGCTTGCATCATCCGAAGGTGCAGCTACATTGGTAGCGGCATCCGCAGCAGCAGAAGGTGCAACTGCATTGGTCGCGGCATCCAAAGCTGCATCTGCATTGGTAGTGGCATCCGTAGCAGCAGAACGTGCAGCTGCAGCTGCATTGGTCATGGGATCCGCAGCCTTATCAGTAGCTGGATTGGACCGAGAACTTCCCTGAGGACGTGACTGCTGTTGTTTCTGCTGGGATTTGACCTTTGCAAGTAAATCTTTAATCTGTCTTCCTGTAAGTGTCTCATGCTTTAAAAGAGCTTTTGCAAGCACATGAAGCTCCTTTTGATGGGTGGTTAGAATAGTTTTTGCATTGTTGTAAGCTCTCTCAAGCAAATTCTTCACTTCTTTCTCAATAAGCAGCCTAGTTTCTGAGCTCATACTTCTCCCGTTATCAAAGTAATTGTGACTGACGGGTCCAACTTCAGTACTCATACCATATCTAGTAACCATTTGCCTGGCCAGAGAAGTTGCCTTAAAAAGATCTGAGGATGCACCGGAAGTAACTCCACTTTGTCCGAAAATTAGCTCTTCAGCAACCCGACCTCCCATGCAAATATCAAGCCTGGCAAGCATCTGTTTACGAGAGAGACTGGTCTGATCGTTGTGGGGAGGCAGTTGAGAAACCATGCCAAGAGCCATCCCACGAGGAACAATGGTTGCCTTGTGAACAGGATTCGCACCATCAGTATAAATTGCAACTAAGGCATGGCCACACTCATGGAAAGCAGTCTTTTTTCTTGACTCCTCAGATATAACAGCTGACTTGCGCTGACTTCCCATTATAATCTTCTCCCGAGCAAACTCTAAATCATGTGTGCTCACGGCTTTGGCACCATCCTTTGCAGCCCTCAGGGCAGCAACATCAACCAAGTTTGCAAGGTCAGCACCAGAGAACCCAGGTGTACACCGAGCAATGATCATCAGATCAACATTGTCTGCCTTCAGAACCTGTATTGTATTGGAGTAAGAAACACACACGTTCAGAGATTCCTTCTAAGTTCTAACATTTCTATATTACACAACCTTACTACATCTCAAAATTGTGCATAATCACAATTAAATTAAAAAACTTGAATATAAATACACATAATTCAAAAACTATCGCAGGTGTTAGGCAGTTAGCTCGTGTGAAGTATCCAGCACACACCTGAACATAGCTGAAGGAAATCATACTACACAATGTTTTGGACCAATACAGTGCAAGCAGTGAACACGTGCCTCAAAAAAATTTTAAGCCATCCAATCCAAGATACAAAATAAAATATTTTTCAAGAGTAAAAGCATACCTTTGACATGTGAGATTCCAAAATCTCTCGCCGTCCTTTTACATCTGGATTGGGAACAACAACATGGCGATCAAATCGCCCATGTCTCAACAAAGCCTTATCTATTGACTCGGGAGAGTTAGTAGCACCAATCACAATTATGCCTTCATTTTGTTTGAAACCATCTAACTCAACAAGCAACTGATTTAAAGTCAACTTCGTGAACATTTGGTCATTTGAATTTGGTTTTCCGCCAATAGCATCAATCTCATCAATAAAGATTATACAAGGCGCACGCTTTTTTGCAGCAGCAAAAAGATCTCTCACCCTTTGTGCACCAACACCAACAATCGTCTCTTCAAATTCACGTCCATTGCTTGAGAAGAAAGGAACCCCAGCCTCTCCAGCAATAGCGCTCGCCAACATTGTTTTACCGGTGCCAGGCGGGCCATAAAGCAAAACGCCTTTTGGGAGTTTGCCACCAAGACAAGTAAGGCGCTGTGACAAGGGAAAAGTGTTATCTTAAGATAGTACAGAACTAAACAGGCCAGAATGTGGTCTTGAAAAAAAGTATATATAATATAACTTGAAAAGTAGGAAAGAAAATAAATACATCATAGATTTCAAAGGTGATTAATATACAGCATTAGCAAAAGAGAGAGAAAATAACAGCATAAAAAATAAAAAGGAGAGCAGAACATATTATTGTGAAATAAAGATATAAACAAAAGAATTAAAAGAAAAGAGAACAGAAAAAAAATAAGGAAAAATAAATACATATAAAAAAAAGAATTAATTAACATACTACGTGAGAAGAAATAGAGAACAGAAGCAGCATTTGAAAGTTTGAAGGAAAAAAAAAGAGAAAAAGAAATGAGAGTCCGGCAGAATTTGTTTTGGGTTTTAAGTTTTTACCACTTTTCTGTCACAGCCGCCACTACACTCTCCTTACGTTTATTAGCAATAAGCTTTATTTCTGCTTACTTATTCAGTCCAACTAAGGTAAAATGACAAGGAGACATATAGAAAACCTAAGGATAAGTGTCTGTGCTATATATATTCAATTTGTTTAGAAATTATTATCCAGAGCAATAGAACTGATTACCCAACAACTTTTACTTATTTCTGTTTGGATTAAAACTTCATTTTTCTCGTCAACAAAGAATGAACACTATTTCATAACTTTGGATCAACATCTCCACGCCCAAAGAATAATAAAACTTCTCGTGGCATCAAATAAGTAATCAACGAGATTGGAATAGCTTAGGACACATGTAAATCAAGTAACTATTTCATGCAAGAGTGCGAGAAATACACGCAAGAGAGAGCATGGATTAATGCTGGAAAAGTCTACCTTAGGATCTTTTAGGTAATCAACAATTTCTTCAAGTTCAGCCTTCGCCTCATCTACACCTTTCACATCGCTAAATTTAGTACTTGTCTCTACACTGGGCTGCAGTTCTTCGTACATAAAGTATTATAGAAAGAAAAAAAAAGGTGAAAAACAAAACAGAGAATGTGCAAATCAAACTCAGATTGAATATTGAATTAAACTCAGCGATTTGTAAGTTACAATGAGACAGTAATAATACCTGTGTTAATTCCTTTATACACGATGTGAGCTCCTACACCACATATCAAGAGGAAGGCCCCTGCAACAAACCAAATTGTATGCCATAGTTGCTCTTTGAAATTTTCACCTTCTAATGCAGCAACCTTATCGACAGGAGCACTTGTAGTTCCAAGAATCCCATCTTTTGTTGGTTCTCCGACATTTATAAGAGCTGCAACACCACTTATACTACTCTCTTCCTTTCTCGCTGAATGAGAAATAGCTGAAAATTCATATGCCTCAGGTTATAACTTGAGATCGGTAAAATGTGCAAAAGAAATGAATGTTCAAAAAGCTGATTGAAAAGAAGAAGAATAACAAATTTTGACAAGTGCACAGTTGCAATGCCAAGTTTTGAATTCTGCAGACTCCAACTTAGATCTATATAAGATTATGGATTTCGCACATCCATCATTTAATTATCCCATCCTTGAAATGCAAGTTTTATGATTAAAAGTGTAAGATTTTAATCAAACTTCATAATCCCCAACAAAATATTACGATCAATGCTACCACATAAATGGCCTGTAGCCATTTGGCAATATGCAAATGAAATAATTTACCATATACCCAGAGACTTCCACTGGTTTTTGGGAAATGAGAGAAGATAGCAAAGTATTAATATTCAAATCATTATAAAAAAGACTATGTTAATTACATTTTGTAGAAATGTTGAACCTCAAATAATAACACTCAGCATGTAAGATTCTAAATGTAATGCAAATAGATCCGTGCCTTCAGTCTTTTTACTTGGGGCACAACCATGATTAGGCAGAGTAGCAATTACCTCAGCTTTCTAATCAAATCAAATTATAAACAATTCAAGCATGTGTCTAGTTTCCTGATCAGGGGGGAAAATCTTAATTCCTTGAACAGAATTAGAATGTCCGCAAAATATGGTCAAACAGAGCAAAGCACAATCACATGCAAACACAGTCAAGAGAAAACGAGCTATTCTAGCAAGATAATTACCTCTTAGTAGAGTGTTCAGAAATTCACTTTCAGAAAGCCTGCCAACTTTTACTAATGCTTTAACATATTCAGAAAATGCCACAGAATTCTTATGCAGAGATGGGTTGCTTTCATATGCTCTAATCACGGCTTCAGGATCAATTTCATCGTAAAGTTCTTTAAGAGAAGAGGCTTCCTCTGCTTCAGATGAATCGCGTAGTGGTCGTGCCAGATTTCCTAGATATCTGGACTGGGAGAATAAAAGCCTATTCCCTACATAAATTTGAGAGTAAGTGCCACAAGAAATATCTAAAATCAATAATAGTTTGCTAGGTACATGAAACACATGGTGAAAATAGGCATAATTAATTCAAAACAAAGTATATCTATAGAATTGAAATAATTCAGAAAGACAGTATTGACAAACAAGAGAAACAAAAACAAAGGCTTATATTTCAGAAACATAACATGCAGTAAATGCGGTAAGGGAACAAAAGTTTCGTACTTGTACAGCCTTCAAACTTTTCAAACTTATGACGAGATACATAGTTTCTACTCAATAATTCTTTGACCTTCACAAATTCAGATTGACGCCTTTCAACCTGCGAAAATAACTTATAAGATCATATGACAAATAAAAAGAATACAAGATACAACGCAGAGATAGAAATTGGCAAAATATAAAAAGAGAATTTGCAGTCCAATTATGATACCAGTACCGAAATGTCGAGTTAACATGCCTGCCTGATTAGTATACCAAGAATATTCAAAATTGACGCAAAAGATTAAACTCTGTTTAATATGATACCGAAACAATTGATACTATTTAATAGTCAATTCCACTATGGTCCTGTTTGGATTGACTTATTTGAGTTTATCTAGTGACATAAGTTTTGTAAGACTGTTTGGGAGAACTTATGAAAACAGCTTGTGATAATTTTCACCAGCTTTTTTCAGCTTATTTTCATAAGCTCTCCAATATAGCTTATAAAAACAACTTATAGCCAATGAAGCACGGACACTCCTCGGATTAGGCGTGTCCCGGTGTCGGACATGTGTCGTGTCCGACACCAACACTTGTAATTACACTGAAGTATGTGATTTTTTCAAATTATTAGCTGTGTCGGCGTGTCAGTGTCCGTGTCAGTGTTCGTGTCCGTATCCGTGCTTCATAGCTTATAGCATATACAAAAAACAGTTTGAGGTTCTTTTATCTTTTTCTATAAAAAATAGTTCATGCAAGCCTATGCATAAGTGTTTATCATGATAAGCACTTGTACTATATAAGCTTGAAATAAGCTATTTATCCAAATAGGCCATATATATGGTTTGTTTGGATTGACTTATATGAGTTTATCTACTGACATATGTTAGTTTTCCGAGACTATTTGAAAAAACATATGAAAACAGTTTATGACAATTTCCACAAAACTTTTTTCAACTTATTTTCATAATATACAAAAACAATTCAACTTCATTTTATCTTTTTCTATAAAAATAAGCCGTATGAGCTTATAAGCCGCAAATAAGTTGTTTATCAAAACAGAACAGACCCTATATGTATTGAAATTTGCTCATTACAACCAGAAACTGAAACAGTAGTGATGCATGGTCGTTGATGAAAGAAATTGTAATCTACAATAGACATACTAAGTCACTAAATATTATTCGAACAAAAGTTTTCCTTAGTGCATGATCGAATTCAAGAAAAAAGAAAAGAAAATGTAATGAAGTACAAACCTGCATTCGAGCTTGATGGATTGAAGAAGTGAGGTGGTGTGTAATGAAACGCCTCCAAGCAGCCATGAAAGAATGTGGTGACTGGCGTTGTTGAAATGAAAATGAATATGGAAGAAGATGAAATGAGAAATATTATGTATATAAAGGAAATAGCCAATCCTAACAGAAATGAATTTCAGTCTAACTGACTAACAAACTCACTGCGAAACAAACAAAGGACTCCCGTACATGTCTTTGGGATACCTCCTTCGCCACCTTCACACTGCCTTTTTACATGACCAAAGTTGTTGACTTATTTTTATTATTAGTATTAGAGAAGACTAAAAGGAAGTTTTGTCTGGCATTCAACATATTAAAAATTTTAAAATTAATTTTTTTAACATAAAATTTATAAATTATTCATTTTTTTTTTATTTTTAATAAATGTTCTTAAGGCAGTTGTTAGTAATATTCTTATTATTATAAAAATAAGGTGAGACTCTTCTTTTTGGGCTTTGACTCTATTTTGTAAAAAAAAAAAAATATTGGTGAGACTCTTTTTAAACTTTTATAATACTCGCTCTTTTATTAAATGATATTGTTTGGGTCCCTGTGAGCTTAGCTCAGTTGGTAAGGACAATGCATAATATATGCAAGGTCGGGGGTTCGAACTCCAGACACCTCAAAAAAAAGATATTGTTTGGATGAAATTTGTGTAGGTCTTATACTTTATAGAGGAATCCAATGTAAAGTGAAACCGTGAATGTTTTTTTGAACAAGTCCAAGTAGATTGAATGTTAATCGTATGTTTATCTAGTATCAATTATAAGTAACTAAGTTTATTGAATAAATGGTGTATCAGATCTATATTATATACCACATGCATCATTTATTCAATTAATCTAAAAAGTTAAAGGCCTAAATGCACTTTTCACCCCCTATGTTTCAGAAAGTTGCGATTTTGGCCCCCTATAAAAAAATGGATATTTTGACCCTCTAACTTTTGGCCCTCTTTTGATTAGCTGATTTTATGTCAATTTCTTAGTCTCTGATGGTGTAAAATGACATGGGGATAGAAGGATGCTGATAAGTGGAGTCCAAACTTGCATGGTGTCCAAACTGACATGATAAGTGGAGTCCAAACTGATAAGTAAATCCTTCTTTAGGGGGGCCAAATGTTACACCATGCAAGTTTGGACTCCACTTATCAGCATCATTCTATCCCCATGCCACTTTACACCATCAGAGACTGAGAAATTGTCATAATCTCCATCAAAATCAACTAATCAAAAGAGGGCCAAAAGTTTGGGGGTCAAAATATTCATTTTTTTTTATAGGGGGCTAAAATCGCAACTTTTTGAAACATAGGGGGTGAAAAGTGCATTTAAGCCAAAGTTAAAAGTTATTTATAATTGAGACGAGGGAGTAAGGAGAAAATCTTGTGTGGACCAGGACCAAGAATTTTGGTTTGGTCACACACACAAGAATTTGTCTTCTCTCTCTTCTCTTCTCTCTTCTCTCTTCTCCATTTTCTCTCTCTTCTCTCTTCTCTCTCTTCTCTATTCTCTCTTTGTGTGTGACCAAACCAAAATTTTTGGTCCTGGTCCACACAAGTGTTTCTCGGGAGTAAGAGATTAGACAACTTTTTTGTATGCAGTTTGATTTATAATCATGAGATTGTTAGACCATAAAAAACATGAATTCGTGTCATTAACTAAACCATGAAACAACTTTTTGTCTACTAAAATACCATTTTTCTTCAACATAGAAATATTATATACGTACCTCTCTGGTAAAGTTTTGTTTGTCTCGTTGTTTTCATGATGAACTTAAAAGAGCAATCTAGAACTCAAGTTACACTTTAGAAATTCAAAAAATTTATACACTTATTATTTAGGGTTAATTATGTTTTTGGTCCTTACAAAATTGCGACCTTGTAAGTTTAGTCCTTACTTAATTTTAATAGCATTTTTATGCAGTATTATTGTTTAACGTATGAGTTAATTTGAATTTGTATTGGAATTAGCTTGAAGTTGAATTGTGCTGCAGTTAAGAAATTAACTTACAGTTGTGAATACAAATTTTTTAATGTACGAACTTTAAATATAAAAAAATGATAGGATATTTTTTATCAAAATTTCATCATAATGTAATTTTTGGTCATAAATATTTTTATATAGACCGGGTCAATAGTCATGCGGTCCGACCAGTGACCCACTAATTCGACCAGTAGCCCAGTGACCTAGTGCCTTGACCGGGTCGGTCACCGGTCCGAGTTTTAAAACATTTGGATCTAATGGTTGGTTTGAGATTTTAGAGTTTCCTCATCTCAAGGTTTGATTCCCCTAATGTCAATTTTAATGGACAAATTTGCTCTGACTTTAAATGAGATTTTCACAAATGGACTATCAAATTAGTCGATTATGGGATCGGATAGAGTCTTTTTTTTTTTTTTTTAAATACATATAAGAAAAAACCGGTCAAAATGTACATAATAGATTAAATTCATTGATATTTTTTCCTTAAAAAAAAACCTCTTTCCCGTATAACCAAAGTTCTCTTGGGGGGTATTACAACACAACAGGAGGACAATAGAAACGAGATTCATTGACAGGGAAGCCGATTGAAGTTTGGCTGGTAATCATCCTTCTTTCTCTCTTCTAACAATTTCGTTCATTCTATTCTAAATTGCAATCATACTTCGATGCATTTCTTCGTTTTTATTCGCATCTCTGATTCCCAAATGCTGCTGCGTTTTCATAGAAGCTCAGGTTCCTAATTGCATTTAGTTGTGCTAATTTTATCTTTATTTTACTTAGTGTGATTGAAAATTGTATTCATTGTCTTCTCGAAGGTGTAGTCCAGTTATATGAGTTGGGACACTGAAAGAGTATTATGTAGGTGGTTCAGTATCCGATCCGATCCATGTAATGTTGTCAATTAGTCGTTATAGCGGCGATGTACTGCTATAGCGTGGTGGAATTTGAACATTTAGTACAAAGTGTTGTTAAATGGTGATTATTCAACCAGTTTAGATCTGTAGCATAGTGGAATATGAACAAATTGAAATCCCTATTTTGCAATTAACTACATTTTTGGGTAGTAATCATCAGAGTATCTTTTTCTTGCTTGCATCTATAAATGTGATGTAGCTGAAGCAGGGCCAAATGTTCTCTAAGTTGTCAATATTATTACACATGATGTTTTCAACTCAAGTTTTTCTTGCTTTGTCTCATCAAGTTTTGCACCAGAGTTTTAATGAAGTTCAATTGTTTAAACTAGGGTTTTCAGATTCTGGCAAAAGGCTTTTGGAATGGCAGCGATTTACAGTCTTTACATTATCAATAAGTCTGGTGGATTGATCTACTATAAGGTTACATTACTCGTTACTGTCAGCTTGTAATTCTTTTTATTTTGTTTTCTAAAAGATATATTCTACTCTAAATTGGTATCTTCGCTTCATGAGCATGTTGGGTTGTTAATTGGAGTGAGTTTCGGCTGATCAGTTTTATTAAAGATGACCATGATTCAATCTAAAAAAATTTACGTGCCTTTGTATTTTATCCCGTTGTTTTTTAGTATATAAGTTTTGTTAAGTTAGGTGCCTTTTTTTGAGATTTCAGTATATGTAAGAAATTTTTTGAATCATAGTATGATAATTAGGATATGACTTCAGTTGGCAAGGTGGAAATAATAATGATTCAATCTTCCTAAATTTTGTATTGAACATTATAACAGTAATTTTAGATTTTTAGTTATATGCGCAGATTTGCAGCAATTTTTTGAGTTGTATTTGCGAAGCTTAGGGAAGATTTGAAAAAATTCTACTAAGGATCATTAAATGAAACCTTGAAATCTTGATTAATATTAGCAGTTTAAGAAACCACAATGGCATCATTTAATCCATATCTGTTAGAACCAGTATCATCTAATACAAAAAATAGTTTGCTGCTGTTGCACTATTGAGTTAGAGCAATGTGTTTTGGTAAATGAAAACTATGATTTAGAATTTGTTAAACTTTTTGATATTCAGGATTATGGGTCGGCTGGACGAATGGATACAAATGATACCTTACGAGTGGCTAGCTTATGGCATTCAATGCATGCCATCTCTCAGCAGTTATCACCTGTTTCAGGTTGTTCAGGAATTGAACTACTCCAAGCTGACACATTTGATCTTCATTGCTTCCAATCGCTAACAGGTATTACTTTAAATTAAATAACCCATCGTTAAGTTAGGCTTTCAGACTCACATGGTGAATAAAATGAAGAATTAACGCCAAACATCATGTGCATACTGATGATTGATATATCATATGTCTAATACCATCATTTGATTTTCATCCACACTGGTAGATATGAAGCCCTGCGAGTACTTGGTCTGGCCAGGTTTTAATGAAAGATGGTTTAGAATATAATTTTTTTTGAAAGATGGGACATAAAACTTAAGAATGAAAAGTTTTATTTGATTATGTACTAGGAAGGAGGCTTGAGATTGTTGGAAATTCTACCTTTATTGTGGTCCGCCCCTAGTCGCGTAATTGTGGCATTTGGGTTGCCTTCATTTGCAGCCTCCAACACCTTCATTGTTGGCTTTGAGGGGGTGGATTTAGTCCCACATCAGATAGATAAGACTCTTGATAAGAGTTTATAAAGACGGGGCACTCCTCATCTTACAAGCCGGTTTTGCAAGGATGAGTTAGGCCCAATAGAAAATCTAAGAGAAATAAATAATTTTCTATTGACTGTTATTTATTGGATATTAAGCACCCACTGCTCAGTATAAATTTTTTGAATTCCTTTTTGAGGCAAAGGAAAATAATTTTTTTTACATAATATATGACTTTCCTAATGTATGTAAAGGTTGCAGGCATATGCTTCTTTTGATTTAATTGATGATGAACTTGATAGTTTAGATATTTCTGGATGCTGTCATCTACTCATCTTAGTTGCCACTTTGCATTCATTGTGTGGATGTATTTGGTTTAATATCTGTGGAAAATTGAAGCGCTGTTTAATAATTTCCTACCCATACCCTTGTTTAAATTTTAGGTTTTGATATAACATCAGGTCATTAATTCTTCTCTGCAACAGGGACAAAGTTCTTTGCAGTGTGTGAGCCTGGCACTCAACAAATAGAAAGTTTATTGAAATACGTATATGAATTGTATACGGATTACGTTTTGAAGAACCCTTTCTATGAGATAGAGATGCCTATTCGATGTGAGCTCTTTGATATCAATCTAACTCAGTCAGTACAAAAGGATCGTGTTGCATTGTTGGGTCAATAAGTTGCTGACCAAGGCCAAGTTTTGTTAATCACTGTCTTGTAAGAGGTGCTGCTACTATGTTTTATTGTACCTGGTCTATGTATTTGCTCACAGAAAAACAATTTAAGATTCAAATATATGAGAGTCTTCATTTTCTACCATGTTTTTCCAATTCAAATGAGATATGTCTCTATATCTAGTTCGTTACTTACTTGGCCATATTTTTCTAACCCATATGCAATTTGTTGTAGATATGATGGTAATGATACATATTAGGAGAATAGTAGTTTGTTAGTCAGTTAGTTAATTACAAGTTTGTAATAGGTGGTTAGATTGTTGTTCTCTATAGTGAATTAAGTTGGTAAATGTTGTAGATATGATGGTAATGATACATATTAGGAGAATAGTAGTTTGTTAGTCAGTTAGTTAATTACAAATTTGTAATAGGTGGTTAGATTGTTGTTCTCTATAGTGAATTAAGTTGGTAAAAGTAGTTTGGCAGTCAATTAGTTAGTAATTGAACCCAAAGATTATTAGGAGTGTGAATTAAGTTCCAAACATCCGTACCAAGAAGAGAAATATTGGTGGCTCTAGCAGAATGAATACAAAGACCACCCTGATTTCTACGAGTAATTATTTACCGATTCTCCCAATGGCTAGACTTGCTACCCGAAATAAACTGTCTCACACTTCTGTCAATCTGATCACAGACACATGTTGGCAGCCATAATTTCTGCATAGGATATACTGGCATAGAGGTGATGATAGACTTAGCAAGGGCGACTCTGTCAGCTGTATTAAGAAGTTCACTCTTCCAACCTGCAAGTCAGCCATTAACTGTATCGAGAATGTAGGCAAGATCATGTTTCTTAACCTGGTTAGACAGAAAAGGAAAGCCTAAATACTTGTCTAGTTTGTAAGTATGATGGAATTCAACAATAGAAGCATATTTAGCAACCTTAACATTAGTTAAATTTGAGGAGGGAAGAAACCTGGATTTATGCAGAAGTGTTGGAGAATCTAGACAAAAGTGTTGGAGAATCTCCTTGACACGCTTGGCTTGCAAAGCTTTAGCCTTAGTAAAGAAGGCAATCATTTGCAAAAATAACTGAGACTTTTATTCAAAATAAAAGCTTACAAAAATTAAAATCATAAACTATTGAAAAACTAACAAAATGAATGCAATTTTATTATTTCAAAATGATAAATCTGGTAGTCTATGAAGTCTATTCTGAGATGGTTCGAATTGGTCTCTGGGCTTAGAGTTAACTTATCTAAGAGTAGTCTTATTACGGTGAACGTGGATGACTCATCCCTCACTATGTCATTTACTTTTCTGAACCGAAAGATAGGTGACCTGCCTTTCAAGTACTCAGGAGACCTAGTTGGTGTTAATTCACAGAAGGGATCTACTTGGAAGCCAATGCTAGATGTTCTCCTATCAAAGCTGGATTCATGGCATAATCGGTATGTTAGTCACTTAGTCTTGGGGGGAGAATAGTCTTAACTTAATTCTGTCACTAATTATCTACATATCTTCTTTTGTCAAAAAAAAAAAAAAAATTATCTACATATCTTCTGCCTTTGTTTGTTCAAATTGTTGGATGAGGTTCTCAAAATGATATTTCATATCCAAAGGGGGTTCTTCTTGGGATCGAAGGGGGGGGAAAATGTTGTGTGGGTTTAAGTGGTATGTGGTGTGTAAGTAAAAAAGAGATTGGGATCTTGGTGTGAGAGATCTCAAGGTATTTAACCTTAGGCCTATTAGCTAAGTAAGGTGGCGAGTTTTGGTAGATACGTCTTCCTTATGAAAGGACGTGTTGATGGTCAATCATGGTTTAGGGATTGCAGGTGAGAGTTATCACTGTTTAGGCATTTCTATATCTCCTCTGTTTGATGGGAATTTTTTTTGGGTTGGGATTGGCTCTATGTGGGGAGGCGGGTTGGTTATCTGGGCATATATCCAAGAAGGTTTGAAATGGTGACTATTTCTTTTCGGCAAGATGTGTGATCGGGTGGCAGCCCACTAAAAGTTGCTCTCCGAAGATTAAATATTTGTGCTTTATGAGCAGGGGGATTGTTTGGTGGTGCCTCTCTGTTTGCGAATATGCGCTAGTTGACAGTTTCCTCCTTTTGTTGTCTTCGACCCATATATCTTGAGTAGAGGATGTCTGGTGTCGTTGTTGTAAGGTTGAGAATGTTTTTAAGTTAAATATATGTTCGTCATCCTGTTTGATAAACTCCCTGGTTTGAGGGTCACACCCTTTTATGGGATAGTTTTGCTCCCTCAAAGGTGATTGCCTTTTGCTAAAAACTATTATCGAAGAGATTACCTACTCGTTTTAATTTGGTATGAAGAAAGGCAATCTTTGCCTGTCATTGTGCGGGGTCACCAAGAATCAGAAATCCATTTGTTTGCCTAGTGCAATTTATCTTCCTTTTTCTTGTCTAAGAAACAATCTACTATCTAGATCGTTTAGTGTGCATATGCAGAAAGAAGTTTTGGGTGTCCTTTATTAGGGGTATTGTTTAATTTTTTTGGATACTTATAATCTGGTTGTAGCTCTTATACTTGAGTTATGGTATCTCTTTTTTTTTTTTTTTTTTTTTGACGGTATGAGTTATAGCGATATATATATTTTGTTATCTTAGAAGTAAATATCCCCTGTTTAAATTATCTTAAAAGTAACTTGCTGGATTTTTGTAACAGAATGAATACAAATTTCGATAATTCTCAGCTTAAAGTGGTATGGGAATACAATTTACTAACTTTTTGGTTACTGAAATACAAGTTTTTTATTTTTTGACAGTTACTAAAATACATGTTACTAACTACTAATATATATTTATTGTACTAGCTTATGAAAAAGCGGATTCGGATTGGCTGACTTTGTCGGCGAAAGGCACGGTACCTTTGGTTCAGCCTAGTCCGTTGGATAAATCCTATGTCTCAGATCAAGCACTCACACACACGAGAACTGAACCATCTTGCCATTCAACTTCTGCACGCCATCGAATCTCAGCACACCGTCGAAGATCTACACGTTGTCGACCCGCCACTGTGAACCTACAGCTTGTTGCTTTTTCAAGGGTTGAAACGTGAAAAACTGAAAATTGACTATTGGTAGTCTAGCACCTAGACACAGGAGAAGAAATAAAAAAGAGCAATGTGGTTGTCAATGAAAGTGCACCCAAGTCCATGAGAGTGATTTTTGGGTTTGATGATTTCATTATATCCTTATTTTCTGGTGCTGTTTCAGCCTGGTCAATATAGTTATTGGTGCTGGAACTATTGCCTTGACTGCAACCTTGAAACAATTACGGTTGGTTCTTGGTCTTGCTGCTTTTGTTTTCATTTCATGGTCTTACAGACCTCTATGGCAAGGTTACAGTGTCAAAACATTTGAACGGTGAGTCTGCAGCGTTGGTAGGGTGACACAGGCAGTGCTCGATGACCGGCGCAACACCAACGGAGAGGTGGAAAAAGGTTGTCGCCATGCATGCCTTTTATTTTTGCGATCACTGATACAACAAGTGGCTTGATCCGAGACATAGGATTTATCCATTATCCAACATACTAGACTGACCCAAAGACACCATGCCTTTCGTGCGCGGTCAAAGTTAGACAATCCGAATCCAAAAATAGTTATTTTACCCTCTTTGTTTAGCATATGTAATAATTTATTTCAAGGTTTATGTATTATATTTCTAAGACAACAAATTATATGACCCCATTCCATTATGATCCACACGCATTCTGGTTGTCAAATACATGAGTAGCAATCGAGTGTGATATCATGCAACAACTAATTTCCACATTATCTAATTAACAAAAAGATTAGTTAATAAGCAATGATTAATTTTTCACACGCGTGGTAAAACCATAGGGCCACAGTGCCAAATTCATCTTTTCAACATACACAGTCTGGATGCATTAAATTATTATTATGATTCCCCAGCACTTTACTTATATCCAAAAATCAAACACATAGTTAATAAGCATGCTCTTGGAATCTTGTCTACGTGCCAAATTGGAGAAGACATAAAAGATATTATGCTCCTTTACATTACGTGTTGAAAAAGTTGAGCATATGTGACGCAAATGCTGCTCCTGTTTTGATTGCACAGATAGATATAGATACTCTTTTAGAAAAGATATTTTGATATCAAATATCGTATTCTTTGTTTTTTATGTGTCTGCGTATTTCAAATGTGTATAAATTATAGAAGATGGACATGAGATAGATATAAACATATATGGTGTCTTATTTTGATGTTTAAATAACATAACTCTAAATTTATATATCATTTTATTAATTAAGACATTCTCAAATACAATATTGAGCACAATTTTAAAATAACCAGCACCGGATTTGGATTCAAATCATTCACACAATCTTGCAAGGGTCGCTCAAGATTGTCGGATTAACAGTTCGAACATATGTTTCACCTTTGTATTTTACCTTTTTGCCAAAACGAGAATGTGAACAATTTCATATTGATTAGCGCAATTCTTCAGATGCTTATCATGATCCTCGAATTAAGATTTCACAACTCATGTTCTGACTTTGTACAATTTACTCATTAACCAAAATAAAAATGTCAGCCGTGTGATTTTGATTCAACGGGTCTAGATCGTCAAATGCATCAAAATCCCACCTAATGATACCTAGGTTCTTAACAAAAAAATATGAAGAAAAAGAAGATAGAGATAAGATAAGATAAACTCCTAAAGTAGAGATTACCCAAATATGCTTTTATTTAAGAAGTTGGTATGTCTATAAAGTAAACGAACAATGATGGTTGTATACGCATGTGCAAGGGTCTAGACTAAAAGATTTTCGGTTAGGAATCCCAACAAAAACCAGTGCATGTGCAGTTTGATTTGTCACTTGTTCTGTTCCTTTAAGGAAAAAAGCCCCACCAATGTATGTCCATGTTAGTCATTAAACAATGCTTATAAATAGAGACACTTCAATTGCATTCAACATCACATCAGAGCAAACAAAACTGCACATTCAATGGCATCTTCTACTTTGATAGCTATTATGTTCTTTCTCGTCATTGAAATACATTTCCATGGTGTCATTGCTAACTATGGCGGTTGGCAGAGTGGTCATGCCACTTTCTATGGTGGTGGTGATGCTGCTGCCACAATGGGTGAGTTTAGCTTCTATCTTAGTTAACAAAAAGTAAAGATTTTAATCACATGGTGTAGTAGTAATAGCAATAGTGTCACCATAGTTTAAAATTGGGGTCCCCAAGTGCGATTGTGTATGTCTTGATTCTTAAAACAGTTTTAGAGGTTTCTGCTATCGGAAACCATAATTCTAGCCGCATTTTACTGTAATATAAATGTTTGCATCGTAACCACAGTAACAAATTAAAACCATGTGTGTCATGATCCGTGATATTTTGAAGAATTTATGTTAACTGCGATTTAGACAATCAGTTGTTGTCTCAAATACAAAAAAAAACCTTAATATTGTGGTCTAGATTGATGTTATGGACCTTTTTTCAATGTTAGTTTGTTTATTAGAGAATAGGGTTATTGAGTAAGCATCGGGGGTGATGAAATTGAGGGTGATGCAGTAGACGAAATTGAAGATTTTCCTATCACGCTGTCGGATAATGACACCAATTTTCTAGTTAAAGGTCATTCTGGATTCACACCGATTAGATCAAAAAGTCAAAAGTATCCCTTGAGATTAAATAGAAAACATAACTTAGATGCGCCGACTTTTTACTCGGGTTTTGGTTCTTGTCCTCCCATAATTTTAATTTTTTTTAATTTATTTTTGCTTTAAAAAAAAAGAAAGTAGATGATTGTGTTTAATTATAGTAGTTTTGTTTGATGCATGTAGGAGGTGCATGTGGTTATGGAAATTTGTACAATCAAGGATATGGAACAAACACTGCAGCACTAAGCACAGCTTTGTTCAACAATGGTTTGAGCTGCGGGGCTTGTTATGAAATGAGGTGTGTTGGTGATCCAAGATGGTGCAAGCATAGCACCATTGTTGTTACTGCCACGAACTTTTGTCCACCAAATTCTGCTTTGCCAAACAACAATGGTGGTTGGTGTAATCCTCCTCTACAACACTTTGATATGGCACAACCAGCTTTCCTTCAAATTGCTCAATATAAAGCTGGAATTGTTCCTGTATCATTTAGAAGGTATGTAAAAGCCATCAATTTGGTATGTTTCCAAGCTTTAAAAGGTTATAAAAAGTTTAAATAACGACAGAAATTAGAGACGGAAAATAAAACTGATCACCAAATTTGACGTCTCTAAGACTTAGAGACAGACCTCTAAAAAAAGACTTAGAGACAGATTTTAGCTTTTAACGTCTCTAAATTTCCTTCTCTATTTCAACTTTTTCTGTAGTTTATACGCTTATAAATGATCAATCCTATCATATTTTAGTTCTGCATAACATGACTTGGAGACGGATCAGTCATGTTATGCAGAACTAATCTCTTTCCTTTTAATAAATAATAAAATGTCTCATCCTTTATGATAGCTTTCTATAAACTCTTAAACTGGAGTATTGATAGTAAGGTAGTATATGGTAGACTGCAGATTGAAAATATATAATATATTTTTTTACGATTACGAGTGAAACTCGGTATTCCAAGGTCTATAATCACACACGTTGTACATCAACTACTTGCGCTAGACCTTGGTGGTGAAAGAATTATACGTTATTATGCATTTGATTAGTTGTTATATCCTTGTGTCCAATGCTAATTAAATCATCAAATTATAATCTTAGCATAGCAGAAACATTTAACTATTACTATAACTTTTTTGCAAACTTACTGAGTTTTATTTTTCTTTTTTGGTGATGATTGAAGAGTGTCATGTATAAAAAAGGGAGGAATAAGGTTCACAATCAATGGACACTCTTACTTCAACTTGATTTTGATCACCAACGTCGCGGGTGCAGGAGATGCCCATGCAGTGTCAATCAAAGGGTCAAAAACTAGCTGGCAACCCATGTCAAGAAATTGGGGTCAAAATTGGCAGAGCAATTCCTACCTTAATGGTCAAAGCCTCTCTTTTAAAGTTACCACTGGTGACGGTAGAACTGTGACAAGCTACAACGTCGCACCAGCTAATTGGCAATTTGGTCAGACCTTTCAAGGGGGTCAGTTTTAGACTTTTGTAAAATGCGGGGTAGGTTAGTGATGAAGTTCGTAGTTTGTAGGTATTTAAAAAAATCGTTTTGCGGCTTTGGAATGGATTGTGGAGTTGAGTTTCGATCATGTAATTCTTTTCACGGACTCAAGTTGGTTGTAGACCAGGTTAATAGACATCCGCGATAACACAAAAGTAGGCACTATTTTTGTTATATGTAGGATCCTAATTGGTTTTTGTAACAACTCTTATGTGGAGTTTTCTAGGAGAGTGGTTATTATGATCGCTCATTGTCTAGCATAGGTGGTCATTCATCATATGTCATTTCTCATCTTTATTATGACCTTTCAACATGTATTAATCATTTGATTTTCAATTATATGAATTAGTTTTTCGTCTTGTAAAACAAACATATTTAAAAATCGTCTAAAATTCTAATGACAATCGAAGTTATCCGCTAGAAGTAGAAACTCCCATCATCCTCATGGTTGAGATAGTGACATGGTCTATCCTGTGACAGTTAGACAAAACAAAACAAATAGCATATATTAGTGTCTCAAAATCTGATATTTATTTCTTTTTGTTTTAATCAAGCAGCGACAACACATATTATATCAACATCTTAGTTGTGTAATCAAAGAGACCTGAGAATACAATGTACCACAGATTCTAGCAATTCCTACAAAACTATGAGCAGCTCTATTGTTACATCTCTTAACATAAATTAAACTAACATTAGACATACTGAACAACAATTCAAGACAGTCAGACACCACAATATCCTTGTATTCCAGCTTAGTTTTCCCAAGCACGCAGTTCACAAGCATTTTGGGTAGACATCCACTGGAGACACCAAGGCAGTCCCATAATCTCCGGCAAAACTGGAGCCCTCTTTGCTGCAGCTGCAGAAAGCATCCATTCATGGTTCCACGCTTTCAACCCAGCAAAAGAAATGATCCTCAAAACAGCCTGCATCAATATTGATTTTAAGGATACCAAATGGCGAAGCACACCCATTTGTAGTATTCACTCGAACGTGATCAAATATACTCTTGCTGCAGGCTCGGATTTTGCAAACTTGATTGAAGTGCTCAGCAAAAGTAGACACTTCTTGATTTTAAAGCATGGATCCGACCTTTGTTAAAAGACTGATAAAAAAAAATTAACAGTTGATTGACAGTGTTGTCTCCAATTAATGTAGTATTTCTCAATTGTCCAATAGGTAAGAAACTAATTACTGCAAAGTAAAATAAGTAATAAAAGACTGATAAAAAAAAAAAATTAAAATCTGAGTCTTATGCAGAGCCAGAAAGAATTAGTGAATTACAAATATACACAAACGAACTGTAACCAAGAAATTGAGCAGGTAATATACTTCCCTCCAGAGGCACATTTTCCCCCCAGCAAGACTACCTCCTACCATACAAGTCCACGTCTACGAGGCATTTTCTTGGAACTCGAGTCTCCTATGTCCTTGGGATCGTATCAATTATAATCAAATGAAATGACAGAGCATGCATCCTTAAAAACTCATGGAGTACAGCAATCAAAGTAAATCGAAAAATAAAAGGACACTCAAATAACATAACAATAGAGGTGGAGAGTAAATACGCAAAGAGCTCATAGTGGATGTATAAGGCACTGAAACGGACACAATATTGACACGGGAATGTTGACAGCGGTAGTAATTTGAGACCAATTGAGTAAGGATGAGAAATGATTTGGATGGGATGCAATTGCGTGTAGAAAGAAATCAGGAGTCTGAATATTATGAAGTGGACAAAGAAGAGATCAAATTAAAGCCATACAAAATATATCATACAAAAACAATAACTTAAAAATTAAGCGAAATAAACAGTTCAATTTAAAGCTAGGATACATGATCATCAGTTTCACTTCCAGGTATGCACCTTCTCCAAGAGAAGCATCCTGTCAAAACGAAAATGATCAAAGAGACGTCTTGATATTTTTAAAGTTCTCCCATAATGAAAACATAACTCTAGCAAAAAAAATAACAACATATCAAGATCAGAGAGATTTGAGAATATAAGAAATAATATACAGAAAATAGTTTGCAAAAAATAGTCATTGTAAAACAATATATGTAGCTTCACCCTTTGATCAAACAAAACAATTAAAAGTATCACATCCTCCTTCAAACCTGCAAGCAGCAAGCAAAACATTCAAAAGAAGAAAAAGGCCAGAAAAAATCATGACACAAGACTCCAAATATAATAAAGCCTCCAATATATTTCTCAATTGTTGAATAGGTATGAAATTACTCACAAATAACAAAGGTAAAAAAGGAATTTTATAAACAAATTTAAAATTCAAGTCTTTTACAGAACCAGAAAGAACAACCAATATTTCTCAAATAATGTGCCAGCTACATGCCCTACGGTGCAAGTCCAGGTCCACGAGGCATTTTCTTGGAACTCGGGTCTCCAACGTCCTTGGGATCGTAACAGTGGGGGGCTATCTCCAGCAACCACTCTGGCTTTATCTCTGTGACCTGTCTCATATATTCCTTGGTTGTGAGTACTAGTTCATGGTACAAAACCAATCTGGGAATAACCTCTGCCATCCCCGAACTAGGATGTATGTGAACAGTTTGTAGATGTTTGAACCTTCGATAAGTACCATCCTTTTGCAGCTTTGCAGAGTTTGGGAAAAATCCAGATAATATGGATTTCCTGATGGCATCTAAATCATTGGGATTGGAAGTTAGTTCGATCTCAACCCTTTCCAATAGACCTGCCAGTTGATCGCGGATATCCCTGGCACGTTTCATACTTCTTACCTGTACATAATTCTCATAACACCATTGCGTTGAATAATTGGCCTCTTTCCATGAATTGTAGACCTTTAGATGAGCAAGGTGATCACCGACATCTCCAGTGTGAAAATTCATTCTTGCATTGTCTGCATGTACTTGTTTATCTCTCGGACGGTAGAATATTGAGTTTCCAACAGAAAGCATAGCAGCAATGGAGATTATCTCGTCAGAACACTTGTATTTTTCTGAAGCAACTATCATCTTTGACAACATAGGATCAAGTGGAAACTCTGCCATCCGTTTACCTACCTTAGTTAACTTGCCATTCCGATTTAAAGCACCCAGATTATATAAAAGCTCCATGGCATCCTTTATGGCCTCAGCTGGTGGCGGATCCATAAATTCGAAACGCAACAACTTGTCATACTCAATACCAAGACTATTTAAAGTTAAGACTACATTTGCAAGGTTAGTCCTTTGTATTTCCGGTGTAGTGTTATCATCCAAATCATTTTGAAAACTGTATGCAGTATACAGTCGGAAGCACTTACCGGGACCTGTTCTTCCAGACCGACCAGCTCTTTGCATTGCTGAAGCTTTTGAGATGGGAGTTACCAGTAAAGACTCCATTCCAGTCCTTGGATTATAACATTTCATCTTAAAGAACCCTGGATCAATCACATACTTGATCCCATCGATTGTCAATGACGTTTCTGCAATATTGGTGGCAAGAACTACCTTTCTAGCCCCTTTAGGTGTGGGTTCAAATATTCTAGCCTGTAGTTCTGTTGGCAGGTTGGCATATATAGGGCATATAATTAACTCGTCTAATTTAGTCCCCAAACCTTTCATCTTATACTTCAGGTTTTCTTCTACGCTTTCGATTTCTTCTTGACCAGCAAGGAATACCAATATATCTCCGGGAGGTTGAGTCGCATGGATTTGAAGCGTCGTGTCAATAGCAGCATCCATGTAGTTAGATACTGCTGTATTGGAGTAGTGTATTTCAACAGGATACCGTCTCCCAGGAATTTTGAATATCGGAGCAAGATCAAAGTAGTTGCTGAACTTCTCTGCATCAAGAGTGGCGCTTGATATCAGCAACTTAAGATCAGGTCGAGCACGAGCAACATCCTTAACTAATCCAAACAAAATATCAGTTGAAAGTGTTCTTTCATGAGCCTCATCCACCATCACAACACTATAACTGTCCAGCTCAGGCTGAGTAAGGAATTCCCTCAACAGCATTCCATCCGTCATATATTTAACAATAGTTTTCTCTGACGTGCAATCCTCAAAGCGGATGGAGTAGCCAACCTCATGTCCTAGTTTAACACCCATTTCTTGAGAAACTCGAGCAGCAACACTCATAGCAGCAACACGTCGTGGCTGAGTACATGCAATCATTCTTCCATCCTTCGTGTAACCAGCTTCGTGAAGATATTGGGGAATCTGTGTAGTTTTTCCAGAACCAGTTTCACCAACAATGACAAGTACTTGGTGATCGTGAACAGCTTGGAGAAATTCATCCCGAAAAGGATAGATAGGTAGCTTTTTCCTCTCCTCGTTAAGTCTCTCATAAACCAACCTCTTTGCTCGAGATTTTTCAGATGCAATCTCTTCTTTACAATCAAACTTATCTCCATCCATCACTGATGCTTTGATAACATCAACCTGGTCCTCAAACACAAACTGATAATCATCAGAAACACTTGTTTTATTTTTCGAACCAAATTTCATCGTCGCCTTTCTAATTTGATGTTCCTCCCAAGCCTCTTCTTTCTCAGCAGTACTGTAACGCTGCGTAGCAACAGAAAACCTCTTTTCCTGATTAACGCCGCCACTTTGTTGATGATCATCATAAGATTCTGGCATCACGTACTCCTTATAATCCTCAACGCTCTCTAAGCCTCTCTTCTTCGAAACCACATCGTATATATCTTTCTTGTGCATGAGATCACGGTATTCAGCTTTTGAAACCCTAACTCCTTCAAATAGATATTGCTCATCTTCAATTTCATGTTTAAGTTGTTGTAGTTTCTGTTCCTCCCTTCTTTTCAAATACTCTTGCCTTGAAAACTTTCTTAGTGTTTGAATATCTTCTTCGGCTTTAGATCTCTTGAATTCCCTCTCAACTTCAACTTCTCTTTTACTTCTTTTTCTCGAATCCATATGTTCCACAAGGGTTGTGGTATCGATGAATACCCTAACTTTTTCTCGATGCCAATATTCAAGCGATTGGTTTTTTTGAAGGAAGCGAGCGATTATTATTATATTAAAGTTGGGATGGGATGGGTATATATAATGTGAATGTGAGTGCGTAGCATATTACTTGAGATATGTCGGCTTAAAAACCCTAACGAATTCCCTAAACTTTCTCATAACTAATTCCCCAAATCTCTCTAATTAAAAACTGACAAAATATGTTTTGTTATTTAATTTAATTAAACCGTTGATTTTTACAAAGGCGTTAATCAATTTTTTTTTAAAGGAACCAAATCAATCAATCAATAAAGTATATTTACTTTTAAGTATTTATTTATTTTCTTAACATAATATATTTTTCAATAATTTTAGTTATTTAACCTTAATTTAAAAAAATTATATTTTTTTTTTTTTTGTATGCATGTGGCTTCTCCATGTGGCGTTCATTGTTTGCAAGTTTTTTTTATTGCGCTAATGTATATAAATCATGAATAAGTGTTTATGAAATTTTGAATAAAATTATCTTGATTTTGATAAAAAATTATAGGTATAGTTAATAGATATTTTGTAGGATACTATTTCAGATGTGTGGCAGTGGCATCTGGACCTGACAGGGGTTATTCTGTTCGTGGGGTGTATGAAATGCTGACATCTAATGAGCATGTCCATGTTCCTCCTAAGTTGGATTTAATTTGGCATAAGCAGGTTTTCTTGAAGGTCTCTGTTTTTGCTTGGCGAATGCTTCATGATAGATTACCAACAAAAACAAATCTGCCAAATTGCAGTGTCATCTCTCCAGAAGCTCGATTTTGTGTGGCTAGATGTGGCCACCCTAAAGACGCACAACACATGTTTCTCTTGTGTCCTCACTTCGGTTCCCTTTGGCCGCTGGTGCGAGCGTGGATCGGGTTTGATGGTGTCGACACTCAGGTTATCCAGGATCACCTTAACCAGTTTATTTATTATACAAGTGGCCTGAAAGCGCGGCGTAATTTTCTACATCTCATATGGCTTTTGTGCTCCTGGATCCTGTGGATGAAAGAAATAATCGTTTGTTTAAAAATCACGAATGCAATAGTTATCAGCTACTTGAAAAAGTAAAATATTATTCTTTGTGGTGGCTGAAAGCTAAGCAGGTTACTTTTGTTTTTGGTACCCAAATGTGGAGGCCGGTCAAATCCCCTAATTTGTTTGGGTATCGGCTAACACTGTTTTGTTGTTTCTCATTGCTTGTGTTTTTCGTAGTCTCTTTGACACGCCTTGTGTTGAAGGGATTGTTGTGGTTTTTTTAATATAATTCATTTTGACTTGTTAAAAAAAAGTTAATAGATATTTGCAATTTCATATTGAAACACTATACTTATTTTTTTCAATTATGCCAAAAATATAACTAATATATTTCTCAAAAAAAAATATAACTAATATAATATCTTTCAAAAAAAATAACAAAAACAATATAAATTCCTTAAAAAAACAAAAATATTGTAAATTTTTATCTTTGACTTTTTGAATGACTTCAACAAAATTTTATTCTTATGATCAAATTTGCTTATGTGTATAATTGGAAGGAGAAAAAATCAACCCAAAATGATCTAGTTTCTTTATGATCAAATTTGCTTATGTGTATAATTGGAAGGAGAAAAAATCAACCCAAAATGATCTAGTTTCTTTATATAGAGTATAGATTAAACATTTTTTAGGGGAGAATTTAAATCACCTACATATCTCAAGATATTATTTTGGGATCCAAATTTTTAAATAGGTTTTAATTAGTTTTTTTTTTACAAAATTAGTTTTTTTTTTATTATCTATACTATATATAAAGATCTATACTATATATAAAGAAAACTACCCCTTTCAGCACTTTTGGGTTGGACTTTTCTTTCCAAAAATACCTTTAATTTTAAAATACAAATAACACATGTAACAAATAAATAAAAAATAAATTTAATTTAAGGAGAAAACTTACACACGGTTCCTTATGAACTGTTTTTATTGTTAGCTAATTATAAAATAACACATGAATTACTAATCCATGTCACTAATCGTCCCCGTTAACCCTCTCTTACCTCCGTTAACCACAAATCAAACTCACAAAAAACTAGCACAAAACAAAAAATCATGTTGCCTTTTTATCAACCGCTTTATGTTGTGTTACTCCCCTCAATACAACCGACAAAGATTACCAAGTATTTTCATATCCCTTCCACAAAACACAATATTTCCATATGATTTTATTATTTTATTAATATAAGTTACTCTTCCTTATAAATTGTAACAAACGTGAACAAAAAATAATGGTATAGATATGACTATAAATCCTCTAAAAAAATATTAGTAACAAACGTGAGCAAAAAATAATGTTAAAGACTGGACTTTAAATCCTTTAAAAAAAGATTAGTAACAAATGTGAGTAAAAAATATTGTTAAAGATTGGACTTTAAATCCTCTAAAAAAAAGATTAGTAACAAACGTGAGCAAAAAATAATTTTAAAGATTAGACTTTAAATCCTCTAAAAAAAGATTAGTAACAAACGTGAGCAAAAAATAATGTTAAAGATTGAACTTTAAATACTATAAAAAAAGATTAGTAACAAACATGAGAAAAAAATAATGTTAAATATTGGACTTTAAATTAAATCCTTTGGAAAAAAGATTAGTAACAAATGTGAGCAAAATATAATGTTAAAGATTGGACTTTAAATCCTCTAAAAAAAAAAAATTAGTAACAAACGTGAGGAAAAAATATTGTTAAAGATTGGACTTTAAATCCTCTAAAAAAAAATATTAGGACTCAAAATATTTTAGAAAAAGATTTGTTAGCACTATATTAAATATTAGTAAGTAGGGTTCTCACAGTTCATACTTCGTTCACGCATTGTCTAGTTTTTCTCAACCTCTCTTAGCCCTCTATGTCAGAATTAACAATATTTAGTAGAAAATAGTTTCCCGTTAGACTAAGTTTTGCTATTAGCATAAATAAGTCACAAGGGCAGACCATTCCCAATGTCGGAGTCTATCTTCCACGACTTGTTTTCAGCCATGATCAATTATATGTAGCTTTATCAAGAGGAGTTTCTCAAAATTCAACAAAAGTTCTCATTAAATAAGGGAAAATAGAAGGAAAAGCTGGAGACTTTACGAAAAATATTGTTTTTAAAGATAACATGTCATTTATACATAACATGTCATTTATACATTTATGTTATGATCTTATTAATTTCTATTAGAATAAACAATAAAAGATAATTATTTAATCTTTATATGCAGGCAAACTAAAATATGTTGAGTTCATAAATAATTTTGTTATATGTCTTGACAATATTTTATTTATAAATCAATATATCAATAATTTCCATTAATATTTAAAAATTTAAATCAAAAATATACAAACAAACATAATAAAATAATCACAAGCGAAAGCGCAGTAGAAAGAGCGGATAAACGGGCACGACAGTGCTCATCTTTTCGCTATTGTAAATAGGGTTTAATCAATTTTTTAGGCAATAGGGTTTAATTAGTTATCAATTTTTTATCTTTTAGCAACATAACTGGATTCAAATTTCATCTATAAACATTTTGATTTAGTAAATTTAACTTCAATTTTAATATTTTTTGAACTATTATTTAATTTTGTATTTAAGAAGGTGGAAAGCATTCCGAGGGTTGAAGAGGTAAAAATGAAAGTTTGTGGGACTATAGAGTGTAGTTGGATGCAAGGTCAAATAACAATGTAATTGATGGTTAAAGTGACATCATCATCGATTTTAAGACAAGGTGGAAATTTGTTTAAAAGTGTCTTAAAATCTTTTCTTTTCCTTTGTGATTATGCTATTTTGCGCTCAGGCGTAGAAGACCTGTTGAAGGTGTGTTTGAGTTGTTGTTTTGCGCTCATGTCTAACACGTTTTTGCCCAGACGCAAATGTGCAATCAGGTCTATAGAAAGACAGTTTCAACATAGTTTTGAGAGTGAAAATATGTGAATTTTGGGAAATCAAAAGAAGGGACTCTTTGAAAAGGGTTGGTGCCTTCTGGAGAAGGATGGGGTGGAACCACATGAGAGGTGAGATTGAAACAAACTAGAGTTTACCAAAAGAGGAGATCTTAGGAAATCAAAGGCTAAAGACCAGTTCTTTTTTTGGATAGGAACTAGGGTTGAGAAACAATTGCAATACCTTGGGTACACGGGAAGGGATTCGGAAAATGGTAGAAATTAGACTTTGCTCTTAGAGAACTAGTTGGAGACTAATTTCTTGTAACCCTTGTATCTATTTGTAAAGAACTCTTTGATGGTGAATTGGAGAGCTACTCTCTCCCTCATAGTCATAGTAGATCAATTTGGTCGAACTGGGTAAACAATTGTGTGTCGTTCCTCTCTTCAACTACTCTTTTATTTGTTGTTCTTTGATTCAATTGTGGTTTACACTATGGTATTGCTTGCGATCTATTTGATTATTTGTTGTCGTTGATCCTTGCTCCACACATAAAAGTATTGGTGTGAGTTTTTTTAACCGAATCAACAACAAAATCAATATTTAAAAATTGTCTAAATTCTAACGATGACTAAGGCCATACTTTGGAAGTAAAAACTCTCTTCCTCGTTCTTATGGTTGAGACAATGACGAGAAAATAGAATGAAATATGAAGTGGAAAGAATGTCTCACTCATGATGAATCCACCACATGAATTAGGATGTTCTTGATTAAGATCAAAAATCCAAAAGACAAAATTCTTATTTACCCAACTTTTTATTATTGATAATGTAGTTGTCACCCATCCAAAAACTTAGAGAAACAAAACTAACTCCCAATTAATCTAAGATTGAATGTCTAAACTCATGCGATAACTAAATGAAAAATGATCAACATCCTTATTTATTAATTTTGTTAAGTCTGCAGCAACTTAACCTAATTTTTTCCAGCTCATTTGCAAATTAGGTTTGCAATTATTTAACCTAACAAATTCCATCTAAAAAAAATGCATCGCACCAATTTCATTCCTATCCTCTTGCCTTTTTTTTTTTTGAAGAAAATATTTTCTACACTTATTTGATGCTGCACGTTTGTTCTAGAAACTATGAGCATATCAATGATCGCGTTTGATGCCTTCTATTTTATACTTTTTTTCGGCTACCCTAATTTCCATGTAAACTTGGTTATATATACCTGAATTATTGATAGGATTACCGAATTTTCTTTTATAATATTTTCAGATGTCATACATTTTATGAAGTGTTTTATTTTGTCTACTATGGATTATCACGTGTTATTTTTTCACCGTTACCTATTATATATTGCATTTTATTATTCGTATGTCAATCACTTTACAATAAATCCGAGCGGAGCACGGGTCAAAAATCTAGTTAATTTTGTTAAGTCTGCAGCAATTTAACCTAATATTTTCCCTCTCATTTGCTGTATTAGGTTAGCAGTAATTTAACCTAACAAATTCCATCTAAAAAAATGCATCGCACCAATTTCATTCTTATCCTCTTGCCTCTTTTTTTTTTTACAATATTTTGTACACTTATTTAATGCTAAAAAAATGCATCGTACCAATTTCATGCCTTTTTTTTTACAAGATTTTGTACATTTTTTTGAAGAAAATATTTTGTACACTTATTTAATACTAAAAAAAATGCATCGCGCCAATTTCATGTCTTTTTTTTGACAATATTTTCTACATTTATTTAATACGTTTGCAAACAGAATACCCTAATTTCCATGCAAACTCGGCTACCCTAATTTCCATGTAAATTTGGCTATATATACCAAGCCCTTCCTTATTTATTAATCCTTATTTATTAATTTTATTAGGTCTGCAGCAACTTAACCTAATAATTTTCCTCCAAAATGTTGTGTTAGGTTAGCAGCAATTTAACCTAACAAATTCTACCTAAAATGCAGCGAACCAATTTAACTTAACAAATTCCTTCTAAAATGTAGCCATCCCTAATATTTCTCCTCACTATACCCTAATTTCCATGCAAACTCGGCTAAGAATGTTATATCACACATTTTCACTTTGACAACAAATTACTAATCAAACAAAAATCATTAATTAGGAAATTCATTGTATTTAATTTCATGACGAATTTTGTTATATTTAAGTTATACAACAATTGTATAATTTTGCTAATTTAATAATGGGTACGAATTCCTACGTGTCTGGGTATTTATTTTATGTGTCTTAATAATTTTACAAAATCCAGTTAATTTCATCCGCTTATGCATATATTGATTTACATGTACTTAAAATATGTTTTTTATTCTATTTGTGTGTACCTATTAAGATATTCGTCCCGTACTGGTCAATGGTCAATTTTATTTGCGCATACCACACATACCGAATTTTACTCATCTTTAGTTATACGTCTAACCCGGGCAACGCCGGGTAAATAAACTAGTTTATTATTTTATTTATACCTACAAAGGACATGACTCATCTCACTATAAAGTGGTCACACACTAAAAAAAATAAGAAACATTATATACATGCAAAAGACAATAATCTAAACTTCCAGCCAAACATTATTAACATTTGTTATTGTTAAATGAGCCACCGTATTTTTATCGACCCTTCAAATATAGTTAGCTCTAGATTTTTTCACCATATTATCACACTTTACAATTGCTAAAGTTTTATTTTCTTTTTTGTCTCCAACTACAATAAAACTACTTCAATCTTTCAATGTAATTTTAGTTTTTTTGGTTCAACTTAGTTCCCTATTTATCGACGAGATGAGGACTAAGTGCCACTAAACAACAACAACCCAACAATCATCCCGGAGGAGTGGTATACAAGTTTGACAACATCAAAACTTAATTACTTTCCTTAGAAATTTTCAATGTGATGATAATTAATTTCAACGCCTATTTTTACATTTTCAGATAAGTAAGTAACGTGCCTCCTAGTCAGCGGAAAATCTGTCCGGTTAGAAATTCCAAACCAATGTTTTGTGCTCAATGTATGTATATCATATATAACAAACCACTTTTGGTTCCTATATATGCATGTAGATTAATATAATCATCAGAAACAAATAGAAGAAATCACGTTACTGGCATTTCTAGCAATAGTCCTATAAGCTATTCCATTGGGATCTAGGGTTGAAATACTGGTAATAGATATAGAAGAAATCACGTTGAGGGGTTTGGAAATTTGTAGCTAGAGAGAAAGAAAAAGAATTCAACAATATCTCATTCTCATCATGATAGATAATCAAGGTGACATAGAAAACCAAGTGACCAAGGTCAACAAATATGCTTTTGCATGTGCCATTGTTGCTTCAATGGTATCCATCGTGTCTGGTTATGGTAAATATTACTATTGCATTCTCTATTCTCTCTCACTTTTACTTTTATTTAATGAGAAATGATAATTTGTGCCTTAAGACACATGTTAAGAAGCTAAAGATAAAAAATTTCTTGAAAAATATGTATAAAATTTTACAAAAGCTTAAACAATATATTTTTGATGCAAAATTTCTTTCTTATTTCCCTTAGGACACAAGTTATTACGACCCTTATTTAATATACTTTTGATTCTAATCTATCTATCAAAAATACATATGAAGGTCTCTAAAGCATTCTAAAGCATTCTCACAAAAAAAAAATTGCTTGTGCGGTATCATTTTAGAGCTTCCAAAAAAGTATTATTTGTGTGAACATCTACAAAAGGAAAATATTAATAATCGTGAAAACAAGAAATACCATAATAAAAGACACTAAATATATTTTTAGTACTTTCAAAATTGTCAATTTTTAACAATAGGCATGGTTTGTATATATAATTTATCTCATAAAATTAAATTTTTTGTAAATTTGTAAAAAAAAATACTTATGAAGGTCTACACACTAGTTAGTAGCACTGTATAAATAAATACACATTTGGTAAATATTTTTAACCCTAACTATTCTACATATATACATGATTAATTTCAGATACCGGTGTTATGAGTGGAGCAATGATATTCATACAAGAAGATTTGGGAATAAGTGACACACAACAAGAGGTTCTAGCAGGAATCTTAAACCTATGTGCATTAGTAGGATCCTTAACAGCAGGAAGATGTTCCGATTACATCGGTCGTCGCTACACAATCTTCTTAGCCTCTGTACTCTTCATCATTGGTGCAATTCTAATGGGGTATGGTCCAAATTACGCAATTTTAATGATCGGACGATGTATTTGTGGTATAGGTGTTGGTTTTGCTCTTATGGTAGCACCAGTTTATTCAGCAGAAATTTCATCTGCACATTCAAGAGGTCTTTTAGCCTCTTTACCTGAGCTTTGTATTGGTATTGGAATTTTTTTGGGTTATCTATCAAACTATTTTTTGGGAAAATATTTGAGTTTGAAGCTTGGTTGGAGATTAATGCTTGCTATTGCAGCTATTCCTTCATTTGCATTAGCTTATGGCATTTTAACAATGCCAGAATCACCAAGGTGGTTGGTTATGCAAGGTCAATTAGGAAAAGCCAAAAAAGTTTTACTTCAAGTTTCAAATACAACACAAGAAGCCGAACTTCGTTTTAACGATATAAAACTTGCAGCTGGTTTAGACGAGAATTGCAACGACGAAATTGTGAAATTACCTCAAAAGTCTCATCAAGGTGAAGGTGTTTGGAAAGAGTTGATTTTAAGACCAACACCAGCTGTACGTTGGATGTTAATTGCTTCAATTGGAATACATTTTTTCGAGCATGCAACTGGAATTGAAGCTGTTATGTTATATAGTCATAAAATATTTAAAAAAGCTGGTATTAAAAGTAAAGAAAATCTTTTGCTTGCAACAATTGGTGTTGGATTAACAAAGATTATTTTTCTTGTAATTGCTTTATTTTTGCTTGATAAAGTTGGTAGAAGAAGATTATTGCAAGTCAGCACTGGAGGAATGATTATTGGACTTACCGTCTTAGGGTTCAGCTTGACAATGGTGGAGCATGCCAATGAAGAAGTTTTATGGGCCTTAACACTTAGTATTATAGCAACATATTTCTATGTTGCTTTCTTTAATATAGGGCTTGCACCTGTTACTTGGCTCTATAGTTCTGAGATATTTCCTTTGAAGTTAAGGGCACAAGGTGTTAGTATTGGAGTTGCGGTGAATAGGTCCATGAATGCTGCTGTTTCCATGAGTTTTATTTCAATCTATAAAGCACTGACAATAGGTGGTGCATTTTTCATGTTTGCTGGTATATCTGTAATAGCTTGGGTTTTTTTCTATTTTCTTGTTCCTGAAACTAAAGGTAAGACCTTGGAGGAAATGGAGACTCTTTTTACCAAAAAAAACAAAAGTGGTAAAAGTGTTGCCATGGAAACATATCCAACACAATAGACCTTATTAAGTTCAAAAATGTAAAAAATCTTTACATGATTAGTGTATATGCAATGAATCCATTTAGTTTTGCAAGCAGGTTTGTCCAACCATTGAATGCTACTGATACTATATGTTATATCATTCATTGTATGTTATTATGTTTGCTAAAACTCTTGTCACATTGTAAAGAACATCTTGAAGAATATAATTTAGAGACTTTAATATTCTCTTTTTCTCCTTCATCTCTATTCTTTAATTTTTTAGTTTTTTGACAAAACTTTTTTTATATATATTTCTGTAGTTTTGGTTAATTTCATGACATTATGTTCTTTTTCCCTAAAATGCATTTGATCTATTTTTATTGTTGTTTGCGAAGTAATTTAATCACTAGGTGTGTTTATCATTTTAGACTTCTTTCAACGTTGGTTTTACTTTTCTTATTAACAAAACTAGATTGCGTATACGAGTGACGTACGAATGGAGATATTCTTCTATGGTCACAAAACCAAATAAATAATGTTTATCACACACATAAAAAATTGTCCTCAAAATATTCAATCTTTTTTTTTTATCAATTTCCTTTTTATTACTAACAAAAAACTTATTTTTGTGTATGCCCAAATGTTATTTATTTAGTCTTGTGACCATATTAGAATTCCTCATACTAAGAAATCACGTATCTAATATGAATTGGTTTAGATTTTTTTTTGGACATCTAGTAAAATTTCATTAACACACTTGACAAAAACGAAAATTCATTAACACAAATCCAAGCTAAAGAGGTATATCCGAATCCGGACAAAAATTATAGGGCATTTGCAATAGCAGGTGCTGAAATACATTGAAAAAATTACAATCAATACACACTAACACATAGGGGTGGGAATAGACTAGGCTTTGTAAAGTCTGAGTCTGACCTCTCAATTTTTTTGAAGGTCTAAGTCTGGTCCGCGATCTGTCATGGGCTTTTCAGCCTGTTTAAAAGCCTCTTTTACATGAACATTTTTAAATAAGCAATGTGATCTAAGTTTGAATAGACTAGCAAACTGATATATCAATTAGATTAAACTCTCTTTTACTAATCAACATGAGTTTTTATGGAATTTGACTATATATTGTATCATATTTCAATTCTAGTTTATAATGATACATTTACACATGCAAAAAAAATTAATGTATACTAATAAGCTTAAATTACTGAAAAAAGTTAACAAATTTTTATTTTAATTCAAAGTACAAAATGTAATATAATAATAAATAATATTATTCATATTTACTTAAATAAGTCGGCCTAATAAGCTTAAAAGGCTTTTTGAATGGACTGTGGCATGACATTTTAAGCTAAATAGGCTTTTAAAAAAGCTTAGACCTTCTCCATTTAAGAAAAAAGTCTGGCCTGGTCTGGTCTGTATTAGGCTACGCCGTAGGCCCTCTAGGTCGGTCTGACCTATTTCCATCCCTACTAACACACATAAAAAATAAAGTTTGTTTTATTCCACGCGTTGCTTTTACTTTTATTTTCAACTTATTTTTGTATTTAATTTCTTAAAGTTATTTTTATCTAACATAAATATCTCAACAAATTGTGTATATTTACTTTAATTCCACGACTAAATATTATTTTTATTAATTTTATTGATTTCTAATTTTATTTTATTTTTGGTTGAGTTTATAATTTTATTTTAACATCATTTTAATAAATTTTATTTTATTTTAAGAAAAAGAATTTAAATTAACGATTTAATAAAATATTTTGGCTACTAGATTGTTGACCCGTGCGCCGCACGGGTCGAATAGACTGTAATATATAAAAGTAAAGTATAAGAGATGAAATAATTGGTATCCCGTGGTATAAATATTACTTTTGTTTCTTTAAATTTGTTCCAATCAAAATAATCTTTCTTTACCATAGCCTATCTTTATGCCCGTGAGGACTAAAAAAGCAAAAATAACAAATGTAATAAACACTAATGTTTTGGATATATTCAATTTCTTCTATAGATTCTATCTGAATGCTATAAGATTTGTTCATGAATGTAAAAAAAGTATTGAACATGAACTTAGATTAGAGATTTATGGTTTATGTAAAAAAAAAAAAAGAATAGAGATTTATGCTACTTGGAGAAATTGAATTGTTTTTCTAGGCAAGCAAACTTACCATTTCATTAAGAATAAAATCATGAATACAACTTGTACCAAAAAAAATTCATGAACCTCGAGAAAAATCATGGATAGGTAAAGAAAAAAAAGAGGAAAATATTAGGGTTTTTGTTGAGGTAGCATGGATAATCGCAAACTAATGATGCAAATTTAGAGCCAAAATTTTAAGGTTGAGGACTAGCATTTAACGGTGCAAATTTAGAGTCAAAATTTTAGGATTGAGTTGTTGCAAACCTAATAAGGGATTAGTGGAGGGAAAAAATTAGGTTAAGTTGCTGCAGACTTAACAAAATTAATAAATAAGGATAAATTGCAAACCTAATAAGGGATTAGTGGAGGGAAATAATTAGGTTAAGTTGCTGCAGACTTACCAAAATTAATAAATAAGGATAAATAGGGTATTCTGTTTGTAAACGTATTAAATAACTGTACAACAACTTATCAATCAATAGTACATATATAAAGTAAGGTTTTTTATGCCACGTGTCACTTTCACGTTTATTCGCAATATTTTTATTATTTTTCTAATTTTTCAAAACCAATATTTAATTTGGCATAAATATCCCAACAAACTTTTGATTTTATCTATTAAATATTTTACTTATTTTTTTTATTGAATTCCTAATATTTTATGTAACAAAAATATCTCAACAAATCAATACTATCATCAATGGTATCAATCAATCAATCAATAGTATATATATAAAATAAGGTTTTTTATGCCACATGTCAGTTCCACATTCATTCTCAATATTTTTATTATTTTTTCTATTTTTAAAAACCAATATTTTATTTAAAATAAATATCTCAACAACATTTTGATTTTATATACTCAATATTTTCTTTAAATTTTTATTGAATTTCTAATATTTTATGTAGCAGAAATATCTCATCAAACTACACATAACACTTTCAACAAAGTTTACATATGTTGTCAAAAAAAAAAGTTTACATATATGATCTTATTTTATAATTTAAATACTCCAATTTGTTTATTTGTTTTTAGGAAAAGAAGCTTCAATTAGTTATTACTAATCTTTTAGCACTGTATCATTCAATTAGTTTTTATGTTTGAGGAAAAAAGGGTTCGATTAGGTTTTATTTTTGATAAATAAATAGAGTTCGATTAGTTATTATGTTATCTTTTAGCAGCATATTCTAATGCAAATGTTAACTATAAATAATTAAATTTTCGTTAATCACATATTTACATATTTTGAGCACAAGCAGAAACCCCAAACCTTCTTTTCATTTTTTCTCTCATACATATGGGTCACGAAACAAACCTATGACCACATGTTTAAAGGGACCCAAAACTCTTACCACTTGGACTAATTCATTATTGATTTTGTTACACTTTTTACTCTTGCATTGGACATTCATCTCATCATTTATATTTATTTTTAAGATATTGCTGTTATAATTGTAAATTTAAATAAATTCAATCTAATATACTTACACGTGTATTCGTGCACACAAACTTATAAAACTTATTTAATATCTAACCCGGGCAACGCCGGGCCTCTAAACTAGTTTAAAAAAAATCTACAGAAACAGTAGGTTAAGTTGCTGCAGACATAATAAAATTAATAAAAAATTAATAAATAATAAGGATATATGATGCAAATTTAGAGCCAAAATTTTAGGATAGAGTTGTTGCAAACCTAATAAGTGATTAGTGGAGGGAAAAAATTAGGTTAAGTTGTTGCAGACTTAACAAAATTAATAAATAAAGATAAATAGGGTATTCTGTTTGTAAACATAGTAAATAAGTGTACAACAGTTTGTTTAAATTTTTTTTACAGAAACAGTAGGTTAAGCTGCTGCAGACCTAATAAAATTAATAAATAATTAATAAATAATAAGGATATATGATGCAAATTTAGAGCCAAAATTTTAGGATAGAGTTGTTGCAAACCTAATAAGTGATTAGTGGAGGGAAAAAAATTAGATTAAGTTACTGCATACTTAACAAAATTAATAAATAAGGATAATAAATAAGGATAATTTCTGCACATGAGTCACTCACACATTAATAATTTTTTCTTTTACAAAGCAAAATTTGTTATCGGCAAAAATTATACCTCAATAAACAACACATATCAACTTTTATTCTATCCACGAAATATTAGGCTTATTTTATTTAGTAGTTTTTAATTTTATTTTAACATAATTTAGTTCAATGAACATAATATCCGGTATAAAGATCGGCTAATTCAAAAGATCATTTAAACCATATATGTTAAAGATTAAGTATGGCCTCCGACTTTTCATAGGCTTATTTTTTGGTCTGAGGCCGGAGTATGACCTTTTGAAAGTCTGATATGACATGTTAGCTTGTTTAAAAGTATAGTTGATATGAACATCTTTGAATAAATAACGTGATCTAAGTTTAATTTGACTAGCAAGTTAATAGATCAATGAGATTAAACTTCCTTATGACGTTGAACATGAGTTTTTAGAGAATTTCACTATATACTGTATCATTTTTTTTTTGAAGAAACTAAAAATACATATGCATTTTTTTTTTAAGATTTTCAAAGTTGATTATGCTTATTTGGACAATGCAAATGAGAAGTTGACCGTTAAATATCAACACAAAACACAAGATACCAGAAAAGCGAAAACCAAATGAATTAATAAAATTAAATGATAGAGGAAATAACTGGATTTGAAGTGATAAGGTAAAAACAGATAATCACTTATTTGAAAAATAACTTAACTTGTTAAAACTTATTTTAAGCTAAATTTAATTATTAACCAAGTAAATGCAAACAACGCAAGATTAATTAAATTTGGGTAAACAGTATAATGGATTCTAATAACCTTTTCTTGGTGTTATTGATCCATAACAACAAATCAATACTCAATTGGGCCCTCAATTGGATTTCTTCCAAATCGATTAAAATTAGGGTTCTAAAATCAATTTTCAAAACCCACAATTGAATCAATAAAAAAAACAGAAATTTAAAGAGTTAAGAGATAAAGAGAAAAAACACGACAACTGATAGAGGTTCACCCACACTCCCCTAAATAGTGGACTAATAATCTCCCAAAGACCTAAATCAATGGTATTTTGTTGCACAAAATCTAATCTATCAGCCATTCTTGATGTAGCCCTTGAACCTTGAGACTCAGGATTCAAACCTCCAAATCTCCTCAATAACCGTATGACGAGCCTATCAATCTGAGAGTCTCCTCAATCTTCACATGAACTACTATCAAATTCTTGGGTCTCCTTCAATCTAAATCACTCAACCGTCAATTACATACAAGTCGTCAAATGATCTTGAGATGTTGGATAAAAAAAAAAACAATTACCCAATCAGAGGTGAAAGATCCTCTATTTCCTTTAGGTTTAAATTGCCCTCAATTGCAAAAACCAAAAATATCACAATCTGACGTACAAAGAATCCATATCTAAGTAACTCACATTTTCTCAACTTCATAATCAATGCCAAAGAGTTTTTAAAGAGTAGAAGGTAGAAGAATAAAGTTTGCGAGAAAAGATCGTGAGAAATTCATGCTTTTAGAAGTGGTGAGGTGTTTCACCTATTAATGTTTTGACATTAATTTTTTTTTAATAAATTTTTACTACAATAAAACATACATTAGTAAAATCTTTATTTAGTTGTGGTATATTTCAAAAATTTAAAACAAATGCCAAAGAGTTTTTAAAGAGTAGAAGGTAGAAGAATAAAGTTTGCGAGAAAAGATTGTGAGAAATTCATGCTTTTAGAAGTGGTGAGGTGTTTCACCTATTAATGTTTTGACATTAATTTTTTTTTGAATAAATTTTTACTACAATAAAACATACATTAGTTAAATCTTTATTTAGTTGTGGTATATTTCAAAAATTTAAAACAAGGTACAATAAAATGAATATACAATTAAATAAAATCCCGTTATTATCTTGACACGTAGTAATGATATTAAAAAAAAGGGAAATGCTAACTGGTGCCCCTGGGGCACTGATTAAGGTTATGAAAAAAGAAATTATATAGTAGTTAATGCATTGAAATTGTGTAATTAATTTATAATAAAGTCAAAAACAGTTTTCTTTTATGGTAATAATTTCCTTTTATGGTATGCTTAACCAGTGCCCGGGGGCACCAGTTAGCAGCACCCTAAAAAAAAACTAAAATGCAATTTTGGTCCTTAGTTGTGTGTGTGTTATATATATGTATGTATATATATAAGATAGGATTCGTTGACACCAGATGTAAATCTAAAGACTTACACAAAATCTTAACCATTTAATTAAATTAATCTAATGGCTCTCATATGTTAAATTACGCGAGACTCACAAATTTATGAGATTGATCTAATTAAGATTAAGATGAAGTATTATCGAGACTCACAAATTTTCACTTGATTAATGGGTCAACAAACCTGGTAAACGATTAAAGCAAAAAAAAAAAAGGCAAATGATATGAGTTAATTTACTCCAATATATGCATCAAAATCTAAAGGTCGATGTTTCTAGTGCAAAATCATAAATGGGTACTTTGATAAAGAGGACTTCAAGGAAGAATACAATCGATGATCATGGGAGAAGAAATGACTCAGCAAAAGTTTTCTTTAAAATTGGGAAGCGCTTGCGAGAAGAGAAGGGAGTAGGAGAAGGAATTGCATGTGAGAGCAATTAGATTAACTTAATTTAATGGTTATGATTTGATCAAATTGAGATAATACTATTTCAATAGATTAATAAAATATCTGCTTATATATTGATGGTTGATTTTTATGATCTGAGAAGTGAGATACTAATAGAAGAACTAAATTAAAGACTTATAAATGAGTTATTAACCGAAAATTAGCTTAAACAATTAGTACTTTACATCAATAATTAATTTTCATCAAAATCTACATTATTTATACCATCATGAATTCTCCCCTAATTTTTCCATACCTGACCATCATGTATCTTTGATCACTTTCTGTCAAAAAAAACAAAAGTATCTTTGATCACTTGTTTAAGAAGTTTAAATATTTATACCATTAATTGAGTTGCTACATTGATATTTCACTTGCAAGATCATCAAAATGTATATATATAAATGTAATGTGATAAAGTGAATTATTTAAACATCCTTAGACCATGTACAATGGTTTTTTCTTTCAACACTATTCAACACTCCACATCATTTTCTCTCTCTTATTCAACACTCATTCAACTTTTACCCTCTCCAATGGTTTTTTATTCAACACTCTACCCCACAACTTTTTATTTCTTATTCTTATTTAATTTTTGTTTTTATAATTACATAAAATTATCGATTATAATTATCGATTTTTATATTTAAATTAAAATAATAAAATTAACAATTTATTTTTTAGTTTTTTTGGTAAAATAAAATTTTGTAAAATAATTTATTTTTATTTTCTTAACTTAAAATGCAATACAACAAACTAAGTTTAAAACTTCACTTAGTTTGCTAATAGAAAGATAGTAATAAGATTAAGATAGTGAAAAACTTGGTTTTTTTTTCTGTGTCCAAATCAAATGAGCCAAGTCTCTATTTATAGAGAAAAAAAATATGAATTTTGGTATTTTTAAAAAAAAAATTAATTTACAACGAAATAATTGAAGTCCAAATATTAAAATGATAAGAATCCGGACAACCAATCAGAACTGAACACGTGTCACTGCGTGTCAGATTAAACAATGTTGAAACCATTCAACCTCTCTTTCATCCACATCATCATTCAACACAACCATTGGAGCATTTCACATGTTTAATTTATAAAGCGAACAAAATTGCAAATAAAATTAATTCAAATTCATTACTATATTTTTCTGACTCAACTTTATTTAGTAAAAAAGTTAATTAATAATTCATTATTATTATTATTATTTGTAAGATCCTTTTTATAATATCAAAATCTGAAACAAGAGAATTTGAGTCATAAAAAGAAAAATCAGAAACAGAAGCCACCGTTTGTGTTTGACTCGGTGAGCACTACTAAAAAACAAAAAAACAGCCCTACTTCCAATTCATAATCTCTCTCTCTTTCTCATTTTACTATACACGCCCCTTTATTTTATTTACACTTCGCCCCCCTGATATTTCCCATTTTACCCTTTCCACCACCACCGTCTTCAAACAAAAACAAAAAAAATCAACCTTCACCTCTTTCCCTTTCATCTCTCTCATCCCTCCCTCACGCGCCACCACCAATCTCTCTCTCTAAAACATTTTTTCTTCCAATTTTACCCCGGGCTCCGATTCCGGGGTTGTGGTCCCCATCAAAACGACATCGTTTCCCTCCTTTACTTCACCTTCATCGTTATCGTTATAATCATTATGGGCGATCTTCATCTAAACGGCGTCGTTTTCGCGGAGGATCGCCCTTACTCTTCTTCACCGCCGTCGCCGCCGCTTCCTGTTTTCAATCCCGATCCTTCTTCCGTCACCGATGAAGCTTCATCAGCTGCCGAACAAACCACCGCTGAGATTCTGCGCCGAATTCAACCTACTCTCGCCGCTGATAGACGTAGGAGAGAAGTTGTTGATTACGTTCAGAGACTTGTTCGTTATGGTGCTCGCTGTGAGGTGATTGATTTTGCGATTTCTTCCATTTTTAGGTTAATTCATTTTTTGTTGCTTTGGTTGATATTATTGAATTGATTATATTATATATATGATTAAGATTTTTCGAAGATGCTAGTTTTTTTTTTTTTTTTTTGGTGTGAATTTTATGATGATTAATTGATTATGAAGATTTTGATGGAATTTGGAGTTGTGATGGTGTTTGATTATGTTATTTTAGTGTGTGACATTGGTGATTAACTTTGCTGTTTAGAGTGTGTGTGTTGTTCAATAATTTGATTATGAGCTAGAAGAATAATGTGATACGGGATGTATTCACCGTGTTTACAGTCTTATAGCTTGATGATGGAAATTAGGTTTAGCTGAATAAATGTGAAAGAAAGTATGGTATTGTTGGTTGTGCGATTTGTATGGTTGAGAAAATCATGGTGGAATGATTGGAGGTATATGGTGAGTTCGAATGAATCAGTGATCCAATGAGGGGATTAGTTCTTGAAGGGTGCTTCTCGTGGTATCAATCTTGTTTTTCGAATCTGTATAAGGCGGACGTGGTATAACCCTAAACCATTGCTCTCAACTATTGAATGTAGTAAAATTTATTAAATTATTAGTACTTCTAAGAGTTGTGAGGAGTGAAACGGAATTGGATTCTCATCCCTTTAAACTGTGAATATAAGATACTATTGCAAACCAATTCCTATTAATTTTCTATGTAATTTACTGAAGAGATGAACTGGTGGTGAGTATTGAAGCTTGTTAGAGATGTCGGTCATGATTTTACTTTGGTGGGAGCTAGATATGTGAATCTGAGTGTTGGATGGGTAGATAGATGGTAGGAGCCTGATGAAATGAATGAAGAAAGCTTGATTTTGAAGTGATAGTTTTTGAGAATTGGGAAGATAACGACATGTGAAGTGTTTCTATTTAAGTGGGAGAGAGAAAGCGATCATTAAAGGGTTGCTCTTTTAGTGTTAACCCCTCATGAAAAACAACAAAAGTGCAAAAGCCATTGCCAAATGTTTGAAGAAAGCTTGAATGGAGAAAGCTTGATTTTGAAGTGAGAATTTTTGAGAATTGGGAAGGTAATGGAAGATGAAGTGTTTCTATTTAAGTGGTAGAGGGAAAGTAGTGATTAAAGGGCTGTTCTGTTAGTGTTTACTCCTTGAGGGAAACAACAACATTGAAAAAGCTGTTGCCAATTGTTGTGAAGAAATATTATCTCCAGATGAGTCTTTTTGTTTAGGTAAATTAAAGCGGAGTTTGATGGAATTAGTATTTTCCATTACCTTTCCATGTTTTTATTTTTTATTTCACATTATATTATTAAAAGATTAATATAGCAGAGCATTATTGGTAGCATGCTTATTAATATAGCAGAACATGTCAAGAACCTTGTACATGGGGGTCGACATAGTTCGTATGTAATTTAATAGTTTTTGATTAGATAGAAAATTATTGGCAGCACACTTATTAGTATAGCAGAACATGTCATGAACATAAACATATGAACTATGTACCCAATACTCATACCGCATACCCATGGCACTTGGCACACACTGAAGAATATTGTAAGCCCAAATTCTAGGAGGCACCGTAACAACTGCTGTTCTTGAATCAACGTATATTCGGTGACAATATATGCATGTTGTTTAAGGATTTTGCACAAGGATAGAGAGACATTACGAACTAGCCTTAGTTGAAGAAAATTACTGTATTTGACTAAATGACCCTCTTTTAAAATAGTCTAAATGTTAACATTCCATCAATGTTCCCTGGCATTCCATTTAACTCACTTTTATTGGTGTTTTGTGTTCGTAACAACTACTATTGCTGGATGATTAGAATCAAATATTTTATGAATTTTTTTGATCCATAAAAGATTGGAAATGGTCTGGTGGTTCGGTCTGTTAATATGAAGTTTATGTAAGGGGTTCGAATCCCAGGTTCTCCAAATTCTATTTTAGCCAGCCCCACTTAGTGGAATAAGGCTTGATTGTTGTTTGTTTGTTTGATTCATAAAAGAAGATCCATCTTTGGAAGTTGTTTTTATTGTGTAATATTTGTTTCAGAAAGTTATATTATAGCAATTGACTTCGATTTGTGAAAACTTATGATTTTAGTTGTGTCCAAATAAAAGTCATTCAAAATTTTATAAATTTGAGTAGGTTCAATTTGATCTAAGTTTTATTGTTCAGAATTTTCTACCCTCATTAGCATCATATTAATTAGCTAGAAAATGGCTGGGCTTTTTTGGGTTATTTTATTTTATAATTATCAATAAAGTGCTAACAGCATGCCTCACTAGAACTAGAAAGGCATTCCTAGCACGAGATTGGCTTGTACTTCATCTGCCTTCTATATTGCATATTGTGGTTTCTTGTTTCTGTATCAATCCCTTTGACTACTATGTCTATAGCTTGGCCTTATAACTGAGGCAGATTGTTTATGCCGCACAGACATAAACAATCTGATATGCCTTTATTATTATTATTGACTTATTTCTCTGAAAGTGCTTGTTCAATTTAGTGCTTATTTCTCCGAAGGTACTGATGTTAGGATTGTTTCTAAGGAGGTATTATTTAACCAATTTTACATTTTCTCTATTTCAGGTCTTTCCATATGGGTCAGTTCCGTTAAAAACATATCTTCCGGATGGAGATATTGATCTGACTGCACTTAGTCCTCAAAACATTGAGGATGGCTTGGTATCTGATGTTCATGCTGTTCTTCGGGGAGAGGAAAACAATGAAGCTGCTGAATATGAAGTAAAGGATGTTCGTTTCATTGATGCAGAGGTTCTTTCTATCCCCTTCCTCGATATCTTATGTATGGACAGATGACTGTCTCTTCTATTACCATCTGTTCCTATTTTCCTAAGCAGGCAGTGTTAAGAGTGTTTCAATTGTGGTTCTGGAGTGGCAGGACTTTATTATGTGAACTTTTTTGGCCTATGTCATTAAGTTTTACAAATTTTGATATGACCCCTTTCTATTTAATGTGTATCAAAATTCAACATTAAGATAGACCCAAACTTTACACGCAAGCACACATTTCCTCATGATGATTTATGCTTATTAAGTTACAGAAATATCTTCCCCCCCCACCTTGTATGTGTGGGTAGTGAACTTTATTTTGGTAGATCGATCCACCTAGAATCTGTAGTACTTCCCGGGAATTCTTGTTGATTTTAAATCTAACTTTATTTTCCCTTTATTCTATATGGACTGGAAATTTCTTCATCTGTGCAGACTTTCCTAAACTGATGTTGTAGGCTGATTCTGTTAGCCAGTATATTGCTGAATTAACTTGACTTTTATATTTCTTATACTTGAAAATATTGAAACAATGTATTTACTGAAAATGCTAAATGCTTTTTTTTGGCGGGTTCTTTCCATAGCAGTTTTCTGTTTTGATTTTATCCACTGGTTCATATTTTGGTGGTTCTTTTTCTGCAGGTTAAGCTTGTAAAATGTCTTGTACAGAATATTGTTGTAGACATCTCTTTCAATCAGTTAGGAGGACTCAGTACATTATGTTTTCTTGAGAAGGTATTATTGAAGTGGCCTCTTAAGACCCATGATAATTTTTTGTGACAAACTGTTTCAAATGTACTTTTCTCCATCTTTACTCAACACTTTTTTTTGGACAAGATCTTTACTCAACACTTCCAAAGGATGATTCATCTTCTTAATATTTTCTTCGCTTTATACTATTCTCAAGACTTCTGAAGCAAGTGTTATGAATTTCATTATGTTGTATAATACTGTTTCCATTGTATCTTCTGCTAACTGAATTCTGAATTTATATTTTGTAGGTTGACCGTCTTGTAGCCAAGGATCATATCTTCAAACGTAGTATCATCCTGATTAAAGCTTGGTGCTACTATGAGAGTCGTATTCTTGGTGCCCACCATGGGCTGATCTCTACATATGCTTTGGAAACACTAGTTCTGTATATTTTCCATCGATTTCATGTGTCCTTAGATGGTCCTCTAGCAGTAAGTTCTGCATTGAATCTACTTGAATCATACTTTTTAAGGAAAAAGAAAGAAAAAGAAATCTGAATCACATGATGTTGGTGATGCATCCTTTCAATAAGCATTTTATGCACCCTGCCCTTTTCCAGGTTCTCTACAGATTTTTGGACTACTTCAGCAAATTTGATTGGGACAATTATTGTGTAAGTTTGAAGGGACCAGTTGCCAAATCATCTCCGCCTGATGTAGTAGGTATGCAATATATTTTTGGTATCATCAAGTAGCTTTAGCTCGGTTGGTTTTTTGATTCTCTGTTGTTGTGTGAAGCCGAGGCACTGGAAAATGGGGGAAATACTCTGCTGACTGATGAATTCATTAGAAGCTGCGTGGAATCATTCTCGGTACCTCCAAGGGGGCTCGATATAAATTTGCGTGCATTTCCCCATAAGCACCTTAACATCATTGATCCACTAAAGGAAAACAACAACCTTGGCCGTAGTGTCAACAAAGGTATGAAGTGCTTTTCCTTTTAGTCGGAGCAACTCTTGAACTGCGCTTGTAATGTTTTGTGGCTGTGTTGCAATATGTGATACGACCTGGATCAGATTGGAATAAAAGATGCATAATTCTTATTAGAATGTTATAATTCTAACGATTATTATTGAATGAACATCAAGAACATACAAGTTCCTAGTATTTGTGAGCGCCAGACTCTCCCAATCATAATTTCACTAATTTCCTAATTCTCCACTTGACCCCTATTTCTATTTATAGGCAACATGCCTTATTTGGTCTAACCAACTCACTAATTAAGTGGTTTTTCATAGTGTGTTTTTGTAGTTGTTCCGGACCGGATACGTGTCCTGTTCATGGTCCAACTAGTCAAACCGAATGGGCCGGTTTTAGTTACCTTGCCACTAATAATTTCCTGAGAGGAATCACCTGTGACAATGATGTTATCTACATTATTAGAAATGTTGAGATAACAGCCATTCTGATGAAGAATGGGAAGACAGGACTGGCGCTTACTTTGGTCAAATCTAAAACTGACAAAAGTCGTAAGCCTGTTCTGCCAGGCTCTTGGGGCCTGCATGAGCCCATAAACGGCTTTATGCAATTTGCAGATCGCCCTCTTATCTGCTGATTCAAACCCAGGGGGCTGAGTCATGTAGACATCCTTTTCCAAAATCGTGTGGAGGAAATCATTGTTCACGTCAATTTGTTGGAGAGACCACATTTTGGAGAGGGCAATGGTGAACACAATCTGGACTGTAATAGGCTTAATTACATGGGGTGAATTTTGAACAAACACAACCACGCTGATGTTGAAAGCCTTTGGCTACCGAGTGGGCTTTATACTTAGAAATCATGGCTAGGCCTAACACAACCATACAAAACCGGCTTGTGAGGTGAGGACTGCCCCCATTTATAAACACTTCTTCAGGCCATCTCTCAACCAATGTGACCTCTTTAACACACCCCTCACACCCAACACTATTGGGCTTGGTGTGTGGATATAAATGGTGGATGGCCTGATAGCTGAAATCTGTTAGCAGGTGGCCTAATGGATCTTAGAGGAGACTCTGATACCATCTTAGAAATCGTGGTTGGGCCTAACACAACCCCACAAAACTGGCTTGTGCGGTGAGGACTGCCCCCCACTTATAAATGCTTGTTCAGGCCATCTCTCAACCAATGTGGGACCCTTTTAGGGGCATGCATTAAAACCGGTTCACATCAACCATAACTTAAAATCTAGTGAACCAATTTGATATGATGCGGAAGGTTCAAAACATGTAGTCTTTAACAATACTTATTAAATGTACCATCAGGATTTAGATATGATGGTTATTAAATGTACCATCAGGATTTAGATATGATGTGAAATACCCACTTACATCCAAATGCAGATGTGCCTGTCGGAAGTGGCACTAAACATGTAGTCTGATAGGCCAGTACTTTTTCCACCCATGGGAGGACAAGGCCTGTTTTGTAGAGGAAGATTGAAAAACTGTTGGTAGGAGTATGGGCTATAGCTGATGTCGGACAATACCAGGTTTTAATCTGGTTTGAATGGGATGATCATTTTGAGGAGGACGATGACGAGAGGAAGACTAAAAAATATTGGAAGAACCATCAGGATTTATGGTGCTGGATGCAGTTGAAGATGGGGAGTCTGGAAAACGATGCCAGAAAATGGTTAACAGAATGGACATGGATTATGTGTCGTGTGAATAGAGAGGGGAGAACACCAAGAGGGAAAGTAGCAGGGGAGGTTGTTGGAAATTCCGCCTTCCTCGCGATCCGCCCCTAGCCGCCTAATTGAGGCATTTGAGTTGCCTTTGTTGCAGCATCCAACTCCTTCATTGTGTTAGGTGTGAAAGGGTGGATTTAGTCCCACATTGTCTAGAGATATGGCCTATGTAGTGTTTATAAAGTTTGGGCAGCCCTCACCTTACACGCTGGTTTTGTAAGGTTTATGCCCAACCCAAATTCTAAGATGGTATCAGAGTCTATACTAGATTTGTTGTTGTGTTTCCGCACTGTCCACACTTCTGGCTCATTGGGCCCGAGCGTGAGGGAGTGTGTTGGAAATTCTGCCTTCATTGCAGTCCGCCCCCAGCCGCGTAATTGCGGCATTTGGGTTTCCTTCATTGAAATCTCCAACACCTTCGTTGTGTTGGGTCTGAAGGGGTGGATTTTGTCCCTCATTGCCTAGAGATATGGCCTATGTAGCCCTCACCTTACATGCCGGTTTTGTAAGGTTCAGTTAGGCCCAACCTAAATTCTAAGAGATGTGAACTAAGGAAATAAGATGGTTTAACTCACATAGAGGGAAAACTTGGACCCATGGATATCCTTGGAAACGAGTCTATCCTTGGAAATATAGAGGCCAAACACTTTTACAATGTTTGTGGTGCTAGAAGAGACTACTTAAAAGCTGGAAAAACAATAGACAACAAAACATAATGAACAGTGGAATTGGAGGATTCAGTTGTTGGCTTGGCAGAGAAGAGCGACGGAAGGTTCAGAAATGAATACAGCCCATTAGATCCCACAAATACCCTGCATTAAGTAGGATGAATTTCAAAATAAACAGTAACAAGATTCTTATTTATAGAAGGAACTAGAAGCTAATTATGGAGATAAATTAAACATCAAACTCTATAGGAGAAGAAAATGTGCCCTAGGTAGAGCGACGATTATTGGAGGTGGACACGTCAGAATAGAATGAAGACAAAACCTCCATAGGAGTTTTCGCCGCCTCCCCACAAATCATAGAGACTTGGATACCATGTGATGGACTACCTATACTTGGAAATATCTATATCTCTATGATCTGTGGTGACTCCTTTAGGGCACAGTTTACTGCTTCAACACTTGATACTTAATCTCAATCCCATCTGTGACCTAGTCATTTTTGATATCTAACTTTATGACAGTTCACCACTCATTTTTGGTCAGAAAGGCTATCTAAACGCCCCCCACCAAGTCGATATATGGACAAAGGCATCATACTTAGAATGTACGTTTTTCCCTTGTATATTGCCTCAGAAAATTACAACTATAGACAATAATCCTCACAACTCACACCGGCACGGTTTGTAATGGATGTACTTTGTAGTTCTTGAAAGGAAACGGCGGTTGGTAAAGTTCAGTACGTTGAAGATGTTACTTTAGATTGTCTTAGAAATTGATAAAAGCAAGGAAGCTTACAATTGTCATTCTTCATCTTGATGATCCTATATTGCAGTGTGTCTTCTTTATGCGCTTGTATTTATATTTCTCTTTCATTTTTTGTTTTCCATGAACAGTAGGGCTTAGAACAGTTATGGGTGAAATTGTTATGTATGTTTTTCTTGTTTTGAATTCATAATGTCCTTAGCTTTTTGCTGAGCTATGCTTAGATCAAAGACATAATAACTAAACCACCATTTATTTATCTGTAAAAACGCCGCAGTGTGGATTGGTTACTTTCTTTCCGTTCCTTCCCTGCATGATTGCGCCTACATAAATTCAGTAGACAATCGTGTCTACTCTTACTACAACTAGTAACATTTGTCTACTACCTTTACATACACTCCCACTTTAGCACTGCTGCTGATTTGCATAATTTGTTTTGATTTTGTACGGAGGGCATAAAAGAATTAGTCATAGGTACCTTGCTTTTGTCTAATGATCCATTCATGTCGTCTAATGTCATATTACAATGGTGGTATTCATTTATTTCTTTCAGGTAATTTCTATCGAATACGCAGTGCATTTAAGTATGGTGCCCGTAAACTTGGCTGGATTCTTATGTTACCGGAAGATAGAATAGCAGATGAGCTTAATAGGTTTTTTGCAAACACTTTGGATAGGCATGGAAGCAATCAAGGGAATGAAGACAATTCATTTTTGTGTTTATCTACTGGATCCAAGGATATGATAACTGGAAATCAACATAATTATGAAATTAGAAGTGAGAGAGAAAGATATGTAGGAAAAGATATCTGTTCTTTGGAAGGGCCATCATTCGACTCCTCTGGAGATGGAAATACAGTTGCAATTTACAAACTTGGTGAAGATTCTAAACATGTTGCAACGTCCGGAGTCTTGGGCATTGCAAGCACTAATGGTTTTTCACATTGTTCAAATGGGAAAGCTGAAAGCAGGAGTTGTAGCGAAACTGATGTAAACTCTATATTTGATGATGAGAAAGAGAAGCATGGTATGGTAAGCAATTCTCCCAGATCACACACTGATGAAAAGAATATGGCATCTAATGGTTCAACAGTTTTACGAGATGCTGCTAATAATGTTGAAAATGATTTCTTTCATAGTGATAGATACAATAATAGTGTTTCTGGGGGGACTGAAGCTTCAAAATCATTGTTGGACCTTGCTGGGGATTATGACAGTCACATTGCAAACCTACATTATGGCCATATGTGCAATGGTTATCCTGTCTCTCCTGTTGTGGTACCTAGTCCTCCTAGGTCTCCCAAGTTTCATAATAGGAATTCGTGGGAAACTGTTCGTCAATGTCTACAGATGAACCACAGCATTCATCCCCAGACAAACTCAAATGGTGTTGTGGGATCACTTTACCTCGTAAACCATCCTACTCTACCAATGGCCTCTTTCGGCGCAGAAGAAAAGAGAAAGCCACGAGGAACAGGCGCATACTTCCCTAATATGGTATCTATATAGTTATTAAAACTGAACACACACACACTCACACATATTTAACGCGCTTCCCAATAATTCAGTTGTCACTTAAGTGTTAATCTCATAATTTTGCAGACTTCTCGTCCATTCAGGGATAATAGGCCAATGCTGGGTAGGGGAAGGGGTCTTGCACCCGGTACCCATGGGCATTTGCAGAGATACACTCATAGCAATGGGTTCGCTCTAGCTTCACAAGAGGTCAATTTGTCTGTGGAAGGTAGTTTTGAACCTGCGCTAGAAGTATATCCTGGTCTTAGTAATGGTAGACCCAGATCTTCAGAAACCTATTTCTCTCAACCTTCCACATGGGGAGCACGCCATGCTAATGGTTTCCCTCACTCGTCTGATAAACATGAGTCTGGCTCTGGTAGCCCTCAGCTTCGTGGATCCCCAAGAACTGAAGTGAGCAATCACCCAGACCAAGGCATTTCTACTTCTGGGGTATCTGTACCTAACACGGAGATAGCGACAGAGGAAAAGTCTAATTCATTATCTGTAGCGGATCCCAAAAGGTAAAATAATTTTTTCCTTTGATGCTTATTCATTGCTGCAGAGATTCCTTATGATGTTAAATCATTGGCAACTTTGTTTAGAGCTTAAACCACTACGATTGTAGTTTGTACTCCTAGTTTTCCTTTGCTTTAAGGGGGTGTCTATGGTTTGAGATTCAGGATTGAAGTGCAAGGTTATCATTTGAAGAATGAAGATGACTTTCCTCCGCTTTCCAACTGAGTGCCAATGAAGGAGGATGGTGAATATGTAATAGCACTAACGATAATGGTCAATACATGGAAAATATTATGACTTGCCTACCTTTCAGCTGGTGCTACCAAAGGATGGCGATTTTGTAAGAATTAAGAAGTAAGATCAATGTGCATTCGTCTCAAAATGAAGATGCCTTCCATCAACTCTGGGTTTCTTCTAGAGATTGATGAACGATAGAAATGAGAGTACCAAATAAGTAGGAAAATGTTGGTAGTAGCCATAGATGCTAACGAACTAGACTAAACTAGGTTGAGTGTTGTGTTATCATTGTTTCGGTGTTTCTTGCTCAAGTTGGTATTTTGTACAAAAGTGCATGTATATTCTGGTAACTTTTTTCTTCTCCTACATGCGTTTTTATTGTTCAATATTTAGGGATGTATATATATCAGGTGATTTCCTGAGGTTGAGTTTATACTTCTGTTCTGTTTGTAGCTTTGAAGTGTAAAATAGAAAGAATTTAGACATCTTACAGGAATGGATACCTATAAGTTTGTGACATTGAATAACGTAATCGATTGGGTGTTGAATTATGAATTTATTGAATGTGGTTTAGTTGGCATATTGAATGTTTTTTATTTTTCATTGTCGTTAGCCTGAGTTAACATTTTGGGCATAGGAGGGTGCAGGTATATGATGACCCTAGCGTTTTATAAGATCAGGCAGTAGTTATTAAGGAAAGTTTGATTGAATCTTGCTTTAGACTCATAAATTTAATTTGTCAAAAGTACGCAATAACATGGCTTGGTTCCTGTTGTCATCATGATAGTGAGATTTGATTTTAGTTTGTCTGAAATACTGATGTTTGAAGTGTGAAGGGAAAAATTGATTAATGTTTCATGCTTGACTGTTCTTTTATCAAGCAATGTTAATCCCCTTTTTATTTAAATTAAAAATTGAAAATTAGGTAACTTTGTTCCTTTTATGTGATGTTTTACCTATTTTTCTTAATTACAGCAGTATCTTTAGTGGAGTCCATGGCTATTCAAAATTGCCTTGATGATGCCCCCAGAAACATGTATGGAAAAACATGCTTCATTCTTTGATTATTTGATAGCATAGACTTTGTATCATATATTACTAATGAAGAACTAGTCATTGTACACAGATAAAGGGACTTGTCAATAGAACTATTTTCCTTGTTTGAGTCACAGGCAGTGATTAGAGCACTAGACAAATTAGATGGGTTGATTATTTTTTTTCTTCTTGTTTCACTTTTTTTTTTTGGTGGTGTTAACCCTGTGGTTCTCAAGGGATCTTGTTTCACATTTTTATCATAACTAAACTTTTATTTTTTGAACTTATTCTGGTTGAGAGCACCTGCTTTTTAGATTAATAAAAGCACTCGTCTTTTTCTTTACTTTTATTTTTAAAAAATCAGTTTTGTTCATTTTAGGGTTATTAATTTTTATAAAAATATAAGGGGAGAAACTTGAGTGGTTATAAGATTTTGGGTACAAGAATTGGACACTTACAAAAATGGAAAAAAAATAGAAAGAAAAGAATTAAATAATATGTATTTTTCAAATAATTAATTAAATGATGCGTACTTTTATGTGAGTGTTCAAATCCCATGTCTAAAATTTTGTGACCATACAAGTATTTTTCATGTTTGTGTTAGTTATACCTTTATTTTTTTAATTTTTTTTTTAAGAATTGTGTGATTTGGTATTACAATTGTGTGATTTAGTTTCTACATCTCCCTTGTGCGAATTCAATCTCAATTGTCACAATTAGTTGGCCTTTTCAAAAAATACAATATTTAGTTATTTTATTATTCGCTCTCTTTCATTCGTTATTTTAGAAAGATGAGTTGGTTAAAAATTTTAGCAAGTAGGATATGATTTTTTTAAAGGGGATGATAGGAATTTTTTCGTTTTTACTTTGTGTTCGACTTTTTTATCTAGTCCATTTAAAATATAGAATAAGATATAACTTGATTTAGCTAGTGATTTATTAGAAAGATGATGAGTTTGTTTAAATTAAGCATGTAGGATATGATTTTTTTTTAAGGGGAGGGGAAATTTTTGTTGTTTTTACCTTGTGTTCGACTTTTTTATTTGGACCATTTAAAATATGGAATAGGATATAACTTAATCTATATGGTGATTTATGTGGTCCACCGTTGACCAATATCTAAGTATTTAATCTTTTATGAGGAATATATCTATTTTTTTTATAAAAAATATACAATTATACAAATACAATTTCAAAGTTTTTTTTTTCCGACAAAATATACACTTTTAAAGTTATTTAACACGCTAATTACTTTTTTGTTCGACTTTTTTATTTGGACCATTTAAAATATGGAATAGGATATAACTTAATCTATATGGTGATTTATGTGGTCCACCGTTGACCAATATCTAAGTATTTAATCTTTTATGAGGAATATATCTATTTTTTTTTAAAAAAAATATACAATTATACAAATACAATTTCAAAGTTTTTTTTTTCCGACAAAATATACACTTTTAAAGTTATTTAACACGCTAATTACTTTTTTGTCAGAGCTTTTTTAGACCAATTTATCCTTTCATGAATCAATATTTTTATAAAAACTAGAAAAAAGACGGGTACTGAAGTGTTCGTCTTTTCGCTCTTTTTATTGTGTTAACGTGTGTAGATTATCAACAATAGTTTTTTAAAAACGTTACATGTGTTTTCAAAATAAAATTGTAAAAGAAGATGATGAGGAAAATAAAGTCCTATGCTTATTAGTTGAAGTAAAAATGTTCCCGTGAGCTTAACTCAGTTGGTAAGAACAATGCATAATATATGCAAGGTCCAGAGTTCGAACCCCGAACGCCACAAAAAAAAATAGTTGAAGTGAAGTAAAAACAAAATAAAAACAAAAGATAAAAAGTAAAATGTTTTGCGGCCTTTTTGGTAATGTTTGGCAGCTAGTTCATAATTGGTTGGGTGTTCATTCGGCAGACCCCTCAACCATGGTGGACCACTTTATTCAGTTTGATACATCTTCAGGTCTTGCAAAGTCGCGTTGTTCTTTTATGCATCTATTCTGGTTTGCTAGTTCTTGGATGATTTGGTTGGAACAGAATGACAAACTTTTTTGTGCAAAAGAAAACACACCTTCTGGTTAACATCAAACTTCTTTCTTATTGGTGGTATAAAGCTCAATTTGTTGTTTATCATTATAAGTGTTATGATTGGTGCCAGAACCCTTTCTTATGTTTGGGTGTTGGCTAACCTTTGTTATTACTGTTGAAACATTACTTTAATTATTAGCTATCTCATTTGACACACCTTGTGCTGAGGGATAGTTTAATATATTCCATTTTGATTTTTTAAAAAAACAAAACAAATCAAATAAAAAATGAAACTTTTGACGTTAAATAGCTGGTTCATTTATAAAGAATTAATGAAACTAAAGTAATTTTGTAAACTATATTATAAATGGTATTCAAATGCAAAAGATAACTTTGTGGACATATATATTAAAAAAGGAATTACAAGTTACAACAGTATTTCTATTTTGTAAAAAAAAAAAAAAAACAGTGTGCTCCATCTAGATGACAATGATAACACAATATTTGACATGGGTGCAAATGCTTTCAAAAGAAGAGAGTTAAGACTTAAGAGCACAAAGATTCACATTGCAATTTATCCCTAATCTCAAAACACAATATGCCCTCTCCCTGTGTGACATTAAGATTTGTCTATTTTAACTTTAAATTAGTGATAGAATAGTACCTGCCACAATAAAATAGAAGCAATTATACCAAATCAATGTTAAAAATAGAAGCAATTATACCAAATCAAAGTTAGGTCTAGCGAAATGACTAGCCTTCACGTCTCGAAAAAGATTATCTTTGGAGAACGAAATTTATGAAAAATGAAATAAAAAGGTAAAACATTTTTTTATTACAGAATCTGTTCCGTTATAACTTATAACTATAATAAACTTATTTATGAGTATTAAAAAATTATACTCGTATTTAACATTTGACACATCTCTGAAGGTGAGAAAAACACAAGAAGGAGGGTTGAATTGTGTTTTAGAAAAATTCTTCGTTTCTCCTAAAAACTGAACACACTGATCAGAAGCTAAGCGAGACAGCTTCTGAAGTGATAATCAGAATCTAAATGCAGCGGAATAAAACAGAGAGAGAGAAGAAGAACGACACAGAGCAATTATACTGGTTCCTTCCACAATCCGGAAGTAGTCCAGTCCCCCTTGCACTTCCAAGGAGATTTCACTAAGAGTAATATCTGATTACAATTGCTCAAGCACACAAACAAGAGACTTCCTTTGCTCAAGCACACAAGCTAGAGACTTCCTGCTCAAGAACACAATCAAGAGACTTCCTGCTCAAGCACAATTGCAAGAGACTTCCTAACTAAACAAAATTACACAGAAAATTGTTTAAGGTTGAACACTTGATATACAATCAGAGGTGCTCACAATACAAATCAGATACAGACTCAATGGACTTAAGAATTTCTAAGATATGACTTTAAGACACAGAAATTCTAAGTGAATGCAGAACAATTTCAGCAGAGGTTTGGCACTTGTAAAAATGTTGTGAGTCTTTAGTTCAGCGTTCTTGCATTACCAAAACTCTAGGTCTTCACTCCTTTATATAGAGGTGTGAAAGAGACGTTGTGAAATTGCCAGCACACCAAAGAGTCGTTAGTTGAAGCTTGATCTTTCACCAATGATCTTTTGCCTGATTTGGTTGTTGTCCTATGAAGAACCAATTTGAAATCCATTCCTTATCCAAAGGAACATATATGCAGGCGAGACCGTATTCTGGAGCTGTTTTCTTGTCTTGAAGCGTGGACACAAAACAGAGTAGTGGAGAACGTGGTTGTACAATTCGTACAAAGTACAATGTCAACGCTTTCGTCCAAAATGCAAGCACAAGCCTTCAAACACCTTTGAAATGACCGTTGCAAAATTCCACTAATCCTTTGTTTGTGTTTTCGAATCCAATGGACAGCTTTTGCATTGATAATTCTTCAATTCTTGAATCTTTTGCAAATCCAGTTGAGATTCAGCTTCTGGTGAAATAGCTTCTGATGAGGCAGCTTCTGATGATGCAGCTTCTGATGATATGACTTCTGCAGCTTCTGATGACGCAGCTTCTGATGATGTGGCTTCTGGACCTCTTGTCTTCAGAAGCATTATTCTTCAGGAGCAGCTTTACTTCAGGAGCGGTATTTCTTCAGGAGCAGCTTGACTTCATGAGCGCTTTGCCTTCAGAATCATCTAAGCTTCATTTTCTTTTGCTCTTTATTTGCTCATTCAGAACCAATGATGATGTAACTTTATAAATATGGTCCTGTACACTTGAACAAATATTAGCTAGTCCAATTTACAATTTTTAATACCTTGTTATCATCAAAACTCTTTAAGGTTCATTGTTAAACACATTTTGTTCCAACAATCTCGAATAAGATTATCTTTAGAGAACGAAACCTATAAAAGATGAAATAAAAAGGCATAACCTTTTTTTATTACAGAATCCATTATTTGTTCGGTTATAACTATGATAAACTTTCATCCGAAAAAACTATAATAAAAACACTTTTATATTTTAAAAAATACAGTTAATTAACTAGCATTTTTTTGAAGGAATTAACTACCATTTCTTATAAACCACACTCTTCCATATATATTTTTACAATTATTCCATCTATAGTTCAAGCAATATAAAAAGTTTTTTTTTTTTTTTTGAAAGGGCGCAATATAAAAGTTTTAAATACAACTTTTAATATGATAATGGTGTTTGTACAACAAAAAACAAAACAATTGAAATCAACGAACATCAATTTACGAAGAAACCTATATATATTCAAACGCGTAGGAAACAAACACCAAAGCACCAGTGGTCTAGTGGTAGAATAGTACCCTGCCACGGTACAGACCCGGGTTCGATTCCCGGCTGGTGCAACTTTATGAGCTGTGATGACAGGCCAGTGCTTAATGTGGTGACGGGTTCATCACTCTCGCTAACTTACTTCGGTTGCGAAAATTTGCACTTCTGAGCTCATTTTTTTTTTCTTTCTTTCTTTCTTTTTCATCACTTCTTTTTAATTCTTTTGGAAACGAACAATAATAGTACACAACCTATATTCTGTAAGAACAGTGAGTAATTGGAAAATTTGCACTTCTGAGCTCATTTTATCACTTCTTTTTTATTCTTTAGCTATTATCATGATCATCATTGACAACAACAATAATAATAGTACAACCTATATTCTTCATCATCATTGGTATATTACAGTTACCTCAATAATTGAACAAATTTTCCACAACCCACCACATTTCTTTTGTTGGGTGTCCCTCTCACTAAATGTGCATGCATGGTTGTCCTGGCCCTAATACGATTACATTCATAGTATATTTTGATATCTTTTCTTTGTTTGCCACTGCTATTTTTAGAAACCTTATTTTCAAATATTTGGTTTTTTGTCAATAGCAAAATAAAGTTTTAGTTTCAGTACTATGTTTTGGTCAAAAGACGGAAGGGTGTATAATTAAGAATGATAATATTAGAAAGAAAGACACGGTAGCACCTATCATATAAAAGATTAAATAAAAAACAATCAAATTTCTGGACGTAGGGGAAGACCCGAAGACCTAGAAACAATATAAGAAAAACTGTTAAAAAAGGCATCGAGATAATGAGTTCGAAAAATATGCAATATAGACAGAATATCTTGACATCATTGGATCAACGATGGTGTTGGGGATGTTGTTGTCGTCGTTTCATCAAAAGCACACCACCTACACACCTAAGAGAGAGGATTTTTTTTTTTTTTTTGAATAAAGACTTGCATTAAAAGGAGGGGAAAATTACAAAATCATATCTTTTGGATATGAGAAAATATGGGCCTAGGGAACATAGAAGTCCAACAGCTATCTGACTCAATAGCAGCCCACCGAGCTATCTCATGAGCTACATGGTTTGTATTCCTATTGGTCCATTTGATTTCCACCTTATCCAAGCACTCACATAAGCTGATACAAGCTCGGATTGTCCTTCCCCAGTAAGAACGAGCGCAGCAATTTGAGAAGACAGCATTAACACAATCCTGCGAATCTGATTCTACAATCACCTCTTTCAATCCCAGTTTTTGAATGAATTGCAAGACCTCCAGAATGCCAAGAGCTTCAGCGGTTTTTACATCTTCACCACTTGGTGATGGTGTTTAGTGGCAGAGCCAGAAAAAAAGTTTGGGTGGGCCATAAATAGTGATGGAGCTTAATTTTCTTATAAGTACATTTTATCATTGGTTAGTTCGAATAGCTATAGACTTGTTATTTGTTGAATATAGTTCAAGCTAGCATTTTAAAATGAACCGATTATCAACTCAGACAAAGTACAAGATAATTAATCGAACAATTAGGTCATCGATTGAACCTCACGACTGAATGGAATGACTCGACTTCTATAAACATATGTACTAGTATTAAATCAAATTGAATCAAACGACAGAGTCAAAAAAAAAAAAAACTCATGGCATATAGTAATGTAAAAAAGATCATTACATAAGAAAATATACTTATAATCAAGTACAATAATGAAATATATTTTAATTTAATGAAGAATATAGTATTTTTTACCTAAAAAATAGTGTTTATACAATTAAATATTTTTATGATATCATATTTTTTTTAAGGATGTTTTAATGTTTATGTTATGTGTTTTAAAAGTTACTTGAGGTCCTCTTTCTTATAAAAAATATGCTATGTGTTTTAAAAAAGAATTTTTTTTGAAAAAAAAAAAAGAGAGTTGAAGTCCCCTTTGTATATATAAAAAAAAGAGTGAAGAGACAATTGTACCAAAAAATAAAAAATAAGAGTAAGTAAGGAAAGAAAGATAAAAAAAAAAAAAGAGAGTTGAAGTCCCCTTTGTATATATAAAAAAAAGAGTGAAGAGACAATTGTACCAAAAAATAAAAAATAAGAGTAAGTAAGGAAAGAAAGATAAAAAAAAAAAAAGAGAGTTGAAGTCCCCTTTGTATATATAAAAAAAAGAGTGAAGAGACAATTGTACCAAAAAATAAAAAATAAGAGTAAGTAAGGAAAGAAAGATAAGATTTTTTTTTTTTTTTTTTGGTGGGCGGGGTTCGAACCCCGGGACTTTTCGTATTGTTTTTTTTTTTTTGGTGGTGGGCGGGGTTCGAACCTCGGGACCTTTGGTGGTGGGCGGGGTTCGAACCCCGGGACCTTTCGTATTGTTTTTTTTTTTTGTGATGGGCGGGGTTCGAACCCCGGACCTTTGCATACATTATGCATTGTTCATACCAACTGAGCTAAGCTCACGAGGACGAAAGATTGTTTTAAATAGAATAAAGGAGTTATGTTTTATCAACAATTATGAATTTTAAGTTTAGACTTTGCAATTTCCAACCTGCAGGATCACCGATGATGATTTTTTAAAAAATAAAACAAAGAATAAAAATTTCCAACCTGCAGGATCACCGATGATGATTTTTTAAAAAATAAAACAAAGAATAAATGAAAATGGTTTGGGCAGGAGTTGAAGAAGAAAATGGTTTGGGCAGGAGTCCAAGCACATTAAGCTTAAGCTTGGCAAAAGGGATACCAACCGCTACAGCAAGCTACACAATCAATATACAGTTCACAAAAACTAATATATATATAATATAAATGTAAGATACAATATATATATATATATATATATATATATATATATATATATATATATATATATATATATATATATAGGGGTTTGCTAGAACACACCCACTAGTTTTTATGTGGGAGTGTTTTAGCAAGTAAATAACTAAAAAATAGGGGTCTGGCCCACTCCCATATTCTCTCCCTCAAAAAAAAATCTGATCAACCAAAAACAAAAAAATCCCTCACGTAGGCTGCCTGTATGTTACAACTGGAAGGTGAAGAAAAACCCCATGGAACCCACCCATAATCAAAGAATAGATCTGCAAAATTTATGACGACAACATAGTCGGCCGTCGGTGGTCTCTTCAACAAAATTTCATCACACCTCCAACAAATAAAAAAATAAAAAAAGAATATTCCAGATTTCTTCTTCATCACTTCGAAAACAACTCAACCGTAATCACTACACAATTCATTTTCTTCAATTATTGATAAAATTAGGTTAATCCAAATCTCTCGGCAATGGAGTTTATCAAGAGGATGAGAGAACAAGGTTCTAGGTTGATGAAGGTATCGTGGGGCCCACTCCAATGGCGGATGAGATGGCCATGGACTAACCACCGCGAGCAGAAGAAACGGATCAAGGAAGAGTATCAATTTCCGTTGACAACAGTACGACGCGTAGGGAAAATGTAGACTTGTTGGCGTCACCAGCGCGTGGAGAGGTTTTTTTTAGAGAAAGAAAGAGAGAGGATATGGGTGTGGGCCAGGCAGGAAAATTACATTAAAGTGCATGTGTTGAATGACAATTTTAATTGAGAGAAGGGGTATTTTTGTCAAAATCCAATAGGTGTATGATGCTAAAGCACACCTTCTAAAATTAGGGTGGGTGTGCATTAGCATTCCCCATATAGGTATATATATATATATACCTACTAAAAATTATTTTTTTGGGGGTGGGCCATGGCTCACCTTGGCCCATGAGGGGCTCCGTCCCTGATGGTGTTGTAGTTGTTTCATCAAAAGGTTGTGGAGGAGGAAGAACGATGATGCTCGTGATTTTTTTTTAGAGAAATGATATTTTGACAATCACTTTTTGACAACTTTTGGACAACTTTCTCTCTCATACTCATATGATGTTGTTATCCTCTCTCTTCCTTTTTCTCTCTCCATTGTTTTTGACCAATAAGAAGTGAGAAAAACAAGGTTGTCAACAAAGTTGTCATCAAATGAATGTCAAAATATCATTACTCTTTTTTTTAGGCTGGTAAAATGTTTAATAGAACTAGTTACAAACCCGTGCTTCGCACGGGGGTTCAGTAACGTATTTGACAAAATATTATATTGGAAGGATAGATTGTGAAATGACAAATAATTATAAACCATAATACAATATTTAGAGTACTTTTGCATTACGGATTACAAAATTAAATCTTTAAAATGGTTTGATCACAAGTAACAAATGAAAACATATTTTGTCAGCGGTAGAAACACTTTTCCAGTAATAATTGATATCTATCTATAAACCAATGAAAACCCTATTACCAAAGCTGCCTGATTTATATCATTTTGACTTTCAGCTTCAACATATATAAATCATTTCACATGATCTACAGCAAAGACAGATATTAACTGCAATTTAGTATCTAGTTCTTTCAGGCGAACAAACTTCTGCATCAGATAGATAGCTGAAAGTCTCTCTACCTAATTTATATCATTTTGTGTTTTAGCTTCAACGTATATAAATCTTTTAACATTATCTACAGCAAAGGCTAGGGATGTCAATGGATACCCATGGGTACGGATAATATGATACCCGTCTCCGCCCCGTTGGATAAGTATGATACCCGTGCCCGCCTCGTATCCTCGTGGGTACTCACTATACGGGTACCCGTGGGTATTGAGGTATCCATGGGTACCCATGGAGTTTTGAATTTATTTATTTTTTGGTACAAATAATAACTTTTTTAATTACCAAAAAACTTCAACTTTTAAACATCCATACATAATCCACTCAAAATTTCATAAATCATACATAATTCATAGAAAATTCATGATTCTTATATAATCTATATGTTTTATGATGTGAATGAAGTGGAAACGGTGAACTTAATAAGATGAATTAAAAAAATTTAAAATAAAAATAGGTTATTATTGAGGATTTTTAGGTGGGGGGTAAAATTTTCTTCAATAAGGTACCAACTTTAAGTAATAAGATATGATATATAAAGATATATTAGTAATTTACTTAATTTATTATCGGGTATGGGTACCCGTAGGTATGGATACAATCCAATCCGTGTCTGTGTCCATATAATAATGGGTAGTCAAATACCCGTTTATTATACCCGTGGATACCAGTTTAGCTACCCGCTCCATACCCGTGACGGATTTTACCCACGGGTACCCGTGGACATGGGTATTTTTGCCACCCCTAGCAAAGGCAGATATTAACTGCAATTTAGTACCACGTATATAAATCCTTTCACATGATCTACAACAAAGGTAGATAGTAACTGCAATTTAGTATCCATTCCTTTCAGGTGAACAAACTTCTGAATCAGACAGATAGTTGAATGCCTCTCTACTTGATTTATATCATTTTGCCTTTCAGTTTCAACGTATATAAATCATTTCACATGATCTACAGCAAAGGCAGATATTAACTGCAATTTAGTATCGAGTCCTTTCATGTGAATTATACGCACTTTTAAAAACTTGTTTTAAAGGAGAGATGTTCAAATTACGGAATATTACCATTCTTCGTAAATTTGAGAATGAAGTTCGCATAATCCAAATATTTGTGATGCATGGTTTAAGGCATGGGGTTCAGTAACGTATTTTGTAAAAAAATTGTTCCGAAGGAAAAATGAACAAATTAATGAATATTGCACAAAAATTAAAAAACTTTATCAAAATATTTATGAAAGCTTTATCAAGAGCAGGAAAACATCATAAATTACATAATAGTTAAAATTATAAAAGTGAGCGTTACTGTCATAGAGTTATCAAAAAGGGGATTAACACCAATATTTACATGACACAAAATGAACGAAAGAAACACAATAAACTCTTTAGCGTCTTGTGTAGGAACTTGGTTATTAATATTTTGACCGTTAAAAAATAAAAAATCTCTTTGACGTCAAAAAAGTAATATCAACTGAGCAATATTCAGTCTCTTCACATATGCTTAGTAATATTCAGTCTGGAAGATTACATTGAAAGGATAGATGGTAAAATGACGGATAATTGTGAATCATTGTAATATGTCAAAATATAAACCTTAAAAACCATGAACCATCAACTTAGTTTTAAATAGTTAAAAATAAAAAATTGTAAAATAGTTAAAAGTTTTTAAAAATATAAAAATTGGAAAATAGTTAAAAAAAATTGGTGAAGTAGCACTCAACCAAGCAACACTAAAAAAATTATATGCATTAGCGTAACAAAAAAACAGACAGACGGACATAAAATATTACTCTAAATGTTAATGTGTGTATATATTCGCGAGGTTGAAGAAAGGAGATAAAAATATTTGGGATCATTAAATGACAGCGTGAATAAAAATATTTGTGAGATTGTGATGATTAAACGATATTGAAATTAAATATATAAGTGATAAAAAGATAATAAAATTCCTTTGAAAAAAAGGTAATAAAATTAAATGGAATCTCCTTAAAAAATTAATGGAACGGTTAAAAAAAATAAAGTTAAATGGAAGAAAAAAACATATTGAAATATAATATTAAAAAATAAAGAAAAAGTTCCCGACGTGAGTTAAAAAGAGGTAGTTTTTTAAAGTAACATTCAACAGCTTCTGGTCAAAGCTCATTCCATTCAATTTTATGCGTTGAAAAAAAGTACTTTTTTTAGTAAGTACTTAATTGATATTGTATTCGGCCTAACTTCTCCTTAAAAATGTAGAGAAGTTTGAAAAAAGTCGGGTCAAACGATACCTTAATCTCCCACAACGGCAATGTAGAAGCAATTGAATTTGGGAGGAAAAATTGAAAAATAGTTAAAAATATAAAAATTGGAAAATAATTAAATGTTATTAAAAATATAAAAATAAGAAAATAATTAAAAAAATTGGTTAGGGGCAAAAATGGAAATTCATAGGCCAAACCTTAAAAAAAAAAAAAAAACCACTTCCAATAATTGAATTACCAAAATGCCCCTCATAGGGGCAAATTGGTAATTTCAACGGACATTTCCTTTCTTATATATATAAGTCAAAGCTCATTCCATTCAATTTTATGCGTTGAAAAAAAGTACTTTTTTTAGTAAGTACTTAATTGATATTGTATTCGGCCTAACTTCTCCTTAAAAATGTAGAGAAGAAGTTTGAAAAAAGTCGGGTCAAACGATACCTTAATCTCCCACAACGGCAATGTAGAAGCAATTGAATTTGGGAGGAAAAATTGAAAAATAGTTAAAAATATAAAAATTGGAAAATAATTAAATGTTATTAAAAATATAAAAATAAGAAAATAATTAAAAAAATTGGTTAGGGGCAAAAATGGAAATTCATAGGCCAAACCTTAAAAAAAAAAAAAAAACCACTTCCAATAATTGAATTACCAAAATGCCCCTCATAGGGGCAAATTGGTAATTTCAACGGACATTTCCTTTCTTATATATATAAGTAGATAGATTGTATATCTTTCTTCTTATGCATAACTTCTTTTATAGGCTGGTTTCAATAGAAATGTGTGAAAAATCTGTCGAGGTCGCTGAGAGATTCATTTGGCGAATTACCAACTAATCTTCATCATACGGCGTGTGATTTCTAAGAGGTAACACTTGGGTATGAATTGTCACTGCAACGTTTGAGTATATGCCTTTGTGTCCAATTGATAACAAAAAACATCACGCATTCGTTTTGATTTTGCATACGCTTAGAATCATGAATTTAATAATGACCGTTCTATTACAACAAAAAAAAAAAAGATTGAACTGCAACGGAAATGTATGTTTTACAAATATTATACTTGTTGATGTATCAAACTTAATTATGATGCTCTGCCGGGAACTGCACTTCAGTGCAGCTGAGCCAACAGCACAGCGGTAGTTAACTAAAGTTCTCTTACTGAATGGTAGTTAACAAAGTCTGGGGGTAAAATGATATTTTTTTATGTGTTTTTAAGCCAAACTTAATGTGGGGAAAAACAATTTTCTTAAGATTTTGGGTTAAATATGATGTCAAATTTCAATTGTGGGTTGCTCAAAGTCCAAAGAGATTTTTCTCCGAGCCCATAATAACCTAATGATAGTATCAGAGACAATAGTTCATATCAGCATGTATGTATTATGGACACTCTTTCAGACAATGGTGGCCATGTGATGTGTTTTGTTGATGGAGGACCAACAGTGGTGCAATGTATGGATGAAAAAAATTCCTCTTTTTGGAGAGTATACTCAGATGAATAGATCGACTCACACTTGAGAGGAAGAATATTGGTGTATGGGTGTGAATAAGAGTCTCTTATTTGTTAGAAAACTTGACATTGAACACATATACATAATGCCTTAAGGTTTTCGGTCCCCACCCCCAACCCCCACCCCAATAACTCAATATATAGTACCTTGATAGTATTTTTGTACTTCTTTTCCTCAATTTCATATCATCATTTTTTGAATTTATGGAACATAACATTATTCGTTTTTTTCCTTCTTATCAAACATAGTTATCCTGTCATATAATTAAAATTGAATTAAAAAAAAGCTATTGTGGCTTTTGGAGGCTTCCTTCTAGTCAAAAAGAGGACTTTATTTGTAGTAAGAAGATAATCGAAGAAAATTATGTTGATGATAAGGTTAAGATAACATAAGTGATTGGCGATAGAAACATTGAAATGGATGGTTTGAAGACTTATAATTGGTGAGATGAATATATGATGTTTGTTTGGATTGGATAACTCCTACAAAACAATATATGGATGAAAATAATGTTGAGAGTGTAGAATATGGTGTTTTGTTAGAGTTGACTTATAAATGAGGTTAAATTGTCCAATGAAGTGTTAACACAGTGGTTTGAAATTTCTTCAAAAAAAAAAAAAAACACAATGGTTTGAAATGTCTCAAAATACTTCAGTGGAAAAGATGTTTGAAAGAATGGTAAGACTCTTCGAATCTCAATTTTTTTTTTTACAACTCTACGAATTTTAATGAGAGAGGTGATTACGTGCCTATGTTGACAACGACTCAAATATGATTAATTTCATGAAAGAGAACCTACAAACAACTAAAAATACAACTTTACTACATCACAAAGAGTAATTTTTATATCACTACATATGTAAATTTTCGAATATTGTCATGACGACAAAACAAGTCATAGAATTAAACAAGGTTTTTTTATAAAAAAATATTTAACACTTTTCATTTTTTTGAATGAAAGTCTATCTGTTTCATTTAAAATTTCCTTTTTATCAAACATTCATCCCTACCATATGAAAACAATTAGTAGAATTTATAATATCTTCTAAAAAATAAAAACTCCATCAAGTTATTTATTTTCTCTAAAATAAAAAAAATAGTATACTGGTGTTCTGATATAAAAAAATAAATGGAACCTTTTTTTTTCTTTCTTTTTTGTTTTGCAAAGTAAACGGAAGTTTATAATGTGATTATTATCATTGTCTGATTATTATAGATATACTCAAGAGTGTTTTGATAGATATGTAATTCTTAACATCTATCACTACCACATATTTTGTTTTCTGGGTCCTCCACTAAATAAATTCCAGTTATGTGCATTCATAGCTGGTTTCTTGAGTGCTTGACACCCAAGTATGCTTCCAACAATTACATTAGTACATCGCAATAGTATTAAATATTTCTTTGTCGGTACTATGCCTCTTAAGAAAATATTCTCTACATATTTTGTTATTTGTCTATATGTAGTAAAGAGATACATTTTACTTCAAATATATGTTAGAGTAGCTCAAGTAAGTAGATATTCCTTTTCTACCAAAAAGAAAAAAATTAGCTCAAGTAGACATGATCATTTTAAGTTTTCATATTCCATTTCCTTGTTCAAATTGTGAGTAATGACACTTTGATTTCACCATGATTTTTTCATGTCCTACACAATTTAGATTTTCTAATTTTTTTTCTTTAGTATTTTTAGGATAAGTAGGAGAGAATGAGAGAAAAACACGATTTCTGTATTTTGTTTAGATTAGAAGTATAAAGGAAAGTAAAACTTGCTTTTGGGAGTCATATTGTTTTTGGAACAAATAGAACCATATTATATATAAGCTGGAATGCTCAAGTTAAAATTGTGTAGACATTTTGGCTTGTTTTATTTGTCTATATGTAATAAAGGGCTGTCATGAATAACAAAATATGTAGAGAATATTTTCTTAAGAGGCATAGTACCGACAAAGAAATATTTAATACTATTGCGATGTACTAATGTAATTGTTGGAAGCATATTTGGCTTGTAAAATTCAAACCATCCCCGTTTAAATTCATTTATTGAATTGTCTAGTAATTTTGATTGAGTTGGTTGAAATAACAAGTTGCAAAAGTAATCTTTGTTGCGTAGATTTGATTCAGTTGGAATTACAAAAGATGTAGTATGTAATTGTTCATACGAGCTGTTTTAGTCGGCCAAAAGGAAGGCACAGTTTGGCCGGATAATTACATACATGCGATGGTAAATATGCGGTAATTATTAAGTTTTTCCATGTGGATAATGAGGATGTCAAAAGACACCCATTATTTGACCGGACTTCTTAAGTTTTATCCATGTGGATAATGAGGATGTCAAAAGGCACCCATTATCTGACATGACTTATTACCATATTTGATCATTGCATTGAGATTACCATTTGCAGTTAATTTTTAGCAGTCAAAAGATTGTGTTTTAATGGTGCTTTGGTATCTTGTTTTTGGTCTTTTAATTTACAACTTGTGATGATAAATATGTGGTAATTCTTAAATTTTTCATGTGGGTAATGAGGATGTCAAAAGACACCCATTATCTGACAAGTCTTCTTAAATTTTTCCATGTGGGTAATGAGGATGTCAAAAGACACCCATTATCTGACAGGACTTATTACCAATATTTGATCATTGCACTGAGAGTACCGCTTGCAATTAATTCTTAGCAGTCAAAAGATTGTGTTTTAATGGTGCGCTTGGTATCTTGTTTTTTGTCTTTTAATTTACAAATAAAGATAAATTGTGCATGTCTTATAATTAATTAATTTTGACATGTCGACTAATGTTTTGTGAGTGTAAACTCATTTAAGTATTTAAGAGTTTACATCCACACCTGTGATGGTAAATATTTGACAATTATAAGAATTTATTCTTTGTCAAAGTAAATTGTCATTCTTTGATCAATGCTGTAAAATACCGCTAGCAATTGATATTATTGTTTAAAAACTTGATATTGATAGTGCACTAGGTATTTTGGTGAGTACATTTGACTACTCTTGTTCTCTTTAAACTAATATAGTTTGTGTATCTGCTAATTTGAGTTAAATTTTTTAACTCTTAAAATTCTAATTTTTAGGATTTAAAGAAGAACATTGATATTGTTCTTGGATCTAAACCTTAGTTAAGGATGGTGAAACTCACATTATCTCACAAATTCAGTACCTAATGTGAGAATCAAGTTTGACAAGTGAGTATACACCAAATTCCATAGGTCACACGTGATCATAAAACTAAAATATCATATATATTAGAGGTGTTGTTTAAGATGACAAATCTCTTTTTTTGTTTTTGGGTCATATTTCGTTTGCTTAAACTAAGGTGCTTTTGAAGCAATACAGAGAAAGACAAGCTCTCATTGGAGAGTGAGTATTCTATTAAGATTGTTAGGCAAAGAAAATATTAAGAGCACATTATGTAAATATTTAATCTTGCTGAGACACTATAATTTCGACTATCAGGTGACTTGTTCGAAAATTCAGCATTTAGTATTCTATTTGCACAATTAAGTTTATAACTGTTATAGTTAAAAATGATCTTTTGAAGGATCAATTCATAAAGTGTGCAAATAAAGAAAAGCTGAAGCAAGAGAAAATAAAATAGTGCTCATTCGGAAAATACCTCAAAAGATAAGGGCAAATAAAGAAAGGTAGTCTTGATTGACTTATGTCCAATGATGTTGAAAGATATATCAATTTAGAATGGACAAAGTCGATAAAGATTGCTTTATTCATTTTTTGAACCAATTTTAGATTGTCGTTACTAACTTTTTTTGTATTTAAAAGACAATTTGGTGAATCATTATTTGAATTAATTTTTGTTTTAATTTCTCTTTGAATAAATCAAGATATTTTGAATTTTATTTTCAAATGATGATTCAATGTGTCTTTTAAGTTCAATTATTATAGTCAATTCAGTTATGACTTGTGACTTTCTATAATGTTTAAGGGTTTAAAAACTATAAATTTTTCGTCCCACAAATTAAGGAAATTTTGAGACATAAATTGTTAAATTTTCTTGAGGATATTGAGTTTGGGGGAGAGATATGGTAATAGAACAAAATTGAATGAGGAAGAATTAGTTCTAAACTAATTCATTTACTATTATTATAATATATTTGGATCCTCCTGAGGACATTATTGTTCTTCGTCTCAATCAAGTTAAGAAATTAATTCATATAGATCAAACTCAACACCCTTAAGTACTATGGCTTCTAGTGTAATTAAGAATTGACTGAAAAGAAAAATTCTATTTAGTTTGATTGAAAGACTCTATTAGGACAGTCATGATACTAGTTTGATTATTATACTTTTGGAGCTGCATAAGATGGATTTCAATATAGTGTTTCTTAATGGTGACATTAATGATACAATATGGTGCAGCTGAATAAAACTTTTGTGTCAATTGATACAAAGTAGATGGTTTGCAAAGTCATGAAATCCACTTATAAGTTAAGAAATTTGTCTCTTTACTGTTACCACAAATTCTCACAAAGTAATTGTCTCATTTGGTTTTGAGATAATATTATGGAGAATTGTGGATTTAGCAAGTTCAGTGGGAGTAAGTTTATATTCCTAGTTTAATATGTCAATTTTATTTTATTTAGTCAACAATGATATATGTTTGTTATGTGAAACCAAGGAAATCTCTAACAAAAGTTAGTGATGAAAGATCCTGGGGACACCTCTTTTGTATTAGGCATTTCAATACTTAGAGATTTTTCTCAAGGCATTATTCGGACATCGCAAAAGAGTTATATCAATAAAGTTGAAAATGAAATGACATAATTTTTGGAAGACCTCAATCACCGAGAGACTTTTCAGTCTCAAATATTGTCCATTAGAAAATTTATGAATTCAGAAATTTAAGTATTTTCCTACACTTTGCCTATAGGATTTTTATGTATGATTTTATTATACACATTTGGAAATAGTGTATATAATAAGATTGTTTGGCAGATATTTGAGCAATTCAAAGTTTGAATTGTTGAAAAAGCAACCATAAGGATTATTAAAGAGAACGGGAGAGTTTATGCTCACATCAGAGATCTGACAATTTGGAGATCATTTAAGTGTCAGACTTTGGCTTTTGGATGTAAGTAGATAATACACATCCTAACTCAAGAAATGACTGTAATTATTTATGTCACGTCACTTTGTTGCATATTGTTAAGGTATTGAAAGATCACTCAAGTTATATAGTGACATAATTCAGTCTTATAGTTATTCAACAACCTTTATAAAATTTATTGCCTTATAGATTATTGTTGTTGAATGATAGAACATGTAGAGACAAACGTTATGCTAGCTATACCACTAATCAAAGACATGACACCTAAGGTCTTTCATATGTTTGCTGTCATTGAGGATGTCTTGGATTAGTGGGAGTCTCTTTTATCTTATGTTCTATACTTTAGTTTTGGTATCGATACAGACTTTATGTTATGATTTTCTGTAGAAATAAATTTTATGAGGTTATTATTGTTATAACCATTTCTGTATCATTTGTGCAAATATTGAATTTGTACACTTCATTTTGATCTCACTAAAGTTTTCAGTTGGATCAGTTGGAAATAGCCATGATTTAAAGATCACATTGCATGAAATTTCCATGCCACTCATCCATATCGATCTATGTCATCAAGTGCATTGATATGGTGCTCGTCGGGGTTCCGTCACGTTATATGTCAGTGACGACAGCCGCTGTGGTCTCATTATTAATGTATGAGGTGGACCAGATTGTAAAGTTGAAATCTAAAGATAAATAGCATTGTGATGCGCGCCTAAAGAATTCTGATATAATTATTAAGATATGTAGCCCAAGTGGGAGATTGTTGGAATATTTTATTATTTTATTATATTCCAATATCATTATGTGGGCAAATATCGTAATAATAATTATATTAGCTATTTATCAATTGTGAGCCATAGTCAGGGCCGTCTTAACAAATTCATAGGCCCGGTTTTAATTTTATAAGGGATGCAAAAAAAAATTAAATTCCGGGCCCCAAAAAAAAAAATAAGCCATTTTAAAAAAAAAAATTATAAATCATACTTTGGTGGGTCTTGAACACATGACCTCACACTCAACAAAAAGTGGCCATGCCACTAAAGCAAGCTGTACAGACTAAAATAATTTGCTTTTATTAGATATATAACCATTATTTTTGTGTCTTACATATAAAAAAAATTATTTTGGGCCCCAAAAAATTGGAGGCCCGGTGTCGTCGCCCAACCTCGACGGGCTATGGGCCGGCCCTGGCCATAGTTGATTAGTGATCAAATTAAGTAATAAGGCTATTAGATTTCTATTTAGAATATTAATTAATTAATTAATTAATAGATATGGACTCAATATGAGTAGATGTCTGGATAGCCCATTAACGGAATAATGGGAAACCCTAATGGTCATCCAATATAAAATAGGCTATGGTCCCCAATATACCGTACACGGCGAACTCTCTCTTCTCCTCATCTGAAGAGAACTTGATGCATAAAGGTACCGGTTGAGGAAGAACCAAATCAGCCGCCGCTAACATTCTTGTTTGTTTCAAATCACCTCTCTCTTTGTTTACCGTTGTTGTGAAAGGGCTGCCATGAAAGCTTTATCCAGGTATTTCTAGTCCCCTAATTCTTGATATCCTTGATAAATCAAACATGTCGTAGATCCGATCATAATCATGTTCAATGTTTTGTTTGCTTCCGCTATTGATTCATAATTGTTGAATATGTTTTATGAAATCTCTTTTTATTAAGACCTAAATATCTAACAAGAAGCACACAGATTCCATGCACTGAACAGGAAGCCACATTCACCCGAATAACGTATTTAGAGTCGTCCGATCTTGATCCAATAGTCTACAAAATACATATTTAGTTTTTATTTTATAAATTCCAAACTTGAATCTAGCAGCTGACGACTCTAAACATGTTGACTGCATGATTGAGAAATTCCTCTAACATGAGAGAATCTCGGTCCAAAATAAAATGCGAGAAAACTAATAACGACGGAGAGAAGACAACAAGTGATCTACGTTATATAAATACCTCATGATATGATCTAGTTAACTTGCGCCATCACATGGTCAAAATTAAAAATGGTTACTATGATCTTTTATATTGGCTAATGTTAGGATTTAAACTCGTAAGAGTTTAATAGGTGAAAAAACGTCATAACTTAATCAAGTACCACGTTCAACACTTCATGGAGATTGCCATTTTTTTTAAAGCATAGACATTGCCATTGGTACAATTTTTTTTCCTCATGTTGATCTTTTGACTAAGAACCGTTGGCGCTTTACAGCCATACATTGTGAGTATGTAATCAATACATGAATACTTGCATATATCTATCTGAAAGGTTTGGTTAATTACTAATTTTTTAAAGGGGGGTCGATATATTTTATAGATATAAAGTTATTAGTCAAAATGATTAAGACAGTATTGTCACCATATATAATAAGATTCCAGGAACCTAAACCAACCTCCTAGCAAAAGACGCTTAATGAGCATTGGAGAAAAAGGTCAATAATACTATCATTTCCTTTAAAAAAAAAAAATCTCCTGGAATAGAATTTTAAAGGTAAAAGGACATTCAAGGAATCTAATTTCAAAGTTTCATAAAAAAAAAAAAAATGTTTCTAAAATTTCCGTGACTCCTTTTCATGAATATTTTAGTATTTATCTGATTATAATAATTTCAAATATCAAAATTATTTTATCCATAAAACTTAACTCAATGGACAATATTTTTGTTGAAGCAAGACGATATTTAACTGTTATGTTGAAAATATACATCTGAATTTGACATTGATGATTGAGCTATGCATTGTGTGTGTTAAGTTTTATTATGATTCTCTGTCTATAGTAATTATATTGTAATTATGCTATGAGTTATCAGTTTTTATGTGTAATTAGTTTTTGTGTTTCTCTATCACAAATCCTATAATATAAATAGGATCACTTACTTATACTTATGACACACAATGAATATACAAATATTTATCATATCCTGCTAAGTTTCTACAGTGTGTATTAGACGAAAAAAAAAGCTCAAATTTGTTTAAATCGAGTGTGTGGTAAAAGTTAAGTCTCACACAATTATTTGGTCTAGCTTAAATAAAAAACTGGGTCAATTAAGTTAAATAATCTTATCTCCTTACAAAATTTATTTTTTTTAAAAGCTAATTTTTTTTCTTATAATGATAAACAAATTATTCTAACACAAATTGTGCAAAGAAATTCACAACACAAGTCAAATAACAACAAAAGGAAACCAACAACACAAAAAAACTAGCAAAGAGAGCATTAAGAATCTAAATATTACACTTTTGTCCCTTCAAAATATTACTACATGGATATTTAGTTCATGCTATTAAATCTATACACACACACACACACACATACATATACGAAATGTTTTTTTTTTCTTTTTTTCTTTTCTTTCTGGCAAATATAGAATATTATAAAAGTTTATAACACTCAAAATTTGATTTATAGATTAAGATTTTCATTATTTTTATCTTGTGTTTTTAAAATTTTAAAATTTACATCTAGTTCATCTCATGGTGTGTCAACTTAGTGATAAGAATATGACTTTATATGTTTAAAATATGGGTTATGATAGAAGACAACTTTTATGAAGGTGTCTTTTATCAAGTTACTTTATGAGCATTTGCGAAAAGACACCAACTTACTTTTATGAAGGTGTCTTTTAGCAAAGTTATAACTAAAAAGTGAAAATCACACCTTAAGGTGTGACTTGATAAAAGACACCACCAAAGGGTGGCTTGTAACAAAACCCTTAAAATATTTAGTTTAGATTCAACTTATAAAGTCTATCATGTTTTTTTTTTTTTTGAGGGAAATAAAGTCTATCATGTTGTCACCTTAGTGATAACTGATAAGAATTTTACTCGACAACCTCAAAGAGGCCTAGTTCATATCTCAATAAGACAATTTCGAAATGATAATATTACTCTTATTAATAATAATCATTTTTCTTTCTGCTTTTTTTTAAAGCTACATTCAATTAAAATATTTGATTAAACATTAAAATAATTTTAAAATTTTATAAAAATTAGAGTTTTTTTTTTTAAGAGATAAAAATTAGAGTTATTAAGCATATTAATTCTACTTAGACTCACTCTTGAAACAACTTTCTCCATCCTTATATTATATATAAAATTTACTAGTCTTACTTCTTTTATTATAGTACTTTTTGTCTTGTAGAATATCATTTAATAAATGCGTGCTTTCTTTGTCTTATAAGTTATGACTGTGTGTATTTCTTGGATTTCATGCAACATAACATGAATGCACAGCCACAAGCTCCTCAGCAATGTCTACTTGTTAATTAAACTTTGTTTTTTTCTACACAAATTGGCCCCACCCTCTATGTACATGGCAAAACCACAAGCTTTTCAATGCTGCTTATGAAGTCACAGTGGGTTCCACCAACAACCCCCACAATGTCGATAATCATCTCATTTTATTACTTTCTTTTAACCTAATTCCTTTGCAGCTACATGCATGTCCAATATTTTAAAGGGTTAAGTATGTGATTCGTCCCTGCAAATAGGGGTTGCTTAAAATTTCGTCCCTACAATCGCTAATCCTTTTTTTTTGCCCCTGCAAAGTTTAATCAGTTAAAAATTCGTCCTTTGACCCAGTTAATCACTGCCACATCAGCAATTTACCAAAAATGGCATGGGAATTGACGAAAATACCCCTGGCTTTTTTTTTCCTTCAAAAATTTTTTTCCCAGATTTTTCCCGAATTTTTTTTTACAATTTTTTCTCCGAAAAATTTCAGTTTTTTCAGTTTTAATTTTAACATTTTTTTGTCCGAAATTTTTTATGATTTTTAATTATTTTTTCAGATTTTTTTTAACTTAAAAAAAATTTTCAAAATTTTGAAATTTTTTTTAAGAAAAAAAATAAGCCAGGGGTATTTTCGTCAATTCCCATGCCATTTTTGGTAAATTGCTGACGTGGCAGTGATTAACTGGGTCAAAAGACGAATTTTTAACTGATTAAACTTTGCAGGGGCAAAAAAAAGGATTAGCGATTGCAGGGACGAAATTTTAAGCGACCCCTATTTGCAGGGACGAATCACATATTTATCCCTATTTTAAATAGTGGTAGTCCAATTAGGATTCTTCATATATATAGTAGTGACAATTACATTTGAATGTAGATGATGCAATCTTGAATGGGAGATATATCATGGTCATTAAAACATATAGAAGACCATGATATCACATTTAAGATCGTAGTGGCATTGGCATTTGCTTGTTTTTATTTAAACAGTTGTGTTATCCTAAGTTTTAGACATCAGACTATACTTGCTCAAAAAAAAAAAAGACATCAGACTATACATAGCATACATGATACGGATACGGTATATTTATATTTTATCTTCACTTCTCTTTACCATTTTTTGGGTCAAGACATTTCTCTCACCTTTTATTTATAACAATTTATACACATTTAAAAAGTAGTTGTGTTATTTTGACGCACAAATTTGACATTAAATTTTAACAAATTAGTTGATTAATAGTGTTCAATTACATTTCCCTCAAAAAAAAAATAGTGTTCAATTACATGTTTAGTTATGATTGAGGAGTTGGATATCTCGAATGTTTTGAACTAAGAAATAATTTAATAACTAAATTATTAACATTTATCATTAAAAAAACTTAATTATGATGCGTAGATGGTTATATAACAATATGTTATAATTCATTAACCATCCAATTAACTAAGATTTTGAATGCTACTAACCATAATTTGTAGCTGTTCAAATTACATAATATTTTTTATTAACCATGATTTTTGTTTAAATATACACTTAAAATCATTGTTAATGACGTTAAAAAGTTGTGGTTAATTATATTTAGTGGATGCCGAACTTGGTAACGCAAACTTATGACTTAAGTAGGGCCATTAAGATGTTAGGAGGTCCTTTGATGTGTGGAAAAAAATAAAAAAACAAAAAACTATATTTAGTGGATGATCAGTGAATTGTCATGTCTTGTTATATTCATTAACAATCCACCAAACTACATCAACTACATTGAACTATATTAACCATTTAATATATTATTGAATTTGGCATCATTTCTCCGTAGTTTTTGCTAAACAATTATTTCTCTTTCAAAAGATGAAAATACACATAAAAATCCAATAACATCGTATTTTACATCAAAATTTTAATAGTAAATTATCATTTCACTATTTAAAGTATACCCAAGTGTTCTATATAAAACTACATGCATGATAAATAGATAATTGTCATGTTGCCATTCATGATTCATCCATTTCATTATTAAAAAGATGCTACAATCACTTAAACTACACCAAATTCTTCTCCCCAAGTTCATTTCTTCAACTTCTTCTTCCAAGGTTTATTCTTCTTCCTTCACCTTACTCCATTTAATTTGCCACATTCTTCTTATGTTTTTTTTTTCTTTCTAGATTTTCCTATTCCACACACAAATGATTACTATTGCTACTACACCCACCAAAGCGTGTCCACATATTCTTTCAAAGGTTCCGTCCTTTATTGCTTTTCCCATATTCATTCTTTCTAAATGACCAAAATACCCCTACCTTTTACCTTTACAATCCATAAAACCCCTTAAAAAATAAAGGGTATCAAAGTAAACTCATTAATTGCCAAGTCAAATAGTATCTATATTCTATCTATATAGGATTATTCCCATGTCATGTCAAACTCTATGCTAGTGCAACACTTTCATGTGTTGCTTTCGTTTCTAAATAGAACAAGAAAATAAGTAAAACAAACAAAAAAAAAAAATCTTCAATTGGTTGTAACTTATTATAAGCACATAACTTGGTTGGTTTTTAACATGTGCAAAAGAATCAAGAGTATTGACTATTCTAAACTCTTGTTTTTGAGTCTTTTTTCACGTTAACCATGACTCTACCTTCTTCAATAATTTCATATAAATAGAATTATTGTTATTTTTGTTTTCACAGCACAAAAATATATAAACCACTGCAAAATTTCTAGTATCTTTTTTTTGTTTATGTGATCTTAATGCGACCGAGATTGAGGCTGCATCAACTATAATTGTCTGCAATATCAAGAATCGTGACGCGAACGATAATATAGAAGATTATTGTTAACTTGGTGTGTATATAGCTAAGAATTAGACATGTTTTGTAAGAGAGAGAACATGGAGGAATTCAAGGAAGAGAATCTTTATGTGGAAACTGATCCAACTGGTCGCTATGGTAGGGTAAGTTCTAAAATACTCTGTTTTCTCTCTGTTTTTCCTCTGTTTCTTGTAACATGTGTTATATTATCTCATTCAAGTTTTAGTATGTATGTTATTTGTGTTACATAAGTATGTTGTTTTACAAGGAACATGTTTTTTTCTTTTCATTTTTGTCACATGGTTAGTGTTGTAAGATATGTTAAGCAATTTGCTATATGGTTATTAGGTTTGTTAAGATAAGTTTTAAATCGGGTCGTGTCGCGATCTTTGATGTTATAGAGAGCAGTCAAATAATGCTAATGCAACAGTCTTAACAGCGGTCGTAGAGATATCAAAGATTTTATACCGTGATACTGATTGTATACCGTTTGTTTAAAACCATGATTGAAAGAAACTGTCTCATATAATGGAATTAATGTGACAAATATTGTGTGTTCTGTGTGATTGATTAGTTTGGAGATGTTCTTGGAAAAGGGGCAATGAAGACAGTGTACAAAGCAATTGATGAGGTCCTTGGGATAGAGGTAGCATGGAACCAAGTCAGACTCAACGAGGTACTAAACACGCCAGACGATTTGCAGCGCCTTTACTCGGAGGTTCATCTCCTAAGCACACTCAAGCACCGGTCGATCATGCGATTCTACACATCTTGGATTGATATTGATAACAAGAACTTCAACTTTGTTACAGAAATGTTCACATCAGGCTCACTGAGAGAGTAATTTTCTTTCTATATATGAAATTTCATGTCATGCACCTTATGAAAACGCGAAATATTTCATTTCTGTTATACTTATATGAATGTGATCATCAATAACTAAAATTTGAGAATATTAATTTCTGTCTTGTTATCTCTTTGATGAAATAATTGTCAATTTTCGAACACGTCCAGGTACCGGAGGAAATATAAGCGAGTAAGTTTACAAGCAATAAAGAGCTGGGCGCGGCAAATCTTACAAGGGCTAGTTTATTTACATGGCCATGATCCACCTGTAATCCATAGGGACCTAAAATGTGATAACATATTTGTCAATGGTCATCTTGGACAAGTGAAAATTGGTGACCTTGGACTAGCTGCAATTCTCCAAGGTTCTCAATCAGCTCATAGTGTTATAGGTACTTACATTTTAGCCAATGACTTTCAATGTTGCAAACTAAACATCGGTATATTAATTGTTATGTTAGTATTTTCTCTTTCACGAGGGTTTGCACTCCGATCATTCAACTCCTTTAATATCGAGCTAAAATCAGTTAAGCTACACTGTTATTATATTTATATATTTTGAATCAAAAATTTCTTATTGTCTTAGGAACACCGGAGTTCATGGCTCCGGAAATGTACGAGGAAGAATACAATGAACTTGCTGATGTTTACTCATTTGGCATGTGTGTATTGGAAATGCTCACATCTGATTATCCATATAGTGAATGTACTAATCCAGCACAGATATACAAGAAAGTGACATCGGTATATTCACATTCTTGTTTAGATGTCACGATATCAGTAAAATTTGATGTTTTATTAAGTAAACATTTCTGTTTTAGGGCAAGCTACCAATGTCATTTTTCCGCATTGAAGATGGGGAAGCGCGGAGATTCATCGGAAAATGTTTAGAACCTGCAGCAAAGAGACCGTCAGCGAAAGATTTGTTGCTTGAACCTTTTCTTTCGACGGATGATACGTCATCAGCAATGAAGTTAAAAATTCAGAAGCCGTTTTTGAATGAAAATGAGATGGAAAAACTTCAATTGAGTGATGAATTTCAAAGGACTGAAATGAAAGTCATAGGAAAGTTGAATCCTGAAGATGATACTATCTTTCTCAAAGTACAAATTTCTGATAAGAAATGTATGTATACTTTACAGAAATTTCTGCACATAGAAGGAATTTGACTATGATATATATATACTTTACCTAACAATATTTTCTTCTTCATATTAATGCAGGTTCTGTTAGGAATGTATATTTTCCCTTTGATATTCTCACTGATACTCCAATTGATGTTGCAATGGAGATGGTAAAAGAATTGGAGATTTCTGATTGGGATCCTTTTGATATTGCAAAAATGATCAATAGAGAGATATCTGCTCTTCTACCACATAGATGGAAAAATGATTACTCAGATTCCTTCCATACATTCAGTTATCAAGATGATGATGTCGATGAATCTCGTCTTCATTTCCGCTCGATCTCTTCTTCTTCATCGTTACATGAATCAATACCGGATTTTGTCAGTAAATCTGAGGAAATATCGCACGGATATTATTTGCTCCATGGTATGTCTTTTTTCTCTCCATTTCCATCCATTTTCCTAACAAGGCCTATATATGATGGTTTTGAAATGCATTATACAGTTTTAGTAGTTTGTGCAACTACATTGCGACCTTAATTGTGACGAACTAAAAGCACGCCACTTTTGTATTTTACACGGACTAGAAATGAACAAAAATTTTGTAGAGATCAAAATCAGTCGATTTTATAAGGACGAAAAACATATTGTACTATTTTCTTCATTTTTAAGGAAGTCCTGATGAAAAATCCAAGGTCTTGTGTGAATAAACAACAAAATTAAGCATGTATAGCATTAGCGCTTGTGCTTATGTATAAGCTATTTATATAACAAAATATTAAATGAAGTTAAATTGTTTTCATATAAGCTATAAATTGTTTCCATATGCCATTCCAAACAAGCTCTACTACAATTACATCAACCATGTTCTAAGATATAAATGTTTGTTTAATTAGTTTTGTAGTCTCCATGGTAACATGCAAAACTTTTGTTGCAGATGATTTTCATGATGATAATAGTTCAAGATGCTCTTCACAAGGGACATATTCAAACTGGAACTACTATTCTATGGATGACCATGAACACAATATAGCCTCAATCAGAAAAGATAAGCTTCCCATCATGAAGAGTCACAATTGCAACCATTGTAAAATTGTAGGAGGATCACAGAACTGTTCATCAAGTAAAAGTAAGATGGTGATGGAAAATCGAAAACTGACACGGAATAGGTCTCTGATCGATACGCGGAGCCAATTGTTACACAGATCATTGGTTGATGAGTTGATCAAAAGAAGGCAAGTCAAGACAGTTGGTGCTGTGGAGAATATTGGATTTCAGTCACCTTATGATGTCAAATAGTCACAGATTGTATCTATTTGCTTTAATAAGAACACTTTTTTTTTTAGTCAATTAATAAGAACACTTAAAAGGAGTGTGGTAGAAAATATTAAAGTGATGTAGTAACTTTTTAAATGAGTGTTTCTTGAACATTGAAAATTATATAGACTTGTATATATGGACTTGAGAAAATTATCCGGTCAATTTGTTTTTGGGTTAGCATATTTCCTACGTAGAACAGACACTTCAAATTTAAGGCATGTTCGATACATCTCATTGCCTTGCACCAACACGACTTGAGCAAATTATTGCTATTTATCAGTGTCAATGTGTGAGTGTTGTTTTATCTTGGTTTTCGGGTGTCAAACATTGATTACGTTCGAACCTTTCTAACCGGTGATATCTTATTTTTTCTTGGGAAGGGAAAAAGTAAGCAAAACCCTTGAGAATCGAGGTCCGGGAGTTGTTTTCGCTACGGGAAGGTGTTAGGCACCCATAACGACTATAGTATCCTATAGGAACCGTCTTTAATTTCTACGCGCGCGCTTTATTTTTAAATGCTATTTGAAAGTATTTATTTAAACCTAAGAATTTCCAAGTGAAGAATTGGAGGGAGAAGAATGTTTTTGGATTTTTATTTTAGTTGAATTGAAGGAATTTTGTTCCTTGCCTACGTACCCGTTTAAGGGATCAAATCCACCGTAGTTCTCTTTCAAAAAATGTTTTTGTTTTTGTTGGTTGATTTTAAGTTTGAAAAATTAATTTGAAGAATAGAAAGAGGCCTCAAGGGCATGAGATTAGGAAATTGTGAGGTTGAATTAGTCATTTGCAAAATATGGTCTAAACATGATTATTTTCATTGAAATTTGATTAAGAAAATGAAAAAGGAAAATACAATGGGATTTTGATCCCAAGGTTTATTTAGAAAATAGTTTGGGTGATGTTGTTCACGTTTTTTGGAAAATTGATTTTTCTAAGTATAGAGCCTAAACATACATCTAAACATACAATCCTAAACATACATCTAAACATGCATACTCTAACTATATAGTGATGTGTGTGCATGTGTCGGTGCTTGTGTTGGTGTACATTGTTAGAGTCCATTGTCCTTTACATCATACCCTAAATACATTCTATGGCCTCCTTGCCAAGAAAATTAAAAGTGCATAAAGGAAAAATATTACAAAACCCCTAAGTGTTTACATTCTAACTTTGGTACAAATTAAATTGCAAGAAGGAAATAGAGATGGATATGGGATGAAATGGAGATGCTTATGAAATGATGAAACATGAAATGAGTTAGTAGCACATGACAATATCAAAGGAAGTAAAGCAAGAGAAATATTAGAATATAAAGGATAGAAAATAAAGGCAAAATGAATGCAAATATGTCTAAAATTTATTCATAGAATGCAAGAACCATATGACCTATAATTCTCACATTCCAATGCATTTTTAAAGGCTTAGAAACAAGTCTTGGAATGGGAATTAAGGCAACATGATTTACTTGGCATTTTAAAATAAATTTTAAGCATATTTACATTATCTATTCACACAAGCAACTTGTAAACTAAGTAATCCATCAATATTCACATGCATGCAGTAAAATCAAACACAAACAGTAGTAATAAACTCACAAAATCATATAACATGCATCACAAACAATTATCAAGAAATTGAAATAGAATTAGACAAAATTTTCATGAACTTTCACATAAAATCAAGGAAATAAAGCAAGAGAATGCAATAACATTTTCCATCAAGATTTTCAGTAAACAAAATGCATAAAAACGTCACAAAAATACTAAGAAAATTCTATGAATTTTCCTAGGACTTTCTGAAACATTTTAAGCATGTCAAGAGGTGCAAAAATCAAAGACAGTGAAGGAAATAGCAAAAAAATAAAGGAAAAAACGAAGTTAAACAAACACAGGCCCAAGTCCAAGGGTTTGAATTGGATCTGGGTGATCCAACTGCTTTGTAGCCTTCAGATCAACCCAGTTCCTTCTCAAACCCTAAATCCAAGGGTTGAGAATGCGTGGCACATGATAGGCTAGGTAAGGCGCATGTAAACACAAGATCAGGGGCGTACACATCACTAGGAAGCAGATCAAACGGTGAGGAAGCAAGAGAGAGCGGTTTGGGGAGTGAACCAGACTGGTTCAAGTGAACCGGTCCGGTTCACTCCCTATAAAAACTTGGGAGCCGGTTTTTTCTTCATTTCAAACCAATCTTTCTCTTTCTTCTCTCATATCTCTCTCGTTCTCTCTTTTTCTCCACCTAAACCCTAACGGCGCCATTCATGACTTCTTCTATGATTTTGACACCTCAAACATGATTTTTGGCTCACAAACTATGAATCAATACTCAAATTGACACTGAACGAACATGAATTACTTCGATCTTGCTATCTTTTTGAGAAAAGTGGTTCAAACCGTTTCGAACTCGTAGTTTTTCGCAGAAAAGTATTCGGAACACTTCGATCTTGAAGTTTCTTGAAAGAAACTGTTCGAACTGCTTCGATTTTGGTATTTTTGACATGAAATCGTTCGAAATAGTTTGAACTTGTTGTTCTTGATGGAAAATTTGTTCGAAGTGATTCGAACTCGTTGATTCGAACGGTTTTAATCTCAAACTCTCACCAATTCGAAACGTTTCGGATATCTGGAGATTTTGGGAACTGAAACCCTAATTTGATTCGTCCTCTATGTTAATGATGAATTTGCGCTTTGAATCAGAAGGTAAACGGTGAATTGTCATTATTTTCGAAATTAGGGTTTCGTTTCAATTTTTTGGATCTTTTCGAACTTTCACTCCAATTCACCGTTTAATCTTTCACTTATAACCTTCGATGATGATTATGAATGAAAACGAGAAGGTTTACACGAGTTTACCTGGACTTGTTTGGAGATTCGAACAAAGAAAGATCCCGCACTTGTTCTTGATTGTTCTGGTAAGCTCTACGAAGATACTGAAAATAAATCAGTTCCTCTTACTTTCTCTTTCGCTGATTCAGAACAAGCTTCGATTATCTCTTCTTCTCTTTTCTTTTTGTCTCTGTGATCGTATGATTCATCACTCCAATGATGAATTCATGCTTGAATTGCAGGGAACAAACTCGATGATGATGATTACGCAAGTGATCACTGAGAGTTTGTTGAATCCGAAACCGTTCTTTGATGAATTGCAAGCTTTTGATTTCAATTCTTGGAAACTTGTGTTGATTTTCCTGAATTTGACGATGAACTGATGAATTTGTGGTGTTTTTTGTTCGAATTTGTGAGGAATTGGTGTAATTTTGTGTTTGTTATGGTGGCCGGAGTTCTGTTATGGTGGTTTTTGCGGTGGTTGGAATGTTTGTTACGGTGGCGAGGGTTTCTGAGGAGAGAGAGAAAGTTTGTTAGAATTTTCGATGAGGTGTCCTTTTTGGAATGGTGAATCTGACACTTGTGCAGTGAAAATCCCCTTTTATAATCTGCCATGTGGCCTCTGACCCAATGGATAGCTGACACCTACACTGGACTTGCTTGGACTGAAATAATCTTGAGGACTGATCTGCAATTCTTGAAACTTTGGGACAATTTGCAAAAGAAGGACTAGACTGCAAAATTTTCTATGATTAAGGGACTGAATCGCAACTTTTTGATACCAAAGGACCAAAATATAAATCGAAAAAGACTTTTTAAAGAAAAATAAAATGAAAAGAAGGACTAAGTGCAATTTTCGAAAGTAAAAGGACCAAAATGCAATTTTTAAAAGTTTTAGGACTAAAATGAAAAAAAACTAATAAAATTGGAATAAAATTGGTAAATTGGAAAGAACGTAAAGTGAAACAAATAAAATTGACAAAACGGACTAAAATGAACCAATGGCCTAAATGAGGTACTTTAAAGTAACCTCTCTCTGCCAAAATTTCGTGTGAAATGACCAAAATGCCCCTGGGGCTAAAACCACTCGAAACGACTCAAATGCAATTTTAAAATGATTTTTTTTTAACAAGGGATTAAAGCAAGAGTTTATACAAGCAAATTAAAAGACTCAGAGACGAATTTTTTTAGACTTTAAACAGAGTCTCGACACATGAAAAGACTAAAATGCCCCTAGGGGCAAAATTGACTCAAAATGACTTCAAATGCAATTTTTTGAAATGGATTTTGACATAGAATTGAAGTGAAGACTTATTCTAACCAAATGGAAAGACTCAAACAAATTTTTACAAGACTGAAAGTAATTTTGACATAGGAAATGACTAAAATACCCCTGCATGTGAATTCTGCAGATAACATTGAAATAAAATGCAGAGAAGGATGCAATTGATCGGAGACAGTTCAAATGACTTATGATGCAAGAAAAGAAAAATTGGCTAGTATTTTTAGGTCCAAAATTAGGGTATAACAGCTGCCCCTATTTAAGTTTCTTTGTCCGGAGAGTCAAGAGACGAAGTCTTAGAGTTGACGGGACGAAGATACTTAAATATTAACATTTGCACTGTTTTTGGACGTAAAAATACGCTTTCAGAGTTTCAAAGATATGAATGCTATGCAATACTTTGGTTATGAATGCACGACAAACAACTGGAGTCTATGGAACCTGTCATGTTACTGGGGATTCAGATAGCCACTGACAGGGTAGACAAACCAGGGGTAGAAAATAAGGTACAAGTTGTTCTTTGGGTCGAACTAGTCACTTGACCGAGGAATACGAAACAAGAGATAGGTGCAAGCTGTTCTTGGGATTGAACTTGGCGCTTGACCGGAAACATAGACATATAGGCTGATACAAGCGGTTCTTTGGATCGAACTTGACACTTGGTTGAAGGTACAAACAGATAGGCAGACACAAACTATTCTTTTGGATTGAACTGGCTGTTTGGCTGGAGATATAGACAAAAGGGTTGATACAAGCTGTTTCTTTGGATCGAACTTGCTTGTTGGATTATCACCACATCATGTGGGAAGGTGCAGACTGTTCTCTTGGAACGAACTTGTCGTTTGACCGGTAACAAAGCATAAGCTGGGTACAAACTGTTCTTCAGATTGAACTTGCCGTCTGACTGATAACAAAGCATGAGCTGGGTACAAACTGTTCTTTTTAGATCGAACTTGTCGTTTGTCCGGAAGCGTAGGTATATGAGCAGGTACAAGTGGTTCTTTTTGGATCGAACCTGGCACTCGACCAGTAACAAGATACAAATTGAAAGTCTGATTTAACAAGATATCAATTGAGGGTAACCTGTCATTGACTTGATTTGAAAATAGACATGACCATTTTTGTTGGCCCAAAAGCAAATTGAGAGTGAATTGACATCGATTTGAATTGAAAGTTGACATTGAAAGAGAGATTGTAGGTTGAGAATTGAGATTGAGCATAGACATAGACATAGACATTGGATTGAGAGTTGAAATTGACATTGAAATTGGATTGAAATTGGATTGAAAATTGACATTGACATTGTCATTGGCATTGGATATTGACATTGAATTGGAAATTGAAATTGGAGATTGGCATTGAAATTGGAATTGAACTTGACATTGAAATTGACATTGAGGATTGTCATTGGAGATTGACATTTGAAATCGGAATTGAAATTGGAGATTGGAAATTGCTTCGAATTTGACATTGAATTGAAGTCGAGATTGCTTCGAGTTTGACATTTGACATGGTTTGAAATTGAGATTGGAAAATTGAGATTGCATCGAATTTGACAGTTGAAATTGAATTGAATTTGACATTGGAATTGGAATTGAAATTTGAAATTGAATTTGACGGTTGACAGTTGGATATGCAACATGTATGCATGGTATAGCAAGATTATTGGATGTATGAGCACATGAAATGCATGATTATGCATGTATGAATGCTTGAAATGCATGATTGATTGGCAATTTGGCAGAGAAAGTTTCACAGGGATAGACAAAACATTGGAAGTTTGGGCACGTAGTGGCTCGTGCTGCGACATATTCACAGGGGGAAAACCTCTTTGGAGAGACCGTCGTTGAGAGACGTATTGAATCCATGGCTGAGGGCAATAAACTTGTAGAGGAGGGACCCTTGGAAGGTTCTTGGATACAGGTCGCCGTTGCTAGGCGTGTCAGTGCTGAGTAATCATTGGATGTTCGCATCTGTGGTCAATGCTTTTTTTCAATATTTCATTCTTTCATTTTTCATTTTCAAACTCCATTTTTGCCTGAACCGCCCTTTCGGGTTTTCGATTCACCGGGGAGTAAAGATTCTTTTCATTGCCCCATTTTTGCCTGAATTGCCTTCATAGGTTGTCAATCAGCGGGGTGCTCATTTTTGCCTAAGCCGCCCTTTCGGGTTTCCAACTTAGCGAGCTTTTCATTTTCATTCTTTTCAATTTTCATCTTCATTCTGTTTTTCATTCTTGCCATTGACCACAGATCATCCTGGGGAGTAACCTGCTTGTAACATGTATTGGAATTGACATTGATACTCATTCATTCATGCATGTTTCATTGAAATGTACCCTATTGCTCAGGTTTGCTCTCAAAATAGACAGAAAAAGATTTTTTCAATTTTCAAAGATGTTTGTTTCAGACATTAACATTATCAAATAGAAAGAAAATATTTTGTATATATCATTGAAAGTAGAAAGAAAAATAGAGTTTCAAACAATAGAAAGGCTCAAATTGATGTATAAGAATGAGAGTTAGCCAAAGGCATGACTTCACGGATTTACAAAGCTTGGAAAATGGTAATTTTATTGGTTGGTGATACATTGAACACGATGACCGCTACATTTCATAGAAATTTTGAATTCTCAAGTACAGAAGCTTCTGATGAAGAAGATCATTGACAGTTGCAGATGCCCCAAGGGGTGATGGTGATTTGCCAGGTATAGTTACTTGTCTTTTATCAACCTCATTTTTGCATGAACCGCCCTTTCGGGTTTTCGGCTCATCGAGGCGCTCATTCTTGCCTGAGTTGCGTGCAATCTCAGCGAGCTTTTTCATATATATTTTTTTTTTGTCCCTAACTTTTGCCTGGATCGCCCTTTCGGGTTTTCGATCCACCGGGAAGCGCATTTTTGCCTAGGCCGCCCTTTCGGGTTTTCGACCTACCACGCTGTTCTTTTCTTTCTAGACAAAGTATTTCTTGACTATATCGGCATTAACAGGATTTGGGAGTTCAACACCATCCATGTGGGTAAGAATCAAAGCACCACCAGAGAAAGCCTTCTTGACAACATAAGGACCTTCATAGTTAGGTGTCCACTTGCCCCTTGGGTCGGGCTGCTGACTTATCCTTCTTTTCAATACAAGTTCGCCTTCCTTGAATTCTCGAGGTCGGACTTTCTTGTCAAAAGCATTCTTCATTCGAACTTGATACAACTGTCCATGAGTCATAGCATCCATACGTTTCTCTTCAATCAGATTCAATTGATCATACCGACTTTGGCACCATTCAGCCTCAGTCAACTTTGCTTCCATGATCACTCGAAGAGATGGAATCTCCACTTCCAGAGGGAGAACTGCTTCCATGCCATATACCAAAGAGAAAGGAGTTGCCCCGGTTGAGCTGCGCACTGTGGTACGGTAGCCATGCAAGGCAAAAGGTAGCATTTCATGCCAGTCCTTGTAGGTAGTGACCATCTTCTGAACAATCTTCTTGATGTTCTTGTTAGCGGCCTCAACTGCACCATTCATCTGAGGTCTATAAGGAGAAGAGTTGTGATGTTCAATTTTGAATTCTTCACATAAAGCTTGCATCATGCTATTGTTCAGATTGGAACCATTGTCAGTGATAATTTTGTTGGGAACACCATATCGACAGATGATGTTATTCTTGATAAACTTCACAACCACTTGCTTGGTCACATTGGCATAGGAGGCAGCTTCAACCCACTTGGTGAAATAGTCAATTGCCACTAGGATGAAACGATTTCCATTGGAAGCTTTTGGTTCAATTCTTCCGATCATGTCAATGCCCCACATAGAGAAAGGCCATGGGGAAGATATAACATTGAGAGCATGTGGAGGCACATGAATCTTGTCAGCATAAATTTGACATTTGTGGCACCTCTTAGCATGTTTGTGGCAGTCACGCTCCATGGTTATCCAGTAATAGCCGGCTCTTAACAGTTTCCTCGACATAGCGTGACCCGAAGCATGGGTCCCGAAAGTACCGTCATGTACATCATGCATTAACTTCTCAACTTCTTGTTTGTCGACACATCTCAACAAGACCATGTCATAGTTCCTCTTGTATAGGATTTCTCCGTCCAGAAAGAATCTCCTAGCCCACCGTCTCAAGGTCTTTTTATCTCTGTTAGAAGCACCAGGTGGATATTCACGATTCTGCAAGAATTGTTTGATGTTGTAATACCAAGGCTTTTTATCATTCACGTCTCTATCAGCTTGATCTGGCATATTTTCAATAGTAAACACATGAGCGGGTCTATCAAGACGTTGCACTTTGATTATGGGCACATCATTCCAGTGATTGACACGAAACATGGAAGACAGAGTAGCAAGAGCGTCAGCCATCTGGTTTTCATCCCGAGGGATATGATGTAGCTCAACCTTTGTAAAGTACGTCAACAGACGTCTTGCATAGTCACGGTAAGGGATCAGCTTCTCATGGTGAGTCTCCCATTCACCCTTTATCTGATTAATAACAAGTGCAGAATCTCCATAGATGTCAAGGTGCTTAATTCTCAGGTCGAGGGCTTCTTCAATACCCAAGATGCATGCTTCATATTCAGCTATGTTGTTTGTGCATTCGAAAGTTATTCGAGCGGTGAAAGGAATGTGGTGCCCCTGTGGAGTTACAATGATGGCCCCGATTCCTTTACCATAAGCATTAACAGCACCATCAAACACCAGTCCCCATTTGCTATTGGGATCCGGCCCTTCATTGATCAGTGGTTCTTCACAGTCTTTTGCTTTCAGATACATAATCTCTTCATCAGGGAAGTCAAATTTAATTGGCTGGTAATCATCAAGAGGCTGGCAAGCAAGATGCTCAGCAAGGACACTTCCCTTGATTGCTTTCTGAGCTTTGTACACAATATCATATTCAGACAACAACATTTGCCAACGTGCAATCTTTCCAGTAACAGCAGGCTTTTCAAAGATATACTTGATTGGATCCATTCGAGATATTAACCAAGTTGTATGATTCACCATATAATGACGCAGGCGTTTGGCAGCCCAAGCTAAAACACAACAAGTCTTTTCAAGCATTGTATACCGAGTCTCACAGTCGGTGAACTTCTTGCTCAGATAGTAGATAGCATGCTCTTTCTTACCAGTCTCATTTTGTTGACCGAGAACACAGCCCACTGAATCATCTAACACTGACAGATACATAATCAAAGGCCTTCCTTCCACCGGCGGGACAAGGATAGGTGGTTCCAACAGGTATTCTTTAATGCTATCAAAAGCTTCCTGGCATTCATCATTCCATACAACAGGCTGATTCTTTCTGAGCAATTTGAAAATTGGACCACAAGTAGTAGTCATGTGAGATATAAATCTTGAAATATAATTCAGACGTCCGAGGAAACCTCTGACTTGCTTCTCAGTTTGAGGGGCCGGCATCTCTCTGATGGCTCGGACTTTGTCAGGATCAACTTCAATGCCTCTCTGGCTGACAATGAAGCCTAGCAACTTTCCAGATCGTACACCAAATGTGCATTTGTTAGGATTCAACCGCAGCTTGTACTTTCTTAATCTTTCAAACATCTTTTTCAAATACACAACATGCTGCTCTTCATCACTTGATTTCACAATCATGTCATCAACATATACTTCAATCTCTTTGTGAATCATATCATGGAACAGAGTGGTCATACCCCTTTGATAGGTAGCACCGGCATTTATCAAGCCAAACGGCATTACTTTATAACAGAACGTTCCCCATGGAGTGATGAAGGACGTATTTTCTCTATCTTCAGGAGACATTCGTATCTGATTATAACCAGAGAAACCATCCATGAAGGAGAACACTTTGGATTGAGCAGTACTGTCAACAAGCACATCAATATGAGGCAATGGGAAGTTATCTTTTGGACTGGCTTTATTCAAATCTCTGTAATCAACACACATTCGAACTTTCCCATCTTTCTTTGGCACTGGTACGATGTTGGCAATCCACTCAGGATATTCAGCTGTCATGAGGAAACCCGCATCAATTTGCTTTTGCACCTCAGCTTTGATCTTAAGAGCCATGTCTGGGTGAGACCTTCTCAATTTCTGTTTGACAGGAGGACATTCAGGCCTTGTCGGTATCCGATGTTCCACAATCTGGGGAGCTAGACCCGGCATATCTTCATAGGACCATGCAAAGACATCTGGATAATCATGGAGAAGCTGAATGATCTTCTTTTTCACTTCTGGCTCAAGTGCAGCACCAATCTTGATCTCTCGCTTGTTTTCTTCAGTACCCAGGTTGATAAGCTCAATCTCTTCCTGGTGAGGCTGAATGGCCCTTCTTTCTTGCTCAAGCAGTCGAGTGATCTCATACGGTATCTCTTCATCATCCTCATCCTCATCTTCAGCTTCATATACAGGGAATTCAAAATTTGGAGGAACCATAGGGTCACTGTGTTCAACGGGTTTATTATGGTTCAATCTGCATAATATGATTGGGATGTTTTTAGAAAAAGTTTTTATGCAGATTTTTGAAATTAATAAGAAAATACAGATGTTTTGGTTTTTTCTGGCATTACCATTATTTCCAAGAAAAGACACTAAAAAGTAAAAAACAAAGAGTCGTGAGAAAGACGACGACTTTTATTGATAACGGCAATGTCGAAACAAACATGCCCTTACAATGATATCACTTTCGCCTTGGGCAGAGCGAAAGGATTGTTATTTTGAAAACAAAAAACATGAGCAACAAAACACATTACATGGAAGCATGCATGACTAAGGGAACATCAATGGCTTCCCAATTTCTCACAGTGCCTCCTGGTGTAACAAATGTAGGCACGTGGCCTCTTTCAGCAGCATCTTCAGTAATAGCATTGATGAACCCAGCACTGTAAAAGGTTCCCTTTGAAACAGCAGACGTCGGGGAGAATCCAAGGCCTTCTTTACGCTTGTTTTCCAGAATCTGAATCACTTTGCCCCAGCCAGCAGCTTGCCCTGCTTGTACAGCCCTCTGGGCATCTTTCAGTGAAGCCATGCTAGCACCAGCCCTCCGGGGCTCTGCACCCTCAACAGTCAGGCCTTGAAACGACGTCCCTTCCGCGGACCCTGCTTCAACACAAGAGAATGATGATACCTGGCTAACTAGATATGCTTCTTCACCATGCACAGTGACAATCTTACCGTTCCTCATGAACTTGAGCTTCTGATGCAAAGTGGACGTGACTGCTCCAGCGTCATGAATCCACGGTCTTCCGAGGAGACAGCTGTACGAAGCATTGATGTCCATGACTTGGAAAGTAATTTGGAATGTCTCGGGACCAATGGTAATTGGCAAGTCCACTTCCCCGAGAACATCCTTGCGGGATCCATCAAAAGCTTTAACCAGATAGCTGCTACCCCTCAGGGAAATTCCATGACGGCTCAATTGCCTTAGTGTGGATTCAGGCATTACATTCAGAGACGATCCAGTGTCCACCAACACGTTAGATATCATATCAGACCCACAGTGCACCGAGATATGTAGAGCCAAGTTGTGGCGTTTCCCTGCTTCAGGGAGCTCATCGTCACCGAACCCCAAGCTGTTGCAGGCAGTAATATTACTTACTATCCCATCAAATTGATCCACAGAGACTTCGTGGTCAACATAAGCTTGCTCCAGTATCTTCATTAACACCTTCCTGTGAGCTTCTGAGCTCATAAGTAGAGACAAGATGGATATCTTTGATGGGGTCTGTAGCAGCTGGTCAACAATCTTATAGTCACTTTTCTTGATAAGCCTCAGGATTTCGTCCAGATTGGACTCTTCAATAGATTGTCCTGCTGGGCCAGTGTTCTTGTCAACAGGAGGAGCAACTGGTGGAGTTATCGTGGCAATGGGTGTCACCACCTTCTTTTGAAACAAAGGTAGACGGACTTTTCCACTTCTTAGGGTTGTAACTTCACTGGCAACATTGTCAACTGTAGTTGGGGATACTAGAGGCACTTCTACTCCATTCTCAATCATGGTTGCACTGTACTTGTAAGGAATTGCTTTGGTAGAGGTATAAGATACCGGACCAGGTAGCCTGATCACCAAAGGCTCAACATTCTTTGCCTGAGGTACACTTTCAATAGGAGAGTCATGGAACACTGGCACAATCACACATACATCACTGGCAATCAAGTACTTGTCATCCATCAGGCTCTGGATATCATTTTGCACAACACAACAGCCCATAGGATTCCGAAGACATTCTGAACAAGAACCGTGATCATGTTTGAACAGAGAAGCCTGGCAAAGTTTGACATGTAATGGCACCAGAGGAGTAACGACATTGCGGACATCCAACATGGGATCCTCTTGAGGAACGGGAACCCCTTCAAAGGCCTCAATCATGTTAACAGCAGCATGGTTTGGAAGCGGATTGTCAAGGACATGAGGAACACTGTTCTCAAAAGTCAAACGCCCTTTTTCTATCAGATCTTTCACAATATATTTCAGAGCAAAGCACCCTTCGACATCATGGCCTTGAGCACCCTGATGGAATTCACATGTTAGATCCTGTCAGAACCTGGGAGGCAATGGATTAGGCGGAGGCTTGCCTGGTCTAGTGACACAGTGTCCCTTAGCCAGTAGAGTTGGGAGCAGCTCACCATACCGCATTGGTATTGGTGGAAAAGAAGGTTTGGGTCGGGGACCCTGTTGTTGCTGCCGTTGCTGTTGAGCAGGAGGCTGTTGTTGTACTTGCTGAGGAATGGCATTGACGGGCATTGGTGGTTGACCCGGTGGTAGAGGATATTGCTGATAGAATGGTGGGAAGAAAGGGTGTTGAGAGTATTGCATGTAGTGATAAGGCAGAGGTAATTGTGTAGCAGCTGCAGATGGGTTACCAGACACCATTCCTACGTCGGATTCTTTCCTCTTGTGATGACCGTTACCATACTTCTTTGGTGCGCTGTTTGAAGATTCACCTTTCTCAAGAACAATAATACCCTCTCGGACAGCCTCTTCTAGGCGAGTTCCCATTGTAACCATATCAGAGAAATTGTTCGGAGCAGAGACTATCATTCTCTCCTTATATTCCTTCTTCAGAGTCTTCAGGAATGTCTGTGTTAACTCCTCCTCATCGAGTCGAGGAGAAACACGGGCAGCTGCCCCTCTCCATCTTTGAGCGTATTCACGGAAGGTCTCATCTGATTTCTGAGATAGGGCTTTGAGAGAGTCCCTGTTTGGCCTCAGACGGGTGTTGAACTCATATTGACCTTCGAAAGCAGCAGCGAGTTCCTCAAAAGTATGAATGTTATCTTTGCTCAGACTAGTGTACCAATCTGCTGCATCATCTGTCAAGCTACTCTGAAAGCAGTGGATCATCAGTGCGTCATTGTCGGCGTAGTTAGCCATCTTTCGGACATACCGGATAACATGGTTATGTGGACAAGAAGTTCCATTGTATTTGTCAAATTCTGGCTCTTTGAATTTCTTAGGAACCTCAAATCGGGATACCAAGCATAGATCACGAGCTTTAGCAGGAGCACCATTGTTTCCTCGGCTGGCCTTGACCTCACGGAGTTCTCCAGCCAACTCCCTTAACTGTCTCTTCATAGCTTCTATTGCGGGATCTTGTCCACGCGGAGTATCAACATCAATCACCTGTTGCACAGTGTGCACAATAGGGTCGGTAACAACAGTAGTCACCTGAGGCATAGCAGTGGACACAGGAATCTGTCCTTGACCAGCAACACCAGAAACACCAGCAGCAGTATTAGGAGAGTAGTAAGCGGAGAGGCCATAGGGACGGCCGTTGGGCATAACAAACCGAGCATCAGTAGCCACAGTAGACAGTGGGATAGAGGGAATCACCTCAGCAGTAACTGGAACAGAAGTGGCCGGTTGTTCTTGTGAAGCCATCATAGCGGACATGGCGTCATGAGCCTTGGCCAAGTCTTCTTTCATAGCAGCCAATTCGGCACGGAGCTGAGCATTTTCTTCTTCAAAGTTAGCCATCATCCTTCTCTTGTGAAATCTTGTCTGATGAATTCTATCTGGTTGGTAGACTTTGCGAACACGAGCCACTTTTCAGACTGCGGCGGACAAAACCAGGAGGCAATGAGCACGAGAGAAGTTTTTTGTGACCAATGGATGCATATGATGCATGAAATGTGTAAATGCATATGCAAAAAGACTCTTTTTGTGTTACCGAAGGGTTTTAGACAAATTGTGAACTTGTAAACATTACTAAACAACAATTAACGTAAACGGGAAACAAACAAACAACATATGGTTTTACAAGGCAATTTCAACATAAACAAATGGAAATAACAACGGGAAATGGAAATCCTCAAGCATAGGAAGTGGAAGCGTCGTCCTCAGAGTCGGACTCATAGCTGCGGTATCGTGCGTAGAAGTCACGGGCACTCCTAGCCCTCTTGGAGTCCCTCATAAGCAACCTATCTTTCTCTTCAATCTCTCTCCTAGCCTTAGCTAACTCTTTCTTCAGTGTCAAGACCTCATGAGTCTTCTGCTCATCCTTTCCATCCAAAGTCATGATCAAGTTCTCAGCCTCATAGTATCTAGCCCTCCACTGATGCTTCTCCCGACTTTCCATAGCTAGATGCTCCTGATACATCTCCTGGGTAGGTGGGAGTAGAGGTAAAGGCATGGTAGGAACAGATGCAGACACATATCTCATAGAAGGGTAAGGCATACCAATTTCCTCAGCTTGGTTTATCACACACTGTGTATAGGCCTCATGAGCAATACCGGACCTTACACCCATATGCTTTACCTCTTTCTTCCGAAGCTTAGTCCAAGCTTCCATGAAATCCTATCTTATTCCTGTGGGAGCATTGGAGTAGTGAAAGAAGTAAGGAGCTGTAGCAAGATTGATGGGCTTATCTTTCATTGGAAAACCAAATTGTCGCAAAGCAAGCTCAGGGTTATAGTTAATTCCACCCCGGGTACCAAGAAGAGGTACATTAAGAAACTTTCCACCACCAAAGATAATTTCCTTAACCCTAGAAGCGGGAGTGAGCCAAACCACTTCATTAGGAGTGAGAGCCATAATCCTCTGTGAAATAGACCAATTCTCCGGATTGGCGTGGAAAGACTCCGGAAGGTGCGAAATAAACCACCTATAGAGGAGAGGCACACAACAAAGAATGTAGCCACGACCCTTGCCGGAACGATCATGAATAGCATGGTAAGTGTCAGCTAGCAAAGTAGGAACCGGATTCTTGGAGTGGAAGATCATAATAGCATTCATGTCCACGAAGCCATCAAGATTCGGAAAGAGAACAAGCCCATAGATGAGAAGTGCAAGAATAGCTTCAAGAGTGTCCTGACAAGTGGTATTGAGGTTGGCTTTCCCAAAAAGGTACTCTGAAGTGAACCCTCGGATACGTGCCTTAGTGACAAGATTCTTGGAGACATCGGTGGTCTTGAGATAGAGATCTTTAGCAATAACCAATGGAGTAGGAAAATTTTCAGGTCCTGAGAAAGGTACCCCCTTAGCAATAGACAGACCCATCAAGTGAGAATAAGCCTCTAGAGTAGGCACCAGCTGAAAGTCCGGAAAAGTGAAGCACCGATAGTCCGGGTCATAGAATTGCACTAGAGTGTGCACAAGCTTCTCATCCACATTAGTATGAAGAATAGGAAGTAAAGCCCCGTAACGATGTCGGAAACCGGTCGGATCCCTAACCTTGAGTGCCAAATCTCTCAAACTAGCCAAATCCACTTCCTTAAACTTGTAGGACTTAGTCATCTTCATCCCTACAATGTTTACAAATTCAACTTGTCTAAGCCCTTCGATAACAATGCATGGAAAAAGTTTATGCATGTATGCATGTATGCATGAATGCATGATTATGTTCAAGTTCGGAGAAAACATGGTGGGTGAAGTTCAAAGTCGAGGAGTCATGGGTGGACACGGCGTCCGGTGACACTAGGGCTTTAGGATAATAGTAACCGGGTTCTAAAAAGGTTCCCAAGTTGCAACCTCTCCGACGTATATCACGGTGTCACGAGACAACACTCGCTCCATGATTATACGTGGAAGGTCTAACTTGAGTGTAGTATCGCGTGACGACTAAAACTCGAGACAACACTCGGTTTAGCCTCCGCACTACATCCTAGAAAATGGCCATGGATGGGTTTGGTTATCTACGGTTCATAGCGTCATAGAACAATTAGAAGTAAAGTGCCTAAACGCGACAACACGCGCCGACAACATCACCCCCAAAATGCCTCAGCTATGTGGGATTGATCGCATAATCCAAAACACGAGGCAACCCCCGGAATGAATTGTCGATTATATCCCTCCTAAATCCTAAGTTCACTCAGCCCGGGTGCAGGACTTTTGATATTCTCACCCCACACGTTTGCAAGAAATTAAACATTTATTCACATAGGAAAGCAAGTAAAGAAGCAAGTAAAAATACAAGCGCAAGCGTGGAAATAAAGACTAGGCGTAACTCTCGAATCTCCCCAGTGAAGTCGCCAGCTGTTTTATCTTGGTTTTCGGGTGTCAAACATTGATTACGTTCGAACCTTTCTAACCGGTGATATCTTATTTTTTCTTGGGAAGGGAAAAAGTAAGCAAAACCCTTGAGAATCGAGGTCCGGGAGTTGTTTTCGCTACGGGAAGGTGTTAGGCACCCATAACGACTATAGTATCCTATAGGAACTGTCTTTAATTTCTACGCGCGCGCTTTATTTTTAAATGCTATTTGAAAGTATTTATTTAAACCTAAGAATTTCCAAGTGAAGAATTGGAGGGAGAAGAATGTTTTTGGATTTTTATTTTAGTTGAATTGAAGGAATTTTGTTCCTTGCCTACGTACCCGTTTAAGGGATCAAATCCACCGTAGTTCTCTTTCAAAAAATGTTTTTGTTGGTTGATTTTAAGTTTGAAAAATTAATTTGAAGAATAGAAAGAGGCCTCAAGGGCATGAGATTAGGAAATTGTGAGGTTGAATTAGTCATTTGCAAAATATGGTCTAAACATGATTATTTTCATTGAAATTTGATTAAGAAAATGAAAAAGGAAAATACAATGGGATTTTGATCCCAAGGTTTATTTAGAAAATAGTTTGGGTGATGTTGTTCACGTTTTTTGGAAAATTGATTTTTCTAAGTATAGAGCCTAAACATACATCTAAACATACAATCTTAAACATACATCTAAACATGCATACTCTAACTATATAGTGATGTGTGTGCATGTGTCGGTGCTTGTGTCGGTGTACATTGTTAGAGTCCATTGTCCTTTACATCATACCCTAAATACATTCTATGGCCTCCTTGCCAAGAAAATTAAAAGTGCATAAAGGAAAAATATTACAAAACCCCTAAGTGTTTACATTCTAACTTTGGTACAAATTAAATTGCAAGAAGGAAATAGAGATGGATATGGGATGAAATGGAGATGCTTATGAAATGATGAAACATGAAATGAGTTAGTAGCACATGACAATATCAAAGGAAGTAAAGCAAGAGAAATATTAGAATATAAAGGATAGAAAATAAAGGCAAAATGAATGCAAATATGTCTAAAATTTATTCATAGAATGCAAGAACCATATGACCTATAATTCTCACATTCCAATGCATTTTTAAAGGCTTAGAAACAAGTCTTGGAATGGGAATTAAGGCAACATGATTTACTTGGCATTTTAAAATAAATTTTAAGCATATTTACATTATCTATTCACACAAGCAACTTGTAAACTAAGTAATCCATCAATATTCACATGCATGCAGTAAAATCAAACACAAACAGTAGTAATAAACTCACAAAATCATATAACATGCATCACAAACAATTATCAAGAAATTGAAATAGAATTAGACAAAATTTTCATGAACTTTCACATAAAATCAAGGAAATAAAGCAAGAGAATGCAATAACATTTTCCATCAAGATTTTCAGTAAACAAAATGCATAAAAACGTCACAAAAATACTAAGAAAATTCTATGAATTTTCCTAGGACTTTCTGAAACATTTTAAGCATGTCAAGAGGTGCAAAAATCAAAGACAGTGAAGGAAATAGCAAAAAAATAAAGGAAAAAACGAAGTTAAACAAACACAGGCCCAAGTCCAAGGGTTTGAATTGGATCTGGGTGATCCAACTGCTTTGTAGCCTTCAGATCAACCCAGTTCCTTCTCAAACCCTAAATCCAAGGGTTGAGAATGCGTGGCACATGATAGGCTAGGTAAGGCGCATGTAAACACAAGATCAGGGGCGTACACATCACTAGGAAGCAGATCAAACGGTGAGGAAGCAAGAGAGAGCGGTTTGGGGAGTGAACCAGACTGGTTCAAGTGAACCGGTCCGGTTCACTCCCTATAAAAACTTGGGAGCCGGTTTTTTCTTCATTTCAAACCAATCTTTCTCTTTCTTCTCTCATATCTCTCTCGTTCTCTCTTTTTCTCCACCTAAACCCTAACGGCGCCATTCATGACTTCTTCTATGATTTTGACACCTCAAACATGATTTTTGGCTCACAAACTATGAATCAATACTCAAATTGACACTGAACGAACATGAATTACTTCGATCTTGCTATCTTTTTGAGAAAAGTGGTTCAAACCGTTTCGAACTCGTAGTTTTTCGCAGAAAAGTATTCGGAACACTTCGATCTTGAAGTTTCTTGAAAGAAACTGTTCGAACTGCTTCGATTTTGGTATTTTTGACATGAAATCGTTCGAAATAGTTTGAACTTGTTGTTCTTGATGGAAAATTTGTTCGAAGTGATTCGAACTCGTTGATTCGAACGGTTTTAATCTCAAACTCTCACCAATTCGAAACGTTTCGGATATCTGGAGATTTTGGGAACTGAAACCCTAATTTGATTCGTCCTCTATGTTAATGATGAATTTGCGCTTTGAATCAGAAGGTAAACGGTGAATTGTCATTATTTTCGAAATTAGGGTTTCGTTTCAATTTTTTGGATCTTTTCGAACTTTCACTCCAATTCACCGTTTAATCTTTCACTTATAACCTTCGATGATGATTATGAATGAAAACGAGAAGGTTTACACGAGTTTACCTGGACTTGTTTGGAGATTCGAACAAAGAAAGATCCCGCACTTGTTCTTGATTGTTCTGGTAAGCTCTACGAAGATACTGAAAATAAATCAGTTCCTCTTACTTTCTCTTTCGCTGATTCAGAACAAGCTTCGATTATCTCTTCTTCTCTTTTCTTTTTGTCTCTGTGATCGTATGATTCATCACTCCAATGATGAATTCATGCTTGAATTGCAGGGAACAAACTCGATGATGATGATTACGCAAGTGATCACTGAGAGTTTGTTGAATCCGAAACCGTTCTTTGATGAATTGCAAGCTTTTGATTTCAATTCTTGGAAACTTGTGTTGATTTTCCTGAATTTGACGATGAACTGATGAATTTGTGGTGTTTTTTGTTCGAATTTGTGAGGAATTGGTGTAATTTTGTGTTTGTTATGGTGGCCGGAGTTCTGTTATGGTGGTTTTTGCGGTGGTTGGAATGTTTGTTACGGTGGCAAGGGTTTCTGAGGAGAGAGAGAAAGTTTGTTAGAATTTTCGATGAGGTGTCCTTTTTGGAATGGTGAATCTGACACTTGTGCAGTGAAAATCCCCTTTTATAATCTGCCATGTGGCCTCTGACCCAATGGATAGCTGACACGTACACTGGACTTGCTTGGACTGAAATAATCTTGAGGACTGATCTGCAATTCTTGAAACTTTGGGACAATTTGCAAAAGAAGGACTAGACTGCAAAATTTTCTATGATTAAGGGACTGAATCGCAACTTTTTGATACCAAAGGACCAAAATATAAATCGAAAAAGACTTTTTAAAGAAAAATAAAATGAAAAGAAGGACTAAGTGCAATTTTCGAAAGTAAAAGGACCAAAATGCAATTTTTAAAAGTTTTAGGACTAAAATGAAAAAAAACTAATAAAATTGGAATAAAATTGGTAAATTGGAAAGAACGTAAAGTGAAACAAATAAAATTGACAAAACGGACTAAAATGAACCAATGGCCTAAATGAGGTACTTTAAAGTAACCTCTCTCTGCCAAAATTTCGTGTGAAATGACCAAAATGCCCCTGGGGCTAAAACGACTCGAAACGACTCAAATGCAATTTTAAAATGATTTTTTTTTAACAAGGGATTAAAGCAAGAGTTTATACAAGCAAATTAAAAGACTCAGAGACGAATTTTTTTAGACTTTAAACAGAGTCTCGACACATGAAAAGACTAAAATGCCCCTAGGGGCAAAATTGACTCAAAATGACTTCAAATGCAATTTTTTGAAATGGATTTTGACATAGAATTGAAGTGAAGACTTATTCTAACCAAATGGAAAGACTCAAACAAATTTTTACAAGACTGAAAGTAATTTTGACATAGGAAATGACTAAAATACCCCTGCATGTGAATTCTGCAGATAACATTGAAATAAAATGCAGAGAAGGATGCAATTGATCGGAGACAGTTCAAATGACTTATGATGCAAGAAAAGAAAAATTGGCTAGTATTTTTAGGTCCAAAATTAGGGTATAACAAGTGTCATGTCCGTATCAGTGCTTCATAGCATATTTCCAATGAATAATTTGAAGAAAAGGTTGTGATAAGTATGCGAGCAATTAAAAACTCTCTTAAAATTTAGCTATCTATTAGCATAACCTGAAGCTTGGCGCGCAAGTCACCAAAATTAACTCATTTGAATTTACATGTAAATTTCACTTTACATTTCAATTTCATTTAGTTAGTTATAGAAATTATGCTGAGCTGCCAGTTAGGTATTGTATATATACACTAATCATGTATCATTGAAAGATTAATGAAATCATAACAGATTTTCTCCATTGTTGGAGCTTTTTTTCTCTTTTCTCCCATGGCGGTTATTTCTACTTTGATGGTATCAGAGCAAGTTCAAGCTTGCTCTGCTTGCGCACTGACCGTCACTCTGTTTTCTTGTGCTTGATTGCGTGATTCTTTGGCTAGATCACATATCTTCTTTGTTCCTCCTTTTCTTCCATTTTTATCTGCAATTTTTGTTGATTCAAGTTTCGTTCTTGTTACGTTCTTGTTCAATTTGATTCTTGATCTCTCAAATTCGTCTCTGTTTGTGTTGATTTGTTGAATCATGGTGAGAAATAACAATCAGAATCAGGATCAGAGTCTTGATCCTTATTATGTTCATTCATCAGAAAATTCTTCGACTGTTAGTGTTACTCCACAGTTAACTGGTGATAACTACCATTCTTGGTCAATGAAGATGAGAAGAGCATTGGCTATGAAGAACAAGTACAAATTTGTTGACGGTTCCAAACCAATTCCTGATGAAAATGATCTGAATCGTTTAGCTTGGGAAAGGTGCAATAATCTTGTTCATACTTGGATTATTAATTCAATTTCTCCCTCTATTGCACACAGTGTAGTTTTCATAGAAAATGCGATAGATATGTGGAATGATTTGAAGGATCGGTTTATGAGAGGTGATCGTATTAGAGTTGCTCAATTGCATCAAGAAATTGCTAATCTGAAGCAAGGTGAGCTTAACATCACTGATTACTTTACTAAACTGAGGGGTCTATGGGAAGAGCTGGATCAGTATAGACCCATGCCTCAGTGTACTTGTCCTATGCCTTGTACTTGTCTTGCTATGAGAAATGCTAAGGGTTTCAGAGCAGAAGACAGAATCATACAGTTTCTGATTGGATTGAATGAAGAATATCAAGGAGTGGTTTCTCAGGTCCTCTTGATGGATCCTATGCCACAAATTAATAGAGTATTTTCTCTGGTTATGCAGCAGGAGAGAAAGTTGCAATATGGTGTTGTTCATGTGCAAAACACACCTTTAGAAGATAATGCAGGAGTGGTTAATGCTGTTAATGGTCAGAAACCATTTGGAAAAGGTAGAGGTGGCACTCCTCATCAAGGAAGAGGAAGAGGAAATGCTAATGGTAGAGGAAATGGTAGCAGTAGGTACTGTACTTTCTGTGAAAGGACAAACCACACTGTGGACACTTGTTACAGAAAGCATGGTTATCCTCCTAATTGGGGTAAAGGAGGTGGCAATTCTTATACAAATATGGTAGATGCAGAAGATGCTGAAAGTCAGAGCAATTCAGGATCTGCAGGCAAACATGATGATAATGCAGGCATCACACTCACAAAGGATCAATATCAGAGTCTCATGACACTTTTGGAAAAGAATAACTCTGAAGCTAAATGTTCAGCTAATGTGGTGAAAGGTAGCAACTCTATTTCACTTTTTGAAGGTAGTTCATTTCTTGCTAGTTTGCATAATAAGCAAAATGATCCTGGATGGATTGTAGATACAGGAGCAACTCATCACACTTGCTATGATTTAAACTGGTTCACTAGTTATAGTAAAATTGACTCTATTAATGTCAATCTACCTAATGGGAGTGTTATTGAAGCATGTTACAGAGGTCAAGTCAAACTGTCTAAAGATTTAAGCATAGATAATGTGCTTTATTTGCCAAAATTTGCAGTGAATCTTATTTCTGTTAGCAAGTTATGTAGAGAGCAAAATTGCAAATTGGAATTTGAGGCTGATATGTGTATAATACAGGAAAAGAACACTTTGAGGAAGATTGGTTTAGCTAAAGAAAGATGTGGATTGTATTACTTGGAGACTGATGAAAGGCATCAAGTCTCAGTATCCAATATCTCAGCTCCAATGGAAGTTCACAAAGAGCATGTCCCTGATGGTGTACTGTGGCATCTCAGACTTGGACATTTGTCACATGATAGAATGCTTTGTATGAATAAAATGTACAGCTACGTACCTGTTAGTACACATACTGCTTATGATGTATGTCAGATGTGTAGACAAAAGATTTTACCTTTTCCTATAAGCAGTAGAAATGCTAAAAATGCTTTTGATTTAGTGCATTTTGATATTTGGGGACCATTCAATACAGTTTCTGTACATGGTCACAAGTATTTTCTTACAATTCTGGATGATTGTACTAGACACATTTGGATTGTTATGTTAAAGAATAAATCTGAAGCTTCTTATCAAGTTAAAAGTTTTGTCTCTATGATTGAAAGACAGTTTGAAAGGAAGATTAAAATGATTAGAAGTGACAATGGGCCTGAATTCATGCTAAGAGAATTTTATGATGAAAAGGGTATAATACATCAGAGGAGCTGTGTTTATACTCCACAGCAGAATGGAAGAGTGGAAAGGAGACATCAGCACATACTTAACATAAGCAGAGCTCAGATGTTTCAATCCAAACTACCTAAGAAGTTTTGGTCTTATGCTGTATTGCATGCAGTCTATTTGATAAATAGAATTCCTACAAAGATTTTGCATAACAAATCCTCTTATGAAGTATTATACAATGAAGTCCCTGATCTTAGTTGTTTAAAGGTTTTTGGTTGCCTGAGTTATGCATCAACACTGCCTGTTAACAGGCACAAATTTGACTCTAGGGCAAGAAAGTGTGCTTTCTTAGGTTTCAGGTCAAGCATTAAGGGTTTTGTTCTAGTTGATGTGCATACCACAGAGATACTAGTTTCTAGAAATGTGAAATGCTTTGATTTAGAATTTCCTTTTCATTCCTCAAGTGTTACTTCCTTTCCTCACACACAGATTTATCTCAATGATAGTGAACTAGATATGACTTCCCAATCATATCAGTTACCTATAACTTCATCACCTATTGTTGTACCTGTTTCTAATGAGGAAAATGATGAAGCATTAGAAACAGACAATGTAACTGAAGTTGAAAGACAAGAAGATGAACATGTTAGAAGATCAAGTAGGATTTCTCACATTCCCTCTCATTTACAAGACTATGTTTGCAACTCTGTTAGTTTCAATTACCCCATTGATAAATTTATCAGCTACCCAGCTCTCTCTCCAAAGCATCAGGCTTATGCTTTCTCTCTCAACACTGATGTTGAACCTCCAAACTTTCAAGCTGCCAATCAGGATTCTAGATGGATAGCAGCTATGCAAACTGAGATAGAAGCACTCAATGCCAATCACACTTGGGAGTTTGTTGATTTACCTCCAGATGCTATCTCCATTGGAAGCAAATGGGTGTATAAAATCAAAAGGTATGCTGATGGAACCATAGAAAGGTTCAAAGTTAGACTGGTAGCACAGGGTTTCAGTCAAACAGAAGGTTTAGACGACTTTGAAACCTTTTCCCCTGTTGCCAAAATCTCTACAGTGAGAGTGTTACTTGCTCTAGCCTCCATCCATGGCTGGTATTTACATTAATTAGATGTAAATAACGCTTTCTTACATGGAGATTTACATGAAGCTGTATACATGAAAGTTCCAAAAGGTGTCATTCCTCCTAAGCAAGGTCAGGTCTGCAAATTTCTTAAGTCTTTATATGGACTCAAGCAGGCTAGCCGCCAGTGGTTTGAGAAGCTTACACAGTTTCTTCATGCTCAGGGATTTATTCAGGCAACTTCAGATCACACCCTCTTCACTAAAACCACTACTTCTTCCTACACTGTGATTTTAGTGTATGTGGATGACATAATACTAGCTGGTACTTGTTTGAAGGAGTTTGAATGTCTCAAGCAGGCTCTGGACAAGGCATTTCGCATCAAAAACTTAGGAGAGCTTAAGTTTTTCTTAGGACTTGAAGTTGCACGTTCATCCAAAGGAATCTCCCTCTGTCAGCGCAAGTATTATTTGGAACTGCTTACAGACTCAGGTTTAACTGGTTGTAAACCAGTATCCACACCTCTTGATCCCTCTTTTCGTTTGTCTCAGGACAGTGGCATGCCCTATGCAGACATTACTGGCTATAGAAGGTTAGTTGGAAGATTGCTTTATCTTACTACTACGCGCCCTGACATAGCTTTTGCAGCACAACAACTCAGCCAATTCATGGCTTCTCCCACTGAGTTACATCACAAAGCTGCATTGAAAGTATTGAGATACTTGAAGCGTTCTCTTGGTAGGGGTCTCTTCTTTCCTGTAACTTCTGATTTGCAGCTTCTGGGTTTTAGTGATGCAGACTAGGGTGGTTGTGTGGACACACGCAGGTCCATTTCTGGCTACTGTTTCTTCATTGGCAAGTCCTTGGTTTCGTGGAAATCCAAGAAACAACCCACTGTCTCTTGTTCATCTGCAGAGGCAGAATACAGGGCACTGGCATCTGCCACAAGGGAGCTTCAGTGGATGTGTTTCCTCTTACATGATTTGCAACAAGCTCCATCTCGTTTGCCTGTTCTTTACTGCGACAATCAGAGTGCTCTTCACATCTTTGCTAATCCAATGTTTCATGAGCGTACTAAACACTTGGATATTGACTGTCATCTGGTTTGTGAAAAACTGCAAGCAGGTGTCATGCGTTTGCTTCCTATTACTTCTCAGCACCAAACAACAGATGTTTTCACCAAAGCTTCTGGTCCCAAGCAGTTTCATGAGTGTATTGTCAAACTTGGGATGGTAGATATCTACCAACCTCCAGTTTGAGAGGGGGTATTAGCATAACCTGAAGCTTGGCGCGCAAGTCACCAAAACTAACTCATTTGAATTTACTTGTAAATTTCACTTTACATTTCAATTTCATTTAGTTAGTTATAGAAATTATGCTGAGCTGGCAGTTAGGTGTTGTATATATACACTAATCATGTATCATTGAAAGCTTAATGAAATCATAACAGATTTTCTCCATTGTTGGAGCTTTTTTTCTCTTTTCTCCCATGGCGGTTATTTCTACTTTGACTATCGGACATTTTGGCGGCTGCACAATATGACGTTTTACTAGGCATTTCCAGTCAGCCCCTTCATTGTTAGTCCTTTCTGGACCACCAGCAACCAGCTATGATGCCATTGATAAGTAGTCAAGTACGTGTGTAACCCTCCCTTAAAATTTAGCCACTAAGCGACTTAATTAAACAATCCACCGAACATCTCATACTATTCGATGTGGGACACTAGAACTAGTGAAAGGAGGTAGCCTCTCACAATGTAAAGAATTATTGTTTGAATCTCCATCCGGAGAGGTGCTCACAATATAGTGTTAGACGGTACTCAAACATAATCAACTCTTGTGGAAGGAACCTGTCTAAAACCCAAAAAACAATATAGATGTGTATGGAGGGTTGATTGAAAATAAATGTTTTGTCCATGAACCAAGTCTTCTCAAGGGTGCTAGAACAAAATTCTTAGTGCTTGTTGAAGCAGGTTGATAATTGTTAAGATCCTTGATCTTGGTGGTTTATTTTAGGAGTAATAGTCAATTTGGTACCTGAATGTGTAACGAATAGTCACGATAGTCTCTTAATGTATCAAAATTTCAAGAGTCTCTGATTGTGCACTATGTTAGTCAAAATAATCTCTAATGCTAAAATAATCTTTCAATGCTCACAATAACTCTTTTCATATAGAGACTAAAATGATAGTAAGTAACTACTTATAAAAACTTATATGACAATAAGTATATTGAAAGATTAATACAACAATATTAACGAAACATCTGTATCTCAGTGACTATTTTGACTAACGAAATGCACAATCAACGACTATTCTGAAATTTTCATACATTGAGAAACTATTGCGGCGTTATACATTTAGAGACCAAAATGACTATTACCTCTTTATTTTACTAGTTGATTTTTCTGTTTTGGAACATTGTTCCAATTTTAGTTAGAATCTCTTGCAAAATTTCAATTATAAAGGGTTAGCGGCGTAGTTTATTACTCGCTTGCATTCCATTTCTCCGTACCATTAATACTATTCACTTAAAGAAAATTTTGTATTATTATTGTTTTAGAAAGAAAGAAAAAAAGACTTAGAACCATGTGGAAAACTTCTCAAGGTCAACACCGGTCCTATACATAGGCTCTGTTTGGTAAACCCAAAAAAAGAGCTTTTAGCTCTTAGCTTTTAGCTTATAAGCTCATTTGACAAAAAAAAGCTCTGTTTGGTAACACTTTAGCTCTGTTTGGTACAACAAGCTTATAGCTTATTTCAGGAGCTTATAAGCTATTTTTCAGAAACTACTTCAAGTAGCTTTTGAGCTTATAGCTTTTATCTTCTCATTTTTTCTTCCATATTTACCCTTATTATTCAAAGCAAAAGCTATCAGCTAATTTTACCAAACACTTCAACTAGCTTATCAGCTAAAAGCTATCAGCTATCTTATCAGCTATCAGCTAATTTTACCAAACAGAGCCATAGTTGGTTTGTGTACATTGTTAAGGTGACATGAATTTCCTCCATAGGAATCAATTATTGATGCTTTGATTTTGATGATTTCTAATTCTGGCCAAACACTCAAACGAGAATTCAGGGTGAACATGTGCCTAGCTAGCTTCATGAATAGAGTTTATAGATTTTACAATTACATGTGCACTATTTCAAGCAGGATTGTCAGGATTGTCGAGAAATTCTTACATGTTCTTACATGACACAAACTCAAATTAAATTTATTTGGGTACACACATGTAAAAAATTAAAAGAGAAATTATTTAGTCACATCATTTAAATATATTTTCTTTTAATTTTTTCATTTGTAAGTATGTGTCTAATTAAAATTAATTTGGGGTTGTGTCCACGTCAAAATTTCCTGGATATTATTTATAGCACCTAAAGAAAAGAAAAAACCCAAAAGATCAACAAATCAAAAATCAATAATCAAGGTTTGAATTGAAGGACGTCATTTGATTGACAATTTTTTGTTAACCATATTAAAGGTGCAAAGTATTGATTAGTTTTGTCGACGACTCATTTTTATAGGAGGACTTGATTAACCATTTTTAGTATAATCTCCCCTTCCAACCACGTTTTTTTCATCTATAAAATTCGAATAAGAGAGTATAAGGAATCTGAGACTATTTCAACCCTAGTTAACTAACTTTTATTTGACCATTTTGATCAATCCTAAGATTTTATTTTGGTAAAATGATATTTATAATGATGGAACCCATTTATGCCTAATGATTCCTTATTATAATAAAAGGTGTGGAACGGTATCACTAGGTCTAAGTCTGTTTCATGTGTTAAATACACCTGAGTTTTAGACTATGATTATAGATATGTACACCCTCCGGTCACTATTATAAGCAAAAAACAATATTGTAGGTTCGTTCATTTAATGATGTATGTAGTCTTTATTATAGACCACATACATCATTAAATGAATGAATCCAAAATGTTGATTTTTGCTTATAATAGTGACCGGAGGGTGTAGATTTGAATAAAATCATACTGCTTATCCCTTAATTCTAAAGCATAGTAATATTGAATCTCAATAGAATCATGATGTTTTACATGTCTTATATTAGGTTTTACAAGTGGGAGTAAAGTAAACTATATTATAAAAACAATTTACAAGGTTGTAGTGACAAGCAAAATTTTGTATACTACTATGATCGTTGGATCGTTAAACACAAAATTCATAAATTTCAGCCTCACTAGAAAATACAAAATTGAGGTGGATTAATTGGATTGAAGCTAGCTAGCTAGCTAGCTAGAATCTGCAGTGTGTGTATAGTAGATTTTTGAAAGGAACATGACTTGACCTACTTGATTTTTTTTATGTATGTAAAGTGACTTATCAACGGTGCAATTATGGGGAGGTCTCCCAATGGATCAATGAACTATTTTACTCACTTTTCTTGTGGTCCTCCCTTTGAATAATTTAGTTTCTACCAGCCTGTTTTGTGTTGTGAATTGTGATTTTGGTTATCTTATGGTGATTGCTAGAACTTCTAGCTCCATTCCTTTCTTATGAACACATACTTGTCATCTGTTTAGGGTCTTTTTAATACATTAATTAATATATGCATTGATTATTTTTTGTTTTTACCAAGTGTGATGACCATGGTTGTGAGTACATACATCCAAATTTGTGAATTTCATTTTCAAGACATCCAAAATAGTTCAACGTACAAATTCAATATCAATTTTAATACTTAAAACAGTATTGTAGTTTCTTTGTTTTGATAGTGTGGAATGACATTTAGGATGTCGAAAAGTGAAGCTAGATGCGGATCAACTATCTCCTGACTGAGATTTTGATGTTCATTGTAGTCCTACTCAATTTGAAGGATTAGACTCGACACTTATGCGCAAAGGACTCCAAAATTTTAATCATATGGTACTTCAAAAATTTGTATGGTAATTCATTTTGCCTAATATGGCAATAATTAATCATAGTTCTAGGAGCTACCTTTACGTGTCAATATTTGTAGCAAAATCATGTATTGAGGAAAACATCTTAACTACAATGTTGACTATGAAACATGTATGTCTATTTTCAATCTCAAAAATTGTCATAACTTTTTGCAAAGACCTAGTTGTTAGGTTTTTTTTGAAGCAAGCTATTGAGGGTTATTAATTACTCTGTCTGCTTTGATAGCTTCTTTTTTTTAAAGAAACTTTGATAGTGTTATTTTAAGAAAAAGAATTATAGTATTTTATTACTTAAATGCTATGATGCATAGGTACGGGTACCGGTACGTAATACGACAAATTTTAAAAATTGAAGGTACGGGTATGTTAGTATAAAACATAAGAAAAAAAAAATTCAAATGAATTACTACACTTCTATCATCATGTTGCTGGAGTTTTATTTTTTGTGTGCATCCCCTCTACTATTTTCATCTAAAGCAAGATAATTTTGGTTATTTTTTCAACGCTCGTACGTTTTTGCTGCACCAACTACGACAGAATAACCAAGTAAAAATAGGTACGGTTCGGTACTAAGTTACGAGTACCATACGCGTACCCGGTACCGGTACTTCTCCATGTTTGGAGTACCCATATGCTTCAAAGCTTAAATATGGTCAATATAATTTAGTGTATCCACCAATATTTTGAAACTAGCCGCGACAATGTAGTTACCTTCGCGAAGTCATGGACAACTTCATTTGTACTTGTCTCTGCACAATTCCAACACTAGAGTTTCTATAGAAAGAAATAGATTTGCAATAGGATATGATAACACCAAATTCGAAAATAGTATGTAACTAAAAATGAGAACCATATTATAAAGACTTTTCATTTAAGTTGCTTTCATGTGTTCTGAAATGCAAAATTTCAAGCATCATTGTACCGTTTCTAGTGCCTTCACTGTGTCCAAAGTTTTGATTGACAATTTGGGTGCCATTTTTATTTCTAGAAATTAGCTATAGTCCTAATTCATGACATGTCAACTACAACTCTAACTGAAGTTGTTACAACTTTCAACGCCACTTTAACCTGCTAATTGGCTCAATTTGCATACCCTTTTAACATTAGCTGTGTTCCACTTGCCTCCTCCTGACCATGCTTGATTTATTTAATGTATCTCATCCTTGTGGATCAGTCTCGAGCTTTTGAGAAAATTCGACTGAAAGAGAAGAACTAATCTTATATGTTCTACAAGTTTTTTAATAGATATTGTCGCTCCTAACTTTAGCCGTTTTTTTTTCCAAGTGACTTGTTTATAATGTAAAACTTCATATAAGGGACCAATTTTCTCAGTTTTTTTATTTTGCACTATCTTTTTTTGCATGACAATTTTTTTTTTTATTAATCAATCAAGATTTATCTAAATATTCAATATGGAAGATATTTAATTTACACTGACTAGAAAAATTCAAACAACTTCAACAATTGCAAACTTAATTCACACCTAGAGATTTTGGCTGAAACCTGAGACAGTTATCACAATACATAACAAAATTCTTATGCAAGTGTGATAACTAATTTTTTTTCATGACACAAGATTCCATATTGCCATGCACATTTCAAGTTTTCAAAAATTGCAAACAAAAAATAAAATCATTTGAGATACTAAATTTGGAATACTGATATTCAGGAAGAATCAGAACAGAAGTTTAATCCATAAAGTGGTTGTAATTAATTACAAGACTTATAAACATGCATTGAAAATAATAAGATCTTTACATTCTAAGTTGGGCCATGTCATACCAAATTTGCTCAAAAGCTTTAACTATAACATCATGATATTCACTTGAATTAAGAGAAAGATAGCAAGCAAGTAAATCCTCCAAATCCTTTGATTCCCTTATATTATTCTCCACAATCATCTCCACCATTGATTCTTTGAAATCACTTATTGGATCAATTGAAGACTTAACAACAGCAAATCCATCTACAAACCCTGCATCATTCTTTGAAATACTCTTTCTTGCACTAGCTTGAATTTTTTTGCTAACAAGTTTTGGAGAATTCACTCTAAGCTTTATACCTTGAGAATTAGGAGAAGTTTTTCTGGCTATCTGACTTTTTCTTCTCCTTCTTTGACTAACTTTGGTAGAGAATGAATGATCGATTTTTCGCTCGTCTGATTCAGTTGAACTACTTCGCGATTCGGTCACCTTAGCAATCTTTTCTTCAAATTTCACTTGCTTTGTCAATATTGGAGCTAAACCAAGTTGTGAAAATGCATCAAAACCATCTAAGTTTTTAGAATTGCCTTGAAAAGATTCATTGTTCATGTCTATGATGATATCATTAGTTGAAGAACTAACTCTACAACTACAGTTAAGCAAATCAGGAACAGAAAAGCTATCACAAAATTCAGATTCAGAAGAAACACATTGATTATGATAAGACTCAGAAGAAGAATTTTCAATTGAAGACAAATCATGTTCTTGTGATTGAACTTGATCAAATGGTTGAGAAGGCTTGTAAATGGTTTTTCTTTTAGCCCTTCTCTTTGAAGACCTTCTTGGTGAATCATTAAATAATGGAATGTTCAAATCTTTGGTCTGAATTGGTGTGTTGAATAGCTTACCATTCCTTTTTGGTTCATTTGAGAAATATTGTGAATAGCTTGAATGAGACCTTTGAGATGTTGTTGGTGAAGATATAGCTTTGTTCTTCATAACATGATGAGAACCATTTCTCTTCCTTGATGATTTGCTCATATCTTTAAGCTTGTAAAACCAAGCATTTGGTATCATATCTGAAAATTTGAACCTGTTGTTTCCCATAAGAGATAATTGATCTAAGCACACACCCTTTGAATCTCACAATTTCAATGAAAGATGTGTAAGGCTAGAAAATTTGGTTTATAAGATGAAAAATATAAAGTTTTGTTGGTCCATTATAAAAGTCATAAAATTAAAGCAAAGGGACCAAGTTTGTCTACCAAATTACTTTCTCTCATCATTGCTAACCAGCAAACATGCACAACTGTTTTACATTACTATGACATTATTAGTTTTCTATATTCATGCTCATCTAAATAATCAACTTCATATAGTAACAAGTGTGATATATACTATAGTTTCCTAAAAAAAACTATGATATATAGTTGTGCATGAAACTTTTCCTAATATACACTATTTATCATTATGGAAAAGGAGATGCCAAGAAAATACTTGAGGCTTAGATGGTTAGTGAAGGTTTTCTACCAAAAATAAAAGATAAAATTGTTGCTTCTGAAGTTGAAATTAAGAACACTCAAATATGTTGGTACAATCCTCTTAAAAAGTTGCATGCTAAAAGCGTATATATATTGATGATCATAGGTGTTTCACTGTGGGACTACTGTTGGACTATAGAAGGTCAAAGTCTAAGGAAATGTCTAGAAGACATTACTATGCAACAACATTTTTACCTAATTTTATGCTTCTATATGATATAAAAAATGTTATACACACTTCATTATTTCCATAAAAAATGATATAGATTTCATAATTTTGAGAATGGAAGCTATTAATTAGGAAAAAAGACACATGATTTAGTGATATTTTTGTAAATTTCACTAACTGTAAAAGACTATATTAAAAATTGACAATTTTATGGTGTACAAGTGAAACAAATTTTGTATCATGCACAAGTTAATTTTCACCGTTAAATTAATAAATTTCACCATTAAACTAAAAAAGATATGATGTAATTTATTGATTTAATAGTAAAAAAGACATTCGTACATGGTATAAAATCTTTTTATTTGTGCCCGTTAGACAAATATGTCGTTTTTTTTTTTGTTGTCTATCTCTTTTTTTGAAAGGGACAGACCAATATCTTAACTTACAAAAGAATGAGTTAAATATATCTAAAATTTTGACTAACAAGTTTATATAGTTTTGCATCATGTTCTGTGTTACATCATGTCCTAGTGAATAGTAGTAATTAGATTGCATTCCTTCTTTGCTTACGTATTGTATCTTTGTTATGTCTGGACTGCACTGCACCTCAATATTTTTGCTGGCAGTTGAAGAATTGAAACTCATAATATGGTTCTCCACGCTGTGTTTGGGTGGTGTATAATATTTGACCTTGAACAAATAATCATTGATTGAGACCCATTAATTCCCCAATTTTTGGCTTTATGAATGATAGCATTCTTTGCCTTTTTATCCAACATACCCCCACATGCCTAGTGCTTCCTTAACCATCTCTCAAAGTATTAGATTCGTTTACTTCTTTTTCTTTCTATTCTTTCCTCCTTTTTTATTGTCTGTTTTTTTTGGTAGATTTCTTTGTCTATTTTATTGTTTAATGCTAACAAGTGCTCATCATTTCTATTTGAAAGTACAAGTCAAACACTTATTAAAGTCATAATTACATCATTTTCTATGCTAAAGTCAGGCCCAGTCTTGACCATAGGTCGAGGGTGCGATGGCCTAGGGGCCAGACTTGTAGGGGACCAATTTTTTGATAGGGGTATATAGAAAGGCTTTTTGTGGGTGTATATATAGAAAATCGTATATAAAGACCTCAAACACTAACCGACTTAAGCCCAACAAACATTCACCCTTTTTTATATAAAGAAATTACTCTTTATGCACCTATGCTTTCCTCTCTAGCACTCCAAATTGACCAAAATGTCCCTTTCAACAATTAATTACCATTCGTTATTAAGCAACAGTTAATTGTCGCTCGTAGTTGAACGATAATTAATTTTCGTTCTGATGTGAGGCTATATCAGCAGAAACAACACTCATCACATATTCAAAGGCATTAAAAAACAAATCATACTCCCTCCCTACGCAAACAAATCAACCTCCATCATATTCCCGGAACGACCTTATCTTTGCTGGTGGCTTACTCCGTGATGAACCAGTGGTGGATAGAGTTAAACTCTTAGCTTGGAAGTTGTTTCGGGCTAAGTGTCCTGCTAGTTCCTGCTCCCTCTATGAGTGGGAGGTGCAGCCCGTCCTGTGTTTGAATCGGTAGGGTTTTGTGGTGGTCTGGTTTCCTGGGGTTGCCTGCGGGGTTGGGTGTGGTTATATCTCCCCTTCCTTCCCGGGGTGGCCTTCTGGTTATTTTTGTTGTTTTCTCTGCTGCCTGCAGGTGTTGGCTGTTCCGCTGCTCCCGGCGAGTTGGTGCCTCCTTTTTCTTTTGGTGTTTTTGTGTTCCTTTTTCTTTTGGGGTGGTGAGCCTCCGGCCTCGCTTGTGGGGCTTCGGGTGGTCCCCTGTAGTGGGGGTTTGTAGGAGTTCCGTTTCGACGGCTTCATTTGTATATTTTGTACTACTCTTTCCTCTCTTTTTATTATACATACATATACATACATATATATATATATATATATATATATATATATATATATATATATATATATATATATATTATATTTGCCATTCAAAAAGAAAAAAAGGCAATGAATCAATTAAATAATAAGTTTTCAAAATCCCTAGGCATACACATGGTAAGTTTTATATGTTTGGTATTTTTTTATTTCTAATTATATGTTAGAGTTTTTATTATGAAATTGATGTCTTACTTTGGTAGTTGTTTATCAATTACTTGCTAGTTTTGACTGTAAATATAGTTGGATTAAATATGTTTTTTTGTCCCTATAAATATGTCAATTTTTTGTTATAGTCCCTCTAAAAAAATTCTTCAACTTTTAGTCCTTCAAAAGTTTTTCATCTTCATTTTTGTCCCTCCTTTAAAGCAAACTCATATGTAGAATTCATATTTTCTAAGAAAATTTTGCAAAAAAATCTATAATATTATAAGAATCTCTTCCAAAAAATTAGAATTTTTTAACCAAACATGAATTAAATATGAATTTTTATATTTTTGACACTTAAAAATTCATATTTAATTTCTGTTTTTTTTAATTATAATTTTTTATGGTCTGATTTTTACAATATTCTACACATTTCTGCACAATTTCATTAAAAAAATATACAAAAATTGATTTAAAAATAGGGACCAAAAGTAGTGACCGGAAATTTTATAGGGACTAAAAATTGAAGGAAAATTTTTTAGGGACTAAAATGAAAAGTTGGTATATTTAGGGACCAAAAACATATTTAACCCAATATAGTTTTAACTCAATGTGGTAGTTTAAGAATTGAAATAACACAATGGACATGGTATGTATATTTTGTGCTTCTAGTGTTTGTTGAAATGCTTAATGAATTTTTTATTGCTTTTTTGTTGTTTGTTGCGTAGATATAGCTGACAATAGATGTATGCTCAGGCTCGACAGGTCGACCTAAACAAATATCGTATGCAGAGCAAATATTGTGGAAAACTCTCCTACTAAAAGGGTTTCACGTACGCACGACAATGTGATAGGAACTTCACAGACGAGCACGACACATGTGGTTGACCCTACATCAGATGCGCTTGAGTAGCAGTGTGAGGTTTAGGCCTGAACAACACCCATCACTATACCGAACGAGCACGACACATGTGGTTGACCTTGCATCAGATGCGCTTGAGTAGCAGTGTGAGGTTTAGGCCTGAACAACACCCATCACTATACCGGACGAGCACGACACATGTGGTTGACCCACCTCCACCTGTGGGATTCAATGGTGACCTTTTGATATGTCAATAGAAACACTTCATTTAAAAGGTTTGGATGTCCCAACCCTTTGATCTAGTTACATATTTTCTCCCACTTGTAGTAAGATGTTGTCGATTCTTCTTCTTAGGCTAATTCTGATCCTATTTCTTTCTAAATCCATATTCTTCTATTCTTCTATGTTATTGTGCTCTTCTACAGCAATAGCCCCATCAATAAGTTGTTCATGTTTTATTCTTGCAGACAAATATTCAAGATTGACCCTTGATTCATTCAAAAAATGCATGTGTTTTTTAATCCTTGTGCTTGTTTGTTGACTGGATCCTTGTTTAGACTGATTGTCCTCTTCATGTTCATTTAATTAAGTACTAGCATCCACAAACTTTGAGGCATATGAGCTCGCACCATCATTTTCCTCCCTAGATTCATGATAAACATTACTTCCTCTATTCTCTACATTGATTCCAATGTGAACTGGATCTTCATTCACTTCCACATGAGTGGTCCTATTTTGCTCAATATTCAAAGTGACATCTTCATGTTGATTAACTAGTTTCTCATTGTATTTACATGATCATTGTCTATTTCATGTCTTGTACTATACTGTTTTCTAGTCCTTTTCTAGTTTCTCATTGTTTCAACCATGATTATGGTTTTCTTAAATGCAGTTGAAGAATAATCTTTAAATTATTTAGATCCAAAATGATTTTAAAATACTTAAACAACAGACCTTTAGTGTAAGAAAAATAAAATACACCCTTCAGTCACTATTATAAACAAAAATGTATTTTTTAGATTCATTCAATAAATGATGTATGTGTCTATATTATAGACTACATGCATCATTAATTGAATGTACCTAAAATGTAGATATTTGCTATAATAGTGATTAGAGAGGGTACAACTTTTATAGTAATTAGAGGGGGTACAACTTTTAATTTATGACAAATATACAACCTTTGGGCCATATTTCATATGAGAGAATCAAACATAACACTGTGAAAATTTACCCTACACCCCAACAGTGGTACTTCTACCCCTACAAATCATAAAAGATACCAATTTCACCCCTTTTTGAAATTGTACTCATTCACCCATCATCATATGTTTTTGGAATTGAAAATACAACACAAGAATTAGCAACAAATCTGAAATCAATTATGTTATTTTCAATTATGATACGTCATTTGATTTCAGATTGGTTGCTAATTCTTATGTTGTATTTGCAATTCCATAAACGCATGATGATAGGTGAATAGATATTAAAAAGGGGTAAAATTGGTATTTTTTATGATTTCTAAGGGAAGAAGTATAACTGTTGGGATATAGGGTAAAATTTTCCAACAACACCGTATATCTTTTGAAGGCACATATGGTTCACACTCCTCGGATCCAACATCTACACCCATTTGTGTATGGTGACGATTTTTGTGTCTAAATAATAGAACTTTTCATATATAAATTGTCTGTTAACTTCTAGCTAACCTAACTCATAGTATTCTAATCATAGGATAATGTTTTTTTTTTTTAGTTCATACGTATGAAAAAAAAGGACTTTAATAGAATAATGTTTAATCATCTTTCTTTCTTTCAAAAAAAAAAAAGAATAATGTTTAATCAACTATGTGTGTATTTTGATCTAACTAAAATGCTTTTTTAAATTAAAAGAAATGGTCACATTACAAAGCTAAAGACAAGTCTGCTTCTATTAACGCGTGCAATGTGTTGAAATGCATCCATCTTATTGCCATGCCATTTCCATTCCAATTCCATCACTCAAAAACGTGAAGCCCACACTCACCAACTTATATTCCTACACAAGAATCACAACTTATTAAAGACATCACTTCCTCTAAATCATCACACCAATATACTCCCCCCTCTCTCTAACTAACATCACAATCTCTCCCTCCCCCTCTCTATCTCCCACCTAGATTTTCCGCGATAAAGAGACTAAAATCCTTAGTCGTCTGTTGTTCAATCTTCATCCAACGACCAGTACTTAAACTCTACAAATCAACTTTAAAACATAGTTATTTCAACCATTCAACCTTCATCAGACGGTTGAGATTCGTGGGTTTGTAAATTTGCAATCACATAGGATCCATTTCCCACTTTCTCTCCCTCTACAACAACTTTGGTCTCAACAAACATCCACTACTCTAGTACAAGCAACAAAAGCAATCATCCCACAAAAGTACTAAAGTTTCTTCAACAACACTCTCCTTTACTTACTAGAGATGAAAGTGAAAGCATTGAGTATCTTTAAATCCAAGTTTCTCAAACCATGCAAAAAACTAATATTTTTCTTCAAACTTAAACCCAAGAAACTTGTATTTATAAGAGCTCTTAGAAAATCTAAATCCCCAAAACCCTCTTCCCCATCAAAACCAATGTCTTCTTTGTTATCGGTGTTTTGTTCCCCAAAGAAATCCAGAGACTACGACATGTTGCAAAGCTTCAAGAGCCCTTCAAACGTGCAGGAAACTCCAATCTTTCCATCACCACTTACACCGGCTTGTGTAGGGAAAAACCAAACTGAAGGTTCAAAAAACGAACCTTCTAGCGAAGAAGTGGAAGACGCATGCAGGAGTTTCGAGAACTATTTGGCAGAGATGATTGTGGCAGAAGGGAAGACTAAGGACTTGATGGATGTTGAAGAACTTCTATACTGTTGGAAGAATCTCAAGTGTCCTGTCTTCATTGACTTAGTTTCTAGGTTTTATGGTGAGCTTTGCAAGGACTTGTTTTCTCCAGATAATGAGGAATATGACAAGCTTAAAGAGTAATGAATCAATATAAATAGATATTGATCAAATTGTTTATTTTTACACAAGTTTTCAATTTTGTAGTTCCATGAAGTTGGAAGTGAGCAATTTTTTTTGGGCATAAGGTTTATAAGAAACACTTTATAAACACCTCAACAGGAGTTTAGCCATCCACTTCAGTAAATCGTCATAAAAAAGTTCAGTTAACCATCTATTTACAGTTTATACAGTTTATAGAGAAATTTTAAAGGGGTTAAAAGAAAATACAGTGCAGTAATTAAAGTAACTAAAGATATATCAGGTATTCAGGTCATTAAGGTTACAAAATATAGAGCTTGTGGATCAAAGCTCTAGCATATCCTGATATTCATTGCTATCTTGACTAGCTAAGGTACCATCAGAAGCATTCAAACACCAAATTATGTGGTTCTGTTAGCCAAATTACCGGTTAAAGTAGCCACCATTGAGCTTGAATGATGTTGTGAAAGATAAACTCGAGACTTCACAAACATTGGTCCAATTTTAAACCCCGGCATGATCATAAACTGAACTTTATAGGTCGCTCGTTCTTCGTCTGAAGGAACCGAGAACACGTTTTCTTCGTCAACAGATTCCATGTACAAGCTTGAGAACATGCTTCCTCTGCTCACAGAATACATGGTTGCATTAGGATCGATTGGGACTGCAGAACCTAGTAAAATCCAAATCCATTTTGCCATTTTCGCAAATAATTGATAGAACTCCGTTCTTGGATGCTTGCCACTCATTATGAATTTTCGGTAATCTGAACTGCCAAAGAATGACACTTCCATTTCAGGATGAACAACCAAAAGATACTTTGCTTGGCAAAATTTCGCAAAATCTGAGTCTGGATTCTCCATCAGTGCGTCGAACGGGTCATCAAACTTCAGAACATCACTCACATCATAAGAAGTTAATGCATTACCATGAAACATTCTTCGTGCAATGTAGGCCTCAAAAGCATACTTCTTGTCGCATCTTTTTGAATAAACAGCATCGCTTTCAATCGACTTTGTTGCCATTTCAAGATCCCATCCAGAAGCTTTCATCAAACTAATCAACGGTTTCATGAAATCATGAATAGATTTTGAAGCAGCCTTAAACACATCCTGAAATTTATCAACACTCGAAACACTTGATTTTTTCCTATCCTCTAACCTTATCTGTCTGATTTTCTCATTCAGATTTGTGTTCCCTATTTCCAAATCATGAAGCAATCGCCGCAACCGAAGAAGCTTTGAATCTTTCGCACTTTTTCGAGTCTTAAGTTTCCCTAGAAAAACTTCTTTTACCACAATCTCTTTCAACAAAAGATCAGAAAGTTCAGCATTGATAATTGCCTTCTTAGATTCCTTCTCCTTAAACTCACTCTTGAACTTGCAAAGCTTCTCAATCTCAGCAACAACAAGATCATCAGCAGCAACAATCTTTTTCGGATCATACGGGATGTGAGCTTGTTGAAGCTTAAGATATGCAAATTTCAAATCTAAAACAGCATCAAATATCTTATTCAAGATCACCAAATCACCACCACTAGCATCTTCTTTGATTTTCACTTCAATGTTATGAGCATGAACTTTTTGATCATAGCATTTGATCTCTTCACTACTATTTCCACTCAGAAGCACCTCATTGAAAAAGGGTTTATGCAAATGTTGAAGATTAGGGATTTCAGATGAGAAAACCCCAATAGATTTCAATCTACAAACTTTGGCAAATTTGTAAACCATTTCTGATATATTTGAGTTGGGTTTCACTGGTTTAGTGTTTGTTGATAATTCCATTGTAAAAAAGTTCAAATTTTGAATTTTTACACATCAATCTAATAGTGACCCTTCATTCTTTCTTCAACAAAAAAGCAAAAAAAAGTTGCAAAATCATGCACAATAATACATTTGATGAAATGGGTTTTCCTAACCACACACAAAAAAAAAAGTTCCTTTTTGGAAAAAGATTAGATTTTTAACACTTGAGATAACAATGTAATAGTTTAACACTTAAAATAAAACACCATTGTTACATTCAAATATAGCAACCTTAAAAAACATGAAATATTGATTGAAAAAAAATGAAACAAGTAGAACTAAAACTAAAGGAACAATGAAAGGCAAAAAACTCACCGGAAAGTGAAAGTGAAGCAGGACAAGATTGTGAGTTGAGGTTCAGTGGTGTTTGGAATCATGTTGTGTCTTTCTGACATTTGAAAGTTTAGAACTTTGTGTTGTGTGAATGCAAGTGTGTGTTTGGTTCTGTAACAGTAACTCCGTGAAATGTGAAAATTATTTATTAGAATACACTCTATTATAGTTGATGTTTTTATCAGTTTAAAATTATAGCCCGTTAAAGGTATAATAAGAAAAATAACATTAAAGTTCATATATACTCCTCCGGTCACTATTATAAGCAAAAATCAATTTTTTAGATTCATTTATTAAATGATGTAGTTAATTTATATTATTGATCAAATACATCATTTAATGAATGAATCTAAAAAGTTGATTTTTGTTTATAATAGTGACCGGAGGAAGTATGTAACATGACTTATAATTTGGGTCTAAATTTAAAAAATATATATACTCCCTCCGATCACATTTATAAGCAAAAATCAACTTTTTAGGTTCACTGAATAATTATTGCATCTAGTCACATTTATAGATCATATACATTAGTCATTCAATGAACCTAAAAAGTTACTTTTTGCTTATATATGTGACCGGATGGAGTATATATTATAATTTGAGAAGGGGTATTATATAGAAAAAGTATCTAAGATATTTATATAGAAAAAGTATCTAAGATATGGAGTACTCATTTAATTTTTTTTTACAGATTTGTTTGTTTAAGTAATTTTTTATTTTTTTAAAGAAATTTGTTTAAGTATTTATTACGTGTTGAGGTTTGTGTTGTTTTGGACTTTTGGGTGTTTGGGAAAAAGAGTTGAATCGGGAATCTCAATACGTGTGTGTGTGTGCGCTATATTTCAAAAAAAAACTGAAAAGTTTCACTTTTATCAACAAAGACAAGGACAAAGGCAGTGAGGTAGTAATAGTAGATACAGGTGCAGGAAAAAAGGTGCAACCTAAACTGTGGAGGATTTAAAATATTGAAAGATGGTAAAGGTGAAGAACAGAATTTTTTTAATTTCTACACTCGTATTTTTATTTAGTGAGTAACACTACTTTATTTCAAATTTATTTTTAAAATGTGTGATACCACATGAATTTAATTGAATAAAGGAATAAATATTAGACAGAGTGTTAGAAATATAAACTACATAATACTCCTGGTATTAAAAAAATAGCTTAATTGCACTTTTGGCCCCCTAACTTTCCAAAAGTTGCGGTTTGGCCCCCTAACTAATTTAAATACAAAACGGCCCCTTAAGTATTGAATCTTTGTCAGTTTTGGCCCCCTGGTTCATTTTTGACTTGGTCGTTGATGACGTGGCACCCAAAACCCTTAAGTTAGGTGCCACGTGGATAATTTTTTTTTAATTATTGCAGCCATTTTTAAATTGGAAGAAATTAAAAAAAATGGAAGAAATTTAAAAAAAAAAGGAAAAAGAAAAAGAAACCATTTTAAATCTTTGTCAGTTGGAAGAAAGCTTGAAGCAGCGTAGCCATGACAATAGATCCAAAACAAGTAAAATCAGACCTTGTTCTCATCCTCGACTTCGGTTCCCAATACACTCACCTCATCACTCGCCGTATCCGAAGCCTCTCCGTTTTCTCTCTCTGTCTCAACGGCACTTCTTCTCTTCAATCCATCACTGAACTCAACGCCTCCCTCGTCATTCTCTCCGGTGGTCCCCACTCTGTTCCCACTCCCGATTCACCTTCCTTCCCCAACGGCTTTCTTCAATGGGATCAGTCTGATGTCGTACCTGTTCTCGGTATCTGCTACAGTCTTTAGCTTCTTGTCAGCTGTCTTAGCAGTGAAGTCCGCGTCGGTAACACGCAGGAGTATGGTTGGATGGAAATTAAGGTCGAAAACGCCTCTGCTCTTTTTCCTGCTGACAAAGTTGGACATAATCAGATTGTTTGGATGAGTCACGGTGATGAAGCTGTTACTCTTCCTTCTGGTTTCAATGTAGTGGCACGGAGTCAACAAGGCTTCGTCGCTGCCATCGAGAACCCCTCCGCCAAATTCTATGGCCTTCAGTATCACCCTGAGGTATAATATGCATAGTTAAAACCAATGTTTAAAATTAATCTATTGATATTGCAATTGAATTTACTTGTTTGTGTTTAATTTTGATTTTGATACACTGTCATAGTAGAAAGATTTGCACGTCAATAATAGAACATGTGATTGACTTCAGAAGTAGTTAAAATTAAAGTTATCTGATCTTCTCCAAAATCGTTTTCTGGAAATGGAGAAGAAGCGAACAATGGAAGAAGTCACGTGACCTGCCTTAATATTTTCTTTTTCCATTTTTTTTTAATTTCTTCCAATTTAAAAATGACTGCAAGAAATTAAAAAAATATCCTCGTGGCACCTAACTTAAGGGGTTTGGGTGCCACGTCATCAACGACCAAGTCAAAAATGGATCAGAGGACCAAAACAGACAAAGATTCAATACTTAAGGGGCCGTTTTGTATTTAAATTAGTTAGGGGCCATAACCACAACTTTTGGAAAGTTAGGGGGCCAAAAGTGCAATTAAGCCTAAAAAAATCAATGAATTGATAAAGTAATAAAATGTCACGCGAGTGTGTTGTTGCCTTGTTGGTACTAGTAGTACTATGTCTAGTGTTCTTTTGAATTGGTGGATCCCCCTGCAATTAGATGAGAGTTCTTTGAAAATGAGCTACATTTGATTGCAGCCGCGAATTTTGTCTGCCTAACCCGAATAATAATAATATGATATCAAAGTTTTCATTATGGAACCATGCTTTAAATGTGAGGTCATTGACGTGAAAAGTGTGTTAAAAGTCTTATATTACATGAGACATGACATGACAATATGTTTATAAACGGGAAGTCAGGAACAATCATGATCTTATAAGCCGAATTTTGTAAGGTTGAGTGGGTTAGTCTCAATCTGAATTTTATTATGTTTGTAAAGTTCAATACAACATTGATGATTGGTTTATCAAAAATATCTTCAACTATTTATTGCATAGAGCAAAATAGATGTCTTTAGATAACAAATTTTAAGGCTATGTTTGAATTGGTAGAGAATGGTGGAATGGAATGAAGTGGGATAGAATATGGTTATATTGTTTGGTTTTGTATAAAAGAATAGAATGAAATGGAGAGTAATCAAACACATTCCATCTAATACCACTAATTCAATCAATTTTCCATTCCTCAAATTTGGGGGTGTATCCAATGAAATGAAACACATTAATAATACAATTCTAAATTTGCCCCTATTTTTTCTATTTCATCGTCTACTCTTCGTTCCCACATTTTTTTTCTCTTCACCATTTTTATTGTGTAGTTCTATGGAGGTACTCGTTAAAAAAAGTGCAACTGTGTAGTTCCACAATTGCTTGGTAGGCAAACATTCTGTTAACAAGTGCAAATGACATTTTCTTAACAAGTGCAATTGTGTAGTTCTATGGAGGTGCTCTTCAAAAAAAAAAAACTTTGGCAAAATATATTGAATTTGTGGTGCTACTCGTGTGCATTCTGGTATTAGTTTATTCCGGTGCTACTTATGAATGATGTCAAAATAACCGCATCTTGATTGAATTGAGTTGACAATTCAAAAAATACAGAGAAGGAGAATGATCCAATTGAGTTAGACTATTAGAATATTCTTTTTTAAATCCAATACAGAGAAGAAAATTCAATGGGTCAATCACCCTTGAACCCTCACAAACTTGAGCGTCGAAGCATACACAAGTACACCATCACCCCACTCCAATGGAGATGAATAAACGGTGGACCATAACAGACGAACAACAATATAATCCACAAGCCAACAATCTTAGGTACGCAAGGATAAAAAAATATTAACCATTGATCTTTACATTATCAAATGTCAAAATCTACCATTAATCTTAACTATTAATTATGTGGAGATCAATGATCAAATCACTATATTATTTCCTCAATTTTTTCCTTCCCAATTGAGACAATCCATTTTTAGTAGTAATAGACGATCAACAAACGTTTTTTTTAATTGACGTGTCGTAAAACCAATATAATACAAGTTTACATGAATGATTCCACGTTACCAAGTTTGGCACATCAATAAAAAGAACTTGACATGTCATTGAATCCAAAAAGCTAAGAGCATCTACGATGGAGAAACTCATTTTTTTGTTCTTAAATAGGTCTTACATGTATACATCACTCATTTATAATTGTTTAATGTGGTACATAATAAATGCTCAATCCTTCAATCTAGCACTTCACACAAATTTTTTAAACATGATTGATAATCACACACAAAGTTCTTAAATGGTACTCACTATTCATCTATCAATAACTCTATATCATTATATTTTAAATTTTAATCTTTAAAAGGAGTATGACCCCAAAGAGATCATACCTATTTGAGACACTCTTCTCATTAGGTATCAATTTTCTTTTCTCCACAATGGAAGTACTTATCATGTGACTATGTTTATAGAGTTAAGACACTCCCATTTTTGGATGGTCTAAGTGAAAGAAAAAAAATTAAACTAGATTTTAAAATGGATTGACCAATCCCATAAGAATAGGAAGATCAACATTACAATTTCAATCGAGCCTTAAATAAATAATTTCAAATTATGTGAAACCATTAAAGAAAAGTGAAAGAAAAGGGGGAAAAAAACGAAGATTCAATGGACCAATTACCCTTAAACTTATACTATAATGTAGACAACCAATTGGATAAACACAACTCATAGAAAAGATAATGATCATTTGAAAATAATGAAAAATGTTGATAGTTAGTGACAAATACCCATAATATTTTGCATATAAATAAACCTACATAAAGCCAGTACAAAACTTATGAGTAGATATAAATATTAGCCATTTTGATCAAGGGGTAAATAAATTCATAGCACATGGTAGATCAGTTTCTTGTGTCAAAATCAAATAAACTCATTGAAAAAGAAAGAAGAAAGAAAGGGTCAGCTTTATTCATATATAGTTGAATTATTGAGAAAATGAGGACCTAAAAGGTACATTTTTCCTGCACATTTTCACCCCCCACATTTCCTATATCACTATCAAAGGTCTAGATGTGGTGGGACAAAGGATCAATATTAAGGTCTTGAAAAGTATACAAATCCAAGGAAAGTGTCCTGAGACAATGATATCCTTGCTCTTATAACAAGCAGGCCTAAAAAAGATAGAGAACGGTATAGAGAGGCATTGAAGGACCTTGCATGAGAACAAGGGGATAAGAACAGCTAAGTTACAAATCTTTTGAGGCTTTTCCTTATGTACATATCTGGTACTATATTGACCAATTCTCACGTGTTTTATTTGATGGCAAGCAAGTTAAAGAGAAGTAGAACATATAAAACCTGCAGTAACACGAATTCCCACACATTTATATAGTCGATACATCTATCGACGATTGTTAGATCGAGATCAGGATTTAGGTTTGAACAAATATTTTCATTTTTTAAATATGAAATACTGAACTTTCAATTTGAATCGTTTGAACTTGATCCAACAACGATCATTGATGTGTTGACTGCATAAATGTGTGGGATCCATGACTCTAAAAAACCCTAATTCCAACAACACACTAGTCATATTAAAACATTTACGCATGTGTTTGGTATGGGGTTGGAACTTGCAAAACCACGGTGGAAAATCAAGTTTTGGTAGAAGTTATGTTTTCCAGCTTCAGCCAAATCGGTGAAAGTGTATTGGGAATTAGTTTTGAGCTTCCAAACCTGTTTTCAAACACACACTACATCTTATTTTTATGGTTCCTTGTCTAAATTTCATAATGTGTATCCGAATAAAAAAAAAGTCGATCAGAAAAAGAATGAGTAAGTAGTAATATCAATTTGAAGAGAAAAAAAATGAGAGGATATGAACCAAATAAACAAGAAAGAGCAAAATAAAATCAGAGTCGGAAAGAAATAATGTCGACTCATATGTAAGATATAAGTACATCACTTTGACTACCATTGAAAAAATGTAGAGTGTACAACAATCCACAAATAAAAATAGATTTATACAGGAACATTAAAACAACATCATCGTGTATATGTATATGGCACATTCTAGGGTCAAAGAGTGTTTCAAATCTCTCCTATTTTTTTAAAAGAAAATGTTTTCTCTAAAATTTATATGAATAGAGAAAACATCATTAAAATTGAAAGAATTCAATAATTTGTCATTTTTTTAACTCCTTATATGAGGTGACATATTAACTATCTCTATGACATTCCACATCATAATACCAGTGTGACAGAAGATATTTTTGGATTGCATTTACTTGTAAGGTCTAATTAAACTGTAAGTGGAAAATTATGGAGACCAACTTGAGTGAGTTTAAAATTCGCAGCCAGTAATTTCTCAACACAGTTAACTTCTAATTCTAATTTGATTGAGAACCCTGTAATTCAAACTATTTTTTTCTTCCTTAAACTCCATTTTGGGTTGATAACTTGATAGTTTTCTATTGGCCCCATATACGAAAATTGTTGTTTACCTTAAATGATTTGTTATCATACACATAGAAATAACCAAAAAAAAGTAAAAGTCATCGTGAGTATATCTCAGTTGGCAGGCACATACATTATTATATGCAGGGGTCAAAGTTCGAACCTCGGACACCTCACTTATTCACCTCGAAAAATGTGAATTCTAACTTGCCAAAAAAAACGACAAAAATATCCCAACAATAGTTAACTACCGTTCGCTCCAAAAAAGAAAATTAAGCGGTGAACTATAGTTAACTATAGTTGAAGGTATTGAATGTCTTTTCCGTGTGTGATAGCAAATCATTTAGTTTAAGAAGCAATTTTCTTATGTTGCCTTATGTACTAAGCCTCTCAATATGGGCCCATAAAGAACTTCACTATACCCACAAGAACCGTCGATTATCCTTGGAAAATTACTCTTCCCACTTTGAATTTTGCTCATTCCTTTAATTCAGCTTGAGTTAATTCACGTTGAGGTTGGTTGAACCGGATTAAAAAGTGATTGAACCAATCTTAAAAATGTCAACTCACGTTGAATTAAAGGAATGAGCAAAATTCAAAGCGAGAAGAGTAATTTTCTTATTCTTGTCTATTAGGTAAAATTGGAGGGATATAGTTGGATGTGAATGTTATTTTAGTGGAAGGTAAAAAACACCTCCATGAAAATGTCAAATTCAAATCCCTACTAAATAGAAGGAATGGAACATAGCTCCATGTGACATTCGAATATCTGTGTTGCAAATTGTGGTATATGGTAAGCTGTAACCCGACCAAGACCAAATTAACATGAGAACAAAGATATGCTCTTGTGAGAGATTTCATACAAGGGGACCAATTGCCTCTCTATTTTGATGTGGACACTTGTATTAGTCAAGATTGTCTTCAGCTACTTTATTTCTCAACATTCACGTGATATTGTCCTTAAATTAGCAATGGCATGGCATTATAATCATGAAAATTTGATGCAAGCTTATGATCATAAACAAGAGTCAACATTAAACCTTAATTACAATGATCAAGGAAAAGTTCCAAGCATCTATGATGATGAACCAATTCTCATCACTAGTATTAAAGTTTGAATCAATTTTGTTTTTAGCGGAATAAAGTTTATTTCGTTTGCATCTTCAAAAATATTTATATAGATATTTTTTTTTGGTACAAATTCATATAGATATCTAATCAAATATCACCTATTATATATTTTTATTGTATTATTTTTAAAATGCTTATCCAAATATTATCTGAGCACAAATAACTTGGAGATATGGTAGCCCACTACCTCATGAAGTTGAAGCAAGCAATATTTTGGTAACGGATTTCGGGTTATTGTAGTGCGTCTATAGAACTAGATTGCAAGTTAGTGATTGATGGAATTGCCGGTAAACCCAACTTTCGATCTAAATTTGGTCCTATTTTGTACGCTTGTAAAGCTTCTTTACAAATTTTATCAAACTTTTGGATAATTTTACTAGGAGACAAACCAACAATATTACTCACTTATTAGCTAGAGCATCAATATCATTGTCTTTTGTTAGTCGCCAATATTTTGATTATATCTCGTCTGTATTGAAGATACTTGAGGAATGAAATGAGTTAATTTTATTTATATAAAAAAAAATATTTATCACATCAAAACTGATTTAGACATTACCTTGTGTATGATGAATAGCATTAATGGGAAAACATCCATACATAAAGCACACAGATATATTCCCTGTCATAGAATCGACCATTTTTCTTACATATTTGTTCCTACCTTCTTGCTTTTGGAATCTAAGCTAATTGATCATAGACTAGTTAAACAGTCAATTTGACTAGCACCCATTATTATTACATCCTTTTCTCTAATATATCAAATAATTGGCCAGAGAGAAATGCTTTAGTGTTTCATAAGTCCCTGTCCTTGTAACAACATCTACCCATCATCCTCACACGTGCATTGCCAGTGGATACTCTTGTAAATACATGGCTCGTTCTGACTCTTTCGTGTGAAAGTTGGTCCACTCTAAAACAATGAAAGTCTAATTGATAAGGATGCCGGTTATATCTTAATAAAGATGTAAGTTCAAATTTCAGTATAGGTGTGACGTGATCATATGAGAATTTTGTTCGTAGAGAAATGTAAGAATTTAAGTATTAAGTTTTATATGTGCATATGTTTGGTTCTATGATAGAAAAAATTGATATAAAGTTAATTATGTCTAAATAAAAGTTGAATGTAAAATAATTAATGTTTTGATAGATCATTTAAAGTGAATTGATTCGTATACGAAATGACAATAATCATTGAAAACTTACACAGTGATGTGAAGAAGCCGAAGTTCAAACCATGATCAAAACATTTGGTCTAACAATTTCGGTATTTTTACTAGTTTAACTAAGACTTGTGGACAAAATTAATTTTACTTATCAACAACCAAACATGTTAAAATCTTAAATCAATTTTGTATCATTTAAAAGTGAAACGAAATCCATTATAAAGTACCTGCAAGCTTTATATCATCAACACTTCTGATTGAAAACGTGTCAAATACCCGACATATGTCGATATCCGACATCTATACGACACTAAGATATATGATTACATTCAATTAATCCATTTACTTAAATTATTATTGATGTCCATGTTGGAGTATTTGTACAATTTTGATGTAAGTGTTTCATAGCTTGCAAGTACCAACTCATGTAAATTTTTAAATTTTTAGAAAGAAGCTGACCCATATATGATTACATTCAATTAATTCATTTACTTAAATTATTATTGATGTCCATGTTGGAGTATTTGTACAATTTTGATGTAAGTGTTTCATAGCTTGCAAGTACCAACTCATGTAAATTTTTAAATTTTTAGAAAGAAGCTGACCCACTTCAATATGCAACAAGGTATGCAGTACATTTTCAACCTCTTGTACTTTTTCTTTTCCGTAAAAGTCCATGTGGAAACACTGTGAACTTAAACATTGTATTTATGTGCATTATTATTAAGTACATAATGAGCCTTTAATGCAAGTACCAAAATATTCCAAACCACTTCATCTCTCTATAGAAGTTGAAAGTTGAAACTGCAGTGTATAGACATAAAATAAACTGTTTCAGCCTTGGAACCAATTATTTTAATCCATAATGAAGAAAACTATGCAAATGCATAGTTGGGAGGGGAAAAAAACAAAAAAGAAAGAAAAATAATAATAAAAAGCCACTCTCAAATAATAATAAGTGGAATATTAGAAGTAATCATGTATCCTAATGCCAAACTGTTGCATCAATAATTTATAGGTTGCATAGATGTTTTAAATCGGAGTCGCATTGGTCTTGATATTGTTGAGAATCGCATTATTTTAAAACAACAATTTTGATAATAATGTTCGGTCAATTGTACATACGTCTCTAACTTCTTTTCAAGTTTATGATTTTGTACATATTACAATTACAATATGTATATAATTACTACGGTTTAATTTATAAGATTATCTTGAATTTGATGTCGCGGTCTAAATTGTAGTCGCGGATGGCATTTCATTTGAAATTAATAAGTGCAACTAATGATGACTATAGAAAAGGACATGCATATAAACACAGTTAAAAATAAGTGGTTAAAATTTATAAGATTTTTCAAAGGTGAAGTGTGAGGACAAAAACTATATACAAAAGGGAAAAGAAGTAGAGGAAAACATAGTTAAGGGTGTGTGTGTGTGCAGTGAGCATGAAAGTGAAGGTTTTGAGAGGATTGTTTTAGTTTTTCTGGGTTTAGGAACCATTGAAAGATAGAGAACAAAGAAGACTGCAAGAGAATCAAAGACCTAAACATGGTAAAACTTAGGAAGTAAAGATCTTCATAGATTTACCTTTATTTTTCTTACTGTATTTAACCTCTCTTCAAAGTACTATTCAAACCCCCACTGTCACTGTCTACACACACCTCCTAAGATAAGCAACCTACTATTCCATAAAAAAAAAAAATTCACCTTTCTCTAATTTTTCTACTCTTTCTAGCTACCTGCATAAAGTAGTGTGAGAGTTGAAAAAAGGGGTGTGAAGTGTGAAGTGAAAAGAGTGGTTTTTCTATATTAAAAAAAAAAGGTAAAAGTTAGGTATTTGTTTAGCTTAATACTTGCATGGAATATGCAAAGTTTGAATATGTTGAAAAACATCACTATTATTGGTTTATAATTTGAAACACTACCTTCCATAGGGTCATAGCTAGAGAAAAAGAAAGTTTGTGTGTGCGTGCGTCAATCATATATATCTACATAATCATACAAGTAGTGCTTTTATTGAGATTTAGTTTTTTCTTTTGTTCATGGAGAGGAAGAGAAAAACCACTAAGCTCATGAACAAAATACATCTTTGTTATAGTTTCTACTTTTTCATTCTCTCAATCATGTTCACCAATACTTCTACTGCTTCAACCATTAAATGTCTAGGTATGCAATTCTTCCTCATTCTTTAATTCTTCTTAATCTCTAATACATGTTTAAATGATAAATTATTAAATTTGTTACATCTTGTTCATCTAATTCAAACCTTCTAGTTCTTTCTTTATTGCAGATACTAGGTGTACCATATTTTTCAAATCTGAAATAGATTTACAGGTATAGTCACTCACTATTCTTGTCAATTTCGTATACATTCTTTCTGATTACTAGTATTTTTCAATTAATACTATCTTATCTTTAGTACCATTTACATAAAAATTACCTAATCAACATTTTTTTTCTGCATTATAATTTAGCTACCTAGGTCTAACTCCAACATTTTAGTAGAGTGAAAAAAAAAATTACTCGGTAAAAAAAAAATAGTCACAATATTATTTTCATATAATGGTCACTAGTGGTGGAGAGAGGTTAGAAACAAATTATGGAAAGACAAAAACAGAAATTGGCTAATATGAGCCAGAATAGATTGCAGGGTGTGTCTATGGACCCGATGCAATGTGAGCCATCATATGTGTGGAGTCCACTGTATGATATTAATTAGGCAACACATGTCATGGTACTAGGGAGTTCAGTGTATTGAGAAGTTCGTACTAGAGAATGTGTTGAATGTTGATAACACACCTCTTGCATAAATTATATTCAAAAGTGAGATGCAGTTATAAATATATTCAAAAGTTGAATGTTATGGTAACAATTTCAGTTGCATATGGAAATTTAAAACTATGTCAGAGATTATCATATTATGAAGTGTGTGTTTGATTTTACCGTGAACATGTCAGAATAATCACGATGACCTACAGTAATTTTATAGAAGCTACAAAGTGTGTATTTCTAGACAGTGTAGTTTAATATACTACATGTTTGGCTTTTGTAAAAATGATATGATTATTTTGGGCATTAACGAAATATGATAATTACAATTGTGTTATTTGAGCATTAACGACCGGTTAATTATGATTATTATGGGCAGCAAGTTAACGTGGAAACTAAACAAGGCATGGAGTCTCAAGGAAAATCAATGGTCTCCGTAGATTGGCCAAGAAGGTTTCTAGGTGGACCCGGGTCATTTCCGCCGCGATGCAACGCCAAGTGTGGCAAATGTATACCTTGCAAACCGGTCCACGTGACGGTGCCACCGGGAACACCGGTGACAGCCGAGTACTATCCTGAGGCATGGAGATGCAAGTGTGGCAACAAGTATTACATGCCATGAATATTTAATTTTCTCTATGTTTGATATATTTGTTTTAAGTTTACTATAAAGTTGATCACTTCATCTTAGTAACTATATGAAGACTCTTATCCTTTTGAGATGAGTTGTTTTAGTTTTAGTTTGTGGTAGATATTGAATATGAAAACATAGTACAGAACTTGATTTGACATATATAAAAGAACCTCGATTAGACCTATTAATGTAAACATGCATGGATGTGGTGTTTAAATTATAAAAGATGTTGACTAATATGTTATTATTAGATGCAAAATTATGTTGTTTTATCATTTGGCAATCTATGAAGACAAGTTCATTCAACAGGGCCATTTGATGGTGAATTGCATCTGTTTGGTTTGTTAGTGTTAGAATTTGGGTTGGGTCGGGTATGGTTTAACACAATTCTTATAAAGTGAGACGTGTCGTTCTTCATGAACTTGGTTTTAACTTAGTCTATATTGAAATGGTGGATGGTTTTGTGGATAAACTTTAATACCATTTTAGGTTTGTTTTGTGGATGACAACTATTTGTAATTTGGAGCTTCTTTGAGTTTTTATCGCTCTTTTTATTTTAATTTTATGAAGGGCTTTATTTTATTTTAACTCATTTGCGTTGGTTTGGTGTTATTGGCTCGAGACATAATAATTTACTCCTTAGTCTTAGTTCTATTCTTCCGATGTCAATTTAAGTGGGTTAATTTAACTCGTTAAAAATAAGGGTTTTCTTTTATTTTTAATTAATATGACACGTTGAAACGGTATTAAATAGAACTTTAGTTTAACAACAAAACACAAATAGTGAAGGAGAACAATTTAAAGGTTTCTGGCTGGAATATAATGCATACTTCACGTGCACCCTTTTGTCAAAAGACATGATAGGCGATGGAATATTATCAACATAATTGATATGAATCATGTTTGTTTGATAGTTTCATTAATATACATAAAAGTTATGATACAACTCATGACATTTCATTATAGGGTGATCCATTTAAATTTGTGGTCCACCAATTGTCATTAATTCAAAGAAGAAAACCATGATATGGTCAAAATCAACTTTCCCTACGGTTACGCCATGATGACTTAGACATGATTTTATACTTCAAAATGATCGCAATGAAGTGAAAAGGAGTCAAGCAAAACAAAACGAAATAGACTTTTCATTTCATATATACACTTTTCTATATGCACCGGTCACATATTTTAATATATATTTTGGTGTGTTAGTTTAACTTCTTCAAAAGAAAAAATCATTGATCACATGATCTTCATACCTTGGTTAAAGGAGATTAGTTAATATTAGATTAAGTAATATAAAAAAAGTATATACATGTTAGGAAAATACTAGTGCATGTGTTGTTATTGGAAACTTTATCAAGAAGCACTTGTGAGAAAGAAGAAAAAAATTACAATAATTATAAGTATTTTAGGCAACAATTTTATTTTATTTTTCACAAAAGCAGCATTAAGTCGCTTCATTTGAAACAATATTGAGACAATTCATGTAGGAACGTCAAAGAAAATGTGGGAGTTACCTATTACGAGCTAAAGTATGGTTAACCCCATTTATTTTGTTTCGTAAGGAATTTAATGTACAAGTTTGTAAAATAAAAAGCGAACAAATATCTACCATATCACCAAAATTTGAGACAACAATGTGAAAACTCAAAACTACTGGCTTTGCACTAGATGCAATGTTAGTCGAAGCTCCATGAGATAACTTTTCGTTTATCTTGTAGTATCAACGTAAAAATACGAGTTTCCAAACATACACTAAAGTTGACATATTTGATTTCTTCCAATATTTCTCCTCTGCCTTTCCTTCCTCCTTTGCTTTTTTAATCTCTGGTCTTCTCCCATTTGGTCCACTGATGTACTCTGATAATTCTGAGTCTTCATCTCTGATTTTTATATGTCTATTTGCTAGTCACGCCCCTTCAGAAATTCCTGCAATTTTCTGTTGTTGAAGGCCATTATTTAAAAGCCTATCAGAGTTTGTATTACATAATTGGGCTTCAGGAAGCTTTTGGCCCACACTAGTCTCCCCACCTTCTCCCTATAACCCATCATTCCCTGTCGACCCCACCACCGTGTCATCTTCACACCCTCCGTCCACTATTGGCGTTGGTCTGTGGAGTTAGTCGACAATCCTGAAAGTCGTCTGAGATGTTACATGTAATAATTTAAGAAAATTGAATTTTTTTTTGAATTATTAAATGTAAGAACATGTGTTGATGTGGCAGTGTCGCACATCCACCGTGTTGTAAGCCAGACATGGTTCTTCATTAATTTTACAACAAATAATTTTCACAGGATTTTGAAAAGAAAAATGCATTTTTCTTAAATCATTCTTTAAAATCAGTTCTCCAATAGTTTGTTTGAGGAAGCCTCTCTAGTGATTTAAAGTTTAGTAAATGTAACTGCACTTAAGGGACTTTTTTTTTAAGTTTTATCAAAACAAAATATATTCAAACTATGGGCCTGCAACTAAAAGTATACTTTATTCCAACTAGAAAAATGCTCTTCTCCCATCAAAATTCACTTGTTTTCAACTGAAGTGATAATAATGCTTCTGCGTGAGTTAAATTACGATGCGAGAGTTAACTCACGTATGACAACTCTGCGTGACTTAAGTCATATTCTGTGAGTTAACTCACGCTGCGTGACTTAAGTGTTATATGACAGCAACAAAAACATATTCACCATTCACATTTCGATGACAGCAACAAAAACATATTCACCATTCACATTTCGTTTCTCCCAAATTTTGCGAATTTCACCAACTTCAACCAAATCAACATCAAATCAACCAAATCAACAAGTAAGTTATGCTTATCCTATTTCATTCCTTTATTTTGTTTAAATTTATGATTTTTTGGAGAAATTTGGCATTTTTAGGTTTTTATAAATTTGGTTTGCATGTTAGTTTTTAGGATCGTTAGTGATGAATTAAGTTAGGAATTGTAGTTTAGATGTTGTTTAGAATGCAATGTGGTAATTTAGAGTTTAGAAATTGTTTGATTTTAAGTTGATTGAAAGTTGGACTCTAGGTGTTTGATAAAATGTCCCAATGAAATTTTGTTTGTTTTTTAGATTGTTAATGATGAAATTAGTTAGAAATTGGTTTGTTATTGTTGATTATAGTTAGTTTGACTGCAATGTGGTAGTTTACAGATTGAAATGACATTGTCGAAATTTAATTGTTGTTGTTGAATAGTTAGAAATGACACAATGTCCCTGATAAAATGTCTCATTGATTTTTTGCTTTTTGAAATGTTGTGCAGATATGTCTCAGATGCCTAACAGAAGGGGAGATATGTATTCGGTTACAGGGAGGGCACGGAGAGAAAAGGTTGCACAGCGCTCTCCTCAGGCTGGTCGACGAAGAGGTGGAGGGCACGAGTTTGTTGTTTGTAATTTTTTTCAACTACGAAACTTGAAAAAAAGTTAATTATAATAAAAATGTGTCAGGGATAAGTATGACTTGGTTACTAACTTTGCACTTAGTCTGATTCTATAAGTTGAATTCATTCTTTATGTTACTACCAATTTTCTAGATTGTTTAACCCTAATCTCTTAGTGACTAAACTTTTAACCTTAAGATAACCTCTAATCTCTTAGTGAATTTAAAATCAGGATTAAACATATAAATATAAAAAATTATAATGATTTCAAGGGTTCGCATTTATCTTTATAGTACGAAGGCAAGAAATTATAATTAAATATTTTTGACTGTGAAAATCGCCATCAACAAGTGTTTTATTTATATTCTCAAGACAATTTTTTATGAATTCATTAAACTTTTTTTTCCTGGGAATGAATTCATTAAACTATTGGTAGCATGACTATAACAATTATAAGCAAAATGCTAACGGGTGTTCACTGACCATAACATTTTATATTTATTACTTTTAAGGTTTTTAAATGGTAAATTTTTATAAAATTATGTGTATTCAATGCACTGAAAATTGAAATGTTTGAATTTTTAAAGAATAATTACTTAATTTACAATGATTAAAGAGTGTAATGAACGCACTCGTTAGCAACACAAATTATTGCTATCAATCAAAATTAACATGAATTTTAGAGGAAATAAAAAGTAGAATACAAAAAAATAAAATGCTAACATGTACCCGCACATGATAAGAAACTAAATGATTGGAAATCCTAAACATAACTAGAACTTTTACCCGTGCTACCGCCCGGGTCATAAAAAATGGAGAAGTTAATATATTGTGATATCATCCATTACATAGATAATAAAAGAATTAAGAACATACTCCCTCCGTCCCATATTATAAGCAAAAAAAAAAAAAATCGCACTTATTAAGAAAACCAAAACATAGTAGTTTTCAACATAGTTTCTTGTGTTATCCTTGGAATAAGTTTCATAGAAAGATGTAAAAACAATTTTTATTGGCTATTAGTTATAGAGAAGATGAAAGAGAAATCATAATGAATGCAAATTGCATTTAATTTATCCTTGAAAAAGATGAATTTTTGAAAAAACATAATTAAATATGATAAAAGTTGGTCTTTTTTGCTTATAATTTGGGACAAAGAAAATGAGTTTTTTTTGCTTATAATTTAGGACGGAGGGAGTACAATGGTTGTTCACACATTTTGGAAAATCTCCTTATACATTACATTTGAAGTGGTGTTAATACAGTCATCATTGTCATCTGTTAATATTATTTTTAGGACATTATAAATGTAGTAGACAAAAGCAAAATTTTATAGTACAATCCCAACTTATAATTTTAATGTCATAATTTTAAATAGAACTATAAAAGCAGATTGTGCAATTGATTCAAAATATTTTTAGCGACATTGAGCAGCAATCCATGATTTTTAAACGAAAGAGATTTTGGCAAAAACACCACACAAATTATAAATTACTAAAACAAAGAAAATGTATTTTGATTCCTATCAGTTCTGTATGTAAGTTTAAAATATCTGTCATGATTCTATATTTATGTCATTTATATTGTGCACTTAGTTTCAATGATAATTTTCCTTGTAAATTATAATACGTCAACTATCCTACTGTAAATTATTCTTCCACTGCTTGTTATAGTAATATGTTTAACTCCCAAAACAACTAACATAATTATGGCCGAATAAATTAGATTGATGGTAAGTTGAATAACTTATACATAAACTATATAAGAATAGAAGAACGAAAAAAATTCAAAACAATTAGATATGACAGAAACAAATTTGCATAAATTGTAAATCCCTTCCTATTAGTAAAATTTGTTGCTTGTTAAAATATTTGAGGATGTAACAAAACGTAAAAATAACAAAACCTAAAAAAATTAGGGTTAGTATTAGGAGGGAAAATATTAGGTTTAGTTGTTGTAGACTTAACAAAATTAATAAATAAGGATAAGAATATATTTGAGAGATGTAACAAAACGTAAAAATAACAAAACCTAAAAAAATTAGGGTTAGTAGTAGGAGGGAAAATATTAGGTTTAGTTGCTGCAGACTTAACAAAATTAATAAATAAGGATATATTTGAGGGATGTAACAAAACGTAAAAATAACAAAACCTAAAAAAATTAGGGTTAGTATTAGGAGGGAAAATATTGGGTCCGTTTGTTACGGATTGAAATAAAAGTGATTTTGATATAAAATAATATAGAGATTATATTTTAGAGATTATATGAAAAATCAAAATCTATTTTGTGTTTGTTTATTGTAATAAAAATCACTTTTTTTAAACAAATAATCTAGTTTGTTTGGATACAAGCCCGTTTGTTATAGCTTTTTTAAGAAAAAAATCACTTTTTTAAACAAAATAATCACTTTTAAGAGTATTGCATCCGTTTGTTACAGATTTTTAAAAAAATCAAAATCTAAAAAAAAAATTAAAAACAGCTTCAAATGAGAAGCTGTTAAGAGCAGCTTCTCAAATAATGGATTTTTTTAGAGGAGAGAGAAAATATGATTTAAAAGATTGAACTAATTTTGTAACAAAAAATTCCTTTTATATAGTTGTATCCAAACAAACTAGATTATTTGTTTAAAAGAAGTGATTTTTATTATGGTAAACAAACGCAAAATAGATTATGATTTTTCACAAATTCTCTAAAATATAATCTCTAAATTATTTTATGTCAAAATCACTTTTATTTTAATCCGTAACAAACGGGCCCATAAAAGGGATTTTTTTGTTACAAAATTAGTTCAATCTTTTAAATTATATTTTCTCTCTCCTCTAAAAAAATCTATTTTATTTTAAGCTGCTCCTAACAGCTTCTCGTTTGAAGCTGTTTTTAGATTATTTTTAGATTCTGATTTTTTTTTAAAATCTGTAACAAACGGATACAATACTCTTAAAAGTGATTATTTTTTTAAAATAAGTGATTTTTTTCTTAAAAAAGTTATAACAAACAGGCTCATTAGGTTTAGTTACTGCAGACTTAACAAAATTAATAAATAAGGATTTTATAATTTTTAGAAGACCTAAAATAAGAGCTTGGATGCCGCTTTACTTGAGGCGCCCTAGAAATCCTCAATTTGTTTGTTCTTTTTTTACGAAAGAAAAATCCTCAATTTGTACAAAGTCTTTTTCTTTTTAAAAGGTTGTAGAAATTCATTTTAACTTCATAGTATCTCTTTATCACATTCCCTCAAAAAAGAAAATCTCTGTGTGTCCCATCTTTTTAATGCTTCTAATAACCTGTCTAAAAATTTTAGCCATTCAAACAAACATCTACATCTACACCCGAGCACAGTCCAATGAAAATATCTCCTCACACTTATAACTGTCTAATTGTAGAATATCACTAGAAGTAGAAACATTGTATTTCTTCTTTATTAAGTTCAGATTTCTTTTTCTAGATAACAATAAGTTCAGGTTCCTGCATCATCCATTTGTATTGGCTTATTTTTAAATTTATTAAAAATAGTTTATGCAAATAAATTTATAAGTTTTTGGTAGCGAAAATTGTATTTTCATAAATTGTTTTTTCATAAACTACACCATCAAACTTATGAATGGTACATAGAAACTTATTTATTTGTCAAAGTTGTTTTAAATAATCTAAAAAGTAAATCAATTCAAACAAACCGTTAATGGAAAATCTAAACTCTAAACATATCAGCAATCTTAGAAATTTAGCCTTCTTTTGTTACCACTGTGATTTTTTTTTTGAAAGACTGTGATGTTATGTAGGATTTTTATTCTTTATTTTATTCATACTTTCACCTCATTAATATTTTAACTTAACGCCAAATATGTACATCTTTTAGTCACTATTGTTGGCATAATGGCATTCAAGTGTCTTTCATTCTCATTCAATAAGTTTTGCCGTTTTGCTTTCTACTAACAAATTGAATAATTTGTTTAACAGCCTCCTTTATTGGTCATTATATTAGTGATAATTGCTTCATATGGTTGTTACAGAAAGCTTTGACTCGGTAACATCAACTTCACATGTATATAAATCCACCAACAAAATAAAGGGGCACCGATCTATTCCTTTTTTCCCTTATCCTCTTAATAATTTTGGGCATTGTTTGTGAAGCTCCAACGTGTTGGCCTCGAGTGCACGAGTTCTGACACGTAGTTGTGTAAACCTTGGGGAGCAAAACCGGATATTGGGTTGCACCGGAGGTCCACCGGAAATTTGCTTTCAGGGCAGTGATTTTTGTCACGGCACAACAACTCTCTTCTATCTTTCCTAACTCTCTCAATTCTATTTCCTCTTAATATTTCCAACAATCTGAAAGCAAATTTATTTATTTAATTATATTGGAAATATTAACTTTGTGATTTTTTCTATGTATCATGTTGGTTCGAATTGCTTGAAAAGGATCACTCGATACCTTCATCAAGTGGATGGTAAAGAATGTTATGGGCGAGAGTTCAAATTGGGCGAGAGTTCAAATTAATCGTCATTTAATTTGAGGTAAATAGCAAAGCTTAAAATCCAAGTAAGTGCCTTAAACTCAAGGACATGTATGTAGATATATTTTTTAATCTAATGATAAAATGATTTTTATGTCCATGATTGCCAAAAATTATATAAATATGTTTTGGCTTGGTGAAAAATTACAAGAAAATATATATTGAAAGTTCCACGTGGTGATAGTTTTGATTATAATTTGAGATGTGTCTATCAAAGTTTGATTCATTAAATTTTTAATAGTGATTCATAGGCTTGAAACCTTTATGATAGACTACCCATCGTTATGGTTCTGCTTGTAAATTTGTGGCAATTTTTTTTTTTAAGGATTTATATGAAAAATAGAGGCATGAGATCGATATTTTATATGTCAAGGAAAATGATCCTTGAAATTTTAGAATTCTCTATCGATTTTTTGTGTGGCCTAAATATGACTATTTTTGTAAGATGTATCATTTATAAAGCTTAGGACTTTTACGTCTTATTAAATTTTATAGAATTATGGATATAAATGTGATTATGCATGTGCATTTGGATGTCCATAAATATTTGGTAATCTATGGAGTGTGTTTGCATGTATGAACACATCTATGACGTAATTGGATTTTGTTGTATCACATGCTTGAAATTTTTAGTAGAATTGTTGATGAATTTATTTATTCATATAATTTATGTTTAACTTTCTCGTATATGTGTGGGATGGTTATATGTATAAGGTAGAAAAGTTATTCTTCTTAACCTAAATTACTTAAATGTGGGGGTTATGAGAAGAACAAAATTAATTTTGTGAAAGATACTTCTTCTACTTTATTTTTGTTACTTTTTAAATGTGCACATAGCATTGAAATTTTTTGAACAAAGGAAAGTAGAAGGATTCGGGAAAAATATATTCTTGTGGGCATAGAATGTATAATTTTCCTCTTTTAGAAGAAGTATAAGATGTTGATAAATTATGAATAAAAAGCTATGCTTAAGATAATTTCACTATCTATGAGTATGCTAGGGTTAACCAATGTTTTTTTTTAAAGGAAAAGGGTTAACCAATGCTATTTTATTGTTACTTAAAATAAAAATAAGGCATTAGAAGTGAACTAAATTACATGGTAAATATGGTTTGAAAATAGTGAATATGCCTTAAGGTAGCAATCTCATAGATAGCAAGTGAAATTTTAATTGATAATCTCTCAATTTGAGTGTGAGATAATTGATTTTGTTATGTATTTTGTGAATTATATTATACATGATATTGCATGTGGTATAATGAATAGATTGAGTATAAAAAATCAAAATTTCAACGCTGATTATATCAAAAATCGACATGTTTTCTGAAATATGTAAAGAGTATTTTGGATATTACTTTTTGATAGTTGTCTATCTTAGAAGGATCTTATATTGTGAATTGGATCTCCTATGAGGATGAGATAAGTTCCATTATGAGGCACTATTTAATTTCATGACGATGAGTTATCTCGGAAATAAATAAAGCAAATATGTGCAGTCATATTTACTAATGAAATCAAAATTCATAGCTCTTGAATTTGCAGGTCAAGAAGCATTATGTTTGAAAGACTCCGTGTGAATGAGATACCTTTATGGAGGAGATCCACACCTTCTAAATATTTTGTGATTACTAGCTATAAGCTATATGACTAATATTGGTGTCTATGAGAGATGACACAAATCCTTTTGTGAAAGGAATTAAAAATAATGTTATCTCACTATATGAGAAGTGAGAAAAAAAAAAAAAAAAGCTTAAGATCCTTATGTGAAAGGATTACCCAGGAAAATTGTCCTGGATACGTCGAGGGGGATGAATTTAAAGCCTTGAATGGAGGAAAATATGGTGGATACCCAATTTGTGGTCAAACGAAGCCATATGAATACTCCTATATGCACTACATCTTTCATCCCTATGGCGTGTGGTAGTGCTTAATGTGAGGTTGAGCTTTTAGCTCTTAATGAGTTCATAGCCCTAATTTTTGGGTGGTCCTTATGAGACGGACTTGATGGACTCGCCGCTTGTTAAATTTGAGGTTGAACATTTTTTTATGTTCTTAATAAATTCATAGCCTTTTATGGTGGTGCTTTTGAGACACACTTGATGAATTTACCTACTTGAGTGTGAAGGCTTAGACCACCTTCTATGAAAGACTTGGGCAATCTTTCTAGAGCACTCATGAGCGACCCAAGGTGATAAAGGTCTTAAATATTGATGGAAATAATTATCGCGGAGCTATCACAATTTTAAAGGTAAAAATGCGTGTTGTGGGGGTCTCATCTAAAATCTATTAAGTTCAAGAGTAATTTCACTTTATAGATTTAAGGTGTTGCCTCACTTCACTACGTGTTAATTCAATCCTCGTGACATTAACACTTAAGCATGAAAAACCTTTCCTTGCCCAAAATTTAGTCTTTCACTTGCTTGCCATTAGTGGGGGATTGTTGGCATAATGGCATTCAAGTGTCTTTCATTCTCATTCAATAAGTTTTGCCGTTTTGCTTTCTACTAACAAATTGAATAATTTGTTTAACAGCCTCCTTTATTGGTCATTATATTAGTGATAATTGCTTCATATGGTTGTTACAGAAAGCTTTGACTCGGTAACATCAACTTCACATATATATAAATCCACCAACAAAATAAAGGGGCACCGATCTATTCCTTTTTTCCCTTATCCTCTTAATAATTTTGGGCATTGTTTGTGAAGCTCCAACGTGTTGGCCTCGAGTGCACGAGTTCTGACACGTAGTTGTGTAAACCTTGGGGAGCAAAACCGGATATTGGGTTGCACCGGAGGTCCACCGGAAATTTGCTTTCAGGGCAGTGATTTTTGTCACGGCACAACAACTCTCTTCTATCTTTTCTAACTCTCTCAATTCTATTTCCTCTTAATATTTCCAACAACTATTACAAACAAAAATATATACTATATATTATAAACCATATACATTTTTAGTGAAATAATGTATGCAGTCTATATTATAGATTATATATATCATATATTCAGGAATATAAAAGGTGCATTTTTGTTTATAATAGTGATTGGAGAATGCATGAATGATTTAGTGTTATTGATGGTTACATTGCAAAATATCGTGAAGGACCACAATAATGCGAATAAAAAGTGTGGCCTATATTTGTTAAAGTTTATAGTTTTTGATGTAGTATATATTAATCAGTTAACTAGATTCTAATTGAAAGATGACAATATCTGAAGACGACCTCAACAGATAGACAGATATTACCAAATCGGATATTGTCTGGTTAACTACTACTTGTTGTAGTATGTGGATGGAAAATATATAGCATTGTTTTCAGAAGGAAAGATGCAATGTTAGTTTGTTAGTTAATGTAAAATTTATCTTTTGATTTTAACTTATGGGTAGAACCGTAGGAGGGGTTTGGCTTACGTCAAGTACTTTTTCTCTTAATACATCTTTGCTTATGAAAACAAAAATGCTGTGTTTAACATATGGTTCATTGATTTGTAAGTTAATAAACTTGATGATAATTATGTTATCTATTTAAACTAGATTTTAATCTTTGAATCGAATGATTTTTTATTTGAAAACAATCCAAACTACACCACGAACACATTTACACTTTAATTATCACACCCTTGGACCGATATGTGAGCTTCGTACCATAACCCACATTGACTACCAAACCTTTAACACGTCTTCCTCTCTCACTGCATATTAATCGACCACAACTCGTTGCGCCTACAGATTTCCCCTTAGAACCTTCATCAATTAATTTTGAATGAATACAATGGTACTCATGAAATAGATCCGTGAAATATGCAAGGTCAATTAAGCAAGCATTAGTCTTAGGCTCCCAATTTATTTCAATTTTGAACCACATCTATAGGATTGGATTATTTTATTTGAAAATTCTCTCGATTTTTCTCCATTTTCAATCTACACAATTAAAACACACCAGCCAACTTTTTTATTATATATTTTAACTCTCATTTCAGCTCTAATGTTTGATGACTGGAATTCTTGGTTACAAAGATAACAAAAGGAACAAACAAGAAAGAAAAAGAAAACAGAAAAAAAAAAAAAAAAACAAGTTAACTATTCTTAAGGAAGAAAGCGTTGAAATATCCATGTTTAATTTTCATTTTACGTTTTTGATTAGGTTATTTATTGCTTTTGAATGTGCCATATGTAGCTAGACAGCTAGTTATAGATCAGCCGTCAAATTGACGGTGTGCAAACAAAACACGTTTATGTTGAGAAACATTCTCTATTATTTTTTAAATTTTGTGTTAATCTCACTTGCAAACAAATAAATTAGATTGATGGTAAGTTGAATAACTTATACATAAACTATATAAGAATAGAAGAACGAAAAAAATTCAAAACAATTAGATATGACAGAAACAAATTTGCATAAATTGTAAATCCCTTCCTATTAGTAAAACTAGACCATCGACCCGTGCTATCGCACGGGTCATATTAATAGTAATAATTGGCAATGAAATAAAAAATAATATAAAAGTGCGATGGCATGTCATTTTATAATGAAACATCTACTCTGCGAATATAACATAATATTGAAATAGCAAGAGTCGTTTAACACAAAAAGTTTGACACTTTGCTAATACCTTTAAAATGAACATATGTCGGAAAAAATAAATTATACAACGAAGTACTACACATTACAAAAAACTTTTTTATAAACCACATTCGATGTAACATTGGTATCTTCACCGTCTTCATAATTTATCAAGATCTTCAAACCATCTCTTGAAGTAACCCTTGATATTGCAACATACAATTGTCCATGTGAAAAAACAGGAGAAGGTAAATAGACACCAACATTTTTTAGTGGCTAACCTTGGCTTTCGTTGATAGTCATTGCAAATGAAACAATTAACGGAAACTGATCTTTGGATATCAATGTTGATAGTTTTTTGTTATTTACAAATGATATACTTTATTTATTAATTTTTTTTTGGTGCATCATATACTTTATTACTTATCCTCATTGAACATGTAACACATTCTTTCGGTCTTTGGAGTGCATTTTATCCTCCAAGCATTTCTTTAGTGTTTAATGAATCATCATATTTTCCTTTATGTTCTTATTATACTTTTAACTTTGGATATTATTTCTCAATTCCTTCCGCAGAATTTTCTTTTGATAGTAATGGGGAAATTTTGCTAAAATTCATCAATGTATCTCAAACTTTTTAACCAAGGACTAACAATTCTTATGTCTTCCACATCTAGAGTGGTTGTTGCCTGTTATCATGAATTAGTTGTTGCCAAGTTATACTTATGTCAATCGACTTGTATATTGCATATGAGCATCTTTAAGGATTAACAAAAGTTTATTCTCTAAGCTAATGGTAGTTCACTTTCATAATTGATTATTCGCACAGGACATAAATTATAATGTCATAAAAAATATGAACATAAATTTATTCCTCTCGTATTTTTCTTTAATCGATCCTCATAGACCACAAATCAAACCTGCACAAAAGAAACTAAAATATTGTCAGAACTCCCAATTTAAAATAGCAAATCCTTTCAATGGTCCTTGTAAAAATGTTCAACAATTTTGCAACCGAACTAATGTTCAACACTTTCAATCTCAAAAGCAACCAAACTTGATTGAAGGAACAACAAATTTCAATAAGCATTTAGAATATTCATGTGAAAAGTCTACACATACAACAATTTTGCCGACTTAATGGCTGAACAATCTGATCCTTCAATTATGCTTAAAACATCATGCAATACAAAACAAAAATTCAATCATGCAAAATAAAAGATTGACTACCCATTGTTCATTTTGAAACCATCACCAACAACAATATCATTCTATACACCAGTATAGTTGAGTTAGTTCAAGTGGTTCTCAAGAGAACAATCCAATTTGAGCTTCATAAGCAATTTGATTTTTCCTGCAACTTCATTCCCATAACACAATAAATTGAATGTGGTCAAGAAATTGATATACATTTTGCTCAAACATATAATTAACGAACCACCATATCACAACATAAATTAGAATACATAAATAAGAATATAAAAGAAGACATAGATAAGATGACATAAATAAGAAGACATCTTTTTCATTAAACTACTATTAAACTATAAGAAAATAGACATAAGAGCCAAGATATTAATTGGTCGGTGAGCAAACCAATATAATTGAGTGTCCTCTAATGATAAAGGTAAGAAAACTCCTAATGCTTACAAACCATTCTGCAAAATAAAGTGGATCAAATGAGTATGGTTTATAGGAGTATAACAAAATCAACTTAGAAAAACTGAAAATAAAAGTGAATATATAAACTAAAGAGAAGAGTAGAAGGAAAAAAAAATAAGCAAATGATTTAATCTACATGACTATGTCTTGTGTAAATCCCGCTACACAAAAAAAAAAAAGTACCTTGATACAAAGCAAGCCATAAGTGAAACAACAATCAAATTTCAATGTGAGCTAAATATCCTGCATAGCATAAGCAAACTCAACATCATTGTGTTAGGTTAATATTGTAGTACCCATCAAATAAAATATATTCTTTAGCAACATTGAAAGGAAAAAATTGGAAAATTCTACATTTAAGCCAATTAATATATTTTTAAAAATAGCAATGTTGTAGAAAAATACCTCTATTGGAGGATGTAATAATTCCCTAAAATACTGAGTCAATATGTTAGCAATCCCTAACAAAGAAAACCAAATGAAAATTAGCTCATGAGGCTTTTCATGCTAAATGAAACCACATAACAGAAGAGATTGAGGCTATATAGAGAGGTAAAGAGAAAAAGTCACAAAAAATACACTAAAAAGAAAGTAATATTTGCAGAATGGAAACAACTTTGGTACCTAGAGACCACATCAACCTAAGAGATTACAATCAACCATCAGCCATCATCATCATTCATCAACTTACTCCAACCAGTTATCAGATCCCTACATTTGGGCACTAAGCAGACTCCATGCCAGTACTATAATAATAATAATACCATTTATAATGATGAAGAAGATGTAAAACACGTAACACAATGAATTTTCATCTAGCTAGAGTTGTATTGCATTATACAAAATTATACATCATAAGGAAATAAAGTGATTGTAATCCAGTAAAGTAAGAAAAAACTCACTTTATTCCCAAGCAAGTTGCTTATATAAGAAAGCTAAAGCTATCATCAGAAACTGCATTTGATTGTCGTGCATTTTCTGTTTTCTCTATTTCTTTCTTAACAGCCAACCTTCTACCAAAATCAAAGGATTCCATACTCTATATGAGCATCACTTTTTGGAGATATTGAGCAACCTATCAATATATCAATTCACTCACCTATCACATTTCCAAAAAACAATAAGAGAAACAACAAATTGTTTGAATTAGAAAAAATATGAAAAAAATAAAATAAAAAGGATTCGTGCATCACAATTTAAAAAAGGTATGGCAGTGAGAAACAGAACATATTGATTCAAATGAGCTTAAAAAAATATTTAGAATCCATTACTCATGAAAATTGCCTAAATTGTTTATCTCAAAATCTATCATTCGTACTACCAAAATATTTCTCCAATCGATATGAAAAGTCGATACCAAAGAGAAATTACAGAAGTAATAATTAGAAAATAGAGATATAAGTCAGTGTCAGAAGAAAACATGAGATATTTCTTCATCATGATGGCGTGTCATAGAATGGGAAGGATGAGAATTGAAGAGATAGTGGGAGAAGAACAAATGATCAGGAAATAGAATGGAAAAAGAAAGGATTTGCATACTCACGCAAATGAAACATTGCTTTTCTCAAATTTATTAACGGAAAAAGAAAGGATTTGTCAAAAGATGAAACATTGCATACTCACGCAAATAATTAGGTTGGAAAGGATAGGAGCGATCTGTTTAAAGGAAATAATAGGAGTGGTTTGTTTTTTTTTTTTTTTAATGTTTATCTGTTTAGTAGGAAACGATTCTTAGAGTGCAAACAAAATAGGAACAATCTGTTAATAGAAGTGTTTTTTTTTTTTTTTATGTTTATCTGTTTACCAGCAAATGATTTTTGTCTTCCAAACAAATAGGAGCAATTTGTTAATAGGAGTGATTTGTTTTTTTTTTCATGTTTATCAGTTTATCAGCAAAATAGAGTTTTGTTATAGGAATGTAGCTAATCAGAAAAATAGATTTTTTTTTTTATGATTATCGATTTTATTTGTACGATTTTTGTGTTGGAAACAAAATAGGAGGAAACTGTTATAGGATGGACTCCGTTTAGTAAAAGGTGTGAAAATTAGGGCCGATTTGTTTCAACAGAAAAATAGGGTTGATAGGGAAATAGGAGATTAGGTCCAATCTGTTTCAACAAAAAAAATAGGGTTAATAGGGAAACAGGAGATTATGTCCGATTTGTTTCAACAAAAAAAGGGTTAATAGGGTTAAACAAATCAGAATTAAGCTTTAGGGTTAAAACAGTAAATTTATGCAATAGGATTTAGGTTAAAATTAGGGCTAAAATAAGCTTTCGGGTTAACTTTTATAGATAAAGTGATATTATAAAGAAGCATGGAAAGAGTGGCATTCTTATATATGTAACAGGGATAGCGCACACAAATCAATCTATATAAAGAAGTGCACAGAAAAAAATTAAATAAGAGACCAAAAACACAAAAGTACAAAAGTTTAATTATAAGCAAAGAACATTATACAAATCAAGGAAAAGGATAGTTGAACAAAGAGGAAAGTATACTCACAGTTTCGACGTCATAGTCGACGATGTATGTTCTGTATTTGAGTTGTAGCTTGTTGATTGCCTTGTCATAATCTGAAATTGGGTTTGTTAATAGAGGACCTGTCAATGAAGGAGAGTGAAATATTGGTTATGCATAAATTGCAAGGAAACAAAAATAATATAAACATCAGCAAAAAATAGTTACATAAAACAGCAAAAATAATACCAGTTAGGCAGTGATAGGATAGGAGAGTTTCCATGTTTCTTCCAGCCATAGGTCAAGAAAAGGAGAACGAATTTTTGTTAGGGTTGGAAACAATATAGGAAGCAAGTCTTTTGTTTGATTTGCGGCTTTATGTGTGATAGGAAACAACTTATACGCCAAAACAACAATTTGAGATATTTCCGTATTTTTTTCTCATCTTTATCTGTTTATCTGTTTTCTATTTGCGTGTTTGATTTGTTTGTAAGGAGAGTGAAATATTGGTTATGCATAAATTGCAAGGAAACAAAAATAATATAAACATCAGCAAAAAATAGTTACATAAAACAGCAAAAATAATACCAGTTAGGTAGTGATAGGATAGGAGAGTTTCCATGTTTCTTCCAGCCATAGGTCAAGAAAAGGAGAACGAATTTTTGTTAGGGTTGGAAACAATATAGGAAGCAAGTCTTTTGTTTGATTTGCGGCTTTATGTGTGATAGGAAACAACTTATACGCCAAAACAACAATTTGAGATATTTCCGTATTTTTTTCTCATCTTTATCTGTTTATCTGTTTTCTATTTGCGTGTTTGATTTGTTTGTGGTTTCGGAAGAATTGTGCACAGATGAAAACAAAAAAAGCCTTATTTGTAGCGCAAACAGTTAGGGTTTAGCGGAAACACCCATGTTTGTAGCGCAAAGAGATGAAAAGCCTTATTTTTCTTTTAATTTTTCATAATTAAAGTTTGGAATAGGGTAAAACAGTAATTAATATCATTAGGGCTTCTGAAAAATTAGGGCGAAAATTATAGCTTGGGGCAACTTTTATATATAGTATGAAATAAGCTTTCAGGTTAACTTTTATAGATAAAGTGATATTATAAAGAAGCATGGAAAGAGTGGCATTCTTATATATGTAACAGGGATAGCGCACACAAATCAATCTATATAAAGAAGTGCACAGAAAAAAATTAAATAAGAGACCAAAAACACAAAAGTACAAAAGTTTAATTATAAGCAAAGAACATTATACAAATCAAGGAAAAGGATAGTTGAACAAAGAGGAAAGTATACTCACAGTTTCGACGTCATAGTCGACGATGTATGTTCTGTATTTGAGTTGTAGCTTGTTGATTGCCTTGTCATAATCTGAAATTGGGTTTGTTAATAGAGGACCTGTCAATGAAGGAGAGTGAAATATTGGTTATGCATAAATTGCAAGGAAACAAAAATAATATAAACATCAGCAAAAAATAGTTACATAAAACAGCAAAAATAATACCAGTTAGGCAGTGATAGGATAGGAGAGTTTCCATGTTTCTTCCAGCCATAGGTCAAGAAAAGGAGAACGAATTTTTGTTAGGGTTGGAAACAATATAGGAAGCAAGTCTTTTGTTTGATTTGCGGCTTTATGTGTGATAGGAAACAACTTATACGCCAAAACAACAATTTGAGATATTTCCGTATTTTTTTCTCATCTTTATCTGTTTATCTGTTTTCTATTTGCGTGTTTGATCTGTTTGTGGTTTCGGAAGAATTGTGCACAGATGAAAACAAAAAAAGCCTTATTTGTAGCGCAAACAGTTAAGGTTTAGCGGAAACACCCATGTTTGTAGCGCAAAGAGATGAAAAGCCTTATTTTTCTTTTAATTTTTCTTTTAATTTTTCATAATTAAAGTTTGGAATAGGGTAAAACAGTAATTAATATCATTAGGGCTTCTGAAAAATTAGGGCGAAAATTATAGCTTGGGGCAACTTTTATATATAGTATGAAATAAGCTTTCAGGTTAACTTTTATAGATAAAGTGATATTATAAAGAAGCATGGAAAGAGTGGCATTCTTATATATGTAACAGGGATAGCGCACACAAATCAATCTATATAAAGAAGTGCACAGAAAAAAATTAAATAAGAGACCAAAAACACAAAAGTACAAAAGTTTAATTATAAGCAAAGAACATTATACAGATCAAGGAAAAGGATAGTTGAACAAAGAGGAAAGTATACTCACAGTTTCGACGTCATAGTCGACGATGTATGTTCTGTATTTGAGTTGTAGCTTGTTGATTGCCTTGTCATAATCTGAAATTGGGTTTGTTAATAGAGGACCTGTCAATGAAGGAGAGTGAAATATTGGTTATGCATAAATTGCAAGGAAACAAAAATAATATAAACATCAGCAAAAAATAGTTACATAAAACAGCAAAAATAATACCAGTTAGGCAGTGATAGGATAGGAGAGTTTCCATGTTTCTTCCAGCCATAGGTCAAGAAAAGGAGAACGAATTTTTGTTAGGGTTGGAAACAATATAGGAAGCAAGTCTTTTGTTTGATTTGCGGCTTTATGTGTGATAGGAAACAACTTATACGCCAAAACAACAATTTGAGATATTTCCGTATTTTTTTCTCATCTTTATCTGTTTATCTGTTTTCTATTTGCGTGTTTGATCTGTTTGTGGTTTCGGAAGAATTGTGCACAGATGAAAACAAAAAAGCCTTATTTGTAGCGCAAACAGTTAGGGTTTAGCGGAAACACCCATGTTTGTAGCGCAAAGAGATGAAAAGCCTTATTTTTCTTTTAATTTTTCATAATTAAAGTTTGGAATAGGGTAAAACAGTAATTAATATCATTAGGGCTTCTGAAAAATTAGGGCGAAAATTATAGCTTGGGGCAACTTTTATATATAGTATGATTTGTTGCTTGTTAAAATATTTGAGGATGTAACAAAACGTAAAAATAACAAAACCTAAAAAAATTAGGGTTAGTATTAGGAGGGAAAATATTAGGTTTAGTTGTTGTAGACTTAACAAAATTAATAAATAAGGATAAGAATATATTTGAGAGATGTAACAAAACGTAAAAATAACAAAACCTAAAAAAATTAGGGTTAGTAGTAGGAGGGAAAATATTAGGTTTAGTTGCTGCAGACTTAACAAAATTAATAAATAAGGATATATTTGAGGGATGTAACAAAACGTAAAAATAACAAAACCTAAAAAAATTAGGGTTAGTATTAGGAGGGAAAATATTGGGTCCGTTTGTTACGGATTAAAATAAAAGTGATTTTGATATAAAATAATATAGAGATTATATTTTAGAGATTATATGAAAAATCAAAATCTATTTTGTGTTTGTTTATTGTAATAAAAATCACTTTTTTTAAACAAATAATCTAGTTTGTTTGGATACAAGCCCGTTTGTTATAGCTTTTTTAAGAAAAAAAATCACTTTTTTAAACAAAATAATCACTTTTAAGAGTATTGCATCTGTTTGTTACAAATTTTTAAAAAAATTAGAATCTAAAAAAAAAAATTAAAAACAGCTTCAAATGAGAAGCTGTTAAGAGCAGCTTCTCAAATAATGGATTTTTTTTAGAGGAGAGAGAAAATATGATTTAAAAGATTGAACTAATTTTGTAACAAAAAATTCCTTTTATATAGTTGTATCCAAACAAACTAGATTATTTGTTTAAAAGAAGTGATTTTTATTATGGTAAACAAACGCAAAATAGATTATGATTTTTCACAAATTCTCTAAAATATAATCTCTAAATTATTTTATGTCAAAATCACTTTTATTTTAATCCGTAACAAACGGGCCCATAAAAGGGATTTTTTTGTTACAAAATTAGTTCAATCTTTTAAATTATATTTTCTCTCTCCTCTAAAAAAAATCTATTTTATTTTAAGCTGCTCCTAACAGCTTCTCGTTTGAAGCTGTTTTTAGATTATTTTTAGATTCTGATTTTTTTTAAAATCTGTAACAAACGGATACAATACTCTTAAAAGTGATTATTTTTTTAAAATAAGTGATTTTTTTCTTAAAAAAGTTATAACAAACAGGCTCATTAGATTTAGTTACTGCAGACTTAACAAAATTAATAAATAAGGATTTTATAATTTTTAGAAGACCTAAAATAAGAGCTTGGATGCCGCTTTACTTGAGGCGCCCTAGAAATCCTCAATTTGTTTGTTCTTTTTTTACGAAAGAAAAATCCTCAATTTGTACAAAGTCTTTTTCTTTTTAAAAGGTTGTAGAAATTCATTTTAACTTCATAGTATCTCTTTATCACATTCCCTCAAAAAAGAAAATCTCTGTGTGTCCCATCTTTTTAATGCTTCTAATAACCTGTCTAAAAATTTTAGCCATTCAAACAAACATCTACATCTACACCCGAGCACAGTCCAATGAAAATATCTCCTCACACTTATAACTGTCTAATTGTAGAATATCACTAGAAGTAGAAACATTGTATTTCTTCTTTATTAAGTTCAGATTTCTTTTTCTAGATAACAATAAGTTCAGGTTCCTGCATCATCCATTTGTATTGGCTTATTTTTAAATTTATTAAAAATAGTTTATGCAAATAAATTTATAAGTTTTTGGTAGCGAAAATTGTATTTTCATAAATTGTTTTTTCATAAACTACACCATCAAACTTATGAATGGTACATAGAAACTTATTTATTTGTCAAAGTTGTTTTAAATAATCTAAAAAGTAAATCAATTCAAACAAACCGTTAATGGAAAATCTAAACTCTAAACATATCAGCAATCTTAGAAATTTAGCCTTCCTTTGTTATCGCTGTGATTTTTTTTTGAAAGACTGTGATGTTATGTAGGATTTTTATTCTTTATTTTATTCATACTTTCACCTCATTAATATTTTAACTTAACGCCAAATATGTACATCTTTTAGTCACTATTACAAACAAAAATATATACTACATATTATAAACCATATACATTTTTAGTGAAATAATGTATGCAGTCTATATTGGCTCTGTTTGGTAAAATTAGCTGATAGCTGATAAGCTAGCTGATAAGCTAGTTGAAGTGTTTGGTAAAATTAGCTGATAGCTTTTGCTTTGAATAATAAGGGTAAATATGGAAGAAAAAATGAGAAGCTAAAAGCTATAAGCTCAAAAGCTACTTGAAGTAGCTTCTGAAAAATAGCTTATAAGCTCCTGAAATAAGCTATAAGCTCGTTGTACCAAACAGAGCTAAAATGTTACCAAACAGAGCTTTTTTTTGTCAAATGAGCTTATAAGCTAAAAGCTAAGAGCTAAAAGCTTTTTTTTTTGGGTTTACCAAACAGAGCCATTATAGATTATATATATCATATATTCATGAATATAAAAGGTGCATTTTTGTTTATAATAGTAATTGGAGAATGCATGAATGATTTAGTGTTATTGATGGTTACATTGCAAAATATCGTGAAGGACCACAATAATGCGAATAAAAAGTGTGGCCTATATTTGTTAAAGTTTATAGTTTTTGATGTAGTATATATTAATCAGTTAACTAGATTCTAATTGAAAGATGACAATATCTGAAGACGACCTCAACAGATAGACAGATATTACCAAATCGGATATTGTCTGGTTAACTACTACTTGTTGTAGTATGTGGATGGAACATATATAGCATTGTTTTCAGAAGGAAAGATGCAATGTTAGTTTGTTAGTTAATGTAAAATTTATCTTTTGATTTTAACTTATGGGTAGAACCGTAGAAGGGGGTTTGGCTTACGTCAAGTACGTTTTCTCTTAATACATCTTTGCTTATGAAAACAAAAATGCTGTGTTTAACATATGGTTCATTGATTTGTAAGTTAATAAACTTGATGATAATTATGTTATCTATTTAAACTAGATTTTAATCTTTGAATTGAATGATTTTTTATTTGAAAACAATCCAAACTACACCACGAACACATTTACACTTTAATTATCACACCCTTGGACCGATATGTGAGCTTCGTACCATAACCCACATTGACTACCAAACCTTTAACACGTCTTCCTCTCTCACTGCATATTAATCGACCACAACTCGTTGCGCCTACAGATTTCCCCTTAGAACCATCATCAATTAATTTTGAATGAATACAATGGTACTCATGAAATAGATCCGTGAAATATGCAAGGTCAATTAAGCAAGCATTAGTCTTAGGCTCCCAATTTATTTCAATTTTGAACCACATCTATAGGATTGGATTATTTTATTTGAAAATTCTCTCGATTTTTCTCCATTTTCAATCTACACAATTAAAACACACCAGCCAACTTTTTTATTATATATTTTAACTCTCATTTCAGCTCTAATGTTTGATGACTGTAATTCTTGGTTACAAAGATAACAAAAGGAACAAACAAGAAAGAAAAAGAAAACAGAAAGAAAAAAAAAACAATTTAACTATTCTTAAGGAAGAAAGAGTTGAAATATCCATGTTTAATTTTCATTTTACGTTTTTGATTAGGTTATTTATTGCTTTTGAATGTGCCATATGTAGCTACTAGCTAGACAGCTAGTTATAGATCAGCCGTCAAATTGACGGTGTGCAAACAAAACACATTTATGTTTTTTTTTTTTACCAAACAAAACACGTTTATGTTGAGAAACATTCTCTATTATTTTTTAAATTTTGTGTTAATCTCACTTGCAAACAAATAAATTTTATTTCTTCAAAAAATAAATAAATAAATAAATTTGAAATTTTTAAAGTGAATAATTTTATGCATTTTAATTTAGAAACAATAAAAATAATACATTACCCTTAACTGGTATTTCATCATCTATTCGATCATCAAAGGATTCATTTCAAGAGTTCACATTTCTCTCAATTTTTATTGGTTTAAACAATCTTAGAGAGAGATAAAAATGAAGAGAGATAATAAAAAGCATAATGTGAGTATGAGAGAAAGATTTGTCAAAAAGAATTTTTTTTAATAAATGAAAATGGAACGTATATTAAACGATAAAAGATGTTTCTCTTAGCATAAGGTGTGTCAAGGAAGAGCAGCAAAGTTCAAATACAACAATTCAACAATAAGAATAAGCAAAGTAAAAACATCTAACCAGCGTCCAAGCAATCTAAAAGATGCTGCCACCACCCAAATAACCCAATAGAAATATTTCAGCATTTTTCTTCGGCCACAACATTGATAAATATTTGACCTTATCCAACAAGTGAGGCATTGACTTTGTCTTATTATTAAAGTTTATATCATTTCTTTCTTACCAAATCACCCAAACTATAGCAAGCGACAACAAACGTATAAAAGATTGCCACTTTTTTGAACCACTTGACAAGTAAGCATAATGTTGAAAATGATCCACTACAGAATTTGGATCAACTCCCGAGACCCCCACCCAATCACGAACTAAGTACCATAGAAAGTCTAAAATATTACAATTCAAAAACAAATGGTGAACCGATTCCACCCCACCACATCCAGAAACACACATAGAACCATCATCAAATAAGATACCACACCTACCTAAATTATCTTTTGTAGAAAACTTGTTATGAAGGAGACACTAAGCAAAAACGGAAACCTTCAACGGGACATCCTACCCTGCCTGATGCATTTGTTGGTTAGTAAGATAATGTTATACCCTCTAAAAAAAGGGAGCTACAAAGTATTTTGTTCAAGGACATTTCCGGGGTTTGCATGCCTAGGAATGTTCGTTTAATTTCATAATTTTTTTTTCTCTTTGGGCTTTTCCCTGTACACAAAAAAAAAGGATAATGATATACCCCACTGACAGAGTGCACTCCACTTGTATCTAGCAGTCAATGTCATCTATCAGTCACATCAACCTGCAAATGAATGTTAGAAATAACCATCGAGCACTCCTTGGCCAACTCTTCATCCCAAGCCAACAAACAATGCCACCACTTCCAAGCCTCACCGCCCTCCCCCCAACCTTGCGCCTGCATATCAGTCACTGATACTCATTTGTCCAGTGCCAAATTAAACAACCTACTAAACCTCTCCTTCAAAGGAATCTCCCCCACCCACCTATCCGATCAGAAAAGAGTATATGTCCCACTATTAACCTTCCTACACGCATTCTCCTCGAACCAACAACCTCTCTCAAAGCTCACATGATCACGAATCCTACCTATATCCCTCCACCAACTTGATCCACCCCGCGCCCCCAGCCAACACATTATGTTAAACCCAACTCTCATTACCAATAAGATACAATAATTTGCAGAAGATGTAAATAAAGTATATTTATATTCATTCTTAGGAACGCATTTTTAGTTAAATAAATACTTATATGTTGAGACGGTGAGAGTAATCATTTTGTTATTCTAATCACCGTCCTAAATGTATTTATTAGCATTTTTTTTATGAGTTCACTAATTTTTTCCTACTATGCAAATTCGAATGTTCATTTTACATTTTTTTGGAATGTGATTATGTGCAGTGTACATTATTGGAATACAATTTTTAACTATCACACTTGTCCGGTCGAGAACTCGTCGTTGAAATTTGAGGTCCATATCACATGATGTCTTGCCTCATCAAAAGTAGTAATTGTCAGAAAAGTCATTTATTTATGTCAAAAAGAAGAAGTCATTTACAGCAAAAAATCTAAGAAAAAGTCATTTATATGTACAAAAAATCAAATAAAAAGTCATTTTCTGCTACACATGATAAATGAAAAAAATCCAGAAAATAAAAACAACGAGATGGTTTTCAACGTCGGCACCGCCGTGGCAATATATTATTGCATAGTCAACTACATTTTCCAATGAGTAACCGCCACGTGTGTGGTCTGTATTTGTCGTTAACATGAAAAGCTAATTCACGGTTTCCCTCTTCTTCTATCTCCACGCGTAAGCAAAGCGTTAGTTTTTTTTTAGTCTTCACAACTCAAAGTCATGAGGAAGAACATACACCAAACACAATTTCGGGCTTATAGTTTATGTTTTATAAATTTATTTGATTAATCTCCTAAAAAAAGTTTATTTGAGGTAATTTATTTAGTAATTATTATTTTCTTACAAATTTATAGTTTATTTTTACTAGCTTATAGAGTTTTTTGAAGTTAATTCAAATAAGTTATAATTTACTATTTTTTTTTTATCTCAATTTCACTCTTGCAGCATTAATTGAAAAATTTAAATATTAATTAAATATATCTTATTTTTGTTATTTTATTCTTATAAATTCATACAACCCTTAATTTTATTAAACACTACGAATTTAACTAGCTAGCGTATTTGCTATATGCTATAAACTTAGTTATTAGTTATTCGTTATAAGGTAGATTATTATCTATTCACTTTTTTTATACTAATAAGATCCATAATATACCCAAGAAAAGGAGTGTTTGTTTTAAAGTTTATGAGATGAATCTTACTAACTTGTGGTTTTGAGTAGGATTGATTTTCTCTCCAAGATTGATTCTACATGAAGATGGAATTTGTAGTTTATGTTTGGTTCTTTGTTGACAATAATTTATTTTTAGAGAATTAATTCTATAAAATTGAAGTCGACTAAAATTGAATTAAAGGTAAAGTGATTTGTGTTTGGATAAATCATTTAATAGTGAGTTGAATTGTAAATTAAGTGTAAAAATCAATCATATAATCAAAAGTTACAAATCACAGTTTCAAATAAAATCAATTCTAAAAGTAGAAACAATTATACCAAAAAATAATCAAACATGTCAGAATCAATTTCACACATTCAAACTCAATTATGACATCTGTAGAAGAGAAAACAAACATACATGTACCCTTTTATTATTACATACAAAGTTTTAGTTCATCTCATTTCTACATAAATGTATCTAAATATATATTACTTTACTATCAACTCACTTTTAATCGGAATCAATTTTATAAAAATTACATCCACATACTCTTAAAAAAAAATTCTTACAACCACAAAATCAAAATATATTAACTTACTTTTTTGAATAAACTTTTATTTTTAATTATGGTCAAATACCACTTTTAGTCCTTTTAGTTTGACGGAATTCCCAAGTTAGTCTTTTAAGTTTCGAAAGTTTCAAATAGATCATTTTAGTTTGATAGAATTCCCAAATTAGTCCTTTAAGTTTCAAAAGTTTCAGATAGATCCGTTTAGGTTGACGAAATTCTCTTCAAAAGTTTCAAACTAAAAAGAACTATTTGAAACTTTTGAAATGGTGACGATGAAATAGTTTATTAACTAAAATGACCTATTTGAAACTTTTGAAATTTAAAGGACTAAAAATTCTGTCAAACTAAAAAGACTTAATTAAAACTTAAACGATTAACTTGAGAATTCTGTGAAATAAGGACCAAAAGTTTTATTTGGTTTTTAATTATTGAATAAAAAAGATAACTTAACTAAAACAAACAGCCAAAAAACAACTAAAAGAACAATAATACCTCACCTAACAGTCCTCAACTCACGCGTAAGGCAAAAAAAAAAAAAAATCGCTTTTCTTTTTTCCTCCCAAACCCAGCGGTCAATAATTGACACATAAATAACTTAACACTTTCCTGAACCTTCTGCAACACCACTTCCTTTCAAATTCAACTTCCACCAAATCCTCAACAATAAAAAAACAAAAAAGCATTTTTTCTACATAAGTTTAGCATATTCTCAACAAAAGAATAAACCATAAACTAATTCCCATATCTGAAAAAAGTGATTAACACTTTTATATAATCTTTGCATTTTCCCAAACAAGTTATTCATCGATCGTGCTCTCTCAAACAGAGAGCTCGATCTAAACAACCATCAACACCGCGAATGTCGGATATCGAACAGGCAGCAGCGCCAGCTCCGGCAGATGCCTCCACCACCACCGCACTCTTCGGCAAATACGAGCTCGGCAAACTCTTAGGATGCGGCGCGTTTGCGAAAGTATACCACGCGCGGAACACGGAGAATGGACAGAGCGTGGCTGTGAAAGTGATCAACAAGAAGAAAATCACCGCAACTGGACTCGCTGGACATGTGAAACGTGAAATTTCAATCATGAGTAAGCTTCGTCATCCGAATATTGTTCGGCTTCATGAAGTTCTTGCGACGAAAACGAAGATCTATTTTGTCATGGAGTTTGCTAAAGGTGGTGAATTATTCGCCAAAATTGCGAATAAAGGACGGTTTAGTGAAGATTTATCGCGTAGACTCTTTCAACAGCTTATCTCTGCTGTTGGATATTGTCATTCACACGGTGTTTTTCATCGTGATTTGAAACCTGAAAATCTGTTACTAGATGATAAGGTATTGATACAATTGTATTAGCGAATGATTCTGATTTTGGTTCTGTAACTAATTGCAATTTTGTAATGATTTATGAAACTAATTAGTGTTATTTTCTCTTATGGATTTTATAATGAATTGCAGGGGAATTTGAAGGTTTCGGATTTTGGATTGAGTGCAGTGAAAGAGCAAGTTCGAATTGACGGGATGTTACACACGCTTTGTGGAACACCTGCATATGTGGCACCGGAGATTTTAGCGAAGAGAGGTTATGATGGAGCTAAGGTGGATATATGGTCATGTGGTATTATCCTGTTTGTTCTTGTGGCTGGTTATCTTCCATTTAATGATCCAAATTTGATGGTGATGTATAGGAAGATATATAGCGGAGAATTTAAGTGTCCACGGTGGGTTTCACCGGATCTAAAGCGGTTTTTATCGCGGTTGATGGATACGAATCCTGAGACTAGGATAACTGTTGATGAGATTTTGAGGGATCCTTGGTTTAGAAAAGGGTATAAAGAGGTGAAGTTTTATGAGGAGGGTTTTGAGTTTGAGAAGAAGGTTAATAATGGGGATGAAGAGGGAAAACCATTGGATTTCAATGCGTTTGATATTATATCGTTTTTCTCTAGAGGGTTGAATCTTTCTGGGTTTTTTATTGATGGTGGTGAAGGTGAGAGGTTTATGTTGAGGGAGTTACCGGAGAAGGTTGTGGAGAAGGCTGAGGCGGCTGCGAAGGCAGAGGGGCTTGTGGTGAGGAGGAAGAAGGAATGTGGGGTGGAAATTGAAGAGGAGAATGGGGATTTGGTGATTGGGATTGAGATTTACCGATTAACCGCTGAGATGGTTGTGGTTGAGGTGAAGAGGTTTGGTGGGGACGCAGTTGCTTTCGAGGAAGTGTGGAAGAATAAGTTGAGGCCACATTTGTGCGATGCAACGACATCGAACCAGGACCAACCTCAGTCTCATGCGGTCCCTGCTGCTAGTGCTGACTAGTGAGATATTTCTTACTCAATTATTTCGTTCAAATTACAACTTTAATATATAAAAAAAAAAAAAAAATTATGGAACTCTCTTGTGTTATCTAGGTTAATAGCTTGTAACTATACATGTTTAGTGTATATATAATTTTGATGCTTTGGTGTTTACTGCACATTGTTGTATTGATTTGTTTGTGGAAGTAACCTGAGAAAATGGATGTTTGTGGTTTATTATTTGGTTTCAGTTTGAGAGAAAAAAAATATCTCTTTGAGTTGTTTCATTTTTTTGAAAATAAATGTGAGAAAGTATCTTCTGCAAATGTTTGTTTATTTCACCAGTCACTTGTTGAATTTGTCAAGGGAAAACAGAGAACAGTTCCATCACCCCTGGTAGACTTGGATGATCTTAAGTACTCCAACATCGAGCTTAAATTGATGGCTATAGGTAGCAAGTGTTGGCTTGATTAGAATTAGAATGACATTTATTTATATTGATCTTGTGTTGCCTACCATTTTACCTATGATTGGCTTTTTTATTTGGTGTATGATATTCTCCGTTCGATTGATCGATTTAACGGAGTGATTGGTCCTTGCAACCTTAGTTCATAGGCTTTTTGATGTCTATGGTTAGTGTTTTGGTACCTATGGTTCAGACTGTGTTGATATTACCCTAAGGCTTTCTGTCTCGTATGCATTTTGATTCTTATGATATTTTTTTTAGTGTCTAATGTTCGGACTCTTTGTCAATACTGCCTCCTAAAAGAGATTCGCTCATATTTGTCTATGATCTTTTTCAAGTGTATAGGGTTCACACTCTTTGCCGATATATTGTCCTTTAGATGGGTTGAGATTCCTCTCCATTTCTTAAATAACACGAGAGCGAGACCCACATGTTGATGCCTATGGTCTTTTTATGGCGTAGGTTCCAGTCTCTTTGCCAATATTGGCCCCTATGTAGTTTAGTGTCTATTTACTTTTTGTGTGTCGAAGCATAGAACTCTTTGTTGATATTGTCCCATAAGCATTCTGTTCCTAAAGGAGGTTTGATTTAGATGACTCGCCCAAAGGCTGTAGGTGCTTCGTTGTGGTGGTGTCGGATGAGTCGACTGCACAATGTCTTTCGTTCATTTAGGGTACATTTGATGAGGAAGTCTGGTTTGATCACAAATATTTGGATGCGCACCCACAAAACTATGCTCCTATATCATTCATTTAATTATTTTAAAGTATATAAGTGAAATATCAAGTAAACTTATTTGTGCTTAATATTGATGTAATGATGTGTATGACTTGGCCAAATTCTTCCCTGGTATAAATCATATCAGAGGTGACGTAACAACTTGAATTTTATAAGCACAGAAGATGCAGCCGAAAGTATAAACTCGATTTTATAAGTATGAAGAAAATGAATTTTCCGTGTCAAAAATATGTTCCATTGATAAGAGAGATCTATTATATGAGTAATTTAGTATAGAAGTTTTGAAAAAGTATGTATATATCTGACTGCAAAGCACTTATAGTTAATACTCTTTTACTTTAAGAGAAAAATAAGGAACACTATGTATTAAAGACCGGTGAGTGGTGGTAGTTCATAATTTTAAGCCTGAAAGGAATGACCATAGTGTAATGTAAATGTTACACCTCATACATAAATCTTTGACCAAGTATGCGCAAGTAAGTAAACATGTGAAGCAAATTTTTGATGGGTAAATTTTAATTAATTTCTGAAATATAATAATAACAACTAAAATTACAACATGGATTTGTTTTTGGGTGTGAATCATGCCAAAGATATGGTGGAACTAGACGGAAAATAAACCATAGTATTCGTGTGACCAATCAATGTCACTTCTCAACCAATCTTCAAACTAGTACAGCTGAAGCATTCACAAGAACAAGCCATTTTTGGTGTCCACGTATGTGAGCTGACTTAAACTCCAAGCAAAAAGCATACAAGAAAGGTGCCATGGAATCAATCTCACAGGATGGGATACTGTCCAAGCTAATTGAACCGTGCACGTGTATGTTTAACCACCATGCCCAAGATTTTAAGGTTTTGATGGGAGGTTGAGGATCGTTTGGACTAATGACAATCAACAAACGAAAATCTTTACACTTCCACTGCTGTTGGTATAAAGACACAACATCAATGGGACACATTATCTTACCACCACATATTGCTACAAGATTTTTTGTATAAAGAGTCGATCGAATCATAGACTCTAATACCATTATTTGGTACAACACAGTTTCGTTGGACATCATATCTTAACTAAAATTGTTTATGAGTCATTTTATTTATATGTTGCTTAACAATTAATTTTTTCATTTAACGTGAAATTGTTAACCGAATAAACAACTATTGAAAACTCTAGATTTTAAATTATTGTACTTTTTGTAGCTGTTCTTATCATTTTTTACACTTTTTTTTTTTTTTTGCGACAGAGAAATATGATCTTGCTGATGGTGGAACTTCTCATAAACCAATTCCTACCTATTCTAAGAAAGTAATGCCAACTAACACCAAATATTAGCCTGCGAGGTATACATATATTTGAACCTAATTTTATGTTACACGCTTTTTGGTTAATTAGTGTAGAATTAGCTGGAAAGGGAACATGATTCTGGTGTATGTGGGTATAGTGTCACGTTATTTGTTTTTTATTTTACAATACAATGAACAATGATATTATTCTACATCTCCTAAAAAAATCTCATTTAAAGTTGTTCCCGATATAAGATAGAAGAGCTATGCGCTTAGCAATAATAATAGCACCTAATTCATTATTAGTAGGTGGAGAGGGAACATGATGAAGGTGCATGTAGCTAATGTCAAGTTGTTTTAAATAAAATTTATGTAAGGTGTTTAGATGGATTCAACTTATTTAAAATGACCAACTCATTTTAGAGTATAACATCCACCATTAAATAATAAATTAATGTAGATATTGTTTTTATATTATAGTAAATTATGAGTTTGTTAAAATAATACTATTTTTTTTAATCTATTTTCTCACTTTAGAGATCCAAAATTCTGCATAGAAAAGCAACAATTTTTATTTTATAATTATCAATCGGTATAATATAGATAATATTTCCTTTATTAATAGATTAAAAGAAAATCAAATCTAGAGTGCAATACCTAGCATGCAACAAACCGTAATAATTTTATACTACTCCCCCCGTCTCACAATAATTGTCACTTTACCATTTTTTCTTTTTCTCAAAATAATTGTCACTTTAGAATACCAATGCAAGATTTATTATTTTTTTCCATTAATATACCCTTATTTATTGAATTTCATCCAACTTAACTACTCCACTAACTACAATTAATAAGGGTGTTTTAGTAAATGACACTAATTTTACTATCAAAATCAACCCAACTAATCATTTCCTTAATAACCGTGCACAAACCTTAAACGACTATAATTTAGAGACGAAGGGAGTATTATAATGATAATGAGTGAAAGAGCTCTATTATATTAGGCCCATGACAGAGAATCATGCAAGGAAAATGGTAATAATGCATAATAATATTGTGATGATGATGATGATGATGTATCATGGATGTGATAATGAATCAAATAATTATTTTTGCATTCGGGAAGTACTAATTAACAACACTGTCAGCTTCTTCAAAAAAATATTAACAACACTATCATATGTTTCTTTCATTAATTATTGAAAGAAAGAAAAAATCAAGGTTCTAACGTTTTGTTTACTTTATGCCACAATTTCGGTCAAATATGAATTAACTAAAAAGCAACAGAGTAGAGAATTATAGATGAAGATTGCCAAAAAGAAAAATGAAATGAATTGCTAGCATATCTCAATTGGTAGGTGCAAGAACAATTTTATGCGAGGTTGAATTTTGAACCCCGGACTTGCAAGCACATCTCAGTTGGTCTGTGAAAGATAAGGTAATTTCAAATGAGTTTGAGGAAAAAGGCTGGAGTTGGGGGCGAACACTTGAAAGGAAGAGTTAATTGAGGGGGTGTAGGACTCTTTTTGCTAATTTTCCTTTTGCATGAAAATGTGGGTGATGTTTGGCAATAAGACATTAATCATGGTGGCATATACTCAATTAAAGAAGCTTATGAATTGATCTCTACATTTGACTTTATATCAGATTCTTCTTTGTACAAGATTTCTTGCAATAATTTGGTTTTATCAAAGGTGTCACTATTTGTTTGGAATAATCGTCTTCCAACTATTGGTAACTTGATTCAAAAGGTTTTTACGTAATATAGTATTCCCTTTGTTTGTGAAAGGATGTATCACAAATGAAACATCTAATTTTATTTTTTTATTGTCAAGTATCTTGTAAGTTATGATCAGATGTTTTGTCTTGACTAGGCATTAGTTGTTGAGCAACAACTCTAGTCATGTTACTCAGTTTATAAGTCTGGTTTCTCATGGGATAAAAGTGAAGGAATGCCTTGATTTGGTATGGATGCTTAGCTTATGGCTTATTTTGAAGCGGTGTAATCAAGCTGTTTTTGGTAACCAAGACAATTTTAAAGGGGTTAAGCTTTTGGTTTGGTCTTGGATTAAAACTAGAATTAAGAGTTTCTATTGCAATTTATATCAATGGAGTACTCAAGTGCTTTGATGTTTAGGCACTAGCTCTTCTCCCAACTAAAAACACTCGCTCCCAACTAAAATGACTAAAATGATCCTGCGCGAGTTAAGTCACGCTGCATGAGTTAACTCACGTAGTCACAGTATTTGTACAAAACCCATCACTCCAAGCACCATTTTATCTTTAGGGGTAAAAAAATAAAATAAAAGATATTTTGCTGTCAAATTTCCTATAATTTAAGCATAGATTTAGGTTTTTAAATTTGAAAAATATTTGGTTGCAAAGAGTAATTTTGTCCAAAAAAGGATCAACCGAAAAGTAATTAAATAGTGGTTAACTTAAAATTTGCCTTTATCTAATGGTAAAAATAATTTTAAAAAATTAAATTAATTAATTTATAACAATTGGTTTGATTCCATTTGCTTACTCAAATATTTATTTATTTACTAAAAATATTGATATTCCTTCAATATAATACATCGATATCTTACAAAAAAAATATAATACATCGATAAAATACAAATTTGTTTTAAACAAAAAGAATGAATTTGCAAACACACTCACAATATCAATGTTAATAGCATAAAAAAAATAAAATACAATCCAGAAGTCCTAGCTCAACTTGCAAAATGCCGAAATTGTTAGGCTGGATGCCATGACCGGGGTTCGATTCCCAATACCTCTACTTATGTGTGTGAGTTTATGATGACTTTGTCATTTCGTCTATCTACCCAGTCATTTCGTCTATCTACCCAAAAAAAAAAAACAATAAAATACATAAACTTGGAAATATGACTACATTCAAGTGTCTAGAATTCTCATGTCTTCGAATTTATAACGTTGACAACAATAAAGATTGATCAGAAATGCATTGCATCGAAGTTGGTATGACAATCTAAATCGAACAAACATCGTAACAACGTTGACAACAATAAAGATTGATCAGAAATGCATTGCATCGAAGTTGGTATGACAATCTAAATCGAACAAACATCGTAACAAGACGGAAAAGATAACATCACCAATACTTGGGCTATATACATATAAAAGATACTCATTTATCTAAATGAGTATGAAAGTAGTTTACGATTACAATACTTGCTAACTATTCCATCCCTCACTTCCAGAGATGCTAGGATCAGATAAGGTGTTCCATATCTATAAAATAATTAGTCCAAGGGTCAACAACTTTATGGAGAGATTATCAAGAATACAAATGTAATGTAAAGGTTCGTTGGGTCGTCTTCACTTACATGCGCCTCTCCTACTCTCCCTCCTATAGCCAACATAAAGGGGCTGTCTTCCGAGAAAGAAATACAACGTACATCGGCGAGTCCAGGATTTTGAGATGCTACACAAGTTGGTTGGTTGTTAGACAAATCCCAAAGCTTTACCGTTCTGTCTAAGGATCCAGTAGCAAGAAGCTGCACGAGGTCATGTCAACATGGCAGGGTTAAACTAACATACATACATAACTAATACATATACATATTCTTGTCAAAATGTTCAGTATACATACATTAGGTGCCAATGGATTGTAGCATATTGACGAAACAGATTTATCATGTGCATGAAGAGTAAAAGTAGAATTGAGCTCAGATGTGGAATTAGACTTGGCAGTCCGATCATCAAAACAATGAACACTACCATCTACCTGACTCACCTAACAGATCAACAATTAAATCACCATCAATGACATAAACAATACTTGTACCTTCAAGAAAGCAAAATTAATGCAAACAGAAGTTAGTAACTTAACACACCACAAAAGAGTGCTCAGTGTGTGGATCCCAAGCCAAGCTCTCTACACCAGCTGTGACTGTCCACTTATATCCAGAATGTGATGGCATCCTCACATCCTTCTGCAAAGACCAAAACGACACATGAATAAACAAACATCGAGTACATTATACTAAGTAATCAATGCCAAAGCAAAATACAGAAAAACCAAGGAACTTTGGATCATTACCAGAACAACAGTTTTATCATATGAACCGCTAAGAAGAACCTGTGGTGCATGGTGATTCCAAGCAACTGCCAAAACCTGCGCGGGGATCGATGGAAAGGAAATAAATATGGAAGATATTAGAAAATGCATTGACTAAAAATATGAAGATGGAACACAAAAAAGACCTATTAAACATTGACTCCAACACAGAAACAACCACCAGCGCTGATGCATGTTAATATAATATAAGGCTTAATTGCGGTTAAGTGAGGTGCCACATGTGCGTTGACTTGGTCAAAATCAGAGCAAGGGGCTAAAGTAGTAGTCAATATTGGTCCGTCGCGGCCAACCCCAAAAGTGGGATAGCGGGCTATGAAGCACAGATACAGACACGCCCACATGGCTAATAATATGAAAAAAGATCACATAATTCAGTGTAATTACAAGTGTCAGTGTAATTACATGTGTCGGTGTCGGACGACACGTGTCCGACACCGGGACACGTCTAATCCGAGGAGTGTTCGTGCTTCATAGATTAGCGGGATAGCGTATAGCATTATGACAAATTACATGAATAATATTATAAAGAATAAACAAACTTATATATTTTTCAACAAAAAAAAAACTTATATTTAATATTATATTAAATATAAGACTCGAATCTCACGACACATTCATAAATCAAAACACCCAAAAACAAACGACAGAGGAACAAATAAAAAAAAATCATAAAACAAGAGAAACCATAAGATAGAAGAGTGTGTTTCGCGGCACAGTTGAGGAGAGAAATAGTTCAAAAATGTTAGGGTTTACGAATTCCACAAAATGCCCTAAAAAAGGTTTTAAAAATATGGTCATTTGAAAATTTTCTACTAAAAATCAAATAGAAGCTGAAGCGGCCGCTATCCGCTTAGCACCGCTATGCTGTTATAGCAGCTGAAGCAGCCGCTATTTGACTCCGCGCCGCTACAACGATTAACATAGCGGTTCGTCGTTGTTATGCTACGTGTTGCCGCTATTAACTACTATAACATAGGGAGCAACATTGTTATGATTTTTCGTAGGGGGCCAAAACTGCAATTAAGTCTTAGGGTGTGTTTGGATTGAGGGTTTAGGAGGGGAGGGTTTACTTTTCTTTTTTAAATTCAAGACTATATAACATGTTTTTCTAAAATAAATTAAGTGTGATTGAAGTACTATATGATCGTTTATCATGTTAATGTATGTGTTAACTTTTCAAAAACATTTCATAGTGTTCATAATTTAAAAATGAAAAATAAACCCTCCCCTCCATTCCCCTCTTAAACCCTCCATCCAAACACACCCTTAATATTAGTCAATAAGATATGAACATTGCGTATAAAATATGTAGATTGGGATTCAACACAAACATATAAATTGAGCATCTAATCCCTAATATCTTAATGCTCTGTCTAATACCAGTACCAAAATTGAAATCATTTTATTGATGATAGAATAGGATTACCCCAAAAACAATATGGTAAACTAACCAAAGAATCTAACCAAAGAATGAGAAAAACCAAAATGGATTTTAATTACAAAGAGTTCCCAAGATATTCAAGATTATTTGGTCTCACTCTTTGAAGAACTCAATAGCATGGTCTTTCCCAGCCAAGCTCAAGTCCCAAAGTAATTCCTAATGACTTTTTCTCCGGTTTTCCTATTTATTCAATAACTACTTTATAACAATACTGAGAGGAGGTCTTAGACAGTGCTTCACTGAATATTTAATGATTAGATTAAGGAGGAATTATCAAAATTCTGGAGCTTTGCTAACCAAAGACCCAAGAAAGACAGAAAATTTGCTGATCATATATTTACACATTTGCATCTCATAAAGACAGAAAATTCAACCACAGCTGTTACATCATGCATGGTTCATACTTGTTTAACAAAGATCCCAAAAAATCTATCAAATGCAGAAATTATATACCAGTTCAAGGAAAAAAAGTAAATTCAGGACAGGAATATAAATGAATTGCTTTAGAACTTAATTCTTGCCTCGTTTGAGTGATGGTCCATGGTAATATCACACTTCTGAGCAACAACATCCCAAATCTTCACTTGACTGTCACCACCGGCACTTGCGATTGTATTCCTGTATGTATATGTTTTAATAAAGAGAGTAAACAATTCAGTTGAGTAGACGGTTAATTCAAAAATGGGTGTATATGAAGCAGAAGATATAAGAATTTAAAATTTAAAAAACAAAACCTGTACTCCTTGTTCCATGCAAGATCAATTACTGAGTCAGTATGACCTTCCAACACAACAGATGGTCCTTCCTCATCACCACTCTAAGTAAGATTAGAATAAAAGGGATTATACTTACAATATATACGCAAAAAAGGGTCTATATATTAAAATATACTCTCTCCGTTTCAAAATGAGTGTCGCTTTAGCAAAAAAAATTTGTTTCAAAATGAATGTCGCTTTACATTTCCAATACAACTTTAATTTTTTTCTTCCAACTTTACCCTCTTCAACTTTTCTCTCACACAATTTTCAATGCAACTTTAAGTTTGTCTTTTTCTTATAAAGTAAAGGCAGTTTAGTAAAAGTGTTATGTCTAATGATTATTTCATTCCATTCCTTGATCTGTGTGCAATGGGCTAAAGCGACACTCATTTTGAAACGGAGGGAGTATATAACAATTCCATTCCACTTACATCAATGTCCCAAATTTCAATGGGAGGTTGCAACGTACCAACAGCCAAGTAGTTTCCTATTTTTGTTTCGGGGCAATCAAACCAAGCAACGCTGAGTGGGAATGCTAATAAAATAAAATGACGGTGAACAAACCACTTCAACTTTTCTTCATCGAATACCCAAACCTGGAGAATGCCGTGTGAAGCCATTAGAATGCCGACAGTAACAAAGACAGAATCGGAAGGAGAAGGGGGGTCAGATTTTGATCTTGATACCCCTTTCGGTATCCATGAAACGTCATTAATCATTCTTCCAAAATCTCTGAAAGCTCCTGTGCCGAATCTCAACAACTCTATCTATCAAAAAAGAAACCCTAGACAATATATTTTGAGAATTGCTTTTTGAAAATTGATGTTCCCACTTCAAATGTTGCCATGAAGCACAATGAAATTACCAATATAACTCCATCGACAGTTAACTATTGATAGATTTTAACCGACGGTAATTTAGGGTTAAATTTGTCATTTCATTGTATTTTTTAACATTAAGTGAAGTGTGAAAAGCAATTTTCTTGCTTTTGTCCCATATGATTTTACTCCTTCCCACCCCAAACTACCAAAAATAACCCTAGCTTAGGTTAACTCGCGTTCAATAAACCCAACTCATGTTGCGATGCTTTCCTGTTTTAGGACAAAACCCAGCGACTCCACACTTTAAACACACACTTATTTCCCTCTTCACCTCCAAAACACCCAAAAGTGTAATTTCTTGGAGCAAAAGTTTGAGCTTAAATCATTGAAAATCATCAGTAAGCGGGTTTCACACTTACTGGAGTGGTGTATACAAACCACCAAAGACAAAGAAGAAATTGAATCTTGAAGGCACGGGCTCAAGGAAATGTGATTATCCGTTTAGGATGCTTGGTTACTTTGATAAAAAGACAAATGATTGGTGGTTGGCCATGCTTAATGTAGTTCACAACCATAAGTTGGAGCCAAGGTTAGACGGTCACCTTCTTGCGGGCAGACTAAGAGAGGAGGAGAAGAAAAAAGTTGTTGACGTGACACAGAGTTTGGCGTTGCCTATGAATATTCTCACGGATTTGAAGGAAAAAAAACAAAGAAAGTGTGACGAATATAAAACAAGTGTACAATGCGCATGCTATATGGAGAAAGTCTATAAGAGGTGACATGACGGAGATACAATACTTGATTGAGAAGTTTGAAGAGCATAAATATATCTATTTCACAAGAACAAATAGTGAGGAAACCATTCTTGAAGACATATTTTTTGCTCATCTGCAGTCAATTAATTTGCTCAAAACTTTTTCGACCGTTTTGGTCATGGACTCCACTTACAAAACCAATTTATACAGAATGTCATTATTTGAGATTGTTGGTGTTACCTCTACCAACATGACATATTATGTTGGTTTAGCCTTTCTTGCCTTAAAAAAATCGGTTGATAAATGAGTTCCAATTTGGTAACTATTACTTATCAAATCTTGTTCAATAATCTGATTTGGTCTTGTAGTCCAAATGATTTTATACCATGTTGTATCTATACTATATATAAAGAAAACTATCCCTTTCAGCACACTTTTGGGTTGGAATTTTCTTTCCAAAAATACCCTTAATTTTAAATACAAATAGTCAATTATAAAATAACACATGGATTAATAATCAATGTCACTAATCGTCACCGTTAACTTTCTTTTACCACCGTTAACAACAGATCAAACTAAGAAAAAGTTTAAAAATTATATTTACATTCTTTTTGTCTCTTCTCATGAATTCAAATCGATCAAGAATTCATCATAGTACCCTCTGATCACATCTCAGCACCTCTAAAAAATTAGAAAGTTTCAAGGCTCAAGAACTTGATTAATATTTCTGAAGCACCATTGAATGGAATATATTTAAGATCCACTTCATGAATTGAATATCTTTTTGTTTTATCCTTCGAGCAATTTACTTTCCGCCAACAATACAATTCAAGCTTTGTTTTTACTTTTTTTTTGTTAGAAGAATGAATGAATGAATCAGAATTTGAAAAAATAAAAGTTGAACAATAATCACTTATGAAAAAAATAATCCAAGGTATATGTTTTATCCTGCTTTATTTCTCACGAGTCTATGAGTTATTTAATTTTTTTTAAACAAAAATAATAGCCGATGAGGATTGGACTATAAATCCTCAAAAAAAAATTAGTAACAAACGTGAGAAAAAATATTGTTAAAGATTGGACTTTAAATCCTCTAAAAAAAGATTTTTAAACAAAGATTTGACTAGATACATACATTATAGTCCAAAAGTGTGCTGAAAGGGGTAGTTTTCTTTATATATAGTATAGATGAGCAAAAAATAATGTTAAAGATTAGACTTTAAATCCTCTAACAAAATATTAGTAACAAACGTGAGCAAAAAAAAAAGATTTGTAACAAACTAAGCAAAAAATAATGTTAAAAATTGGACTTTAAATCATCTGATAAAAATATTAGTAACAAACGTGAGCAAAATATTATGATTCAAAATCTTTTAGAAAAAGATTTTTTAGCACTATATTAAATGGACTTTAAATCCTCTAAAAAAATATTAGTAACAAACATGAGCAAAAAATAATGTTAAATATTGGACTTTAAATCCTCTAATAAAATATTAGTAACAAACGTGAGCAAAAAAAAAAGATTAGTAAAAAACATGAGAAAAAATAATGTTAAAAATTAGACTTTAAATCCTCTGATAAAAATATTAGTAATAAACGTGAGCAAAAAATATTGTTAAAGATTGTACTTTAAAATCCTCTAAAAAAAAAGATTAGTAATAGACGTGAGCAAAAAATATTGTTGAAGATTGGAATTTAAATCCTCTGAAAAAAAAGATTAGTAACAAACGTGAGAAAAAAATAATGTTAAAGATTGAACTTTAAACACTCTAAAAAAAAATTAGTAACAAACGTGAGCAAAAAATAATGTTAAAGATTGAACTTTAAATCCTCTGGAAAAAAATATTAGTGACAAACGTGAGCAAAATATTATGTTAAAGATTGAACTTTAAATCCTCTAAAAAAATATTAGTAACAAATGTGAGCAAAAAATTAATGGTAAAGGGCAGACCATTCCCATTGTCGGAATCTATCTTCCACGACATGTTTTCAGTCATGGTCAATTATATGTAGCTTTATCGAGAGGAATTTCTCAAAATTCAACAAAAGTTCTCATTAATGAAGGGAAAATAGAAGGAGAAGATGAAGACTTTACGAAAAATGTAGTTTTTAAAGATATTCTTTTATCGCAATTATAGATTTATGTTATGATGTTACTAATTACTATTAGAATAAACAATAAAAGATCATTATTTTTTCTTTATTTTATATGCAGACAAGCTAAAATATGTCGAGTTCATAAATAATTGTTATATAACTTGACAATATTTTGTTTATAAATCAATATACCAATAATTTCCATTAATATTTAAAAATTTAAAAATTTTAATCAAAATTATACAAACAAACATAATAAAATAATAAAATAATCACATGCGTTAGCGCAGTAGAAAGAGCGGACAGACGGGCACGATAGTGCCCGTCTTTCCGCTAGTCTAGAATAATAGTTATTAGTGAAACAAGAATACTTGTACAAACTATCAAAATAATTCCATCCCAATAGTCCAAAGATTAGTTATTTTAATATGTGCAATGTTGTACGTGTTAATCAAACTCTTTGATTTAGCTCAAAAAAAAAAAAAAACTCTTTGAACAATTTAAGAGATAATACGTATATTTTGACATCACATTCACAATAGCATTCACGCTTGGTATTTACACTTATCCATCTAATCTAAGGATGGATAGATGGGTAGCACTTAGGTGACATATAATTGATGACATTGACCAACCATAATGTTACAAGTAGCTTTTTTATCTCTCTTTCATAAGAATTGTGATATTGTGATTGACCAAATGTCATTAATATCACCAAATGCTATACTATCATCCAAGTGCTACCCTAGATAGATAGTTCTTCCGGTTTTGATTCCCGAATGTGGAAGTTTTTTACAATTTAGTTTTTGTTGTTTTTGCAACAACCGCGTTTTTCTAAAGCAATTTCTTAATTTTATTTTAATAGGCGACTTAAACATGTTTTTAACAAAGATTTAAATATTACTCATCGTTCCTGTGAGTGGTACTTTGTCATTTAACACACACTATATTAAGAAAAAAAATATTTTTTTTTATCAAAATTAATCTTATTATGTATTTGTTGTGTATTTTAAATTACGGTGAAAAATATTGAATTAGGACTCATGACACTTACTGTGGTATAAATTGAAATAAGTACTCAATCCGTTTCACAATGAAAGATACATTTGCAAATTACAAAAAATTAGTGATCTAAAGTGAAACTGACATCGATCAATGTTGTTTTTCGAATTTAAAAATATACCGAACGAAATTACTGGGTGAGTCACGACCAGGTCGCTTTCTTTAAGACGTTTTGCGGCACTACCCGAGTTGTGCAAGGTAGACTAACAACCACGCCGTCTCCAGGATAAAACAGCCCAGAGCACTGTTACGCGTATATACTGCACAGTATATAGTCGCTCGAGAATTACACCTCAAAGTATGGTTCAATCGTTTGATCAAAGCCACTCGATACGGTACGTAACCGCTCTTAATCGAAACCGAAAGGGACAGAAAGGAGTAGAAGCAGAAGAAACTCGTTAACACAAGTCGGAGGAAGAAGAGAGAAACCGCACAGGAAGCATCAACTGTGAGATTTGGTGTCAAGAATGAGTGGGGCGAGCTCTCCTTTTATAGGCAGAGTTCGTAACAAAAAACGCGTGACTTGGGGATTAAGTCTGGTTAATCCTTAAGCAAACGTGTTTTGGATCAGGTCGGATCGTAACACATACGCGTAACGCTTTCGTATAATGAAAAATTAATTAATTAATTAAACATTTTCAAGTGACAAAAAAATATATATCATTTTTTAATCCACGAACCCACGACCCAAGCCCGGCCCGTCCGGTCGGCAGCGCGCGTGATATATATTATATATATTTTGTAAGCGTTCACCCGTTCACAAAATTGGGTACCCCAAGGGCACACCCTTGGAGGTCCCTTAACCCATATATAAACACTTACTAGTTGGGGTGATTCTCCAACGTGGGACATTTTTAAGTCACACCCACACACTGGTTCTTTCATAGTGTTTTCTTTCCAATTTTTCTCACTAGAATTAACTAGTGTTCCAACAATCAAGTCATCATCTATATCATAAAGATGAGAGAGGAGAATAGTGAATTATGACAGATGAGAATCTGAAACTTCTATTTTTTATGGATGAACACCCTAATCACATGGTTAAAATACTCTAGCCAATGGCACTAAGAAGTAAGATCACACCCTATTATTGGAAGCCTTATGGAGTCTTGTGAAAACATAAATTTAAAGAATATAAATCGATATTTCGATTCTTTTTGAGGACATCAAATTATACCAAAGAAATGATAATGACAAAAGTTGACAAGCACAAGCCACCGACCACTTTGATTTTTGCATTTTCAAGACCCCTCCTACACTTCACATTCCATTTATCCACTACCTAGTCAAAATCACACCAATTCCTCTAATACAGAGTTCAAAATGTGTCCTCTAAGACTCATTCTCATATTCTTGTCTACTACTCTTGCTGGCTTCTTTGTTCTCAGAAACCTCAGATCTCAACGTGAACCAACTGAGTTGGACCAAAACAATGAAGATATTCCAAAAAAAGAAACCTTGGATTCTGCTAAACCAACCTTAAATGCACCATTGAAGTCCAAGGTTTCTTCTCCCTCTCCCACCCTTTTAGTGTTTAAGATTTTTCTTAAAGAAAAATGTTGACTTTGGTTATTTGTTGTATTTTACAACAGGTTAAGGTTGCATTAGAATCTTGGTTTTGGACATTTGTTAACATGGCTTCTGGTCGTTATCTCTGGAAGCAACTGATCCAATCCTCTTCAAAGTAGTATATTTGATCAACATTTTCATACCTTTGTGATATTCATGATAGGAATAAATGTTATATCATATATGAATGTTGCATCTCATATATATAGTACTTTGAAAACTTAATTCCAACTCCCTTTTCATATGGTGGTGATATATTGTTCATAACTACAATAATACTATATGCTTTATTGAAATTTCTATTGAATATTACAGTTTATAGATAGAATATGCCCCTAAAACCTTTTTGCTCTCATTTTCCTATTGTTTTCATTTTATGTTGTACCCTCATACAATAGGAAAATACGGCATATGCTGTGAACCTTAATTTTGTTACAAAATGCAGACCAATACGGCATATGTAGCCGCATTTGCAGTGACCTTTAAAACCTTAATATTATGGCAGCAATCGATGTTGCTAATCGCAATTTAGAACTAAGAACTATGGACATCTTGATGAGCAGGCCTAATATCATCATTCAATATTTCCTGATATTCCATGTAACATTTGATTATGTTACATGGAAAAATTGAGTAACCTCAAAATTCTCAGCATCAATAGACAAAATCCCCTTCCTAACTTCATCAACTGACTCCCTCTAATTTCAACAGACCACTGCCATTTTCTTTAAAAAAAATTCATCTTGATGTTCGAAATAATGATCGAGGCGGGTTGCCTTGAAGAAAATCTCGCTTCCCTTTTCTTAAAACTTACTTAACCAGTTAAAAGAGAGATGAATCAAAGGCATTTATACTAAATGGTGCAAACTCTCGCTTTTCAGTTTCAACTCTTTGAACAGAATGATTTGTCACATGTGCTGGTGTCGATTCAAACACATTTCGGACATCAGACACACCTTCAATATAAAGAATCGGTGCTACATCGTTTATAGTCACATGAGAGATGGTCTTGTTTTCCGCTTCATGTTTTTTCGGTCTACCATTTGCTTCATACTTAAACCAAGTACAATGTTGAATCTTATCTATAGAAATCCTAGTGTCAGGATTTGGATGCAACATCCTACACAATATCTTCCTAACATTAATCAATTAGCACACTTAAATTCTGTTTGCTTATCTTCCTATACATTTCCATCAAATTTGAGTCATTAAAAGGTTCATAACCTGCAAGTAAAACAAAAAGAACAACTCCACGAGACCAAATATCAGCTTTGGAGTCATCATAACCAAAGTTTTAAGTGTTGGTCACGTCCGCGTCGAGGATTTCGCAATTTCGCCTGTTATGGATACTTGCGATAGTGTGAATTAATCACAATATTCCATAAATGTTGTTAAAATTCTATATACTATCATAATGTTTAATAGCTTAATTTCTCACTGTTTGTTCAGAATTTCATAATTTATTTTTTTTGGTAGAATTCATAACACTATAATCTACTCCCTCCATTTCAAAATATAAGCAAAATTCACTTTTTAGGTTCATTCATTTAATGATGTATGTGGTTCACAATATGGACCACATACATCATTAAATGAATGAACCTAAAAAGTGAATTTTGCTTATATTTTGAAACGGAGGGAGTAATTATTTTCATAGTTTCGTAAAGAATTTGTTTCTTCTAAAAGTCATATTAACCATTAATAAATCCAGATTTTAATGTTTTTAGAGCATAAAAAACCTAACGAGACAATATATTTATTCCTTACCGATTGCTACATCCGTGCATTTTGTCTTAGTGTAACAACATTTGTCGCGACAGTTTTCATGATTTTTGTTCACTATGTTAAAACCAAAAATCAATGAAAGCACTTAAACCAAAGTATGATACCTCTGCTGTGAGAAAATCAGCAAGATTTGGGTGTAATATTAGTAAAAAATTTTTGACTAGCGATTAAAATTTTATAAAGTATTAAATGTTTGCAGAATATAATTAAATGAATTTGTAACACGTGGACATGACATCCACAGTAGCTCATTGGTTAAATTCGATAATTGAATTGAATTCCGGGTTCGACTCCCGGCTGTGGAAATTTTTTTTTTCTTTTTTTTAAGGAGGCTGTGGAAATTCTTTTTTTTTTTTTTTTAAGGAAGCTGTGGAAATTCTTTAAAATATATATTTTTACAGATTTATATCAATAGGTTGAGAATTAATTATTCATTTTGGTTTTTTCTTAAAAAAATTATTCATTTAGTTTTTTTTTTTTTTTTTAATGAAACTATATCCTTATTCAAGTTTGTTTTTATAGTGGAGGTTTTGTTTGAATAAAAAAAGTTAAGAATTTGTTAATTTTGTCATAGAGTAAAAAGATATAATTTAATTCCTAAAAAAAAATTTGGAGACCCAATTTTTTTTTTGTTGTCGACAATTTTGGAGATCGAATTTAATTCCTAAATTTTTATGATGATATTTTATCAAAAGGGACAATTAGGTTCTTGACAATAATTTAAAAAATACAATATCCTCCATGATTATTTTTTTTGGTTAATCCTCCATGATATTTAAGAAGAGACAAATTAACTGATCTAAAAAAAAAGAATTATCCCAACACCACAAAAAAATTCATCAATAATTCATCTTGAATCGATCTCATATTAGGACCAACATAAAAGTGGTCTTTTGAAGTAAATGAAGAAAGAGATATAAAAAAATTAGCGAAATGTAAAATTATCTTGAAGCTTCTATTACAATGTTCAATATCTGCCCTCCAGATGCTTCTATTACAAAACTCATCTTTGGATTGAAAATTTATATCACACGAATCATCTTTTCATAAACTTTTATTTCAGAAGAATGAAGTCGGTTTTGTTAAAGTTTCAAATGATTTTCAAGCATCGATCCATCATAAAATCGATCCATCATACAATGTATCTTTAAGAATTACACTCTCAAATGGTCAATGTTTATATGCATAAATCAATAGTTAAACACCCTAATCATATGCCTAAAAAGTTAAAGTACTCTAGTCAAAGGCACTGAGATCACACCATATAGGAAAACCTTATGAAGTCTTGAAAGCATAAATTTAAAGAACATGTCCATTTTTATTTACAAATGAAAACCTTTGTGAAAATCATGAAGGCATCAACTTATACTAAGTTATTAACAAAATGAAAATGACAAAATTTGGAGCACCAGCCACCAACCACTTTGTTTTTTGCATTGTCCAGGTCCACTCCTACTCCCAGGTTCACACATAATCAAAACCAAACATTGCAACACTTCACATTCCATTTATCCACCACATACATAGTCACAATCACACTGATTCTTCTGATAGACTGAGACAACATTCAAGATGTGCTCTCTAAGACTCATTCTCATATTCTTGTCTGCTACTCTTGCAGGTTTCTTTGTTCTCAGAAACCTCAGATCTCAACCTCAAATCACTGAGTTGGACCAAAACAATGAAGATACCTCAGAAACAGAAACCTTGGATTCCGCTAAACCAACCTTAAATGCACCATTGAAGTCCAAGGTTTTTCCCTCTCCCACCCTTTTAGTGCTTAAGATTTTTCTTAAAGAAAAATGTTTACTTTTTTATTACATCATGGTTTTTTTGTTGTTGTTTACAACAGGTTAAGGCTGCATTAGAATCATGGTTTTGGACATTTGTTGACATGGCTTCTGGTCGTTATCTCTGGAAGCATTTGGTCAAATCCTCTTCAAAGTAATAATTGAAACGTGTTCACAGTTCATACCTTTGTGATTTCATGACATACATAAAGGTCATATGAATGTTTCATCTCATATGTAATATTTTGGAAACTCAATCCTAACCCCTTTTCTTATGGTGTGATATTCATAACTGGAATAATACTATTTGCTCTATTAGCCTTTGGTATGAAATGTTATAGTTTATAGATAGAATTTGCCTACTATCTCACCCTCATTTTTTTGTCATTGTTTTTTTTCTAAAGTTGTATATGCTACATCCCACATGGCTTTTCTCAACAGATACATGGTTTGACAGCATGTTATATTGGGATCTTGGGACTGATTAGTGGTACAAAATTAGATTTCAATCGCTAAATGTAATTAAGATAATGAAACAGAACTCAAAACTAGTGGCTAGTTAATTTGTGTTTTTGAAGCAAACTAGTTAAGTCCTTACAACACTATTATAATCACTGTCTGAAAAAATTATTTTGGTTGTGTTATGGATAAACATGTTTCTAAATCTTGATTACACGGTTGCGATTATTCTGCGAACCTTTATATTGTGACAAAATTCAAGTAGGGTTGATCCAGATGCAATAGCAGAGAATTTAAATTCTTCATGAAATAGTAGCAGAATCTTCTTCAGTCCCAGAACATATTCCGGATGAGTTTTGAAGAGAATCTTAATGCTACAAGAATCTTCGAGCTGAAGCTACCATGACTTCAGTACTTATGTCTTTAAAACATGAGAAGTCACTGGGAATGTTTGTTAACCATGAAACTACGCATAAAAACTGAAACTAAAGATTTACAAGTCAAATTTGATAGACAATACTATGTTACAATAAGGTCATGTCATAGTTAAACACACAAAGGCAATGCATTAAACATTATTCTAAAAAATTGTATAGCATGAAATGTAAAAAGAAAGAAGGATCTTATGGCTGTGCTTGTTCCTGATGCTCTAACTGTTGTGGTTGTTCTTGTACTTCACCTTGCCAAACCCAAACAATGTCTTGAAGAGCAGGCCTAATATTATCATTCAATATTTTCTGATATTCCAATGTATCTCCATTTGATTTTTTCACTTCAACCAAATGGAAAAATGGAGAAGCCTCAAAAATCTCAGCATCAACAGACAAAATCCCTTTCCTACCTTCATTGACTCCCTCTAGTTTCAACAAATCAGCAGCCCTTTTCTTTATATTCATCTTCAGTCTCTTAGCAATCTCTTCCAGCCTTGAAATAATGGTTGATGCAGGCTGTTTTGAAGTAAACCTCGCTTCCTTTTTCTGAAAACTATCTTCAAAAAATCCACATAGGTTAAAACCAGACGAAAGAGAGATAATATCAAATGCATTAATACTCAAAGGCAAAACCGACTCTTGCTTTTCGGTTTCATCCATTTGATCCAAATGATTTGTCACAATGGTCAGTTTGGTGTCAGTGTCAGACACCGACTCGCCCTCAATCTGACGTGTCGGGGCTGCAGAGTTTGTAGCCAGAGAAGAGATAGTCTTCTTTTCCTCTTCACGTTTTTTCGGTCTACCATTTGATCCATACTTAAACCAAGAACAGTGTTTAATCTTATCAATAGAAATCCTAGTGTCAGGATTTGGATCCAACATCTTACACAGTAGCTTCTTAACATTTTTCGGAAACCAATTCGGACACTTAAACTCTGCTTTACTTATCTTCCTATACATTTCCATCAAATTGGAGTCATTGAAAGGTACATAACCAGCAAGAAAAACAAAAAGAACAACTCCACAAGACCAAATATCAGCTTTGGAACCATCATAACCCTTCCTTTTGATCACTTCAGGAGCAACATAAGCAGGTGTTCCACAAGTTGTATGCAACAAACCATCCGGCCTTTTGGATTCAGTAAAAGCACTTAAACCAAAATCTGATACCTTCAGATTCTCATTCTCATCTAATAAAATGTTCTCTGGCTTTATGTCTCTATGGTATACACCTCTACTGTGACAAAAATCAACTGCACTAATTAACTGCTTGAAATATTTGTGCGCAACATCATCTTTCAGCTTTCCTTTTGATACTTGTTTGAAAAGCTCACCGCCTTTAGCATATTCTATAACAAAGTAAATTTTACTCCTTGTAGCCATGACTTCAAAAAGCTGTATAATATTTGGATGTTTTACAAGTCTCATAACAGATATTTCCCTTTTTATAACATCAGCTTGGTCACTTTTGATAACCTTATCTTTGTCAATCATTTTAATAGCTACACTTTGGTTAGTTATTGTACTCCTTCCATAGTAAACTTTTCCAAAAGTTCCTTGGCCTAGTAATCTTCCTAATTCATATCTTTGCATCAAGACTTTTGATGTATTCTCCATAGGAAGCCCTAAAATATGGATTAAAACTTTTTCCCAAGATCTTGTAAGGGACACCAAAGGAGTTTCAAACAGGAGGTCCTAGGATTCAAACCCTGGAATCTAACATAACCAATAACTAACAAATGTTTGCCTATTCAAAAGAAAAGCAGGCACAACAACAAAATCCTGTGTGCCAATGAATCAAGGATAGAATCTTATGGTTCTCAGAGACAGCACATTCATCCCCTACTCTGCACTGTCTATGTCAATCAGAACTGAAGAATATATATGTGCTACAAAGTTAAGTTGAGGAACCTTAGAAGTATACTGAAGATTTTGGAAGTTGATTTTCCTTGGTGTCCCTTGTCTGAAATTTGAAAATCAAAACCAAACATAAACATAAACATTAATACTCTGTTCAATAATTAGCTGCAGATTATCATGAATAAGCAACATTAAGAAGCTAAACAAAACAAGGTCTTACTTACAATGAGCAAAACAAGGTCTTACCTACAATGAGTTTAGGACAATGATTAAGAATTAGTATATGCTTAAAGTACTTATTAGTCAGAATCACAATATTCAATGTCTTTGGTTAAACTCTGTTAAAGGGGTGATTTTTTAATTTTTCTTTATAAGCAAAGTTTTATCAATAAAGAGTAAACTAGCACAAGATGTGCAAAGCTACTCCAAAATCAACACACGAATATTATGCAACTTGTCTGCCACAACACATAAGCAATACAATCTAAACATATATTGGTAGAGATAATGTGGTAGCACGTATCCACCCTCTACATCACAAAGCCACTAGAATTAAGTGTTTGCTACTCCAGCACGACAAAAATGTAATCAGATTGCATTCAAGACGACTCCAAATCACAGTACAGCATCTCACCGTATCAAAACAACCCCATACACTCCAACATTTATACTGCTAACAACAGCAAATTTCAGCATTGACAGACTACTTAACTTCTCCACTGCAATATCGTGATATTGCCGCCTGCAAGAAAGCGGAATCCTCCACTAATTTGAGAAGACTAAACTCTTGTTCATATCCTCCTTACAAATGAACCAAGAACAAGACGATCAACCACCTCCAAAACATTGAAGACTTTCCCGTTAAAGAGAATATCATTGCGTTCCAACCAAATACACCAAGTCGTTGTAAACCAGATTAAATGCGAAACCATCTTGCCATTCTATCGTTTACACATCGAATTGAACAATAGAAAGTTATCAACTAACTCAGTATCCAACTATTCGCTTTCCAATCCAACCATTTAAAGATTAAATCCCACACCTTTCGAGTCTTAAAAGGTGATTTAACTCATTTCATTTGGTTAAAATTGAAATTTAAACCATGAAACACAAACACTCATTGGATTAGGTGTGTCCCGGACACATATAATTACACTGAATTAAGTTATTCTATCAAAATTATCAGCGGTGTCGGCGTGTCAGTGTTTGTGCCATGTCCGGTGTCCGTATTCGTGCTTCATAGATTTTAAATCAAGTGATGTATTATTATTTTTTAGGGCACTTTTAGAATTTTCAAAATATATATATATGATCATGAAAATTTATCAGTAAAAATTGACTGCAAACACCAAAAAATTACTCTCCCTTAATGATTGTTTGCAACCAAAACATAAATTTGACTTAAGGGGTTAATAAAGTTGAGCTTCAAAATTAATCTTGAAGTTTCAAGCTAAATTCAATTAACAACTTTATGCGCTGAAATCATCAGAAAAACTAGAACTAAAAATAAAAGGTGCTAATTAGAACACAGAAAATGAAAGAATAGATATGAATAATGGAAAGTAGCGGAACTAACCTTGAGAATTGAGGAAGATACACCAACTCAGTCACAGAGAAAGCGATGAAGTAAAGTTTTGATACAAAACTATTGGACGATGAAAATGAATATAATAATTAATTATTACAACCGTTGCTTACACTTTATAGTATTTTATTACTCCCTCCCTCCTTTCTATACGTCGGTCTAGTACCTTTTAGAAAATGTCGTTTGAATATAGATTTAACTTTTATTCCAAATGTCATTTTGGTATTTTAAAATTATAATTAATCAATTATACATTTTCCCAAATACTATTATTTTTTTGGAAAATGTTAACTTGTGCTCTTAAGGCACAAGTTTAGAAGTCAAAAGTAGAAATAATGTATTGGAATGCGTGTATTTAATTTAATATTTAATGTTTTAATGAATTGAATGCACAAAAATTAAGGGAATATTTCTTTTTTTGGATTTCTTAACATGTGCCATAAGGGCACAAGTTAACACTACCCTATTTTTTTTTATTAAAATAAATGATATGTATTTGAAAAACTATTTTTTTATATACATTTATCTTTTTGTTATCTTTAAATTTAATTGGAACTTTATTGCCTATAATAATGTTAAAATTTTATATGTCATTGTGAGCTTAATTCAATTTGTATGGACAATGCATAGTATATGCAATGTCCTGGGTTCGAACCCGGCCACCACAAAAAAAAATGGTGAAATTCTATATAAAAAAATTCTTGAAAAACATTGTTAAAAAATTCAAATGCAAAATAAAAGAACAAAACTGATAGAAATAATAAAAGACTCCACCATGTTTAAAAAGGAAAAGTGGAAGACCCGTTAAAACAAAAGGAAGGAAAAGAGGGAGATGTAGTTGAAAATAAGAGAGATAAAATGTGTGCAAGAAAATAGAAATTTATTGGAGAAAATGATAATAACTAAGATTTGTTTGTTGCAAGAAAAAGAAAAAAATAAAATTTATTGAAAAGAAAAAATGTATTCAAAAAATGGTTTTATTGTGGATGAAAATGATGGTATATCAAAAAAAAGTCCAAAAATCAACCTCCTTAATTTAAGGTTAATATTTTAAAGCGACACTTAAAAAGGAAATGAGAAAATATATACATTCTTTTGGTTGATGTCTATTATGAATTTGGTGTCTTTGAATTTGGATTGAAGATCACCAAAGGGAAATTGAATATAGCCAAACACGTGCAAGACTACTAATGCATGAGGAATATGTGGTTCCAACAATTGAATATAGCCAAACACGCGCAAGACTACTAATGCATGAGGAATATGTGGTTCCAACACATGATAATGATGGTGAGCTGCATCCATTAACTTGCCATGTGTCAATTTTTAAGAGATGGTACGAGAAAAGGGACAACACAACAGCAAGACACGATGAAACTACACGACTTGACAATACTATACTCGTACGCACAAAGTACATACACCTTCCGGTCACTAATATAAGCAAAAATTCATTTTCTAGATTCATTCAATTAATGATGTATGTAGTCTTTATTATAGGCTACATACATCATTTATTAAATGAATCTAGAAAATGGATTTTTGCTTATTAGTGACCGGAGGGTGTATATGCAACAGTGATCTTTAGGTCGTCACTAAGAACATCTCCAATGGGAGAACTTATTTTGGTTGCTTGAGTTACTTTTTGTGGGACCAAATTGCCACATTGCATCTAAGCAATCTCAATTAATTTTACTCCAATGGTGACTACAATAAGCAACTCATATTAGACCCCACAAATTTATAATTTTTTAATCCTTACTTAATTTTGATTCAATTTAAATTTTAATTCAATTATTTTATTAATAGGTAAAAAATCGTAAATATTAAAAATAAGGAAATTTTAATTCAATTATTTTATTAATAGGTAAATTTAAATTTTATTTCAATTATTTTATTAATAAGTAATAACTGCTAATATAAATTCAAAATTAAACTTGAATGAACAGTGCACAATAAACAAACGTGAATGAACATGAAAAGCAACTGATAGCAATTCAACTATATTTTATTGTTTTATAATGTGAAGCAATCCACTTTTTGCATTGCTTAAATAAGCAACAGACAACAAAAATATTAAGCAATCAAGCTGCCAGGTGTGTTTGCTCCAATGCTGAAAACCTTAAGAGATGGAACCTATACCTCCACGTAGACACTAAGCAATCAGCGCTGGAGTTGCTCTAACACGTCCATATTGAAAGAGTTGAATATAATAATATGTATTACTAACGCATAGAATACGAACATGTATACATATCAAGCATACGTTCGATCAGATATGTCGGTGCTACATAGTTGAAAGGTTCATTTTGGTTATCTAATATGTTTCAATAGACTAAGTTGAAATGACCGATGATAACAAATGTGTTAATCAAACTAAAATTATTAAAGAATGCAGTTGATCATATCTAATTGAATTGTTATTTTTTTAAGAATTTACTAAAAGGTTTAGAAAAAATACGAACAAGCCTCGCAAACAATGTATCATATTCACATTCCGTAAAACTTAGAAGTTTAAAAGTTATTTTTTCAACATCCCCAAATTATCTATTAGTCTATATATATATATATATATATATATATATATATATATATATATATATATATATATATATATATATATATATTGTATTGCTTAACATGTGTCTTGTTCACATGATTCTTAAAAAAAAAAAAATAGAGTTCCTACATTTATCCATAATTTGTGATTGAGTTATATAATTTATAATTAAGTCTATGAACTTTTAAATAATTTATAACTGGGCCTATAAATCAAATGACCTAACTTTACATTACCTAAAAGTGTAGGACTTAATTATAATTTTTTATTTAAAAAACTAATTACAAATTATTGACAAATTTAAAGATTATATTGGAAACTAGGTAGCCCATGTTTTTGCAAATTTTTCCTTACAAAGTCCAATGAGGTTTTGACTAGGCTCGTGTAATTGTAAACCAAATCTTATTGGATTTTGGTTTTGTTTCCTAATAATAATATTTGCCCGATTTTTTGCAAGCCTTATGCAGTTTGGATTATAAAATATGAATGGCATAAACACCTCATAAAAATCTCAAAAACACGTTAAAATGTGAATAAGACGTAAGAGAAACGTGAGAAAAATAATAACCTATTTTTTATTTGTATAAGAATTAATTATAAATTGTTATGTACTTCTAAGTATATATTTTAAAATTTGCAAATAATCTAGAAACCTCAATGGTAACTAAACATATTGGTTTTTTTGTCTGAAAACTACATACACATCGAATTTTGTCTCAAGCCATAACCACCTTTATGTCGCACATAATATATTCAACAATGATGTTGAAAGTGACTCAAAATTTGAAATTGTTGGAATGCTTCTAAAAAAAATAGCTACGTGATTTGTAGCAATTACAAAATGATTTGACAACCAATTAGCAACTAGTAACCTGTACTTTTTCAATTGCAATGCGATAGGCATAAATTCAAACATGATTTGCTCGGGATTTGGACATTTTATAAGCGTTCTTTTCATCATTTTGTTTAGGAATCTCATGAAACTAGAGGAGGTCACTTTTAGGGAACTTGAATACCAAGCGTTGATGGTCTTTGGGTGAGATTCTTAGGTTAGGAAACAATTGTAAACATCTTGGGTGATTGAAAATCACTTAGTCTCTTGTTCATAGGAAGAGATTAAAAAATGGGTAGAAATTAGATTTGTTCTAGGATAGCATGTTGAAGTTAATTTCTCTCGACCCTTTTTGTATCTCTTTGTAACACTTGTTGATTGTTAAGTGGAGAGATCTCTCTTCTCCAAACGTAGGGCATTGTTGGGTCGAACTATGTAATCGAGCTATGCTTTTTACAAGTTTATCACAGATGATGCCTAGGGCATAGTCGTTACAAACGTTCTAGTGAGAACAAATATAGCAGAGAATGAAGAAATCAAGAAGTCAACCACTTCCTACATCGCATCACAAGCTATGTGCACCACATTGCGATAATACGATCGGAAATCACGATGATCATCACTGTCTTTTTTGCATTGCAGGTTATGAGCCCTACATCATGAGATAGAGCGACAAACGGAAATGGATTCTCACTGTGTAACAGCCCGATTTTTCGCTAAATTTATTTTATTATTTATTTAATTGTTTTTATGTGTGTTTGTATGTGCTCGTATGTGATTAATTGTCTCTCTGTGTATTTTGGTGGGATTTCGTAGAAATTGGTGTAGAAGGGTATTTTAATCATTTTTGACTCAGATGTATTTTGGTCATTTTACGAGTAGGGGTAATTTAGTAATTTTGACGGGAATTATTTTAGTGCTTAGTGAGAGCTAGTATTATTTTACTAAGTGCTAGGGAGTTGTAGTGGATTATTTTATTACCGGTAGGTGACCGTTATTATTACATTTTACCATTAAGTGGGAAGTAACATTTTGGGTTAGATTAGTAATGGGTTAGGCCCATTAAGGTATTGTGAGTTGAGCCCAATTAGGTAGAGCCTATATAAACTTTATTCTTTGGAGAAATATGGTTTACACCATCATTTTTCACAATTGAGAGAAGAGGTAGAAAGAGAAAGAGCAAGAGAGAAGAAAAGGTTTGGAGAAGGAAAGCTAGAGAGAGCTAGAGGAGGGTAGAGCTTCATGTTTTGGAGTTAAAGTGAAGCCCTAGTTGGTGATTGTGAAGAATTAAGGTAAGGGGGTTAGACTTTAATCATAATCACTTAGTTTTAACTTCTACCCTAATTCTCTACTTAAGTACTTATTTGCATAATTGATTATTGTGGAATTAATTGTGAAATTCGTGCTTATGATGTGGTGCAATGTTTGGGTATGTAAATTAAATGTTAATTGAGTTGTTGATGATGAAATTACATGCTCAAATTATGTATATATGTGTGCTTTGTGTTTTTGCCCAAAATTGATGATATGAGATGTTGTTGTTGATGAATTGAGATGAATTCATGATTGGTTGTTGTTGTTGTTGTTGTGAGGTGTTGTTGCTGATGATTGAAACCTTGGGTATCATAATCTTTGAGCTTGCCATGAATTTGTGTTGTTCTTGAAGGTTTTTATAAAATGGGTCAAATGGTGATTTTTGTTGAAAAGATGTTTTGGTGCAACTTTTACATGATTTTGAGTGTCTTTTCATGTTTAGAAATGTTTAAACAAACCTTGGGATCAAATTTGAGCATTGGGAAGTCAAAATTGGGATTTTGGGGTGAAAAATGAGTTTTTCCCGTAACTGGACTGTCCCAACTCGCCAGAGCGAGCTGGAGGCGAGCAGGAGGTGCTCCATGTGAGCTTACTCGCCTCATGAGTAGATTTACTCGCTGGGGCGAGCTGCACAGTGGCAACATCACCTATTTCGTGTTCTTGCATCTTTTTCACTCGTTTCTGTTTTGAATTGGCCTTCGGTGTAAACATGAAAGTTGTAGATAATTTTGTTAGCTTTCCAGAGGTTTTGGTTTGACTTGAAAATGATTTTTTGTTTTTGAGTTATGAGGAAAATACTCCAAGGAGGTCTTAGTGAAATCTTACGAAAATTCCGCATAACTATTTCTAAGTCGACCCAAACCTTATGGATTGTTTCCTAACTTCAAACTTGTGTTCTATGAGTTCAATTAAGGTGTTTAATAATATTTAAACTATGATGTGATGGATCTAACTTGTTTTGATTTGAAAATGGAATTTCTTGAAAAAATGATAAAGAGAGACGAACTTCGTGATTTTCATGATTTCGTCGTATTTAGTCGGTGAAACGTAACCGTATGCTCTACTGAACTTATATGTGGCCTAGAGGTATACTTAGTTGAGACATTGGATCTTATTTACTTGGTTTTGGTTCATTTGACTCAATTATTTTAAGTTGTAAATTGAGAGACGAACTTTGTCGAAAATAATCTTTAAGTCCAATTACTTGGCAAATCTTTAGTGGATAGTTTGATATGGTTAAATAAAGATATGTGAATGATTGTTAGATGTTGAATATGATGTTTATCATAATGTGTTGTATTTTCTCCTTTACTTGAATTGTGAGAAATTATATGGAGTTGTTGAGTGTTAATAATGTTGTTAATGTTGATTACTTGCATATATGTTAATTGATGATGATATTGTGGGTGAATGCATATATGCTAAACCATGACGATGAATTATGTTGTTGAATAATTATATGAAAATGATGTTGATTGTTGGTGGTGAGTTTATAGATGCTAATTTTGACGTGATTGGTGATAAATGCGTGTATATACATATAGCCGTTGACTATAGCCGTTGATTATAGCCGTTGAATTGTTGTGAACATATGCATGGTTGATTGAGTCATATGTTCATGCATCATATGTCGTGTCGGATGTTATATCCATATTGCCGTTGACTATAGCCGTTGATAATGATGTTTTTGTGCATTATGGGTGACGACTTTGAGGAGATTTGGTACCACATGCATATATGTGTCGAGTATAGGCGCATATTATATTGGCATGAGTCTTACATGTTGAATATGAATGGTGATTGTTGATGATAAGTGTGTTTGATGAATACATACTTGTGACATTTGGAATTGAATGGTTGATGAGTTGTGTCATAATTGAATATGTGACTTGATGAATTTGTGTATTGGTGAAACTTGGTGAATGTTGTGATTGTGTGGATTGGTGTATATGTACATTGGTGGATTTTGTTGATGGTTGTGAATAATTGAACTATGTTCTAATTGCATGTCTTACTTGCTTGTACTTATACACTTGGTGAACCTATTTGATGATAGTTACTTTGATAATAATTATGAAGTGAGAATTGTATATGTATATACATATGATGTGGTGATCTCTTTGTTGATGATGATTACTTGCTTATAACTTTAAAATGATGAATTGTACTTGTTGAGTTAAGCATGCTAGATGAGTAATGAGGTGAGTAATATTTTCATTGATTGATGTTGATAAATGATGAACTCTTGTCGATGACTTGATTAACGATTAAATATGTCTGTTATGCTATGATAATAATGTGATAGCTTGAGGTGCAAGTAATGAAGGATAATAATCAAGTGTTGCTGGTATTCTAAGAGGGATGGTTATGTATATGTGATATGTACGAATCCTTGAATGCTTATGTTTTCATATGTTGATTATGATTGATGTAAAGCTTACCCCCAGTGGTTTTGACCGCCTACCTGTTTGTATGGATGGGTAGACGTTGTGCAGGATTAGTCACTTTGGTGAGTTGCTCGGTGGTTGCTTGGATAGTGGGAGCTATCTCCGCTATCGTGTCTGTAGAGTCTAGGATAGGCTCTGATCTAGGTGTCTGTTTATGATTACTTTAGATTATCTGTTTTGGATTTATTCATGTTGGAGATTTACCCATTTGTCGAGATTCGGAGGATTTATATGATGATGTATCTTGATATCATGGCATGTATATTTTGGAGATGTATGATTTGTATCCGCTGCGACTGTTGAGATTTTAAACATGCATGTTGTTATTTTGGTTTTTGTTGAGATGTAGCGTCTATTTCTTGAATATATGCTTTATTTGCATGTTTTATCGCTTTAATAGAAATAGGGCGTTACACACTGCCTATCTCACATCGTGAACTATTTTCCCCAAAACTTAGGGAAATAAGCGCCTACAAATATTGAACCTCTAGGTCAGTGGAAAAATAACTTTTGATGAGAAAACGAAGGCAGATACACGATTGATAAATGATTGGAGCGACCGAAGCCATTCAGAAGCTAAGGAATCATCAACCAGTGATCTTTTTCTACCACTTTCTTATTCATATCTATTTACACATGTTTAGAAAAGCTATGAGTAGCTAATCCTACGTAGGTTAGGTAATGAATGAGGAACTTCCCTATCATTGTTAGGTTATGCAACTTTAAAAAAGTTCTATGAATTTAAGTCGATCACTTTGCCATTTTATTCTGTTACCATTGTTTTTAATGCTTTTTATGGGTTGAAAAATGTTCATAAATCAATTTAGATCACAATGATTATTAACTCTAACTTTGTTGGCTTGTCCTATTTTTACCTTTCAATTATTGATTAGGTTTAGACACAAACTAATAATAATTGTTAATTACTATGGCATTCTTAAACCTTCAAGGGTTATGACTCACGTAAGACATTAGGGAGTGTAACTATTGAAGAGAGTTACAGACCAAGACATTGACCTAACAATTTTATTCAAAGGTATTAAAAACAAGTAATCAATAACATTGTATTCATAGTTTGCTACTGCTTAATTTGTTGTTTTACTGCTTGAGTGATAACAAGAAATCATATAGGGATTCTAGTCGTCTTTTTTGTGTCATTAGAATAAAAGTAGGTATTTGGTGTTTGTTTTAGTCGTGTCTTGTATTGAAATCATTGATAAAGTCATGAAAGAACAAAAGAAGATAAAAAAACCTTAAAGCCATGGAAATCCATCCGAACTAGACAACTATGTAATCAAGCTATGCTTTTTACAAGTTTATCACCGATGATGCTTAGGTCATAGTCGTTACAAACGTTCTAATGAGAACACATAGAGTAGAGGATGAAGAAATCAAGGAGTCAACCACTTCCTACCTCGCATCGCAAGCTATGAGCTCCGCATCGCGACAATACGATTGGAAATCACGGTGATCATCATTGTATATTTCACATTGGAGGCTATGATCCCTGCATCATGAGATAGAGCGACAAACGAAAATGGATTCTCACTGCCTATCTCACATCGTGAACTAATTTCCCCAAAACTTAGGGAAATAAACGCCTACAAATATTGAACCTCTAGGTCAGTGGAAAAATAACTTTTGATGAGAAAACAAAGGCAGAAACATGATTGATAAATTCTCTCTCTCTCTCTCTCTCTCTCTCTCTCTCTCCCCCTCCCTCCCCCCCCCCCCCCCCCCCACCTCTCTATCTCAAGGACTTAAAAACAATCATTTTGCCACATGTCATCACCCCCATTTTACAATAAATATCTTAATCATAATCGCAGTAGTTGAGTTGAAACTAGACAATCCCTATAAAGACAAACTCTTTTATAAGTATTACTACTTGTCGACGCACTAGTACACTTGGTAGTTATTTTTTAATCATTTAGGCCACTTTGTTTTTGTTTCTACTTAATTTTTCTCCACATATATAAGTTTATTGGTAAGATTTTCATTTGAACTCACAAGAATTGGCATCCATTTTGAGGCAAACAGATAATTTGTTCAAGTGATTACCATGAGTTCTAAGTGGGACAACCATAAATTTACTAGAAACAATTATTTTGGAAGTTAAAGATGCAAGCGAGTGTAGTTAAACAAAAGTGTGAAGGCTCTAAAGGGTGAGGCTACATTGCATGTCACCATGTCACAAGCCGAAAAGACCGGGATGGTGGACAAGGTCAAAAGTGTTATTGTCTTGTTCCTCGAAGATAAAGTTTTGGAAGAAGTCGTGAAGGAGACAATTGCGGCAATGTGGTCAAGGTTGAAGTCGTTGTATATGACCAAGTTGTTGGCTCGTAAACAATTCTTAAACACAAACTCTATTCCATTATAATCGTGAAGTCAAAAACTACAATAGAGCAATTGACAGAGTTCAATTTTTTGTTTGTGATAATTTTGTGAATATTGAAATGAACATTGAGGATAAAGACATGACTATACTCTTATTATGTACATTACCTAGATATTTCGAGCATATGAAGGACATCATATTGTATGGTAAAAAAGACACTATCATTATGGCGGAAATCCAAAAGGTGCTTCGAACTAAGGTGTTAATTAAGTCCAAGAACTTGAGAGTTGATGATAGTGGATAAGGCTTAAATTTCTGAGGAACAAGAGGTAAGAGTAAGGGAAATTGAGGAAACTCAAGATGTGATGACATGTCGAAGTATAGATGCTTCAAAGTACCTCAAAATCGCTCACTCCCAAGTTTGGGGACAATGATGACTTCGTGCAATTTGTTGTTACCTAAGAGGACTGTGAGGATGCAGGTTCCCTAGTGGTGTCATGTTGGGACCAATAACTGGTGTTGGGTATGGTTGTAGCCTATAAGTTATACTCTTTCAGAATTTTTTTTTTTCCGACCCTGTTTGCCAAAAAAATTCCAAAGTTGACCCCCTATTGAAAAAAAATACAGAAATGACCCACTTTCAATTTTTGGGGGTTTTTTTTTTTGTCGTTTTGTGCAGTCCCGCCGTTTCAAATGGCGGGAATGAGCCGTCTTTCTGACGGCCGTCACGTCGCTGCAGGTTTTGTCTTTTTTTTTTTATTTTTTTTTTCAGTACCGCCATTTGCAATGGCGGGAATGAATATATCTTTTTTTTTTCGTTTTTTTATTTTTTAAGCCATTATTTGTTTATTTATTTGTTTAACAATAAATAAATAAATATTAATTTATTTGTTTAATAATAAATAAAAACATATTAATTTATTTGAACGCATAATACATAACGTTATTAACTATCGGTTATTTATACTCGGACAATTTCTCCTAATATAACCGTTTTTTTTTGCCATTATTTGTTTATTTAAAACACAAATAATAATAAATGAAAATTAATGATAATAAATATTAATTTATTAATTTTAAAACACTAATTATTTTATTCATACGAAATAAAAACAAAAACTACTTTCTCCTCGGCAACCATTTACGCCAATGTAAACTATGACCTCCCGTAGCACATAATTTATCTTTTTTAGTTCGTACGGGTCGTTGATTTTGCTCTTCCTCTTCCTCTTCCTCTTCCTCATCTTCTTCCTGTTCCACATCCTCATCAGGAATTTCAGCATCATCATTAGTTTCCATAGCGACTTCATTTTGCACTTGTGGAGCTGAGTTGGTCCAGATTTCGTTAACGAAGTCATCGTCATTAAACCCTGCTGCCAGACTTTCTATAGTATTAGTTTGTGAATTTGTCCAATGAGGTGCGTAGTTTGTTTGGGGATAGTTTACAATGTGTGGGGGGGTTGGTAGGTTGAACGAGGAGTACTGTGATTGGTCTGGATAACTGGTTTGTGTGGTGTACTGAGTTGGATTGTAGTCATCAAATGAATAGTTTGATGTTCGGGAGCTTTCTCCATGATGACTTTGTTGAGAATAGGTTGGATATGGGATTGGGGTGTTATATAAGATTTCGTTTGTGGGTTGTGGAGGTGATTGGTAAGTTTGGTTGTAGTTGTAGTTGGTGGATGGGTTAAAGCTTTGGTCAAAGTTAGTGGGTGGAGGTGTCATGAATTGGTTGTATGTTGGAGGTGTATTTGACCACATATTTTCATCTGGCACCGTATAGGTTTCTGGCGCTGCAGGATAGTCACACGACAATTGTGGTAAAATTCTTGCACATGCTTGCCTTGGGTTTGTCAATAATACATCTCTAGAAAGCCACAGATGATTTCCGAAAAATTCCCAATACCATGCAAAATATTGACGATTTGGATAAACCTCATGGTTATACCGAATGCCCTGAAGTGCTAATTGATGTCGTTGGTTCCAGTTTTGGTCTTGACGATGATGCTTATCTCTCCACGAGCCTTTAATTTTATCTTTTGTCAAATTAATTTTGTGGAAAGCTTTCAAATTATCTGGTAAGGCAGGTGGATATTGTGGTAAGCCAAATTGAAGCCGAACTCTGTCCGTTTGATGCCTCTCGACTATCTGAAAATTGATGAGATATGTGTTGGCAGACCATATCTGGCTTTCTTCTTCGTTGTTGTAATGGAATTTGAGATAAGGCCTCCAGGAGAACTGTTTAAATATAATGAATATTAGTCTTCAATTGTTGACTAAAAAGCAATCACCAAAAAAAATGTAATACCTGATCATATGTCATGGTGTCAATTTTTGAACGTATAGATACGAGATTATGCCGAGGATGTTCCACGAATTTATTACCATGTGCTAGCCATCTAATTAATTTTTAAAATGTTATAGTTAACATAGGCTGGATAAATGTATTTAAAAACTAATAAAAAATAACATTTATTTTACTTACATATTTGCCAACGGAAGCTTGTGTATCAGCTTGTGGTGTTTGGGTGGACAATATTCCGAAAGAAAAATGGACTCAAGCATATGACGAGGGTCGACGATGGGGTCACATGACAAGCAACATCGTTGAGTCATGGAACTCTGTGTTTAAGGGAACACGCAACCTACCTGTTACGCCTATAGTTCAATCAACCTACTATAGGCTGGCATGTCTCTTTGCTGATAGGGCTCAAAAAGCGTTTGCAAGGGTAGGTTCCGGAGATTTGTTCAGTGAATATTGCCAGAATGTGATTAAGGATGAAATTGTTAAGTCCAACACCCATCATGTCGAACAGTTTGACCGAGAAAGGTATACCTTCTCAGTCCGTGAGACCGTCAACTACAGGGAGGGAAGGCGAATGGGAACTTTCAAGGTGGACCTACAAGCGGGGTGGTGTGATTGTGGGAAATTTCAAGCTTTACATTTGCCTTGTTCCCATGTCATAGCCGCGTGTTCTTCATTTCGCCATGACTACACAACCCTTATTCCAGCTGTGTTCAAAAACGAGAGTGTTTACTCCATCTACAACACAGCTTTCAAAGTAGTACAGGATAAGAGTTATTGGCCCCCATACGACGGTCCCGTGCTTTGCCATAATCCAAACATGCAAAGACTAAAGAAAGGTCGACCCAATAGTACCCGCATAAGGACTGAAATGGACGAGGAGGTGGTAAAGAAGACTCCGACACCGAGACAGTGTGGGTTGTGTCGGCATACTGGTCATATTAGGAGAAATTGTCCGAGTTTAAATAACCGATAGTTAATAACGTTATGTATTATGCATTCAAATAAATTAATATGTTTTTATTTATTATTAAACAAATAAATTAATATGTTTTTATTTATTGTTAAACAAATAAATAAACAAATAATGGCCAAAAAACTAAAAAATAAACGGTTATATTATGAGAAATTGTCCGAGTATAAATAACCGATAGTTAATAACGTTATGTATTATGCGTTCAAATAAATTAATATGTTTTTATTTATTATTATTATTATTATTATTTGTGTTTTAAATAAACAAACAATATCCAAAAAAAATAAAAAAACGAAAAAAAAAATTAAGATTTCATTCCCGCCATTTGAAATGGCGGTACTGGAAAAAAAAATAAAAAAAAAAAGACAAAAACCTGCTGTAGCCTGTCATGAAGTGACTAGTGGCAGGAAGACGGCTCATTCCCGCCATTTGAAACGGCGGGACTGCACAAAACGACAAAAAAAAAACCCCCAAAAATTGAAAGTGGGTCATTTCTGTATTTTTTTTCAAAAGGGGGTCAACTTTGGAATTTTTTTGGCAAACAGGGTCGCAAAAAAAAAAATTTCACTCTTTCACCAATAATACAAGGAGGTGACGTTTAGCATGGGAACAAACTCTTTTTTCCCATGATGGGAAAGTGCCCTTTACAGCCATGGATTTAATAGTATTTTAATTGGATGGTTGAGATCTTTAACTTGGTAATTGTTGCAACTTTTTGGTGGTTATTGTGTAAAAAAAAAAACCAACCCCACCAAATGATTAAAAAACACTTTATTATTGTATCTCCACTGCCTTCTCTTTCCCTGCTTCTTCCACCTACCCAGAAACCCATTCACGCTTCTTCCTCTTTTCTCATCTACAACCTTCTTAATCATGGTTGCAAATACCCCATGCACCATCAAAGAAGATTGAATTGTTCTTTCAATTTCGAATTCTTTATTTTCCTAAATCCACTCAAATCCAAACCTTTATCACCATTCAATTTGATTCATACTCTCCAATTTTAAATTTTCGTATTATTATCAAGTTTTGGATTTTTTGATGTTGTGATTTGTTTTTTGTGTACCTGTGAAGCGTTGGAATCAATCGATATTGATCTGTTGTTCATTTTCCTTCTCTCTAAAAGGTACAAAAATGGTGGTTATGAAGGATGTGCTTAATCAACATTCTCATGAACAATAGTAGTATAGGTTAAGCTTTTTTCCCTTTACTGAGATTAACAACGATGAATTTCAGAAAACAATCACCTTAAACAACATACTTCAAATGGATTAGAAAGGGGAGGTACATTTGTAAAAGTGAGGTACGTTAAAGACATAAATAGTATTAAAAAATGAAAGCCAGATTGTTTTTTGTTTGGCCACAGCCAGTAGCAACCGCCACCTGTCCTGGAAAAAGGGAACTTTCCCATGGTGGGAAAAAACCTCCCTTTCCCAGGCTAAACGCCACCTACAAACTACAACTGCTTTACTTTGCTGTCGGAGATGTAGGAAAATTGATCAACAAACAAACATTGAACGTTTTTGTTTTTGCGTTTATCTCTCATCTAATCTTTTGTACTGGATTGTTGATCTAAAATATATTATGCTCATGGATAGATAATACAATGCATTTTCTATTTTCATAAAATCTTTTAGCTATAAATGATTGAGATTAAGTAAATTATTTTTACGAAATTATGAAAAAAATTAGGCTAAATGCCTCTTTTGACTCTTTAAGTTTGACAAAAATATCGGGTTAATAGTTTTAAATAGGTTCTTCAAGTTGTTAATTCAATGCACCTATTTTGATGTTTTTTTAAGTTCTAAGTTTCAAATAAGTCTTTAAAAGGGTAATAATGCATTAAATTAACAACTTAAATGACCTGTTTAAAACTTAAGAAATTTAAAAGATTAATTTGGTATTTTTGTCAAACTTAAAGGATTAAAAGAGTTATTTGAAAGAAAAAAACTATAAAAATGTTTCATGCATGTGATCATTGAATGCACAAATTGATTTTGAGATTTGTCAAATATTTGCAAACAAATTATAGATCGTATGCATATGGTTACTTATGCATAGAAAGCTTTGTTGAAGATATAATCTAGAGTAATACAGACAGACCCTAAAAAAAATTATATAATCTAGACCAATAGTACCTATAACCTATACCATGTCCTTTTCCTTGCTTATATAAAAAATATCCATGTTAACCGTGGCTAAATTATCAATACATGCATATATAACTAAGTTTTACCTAATAATCTGTCCTGGATCATTTTTGTTTGGTTTGATCTTAGTTCTAATATCGTTAACTAGTCGTTATTCAATATTCATGTCAACTCATAAAATGTTACACATCATTAAAATAAAGAAAATGTTGAGAATGATGATTAGGATGGACTAACCGATGGTATTTGTTCACAAAATGCCATTTGGGAGTGGGTAACATCTTCTTTGACTCTATTGTCTTTAGGCGGCAACTTATTGAGTAAGAAATTTCCTTGAACATTCAGACTAGACGTATTAAACTAGGATACATTTATTTATTTGTAATATTACAAAAATGTGACCTAGCTCATTTGGTTCGTGAAAATTAAAATACTCGTCATTTTGCCTATGTTGTGAGATATAGATCCATGTAAATTGACAATATTTAAAATAAACAAAGACGACCAGACAAATGCATGTGTTTCTAGTGGCAGCACCACGTGCCCATTCATTAATTTCAGTGTTGGTTTCACATTCTCACTATATGGCCATGCATGTTATTTTATTGAAAAAAATGCGAAAAATACAAGAAATACTCAACTCACAAAGTCGAGAATAAGTATATAGGGTATTCTCCTTCAAAAAAAGTATATAGGGTATTCAACCCACCTAAAAAAACCTAGCTCCATATCAAAACAAAGGGGAGGTTTAAATATCATTCATAACACAAGCATGACCCCTCTTTTTTCCTAGCAAGAAACCACCTCCATTAGGTTAGCTTAATATCATCTACTACTTGTTCTACGTACTTCCAGAGTTTTTGATGAAAAGATGATTCCATTTCTCGCTTCCCAAATCTCTCATATGTCGCATGTCAAATTAGAGTCAACCATTTCCGATACTTTATGTTAAGAGAAGAGGAGAAAAAATAAACAAAGAGGATGGCTACTTACCGGGTAGTAAAACTCCCGTTCCAACCCGCCTAAAAATATTATACCAACAAAGTTACATATACAAACAAATGGTCTTCAACTTCTCGGATATACTCAGACACCACACGCAACTCGTTGCTATCCCTTCCAACAACACTCCCCTTCTTAAAATTGTCATGGTCTTCAACTTCTCGGATATACTCAAACACCACACGCAACTCGTTGCTATCCCTTCCAACAACACTTCCCTTCTTAAAATTGTCATGAGTTGGTCCCCGTGAGCTTAGCTCAGTTGATAAAAATAAATGCATGATATATGCAAGGTCCGAGGTTCGAACCCCGGACACCACCAAAAAAAATTACCATCAGTTGAAAGTCTCCTAAGAATTAATTGCCATGAGAAAATTTGAATTTTTGCGTAACAAAACTTTCCCAAAATGTTGTAACTTTTAGACAAAGATATATCAGCAGCTTCTCGACCATTGTTGACAAATATATATATATATATATATATATATATATATATATATATATATATATATATATATATATATATATATATATATAGAGAGAGAGAGAGAGAGAGAGAGAGAGAGAGAGTATACGTTAATTATTTATAAAACTATCACCACATTTGTTTAACCCTGATTTTTTTACCTTGTTTCTTAGTTTTTTTTTTTTTTTTTTTTAATATCATTGTTTCTTAGTTATCCTATAGTATCGCTATGAGACCTTGATTACAATGAAAGAACTCACTATATTGGTATTCGAAGTTGTCCTTAATTTATCTCACAACGGTATGTGTGTGAGCGGTAGTCCTATGTTGATAAGTATTTTTGAATATATAAGAGGTGACTCGTATATTTGATGTCTTAAAGTTTTGAGTGAAGATCAGCGTTGTAGATTTGGCACTCCCTCAGACTCTCCCATAAGTGATAACAGAACATTGATTCAGTTGAATGGCGGAGTGGGAGTGAGATCCTAATATATTGGAATATTCTTGTATCAAAAGTCTTGGAGTATCTTCTATGTAATAAAAGGACGAAGAACCTCCTCACAAAGTTTCTATTCACCAGGCTTCCATTGGTCGTAATGGAGGTGTAGGTATATTATGTCACATTAACTATGAATGAACTAAATGTTTGATATTTAAAAGATGTGATACATATATCCGATGTCTTACAAGTTACAATATGTTTCCATAAGAAAGATTTTTTGAGGTTATGCAGTTTTAGAGGGTGATTTAAACTCTTTTATGTAAATTTAATTATTTAAATGATAGATTAAGAGAATTTATAAAATGAAGAGATTTATGAAGTATTTTGTCAAAACTAATCTAGGCAATTTCAAATGCCATTAAAAAATAAAGAATTTAAATTTTCTTCCGTACTCTTTAAAATGTAACTATCAAAAAATTTCCTTATGTTTCTTTCAAATAAAGCAAATTGGTTTCTTTATGTTTCAAATTTTACGCTGCAGTCTCTATTTATTTTTTGTATTTTTCAACTTAGTCTCTATATTATATAAATTTTGAAACTTAATCCCTATAAATTTACAAAAAATACGAATTGGAGCCTATCGATTTCTAAAAAAGTTGTAAATTTGTCCCTATAAATTTTCAGATTAGTGCTTAAATTTATAAAATTTTAAAAATGCCCATTTTCTCATATTTTGAAACTGTGCCTTCAATCTTTTAAAATTTCAAATTTGACCCAAATTTTAAACTCTCATTCTGGTAACTTTTCATTAGATATTTATACTGTTAATCCAATAGTTTTAAAATCTAAAAATATAGTACAAAAAAGTTTAAGAATGAATAATTCTATTGCTCTATTCAAACAAACAAAAAAAGCATAAATGAGGGAAATTTAACTAAAACATTTGATATGTATAGAATGCTAATTTTCAAATAATTTTCAAGGGTTAATTAATTTGAAGATCTCTAGCACAAGGTGTGCAAGGAAGAGCAGAACAAGTAACAACAAAGTATTCAAAATAATTACAAAAAAAAAAAAAAAATACAGTCAACCAATGCTCAAACATACAAGAGATCGTTGCCACCACAAATGGTAACCAAAAGGAAAACAAACATTTTTAACTTTCAGAGCCAATTTAAAGAAGTAATTTTGACTCTTTCCAAAAGTTGCATAATAGATTTAGCTTTATTAGAGGACAATCTGTGATTTCTTTCATTCCAAAGCACATAAACACTGCAAAGCCAAGTAAGTTGCAAAAACGACCGACGGGGTTTGAAGCTTCCCGAAGAGTAAGCAAGCTGAATAAAATGATCCAATATATGTTGGGGATCCACCGAATACAAACCAATCCAAGTTTTGACATGTTGTCATAGCATACCGAAAGTAGGACAATGAATTAAGAGGTGATCTATTGTTTCATTGTCCGAACACACACAATTGAGAATTAGACGGAATGATATCGTGACACACCAAATTATCCTTTGTAGACCACCTGTTGTGGAGAAGACGCCACACACAAATTGAAACCTTCAAAGGAACATTTTTATGCCAAACTGCGTCAACAACTTCATCGCAGCTATGCATCTCCTGCCTCATGAGTATTTGATACACACCACGAACCTTATAACTATCACCCACATTAGGGAGCCACTACCAAACATCTGTAGTAATATCCTACAAAGTAACATTGAAAAGCAAAGATGTACACTCCCCCACTAGATCCTCCTCCCAAGCCAACAATCGACGCCGCCACCCCCAAACTTCCCCTCCTTCCCCCAACTTAAGGAAAACATTTCTGCCACCATCTTATCCTTGTGAACTGATAAATCAAAAAGCCTCCTAAACCTCTCTCGAAGAGGGGCCTCCCCCACTCAACAGTCTGACCGAAAAAAGGTTTTAATACCATTACCTATTTTCATCTGAATGCTCTCCGCAAACCAACTGTCACCCTCAATCCCAAATCCCTCACAAATAGGTCTTTGAACTATTTAATATTTTTCAATTAGGTATTTATGTAAACTTTCTTTTGTCTATAGTTAATCAACATTGCATATTATATAAATAGGTTCCCGGACTAATTTACAATTTATAAATGTATAGGTCCCTGGACTAATTTAAACATATTAAAATGTTGATTTATTATAAAAAAGAATTTATTATCATATTTTTATACTAACAACGAAATATAAAAAGAAAAAATAAATTTTGACACGCACTAGTGGTAAGACATGCACATACATGTTCATTTGTCTGTTTTTCTTCCTAACCTATATATGAGTCAGGATCCGTTGACCATCTAACCTATATATGAGTCAGGATCCGTTGACCATCTAAAAGTCTTTTTACTTACAACAAATTAAATTTCAACTATTATAATTAATTGATCTTATGATTTTTTTTATCTATCGACTATGTTATGTCCAAAAATAAACTTGTAAAGAGAGCTTGTGCCACAAACTAGAGTAGCTTCTTTGTGCTTGTTTGTTTCAGCTTTTTCATAGTCCATAATCACTTCTACAACCCAAAATTGAAAGAAAAAAACAATTTGTCATATGTTTGGTTCCGCTTTACAAAAGCAATTCTCTTCTCCAAAAGCAATTCTGGTTGAAGCTACAATTCCTAGCTTTTGAGTTAATTAGAATCAATTCTCTATTAAATTTTATATTTTTATTATTACAATCCATTATTTTTCTTTATTGTCCTTTATCAATTATTCTTTTTGGTTTGTATTTAATTTGATGAACAAAATTTAATAATTTTTTTTTTGATAAGCAAGGAACGTAGACAGACATCAAGAGGCATCATCGACATCCCAACTAGGTTGGCACCTCGAGAGACCTCCATCCTATGCCGGCACGCTCTAAAAAATTTATTAAAAAAAGGGGGAAAAATAATTACAAAAGGAGGGGGGACTAGACCAAAACCCTCAAAAAACAAAAAAGAAATGAAACTGAAAATAAACAGAAGAAACAATAAAAAGCAACCAAAAAACAGATCAAGGTAATCTGTAATTTGGAAGTCCACATCTATCCCTATAGAAATCAAGCCTTAAATCAAAAGGAAGAGTGTCTAGCCAAACTACACCAACACTGGAGTGACCCATAGAAGCCAACCTTATTTAGTGTCACCCCGTGCACTAGATTTAGAAGTCTTCTTTGAAAGAACATGTTGGACCTTCAGTTTCTGCTTCTGATTTCAATAAATAAAAATTAGCCCCAGAAAATATTTATGGTCATGAGTTACCAAGTTTTGGATTTTCTTTACAATTTTCCGTTCAAATTTTTGGCAACCATCTCTATTATTATTTAACTTAAATATATTTTATCAAAAAATATAAAATACATAGAACAAATATTTTGTCAAAAACATTTGGTTTAATGTTCATATTTATTATTTTTAAATTATGATATAAAAATTTTAATTTATGTGATATTGCCATCATGCATTCAACTATGGCTTAAATATATTTTAAATTAATGTCCATATATTTAGTATTGATCTACATATACATTCAACTATGTCCATTTATTTGTATTTAACTATATCCATTTTAGTAATTATACATTCAAAAGCAATTTTTATCAGATATATCCAAATAACATCCATTCTATTTAATCAATTCTACATTATTGTATCCAAACATAAATCAATTCTATCAGAATCAATTCAATCAAAATCAATTCTGTCAGAATCAATTCTATCCAAAGCTGAACCAAACACACTCTTTGTCAAACATGTAAAAATATTTAGGTCAATCAATCTTGATCGAACAATAGATTTAATCAATCCAAATTTTTAGGTCAATTGATCCTGAACCAAACACACTCTTTGTCAAACATGTAAAAATATTTAGGTCAATCAATCTTGATCGAACAATAGATTTAATCAATCCAAATTTTTAGGTCAATTGATCCAAATTGTAGATTAATTTTTAAATGTAAAAACTAAAAACAATTGATTTAAAATATAGATCATTCAATCTTGATCAAACACACAAAATGCTACGCATCTCTCATCCAAATCCCAGCATTGTCACACCTCTTTTCTTTATTTTTTAACTAAGAATAAGGTATTTGTCTCTCCACTTTTCCGTTTCTTCACTGGAAAATGACGATTTTAGTGTTAAACATGATTTCTTTTTATTCCTATAAAATATTGTAAACATGGTTTGGTTTTGATTCCCGTAAATACTTTCTGCGGTTTTCATCTCTTTAAAAGTTTAAATATTATTTTTGATCTCTATCATTATGACGTTTTCATTAAGATCTCTTTCTTTTTATTCCTATAAAATATTGTAAACATGGTTTGGTTTTGATTCCCGTAAATACTTTCTGCGGTTTTCATCTCTTTAAAAGTTTAAATATTATTTTTGATCTCTATCATTATGACGTTTTCATTAAGATCTCATGTGTTTAACGAAAGGTCGTGTAATATCTTAAGGTCACATTATATTATATGACGGTAACATGCGACTATTAAAAAAAATATTTTTCTTGTCAACAAAATGTTTTTTATCCCCATTCTATAAAAAAAAATGTTTTTATCCCAAAAACAACTTTATTTTTTTGTCATCACAAAATGAAAGCTAGGCTAGGGAAGTTTCAGAACCGAATAATTTTTTTGACAAAAACAAAATTCTTTCATTTTACATGGATTAAAGCATTAGCTTTAAAATTTTTAGCGTTAAAAATTTAAGAAAATATTTCACAAATAATAAAACAAACATTTTTTTTTTTGAAAGAGAAGAATAAAACAAACATTTGTTGACTAAAAAATGGTTAATGAGTTTCATCCAAGCACGAATCGTTTGAGAAAAACCGAATTTGATTATGCTCTTTTTTCTAAAAATCACAGGGTTAAAAAAAAACAAATATTTGCTAATTTACAATTAAAAACCAAAAATATATTTTATTCTAAATAAATTATCTCTTTTACCAATGAGCGTTAACTCCAATCAAACTTTATGCTCACTTATTATAACTATTATCAGTAGATTTCTTTTGGAGTTGAGTAAAACAACAGTTTAAATCCTAGTGAAAAATAAATATATTAACATGTGTACCTATAGAATAAGTAAAAATAAAAGTACTTGTAGAAAAAAGCTAGTTTCAATTTAAACCATCGTTTGAAAGAATAAGAAAAATAAAAATACCACTATTTAATTATTTGGATATAGTTGACTTCCCCTTTCGTAATTCAACGATCACAAAACTCCACTAGAATGTGGAAACCACTTAAAAATAACAAAAGGCACCCACTACCAATTAATTCCAATCTAATGTTAGAGATTCCCATTTGAACTTAAAAAAGTCTTAAACCACTCTTTCATTGTACCAAAACCCTTTGAACATGTCTCACACAAATTTTAATCTACTACTTATATATACATCATAACATAAATACACACTCTCAATTTGCTAAATAACTAACCCCACCAAATAAACATGACAAAGCCTTCAAACTTTCTCCAAAAGCCATCTCCCATAATTGTACAAAGACAAGAGAACAAGAAGATGATGTGCTTAGATGAGCAACTACAAAGGCAATTATCCAATATCTCAAATGAAGATTACCATGGAAACAAATTTGCATCAATTCCCTTTGTATGGGAATCTCAACCAGGTACACCTAAACATAGATCAAACCAAAATTCACTCCCTCCTCTCACCCCACCACCATCTTATTTCCAAAATGCAAACAAAAAACCAATAACCAAAGCCAAAAGGAACTTTTTTTTGCAAACATTATTCCACAAACGTACTACAAAAAAGGATTGTGTTCTTGATCCATCCCCGGTGGCATCATCAACTTTTATCTCCTATTCTTCATCATCATCGTCGTCATCTTTGTCAATGTCCTCACCACGGCCAACATCATATTCAGTGCCATCTTCTCCGATGATACACTCGAGGAAAGGAGAAAATGAAGATCTTTACGATGTTACTAGCTCTAGTGTGTGTTTTGGAAATGTAAGATCAAGAGGGAGTTATTCATCCATGTTCAAGAAGGTATTGCTTGGAGATTTTATGTGATGTTTAGATCAAGCTACTTTTCTTTATGGTAATGGTTAACTAATAATAATAAGCGATGCTATAGCTAGAATTGGAAAGATTGTATATCCCAAACTTATTAGTAAGCATCATATACATTTTTCAAACTTGATTACAATAAGTTTAATTGGTTCCCTTCTTCCAATTTGTAGTAGTTTTAAATTCTTCTTGCACTCGTATGATGGTTTTTAATTTGCAGCAGTTTTGAATTTTTCTTGTACTTACATAATCCGTGAGCTGTTGGTGTTGAGCCTAATAGAATTCGTCAAAAAAAGGATACTAGGAACATTTTTATTTATTTTTTGACAAGATAATTTTGAGAAAAAAAATCTATGTTATATAGTTGTATCCAAACATTTATATGTAGTTGACTGAAATATTTATATTTTCTCTATATTTTAGATAGTCTATTTGCATTAATTTTGTGATAAAATAAATACATTAAGGGAAGATTCGTGTGTTTATAAAATTAGAGAGGGTGTTTGTGTTGTTTAAGAAAATTCTAAGGAAAGGGGTAATAGTCACTTTAGTCTCTGAATATGTAATGATTAGTCATTTTAGTCCTTCATTGTATCAAAATTTCAAAATAGTCCTTGATTGTGCATTATGTTAGTCAAAATAGTCCTTGACACTAAAATAACCTCTAAATGTTCACAATAACTCTTTTCATATAGGGACTAAAATGACAATAAACATGTACTTATAAGGACTAATATGACAATAAGTAAGTATATTGGAGGACTAATCTGACAATATTAATGAAATATTTTAACATTAAGGACTATTTTGACTAACAAAATGCACAATCAGGGACTACTTTGAAGTTTTGATACATTGAAGGACTATTTTGACTACTCATTACAATTTCAGGGACCAAAGTGACTATTAACCCTCTAAGGAAATGTATTTTGTCTTTTTATCATTAACATCAGATTTATGTTTAATTCTTTTCTTATTTTTTTCGGTGCATATAACATTTTTTTTTTCCTTCATAATCCGTGAGCAATTTTATTTATTTTGTCGGTAAGTATGGGATAAATCTTATATGAAACATTTATCCCAAATTTTGAGACAAAAGACCATTTTTTTCTTCATAATCCGTGATCCGTTGATGTTGAGCCTACTTGACCAAAATTCACATTTTTTTATACTTATTTTCTCTCCCTCTAAAAATTATATTTTTTAAAAAGTTACTCTAATCTCTTTTTATTTGAAGCTGTTTTTATATTTTTTGTTGATCCTGGTATTTTCAAAAACTATATCAAACAGATACAATGTTTTTTAAAATGATTTTTTTTAAGTTATAACAAATCTCGTACAAACCGTTTGTTACATATTAAAATAAAAATGATTTTGACATTCAATAATTTAGAGATTATATTTAGAGATTTTATAAAAATGAGGATTTAAAGAGGAGGATTTATTTTAAAAAGGATTTAAAAAGATTTATTTTATTTTATAATTATTCTCAATAAAAATAATGAACAAAATAATAATAAAACATAATATTATCATTGAAAGTTTTTTTTTTTTTTAAAAAAGGTTGAGGGACCAATATCAAAGTGCAAGAACCAATATCAAATATTTTTAAGTAAAAAAATAATGAATAAAATAATAATAAAAAAGTTGGAATAATTTTTCGTCTTTAGTGTGCCATGAGGCATGGAATGATTGGTCCATGTGGCACACTGGTAGTTTTTTTTTTTTTTTTTTTACTTGGACTTAATAGAAGGACCAATGACAAAAGTTTTACAAAGTGCAGAGATGAATGTCAAAGAAAAAGGATAGCCAATGCCAAAATATGACGTTTAAGCCTAAAATGAACAAGTTCTCTATAACTTGGAAACTAAATTGATAATAATGAGTTAATTATTAAAAATGACCATGTATTATGTGCGATGTCTAACAAAATGTCCATGTAAAATAAAAAACACATATTCTAACCTTGTAATTTGAGTTTCTTCTTATATTTGACCATATAATATATGCGTAGTCCAAAAAAATGACCTAAAGTTTGATTTTTTTCATGATTTTTTTCGGGCATGTTTAGGATGTAAAAATACGGCTTTACACAAAAACATAGATTTTTTCGACTACGGAAGGATTAATTATGAATTTTTATTCCCCATAATTATGAATTTCTTAAACAATTTATAATTAATTCGTCTCTCGTATAAAAACTCTAAAATTTCATGGTGAATGTTTTAACCATGCCTATAAAACTAGGAAATGGAATTTGACTCATGAGTATACGCTTACTCGGAACAAAATTGCAATATATTTTTGCAATTTTGCATGCTTTGGTTGATAAATAAAAATAAATCAAAACGGCTTCGAAATGCTATGAAACTTTGCAAATCATTTTCATGTATTTTTATAGATGTCTCTGCAAACAATAAGCTCAAAATTCATTTTTTAGGTCGAGATTTCCATTGCTTTTTGACAAAAAAAAACAACGGAAATCTCGACCTAAAAAATGAATTTTGAGCTTATTTGTTTCGTGAGTTTTTAGCGCTTTATAAAATTTATAACTAATTTGTCCCATAGTCGAAAAATTCTATATTTTTTTTGTAAAATCATATTTTAACATCCTAAACATGCATAAAAAAAAATCATGTAAAAATGCAAGGTCGCGTTTTGGACTTCGAGTATATTATAGGGTAATAAATAATAAGAATTTCAAGATCCATGGTTAGAATATGTGTTTTTTTTAATTTATTTCACAGGGTTATTTTTCAGACTCCAAATGTCAATTTCAACAATTAACCGGATAATAATTAATTAACTAAAGATTAAGTTGGAAACATAGGATCCGAAACTTCAACCGAATAAGAAGCTTTTCCAAGCAGCACCAGAATCCACTTGAAAGGTGAAAATTTTAACCCTACAACACGAATTACATTCACTGTTAATTCAATTCATGCCCTTTTTTCATCATCTAAACTCCTACTTTATTTGAATTGTTACTTTTGATTTTCCTTTTCGATTGCTAGTGATTCATCACTTAATTTTGTAAATTTTTGTTCGTTTCCAATTTTTGTAAAATGGGTTGTTTCTATTTTTCCTCATGGTTTATTTTGTATGCTACTTTATGCTGTATCTAAATGAATTGTAGTTGTTGCTTGATGGAAGAATGCCATGAGCCCATGACCTCTTTGGCTGAATCAGCAGGTTGGGATGTCAGGAATAAGTAAGTACATGGCCGTTCCTATGAATTCGGAGGCTTGTTTCTGTAAGTGAAAAGAGGTCCATAATAAAATAAAGATGTAAGAACAATGTTCTATTTAAATTTTTTAAAAGATAAATACAAGGTGCCGTATGTTTGGTGTACACCCAAAGATAAAAATCACTACCGTATACATGAGGAACCTCAAACCACCCTCCAAAAAACACTCACCTAACACTTGGTAGTACTATTGAGCTATAATTTTTTTTTTAATGCCCACATTTTGGGGAGGTCTAGCTTCATTGAGCTGTTTGCACACCCCAAAGGTCCGGCCTGAGTAAAGTATTAAGGTTATTATATTTAACTATTATATTTGCATAGGGAATCATGAAACCATAAAAACGAGTAAAACTATGGAGCTAAAAATAGTTCAATTGAAGTTAAGGAGTTAAAAATTTCATCGTTAAGAAATTAGGGTTAAAAAACAGAAGACTTACTTCTCAATTAAGTATTCTTTGTCAAATATTGCTCCCCTACAAGTAGTATTCCGTAAGTCATATCGAACCCCTACTCCCTTCTCCTTTTCGGTGCCTTCCATAATCTTTCCTCCCCCTTCGGAATTAACAATCCTCGTATTGAACCCATCATTCATCCATCCTCTTCATATCGACGACAACTTGGTGGTAAGTCAGCTCGATCTCTCTCTCTCTCTCTCTCTCTCTCTCTCTCTCTCTCTCTCTCTCATACTGCCTTCTCCTTTTTGCTTTGCTTTCTCGCCGCACGATGGCCAAGCCATTAGGTGAAAAAAAGGTTAGTAACCACATACCGGAAGATCTTGCATTATTCATTCTATCAAAACTTCCATGAAAATCTTTAAAGCGTTTTGGATGTGTAAAGAAAACATGGTCTCTCTTATTTGATAACTCTTATTTCATCACCATGTTCCGCACGAATTTCATATCTATTCCTCACTCTTACTATGATGATACAACACTCATCCTACAAGAGATTGTAGAGAGACCTCTTAAATGCTATATCCATTCACTTTCTGGTGAGAGGTTTGAGAATAGACTCAAATTCCATGTGCCAAATCCATTTCAAGTGGAGGACCCAGTCCTTTATATTTTAGAGTCTGGATCTGCTAACGGAACTCTTTGTCTCTACGGAGCACCCAATGAACTTGTATTGTGGAATCCAAGTACCAATGAATTGAATGTCGTTCCTTCCAGTTCTATGGTCTCTATGCCACCTTATCGGGATCCTTACATTACTCTTCATGGATTTGGTTATGACCATGTTAGAGATGACTATAAGATTATTAGGTGTATACATTTTTTTCCACTAGAAGACGAAGATCTTTTTCGTCTCAACCTGTCGAAGGAAGATGTGCAACAATATCTTATGCTCGTGTATGGGAGATTTATAGTCTAAGATGTAACACTTGGGAAGAACTTCATGTCGATATACCTCCATATTGTTTTCATGGTTTATTGTACACAGATGGAATATGTCATTGGTTGTCTAGAAATAATGCTCAACATTACATGGTGTCATTTGACTTGAGCAATCATGTGTTTTTTACAACATTCACGCCCTTAGAAATACCGACAGACATAGATCCCAATTTTGATTTTGAGGATGTGAGTAAACAATTGGTGATGTTAAATGGTTCCATTGCTTTGATCTCTTGGTATGAAGACACGACCACCTTTCACATATCAGTTTTAGGTGAACTTGGTGTGAGCGAATCATGGACTAAACTCTTTATTATTGGACCTTTGTCCGACCTTTTTACATATCCTATTGGAGCAGGGAGTAATGGTGATATATTCTTCAAAGCAGGAGATGGAAAACTAGTCTTTGATTTAAGAACACAGATGATTGAGGAACTTGACGGTGTGGAAAAAGCATATTCCGAGATAATAATCTATAAGAAAAGTGGAGGAATAAATCATTAGTTGTTTTTTGTTCTCAATTATTAGGATCATTTTATCTTGAATAATAAAAAGTGGTTTGTCAATCACCCATTATCATATTTATGATTACGAAGCATATGATAAATTAATAAACCATCTTGTAATTATGAATGTTGCAGCTTTGACAATTTTATATTGAAAGTATTTGTACTATCTTTCTATTTGAAAATTGATGTGGTTTTTATTTCAATTGTTTGTATTTCATTTTTTTCTACTTGAAATATATGTTCATGTTTAAGTTTGCGCTTAAACTTTTTGGTTTGTGTACTTAGGCTGAGGAATCAAGCGAATGAAATTTCATAGTAATTATATTATACAATCCTTTTGAAAGGAAAAAGCTCTTTAAACCAACAATGAGAAGGGAATGCTCTCCAGTTTTATGTAAAACTTGCATATATTTGGAAAACTTTACAATCCAATGACAAACATATCTCTGTTTCTATTTTATAATCAAAAGACAAGCAAGCATTTCTTGCTAATACATCTGTTGTGGAAACATAAAAGTCACAAACTCAAAATACCAAAATGAAATGAATAAAAACCAATTAATGAGAAAAGAGTAACAAAGAAAGATGCAGGTAGAGAAGAAGAACAAGAACGGAATAAAAGAGAGTAACCAAAATGTTGTATTCTAAATTTTTATTAGCAACCATTGAGTGAGAAAGCGTTAAATTACTGAATTGAAAGATCAAGAATATCACTGGAAAAAGAACAAGTGTTAATGGAAAAAATTGTAGAATTAATGAGTGTATGTAGAGGATGTGTGTGCTGAAGTCGGTTAGTGGGAAGGAAATAAAAACCGAAACGTTATGTTTGTCGTCAGCTTCTATTTGCCAAACTGTTATTGCACGGGATTATAGAGTGAGTTATGGCATGTGCATTCCTCAGTTTGGATGGACTAGTTTAGCTTCTTATTCTTCAAAAAAAAAAAAGGTGTTTAGAAAGACTAAATCTACAAGGAAATAACTTTATTACAATTCCCTATTCCATCAAGAGGCTTTACCATCAAGCATATTTAAACTTGTCTCACTGTCATAGTCTTGGACATTTGCCTGAGCTCCCAACGAGAAATGGTCCATCAGATTCGGTGGGAAGATATTTTAGAACAGCGTCCGTATCCCGTGATCATAGATCTGGAATATATATTTTTGATTGTCCTAAGTCGACGGTATTCACAGAGGTACCATTTGAATGGATAGAAAGACTAGTTGAGGTGCGTATTCTGCCTACCTTACCTTCCCCCTCTCTCCAGTTTCACAGTTAAGATACTTGTATGTGTTTCAGGAACCTCACCACTTCTGATGTGGATTTGACATTATTCTTGTTATCAGAGTTATTTTCTTCATGAGTTTGATTACAAATGTAATGGGGATTCAATAATAAGGATAAAGGAGTTTGATATGTATGTCGACTGGCTCAGCTTTGTTTTTTGGATAGTATTTGAGGTGAGTAATCATTCTGAAATGTCTGATTCTCCCCATCAACCACTTTCCTCACCAACGCCGCATCCTTTTTATCTTTCTTTTGAGAGTGAACACACGGAGGAACGCCTCAATATGCCACTTAATTTGGAACGGAATACCTTGATGGCAGTCATTATCTTTGGACAATCTTTATCTCTCGGGAACACTGCCATTTTTTGAATACAGGAGCACAAATCACATTTAAAGCCCGCCAAGGTTTGATTATGAAGGAATGAGGGTTGCATTGTGTAACCACTGAAAACAGAAAAAGCAAAGCAATGTTTGAGAGTAGCAGAATCCAACTTCCTTACAATTGGTTTGTTTCTGTTGAAGATAAATTCGAGAAGGACGGAGCCAAGGGGAAAGAAACCGATCTCTTTAATGTCGGCCTTTTTACTGGAAGTCCATCTAACAAAGAAAGTCGTAGAGGGATCCGAATGGACACCACTAGGAAATAAGGATCTAAGAAAAGATTGTCCTTAACTGGTTATTGATAATGTAGAAGAGAGCAACAAAAATTTTGAGCCTAAAATCCAGCTTCCTTACAACTGGTTATCATCTGAAGAAGATGAAGCCATGATTGATGAAGTTAAGAGGAAAGAAACTGGTCTCTCTAATCTAGGCCTTTTGACAGCTTAGGTAAACCATGTTTATCTAATAATTTATCTTCAATTAATATGTTTAGGACATGATTCCTAATTTAATCTAGTTCTACAACTCCCTGCGCATATAATAAATAAACACTTTTAAACTTGTAATAACATTTTTAATCACTAATTTATTTCTTGTGTCTATCTCATCAATAAACAATAAATGGAGGATAGTAAATGGAGCAAAACTAAACTTGACAAACACAAGATTGTCATTCCTCTAGTATATATGAAGACAATATAAGACCTCTAAAAACAAACATCAAGCGGCCCTGGCTACATTGACCCTTTTATTGTCTCTTTCACAAACTTTGCTCTACATAAGACACTCTAACATGGTGGTTGTCTTCTAGTGGAAAAAAAAATAGACTTTGCTCACTCTAGGCACTTTGCAATTACTACCATGCCTACAGTTGGAGCTCAATCTTGAGAACAAGTTTTTCTAAGAGTTTTGGCGAACAAGAGGTTAAGGATTGTAGTTCTGTTGATAGACTTATACATGAATTCACATGTTCATTGTGTTTAGTGTTTTGAGTTTTTGTTTATTGCTTAAGTTTTTGTATGTTGTGTTGTATTCAACATCTTTGACATGTTTTTATCTTCAAAATTATCATAATTGAGGTAGTTTTTTGAATTGTAGTTATTTATTTTATCATAACATATAAGTTTATTGTTCATCTATCTCAAAAATCTTAACTAGACTACTACCTTCTATTGTGAATTCGTTGAAAAATCACACCAATAAAATACTTGATGTGTGGAGCAAATTAATCAAGCAACCAATATCAATGTGGGAACAATTATAAACACAAGCAAAAGTAGAAAAACAGCGAGAGAAAGAAAGAGAGAACACACGAAATTTGTTTACTCAGTTCGGTCCAATAATGACCTAGTCTGGGGGAGAGAGCAGCTCTCCGTTTCACTATAATGATGAGTAACTTTACAAAAGAGATATCAGAGGGTTACAAGAATAAGTCTTCAAACCTAATTCTACCCAAAGTCCCAATCTCTTCCCGTGACCAAGAGACTCAATCCTAACAGTGTTTCCCAAGGTGAATCACTCACAACCCTAGTGTCTTCCGCTTAGAGAAATCTCTCTAAAACCCTAGTTTGTTGTTTGTTTCTAAACCCTTGTTTTCAACCCCCACTCTCTGAAGAATTCATCTGATACAAGGTCTATATTTATAGTAAAAGAATCGCTCAAAAATTGGAACAAATCTCACGCATAAAAATACATTTTATTTTTATGCATCAGCACGAAATCGAGGTTCGATTTCTGCAAATCGTGGCTTGATTTTTCCAGAAGCAAAACTCCCAAAACTGCACCCAAATTCGTGGCTTGATTTCTCCAAATCGAGTCTCGATTTTTCCAGATTTCTGATCCTCAAATTTTGAGTCAATTCTCAACAATCTCCACCCCTACTCTAAGTAAGTGATGATGCCAATTTAACCATCAACCACCTTGTTGCACTTTCCCTTGTTTCCCACTACACCATGTGGCTCCACAAGTTTCCACCCAACCTCGTCAACCATCGGAATGCCTTCCGCCTTCTTGAAGATTCTTGCATCCAACTACGCTGGGAATTTTAGGTAGTTCCACAAGTCTACACCTTAAGCTCTTCATTTATCAGAATGCCATCCGCCTTCTCGAAGATCCTTGCATCCAACTACACTAGGAATTTTAGGTAGTTCCACAATTCTACACCATACCTCTTCAGCCCCCCAGAGTGATGAAATCTGTCCTACTGAAGATTCACTTGCTTCCAATTACCCTTGGTCTTTTAGGGTAATCCCACAAGCCATGATATACATTCAACCTCCGGAATGTCTTCTGTCTTCATGAAGAATTCCCTTGCTCACAACTAGAAAATATCAACCAAGGTCCTCCATAGTCGTACCATTTTCGGTGTGTTCAACTCCACCTCAAGCTGAGTTTTCTACCTCAACTTCCAAATGCGTACATCCCACTATGTCTTCCACCTTGAAACTCCACCTCAAAGGTAGCTCACATGTATTCTTACCTCCGCATCTTCAGACTGACCATGAGTATTCTTACCACCACCTCTCCAGGTTGATGTTGAGTGTTTAACGTCTCTCCAGACGACCACCGCTCTACAAGACATCATTCCTAAGGTGAGAAACATCAACTTCTTCATCCTCCCAACAACACACCACCAAAACACCTACATCCTCATAACCCTCAGAGAAAATTTGTGCAGAGGTACCATTGATATCCGAACAATCCTTCTTGAAGTGACCCATCTTGTTACAGTTAAAGCACTTAAACTTTGACTTGTTACCACTCTTTCCCCGGTTACCCCTACCTCCACCATTCCCTCTTGAAACACTTAGGCCTTCACCGTTTTCATCAGCTCTCTAGTCCTTGGACTTGATCAACTCCTTGGTTCTCAAAGCCGCTTGAACTTCTTCCAAGGTAATAGTGCCTTCTTTGCCATAGAGCATGGTATCTTTGAAAGATTCAAAAGATCACGGTAGAGCACACAACAAGAGTATAACTTTATCTTCATACTCAAGATGCACCTCAATATTCTCCAAGTCATCAAGGATTTTGTTGAACTCCGTAAGTTTCTCCATGATGGCCTTTGACTCCACCATCTTGGATGAGTAGAGTTGTTGCTTTAGGAATTGCCGATGAGCCAAATACTTTGACATATATAAAGACTCCATATTTGACCACATGGATGCCGCGGTTGGTTCCTTCGCTACATCTCTCAAAACTTTATCCTCAAGGCACAAGACAATGGCACTCCTGGCCTTGTCCACCATCTCGATCTTCTCCGTTCGTGACATGGTGACCGGTAACGCACATTCACCCTTCAAAGCTTTCTCACACATTTGTTGTATTGAAACCACTTCCATCTTTACCTTCCATAACCTAAAATCATTATCTCTGGTAAATTTCTCAATATCCTACTTCGAACCCATGGTACACGATTATCGTTTGATCCTTGCCCCACAGTGGGCTCCAATTGTTGTGAATTTCTTGAAAAATCACACCAATAAAAGACATAATGTGTGGAGCAAATTAATCAAGCAACAAATATCAACGTGGGAACAATTATAAACACAAGCAAAAGTAGAAAAACAGCGAGAGAAAGAAAGAGAGAACACATGAAATTTGTTTACCCAGTTCGATCCAATACAAACCTAGTCTGGGGAAAAAGCAGCTCTCCGTTCCACTATAATGATGAGTAACTTTACAAAAGAGATATAAAAGGGTTACAAGAATAAGTCTTCAAACCTAATTCTACCCAAAGTCTCAATCTCTTCCCATGACCAAGAGATTCAATCCTAATAGTGTTTTCCAAGGTGAATTACTCACAACCCTAGTGTCTCCAGCTTAGAGAAATCTCTCTAAAACCCTAGTTTGTTGTTTGTTTCTAAACCCTTGTTTTCAGCTCCCTCTCTCTCAAGGTTTCATATGATACAAAGTCTATATTTATAGTAAAAGCATCCCTCAAAAATTGGAACAAATCTCACGCATAAAAATACGTTTTATTTTTATGCATTAGCGCAAAATTGAGGCTCGATTTCTGCAAATTGTGGCTCGATTTTTCCAGAAGGAAAACTCCCAAAATCGTGGCTCGATTTCTCTTAATCGAGGCTCAATTTTTCCAGATTTCTGATCCTCAAATTTTGATTCATTTCTCAACAATCTCCACCTTGACTCTAAATAAGTGATGATGCCAATTTAACCATCAACCACCTTGATGCTCTTTCTCTTGCTTCCTACTACACCATGTGGCTCCACAGTTTCTACCCAACCTCGTCAACCATCGGAATGCCTTCCGCCTTCTTGAAGATTTTTGCATCCAAATACGCTAGGAATTTTAGGTAGTTCCACAAGCCTACACCTTAACCTCTTCGACCATCGAAATGCCATCCGCCTTCTTGAAGTTCCTTGCATCCAACTACACTAGGAATTTTAGGTAGTTCCACAAGTCTACACCATACCTCTTCAGCCCCCGGAGTGATCAAATTTGTCCTCCTGAAGATTCGCTTGCTTCCAATTACCCTTAGTCTTTTTGGGTAATCCCACATGCCATGCTATACATTCTTCAACCTCATGAATGCCTTCCGTCTTCATGAAGAATTCCCTTGCTCACAACTAGAGCATAGCACCCAAGGTCCTCCATAGTCGTACCATTTTCGGTGTGTTCAACTCCACCTCAAGCTGAGCTTTCTACCTCAACTTCTAAATGCATACATCCCACTATGTCTTCCACCTTAAAACTCCACCTCAAAGGTAGATCACATGTATTCTTACCTCCGCCTCTTCAGACTGACCATGAGTATTCTTACCACCGCCTCTCCAGGTTGATGTTGAGTGTTTAACGTCTCTCACGACGACCACTGCTCTACAAGGCATCATTCCCAAGGTGAGAAACATCACCTTCTTCATCCTCCCAACAACAGACCCCCAAAGCACATGCATCCTCATAACCCTCATAGACAATATGTGCGGAGTTAACATTGATCTCCGGACAAATCTTCTTGAAGTGACCCATCATGTTACAGTTAAAGCACTTAAACTTTGACTTGTTACCACTCTCTTTGCGCAACCACCTTTCCTCTTATGTTTCACCACCGGTGGTTCGACGAAAAAGAATGAAAAAGCTACGCGCATCGCAGCGCCTAGGCACGACAATGGGGCGGGGTGGGAACGGGTTTTACAATCCTCGTCCCCATACCCAATTGTCATATTCTTACCCGTTACCCTATTCATACCCAACATGGATGAGAAATTGAACCTCATTCCCATCTCCGACGGGTTCGGGTATCTCCGCCTCATCCCCGTCCCTGCATTGAATAATTTTTATTAATAAAAAATAGAAGTTTTTTTGCAAACCCTAAAAAAATGTTGTAATGCATTATCCAGCAATATGCTCACTTTAGCATTTGTTAGACTGGTTGATTTAGTTGGTCCTTTAAATATCAGTTATAATTTTTATAACACAGCAATTATCAAACAAAATAACATGGCCTATCAACATAAAGTATTTTTCTGCATTCGGGACAGGTTTGGGTATGGGTTCGGGGTGGGTGCATATATACTCGTTACCCGTCCCATACCCATATTTTGAAATCGGGGAACACTCAAACTCATACCCAAACCCTGTGAAAATGGGGAAAACTCGTCAAATTGGGTTTGATTCGGGCGGGTAATTACAGGTATGAGTTTTGTTGCCATCCATAGGAACGCTAGAGGTAAGAACTCTAGATCAATTTTCGTTTTGGGATTCCATATCCATGTTCATTTTCAGATTCTATAACCACTATATTATGTTCCTTTAATCTTAAATGATATTGCTTCCTCCTATACTAAAATCTTTTTGTTTTGCATGTTCAATCAATGATTGATGCTCATGAATTTTAGGATGAAATTGTGGAAATAGGTACGTCAATTAATTGTATTGATTGGAAAATATAAGCAACATGATTGCTGCTCACGAATTTCATGAGTTTTGATTTCTTCAATGTTTATACCAACATAACTTTTGGTATGTTTTAATGTAACATGTTTAAGGTATTTTAATATATAATCTGTTACAATCTAATAATTGAATTATGCTGACATGTTGACATATTTTAATGTAACATATATAATGTATTTCATTATATCATTTATTTTAATCTAATAATTGAATTATATTCTTATATTCGTATATTTTGACGTAACATGTTTAAAATATTTTATTTTATGATTTATTATAATCTAATATTAAAATTTCATTTGTAGTATGGAATAAAATTTTGCTGAACAATTGTTTGAGTTATAATTTAGTTTGATTATTATGAATAAGTGTAATGTTTTGGATCAAATGTAATACTATTACGAAGTTAATGTAGTTGTTGTTGTTGTTTGATTTCATGTATCGATTAAGTTAGTATTTTTGTTTAATATCATTATAAAGTTGCTGAAGCTAGTTTAAATAAGTTCTTCTTAAGACACTTAATTGAACTCAAAATTTTGGTTAATTTTGGTATTTATAAAATTTTAAGGCTTAATACATACGCAGGTCCCTTAACTTATTTTTTCTTCTCACTTCAGTCCCTTAACTTTTAAATGTGTCAATTTGGTCCTGTAAGTCCTCTTCCGTTTACCCATTTGATCCTTTCTGTTAACTTTTAAAAAAAAACGTTAAGTCTGCACAGTAATGTATTAAAAAATTAAAAAAAATTAAAAAAATCAGAAAAAAAATAAAAATTAAAAGAAAAAGAAAATGGAAGAGGTGTGACATTTTCTGGGTTTGTTTAACAATAGCAACATAAACCACATACATCAAACAAAAACCAACTGCCACAACAACATTGATTTCACCATTGATGAAGACACTGAACAAACAAACAAGAACAAACAGAAGAAAACAAACATCTCTTATCAAAGCAGATTTTTGAACACGAATCTCTCTATGTCTAACTGAAATACTTATAATTCCCACAACAACACATGAAATAAAGGAAGCACCACCAAGAACAGTGTTGAATCCAATGCCTTGTGTCCCATTACCTTTGAAAGAAACAAGTGTGGCAAAAACATCATTAGCGCCATTACCCAGAGAGAGAAGAGTGACACCAGCAATAGTTGGTGAAAGCCTCAAAACTTTGGAGAGATTATCAAGAGAAGGACAAAAATACTCAGAAGCTGTATTAGCCAAAAGATAGAACAGAACCAAAAGCCATAGAAACAAAAGGGTATGACCCAATAAAGGGAAATTCCCAATTTTGCACATCATCAAATTTCATCTTCTCAAATCCAATCAATCTTAGTTGTTTCTCAAACTTTAACCTCCTCTCTGTTTTTTTTCACCTCATTCTCAAATCCACTCATTTTCACACTTTCACCCTCAAGTTTGCAGCAACCCAATCATATGGCAGCCACACCCTTTCCATTTCCAGTACTACAACAACAACAAGCTTTATGAAAAAATCCCAAAAAATCATCTTCAACCACAACCCAAACAAAATTCATACCAATAGATCTTAAAATCCAACCCAACCCCAAAAGAATCCCCAAATTCGAAACAGATTGCACGGTCTCCGTCGACATCGTCGGTGGGTCCAAAGGTGGAAAAGCTGTCGCGTGAAATTCAGGAGAAACGAAAGAGATGGAGTCGGTCTGTAACAGTCGTCGGTGGTGGCGTTGGGTTGGAACGGCGGTGATGGGATCAGTGAGTTTGATTGGGTTGGATGAGTTATGGATTTCGGGGTTTTGAAGGAATGATGAAGGTTTGAAGGAATGATATGGGTTTGATGAATGTCACGCCTCTTCCATTTTCCTTTTCTTTTAATTTTTATTTTTTTCTGATTTTTTTAATTTTTTTAATTTTTTAATACATTACTGTGCAGACTTAACGTTTTTTTTTAAAAAGTTAACAGAAAGGATCAAATGGGTAAACGGAAAAGGACTTACAGGACCAAATTGACACATTTAAAAGTTAAGGGACTGAAGTGAGAAGAAAAAATAAGTTAAGGGACCTGCGTATGTATTAAGCCAAATTTTAATGTTAAAACTCAAAATTGGTAACAAAAGAAGACAAACAATATATATTATTTAAATTGACTAAAACTTGATAAAAAAGTGTAATAGTGATTTTAGAACTTGACAAAATATAATATGTAAAATGTCTAAAACTTGATTAACATATTATGTGTGAATTAATGAAACTCAAAATTGTTTTTGTTTGACATCATGAATCAAAGTTATGAAGACCTTGTAAAGTTATTAGAAGTTAGTGTTTTGTAACTTAATAAAACTTAAACTTTGTGACGTAATAAGTTATAATCATAGTTTGTGTCATTGTGCCATTGTTCAACCAAGAACAAATACTCTTAAATTCAATCATAATCGTCATTCTCTACATTGAAAATGGGAGGTGTTTGAACAAAATGAAGAAGAATTTCAATTATGCCATTGTTAATTGCCGGAGAGTTAAGAAAATGGTTGTTTATAAAGAGATTGCTTGAGTGAGTGAAATGAACAACTTTGTAGCTACTTTATATATGTTACAACTTTGATATGTTTTAAAGTAACATGTTTAAGGTAGTTTATTATATAATATGTTGATATATTGACATATTTTAATGTAACATATATTACGTATTTCATTATATTATTTATTTTAATCTAATAATTGAATTATATTTTTATATTGGTATGGTTTAACGTAACATGTTTAAGATATTTTATTTTATGATTTATTATCATCTAATATTAAAATTCATTTGTAGTATAAAATAAAATTTTGTTGAATAATTGTTTGAGTTGTAATTTTGTTTGATTATGATGAATAAGTGTAATGTTTTGGATCAAATGTAATATTATTATGAAGTTAATGTAGTTGTTGTTTGATTTCATTTATCAATTAAGTTGGTATTGTTGTTTAATATAATTTTTTTAAACTCAAGTTAAAAATTTATCTCACTTTCCCGTATTCGATTTCAAACATAAATCATTTTATCTTAAACTCATTTTTAATTAAAATCAATTCAATCAAAAACAAATTAAACACAACAATGAGCGGCTAAGAGAAAATATTTAGACCACGCATTTCTCTTCATCATGAGCATTTCATCATGAGCATATAAATAAACATGTAGAACAAAAACATCACATTTACGATAAATAAATGAAATTAGTGAAGGAAATTACCCAATATGCTTCTTTGCAACATATGTCATCGTTCCATGTTATTAGACAAATTAACACTCAATACTAATACAAATTAATTTAGTTATATAAAAAAAACTATTGGTAAAAAAAAATATCTATGAGATTTTGACGATGTGATTTTTGTGGGAAGTGCAGTGGCATGGGGTAAAATCAGTTGATACGGCGTGTTTGAAACCCTTTTTTCTTATTACCTGTGTGAAATAGTGACAGTAGAGGGGAAGTGTATTTGAAGCAAAAAGAGAGAGAAGAGGTTTGAAATGGAACGAGCATGGAAAATGCAGCGGATTTTCTCAATTTGAATACTTTGAAACTGCTTTGAAATTATATGATAAAGTTAACTTATTGGAACGGCTAGAGAAAAAATAATAATTCCAAGTCTTCCAAGTGAAAAGATTATGATTAAATTTCAATCTTTTAAAAGCGCAAGTGAGTCAGCTCTTAACCTTCCTCAGATATGATGTAATGATAGGAAGCAAAGACACTTGCTAGAAGTAGTGTTCTGTGTGGAACTTCAAAAATTAACATTGATTGACTGTACACAGAGGCACCGTATTGACACATTTTGTGTTAATAACAATGGTGTATATGAATTTGGATGGTGCTTATGGGAACCACCCAAACCAAAATCCATACCACACACTGCTTTAACACATTGCATAAAACCGTGCATATAACACCTTTTTTAATATAAAATCAGGTGTGAAATGTTGTACCGGTAGATTGCAAGTACATTAAAGCTAACATTTAACACCTTATTTTCACCAAAAACCGGTTCTAAAATTATATACGGCACCTGCTTTTACCCAAAACAGGTGTTAGAAACTCACATACAACTCTAATTTTATGTATAAACGGGTGTTGCAAATTATGTACAAATACCAATTCCATGTTAAAATTTGTTGGTGTTTACTTTTTAAATGTTGCTTGCATTGAAAAAACTAGATCAAAGAACAAAATTCTCAATCATATATAACAAATTATACTATATATATTGTATAAACAATGTAAATACCATATAAAATTCTTATTCAAAAACCAATGTAAATACAAAATTCTATTCGAAAAAAAATAAAATAAAACGCCAACATTTCATATAAAATTTCTTGCTTTGATCTCTAACATTTATCTTCATTTTGTTGTTGTTGCTCTTTAACTATTTGCAAAAAGAATTGAGCTCAATGTTGTCTCATATCATCAACGACATCTTTCTCATATGGTGATGGATCATCATATATCTACAAGTTCAAACAAAAACATTAAACATGTGACATGATTTTCATTAATCATACGTATATAGTAAAATGTTTAAAATGTAATTATCTCATTTAGTCTTTGAAAAATACGTATTTTAACAATGTCAAACATATTTTTCATAACATAATAACCACAAGCCCAATCATTGTCTTGTTGATGTGTCTACAAATAAATACAAAAAATCATATAATAATTGATCAATATGCATGTTAACTACTACTATAAAATGTCAATCAATTTAAGACAATGCACTTACAATGATAGGTATCAATCTAGGCTTTTTTTACGACCTTTCAAGGTATTATATCCTCTTGTAGCCCTAATAGAATAATATTCATGAAAAAAACAGGTTAAAATATATATAAGAAAAAAAACACCTAATGTTGAGTAAACACCTAAATTATAATATGTCCAGTAAACACCTAATTCTAATAAACAATCAATTCCAATCTCAACAAAATAGTAAAAATAAATTTTACCTTTCAAGCACGCTCTTAGAAGTCTCGTTTGACAAACTCCCCAACGAACAAAACCAATAAATTATGTTATCATATGGACAAATTACAAACAATTGCCAATGTTTGCTGTAATTTCACAAACAATAATCAGAATCGCAAACGAACAAAAGAAGAATAAACCGGCAATTTGACAATGAAATTAGTAATATAAACTACAAACAAATATTAAAGTAACCCATAAAAGTATAATAATGTAATGATAAAATTCAAGTGCTGAAAAAGATATTTATAACTTGTTTATAGTTCTTGATGTCCATCTACCAACTATCTTTGTTGAATTGCATAAATCATATAGTGAAGCTAGTCATTCATACATTGGATATATAATGAAGAAACTTAGTGTCATTATATAGATAGAGTAACAATACTATTGGTTCAAACATTTTAGATTAATTTCCGTGTGCAAATTTTATTGCTAAACATCTTTCATTCCTTTTATTATTTATGAGATTGATGTTAGTTAGAAACAATTAGAAGCCGATTACTTGCGTAGCAAGTAATCTACGAAGGTAGTTAGAGTTAGTTATCTAATACATGTCTCACATATAAGCTAGTATAGAGAATAATTTGTGTGTGTATACATCTTGTAATAGCTTTACTAATCAATGAAATCGTTACTTTTCTTTAATTCTTCACCACTCATAATATTGTATCGGTATCCTTCTCTAAAAGAGAGAAAGGTTTTTACAATTCATTTATTGTCATAACTAACTATTGTATTGACTTCAAATTGTGGAGTGTTTTGCAAGTTAACAATTGCGACATGATTTCTAAATCTTGACACGATTTGAGGCAGAATCAGGATGAAGCTACTGGCAGTAAATCGGAGCGCGATGTGTAAAATCGAGGTAAAAAGATGAAGATTGTGAGGAACAATTTTAGAAAGTAGCTGGGTTTGGTTTGTTTGGGAAAAATTGTTGTTGTTGTTGTTGTTGATAAGTGGAAAGAGTAATTTGGTTTAGGGTTTAGTTGGATTGGGCTTGAGAATATAAGGTTTCTATGAAATCCCCAAATATGTGAATACATTTTTAAACGCTAATAATGCATCAAAAAGACCTTCTTTAACAAAATATATTGTTTACCTGGACATGCGTTCAATAAATTTAGGCTCGCACAACCTACAAAAAAATGAACTTCAGCCAGAATGTGAAATTGTTAATATCAAGTAAAAACCTTTAAATTGTGGTTTGTGTATTTGCCCATGCTTACAGGATTGGTGGCGCAAGATGTCCATCATATACCAGTCAGGTGTGTGTATGAATCTAAATCATAAAAATTGCTTTGTTGTATCTTAAGATTTACTAATATAACATTCTTACAGAACGATCAACGTTGGGTTGCTAGTCCTTTATACCTTGGGAACTCCAAGTAAGTATTTTAACTTCTCTTCTTCTTATGGTTATTTTGGTTTTTTTTTTCTTCTTCTTCTTCTTCTATATTTGTTTTGTTTTTAAAGTTTATTCAAACCGATCTTGCTAACAAGTGCTTCAGACACTTTTTAATTTTAAGTATTCCAAATTAAGATTTTCTTTAGAATTAAATACAATTTGAAGGTCTTTTATGAAATTAAAAGAATTTAATACTTGTTTTTTTGCCACCATCATAACATACACATTCAGTTAATTGATCATAGACACCCCAAGTACCCAACATACTATATGCATAGGCCATGCAAACCTAGGTTTGAAACTCAGGTCAGAGGACGCAACATTTCACAAAATATACTATTTATTTAAGGTTAAGTATATGATAAATTTAAGGCTCAAATGCAATTTTGATCCCCCTATTTTTCGAAATTGTTAACTTTTGATACCCCTTTCTCTAAAACATGTTTTTTGATCCCCCTATTTAAAAAGTCAACAAATTTTTTGGTCCCAATCCCCCTCAGGATGATATGGCATGCTCATTAATGACATAGAACTTATGTGGCATTGCTTACATGGTTTATCATTTAACACCTCATTTCCATGTCATTTTAATTATAAGTTACATTATAATTATCAAAAAACTAAATAACAAATTATTATTGAAATTAAAAGAGAATTGGGGAAAAAAATCTAAATCCCAAATTGATTTTATTTTCCTTCTTCTTTCAACATCGTTTTTCTTCAAATCTTGTCTTCTTCATTTATACAGAATATATATACATAATATATGCAGCATATGCCAAAATTCCTTTATACTATATGCAGAAATTCAAACAGAATACACAAAAGTACAATAACTAAGCTTTTTTACTATGAATTTTCAAACAAAATATACAACATAGGAATAGACTATAATCAGTGGCGGAGCCAGGATTTTTATAAAGCCCGGGCGAAAAAAAATTTGCAATACATTTATAGGGGTTTACATAAGAAATTGCAAGCAAATAATAAAAAATTTAAAGAAATTGCCCAATTTATAGGGGTTTATATAAGAAATTCAAGGGGATTTACATAAGAAATTGCAAAAAATTTGGGCCGGAGCCCGGGCGAGTGCGCGGGCTCGCCGGGCCTTAGAACCGCCCCTGACTATAATGAAGCATTATCGATAAAATAAGAATTAAGCTTTTTTACTAACTAAGCTTTTTTTCGAACGTTACACACATGGGGATAGAATATACATATTATAGGATAAATAAAGAAGGAAAAACGAAGAAGGCAAGAAATGAAGAAAAACAATGTCGAAGGAAGAATGAAGCAGGAAAATATAATCAATTTGAGGATTTTTGGTGTTAGGATTCTTCAATAAGTGGAAATCAATTTGGGGATTTCAGAGTTTTTTTGCTCCCCCAATTCTCTTTTAATTTCAATAATAATTTGTTATTTGGTTTTTTGAAAATTGTATTTTAATTTATAATTAAAATGATATGGAAACGAGGTGTTAAATGATAAATCATGTAAGCAATGTCACTTAAGTTCCATGTCATTAATGAGCATGCCACATCATCCTGAGGGGGAGGGGGACCAAAAAATTTGTTGACTTTTTAAATAGAGGGATCAAACATGTTTTAGAAAAAAGAGGTATCAGAAGTTAACAATATCGTAAAGACTAAAATATGGTTTTAGTCCCTGCAAATATGCTTCGTTTTGGTTTTAGTTTCTGAAACAAAAAAATTTGTTTTTGGTCCTTGCAAATATTTTGTTGTAATAAATACATTTAAATTAAAAAAATTTCACTTTTGATTAATTAAATGCACAAAATTTAAGATAATATTTCAACTTTTTGGTTGCTTAACACGTGCCTTAAGGGCACAAGTTAGCATGACCCCTAGCGAAAAGACAAACTTTTTTTTACGTTAACATTTGTAAATTATGAACGGTGTTTTTTATGATATTTTGATTTTGATTAAAAATATAGATATAGATATTTGTGACATTCAAATTATAAGAAATTCAAAAAATCATGTTTATCTTTTCCTATGACACTGACAATATAGAAAATATAATATAAATTTTTATATTTTTTAGTCACATAAGTAATATAATATTAATATATTAAATTTTGTTTGAAGTGCATAATTAGAATAATGAAAAAGGTTGTCCATAATCCTGTATTCCATGTGAAGTGGTAGTGTAACTTTATATACAAGTAATAATATCCACTGGTAAGTAGTGACATTATCAACGTTTCTTCTTGGCCTCTCTAGATATGGAGGCCCTAGAGAAGAACACCATATACCATGGACAAATTTAGGATTAATATACCATGGACAGATTTAGGATTAAGTTTTTGATGTGGCTAAACTAATAGTGTCGAAAAAATTTGTCCTATAAAATTAAAAACTGTACTATTTCATTTGAAATAATAATTTTTTGTAGTTTTATTTGGGCTAATTTTATTAGTCAAGTCCTTTCATAACCCTAACAATTATTAATTTGAACAAAATGAGTCACAAACTTCCTTTAACAAAAAATAATTTTTTTTGGCTATACAAGGCGTTTTTTCTTTACACCACTCTGCTGTATTTTTATCCTTTTTAAAGCACATTCCTTTGTCTTTGATGCATAGTTTTAAAAACCGGACCGGTCATCGACTCGGCAAGGTCATTGGGTCATTGAGTTATCGGTTGAACCACTGGGTCACTAATTGAACTGTATGATTGAACCTAATTAAATCAGATAACTCAGTTGTATAACTCGAACTCTATAAAAAACGCGTATCGGTATTAAATTGATTGAATCGGATGACTCCATCTCTATTTTGTTTTATAAAAAAACACTTATGTCACCTATGAAAGATCAAAACTCATTGAACAAATATATGTAAATATATGTGTAGCTTTTATTAGAAAAATTAGCGTTAATATGCATAAATTTTCAATGAAAATCCATTGTTTAATTAAACAAAGAATAAAAAACCATACAAATTACTGTAAAAAAAAACATACAAATTGCTGTAGATAAAAAAACATAAACAAAGAGCAACTATTACATCACAATTCACAGCTCAACTATTAATGTAAATGAGTCAAAAACAAAGGGCAATAATGTTATTTTGTCCTTAGGGTTTTTTAAAGATAAGATGTTAAAACAAGAATATACTCAACCGTCGTTCAAAGTCTTTCTCCTTTCTCCTATGCTAAAATTAGATCTCATGTGTTACAGTTTTAAATCCTTGTTCATTACGTTTGCATCTCTCTCTCTCTCTCCCCCTCCCTCTCCCTCTCTCTCTCTCTCTCTCTCTCTCTCTCCCCATTTTACAAGGATGAACATGGGCAGCAGAGAAGGAAAGAAAGACGAGAGCATTGACCCGATCAATTTTAGAAAACGCCGCGTCACCTATTCTTTCTAGTTTTGGTCGAGTCATACCGGTTCTCACCGATTTGATTGCAGGACCGATCTAATAGCCAAACCGGACCGGTTACCTTTCCGGTTCCTGGTCTAACCGGTCCGACCAACCGGTTCGATTTTTAAAACTATGCTTTGAGGTATTCTTATACTTTTTTGTAACCCCTATACATATTATCAACCCTTGTTTTATTTGTTTCTTGGTTTTCTTGCACGTGCTTCTCTTTCATCACAACTTGTTGTTAACATTTTCTTATATGTGCTTCTATTTACACTTTCTTGTTCTGGGAGGAAAATTGATGAGGGTTTTCATATTTTAGATTTTTTTTTTTCAAATTTGTTAACTTAATTTTAAAGCTTTTACAACTTCTTATTCATGTAGATTTCATTGCACACTACAAGTGGTGGTTGGGAGTATGAAATAAGGGAGATGCAATCTAAAAAATAAAACTTTAAAAAAGTGGCGTTGGGAGTATGAAATAAGGGAGATGCAATCTAAAAAATTTGGTGAATTCTGCTCTTTACCCAAACGGTTTTGCTCATTCCCAAAGTAAATGTCCAAAATACCCCTACGCATGTTAACTCATGCTAGTGTTAAATTTTCGTGAGTTAACTCACGCTGCGTGACTTAAGTCACGCAAAAAAAAAAAAACACTAAAACCCAGCGTGAGTTAACTCACGCTGGTTTTGTTAAGATTGTCTGTGTTATTTGCACCTTATAAGCTACTGTAGCGTTTTTGCTGTGTGGGTAGGTACTGGGAGCCAATTTATGAGGATAGCTTGAATTTAATTGCTCGTTTGTCTGGAATTGCTGCTTACATTTATCGACACAAATAAGAGAAGATTGGAATATCTCCAAATTGAATTGATAAAGAAACATACAGGAAAAAAAAACAGAAAATCAGTGTGATTGAGTATTTAATTCCATCACAAAACATTATATTTCACACAAAAAAAGGTTAAAAATCCTGATCCGACAAATTCGAGAAGATTCGAATCAAATAGAAATAACAGATTCAATTATAAACTAGAATTGAAAAGGAATGAAAATACCTCAAATTAATATGACGAGGACGATGAAGAAAGAGGGAGGGATAAAAAAAAACCAGTGAAGAAGGAAGAAAACGAACAATTTTTTATACCAGCGTGAGTTAACTCACGCTGGGTTTTAGTGTGTTTTTTTTTTTGCGTGACTTAAGTCACGCAGCGTGAGTTAACTCACGCAAATTTAACACTAGCGTGAGTTAACTCACGTTGCGTGAGTTAACATGCGTAGGGGTATTTTAGACATTTACTTTGGGAATGAGCAAAATAATTTGGGTAAAGAGCAGAATTCAAATTTGGTAACTTGAGTTGATTTCACTAGACCCAGTCACTCATTAACCAATCCAAACCGATTTATTATTTGCACCACTTTTCACAAAATTGACAAACTAGTTTCATCATTTAAAATTTCATTAAAAATTTGAAATGATTATTTATCACTTAAAAATTACTCCTACAAATAAGCACATCAGATGTAATTCATAAAATAAATAGCACATAGATTTTAATTCATATAAAATAGAGGGTGTCATAGTTTCAACATGTAGAGAGAAGACTTAAGTATTTCATAGTAAGAAGTATAGTTCAGGTGGACAATTGTCAAACCACTAAAGACAGAGATAAAAACAAAAACAAAATAAGAATCTAATAAAAAATATCTAGAGATTAATGAGTTAGATAAAATATAAATTATGATAGAATACTATAGATTTATCTGGTCGATGTAACCGACCTTACATAGTGAGATAAAACTTGATTACTACTGTCGTATAGTAAAAAAAATAACATCGTAAACATCAACAGTTTAAATGAAGGAAAAAGAATTGCACCAATCTAACTATGAATACCCTTTATTTATATTATAGGTATAAATAATAAATTTCCTAGTAAAAAATAAATTAGCCGTAATAGATGTTAAAAAAAACATATAATATTTTGTTACACATGCAAAGACACGTGTTTACTAGAAAAGTTTTCTAAATTTTGGAAATAAAATTGAGATTAAAGACATTTGTATCAATGTTCCGACAAATTTAATCTACTTTTTAAGTAAATGGTGCTGGAGGATGAGGAACGACTGCGAGGGTGATGGTTTATTGTACATGTTAGAGTTCCGTACATGTGTGTGTGATGGCAATTGGACCCAGGCCCGATGGGAACCCGCAAGAAATACCCGCAATGGGTAGGGTAAAACCCCGCTTTTATGGGTATGGGCTTGGGTACGGGTAATTACCCGCAAATTTAGATGGGTATGGGTGCGGGTAAGGGCACTATACTACCCAGCCTCGCAACCCGCATATACATATTTATATAATATAATAAATATTTTATTTATTTTTGGTGTACAATTATTTAATTTATTTAGCTATTTAAGGATATACCTAAACCTAAAAATCAATACGGTAATCGTTTCATCCTTACCTTCATAAGCTCACTAGCTAAAAAAATTATGATTTAAATCAAATTGATGTTTATTTTAGCATGCACTTTTTCATATGTATTTTGAATGTTTTTATTTTAATTTTCGAGGAATATTTTGGATGTTTTTTTATTTGGTTAAATTCTATGATTTCTACTATTTTATGAGTTTCTTTAAAAAAAAATGGATCATAGTTTTATTTCAATTGTGATGTTTTTTATTGTCTTTTTATAATTAAAGTGCGGGTAATGTGTACGGGTATGGGCACTTAGGTGCCCACAGGGTATGGGGAAGGGCACTAAAGTTGCTACCCACGAGGGTATGGGCTCGGGTACGGGCATTTTTTACAAACGCGGGTATGGATATGGGTACTGTAGTACCCTATCCATTGGGTACCCATTGCCATCCCGTGAGATGTTTGGGATTGAGTAGAGGGAGGTAGTTTGATATGTATATGTTACGTGTAGTGAGGAATGGAGAACATACTTCTTTTTGGCGGCATCGTTGGTTATTAGAGAGTGGATCACTTTGTAACCTAGTAGAATTTTTGGTTTAGTTGAAGACAAAGATATTTCAGTGGTTGAGATTTGTATGTTGGGATGGGGGTCAAAAGGGAGGGGGTGGAATTGGAGGCATATATTGTTTGTGTAGAAGGAAGGGTTTGGTTATCAAGTGTAGTTTTCTTTTTGCTAACGTTGTTTGCCGGAACGCAATTGGAAAATAATAGTGAAGAGTCAATCAAAGATGTCAATCATCGAATATGTCTCCCATTGTTTGGAATTTCTTGAATGGTGTGGCTAATAAGGATAATTAAGTTAGGCATGGATTACTATCTTGGCCATTATCATGTTCTTATGAGTGTCACAAAGTTTTAAGTTCTCTAATGGCATGTGTAGTGGTACACTCAATAGCTAGTCGTTTCTTGTGTTCTTCCTAATAATGATATGTCGCATGCTCAACAATTTGATTCTCTTATCCGCAAACTCATTTTTGAGATTTTGATGACCTAGGATGAATCAATAATTAGGATCCTAACTAATACGTATGTAAAAAAAAAAAAAATCAAAGTGTGAAAATAATCGGTTTGAAGAAGGTAGTTTTTATTTTATAAAAAAATCTAATAAAACATGAGACTTAATAGAAAAAAACATTGAATTTTTTTATTTAATATCCTAATGCTCATATAAAACATTTCCTACCAATATTTTTAGATGTAAAGTCACTAATAATTGTGTCTACATCAATATGTTCTATCATATCTCTTAATCTTTCTTGTGACATTATCAATATGAAGTAGTTTTTTTAATAAGATTAACTTCTGTCTACAGATGCAATTGTCACCGGCATAATTAAAAGAATGCGATAAGTATTTGAAACATTTGGATAACTATGCAACAATGACAAACTCAAGAATTTCAAATGCTGACTTTAACTAATTTGACAAAGACATTTGAAACACTTTCAATTCAAAAAAAAAAAATCATTTGCATCAACATACAAGAAATCCTTATATAAAAGCACAACCCTAAAATTTATGCAAAGTTTTTTTAATTCATAATTACCCATTGATTTCAACATTTTTAATGAACCCCTACTTCTTTTTTTGGCCCTCCAATTTAGACGTAAAGAATATAAAGGTATTTTTTACGCGATTTGGTTAATTTCCTCTTGGAATATTTGAAAAGAAATAAATAATAGGATTTTTAATGAAAAGACATTGTCATTGTCTCACGTTATTGATTCCAAAAAGATTCAAATTTGGTTGTGGCTTAATCGTTTGCAATATTTTGGTGATTCAATTTTTGTTTAGATGAGAATCTTGTATCGTTTGGGTGTTTTATTTTTTATTTTATTTTTTTGCAATGTGTAATTGTTTTCATTTCTGTTTTTGGCATATTTTGTGCTAGAGTAGTCTCCATTTTAATATATTTGACTCTTCTAAAAATATATTATCCATAGATATCTATAAGGGGAGTACAAATATCATATTTATTCATCAACTCAAGGAGGTGTTTCATACTATTTACTCCCTCCGTTTCACAATAATTGTCTCTTTACCCATTTTTCTTTTTCTCAAAATAATTGTCACTTTAGAATACCAATGCAACATTTATTTTTTTTTCCATTATAATACCCTTATTTATTGAACTTCATCCAACTTAATTACTCCACTAACTACAATTAATAAGGGTGTTTTAGTAAATGATACTAATTTTACCATCAAAATCAACACAATTAATCATTTCCTTAATAATCGTGCATCAACCTTAAACGACTATTATTTAGAGACGGAGGGAGTATATGGATAGCCATTTACATCTCTTGGGATACCTTGTGGTGGATACAGAGTTCATAGGTTCTTTTTTTCTTTTTTTTGAGCTATACGAAATGACTATGTCATCGAAAATTCACACACAAGTGGAAGAATCTGGGTTCGGATCCCGATTTCATCGTCCAACAAAACAATTTTACTCCCTCCGTTTCAAAATGAGTGTCGTTTTAGGTGTTTACACACATATTAAGAAATGCAATGATTAAGAGAAAGAGAATAGTTATTTTACCAAATTATCCTTATTAACTATTGGTTAGTTTTAAAAGTAATACTTTGGAAGTAGTGTACAGAGTATTAATTGGAGGATACAATTGAAAAGAAAAAGTTATTATTGCATTGGAAACTGAAAGCGACACTGATTTTGAAATAATTTTTTTTGGCTAAAGCGACACTCATTTTGAAACGGAGGGAGTAGTATTTTAGCTATTTCAGCAGGGACTTGTGGCTATTTCATAGGCTACTTTAATTTAAATTATTTTATTTCATTTTCATATGCTGCATTTGTATACTTGTACAAACACACTAAGAAAGATCAATTATTTATGTGTTATCAAGCACAACATAGACATTGACCATCTTCGCACAGACTATTGGAGCGTCCATATGATGCACAATTCCAAGAACACCAACGTATATTACAACATCGACCAAGGACGATGCAATCGTCCTTTACAATATTATTAGCCAAACCATTACCTCCTGATATAACAAAAATAAATCATTAGAAATTGTTTGGATCATAATATTTACTAGGATTACTTCAAAAAAAAAAAATTTACTAGGATAAACTCACATTTTTTCTACAAGGTAAAAGTATATTAAAATAAATAAAATTAAATATTTTTTAAAAATGATGGAAAATCTTAAAAAATAAAACACTTGGAACTATACAAACTATAAGCATAAATTTGAAACAAAACCAACATAGGGAGTGCAATTATTTTTAAGAAAAAGTTGTATAGACAATTTAATATTATTACTTTTTTGATATATTGTTGACAATTTTATCGATATTTTCCTAAAAAGAAGTTTTTTTTTTTTAAGGATATAAAGAAGCTTTTTATATTTCAGAGATGTTGCATACATATCAGGAAAAAATGGTTTTGAAAGGGAAAAAATATTTTTATTTCAAATGTCCTTTCGCATAATGAAACTAATTTGATACCTGAAGCCAAGACCAGAGTAGTGAAGAGAATTGCAAAGGCTATATGGAGATTATTGATATTTGAGGCCATTCTACTTTGAAAGGTTAACAAACATCTGCTTACAACAGACTATTTAAGATGATTGTAATAGAAGATAATAAAATGACTTAAAAATTAGAAAATTGTATGTGAGGTCAGTGGTAAGAATTTGTTTTATTTGCAAGGGACAAAACAATTGTAAAATAGATATCAGTGACATCTTTATTAGTGATAAAAAAAAAAAATAAACTCCCAATTTTTTTAAAGGAAATGTTAACATGTGCTCTTAAAGCACACATTAAGGGGGGTGTATTGGATTAGGATTTTAAAAGACTATTTTAATAAAAAAAAGTCTTTACGATTTTAAAAGACTGTGTGAGATTGTATTGATTCTGTGAGATTTTAAAAGACTTTTTATGTAAAAGACTTTATACACTCAAGATTTTAATGGATTTATCACACTGACTTTTAAGGATTTCAAAGGATTTTATGGGATTTTAAAATTTTAAAGGATTCAATGAATTTTAGGGGAAAAAAGAACAAACTTACAAGCGTGAATGATAAAAATAATGAACAAATAAATTCTAGTGTTTGAATAAAGAAAAATAAAACCAATAAAAAATTCTTTTACTATTGATTTTAAAATTTTAAGGATTTTATGGATTTTATAAGATTTTAAGGGACTAAAAAACACTCTTAACACATTATTCTCCATACACATTTTTTATTTGTTAAAAATGTTATTCCCACAAAATTCAATTGTACATATTTAAAATTATGACAGCCCTTACAAATCTTTCAAAAAAAAAAAATTGTGTCAGCCCTCATTTTGTGTTTGAAATTAGAGAAGTCGTTTGAGTTTTTCTAAGAGAGGTGAGAGAGAGAGAGAGAGAAGAGAGGAGGGAGAGGGAGAGGGAGAGGGAGGGAGGGAGGGAGAGAGAGAGAGAGAGAGAGAGAGAGAGAGAGAGAGAGAGAGAGAATGGAGAGATAGAGAGACGAAGAGAGAAGAAAGAGATAGTAACTTTTAAATGAAAACAATCCCAAGAAATCTCATCTTTTCATGAAAGACTTTTTCGTGTTAAAATTACACTACAAAATCCCACAAAATCCATCAAAATCCAATTTATTAAACAATCCTTCGAAATTTGAATGATTTTGAATACCATGAGACTTTTTTTAAGTGATGAAAAGTATTGATTGAATACCTCAAGACTTTTTTAAAATGACAAAGAGTCTTGATTGAATACCACAAGACTTTTTTTAAGTTGCAAAAAGTCTTGATTAAATACCACAGGACTATTTCATAATTAAAAAGTCTTTTAAAATCCCATAGAATCCTAATCCAATACATCCCCCTAAAGTACAAAAAGTAGTAATTATGTATTGAAAATTGTATAATTTATTTCTTAAATAGTTGAAAATTAACCTTTCTCAGTAAATATTTGTTAGTATGACCCTTTTTTAAGATAAGATTGAGAAACCGAAAAATACTTTTACGAAACTTAAATGCTAAGGGTTGAGTGTTGTTTGGTGAAATTTTTGGGTTGGAGAATATATTCTAAACACGTTTGGTAGTGAGATCTCATTGAAGTAAGGCTTTAATTTCTATTAGGATCTTTTTGTGGGTTGTGAAAGACTTGCAAAAAGGTAGAAATTAGGGTTCTCTTTGAGAGCACTTGAAGCTAATTTTTTGTAACTTATTTATATCTCATGTAAAGACTCGTTCATGATGGATTATATAGCTGCTCTCTTCCCCGTACATAAACCAACTTATGCCGAACTGAGTAACAATCTTGATGTGTTTACTCTTTTTCTCTCTTATCATTGTTCTTTTGTTTGATTGTAGATTTGATAAACACATAAGTTGCTAGATTTGTTCTTAGTTAAATATTTTTGTTTTAACTGTTTAGTTGCCGGTTGCTATATATTGATATTTGCTCTACTTCTTTGATCTTGTTTGTTCTAACAAAAGGTTGAAATTCACAACATTCCCTACCATATGAATTCGTCTAAGGATTGAAACGCTCACCTTGTCCCGCCTATTGATGGATTGGCAAATTGAGCAGTCAATAACAGGAATGAAACATAACGATATTTAGTTGAGTTTGTCCATAAAAAATAGGAAAAAAAATCAAAATTAGTTCATTAAAATTTAACGTAGATCAACTTTTATTTAGATTCCTTAATAAAAACAATATATCATTTAGCTATATTGTAAAAAATTTAGCTAAAAAAAAATTGCTAATAGAGTAATAGATTGTCGAAAAAATAAGTGAGTGATACGATAATACTCCCTCCGGTCACATTTATAAGCAAAAAATAATTTTTTAGGTTCATTCAATAAATAATGTATATGGTCTATATATAGGTTAGATATATTAATTATTAAATGAACCTAAAAAGTTACTTTTTGCTTATAAATGTGACCAGATGGAGTAATTAATTAGGAAAGAAGATATTTTATAAGCTCATATCATTGACCAACCCACCTCACTTTACAAAATTTAGATAGTCCAAAATCTGAACTTGTCTTGTCTAAGATAATGGATTAAATACCAACCAATACTATGATACCTTTCGATTCATATAATCGTTCGTAGCTAATAAGATAAGGACCATATTAACTTATGCCCTAAGGGCATATGTTAAGGTTTCTATAAAGAGTAAATATTTATTGAAAAACATTAAATTTCAATCTTATAAGAAATAAATTGGCACAACTTACGATGCATAATTTTCACCTTTGAAACCTTAATTTATGCCCTTAGGACAGAAGTTAGCATTTTCTGTAAAGTAATTAGCACTTGATTGTTAGTTAGTTTTGTTGCTGTTTTAGAGAAGTAGCTAAGTGAACTTACCTTGGATTCAAGCTCAAAAAGCAACTCATAAGGGTAAACCTCAAAAATGTTGCATACATATACATGGTAAACCTCAAAAACTACTCATAAGATGAGGTTTACCAATATATGCATGCAACATTTCAGAAATCTTGTCGATATATGAGACTTTTGTAGTACTTTAATATTTACACTTAGGGTGGATCATAAGTCTAAAATTTTCACATTGTCATATTTAATCTAACACTGATATCATGTTAACTGAATTAGAATGTCATTATCCAAAATCAACTTATAAAACGAGGTTGTCCAACCACGTGTGTGTCTATGTCTGTAGGACTTTAATACTTCAACAAATTTAAATCAATACACTATACAAAGATGTCAATTGAAGTTCACTATGCTACATTAGGGTGAAATTACCTTGCTATTTTTAATCTACCCTTCATTATAAACTGTTTCCATTAAGGGATAAGAAATTAGTCAATGATCATTAACAATTGCAAAATCTAAGTGGTCCCTCATATATAGCCTATATTTGAAAACATGAGAGACAAATACAGGGCATCCAATAAAAGGAAGCATATACCACTTTGTAGCCCATAGCATTTTCTGAAATAATACACAAAGAAAGCTAATCTGGTGAATATATAATTTGACATTGATGTTTCTTGTTTGTTTTCTAAAGTCAATTGTCTTTTTTCCATAAAGATTAACACGTGTGCAAGTCATTGACAAAGAGAACTTTCTCTCTCTCTAAAATGGCTATAATACAACCTAATCTTTTGTTTTAATATTCTCTTAAAATATATATAATATCTATAGTTTTTTTTTTTAAAAAAAACTCGGTATCCGATCCAAGGACCGACTAATCTAAGGGTACCAATCCCACCGCCCACTTGCGGGGTCCACATTCTAAGCTAGAGTAATTAAACTCTATACGAACTTATCCATCAAAATTGACACCAGAGGAAATCGAACTTGTATGTATAGTTAATGAGCTTCCAACTTATGGTTGGAGAAAACTTGAATTTAAATTTTAGTTGAAACAATATGTATAGACATTATATATATCTTCTGGCTAAATTCTAGATTATTGAACCTCTTTTTTTAGAATCGAAAGGTTAAAGACAAAAACAATAAATAATCTTGCAAGCTTTTATTTTCTAATAGTTCTAATTGTCTTCTTTTCCTTTCTTATAAAGATCATTGACCTACTTTTCCTTTATAAGCACTTCTTCCACAGCTTTTATGTTTTCAGACCTTCTTTTGTGTCTGCATCTATTTCTGAATCAAAGTTTTCTCTCTTCTCAATCATCACTTAGATCAAGAAACAATCAACAAGCATGTTTGGATGTCCAGAGACAGTGACAGGTAAATATTAGCAAATACACATAATTTCCTAGCTCCCTTTTCATTTCTTACATAAAAAAAACAAAAAAAAATTATTCATGAGATTTTTACTATGTTCTTGGTCTCTACCTCTTCTAATCATGCACTAAGCAATATATATATTTCTCAACAAGGTTAAGGATACTATTTAACATGCTATTTTTGTGTTTACTTTTTGCCAAAGAAAGATTAGATGAAATAGCAAAAATCAACTCAGAGGGAGAAACTTCTTCTCAAATGGGAAGGAAGCATCTTTATGGTCCAACTTCTGGGACAACCTTAAACACAGTAACCCCTTGTGCTGCATGTAAGCTATTGAGAAGAAGATGTGCTGAGGAATGCCCTTTCTCTCCTTATTTTTCACCACATGAGCCTCAAAAATTTGCAGCTGTTCATAAAGTTTTTGGTGCTAGCAATGTCTCTAAATTGCTATTGGTTTGTGCCTAACTCATAACTCAAAATTAGTTACTTTTATTATCTTCAATAACTTATAAGTAATAAATCTAACATCGATACACGGTCGGTTAGGTAAAAACTTTTACACTACGAACAAATCACAATCAGTCATATGTCCGACTTTCAGAAATAGTTATGACCAAGTCAATAGTATTTACTGATCTAACGATTATAATTGGTTCGCAGGGTAAAAAAGATAAGTAATAACTAATGATTTGCTGTCAACTTTGAAATATATTTTTTTAGGAGGTACCTGAAGGACAAAGAGCAGATGCAGCAAATAGTATGGTTTATGAAGCTAATTTGAGGTTAAGAGATCCTGTTTATGGATGCATGGGTGCAATATCATCATTACAACAACAAATCCAATCTTTACAAGCAGAACTACATGCAGTAAGAACTGAGCTACTAAAATACAAATATAGAGAAGCAGCTAGTTTCATTTCTTCTCAAGTATCAATGCCTACAAGTGCAAACTCACAAGGTCTTTCTCAACCTCTTCCTCTTCCTACGACTTTAGCTCCTCCGTCTCCAGCTCCTCCTCCGCCACAAAAAGTATTGGCTTCTCAATCTATTATCCTTTCGTCGTTGTCTTCGTCTTCAACTTCATCTGTTTACACTCCACCTAAAACAACAATGAGTCATGGATCTATTTCTAGTGAAAATATTCCATATTTTGTTTAGGTCTATTTGATTACTATTTATTTTCGAGGAATAATCATGCTTGATTTATTATCTGAGTAGATGTATAACTTGATCCTTTTTTGTCATCTTTTTCTTTCCTCTTTTATTTTGTTAAGAGGTTATGGGGAAGGGGAAGAAATTAGTACCACTACATTCATATTTGCTTTTAGTTGTATATTTTCTACTACATCTATACCATTTCTATTTTACATAATTTGTCTTCATTTGTAAGAATAATAATGCATTATGAGTAGCATATACAACTTCCTTTTTTCTTTTTTCAATTATTAAATATTTAAATCGTGGTTTTGGTCATGACCATTTATATTGCTAACAATTGTAGTCAAACACGACCATTTATATTGCGAAGATTTGTAGTCAAATGTTACCAATATAATGAGAAACGTACACAAACAAAATGGCTTGAGTAATTAGTCTCCACAATTTCGGTTTCAGATCGAGAAAATACACAAACAAAATCGAGGGAAAGAAAGTCAACTAGAAATCTAGAAATTAGTAAAAGAAGAAAAGATAATAATAGAGAAACGTATACACTGAGGAAGTATGATTTAATTATAGAAATTGGCACAGAAGATCACATGAATAGATGAACAATTAACCATTGCACGTGGGGGAATATTAATCTCTATTTTGACTAAACATTATATATGAGTTACACATGAAGTCTGTGCGCCAATTGAAGAATTGAAGGATGTGAAACATTTAAGTAAGAGGACTATGTAGACAAGGTACGGTTGCCTTGACGTGTAGATGTAGTTCCTGTTCCCTTGTGATTAATTATAAGTCCATACTTTAGATCTAACTCATATTTATGATACCCTAAAATCGTTAAAAAAATATATTATGATACCCTAAAAAAACTCATATTCATGATTTCATTTACAAAGTTTTGATCGTGACTGTGTTAATTTGGTTCGTGTTGCTATCCTATTGCAGATAATTATGATCAAATGTTGACTAATGTAGTTTTTTTTAAGGAGACTAATGTAGTTTTAAATTGCGGTTGAAAAAAAATTCATGCCCTAATATTTTTTTTTGTTAATATCATATCCTATTTTGTATCCAAAATTAGATTTTCAAATCAAATTTACATACATAGTTCTCTTTATTTATTTATTTATTTTTGACAAGATATAGTTCTTTTGAGGAGAAAACAAAATGAAACTCTACCTTGTTTGTGCAAGTGGTTAGTGGTTGTTGGATTGCAATGTGAACACTTGAGAATATGCATATGATGTCAGATAAGTAAAATTATACCATGCATATAAACTTACCTTTCCAACCAAAAGGTGTGAATTTTAGGTATAGCAGAATAGCAGTGCTCAAAAAATCTTATATTATATGACCAAATAAGGTAAGTACAATAAACACTAACTACAAATAATATCTAGAACCTCTAAAAAAAATCTAGAAAACTAAATATGATTATTTGTTGGTGGTTGTTCTTGTCGTAGCTTGTATGTAAACCTAGAATAAAATAGTTTTTCAATTACCAGCTTCATCATTTAGTGACAAATCAAGCAGCTCCCAAATCAAGCCAAAAACACGTACTGTACCATGCCGGGCTTAGTAACACAAGTCTATAACCCTAGTGAAGTGAAGTGAGGGCATTAAAATGGAACTATAAATATTATGTGGTGTGTGGAATCTAATTAAATAATAATATTCACAGTTAAAAATAAAAAGATAAAGCCTCTTTTTTCTTTTCTTGCTTTGACAAGCATACGCAGTTTTCATTGTATTTTCTAATGCCAATAGCATTGTATGAAAACATGTGGTCTTAGGCACCAGCTACCAGGTATTCAAGGCTATAAAACGAGAGAAAATCTTGTGTGGACCAAGACCAAGAATTTTGGTTTGGTCACACACAAGAGAGAAGAGAGAAGAGAGAGAAGAGAGAATAGAGAGAAAATGTAGAAGAGAGAAGAGAAGAGAGAGAATGAGAAAATCTTGTGTGTGTGACCAAATCAAAATTCTTGGTCCTGGTCCACACAAGTGTTTCTCATAAAACGAAGGATTCAATTGCTTTGGTCTAACCAAGCTTTTAAATTAGAACCCTATTGTTCTTGCCTTTTTCTTGGGTACGAATAAAAAATTCAAAACCATTGTTGTACGGTTTTAATTCTTTCAAAATTACTCTATATATGTAAGTAAAGGTGCACAATCTAAGTCAATCTTTTTACCAACAAAATCTCTTTAAGATTCATTGACGTGTGAAATTCAATCTGTCAATTATGAAAGAATATATGTGTATTATATATAGTAGATATATTAAATGCTAGTGTCAAACAAAGTATATTGAATGCTCCATTTGATTTTTTTTTTTTTTTTTTAGGAAAATGCTCCATTTGTATTGGTTAATCCTTCCATTTCTTTTCACTCCTTGTGGAGATGATGATGTATACTTTCTTTTCACTCCTTGTGGCGATGATGATGTATACTGATTATGACATATATAATTGAATTTTTTTTTGGACATGACATATACACTTGAACTTGGTTTTGTCACCGTTGTTAGAAATATATTCGTATATATTTGTCTTAACTCTCAACAAGTTGGGTAGCAAGTGTAAGTTATAAGTCGCACGTTATATTGAAGTTGAACATTTTATAAGTGAAATGATTCATAAACTCAATGTCTTAAGGTTTTCGATAAAGATATAGTGTCCAACTCATTTGCATGTGTTGTTACTCTTTCCCAAAATTTATGATCTCTCATGGCTGCAGTCATGACAGAGTTCGATTGGCTTCTTGTGTCGAAAATATTCTTGACCAAGTGTGTTTCGTTGGCGTAGCAGCAATGGCGGCTCCTTGTGTCAAAATCTTCATGATCAAGGGTCTTTATATGACATGTTTCGTTGGTGCAACAACATACAAGTGCAAGTAAGTGTATGTGGATGAAAAATGTTCCACTTTAGGGCGGGGCATGATGAATTGATGTAAGCACACTTGAGAGATTGTTGTGTAGCAAGTGTGAGTTAAAAGTCTCACATTACTTGTGAAAGTGGAAGTTGAAGATTTTATAAGTGAGAAGACTCAAACTCAATTCCTTAAGGTTGTGGATAAAGATGCGGTGTTCAGACGGCGTGCTCCGTTGATGCAAGAACAACGACGGTACAAGTGAAAGTAAGTGTATGTGGATGAAATAGCTCCCGCTTGAGGAGAAGTATGGTGAATTGATGGACTCACATTTGAGAAAGAGATTGTTGTTTAGAAAGTGTAAGTTAGAAGTCTCACGTTACTAAAGTGAAAGTTGAACGTTTTATGAATAAGATTATCTATTAAATCAATTTCTTAAGATTTGGATTAATACGTGATGTCAATCTCATTAATATGATTGTTTTTTTGTCCAATATAGATGATTTCTTAGGGCTTCCTCATCACCCAACATACTATTACCAATTACCATCACCCAACATACTATTACCAATTACCATTAGTGATTAACTTAATTTACTTTTCCTTCGTTTATGTCAATTTAGATTTTTTTCCCGCACAAACCTAGAGTTATAGAAAAAAAATAAGAGAGCTTAAAATTTTATGAGATTATTTTTATTATTTATTAAATTTATTTATTTTCATAATTAATGCAAATAATATAGTATTGTACCAAAAAAAATCACATTAAATAGTACATTACTTTGAATGTAGAATAAAAATAAAATAATTAATGCTATACGTTAAAAAATATAAAGAAAAACTTATTTTAGAACATTTTTCTCTTATCAGTGTGACACATAAGAGAAACTTCATCTTCCAACAAAACGTTGTCTTTAATGTCAAACATGCATCCATCAAGAAGACATGGAGTTTAAATTTTCTATATTTTATATGTGTTTGAGAAGAGAAACCAAAAAATAATTTTACAACACGCAATTGAAGCTAGTTGGACAACTTATAGTGCAGATAATGTATATTTTAACCGATAATACTATTCATTAAAATAATGCCTCATAAATAAAATAATATTTTTTTAAAAAAATAATATATTCAATTTTTCAAATGAATAATAAATATTCAATTAAAATAACATCAAACTGAAATCGCATTTACATATTTTTTTTTTTAGGAAGCATTTATATGAGGTTGACAAGTTCTAATATAATACCCTTAAAAAAAGTTCTATATAATATTCCCTCTCAAAAATTATTTCGCAAAAAATGATAAAATAAAGTTCTTGTGAGGATTCCCAGATACATGTATATTAATTTTTATTTATTTTTGAAATAAGATACATGTATATTAATGATAAGCCTTTGGATCTATCTGTGAATTAAATATAGAATTCGTATGTTTAGTCAAAGATGCGTATCTTTATTCTTTAAGCATTCATGGATTGCTTCCACACAAAAACAAAAAAAATGCATTCGCATTGATATAACTATCTACACTACCAAATAAAAACTATCTACACTAATTACAAATCTATCTACTACTCTAATTAGCAGTTGAAAATTTGGGTCGGTGGCAAGCAGGGTAGATTAGCACATCACTATTCTCGTGAACTTAACTCAGTTGGTTGGGACAATGCATAAAATATGTAATGTCCGGAGTTCAAACTCCGGCCACTATAAAAAAAGATTAGCCCATCACTGTCAAGTTAAAATTAAAAACTTCTATTTTTTATAGAGTTTAATTTATATACATAGTTTGTTTTCGAGAGAAATTGATATACATAGTTATTGTACAAATTTTGTATGTATGCATCCAATAATATGTGGTTCTTCTGAAGTATGCCATGTCCTCTCTTCCGGTTTACTTTCTTTTCTTCTTCAAGGCACCTACATGTATAATTTCCTCTATTGAATCTATCTTTAAAATTTTTTTTTGGGGGGTTGTGAGGTCTCTAAAAAAATTGCTTGGATAAATTGGGATACAATTTGTTTACCTGTGGACCGTGGTGGTTTGGGGGTGCGGAGGCTAGGGGAATTTAATTTATCTTTGTTAGGAAAGTGGTGCTGGAGGTTGTTGGTTGATAAGGAAGGGTTGTGATATCGTGTTTTAAAGGCTAGGTATGGGGAGGAAGGAGGCCGCATTAAGGAAGGGAGTAGAAGTGCTTCAGGGTGGTGGAGGATGATGTGTCACGTGAGGGAAAGGGTGGGGTCGGGAGTAGGAAGTTGGTTCGATGATAACTCTAGGCGAGTGGTAGGTGACGGTCGTAACACTTTCTTTTGGACTGATAATTGGCTAGGTGGAGTTCCTTTAAAGTGTCAGTTCAGCCGTCTTTATGAGTTGTCAGTCCATAAGGAGTGTTCGGTGGAGGATATGGTGAGAATGGGGTGGGACGAAGGAGGTAGTGGGTGGGGGTGGAGGCGTCGGTTGTTGGCATGGGAGGATTATAGTGTGAGGGAGTGCGCGACTTTATTGAATAATGTTACTTTGCAGGAAAATTTACAGGACCACTGGCTTTGGTTGCTTGATCCTATACATGGATACTCGGTTCGTGGGACTTACCGCTTTCTAACATCTATGGATGATCAGGTGACCGTTGATCCAAACAACGACGTGTGGCACAAATTGATTCCTACAAAAGTTTCTCTTTTTGCTTGGCGTCTCTTGAAAGATAGAATTCCGACAAGATCAAATTTGGTGCGACGACATGTTATCCAACCTAATGAAAATTTGTGTGTTGGAGGATGTGGTTGCATTGAAACTGCGGATCATCTTTTCATAGGATGTGATGTGTTTGGGAGCGTTTGGTTTTTAATAGGGTAAATTGCACTAACCTCCCCTGAGGTTTTATCAAACAACAAAAACACCCCCTTTAGTTTTCAAAAAAAACACTAACCTCCCCGCACTCTCACACTGTTATACTCTCTTAAATAAAGAGCTAAAAAAAACCCTTAAATTTTAGGTTTACTTTCAATATCTACTTTCAAATTATAAATCGAGAGGCATCTGTAATCTGTACGCCGAGGCTGGGGAGGTAACAGCCAAAGGGAATGCCTTCAATATACTTGCAGTTGCACCTGACAAGACTTAGGGGAAAAAATTGAGGGTTGTTTGGATTCAAAAGTCGACAAAATATAGGGTTGAAGGAGATAAAGCATTGATAGGTAAAGAGGGTAATTTTTGAGGTTCTGAAGTTAGGAAATTAAAAAATGGAAGAGAGAAAAAGAAAAAAAAAGGAGATATCCACTTCCACTATTTATTTTTTTTGATATGTTATGGATGAGAGCTAGTAAACCCACCATATGAAACACCCCAAACCCAGCAACATAAATTGCAAATTTAAGGTAAAAAGGTATTCTGCAATTGCCAATGAATACTCACCGGTGTTTTGCTCATTTTTAATCACATCTGTTGTCTTAAAATTATATTTATCGATGCAGGATTACCCATATAAATGAGATGTACATATTTTGCAAGAGGGAAAAAAGAGCATAGATACTAGCAGAGCTACCTGGAAATTGAGCGGTTAGACATGAAACAAACTGTGTTAAGGGATAGGGGGCTGTTTGTTAGTTTGATTGAAAAACAAGGGAGGTTAGTGCTATTCATGGAAACCTCAAAGGGTGGTAAGTGCAATTTTCTCTTTTTAATATGTCATTGGATTGGTTTTTCTTGTGTGTTCCCAGGTTCAGTTACAAACCATTATCTACAGTTTACTCATTTGGCAGGTTTGCCACAAGCTTCTCACTCTTTTCTTAAGGTTATTTGGCTCGCTTGTGTTTGAACAATTTGGAAGGAGAGAAACAACTGTATCTTCAAAAATGCGGTAATTGATCCTCACAATATTGTCGAAAAGGTGAAGCTGAATTCCTTTTTATGGCTTTCGTCGAATTTTGTGCCAATTGCATTTGGTTTTCATGATTGGTGGAGACACCCACTTCTTTGTATGGGTGTCGTATAATTTTTTTATTTTTCTGTTTGGTGGCATTTGTGCTAGGTATCTAGTTGTTGTACAGACTTTGGGTGATTCATCGCTTTTAGCATGCCTTGTGTGGGGTGAATCATTCTCCTTTTGAGCAATATATTCCATTTTGATTTGTTCAAAAAAATTATTTAATTAGTTAAAAGTATAGGACTTTTTTTCTTAAAAAAGTATACAAGTCTTATTAATTGATGTGGCACCACAGTCAGTATTACTATTCAATTATATTCTAATACTTTTATTGTTTTTTTGGGTAATCCATTTTATTTTATTTTTATGAAAGGCGTGTGTGTTGTATATATATCTTGAATATTAATCATAAAATAATGTTATGTATATTTTTTTTGACAAAAACAAAATGATATTCATTCAAATCGAGAGATTACATCATTCAACACCGCTAAAACATAAAGGATGAATTAAAGTGACCGGAATATCCATGGCCTCTGGATCTGCAATGTTAATAGCATATAACGACATAATGCCTGCAAAAATATATGATAAAATTAAAGTGACCGGAATATCCATGACCTCCGGATCTGCAACTTGACGCCCAAATCTTTGATTGAATAATCAATCTTTCAAGATGAATCAAATGAACACCGCAAGAAGACGGGAAATCAAACAGCGCCGCACAAGACGACGAACAACAAACCACCACACTTAGATGATAAAATCACAAAGAAAAAACTAGATGTATGTGAAAATCACTTATTTAGATTGAAATAGAGAGAGAAAGATGAAGAGGGGGTGATTTCAGGTCAAAAATTGACCCAAAACCACCCCTCAATGAAAATAATGGAAGAGAAAACCTAGAGAGAGAGAGAGAGAGAGAGAGAGAGAGAGAGAGAGAGAGAGAGAACTAGGGCCAGCTTGTTATGTATATATGTTTGGTTTTTGCTTAAAAAAATAAAAAATATGCCTTGATTTGGTAATTTTTGTATGTTTTTTTTTTTGTCTTAGTTATGCTTCAATAGTTGTGCCAACAAATGTCCTTTTGACGTTGTTTAAACAACAATGCTATATATCGCGAGAGTTTTCTTAAGATTGATTCACGAACCAAAAACTGCTGTGGTATCAAAAAATTAAAACAAATTAAAAAGGCCTCACTTACCTTACATGTAGTTGCTATCATAAATGAGTTAAGCCGTCGTGATAATTCTTGAAAAAATTTGTCACTATAGACAGCATTTTCCTTGTTTAAATAATCAAAAGTGGTAACTTTTACATAGAAAACAATGTATTTATTAATTTACTTTTATACTCCATATGTTTGTCTTGTATGTTTAAAATTGCCTTTATAGATTACTTAAACAATGTTCTTGGTGCAACTGTTAGCTTGATTCATTGTTAATTCATGGTCATTTGGTTGCTATCATCATTTTCATAGCATGAAAATGGTAAATAAAAAAAAATTATCGGGCTTGTCTAGCAACCTGCTACGAAGCAGGAGTGATGAGAGTTTCAACTCATCTACTCAAGTTGGTCCACCTCACGTTAGACGGATTTCTCGCGAAAAATATTTGAATTTTTCTCTTTACTCAACACATTTTGCTCATTCCCAACTGAAATTCCAAAAATACCACTGCATGAGTTAACTCACGTTAGTGTTAAATCTGCGTGACTTAACTCACGTTGCGTGAGTTAACTCACGCAAAGATTTACACTAGCGTGAGTTAACTCACGCAGAGATTTGCACAACGTGAGTTAACTCGCGCAGGGGCATTACAGTCATTTCAGTTGGGAATGAGCATTTTTTGTTGGGAAACAGCAGAATTCAGAAGATTTAGAACAGAAAATGGAGGAAATGATAAAACTTGATTGAATATTATTGCTTCAATAAATCTCAATAAAAAGGAGGAACATTCTTTATACTATTGTAGAAAGTGCATAAAGTTAGTTAACAAACTAACTAGATGTTGACTAACTAACTAAAATACTAATTTGGGCAGAGATAGCTAATTAACTAACTGTGATACCCCCCTCTCCTCAAGTTAAGGCTGAAAGCTATCCAAGCTTTAGCTTGTGCCGTTGAAAATTGTTTTGTGCCAGGACCCTGGGTCAGGGGGTTCAAACCTTTGTAATGTAATTAATAATTATAATAATATATACAAAAATAATATATTTGAAAAATTACATTGTAATAGGTTTAAGTTGTACTAAAAAATTTGCGAAGATACTCCACCCCACTCCACAATTGTCATCCAAGCAATTTCAAATTATGAATGTGTTGAATAATCAATTTTTTTATCAATGTTATCAAACACGTCTCTATTAATATAAGTAATGAGACAATCATTTATCTATTCGTCCTCAATTTGACTATGAATATAAATTGTTTTATAATACTAATGAAATATAAAATTTTACTTTTCCGATTAACACATATAAAATTAATTATCTTTTAAATTTATGTATAATTGTCAATATGATTTATGTAATTTATGATGGATGTAGGGCTAAATTTTAGGTGCAAAAGTAGTACTAACAACTCACGTTAATTAAGCAAGCAAAAAGCTAGGTAGGTGCAAGAAAAATCTTTGAACTCAATAGAAAATGTTTAATGTCAGTGTACATTACATATATGTACATTACACCACGTTATTAGACAATATGCTCCAATGTGTGTAACTTTACGTTTACAAATGAGAGAGAGTTGGTGCAAGCCTTATATTTAAGGGGGTTCAAGATGGAAGAAACCCAAAATAATAGGAGTAAATTAAAGGGTTGAGGGGGTTCAGCTGCATCCCTTGGATACAAGCTGGCTCCGCCCCTGGTCTTTGTTATGATTATGGATTCAAAGAGAATTTTTTTGGATATGAGGTAGTATGATATCCTTATTCTTTCTTTCCTTTTGTTATTTGAATGACTTTTTTCACTAACCGTGATGATATTGATGATAGGTATTTTCTTTCACAATTTCATTCTGGGACAACTTTCCTTGCCTTTCCTTTTTTTATCAAACAACTAAATGCATTAAACCAGGAAGGGAAAAAAACCCCAAACAAACAGTAATTACATCAAGAATCTAGAAAAAGGAAGGCCGGCACTATCCCTAGTAAGAATATGCAAAATGAAACTAGGTGGAGAGTTCCACCACTGAGAAGTAAAACAGGCCAAGCTCTGACCGTTACTAGCCAAACTATGAGCTGCTGAATTCCCCTCTCTGAAAATATGAGTGCAAGAGCAATTGATTTGCTGCGCTATGTACATACAATTGTTCCACCTTGTTATCAAATGGATTACTTTTTTGTCCCCGTGAGCTTAACTCAGTTGGTAAAGACAATGCATAATATATGCAAGGTCTGGGGTTCGAACCCCGGCACCACAAAAAAAAAAAAAAAATGGATTACTTTTTCGCACTAACCTACATTCCTGCAGCTGCAAAAGAATCAAGATTATGCTACACTTCTACTAAGATTGGTTTAGTCGAGTGAAACGACTGCTTGTCGAGCCAAAAAACTTGTCATGCCAAAACTATCTTATCGCTTTCCCAACTACTCTTTCCCCCTCTTTTGTCTTAGTTGATTCCCTCCTCATCTCGAAGTCTTTGGCATTCTCGTCAAAGAAAGCGTTTTTACTACAAATTTTAGGGGTCCTTCTTGTGTTGGTACGTTTATGCTTCTGTCGATTATGGGTTGATGGAGAAAATTTGACAATTTTTCAAAGCACTTTGATGCTCTACTTAAACTCACATCATAATGAAACACTTGTTTTTTGTTTAGCAAGATGCATGTAAAAAATGAATTCTAATTTGTTGAAATGTTGCGACGCAGATTATTCAAAACATTAATCATAGAAAATGAAACATAAACAAGCCGTAAGTCTGAGTTTGGATTACTCACTAAATTATAGACAATAATTGTGCCTGTATTGAAATTACTACTAGAAAAACTTTGGAAGAAAATATTTAAGCAGTAGAGTTTGTAATATAGAGAAATTACTCTGCGAACAAGTGTATGATTTGCACTGCAAGGTAAAAATATGAATACGGTCAACTCTCGAGAATCATTCTTTCAAATATTTCCATGCATCTATTGCAATTTCTAGATACATGATACATTGATACTTACGTTATACAAGGAATCGCCTAATTCAAGATCGACGTATGCACAAGATTGTTGCATCGCACCCATGCCTCATATGTAGGGTCAAATTCATGGGGCATATGTGTGATTCCATCCGTGCCGTTTCTAAGATTTTGGTGGCCTAGGGCGAACCTTCAATTTGTATCCTAACTAATAAACCTATATAAACATCAAACTTGATACAAAAAACTAATCAATTTTTTTAGGGCCTAATAGACCCTTAAATAAAATTGGGGCCCAAATTTTGTAGTTATTTTTTGAGACCTAGAGCGGTCGCCCTCTTCACCCTGCCTCAGATACGGCCCTGGGTTCCATTGAGAAAACGAAGTTTATGCTTCATCATGATCGTCTTTTTTATGGATCTATCCCAAGAGTGATAATTCTTTCCCTTGAGGTTGTGAGTTTTCTTTGGTCAAATTCAATTTAGTTGCTAGTAAGTTGAATCGTAGAAGCCCTTGTGAAAATAACAATTCTAACAAAAATTAGGTTTTAGAAAAATAATTTTCACAACCTAAATCGAATCAATTGCTTAAGAAAAATAAAGAGTTAAGGAATAGAGAGGAAGAATGCAAAGATTTCTAGTGGTTCACCCAAGCCGTCATCGCTAATGGGTTAATCCACTACCAATGAAAAATAAAAAATGTCGTAGAGTGCACGAGAAATTGGCAGGGTGGAATAAGAAATTGTCATGTGCATTTTCTCTGTCATTTGTTTAATAGCTAAAGCCCAAAGACATGGTATTGTTAGGTTGTGTTTCTTTTCTCATCCTATGAGGTTCTCACGCACCCTATACAGTTCTGATTTTATAATATGAACTACATAAAAACCCCATAAAATCTTAAAAAACACGTTGAAATATTTCGTATTTAAAATCCGAATAGGACGCACGAGAAACTCATATGGTGGAAAATGGCCTTGTTAGGTGGATTTGATTTTGGATTCCCAACCTATTGTTATATTGAATTACAAATAAAAATTTGAAACAGTCTAGAATTGTTGAATGATACATGGTTTTACACGACATAAAAAGAGTTATACGGTATTTTATAGATAAAACTTATGGAACAAATATACACTGACATGTGGATTATATGTTTCTGAAATGCGATTTTTTTTTGAAAAAATTTAGTCATCCATTTCACATTGGTTGGACATTGTGCAATCAATCTAGTGCTTATTTCATAACATTTACTTTAATTTGGATGCTTAGGAGGACTCTAAAAAAATATTCTCCCAACTATTCATCTTATTGGCTTTCAAGTGTTTGAGTTATATGGAAAGAAAGAAACAATCGAATTTTCCAGCAAAAGGAGGAAACATTGCAACATTTACTTGACAAAATTAAGCTACAATTTTATTGTGTGGCTAATCCCCTTATGTGTTTGGGAGTAGTTAATTAGTTTGTTTTGAGATTTCTTTCGTTCTCGTGATTTCATTGGAATTGAGTTGTAATTGCTTTTACTTTTTCTAAGTCTCTCTCCACGCTTCTTGTGCTGGGAAGACTTGGTAGTTTGGTTAATACAATTCATTTTGACTTTTTAAAAAGAACACATCATTGCATCCATTCATAAAATAATTATACACAGATAAAATATAATAATTAAATTCATTCTTTTTTTTCAATGTTAAAATATACATTCATTTTTATTTATGTGATTACTACATACACACGTCCTTAAAGTGACACTTTTGTCACCACACTGCTTTGCAATTTAAATTACATTAACTTGGGTAAAATTTAAAAAGCATCAATATAATTTTATAAGACACAAGAAATTAATAGAACATATAAATCAACTAAAGAATACCACCACTTTTGGGGTATATGTACTTGAAGAGAAAAAAAAAACACACACACATTTGATTTAATAGTTTCCTTTTATGAAACACTAATAACAACACATAGACATCGAACACCAAAGATCAAACACGCCTTCAATCTGAAATATCGATCTTATCCAAGTTTCCTTTAATTGGCTCTCCTGCATTGCCTTCTAATCTCCCCTTTTGATCCGGTAAGAGGCTTGTTATTTCCCATCTTAATCATTGCAGTAGCAAAATCTGATTCAAATGCATTTTGATTATTGCTATAACTTTTAACCAATGAATCAGTAGATCCTCCATTGAAAAGCTCTTGATCAGAATGAAGGAGTCCCTTTTTGTTGATGAGATTCTTGTAGTATAAGTTATCAAAATGGTTTGGTGTTTTGAAGTCTAGGACAGCTACATTGTTGTCTTTTATTGTACCACTTTTCCTTGGACAATTCCTCTGCCTTGACTTGGCAAATAAACTATCAATATTTAAATCATTGTAAATACGATCTCTATAAACGGTACACCTTGCCTTTCCAATTGTGTGAGCTCCTAAGAAGCACAAAGAATTAAATAGTTAGACTGAAGTGATTAATGAATTTTGGTTCGTGATGAATCGTTTAAAGAGAATTCGAATTTCAATTATATGTGAGATAATCTTTAATAAGATTTTACTTATATTTAGACTGAACTTTAGATTATCAAACCACCAGGGTCCCATTTTCTCTTTAATATCGAAGGGTTGAGACTAACAAAATAAATAATGCTATGTAAGTTGAATTTGGCACTTCAATAATTTCTACATGTTCAAATAATATTTAGATTTAATTAATAGTGCTAAGTAAGTTGAATTTGTATATACCAAGACTCTAGAGTCAGAGTACAAAGTGTTGAAAATGAAATTTAAACGGTGTTACCATTTCATTTCAACTGTGGAAACATTAATTCAAACATAACCAATAATTTCATGTATTTTCTTGGTTGAATAAACATGTTTTTCGTTTCATTGTTCTTTTTTTATTAGAAGTCACTTAGAACAAAACAAAAATTAGGCATGACATGAAGTCTACGTGGTTGTTTAAACATCACATCCTAGTCAACCAAATGTGTGATATCAAGCAAAATAAAAACTAATAATAGTGTCATAATAATAGAAGTAAGAAGAAGAAAAAAGTTTTAATTAGACACAATAGGAAAAAGACATGTACCAGATAAGGCCACCATGTCCTTAGTAGAGAGTCCTTGAGCTTTAAACCTATTGATAAGGTTGCTAAGGGTGGAAAAGGGAGGTGGAATTACACCACTGTTTGCATCATTGAGGCTGGCTGTTTTTGAATCCCTTCTTCCAAGTTTAACCTTCCAAAAAGGCCCTCCAAGCTGCAAAATATGATAGAATAAAAATAAATTTAAAAACTAATATGATAGAATGAAAATAAAAGCATTTATTAGAAGAAAAGAAATTAGGGTTTTTAAATTTTGATAAATTATACTGCAGCTATATGTATGAGTGTTAGATTAATTAAACAGTTATATGTATCGTTATGATATCTATTTTATGTAAGACATTATGTTTAGCAAAATCGCGACAGAAAATCATGTCAACGTGAAAGCTAAGAATTCCAACTTCTCTTTTTTTTCACCACCATGACTCGTTGAAAAGTCTATTTGACACTTCCATTGCCAAACGAAATAGATTCTTTGAAATTATTATTAGTATAAATTAGAGTAAATTACACTCTCCTCCCTTCAAAGATGTTTGAATTACACTCCCCTCCCCTCTTATGTTAAAATATACACTCCCCTCCCCTCTTATTCAAAATATATTAGAAAAAATTTCACTCCCCTCCCCTAAGAGAAGCTTGAATTACATTCACCTCCCCTCTTATGTTAAAATCTACACTTTACTCCCTCAATATTTTTTTTTATTTCTAATAATCTAGCAAAAAAATAATAATCTAACACATTTCGAAAAAAATAGTACTGCGGGTCTATTTTAATATAATAAAAAATTGAATACATATTTTTCGTTATTTTTTTATCCATAACATGTAGTTTTAAACCCTATTATAAAATACGAAACAACCCCAAATAAAATAAAAACATGTGAAAAATTACTAAATACAATAATGCATGGTTATTTAAAAGTTAATTTTATACTCTAAATTATAAAATCAATAGCAAAATATTTAAATTTATTTATCATTGACATTTAAATTATATAGAAATGAATTAATTTTTTTAAATGGTGGTTCAAAATTAATATATATCTTAAACATATTTATTTATGTTAAAATAGATTAAAGTGTAGCGCATATTTAATTATTAAGGGAGAGGGTTGTAATTTAAGCATCATATAAGGGAGGGGAGTATAAATTTTACTTTTCAAAGGAGGGGAGTGTATATTTTAAGATAAGAGGGGAGATGAGTGTAATTCAAGCATCTTTGAGGGGAGGGAAGTGTAATTTACTCTATAAATTATTGTCAACTATTATTAAGCAATAATTAATTCATAAATATGTGTTGGTCTTTTATATTAAAAAAGTCACTTAGAGTTAGAACAAAACGAAAATTAGGCATAACATGCAATGTACGTGGTTGTTTAAACGTCACACTTGATCTATATTTTATTATTGTAAATATATATATAACTTCGTATCTATGACTATTCCATTAAAATCTCTTCAATAAAAATAAACTAATATGTGCATATAACTTGTTGGATAATATAATTTATGCAACTATCAAATTCGACCACATCCTAGTCTACAGTCTCTCTACATCGAGGCTGTTTTGAATTTAAATATTTTAGAGTTTTTGCTGATAATTTTCTGGTACCAAGACTTGTAAACATTATATTTAAGCAACTAATTTACTGAAGCAAATATATAATTTCTCAAAAAAAAAAAAATAACAAAGCCCATTTTACAAATTATAGATCAGTTTTACTTTTTACGTCTCTAATTTTTGTTGATTATTAAACTTCTTCTAGTAGTGAATTTATAATTGAAAAATTACTAAAAATTCAGTGTTTAACATATTGATTTTGTACTCACATTTACAACAGAATCACGAGCAGCAATGGCTAAGATATCAGCACAAGAGACCACACCGGGGCATAGTGACTCCACCTTAGACTTTATGGCATCAATAACTTCAAAACCTCTCAAAGAATCTTTGTTGGGAAGTGCATTCTTCTCTCCTTTATTGGAGGGTGTGTCATCAAGTAGCACTGATCCATCACAACCCTGTTATCAATAAGCAAAAAGTGATTTATGATAAGTAAGTTCACCAAAATCATATGTTTATGAAGTTTTAGGGCAATGATAGGTATATAAGGATTTGAGTTGTTTACAATTCAAAATCATGCGATAACATATTTTAAGCTTATTATTGTTAGAGTCCAAAACAAAAATTAGACATGCCAAATGTGGTTGAATTTGTGAAGTCACGCGCACACGGTTTAAATTTGTAAAATAGTTTGTAACGCATGTCTAACTAATATGCGGTGTATGTTTAAAATAAATAACGTCAAAATTGAATATAAATTATTTATTAGCACACTTACAGTTTAAACAAGTTTAAACATCAAGCTTCAAAAAGGCATTTTTGGAATTTGCCTTTTGCTTTATTCACAATGCAAATAAACAGTAAATCTTTTTGACAAAAAAAAAAAAAGATAAATTATTTGTACGTACGGTTGTTTTCCCCTCTAAAAAAAAGTATTGTTGTTTTCCATTACTACTAAAAAACTTTCATGTTTCTAAAATAAATTTCTTTTGAACAGCCAAATTTATTAGATAAAGATTAAGAAGATAAGTACAAAGAGTATTTAACTCACAACATGGGAAAATTACAAGGGTACTTGCAAAAAAAAAAAAAACACATATCTCAAGAATTTAAAAGTACATATTCATGCACATTCAAACTACAAAAATTTAATAATTTTTTGGCTAATTTTTTTTTAATATATTCACCAACCTATGTTGGGGACATGGTAAATCGCTCTCAAAGATGAGTGGTGCATAATCATGCAAGCAGTAGACAGTTCATTTTACTTAAGCATGAAATGTTCCATTATTGCAATAGTTACGTCACTCAATAAGACTCTTTGAAAGAGATAGAAACAGTATAAAAATAAAGTATAAATAGTCCAGTAGCGTAACGACATGAAAAGTGTATATGACCCTATTCAATTCACTCAATAAGACTCACTGATTATATTCAATTCATTATCAAACTACCAAAAAATAATATATTCAATCTATTATCTATATTAATATTTTTATTTTCACATTTGAAATCTTCATATGAACTATTGGTGAATAAATAATAATATTGATTATTTGTCAAAAAAATAATAATATTGATTATATATCACTATTAGAAAAAATAAATTAGCGCCAAAATTTATTGAGGAAGAAATGAAATCACTTTCTAATACTATCATCACACTAATTAGTGTTGGAATGAGGCTCCTTTATTCATTAGATCTAGCTTCTTTAGAGATAAAGAAGGAAGATCTAACTTTAGATTTTCTTCTTAGTTTTGGGAGTTTTGGCCTAGTCCCCTCCCCTTTGTATCTTTCCGTCTTTTGTTCTATGAATTTTGGTGATGGTTAGCTCTTTGCTACCATCCTTTTGCAGAAGAAAAAAAAAAAGTTCATGTTTTTCTTCTCTAAATTTTTCTCACTAGTTTTCTAAGTGGTGGATATATAATATAGAAATGGTATATAATAATAACAAAAAAAATTAGTGACAAAAAAAGATAGAAATATTTCTCTAATTTCATCATCATTAAATTTGTGACGGATTTAAAGAAAATATTAATGTTTTCTTTCTCTATTTCTCTGGCAAGTTTTCTTAGTATTTGATCATTGCAATGGTATATAACAATATATAACTAAAGAAAAACATATAAAAGAACATAGTTTGAAGATTAATTTACATTAACAAAGCAGTCATGAAAATGAAGGCGAAGAAGAGATCCTCCCATGCGAGGTTCTCTAGCGACAGCAGAGTGAACAACGGAATTTACAGCCTTAAAAACATTGGGACACTTCTTAGCATAGAAATTTTCAGATAGTTGAGAAAAAGAACCATCTATAAGAAAAAACATGAACAAAACAAAGCAAAAAATGTTTAGTGAAACTTTAGAAGAAGAAAGTGCCATTTTGCTAAGTAGTATAAGGCTTTAGAAGGTGGATGGATATAGTCTAAGAAGTTTGTTACATTATATATAGAGATAATATGGCAACTCTTACCCTCACCTAATCCTAAAGACTTAGACAAATAATTAGGGCATGCATGGCATATAACTATTCAAATGAATTATTCAAAAAAACAAATAAAAAAACTATTCAAATGAAGTTTTGAAAAATTTGTATTAAATTGACTCAAGGATATAAATTAACTTTTTTTTACTGTTTATAATTTTGAAATATCTGTATGTTCGGGGGAAATGATATTTTGACAACCACTTTTTGACAACTTTTGGACAACTTTCTCTCTCATACTCACATGATATTGTTATCCTCACTCTTTCTTTTTCTCTCTCCATTGTTTTTGACCAATAAAAAGTGAGAAAAACAAGGTTGTCAACAAAGTTGTCATCAAATGGATGTCAAAATATCATTACTCATGTTGTGGTGAAATGAACTTTGTCCATAATCATTACCTTTGTTTGGCTGTTGTGATTAAAAGAATATATGCCGATATTGACTTTTCAAAAGCAGCAAGAATCCCCTAACAATCCATGTTGTATGTTTATTATTAAATTGAATTAAATTTCTGCAAAGAACAATACTATTTGTATTGCGCATAGAATCAAAGCTAAAACAGCTATGATTTATTATACCACATATATAGGCAATGATTATTATAAGAAGATTATACCATGCACATAGTTTTTTTTTGTGGTGGTCGGGATTTGAACCCTGGACCTTGCATATTTTATGCATTGTCCAAATCAACTGAGCTAAGCTCACGAGGACACCATGCACATAGTTTAGTCACATGAGACAGTCAATAGAGCAGCCCATAGATAATTCAAAGCACAATATTTCAGTAAAAATATAAAAGTGGAAGCCGTCGAGCTAAGCATGTGTTTCGGATGCGTTTACGAGAAACCAAATTTAATTTCTTGATGAACAATTCTTGACCATGCAATCGAACTCCGTATTATCATACCTTTCCTTAAAAATGGAAGGATTAACATACAAAATATTAAGTGTGTTTTAAATGGTGCCACTTTTTCTTTCTTTCATTATTAGGGTTTGCGTTTGGATTTTGTTTTTAATATTTGAACCCTTGCTCAAGCAGTAATTATTTTGATATTAACAATAGAAAAATGTTATATAAAGTGAATCCCAACTTCACGACTGCATTCGCGACCTTTATTCCACTCATCCACTTTTTGTTGAATGTTACCTATTATTAAGATTTTCCGTGAAATCCATCCAGATGCACTTTTTATTTGGTTAATTTCTAGTTCGCGACGTTTTCGTTATAATTTCTTTCGAAGTGTTTATCAATGCTCTTAACAATAAGATTTGAAGAGAAATGCAAAAGGGTACGAACTTATTGTCGTGTTATTGAACGAATGGGACCGATTAATATAAGGATTTTTTTGGTACAATAAGGTTTTCACTCAAAAAGAAAAAATAAAACTTTTACGACAAGTAGCTATCAACTTTGAGACGTTTAATAGACTTGTCGCCTGGTCCAATAGTGAACATTGTTACTTTTTTGTCATCTTTAATAAATGAGCAATGCTATTTATCAAGAAAGATTTTATCAAGAAATTGTCCCGAAATTAATGTTAGCCAATAAAATCTCAGCCTGGCCGGAAATCATGGGGTGGTGGGTGTTATATATTTTTTTTTATGAAACTTTAATAAATAAGATTAAAATCTAAGGGTGATTATTCTGCCATGTCATTCTTGAATTCATCAAGAAAATCCATTCTTGATATCTAGCATTTTCCTTAATAAAATGTTTAATTTGTACTCTTTTTTTTAAGGGATTCATTTTTTTGAGGGGTTATTAAAAAGGGGCTCATTTTTTATTAATGAAAAAAATATCGTATTTAATAAAAATGATAAAAACTTTGTACAAAAAAATAAACGGTAAAAACTCATTGCTGTCCCATTTAAAAACAAAAAAAAAAATCATATTAGATGTACCGATCAAATTCTTCTATCAAAAACTGAGTCGGTTTAAATCTATTTTTTGAGAAATGATATTTGAAAAATTTATATTATGTTTTTATTTTCTCTCTATATTGTTTTGTTTTTTGTATCAATACCTCATTTTTTTATAAAATTTTGGTTGTCTCAAAAGTTGTTGTATAAATGGATGTTTAAATAACACAATTTTTTTTTTTAAGAAGTCAATTTAAATCTATTAATATTGTCTTATTTTTTTTTATTTCGTGTTGCAATGATAAGCCCAATCACTAGTAAAATTAAGTTTGAGAGGCACGTTTTTAAGAATATTCGTTTATCCAGCTCACTAAATTAAATATGGTTTCTCAAAAAAAAAAAATTAAATATGGTTGAATTTTGCTCACCATTTCGTTACCACACCAACCATGAAAATTTAGTCTTAACTTATTTATCGTATAAAACAAAAATCAGTAAGTCAACAAAGTTCAATCATCCTTAAAGATACTCATTTTTCGTTAACAACCCAAGTGACCAAAACGTACATGTATAGTATATGATGAATACTGTACAACGTTAATTGATCACTCCAGTTTCCCTTTGTAGCCTTACATTACCTATACCAAATGATTGAATATGACGGCTGAAACACAAGGTTGAATTCAAGTGCCAGCTCAGATTCATCACACTCTACCTTTTTCTTATATTATTATTATATGAGTAAAAGAGACTTTAAAAAAGTTAAGTATATTTTGGTAAAAAATTAAGGGTTAATAGGGTTTTACCTCCTGCCATTTGGGGCTTTTTGGTTTACCCCCTGTGGAAAAAAACTTGAAGATTCGCCCCTGCAAAATAAAGATTCCTTGGTTTACCCCCCCAAAGCCAACAGTCAGCTGCTGACTGGACAAATTTGATGACGTGGCGTGCTGACATGGTATTTTATTTACTTTTTTATTTTTTTTTTAATTTCCACGTGGCAAAATTAAAAAAAATAAAAAAAAGAAAAAAATTAAAAAAATTATGGAATTAAAATAAAATTGTGGAATTAAAAAATTAAAATAAAATGAAATTAAAAAAACAAATTCTTATAAAAATTATGGAATAAAATTGTCGAATTTTTTCTATATTTAATTTCGCTGAAAAAAAATGAAATTAAGATTTTGACAAATTCTGGATTTTTTTTGGAAATTATAAAATAAAAAATTCTGGATTTTTTTTGGAAATTATAAAAGAATTAATATTATCTAACATTTTTGTTTTGAAAATTAAGTTCCAGAATTTTTTTTTTATAAAAATATACGAATTTTTTTTTCTAATTTTTTATCTTTTTATTTTGATGATTAAAAGTCATTTAACCCATTAAAAAAATTCAATTTCTTCTCTCTTCTCTTCTTCTCCAGCGACTCTCTTCTTCTTCCCACCAACATTCTTCATCTTTTTATCAAACTCAATCCCCAATTCTTTTCCCTCATAATCTTCTTCTCTCTATCTCATCTTCTCTTTCAAGAACACAATACCACACAACAAAACAACAACAACCCACAACAAACCACAACAACAATAAACACAAACCCAAAAAGCTCCTTTCCTCTCAAATCAAAGCAACAACAACTACCCACAGCAACAACACAACAACAGCAGAAAGCTCCTTTCCTCTCTATCGCGTTTGGGTTTGTTGCTGGATTTAGAAACAAGAAAATCAATGACAAAGGTTGCTATGTTTCTTGGTTTTGTAATTGTTGTTGGATTGCTGCTGGATTTAGAAATTTAGAAACAAGAAATCGAATCTGAGGGAGAGAAATCGAATTTTCCCTTTCTCAAATTTCTCAAAATCTAACTTGGTGATGAAAGGGAAGAGAAATACTGAGTTTTTTGAGTTTGAAATCTTCACTGGATCTGTGCCTAGCTGTGTTGTTGTGTTCTTGTTGTTATTGTTGTGGGTTGTTGTTGTTGTTGCTGCTGCTGTGTTGTGTTGATGATGAGAGATGATGGAAATTGATGAGAAGATGAAGGTGAAGGGAAGTTGTTGAAGAAGAAGAAGAAAAAGGATACGGTGGAAAGAAGAGAGAAGAAGAATGGTTTTTTTTTGAAGTTTTTTTTAATTGTAAATTAAAAAAATTAAATATCATTAAGGGTATTTTAGGTATTTTACTTTTTTAAACATTTTTAAAAAAATTAAAAATTAAAAAAATGACGTGTCAATGCCATGTCACCCATCGTTACACAGTCAGCATGTCAAATCATCAAATTTGTCCAGTCAGATGCTGACTGTTGGCTGTGGGGGGTAAACCAAAGAATCTTCATTTTACAGGGGGGAATCTCCAAGTTTTTTTTTGGCAGGGGGGTATACCAAAAGTCCCCCAAATGGCAGGGGGTAAAAGCCTATTAACCCAAAAATTAATTAATATAATGGGTTAATAGTGTTTTACCCCTGTAATATAGGTCATTTTCGGTTTTGCCCCCTGTAATTTTTTTTTTTTGAATTTCATCCTTGTAATTTGAAGATTTTTTGGTTTTGAACCTTCACAAAAAATTTCACCCCCAATATAATGGGTTAATAGTGTTTTACCCCTGTAATATAGGTCATTTTCGGTTTTGCCCCCTGTAATTTTTTTTTTTTTGAATTTCATCCTTGTAATTTGAAGATTTTTTGGTTTTGAACCTTCACAAAAAATTTCACCCCCTGTAATTTGAGCAAATTTAGGTTTACCCCCTTGTAATTTGAGCAAATTTCGGTTTACCCCATGTTAATTTGAGCAAATTTTGGTTTACCCCCTGCCATATCTTCAATTTTGTACAGTCAAAATTCATAAAGGTCCAAAATCAAAAATCTTCAAATTATAAGGACGAAATCCAAAAAAAATATTTTACAGGAGGTAAAACCAGAAATGACCTATATTACAGGGGGTAAAATACTATTAACCCTAATATAATAGATATTTTAGAAAGGTCATATAAAAAGGAGTTAGAGAAACTAATAACGGATGATGTGATCAGAAAACACCAAGCAAAAGTTCAGTACAACTATAAGCTGGTAGATAAGTCAATGAAGGAGAAGCTCAAATCATTCAACATATTTTTTGAGGAAATATGCCGGGTTCAGTCTTTGTGGTTTGTCTTGGATGAACAGCTTAGGGAAGGCATAAGAACTTCCCTTGAGAGAAACTTGTTGCCAGTGTATAAATATTAAATACTTCCATTGAGTGTTAAGAAACTTGAAAAGCATTCTAAAAAATTATATTGAGTATGGAACGGAGGATATTGAAGCAAGGCTCAACGATTTGTGTCAGAGAGGCAATGGATCAACGGATAACCGAAAGCGAAGCTAAAGTTGCATGTTTTTGTGTGTGTATTTGGTGTTAAAGATAAGGCACATGAAACGTCCTTTTCAGTTTTCACCATAGTTCAAACTTTGTAGATTATATACCTGTTATGATTTTGGTGTGAGAGCCTTTCATTGATCTAGATTTTTAACCAATTCATGTTGCTTGGTTTTGTTTCAATTTTGGTGTAAGGATTTATAAGTAGCCCAGTGTCGTTAATCATGTATCACAGAAATCAACAGATTGTTAGAATTCCGATATGCTACATTGCTATAGGCTATAGCGCCACTTCAACCGTTATCTGACAAAACTTTGTACTAAATAGTGTATCGCAGAATAATAGCGATGTTTTCAAAATCTAGTGCCGCTATGGCTGCTAATTGAGAACACTGAACTAACTATACACTCACTTTGGAAACAATTGATGCAGTTCTTATCAGATCACGTTTCAATGTTATTTATGTTACGCTTTTCATCTTCCAATTGGCTTGAAATCAATAACACTACATGATTCTTCCAGTGTGTTTTGTAATCTACCTTTTAATGTTGTTCCAAACAGAATAGTACCCTTGAAGTTTAACTACATTCATGGTGGATATGCTGGATATTCATGAAATTTGCAAAGAATGATCTAAGAATCAATATATTTTTTCAAGGCAAGAGAAATCAATAGAACATATAAATTAACTAAAGAATACCACCACTTTTGGGGTATATGTACTTGAAGAAGAAAACAAACACACACTTGATTTGATTTAATAGTTTCCTTTTATGAAACACTAATACTAACACATAGACATCGAACACCAAAGATCAAACACGTCTTCAATCTGAAGTACGATCCTACCCAGGTTTCCTTTAATTGGCTCTCCTGCATTGCTTCCTAATCTCACCTTTGGATCCGGTAAGAGGATTGTTATTTCCCATCTTAATCATTGCAGTAGCAAAATCTGATTCAAATGCATTTTGATTATTACTATAAGATTTAACCAATGAATCAGTAGATCCTCCATTGAAAAGCTCTTGATCAGAATGAAGGAGTCCCTTTTTGTTAATGAGATTCTTGTAGTATAAGTTATCAAAATGGTTTGGTGTTTTGAAGTCTAGGACAGCTACATTGTTGTCTTTTATTGTACCACTTTTCCTTGGACAATTCCTCTGCCTTGACTTGGCAAATAAACTATCAATATTTGTATGATTGTAAATACGACCTCTATAAACGGTACACCTTGCTTTTCCAATTGTGTGAGCTCCTAAGAAGCACAAAGAAAACAAATAGTTAGACGCAAGTGATTAATGAGTTTTGGTTCGTAACGAATCGTTCAAGAGAATTCGAATTTGAATTATGTTTGAGACAATCTTTAATAAAATTTTACTTATATTCAGATCGAACTTTAGATTATCAGACCATCAAGGTCCATTTTCGCTTAATATCGAAGGGTTGAAACTAAAAAAATAAATAGTGTTATGTAAGTTGAATTTGGCACTTGAATAATTTCTTAATGTTCAAATAATATTTAGATTTATTAATCAATAGTGCTATGTAAGTTGAATTTGTATATTCCAAGACTCTAGAGTCAGAGTACTAAGTGTTGAAAATGAAATTTAAACGGTGTTACTATTCATTTTAACTTTGGAAACATTATTCAAACATAACCAATAATTAAATGTATTTTCTTGGTTGGATAAACATGTTTTTTGTGTCATTGTTCTTTTTTTTATTAGAAGTCACTTAGAACAAAACGAAAATTAAGCATGACATGAAGTTTACGTGGTTGTTTAAACATCACATCCTAGTCAACCAAATGTGTGATATATCAAGCAAAATAAAAACTAATAATTGTATCATAATAATGGAAGTTAGAAGAAAAAATGTTTAAATTAGATACAATAGGAAAAAGACATGTACCAGATAAGGCCACCATGTCCTTAGTAGAGAGTCCTTGAGCTTTAAACCTATTGATAAGGTTGCTAAGGGTAGAAAAGGGAGATGGAATTACACCACTGTTTGCATCATTGAGGCTGGCTGTTTTTGAATCCCTTCTTCCAAGTTTAACCTTCCAAAATGGCCCTCCAAGCTGCAAAATATAATAGAATAAAAATAAATTTAAAAACTAATATGATAGAATGAAAATATAAGCATTTATTAGAAGAAAAGAAATGAGGATTTTAAAATTTTTATAAATTATATATTATACCATTTTTTTAGTTTGACAACAAAAAAAAAATGAGTGTTAGATTAATTAAGCATCTATATGTATCATTATTTAGCTTGTATATTTTATGTAAGAAGTTATGTTTAGCAAAATCAAGGCAGAAAACCATGTCAACAATAAATTATTGTTAAGCAATAATTAATTCATAAATATGTGTGTGTCTTTTATATTTAAAGTCACTTACTAGAACAAAACGAAAATTGGCATGACATGCAATGTACGTGGTTGTTTAAACGTCACACTTGATCTATATTTTATTATTGTAAATATATGATATAACTTTGTTTCTATGACTATTCCATTAAAAATCTCTTCAATAAAAATAAACTAATATGTGCATATAACTTGTTGGATAATATAATTTATGCAACTATCAAATTCCACTTCATCCAAGTCTACAGTCTCTCTACATCAAGGCTGCTCTGAATTTCAATATTTTATAGTTTTTGCTGATAATTTTCTGGTGTCTTTAAAACATATTGGTACCAAGACTTGTAAACATTATATTTAAGCAACTAATTTAATGAAGCAAATATATAATTTCTAAAAATAAAAAAAAACAAATCACTACGCCCATTTTACAAACACCAAAATAATTAGATGTCAATTCTATGTTTTACGTATCTATTTTCGTTCATTATTAAACTTTTTCTGGTAGTTAATTTACATTTGAAAAATTACTAAAAATTCAATGTTTAGAATATTGATTTTGTACTCACATTTACAACAGAATCACGAGCAGCAATGGCTAAGATATCAGCACATGAGACCACGCCGGGGCATACTGACTCCACCTTAGACTTTATGGCATCAATAACTTCAAAACCTCTCAAAGAATCTTTGTTGGGAAGTGCAGTCTTCTCTCCTTTATTAGAGGGTGTGTCATCAAGTAGCACTGATCCATCACAACCCTGTTTAGAAAAAAGTGATTTATGATAAGTAAGTTCACCAAAATCCTATGTTTATGAAGTTTTAGGGCAATGATAGGTAAATAAGGATTTGAGTTGTTTACAATTTAAAATTATTCGATTGCGCGTAGTCAATCACATTTAAATTATCTGATATGCTAAATATGGTTGAATTTGTAAAGCCACATGCACACGGTCTAAATTTGTAAAATAGTTTGTAACGCATGTCTAAATAATATGAGGTGTATGTTTAAAGTAAAGAACGTCGGACTTGAATATAAACTATTTGTTAGCACACGTACATCAAGCTTCAAAAAGGATTTATCTTTTACTTTTTTGTTCAGAATATTCTTATTCGCAATGCAAATAAACAGTTAGTCTTTTTAACAAGAAATAAAAGACTAATTTGTACTGTTGTTTTCCCCTCTAAAAAAAGTACTGTTGTTTTCATTACTATTAAAAAACTTCCATGTTTCTAAAAGAAATTTTTGTTGAACAGCCAAATTTATTAGATAAAGATTAAGGGGATAAGTACAAAGAGTATTTAGCTCACGACATCAAAAAATTACAGGGGTACTTGCCAAAAAAACACCCTATCTCAAGAATTTAAAAGTACATATCCATGCATAATTTAGTACATATTCAAATAGGAAATTGTTTAAAAATTCACATTCAACCGACACAAATTTAGTAATTTTTTGGCTAATTTTTTTTAAATATATTCTCACCAACCTATGTTGGGGACATGGTAAATCGCTCTCAAAGATGAGTGGTGCATAATATTTCATGCAAACAATAGACAGTTCATTTTACTTCTTTTTCAATTATGCATGAAATGTTCCATTATTGCAATAGTTACGTCACTCAATAAGACTCCTTGAAAGAGATAGGAAAAGTATAAAAATAAAGTATAAATAGTCCAGTAGCGTAACGACATGAAAAGTGTCTATGACCCTATTCAATTCACTCAATATTACTCACTGATCATATTCAACTCATTATCAAACTACCAAAAAATAATATATTCAATCTATTATCTATATTAATATTTTTATTTTCACATTTGAAATCCTCATATGAACAATTGGTTACTAAATAATAATATGGATTATTTGTCAAAAAAATAATAACATTGATTATATATCACTATTAGAAAAAATAAATTACGCCAAAATTTATCGAGGAAGAAATGAAATCACTTTCTAATACTATCATCACAAAATTTACCTAATCTAAATTTTTCTCGTTAGTTTTATTAGTAGTAGATAATATAGCAATGATATATAATAATAATAGAGAAAAAAATTAGTGACAAAAAAAAAATGAAATATTTCTCTAATTTCATCATCATTAAATTCGTGACGGATTTAGAGAAAATATTCATGTTTTCTCTCTCAATTTCTCTAGCAAGTTTTCTTAGTAGTTGATCATAGTAATGGTATATAACAATATATAACTAAAGAAAAAAACACACACACCCACACACACACATATACATATACATATATATATATATATATATATATATATATATATATATATATATATATATATATATAAGAACTTAGTTTGAAGATTAATTTACATTGACAAAGCAGTCATGAAAATGAAGACGAAGGAGAGATCCTCCCATGCGAGGTTCTCTAGCGACAGCAGAGTGAACAACGGAGTTTACCGCCTTAAAAACATTGGGACACTTCTTAGCATAGAAATTTTCAGATAGTTGAGAAAAAGAACTCCCTATAAGAAAAAACATGAACAAAACAAAGCAAAAAAAGTTTAGTGAAACTTTAGAAGAAGAAAGTGCCATTTTGCTAAGTAGTAGGATAAGGCTTTAGAAGGTGGATGGATGTAGTCTAAGAAGTTTGTTACATTATATATAGAGATATATGATGGCAACTCTTACCCTCACCTAACCCTAAAGACTTAGACAAATAATCAGGGCATGCATGGCATATAACTATTCAAGAGAAACACTTGTGTGGACCAGGACCAAGAATTTTGGTTTGGTCACACACACAAGTTTTTTCCTTCTCTCTCTTCTCTTCTCTCTTCTCCATTTTCTCTTTCTTCTCTCTTCTCTCTCTTCTCTTTTTTCTCTTTGTGTGACCAAAGACCACTTGTGTGGACCAGAACCACACAAGATTTTCTCACTGTTCAAATGAAGTTTTGAAAAATTTGTATTAAATTGACTACTTGATAAGGATAAAAGTTAACAACTTTTTTTTACTGTTTGTAATTTGTCCATAATCATTACATTTGTTTGGCTGTTGTGATTAAAAGAATATATGCCGATATTGACTTTTCAAAAGTAGCAAGAATACACCAACATCAATCCATGGTGTATGTTTATTATTAAATTAAATTAAATTGGTACAAAGAGAAATACTATTTGTATTGCGCATAGAATCAAAGCTAAAACAGCTATGATCTATTATACCCCACGTATAGGCAATGATTATAAGAAGATTATACCATATGCACATATGAGATGGACAATAGAGCAGCCCATAGATCATTCAAAACACAATATTTCACTAATAATATAAAAGTAGAAGTCGTCGAGCTAAGTATGTCTTTCGGATGTGTTTAGGAGAAACTGAATTTGATTTTTAGGTGAACAATTCTTGACCATACAATCGAACTCTCTATTATCATACCTTTTCTTGAAAATGAGAGGATTAACGCGCACAAAATTAAATGTGTTTTAAACGGTGCAACATTTTCTTTCTTTGATTATTACATTTTGTCTTTAGATTTTGTTTTAATATTTGATCCCTTGCTCAAGTAGTAATTGTTTTGATATTAACAATAGGGAAAATGCTATATAAAGCGAATCCCAACTTCACGACTGCATCGTGACCTTTATTCCACTTATCCATTTTTTGTTGACTGTCACCTATTATTAAGACTTTCCGTGAATTACGTCCATATGCCCTTTTTAATTGATTAGTTTCTAGATCGCGATGCTTTCGTTATAATTTCCTTCGGTGTACTTAGCAATGCTCTTAACTATAAGATTTGAAATAAGAGAAATGCAAAAGTGTACGAACTTATTGTCGTGCTATTGAGCGACTGGGACTGATTAATGTGTCTTTTAAATAATAAGGTTTTTTTTTTTGGTACAAATAAGGATTTATTTTTACCAGTAAAACAATAAGGTTTTCACACAAAAAGAATAAAAAAACTTGTAGGACAAGTAGCTATCAAATTTGAGACGTTTAATATATACTTGTCGCCTGGTCCAATAGTGAACATTGTTACTTTTTTGTCATCTTTAATAAAAGGTTTAATAGCACTTTTGGCCCCCTATGTTTGCAAAAATTGCGATTTTGGCCCCCTATGTTTAAAAACTACAAAACCGCCCCTTATATTTTGGTTTCTTTGAACTTTTGGCCCCATGATCAATTTTGACCTGGTCCTCGCTGACATGACACCCACATCACTTATGTGAGGGGCCAAAATCGCAACTTTTGCAAACATAGGGGGCCAAAAGTGCTATTAAGAGTATTTCTTATTTTTTATAATTCATTTTCTTTTTTTTTGTTTTGAAAAAATTTTAAAAAAAGAGGGAAAATTAATAAAAATTGAAAATAATAAAAAAATACTGAAAAAATTGGAAAAATTAATATGAATGAAAACAAAAATCTGCAAAAAAAAATTTTGCATGACATGTGTGTATATACATACCACATCATTAAATCATTTTAGTAATGGAAAAACATTAAAAACTGAAAATCTTTTAAAAATAACAAAAAATCAGATTATTTTTAAAAATAAATAAAAGATAGATTTTTTTAAATTTTAAAAATAACAAAAAATCAGATTACTTTTTCGAATAAAAAAAGAAAAAAGCAGAAAAGACATTTAGATTTTTTTTTGAAATTTAAAAAATTAGAAAAAAGTTCGTATTTTTTTTCGAAATTTAGAAGATATTTAAAAATACTGGAATTTAATTTTCAAAATAAAAAAAGTTTAGATTTTTTTGCGAAACAAAAAAACTGGAAAATATTTAAAATTTTAAAAATCTGGATATATATTTTTTTAAAATCCAATTATAATAGAAAAATTAAATTTTAAAAATCATATAATCTGAAGAAAAAAAATTGATTTTAGTTTAATTAAAAATTTAGGAAAAAAATCTGAGAAGCTTGAATTACATAGGAATATTTTTGTAAAAAGAATTATTAATGCGTGTAAAATTTTAAAAAGTGTCTTATTTAAGATACATTAAAATTTAAAAAGTGAGTACCTCAAGTTACTCTCCCAATCTCTTTTGAACTAAAATTGATTTTTGTTTCTTCAGATTATATGATTTTTAAAATTAGGTTTCATATTGTAATTGGATTTTAAAAAATATATATCCAGATTTTTGAAATTTTAAATATTTTCCAGTTTTTTTGTTTCGCAAAAAAATCTAAACTTTTTTTATTTTGAAAATTAAATTCCAGTATTTTTAAATATCTTCTAAATTTCGAAAAAAAATCCGAACTTTTTCTAATTTTTTAAATTTCGAAAAAAAAAATCTAAATGTCTTTTCTGCTTTTTTCTTTTATTTTTTGAAAAAAATAATCTGATTTTTTGTTATTTTTAAAATTTTAAAAAAATCAATCTTTTATTTTTTAAAAAAAATAATCTTATTTTTTGTTATTTTTAAAAGATTTTCAGTTTTTAATGTTTTTTTATTATTAAAATGATTTAATGATGTGGTATGTATATACACACATGTCATGCGAATTTTTTTTTTTTGCAGATTTTTGTTTTCATTTTTATTAATTTTTCCAATTTTTTTAAATTTTTCAGTATTTTTTTCATTATTTTCAATTTTTATTAATTTCCCTCTTTTTTTTAAAATTTTTTCAAAACAAAAAAAAGAAAATGAATTAAAAAAATAAAAAAATACTCTTAATAGCACTTTTGGCCCCCTATGTTTGCAAAAGTTGCGATTTTGGCCCCTCACATAAGTGATGTGGGTGCCATGTCAGCGTGGACCAGGTCAGATTTGACCATGGGGTCAAAAGTGCAAAGAAACCAAAACATAAGGGGCGGTTTTGTAGTTTTTAAACATAGGAGGCCAAAATCACAACTTTTGCAAACATAGGGGGCCAAAAGTGCTATTAAGCCTTAATAAAATGTTATATTTGTACTCTCTTTTTTTAAAGGGATTCATTTTTTTTAGGGTTATTTGAAAAAAAAGGGTCTCATTTTTTATTAATGAAAAATTAACGTATTTAATAAAAATGGTAAAAACTTTGTGTCAAAAAAATGGTAAAAACTCATCGCTGTCTCAATTTTTAAAAAAATCATATTAGATGTACCGATCAAATTCTTCTATCTAAAACTGAGTGAGTTTAAATCTATTTTTTTAGAAATGATATTTGAACAACCTTCTTTTACAACTTTTGTGATAGATTTCTTTCTCATTCTCACAATATGTTTTTACTTTCTCTTTTTTGTGTCAGTGCCTTATTTTTTTTTTTTTAAATTTAGTTGTCTCAAAAGTTGTTACATAAATGGATGTTCAATTAACACAACTTTATATTTTTTTTAGGGAGTCAGTTTAAATCTATTTATATTGTCTTATTTTTCTTATTTCGTGTTGCAATGATAGGCCCAATCACTAGTACAAAGTAAAGAGTTTAGCACTCTAAATATAGAGGGTGGAAATTCAAGTTTGAGACGTTTTTAAGAATATTCGTTTATCCAGCTCACTAAATTAAATACGGTTGAATTTTGCTCACCATTTCGTTACCACACCAACCATGAAAATTTAATCTTAACTTATTTACCGTATAAAACAAAAATCACTAATAGTCAAGAAAGTTCAATCATCCTCAAAGATACTCATTTTTGGTTAACAACCCAAGTGACCAAAACATACATGTATAGTATATGATGAACACATGCCAAATGATTGAATATGACGGCTGAAACACAAGGTTGAATTCAACTGCCAGTTCAGATTCATATCACACTCTACCTTCTTCTTATATTATTTATATGAGTAAAAGAGACTTTAAAAAAGTTAAGAATATTTTGGTAAAAAATAATTAATATAATAAATAGTTTAGAAAGGTCATATAAAAATTAGTTAGTTCGGAGGAAGGGGGGAGGGATAAAATAATACCATCAATGATGAAAACCTTTGGAAAAACAACAAAAATAATAATACAAGTGATTAATACATTTGATGCACCTTTTTACACTGTTTTTTCTTTTTTTGTTTTTGGCCAAGAACTTTTTTCTCTTTTATAAGCATCTCACGTGTTTTTCATATATATTAAGAAAAATTGGTATTTATTTTTTATGCATGACTATTCTTAAATTTTCCTTTGTATAAATTAAGGTGAACACTCATGTACCTTAGAGTTTGGGTTGGATATATATCCATCATTTAGTCATTCAATATCATGTCGTATTTTTATATTAGTTTTTATAAAATAAATTCAATTTTTGAATGAATTTTGCCTACATTGTACCGATCTCCAACCAAGCATATTACCATGCCAAATCACAAATTTATCATGATTTATAAATTTTTGGTCTATAATTACGTGTGTTTTAATTGTACTAAACTAGAAGTGTTAGCATCATGTGGGAGCTATTTTTAGAAGAAAATGAAGGTAGATTGATGACAGATAGTTATATAGAAGTGTTAGCATCATGTGGGAGCTATTTTTAGAGTCATTTTAGGATAGTATCTATTGTTTTAGCTGAGTTTTTATAATTAAACTGACGGATACACATGGGAGAGCAAATTGAAGAACAAGGCCTTAGTGCATGTCTTTTTAGGATGACGTGAATTTAAGAACTTTTTCATTCTTGATTAAGTTCAGTAATACATGAAAGGTTAAAATTATATTAAAGATGTGTTATAATTTATTTATTTGTATGACTCACTTGATAGAGATGGTTATATGAAACTTACTGAAGGGTTTCATTTGTGTAAAACATATAATCAAAACTATTGAAGAGATGACATCATTTGTCCAAAGGATATTGAAATGAATTTTTTATAATCTATTTTATTATAATCGTATAAATAGTATTAGAACTCTTGAAGAGATTCTAAAATTTGTTATATAAAGGTCGATATGGACAAATTTAGTTGAATATGTAATAGAATGATTGTGATGTCACTTGATGTGAGTAAATGTCATGTCCTCAAGAAAATTATGAACAATTTGAATTGGTCAGATGAAGACACTAATGTATTTTGCTTATTATATATATTGTGGTATTTTATTTTTGTCAATATTAATAAATACATATATTGCAGCAAAGTCAAGCATACAATTTGTATCTTAGAGAAACGACAATATCATCCGATAATTTGAAAATGTTAGCACTACATCAAGGAAGTGTAGAATGCTTTTTATTAAGGATTATGATTTCACACATACAAGAAACTTTGTGGTTTTTTAATTTTATAAGGAGACTCTTTCTACAAATCAATATGAAGACAATATCTCAAGAACTGCAAATTTGGATAAGAGCATGGAGATATAACATATCTTTCCACATAGTCACCGTCAAGTAAAGATTTTGGGTAACTAGCGTAAAAGATTATTTGACCTTCTTCGTCTCATATATAATTGTCTTTATAAGGGGGAGACACAAATGTGTTATGTATTCTTATTCCTTTAACCATGGTTTTATCCCATTGAGTTTTCCTGCTAAGGTTTTTAACGAGGCAGATTATAACACAAAAAGATGTTGTACTCTTTTTCCTTCACTAGAATTTTTCTCATCGGGTTTTTCTCTAGTAAGGTTTTAATTATGCATATCCTTGATGGACATCCAAGAGGGAGTGTTATGAATATCATAAGTGGATGTCCACATACCCTTGTACTTATCTCTTAAGTGACACCATATTACTTATCTTCTAAGTCACACATATGTGTACATATCCCTTAAGTACTTAACTCTTAAATAATATCATTATACTTCTTTATAAATAGAGATCACATGTAACATATTGTATATTACAAGAGAATAATATAATCATCTTTCTTCTCTCCTTTTCTCTTTCATTCTCTGCTTCTCTTTATTCTTGTTCTTATTCTAATAGTTTAAATAACAAATCAATGTAATTACTAGAAATGGTAAAAAAATTGTGATTAAACCATTTTTGAGAAATTCATAATAGATGAATTCATCAAATTCTTCTATCTAGAACCGAACCGAGTCGGTTCAAATATATTTATATTGTCTTATTTTTCCTATTTCGTGTTGCAAAATTAGAGACCCAATCACTAGTGCAAAGTAGTGAGTTTAGAACTCTAAACATAGAGAGTGGAAAAGAGGCACGTTTTTGAGAATAGTCTATCCATAACTCAAGTGGCTACCCAGTCTGGCTGAATTTTGCTCACCTTGAAAACTCAATCTTAATTTATTTTTGGTATAAAACAAAAATCACTAATAGTCAACAAAGATACTCATTTTTCGTTATCAATTACAGCAACACAATTAACAAACCAAGTGACCAAAACGTACATGTATAGTATTAGATGAATACAACTTGATTGAATACTCCAGTTTGCCAAATGATTGAATATGACGGCTGAAACACAAGGTTGAATTCATCTGCAAGTTGAGATTCATCACACTCTACCTTTTCTTATATCATTATATGAGTAAAAGATACTTTAAAAAAGTTAAGAATATTTTGGTGAAAAATAATTAATATAATAGATATTTTAGAAAGGTCATATAAAAATTAGTTAGACGTTTACAATATCTTTTGAATAGGAGTTTGTTTGGTAGGAGGAGAATGCAAGGGAGAAGAGAGGAAGGAGGAGATTTTTTGATTTTTTTTTTTGAAGGAAGAAAATTGTTTTAAATTTTAATTATTTAAATTATTGAAGTTGAAGGAAGGGTAACAAATGCTTCATGAGTCAATTTTAAGTTGTGAAGAAGGGAAAAAATGGATGGATGGATTTGGAGGAGATGTAATATTTAGTTAAAATTTGGACATATAGATAGATAGATATGATTATTTTATTTTATTTAATATGATTTTTTAACAACAAACGTTAGTATTGTTAGTTTTTTGTTGGGTAGCAATCCAACCTCAAACTTCTTATCATTTCATTCTTTAACTTTTCTACGGTCATCAACCCATTTGTGCATCTCTATTTTAATTTTATTTCAAATATTATAAATTTGAAAAAAATAAATATAATTTTACATTTCCATCAATTAAAATATATAGGGTTAATTAAGTAAATTATTCCTATAAATATATAAAATTTTGTTTTTAGTCCCTACAAAATAAAATCGCACCTTATATAATCCTTGTAAAAATTTTTGTTACCATTTTTAGTCTTTTGAAAAATTTTCATCAACATTTTTAGTCTTTATAAAAAAATTCGTCAACACTTTTGGTCCCTAAAATGCTAAATAAAAATATCACGAGGACGAAAAACTGCGATTTGATTTTGTAGGGATTAAAAACAAAATTATGAATATTTATAAAGACTATTTATTTAATTAACCTAAATATATATTCTCCTCTTATCGAAGCAGACACAATATTTTAAAATAATTTCTTTCCCCTTTTCTCCCTTGTCATTCGTTGAACCAAGTAGATACTCCCTCCGTCCCAATTTATTTGACCTCTTGGCTCATTTCACACAGATTAAGAAAAATGTATAAATAAAGGGGAAAGTGGAATATATTGTATTGGGAATGATAAAAGTAGTATTATTTAGTGTTATATTGTATTGGGAATGATGAAAGTTGTATTGAAAATTGAAATGAGTCAGTTATTTTGGGACACTTTTTTTTAGAAAATGGGTCAGTTATTCCGGGACGGAGGGAGTACTTAATATAAGACTTTAACTTTAAAAGTTTGGGTTAATTATGTTTTTGGTCCCTACAAAATTGCGACCTTGTAAGTTTAGTCCTTACTTAATTTTAATAGCATTTTTAGTCCCTATAAAAAAAAAATTTACTTATAATTTTAGTCCCTCCTAAAACAAAGTTTGATTAATTATCCTTAAACTCTTAAATTTTTGAACGATTTTTTTGAGACAAGATTAGAACACTATGAAAGGTTCGTTTACTAAAATTTAGAATTTTCTGACATGAAATGAATTAAATATGAATTTTTTAAAACGACAAAAGTTAAAGATAAAAAGTAATAAAATCTGGATGTAGAAATCAAATTTTGCGATAATTTTTTGCGGAGGAACTTTTAGTAATGTTCTAAACATGTCTGCAAAAAATTGTTCAAAAACTTGAGAGTTTAAGCATAAATTAAACAAATTTGAATTGAGTAGGGACTAATACTCACTGCAGAAAAACAAAATTAGGTACTAAAAGAGCTATTAAAATTAAGTAAGGACTAAACTTAAGAGGTCCCTATTTTATAGGGACTAGAAACATAATTAACCCTAAAAGTTTCTTTGTCGCTTTCCTAATATCATCAAATTTCAAATTTTATTAATTATTAGTTTTTTTTATCAAAATCTTAATAATTATTGTACATCTTTATATGTGATTAGAAATGATAAATTAATTATCTTTTGAATTAAAATCTTGTGATAAAATATTACAAATGACTATGAGAAATATCCATATTTATGTTTATTAACTATCTGGGATAAAATTAATTATATCTTAAATTATAAACTTGGGATAAAATTACACATCTCGAATAAGATTACCTTCAAAGATGATTTTTTTTTGATAAAAAAAAAAACAAAAATAGTAATACATTTGATGTAATACCAATTTTTTTTCTAATTTATAAGCACCTCACGTGTTTTTCATACATAGTAAGAAAATTTGGTATTTATTTTTTATGTTTGACTATTACTAAATTTTTCTCTATCTATAAATTATAGTGAACTGACACCTTGGAGTTTTGGTTCGGCATGAGTCCGGTATGCTCCATTTACCCTTAGCTCCATTTACCCCATTTAGGGATTTGGATGAGTGACATGTGGAAAAAAAAGGTTTCAATGGTTCAGATTAAAAATAACCAAAACATTATTATTTTTAATTAAAAAACAAAAGAAAGATGTAACACATGTTTCTCTCTCTTCTTCTCTTCCTCAATCGTAAACCAGTCTTCCTCAATCGTTCACCGCCATGCCTTCCGCTGTCGCCGCCGTAAACAAGTCTTCCTCAATCGCTCACCGCCATGCCTTCCACTGTCACCGCCGCCATGCCTCCCGGCGATGCCGTCGATCAAACACAGCTTCGCTCCCTCTCACCACTCCCTCTCACCTCTTCACCGACCATCAGATGGAGATTCAACAATTTGCATCCTGACTTTGTGAATAGGATTCAAAACGCAAAAATTGAGTTTGAGTCAATTTAGTGATTGGTTGGAGAATGTTCACATAAGCAATAAAAATAGTGATTGTGATGAGCAATAAAAATAATAGGAATAGCAAAAATAGCAATAGTGCAGAAGCAAAAGTGCAGAATAGCAGTGATGCAAAAGTGCAGAAATAGCAATATTACTGCATCTATAATAGAAAGTGGAGACGAAGAGATTCTGAGTGAAGCTCAAAAGAGAGTGTAACGTTCACGTACTACAAGAAGAGAAGACAAGCGCGTGTTTCTCCTCTATTTTTATTTTTAATTAAAAATAATAATGTTTTGGTTATTTTTAATCTGAACCATTGAAACCTTTTTTTCCACATGTCAATCATCCAAGTCCCTAAATGGGGTAAATGGAGCTAAGGGTAAATGGAGCATACCCAGACTCGTTGGGCATGTATCCATCATTCAATCATTCAATTAATATCATGTTATATTTTTATATTAGTTTGTTATATAATAAATTCAATTTTTGAATGATTTTTGTCTACATTGTACCGATCTTCAACCAACTATATCGTCATGTTAAACCACAAATTTATCATGATTTGTAAACTTTTGGTCTATAATCACATGTGATTCAATTGTATTAATGTAATAGTAGTACAAACTAGAAGAAAAGGAATGTCGTTTAATGAAATGTAAGAGTGGTACAAACTAGAAGAAAAGGAAGGTCGTTTGATTTTTTTTTTTTTTTGAGAGAAAAGGAAGGTCGTTTGATGTTAGATAGTCATATAGAAGTGTTAGCATCAAGAGATATTTTAGAGTCTTTTAAGCATGGTATCAATTGTTTTAGTTGAATTTTTGTAATTAAACCAACGGATACACATCTGAGAGCAAATTGAAGAACACAGGCCTTGGTACATGTCAATTCAACCAAATCAGATAATTTTGTGGTCATATTATACTTTTTACAACACTATCAAGATGATTTCTTGGAGTATAGTTGTAACACCCTTGAAATCCCACAATTAATATTTAATATAATTTATCAATTAATTCTTATTATTATCAAGGTGCCACGTTATTAAAACTCAAAACATGCAAATGTTTAATTTTTATCAAAGTTTTGCAACAGAATAAACATTTCCAAAAATCATCTCAGAGTCTCAACATCATAATCCAACTTCCGAATACATCAAGAAAATTGCTTTTTTGACAAAAAATACTTTCAATTGACACATGGAAATGACTTTAATACCCCTGCGGTAGTTAACAACCGCTGGGAAACACACCGGTCGTTAACTACCGCTGAGTGCCAACGGTTGTTAACTACCGCTGTGTTTGTGATATATTCACGCCAGTAGCCATATTCCAGACAGTCCATCCATCATCACTATCACCATTTTTTTCTCTCAAAATTTCACTCTCTCTCTGAAAAAACTCTACCAAATCATCCAAAATTTCTTCCACTAAATCACAAGTAAGTTATCACTTATGCTATTGTCATACATTTTAGTTAGTATATGTGTTTATATGTTTATAATTTTAGTTGTTGTTTAATTATTAAATTTTGAATATTTGTTTTTAATATAGTTATGGTTGTAGATCTGAAATGCTATTAACATATATTATGAATATCTGTTATAATGAACTTATATTGCTTAAATGTATATTTTTTTCGAATTTTAATTTTTTTTCGAATTTTATAAATTTTTTAGAGTTTGAATATTTGTTGTTAATATAGTTATGTTGTAGATCTGAAATGCTATTGACATATATTATGAATATCTGTTATAATGAAGTTAAATTTATTGAATTTATAATTTATTTTCGAATTTTATAAATTGTTTAGGGTTTGTTTAGGATTTTTAGGGTTTATGTCAAATTTTCACTACAAGTGTTTGAATGAGTTTTTCATTGATTATTTTTAATTTCTATGTGTGTAGATTTGAAGCAATGGCCGGGTGGATCGAAGTTCATGCAACATTCAACGGCGGAGAACCTCAGAGGTTGAAGGTTCGGTGCCTTGATGTAACGTTAAGAGATCTCAACGATCAACTGAATGAATTCAACCAAGGAGTCAACCCAAGAGACACAAGAAAGGTGTAAAATGTTCGGTATAAACGTCCAAAGCTCGACGAGGGGAGCGTATCATTCACTTGGGTGGAGTTATAGAACGACGAAAACGTGACGAGTATGTTTTGGGAGCACACCAAGTTCCAGTGGATCGATATGCGGGTGACGTTGCTGAGATCAACTGAAGATATCATCAACAGCTTGATTCCGCCAGAAGATTGTCATTAGTTAGGGTAAGGTGCATTCAAACTACAACCTTTTGTCTCACCTCTGAAATGGGGTAATTCAAACTTGCCAAACGGCGAGGACTCAAGCATTTCGCTCGGTGTTCATGTTTTCCTTTGAAAAGATTAAATTCTTGTTAGGCTAGTTTAGATGAAGGTATTAAGTGTCAAGGAATGGACCTCATTCGGTGGCACTTGAATACCTTCATCTAAATCAAGCCTGACAAAAATTTATTCTTTTCAAAGGAAAGCATGAATGCCGAGCGAAATGCTTGAGTCCTCGCCGTTTGGCAAGTTTGAATTTACCCCATTTCAGAGGTAAGACAATTGTTGTAGTTGGAATGCACATTCCAACTACAACAACTGTCTTCCTTTGGATGGGGTTATTCAAACTAGTTAAATGGCAGGACACCGGCATTCGTCCGGGAGTGTTTTTGTTCCATTATAAATGTTAATTTCTGGTTGGCTTCGTTTAAATGATGGTATCGAAGTGTCAAGGCCTGGACCTCATTCCGTTGCCTCTTAGATACTATCATTTAAAACCAAGACCAACTAGAATTTAACATTTGGAATGGAACAAAAGGACTTCTGGTCGAATGCTGGAGTCCTGCTGTTTAGCTAGTTTGAATTGACCCCATTCAAAGGTAAGATAATTGTTGTAGTTGGAAGGTACATTTCCGAATGTAATATAATGATAGTTGACGTACATGTCTTTTACGTAATGTAATTATATGTAAATAAAATTGTCTAAGAATTAATGTTGTGTACTTATCGAAATTATTTATTCAATACGCCATTTTTATTTGAATTAATGTTGTGTACTTATTATAATTTACTTATTCGATACGCGATATTTATTCGAATTCACGTTAGATTTTATTCGAATTTTAATTATTTGAATTCACGTTAGATTTTATTCGAATTTTATTCGGATTTTATATAAATAAATGAAAGTAAAAACTAAAATAAAGGAACACAAGTAATATATATAAAATCACATATTATTAATATAATAATACATTTACAATGGGGTAAAACTAAATCTGCTTCGTCGTACCAATAACATTAAAAATAACATCTTCGTCGTACATTTATTCCTTAATAGGTGGAGTCATCTTCGTCGTACATTTATTGAGTGAGGATGAGCCTGAGAAATAACAGACTCACTTTAGTATTGACTGAGGATGAGCCTGAGAAATACCAGACTCACTTTAGTGAGTACATTAAGAAAGGAATCGAGGCAGATGGCCTTGAGGAGCTTTACAAGAAGGTTCATGCTGCAATTCGTGTTGTTCCTCACTTGAATATATAACCAATGAACAAGTTCTGGTTGAGTTTCTTTGAGTACTGGACTATGACAAACAAACATTTTTTAGAAGAAAGAGTAAAGAAGTAAAGAGGAAATGAGAGTAAGGAGGAGAGAATGTGAGGAAATGTGAGAATGTGAGGGTTTTTATAGGGGAAAAATGTAGAAAAAATAGGTTGAATGAAAGATGGAAAAAGAGGTTGAATGTAGAAAAAATAGGTTGAATGTGGAAAAAATGTGGAAAATATGTGTTGAATGAATGAAGAAAAAGAGGTTGAAAGGTGAAAAGGTCGGTGCATCCTAGAACGCACGTAGCGGCTGTTAATTGCCGCTGGAAGACTCCAGCGGTTGTTAACTGCCGGCGCATTAACCAGCGGCTGTTAACTGCCGCTGGGGGTAAAATGGTCATTTCCATGTGTCAATTGGAAGTATTCTATGTCAGAAAAGCAATTTTCATACATCAAATAGAACAACAAGGTTCTCCATATAAATCCAACATAGCAAATTAAACAAACAACTTCCAAAAGATCCTAATTAGAGCCTAGCTAGACTCCAAACGCAAAGAAAATGAGGAAACCTCAAGCTAGTCCTCGGTACTCACGCCGTCTCAAGCGTCCTCAACATGCATGTCTACACCATTTTACAATGGCGAGAGGATCAACCAAACAACTACTGGAGGGTAAGTTTACATTCAACATTAAGAAATCATGAATTCAAGTATAGTATATTTATAGAACTATTTTTTAGAAAATATTTATAGAACTTTTTTAAATTAATAGTTTCAACAAATAGTGTGCCCCCAAAATTACTCCAAAACGGGACGATTGTTGCACGCTGGCACACTCCAACAATTTTTTATTTTATTTTGTAAATTACCCCAATCGTTGATACTCCCGTTGGCGGTCAATTGTTGTATGTTGGAGGTGCTCTTAGATCATTGGCCGCACCTTAAAGTTTTAAATAATTGGTCTCGTAAAATGTCACATTATTGTATTTGTATTTACAAAACTTTAATAAAATAATGGAGAGGATTTTGACTCTTTTAAACTTGTGTCGAGTCTTGGCTAACTACCGCATCTTTACCATTTTGTACTTGGATTGAGTACCACTCCACTTGTACTCATATTAATGTCATTATTCTTACAAGAAATAATGGTGTTTGGTTAGGATTTTTAATTTTCTAAAAAAAAATTGAAATTCTCCTTCCCGTTATTTTTATAAGATTTTCTATAAAAAGAAATTATTAAGAAAAATCGTTGAAATAATAAATTTTTCTCAAATAGTATACTATGACTAAATTACCATTTATCTGTCCTCGTGAGCTTAATTCAGTTGACATGATTTAGGTCCAAATCCCGACCATCACAGAAAAAAAAAAATATCATTTATGTATAAATATATTTAATGTTAATTTTTTATAATTTAAGACAAATTGACAGTAGTAATAAATGTTGTACTTGAACTTAGATACTCTGTTTGGAGAATACACAAAAACAAAAACAAGTGAATGGAAGAACGCGATGTTAACACACGCGCAGAATCAAAGGGATTGGAAGATTCATTACAAAACCTAATTCACATTCATCATCACAAATCTCTCATTCTTACCAATCAAACCGAAAAAGCGAAGAAAGATGCAATAAGAAAAGCAGAACGCGTTTCGGATCTGTTAGTGGAAGCAGTGAATGGTGGTGTTCAAGATTCGTTTATTTATCAGAAGAGAATTGAGCTTGAAATTCGTGCTCTTGCTGTTACTATTTCGAGATTTGTGAAACAAACGGATCAGTGGCTTAATGCTACTCATTCTCTTAACACTGCTCTCAAGGTAACAAATTGCTTTCATTTTTGTGTATTTTGTGATTTTTTCGTTGTTTTCTTAATTGCATTCATTATTGTGTTCAAAGCTCTGCTTTGTGAAAAATAGCGAATAACTGATAAGTTAGTTTATAGCGGATGAGCTTATAGAGGAGAGTTTATTAGCGAATAAGCTAGCTGATTGAATTTGTAGTGTTTGGTAAAATTAACAGTTCAATTTTCTAAAGATTCATTTTTTTAGTTAATGATAAGCTATGCGCTACTTGAATTAGCTTATCAAAAACCGCTATAAGCTGCTGATAAACGATTACAAAACGGGTCTGTTTTAGTCGAATCTGCTTACAGGACATAAGCTATAAACTCAAAAACATGTCTTACCAAACAGACTCCAAAACCGACTTGTTAAGTAACATATGACTTTCAAGTTTCAACTTACATAGCCCTTCACGTCTACAACTGGATGTTTGGGAGCGTGAACCGAGTAGTTCAATAGGCGTCGTACTATCTTAAAATTTTGTATAGCATCCGAATATAAATTTTTAGAATATTATACACAATATTTCAATTTGATACATAAATTTCATAAAATAACCGAGTTGAATAAAAGGGGAAATTATTTACTTGCTTCAACAAAATTGCAAGGTACAATTTTGCGATTCTAGAAATTTATATCAGGATGTTATATTTTGGTTGGGTGTAACTCAACTCTACATAACTGACATGTAAAGTGAGGGACATATCTCTTTTATAAACATATTTTCAGGTCATATCATATCTCATTCAATGTAAAATTCTCAACAGATTTCAATAATGTTCTAAAATAGTAGTTGTGTGGATCTAATGTATTGGTCTAGTCTAAGCAAGGTTTTTTTTTAGAGGTTCCGATAACGATCATAGTTCAATCCTTGATATTGCAGAAGATCAAGATTAAATGCACTTGACGTAGGCTCGATCACGATTATGGCGACATCAAAAACCATGACGTCGTAGCCGAGATTAGGATTGCAAACCTTTTTTTAAAACCCTGAATGTAAGTGTGTTAGGTCCGAGAATGTGTAAAGAGATATTCTTCAATGAGAAATCCCTAGCTAAATTCTCTCTCTCCAAAATAAGATTAAACCATCAACTTTGCCTCTAAATTATCACTCTCTCTTCAATTTAGTCACTAGTAGTTCCTAAAGCATATATTCCTCAATTTAGTCCATGCTATTAAGAAGTCAGATAATAAATTGACGGAATTCATATACTTTAGGAACTGACTTGAAGAGAAAGTAATAGTTTATGGACTAAATTGATGGTTTATTCCAAAAATAAATTCCCCGAGGAGGTTTTCTACTGCCGTTGCTTTGTTGGCCTCAAATATGATTGCTTTTGTTAGCAGTATAAATGTGAATTTCATCTAGAAAGATGGTTGCGTGGATCAAAAGAAAATGTCACAAAAACAATTTTGGTTATGATTTTCAGAATGCTCAGAACGTTGGTCTTCTAAAATGTATAGCCCAATTTAATAATCCACTACCAATTGGAACACTATACTGATGTTGATCTGACATAAGCGGCTTCTTCTTATGTGGGGGATCCACATGACTCTCCATCCTTTTGGAATCTATGGGCTCGAGAGACCGTGTTGCTACTATCGCGGTCACAATCCTTTATATTGTGGAATCATTGGCGCAGTCACAAAAAAACCATGATGTTGCAGCCAAGATCACGATCACGATCACAAACCTTTTTCTAAAGCCCCGAATGGAAGTATGTTATGTCCGAGAGAATGTGTAGAGAGATATTCTTTAGTAAGATATCCATTGTTAGATTCCTTCTCCAAAAAAAATTGGTTGTGATGGTTGTCATGCCATTTTTGGGTTATTGGTGAATTTGATTTGTAAATGTTTATTCTTGTGGTTTGTTCCAAATTATGGTGCACAATAAAGCATTGACTTATATGCCTGCTTTCTTGAGTTGATTGAGTCGATAAATAAGACGTTTCTTCTCTTCAAATATTCATTGTGCTTTATATTGATATTCACAATTTTGTTCGTCTCTTCTCTGACATAAGCAAAACTAAATTTGTTTTAGTTCTATTCCTTGTACATGTTCATGTTAATGTGCTTAAGGTCGTTAAAGATTCAAGGATGATGCAGGAGTTTGGTTGTTGAAATAGGCATCAATCTTGTGGCACACTTACACTGATAAATGGTTTATTATCAAGAATTCTTTATTTTAGAGATTGCTTGTGCACAATCATATGAGCAATAATAAAGACGGAGATAGGAGAATATTAATTTCTAGTGTCTTTTATTGAATTTTGTATATACTATTATAATCTGTATTAGTCAAGTTAGGAATGTGCAGACTTTCTTAACTTATTATTTAATCATTTATATTACAAAATGTGCTTAACTTTGTGTAAAATTTTGTTTGAACTCACAGGAAATTGGAGACTTTGAGAATTGGATGAAGATCATGGAATACGATTTTAAAAGTATCAATGCAGCTATACACAATATTCACCAAGAGTGATCTTGCAGGTTGCAACATGTTTTCATGCAATTCATCATGTTATTCTAATCCCTTTCCATTCATTTTTCTATTCTAGGCATAATTCCCAACATCATGTAAAATTTTATTAGATAAAGGCTTGTTTCTCAACAAAATAAGTGGGTTAGAAATGAAGTAGCCTTGTATCTTTATTCTGAATGTAAATTATATTTTGTAAATGATGAATATGATTGGCATCTGATAATGTAGCACTGGTTGTTGATTTGGTTTAAGTATATTTGACAAATCATGGTTCATATCTAATCTGTGATTGTGATAAAGTAAATATTTATTAGTGATTAGTTTTGGCACCATTTCAATGGCAATGTTCTGTATATTCTCTGATGCGGAAATAATGAAGCCGAATGAATTTCAGCCTCTAGGTGTTGAAGTGACATGATATGATACGAGCTCTCAAACTTAGAGAAGTTCCCTAGGCCAAACTGACTTACAACTTTGTTTGGCAGGGAAGCTACATGGCTGGTTAGTGAACACAATTCAGAAGCCCTTTGGTGAAATGTCATCGTTGTGTGTTGCTGAGTTGCCTTTATCTCATGACTCGAGCAAGTTGGCATTAATCCACACGAGTCCATCCGACTTTGCTTAGAAATGTGTTCGTACAATCAACTTGATTTTTTTCTATAGAAACATCAACCTGTTAACTTGCCATTTGCGAGTTTGACAGCAATGGTATTTGGTCATCTGACATCTACGAAGTATCAACACGGGCACAACACAAACACGTTACTCTGTATTGCATCAAGTTACTCAAAGCATATGGTTTGCATCATGCCAATTATATGATTGTCCTGACCAATGCTAGTCCTTCGAAGTTTGTCTTTCAAGTTTCAACCACTTTTAGACCTCGTCTGACCTTCAGTGTGAGTGATAGTTCTCAAATTAAAATCTGGGAGGGTATTTATTTAGGAACTTTTTTCTCTTTGCATGGATGTTCTCATCTTTTTATTTTTTACAGTCTACTTTACATAATATCCTTGTGTGCCAGTTTCATCATTTTTGTTTAGTTCCTCTTCAAAGATAGAACGTTCTTTGATGTTCTATCTATGCAGAGTCCTTTGATGTTTTTTGTCCTACTTACTTATTTTTTTATGTGGATTAATGACAGTTATTAACCTCATGGAGTTGCTGATATGGTTGGTCATGTTGAAATAGTATATAGAAAGAGTCTAACAACTCAAATTCTATATATGTTGTGTAATTTTACTGCTCCCCACCCATTGCGTGATCTCACAAAAACCTTGCCAAAACTAAATTCTCTGCATGGGATTTCTTTTGTCATTCTTTCTTCACTGTGCTCCAATTTCAAGAGAGAAGAAATAATTTGATGAGGAAAGTGAACAGTTAATAATACTGATTCATATTCGATAGGTAACCCAGCATTATCAATCATGCATCACATAATTAACAGATTGTTTAGAATTCTGATATGCTACATTGCTATAGTGCCACTATAACCGTTATTTGACAAAAGTTTGTACTAAATAGTGAATCGCAAAACAATAGCAATTTTTTCAAAATCCGCTATGCTAGAGCGTTCTAGTGCTGCTATAGCTGCTAATTGAGAACACTGAGCTAACCATACCCTCACTATGAAAACAACTGAGGCAGTCCTTATCATATCACATTTCAATGTTATGTTATGCTTTTGATCTTCCAATTGGCATGAAATACTAACACTACATAAACTTCTTCCAATGTTTTGCAATCACCTTGTATATCTTTGGTTGTCCTATAAGTTGCTCAAAAAAAAAAATTGTTCAAATAACATTGCCTCTTTACTTAACTTTGCGTAAACTTTAGTTTGAACTCATAGGAAATTGAAGCCTTTGAGAATTGGATGAAGATCATGGAATAGGATTTCAAAATTATCACTGCAGCTATACAATATATTCAGTAAGACTGATCTTGCAGGTTGCAGCATGTTTTCATACAAGTCATGGTGTAATTCTAATCACATTCCATTCATTTTTCAATTCTAGGCACAATTCCTGATATCATGTAATGTTTTATTAGACAAGGGTTTGTTTCTCAACTAAAATATGTACCTTAAAGAAGAAACAACCATGTATCAAGATTCATGAATAATGGTGTGGAAAATGGAGAGGTTACAGCTTTGTTTTGCAGGGAAATTTTAACTCATTAGTGAACAAAAATGCAGAAGCTCTTTGATGAAACAACACTGTTGTGTTTCGCTGAATCGACCTTACCTCACGATTTGAGCAAGTTTGCACAAGGCCAGATGATTTCCGCCGACTTTGTTTAGAAAAGAGTTTTATGAGATTCAATTTGATTTTCCTTCCTTGAAACATAAACTTGTTACGATTCATGATTTTGACAACAATGATGGTTATTTGGCAACCAAAAGTATTGATTGGGCAGTGGCTTTGGCATTTTTCATTGCTGTGTATCTCTGTAGGGCACCATATTACTCAAAGTATGTATCATTTGCATCATGTCAATTCTGTGATTGTTATGATCATGCTAGTCTTTGGAATTGTCTCAAAATTGTAACTACTACTAGATCTCTCATGTCCTCGAGGGTCAGTGAAAATTTTCGAATTAAGATTATGTACATGGTACACACATTAAGTGAAATTATTTCATTCCACATATTTCTTACGGAAAAGGGGCTAGGGTCGAATAATTCTTGACCAAACTATCTTACCTCTTGACCAAACTCTGAATTACCGAGGGCGCCATATCCTAAGAACGGGAGGGCTAATATTAAAAAAAAAAAAAATCGAAAAATGCCTGTCATTGTTCTTTCTTTCAATCTCTTCTTATTATTGAAACATTGATTCTTTATATAATGGTTGAAAAAGTTATCAAAAGTAGTTCACTTATGAGTTGGCTGGACAGTTCACAATTACATTTCCTTCTCTATCAGCACAATACAATAGGAGAAAAGCAAGCATATGAACTAACATAAGCTTTAACACATTCACAAAGAGACATTAATAGACACTCTTTTCTTCTTCTTCACTTTGACTATTAAGAGAAAACTTTTTCATTTTTCTTCTTCTTTTCAACTCAATCACACTATCTTTCCACTTGGTTCTTTTTCTTTCTTTTTCACATTTTCCCTCCCCAACTTAGATAAAACCCTTGTATGAAAATGAATTTTTGTATAGTGATCACTGCACCATGCATTTCATGGTGTTCTATAATTCACTTATAAGATTAATTTTAGACCATTCATTCGTTGTGATAGTTTTGCTGCTCCCCACTCAATGTACGACCAAAACAAGAGAACAATCTTGTTGATCGAAGACCACAATAAATAACAATTTGTTTAAATTTTGATATGCTGCAAAGTGTAATGTTAATAGTGCTACACTACAGTAACAGCTATCTGACATCACTTTATACTATAAATAGCATACAGTGGACGAATCATAATTTTCCAGATGTAATAGCCCTTTACCTTGAGATAGGATCCTCTCAATTTTCTCTCTTCATTTGAAGAGTTTTGAAGTGTTAGTTAGAGTTGAACTCCACTACAAATATTTTATGGGTCTCATTAGAGTCACATCATCTTGAAGCAACTCATTTATATTTTGCTTCAATAGTGCAACTCTAAAATACTCATTTTTGATCCCACAACTTTGCCTCATTCATTAATATATATATATATATATATATATATATATATATATATATATATATATATATATATATATACATATATATATGGGGGCATATCACATGAGAATACCTATCTTATATGAGAATAATGAGAATGAATCTCAACCGTTTGATTAAAATACATGGCTTGGATTAAAATATTTAATATGGTGTCTCGCGTGCCTGATTCTCTCTTTTTTTTTTTCTATTTTTTTTATCTCCTGACTGTTCCCCTCAAACCGATACTGTTCCATCTCCCTGTTCTTTCCAGTCTTCACCTTATTCAAGCTTGTGTTTTTCTTGTGTTTTATGTTCAATTTTTTGTCCATTAGAAGAATCATATGTTACCATGAAGAGCCATGCCAATTTATCTATGAATTTATTTGAAAACGTTAAAAAAATGTTGAACAATAAATTTGAAAAAAAATTACAATTTCAATTCTTTTACGCAGAACAACAAAAACTGACAATAGCCACAAAAGAATGTTGTAGAAGAAAACAAAAATCTCTGGTGAAAGGGAAAGAGAGCTGGGATACTCGGTGGTCGGCGGCTGCCGGAGTAGAGGTGAATTCGACGGCGACGGCGGTCGGAGGAAGAGGTGAATTCGACAGCGTACGCGGTCGCGGCAGCCGGAGGCAAAGGCGGATTCAATGGCGACGGCGGTCGGAGGCAAAGGTGGATTGGACGACAAAATAATTAGGGACGATGGAGAGGACACAAATGGTAAAGATCACATTAAATTGAGATCTAAAAAAAATAATTAGGAAGGAAGGTGAACAGTTTGGATGAGATGTTGATTTCAGAAGGAAGAGAAGATGGATTGGAGAATGGAGGAAGATGGATTCCAGAAGGGGAAGCAAATAGATTGGAGAAGGGAAGAACGTGAATAGTTTGGATGTGGAGAGGCACATATGTCATTTAAAATAAAGTTTTCAATCTAGACCATTTATTTTAATCAAACGGTTGAGATTCATTCTCATTATTCTCATATAAGATAGGCATTCTCATGTGATATGGTAAAATAGGCATATCACATGAGAATGCCTATCTTATATGAGACGGTTGAGATTCATTCTCATTATTCCCCTATATATATAGTACTTGCAATGAGTATAATAATAGAATCTAGGGTTTAGACTGTTTTTTCATCCCTTGAGAGTGATCTCAAGAGGGGTATTTATAGTCCTTTGTGGGCTTGTTTTTGCGTGACTTAAGCCCCAAGCAAGTTGGGCCTTAAATTATTTTACCAAGCTCTAGATGGTTCTAGAAGCTCGTTAATGCAGCGCCTCTGGAAGGGCGCGCCTAAGCCTTAGGAGCCCTTCTGAAGGGTGCATAAGCCTTTCTAGAGGGCTTTCAGGCCCTTTGTCCACATCCCCCCAAGCACGAGTCTTGGGACAAGGCGAAATGATGAATCTATGAGGTTGATTACTCATATAAGTTTATTGTGTTTTCAAATGCTTGCTAAGGGGCGGTGTCTCTTGGAGGGACACACCCGAGCTTCAGGGAGGCACCTCTGGCTTTAGAAATGTTTATGGTCCACAACCCCCAAGCACGAGTCTTGGGACAAGGCGAAGTGGTGATGGCGTCTCGAGAGCATTTGAACAAGCTTGGTTATTTTGAAGATTGCTAGGGCGAGTTGTTCGGTCTGGATATGATTGGATGGCTTAGATTTCACGACCTTTCGCTGGTAGTGACGTGTTCGAATCCTGGCGAGTTTGATTTTTGTTCTTCAGTTTGAAATTTAGGCGTTTTAGTGGTTCTAGGCAGCTTGATCTTTGGCGAATGGCGCCTGTGGTGTTTCTTATTTTTGGCCCTGTGGGCGTTTCTTCTATAAAAAAAATGTTTGTTTTATTTTTAACAGGCGTCTTTGATGTTTTGTAATGTGGTGGGCTTTGTGAGACGCCACTGTAATCTACGGAGGCTTTATTCTTCTGGATTATTTATTTATAACTTCCAAGTTTGCTGATGATGCTTATATTTCAGTGTTCACTTTGATTTCTGTTTGTTGCTTTAGCCTTTTCCTGTTAAATTGTTGTTAAGGCTCATGGTGTTTAATCACTTCTTTTCTGGTGTAGAGTAGCTGAGTTGGACCCTTTGTATATTGACTTATACTTTGTTTTATTTTGCTAGATATTGCAAAGTCTCTTATTTTCTTAGTGTTGATGATGTTTCATCGCTAAAGCCCCCTTTGGGGGTTGACGTATTTGGCCGCGCCATAGCTCTTTGTAAGAGTTGCGTTTCAGGCGGTTTGCCGCGTCATAGCCTTTTATAAAGGTTGAAGTTTTAGGCGATTTGGCCGCGCCATAGCCCTTTCTTCAAGTATTTTACATGCATATAATTTTTACTGTAAAAATTTTGTTAACCAATCTTAGCCATATCGTATCTTAAATTTTAAAAATTTCATGTATCCGCGTATATGTATTGTATCATACCCGCATCCGTGCCACGTATCCGGGGTTGATTCTTTTGTCCTTCTCTCTGTAAAAGAAAGAAAAAAGTCAAAAACCTAATAAATTTCTCGTCACCTCCATTTACACACACACACAAACACACAAACAATACTTATACATTATAAATATAATTGTTCCTTGTTTTAAACTTCATTAACCTCTTCGTAACTTCAACCTTAGTTTTGTTTGTTTTTTTTTTTTTCTCTCTTTAACTATTCTTGCTTCTCTGTTCTTCATCTAACTCCTGACTTCATGGGTTGTTGCCTTAGTGCATGTGTTGTTTTTCATGTTGAGAAAAGTACATTTAATAAAATCGAATTTACCATCGAAGATATTACCGAAGAAAATATAATCTTATTTTCTTCAAGTATTGTACATGCATATAAGTTTTAGTGTAAAAATTTTGTTAACAAATCTTAGCCATATCGAATCTTAAATTTTAACCTCCATTCACACACACACACACACACACACACACACACAAACAATACTTATACAATATAAATATAATTGTTCCTTGTTTTACACTTCATTAACCTTTTCGTAACTTCAACCTTAGTTTTGTTTGTTTTTTCCCTCTTTAATTATTCTTGCTTGTGTGTTCTTCATCTCACTCTTGACTTCATGGGTTGTTGTCTTAGTGTATGTGTTGTTTTTCATGTTCAGAAAAGTACCTTTAATAAAATCGAATTTACCACCGAAGATATTACCGAAGAAAATTTAATGTTATTTTCAATATTATTTTGTTATCTTAAGATTTATAACAATTGATAAATAATGACTATATTAAATATTATTTTCAACATACACGCACACACGCGCACGCGCTCGCTCACATACAAATATATATATATATATATATATATATATATATATATATATATATATATAAAGTCATGCAGTAACGGAATTGATTATAATGAAAGTCGATATACTCTGACAATGTGACAAACCATATATAATGTCGTTCAAATGCACCATATATATTTTTAATGAATGCGTTTTCACACCTGTTTTGTTGTTGTGTGTTTGTGGTGTTTGTACTTGCGGGAGTACAAATACTCTGATGTTTAAAACAACATTTAGCGTCAAATTAAAGTGTAAATACACTTCAATTTTAGTATTTTTGGCAACACCATCCGGGAAATTAGGTGACAGTATTGCATTTCTGGTCGTCACAGCCAGGTAACACGTGAAAACCAGCGGATCTTCTGGCCGTCACCAAAGAGAGTGAAGGCCCCGAAAATCAACATCAATGTCTTCATTTCCTTCAAAACACAAAAACTCAAAAACTTCAAGGAGGAATGAAGTTGTCCACTCATCAAACCCTCCATACGCTTATTGCACTCTTCCTCCATGGCAGCCATGCTCAACTTTGGGATAGAATCCAACATCAGTTTTTCATAAGAGCCCATTTTACAATTGAACTGTAATAGCAATGAGATTTACTTACTGTGTAAAGCACTATATTTGAAGTTTTAAAGTCGGGATATATCACTTTTGCTTCGTCGCTGTGAAGATATGCAAGACCAAGGAGACCCTTAGCAGCACCAAGAGCAACCTTCATTCGGATGCTCCAAGAAAGTGGTTGAAAATAAGAAGCTCATGTTCCAAAAAGAGTTGACAAGTTAGGGTTCGAGGTATTTGGTAGTGTTAAGGATATGAAAGTTTTGAAGGAAAATCAGTAACTTACTTCTAAATAAGTGATTGTCCAAACTGCCTTTGGTTAAAAACTCGTAAACCAAAAGCCGATGTTCATCTTCGAAGTAGTAACCGATCAGTTTCACAAGATTAGGGTGTTGCAGCTGTCCCAGATAATATGGACATTTCATTTTGCAGTAGTAACTTAAATTCAATTTTCAAACTTAAATTTTAATGACCTAGCTCCTAGCTAGGCTATACCACTTTTGCTTAAAAAAAATCTACACTATAAGCATGGAGAATTTGAAAACTAACTATTTATTTTAGTTAAACTTTTCTTGTTAAATTGCATTTCAAATCTAGATATATAGATACAATACAACACAAACAAACTAATTAAAGTTGATACCAAACGTCAAATTAAAGTTTAACATCAAATCTCTACCTTCTGTTTTTTATTGCACTCTTCCTCCATGGCAGTCATGTTCAAGTTTCAGATAGAATCCAACTGCAGCTTATCATATATGTTATGGTATACTGCTTCCTTTGGCAAAAAAAATTCGGGCATGTTGAACCTGCATGAACACCAAATTAGACTCTTAATCATATGAATCATGCTCACGGGAATAAGTGAAAAAGTATCATAAACTAAAAATTGTCTTTTTTTTCCGTAACATTCTCATGAATAAATACTTGGTCATAAATACTTAAAACTGTAAAAACTAAATTACATAATATACAATAAGTAAACTTCATTATATATATATATTTGTGTGTGTGCGCGTGCGTGCGTGTATGTTGAAAATAATATTTAATATAGTTATTATTTAAACACGGCGTCAATTAATGTTAGAGCATCAACTTGTAACCTTTTTTTTTTTCTCTCATTAAAAAAAACAACCAAAATACCAGAAGCATATAATATCATTATAACAAGAAACCTAAGCGGTAAGAACAACAGCACCATCGGCTTCCTTAATGTCCCTTGTAAGATGATTTATCCAAAAGAACATACCTCAGAAATTATAGAACGTCCCTCCACAATAACACTGCCAGATTACTGGGAAATACTCCGGTGAGATTCCGACGTTCCTCACCATGGCTATGCATGGGGTGCATTTCCCACATTTGGCAATGCACCCTGGTGGGGAAGATCCTGGGCCTGATGTGGCCAATATGAAGAAGAAGTAGAAGATGATGATGACGACTTTTGTTTTCCTCATAGCTGTGAGCTTTAAAGTTTGGCGGCAGTGACTAGTGAGAGCAAACAGTGTCCTGACTTGTGAGGGAGGGTTGATATGAAGGAAGGGGTCCACGTGTATTACATTCCAGTTTCCCTTTGTAGCCTTAGAAATAACCCATTCATTTTGTGGAAAAAATGGTGAACTCAACAAAAGATTATTTTGTGGGTCCCATTGATATACATCACTTTAAATAACTCATTCATTTCAATCATTAGTGATTAATACCAGTTTTCTTCAAATTAACCTTCCTCTTATAAGGCTGAGGAGTTTTGTGGTGTGAGAGAAAGAAATATCGGTTATCCCAGATCCTATAGCAACGGACGATTTGAAAATTTCTTGTAGTAACACCTCAATAATAACATCGGTTTCATTACCATAGTTAACATAATTGTTTTTCACGTTCTTACGGCCTTTGTATTCATTAGTTTTAGGTTTGAAGCCAATAACATTATAATTTTTTATTTTTTGACAAAGAGGATTCAGAAATTTTTCTACACAAAACAGGAAACAGGATGAACTAGAACAGATTTTATTCATTCCGCATTTTTTTACATAAGAGTACATACCAGCCACACAACTAAACACTACAACATTACAAAGTATTCTTCTTCTTCAAAAAAAAAACATTACAAAGTAAACTAATAACTAATCACAGGGAAATACTTCAAGGGTTGTAGACTTTTCCTCCGCAAGAGCACTTCCAAACTTGAGGGAAATACTCGGCCGAAATTGGAACATTCCCCACCATTGCCATGCATGGGGTGCATTTGCCACATTTGGCAATGCACCCTGGTGGGGAAGATCCAGGGCCAGAGTTGGCCAAGAAGAAGAAAAAGAAGAAGAAGAAGATGAAGAAGAAGATTCTTCGGTGGGAGCTCATAGCAAAGTATCCAAGTAAGCTGATAGAGCAAATGAGAGTTAGAACATGTTACGAATCCTAACTCAGCCTTTAGTATTTTGTAAACAATTTTTAAATAATTTCTAAATATATGGATTTCATATAGAAATCAATTATTGATGCATTGATTTTGATGATTTCTAATTCTGGCCATAAGCATTCAAACGACACAATTTAGGGTGATTATGTGTGTCTAGCTAGTTTCATGAGCAGAGTAGTTTACATGTGCACTATTTCCTTGCTATTCTTGTTTTATAATTATAATCATAATAATGATAATATTCAAAGGTGAACGTCCACAATACATGAAGTATTTTATGTGGATTGGATTCTTGAATTTTGTGATTTTAGTTATTTGGTATTGTTTGTGATCAATAGGTCAATTGTTTGTGATCATTAAGTCAAACTTTTTCAGGAAAATTTAAGTACAACGGAAATATACTACACAGAAAAAATATGTATCCCATTTATTTGTAGTATAGAAAATAATGATAAATTTAAATATTTCAATTAATACAACATAAAATAATAATTAATATAGTCATTAATATAGTCAACATAATATTTAATACAGTCATTAATATAGTCAACATAGAAAAGGGTAAGGATTGTGAGTGTGTGCGCGCACGTGCGCGTGCGTGTATGTTGAAAATAATATTTAATATAGTCATTATTTATCAATTGTTAGAAATCTTAAAATAACAAAATAATATTGAAATAATACAAATATAAATTAATTTTTTACTTTTACAAACTTTGATTACACACTCTTAATGTATCTAAAACTTTGATTACCCTAGAAAAAGCTAACCCTAGAGAGTCCCTAACAAGCAAAGAAACAACACAAAACATCATCAAAGAAACTTCTAACTAATCACAGCAGTGGTTCTCTTCTCGCAGCATGCTTCAAGGATTGTAGAATTTCCCTCCGCAAGAGCACTTCCATGCTTGAGGGAAATACTTGGCCGAAATTCCAACATTCCCCACCATTGCTATGCATGGGGTGCATTTGCCACATTTGGCAATGCACCCTTGGTGGGGATGATCCTGGCAGGCCTGAGTTTGCCACAATGCATAAGAAAAAGAAGAAGAAGAAGAAGAAGATGATGAATATTATTGTTTGGTTCCTCATGTGTTTTGTGGTTTGTTCTCTGAAGTGTCTGAGTTTAAGAGTATGTTCGGAGACAATAAGGAAAAAAAGGTGACACTGCCCAAAACCTGTCCACGTCTATATTTGTATTCTTCTCTAATTTTGCTTGTCAAAGATATGGTACTCACTTCCTCACAAAATAATTAGATCACTTGATTATCTCTATTATATATATTTGCCTTATTTTTTTTTGAAAAGTACACTTGGCACTCTTTCTTGCTTCATCTCATTAATTGCTTGATCAAAGATTCAAATCACCATATATTTACTCACATTCTATTTATGTCATTTGCATCATTCACACAAATTTAATTTATTTCAATTAATTTATTAAAAAGCAAAATGAAAATTATAAACATTTTAATAGCCTTATCATGAATATGTTTTGTATTATCAACCAATAAAAATTGACCATGATTCATGATTTAAATTATCAGCCAATCATGATTCATGATTAAAATTACCAACCAATCAAATTTAAGCATACATGTCATCCTTTTAACTTTTACTTAGGTTTTTTCCCCCTCTATATAGTCAATATGTCTGTCATCATTTTCATCTTCATCGTAGCACACATCCTTCCTCTCTATCTTCATTGTGACACACACCTTCTCTCTCTCTCTCTCTCTCTCTCTCTCTCTCTCTCTCTCTCTCTCTCTCTCTCTCTCTCTCTCTCTCATATGTTTATAATTTTATTTGTTTTCGTTTCCTTTATTTTTCGTTTTTTATTACAACAATTCTTTTTAAATACGAAGAGACAACTCTCTAAATTTTTGTAACGCCTTCCATAGTTTATGCAGCATGAAAGGAATGATATGGTACATAATATGTTTATACACATTTTTAGTTTTTTTTTGTTACACATTAAAATTAAATAAAAATATATTTGGTCAAAAAATAGTGTGCGTACGTAGATGTCAAATATATGGTTACCAATAAAATAAAATTGTCAAAAAAAAAGTTATCAATAAAATAAAATCATTTGGTTTGAATTACTACGATTTTGTTTCTAAGATCAAATGCACCAATTGATGAATATTAATGTACAATTTTTTTTCCGTTACGGTATGCATGAATCAAGCACTTGATTATTTTGGTTACTTTATGTCTTTGGCTATAAATATCCGTTTTGACTCTCACATTTTTCACACCCCTCTCTATTCACAATTCATATTATTGAAAGTCTTCTATGAACCTCTATTTTCTCTCTTTGTTACAATGTCAATTTTTTACATATTTCTCTTATTAATGTACATGACCCATGTATTGTAACAACTTATTTGATTTCTTTGATATATGTAAGAGAAACACGAGTTTCGGTAATTCATATTATTGAAAGTCTTTTCTGATTATGTTTTTCTTTTTTTAATAAATACAATGTAGTTTTTCTTCTTCGGTATAAAGTTGTGTTGTTGAATATTTTATAACTTTTTTGTTTGTTTTGACTTTTTAACTTGCAGAAATTATTCATGAATAGACAATATTCATGAAGATTGAATTATGGAAAGAAAAAAAAAAGTATAGTTGAGATCCAAAGAGAACAAAAGACAAACGTGCTTCTTTATTCTTTTAATTGGAACTTTTTATTTGGCATTGAAAAAGATAATTATGATAGTAGCTATACTACCATTTCAGTTGTAAGATAGATGTCAATTATAATTATAATAGGTGATGACGTTATAAATTGAATCAATATTCTATATTTTTAGGAAATTGTCTTAAGGATGTATCTAGCAAGGACAGGAACAAGACGATAGACAATACTACTATTGTAATTGATCACACATTAATATGACAATTGATTCTTGCACTTAAATTCATGATCAGAATAAAACTTATTTACTACGTTGACTACCCTGCCTTAACTATATTAGAGTAAATAATTGTAATTACTGTTTATTAGGGTATTAAATTATTTTGATATTGATTGATTTACATTTATTGATGTATATCTTTTCATTATTGTGCACTATTTTTTTTAGAGAAGGAAATTTGTATTAATGATGTAATTGTATTATTATCTTTTTTTTTTAAGCAAATAAAATATATTAAATAAAAGCAAGTATAAAAGTTGTACCAAAAAAAAAAAAAAGCAAGTATAAAAGCTGAGAGTATATAAACCTGACCCAGCAACCACGAAATCAACCTTAAAAGTATATTAAAACATATGATAAACAACAAATTGTATTACTATCAATATTGATTAAACTCATAAAAATAAGTAATGCAAAATAAATTGATTTTGATATATCAGGAACTAAATTAAAAACTAATTATTAACATGATCGTAAAATAAATCAAAATTAATCAATTTAAGAGTAGTACTCATCACTTTAAAAAAATGTAGCACAATTGTCAAAAACAAATGTAACACTCATCTGACATTTTGGAGTATCCTCTTTGATAGATAATTTTCAAGTATTTGTATAAACGCTCTTTGAATCATGAGACATGTTATGATCCCGGTGAGCAATTGAGAATCAAACTCATCTACATTTTTTATCTTAAAAGAAAATGTATTGTTTAAATTTAAAAATTTAAATTTCAATATTGGTCATTGAAAAGCCTCAATTTTTTTATCCAAAATGAAAGCCTTAATTTTGATATTCTAAAAGAAAAAAGATTACTCAAGAACATAGAAAAGTCATATGATTATAGAAATGTAATAACAACAAGAGTATAAGGAAGAGTTGAATGATACCCAAAATTAAATTTAAGCAATAAAACCATTAATTTTTCAAATTCCAATTTTAGTTTTTTTTTCCTAAAAAATTGTCTTAAAAAAAAAAATCAAAGTACATCGTGTCTTTTAGTAGGATTTGAATTCTCTACATTGAAAATTCTCTCAAATTTTCTCCAGTGTAATCTCAACAATTAAACACGAGAGAGAAGTTGAGAATTAAATTATAAAAAAAAAATGGTTTTTGTATTTTAATCGTGTAGATTGGAAATGGATAAAAATTGAGAAAATTTTCAATGGAGATAATCCAATTCCCTTTTAGTAGCATAGTGCACATAAAAGTCTTTTATAATACAAAAAAAAAATAATAAATTTATGGTTAATTTTATAAAAAAAATATAAATGGAATAACACCTTAATGATCTTTGCGCCGTAATGATTTTTGAGGTTTAACATTTAATGTCGTTATTTAAATAAAATTAAAAACCACAATGAATTTATTTCTACCAAAACCATACAAGACATTAGTTATATTGGTCTCCTCACTTATATGTTGCTCAAAATATACTTTTGAATTTAATGTTGAACTTTAACTCATACTTGATGACACGTCAACATCTTTCCCTTCAGTGTGAGACTCTTTATGTTTGTGCTATAAAGATATAAACAAATAAGATCAGACAGAGACACAACATGCTAAAAAAGATGGGTTAGTTGTGTTTTCATGCAAGAAGATTTTCGTTCCTTTCTTTCATGAGAAGAGGGAAATAAACTTAGAAAATATAACAAAATGACAAATGAATTTACACCTAAGAAAAATGATAAATGAAAAAAAAGAAGTGTGTGATATGTTCTTAAGGGTATAGAAAATAGCGTGAGTTACTGGTAATTTTATGAGTTTGTCAAATAAGCTGGAGATTTACGAGTAATTATTTTAACAAAAAAATTAGACTCATTTAGAAAATGCGACATCATTTTGAAATATCTAATGAGCATGTATTTCGTCAAATCAACATCATATACATGCCTCTTTCCATCTTCACATTCACCAAAGACAAAATGTGAAAGAATTTGAACTAATGGAGGTTAAATAGAAAAAATAGCATAAAAATGAATGACATTGAAAGACTTGATTTTTTTTTTGGTTGCATTGAAAGACTTGATTTTAAGATAAATGAATTAAACAAATGATATACAATCTCACTAAGAAGTCATAATGTTGGGGCTTCATGGGGAGCCTCAATCATCATATTAGGCTAAGAGCAATCACACAAGTGAGATTAATACCACATTTCACCTAAAATGTCTTATAAACATGTATTTGTGAATTTAGCACAACACAACTACATTTTGCCATTGTCAGATCCCACTACATATTAATAGTGAAGAAATTTGAAATAATATAGGTTGAATAAAAAAATAGCATCAAAATCAATGACATTCAAAAGCTAAAATTAAGGCGATCAAATGGAGCATGTTCAAAAAGGTGGTCTGGTGGTGGTTTGAAGGAGGGAGGTTTATGTTCATTCTTTTCAAATTAAATGAAAATAAACAGATATGAAAAAATAATTTAAACATGAGAGAAGATAAGGGAAATAAAATAAGTATTGTGTGTTTTGTTTGTAAGAGTATAGGGAATAATGTGAGTTGCCAATAATCTTATAGGTCTGTCGAAGGAGTACGAGATTTTTAGGTAATTATTTTACCAAAAAATTAGATCTAATTAAAAAAACCTCACATTATTTTTAATGTCTAATAAGCATATATTTTGTCAACTCATCGTAACACGTCTGCAATTTTCCACTCTCATTTGCCACCAAAGACAAAAATTGAATGAATTTGAAATAATAGAGGTCGAATAAAAAATCACATGAAAGAGGAAGACATCAAAAAACTAAATTAAAAAATAAAATAAACAAATGACATCCAAAAATAAAAAATAAAATACAGTTCATCGTAATGCTGAGACTTTCAAGGGATGCTACATTGAATTTGATCATTACATTAGACTAAGAAAACCCACTTAAGTGAGTTTGACACCATATCTTCATCCTAAACCTTAAGACATTAGGTATATAGATCACATCACTTATGTGTCGCTCAACATACACTCTTACCTCCAATATGAAACTTTAACTCAGACTTGACACATTAACTTCTATCCCTCAAGTATGAGACTATCCACTTCAGGGATCTACCTCTAGGAACCTTATGGGGTAGTCAACAGTGGTGTGCATTTATCCATTGAACAAAGATCAACCACACAAATGAAAATGATACTAGACTATGCTTGGCGCATGTGTTCATACTAAAGAATAAACATTTAACTTACCAAAAATTGAGGCTCGATTAAAAAAAAAACACAACATTTAAAAGTGTCTAATAAACACGTATTTTGTTAACTCAACAAATCACATAAAAATTTATCCATGATTAAATCCATCAAAAACCAAAAGTGAAGGGATTTAAATTACTAGAGATTAATTTAAAAATATTGCATGAAAGTGAACAACATCTTAAACCTTAAATTTAATATAAAACTTAAACATCTACTCTTATATTGGTCATCTTTCTTTTTTTAGCAGAAAGAGGTAGCAGGATGACTGCTAACCTCTAAACTTCATTAACAAAAGAGAAAAAAATACAAAAAGAGACTTGATGCATCAATTATGAAACTTTATTGGTCATCTCACTTATATGTTTGTCAACATCTACTCTTGCATCAACTATGGAACTTTAAGTCAAAATTGACACATTAACATATTTCCCTTATGTGTGAGACTTGATGCATTTGTGATTTGGTGACATAGGCACAACATGATAAAAAAGGTGGATTGATGGTGGTTTATGTAGGTTTATGTTCCCATATTTAATGAAAAGAGAGAAAGGAAATTAGAAAAGGAAAGGATATGAAAAAACAATTTGAACATGAGAGAAATGATAAGGAAAAAAAAGTTTGTATTTTGTCTGTGGAGGTATTAGGAATAGAGTGAGTTATTGGTAATTTTATGGGTTAGTTGAAGAAATTGGAGATTTATGAGTAGTTTTTACCAAAAAAATAGATTCAATTAAAAAAGTCCCACATCATTTTAAAATGTCTCTTTGTCAACTCAACATAAAACATTTGTATTTTTCATTGTTAGATTCCACGAAAGACTAAAAGTGAAGGTGCAATAACAACCAACAACAACCAAGTCTTATCCTCACTAAGTGGAGTTGTCTATAGAAATTCAATTTTTTAATTTTTTTTTATGTTTGTTGTAGATGCTGACACAACCTTCTTTTATTTTATTTGGGATTGGGACCAAGGCTACCATAAACAAGATTAAAGTTCAAAAGTGGATGTATTTGAAAGAACATAGGTTGAATAAAAGCAATTGCATGAAAGTGAGCGTCATCCAAAAACTTTTATTTAATATAAAAAATTAAGCAAAGAACATCCAAAAACTATAAGATAACAATTTATCATAATGTATGGAGTTCCGAGGGAGCCTGTAATGACTTGGATCATCACATTTGACTAAGAGAAACCCCATAAGTGAGATTGACACCACATCTTCATCCAAAACCTTAAGACATTAGGTATATTTGTCATTTAACTTATTTGTTGCTCAATATATACTCTTGCATCCAATGTAGAAGTTTTACTTACAAATGACACATTACCATCCCTCCCTTAAGTGTGAGATTATTTGTGTCTATGATATGGTGAGATAACAAAATAAGATAAGAGGAACAACATGGTAAAAAAATGTGAGTTGGTGGCTATTTCATAGATGGGTGTCTTTGTTCCTTTCTTTAATGTGGAGATAGAAAGTAAATTAGAAAAAGAAAGAAGAAAAAGGAATTTGAACAAGAGAGGAATGATAAGAAGTAAAACTAAAGAGAGTGTGTTTTATCTATGACAATATAATTAAGAGATTCAATTGTTGGTAATTTTATGAATTTATTTAAGGAATTGGAAATTACTGGGTAATTATGCTACCAAAATAATAGATTCATTAAAAATGTCGCATCAATTTAAAATGTCTAATAAACATGTAATTTGTCAACATAGCAGAACACATCTACATTTTTCCATTGTCAAATCATACCAAAGACCAAAAGTGAAGGAATTTAAAATAATAGAGGTTGAATAAAAAATTGTTTGAAAGCGAATGACATCCTAAAACTAAAATTTAAGATAAAAATTAAACAAATGACACCCAAAAACTAACAAAACAAATCATTATAATGTTACGACTTCCATTGGAACCTACATTGAGTTGTATCATCATATTAGTCAAAGAGCAACAACACAAGTGAGATCGACATCACTTCTTCACCCAAAGTCCTAAAGCATTAGGTATATGGATAATCTCCCTCATATGTTTCTCAACGTCTACTCTTGCATCCAATGTCAAATTTTAACTCATAATTGACAGATTAACATATCTCCATTAAGAGACTCTCCGTGTCTGTGATAGACCACCATGAAGCACTCCATCCGCCGTCCACAATGTTGAACCGGGATATGATACCACCTCTGGGCTTTATAAGGGAGTCAACATTGATGTGATTCGACACATTACAGAAAGAGAAACCACACAAGTGAGAACAATACCACATCTTCATCGAAAAATTGAAGACTAAAATATGAGTTTTATTAATTTATTTGTTGCTCAACCTCCACTTTTTTATTCAATATTGAACTTTAACCGACACTTGATACATCAGAGCATTTTTCCCCTCAAATATGATGAAATTCTAGCCCGTGCTTGACACGGGTTTCCATTTGGGGCGTTTGACACTTGATAATGCATTGTTATTGTTTTGAGGCGTTTGACAGAACCATGCGCGATATAATGTCTTATGATGGTGTCGATAATACAGAGAAACCATTTGGGGGTCTTTCTGTGGTTTTGGACGGTGATTTCAGACAAATTTTGCCAGTGATAAGAAAAAGATGCATAAAAGACATACTTGCTTCATCCATCAACTCATCAAAGGTGTGGAGTCACTGTAAGGTTTTCACACTTACAACAAATATGCGTTTACGTGCTTCAACCGTTCGTGTCGAGGAAGATGAGATAAGAAAGTGTGTCGATTGGATGCTTTCAATTGGAGATTGAATAGGATCCACCAACGAGAGTGGATAAATTAACGTACCCATTCCTGATGAGTTGTTGATAAAAGATTCCTCTGATTTGTTGCGTTCTCTGGTTGATTTTGTATATCCGAATTTTTCGCAAAACATGAAGATCTCGGATTTTTTTCCAAGCACGGGGGATACTTGCTCCCACGCTGGACGCAGTTGATCACGTAAATAAATTTCTTCTATCATTGGTTCCAGGAGACAAAAAGGAATATACCAGTTCTGATTCGGTTTGCAAATCAGACGAGAATAGTGAGGTACAAAGCGAATGGTTTACCACCAAATTCTTAAACAATATCAAGTTTTTCGGTATTCCAAACCACAAGTTGAGATTTAAAGTTGGATGTCGAGTTATGTTGATGAGGAACATTGACCAAGCAACTGAATTGTGCAATGTGACTAGGTTGATTGTAGACAATCTTGGGAATAACTTTATCGGTGTAACTGTTATTACCAAAAAAATGATGGTGAAAAAGTAATTATTCCAATACTGAACTTAGTTCCAGGTGATCTTGAACTGCCTTTCAAATTTACTATGAGACAGTTCCTGTTGGCTGTGTGTTTTGCAATGACAATAAATAAAAGTCAGGGTTAGTCATTGTCTCATGTTGAAATCTATCTTTCCAAACCGGTTTTTACTCATGGACAGATGTATGTCGCTGTGTCAAGAGTCACTTCCAAAAGGGGATTGAAAATGCTTATACTGGATGAAGAAAATCGCGTGTGTACTGAGACCACTAATGTTGTGTACCGTGATGTTTTTCGGAATGTTTAACCTGTCGTTCTTGATGACGCAGGTGGGTATGAGTTTGTTTTTCTCTTTTAAACTTCGTTGTAATATATATTTTTTATTTGGATATGAATTGGTTGTTTCTACTTGCAACCATTCTAATAGTTGCGTAAAGAAAGAGTAATGGATTGGTCATGTAGATAAACTACAATTCTGGAACTAACAATTAAGATCACACTTCTTATTTCATTGTATAAAATCCAATGACATTTATTGTTGTGCAAAGAACAGGCCGAGTGATCAATTTGTTATAGGGACTAATATGTTATATGGAGTAATATTTTTGATCCTTTTTGACAATATTTTGATCTCATGTACCTTCAGGTGCTGTCTGCTTTAGGTGAGGTGATATCATTCAGATGTACACAGGCTGACGTTAATGGAATTTCTATGACATTGAAATATCATTGACCAATTGCAATAGGTGCAATGCCTTCTCTTCGACTCCAAAATTTCCCTGATACATTAAGGTGTTTATCTACTGAGATTTCGGTTTTTCTATTATCTGGTAGAGCAACTTCAATATTCTCATACTCAGTTTAATTTTATTTATAATGTCAGCATCCTTCTGATCATTCTCATTTTTTCTAATGTAAGACGTACTCTTTCAGTGACCATATTATCAACTATATACTCTGCTTCATTTTTTATACAATCTGCTATATATCCGTCTTTTTTTTTTCTTTGTTCTTTGGAGCGCCTATGTCTATGTGCATGCACATGACAATTTTGTAGTCCTTTTTCAAGCCTTATCTGTTGTGTTTTTATAATATGCTTAGTTAAAAAATGCGATAGATAGTTGGTGTTTTTGTCGCTGTTTGTTATACTTATTTGTTATACGATTGAATAATTACAAATTCGTGTTGGATATTAAGATGAATCAAGTGTATGCACGATGTTAACTTTGTATATATAAGGGTTTCCCCTATAGAAATCATGGAATTTGAAAGAAACTAATCTGATAGAGACGATTCGTTGGGTAGGGACAATTAATTGTATATGCAGCAGTAGGCCTCGAGACTCCAACACCCCCAGTTATATGCATAACATAAAAAAAAAAGACTCATGTCTCCGTAATAAATTTTAGCCATCCATGTAAAATATTCTTGCATTAAATACTAATATTTCGACGTTGCATCCGTTAAATCATTCCTGTTTAACGATACGAAAATCCAAATAACTATATACGCATTGATATTTGTATATATAAGCAATCGAAAATACGATAACAATGCGTTCTATTTATATATTGTGTATAAAATAATGAATTTGCTATTTAATTAGATTTTATATATAAAAAATAGTCGTAATTCTAGCCCGTGCTTGGCACGGGTTTCCAAGCTAGTTTGACATAAATTAAAAAAATGATTAATTAAGTTTTTCTGATATAATTTTGCTTGTCAAAAATATGGTAGTCACTTCCTCACAAAGTAATTAGATCACTTGATTATTTAATTAAAATGAATTTTTAGACTTTTTATTATTAATCATAATAATACAAGTTGTAAAATTGTATCTGATTATTTAAACAATTAAGTTATTTGATTGGTAACTAATGATAAAATTGTAAAAAAAAAAAAAAAAGTTTAAGTGAAGGTTAAAATTGAAAGAAAAATGTTACATCACAACTTTGAATAAAGTACATAGAAATGACACACAAAAGAATGTGAGTATACTCAAATAGGCAAATATTTTTGGGTTTTATCAGCTCCTCAAAGTTTTAACACCTTAGTTGTTTGAGTAATTTTAGAATATTCATATAGCTCCTGTGGTGAAATAGAAATGATGCTTCCATGTACTTGAGCCCCATGTCATGGCCACTTCAACAACAATAGCATTTAGTGTGCTTCATATATTTGAAGAAAGCGATCTATTCCTAATTCCTTGATACTAATATTAATATTTAGAACAATAAAATTAGGCACCTTAATGCTTAATGTCATTTTATACTTCCAAAAAAAGAACAATAAAATTGAATATTTTCACATTGGGAGAAACAAAATGTCTCCAAAATTGAATACTTCCAAAATGTTTGAAGGCCACAAGAGAGGAAAACGACATGTTTCCACCCAAAAGCATAAAACTTTACATATATGATATATGCGTCGACAGAGTTATAGGTATATTATTGATTAACAAAGGTTCTCATTTGAGTCTTGTCTGAAATATTCTACCTATGTTCAACTATCATTTGTTGCTTAACTAAAATCCTCATGCAAAAGTCACGTTGGTTGAGTTGAGATTTCATCATTTAAACCCCTTCTCGTCACACTACTAACAAATGCACCAGGATCTTTATTACTCATAAGTCCTTTGTGATGTCTTGCTTAGTACACGTACATACATACCTATTAAAACATATGAATTTGAAAAATAAAATTATTCTCATTGATTAGTACACTCCCATTAAAATAAGCAAATGAAATGATAAATATTAATACATAAATCAATAAGTTGTTCAAGTATGAATTCACAAAAATGTGTGATTATCATCCAAGCTCACTTTCCTAAAATGAATCACCTCTAGTTTTTCTGAAACCATTTCATGTTGTAAATGATCAACACATGTGTCCATCAACCTCGTCAACCACTTCGTCAATGTTTGGTGAAGGAGTGGATGAAGAAAAAATATCCTGCCGTTATTTGCTTCTAAAATATCATGTGTTTCATCCTTTAATGCAGAATGTATCAACAAACTTTGCAGATTGAATTCAAGTAATGGGGATGATCATTCTTCGAATGTGTTCTAACGAATTCAACAAAAGCCTGAAAACCACTCCATGACGAAAATATATAACAATGTTTTGAATGAAAATCCACTCAATCGAGCACTTGAAATCAAAACATGCGGTTCAATGACGTGTATTACAAGGTCATATTTCATATCAAACAAATTGGCATAATGATGTACAAAGGACACGAGTGGCTTATCCTACAAAGAGAGCACAAGAGATTATTACTACACCATAAGAAATACAATCAGAAGAAAGATGGAGAGAGGGAGAATAGAGGGCCTGCCAATTTAGGTGGAAATGTGACAAGCTGAAAGAAGAAACACCAACATATCTGTAACTTCATTCCTGTTGAAATTAGAAGCAACATCATCACGCGCAAATGCGTAATTTCAGACTATGCGCTATCTTGTCCAAGTCCTCCCTTATAGTTATACCCTCTTTGCATTCCTCCATTAATATTCAACTACTTAAAATATCCAGAACCTCAAGAGAAGTGATATGTCAAGTATCTTCCGGAAAGCATATTCTCAATCCTTTACAAAACAGAATATCTAGAGAACTAAGGGATTGCAGACCTTCCCATATTTTCTCTGGGAAAGACGCAAGCTCATTGCAGTAAGGGATTTTCATACACTATAAAGCTAGGTTCAAGAGTTCATTCGGAAACTCTTTCAGTTTTGGGAAGTCGTCCCCTTTGGGAACGATGTTATTCCTTTACCTGCAACGAGGTTTAGGTTGGTAGGGTCATATGAGCTAGAGATCGACCTCAGTAACTCATTGTTACATCCATATACATAGAGGTCTTCAACAGGTGGAAGGCATAGTAGTCCGAGTTTAGGGCAATTGATGATTTTCAAATTAGAAAGACACGGAAACATCTCCCCTCTTTCCACTTTCAATAACCCCTCTAAGTTTGGTAACTCATTTAACAAGAGTACCTCCAAGGATGGGAAACACCTAGCCTCCATACCATCGTGAGATTCATCATCCAAGTATTTCAAATTATCCATACCGGATAATTCCAGTTTTTTTAGAGATGGTAGTTTACCAAATGACGGAAGTCTCACACATTTCTTGCAATTCCTAAGTTCAAGAGCAACCAAATTATTAAGAATGCTAATCCAACTTGGTAAGAATAATCCGTCATAGTAACAAATTTTCAACCTCCTAAGATTCGAGTGAGGTTGAAGCACTTCAAGTAGATGTTCATCACTAATAGTAGGGGTCTTTGTAAATTCATCATTGCTTTTCCATGATAAGCGTAATTCTTCAAGGTCTGTTTTACCTATCAAATTGGCCGCTCGAGCTTCAGATAAATTACCAACATACCTTATGCCTTCGATACTCAGTTTTCCTCCAAGGTTTAGATGACGCAACTCTGACAGGCTATTCCCTTTCTCTAAACTAACAATGTACACACTTAATGTTCTTAAAGAAGAAAGTTTTCCAACGTAAGGAAACATGCGAGACAAGGATCCACAACATTCAATGACTAGATGTCTAAGATTTTGTAAGCAAGCCAAGTGTTTTGGAAGACAACTCAGTTTATCACAATATTTTATTTTTAAGATTTCCAGTTTTTGTAAGTTGTAAATTGAGTCAGGCAACATTTTTATGTCAAGAGAATAAAGAGCTAAATACCTTAAATGAATTAAGCTTCCTATTGATGGTACTTGGATAAAGGATGTGCATAAAACTCGAAGACAACGGTTTGTTGGGAAGTGATCATGTTTTGTTTCAGTATAATGATCCAACTGAAACAATGTTCGCAAGGATTCAACTTTTACGAAGGAACCCTCATTGGTTGATAACAAATCACTGGAGTTAAAACTTATGTGGTGTGTGCTTTTTGGCAAACTAGTCATATTTGCATTCTCCAAACACATACATTCTTGCCCCACTATTGATTGAGCAAGATCATGAACAAGATCATGCATCTTGAAAGAAATGGCTCCCGAATTTGCATTCATCTTGATGTCTTGAAAGAATGATTTTTGGCACAATTCATTCCAAAACATGCTGCCAACATCTTCAACTTCCAAATTTTCCCCAGATGAAATAAATCCATTAGCCATCCAAAGATGAGTCAATTCTTCCTTATCGATTTTTGTATCTTTTGGAAACATAGCACAAAAAGCAAAACATCGCTTTAAGGTCGGAGTTAAATAAAAGTAGCTCAACCACAAGGAAGGAAAAATAGAATTCTCTTGTTGTAAAGCCCAAAGCGTGCTCTCCTTAATTTCAAGCCACTCTTTTTCTCCACTCCTTGAGCGCATTAGACCTCCCAATACTTGTGCTGCAAGAGGCAGTCCACCACACTTCTTTACTATCTCCTTGCCTATTGCGACAAGTTTCGCACACTCATCTCTGTAATGTCCAAATGCATATTGTTTGAACAATAACCAACATTCGTCATCAGAGAGACCAAACAATGGATGAGCTTGACAAGTTCCCATTATTGTCGCAACAACCTCATCACGAGTGGATACTAAAATGGAACTACGACTGGATCCACACGACAACACAGATTTCAACATATTCCATTTCTCTTGGCTTAATCCGAATTCTAATTGCTGATTTTTATTCCACACATCGTCCAGAATAAGCAAATATATTTTACCTTGCAATAGTTCTTGCACCTTTCTTTGTATTACATCTAAATCAAAGGCATCACACTTCTCTTTTGTGATAGATTCTATAATGGAACACAAAATCCTCTTGACCGAGAAAGTCTCAGAAACACAAACCCAAATTTTTGTATTAAAAGTGCTACTCACCCTAACATCATTGTAGACCAATTGAACAAGAGTTGTTTTTCCAACACCACCTAAACCAACAATGGGATAGACTGAAAGGAAGTCAGAGTCCCGTGCTTGGGTAAGAAGAAACTCGACAATCTTCTCTTTATCATCTTCTCGTCCAAATATTTTTGGTTCAGCAATAATGGAACTGGTTTGGCGCCATTCTGCTACTTCAATTGAACTTTCCCTAACAGTTCCACCCTCTCGAAGAAGAAACTTGTTCTTAGTTGCAGCAATATCATCCAATCTCCTTGTAATCTCTTTCAACTTGTTGCCGATGTAATGGTGAAACATGATGTTCTTTGGTTTGAAAGAGGACAAGCCTCTAAGTCGACTAGATTTGATTGAACACTCATCAAGGATATCATCGAGCACATATACAACATCTTTGAGTTGTTGTAGCCATACCTTAATAGAGCGATCTGTGACTTGCTTTTGCTCAGCATCTTCAAGAACAGCCTTGATCAGATCCAAGGTGGTTGATAGCTTTTCAGCTTTTGACTTGATTCTAGAAATGGTTGCAAATTCATTTTGAAGCAGAGACAACAGATTCTCAAACACAACTCCAAGTAATGCGTCCGCCATTTTTTGCAAAAAGAAAGAGTTGAAAAGATAAGAAGATGAGAAACCAGTTTAGATTGAAGATTTGTTGCAGTAAACAGGAGAAATGAGTAAACACTATAAATACAATGCTAGAAAGTCAGGTCAACATGTAATTGGGAATAAACTTCGGCGAAGTCACAATTGTGTATATTAGAAAATAGATAATTGATGCAAAGTTTCTTTAGGACCTACATTTTGAATCACAATTTTATTATTGAATTTCTTTGCCTCTTTTCCTTTGTTTTCATCCTTGAACAAGAATAAAGAGTTTGATTGAGTCAATAGAGTGATGAACTAACTTTGCTTTATAATAATTTTGATTTGATTGGGACAGGTTATTATAAAATCCATTCGTTCTAGTGTAATACCATTCATCAGTTTTATGCATTTAGACACATAAGGTTGGCATAAAATATAAAGAATTGAAAATTAATGGCTGGCACAAAATTTTCAGTACTGGATCTTAAATTTCCGCAGAACTAATCTAATCTAAACTATTTAAAACCAATTTTAAGTATTGCTAATCCTCTCTACAATGAATCCCATGAGAGCAATTCTATGTGGCATTTTCTCCTTCAACTCTCCTCAACGTTGTTCCTACACATGAATTTCAACAGTTATACCATGAAGTACATAGTTAACATAACTGTTTCACATTCTTACAACCTTATATTCATTAGTTTCAGGTTTGAAGCCAATGACCTAACATATCAGTTTCTGAGTTTTCTTGGTAGTGCTGGTTACCTCTAGAAGTCTTATAAACTCACCTATCACAGTGTTGCAAACAACTAAAGGGTCTTCGTTGATTCAATCAAACAAGCAAAGCAAACCATTAATACAAGAATTCACAACATCAAATCTTTGATCTTTTGGCTTTCAATCTGTGAAGAAGTATGGTAATGATAACACAGGGAAATATAAAATGATAGAATGATTAACTTTCTAATTGATAATATGAAGAAGTTGATACTGTTAGTAGGATTCAATTTACATAATGATCTTAATGTAATTAACTTATATAACAAACTTCTAACTAATCACAACTAACTTCTAACTTCCTTAACTAGTATTAAGCTAATTCTAATTAATATGTAGCTATATCTTACACAAAAAAGCAAGCCACCTGTGTCATCTCTTTTATCCAAAACCAATTTGACATCACTAATACGAAGCTTGAACGTAGGTTCAAGCTTCAAATAACTGCCGTCGCATTCACTGTCAAATTAGTTCTTGAGACGAATCTTCGGTCACATGTCAGAATCAGGAAACCATATGGTGACCGCTCAAAGTGCACTTTGGCAAAATGTGGGTCAGAAATCACTGTGTTCCATGTTTTACAAACACATTTACAAATGAGAACAGACTTGATGGGAAGTCGAAGTAGAATGTCAGAAGCGATTGGAAATGGAAGATCGGCAAAAGAAGGGCTGAGTTCTTTAGTTTCTACTTCATCAACTTTTTCTTTCCCTGTTTTGCCTCTTTTCGTATCCCTTGGAGAAGGGATTAAGCTTCTTTTCCTTTCCATAGCCACACTCTGAGGTACAAAAAAAAAAAAAAAAAAACTCTAAAAATTAAAATAAAGCACACAAAAGGGGATTAAGTCCCCTTTGCCATTCCAAAAACAAAAATTTGATTGAGTCCCTTTGATCAAATTTTTTTCTCATCTAAGCAGTAAGACGTAATTTTGAGCTTATAGCTTATGTCTTATAAGCTCATTTGACTAAAAGAAACATGTTTGGTAACCGTCAATTTCTCATGAGCTTTTGACTTAACTTTACGAGCTTGTAACCATTTTTGATAAGCTAATCCAAGTAGTTTAAAACTCATCATTATACATCTCAATTTTACACTGTAATCTCAATTGACAAAAAATTAAATATATCACTTTTACGTCATTTCATATTAATAAGTTGGTTCAATCGTTAATTTTACCAAACACTACTAACTCAATCCGCTATTACCTATAAACTAGCTTATCAACTATCCGCAATAAACTAACTTATCAACTATTAGTTATCTTTTAACAAATAGAGTCACAATACTACCATGTAATGGAAAACCTTAAGTATGAATTTTGCATAAATTAAAAGTGAAATAATAAACTAGGAAAGAAATAAGGAGATGAGCTTGTACAAAAATTACAGTGAATGAAGAAGAGTGAAAGTATGTACCAGCTCAGTGATGAAGTTTGGCGGCAGTGAGAGCAAACAGTGCTGTGAGGGAGGGCTGAAATGAAGAGGTCTGACTTCAAGAAGTATGGAGACAATGAGGAAAAAAAGGTGATACTGTACCAAAATCTGTCCACGTGTACACGTTTATTCTTCTTTAATTTTGTCAAGTAAAAATGATATTTTAACAATTATTATGATAATATTTTTTTACTACCTTTTTTTATATTTAAATTGTGTTTTTATTTTCTCTCACTTATATTTTGGTTGTCCTATAAATTGTTCTAAAAAATGGATTTTCAACATTTCTAAAAAATGCATGTATAATAATAAGAGGGTAAACTTTATGGTACATCCAAAAATTCGAGTCTACCAATACACTAAATTCTTAAATTAATCGTTAAATGAGTTTTTTTAAGAAAAAATAATATATTTTTTTTTTACCAATTATAATTGTAAATACTAATTTTTTTGACAAATTATAATAACTAAATCTTATTTATCAAAAGCGGCGACGAAATAATTTTTTTTAAATTTTTATTACTCATATTAGAGAAAGTTGACTACTTTTCATGATAAAATATAAAAAAAGAAAAATTAATATGATTTTTTAGACAATGACATGATATTTTTTCTGTAAAAAAATATATTTTTTTCTAATGAAATTATACTTTCTAAAATATGAATATTGACAAATAATTTTTTATTTCATAAAATAATTCAATTAATTTATTGATTTAGAAATCAAGAGTATTGGTACATCTCAATTTACAATTTTTTAAGATGTTCAAAATGAAAAATAAATAAATGTGTTATATTTTTAAAAGTTTAAGGTATGTACTGGGGCGGATCCGAGATTGAATTATTAGTGGGGCTATTTTTTTTTTTTTAAGAAAGTAAGACTAAAAATTTTAAGTTGCAAAATCTTAATATATATTTTAGCATATAAATAATATATATTAAAGCTGCTACATATAGATAACATAGCAAGCATTGTACTCCATGAGTTTTACAATTTATGTGAAAAATTCAGGAAAAAATGCAAAAGATGTTGAACATAGGACATGCAGGTAAGTCCTACTCCACCAAGCCATTAGACCAACCCTTTATATTTGCTCTTATAAATATAACATATATATTAGAAAATATAGGCTGGGCTGTTGCTACACCCAGCCTCACACAGATCCGTCCCTGGTATGTAAGTGCACACCATAGGATGTGAGTGAATCCTCCCCCTGCAATCAAGTCAATTACTCATTTACCCCAAATTATAAGATTATATTTTTATAAATTTTATCCTTTAGTATAAAACTCTTTAAAATTATAGGTGCATTAATTAATGACTTCTTTTTAAAAAGTCTCTACATTTAATTTATCATTGAAAAACATAGATTTTTTTTATTTCTCATTTGATATCGATACTTGTGGGGGTAAATATATAAAAGTAACACATTTATGTGATTTTTTTTCCCAAGAATTTTGATTTTTTTTCTTCTAAAAATTTATTGGTACAACTACTCATCTTAAGTATGGGAACTTTGTAGGAGTCTTGTAATACAGTGACAGAGGGAGATAGAACACGTCTGCTTGTTTTTATTATTTTGATCAACCTCTTTTATGCACAACTAATTAACCATTTGAAACTAAAATTAAGAATTCCTTACGTGTGAGAAAGAATTGTGCACTGTAGAGCTATTTCAAGGTAAATGAATGGATTGGAAGGTGAAATCATAGTTAAAGAAGAAGGTTGTCAATGTTATTTTGGGAACTAGATAGTGCTTGATGGACTCAACAATATTTTGTTTTTTTAACAAATATTAAGAAAAAGATAATGAGTTAATGACCACCTAACCTATTTTGTATGTGAATGAGGTTTACATGTGAGGTATTTTATGGAAGGGACCAACCACCTCTGAAGCATATGAAAGTGAAAAGAGATCTGCCTCAAACTAATTTATAGTACCGTGATTGGAGGTCGTTGGTATTTCATAACTAGAGGTTGTGTTATTTAGCCATATTTGAAGGGAGGTAGTTTCCTCTAAATTGTATTACACATTATCAAATTAAAACTAACAACACAAGGAAAGCAATACATTATCTTCAAATTTGTTTATTGCTAAAAATTCTTGCATTTCGCTCTTTTTAAATTAGTCAAATGGTAGTCAACAAATTGGTATACATAAAAAGAGGAAAATCCTATGGTATCTTTGATACCCGTGTTCTATAAGTAAATTAATTCAAAATTTAAATTTGCTTTAAGATAATTAAATATTATAAAACAACAATATGATATTAAATAATTGGATAATAGGTGCTTACCCAACCAAAATCAAGGATATCATATTGTTTTAAAAAAAAAAGCGTTATAATTTAGGTACGTCTATGGTCATGATGACTATGGTTCTTCTATAGGTATGATAAAGCATATCGATTCACCCCATTTAGACCCGTTCTGTCTAATCCCGTTTAAAATGGGATGAGATAAGCCGAGCAAAATTAGGTAACCGAGTCTAAAATCTCAACCCACCCTAGTTAGTGGCAGACATTTCTTAGTTGAATTCTTATCTTACTAACTGGAATTAAAGACTTTTTTTACGGGTCAACCCATCAAACAAAAACTTTTTTTGTAGCGAGAAAAAAAATTAATGCATTTTTTTTACGACTTAATTGTTATAAAGAACTATGTTGCTTTTATCATGAAAAAGTACAAAAGAATAGGCATCACATAAATTTGTGGTAAAACAAGATAATTAAAAAATTGTCGAAAACAACATCATACTTAATAACAAAATAAGAAAAATCCGCCAACATAAAACAAATTCGAAACATAAAATAAATCTAACAACCAAAATAAATCCAAAAGGATAAAATAATTCTAAGAATAAAATACAAACGAGTTAAGCAGGTCGCCTTGTGTCCGCCTCGTTTTCTCAACGAGTTAAACATGACCAGCCAACTACAGGAAGTAAGTTCAAAACTTTGATTCAGCCTGCCAAAATAACGAGTTAAATTGACTGACCCGACCGATTAATCCCGTTTTACCACCCTTATCCCAGTATCGTCCCGATTTCAAAAGACAAACACTTAAAAGCATGTAAAACAATTTTTATTAAAAATCAATTAAAATAACTCTAACTACTATTTATTGTGACTCTTGAAATCATTTCAAAATATATATCTTTTCGATTTTCTCTATAATTTCATTAAAAAAAAAAATTCTTTATCATGGTGCATGTGCTGAATAAAAAATCTATGATGTTAAAAAAGAAAACTCGCTCCAACAAGTTTTATCTCTTTAGGTTTTTTCTTCTATTTTTTTTATTGAAATTTGAAATCACCTCTCTTCATTATTTTTCTTTCCCTCACTCAATCTAAATAAGAGATTTTCACATGGATCTAGGCTTTTTCTTCGGGATTTTGTCGTATGATACGACATTGTGTTGTTCGCCATCTTGTGCGATGTTGTTTGATATCCCGTTTTGTTGCGGTGTTTATTTGATTTATAGTGAAAGATTGGTTATTCAATCAATGATTTGGGTGTCAACGTTGCAAATCAGAAGACATGAGTATTTTGATAACTTTAGTTTTATATCATATTATTTTTAAGCATTTTAACGTTTTATACTACTCCCTCCGGTCTTGTTTATAAGAGAATGTTAGGTCAACAAAACTTAATGTATTTGGACTGAATTTTTAACTAGATACATTAACTTTTGTTGACCAAAGTTTCTCTTATAAATAGGACCGGAGGGAGTAAATTTTTAGCAATGTTTTTTTTTATCAGATTTTAGCAATGTTGAATGACATAGTTTATCGATTTGAGTGAATGAATATTATTTTGTTTAGATGTTAAACAAAAAAAATAATCAACTATTGCCCAGCTTCTACATAATTTATATGTTTCAGTTACAAAATTCACAATAAATTAAATTAAAATTATTTAAAGGTGATTACAAGAACAAAAAATTTTAGTCAATAATTTGTTTTCCTTCAAAACACAAATTAATTTTTTTTTTTTTAGGATTTGCTAAATAAAGCGAAAAAAGCCTCACGAAGGAATCACGATAACCATAGCAGCCAATTAAATTTGTTTCTGGGCACAAAAACACGGTAGGAGGCAATGTTTATATTTCGCCCACGTCATGATATTTGCCTTCGGGTTCAATTCGCTGTCCAATTCCTCGCTGTATATATCTTTTTCCTCTTTTTTTTTAAAGCAATTGAAAAAAATATACTTTGACCGGTTCATTCTTTTTGTCGGGAGCCAGATACATTTCGTTATAAGAGTTCAATTTATATACTATCAATGCAAAAAAATGTACACATACATCCAACAATATCTTGTCTTATTCATTAATGTGACAACGCATAATTGAAAGTATGTATAAAACTTTTTCACACTAACAACGTATATAAACAAAACTCTTCGTTACTCCTCCGTCTCATAATACTTGACACAGTTGACCTTATTACGCATGTTAATGCATAATTTTGAGCTTAAATATCTTGAATAATATATGAGAAAAAATTATGAAAATTTGATATTTTGAAAATAGTCATCGAGACAAGTCTAACGACATCTTATATAATATTATTTATCTTTGTATATTAGTAGAAAAATACGATCAAAGTAAGTTAGGTCAAAATTACACATTTTTAAATATGTCATTTATTGCGGGACGGAGGGAGTATAATTTACACTGATTGCATTTTATAATATACTTTCTCCACCTTTTTTTGGTTACAAAGCGAATTAAAAGCAGAGAGACAGAAAACAAAGAAAAACAGAAGAAAGCAGGAACAGAAAAGAACAGAAACAACTAGTTCCTAAGGAAGAGAGTCCAAAATTCATCCGTCCTTAGAAGCGGCAACAGGTCTTCGGGAGGAGAGGAATGAATTGTCAAATCACCATCTGTCAAAGCTCCTAGTTTCGCCATAAAATCCGCGCAGTGATTGCCTTCTCTGAGAGTGTGATGAAGCGAATAATTTCTCGAATTGAGCAGGTCCTTGATGTCCTGGATGATCACTGCATAGCAATGGAATTGGGGGGTATGGTCCTTGATGAGGTTTACTGCAAGAAGAGAGTCCGAATAGCAAGTTAAATCCTCAAAATCGAAGCTAACTACCATTTTAAGCCCTTGGTACAACGCTGTCAGTTCTGCAAAGATGACGTCGTTGGGGCTAGATATGAAACCTGAGAAACCAGATACATAGTTTCCTGCATAGTTTCGAATAACACCTCCAAAACCTGTGCGAATTGTGTCTCCGATGCAGCTGCCATCGACATTCAGGATAGAACAGACATGATTTCCATTGTTCCAACAGATTAGCCTTGGAGTAGGGGAAGTGTTGGTATCAGTCTGCAGGCAGCTGGTAATAATTTCAGCAGTACTGTTAATAGCGTTGCTTAGACGATAAACTGACCAGGTTTCATTGTTTAGGCACATAAGGTTGCGGTGCCTCCAAATCCACCACAAACCCGCGAGAAAAATATTGGAATGGTGAGAGGTGATTCCTTTTGTTTATCCAATCGATTACAGTAGAGGTCAGGAAGCAATCTGGACTATTAAAACCAATTTTATGCCAAACAATGTTGGAAAATTTGCAGTTCCTAATACAGTGAAAGAATGATTCTTCGTGTTCTGCACACCTGCTGCAGATGTCCGAAGAGACCATGTTCCTGTGTTTGAGCAGAGATAAAGTGGGAACAGCGTTATGACAAGCAAGCCACACAAAAAACTTGTATTTCTCCGGAATTTTCAACCTCCAAATCCAAGACTAAGATGTGTTGTTATAGCTTTCCGTATTTGTGCGGGATATGAGCCAATTGTAACCGCTCTTTGCAGAGTAAACACCATTGTTATTATGATGCCAAATAAAAGCATCGTCTAAGGAAGCATTAAACTTTAAATGAGTATTATTAATGACTTCCGCAAAATCAGTTGAGAGAATGGTGTAGAGCGCTTGTGTGGGCTGGCCGCCGATGGTGAACACATCTTTGACTGTTAAATGAATGTCGTGGATATCCACAAAAGGAACCTAAGCGCCGAGCATACCAAGAGAACTCCAGCAAGTGTACCAAAAAGAGGAATTACCAGAACCAGCTCGCCAACTGTAACCTCTTTTTAGGACCTATTTAGCTCGAATTATGGAAGACCAGGTAGGGGAGCTATTGCGATGTGCTGAAGATATGTGAAGGAAATTTTGGCCACTAGAATAATTGCTTGAAAGAAGATTCACCCACAATTTATTTGTTTTTTGCACCATGTTCCAAACCAGTTTCCCCAGGAGACAAATGTTAGCTTCTCTAGCTGCTCTAATACCCAATCCACCAACATTTTTCGGGCTAGCAATTGTTTTCCAATTCACAAGATGAATATCTTTGTTGTTATGATCCCTCCAAATGAAGTTATGAGTGGTTTGGTCAATGCTATCGCAAATATTTTAGGGAAGACAATTTATTTGCATATAGTAAGTTGGAATCGAGGATAAGGCAGAAGATGCAAGTGTTAGTCTACCTGTTTTATTTAGAAGTTTACTCTTCCAAGATGCCAACCTGTTTTGCATTTTTTCAATGATGAATAAAAAATCACTCCTCTTAGGACGCCCTTTGAGGATAGGGAAGCCAAGGTACTTGTCAAAAGATGTAGTTGCGGATTCCAGATATAGCGGTTAGCTTGTGGATTTTAGCTTGAGGAGTACCTGAAGAAAAGAAAGCTCTTGATTTGGACAGGTTGATCTTCAAGCCTGAAGCCTTGCTGAAACCTTCAAATAGATCAGCCATAAGACGAAGTTGAGAGCCTTTAGCTTTGGTGAAGAGAAGAACGTCATCTGCAAAGAGGAGATGTGACAGTTGAGGCCTGACATTTATGATGTGAATTGGATCCCAAATCCCTTGATTGACTGCATTAGTAATAGCCAAAGAGAGTTTCTCCATGCAAAGAATGAAAAGATAAGGAGAGAGTGGATCCCCTTGACGAAGGCCATGAGTAGGTTTGAACTGAGGCAATTTGTTTCCATTCCATAATATAGAGAAAGTGGATGGCAATGGGTACCCTATGGGTAGGGTACTACAGTGCCCTTCCCCATACCCGCATTTGTAAAAAAATACCCATACGCGTTCCCGTACCCTCGTGGGCAACAACTTTAGTCCCCTTCCCCATACCCTATGGGTACCTAAGTGCCCATACCCGCACCCATTACCCGCACTTTAATTATGAAAAGACAATAAAAACATCACAAATGAAATAAAACTACAATCCAAATTTTTTAAAATTAACTCATAAAATAGTACAAATCATAATATTTAATCAAATAAGAAACATCCAAAATATCCCTAAAAAATTGTACACCGGCATGATGAAGTTGTTATTGTATTAAGCAGTTTTTTGGTTTAAGTTTAGGTTTAGGCTTAAAGAGCTAAATAAATAAATTAATTATACACCAAAAATAAATAAATTATTTATGATATTTATATAGATATGTATATGCGGGGTTGCGGGTGTGGGCAGTATAGTACCCTTACCCGTGCCCATATCCATTTAAATTTATGGGTATTACCCGGACCCGTGCCCAAACCCATAAATGCGGGGTTTTACCCTACCCATTGTGGGTATTTTTTGCGGGTACCCATAGGGCCTGGGTCCATTTGCCATCCCTAAGAAACACAATGCATAATAAGCTTTATGGTTATATCAGGGAAGCCAAAATCATGAAGACAATTATCAAGAAATTTCCAATTGACATTATCAAAAGCTTCTCTAGGTCAAGTTTGAATGCCACATAGCCTTTCTTCTTTTTAGATTTTCTCATGAAGTGAACAATTTCCTGCAAAATAATAGAGTTGTCAGTTGTTCCCCTACCAGGCAGAAAACTGCTTTGGTAAGGGCCAATAATAGAGTTGAGAATCGGTCTGAGGCGATGAACCAAGACTTTAGTGATGAGCTTATAGATGATGTTATACAGGCTGATGGGTCTGAAATCCTTGAAAGTGTGGGCGGGTCGGTCTTGGGGATGAGGGCAATGATAGTATCTGAAATTGCTGAATCAAAGGCACCTGTTTGGAATGATGTGCTCACCAATTGGAATATATCATCTCCAATAATGTGCCAATATTGCTTAAAAAAGATGCATTGAAATCCATCTGGTCCCGAAGCTTTGTAAGGTTTCATGGAATTGAGAGCGGCTAGGACTTCACTTTTGGTGATGGGCTTGGTGAGGGAATTTTTGGCTGTGTCGTCACTGATGGGATGGTTACCCACATTGAAAATGCGGTTGTGAGGTGGCTGGGGGCTAGTGAAAAAATTCTTGAAGAATTGTGGGATTCATCTTGAAGAATATCACTCTCGGTAGTCCAAATTTCATTTGGGAGCTGAAGTCTATGAATTTTATTTTTCTTTCTATGAATGATAGTTTGGGTGTGAAAAAAAGAACTGTTTTTATCTCCAAATTTAACCCACTTTTCACGAGATTTTTAGTACCATAACATTTCTTCTTGGAAGAGAATATGGTTGCATTCCTGCTGGAGTTCCTTTTCTAAAAGAGTGTGTCTAAGAGAATCCACTCTCTCTAAATAGTTTTGGATTCCTTTAAGCCTACTCTCCACATGCTTCTTTCTTTTGAAAATATTGCCAAAAATTTCATGATTGAAAATAATGAAATTTTCTTTGACTTTATGTAAAGCAGTGATGGTGTTATGGTTGGATGAGTTCCAAGAATTTCTTACCACATTTTCATAGTCTTTGTGATCAATCCAAGCAGCTTCAAAGCGGAAGGGTCTGGGACCTCTCGCTAAGGGGAGGCCACCGAAGCGGAGGAAAAGAGGATTATGATCTGAATATGATCTACAGAGAATCTCCACCTTTGAATAAAGATCAAGTATTGTTGTATATACCTTATTAAAAAAGTTAAATGATGGTGGTTATTATTCATTAATCTCATTATTTAAACTAACGAAGTTGATTAGTTATACTATCGATCTCATGCATATCTTGGGAGGATGTTAGCCCATAAAGTGTTGAAAGTGCAATATAAAAATTTAAAGAGCGTGTTTACAATACAAAAATATAACGGAGAAAACTTTAAGAGTGGAGAAAACCACCATTATCTAATGACAACCGAAGAATAATATTACATAATTTTGTTACACTATATACACTCCTCTCAAATCTCCTCAGAATTCCAGTAAATCCAACTTTTAGAGCAAATATATGTAGACAATTTCTCACAATACTTTAGATAACATTATAAGAGCAAATATATGAACATAAAGTCTTTCTCACCAGTGCATTTTATATTGAAAAACTTAAGTGGATATCAACAGCTTTAACCTCCTTCTTCCATTACACGCGTTCTAAGCTAATATTAGTATAAACAACTTTGTCCTGAAAAATCCGAGCAATTTCTTGTCCTCCAAATAGTCCATAAACATGCAATCCATATTCCTTCAAAAAACAAATGCAAACCATATCATTCTCATATTCGGTTGAAACCCTTTCCCAAACTAAGCTTGAAAACAAACTAAGATGAGAGTTGCCTATGTTATGATACCCTACGCTCACACCTAACCTAGTCAAATTCATCCCCACTTTAGAAAAAAATAGGACATTACAAAAAGAGTAGTGATATATGTACAAAAAAAGTAGTGATATCATTTCTCTTACAAAAATATACGACATATTGTCACATGCACTCCACATCGCTGAAGCTTCTCTATCAATGATTTCTCTTCTAAATAAATTATTTTTTGAATGTATCCACCACTTTTGGATAACATGTCAAGCAAACACCCCAACTTTTAACATAATAATTTTGTGTCATACCTTAGCTATTTAAATCCTAATCCAATGGAGTATTGCATCTTGTCAAGGCTTTGTAAGTTGAGCTAATAGAATATAACAATTCGATAGACCCTCTTTCGAACCGATACTCATTTCTAACACCATCCTAAAATTAACCGTCCCCAATTTGGTTGCAACAATTCTATTTTCCATTACAAGAACTCTCTTTTTCACCTAAGATCCCATGCATACATAAAATTTTATTTTCCACATGTCAAATCATAAGCTAAAATTGATTCTTTTATCGAGTTTCTTCATGTCAAACTTCAAAGCCCTTGGAAAACTAGACATTGCAGTTGTTTATATATTGTAAACTTGCACCATGTAGGTGTTCAAGAAAGAGAGATGATTCACTAAATACACACTTAAGTACCAACATTTTCCTAACATTTTCAAAACAACATTTTCATACTATCATCCTTCTTTTATGATGTGAAGATCAGATAGTGATGCAATTACAAAGCATACTAAGAATGTAATACTATTAGTAGCAGGGTCGTTTCTACGAATCTGGAGACTCAGTTCTGTAAGTGAAAAGAGGCCCGTAATAAAGTAAAAACATATATATTTTTTTTAAAAAGAACAATGTTCTATTTAAAAATTTTATAAGATAAATACAAGGTGGAAATATATGCGATACACCCAAAGGTGGAAATCACTACCATATACATGAGGAACCTCAAACCACCCTCCCAGAAAAACACCCACCTAGCACCAAAAGCGAGAAGACTCAATTCTAATAGGCTTAAAATAAGACAACAGAAGAGGAAAATGAAATTAAATCAGGGAAGAAGAAAAGGAAAGTCCGATGGGGCGATGGTGATGGAACGCGCGTGGTATCAGTGAGAAAGAGAATAAGGATTTTTTTTAATAGGGTAGTACTTAGTAGTATTACTGAGATATAATTTTTTTTTAGGCCCATACCTTGGGGAGGCCCAGTTCCATTGAGCTCCTTGCACACCCTAAGTTCTGGCCCTGATTAGTAGATCGAACCAAAGCTCTGAAAACTAGCTAAAAGATTACTTTGTGTATTTAATGGTGTATTAACTCGAAATTAATTTTGATTTTTTGTTTGGAACCTACAACGGTCAGAAGAAGTTTCTCGTCGATCAATTTTCAGAATAATCAAATGTCTAGTCGTAAGCGAGATGAATTATTGATTGTGTTTGATGATCACATACCAAAGAGAGAGAAAACTAATCCAAAACCAAAAAATATCAAAGAGATAAATATTTAAAAATGTTGAATATAATATTTTTTTCTTCAAAATATGGTAAAGATACATATAAACAATTACTTCCTTCATCCCTAATCTTTAGTCCTTCAAGGTTTAGACACACATATTAAAATTATAGATAAATTAAAACCCTTTTATCCTTAATTCATTTAGTAAAAATAAAATCCATTTAATGTTTTTTTGTTGTAAAAATAAAAAAAATATCATTTTCTTTTTGAAAAATCATTATTTTTTATCTTTTTTTTTACATTATTATTTTTTATCTTGGTTTCCTAAAAGAATAGAAGTTTTAGGACAACAACAAAAAGTCAAAACGACCAAATATTAGGACGAATGAATTATTATTTCCGCTCTTAAATAAGTTTTTGAGAAACATTTTTGTCGTTTTTTACACAATCTCTTTAGTATTTTCAAATATACTAATATTTTTTTTATTAACATACCCTTATTTATTTTATAGTTTTTCTTCAATCAAGAATATTAACTATGTTGAAAATATAGATTAACTATCTCTTAAAGGATAAAATTGTAAAAACAATAGTAGTTATAAACAAGTTTGATACTAATACTACTACTATTACTACAAACTTTCTTAATTCCCATCATTGACCAAAAATGTCCTATAATTACGAAGAAATTGAAGGTAGTATAATTTAAACATGTTGTGTGTTGTCTTCAATTTTTTAGGGATAAAATAGTACAATTTTTGTACTCTCCGTTGTGTTTTGCTTAATGATAATATATAATATCATTATTTTATTTCATGGATATTGATGTATTTTTATATAAAATTTATGGCATATATTTATGTTCCAACGAATAAAAATTACTTCATTGCACTTTTTCCATCTCAAGTATCGCAATTATGTGATTTTAATCCCCACACTTTTTGAGCGGTTTTGAACCTTTGCATATTTGCCTTTGTAATTTGATAGTCCCCCCTCTGAATATTGGCTTAAATTTGCACCCTACTCTCATAAACAACATAATTTTTCTTTAATATTAAAAATGTAAAAAAAGTCAAAAAATTTGAAATCCTCATATTGAAGATTTTATTCACTCTCAGATGTATTAGATTATTATTGACGTATTTACTTCTTAACTGTTTTTAATCAAAAGTCACACCGATTATAAAAGTTGAATGTCGCATCAATGAATGATATCACATTAGAGTAAATTTGAAAGAAATTTAGAGACAAACCCAAAATCATATAGAGAAATAACACAAGGGATTAAAATCACTAAAACAAGTAGGAGTCCAAAATCATACAATCGCAGTATTTAGAAGATCGAAAGTTTTCAACTAAACCAATAAAAAATGTGAGTTTGTCCCTGGAAAGGACCGAGAAGAAAAAGAAACTATTCACATGCATGGTAAGCCATATGATTGGTTAGACTTCATTTTTTAAATATGGCCATGCACCTACCGTATCTTTGATATACTGTATTACATGCATTGGTTCCTAATTAATTACTTGTAATTTATAGCTACTAGATAATAACGTTTCAACCAACAAGATTTGTCTATGTGGTAAAAGATATGAAAAGCACTTGGTTGAAAGAGGTGAATCCATGTTATGTGACCAACATTTTTTTGAAGGACAGGTGGATATATAATCTGGACCAAAACATGGTTAAAATAGTTAAAGAAGAAACTTTCCTCTCAAAAGAAGACAGAAGAACATTTGGTTTTTGATTTGTTTATCTGTACCAGCTCTTAGCTACATAGTTAAAGATGCAATCATAGTTAAAGAAGGTTGTTAATGTTATTTTGGGAACTAGTTAGTGCTTGATGGACTCAACTATATTTTGTTTTTTAACAAATATTAAGAAAAAGATAATGACCACCTAACCTATTTTGTTTGTGAACGAGGTTTACATGTGAGGTATTTTATGGAAGGGACCACACATGTAAAGCATATGAAAGTGAAAGGAGATCTGCCTCAAACTAATTTCTAGTACTGTGACATCTAAGTGAAGGTTGTTGGATTTTCATAACTCGAGGTTTATTTAGCCATATTTGAGGGGAGGTAGTTTCCTCTAAATTTTGCTACACATGATCAAAATAAAACTAACAGCATGAGGAAAGCATTGCATTATCTTTGACTAACATCAAGACGAGCACTAAGACATGCTGTTTATATTAGTAAAATAATAATTAAGTGAAGATTAAAACTGAAATAATTTTTTGACACCATAACATAATATTTTGTTATATAAGGTAAAAATAAGATTTTTTATAGTGTCTAATATTGTTTCTCTTCTATTGTTGTGGATTGTGTTAGAATTTCTTCTAATATTTTGTGGGCTACAATCAATTGTTAGTTTTGGTTTTAATAAAAACGGACTGATGTTGTGATCCATTTGATGATGCTTAGGCCCTAATAAAAGTGATCAATAGATAATGGGTTTTTGGGCACTTAATCTGATTTGTGTAGAAACATAGTGTAGGCCCAAACACTAGACCCATGATGGGTGGTGCCTAGGGTTGCACGGTTATAAATAGAGAGGCTAGGTCCCCTTTGCCATCACACACTATTCTGCTCATTAGTGGTTTGCCCCATTGAAAACCTTAAGTTTGGAGCATGTGAAAGGCAAAGCAAGACTTTGTTTTCAATCTCGGCGAATCCGGTCACACCATGGTTTCCAAGTAAGTGTGTTCTAATTTCATATAATAATTCGATCTTGATGATTTAATTTCAACATGTGGTATCAGAGCTTATATTATATGATTTAGAACCCTGTTTTCATATTCAATCGAAGCCGGTCAAGAGAATAAATATTCTATTGTATTCTCTGTTCTCGATTCATATGTATTTACAATCGATCTATACAATAGTTTACACCGCTGGTTTGAGATTTAATTTAACCTGTGTTAAATTTGATTGTTCGTATTATTTGTGTATGCTCCTTTACAGCGGTACTAATTCATTGTGTTGAGTTTTAATTTAAGCTGTATTTTTTTTTCTTCTGGGTTTAAATATTTTATGATGTGATTTGTTGCACCACATATTATATGCACTCAATTCGGTATGAATTGTTCTTTTAATGGTTTTGTGTATCGTAAGAACCTTTGTCAAATTGAGAAGCAGCTGTAGACCAATGATTTGACGCTTAAAGGTGAGAATCATGTTTTAATATAAGTTTGCAAACTAAATCCAATTGATTTTTTCTGACGGTGTGATTAAGTATAAATAATTATATATATATGTGTTGCGCTGCCGTCATCAAAAATTCAGGTTTTGCAGAATCAAACCCATCAGAGGGTTTATTATTTTCTTTAAATTTTGGGCAACTTTGATACATCTTTCATGCCTTGATTATTATTATTTTATTTTATTATCCGGTTCAATTTGGACATAATTTATGTCTAGAAGTCCTAGCTCAACTGGCAAATGCCGAAATTGCAAGGCCGGACGTCATGACCCGGGTTCGAACCCGGGACCTCACAGTTGTGTGTGGGTTTATTTTCAGTGGATTACCACTTCATCTAAGACCAAAAAAAAAAAAAAATTTATATTCATATTTTGGCATGAATTGATTGAATCCATGTACTACTAAAGTGACATTTTTTGGATATTAATATGGATCGAAAAAGGATGCTTCTCATCATGCAATTGAACTCAAGTTTTTAAAGTGGATATGGATATCGATTAATTTTGAGTGATATATTTCTAAAAATTTAGAATTAAATCTTTTCACTTTGCTCAATTTTTTTTAATATCGTTGTCATATCTTGGAATTTGATATTCTTTTCACCTTGGTATTTTTTGGACTGGTATATTTATATATATGGTCTGTACTTCATTGTGAATTTGCATATTATTTAAAAGGTTCAATTTTGTTTCCAAGATTTGTTCTTATTTTAAGCATACAGTTTGAAGTTTTGAATTAAAAGATTTTTTTTTCTTTTAATATTCGATTTGAATTATTGAAATTGTTTCAATTTTCAAAATCATATGGTTGATAGGAAAATTAAATATTTCCTATTCTTATTCTTATGTGTTTGGTTTTGCTTATCTGGCAAACAATTTTCAATCAAAATGAAGTTACTTGAACAAGAGTTTTGATTGTTTTCTTCATTTTGGTAAATTTTCTTAATCTATATGAAAGATGGTTTGAGTTTAATAATTGTTTGCTCAATTATTATTAATTTTATATGTGCCATAGATGAATTAATACGTGTGAAAATGGTACATTGATCCAATTTTTGTGTGTCTCCTTCATTTATGTTTATGGATGCTTTCTTTATATATGGCCATTGTTTCTACTCTATTATTGAGTGATTTTGAGATATGGTTTATTCATATATTGAATTTGCTTTAACAATATGTTTATCATGGTGCAATTGTAATTGCTTATGTGGATCCAAAGACAATTTTGAGTAGCCATGTTCAAATTTATATCATGTAATTTTTGTGCTACTGCTTTTGATGTTGTGTTTGTCACTGCATATTGATTTATATCATGTAATTGTTGTGTTTGTCCAAAGACAAAGGTTTGCAGTTTTTTTGAAACAAATTTTACATGTTGTGATTCACTGTGTATGTGCATCTAATGTGTATAAACATTGGCATGATTACCATATGAATATTCCATCAAGCTTTATTTTATTTTACCTCAAATCCGGAAGGAAACAACATGATTAATATTTTATGGATCAAATTTTGCATAAAGGATTTGATTTGATTTTGGTGGATTGATTTGTTTTGAAAATTAAGTAATTTGATTGGGAATAATTTTAAATATTGATTTCAAATTTCTTATTTATGGGAATAAATTTTGTTTTGTGAAATGTGTAAATATTTGGTGTTAATTAAATATGAGAATCTTATAGAAGTTGAACTCATATATTTTCAAGGATGTGAGTCTAAAATATTATATGTGAAAATCTCTTTTATAGAAGTGAATTATTCTATCAAAGTGTTGTAATTGTGAGATTATTTTAGACTCAAATAACACCAAATATTTTTGTATATAAATTTATAGTTATTGTATAAATTCTATATTGCCTTGTTCTTATTTGTATGCTCTTGTGGAATATCATAAAAGATAATTCTTGAGCAATACTGAAGGCAATTGAAAACCATTATCCTTGTATTGTATTGATTTATTATTATAAACTATCTTTTGCTTCATTGGTTGTTGTTGAATTATGAACCAATTGAGATGACAATATGTCAAATTGTGCGGAACTTTCTTTGAGTCATCGAAGCTTAATGACTCTACATACAAGGAGAATTGATTACACTTTTTGAGGTTAGCCATGATTTAATTAATTTAATTTTTTTTTTATTGAATTTGATTACACTTATTCCCTTATTATACAAGGGATGGGCACCTATTGGTGTAATATTAATTGACATGACCATTGTGTGATAGAGAATATAGTTGAATATTTGTTTAACTATTTTAAAAATCTTGGATTGATAATCCAACTATCATTCTCTATCAAGTGAGAGAATCTTACATGTCAATTATCTATAAATGAGAAACAAATATCCTTTGTTGATGAATACTCTTTTGTTTATTATGGAGACTTACATTGAGGATATCATCATTGAGGATATTATAGTCTTTTATTAAATATTTTTTGTGACTATTTTGTCTTTTATCCTCAATTGTGGTGAAATTCAAGTCTCATATGTTTCCGCTGCGTAGTTAATTGATTTAAATCATTGTTTGTATGAGATTATGAGTTTAGCGGCAATAGTACTCTTCCAAAAGATAGCACATAATTATATATTGATTTCTATTATATGCTTCTAACGTACTATTCTACCGTATTGTATCAAACAAAATTATGATGAATGCAAATTGAAATGATATTGACCAGTTTAAATGCATTTAAATGATGCATATTTTTTCTGTGTCGTATTTTGACAAGAGTAATTGATTCCTATGCAAAAAGAATTTCTTGTGTTGATATAGGTCGTTACCACCAAAGTGGGACCGCCTTTATTGATTGATTGATGAAATTTCCTTTTGTAGTTTGAGGAATGTTTTTCATTGTAACATGTAATTTCCTGCCCAAAGGTGGTTATTGCATTTTACAATTAAAAATTTATCTGGGATAAGTTATTGGAGAATGTTTTGAACTAAGGAATTTGCCTACCCAAAGGTGACAAATTTCTGAATTCAATACATGCTCATTGATTAACTTACCTGAGGTTTTGACTGGGGTTATAACCTTAGTTTGTACATTCTGCCCAAAGGTGATTGTACAATTATATTGGCCTCATTGTGATAGCTTGTTTATTTTGAGCTATATCTTGTCAAATGATATATTTTGATGCATTCATGTTTTGTCTCATATATTTCCTCAAAGGATAATTGTTATGCATGCTCATTGATTAACTTATATAAGATGGAGTTATTGGAGTATATGTTGAACCAAAGAATTTGTCTGCCCAAAGGTGACAATTTCCCAAGTTCAATGTATCCTCATTGATTAACTCATTTGAGGTTTTGGCTAGGGTTTCGACCTTAGTTTGTGCATTCTGCCCAAAGATGATTGTACAATTATATTGGCCTCATTATGATAGCTTATTTATTTTGAGCTGAATCTTGTCTTATGACATATTTTAATGAATTCATGTTTTGTATAAACAATGCGTTTCTCTGTAAATAATTGTTCTACTTCCATCGAGATGTTAAACAAATCAAATTTTAACAAATGGAAGTAAGATTTGGAGTTGCCTCTAGGAGAACATGCATGAACTGAAATAACATTTTGGTAAGTGGGAGATGACTCACAAGTTAAAGTACCTTATACCTTATCATATTGGTCTCCATGTGTCTAATGAAAAGTTATTGGACGTGAAAATATGCCAATGTTGTAATTTATGAGTAATTGCGAAGTCAGTGGGAGATGTCAACTTAATTTCAGATTAATATGATTTAAGATAAACTGTGAAGTCAGTGGGAGATGTCAATATAATTTAAGATTCTAGTTTTGAACTTGTTTTGGAAAATATCTTTCACATACTTTCCTTTAGGATGAATCTTGTTTGTGTTTCTTTGTTGGATGAACTTTGTTTTAGTTTTACTCTTGGAGGTAGAAAACTAAGTTTGAGATTAAACTCACATAACCTTGCTTCATCCTTTGTTCATCTATATAAATTGTCTCTAGTAGATGGTTCATGACTCCCTGGATCTTTTGTTGATAGTTTATTTAAGTTGTCTTTGACTTCACATAACCTTTCTTCGTCTTTCATTGTCAATTTTATTGCTATAAGGCCTAATGTTGAGGAATACATCCTTTCCTTTATGGAATAAGCACTTGGATCATATTTATTGGGGGAAAGGGCTGAGAAATTAATCAAAGTAAATATTCTACCTTTCTTAAAGTTTGATGATCCAGGTACTTGTGTGGATTGCATTAGAATCAAGTTTACTAAAACCAATGGTCACAACTAGCATTTTTGAACACTTAGAAATTGTCGAAATTGAAATTAGTGGCTCCCAACTCCTATAATTTATGGTAATAAATTATTTATTACATTCATTGGCTCCCGAACTTTGATGTTAACTGTTCTTCTAACCAAATGACTTAGATTCATTGTTTTCAAGAGTCACTTTGAATAACGCGAATACTGTGAATTCTTTGGATGTCTTTGGTTAGTGGGAGTTTGAATTTTATCTTATCAATTTTGTGATGATGAATTTTTTCTTTCACTTATTTTCTTTGATATATTGATGTGAATTTCCATTCAATTTAATTATTGATGATGAGATGAATTCTTGTATATATCAAATATCAACTGTGAAAAATTATAGCTCAGTGTTGAAGGGATCACTATGCCGGTGATCGACACTATTTTGGAGCTGAGGCATTACATGTGAAAAATTTGAGCTCAATGTTAATAGGATCTTTATACCGGCTGTTAACATTATTTTGGAGCTGATGTATTATGTGTGAAAATTAGAGCTCAGTGTCGTTCGGATCACTATGCCGGTGATTGACACTATTTTGGAGCTGAGGCAATGTGGTTTTCCGTGGACCACATAATTTCTCTGGCTTTAAAGCATTTGAGAGAAATCACATAATTTCTTTGGCTTTAAGCATTTGAGAGAAATTTCATAATTTCTTTGGCTTTGAGGCATTGATAGAAATTAAGGACCGACAATGAAAATGATAGTATGGTCGATGATCACGTTGACATATCATTTCTTGCTACACTCTACACAGATGACTAGTCGACGGAATTGGTGATATTTGTAACCATGGAAGGTGTTGTATCAATTAAGGATATAACTACCGCCATGATTCGATATCATTCAGTTCTTAGTTGGACGGAGTCTTTATTAAGTGTTGCATCATGGGATCATGTAGTGGCCACGTTAGGAAGTTTTGTTATTAGTCCGAGAGTCATTTTCAAAAATTATTTTTAAATTTTTATTTTATTTTTTATTTTTAAAATACACAATTGATTTTTGCCCAAGTGGGAGAATGTTAGAATTTCTTCTAATATTTTGTGGGCTACAATCAATTGTTAGTTTTGGTTTTAATAAAAACGGACTGATGTTGTGATCCATTTGATGATGCTTAGGCCCTAATAAAAGTGATCAATAGATAATGGGCTTTTGGGCACTTAATCTGATTTGTGTAGAAACATAGTGTAGGCCCAAACACTAGACCCATGATGGGTGGTGCCTAGGGTTGCACGGTTATAAATAGAGAGGCTAGGTCCCCTTTGCCATCACACTGACTATTCTGCTCATTAGTGGTTTGCCCTATTGAAAACCCTAAGTTTGGAGCATGTGAAAGGCAAAGGAAGACTTTGTCTTCAATCTCGGCGAATCCGGTCACACCATGGTTTCCAAGTAAGTGTGTTCTAATTTCATATAATAATTCGATCTTGATGATTTAATTTCAACATTGTTCCTATTTTAATAAGATTTAACCAATTTTTTAATTGATAATTTTAATAAAAATGATAAAATAGTTTAAATCAAAGGGTAAAATTGGAAAGGAAAAATCCAGTTTAAAATGATGTATTCCATAATCCATTTATGTATTTATTTATTTTGAAAAGGCCAAAAGATAAGTAGGTCAATAAAACCCTTTCAAACACAAGATTTGTCTCAATGAAAAAAGAACGAATAAAGTTAGCAAGTTTCAAAACAAATGGGAAAAACAACACATCCACCATTACATAGTGGTGAAACCTATGCAAAGAGAAGGGTTTGACCACAAAGAATGGGAATCAACGAAATGAGTTGGATCGTAAGACTTCGGCTACCACCATGAATGAAGTTTGACACACTCAAGTAATTGCTCCAAAGAAATTTGTTTATTGTTAAAAATTCCTGCATTTCGCTCTTTGCGAAGGAACCAAATACTAGCCAACCAAACTACCTAAAAAGAACCACAATTTTCCTTTGCAAAGACATAAGCGCCACCGAACTGAAGCACGTGTATTAATCTCACCATCCCTTTGTTTTTATTTTTTATTTTTTATTAAAATGGATTGCATTCCCTTTATAAATTAAATTCATAAATTAAATTCATAAATTAAAACAACAACATGATATTAAATAATTGGATAATGAATGCTTACCTTACTGAAATCAAGGATATTATATTGTTAAAAAAAAAAAAAGTGTTATGATTTACTCTATGGTCTCGATTTCAAAAGAAAAACACTTAAAAGCACCTAAAACATTTTCATTAAAAAATGAAATTCAACGAAAATAACTCTAACTATCTTTTTTTCCTTCCAAAAAAAAAAAAACTCTAACTATCTTTTCTTCACAATTTTTATTAAAATATTAAAATCAACTAAAATAACTATAACTATGTTTGCATTATCACGGTCCATGTGCTAAATAAAAAATCTAAGATGTTATCATTAGCTCGCTCTCTAACATATGTCGGTCATAATTTTCTCTCTTTAGATTATCTCTTCCATTTCATCATTTATGGTGGTTTTGAATAATTTTTAACCTAAATTCACCATCTGTATTCTCTCTCTCTCTCTCTCTCTCTCTCTCTCTCTCTCTCTCTCTCTCTCTCTCTCTCTCTCTCTCTCTCTCTCTCTCTCTCTCTCTCTCTCTCTCAATCTAAATAAGTGATTTTTACATAGATCTAGCTTTTTTTCTTCGTGATTTTGTCGTCTGAGTCGGTGTTGTGTTGTTCGTCGTCCTATGTGACGGTTTTCATTTGGTTTCTTTTGAAAGATCAGTTATTCAATCAACGATTTGAATGTCAATATTGCAATTTTGAAGATATGTGTATTCTGATCACTTTAATTTTATCATATTGTATTTTGCCGTTTTATATTATTAGTTTTGACCTCCTTCTTCCATTACAAGTGATCTATGCTAATATCAGTAGAAACAACTTTGTCCTGCAAAATTCGCGCATTTTCTTGTCCTCCAAATAGTCCATAAACATGCAACCCATATTCCTTTAAAAAAAATGGAAACCATATCATTCTTATATTCTAAAGTAAGCTTGAAAACAAACTAAGACGAGGGTTGCCTATGTTATGATTTACTACGCTCACACCTAACCATGCATTTAGTCAATTCATTTCCCACTTTAGTAAAAATAGGACATTACAAAAATATACGACATATTGTCCATTGCACAGATGCACTCCAAATCCTCTTACACAGTTCAAACTTCTCTATCAATGATTTCTCTTCTGAATAAAATATATTTTAAATTCTCATCCAATGGAGTGTTGCATCTTGTCAAAGCTTTGTAGGTTGAGCTAATAGAATAACAATTCGATAAACCCTTTTCCCAACCAATACCATCTCTAACACCATTCCTAGAATAACAAGAGAGAGTCAATTGAAGTTGTTATTGGCCGTGCTCAAGGACTGCTCCACGCTTGACAGCCTCCTCCTACATGTTTTGTCAAGTGCAATATTGATGCGGCAATTTTTGCATCGGATAAAATAGTAAGCATGGGAGACTGTGTTCGTGACGAGACATGTAATTGTATATCAGCTATGTCATCTTATTATAATGCTGTAATGACACCACCGGAAGGTGAAGCTTGGGGCTTGTACCAAGGTATTCAGTGGATTGTTTCATTGGGTTATCACAACGTATTATTTGAAATGGATTGTAAAATGATTGTGGATGATGTGCAGCACAACAAAGCCAACCATTCTGAGTATGGTTCAATTATACAACAGTGCAGAACCTTACTTAATTCTTATAACAATTACTTAGTTGTTTTTGCTAGGCGTCAAGCAAACGGTAGCGCTCATGTACTTGCAAGAACAGCTTTATCCCATGCTTCTCGCACTATATTTGATGTAATTCCTGATTGTATTGATACTATTCTTATGAATGAAATGCCTTGAGTTTGCTTGTGTCAAAAAAAAAAAAAAACACCATTCCTAAAATTAACCATCCCCAATTTGGTTGTAGTATTGCAACAATTCTATTTTCCATTAGAAGAATTCTCCTTTTCACCTAAGACCCCATGTACAAAATTGTATTTTCCACATGTCAAATAATAAACTAAAATTGATTCTTTTATCAAGTTTCTTCATGTCAAGCTTCAGAGCACTTACAACTGCATCGCGTAGGTTTTCAAGAAAAAGAGATGAATCACAAATGACACACTTAAAATCGCTCTCATATGTACTAGATTATTTTTGGCGTATTTACTTTCATAGTCACACTCACACTAACTATCAAAGTTGAATGTCGCATCAATAAATGATATCACATTAGAGTAAATTTGAAAGAAATTTAGAGACAAACCCTAAATCATATAGAGAAATCGCAGTATTTAGAAGATCGAAAGTTTTCAAATAAACCATTAAAAAATGTGAGTTTGTCCCTGGAACGGACCCAGAAGAAAAAGAAACTATTCACGTGCATGGTAAGCCATATGATTGGTTTGACTTCATTTTTTAAAGGAAAATGCTATTTATCTAGAAAAATAGCATCAAAAAATTTTCAAGACACATGTGGCAAGTTTTAATTGCATGATTTATTTGTCCACTTCCTATTTTTCAGCCACACCTCCTTGAATTGTGGCAAATAGTGCATTGTGATTGGTTGCTTTTTATTCTTGAAGAATTCTTGATGTTTTTTTTTCTAGAGATATAGCATTGCTCTTTTTTAAATATGGCCATGCACCAACCGTATCTTTGATATACTGTATTACATGCATTGATTACATGCATGATTGTTGGTAAAAGAAATGTTCTTGAATACTATCACTAACTCTTGAATATGAAAAATCTTGGTTGAAAGAGGTGAATCCATATAATGTGCCCAACATATTTTTGATGGAGAGTGGATATTCTGTACCAAAACATGGTTAAAATAAATAAATAATGTTTCAATATGAGAATATATACCTCAATATACTTTTACGTAAATAGGTTTATATAAGACAGAAGAAACTTTCATCTCAAAAGAAGACATAAGAAAATTTGGTTCTTGATTTGTTTATCTGTAGTAGCTCTTAGCTACATAGTTAAAATTCATTAATTTATAAGTTAAAAAATCACTATCAAAATCAACAAGAATTGATTGTAGCCAAAGATGTTAGTCTCTCGTGACATGATACTAATATTCAAAATTTAACTGAAAGACGTGTGCTTATTTTTAATATCTTACAATGTCACAAATATGACCACTTTAATTGAGAGAACCTATAAAATTAAAAGCAGAAAAAAAAAACTCATTATTAAAAAAGTTAAATTAACGACAGAAAATTAAAACTAAAAATTTAAATTTATGTATAATTTTGTTTCTCAATATCAAAAACTTTAAAATCAGAGATCAGATTTATTTTTTTTATCATTAATGTTTGGTTGGTAATTCAACTTGTTTTTAAGCCTAATAGGTTATGTATTTGAAACAACTGAGCACGGATTTCAACACTTGGCTTTTCCATTTCCATTTCCATTTCAGACAATAACAACTTATATTCCCATCCACTTGAAGCCAACCTTATAAGGTCAATATGGCACATAAAGTTGGTTTGTAATATCTAAAATATTGAAATTTAAATATAAAAGTTTGAAAAAATGTTACGAAGAATTGTATCGATTATTTTATAATCAGTTTTGTAAAGTGAGTTAAACTTAATATAAAAACTAATATGATATTAGAATCTATTGATATGGATCATCAACAATTTATATTGACGCATGAAGCTCGATATTCTTGGGCATGAGAAATGCCAACAAGTTTGAAATAAAGTTACGAAGAACTGTATCGCTTATTTTATAAGTTAGATTTATAAAAATGAGTTAAACCTAATACAAAAACTAATAGGGTTATGGTGACACTTGTTAGGGATTCAAAAATAAAAATAATTGATAAATTCTAAGTATAAAAAGTTACTTTTTGTTGTTTCAATGTCTTGAATGCACAATTTATAAGATACAATTTTCATTTTATACTTTTAAACAAGTGTCTTAGTACACTTGTTAGCATTTCTTAAACTAATATATGATACCAAAGTCTATCAATATAGATCATCAAACATTTATATTGACGCATGAAGCTCAATATTGTTGGACATCAGTGATGTATCAAGAAAAACCAAGTCTGATACATATATGATAACAATAAAGTTTGACAGATTCTTTAAAAAAAAAAAAACAATAAAGTCTAACATGAGTTTACAAAGAGTAACACACATCTCACCTTATACGTCAGTTTTGTAAGATAAGTTAGGTACAATTTTAAAACATAAATAAAAATAAAAATGTTGATAATTAAATAAATTAAACGAATAAGCCTTGTACCTCATCTCTCTATAAATCATCTCTCAGACTAAGTTAAGAGCCATATCTTAGCCAAAAGAAATATCACATGATGGCTTCTAGTTCTAGTCAAATATTCCTTGTGCTTGTTATGGTCACTTTGGTCACATTATTAATCCCTAGCAAAGCATTTCTCACTCCTCATTTTTATGATAATGTTTGCCCTCAAGCATTACCAACCATAAAGTCAGTTGTTCTCCATGCAATTCTTAGGGAAAAACGCATTGGAGCATCTCTTCTACGCTTGCATTTCCATGACTGCTTCGTCAATGTAAGTAATTACAATATTAATTAAACATTCTTAATGCTCAATTAGCAAGAGATGATGACATCTCCTACAACATCTCTTAACATTATATACCTTTAAATATGTAACACATTAACTTTATCAACTTATCAATATTTTTCGTCCATTGTGGTTTTATCTGATTTAAGAAATTAGTGCTTACAATTGCACATATATGATACTAGATTTATACCTAAAAAATCATAATTTTAAAGTCTTCCATGCATGTTGTAGAATACTAAAAGTGGTTATTATCTTTTCACTAAACATAATTTTAGTATATATGTTTAATTATTTTTATATTTGAATTGATTTTGGGTCTAAATATTTTTTTTTCTAGTTTTGATAAAAATTAAATTTTGCATCAATCTAAAAATTTTACACTAAAACCATCTTCAATGTTGGTTTTAAGTGTGTACTTACACTTAAAAATCAGTTCTTAAATTTTGCACCACTAGAAGGTATGCCATGATCTCCATGCATGCATAAATGGTACTCGAGTTCGCTAAGGGAATTTCAAACATACAATTTTTTGAACTCGGATTTTTCACATCAATGTGCTGGTGAATGGAATCTTAATTATTTTATGCAGGGCACAAACAAACAGAAATATCAAGAACACATGTGAAATTTTAAATTCTTACGAAAATGCTGCCTTACCTAATTATTGGCCACTAGCTTCAGTTACTTTTTTTTTCCTAATAAAAACCTTAGTTTATTTTAATTTCAACTTCAAGAAAATTAAAATTTCAATTTTCCACATGTTAAGTATTTTAACTACAACTAAAGAGTATATTTCTTAATTGTGTCTTGTGATCTGCAATGTGGTCCAAAAATTGGTAGTCTAACTAACAACATTTTCTCATATAATAAAAAGTACTAATTCAAATACACATTAATATTTTAAATATAAAAGTAACACATGTGAACATGTCACATTTTTTAGAACATAATTAACTAATTTAATATCAATGATTGAAATTTTAGGGTTGTGATGGATCAGTTCTGCTAGATGATACCCCAAATTTCACTGGGGAGAAAACAACTCGTCCAAATTTCAATTCAATCAGAGGATTTTCTGTGGTTGATGAAATCAAAGCAGCAGTTGATAAAGTATGCAAAGGCCCTGTGGTATCTTGTGCTGATATTTTAGCCACAGCAGCTCGTGATTCTGTAGCCATAGTAAGTGTACACCTTTTGTGACATATTTTTAAATGAACACTTACGAATGTAACTAAATGCATTGGTGTCGTATTGGTGTATGATACCGACACATCTGAAACACAAAATATACCTTTATTTTAAAGCGTTATAGTTTTAGGGCAAAATTTGAAAAATTATACAATGTTCCATTTTGTCACTTTTAACAGTTGGGAGGTCCACAATTTTTCTACAATGTGTTATTGGGAAGAAGAGATGCAAGAACAGCAAGCAAAGCAGCTGCAAATGCAAATCTCCCATCTCCAACATTCAACTTCTCACAGCTTATTTCCAATTTCAAATCACAAGGATTAAATGTAAAAGACCTTGTAGCTCTTTCTGGTGGCCACACTATAGGGTTTGCTAGGTGCACTACATTTAGAAACCGAATTTACAATGAAACAAACATTGATCCTCTTTTTGCAGCATCTTTAAGGAAGACATGTCCTAGAACTGGTGGAGACAACAATTTAACACCACTTGATTTCACTCCTACAAGAGTTGAAAATACATATTATAGAGATTTGCTATACAAAAGAGGTGTCCTTCATTCTGATCAACAATTGTTTAAGGGACAAGGTAGCGAAAGTGACAAATTGGTGGAGCTATATAGTAAGAACCCTTCTGCTTTTGCTAGAGATTTTAAGACTTCTTTGATCAAGATGGGGAACATCAAGCCTCTTACTGGGAAACAAGGCGAGATTCGACTCAATTGCAGAAGGGTCAGATAGAGTTGTGATCTCTTAAATGGACGTACTTATCTCGAGGGATTAGTATTTATTTTCAATTAAGAATAAGAAATACTCTTTTCGATTTTAAATATAAGCAAAAAAGTAGAAATAGAAATGTATTTTTTTTGCTTATATTTAAGATCAGAGAGAGTGTACCGTGAATTCGAAAAGAAAAAAGGTCTAAAACGTAATAAGGGGCATGAGACACTTGATTGAGAAATCATATGATATTAGTATGCGTGGTTATGTAATATTATATGTTAGAGTGACTTTGTATTATTTAAGTTATAGGTTCAAATGACATCGACCTGTCGAGTGTCAAAATTTGAAAGTTAGTTAAATAAGAGATGTTGAGTTTTTATGTTAAGGTTCAATTGTTTGGGTTGTAACTTTCATGTTCTGCTTTCAACCAATATATATGAAAGTATTATTTTTTGTGTGTGTATCATTTGTGCCTTTTGATGCGATGATCAATGCTTAATGATGCAATTTGGAACTTTAAATAAAAGGTAAATTAACACATTATATTTGCATGCATACTCTATTCCTTTTTACAAGTCAATTTCTCAGTTTTCACATACATTATGAAAATGTTGATTGTGTAATTTTTATTTTACATTTTGTGATTTTTTTCTCTTATAAATAAAACTATAAAAATCTCCAAAAAATAATAAAGACCAGAGTAATTAGAATTAATTTGAATTATATTTGAAAGAATAATACATACATTTGGTAATTTGTAAGAGATCAACTTATATTTTATGATAAATTTTTCATAAGTCTTTATAATTAAGCACAGAGGAAGTACTTTAATGATAAATCATATTTAATGAATAATTTATACTATATATAAAGAAAATTACCCCTTTCAGCATTTTTGGGCTGTCTTTTTCCTTTCCAAAAATACTCTCAATTTTCAATACAAATAACACATGTAACAAATAGATAAGAATAAATTTAAATATTAAAATAAATATAACAAACACGATATGAATATATATGTTTGTTTTTTTTTCCTTTATCATTTAAGAAGTGCAGCAAAAAAAAATAGTACATGTATTAATATGAGTAAAGGGTATTTTAGTGAAAACAATAGGGCGCGTAAGACACACATATGTTAAAAAATATAACAGTACATGTATTTTTTTTTTTTTTTTAAGGAAGTACATGTATTAATATCACTATATCAGCTAACTAAAAGAAATATTTTTTTCATGTGAATCTATTATTATTTAAACAGTTTAAATAATAAATAGTATGTTTTTGATCACAATTCACAAGAAATCCGCAGTAGCAATTGGTTTATGTCAAATCCCTTTGGGGGTGTAGTAGCTTCAGCCACGGAAGTCTCCATTTGGAGACCCGGGTTCGATTCCCGGCTGAGGAATTCATTTTTGCCATTTAGTTCTTTTTCTCACATATCTACATCAATATATTGAACTTATGTTAAATGCCTAATTTTTTGTTTTGATTTTTTATAGGTTTGTTTTGAGAGGGTTTCCTTATAGGCATGTTATTGCCTTCGAGGTGGTTCCTTCAAAAAAATTAAGTTATAGGTCCCCTAAAAAAAGTTACAGGTGGTCTAGAAGAAATTAGGGTTTTTGTTACAATAGGAGCTATAAAGGAAAATCGATTTTGCGACTGATTAATTTTTTAATCATTAAATTACTTGATCAAGATAATGACAAATGAGAAAAAACTAACGATAAACTTTATTTCGGCAGCTCTAATTAATTTTCGTTACTACGTATATATTATTTTATCCCCTACAATACAAAATGTACATAGAATTTTATGTTAGTATAAATTATAGGAATCTTTATTAGAACCATATGCTATGTAACTCTTCCAAAATTTGATATATAGAAATAAAAAGTTAATTTTATTTTTTGTGTAAAATAATTATTAAGTTTTAGATACTTTTTTTTAAGGTAAGTTTTAGATACTTTACAATTTGAAATAAAAGTAAGGGCTATATTATAAACCATATCATTAGGCATCGGTCTTGGCTAGCTGCAACTCTCAACTTGAACTGCACCTTCACATCTTTCCTAGACATCATTAAAATTTCAGACAGAAACTGGTCTCCACAATGTAAGCTGGTGATTTTATCTGCTATAATTCGTTGCTTTCATACTATTTGGCATTGCAAAAATCAGAGAAGATTCAATGATAAGAAAATTTTGGTCTCATCTGCTATTAATCTTATTATTTCTAGTACATCTATCTCTGGTAACAACTCAAAACTTGCAGCAAGTTCATCTATTGCCGAATTTGTGATTTTGAAGCATTTTAATGTTAAGATTAATCCTCCTAAGCAGCACATCATCAAGGAAGTTCTTTGGTTCCCTCCTTGTTTCAACTCACAGATGGTGCTTCTCAAGGCAACCCTGGATTGGTATCTTCTGGAGGGATTTGTAGAAATGCAGATGCAGATTTTCTAGGAGCTTTTTCAATTAATCTTGGAATCACTTCTGCTTTAAACTCTGAACTTATTGCAGCTATGGTGGCTATTGAAATAGCAGATATCAAAAATTGGATCAACTTATGGTTGGAAACAGACTCCATGCTTGTTTTCTTGGCTTTTAAATCATCTAAGATTGTTCCTTAGTCTCTAAGAAACAGATGGGATAATTGCCAATTTAGGTCTAACTTTGCCTTCTTATTCTTGGTTCAACACTATACCTCCTCAGGTTAATGTTGAATTTATTAGGAACAAGACAGGCTTTCCGAATTATAGATTTACATAGCTCTTTTTTAGGGTTTTTGGTTGATATGTCCCCCCTCAATTTTTTGTAACTTTATTTTCACTTTAATGAAATCTTTTATGGGGATGTAGTCTCTTTGGCTGCATCTTCCTTTGCCAATATATATATATATATATATATATATATATATATATATATATATATATATATATATATATATATATATATATATATATATATATATAGGGAGAGTATCAAATGAGATGACATTTTATAATGAGAGATGAGAGGGTGAGATGGTGACCATTGGATGAATTTAGATGGTTGTGATTAAATGAGAGATTTAATGAATCACGTGACTGTCTTCTCACTCTGAACCAAATGCGCGCTTCTCACTTTTGGACCTTCAAAAGGTTTCGGCTTTCTCCCTCTTACGGTTCTCTCCACTTCTTTTAATCAATTTCGAACTCTCTTCTTCTTCCCGTTTTGAATGGCCATCACAAATTATGCTAGAACAAGATGATATTCAAGTTGAATCTGATTTTCAGAGTAAAGTTGGATCTAATTTTATACTATCTTCTTCTCATTCTTGTTCTATGCCCTATCTGGAGCCATTTGCAATCTGATTTTGAATTTGAATCTTATTAATAATCAGGTCTTTAATCCTACTATGCTGATCTTGAAATTTTTAACAGATGGATTATGAAAATTTAGATGGGATTGTATCATGGCATTAGAGGAAAATATTCTCAAATTCTGCATTCTAAAAAATAGTCAAATAGCTTAACTCAGACACATGAACACTATGGAACAGAAGCTAAATTGGTGAAGAGAAGAAGCAGAATTATGGAATCAAATGGATCGAAAGAGAAGTATGAGTCTGGTGCACACATAGTGGAAAGAGGAGGACTGGGTAAACGGAGAAGAAGATAGAACGTTATTGGATAGAGAAGAAAAAGAGGTCACGTGAGTCTTTTAATATTAGCTTTTAATCTCAACCATTAATATGAATCCAATGGTTGTGATTGAATCCTCTCACCCTCTCATAATAAGCACTCCTCTCATTTGAAACATCCCTATATATATATATTATAAACCATATACCCCGCTACCGACTGGAGGATCAGTCTCTCGTAACAAACTCAAAAGACTTGAGCTATGAAGAATACCTTGGACAGATACCGGAGCTCAAAAAATCTTAATTAGGGTGAATCAGAAAAATAACTAGAGGCTATATAGTTGCTATATTTTCATTCGTAAAAAATAAATGTTGCTAAATATTCTTTCTACATAAATCCTCCCTCTATAGCTACTAGCTAGATTCACATTACAACATCTTAGCTCAAATTCAAGTTTCACACAAGCATTGCAAAATGGATCATCATATCCAATATGATCTTGTGCTTTTTATGGTCGCTTTTGCAACTATTCTGATCCCTACCAATGTGTTGCTCACTCCAAATTATTATGACAAAGTTTGTCCTCTGGCACTGCCAATCGTAAAGTCAATTGTTGAGAAGGCAATTATTCGTGAGCCACGCATGGAAGCATCGTTGCTACGTTTGCATTTTCATGACTGCTTTGTTATCGTAAGTTAGTTTACCTGTGCATAATTGCAGAAACTAATCTCTTTGAAGTTATTGAGATCTATTTGGAGAGTTACCTTCTTCCGATATACATTTTTTTCTATAGACACGGTCATAAATTAAACCAAAAATTTAAGGGATTCAAATATTTACCACTTTTCAAACTAGTATTAATACCTAAACATTGTGAAACTTGACAGGGGTGTGATGGATCAGTTCTATTAGATGACACCCCTACCTTCGTTGGCGAGAAGACTGCGATTCCAAATATCAATTCAATAAGAGGTTTTGAGGTTGTTGATCAAATTAAAGAAGCTGTTGACACAACTTGCAAACGTCCTATCATATCATGTGTAGATATCTTAGCTATAGTAGCTCGAGATTCTGTTGCCATAGTAAGTATTTCCAATACTTAGCACTTTGTTTATGAGCAAAAGATCAAACATACAACTTTTAGAATTATACTGCTTGTAATCATGCAACTGGATTTGTGCACCAATCATGATAAGATAACTAATCATTCTTCTACTTTACTTATAAATAAGCCACCCCAAAGGCAAATTTAATCTGTGATATTATATCCAATACATTACACACAACATTTTTTTAAAATGATTTGGTTAAGGAGTATCTATAACAACCAAATGAATGACCAGCATCTGAAAGCCGAGAGCAACAACAAGTCAACACTTCAGGACTATAAGAGAGGAATATACAACATCTCTAACAAAAACTTTAAGATATTAGGTACACCGTATACGAGTCATCTTCTTTGTATATATCAAACAATGAATTTGTTCATAGACGACTAAGAAAGACTTGGTACACAAGAGGTGGACATCATGTATGTGAAGAAAACCCATGGAATGATTATGAGATGTTGGAAATATGGAAAACATGTGCATGTAAGGAGGAATATTTGTCTTGAGCAAAGTCAGAAAAAGGCTGAGTCAAATTTTTGCAATGTAGAGATGATGATATTTCAAAAAATTGACAATTTTGTCCCCACAACATTAATTTATGCGCTACAATGAAAAAGGGTGAGTTATTTCGAACATATTTATGCATTTTTATTGATTGACATTGATGTAAGGTGTGTTTGTGAGATTTTGTCGGTGGTTAAAGAACTTTATGCCAACATGATAGTTGCGCCATAAGTTAAAAAACTTCTTGAATTTGACACATGAAATCCTTGGAGTGATTTAGCATGAACTAAAGAACACATTTATGGTGGAGTATATTTCTTTTGTATTATGATTGTCAACGAAGACAGTCAAACTAAAAATAAAAAAATTAAAAAAAGGAGACAGTCAAACTAAAAGATATACTCATCCTTGTTGTGTTGTTGGAGTTGAGAGTTCAACTTAAGTCAAAAAAGATAGGAGGCTTTTAGCTTACCAACTCAACTATGGAAACACTCATAATTAATATATGTCATGTTATATATTTATAACCAAATTGAATTCCTTTAGCCAAAAAGTTTGAGACCTAAAGCCTTGCTGCTTGGCTTTTGGGCAAAAAATTTAGCGACATAATTGTAATTTTTTTTTTTTAACAAAAAAAATTTCATGTTTTTCCATCTTTAATTGTTTGTCACTTATTCTAACTTATTCTTGTATATAACATTGGTACCAAGTGTTACTAGGAAGAAGAGATTCAAGATATGCAAACAAAGAAGCAGCAAATATGAATATTCCACTTCCATTTTTCAATTCCTCACAACTTATCACAAATTTCAATTCTCATGGATTAAGACCTAGTTGTTCTATCTGGTGCTCACACAATTGGATTTTCCAAATGCAGTTCATTTAAGGACAGGATCTTCAAAGATACCAACATAGACTAAAAATTTGCAGCGAATTTACGCAAGACGTGCCCTCTAATCGGTGGCGATAACAATTTAGCACCAATTGATGCTACTCCTAAAAGATTTGACAATACATATTATAAGGATTTATTGTTTTTTTGCTAAGCAAGGAGAGAGACATACATCATGAAACAACACCGACATCAGGAGACAATGTTGGAATATTTAGTTATAATTTATTTAATTATAATATTCCAATGATTATTGTGTGGGGATATATATCTAATTTAATTATATTAGCTATTTATCTTTAAGGGCCTTAATTGATTAGTGATCATATAATGGAAAAAGGCTTATTAGGTTTCTATTAAAATAATAATCAATTATTTAAGTGATATGGGCTTGGATCGGGTGGATGTCTGGATGGTCCATTAACGGAATAATGGGAAACCCTAATGGCCATCCTATATAAAGAGGCTATGGTCCCCAATATACCGTACACAGCAAAACCGCTCTTCTCCCCATCTGAAGCGCATTAGGGCATCAAGGTACTGGTTGAGGAAGAACCAAACCAGCCGCCGCTGACTTTGTTTTTGTTTCAGATCACTGCTGCCGGAAAAACTCTTTTCTCATGGATCCAGGTATTCCTATGACCTTGAACTTTAATCTCAGTAAATCAAACATGTTGTATCTGATCATAAACTTGTTCAATAACTGCTTCCGCTGTTGATTGATAAATTAAATTTATGTATATTGAACTGTTTATGAAATTTGCTAACAAGTGGTATCAGAGCCACTTCATGTTTGGTTTATTGGATCGTTTATGCAAATTATGTGTTTCGGTTGATATGTATATATCATCGATTGATGATTAATGTTTTATTTTCAATCGATCACTTTTATATGGCCTGACTGTTCATCGATTGATAGTTGTATTAATTGTGATGGCTGTTATATTTATATATATAATTTTGTATGCTTGTGTGTTAACCATCGATGATGTTTGTTTTTGTTTTGGTTATTCATCGATGCTAATTTCAACACTTTGTCATCATTGGCTTAATTTATTCATGGATGAATCTTGATGAAACACTTTTGTTTGTTGCGATTCATTTTTTCTTTTAATCGAATCGGTGATGCTTCTGTTATCATCCAGTACCTCTATTTATTTTTTATCAATGCTAATTTGGTTTTTTCTTCATTGGTTTCAAAACAAGTCAATAATTTTTTGTTTAAACCAATTTTGGTAAAACGGTGTAATCAATTTCTTTGGCCTATCATGATCCATAAACTTTGTTTTTCAATACTGGCTAATATTTGTTTGGAAATATTATATTTTATTTTCAAAAATTGATTGGATTGGTGATACGTGATTGTCAATTTTTGTTTAAATGATAAATTAAGTTGGACTTGTTTCTTTAATTTTGAAACAAACTGTGTATGTTTATTTTTTTTTATTTTTTTTTTTTCAATTTGGCACATCCAGATCGGTGCATCTAGTCTTTGTCAAACAATGGTCTTTTGTATGCAATACCTTGTTTTTGGTTTATTTTAATTGACTATATCTGTACATGAAAATTCATCTTTGTGGTTATATTTTTGATGAATTTTGTTTTACGCTTCCTATCAATGCTGCCATTATATTTTGACACACCTGAATTTGTCAAATTTTTCCTCTCTCAATCGTAAAACAAATTCCCTATTGTTTGGGACCTTTACGCTGTTTTTTGCAGAAACCGTTTTATTGAATTTAGGATAAATATATAAACTTTATTCAATTATTTATTTATTGAATTATAAATCAGAACTTTGACTATTTATTTAATTTTAAAATAATTCAAAGTGTCCATGATTTTAGGAGTAAACCATGCATTTAGCAAATATTTTTGGAACCTTAAGTCTATTTGCATATACGTATGGTAATTTCCGTTTTATATATATATATATATTTTTTTTTAATTGGATTGTTTAATTTTATTTTTTTTATTTTGAAACAAATCGCATTTGCAATCCGTAATAGTAGCATTATTAATGCACATGATTGTTTCAATATTTTTTTTCATTTCCGTGAAGCAAAATTTTTTTTTTTTTCCGTAACAGTGGCATTTTTTATCAATGCATATAATTGTTTAAAATCTTTTGCTTTTATTTTGGTGGAACAAGATAGTGTTATATATATTTATGTCCGTGCATATATCTTTCATTCTTGCTGCATATTCGATAGAATATGTACTACCTTTGTTCACCTCCCTGCAACTACAGTGCGCATATGTGCGCTGTCCTTTGCTTAAAGTTAACCTGCGATTTCCTTCTCGCATCGAGGATACCCCTTAATAATCATGAGATTATTAAAAGATAAATATAAACATACAATCTGCATTACATTTGTTAGTAATGTTCATGTGAATTTTAAGACTTTCCCATTCAGTTTATTAAACTAAAAATGTCTAGTAATTTTTGTTGAGTTGGTTGAAACAACAAGTTGCAAAAGTAACCCCTGTTGCGTAGATTTGATTTAATTGAAATTACAAAAGGATGTAGTGTGCAATTATTCATGCGAACTGTTTAGTCGGCCAAAAGGAAGGCACAGTTTGGCCGAATAATTACATACCTGCGAGGGTAAATATGTGATAATTCTTCATTTTTTTTTCTCTCCATGTGGACAATGAGGATGTCAAAAGGCACCCATTGTCTGACAGGACTTATTATCAATATTTGATCTTTGCATTGAGAGTACCGCTTGCAATTAAATCTTAGCAGTCAAAAGATTGTGGTTTAATGATGCGTTTGGTATCTTGTTTAAGTCTTATTTAATTTGCATATAAAGAAATTGTACATGTCTTTTGGTTATTTTACGACATGTCTACTAAAGTTGTTGTACGTTTATTGTTCTCTTCTTCCAGTTGCTGCTGCCACCGCTCCCAATTTTGCTGCTCAAATTAACACTATCCCTATGCTGAGTGGGATGAACTTCAAGTCATGGAAGGAATCTGCTGAGATTGTTCTTGGATGCATGGACTTGGATTTATCCTTGAGGGAGGATCGCCCCGTTGCTACTCCTGAGAATCCGAATGAAGTTAAGATAGAAAAATGGGACCGTTCAAACCGTATGTGTCTTATGATCATTAAAAGATCCATACCAGAGATGATCAGGGGCTCGATTGCTGAGAGTGAGACTGCTAAAGGGTTCCTTGAAACCGTTGAGAAGTTCTTTGCTAAGAATGACAAAGTTGAAACAAGTAATGTCCTATCCAAACTGGTTTCAATGAGCTACAAAGGTAAAGGGAACATAAGGGAGTACATTTTGGAAATGTCTAATCTCGCATCAAAACTCAAGGCACTGAAGTTAGAACTTCCTGAAGATTTAATTGTGCACTTGGTTTTAATTTCTCTTCCACCACACTTCAGTCAGTTCAAAGTGAGTTATAACACTCAGAAGGAAAAATGGACATTGAATGAGCTGATTTCTCACTGTGTGCAAGAAGAGGAGAGATTGAAAAGAGAGAAGACTGAAAGTGCTCACTTGGCCACCAACTCTCAGAATAAAAGGAAAAGGGCTGCTGCAAATTCTTCACAGAATAAGAAGGCAAAGGAACAACCAGCTGGGGTGAAATGTTTCTTCTGCAAGAAATATGGTCACATGAAGAATGATTGTTCCAAGTTTGCCGCATGGAAAGTAAAGAAGGGTAAGTTTCTCACTTTTGTTTGTTCTGAAATTAATTTAGTTTCTGTACCTATGGACAGTTGGTGGGTAGATTCTGGTGCTACTACTCACATTAGTATGTCCTTGCAGGGTTGCCTGTGGAGCCGTCCACCAAGTGATGCTGAAAGATTCATCTATGTGGGCGATGGCAACAAGGTTGCAGTTGAGGCTATAGGAACCTTTAGATTATTGTTTAAGACTGGTTGTTATTTGGATTTGTTTGAGACTTATGTTGCACCGTCTATTAGACGGAATTTAATTTCTATTTCTGTTTTGGACAAATTTGGTTTTTCTTGTTCATTTGGAAATAATAAAGTTAGCCTCTCAAATAATTCAAATATTGTTGGTTACGGGTCTTTAATTGATAATCTATATATGCTTGATATTGAGCGTTCCTCTAGCGAAATATTGCAAATAGAGTCACGAGGTACAAAACGTAGAATTAATCATAATTCCGCCACTTTATGGCACAGGCGATTAGGTCATATCTCTAAACAGAGAATTCAGAGGCTTGTGTCAGAAAGAATTCTTGAACCCTTAGATATGTCAGACTTTGAAGTTTGCATTCAGTGTATCAAGGGTAAGCAAACAAACAAAAGGAATTTTAACGCCGAAAGAGCTAAAGACGTCTTAGAACTAATACATACTGATATATGTGGTCCTTTCCCATCAAGTTCTTGGAATGGACAAAGGTATTTTATTACATTCATAGATGATTACTCGAGGTACGGCTATCTGTATTTAATTCATGAGAAATCTCAATCCCTGGATGTGTTCAAATCATTCAAAGCTGAAGTTGAACTTCAACTTGGAAAGAAAGTTAAAGCTGTCAAGTCTGACCGTGGTGGTGAATACTATGGTCGGTATGATGGATCAGGAGAACAACGTCCAGGACCCTTTGCGCTTTTCCTCAAAGAATGTGGAATTGTTCCGCAATATACAATGCCGGGAAAACCCAGCATGAATGGAGTTGCAGAACGACGAAACAGGACTCTTAAAGATATGGTGAGAAGTATGATTAGTCATTCTTCTCTTCCAGAGTCACTTTGGGGAGAGGCATTAAAGGCCGCAGTCTATATCCTAAATAGAGTGCCTAGTAAAGTAGTAGCTAAAACCCCTTATGAGCTGTGGACTGGGAAAAAGCCCAGCATTAAGCACTTGCACGTTTGGGGATGTCCAGCTGAAGCAAGGCCTTACAGGCCTCATGAAAACAAGTTGGATGCAAAGACAGTTAGTTGCTACTTTGTTGGATACGCTGAACGCTCTTACGGGTATAAGTTTTACAACCCCATTAGTAGAACAATTTTTGAAACGGGAAATGCAAGGTTTCTTGAGGATGTAGAATTGGGGGGGGAAGGAAACATAAGGAGTGTTGTCTTTGATGAAGAAACTGTTACTGAAAATGAGCAAGTTATTGTGCCTGCTTTTGTTCCAGAAACAGATTCAGAAACAAACAATGATGTTATTCATAACATACCTGAAGAACAAGACAACGCTGAGTTTCTTCCTCTAGCACCACTTGAAGTTCAAATTCAACAACCTCAAGAATCGCCATTAAGAAGATCCACTAGAGAGAGGAGAAGTGCAATTTCAGATGATTATGTTGTATTTCTTCAGACTCATGAGGATGGCATTGGGTTGACTACAGAAGATCCAATCAACTTTAGTCAAGCTATCCAAAGTCCTAACTCTCTTAAGTGGGTTGATGCCATGAAGGATGAGATAAAATCGATGGCTGACAACAATGTTTGGGATCTCGTTGAGTTACCTGAAGGAAAGAAACCCATTGGTTGTAAATGGATATTTAAAACCAAACGGGATTCTAAGGGTAATGTTGAGAGATATAAAGCCCGTCTTGTCGCCAAAGGTTATACTCAAAAGGAAGGCATTGATTATAAAGAGACTTTCTCTCCGGTTTCTTCGAAAGACTCTCTTAGAATCATAATGGCATTAGTAGCTCATTTTGATTTAGAGCTGCATCAGATGGATGTAAAGACTGCTTTCTTAAATGGAAACATTGAGGAAACAATATACATGGTGCAGCCAGAAAATTTTGTGTCAGGTGACCCAAAATCTATGGTTTGCAAACTTAAGAAATCCATCTATGGCCTTAAACAGGCTTCCCGTCAATGGTACTTTAAGTTTCATCAAGTTATATCCTCGTTTGGTTTTGAGGCTAATCAAGTTGATGATTGTTTGTACCTAAAGTTCAGTGGGAGTAAATATATCTTCTTGGTATTATATGTAGATGATATCCTTTTAGCAAGCAACGATATAGGCTTACTGCACGAAACCAAGAAATTTCTCACAAAGAATTTTGAGATGAAAGATCTTGGGGACGCCTCCTTTGTCTTAGGAATCCAAATACTTAGAGATCGCTCTCGAGGTGTTTTAGGATTGTCACAAAGGAGCTATATCGATACAGTTTTGGATAGATTCTCCATGAAAGATAGTAAACCAGGAGATACACCCGTTGCTAAAGGAGACAAATTTTGTCTCAAACAGTGCCCCATTACGGATCTTGAAAAGAAACAGATGCAAAAGATTCCCTACGCTTCGGCTGTGGGAAGTCTCATGTATGCTCAAGTTTGCACCCGTCCCGACTTAGCTTTCATTATAGGAGTTCTTGGGAGATATTTAAGCAACCCTGGTATGCAGCATTGGACGGCAGTAAAGCGTGTTATGCGTTACTTGAAGAGAACAAGAGACTTTGTGCTCACTTATCAGAAGTCAGACAACTTGGAGATCGTCGGATATTCTGACTCTGATTTTGCAGGATGCCCGGATAGCAGACGTTCCACATCTGGTTACATCTTCCTCTTGGCTGGAGGAGCCGTCTCCTGGAAGTCTGCTAAGCAGACTTTAGTGGCTCCCTCTACCATGGCGGCGGAGTTTGTGGCTTGCTTTGAGGCATCAAATCATGGAACTTGGCTGCGGAACTTTGTCACTGGCCTACGCATCGTTGGGAGCATCCAGAGGCCCTTGAAGATTTATTGTGACAATAGTGCAGCTGTACTCTACTCCAACAACAATATGAGTGCTACGAAATCGAAATTTATCGACATCAAGTATCTTGTTGTGAAAGAAAGAGTTCAGGAGAAACAAATTTCGATAGAACAAATAGGAACAGACTGTATGCTAGCTGATCCACTAACTAAAGGCTTGGCACCAAAGGCTTTTCATGGACATGTTGCAAACATGGGTCTTGGTTTTTCGATTGCCTTAGATTAGTGGGAGTCATTTCCTATTCTTCATTTTATGTTCTATATATTATTGATGTAATTTTGGTTCAAACTTTCAGTTATGTTTGATTTTCTGCAGAAATAAAACTTATGTGATATTATTGTTATAACAATATCAAGTTTAATTTTATTATGTGCAACTTTTGTAATTTCATTGCACCTATTGAACTACATTATGATCTCAATAAAGACTTATGTAGGACCAGTTGGAAATAGACATGATTTAGAGATCACATTACATGAAATTTCCATGCCACTCACCCATATTGATCTATGTCATTGAGTACATTGTTATGGTGGTCGTCGGGGTTCCGTCACGTTATATATCAGTGACGACAGCCGCGGTGGTCCCATTATTAATGTATGAGATGGACCAGATTGTAAAGTTGAAATCTAACGATAGATAGCATTCAGATGTGCACCTAAAGAACCTTGATATAATTATTTGTAAGATATATTGCCCAAGTGGGAGATTGTTGGAATATTTAGTTATAATTTATTTAATTATAATATTCCAATGATTATTGTGTGGGCATATATATCTAATTTAATTATATTAGCTATTTATCTTTAAGGGCCTTAATTGATTAGTGATCATATAATGGAAAAAGGCTTATTAGGTTTCTATTAAAATAATAATCAATTATTTAAGTGATATGGGCTTGGATCGGGTGGATGTCTGGATGGTCCATTAACGGAATAATGGGAAACCCTAATGGCCATCCTATATAAAGAGGCTATGGTCCCCAATATACCGTACACAGCAAAACCGCTCTTCTCCCCATCTGAAGCGCATTAGGGCATCAAGGTACTGGTTGAGGAAGAACCAAACCAGCCGCCGCTGACTTTGTTTTTGTTTCAGATCACTGCTGCCGGAAAAACTCTTTTGTCATGGATCCAGGTATTCCTATGACCTTGAACTTTAATCTCAGTAAATCAAACATGTTGTATCTGATCATAAACTTGTTCAATAACTGCTTCCGCTGTTGATTGATAAATTAAATTTATGTATATTGAACTGTTTATGAAATTTGCTAACAGACAATACATATTATAAGGATTTATTGTACAAAAAGGGTCTCTTTGATTCTGATCAAGAGCTTTTTAAAGGTGATGGTTCTGAAAGTGATAAATTGGTACAACTATATAGCATAAATTCTTATGATTTTGCTAATGACTTTGGAGTTTCTATGATCAAGATGGGTAACATGAAGCCTATTACTGGCCGAATAATGGGTGAGATTAGGCACAATTGCAGAAAAGTAAGCTATATATGACTGAACATTACAATGATTGATGGATCACAACTGAAGGAATAGAGTAGAGAATGATTAATTGTTCGAGGGTTTGAATTCAAACATCTTGTTGGGAGGTTGTAAAATATAGAGTCGGTTAAACTTTTATTAATTATTTTCGGGGTAATAGTCACTTTGGTCCCTGAAATTGTAATGAGTAGTCAAAATAGTCCTTCAATGTATCACAACTTCAAAGTAGTCTCTGATTGTGCATTTTGTTAGTCAAAATAATCCTTAACATTAAAATATTTCATTAATATTGTCAGATTAACCCTCCAATATACTTACTTATTGTCATATTAGTCCTTATAAGTACATGTTTATTGTCATTTTAGTCCTTATATGAAAAGAGTTATTGTGAACATTGAGAGGTTATTTTAGTGTCAAGGACTATTTTGACTAACATAATGCACAATCAAGGACTATTTTGAAATTTTGATACAATGAAGGACTAAAATGACTAATCATTACATATTCAGGGACTAAAGTTACTATTATCCCATTATTTTCTCTTTCTCTATATTAAAAAGAAAAATGTTTAATATATAAAAAAGTAATGCCAAGTTTTATATTCTCCATAAATTATCTAAATATTTTGATTCTTTACAATAACAATTCTTCGGCTCCCTAAGTATCATAATCTTGTTGGCTTAATTGCAGTTTTGATCCCCATAATCTTGCAATTTTGGCCTCTTATGAATCAAGTTGTTCGACCATTTATTGATAAATTTATAGTCGTATACTTTGATAATATTTTGATCCAAAAATAGTTGAGTAACCTATTCCAAAATCAATCCATGACGTGAGAAATTTCCATGGTTTAGTTTAGTTTTATAGAAGATTCATAATGAATTATAGCTAGGTTGCTACGCCACTCACATATTCCATAAAGGGAGATAAGTTCCAATGGATTGAGCAAGCATTAAAAAATTTAGATGAGCTAAAATAATGTTCGACTCAAACACCAATGTTTTTCATTTGCAACTTTGATCAGTTGTTCGAAGTCATTTGTCACATTTCAATTTCAAATACTGGAAAGAATATTGTTATAAGTCAGGAAGGTCATCTTATAGACTTCTTTCATGAAAAACACAACAATAGTACACTTAGAAAGTCGATTTCTCTTGGGTGATATGGCCGTAAGTGTACGAGTATATCATCGAAATAAAAAGAATATCGTATCCATATGGACTTGTGAATCTCAAGTTGGGTCTTCCTTTCTAAATCTTTATTTAGAAAGTGTTTTGGTTTTTGAAAAGGGTTGATTTTTAAAAACCACATTGAAATCATGGAGTTCATCATTACAATGAACAATTTCTAGTTCTGAATCTTTACTAATGCCATGAAAATTCTTATATTTAGTTGCAATTCTTTCCCAAAACAAGCTTGAAAACAAACTAAGATGAGAGTTTCCTATGTTATGACACACTACGCTCACATGTACACCATCTAGTCAAATTCATCCCCACTTTAGAAAAAATAGGACATCACAAAAATATACGAAATATAATTGTCCCTTGCACTCCAAATCATCCTCCCACAGTACAGTTCAAGCTTCTCTATCAATGATTTCTCTTCTAAAAAAATTATTTTTTGAATGTATCCACCACTTTTGGATAACATGTCAAGAAAACACCCCCACTTTTAACATGATAATTTTGTGTCATACCTTTCAATTTAAATCCTCATCCAATGGAGTGTTGCATCTTGTCAAGGCTTTGTAGGCCGAGCTAATAGAATAACAATTCGATAAACCCTGATCTTCCCAACCAATACCATCTCTAACACCATTCCTAAAATTAACCATCCCCAATTTGGTTGTAATATTGCAACAATTCTATTTTCCATTAGAAGAATTCTCTTTTTCACCTAAGACCCCATGTACAAAATTGTATTTTCCACATGTCTAATCATAAACTAAAATTGATTCTTTTATCAAGAAGCAACTCTTCGGCGAGGATTTGAATCCTCTATTTAGTCACACGTGCACACATAAAAAGAAAAAAGGACGTAGAAAAAATAATAATTAATTTTCAAATGATTATAACATGTTCACTCTTTTGTGTGTGTGACCAAATAGAGAGTCCAAATTCTTGTGTCCACTCAAGAATTATTCTTTATCAAGTTTCTTCATGTCAAGCTTCAGAGCACTTACACCTACACTCCAAAAGTTGTTAAGAAAGAGAGATGAATCACAAATGACACACTTAAAATTGCTCTCATATGTACTAGATTATTTTTGGCGTATTTACTTTTTAACTTTCATAGTGACACTCACACTAACTATGAAAGTTGAATGTCGCATCAATAAATGATGTCACATTAGAGTAAATTTGAAAGAAATTTAGAGACAAACCCAAAATCATATAGAGAAATAACACAAGGGATTAAAATCACTAAAAAAAAGTAGGAGGCTTGAATTATACAATCGCAGTGTTTAGAAGATCGAAAGTTTTCAAATAAACAAATAAAAAAAATGTGAGAAGAAAAAGAAACTATTCACGTGCATGGTAAGCCATATGATTGGTTTGACTTCATTTTTTAAATATGACCATGCACCTACCGTATCTTTGATATACTGTATTACATGCATTGATTCATAGTTAATTAATCATAATATATAGCTACTAGATAATAACGTTTCAACCAGCATGATTTGTCTATGTGGTAAAAGATATGGAAAGCACTTGGTTTGAAAGACGTGAATCCATGTTATGTGACCAACATTTTTTTGAAGGAGAGGTGGATAATCTGGACCAAAACATGGTTAAAATAGTTAAAGAAGAAACTTTCCTCTCAAAAGAAGACAGAAGAACATTTGGTTTTTGATTTGTTTATCTGTACCAGCTCTTAGCTACATAGTTAAAGATGCAATCATAGTTAAAGAAGGTTGTTAATAATGTTATTTTGGGAACTAGTTAGTGCTTGATGGACTAAATTTTGCTACACATGATCAAATTAAAACTAACAGCATGAGGAAAGCATTGCATTATCTCTGACTAACATCAAGACGAGCACTAAGACTAAAGACATGCATGTTTATATTAGTAAAATAATAATTAAGTGAAGATTAAAACTGAAATATTTTTTTGACACCATAACATAATATTTTGTTATATAAGGTAAAAATAAGAATTTTTATAGTATCTAATATTGTTTCTCTTCTATTGTTGTGGATTGTTCCTATTTTAATAAGATTTAACCAATTTTTTAATTGATAATTTTAATAAAAGTGATAAAATAGTTTAAATAAAAGGGTAAAATTGGAATGAAAAAATCCAGTTTAAAATGATGTATTCCATAATCCATTTATGTATTTATTTATTTTGAAAAGGCCAAAAAATAAGTAGGTCAATATATAAAACCCTTTCAAACACAAGATGCGTCTCAATGGAAAAAGAAAGAATACAAAGTTAGCAAGTCTCAAAACAAATGGGAAAAACAACACATCCACCATTACATAGTGGTGAAACCTATGCAAAGAGAAGGGTTTGACCACAAAGAATGGGAATCAACGAAATGAGTTGGATCGTGAGACTTCAGCTACCACCATGAATGAAGTTTGACACACTCGAGTAATTGCTCCAAAGAAATTTGTTTATTGTTAAAAATTCTTGCATTTCGCTCTTTATGAATGAACCAAATACTAGCCAACCAAACTAGCTAAAGAGAACCACAATTTTCCTTTGCAAAGACATAAGTGCCACCGAACTGAAGCGCGTGTATTAATCTCACCATCCCTTTGTTTTTATTTTTTATTTTTTATTAAAATGGATTGCATTCCCTTTATAAATTGCCATAGATAAAAAGAGAAAAAAATATATGGTATCTTTAGAATCGGTATTATATAAGTAAATTAATTCATAAATTAAATTTACTTCAAAATAATTAAATATTTTAAAACAACAACATGATATTAAATAATTGGATAATGGATGGTTAATTAAATATTTTAAAACAACAACATGATATTAAATAATTGGATAATGAATGCTTACCTTACTGAAATCAAGGATATTATATTGTTAAAAAAAAAGTGTTATGATTTACTCTATGGTCTCGATTTCAAAAGAAAAACACTTAAAAGCACCTAAAACATTTTCATTAAAAAAATGAAAATCAACTAAAATAACTAACTATTTTTTTCCTTCCAAAAAAAAAAAACTAACTATCTTTTCTTTACAATTTTTATTAAAATATTAAAATCAACTAAAATAACTATAACTATCTTTGCATTATCACGGTCCATGTGCTAAATATAAAATCTAAGATGTTAAATACAAAAGCTCAATCTCTAACATGTCGGTCATAATTTTCTCTCTTTAGATTATCTCTTCCATTTTATCATTTATGCCGGTTTTCAATAATTTTTAACCTAAATTCACCATCTGTACTCTCTCTCTCTCTCTCTCTCTCTCTCTCTCTCTCTCTCTCTCTCAATCTAAATAAGTGATTTTCACATAGATCTAGCTTTTTTTCTTCGTGATTTTGTCGTCTGAGTCGGTGTTGTGTTGTTCGTCGTCCTATGCGGTGGTGTTCATTTGGTTTCTTTTGAAAGATCAGTTATTCAATCAACGATTTGAATGTCAATATTGCAATCTGAAGACATGTGTATTCTGATCACTTTAATTTTATCATATTATTTATAAGTATTTTGCCGTTTTATATTATTAGTTTTGACCTCCTTCTTCCATTACAAGTGATCTATGCTAATATCAGTAGAAACAACTTTGTCCTGCAAAATTCGCGCATTTTCTTGTCCTCCAAATAGTCCATAAACAAGCAACCCATATTCCTTTAAAAAAAAAAATGGAAACCATATCATTCTTATATTTAGTTGCAACCCTTTCCTAAAAGTAAGCTTGAAAACAAACTAAGATGAGGGTTGCCTATGTTATGATTCACTACGCTCACACCTAACCATGCATTAGTCAATTCATTTCCCACTTTAGAAAAAATAGGACATTACAAAAATATACGACATATTGTCCATTGCACAGTTGCACTCCAATTCCTCCTACAAAGTTCAAACTTCTCTATCAATGATTTCTCTTCTGAATAAAATATATTTTAAATTCTCATCCAATGAAGTGTTGCATCTTGTCAAAGCTTTGTAGGTTGAGCTAATAGAATAACAATTCGATAAACCCTTTTCCCAACCAATACCATCTCTAACACCATTCCTAAAATTAACCATCCCCAATTTGGTTGTAATATTGCAACAATTCTATTTTCCATTAGAAGAATTCTCCTTTTCACCTAAGACCCCATATGTACAAAATAGTATTTTCCACATGTCAAATAATAAACTAAAATTGATTCTTGGGTTAATTATGTTTTTGGTCCCTACAAAATTGCGACCTTGTAACTTTAATCCTTACTTAATTTTAATAGCATTTTTAATCCCTACAAAAAAAAATTTACTTATAATTTTAGTCCCTGCTAAAATAAATTTTGTTTAATTATCCTTAAACTCTTAAATTTTTTAACGATTCTTTTTATACAAGTTTAGAACACTATGAAAGGTTCATTTACTAAAATCTATAATTTTTTAACATGAAATAAATTAAATATGAATTTTTTAAAATGACAAAAGTTTAAGATATAAGTAACAAAAATATGGACGTAGAAATCAAATTTTTGCGATATTTTTTTCGGAGGACCTTTTAATAACGTTCTTAACACGCCTGTAAAAAATTGTTGAAAAACTTAAGAGTTTAAACAAATTTGGATTGAGTAATGACTATTATTGAGTGCAGATTTTTTTTGTAGGTCGCAATTTTGTAGGGACGAAAAACATAATTAACCCTTGATTCTTTTATCAAGTTTCTTCATGTCAAGCTTCAGAGCACTTACACCTTTACCGCGTAGGTTTTCAAGAAAAAGAGATGAATCACAAATGACACACTTAAAACCGCTCTCATATGTACTAGATTATTTTTGGCATATTTACTTTTTAACTTTCATAGTCACACTCACTATAACTATGAAAGGTGAATGTCGCATCAATAAATGATATCACATTAGAGTAAATTTGAAGAAATTTAGAGACAGACCCAAAATCATATAGAGAAATAACACAAGGGATTAAAATCACTAAAACAAGTAGGAGTCCAAAATTATACTATCGCAGTATTTAGAAGATCGAAAGTTTTCAAATAAACCAATAAAAAATGTGAGTTTGTCCCTGGAAAGGACCGAGAAGAAAAAGAAACTATTCACATGCATGATAAGCCATTTGATTGGTTTGACTTCATTTTTAAATATAGCCATGCACCTACCGTATATTTGATATACTGTATTACGTGCATTGATTCATAATTAATTACTCGTAATATATAGCTACTAGATAATAACGTTTCAACAAACATGATTGTTGGTAAAAGAAATGTTCTTGAATACTATCTCTAACTCTTGAATATGTAATATTCCGCGTGTTATTTTAGCAGACTGCAGAACAACTATCAGTGTTTAAGAAATATTATTTCTCAAAGAAGGGCATTTGGGTCTTTTTGATCATGTTAGTATTTAATCCTTGGACCACATAATTTTTTTCATTCCATCCTTATTTCTCCAACACACACGTAGAGCATACTCCCTCCTTATCCATATCCTTCTCTCTCTCGGCCTCTCACCTTTTTCCCCAAACTCCATCCCTTTCTCTTAAGCTTGCAGCAATCCAACATGCAATCATAATAGATTATTGCTTGATGAAATTACCACCCAATACAAGCTTAATCTTCCCCATTTCATTGTTATTAACAAAGCCTCTTCCTCCTTTCTCCCTTTTGTGAGTTTTTGCAAATTAAGCTTGTTTGGAACTTGCAAAGCATCAATGGTTGTGGTATGTCCTAGTGATCAGAGGTAAGAAGGTAAAAGTAGAAGTAGGGCTCGATGCATAAGCTGCAGCTTTGATGAAACTTAAGGAGATGTTTAAGGTATTGACTTTTGTTTTTAGTTGTTATTTATGGGTTGAGTGTTCTTTTTCGTTTCTGGAACAAAAGTATAGCAAAATGGGTGTATGTTGAACCTTGAGTATATTTGGATTGCTGAAATTAAAGTGTGGATTGAGGTAGAAATGATCAGAAGTAAAATAAGTACTCAAATTGTAAATAAGTTGTTTGGACCGGTATTGTGATTTGGGTCGTAACCTGTTATGCGGGCTGTATATTTTACTGTGTTGATCAGAAGTGAACAATTATCGGATATTTGGATTCCACGTTAAATTTACTTCAAATTGGATATAAATTTTGTGTGAATCGGATTAGAGACGGATTCAGAAAACACATTTAAAGTTTGGAATTTATGCTGAAAAATGGCTTACGGGTTTGATGTGGATTTTTCCGAAATAAGCTACAATGTGAACTTAAATTGATTATAAATGATTTCAGGTGGATTACAGATACCCACATGGTTGAGCTTGAAGTTGGTTGAGGTTTGAAACGCAAAAGTGAGACGAGCCTATAGGCTATTTCAAAGGATTAGAGGTGAGTTCCTTTAGTTAGTAAACCCTCCTTTGGGTAGTGAATTACACCATTAGAATGATAATAGGTGATTTTGAATCATTAGCATAATTATGATATTGCTAGATTTCCCATTATTTTGTTTTAAACTTTCTTATGTTAATGTGTAATATTAATTTAGTCCTAAAGTTGGAGGGTATGATTTAAATTGAAATTTTGATATACACATGTATATAGTTTGGAAGATTGAATTTTGTCCCAGGTTTTGGTTACTTGTTTACTCTAAATCCTCCTTATATTATGAATATGTTTATGTTGGTTTAGATGTTGGAAGAAATTGTTAGTCAAGGCAAATAATGTATTTACTTATATAAATGATTGAGGAAAAATATTGGGATTTTAACATTTGCCTTGATTATTAGAATTGGTTACATATCCAAATTGATTATACAAGAAAGCTATTGTGCACAATTATAGCCAATGTTCGGCTAGAATGTGAAGTATTCATTTTTTAGTTGATTTTGTAACCAAGAATGTTTTTTTTAAAAATCCTCCGACATGGATACTAACATAAACATGTTTACATTGATATAGATTCAAACTTTTCTACTATGTGACAGAATATTATGCAATCCTCCAACTTAGATATCATTACGTAAATATTACATATTGACATAAGAGATGTGTTTAGAACGGGTAAGCCATGGAAGCAATTCATGGGTAGATTTCCAATTAATGGAAGTAAAGAATCCTAGTTATGGAAATTCGGCTTAATTAGTCGAATTTAGTTTATCAGGATATGGGGAAAATCTTATAACCTTTTAGGGATGGCATATGATAACGATATGCCTAGAACCTGAATATGTTAGTATCAGAATTAATTTCATAATAAAGACGGAATCACTACGTCTTTATTATCAGTTTCATGATGTTATTATTATAAGAAATCAATTAAGTTAAGATATTCCTCTCTTTAACTCCCCGTTAGTAGTGGAGTTGAGGGTTATTTCAGTTATCAGAAAATCAGTTCAGTTTATAATATTAAAACATGTTTAAATTGTCGCTTTCGCTATCCCGCCAGTTGGATACGAAAGGTTCCCGCCAGTTGGAACGGGCACTATCCGTGAGGATGACCCCACAATAATCAGAGGAGTCCGGTATCCCCGTCAGTTGGGTTCCCGCCAGTTGGAAATTAATACCGGTCAGAGTGGAATAAATTCCGGGGTTACTCCACCTGGGTTTATTCCGTAAAATCAACTCAGATAATATTGTTTGTTCAACGCTAACATTTCTAACATAATATTACAGACATTATGATTATGTTTATGATTTTGTCATTAGTATTAGAATTATATTAGTAATTCAGATAGCGATCCTAGTTATCCCCCGATCGCTCAGTTATGCATGATAAAAACTATATAGACCCGAAATGGGTTGAGTTTAGAGACAGATGGCGATCCTAGGTTCCCTGTGATTGCCTACAACCTAGGATAGGTGGAACTCACTGAGACATCCCGTCTCACCCCAATCCCTTTTATTTTATTTCAGATCAGCAGGTTGTACATGGCAAGGAGACAAAACAGGAGGCTGAATGATATATTTCCACAAGCTCGTGTCGTATCAGTTCAGATTATTTATTATGGTTTCATACATGTATTCAGATAGCAAATGTACGACCATGCAGTGATGTATATATTTATTCAGTCGAAATTTTTATTATTGTAATTTTAATGTATCCAGTACTAAGTTTAACGCACATTCTAAATATTCTAGATAAGTTTAGTTTGGGCGTTACAGAATATGAAAAAACTTGGTTGAAATAGGTGAATCCAAATAATATGTGCCCAACATATTTTTGATGGAGTGGATATTCTGTACCAAAACATGGTTAAAATAAATAAATAATGTTTCAATATGAGAATATATACCTCAATATACTTTTACGTAAATAGGTTTATATAAGACAGAAGAAACTTTCCTCTCAAAAGAAGACACAAGAAAATTTGGTTTTTGATTTGTTTATCTGTAGCAGCTCTTAGCTACATAGTTAAAATTCATTAATTTATAAGTTAAAAAATCACTCTCAAAATCAACAAGAATTGATTGTAGCCAAAGATGTTAGTCTCTCGTGACATGATACTAATATTCAAAATTTAACTGAAAGACGTGCTTATTTTTAATATCTTACAATGTCACAAATATGACCACTTTAATTGAGAGAACCTATAAAATTAAAAGCAGAAAAAAAAAAAACTCATTATTAAAAAAGTTAAATTAACGACAGAAAATTAAAACTAAAAATTTAAATAATGTATGTATGATTTTGTTTCTCAATATCAAAAACTTTAAAATCAGAGATCAGATTTATTTTTTTATCATTAATGTTTGGTTGGTAATTCAACTTGTTTTTAAGCCTAATAGGTTATGTATTTGAAACAACTGAGCACGGATTTCAACACTTGGCTTTTCCATTTCCATTTCCATTTCAGACAATAACAACTTATATTCCCATCCACTTGAAGCCAACCTTATAAGGTCAATATGGCACATAAAGTTGGTTTGTAATATCTAAAATATTGAAATTACAGATAAAAATAATGTTACGAAAGAACTGTATCGATTATTTTATAAGTAAGGCCATCTAAAATGGTGGGTGCTTCACCTATGTAGCAACATACTAAATAGGCACCCCCATTGTGGGGTATAATATTTGGGTGCCTATGGTCCTATGGAGAAGGGTGGCTATGGAAGCACCCTTTCTCTTCACCCCATTTAATAAATCATAATGAAATAAATAAAATTTGGTTGAAATGTAATGATATAGAATTATTTGTGAGACCTATTTAGTAATTTCCTCTACTGTGCTGGGTTGGAGAAAAATGGTGTTTATTAAGTATTATTGTAAAATGAGTGATGCGGACAAAGAACACCTATTTAAGCACTCAAAGTGGGGTGCTCCATTGTGGATGGTCTAAGTTTTGTAAAATGAGTTAAATTTAATATAAAAACGAATATGGAATTAGATTCTATCGATATGGATCATCAACCATTTATATTGACGTATGAAGCTCTATATTTTTGGGCATGAGTGACGTATTAAGAAAAACTCAAGTCCGACATATATGATTACAATGAGACTATTACTTTCTTTATTCTATTCGTTTCTCTCGCGCCCGATTTTTTTTACAAAAATACATATGGAGTTTTCGATTCTATAATGTGAAAAATACCTATTTTTTTATTGGCATTTTTGTAAAAAAAAAAAATAGGGTGCGTGAGAAATGGACATGGTCGAAAAAATAATGTCTTACAAAATCTGAGATGAGTTTACAAAAAGTAACACACATCTCACCTTATACGCCAATTTTGTAAGATATATTAGGTCCAATTTAAAAATAAAAATGTTGATAATTACATTAATTAAACAAATGAGCCTTGGACCTCATCTCTATATAAATCATCTCTTATACTAAGTTAAGAGCCATATCTTAGCCAAAAGAAACATCACATAATGGCTTCTAGTTCTAGTCAAATATTCATTGTGCTTGTTATGGTCACTTTATTGATCCCTACCAACGCATGGCTTACTCCTCATTTTTATGATAAAGTTTGCCCTCAAGCATTACGAACCATAAAGTCAATTGTTCTCCATGCAATTCTTAGGGAAAAACGCATTGGAGCATCTCTGCTACGCTTGCATTTTCATGACTGCTTCGTCAATGTAAGTTACAATATAATTAAACATTCTTAATGCTCAATTAGCAAGAAACCTAGAAGTGGTTATTATCCTTTGACTAAACATAATTTTAGTTTATATGTTTAATTATTTTTGTATTTGAATTGATTTTGGGTCTAAATATTTTTTTTTATAGTTTTGATAAAAATAAAGTTTGCATCAATCTAAAAAATTTACATTGAAACCATCTTCAATGTTTGGTTTTAAGTGTGTACTTACACTTAAAAATCAGTTCTTGAATTTTGCTCCACTAGAGAAGATACCAATATCTCCATGCATGCATAAATGGTACTCGAGTTCGCTAAGGGACATCCATATTTACAATTTTTTATATGAAGTTCGATGTCTCCTAAATTGACAATTTCAAACATTGAAAACATTGACAATTTTTTGAACTCAGATTTTTCATATGAATGTGTGGTGAATGGAATCTTAATTATTTTATGTAGGGCACAAACAAACAGAATTATCAAGAACACATGTGAAATTTAAAATTCTTACGAAAATGTTGTCTTACCTAATTATTGGCCGTTAGCTTCAATAATTTTCTTGTAATAAAAATAATATTTTGTTTTAATTTCAACTTCAATAATATTAAAAATTCAATTTTCGTCGTATTTCAAAGTATTTTAACTACAACTAAAGAGTATATTTCTTAATTGTGTCTTGTGATTTGCAATGTGGTCCAAAAATTGGTAGTCTAACTAACAACATTTTCTCATATAATAAAAAGTACTAATTCAAATACACATTAAAATTTTAAATATAAAGATAACACATGTGAACATGTCACATTTTTTAGAACATAATTAACTAATTTAATATCAATGATTGAAATTTTAGGGTTGTGATGGATCAGTTCTGCTAGATGATACCCCAAATTTCACTGGGGAGAAAACAGCTCATCCAAATATCAATTCAATCAGAGGATTTTCTGTTGTTGATGAAATCAAAGCAGCAGTTGATAAAGTATGCAAAGGCCCTGTGGTATCTTGTGCTGATATTTTAGCCACAGCAGCTCGTGATTCTGTAGCCATAGTAAGTGTTACACAAATTATAATCTTTAATTCATGGAAAAGGGAAATTACATACACCTTTTGTGACATATTTTTAAATGAACACTTACGAATGTAACTAAATGCATTGATGTCGTATATGATACCGACACATGTCAAACACAAAAATTTTAAAGCGTTAGGTTTAGGGCAAAATTTTAAAAATTATATATAATGTTCTATTTTTTAACAGTTGGGAGGTCCACAATTTTTCCACAATGTGTTATTGGGAAGAAGAGATGCAAGAACAGCAAGTAGAGCAGCTGCAAATGCAAATCTTCCATCTCCAACATTCAACTTCTCACAGCTTATTTCAAATTTCAAATCACAAGGATTAAATGTAAAAGACCTTGTAGCTCTTTCTGGTGGCCACACTATAGGGTTTGCTAGGTGCACTACATTTAGAAACCGAATTTACAATGAAACAAACATTGATCCTCTTTTTGCAGCATCTTTAAGGAAGACTTGTCCTAGAAATGGTGGAGACAACAATTTAACACCACTTGATTTCACTCCTACAAGAGTTGAAAATACATATTATAGAGATTTGCTATACAAAAGGGGCGTCCTTCATTCTGATCAACAATTGTTCAAGGGACAAGGTAGTGAAAGTGACAAATTGGTGGAGCTATATAGTAAGAACCCATTAGCTTTTGCTAGAGATTTTAAGACTTCTTTGATCAAGATGGGGAACATCAAGCCTCTTACCGGGAAACAAGGCGAGATTCGACTCAATTGTAGAAGGGTCAGATAGAGTTGTGATCTCTTAAATGGACCTACTTATCTCGAGGGATTAGTATTTATTTTCAATTAAGAATAAAAGATAATCTTTTTGATTTTAAATATAAGAAAAAAATAAAAATAGAAATGTATTTTTTTTTGCTTATATCTAAGATCAAAGAGAGTGTACCGTGAATTCGAAAAGAAAAAAAGGTCTAAAACGTAATAAGGGGCATGAGAAAATTGATTGAGAAATCATATGATATTAGTATGCGTAATATTATATGTTGGAGTGACTTTGTATTATTTAAGTTATAGGTTCAAATGACATCGACCTGTCGAGTGTCAAAATTTGAAAGTTAGTTAAATAATAGATGTTGAGTTTTTATCTTTGTTAAATAATAAAGTATTGAGCTTAAGTTATTGGGCCTTTATATCAGTAAGTTAGAGTCCATAGGTTTTATATTAGAGTGTTACTTTTCCCACCCTATGGCTTTCCTCGCGCACCCTATTTTTTTCCAATTTTACACCTAGTTCGGATTTCGTAATCCGGAATGTATTGTTAGTAATTTTCAGATGTCTCCGGATTTTAAAATCCGAATTAGTATTTTAGCAGAACGTTTGCAATTTTAAGCTCTACAATTCGTAAAATAAAATGCGAATAAAATAAAAAACATAAATAAAAAGACACAAACATAAAAACAACTCATTTTATTAATATATGAACAATACATTACAATAATTTTCAAGCTTTTTAAGCTTATTACATAACATCCTAAATCTAATTCTAATCTCCTAAGAGCCTAACCACTGGTATGTGATGGGACATACCAGTAGCTTGGCTATTGGAGGAAAACCGGAGGAGGAGGGAAGAGGAGGGCGGGAAGAAGAAACCAACGCCCCTGAGGGAGGTGGGGGGTGGTCAGACTTACGCCCCGACAGGCGAAGCTAATAACCACAGTGACCCACATGACCCTCAGATGAACCGCACTTCTTTGCAGCGCGGTTCCATCCTCATTGACCGTTCATACAAACCCTGAAAGTTTTCAACGAGGCCCTTATCTATGAAAGGCCAACGATGGAAAACCATGGTTGTAGAAGGAAGAAGAGGAGGAGAGGGATGGTGTGAGAAATGGTGGGGTTTGGAAGGGTATTTATAGTGAGGGGTGGGTGAAAAACGGTTAGGAAGGAATAAATGCAGTCAAAAAACCTGGTAAAACACGTTTTTGACTTGACCACAGTCAAAAACGCTTGTGGTAGACCACCGGCCATGGCACTGAGGCGTTCCGGAATATATAATCCGGAATGCACCTTTGAATTCCGGAATATATTGTCCGGATTAGTGCGATTATGGTGCTCTTATGGTGAACGAGGGGAACGTTTGCACTTCTTTGTAGGGCGAAGGACATTCCGGAATATATAATCCGAAATGCTTCAGCATTGGCTTCTTTTGAAAGATTGCTTGGCTTCTTTTGAAAGAGTGCCATCAATTAGTGGTTGGACGGTTACAACTCCTAACACGTTTTCATTGACTGTATTAATGACCTAGGACTTGTTTAAGGCTATAAATAGGCTTCCATCTTCAACAAACACCATCATTCTTCACTTCACCTATTTTCTTCCATTCTCTTCAAATTTTTTAAGTTTTGTAGGAGTGTTTGTGGTGTCATGGTCATTGTTGACCGTTCCTATGAACCCTGCAATTGCATTGCAGCTTGTGTGGGGTTCATATAACGGTCAACAGAGACCTTTGACATCAAAGAAAGACACAAAAAAAGCGTATAGCATCTGGTCCGGATTAAGTTTTCCGGAAAACACTTCACCACTTTTCTTCAATTTTCGTCGTATGTATTTAGTTTTTTACGAGATTTGTGGTGTCATGGTCATTGTTGACCGCTCATACGACCCCTGCAATTGATTTGCAGCTTATGCGGGGGTCGTATAACGGTCAACAGAGACCCTTGACATCAAAGAAAGACACAAAATATGCATATCGAATTGGTCCGGATTGTATAATCCGGAAACACTAACAATCTGATTCGGAAAATGTAATCCGGACCAGGGGTATTTTTGGAATTTTTACAGAGCGCGCGAGGAGGCCATAGGGTGGGAAAAGTAACACTCTTTATATTATATATTGTGTTATAACCTTTTGTAATGTTAAGCGTTATTCTAATGAAACCCTAGCCGCCTTTGTTGTTATCTATCTTTCTCTATTTTGTATCTGGATTGTTAACTTGGCATCAAGAGCATGGTTCGATCCGCCTTGAACAACTTATCGCTTCCGCTGTCAAATCCCAAAAGTTTGGGAATGTATTTGGTTTGGTCTTTGATGATTGATGCTGCAATTTTGGTTTGTTCCTCTTCTTCGGTTTGTTTATCTTCCTCACTATATTTGGTTATTTGCATCGGTTGAAATTAGTGTCTTTGCATCAGTTACGGTCATCAGTAACAATTTGTTTTCCATAAATTGATTGGTCCTCTTTTGCATCAGTTTCAATTTTGGGTTTTGAAAAGTGGTGGATTTGATTTTGGATTCCTCCCAAAAATGAAATAGCTAAAGCTTTATGTGGATAAGCAATTGCAAACGTGATCTATGTTAGTGTCTTTTCCTTTTTGTTCGTTAATAGAATATATGTATAAGTTATTTGGTTGGGATTGTCATGTCAATTGATATTGTTTCTTCAGTTTTGTTCGCTTAGTCTATATCTGATTTTGTCTAGTTTGATTCAACTTATCTTGTTTCGTTTGGTTCAGTTTGTTCGGTTGTTGGGTGAGTAAAATAGTATTTACAATTGGTTGTTTGGTGAGTTAAGTACTCACAATTTGGTTTCTTCCTCCTTAACCTAGTGTTTTGTTTATTGTTATTTGAGTCTTGGGGGTGTTTTTATGGCTTTTGTGTTGGTTTAATTTGGTTCGTATTGGTTCGTCAATTTGTCTTCGCATGGTTCGTTTAGTTCGGTTCGTTTTGGTTCTTCAATTTGTCTTCATTTAGTTTCGTTTGATTTAGTTTGGTTCAGTTTAATTTGGTTACCTATGGTTCAATTTGTTTGGTTTTGGTGGGTCAAGATAGTGCTCACAGTTGGTTGTTTGGGGAGTCACTTTGGTTGTTTGGTGAGTCGAGTGCTCACAATTTGGCTTGGTTGTTTGGTGAGTCTAGTTCTCACATTTGGTTGACTGGTGAGTTGAGTGCTCACAATTTGGTTTCTTCTCTCCCTTTTGATTCTTTTGATTGATTGCACTTCTCCCTCCTTTGATTCTTCTGATTGATTGCACTTCTCCCTCCTTTGATTCTTTTGATTGATTGCACTTCTCCTTCCTTTGATTCTTCTGATTGATTGCACTTCTCCTCCCTTTTGGTTCTTCTCATTGCATTGCACTTCTCCCCTTTTGATTCTTCTGATTGCACTTCTCCCACTTTTGATGATTCTTTGGTTGCTTCTTTATTGGTTCTTATGTATGGCTGCTTCTCTCTACTGGTTCTATTGTTTGGATGGTGATGATTTTTGCTGCTCTCTCTACGAAGATAACTCACTTTAGTTGGTTGCTGCTCTCTCCATTGGTTTTGCTGACAGCTGATTTGATTTATTTTTCTGGGTTAATTTGTAACAAGCTTAAAGCTTAGTAAGCTTCAGCTTGAGGGGTAGTGTTAGAGAGGTAGTGTTAGAACTTTATATTATTTAGTATGTTTTTCGTATTTTGTTTGACAAACTCACAATGCTTCTTGTTGACTCATTGTGAGCTTGAGGGTAGATGTTAAATAATAAAGTATTGGGCTTAAGTTATCGGGTCTTTATATCAGTAAGTTAGAGTCCATAGGTTTTATATTATATATTGTGTTATAACCTTTTGTAATGTTAAGTGTTATTCTAATGAAACCCTAGCCGCCTTTGTTGTTATCTATCTTTCTCTATTTTGTATCTGGATTGTTAACAATCTTAAGGTTCAATTGTTTGGGTTGTAGCTTTCACGTTCTGCTTTCAATCCAATAGTAGTATATATGAAAGTATTATTTTTTGTGTGTGTATCATTTGTGCCTTTTGATGCAATGATCAATGCTTAATGATGCAATTTGGAACTTTAAATAAAAGGTAAATTTACAATTCTCAGTTTTCACATACATTATGAAAATGTTGATTGTGTAATTTTTTTTTTTTAACATTGTGATTTTTTTTCTCTTATAAATAAAACTATAAAAATCTCCAAAAAATAATAAAGACCAGTGTAATTAGAATTAATTTGAATTATATTTGAAAGAATAATACATCCATTTGGTAATTTGTAAGAGATCAACTTATATTTTATGATAAATTTTTCAGAAGTCTTTATAATTAATCACAGAGGAAGTACTTTAATGATAAATCATATTTTTCCTTTATAATTAAGAATAAATTTAAATATTAAAAAAAAATGTAACAAACACGATATGAATATATATGTTTGGTTTTTTTTTTCTTTATCATTTAAAAAGTGCAAAAAAAAAAATAGTACATGTATTAATATGAGTAAAGGGTATTTTAGTGAAAATAATAGGGCGCGTAAGACACACATATGTTAAAAAAAAATAACAGTACATGTATATTTTTTTTAAGGAAGTACATGTATTAATATCAGCTAACTAAAAGAAATATTTTTTTCATGTGAATCTATTATTATTTAAACAGTTTAATTAATAAACAGTATGTCTTCAATCATAAGAAATCCGCAGTAGCAATTTGGTTTATGTCAAATCCCTTTGGGGGTGTAGTAGCATTTAGTTCTTTTTGTCACATAACATATCTACGCCAATAATGAACACTCTGTATGACGTAATGGCAATGCATCCACAAATCAAAATGGTCGATATATTGAACTTATGTTAAATGCCTAATTTTTTGTTTTGATTTTTTTATAGGCTTGTTTTGAGAGGGTTTCCTTAGAGGCATGTTATTGCCTTCGTGGTGGTTCCTTCAAAAAATTAAGTTATAGGTCCCCTAAAAATAGTTACAGGTGGTCTAGAAGTAATTAGGGTTTTTGTACACTAGGAGAGCTATAAAGGAAAATCGATTTTGCGACTGATTAATTTTTTAACCATTAAATTACTTGATCAAGATAATGACAAATGAGAAAAAGAACTAACCATAGACTTTATTTCGGCATCTCTAATTTTCGTTACTATGTATATAGTATTTTATCCCCTACAATACAAAATGTACATAGAATTTTATGTTGTATAAATTATAGGAATCTTTTTTTTTTTTTTTTGGTTAAGCAGCTTAGTGGCTAGAAATTCTCCTTTTAAGGAGAATAAGTGGGGTGTCCGGGGTTCGAACCCCGTCCCCTGCATATATTATGCAATGTCCCTACCAACTGAGTTAAGCTCACGACGAAAATTATAGGAATCTTTATTAGAACCATATGCTATGTAACTCTTCCAAAATTTGATATATAGAAATAAAAAGTTAATTTTATTTTTTGTGTTAAATAACTATTAAGTTTTAGATACTTTTTTTTAAGGAAAGTTTTAGATACTTTATAATTTGAAATAAAACTAAGGGCTATATTATAAACCATATACCCCGCTACCGACTGGAGGATCAGTCTCGTAACAAACTCAAAAGACTTGAGCTATGAGAATACCTTGGATAGATACCGGAGCTCAAAAAATCTTAATTAGGGTGAATCAGAAAAATAACCAGAGGCTATATAGTTGCTATATTTTCATTCATAAACAATAATGTTGCTAAATATTCTTTCTACATAAATCCTCCCTCTATAGCTAGATTCACATTACAACATCTTAGCTCAAATTCAAGTTTCACTTTTGCAAAATGTTGCAAAATGGATCATCATATCCAATATGATCTTGTGCTTTTTATGGTCACTGTTGCAACTATTCTGATCCCTACCAATGCATTGCTCACTCCAAATTATTATGACAAAGTTTGTCCCCTGGCACTGCCAATCGTAAAGTCAATTGTTGAGAAGGCAATTATTCGTGAGCCACGCAAGGGAGCATCCTTGCCACGTTTGCATTTTCATGACTGCTTTGTTATCGTAAGTTAGTTTACCTGTGCATAATTGTAGAAACTATTCTCTTTGAAGTTATTGAGATCTATTTGAGGAGTTACCTTCTTCCGATATACATTTTTTTCTATAGACACGGTCATAAATTAAACCAAAAATTTAAGGGATTCAAATATTTACCACTTTTCAAACTAGTATTAATACCTAAACATTGTGAAACTTGACAGGGGTGTGATGGATCAGTTCTATTAGATGACACCCCTACCTTCGTTGGCGAGAAGACTGCGATTCCAAATATCAATTCAATAAGAGGTTTTGAGGTTGTTGATCAAATTAAAGAAGCTGTTGACACAGCTTGCAAACGTCCTATCATATCATGTGCAGATATCTTAGCTATAGCAGCTTGAGATTCTATTGCCATGGTAAGTATTTTCAATACTTTGCACTTTGTTTATGAGCAAAAGATCAAACATACAACTTTTAGAATTATACTGCTTGCAATCATCCAACTGGATTTTTGCACCAATCAGAATAAGATACCTAATCATTCTTCTACTTCCCTTATAAATAAACCACCCCAAAGGCAAATTTAATTTGTGATATTATATCCAGTACATTACACACACCATTTTTTAAAATGATTTGGTTAACGAGTATCCATAAGGACCAAATGACCACCAGCCAAAAGTCGAGAGCAAGAACAAGTCAACACTTCAGGACTATAAAAGTAATATACCATATCTCTAACAAAAACGTTAAGATATTAGGTATATGAGTCGCCTCTCTTATATATATCAAACATTGAATCTGTTCATAGTCTAGCGGGATTAACAACTCACATTTGAACCCAACAATCGACTAAAAAAGACTTGGTACATAAGTGGTCTATTATGGCTCACATCTCTTTCCTGGAAACCTACCGAGTGAATGCATTACAATTTTCATATAGGTGCGATGTCAAAATTTCAAGTGTCATCAAGTGTGACAGAGAAATTTGATGGAGAAATTTGACTCTATTTATATTCGATTTATGTTTTAAAGAAATGTGACATTCCGTTTTAAGTTGAATACTCTGATTATTATGTATTATTTTACATGTTGGGAAAACGGGGTGTTACACATGTGATTCACAAATAACAGACATTTATAAAATGAAGTTACCTTCAAGACTTAACAACTTGCAACCGTGCTTAAAAGCTTAGATGCAGTTTACAGACTACCTAACTCCTTGCTTAAAAGCTTCGGAGTAGTGCATAAATTGCAACTCAAAATACATTCCTAAACATGCATCAAGATGATACACGAAAGGCTCACAAACACAAGACTCAAAACCCTAGATAAACTATTCTGCTGAAATGATGGCTTGAATTATTCTTGAGGTCTTGCAGTCTCCTTTAAATACTGAAGCAAAGCGGGTCATAAACATAATCGGGCTTCAGATCAACCAGGTGATCCATTACTCAGTCAACATGGTCGGATAAGGAAACTCCTAAAAAGTAGGCACATTAATAGGAACATTATGATTACCTTCAAAAGACTTTCCTAAGTCGTTACCACTTCCTTAGGAAATCACATACGTTCTGATCTTTTCATAACTGCACACGGTTTTGACCAACACATGCTGGCGTGGATTCTTTAAATCAAGCGAACTCGTGCGTAAACATAGGCAAGGCACAAAACATACATACCGAGCCTGTATTTTGGAACATTGTGTTCCACATCTGAAGTGAATATTTGTTTTAGGCAAAATTGAAGCCAAAATACAAATATCCAACACGCGTGCTTAGTTTGTTGTATTGTATTTTAAGTTAAGAAAATAAAAATAAATTATTTTACAAAATTTTCTTTTTCCAAAAAAAAGTAAAAATAAATTGTTAATTGTATTATTTAAATTTAATTATAATCGCTAATTATAATTTTATGTAATTATAAAAACAAAAATTAAATAAGAATAAGAAATAAATAAAAAGTGGTGGGGTAGGGTGTTGAATGAAAAACCATTGGAGAGGTAAAAGTTGAATGAGTGTTGAATTAAGAGAGAGAAAATGATGTGGAGTGTTGGGAATTGAAAAAGTGGGTGTTGAAGGGTGTTGAAAGGAAAAAACCATTGGGGATGGTCTTATATTCAAACCGTATAACAGCTACCCTATGTAGAGCAGTACTGTGTGTACAACATTAAACCTCTATCTCTTCCGCGTGCTCAAGTTTATCAGTAACAAAATGATGACATGCTGTCATTACGTAATTTTTAGGACTTATTGTGACATTTTGATAGAGTTCTCATGCAAATTATACTGTTCTGAAGTGCAAAAAAGCTGAAATATTGAAGTCTGTTCGAAGCGAATCGCGCCACGCCAAATTCAAGCTGTGCTGCGATTTTGGAAGCAAAATTTCATCTTCCCTGTTTAAAGGAAATCGCGGCACGCCAATATATAGGCGCGGCGCAATTTTGACGGGTCAGGCCCATGACTTTTATAAATACTGCACTCAATCTGAAGAACAAGGGGTTACGATTTTGGAGAGCAAAGTGCGATTTTGAGACATCGGAGACGGCTAGAAGGGCGATTTCTTCAACCTTTTACCAATTCATGTATGTTTTAATTATTTCATTGATTATGCTATTTGTAAACTCAATTATGAGTAGCTAAATCTCTTAGAGATTAGGTCAGAGATGAATCTATGTAACCCTAATTGATCTTATGTTGCTGTGAAACTCTATTATCTATTAATGAATTTCTAGTCTTTATTCAATTCAATTGTTCTTAATGCTTTTTATATCCTGATCAAATATAAACATGATTTTCTGAGAACGAATGACTACTGACCATAGCTTTCGACTTAGACCTAATTGAATTGTTCTAATAAACATGGTTAGTCTAGGAATGGATAATCGTTTGTTAGTGATATTAGGTTAACGTTCATAAAACCTTCAAGGATTATTAGACCACCTAAGGAATTAGGGGTTGTAGTTTAAGAAGAGGGTCCTAACTCAAGGGATTGATTAGGGCTAATTTGTTAACTATCGTGAAACTAGAGAATCATTAGTAATAATAGGTGCAGTAACCAATTAGGGGAAACATAGAGGATTTGACAGACCTGATCTCATCTCTCTCCATATTTTCTTAATCAAATCTAATTCTTTTATTTGATTTCATAAAATCAAACCAAATCTACTGCCTAGTGGCAAACCAAAATAAACTTTTATACATCCTATTTTTATAACGCAATTGAATTATTGAAGTTAAAAACAGTCCTCGTGGGATCGATATTTTTACTACTTCGATAGTATTTGGTGCACTTGCCAAACGTCTATCAAGTTTTTGGCGCCGTTGCCGGGGACTGTTGAATTATTTCAACAAGGCAATTACGTTATTATTTAGGATTTCTGTCTTTTATATTTTTGTATATATATATTAAAAAAAAATATATTATGCTTTTTGTTTTCTTCTCATTGTACTGTGCTACTGAAAAGTTTATCCAAGTTTTGCAGCAATGATAGACAGGGTACTCCTCTATGACACAGAAGAGATTGCTAAGTTGCAGTATGAAAAATATATGCTATCTTTTAAGATCAAAATTTTGGACAACAAAATCTCGAGTTGTGGTCATTATGAGGCGAATCAACCAGGTAGTGATGGTGAAGGGAAGAAAGAGGTGATCAACATCGACTACAATACTCAACTTCAGAATATTTTAGATGACTTCTTGGTGTCAAATCAAGTTTCATTTGAGAAGTTTGATGTTCAGTGTGGTGATCTTGTTGAGAAAGCACATGAGTCTCAGAGGAAGCTGGTTCAGATGAAGAGTGAGTGTCACAAGGTTGAGGTGGAAGAAAAACCCAAAGTGAGGAGTGTTGATATTTTCCCGAAGTCTGAACCAATGGAGGTTGAGGAAATCACTCGTGTGCAGATGGATGCACGTCCTTCTCTACGGTGGGAGAACTTAAACTCTAAAGGTTTAACGGTGAGATCATGGGAGCATCTACTTCTTTGCTACAAATTCATGGAATTCCTACCAAACAAGAGGAAGAAGAAGGATGATGTGTTCTTTCTGACATATTTGCCACCCTAACAGTGGTTGAAGCGTCAAGCTCAATGACGTAAAATAAAGCGCTTGGTGGGAGGCAACCCACTATTTATTTTTCAGGTATGATTTTATTGCGTTCAAATACAAAAACACAAAAATATTTTTTTTTTCTTTTTAATATGAGGCAGGAAAGTTTTAAAAAAATTGTTCAAGTATACCTCCTGCCAAGAAAATCATGCAAGGTACTGATGTCTTGCATGATTCTATCCTCAAATGTTTTTCAGAAATTAAAGGAACTCAAACATTTTTCAAGAAAACAAAAGTTTTGGCCTGAGGAAGCAAAACATGCTCCCTGTTTGACCAAAATCGCGTCGCGCCTGTATATGGCCGCAGCGCGATTTTCACAAGCAAAGAACCAAACTCCCTGTTTTGAGGAAATCGCGGCACGCCTGATATTAGCCGCGGCGCGATTTTCCTCCTCAGCCTATAAAAACCTCACTGTTCATCATCATTTTCATTCCATTCTTCCTACTTTTCTCTACCAAAACTTCCCTAAACTTCCCATTCACGAATTTTTCCCATCTTCATCTACTTTATCACTTCCTAAACATCATCAAACCACCATCCTATCACAAATTCATCAATCCAAACCATCATCATTCACATTCATTCACAACTTTCCCAAACTTCACAAAACTTCCCTTTCACCATCTTCCTTAACCACAAATGGTCTCCAATTCATGAAACACCCGCTCAAAGAAATCCACCAACCCCAAGCCATCCACAAGCAAAGCCAAACGCCCTCGTGCCGCATTCGAACCACCCGAAAACGCCATCCATTTCATCAATGACCAAGCCCAAGAGTTCCACCAATCCATGAAAAGTTTTGAAGTTGTGGGGGAGAGGAAGTTTGACTTCACAAGGCTTGTGAAGTATCCGTTCTTTGAGGCTGAATTACGAAGGAAAGGGTGGACGAAGTTGAATGAGATGATCGGTGAAGCGAACAACAAAACCGTGATCGTCGAATTCTTTGCAAATGCACGAGTTTCCGATACACCCTTTCAGTCTTTTGTTCGGGGCAAGATCATTGATTTCAGCCCTGAAGCCCTTAATGAATGGCTGAATCTTCAACCGCCGGAGGAGTGTTGGGTTGAGAAACTGGGGAGGGAGAGATTTGGCATGACGGAGACTTCGGACCAGCTGTGGGTGAACGGTCCTAGGTTCTCAGCTGCGTTTGCTGCGGAGGCTCAATTGAATATGGGTCCGATTAGTGGGTCCGATTAGTGGGTCCTATGAGAGGTTTGGAGGCTCCCGTGAGCGCATGGAGCAATATTTTACACATCAGGAGGAGTATGGTATGCGCATGAGGAGGGAAATCACTGATGATTTCAATGCCACCGAGCAAGAACAAGGGGTTACGATTTTGGAGAGCAAAGTACGATTTTGAGACATCGGAGACGGCTAGAAGGACGATTTCTTCAACCTTTTACCAATTCATGTATGTTTTAATTATTTCATTGATTATGGTATTTGTAAACTCGATTATGAGTAGCTAAATCTCTTAGAGATTAGATCCGAGATGAATCTTTGTAACCCTAATTGACACATGTTGCTGTGAAACTCTATTTTGTTTATGAATTCAATTCTAGTTTATTCAATTCAATTGTTCTTAATGCTTTTTATATCTTGATCACATATAACCTGATTTTGTGAGAACGAATGACCACTGACCATGGCTTTCGACTTAGACCTAATTGAATTGTTCTAATAAACAGGGTTAGTCTAGGAATAGATAATCGTTTGTTAGTGATAATAGGTTAACGTTCGGTAAAACCTTCAAGAATTATTAGACCACCTAAGGAATTAGGGGCTGTAGTTTAAGAAGAGGGTCCTAACTCAAGGGATTGATTAGGGCTATTTTGTTAATCATCGTAAATTAGAAGAGGATTCATAACAAATAGGTGCAGTAGACCAATTAGGGGAACTTAGAGGATTCAAAGGATCTGATCTCATCTCTCTCTATATTTTCTCAATCAAATCTTTATTTTCTGTTACTTGATTTAATTAAAATCAAACCAAATCTTCTGTCTAGTGGCAAACTAAAAATAACTTTTATACATCCTAATTATATAACGCAATTGAATTATTGAAGTTAAAAACAGTCCTCGTGGGATCGATATTTTTACTACTTCGATAGTATTTGGTGCACTTGCCAGAAATCTATAACAAAACAAATCTAATCCTTCTTATAGGTTAGCGTCTTCCGCGTCTTTTCTTACACAAGTCTTTTCTCTTCTTTTCTTCTTTGCAACATTAAACCTTAAACCACTATCTTCCTTCCGTTTTTCATAGCTAGCGTACTCAAATCTCTAACCTGTTTTGTAGCATTAAACCACTACCTTCATTCCTTCTTATAGCCTAGAGTCTTTTGTTCTTTCGATTCCAAACAACAATTCTTCTTTTCTCTTCTTTTCTGCTTACAGCCTAACGTCTTCTTGTTCTCGCAGTTCCAAACAACAAACATGACAAAAGTTCATTGTTACGTTGTCTTCTTCTTCTTCTTCTTCTTCTTCTTCTTCTTCTTCTTCTTCTTCTTCTGTTTTTTGTTATTTTTTTCTTTTTTCCTTCTGTTCAAATACCACCCTCTCCCTTTTGCAAAGCAAGGAAGAGGAAACCGATTGTGTAACACCCTATCGTAAAAAAAAGAATTTTTTTCCTTCTGTTCAAATACCGTAAAAAAAAGAATTTTTTTCATTTTTCCGGTATTGAAAAAAATCTGGAAATATGAATTTTTCGAAATTTATTATTTTTTCCCGAATGTTTTCATTTTTTTTTTAATTTTTCCAGATTTTATTTTTTATTTTTAAAATTTACCAGATTTTTGTATTCATTTTTATTAATTTTTTCGGTATTTTTTTTATTTTTTTCAGAATTTTTTTCATTTTTTTATTTTTTAAGAATTTTTTTCGTTTTTTTAAAAAAAAAATTAATTTTTTTTAAAAAAATAATATTTTTTTAATTAAAAAAATTATTTTTTAATAAAAAAATAAAAAAAATGCCACGTGTACAATATAAAAAATAAAATAATTATACAGTCAGCGTGCCACGTCATCAGAAAAAGGTGATGTGGCACGCCACATCAGCACCTGGCGTGTGCCAGGTTTGACCAGGGGGGTTTTCGATGGAATCTTCAAATTACAGGGGCTGAATTTTAACAAAATTTATTACAGGGGGGAAAACCGGAACTCGCCCAAATTACAGGGGGGTAAACACATATTAACCCTTTATTATTTATTTATTTAATTGAGTTTAGAGTCTTTTTATAATTTAATTAATTTATTTGATGAGTGATATTTTTGTTGTGTGTTTATATTTATTAGTAGCCCCTATTTTATATTTAGTTGAAGAATATATTTAGTGGAGAAATATATTTAGTGGAAGAATAAATTTAGTGGAAAGAATATATTTAGTAGAGAAATATATTTAATGGAAGAATATTTTTAGTGGGAAAATATATTTAGTGGAGAAATATATAATTATTTAGAATAAAGAGGCTTTGAGGAAGAATTTGAATTAAGAGAAAATAAATAGGTTAAGGTTTATATAAAAAGGAGAGCTAGAGTTAGAAAATTATATTACGTGCAAAACTGTTTTGGAGAAAGATGAGAAACCTAGAGAAGATAAGAGTCAAAGAAGAGAAGTCAATAGAATCCTTGCAATCAATCAATCTAAGGTAAGGGTGGGACCAACCTTCTTTAATCATAAGTATATGGTTCTGAAATAGGGTTTAACATGTTTTTGTTGTTGTTTTATTTTGATGATTAGAGAAGTTAGGGTTTGAAAAGAAATGAGGGTTTTGAATTGCAATTTAATTGATGAAATTCGTGCTCTAGTTGTAGTGATATGTTTGGGTATGTTAATTTGTTGATAAATGAATTGTTGATGTTGAAATCGCATGCTATTGGTATATGTATTTGGATACTTGATGAATTATGCTCAATTGATGATTTATGTTATGTTGTTATTGATTTGTGGTTGAATTCATGATTATGAATTGTAGTTGTTGATGATTGTTGTTGTGAATGTCATATTATAATTTGGGTATGAATTATGTTGAGTTGTTGTTGTTGATTGTGATGATTTTGAATGAATGAGAATTTTGAATAATATAAGTTGCATTTTTCTGATTATTTTTATCTCTGCCTCGAATTTTGAAATGAAAACTGGTATTGATCGGTGTGAATTTGGTCTGACGTCAAAACGATTTATAAAACTTGAGTTATGGTGAAATTACTGCACATTACTCACAGTGAATCTTTATGGAATTTCAGCATTCTCTGTTTCATGTTCAGGCGTCTGTTTTATACGTTTCTATTTTAAATTGATCTTTGGTATAAACATGAAAGTTGTTGATAATTGTGATATCTTTCCAGTGTCCTTGGTTTGACATGAAAATTTGTTGTGGATAATTATTATGTTTTTTACGAAGATTTGTGATGAATTGTTGTTGTTTAATATGATGATATATGTTGTTCATGATTGATGAAGTATTATATGAAGGTATATGTTGATGAATATGATGTTGTTCATGATTGATGAATTATTATGTGAATGTATATGTTGATGAATATGATGTTATATGTTGTTCATGATTGATGATGAATGATGTCATCCATGTTGTTTCAAGTTGTATAATGATTTGTTGCTTATTAAAGACTATTAATGATGTCGTCGTTAATATCGAAATGTGTGTTTCGTGTCGATGTCGTGAAGTTGTTAAGATGTTAAGTTGCTAAGACGCTAAGATGTTAAGAAGTTGTTAAGACGTTATGATGTTAACATGTTACGAAGTTGTTAAGTTGTTGAGTCCATTCATACAAACGACGAGGGCTCAAGCCCTTGAGCATTTTGCTCAAAATAGTGACGAGGGAACAAGCCCTGGAGCATTTTGCTTAAAGAAAAAAATGATAAGCAGTATAAGAGAAGAGCTTGAAGAGAAATGACCATCTTTGAAAAAGGGTGTCACAGATTTGTCTTTTTGGCAACACGAATGGAACGCTCATGGGAAATGTAGTGGTTTTTCCCAACTAGATTACTTTAAAATGGCTCTGAAACTATTTGATGATGTTAGTTTATTGAGTCTTCTAGAGAAAAAGCAATATGTTCCAACTCTTCCAAGTAAAAAGATTTGGATTAAACTACAACCTTTTAAAATGATAATTTGGTCAAATCTTAAACTTCATGCGATACGATGTATTGGTAGTAACCAAAAACACTTGCATGAAGTAGAGTTATGTGTGGATCCTAACAATTTAAAATTGATTAACTGTCAAACTGTACACCCTCGTCTCACATATTGTGTTAATAACAAAAATGGTGGTGCATTTGAATTTAGATGGGTTTTATGGGTACCACCCAAACCACAATCCAACCCACATGATGAAATGTAAGAAGTTGTATTTTATTTGTTATTTAATCATGTATCTTTAATTAATGTAATCTCATTTCATGTAATCTTATCTATCTTTAATTAATACAATCTTCTTGTTTTTAATTCGGTTGTGGAATTGTTTTGCTTTAATTTGTTGATTTAAGTTATTTAGTTATAGCAATTGGAGATGTTTTTATTGATATCTAATATTGTACCATCCCCTTCAGAAAAAAAAAACAAAAACACATTTTTCAAATGATATAAAAAAATTGCATTTTTTTCTCTGATTCATAAAAAAAGTACGTAACATTACTAGTTGTATTCTTTAATATATTTAGTGGAAGAATATATTGAGTGGAGAAATATAATTATTTAGAATAAAGAGGCTTTGGGGAAGAATTGGAATTAAGAGAAAATAAATAGGTTAAAGTTTATATAAAAAGGAGAGCTAGAGTTAGAAAATTATATTACGTGCAAAACTGTTTTGGAGAAAGACGAGAAACCAAGAGAAAGAGGAGAAACCTAGAGAAGAGAAGAGTTAGAGAAGAGAAGTCTCTAGAATCCTTGTAATCAATCAGTCTAAGGTAAAGGTGGGACTAACCTTCTTTAATCATAAGTATATGGTTCTGAAATACGTTTAACATGTTTTTGTTGTTGTTTTATTTTGATGATTAGAGAAGTTAAGGTTTGAAAAGAAGTTAGGATTTTGAATTGCAATTTAATTGATGAAATTCGTGCTCTAGTTGTAGTGATTTGTTTGGGTATGTTAATTTGTTAATAAATGAATTGTTGATGTTGAAATCGCATGCTATTGGTATATGTATTTAGATACTTGATGAATTATGCGCAATTGATGATTTATGTTATGTTGTTATTGATTTGTGGTTGAATTCATGATTATGAATTGTAGTTGTTGATAATTGTTGTTGTGAATGTCATATTATGATTTGGGTATGAATTATGTTGAGTTGTCGTTGTTGATTGTGATGATTTTGAATGAATGTGAAGTTTGAATAATATAAGTTGCTTTTTCTGATTATTTTTATCTCTGCCCCGAATTTTGAAATGAAAACTGGTATTGATCGGTGTGGAATTGGTCTTAGGTGTAAACACGAAAGTTGTAGGTATGGATGTTAGCTTTCAAATGCCGTTGGTCTGACGTCAAAACGATTTATAAAGTTGAGTTAACATGAAATTACTGCACATAAGTCATAGTGAATTTTTATGGAATTTCAGCATTCCATGTTTCATGTTCATGCGTCTGTTTTATACGTTTATGTTTTAAATTGATCTTTGGTATAAACATGAAAGTTGTTGATAATTGTCATATCTTTCCAGTAGCCTTTGTTTGACATGAAAATATGTTGTGGATAATTATTATGTTTTTACGAAGATGTATGATAAATTGTTGTTGTTTAATATGATGTTATATGTTGTTTATGATTGATGAAGTATTATATTAAGGTATACGTTGATGAATATAATGTTCTATAATGTTGTTCATGATTGATGAATTATTATGTGAATGTATACGCTGATGAATATGATGCTATATGTTGTTCATCATTGATGATTATATGTGAATATTATTATATGAATGAGATCGATGATTAATTATGTCATCCATGTTGTTGTATCAAGTTGTATAATGATTTGTTGCTTAATAAAGACTATTAATGTTGTCGTTGTTAATATCGAAATGTGAGTTTCTTGTCGATGTCGTCAAGTTGTTAAGATGTTGAGATGTTAAGTTGCTACGATGATAAGATGTTACGAAGTTGTTTAGACGTTACAATGTTAAGATGTTACGAAGTTGTTAAGTTGTTGAGTCCATTCATACAAACGACAAGGGATCAAGCCCTAGAGCATTTTGCTCAATAGCGACGAGGACTCAAGCCCCGAAGTATTTTGCTTAAAGAAAGAAATGATCAGCAGTATAAGAGAAGAGCTTGAAGAGAAATGGCCATCCTTGAAAAAGGGTGTCACAGATTTGTCTTTTTGGCAACATGAATGGAAGGCTCATGGGAAATGTAGTGGTTTTCCTCAACTAGATTACTTTAAAACGGCTCTGAAACTATTTGATGATGTTATTTTATTGAATCTGCTAGAGAAAAAGCAATACGTTCCAACTCTTCCAAGTAAAAAGATTTGGATTAAACTACAACCTTTTAAAATGGTAATTTGATCAAATCTTAAACTTCCTGCGATACGATGTATTGGTAGTAACCAAAAACACTTGCATGAAGTAAAGTTATGTGTGGATCCTAACAATTTAAAATTGATTAACTGTCAAACTGTATACCCTCGTCTCACATATTGTGTTAGTAACAAAAATGACGGTGCATTTGAATTTAGATGGGTTTTATGGGTACCACCCAAACCACAATCCAACCCACATGATGAAATGTAAGAAGTTGTATTTTATTTGTTATTTAATCATGTATCTTTAATTAATGTAATCTCATTTCATGTAATCTTATCTATCTTTAATTAATACAATCTTCTTGTTTTTATTTCAGTTGTGGAATTGTTTTGCTTTAATTTGTTGATTTAAGTTATTTAATTATAGCCATTGGAGATGTTTTAATTGATATCTAATATTGTACCATCCCCTTCAAAAAAAACAAAAACACATTTTTCAAATGATATAAAAAAATTACATTTTTTTTCTCTGATTCATAAAAAAAGTACGTAACATTACTAGTTGTATTCTATAATATATTTAGTGGAAGAATATATTTAGGGGAAAGAATATATTTAGTAGAGAAATATATTTAGTGGAAGAATATATTCAGTGGAGAAATATAATTATTTAGAATAAAGAGGCTTTGGGGAAGAATTGAAATTAAGAGAAAATAAATAGGTTAATGTTTATATAAAAAGGAGAGCTACAGTTAGAAAATTATATTACGTGCAAAACTGTTTTGGAGAAAGACGAGAAACCCAGAGAAAGAGGAGAAACCTAGAGAAAAGAAGAGTTAGAGAAGAGAATTCTCTAGAATTCTTGCAATCAATCAATCTAAGGTAAGGGTGGGATTAACCTTCTTTAATCATAAGTATATGGTTCTGAAATAGGTTTAACATCTTTTTGTTGTTGTTTTATTTTGATGATTAGAGAAGTTAGGGTTTGAAAAGAAGTTAGGGTTTTGAATTGCAATTTAATTGATGAGATTCGTGCTCTAGTTGTAGTGATATGTTTGGGTATATTAATTTGTTGATAAATGAATTGTTGATGTTGAAATTGCATGCTATTGGTATATGTATTTGGATACTTAATGTATTATGCTGAATTGATGATATATGTTATGTTGTTGTTGATTTGTGGTTGAATTCATGATTATGAGTTGTGGTTGTTGATGATTGTTCTTGTGAATGTCATATTATGATTTGGGTATGAATATGTTGAGTTGTTGTTGTTTATTGTGATGATTTTGAATGAATGTGAAGTTTGAATAATATAAGTTGCTTTTTCTGATTTTTTTTTATCTCTGCCCCGAATTTTGAAATGAAAACTGGTATTGATCGGTGTGGAATTGGTCTTAGGTGTAAACACGAAGGTTGTAGGTATGGATGTTAGATTTCAAATGTCGTTGGTCTGACGTCAAAACGATTTATAAAACTTGAGTTATGGTGAAATTACTGCACATAAGTCACAGTGAATCTTTATGGAATTTCAGCATTCCATGCTTCATGTTCATGCGTCTGTTTTATACGTTTATATTTTAAATTGATCTTTGGTATAAACATGAAAGTTGTTGATAATTGTGATATCTTTCCAGTAGCCTTGGTTTGACATGAAAATATGTTGTGGATAATTATTATGTTTTTACGAAGATGTATGATGAATTGTTGTTGTTTAATATGATGTTATATGTTGTTTATGATTGATGAAGTATTATATGAAGGTATACGTTGATGAATATGATGTTCTATGATGTTATTCATGATTGATGAATATTATGTGAGTGTATACGTTGATGAATATGATGTTATATGTTGTTCATGATTGATGATGAATTATGTCATCCATGTTGTTGTATCAAATTGTATATGTTGCCTATTAAAGATTATTAATGATATCGTTGTTAATATCGAAATGTGAGTTTCTTGTCGATGTCGTCAAGTTGTTAAGATGTTGAGATGTTAAGTTGCGAAAACGCTAAGATGTTACGAAGTTGTTAAGACGTTATGATGTTAAGATGTTACGAAGTTGTTAAGTTGTTGAGTTCATTCATACAAACGACGAGGGCTCAAGCCCAGGAGCATTTTCCTTAAAGAAAGAAATGATCAGCAGTATAAGATAAGAGCTTGAAGAGAAAAGGCTATCCTTGAAAAAGGGTGTCGCAAATTTGTCTTTTTTGCAACATGAATGGAACGCTCATGGAAAATGTAGTGGTTTTTCTCAACTAGATTACTTTAAAACGGGTCTGAAACTATTTGATGATGTTAGTTTATTGAATCTGCTAGAGGAAAATTGTAGAAATACCTACTTTTTCAGGTGTCTCCGGTACCACTCCATTTGGAGTTGCGGGGTACCCTAAAAAATGATGAAATTTTTGTCTTTGTTGTACCCCTCTACTTGGAGTTGTGGGGTACTTTCCAATTTTTTTTTGAATTTTTTTTATTACCCCCAAGTCAAGCTTGCGTCCTATATATTGCTGTTTTTTTTTTAAAATTTTTTAAATACCCCTTTACTTGGAGTAGAGTGGTATAATAAAGACAAAAAAAATTTGAAGCATAATTTTACACGTTAATAATGCATGCATAAAAAATAATAATAATAACTTAATTTAAAAAAACTAATTAAAATTATTTAACAAATAAAATACCATAAAATCTACAATTATTATAAATGCTCTGTTGTCCCACACCCTCGTCTTTAACGATGTCTTCGGCGATTTACTTGAGGGTCATGTTGGTCTTCGTCATTGTTATTTGTAGTTGATTGTATCTGACTACCAAAAACCAACTACAACGACACATCGTGTTCCCTTGTTGGCCATCCCATATCCAGAAATTGTTCATTGGAGTTCAATAAAGCCGGAGAGAAGTGAGATAGTAGGTTTGTTGGTGTTGGTGGGTTGTTGTAGTTTTGGTTTGTGTACATTGGGTATTGTGGGTTGTTGTAGGGGGGTAAATGGTGTTGGACGGTCCAGCTTGGTTTGGGTCATTATAGGAGAAGCAGTTGTTGTTGGACGTGCTAGCTTGGTTTGGGTCATTGTAATCAAAGTTTGGCATTGAATTTTGTTGGTAAGTTGACTGATAATAAGGCTCATATGCATTTCTCGGAGTGGTATATGGTGGTGGTTGGATGATATTTTGTTGGGGGTGTCGAGAAATTCATACATTATAGAATCATGAATGTTTTGTGTTGTATGTGGTTGGGATTGATGATCTTGTAGTTGAGAAAAAATTTCATAATCCCAAAAATCATCATCAATTGGTGGTTGGTCGTTGTGAATTTCAGGTTCATGCACCGGCTGTTCTTCTTCGTCTGGATCTAAATCTGATGGTTTTGTGTCAATTGTAATCCGTAGACGTGGGTTGCATGTGATTATCAACCACTCAAAATACACATAAGTATGGGTGAGTGTTCTTGGCAGCATGCGAGGGAGAGTATAACGATGTCGATTGTCCCAATGTTGGCTCTCTTGTGGAAAGCGAAAACCATTTGATTCGTACCACGTCTTGTACAGTTTGTCCAACACATGGAATTCACGCATGTCTTTTGGGGCCCCCGGTATTTCTTGTGGCAAACCAAATTGGAGTCCGACCCTATCAGTTGGATGTCATTCTACCTTGTCAAAACATATAAGGTAAGTTGTTGTAATCCAATCCCAATAGTCATCAGGCACATTGTGTGAAACTTTCTTGTATGGTCTCCATTTAAACTGGCACAAGCAAAAGAGAAGATTTAGTGTATGTTTAAAAATTTAAATATATATATATATATATATATATATATATATATATATATAAACGAATAATCTAAAAATCAAGGGTATATTACATGATGTTCAAGTATGTCATCAAACTGTTTTCTGTAAGATATAGTGTCGTGGCTTGGATTGTCGTGGTATCTTGAACCTACTCCTGTCCATGTAACAAATGATATTAAAAAATTATTAACCAATTTACCATATAATAATATTAATAAGAAGTGAGAATATGCGAGGGAATTAATTAAAAAAATGTAGTGACCATGCTTACTTTAATCCTAGCGGCCACTCGAGTGGTTTGTCATTTCTCGGAGCGATATGACTCAACCGACAATATCCCCACACTTGTAAGAGAAAATGACATCCAGCAAGAGCTTTTATGTTTGGGCGTGACGCCTCACACAAGCCACGATCAAGGTAAGCCAAAACTGCCGATCCTCAACTATATTTTCTTGTTTCATTAAAATCCCTTAACAAATACAACCAAGAGTTGTGCACAAATAATCCAGTTGTATTTGGAAACAAGAACCCTCCAATGAGGTATAATATGTACCTTCTAGTGTGTTGTATTTTTACAATCGGAGGCGATTGCTCATTGAAGTCATTATCAACCAGATTTGCCTTTAACCACGCCAACGAGAGAGTAAAACCATCAGTTTTGTGTGTTGGAGGAGTTATTCCCATCAGTTCAGCACAATTATTCCACGAAAGATTTGGAGGACCCGTAACAATTTGTAATCCAAAAGGTAAGCCGAGTAATATATATACATCTTCTAAAGTGATTGTACATTCACCCGTTCGAAAATGAAAAGTATGTGTCTCGGACCGTCATCTTTCTACAAAAGCGGTTATGATATGCCTGTCAATTTGGTAACACCCTACTTCCCCTATTTGAGCAACCTAAAAAAATTCAGCTTCACATAGATAATTGTCAATAAAACGACTTGGTTGTTGGTGTTGTCGTGTACGAGTGGTTAGAGGTACATCCTCTTCATCCTAAAAAAATAGAGAAGATATATAAGTAAATTAAAAAATTAGTCATAATATTACAAAAATCAAATATCATAATTAAAACTGAATTAATAATAAAGGAATAAAATTAAAACATAATTAATCATAACAAAAATCAAAATTGAAAAAAGTGTGAAAATATTTAAATTAATAACAACAATAAAACTGAATTAATAATTAAAAAATAAAATAAATAAAATAACGAAAATATTAAAACTAATAGGAATCATAAAATATAATATTAAAATTGCATTAATAATTGAAAAATAAAAATGAAATTAATAAATTAATTGTTATATAAACCCATCTTCTGATGTGTTCTTCCATGGATCTATGTTCATTTTCCAACCACAAGTATGTCATTGCTTTATATAATTTGTTTGAATTAAAATGTTATGTGAGTGAGTAAGAAAAGGATTGAGATAAGTTGAATATGTGTAAAGAGTAAGAAGATAAGTGTGGTATTTATAATGTAAAAATATGTGTAAATGGTGGAAGTAGTAGTGTGGTATGTAATCAATGAAGTGAAGACTTCCTGTGTTTCCACTACATTATTTTTGCAAGCCAACAATGTTCATTTAAGCACAGAAATGACAATTGCATGAAAGCAAACACATGGTGTTTAACAGTGTTGAATTATTTTGTAAACATTGCTGCATGGAATGACCATTGCATATAAAAAACTCATTTATTTCTGCATGAAATTTCTGCATGAAATGACCATTGCATGGTTCTTCACATGAAGCATATGCCAGCTACACTTGACCGACATGCTGCAAACGAACAGCCAATAACGTGGCGCGTGTATCACCTACCCCGCTACTTCAAATTGCGTTCTACCCTACCACCCGCGCGTGTGCAACCTACCACGCTACTTGAGCTTGCGTTCTAGTTTTTTTCTGTTTTTTTTTTGTGCAGAAATAATTGGAGGTAGATTACATGTTATTATATAAGGGTCTCTGCATGTTATTATTGTATCAAACTATTTTACATCAAACTCTTATTCATTTCTTAAGACCAAACCGTTCAATGACACCACACCCAAATATAAACGTTTTTGTGTACTATAACGGAGAAGTTAAACAAAATGAATATGGGATTTTTTTCAAAGTCAGTATACCAAAGGTTTCAGAGTGAGTATGGCTAGTACTTACTTGCATCTCAAAAAAAGAATAGCGGAAAAAGTATGTATCGAAGATAATATGGTTGTGTCTGAAATTATATGCCGGAATCCCATGTTTGTTGGAACTACCACAATTCACTATCAGGCGTTAAGAATCACTGATAACGACGATGTCGAGTTTATGTTTAACGTACATAAAAGTCATAGATCTTTGTCCTATATAGAGCTTTATGTTACGTTCGAGATGAAGAATCCAACATCTAATTTTGAGTTAAATTACCCATCAAGTTCTAGTCAACACCAAAGTCTACCACAACAACAATATAACCTACAACACTAAAACCCGTCATCGTCCCAACCACACTACAACCCCTCATATATTTATGATACATCCTTATCGCAACCTTTTCAATCACAAAATGAGTACGAACCACCACAAAGATTATTAACTCAACCCCATCCCTCTCAAACACCATCCTGTTCGACACAACCCCAAACTTTAAACGATGAAATGAATATATACACTTCCCAATTCCAAGATCAATCAAACGATGAAGTTGAAGATGATGATGAAGAACTCCTTGCCGCACAAAACGGTGATGAGAACGAAGAAGACGAAGACGATATTGTGCCATAACTACCAATTTCACCGATCAGAGCTTCTTACAACCCACTAAGGTCCATGCACAATGTCAATGATGACCACTCAACTGAGCTTTATCGATCAATGACTCTTCCGGTCGATCAAGATATTGCTCCGGGGATGCAATTTCATAACAAGAATGATTTTATTCTTGCAATTAGATATTATCATATAAAAAATTCATGGGATTATTCTGTGAAGCAATCATATCCAGAAAGGTATGTCATCAAATGTAAAGATACAACCTGTGGTTTCAAATTGCGGGCCTCATGGAGGAAAAAAGTGATAGATGGGAGATTGGAAAAATGAAGGATCTTTATACATGTGTCTCAACAGACTTGACACAAGATCATCGAAAACTTAGTTACAATGTCATATGTGAAAGTGTTATGTCACTACTTCATATGGATGCTTCAATTACAGTGAAGGTTATAATTGCACACATCCGAGAGAAGTTTAATTACACAATTTCATACAGAAAGGCATGGAGAGTAAAAAATAAGGCGATTGAATCAATTTATGGTAACTGGGAGGAGTCTTATAAAGAACTACCACAGTGGTTGATGGTTATGGAAAAAGATTTGCCAGGAACAATTATTGATTTTCAAACGAACCCATCAACAGAAGTGGTCAATGAGACTGTCTTCAAGCATCTCTTTTGGGCCTTTCGTCCGTTCATCTTGGGTTTCGAATTCTGCAAACCAATTGTCCAGATTGACGCAACTTGGTTATATGGTAAATACAAAGGAACATTGTTGTTAGATGTTGCGCAAGATGGGAACAACAAGATATTTCCCATTGCTTTCGTAATCGTGGAAGGCGAGACCAATGAGGCATGGAGTTTCTTTTTGAAAAATCTAAGGTAGCATGTCACCCCACAGGCGAACATATGCATCATTCCTGATAGACATGTTTCGATAAAGAGCGCGTATGATGATCCACATATGGATGGCACGATGCTCCGACAAGCCATGTGTGTTGTGTCCAACACATTGCACAAAACTTTATGCGATCGTTCAAGGATGGAGAACTTAAGAAGAAAGTTGAAGGCATGGGTAAAAATTATATCTCTTTCCTTGTAAATTCGACATATTATTTGTTTAAAGAACACACATCTAACTTTTTTCAAAACAATGCAGGTTATGCCATGAACATCCCAACATTCGAATACTACCGCTCTGAAATCGCTGTTGCAGACCGAAAGGCTTTAGCATGGGTGGACAACATTCCCAAAGAAAAGTGGACTCAATCACATGATGATGGTCGACAATGGGGCCACATGACAAGTAACTTGGTAGAGTCACAAAACAACATGTATAAGGGTATTCGAGGACTCCCGATCGCAGCTATTGTGAAAGCATCATATTACAGGTTGGCGGCCTTGTTTGCTAATAGAGAACATGAGGCAGCGGCAAGGGTAAATTCTGGTGAGCCATTCTCAGAAAACATCATGAAATATCTCAGGGATGAGGTGATTAAATCCAACAGTCATCATGTCACTCAGTTTGACCGGGATCGGTATACCTTCTCCGTCCGTGAAACCATCGACCATAAAGAAGGATTACCATAGGGAGAATACAAGGTGGACCTGCAAAATAAATGTTGTGACTGTGGACGATTCAGAGCGTTACACCTACCATGCTCACATGTCATTGACGCATGTTCTAGCTTTCGTCACGACTATAAGACTTTTGTCGATAACAAATTCACGAATGAGTGTGTATACGCTGTATACAACATCCACTTCGACGTGGTTCACCACCAGACATATTTTCCTGATTATGAAGGACTGAAGGTGGTTTCCAACAAGTCCATGCGTAGGGCAAAGAAAGGTCTTCCGCCAATTACTCGCATTAGGACCGAGATGGACGATGTGGAAACTGAGAGAAGATGCGGCGTTTGTAGGATGCCTGGTCATTCCCGCAAAGATTGCATTAATATTAGACATCAGTAGAAATCTAGTCTTTATTTCATATTTATTGTATTTCGTATGTTTTTTATTTTATAAATATTATGATTATTATTATAATTACTTTTTTTATTAATGCCTAAATTAAAATTATTAATATAAGTTGAAAGGGTGTGATAAATTGAAAAATGAAAGGAAGCATTTATAGTAGATGAAATAATACATGTTTTATAATAATTATAGATTTTATGGTATTTTATTTGTTATATAATTTTAATTAGTTTTTTTTAAATTAAGTTATTATTATTTTTATGCATGCATTATTAACGTGTAAAACTATGCTTCAAATTTTTTGTCTTTATTATACCACTCTACTCCAAGTAGAGGGGTATTTAATTTAAAAAAAAAAAACTATATATAGGACGCAAGCTTGACTTGCGAGGTAATTAAAAAAAATTCAAAAAAAAAAAAATAGGAAAGTGCCTCGTAACTCCGAGTAAGGGGTACAATAAAGACAAAAATTTCGTCACTTTTTAGGGTACCCCGCAACTCCAAGTGGAGTGGTACCAGAGACACCTGAAAAAGTAGGGTATTTCTGCAATTTTTCGAAAAAGTAGGGTATTTTTGTGTTTTTTTGACATAAAGTAAGGCAGAAAAAAAAAATTTCCCATCAGAGACCAGCCAAGCTTGTGATATTGGTGAATTTAATCCACGAGTGTTAATACTCCGAGTCCTCATTTTCGTGTTATTCATCTTTTTTGGTCAATATTTTGTTTTTGTAGCTCCTGTAATACTTCTTATAGTATTAATCTTCTTCTATGTTGTAATTAAGTAGGTTAATATGTGTTTTAGTGCTGGCTTTTGTTTTTATGAAAATTAAATTAGACTAACATTCTAGAATAATTATTATAGTCATAATCAAAGTTTTTTGATTGTGTCTATAAACTGTTTAATGTTGGTAACCAAAAAAAAACTGTTTAATGTTGACATTAAGAATTGTTCCCATAGCCGTAGTAGTTTCTCTTTTCTTTTAGCTTATATTGCAATTATTGTTTAACGAAAGATTGGTTTCAAAATTTAGACTAAATACATCAAAGCTTAAGATATAAGAGTATTCACGTGCGTTTTGTCAAAAAAAAAAAAAGAGTAATCACGTGGGTGTATGTAAAGAGTCTCTTGATTATGGAGGCTTTACTTTTTCAACAATGGAATAAAAATATACATTAATAGAGGCTATATATAAACAAATCCAAAACTAGCTACACCTACATAGGAGATTATTTTCATTATAAGAAGCCAAAATGCAATCTGAACATGAAAAACGTTGTGGAGCCATTCACACATTAGACAAGACATATATGAGACCAACCCAAGCATAACTTCTTTTCTTCATACAGAGCAAACTTTATTAAATAATGGGAGACAAATGGTAGTGGATACTCCGGTAAAGCTTCAATTTGCAGCGGTTAATGAAAACCATGATCAAAGTAATGTAAAGTAAATAGCTAAAATAAATAATGAGAAATAGGAAAAGGAAACTACATACATATTCAGAATGAAAGCTTCGTTTTCCTTGCCGGTAGTGGCGACAACATCCTCATGCTTGACGACGGAAGCAACGTGAGCTCTGATAACGTCATATCGCCCACTCGGAGCTTCGATTTCCCGCCAACTGATGATGTCTCCCACTCTTCTTGGTTTTTTGATTCGACCTTCATGCCTAGAGAGAGGGTGTGCATGCATGTTTGTCTATAGAGTTTCGAAAATATCACAAATATTGACTTGGCTATTTGCAGAGAAAGGAGATTAAGAAGAGGGAGACAATAAAAAAATTGGACAGATTTGATGAGAATGGTGCTTTAATATTGTCTTTGAGGAACCCATTTGGGGTTGGTCTAGTGGTTGGCTTGGGATCTTGGAGTTTACTCCTCCAAAGGTCTCAGGTTCGATTCTCTCTAGTGCCAATTTCGGTGGGTTAAGTCCATACAGTGATACAGAGATTGCTCTGGCTTTAAACGGGGCCCCCCGCAAGTGGGTGGTTGGATTATTAGTCGATTCTTGAATCGGATACCGAGTTTTTAAAAAAAAAAAATTTGTCTTTGAGGTTCATTTTTATTTTGAAATGGTGCTTAGATGGAATAAAAATTAAATGTAGAACAAAATATTAAGTTGAAGCAATCGGCACAGCAACCAAATATGAACGTGCATGTGCCTCGGTATGGAACAAACAATGAGGGAGGGGATTTCCTCCGGTGTATTTTTCTCCTGTTTTCTGCAGTGTGGGAATCTACACCATTAAATTTATTATCTCTCATAATTTCAAGTTTTTAACATTTAGATTTTCAAGGATTTATTTTGATTTAAAAGCTGAGATTTCACTGGACCCTCCAGTCACTGGAGAGGATCCATTCCCAACAATGAGAAGCAAATATGATAGGGATACACTACCTAACACACTCTTTTAACACACTCCACTCAGATCCTGCCACATCACCAATTTTTTCAATTCTCTTGACCGGTTACCTGTTACTCTCTCCGTTTCTAAATATAAGCAAAATTGACTTTTTAAGTTCATTCAATTAATGATGTATGTGGTCCATAATATGAACCACCTACATCTTTAATTGAATGAATCTAAAAAGTGAATTTTGCTTATATTTAAAAACGGAGGGAGTACCCTTTAACTCTTTAATTTATTTTTTAAAATTTTTTAATTATTAGGTTTCAAACCGTCACCCACTATTGGTGAGAAGAACAACCATATTACACAGGTTGCAAGTCTGGAATGCCCTCTATTTCTCGTATGGCCATGTGAGGTTGTATGCTTCTATTTTCTTTTAGAAATATTTCCTTCCAGCAACAATTAACAAAGATAAACTACCACTCCTAAAAAAAACTACCATGGTATCTCTAAAACCTCAACAGTATTTATTATGGCAAAACCACCACCACCATATTGAATTTTTTTACTTTTCTCCTCTTCTCCAATAACACATCATAGTAACTAAAACAATTTTGTTTTCTCCACGAGGATCTTGAGAATCGATGGAGCATTTAGGAAACCATATACATAGATCTATGCCTTTCAGAAAACTCATATATAATCAATGGAGGCGTAATCTTAGAATATGTAATCAATACACAGACTCATTTGAGGTTGTAGTTCATGCCTGATTAGTGACTTGATCTGTTTATACTCCACCTACAACATGAGTCATGCATCTATTTCTAGTGAAAATATTCCATATTTTGCCTAGGTCTATTTGATTGCCATTTATTTTCTAGGAATAATCAATGCTTAATTTATTATCTGAGCAAATATGCTTAATTTTTGTATGGCCTTTTGTTTTGTTGAGAGGTTATATATGGGGAAGGGGAAGAAATTAGTATCACTACATTCATATTTGCTTTTAGTTGCATATTTTCTACTACTTCTATACCATTTCAATTTTACATAATTTGTCTTCATGTGTAAGAATAATAATGCATTATGAGTAGCATACACCTTCCTTTTTCCTTTTTTCAATTATTAAATATTGGGTTAATTAAGTTTTTGTCCCTATAAATATCTACAGTTTTGTTTTTAGTCCCTATAAAAATAAATCACATTTTTTAATCCCTACAAAATTTTCCGTTAGTATTTTTAGTGTCTGTTAAATTAAAATTTGTTTAAATATGCTTAAAATTTTAAATTTTTTAATGATTTTTTAGTGTCTGTCAATTATCATGGATGAAGCCTTAAAGATCTAGTTGTTCTATCTGATGCTCACACAATTGGATTTGCCAAATGCAGTTCATTTAAAGACAGGATCTTCAAAGACAGCAACATAGACAACAATTTTGCAGCCAGTTTACGCAAGACGTGCCCTCTAATCGGTGGCGATAACAATTTACTACTCCTAAAAGATTTGACAATACATACATATTATAAGGATTTGTTGTACAAAAAGGGTCTCTTTGATTCTGATCAAGAGCTTTTTAAAGGTGATGGTTCTGAAAGTGATAAATTGGTGCAACTTTAGAGCATAAATTCTTATGCTTTTGCTAATGACTTTGGAGTTTCTATGATCAAGATGGGTAACATAAAAGCTCTTATTGGAGAAATGGGTGAGATTAGGCAAAACTGTAGAAAAGTAAACTATATATGACTGAACATTACAATGATTGACTGATCTCAACTGAAGGAATAAAAGGTAGAGAATGATTAATTGTTCAAGTGATTGAATTCAAAAATCTTGTGGGAAAGTTGTAAAATATATAGTCGGTGAAACATTAATTAGGCTACAAATTGAAAGGAAAACTACATTTAAAGTCGGAGTACATTCACGTGTCTTATGAATCAAGTTGTTCGACCGTTTATTGATAACTTTATAGTCGTATGACTATAACTTTATAGTTATATAAACTTTGACAAGTGCTACGAACTCTTCATTAGTAAAAACCCAATGCCAAGCTGAAGAAATATTTTTTCCTAACTAGTGAAGTTACTTTTTTTTTTTTGGAGACACCATGGTTGTTGAAGGCATTCACGTTGATAGTTGACCTATTTCAAAATCAATCAATGCGTGAGAAATTTCAATGGTTTAGTTTAGTTTTATTGAAGTTTCATAATGAATTATAGCTAGATTTCTGCAATGGATTGAGCAAGCATTAAAAAGTTTATATGAGCTAAAATAATGTTCGACTCAAACACCAATGTTATTTATTTACAACTTTGATCAGTTGTTTGAAGTTAGTTGTCACACTTTAAATACTAGAAATGGTGTTTTTCTAAGTCAAGAAGGTCATCTAATAGACTTATGATAAGGAGTTATACGCCATTGTTTGTGTGATATGCCCGTAAGTGTGTGGGTATATCATCGTAGTAGAATGAGTATCGTATTAACATGGACTTGTGAATCTCAAGTTGGGTTTTCTTTTTTAAAATGTTTAGTTAGAAAGTGTTTTGGTTTTTGAAAAGGGTTGATTTTTAAAAAGCACCTTTGAAATCATGTAGTTTATCATTACAATGAACAATATTCCTAGTTCTGAATCTTTACTAATGGCATGAAAATTCATTGCTTAAGGATGATGTAACTCTTAAAACTATAATTTGCTTTCTTGCAAGAACAAAGATGTGTCTCACCAACATAGCTTCATATTCTCGTGGCTTCTATATTGGTAAGACCCATTGCACCCTATTACACATTATATCACAAAGACCATTAGACTATTCTCATACTTGAATCTTTTGTCTAGCTTCATATTTTCAGTGAAAAGGGTCTTCATTGTCTCCGGACTTGACTTGGTCAACAAATCTTCAATGTTGGTAGGAATTTCCTCCCCTTTTCACCATGTGTTCATACTCCTCTTGATTTGTCCCATTTATTCAAGACAAAGAGAAACGTAGTAAACTACAAATAAAAGTATTAATGAAAGCATAAATTTTTTAAATAATATTTAACTAAAAGCATTAATAAAAGCATACTTTTTTTAAATAATATTTAACTAAAAGTATAGCAAAATAACATGTTATCATTGTGCACTACAACATTGTACTCATTGCTTGTTGAACAATTTATCCATTATTCTAATCATGAACCTCTGAAGTATTTGAATTCTCAACAAAAGATCAAACACATACATGCCACTGGGAGTGTGTTTTTATAGCCTCATCCATTCTTACTTGAAGATAAAGCGGGAGTTCAAAATATTATTGTGAATGGTTTCAGCAGCCCGCATACCATACTTTCTATTTTGTAAGTGAAAGTAATTGGATTTAACACAGTCAATGAGATATAAAAAGATTATCAAGATATTCAAAAGGTTTGGAATGCCATTGAATTACAACCTTCTCAAGACTTAGACTACTACAAACATGAGGGATTTTTGTTCAAATGAAAGACCTTAGCTTGTTGTATATATTCCTAAGTGCTCACTACGAGAAGCCATATAATGAGAATCCCATGATGGAGAATTAGCAAATAATTTTGGACTAGGTAAAATCGTGGCTTTGGTAAAGATAATTTTTATTGGCTGAGAATTAAAAGAGATGTCAACAACATATTCAAAGATATGTCGTCGAATTTGCCACTTGGCCAAGAGCCCAAGACCAAAATCCAAAACCCTAGGTTATACATGCCACTTCTAATTCCGTAAGAACCTTGAGAAGATGTTAGCATGGACTTTAGTCCTTTAGGTTACCACGGACTCATCGTCGGAAGGATTATATTTATGGAAGTTGTCGACAAATTTTAAAAAATGACTCATTTCATCCCATGTTAAAAAGACTAACAATGATGTTTAAGTTGTTGACTTATATTTAATTTAATGGAAGTTCTTAGTCTTTATGGTATTCCAAAAAAATATCACTTCTGACTAAGATGTTAGATTCCTAAGCCACTTAAGAAAAACCTTGTTAAGCTTCAATTTCTTAGTGCTAATTCTCGAACAGGTGGACAAACTGAAGCTATTAACATGATTTTGGGAAACCACTTTCAGTTAAGATTTGATGTTATGGGCGGTATTACATAAGTCTCTCCATTGCCACCATCGATAGTATGTTAGTTTCACCATTGCACCACCATATTATTGAACCTAAGTCACCATGTTTGTCAATTTCCCTTTTTACATGATCATATTTCCTGTGGTGTTAACTACTACTATTATTTCAACTGTAATTTAGCATCTATGTTTAGTATGGCTTGCCGTATTGGAGAAACAATAAAATAATAGCTTGGTCATGGTACATGTGGCTAGATTTAAAGATAATAGTATAGTTATTTTGGGAACTAAAAAAATATCCAACACCGTATTTTTATACGGTTGTTAATAACAATTGTAATGAATCGTAGAATCATAGGGATGAAGATCATAGATGTAAACGAGATAGCAAGCATAAGAGTACTCATGAGGGAGATACTCAAAGAAACTTATTAGAGAATGAATACATTAATAAAAGATGAATATGAGTACAATGGTGAGAGCTATTTATAGAGATGAGTTAGTGTAACTAACTCCTAACTAACTTGCTTGCTCTCCAAGCTATCTAGATAACTTGCTCTCCAAGTTATCTTCTCACTATACTCTAATAGTCCCCCTCAAACTCAAAATGGGAAAATTCACCAATTTGAGTTTGAAATACAATGAAAGTGCAATGATTATTCAAACTGAAGAAACTAAGTAAAATGGGGGTTAAACTAGTAAAATCAGAAAAACTAATATGAAATGAAAAGAAGCCCAAGCCTAATAGAGGAAATCAGATCCATGTGACAATATAGTAGGCAAGTGCTGGTCTTCTAAATCTATGCAAACGTGATCCCTTCTTCAAAATCTGCAAACACACTTCTGGGACAAAACCAGTTTATGCACACCGCTTTTGCTTCTTCTTTTTCTTAACCTCAACCAGCTTATTCCGTAAGCTCTTTTGCATTGCAACCGAAAGAAATTTCAAACGCGCTTCTGACCCAAAAGAAACTTATCGAAAACGTGTTTTTAATGATTAAGCAAACATGACAGAAAACACATTTGAACTCGAACTCGTTTCCCAAACGCATGTTTCCAATAACGTTCTTATATAATAGTGATTTTGTTAAGTGATTATGCGAAACTGTAAATCAGCTTATTCGATACACCACTGAACCAAAAGCAAGGACGCGTATCATGATTCATTACGAACAAAAGCGGATTCTTCCAAAATCGCTTTTCCAAAGAACGCGCTTTTGAGTTTCTGATTCTGATTGAAACTTGCTTATAGTTTTGAGCGAAAACTGAATGATTAATTTAGGAAAACAGAATCAAGATATGCCTCCCTCAATTCCAAGGCATCCACCACAAACGGAAAGAAGTACGATAGAGAACATTGTGAACGGAGAAAAACGAACATGAACCAACGCTTCCACCGGGATCAAAATCAACGATTGATTCGTCATGTAACTGAAAAGACCGAATCTTGTTGTCGACAGCAGAAGCAATTGTTTCAGTCTGTTTTCCGACGAACAACCACGAAGCCAAAAGCTTCACAGCAGCGACGCCGTAAACAGAGCTACACGATCTCACCGGTAATGTCTCGATGAGAACTTCCGGCGCTTCAAAAATGACAAAATCAGAGGAACGATTCTCCAAGTCAGGTTCAAGAACGTCCAATTTCCCATCTTCTTGCGAATCAACGAACACACAGTCGTCTTCTTTGACAATGTTGTAGCAAGGATCGACAATTACGCAAGAAATCTCACCAATCTTGACGGAGAATCCATCGAATTTTGGTTCGATTGAAGGAGTAGAAACCAGAATGATTGGAGAATCAAAACTGCCGAATCGGATGCAATCATGAGAAGCTGAAGGTTCCTGAATTGCAGAAGCAGAAGCTGCGTCATCAGAATCATCATCTTCATCAATGTCATAATCGGAAGCAGAAGCGGAAGCATCATCATCATTTTCCTCCCTTGGGTATCGCTCTGATACCATGTAATGAATCGTAGAATCATAGGGATGAAGATCATAGATGTAAGCGAGATAACAAGCATAAGAGTACTCATGAGGGAGATACTCAAAGAAACTCATTAGAGAATGAATAGATTGATAAAAGATGAATATGAGTACAATGGTGAGAGCTATTTATAGAGGTGAGTTAGTGTAACTAACTCCTAACTAACTTGCTTGCTCTCCAAGCTATCTAGATAACTTGCTCTCAAAGTTATCTTCTCACTATACTCTAATAACAATTTCTCGCTCTCTCATAATCAAGCTAACATTTACTTTATGTGTATTTGTGTATGGTTGTCATAAAAGTTAGAGAGCTGCTATATGCAGCGAAGAATATTTACAGAATAATTCCTGAACTGACGTGTACAGTGTACATATGCATTGAGGTGAAGAATTAAATCCCGGATTTTGTGGAATAAAGGCTAGGTGGTACTTTAATTAGCCAATCACAGCAATTCGCGATGAGCTTGGGAAGGATTTCTTCGCTATCTTTAGCATTTTTCTAAAAGTTATGACATTTTAGTCGTTCAAATTAAATAAGACTCCTCGGCTTTCAATGAGATTGAATACCCCATGTACTTGTATGAATGATCTTTGCTTCTAAAAAAAACCTATCGTTGGTATTATAAGATCAATCCTATCATAGTATCATGTGTTATCATCCAAATGTGAAGTAAAACCAAGTCTATCTCTTTGAGATATATATATATATATATATATATATATATATATATATATATATATATATTAGGGTAGATTTTCTCTAAAGTTCAATGTTAAATTCTTAATTGCAGTTGTTAAAGTAAATTCCTAATTCCTAAAGTTGGTAGAATGCAGTCATTATTCAGACAGACAACAGTTTACAGTTGTATATATAGTTTGATAATACTATATGGAATTGAGTAACATCATTACATATGTTAAGAAGTCGGGAGCACATTCTCTTCACTACTTGTCCCACAAGCAACTACTTTCAAGTTTAGATGTCCCTTTCATTCTTTTTCAATTCAATACATTATTAAAAAAATCTAAAAGATATATACACGCTTTGTGGAGTTAATTAAAATAATCTGTTCAACTCAAGATTTTTTTGACGGGTTCTATCAAGGTTCTTTTCATGCTACTGGATTACGCTTAATTAGTCCAGTTCTTATATTAATTAGAGATCATAAACCCACTTAGGCATACATCTAAGGAGGTTTTGAGTCATCTACATCTTTAGAATATTTAAGCCGTAATAATAAGGTGCTTAATTGTGCAGTATGAATACTAGGTCAGATTGTTGTGGATTATAATAAGACTATCTTGATTTCATTATATAAATTCCATTTGTTTTAAAAGGATACATAATCCGTTGTTGAAAATGATTTTGAGAGAAACTAATCAAGACAACTTATGATTAGAAGCATTTTGATAATTTGTTTGGTTTTCCATTTTCTTTAAATTTATATATATATATATATATATATATATATATATATATATATATATATATATATATATATATATATATATATATATATATATATAACAAATGAAAACTCCAAAAGTGTGATTTTTTTTTATTTTTAAATTAAAATTTTCACAATCAAAATTATAACAAATGCACCCTATAAAATGCTTACTTGTGTAGCTAGCCAATAAGAATTTAAAATTTATGGAAATTTATAAAGGAAAAAGTATCAAAATTTGAATAACTTTATCACTGTTGGTGACAAATTGTAAAAGAAATTATTTAGCATAGATTATGTATTTCCATTTCTACTTTTGGTCACTAGATAACTATATATGTGTGTGCGCAATTGTAGAGATTAGTATCTTTTATGTCAAAAATAATCCACCATAGATCAAATTTTGCCAACTTTGCAAATATCATCATCATATATTAATATTCATTTTGGAATTACAAATATAATAAAGCAACATGCACCATCGATCATACATATCATTTCTATATCCAATGCTATTGGTGATAAAGGTGGCAATGTTTATGTAATTCTTATAGAAGGTTTTGGGTCAACGGTACCAAGCAGGCGAACACATATAAGTAGTAGGTACATTATGACTTCAAATATTATATAAATTGACAACACTATCAAGTAAATAAATATGACCTAGTTGCTATATTTCATTCATCAAAAAATTAAAGTTGCTAAATTTTCATTCTATATAAAGCATCTCTCTGATTTAAGATACTCACAAAAACAAGATCTTAGCTCAAATCAAAGTCTAATACAAGCATATAGCAAATGGATTCTCGTAACCAATATTATGTTGTAATTTTTATGATCACTTTTGCAACCATTTTGAGTCCTACCATTGCAAAGCTCAATCCAAATTATTATGACAGAATTTGTCCTAAGGCATTGCCAATCATAAAGTCAGTTGTTAAGCAAGCACTCATTCGTGAGCCACACATGGGAGCATCGTTGCTACGTTTGCATTTCCATGACTGCTTTGTTAGCGTAAGTTAGTTTATTGCATAAACTCATGATTACATTTTTTTAAATTATGTTTAGCTTGATAAAATAGTTACTTAACAGTTTATATACATATTGATGTATGTATAATGTGATATTGTTATTAAATTAACGTATTGTCATATCTACGCAGGGTTGTGATGGATCGGTTCTGCTAGATGACACTCCTACATTCATTGGTGAGAAGACTGCATTTCCAAATAACAATTCAATTAGAGGTTTTGAGGTTGTTGATCAAATTAAAGCTGCTGTTACCAAAGCTTGCAAACGTGATGTTGTATCTTGTGCCGATATTTTAGCTATATCAGCTCGAGACTCGGTTGCCATTGTTAGTACTCTTTCCAATATTTTGCACTTTTTAATCATGGTTTTACATCGCACTAACCCTAATTGCGACCGCAATATAAAAAGATATACTTCTATGTTGCCAAATTTTTCTACAAGTTTATAACATTACTGCGACCGCAACTCTAACTTAAAACCATGTTTAAATTAAACTCATATTTAATATTTGTTGGTTTTAAATTTTTTGTCACTAATTCAACTAACATTGACAACTAACAAATGTTTCTTCAATCAACAGATGGGTGGTAACCAATATTGGTACCAAGTGTTACTAGGAAGAAGAGATTCAAGATTTGCAAGCAGAGATGCAGCAAATACAAATCTTCCTCCTCCATTTTTCAACTTCTCACAACTCATCACAAATTTCTAGTCACATGGACTAAACCTTAAAGACTTGGTTGTTCTATCTGGTGGCCATACAATTGGATTTTCCAAATGCACTAACTTTAGAAACAGAATCTACAATGACACCAACATAGACACCAATTTTGCAGCAAATTTGCAAAAGACATGCCCTCAAATCGGCAGCGATGATAATTTAGCTCCATTTGATTCTACTCCTTCAAGAGTTGACATAAAATACTATAAGGCTTTGTTGTATAAACAAGGTCTCCTTCATTCTGATCAAGAGCTTTTCAAAGGTGATGGTTCTCAAAGTGATAGATTGGTGCAACTTTATAGTAAAAATTCTTATGCTTTTGCTAAAGATTTTGGAGTTTCTATGATTAAGATGGGTAATTTGAAGCCTCTTACTGGGAAAAAGGGTGAGATTAGGTGTAATTGCAGAAAAGTCAATCAGAACTGAATAATATAATGATGGAAGAACCATGGAGGAATGAAGAAGGAGAAAGATTGATTAATTGTTTAATAGGTTGTGCCAATTTTTATATGCTCTCTAAATTATTCAAATATTTTGATAAGAATAATAATTCTAGGTTCAAAACAGAACCATGAATTGTTAAGGAGTCTGTTAAAAGTGATATTTAATTTATTGTTTTCATTGCAAGAGTCTTAAATTTTATGTGTGACTAAATTTTTAGAAAGGTGATATTTATAGTTTATAAAAGTATTGATTTTTGTAAGTTTTTATAAGAAGAAAAAATGAGATCAAAATTTTGTAGTCTACCTTAACTACTTTTCATCAACTGAATGATAGATCAACTTGTTCTCATTTTAATTAACTTGCATTCTAAACCTCAAATTCAAAATCACAAGCAACTGAACTCAAGTAATTAATGAGTTACATCAACGACGAACTGTTCTGATCTTCTGGAGGACCTAAGTTTGATCACGGGGTGAAACAATTTTTTGGTCAGAATTTACTTACCTCTGGATCAAACTTCAGATTACCATAATCTCTTTCCCCCTGAAAACATGAGGGTTAACAAAAAAAAAAATGAATTCAATTTTAATTGTCGATTGAATATGTTTACCTTTTTGTTTTTACACAAAAAAAAGTTTATTTACTTACAAAAGTGTTGAAGTTTAGAACTCAATCAGTCTTCTTGTGGGGACGATCTTTATTTATACATCTTACTTCTTATGGTGTATACTTGTACTTTCTGAATTAGGTCTAAAAATTGAGAGACAAAATTGAAGATAGAGTGTAATTAATGAGAGCATTATGCTTACTAAAAATAATGGAATTTTAGGGCCTGTTTGATTCTGTTTTTTAAAACTGTTTTCTCTTCTCTAAAATTTGAAAATTCTAAAACTTATTTGGTTGACTACTTTTTAAAAATTGTTTCCCAAAACTGTTTTATTTTTTGCTGTTTTTAAAACTAAAAAATGACAACTGCTGAATAGTGTTTTGGTTTTCAGTTTCCAATTTCCAAAACTAAAAACACGGAAATGTGGTATATTTTCATTAATGGCATTTTAGTAAATAAGTGGCAGAATTTTCTTATCTATAAAACACTTTTAAGAAATAAGATTACCAAGCAGGTATTTATTTTATTTTCTTCTTAAAAACAGTTTCTAAAAACTGATTTATAAAATGCTTTTAAAAAACAAAAACTGAAAACAAATCAAACAGGCCCTTAGTAAGCATGATTTTCAATTAAGATTGTAATGTGTTTTTCAAGTATTGATTTTCAGATAAAACCTTACAAAAAAAATAATTAACATTATTTTGTTAAATAAAGCAAGAATACAAGAATATAGGGAAGAAAAAAAAAAGTTTTAGAAAAAACGTTTGACTAAAGAGGCTTCCCAACTTTTATCATGTGATCGAATTCATTTGTGACGCTTTAAATCAACAATGGTAAACTTACATATTGAACTTATGATAACGTGTTATAGGTCGTGAACTACAACATTGGATGCATTACTTGTCAAACGACTAACGATGTTGTTCAACTTGCTGACTTATATTTTAAACTGGCTCGTCTTCATGGGATTCCAAAAAATATCACTTTTGATCGAGATGTTAAATTCTTAAGCCAAATTAGAGAACCTTGTGGATGAAGATGGGTGATAAGCTTCAAATCAGTGGTGATAGGCATCCCAAACAAATGGACAAACCAAAGTTGTTAATAGGACTTGGGAAACCAAGTTCGAAGTTCTGAAGTTAAATACCTAAAAAATTAAATTGTGAATTTCTTTTTTGGTGGTGGTCGGGGTTCAAACCCCAGACCTTGTATATTTTTATGTAGTGTCCATATCAACTGAGCTAAGCTCACAAGGACAAATTGTGAATTTGCTTAAAAGAATGGATGTAACAATCAGAAATTTTAATTATCAAAATTTTACTCAATATAGAACGTACACAACAAACATAAATTTAAATACAATTTTTTCAAAACTGAATTAGGACTAAACACTCTTGTGTTTTTGGACAAAATCCTTCGTTTAAGGGGTCGAAGTGAGAGTTTTTAATTATCAGAATTTCTCAAATACTTTATGTTCTAGGATATTGCATTCTATTTCTACCCCTTTAAAATAAATTTTGTCCCCAAAATTCCGTGGTCTAACTAACATCTCCAAAGTCATGTTGCGCTACCATGAAGAAATCCAAATTCCTAATTAGGAAGCAACATCAACTTTGGCTACCACTTGGGAAGTTACATGATATGGAAAGACACTCCTTTCTAAATATTATACTCGCAATACAATTCAGATATTGAAACCTCTTAGTATTAATTAACTTAGTTTATTAGGATCTTGTCAGTAGAGTAACTATGTCAATGTCAACACTATAATAAAAATAAATTTTCAAAAGCAATACGAGAAATGTTATATGCAGTGCTTGTCATTTCTCATTCTCTAAAATATTTCGCAAGCGGTCGTCCCACTAAGTCATGCTGAGAAGCTGGAAACGACAACAGACTATTGAACGACAGACTAACACTCCTACGTCAAACTGAACTGGCATGCTCTGATACTAATTGTAACAGCCAAAAAAAATTATTACCAACATTTTACTCAATAAAGTGTTGGAAATTTAGGTCTTAATAAAAACAAATTTCATAAAACATGTTCAACAATTATTAATCGATAGCGGAAGCAAACAGAACATTGAACATTAATATGAACGGATCTACGACATATTTGATTTATCAAAGATATTAAGAACTAGGGTATTAGCAATACCTGGATAAAGCTTTCGTGGCAGCCCTCTCGGCATCAACGATAAACAGGTGATCTGAAACAAACAAGAAGGTTAGCGGCGACTGATTTGGTTTTTCCTCAACAGGTACCTTTATGGCTCGAGTTCTCTTCAGATGGGGAGAAGAGAGAGTTTGTCGGGTGTATTGGGGACCATAACCTCTTTTATATTGGATGGTCATTAAGGTTTCCCATTATTCCGTTAATGGGTCATCCGGACATCCACTCATTGAGTCCATATATCAACTATTTAATTAATTATCCAATTAAAATTTTAATAGTCTTATTACTTAATTTGATCACTAATTAAAGGCTCACAATTGATAAATAGCTAATATAATTATTATTACGATATTTGCCCACATAATGAAATTGGAATATAATAAATAATAAAATATTCCAACATAAAGGTCTTACATAGCAAACATACATTTAAATGACATACTAGTTTCGACTTGGTGGAAAAAATCCACACCACACGACACATATATATTGCAATGAAGAATTCAAAAATCACATTAATTTAAGTTTGCGCTGGTTGATTTTAATTTTTCTTGATTTGCTTGTTGATATATTAAGTTTTTGCATTCCAGGTTGCATGAACATAACAAAATATGAGGTAACATACCAATTGGTAGGTCATCTACAGTTACATCAAAGAATCAATTTAGAAAAAGAACCAATCTTAGGTATTGTTTGGTTCAACCGATTGTGTAAGGAAAGATACTCCTTAGGAAAGAAGGGTTTTTGAAACCTGTGCTTCCGTCGTTTGGTTCCAACAAGAAGGGGAAAGGAAAGATAGCTTTTTGATGGGCCCCACATCAAAAAACCTTCCGCCCAAAATTGCAAAGAAAGTGGAAAGAAGAGTTTCATTATAACAAAAGACGTTTACATCCTTGCTTTGGATTGTGCACATTATGTTTATATCATAATTTATTTTATTTAATTTTCTTAACATAATGTTTTTTACTCCTTCAAAAAAAAAAACAATGCTTTTTATTTGGTCTGCTGCGTATTGCATACATAATTTGTAATCCCTTGTATGTGATTTTTCTTCATAATTTGTTCTTCTTTGTTACTAGAGTCAAATTGAGGGCGATATCCGGTAAAAAAAATTGATTCACAATCTTTTTTAAATACTAGTACATTATTAGTGCGAGTAGCAGCTCTTGATGAAAAATAAATCGGTTAAATGTAAAAGTTTATTAAAAAAGTAAATGTAGGAATATTCTATTTTCAATTTTAAAATACAAGGAAGTAATGTCATTTTCTAAATACACATCATTCTTTAGTCTCACTTTCTTTTCACTTTCACTCCTACCAAACAACCATAAAATCATCTCACTTTCCATTAACTTTCTACTCACTTTCATTCTTTTAACAATCTTTCCTATTACTTTCTTTCTTTATCCTTTCTTTTGTCATCCAAACGAACCCTTAATCTTAATCTTAATAATATACAAATCTTAATCTTAATAATATACAAATGGGGAACAACAAATAGCAAAAAATTTTGCACCAATCCAATGTGTCAAAATTCTAAGCCACCTAATGTCACATCACCATTAAAAACTAATTTTATTTTTGTCATTTTAAGCATTCACACAATACAAACAATAAAATATCATTATCTCATATTTTCCCTCTTCAATTCAAAATTTAAATTTCTAAATTTTTCAAATCCTTCTTTCCCTCCTACTTTTTCTTTTATCCCAACAAACATCACTTTCAAGTTTCAACTCACCTTTCAACAAACATCAAACTATTATTTCCTCTCATTTTCCCTCTTCAATTCAAAATTCAAATTCCTTCAAACCATTTTTTTCCTCATACATTTTCTCCCTTATTCCTATCCAACATTAATTTATCTCATTCTATTTTTTTACTCTCTCTCATTCACAAACATTCCACCACTCCCTCTTTTTCGGTGCAATTTAACCTGGGAAAGGATACTTATTACCCACCATGGGAAAGTCTTTTTTTAACCATTAGATTGAGTAGTACCACCATTGTTACTATAGTCTATCCACACTTTATTTTTTTTCACATCATCTCTATAACCTTAACAACTTAGTTTATTATCGTCACCTATGAAAATTTCATCTCAATTTATTTTTCCCTTCAAAAATATTCTTGAATCAAAATAAAGAGAAACAGAGAGAAAGGAATCTAATGAGAAAGGAATCTTAATAATATACAAATCTTAATAATATACAAATGGGGAACAACAAATAACAAAAAATTTTGCACCAATCCAATGTGTCAAAATTCTAAGCCACCTAATGTCACATCACCATTAAAAACTAATTTTATTTTTGCCATTTTAAGCATTCACACAATACAAACAATACAATATCATTATCTCATATTTTCCCTCTTCAATTCAAAATTTAAATTTCTAAATTTTTCAAATCCTTCTTTCCCTCCTACTTTTGCTTTTATCCCAACAAACATCACTTTCAAGTTTCAACTCACCTTTCAACAAACATCAAACTATTATTTCCTCTCATTTTCCCTCTTCAATTCAAAATTCAAATTCCTTCAAACCATTTTTTTCCTCATACATTTTCTCCCTTATTCCTATCCAACATTAATTTATCTCATTCTATTTTTTTACTCTCTCTCATTCACAAACATTCCACCACTCCCTCTTTTTCGGTGCAATTTAACCTGGGAAAGGATACTTATTTCCCACCATGGGAAAGTCTTTTTTTAACCATTAGATTGAGTAGTACCACCATTGTTACTATAGTCTATCCACACACTTTATTTTTTTCACATCATCTCTATAACCTTAACAACTTAGTTTATTATCGTCACCTATGAAAATTTCATCTCAATTTATTTTTCCCTTCAATTTATTTCCCACCAATCCAATGTGTCAAAATTCTAAGCCACCTAATGTCACATCACCATTAAAAACTAATTTTATTTTTGCCATTTTAAGCATTCACACAATACAAACAATACAATATCATTATCTCATATTTTCCCTCTTCAATTCAAAATTTAAATTTCTAAATTTTTCAAATCCTTCTTTCCCTCCTACTTTTGCTTTTATCCCAACAAACATCACTTTCAAGTTTCAACTCACCTTTCAACAAACATCAAACTATTATTTCCTCTCATTTTCCCTCTTCAATTCAAAATTCAAATTCCTTCAAACCATTTTTTTCCTCATACATTTTCTCCCTTATTCCTATCCAACATTAATTTATCTCATTCTATTTTTTTACTCTCTCTCATTCACAAACATTCCACCACTCCCTCTTTTTCGGTGCAATTTAACCTGGGAAAGGATACTTATTTCCCACCATGGGAAAGTCTTTTTTTAACCATTAGATTGAGTAGTACCACCATTGTTACTATAGTCTATCCACACACTTTATTTTTTTCACATCATCTCTATAACCTTAACAACTTAGTTTATTATCGTCACCTATGAAAATTTCATCTCAATTTATTTTTCCCTTCAAAAATATTCTTGAATCAAAATAAAGAGAAACGGAGAGAAAGGAATCTAATGTGAAACCCAACTATTCATCTTCATTCATTCATTTATGTGGAGTTAGGTGCATGCATGGAGGGAGTTTATCTATGAAGGACCAAATTCAATATGCATTATTGTTTGAAAATCAATTTATATTGTTGCTATCTTAATTTAGATTTACATATGTAGTGTCTCTCTATATTGGTGATGTAAATGTAACCCTATCAACTTCTTAATACTATGTGTTTAAAAATTTCTTTAGAATAGACAAGGCTACTTTGCGATTACACCATTGTCATGTATCTTGAGATATTTAAAAATGAATTAAATTGATTGATTGTGATGAGATTTCCTTTTTAAAGTGGAAAAAAATTCCAAAACACGGGAGGCTATGAATATTTGATTTAAGTTTCTGTTTAGTAAAATCAAAACTTTCATATTCGCAAAAAACACGTGGTCTATAATTTGGTGGTATGTTTAGAGCAATAATTTGTTAACGCCACATAAAATCTTTTTGTTCACCCGTGTGTTGCACGGGTGGAAATACTAGTTTAACTACATTCATGGTGGATATGATGGGTTTCAATTTCCTATAGCAACATAAAATTCTTGGTACGAGGCAATGGTAAGTACTTATGATGATTCATTTTATTCTAAGTTGTATCTCTAAAACTTGTGTGCAAGTAATACTAGCTAGTTTCATTCTGTTGGTCATGCTGACCATTTTTTTTATTCATGTGGGAGAATAAAAAGAGGTAAAGAAAACAAGAAAAATAGAATAAAAAAGACTAAGCAATAAGCATCCTGTTTTCTAAACTTAGACAAATGATAATATAATATGTCATCCCCATAACCACTAATCAATTTGAAGTCTAAGACAAAAAAAAAATTCTTCCAAAAGTCACAGCTAGAGCTAGCAAAACCGAAACTTGTGATATAGCATAAACATGGGAATGAGAAATAAAAACTTCATTCTTCTGGTAATTTAAACATTTTACATCTACATAAAATAATACCAATATTATGGAATACTAATAAATTTAAATCATACAAAAACAGTTCTACATATGATTTAGTTGAATAAGCAATTGATAGATGAAGCGATGTAACCTTAAGTTACAAAATGATATCAAAAATTGTTATGATTCTTAATGGACAAAAATAAAATATTTAAAACCTACATCCTTACCGTGATTGGACATTCAGCATCTCAATATTATCTCCTTTGATAATATCTTTGAGTGAGATGAGACTTGGAACATGAGAATTACTTCAAGTTGTTTTTCCTCAGTACCACACACTAGAAATTTTTTATTTCGATTCCTTTTGTAGTAGGAGATAAACCCTCTCTTAGAACGATACTCCAATTGTGAACTGTCATATTACATTCGTGTAGAAGTCCATGTAATAGTAGTTTTGTAATAATAATTAATAGAATAGGTCCATTTATCCTTTCGCTTAATAATAATAATATACAATATTTCCTTAAAAAAATAGTATTAATGTTGATCATATCCTTATGAATCTGTGTGTGTGGGTGCGCGCGCGCACGCACGCGCTTTAACAAAATTTACTAGTTGCTTCCTAAGTTTTGGAACATGTTGTAATTTAATTAGAATTTTTTTAAAATGTCAATTATAAAGTGTTAGTGGCGCAAATTGTTGTCTTCCATTCTTCTATAATTTTGATACTCTATGCTCAATGAGAAGCCTTGGAATAGGTGTTTTTGAGGAGGGTCCAAAGACCTTCCATTCTTCTATAATTTTGATACTCTATGCTCAATGAGAAGCCTTGGAATAGGTGTTTTTGAGGAGGGTCCAAAGACCATGTGAGGTCTTTGTTTGGGACACCAGGGAGGCGACTTCATTTGAGAGGGTAGTGAGGAGGGCGCCATAGATAAGTTGATCCTGTCGTCGCCATGTTTGATAGGTATCATTTAGTGTGCTGCATATATTTCAAGAAAGTGATCTATTCCTTCTATAATTTTGATACTCTGACGCATATATGTAAAGTTTTATGGTCTTGGGTGGAAACTTGTCGTTTTCCTCTCTTGTGGCCTTCAAACATTTTGTAAGTATTCAATTTTTGAGACATTTTGTTTCTCCCAATGTGAAAATATTCAATTTTATTGTACTGTTTTTGGAAGTATAAAATGACATTAAGGTGCCTAATTTTATTGTTCAGCTGGTAATTGTGAACCATTTGATCCAGTTCTTTATTTATGGCTGAGATTTGTTTGTTCAGCATCCTCCAAAGTTTCACGGTTTTATTTCCAAGCTTGGCATGTCAGTGGTTCTCAAAGGACGCATCAAGGATTATAGAACTTCCCTCTGCAATAACACTGCCAGGCTCGAGGGAAATACTCGGCCGAAATTCCAACGTTCCTCACCATTGCTATGCATGGGGTGCATTTGCCACATTTGGCAATGCACCTTGGTGGGGATGATCTTGGCCGGCCTAATTTTTCCACAATGGATAAAAATAAGAAGAAGAAGATGATGATGAATATTTGGTTTCTCATGTGTTCGGTGATTTGTTCTCTGAAGTGTCTGAGTTCAATAGTATGTTCGGAGACAATAAGGAAAAAAGGTGACAATGCCCAAACCTGCTTACGTCTATATTGGTATTCTTATCTAATTTTGCTTGCACAACAGTTGTTCTCTTCTCGCAGCATGCTTCAAGGGTTGTAGAATTTTCCTCCGCAAGAGCACTTCCAAGCTTGAGGGAAATACTCGGCCGAAATTGGAACATTCCCCACCATTGCTATGCATGGGGTGCATTTGCCACATTTGGCAGTGCACCTTGGTAGGGATGATCCTGGCCGGCCTGAGAGTTTGCCACAATGGATAAGAACAACAAGAAGAAGATGATGATGAATATTGTTTGGTTCCTCATAGTTCAGAAGTGAGGTCGCATGGACAAGGAGAACAGGAATGGATATGTTCAGAAGTGACATTAGATTAATAGTATATGTACATTCTCTACTCTTATACAGCGCTCTTGGTCCAATTGTGAACTGTCATATTACATTCGTGTAGAAGTCCATGTAATAATAGTTTTGGAATAATAATTAATAGAATAGGTCCATTTATCCTTTTGCTTAATAATAATAATAATAATAATAATAATAATAATGTACAGTATTTCTTTAAAAAAATAGTATTAATGTTGATCATATCCTTATGAATCTATGTGTGTGGATGCGCGCGCGCACGCACGCGCTTTAACAAAATTTACTAGTTGCTTTCTAAGTTTTGGAACATGTTGTAATTTAATTAGAATTTTTTTAAAATATCAATTATAAGGTGTTAATGGCGCAAATTGTTGTCTTCCATTCTTCTATAATTTTGATACTCTATGCTCAATGAGAAGCCTTGGAATAGGTGTTTTTGAGGAGGGTCCAAAGACCGTATGAGGTCTTTGTTTGTGACACCAGGGAGGCGACTTCATTTGAGAGGGTGGTGAGGAGGGCGCCATAGATAAGTTGATCATGTCGCCGCCATGTTTGATAGGTATCATTTAGTGTGCTGCATATATTTCAAGAAAGCGATCTATTCCTTCTATAATTTTGATACTCTGACACATATATGTAAAGTTTTATGGTCTTGGGTGGAAATATATTCTGTATAATAGAATATATTCTGTATGGCAAATTGAATACAATGATAAAAGAATACAATGGGTGTAAAATAAAATAAAATACAATGATAAAAGTCTAAGGATAATGTACTGAAATTTAACTAAATCATATCAATGTTAGTTTTCTCAATTTTCCATTTGATGCAGGAAATTAACTAATTAATGTTGAATCCACTTTCTTCTGTCAAATCAATTTTCAGTCGTGCAAAATTCTCAATGGCAAGTCTTAACACTTGCCAATTTGCACCACTTTACAGATCCTAAACAAAGGTTCTCATTTGAATCTAGTCTGAAACATTCTACCTCTATTGAACTATCATTTGTTGCTTAACTAAAATCCTCAACCTAAAGTACTTTCTTAAGGATCACTCGTGTGCTGATGATAATGAACTCAAGTTGGTTGAGTTGAGACTCCATCATTTCAACCCCTTTTTGTCACTAAAATCCATTTGTTTTAGTGTAATACCATTCAGCTGTTTTATGCATTTAGACACATAAGGTTGGCATAAAATATAAAGAATTGAAAAATAATGGTTGACACAAAATTTTCAGTACCGGATCTTAAATTTCAGCAGAGCTAATCTAATCTAAACCAATTTAAGTATTGCTAATCCTCTCAACAATGAATCCCATGAGAGCAATTCTACGTGGCATTTTCTCCTTCAACTATAAAAGTTTTGGAATAAAAAAAAAAAGCAATTTCATATATCAAATAGTTTAAAATAACTAATTACACGTTGTTATACAACTTTAATATTTGTTTAATACATTGATAAATAAATGGTATATGAAAAGGGAATATGTCAATTTGACAAAGATTTGATCGACCAGATTGACCATTAGAATGAAATTTAATTTTTTATGCTATTTTTTTTCTCTTGATGTGTGTAACTGACCATTTTGCAAATGGATATCCATCCCTAGTATTGGAGCATATTTATTTGTTCAAATGAACGTATTTTATTTAATCTGATGACTTATTTGACTTTGTTTACAAATTACATTATGTTTTGGTATACATATAGGTTTGAAATCTAAAAAAGAAATTGCAGATCCCTTGCAATGGCATTGGTGTGAATTTACCAATTCTGTAAGGTTTGGATTCATTTTTTATTTTCCAATGTTTTAACAGAAAGTTGTGTTAGATATGTTTAGGCAGCTAATATGGTTGGTCCTGTTGAAATAATAACAACTAGAAAAGAGTTTAGCAGCTCCTCAAATTTTAATACCATAATTGTTGAGTAGCTCCTTGTGAGAGACGAAAGAAATACAACATAACCAATTCATTTCAGCATTTCAGGTTCATAGTAAGTAAACTCTTGTTGAAAATTGAATTAAACAGCATTCGAAAAGTGACCAACTAATGATCCACATGAAACTTTTTATAGTGTGTTGGTTGCACGGTACAACTCAAAATTGAGCGTCCCAAGGCAAAGAAAACGTGAAAATAAGGAAGCTAAGATTTGTAGAGTTGGTCAAAACGCCGGTTGGTGGGTATCCCACCGTGTAAACAAACACAGGCTTAACCAATTCATTTCAGGTTCATAGTAAGTAAACTCTCCCTCGGAATGACACTTCAATATGACAATGCCCTTCTCAAAGTTTTTTACTTGCCAACATAAACTACTATCCCTATAAGATGCAGCAAAAGTTGGACTTCTAAAAGCCTCAGTCCATGCTAACACCCTCAACAGAACAAAGTAAAGATGCATCACATACATAGAGATCAGTCTCCCAATGCTCCCATGCTAGCACCTTCATCTGGGATTTCATTGTGTATGAAGGAAGGAAAAGAGAAAAGTTGCAACTTCTCACTTTCAAAGTTGAAATACAATATTGACCATCTCAAACTATAAAAAAGGATCCAATAGTAGGATCAACTCTCCTCAATGTTGTTCCTACCACATGAATTTCAACACTTATACCATGAAATACATAGTTAACATAACTGTTTCACATTCTTACAACCTTATATTCATTAGTTTCAGGTTTGAAGCCAATGACCTAACATATCAGTTTCTGAGTTTTCTTGGTAGTCCTGGTTACCTCTAGAAGTCTTATAAACTCATCTATCACAGGGTTGCAAATAACTAAAGGGTCTTCGTTGATTGGATCAAACAAGCAAAGCAAGCCATTAATACAAGAATTCACAACATCAAATCTTTGAACTTTTGGCTTTCAATCTGTGAAGAAGCATGGTAATGATAACATAGGGAAATATAAAATGATAGAATGATTAACTTTCTAATTGATAATATGAAGAAGTTCATAGACTGTTAGTAGTTCAATTTACATAATGTAATTAACTTATATAACAAACTTCTAACTAATCACAACTAACTTCTACTTCCTTAACTAGTATTAAGCTACTTCTAATTAATATGTAACTATATCTTCCACAAAAAAGCAAGTCACAGTCTCACCTTTTTTAATCCAAAACCAATTTTGATATCACGGATACGAAGCTTGACCGTAGGTCCAAGCTTCAAATAACTGTTGTTGCCTTCACTGTCAAATTAGTTCTTGAGACGAGTCTTCGATCACATGTCAGAATCAGGAAACCATATGGTGACCGCTCAAAGTGTACTTTGGCAAAATGTGGGTCAGAAATCACTGTGTTCCATGTTCTACAAACACATTTACATATGAGAACAGACTTGATGGGAAGTCGAAGCAGGATGTCGGTGGTGATTGGAAATGGAAGATGAGCAAAAGAAGGGCTGAGTTCTTGAGTTTCTACTTCATCAACTTTTTCTTTCCCTGTTTTGCCTCTTTTCGTATCCCTTGGAGAAGGGATTAAGCTTCTTTTCCTTTCCATAGCCACGCACTGACGTACAAAAAAAAACTCTAAAAATTAAAATAAAGCACACAAAAGGGGATTAAGTCTCCTTTGGCATTCTAAAAACAAAAAATTTGATTGAGTCCCTTTGATCAAATTTTTTTCTCATCCAAGGTGTAAGACAATTTTGAGCTTATAGCTTATGTCTTATATGCTCATTTGACTAAAAAGGACATGTTCGATAACCATCAGTTTCTCACGAGCTCATCATTATACATCTCAATTTTACCCTTGTAATCTAAATTGAAAAAAAGAAAGATATAATCATTAAATATATCACTTTTATGTCATTTCATATTTATAAGTTAGTTCAAACGCTAATTTTACCAAACATTACAAACTCAATCAGTTAACTTATCCGCTATCACCTACAAGTTAACTTGTTAACCGCTACAAACTCATCCCCTATAAAATAACTTATCGGCTATTCGTTATTTTCTACCGAATAGAGCCATAATATTACCATTTAAGGGAAAATCTGGAAATATTAACTCAAATCAAACATTTGAAACCTAAAGTATGAATTTTGCAAAAATTTAAAGTGAAATACTAAAGTATGAAACAGATTGAGAGAAATAAGGATTAAATGGGTTTGTATAAAAAAATAGAGTGAATGAAGAAGAGTGAAAGTACGTACCAGCTCAGTGATGAAGTTTGGCGGCAGTGAGTGCAAACAGTGTTGTGTAGGAGGATTGAAATGAAGGGGGGTTAGTTCAAGAGTATGTTTTTTTTGGAGACAATGAGGAAATAAAGGTGACACTGTCCAAAACCTGTCCATGTGTACACATTTATTCTTCTCTAAATTTGCTTGTAAAAAAAAAATAAAAAAAAAGATAAAAATGATTTTAAATATTTTTGTCAAATATTGATGCATTTATTATTAGAGTATTACTTTTCCCACCCTATGGCTTTCCTCGCGCGCATTTATTGTTGCATTTATTGTTAGTAATTTTTAGATGTCTCCGGATTTTAAAATCCGGACTAGTATTTTAGCAGAACTTTTGCAATTTTAAGCTCTACAATTCGTAAAATAAAATGCGAATAAAATAAAAAACATAAATAAAAAGACACAAACATAAAAACAACTCATTTTATTAATATATGAACAATACATTACAATAATTTTCAAGCTTTTTAAGCTTATTACATAACATCCTAAATCTATTTCTAATCTCCTAAGAGCCTAATTCTAATCTCCTAAGTGCCAAACCACTGGTATGTGATGGGACATACCAGTAGTTTGCCTATTGGAGGAAAACTGGAGGAGGAGGGAAGAGGAGGGCGGGAAGAAGAAACAAATGCCCCTAAGGGAGGTGGGGGGTGCTCAGACTTACGCCCCGACAGGCGAAGCTAATAACCACACTGACCCACATGACCCTCAGATGAACCGCCCTTCGTTGCAGCGCGGTTCCATCCTCATTGACCGTTCATACAAACCCTGAAAGTTTTCAACGAGGCCCTTATCTATGAAAGGCCAACGATGGAAAACCATGGTTGTAGAAGGAAGAAGAGGAAGAGAGGGATGGTGTGAGAAATGGTGGGGTTTGGAAGGGTATTTATAGGGAGGGGTGGGTGAAAAATGGTTGGGAAACCATTAATGCAGTCAAAAAACGTGGTAAAACACGTTTTTTTGACTTGACCACCGACAAATGCGTGTGGTGCAGACCACCGGCCATGGCACTGAGGCGTTTCGGAATATACAATCCGGAATGCACCTTTGAATTCCGAAATATATTTTCTGGATTAGTGCGATTATGGTGCTCTTATGGTGAACGAGGGGAACGTTTGCACTTCTTTGTAGGGCTAAGGACATTCCGGAAAGTATAATCCGGAATGCTTCAGCATTGGTTTCTTTTGAAAAATTGCTTGGCTTCTTTTGAAAGAGTGCCATCAATTAGTGGTTGGACGGTTACAACTACTAACACGTTTTCATTGACTGTATTAATGACCTAGGACTTGTTTAAGGCTATAAATAGGCTTCCATCTTCAACAAATACATTCATTCTTCACTTCACCTCTTTCCTTCCATTTTCTTCAAATTTTTTAAGTATTGTAGGAGTGTCGGTGGTGTCATGGTCATTGTTGACGGTTCCTATGAACCCTGCAATAGCATTTCAGCTTGTGTGGGGTTCATATAAGGTCAACAGAGACCCTTGACATCAAAGAAAGACACAAAATATTCATTTCGTCTTTGTTCGGATTATAATTTCCGGAACTCTCTTCACCTCTTTTCTGCCATTCTCTTCAAAAATTTTAAGTTTTGTAGGAGTGTTTGTGGTGTCATCGTCATTGTTGACCGTTCCTATGAACCCTGCAATAGCATTTCAGCTTGCGTGGGGTTCATATAACGGTCAACAGAGACCCTTGACATCAAAGAAAGACACAAAATATTCATATCGTCTTTGTTCGGATTTTATAATCCGGAAACACTAACAATCTGGTCCGGAAAACATAATCCGGACCAGGGGTATTTTTGGAATTTTTGCAGGGCGCGCGAGAAGACCATAGGGTGGGAAAAGTAACACTCTTATTATTATCAAAGTGAAAGATGTTGAATTTGAAAATGATGAATAATTTTCTAGTTGCACCCTTCAAACATCCTGTTACACCCAAGATGACGCGAAGAAATAAACAAGAGGAAAAGGAATAATTGAAAATTTAAAATGAACCTAGTGGTATTTCAGTTAAATTGGGATGTCACTGAAAATTTATAGGATGTAACTAGAATAAATCATAGATCAATTATTAGGAGACAAGGGAGTATTCGATTTTATTTTTAACCGTATTAATTAACCGTTATTTTCGTTGCTATGGCTTGAAGGTGATGACTAAATTGCCTTTTGAAAATTATGGGTAAATATTACTACCCTTAACCAATTCTAAGCAATTATGTGTTTGATTAACTATATCTATTATATTCTCTCTCGTTTTTATTATAAAAATAAAAACATTAGTTATTGTAATTTTTTGAATGTTTTTACAAATATATTTTGTAGAAAATTAAGAAGTCTTTTAAGCAATAACTACATTTTAAAAGAAAAATGAGCGGAGTACAAGTAGTTGATTTTAATTGATTGCGGTTAATTTATATAGTATAATTTTTCATAGAATGATCAAACAAAATTTTAATAATTAATCACTAAAAATAATATGGTTAAAAATATCATTTATTTTTGGTAGATATTTAAACCCCGTTGGAGAGCAAATTTTTGGTAATATTGTATTTTTTTATAAGCAAAAATATATGTGTAATAATAACAAGAGAAGTTCTGGGGTGTATCTTGAATAGTTGAATTGCTACAACTAATATATATAATTCTTGATTGGGTTGGGTGGTTTGAGTTGAAAGATAGTGAGTTGGAGGTGAATATATGAAAGTCACACACATTTTTGAGATTATACTTTTTTTTTTTAAGATTTATGAGAAATTTATTAGGACAACTGCTTTTCTTTCTTAATTCATGGAACTTTGTATGAAAGTCTTGTAATAAAGTGACTGAGGGAGAGATAATACGTTTGCTTATTTTTATTATTTTGATCAACCACTTTTAGAAATGGAACTTTGTATGAAAGTCTTGTAATAAAGTGACGGAGGGAGAGATAATACGTTTGCTTATTTTTATTATTTTGATCAACCACTTTTAGAAGAAGATAGAATATTATTTAACTTTATGCACAATTAATTAATTATTTGAAACTAAAATTAAATAATTCCTTACGTGTGAGAAAGAATTGTGCAGTGTACATCTATTTTCAGATAAATGAATGGATTGGAAGGTGAAATCATAGTTAAAGAAGGTTGTCAATGTTATTTTGGGAACTAGTTAGTGCTTGATGGACTCAACAATATTTTGTTTTTTAACAAATATTAAGAAAAAGATAATGACCACCTAACCTATTTTGTACTCCCTCCGGTCATTGTTATAAGCAAAATTTCACTTTTTAGATACATTGAATAATAAATGTATCTAGTTTATAATAAAGACTAGATAAATTAATCATTCAATGTATCTAAAAAGTCAAGTTTTGCTTATAAAAGTGACTGGAGGGAGTATGTGAATTGTGAATGAGGTTTACTTGTGAGGTATTTTATGGAAGGGACCAAGCACATGAAGCATATGAAAGTGAAAGGAGATCTGCCTCAAACTAATTTCTAGTGCTGTGACATCTAGAGGTTGTTGGTTTTTCATAACTAGAGGTTGTGTCATTTAGCCATATTTGAGGGGAGGTAGTTTCCTCTAAATTGCATTACACATGATCAAATTAAAACTAACAACACAAGGAAAGCAATATATACATTATCTTCAACCACCAACATGAATGAAGTTTGACACATTCGAGTATTTGTTCCAAAAAAAATTGTTTATTGCGAAAAAAATTCTTGCATTTCGCTCTTTTCAAATGAGTCAAATGCTAGCCAACAAATTGGTATAGATAAAAAGAGGAAAATCCTATGGTATCTTTGATACCGGTATTCTATAACTAAATTAATTCAAAATTTAAATTTACCTTTAAGATATTTAATATTATAAAACAACAATATGATATTAAATAATTGGATAATGGGTGCTTATCCAACCAAAATCAAGGATATCACATTTTTTTTTAAAAAAAAGTTATAATTTAGGTACGTCTATGGTCCGTCTATAGGGATGATAAAGCATATTGATTCACCCCATTTAGACCCATTCTGTCTAATCCCGTTTAAAATAGGATGAGATAAGCCGAATCAAATTAGGTAACCGAATTCAAAATCTCAGACCATCCTATTTAATGGTAGACATACGAGTTTGCGGACCAACCCATCAAACAAAAAACTTTGTTTGTAGCGAGAGAAAAAAATTAATGCATTTTTTTTTACGACTTAATTGTTATAAAAAAAAAGTATGTTGCTTTATCATGAAAAAGTATAAAAGAATAGGCAGCACATAAATTTTTGGTAAAACAAGATAATTAAAAAATTGTCGAAAACAACATCATATACTTAATAACAAAATAAGAAAAATTCGCCAACATAAAACAATTTCGAAACATAAAATAAATCTAACAACCAAAATAAATCGAAAAGGATAAAATAATTCTAAGAATAAAATAAAAACGAGTTAAGCAGGTCGCCCTGTGTCAGCCTCGTTTTCTCAACGAGTTAAACATGACGAGCCAACTACAGAAAGCAAGTTTAAAACTATGACTCAGCCAACCAAAATAACGAGTTAAACTGACCTACCCGACATATTAATCTTGTTTTACGACCCCTATCCTTGTATCGTCCCGATTTCAAAAGACAAACACTTAAAAGCACATAAAACAATTTTATTAAAAAATTAAAAATCTATTAAAATAACTTTAACTACTATTTCTTGTGGCTCTTGAAATCATTTCAAAATATATATCTTGTCAATTTTCTCTATAATTTCATTAATTTTTTTCTTCTTTATCATGGTGCATTTTCTGAATAAAAAATCTATGATGTTAAAAAAGAAAACTCGCTCCAACAAGTAGGCTATAGTTCTATCTCTTTAGGTTCTTTCTTTTATTTTATTCATTGAAATGACCTCTCTTCATTTTTTTTCCTCTCACTATTTCAATCTAAATAAGAGATTTTTACATTGATCTAGGCTTTTTCTTCGTGATTTTGTCATCTGATACGACATTGTGCTGTTCGCCATCTTGTGTGGTGTTGTTTGATTTCCCGTCTTGTTGCGATGTTCATTTGATTAGTGAAACATCAGTTATTCAATCAATGATTTGGGAACGTTGCAAATCAGAAGACATGAGTATTTCGATAACTTTAATTTTATCATATTATTTTTAAGCATTTTAACATAGAAGATGTGAGTTTGTACAAATTTATCATGTACATTTTTAGCAATGTTGAATGACGTAGTTTATCGATTTGAATGAATGAATATTATTTTGTTTAGATGTTAAAAAAAAAAAAATTAATCAACTATTGCACAACTTCTACATAATTTATATGTTTCAGTTACAAAATTCACAATAAATTAAATCAAAATTATTTAAAGGTGATTACAAGAATCAAAAATTTTAGTCAATAATTTGTTTTCCTTCAAAACACAGATTAATTATTTTTTTAAAGGAATTGAAAAAAAATATTTTGACGGTTTTGTTATAAGAGTTTAATTTATATACACCGTCAATGCAAAAAAAATTTACACATACATCCAACAATGTCTTGTCTTATTCATTAATGTGACAACACATAAATAAAAGTATGTGTAAATTACACTAACAATGTATATAAACAAAACTCTTCGTTACACTGATTGCATTTTATAATTTACTTGCTCCACCTTTGAGCTAAGATCAAGTATTGTATATACCTTATTAAAAGTTAAATGATGTTGGTTTTCATTAATTAATCTCATTATTTAAACTAATAAAGTTGATTAATTATACTATCGATCTCATACATATCTTGGGAGAATGTTAGCCCATAATGTGTTGAAGGGCAATATAGAAATTTAAAGAAATTGTTTACAATACAAGAATATAACGTGAAAAACTTTAAGAGTGGAGAAAACCACCATTATCTAATGACAACCGAAGAATAATATTACATAATTTTGTTACACTATATACACTCCTCTCAAATCCCCCCTCATTTATGGTACATCCAACATTTAGAGCAAATATGTAGACTATATCTCATAATACTTTAAGACAAGATTATAAGAAAAAAGAAAAAAAAATCGAAGTGTACAAACTAAAAAGTTTTTTTTTTTTGACAAAAAAAGTTTTTTTACTAGTGCATTTTATATTGAAAAACGTGTTTGGATTAAGAGTTTAGGAGGGGGGTGGAGGGGAGGGCTCAGTTTTATTTTTTAAATTACGAATAATGTAAAATGTTTTTTTAAAATAAATCAAGTGTTTTTTAAGTTTTACATGATCATTTATCATGTTGTTAATTCAATTTTCTAAAAATCATTTTGTAATGTCCGTAGTTTAAAAAAGAAAAGTAAGCTCTCCCCTCCCTTTCCCTTCTAAACCCTCCATCCAAACATACCCTAAGTGGATGGGATACCAATAGATTTGACCTTGTATAAACAACTTTGTCCTGAAAACATGCAATCCATATTCCTTCAAAAAACAAATGCAAACCATATCATTCTCATATTCAGTGGAAACCCTTTCCCAAAATAAGCTTGAAAACAAACTAAGACGAGAGTTGCCTATGTTATGATACCCTACGCTCACACCTAACCTAGTCAAATTCATCCCTACTTTAGAAAAACTAGGACATTACAAAAATATACAACATATTGTCCCTTGCACTCCACATCCTCCTACACAGTTCAAAGCTTATCTATCAATGATTTCTCTTCTAAATAAATTATATTTTGAATATGTATCCACCACTTTTGGATAACATGTCAAGCAAACACCCCCACTTTTAACATAATAATTTTGTGTCTATTTAAATCCTCTTCCAATGGTTGCGTCTTGTCAAAGCTTTGTAGGTCGAGCTAATAGAATATAAAAATTCGATAAACCCTCTTTCCAACCGATACTCATTTCTAACACCATCCTAAAATTAACCGTCCCCAATTTGGTTGTAATATTGCAACAATTCTATCTTCCACTAGAAGAACTCTCTTTTTCACCTAAGACACCATGTACAAAATTGTATTTCCACAAGTCAAATCATAAACTAAAATTGATTCTTTTATCAAGTTTCTTCATGTCAAGCTTCATAGCACTTACACCTGCACCATTTAGGTTTTCAAGAAAGAGAGACGAATCACAAATGACACACTTAAAATCGCTCTCATATGTACTAGATTATTTTCGGCGTATTTACTTTTTAACTTTCATAGTCACACTCACAGTAACTATGAAAGTTGAATGTCGCATCAATAAATGATATCACATTAGAGTAAATTTGAAAGAAATCTAGTGACAAACCCAAAATCATATAGAGAAATAACACAAGGGATTAAAATCACTAAAAAAAAAAGAAGCAGGAGGCAAAAATTATACAATCGCAGTATTTAGAAGATCGAAAGTTTTCAAATAAACCAATAAAAAATGTGAGTTTGTCCCTGGAAAGGACCGAGAAGAAAAAGAAACTATTCACGTGCATGGTAAGCCCATATGATTGGTTTGACTTCATTTTTTAAATATGGCCATGCACCTACCGTATCTTTGATATACTGTATGACTGTTACATGCATTGATTCATATATAGTTAAATAATCATGATATATAGCTACTAGATAATAACGTTTCAACCAACATGATTTGTTGGTAAAAGATTTGAGCATCTTAAAGAAATGTTCTTGAATATACTATCTCTAACTCTTTAATATGAAAATCACTTGGTAGAAAGAGGTGAATCCATGCTAGTGACCAACATATTTTTGAAGGAGAGGTGGATATTCTGGACTAAAACATGGTTAAGATAAATAAATAATGTTTCAATGTGGAAATACGTCAATATATTTTTACGTAAACAGGTTTATATAAGACAGAAGAAACTTTCCTCTCAAAAGAAGACAGAACAAAATTTGGTTTTTGACTTGTTTATATGTACCAGCTCTTAGCTACATAGTTAAAATTAATTAATTTATAGTTAAAAAATCACTATCAAAATCAACAAGAATTGATTGTAGCCAAAGATGTTAGTCTCTCGTGACATGATACTAATATTCAAAATTTAACTGAAAGACGTGCTTATTTTTAATATCTTACAATGTCACAAATATGACCACTTTAATTGAGAGAACCTATAAAATTAAAAGCAGAAAAAAAAAACTCATTATTAAAAAAGTTAAATTAACGACAGATAATTAAAAATAAAAATTTAAATTTATGTATAATTTTGTTTCTCAATATCAAAAACTTCAAAATCAGAGATCAGATTTATTTTTTTATCATTAATGTTTGGTTGGTAATTCAACTTGTTTTTAAGCCTAATAGGTTATGTATTTGAAACAACTGAGCACGGATTTCAACACTTGGCTTTTCCATTTCCATTTGAAGCCAACATTATAAGGTCCATGGTACATGGCACATAAAGTTGGTTTGTAATATCTAAAATATTGAAATTACAGATAAAAATAATGTTACGAAGAACTGTATCGATTATTTTATAAGTAAGACCATCTACAATGGTCGATGCTTCACCTATGTAGCACCATACACCCTCCGGTCACTAATATAAGCAAAAATCCACTTTTTAGATACATTCAATTAATAATGTATGTGACATATAATAAAGACCACATACATCATTAATTGAATGTATCTAAAAAGTGAATTTTTGTTTATATTAGTGACCGGAGGGTGTACTAAATAGGCACCCCATTGTGGAGTATAATATTTGGGTGCCTATGGAGAATGGTGGCTATGGAAGCACCTTCTCTCTCTTCATCCCATTTAATAAATCATAATGAATTTTTTTTTTTGGTTAAAATGTAATGATATATATAGAATTATTCGTGAGACCTATTTAGTAATTTCCTCTACGGTGCTGGGTTGGAGAAAGATGGTGCTTATTAAGTATTATTGTAAAATGAGTGATGTGGGCAAAGAACACCCATTTAAGCACTCAAAGTGGGGTGCTCCATTGTGGATGATCTAAGTTTTGTAAAATGAGTTAAATTTAATATAAAAACGAATATGGAATTAGAGTCTATCGATATGGATCATCAACCATTTATATTGACGTATGAAGCTATATATTGTTGGGCATGAGTGACGTATTAAGAAAAACTCAAGTCCGACATATATGATTACAATGAGACTATTACTTTTTTATTCTATTCATTTCTCGCGCGCCCGATTTTTTTTTACAAAAATACATATGGAGTTTTCGATTCTATAATGCAAAAAATACCTATTTTTTATTGCCATTTTTGTAAAAAAAAAAAATAGGGTGCGTGAGAAATGGACATGGTCGAAAAAATAATCTTTCAAAGTCTGAGATGAATTTACAAAAAGTAACACAAGTCTCACCTTATACGCCAATTTTGTAAGATATATTAGGTCCAATTTTAAAATAAAAATGTTGATAATTACATTAATTAAACAAATGAGCCTTGGACCTCATCTCTATATATATCATCTATTATACTAAGTTAAGAGCCATATCTTAGCCAAAAGAAACATCACATGATAATGGCTTCTAGTTCTAGTCAAATATTCATTGTGCTTGTTATGGTCACTTTATTGATCCCTACCAACGCATGGCTTACTCCTCATTTTTATGATAAAGTTTGCCCTCAAGCATTACCAACCATAAAGTCAGTTGTTCTCCATGCAATTCTTAGGGAAAAACGCATTGGAGCATCTCTTCTACGCTTGCATTTTCATGACTGCTTCGTCAATGTAAGTTACAATATAATTAAACATTCTTAATGCTGAATTAGCAAGAAACCTAGAAGTGGTTATTATCCTTTGACTAAACATAATTTTAGTTTATATGTTTAATTATTTTTGTATTTGAATTGATTTTGGGTCTAAATATTTTTTTTCCTAGTTTTGATAAAAATTGAATTTTGCATCATTCTAAAAAATTTACACTAAAACCATCTCCAATGTTGGTTTTAAGTGTGTACTTACACTTAAAAATCAGTTCTTAAATTTTGCTCCACTAGAAGGGTTGCCATGATCTCCATGCATGCATAAATGGTACTAGAGTTCCCTAAGGGACATCCATACGATTTTTAAAATGAAGTTGGATGTCTCCTAAATTGACAATTTCAAACATTGACAATTTTTTAAACTCAGATTTTTCATATCAATGTGCTGGTGAATGGAATCTTAATTATTTTATGCTGGGCACAAACAAACAGAAATATCAAGAACACATGTGAAATTTAAAATTCTTACGAAAATGTTGTCTTACCTAATTATTGGCCGTTAGCTTCAATAATTTTCTTCTAATAAAAACAATAGTTTGTTTAATTTCAACTTCAAGAATATCAAAACTTTAATTTTCCTCATGTTTCAAACTAAAGAGTGTTTCTTAATTGTGTCTTGTGATTTGGATTTGCAATGTGGTCCAAAAATTGATTGTGTCTAAGTAAGAACATTTTCTCATATAATAAAAAGTACTAATTCAAATACACATTAATATTTTAAATATACAGATAACACATGTGAACATGTCACATTTTTTAGAACATAATTAACTAATTTAATATCAATGATTGAAATTTTAGGGTTGTGATGGATCAGTTCTACTAGATGATACCCCAAATTTCACTGGGGAGAAAACAGCTCGTCCAAATATTAATTCAATCAGAGGATTTTCTGTGGTTGATGAAATCAAAGCAGCAGTTGATAAAGTATGCAAAGGCCCTGTGGTATCTTGTGCTGATATTTTAGCCACAGCAGCTCGTGATTCTGTAGCCATAGTAAGTATCTTTAATTCATGGAAAAGGGAAATTACATACACCTTTTGTTTCATATTTTTAAGAGGTGTGATATATTAACAACCAAAAATGGTTGTCGTATGCACACCGTACATGTATGATGAAAATTTAAGCCTGGCACGCAAATCGAGATATACACAAATATTATTAAAAAAAAAGAAAAGGTAGATGGAAATGTATAATATACAGTTGTCCCACAACTTTGGGTTGTACAAATAACATTAGCCTATTTTTAAATGAACACTTACGAATGTAACTAAATGCATTGGTGTATGATACCGATGAGCAGTGCTATATCTCTAGAAAAATAATATTAAGAATTCTTCAAGAATAAAGAGCAGACAATCACAATGCACTATTTGCCACAATTCAAGGAGGTGTGGCTGAAAAATAGGAAGTAAATAAATAAATCATGCAATTAAAACTTGTCAGGTGTGTCTGGAAAAATTCTTGATGTTATTTTTCTAGAGACATAGCATTTTCCGATACCGACACATGTCAAACACAAAATACACCTTTAATATAAAGCGTTAGGTTTAGGGCAAAATTTTAAAAATTATATATAATGTTCTATTGTCCCTTTTAACAGTTGGGAGGTCCACAATTTTTCTACAATGTGTTATTGGGAAGAAGAGATGCAAGAACAGCAAGCAAAGCAGCTGCAAATGCAAATCTTCCATCTCCAACATTCAACTTCTCACAGCTTATTTCCAATTTCAAATCACAAGGATTAAATGTAAAAGACCTTGTAGCTCTTTCTGGTGGCCACACTATAGGGTTTGCTAGGTGCACTACATTTAGAAACAGAATTTACAATGAAACAAACATTGACCCTACTTTTGCAGCATCTTTAAGGAAGACTTGTCCTAGAAATGGTGGAGACAATAATTTAACACCACTTGATTTCACCCCTACAAGAGTTGAAAATACATATTATAGAGATTTGCTATACAAAAGAGGTGTCCTTCATTCTGATCAACAATTGTTTAAGGGACAAGGTAGTGAAAGTGACAAATTGGTGGAGCTATATAGTAAGAACCCTTCTGCTTTTGCTAGAGATTTTAAGACTTCTTTGATCAAGATGGGGAACATCAAGCCTCTTACTGGGAAACAAGGCGAGATTCGACTCAATTGCAGAAGGGTCAGATAGAGTTGTGATCTCTTAAATGGACGTACTTATCTCGAGGGATTAGTATTTATTTTCAATTAAGAATAAGAAATACTCTTTTCGATTTTAAATATAAGCAAAAAAGTAGAAATAGAAATGTATTTTTTTTGCTTGTATTTAAGATCAGAGAGAGTGTATCGTGAATTCGAAAAGAAAAAAGGTCTAAAACGTAATAAGGGGCATGAGACACTTGATTGAGAAATCATATGATATTAGTATGCGTAGTTATGTAATATTATATGTTGGAGTGACTTTGTATTATTTAAGTTATAGGTTCAAATGACATCGACCTGTCGAGTGTCAAAATTTGAAAGTTAGTTAAATAAGAGATGTTGAGTTTTTATGTTAAGGTTCAATTGTTTGGGTTGTAACTTTCATGTTCTGCTTTCAATCCAATATATATGAAAGTATTATTTTTTGTGTGTGTATCATTTGTGCCTTTTGATGCGATGATCAATGCTTAATTTGGAACTTTAAATAAAAGGTAAATTAACACATTATATTTGCATGCATACTCTATCCCTTTTTACAAGTCAAATTCTCAGTTTTCACATACATTATGAAAATGTTGATTGTGTAATTTTTACTTTACATTTTGTGATTTTTTTCTCTTATAAATAAAGCTATAAAAATCTCCAAAAAATAATAAAGACCAGAGTAATTAGAATTATATTTGAAAGAATAATACATACATTTGGTAATTTGTAAGAGATCAACTTATATTTTATGATAAATTTTTCAGAAGTCCTTATAATTAAGCACAGAGGAAGTACTTTAATGATAAATCATATTTAATGAATAATTTATACTATATATACAGAAAACTACCCCTTTCAGCATTTTTTGGCAGTCTTTTTCCTTTCCAAAAATACTCTCAATTTTCAATACAAATAACACATGTAACAAATAGATAAGAATAAATTTAAATATTAAAACAAATATAACAAACACGATATGAATATATATGTTTTTTTTTTTTACTTTATCATTTAACAAAAAAAATAGTGCATGTATTAATATGAGTAAAGGGTATTTTAGTGAAAACAATAGGGCGCGTAAGACACACATGTTAAAAAATATAACAGTACATGTATATATATATTTTTTTAAGGAAGTACATGTATTAATATCACTATATCAGCTAACTAAAAGAAATATTTTTTTCATGTGAATCTATTATTATTTAAACAGTTTAAATAATAAATAGTATGTCTTCGATCACAATTCACAAGAAATCCGCAGTAGCAATTGGTTTATGTCAAATCCCTTTGGGGGGTGTAGTAGCAGCTTCAGCCATGGAAGTCTCCATTTGGAGACCCGGGTGGAGACCCGGGTTCGATTCCCGGCTGCGGAATCCATTTTTGCCATTTAGTTCTTTTTCTCAAGATTAGGGTTTTTGTTACAATAGGAGCTATAAAGGAAAATCGATTTTGCGACTGATTAATTTTTTAATCATTAAATTACTTGATCAAGATAATGACAAATGAGAAAAAAAACTAACGATAGACTTTATTTCGGCAGCTCTAATTTTCGTTACTACGTATATAGTATTTTATCCCCTACAATACAAAATGTACATAGAATTTTATGTTAGTATAAATTATAGGAATCTTTATTAGAACCATATATTATAAGGATTTATTGTACAAAAAGGGTCTCTTTGATTCTGATCAAGAGCTTTTTAAAGGTGATGGTTTTGAAAGTGATAAATTGGTGCAACTATATATAGCATAAATTCTTATGCTTTTACTAATGACTTTGGAGTTCTATGATCAAGATGAGTAACATGAAGCCTATTACTGGCAGAATAATGGGTGAGATTAGGCACAATTGCAGAAAAGTAAACTGTATATGAGTGAACATTACAATGATTGGATCACAACTGAAGGAATAAAGTAGAGAATGATTAATTGTTCAAGGGTTTGAATTCAAACATCTTGTTGGGAGGTTGTAAAATATAGAGTCGGTTAAACTTTTATTAATTATTTTCTCATTCTCTTTATTAAAAAATGTTTAATATATAAAAAAGTAATGCCAAGTTTTATATTGTCCATAAATTATCTAAATATTTTGATTTTTTACAATAACAATTCTTCGGCTCCCTAAGTATCATAATCTTGTTGGCTTAATTGCAGTTTTGATCCCCATAATCTTGCAATTTTGGCCTCTTATGAATCAAGTTGTTCGACCATAATTATTGATAAATTTATAGTCGTATACTTTGATAATATTTTGATCCAGAAATAGTTGAGTGACCTATTCCAAAATCAATCCATGACGTGAGAAATTTCCATGGTTTAGTTTAGTTTTATAGAAGATTCATAATGAATTATAGCTAGGTTGCTACGCCACTCACATATTCCATAAAGGGAGATAAGTTCCAATGGATTGAAGAATTAAAAAATTTAGATGAGCTAAAATAATGTTCGACTCAAACACCAATGTTATTCATTTGCAACTTTGATCAGTTGTTCGAAGTCATTTGTCACATTTCAATTTCAAATACTGGAAACAATGTTGTTATAAGTCAGGAAGGCCATCTTATAGACTTCTTTCATGAAAAACACAACAATAGTACACTTAGAAAGTCGATTTCTCTTGGGTGATATGGCTGTAAGTGTACAAATCGAAATAAAAAGAATATCGTATCCATATGGACTTGTGAATCTCAAGTTGGGTCTTCCTTTCTAAATCTTTAGTTAGAAAGTGTTTTGGTTTTTGAAAAGGGTTGATTTTTAAAAACCACATTGAAATCATGGAGTTCATCACTACAATGAACAATTTCTAGTTCTGAATCTTTACTAATGCCATGAAAATTCGTTGCTTAAGGATGATGTAACTCTTAAAAATATAATTTGCTCTCTTGCAAGAACAAAGACGTGTCTCGCCAACATAGCTTTCATATTCTCAAGGTTTCTATATTGGTAAGACCCATTGCACCCTATTACACATTGTATCCCAAAGATCATTAATTAGGCTATTCTCATACTTCAAGACTTTTGTCTAACTTCATATTTTCACTGAAAAGGGTCTTCATTGTCTTAGGACTTGACTTGGTCAACAAGTCTTCAATATTGGTAGGAATTTCCTCCTTTTTTCCCCACGTCTTCATACTCCTCTTGATTTGTCCCATTTATTCAAGACAAACATAAATGTAGTAAACTGCAAATAAAAGCATTAATAAAAGCATAATTTTTTTTAAGTAATATTTAACTAAAGTATAGCAAAATAACGTGTTATCATTGTGCACTACAACACTGGACTCTTACTTGTTGAACAATTTATTCATTATTCTAATTATGAACTCTGAAGCATTCAAATTCTCAACAAAAGATCAAACACATACATGCCACCAGGAGTGTATTTTTATAACATTATCCCTTCTTACTGGAACATAAAGCGGGAGTTCAAAATATTATTGTGAATGCTTTCGCTAGCTCGCATACCATACTTTCTATTTTGTAAGTGAAATTGGATTTGACACAGTCAATGAGATATAAAAAGATTATCAAATATTCGAAAGGTTTGTAATGCCATTGAATTACAACCTTCTCAAGACTTAGACTACTACAATCATGAGGGATTTTTGTTCAAATGAAAGACCTTATTATATATTCCTAAGTGCTCACTACGGGAAGTCACGTAATGAGAATCCCATGATGGAGAATTAGCAAATAATTTTGGACTAGGTAAAATCGTGGCTTTGGTAAAGATAATTTTTATTGGCTGAGAATTAAAAGAGACGTCCACAACATATTCAAAGATATGTCGAATTTGCCACTTGACCAAGAGCCCAAGACCAAAATCCAAAACCCTAGGTTATACATGCCACTTCTAATTCCATAAGAACCTTGAGAAGATGTTAGCATGGACTTTAGTCCTTTGGATTACCACGGACACATCGTCGGAAGGATTATATTTATGGAAGTTGTCGACAAATTTTAAAAAATGACTCATTTCATCCCATGTTAAAAGACTAACAATGATGTTTAAGTTGTTGACTTATATTTAATTTAATGGAAATTCTTTGTCTTTATGGTATTCCAAAAAAATATCACTTCTGACTAAGATGTTAAATTCCTAAGCCACTTTTGAAAAACCTTGTTAAGCTTCAATTTCTTAGTGCTAATTCTCGAACAGGTGGATAAACCGAAGCTATTAACATGATTTTGGGAAACCACTTTTAGTTAAGATTTGATGTTATGGGCGGTATTACATAAATCTCTCCATTGCCACCATCGATAGTATGTTAGTTTCACCATTGCACCACCATATTATTGAACCTAAGTCACCATGTTTGGCAATTTCCCTTTTTACATGATCATATTTCCTGTGGTGTTAACTAATACTATTATTTCAACTGTAGCATCTATGCTTGCCGTATTGGAGAAACAATAAAATAATAGCTTGGTCATGGGACATGTGGCTAGATTTAAAGATAAAAGTATAGTTATTTTGGCAACTAAAAAATTATCCAACACCGTATTTTTATACGGTTGTTAATTTAATAACAATTTCTCGCTCTCTCATAATCAAACTACTCGGCTTTCAATGAGATTGAATACCCCATGTACTTGTATGAATGATCTTTGCTTCTAAAAAAAACCTATCGTTGGTATTATAAGATCAATCCTATCATGTGTTATCATCCAAATGTGAAGTAAAACTAAGTCTATCTCTTCGATATATATATATATATATATATATATATATATATATATATATATATATATATATATATATATATATATATATTAGAGTAGATTTTCTCTGAAGTTCAATGTTAAATTCTTAATTGCAGTTGTTAAAGTAAAATCCTAATTCCTAAAGTTGGTAGGATGCAGACATTATTCAGACAACAGTTTACAGTTGTATATATTGTTAACTAATAATACTATATGGAATTGTAACATCATTACATATGTTAAGAAGTCGGGAGCACATTCTCTTCACTACTTGTCCCACAAGCAACTACTTCCAAGTTTAGATGTCCCTTTCATTCTTTTTCTATTAATACATAATTAAAAAAAGAGCAATGCTATATCTCTAGAAAAATAACATCAAGAATTCTTCAAGAATAAAGAATAGCCAATCACAATGCACTATTTGCCACAATTCAAGGAGGTGTGGCTGAAAAATAGGAAGTGGACAAATAAATCATCCAATTAAAATTTACCAACTATTTCTTGAAAAATTCTTGAAGCTATTTTTCTTGAGAAGTAGCATTTTCCTTAAAAAAAATCTAAAAGATATGTACACGCATTGTGGAGTTAATTAAAATAATGTGTTCAACTCAAGATTTTTTTGACGGGTTCTATCAAGGTTCTTTTCATGCTACTGGATTACGCGTAATTAGTCCAGTTCTTATATTAATTAGAGATCATAAACCCACTTAGGCATACATCTAAGGAGGTTTTGAGTCATCTACATCTTTAGAATATTTAGGTCGTAATAATTATAAAGTGCTTAATTGTGCAGGAAGAATACAAGGTCAGATTGTTGTGGATTATAAAAAGATGATCTTGATTTCAATAACTTAGAGATTAGTTTTTATTTTCTAAAAATATAATATATTGCGTCAAAAGAAAATCATTTTTTTATATAAATTCCATTTTTTTTAAAAGGATACATAATCCGTTGTTGAAAATGATTTTGATAGAAACTAATCAAAACAACTTATGATTAGAAGCATTTTGATAATTTGTTTGGTTTTCCATTTTCTTTAAATTTATATATATATATATATATATATATATATATATATATATATATAACAAATGAAAACTCCAAAAGTGTGATTTTTTTTTTGAGAGTAAAAGTGTGATTTTTTTTATTTTTAAATTAAAATTTTCACAATCAAAATTATAACAAATGCACCCTATAAAATGCTTACTTGTGTAGCTAGCCAAGAAGAATTTAAAATTCATGGAAATTTATAAAGGAAAAAGTATCAAAATTTGAATAACTTTATCACTGTTGGTGACAAATTGTAAAAGAAATTATTTAGCATAGATTATGTATTTCCATTTCTACTTTTGGTCACTAGATAACTATATATGTGCGTGCGCAATTGTAGAGATTAGTAAGTATCTTTTATGTCAAAAATAATCCACCATAGATCAATTTTTGCCCCATTATCCAGTTATTCGAGGGTACACCAACTTCCCAAATATCATCATATATTATTCATTTCGGAATTACAAATATAATAAAAGCAACATGTACCATCGATCATACATATCATTTCTATATCCAATGGTATAGGTGATAAAGGTGGATGTAAATAATTCTTATAGAAGGTTTTGGGTCAACGGTATCAAGCAAGCGAGCTCATATAAGTAGTAGGTACATTATGACTTCAAATATTATATAAGTTGACAACATTAACAAGTAATAACTTTTCCTTCAAAAAAAAAAAAAAAACAAGTAATAACTATGACCTAGTTGCTATATTTTCATTCATAAAACAAATTAAAGTTGCTAAATTTTCATTCTATATAAATCATACCTCTATAGGCTAGATACTCACATAAACAACATCTTAGCGCAAATCAAAGTCACAAGCATATAGCAAATGGATTCTCGTAACCAATGTTATGTTGTGATTTTTATGATCACTTTTGCAACCATTTTGAGTCCTACCATTGCAAAGCTGACCCCAAATTATTATGACAGAATTTGTCCAAAGGCATTGCCAATCATAAAATCAATTGTTAAGCAAGCAATTATTCGCGAGCCACGCATGGGAGCATCGTTGTTACGCTTGCATTTCCATGACTGCTTTGTTAACGTAAGTTAGTTGATTGCATAAACTCACGATTACATTTTTAAAATTAAGTTTAGCCTTATAAAATAGTCACTTAACAGTTTATATGCATATTGATGTATGTATAATGTGATACTGTTATCAATTAAAGATACTCATTAAGTTCAATTATATATGCATCATATTGTCACAATTACATATGAATCATTTATGTTAAATATATAGTCTAATACATGAACATTGTGAACCTACACAGGGTTGTGATGGATCAGTTCTACTAGATGATACCCCTACTTTCATTGGTGAGAAGACTGCATTTCCAAATAACAATTCAATTAGAGGTTTTGAGGTTGTTGATCAAATCAAAGCTGAAGTTACCAAAGCTTGCAAAGGTGATGTCGTATCATGTGCCGATATTTTAGCTATAGCAGCTCGAGACTCTGTTGCCATAGTAAGTGATATATTCGATATTTTGCACTTTTTAATCATGGTTTTAAATTGCGCTAACCCTAATTGCGACCGCAATATAAAAAAAATAGTCTTCTATGTTTAAATTATATTGCGACCGCAATATAATCTTCCAATGTTATATAAAACGCTGTAACCCTAAATTTTTCTGCAATACAAGTTTATAGCATTAATGTGATCGAAACTCTATTTTAAAACCATGTTTAAATTAAACTCATATTTAATATTTTTTATTTTTAATTATTTTGTCATAATTCAATTTTTTCTAGCTAGTACTGTATAACATTGACAACTAACAAATTTTTCTTCAATCAACAGTTGGGAGGTAACCAATATTGGTACCAAGTGTTACTAGGAAGAAGAGATTCAAGATTTGCAAGCAGGGATGCAGCAAATACAAATCTTCCACCTCCATTTTTCAACTTCTCACAGCTCATCACAAATTTCAAGTCACATGGACTTAACCTTAAAGACTTAGTTGTTCTATCTGGTGGTCACACAATTGGTTTTTCCAAATGCACTAACTTTAGAAACAGGATCTACAATGACACCAACATAGACACCAATTTTGCAGCAAATTTGCAAAAGACATGCCCTCAAATCGGCAGCGACGACAATTTAGCACCATTTGATTCTACTCCTTCAAGAGTTGACACAAAATACTATAAGGCTTTGTTGTATAAACAAGGTCTCCTTCATTCTGATCAAGAGCTTTTCAAAGGTGATGGTTCTCAAAGTGATCAATTGGTGCAATTATATAGTAAAAATTCTTATGCTTTTGCTTATGATTTTGGAGTTTCTATGATTAAGATGGGTAACTTGAAGCCTCTTACCGGAAAAAAGGGTGAGATCAGGTGCAATTGCAGAAAAGTTAACCAAATATGAATGAAGAAGGATAAAGATTGATTAATTGTTTAATATAAAGTTGTGCCAATTTTTATATGCTCTATAAATTATTCAAATATTTTGATTGCTGAGAATAATAATTCTAGGTTCAAAACAGAACCATGAATTGTTAATGAGTCTGTTAAACGTGATATTTAATTTATTGTATTCATTGCTTAAGAGTCTTCAATTTTATCTGTATGATTTATTCAGAAAGGTGATATTTATATTTTATAAAAGTATTGATTTTTGTCCCAAATTTGGTGTCCTTTTTCCTATTTGTTTTTTGTCTTCAATTATTTTTCCATTTTATAATGTCAATACAACATTTATTTTTCTTTATCACTAACATAAACTGAATCAACTGAATCATATATCAACTTGTTCTCATTTTAATTAACTTGCATTCTAAACCCCAAATTCAAAATAATAAGCAATCGAACTCAAGTAATTAATGAACTTCATCAAAGACGAATTGTTCATCAGTACTTAAGTTCGATCACCGGATGAAATAATTATTGGTTAAAATTTACTTACCTCCTCATCAATGAGAGACAAAATTAAAGATATAGAGTGTATAATGAGAGCATCATGCTTAGTAAAAATAATGGAATCTTAGTAAGCATGATTTTTAGTCAAGATTTTTATGTGTTTTTTTTTTTGTATTGATTTTCAGAGAAAACCTTACAAAAAAAAATAATTAACATTATTTTGTTAAAAAAAGCAAGAATACAACAATAGAGAGAGAGAGAGAGAGAGAGAGAGAGAGAGAGAGAGAGAGAGAGAGAGAGAGAGAGAGAGAGAGAGAGAGAGAGAGAGAGAGAGAGAGAGAGAGAGAGAGAGAGAGAGAGAGAGAGAGAGAGAGAGAACAAACCGTTTTAGAAAAAAACGTTTGACTAAAACACTAGTGTCACAAGAATACATGTGTTCAAAATCATTTGTTACGCTTCAAATACTGGAATTGGTGCTGTTCTATGTAGTGAATAAACAGCTGTGCTATTTCAAGCAAAGAATTTTGTCCAGAATTTATCCCGAATAGTTTATAACCGTTAGATTAACAATTGCTACAATTCAGGAGTGGATGGAATAAAAGGTAGATTGGTGTTGCACTTAATTTAATACTGTCGTGGTCTGGTCGTGAACTAGTTTATCGGGACAAATAGCATTTTTCGTGAATAAATCAACAATTGTAAACTTACATATTGAACTTATGATAACGGGTTATAGCTTTGTTCGTGAACTACAACATTTAGATGCCTTAGTTGTTAAATGAATCATATATTCTTTTTTATGATCATAAAGTCGTGGAGCATTTCAATTCTCAACAAATGGGAAATAGAAAAAATTGTCGCTTGGAGCGACTTCTTGCAACCATACCTATTCTTACTTAAACAAAAGGTGACAGTTCAAAATGTTAATGAGGGTGCTCTCATAGGTGTCATACCTTACTTCTGCAAGTGAAAATAATTGTATCTAAGACAATCAACGAATTATGCAAAGATGATCGATCCATATTTTCAAAAGTTTTGAATTGCAATCCTTTCAACTACAAACATGAGAGAATTTTGTTCAAAGGAAAGGGGTATGTATTTCTTACTGTTCACTACAGGAAGCCATTGTATGGAACACCACATTGGAGGATTAGCAGGTTATTTTGAACGAGATAAAATCATGTCTTTTGGAAGATGAATAAAAGCGCAGCATAATATTAAAATGTGATATGATACGGTATAACTGCATCGATTGTTTTCACATTTTGGGGGCCCAACTTTTATTTTTTTTATATATTAAAAATCAATATATACTAGTCGCGTAAATTAACTTCACGTATTGTTGCCTTGTTCTAGTGTTTGGGAGCTGCCTTGCAGGTGTGATGACCTGGGTTGTTTGACACCCACGAAGTCTATTCTTTTGTTTTGTTTAATTTTCTTTATTTTTTTTAACATGGGAGGAGATTTGAATTTGGGGCCGAATTTGTTCATGATTTCAAACCTAACTCTCCTCCAATTTAGCCTCCCAAAAAAATATTATTATTTTTCTTTAAACTACAACAGGGCCTGCGAATTGTTGAAGACGACCCTGATTAAAATGAATATGGTTTTAACATTCTCTAATATTTTTCTAATTAATGAACCCTTAAATTTTATATTTTGGAGCCTAGGACGGTCGCCCTTCTCGCCCTGCCTCAGATACGGCCCTGATGATAATATTTTACACTAATCATTCATGTCACATTACACTTGAAATTGTAGCACTGGTACATAAAAGGAAATACCATCTTGTAAAAATGAAAATTGTCAAACATGGCGGCTTAGAATCAATAATGCGATGGTGCAATGGTGAAAGTGAAACTAGCATACTATGAGCGGTGACAATGGAGACTTAAGCAATACCGCGAACAACCTCAAAATGACATTTTAAAGTAGTTTGATTAGTTCAATTGTAATATCCAAAAATATAGAGTATTCGAGAAATTCTGATAGAAATTAAAAATGTTAAGAGTTCCATATCAGATAGGAGATGATCTGACAATGTGTTTATAAGTGGGGAAAATTCTCACCTCACAAGTCGTTTTGTGGGGTTGTGTTAGGCCCAACCACGATTTCTAAGATGATATCAGAGCTTCTTCAAGATCTATTGGGTCACCTGCTATAAAATTCTCGCTATCGGGTCACCCACCATTTATGTCCACGAACCAAACCCAATTGTGCTTGTCGTGAGGGGGTGTGTTAAGTGTCCCACATCGGATAGAAGATGACCTAACAATATGTTTATAAGTGGGGGCAATCCTCACCTCACAAGTCGGTTTTGTGGGATTGTGTTAGGCCCAACCACGGTTTATAAGAAGAAACTTTCATTTTGTGATCAAGATTCTCCAGTTTGGCTTAAGAATTTAACATCTTGTGAAGACAGACAAATTTGAAATGTAAGTCAGGAAGTTGAACGACATTGTTAGTCTTTTGATATGAAATGAAGACATCTATTTTTAAAAATCGGACGCGAAAACTACCATTACATAATTAATCTTGTTGACATTGAGTCTAAGGGAACCCAAAGATAAAGTCAATGTTGACATATTGCCAAGGTTCTTATAGGATGAGAAGTGGCATATATTATAACTTGGTGTTTTGGATTTTGGGCTTGGCTAGGTGGCAAATTTGACATCTTTGAATATGTTTGTTGACATCTTTTTCAAGTCCCGACAAATAGAAATTCTCTTTCACCAAACATGAAATCACAAACACTGCATAACCTGTTCAAAAGTTTTGCAATCTGCCTTTTACATCTATAATATTTTATTTGGTATATATAATTTACATCTATAGTATAATTAGCTGAGTTGTACTTCTCTCTACACACCTTATAGACACAAATTCATCTCAGTAAATCAGTGCAAATAGAGATGCTAGAGCCTGTGATTCTTTGTTTAGATCTTCTCAGATTCCAAATTCGACGAATGGTTCATTATATCACACAGAGATTCAAAAGCCCTTTTCAAGGCAGGATGAAGAATAACACAATCGACGGAAATACGAAAGATGAAGGAGAACTTGTGAAGGAGATAAAGAAATCAAGAAATAGAATAAAAATGCTAAGCAATAATCATCCTGTTTTCTGAACTTAGACAAATGATAATATAATATGTCAGCCCCATAACCACTGATCAATCTGAAACCTAATTCTTCCAAAATTCACAGCTAGAGCTAGCCAACCCAAAATCTGTGATATAGCATAAATATGGGAATGGGGAGTAAAATTTTTAGAATCTAGCATCAGGTACTTCAGAAATACTTTAAAAGCTTAAATCCAGAAAAATCTAGTGACATAAGAGATGTCATATTGTTAAAGCTGTCAGGTATTCTGAAGAATCTAAGCTTTTTCAAGATACATGAACATATATTTCAAGTAGAAAAAAATGAAATACAAACAATTGAAATAAAAACCACATCAATTTTCAAATAGAAAGAGTACAAATACTTTCAATATAAAATTGTCAAAGCTGCAACATTCATAATTACAAGATGGTTTATTAATTTATCATATGCTTCGTAATCATAAATATGATAATGGGTGATTGACAAACCACTTTTTATTATTCAAGATAAAATGATCCTAATAATTGAGAACAAAAATTAACTAATGATTTATTCCTCCATTTTTCTTATAGATTATTATTTCGGAATATGCTTTTTCCACACCGCCAAGTTCCTCAATCATCTGTGTTCTTAAATCAAAGACTAGCTTTCCATCTCCTGCTTTGAAGAATATATCACCATTACTCCCTGCTCCAATTGGATACGTAAAAAGGTTGGACAAAGGTCCAATAATAAAGAGTTTAGTCCATGATTCACTCACACCAAGTTCACCTAAAACTGATATGTGAAAGGTGGTTGTGTCTTCATACCAAGAGATCAAAGCAATGGAACCATTTAACATCACCAATTCTTTACTTACATACTCAAAATCAAAATTGGGATCTATGTCTGTCGGTATTTCTAAGGGCGTGAATGTTGTAAAAAACACATGATTGCTCAAGTCAAATGACACCATGTAATGTTGAGCATTATTTCTAGACAACCAATGACATATTCCATCTGTGTACAATAAACTTTGAAAACAATATGGAGGTATATCGACATGAAGTTCTTCCCAAGTGTTACATCTTAGACTATAAATCTCCCATACACGAGCGTAAGATATTTCATCTCGTTGCACATCTTCCTTCGACAGGTTGAGACGAAAAAGATCTTCGTCTTCTAGTGGAAAAAAATGTATACACCTAATAATCTTATAGTCATCTCTAACATGGTCATAACCAAATCCATGAAGAGTAATGTAAGGATCCCGATAAGGTGGCATAGAGACCATAGAACTGGAAGGAACGACATTCAATTCATTGGTACTTGGATTCCACAATACAAGTTCATCGGGTGCTCCGCGTGCTCCGTAGAGACAAAGAGTTCCGTTAGCAGATCCAGACTCTAAAATATAAAGGAGAGGGTCCTCCACTTGAAATGGATTTGGCACATGGAATTTGAGTCTATTCTCAAACCTCTCACCAGAAAGTGAATGAATATAGCATTTAAGAGGTCTCTCTACAATCTCTTGTAGGATGAGTGTTGTATCATCATAGTAAGAGTGAGGAATAGATATGAAATTCGTGCGGAACATGGTGATAAAATAAGAGTTTTCAAATAAGAGAGACCATGTTTTCTTTACACATCCAAAACGCTTTAAAGATTTTAATGGAAGTTTTGATAGAATGAATAATGCAAGATCTTCCGGTATGTGGTCACTAACCTTTTTTTCACCTGATGGTTTGGCCATCGTGTGCCGAGAAAGCAAAGCAGAAAGTAGAAGGCAGTAAGAGAAAGATATATCGATCTGACTTACCAAAACGTTGCCGTCGATATGAAGAGGATGGATGAATGAGGGTTCAATACGAGGATTGCTAATTCCGAACAGGGAGGAAAGATTACGGAAGGCACCGAAAAGGAGAAGGGAATGGGGGTTCAATATGACTTACGGAATACTGATTGTAGGGGAGCAATATATGACAAAGAATACTTAATTGAGAAGCAAGTCTTCTATTTTTAACCCTAATTTCTTAACGATGAATTTTTTAACTCCTTAGCTTCAATTGAACTATTTTTAGCTCTATAGTTTTACTCTTTATTGTTTCATGATCCTCTACGAAAATATAATTGTGTTAAATATTTTTTTTTCTTTCTATATCTATACTTTTTTTTTTAAACAAATATATATCTATACTTCTGTACTTCTATACTATATTACTATATCTATACCTATTAATAAAGGCAATACATTGCTTTGGTGTAGCCTATTTTTCTACCTATTTTACCCTTCAAGTTAAGAAACAACAATTGCAAATAAAATTCGAAAAGTGGGTGGTTTATTTATTTAAAACGGTAAGTTATAAAAAAGAATGCGATGGTTAGACAGCATTCACGACATCACAGAGAATAAGACAATAACTGATTCATGGTAGTTCCTTTCAAAAAAAAAAAATGATCCATGGTAGTTTCATTATCCACAAACTTGCGTTCATGCAATAGACATCACTCATAATCATTATTTCTACAATTTCTCAAGGATATCTACTTTCTTGCATAGACTTAACGTTTGGCATTTACATCCCCTTGGTTATCTTCTTATAATTTGTTTTTGGTGAACCCTTCTGCTTATAATTTCTACAATTGATTATTGATTACTATTTTGCAGTTCCAATTCATAGTCACATCAGTATATGCAAAAGTGAAAGCACAAGGGCTCAAAAGTGAAAAGGCTTGCTTAAAAAGAATGGTGGGGATCAATGTGAGTAGATATAAAAAATTAAAATCATTTTCATTGATGAAACCATGAGTAATTGCATGAGTAACATCTAAATCTAAGAGATAAAAGGGTTCTTCAATCAAGTTTAAATCATATGAACAAATGATGATCGCTTCACAACATTTATCGACTGCAAATTGGTAATTTTATTTATCAAATTGTCAATTTTTTTAAATGATTTTCATTTCTTAGTTTTTTTTCTTCTACATGATAGTTATAACCACCCACTCACTATAGGGCCTAACTTCGTTTTCATTAACAAAAATTATTACAAATTAGTATAATTTATAATTTACACTAATTGAACCCACACATCTTTTAACTTCAACTTACATTATTTCTACTTTCAAAATGGAATGCTTATCCTTCATAACTGGAAAAAATGGTTACCCTTCATACTTTCTCACTCGATTCATAAAACTATAATATGCAGAAATAGAGAATAACGATGGAGCATGGCAACAACCTTATATGTAAAAAATGAGATTAGTATATGTGGTACATGAGGCAGGGCTGCGATAGCTGCACAGATTCGGTGTTGGAATGTTGGGTTTTCACCTTCAAAGATAGAGAGATGAGAAAAAGGGGAAAGGTAGTGGTGTCCTTTGCCGCCTTTGAAAAGAAGCGGTGTGGTGCATTGGCCATGGAGAAGTCATTGTGAGCACAACGAGTTATCACATAGGTGACGGTGCCACCATGACGACGGTATAGGGATTTCTTCAATTTTTTTTCCTTTCTTCTATTATTCTTATTCACTTTTTTATATGCTCATTTATCCCGTTATTTGTTGATTTTTGTTACAGCCTGTTATTCTTCATCAAAAAGAAATCCTCTCATACCAATTTTGTTTGTCACTTATTTCTTTTAGATAGTTGAAAATTTTAAGAGAATGTGAAAATAATAGGAAAAAAGACTGGCCTATAAGTGATGAGATGAAGATGTAAACGATCAAGTATTATAACACAATTTGGTACGGTGCCAAAAGTATGATTAACATTACTACAACATAAGTGTTATTAATCCAAATATGGGTTTTTCTTTGATTTTTTTTTTTTTTGACGAGCACAATTATTTTTAATGTTGATTGATCATAGCTCGGTAGTGTATTTGTATGGAAAGTGGACATATATCATCTTACCTTCTTTATCAAGATGGATTATTTATATCAAGTACATGTATGATCTTTTTATTAATCTATAACTATTAATAAAGTGGGCATAATTTTTTCTTTCCATTTTCCTTTTCAAAATTATTAAATGATGTCCATTTCTTCTTACTCTAGATTGGACAATCGACTATTTGTACGGATTGTAAAATCATTGGTGAATGTTATATATTTAATCTATTTTTCAATTTTAAATTTGAATGTCCAACTTAAGTTTCAGTTATGGATTGTGGGCTAATACCATCAGGGCAGTGAGACACAATAACTAAAGTACTTCTCTGTTAAGTTTCCTTTCAAACTTTCAGATCATACAAAGAAAACTCTGTATATGTATGAGTATGAACACCGATGGTGGAGAACATTCTTCAATGATACTTTTTTTTGTGTGCTTCTCTTTCCAATGTAAGTAATGATTTATTAATTGTATCATTTAATGATTCGTTTGCCATATCCATTATGATATTCACAACAATAGTCACTGATTTCAAATTAACAAATTATTGGCTAACTTTTTTTTAAGGGTGTTATTGGCTAACCTTTGAAAAAGCGGACAGACGGGCACGTGAGTGCCCGTCTGGACGCTAGTATAATATAATCCTAATATATATATATATATATATATATATATATATATATATATATATATATATATATATATATATATACACACTATTCTATACTATATACATAAAAAAACCTACACCTTTCACCGCACTTTGATATCATCTTAGAAATCATAGTTGAGTCTAACACAACCCCACAAAATGGCTTGTGAGGTGAGGATTTTCCTCACTTATAAACACATTGTCAGACCATCTCCTATCCGATATAGGACTCTTAACATTTTTAATTTCTATCAGAATTTCTCGAGTACTCTATATTAATATAATCCTAAAATATATATATATATATATATATATATATATATATATATATATATATATATATATACACACTATTCTATACTATATACATAAAAAAACCTACACCTTTCACCGCACTTTGATATCATCTTAGAAATCATAGTTGAGTCTAACACAACCCCACAAAATGGCTTGTGAGGTGAGGATTTTCCTCACTTATAAACACATTGTCAGACCATCTCCTATCCGATATAGGACTCTTAACATTTTTAATTTCTATCAGAATTTCTCGAGTACTCTATATTAATATAATCCTAAAATATATATATATATATATATATATATATATATATATATATATATATATATATATACACACTATTCTATACTATATACATAAAAAAACCTACACCTTTCACCGCACTTTGATATCATCTTAGAAATCATAGTTGAGTCTAACACAACCCCACAAAATGGCTTGTGAGGTGAGGATTTTCCTCACTTATAAACACATTGTCAGACCATCTCCTATCCGATATAGGACTCTTAACATTTTTAATTTCTATCAGAATTTCTCGAGTACTCTATATTTTAGGATATTACAATTGAACTAATCAAACTACTTTTAAATGTCATTTTGAGGTTGTTCGTGGTATTGCTTAAGTCTCCATTGTCACCGCTCATAGTATGCTAGTTTCACTTTCACCATTGCACCATCGCATTATTGATTCTAAGCCGCCATGTTTGACAATTTTCATTTTTACAGTATGGTATTTCCTTTTATGTACCAGTGCTACTATTTCAAGTGTAATGTTTGACATAAGGCCGTATCTGAGGCAGGGCGAGAAGGGCGACCGTCCTAGGCTCCAAAATATAAAATTTAAGGGTTCATTAATTAGAAAAATATTAGAGAATGTTAAAACCATATTCATTTTAATTGAAAAATGGCATATTAGGGAATTGTATATCACATTTCCTAACATTAAAATATCATCTTCAAGAAAAAAAATTTCACACTTTAGGAATTCAATTTTTTTTATATACTTATTAGGTTGGGCCTAAATTGTAAGTTCGTCCGTAGGCCACCCAAACCTCAAAAACGGCCTTGATTATCATTCATGTTTGATGTAAAATTGGGTGCATCTCTTTCACATATCAGTGTGAATTCTCTCTAGAGTCTTTGAAGTAAGTTCTTACTTGTTACAGTAAATTCCTAATTCGTAAAGCTGGTAGGGAGCAATCATTTCAGACAATAAGTTTATAGTTGTATATAGTTTTTAACTAATAAAATTATATCATCACGTCTGTTAAGAAGTCGGGTGCACATTCACTTCACTACTTGTCCAACAAACAACTACTTGCAAGTTTAGAAGTCCCTTTGATTTTTTCTTCAACTCAATATATATATGCTTTTGTAGAGTTAATTAAAATTATGCAGGTCAATGGCTGAATTTTGTTGTTGACAAATCGTGTTAATGCCTGATAAATGGTCTAAAGTACCTTTCAAAAAAAAATAAAAATGGTCTAAAGTAATTTATTTTTATTAAGGTTCTTTTCATGTTACTGGATTGCGCGTATTAGTCTAGTTCTTATATTAATTAATGATATTAATATTAATTACACCCTCATAGGCATATCTCTAAGGAGCCTTAGGGTCATCTAATTCTTTAGAATATATTTAGTCAAAGAAAAACCTAGCTATATATAAAGTAATAAAAAAACCTACATATAAATAGAATATTAAGTTTTTATGTAGTTTTTTTTTTGTTGCTATTTTACCCTTCGTTTAAATATTATTATTCACATTTTGATCTTTCTTTACCAAATCAAATTATTGAATTTAATCATAATTTCAAATTTGAATAAAGTCAAATTTGATCTTAGCATAATAATTTAAATTTTAAATAAAATGTAACACAATCATTAAATTAAACTTAACAATCAAATCTAAAGTAATCCTAATTCAAATATAAAATAAAAATATCGTAACCTTATCACAAATAGTGACAAAGGTGAAGAAATTAATTAGCATAAGTTACATTATGGTGTAATTGCAAAGATTAACATCAAGGCTAATTGAAGAATTTAAGAGACCTAAAGCAAAATTTTTAGTGAGATATCCGCAATGCTATAGCACCGTAGCTGCTATTTGACAACACTGCAAGAGAAAAAAAGAAATGATTGTTTGAGAGAGTAATCAACTAAATTGGATTAGACTAGCTTGGAAAATTGAACAGCTAATAATTATTCATCCTTGATAGCTAACCAAACCCGAATTTTGAAAACAATCGATGCAGTTATTCGTATCAGATCACATTTTAATATTATGCTGCGCTTTTATTCATCTTCCAACATGAAATCACAAACACTGCATAACCTCTTCAAAAGTTTTGCAATCTGCCTTTTACATCTATAATACTTTTCAAGGCAGGATGAAGAATAACACAATCGACGGAAATACGAAAGATGAAGGAGAACTTGTGAAGGAGATAAAGAAATCAAGAAATAGAATAAAAATGCTAAGCAATAATCATCCTGTTTTCTAAACTTAAACAAATGATAATATAATACGTCAGCCCCATAACCACTGATCAATCTGAAACCTAATTCTTCCAAAATTCACAGCTAGAGCTAGCCAACCCAAAATCTGTGATATAGCATAAATATGGGAATGGGGAGTAAAAACTTTAGAATCTAGCATCAGGTACTTCAGAAATACTTTAAAAGCCTAAATCCAGAAAAATCTAGTGACATAAGAGATGTCATATTGTTAAAGCTGTCAGGTATTCTGAAGAATCTAAGCTTTTTCAAGATACTTAAACATGAACATATATTTCAAGTAGAAAAAAATGAAATACAAACAATTGAAATAAAAACCACATCAATTTTCAAATAGAAAGACAGTACAAATACTTTCAATATAAAATTGTCAAAGCTGCAACATTCATAATTACAAGATGGTTTATTAATTTATCATATGCTTCGTAATCATAAATATGATAATGGGTGATTGACAAACCACTTTTTATTATTCAAGATAAAATGATCCTAATAATTGAGAACAAAAATTAACTAATGATTTATTCCTCCATTTTTCTTATAGATTATTATTTCGGAATATGCTTTTTCCACACCGCCAAGTTCCTCAATCATCTGTGTTCTTAAATCAAAGACTAGTTTTCCATCTCCTGCTTTGAAGAATATATCACCATTACTCCCTGCTCCAATTGGATACGTAAAAAGGTCGGACAAAGGTCCAATAATAAAGAGTTTAGTCCATGATTCACTCACACCAAGTTCACCTAAAACTGATATGTGAAAGGTGGTCGTGTCTTCATACCAAGAGATCAAAGCAATGGAACCATTTAACATCACCAATTGTTTACTCACATACTCAAAATCAAAATTGGGATCTATGTCTGTCGGTATTTCTAAGGGCGTGAATGTTGTAAAAAACACATGATTGCTCAAGTCAAATGACACCATGTAATGTTGAGCATTATTTCTAGACAACCAATGACATATTCCATCTGTGTACAATAAACTTTGAAAACAATATGGAGGTATATCGACATGAAGTTCTTCCCAAGTGTTACATCTTAGACTATAAATCTCCCATACACGAGCGTAAGATATTTCATCTCGTTGCACATCTTCCTTCGACAGGTTGAGACGAAAAAGATCTTCGTCTTCTAGTGGAAAAAAATGTATACACCTAATAATCTTATAGTCATCTCTAACATGGTCATAACCAAATCCATGAAGAGTAATGTAAGGATCCCGATAAGGTGGCATAGAGACCATAGAACTGGAAGGAACGACATTCAATTCATTGGTACTTGGATTCCACAATACAAGTTCATCGGGTGCTCCGTAGAGACAAAGAGTTCCGTTAGCAGATCCAGACTCTAAAATATAAAGGAGAGGGTCCTCCTCCTGAAATGGATTTGGCACATGGAATTTGAGTCTATTCTCAAACCTCTCACCAGAAAGTGAATGTATATAGCATTTTAGAGGTCTCTCTACCCTCTCTTGTAGGATGAGTGTTGTATCATCATAGTAAGAGTGAGGAATAGATATGAAATTAGTGCGGAACATGGTGATGAAATAAGAGTTATCAAATAAGAGAGACCATGTTTTCTTTACACATCCAAAACGCTTTAAAGATTTTAATGGAAGTTTTGATAGAATGAATAATGCAAGATCTTCCGGTATGTGGTTACTAACCTTTTTTTCACCTGATGGTTTGGCCATCGTGCGCCCAGAAAGCAAAGCAGAAAGTAGAAGGCAGTAAGAGAAAGATATATCGATCTGACTTACCAAAACGTTGCCGTCGATATGAAGAGGATGGATGAATGAGGGTTCAATACGAGGATAGCTAATTCCGAACAGGGAGGAAAGATTACGGAAGGCACCGAAAAGGAGAAGGGAATGGGGGTTCAATATGACTTACGGAATACTGATTGTAGGGGTTCAATTGAACTATTTTTAGCTCTATAGTTTTACTCCTTATTGTTTCATGACCCCCTACGCAAATATAATTGTGTTAAATCTTTTTTTTTTTCTCCTATATCTATACTTCTTATTTTTTTTTTGAAACAAATATATATCTATACTTCTGAACTTCTATACTACATTACTGTATATAATCTATACTATATATATAGTATAAACTACATCTTTCAGCACACTTTTGGGTTTGACTTTTCTTTTCAAAAATACCCTTAATTTTAAATTTTAATTTTATTTTAAATACAAATAACACATGTAACAAATATATAACAATAAATTTAATTTAAGGAGAAAACTTACAAACAGTTCCTTATGAACTGTTCTTACTGTTAGCCAATTATAAAATAACATGTGGATTACTAATCCATGTCAAAGTAATCGTCCCCGTTAACCCTCTTTTATCTTCGCAACCACATATCAAACTCACAAAAAACTAACGCCAAAACAAAAACTCATGTTACTTTTTTATCAGCCGCTTTTATGATGTACATCTGTGTTGTTCCCCTCAATACAACTGACAAAGATTGCTAAGTATTTTCATATCCCTTACACGAAAAACAGCATTTTCATATTATTTTATTTTATTAATCCTTATTTATTAATTTTATTAGGTCTGCAGCATCTTAACCTAATAATTTCCCTCTAAAATGCTGCATTAGGTTAGCAGTAATTTAACCTAACAAATTCCATCTAAAATGCAGCTGTGTTGTTCCCCTCAATACAACTGACAAAGATTGCTAAGTATTTTCATATCCCTTACACGAAAAACAACATTTTCATATTATTTTATTTTATTAATCCTTATTTATTAATTTTATTAGGTCTGCAGCATCTTAACCTAATAATTTCCCTCTAAAAAGCTGCATTAGGTTAACAGTAATTTAACCTAACAAATTCCATCTAAAATGCAGTGCACCAATTTAACCTAACAAATTCCTTCTAAAATGTAACAATCCCTAATATTTCTCCTCACTGATGAGCTTTTCATCCCTATCATGTTGTGTCATCGTTTGTATATATCTATTGTTTCTGTAGACTTTTTTTTGACAAGTTGTTGTACGCTTATTTAATACGTTTACAAACTCGGCTACCCTAATTTTCATGCAACTCGGCTATATATAGCAAACCCTAAACAATGTTTCTCTTAAAAAAAACCTAAACCGTGGTAAATTACACAGACAGCAGAAGAATCATATATTTTGATATTTCGATTCTTGCAAATGGAAGGATGTGACCTTACAACCTTCATCTTTTATAATATTTTCTGATTTTATACATTTTCTGAGCAAAAAATATTGTTAAAGATTGAACTTTAAATCCTCTAAAAAAAAAGATTAGTAACAAATATGAGCAAAAAATAATGTTAAAGATTGGAATTTAAATCCTCTAAAAAAGGATTAGTAACAAACGTGAGCAAAATATCCTACTTACTAAAGCTTAACCCCTAAAGCTAACCCTAACCCTAATATTTTCCCCCCATTTTTCCCTTCACTTTTCTAAGCCATTGGATCTTGCACATTTAGGCGCCATTCAATTTAGCCATTGATCATATTTCATATTTATCTCTTCTATTTACCGAAACAACTATTTCATATTTATCTCTTTTATTTTTCGAAACAACTATTTCATATTTATCTCTTCTATTTTCCGAAACAACTATTTCATATTTATCTCTTCTATTTTCTGAAACAACTATTTCATATTTATCTCTACTTCCGAAACAAATTGGCTCTACAACTATTTCATATTTATCTATCTTACTTACTAAAGCTTAACCCCTAAAGCTAACCCTAACCCTAATATTTTCCCCCCATTTTTCCCTCCACTTTTCTAAGCCATTGGATCTTGCACATATAGGCGCCATTCAATTTTAGCCATTGATCATATTTCATATTTATCTCTTCTATTTACCGAAACAACTATTTCATATTTATCTCTTTTATTTTTCGAAACAACTATTTCATATTTATCTCTTCTATTTTCCGAAACAACTATTTCATATTTATCTCTTCTATTTTCTGAAACAACTATTTCATATTTATCTCTACTTCCGAAACAAATTGGCTCTACAACTATTTCATATTTATCTATAGCCCTATTTTTCCGAAACAACTATTTCATATTTATCTCTTCTGTTTTCCGAAACAACTATTTCATATTTATCTCTTCTATTTTCCGAAACAACTATTTCATATTTATCTCTTCTATATTCCGAAACAACTATTTCATATTTATCTCTACTTCCGAAACAAATTGGCCCTACAACTATTTCATATTTATCAATAGCCCTATTTTTCCGAAACAACTATTTCATATTTATCTCTTCTGTTTTCCGAAACAACTATTTCATATTTATCTCTTCTATTTTTCCCCAAGCTAACCCTAACCCTAATATTTTTCCTCCACTTTTCTAAACCATTGGATGCTCATCATTTAAGCACCATTCATTATGAACCATTGATCATCTATCTTAATGTTATTCTCTTTGCTATCACACAACTCCTCTCCCAATGCATGTTTCTAACGTGACTTTTATGTTCTCAATGCATATTCAAAATTTTATCATTTTCCAATGTTCCCTTGATGGTATCTACACACGGCTGTGTTCATCTCTATCATCTCATCTACTAAACTAAATATAAAAATAGTTGGCTGTTTTTTTTACCATTTTGCCCTTCTGGGGCATTTTGGTAATCCTGTAATTTGAGAGGAGGGCATTTTGGTAATTGTTGTCTTTCCCCTATATATATATGGTCATTTAACAGAATTTTCCCCATTTCATTCTTCATTTCTCTCTCTAAAAAAACGTGTTTTCTCCCCTTCTCCCTAAAACCGTTCTCTCCAAAAACGACCGTCGTGCATGCTTAGCTCTCACGGTTGCGGGATTCTGAGAAATTGAGAAAGGAGAAACTGAGAAACCCACCTTCTTCTTCAGTTTTTCTTCATCATCGATCAAAGGTGGGTTTTTGATTTTTGATCGGCATGCATGTTTCTTTTTTGTGATTTTTAGTTTCTTTGTTTTCCTTTTTCTTTTGTGCGATTGAGATTGTTTGGTGTTAATCGATTGAGGTTTTGATTTGTTGTTGCATGTTTTTGTTTTGGCCTGGTGTTTTGTTTTTGTTTGTGCCTAATGTTACTGGGTTTTTGTTTGTGTTAAACATTATGAAGGGCCATATTAGTTTTTGAGAATGTTCATTCACTGTTTGATGAATTGATTCAGAGAGCTTCTAATTGTGTTTCAAATCCAAGTGGTGGTTCTAATGGTTCAAATTCTAGGAAAATTGGTTATTCTAATGGTTCTTCTTCAACGGTTTCGACGAATTTTTCGAAGAATTTGGCTTCTGGTTTTGGTTCTAAAAGTGGTTTTGATAAGCAGGTTCCTTCAAGTGTTGGTTCTTCTACCTTGGTTCGTGTTGAGAAAGATGTTTCTGCCAAGGGTTCTGAATTGTTTACAAGAGATGATAGTTATGTGAGCAAGTCCAAGTCTACATTCTACCATAATGGGTTTGGATTCATCATTAAAATTCACAACTGCTACAGGTATAATATTTGACTATTGCAATTTTGTTATTTATGTTTTTGTTTGTTTGGATAGCCATATTCAAGGTTTTAAACCATGGTAGTAGTAATGATAACGATCGGTTGTGTCGCTATTCTTGATATCGTTGAGAATTGCGGTCTCTAATGTTGTTGATGTTGCCTAAATTGCTGTCGAATTAGACTTTGATGGAATGTTGTGCTGATGGGATGTTGTTTTGTAGGTCAAGATGGTGATATGTTGAGTTTGATTAAACTTGCTAGCATAATTGAGGTTTCTGCAAAGAAAGGAACTCGTGATCTCAAGCTCCAGGACAAGTTGATGGACCAAGTTGATTGGTTGCCTGATTCTATAGGGAGGTTATCTAGCCTGATTCTTGGTATAATATTTCACTATTGCAATTTTGTTATTTATATTATTTGTTCATTTCATGGTCCTTGAGTGCTAGGAATTATGGTGACAGCCACAGTTGTAAAAATTGGGCTCATGACATATTGGCTACGGCTTAATCGAAACTTGCTATATTTGTTATTTGTGAAATGTTTTCAGAAGATTAAAACATCCAGATTTATTGCACTGACTTTTTTTTTTTTGTTAATTAAGGCTGTGGCCATGGTGAAGAAGACATCTGCTTATAAAAATAAACTAAAGGCGTTGGAGCTTGAGCGCAGTGGTGGGATTACAAATAAGAAGAAGGGTCAAAAGAATAAGGACAGGTATGGTATCATTCTGATTCTATATAGTCCGTGTGTGTAATTTTCCTCCTTGCAAACTTTCATTTCGTCTGTTAAACCCGTTTCTCTTTGATTCATAAGATTTCGATTCATTGCCTGTAATTTCTTTACTTTTGATACACAATGACACAATCTGAATGACCTTTATATACAGAAAAGTGGAGGAAGACCTCAGTAAAGTGGAGGACGAACTTGATCTGCAGATAACATGAACTGAAAGGCCCTCCATATATAAGGTTTGGACTTTGGTTTTGGATAGTTCAAGATGGCAGAAACTGTAAAAGAACCAAGGTCATTGGCCTTGACTCCTACCTGGCCTGTTGTTGTCTCTTTGCTTGTGGAGCGCTCAATTAATCGTTTAAGCAATGTAAGTATTGCTTGAAATCTTATTGTTGAGCTTTGTTAGTCTTTTGTGTTAATCTATGTAGTTGCAGGGAAAATTTTCATGGTAGGAATTGGAAGTTTGTTTCATGATAGAATGCGACAGGATGCTGAAGCCCAGGTATTACGGGGTTTATCTTTCACTTGACTTTTCAAAACCTGTTGCTTCCATTTAAATTTCTCATCTACTCTTTATAATCTTTGTCTTCTCCAGTGTTTCAGTACATGTTTTATCATCAATTGCATTTACCTATATTGACTTGTAATTACTTTGTCTTTTGAACCTAGACAGACTATTGAAGTTTCTAAACGTCAGGCAAAAGTAAGAGAATTGCCAGGCAATTCTGAGATTGCTATGAAATTAGAAGCAGCAGAAGCAAAGCTGCAAGACCTGAAGTCAAACATGAACATATTGGGGAGGGAAGCAACTGCAGCATTGGCTGCTGTTGAAGCACAGCAGCAGAGGTTAACCCTTCAACGTCTTATAGCAATGGTATGCAGTTTTTTCTTATGATTCTGTAGTTCTTCAGTTTAATGAAAATTTGGATCTTAGTTAATAACAAATTGTAACTTTTAATTAATCGCGCATTTTATTTCTTCTAATGAAGGTTGAAGCGGAGCGTTCTTATCACCAAGTAGTCCTACAAATTCTTGATCAGCTTGAGGGGAAGGTAAGCACTCATCCTTTTATCATTTTGTTGTTTTATTTGTTTTTGAGAAGTACAATAAGCTGATTAATATATCTGTAATTTTCTTAAGTTATAAATGTATGATTATGTGCTATATGTATATTTATATAGATGATATCAGAAAGACAACGAATTGAAGCCCCTCCTACTCCCAGTATGGATAACAGCATGCCACCACCCCCACCATATGAAGAAGTGAATGGTGTTTATGCTTCACAGACGACACATAACGGATCGACAGACAGCATGGGTTACTTCTTAGGAGAGGTTATTAAGAGATCTTTTCTTATACACGGGGCCACACACATATTACAAATTGTTAAACAAGTGGCTGTTTTCTCCTTTGTAACTTTTATTTACTCTTTTTGCAGGTTTTATTCCCATACTCTGCTGTGTCTGAAGTGGAGCTAAATCTATCAGTTGGGGATTATATTGTCATTCGAAAGGTCTGTAGTTACATCAAAATTATCTTCTCTTAATGCAATTGCAGCCATATATATAAATCTACCTTTTTTAATTTGATGTATTGAGCTTGATTCTATCTTAATCATTTATAAGTCTTACGGGACCAAACTTTCCCTTTTGTATGGGTTTGTGAATAAACTGTTCCTTTGGTATGAATTCTGATATGTGGTTATATTTTTTTTCTGTGGTTGCGGAAAATTAATAGAAAACCTTTGCTTGAAGCTGTAGAGAAGATGAAAGAAGGTACGCACGCAAATCATTTTGGGCCGAAAATCCTTCCAAATATGAATAAGAGTTCTTTTTGATTCGTTATTTTTAGTCCTTACTGACCTCTGCATTGTATTAATTTCATGTAATGTATATCTTTTCAAGTGAACAATAAGATTAAAGTGATGGTTAGTACTGAAAATTTGTGTAGAAAATTTGTGTAGAAAACTGTCTTTTTTAATTGTATTTTTTACTGCAGGAAAGTGCTGAAAATTGATGTCCCTGTTGTAAAAAATCTGGTTTTTATCACATGCTAATTGATTAGCCTCTGATTGCATGTGTGTTAGTTGGAGCTGTTTTGATTCTATTTTGGTGTTAGATGCAAGAAAAGGAATTATGAACTAAAGTAGAAGCTTGGGGTCTGATAGCAGCTTGGAGCTTTTGAAGGGAATCAACTCAAAACATGTGAGTTCCTGTTAGTGTAATACTTCCCTTGGATTTAATTTTGTGAAATTGAGTGAGATGACGTAAAAAAATTAGGTTGTTTTGCATGATTAGAAATTCCCCCAAATGAATGCATTGATTTTTTATTGTTATTATTTGATTTTCTATGTTTCTATATGTTTTCTGTTGGACTGAAATGACAAGAATTGCTCAAAGTATAATCTGTGGGAAAGTATAACATCGTGGTTAAGAATTGGTATAAGTAGGTGTGATGGTATCTATGGATTAAATTCTTTTTATGTACAAGTGTAAATGTAATTGGTACTTTTTCTGTAAACCTTTCTCATGGCATGTCCTGTATCTTTGAGTATTTAACTTTAATAAGTGTGACTTCTGTAATTACTTTTGTTTAAACATTACGAGACTTATAGGCTAATATGAATCATTTGTACGGGATTCTCCTATGCTACATCCTGCACAGCAGTACTTGAAATTGAGATCTCTTGGTGATCCTGCGGTTCTTCTTTCATTAGCAATGCAGGGAGTTTTTCGAGGATTTAAAGACACTAAAACTCCTTTATATGCCACTGGTATGTATGCCTTGACAAACTTCAATTGTTATTTGCTATATTTTTTAGAACTAATATTTTTTATTACAGTAATTAATATTTTTTAGAACTATTAAGTTAAAAAGTTATGAATGAAAAGCTTAAATTATACATTAACCGTAATAACTAAATACCTAACTCTTTAAAAAAAAAAAAACTAAAGTACTTAACTGAACCATATAATGTGTAAAAAGCTCAATGTACCTATTATTATTTATCTTTTTTTTTTTTTTGTAAAAAGCACAATTTGATTAGCCAGAGACTTAAATAAATGTTTAGTGGTCCTGGCCTGACTCTAGATGAATGTGCTCTTTGTAGGACCTTTTAACTCCAACCTTAAAATAGTTATTTGTACAAATTCCGTTACACTATAACCGCTAATGTTCAATGATATGCGATTTAATCAAAAAGTTGTCATACCGCAGGTTAACCAGTTGCAGGTTAACCACACCAGAATGGTGGAAGTAAAGTATATACTGAAATGTTCCTTTCTCTTTTAATCTGATTCTGTAGGTAAAACAAGGCTCAAGTATGAAATGAGGTAAGCTCATCTTTACTGTAAGTAATATATCAACATTTTCCTCTCTTTTTTATCTTATATAGCTGAATCAAATATCTATTCATATTGCACTTTGATTCAGCTATATTGTGATGCATATTTTGTTCATTGATATATTCTTAATGTTTTTCTTCTTGGAGTGGGGCTAAAACTGATCATTATTCTATTATAATTTGGTAAATGCAGTTCTCCGATGGTTATCTTATCTGGACTTGATCATTACGAAGAATTGCCCGAAGTTACATTTGTTGTCAATGATGTCAGAGCTGAATAAGGGAGGACACGTGAAATCTGCGTATGTCACATACCTAAAGGTGTGATTTTCTGATATACTGTGTAATACTTTTGTAGCAGTTACATTGAGCTTTGAAAGAGTCTTGGCATTTTAAAACGAGTTTCTGTTAAGATTGTAAAATCATGGAGATCTGATTTAGTGCTAAGTTTGATAAAATCATACGCGACACTGTGATTTTGACACAATTTAGAGCTTCAGTGAAATGATAGTGTCACAGTGATTTTACTAAACTCGATTTCAATTCAAACATGCATTAAAATTGGAATTATGTGAGATTATAATTAGAGTACCTTTGCAAAGGAGGTTACTTTCCGCAAAAATGAAAATGTGAGTTTCTTCATTGTTTTATGTCAATTTGGATCATTGTTTTGTATGCAAGTAGTCTAGCTTTATTTCTTAATGTAGGATTTTATTTTTGAAGATTTCTGAGTGTTTTGTTACGTGGATGATTCTTATAGATCATTTGGGGTCAAATTCAGCACTGAACAGACAGGAGAATGTGATGAAAGATTCTTGTGGATATATTTATATGTTGGGAATTATATTATCACAAAGACTGTAAAATTTGTGAGTGTTGGTGCAAGATGAATGATATGTTGGGAACTATTTATATTCCGGTTTCAATTATATATATATATTCAGTTTATATATTTATATGTGTAAAACTATTTATATATAAAACTTTCCGTAATTGACAGGATAAGATGAATGTTGACAAGGATAGTTCCGACTCTAATGAGAGTGAGAAGGAGAGTGAGGATGAACCATCAAAAAGACCTCAGAAAAAGGTCAGCATATACTTTGTTCTGTTTGCGTAACTTTGATTTTGATTTTAGTTTGGTGTTTATTTTTAACAAAAAATTTGCTTTGGTTTTCTCTAAAACAATTTCTAATAATAGCTGTGTGTTTGGAGTAAAAAGGAATGATTACTTTACACTTTTGTCTTAACAAATTCACTGCTATTATCTTTAGGTGTGGTCATTGCAAGGACCTTGCTTATGTAAGGATGTTCTCATGTCTAAGACTACTTTTATCATAGTTTGATGAGTTTCCCCTGATTATGAATATATCAAGGTTGATCATGATACTGTTTTTACAAATTTCTTCAGATATGATGTTCATTCCTATCCCACATTTAATTTTTCCCCAAAGAACAATAAAACCGGTGAAGATTATGTTGGTGGTCGCGATTTGGACAATTTTGTAGTTTTAATTAATGCGAGATGTGGCACCAACTGTGATGAACATGGTAAGCTTACTTCTAAAGTTAGTTTAAAATATATGTTTAGCATCAAAAGAGACTAGAATAATATACTTGATAGCTGAGTGAACTAATTATTCATGCTTTAGGTCTCTAGATGGCTTGGTGAAGGAGTTTGTGAATGTTGACGACGATGAGAAGAAGGTTGTCTTTTCACGACTTGGAGAGGAAGTTAATACGCTTAAGGGTTCTGCTGCAAGGCTTGACTGATATCCCCATCTTTTCTGTCCTATCACATTGGAATTTATTTGTACTTTCTATCTCTATCTTACCTGTGTTGACCAGCAAGGATCCTTTAGCAGACAATCTTAGCCCACTCGAGAGAGCTGTAAGTTAACATCCCCGGGATAGTGCTACTTGTGCATCAATTGATGCATATGGCTCCTAACATTATTAACTTTGTGATTTTAGGCTGGAAGAGAGCTTATGGTGCTGGACACTAAGGTTAAGCTGCAGGTAGCTTCTTTGATGTTTTAAATTAAATATGTTCCCTCTGTGTGTTTGTGTTTGCGAGCTCAATTGCAAAAATGTATCTCTTTTTTTTTTCCATTTTATTTGTTCCTCTCTTTTAATATTATGGTTTTCTTGTCACACAGGATTTATGGCTGCAGCTTCTTAAATTGGGATCGACGAATGATCCTCGATTGGAACCAATGAAGATTAAACTAATTACGATGAAAGTATTGCACTTGCACAACCAAAGTAGCCTGGTTTCTTTTCAAAAGAGAGAGTTTCATGAGTATAGAGTGAGAAGGACACCTTTAGCAACAATACTATGACTAATACCTTATTGGAAGCACGAGATTAGGTTCCATTGAATTTGTACCTTTTTAGCAACAATACTATGTACAAATTCAAGTCTATTGAAGTTCTAAAAATGCAAATTACACAATTTGGACTGTTATTTAAGGTAAAGAAAAAATGACGTTGACTGCCGGGACATATAGAAAAACCTTGGTCATCATATATCTTAGTTTGTAACAGTATTTATTAGCGGATACTCGAACTATAATGTTTGCTTGAACCATAAAAAAAAAAATTTGCGTGAGAACCATAAATAGTGTTACAAAGAAACTTCTCTCCATTCCCCTTTATTTCAAGATTCAAATAAATTTAGATGTTCAAAAGTGGCTATAGTAATTATCATCCATTCTTTGACAATTTTCTTTTATTCTTGGTTTTTTCCATCTTTTATATCATTATATCATTTTTGAAAAAAAATCAAATAACCATGCGTTTAAAGACCCTTTTTTTTATTGTTATATTAGATTAAATTTTTTTTCCCTTAGATTTTGTTTTTGATCTTTTTTTTTTTTTTATGAATATGAAGTTTGCATTTTCACTCATGTTCTGCTCTTTCCATTAATTTGCTAGAATGTGAAAAATGCAGCTACTTCTTTGAAAAATACAACTATGTGCTTACCGGTCAAGAATATGATTGCCGCCTCATTACCGCTGAGCGTAACAAGGCCGAAAAATCCTTGGGAGGAGGTTGGTTCCAGTTTGTTAGGGACAATCACCTACAAGAAGACGACAAGCTGCTATTCGATTTGGAAGTTGTATGCTGGCATGTGTATTATGTATAATATTTCAATGACAATATGTTTTAAATAAGGTTTGGATTTAGTAATACAACCCTTTTTTTGTAATCAACCTTAAATTGGTTGTACACTACATACATGGCAACAACTATATTTCTGCTGCAGTACACTATGTATGTAATGGCAATGGTTGTTATGTTATCTTTTATGTTATGCCTTAGACCATGCATCACAAATATTCGGATTATGCGACTTTTGTTCTCAAATTTACAAAGAATAGCAATGTTCCGTAATTTGAACATCTTGCTCAAGCTTGAATAAGGCAATTTGTATCTTAATGTATAGGATAGGCTCTTCTATGCACTGATCTCTAATGGCAGCATCTTTCTCAGAATACAGTCGAGAAACCATCACAGCAAAGTGTGGAAGCTTGGGATGGTTGATTTTGGTCTCAAAGTCTGATGAAATTGTTATATAAATGTATCAGAGCATCACCAGCCTGAAAATTCGAAGTAAGAATAATCCGTTAAACAAGTTAGGATTGACCATATGGATAATAAGGTTAGATCATGTGAAAGGATTTATATACGTGGTACTAAATTGCAGTTAATATCTGCCTTTGCTTTGGGTGGCAAAAATACCCATACCCACGGGTACCCGTGGGTAAAATCCGTCACGGGCCTGGAGCGGGTAGCTAAACGGGTATTTGACTACCCATTATTATATGGACACAGACACGGATTTGATTGTATCCATACCTACGGGTACACATACCCAATACAAAATTAAGTAAATTACTAAAATATCTTTATATATCATATCTTATTACTTAAAGTTGTTACCTTATTGAAGAAAATTTTACCGCCCACCTAAAAATCCTCAATAATAACCTATTTTTATTTTAAATTTTTTAATTCATCTTATTAAATTCACCGTTTCCACTTTATTCACATCATAAAACATATAGATTATATAAGAATCATGAATTTTCTATGGATTATGTATGATTTATGAAATTTTGAATGGATTATGTATGGATGTTTAAAAGTTGAAGTTTTTTGGTAATTAAAAAAAGTTATTATTTGTACCAAAAATAAATAAATTCAAAACTCAATGGGTACCCATGGATACCCATGGATACATCAATACCCATGGGTACCCGTATAGTGGGCACCCACGAGGATACGGGCTGGGCACGGGTATCATATTTATCCAACGGGGCGAGGACGAGTATCATATTATCCGTACCCATGGGTATCCATTGACATCCCTAGCCTTTCCTGTAGATCATGTGAAAAGATTTATATACGTTGAAGCTAAAACACAAAATGATATAAATCATGTAGAGAGGCTTTCAGCTATCTGTTTGATGCAGAAGTTTGTTCACCTAAAAGAACTGGATACTAAATTGCAGTTAATATCTGCCTTTGTTGTAGATCATGTGAAAGGATTTATATACGTTGAAGCTGAAAGTCAAAATGATATAAATCAGGTAGCTTTGGTAATAGGGTTTTCATTGGTTTATAGATAGATATCAATTATTAATAGAAAAGTGATTCTACCGCTAACTAAATATGTTTTCATTTGTTACTCGTGATCAAGCCGTTTTGAACATTTCATTTTCTAATCCGTGATGCAGGAGTACTCTAAATATTGTGTTATAGTTTATAATTATCTGTCATTTCGCAATCTATCCTTCCGATATAATATTTTGTCAAAAAAGTAGCTAACCCCCGTGCGAAGCACGGGTTTGTAACTAGTTTTTTCTGAAAATGATATCTTTCTTCTTCTCTCATCATTCCAAATCCTCTCTCTTTCTCATGGATCCTCTCCACCCTTCCCATTCAATTGATTTTTGTCCATCACTTTTTCCTTAACCACGATATGCTTGTGAGTTCTCGCATGATCTTTTCCGAACTTCTCTCTCTTGCCATGCCAACCATCGTCGCCGTCACCGGTCACGCCTCCGCCGCAGGTTACATGAGCGAACTTGACATCGATCATGTGATTCCGGCGTGGTTTATTGCGATTGTTGATGCGAAGGTTTGTGATGCAGCGAAGAGGAGGAAGATTGTGATGCAGGCTGCGAAGGTGACGGCGAAGGAGGCGGTGAGATTGGGGATTGTTGATTCAGTGCATGATAGTGTGGAGGAGACAGTGAGATTGGGAATCCTTCATAGATGAAATTTGAGGTAACAAAGCATCATATTTTACTTTTGTGTATTATTTGTTTTGCTTATCCTATTTTCTATTTCTTTATGGCTATTGTTTCCTTCCCACAACACACAGAAGGATCATGTATATTGGGAGGGTTGGTGATTATACAACCAATTTCTTAATGAAATCAATTAGGAAACGGCAAGATCTACATGTTTGTGCTAACTTTTTCTAGGTTATTGATACCTTTGTCAGACTGAGTCCCTTTAATCTGCTCTTATTATGATATATTAATTTGTTTGGATCAGCAATTGAAAGAAAGTAATTTTAGGTTATGAATTCGTTTTCAGGTTGTTCTCGCAGCCTTTGTCGCGTTTCTATTTTGCTTTGGAGTGATCTGGGCTGGTTTGCCTCAGTTGTAGCAGCTTCATGCAATTTTGCTTCTATTGTGTGGTTTTTTTGTCGTCTGCTGCATCGGTTTGTATTATTCAAGTTTATGGTGTTCTGCTGCATTTATTTTGTGTTGTGATGCCTTGGTTTAGTGTTTTGATCGCAACGAATCTATCTGGACCGTGGTGCCAATTTTGTTTCTGAGCATGGGTGCGTGTGATTGATGATTTGGCTTTAGGCGGTGGTCTTCGGTCTGCAGATTTTGTACTATATAATTATTTTTTTGTTCTCAATGCAATTCCCTCTAAGGCTGATTGTAACATCCCAGACTGCTTACAGGATTGCCGACTAATCCCACAAACCAACACGAGTCTTTTCAGCATGCTTTGTCCTCACTCACATGCTTACCGGGAAACTTCCCGGTAGGTCACCCATCCTAGTACTACTCCAAGCCAAGCACGCTTAACCGTGGAGTTCCTATGGATTGAGCTCCCGAAAAGAAGATGCATCTTGTTGATATGGGTAGTACCTAACAATTCTTATAAGCCTTCCTTCAACCATGTAATCCCATACCTACACGGCCTCCGGATCCCTCTCATTCCGATGTGATTCGGTTCTTCCTATCAACGTGGGGTCACCCTGTAATAGCCCGGTGGTCCGACTCATCCCGCTTAAGTCCGGGGCCGGCCTGGCTCCGCCACTGTTACTGTGCCACGTTGCGGGTGTTACACTGATGGTGTTGATATTTAGTGTTATGGATATGTAGCTTATGCGGAGATTTGTTTTGTTAGTATTTAACTGTTATGTTGTCATAGCAGGTAAACAAAATGGCACATTTGAGTGAAAGATGAACATGTTCTAAAGTGGTGTTGGGCTTGCTTATTGCTCTGCGATTTTTATTGTGGTTGTTGCAGTGTGATCAATATGTTTTGGTTCAGCTATGGTGTTACCAGGGATTATATTTTTGTATTCTATTTTGGTTACAATTGGATGCATGGGCATAGCTTTTGAGGGTATTATGTGCAGCTATTTTTGGGGTCCCTTAGTGGTTGTTTTAGGGTAGTTTTTATCTGGTTTTTGAGTGCATTATCACACAATTTTTTGATTTGCTTTGGCTGTTCTTTGTTCGCATATAGTATACCCTTTGTGTGTTGTTTTTGTGCATTATCAATGAAGTTTGGCTGTTTAAAAAAACATATAGATGTTGTTATATTTTTTTCAAGTTTCTATGTAAAATAAGGTCTCCACAAAAATGTCTTTTATATTACATTGTTTGATTTAATCAATATTAAAATGAAACATACTTATTCTAAATGTTGATTTACATGAAGTCCACAAACATGATAAAGAGAATAATCATCTCTATTGTTTAAATGTACTATTGTTTTGTTTCTTTTGTACTTTTGCATCCACCATGTGTTAGATTTAATGCTTATGTGAACTTTCACCCATAACTTTGTATTTCAGCTAATGTCTTAAAAAATTGATTTTGAATATGAACTACTCATTATATCATAGCTCAATACATTGAATCATTAAGTATGGTTTTTTAAGTGACGAGTTTTGGTTTTTTGCTAAAATAGGTTTTTAACATACATATTTTGTCAAGTGCAATCTAATAGACATTCTTTTGACTGAGTAGGCTGTAGAAATATCGAAATGTTAGCATGGTTGTGGTTTCTTGGAAGAGTTGCTTCAAGTTTGTGTATGAATTATGATGGACATGGGATCCTTTCAACTGCGTGACAAGGTAATTTTGTGCGTAATTCATAGCTGTTATTTTGGAAATTTGTTGTGTTTTCTGAGGTGTTTTTGGCCTATAAACTGCTATTGAACAACAGAGTTTTCTGGTGTTACATTACTGTAGCGACATCATAGCTGTGTTTATTCTTGGGTTTTGATCCGTCTCCTCTTGATCCAGATGCAGCTGAGCAACTTTTATTCTACTATTTCCTTCTGTCTGACCTGTGTTTTAGGACAAAATACAGTTTTTTAATTTATGTTTATATATGCTGGCTGTTTGCATTGAATTCTCTTTCCGTTTGGTTCTTCTTGCATTTTGGATCTCTTGAGAAGATCTTTTGAGTAGGAGGTTTATTTCAATGGTGGTTGTAGGTATTGCAGTGACAATATAGCTTCCCATGGTTCTCACACTTCCGTTTTCAATTTTTCTTTCACAGATAAATGTAATTGTTGTATAAATAATTCATGGAGTTTGGTTTGTTTGCCAATCTAAGGTTTTTTGTATTGAGATTTTACAAATCAAAGTAATTTTTCTTTTTTTCCTGTGAAGGTTTAGTGGCTGCAAAGTAACTTTAACGCATATATGCAACTTTATGGATGTATGAGGTGCAAGCATTGAAACTGGCATGTTTCAGTTTTCATCCTTTTTAGTTGAAGGTACTTTTCTTCTTCATTATCTTTTTCTTAGATAAGAACTTCTTCAAAGAATAACTTCTTTAATATGCTACTCATAGATGCACATGTTTAGATTTGTATATCTTCATTCGTTTTTTTCAACCTCTTCTTGAAGTTTTTGATTGAGTTTATGCCTTTCAAAATTGTTTTGGAATCCACTGTTTAAAAAGAACAAACTTATGGAACTTCTATCGGAATATTTGAAGTATGATGTCTTCAATATTTAATTTTATAACCCTGTTAGTTGTTCTAATTCTGATTTATTTTGTTACGGAGGCAATAAAATACACCGCATTCTAAGGGACCATCATGCATTAAAAATGGATGCATTCTTTTCCAAACACGTCTATTTGGATCCTGTTGTTACTTTATTGGAAAAGTATCTTCGTTTGCTTCTATAACTCTGTCAAGTGCATTAGTACATTTGTAATATATTTTGTTGACTTATGTTTCCTTATGTTTTTTTGAATAATATTAATGCTTCTAAAATTCTTATTAATCATTTCAATTTAAGACTTTCAACAACTTATCATCATATGCAACAGAATTAGGTCTATAAATTTCATGTTAAAGGTAGTATACCAGTGGTCTATGCAATTTCACAGAAGTGTAGCATGCAGACCAGATTTTAATGTAGTTTTAATTTTAGTTATATTTTTTTATCTTATTTTTAATTTTTGTTTGGTCATAATATAGTTTTATTTTTATATTCAGTTTGGTCCTAATGATCCTTTATTTTTTGTGCTTGAAAGGCAAGCGATATCCGGAAGTAATATAGGTGACAAAGTGTTTATTCCAAGTTTATCTTTAACCCCGTCTGATATCAGAATTCCTTTCAAGTTTCAAAGAATGCAATTTCCGATAGTTGTTTCTTTTGCAATGACTATCAACAAAAGTCAAGGCCAATCTCTAAAGCATGTGGGAGTATATTTACCATCACCTGTCTTTTCTCATGGTCAATTGTACGTGGCATTGTCAAGGGTGACTTCAAGAGATGGTTTGAAGATATTAGTATCCAACGATGATGGTGAAGAGACAGATGTAACGTCTAATGTGGTCTATAGAGAAGTTTTTCGTAATATATCCTAAATTTTGTCCTTTGTTTGAATTAACCATGTTATAGTCCATCTCTTGGTATGACTTATGCAATACTGTATCTTTAATTCTAAACTTTTTCCTTAGTGTTGAGTGGTCTATTACAAGTTTACATATTTTTGTTAATTTTTACAATCGATATGACTTGTGCGGAGCACGGGTCTGAGTTCTAGTAATGTTAAAGATTGGACTTTAAACCATCTAAAAAAAAGATTAGTAACAAACGTGAGCAAAAAATATTGTTAAAGATTGAACTTTAAATCATCTAAAAAAAAATATTAGGACTCAAAATATTTTAGAAAAAGATTTATTAGCACTATATTAAACATTAAATATTAATAAGTAGGGTTCTCACAGTTCATAATTCGTTTCCGAAATGTTTAGTTTTTCTCAAACCCTCTCTGCCCTCTGCATCAGAATTCAGAATTAACCCAAAAGTTTTTTTTTCTTTTTCTTTCATGTTACAACTAATCAAAGTCGATTTATTTTCTGGATTATTTGACTTTGCTGGTTTATAAGTGATTATGATTCAAATTGTTTATGATTAATTTCAAGGATTATTTGACTTTGCTGCTTTATAATTTCTTATACAAACTATGATAGCGTGACTTTTTTTTATATAAAGAGAACCGTGATTTTTTTTTAAATATTAAAAATTCATGTCTACTTTTGTAAAATAATTAAATATATGCATGGTACTTTTACTAACTCTTTCATTATTACCCCTTTAAAACAAAAAACTAAAATCTCTTTCATTATTAATTATTAATCTTTTAATTTTGACGGTTCTTATTACAAAAACGGGAAATAGATAAAGTCAACTATTGAAGGAGGATCACCAGAAAGTAAGGACATAATATGAAAGGAAAAGAAAACAGAGAATGGACAATGAGCAAACACAACAACGAATACTTCAAAGACGAGAAAATTATAAACGACGGAAAGAAAATGAAAAAGGAAATGAAGTTGAAATATCATGCACTAATCATATCGTTGAGCCAAATGTGCCCAATCAAATTTTCACAGCTATGAATTTTTCAAATACACACTTTCAAGGAACCCATGACAACGAAGCAGAATCAAGTACCATACATATTAATGACCAACACTTCGTTAGTGATGAAAACAAAATTATATACTTTGTACACCTATTTAACAATTACTATTATTTATTATTATATTGTGATACTTTTTTTTGTGTCATAAATATTCTAATATATTTATTTTAACTACCAGATCTTAATAATGCATCAACTTTTCAAAGAACTCATGATAATGAAACAGAATATGATGAACCAGAGTATTATGAACCGGAATATGGTAACTCCAATGCTTTTGTAGAATATATCAAATATTAACATTTGATATATCGTGGTTTATTTAAGAATATGTTGGATGTGGAAATCCTAACAGTAAGCAATGCTGAAAAAGAGCATTCTTGACCATAATTAAATTGAAAACAAATGTGAGTTCAGGACTTCCCTTTGTGCTTAGTAAAAAATAATTTTCCGTTAGACTAAATTTTGCTATTACCATAAATAAGTCACAAGGGTAGACCATTTCCAATGTCAGAATCTATCTTCCACGGCATGTTTTCAGCCATGGTCAATTATATGTAGCTTTATCATGAGGAGTTTCTCAAAATTCAACAAAAGTTCTCATTAAAGAAGGGAAAATAGAAGGAGAATATGGAGACTTTTCGAAAAATGTAGTTTTTAAAGATATTCTTTTATCGCAATAATGGTAATATTTCTTTTACATAACATGTCATTTATACATTTATGTTATGATGTTACAAATTACTATTAAAATAAACAATAAAATATCATTATTTTGTCTTTATTTTATATGCAGACAAACTAAAATATATTGAGTTCATAAATAATTTTGTTATATGTCTTGGCAATATTTTGTTTATATATCAATATATCAATAATTTTCATTAATATTTTAAAATTCAATCAAAATTATACAAAGAAACATAATAAAACAATCACATGTGTTAGCACAGTAGAAAGAGCGGACAGACGGGCACGATAATGCCCGTCTTTCCGCCAGTATATATAAAGAAAACTACCCCTTTCAGCACTTTAGGGTTGGATTTTTTCTTACCAAAAATGCCCTCAATTTTCAATGCAAATATCACATCTAACAAATAGATAAGAATAAATTTAAATTTAAATATTAAAGTAAAAACGTAACAAACACAAATGTTCTGTTTTTTCCTTTATCATTTCAAAAGTGTAAAAAACTAGACGATTGTATCTATAATTACTTTTCCATTATTCCAATTATACCCTTAAGCAACAACTTTTTTTTATAATAAAATATTGTTGTTGGTATCATTAAAAAAAAAAAATAAGAATTTAGATTTTTTTTGTTATATTGTTAGTTTCATTTAAACACATAATCATGATTAGTTTGATTTGTTATAATTTGAAAGCAACAAACTTTTATATTTTTCCTTTTAATCAAAATTAAAATTTCATAAAAAACACCATTCATAATTTTCAATTTTTAATGCAATAAAAAGAGTGGAAAGACGGGCACGTAATTGCCACGTGCCCGTTGTTTTATCTTGGTTTTCGGGTGTCAAACATTGATTACGTTTGAACCTTTTAACCTTTGATATCTCATTTTTTCTTGGGAAGGGAAAAAAATAAGCAAAACCCTTGAGAATCGAGGTCCGGGAGTTGTTTTCGCTACGGGAAGGTGTTAGGCACCCATAACGACTATAGTATCCTATAGGAACCGTCTTTATTTTCTACGCGCGCGCTTCATTTTTAAATGCTATTTGAAAAGTGATATTTACACCTAAGAGTTTACTAAGTCAAGAATTGGAGGGAGAAGAATGTGTTTGAATTTTTTATTTTATTTGAATTGAAGGAATTTTGATTCCTTGCCTACGTATCCGTTTAAGGGATCAAATCCACCGTAGTTCTCTTCCAAAAAATGTTTTTGTTTTTGTTGGTTGATTTTAAGTTTGAAAATTGGAATTTTGAAGAATGAAGATTGAGAGGCCTTAAAGGCATGAGATTTTAAGAAAAAGTGAGGTTTGATTAGTTATTTTGAAAAAAAAAGTCAAGTATGATTAATTTTCATTGAAATTTGATTAAGAAAAATAAAGAGAAAATGCAAAGGAGTTTTGACTCCTATATTTTTTGGAAAAGGTTTTCAAGTGATGTTGTTCAAGTTTTTTTTTGGAAAATTGATTTTTCTAAGTGTAAAACCTAAGCATTCATGTAAGCATTCAATCCTAAGCATACATCTAAACATGCATATCCTAAGCATATATCTAAAGTAACCATGTGAGGTGTGTGCTAGTGTCGGTGTTCGTGTCGGTGTACATCATTAGAGTCCATTGTCCTTTACATCATGCCCTAGTTTACATTCTATGGTCTTGCAAGAAATTAAAATATAAAGGAAATTACAAAACTCCTAAGTCTTTACATACTAAGTCTTTGCATGAAAATTAAAGTGCAAGAAATTAAAGTGCAAGAAATAAGGGATTAAAAATGTAGGATGGAGGATGGAATGCTTATGAATGAGGCATGAGACAAAGTGGTTAGTAGCATATGATAATATCAAGAAGGATAAAGCAAGTAAGATATCATAACGAAAGCATAGAAATTAATCACAAAACAAAGCCAAAGTGATGCAAAACATAACTAAAATTCAACCACAAAAATGCAAGAATCATATGACCTATAATCCTCACAATTCAACACATTTTTCTAAAGGCATAAACTCAGGTTTTAGAATGAGAATCAAGACAACATGATGAACTTGACATTTTTAGATTGAATTTAGACATATTTGCATTATCTATTTACAAACATAACTTGCAAACCAAGCAATTAAGCAAAATTCACACACATGCAGCAAAAGCTCATACAAACAGTAGTCAAAGCTTCACAAAATCCTATGGTATAGATCACAAACATTCATCAAGGAATTGGAACTAGAATCAAGCGAATTTTCACAAGTTTTTTAATACAAAACATCACAAAATAGCAAGAAAATCATCACATTATTTTTTATCAATTTTAAATATGCAAAAATCATCACAAAAAACACCACAAAATTATCAAGAAATATACATGAAAATTTTAGAATTTTTAAAGGATTTTTCGACTCAAGAACATGCAAAACTTCACAAATTTTTAACAAAAATAGTAAAGAATTAGCAAAAAACACCACACATACTTTTTATCAATTTTCCAACACAGCAAACATCACAAAAGGATCACAAAAAGTAAAGAAACATGTATGAATTTTCATAGAATTTTTCAAGAAGTTATAGGCAAGGCAGGGGGCGCAGTGAGCAGGGAATTGCCAAGAACACGCAGGAAAGGGGGGGTGTGCATAGCAGGCTAGTATGCAGGCAGTGGAACACACATATGGGCTCAGTGGACAGATCTATGGGTGGGTCGACCCGGTTCATGGCCATACATATAGGCCTGAACCGGTTTGAGCTTCATATGCTCTCACTCCTTCTCTCTCTACAACCCAACCTAGAGAGAGAGGCTCCCTCCTCTCTCTAGAACCAGTCACCGGAAAATGAACGGAGAAGACGACTGAGTACGCTCCGATGCGGTGGTCGGCCGTAGCGCCGCCGCACCGGAGCATTTTTTTTATCCTTTTTCTAAAAAAATTTACACAGGAAGCTTCGTCTTCGCCTTCTCCATTCGAATCCGAAACTAGTTTTTTCAAAATCAACGTTGTGTGCCCTAGATCTACACTTATGGTTTCGAAAATTTTTAGCAAAAAACGATGAACAAATTGTGAAATGAAACCGTTACCTTGAGTTTAGATCGGAGACAACGAGAACACGACGGAAAGCTTCCAATCCCGTTCGATCTTGCTTCTGTATCTTCTGATTGATTCTGTTTCAACTTGTTTCGAATGATTTCGTGTGGAACTCGCTTGAGTTGTTCTTACAATACTTGTTGATGTGCGAACCGTTTCGCAGATTTCATCACTGTGATTCGGTCTTGTGTTTGTGTTTGATGAATCTTCTGAAATTTTTTTGAGTAGGAATGAGGTTACGGTGGTGATTTGAATCGATTATAGTGGCGAATTTCTGGAATTTTGTTGAATTAGGGTTCAGTGATGATGAGTGTTGATGATGATGATTCTGGTGTGAGAATCTAGAGAGTTCTTGGATTGGTTAGTTGGAAAGTTTGTTATGAATGTTCTTGATATTCTTGATGAATATTCATCAAGTTCATCAAGAACTTTGGGTTTTTGATCGAAAAAAGTAGAGAGAGAAAACTGGAATGTGTTTTTGATGATGTGTAATTGGGTTATTGGAATCTGAAAATCTTGACCTTGACCTTGACCATGAGTTGGCTTTTATAGCTGATGACTGTGATGACTGGACCAATGAGACACTGCCATGTGGACTGGACTTGTAACTAACTTTTGGACAAATCTTGAAAAGACTAAAAACAAAGGACTAATCTGCAATTTTTAGAAATTTTAGGACTAAAATGAAAATTAAAATAAAATTGAATTAAAATTTGGTAAATGAAAAATAACGTAAAGTGAAACGATTAAAAATAACAAAACGGACTAAAATGAACCAATTACTTAAATGAGGTACTTCAAAGTAACCTCTCTCTGCCAAAATTTCGTGTGAAATGACCAAAATGCCCTTGGGTATTAAAACGACTCAGAATGACTCAGATGCAATTTTAAAATGATTTTTGACAGGGGATTAAAGCAAGAGTTTACACAAGCAAATTAAAAGACTCAGAGACAAGTTTTCAGAGATTAAACATGGTTTTAACACATGAAAGGACTAAAATGCCCCTAGGGGCTAAACTTACTCAAAATGACTTCAAATGCAATTTTTGAAATGGATTTTGACATGGAATTGAAATAAAGACTTATTCAAACCAATTGAAAAGACTCAAACAATTTTTTTAAGGACTAAAATGAGTTTGGATACAGGAAATGACTAAAATGCCCTTTTTCATGAATTTTGCAAACAATACTGAAATAAGATGCAGAGAAAGATGTAATTGATCAGAGACAAATTCAAATGACTTGAAATGCGAGAAAAGAAGAATTGAGCTAGTATTTTTAGGTCCAAAATTAGGGTATAACACCCATCTTTTCGCTAGTTTATATATAAAGAAAATAACCCCTTTTGGATCTGAATTTTGCTCTTTCTAAAATTACTCTCAACTTTAAATGCAAATAACACATATAACAAATAGATAAGAGTGATCTATTCTCTAATTATAAAATATAATGTCTAACAAAAATACAATGTTACCCTTTCTTAATTTTTTGACACGTCATCAAAATTATATCCTTTTGTGTCTTTTGCTTCAACCTCCCTATATTTTTCTCTTTTAGAAACAAATTAAAATAAACTCACTCAATAAAATACTTAATCTTTTTTTTATAAAAAAACAAACAAATTTAATCATAATCCCAATTAAAACAAATTTTCCTATAATTCAACTTCTAAATATCTAAAGAGTTAAAGAGTTGACAAGTCATCAAAATTATATCATTTTGTGTCTTCTGTTTCAACCTCCCTATACTTTTCTCTCTTAAAAACAAATTAAAACAAACTCACTCAATAACATACACTAACTTAATATTTTTTTAATGAACAAACAAACTTAATCTTAATCTCAATCAAAACAAATTTTCATATAATACAACTTCTAAATATCTAAAGAGTTAAAAACAATTTACAATCTATTATCTTTCTCTAATTATGAAAGTTAATGATCGGTAAAAACACAATTTTTGTCCCTATTAACATTTTGACACCTGAACATATATTTACCTTTTTGTGTCTTTTGTAACAAAAGATCCTATTTGACTTAGAGGAGGAAATAACTTTTAAAAGATTGATGTGATTTTATAACAAAAAATTCCTTTTATATTGATGTATCTAAACATACTTGTTCGGTATTTGTGTTTGCTGCATTATTGCTAAAACAAATATCATTGTCCTGTAAGTTGGAACCAATGTTCCAACATGTGGTTAGGCAACTTTGTAAGATGTTGGATACAATGTTCCAACATCCTGGCAAGGTTCAGTGTGCCTGGGTTCTTGCCTAAATATATGTGCCCACTTTATTGTTTAAGGAAACGATATTTCCTTTACTTATTGATCAAGCAACGCGCATATCATCTAAGAATCAGCTGTGGAACATTTCTAAAGTAGATATTTTATTTTAGGAAATATTTGTTATTATTTGGAACGCTCCTATAAATGTTTCGACATTTTACGACTTTCCAGATTAGTTTATGATTCTTGTTTTGCAGGTTAGCTGAACCGATCTGCAAGTTACTGAAGCCCAATGATTTATTTAGCCCAAGCTGCTTCAGTATAAAAGGAAGACTTGAAGACCTAATTGCTCATTCAAGCCGTCATTCTAAAAGTTTAGATTTTTAGGGTTTGAGTCTTCATGTATTCTGTTCTTGTATCGTTTGTGATGCAAGTCTAGAATCTCATACTGTGTACCTTTCTTGTGTCGTATGTGATACTTGTTTAGGACTGACTGTGTGAGTTTGATACTCTTGTGCACTAGACCAAAGTTGTGAAACAAGGTTCTAGTTGATTGTGTTGGAAGGTAACTTCTACTCTTGTTTTGGTTGAGGTCTGATAGGTCACTGGGGCAGTGACTGACCATTAGGATAGTGAGATGGGATCTCAGATCTAGGAGTTCCTAGGTTGAAGTCTAGACGGGTAGGTCCTAGGTCATATAGTGTAAACGAGGAGTTTGCTGAGAGCTATTGAATAAGGACTACACTAGTGGATTTCCTCCCTGTCTTGGTAGCCCCAAGACGTAGGCGTGTTGTGCCGAACTGGGTCAACAAACTCACTGTGTTCTTTACTTTCTTGTCATTTATTTTTCTTGTTTATACTTCTGTTTTATCGCGCGATGTTGGAACATTAAACGGAACCCTACAAACGTTAAAACATCTGACAGAACTTTTAAAACAAGTACGCTAGAATTTCAATACTAAATTATTTTTTATAAAAATGATTTTACATTCAATTATATCTGATTGATAATCACACTGAAAAAAAAAAAGCATAACTTCATTCTTAAAAAAAAAAATTACACATTTTCAAGATTGCTTCTTTTGTAAAAATAATTTTCCTTTTTTTCTTTATCATTTTTTTCAGTTAAAAGAAAAATTATATTAATTAAAAGAAATAGATAAAGAGACAATATGCATTAGACCTGACTCATGTACAACCCAAAATGGGGACACAACCTAATCCTAAAAAAAAATTCACTAATCACGGCCGCAACCCAGTGAACCCATGTATGGGTCCAAAATTAGGTTTAAAAAAAATATATGAAATATGAAATATGAAATATGGAAACAACAAAGAATCAAAGAAGTCAGACCATCATGTCATATTATAAAATAATATTTTTTATTGTTGTAGATTATTAATTATTATATATTTTAGAAATATGACTATAAAAAACACTACAAAAATGATAAATGAGTCACCAAATGATATAGTTCTACAATTTATACATGGGACCCGTAATGACATCTTTATTTGTAATAAAATCTTTATTATTATTAGTTTACCACTTCATAATATCTAATAACAACTATTTCAATGATTTTATCATGGGCAAATTACTCTTTCAAATAAATCACGAGCAAGTTACACCAACCTCCCCTAAGGTCTTCTTAAATAACTTAAACAACCGCTCTATTTTTTAACTAAACGCTAATTAACAAGCACTTCTCTTATAATATAACATAGTTTAAACTTTGTTAAATCCATTTCTTTGAGCAATTAACTTTTTCATACGGGTATGAACTCAATTTTTGATCATTTTTCCTTTCCATTTTTCACTTAGGTGATTTTCCAACTTATTGTTCCTCATTCAAGGCGGTTTAATTTTTAAACTCTAATGTAATAAAACAGACATATCGAAGATTATTTCCTTTTCATTGATCAACCACAATGTCCATCCACCAAAATTCTTCTCATTTCTATATTCTCTTTTGATCTCTTATGTAATAGCCGATGTTTGATTTTATTTGGTGGTAAAAATAAATGTTGTCATTGTTTCTCCATTGTAAGAAAAAACCTCATTTAACTTAATTGTAAAAAGAGAAAACATATACAAATAAACCAAAATGATTGAAATTAAATTGTATATTTGCACAGTTATTGAAATAGATAAAATGAAGGGAGATTGATGTGTTTGGAAAAGTAGAAGGGGTACTTATGTTATTTAAGAAAATCTCAAGGGAAATCAATGTAACGCCAATAAACCAAAATGATTGAAATTAAATTGTATATTTACACAATTAATGAAATAGATAAAATGAAGGGAGATTGATGTGTTTGGAAAAGTAGAAGGGGTACTTATGTTATTTAAGAAAATAACATAAGTCGTCGGGACGATCTGAGCCGACAAAAGTCGTCGGATAAATTCGAGTCGACAAAAGTCGCCGACCTAAGAAGATCCTGAGCCGACAAAAGTCGCTGGGACGATCTGAGCAGAAAAAATTAGCCGGATAAATTCGAGCTGACAAAAGTCGCCGAACTAAGAAGACCATGAGCCGACAAAAGTCGCCGGGATGATTTGAGCTGACAAAAAATCGCCGGATAAATTCCAGCCGACAAAAGTCGCCGAACTAAGAAGACCCTGAGCCGACAAAAGTCGTCGGAACCATCTGAGCCGACAAAAGTCACCAAATAAATTCTAGCCAACAAAATTCGGTCGTCTCAATGGGCGAAAAGAATAAAAATTCTCTCACACAGAGGTCGTCTAAATAAACAATGAGCAGGAAAAATAAAAATCCCAAGTGTTAAACAAAATTCTCCATGAGAAAATCTCCAAATGATAGACAAAATCTCTGAAGGGAAAATTCGGGCGACATTAAAATAAATCTCCATAGGACGCTAAAATAAAATTCGACACAAGAAAAATCTACTCCAGAAGGAAAAATATAAGCAAATCTACATATTCCTGAATAAGAAAATGTTTGGAAGCCATAAGCCTTAACAAAATACTTAATAGAAAAGGTTTTACGTCAGATGATAGAGTCAAAATTCAAACAACAGAAGAAGAAGTGTTAAAAAGAACAAAGTTTTGACATCATCATCAATTTGCCTTGTCCCAAGACTCGTGTTTCGGGGGCTGTGGATCATGTACATTCCTGAAAGGCACAAATTCCCTCCAAAAAACCTCTTGAAGCTTGGGAATGCCTTTCTGGAAGGCACCGCTCTGTAATAAACGTTTGGAAGCACAAAAATAGCAGATAGGAGCAGTCAAACCTGTATATTCATCACCCCGCCTATTGGAAATTACAATAAAAAAGATGTCAAGATTCGAACACGTCATTGATACTGGAAGGTCACGAAATCTGAACCATTAAGATCTCCCAAACAACGAAATAAGCTCGCCCATCGAATGTTAAAGAAGGTCGCCCATAACTCACAGTAAAAGGTGTCGCCACATTAAAATATGTTATCCACGCCAGCATTAACCACTTCGCCTTATCCCAAGACTCGTGCTTGGGGGCTGTGAACCGCCAATCTATAAAACCAGAATATATACTCCCTAGGGAGCTCTAAGGAAAATATAACACTTCCCTAGGAAGATTCTCCAAAATCAAACAACAGATTCATATAGAAGATGTACATATTGTAAGCAACATACAGACCAAAATTTTTAAATAGATTAATCACTTCGCCTTGTCCCAAGACTCGTGCTTGGGGGCTGTGAACCGTCATTATATTCCTAAAGTCCTAAAAGACTTTCAAAGGGCTTTTAGACCCTCTCAGAGGCCTCAGCGCCCTCCAAAAGGGCCCTCAGACTTAAAGGCGCGTCCTTCCCAGGAAGCCACCTTTATTCGCTTCTAGAAGCCTCTAGAACGCGCCCAAATGACCAAAACACCCTTGTTACTTGCTGCCCAAGTAAACACAAATCAGGCTCATAGAAGGCTATAAATACAACCCTTGAGAGTGCTCTCAACCCATCTAATCATCAGTATAAACCCTAATATACGATTATTAACCCTATGATCCCTTACCGTACTTTTTGCAATTACAATTGTATATGTTAAGAAATAAACTAAAACATAAGATCAAAGAAAGAAGAGGAAGAAGAAGATGAAAGCACTTTGTATTATTCTCTTCTCAAGTGTGTCTTTACAATACAATATGAGCCATATTTATAGTACATAAGATGAGTAAGTGAGTGATCAAGGCAATTAAGGTCCACAGAGTTATAGGAAGGTGGAAAATGGGAGTTATAGGAAGGTGGAAGACTTAAGGATGGACATACACTAAGTCTTTATTTCATAACACTCCCCTTGGATGTCCATCAGGATATGCCTCATTAAAACCTTACTAGAGAAAAACCCAATGGGAAAAAAATCTAGTGAAGGAAAAAGAGTACAACATCCTTTTGTGTCATAATCTGCCTCGTTAAAAACTTTACCAGGAAAACTCAATGGGATAAAACCATGGTTGAGGGAAAAAGAGTGCAGAACACATATTTGTCTCCCCCTCATAAAGACAACGAAGAAGTTTAAATAACCTTTTATACTAGTTGCTCAAAATCTTTACTTGGCGGTGACTCTGTAGAAAGAAATTATCTATCTCCATACTCTTCTCCAAATTAGCGGCTCTTGATATATCTTCATATTGATTTGTTTGAAAGAACCTCCTTTTAAAATTAGAATACCGCAAGTTTCTTGTATGTATAAAATCATAATCTTTAATAAAGAGCATTCTCCACTTGCTCATATTTTCAAATGATCAGATGATACTCTTGTTTCTTTAAGATACAAATTATATGCTTGACTTTGCTGCAATATATGTATTTACTAACATTGACAAAAATAAAATACCATGATATATATAATAAGCAAAATACATTATTGTCCTTACCTGACAAATTCAAATTGTTCATAATTTTCTTGAAGACGTGATCTTTACTCACAGCAAGTGACATCACAATCATTCTATTACATAATCAACTAGATTTGTTCATATCAACCTTTATATAACAAATTTTAGAATATTTATACAATTATCACAAAATTGAATATAAGAAATTCATTTCCATATCCATGAAATGGACAAATGATGTCATCTTTTCAATAACTTTGATAGTATGTCTTTCTCAAATGAAACCCTTCAGGGAGTTTAATATAATCATCACTATCAAGTGAGCCATACAAATATATTGCAGCATATATTTTATATAATTTGAGCCTTTCATGTGCTACTGAACTTAATCAAGTATGAAAAAGTTCTTGAATTCACTTCAGGTTAATATGTGTCTAAAGAATATGTCTCTTAAAAAAAATGATAGACATTTTTACCAATTCACTTCAGGTGAACATATCAAACTCTATATATATGTATTACCATTCTAATTCTCTTTTCACGCGAAAAATCATACATATCTGATTAACTTCACATCTTTGAGTGTGTGGACTACAGGTCCAAAAATTTCAGCTTTACAAAGTGAGTTTGATTTCATTGGAATTGTCTCTTTCCATCTGCATATATTTTCTTTTTCTATAATCTTTAATAGTCTTGAATTCATGATCCTCATTATTACTTATCATATATAGCGCTATATTATATCCAAAAACACGTCGATGTTGACTTTATTTCGGTTCCATCTCATTCCATTGAGATCTTTAATTCATGACATAATTTATTAATATTTCATAAGTTTCAGGTACCTGATTAGTTCTTCTAAAACTGAAAAATCGATTATGTCAGAAAACTCTTTTAGAGTTTCTATATCCTCGTTTGGGTTATCATTCCTTTAAGGTCCTTTTCTTATCGAGGTTTTATATTTGGAACCGATTGATCTACCATGCTTCAGGCACGGTTGAGACTCATTTGCAATATTAGATTATCAGACATGGAAATCTATTTCATTTGGAGCATTCGCATCTGATATTTGATTTATTTACCTTTGCAAATGAGTTATATCTTGAGGATCAAGACAAGACAATGGTATTTTCTTTCAAATAATTTATTTGAACTTCAAGTTCACATTCTCATCTGCTTATTATCTCTTCCCCTAATATTAGGAAAATTAGTCCATCAATTGATAATCAACCTAATGAGTTGTCAATAAGTTGGCTCAGCATAATTAATGATAGATGGAGATTCATATCAAATTCAATGTTTATCTTAATGCATTATGTTGGAGTAATTGTGATATACACAACACATCCAAAATCCACTTGGTTGAGAAATATTAGGTTGTTAACCTAAAATCAACGATAGATTAAGGGGAGGACTTATATATAGTAATTTGTTGGCGTGATGCAGATCAATATCTCAACAAGATTATTGATTTTCAAAATAGAGTTTATAAGATATGATCTCATAACCAAACTAGAGAAGGTATGATATGATAAGTATCAATTATACAATTAACTTTAGACGTCTAAAGAATGGATCTTCAAGTCCATTTTTATGAGCATATGCTACTAGTTGTTCAATATCAATTGACAAATGATACTTATCAAATGCTTTCTGAAAAGTTCAGAAAATAAACTCTAGTCAAATTTGTTGACATAATAATCTCCATTTTTTTTCATCTAGTTTTTGCATCATAATAGATTCGGGATAACCCAACCGGTCTTGCCAACAATTTGTAAACTTCTAGTTTACAATAATACGTGCTTCCATTGCACTAATAATATAATATGTAAACTTCAGGTTTACAATAATATGTCCTTCCATTGCACTAATATAAGTGCAGTCAAATCAAAGACAAAAATAACTTTTCCATTATACTTATTTTCTCCAGATTTAGAGATATTTAATATCTCCATTTTTTCTCAATATGATATCCATTTAGATGGCTATCTTAAAACTTAATGGATTTTTATGAGACTTAGGGCTCGTTTGATGGTCAAGATAGGATAGAAACAAGATATGATATAGAGCTGGATAAAGATAGGATATGATATGGACATGATAAGCATTAATCCTATCATGTGTTTGTTGTGCACATGATAACAAACATGATATCATTATAATTAAATGAAAAAATTGCTCTCATAATTAATTAAATATTGTAAAAATGGTATGTTATTAATTATAATAGAAAATACATATTTTAAAAATGAAAATATTTTCAAAATAGCAGAATATCAAGATAATAAATAAGGAATGATCTTCTAATCCCATCAGGATAATTTCTAACCCAGCCTATACTCAGGATATAAATTACAAAGGAAAGTCAGGATAGGATAGGGAAATGATTTATTTTATCCTATCCTTTTGGTGCATCAAACATGAGATTTAAGCAGGATATGCTTAATGTATCATATCCTGCCTCCCTATCCTGACCATCAAACGGACCCTTAGATTAATATAATTCAATATCAATGTGTAATTTTGTTCCTTCATGAAACAATATTACAGTTCTTCAAGAGCCTTCATTGATCTTGTAGTTCTTTGGGAAATATACCACAAATGATCAAAATGAATCATTATTTAAGAAATCCTTTAGGGATTGTTTAATACACTTAGAGTTGACATTTTGAAACTTGATTTGTAAACATATGGTTTACAATAATATATGATTAATTTGTTTTAATCCATTTGAAACAATAACGAACAACAAAATAATTATGTTTAAATGAAATTATATAATAAATATAAAAAAAAAACTTTGAATCATCTTTTGTGTTATCATAGATATATCAAATATAAAAAGAACTAAACACAATTTTTCCAACAAATAAAAATTTATAAATCATACGCATTTATCAGGTGAGTAATTTAGACATCACATATTGTCAGTAAGAGTTTGTGCTTGCTTACCTTGTAATTCAGGCCTTCTAGAAGTCTTATGCAATAAGAAAGAAGAAAATCATAACCAAACTTTGATCTTAGAATACGGAAACAATATTGCACGTTTCAATCCATTTAATAGAAATATGATCGTATCAATAAAATCTTTGATTAAACATTAATTTCCCAAACAATCAAAGTCCATACTAATGGAATTTTATGATCTTGACATGAATTGTATCAATAGTAAGCTCTACTAAATCAATTATCATAACTACAACATTGGTTATATGAAACAAATTGTATGAACCATTCACTTCTGGGAATGACGTTCAATGTGACCTTTCACCATTTTGATCAAGATCCACTCTTTGTTCAATTACAAATGTGACTAATCTTTCAAAAATATTCTTGAAGATACTCACTTATTTTGCTATTACAGGACCATTTCAAATGACAGAGAAATAGCTATATTGTCTCATATTTTCTCTTTAAATGTGTTGTTCTTCGGGAATTCTTTTAATTCATCACAATATTGTTCTTAAATCTTAATCTTTAAAAAATAAAAATATTGGCAAATTCACAACTATAATATTTACTATTTCATTAGAAAAGAAATTATGTGAAGCACAAATTATAAGTGTTGAATGTGCAAAGAGATGACATAGATGACAATACCTCTAATTTATATGCATTTTGAGAACTCATTAGTAGCAAAAATCATAATCATCAAAAGTCATAATAAACTTTTACCATCTTCGAATGTATCATATAAATGATAATCTCTACTATATCAATTCTTGATATACTTTCTCGATTTTGCTACTTCAAATTTTATTTTGTTCAACTTATACTAAGATCAAATAGATCTTATATATTTAAATTATGAACAAATATCTAGTTCTTCAAGAACTCAACCACAAACCTCTATTGACAATGACATAGGAAAATCACAATATTTTTATTTTGGAATCTTTCACAAATGCTTGATGTTAACTTATAGTTCTTCTAGAACCATATCTCAAATCTTCATAAACAATGATAAAAAAAAATAAATCATTCTTTGAGCAATCCTTCCAAGATGCTTTAATATTACGAGAAAACATAGTTCTTCAAGAACTATATTATAAGATCTTCATTGTTTGTACAATCCTTCAGTGATGTTTCAACGTTAAATTCTTCCGGAATTTAAAATGAATAAAAAATAAATAATTCTTTTCTTCATACCTATGGCATTTTGAAGAATTCTTTTTGAAATTTCAGAAAAATAAATCTATTGATTTTTAGTCACAAGACGCAAGTAGAAAAATACTTTATAAATATAGTGTGAAACCTATAAACAAGTTAAATAAAATTCATAGTAAAATCTAAAAAATGTGATGCAATAACAGATGATACTAATAAATAAATATGAAGAAGTTGATGCGAGCACAAATATTAACAAGAATTCCAAACAAATCAATAAAAAGTTCTCTTTTATGGGGGAACTCATGTTTAAATGTGCACATGGTTAGGAGAGAAATCTAATATATGATTTTCGAATACCATTGCTCACATAATCATAAAAATTACATTTAGCAAATAGAAGTTTGAAGGAGATCAGTCAAACTATTTAGCATGAATATATTATGAATGAAGAATGAAAATTTTCTTACGTTGAACTAATATGGATCAAGAAAAATATCATCCACTAAAACCAAATATCATTTGATGAGCAATCTCAACAAAACATCATAAAAAGAAGCAACGAGAATCAATATTACCTCAAGTACTTTTCGAGCCTCATGTTGATAACGTGATCCTTCAGGGATGCAAAATTATTCTAATTAGAACAAAAGGAACATCTTATATAATCTAAAAGAAACCAAACGTGTACTGTGCAACAGAAAAAGAATAATGTATTATGAGCATAAAAGTCATGAAAGGAATATAATAATTTTTCTAAAATAAATACTGTTAACTCTTGCTTTGATACAAAAATCACACAAGATCCAAAATGAAGGATATAGAAACAAAAAATCACACTTACTAGTGGTTAGCAAGATATTATATGATTATATATGCGAAAAAATATTTGAACTTCACAAGATATTATATGATTTGAATTATGAGGCATAACTAAAAGACAATTATAGCAAATTGTATATGAGAGCCATAAGTTATATGATATAGGTTGGATTCAATTTTATATAATATCTGAAGGTGAGAAAAACGCAAGAAGGGGGGGGGGGGGGGGGGGGTGAATTGTGTTTTGAAAAATTCTTCGTTTATCCTAAAAACTGAACACACTGATCAGAAGCTAAGTGAAACAGCTTCTGAAGTGATAATCAGAATCTGAACGCAGCGGAATATAACAGAGAGAGAGAAGAAGAACGACACAAAGCAATTATACTGGTTCCTTCCACAATCCGGAAGTAGTCCAGTCCCCCTTGCACTTCCAAGGAGATTTCACTAAGAGTAATATCTGATTACAATTGCTCAAGCACACAAGCAAGAAACTTCCTTTGCTCAAGCACACAAGCAAGAGACTTCCTTTGCTCAAGAACACAATCAAGAGACTTCCTGCTCAAGCACAACTGCAAGAGACTTCTAACTAAACAAAATTACACAGAAAATTGTTTAAGATTGAACACTTGATATACAATCAGAGGTGCTCACAATACAAATCAGATACAGACTCAATGACTTAAGAATTTCTAAGATATGACTTTGAGACACAGAAATCCTAAGTGAATGCAGAACAATTTCAGCAGAGGTTTGGCACTTGTAAAAATGTTGAGAGTCTTTAGTTCAGCATTAACTTTCTTGCATTACCAAATCTCTAGGTCTTCACTCCTTTATATAGAGGTGTGAAAGAGACGTTGTGAAATTGCCAGCACATCAAAGAGTCGTTGTTGAAGCTTGATCTTTCACCAATGATCTTTTGCCTGATTTGGTTGTTGTCCTATGAAGAAACCAATTTGAAATCCATTCCTTATTCAAAGGAACATCTTTGCAGCGAACCTGTATTCTGGAGCTGTTTTCTTGTCTTGTAGCGTGGACACAAAACAGAGTAGTGGAGAAGGTGGTTGTACAGTTCGTACAATAGTACAATGTCAACGCTTTCGTCCAAATTGCAAGCACATGCCTTCAAACACATTTGAAATGACCGTTGCAAAGTTCCACTAATCTTTTGTTGTCCTTTGATGAATTTCGATCCTTGAAACAACTCTTGAATCCTTGGATTTTGCAAATCCAGTTGATCTTCAGCTTTTGGTGAAATGTCTTCTGATGAGGCAGCTTCTGATAACGCAGCTTCTGATACACAGCTTCTGATAACTCAGCTTCTGATGATGAGGCGCTTCTGGACCTCTTGTCCTCAGGAGCACTATTCTTCAGGAGCACTTTACTAACTTCAGAAGCGGCTTTACTTCAGGAGTGCTTTTTCTCTTCAGGAGCGAGTTGCCTTCAGGAGCACTAAGCTTCAATTTTGTTGATTCCTTTGCTCTTTATTTGCTCATTCAGAACCAATAAATGATGTAACTTTTTAATTATGGTCCTGTACACGTGAACAAATATTAGCTTGTCCAATTTACAATTTTTAATACCTTGTTATCATCAAAACTCTTTAAGGTTCATTGTTAAACACATTTTGTTCCAACAATCTCCCCCTTTTTGATGATGACAAACAATAGTATATAAAATTGATCAATTGTTGTTAATCTAATCAACAAGTTGTCTTTGGGGTTCTGAGGTTTGTAAGCTCAGAATCTGAGGTTTGTAAGCTCAAACTCCCCCTGAGTCTGATAGTCTTTAAGGTGAGGTTTGTAAACTCCCCCTAAGTTCTATCCAGGTTAATTAAATTCATTTTACGCACAATAAAAATATCAGAGCTTAAAATTGAAAGAATTAACTTATAGATAAGAAGAATGGTTCAATTAATTTTATTTTAAATTTGATACTCCTTCTTTCGTTCATAGATTATACCTTTAAGGTAAAAATGATAGAAGTTTTTCAAAATAATTTGCAAATATCATTAATGGGGCTCAGAGCCTTTAAATACTATCACATATACTCTCCCTTTTGTCATTAGCAAAAAGAAACAAACAAAGAGAGAGATGAGAAAAACATAAGATAAAGGTTCAGAGCATTAAGCCATATAATCTAAAGCATATAAACCATCTTCAAACATTATAATCAGAGCAGATACTTAACACATATATGATATAAACAGTTAATGTTATTTAGAAGCGAAAAGGTTCAGAAGCAGTTAACATCAGAAGCGAAAACTGAAATAGAAGCAGAAATAGAACATAATATATCAGAAGCCAATAACAAATAAGCTTAAGGTGTGCAACTAAGGTTTTGGCTTAATTGGGCTTTTCTAAGATCTTCTTCAGAAGGTCTTGGACTTCAGCATACTTCTGATCCATGTCTGACTTGTATTTTTCATCCCTGATTCTGGCTTCTTTCATGTCAGCTTCTAAATTTGATATCTTCAACTTCTGCTCTAGAAGCTCTGTTTCTAGTATCTCATTCTTCTCCTTCAACACTTTGTTTTCCTGAACTAGAGCCAGGTTGGGTGCACCATTTTCCAAGAGAATCTCAGGAGGAATTATCACGTCTAAATCCTTAGGCAATAATTCCTCAGGATTTTTACCTTTGATACACAGTGGATTCTTCACCCAAGTACCTAGAATATCTACTTCTCCAGTGTTTTCCTCCACTCCATTCAACCAATCTTCCAATTTCTGCTTGGCTTGCTCTTGAGCCTCAATACACGAATCATGCAGTGCTGAAATCAGGTTGATGACCCTTTCCTTGATTCTTCTCCATTGCTTCTGATAGTCTATTTTATGACCCAAGTCATTTCTTCCTACTATTAGCCTGAGAACTTCAGAAGCTATGTCTTCCCACACATCCTGTAGTACTTGAGAGTCCAAGAAAATGGTGAGAGGTGAAGGATGTCTAGAGGGTTTAGGAGGGACATTGGGTACAATGGTTAAGTTTGATGATGAGTGGTCATTTGTAGTTAAGGGTTGGCTAGTTGAGGGTTGGTCAGGAGAGGGGTCAACTACCATATCAGAGGCATGATCAGCTTGATCATCCTCAGAGTCTGTATCCATATCACATACACCAGTGTAGTGAGTGATTTTGACAGCTTGTACTGGTGAAGGAGTTATGGATGCAGGGGTTAGCTCAGGAATATTGTGTTCAGGAGCAGTAGTTTCAGAGACAGGTTCTGGTGTAGGTTCAGGTTCAGGTATGGGTTGAGTAACTGGTTGTTCAGGAACAATATGTTCAGGAATAGTCTTTTGAGGAAAAGTTTGTTCAGGAACAGAAGGTTCAGGAACAGAAGATTGTTGTTGTGGGGGTGAGGTGGCCTTTTCTGGTGAAGGCTTTTGTGGTTCAGGTTTATGGTGATGGGGATTTTCTGAAGTGACTTTTTCAGAAGCAGATGCTTCTGGAGTCATTTCAGAGGCTTTCTCTGAGGTAGACTCAACATTTTTAGGTACAATCATGTTGAGGGGTTGAATGTTAAGAGGTTGAGGGTGATGACGAAGGATAGTGCCAATGACTTTATCTCTCTGCTCAGTCATTTCTCCTAATTTCTGATTGATTATGTGGCCAACCGGCTCATAAGAGCTTGTCTGAGAGGGCTTTTTGTTGGTCTTGGTCGATGTTGAATGGCTTTTTACTGGCTTACGAAAAAGAAGTCCTATGGGTTTATCATCATCAGAATCAGAAGATGATGATGAGGATTTTGAAGAGGATGAAGGAGAATCACTGGATATCTCATGTACTACAGGTTCTGAGTGTGTAAGGTCATTACCTGTTGTAAAAGGTTCTGAACAATCAGCTGACTTCTTTTGATCATCTTCAGCAATGCCAGGAATTTTAAGAAGTTGTGATGCTTCTGTCATTACCTTCTCTTGAAGTTCAGAAGCAATCTCCACAGCTTTTTCAATAGCTTCTGACACAGTAGTAGCAACTTCAACTCTCTTGGTAATAAGACGAAAATCCTTGGTCCTCCTTACAGCTTGCTTCCTTTTCTTCTTTGGTATTGCAGGTTGATCAAGAGCAATACCAATATCCAGTATCAACTTTGAGTCCATATCTTCAGCAGCTTTTTCAATTGATGTCATTCCAGACCCACCAATTTTAAGCTTATCAGAAATGACTTTAGCCTTCTTCGCAGATTTTTCAACCTCCAGATATTCTTCTTTAGTCATCTTCCTCTTTGACTTTCTGCCTCTGGCTCGTGGCAGAACACCACCATACATTTCCTCAGGTACATCATCCAATCTGATGACTTAATTCGTTGGTTGCCTCAAAGTGCTCCTTGATGTAGTACATCTGCACATCAAGAGGATCCTGCTTGCATATAGGTGGAAAATCTCTCATAAGATCAGACACGACATGGGATTCACTTAGGTCAGTGTCACGCTTGATGACCTTGCTGATCAGCTTCATATTCTTGAGAGTTTGAGCATTTATGAATGCTCCAGTCTTAGCATCAAGTAGCTCATCTGTGAAGGCTTGAGAGCTGCTTAGACTGTCCAGAACACCTCCTTGATAGAATATCTCTGATAAAAGTCTTCCATAAGGAACCCAGGGTTTATTCAGCAGCTGACTTTGTTTCAAACATTCTATCATATACTTGAACATGTATTTAGGTACGTTCACCTTTTCCTTCTTGATGAAGTGCTGGAGAAAGACTTTCTGTGCCAAATTTGGTTTTTCACATCCACCGCATGGTAGTAAGTTCTCATTCTGAATCTTCAGAAGCAACTTAGTTTCCATGCCCAATTCAGCATACTTCCCTTCCTTCTTGGAATTGTATATCACCATGTTTGCTCTTTCTTTCCAGATGTGTTCTTCAGCAGCACTTGAAAGATCAATTCCAGAGTAATTTCCGGAAGCTTTTAGACCAAGTACAGCTTCTATATGCCACTGTGTAATTCTCACTGGAATACCATAGATACTTGACCTGATTTCATCTCCAATAAATGGCTCATGTCCCATTTCTTCTCTAGATTTCCCTTCCAGTTCTAGATAGAGCATAACCATATGACTTTCTTCAGCTATGGATGCTGATCTGTTATAAACTTTTGCTCTAACCCAGAAGTGCCTGACCATTGCTTCGTATGTTGGTCCATTCAACATTTTGAAGTATTGCATGAGTCATTGCTCTTCATAGTAGCTTTTAACCAAACATTTATGAAAAGCTAGTGATTCAAAATCAACCGGATTTTCTATCTGAACCTGTAGTTCCCATTCTTCCAATTTCATGCTTCTTCCTCTGTAGTCATATTCAGCGACCTTATGTGCAGTAGATTCCGAAGGATTTTGATGTGAGCTTGAGGTTGCCATTGATGAAGATTGAAGAAGATTGAGGGTTCTAGGGTTTTTGCGCTTACTTCGCAAGAGGTTTGAGAGCAAATGTGTTTGTTGTGAGTGAGTAGTGTGTCAATTGACAAAGTGTTAAAAGTAAAATGATTGCAATTCAAAAGAGACAAACAAACATACATTAATGACAAAATTGGGGGCGCGTGAAAAGTACTTTCAAAGCTATTGAATCATCATTGCCCTTTTACGTTATACATCAATACAGACAGGCCACGTCAGAAACTCTCAGAGTAACTACCAAGTTAGTGGGCCAGAGGTTACCATAAAAAGTAACTCCCAACGTTTCCACTAACTCAACTATTCAGAAGCATAAAATACAGCTTCTGGACTTCAGATGCTGACGTCATCATCAGAAGCGAGTTTTCCTCAGAACCTCAATACAGAGCTTCTGATGGACTACTGCTTCTGAACTAACTTCAGAACCTAAATTCCTATTCAGGAGCAAGCAAGCTTTAATCAGACACGTAATGCATGTTCAAATTTTTCTTTATAAAATCAAATCTTTCAACAGTTAAAGGCTTAGTAAATATATCAGCCCATTGATTCTCAGTATCAATGAATTGTATATCTAAAACTCCTTTTTGAACATAATCTATGATAAAGTGGTGTTTGATTTCAATATGCTTAGCTCTTGAATGCAAAATTGGATTTTTTGACAAACAAATAGCAGCAGTATTATCACAATAAATGGGAATACTGTTAGCAATTATCTGATAGTCTTCCAACTGATGTTTCATCCAAAGTAGTTGTGTACAACAACTTGCAGCTGAAATGTATTCTGCTTCTGCTGTAGACATAGCAATAGTTGTTTGTCTTTTGCTAGCCCAGGATATAAGATTATCACCCAGAAATTGACAATTGCCACTGGTTGACTTTCTTTCAATCCTATCACCAGCATAATCAGCATCACAGAATCCAATTAGCTTATAATCTAAGGATTTCCTATAAAGGAGTCCAAGATTAGTTGTTCCTTTCAAATACCTGAAGATTCTCTTGACAGCAGTCATATGAGATTCTCTAGGATCTGATTGGAACCTTTCACACAAGCATACACTGAATAAAATATCTGGCCTAGATGCAGTGAGGTATAACAAAGATCCAATCATACCTCTGTACAACTTCTGATCTACTTTAGCTCCTTCATCTTCTTTGCTTAAGGTGCACGTAGGGTGCATTGGAGTGTTCATCACTTTGCAATCTTCAAGCTTGAACTTCTTCAGAAGATCCTTTGTATACTTTGATTGATGAACATAAACTCCATCTTTGCATTGGTTGATTTGAATGCCCAGGAAGAACTTCAGCTCTCCCATCATGCTCATTTCAAATTCATCCTGCATCAACTTAGAGAATTCCTTGCAAAGAGATGCATTAGTAGAACCAAATATTATATCATCAACATATATTTGCACAACAAGAATGTCTTTCCCAAGGGTCCTTCTGAAGAGTGTTGTATCAACCTGTCCTCTTTTAAAATCATTTTTGATTAAGAAATTACTTAGCCTATCATACCAAGCTCTGGGAGCTTGTTTCAAGCCATATAGTGATTTCTTCAGTTTAAAAACATGGTCAGGATATTTAATATCCTCAAATCCAGGAGGTTGCTTAACATACACTTCTTCTTCAATGACACCATTAAGAAAAGCACTCTTGACATCCATCTGATATAATATTATGCCATTATTAACTGCATAAGACAGAAGTAACCTGATTGCTTCCAGTCTTGCAACTGGAGCAAAAGTTTCAGTGTAATCAATGCCTTCTTGTTGACTATACCCTTGTGCAACAAGTCTGGCTTTGTTTCTCGTTACCTTTCCTTGCTCGTTCAACTTGTTTCTGAATACCCATTTTGTTCCAATAATGTTCTTGTGTTGAGGTTTGGGTACCAGGTCCCACACATCATTTCTTTGAAATTGATTCAATTCTTCTTGCATAGCTAAGATCCATCCATCATCTGAAAGTGCTTCATCAACTGTTGTAGGTTCAATCATTGAGATCAGTCCAATCATTGATTCTTCTTGTCTGAAGTATGATCTTGTTCTTCTTGGACTATCTTTGTTTCCAATGATCAACTCCTCAGAATGTGAAGACTTGTGCTTGAATGTGTTTCTGGGAGGATCTGCCTGATGTGAGCTATCTTGGGCTTTATCAGAAGCAGCTTCATCATGTGCTTCTGACGTGGGTTCAGCTTTCGGACTTTCTTCAGATTCAGCTATCTGATCAGGTTCTGGACTAACTTCAGGAACCTGTATCTCTGCAAAACTTTCACCTTGCTTTGAAGATTTATCTTCAAGCTCTTTGTCATCAAATTTAACGTGCATAGATTCTTCAACACAGAGTGTCTCTGATCTATACACTCTGTATGCCTTTGACCTTTCAGAGTAACCTAAAAAGATTCCTCTTTGGGCCTTGGCATCGAATTTCTTTAGGTAGAGCTTGTTGTTCAGAATGTAACATGTACATCCAAATTGATGAAAGTAAGAGATATTGGGTTTTCTTCCTCTAAAGAGTTCATATGCTGTTTTCTCCAAAATAGCTCTAATATAGACCCTGTTTTGAACATAACATGATGTATTCACTGCTTCTGCCCAAAAATGTTTTGGTAAATTGTTTTCATGAATCATGGTTCTGGCCATTTCTTGTAGAGTTCTATTCTTTCTCTCTACAACCCCATTTTGTTGTGGAGTTCTAGGAGAAGAGAATTCATGGACAATTCCATGTTTTTCACAAAAAGCTTCAAATGGCTCATTTTCAAATTCTCCACCATGATCACTTCTGACTTTCAAAATCTTTGATTCTTTTTCAGATTGAATTTGAGTGCAGAAACTACTGAATACATCACAAGCAACATCTTTACTCTTTATGAATTTTACCCAAGTCCATCTGCTATAATCATCAACAATGACTAATCCATATCTACTTCCATATAAGGATGCAGTACTAACTGGTCCAAATAAATCAATATGAAGTAGTTCTAATGGTCTGGAGGTTGAAACAATGTCTTTGGTTTTAAAAGATGATTTCATAATTTTCCCTCTCTGACATGCACCACAGAGTGCATCTGAATGATAGTCAATGTCTGGTAGCCCTTTGACAAGTTGTAACTTACTAAGCTTAGAGATTAACCTCCAGTTAGCATGTCCCAACCTTCTGTGCCACATCCATTTCTTATCATTCACTGATAGAAGGCAAATCACCTTCTGATCAGCCAGTTCAGAAAAATTGATTTTGTAGACATTGTCAACTCTCTTTCCCTTGAATACAATGGATTTGTCTTCCTTGTTGATTACAGTACAGTTGGTTTTCTCAAAAATTACATCATAACCATTATCACAAAATTGACTAATGCTCAAAAGGTTATGTTCAAGACCATCTACCAACCATACATTATTAATTGAGGTAGAGGAATTACCAATCGTTCCTGTACCTATGATCTTGCCTAACTGGTTGCCTCCAAACTTCACATTTCCTCCCTATTTCATTGTTAGGCTGAGGAACATGGACTTTTCTCCTGTCATGTGTCTTGAGCAACCGCTGTCTAGGTACCATGATCTTTGCTTTGGCACTGCTCTTAGACATACCTGCATTATTAACATTTTTAGATTTAGGTACCCATTGTCCTATGGGTCCTGGAAGGTTAGTACTTAAGGCTTTACTCTTCACTTCTTGTACCTTGTGCTGTGAGTTGGGTTGCTTCTGATTAACCATCACCTTAGGTTTTGGTACCTCAGAAGCAGTAACTGTCTTCTTCTGAAACTTAGACTTCAGAACCTCAGATTTTGGTTTCACCAGACTCTGAGGAATAGGTTCTGATCTTTTCAGGATCCTAACCTTTGAAGTCTTGGAATCAGATTTGATCATAGCCTTTGACTTAGAGTTCTTTGGCTTTGAAGTAATCTTAGCCTTAGAACAAGAAGCTTCAGGTTCTGATTGAACAACAGTTTCCAACTCAGCACCTTTAGGTACAAAGAAGGTTTTCCGTCCTTCCTTGATGCATTCACAACAAGATTTTAGATTGGTTTTCTCAAGTTTCACTTCTAGAAAACCAATTCCTCTGCCATTGTTCTTGTAAATGCTCATTTTCATCTTCTGAGTCTGAATCTGAACCTGCTTCTGAAGTTGCTGTAGCTACTAACCCAACAGCTACCTTAGCATCTTCATCAGCTTCCTCTTTATCAGATCCAGATTCACTTGCTAAATCATCCCAGGTTGCCATTAAACTCTGCTTAATCTGCTTCTTGTATTTGCTTGGTTTGAAAGTTGATTTCTTTGACTTGTCCTTTGATTTCTCCTTCTGAAGATCAGGGCATTCAACAATGAAGTGTCCAGGCTTCTTACAGTTGAAGCATCCCTTCTGATCTTCTTTCCTTGAGCTTCAGGAGTTACCCCTTCTGGCTTGAAACTTTCTGTTCTTCTTTGCCAGATACTGAAGTCTGTTGGAGAGCATAGCCATCTCAGCAGGATATGGTTCAGAATCTGAACTTGATTGTTCTTCTTCTTCTTCTTCAGATTCAACCACTTTGAGAGCTTTTGATGACTTGCCTTTGGATGAAAGAGCTATTGATTTACTCTTCTTAGTAGACTCATGTTAATTAAGACTTAACTCATGAACTTTGAGAGAACTAACAAGATCTTCGACACTTAAAGTGTTTAAATCTTTAGCTTCCTCAATGGCAGTCACTTTTGGTCTCCATCTGGCAGGCAAGCTTCTGAGTATCTTGCTCACATGGTCAGAAGCAACATAACTCTTCTTCAGGATTTGTAGCCCAGAGACTAAGGTTTGAAACCTTGAGTACGTCTCCTCAATAGTTTCATCATCCTTCATCTTGAATAACTCATACTGATGTACAAGCATGAGAGCTTTTGCTTCTTTGACCTTCTTGCTGCCTTCGTAATTTGAACAGAGAGAAGCAAACATAGCTTTAGCAGTGGATTTGTCACTCATCTTCATGTACTCTGCTTTAGGAATAGCAGTGACAAGAGCTCCTCTGATAATATGATGCTTCTTGTAGAGTTTCTTCATCTCAGGAGTATGTTTCTTTCTATCCACCGCAGCTCCTTCTTCATCAAGAACCAAGTCACCAACACCATCTTCTAGTATATCCCATAGTTCTTCATCTAAGCTCATGATATAACTATAGAAGTTGGTTTTCCACCAAGAAAATTCTTCAGCATCTCCATTGAACTTTGGAACTTTTCCAACACTGGATCTTTTACTATCACTATAATCATGTGAGACATTATTATAGCTAGTTTCACCATATCCAGTAGGAGGAGGAGTAGACATGTTTTGCTCAGATCTTTGACTGTTGCACGGTTAAGTGTTACACAACAGACCAAGGCTCTAGATACCAATTGAAGGTGAGAAAAACGCAAGAAGGGGGGTTGAATTGTGTTTTGAAAAATTCTTCGTTTCTCCTAAAAACTGAACACACTGATCAGAAGCTAAGTGAAACAGCTTCTGAAGTGATAATCAGAATCTGAACGCAGCGGAATATAACAGAGAGAGAAGAAGAACGACACAAAGCAATTATACTGGTTCCTTCCACAATCTGGAAGTAGTCTAGTCCCCCTTACACTTCCAAGGAGATTTCACTAAGAGTAATATCTGATTACAATTGCTTAAGCACACAAGCAAGAGACTTCCTTTGCTCAAGCACACAAGCAAGAGACTTCCTTTGCTCAAGAACACAATCAAGAGACTTCCTGCTCAAGCACAACTGCAAGAGACTTCTAACTAAACAAAATTACACAGAAAATTGTTTAAGATTGAACACTTGATATACAATCAGAGGTGCTCACAATACAAATCAGATACAGACTCAATGACTTAAGAATTTCTAAGATATGACTTTGAGACATAGAAATCCTAAGTGAATGCAGAACAATTTCAGCAGAGGTTTGACACTTGTAAAAATGTTGAGAGTCTTTAGTTCAGCATTAACTTTCTTGCATTACCAAATCTCTAGGTCTTCACTCCTTTATATAGAGGTGTGAAAGAGATGTTGTGAAATTGTCAGCACATCAAAGAGTCGTTGTTGAAGCTTGATCTTTCACCAATGATCTTTTGCCTGATTTGGTTGTTGTTCTATGAAGAACCAATTTGAAATCCATTCCTTATCCAAAGGAACATCTTTGCAGGCGAACCCGTATTCTGGAGCTGTTTTCTTGTCTTGTAGCGTGGACACAAAACAGAGTAGTGGAGAAGGTGGTTGTACAGTTCGTACAATAGTACAGTGTCAACGCTTTCGTCCAAATTGCAAGCACATGCCTTCAAACACATTTGAAATGACCGTTGCAAAGTTCCACTAATCTTTTGATGTCCTTTGATGAATTTCGATCCTTGAAACAACTCTTGAATCCTTGGATTTTGCAAATCCAGTTGATCTTCAGCTTTTGGTGAAATGTCTTCTGATGAGGCAGCTTCTGATAACGCAGCTTCTGATACACAGCTTCTGATAACTCAGCTTCTGATGATGAGGCGCTTCTGGACCTCTTGTCCTCAGGAGCACTATTCTTCAGGAGCACTTTACTAACTTCAGAAGCGGCTTTACTTCAGGAGTGCTTTTTCTCTTCAGGAGCGAGTTGTCTTCAGGAGCACTAAGCTTCAATTTTGTTGATTCCTTTGCTCTTTATTTGCTCATTCAGAACCAATAAATGATGTAACTTTTTAACTATGGTACTGTACACTTGAACAAATATTAGCTAGTCCAATTTACAATTTTTAATACATTGTTATCATCAAAACTCTTTAAGGTTCATTGTTAAACACATTTTGTTCCAACAATATCTTCTATGCTATAATACCAGCTGCTATATATTGTTCACGTCTTTTGATAATAATAATCTTACTGTTCTGAATATGGAATAAACATACTTATATATAACTTATATACATCATGTTGCTATCAGAATTTCTACACATTTTCTACACGTACAAGCATACAACACATTAAGCTATATCATGAAAAACAAGAATTAGAATCACCTCAAATTGGTAGAGCTTCGTGCTGATAACGTGTTAAGAAATAAACTAAAACATAAGATCAAAGAAGAAGAGGAGGAAGAAGATGAAAGCACTTTGTATTATTCTCTTCTCAAGTGTGTCTTTACAATACAATATGAGCCCTATTTATAGTACATAAGACGAGTAAGTGAGTGATCAAAGCAATTAAGGTCCACTAACTATTCACTTACTAATTGGAGTTATAGGAAGGTGGAAGATTTAAGGATGGACATCCACTAAATCATTATTTCATAACAGTATACTAAATTTACTTTAAACTTATGCTGACTTATATGTCAAATAACTTAAATATAAACTAATTTTGTGTGACACATATTTTTTTTTTTTTAACTTAATTTTCAGTTTAATTCAAAATAATATATTTTTATTAAAATTTTCCGAATGTTAATTTTCCGTGCTTGACACGAGTATCATACTAGTTTCTACTAGATGGAGAGTGAGACGCCATGACGATTAATTGGCGAAACCCATATGACAAAAATTATCTTTTTCTTTTTCTTCAGGGAGACAAAAATTATCTTAGTTTTCATAAACTCTCAGATTTTTCTTTTTTGGAATTTTAAACAAGCTCATTAATAGAAAAAACATTCACATAGGCATAACGTGCGGTTTTGGCTTGGAGTCTCAGGTCCAGACCCACTTAATCTCTCAGATCACTTCTTTCAGTTTACTCATTCAGCGGGTGGTTTGCGAGCAAGGCTCTCTTTTATGCAGCTTGTTTGGTTGCTTTCTGCGTGGATCATATGGAATGACCGTAATCAAAGGTTGTTTAACAATACAGGTAGTTCCAAAGATCAGTTGTTGAATAAAGTAAAGCGGTACTCTCTTTGGTGGCTAAAAGTTAATAATGTCGTTTTTGTTACGGTTTTAATTTTTGGTGGTCAAGTCCCATGGCATGTTTAAGAATTGGCTAATAACTTTGGCTAACATTGTGTCTATGTAATTATTTGGGGTCTTCATGGTACACCTTGTACTTTGGAGATTCCTAGCTTTTTTAATATATATGTCTCATTTTTTATTGTTCAAAAAAAGAAAAAACATTCACATAGGCATACTTAAATATATTTTACAAACCATAGTGTTTTTTGGTGGTGGTGTTTTATAGTGTTTTGCTATACATGAAAAACACCGTGTCATAGTAGTATTTTTTTGTTTTGTTTTGTGTGGTAGTAGTATATATAAATGTCATAATCGTTATAAATGGAGTAGTTGAATTAAAGGGGCATACAATGGAATAATTCAACTACAAAACATTTCTTAATTACAAATAGTTCGTTAGGGAAGTTGGTGTTTAGTAACTAATAAGTTTGTTCGTATTAGTTAGTTTACTTGTGATTCAAGTAATTAGAAGTAATAGCCTTGGGGTTTTTTCTAACCCCAAGGTTCAGCCACAACAACAATCATTTGCGCAAGTGTTATCACATGCGGCTACTACTACTGCACCGTTTCCTTGTCCAACAATTCGAGGGGACAACCTCTCTATTAAGATTACTGAGGATATGTACTTCAGAGGGTTAGAAAAATGCAAGTACCACATGCATGGTCGGTTGTTCTTGAACATGGGCGACAAGCCGTACACTCCAAAGAAATATTTGCGAAACTCTTGAAGCTATGGAGAACGAAGGGTCCTTGGAATTTGATCTCCCTTGGTCGTGGGTTCTATGAATTCTCATACTTTTCTGATGAAGATGTGCGCACATCCCTCGCAATGGGGACTGTCAATTTGAAATCGGGCATGTTGCGGCTTTCCCGTTGGTCCAAAGACTTTAACAACTATTCTCAGCGTCTCACACTTGCTCAGGTTTGGATTTGGCTTCTTGAATTGCCACAAGAATACTAGTTAGAAAGAACATTAATGGAAATTGCTAGCGCAATAGGCACCCCTCTCGTTATAGACGCCCAACTCAGAAACGCACCTTCGGGCACTACGCACAGGTGTTGGTGGATATAAAACTCTCTCGTCGTCTGTTCTATGAGATCATGGTGGAAAGGGAGGGCTTTGCGTTCCCGGTTGAGGTGGAATATGAATGGCTACCAGAATTTTGCTCACATTGTCAAATCCTTGGCCACTCGGTGGTGAATTCTCGTTGGTTGCATCTGAAAAAAGATTGAACAAAGACAGCGACAATACTAAAACGGTACACAACAAAGGAAAAAAGATCATCATGCAGTAGAAACCGCAAACCAAAGTATGGCAGCCACGTGACAATCCCCAAGGCATTGGTCTTCTTTAGCTTTTGCGAAACCGGCCTTTGATTCAAGCAGCCATGCACATAGTGACAAGTTTGCCTTCAACTATCAGCTGGCTCTTGAGAATGTTACTGATGTTGTTATTCGTTCCAATGATGTAGAGAGTACCTCAGTTTTAGACCCGGTGCTGCAACTCCAACACGTTCTTGTCCCCCTTAGGGTCGACGTTCAACAACTTGAGGAGGGGAATGAACACGTGGATTCAGGTGCCTTGGTAGTTGCGGCTGCAGGTAACTCTCATGCCATTAAGTCGCACCCTTTTGTTACTGTCATTCAGCATCGATGTCCTATCATTACCAAAGACTTGGAGGTCATTCAACAAGCCCTAGCAGTTTATAAAGATGTTGATGAGGAAGGGTTTACTACTGTTGTTTCCAAGAGCAACCGGAAGAAGCAAAAAGGTTATTAAACCCGCTTCAAGGGTCCATTACCAAACTCATTTCAATGATGATTTTATTTTGGAATATTCGATGTATCGGTAATTCGGATTCTCGTATTACTCATAAGCCTATTCTCATAGTTATTGCGGAACCAATGATCTCTTAGTCACTGTCACATGGTTATGGTTGGACATTATACCCGAGTTTGTTCGGGGGGATTTCTTTAGGGACCGGTCGAGGTTACCTAATTTTCATTTTCTGTAATTTTCGCTTTCTATCGTGGGTTTGGTTTGGCCCTCCTTCTTGTACATATTTTCCCTTTTTTTCTTTATTTATAATATATGGGTGAGCGGCAGAGGATTTAAGTTCCCTGGGGGTGCCATTCTAGCCGGGATGTCCAGCGGCTTTTTGATGTCTTCCTCACTCTTGATTCAGTAAAAAAAAAAAAAGTAATTAGAAAAGTCTATAAATACACCACATGTAATCACTCTCAATTCATTACCAATAGAATTACAATTTGTTGTAAAAATTAGGAATAAATTATTTCTACAAATAATAATCTATCATATAAATAAAAGCATCAATTAAATATTAAAGAGAATAAACAAGAGGAACAACAATTAAACTTATCTTTCTTGAAATTGCGGTGATTTGACGTCGGCAAAATCGAAGTAAGCAAACACGAAACAATGAAAAGAGATAACCTGCCAAACAGTAATCCATTATATAACATGAGGCGTGACAAAGTCACTGTCCTTAAGGATTTTATCCGCCTCATAAGCGCATATCCTCCCAGGATACAACATGTTCTTCCCTGATATGAATCATATCAGAGGCGACAGAACAGCTTGAATTTGATAATCACTGGAATGATGTAATCAGGAACTCAATCTATTGGAGGAGAGAAAAATGATTTTGAAGAGAGGTGAAACAATTCTTCCTTTTGTACGTGAATATAAGAAGAAGAAAGAATCATAATTAAATAAAAACGACATTCTATATTTCTGAAAGGATAGGTGTGAGAAAATCCTCATTATAGCATGGCCACTAAAACAATATAAATAGGCACAAGCTTAGCTAAGTGACCGTTTTTGTTTTAGAGAAATATAAGGTATGACCAAGCTGTATTAATGCCACGTTCAAGAGATATAATGGAAAGACAGTTACAAATTTTTTTTTTTGAATTAAAACATGGGCATAAGACCAAGTCAAAATAATAAATAATAATAATGTGATAATAATTTTCTATTAACTATATATTATAAAACTTTTGAAATATACAAAAATTACAACAATCCCCCACATATTTCAAAAGTTAAACTAAAAGGTTAAAAAGAGTTTTCCTGGATAAACATCGTAGATGTAATGCATCGGAACGGTGTAGCAAGCTATGGAACCCGTCCTAGACTAATGAGACTTAACACACAGTGAATTGGTTTAGCAAGCTATGGAACCCAAGACACTTGTTGTATGCAAGAGGTCTCACAATCACATTACACCCCCACAATTCTTGCTGTTACGCGGTTGTGCGCTAATAGGCCGTGCGCGTGCCTGGTATTCATGAGTGCTCTAGAGACCCGCCACGGTCTCATGCAAGCGGCCCCACTTGACACTCATATAGGTGATTCCATCTAGTGTATGCTGCAACCATACACCACCCATAAGGGCTTATGGTAATCATTAAAAGCTTTTAAAGCTTACCCATCAATTTTATAATATTTAGCACATCTCATCCATTATCATACACTATAGGAAAGAGACAACGTTATTTTAGTGCTAACAGAACTAACAAGTAACTTGTTTTTACCCATTGAACCTTCTTCATGGGATCTCCAATCACAAAGGTTGGGTTCCCATTACTTGTCGTATTCGAGTGGCAAAGTCTCATTTCCCTAAATTTCTTCCCAAGGGGTTTTATATACGGATCCGCTAAATTCATAAATATTGACTAAGACGTCTCTAAGTCAATTAACCTCATATTTCATCAAGTTTATAAAAATAAACTCGGATTACACAATAAACTAATACAAGTCGTTGGCTACTAAACGACAACATGTTCATCAATAAGATAAATCTACTTATAGATTTATTCTCATTGGATTCATATCTATTTGACGTCTTTGTATTATTTTAATACAAAGGTTTATCCATTTTTGTAAACAATATCTCATATATTATCAAACTAATTTTCATAATATATTTTATCAGGTCTACTTAGATAAACACTAAGCGACAACATCTTCACAATGGGGAAAATTAAATCCAAAGATAGTGTTATCATATGAGTCTACTTAAAATTCTTTCAAGCAACAAACCCCCACATTGGATTAATATAATACAATGTGTAGATTTATTGTACATATTAAATTGAATGATTTTTAAGTGACAACACTCTCACAAAGAGAAAGATAAGTGGATTTCTATTCAGGTCTACTTGAATGATTTTCAAGTGACAACAATATATCTTAAAATTTGCACAACAAATCAATTTGGTTTCACAAAAATCGTATATACACATTTCACTAGATTTTCCCAATCATAAATATATCATATGAGGCCACAATAAATAAATATAATTATGTAAATTTCGCACAAATTGCAGTAGCATATCACACAAGTTTATACTAACAGAATTTTCAGTTTTGAAAAGCATATTCAAGAGATATGTGCTAACATTGGCACAAAAATAAATACACCACAACAATATAGAAATTCTATACAAATCTAGCATGCATATTTTCCATAAAAATATCTCTTAGAAACAATCATACCATGATGTAAGTTCACTTAAACTATGCATATATTAACTCTCTGATAACACAATTTAAATTAGTGAGATGCATATAACCAGAATACAAAGGCATGGGATAATGCAAGTGTTCTCATGCAAAACTAACTTTAACTAGTTCCACACATACATGTGTTGAGCACTGACACTACACAACAAAACATTTAGTATAAGAATGGATACATGGAGATATACTAACATGCTTGGATACATGGAATGATCATATTCATGTTATATCAGGTAAATGACGATGCATGCTTCATACACAGGTATATTGAATCATTCCCAAAACTCATAAAATGAAATTAATCCCTTAGCAAATAAGGAGTATATATCAACCAAAAGAAAGGAAAAAAAAAATACTTATTCTAATTAAATATAGCAGAAACCGTTGATTAAACCATTGGAAATATTATTCAATGACATAAGCTCAAAACTGATGTGCTCAAGTTTTTTCCAATCAGTCGATGTAACAAAAGACTACAACCATTAATTTTAGATATAACCATCGGTAAATAGTAATAATAATTTTAATTAACATTAAGAGTCATAACTCTCTCATCAACACAATTAGAACAAACCAAAACAGTGATACCAAAAGGTACAAGCACAAATTTAACAACATTCAATAAAACATTATCACTATTAATTTATTTTTCTTCAGAATTAAGATATGGAACCTGTTTGGCGTTTATAGATAAAACTCCCACTGTTTGCCATGAGCCTCAGGATCCAAATTGGTGAAGTCCATCGACAACTCTCAATTTCTCTATAATTTCCACACAGATAAATTCTGGAAAGAAAAAAACAATATGAATAAAATCCTTAAGATTGTTGTAAAAATTAGGAATAAATTATTTCTACAAATAATAATCTATCATATAAATAAAAGCATCAATTAAATATTAAAGAGAATAAACAAGAGGAACAACAATTAAACTTATCTTTCTTGAAATTGCGGTGATTTGACGTCGGCAAAATCGAAGTAAGCAAACACGAAACAATGAAAAGAGATAACCTGCCAAACAGTAATCCATTATATAACATGAGGCGTGACAAAGTCACTGTCCTTAAGGATTTTATCCGCCTCATAAGCGCATATCCTCCCAGGATACAACATGTTCTTCCCTGATATGAATCATATCAGAGGCGACAGAACAGCTTGAATTTGATAATCACTGGAATGATGTAATCAGGAACTCAATCTATTGGAGGAGAGAAAAATGATTTTGAAGAGAGGTGAAACAATTCTTCCTTTTGTACGTGAATATAAGAAGAAGAAAGAATCATAATTAAATAAAAACGACATTCTATATTTCTGAAAGGATAGGTGTGAGAAAATCCTCATTATAGCATGGCCACTAAAACAATATAAATAGGCACAAGCTTAGCTAAGTGACCGTTTTTGTTTTAGAGAAATATAAGGTATGACCAAGCTGTATTAATGCCACGTTCAAGAGATATAATGGAAAGACAGGAACCTGTTTGGCGTTTATAGATAAAACTCCCACTGTTTGCCATGAGCCTCAGGATCCAAATTGGTGAAGTCCATCGACAACTCTCAATTTCTCTATAATTCACTCATACTCTCGCCCTCTCAATTTCTCAATTCAATCCCTTCATTTTAGTTCCTTAGAGTACAAGAAACACATCTTGCACTAACAAGATATAGTATCGATGGCACTTCTTTTAATACAAAAACCTACTAATTAGAATCGGAGGATGAGGGATAGATGTTTAATAGATCCATGGTTACCCATGGCTTTCCTCTCACTCAGTAACAAGTGAATCAACATGTGGTAGAACGGCATTTTACAAAAGTAAAGTAATTTAAATTGCATCAACTTTTGTCAAGTGCTTTTCTATGGATCAATAATATCTTTAGTCTTCTCACATAAATAACAATAATTATATAACTGAGGTGACAAAAAGGTATGTGAGAAAAACGCATGAATTTTTTTAAAAAAATGTATCTTTTTTCTGATGTAAAAAGGAAAACAAAACGAAACACTAATAAGAAATGGCAATAGAGGAACAAACTCCCCTTATTCTTTCTCAAAAAGCCAACCATGACAAGAGTTAATCACTCTAAAAATTCCATCAAATATCTGGTTCTGAGTTCAGATTGAACATAAATGGTTGGACTGGTTAGTATGCCTTTGAAAAGATGTGACCTTAAACACTAGTCTGAACTCAGTTCAGTCATGTTCTTATTCAAACTATCAAAGCAGCTTACAAAATAGAACACCAGGCAAACATTGTTTGAAACTACATATGAAATTATTCTCTACAACTCTTCATTAGCAATAACTGGAGGGTAATTCACAAACTCAGGACAATGCACTTTTACCGGGCAGTTAACATGGTTGAAAGGTTCATGTTTCTCAACACAAAGTATGACTTCTTTTAGTTTTCCATCATTGTCACAAATGAGTTGAACCTCCTTTCCTTCTGTGTGAACCTTCAATGCTCTGACCATCTCTGCAGATCTGCTTATGGCACCTGGCCTTATAAAATTTACGTCAAAAATGCGACCAATGTTGTTATCTTTGTACAGATTAAATGCAAGGTTGAAATATCCTCGTTTATCTAAATTGGAACAGGTACCGTGTGCATACCACTCGTGCCCCCAAAAAAACATATTACCCCCACTTTCTATGTTAGGGCAACAAGTTTCCATTTTCGTCAGACTACCGCGAACCTAAAATAAGAATAAGATAAATTTAAATTGGTTAACAACAAACTCACACTATGCCAATTTCAAAAATTTCAACAAAGTAGAAATAAACACTTACATCCTTTTGTTCAAGGAAGTCTTTATGTTTACACTTATAGGGCTGAGGATTTTCATGTCTTTGTGGCCAGAGGCCATGCATTACAAATCTATCCAACCCTTTCTTCTCAACAGTTGGTGGCCACATTAGAACCACCATATAGTAGTCAAATTGAGTGTCTTGAGCGGATGTGGACGCCGCTAAAGCGAGACACAACAAAATCACAGTAGTAACTATCAACCTCAACCGATTAGAGAAATGAAAGGAAGAGGGTGTAGTCACAAAATTTGCTGCACCTACTAGAGAAAAAAGGAAAAAAACATTAAAAAGCGAAAAAATGCTTTGATCAACACTGCAAGTGAAAAGGTGTACCTGTATCAACTACACTTCTCATGTTATCTGAGCTTTCAGCTATAGTGTGAGCATTAAGATCAGTAGGAAAATTGACACCAGTTTGTTCTGGAACTTTGGTTTCATCATCATCCAAGACAACTACCTCATGCCCTTTCTCCCGTATGTGATCAAACACTGTTTTCTCAGTGATGATTTTGAGTTTGTCTTCTTTAACTATTGGCTCACCTTCTACACAGAATGAAAAAATTAGTTGGTGAGGTGAAGAATTTTCAAAAATCCTAGAAGTTAGTAAAACCATATTAGGAGTGCTACCTTTGTCTCCAAGAATGTGAAATCGAAGTCGGCCATCTTTGTCTTCATTGATATCATTTAAGATCTTCTTTTCATTGCATCTGAGCTGCATCCCTTCATTTTCCAGTAAATAATTGTGTCAATGTTTAATGCCGAAACAATTTGTCCTAATACAAAAAATTTCAACAAATATCCGCACATGCAATTTCTTCAGCAAAGCATACAACACGAAGAGCATCTTCTAAATTGCAGCTTTCAGGAGTCCGCATTATTTGTTTCATGGTGTCAAATCTCAAATAGTACTTTGTCATTAACCTTCCAGGATCTAAGATAGGAAAAGTAAAAATATCAGCAACCAGTTTGGATTTTCACAAATATTTAAGGAATATCAATATTCCGGAATAAATCAATACCTAATGATCTCAAGAAGAAACCATCTTCATCAACCCATACCATTTGATACTGTGATAATTCGTTAACTTTCTGAACACAAATCTCTGAGATAAGAATGTTTCAGTACCAGGAAATAGGGGGAAAACTATCTAGGTGAAATATAAAGGGAGACAATAAGAAAATAGAAAGCTATAAAAGACAATCAGATGGTGGAAATTGTACCTTGCACATGCTTCTCTAAACAATCGTCAGAAATTCCCTTTTTAATTGCATAGTTCTCAGGATTCTTCTTAAGCATAAATTTTATGATCAGATGGGATGGTAGAAACTCAGACAAAAGTAAAAGAACTCCGTACTCACTTACCCTTTTCATTATAACATACAAGTAGGAGCATTTCATCCATTCAATTGCTTTTGCAATATCAGATACCATCAGTTGAACTAATTCGGCAAGCAAATGCTCCGTCACACATGAGAGTAATCTAGGATAAACAAAAACCAATTATTTGAACAGGATAATTGCCCCTTGTTTATAGAATATGAGCAACATTAAAGTATGTTACATCAATTAGCAACTTATAAAGAGACTGTCTTACTGTGATTCCACTACTTCACACCCACTTAAGAGATTCTCATACAAATGAACCTGGAGTACAAGAAAATGTAAGAAAGAAGAGCACGTGAGAAATAACGGAATTAGTGATCAAAATTGAAGAACTTTGATAGTGTGGAAGTTGAAAAGCATTCTGCAGAACAGTTCACCGTTTCTCTCCTTGTCATGATTATAATCAAGCCTGTATCATCGAATGGTGGTCGGCCTGCCCTTCCTGACATCTGTACAATAAAAACGTCAGCCCAAAATGATATATTAACAATCAAAGAGTGCAACTAAATAACATGGAAAAATAATCAAGCATTGATTTGTTGGGTGGGTGACTACTCAAGTTAGTCGTACACCAATTAAAAGAAAGATAGAAATCGCTGCTTGTTGTCCCATTTTTGTTACTAAAAAATCTTCAAATTTTCAGAAAAGCAATTTCAAACAACGTAAATTGTTTGAAAGTGTACTTTTAAATAAATAGCGGTGAACTTCTAAACAAAATAGAATGCACTTTTAGACAATTTTTTGTTCAGGTTTCCACAAAAAGGAGAACTAACGCACTCAGAATATTGCGTGTGCACTGTGGTACCAACATGTTGGTCCCGGACACTACCTTTTGAGATATTAATTGTCAGACTGAAAGAATTCAACAAAGTAAACATATCTTGTAATTGTTTGTGTTTTAAGTGCAACTCTTATATGAAAGAGCATTATCAAATGTATGTTCTTACTCTTATAATGGATTTTTATATTTGAATATGTGCCACATGTAAGAATGAACTTTAGCCACCTCATATAGTGTCAAAAAATCAGTCATAGTGTGTGTGTGTGTCAGTCTGACAGGAAAAATAAATGTTTCTTGTGTCTCTTTGGATTGAGGAATATGTGCATAAACATCATAAGTCATTGATTAATTTGAAATCTATGTCCATTTAATATTTCAAAGAAGAAAAATGAAACAGGAAGGTACAATAAAGATTAAAGTGTCTTGTTATACTTATGTTTAGATAACTCTCATTTGAATACTGACCTCTGGGGTGGTTAGAATGATATCTGCTTCATTTATATTTCTTGGAGTGTAAGATTCAACGTCGCCTGTCAGCTCCAGGCAACAAACCCCCCATGGTCCAAATTTCTGATTCCAATCACAGACCTTCTCCTGAACTAAAGCCTTAGATGGGGCAATATAGATCTTGTCACCAAGTAAAAAGATAACCAAACCAATAATTAGTTAATGAGACATGATAATTAAAATAGATTTTAAATTGTAGCCTTCAAATTATTCAGTGATTCACCATACAAAAGCGTAGACTGTTTTTTATGCACCAATACAATATCAGTTTTCACTATGGCAAAAAAGGACTGGGTTTACACCACTGACACTAGAAGAAAGATAACCTGTCTACCGGTTTTACCTTTATTGAACACAAAGTAATACTACTCCTAAGAAATATTACTAATAGAAAAGTTTTCAAAGCCGGAATTTTGTGAGAAATTACTTACTGTTTTAAGAGATCCCTTCACATGTATAAATCTTCCCTCTGTTTTACCACTTCCGGTCGGAGCAGAGATGACCATGTTAACATCAGAGTGGTAACAGGTAGGAAAACATTCACACTGGGGTGAATTAAAATATCTGTATACCACACAACATAGAGTGTTAATCGTTATACAAATGTAAGAATATGTGTGAGATCACTTTAAATGCGTATTCTTTTCTAATCTGTGACTATTAGAGGTTTGAATTTGGACCCAAAAATCATCAATTATTATGTTATGTCGCAAAGATACGTGCTAAATGAGCACCATCTCCTAATATGAAGTACATACACTTCTAAGATTAGGTGTGTCCCCGTGTCCGACACGCGTCATCATATTAATTTATTTTCTCAAATTATTACCGGTGTCGATGTATCTGTGTCATGTGTCAGTGTTGTTGTTGTGTCCGGTGTTTGTGTCTGTGTCAATGCTTCGTAAAATATGATACAGGTTAAAAGCTTCGAGGCAGCTAAGCTTGTCTAGCAGCAGCTTACTATATCTCACACATATTAAAAGAAAAGTGTATAGTACCTGAAACTAAAACATGATTGAAAAGGTTGAGGCAAATCGAACATGGACTTCAAAGAATATGAATCCATAATTGGTACGTCAAACCGAATTAACTGCACAATAATGAGTCGAAAACAGAACATCAGTTCTAAAATAAAAGATCAACCAAATTAAAGAAAACACAATCAAGCAAATAAGATATAACATTGCACGTAATCATCATTAACTGTTTATTGCAAGTAATTTTCATACATTACAAACACAACAAAATTTCAAAATTAAGCATGATAAAATGTTAATTATAATTATAAAAAATAAATAAATAAATAAATAAAAACTAAACCGATTATTCCATCAAATATTGCTGGGAATTATCAGTAACCTAAAAACTTCACAATCATCTCTCTTAATCTAAACAAGTATCGCCGAAATTTCAAGCTGGAAAATACATTTCTAAGACAAAAACCCGCTAAAATGAAAATATATCAATAATTATTCAATACAACTAAATTCATAGCAAGTAGAAGAAAAAAAAATGCAAGATAAATTGCGAATTTGACAAAAACGTTAGAAAAAATAAAATTCATCTACATGCAGAAGAATTGGAACAGAAAATTAAGATTCAATGAAGAAAAAATTGAGGAGTCTTTGCGTGAAGAAGGAGAGAGAAACCTGAGAGCAGAAGTATTCGTTGGTGTTTGGGAGAGAAGAAGGAATGGAACGCGGGAAGTGTGAATGGAGCGCGTGACTAATGAAAATTCAAAGATTAAATAGAGCGGGGAATAGTTTGATGAATGCTCCAGGTGAAACTTTCTCAAATTAGTTGACTCTTTTTTGACAAAATAATTTTAAAAATCGAACCGGTAGTTGACTCGTTCATTTGGTCCCTCTTTTAACAATTGGGTCATTTATTGAATCGAATGATTGAACCGGATAAAATTGGATAACTCAGATGTATAATTTGGTCTTTATAAAAAATATGTACTCGTATTAAACTGAGTTGGATCAGATTAAACTAATTCACTCAATCTCAAAAATTAAAAATAAAAAATCATAAAACCTACCAATTGTCAAAATCATCAAAATTAATCACTATATATGCATATTTCATACCTACACAAATGCATACCATATTTAAATGAATATTAAAAATATATCCTAATTTTAATAAATATAGGCTTAAATATGAAAAAGGTCCTTGTAAGTTGGCGCATTTTTGGTTTTCGTCCCTGTAAATTTTTTTTTTTTGCGAAACAACCCCTGTAATTACCAAACGTTTTGGATCTAGTCCTTGTCGTTCAATTCTGTGACAAAAACGATGACCTGGCTAACGGAGCAATACGTGGCACTTCGTGAGTTGGCACTAGTTGATGACTTGGGTTAGTATAGGGACTAAAACCAAAAACGCAATTTACCATGGGACTAAAACCAAAAACACAATTTCAATTTTTGAATTTTAAAAATCGAACCGGTCGTTGACTCGTTCATATTGCAAAAATTTTGTAGTCAAATTTACTAATACAATTTAAATTGTGGTTGATAAGACATCAAAAACCTTGGAAAATTGTTGTTGACACATATGATAAGGCTGAAAAACACATGTAAAAAAAACGAAAATGTCCCCTCAGCAGTTAACTACTGAAATTAAGAACCGGTTGCAGTTAACTACCGAAGTAAGTTCCTTCGGCAGTTAACTACCGAAGTTCCTTCGACTGTTAACTAGTTGGAAAAAATAGTGTTTTACCTCCTATAATATAGGTCATTTTCAGGTTTACCCCTTGTAAATTTTTTTTTTGATTTACCCCTTGTAATTTTTTTTTTCAGAATACCCCCTTAATAGGCCATACAAAAACGATTTTTTTTTTTACAAAATTTTTGGTTTTTGTATGGCATATTAGGGGGGTATTCTGAAAAAAAAAACTTTTACAGGGGGTAAATCAAAAAAATATTTTACAGGAGGTAAACCTAGAAATGGCTTATATTACAGGGGTAAAGCACCATTAACCCTATATCAATTTAAATCAAGGTGGAAATTGTTGTGTTGTTGAAATTGAAACACTTGGAAAAAGTCCTACATCGTCCAGTATTGTAAATGAATAGGGAGGTCAACGCTACATATATGGGTTATAATTTTTCTATACACGATAGAACAATCATAGATAATGTGGATATTGTAGAGAAGTCTATGTATTATAACACTTTTCACATGCATTATTTTTTGGTTGTCACTATTAATAAGTATCAATTATAGTTTTTTTCCTCAGATTTGGTGTATTTCAAATTATCTTCTTATGTTATGATTGTGTCATTTAAATTTTCTGCGTTGTTTTTACAAAAGGTGGTATCAAAGTCATGGGTTGGCTTGGTGGGAAAATTCTTGTTGGGGAGAACATGGCTTCATTGTGAGCAACTGAATCCATGTCGATGACCTCAAGTGAGGGAAACACAACATCTCTATCCAAAAACATAAATCATTAGGTAAATGAAACAACGCTTAAAACACTTGACCAAAAAGAGAAGGAGATATCATATATCTATCCAAAACCGAGGGTCGTCCCAGCAAGTTTAGGGGCTTAAAACAACTTCTATTTTAAAACTTTCTACAATTAAAGAAAAATTAGATAAAACTTTATGAAAATAAATAAATAAAATATAAGTGTTGTTGGAGTTGATAACAATTTAGCACCAATTGCTGCTACTCCCAAAAGATTTGACAATACATATTATAAGGGATAAGGATTTGTTGTACAAAAAGGGTCTCTTTGATTCTGATCAAGATCTTTCTATAGGTGATGGTTCTGAAAGTGATAATTTGGTGCAACTATAGAGCATAAATTCTTATTCTTTTGCTAATGACTTTGGAGTTTCTATGATCAAGATGGGTCACATAAAAGGCTCTTATTGGAGAAACGGGTGAGATTAGGCAAACCAGTAGAAAAGTAAACTATATATGACTGAACATTACAATGATTGACGGACTGAAGGAATAAAAGGTAGAGAATGATTAATTAATTGTTCAAGGGATTGGATTTAAATATCTAGTGGGAAGGTTGTAAATTATATAGTCGGTGAAACTTTAATTAATAATATTTTTCTCTTTCTCTATATTAAAAAGTGTTAAATATATAAAAAAATTAATGCCAAGTTTTATATTCTCCATAAATTTTCTCTTTTAAAAAAGATATATTCTCCATAAGTTATCTAAATATTTTGATTTTATACAATAACAATTCTATGTTCTAAATTGAACCATAAATCGTTAGTCTATTTAACGTGAGATTAATTGTTTTTATTACAATATATGACTGAACATTACAATGATTGACGGACTGAAGGAATAAAAGGTAGAGAATGATTAATTAATTGTTCAAGGGATTGGATTTAAATATCTAGTGGGAAGGTTGTAAATTATATAGTCGGTGAAACTTTAATTAATAATATTTTTCTCTTTCTCTATATTAAAAAGTGTTAAATATATAAAAAAATTAATGCCAAGTTTTATATTCTCCATAAATTTTCTCTTTTAAAAAAGATATATTCTCCATAAGTTATCTAAATATTTTGATTTTATACAATAACAATTCTATGTTCTAAATTGAACCATAAATCGTTAGTCTATTTAACGTGAGATTAATTGTTTTTATTACAATAGTATTAAGTTTTATTTGTGTGACTATTTGGCGTGTGATTAAATATGGGGCCTTTTTGGTGTAGAAGAATAATATCTAGAGTTTATAAATGTATAATTGTTTTTATAAACTTATTTATAAGAATAAATGGGATTGAAAAAAGGATAAATTTGTAATTAAATATGAGTAATAATCACTTCCAAAGAAAAGCTGAAAAAAGGGTGATTAGTATGCATGAATATTAAAGTGGGTTCAATGATAAAAAAAAAAAAAAAAAAAAAAAAAAAAAAAAGTGGAAGCATTATTCTTCATAGTAGACATCTTAGTGAGTAGAACAAAGATGGGTCAAGTTCAGTTGCTACAAAGATGGGTCACTTCTAGTTTCAAAGATTAATCTTCACCGTGGATGATACCATCAAATCGTATAGTTAGACTACAAAATGAAAGGAAAACTACATTTAAACTCACATATGAATCAAGTTGTTCGACCATTTATAGTCATATGCTTTGATAATATTTTTATCCAAAACAAAGTAAAATTTGAGCACTTAGAGCAACTTTGACAAACTCTTCATTAGTAAAGCCCCAGTGCCAATCTGAAGAAATATTTTTTCTTAACTAGTGAAGTTACTTTTCTTTTTTTGGGAGACACCATCATTATTGAAGGCATTCACGTTGATCCATCAAGGGCGAAACCATTAATAGTTGACCTATTCCAAAATCAATCCATGACGTGAGAAATTTCCATGGTTTAGTTTAGTTTTATAGAAGGTTCATAATAAATTATAGCTAGGTCGTTGCCCCACTCACATATTCCATAAAGGGAGATAAGTTCCAATGGATTGAACAAACATTAAAAAGTTTAGATGAGCTAAAATAATGTTCGACTCAAACACCAATGTTATTCATTTACAACTGTAATCAGTTGTTCGAAGTTAGTCGTCACACTTCAAATACTGGAAATGGTGTTGTTCTAAGTCAAGAAGGTCATCATATATACTTTTTTAATAAAAAAAAAATAAAAAACTCAACAATAGTACTCTTAGAAAGTCGACTTATGATAAGGAGTTATATATGTCATTGTTTGTGTGAAAGTCGACTTATGATAAGGAGTTATATATGTCATTGTTTGTGTGATATGTCCGTAAGTGTGTGGATATATCGTCATAATAAAAAGAGTATTGTATACACATGAACTTGTGAATCTTAAGTTGGGTTTTCTTTTCAAAGTGTTTAGTTTGAAAATGTTTTGGTTTTTGAAAAGGGTTGATAAAAAGTGCGCTTTCAAATCATGGAGTTCATCATTATAGAACAATCCCTAGTTCCTAGTCTTTTCTAATGCCATGATAAAATTCATTGCTTAAGGATGAGGCAACTCTTAATAATAGCATTTGTTGTATTGCAAAAACAAAGGCTTTTCTTACCAACATAGCTTCATATTCTCATGGTTTCTATATTGGTAAGACCCATTGCACCTTATTACACATTATATCCCAAAAACCATTAGGTTAAGACCTTTGTCTAACTTTATATTTTCAGTGAAAAGGTCATCACCATTGGCGCCTCTGCCAACCAAGAATCAGATATATTAACACCAGTGAGCATCCTCTTATTGAAGTTCACTTTCAGGCCAGACATCTCCTCAAACAAAAGTAATACCGCATGCATTGAGCGCACATTCAACCGACTCCTCTCACCTATTATTAATGTATCATCCACAAACTGAAGGTGATTAAGTTGCACCTCCCTCATTCGGACCACACTATAACCCTTAAACAAATGCGCCTCCTTCATAGCCTTCATCACAATGTTAAACCCTTCTGCAGCCAATAAAAATAAAAATGGCGAAAGAGGGTCCCCTTGGCGAAGACCCCTCTCGATAGGAAACTCCTCCTTCAAGTAACCATTGACAAGAACTGAAGCCGTTGCATTTCCAACACATTCAGAAATCCACTTCCGCCATAAAGTTGGAAAATTCATATTAGCCATTACGGAATCAAGGTAATTTAAGTCAACAGAGTCATACGCCTTTTTGAAGTCGACCTTAAACAATAAAAGTTCCTTCTTCATACACTTAGCTTCATCAACTTCTTCATTAGCTATAAGAATTTCGTCTAAAATTTGTTTCCCCTTTACAAAAGCGGATTGGAAGTCAGAAACCACACTACCAATAACTGCTCAAAGCCTGTTAGCCAACACCTTAGCTAGCATCTTGTACATTTACCCCACCAGAGAAATAGGCCTAATATCATTTAACTGTTGCGGGCTAGTAACCTTCGAGATTAACGCAATAAAAGTAGAATTAACCCCCTTCGACAACTTTCCACGGTAAAATTCCACAATAAATCTCATAAAGTCTTCTTTCATCAACTCCCAAAAATGTTTAATAAATCCAAAATTGATACCGTCCGGACCCAGGCTCTAATAACTAAAACTCAGGGCTGTTCCAGCAAGTTTAGAGGCCTAAAACAATTTCTATTTTAAAACTTTCTACAATTAAAGAAAAATTAGATAAAACTTTATGAAAATAAATAAATAAATAAAATATAAGTGTTGTTGGAGTCGAGAGTTCAACCAAAGTCAAAAGAGATATGGGGTTTCACCTTTCCAACTTATTGGTAGCAAGTGTTATTAGGAAGAAGAGATTCAAGATATACAAACAAAGAAGCAGCAAATATGAATATTCCACTTCCATTTTTCAATTTCTCACAACTTATCACAAATTTCAATTCTCATGGATTAAGCCTTAAAGATCTAGTTGTTCTATCTGATGCTCACACAATTGGATTTGCCAAATGAAGTTCATTTAAGGACAGGATCTTCAAAGACAGCAACGTAGACAAAAATTTTGCAGCCAATTTCGCAAGACGTGCCCTCTAATCGGTGGCGATAACAATTTACTACTCCTAAAAGATTTGACAATACATATTATAAGGATTTGTTGTACAAAAAGGGTCTCTTTGATTCTGATCAAGAGCTTTTTAAAGGTGATGGTTCTGAAAGTGATAAATTGGTGCAACTATAGAGCATAAATTCTTATGCTTTTGCTAATGACTTTGGAGTTTCTATGATCAAGATTCAAGATGGGTAACATAAAAGGCTCTTATTGGAGAAATGGGTGAGATTAGGCAAAACTGTAGAAAAGTAAACTCTATATAACTGAACATTACAATGATTGACGGATCTCAACTGAAGGAATAAAAGGTAGAGAATGATTAATTGTTCAAGTGATTGAATTCAAAAATCTTGTGGGAAAGTTGTAAAATATATAGTCGGTGAAACATTAATTAGGCTACAAAATGAAAGGAAAACTACGTTTAAAGTCGGAGTACATTCACTAATCAAGTTGTTCGACCGTTTATTGATAAGTTCCAATGGATTGAACAAAGCATTAAAAAGTTTATATGAGCTAAAATAATGTTCGACTCAAACACCAATGTTATTTATTTACAACTTTGATCAGTTGTTTGAAGTTAGTTGTCACACTTTAAATACTAGAAATGGTGTTTTTCTAAGTCAAGAAGGTCATCTAATAGACTTTTTTAATGAAAAACTCAACAATTGCACACTTAGAAAGTCAACTTATGATAAGGAGTTATACGCCATTGTTTGTGTGATATGCCCGTAGAATGAGTATCGTATTAACATGGACTTGTGAATCTCAAGTTGGGTTTTCTTTTTAAAATGTTTAGTTAGAAAGTGTTTTGGTTTTTGAAAAGGGTTGATTTTTAAAAAAGCACCTTTGAAATCATGTAGTTTATCATTACAATGAACAATATTCCTAGTTCTGAATCTTTACTAATGGCATGAAAATTCATTGCTTAAGGATGATGTAACTCTTAAAACTATAATTTGCTCTCATGCAAGAACAAAGATGTGTCTCACCAACATAGCTTCATATTCTCGTGGCTTCTATATTGGTAAGACCCATTGCACCCTATTACACATTATATCCCAAAGACCATTAGGCTGTTGGTATGTATTTCCTCCTTTTTGCACCATGTGTTCATACTCCTCTTGATTTGTCCCATTTATTCAAGACAAAGAGAAATGTAATAAACCACAAATAAAAGCATTAATAAAAACATCAATTTTTAAAAATAATATTTAACTAAAAGTGTAGCAAAATAACATGTAATCATTGTGCACTACAACATTGAATTCTTACTTGTTGAACAACGAATTTATTCATTATTCTAATCATGAACCTCCGAAGTATTTGAATTCTCAATAAAAGATCAAACACATATATGCCACCGGGAGTGAGCTTTTATAACCTTATCCATTCTTACTTGAACATAAAGCGGGAGTTCAAAATATTATTGTGAATTCTTTCAGTAGCCCGCATACCATACTTTGTAATTAAGTGAAAATAATTGGATTTAAAACACAGTCAATGAGATATAAAAAGATTATGCCATTGAATTAATACAAACATGAGGGATTTTTGTTCAAATGAAAGACCTTAGCTTGTTGTATATATTCCTAAGTGCTCGCTACGGGAAGCCATATAATGAGAATCCCATGATGGAGAATTAGCAAATCATTTTGGACTAGGTAAAATGGTGGCTAATTTGGTAAAGATAATTTTTATTGGCTGAGAATTAAAAGAGATGTCAACAAACATATTCAAAGATATGTCGAATTTGCAACTTGGCCATGACCAAAATCCAAAACACTGGGTTATACATGCCACTTCTAATTCCATACGAACCTTGAGAAGATGTTAGCATGGACTTTGTCCTTTGGGTTACCATGGACTCATCGTTGGAAGGATTACATTTAATGGAAGTTGTGGACAAATTTTAAAAAATGACTCATTTAATCCCATGTCAAGTTGTTGGAGTATTTAATTTAATGGAAGTTCTTTGTCTTTATGGTATTCCAAAAAATATAGTAACTTCTAACTAAGATGTTAAATTCCTAAGCCACTCCATTTCAAAAACCTTGTGGAAAAAGATGCGTACTAAGGTTCAATTTCTTAGTGCTAATTCTCGAACAGGTGGACAAACCGAAGCTATTAACATGATTTTGGGACACTTTTAGTTAAGATTTGATGTTATGGGCGGTATTACATAAGTCTTTCTTTCCATTGCCACCATCGATAGTATGCTAGTTTCACCATCGCACCACCGTATTATTAAATCTAAGCCACCATGTTTGGCGATTTCTATTTTTACATGATCATATTTTCTTTGGGGTCAACTACTACTATTTCAACTATAATTTAGCATCGTATGGCTTGCCACCTCATGGTGCTTATGGCCGATGCGAACCGTTGTTCTCTTCAAAGGCGTTGTAGGATATGTGTGGTATTTGAAAGGGTTAATAGTGTTTTTCACCCCTGTAATATAGGTCATTTCCGGTTTTCGTCCCTGTTAAATTTTCGATTTGATTTGCATTCTTGTAAAACTTTTTTTTTCCAGAAAACGCCCCTCCCCCATCGAACTCAGCAATTTCGCTTACGTGGCACTGATTTTCCATTTTTTTTTTCATTTTTTAGTTTTTTTAATTGGCCACGTCAGATTTTATTTTTAAAATATTTGAAAATAAATTTTAAAAAATAAAAAAATCCAAAAAAACATAAAAATATTCAGTTTTTTTCCAAAAAATTTTAAAAATCGAAAAATAATTTCTTAAAAATTCAGAAAAAATATTAATATTTTTTCCGAAATATTAAAAAACAGAAAAATAGTCATTTTTTAAAAATCGAAAAAAATAGATTTTTTCCAAAAATTTAAAAATTAGGAAAAAAACTATTAAGATTTTTTTTCAAATTTAAAAAATTAGAAAAAAATCCAAAAATATAATCAGATTTTTTTAAAATTAAAAAGATTTTTAAAAATTCTGGAATTTAATTTTCAAAAGAGGTCAGATTTTTTGAAATCAGAATTTTTTTAAAAAATCTGTATACAAATATAGAAAAAATTCAGATTTTTTATTCGAAAATTTTATACCACAATTTTAATAAAATATTGGGAAAAAAATCATTTCATTCCACAAATTTTTTTTTTGCCTAATGATTCTAACAAAAATCCATTTTGGGGCTATAATAAGAATTTTTATTCTCAAATAATATCATAGGGTTTTGTCATCGTCATGGAAAGATTTTATAAGATTTATGATTTCTACCTCCTCTAAGGAAGAACTTAATTCTAGGAAAAATGGAATTTCCATGACTTTTATAAAAACCTCTAAATTTGTATCCAGATTTTTAAAAATTAAATTTTTTTTCCATAATTTTTTTTAAAAAAATCAGACCTTTTTTTTAAATTTTGAAAATTTACTTTTTTTGTATTTTGAAAATTAAATTCCAGAATTTTTAAAAAAATCTGATTATATTTTCAGATTTTTTTTCTAATTTTTAAATTTTTGGTGAAAATCTAATTTTTTTTATTTTTAAAAAAATATGACTATTTTTCTGAATTTTTTAAAAATTATTTTTCGATTTTTTAAATTTTTTGGAAAAAAAACTGAATATTTTTATGATTTTTTGGATTTTTTTAAGGGTTAATTATGTTTCTAGTCCCTATAAAATAGCGACCTTGTGAGTTTAGTCCCTACTTAATTTTAATAGCATTTTTAGTCCCTAATTTTGTTTTTCTGCACTGAGTATTAGTCCCTACTCAATTCAAATTTGTTTAATTTATGCTTAAACTCTTAAATTTTTGAACAATTTTTTGCAAACATGTTTAGAACATTACTAAAAGTTCGTCCGCAAAAAATTATCGCAAAATTTGATTTCTACATCCAGATTTTATTATTTTTTATCTTTAAATTTTGTCGTTTTAAAAAATTCATATTTAATTCATTTCATGTCAGAAAATTCTAAATTTTAATAAACGAACCTTTCATAGTGTTCTAATCTTGTCTCAAAAAAATCGTTCAAAAATTTAAGAGTTTAAGGATAATTAATCAAACTTTGTTTTAGCAGGGACTAAAATTATAAGTAAATTTTTTTTATAGGGACTAAAAATGCTATTAAAATTAAGTAGGGACTAAACTTATAAGGTCGCTATTTTATAGGGACTAGAAATATAATTAACCCTTTTTTTAATTTCAAATATTTTAAAAATAAAATCTGACGTGGCCAATAAAAATATAAAAAATGAAAAAAAATGTCAAATCAGCGCCACGTAAGCGAAATTGCTGAGTTGGATGGGTGAGGGGCGTTTTCCCAAAAAAAAGTTTTACAAAGATGCAAATCAAACCGAAAATTTTACAGGGACGAAAATCGAAAATGACATATATTACAGGGGTGAAAAACACTATTAACCCTATTTGAAAAACAATAAAACAATATCTTGTTCGAAGTATGTGGCTAGACTTAAAGATAAAAGTATAGTTAATTATTTTGATAACTCAAAAGTGGTATTTTTATACAGTTGTCAATTTAATAACAATTTCTCTCTCTCATAATCAAACTAACACTTGCTTTTATGTGTATTTTGACAGGTTGTCAAAAAATTTGTTATCATATTATGGACGTTTAAATAAGACTCCTTTGTTTTTAATGAGATTGAATACCTCATGCACTTGAATGAATGATCTTTGCTTCAAAATAAAAATAAAAAAATCTATGATTAGAATTAATAAGATCAATCCTAACATGTATTATCATCCATGTTTGAAGTAAAATCGAGTCTATCTTTGAGATATTAGAGTATATTTTCTCTAAAGTTCAAAGTTAAGTTCTTAACTTCAGTTGTTAAAGAAATTTTTTAGGAGTTGGTAGGATGCAGTCATTTCAGACAACAGTTTACAGTTGTATAAACATTGTTAACTAATACTATGTGGAATTGAGTAACATCCTTACATATGTTAAGAAGTCGGGAGCACATTCTCTTCACTACTTGTCCCACAAGCAACTACTTCCAAGTTTAGATGTCCCTTTCATTCTTTTTCAATTCTAAAATATATGTATACGCTTTGTGGAGTTAATTAAAATAATGTGTTTAATACATTACTTTTTTTTTTTTCAACTCAAGGTTTTTTTTGACGGGTTCTATCAAGGTTCTTTTCATGCTACTGGATTACGCGTAATAATAAGGGGCTTAATTGTGCAGGAAGTATACAAGGTCAGATTGTTGTGGATTATAATAAGATGATCTTGATTTCAATAACTTAAAGATTAGTTTTTATTTTCTAAATATATAACATATTGTGTCAAAAGAAAATCATTGTTTTTATATAATTCCATTGTTTTTTTGAGAGGATATATAATCCGTTGTTGAAAATGATTTTGAGAGAAACTAATCAAAACAACTTATCATTAATTAGAAGCATTTTGGTTATTTTTTGGTTTTTCGTTTACTTTTTTTTTTTTTAATATAATCTTCTTTTTTCTTTTATTATATATAAACCATTATTTACACTTGAATAGAAGGCAAGCGGGCAACAAGCTGCGCCGCTAGACCTTTTTGGATGGCAAAACCAATCCTCGTGAACAAATGCATCCTATAAAATGCTTACTTGTGTAGCTAGCCAAGAAGAATTCAAAATTTATGGAAATTTACAAAAGAAAAAGTATCAAAATTTGAATAACTTTATCACTGTTAGTGACAAATTGTTAAAGAAATTAATTAGCATAGATTTTATTTTTGTATCTCTACTTTTGGTCACTATATAACTATATATGTCTGCGCGCAATTGTAGAGATTAGTATTTTGTGTCAAATAGCGCGATTGTAGAAATTATTCTTTTAATTAAAAAAAAATTCACCATAGATCAAATTTTGCCCCCATTATCCAATCATTCGAGGGTACACCAACTTCCCAAATATCATCATATATTATTCATTTCGGAATTACAAATATAATAAAATTATTCATTTCGGAATTACAAATATAATAAAAGCAACATGTACCATCGATCATACATATCATTTCTATATCCAATGGTATATATAGGTGATAAAGGTGGATGTAAATAATTCTTATAGAAGGTTTTGGGTCAACGGTATCAAGCAAGCGAGCTCATATAAGTAGTAGGTACATTATGACTTCAAATATTATATAAGTTGACAACATTAACAAGTAATAACTATGACCTAGTTGCTATATTTTCATTCATAAAAAAAAAATTAAAGTTGCTAAATTTTCATTCTATATAAATCATACCTCTATTAGGCTAGATTCTCACAAAAACAACATCTTAGCTCAAATCAAAGTCACAAGCATATAGCAAATGGATTCTCGTAACCAATGTTATGTTGTGATTTTTATGATCACTTTTGCAACCATTTTTAGTCCTACCATTGCAAAGCTGACTCCAAATTATTATGACAGAATTTGTCCAAAGGCATTGCCAATCATAAAATCAATTGTTAAGCAAGCAATTATTCGCGAGCCACGCATGGGAGCATCGTTGCTACGTTTGCATTTCCATGACTGCTTTGTTAACGTAAGTTAGTTGATTGCATAAACTCATGATTACATTTTTAAAATTAGGTTTAGCCTTATAAAATAGTCACTTAACAGTTTATATACATATTGATGTATGTATAATGTGATACTGTTATCAATTAAAGATACTCATTAAGTTCAATTATATATGCATCATATTGTCACAATTACATATGAATCATTTATGTTAAATATATAGTCTAATACATGAACATTGTGAATCCTCACAGGGTTGTGATGGATCAGTTCTACTAGATGATACCCCTACCTTCATTGGTGAGAAGACTGCATTTCCAAATAACAATTCAATTAGAGGTTTTGAGGTTGTTGATCAAATCAAAGCTGAAGTTACCAAAGCTTGCCAAGTTGATGTCGTATCATGTGCCGATATTTTAGCTATAGCAGCTCGAGACTCTGTTGCCATAGTAAGTGATCTATTCGATATTTTGCTCTTTTTAATCATGGTTTTAAATTGCGCTAACCCTAATTGCGACCGCAATATAAAAAAATAGTCTTCTATGTTTAAATTATATTGCGACCGCAATAAAATCTTCCAAAATGTTATATAAAAAGCTGTAACCCTAAATTTTTCTGCAATACAAGTTTATGGCATTAATGTGATCGAAACTCTATTTTAAAACCATGTTTAAATTAAACTCATATTTAATATTTTTTATTTTTAATTATTTTGTCATAAATTCAATTTTTTCTAGCTAGTACTGTATAACATTGACAACTAACAAATTTTTCTTCAATCAACAGTTGGGAGGTAACCAATATTGGTACCAAGTGTTACTAGGAAGAAGAGATTCAAGATTTGCAAGCAGGGATGCAGCAAATACAAATCTTCCACCTCCATTTTTCAACTTCTCACAACTCATCACAAATTTCAAGTCACATGGACTTAACCTTAAAGACTTAGTTGTTCTATCTGGTGGTCACACAATTGGTTTTTCCAAATGCACTAACTTTAGAAACAGGATCTACAATGACACCAACATAGACACCAATTTTGCAGCGAATTTGCAAAAGACATGCCCTAGAATTGGCGACGACGACAATTTAGCACCATTTGATTCTACTCCTTCAAGAGTTGACACAAAATACTATAAGGCTTTGTTGTATAAACAAGGTCTCCTTCATTCTGATCAAGAGCTTTTCAAAGGTGATGGTTCTCAAAGTGATAGATTGGTGCAACTTTATAGTAAAAATTCTTATGCTTTTGCTAAAGATTTTGGAGTTTCTATGATTAAGATGGGTAATTTGAAGCCTCTTACTGGGAAAAAGGGTGAGATCAGGTGCAATTGCAGAAAAGTTAACCAGATATGAATGAAGAAGGATAAAGATTGATTAATTGTTTAATATAAAGTTGTGCCAATTTTTATATGCTCTATATAAATTATTCAAATATTTTGATTGTTGAGAATAATAATTCTAGGTTCAAAACATAACCATGAATTGTTAAGGAGTCTGTTAAACGTGATATTTAATTTATTGTATTCATTGCTCAAGAGTCTTCAATTTTATCTATATGATTTATTCAGAAAGGTGTTATTTATAGTTTATAAAAAGTATTGATTTTTGTAAGTTTTTATAAGACGAAAAAATGAGATGAAAATTTTGTAGTCTACCTTAACTACTTTTCATCAACTGAATCATAGATCAACTTGTTCTCAATTTGAATTATCTTGCATTCTAAACCCCAAATTCAAATCCCAAGTTATTGAACTCGAGTAATTAATGAGCTCCATCAACGACGAATTGTTCATGAAAACCTAAGTTCGATCACCGAATGAAACAATTATTGACTAGAATTTGCTTACCTCCTGATCAAACTGGATTACCTGAATCTCTTTCCCCTAAAAACATGAGGGTTAACACCAAAAAGAAAAACCTGAATTCAATTTTAATTGTCAATAAAAAATGTTTACCTTTTTGTTTGTACACAAAAAAATTATTTACTTATAAAAGTGTTGAAGTTTAGAACTCAATGATTCTCCTCGTGGGGACGATCTTTATTTATACATCTTACTTCTTATGGTGTATCCTTGCACTTTCTGAAATAGGTCTATCTCTAATAAAAACCTCTTTAGTGGTTGGAGAAGATTTCAGGCGAAATCAAAGAAAATCTATCTGCTAGAATTTTTCGAATCATTTTAAACTTGTAGTTGGTGAAAGGTAATGGCCTAAAAATTGATCAACTTTATCGGTACTTTGTTTAAGAATAAGGACCACCATATTAAAATTGAGATTAGGAAAAATTTAACTAGTTCTAAAAATTGAGAGACAAAATTGAAGATATAAAGGGTAATTAATGAGAGCGTCATGCTTACTAAAAATAATGGAATCTTAGTAAGCATGATTTTCAATTAAGATTGTAGTGTGTTTTTCATGTATTGATTTTCAGAGAAAACCTTACCAAAAAAAAATAATAATTAACATTAATTTGTTAAGAAAAAGCAAGAATACAAGAATATAGAGAGAGAAAAAAACGTTTTAGAAAAAACGTTTGACTAAAACACTAGTGTTACCTTCCCAACCCTTATCATGTGTTCGAAGTCATTTGTCACGCTCATACCTTACTTCTGCAAGTGAAAGTAATTGTATTTAAGACAATTAACGAATTATGCAAAGATGATCCATATTTTCAAAAGTTTTGGAATGTCTTTGAATTGCAATCCTTTCAAGTACAGAAATGGGAGATTTTTGTTCAGAGGAAAGGCTTGTGTATTATTCCTTAATGTTCACTACTGGAAGCCATTGTATGGGAAGACCGTGGTGGAGGATTAGCAGGTTATTTTGGACGAGATAAAATCATGTCTTCAGTGAAAGAGAATTTCTATTTGTCGAGACTTGAAAGATAGATCAACCTGACATATTCAAAGATGTCAAATCTGCCACTTATCCAAGGCCAAAATCCAAAACACAAAGTTATATATATGCCATTCTTCATCCTATAAGCACCTTGGCAATATGTTAAATGACTGTCTTCAGATTTTCAAAATGATATAGTTATCATCAGATTTTCAAAAATGAATGTCTTCATCTCATGTCAAATGACTAACGATGATGTTCAACTTTGCTGACTTATATTTCAAACTTGTTCGTCTTCATGGGATTCCAAAAAATATCCCTTTTGATCGAGATGTTAAATTCTTAAGCCCAAACTAGAGAACATTGTGGATGATGATGGGTGCTAAGCTTCAAAGTAGTAGTGATAGTCATCTCCAAACAAATGGACAAACCAAAACCAAAGTTGTTAATAGGACTTTGGGAAACCCACTTGAAGATCTGTCGATAAATTCACGGAAAAAAATTGAAATTGTATCCTTGCACAAGTTGAATTTGCTTACAAGAATTGATGTAACAACCAGAAATTTTGATTACCAAAATTTTACTCAATAAAGATCTTACGCAGCAAACATAAATTTACATATAAATTTTGCAAAACTGAATGAGGACCATGCGTTCTCGTGATTTTGGGTAAAATCCTTCGTTTAAGATGTCATAATGAGAGTTTTTTATTTCTATCAGAATTTCTTGAGTACTCTATGTTTTGGGATATTACATTATACCCCCTTAAAATGAATTTCAACCCCGAAATTCTGGATCTAACTAACATCTCCGAGTTCGTGTTATGCTACTCTGAAGAAATCCAAATTCCTAACTAGGAAGCAATACTAACTTTGACTACCACTTAGGAAATTTCATAATATGCAAAAAGGCCTAATATTATTTTCTTTCTGAATATTTAACATATTATCTAGTCTAACAAAGCTTTTATAATTTTGTAAAACACCCGAAAAAAGTTTTAAAAAACTAGTTTTCAGGAAAATTTACAATACGATCCAGATATTGAAACCTATTAGTTTACTTGGCTCGTCTGCAGCCATGAGAGCAACTAACTAATTTAAATTCTTGTCAAAATCCCGGCTTAAATCTTAAAATCCAGGATTTTGTGACTTTCTTCACCTTTAATGACTCAAATCCATAGTAGAATCCAAAAATAGGCAAAATCCATCGATTTTGATTGCGATTTTAAAATTTTTTATAAACTAAGTCATTTATGACTATATACCATTTATAACATATATTTAGTATTTTTTTTTATCAAATCCATCGATTTTGATTGCGTTTTACAATTTCTTATATCAATTCTACAAAAGTTCTTGAGTAAAATCCTTCGATTTTAATTGCGATTTTACGAGTCCCGATTTTGTTATTCCCTTTTGACTTGAAGTAAAGTCCCGATTTTGACAACCTTTCAATGTCAACACTATATTCAAAATAAATTTTCAAAAGCAAGACAAAAAATGTTCTATACGGTGCTTGTCCTTTTCCTTTCTCAACACAATTTCGCGAGCGGCTGTCACAATAAATCCTAGTGAGAATATGGAAACAACTAAATCCTAGTGATATAAGTTTAAATAGACTAGCGAATTAATATATCAATTAGATTAAACTCACTTTTGATAATCAACATGAATTTTTAGGGAATTTGACTATATATTGTATCAGATTTCAATTCTAGTTTATAATAATACATATAAATATGCAAAAAATTAATGTAGACTGATAAGCTTAAATTACTGAAACAGTTAACGTATTTTTATTTTAATTCAAAGTACAAAATATAATACAATAATAAATAAAATTATCCATATTTACTTAAATAGGCCGGCCTAATAGGCCTAAGAGGCTTTTTGAATGGCCTCCGGCCTGGCCTTTTAAGCTAAATAGGCTTCTAAAAAAGCATGTGCCTTCTCTATTTAAGAAAAAAAACCTGCCCTGGTCTGGCCTGTCGTAGGCTAGGTCGTAGGCCCCTGTAGGCCGGCCTGACCTATTCCTATCCCTTAGTATGCTACTTTTTTACCCAGGGCCATGTGGCTGGATCAAGGGTTTTAGATCTCAAACTTTTGGGTTGGAAATAAACCTCAAAATATTTTAATTTACTTATAAAAAAATATAATATATAAATTTATGAGTCAATGTTTCACAAGTTAAGTTGGTAAAAGTGAAAGTCTCGGTATTCTCTGTGTCCAAGGTTCAAACTAACTCCAGCAAAACTAGATTCATTTTTATTTATTTTCATAAAACTTTTTTTTTTATTGTAAAAAGCCTCACACTAAAAATTGATTAAGGCCTTTAAACTTGTTGGACCGGCCCTCATTTCACCCTTGCACCATCGAATTATGAATTTTGCTCTTCCCCTGCACTTTTCGCTCGCGCCCTGCAGCCATCCCAAAAATGCCCTTACGTTAGTTAACTAACGCAAGTGTAAAATTATGCGTTACTTAACTAACGCAGCGTGACTTAAGTCACGCACGTGTAAAAACCGTTCTTTTACACTTGCGTGAGTTAACTCACGCTCTAGTTTCCAAATTTCAAACGTGAAAGATGAATCACATGCATACATAGTTATACATACACAGCCTGGATACATTAAACTATTATTATCATTCCAACACTTTGCTTATATTCAAGAATCACATGCATAGATAGTTAATAATCATGCTCTTGTAATCTTGCCACGTGCCAAATTGTAGAAGACATAAAGATATTATGCTCCTTGCTGCTTGCTACGTGTTGAAACAATGACATAATTAGCTGCTTGCAATGACATAATATATGACGCAAATATTGCTTGCTGCTCCTGCTTTTGATTGCACAGATACATGTAGGATTCAAGTAGAAAGCTTATTTTACAGACGAAAACCGGCGTGAGTTAACTCACGTGCGGTGCGTGAGTTAACTCATGCAAGTGTCAAAAACGGTTTTTACAGGTGCGTGATTTAAGTCACGCTGTGTTAGTTAAATAACGTAAGGGCATTTTTGGGATGGCTGCAGGGCGCGAGCGAAAAGTGCAGGGGAGAGAGCAGAATTCTCGAATTATTGACTCTAAGGCCTAAGCCACTATGTTTGACAATTTTCATTTTTACAAGATCGTATTTGCTTTGATGTACCACAGCTACTATTTCAAGTGTAACGTGACATGAATGATTAGTGTAAAAAAGACCAATCCTCTCATGTATTATCATTCAGGGTTGATGTAAAATTGGGTGCATCTCTTTCACATATCAGAGTGAATTCTCTCTAGACTCTTTGAGCTAAATTCTTTATTTCTTACAGTAAATTCCTAAAGCTGGTTGGGAGCAATCATTTCGGACAATAAGTTTACAGTTGTACATAGTTTTTAACTAATAAAATTATATCAAATTGAGTAAACATCATCACATCTGTTAAGAAGTCGGGTGCACATTCACTTCACTACTTGTCCAACAAACAACAACTTGCAAGTTTAGAAGTCCCTTTGATTTTTTCTTCAACTCAATATATATATGATGCTTTGTAGAGTGATTTAAAATTATGCATGTTGATCAATGCCTGAATTTTGTTGTTGACAAAGCGTGTTAATGCCTGGTAGATGGTCTTAAGTACCTTTCAAACAAAACAAATGGTTCCTTAAAAAAAAAACAAAAAAAATGGTCTAAAGTAATTTATTTTTATTAAGGTTCTTTTCATGTTACTGGATTGCACGTATTAGTCTAGTTCTTATATTAATTGATGATATTAATATTAATTACACCCTCATAGGCATATCTCTACGGAGCCTTTGGGTCATCTAATTCTTTAGAATATTTATTTAGTCAAAGAAAAAGTTATATGTAAAGTAATTAAAAAAAACCTATATATAAATAGAATATTAAGTTTTGATGTAGCTTTTTTGTTGTTGTTGCTACCCTTCATTTAAACATTATTATTCGCATTTGGATCATTCTTTACCAAATCAAATTATTGAATTTAATCATAATTTCAAATTTGAATAAAATCAAATTTGATCTTAGCATAATAATCTAAAATTTAAATAAAATGTAACACATTGGTGTGTGCATTCTAGATGATTAACGTCGTTATGTTTTGGCCAAGACTGAATGGATGTCTCCACTCCTTGATGTAGAGTTGGGAGAGGTTTTAGGTTTATTATCAGCCATGTATTGGGTTCGTGATCTGCAACTAGGTATTGTGGACTTTAAGCTTGATTCCAAAACTGTGGTAGATAGTCTTTATGACAGTAGAAGTGGTGTCTCTAATTTTAGCGCAGTAATCAATGAGTGTAGACGTCTGTTAGCTTCTGATTTAGTAACATCTGATGTTAGGTTTATTCGAAGACAAGCCAACGAAGTCGCTCATAGCTTTGCTAGAGTGACTTTGCGTCATGCTAGTTTCTATATTCATATTAGGATTTCATCTTGTATCTCTACTATTATTATGAATGAAATGCAATAAGTTTCTTCTTGTAAAAAAAATAATGTAACACAATCATTAAATCAATCTTAACAATCAAATCTAAAGTAATCCTAATTCAAATTTAGAATAAACATATCGTAACCTAATCACTAATAGTGACAAAGGTGAATGAGTCAAATTAAAAAAAAAAAAAATGTATTGATAAAGTGAATGAGTCAAAAATATACTGACAAAAGGTGAATGAAATTAATTAGCATAAGTTATATTATCGTGTAATTGAAAAGATTAATATCAAGGCCAATTGAAGAATTTAAGAGACCTAAAGCAAATTTTTTAGTGAGGTCTTTTAAAACAAAATTTTGAGGCTCAAAACCTTGGCATATGTTGCTTAACCATTGAGCCGGCCCTGATTAATATCTTTAGCTAGCAAGACTTTAAGGTATATCAATCTTATATACAATTTTACAGTAAGAAAATTTCAATTTAATTCTTTTATGTCAAAAATAATTAATAAAATATCAATTTTTACCCTCATTATCCAGTTATATGAGGGTGCACTAACTTACCAAATATCATCGTATATTAATATTCATTTCGGGCATTACAACTTTTCTTTTCTTTTTTTCATAAAAGAGGCTTGAACGGCATTACAATTTTACACAAGTATAATAAAAGCAACATGTATATCATTTCTATAATCAATGGTAGAGATGGATAAACTAAAGGTTGCATACTTGCATTGTTGAGCTATTCTTATAGAATTTTTTGGGTCAACACCAAGCAGGCGAGCACATATAAGTAGTAGGTACATTATGACTTCAAATATTATATAAGTTGACAACTCTAACAAGTAAATAACTATGGCCTAGTTGCTATATTTTCATTCATCAAAAAATAAAAGTTGCTACATTTTCATTCTATATAAATCATCCCTCTAATTTTAGATATTCACAAAAACAACATCTTTACTCAAATTAAAGTCTCATATATACAAGCATATAATAAAATGGATTCTCGTATCCAATTTGTGCTTTTTGTGGTCACTTTTGCAACAATTTTGAGTCCTACCATTGCAAAACTGACCCCTAATTATTATGACAGAATTTGTCCTAAGGCATTGCCAATCATAAAGTCAATTGTTAAGCAAGCAATAGTTCGTGAGCCACGCATGGGAGCATCGTTGCTACGTTTGCATTTCCATGATTGCTTTGTTAACGTAAGTTTGTTAATTTCATAAATTTATGATACTATTTCCAGTGTCATTAAGTAAAGTAAATATAATTCAATCAGAAAAAGAAAAAAAAAAGTAAAGTCAATATAATGTACATTCTCTTATAAGTAAAAATGTTTGTAAATTAATGTTTATGTTAGTTTTCAGTGTTTGAACTTTATCTTTTGATATTTCTTAGTTCCCCAGCCAAGCTACTTGCATGCGACAACAAAATTCATTGTTGCTTTTTTTTACACATTATAATTCAAACCTTAGAGGTGGATTTCATGTTTCTTCGTTTTAATTTTTTCTTCCCAACGTTCATTAAGGAACATAAATTAATTCATTATTTTTGTAGTTGGGCAAGCCAATATCTAATATGAATAGTACATATTTTATTCTGCTATTGATATTTTTATGTCTAATAATTATGTCAAACAATTAGGTATCAATCAATGATGCAAGTTTGCAAGAATAGTAGTTGGGTTCAAGTTGTACTCATGCAATAGACTTAACTTTTTTTTTATAACTAGAAGACAAAGTACAACAATAATCAAACAAGTGATAATTTTGTAACATACTAAAATATTGATACTTTTTTTATCCAAAATTTATATTTCTATATTAATTTAAAACTTCGTATGAGTTAAATTATAGTTGCATCATATTCATGTCAAAGTTACATAAGAATAATTTCCATTATAGTATAACTAATACCTGAACTATATGAAACTACATAGGGTTGTGATGGATCAGTTCTACTCGATGACACCCCTACCTTCGTTGGTGAGAAGACTGCATTTCCAAATATCAATTCAATTAGAGGTTTTGAGGTTGTTGATCAAATTAAAGAAGCTGTTACCAAAGCTTGCAAACGTGATGTTGTATCTTGTGCCGATATTTTAGCTATAGCAGCTCGAGACTCTGTAGCCATAGTAAGTGTTTCCGATATTTTGCACTTCTAATTAAACAAGGTTTTAAATTGCATAACCACAATTGTTGAAGCAATATAAAAGATTTTGAGATCTATAACCGCAGTTTTGAATACATCGACTGCATTTAACCGCGATCAAAACTGAAATTTCGAGTAGTATATTTTTTTTTCATGAATTTGGAGCAGTATAAATGTAAAACTAGCAACTAACAAAATTTGCTTTCATTAATTAATAGTTAGGTGGTAAGCAATATTGGTACCAAGTGTTACTAGGAAGAAGAGATTCAAGATTTGCAAGCAGAGATGCAGCAAATACAAATCTTCCTCCTCCATTCTTCAACTTCTCACAACTCATCACAAATTTCAAGTCACATGGACTTAACCTTAAAGATTTAGTTGTTCTATCTGGTGGACACACAATTGGATTTTCCAAATGCACTAACTTTAGAGACAGGATCTTCAATGACACCAACATAGACACCAATTTTGCAGCCAATCTGCAGAAGACATGCCCTAGAATCGGCGGCGACGATAAGTTAGCACCATTTGATTCTACTCCTAACAAAGTTGACACATCATATTACAAGGCTTTGTTGTATAAACAAGGTCTCCTTCATTCTGATCAGGAGCTTTTTAAAGGTGATGGTTCTCAAAGTGATAGATTGGTGCAACTTTATAGTAAAAATTCTTATGCTTTTGCTTATGATTTTGGAGTTTCTATGATTAAGATGGGTAATTTGAAGCCTCTTACCGGGAAAAAGGGTGAGATCAGGTGCAATTGCAGAAAAGTTAACCAGATATGAATGAAGAAGGATAAAGGTTGATTAATTGTTTAATATAAAGTTGAGGCAATTTTTATATTTTCTAAAAATTATCAAAATATGTTGATTATTGAGAATAAGAATTCTAGGTTCAAAACAGAATCTTGAATTGTCAAGGAGTCTGTTAAATGTGAGATTTATTATTATGTTTCATTTCAAGAGTATTAAGTTTTATTTGTGTGATTATTTGGATTGTGATTATTGGTAAATGTTTATACATATTAAAATTTGTATGCTTTTGTCCCATTCAAATCAAAATTAGTATTACTTGCTTCCAAGTTTTAGATTTACCGTAATATGTATAAATATTTTGTAAGGAGGAAAAAAAATAAGATACACTCCAATGATCTCATAATGAAGAAAATGACACTCTTCATCCCCTAAAGAAAAAATGACACTCTTCAAGTTCAATTCCTAGAAAGCAAAGAGATTAAAAAAGCTATTAAAATTAAGTAAGAACTAAACTTAGAAGGTCGCAATTTTATAGGGATCAAAAACATATTTAACTCTTTACTAAATAACTTGCACTACAAGCTATGTGTATATAAATAGTTGTTAATCATCTATTTTCATTAATCAATGAAATAACAAACTCTCATTATTTTCTTCTCTCCATAACCACCTTCTCATTCTCTATTCTTCTCTCTCTAAATTCATCTATTATTTTGATTACTTGATTTGCAAGAAACAAATGTTACGCTAATATTCACGATTCACGAGTTAAAAATAGTTAGCAATTATAGCTTTTAACCTGAACCTCCCTTTCCTATCAATACGCTTCTTTACGCCATAACATTCTCAAGCATTCCGTTCACACAAGGATCTCAAAGCCTTAATGCTCCTTCTTTTGCAATGTTCTCATTTAAGAAAAGCTTCCAAGCATCTTATTAAGGAAGCACTTTCTTCATTTATTTTGAAGTTGGGTACAAATTAGAGGCCAACAATTTCTTTATGGGTCTTATTAACGAGTGTTATTGGGACGCTCTTTAAAGATTTCATATTAAAAATTTATTTATTAAAAAAATCAAATACTTCAATTTTTCAATGTATTGAATACATAAATTTTCTTAACAAAATTACTATTTAAAGTTCTTATAGAGTGCGCCAGCCGCCAGAGGCACTCATTAGAACTTCCCTTTCTGTTTTAACATCATTCCTTCCAATTTATGATAGTCACATGTGTTTATGGCAAATCAAACTTTTACACCGGCAAGAATAAGAATTCTATAGTTGTACATTCTCCTATAATGAGGGAGGAAATGGTGATGTGTGTACTGTTAAGGGGCGAAAGTAAATGACTTCATGGTTGATTTACATTCTAGAATATCTTTTCTTCCATATGATTTTGATAATTAGCTCTGTTTCAGCACTTTGGTATATGTAAAACATGCTTATTACTATTTTGATGCGTATTATATTACTTGAATGAATTAGGTTTGATGGTGTTTTGTGTCATATATACGATACTATGGTTCAGATTGCAAAAACACCCTTGAATTGTACTGCGGAGGTGATAGTCGCTTCCTTGCCCCTTGACACTGCCTATAAGTCATACTCAACACATACACATTGTGGTTTGTGCACGGGTCTAATCAACATATGAAGTTCACTACAACAAATGGCATTATGGTTCACAACTGCAATGTGAACCGCTGACACAATAGTTTTTGAACCCCTTGAAATATTAACGTGGCAGCGATTGTCGTGGGATGTACCATGGGTTCAAAAACTATTTGTCTTGTTGATTCAATTACTGTTTGACTGCAACCCTAATTCATTCAAAAAAATAATAATATTGCCGTGAAGATGATTTTTTTTATGAATAAAAAAGACCTAGCCCAGGACACACAAAAAAAAGTAAGAAGAACTAGGTAGCTGGAAGTACTAGCAAACTAACATTAGCCAACATGGCCAAGGAAGCAAAAGGTGGAACATACTCAAAAACTCTAGTTTCTAAATGCAACACACAACTTGAACCTTCCCAAAAAAGACTTACAAAATGTGAGATAAGACCTACACAAGAATGTCTTCATTGGTTAAAATACAACAAGTAGCTACCTTCAGAATGAGACATTTAAGACTCTCAGGACTAGGTCATCTCCAAACCAAACGAAAAAAGAAATTTTGTGAGCTGAAGAAGAGGAAAAGACACCATCAGCCTCACCTAGAGTATAAATGTAAGCTGAAGATTCAAGATTTATACTTCGATTTTACTTACAAGTTAGAAACTAGTTAGAAGTTAGAAACTAAAATAACCTTAGCAAATAAACATGGTTAATAGTCACATGAATCCTTCATGTGCTATGGTATTTCGTAGTGTATTTTAGTGAAGAATGTATGAAATACATACAGTGGCGGAGCCAGGAAATTTACCGAGCCTGGGCGAAAAATTTATCGCAAATTCACATGTGACATAATATATATAAATAGTCATATATCAAAATAAATATGACCTCCTCACATCGTCTTGAATATCTGGAGCATACAAATGAATTTGTTTCCTAAGACCTAGATCACGCACAATCTCATTTGGATTAAACTCATTGGCCACATTAGGCGGTGGTTCTTCTACTCAGTGGTGTATCCAGAACCCTGACTCAGGGGGTTCAAAAAAATTCCGTCGATAAAAATTTGCAAATTCAATCAGTTTTGTCTTGTCAAAACTAATTTTATTTTAATTATTTTTGATTTTATGTGAAATTATAAAAATATGGATTAAATTAAACTATTTGATTAAGTAAAATAAAAATTATAAATAAAAAATTAAACAAAGGATACGTTTAGAAAGAATAGAAAGTTCAAAAAAATGTTTATAAGTTGAGGATTGCTATAGACAAACACTTGGACACTCTCCTACAAACACACGCTCATTTGAAAGGCCACGTCACTGTTTATAAAATACCAGTTACCGGTTTCCGGGCTAAACAAAGTTGAGTAGTTTGACTTTTAACACTTATTTTTTTTTTAATTTTATTCATTTTTTTCTTGAAGGAATTTAAAATATTATTCATGTTTCAATCTTTTTTTGCAGATCAAACATTAACGATCAAAACCTTCATCCAGCTATAGCAACACCACCACAACTCACCGTCCACTTCCCTTATTCATGCGAACACCTCCATAATCATCAAAACCTCCATCTAAAGTCTAAACCACCATCCTTCAACAATCCAGCCAACACCTCTTCCCTATCTTTACAACCATGCAGCTATAAACGAAAAATAAAGAAAGTAGACTAATTAGAGAACACAAGGGAGGAATAATCAAATTCAACCTTTTTAAATTTCAATCAAACTCTTCCTGTTGCTTTTCACAGAGGAGGAATATTCTACTCCTTCCACTTCTCCTTCCAGTGTTTCATTTGCCCAATATTTTTTTTTTGAAGTGTGTTGATGGGCTTTTTTGTTGGGCCTAGTATGCAAAAAATTTCCATCGAGCCCGGGCGACCGCCCGGGGTCGCCGGGCGGTGGAACCGCCCCTGAATACATATAAGGTGTTTGTCTATCCGAAGAAAATATATAAGGTGTTTGGATCCTCTCCAGCGTTATAAAGTTTGCGGCTGTATATATTGTTCACTAATACTAGATGGAATTGAACAACATCGTTGCATTGGTGCGTTCAAATTCAAACTAATCAAAAATAAAACTAAAAATCGATGAAAAACAAATGAAATACGAACAAAACTAAATATTATTGGATGTATTTTGACGTTGTTTTCTGAAAACCGTTAGAATCTTATCAGATTTTGGATCACTTCTTTTAAAACTTAAAACTAAATCAACTCGTAAAAGTAAATTTTAATACTTATTCATGTTTTGTTAGTAGAATGTTTTGCATTAATCTATTGTTTGTTGGTTTATATTTTTTTTTAAAAACTTATTAATTTAATTTAAACTATATTTTTACAGTTTCATACGTTTCAAACATAATTAATTGATCAATTTCATTCCGTAATATTAATTTATAATATTTTTTATTTTTTATTTTTTTATCAAACCCATTATTTACTGTGTTTGTGTAATATTAATATTAATAAAAAAATTACGATTGTATTTTAGATATCTAAATAAAACTACATTTAATTAGATCGGATCATATCAGTTTTTTTAACAGTGTCATCCAAACAAACCAAGTCATGTTTGATTTTTATTTTGAATCTGATTATTTTGTAACTCAAAAGTGATTCAAACAGTATCCCTTTCATTCTTCCTTTTTTGAGGAGATGTCCCTTTCATCTTTTTCAACTCAATATATAATTAAAAATATTAAATAATAATGCACTTTGTGGAGTTTTTTCATATCTAAATTAAAATTATGCGTGTTAATGCCTGAATTTTGTTTTTAACAAGCGTGTTAATCCCTGATAGATGGTCTAGAAGTAGTTTAATTCTTTTTTTTTTCGTTGAAGAATTTAATTGTATCAAGGTTCTTTTCATATATATGTAACCAAAAAAAGGTTCTTTTCATATGTTCTTGTAAAAAAAAACGGTGTTTTCCATGCTACTAGATTTGATAACATCTTCAGAATATTCAAGTCGTAATCTACACAAATATATATACTAGTATAAAAATAATATTATATTTTGTGTAGTTTTTTCTTACAATTTTATCATTCATTCATACATTTAAATTATTATATTTACCATCTTAACATTCTTTTTATAATCAAATAATTAAAAAAATTCTCTCTCACGAGGTTTTTGCTCTCGTCAAAATTAAAGGTTGCAAGATAATTAAAATTTTGCCTCGTACCATCCATCATTACCCTTTATAAAAACAGCATGTATCATTGATTTATTCAAAAAAAAAGCATGTATCATTGATGTATATCATTTCTGAAAGATTGCAATATTGTTTGAGCAATTCTTATAGAAAATTTTGGGTCAACAGTATCATGACTTGAAATATTGATAACTCTTTTTTTCAAAATATAGGTTGATAACTCTACAATTAGTAAATAATTATAGCCTAGTTGCTATATTTCATTCATAAAAAAATAAAAGTTGCTAAATTTTGATTCTATATATAAACCACCTCTCTATAGCTAGATACTCACAAAAACAACATCTTAGCTCAAATCAAGGTCTCCTACAAGCATATAGTTAAATGGATTCTCGTATCAAATATTATCTTGTGATTTTTATGGTCACTTTCGCAACAATTTTGAGTCCTACCATTGCAAAGCTCACACCTAATTATTATGACAAAATTTGTCCTAAGGCATTGCCAATCATAAAGTCAGTTGTTAAGCAAGCAATTATTCGTGAGCCACGCATGGGAGCATCGTTGCTTCGCTTGCATTTTCATGACTGCTTTGTTAACGTGAGTTAATTGCATAAATTCGCGATATATTTTTTAGTGTCATTAAATAGAATCCATGTACTTTTTTCTTATAGCTAAAAATGTTAGTAAGTTGATGTTTATGTTAATCTTCAGTGTTTGAACTTTGTCCTTCGACGTTCCTTAGCTCATCAAACAAGTTGCATACATAACATGGAGAAAGATTCATTGTTCTTTTTTTGCACCTCATAATTCTGACAACGTATATTATTGCTAAAAAAGTTGAATTGTCGCCGGAAAAATAAATTAGGTTTCCCATTTTTGCACCTCTTGCCCTTACAAGTGGATTTCATGTTGTAAGTAGAGCAACATAAGAATAGTAGGTGGATTTCATGTAGTATTCATACTAAAATATTTTTCCTTTTTTATTCAAAATTTGTATTTCTATATTAATTTCAAACTGATTTTGAGTTCATGTTATAGTTGCATCATATTCATGTCACATTTACATATGAATAATTTCCATTATAGAATAATTAATACATGAACTATGTGAAACTACAGGGTTGTGATGGATCAGTTCTACTAGATGACACCCCTACCTTCATCGGTGAGAAGACTGCAATTCCAAATATCAATTCACTTAGAGGTTTTGAGGTTGTTGATCAAATTAAAGCCGCTGTCGACAAAGCTTGTAAACGTCCGATTATATCATGTGCAGATATCTTAGCTATAGCTGCTCGAGATTCTGTTGCCATAGTAAGTATTTCCAATATGTTGCAACGATAATTTTGACCGCACTATACCACAATATAAAAGTTTACAGTGTAATTGCAACAACTAAACCCACAATTTAAAATCATGCTTCTAGTTCTTAAAAATTTGGTTTTATCGTTATCGTCATTCTCATGACACGATTCTTGATATTACAAAAACTTTCAGAGGAGTGTAGTTGATGTCCCTCCAATTGTAATCGCAATGTAATTACAAAAGTTTTCGAACACTTCTGTTATTATAGTTGCAAAACTACAATTTCTAAAGTTGTATAGAAGAAATCTAATGACCAACTGAAATTAGTCTTTTGTTTTGCTCGTTATAACATTTAGCGACAAAATTAGAGATATATTTTATGATGAAATATTAAAGGAAAAATGCTATTTCTCGCGAGTTGTTCTATAACATTGACAACTAACAAATTTTGCATCAAATAACAGTTGGGCGGGCACAAATATTGGTACCAAGTGTTACTAGGCAGAAGAGATTCAACATTTGCAAGCAAAGATACAGCAAATATAAATCTTCCACCAGCATTTTTTAACTTCTCACAACTCATCACAAATTTTCAGTCCCAAGGACTAAACCTTAAAGACTTAGTTGTTCTATCAGGTGGTCACACAATTGGATTTTCGAGATGCACTAAATTTAGAGACAGGATCTTCAATGACACCAGCATAGACACCAATTATGCAGCCCATTTGCAAAAGGCATGCCCTCGAATTGGCGGCGATGACAATTTAGCACCATTTGATTCTACTCCTTCAAGAGTTGACACAAAATACTATAAGGCTTTGTTGCATAAAAAGGGTCTCCTTCATTCTGATCAAGAGCTTTTCAAAGGTGATGGTTCTCAAAGTGATAGATTGGTGCAATTATATAGTAAACATTCTCATGCTTTTGCTTATGATTTTGGAGTTTCTATGATTAAGATGGGTAACATAAAGCCACTTACTGGGAAAAATGGTGAGATCAGGTGCAATTGCAGGAAAGTTAACCAAATATGAATGAAGAAGAATAAAGATTGATTTATTGTTTAATATAAAGTTGATTGTTGAGAATAAGAATACTAGATTCAAAACACAACCTTGAATAGTCAAGGAGTTAAAGTGAGATTTACTATTATGTTTTTCTTTTTTTATTAATATTATTATGTTTTATTTTTGAGTAACAATATTAATATGTTTTAATAAATTTTATTTGTGTGACTATTTGGCTTGTGATTAAAATTTGTATGCTTTTGTCTCATTCAAATCAAAATTAGTATTGCTTGCTTCCAAGTTTTGTTTACATGTAATATGTATAGATATTTTGTAATAAGCAAAATATTCTTTAAAAGGTTAGTCTTTTTACATACATACATACATATAAATAAGTAAAAAAATTTACTACCTCTTTTGAGTTTTATGATGTTTTGTAGTTTTATATGTACCAATGCAACTAATAAATATTGTTACTTTTTTTTTTTAGGATATAAGTATTGTTACTTTTGATATTACTATTTATATTTTATTTATATTACTCTTAATCATTCATTATCAAATTCTATCAATCTCTCTCTTCTCTCTCTCCTTGTAATAAATAACCAATGGCAGTATTTTTTTTAAGGAAAATAGCCAATGATATTATTCACAAATTAATAATTAATGTTTGTATTGAACTTTGAAAACGACGGCTAAATAAGAGCAAAATAATATTCCTTAAAATATGACGCTTAAAAAGGAATAGAGCGAGTAAGAAAGAATACATAAAAACACTCTCACCTTTATACAAATGTGACACTTAAAAAGGAATGGAGGGAGTAAAAAATAATACATAAAGTACTTTCATCCTTATACAAATGAAAGAATATAGGAAGTTTATTATGAGCATAGGAAAGAAAGGCTATATAATTTCCATCAAGGTGTCCTAAAGCTTAGTTGTTTTAATCTTGTAAGTACAACTCAAATGGTAACTGAAAGGACGGGTCATATGTTGGGTGCAGGTTCGAACCTTCAATTCCCCATACTCACGGGGTGTTTGGATATATATTAAGTGTTTATACTTATCAAATAAGATTTATATGTATCAATTGTTTCTACAATCAAAGAACGACACGTCTCACGAGTTTTTCCAATCTTGCTTGCAATCTTAAAATGATCCACCAATGTATGATCCTTTATGCGTTCTTATTTGTTTTGAGGGTGGAAAATTGTAAGATGCGACACATTTATGATATAAATTGTGATTGTAACATTATGTAGGAGGTGTATTTGGGTGTATGTGTGCCAGGTAATGTGTAAAATTAGCACATATCAACATCTCAAACTGCATAAGTTAAAAGTAAAAACTAAACTATATAACAGAAGGCATCTTTTTTTACCTTTAGGGACCAAAATAATAGTTACAAATATAAATGTATTCCTTAAGGATTATGCATGAGACTCATCTCTAGATAAAATGGTTTGTGGTTTGCGACTATAACTAAAATAACTACACAATTTTTTTATAATGACAAATTGAATATGTATAAAAATGAGAAATTTGAAGCAAATATTAGGAGGACCTGAAGTAGTATGGTCTAGATCACAATAAACAAGAAAGCAACAACAAAGCAAAGCAAGGAAGAAAAAACCGCATAAAACGATGGGGCCGTTTATAGTCACCACATGTTCCATATGCATCAAGAACTCCTTGGCCCCTCTGCATAAGAGAAACGACGAGAAAACCATTGACGACAACACTTAACCATAGCCAACACGACCCAAAGGCACCTAACCACAAGCCTCTTTTTTGCCTCAGCACAGGACATTTTCCACCTCCCACTCATAGTAGGAATAAGGCTGAAGCCATTCCAAGTGATGACCTAAGCAATGACCTATGTAAATCTCTTATAAATTGAATTGACGTTATCATATGTAAATACAAAACTCAGTGGAATAGAAGGCTGACTCAAACTATATTAAATATCTTCGTTGAATTGATCGAAAGGTAATGCACTACAACAGAAATGATAGTTACTTTGAGTTAGTTCATATGAATATTAATATGTAACCAAATAAATCACTATGCACGATACAAATGCCAAAAATATAGTCAAAATATAGTTCATATATGATTTTAATTTACACATATTTTGCTCAAACATTTGCTATCACTATACACAATACAATGAGGGTGAGATTTGAATCATTATAAACAAAATCACTAATTCAAAAAATCACCTTCACTCTAATCATCAATTACTTTGAATTATATTATATTTGATTTAGTTTAAAGATTTAGAGTCTGATGTATGATCATTTATTTTGAATTATTTTCATTTACTGATCAACATTGAATAGATAAGAAGAGAAGGGTAAGTAAGAGTAGGGTTTAACCCATAATTAAGTGACCCATGTTTGAAAAATTAACAGACCAGTGATATTCATTTACAAATCTTAGAAGAAAATTGAACAAATAATTCTCGAAAATAATCAAGCATGATTTAAATTTTCAAAACTAGAATTCAAAGAAAATTTAATAAACTCGTAATCACATCACAATCACATTGGGCTTGCATAACAATACCATCAGCTTGACCTTGCACAACATTACCATCAGCTTGCAAACAAAAAAGTGTCAAGAAAAAACGAAGGTCACAGAGACTTGTAACTCCTACTGCATATACGAATCAATATCTTTGGTGACTTCAACACCGGAGTTGTGGTTGTGAATTTAGACATTGTACACGGCTTGATACCATCCAATTAAGTAAACAGGATCGTGCTTACAATTAATGATGGTTTACATAGGTGCTTGTTGTGTGTGTCTGATTCTTACTAAAACAATTTTCAAGAAAATAATTTAATCCTCTCCACCATTAGGAATATTTTCTTTGAAGTTAATTCTAGCATATATTACACATAAATTAACAAATATAGAAGTATTAATTTGTTTTTGTAGTTGTTGAAATCACTTTTAAACTATTTTTTAAATTGTTGGTGAATATTGTAACCAAATACATAGAAATTATAAAAAATTAGAAGTGCGTAGATTAATATTTATTACGTAATATTTAAGAGGACACCTGTAGTTCTCGTGAGCTTAACTTATTTGGTAGGGAGTAGGAGTGGCACTGAGCATGGTTGGGATGGACGACTGTCAAAGGCCCTATATTTAAGAGGGCGCTATTTTTTTAATAATATTTATAGTATTTAAAACTATAGATTGCAGCACTATTTATTCAATAGTATATATTTATAGTTAGATTGATATTGAATTTCGTAGTAGTACATACAAACAAGTACGGGTGTTTGTAATACGGCTTGTATAAATTTTAATGCAAAAAATGGTCTAATCCAAATATTCAACAACACCGTGTTCGATTCGATTTGGTTTACTCAAAATAGTTCGATCAAATTGAATGTGGTTTAATTTGAATTTATTTTTTGATATCCAAATTAGAATTGTAAATAATATATTATGGAATTACAATATTCCATTTATGTTTGAAAAATACATAATAGTAAAAAGAGATTAAATTAAACTAATAAGTATTATTATTTTTTAGGGAAAACTAATAAGTATTATTAAAAAAAATTAAAGTAAACACATAATATATTTATGCAATATATCATACTAATTAAAATAAACACTAAAATATAAGTATGTGGTTTGATTTTGAAAAGGGAATCTGAAATCTGATCCGAGCAGTTTTCATAAAAAGGACATCCAAATGTTCTCGTGAACTTAGCTCAGTTCGTAGGGACAATGCATAATATATGAAAGGTACGGGGTTCAAACCCCAGCCACCATAAAAAAAAAAAAAAAAAAGGACATCCAAATAATCTAATAATATTTGATTTTGTGAAGTTTTTAGTCTTTTTATTTTAGTTTGCAGTTTTAATTTGAATTGTTTTAGATATGAACACCCCTAATAGCAAGGTTCATGTACGTTCTCTTGAGTATTTTAATTTTTAGGTATGTTTGCAAAAAGAAGAAAGAAATTGAAAGAAGAACAAAAAACGAATAGATAAATACAAATGAGATACCAAACAAATAATTAATGTCGATGATGCTCATCGTCCAAGTTCAAAGTGATAACTAATGAAATTTATAATTTCCCCATAAGATAATGAAATGTTATAAAATTGCATGTGATTATTTAAAATAAAATAAAACAGTTATTTGATAAATAATATATTTATAATATATAAGTATAAGAGCTGATGGAATTTACTTCACTTTGTATTTCTAACATATATAATATTCATTCTCACATATCATGCATAACACTTAAAATCATATTTAATACATGAAGAATGAGAGAGATAAGTTGGTGTGTGGTGCATATAGTTGATGATGTTCTTGGTGTTAACGTGTATGACTCAAATAGTCATATTTAATATATGAAAAATAAGAAGAACTAATGGTGTATGGTTTATATAATATTCAAAATTCTTGTGCAAAAAATATAATATTCAAAATTATTTTTTTAATTTAAAAATGTATTAGGTATGTTTTTATAAATAAAAGTTGGATACTCCTTATATATTAATAATATGTAATGTATAGTATCTGAAAGTAAATAGTTTTTACCTGAAACTTGGATACTCCTTATACAAGATGCATGAAAAGCTCGATATGCTTGTCTCCGCAACCATTCATGTGGACCAGGTTTTGCTGCTGTAACAATAGCACGCTGTTTTCGATCTTAGCCGTTCATCTCAAATTGAACTTTTGAGATTGAAAATTGTGTTTTCCGTTAGCACCAGGAAATAATATAGGCATTACAGTTATAGAAGGTGGAATGGAAGGTACCTTTAGGGCAGGTGACATTGTTGTTCTCCTTCAAACATTTGATAGCATAGTCACATCGAAGAATATTTGTTCGTTCAATGAAAAAAGGTATAAGTATATTTATCTCATTGCATATTTTTTGCTTTGTTTTTTTTTTTTTATCTTTCTTTGGTATGTGATTGTGATCATCAAACACACAATCAATAATTCATCTCGCTTAGACATTTGATTATTCTGAAAATTGATTGACGAGAAACTTCTTCTGACCGTTGTAGCGTTCCATACCCAAAATCAAAACTAATTTCAAGAGTTAATACACATTTAGTGAATCATCTCTCTTTCTTGAAAACCTACATGGTGCAAGTTTACAATATATATACAACTGCAATGTCTAGTTTTTCAAGGGCTTTGAAGCTTGACGTGAAGAAACTCGATAAAAGAATCAATTTTAGCTTATGATTTGAAATGTGGAAAATAAAATTTTGTGATATGCATGGGATCTTAGGTGAAAATAAGAGTTGTTCTAATGGAAAATAGAATTGTTGCAATATTACAACCAAATTGAGTACGGTTAATTTTAGGATGATGTTAGAAATGGGTACCGGTTGAAAAGAGGGTTTATCGAATTGTTATATTCTAGGCTTATTTGATTCATTGGTCCCCTAATTAATTTTCATTCTACAAAGCTTTGACAAGATGCCACACTCCATTGGGTGAAGATTTAAATAGGAAGGAATATGGATTGCATGTTTATGGACTATTTGGAGGACAAGAAATTGCACGAATTTTTCAGGACAAAGTTGTTTATACTAATATTAGCTTAGAACACTTGTAATGGAAGAAGGAGGCAGTGCCGGCCCAGCACATTTTGAAGTCTAAAGTGGACTATAATATGATGTTTTTTTAATGAGAGTAATTAATATAAATTCATAGGTTTTATAAAAAAAAAACATTATAATTAAAAAGAAAAATAAATATTGCATTATGTAAATGGAAATGTCATAAGTGCAACACTGGCAAAAAATAGTGCGCATTGTAAAGTTGTATGGGGAAGTGTTGAAACCATGTTAGAAACATCATAAAGCCTCGCCTATCATCTTTGCTTCATGACAAAGTTGTATAATTAATTTGTTGTGTCGCATTTATTCGTTTGTATATATCCACATAAATTTTTCTATTTGAGGCCTTTATTCTAAGTCTAAAATTTAGGGGCCTAAACCGAGGGTTTGGGTTGCCTTACCCTTAGGCCAGCTCTGGAAGGAGGTCAAAACTAATAGTATAAAACGATAAAATGCCTATATATAATATGATAAAATTAAAGTGATTAGAATATACATGTATCCAGATTTGCAATATTGACGTTCAAATTGTTGATTGAATAACCGATCTTTTAAAGGAAACCAAATGAACACAGCAACAAAACGGAAAATCAAACAACGTCGTACAAGACAGCGAACAACACAACACCGACTCAAATGACAAAATCACGAAGAAAAAAAAAGCTAGATTTGTATGAAAATCACTTGTTTAGATTGAGAGATAGAGAGAGAGAGAGAGAGAGAGAGAGAGAGAGAGAGAGAGAGAGAGAGAGAGAGAAACATTGTTTTAGGTGCTTTTAAGTGTTTTTCTTTTGAAATCGAGACCATAGAGTAAATCATAACACTTTTTGTTTTTTGAACAATATGATATCCTTGATTTCAGCTGGGTAAGCACTATAATCCAATTATTTAATAACATTTTTTTAAGGAAATTATTTAATAACATGTTGTTTTAAAATATTTAATTATTTTGAAGTAAAATTTAAATTACGAATTAATTTACTTATATAATACCGATAATAAAGATACCATATAATTTTTCTCTTTTTATCTATGCCAATTTATAAAGGGAATGCAATTCCTTTTCATAAAAAAGGGGGTAAATAAGTAAATTGTCCCCCTAAATATATCTACATTTGATTTTAGTCCCCATAAAATATTCTTTAAGCTTTTGGTCCCTCTAAAAATTTTCATTTATGAAATTAGTCTTTGCTCTAGTGTAATACTCAATGTAGAGCATGGACTAATTTCATAAATTAAAACTTTTAGAGGGATCAAAAGCTTAAGGAATATCTTAAGAGGACTAAAATCCAATGTTGGTATATTTAGGAGGACCATTTATTTATTTAACCCAAAAAATTAATATATTTACATATTTTCAATCTTCCGTCGTCCAGATTTCTAAATCCGTCCTTGATATTACAGGTGCCCATAATTTATATTTTTAATACTTCCTCCGTCCCAAATTGTATGACGTTTTGAAAATTTTACACGTATTAAGAAATATAAATAATTTTGTACGGGAAATAGATATTATTAGTTGTTTTACAAAATTGTCCTTAATAAATGATATGTGTAACATAAATTAAAGAATTGAAAAAATAGAGAGTAAAAAGGCAATGATTACATTAGTATATATTTGCAAAATCTCACCACCAAAAAAAAAAATTGCAAAACCTAGTCGTTAGTAGAGAAACCATTCATCTACCTCAACTTGCCAGCCATGGAAAAGAAATACAAGTTCGTTCGTTGTGATTTTGATGTTTTTGTTCATCACGATTGCAATGGGCATGTCCGTTACGCATGAAATAAATAAACTCATCAGAGTATTTGGTAATTCAGTGCATCTTTGTCTAGCAATCATCATCTTTTTCTTTTCTTTTTTTTAATATCGCAAAACCATCATTTCTTGTTTTTTTTTCTTCTTTCATTTCGTGTTTATGAGAAAGTTTGACTTTGATCAACGTTTTTTTTCTTGTTCAGACTTAATTAAGGAGAAGGGAAACATGTGTGACTTGAGTACTGCGGAATGTTCCTTGAATTCAGAAATAGAGGAACTCCTTGCATCTTTGGACATCATCCAGGTACGTTTCTTTTATTGCTTTTTTGGTGTTGCTTTGTTATTTTTAGAATTAAATTCTCTTGTTTTTTTTGTCGCTTTTCAATTTTGAAATTAGTGCATATTGTAGCTAGGGTTTAATAATGTTTTATTAATGGTTATAGTTGCATCTTGGAAGAATGGTGTTATTTTTTTGATAAAGTGTTATTTAACCCTATGGTCTTAATGAATGCATATTTACTCCATTTTATTATAATGTGCAGGAGGAGAAACAAGACCAATTGAAGAATCAAATATTCCATCTTATATCTATTATAAAACATTATATAATTTTTATAATAAATGCACTATTAAATCTTCTTTTAAGTGCTAAACCTTATATTGAGTTCCTGTCTACCAAAATAAATGACCTACATGAGACCGTTCAAGAAAAACCCTAGTTTCTTCTTCTTCATCCACCAAAGAGGGGTGATTTAGGGTCAATTTTGACCCAAAATCACCCCTCTAACTCGTTTTTCTATTTCCCTTTTATTGAAATAAGTGATTTTCACATCTATTTCGTTTTATTTTGTGATTTCATCGTCTTCGTGCGACGTTGATTGTTCATCGTCTTTGTGCGACGTTGTTTGTTTTTCTTGTTTCTCTCAGGTATTTGATCGCTTCAGATTGTCAGATCAGCTTCGATCTAGTGCAGATCCAATCAATGATTTTGGCGTCATCCACGTTGCAGATCCGGAAACATGGTTATTCCAGAGATTTAAATATATATAGTCATATGTGTAGGCATTTGTACTTTGTCGTTTTATGCTATTAACATGGATGTTGTGAGCCTGTTCACAGATTCATCCTTTTTTATTTTAGCGAATTTGCATTATATCGATGTACTCTTTCAATTTGAATGAATGAATATCTTTTATTTTGTCAAAAAAAAAATAAAGATGATGAAGTCACTTTCTGAATTTGTGAAAGCGCTAAAGGAAGTCAAAGACATAATAGTAAAAAGAGATTAAATTAAACTAATAAGTATTATTATTTTTTAGGGAAAACTAATAAGTATTGTTAAAAAAAATTAAACTAAACACATAATATATTTATGCAATATACCATACTAAGTAAAATAAACACTAAAATATAAGTATGCGGTTTGATTTTGAAAAGGGAATCTGAAATCTGATCCGAGCAGTTTTCATAAAAAGGACATCCAAATGTTCTCGTGAGCTTAGCTCAGTTGGTAGGGACAATGCATAATATATGAAAGGTACGGGGTTCAAACCCAAACCACCACAAAAAAAAGGACATCCAAATAATCTAATAATATTTGATTTTGTGAAGTTTTTAGTGTTTTTATATTAGTTTGCAGTTTTAATTTGAATTGTTTTAGATATGAACACCCCTAATAGCAAGGTTCATGTACGTTCTCTTGAGTATTTTAATTTTTAGGTATGTTTGCAAAAAGAAGAAAGAAATCGAAAGAAGAACTAAAAACGAATAGATAAATACAAATGAGATACCAAACAAATAATTATTGTCGAAGATACTCATCGTCCAAGTTCAAAGTGGTAACTAATGAAATTTATAATTTCCCCATAAGATAATGAAAAGTTATAAAATTGTATGTGATTATTTAAAATAAAAACACCAGTTATTTGATAAATAATATATTTATAATATATAAGTATAAGAGCTGATGGAATTTACTTCACTTTGTATTTCTAACATATATAATATCCATTCTCACATATCATGCATGACACTTCAAATCATATTTAATACATGAAGAATGAGAGAGATATGTTGGTTGTGTGGTGCATATAGTTGATGATGTTCTTGGTGTTAACATGTATGACTCAAATAGTCATATTTAATATATGATAAATAAGAAGAAGTAATGGTGTATGATTTATATAATATTCAAAATTATTTTTTTAATTTAAAAATGCATTAGTTATGTTTTTATAAATAAAAGTTGGATACTCCTTATATATTAATCATATGTAATGTATAATATCTGAAAGTAAATAGTTTTTACCTGAAACTTGGATACTCCTTATACAAGATGCATGAAAAGCTCGATATGCTTGTCTCCGCAACCATTCATGTGGACCAGGTTTTGCTGCTGTGACAATAGCACACTGTTTTCGATCTTAGTCGTTCATCTCAAATTGAACTTTTGAGATTGAAAATTGTATTTTTAGTTAAAACAGTCTCGACTGTCCATTATATGATCAGACGACTATCATTGATTACAGCACCCTGCTGTAACAGCAGGGAATCCTATTCCGTGCCGGATCCCCTGCCTTCTGTTTGTTAATGACCGTTAGCACCAGGAAATGATATAGGCATTACAGATATAGAAGGTGGAATGGAAGGTACCTTTAGGGCAGGTCACATTGTTGTTCTCCTTCAAACATTTGATAGCATAGTCACATCGAAGAATATTTGTTCGTTCAATGAAAAAACGGTATAAGTATATTTATCTCTTTGCATATTTTTTGCTTTATTTTTTTTTTAATTTTCTTTGGTATGTGATTGTGATCATCAAACACACAATCAATAATTCATCTCACTTAGACATTTGATTATTCTGAAAATTGATTGACGAGAAACTTCTTCGGGCCGTTGTAGCGTTCCACACCCAAAATCAAAACTAATTTCAAGAGTTAATACACATTTAGTGAATCATCTCTCTTACTTGAAAACCTACATGGTGCAAGTTTACAATATATATATACAACTACAATGTCTAGTTTTTCAAGGGCTTTGAAGCTTGACATGAAGAAACTCGATAAAAGAATCAATATTAGCTTATGATTTGAAATGTGGAAAATAAAATTTTGTAATATGCATGGGATCTTAGGCGAAAATAAGAGTTCTTCTAATGGAAAATAGAATTGTTGCAATATTACAACCAAATTGAGGACGGTTAATTTTAGGATGATGTTAGAAATGGGTATCGGTTGAAAAGAGGATTTATCGAATTGTTATATTCTATTAGCTCGACCTACAAAGCTTTGTCAAGATGCAACACTCCATTGGATGAGGATTTAAATAGCATGGAATATGGATTGCATGTTTATGGACTATTTGGAGGACAAGAAATTGCACGAATTTTTCAGGACAAAGTTGTTTATGCTAATATTAGCTTAGACCACTTGTAACGGAAGAAGGAGGCAGTGCCGGCCCAGCACATTTTGAAGGCAAAAGTTATGGTGCATAAGCCATAACTTATGCACCATGCATAAGTTAATCACAACCATCAGATCAGGGACAGGTGTTATAATCTTGTGCTTCAGCTCTTTCCCATTGTTTTGCATCACAACCACTCACGTTCCAGTAAAGAAACTCTCTCTTCTCTCACATTGTACAGAACAAAAAAACAAATGAACAAAAGAGATGAACCTTCATCTTCAATCTTTCTCCGACACGGTGGCCGGCCACCCTAGGGTGGCGGCACCGCCGCCGGAGTTCACCAAAATCACTCCGTTTTCAAAACAAAATACAGTTTCAACATTCCCTTTTCATTCTTATAACGGATCCGAACTTATTGTTTAAAGAACAACAACCATAATCCCTAGATCTAAAGAAGAAAACAAGAACAAAATACTACCTCTTTTGCGATCTGGAGATGAGCAGTATGCGTGAGACTCAGACTCTTCCTCCTTAACCTCGCGTTGATGTTGATTCCGCTTCTTTGCACCGATTTGCCCTTGTTTCGGACTCGATTCACTCCCTCTCCGGTCTCGGTTCTGGACGGTGAAGACTTGAATCGGATTCAACTTCTTTCACATGATTCCTCTTCTTTCACATAATCCCTAGTGCTGACTGCTTCTGTTTGAAGTAGCTTGAACAAACTCGGATCAAGCTTCGGTGCAGCTTCTTCCTCTTTAAATCTCGATACAGTCTGTGACTTGTATGGTGACCTCGAGTTTCACCAGAATAGACCAGAAGGTGTTGTTTATGATGAACAGTTGCGAAAATTGATGTTGGTTTCTGGATGATTTGATTCGCAAAATGATGAGGTTTAGTTGTTAAAGAGTTTATACAGTTCAAATCAAAGAGTTTATACGGTTTTGATGATGAACAATGGAGATATTGATTTTCGAAAATGGACTTTGTGTTTGCGATGGATTCGTCTCCTCTGTCTTCTCCGGCGAAGGTTTCTTGCTGTGAATTGATGAAAAAGAAAATTCAAAACCATTAAGTACATCTAATGGTTTTGGAGTACAACTCACAGAAACCATTTCGACAGCAAAATAGTTTTGGAGTCCAACTCACGGAAACCATTTCCACAGCAAAATGGTTTTGAAGTACAACTCACAGAAACCATACCCATAGCAAAACCATTAGACAATTATTTTGGTTTCTCATAGAAGACTATCAAAACCATTAAACCATAATTATGGTTTCAGTAATAATTTCAGTGCATAACATCTTAATTCCATACCTATGGTTTTAAAACCATGTACCAATAATAATTTCATTTAAAACAATTACACAATTATATTGGTTCCACATAGTCCACTATCAAAACCAATAAACCATACTTATGGTTTTAGTATTCCATACCCCTAAGTTTAATAAAATTAAATTAAATTGAACATTCTTTGGCCAAAAATAAAATAAAATGAACATTATACTATGAAACATATAAAAAGACACAACCAACTATCAAACCATTAAACCATACTTATGGTTTCAGTATCCCATACCCCTAAGTTTGTTTCAATTCATAAAAATTCATAAACATCTTTATACAGAAATTCACCATAAACTTGATATAAATCCAGAAATTCATAAAATTGATACAAACATTAACAAGAAACTTAACACTAATCCAGAAATTCAATAAAAAAAAAACATTAACACTAATCCAGTCCGTTATCGGAGGTTATATATCATGTTGGACGTGCTAGCTTTTGAATCAATTCTTCATAGTATGAAGTTGCTGCCTTCTCCACGTAGTTTCTTTTGCAATTGCTTGAGTTGCTTAATATTGTTGAACAGATTCCAATTCTCAAATCCATAATTTTTGCAGCCTTGCATTCTTCCCATGCTTTCTCGTTTTGGACCAATCTTTGAAAGATTCCATTTCGGTATTGCCACCCTCCCATTCATCAAGAAACTTTATGCAAAAGACTCTACAACTGTCTTTATCACATTGATTAGGCATCTTTGGCGTTTCCCACTTAAGTGCGCTAAACTGTCTTTATCATCTAATGGATTACATGTAAACCATTTCAAATTCAGAGCAAAATAACACATTTTACAACATAGATTCTAAACCAAACAAAGAAATTGTTAAAAACAGTTCCAAAGCAAATCAACGCTCTGAAACCATTTTCACAGCAAAATGGTTTCAGAGTAAAACTTGCTAAAACCATTTACACAGCATATTGGTTTTCAGAGTAAAATGGTTTTCTATATGATTTTTAAACAAAACATACTATAATAAGAAACAAATCAACAGTATGAAACCATTTCCTGAAATTAAACTATTTGAGTTGATTTTCCAGAAATTAAACCAATTCGAAATTAAACATTATGAAACCATTTCCAGAAATTAAGCAACACTAATTGATTATGTAACACTGCAAACTCAGTTTTCATAATTTGTTCACTGTCCTGAATAGCTTCTTCACTCACTCCTTCATCCAGAAGCCGATTTCTCAGTTTCTCAGTTGAAATTGTTACGTTATCCACATGAGCCATCAATTCACTGTTGGAAATTATAGGGAACATATCTTTCACTGCTTGCAAAGCTTCCATCCACGCCACACGATCTTCACGTGACTCTGCTCTCAAATGAAGTCTCTTAATTCCCGTGAACACCGAAAATCTCTTATCATTTGATTTACTCTCGCGAATCGTTGAAACCTATACACACATCAGAAATCACAGATTATTAATATTTTGAAATCAAAATTAAAATTAATCATATGAATACCGATTCAAACAAAATTGATGAATTAAATTAATGATGAATTAGATGAATCGAGGTCTCCATCCTTTACCGTAATTCACCCATTTATATAGTATACCGGAGATTCCATTTCCGACGAGGTCGTTGATCTTCAAATCAACAACCACCGCCGGCTGTTCCCGCTGACTACCGTTGCTATGGCTGTGACTATGAATCGGAGCCACCGAATCGGATCTAACAGCGACGGATGGTGGAGGAGGTGGAGGCATGGTGAAGTCAGTGAATGGAGTCGGAGGTTTCACCTGTGAAGCTTGGTCGAAAATAGCGGTGGAAGACGGTGATGTGTGGAAGTTTGTTTTGTCTTGTTTGCTTGCAAGGTGTGGGAAGCAATTCCTTTGGGTGTAGGAAGCAATTCTGTTGGGCTAGGTGCATAATGGGCTGGACTAATGCAGGCTTATGCATGGTGCATAAGTTATGGCTTATGCATGATAACCACACCCCATTTTGAAATCTAAAGTGGACTATAAAATATGATATGCTTTTTTAATGAGAGTAATTAATATAAATTCATAGGTTTTATAAAAAAACATTATATTTAAAAAGAAAAATAAATATTGCATTATATAAGTGGAAATGTCGTAAGTGCAACACTGGCAAAAAATAGTGCGCATTGTAAAGTTGTATGGGGAAGAGTTGAAACCATGTTAGAAACATCATAAAGCCTCGCCTATCATCTTTGCTTCATGACAAAGTTGTATAATTAATTTGTTGTGTCGCATTTATTCGTTTGTATATATGCACATAAATTTGTCTATTTGATGCCTTTATTCTAAGTCTAAAATTTAGGGGCCTAAAGCGAGGGTTTGGGTTGCCTTACCCTTAGGCCAGCTCTGGAAGGAGGTCAAAACTAATAGTATAAAACGACAAAATGCCTATATATAATATGATAAAATTAAAGTGATTAGAATATACATGTATCCAGATTTGCAATATTGACGTTCAAATTGTTGATTGAATAACCGATCTTTTAAAGGAAACCAAATGAACACAGCAACAAAACGGAAAATCAAACAACGTCGTACAAGACAGCGAACAACACAACACCGACTCAAATAACAAAATCACGAAGAAAAAAAAGCTAGATTTGTGTGAAAATCACTTGTTTAGATTGAAATAGAGAGAGAGAGAGAGAGAGAGAGAGAGAGAGAGAGAGAGAGAGAGAGAGAGAGAGAGAGAGAGAGAGAGAGAGAGACATTGTTTTAGGTGCTTTTAAGTGTTTTTCTTTTGAACAATATGATATCCTTGATTTCAGCTGGGTAAGCACTATAATCCAATTATTTAATAACATTTTTTTAAGGAAATTATTTAATAACATGTTGTTTTAAAATATTTAATTATTTTGAAGTAAATTTAAATTACGAATTAATTTACTTATATAATACCGATAATAAAGATACCATATAATTTTTCTCTTTTTATCTATGCCAATTTATAAAGGGAATGCAATTCCTTTTCATAAAAAAAAAGGGGGTAAATAAGTAAATTGTCCCTCTAAATATATGTACATTTGATTTTATTCCCCATAAAATATTATTTAAGCTTTTGGTCCCTCTAAAAATTTTCATTTATGAAATTAGTCTTTGCTCTAGTGTAATACTCAATGTAGAGCATATGGACTAATTTCATAAATTAAAACTTTTAGAGGGATCAAAAGCTTAAGAAATATTTTAAGAGGACTAAAATCCAATGTTGGTATATTTAGGAGGACCATTTATTTATTTAACCCAAAAAATTAATATATTTACATATTTTCAATCTTCCGTCGTCCAGATTTCTAAATCCGTCCTTGATATTACAGGTGACCATAATTTATATTTTTAATACTTCCTCCGTCCCAAATTGTATGACGTTTTGACAATTTTACACGTATTAAGAAATATAAATAATTTTGTACGGGAAATAGATATTATTAAGGATAGAGAGTAATAAATAATTAAGGATATAATAGAAAAAGTAACATTAATAATTCATATTGTAATGCGACATATAATTTAGGACAAATATTTTTCCTAAATTAAAGTCATGTTTTTATTGAATAAAATTAAAGTCCAGTTGGAGTAACTTCACTATAAGGCAATGATTACCGTTAAAATCTCAAACACATAATATATTTGCATTTGCAAAATCAAACAGGTGGAAAAGAAATCTAAGGTCTTTATAATTTTGATGGTGCTTTTCACGCTTGACATTGGCATGTCGGTGACTATACATGGAATCAACAAATACATTTCAGTCTTTGGTAACTAATTTCCTGTTCTTGTTTTGATTCTTAGTAAAAAAAAAAATCCATTTCTTGTTTACGATAGGTTTGACTCTATATTGAACTTGCATCTTTGACTCTATTCATGTAAGTTTCTTTGTAGAACTAAATTATCTTTTTTATTTTATTGCTTTTCAATTTGAACTTGATACCATCCAATTACGTAAACAGATCGTCGTGCTTGCAATTAACTGTGGTTTACATAGGTGCTTGTTGTGTCTTTGTGTTTATATATGTGTGTGTCTAATTCTTACTAAAACCATTTTCAAGAAAATAATTTAACCCTCTCCCCCATTAGAAATATTTTTTTTGAAGTTAATTCCAGCATATATTACACATAAATTAACAAATATAGAAGTATTAATTTGTTTTTGTAGTTGTTGAAATCACTTTTAAACTATTTTTTAAATTGTTGGTGAATATTGTAACCAAATACATAGAAATTATAAAAAAAATTAGAAGTGCGTAGATTAATATTTAGTATGTAATATTTAAGGGGACACATGTAGTTCTCGTGAGCTTAACTTATATGGTAGGGAGCAGTTGTGGCCCATAGCATCGTTGGGATGGACGACTTGAAGGTGAGAAAAACACAAGAAGGGGGGTTGAATTATGTTTTGAAAAATTCTTCGTTTCTCCTAAAAACTGAACACACTGATCAGAAGCTAAGTGAAACAGCTTCTGAAGTGATGGTCAGAATCTAAATGCAGCGGAATAAAACAGAGAGAGAGAGAAGAAGAACGACACAAAGCAATTATACTGGTTCCTTCCACAATCCGGAAGTAGTCCAGTCCCCCTTGCACTTCCAAGGAGATTTCACTAAGAGTAATATCTGATTACAATTGCTCAAGCACACAAGCAAGAGACTTCCTTTGCTCAAACACACAAGCTAGAGACTTCCTTTGCTCAAGAACACAATCAAGAGACTTCCTGCTCAAGCACAATTGCAAGAGACTTCCTAACTAAACAAAATTACACAGAAAATTGTTTAAGGTTGAACACTTGATATACAATCAGAGGTGCTCACAATATAAATCAGATACAGACTCAATGGACTTAAGAATTTCTAAGATATGACTTTGAGACACAGAAATTCTAAGTGAATGCAGAACAATTTCAGCAGAGGTTTGGCATTTGTAAAAATGTTGTGAGTCTTTCGTTCAGCGTTGTTGCATTACCAAAACTCTAAGTCTTCACTCCTTTATATAGAGGTGTGAAAGAGACGTTGTGAAATTGCCAGCACACCAAAGAGTCGTTGTTGAAGCTTGATCTTTCACCAATGATATTTTTCCTGATTTGGTTGTTGTCCTATGAAAAACAAATTTGAAATCCATTCCTTATCCAAAGGAACATCTATGCAGGCGAAGCCGTATTCTGGTGCTGTTTTCTTGTCTTGTAGCGTGGACACAAAACAGAGTAGTGGAGAAGGTGGTTGTACAGTTCGTACAATAGTACAATGTCAACGCTTTCGTCCAAATTGCAAGCACATGCCTTAAAAACACCTTTGAAATGACCGTTGCAATGTTCCACTAATTTTCTGCTGTGTTTTCGAATCCAATAGACAGCTTTTGCAATGTAGATTCTTCAATCTTGAATCTTCTGCAAATCCAGTTGATCTTCAGCTTCTGGTGAAATGACTTCTGATGAGGCAGCTTCTGATGATGCAGCTTCTGATGAAGCAGCTTCTGATGGTGCAGCTTCTGATGATGCAGCTTCTGATAATGTGGCTTCTGGACCTCTTGTCTTCAGGAGCACTATTTCTTCAGGAGCTCGTTTACTATCTTCAGGAGCAGCTTGACTTCAGGAGCGCTTTCCACTTTCAGGAGCGTATTGCCTTCAGAATCGTCTAAGCTTCATTTTCATTTGCTCTTTATTTTCTCATTCAGAACCAATTAATGATGTAACTTTTTAACTGTGGTCCTGTACACTTGAACAAATATTAGCTAGTCCAATTTACAATTTTCAATACCTTGTTATCATCAAAACTCTTTGAGGTTCATTGTTAAACATATTTTGTTCCAACAATCTCCCCCTTTTTGATGATGACAAACAATAGTATTTAAAATTGGTCAATTGTTGTTAATCTAATTAACGAGTTGACTTTGGGGTTTATGAGGTTTGTAAGCTCAGAGTCTGAGGTTTGTAAGCTCTAACTCCCCCTGAGTCTGATAGTCTTTAAGGCGAGGTTTGTAAGCTCCCCCTAAGTTCTATCCAGGTTAATTAAATTCATTTTTCGCACAATAATATCAGAGCTTAAAAAAATTGAGAGAATTGACTTATAGATAAGAAGAATGGTTCAATTAATTTTTATTTGAAATTTGATACTCCTCCTTTTTGATAAATTTTTCAAAATTATCAAATATTATTAATGGGGCTCAGAGCCTTTAAATACTATCACATATACTCCCCCTTTTGTCATTAGCAAAAAGACATAAACAAAAAGAAGAGATGAGAAAAACATAAGATTAAAGGTTCAGAGCATAATTCAAGTTATTTTAAAGCATATTAACCATCTTCAAAGATTAACTAAACAAGCATAGCAAGCATTATTATCAAAGCAAATAATAACACACAAGGTATAAACAGTTAAAGATTTTCAGAAGCAAGAAGAATTCAGAAGCTTATAATATCATAAGCGAAAAGAACTAAATCAGAAGCAGAGATGAACAAAGAATATTAAAAGCCTAAAGAGATAAAAAAAAATAAGCTAAAAGTGTGCAACTATGGGTTTGGCTTATTTCTCTAAAATCTTCTTCAGAAGCTCTTGAACATCAGCATACTTCTTGTCCATATCTTTTCTGTAGTTGTCTTCTCTGATCTTGGCTTCTTGCATATCAGCTTCCAACTTTGATATCTTCAGCTTCTGCTCTAGTAGCTCTGTTTCAAGCTTTTCATTTTCTTCCTTGAGCACCTTGTTCTCCTGACCTAGAGCCAGGTTAGGTGCATCAATCTTCTCCAGGATCTCAGAAGGAATAATCAGATGCAGCCCCTTAGGCAGGAATTCACCAGGTTCTTTGCCTCTGATACTGAGTGGATTCTTCACCCAAGTACCAAGAACTTCAACATCTCCAGTATTCTCTTCTATACCATTCAACCAATCTTCCAGCTTCTGCTTGACTTGCTCTTGAGCCTCAATGCAGGAATCATGCAAAGCTGAAATCAGGTTGACGACCCTTTCTTTTATCCTTCTCCATTGCTTCTGATAGCTTATTGTATGACCCAAGTCATTTCTTCCTGCTATCAGTCTGAGAACTTCAGAAGCAATATCTTCCCACACATCTTTTAGTACTTGAGAATCCAGGTAAATGGTGGGAGGTGAAGGTTGTTTAGAGGGTTTTGGAGGGGCTAAGTGTATAATGGGTAGGTTTGATGATGATTGGTCATTGCTAGTTGAGGATTGGCTAGTTGATGGTTGGTCAGGAGTGGGGTCAACTACCATATCAGAGGCATGATCATTTTGATCATCCTCAGAGTCTGTGTCCATATCACATACACCAGTATGATGGGTGATCTTGATAACTTGTACTGGTGATGGAGTTATGGAAGCAGGGGTTGGCTCAGGAACAATGTGTTTAGGAGCGGTAGTTTCAGGTTCAGGTTCAGGAATGGGTTTAGTAACTGGTTGTTCAGGAACAATATGTTCAGGAACGGTCTTTTGAGGAATTGGTTGTTCAGGAACAGTTGGTTCAGGAACAGTTGGGGGTGATGAAGTTGTAGGGGGTGAAAAGGCTTTTTCTGATGAAGGTTTTTGTTGTGGGGGGTCTTCTGAGACAACTTTATCAGAAGCAGCTGCTTCTGGAGTTGTCTCCGAGGCTTTCTCTGAGGTTGAGTTAAAGCCAGATTGGGGTAGTTCACCTAGATAATGACTTTCTAGGTGATCTAAAAAAGAAGTGTCTTCAGAAGGAATAGAGGATGTGGTACAAGATGTGTGAGAAGCTTGAGGTACCTTAGATAACATTGCAGAGTTATCTACTGCTTCTGAAGTTCCAAGATTCTGAATTTGCTCCACATTTTCAACATCAGCTTCCTCCACGATTAGCATCCTTTCTCCTTCCTCTTCTCTTCCAAGTTCTTTCAAGGCTTTCACTTCTCGCCTATTAGCTAAAAGGTCATCAGAATGTTCCTTGGCCATTCTCTTCATGACTGGAGTCACTTGAACCATAGAGCTTTTCATATCAAATGGCGCCTTCTTTCTTTTCAGCTTAGGCTCTGTCTCTTCTTTCTCTATCTCCTCACAAGCTTCTTCCAACCTTTCTTTATGACGAACGGTTTCAGCTTTCCCTCCCTTTCTCTTAGAAACCTTCTGTTGCTTGCCCTTATCAGTAGCTGCTTCTGATGCAGTAACACTCTTAGCCTTCTTCACTTTAGCAGGAACAGCTTCCTCCTGAGTGCTTGCATCTTCTTCCAAGACATACTCAGCTACTGATTTTGCCAAGGTTTTAGAATTACTTCCCTCGAAGATTGAAGGAAAGTTCCTGATGATCTCAGTTTGTTCTGTGGTCATCTCCAACCACTTTTCATTCTCAGGAGCTTTCTCGATAAACTTCATATAGAATAAGCTCCTGCTACTAATAGTCCTTTCAGCAGTAGTTACTTCAAAGCATTTATCAGAAGCACTCCTTGTATTTCTCAAGAAGTTCAGCACTCTTCCTTGATGAAAGATCTCAGACAATAATCTTCCATAAGGTACTTGTTTTCTTCCTTTAGTAGTGCCTTCATTTATAGCCCAGCAGAGATGATCCATTACATATCTTGGAAAGTTTATCTTTTCCAGATTGGTCATGAAGTAAATTGCTAGCTTCTGTTGGTTGTTGGGTTGATCAGACCCACCTGCCCTTTGAAAGAAGCAATCGTTACTGAATTTTACCAACATTCTGTTGTGAATCTCCATTTCAGAAGGCTTAGCATCTTTGTTTCCACCCAGAAGAGTGTTGTAGTAGCTTTGCAGCAGGACATCTTCCTTCTTGACTATTTCTTGAAACCTTCCATCTGCATTCATTCTACAAGCTTTAGCTATAACGCCCTCAGTGATGGTTATAGGAATGCCCATCACTTCAGACCTTATTTCTAAGCTATCGAATGATGTAGGATTCATATTCATGGTCATTTTCCCTTTCTTTGACCCAGCTTGTTTGCTTACAACTTTTGCAGGCTTTTCATTGTACACTTCAGCTTTTAGCCAAAAGTCCTTGACCAAGTTCACATATGTTGGCCCATTTAGCATCTTGAAATACTCAGACAGCTTCTGAGTTTCTATCAATCCTTCCATGTTCACTTTGTACTTCTTAAGTGAAGCGAAGTCCACCGGTGATTCTACTTGCACTGTTAAGGATTTCCATGGAATATCCATAGTCTTCTCTTTGTAGACTGACCCAGATTCTGGTGCGCTTTGCATGTTTGAGGTAGATTCAGAAACTTTTGAGCTTGATGATGTCATTTGATGATGATTGAAGAAGATTTAGAGAATTTAGGGTTCTAAGGTTTTTGCGCTTACTTCGCAAGAGGTTTGAGAGCAAAAGTGTTTGCTGTGAGTGAGTAGTGTGTGAATTGACAAAGTGTTAAAAGTAAAAACGTTTGCAATTCAAAAGAGACAAACAAACATAACATTAATGACAAATTGGGGGCGCGTGAAAAGTACTTTCAAAGCTATTAAATCATCATTGCCCTTTTAGTTATACACCAATACATACAGGCCACGTAAGAAGTTCACAGAGTAACTACCAAGTTAGTGGGCCAGAAGTTACTTTTAAAAAGTAACTCCCAACGTTTCCACTAATTCAACTATTCGAAAGCAATAAATCTAGCTTCTGGACTTCAGATGCTGACGTCATCATTATCAGAAGCGAGTTTTCCTCAGAACCTCAATAAAGAGCTTCTGATGGACTACTGCTTCTGAACTAACTTCAGAACCTAAAATCCTATTCAGGAGCAAGCAAGCATTTAATCAGATACAAAGTGCATGTTCAAATTTTTCTTTATAAAATCAAATCTTTCAACAGTTAAAGGCTTAGTAAATATATCAGCCCATTGATTTTCAGTATCAATGAATTGTATATCTAAAATTCCTTTTTAAACATAATCTCTGATAAAATGGTGTTTGATTTCAATGTGCTTGGCTCTTGAATGCAAAATTGGATTTTTAGACAAACAAATAGCAGCAGTATTATCACAATAAATGGGAATACTGTTAGCAATTATCTGATAGTCTTCCAACTGATGTTTCTTCCAAAGTAGTTGTGTACAACAACTTGCAGCTGAAATGTATTTTGCTTCTGCTGTAGACATAGCAATAGTTGTTTGTCTTTTGCTAGCCCAGGATATAAGATTATCACCCAGAAATTGACAATTGACACTGGTTGACTTTCTTTCAATCCTATCACCAGCATAATCAGCATCACAGAATCCAATTAGCTTATAATCTAAGGATTTCCTATAAAGGAGTCCAAGATTAGTTGTTCCTTTCAAATACCTGAAGATTCTCTTGACAGCAGTCATATGAGATTCTCTAGGATCTGATTGGAATCTTGCACACAAGCATACACTGAATAAAATATCTGGCCTAGATGCAGTGAGGTATAACAAAGAACCAATCATACCTCTATACAGCTTCTGATCTACTTTAGCTCTTTCATCTTCTTTGCTTAAGGTGCACGTAGGGTGCATTGGAGTGTTCATCACTTTACAATCTTCAAGTTTGAACTTCTTCAGAAGCTCCTTTGTGTACTTTGATTGATGAACATAGACTCCATCTTTGCATTGATTGATTTGAATGCCAAGGAAGAACTTCAGCTCTCCCATCATGCTCATTTCAAATTCATCCTGCATCAACTTAGAGAATTTCTTGCAAAGAGATGCATTAGTAGAACCAAATATTATATCATCAACATATATTTGCACAACAAGAATATCTTTCCCAAGGGTCCTTCTGAAGAGTGTTGTATCAACCTGTCCTCTTTTGAAATCATTCTTGATTAAGAAATTACTTAGTCTATCATACCAAGCTCTGGGAGCTTGTTTCAAGCCATATAGTGATTTCTTCAGTTTAAAAACATGGTCAGGATATTTAATGTCCTCAAATCCAGGAGGTTGCTTGACATACACTTCTTCTTCTATGACACCGTTTAGAAATGCACTCTTGACATCCATTTGATATAATATTATGTCATGATTAACTGCATAGGAAAGAAGTAACCTGATTGCTTCCAATCTTGCAACTGGAGCAAATGTTTCAGTGTAATCAATGCCTTCTTGTTGACTATACCCTTGTGCAACAAGCCTGGCTTTGTTTCTTGTTACTTCACCTTGCTCATTCAGCTTGTTTCTGAATACCCATTTTGTTCCAATAATGTTCTTGTGCTGAGGTTTGGGTACCAGATCCCACACATCATTTCTCTGAAATTGATTAAACTCTTCTTGCATAGCTAGGATCCATCCATCATCTGAAAGTGCTTCATCAACTGTTGTAGGTTCAATCATTGAGATTAGACCAATCATTGATTCTACTTGTCTGAAATGTGATCTTGTTCTTCTTGGACTATCTTTGTTTCCAATGATTAGCTCCTCAGGATGTGAAGACTTGTGTTTGAATGTGTTTCTGGGAGGATCTGCTTGATGTGAGCCATCTTGAGCTTCATCAGAAGCAGTTTCATCTTGCGCTTCTGATGTGGGTTCAGCTTCTGGACTATCTTCAGATTCAGCTATCTGATCAGGTTCTAGAGTAACTTCAGGAACCTGTATCTCTGCAAAACTTTCATCTAGCTTTGAGGTTTTATCTTCAAGCTCTTTGTCATCAAATCTGACGTGCATAGATTCTTCAACACACAGTGTCTCTGAATTATACACTCTGTATGCCTTTGACCTTTCAGAGTAACCTAAAAAGATTCCTCTTTGGGCCTTGGCATCAAATTTCTTTAGGTAGAGCTTGTTGTTCAGAATGTAACATGTACATCCAAATTGATGAAAGTAAGAGATATTGGGTTTTCTTCCTTTAAAGAGTTCATATGCAGTTTTTTCCAAAATAGGTCTAATATAGATCCTGTTTTGAACATAACATGCTGTATTCACTGCTTCTGCCCAGAAATGTTTAGCCAAATTGTTTTCATGGATCATGGTTCTGGCCATTTCTTGTAAAGTTCTATTCTTTCTTTCTACAACCCCATTTTGTTGTGGAGTTCTAGGAGAAGAGAATTCATGGATGATTCCATGTTTTTCACAAAAAGCTTCAAATGGCTCATTTTCAAATTCTCCACCATGATCACTTCTGATTTTCAAAATTTTTGACTCTTTTTCAGTTTGAATTTGTGTGCAGAAGTTACTGAATACCTCATATGCATAATCCTTACTTTTCAGGAATTTCACCCAAGTCCATCTGCTGTAATCATCAACAATGACTAATCCATATTTACTTCCATATAAGGATGCAGTACTCACTGGTCCAAATAAATCAATATGGAGTAATTCTAAAGGTCTTGAGGTTGAAACAATGTCTTTGGTTTTAAAAGATGATTTCACAATTTTCCCTCTCTGACATGCACCACAAAGTGCATCTGAATGATAGTCAATGTCTGGTAGCCCTTTCACAAGTTGTAACTTACTAAGCTTAGAGATTAACCTCCAGTTAGCATGTCCCAACCTTCTGTGCCACATCCATTTCTTATCATTCACTGATAGTAGGCAAATCACTTTCTGATCAGCCAGTTCAGAAAAATTGATTTTATAGACATTGTTAACTCTCTTTCCCTTGAACACAATGGATTTGTCTTCCTTGTTGATTACTGTACAGTTGGGTTTTTCAAAAAGCATATCATAACCATTATCACAAAATTGACTAATGCTCAAAAGGTTATGTTCAAGACCATCTACCAACCATACATTATTAATTGAGGTAGAGGAATTACCAATAGTTCCTGTACCTATGATCTTGCCTGTCTGGTTTCCTCCAAACTTCACATTTCCTCCCTCTTTCATTGTTAGGCTGAGGAACATGGACTTGTCTCCTGTCATGTGTCTTGAGCAACCGCTGTCTAGGTACCATGATCTTTGCTTTGGCACTGCTCTTAGACATACCTGCATCATTGATATTTTTAGATTTAGGTACCCATTGTTCTATGGGTCCTGGAAGGTTAGTACTTAAGGCTTTACTCTTCACTTCTTGTACCTTGTGCTGTGAGTTGGGTTGCTTCTGATTAACCATCACCTTAGGTTTTGGTACTTCAGAAGCAGTAACTGTCTTCTTCTGAAACTTAGACTTCAGAACCCCAGATTTTGGTTTCACCAGACTCTGAGGAATAGGTTCTGATCTTTTCAGGATCCTAACCTTTGAAGTCTTGGAATCAGATTTGATCATAACCTTTGACTTAGAGTTCTTTGGCTTTGAAGTAATCTTAGCCTTAGGACTATAAGCTTCAGGTTCTGATTGAACAACAGTTTCCAACTCAGCCCCTTCTGGTACAAAGAAGGTTTTCAGACCTTCCTTGATGCATTCACAACAAGATTTTAGATTGGTTTTCTCAAGTTTCACTTCTGGAAAACCAATTCCTCTGCCATTGTTCTTGTAAATGCTATAAATCATAGAAGCTACTCTGCTTCTGTCAATGCCAGATATAATAAAATCTTCAAGAGCAATTTCATGGTTACTTAAAGGTTTTTCATTACACTTTTCTTGTAGCTTCTGACATAAGAACCTGAGCTGATCTTCATATGTTTTACACATGAAGTCAAAGCCCCTAAGTCCTTGTTCAGAAGGTTTCAGATCCAATAGAGTTGATTTTTGCTGTTGTACCAAATCAGCATATTTTTCTTTTAAATCCTTCAACTCATTGGTTCTTACTTCAAAATGTGTAAGAAGTTCTTTAAGTGACTCAACAAGTCCATCTCTGGGAATTTTGGAATATACCTCGTTTTCATCTTCTGAGTCTGAATCTGATCCAGCTTCTGAAGTTGCTGTTGCTACCAACCCAACAGCTACCTTTGCATCTTCATCAGCTTCCTCTGTATCAGATCCAGATTCACTACCCAAATCATCCCAGGTTGCCATTAAACTCTGCTTAATCTGCTTCTTGAATTTGCTTGGTTTGAATGTAGACCTCTTTGACTTGTCCTTTGACTTTTCTCTTTGAAGATCAGGGCATTCAGCAATGAAGTGTCCCGGCTTCTTACAGTTGAAGCATCCCTTCTGATCTTCTTTCTTTGAGCTTCTGGAGTTACCCCTTCTGGAGAGAAACTTTCTGTTCTTCTTGGCCAGATATTGAAGTCTGTTTGAGAGCATGGCCATTTCAGCAGCATCTGGTTCAGAATCTGAACTTGACTGTTCTTCCTCTTCAGATTCAACCACTTTGAGAGCTTTTGATGACTTGCCTTTGGATGGAAGAGCTATTGATTTACTCTTCTTAGTAGACTCATGTTCATTAAGACTTAACTCATGAACTTTGAGAGAACTAACAAGATCTTCGACACTTAAAGTGTTTAAATCTTTAGCTTCCTCAATGGCAGTCACCTTTGGTCTCCATCTGGCAGGTAAGCTTCTGAGTATCTTGCTTACATGATCAGAAGCAACATAGCTCTTCTTTAGAATCTGTAGCCCAGAAACTAAGGTTTGAAACCTTGAGTACATCTCCTCAATAGTTTCATCATCCTTCATCTTGAATAACTCATACTGATGTACAAGCAGGAGAGCCTTTGCTTCTTTGACCTTCTTGCTCCCTTCATAATTTGAACAGAGAGAAGCAAACATAGCTTTAGCAGTGGATTTGTCACTCATCTTCATGTATTCTGCTTTGGGTATGGCAGTGACAAGGGCTCCTCTGATAATATGATGTTTCTTGTAAAGTTTCCTCAGTTCTGGAGTATGTTTCTTTCTATCCACAGCAGCTCCTTCTTCATCAAGGACTAAATCACCAACACCATCTTCCAGAATATCCCATAATTCTTCATCTAGGCTCATGATGTAGCTGTAAAAGTTGGTCTTCCACCAAGAGAATTCTTCAGCATCTCAATTGAATTTTGGAATCTTTCCAACACTGGATTTCTTACTATCACTATAATCATGTGAGACATTTTTATAGCTAGTATCACCAGAACCAGTAGGAGGAGGAATAGACATGTTTTTCTCAGATCTTTGACTGTTGCACGGTTAAGTGTTACACAACAGACCAAGGCTCTGATACCAATTGAAGGTGAGAAAAACACAAGAAGGGGGGTTGAATTGTGTTTTGAAGAATTCTTCGTTTCTCCTAAAAACTGAACACACTGATCAGAAGCTAAGTGAAACAGCTTCTGAAGTGATGGTCAGAATCTAAATGCAGCGGAATAAAACAGAGAGAGAGAAGAAGAACGACACAAAGCAATTATACTGGTTCCTTCCACAATCCGGAAGTAGTCCAGTCCCCCTTGCACTTCCAAGGAGATTTCACTAAGAGTAATATCTGATTACAATTGCTCAAGCACACAAGCAAGAGACTTCCTTTGCTCAAGCACACAAGCTAGAGATTTCCTTTGCTCAAGAACACAATCAAGAGACTTCCTGCTCAAGCACAATTGCAAGAGACTTCCTAACTAAACAAAATTACACAGAAAATTGTTTAAGGTTGAACACTTGATATACAATCAGAGGTGCTCACAATATAAATCAGATACAGACTCAATGGACTTAAGAATTTCTAAGATATGACTTTGAGACACAGGAATTCTAAGTGAATGCAGAACAATTTCAGCAGAGGTTTGGCACTTGTAAAAATGTTGTGAGTCTTTCGTTCAGCGTTCTTGCATTACCAGAACTCTAAGTCTTCACTCCTTTATATAGAGGTGTGAAAGAGACGTTGTGAAATTGCCAGCACACCAAAGAGTCGTTGTTGAAGCTTGATCTTTCACCAATGATATTTTGCCTGATTTGGTTGTTGTCCTATGAAGAACAAATTTGAAATCCATTCCTTATCCAAAGGAACATCTATGCAGGTGAAGCCGTATTCTGGTGCTGTTTTCTTGTCTTGTAGCGTGGACACAAAACAGAGTAGTGGAGAAGGTGGTTGTACAGTTCGTACAATAGTACAATGTCAACGCTTTCGTCCAAATTGCAAGCACATGCCTTAAAAACACCTTTGAAATGACCGTTGCAATGTTCCACTAATTTTCTGCTGTGTTTTCGAATCCAATAGACAGCTTTTGCAATGTAGATTCTTCAATCTTGAATCTTCTGCAAATCCAGTTGATCTTCAGCTTCTGGTGAAATGACTTCTGATGAGGCAGCTTCTGATGATGCAGCTTCTGATGAAGCAGCTTCTGATGGTGCAGCTTCTGATGATGCAGCTTCTGATAATGTGGCTTCTGGACCTCTTGTCTTCAGGAGCACTATTTCTTCAGGAGCTCGTTTACTATCTTCAGGAGCAGCTTGACTTCAGGAGCGCTTTCCACTTTCAGGAGCGTATTGCCTTCAGAATCGTCTAAGCTTCATTTTCATTTGCTCTTTATTTGCTCATTCAGAATCAATTAATGATGTAACTTTTTAACTGTGGTCCTGTACACTTGAACAAATATTAGCTAGTCCAATTTACAATTTTTAATACCTTGTTATCATCAAAACTCTTTGAGGTTCATTGTTAAACACATTTTGTTCCAACACGACTATCAAAGGCCCCATATTTAAGAGAGCGCTATTTTTTTTTAATAATATTTTTTCGATAGTATGTATTTATAGTTAGATTGATATTGAATTTCGTAGTAGTACATACTAGCAAGTACGGGTGTTTGTGATGCGGCTTGTATAGATTTTAATGCAAAAAATGGTCTAATCCAAATATTCAACAACATTGAGTTCAATTCGATTTGGTTTACTCAAAATAGTTCGATCAAATTAAATGTGGCTTAATTTGAATTTATTTTTGGATATCCAAATTAGAATTGTAAAAAATATATTATGGAATTACAATATTCTATTTATGTTTGAAAAATACATAATAGTAAAAAGAGATTAAATTAAACTAATAAGTATTATTATTTTTTAGGTGAAACTAATAAGTATTATTTAAAAAAAATAAAAGTAAACATATAATATATTTATGCAATATATCATACTAATAAAAAAAACACTAAAATATAAGTATGCGGTTTGATTTTGAAAAGGGAATCTGAAATTTGATCCGTGCAGTTTTCATAAAAAGGACATCCAAATATCTTCGTGAGTTTAACTCAGTTGGTAGTGACAATGCATGATATATGAAAGATACAGGGTTCAAACCCCAGCCACAAAAAAAAAAAAAAAGGACATCCAAATAATCTAATAATATTCGATTTTGTGAAGTTTTTAATCTTTTTATATTAGTTTGCAATTTTAATTTGAATTGTTTTAGATATGAACACCCATAGTAGCAAGGTTCATGTGAGTATTTTAATTTTTAGGTATGTTTGCAAAAAGAAGAAAGAAATCAAAAGAGAAAATAAAAACTAATAGATAAATACAAATGAGATACCAAACAAATAATTAATGTCGATGATGTTCATCGTCCAAGTTCAAAGTGGTAACTAATGAAATTTATAATTTCACCATAAGATAATGAAATGTTATAAAATTGCATGTGATTATTTAAAATAAAAGAATAAAAATAAAAATAAAAAATCAGTTATTTGATAGATAATAGATTTATAATATATAAGTATAATAGCTGATGGAATTTACTTTCACTTTGTATTTCTAACATATATAATATTCATTCTCACATATCATGCATGACTCTTAAAATCATATTCAATACATGAAGAATAAGAGGTATGCTTGTTGTGTAGTGCATATAGTTGATGATGTTCTTGGTGTTAACATGTATGACACAAATAGTCATATTTAATACATAAAAAATAAGAAGAACTAATGGTGTATGATTTATATAATATTCAAAAAAAAAATTAAAAATGTATTATTTATGTTTTTATAAATAAAAGTTGGATACTCCTTATATATTAATAATATGTAATGTATATAGTATCTAAAAGTAAATTGTTTTTACCTGAAACTTGGATCCTCCTTATACAAGATGCATGAAAAGCTCGATATGCTTGTCTCCTGGACCAAGTTTTGTTGTTGTAACAATAACACGTTGTTTTCGATCTCAGTCGTTCATCTCAAATCGAACATTTGAGATTGAAAATTGTGTTTTTAGTTAAAACAATCTCGGTTGTCCAATTATGATCGGACAACTATCATTGATTACAGCACCCTGCTATAACAACAGGGAAAGGCATGGCAACAAAACCCAGACCCGCGGTTACCCACCCGAACCAAACCCAATTTGACGGGTTTTCCCCGTTTTGACTGGGTTTGGGTATGGGAATGGGTTTTCCCCGATTTCAAAACACGGGTATGGGACGGGTAACGGGTATATAGGTACCCACCCCAAACCCATACCCAAACCCGTCCCAAATGTAAAAAATTACTTTATGTTGGTTGATATGTCATGTTATTTTGTTTGATAATTGTGATATTAATAAAAACTATCATTGATATTTAAAGGATCAACTAAATCATTCCATCTAACAATGTTAAAGTGATTGTATTGTTGGATAATATATTACAACGTTGCTCTTGGGGATGCAAAAAAACTTCTATTTTTTATTAAAATAAATTATTCAATGCGGGGACGGGGTGGGGATACCCGAACTCGTCGGGGACGGGGATGGGATTCAATTTCTCGTCCCCGTTGGGTATGGGTAGGGTAACGGATAAGTATTTGAGAATCGGGTATGGGGACGGAGAAGGTAAAACCCGTCCCCACCCCGCCCCATTGCCATGCCTACAGGGAATCCTATTCCGTGCCGGATCCCCTGCCTTCTGTTTGTTAATTACCGTTAGCACCAGGAAATGATATAGGCATTACAGTTATAGAAGGTGGAATGGAAGGTACCTTTAGGGCAGGTCCACGTTGTTGTTCTCCTTCAAACATTTGATAGCACAGTCACATCGAAGAATATTTGTTCGTTCAATGAAAAAACGGTATAAGTAACAACTTGCTGTCATTCATACAAAATAGCATGATTAGTTATTTTAATTGTTACAGTACAGATTATCTAAGATTTCAACATTCATCTCTACAACAATCTATCACAATATTCTTCTATTCACCGTCAAAACAAAATGGAAAGAAACAAAAAAATACAGAATTGTGAGGGCTCTGGCCTCTCCAATATGCCTCTACGGCCAAACATTTCATTACATGACTAGAATACAAACTTCTCTTCCTCTGCAGTAATATCTAATCTATCTCTGGATTCCCGAAGTGCAGCTGCAGTGGAGTCATTTATGCCCAACAGATACTGCAGACGAGACGATTTTTCTGGACTTGGATCACTCTTCAAGTATATGGTGTATAGATCAGCAAGTTCCTCTGACACGTCCCACGAAAGAGTCTGTGAAGGTACTGCTTTATCACAAGCCAGCAAGTTGTTGAGGGAAGAAACCTGCAAAGAAGACAATAAGCAATCAAACTTTGCCTTTCACAAATCTAAAAAAGCTATTTGAGTAAGAGAACATGAAGCTTAGAAAATTGCTTACCACTCCCTTGTGATTTCTCTGTCTTAGTAGTGCCACGGCCTGAATGAGAGAGTTGGATAGTCTACTTTGTGCAAGCTCACGAACAACACCTCTTGCTTTCTCTTTATTGATGTTGAGATCTGATGGGATTTTTTCATAAACTTCTTCCTCATCAAACTCACCAGTACCTGATGAGAAAATATCACCAACAGTTTTTTTGAAGATGGTTTCTCTCAAGCTCACAGATACCATGCTGTCTAAATCAACATTGGATTCCTTAAGTTCCCTAATTTGCTTCATATTGAGCCTCCCTTGAGTTACAGCTGTTTCAATGGCAGCTGCCATTTTTGTAGTGGTTATATTCTTTATTATTTTCTGAGCATATTCTTGCGATAACCCTATTTCTGTCTGCAGCTTACCAAGCTGCTCCACCCTGGCCTTCGTCAACTGTCCATCGGCTAAAAGTACCTCAGCTTGTTGCCTGAAAGCTTGCTCAGCAAGACCCCTATGAACATCCATTATTTCTTTGCCAGTCATTCCCAGGATCCCACCAAGCTGATTTAGAAATACATACTCTGAATCATCTTTCTTTTTTGTAATCTGAGCACCAAACGGAATCCTAGTCACATCACCAGTTAGACAGTAAGTCAAGAATGTCTTGTAAACATCAGTCCTGTCCCTTTCTGGAAGATCATCTTTAAGAGTAATTTCGGTCTGACCAAGCTTTCCCATCTTTTCTATAAGTTCTTTGTCAGGTCTTATTTTCTTGAGCGTCTGAAGTGATTCCCATTCTTCATCAATTTCCTCAATTTCAATAATTTCCTCTTTCGCTGGTTCTTCAGTTTTAACATCGGCAGACTCTCCTTTGATGTCTGCCACCAACTCATTTACAACCAGGGTGTTGAAAGCTATCAACTTCTTCAATTCTTTTGCAGATTCTGCATTACTTTTGGCTGATCGTGCACGTTTTATGTAAGTAATAAACATCTTCCTCACCTGTAATGATGTCATGAAAGCAACATAGTGAAATTTAATCTTATTTGAATCATCATATATAAGCATCAAATTTCCTGACAAATCACTCACCGCCTTGCTTGCAATAGACATAGCAGTCTCCCTGGTAAGTCGCAAGCCATGTGCTGCTTTTCTTACTGATTTCTTTACTTCCTCATCATATCCATCAACCCCTGCACCAATTGCATCCTTGACAATCTATAAAGAATAAACATGAATTAGTAATAAGTAAAAACTTCCAATGTCTGGCAGAGATTGAAACATACTTTATGATAAATAAAATGAAAAAGAATAACCCTGTTTATCCACATATCAACGTCATCAACAAAGTCTACTAAACTTCCTTTACAGCTTGGATTTAAGCATATGATAATCTAACTAATGAACAGGTTTGATAGTAAGTAGAAGTAGATACAGGTCTACAGAGTCGAAACACACAATTTAAGGCCCTGTTCGGGGTGGTTTCTGGTTACATGTTCTGAAATTTTCAAAAACCATATCTAGTTTCAGTTTTGAGTTTCACATTCCATAAATTCATGACAAATTATATCATGAGCAGACACAATTAAAAAGTAGGCATCCTAGGTTAAAAATAAAAATGGCGGAGATAACTTTCCGGAGCTTCTTCCTTCTCTTTGCCATAACTTCTCATTGTACCAAATTACCAATATCAAAATAGAAAGTAGAAGTGTATGGCAAAGAGAAGGAAGAAGCTCCCGAAACCAAGACATAATAAAAGGTGACAACAACAACGCCCTGAAGAAAACCCCTACAAGCCTACAAACAACCGCTATACATGTGAAATGTGATAATTATCTAAGCACTTGGGGAACCACCCTTAAAAGCTAACTATAAGGAGGAAGAATCAAGCCACTTAAATACTCCAAGCATCGCATACAACTCGATGAGGGACTTGGACACCCCAAAATACTCAAGTCCCTATCAACATGTCATGTTGACAACCACTATGGACAACACCACAAATAATAGTCATAATCTCAGTTCATTATGATACACGCATAAATTGTATTTCTGCATAAAAGGAAATATGAAATTTGGCACTATGAATGAATGACAAATTCGTTACGGAAGAAAACAAAAGCTATCACCTTTTCAAACAAACTACCACAGATATCTGCATGAGCTGCTTCAACAGTCTGTTGAGGTACACAGAGCATTACACGCAGCTTCAACAAAGCAGCGACATCCTCATCATTGAGCTCCCCATCAGCAACACATTGCTGAAGCTTTTGACGATAAATTTCTTAAAACATGAAACTGTTGTTAGATTGTGTTATAAATAGTAAACATAATAATGATAGTAATAACGCATTATATAAGAAGCTAACTATCAGAACAACCAAGAATACAGATACACAATTGAATATTACTATTACAAGTTTGCAACCTTATGATTAAGAATTATACATACAAATCTACTATAAACATAAGAAACTTAATAACCACCATTATTCCATAATTAACCTTGATTAGTTTCATAATCTCCTTAATTTAATGGGCTTAATTGTGTAAATTACAATTTATTTATTAAATAAATGTGCAGCAATTGTCGGTTTTTGTCTTTGTATTCTTTTAACTGTGCAACATTTATAGATGAGCAGTTTGTAGGACACTAAAAGCAATAAAAGAAATAATTAATTGCTACAATAACTCTCTCATCATCACCTTTCATTCTAAATAATTTTCTTGGGACTAAAATCTTTTCTTTTCCCGCTAATAACAGTCTATTCTTCTTTCCAGTGCGAATAAAAGAAACATATAGTTATTCTTCCAACATTTGTATTGAGTTGTTTTTTTGGTCTACCGGTCTGTTTGGCAAGGCCAAGAAGCTAGCTTATAGCTTATAAGCTAGTCTGACTAAAAAAATACTCGTATAAACTTAAAGAACATAAAGTAATCTATAATCCAGGCCTTACAAAAGATAAAATTCAAACTAACGATTAACATTTCATGTCATACCTGCATGAAGTTCACTGGCCTTCTGTGGATCAAAATGCAGCTCGTCACACAAATTTTGAAGGAATGCTGCTTTGCTATCTGCCATTTCTAACTCGCCACTTGAAACAGTCTGTCCAAGTCGTTTCCGATAAACCTTTGTTGTAACATCAAGTAAAATAGCTTCTGCTTCACGCTTACCCAGCCCAAATACATTTTTTAACTGATTTAGTGCAGCAATCTGAAATGAATAATAAAGCTATTAAAAAATGTACATCATAAAAATAAGCATTCACACAGATGAAGTTTCATATTTGATATCAACAACAGTTAATTTCAAATTTTATCAAATTTTCATGTTATTGGTAATACATATTCTTAGGGTCTGTTTGGTAAGGCCACCAAAAGAGCTTATAGCTTATAAGCTCATTTGACAAAAAAAGCTCTGTTTGGTAACTTTTTTTACAATGAGCTTATAGCTTATTTCACGAATTTCAACGAGCTTATAAGCTATTTTTCAGAAGCTACTCCAAGTAGCGTTTGAGCTTATAGCTTATAGCTTTTTGTTTTTTCTTCCATTATTACCCTTGTTATTTTAATTAAAACCCAACTTTACCCTTTATATATTAAAACACATTTATTACGTTTCAATGCTTTGCCTCTATATTTTTTTCCCTGCGTTTCCAGTTCTTATGTATATTACGTCTTCATTTTAACATCAAATTTTCATTAAAATAACTGAAATGGAATATTACGTTCTTATGTATATTATCTATATTGCGTTTCCAGTTTTTCTTGTAGTAACAATTTTCATTTTAACATCAAATTTTATACTTTATTTTTTTAAAGAAACTTTATACTTGAATTTTTTTGTAAAGTATAAAAACTGAAATGGAATAAATGTTATATGAATTAATAATGTCCTTTTATGTAATTTTACATTTATCAGCTAGTTCAACCGCTATTTTTACCAAACACTTTAATTAGCTTATCAGCTATAAGCTATCAGCTAAAAGCTATCAGCTAGCTTATCAGCTAAAAGCTATCAGCTAGCTTATAAGCTATCCGCTATTTTTACCAAACAGAGAGTAATGAATTTTAGAGAATTTCAAAATCAGGTAATTTGAGAGTGGAAATGAAACAGAATTTCATTCTGAAAATTTCAGTACAACCAGCCTTACTATAAATACATTCAATTAAACGAACTGCGCTGTACTGAAGATAAAATCTGCTTCAAATGTAATTTTTACCACAACATTAACAGGGAGTTTGGTATCCCCTATCTTTTTCACTATAAAGAATCACAATTCCTAGGAATGTGTAAAATGTGTTTGATATTACTTAAATATTCATAGAAAATGTTGGATATTGTTTAGACGGAGTTTTTGACTTTCAAGGGAATTTACTGAGGAAAAAAAACAGAACATTTATACCAAGCACAGAAATATGTTTCCCAAATTCAGATTTTCAAAAAGTCTGCCTACAAAAAGACCCCCCTCAGAACAAACAGCTGAAGATATTGCCTGGCTGAAGAGCAAAATGATCGTCCGACGGAGGAGGTCAAACACGTGCTCATTTTCAACATTTAAAAAAATATTGGGTAAAAAAAGATAAACATGTTAGCAATTCAATTTTTATATTTGAATGTTATCTCCACTTACCTTGTTATCTTCCATGCGCCCACTAGACAGAGCATCTGAAACATATGCCCTATAAAGGAGTTTCAAATCTTCCATCTTTCTGTCAACGTCATACTCACCTCCTACACCAAAAATAAATTTAATTTAACTTCAAGAATTCAAAATATAAAACAAGAAAAGATCCATAAAGTAAATAAAAACAAACAGATACTCAGTCAGGAAATTTACCCACTAAAGAAACTGGACCAACACCACGGGCAAGGCGATCTATGTCCGAATGATTCTTAAATGAGATGAGTAAGTCATTAAATGCCAATACCTTGTCAAGCTCCTCAACAACCTGGCTCACTCCAGGACTGAAAAACATAGTTGATTAGCAAAGGAAAAATCCACATTTGCAAAAGTTAAGTAATGAACAGCTATGAAACATGGACATGTTTATGACTACAACATGCAATACATGCCAAAAACTTCTCACTGGGTGTCCAAATAAAAAAATATGAACTTAGGCGCGAGGTAGACACAGTTGAGTCATCTCTTCGAAACTTGGGTGACATTCAACAATAGCTTAACACTTGAAGTACACAACTCCTAATAAAACTTGCATTGTTGTTTCTAAACAAATTTCCACAAAGTTAACTTAAAATATAGCAAAGCTATACAAAAAATGTCAAAGAAAGGTCTCCAAAACCATTCATTTACAATGGGTATGCTACCCCTAACATCCAATGCCCCCATACGTGTAAGGTTGGATTAGGATGTATATCATGTATGTGCGATTAGATAATCTTGATCATACATGGATGGTTGAGAATACACTCAATATATTTGTATGTATATGCACACATGGGTGCTATGTATAAGTATATGCCTTGCATGCATGCTTCAAAGATGAACACTAACAATGGGAAAACAGATGGCAAGAAAGATCATATCTGAATTCAATATTTATTTATTTAACATGGATCCGTCTTTTGCAGCATTAACATGCTAGGCAAAGCTCAATCGCTAATGAAAATCCACAATGACCTGATCACTTAAAAGTAAAGAATATTTGAAGAAAAACTGAGGCTTACACTGCTCTTGTGCGAGATTTAAGTATTCCAAGTGCCACCGAAATATTTTCCTCAACCAATTTCCTTACATGCTCTCTAAACAAGTTCACCGCAAGCTACAAAGCCAAAATTCCTTTTCAATTAATAAAATTTATTATACTCTACACCCAAGAATTATTTGACAACAAGAGAAAGGGGTTACCCCAGAGAAGAAGTAGAAAATTATAAAAGAAAAAAAAAAAAGGAAGATGTACCTCATCAGAAAGACGACATAAACGTTGTGTTTCTCTAAGTGTAACAAGCTTTTCTAGATCAAAATCTGGAAAGAAACTATTCATTAGACTTAAGGAAGCAAGCCTTATTAACAACTAAAATTTGCTTAAAAATGAATTTGATTATATATAAACAACAGTAGTTCAAGATGACTATAAAACAAACTTCAGCATCAGATGAAAACGGTCCAAACTCTTAAATTTTTTGTAACGAGATAATTGTACTAAAAATTTATTATGAGTATAAATTACAAGCTTTTTTTCACTTAAATTATTATAATGTTAAAAATGCACCAAACTCTTCCAATTAAGGAATTAACAGGTAATAAAATTTAAAATTACTACAACCTGACATGAAGACTAAGCATGAGATATGTTGACTGCATTTACTGCATTAAAACTAAATAAAGTCCAAGTATTACTGATCAAACAATCACCTCTGCCAACGGATTTCAGCTTGGAAGCATATAGTCGTTGAGCATTATCACGTATAGCTACTTCAACCTGGTAAATGGAATATTGTCAACTAGTCAAATGAAAAATAATAAAAAATACTAATAATGAATGAAATGATAATGTTCAAATTATTAAGAAATGAGACCACATCCATCTCATATCAGAATACCACTGTTAATAGTAATAAACATGGCAAAGTGCAACTCGTGCAGAAAATCAATTCTTCCATTTCAGGAAAATACACCTAAACACAATTATTCTACTATGCTCCTAAACTTGCATATCACAAATACAATTCACATTCCACAGGACAAGCATAACGATTGAGAAGCAAGCAAAAATTACCTGGGATTCAGTGACCTTGAAAACACGCTTCCAAGGTAGAAGGAAAGATGATGCATCCCCAAATACAATATTTGACACATATATCAACTTTTGGAATGCCTGCACTGGAGAATCTCTCAATGGTCAAGTTCCAAGTATTTACCATTTTTATAAAGCCCAAAAGTAATTGCCATATTTGGCTCGATAATGCAAGTAGGCAACAAATACAATAAGCATACCCGACGCTGCTCAACATCCGCCTCACGGTCCCCAACTTCAAGCCGTTGCCTGAAAAGTTTCCTGCCAATCTGGGAGTGATGGTCAACAAGGAACAAACCAGTAAGACTGAGACACAAACTACTTTCTCTCCTCAAAATAAATACCCTCAAATTTGCATTATATGCAAAACTACAAAAATTACCTCCATATGTACACCAGCAGCATCTGGGTCATCAAGACCTAAAGAATTTTTGAAGTTGACAATCCTATCAACCTCATCGCCTTTAAGCTCCTCCCCACCAGGCGGAATCACAGAAAATACAAACCTAAGACAAGTTCAGATACAAATCAATCACTCAATCTAGAAATTAAACTACCAAATCATCATACTCCTTATCACCTATGCTAAATTAAGTTTAGTCCAGGTAAAGTTTTTTCTTTGGATTCCGACCCTACAAATTCAAAAATGGTTGCTATTAAATCCTCATGTCGCGTTATTGCACCACTTATGACGTCGGGGACTAAAATCAATCGTTTTTAGAATTTCCAAGAACTTAATCTAAATAAAGGAACTTTCATGGACTAAAACCAAAAAATAACATAATTGCAGAGACTAAAATCATATTTAAATCTAAATAGCTAAACTAATTTGTAACTCACTCAGAATATATATCACAAATCTCAGCTTTAAATGCCTCATCTTGCTTGCTCACACCATACCTGAAAAAAATTCACAAATCAACCAATTCAAAATCAATTAATTAACCTTTTTCTAACATAGAAAAAATCATTAAAATCTTCTTAAAAATTAAAACAAAATTTGATTATGCAATTGAAACTAACTTATTAGCAATAACTTCAATATCTTCCTTCTTCAATTTCGAAGCATCATCAAACTCAGCAACATAATTCCTCAAATTAACCGCCGCAACTTGCGGTGCAGTAGCATTCAAAGCATAAGCAGCAGCACCACCGGCAACACCAACAGCCACAGCACCTCCAATCGCAGCATTTCTACTTCCTCCGAATCTCGAACCGAGACCGTATCCAGCTGCAACCGCGCCGGCAACGATGACGGCGGAGGTTGCAAGTCTCGCCGGCAGAGGGAGTTTATCAACTAGGATTTCGAGACCGACAAGTTCCTTCGGCGGTCGTTGCGGTTGTGATGGAGAAGGAGGGGGATTAGCGTCGGAGGAACATCGAGGGAGTGAGACACGAAAACGTCGTCGTTGAGTGCGTAAAGGGGGTGAGGGTAGTAAAATGGAGGGGTGTGTGTAAGAAGAGTTAAGCGTGGAAGGGTTCATAGTGAAACGACGACGTTTGAAGAGAGTAGAGTAAAGTGTTGAAGTTGGTGTTTATAGGGTTTAACGAAAATGAAGAAGATAGAAGGAAGAGATGATGGTGATGGAGATAACATGACATTGTTTGATACTTAACTTAACATGATTGAACTGCAGTTTCGATCTGACGGTTGAGAATTTTTAAGCGATTTTTTGTTTATTGTTTATGTGTGTTTAAATTATTTGGACGGTGCGGATTGTGTGCAATTGAGGCAGTTCACTTCAACTGCAAATAAGTGATGGTAACTAGTAAATGAATACTTCAAAGGAAAATGCTACTTCTCAAGAAAAATAGCTTCAAAAGCGTAGTCTTTGCAATTACGGTAAAAAATAGATAAATTATTTTCGATCATTTAATTTCAATTCTAACTCGTAAAAGTCGTACATTCGTACAAATCGTGTAAAATTGCGATAATTATATAAAAAAATAATTATATTGATAACATAGTTTATTACTGAAATTTGTTTCTGCACTTATTGTTGATGCTATCTGAAATAATAACTCTCTAATTCTTTAAAATTTTAAGAAATCGTTTGGAATAATTGTTTAATTAAAATTACGTCCATGAATTTCTTTGTTTTTCGTGTTTTTAGATAGGACAATCAATGTGTTTAGCCAATCTAGGTTTATCCGTTAGTAATTTGACTGTTTGGCTAGATTTTTTTTTTTTGAAAGGAAGTTCATATTAGTTCATTACTCCATCATAAGTCATTGATACATGGTGTTACATCAATGAACAACTGGGAGCTAGTGTTAAATAAGGTTGTTTGTGTTAATTCATGAGTGACCTCATTTGTCTGCCTTCAGCTAAACTCAAAGTTGTAAAAAAAAAATTGTCCAATATTTGTCTACAATGCTTAATAATGCTACCAACCTCGGTATTGTGAATGCTTCCACTATTAAAGACGTCTACTACTTCCTCCGTTTTAAAATGAGTGTCGTTTTAGGTGTTTACACGCATATTAAGAAATGCAATGATTAAAAGAAAGAGAATGGTTATTTTACCAAATTATCCTTATTAACTATTGGTTAGTTTTAAAAGTAATACTTTGGAAGTAGTGTGCAGAGTATTAATTGGAGGGTACAATTGAAATGAAAAAGTTATTATTGCATTGGAAACTGAAAGCGACACTCATTTTGAAACAAATTTTTTTGGCTAAAGCGACACTCATTTTGAAACAGAGGGAGTACTATTTTAGAATCAAGAGAGAAATTCATATCATCAAAACCCAATTCAACGGCCCAATGCATTGTTTGAGAAACACTCATTGCTTCGCCTAAATCAATCAAACATAGTGTCGAGAACCATGTTGTTCTCGCAAGGACAAAGCCACCATCGGAATCACAAATGCACATTCAAATTGCATTTATATCTACCTGGTGCGGGTCTCTGCCATCTATGTGTGTGAGTACAGATTGTTTGTAGTAGAGGTTGTGCTTCGGTTGTCATGGCATTTGTTCTCATCTCCTGCACGAGCATCAAATCTTCTAGCATATGCATACCACATTCAACTAATTAGGCATTTGTTTCATGGACTTGCTGCCAAATTAGTTATACATTTTATTTTATATATAAATTAGTGAGATTAAAAGAAATGACAATAAAATTTTGTCAAAAAAAAAGAAAAAGAAATGACAATAAATTGTTTTCCTATATCTATGACATAACAGAGAAGACTATTTTTTTTTTTGAAAGAAATAGAGAAGAAAAAATTGTTTTTCTATAATTGTGGCATAAGAGAGGAGAATAACCTATTTTCCTATATTTATACCATAACAAATTGATTTTTTTTATTTTTAAAATGACAATTAAGCCCATAAAATTAAGAAAATTATGAATTTAACCGAGGTTAATTATGAAATTTTGTTGGAGATTGATTTTCTTATAATATTATAGTATATAATAGTAGTAGATTAGATTCACACATTTTTTGAAGTATAGATTCACACATGTTAACCGTGAAAAGGTGAAAAATCTCAAAGTTGAAACTAAACCCCGTTTACGATAGAATATGGCAAAATTACATCCACGATTATTTAGGTTTGACCTTTTTTTTTTTGGATTGGTCCTTTAAGTTTTTATTTTTTCGAATTGGTCATTTATGATACATTATACTTTCGCTACTTGTCTTTTTAACAAGTTCCATTAAAATAAAGCACATGTGACGATTTAATATCGAAAAAACTTACATAAACATGTCAGATATGTTCCAATATATTCTCCTCTCGCTTTTTCTTACTTAAATCTAAATTCTGAAACCCAAAAACTTTAAAATGAAAGTATCTCATTGTTCACAACAATATTTTTATTTAGTAGGAATCATTAAAATTTACAAATTTAAAACCATGAGTCATTTGTCTCTAGTGCGAGGCGTGATGAATGAACATGTAAATGTTTAACTCTAGCAGTAACATTTGTCAAAAAAAGAAAAAAAGAAAGAAAAATAACTCTTTTAGGATCAAGTTTAACTTTGTCCTTCTCAATAAGTGGAAATGGTGAATTATTTATGAGAAAGGTGCTATATATGTGGTATGATCTTTTATCATTAAGATAACAACGGTCCTAGACACCAGACCTGTTGGAAGAAATGAGTATAGTTGGTTGAAATTATCGATGCCTGAGTAATTTGTGCACAGTTTCAAAATTAAAATACCTTGTTTGGACTATAATCTGAATGTTATTTTCTTGTATGGAAATTTTTTTATTATAATAAAATTGAAGAATTACTTTATTTGTTGGGTTTCAATTTTTGTTTTGGTGTTTATAGAGAAGATAGAAGGGGTGGTGTTGCTTTATTTTGAAGATCATCCAATGCATTGTACTGTTAACAAATTAATTTCATAATTATATCAATGTTGAAGTATCTAATAATAAGCCTTCAAATTTGGGAGGTATTTCAAGCCTTCAAATTAAATGCCAATTATCAGTCACTTGAAGATGAGTAGTATCTAGTCTCATTCATGCAAAAACGAAGCACTACGAATTGAGTAAAGCTCATTCCTCCCCGCCTTCAACACCATATTTTTCATGTTTAACAGAATCAAAGAGAGAAGAATTAAGAAATGTATTAGCCGTAGGGGGAAATAGACTGAAAAAAAATTCAATATTCCATTTTTTTTTAAGGAAGGTAGCAACAAGTCAGACACCCTCAAATTATCGATGTTGAAATTTACAACATTTGGCCTGGTAATGACATATTAATCACCTAGGAAATATTGCAATTGGTTAATGGCTTATTGCGTCAAAAGTGGCTCCAAGATCTTCGACTTGAGAATTTTGATTTTGAGATGGATTCTAAATTAATTAGTTGCAGACAAATTCCAGAATAACAAGGATGATTCATCCAACATATTATTAATGAAATGATATGAGCCTACTTTTGTAAAAAAAAAAAAAAAAAAGTAAGTGATAAATGCTATAAAGGGATAGATCAACTTCAAAAATAATATCAATTTTTAACAAATTTAATATGATTCCAATAGAAAAAAAACAAATTTAATATTATCATCAACTATTTTAATTATCATAATTTAGTAAACATGGTGATATATTTAGCGTTCCTGTGTGAACAAGGGGTTTACCTCCTGACCAGGAGGTACTCCTGACTAATGTCTAAAGCACGAGAGAAGGGGGCAAAAGACACTCAAATACTCAATCAGACGAGGTTCTCGCTGGTAGCAGGTTGAATTGGTATATGACTAGTGAAAGTGGAATGATGTGAAGTGATCATACCTGGGGCTATCCCCCAATTTATAATGTTTGATCTGATGATATGTTCTTTGTTAGTTACAATCTTCTCTCCTTAACTTTAGACTGGTTTGTTACGAGGCTAATTTGAATAATTGAGTAGCCAACCGACATAGGCGGGGATGCCTATCTGGTTTAAGTGAGTTCCATGCAAGTAGGAATGAATCATGTTTATCTGAATGTAATGTAACCCGAAGTAGATGAGCATATCTATCCAGTTTGATGAGGTCCTTGTATATAGGATTGATCTGGTAGTTATCGAAATGTATGTTATGCTTTAAGTTGTGACAATACATTAATATACGAGGCGGAACAAGGTGGATACCTCAATGGACCTTAACTTGTTCCGTTAATTGGGTCTTCTTGTCTTGTTTATACTAAGTGAAAATTGCTTTTCTGACATCATTAACTTCCTAATAACACATGGAAAATACCAAATTGCCCCCAGCAGTAGTTAACTACCGCTGACATATCCGGCAGAAGTTAACTACCGGTGGCTCCAACTGCAGTTAACTACAGCTGGCTTTGCTGCACTTAAGTGCAGTTCCAGTTGTGATTTTACGCTTTTCGGTTGAAAAATTAAAATAAATCAAAGCTTATTCAGAATTCTACGAAACTTTACAGACCCTCTATATGTATTTTTATAGAGCAGTCCACACAAAAAAACCAGCTCAAAATTCAATTTCTAGGTCGATGTTTTGATGTTTTGGTTTCTTGAGTGTTTGACGCATTAAAAATTCATATTTAATTCATCCGTTGTCGGAACATTCTAATTTTTTGTGGGAAATGTTTTTTTTAATGTCCTTAACATGTGTGCAAAAAATGATGAAAAAACCCAACCTCTATATAACTTTTCCAGACATGCAGTTGAAAAAATATTGTGATTTTACATGTTTCGGTAAAAAAGTCAAAATAAATTGAGGCTTAGTTGAAATACTACGTAATTTTGCAGATCCTCTATATGTATTTATATAGAGGTGTCTGCAAAAAAACAGCTCAAAATTCAATTTTTAAGTTGATGTTTTGGTGTCTTAAGTTTTAGGCACGTTAAAAATTCATATTTAATCCGTCCCTTGTTGAAAAATTCAAATTTTTTGTGGGAGATGTTATTTTTTTTGTTCTAAACATGAGTACAAAAAATTGTGAAAAAATTCAACCTCTAGGACACTTTTTCGGGCTCGCACTTGGAAAAAAATTGTGATTTTGCATGGTTCGGTCGAAAAATTAAAATAAATTGAGACTTTGTCGGAATGCTACGAAAATTGATAGACACCTCTATAAAAATACATATAGAGGATGTGCAAAGTTTCGTAACATTCCGAATAAGTCTTGATTTTTTTTTCGATCGAAACACGCAAAATCGCAATTGATGCTCTGTCAGGAACCAAACTAAAGTGCAGATGAGCCAGCGGTAGTTAACTGCAGCTAGGAGCTAGCCAGCGCTAGTTAACTGCAGCTGCTAGCCAACGCTAGTTAACTACCATTGGGGACAATTTAGTATTTTTCATATGTTATTAGGAAGTTATTGATGTCAAAAAAACAATATTCATACTAAGTCTTGCCATTGGGCTCTCTTAATGAATACTTGGATTGGACCTCTCAGGCCCAAAGCGGTACATTTAGAGACAGATAGTGTCAACAATTAACGTGAATTACAAAGAATTATGCTCTTTACACAAACGTTTTTGCTCATTCCCAAGTGAAATGACTAAAATGCCCCTGCGTCAGTTAACTAAATCACCTTAGTTTTTCACTCATTTTCTTTCTCTTCTTTCTTCTTTTTTCCATTCCAAAATTCATCAGATCCCCTTCTTTTTCAAATCCTATCATCTCATCATCAATTTGTTTCAATTTTCTGATTGTTTAATTTCATAATTCACACACACCAGAATTTTCTTAATTGAATTTCCACATTCAAATTCATATAAAAAATTGCATATTTGATTTATCAGTTTTTTCATGGATCGTTATGGAATCTGATGTTGTAATTCATGCTGAAATTCTATGCTTTTTTGAGGTTGAAATTATTTTCGGAATGCAAAGAAATTGATAGGAATGAATTCACGTAGCAAGGAAATTGATAGGAATTATTTTCGGGAAAGAAGAAGAAGACAGGAAAAGAAACTAACTCACGTATCAAAGAAATTATTTGTGGTATCCTTAAACACTGATATGAATTTCCACACCATTTCGTAATGCAAATAAATTATGATGGAAATAACAATGATAGGAGAAGAAGAAGAAGAAGAAGAAAAGGAGAAGGAAAATAGCAGTGAAAAACTAACGTGAGTTAACGTAGCGTGACTTAACTCACGCTGCGTGGGTTAAGTCACGCAGAGGCAATTTGGACAAGTACTTTGAGAATGAGCAGAACTGTTTGGGTAAAGAGCAAAATTCAATTACAAATAACAACTCAGTGTGTTTTCTTCTAATTTTAATTCCCGAAAACACCCAAATATTAAATTACAGAGTCCAACAAGGAATTTATTTACTTCATAAAAAAGATAAATATTAATTCCAATTGGTAAAATAAAACAAAAACAACAATACAAATTCAACATAGTTAAAACCGAAAAGGATGTATTTGTAAACAAAATAACAACAACATTAAGAGCATAAAATGGTAAAACACCTACAAATGTGTAGCATTAACGTACTATAGTCATTGAATGAGTCTATAATGGATCAAAGTTGATCTAATAATATGAATCAAACGAACACCGCAACAAGCTACAATGAAAAACGAAACATTGTTGCACTCAAGTGAATAACAGAACAATGTCACACTATGATGACGAAATCACTTAAAAAAAAAAAAACCAAATCGATGAATATTTAGATAAAATGGGAGAAAAACGATGAAGAGGAGGTGATTTAAGGACAAAATAATTTGCCAAAATCACCTCTCTTTTATTGGATGAAGAAGTGAGAAAAGAGGAGATAAATGTTACATTTTGCTAAGTTTTATATTTTAGGGATATAGATCTCAATCACAGCTCTTAACCCTAAAATTGGAGTTATCTTGTAGTCACTAAAACCGGCCGAGGATATCAATTTAACCCATTCTTTCTTGGTTCTCTCTTTTCCAGTGAGTGTTACCATCATCAACATATCAAAGAAGAGTTTTGTTTCAACCGATTCATTACTGTCTCCCTTCTCACAATCTAACACCATTTCTATGATAACTACCTTTCCTTCTTTACCTTTCTTTGCTATTGCATCCTTACAATTCTTTAATATCTTCACACATTCTTCGTCATTCCAGTCATGCAATATCCACTACAATTTCATTAAGACTTTGTTTGAGTTATGAAAGAAAGATAAGCAAAAGAGAATAAACTAAACTGAAATGAAGATAAAATAAGGAGAATATGAAGGGCCGATCATTAGTACCAAAATGTGGCAAAAAAAATATTATCCCTAAACTATGTATACAAAAGCAATTATTAGCGTCTAAATTTACTCAATTTATCTATCTTTTATTTATTGTCTATTTACGATAGAGATAAACTTTTTTAATAGGACAAGAGTGGAGGAAAGTAGTGTCTCTCTCACTCTCATGATTGATGTGAGCCTGAACCACCCGTTTATAGGGTCTAGCCGGCCAATAAAGGGAGAACGCTAAGATAGGAGAGCATAGTGCACTTGTCCTAATACTCCTAAACGAGTGGTACAATGGTATGGGTAGCATAAAAAGAGAAATACCAATAACATTTTCTTTCTAATATTCTCTCAACACTTACTCTTTTTATAACCCATGTGTGTCTTATCATTTTATGTGGATCTATTTTCAAAGTATATATGAGTTTTATCCTATAAGAGAGTGAGTGTTAAAAAGAGAGTATTCATAACACTTCTTACATAAAAAATGTTGGAGATCTAGAATTCGATCTTTGTTATTAACATTTTCTCCTGCTATAAGAAATTAAACACATTACCTATAAAAATAACTGTGTGAATTTGATACACCTACCCATTACAAAAAAAATAAAATAAATTAATATGATTTGATCTAACCCCTAAAAAATAAATTAGTTGATTGTTTTCTTCTATGGATTTCAAATCTTTTTTTTTTTATTTCCATTAAACCTTACCATCTCGTGATAACATGCTTTAAACACAAACATATATTCTGAACACTAAAGTATTTTCTATGGATCGGAGTACTTATCTTAATATTTTACCTTCAACAAAATTGCATCTGTTGGCGGAATTTCTTTAAACATGTCCCCACCAACATATCTTAGCTTCTCACTTCCTTGCAAGCCATCAACAACATGTGGGAGATCAAACACAATGCACTCCATTTGTGGGAATGATTTTGCAAAAGTCTTTGCCATAGTCCCTGTTCCTCCTCCAACATCAACCAATGACTCAAATTCATTGAACACTCCCTTGCACTTCTCAACCAATAAATTGGAAACTAATTGAGCATCATTTGCCATTGACTCATTAAATAAATTGTTAAATTTTGAATCACACGCAGCATATTCCCATAACAACATCCCGTGTGTCGTTTCAAATGATGTAGTATCATCATTTTTTAACCACATAGAGAATTGATGCCACGGATTCATCATAACTGGGTCGAGCATCGCGTACACGAATGGTGTCACAGTCATTGGATTATCCTTAAGTAATAATCTAGATGCATCCGTTAACATATACTCAATTTCTGGATCATTCGCCGCAACATTTTGTTGAGAGAAGAAGCCAGAGTGAGTCATGATTCGCATCAAGCGATAGATGCAAGGCTTTTTTGAAGGGTGGATTGGTAGTGAAGAAATGAGTTTTGAGAGTGACATGGATTTTCCATGGTTGTGTATGATATCTGGTATGCCTAAGTCAACTACACATTTAAGTGACATTGAATTTATGAAGTTGAAAATGTGATTCCATACGTGGCTTTGAGCCTTGAGCAAATTGGAAGCAACATTCTCTTGATTATTTTGGGATTCCATACTTGCTACCTGAACTCTATTAGCAAGATTTAAAGTATATGAACTTCACCTTATTTGGGGTCTATATATAGTGGTATGTGTTAGTACCCAATAATGCTATATCCATACATATTACTCCATCCGTCCTAAAATAAATGACATTGTTAGATAATGTGCACTATTTATATAATATACTTTACCATATTTTTCTATTAATATATTAAAACAAATTGTAGCATATTGTAAGATATTGTTGGATTCGTTTCGACGAATATTTTCAAAATATTAAAATTTTATATTTTTTGCTAATACACAATTAAAAATATTAAAGATTAAAGATGTGCATTGACACGTGAGCAACAATCAACACTTATTCTAAGCGGAGGAAGTATATTATTGTTGTTGTTGGTGGTGGTGGTGATGCTGTTGGTGTTGCTGGTAGAATATTACATTTAAGCAATAATTTATACTAGTGTGCCAAAATTATTAAGCTTATTATTGTGAATCACATTTTGAAAGATATGACAAAGTTATAGGCAAAGTTACTCTTTTAGTCATTTAACTTAATTTTAAGTAATAGTTTGGTCATTCATCTTATTTCATTGCGTTTTTGTCCTTTTGGTTTATTTGCATATGAAGTTTCAAGCTTCAAGTCCATGATTTTATTTTCTTATATGGTCTCTCAATCTTCAACTATATGGTCTTTCATCCATGTAATTTCACATATATTATATTTTTTTTTATTAAACCTATATTATAATGTGTTATCATCATGCATGCATGCTTCTATCAATGCGCTGGCTTTTATAGACTGTTTTTGATGCTTGGAATCAGTATTTCTATTTTAATTAGTTTCATGAGCAACAAGCATGCAACTCGTTTTGCACTTCTAGTTCTGTATATATAAAAAATCAAAATTGCTCCATTGATCGATAATTTTTGCAGTTGTGATCACATGAATATAACTTGGACGATATATTTGGCAGCTGTGATCACATGAAATTATCATCTTGGTCTCTAAATTAAGATACATATTTAAGAACTGCAAGATTCCCAACATTAAAATATACTATAGTTATTTCATTTATTTACTAGTTGTTTGTGAAGTTGATGGCAACGGAGTGTACCAATTGGCTGTAAATCTTGCCTCCTTGTCCAATCCAATATCACTTAAACAAAAAATAAGTTCATATGTAAATGTTAGTTACTACTCCGATTTCAAGCATTAGAAGAAAAAAATTCATTAAAAAATAAAGGACTTTAGAAGTTGATGTATTCATCACACCAAATTAAAAGAATGCCTGTCACACAAAAAAATTGATTTATCCAGTTCAAAATGTAAATGAGATATATCAATTTTATTTGACTTTAGTTTTTTTTTTTTTTTTTACTAATGGTTAGATGTTCTTCTTATTGCATAAATTGCATATATTATAAATTTGTTCTATTGTTATCAATATAATTTTCATTTTAGATTTCTCTACATTTTTCTTAATTCATTCTCTTATCAATATAATTTCAAATTTACTCTTCTCTTATCAATAACTTCAATGAAAAATAGTAATATGGTTTGGGAAATAATTATCCCACTTTATTCTTTCTCACATTGAGATTTTGTTAATTTTTTCTTTCTTTCTATTTTCTATTGTATTTTTTAGGTTTCCATCTAAAAATTTGTTGGATCCAATTTTCCACATCTTTAAAAAAATCAACTAGTAAGGTGTGAAATATCACTATTTATAAAGTCACTTTAGATCTTACATATCTATTTAGTATGGGGTTTAGGGTTTATCCTTTTTTTTTTGTTGCTAATTGGTTGTGTTCAACCAGCAGAAGTAGAACGCTACGTATAAGGGGGTGAAACTATGGTTTGTAAGCCCTGAGTATGTCTTGATGAAATATAGAAGGCCAAGTATGAGTTGATTTTTTAGATCCAACGAACAGTATTAATGATTCTCGCAAAAAATTCATCAAATTTTTTTCCCAGAGGAGGGAGTGTTTATGATGAAAATAAGCTTGAGAATTTTTTGTTAAAACTGTTCTTACTTCTTTGGTTTAGGAGTAATCCTTACTATCCCAGCGGATTGAGTTCGTCTCTGCAGGTTGATAGTTTAAACACTTTGTGTTTACAAAGAAGAAACTTAAACTTTCAAAAACAAGGCTTTATGATGTTGTTTCTGGAAATTTGTAGATTCCTTGGAACTATAATCATGGTATTTAACAAACTATAACTTATCTTAATCATTTTGATGTCTGAAGATCATAATTATGATCAAGATAATTTAATTTAAAATAAAGATTTGGTTGAATATCCAACCAATTTAGATCAATTAAATAAATGGACTATTCCTTCTGTTTCACCTAAGCAAATATATAGCTTTGGAAGGTTTGATATTTTATCACGTATGGCTGTGAAAACTATTGAACAAAATATTCAAGTTTCTGATGAAAGTCAGGTAATTAATTTAATTAGAGAAAAAGATTTAAAATCTTACAAGAATTATAATTACATCCATATTGGACTAATTCAAGTAGCTTTTAAACCTTTAACTTTGTTAGGTTTAAACGCTAGTTTAATGGCCTATGTTAGAGATGGAAGAAGTAAAGATTTTAAATCCTCTCTAGCAGCTTTAATTGAAACTAGTCTTTGTCATGGACCAGTTTATTTTGATATTTTTCCTAATATAACTTTGTCTATGACTGACAAAAATATTTATGATGCTATGCAATTAAAAATTCACACTAGTGGTTATAATTTCAAGTCAGGTAGTGAAATTATGGCTATCTGTTATAGAGTTTATTATAAAGTTCTTAATACTTTAAATCCTAAAGTTAAAACTGATAATATTAGTTTTCCTGGAAAAACAACTTTAGTTCAGACTAATCTTCTGACTTCAAATATTGCTACTAATAGAATGATTAGATGGGAGGAAATAACTTTCCCTGAGACTTGGGATCTTCAACAAGAAGTTGAACCTGAACCTATCCTTAATAAGGATATAGATCAAATAATTCAGACCACTGAAGGGGATATAGAAGTAAAATTTAATCCTCGTCGTAGTTTAACAATTCCTAGAAGCCTGTCTTCTATTCCTAGAAGTTTATCTTCTAGATATGATAATAATGATTTTCATACTGCACCTAGTAATATGACTAGGGCATCTTCCTCTCGAATAAGAGAAGAGTTAGAATCTGTTGAAAATATAATTATTAGTGAAAATAAAATTCCTCAAGGTATTTATAGTCAACATACCACAAGTAGGACATCACCTACTCAATCAGAGATAAGTTATCATCTCCCACAACAATAATGTTTTTATGGATTGTACACCAGGAAGTGATTTTAGAAAACTTATCAATGATGAGTTTGAAATGCCTAGATATAATGAATTTAGAAAATGGTTTTTCAAAACCTTTCAACCCTGGGAATTAGCCCAGATAAAACAAGATTTTTATAATGATCTTAGTATGAAAAGGGACTATATTCCTTTTGTTAAATGGTTTCTAAATTACTTTTTAGAAAAAATGAATAATGAGATTTTAGTCTTAAAATCAAGATCTTGGAATTTATCAAATGGAGAAATTGTTGAATCTATTTTTCCTCCTGAGCAATGTACAAATTTAGGACAAAACGTTGAGTCCACTGCCTATATTTGTAAAAAAATTAGTGATAATCAAATTACTCTTCAAGATTTGAATCCTATAATTAGATCTCAAAACTATGCGAATGCTTTTCTTACTCGCTTAGGAGATCAACTTATTTCTATGGAAAAAGAATTAATTAATTTAAAAAATCTTTTTGAAAAACACATAACAGATAATAAATCTGTTGATGTTTCTAGTTCTTCGACATCTTTGATTGAAACCCCTATGGTTCAACCACCTATCAATATAGAAGGTTTTAAAATGGAAAATGATTCTGATGAATTTGTTAAAATACTTGAACAAAAGCTTAATCAGCTTAAACTTAGCACTATATCTGAAAAAGAAATTTCTGATACTTCCAGTAATACTGAAAGTAATGATAATGATAGTGAAATTGGTAATATTGATCAATTAACTGCTATGTTCAAAGAACAAGACATGGATGTTGCTGAAATAAACCCAATTTACAACTCTAAATCGGTAGAGCAATATTATTATAAGAGGCCTACCCCTCAAGATGTTCTTTTTGAAGAAAAGGATTTTTATCAAACTTCTTATTCTGGAAAATCCATTTATGAATGGAATATTGATGGTTTGAATGAGAAACAAATTCTGGATGTTATACATCGTATGATAATGTATTCTACTGTTTGTAAACAAAATGGAAATCGTGATAGTTCCATAGCCCAGTTTATTGTAACTGGATTTATAGGTCAATTAAGAGGTTGGTGGGATCACTATCTTAATGAAGAACAGAGACTTGAGGTTCTTAAACATAAAAAAACTATTGTTAAGGTAGAAGGACCTAGTAATAATCCTACTACTATTAATACTGAAGAAGAAGATGCAGTTTATACTCTGTGTCTTGCTATTCTTCATCATTTTGTAGGAGCTAATGTTCCTATAGCTGAAAAATTAAGTAATCTTCTTCAAAATTTGAGATGTCCATCTTTAACTCATTTTAGATGGTATAAAGATACTTTTTTATCAAGAGTTTTTCAAATAAAAAACCCCAATGCCGATCATTGGAAATCAAAATTTATTGATGGTCTTCCTTACTTATTTGCTGAAAGGATTAGACAATCCTTAAGAAATAAAAATGACGGGGTAAATATTAACTACCCAAACTTAACTTATGGCCAAATTATTGGGACATGTATTAATGAAGGATTAACTTTATGTAATGACTTAAAATTGAAAAATCAATTGAAAAAACAAAAATTAACAAAAAAACACCAATTAGGTGAATTCTGTGAACAATTTGCTTTTGATCTTGGAAACCCTCCTAATAAAGGTAAGGGGAAAGATAAGATTTCTGGTAAGAAAACCTATAGAAATAATAAAGATGTCTATAAATCTGCTAATAAAAAGAGACATAAACATAGAAAGAATTTTTCTAGAAATAAATTTAAAGATAAAAGTCCTAATAAGGATAATAGAAAAAGAAAAGCCAAAAATTTGGGTATAACTTGCCATAAATGTGGCAAAGTAGGCCATTATGCCAACCAATGTTGGACGAAAAAGGCTCTTAACGAAATTGAAGATAATAATCTTCGCCTTCAATTAGAAAAAGTTCTTCTTATCAATTCTGATGTTGAAGAAGATAATGGTAACAATTCCTCAGAAAATGAAATAGAGGTGATTAATGAATCATCTTCAGATTCTGATAATTCTAATGATGATTGCCAATGTGATTATTGGAAGGCTATTGTTGAAATGAATGGATTAAACGTTCTCACTAAAGAACAAGATGAAACTTTAAAAGTTTTAGAATCAATTCCAGATGATAATCTGAGAAGAAAAATGATGGAATACCTTATAAAGGAAAATTCTAAAAAAGAAACGCCTCTAATTATAGAAGCGCCTTATCAATTAAGTGAAGTCTTATCCAGATTTCATCAAACCAATATTAAAGAAAGTCCTATTTCTACTAATGATTTAAAGAGAGAAATAAATCTCTTAAAAACTGAAATTATTCAGATTAAAAGAGATAATAATATATTATCTCAAAGAATTAGTGTTTTAGAAAAGGGTAAAAACACTAATATTTCTATAGAAGAAATTGCTTCTACCTCTGATGATAACCATGAGAAGGGTTATTTAAACCTTTTAGAGAGAGTAACTTCCCAAAAATGGTTTGTTAAAATTACTCTTGTTATTAATAAAGAATTTATTCTTGAAGATGAAATTGCCTTAATTGACAGTGGTGCTGATTTGAATTGCATTCAAGAAGGAATAATTCCAACTAAATATTTTGAAAAAAACCAATCAGTCTATATCTCATGCTGGAGGTAATAAACTCCAGGTTAAGTATAAATTAACTAACACCTATGTTTGTAATAAAAATGTGTGTTTACCAACTCATTTTATTTTAATAAAAAACTTAACCCATAGAATAATATTAGGGACCCCCTTTCTCAACGCTATTATGCCTATCAATAATATTGATCAAAAGGGAATTACTACTTTTTTTACAAGGTAAGAAAATAATTTTTGAGTTTATTACTGATCCTCAAACTAAAATGTTAAATGAAGTAAAAGATATTTTACTTAAAAAGGAAAAACAATTATGTTTTCTTAAAGAAGAAATTAATTTTAGAAACCTTAATGATCAATTTAATAAAGATGACATTAAAAGACAAATTAAGTCTATTGAAAAACAATTTCAAAGTGAAGTTTGTAGTGATATTCCTAATGCCTTTTGGGAGAGGAAAAGGCATGTTATAACTTTACCTTATATTGATAATTTTAATGAGAATCAAATTCCTACTAAGGCTAGACCTGCCCAAATGAATCAAAATTATCTTGATCTTTGTCAAAAGGAAATTCAAACCCTCTTAGATAAGGGACTAATTAGAAAATCCAAATCTCCTTGGAGCTGTACAGCTTTTTATGTCAATAACGCAGCTGAGAAGGAACGTGGAGTTCCTAGGTTAGTTATAAATTATAAACCTTTGAATAAAGCTTTGAAATGGATTAGGTATCCTATCCCTAATAAAAAGGATTTATTAGACAGATTAAGCAATGCTTTAATCTTTTCAAAATTTGATATGAAATCAGGATATTGGCAAATTCTAATTGCCGAAGAAGACAGATATAAAACCGCCTTCACAACTCCTTTCGGTCAATATGAGTGGATTGTCCTTCCTTTTGGGCTTAAAAACGCCCCTTCTGAATTCCAAAAAATTATGAATGACATTTTTAATGCATATTCTGAATTTATAATTGTTTATATTGATGATGTTTTGATATTTTCTAAAAGTATGGATCAACATATGAAACATTTGAAAATATTCAAAGATATCATAAAAAGAAATGGGTTAGTTATATCGGCCCCTAAGATGAAACTTTTTCAAACCAAAGTTAGGTTTTTAGGTCATGAAATTTATAATGGAACTATTATTCCCATACAAAGAAGTATTGAATTTGCTTCTAAATTTCCTGATATTATCGATGATAAAAAACAATTGCAAAGATTTCTTGGAAGTCTGAACTATATTGCAGACTATTATAAAGATTTTGCTAAAGACACGTCTATTTTATATAATAGACTTAAAAATAATCCTAAACCTTGGACAGATAAGCACACTGAGGCTGTCCAAAGAATTAAATCTAAGGTAAAATGTCTTCCTTGTCTTTCTTTGGCCAATCCAAATTATTTCAAAATAGTTGAAACTGATGCATCCGATATTGGATATGGTGGCATTCTTAAACAGGTTATACCTGAAAGTAATAAAGAGGTTCTAATAAGATTTAATTCGGGTAAATGGAATCCTACCAAGCAAAGTATTCCACAATTAAAAAAGAAATGCTTGCTATAATTAAATGCATTTCTAAATTTCAGAGTGATTTATTAAATCAAAAATTCTTATTAAGAATTGATTGTAGCTCTGCTAAACAAATAATAGAAAAAGATGTTAAGAATCTTGTTTCTAAGCAAATATTTGCAGGATGGCAAGCTCAATTAGCTGTCTTTGATTTTAATATTCAATTTATTAAAGGAGAAAATAATTCTCTTGCTGATTATTTGACCCGTGAATTTTTATAGGGAAATGACAACCCCTAATAGAGGAAGAGGAAGAGGCCGTGGCCCAGGAGGCTATGGTAGGGGTAGAGGTAATAATATATTGCCTTACCATGAATTAAACACTCCCCTAATAGGGGATTGGACTACAATTTCTTATAACAAAGGTAAAGCATCATTTACCACTCAGAAAAAAGAACAGGCATCTTCTTCACAGACTTCTAACAAGATAATATCTTATAAAGAAGCAGCCAATTCTGAAGAACAGATTTCGGAATATTTCGAAAATCCTGTTACTGAAAATGTTTTTCATATTGAAAAAGAAGATATTGAATTAGCCAATATTGACGGCTGGTATATTAGAACTAGATACCTCGAATCAAGGGGTTATCCTGGTCTAACTGGAAAATCTAGACCTCATTTAGAATTTCTTCTAATATTCACAGAATCTGTGACAATCACTCATTATTATCATAATAATGATCCAAAAAAATTTATAAATTTTAGCAAATGTCATATTAGAAAAATTTTGTCTCCAAAAGAATAGGGATTAGATCCCAATAAAGAAAAAGCTATCAAAATAGCTGAAGATAAAATTATCTCCTTTAATTACTGGGACTATATCCAAGCTTTCACACAAGCTTTTTATTACCAGAATCCAAAGAATAAGCATTCTTGGTTTTTCTCAATAAACCCCCAAATTGTCACTAAATCCATACCAAATTGGTTTTGTAAATGGTGGGCAAAATTTGGTCCTATAACAAATGAAATATTACCAGAAAATTTGCCAGAACTATATAAAGATTGGTGTGATAATAGTCCCCTTATCACAAAAATTAAGCCAGATGAATTAATCACAGGACAAAGTCCAATGATATTCTTTATCAAATTCCAGATACCTTGGATATGGAGATGGTCACTAATAGTGGCTAAAGATAATTTAAATATTCCAATTCTTCAAAGAGTATTCTTTTATAAATGGTGGTCTAAGATGAGCACTGAAGATGTTAAATCTTTAATTAATAACGTTGAAAAGGTTATTAAAGAAGATAAAATCAATAAGGATAAAGAACAAAGTTCTCAACCAAATCCTTTAATTCAGATGAAGAATTACTTTCAAAGGAAATATCCCAATGAAACCGAAAATCAAATAATGCTCAGAACAATGGAGTATATGAAACAACAATTTTGTTCTACTTTCTCAACAACTCAAAGGGATGATACAATGTCAACATCCTCGCAAGGATCATTCGATTCTAATTTAGCCGGAGAATCTCAGTCGGAATATGAACCCACTACCGAAGATATCTTTGATGCTATGATTTATCCCATTGGACAAAAGGACAAAGGACCAATGAAATAATTGGTACAAGAATTTTCAAAGATTCCTTCTACAAGGAAATAATTCAAAGGCCGACAATAAAGTGGCCACCAACAATTGCTTTTCTTTTAAGTTTTGTTTTGTTGTATCTTTGTCTTTGTTGATGTGAACTATGGGGCCCACCATGTGCACCCGGCATCAATAATTGACTCTTTTATCATTTTATTTTGTCGTTTGTAATTATTGTTGCTTACCGGATACCGGTTGTAACAGTTTAGTTTTACTGATTCAAATAGTGAATCATTTCCCTCTATATATAGAGGTTTTTTGTGCTTCATGAAACACGCTTCTCTTCTGCACTCTTGTAAGTTTACGCTCGTTGTAAAATATTATCATAAATAAAATCCTTTGTCTTCATAACACTGCTCCTGAATTCTTTTGCTTACTTCAGTTCTATAATTCCTTTAAAGGTTAGTTTATCTTTTTATTTATATCTTCTGACATAATATATGTCTAGCTAAATTAAAATAAGTTATGGTGAGTTAAACACCATGATTCTAGTTTGATCTAATCTGCAAGTTTCTTCTTTTTTACTGAAATATATATATATATATATATATATGGGTTTTGTTACAAGACACCCTTTGGTGGTGTCTTTTATCAAGCAACACCTTAAGGTGTGATTTTCACTTTTTAGTTATAACTTTGCTAAAAGACACCTTCATAAAAGTAAGTTGGTGTCTTTTCGCAAAAGCTCATAAAGTAACTTGATAAAAGACACCTTCACAAAAGGTGTCTTCTATCATAACCCTATATATATATATATATATATATATATATATATATATATATATATATATATATATATATACACATATGTATATATATATATATATACACATATGTATATCTATATATACATATGTATATATGTATATCTATATATACATATGTATATATATATATATATATATATACATATGTATCTATATATATATATATATACATATGTGTCTATATATATATATATATATACATATGTGTCTATATATATATATGATATATATATGTATATGTATATATATATATATATCTATATATATATGTATCTATATATATATGTATATATGTATCTATATATATATACATATATATATATATATACATATTGATGAAGTAGTTTTGCATCAAAAACAAGATAAGTATTTGTATCGTCTCCACAGGGATTAGTGCGACATCACGGATATTTCAACATCAAATATCATTCTAAGTAAAAAGGGTGATTGTTTGTTTGAATTTACAACTATGTTAACTAAATGCAAAAAGTAAAATATGAGATTAATAAGGATTGAAACTTGTTAGGAGTAGCGTTCCTTAACCAAGCGTCACACGTAAACTAATGATCCATACGAATTCTAGCTTTATAAACAACATTATCACAATCAATTCTAAACTATCCTTCGTGTCCAAAGCGATATAATTAATTCTAAGGTATCGTTTAAACATTCGTGTCCAAATCCCTTAAACGATAACAAAGTCGATCGAATAACCTAATCGACCGTGTCCAGCCTGATTAAGTATCCGAAAGCATTTAACTCTTGATTATGGTGATTATCACAAGATTAACAAAGATGTCAAGTAAGTTAACCTAAGATATATTGCTACTCTAGCTCTAGATTCAAGAGTTTGTGTCCAAAGCATCTTGAATCTCATTGAAAGCATTAACACAAGAATAACAACAATATTGAATATAAATTGCTAGAATCATATTTTGCAAGATCAAAAGATTACATGTTAGCAAGAATCAAGTACCTCTCATCCCAACAAAGAGTGTTTAGCTACACATCATCATGGAAGCCTTGCAAGGATGGATTGAAAAGGAAGGAACCATTACACTTGTGATGTCTCAACAAAGGAATAAGGATCCAACTTCCAAAATCACTCTCACTTCATATGAACTACCCTATTTTCTCTCTAAGATATTACAATGAAAAACTAAGAGAAAAGCTATGGAAAACTAACTAAGTTCTAAGACTATCTAATAATTTCCCCTAATGAACTACTAATATATATAATAAAGCAAGCCCCAAAATATCTAAAAATAATATCTAACATAATATCTAATAATATCTTACATAAATATCTTACATAAATATCTTACATAAATAGCAAGTGGGCCACTTGAGTGAGGCTAAACTTCTATTTTAAAGGGATGAGTTTTTTACACTTACGCTAATAGCGAAATATACGCTATTAGCGTGGTTGGTCGGCCTAAGTTCTGGCCAATTGCAGTGTGCCACGTTGGTCCTTGACCCTGTTCTTCACCCTTGGTACGCTAATAGCGTAGTCTTCTGGAGCTTTTACGCTAATAGCGTAATTTACGCTAATAGCGTATTTCTTCAAACCCAGATTCTGCTTCGCTCCAGGTACGCTAATGGCGTACCTCTCTGGCCCAATTTCGCTAATAGCGTGGAATACGCTAATAGCGAATTCTTCAAAACCAGCTTTTGCTAATTTGCACTTTTTCATGATTTTTGGTCTTTGATCAGTGTCTTGAGGATAATTCCTGCACAAAAGGATAGAGTAAGATATATAAAGCGTAATAAGGCATTTAACACTTATTTCTCGGCTTTTCCGTCAATTACTTGCAGAACAAGTAACAAAAAGTGCTTAAAATATAACATGAATTTAACACTTTTTTGACACTTATCACATATATATATATATACATATATATATATATATGTTCGGGACCGGCCAAAAGGATTCTTGGCCCATTTACTTAGGCCCAATACCTTACAAAGCCCAAATTCCACGTTTGGCATTATTGCTCACAACTTACCCCCTCGCCAGAAGGGGGTGCACGAAGCAAACGAGACTGGTTCAAACGAACCCCAACGTCTCTTTGCACGTTCTGCACGTTTCCCGCAATAAACTCTCCGCGGTTACACTTCCCACGATTTCGTAACCGCTGGAGCCAGGTGTGCCTCTCCAACGGCTCTGCAGCTCTCCACCTTTATAAATAGGGGACTCACTGCAGTCCCCAAGGTAGAATTCTTTTCTTCCTCTAAACCCTCACTCTCTGATCTCTACTGACTTGAGCGTCGGAGTGCCTGCAGGTACACACCCCCCATCCGCTCCAAGCAGCATTCTGACGTATTCCACCACCGTCACCACCACCGCATTCAAAGCACCGACAGTCTCCTTCTGATCAGGTACGATCAGTGGCGCCGTCTGTGGGAAATCTATAAGCTTCCCCGTTTTTATCCCTAAAAACCAAAGCTTTTCACAAAAAACTACAATGGCTGCCAACGGTGCCAAATCCCAGCTACGAAGTGAGGTGCGCATTCCTCAACAGGATGGCTTGACATCTTCACCTTCACCTGCGGATACACCCAGGGAGGAACCATCTCAAGTACTTCCTATCCAACAAAGGCCTCTGCTAGGTCCCAGCCGTCCAACAGAGACGCCAGAAGATGCAGCATCAACCGGCGTACTCATCAGTAACCTGATCCTCACGGTTCAACGACAAACGTCGTTAATCGAGGAACAGAACCGCCGGCTGATGGATCTGGAACAAGCGCGTCCAACCGTCCCAACCCGGCGATCTCTCTCCCCAATACGTAACAGAAGAGGAGAGAGCCCCAGTCGGTCACGTTCCAGATCCCCTCGGCATTCGGCGAGCATCAGATCTCCATCCTACACCTGGAGGTCAACAAGGAGGTCCCCCCGATGGTCTCCACCAAGGAGATCCTCTCCGAGACGGGCCCCATCGAGAAGATCCCCGCCCAGACGCAACAGGCCGCCTTCCAGTTCATTGGACACCCGCGATACCCGAACAGATCGTAACGCTTACGGTCCGTTCACACGGTGTATTCGGGAAGCTCCTATCCCTCGCGGACTGGAAAAACCGCCACAAATGGACTCATACGACGGGACTTCCGATCCGGATGAGCACATCGAGAACATCGAAGCAGTTCTCACTTACCGGTCGGTGCAGGGCGCCGTCAAATGCAAGCTCTTTGTCACCACGCTAAGACGAGGAGCAGTCACATGGTTCAAGAACTTGAGGAGAAACTCCATCGACTCTTGGAGCGACCTCTGCAACGAGTTCACAACCCATTTCACCGCGTCTAGGACGCAACCAAAAACAGTGGCTTCTCTCAAAGCCATCGTCCAAGGAAGAAGCGAGCCTCTCCGAGACTACATCGAGAGGTTCAACAAAGAAGTCGTCCAGGTCCGAGGCGCAAACGAGACAACGAAGCTGTACCTCATTGCCAAAGGTCTACGCGAAGAGACGGACGTTAAAAAGGTTGTTCTCCTGGATCGCCCGAGGACTCTCAACGAGTTCCTAGCGATCGCCAAGATCTACATCGCCTACGAAGAGGCTTTGTACGCCGACAGCCTCAACAAAGTCAGGAAGGAGGAGCCTGCTGCTGAACCCTCCAGAAAGCCCTTCTGGGAGAAAAAGAAGGAAGGCAAAGCTGCTCGTGAAGGCAAGAGGCCCAACGGCCACTTCACCGAGTACACTCCATTGGCTATGTCAAGGGAGAAAATCCTCGCTGAGATCGCTGTAGCCGATCTAGCAGAAGTCCGCATTAAGCCGCCAAAGGCTCCATCTCAGGATAGGAAGGGAGTCGACAAAACAAAATAATGTCGGTTCCACAAGTGCCACGGACACACCACCGACGACTGCATCCATCTGAAGGACGCCATCGAACTCCTCATCCAAAGGGGTCGACTCAAAAAATACGTGAAAAATCCATAATCGGAAAGGAAAGCTGTCGATCTTGTCGGTGACGGTCCTGAACCTGGCAGAACCATCGCCATGTCCGTGGAACATCTAGGGGATTTCCCTGACAACGTGGAAATCACCCCCTATTCATGCACCTGGGAGCAATTCCCTACCGCCAACATCATCACCGGAGGAACGCTTAACATTTCCATGGGCAGCATGAAGAGGAAATTTCAGGAGCTCATGGACGTCAATGCCATGGCCCCCTCCACTCGAGGAGGAAGGCCACCTTTGGCATTTTACGACCCCGAACTGCCTGGTGGAGCTTCAAATTCTGCCATCCCTTTGCTCGTGCGAGCATCGATGGCCAACGCAGATGTCAGACGAGTCCTGATAGACACATGGGCCTCATGCGACATCATGTACACCAGCCTGTTCAGAATTCTCCAACTGACGGAGAAAAACCTTTTTCCCTACGTTGGGGATGAACTCTATGGCTTCAACGACTCATCCACCCAACCATGGGGATACGTCGAGCTACTGGTCACCTTCGGCGAAGAGGAGGCCAAAAAGACAATAAAGAACCCATTCCTGGTGATCGACTGCCAGTCTCTCTACAATTGCATAATAGGGAGAAACGGGCTCGCCCAACTAGGGGCCGCATGTTCAACCGCTCATCTGAAGTTGAAATACCATGCTAAGGATGGCATCATCGCCTCACTCAGCAGGGACATCATAATTGCAAGAAGATGTTTCCTCCAAGCGAATAAAACCCAGAACTCGATTTCCCAACCCAGCAAACCTGCTGAGGATAAAGGGAAAGCTGCTGCGAGTATCCTGGACGCCAACTTGGTCGAACTTGATCCCAGGTTCACCAAAGAAGACCTGAAGGAGCAAAAACGGGAGAAGAAGGATCCGCTCAACGCGAAACTTCTTCGACCTGTTCCCGATGGTGAATTCGTGCTGGTCCCCTTCGGAAACGACCCCTCGAAGAACTTCAAGATTGGCAAGGACCTCCCCGAACTTGTCAAGAACCAGCTGATCGCCTGCCTCAGAGAAAACGCTGACCTGTTCGCCTGGAGCGCAGCTGACATGCCCGAAATCGACCCTAGCGTCGCCTGTCACCAACTGACAGTGGATCCTGGAGTTAGCGCTGTAGCCCAGCATCGTAGGAAGCAGTCTTCTGAAAAGTCAGAGGCTGCAGAAAAAGCTGTAGGCAAAGTTTATTTCTGAGGCCAAATACACTACCTGGCTTTCCAATGTTGCACTTGTCAAAAAATCTAATGGAAAATGGCGTATGTGTGTTGACTATACCGATCTTAATAGGGCCTGCCCTAAAGACGCATATCCTCTTCCTAACATCGACAAACTCGTTGATAATTCCTCTGGCTACAAACTTTTATCCTTCATGGACGCCTATTCTGGGTACAATCAGATACCCATGACTGAAGAAGATAAAATGAAAACAACCTTCATGACCGAATCAGGGAACTATTACTACAACGTAATGCCCTTCGTTCTACGAAACGCGGGGGCTAATTATCAACGTATGATGAACAGAGTTTATGACAAGACACTTCTGGGCGACATTCTTGAGGTTTACATGGACGACATGATCGTAAAATCCCAACAAGAGGTGGATCATGCCGCCCATCTCAAAAGAGTGTTTGAGCAAACTCGGAAATACAACATGAGACTCAATCCAGAAAAATGCACCTTTGGCGTCCAAGCGGGTAAGTTCCTCGGTTTCTATCTAACAGAAAGAGGAATCGAAGCGAATCTAGATAAATGCCGAGCATTTACTAAGCTCCCATCGCCCCACTCCAAGAAGTGCATCCAAACGCTCAACGGAATGCTGACCGCTCTCTCTAGGTTCGTGGCCAAGTCCGCTCAACACGCACTTCCTTTCTTCAAACTCTTGAGGAAAGAAACGAAGTTCGAATGGACAGACGAGTGCGAAACTGCCTTGCAGCACCTCAAAGTAACGCTCTTTGCACCACCAGTGCTATCGCGACCAGATCAAGGTGAAGTACTGTACCTATATCTCTCTGTTTCCTCTGACGCGGTAAGCGCCGTCTTTATCAGAGAAACGGCGGAGGGGCAGGAACCAGTATACTTCACCAGCAAAGCATTGTTGGGACCTGAAACAAGGTACCAGAGGATCGAAAAGGTGGCACTCGCACTCCTCACCGCAGCCAGAAGATTAAGACAGTACTTCCTAGCGCACACGGTGATAGTCTGGACAGACCAACCCATCAGACAACTCTTGGGTCGCCCAGACGTAGCCGGTCGAATGATGAAATGGTCGCTCGAACTGTCTGAGTTCGACATACATTACGAATCCAGAATGGCACTGAAGGCGCAAGTGTTCGCCGATTTCCTCGCCGAGATGACTTTCCCAACCGAGGAAAGCCCTGAAGAATGGACCGTCTTCGTAGATGAATCATCCAACTCTAAGGGAAGCGGAGCCGGAATAATCATAAAAGACAACAAAGGTATCGTTGTCGAAATTTCCCTCGCTTTGTCTTTTCCTGTTACCAATAACACTGTAGAGTATGAAGCCTTCCTGGCTGGCTTGCGGACCGCCAAAGACGTGGGGGCCAAAAAGGTGAAAATCTTTACCGGCTCGCAACTAGTGGCTTCCCAAGTCACAGGAGAGTTCCAAGTAAAAGAAGACTACCTCCAAAAGTACGTCCAGTTAGTACTAGAGAAAATGAAGGAATTCGACGCCGTAGAAGTAACTCACGTTCCCCGCGAACAGAATACTCGGGCAGACATTCTTTCAAAACTGCGAACGGAAACAGAACGGTAATACAAGAGGTCCTCAGTGAGACAAGCATCCAGAAAACAGGAACTCTGCATCAAGAGGTCAACTCAATCATCGGAGTGGAAGATTGGAGAGGACCCATATCTCGGTACATAGAGAATGGAGAACTCCCTACCAATCCGCAAGAAAGAACAAGGTTGAAACGTAGGGCTTGCTCATTCACATTAGTGGAAGGAACCCTGTACAAAAGAGGCTTCACCATTCTACTAATCAAGTGCATGAAACCTAACGAGACCCAAGAAGTCCTTGCCGACATCCACGACGGCATTTGCGGACAACACCTTGGTGCAAAAGCTCTCGCAAAAAAGGTCCTACGAGCAGGTTACTACTGGCCCACTATGTTGAAAGACGCCCAAGAATACGTGAACCTCTGCGATAAATGCCAGCGACATGGGGACATGCACCTAGCACCCCCTGCTGAGCTGACATCCTTGGTTTCCCCTTGGCCTTTCGCATGGCGGGGCATCGACCTTTTGGGACCATTCCCCAAAGCCTCCGGGCAACTCAAATACCTGGTCGTTGCGATCAACTACTCAACCAAATGGATCGAAGCAGAACCATTAACCAAAATCACGGCTAAAAACGTACTCCGTTTCTTCAAAAGAAACAACTTAGCAAGATTTGGAGTGCCAGCATTAGTGATATCCGACAATGGTACAAAGTTCACGGACCAAAGGTTCCAGCACTACCTAAGGAATATCGGCATCAAACAAAGCTTCACCTCCGTCGAACACCCTCAAGCTAACGGCCTCGCCGAGGCTGCAAACAGGGTAGTTCTACGAGGGATACGAAGGAGGCTAGACGCGGCCAAAACACAATGGGCGGAGGAATTACACGCAGTCCTCTAGGCCTACAGAACTACTCCCCATTCTACAACTGGCGAGTCACCCTTTCGACTCACGTATGGGATAGAAGCGGTCTTGCCCATTGAGTTAACCGAGCTCACATGGCGCACTGACTACAGCACTGACTTCCTCGCTAACACGGCGAACCTACGTGAAGAGCTCGAATTTGTCGACGAAGTCAGGATCGGGGTGACCTTGCGAGAAGCAGCGCTAAAACAAAAAGTAGCCGCTCGACATAGCAAAAAGGTCATAAGAAGGGAAATCGAAGTGGGCGATCTCGTCCTCCGGCGAAACCAGAATGACTCCGAAGAAGGGAAACTCGCTGCCAACTGGGACGGCCCCTTCAGGATCCGGATGAAGACCGGAACGGGAGCTTACGGACTCGAAGACCTCCATCAAAACGCAATTCCAAGAACTTGGAATGCAGAAAAACTCAAAAAGTATTACACTTAGATGGCAAACAACGCCAACTTACTCTAATGTACATACTTAGTTCTACAAAACGAACTCATAACTCCCCGTCGAGCAAATAAACGGAAGAGGAAAGTCGTGCCACTCCGAATCCAAAAAGAAAAAGGATGGGAAGAATTCACACATTCTCTTACTCCTCAGTATGTACGCTTACCGCTGCGACATCACTGCTCGGCATGTTAAATAGAACCCCAGCTCGCGATGGGTGTTTCACGCCTCAGTGGAGTGAACTTAGATAAAATTCTCTCGTTCACCCGCTGTTACACGTCCATAACTTTGGACACACATTCAGATAAGCAATCTCTTGGATGTGCAACACTTCTGACTAATACTCCGGGTAAACAGTTAGAAACTTCCTACCTGAAGCTCTTCCTTGCAAAACTACGCAAAGGTAAAAACTTTCCACGCAAAGTAACTTATTACCTGGAAAGCAAAAACAAAACTTTGATTTCATCAAGTCAAAGAAACAAAACATTGGGCGGGCGTGTAGGACTCTCCAGTCATTAAGTCACTTCGTCGAAATAATGACTGCGGGGGGTAGTCCATCCCACCCACACTTCGACTTAAGAACTACGCAATTCAAAAGCAGACAAGTTCGCAAGTTGAACAACTAAGAGCACACGAATTATTGAAACCTGTCAAAACATACAAGATAGATAGATAATTCGCTCTCAACAAATACTTCAAACAATATTAAAGCCTCACACAACGAGCATTCAAATTCAGAACATCATACTGGAAAGTAAATCACGCATTTCAGAAACAAATATTTAAAGAAGCAAAAAACACACGAGCCACAAAGGGCCGTATAATGTCAGAGGCACAAAGGCCGGTCAAGCAAAAGCAAAAAATATATTACAGGGCAACACAAAGCCCGGGCTTTTCAGACATGCCCCTCGTCATCTTGGTCAACAATCTCGCCATTTCGCACGTACTTCAGAAAGTTAAGCCCGTCCTCACGGAGCTGTACGCCAGGGTTCACTACCTTGAGTTGCTCTATGGCGTTCTCAAAGCCATGACGAGCAGCACCTACAAGGTTTCTCTCCAGTTCCTCAAGCCTGTACACCAAGGCAGGACGGGCCAACACCGCTGTATCCTCTGTCTCGTCTTCACCAGGCTGGGTTGCATCACGAAGAGCATCTTCAAGAGTCCTTTTCTCTGCAGCGAACTTGGCACGGACCTCGATCAGCTCACGACGGCAGCGGGACCCCACTTCAGCTTTCTCCTCAAGGAAGGCTATTAACTTGCCATTCTCGGAGGCACTCGCTTTCAGTGCGGCCACCTCCGCCTCAAGTTCAACTATTCTCTTGGTCGTCGCCTCCCGCTCGCGAGCAAGAGCATCTGCTTGAACAGCTTCCTCCATGGATGAGTTGTTGGGGAAGAAGGCGACCTCCAAGGCCCTCATAGCACCAACAACCCCTTCGGTCAAAGCACGAGTCCGACCAGCGGTCCCCAAGTCGCGGATGGCCTTCAACTCAGAGTCACCAAGGTACAAGGAAGCCTGAGGACCAAAACGGTCTGACTGGGACCACACCTTCGGAAGCTGAAACAGGCCCTCATTAGTGGAAGGAACACCTCTGGAAGTAGCTACTTCCTGAGTTTGGACTTGCTTGCCTTTGTCCAAAGCGGCGACCCTCCTCCTCTTCAAAGGAACCTCTTCCTCATCCACTTGCTCATCAGCCATGCATCCGCCGTCCTCTCCCGCTGCTCATCTCTTTTTTTGCTGCCACTACCTTGACCAGTCACTTTCTGCTTAGCCTTGTTCACTAGGGAACAGATATGGGACATCTTTCCTGCACGTGAAAAACAAGGACAAATCATTAGTCAGAAAACTCAAGGGAACGAGTGGTAAACAAAAACACATCAGCACTAGCATACCTAGAAGAGCTAAATGATCCTTGGAAAACACCAAAGAACGGGTATCAATCAATCGGGGCTTGGTAACAGGATTCCCTCGCAAATCCATCACCGGATCGCCGCCATACTCGACCACCACCGATCGAGAAAAAGAGTTCACAAACCCCACTAGTTCGGCGAAACTATCTTTGTTCTGCTCGGTCAACTTGTCATAGCTAATCCTATACATGGTGGGCTCATGCTTCAGGTGGTCACGACTCCAGTTAAAACGGATTCGAGGAACGCATGCAGGCGTGACACCACCCTCCCCGCGGGGCCTATCGACAATCTTCAAGACGCTCTGAAGTGCTGTTTTTGTTCGAGGCCTCACCAGGAAGAACCTCTCATGAAACTCGGCAACACCGGCACCGAAAACCTCAAAGAGAGAGGTGCGCTGATGAAACGACACCCAGCTGCAGCCGCCATCTGTGTCCAGGTTTCGACGGACAGCGAAGATAGCAAAGAAGAGGTCTCTTGAGGCAGAAAGTCGGAGAAAACGACATACCAACTCAAAAGCCGACATATAGGCAAAGCAGTCAGGTCTCAATTGGGAGGGACACACCTCCAGCCACTCTAGAACGCTGGTCTGGAAAGAGGAAAAAGGAAGCCTAAAACCCACTTCCTTAAAGGTCGCTTCGTACATGGGGAAACGATCTCTTGGGAAACGCGAGCATACTCGGTCCGCAACTTTGGGGAGGAGGATCTCCCAATCTTCTTTCCTCCCTATTGGACAGCGCGGAACCACCCCAGCGCCGTCTACCGCAAATTGGGATGCCGCCCCTAAGATCTCCCCGCTTATCCAAGAATCAACGGACATTGCTCCTTTGTCCCCTCTTAAGTTTCTCACCTTGATCAAACCTGGAAGGAGGAAAACATGGAAAAGTTCACTATCGTCTTCTCTAAAACTAAGGGGTTCAATCGCAAAGAAAAATTATAGAAGGTCCAGGGGCACTCCAAAACAGTGAAAGAGCCTACGTTACGGCTAACCCTAACCCTAGAAGCATAAGCCTGTCGCCAATGTTTTCTAGAACACTAAACAGAAAACAGACAGCATATCTGCAGAATCCTTTGATGCACGGCGGAAACCGCCTAAACCAACGGCGGAAACCACCGAGTCAAACCTACGTCTACCCTAGAAGCATGCATTCCTACAGTTTCTAAAAAGAACAGAAATTAAACATACAGACGTAAAGAAACAAGTCATCAGAACGTTACGTGTGAAAAGGAAGGGAGTGAAGTTGCGATTAGAAGGCGAAAACTCGGAAGAACTTTGCTTTTGGAAACTGTGGGAAATCTCTAAGTCTCGGAGAAATTCAAAAATGCAGTGACTCTCCAAAACAACAGTGGAACTATTTATACTAGTTTCACAAACCACCCAAAAGTCACAAAGTCTATCCGGTGCATCCCTTCACTCGCTACTCCTCTTTAAAGCGCTGCTTCAACGATCCAGATTCAATCATACCTCTTCATCCAAGGGCTATGATCCCTCATTACAGTTCTCCGAACGCCAGGATTCAATCAACGGTGATGATGACACCTCGGAAATACAACCCGAGAACACGCTGGAAACTATAGGCACTCAAGTGCTACCAACAGCTTTCACACGTGTCGCTCAGAAACCAAAGGTCATGTCCCCTCAACTTCCTCCTCGAGACGTTGGCATAAATTACGAAATGACATCCGACCAAACTTCCTGACGAGGGAATCTTTCCGTCCGATCTCACCGCCGGACATACATATGCCGGACTCCGCCACATTGTCAGGCGAACTTACATCGTTAGAGGGAGGACAAACACTTCGATATAGGCGAGCCCATTCGGCCCAAATTCTCAGCATTCTCGGTCCACCTCGCAAATGATTCTCCGAGTCAATGCGTGCATAAGTCCGCTAACGAGATCCATCTCTTCCTCTTGCATGGGGATACATACCAACTGAATTCCCCTTGAGGTCGACTCCTGACGAGCAAAACGCCCGCACTTAAGTCATCACTCTTTATCAAGAGCAACGACTTGGGGGGCTACTGTTCTGGACCGGCCAAAAGGATTCTTGGCCCATTTACTTAGGCCCAATACCTTACAAAGCCCAAATTCCACGTTTGGCATTATTGCTCACAACTTACCCCCTCGCCAGAAGGGGGTGCACGAAGCAAACGAGACTGGTTCAAACGAACCCCAACGTCTCTTTGCACGTTCTGCACGTTTCCCGCAATAAACTCTCCGGCGGTTACACTTCCCACGATTTCGTAACCGCCGGAGCCAGGTGTGCCTCTCCAACGGCTCTGCAGCTCTCCACCTCTATAAATAGGGGACTCACTACAGTCCCCAAGGTAGAATTCTTTTCTTCCTCTAAACCCTCACTCTCTGATCTCTATTGACTTGAGCGTCGGAGTGCCTGCAGGTACACACCCCCCATCCACTCCAAGCAGCATTCTGACGTATTCCACCACCGTCACCACCACCGCATTCAAAGCACCGGTAGTCTCCTTCTGATCAGGTACGATCAATATATATATATTATGTCAAACTATGACTTCATTAAACGTCTGATGCAACAGTCATCGTGAGCTTAACTCAGTTGGTATGGACAATGAATAAAATATACAAGGTTCGGGGTTCGAACCTCGGCCACCACAAAAAAAAATCTGATGCAACATGTTAACTTACTTAAAGGTTTATTTTAAATTAACGTCTTTTTTTTTATGACAATTATACACTCACATAAATGTAAAATAGGAGATCCAAAGAGAGTATGTACAAATACAAATAGTGAGTACAAGAAGTCAATCCAAAAACAAAACAAACGTAAACTTCCACGACAAAATAAGAGCCAAAACCAATACTAGAAAGCCATGACATCTAACCTCCTATAGAGAATTGTTGAAACAAAATTGATTTTGTGCAATGCCTCTGAAGTTTTGATGATAACAACGTATTGAAGAATAATTAGATATTCTAATATATGTTCAAGTGTGCAGAACCATAAATTAAAATTTAACAAGGTTTGAACATGTATAAGAGCATCAGAAGCATTAGAAAAGCTAGAAGACTTGGTAGAAGATCTGAAGAAAGGTCAACCATAGGTCAACTTTTGGATCAGAAGAGAAGAAGTCACTCAAAAGCAAGTGAAGACCAAACTCTGAGTTATCCAGACTCTAAGGGACACAAAAGGTTAGTCAACTTTGTCTTCTTATGAGAATGATCACTTTCAGTAGTACAATTTCTCTTCTTCTAGATCAAGTGCTTGTTGTAAATTTTAAGTATATTTCAAAAGTTTCAAATATTTTATCCCATATTTTTAATTGAGAAATATAGAAAAAATATTTTTATAGAAAATTATTATCATAGTATAATAATGTTTGACTTGGTTTTATAGACATTTTTAATTCCAAAGTTTTGTAATCGCCTTTGCTTTTATATCTCTTGAATGGGGAAATAATATTGTTTTTCTTAACTATTTTGTTTGACCATTTATTTGCCAAGTCAATGTATACCGTTCATTTTTATTGGCTCTTTATAAGGGATTATTCTGCTTGAATCAATAGAAAAATGCTGCCTATAAAATGAATACTCACGTAGTGAATAAATAGGGGTTTTTTCACTTGCTTTGAGTAGTATCAAAACAAGAAACAAGTCCCTCATTTTCAATGGTTTCTTGGGTTACATCTTCCAGAAATAATTTTTCTTGTCAGTTATGTTTCCTCGATTCTACATTGAGAAGAGTCCGTTAAATCCTGGGGGATTAGCGTATAATCACGCGGAAAATCCTTAAGGACAGTGCGATCAGCACATCTCAGACTATTTTCATTGTTTGTTCATTTTGTAGTTCTCTTATTGAATTGATGTTTAGAGGTGTTGATTGAGCTATGTCGGTGGTCAATTCTACAACAATTTCAAGACAGATAAGTTTATTGATCTCTCTTTTGTTTATATTTAATTGATTGTTATATTTATATATCGATTATTATTTATAGAGATAATTTTATGCCTAATTTTACAACAGTGCTTAGTCAAATTCAAATACAAAGGGAATGAAACGTATAATTCTACTTGCAGCAATGGATTTTGAATGTCTCTACCAACGACATTAACTATATCGTGCAACATTCCAACGTCTATGATTTACGCTTCTCAACAACTCTTAATGAACTTGCACCTCTCCAACGTCTCTCAAATCCTTGCCTATATAAAAAGCCGAAGACTTGAGCAATTATAACAAGACTGCTATTTTAATTGTGCCCTTGCTCTGTCAAATTCAAAACGCAAATAGGATTCTTTTTTTCACTAAGTTCATATCTTAAAAATTCTAAGTTATGGTTTTACAAGTTTGATTGATTGCACAATATGAGATTAAGTTTTGGATAATTCAAATGTTTAACTGTGATTAGGTTTCTTGGAATCCCCTTTATCTTCTTTGTTGGATAAACAAATGTTTCCATATTAGTTATGACCTATACTTAAATACACGATGGTTCCGATGTGAGATTCCGATGAATCAGTGGGATGCTTTAATATTTGTGCCTAGACAAATTGTACACTCTAATCCTTAAATTTCACTAGTAATACAAAGAAACTGCAACTTCTTTATGGTTGGTGTTGCGAATTCAATGAGAAAACACACCAATAACAAACTTGATGTGTGAAGCAAGGGATAATTAAGCAACCAATATCAAAGTGTATGGAACAATTATAAACACAAGCCAAAAGTAGAAAAACAGCGAGAGAAAAGAAGAGAGAACACAAAAGAATTTGTTGACCCAGTTCGGTCCAAATTGACCTAGTCTGGGGGAGAGAGCAACCCTCCGTTCCACTATATGATGAGTAACGTTACAAAAGGGGATATCAATGGTTTACAAGAATAAGTCTCCCGCCTAATTCTACCCAAATCCCAGCCTCTTCCCGTAACCAAGAGACTCAATCCTAATAGTGTTTCCCAAGGTGAATCAACCTTCAAACCCTAGTTTGTTGCCAAGAGACAAACTCTATACAAACCCCCCCTCTATCTCTCGGTTTACACTGATACAATGCCTATATTTATAGTAAAAGTAACTCCCATAAAATTGTAACAAATCTGGCCCAAAAATACATTTTTGAAAAAATCCTGCACGCGAAATCGGGCCCCGATTTTACCAAATCGGGCGCCGATTTTTCCAGCACCAAACTGCTCCAACCTGCAGCCAAAATCGGGCCCCGATTTCTCAAATCGGCCACCGATTTCCACTTCCAGCAAACATCAATTTTGGCCTCCAAACTCCAATTTTGAGTCACTTTCACAACAATCTCCACCTTGACTCCAAATTAGTGATGATGCCAATATAACATCAACACCTTGCTGCTCTTTCCCTTGCTTACCACTACACCAAGTAGCTCCACAAGTTTACACCTTAACCTCTTCAGCCATCGGAATGTCTTCCGCCTTCTCGAAGATCCTTGTAGTCCAACTACGCTAGGAATTTTAGGTAGTTCTACAAGACTATACCATAACCTCTTCAATACGAGACATCTCCCGCTTCCTTGAAGGTCTACTTGTTCCCAATCACCCTTGGCTTTTAGAGTAATCCACAAGTATACACCTCAACCCCTTCAGCCCTCGGAATGTCTTCCGCCTTCTCGAAGGGTCCTTGCAGTCCAACTACGCTAGGAGTTTTAGGTAGTTCCACAAGCATTCACCATACCTCTTCAATACGAGACATCTCCCGCTTCCTTGAAGATCACCTTGCATCCAATCACCCTTGGACTTTTAGGGTAATTCCACAAGCTGTGCTATACATTCTTCAACCTCCGGAATGCCTTCCGTCTTCATGAAGAAATCCCTTGCTCACCACTAGAGCATAGCACCCAAGGTCCTCCATAGTCGTACCACTCCCGGTGTGTTCAACTCCACCTAAAGCTGAGCTTCCAACCTCTCAACTAGCAAATGAGTACATCCCACTATGTCTTTAACCTTTAAACTCCACCTCAACAGGTAGATCATGAGTATTCTTCCCACCGTCTCTCCAGGCTGATGTTGAGTGTTTAATGTCTCTCCAGACGACCACCGCTCTACCAGGCATCACCCTCAAGGTGACCAACATCACCTTCTTCATCCTCCAAACAACACCACACCATCAGAGCACCCGCATCCCCAAGACGCACCTCAATGTTCTCCAAATCAACAATGATTTTGTTGAACTCCGTAAGTTGGTCCATGATGGCCTTTGACTCCACCATCTTGAATGAGTAGAGTTGTTGCTTTAGGAATTGCCGATGAGCCAAAGACTTTGTCATATACAAAGATTCCAACTTTGCCCAAATCGATGCCGCGGTTGGTTCCTTTGTTACTTCTCTCAAAACTTTATCTCCAAGGCACAAGACAATGGCACTCCTGGCCTTGTCCACCATCTCGGTCTTCTCCGCTCGTGACATGGTGACTGGTAACGAACCTTCACCCTTCAAAGCTTTCTCACACTTTTGTTGTATTAACACCGCTTCCATCTTTACCTTCCATAACCCAAAATCGTTATCTCCGGTAAACTTCTCAATATCCTACTTCGAACCCATGGTACTTGATTATCCTTTGACCTTTGCCCCACGGTGGGCGCCAATTGTTACGAATTCGATGAGAAAACACACCAATAACAAACTTGATGTGTGAAGCAAAGGGATAATTAAGCAACCAATATCAAAGTGTATGGAACAATTATAAACACAAGCCAAAAGTAGAAAAAACAGCGAGAGAAAAGAAGAGAGAACACAAAAAAATTTGTTGACCCAGTTCGGTCCAAATTGACCTAGTCTGGGGGAGAGAGCAGCCCTCCGTTCCACTATATGATGAGTAACGTTACAAACGGGATATCAATGGGTTACAAGAATAAGTCTCCCACCTAATTCTACCCAAATCCCAGCCTCTTGCCGTAACCAAGAGACTCAATCCTAATAGTGTTTTCCAAGGTGAATCAACCTTCAAACCCTAGTTTGTTGCCAAGAGACAAACTATATACAAACCCTAGTTTGATTTCTAAACCCTTGTTTCAGCCCCCTCTATCTCTCGGTTTACAGTGATACAATGCCTATATTTATAGTAAAAGTAACTCCCATAAAATTGTAACAAATCTGGCCCAAAAATACGTTTCTGAAAAAATCTTGCAAGTGAAATCGGGCCCCGATTTTACCAAATCGGGCGCCGATTTTTCCAGCACCAAACTGTTCCAACCTGCAGCCAAAATCGGGCCCCGATTTCTCAAATCGGCCACTGATTTCCACTTCCAGCAAACATCAATTTTGGCCTCCAAACTTCAATTTTGAGTCACTTTCACAATAGTTGGAGACATAAGCAGTATTGAATGAGCTTCGTTACTAAAGATCACATGTTTATTGATTTAGTCAACTTTTTTTTTCCTCTTTTTGAACTGAGTTGCTAACAATTTTATCTCCATTTTGGTTTATAAACTATGATAAACTACTAGGTCTTTAAACTATTCCTCATCTAATTATTGTGTCCCTCTTTAGTAATAAAAAATTGTGACTAAAATAAACAAACCCAATTTCTGGTTTATTAATTATTTTTTTATTTCAATTAAATGCCACGTGGAACAATCCTGCACAATCATTATGTGCCACATCATCAAGAAACTCTAGGGCTTTATTAAAACAACTTTTTTTGCAACAACATATTTCAATTTTTTTACAAGACTAAAACGAAATTCGTAATATTTGCAAAGTTCTTTTACATACTTTAGTTTAATTAAAATTTTTAGACGTCTTTTTTTTTTTTTTTTTTTTTTAAAGAATTGTTTAGATGTAATAGTCCATAAACTATGAAAGTACATTAATGTAATCCATAAACTATCATAAAAAAACAACTATTTAGTGTCTCAACTTTAAAAAATGATGTTTAAAGAATAACAAACAAATGTCAGTCCAATAAAGAAGTTCTAAGCATGTCAAATGATAATGAATCTTGACATCTTTTACTGTGAGGATGAATATGAAAGCTACATGATAAATATTAGCATGGGGATGAAAAATAAAGTTTTTAATATTAAAAGACTGAATTATTGGTTTTTTAGTGATAGTTTTGGGTCTCGGAAAAAAATGACAGTGTTGGGATTATATTGATGTAATTTCATAGTTTATGAGCTATCAAATCAACAACCTTAAAAAAACTATCAAATGCACCAAAAAGCATTTTTTGGTAATTGATTTTTTTTTAAATGTGAGTTCCTTTTCAATAAACAAGTGCAATTAATATATAGTTTCTACTTTCTTTTTAAAACAAAATCTTTACACATTTTTTTTTAGCTTAACAAAAGTTCTGAGTTTGAATTCAGTTTTGCAGATGCAACATGTTAAGTTTTAGGAGAGTTTATAATCCTTTTGAGTCCCATAATCCTTGGAAACAAAACTACTCTTTCCGGTCCTATTTATAAAAGAAACTTGGGTCAACAAAAGTTGATGTGTCTAGTTAAAAATTCAATCCAAATTCATTAACTTTTGTTGACATAACTTTCTCTTATAAATAGGACCGGATGGATGGAGTAATATTTAAAACCTTTACACATGTTTTTATTTTCTCTTATTGCTTTAATTTCCGGATAGCCCACTTATTTTTTACACTCCTTTAGTTAGGAAAAAAAAACTTCGTCGGAAAAGAGAGTTAGTCCAAAGAAGGTGAAGATGGCTGGTGCAGCTTCATCTCTGCGACTTACACTGTTTCCATTGCTAAGAAAATATCCATACACAAATATTACATTTACACCCATTATTGGGAACAGAAGAACATGGGCATGTTTTGGTTGCAGTTCATTTTCATCTACGCCACAATCATATTCATGGCAACCATTTCGTAAGAAAAAGGTTGTTATGCGTATTGCTTACACCGGCACCAATTACCGAGGTCTCCAAATTCAACGACATCAAAATTCACTCTCCAGTATGCTATGCTTCTCTCTCCTTTATTCTTTCTTTTGTTCTTACAACTATGTCGTTGTGTCTGGTGTCCAACACGTGTCAGTGTCAGAACTACATTCAATGACTTTTATTTTTCTAGATTACTAGATATTAGTGTTGTGTCCGGTGTACGTGTGTTTGTGTAAGCGTCTCATTGGCGGTGTTTGCTGCATTGTATATATGGGATCAAGAAGAAAAAGCAAAAATTGTTAGGAGACTGTTTTTGGAGTATAAGGTGTTTGTTAAAATGCACTAGAAAATTATTTGAAAAAAAAAAAAATTAGAATTTTCTTTGAAAATTTAGTAGTAGTCTGTTTTAACTTCAAAATATTTCACTACGAGTGATTGGTAAATCAAATTAACATGAAAAGTGGAAAGATATCACACTAAGAGTGGATGGATTAAGCATAATAGGTCCAAGGCTTTAAAGTCGAGTTGAAATTGTAGAACTAAGTATAAGTGACATGTGTGTGCACGCGTGCTCCTGTGTTTGGAAAATCAAAATGTAACTGTAACAAGTGCTTTGAGTCAAAACTTCACCTTGGGGTGTTGCTTGATCGCATGGTCGGACATGTACAAAAGCAGAACCTATATATATGAGCTATGATCTGTTAACATTAAATATCAAATTTGACATATTCACATGTTCAAGAGCTTTTTGTAAATGTGAATTTAAGCAATGTATGTTCTTATTAAGTAGAGTATGAATCATATAATTCAATAAATAGTGTTTGTTTTGCTGGTGTAACTGTAATGTAGAGTATACATGCGGTTCAGTTTGGCTTGTTATTTTAGATGGACTGTATCTAAATTGTTATGATCTCAAAATTTTAGCTGTTGAGCAAGAACTAGAAAGTGCGATATTCAAGGCTGGTGGCATCCGTGATAGTAATTTAGGGGATCTGGAGAAAATTGGATGGGCTAGAAGTAGCCGAACCGACAAAGGAGTAATTCACGATTCTATTGTTTTAATATAGCTTGCCCTGCATTCTGTTTTTGGTACATATGCAGCCAGGATATGATACTTATTCTATTTTATTTTAATGCTGCATGTGTATTATCAGGTTCACTCTCTTGCAACAATGATAGCATTTAAAATGGAAATCCCAGAAAACTCTTGGAATGAAGACCCTTATGGCTTTGCCCTTGCAAACTATGTTAATTCTTATCTTCCTTGTGATATCAAAGTTATAAGCATTTTGCCTGCACAAAGGTATGGCTTGAAACCAAGTTCATTTGTGCAGTATTCGTAAATATAATCTCTGAAATGTCATGTTTAGAGCGAATTTTTATTTTTTTTTAATTTTTAGATCTGGTTTGCATGTTCTCATTGATAGACTTTTGAAATTTCTGCTACTCTTTCATTGTGTTCTGTACTTGTTTGATTTCGTCTCTCGAGCAGAAGCTTTGATCCCAGAAAGGAATGCGTTTTGCGGAAATATTCATACCTACTTCCTGCTGAAATCATTGGTATTCAAAGCCACTCTAGCAATGATGAAATTGATCACCACTTGTTGGAGTTCAATGATATTCTCAAAGAATTTGAGGTGTAGTAACTGATATTCAAATCTCATATTTTTCACATTGTCTTATTTCTTTGTGAAATCTCTATAGATTTTGGTTCATAATTACTTAAATTTGTATTATTGCTAAACTTCATTACAGAAACTCTTTCCTGATATAAATTAATTTCTGATAGTTCATAAATGTATTCATGTATGTATCACACCGTTTTTAAATTTTGATGGACCTACAGGTCAATATATAAAAATACCACATAAACTAGCGTCCTGTTTGGATTGACTTATTTTAGCTTATCTACTAGCATAAACACTTATGAGACTATTTCGTAGAGCTTACGGAAACAGATTGTGTCATGTCCATAAGCTATTTTCAGCTTATTTCTGTAAGCTCTCCAAGATAGCTTATGAAAATAGCTTATATCTTATATGAAAACAATTTATCTTTATTTATAGTTTGTTATAGAAATTACTCATACATAATGACTTATATGATAAGAGCTTACGCTATAAGTGCTTAATTAAGCTGTTCATCCAAAATAAGTTTAGTAAATGTTTTAGTTGGGGCCTAGATGCAGGAAGAATGACATATTTCTTGGGCTGGAAACATGCTAGAAATTTGGATTTAAGACTAAATTAGGCCTATAGGTATTCTGATATATCACGTTCTTTCTCTGCTGTTTATGAACATGGTTAGCTGGAGCATATAAGTATTCTTGAATCATGATGTTATATGTAATTTCCTTTCATAGGGGGGACATCCTTTCCATAATTATACATCTAGGTCATGGGCGGATCTAGACAGTTGATATTGGTGTGGCAAAATTTGCAAAGAAACTATATATATTAACAGAGAAAAGCTTTGACAGCTTAAAAACTACAGCAAAGTGGTTTGGGTGAGAGCATTATAACATGGTGTTACAGGTTCGATTCCCTGCAACACCATTTTTAACCCTGCAACACCATTTTTAATATTAATAATCAAAAAAAAATCAAAAACTGCAACTCACTGAGAGTTGAACAGAGGTCCTGCAAGCCACCATCAAACATATACCGCTAGGCTAACGAAGAAACTTTGTCACATTGATGACTTATACTATATATATACATACATGGGAAATAATCTGGAGTGGCATCTGCCACACCATGTTTCACACTGTATCCGCCCCTGATCTAGGTCGAGGTACAGAAGACATATTCCTCGTCGACCCTCACATTCAAAGCGCGGCGAGATTTTATCAGCCTACAATTCAGAACATGAGGATAGTGACGAGGAGGCAAATTTTAAAATTGATGAGGCTCTTACAGAAAACATAGTGTGCCAAAACCAAAAGTCTTCAGGAACTTTTGATTCTTGTGAACCTGTAATTGAGACCGCTAATAAAGGAAATTTGCATGATCAAAGTTCTAGTTCGGTTGTTCGTGCAAAATGGTTATATGAACCTGATGAAGCAGACAGATTAAATGCTTCCCATTTCAGAAGAGTTTTTAGGTGTTCTTGTGGAAAGCTTGAAAAATCAATGGGGCATAGTTACATAGAGATCTACATTGAGGGAGAGTCCTTCATGTTGCATCAGGTATCTTCCATAAATCTTTCTTCTGGAGATGAATTAAATTAGTTAAATGTGGTTTTTTTCCTTGTTCCACAAGCATCATGATATGTCATTTTATACTCTCACCAGATAAGAAAAATGGTTGCAACAGCCGTGGCAGTAAAGCGCAAATTACTTCCACGAGATATCATAACACTCTCATTATCAAAGTTCTCGCGAATTATTCTACCTCTTGCACCGTCGGAAGTTCTCTTATTAAGAGGAAACAGCTTCTCAATGAGAACTAAGCCAGGAAATGTAACAAGACCTGAAATGCAGACCATAGTTGAATCAGAAGAAATTAATAAGGTTGTTGATGATTTTTACAGATCAGTAATGTTACCTCAAGTTTCAAAGTTTTTGGATCCATCAAGAGTTCCTTGGGTGGAATGGATTGAGAAATTGGATGCTCACACGGGCATACCAAATGATCAGTTGGATGAGGTCAGGAAGGCTAGGAACTTATGGAAAGAAAATTCTGATAGTGTAATGAGTGCACATCTTTGATAAGTGTGTGAAGGGAAAAAGATGCCAAGATTGCTCTTCTTACCCTTTCATTTGTTTCTTTTGAATTTGGTCTCTTAAGATACTTAAGTTAAAGCTTCCATTGGCTAAGGATAATCTTTCCATAGTTAGAGACGGGAAGCTTCTTACTTGATACAGCCAATCATCTACCCTCAGAAATTGATGTATACTTTCACGTATAGTAATAGTTCCTACTCCTATGATCTGATTGTAGTAACAAGAACTGTTAGAAATTAAACAGGCCTTTTTTTATTTTATTTTGATTTTGTTACCTTATATTGATACTGTGATGATGATGTGTATTTATGGAGACATGTAATGTAAGAGCCATTATTCTGCTGTAACTGGCTTATTGTTTTAGTTCCTTATTAAATATTTAATTTTTTCATTCTAATCCCTATAAAGTGTAACTTCTTTTATTGTAGTTCCTGTAATAAAAACCAGTGAGCAAACACATAACTATATTCTTAGCTCAATATCAAGTAACAAAGAACTCGTTTTAAGGCACACAAAATATATTTAGTAAAATCCCAAATCATTATCTCCAAATTAGTTTCAAAATCTGTAAAGATTTAATCAAGTTAGTCCATACATTAGTCTCCGTTGGTGATGCTAGTATGGAGATAAAACTTCTCTAAAGTGAGAAATCCACTTTAAAGAGTAAAGTGAGTAATCTGAGCCGTTGATAAACAAATGAACGATTCATATTATATGCATATGCATAACAAATCATGAGCGCGATTGATTTTTTCATTTTAGTAACTTGACTTTAGAGGAGCCAAATCATGGATGACACTGATGTAAGTGCCCATGTGGCCTTGACGTCAAATAATGCAATTTCATGACCAAATTGATACCCCTTTCTATCTTCAACTCTTATGTTTGGACATCTCTAAATTTTGGGCGTTTTGTTTTGGGGAAACACAAATTATTCCCAGGAATAACATACCTGGGAATGAAAATATGAAAATTTAATTCCTGGGTATTTGTTAAAAAAAGTGTTTGGCAAATAACTTGACATTCATGGGAAAATTGGAAGTTACAATTTTTTTTAAAAAAATTTATGCATAATATCATGGGAATGCACATTCCCATCTCTTTTCATGGGAATAAAATCATGGGAATAAGGGAAGTTATGGGAAGTTACTTCATTCCGAGGAACCTTTATGCCCAGGAATATTTTTTCTCAACCTCATAACAAACATGGGTATAATCATTCCCTAGCCATGTATTCCCGGGAATGTCATTCTTAACCTTGAAACAAACACCCCCTACATTTATTCAACACCATATTTTATTGGGTCATGTTAACTTGTATCCTTAGGACACAAATTAAGAAGTTTAAAAAGGAAATTAAAAATAAATCTACAATATAAACAATTCAAACCTCTTCTATTCTCAAGTACACATGGCATGGTTCTAGACTCTATTACAATTAATGATATACTAATTCAAGTGTTTATCAAGTACTGGTGGAATGAGCTTTCAATGCATTTCATTGCTTTGAAAATCAAATTCAAATCTCTTCATTTCGGCATTCAAGTACTGGTGGAATGAGCTTTCAATGCATTCATTGCTTTGAAAATCAAATTCAAATCTCTTCATTTCGGCATTCAAGCGCATAACATCTCTCCATATCTCTGCATTCAAAGGCTTTGAAAATAATTGGCATATATAAGGCACATAAAATAAACCTTAGACATCATTCCCACTTTTCTTATGATTCAATATCAGTAATTTCAATAATTTTATAATGTTTAGTGTTCTTATGTTTTGATTTTCTTTCTTTGAATTCTTATGTGCACTTTGCTTTTGATTTTCGTTGTAGATATTTGATTTATCCAATTTTACCAATCGTTAATCGGATTTGTACATGGAAATTTGAGCCAGAGATGTTGCTTATTTTGTTATGGTTGTTATGGTGTCTATCTTCTCTCCCTCATCACAAAACGGCGCCATGATAATTGTTTTTTTTTTTTTTTGAGACGATGATAATTGTTTGTTGCAATGACGAAAATGTCATTTTTTTTCCCGAATTGACTCTAACAGTCCATTTATAAATACTTGACCACCATTCGTGGAGCTCATCCTACCGATTATACGTACCCTTTTTAATCTCATATCACAAAAGGGTTGTTCTTTCTTTTTGCATCACTTATATCATATGTGATTAGGTTGCAGTGATATCATGGTTTTGTTCCACTGTTAAAAAAAATCATGGTTTTGTTCCGGTGATCTTTTTTGGAAGATACATTAACTATCCATTCAGATACTGTAAAAAGTTTAACGGTAAAATTTTGAAATAAAGAATAGTAACGTTGTTTTGGAAGGCAAACAAAGAGTAGTAAATATATCTTTTTTTTTTTTTGTTAGTGATAAGGTCATACTTCTCTCAGCTTACTTTTGTCTAAATAAAAGCTCTACAACTATAGCTAAAAAAACTATAGCTAATTATCAGAGCTCTTGAAAAAAAAGTTAAAATTGTTTGGGATAAATTAATTTTAAGTTTAAAAGGTACATTTCGGTTAAAAGATGGATGGCAATTTTTTTTTTTAACTTAAAATTAATCTTAAATTTAACATTTGTTTCGTACAATATTTTCATAAAAGATATTATAATAATAAAAATATAAATAAACGAGAGATCCTCCAACTCTACCCAATCCCATGATCTCACAATTAAGTGATAATTAATACAATACAATATTTTCATTTTTGAAAGAACAATACAATACAATATTTTTAATGACAATACAATATTTTCATTAAAAATAGGCTAAAGTGCAACTTTGGCCTCCTATTTTTCAAAAAGTTGCGATTTAGGCCCCATAACTTTGAAAACTACAATTTTGGCCCCCCATGTTTAGGGAAATATGCTCTTTTAACCCCCTAACAGAAGGGAAATATGTCTTTTGACCCCTTATCTTTTCAAAATGTTGCGATTATGACCCCTTATCTTTTCAAAATGGCCCCTTTTTTTGGACACGTGTCGCCTTCTCAGTAATTTTCAAAGTTACGGGGCCAAAATTGTAGTTTTCAAAGTTAGGGGGCCAAAATCGCAACTTTTTGAAAGATAAGGGGTCAAAGTTGCACTTTAGCCTTAAAAATATTCATATCCGCATTAATGTATAAATTAATGTCTGATAAAATTTACATCTCCTTTCTTAAATAAAAATTAATCACATCTCCTTAGTCCACTCTACCATTAGCGATTTTTTTTAACTTAAAATTAATGTTAAATTTAACATTTGTTTCGTACAATATTTTTCATAAAATATATGATAATAATAAAAATATTTATAAATAAATAAGAGATCCTCCAATTCTACCTACAATCCAACCCCATGATCTCACAATTAAGTGATAACTAATACAATACAATATTTTCATTAAAAATATTCATATCTGCATTAATGTATAATTTTTTTTTTGATAAGCCAAGAGCTAATTGACATAAAAAAGAAAAGGGTAACGCCAACTAAGTTGGTACGCTACTCTAATCTTGTGTCAATTACTCATATATATTATTAAAAAAAGGGAAAAATTACAAATAAAATAAAATTGAGGGGACATAAACCTAACCCAATAAAACCACACAAGTGTGTTAGTCGACCCCAAACGGGTAATACAGAAATTAAAACAACACACAAGTGTATCAACCTCTAATTAATCCTAAAACTAATTAAAGGTCTTCTATGCGGTGATTGAACTCTCAGTCAACACGGAGGCAATTCATGTAGCATCAACTCCCTGCAATAATGGCAGCAAGCTACACGACCCTTTCGAGCCCTACAGTCCAATCCAAACAAAATGAATGGTGAATCTTAAACTGGCGTATGAATCATCTGCCAACACAGAAACAATTCAAGATCCATCAACTCCCTGCTAAACAACAACAAGCTAGAATCGCCCCTTTCGAGGAACCAAAGTAACCAAAACAGGCCTAATTATAATCACACCCAACTTTTTGAGAAAACTTTTTGAGAAACGGTGTATGAATCATTTGTCAACACAGAAAGATTCACGAACCAATAGCCCCTGTCAATAAAAATACAGCAGCTTTACCAGCCCTTTCGAGCTCAAATCCATCTGAATTCTCCGACATAAGTCGTCGAACGACATACTGGACATAATTAAAACAGGTTGACCCAGATCAACGAGAATCCAGACCAAACTTGCCACGACATGCACCGAGTTCGCATCAGATCGCACAACACAACCACGTCTTAACGACCACAACAAACAGATTACATCGCTACTGTGAAGACCAGCAGCGGCGCAACCCGCAACCACCGCCGTGAAGGAGGCAGCGGCTGTCAAACCTAGGACCAGCAGACATTAATGTATAAATTAATGTCTGTTAAAATTTACATCTCCTTTCTTAAATAAAAATTAATCACATCTCCTTAGTCCACTCTACCATTAGAGATTTTTTTTTAACTTAAAATTAATCTTAAATTTAACATTTGTTTCGTACAATATTTTTCATAAAATATATGATAATAATAAAAATATTTATAAATAAATAAGAGATCCTCCAATTCTACCTACAATCCAACCCCATGATCTCACAATTAAGTGATAACTAATACAATACAATATTTTCATTAAGAATATTCATATCCGCATTAACGTATAAATTAATGCCTGTTAAAATTTACATCTCCTTTCTTAAATAAAAATTAATTACCTCTCCTTAGTCCACTCTACCATTAATACTAACATTGCATTGTTTATATAACATTGCATTGTTTATAATTTGAATTTTTTTTTGGTGGTGCCCGGGGTTCGAACCCCAGACCTTGCATATTTTATGCATTATCCATACCAACTTTTTTTGGTGGTGGCCGGGTTCGAACCCCGAACCTTACATATATTATGCATTGTCCATATTTGTAGTAGTAGTAGTATTTTTTGACAAAAATTTGTAGTAGTAGTCGTATTTTGTAGGGAAATGCTAACATATTATTTGTGGAAACCTTATAACGTGTCATTAGGCCATGTGCTCTTAGAACACGTATTAGAGTAACCCTATTTTTTATGCACTATTTAAATCAAAATTAAAAAAAATTTATCATGACTTCTCAATTAAAGAAAAAAAAGCACTTCTATTTATTGTCTCTTTGACCATAAAGCGATATAGATAAATATACAAGTTTTTTTTCCCTCAAAAAAAATAAATATACAAGTTTTTCTCAAGAAAATCGAGTGTAAATTTTTCTCAAAAAAAAAGCACTCCTATTTATTGTCTCATGAAAGTATTGATGTACTTGATCATTATGTGACTACCGGTGCGGTGTTTGACGGTGGTTGCTTCGGTTGGAACTGCAGGGATTGCGTACTTGCAGACACTCCAATGCTCAAGTCAGTATTGAGTTTTAGGATGGGGGTTAGGAGAGTAAAGGGAATCTATCCTTAGGGACTGCGTGGAGGTGCAGGTGTCATTGTAAGGCACATGTAATTAAGGCTCGACGGTTACAGATTCGTAGGAATTGTAACAGGCGAGCGAGATTCATGGGAGTAGTGGAGGGAGACGTTACTGTTCAGTTTGCTCTAAGCGCCCCACTCACGGGGAGGATGAGTGTTTTGAGTAAATGGTCCAAATGTTAAATTCGGGCCAGTTTTGCGTTGAGCCTACATAAATGGGACTATGATCATTTGCTCGGTCCAGAACAAGTTTGATTTAAAGCTCAAGGGTTAGAGAGATGGTTCCTAAAAACTTCTTATACATAAAAAAATTAATTTCAAACAAATAAATTATTTCCTCTAAACAAATGGGGTCATGTGTGACCGCACACCCTATCCGTCATCAGGACCTTGATTGGATAGTAATGATATATGTTCTCTCTCTATGTGTGCACGATTATCTGTCAGTCGAGTATTTGTTGAATTTTGCGATATCAATGGATATTTACGGATATTCACAAGTACATTTTTACATAAAAAATTAACTGTCAAAAAATCTATAATTATATATAATTTATTCAACCTCTTTAGACAACACTAACTAATATTAAAATCATTTGTAAAAAAAAAACTAATATTAAAATTACTTTATATTAATAGTTTTTTAGTTTGATATATTATTATTTTATTATGTAAAAATTATGGGAAATCGATGAACTCAATGAAAGTTTGTCAATGTGAATCCAATGAACACTGCAAAAATACGGGAAATCAAAATGCCACACCAAGACAACAAGCAACCCAATATTGTCATACTCAGATGATGACATCACATAAAAAAAAACAAAAAGAAAAAGAATATTTATGTAAAAAAATTACTTATTTGAATAGAATGAGAGTCCTCGTGAGCTTAGCTTAATTGGTATGGACAATGCATAATATATGCAAAGTCCGAGGTTTAAACCCCGAACACCACCAAAAATAAAGGAGAACATAAAATGATTAAGAAGGTTGATTTGGAACCAAAGAATGACCATATCCCTCTCATTATGGATGAAGGAGAAAAGAGAATCTACGTCGTTGATTGAGATGGCTTATCAACATCTTTTGACTTGCCCTTTACTCTAACTAATAATATCAGACCCTTAATATGGACAATATAGCCCAATTATTTTTAATGTTTCAAATATAATTCATTACATTAAAATTAATGAGAAATTACATCCATACAAATGGAAAAATATTTACCCGTGCATGGCACGGGCTCCATACTAGTTTTATATTGAAAGTATAACTTTTGCAACTTTTAAGACATTGAATGCACAAGTTTCAAGAAATAATTTCTATATTTGCCTTCTTAACCTATGCCCCAAGGACACAGGTTAACATTTCCCTATTTTATTTGTATCTCTCTCTAACTATCAGATCATTAACATATCACATGTATCATATCACTTTTTCTTTCTCATTGTCATTAAGATGTTTGGATGTCTACCAGACATTTTCCTTTTATCTTTTCTCCCCATCTCATTATTACTAGAGTTGTGTTATATTAACAACCAAAAACCAACAACTTTTAACCACACCGTATCATTCTCAAGGCAATTCAAGCTGGCACGGATTTCGAGATGGCATAAAATGAATAAAAAAAATCAATTTATACTACTTTACCGTATCAAAAGACGGTGTGGACAACCTGAAGGTTGTTCCTATATCATTCCTGTTATTACTATAAGAACCACCATTTCACAAATAACCAAGGCCAACCTCGATTAAAACCCATTCAATAAGACAACAACTTGTTAACCATGTTCAATTTCATGACCTTTATTTGCAAGATGAAACAAAAATTTGTGTTAAATATGTTTTTCATCATCTAAAAGTTCATAAAATCTAGTTTTGAGAAAACCAAATGCGTTTTTTTTTTCGATAGTGTCCGGGGTTCGAACCCTGAACCTTGCATATATTATGCGTTGTTGATATTAACTGAGGTTAGCTCACGAGGACAAACCAAATGTGTTTAAAAAGACTTGGTATATTTGAGGTTATCCCTAAAATGTAAATTTGTCTCTAGAATTTTGTTTACCCTCTCCGTCTAAATATGTAAGATTTTTTTACGTATCCATACAATCAAATAACACTATAACATCACTTATATATCCCTAAAAAATAACATCACTTATATAAGTTAGTTTTTAAATATCTTCACGAATACTATGTGACGTGATTTTTTTTTTTTGGGTGTTTGTGACGTGATTTGATTAAAGGCATGCAAACAAAAATAAATTACATTGTGAATATATAAATTAAACATTTTTTTTAAGGAAAATTAAACCTAATTTATGATTTAAATTACTTTCACACTATTGTGCTTGCTTACTCATTTCCATCATCATCATCTTCTACAAGAGATAAACAAAACAGAGTACCCATTTTCCCAACAATGTTGTTCACTTCTCTGCAATCCACACTCTTCCAAACGCGACACCCTAACCTCCCATTTCATCTTCTTCCTCCAAAAACACTCTTCAAATGCTTCTGTTCTTCTTCCTCCACTGACACCCTTCCTTCTATTCCCCCTGAGAAATGGGTACCCTTTCTCAAGAAAAAGGTTGTTATGAGAGTTGGATACATTGGAACCGATTTTAGAGGTCTTTTTTTTCTTCCCTTTCTTTCTTTGTTTTTTTTATTGTTGAAATTTCACGCTAATTCGTGTTTGTGAATTTATTTGCAGGTCTGCAAATTCAACGGAATGACCACAAATTATCCAGTAAGACGACGCTTCTTATTTACTAGCACCTCTTCTTATTTATCCTTGGACAGTGTAAAACTTTTTTTACACGTGCGTTCAATCAAATCATACCAAATAGATATTTTATGGACTATTAACTTAAAAATGTGGAATTATAAAGTGATTTGATTGGATGCATGTGTAAAAAAGATTTACACCAAATTCCAGTTTCAATTTTCATGTACTATGTTTTTAAATTTAAATTTGTTAAAAAGAATTGAATTGTTAAGGATGAATTTGTATAGATTATCCATGAGAATGGATTGTTTGTGTAAAACTTTTTACACTGTCAACCAATCATAAACCACCGTTTATCCAAACTTTTTTTAGCTAATAAGGGTTGTAATTGACTGATAATGTGAAAATATCTTTACATTGTAAGTGCATATGAATTAAATTCTTATCTATTTGATAATGGTAAATTGAGTTTAAATTTTTCAAAGGATTAAAATGGGTATCTTTATTGTACTTTACCCTTGAATATTTGTATGAGGCTATGTGTACTTTTTGGGCAAATTGAATTGACTAATGTTTGGAATTTGGATTCACCGGAAATTGAATTGAAATTTTAATGAGTTTGTTATTTGAGTTTATTCAGTTTTTTTTTCCTTCATATGTACAAAGTTTAATGTAAACATTTACTAGTCACCGGAAATTAAATTAGCCTACCTGGTTTGAATGGAATGTTGCTAAAGCATTTGAATTTTGACATGATGTAGCTATTGAGAAAGAACTTGAAACTGCTATATTCAAGGTCGGTGGCATCCGTGACAGTAACTATGGTGATCTGGATAAGATTAATTGGGGCCGAAGTAGCAGAACCGATAAAGGAGTAAGTGGCCGGCCTTCTTGTTATCCCCTCAGTTATGTATTTCATAAGTTTGTTGTTATTCTGTTTCTTAGAGTCATAATTTCTTTCTGCTTTTATGATGTTCTTGCGCTAGGTCCATTCTTTGTCAACAATGATATCTTTTAAGATGGAAATCCCTGAGAATGCATGGAAAGGAGATGATTATGGCATTGAAATGGCAAACCACATTAATACTTATCTTCCTAATAGTATCAGAGTTTTTAGTGTATTGCCTTCAACAAAGTAAGACTATTTGTCATTTGTTGACTGTTTAAAATGTTTGAAGTTTGGTTTTTGATTTTGTTTGATAACAATAAGGGCCTGTTTGAAATAGTTTTTGTTTTCAGTTTTTGAAATATTCAAGTCCTCTTCTCACAATAGTTATCCTTTTACATGTTTTAGTTTTTTAGTCCCCAAAACTAAAAAATTCAAAACAGTTTCCAAAACTGTAATTTTAAAAATAGTTTAGCAAACAAGTTTTTAATTTTCAAGTTTTTTAAAAACTAAAAAAGAGTTTTTGGGAAGTGTTTCAAACATTTCTCATATCGTTGTTATCTAGTGACAGTACATCCATTTGCTTTTATAAATTAAATAAGTGATTTTTTTTCTTCATATCATTATTTGTATTTGCTATATACTTGTTATTACATACTTTTTTATACTGAGCGTTACTGCAACATTTGTAACTAGTTGGAAGATGAAAATGTAGGCAAATCATTTTTTTTTTGAATTGGGGAAGGGAGAAATTTTTATTAATTCAAGTGGCACTAATGGCCATTTTACAACCGGCTCCTAGGGAATTCAAACTCGGTACCTCGAGGTTACAAGGCTAAGCTCTTATCACTGAGTTAGCCAAATCAATCAACTAAGAATATTTTGACAGAAACTAAAGCCTTTTCCCTATGTGAGGACAGACAGATCTGTGGAACTACACACACAAAGGCATGCATAAAAAACACCCTTTTTTATTTGGAGTATCGATCATGTCATTTTTCAAGTAATTACAAAAATTAACCGTGTTCCTTTATTTTCTTAAGTAACGATGATTTCTCACTTGTATATCTAACTTCATAGTTTTGGCTTATTTTAGAAGATTCGATCCTAGGAAAGAGTGCAGTATGCGGAAATACTCTTACCTCCTCCCTGCTGATATAATAGGAATCCAGAGTCATTTTAGCGAGGCTGAAACAGACTTTCACATTTCTGAGTTCAACAGTATACTTGGTGTTTTCGAGGTATACTTTTTCATTTGTATTTTCTTTCGATATTGTTATAGATTTATTTGTTTTCTAATATACTGGATAAATTTAATTTAGTTACAGTTATGATAAACCTAAATTAAGATATTGATCTCTTCTTAATGTTTACACTGGAACATTTTGTGGCCTTTTTGTTGTTGTAGGGAGATCATCCTTTCCATAATTATACTGTTCGGTCTGTATACAGGAAAAAACACCATGCAAGGAAACCACCAGGAAATGGCGGCATATCAAACAGGACAGCATCATCTAGTTTGGTATCAGCTTGTGATTCAGAGAATGAGGAAAATGATATTGATGATTCTATGAGTGATGATGGGGAACAGAGCCACAAGTCTCAAGAGTGTAGTGAAACCAATAGTTTGAAAGCAAGATGGTTGTACGAACCAGATGAGGCAGATAGATTAAATGCTTCTCATTTCAGAAAGATTTTACGCTGTTCTTGTGGAAAGTTGGAGACACTACTTGGACATAATTATGTTGAGATCAATGTATGGGGGGATTCCTTCATGTTACATCAAGTAAGTCATACTTGAATTTGATTCCTATGAGTTTAATTTTAATAGAACTTTTTTTAATTCTCAGAGTTTGATTTTAATATCCTGTTAATATAACACTTCTGTGCATAACCATAAACTAATGTTTTGTCACATAATTAAAATGTTCAAGTAACCATACATACGACTGACTAGGATGCCAAACTCTTATAATGATGAGGAACATGATTGAATGATAAAAAATTCTAAATCAATAGGGAGGGATGAAACTAATCCCGACTTTTAACTTCTTTCTTGATTATTATTTTTTTAAATTTGTTTTATGATATTCTATATTGATTTTATGAACAGAATATTTATGGAAAATTTCAATATAGGCATCTTTTACTCTCATTGCTATTTGATTTAGAAACACACACACAGACACAAGATTCTTTGACTTGAAAGGTATCAATTATTCCCTCTACCTTGCATTATTTCTTTAAGGGAAATGTTAACTAGTGCCCCCGGGGCACTTTTTAAGGACCATAAGTAGTAAGCATTTATGAAAATACATGTAATCAATGCATTGGAAATCGAAATATTTGACTTTTTTTAAACAAAAATTACTTATTTTAGAATGCTTAAAGAGTGCCCCGGGGGAACTCGTTAACAAGACCCTTTCTTTAATGCCAAAAGAAATGTCAACGATATACTATATAGATATGTGGTTACACTAAACTAATTAAAATGTTGTAACTATCATTATATTAGTATTGATGCGATAACTCTGTTTATCAGTCCCCTAAAGCATTCATTTGCTCATTATATAAACTGTAAATGCATGTTTTGAGTTGTGCTTCTATGTACAAATGAGATAATTGAACATTATTAATTCCTTAGTTTTATCAGTTGAATGAACATTTACTGAATGACTCATCAGATACGCAAGATGGTTGGCACTGCCGTGGCTGTAAAGCGCAACTTAATTCCAAAGGACATCTTTTTATTGTCACTCATCAAGTTTTCCCGAATCGTCCTCCCAATTGCCCCTCCAGAAGTCTTGATTTTGAGAGGAAATGCTTTCAGAATGTGGTCAAGTGGTGGAAGCTACACAAGGCCTGAAATGGTGTCCATGGTTGAATCAGAACAAATTCTTAAATCTGTCGATGAGTTCTACACATCTGTTATGTTGCCTGAGTTGTCAAAGTTCCTAGACTCGTCAAAGTCTCCTTGGGCGGACTGGGTTGAGAAATTGGATAAGTATTCAAGCATTCCAGATGATCAATTAGAGGAAGTTAGAGAGGCTTGGAGGACATGGAAGGAAAATTTCCAGGCAAAACCAGCATCAGATGCATAGTACATGTATTCTGTTGTGAAGGTACTAATAGTTTTTGACTGATTTTTCAAATTATTTTTGAATTACTTTCTTGTACATGATTTTTCGAACAATCACACATAATGAAGGGTTCACACGAGTTTATTATTATTATTTTTAGAAAGATGTCTGCAGCTATAACAAATCGAAAAAGTCTTTGGAATGGGGATATCGAAATATTTTTTAGAAACTTTTGCAACTGCAACTCAGGGCATATGAGCCCCATTTGAGTGCATCGTTCTCAATATCAAAGATCGCGGCACAACTATAATAGTTGCTTGTGTGACCGCTATTTAAAGCCTTGATTATTATTGTTACAAATATAAGTCCCTAATGAGACAAATTAAATTACAACCACATATATGAATGATCACAGTGTTGATCCATTCTTATTCACTTCTCAACTGAGGATGATGACAATTGGCCAGATTTTATCATGGATAAATCTCAATGACAGACCTTAAACCCAATACTGGAGTTATCTTGTAGTCATTGAACCCTGCAGAGGAAATCAACTTAACCCATTCTTTCTTGGTTCTCTCTTTTCCGGTGGCCAAGACCATCATGAGCATGTCAAAGAAGAGTTGTGTTTCAGCTGAGTCATTGTTTCCCTTCTCCACCACCATGTCTATGATAATCACCTTACCTTCTTTACCTTTCTTCGCTATTGCATCCTTACAATTCTTTAATATCTTTACACATTCCTCATCATTCCAATCATGCAATATCCACTGCATCATTCAATGTAAAAAGGATCAGAATTATTAAAAGGAAATTAACAGTCTGTTGTCTTATATAGTACGAATACGTTTTTGCACATATATCGATCAATAAATATGCTTATTAGTAGAAACATATTTTTGTACTAAATACATAAATATGTGTCCAGTTGTTTTCTTGGTCTCCAGGAGAGAACAATTGGACACATAATGCTTGCTCTTAATGTCTATTGACTATGGTCTATCAATGGTCTTAATTTTGTGACGTTTCTTATGCACCACAGCAAATTATAACTGGCCATCGATCTAATACTCAAATAGTTTTTCTGTATGTAAACGTTAGTTGTAAATATGTTTTATTAGTAGCCACAATTTGAATTCCAAACAGTTTTTCAAACTGTTTTAGGTGTTTAACTCAATCACTTGAAGTAATACTCATATATTTAATTGGTAAAGATGCACATGTTTGATACTAGTTTCTAACACCTAACTCAGCCGGTTGTCTATACATTAGGACCATGCTAATCTATGTTGAAATTAAGTTAGATTATAAGATAATACTAAGGTGTTGAATTTTTTGTTTTGCTAATAAATGCACATAAATCAAACAATGGAATAATTCAACATGAATTAACCCAACAACATAGTACACTTTACCTTCAACAAAATGGCATCAGCTGGAGGAATTCTCTTAAACATGTCTCCACCAATATAGTTTAAGTTATCATCTCCTTGCAAGCCATCAACAACATGTGGAAGATCAAACACAGTGCACTCTAATTGTGGGAATGATTTGGCAAGAGCCTTTGCCATGGTCCCTGTGCCTCCTCCAACATCAACCAATGATTCCAATCCATTGAACACTCCACCGCACTTCTCAATCACCACACTTGTGACCAATCGAGCATCACTCGCCATTGCATCATTGAATAAGTTGTTAAATTTAGGCTCACGCGCTGCATAATCCCATATCAACATCCCATGTGCAGTTTCAAATGTTGTAGGATCATCTGTCTTTAACCAACTAGACAATTCATGCCACGGGTTTGCCAAAATTGGATGTAGTACGGCTTGCAAAAACGGTGTTACACTCATGGGGTGGTCCTTAAGCAAGAGTATAGATTCATCGGTTAGCATATACTCGATTTCTAGCTCATTCTCAGTAACATTGTGGTCATAGAAGAAGCCAGATTGAGTCATGATTCGCATTAAGCGATAGATGCAGGACTTTTTTGAAGGGTGGATTGGTAGTGAAGAAATGAGTTTTGAAAGTGGCATGGGTTTGCCATAGTTGTGTATAATATCAGGTATTCCTAAGTCAACTACACACTTAAGTGACATGGAATTTATGAAGTTGCAAATATGATTCCATATGTGGCTTTGAGCTTTAAGCAAATTGGAAGAATTGTGAGATTCCATTCTATATACTTTAGCAAAGATTTAAATTATGGAACCTCTCTTCATTTTGGCCTCTATTTATAAGGCTGGTTGGTTAGTATTTAGTAATAATCAACACTTCTAGAACGCAACTATGTTACGGGCAAAACTTAATTACCTACCATTCTTGGTGTACGTCAATACTATTAATAAAATTATTTTAAACTTTAATTTAATTGAAAAAGTTTAATCAATGTGACATGTTATAACTGCTAACAAAACTTAAATTTGTTCCCTTAAAAACAAACACTTAAATTTGTTAGTGGATTACACTTAAGCAGCTGCTAGCAACTGTACATTATGGTATAGCAGCCATTTTGTTGTTAGGGTGACTGAATTTTCTGCAGAACAGTACACCCTCCGGTCACTATTATAAGCAAAAAAACACATTTTAGATTCATTCATTAAATGATGTATGTGGTTTATAATAAAGACCACATACATCATTTAATGAATGAATCTAAAATGTGGTTTTTTGCTTATAATAGTGACCGGAGGGTGTATTTTGTTGTACTTTATTCTAAAAAAATGTCTTGAAGAAGAAAATTCTTCTGCAGCCTACTCAATATGAATGGAAATTTCAAAATCATGCTGGTCTCATTTTTTATAATTGTTGAAAGTAAATTAAGACAGCACAATATCACAACAAAAAGCCAAATTGAGATTGTGCACTATATGCAACTTTGATGTTTGTTGTTGTAATCCGGACTGCGGAGATTAATCCGTCTAACCTTGAGGGATTCGAATGAGCGGCAAACTCTCTATGTGTGTTTGGATGGAGGAATGTTGGGGTAATGTAATTTTTTTTAGGGAATTCAAAATTCTTTAAAGTGTTTTTTTTAACCAAAAAAGAGAAGCAACAAAGGACTGCTACCTCAAAATACTGTAGATAAAAGAGAGAAAACAAACAAAGGAGGGGGACATAAACGAAAACCTCTTAGCAATCCACAAACCTAAAATTGGGCAAACCAATTCTACCTTGAACAAACAAACTATTTAGGAAGATAGGAACCTCTAACCAAATAGTAAAACCCTGAATGTCAAAACCTAAAGAAGCAAATTTATCTGCACATTTGTTTCCTTCCCTATAGATGTGAGTAATCACATAGTTCATCTGCTTAAGAATATGGAGGCAATTCTTCCATCTATTTCTTAGGGCACAAGGAGCCGTAAATTTCATTGTTTGTATGATAATTTGGGAGAATTTTAAAAATGACGCAAATTTATGAAATATTTTGTCTAGATTAATTTAGAGAATTTTAAATGTCACCTAAAAGGTAGGAATTTTAAATTTCTCCCTTCTTGCAAATTTTTAAAATGACACCAACAAATTTTAAAAAATTGCTAAATGACCCATAATTTTTTTCTCCCAAAAATTACATAATGGACCCCTAAATTTTTGAAATTTGCATATATACTGTTTGATTCGAACCCATGAATTTGATTAAGTTAGAATAGACTCATGCCCTCTAATATAAACGCTATTAGGTTGCAACTTTGATCATCTACCATAAAAGATCTATGATGATATCTTTGTGCATTTAAAATAATTTATATAATTTTTAAGACAAAGTTGGTGTTGCCATAAAAAAATATATTATTATATTTTTTTGGCTGAGTTGGTGTTTTCAGTTTACAGTAAAATTATTCTTAATTAAACCCAGATAATTTATAATTTATCTGTTAATTAAAGAATACTTTTGATTAGAAAGAAAAAAAAGAAACGAATAATTTTGAAAAGATAATATATATTTTGATAAATTTGATGTAAAAATTACTTTTCTTAATTCTTGTGCTTTTATATATCAATGATGTTTTATATATAGGAACTAGGTAAATATCCATGCTCGCACGGGTTTGCTATGTTAATTGTTTTTGTAAAATATAGAATGGATAACATATTTGATAACCTTCCAAAAAAAAAAACATATTTGATAAATTAAAAAGAACCTGACATAAAGTTTAATTGAAACAATAAAAAAAAAAAAAGAGATGTTAGTGGAGTGTAGGTTATTGTTATCCGATGTTTCTTTCCGGTCTACATTCTCAGATGGTTGGCAGTGGCTCCCGGATCCTTCAGGGAGTACTCAGTTCGTGGTGTCTATGATATGCTCACTACTCAGGAGCACCCTCCTGTGTGTTCAGACTTGGATTCTATTTGGCACAAATAAGTTCCGTTGAAGGTCTCCATTTTTATGTGGCGGTTGCTTCTTGATCGTTTGCCAACTAAGGCGAATTTGGCAAAGCGCTGTATCATTTCTACAACAGATTGGTTTTGTGTGGCTGGGTGCGGTCACGAGGAGGGCGTTCATCATTTGTTCCTCTCATGTAGCACATTTGGTACTTTGTGGTAGCTAGTGCGTCTGTGGATCTGTTTTGATGGTGTGGATTCTCAGGTGATTACAGATCATTTTCAGCAGTTCATTTATTACAAAAATGGTCTGAAATTGCGGTGGTCCTTTCTTCAGTTGATTTGGTTACTGAGTACTTGGATTGTGTGGAATAAGCGTAACATAAGGTTATCTAAGCAGAAAGAAAATACTATGTATCAATTATTAGAAAAAGTTAAGTTGTATTCTTTATGGTGGCTTCAAGCTAAGAAAGTTCGTTTTGTTTTTGGAATTATATGTGGTGGTCGAGCCCGCTTGTTTGTTTGGGCATCGGCTGATTTGTATCTGTATTCAGGTGCTGACTCTGTAAATTCTTCGTGGTCTCTTTGGTACACCTTGTGCTGAAGAGATTGCGTGTCAGTGTTAATATATATCATTTTTTCTTGTTAAAAAAAAAACATAAGTAGAAGAAACATATTTTTATATTGTAAGTTTCCCTTAAAAAAATGTCATTTTTTCATATTTATATGTTACAATTAGCGATCCTATGTTTTTTTTTGTATGAGTAACAAATGTTTGTCTAGTGTTTTTAATATTAATTAGTGAAAATATTTTTCTTGCATTTTTTTTTATGTATCAGTGATAGATATTTGTCCAATGTTCCTTTAAATTGATCAATGAAATATATCTGTCTCCTCTTTTTTTTATGTATCAGTGACAAATATTTATCCCATATTTTTTTAAAATTAATTAGAGCTTTTTTTTTTTTGTTGCATGAGAAAAAGGAAAGCAAAAACAAAACAAAAACCAAGAAAAAAACTAATGACCACGAGGATAACTAACACCCATACTATCTGCATAAGAAGCAAGGAAAAGCTCAGATGGTGGATCAAGAATAGTTATGAAATTACTAGTAGACTTTGTTCCAAGTTTGGTTAAAAAGTCAGCACACATATTGCCTATATGAGAATGTGACAAAGTCGAAAAACTCAATCTTTACCCATGTACTTTCTCATCCCCATAGTGATGTGTGAATACATTTGTATGATGTACCAGATGAATAATATCCCCGGAGAGCTCTAACTGCGTGCCTGTTGAAGAATGAGTCGGCGAGCAGTGGTTTTCGGGTAGTACGGTGGGTAAGCTGGAGGGTGGGTAGAGTAACTAACTTTCCAAGGAGGTTAGCGGCTATGCTGAAGTGAAACATCTTTCACTATTGTGGGGAGAAGACATGTGGGAGCAAGAGGAGCGGTGGGTGTACGTTATTTCATAAAGAACATAAGAAATAACTACTTAAACAGCGGAAACGTAAATTAAAGGATCAAGGCATACCTCCAGCCATTGCTCTTGTTTGAAGAAGTTGAGGCTCTTCTAAACCTTCCACAATCTCACTTTGATGGTGTAAGTCTTCTGAAAAGAGATGTTAGGCTTAGGGAACCAAAACAAATGAAGTGCACTCCTTTATATAACTTCTGCCATCAAGAAGTTACTGAACGTGCAAAATAAAACTGCTCCCCACTCACTCATAATGGGCAGTTACTGAATTTAAGGGAAAGAATAAAGACCATTTTCTGATTAATGGGTAATTACCACTATGTGCACTTAGTGGGTAATTACCACTTATTTATTTAAATAAATAAATAACTTAATTAGGGAAAAAATCCAACATTCTCCCACTTGGTCGACATATTCTTTCACTTACAATAATAAGAAACAAAAACACACGGATCATAGCGACAGGTCCTCTTTAATTGAGTATTATCTTCTATGTATCACAATGTATTATGTCTCTAACCAAATCATATAACTTAATGAATAAACTCATATCATTTATGTTTATTCTGGTTCCAAACTTAATTGATATTTCTCAAAATCAAATGTATACACTTTAGAGATCAAATATGAGAAAATATCATACATAGAGTTTCAAAAAACTAAAATCGTTCTTACAACGAAAATCAGATATGGGAACCAAGTCCCATACTTTCTACATGATCCTTAAATTTTGACGGTGGCATGCCTTTAGTCAACGGATCAGCAATCATCAATTCAGTGCTAATATGCTCAATAACAATTGTTTGATCTTTAACGCGTTCTCTTATGGCTAAGTACTTAATGTCGATATGCTTACTTCGACTTCCACTTTTATTATTCTTAGCCATAAAAACAGCAGCTGAATTGTCACAGTACATCTTTAGTGGTCTAGAAATTGAATCCACAATTTTCAAGCCAGAAATGAAACTCTTCATCCATACACCATGTGATGTAGCCTCAAAACAAGATACGAACTCAGCTTCCATTGTGGAAGTGTCGATCAAGGTTTGCTTTGCACTTTTCCAAGAAACAGCCCCGCCGGCTAACATGAAAATGTAACCGGATGTTGATTTTCTTGAATCAACGCAACCAGCAAAGTCTGAATCAGAGTAACCTTTGACCTCTAAATCTTCAGTTCGCCTATACATAAGCATGTAGTCTTTGGTTCCTTTAAGGTACCTCATCACTTTCTTTGCAGCTTTCCAGTGTTCCATACCTGGATTACTCTGATATCTGCCTAACATTCCAATAGCAAATGCAATGTCAGGCCGTGTGCAAACCTGAGCATACATTAGGCTTCCAACAGCGGAAGCATATGGAATATTAAGCATTTGTTCCCTTTCAAAGTCGTTCTTCGGGCATTGTTCCAAATGGAACCTATCACCCTTCACAATAGGTGCTACACTTGGTGAACAATCTTTCATCCGAAACCTCTCTAAGACCTTATTGATATATGCCTCTTGTGACAAGCCCAGAATTCTATGAACTCTGTCTCTTTGAATCTTAATGCCAATGACATAAGAAGCATCACCCATATCCTTCATATTAAAACTCTTAGAGAGAAATTGTTTCACCTCAAAAAGCAAACCTTTATCATTGGTAGCAAGTAAAATATCATCCACATACAAAATAAGGAAACAAATTTTACTCCCACTGACCTTCTGGTATATACATTGATCCATAATGTTCTCTACAAATCCAAAGGAAGAGATGACATCATGAAATTTTAAATACCATTGACGGGAAGCTTGTTTGAGTCCATAAATGGATTTCTTAAGCTTGCATACCAAATGCTCATCACCACTAGAAGAAAATCCTTCTGGTTGTTTCATGTAAACCTCTTCTTCTAGATCTCCATTCAAAAATGCAGTTTTCACATCCATTTGATGTAGTTCTAAGTCAAAATAAGCAACTAATGCTAAGATGATGCGAAGAGAATCCTTCTTAGATACAGGGGAAAAGTCTCCTTGTAATCTATTCCTTCCTTTTGAGTGAATCCTTTGGCAACGAGTCTAGCTTTATATCTCTCAATGTTGCCTAATGAGTCTTTCTTTGTCTTAAAGACCCATTTACAGCCAATGGCTTTTAAACCATTAGGCAACTTGACAAGATCCCAGACTCCATTAGATGTCATTGAATTCATCTCATCTATCATAGCATCATACCATAAATTTGACTCTCTAGAACTCATGGCTTGTGAAAACGTTTCAGGATCATTTTCAGCACCAATATTATAGTACGATTCTTGTAAATATACGACATAGTTACTAGGTATAGCTGACCTTCTCTCTCTAGTAGATTTCCTTAATGTTGGTTCAACATTTTCCGGAGGATCATGTTGCTCAACCATTTGTTCAACAATTTCTGGAAATTCTTGAACATCTTTATTTACTAGATTGTTATCGGCCGCTTGTGGAACTTCAACTGATTGTCTAATACCCATTTGATCTTGAGGGGCACTCTGAATGACAATCAATCTGTCACTTGAAGTGGACGGTTCAGCATCAATTTGACTTTTATCAGAACCAGTGTCCTGAAATTGATTGCTCCCACTAATCAAGTCATTTTCAAGAAACTTTGTATTTCTTGATTCCACAATCCTAGTGCTATGAGATGGACAATAGAACCTATACCCTTTAGAATTTTCGGCATATCCAATGAAATACCCACTTATAGTTCTAGAGTCTAGTTTCTTTTCTTGTGGATTGTAAACTCTTACTTCAGACGGGCATCCCCAAACGCGTATATGACGCAAACTCGGTTTCCAACCTTTAAATAACTCAAACGGTGTCTTTGGGACAGCCTTGGTTGGAACACGGTTCAATATATACACTGCCGTTTTAAGAGCTTCAGTCCACAAGGACTTTGGAAGTCTGGAGTTACTACGCATACTCCTAACCATGTCCATTAAGGTTCGGTTTCTTCTTTCTGACACCCCATTCTGGTCTGGAGAACCAGGCATGGTATATTGGGCAACTATCCCATTTTCTTGAGGAAACTTCGCAAATGGACCCATGGCTTGTCCATCCTCAGTATATCTACCATAATATTCTCCACCTCTATCAGTTCTCACGATCTTAATTTGCTTTTCGCATTGCTTTTCTACTTCAGCCTTAAAAACTTTAAAGGCATCCAATGCTTCATACTTATTATGAAGCAAGTAGACATGCATATATCGTGAGTAATCATCAATGAAAGAGATGAAGTATTTCGGACTTGGTATGTCCATATCTGGACAACATATATCTGAATGTATGATTTCTAATATTTCAGAACTCCTCTTTGCACCTTTCTTATACTTGTTAGTCTGCTTTCCCTTAATGCAGTTTACACAAATTTCAAAATCAGTGAAGTCTAAAGTACCAAGTACTCCATCATTCACTAGTCTTTTGATTCTCTGAATGGAGATATGTCCTAATCTCCGGTGCCACAAAATAGAGGATTCCTCATTTATAACACAACGTTTAGTTCCAGCGTGAACATGCATAACATTATTAGTGGCATTATTTTGCAAATTAATTGAGAAAAGACCATCGGATAATACACCATTTCCAACAAAATTAGATTTATAAAACAAATTGAAAGATGTTTCATAAAAATTGAAAGAGTATCCCAAAGGTACAAGTCTTGAAATGGAAATTAAATTTCTAGAAAAACTAGGAACATAGAAAGTCTTTTCCAAATTTAAAACAAAGCCAATACTTAAAACTAAATTGCATGTTCCAACAGCCTCCACATGAGAACGCATCTTGCTTCCTGAATAGATGCCTTGCTCACTTGGAAGTGGTTTCCTTAGGCTTGTCATACCCTGCAAGGTATTCGAAACATGGATTGTAGAACCAGAATCAATCCACCATGTGTTATAAATAACATTAACGATATTAGACTCATAACAGACAAGTGAGATTGATTTACCTTTGTTTTCAAGCCATTTCTGAAACTTGGGGCAATCCTTCTTCATGTGTCCCTTCTTTTTACAAAAGAAACACTTGGATTCTTTCTTAATTCCACCTTGAGGTGGTATTTTGCCTTTCCCCTTATGTTTCGCTTGATTCATGTTCTTTCTTTCAGTTGCAACAAAAACACTCTCACTTTTTTCCATAGTCAACCTTCCTTCTTCTTGAACACACATGGTCAGGAGTTCATTAATTGACCATTTGTCCTTATGTGTGTTATAAGAAATCTTGAAAGGTCGATATTCAGGTGGAAGAGTGTTCAGAATGTAGTGCACAATAAAAGAATCAGACATATCAACCTCAAGAGTCTTTAGCTGTGCTGCTAAGTCCCTCATTTGCATGATGTGCTCACGCACACCTTTCACAGTGATAAGCTTCATGGATGAAAACTTCATTATAAGGGTGCTAGCAAGTGCCTTATTTGATGTTTTGAATTGTTCATCAATAGCTTTAAGCAATGCTTGGACATTATCATGCTGATCGACACAACCACGGATACTAGCAGAGATGTTGGTCTTTATGAACATCACACTGAGACGGTTAGACCGCTCCTACATTTCATAAAGATCAACGTCTTCCTGAAGGCTAGTTTCAGTAACTGCAGGTGGTTCGTCTTTCCGAATAGCATAATCGATATCCATCCACCCTAAGTGAAGAAGAATTCTCTCCTTCCACACCTTATAGTTTTCACCCCTTAGTTCGGGAATTTCACACTTAAAATCAGAAAAATTCATAGGCTGCATAGCTGCAAAAATTAAACATACATGCTTATAATTAAAATTGAGACTACTAAACAAATATCATGTTTTACCAACGTAAATCATGTTTCAAACTATGAACCTAGTGACATAAAATTTACCTGTGGGCTAAAATTTTATTCAATTAGATTCATATAACCGAATGACAAAACTATCAATTTATGTTCCTTTTTCTAATTCCTGAGGGTAAGTTAGAAAATATAAATTGATATTTCATCCTAATTAATTATACAAAACATAACAAAAATTCCTGTGGGATAAGATTTACCATGTTCAATATAATTAATTACCATCAATGTCACAACTATGATCTTCTTAAACACTTAATATATAATTTTGCATAATTAAAGATGCTGTGGCTACTCCCTAATTAATTAAAATTATATAGATCATCTAGACATTTAACTTAAAATAAATTACATAAACCGTAAGCAATTTATTTTAATGTATACAATTGTATGATTAGGCATAAATATCATACACACATTAGGTGCCATATTGGTAACACACATGAAGTAAGCATGTAATTTTATAACACTACAATGCAGATACCGAATATAACATATAGTGATACAAAAATATATGTTGCACTGCATCATAAAGCTTAAAACAAATAAACAATGACACAATAGCATAGCATTTTATTATTATAATAATAAAATTAATCAATTCAATCAAATTAGTCGCAACAAATTAAAAGTCTACGACAACAGCAGTAGAACAAAAGCAAACCGTAATACCAAATAAATTATGATTATAATATAGGGCACTAAAATTGGTAATGCTGATGCTTGAGTCGGTTGGAGAAAATGGGGCACACCCACAACTGAATTACCGATAGTAATTTTTAAAAAAAAAAATTTATGAGAATGCAGCTTCAACCTCTTGAATGGTCTTTGACCCGATTGAAAACATAGCAGACCCAGTTTTAACAAATTTCAATTTCATAGTCTTTTAACACCAGAATTAAAAATTAAATGCAGAATAATAAGTAAAAACATTTTCTTTATGAATTCAACGTGTTTATGCATCTCAATCGCTCAAAATGAAATTGAAGATTTTCAAAATTCAAAACGTGAAATGGCAAGGCAGAGGCTAAAGTGGGCTCTGATACCACATGTAAGTTATTTCATAAAGAACATAAGAAATAACTACTTAAACAGCGGAAACGTAAATTAAAGGATCAAGGCATACCTCCAGCCATTGCTCTTGTTTGAAGAAGTTGAGGCTCTTCTAAACCTTCCACAATCTCACTTTGATGGTGTAAGTCTTCTGAAAAGAGATGTTAGGCTTAGAGAACCAAAACAAATGAAGTGCACTCCTTTATATAACTTCTGCCATCAAGAAGTTACTGAGCGTGCAAAATAAAACTGCTCCCCACTCACTCATAATGGGCAGTTACTGAATTTAAGGGAAAGAATAAAGACCATTTTTTGATTAATGGGTAATTACCACTATGTGCACTTAGTGGGTAATTACCACTTATTTATTTAAATAAATAAATAACTTAATTAGGGAAAAAATCCAACAGTGGGCAATCTTCCTGGTCCCAACATTTAATTACATGAAATTAATGATGTTTCACAAGCCTTCCTCCTTACAAATTTGAATCCCGTGAAGCAAAACCAAGATTTCCGCATGCTGATTCGAGTAACTAATATTAATTAGAGCTGATAAAATAAAAAAGTGCAACACTATTTTTTTAATGCATTGTTAGTAAACATATCTAGCACAAAATGCCCAAAAAATGAGTTAGGTATCAATATTTTATTTTTTGAACAAGCTAAAATGATATATATATATATATATATAAGATCAAAAGTGAGTCACCCCGCACAAGGTGTGCAAAAGGTGAAACAACCAACAGTATTTACAACAAAACAACCACCTTAATAACGATACTAACAAAGAATAGTAACAAAAAACTAGTGGAGACCCATACACAAAAGGGGATGTTTCCACCAGTCATGGTAACTGTATCTAAAAGCCACCTGCTTTGATTTCACCCAAAAGAATGAATTCAGCTTGATTTTTTCAAGGAGTGTAGAAGAAGCTGACACCGCATTATTGAATACTCGGTTGTTCCTCTCCTTCCACATCACCCACACAGAAGCAAACCAAATCACTCTAAGATAAAAATGTATAAATCTAGGTATCAATATTTAAAATTAATGGAAAATGGTTGTGTCGAGAATTCTGTGACGTTTAATCTTTTAAGTCTAATTAGACTCAAATCAAGTATATTTTGATTATTCTCATTTTTATTTAGAAGATATAAAAAAATACAAATTAAGTTTATTAATTGATTAATGACAAATATTTTTTCGATGAATGAATAGTACATTGCAATGCCTTCTTAAGTGACTTGTTTATAGATAAACATCTTGAATAAAATTGAAGCGTGAAAAAAATTAGTTGGTAGTTTATTCCTTTTTGTATCAAAGATATTAAAAAACATTTGAATTACTTATATAGTCACAAATATTATGTCCCGTGTGTTGTTTATATAATAACTTAAATTAGTATTTTATATCATATGTTGTAGTTCATGGCGGTGCCGCTCAAGGTTAACATTTTTATCTGGCGTTTGTTTGTGAATCGTCCAGCAACAAAGGATAACTTGTTTAAGTATCTTATTTTAATGTTTGATGATACTTTTTGTTGAGTGGATTGTGGCCTTGTGGAGGATAGGGACCACTTATTTTTTTAATTGTGCTTCTTATGGTTGTCTTTAGCTTTTAATTGCCGGTTAGATTTTTACGGCTTTTCATGAAACTTTATTAGATCGTTTTATTAAGTTTGGCGGGTTAGGTGGATTTTCCAAGAATTCTCGTTGGACTTTTAACATCATTTGGATTTCGGTGCTGTATACTATTTGGAAGTAATGCAATGTAATTTTTTTTGGCTTAATTACTCTTTTGGTCTCTTAATTTATTTTTTGGTTCCGTTTTGGTCTCTTAAATATTAAAAGTTTCGTTTCGGTCCCTTAACTTATTTTTGGGTTTTCTTTTGGTCCCTTAACTATTAATAGTTTCGTTTTGGTCCCTTAACTTATTTTTTGGTTTCATTTTGGTCCCTTAACTTATTTTTTGGTTTCGTTTTGGTCCCTATCCTCCAAAACGAAACTTTTAATAGTTAAGGGACCAAAACGAAACCAAAAAATAAGTTAAGGGACCAAAAGAGTAATTAAGCCAAATTTTTTTCGACGGAACAACTTATTTCTTTATCTGAAAAGGTTAAACGCCAAACGTTCTGGTGGTTAAAATTGTACTACATTTTCTTCAATTTTGATTATTCTACTTGGAGGTTGAGCCCTTTATTGTGCTTACAGCCTGTTACGTAATTCTTGATGATTTTCGGGTTTTAGCAACCTGTTGTAGCATGGTTTTTATTGTGTAATTACTGAATTTTCAAGTTTTCTCTAGTACATCTTGTGCTAGAGGAGTTTCTTTTGGTTTATTATATATTCGCTTAGCCTTTAAAAAAAAAAAAACCTTTACACTAGTATATCATAATTATTATAAAAAATAATAACAAATCTAATTATCATAATTATTATAAAAAATAATAACAAATCTAATTAATTGATCAATGATTAAAAAATATGTCCTGAGTAAAAATTATATGTGTCAGCGACTGCTTTAGTGACTCATTTTCGAAAAAAAACAACGCTAAAAAATTGTAGTGTCAAAAAACACTAATTTTTTTTAACCCCTTTAGTTTTTAGAGAAAATGGGGTTCTGATAATCGAGAGTTCGATAGAGAGGTAAGTAAAGTCTAATCCAAAATTGTTCCATCTAAGAATTCAACTCAAAATTCTCTTCAACAATTTATCCTTTGATGGAGGTTATTAACCACTTGAGTCAAATTGTTTGGTTTATTTTAATTAATTCTTTAGTCACAAATATTTGTCTCATACATGGTTTTTATAATAAATTATAGTTAGTAAATTATATTATTCTCATTTCTTTTATTAGAAGATATAAAAATTTCACTAATTAATTAGTGACAAATATTTGATCTGTGTAATAATGGTTTGATCCAACGACACTTTTTAGTGGATCATTTAGAGGACAAAACATGAAAACAATAAAGTGTGCAAAAATTGTAATCGGTGTATTATGATTATTCTCTTTTTTATGTCTAATATATTAAAAAAAAACTTATTATAAGTGATTCTTTAGGTACACACATTTGTTCTATGTATGATTTTTATAATAACCTAAAAACAATGACATTTTTTTTTGACAAACCTAAAAACAATGACATGACAATTTACCATTTTTTATAATAAATAAAAATGAGTTCTATTATAAAATGAGTTATGTCTTAGTGTAAATGGACTAATCACGTTTTCTAAAAGGGCTTAATAAAGATTGTTAATTTTTTTTTTTAAGAAATAAAGATTGTTAAATTAAAAAGTAGATCATTATTTTATGATTTATCAATGTGAAAAATGTGGTCAGCAGTCAGCACACCAAAAACATTGGACAATAGCACAATACTAGTCCATGTCAACTTTTTACCAACTTCTCCCTCAAAAAACACAAGCAAGTCCTAATTAATTAATTAATAATATATTGAACACTTTTATTCAAATTTAAACTCAAAATTTTATAATTGTGTGTTAGTTTCAGAAAATATTTACCACTGTTTTTAAGAAAAAAAATCATAATACAAATGCACAATTGCTAGCGTAAGTTCAATTTTATAATAAAATTTACTTACAATTTATAAGCAAAAGTTTATCAAAGAAAGCTAATGTATTTGATTGAAAAATTAAATCAAATACATCATTTTTTTGACTATTTTTTCCTTCATAGATTTGAAATCGAAGTAGTACGTACTATCTACTAATTGCATAATTTCACTAGAACTCAATTATCCAATTTATAAGAGGTAGGAGTCAATAGAAGTCTACGAGTGCATATAACATGAAAATGATATATGAGCGCACCCATATCCATGCAAATATCTGATATACGAGTTAAGATCGTCTTCATTTGTTAAAAATAAATGGATAATGTCATTTAGTGAGAGGTAGATACAAAAAAGTATGAAGTGCGTTCTACTACTATTAATTATTTTTAAACTTCTTTATGTCTTTATCTCTCCAAATGAAAAAAATGGAGAGATTAATAAATAGAGAGGATCCTGACTCCTAATATACATGGTACTTGGTACTTAGTAGGTTTTGAGATATCTGGGATATTGCATATATTTATGAATGTCATTTTTTTTCTTAAATGCGTTCTAAAAAAAAATATTTACTTTCTGTAAGCATGTACAACTTATTCGTCATCTTTTACAACACAAAAAGTATTAACACATGAAATTATTAATATATTGCACTATCACTTTGACAACAAAATTACTAATCAAACAATAATAAAAAAAATAAATTTATGTAAACAAACTCACAATAGCTAAGTTAATATCATAAAATGACAAAATACTCACGAATCACGGAAAAATGTAATAACAAAAATGTTAAAACCACTTATTCAAATAAAATGGAAGAAAGCTAATGTAGATGGCCAAAGAAGGAAGAGAGGCCTAAAGAAACGTTGTTGATAAATGGATAGATATTATATTTTATGGATATATCTCAATCATAGACCTTAACCCTAAAATTGGTGTTATCTTGTAGTCACTAAAACCAGCCAAAGATATCAATTTCACCCATTCCTTCTCGTTTCTCTCTTTTCCTGTTAGTAGGGCCATCATCAACATATCAAAGAAGAGTTGTGTTTCAACTGATTCATTGTTCCCTTCCTTCTCACAATCCAACACCATGTCTATGATAACCACCTTCCCTACTTTACCTTTCTTTGATATTGCATCCTTACAATTCTTTAAAATCTTCAAACATTGCTCGTCGTTCCAGTCATGCAATATCCACTGCAATTTCATTAAGAGTTTGTTTGAGTTATGAAAGAAAGATAAACAAAAGAGAATAAATTAATGTGAAAAAGAAGAGAAAGTATAAGGAGAATATAATGGGACGATTATTAGTACCTAATAGGGCAAATTAAAATGTAGGAGAAGTGGACTAAGGCTAAGGTAGGAGCAGAATGGACTTGTCCAATGAGTGGTATAAAGTGGTATGGGTTAAGACATAAAAAAATGTAGGAGATCTATCTATGATTTGTTCTTTGTTACTATTCCTTTTGTCTCATAATGAATGACATTTTTAATAATTTTACACAACTAGAAAAATTGTATAACTGAAAGAAAGAGAAAAATGTTTTTGCTAAAGTATTCTTATCAAGTATTGGTCTATTCACATTGAAAGATAATGAATTGAAAGTGATGCATTGAAAATTGGAAAATGCTCAATCCAGCGACAAAGAAAATCACGAGAGCATCCCGACCAGCTGTATTCTGGTAACAGCCTGAAAGCTATGTGGGTCCTGTTTTTTTGTTTTTGTTTTTGTTATCAAAGACTTTTTGCTGTCGGGATACATTCGCGAGAAAATTCTCGCGATGTATAGCAATGTTGTTGAAAATTAGATTGTATAATTGAAAAAAGATCTGGCTAATTAAATTGCACTTTTGACCTCTTAAATTTCATAAAATGGCGATTTTAGCTCCTAAACTTTCAAAATAACACTTTTAGCCTCCTCAAGTTTAACCATATTTGAAAATGTGATGGCCCCCTTGATTTTGACTACGTCAACGTCGGTGTTGGGGGTCAAAATCGTCAGTTTATGTAAGTTGGGGGGTCAAAAATGCAATTTAGTCAAATAATAAAATACACATGTAGCATCAGAGTCCTCAAATTTGATGTCCACGTATGCGTTGGATTGGTCAAAATCAAGGGGACATCACTTTTGCAAAAATGGCTAAGTTGGGGGACAAAAGTGCTATTTTGAAAATTTGAGACTAAAATCAACGGTTATTGAAAGTTGGAAGGTCAAAAGTGAAATTTAGCCAAATGATAACTATTACTGTATTGAAAACTGAAAGTGGTCATCCATTTTTGAACAAATTATTTTTATAAATGAATCACTCATCATGGAAAGGAGGAGTTACATTTCCCCTTCTATAATAAATTAACCACTAACATTTATTTATAAAAGTTGACAGCGAACTTAATGTACATCCTCATTTCGACAAAAAAATCATTCAAAAATGGATTGATCTAACCCTAAAAAATAATTATTTGATTGTTTTCCTCTATGGAATTTCTGATCAACTTTTTTTGGGATCTCGTGATAACACATCCTTAAACTCAAACACATTCTTAATTCCTACTTATTCCCTCCCTATTTAACTATAAGTCATTTTTTCATTTTCACACATATAAAAGAATATAGTTAGTTTTATTTTAAAAAGAGAAATTATGAATGATTTTAAAAAAATATCCCTCATTGATGACATCGGAAAAAAGATTAAAAAATTGAAGGAAGAGAGAATAATATATAGTAAAGGGTACGATAGAAAAAGAAACTTTAATGATGCAATGATATTGCAAATTGACATATAATAAAACACATTTTTTCTAAAATTACGGACAGTGTACCAAATAAGCAAATTATCTATGGAGTTTCTATGAATATTTCAACATTTTTACCTTCAACAAAATTGCATCCGCGGGCGGAATTTCTTTAAACATGTCTCCACCAACATATCTTAGCTTTTCACTTCCTTGCAAGCCATCAACAACATGTGGGAGATCAAACACAATGCACTCCATTTGTGGGAATGATTTGGAAAGAGTCTTTGCCATGGTCCCCGTACCTCCTCCAACATCAACCAACGACTCAACTTCATTGAACACTCCCTTGCACTTCTCAACCAGCAAATCGGAAACTAATCTAGTATCATTTGCCATTGACTCGTTAAATAAGTTGTTAATTTCGGAGTCACGTGCAGCGTACTCCCATGTCGACATCCCATGTGTCGTCTCAAATGTGTTAGTATCATCATTTTTTAACCAAGTAGAGAATTGATGCCATGGATTCATCATAACTGGATTGACCATTGCGTGCACGTATGGTGCCACACTCATTGGATTGTCCTTAAGTAATAGTTTAGATGCATCGGTTAACATATACTCAATTTCTAGCTCATTTTCTATAACGTTTTTTTGAGAGAAGAAGCCAGAGTGAGTCATGATTCGCATCAAGCGATGGATGCCATGGTTTTTTGAAGGGTGGATTGATAATGAAGAAATGAGTTTTGAGACTGGCATGGGTTTGCCATAGTTGTGTATGATATCCGGTATGCCTAAGTCAACTACACATTTAAGTGACATAGAATTTATGAAGTTAAACATGTGATTCCATACATGGCTTTGAGCTTTGAGCAAATTGGAAGCAACCTGCTCTATATTTTGGGATTCCATACTTACTTGCTACTTGAATTCTATTAGCAAGTTTTGAACTATATATGGATTGGAGGAGCCTAACATTTTTAGGTCTATATATATAGACATGTGATTTAGCAATTTTTTTATAAATCAGTCACAAATTCATTTGCTGACAAATTTAGTGACAAATTTAGGACAGATTTTCAATTCAGTCAAAAACTTACTCCCTGTATACCAAATTTTTAATACATTTTTTTAATTATAAATCCAAATTTTTAATTCATATAACCGGTGACTATAGACTTTGTATAATATACCCACATTATTAATCCTATTATTTTTTTGACTAAAAATGAGCACTTTGTTGTAATTTTATAACACTATTATCTGGCGATATCATCATGGCTAGCTGTCTATTATTGCCAAGACTTGTTTAGTTTAATCCAAGCATGCAACTTGTTTGCACTTCTATTTTTTGTGGGAAACTGGTTTGCACTTCTTGAACTGAATTTTTAATATATAAAAGACAAAATTACGTTTGTTGTACCTTAAATTTAACCTATTTCCATTATTGGTTCATTATTTTATTTTCTTCAATTTGATCCTTAAAATCGAAATGTATACTACATTGTAGTCTTGTTTTTTAACCTCTATTATCGTTGCTGATAAAAGAATTTAGAAGTTATACAACGGATGGCGTTTAGAGGATGCGTTTATAATGAATAGTTGATAAGTTAGTTGATAACGGATAAGTTAACTAATTTAATTTGTATTTTTTGATAAAATTAAGAGTTGAACTGGCCAATAGATATGAAATGACAAAGAAAATATATGTTTAATTGATATTTAATTTTTATTATCAATTAAGATAACATGGGTAAAATTGAGAGAGAGAAAAATGTTAAGTTATAAACTTATTGAATTAATGCATGTTTGGATTGGCTTATTTGAGTTTATCTACTAATGTAAGTTTGATGAGACTATTTGGGTGAACTTACAAAAGCAGCTTATGTCGTTTTTCATGACCTTTTTTCAGCTTATTTTGATAAGTTCTCCAAGATAGCTTATGACAACATAAAATAGGATATACGAAAATAATTTAATTTAAAATCATCTTTTACTATAGAAATAGCTTATGTAAGCTTATACATAAGCACTTACCATGACAAGCACTTGTGCTATAAGCAGTAAATAAGTGCTTTGTCCAAACATGTATATTTTTATCACAAAACACTACAAGCTTTAAAAATAAGCTATAAACTCTCGAGAAAATGACAGTTAACAAACAAGTCTTTTTTAGTTATATGAACTTATAAGCTTTAAGGTGGTATATTGTGCTTGCTTAATACACCCTTAAACTTTATAAAATTGTTAGATAAATTTATATTAACTTTTTCTTGGTAAGGCAAATTCAATAAGTTAAATAACTTTTTCTTAAAAAAATAAAATCATAAAAAAATTATGTTCTCATCTTCATCCCCTTAAACTTTTTCTTTCTATACAAACTCATAACTACTCAAATTTTGTTTTTAAGGATCTATAGATGTAGGAAAATGGATTTTGATATAGTGAAGTTGTGTTTAAAATGCTGAAATGAATATTCTTAAATAAAGAGAAATATAAATTTAATGAATTTTGTTTAAATAAAGAGAAAATATAAATACATATTTTTTCCTTCAAAAAATAAATACATATTTTTATTTACAGTCTAATATTTACAACACTCTCCCTCAAGCTATTGAATGAATGTTTATCTTTCATAACTTGCAAGCAAGTTGACAGAATCTTTAAGTTGGTAAGTTCTTTGTTGATGTATATGTTAACCGATTCCTTAGTTATCAATTCCTTGTCCAACTTCTCTTTGATGAAATATTAGACAATCTCAATGTATTTTGTCCTTGTCATGTTAAATTCTTCAAACATGACAACTTGTTTAGTTTAATCCAAACGTGCAACTTGTTTGCACTTCTTGTAGTATATTTTATGGGAAACTCGTTTCCACTTCTAGAACAGTACTATTAATATACTAAAAGACAAAATTAAGTTTGTTGTACTTTGAATTTAACCTATTTCCATGTTCGGTTCTTTATTTGTTATTCTTCAACTTGAACTTTCAAATCTAAAAATGTCACGTCGTAATATTCTTTTCTTTTTTAAATTCCATCAAACTATGTTGATAAAATATAACGGATAACTGATAAGCTTTACTTATAACGAATTGTCTTGGATGGTTGATAAGCTAGTAAAATTATGTGCATAATGTTATTAAAAAAGATCATCTCAATGACAACGAAGTTTTCAGAACTCAACCCTTAAGTTCTGAATTCCCAAACTGAAAGAATATAATTGCTTGTTTATTTCATTAACAACATTGTGGTTATATACACCAATTACAATAGTTGACTTAGTCTATAATTATGGTGGTAACCGAAACTAATTAACTCAGTATTATATTGTGAGATATGCTACTTATTGCTATTTACATATAATATATTTACATATATTCTAACACACCCCGCAGTCGAAACGGGAGGTTGTCGTGCGCTGAGACTGTTCCAAAAATCCTCAAACAAAACCAAGGGAAGGCCCTTTGTAAAAATATCTGCAATCTGGTAGCGTGAGGGGGCGTGCAGGACTCAAACTTTCCCACGATCAACTTTTTCGCGAACAAAATGAATATCCATCTCGATATGTTTAGTGCGCTGATGTTGAACTGGATTTCCAGAGAGATAAATCGCACTAACATTATCACAATACACCAAGGTAGCCTTTCGAATAGGACAGTGAAGCTCAAGAAGAAGATTACATAACCAACATGACTCGGAACCACATTGGCAACGCCTTTGTATTCCGCTTCCGCACTAGAACGTGACAAAGTAGCTTGCCGTTTGGCGGACCAAGAAATTTATTTTTCCGAAGGGAATCAACAACAGGTGCCCTCGGATGACCTAAACGAGCATGCCACAAAGATGGTGCTAAAGCTGCAAAAGTAGATGGTGAAATGGCTTGGCTGGTGGTGATGGGATGTAATATCCCGTCTGTTAGTATCAGAATATTACCAGTCGATCGTGTCAGAGGATTAATGTTACGGAAAGAAAGTTTGACGGAAATGTTTATTACGTGATGTTAGCTTATTACGGATAAAGTATCAGTGTCGTATTAAACACGTTTAAGACAAGGGCAATTTGGTAATTGCACACAAAAAGATATTTATTTGGTTTTGGTCCAAAATATCTCATTTTCCCTTATCCTTTCTCACTCTAGGTTTTGGGAAAGATTTTCCTCTCCCTTCTCTCTACTCTCACGCCCTCTCTCTCTTCTCCTCTTCCACAATCCTCTCCAAATCTTCTTCCAAATTAAGATATATGTTGTGCAAGTTTCTCTCAAGAGTTTATGGTGCTTGGAAGCTTGGATTGGGATGTTACCACTACTCCTTCTTTTCACCAAAAGAATTTTAAGAAGTTGGAAATAGAAGCAAGAACTTGTTCATGATGTGGTTCTTCATGATCAAGAATCAAAGAGAAAGATGGAATAAGTGTGATAGATGAGCTAAGATCATGGTTTGGTGTTAAATCAAGAGCTAGGGTTTTGATTTACTTAAGCTTCAATTCTTCTTTCCTTCATGAAGCTAGGGTTTGGTTATTGATTAAGAAGCTAGGGCTTTGGTTGCTAGAGCAAGGAAGCTTATGTTGAGCATGTATCATGGAATTGATGAATCAAGATCAAGAATTAGAGTTTGATGATGTGAAGTGAAGATGATACATGGAGGCTTGGGAATCAAGTGCAAATCTTGTTTAGGTGAGTTCCTTAAATAGTATTCCTACCTTTGGGATTATGTATATGACTTGTAAGGATAATATGAAAATTTTAGGGTTTTTATGTATGAGATCAGTTGCCTTTTATGTCATGCTTGCTAAACATGTGAACATTTCCTATAAAGATGTTTTACAGGTTTTATATGATCCATAGAGTCACAATAAGCTTAGGGACACTTGGTTTTGAGGTTTTTGGGTCAAAAATACCATTTTTGAAGGTGCTGGACTGTCACAACTCGCCACAGCGAGCAAATACTCGCCATGGCGAGCTAGGCCACAGAACAGGGGGTCCTGCTCGCCCCCAACTCGCCACAGCGAGCAGCTGCTCGCCTCCCACACACCACTTACTCGCCTAGGCGAGTAGACAGTGAGAAATCTCGCTGTTTGCTCGCTTCAGGCAGTTCTGGCGTTTCGCGGAGCGTTTTCTTTGTGCAGTCTTTTTAAGAAAGTAAGCCCCTCAAACAAAGGTCCTATTTGATAATCTTTTAAAAGGTTTTCTTGAGTATGAAGCAAGTATTTAACATGTTGGTAAAGCATGGCATACGAGAGAAAAATACGATATAAGTCGGGTAGCGATCTAAGCTTTAAGGAAGGGAATGAAGGTAGAGCCTCGACATAGTTTGTTGAGAACTAGAGTGCTATGCATGAGTCCTAAGTATGTTAAGACGCGAAGTGTTTAGTGTATTCTCTTCGCATATGAATAAGAACTACCTTGCAAGCATGTTAAGTCGTGATTAGAAAAGTTATCCCTTCACTGTGTATGAATACGAATATGTAGGTAGTTTGCCTTTAAACGGGTAGATCACGGACCCGTGGTAAACGAGCAAGTATGTATAGGTTTAACCTAGTATGTATATATGAAAGACTATGATATATGTGTAGTTTACCACACATAGGATCGCTTAAGGATCCGTGGTAAATGAGTATGTAAGACGTAGGTGTCGTGAGAACGGGATAAGCTTCCTTCAGGGGGGCCCGCACGTCACTGAGGGAGCCCGATATTTTCCTTAGATAGGTCTTTATCGGTTATGTATGGGATAGTATTCGGACTACTCCACCCGAAACTATCCGTAAAATGAATCAAGATAATTATGTTTGTTCAATGCTAACAAATATGTATGATTATGATACGACGTTAGATATGTATAAGTTATGAATAGAACAAGTTATGAATGATTGCCGATGACGATCTTAGGTTTCCCCTAATCGTCCGGTATAGGAAACATGTCATGAACATGTTATGCTTAGGCCTCGATGTATGTATCATATCTTGGCATAGCGGATTTAGGTTCCCCTCTTCCGCCATGACACGTATAAGTAAGCAAGACCTATAACAAGTTAAGATGAATTTAAGACGGCCTTAGTATGCACAACCATCTAAGCATGCAAGTCCCCACACACGTATAATCAACCGGCAGGTTGTATTGTAGACACGTGGTGACCGTACGTTTCCCCCAAGGTTACCTATAGCCTAGGGTTAGGTGGAACTCACTGAGACATTATGTCTCATCCCAATCCTTATTTGTTTCAGATAAACAGGATGGTAAGGAAAGCTAGTAGCTGGATGGATATTTCAGCAAGTGTTCGTTCGTACCTGCTGCAGGATGCTATGGATTTCAAGGATGCACAAATTATGTTTTGGTCAAGTTATGTCATAGTTTTATTGTACGAACACTTATGGTTGTATAAGATGCTTATTTATCATGTATAAAGTTGTAAATTTTTAATGTATCCAGTATCAAGTTAATGCACATGCTAAACTTTCTAGATACGTTTAGTATGGGTGTTGTAACACCCCGTTTTCCCAACATAAAAATTTCATAAATAAATCAGAGTTTTTCAACATAAAACGGAATGTCACATTCTTTTCTTAAAAATCATAAATGGAATAAATAATAATTTATCCTTAAAAAAATCATTCAACATAAGTATTTATAAACTTTGCAGCGGAATTAGTTCAACATCATAAAAATAGTCTTTGGCACCAGGGCCTCATCATAAAAGTCTCATAGATTGTCTAAACATCATGATTTGTTCAATCCGACAACTTCATTATAATTCTCATAAAAACAATACGTAAGGAATAGAAAGTAAAGACATAATCCCCATCCCGTTACGTATCAGAGCATCCTAGACGACACGATGTGAGGAGTCTACTCACGAACACAGCTAGTCTTTATTACCTGCACATTACCCACGGTCGAGGCAACATATACGCAGAAGGGGTGAGATTTCTCAAACAATAATATTAAGCTCATTAATCATAAATTACATTTAACAATATAAACATCTTATAATTTAACAATTATAATCAAGTACATAGACATCATCATTTCATCTTAGCAATATATCATCATATAGCAGTCACAATCATCGTCACATATCATCATACTAAAAGGCATCACAAAGTAATTCGTTAAAACATCACAACTTAACAACTTGACTTGACAATGCATCTAGACTCGACTATGCAACTCTTAACGTCTTAAACCATCTCGAATCATCATGAAATGCAAATGCATGTGGTACCAATCTAGGGCATAAGCCCTCATCGTCGTGGTTGAGCATAAGCTCTCATCGTCGTGGTTGAGCATAAGCTCTCATCGTCGTGGTTGAGCAAAAGCTCCATCGTCGTGGTTGAGCAAAAGCTCCAGGGCATCAAGCCCTCAACTTTGAATGAGTATGCATGGACTCAACATCTTACGTCTTAGAACTTCATGAACATCTTATAACTCTTTGACTTAGACCGACACTTACATCTTAAATAAGACTCAGCAGTATACGCAGCATATAAATAATTCATCTCATATCAGCATCATAGTACAACAGCATCAATGATAATCAACAACATCTTAAACATCGCATCAACATAAGCATCATAATTAACACATATAGTGCATAAATAACAATGTCACATCATTAATAATCTTAGTCATCTTAACTTAGGCTTCCTGGACAGCTTCTAATAATCTAGACATCCTTCCTTTCCTACTCCGAGTTCATCTTAAAACTACACGATCTTTAAATAGTAACACATCTTTATAAGACTTGACAATTACTCATCTTTAAATAACTCGACAAATACACATATTTAAATCACTACTTCAAATATCACATCATTATATGGCATATCTTTAAATCACACATCTTCAAATAGCACATATTTTTATAACACATCTTAAAAGCACACATCTTTAAATCAAATATCTTCAAATAATACATCTTTTACATCATTAAATAGCATATCAATACACATTAATTTAATTATTCAATCAAAACCTACAACCATGGCCGTGAGATTCGAATAAATTGTGTTACACACTACTCTCTTGTTTGTCTACACTTCATATTAATTGGGTTTTAATTAATTAATTAGAGGCTAGCATATAAGAGTTAGTCCCTATCCAAACAAGTAGATCCAAGAGAGGATCAGAGCCACCCCAAGGCTATTAAGACACGTAAAAACAAAATCAATATATTAAACCAATATGTTAATTAATAGATTATAATTAAGTTGAAAAGAAACAGTAATAAGAGTTCGCTTCCTCAAAAAAAATATTAAGAGTTTGGTAGCATCTTATAAGCATATGAGGCTCTGAGCTAGTTAATTAAGCTACTCAACTATTGCTAGATATTATTATCATTTTCTCTAACGTGATTAAAACCTACCTATACGTTTACTATACTATACTATAGCAGCAAAAGAAAAATCATGGTAAGGGTTCAACTTCAAAGTTCTGAACATACAGGACCTAAAACACCATATCGTATATGTTATGCTATTCATGGATTTTCACTCGCTTTTACTCGTATACTCAAAACACAACATAACCGTGAATCAAATACAAATTTAGTTCATACCAATAATGAATTTAGAGACAAGACTAGACCCAAGATCATAGCAGCAAATTAGACCACGTATTTAACATAAATTATAATGGAAAACAACGGAAAATAAAAGCCCTTCACTACCTACATGTTCATACCACCCTAATTCTTAAAATCTCACAAATTCATCCTAAATCATGTTAGATGCAATCTAATGAATCACAGACTTAATATTAGTGAAAGATAGTCTCACCCTTACCTTAGATTGTTTTTCTGAAATCAAAAGTAGCGTTCTTCTTTCCTAAGGTCTTCTCATCTTCTCTTGACTTTTCTCTCCTCTTCTCTTCTTTCTTGTTCTCCTCTTTTCCAAAAAGCGGTTTCCGGTAAACTCTTTCTAACCTAAGCTTCTCTATTTATAATACTAAACGCTCTTCCTAAATCTATTTTGGCCCAACAACTTATTCTTCTTTCTATTCTAACCCCCTTCTTATTTCTCTTACACCTCAAAACTACTCTATTCCTCATAATCTTATTTATTTCTAAATTAAATATATCTCTCCCCCACTTAATAATAATAATACATCAATAACAAATATATCTATAACAAATAACAAATATATTTCTACACCAAATAACAAATATATCTATAACAAATAACAAATATATTTCTACACCAAATAACAATTATATTATGCTAGTAAATACCAACATATAACATAACAAAATATCACATAAATCATGTAAATCATACCAATCGTATAAATATATTCTAAAACTAATTAAAATAATTAAATAAAAAGGAGGGCGTTACAACTCTCCCCAACTTAAAAGAATTTCGTCCTCGAAATTCAAGCACAAGAGAAAATAAATTTAGTCATTACTTCTTCAAACAAAACACAAAAACCACATCAAGTTAGTCAGTTAAACATGATCACATAAAAAACATAACTACTAACTAGAAAACATGACGACACGACACAACGACTCATCTACTTGGCCGGACGGACCGACCTGCTCTGATACCAATTGTAACACCCCGTTTTCCCAACATAAAAATTTCATAAATAAATCAGAGTTTTTCAACATAAAACGGAATGTCACATTCTTTTCTTAAAAATCATAAATGGAATAAATAATAATTTATCCTTAAAAAAATCATTCAACATAAGTATTTATAAACTTTGCAGCGGAATTAGTTCAACATCATAAAAATAGTCTTTGGCACCAGGGCCTCATCATAAAAGTCTCATAGATTGTCTAAACATCATGATTTGTTCAATCCGACAACTTCATTATAATTCTCATAAAAACAATACGTAAGGAATAGAAAGTAAAGACATAATCCCCATCCCGTTACGTATCAGAGCATCCTAGACGACACGATGTGAGGAGTCTACTCACGAACACAGCTAGTCTTTATTACCTGCACATTACCCACGGTCGAGGCAACATATACGCAGAAGGGGTGAGATTTCTCAAACAATAATATTAAGCTCATTAATCATAAATTACATTTAACAATATAAACATCTTATAATTTAACAATTATAATCAAGTACATAGACATCATCATTTCATCTTAGCAATATATCATCATATAGCAGTCACAATCATCGTCACATATCATCATACTAAAAGGCATCACAAAGTAATTCGTTAAAACATCACAACTTAACAACTTGACTTGACAATGCATCTAGACTCGACTATGCAACTCTTAACGTCTTAAACCATCTCGAATCATCATGAAATGCAAATGCATGTGGTACCAATCTAGGGCATAAGCCCTCATCGTCGTGGTTGAGCATAAGCTCTCATCGTCGTGGTTGAGCATAAGCTCTCATCGTCGTGGTTGAGCAAAAGCTCCATCGTCGTGGTTGAGCAAAAGCTCCAGGGCATCAAGCCCTCAACTTTGAATGAGTATGCATGGACTCAACATCTTACGTCTTAGAACTTCATGAACATCTTATAACTCTTTGACTTAGACCGACACTTACATCTTAAATAAGACTCAGCAGTATACGCAGCATATAAATAATTCATCTCATATCAGCATCATAGTACAACAGCATCAATGATAATCAACAACATCTTAAACATCGCATCAACATAAGCATCATAATTAACACATATAGTGCATAAATAACAATGTCACATCATTAATAATCTTAGTCATCTTAACTTAGGCTTCCTGGACAGCTTCTAATAATCTAGACATCCTTCCTTTCCTACTCCGAGTTCATCTTAAAACTACACGATCTTTAAATAGTAACACATCTTTATAAGACTTGACAATTACTCATCTTTAAATAACTCGACAAATACACATATTTAAATCACTACTTCAAATATCACATCATTATATGGCATATCTTTAAATCACACATCTTCAAATAGCACATATTTTTATAACACATCTTAAAAGCACACATCTTTAAATCAAATATCTTCAAATAATACATCTTTTACATCATTAAATAGCATATCAATACACATTAATTTAATTATTCAATCAAAACCTACAACCATGGCCGTGAGATTCGAATAAATTGTGTTACACACTACTCTCTTGTTTGTCTACACTTCATATTAATTGGGTTTTAATTAATTAATTAGAGGCTAGCATATAAGAGTTAGTCCCTATCCAAACAAGTAGATCCAAGAGAGGATCAGAGCCACCCCAAGGCTATTAAGACACGTAAAAACAAAATCAATATATTAAACCAATATGTTAATTAATAGATTATAATTAAGTTGAAAAGAAACAGTAATAAGAGTTCGCTTCCTCAAAAAAAATATTAAGAGTTTGGTAGCATCTTATAAGCATATGAGGCTCTGAGCTAGTTAATTAAGCTACTCAACTATTGCTAGATATTATTATCATTTTCTCTAACGTGATTAAAACCTACCTATACGTTTACTATACTATACTATAGCAGCAAAAGAAAAATCATGGTAAGGGTTCAACTTCAAAGTTCTGAACATACAGGACCTAAAACACCATATCGTATATGTTATGCTATTCATGGATTTTCACTCGCTTTTACTCGTATACTCAAAACACAACATAACCGTGAATCAAATACAAATTTAGTTCATACCAATAATGAATTTAGAGACAAGACTAGACCCAAGATCATAGCAGCAAATTAGACCACGTATTTAACATAAATTATAATGGAAAACAACGGAAAATAAAAGCCCTTCACTACCTACATGTTCATACCACCCTAATTCTTAAAATCTCACAAATTCATCCTAAATCATGTTAGATGCAATCTAATGAATCACAGACTTAATATTAGTGAAAGATAGTCTCACCCTTACCTTAGATTGTTTTTCTGAAATCAAAAGTAGCGTTCTTCTTTCCTAAGGTCTTCTCATCTTCTCTTGACTTTTCTCTCCTCTTCTCTTCTTTCTTGTTCTCCTCTTTTCCAAAAAGCGGTTTCCGGTAAACTCTTTCTAACCTAAGCTTCTCTATTTATAATACTAAACGCTCTTCCTAAATCTATTTTGGCCCAACAACTTATTCTTCTTTCTATTCTAACCCCCTTCTTATTTCTCTTACACCTCAAAACTACTCTATTCCTCATAATCTTATTTATTTCTAAATTAAATATATCTCTCCCCCACTTAATAATAATAATACACCAATAACAAATATATCTATAACAAATAACAAATATATTTCTACACCAAATAACAAATATATCTATAACAAATAACAAATATATTTCTACACCAAATAACAATTATATTATGCTAGTAAATACCAACATATAACATAACAAAATATCACATAAATCATGTAAATCATACCAATCGTATAAATATATTCTAAAACTAATTAAAATAATTAAATAAAAAGGAGGGCGTTACAGGTGTTACATGGGATAAAGGTCTCCCCGACTCTCACATCTCATTAGACGCATCCCCGTCTGGAAATCCTTCACAGAAAAACCAAAAGGGTCAAATTGAACAGAAACCGAATTATCAGTTGTAAACTTTCTAACTGACACTAAGTTTTAATAAGTTGAGGAGAATGCAGGACATTTTTCAAGGTTAAGGGAGGATTTGGGAAAGACAAATTTGTGTGACAGTAAACCCGAATTGGAATTGAATGACCATTACCAACAATGATGCCACGATTATTGCTCAAATTAAAATATGACGAGAGATTACCTTGCTCAGAACTCATGTGGGACGTGGCACCAGTGTCCATGTAACAATTTGGATCCGTAGGATTGAGCCCAAGAGTGTGCATCGCTGCCTCAATGTCAGTTGGTGTGGGCGGAGCTGCTGTCGTGTATGCTTGTGGTGGTTTTGACCCAAGGATGCCTGGCTAGTGTTGTTGTGCGTGTTGCCCATGTTGGAAATCGGGTCTGGCCCATGGTGAGGAGGGGTATGGGCAAGGTGGCATACCCCACGACATCCAAGGCCACTGCCACTGTCCGGCAGACCAATGTTGCTGCCTCGATCGATGTTGACCGTATTGTTGCTGGTCGCCACCGTTTCGGTTGCCACCACGACCACCACCGCGGTTGTTCTTGCCCCTTCCGCGGCCACCATTGTTCTTGCCACTGTTGTGACGATTCTGACCATTTTTACCGCCATGATTATTACGGTTTTGATGGTAATTTTTAGAGAGGGAGGGACTATCACCAGTGTTGTGACGATTCCTTCGATTTGCCTGTCGTCGGTGGGATGATGTGGTGGAGGACCTTGTGAGATCGTGTATGAATCTTGAACAGTTCTGCCCATGTCGCATATTGGACGTTTTCGATCTCAAGAGTGATGGAGATATGGTTCTTGATATTAGAAACAGCAAGAGCCGGGTGGAATTTGGTAGATTCAGTCGCGGGGGGTTGACATGATAGAAGTAGAGAAGGGAGGAGAAGAGAGCTAGGGTGCGGCGGAAGCAATATGAATCGTACCCTAGACTTGTGATACCATGAAAGAATATAATTGCTTGCTTATTTCATTAACAACATTTTGGTTATATACACCAATTACAATAGTTGACTTAGCCTATAATTATGGTGGTAACCGAAACTAATTAACTCAGTATCATATTGTGAGATATGCTACTTATTGCTATTTACATATAATATATTTACATATACTCTAACACAAACTAATAACTAGTTTGCATTTTTCATAGATCTCTTTGTGATTTAAGTTGGCCCCTTAGGCCAAGTATGACAGGATTACAAGAGCTTAGTTTGCTCCTTGAATAAAACACATAACAAATATTTGAAGCAAAAATAAAAGGGAAAGAGAAAAAAAATACAAAATTAGATTGAACAAACCCATTTTTTTTTTTGAAAGATGAACAAACCCATTTACGATATATTTTTTTCCTGCACCTTGATAGGGATTAAAGGTAAGGAATTTGAATTGAGATGGTTTTAGTAGTTATACTGATTCTTGAAAACTAAATGTGAAGAAACTTCCATATGCAAAACCAAAAACTTGAAGGAAAATAACCAAGATCCAAACCCAAAATAATCTAGTTTAAGACTATTTTGTTTATATATAATATAGATTTCATTAAATATATAATGTCAATTGAACTAGTTTTATTAATATAATTAATTATAAAATTTATTTTTCAAAAATCTAATAAAATAAATGTCAATTAATTATTTATATTAAAACAATTATAATTTAAATCAAAATTCGGTAAAAAGTAATCAATATTAATTGTTAAGATTTCAAATAATATATGATTTTATTTCAATTTTACTATATATAAAGAAAATACATGACTCTGGGCTAACTTTTTCATTATCTATTTTACCCTTCATTTAAACTATTTCATTTACTATTTTATCCTTTTATAATATTATTTTTAATTTTAATTAAAAAATTAAAACCCTTTAAAATAGGAAATATGTCACTACAATAGGAACAATATTATCTATATTATATATGAAGGGGTTAGAGATTATGGGCTGAATTTTTTATAATTCTAATTATACCCTTAGAGATTGGTGGTATTAAAAAAATATTTGTACTTATAATTCTAGTCAAATCAAAATTTCATATAAAATACCGTTCATAATTTACACGCTTTAGAGAAATTAAAAGAGCATAAAGATTGACATGTAAGTGCTCGTCTTTTCACTAGCGCGCTCACACGCACACACACATATACGAGGGATATTTGACTTCAAGAGTAATCTATAAATTTACTCCAAATCTTGATATTTTATTTCAATATATTAATGGCTAGGATTGAATAATAGTAATTGTTAGAGTGAGGTTTAATTCTTTTCTCCACTGAAAAACGGCAAAACTCTTATCGCTGCAAAACCTTGTCATGACAAAATGGAAGACACCATTAAACTCATGATCATCATCATAGATATAAACCTTCTCCGTTTTATGATTTGAAATCAATTTTCAAATCATAGTCATCTTTATAGTGTCTCCATTTTTTATTCTTTAAGAGTGGTTTTTCAAACTTGGATAGATCCCAAAATGTATTTATTTCGTCAATTTTCATTTAGATTCCAATAGTTTCATTCTTCTTCTCTTTGGATGAACACATAATTCTTAGGCCATCCATACGTACCAATTGAAGAGGTGAGATGATTGGGGATAATTATTGTAGCCAATGAAATTAATAATTGGGTCAATAGGTCTTTACCCCCCTCTAATATAGGTCATTTTCGATTTTCCCCCTGTAATTTTTTTTATTTACCCCCTGTAAAAAAAAATTGTTTTGATTTACTCCCCTAATAGGCCAAACAAAAACGAAAATTTCTTGAAAATATTAATAATTTGACCTATATTAAAAAAACGAAAATTTCTTGAAGGGTAAATCAAAAAAAAAAAAATTACAGGGGGAAAACCGGAAATGACCTATATTACAGGGGGGTAAAGACCTATTAACTCTTAATAATTTGAAGGAGTCTGAAAATATATTGTGTGATAAAAAGATCTGGAAATTGTTTTGTGATAGAAAGTTGAAACAATTCAAGAATTAAGAAGATCGGGTACAACAAGCTTGTTGAGAGTGTGTTTAGAGGAAGGAAGCGGAAAAGTTGTAACGCCTAAATTTGAAAGTGTCTAGAATATTCAAATAAGCGTTAAACTGATATTGGATACATTAATTATACAAATACAAGACATGACATCAAGTCGGAAGTTCGGTTACAACACCATCCAAGCTTCTATGTTACATTATTACACCCAAAGGTTCAACATACGCAGGGTAAATACAAAACCCATAATACACAGCTTATAATATAACATATGCATCTCTAATTCACAACGAAGTGATTCCATGAAGTCACGATCAATCCAAGACTTTTTCTTTACCTTTTCCTTGCGCAACCTGTGAACCTGAACAAATAAGGAGTTGGGTGAGACATAATGTCTCAGTGAGTTCTTTCTAGCCCTAGGCTAGTGATAACCTCGGGGGTAACCTATGGTTATCACGTGTCTACTTTTACAACCTGGCGGTTGATTATACGTGTGTGGACTTGTACCCCTGACGGTCGTGCATACTATAATCCGTCTTAGGTCTCTCTTATTTGTTATAGGCTTGCTAACAACACACGTGCCATGGCGGTTAAGGGATTCCTAGAACCGCTTTGCTAAGATACACTAAATGTACCGAAGCCTAAACATGAATCAAATCATGGCACAACCTATACCGGACGAATAGGGCATCCTAAGTCCGTCCTTGGTAATCTTCTAAACTTGCTCATAAATATCATCATATCGTAATCATGCATGAATACATTCATTTATATCATTAAGTTAGGGTTGAACAATCAAACATAATCTTGGTTCGTTTTACGGAGAGTCCCGGGTGGAGTAACCCCGAGTACACTCCCATACATGACCGATGTACGTACATCGGACTCCCTCAGTGTCGTGCAGGTCCCTTGCGGCTTAAACCGTTCCCCTTAGGTCGAGAACCTCTCGTATCCCCCTAACGTGGATAACGAGAGACACGAACACCTACAACTTATATTAAACATAGTCTTATGCATACATGAATGATTAAACTATAACCATTTGAGTTAAATTCCTTTAACTCGGATCCTTAATCGATCCATTAGGGTATCACGTACAAGTTCATAAGCATAGAAAACATTCATTACCCTCAACATAATTATTCATGATTCACTACCTAATGCTCAACATCTACGCTGAGTCTCTAGTTCTTTCCCTTCATTAGCTAATGCTTGCTACCCACTTGATTCATGTAATGATCTCTTGCATGCCATGCTCTCTTATACTTATGAATACTTGTTTAACCATCAAGAAACATTTTAAAGACTGTGCCTTAGAGTCATGTATTGAGGGGTTTATTACTGTAAAAGAATGCTCGAAGAAGGCTGGTCTGAACGGAGAAGAAAGGGCCTGAAGCGAGCAAACAGGGTGCTGGCACCCAGTTACTCGCAACCGCGAGTACCTCTACTCGCCACTGCGAGTTGCTCAACTCGCCACTGCGAGTTCATGGCGAGTAAACACCTCTTCCTGTGGTGTTTGCTTGCCATGGCGAGTAATTGCTCGCCGTTGCGAGTTATGACAGTCCAGACCTGCAAAAATGGAGTTTTTGACCCAAAAACCTCAATACAAACACCCAAAGGCATGGAAAGTTGCTCAAGGTCATATAGAACATGCAAAAGTAGTCTTAACACAAGAATTCACTAGTATATTTATGCTTGACACAAAAAGGGGTACATTTATATATAAAAAACCCTAGAAATATTCATAGTTTTCTTGTAAGCTTAACACACATCCCATGGAATGGAACTACCTAAGAACTCACCTTGAAATAGCCTGAGATTATGCACACAACTCCAAGTTCTTGACAACAAACCCTAAGCTCAAACCCTAGTTGAAAGAGGGATGTTGGTGAAGCTTGCTTCCAACTTATCACCAACAAGTTCCAACCCTAATCTAACTTAGATTCTTGTTTCTTGAAGGATTAAGAAGAAGATTGAGCAAAGATTATGAATAGAGGAGAAAAGAGAAGATTTCTTCATCACTTCCCTAACCAACACCATAAACCCTAGCCATCTTTGTCTTTAATTTCATGAGGAAAGATGCAAATCAAAGATTGTGTAGAGTGAGAGAAGGAGGGAACCGATTTTTCCTAGAGAGAAGGGAGAGAAGAATTGAATCTTTAACCTAGAGAGAGAAAATGGTGAGAATTATGAAATTATTGAGCCAAAAATCCTTAAATAGCCCCTCCATGAGAAATTACCATTTTACCCTTAATCTTAACCGCGTTTAATCAATCGTTAACAGGTAATTCTTCGTATCATAAAAGTGGGATATTACAAAAGTGGTTCATGTTAAATAAATTTTAAAGCCGTTAGATTAAAAAGAATTGAGGGCTGAGATTTGGAGTAAGTTTAAAGACTTATATATATATATATATATATATATGGTGTAAACCGGGTATGGTTATTAAAAAGGTTTAGAAATGACTTAAAAGGTTTTTTTTACTAAATTTTTTTTTTTATAAAAAAAACTAAAGAAAAGTTGTTATTTAATTTTCTTTGTTTCTTGTTATTCTTTTTATGTCAGTAAAATATCTTTCTTTCAAAAAAAATTATGTATCCTAATTTTCTGAATCGTTGATTAAGCATATTAATTTGGTCAATTGAATTAGTTTTTTGAATATAATTTATTTTAAGATTTATTTATTCATAAAGGTAAAAAACAAATTATAGTTAATTGTGTGTATTAAAAGAATTTCAATCAAAATTCTATTAAAAATAATCACAATTAGTTGATAATATTTCAAATGATATCTGATTTTCTTTTAATTTTACTCCAAATATTGCATTAATTTGTGAAAAATACCATAAAACGCAATATAATTTATATATTAAATTATAAAGCACATAAAGTGTTTTTCTAGAACTGACTTAAAAGGGATTTTTTTTAAAAAAAAAACAAAATATAAAAGGAAGATTCTTTAAAAAAAAAACATAAAAGGAAGATGTTATTTATTTATTTTTTACTAAAGGAAAGTTGTTATTTACTTTTTCTTTTTTCCCTTATATCCTGTATTTACTTTTCTATTTTTTGTTAATATATTAAATTAAAAAGGACATAAAGTGTTTTTGTAGAAATGATTTAAAAGGATTTTTTTTAAAACAAAACTTAAAAGGAAGTTGTTATTTATTTATTTTTTACTTAACTTTTTCTATTTTCCTTATTTCTTGTATTTACTTTTCTATTTTTTTAATTAATATCTCAAGTTGTTTTAAATTCAAATGGACGATAAACTCTCGTTAATAGTTTCAACGACGTTGAATGTCTAAATTCAAATTCGAACCCAGGACCTTGGCTAAACTAAAATAGACCCGTGTTATTTCATCTAAGTATTATTGGGTACTTATTAAACACCTTAATTTGGCCCATCATTTTAAAATTAAAATTTAATTAATATAGTTTGTCAGTATACAATTATTTTACACATGTCTTTAATAATGTGTTGTCACGTCAATTAATGAATATGAAAACATCTGAGTTCTCATATTCATTAATTGACGTGTCAATATATCATTGATACATATGTAAGATACCATACTAGTTAAACTCTTAATGATTATCACCTGACACTATTAATTATCCTACTTTACACTGACGGTGTAGAAATGAAATCATATATATAATGGTTGTAAATGTAATGTAAATGAAAACTTAAAAAAATTAAAGAAGTATTTATCATTGAAATACTAGTAGAAAGGGTTTTGAAAGTAAGTGCTAATTTTCTAATGTGTTTTCTCTTTCTCCATTCCACGTTCTTCTTTTCTAACTCAAAACAGCTTCATAATTTTTCATCTTCATTCTCTTCTTTGTAATGCTTCGTTTGGTTCATTTTTCTTCAATTTTTCAGAATCAAAATGGAAAATTCAGATCACGACGAACCAGACAAGAAGAAGACTCATCTTATCACACCTGTTTCTTCCCGCGTCTCATGAAATTCAACCAACCATTCTCCTAACAGTAAAAATGTAACGTTTTCTCTCTTTTTTTTGTGATTTATTGTTGTTTAATATTGTTTTGTTATCGATTAATTATATTATGATTTGGGTTGTTGATTAATTGATTATATTGTTTTGAATTTTTGTGTTAATTGTATTTTTAGAGCTGATTAGTTATGTGGACATTGGTTTAATCTATGGAAAATGCTAGATATCAAGAATGGATTTTCTTGATTATCATCCAAATGTCTAAGATTGATGATATGACGAAAAAGGAGGCCGACAATTTTCATGAAGTGATTGATACTCTCCATGCAAAACCCAAAGAATTATATAGACGAGTTCTCACAAGATCAATCTAACCTAAAACACCTTACAGGTATTTGAAATGTTAAATTTTTTCTTTACTGTATTAACTATCATATAATGTGGGTTTTAAATGGTTAGCAGCATGGTTTAGTAAAAGGAAGGTTCCCGATTGTTAAATTATATTTGTTAGTTATAAGTTGCAATATTATATATGGTGTATGTGTAAATCTTCAATTTGATCCTTAAACGATTTTTTTGAACATCAATTTGACCTTGACATATTAACAAGGATGGTTTTTGACATGACATTAATGTGCAATATTATATAATTGAGATATTAACAAGGATGGTTTTTGACATGACATTAATTTTGCCGCTGTAAGGAGTAATATTTGTTAAAATATCATTGGACCAAATTTATATAACAATCTTTTGAGGGTCACATTGAATGTTTTGAAAATCTTTCTAGTATCAAAATAAAGTTTACCATAAAATTATGTTGGGGGCATTTGTGGCTGCTACAATTGTACAAAGAATATATTTGGCACATTGTTCATTTCTTGTTATTTTGATGATTGGTGAATGTTAAAATGATATGGAAATATCTCATGGAATTAATATTTTCGTATCTTAAAACAAAGGTGATCTCTGAGGATTGATTTCCATAATTTCTTATATTTCATGACTTGTGTCCTCATTTAATCAGGATTGATTGTCCAGTTAAAGTATAGATAGGGATTGTTAGTTTGACTCTTGTAAATCTCTTATCAAGTAAATATGAATTTTGGGGTTATATATCTTTTTTCTCCATGTTTGGATAAAGGGACTATTAGAGAAGCCAGTTAGAATATTATATTTAATTAGGAAGAAGGAATGGTAATAGAAGTTGGTTACTTGGAGGGCGGTTAATTGGAGAGCATATCAGTTAGATAATTGGAAGTATGTTTGAAAATTATGTAACTATGCAAAGAACATCACATACTCAAATTATATAGATAAGTTTCTGTAAAAGACCTATCACAAAGTAGGTAAGAAAGAAAATGAAAGAAAACTTCATGAGAATAGCATTTCCACTCAATTTTGCTCTTAGATAAGCCAAGGTCATCACTTGTAACTCAACTTTGATACCTTTTCTCCTTGAAACATGCAATATTGTCAGAAACTAGGAGATTCAAACATACACACTGCAAACCTAAATACAATTTCTTTTCCCATTTTGCGATGTTAGCAATGCCAACCAAAAATTATATTTAAAAAGAGTATGTAAAAGGAGAAGCAACCAATAAAATATCAATTTTAAATGAAGAAAATAAATCTCTGTTAACCTACAGAGACTCCACCAATTATTTATATCAATCCAATTTAGTGATCCCATGTTATTAATGGAATCAATGCGAATAGAATTTAACAATTGCAAAAATTCTATAATAGGGAAGTAGAATATAACATTTTAAATTACAGTTGTAAAAATTCTGATAATACAATTTTAAACAAGTTTATGCAAAACATCGTCAAGTTTGGGAAGATATGTGAATAAGGCGTGGCGTTTTTTATTCTCAATATTATCCTAGGCTAGCACCATGCAGTTTAGGAGGCATATGGATATAGAACTCATGGGCACGATAATGTGATCATAGGGTTGTCCGCGATTGATGATTTTTCTGCTATATTTTGCACTGGTTCGGCAATTTACAATGGAACTGTTTCCATTGCCAAACTTAGTTTGTGACTATTACTTGTTTGATTCATGTGTTTGGTGTTTTGTATATATCTTGGTCTACGAGAATTTGGGCGTCGTCTACCCCGTTTTCCCCACTTTAGAACCACTACCTCTTTTTCTCTTATTTTTTTTATGCTTGTTCTGCCTATTAGGCATTCATCATCTTCTTCTACCTCTTCTTCTTCCGCAACCATTTCATAGCTATGTTGCTGTTATAGCGCATACTGTTATTATATTTTTAAACATTCAAGTCACTTTCTGAGTCGCTTGTTTCTGCATAGCATACAATTTGATTGCAAGATCACATACAATTTTAGAAATCGCAGTCGAAGTATAAACTACGTAGAAACAAGTGATCCAGAATGTGACTCAAATGCTAAAAATAGAATAATGGTATGTGCTCTTCCAGTAATTTAGCTAGAAAATGGTTGTGGAAGAGGATGAGGTAGAGGAAGATGAAGAAGGCCTAATAGGCTGAATGAGCATCCAGAAATAAGAGAAAAAAAGGTCGTGCCTCTAAATGGGGAAATCGGGGTTGACAACGCCCAAATTCTCGTAGACCAAAATATATACCAAACACGCGAATCAAACAAGGTTGAGTTTGGCAATGGAAACAAGTCCATTGCGAATTGTCAAACCAGTGCAAAATACAGTTGCATCAGAAACATCATCAATCGCGAAGAGCCCTATGATCACACTATCGTGCCTAAGAGTTCCACATCCATATCCCTCATAAACTGCATGATGCTCGCATAGGATAATCCCGAGGAACAAAAATACCATACCACATTCACATATATGTTCCCAAACATGACACTTGCATAAAGCTTGTTTAAAATTGTATAATCAGAATTTTTAAAATTGTAATTTTAATATTCTACTTCCCTATTGTAGATTTTTTATAATTATCATATTCTACTTCCCATTAGGGCTGAAAATGAGTCGAGTCGAACCTGTCTGAGCTCGATTCGACAACAAGAATTGGTTCAGCTCGAAACTCGACTCGAGTTCGAAACGAACCTTTTTTTTAGGTCGAGTTCGGCTCGTTTAAAGTTCACGAACAGTTCGGCTCGGCTCGTTAAGTTCAATTCGTTTGCTCGAATTGCATATTTCACAAGCTTTTTTTTTTTTTTTTTCAAAAACTTATGTCTTTGACATATTTGAAAAAAAAAACAAAAAACAAAGTAACTTTAATAAAACTATGAAGCATTTACAACTGTAGCACTATCCACCTGCATAGATTTTATTTTACATTGCAATTGTGATGCACTTCTCTTGTGTGTGTGTATATATACTCCTCTCTGATATTTTGAAAACTCCCCGATGTGGGACTCTTTTTGTGTATATTTTTTTTTTGGGTTACGGTGCATAAGCTATTAGCTTATTTTTTTCCTCTCTCAATTATTATAATTTTTTTTGACAAGACAAGAATTATAATGTTCGTTAATTTTTAATCAAATTTGTAATAATTCTTATGAAAAGTACATAATTATTAGAATAAGCTTTTAATAAATTACATATTATATAAACACACATACATATACATATATATTTTCGTGAGAACACATATATATCGGGCTGGTTCATGAACCAAACGGTCGAACCATACTTAGCTTAAGTTCAACTCATTTATTTAACGAGCTTAATTTTAAACTCAAGTTCGACTCATTAGGTTCATGAACAAAGTTCAACGAATCAATTATCGAATTGAACACTTCATTTATTTATTTTCAATACTTTTTTATTTATCTATTTGTCATTTGATTCAACCATGGTTAAACCATTGAACCAAGTGAACCAATGACCTGAAGGTCTTGCCGGTTCAACATCCACTATGGTTTATAAAACATCAGAATAGATATGACTAGAGGTAACCCCCTGATATTTAAGCAGAGACAATTTCCCATGATTCTAGAGATCTTATTGTCTCTTGAAAGTTTATTTTTTTAATAACTAAAGGCGAGCTTGACGAGATCATGGCTAAGCTTGAAGAGAGCATGAGAAAACTAGTCAGTTTGAAAATGCAAAAGGATAGTGAATGTTGGTCGTCTTTCTAAGGGTGCGTTTGTTTCAGCTTTAAAAAAAATAGATTTTGTGTCAAAAGAATCTAGAGATTTTTTTTTAGAGATTTTAGAAAAAATCTGAAGTTATTTGTGTTTGCCTACTATCCATAAAAATCCATTTTTTTTAAAAAAAATGAGTTTTAACATGCACATGTGTTATCTCCTTGTTGTTGAAAAAAATAGATTTTGAGAAAAGCTAATCCTAATAGCTTTTCATTTTAGGGTCAAAATAGATTTTTTTGATAAAATGATTTTTCTAAAAATCCGAAACAAACACTTAAAAATGAAAAAAGTGATTTTTTTAAGGGAAAAAATAGATTTTTTTTAGAAAAAATCTGAAACAAACGGGCCCTAAGCTTCAAGATGTACGGGAAGGAAATCAAATATTGACAACTCAATTCGAAGAACTTCATGTTGGTAAATATTGACAACGCATTTCCAAGACCTTCAGGTTTGTAAATTTGAGCTATCTACTATGGTTTTGTCATTATTTCTTGAGTAACTGAGATGCATATACTCTAGGGTTTCATGTAAAAGTATCTTTTCATGTATGTTTGTTTCCATAATGAACTAAACGATGATAAGTATGTACGCGCTTCCGAAGTATACTCTTTGGAAAATGATCAACTTCAACATTGGATCGCCGAATTAGATAGATATAAATCATTGACAGAGTCTTTGCAGGTTAACAGTGATTTCTTCTTTCTTCTTTGATAATTGAAACACTGTTGAAGAAATGGGGATGATGGAAACACAGTTGAAGCGCTAGAAAGACGAAGCTCTTGAAGTTGTATCATTGCGTGAGAAAGTACATTTGCTATAAGAGCAAAATTGAGTGGGAAGGTTATTCACACAAACTTCCCTTTTATTTTCTTTCTCACCTTCTTTGTGATAGGTCTTTTACAGAAATTTATCTAGATAATTTGAGTGTTTGATGACCTTGTATAGCTACTTTTACATAATATAGAGGTTGGAAGCACAAGTCTTATAAGCTGTCTTAATTTTTAAGAAATGATTCACTCAAATGTTAGTGGTTTGGAAAAAGGAAGAATAAATGTTAGTAGTATCAAAGCCTATCTAAGGTTTGTTCCCCTTCCCCATCCACAATGGGGTCAGTCCAGTCGAATTCTAGATGTCCAGTCCTGGGTGTGTTTGAGCGTCTAACGTTGGATGAGATATGGTTTGAAAACATATTTATAGTTGGTGGGAAGTCATCACTCATCACCTTACAAGCCGGTTTTGTAAGGATTGAGTTAATTGGAATACATTTTGTTGATCTACACCTCTTTTAATTTAATGACTGCACAAATCATGTTGGCTGGATTATACTGCAAGAGGTTATAGGCATGTTATTGTCCTTGAATTAATAGCATTTAAGCATTAAGGTTTATCGATTCCTTTGTTTTGAAGTAGACAAACGAACTCAACAAATAATAATAAGTTCCACTTTCCTCTTTGAGATTGAATCTTAGAGCATGTCTCTGACTGAACCAGGGGAGCCCTTACTAAAATAAATTTGGTATTTTCAATTTGTAGTCTGAAACAAACTGAGAATCTAAGAGTTTGGAACTCCCATGACATTTGTAAGATGGAATAACCAAAGCACAATTAGAGGATTGTCCATACTCTCGAGCTTCTAGTGACATGGTGATTGTCAATAATTCTCCCATGACATCACTAGAAGATCGCAAGTATGGAGCTTCCATGAGATCTTCAAGATGGAATAATTGAAGCTCAATCGAAGGATTCTTGAGAATCACCACGTCACTAGAAGTTCTAGTACCAAGTTTAGCAAGAACGTCTACACTTATATTACCTTCTCGGAAAGTATGGTAATGTTGCATGATTCAATCCTTGACCAAGAATTGACAATTTATGTCAATCTCATTCTCGTAATGGCGATATTCAACATCGATCATTTGGACCAACCAAATGTTTTGAAGAGAATCAGAATAGCAAATAATGTCTCTGAACCCTGCTTTCCAACAAAGACGAATGCCCGGTAACAAAGCCAACGTGAAGAATGTTAGAGTAATCAATGCTATAAAGACGAGTTTATTGTTTTTTTTAAACTTATTTATCAATTTAGAAATACTCTTAAGCTCGCATTTTTATTTTATTTTATTACTTTATAAAAAATTGAGTTTTATTTAAATTCTTATTTCGTAGTTTATTTATTTTATTTTATCTGCCATTTAAAAAAAAAAAAACAATTTTGCTTGTTTCCAAAGACTTCTTCTCGTTTCAATTTCTCATCCCCACTTCCTCCATTATCCTTTCACCCTCATACTTCATGTGAGCTTAGATGTGAATTATCAGAGTTAGATCTCAATGTGAGGGTGTCCTCTTGTGCATATGCCATGTGAGAATGAGCTCCCTCTCTTCAGCCCATCTTTCTTCTCCTCTAATTATCTTTTTTTCCTTACAAAAATTTATGTAATTTACATCCAGATCTGTACTGTACTAAAGAGGTGGATTTTATCCATCTCAGTCAATAAAATGGGATTCACACTCGCAAATGCGTTTCATTGCGGCCATAACTGTGTTTCGTCACATACGATTTTGTATATTTTTTTTACTCTGTTGTTAAAACAAGAAAAAACAGTAACACACATTGTCAAAACCGTTTTATCGCGGGCGATCTCATGGTACTAGACCGTTCTTTGAAACCTTGGTAAAGATTACCAACCACTTATATTTGACAAACCATATTTCATTCATTTTGAGACTCTTAATACACCAGCACTTTTGATATGGATTATGGAGTGTAACTTGCGTGGTTAGATTGCGATAACCTAATAACATGGAACCCAAATAGATCATGGATTTGCTATGATATCATCTTATTGTTATCTGATGCTTACAAAGGTGAGGAATGCTCCAATTACAAAGGCAAGTACTTTTTTTTTTTAACAAGGTAAAGCCAAATCTATTAGAGTACAAAAGTTGAGTGTTGCACCCATAATACATTACATAGTCCATTTAATACTTTATTATTGTTACATATTATTTCTTTTTACATAAAATATGTTATTAATTTATTTATTCAAATTGATAGATTACATTGAAAACCATAAAATTTTGATGTCGCTAAAATTAAAAGGGATGAATTTGTAAACAAATCCACAACATTCAAATTACTAGTATAAAACAAAAAATATTCTACAAAAGTAACAAAATTTAAGTGACCACAACACCTATGACTCAGGATCTATAACATTGATGCTCAAGTAATTATTGCATGAATCAATAATGAGCTGAAGTTGATCCATGAATGTGAACGGAACAAACGACACACCAAGAAGGTAAAATCAAACTACGCAACACCAAGACAGAAAAATCAAACAACGCTGGACTCGCATAACAAAATATAAAAAATGACTCAAACAACTCTCATCATCATGGTAAGCTAAAAATGACTTAAACTACGAATGTGAGCTGAAGTAGATGAAAAAGAAGATAGGTTAAAGAGAAGATGAAGCTTCTCTCACTAAAAAGTCTAGTTTTTACATCATTCATGACACTTGTACCGATGATAATGACAAATAACTAGATTTGATATATTATGGATATATCTCAATTAGAGACCTTAAGCCTAAAATTGGAGTAATCTTATAGTCACTAAAACCAGCCGAAGAAATCAACTTAATCCATTCTTTCTCGTTTCTCTCTTTTCCTGTGAGTACTACCATCATCAACATATCAAAGAAGAGTTGTGTTTCAACTGATTCTTTAATGTTTCCCTTCTCCCTTTCCAACACCATGTCTATCACAATCACCTTCCCTTCTTTACCTTTCTTTGCTATTGCATCCTTACAATTCCTTAATATTTTTACACATTCATCGTCATTCCAATCATGCAATATCCACTGCAATTTTATTCAGACTTTGATTGATTACTAAAGAACATAGATAAAAGAAAATACGTAACGTGAAATATTCACATATATTTAAATGAATGTTGTAACATTTTACCTTCAACAAGATGGCGTCTGTTGGAGGAATTTCTTTAAACATGTCTCCACCAACATAGTTTAGATTCTCACTACCTTGCAAGCCATCAACAACATGTGGTAGATCAAATACACTAAACTCCATTTGTGGGAATGATTTAGCAAGGGCCTTTGCCATGGTCCCTGTGCCTCCTCCAACATCAACCAATGACTCCAATCCATTGAATACTCCCCTGCCATTTTCAATCAACAAATTGGTCACTAATCGAGTATCACTTGCCATGGACTCATTGAATAAGTTGCTAAATTTGGAGTCACACGCAGCATATTCCCATAACAACATCCCGTGTGTCGTTTCAAATGTGGTATGATCGTCATTTTTTAACCAAGTAGAGAATTTATGCCACGGATTTGTCAAAACTGGATCGAGCATCGCGTGCACGAAAGGTGTCACGCTCATTGGATTGTCCTTAAGTAGTAATATGGATGCATCAGTTAAAATATACTCAATTTCTAGCTCATTCTCTGTGACATTATGTTGAGAGAAGAAACCAGAATGAGTCATTATTCGCATTAAGCGATGGATGAAGCATGTTTTTGAAGGGTGAATTGGTAGCAAAGAAATAAGTTTTGAGAGTGGTATGGGTTTACCATAATTGTGTATAATATCAGGTATGCCTAAATCAACCACACATTTAAGTGACATGGAATTTATGAAGTTGAAAATGTGATTCCATATGTGGCTTTGAGCTTTGAGTAAATTGGAAGCAACATTCTCTTCATTATTTTGGGATTCCATACTTACCAACTAAATTCTATATAGAAAGATTTGAAGTATATAGATTGGGTTGCAACCTTACATTATTTGGGTCTATATATATGGGTAGCCGGTATGGAATGTCCCATGATCATAATTATTATTGAATTGGATTACAGATAAGCAGTGACTGTAGACTTTGTATTTTGTGCCAAAATTATTAATCATATCATTATTGGATTATGCATGATCGAAAATCAGTGGGATTTCAAATTGTGGACTCCATCACCATGATGTGGCTGTAATATTGTAAATCATATAGTAAAAATCACATTACTACGCTGTAACGTAGTCGGTGCAACGAGCATATGAGTGATCACACAAATCATTTTTATGTCTGTACTTTGTATTTGTATCATAAAATTATATAGTATTTTAAGGAATTAGAGATGGTGATGGGGATTTGATAATGAGATAAATATGAGATTTTAGAGAGATAAATGAAGATATCTAAGTTATAAAATAAGTTAAAGTTTAAATGTGCAAATGATTACTGAAAATATCAAAGTTTTGGCCTTAATTCATGTAAATGTATTCTGTCAAAAAATATAATTTTGTTCTTAGTCTTAATAAATATACTGCTTTTTACTTTTGGTCCTTAATGTTTTGTTTTAGTCTTTGCAAAATTTATTCGTACAAATATTGGTACCGGTAATATGTAGAATATTTTATTTTAGACTCTGGAAATAAGAACTAAAATAAATATTATAAGGATGAATTATAATATGAACATATTTTGCTAAGAGCAGTGGAGGATCTTGCCCAAAATATTGGAGGGCGCGACAAATATTAACTAAAATATTATAATTGAAATATCACTGCAACAACTCCAACACAAAATTAAAGCTTCAAATATACTATCTACCAATTAGATAGTCTATCCTAACCTTAGAAAATAAAAACCAACCTACCTAAATTCTTGCATGTGTGAATGGAGGAGATACAAGATAGAATATGTGTGTAAAATAAAATTGTATCAAAAATTTGGGAATGTCGTGGCAACTGAGGCTTTGTCTGCGAGTTTGGAGGGGAGGGAAGGGAAGACTTTGAGATGTGGAAAATATGAGGGAAAATGGAGAAATCTTACAAATTTTTTAAAAGAGTGGTTTTTTAGACAATGATAAATTAATGCATATGATTACTATATTTTTAATTTTAAAAATAATATAACAACATAGATTAAATTTGAAGAATTCATATAAACCCTCCAAACCCCCCCCCCCCCCCCCCCCCCCCCCAAAAAAAAAAAAAAAACCCTCTTCCAATACAATTTTTAAGTTCCCCCAAATGAGGAATGTTTAGTATCTTATTTATAAAAGGTCTTAAGTCTCTTAGACAACTTTTTGGAGCGAAAAATGTTGTTTCACTTTTCCTTCCTAATTTTTTGCTGTTTATTTATATTTTTAGAAAATGATCCTGTATCTTATTTATCTTATTTATAAAAGTTCTTAAGTCTCTTAGACAACTTTTTGGAGCCAAAAATGTTGTTGCACTTTTCCTTCCTAATTTTTTGCTGTTTATTTATATTTTTAGAAAATGATCGTGTATCTTATCTTATTTATAAAAGGTCTTAAGTCTCTTAGACAACTTTTTGGAGCCAAAAATGTTGTTTCACTTTTCCATCCTAATTTTTTGCTGTTTATTTATATTTTTAGAAAATGATCATGTATCTTATTTATCTTATTGATAAAAGTTCTTAAGTCTCCTAGACAACTTTTTGGAACCAAAAAAGTTGTTCCACATTTCCTTCCTAATTATTTTTTGCTGTTTTTCTATTTTTTTAGGAAATGATCGTGTGTCATATCGATAAAAGTTCTTAAGTCTGTTAGACAACTTTTTGGAGTCAAAAAAGTTGTTCCATATTTACTTCATAATTTTTTTTATGTTTTTCTATTTTTTTAGAAAATGATCGCGTATCTTATCTTATTTATAAAAGGTCTTAAGTCTCTTAGACAACTTTTTGGAGCCAAAAATGTTGTTTCACTTTTCCATCCTAATTTTTTGCTGTTTATTTATATTTTTAGAAAATGATCCTGTATCTTATTTATCTTATTGATAAAAGTTCTTAAGTCCTTAGACAACTTTTTGGAACCAAAAAAGTTGTTCCACATTTCCTTCCTAATTATTTTTTGCTGTTTTTCTATTTTTTTACGAAATGATCGTGTGTCATATTGATAAAAGTTCTTATGTCTCTTAGACAATTTTTTAGAGTCAAAAAAGTTGTTCCATATTTACTTCATAATTTTTTATGTTTTTCTATTTTTTTAGAAAATGATCACGTATCTTATCTTATTTATAAAAGGTCTTAAGTCTCTTAGACAGCTTTTTGGAGCCAAAAATGTTGTTTCACTTTTCCTTCCTAATTTTTTGCTGTTTATTTATATTTTTAGAAAATGATCATGTATCTTATTTATCTTATTGATAAAAGTTCTTAAGTCTCTTAGATAACTTTTTGGAACCAAAAAAGTTGTTCCACATTTCCTTCCTAATTATTTTTTGCTGTTTTTCTATTTTTTTAGGAAATGATCGTGTATCATATTGATAAAAGTTCTTAAGTCTCTTAGACAACTTTTTGGAGTCAAAAAAGTTGTTCCATATGTACTTCATAATTTTTTGATGTTTTTCTATTTTTTTAGAAAATGATCGCGTATCTTATTTATAAAAGTTCTTAAGTCTCTTAGACATGTTTTTGGAGTCGAAAATGTTGTTGAAGTCTAATGAACTTCAGGAATTTTATTATTTGTCTTTTGGAAGCATCATCAATGATTTTTTCATAACAAGGGTTGGACCAAGGGTTAACCCTAATCCCTATCAATGATTTTTCATAACAAGAATATGACCATGAGTCAACCCTAATCCCTTATCTATTTACATTGGTTTTGGATGTATTTACGAAACACATCCAATAGCTAGCACCAAGTTGTATGATTTTTGTTGATGATGTAGTCTTAATTGGAGAGTCGAGGGATGAATAGAATGAGATGTTGAAGACTTGAAGACAAATCTTAGAAGCGTAAGACTTTCGTTTGAGTAGAAGTAAGACATAGTATATGTAATGTAAATTTAGGAAAAGACGAAGTAGTTCGACATTAGAGATGAAAGTTGGAGATCATATCATACAAGTTACACAGTTTAAATATTCTGGGGTTCATTCTTTCAACAAAAAATATTGGGTTCATAGGACAAAAGGACGGAGAAATAAAAACATACGGAAATCATTGTATTCAAGTTGGATGATTGAAATGGAGAAGAGTCTCAGATGTTTTTTGTGATACAAACGTGTCGTTTAAGTTGAAGTGAAAAAAATACCTGACAGTTGTCAGAAAAACGATGTTTTATGAAGCAGAGTATTGACAGTTAAGAACCAACATGAGAATAAAGTAAGTGTGCGGAGATGGGAATGTTGTGTTGGATGTGTGGAAAAACTAGATGGGATAAGATTAGAAATTACAACATTATAGGATAATTGGGGTAGCACCTATAATATAAATATTGTGTTGCTCAAAAAAAAAATACTGTGGAAAATAGGTTTAAGTGGTTTCGACATGTAGAGTGAAAACCTGTAGAATATGTAGTAAGAAGAGTAAATCAAATAGAGAATAGTCATATTACAAGAGGTATACGAAGACCTCGAAGAACTATAAGAGAAACTATGAGGAAAGATTTATAGATTAATAAGTTGAATCTAAATATGGTTTGTGATAGAACAATATGACATATTTCAATCCATGTAGTCAACCCCACATAGTGGGATAATGTTTGGTTGTTGTCGTCGTCGTCTTTTGGAAGTATCAATTCATGCTTAACAATAACTATTATTTTTTGTACAATAACTATTATTTCATTTCATTGTAAACTACCACATTAATTAGTTAATGACATAATCAACTTCCCGTGCATCGCACGGGTCCAAATACTAGTTATGAATAAAAGTTAACCCCCCAAAATCCCCCCCTCCCATTTTCCTCTATTTCTTCCACTTGCTCATTCTTTTTTTCCCAAGTCTTTCCCTCCATCTTCCCCTCCAAACTTGTAAACAAAGCCTAAGGGTCTTTTAAAAGAGGTTTTTTCTAGATTACCTCTGAAGAATGGTTGGTAATTTACCCACCAACCAATGAAAATGAGCAATTTATTGGTGACAAAAATTAAAAAGAAATGATATATTTGCAGAAGCTAAAATTATATTATAACTTTTATTGCGGGTATAAATTATGATATTCTTTTTAGATGATCTAAGAACATGTTGAAGCGATGTTACTCTATTTGAAGCCCCCTGACAAATATCACTAGCAGCACACATACCCGTATATATTAACATTAAAAAGATCAGGGATAAAAAAGAAAAATCCGATGAAACAAATATGAAAGCTTTCAAAGAGAAGGATATTTTGAAACACCCTTAGAACGGGTGTTGTGACCAATATTAGTTCTAAAAAAAATAATTTGAGTCTTGGATAAATATTTAGTATAGTATAGTTAACCTCTTTGTCTTTAGTAGGTGGGAGAATAATCTCATTTGCATATCTCCCATGGTTTTTGAAGTAGACAAATGTCTTTCTGAACAATAGGTAAGAACTTGTGAAAATCATTTACATCCTGTGTAGCATGGACCTTAGTTTTTCGTAATGTGTCAAGAATGATTTCGTATTCACCAAATTCTTGATCTTTTGCCTCAAGAAATTCTGTTTCATGATCATTTTTATCAACTTCTTGGCGTAAATTCTGTAGTTGGCTCAACTGCACTTGTGCAGTTCCTTACAGTGCAGCTCCTTACAGAGCATCCATGATTGTTACACTCAGATTACGTTTAAAATTTGTATGTGTATCATTTACTTTTTTAATTAATTCTCAAGATCTCAGCACAAGTGGTCCTGGTAATCTTAACTTTGATCAGAGAGGTAAGTAAAGTCTAACCAATAATTGTTACACTCAATCATCGAACTCAGATTGGATATAATTGGATATGATTTCTCCTTTAATTGGATATAATTTTTCCTTTTGGTGGAGCTCATTTACCCCTTAAATTCAATTAATTGGATATAATTTCTCCTTTAGGATAAAGTTAAGCAGATTTGATATTTTCACTTTGCGGTATGATTGTAAAATTAAAAAATATAAAAAAAGAGTATAGAATCGAAAGTTCTGTAATGATAAAATACAATAATATTTTTCTCAACTTTTGATGGGTGGAAGTGGAAGACATATTATAGTGATGGTGATCTAAGAGCAACAATAACAACAGTTCTTTCTAAAGTCCTTAGCTTTTAAGCAATTATTGTTATCAAACTTTAACCAATGTGTTGGTTGTAAGTAGTGCTAATACTTTCTAAAGGAGATATATATTTTTTTTAATATGGAAGAATTAAATATGAATCTTTTAAATTTTAAATGTTCAAGATAAAAATAGTGAAAATTTTGATCTATCTATCAAATTTTGAGTTCCGTTTTTTTAGAAAAACATTTACTATGTTCCAAACATGCCTGCAAAAAAAATCATTTAAAACTATTGACTTAACAGTAGAAAAACTTTGTATGGATGAAAAATTGCCACATTGTTTTATGGGGATGTTCGTATGGAAATCCTTCCTTCTAACAAATGAATTCGAATAATCGTTCTAAAACTCAAGATAGATCCTTAAGGGGTTCTTAGTTGATAGGTTTACTGCCACATGCCTTAACTTGTTAAGCAAGAAATAAAGATAAAGGCGAAACAAAATGATATTATTATAAATTTAGATGAGTTACATGAATCATTTGTTTAAAAGTAAGTAAGATGTGTTATCATGTGAATGTGGATGTCTTATCTAGTGGGCAAATTTTTAGAACGGAAATGAACTCCTTACTAAAAAGTTTGATTCTACTGTTTACAAAAGGGAAAATAAACAAATTTCTACAATGCATGAGTGTCATGTGCCTTCTATAACTTCTTTGGAGTCTTCTTCTACAAGTTTAATCTTATACTTAGAATTTTGAATGATGAAGAACAATAGACCGTTGCTTGAAAATACTCCTTTAATACACTTGATATGGCAGTTTTGAGAAGTTATGAAAATTTCTATATCTTGAATGACCTTGGATGTTGTATCTCATAATCTCTTCACATTGGTCTTCAAAAGAATAACATCCGAGTTCTCATATTTGAAGCAGAGAACTATTTCTTTAACGTTGGTCTCCATGGAAATAGAGCTTAACTCGCTCAAAAATAATCATTAGTCGTATAATTTGCATAAATTTAGTACTTCAATTTGCGATATGATTATAAAGTTAAAAATATGCAAAAGATGACATAATAGAAAGTTCTCTAGAGATAAAATACAATAATGTTTTTCTCAGCTTTTGATGGGGGAGTGGAAGACATATGATAAGTGTTGCCCTTACTCTTTGAGCAAATATTGTTATGAAACTTTAACCGGGTTGGTTTGTAATGCAATCAATACTCTTACAAAATAGTTGGGCAGAATGAGATATATTTTCATATACATTTATATTTTGTTTTCTAAAATAACGGTAGAAGTCTACCTGTCTACCACACATTTGTTAACATAATTTTTTATTGGTTAATATTTATACGGGTTCTGTCAAACTTTTATGAGACCCACGTAATCTGGCGTAGCTCATATAAATTTTTTAAATAAATAAAAAATCGTAAATTGAAAAATATGTGTTAGTTAGTGTGTTGATTTTAGATGGACTTCTTTTTTTATTTATTTAAAATTGTGTTAGGCAAGGTTAAACTTATAGGTTATAAAAGGATTAACGTTGATTTTTGGTTTTGATAGAAATTTATTAGAAACATAAACAAATGGATGTTTATTGGGGATCTTGACATGTTCAAAAATATGGTTAAATAAGTTTTTCGTCCTTAAAATATTATTAAATTTTGTTTTTCATCTCCATGATTCATGTTTCCGTGAAGAAAAAAAAAGTTTCATGTTTACGTTACTATAAATTTCTCATGTACACTACTTTAGTCTTTGCTGTTTTTCAAAATTTTCAAAATTATTTAATTAACTTTAAAGTTTTCGATTTTTGAATAATTTTTTTTCACGCATGTTTTGAATATTATAAAAAGTTAATTTACAAATTTTTGTATTTTTTTAACAAGGAATGGATTACATATGAATCTTTTAAATTTCAAATGTTCAAGATAAAATTAGCAAAAATCTTGATATAAATATATCAAATTTTATGCCCTTGTTTTTTCAGACAAACTTTTTACATGTGTTGGGCGAGTTTTTAGAACATAATAAACTCCTTTCTATGAAGTTTGATTCTACTATTTACTAAAGAGAAAATAAACTAACACATGCAATGCATGAGTGTCATGTGTCTTTTAACTTCGTTATAGAATGTTTGCCGTCACTTTTTTGTATTTTGTTGCTCATGTCGGACTCGCACATACTGGTAGAGTTTGGACTCCTTCTTTAGAACCTAAAACTGATTTAAAACCAAATATGAGTTTTATGAATTATAATCAATTTATTCGGAACAATCATTCGTTGTCAGAAATAGTCTCAGATGAGGAGCATGTAGCCTTTCTTATGTTTTTGCTTCAACATTCTATTTTTTGTTCTAAATCTGTCACTATTGAAAAGGCTTTGCTGCTATCTATGAGCCAGGGTTTTCATTTTCAACAAGTCATTATTGTTTCTGAAAATCCTTATAGCAGCAATCTGGTACCAGCTACTGAATGGTTTTATCCTCACAAATGGGAATGTTTTGTTAACAAACCTAAACAGGAACAAGTCACTCCGACCAACCTTTATCTTTGGAACTTAATTCCATATTTAGGTTTAGAAATGGATTCGACTATCTTGAATTTTGAGGAAAAAGGTGTTTTATATATCTCTCAAAGTGTTTTTTTGGATTTGATCATTGTTGTATCGAATTATTTTTTTACAATTATGATTCTTCTCGAATCTTCAAAGAAATACAAAAATGAAAAGTCCGCCGAGACACTTAGAAACCTTTACTTCGTCGGACGAAGAAAGATCAAAATAAAAGTATTCGATGTAAAGTCGTCCAATGATCTAAGAAGTTTTCAGCTTCGGAGGTAATCTTTTCTTTTGTATTTTCCAAATTTATTTTAGATAATCTGATCTAAGTGCCTTAATCTCATAGGTTCCTTTGAAGCAAACTTCAAAGAAGGATAAGAAGAAAGAAAAATCTGTCATTAAGGAAATCAACTCAAATGCTATGAATGCCTCTGCCTTTAAGAGTGCACAAATGCTTGAAGATGATAAAGGAAGATAAGAAATCAACATAGAAGCCACTCATGTTAACAAAGGGATTTTAAAAGAGAATGAAGATGATAAAGAAATTTCGAGCAAAAGTTAGGGAAAAAATGATGAAAGTTATTATGACGTTATATCTCCTTCGAAGAAAGAATAAGGAGATAACGATGAAAATCATGAGATTTCGTCTAAATTATATCCAGAACCATCCAAATTTAACTCGAATATGCTTGATGGCATAACAATTCTTTTGAAAACTGGTTCGAACTCCACCCTTCTTTGTTTCCTCCTTGGCTATCTGCTTCTTGAATTCGATCGTCATTTCTAATCTTGTCGAAAATAGAACTGCATTTAGGGCAAAGCATCGTCTTTTGATTAAAACTATATTTCATCTGCAAAAATTCCATCAAAGTATTCCCATCCTTAGGATATATTTTGCTCGAAGTTTCTTCTTTAAACTTCTTAGTTGGTGCATCAATATCTTCATCTTTCATGAAAATAGCTTTAAGCATACAAAGGTTCAAATCAGACTCTACAAACCTTTGTCTTCTTCACGCATAAGCTCCACCAAGTCCAAACAAATATCAAGCTTGCATAATTAGCTAATACTTGGAATGGATCGTCATCTATTTTCATAGTTGGTTTAGGTTTGTCCTAAAAAATCAGATGTCCTTTTTCTACTGCGTCTCAAATTGAATCCCTGAAACTAACACAAGCATTAGTGTGATGGCGAGAAGTATTATGAACTTTGAAATATTTTCTTCCACAAATTTGTTCAGGAGGAAAAATGTTATGACCTTCACTTAATAAGATTTGCTGATCTTTTAAAATAATATCAAATGCATATTTTTTATGTGGTCATTTGAAACATTTTAATTCCGTGTGGCATAACCAATCCCATCCAATCCATTAAGATCGAACGGCTAAAAAAATTAACTATTCTCATTTTTATATTACACAAATAAAAAATTAAGATCGAACGATTCTCATTTTTACAAACGATCTCAACTCACTTGGTTGGCCCGGTGATATTGACTTAGATTGGGATACCACATCTGAATCCACATTGCAGTAAATTATTGTTTACAGTGATGGATTAAATCTGTTAAGAGAAAATAGAAAACAATAACAAAAATGGAAATGGAAACTTCAGAAGATTGGGAGTATACAGGCATCGAAGATGAACACATCCCAATTGATCTCTTCTGTTCCAAAGAACAAGCCGGAGTTCCACGTGGAATCCTAGAGTTCACCGATGCATCTGGGAACATGGTCTTCAAGGTGCAACATCAACCACCCAATCCCAAACTCTTGCTTGATTCTAATGATAATCCTCTATTCTCCATCCACCGTCGTCACGTTAGTCTCTCTGTCTAATGATTCCTTCTTTTACACCCACCACACCGTTGATTCGGTTGAGTAGATGATTAATTTAATTATCAATCAAAATTTTGTTTAATTCAATTGATTAACCACAATTTCACATTTTTCAACGGATTTAAATTGACTATCTATTCAACTTAAACAACCAACATTTTTCCATGTGATTTATGTAGCAGTGACACTTTTGATAGTGTTTAAAGACGGGTTTGGTGTCCATGACGCATGTAATTACATGTAATTATGTCATTTTTTAGATTACTCTCGGTTTTTTATAAGCTAATTACTATAGGTGTCAATGTGTCAATGTCGTGTCTACTATCCATGTTTGTATGTGTCATTCAACAAGGATCGGGTGACTTTAACGAGGGAAAGTTATTGTGATCACTTTATTGTATTTTAGGGTGTTTTATGAGAGAAAGATTAAAGAGAAATGAGCTTTAAGATGATAGATATAGCAATACAGGAGCTATGAAGCCTACACACGGTCACAAATACGTCGACATCGATAATATTTTGAGAAAACAACAAAATGCATTGCAATCATATGTTTTGGTGTTTGTGTTGTGTCGGTGACGGAAGTGATATGTATCCGACTCCAGGACATACCTAATCTATAGAGTACCTGTGCTTCGTAGACAATGAGAGATGGAGAGAAAGTAATAATGACTTCCCCTCCACAAAGTCACCCAATCCTTGTCGCGGTGCTTCAAAGTATTTGATTAAGCAAGGTGTCGTAGGTGTAAGGAAAATTGAACATCCATCTCCTAGAAAAAATATTTATAAAAAAAGAAACAAATTGAGGCAATTTTTTGAAATATGTTGTTTTATTTTGGTAGAGTGGGACTTGGAAATGTTACAAGAGAAATGGCGATGAGAATAAGGAGCTTGTGTTAAAAGTAAAGAGGACTATGAAAACAATTTCTAGAGTTAAGTTAGAAGTGTTTTTTGCTGGTGAGAGACTAAACAAAGACGCTTGCGACTTAAAAGTTATAGGTTCTCCTTTCATGAGATCATGCAGCATTTCTAAAGACCGTGATTTGGTGGCACAGGTACATAAATTGAAGTTTTACTATCTGTTTATTTATGTTCAAGTACAGATGTATACTGTTGATGATCATAGATAGCAGTTCATTTACATTAATTGATTGTTTTGATTGAAGTATGTTACAACTTTTAAAGATCAGTTAGAAACATAAACATTGATTTGGTTAGACGTGGAACATGTTTTAGTTGTAATGGATAAGCTTTCATATGCGTGTGTGTTTTTCGTCAATTAGTCTATTGGCCAGTAGGGAATTGCGGGTTTGAAACTACACCCCCAAAACATTAAATTTCCTTGCAGCTAAAAACTGAAAATATAATGTTAATCTCTTCATGTTATGAGTTATAGATTGTTGTCACGACTGAAAGATCACAAGTTCAAGTCCTAGAAAAAGCTTCTTGTGTAAAAAAAACAGGGTAAGACTGCGTACAATATATCAATTGGTGCGATCCCTTTCCAAACTCTGTGTATGTGGGAGTTTTAGTGCGCCAGGCTACCCTTTAAACTGATAGCATCAGTTTAGATGAGTCAAGTTCATTATATTGTATAGTTGAAACATGAAAAAGAGAGGAATCAAATTTAGGGTTTATGAACATGCATATCTCATGAGACATGATTGACTACAATTATGTATAGATGGAAAATTTTCTACAATCTATATAAATTAATTAGCACTACATTCCAACTGATCACAAAAATTAATTATGATTTATACTTCTGTGCAGAGTAGCCTGATGTACAACCTTATCCAAAGATACCCCAGTAGGGATAAATTTCGCTTGACAATCTTTCCTGGGATCATAGATCATGGTCTTATTGTGGCTTTGTTTGTAATATTTTTGAAAGGAAGAAAATAATATCATCGACAACAACATTCAATTGCAATTTATATAAACCGATTGTATGTATTTGTCACTTACAGCTGCAATGCAAGAAAAGGTTCTGATTTGTGATATTTGTACTCGCACTACCACAGATTTATGGTTCTAATACTGGATCATAGTTCCTCTTAGATTATTATCATAAAGATGAAGAGAATGCAGTGAAGAACTATGATCCAGTGTAATAGCCTATCAGTAATAAAGCTGTGATTTTCCGATGGCATGATTGACTACAGTACAGTTTACTACAGTAATAAATTCGACTGTTGGTACTTGAATTTACCTTTTTTGAGTTAAAGTTCCGACGGTTGTGTCTGCTGGTAAGTTTAAGTGTTTAACTGGTAATTTGGACAGGCAGACTTAGTTAATAGTTTGCAAGAATATGACCGACAACTAATCAAGTCCATCGGAAATATTAACTTGATGGCGGTTTTGAGTCTGTCGGTACATATTGTTAGAAATCTGCAATTTTCTTGTGTGGTGCTTGTTGTTTTGGCTTCAAATTTGTGGTTTTGAGAAACAGAGAAATCGTGACACGATTTCATCAACGTGTCACGATTTTGGCTATGCCGAAAGCATGTTTTGCTGGTGTATAATCGTGGCACGATTTTGGGAAAACGTGACACGATTTTCGGCTTGCTGGGCACGTTTTCAGGATAAGGTTGGTCGTACCTTGGGTCGTACGTATCAAACGTGTCACGATTTGGACAAACGTGACACGATTTTGACAGCTGAAGACTGCTATATAAGTGTTTCTTTGCAGATTTTGAAGGCGAGCTGGAAGAGAGAGAAACTTGGATTACAAAGGAGGTAACTTTAGGGTTGAGTGTCTTTGTAGTGAGGATCTCTTGGGTTGGGAAACATTGTAAACACCTTGGGTAGTGAGATTTCACCATTGGAAGGATCAAAAGCTTCCTTTTGTGTTTTCTCTTAGGATTCATTGTGAGTGTGGGTGACATGAAAATGGGTAGAAATTAGGTCTTGTTCTTTTGTGAGCTTTTAAGCTAATTTCTTGTAACCCATTTGTATCACTTTCATCTTAGTGGATTGGAGGGCTGCTCTCTCCCCCAGAGTAGGTCATATTGGACCGAACTGGGTTACCATCTTGGTGTGTTTGTTCCTTTCTTTCATTGCTTATCTTTATTGCTTTGATTATGCTTGTGGTGTTGCTCTACACTTAGATTTAGATCTGTTTTTGTTGTTGTTGCTTGGAGACACTTTATCTATTGATTACCACTTCCTTTGCTCCACACATCTTTGTTATTCATTGGTGTGATTTTGACCGAATTCACAACAATTGGCGCCCACCGTGGGGCATAGGCGTGAATTGGTAAAGTTGGTATCATGGGTTCAAAGTGGGACATCGAGAAGTTCACCGGAAGTAATGATTTCGGGTTGTGGAAGGTTAAGATGCAAGCGGTTTTGACACAACAAAAGTGTGTAGAAGCATTGAAGGGTGAAGCGGCGATGCCGGCACATTTGACACAAGCGGAGAAGCGTGAGATGATAGACAAGGCAAAGAGTGCCATTGTTTTATGTCTCGGAGATAAGGTTTTAAGGGATGTCGCGAGGGAGGCTACCGCGGCGTCGATGTGGGCTAAGTTGGAGTCATTATACATGACGAAATCGTTGGCTCATAGGCAACTCTTGAAACAACAACTCTATTCATTTAGGATGGTGGAGTCTAAAACAATCTCGGAGCAATTGGCGGAATTTTACAAAATTCTTGATGATTTGGCCAACATTGAAGTTAATATGGAAGATGAGGATAAGGCTTTGTTGTTACTTTGTTCATTACCAAAGTCTTTTGAGCATTTCAAGGATACCATCCTTTATGGTAAGGAGGGCACCACTACTTTGGAGGAGGTCCAATCGGCTTTGAGAACCAAGGAATTGACCAAGTTCAAGGACTTGAAGATTGATGATGGTGGTGAAGGCTTGAATGTTACAAGAGGGAGAAGTGAGCAAAGAGGAAAAGGCAAGGGGAAGTCGAGGTCCAAGTCTAAGTCCAAGGGCTTTGACAAATCAAAGTATAAATGCTTTCTTTGTCATAAGCAAGGTCACTACAAGAAGGATTGCCCGGATAAAGGGGGCAATGGTAGTTCTTCCGTTCAAGTTGCGGTGGCGTCCGATGAAGATGGTTATGAGAGTGCGGGTGCACTAGTGGTCACAAGTTGGGAACCGGAGAAGAGTTGGGTTTTGGACTCGGGATGCTCTTATCACATGTGTCCTAGGAAGGAATATTTTGAGACTTTGGCTCTAAAAGAAGGAGGAGTTGTTCGACTCGGAAATAACAAAGCGTGCAAAGTCCAAGGCATGGGCACCGTTCGTCTAAAGATGTTTGATGGCCGTGAATTCCTTTTAAAGGATGTGAGGTTTGTTCCCGAACTTAAGCGAAATTTAATTTCCCTTAGCATGTTTGATAGTCTAGGTTATAGCACTAGAATTGAGCATGGGGTTTGTAAAATTTCGCATGGTGCATTGATTACGGTTAAAGGGTCTAAAATGAATGGTTTATACATTTTAGATGGTTCCATAGTAATTGGTAATGCATCGGTAGCTAGTATTGTACCTCATAATAATTCTGAATTGTGGCATTTGAGATTGGGGCATGTTAGTGAAAGAGGTTTAGTTGAACTAGCTAAACAAGGTTTGCTAGGAAAAGATAAATTGGACAAGCTAGAATTTTGTGAGCATTGCATACTAGGCAAGCAACATAGAGTGAAGTTTGGTAGTGGTATGCATCATTCTAGTAGACCTTTTGAGTATGTGCATTCGGACCTTTGGGGTCCTTCCAAGACTCTTACTCATGGAGGGGGTTCCTATTTTCTTTCCATCATTGATGATTATTCTAGGAGAGTGTGGGTCTTTGTTTTGAAAAACAAAAGTGACACATTTGAGAAGTTTAAGGAATGGCACACTCTCATAGAAAATCAAATGGGAACTAAACTAAAAGGTTTGAGAACTGACAATGGCCTGGAGTTTGTTTCAGAGCAATTTAATGAGTTTTGCAGGTTAAAAGGAATCAAGAGGCATAGAACCGTACCGAGAACACCGCAACAAAATGGTCTTGCTGAACGGATGAATAGGACCCTTTTGGAGCGGGTGAGGTGCATGCTTCTAGGAGCTGGGTTACCTAAGAGTTTCTGGGGTGAAGCAGTGACAACTGCTGCTTATTTGATCAATAGATGTCCATCAACGGGAATAGACTTCAAGACACCTATGGAGGTATGGAGTGGGAAACCGGCAGATTACTCCTCTTTGAAGGTTTTCGGAGCTTTGGCATATGCGCATATCAAGCAAGACAAGCTTGAGCCTAGAGCTTTGAAATGTGTCTTCATTGGTTATCCGGAAGGTGTGAAGGGTTACAAGTTGTGGAAATTGGACTCTAGTGGAGGATCAAAAGTCTTGATTAGTAGGGATGTTACCTTTGATGAGACCCGTATGGGGATGAAGTGTAAAGACCTAGAGACTTTAGAACCGGAAACAATGGTGGAGGAAACTCAGTTTGAGGTGGAGCTTCCAAATGAAGAGAAAGATGATGTGGAAGATGAAGCTTCAACATCGGATACAAGTGGAACTCAACCGGTAGTGGATCCCGATTATCTTTTGGCTAGAGATAGAGAAAGGAGGACCATTACGGCACCTAGAAGATATGGTTATGCGGACTTGGTGTGTTTTGCTCTAAATGCAGCTGAAGATGTGCAAGACTCGGAGCCTAGAAACTTCAAGGAGGCATTTGAGAGCAAAGAAAGCAAGTATTGGTTGAAGGCGGTGAATGAAGAGATGGATTCATTGGAAAAGAACCAAACTTGGAAACTTGTGAAGCTACCTAAACACCAAAGGGTAGTTGGATGCAAGTGGATCTTCAAGAAAAAGGAAGGTATTCCGGGAGTTGAAGGTCCTAGATACAAAGCAAGACTTGTGGCCAAGGGTTTTACTCAAGTGGAGGGGATCGACTACAATGAGATCTTCTCACCGGTGGTGAAACATTGTTCCATAAGGATACTTATGGCTATTGTGAATCAATTCAATCTTGAGTTGGAACAAATGGATGTAAAGACCGCTTTCTTACATGGTGACCTTGAAGAGACAATCTACATGGAGCAACCGGAAGGTTTTGTGGAGGATAAGTCTAAGGTATGTCTTTTGAAGAAATCTTTGTATGGGTTGAAGCAAAGCCCAAGGCAATGGTATCGTCGGTTTGATGAATTTCTTTTGAAGACCGGCTTTGTGAGAAGCGGGTATGATTCTTGTGTGTACATGTTGAAGAGGGGTGAGAAAGTCATTCTCTACCTTCTTCTATATGTGGATGATATCTTGATGGCAAGCTCTAGCAAGGATGAGATTGTGAAGCTCAAAGAAAAGTTAAATGGTGAATTTGAGATGAAAGATCTTGGTCCGGCAAAGAGAGTTCTTGGAATTGATATCTTGAGGAATCATGACAAAGGTGAACTTTTCTTATCTCAACTTAGTTATTTGAAGAAGGTGGTGGAGCGTTTTAGAATGACAAACTCTAAAACCGTGAGCACTCCCTTGGGTCACCACACAAAGTTGTCCATAAAACAATGTCCTCAATCCGAGGATGAGAAGCAAGCGATGGAAAGTACTCCCTATGCAAGTGGGGTTGGAAGCATCATGTATGGAATGGTTTGTAGTAGGCCGGACTTAGCTTATGCGGTTAGCATTGTGAGTCGGTTTATGGCAAATCCGGGTATTGTGCATTGGCAAGCTTTGAAGTGGGTGTTGAGGTATTTAAACGGGTCTTTGAAGTGCGGTTTGAAATACACAAGAGCAGCTCAAGATGAAGATGCTTTGGAGGGGTATGTTGATGCGGACTATGCGGGCAATGTGGACACAAGAAAATCTCTATCGGGTTTTGTGTTTACTCTTTATGGCACGGCTATTAGTTGGAAGGCAAATCAACAATCCGTGGTGGCATTATCTACCACTCAAGCGGAGTACATTGCCCTTGTTGAAGGGGTGAAAGAGGCCATATGGTTGAAAGGGATGATTGGTGAGTTAGGAATTACTCAAGAATGTGTGAAGATACATTGTGATAGCCAAAGCGCCATTCACTTGGCGAATCATCAAGTGTATCATGAGAGGACAAAGCACATTGACATTCGCTTGCACTTTGTTAGAGACATGATTGAAGCAAAAGAGATTGTGGTGGAAAAAGTGGCATCGGAAGAGAATCCGGCGGATGTGTTTACCAAGTCATTGCCTAGATCAAGGTTCAAGCATTGCTTGGACTTGATCAAGTTTGTTGAAGAGTAATTCCCTTTTGGAGAGAGCAGCATGGTGGTTGATGGTTAAACTGACATCATCACCAAATTAGAAGTCAAGGTGGAGAATGTTGTTTTGGCTTCAAATTTGTGGTTTTGAGAAACAGAGAAATCGTGACACGATTTCATCAACGTGTCACGATTTTGGCTATGCCGAAAGCATGTTTTGCTGGTGTATAATCGTGGCACGATTTTGGGAAAACGTGACACGATTTTCGGCTTGCTGGGCACGTTTTCAGGATAAGGTTGGTCGTACCTTGGGTCGTACGTATCAAACGTGTCACGATTTGGACAAACGTGACACGATTTTGACAGCTGAAGACTGCTATATAAGTGTTTCTTTGCAGATTTTGAAGGAGAGCTGGAAGAGAGAGAAACTTGGATTACAAAGGAGGTAACTTTAGGGTTGAGTGTCTTTGTAGTGAGGATCTCTTGGGTTGGGAAACATTGTAAACACCTTGGGTAGTGAGATTTCACCATTGGAAGGATCAAAAGCTTCCTTTTGTGTTTTCTCTTAGGATTCATTGTGAGTGTGGGTGACATGAAAATGGGTAGAAATTAGGTCTTGTTCTTTTGTGAGCTTTTAAGCTAATTTCTTGTAACCCATTTGTATCACTTTCATCTTAGTGGATTGGAGGGCTGCTCTCTCCCCCAGAGTAGGTCATATTGGACCGAACTGGGTTACCATCTTGGTGTGTTTGTTCCTTTCTTTCATTGCTTATCTTTATTGCTTTGATTATGCTTGTGGTGTTGCTCTACACTTAGATTTAGATCTGTTTTTGTTGTTGTTGCTTGGAGACACTTTATCTATTGATTACCACTTCCTTTGCTCCACACATCTTTGTTATTCATTGGTGTGATTTTGACCGAATTCACAACAGTGCTCGTTTATATTTGAACTCTGCCTTCAACTTGTTGAGCGTAGTCTCCCTTTTTTTTGTTCATCAACAGACTCCTTGATTACTGTTTAAGAGACCTTTCAAAAGACTTCAGTATAATCATTTTTCAGTGTGGAGCAATACATGAATACAAATGCACTTGTGTAGTGTATTGTTTGAACAATTTAAGAACATCAAAATTGGTGTTAATAGGGTTCCATTAATGGCTTACCCATATATATGACAAAAAAGGAAAGGCAAAAGGTATTGGAGATATAAGTCATTCATCTAGTTACTAGTTAGTTAGTTAGTTAGTGCCTATAAATAGGCTTGAGGTAGTTAAATTGTAACCAACTTTCTCATTTGCAATACTACTCATTACTATCAATACAAAGTTACAAGTTTTCTCTCTACTATTTCATGGATTCCATGTTTCATATCATGGTATCAAAGCTAATATGGTATCCACCTTGAAGGATTTTCCGCTGCATTTTCTTGAGAAAAATTTCTCATCGTTTATTTTTCTCTCAATTCCTTTACCTTCATTGTTCATTTTTCCTTACATTTCTTCTCCTGCAATTCGCTCTTGATTTTGTTATAATCTCAATTTTCAATTTCCTGTCTCCTCATATTTGTCAAGTATTTCAATTTGGAGCAATAAACTTTTGGATTCGATGTTGTTTCCGTTCAAGTTCTTGAGTTTGTTTTTGTGCAATCTCTTTGTTCATCATCTTTCAATCAATTCCTATTTCTTTTTCTGTTTGTGGTTACGTTTTCATTGCAATTTGATTACTATCCTTTCCCCAAATTCTAGGGTTTGCTATTGAAAATTCAATTGTATTTCAGTTTCTTAAGCCACTACATCTTGCGGTTCTTCGCAAATTTGTTTGTGATTCCGCTTCTATTTGTTTCCTTCATGTTATTTTCCTTGTTCGATCAACCTTTCAGTTAGCGATTTCCTCGCGAATATTATGATGAACACTTTATACTTGTCCAAATTCATGTTGATGACATTATTTTTGTGCAATCAATAAATCTATGTTCACGATTTTACTAAGTTTTTTTTTTTTTTGAAGAAGCTAAATTAGCCCGCTTAAATTTGCCCACTTAAATTGACACTAGAGAGAATCTAACCTGAGACCCCAAGAGGAGCGCACGCCCAGGTCCCAGGCCAATACCACCATGACAACCCAAGTGTATTCACGATTTTACAAAGTTAATGCAAACAGAACTCGAAATGAGTGTGACGGATGAGCAGAAGTACTTCCTAAGATAATTCAAATGTTGCATCGTTTACCAGAGTAAATATGCTCATGTTTATAACTCCATTTCATCTACCAACTATTCATCTTCTCGCATAAACAATATTCTCATTTTTATATCCCAAATGTATAAAAATGAGCATAGTATGATAATTCAAATTTCTCAACATATCACATTAATATCTAACATATAATCAATGATGCATGCAATGTGCCAACACACGTTGGCTCAGTTGGTATGGAACGGGCCACTTCCCCTCAGAAGGTTGTGTGTTCGATTCCTGCTGCGATGTGAGGACGGTGTTGGTGGGTAATCTGTAAGTACCTCTGTAAGTGCCCTTTGGGCCCGGAAGCCTGCCCTGACCCTATTGGTTACCGGAGCCGAACCCATCTAAACTTTTTGTAACAAAAAAAAATGATGCATGCAATGCGCAATGTACCTTCTTTATCACTTACTTCACAATCGGATCCACCTAACCCCGACTTGATTTGTGTAGATAAGTACTCCTTCTGGTCACATTTATAAGGAAAAATCTACTTTTTAGGTTCATTGAATATCTCATGTATTTGGTCTATAATATATATCAAGTACATTAGGTATTCAATGAATCTAAAAGAGTAGTTTTTTCTTATAAATGTGACCGGGGGGAGTAGCCTCCTACATCACGAACAGAAGGGTGATTCAATATTCAACGAAAAATGACTCAATGGTGTCAGACCTTAACGTAACACTTTCCTATTTAAATTATGTCAAGGTTTCATAAACGATCAATCTTCGATTACATGACATTCAATCTCGCGACATATCATGTTTATATGATTGTACATATATACACACTCCGATCATTATTATAAGCAAAAATTTATATTTGAGATTCATCCATTCAACTAATGATGTATATTGTATTTATTATAGACCGCATATATAATTTAACGAATGAATCTAAAATATTAACATTTATCTTAGTAGACATTACTACTATTTAATATAACTTAATTCATATCAACAACTCTGATATATTACGGTAAATTAACATCGTAATCAGTGTCCTTAACATAATCATTATAATTCACTCTCAATTAACTTATAAGTCTAACAACAATTAACCATTTAACTCTAATTATTCAATGAACATCATTCTTTTTATAAAAAAATCACACATATCATTAACCGAACATTTTTAAGCTACTCCATTATTACTCATTTAATGAGTTATCTCATCTATCTATTGTATGTTTGGATAAGCGGCCAAAGTAGAAATACCGCGTCCCGAGGTTGTTTTGCCGTGAAAATATCAAAGCCACAAAAGGTAGCTTCTATGCAAACGGAGTTTTTATTGATCCTACCGCTACAACAAACACAGCTCTAATCAATTACTACTCCCTCCATTCCTTTTCTTTTGATGTTTTAGAACTTCAACTATATTCCAAAACTTTTGATGTTTTAGTGAATTTATTATTGTTTCTCAAGTTTACCCTTGTTGGAAAACACAATAAACTATTAAAATAGTTATGACCTTTGGTTTATCACATGTGAATTTAATGATAAATAAGGACATTTAAGTAAAAAACACAAATATTTATATACTTTAATTACTCCTTAAAACTTGTGTCAAGAGCTAAAACATCAAAAGAAAAGGAATGGAGGGAGTAGTACTCATGATTGATTAACAAAGTTTAAATCTAAGTGGTTCATTATGTTTGATGCATGATTAATGACGTGACAATTTGTTACAACTTGTCAACCATTCTTTCAACTTAATCACAAATTTTTAGTAATCATAATATCCATCAACCATCTAAACTACAAATTTTCAATATTTAATACATCTATCAACCATCTAAACTATAATTCGTCCTAAAATACAAACAAAAATAAGTATTGACGTATTTAATCAAATTTTATGTCAAATACATGAATTTATTTTACCAAATTTTAGATCAGAGAAAGTACATATTCAAATATACAAAGAAATATTCAATACTTTCGGCGATAATACCACATCGGATTCCACTCTTTACAATATTACGGTGGATTGAATTTTTAAACAGAAAATAGTAAACGAAGCAAAAAGCCAAAAATGGAAATGGAAACTTCAGATTTGGAGTACACAGGCACCGAAGATCAACACATCCCAATCGATCTTTTCGGTTCCAAAAAACAAGCCGGAGTTCCACGTGGAATCTTAGCGTTTGCTGATGCATCGGGTAACATAGTCTTCAAGGTGCACCGTCAACCACCCAATCCCAACTCCTCTTCGTCTCCAAAGGATACCAAACTCTTGCTTGATTCCAATGATAATCCTCTGTTCTTCATCCACCGTCATCATGTTAGTCTCTCTTTCTTATGATTTCTTCTTTATTATTCAATTTGGTCTCTGAATTGTCATCACGTTAGTCATAAATATCATCCGCTATAAGACTGTTTATTACTTATTCGCTATTTTACCGAACAAAGTCTCGATCATTTCGGTTAATTAGTTTAATCAAGCAATTAACTCGAATGGTTAAGGAGCTCCACCTAATCATAACCTGAGTTGGATTCCGCATTGGAACAATTCTCGGCTAAACTTTACTTAACTTCCGGTCAAACTCCTAAGAGGGCACAAGTTAAGAAGTTAAAAATGGAATTAAATCATAAGTTTTGTCCTTGAGGAGATGATTTAAAATTTCTAAAATATGAAATGCACAATTTGCAATAAAATATTTTTATCTTTAGTTTCTTAACTTGTGTCATAAGTTAGCATATCCCTTTTAAAAAAGAGAAAGGGACTATAACAGAGTTAGACCATCCGGTCTTAAATTTTGAAGACTTAAGCAACTCCGATGTTGTTCTATGATATGTTCTTGAGGCCATAAGAACTTGTTTTTATGTTCTATCCCATTGGAGTGGAATGACATGGATTCCATGTTGAAGAACGGTTCTCCCTGAAGAACATTGGAGAACACTGACCCACTTAGAATAAATTAAGAACAATCATTATATTTTTGCATTGGAGTAAAACTACATGGTTGATCTTGAATCCCCATGTGGCAATGATGGACCCACCAAAATGCTTGAAGAACATAAATTTTGTTCTAGCATTGTAGATGGTACCTATTAGGTACCCCATCAGAGAGAAAATTGGTTGGGGGTCCTATAAGTCCAAAGGTCTCACTTACAACCTCAATCTTAAGTTTGATCTACACTTTTTTAATATTAAAAAATTGAAATGTAATGATATAAAACTATTGATAGTTGATTAATGAACCTCATTTAAGAAATTTGTGCGAGATATTGGGTTAGAGGGATTAAGTGTTGATAAGGTATTACTATTAAAAAATTACAAACAAGTGATGTGTACACGTGAGATCTATTTAAGTACCCCCCATTGTGGATGCTAAAAGGCCGTATTTGCAGTTTTGATTTAATCAGAGACTATAATGAAATCGTCTTACACATTCAAAGACCAAAATGATTGTTTACTCAAAAATATTTATAAATTAAGAAATTTTTTGAAATATGTATTTTTTTTTTTTTGGTAGAATGGGACTTGGAAATGTTATAAGGGAAGTGGTGATGAGAATAAGGAGCTTGTGTTAGAAGTGAAGAGGACTGTGAAAACAATTACCCGAGTTGAGTTAGAGGTGTTTTTTGCTGGTGAGAGAATAAACGACGACGACGACGCTTGCGACTTAAAAGTAATTGGTTCCCCTTTCAAGAGATCATGCAGCATTTCTAAAGATGGTGATTTGGTGGCACAGGTACATAAATTGAAGTTTACTATCTGTTTTTTAATGCTCGAGTACAAATATATACCGTTGATGATCCTAGATAACAGTTCATTTCAAAGAACAATTAGAAACATAAATACTGATTTAGTTATAGGTGGCACATGTTTTAGTTGTTTGGATAAACTTTTGTATGCGTGTATTTTTTTTTGGTCAAATAGTCTATTGGCCAGTATCCCACACATTAAGTGTTGGTAAGTAGGGAATTGCGGGTTCGAAACTACACCCCAACACATCAAATTTCCTTGTAGTTACCATATGAGTTGTACTTATGGGCTATCTGCGTATTTTAAATAGGCAACAAGGAGACTAGAATTTTAGTAGTAGATAAAAACTGAAAATACAATGTTAATCTCTTGATGTTATTTTGATGAATTATGGATTGTAAATGTTATTTTTAGGTGATTTAGATGTTATTTTGATGGTTTGAAGATGCAATTTACTTTTTCGAATGGTCAAGTTAGATTTTTGTAAAAGACATGGATGAAAAATGAGGTTAGGTCCATTGTTGCTGACATTTTTAAACATAAAAGACTAACTTGATAGTTGATAAGTAAAAGGATTAACTGAACATGAAAAAGAAAAGATAAACAATTACATTGATAAAAAAATTAAGATAAATGACTCATTGGTGTAATTTTTTCTTTTAAATACCGTATATTGTTACATTAGATGTAGATTGTGGCTTAAGTAGAATGAAAACATTAAAGTGATGCGCTGCTAGAAATTTTGCTGTTGATTTTAAGATCAGATCTGTATTTGTATATACAGTGGAGGAATATTGTATTTCTCTTAGTGCCGTTCTATAAGTATGTTATATAATGATTTGTGATAGTCGTAATCACTTGTGAAACTGTTTGTGAATACTTATAGAAACGGCTTATGACTTGTCTATAAGCTGTTTTCAACTTATTTTCGTAAGCTCTACATGATAGCTTATGAGAAAAGCTTATAGTTTGGATAAAAACAGACTTTATTTTATGTTTTGTTATCCAAACAGTTTGACATAGCTAATTCATAAGCACTTATATGACAAGCGCCTATGCTATAAGCGTTTAATTTAGCTGGTTATCCAAACATTATCATAGAGGAAAAATAAGCCAATAAAATCACTGTTTAAATTTCAGTTGTTGATTTTCTTTTTCAATTGATGTTTAGAATTGCTTATTTTTTTCCTCATAAATTGATGCTGCCAGTTTCGATGAGTTGAGTTCATTTATAGTATAGTTAGAACATGAAGAAGAGAGGAATCAAATTTGGAGTTTATAAACATGCGTATCTCATGAGACATGTTTGAGTACAATTATGTATAGATGGAAAATTTTCTACAGTCTATGTAAATTAATTAGTATTACGTTCCAGCTGATCACAAAAATTGATTATGATTTATACTTTTGTGCAGAGTAGCCTGATGTACAAGCTTAACCAAATATACGTCAGTCGGGGTAAATTTCGCCTGACAATCTTTCCTGGGATCATAGATCGTGGTCTTATTGTGGCACTGTTTGTAATATTTTTGAATGGAAGAAAATAGTATCATTGACGACAACATTCATTTGCAATTTATTTTAACCGATTGTGTGTATTTGTCACTTATAGCTGCAATGCAAGGAAATGTTTTGATTTGTGATATTTCTGACTCTCATACTACCTTAGGTTTATGGTTGCAACATTGGTTCATAATCAGTAATCAATTATTATAAAAAAAAAAAAGGAGAGAGATAATGCAGTGAAGAATGGAGGCGGAGACTGTTTCAGTCTCCTATTATAGACGTTCCCGACAGCGTCCCACATTTGAAAATCAAAATTTTAAAAAATGACAAACATTACCGATAGACAAGCCAGTCGGTAATAAAGCTGTGATTTTCGGATGGCATGTTTCGACTGCTCTGACTGTCGCTACTTAAATTTGCCTTTTTCCACTTAAAGTTCTGTCAGCTGTGTCTGTTGGTAAGTTTAAGTGTTTGACTAGTCATTTCCATTGAACAGGCCTGGTTGAAAGTTTGCTAGAATATTACTGACAAATAATTAAGTCTATCGGAAATGATAAACTTGCTGGCGGTTTTGAGTGTGGAGTAAAAATAGTAAGAAATCTGCCATTTTCTTGTGTAGTGCTCATTTATATAACTAGGATTTAAACTCTGCCTTCATTTGTTGAGCTTAGTCTCCCATTTTTTGTTCATCATCACATTCCTTAGTTACTGTTTAGAGACCTCTCAGAATACTTCACCATAATCATATTTCAGTGCAGAACTATATACATGAATACAAATGCACTTGCTATATAGCTTGAGCAATTTAGGAACATCAAACTTGGTGTTAATAGGGTTCCATGAATGGCTACCCATATGATAAAAAGGAAATGCAAAAGGCAAATATCTATCTCATGAATATCATTAACTAAATCAAAATGTGCATTAATCTTGATCACTGACCAACATTATAGAATGTACAATTCTTTTTCCAACAAAATGTACAATGCACTTACATGCACAACCACAAAATGTGGGAGAAGGAATTTGAGGCTATAATAGAAGAGGCAAAGCATCAGTCAAGATAGACATCTCAAAGGAGCAATGGCGTACAACAAAGAAAGGAAAGTCTTTTACTGTGATAAGATGAATTTGAGAATGAAAGCATAACCAGGTAAATGGGAGAAAGAAAGTAAGACATGATTGCTTTGGATTATTTAGGGATTTGATTTCTTGTATTGGTGAGAATTAAAGAAAATAAGACATGTTTGTTTAAATGAAAGTTGTGCAATGATGTTTCAAAAGCAAGATATGAAAGAGTTATTTATGTTAGATTTTGTGTTTGTCTTCGTATTTCCTGTATTAGGTCTCTTTCTCTTCACATGAAGAACATCTATGTTTTCACTGTTGAATGTTGAATAGGTTGTTCTTGTCAGTGGCAATTTTTCATTTTTCCCATGTAAAACACAAGAGTTTTATTCCCTTATTTGAATATATAAAGCTGCTGCCAGACTGCAACAGAGGTTAGGCGGGCTACTCATGATACCATGACAACACTTGTTATTTCTGTTGGGTTAGAACTTATCCCTGCTCTAATGGACATTTATCCGTGCTTATTTTGTTAATGAATTTATGCATGCTTGCCCCACCATGGAAGTTATTGTTGCTTTATTTTGTGAATAAATTTATGTTGTGAATGAGTGAACTTAATCCACATGGTCAGAGACTTGTAGTTGACTTCACTTTCCACACCCTTCTTTGGAGAGAGAGATTTAGCACCGCATTTAAGGACATTGATGGTACCATTGTTGCACAATTTGATACAGCTTCTGATGTTTCTCATGCAGCAAAGAGGTCGTTGCAGGTTTGCCACATTGATTTTATCTTACAGTTCTATTTTAAATGATTTCTATTCATTATTGGTGTTGAGAAGGAAACGAGACATGTGATTAAATTTGTGCATTTACACCAGAGAATATTATGTATACGAAGAGTCATAAATACATGGATTTACGGCTACTCTCTTTACTGTTATTACACAAAATCAGAATGACTTTCAAGTTCTACTGTCTTAGGCTTATGCTATTAGTGATATGTTAGGCTGGTACAGGTCCAAATACCAATACCAATTAACAAACAAGCCCTACTTTCACTGCGATCATTTGAGATAGTGAGATACTGTGTTAGTTTGTGATACCAGGATAAGGATGAACCATGTGCAAAATTTATTTTCTGACATTTGATATATTTCATTGTAAATTCAAGATTTGGAAACCAATAAGTAGTTTCCTTAAGTTTATTCAATATAATCCTCTAACTATTTACATTTCATTGTCATGAATAATACTTCTTGAAAGCTTATGGTTAATGTTTTTCCCATGCAGACCTGTGTGTGCTTAAAGCAGATGCTCATTTTTGCTTGTTGAAAATTATGACAGAGCCCTGACATTGTGTTAGGAACCCAGAAATTAGAATGAATAGTAAGAACAATTATATTGAGAAAATAGGAGAAAAAACTCTTTATTCATTTGTTCTCCTATTTATACATGCATAATCAATTAACTAACTTCCCTAACTAAATCCCCTTTATTCTATATTGTAAACATTGTTAGGAAAAAAGTTTATGTTTGAAACTGCAGTGTGATATAGACACTTGAAATAAGGCTTTGTGTACTCTTTGGTCCTCCTCTACTAACGTTTTTGTTTTACTACTAGTTAATTGATTATGTTTCAAAAGTACAGTAATAACTGATAATGTACCAGAGAAGAAAGTAAAGTTTCATGAACATAATTGTAGAGGTCATTATCAACGTGTATCTAAAACGATTGTAGATGGCCCAGTGCATTACATTATGTATATACTATTGCCTTTTTCTGTATTGTAACATTCATTATCTACGTGTACGGGTATGCCAAACGCATATTCCTTGATTGCGAACTTTTATGCTTGTACCTGAATAAGTTTGTTACCAAATTTGTGCCACTTGTGATTCATGTTTTAATCCTTAGGTTGATTGTATTAGGCTATCTTTCCAGCACAAGAAAAAAGACTTGATGCTTTGATTTTACGCACAACAGAGATATTCATGTATTTTGAAGAAAACCTAAAGCTCACGCCAGAAAGTTTGTCTGAGAAAGCTGTAGCCATGGATGAGTTAGAAGAGATGTACCAGCAGGTATACAATCCAAATCACTTTAATATACTTGTAAATCAAAGCCTTGAATTTATTGGTTTGCAATGGTTCTCCCTTTTAGCTGTTAAGGAAATGTTTTATGTATGGTATGAAAGGATTTCAAAATAGTGGTAGATATGTTGCTTTGGGCTTGAATAGCTTTTGCTTCATGTTAGGACTGGATAAATTAAATAAATTGAAACTAATTTTGTGCAGATAGCTATTTTTAAGTTTTTGATATTATATATTTCTCTAATGTGTCATATTATCCGAGTCTCATATAAGGATAACAAGATTTACCTAGAAATAGGCATTTGTTGTCTTGTCTTATTATCCTAGTGTCATAATTTGGGATGGATCATGGGTGGAGTATAATTTAGTAAGCATGGTGATACATTTAGAAGCAAAGTTAGTGTCAACATTTAATGTGCAATAACAAATAACAAGATATTGTGTTTTACTGATTTTAACTCCCATAAACACTCACATAGTAAATTAAAGAGTCCAGCAAAGACTATGCAATGTTCTTTTATTCAAATTGGTTAAATACATTGAAAACAACACTAATTTAACATAACTAAAATTGAAAAGGAAGAATTTATAAATAAATTCATATCATTCAAGTGAATAGCATTAAATGACAAAATGCCTACAAATATGAAAAATTCAAAGTGGCTGGAATACTCATACTTTTAGATTTGTAGCATTGACACCATAGTCACTGAATGAATCTCTAACAGATTGAAATTGATATGACAATCTAAATCTAACGAATACAACAGTAAAACGGAAACTCAAATAACTGCACTCAAAAGACAAACAAAACAACGTTGCAATAAGACAAAATCACATAAAAACGCAAGAATAATCAAATCTATGTGAAAATCACTTATTTAGACAAGGAAAATACTTATATGGTCACAATAGCTTGGGCACAACATTTGAACACACACATACACACCAAAATACATTCAATTAATTATTTTAAAAATACACATTATTTAATTCTTTTCTTTTTCCACTTATTTTCCGATTAAGTGCATATGTCCAAATATTGTGTGACTGAATGGTTGTGACCACCCAAATCATCCTCTTAAGACAAAAGAGGAAGACAATGCAGAGGGATGGTTTTGGATCAATACATGAGCCACAATCACTCCTCTACCATGGATGAGGAAGAAGGAATAGAGATGTAGAGAAACGGTAGTTACATATAACATTGACTAAACATTGTGATGATGACAAATGGCTAGATTTTATAGATTATGGATCATGGATAGATCTCAATCATAGACCTTGATCCTAAAATTGGAGTAATCTTGTAGTCACTAAAACCAGCCAAGGAAATCAACTTAATCCATTCTTTCTCGTTTCTCTCTTTTCCTGCGAATACTACCATCATCAACATGTCATAGAAGAGTTGTGTTTCAACTGATTCATTAATGTTTCCATTCTCTTTGTCTAACACCGTGTCAATGATAACCACCTTCCCTTTACCTTTCTTTGATATTGCATCCTTACAATTCTTTAATATCTTTACACATTCCTCGTCATTCCAATCATGCAATATCGACTGTAATTTCATTAAGACTATGTTTGAGTTACGAAAGAAGGATAGAGAAAAGAGAACAAACTAAAGTGGAAAAAATAGAAAACAAGGAAAAATATTATCTAATTGGCCGTCATTAGTAGAAAAATATGGCGAACAAAAACAAATTATCCCCTCTTTTGTACCAAGAAAAAAAAATCAAATTAACCCTATAATGTGTAAACTAATATATATAAATGAATATTATAACATTTTACCTTCAACAAAATTGCATCTGTTGGCGGAATTTCTTTAAACATGTCTCCACCAACATAGTTTAAGTTTTCACTTCCTTGCAAACCATCAACAACATGTGGGAGATCAAACACAATGCATTCCATTTGTGGGAATGATTTGGCAAGAGTTTTTGCCATGGTCCCCGTACCTCCTCCAACATCAACCAATGACTCAACTTCATGGAACACTCCCTTGCACTTCTCAACCAACAAATCGGAAACTAATCGAGTATCTTTTGCCATTGATTCGTTAAATGAGTTGTTAAATTTGGAGTCACGAGCAAGATAATCCCAAAACGACATCCCATGTGTTGTTTCAAATGCTGTAATATCATCATTTTTTAACCAAGCAGAGAATTGATGCCATGGATCTATCATATCTGGACTGAGTATCCCGTGCACATGTGGTGCCACACTCATTGGACTGTTCTTAAGTAGTAATAGAGATACATCAGTTAACATGTACTCAATCTCTAGCTCATTCTCAGTAATATTTTGTTGAGAGAAGAAGCCAGAGTGAGTCATGATTCGCATCAAGCGATAGATGCAAGGCTTTTTTGAAGGGTGGATTGGTAGTGAAGAAATGAGTTTTGAGAGTGGCATGGATTTTCCATGGTTGTGTATGATATCTGGTATGCCTAAGTCAACTACACATTTAAGTGACAGAGAATTTATGAAGTTGAAAATGTGATTCCATAAGTGGCTTTGAGCTTTGAGCAAATTGGAAGCAACATTATCTCCATGTTGGGATTCCATACTTGCTAGCTAGCTACTTGAATTCGATCAACAAGATTTGAACTGGGGGTCTATATTATTATATAACACTTGCTAACTGGTTGTGATCAACAATACTCAAAGAATGCTGTACCAAATGTCCCATCATATTTTTATTGGAATACAAAAGCAACTTAATAGAGAAATGATATTTGAACAACCATTTTATTTATAACCATTGTAATAACTTTCTCTCTCATAGTCACATTGTGTTTTTACTTTTTCTTTCTATTGTTTTGGTTTTTGTGTCAATACTCATATTTCTTTGTATATTTAAGTTGGGGGAATTAGTCACTTTAGTCCTTGAATAGGAAAGGAATGGTTAATTTAGTCTCTGAATGCAGATAAATTGCAAAATAGTCCTTGAATGTAGACTCTTTTAGTCAATTTAGTCCCTGAGTATAGACTTCGTTAGTCAATTTAGTCCCTGAATGTAGAATCCGTTAGTCACTTTAGTCCCTAAAATTGACCAACAAAGTCTACATTCAGAGACTGTTTTGCAATTTCTCTGCATTCAAGGATTAAAATGCTACTCCTTTCCTATTCAAAGACTAAAGTGATTAATTCCCCATTTAAGTAGTTCTACAAGTTGTCAACAAAAATAGTTGTTCAAATAACACTAGTCATAGTAATAGTGTGCCAAATTCAATGATTGATAAACACCCTTTTAATTTTTTACCCTATTTAACATCCATACGTGGTTAAGTCTGCACCTCTCTTTATCATTAGTTGTACATGATAGTATGATACATCATGCGGGGTAATGTGGAGACGTGTAGGACCATATGGGTGTTAAATGAGTGATTGATATTTATATATAACTACTCAATTTATTTATTTTTTAAAAATCACTACTCAAATTATTGTTTTTACCACTTATATTTATGAGAAATGATATTTTGATAACCATGTTTTGACAACTTTTGGACAACTTTCTCTCTCATACTCACATGATATTGTTATCCTCTCGCTTCCTTTTTCTCTCTCCATTGTTTTTGACCAATAAGAAGTGAGAAAAACAAGGTTGTCAACAAAGTTGTCATCAAATAGATGTCAAAATATCATTACTCTATATTTATTCATCCTCACTTCATCTGCAATCATTAACACATCTTCTCTCTCCTTCGTCATTCTTATAAGTTACTCCCTCCGTCTCTATACGTAACCACCAATTTGATTTTATATTTGTCCCTAAATGTAAAATCCTTTTCAAATTACTATATGCATTTATTATTTTTTTCCTAAACATTCCCCTAATTAATACTACTAACTTGTCTTGAAATATGTAAAGTCAAATTTAATACACATACAAACAAAGGACAATTTGGTAATATTAACACACAAAATAGACACATTAATTACACTAACAACTTTTCTTAAGAAATGTGAAAAAGGCAAAGGGGGTTTACATATAGAGACGGAGGAGTACCACATATCCAACTTATTATATCTTTCATTTTATTCTTTATTTCTTTTTGTTTCTAGTAGTAGATAGGGTTTTGATGTTTACGATTCATTTTTTGTTGTTAATAATTGTTGTGCGTTGTTGGAAGATATGACATTTATTTTTTGTAAGAAAAATGTATAAACCGTGCGTAACTGCGGAGATTAATAATCTTAAGATAGTGAGATCCATTTAAGGGATTGACCTCTCCCAATAAATGTTTTTCATAGCACGGGTCAGAAATCAAACCCTAGACCAAATTGTTGAGGTGTCCAAGTATCTATCACTTGTGTCACACCACACTATATTGATCATATATTCCATGCTTACAAGAATACAACATCAAATAATAATTACTTGGACATAAATAAACATATAAATAAAAGTTAAAAGATAAATAATTTTGCCACATCATTTAATATTATTTAATTGTTTTCTTTTAATTTTTATTTATTTTATTTTGATTGAAAAATGCTGAATGAAACAGCACAAATAATGCACGGCAGTTCATTTCCCCATTTAATCACAATATTAACTTCTTGTGTTTCTTTCCTTGTTCCATAGGTAACAAATATCATCACTCTTCTGTATTTAGGTAGAGTATCAAATCAAACTAGTTTTTCTCTGTCACGCATGCTTATATGCTTTGGCCTTTTGTTTATTGTTCGGACGCTTGAAATGAGGGTTGTGTTTAGCATATCATAGTCAGTAGTTTTGTCCTCTCATACACAGACACATAGTTCACATCAATTTAATTTAGTAGATGATTAATTCACTTCTTGGTTAAATTTATGGTTAATTTAACTACATGATTCATCATATATAATTTCACAATTTGCAACATGGTCTGAACTAATCATCTACTCAATTGAATTAACCATAATTACTAGAGTTGAGTTAGAGGTATTTTCGTTGATGAGAGATTAAACAAGTGTTTTTGTGACTTATAAGTGATTTGGTTGGTTCTTTCAAAAAAAAAAAAAAGTGATTTGGTTGGTGGTACAGGTACATACATTGAAGTTTTGATGTTTATGCTTTAAGTACAAATATTGCAAACTTGTATTGTTGATGATCGATGACTAGTTCATTTGTAACTGAGTTTATTTTGAATGGAGTATGCTACAATTTTTAAAGACCAATTAGAAGCATAACCATTTATAACTGAGTTTATTTTGAATGATGTACTACAAATAATGTTTTACCATTCATGATTACTATTAGACCCGAGTTGGCAACAAAGAGACTACAAACTTAGATAGAAATTAAGAATAGATCATGTTGATGTTGATGTCATTTTGATGAAATAGAGACCATAACTGTTTTTTTTTTTTTTTGTTTAAAAAAAATCCGTATCCAGCCTTAGGACCGACTAATCCGAAAGATTCAATCCAACCATCCACTTTGATTTAAAAATTAACATACTAGACTCTTGGTTTAGTTTTGCTTCTTAAGTATCGAATAATATTACATTAGATGTACATTATGGCTTAAAAAGACTGAAAACATTAAAGTGATGCAGAAGAATCATTATCAGTAAGGATTAACCTATGATTGCTAAGAATTTTGCTGATGATTGTAAGCTGAGATTTGTATTTGTGTATCATTACAGAGGAGGGATATTATATTTCTCTTGGTGATATTATCTAAGGATTTCTGAATGATCATAGAGGAGAATAAATAAATTATATTGTCAGTTTAGATGAGTCAAGTTCATTATATAGTAGAACATGAAAAAGAGAGGAAACAACTTTGGAGTTTATAAAGTGTATCACATGAAACCAAAACATGATTGATTACTTGTATATAGTGTGAAAAATTTCTACAGTCTAGATTTATAAGCATGACATTTCACCTGATTTATATTTATGTGCAGAGTAGACACTCTCATACAATCAGCTAACGACAAATGCCTAAATTGAGCCGGACAAAGCTCATGACAAGCCATCAAGTCACAATACGAATGACAAAATAACTCACTTCACGATACGAATGACAAAGTCTAACCTTCCAATCCATTTTAAAAGTCTGATAATTCGCTTCACCGGTCTATAACCTGCCACACTGCGTCAGTAGGTCGACTATCTAAAGAACTAGCCATCCCCTTGGAATCAACATGAAGCTCTATCTTGAATCTTGATAAAACGTTGGGAATGAGCCAATTCTGAATCTTCAAAAAAGCCCCAAAGTTCCGTCACATAAGCGCTACAGTTACCCAAAAATTTAAAGACGCCACACAACCAATTACAATTACTATCCCTTAAGACGCCACCACAACCAGCACTACCATCATTGTTTGACGCTCCGTCGGTGTTCAACCTGGTCCAGCCGATAGGGGGAGGCACCCACCCAACTAATGTTCTTTATTTGCAAAATGCAAGGCTGCACTATACTCTTAACAGAAGCACACTTGTAATTATGCATCATACAATCAATTTCTTGCCACGGTCTAGGAGGATGATAAAAATCAGCATCATGGTTAGTGTTGTTCCTCCAATTTCGTAAAGAGTTGAAGCCATAAATGCTGACCACTTTCCATAATCTTCTCTGCTCAAATCTTCCAACAAGTTTATCTCAATCTATCTCCCCATGGTACACTCAAAAAACTCCTGCCTTCGAGCCACAGTAACAACATTTAGCCACTGCTATGAGTCATAGCAGCGGTGTAGTCTCTCATCACATGCAACACCGTCTCATATAAGTCGCTACAGTGTATACAAAATGGACTAACTAGCCTCATTATATACCTTCTACTATTAGTAAACAACCGGTCGTGCTTAAGAAGCCAAATAAAGCGCCGAATACGCTCAGGGACCTCAAGCTGCCAAATACTCATCCAACCATCAGAGTTGTTCAACTCAAAACCTTGCAACAAGTTGTACGCTGCTGCAACAGAAAACTCCTATTTTAACAAACATAAATATCATTTCCATCAACACCACCATGATTAGGTATGGAAACAATTTTATTAATAATTTCACTAAGTAACCAAAACCTCAAATTATTTAAATTTCAATGACCACTAGCATCTACCAAGTCTGCCACATTGTAGCTTTCCATAAAGGGATAGTAATATTTAAATCAGAAATTCTAATTCTAGAATGAATGCAACAATCATTTGAAGCATGTACATTCTCACATCATTGCCTCATGTCATAACTTCCAGCCAAACTTTTTTTTTTAAGGAACTTCCAGCCAAACTTCTCCACTGTATTTAATATGTGGGTTCGTCGTTAGACTATTTAAAAAATACTAATAATTAAAATGCTAGGGCAATGATGTTTCAAAAAACACAGTCGTATTTAATGTGTGGGTTCGTCGTTAGACTATTTAAAAAATAATAATTAAAATGCTAGGGCAATGATGTTTCAAAAAACACAGTCAAAGGAAAAAGTAAGATTTGAGACATCAATTTAAGTGCAAGAGAAAAATGTATGATATCACTTTTAGTGGTGTGAGTCTCTTTGTGATAGAGTTAGTGGTATCATGAGCGGTGAATATTAAGTATACTTTCTCAATATTTAAGTGCAAGATTCATTTTTAGATGTCTCAAATGTGTAGTCCAATGGTATTAGTGGGACGAAGTATGAGTTTAAGAATGAGACACAAAGTTCAATCCCTATTGCTAATAATCCACAACAAAAACTAACCACTAACAAGAGTCGAAGTTTTGCAGCCCCAATTCCTCATTTATTCATCTTATGGATTGTTAGTCAGTGGACTATTTAACAACAAAAAAATTTAGATAAAAAAATATATTTATTTTTTTGCAAGATAAAGTTTAGCTTTTGTTTTTTTTTTTTTTTCAAGATAAAGACTGTGTTTGGTAACACAAATAAGCTAGCTTATAGCTTGTTGGACTAGCTTATAAGCTTGTTTTGATAGAATGAGATGTGTTTGGTAAAAAGCTTTTTTCACTAGCTTATAGCGTTTTTTAAGAAGCTAATCCAAGTAGCTTTTTAGCTTATAGCTTATAGCTTTTTATACTTTCTTCCAATTTTAACCTTTTCTTAATTTTATTTTATTTAATTATAATAAAAAAACTACCCACGATCTTATGAAACTAACCATGATTTACCATGTTGGCTTTTTAAATTTTCTTGTTCACTTTTTGCGCTGTTCTATACTTAGTAATTAGGATTTATCCCTATTTCTTTGTAATGACATGGTAACATAGTAACATACCAGACTTCTATCAGAGTGCTATTTTTTTTGAAAGAAAATATTACTGATTATATAGGTTTGTCAATGTACAATTGCTCGTTACTTAAAAAGATGTACAATTGCTAATAATTTATAAAATATATAATTTTATATAAAATTTACAATAAATAAATTGTGAAGCAAGTTTAGTTAAATTAAATTCATAAAAATAAAATAAAAATTGTTAAATAAAAAAAGACGCTTCAATTCATAAATACATTTATAATTTTGGAGATGAAAATAATTTAAAATATATTTAAAAATAAATGCATTAAGTAATAAAAATTATATACATGATATTAAAAAAATTAAACAAGCATGTCCTTTTATGTCATTTTATAGTTATCAGTCACTTCAACAGCTAACTTTACCAAACACTTTTAATTTTAGGCTTAATTACACTTTTGGCCCCCTAAGTATCCAAAAGTTGCGATTTTGGACCCCTAAAAAAAATCTCTTTTTTGGCCCCTTAAGTTCACTTTTGGTTGCAATTTTGGCCCCCCAAGCCAATTTTGACCCAGTCAACAGACACGTGGGCGCCACGTGTGTAAATTTTTTTTTTTTATTTTTTAAATTTATAAAAAAAAAAAATTTGTAATTAAAAAATGCTTTTTTATTACAGAAATAAAAATGTTTTTTAATTACAAAAAAATTGAAAAAAAATCCGAAAATTAATGAAAAATTGAAAAAAAATATTATAAAATTCTGGAAAATTGAAAAATTAATAAAACAATTGAAAAAAAATATTATAAAATTCTTGAAAATTGAAAAATTAATAAAAAATAAAAAAATTAATAAAAAATGATTAAAAAAATAAAATAAAATTTCGAAATTTTCTAAAAAAAATTAAAATTCTAGAAAAAAGAAATTTTCGAAATTTTAATGAAAAATTTTAATTAAAATTCTAATTAGAATTTTAATGAAAAATAAAAATTCTGGAAAATATTTAAAAAAATTCTAAATTTTCGAAAAAATTAAAAAGATTAATCATTTTTAAAAAAATGAAATTTTTGAAATTTTCATTAGTATTTCTCGAAATTTCGAAATTTTCATTAGTATATATGTCGAGCTTAGGTTTTTTCAGTGTATTTTTCGAAACTTCTAAATTTTCATTAGTATTTTTTCCGGGAAAATTTTCATTAGTATTTTTTCCGAGAAATTTTCATTATGTGTGTTCCGGTTTACAAAAAATTATGTGTATTCTGGTTTGTAAATACACAAAAAATTATGTGTATTCCGGTTTATAAATACACAAAAATTCCCGGAAAAAATACTAATGAAAATTTCGAAAATTTTTAAATATTTTCAGTATTTTCCAGAACTCCGTTTTTTTAAGAATTCCGTTTTCAAATTTTCCAGATTTTTTCGAAATTTTTAAATTTTTTTCAATTTTTAAATTTTTTTAATACTAATGAATTTTCAATTTTTTAATCATTTTTTATTTTTATTAATTTTTCCTGAATTTTTAAATTTTTTCCATATTTTTTCAATTATTTTTCATTTTTATTAATTTTTCAATTTTCCAGAATTTTTTAATATTTTTTTCAATTTTTTTATTAATTTTTCAATTTTCCAGAATTTTTTTAAAAAAATTTCAATTTTTTTATTAATTTTTCATTTTTCCAGAATTTTTATTTATTTTTTAATTACAAAATAAAAAAAAATATTAAAAAATACAAAAATGCAACCACGTCAGCGTTGACTGGGTCAAAATTGGGCTAGGGGGCCAAAATTGCAACCAAAAGTGAACTTAAGGGGCCAAAAAAGAGATATTTTTTTTAGGGGGCCAAAATCGCAACTTTTGGATACTTAGGGGGCCGAAAGTGTAATTAAGCCTTAATTTTAATAAGCTAACTTTTCAGCTATAAGCTATCAGCTATCAGTCATCAGCTAAAAGCTAGCTTTTCAGCTATCAGCTAACTTATCAGCTATCAGCTAGCTTATAGCTTAATTTTACCAAACACACCCAAAGTTTAGCTTTTTTTTTTTTTATCACAAGTATCTAAATGACTAAAAACTCATTATTCAAAGTGAATAAGTGAGGAATATAAAGTTCTAACCATTTGCTCATGCTGCAATATCCAACTATTATAAAGTTTAGCTTTAATCCATAAAATAAAAGAATTATTGTTTACGTATGTAAACACAAGTTAATTACAACAGGTGAGCTGTTGCGTGAAATGTCATTGATGGAATTCCAAGAGCACTCTAAGAAGTAAATAAAGAATACACTGTTTTCACTGTCTAGAAGTTGTTCCATCAAACCTTTAAGTGTCCCCCTTTTATGACCATCAAAGTGTTGGTTTAACGTGTCTTTATTCAAAGCCCATTAAGTTGTGATCCAGAACCTCTCATTGGTTGTCTGTTTTGAGTACGGTCGTGCGTGGACTAGGGTGCAACTCATCCATGCTAGGCCCGTGGAGTTGAGACGCGCTTTCAGAGACGTTGATCATTTGTACAGGACACATGGTATTAAGTGATGAGTTGAGTTGGCTGACCTGACTTGAACAGTCAAACCAGTGTTGAATGAGGACGAGCTGAGCTGGCCTGACCTGAATAGTCAAACTAGTGAAGATGAGGACGAGCTGAGTTGGCCTGACTTGAACAGTCAAACCAGTGTTGAGTGAGATCTTGCTAGTTAGTCAAGTAAGTATTATAAGTCACACAGAATGGTCCATCCATGCAGTCCACAATCCACCAAGCGTCAAGCTTGTTAAGGCGTAGATGTTTGTTCTTTATTAGGTCGACTTATACCAGTCCACAGTCCATCAAACGTCAAGCCTGTTAAGACGTAGACGTTTGTTCTTTATTCGGCCGATCTATACCGATCCACAGTCCACCAGTAACTGCTTTGTAACTGAGTTATGAATGTTAGTTTGATTCAAACTATTCGTCATGTCGCCATGTCTTGTCCCATCAATGTACTCACCTCTTTAATATTTCTTCACATCCATAATTACTCAACGAGTCCCACCATACCTATTATTTTTTCCTCTCTATAAATAGAGAAATATCACTCATTTTTTTATCACTTCATTTTTACTCTCATTCTTGTCTTTGTAAGCTTTGTTCCTATTGAAAAACTTCACCATTCTCCAGCTCCACTCGGTTCAATTCCTTCCTCGCAGGTAATAATTTATTTTTCTTTGTAGCCTTCCTGATATTAGTATTAGTGTTTGAAAAATTATTCTTTTTTTCTTTTCTTTCAAGAAGTGAAAAATAAACCATGTAAAAAATTAAGCAAAACTGAATAAAAAACGTGTAGCCAATTTTAGAAGAAAAAAAATCGTAACTTTTATTTATAAATAACAATAAAAACATATTGAACCCTCTTTCTTATTCTCTCTAGTCATCGTCCACAACAAGTAGCTGAAAAACTGAGCGTGTTTCCAACTTTCCCTAGCTCCGCAGCTACGCACACATCACCGCCACATCGTAATACTCATCAAAAGAGGAATAATGGGAAGACAGAAAGGAGAAGGTGCTAGAAGCAAAGCTCGCCCATCAAGTAGCAGGTAACAAACAATCCTCTTTTCTCCTCACTTCAATCCCTAATCATTCATTCATCTTATCGCTTTTTTCTCTCCTTCGCAGTCTCGCCGCATCGTTGTTATCCTCCGCTCCTTCATCCGCCGCTGCTGCAGCTGTTGGATTCGGTGGTTTTGTCGGTAGTTCCCGTCTTGATCCTTCTCCTTCTACCGAAGATTCTTCTCTCCCTTTTGCCGTATGTCTTGTTCATTTCATTTCATTTCTTTTTATTTACTTTATGTAAATTTCTATCATTTTGTTGATTAATTTTCTTCATTAAACTATTATATTTATATAGTTTAGGAACTGAATTGTTAGTTTAGGGACTAGGGACTAAGGCTCTGTTTAGTAAAAACTGATAAGCTAGCTTATAACTAATAGCGAATAAGCTAGCTGATTGAATTTGCAGTGTTTGGTAAAATTAGTGGTTGAACTAGCTTATAAATATGAAATGACATAAAAATGATACATTGAGTAATTTTATTTATCAAAGATTAATTACATAAAATAGAAGGCAAGCATGCAACAAGTTGCGCCAGTTGGCCTTTTTGGATGGCAAAACCAATTCTCGTTAACACAACATTCATGGACCTACTAGATTTAATTTAAATAATACTAAAAAAAATTCAATCAAGATTAGAGCGGTAAAATTGAGATAAACAATGATAAGCTACTAGAATTAACTTATCAAAAAACTCTATTAAGCTCATGAGAAAGTGACAGTAACCAAACGGGTCTTTTTTGTCAAATGAGCTTATAAGCTATAAGCTCAAAAATGGATCTTGCCAAACAGACCCTAAATCGGTGCTTTATTTTTAATTAATAATTAGGTGTAGTTTTGTGTTCATAACTGGATGGTGAGTAGATTAACTTACTAGATGGGTACTGCTGCTGTGATCTACACCTACACGTGTTTCTTGACAATAACGACCTTGAATTAACAACCTATGAAGCATTGACTCAATTCTCAGACCTATGAAGCACTGACATGTACACCGTGAGTAATTAGAAATAGGAATGTGCTATATTAGAAATAACTATCTGGAGTGTTGGTGTTACATTGGAATGTGCTAAATATGTCTTTCATGTTTCTTTGTCCGGGATTTTATGCCATGGAATTTTTCTTTAAGTTTTGAGTTGAGTTGTTAGAGCTAGAATGTGAATATTTCTTTCTCAACAGTTTTTTTTCCAAGTCTCGCCGTAATGTGTGGTATTGTTTTGTTAATTTTGGGAACAACCAGGATGTTGATAGTGAAATTGCAGTGCACTTGAAGAGACTAGGCAGGAAGGATTCCACCACTAAGGTAATTTTGTATCAACTTTATGCTTTTTATCTATTCCTCTTTTGATGCATTCTGTTCTACTCTGCTTCAAGTTTGCAATTCCGTGTTTTAGCCATTATTAATTATAGATGATGCATGTTATGTTAAATTATGCACGCATAAGTTGAATAGAGAACCATGACATTTTAAAATTTTACTTTTCTTAAAACTTGATGGTGCCACTTCCTGAATTAAAACATGAGGTTTTCTGAGTATGTGTGAAGCTTGTTCAATGACTGTGCCGATTATGTCTCAGCACTTTGCATTGTATATAATAAGACAAGATGCTGGAAACCATAGATGTGCATATAATGTGTCATGTTGAATGTATGTCTAGTTGTCTGTTAGGTGAGATTTTCATTACTGTTCTTTTCTCAGTAGTGTCTTTGGTCATGCTAATGAACCTGTACTATTACGAATTTACTTAGCTGTTGAAGTTTTGACATAATCCAGTAGGTCCATAACCAGTTTCTGACTGTTCAAGTTGTCACCTTTGCCCAAACTCTGGGGCAGAGTTTTAACGATAAAACCTGTTCTGCAATTTTCTTTTAATTTCATATTTTTTTACCTGTGATTTAAGAACTTCTGTGCTGTACCTTTTTGTCAATACATTTCATTTACATAATTTATCAATAGGGCATCATAGCTGAGCTTCTCAATGTATAGTTGATTTCTTTCTCATTTAGTCTGTGACCGTATTAGTCATGAGCAATGTAGTCAAAAACGAGTCCCGGGTCGTAGGATCGTCCGATCCTACATGCTTTCCCCACCCAAACGAGCTTCAATCTTGCTCCGGGTCGTTTTTGGTTGATTTCGTGGGCAGATCGAGTTTTTTTTTGCCAGAATCGTATAAAAAAACGAGGTCTGGACAGAGAAGTAGAATGATAAGGAGAGAGAGAGAGGAGGAGGAATGAAGATGAAATCAAGGATTTTCATCGCTGTTAATTTCAGATCTGAAACTCTCATGTTTTCTCTGCTGCTGTTGCAGCGCTCCATGGTGGAAGAAGAAGACTCGGTCAAATAAGGTTTAAGTTGTAGAAGACTTATCTCTTGTGTGGGCCCTAAGGCCCAATACTAAATATCTTCCTTTTCCTTTTATAAAACACTTTACACCTTTAACCAAACACGTGACCTTCCTCTGAATGCACAGGAACAGGATTTTATAATACGTTGCCTTTTATTCAAAAAATATACCTTACCTTTTATTTAAAAAAAATGTAGTACTACTAGTAGATAATGGTATCAAAAAATGATTAAATACTATTAATTAACTTAGTTTAATGTTGTGATTTATAAGTTATTTTGTTCATGTATTATAATTTTTATGTTTTTGTGTGTGCATGTATATGTGAAGTTACAATTTTTCCCTTGAGTGGGTTCTTACGAACCGTGTTACGTTCCTTGTGTTTACGTTCCTACACCGGCCGACCAATCCTACGTAGGATCTCGATCCTGACTACATTGGTCATGAGTCCATACGTTTACTGTTTCTACTAGTATTTTGTCTTCCATAATTGATTTTATTCTGATTTGGTTGCAATAAATTAATCAATGATTGCAATTATTTTGTCTGGTGATGAATCTCTTCTCTTAAATATCTCGTCGGCTTTTTATTAACCTGTATTTTTTATAATTCTTATTAACCCGTCTTTTTATATATAATTCTTTTAACAGCTTAAGGCATTGTCAGCTTTATCTACGCTGCTTCAGCAAAGGTCAGCAAAAGAAATTGTTCCAATTATTCCCCAATGGGTATGTGTTTTTAATATATATCTAGTTATTTATATGTATTAGATTGCATGTTTGGCTATGTATTTCCTGTATTAGGTCTCTTTCCCTTTATATATGAGGAACATCTATGTGTTGAATATGGAACAAGTTGTTCTTTTCAATGGCAACTTTCATTTTTCCCATATAAAACGAAAGAGTTTTATTCTCCCTCTAAGGGTCTAGTAGTTCATAATTGCTCTTGTCTCAATTTTTAAATATACTTATTTGATAGACTTGATCATTTAATTTGTTCTTGTGTAGGCGTTTGAATATAAAAAGCTGTTGCTGGACTACAATAGGGATGTTAGGCGGGCTACTCATGATACCATGACCACACTTGTTACTTCTGTTGGGTTAGAACTTATACCTATTTTAATGAAATATTTATTGATGTTTCTTTCTTGCTTTTTAACCAAATAATTTGAAGTATTTGAATACTTGGGAATTTGATAATTTGTTGTTGCTTTATTTTATGAATAAATTTATGCATGCTTTGGCAAGTTTCTTGTGTCAGTAGCGTATGAAGAAGAACCCATGTATCTTTTAAAAATTGGTGTCCACAGCCTAGTCCACCCAATAATAATTAATAAACAAAGGCCTTATCCTGTCTTCCACCAGGCGTGGACATTTTAGCCTACCAAATATACATTAAATAGGTTTTTTTAATATGTACCTATTTAACTGGTTTCGAGCATTTTAATTTTATTGAATTTAAGATTTTTTTTATGGGTTAAATAGGTTTTTGGTACGAAATCTGATCCTTCTGAAGTCTTAATGTTTTGAATGAGTGAATTTAATTCACATAGTCTGAGACTTGTTGTTAACTTCACTTCCCACGCCCTTCTCAGGAGAGATTTAGCTCCGCATTTGAAGACTTTGATGGGACCATGGTGGTTTGCACAATTTGATCCAGCTTCTGAAGTTTCTCAGGCAGCAAAAAGGTCTTTGCAGGTTTGCTATATTAATTTTTATCTTACAGTTCTATTTTAAACGATTTCTATTCATTGTTGGTGTTGAGAGGGAAAGAGACGAGACGTGTGATGGAATTCATGTGTTTAACACAAGAGAATACTATATATACGAAGAGTCATACCTTCTTTACTGTTATTTATTTATTTTAATGGCAAATGTTAGTAGTTAGTTGTTAGAATAATATTTACTCCTTCATCCAGAATTGAACCCATGACCTCCAACTCCTTTAACCCTTGGTTCAAACCAGTTGAGCTACCCCCCAACCATCTTTACTTTTATTACTAAAGTCAGAATGGCTTTCGAGTTCTACCGTTCTAGGGGGACGTTATGCTATTAGTGATATGTTAGGCTGAGACAGGTCAAATACTGGTAGGAACCCAAGAGTTGAACTCCAAAGATAGAACACTTTTATTAAAAAATAGGACAAATAATAGGAGATAATCTCTCCTCCAAGGGGTTCCCCTTCACAATAGAGTTTGTTGGAAATTCCGCCTTAATTGCGGTCCGCCCCTAGTCGCCTAAATTAAGGCCTTTGGTTTGCCTTCATTGCAGCCTCCAACACCTTCATTGTGTTGGCTTTGAGGGGGTGGATTTAGTCCCACATCGGGTCCGCCCCTAGTCGCCTAAATTACGGCCTTTGGTTTGCCTTCATTGCAGCTTCCAACACCTTCATTGTGTTGGCTTTGAGGGGGTGGATTTAGTCCCACATCGGATGGATAGGACTCTTGAGAAGAGTTTATAAAGAGGAGACACTCCTCACCCTACAAGCTGGTTTTGTAAGGATGAGTTGGGCCCCAAAATTTCAACAGAGTTGGTACTCTTTTTGTTTTGATGAAAAAAATTTAGGGTGAAGGGATGGTGCCCCAGTCCAAGGCAGGGAGGACCTTAGGGCACTTCAAAGGGATTTACATTTGCCTCTCTCCAAAGAGAAAACTCTCCTCCAAGGGTTCCCCTTCTTCTAGAGAGCCACTGCTCTATTCACTAGAAGTTTAAAATACTCAATAATGATCCTCCTCTATTCATATGTGCTGCTATTTATACATGATACTTTCTAACTTCCCCAACAAACTCCCTTTTATTCTGTAGCGTAACACATTGTTGGAAAAACTTTGACGTTTTGGAAATTGCAGAGTGATATAGAAATTTGTACAAAGGCTTTGTGTATGCTTTGTTATACTACCTGGTTATGTTTCAAAATTGCAGTACATATTAATACACTTAAATTGAATCATTTAGGAGTCATTTTTTCTGTATTGTAACATTCATTCTCTCAAGTGTGCAGGCCTGCCTTAGTATATCATGTGATGGAAACTTTTATCCTTGTACCTGAATAAGTTTGTTACCAAATTTGTGCCACATGTGATTCCTGTTTTAATCCTTCGTTTGATTGTATTAGGCTATCTTTCCAGCACAGGAAAAAAGGCTCGATGCTTTGATTTTATGCACAACAGAGATATTCATGTATTTAGAAGAAAACCTAAAGCTTACGCCACAAAGTTTGTCTGACAAAGCTGTAGCCATGGATGAGTTGGAGGAGATGTACCAGCAGGTATACTATAAAAATCACTTCAATTATTATTGGTTTGCAATGGTTCTCATTTTTAGTGGACAAGGAAATGTGTTCTGTATGGTAAATATTGATGGTAGGATGTCTTATATTGGTACGGAAGGATTCTAAAATAGTGGTAGAGATCTTGCTTTGGGTTTGAATAGCTATTATTTCATGGTAGGACTGGATAAATAATTATAAACAAGGTTTAATTATGTTTTTAGTCCAGATAAAATTACGGATCTTTCGTGTTTAGTCCTTATAAAGTTTAGGGTGTAGTCCCTATAAAATTGATGTCCTTTTTTAGTCCCTCATTTATAAAAACAGGGTGCTATTGGTCCCTCTAAAATCACCCCATTTTTATAAAATGAGTGACTAAAAACACCCATTTTTATAAAAGGTGGGGATTAAAAGTTTATCGTAGGGACTAAAATAAAGATAGGATATTTTACAGGGACTAGGAATATGTTTAACACTAGAAACTAATATCGTGCAAATAGCTATTTCTAAGTTTTTTACATTATCTTTTTCTCTAATGTGTCATGTTATCCTAATCAGGAGCGTAGTCAGGATTTTGATCTCAAAAGGACCATGACTTAAAAGAATGATTTAGCAAACAAATTTTAAGCTATCATATGTTTATTATGTGCAAAAAATCTAATGAAGTATTTTTTGAGTAAAATATATATTTTTTTTAGTTTCAAGTTAGCGGCAAAACACTCATACCCTAAGTGCGGATAAGAGAGGTATTGTGTTGGAGCCCTACCCCCAACACATCAAATGTCCCTGTAGTCCTTGAGCATCTGAGTTGCACTGACACAACTGAGTAAAATGATTAAATGACTAGCAAGTGGAACCATCTTCTCAAACACCAATCCATTAAAAATTGATACAGTCCAACTTTTATGTATACTATAGTTTGAGTCACACTACTTACAAAAACAAACGATTAATAAAAATGCAGAATACATATTTGATAATGTCTTAAGATATAATTCGATCTAAAATATTACTTTTGATATTCTGACAAACCAGATAAACTCATTTTCATTGGTTACATTCAAAAGATAAATATACATCAATGAATTATTTTGCATATCTTCAAATGAATACACAGAGTCCTACTCCATAGAGAAGTATAGTGACACAATGACACCTAGCTAGAATTGTATTTGACTATTATTAATACCGAGAAGATATCACAGTTGTGGTGAAAGATCTATGTTTTATGTAAAATGTATAGGGTCAAGAATGGGGCCACACATTATAATATTATATACATATATGTTAATGTTAAACAAAACTATGATTTTAAGAGGGACTATGGCCCAGGTGGGCCTCCATAGTTGCTCCGTTACTGATCCTAGTGTCGTAGGAGAGCTATATTTACCTAGAATTGGAAAGAAATTACTTGACTTTATTTTCATTGATCTCTTCTGGGTGTAAATTAAAATTACTATAGCTGTATTAATCTTGTAAACACAGTCCCTTGTGTCCATGTGAGATTCAATTATTACATACTTCAGTTGCTACTTACTAGCCTTTGTCCTCTTCTTGGACTAAACTTTTTTTAACTTCATTGGCACATAAGTCAAAAGTAATATGGATGGTTTATGGTCTGTTTTCTGCCCATTGTCTTGGCTTAGTAGTAGCTGGTTTTGTTGGCTCTTATGTTGATGAAGCGCAGAACCCAAAATATTCAGTCACACACACTGCAGTTTAGCAATGAAATTCACTCAAATAATGCATAAATTACTTTGTAAAGAGTGAACAATGAGCAATGTTTTCAACTAGCAGAGCTATGGAGTATCGAACCCAAAGCCAAATTTCCTCACCGACTTCCCCTTGTGTTCCATGTCTGTATATTTAAATCCTTCCATTACCCTTAATAGAACAGCCATTCAGCACAAGATTGCCCTTTCTTTTGCTTTCCATGAGTACCAGAATTCCTTCATGGTTACACTCTATACCTCTAGGGCTTTGGTTGATTTGACCCAAGATTTAACTGAAACTCTCTTTGGCTCTATCACATGGTCCATCTTCAACCCAGATAGCCTTCTCTTTGGTTACATTTTAATGGTTTAGTTATATGATGTATTTGACATGTTCAATTTTTCGATTTTGGGCCATGTACTATCTTTGGCTCTATCACATGGTCCATCTTCAGCCCAGATAGCCTTCTCTTTGGTTACATTTTAATGGTTTAGTTATATGATGTATCTGACATGTTCAATTTTTCGATTTTGGGCCATGTACTTTTACTTCATGAAATTTATTCTCTATTTTGTTCTTACAGGTGATATCATCAACATTATTGGCATTGGCCTCTCTTCTTGATGTTTTAATATCCCCACAACAAGAGCAACCTGCTGTTGAGAATATAACTACTGAACCTAAACATGCTTCAAAGGCCAGGGTGGCGGCTGTATCGTTTGGTGAAAAGCTGTTAATAGATCATAAGCACTTCTTAGATTTCTTGAAGTCTCAACGACCTACTATCCGATCTGCTACGTATACTGTTTTGAAGAGTTTTATAAAAAATATGCCACATGCTATTACTGAAGGAAATATAAGAAGTCTTGCGGGTGCAATTCTTGGTGCTTTCAATGAGAAAGATCCAACATGTCATCCTTCAATGTGGGATGTAATATTACTTTTTTCTAGAAGATTCCCAGGGAGTTGGAGTTCCTTAAATGTTCAGAAAAACATACTGAATCCTTTTTGCAATTTTCTTAGGAATGGGTGCTTCGGTTCCCAACAGGTCTCGTACCCAGCTTTGGTTTTATTTTTAGACAACGTGCCTCCTAAAGCTGTTCAGGGGGATAAGTTTTTTCTTGAATTTTTCAAAAGCTTGTGGGTGGGAAGGAAAACTTCTCTATCAGCAGATAGATTGGCATTTTTCCAGGCATTTGAAGAGTGTTTTCTTTGGTCCTTGAAAAATGCTTCAAGGTACGTATTTTTCCTTTTGATAGTGGTTGTCTGTACTTGGATTCATTTACTCCATGCTTAAATTGCCTGATATCCAATGTTTGTTTTTTCTGTAACCAAACTGTCGTCTGTTTGTATCAGATATAATGATGGAGACGACTCGATCAGTCATTTCCGAGTCACTCTCATTGATAATATCCTAGTAAAGCTTATATGGAGGGATTTCCTTACAACTGGAAGCTCCAAAGGTTATGATATAATCAACACAGGAAAAGAATCTGATTCATCTGAGAAAAACCTTTCTCATAGCAAGAAAGTGGATGTGCAAAATACGAAATATCCAATGCCCTATTTGCAAGCCATGGGAAAGTGCTTTGTTGAAATCCTTTTAGGCATTCATGTATTAGATATCAAGCTTCTATCTGTTTTTACTGTGGAACTTGAAGATAACTGCATGAGTGTTCTTCAGCAAGCAGGCTATGTGGAGATGGTTGAACAAATCATTTCGTTCATGTTATTGCTGGAGAAACATGCAATTATGGAAGGTGCAACTTGGCCCTTGGTCTATATTGTTGGACCAATGTTGGCGAAGTCTTTCCCAATCATTAGGTCTTCTGTAAGTTGATATTATTACAAACTTGTTTGCCACTCTGTTTTTAATTTATTTATATGATATACTGATGGTAATTATTGGGGCTGATCATGAAATTTTTGACATTACATCTGCATAATGGAGCTTATTGTTTAATATATTCATTTTAGTCAATTTAGAGTTCCTGTTCCCACATGCTCACATTGTAATTATCTTCTGGTATACTTATTTATATCTTAATTATGCATATGGAGTAGGAAAGTGTTTGGTTATTGTAGAATCACTGAATTAGTCTCTTTTTCACACTTCGGGATTATGTTTTAGGTTTTTTAACATATCTTCAAACGGGTGGTATACAAAAAGGATATCCGCTTTTTTGGTCTTCGTGAGGAGGCTAATTCTGTGCATAGTTAGAGTATGAATAAGTATATCATCTAACCCACTTCGGTTGGCCTGATGGTTTTGGCTTGGGACCTTGGAGTCTGCTCCTCTCAAGGTCTTAGGTTCGATTCTCCCTAGTGCCAATTTTGGTGGGCTAGTTTGCCTTCTTCAAGAAAAATAAAATAAGTATATCATGATGATTATTAATCATCAATTTGAGGGAATTAGTTACGACGTCAACTTTGTTGTTGATTTAGCCTGTTAATAAAAGGGGGGTTGATGTTGCATAGGCTATGATATTTTTTGATTTAGTATTATCTGGAGGACTATTTTAATAGAATTAATGGATGTTTTCTATCAGGATTCAGAAAATACTGTAAAACTTCTATCCGTTGCTGTTTCAATATTTGGACCACAAAAAACAGTCCAAGAAGTTTTTAATCAGAAAAGAGGGCACTATAGTAGTCAGCTTTCATATGGTGGAGATGAATTATTGGAAGCTGAAGAATTTCTGCAAATCTTCAAGGATACCTTTGTCCCTTGGTGTCTGCAGCCAAATAGTTCCTCAACTAATGCTCGTTTAGATCTGTTGTTGACCTTGCTGGATGATAGGCATTTCTCAGAACAATGGTCTTTCATTGTCAATTATGTGATTAACCAAAGTAATTCTGGATGCCCAGCAGGTTTGATAAACTCTGACCAAACAGCAATGTTTGCCATGCTCCTTGAAAAAGCAAGGGACGAGAGTATGAAGAGGAAGGTGAGAGATGGCTCCAGTTATAGACCAGGAGCTAATGCTGGAGATTGGCATCATGAATGTCTGGAATCATATGCTATTGCTGCTTCCCATTATCTGCCTCCGTATAGCACTTCTCATGTGCAGTTTATGTGGTATGTCAATACAGATTTTTCAGAGGCATCATGCAGAAAATGTCTTATACTATAAATATACCCATTGAAACTGAATGTCAACAATGTAATATACTCATTTGTGTTGTTTCTGAATTTATGTTCAGTTGTGTTCACTCGTAAATAGGTCTTTAGTCCCCATGCCTTGCATGCGACAGTTTGAATATGGATAGTCATACAGCAAGAAAATAATAAAAAAGTGAGCTACAAAGGAAAGCATCTGTTGGTAGTAACTTACACACACACATCGTTGTATTATAGGGAAATTATGCTGTGTTTGGGGTTGTTTTGTTCTAATACATGTTTTTTTAATCTATTAGAAAACCCTAACTTCTCACATTTGAGCTTGATGGATTTGTAGTATTTTGGGGCTTTTCTGCTGTCTCCATATATGTTTGCGTGTCTGAAAGCCATAGCATGTCCAAGTCTAAAACTGCTAATGGTTATTAAATAAAGACATTTTGCTGTTAAAGGAGAGCACTATGTGAAGTTGTATATATCATTTACTCAATTTTGTGTTGAACCCAATCTAGAGATATATAAGATTAATTGGCTGGAGTGGTCTTAACTCTGATCTTAAACTTTTTATATGCAGCTCTCTTCTTGGTGGTTCAGAAGAAGGAAGATCTATTCCTTTTCTGTCCGTAGATGCATTGATCGTCGTCTATGAGGAAATTCTCAGGAAGTTGGTCAGATTTATACATGATTCGTCTTTTTCTTGGGCACAAGATGCAGCTTCTATGTTAAGCATTGTTGCAAAAATCTCTGTAGAACATGATAGTTCTCTTAACATTGTTGAGATGGCTAAGGTCTCCCTTGAGATACTTGATGGCAGTTTCTTTTGCCTGAAGACACTGGATGGGGTAGGTAGAATTGTATCAGGAATTTTAGCAGCAATCTTTGTCATCAAGTGGGAGTGTAATTCAAGTAAAGCTTTGGACTATTCACTTGATGGCAGTGCCAGACAATCATTAGGGGAATATGCACACACTTTCCATAACAAGATAAATGTCCCCTTTTTAAAAAGCTTATGCATAGAGAACTACAGGAGCCTGTGGACAGTCTTAATTGAATCAGTCAAGTCTGCAATATTTGTTGAAGATAGTCGTGTTAGTAACGGGATCACATCGTTATGCTGTACATGGGTACATGAAATACTCGAGTGTGTCTGTGTGGATGAAAATGATGAACAGAATCTTCTACACCAGCTGCTGAGAAAAGAGGACAGATGGCCTGTGTTTGTAGTACACAAGTTCAGCTCAACAAAGGTATTCACACATATGGTTACTTGTCTCTATTTAATAGAAGAATCTTGTTTTGTATTACGCACTTGCGTTTACATAATAGAATACAGAGTATGTTGTGTTGGTCTGTATTGCTATATAAATTGGGACATCAATGTCATTATTGGTAAGTGAGCTATGGTAGGCTTTACCAGCCAGACAATCTGCATTTTAAATTTTTAATGCTTTATCCAATATCAAATAGTATGTTACAGATGAAACTAGTCATGACTTGTTTATATGAAATATGTTGTTAATACATGTAACATGTAATTGAAGATCCTGCCTAAGATATAAAGAAAACAAGGTAGTACATTTAATCTCCAGTTTTTACCGTCTGCAGGCTTCAGGACACCAGAAATTTGTAGCTCTAATTGACAAGTTAATCCAAAAAATTGGAATAGATAGAGTTATTGCTGGGTGTGCAATGCCTAATTCGTCTATGCTTGAAAGAGGTCAAGAGATTGCATCATCTGCATGGCTAGCTGCTGAAATACTATGCACATGGAGATGGCCAGAAAACAGTGCTTTGTCTTCTTTCTTACCTTCACTGTGTGCATACGCCAAAAGAAGTGATTCTCCCCAGGAAAGCCTATTAGATGACATACTGAGCATCTTGCTTGATGGTTCTCTTATTTATGGAGCGGATAGCACGAAGAGTTCTGTGAGTATGTGGCCAGTTCCAGCTGATGAAATAGAAGGAATTGAAGAACCATTCTTGAGAGCGCTTGTTTCCTTTCTGTCTACTTTGTTTAAAGAGAACATATGGGGGACTAAGAAGGCATCCTATCTTATTGAGCTTCTTGCCAATAAACTATTTCTTGGTGAAGAAGTAAATACAAATTGTCTTAGGATTCTTCCTTTTCTTATTAGTGTACTTCTAGAACCATTTTATGGATATGTGGAGCCCGGTAAAGGTGTTGAACCTTGTTCTTTAGTAGAAAGATTTGTGCAAAACACCATGATAGACTGGCTTGAGAGGGCTCTAAGGCTTCCACCTTTGGTCACATGGACAACAGGACAAGGTAAATACCTCCTCTTCTTGTAAATGGAACACAACATGCTAATTCATTAGAGTCCTGAATTGACATTTTTTATCAGCAGGTATAGAAGGTTCAGATAAAATTGTGTTTTGTGTATTAGTGTTTGCATTTATGGCTTGTGCTTATTTGCAACAGTGCTAATAGTTCATTTCATTTAAAAACATTTTTTAACATAATTTTTTATTCAAAAATTTCTTTAGTCATAAATTATGGATAATTGATTGTATTAATGAAATTGGTCATGACTCTTGTAGATATGGAAGATTGGCTTCAATTGGTAATTGCCTGTTATCCTTTCAGCGCAATTGGTGGTCCACAAACATTAAAGCCAGCTAGAATTATCAGCCCTGATGAGAGGAAACTTTTATATCAATTATTTCTGAAGCAGAAGCTTGTTGCTGGAGGATCTGCAATGACCAACCAGCTTCCAGTAGTTCAGGTGCTGCTATCAAAACTTATGGTTGTTTCAGTAGGTTATTGCTGGAATGAATTTAGTGAAGAAGATTGGGACTTTCTGTTGTCTAACCTAAGGTGTTGGATTCAATCAGTAGTTGTTATGATGGAGGATGTAACAGAAAATGTAAATGGTTTAGTTGACGATTCATCTGGTAGTTTGGATGTAATGTGTAAGAAAATTGAGAAAATTATTTTGATTTCAGATCCTTTTCCCATAAAGATTTCTGAAAATGCCCTTTTATCCTTTTCACTTTTCCTTAAGCATTGTAAACATCAACAAACTGAAGAGATGGATAATTTAAATACAATGAAAACAGAAAAGTTGGATTCTGCTAAAGATCGGATTGTAGAAGGTATACTGCGCTTACTATTTTGCACTGGCATATCCGAGGCTATTGCAAATGCATACTTCAAAGAAGCTGCATCAGTTATTGCATTGTCACGGGTTCAACATGCATCTTTTTGGGAATTTGTAGCTTCTGCTGTCCTTAATTCCTCTCCGCAGGCTAGAGATAGAGCAGTGAAATCAATTGCATTTTGGGGACTAAGCAAAGGGTCTATCAGCTCATTGTATGCTATACTTTTTACTTCCAAGCCAATTCCTTTGTTGCAGTTTGCTGCATATTATGTTCTTTCAAATGAGCCTGTTTTAAACATGGCTGTCGTTGAAGATAATGCTTGCAACTCAGACATAAATGCTGCTAGTGACCAGGATTCCAGCCGTTTTGACACGTCAATAGAAGAAAAGGTCAGTTTGAAAGAGGAAATATCTTACATGGTCGAAAGGGCACCATATGAGGTTCTTGAAATGGACTTACATTCGCATCAACGAGTAAGTATAATTTATTTGGAAACATAGTTGAACTCTATTATTTGTGATAGATTATCTTAGTTAACTTTGAGCTAGTTAGTAAGTCAATTAGTTCCTTTTCAAAAAAAAGTAAGTCAATTAGTTAGGAGTGTGAGATGAGAGGCTATGAATAATAGGATGTATTAGGTAGAGTATCTTTGGGTTTGTAAGGAAATGGCTCTGATACAGTTTTCATGAGAGACGGGATTCTTTTGCATTCTAATTTCCTTTCAAACCGAAAAACACTCTAATCCCTCCTTAATTTAAAACTTTCTCATCTAACACCACAAACTAACTGACTAACAAACTCACTAGCTAATTAAGAGGTTACCTACCAATATGTCAAACATTTTGATGTTTATTTACTTACTGTATCTGTCCATTGGTGCACCAATGGTCTAAAAAATCTACTGCAGGTAAATCTCTTCCTGGCTTGGTCTTTGTTGATATCACATCTATGGTCATTACCTTCATCATCATCTGACAGGGAGAGACTGATCCAGTACATTCAAGATTCTGCTACTCCGGTTATTTTAGATTGCCTTTTTCAGCATATTCCTGTAGACATTTCCATGAATCAGAGTCTGAAGAAGAAAGATGCAGAGCTTTCTGGTAGCTTATCAAAATCTGCAAGTGCTGCAACCCTAGCCACCAACACTGGTTCACTCTTGTTCTCTGTGCAATCTCTTTGGCCTATTGAGTCGGAGAAAATTTCATCACTTGCTGGAGCAATATATGGCTTAATGCTTCATGTTCTTCCTGCTTATGTCCGTGGCTGGTTTAATGATTTGCGCGATCGTAACATATCAACTGCCATTGAATCCTTTACCAGGACTTGCTGCAGCCCTCCTCTCATTGCAAATGAATTGTCCCAGGTATGGTGTAGTTTCATGTCCACATAAAGTACAGTTCTGTTTTATTTTTTTGTTAAACTGCCTGATTTTGTTAAGTTGCACAATTTCCTCGGTACATATTTAGTGAAGGGGAGGGGAAATAATGAGAGAAAAAGCAGAGAAGTTAATGAAACATTTTAGTGCAATATTGAGTTCACGACTGTCATACTATGCTATATTGTGATAAAGTACATATCTTTGCATATTCTAAACAACACCACATGTTTGAAGTAGTTCCCTGAGTCTACTTCCATGCTGTTTCTCATGTATATTTGCTAATCTGTTTGCCGTGCACATCTAGAATCCTATGATTTTACTGCCTCATTTGCATAATCTGTGCCATTTGCAAGGACCGAATGAGCTGGATATCTGAAATTTGTTTTTATTGTTTCTTAAAGTTCAACAGCCAACCTGATTTTGTGCTGTAAATTACGGACAATCATTGTGATATTTACAGAGAATATGTTTTTAGTTAGAACAACATGCAATTATTAAAAGGGACCTCTGAGACTTGGTTTTTGCTCAAGCAGTTAACATTATTTAATCCATGTAATGTAACTGTCCTCACCTTGTGAGGAAAAAGCTTTAGATGTTTATGGCATGCAGTAACTTTAGTCACATTCCAGTTCTGATATGGATGTTTATATCGTCTCCGATGCAGATTAAGAAAGCCAACTTTCGTGATGAGAACTTCACAGTTAGTGTAAGCAAATCAGCAAATGAGGTTGTTGCTACTTACACTAAGGATGAAACAGGAATGGATCTGGTCATTCGTCTCCCTGCATCTTATCCACTTAGGCCTGTAGATGTTGATTGCACTCGAAGCCTTGGAATTAGTGAGGTCAAGCAAAGGAAATGGTTAATGTCAATGATGCTATTTGTTCGTAATCAGGTAATTTTTTATGCTCAGTATTATATTTTGCCGATGGCTTCTGCTGCCTTCTTTTGTACAATGCTTCAGATATAAATTACTCTTTTCTGTATGTAACGAATGATTAATTCACGTATAACAGTTATGAAAAAGCCTTTCCTGTTCTACATCGGTTGAGAGATGACATGAATAAGTGTTTATAAGTGGGTGCTATCCTCGCCTCACAAACCGGTTTTGTGAGGTTGTGTTATGCCCAACCACAATTTCTAAGATGACTACATTTTTTTCGTTGCTACTGAATGCTCACTTATATTGTGAAATACTTTAGAAAATACTAATGTCGGAATTAGTAACTATTATGAGGTTTGTAACAATTTCTTTCTCTTGCAGAATGGTGCTTTAGCAGAAGCTATTGGAATTTGGAAGCGCAATTTTGATAAAGAATTTGAAGGTGTTGAGGAGTGTCCGATCTGTTACAGTGTTATCCACACCACAAACCACGGCCTTCCTCGCCTTGCTTGCAGGACATGCAAACACAAATTTCACTCTGCTTGCCTTTATAAATGGTTTTCAACATCTCACAAATCATCTTGCCCCTTGTGTCAATCTCCGTTCTGAGATTACACCCGGAATGTTGAAATTTACCAATTTTGCTCACTGGAGTTATCTTCGACTGAAATTATTAGCGCTAGATGAGAATATGTTGATACATGAGAATCAATACAATGTCTGGGGATCAATGCATGATCAAGGCAATGCTAAAATACCAATGGCTCATGAAACTTAAATGATTTCCTGCATTTTTCCGATATGCTTCACGTGAAGCAGACAGCTCTAACTCCTTGATTTTAAAATGGAAGCTGGGTAGTGGTTTTCCGATTCCTTTTTCACGTATCAAATTTCTTTTCTATATTTAGATCTCCCTTGGTGGTTTGTAGCAGTTAGATATACAGAGTTTTATTTGTACTTAGAAAAGGTCAGTTTTGACGATGGGAGGTTGTCTGAGCAAGAGTGTTTGTATATCTGCGTTTACATATTGACAATGTAACAATTAGAAAATTACCCGTAAGAATAGTTATTATATGTCTTATGAGAAATATCTATATTATCCATGACTATAGCAAATAGCACATACTCTTGATGAATATAAATGTTGACACTTTCAGCACATCATGGTTGGGGTTGAAATTTACACGAGTCTTGCCAAATTGGGTTAGATTCAAGTGATTTACTGCAACAGATGAATTTTATTGTATAATAAAATCGTGTGTTGAAAGGAGTATTAGCATTTTCCTGTATTAAAAGTGTAGCATGCATTGCCCACACATCTGAGTTTTAGTAGACAAAGTCCAGATATGAGTTTGCATATGGTTTAGGTGCATGAAGTGATGCTTATATTGTTCTTTAACTTATTACAATGTTTTCTTTAACTTATTACAATGTTTTCTTTTGTCCATGAAAATATGACAATAGGATTATATTGAGTGTATGTTTGATGTAGAAAGGTACTTGTTATGAACTATGTTTACTATTTTTTTTGTGAAGTGTCCTACACATAAGAACAAAAGTAAAAACCATTATCCATCTTCCTCTTCCTTTCTTCATGACACTACTCTAGGGGTTCATTGCATTTCAAAGCTACCTAATGATCTGCCACCTCTCGTCAAGGAGAGAAATCACTCATTGTTGTTATGTCTGACCTTAACATTTTTTCTTTACTAGTTGTGGGCACCACCAAAAACATGGCAAAGAGCCTTTCAAGGTCTAATCTAGAGTGCGAATAACTTGCATTATAGGGATCTTTTTTAGAAAAAAAATACTTCAATAAATTTTTCATGGTTAATTCTATGATGTACAAGTGCGACAAATTTTGCATCATGCATAAACTAGTTTTCGTCATTTGATCAATAAATTTGACTATTAAATTAAATGAGATATGATATGATTTATTGATCCAATGATGAGAAAGACACTTGTGTATGGTACAAGACCATTTTGCTTGTACATGTTAAACAATGTTATTTTTTATTGTATAGTTGTGATGCGATGTAACAACTAAATAAGCAATTCAACATGTATTGATTTCGTGTATTATTTTGAGGCTCATTGATAAGTGCTAAAAAGTGTTAATTTCGTGTTATATTTTAAGCACTTTTTGTTACTTGTTTTGCAAGTTATTGAAGGAAAAGCCGAGAAATTAGCGTTAAATGCCTTATTACGCTTTATATATCTTACTCTATCCTTTTATGCAGAAATTTACCCCAAGACACTGAGCAAAGACCAAAAATCATGAAAAAGTGCAAATTAGCAAAAGCTGGTTTTGAAGAATTCGCTATTAGCGTGTTCCACGCTATTAGCGAAATTGGTCCAGAGAGGTACGCCATTAGCGTACCTGGAGCGAAGCAGAAGCTGGGTTTGAAGAAATACGCTATTCGCGTATATTACGCTATTAGCGTAAAAGCTCCAGAAAATCACGCTATTAGCGTGATTTGGGCGAAGCAGGGCAAAAGGAGCAACGTGGCAGAATCTCATTGGCCACCATTTAGGCCGACCTACTTCGCTAATAGCGTATATGTCGCTATTAGCGTAGGTGTAAAAACTCAGCCCTTTAAAATAAAAGTTTACCTCTCTTTTAGATATTTACTATTCCATTAGATATTATGTTAGATATTATTTAGATATTATGTTAGATATTATGTTAGATATTATTTTAGATATTTACTATTCCATTAGATATTATGTTAGATATTATTTAGATATTTTGGGCTTGATATATTATATATTATTAGAATTTCATTAGAGAGATATATAGTTCATATTAGTCTTAGTAACTTAGAGTTTTTCATAGCTTTTCTCTTAGTTTTCATTGTAATATCTTAGAGAGAAAATAGGGTAGATCATATGAAGTGAGAGTGATTTTGGAAGTTGGATCCTTATTCCTTTGTTGAGACATCACAAGTGTAATGGTTCCTTCCTTTTCAATCCATCCTTGCAAGGCTTCCATGATGATGTGTAGCTAAACACTCTTTGTTGGGATGAGAGGTACTTGATTCTTGCTAACATGTAATCTTTTGATCTTGCAAAATATGATTCTAGCAATTTATATTCAATATTGTTGTTATTCTTGTGTTAATGCTTTCAATGAGATTCAAGATGATTTGGACACAAACTCTTGAATCTAGAGCTAGAGTAGCAATATATCTTAGGTTATATCATTCTTGACAAGTTTGTTAATCTTGTGATAATCACCATAATCAAGAGTTAAATGCTTTCGGATACTTAATCAAGCTGGACACGGTCGATTAGGTTATTCGATCGACTTTGTTATCGTTTAAGGGATTTGGACACGAATGTTTAAACGATACCTTAGAATTAATTATATCGCTTTGGACACGAAGGATAGTTTAGAATTGATTGTGATAATGTTGTTTATAAAGCTAGAATTCGTATGGATCATTAGTTTACGTGTGACGCTTGGTTAAGGAACGCTACTCCTAACAAGTTTCAATCCTTATTAATCTCATCTTTTACTTTTTGCATTTAGTTAACATAGTTGTAAATTCAAACAAACAATCACCCTTTTTACTTAGAATGATATTTGATGTTGAAATATCCGTGATGTCGCACTAATCCCTGTGGAGACGATACAAATACTTATCTTGTTTTTGATGCAAAACTACTTCATCACTCATAGAAAAAAAGTACATTATCTTGATAGAAAACATATACATTGATTTTGCTGTCTAATTTTGATGAAGAAAATAATTCCAATAAGGAAAAAAAAAATATTAAATAAAATTTAGGTGAATTGGGTCCCGAATACTCACTAAGATCAAGATAGACTTCAAAACCTAAAGGTGCGTATAAATCCACACAAATCTCAAACCTCAAAGGTACTTATAAATCGTCAACAAAAAATATTGTCACACTGGTTCGAACCATGCTTTATATATATCATACAATATCTCTACCAACTGAATTAAGGTCACAGACGAATACAAGTTAACTTTACCAACAGAATAAGTCTCCTTTGGCCAATAAGCAAAAAGTTCGAAAATGATATTAGAAAAAAAAATAACATTATAACGTGAAAATTTGATTCTTAGCACTAACGGAATATCATAAGTTTTGACTTTATAATGCAAAATAGTTTATATATATTTTTTTTTAATCCTATTATAATATCATATGTTTTGACTTTAAAATTGAAATGTAAAATAACATCCTCTCTTAAAAGGAAAGAAATAGTGGCAAAGTCATTTTAGTGGAAAATGGATAGACAATTAACAAGGCAATGTTTGGCTATGAAATGATTGTAAAGAAGTGGAATGACAAAGTTTTCCCGCAGAGAAGCACTAGTACTCAAAGAATCATGGATTTTTGTCTATATTTGTCATAAAAAAACATTGAGCATGCATGCCTAAATTTCCTTAAATTGGACCTGATACTATAAAACTAGAGCCACAAATTCATGCAATGTGACGTGTAAGACACCACGTAATTCTTCATATTTTGGTGGGGCATTCCCGTTAGGTATTTACTTTTGATGCTCATGCAAAAATCTTAGAATTTCATGTTATTTTAAGGAAAGATTATGATGTTTTTTTAAACTTAATTTGAAGTTTTAAACGGTTTTTAATGCTTTCTTAGCTTAAAAAAAAGTCATTTATATTTTTAAACGGTAACAAAGTTAGACTGTTATGTTATGGTGTGTTTGCTTTAAATTGTCTTTATAGACTCTTGATAAAAAAAAATGATATAAATATACATTTTTATGTTTGTTATGAGTTTATTAAATTTTATTCTTGATTATAAAATGTTTTTGAGGATAGAAAATTATTCAAAAAAGGTGAGAATAAAGTTTTCATAAAAATGATAGTAAATTCATGTGTAATTACCTGTAAACATCTTTGGTTCTTGAAAACATTATATAATATTATTTTTTCAATAAAACATTATAATATTAAATATACATTTTTTCTTAAAAATATCTAGAAATAAAATTTTCTTCCTTATATTTCAAGAAAGACATTCCTAATAATAAATCCAGTAAACACCCTTTCAAAAAAGGAGATTTTGGGGGCACCTCTATTTGTAGAATTACGTGGTGCCTATAAATTGGACCATCTACTATAAAATAGAGGTAATCTATTATTGGTGCATTATACAAGTGTGTACCGTTATAGTTAAATTTAGTATGGTTAGTAAACTTACTTATGATTGTGGGGACTTTGAAATACAATATTTTTCACAGCACTAAATTAATAAAGAAAAACCCATTACCAGTTATTGCCTACCAAATGTGATGACAAGAAAGGATAAATCCAACATGACAAATAAATTATGAACAAACGAGCATTAGTGAACATAATGTACCCCAATTAAGACTTTTCTAATATTTGAAGTTAAATTATGAGTCCAATTAAGGCTTTTCTAATTGGTTCGTTCTTGTTTAGGCCGGTGTATCTGGTCGGAAATCAACCACGATCTCATGATCCCTTAAAGCTTCTTTAATCAAATTTTATTTAATTAACGTGAATCAAGAAGTGTGAAAAATATACTTTTATATTGAATCTATCATTAGATCTTTTAGTTTTTTTTTTTGAAGAAATCATTAGATCTTTTAGTTAAATTTTATGTTCATTAGGATGAAAGCGACGCGTTGAAACACAAGCACATATAAGACTATTTTCTAAAAGTTTAGTGCTAAAAATATTTTTGGTTTCATGTACCCCATTTAATTATAGAAAATAAGCTAAGTAAAACTTAGCTCGGTTTATTTTGAACTATAAAAGTGGTCCAAGTCAAAACTTGTATTGAGTTTGTAATGATAATTTTTCCCGTTAAAAATCCTCCTCAAAATCCCCTTTGTATAGAGAAGTTGTGGAATGAATGAATAATTGAATGTAAACATAATGAATTATGGTCCACTGAAAATTGTAACTTTCGTCAAAAGTCTTTCTCAATTTTGCGAAACTTAAAAAAAAAAAAAAAAACAAAAAAACCCTTGATTTTGTCAAACGTGGCGCGCCTCCACGTAGATTGAAAGTTATATCATGTCACATGGGGTAATTAACCTATTTTTGTAGAAAATATGTGATTATAAAATAAGCAAATAACTCCCCTTAAATTTAACACTTATGTATACATACATACCCCCTCAAATTTAAAACTTATGTGGAAATTATACTCTTAATCATAAAATATACATACCCCCCTCAAATTTAAAACTTATGTGGAAATTACACTCTTAATCATAAAACTTGGTTTATGTTAAAAAGCAAAAAAGTCAATTACCCCTTTCGATGTGGCATAACATTCAGTCCACTTTGAGGTGTCATGTGAGCATTTAACGGCCACGTCATAGGGTCTATGACAAAAACGGATGGAGCGGGAGATTTAACAGACGTTTGACAAAATCAAGGGAACTTTTTAAATTTCACAAAATTGAGGGGGAAATTTTGACGAAAGTTGCAATTTCAACGGGATAATCGACTATTTACTCACCAAAAATTACACCCTTTTATATAATGTATGGCAATTCGCAATAATCTAAGAGTCAAATGCAATATAGAATATTGTTATCAACGGTGTAAATTGTAAAACCCGTCCTATATTCTATGTTTCAAAAACAATATATATTATATCATCTACTTCAATAGTGTTGTCCAAAGTAAAAAACATTGTATTGAATCTTTTACTTACTACCAATTATACATATGTTTTTATATGTTAGGTCATGAGTGTGGTTTGAGGATATCACATTGTATTTTGACTTTTGAGCAATCACATAAGTGTAATTAGACACTCCATTTTAATCTTAAACTTAAACATTAGATTTATAAATCATCTTATTTTGAAGAAAGGTTTGTAAGTCATCTTATTATTATTTTTTTTGAAAGAAGTCATCTTATTTATATAATGTTCAATGTCTATTTTTCAATCACATGTGACACTCTTATTCGTACTTGATATACCAACAATATCTTTCTCAAGTGTAAGTCCATTCATTTTTATGGTATGTTTCTGCTCGAACTGTAGCTATTTCATCTACACGCTTGGATCGTTGTTACTTAACTCAATCAATGAGACATGCTACTTGAACATCTTGGTTAGTAAGACTTTCGATACAAGGAGTCAGTCGAACTATTCACTTTGATATCATTGTTGGGTTGGGTCACAAGGTGGTTTGGTCAATAAGACTTTCAATACACTGAGTCGGTAGAACCATCGGCTCTGGTACCATTGATGAGTCATAAAGTGGTTCAAGGATCATCACATTGAACTTTGAAAATCACAATAATATAATTTGACACCACATCTTAATTCAAAACCTTAAAATATTAGGTTTATGAGACTCTCACTTATCAATTTTCTACTCCATATGAAACTCTTTGATAGACCAACATTATATTACTACTAGATAATTATTGTTAAGAGATTGCCTAAATGAATAATATTCTTAAGAGATATCACAATTTGACCATCTATCTATCTATCTATCTATCTATCTATATCTATATATCTTTGTAAAGGAAACTTGCATGGTTCTTATGCAAGTATTGTACCTATATGGCACCTCTAAAAAGCTTTCTTACACTATTAACAACTTGATATCCTCTCTTATTCTATATCTTAAATTCTTAGTGCAAGTTTTAGTTACAAAACTTTTCATTTTTGTAACAGAAAGAAAATCATTATCATTCACCTTATTTAATTGGTTTCAACTTTTAACTATCTTATTGTTTTCTTAGTCAATCATTGATATATTGTAAAAAAAAACACCTTACACTTATCTGCTTTAATTTCTTTGAAAGCAATGTTTGCTTAATTCGTCACCTAATCACTCATTGTTTTTTTCAAGGACCTAATCAATTATTGTTGAGTTGCTTGTATTTCCGAAACGTTATACTGTTTAATTTTTTAAAAATTATTTAGGTTATAGTGTATAGTATATGGAATCATCTAAATATAATATATAAAAATATTTCTTCACATCTCTAAAAAAATCTCCACACCATTTATCATTTTTTTCAAACTCAAAATCAAATTGAATTTTGCATATTTCATTATTAACAAAATATTTTGAATGCTCTACATTCTTAAACAAGTAATTTATTTATTAAATTTTCATAAAAACCAGTCACATAAAGATAGTGGTGGACTAATTAATTAATTCAAATATATTTTAATTGTTATTTTCCTATCACTCATCTCATGTCACCTCCATAACAATATATAAGACCACCCCCTCCCACTCATTTCTACCATTCTCATATTTCCCCTAAAATTCTAGCAAATATATCAATTAATAAGCCTAACTAATACAATATCTTTTGGTATTCCAAATCTTTGTAACTCAAAGACATGCCTCTAGAGCAAGAGGAACACAACAAGAAATTAGTAACTGATTTATACAAAGCCTTAGTCTCCAAAGACACATACACAATGCAACATCTTCTTGCCTCAGATTTGGAATGGTGGTTCCATGGTCCACCATGTCATCGTCACTATTTGGTCCCTATCCTCACAGGCTCATCATCATCAATATCTCAAAAATCTTTAGTTCCTAATCTTATAATTGGATTTGGATCAGTGATTGTTGCTGAAGGCTATGATGAAAAAAATATGGTATGGTGGGTTCATGCTTGGTCAATTTCTAACGGAGTTATCACTGAGGTTAGAGAGTATGTTAACACTTCGGTTACTGTTACTAGGCTTGGTTTGCATTCAGAAGATGTTGTTGTTGGTTCCACTTGTAGGTGCATTTGGCAAAGTAAGCTTTGTGATGGTTCTGTTCCTGGACTCATTCTCACAATCTAGTAGAAGAAAATTACTTCTTACTTCTCAAATTTCACTTTTTTCCAACTGTCGTTGGTCCAAACGGCAGTTAAACGTTGTTCGACACACCGATTTAAAAAATGATTGAACTGTTCTAAAAAGTGTTGAATGGTAGTTAACTACTATTGGGGTAAGTTTAGGAGAAGTTTGAGAATGAGAAATTTCCTTTGTGGAAAAGGTTTCCCTCAAAGTGGAGTACTACTTCCAAAACATCCAACCTATTCAATAGAACTTTTTAATTTGAAACTCTAATTTTTAGTCTTTACAAGTATTATTCTCTCTTGATTAATAAAAAAAAAAAAGTACTATTCTCTCTCCTATTTCGTCATTAATGAAAATAATAAGTCCAACCTAATATTTTATAAGTATTGATATTTAATCTTGTCAAAAAAAAAGTATTGATATATTTAAAGTAAATCAAAATATGTCTTGTTGTAATACTTATATATTAACGAAGTTGACATTTTTTTTAGAATTTTCGTTGTATTAAATCAAAATATGTCTTGTTGTAATACTTATATATTAACGAAGTTGGCATTTTTTTTAGAATTTTCGTTGTAAAAAATGTCAGTAATGGTCATAACGATGATGATATGAATATTATCGAACTGATTTAGAGTGTCTAAGTAGGATTTCAGTGAAAACTTGATCTCTTCTTTTTGTTGTAAAAAAAAATATATCATTGAACTTTCATAACATTAATTAACATCATTGGCATTTTTTAGAATTCTCGTTGAAAACTTGACAAAAAATAATAATAATTCCCGTTGAAAAAAATATCTATGTGGATGTGGCCATGACAATGATGACGTGGGTATTAATAAGAAAAAGATCAATTTTTTAAATTTTAATTAATGAAAGAAAATGAAGAAATGAATGTCATTTTTATCTTGAAGGATGCAATTTTTGCTTATATACATGCCTGTTTTATTTTTTTGGTAATTATGTTTTAGCAAATGGGGCGCAGAAGAATTTGGGGCACCCTAAGTAGATTAAAACTAAAAGAAATTGTACAAGACTGGAGGGACATAAAACCATATATAGTGTAGCAAAAAACAAACCCCCAAAGGTGATTTGAAACAAAACAACCAAAAAATTCTAATTCAAAGTAATCAGCCGCACACCACCAGCACAATCCAATAGATCCGCCCATGTGTTCGAAACCAAATTGCAAAAAAAAAAAAAAGGGTATGAACCGATAAACAATGAAGTCGAATTTTTTATAATGGTGCTTGAACTCGTTCAACCGCCAACACGGTAACGAGTCCGTACACACACAATTTGCTCACAACATCAAACTTAAAGAGCCATTTCTGGCGAAATTATCCAATTCAATCGCAACGGACCAAACCATATTTGAAGACGATGACGACCACGAGCCTATCCAACCCACCCAACAACGACACACCACAACCAAAGAAAATTACATATCTCAACATATCTGGATGAATCAGAGATCAAAGGCAGCACACCCACAAGTGACGGCACGGAGGCGGACAAAGGTAGATGAGCCACCCCGCATCAACCCAGTAAGGGAGACGCGTCATTAAACACCACAAACAGTTCGCACGACCAACAAACCACCAGAAACTGACGACGACCCATCCAACCACTGAAGTGAGAGTGGAGTGTCATTAAAAAGAACCATAAACATGACCTCCAGCCACGAATCAACAAGTTGATGCCGCCGTTAGCAAGTTGTTTGCCACCATCACGTTTTTATGTAACCCATATCCAAAGCAGTCAAGCTATAGATCTCGAAACTGTAGTCGCGGCGGCGCAACGCCGGACACTAAGCGGTGGTGGTACGGCCATGAAAAGGCATCACACCACCAAAACCATGACTACATCTTGTTGGGTTTGATTTGGATGAAGGGGGAAGAGATATGTGAGGGCAAAGGCTTTTAGTTGAAGGTTAAGAGGTGAGTTTCTATAGAGAAGGAAGATAACCTCTCTCACATAATGCCAATTCTTTTGGTATTAATCATATGTTTTCTAAGGAAAGAGGACCTTAATGATTTAGAGTTCAACCATGAAGTAAGTAAAGTTCAAAATTGTTTCGAATAATTCATCTTTAACTCAAACTCAATAACTGCTTGATATCAATCATTTAGCTAACACGTTGTTTAATTGATAAGTAATCTTACACATTTTCTTACTTTTTTTTTAAATTACACTTTCTTAGTTAATTACCATATCTTTTTACATCAAAATTCAATGATAAAAAGACTAAATTAATTGACAGTCTTCAATTTAAAGAGCTAATGACATTTCATAAAATAATTGATAGTCTTTATTAGTTAAGCTTATTTTAGTAATATTGGTTAATTTATTCGTTAAATGTATTACATTAAATATTTACTTTATACTATTCAATTTAATATAAATTTTTATATGATTTTTATGTCAAAACAGATTTATGAATTTTATAAATTTTTATAACTATATTATTGTTGGTGTAAGCCTTAGAGATCAATAGTTTATGTTAAACTTATGTTATGTATCATGACTTTTATTTTTATATAAAGGAGAATGTTAAACAGTGCCCTCAAGGCATTGATTAAGCAACAAAAACAAGTAACTTTTTATTAAAAGTAGTGTAATTATTACTTAATCAAAAGTCAAAACTTATATTTTCAAGAAATTTTCTATTTATAGATTCCTTAACCATTGCCCTGATGACACTGGTTAGCAAGACCCTTAAATAAAATAAGACATTCTTTATTATATTTGTTTTAAGATTAATTAATAAAGTTCCTAGAATATATAGTTTGTTGTGATGGAACATTAAGTGAGAGTTAATCGTGAGATTACATTAACATAAAAAACATTATTCTTAAAAGTATTTGTGGTCAAGCTATTATAAGTTGAGTCAATAGTAAACTGTAGAGACTATTATGTATGTAGATTGCTGACTACGTATCATGGATCATATATATGAGATATTAAGTTTATACATTTGTATAAATATTAGGAGTAATATTTATACTCGATTGACCTGCCATGAGAATACTACATAGTATGTTATGAAAGTGTCACACGATATTCTCATAGTGATAATAGTGCATGCTGCTCTTAGACATGAAACCACTATGATCCCTAGATGTGGACTCAAGTGTTTTATTCTCATCCAAACGTTATCTATAACAGGATAATGTTAAAGTTGGTTAATGGACAGTTGACAAATCATGTTGAGGGACATGACTGTTCTAGATGGTATTTTCCCCTCTTGCATAAAAGGATATATATCTTTAGGCATCTTGATGAAATATGACTGTAAAATTGCATGATCATGCCAAATTAAGTCAATATGAGATATTAGACTTATTCATTACTCAATATATTTCGGGATCAAGAAATATAAATGTCGAGTTATATAAGGGTGACACAACCTATGTCTTGTGTTCAATATAGTATAAAGAGAAAATGGGTAATTATACACATAACATTATATATCATGAAAAAGGTTTTGTCATATCACTTACATTCTTGTCACTTGGGTATCACTGATGTGTTGATAGATAACGCTCACTATTTATAATATTAAATATAAGATTTCATGTTATTACCAACATTACTAGAACATATACGGTCACATACAAAAGAACAATTAAAAGGAGAAATATAAGCAAGACTTATAACTTGGGGTGGAATTAGCAAATGAAGTAGTTAGCAAAGGCTAATGAGTTACTGGGCTTACAGAATCTCACTAGTGATTGTTTGACTTGCAGAGCACACAAGTGGTTTTAACGTTACTAGAACATATACGATCACATACAAAAGAACAGTTAAAAGGAGAGATATAAGCAAGACTTATAACTTGGGGTGGAATTAGCAAATGAAGTAGTTAGCAAAGGCTAATGAGTTACTAGGCTTACAGAATCTCAGTAGTGATTGTTTGACTTGCAGAGCACACAAGTGGTTTTATAGATAGAACCCTTGTGTTGAAACAAGATACATCACTTTACAGAAACCCTAATACCGCAATCAAAACTCTAGTTCTCTCTGAACCTCTTATTGTTTGGCTAGCACCGGGAACCAGAGGAGAGCTGTTCGCGTAGACGAGTAGAGGCACTGCTATGTTGCTATGCTGTGATCAAAATCCTTTTCTGCACTTAATGATCCAAGGAAAGGAAATTAAAAAGTGTAATTTACGCTGTCTTTATGATCATGATTTCCCTTCAATTACAACATCTACAATAGTGGGTACTATTTCACATACTTAGCGTTGGGTTAAATAGACGCCTCATATTGTGAAGTTGAAATTTGGTTGTTTATAGAGATTTTTTTTTTGTTAACCCTTCGGTTCTCAGAGAAAGTGGTCATAATATTCCAGAGTTTAATTGTTCCACTCAAACTTGGGTTCTCTCAAACAATTTATTCTTCGATGAAGTTTATTTACCACTGCAGTCCAATTGTTTGGTTGGGTGGTTATAAATAATGATGACTATATAAGCACTCTCACCTCACTTTTTTTCTAGTCTCACTTAATAAATTATATTAAAAAATAAATGATTATTGTTGAACCGTAATGATATAATATTTAGGCTAAAGTGCACTTTTTCCCCCCAACTTTCAAAAACTTGCAATTTTAGCCCCCTAAATACAAAAACTACAATTTTGACCCCCTATGATTTAGCCCCATTGCATATTTGGTCCTTTTGGTCAATTTTGACTTATTCAACGCCTACGTGGCAGACCACGTGTGTAATTAATTAATTAAATAATTTAAAAAACAAAAAAATCAATTTTTAAATTAAATAAATTAAAAAAAGAATTTAAAAATCAGAAAAAAATAAAAAAAATCAATTCTTTTCACTTCCAATGGCTTCTTCGAATCTATGTGTTTGGTTTGGTTGGTTCAATCTCCCTTCTTTCTCTCTACTAACCCCAGCCACCAGCACCACCTTCCATTCCAATGGCTTCTTCTTCTTCCACTTGAACCCATCACCTTCCCAACAAAACCCCCAAGTACTCCATAGTAGCTACAAGTCTACAACCCCCAAGAAGTGCATAAAAGGCAAGCAAAAGCCAATACAAACAGCTCCCCCTCGCTACATTATAACTCGCAGCAACAAAGGGAAACAGGCAGGAAAATAACAGTACAGTATAGGGACATAGCCAAAAAATCTAAAGAGAAAAAGCTATATACGCTCTTCCCAGTACCGAACAGCCAATGAAAAAATTAATCCAACTAGCAGCAACATAAAAGTTGAATCCTAATCTATATGCTTCAGCCTTTGGTAAACATAGGTAAAGGTTGATTAAGATTATGACGATGGCAACGTGAAATGCGTCATGTCTAAGCGAATCTAGAGAGAGTGTTGGCGTCATGGTGTGCAGCAAGCACCTTCCACATTCCTCCCATCAACGCCGTCGTCCTCCACCATCGCGCTTCTTCCGGAATCAACGGAGTCTCAGTTTCCGGCACTGCCATGTTGCGTTCCTCTTCTTCTATGTACTCTATGATAGTTGCAGATCTGAGGGATCAACAGTGAAATGTTGAATCTGGAAGGTTTGTGAGATATACGTAGAGGAATTGAAGGGAGGTGAAGTGGAGATGGATAGTAATTTTGGTGTTGTGCCATAGGTATTCAAGGATTTGTATTGTGGTGTTATAATTTTGTGTGAAATTTGTTTGATGAATTTATGAAAATGATGAAGTTTTAATTTTTTGGAAGATGAAGTTTTTCTGGATTTTCACGTGCCTCTGCTTCTTCCTTTCCATAGTAATTTTTTTTTATTTTTTTTCTGATTTTTTAATTCTTTTTTTAATTTATTTAATTTAAAAATTGATTTTTTTTGTTTTTTAAATTATTTAATTAATTAATTACACACGTGGCCTGCCACGTAGGCGTTGAATAAGTCAAAATTGACTAAAAGGACCAAATATGCAATGGGACTAAATCATAGGGGGCCAAAATTGTAGTTTTTGTACTTAGGGGCTCAAAATTGCAAGTTTTTGAAAGTTAGGGGGGAAAAGTACACTTAAGCCTAATATTTATTAGTGAGAATCATTTGATAATTTTTTTGAGGTGTTAGGTTCAAGGAATTGATTTCTTATTAAGTATAAATATTAAAAAAATTATAAAGAATGATGTGTGTATATGTCATGAAAATTGCTGTTGACACATTAGCTTTGGCTAGGACACACATGTAAAAGACGTTTTTACCCCTTCGGTAGTTAACTGCCGAATTATGAAACCGGCTGCAGTTAACTACCGAGGAAAACTTCGGCAGTAAACTACCGAGGAAAATTGAAAACTTCGGCAGTTAACTGCCGAGGAAACCTCAAACCTGTTTTTTTTTTGACAAAAACCATTAATTCTTTTTATTCTTTAGACCTAAATTTTCCTTAATTAAATTTAATTCTTTAATCCTTTTAAGGAATTAAACATAATTATTTTTATGATTTCATTCATGTGATTTTGTTGCCATAAATGAAGAAATACGAGAGATGAATAATATATGCAATCAGTAGTTAATGGACCTAAAATGATGATTCAATAAAAAAAATGCAACAACAAAAACGTTACAAATGATAGAATAATTATATTTGTAATTATTAGTAATTAATTATAATATTTCAGATTTTTTTTGTTGTTGACAAATTATAATATTTCAAATATTATTCATCTCTCTTTCAAATAATTATATTTGTAATTATTCTATCAATAATACCTTTTTTTTTGTACAAATAAAACCACTTTTCTATTCTTAAAAAAAAAAAACCTCTTTTTAATTAAGAAACGTGATTGAATATGTAGTAATTATAGGATCTCATTTTTTTTATTTATGGCAACAAAATTATATGAATGAAATCAACAACTTTATAAAAAGAATCGTGTATTTAATGGCAACAAAATCCATATTTCTTCATTATGGCAACAAAATCACATTAATGAAATCATAAAAAGAATTATGTTTAATTCCATAAAATAATTAAAGAATTAAATTTAATTAAGGAAAATTTAGGTCTAAAGAATTAATGGTTTTTGTCAAAAAAAAAAAAAAAACAGGTTTGAGGTTTCCTCGGCAGTTAACTGCCGAAGTTTTCAATTTTCCTCGGTAGTTTACTGCCGAAGTTTTCCTCGGTAGTTAACTGCAGCCGGTTTCATAATTCGGCAGTTAACTACCGAAGTGGTAAAAACGTCTTTTACATGTGTGTCCTAGCCAAAGCTAATGTGTCAACAGCAATTTTCATATGTCATATGTGACCCATTTATACATCTCAAAAATGGAGGAATTCTGATGTGGATGCTCTTATAGGTACAATGCATCCATGATTTACAAATTTTAAAATAAATCGCATTTTATAGTTCTTTAACATATATTTGATTTATTTTATTGTGTTTTCCATATCAAAATTAATAAAAAAATTATTTTAATATTTTGTTCTTTGACTGACTATATATTTTCTTTGAATCCTTGTCATTTTCAACATGTTTTGAAATGCAATCCTTATAACTTAGACCAATTTCTTAATCTTAATCCATTGAATTGACTATGGTAATAAAAAAAATTCATTCAATTAACTTCTCTAACCATCTTAAATACCTTATTGTAAGAACTTGATAATCAACCTTTCAAAGTAAAATGGCAACCAATATCAAGAGTCTCAGTTTTATTTTAGCAATTATGTGCATTGCTTCGATCATAGCTTCAGGTAACAAACCAACTTCCTAACGTAGTTAAGTTATTTTACAAAAACATGCATATAATGATAACGTGTAAAATGGTGTTTAAAATACAAAATCATTTTTGTCTTAAGAATCCATTGTTCTGAAAATCTACAATGTGTTCGGTTTGCCATTCAACATGTATATATATAATGTGTTTGACATGTCAAAATTTTCTTACAAGAAAATATTGAGTATATTATATTTCTTAATGTTGTTTCACTTGATATGCATCTCCTTTTTGTGTTCTCGATCAAATTCGTTTTCTACTTTATGCTTCTTGGGTTCGTAGCTCCAAGTTTATTTTAGATCTGATATCATTTTAGAAATATGTCATTTGTTGTAAAAAAAAAAATGCCATTTATATTTATTAATTTTATCAAATTTTTATTATTTTGACTAAAATTATATCAAATTATCTAGAAAAGATGAATATTTTTTTCTAAATAAATTACTGTTCCATATCCAGTAGAATTATAGATTCGTCAATCAACATTAACAATGCTTGTTCTAGTTATGAAATATAACCTATTTTGATGAAACTTATCATTTTTATAATTTTGATGCATATTCAATTTATAATGACAAAATTTTGATTAGCAGGGGAAAGAGTAAATGATTTGATAAATAGTTTCAATAGAGTTTGCTCCAGCTTTGCGGGATGTCCGGGTAGTGATGCTGATTGTTGCAATTTGTGTGCAAAAAGTGGCTATCATGGAGAGTGTGAGGGAAGTAAATGTTGTTGTGATGGGTTTCTCACCTCCATGCAACATAGTAGTACTTTAGGAATATGTTCGTAAAAGTGTATCTACAAATGTTGCCTTTGTAAAAGGTAGTATGAAATAATAAATACAAGAATTTTAATTAAAAATATCTTGTGTTATGTTATGCAATATAATTGCTAAAAAATTATTCTGAATTATAGGTCATTTTAAAACAATGATTGTGATATTATATGTCATTTTACAGTTTCACCGAAACACTAATTAATTTTTCTATTATAATTTTAAACATTATTAATGTCATTTTGACTAGGGGTGGCAAAAATACCCATGCCCACGGGTACCCGTGGGTAAAATCCATCACGGGCACGGGGCGGGTAGCTAAACGGGTATCCACGGGTATAGTCAACGGGTATTTGACTACCCATTATTATATGGATATGGACACGGATTTGATTGTACCCATACCCGATAATAAATTAAGTAAATCACTAAAATATTCTTATATATCTTATCTTATTACTTAAAGTTGTTACCTTATTGAAGGAAATTTTACGGCCGACCTAAGATTCCTCGTTAACAACCTATTTTTATTTTCAATCTTTTTAATTCATCTTATTAAGTTCACGTTTCTACTTCATTCACATCATAAAACATATCATATGGATTATGTAAAAATCATGAATTTCCTATGGATTATGTACGATTTATGAAATTTTGAATGAATTATGTATGAATGTTTAAAAGTTGAAGTTTTTTGGTAACTAAGAAAAATTTATTGTTTGTACAAAAAAAATATCAAAAATCCATGGGTACCCATGAATACCCATGAATACCTCAATACATACGGGTACTCGCACAGTGGGTACCCACGAGGGTACGGGGCGGGCACGGGTATCATATTTATCCAACGGGGCAGACACGGATATCATACTATCCGTACCCATGGGTACCCATTGACATCCCTAATTTTGACCGAAAGGATTAATCTCATAAATAAATTGTATATTATTCTATGCAAATTTTTTTCAAGAATTCATCACGTGTCAACCATATGTTGAGAGAGGTTAACTCCTTGAAGAAATTACAATTACGTCTATGTAATTTCGTGCAAAGATTACCTTAATTTACCAAAAGAAAAAAAGACTTACAGTTATGTAAAAAAATTGTCATTTGACTGTTATTTCATATTTGTAATAAATAAATAAGTCAATAATAAAAAGTGTATTAATCATGTAAAAAATTGTATGAAATAGTATGTTTTTTTTATATGCATAAAAAAACTCCTTATAAATATTGGCTAAAATACCTTTTTGTTATCATAAGCTCTTATTTAGTTCTAACTTAATTTCCAATTAACTTTTAAGAGTTTCATTTCATCCAATTTATACAGCAACGTTATTCCAAATTACATAGAAGATGTTATACTAGTTTATCATCAACTCGTCAGTACCATTCAAAATTAAAGGTTTACACTATGACCAACTGTTCTAGACCGATCAGAAGACATTGAGACGTGGTCTAAACTTGCACCGTCTTAAGGCCCCACGTCTGAGGGAACACACCAACTTTAGTGCATCACACCGCATCCAAGCACGTCTCCGCGCGAGGATCACCCTACACGTGTTCTCTAACCGCTCCCTAATCACAAGCCGCAAAATCTAGAGACGGTTATCCTCAATGTGCGCCTATATAAGGGTGACTTTGCTTCACCCTCGATGTATGATTCACTTTTCACAACACTTTCTACACACACTTTCTTAATTCCATTATTGACTTGAGTGTTGGAGTGTCTGCAGACACCTTTGTTCCACCGCAAAGATTCATCGCCAACATATGAGAGCACTTTTCGCCACCGTTGCCTCTCATCCATCCTCACCGGAGAGATCACAAACTTTATCACAACTCTTATGTGTAATGTTTAGTATACACACAACTTAATCTCTAAAATAAAGAGACAACACTCGATGTTTTTTACCCGACAACCACTACCTTCCCACATCATTACTCTCCAAGACCTTAACTCGTTTGTCCTTTTGAGCGGTCAATATATTCAGCAGAAAAAATCAACAAAGTCACACCATTAAATATAATTACATATCATTAATAATATTACACGACATAAACAATTAGGCCCAAATTGAATTGTGGAAAAAAAAACCCTTAAAATTATAGTAAAACTTACGACTGAATTTTATTTTATGTTTGAAAGATGGAGGACTAAAATCTTGTTTAGTTAAAATAAAATGACTAAAAGTGTATTTCAACTTTAGATTTTGAGATTAGTTAATTTGCGACACTTAAATTATATGGGAGATAATCTTTTCTAATTCCTCAAAAAAAAAATCTTTTTTAATTATCTTCGGTTTATTTTTATAGGATTTTTGGTATCTATTATGTTATATTTTAAAACTATTTTTTTATAGATAAAATGACAAGCCTAATAACATCTATATTGACAGTTAAGTTAAGCCTTACAAACAAATTTCTAATATTTATTATTGTTTCTAATAATTATTTTGTTGTATTTTAAAAAACAAGTGACATTTGTTTTCTTAGAAAATAAATAATAAATTTATCAAATTTTTTCATAGAAACAATAAGTTTAACAAGTTTAGAAATTAATTTTTTTTTAAAAAAAAAATCTCGTAACATGCACCGGTAAAACCCACTTGGATTGATCTGATGGTGTTGCCTTGGGATCTTGGAGTGTGCTCCTCGTCAATGTCTCAAGTTTGATTCTCAACGATGTCAATTTGGACGGACTAATTTAACTTCACAAAAAAAATGCACAAGTAATTTTTTTAAAAGTTGACGGATTAATTTTGATACATTATCAATCAATGAAATATTTGTAAACTATTATTTTTGGGTGAAATAATAAAACATATTACATTATTATTTCACAATTTGTGTACACTAATGAAAAGAGCATTTTTACACTTTTAAAAAGTTGATCACACAAATTTCAAGAGCGTATTTTTCTTTTAATATTAATAGAAAATTATACAATCTTAATTTCAATATCATAAAATTGATAAAAATTAAACCACATTAAATTGGGTCAGATCATATTTTTTTTAAAACGAGTTATCCATACTAAACCAAACCTCATGTTTTCAATCTTTGTATCAAATAATTTTTTTTGTTTCAAAACTAATTTAAACTATCACTAACACCTCTAATCAAATGTCTCTGCAGTCTTTCGTACAGAGATGTACTCATATAACAAGTAGTTGGTGGTAAGAATAGCATCTAAGTAATTAGTTATAAAACATGGGCCAAGCCCATGTTACAAACTTTGAACTTTCAATAAAAAAAAGCCCAAAAACAAACTATGTAACACACTCGAGTCTCGACTATCGAGCTAGGGCTTAAACGTTCATCGCTCTTTCCATCAGAACCAAACCAGAGAGGATGCTTTCAGGGGATATACCTCCAAATCAAACCATTTACATTAAGAATCTCAATGAAAAGATCAAGAAAGACGGTAACTTTCTTCAACACCGTTTACATTCCCATTTTTTTCTTACTTTTCTACTTCAATTTTGCTTTTTACTACTTTTTTAGGTTTCAACGGTTCTTGGTAATTTTTTGAAGTTAGTTATGTGTAAAATTACGTTGCTTGAGAGTTATGGTTAGAAATTTTAACTGGGTTAGTGTTTTTTGTTGAATTATTAGGGTAGTTTTGGATTTGTGTTAGGATTAGTGTTATTGATTCTCGTGTTTCTAATGCTGAATGTTTTTAGGTTAAGATGTTGAAAATTTAGTTTAATTTAACTGGGCATTTCTTAGTTGGACAATGGGTCCGTTTGGATTGACTTATTTTTGAGATTATGCGAATAATTAAGCTTTTATGTATTATTCATAAGGTTGTCAAGGTAGTTTATGAAAGAACATCTTATGAAGCTACAATTTTTGTTAGCGAGTGAGAACTTATGAATTAACTTAAAAGCTTATTTATTTGCGTAAGCTATTTTTCTTAAGCTTAAAAATAAGCCAATCCAAATGGGCTTATTATGTATGAGAAAAGGGATCAAGTTACTTTAAGAGTAACTCTGATCAGAGTTACTCTGCTTAATAACTCTCATTATAAACATTGAATTGCCAATCTATTGTTGGTTATATTAATTAATAATGATGAAGCACTCAAAGTATTATATAAATTAGAAATTTGCAGCTGTGTACAGAGTACTTATTTAATACTTGATATTATTAACTTAAATTTTTGAAAAGCTTATTATGTGTCTATTCGAACTTATTTTATGAAGTCTCGCATGGTTTTAAAAAGTTAATGAAAATTGTGGCGATGATGTAGTTAATAAGAACCTTTAATTTGATGGTTGAATTGATGAAATTAAGGGTTTATATTGAGTTAGTAAGCAGAGTAACCCTGCTCAAAGTTACTCTTCGAGTAACTTGATATATATACTGTCACTTCAACTGTGAGTTTTGTGATACAGGTATCCTGTATCCGGTAAAAAGTTATGCAATGATATAACAGATCATATATATAGGGAGTATCTATATCCGGTAAAAAGTTATACAATGATATAACAGATCCTATATGTAGGGAGTATATCAGTGTAATACATGGGTACTGTTATATCGTTGAATAACTTTTTTACTGGATATATGTATTACAAAATTCAATGTTGGATGGGAGTTAATATCATATTAGACCTTATGTATAAATATTTACTAAATCCAAGAATTATTTGATATATCATTGTCATATGTACGGGACAAAGGGTTGGACGGTAAAGAATCAACATGAAAATAAATTAAGCGTAGCAGAGATGAGGATGTTGCATACTTGCATTGGATGTGTGGTAAGACTAGACTGGATAAAATTAGAAATGACAACATTAGAGAAAGGTGAGGTAGCACCTATTAGAAAAGATGGTAGAAACTAGACTTAGGTGGTTTGGGCATGTAGAGAGAAGACCTGGGGATGCTGTAGTTAGGAGAGTAGATTAGTGGGGAGTCAAATCACTAGAGGTAAGGGAAGACCTACAAAAACTATTAGAGAAACTATCAAGAAGGATCTAGATATCTATGAGTTGGAGAAAGACATGGTTTTCGGTAGAACACTATGGTTTCGTTTGATGTATGTAGCCGACCCCACTTGGTGGGATAAGGCTTGGTTGTTGTTGTTGTTGTTATTGTATATCATTGAGATATGTCAAGATTAACGTCTTACGTGCTTTTATTAAACAATGTTAATCTTGACGTATGATAGAGGACTCGGTCCCCATATATATATTGGACTTGTATGGTGATTGCTCTTGATTTTCCATTTCGGGGGGATATTGTAATTGGATTTTGTTTTGCTGGTCTTGGGGGTTTCTTTTTATGTTTATCAAATTAAATAAACAACTTTGACTATGACAATTTAGCATTATGATTTATGTTCTATTTGTTGTCGTTGTGGCAGAGTTAAAGAGATCTCTGTATTGCTTATTCTCTCAATATGGAAGGATTTTGGACATTATTGCTCTAAAGACGCCTAAGCTTCGAGGACAGGCATGGGTTTGTTTTAGCGAAGTAACTGCTGCCAGTAATGCAGTGCGACAGATGCAAAACTTCCCATTTTATGAAAAACCTATGGTATTAAAGTTATACTGCCTATATCTGTTAATTTGTGTACAGTTATCATAAACCTGTTGTGTTTTATCACGTTTTCTTGTTGCCTGCTCAAGTTATCTTACAGTGTTTAATTTTGAATCTTGTAATTTCTCTTAATGTCCATTGGACATCATGAATTCTGTTTAATCATGCCCAAATATAGCCGCTTGTAAGAATTCTTGGTTAAACATTATGGTTTAATTTACTTTTGTCTGAACATGTATTGCTCTGTATGCAGTGTATGTTCATTATCTTGTAAGAATTCTTAATTAAATATTATGTTTAGCTTTCTTTGGTTTGAAATCTTTTGTCCTGTTGGCAGTATGTTCAATATCAAGAATGAGAATGAAAGATGTGGATGATATATATTTCATGTTCTTTACTTTTCTCTTGTTTTCGTATGAAGTTACGGGGTATTTTGATCTGTCTATTTTTCCATCAATGATATGCTTCTGAAAGCTTTTGTTGTAAATAATTTGTGCAGAGAATTCAATATGCAAAAACAAAGTCAGATTGTATTGCTAAAGAAGAGGGAAGCTTTGTTCCAAGGGAGAAGAAAAAGAAACAAGAGGAGAAAGGTGAAGAATGGTCATTTATTTTTTCCTTTCAAACCATAATCATCCTCACTTTTTGAATTATTATTTGGGTTGTTGCACATTAAATCTACCATTATCATTTATCCCTTTGAAGTGGTAATGTCTGTTTGCAATCACTGAACGATGATATATAATGTAAGATTTTAGCATTCCAATACTAGTCATTCATTAGAACCAAAAATGATAGAAAATATTAGGAAAGTTATAATATTCCTTTAGTCTTTGTTTGCAAGTTAGGAGATAAAGGGAGGTGAGAGCTTTAGGGAGAGACGAGGGGGAATACCTCGCCTTGTTTGGGTGTGTTTTTAGAGGTGAGCAGTCGAGAAGGAGGCTTACGAGTGGCGTTTTCTTTATTGAGAGTAATATAAGAAGAGGGAAAGGATATGGATAACATTTAAAATTCTCCAAAACATTTCCAAGTCTTCTCTCAATTCATGTTCGAGTTCCTCCATGGGGAACTATCTTCCTTTCCTGTCTCCACCTAACTCCCAAAAAAACCTTCGGATGCATTTCAGACACACTATGATACTATACAAGCAGAATAGTTCAGAACAAATAGTCACAGCTCACAAGACAATTGTGCCTCATATATTGCTTGGTGGTTAATACACGACAATGTACAATTGTGTAAAACATACTACAATAACCTTTTGTACTAAACATTAATTTTTCGCTGAATGTGTGTATTTTATTGTATTTTTTAATGTAATATATATACATGTGCATAATATATATGTGTTTGTGTGAGTATGTGAGAAAGAGAGGGGAGGGAAGAGGGGCAAATTGCCTCATAATTTGTTGAGTAGAGATTTTTCAGAGTTTTATCCTATACCTCTTCTCTAATTTTGTTAAATGTGGTTGACCAAGCTTTTTGAGCTAACCTATCATTAGGTCTGTTCTGGTAAACTAGTTCTTCATACCAAAGAACTAATTCTGCTCAGTGCAACTGATATGCAACTAACTTGGTTTAGTTCAACTGAACCATATTTCTGGTTTGGTTCTGATTGGTTTATTTGGTGAACTGAACTGAACTGTGCCCAACCTTATTAAGTTAACCCACTAGTAGTCAACATGTCACGGTTGCGATTATAAATTCATTATTTTGCAATGTGGTGTATGTGTCTCATCCATCAGTTTCCTCATCCCCCACCTAAAAAAAATCCACCCCATGTTCCCTCCCACACAATATGGAAAACTAGGCTACCTATTTTGTGTACATGATTTATTAGCAGTATGATTACTCATATTAAACATTTTTAAGAGAACAATATCAAAACTTCAAACTCCAGACATAAACTGTTAAGCTGTATATACTTTATATTTTAAGGATCTTATGCTCTAGTTGCGAGTTTGTAGTGGAGGGCTTTGGGGGGAGGGAAGTAGAGGGTAAGAGAGAAAAATCTTTAGCGTTTTTTGATAGAGTATTTTTGTAGAGAATGATAAATGAATGCTTCTGATTAATATATTTCTAATTTTGACATATTATAACAACATAGATTGGATTTGAAGAATTTATTTAAGCCCTCCAAAAGCTTCCTCCAATACATTTCTTGAGTTCCCCCAAATATGGGCGATTTTGTAGTATGAAGGAAAATAAACTCCCTCATTCAAATTAGGGATTATCTTTTCATCCATTTCTCTTTCCTTCTTCCTTTTACCCTAAGCACTCTCCTCCCCTCTTTAACTCCCAAACAAACCCTTAAGTATGCCTCCCATCATCACTTTCTGATCTTGTTGCTTAAGAATTATCGTTAGTTTCTTTATTGAATTGGAAGTATTTTCTCATTGTCTTTTTTTTACTTTTATTTCGTCTGTACAGCTGAGAAAAAGAGGTATGCTGATGAATCAAAACAATCTTCTGTGCCTAATGGTGGAACACATGGTGCAAGTAATGGTGGCTCAACAGTAAGTTCCTTTAATCTATGTTGATTATTATTCCTGATTTTCTCTCCAGCAAAAACTTTGCCTCTAGATTGCATAGAGTTTACTATTGTTAAACGTTGTTAAATAACGGCTACAGTAGTGCTATGGCGCTATTGCATAGCGGAATTTGAACAAATCACTATTGTTCCCTGATACGCTATTTAGTACGTAATATTGTGAAATAGCGGTTATGGAGGTGCTATACCATTGTTGTGTAGCCGAGTTTGAACAAACTGCTATTTTCCACAATCTGCAATTCACAACACTAAAATTGGGTCATCGGGTCAATGTTTGTATCATTAGTCTCGTGAGCACTTAAGAAGCAAGTAAAGAATGATTATTTTTGTCACAATATGTTTCAATTTAACTCGTGGATATGATAGTAATGTTGAATTTCGTGCTCGTATTTTGATATTACAATTTGCATGCAACTAACACGTGAAATGTACTCTTATATCAGCAGGCCTCATTCCGTCCAGGGTCCGGTGCCCAAGAGGCAGCTGCTCCCAACAATATTTTGTTCATAGAGAATTTGCCTTATGAAACTACCGGCAGGATGCTCGAAATGCTCTTCGAACAATACCCAGGTTTTAAGGAAGTGCGCTTGATCGAAGCAAAGCCAGGTATCGCATTTGTAGATTTTGAAGATGAGGCACAATCATCCATGGCAATGCAGGCTCTACAAGGCTTCAAAATCACCCCTCAAAATCCCATGATTATAAACTTTGCTAAGAAGTAACTAATCGATTTTCTGCAGCCAATATTCAAAGCAAATTTTGCGTACTGTATTGGTGTAGATCTTTTCAAAACAAATTGCAGAAGTTGTAAGTTTACAGGAAGTTAGATTAAAGTAGACGGAAAGTGAGAAATCTATCACATTTGTGGGAAGATTGAGATAGTGCTTGGTATAATGATGTCTATTGATTGTATGTGGTTTATTTTCATTTTCTCTGTATAACATTTTTCTCAGTTACTTTGTAAACTAGGTTCTATTAGCTGTTTCATTTCATTTTCATTGACCTAGACAATGCTATGGTTTTTACGTTATTGCAATTCCATTCCCCCCCCCCCATGTCCATGGTTTGCTTATTGTCAAATTAACTTTAACCGGCCATTGACATAAGTCACTGATCGAACAATCAAGTAACGAGTTGATAATACTCAACATATTGAGATTAAGAAAAACTCGGCAGTATAATACTGAACACATGCTCGAAGGTCACCAACCACTCCAATGTGTAGTTTCTGCGCAAACTTGAGTGTGAATTTTTGTTGTTCTAAATGCTAAATAATTTTGAATTCTTGGTCGACCTTTGGGTCTGTTTGATCGGCTAAGAAACAAGAGACTAGACAGGACAACTTTAGTGTACTGTGTTTGATGTTAACGAAAAAAATTGATGTTAAAAAGAATGAATTAAGTAAAACAGGATAAATATGATTTTATTATTTCAAAAACGATAATCTAGGATTTTAACAAAAAAATTGTGGGTAATTTTGTCAATATAATGTTACTTTTTTACATCCCTCCCCATCCTCTCCAAAAAAAAACTCCCATTTAGAGATAAAAAAAAAAAGCTTTATTTCCCCTTCCCTCCCCTCCCCATATTAAAAGGTTGAACCAAACACACTTTATTAGAAATATCTCCTCTCAAACTAGATTGTTAGTTACTTGTGTTAAACTAGGCACCAGATGATGTACCCCAAAGGATCACCCCAGTGAATCACCACAGAGGATCACCCTAGATGATACACTATAGAGGATGTGGTGGTTTGATACTCTAGTGCATAGTTGTGTTGCTATATACACTAAAGATTTAGTTACGTGAGTCAGAAGTATGTTAAATAAGATTGAGTTAGTTAGTTAGTGAATAACTTGATCATAGGTTTACTTGTTAGTCAAGTAACAACAGTAAGTTAACATAACCCATTCTAAAAAAATGGTTATTGCACTTGTAAAATAATATTCTTTTCCATTCAATATAATTTACGTAATTATTCATTGAGACTCTCATTCTTCTTCTAAATTGCTATTAATCTCACACATTAGTGTTTAACTTTTTCAATCCAACACCCATATCCTCCTAAAAACCTCTAATCAAAGGGACCCCAAAATGTTGGCGTCTATTGTGGAAGAAAGAGGATTGTTGAGCTTTGTCACCAAAAATCAAGTCAACAAGTGAGGACGAATTTGGATACCATGCAATAAATGTGTGATGCAATAATTAATTTTAGTTGTCTGGTCTCAAATCAATGGATTTGATGTCTTGTTAAAAAAAAGGAAAAGAAAAATAGTTTGATGAAGATGTGATATAAGCCAATTAATCTCAAATCAACGGTGGAGATCAGTTAATTCGTGTGTGTCAATATAGAAAATAATGAACATAGACACTAATTTCGTGTAAAAAAGTCTTGAAACATTTGACGATTTGTTGATAATGGCAGCCAGAGGTGTAGCCTCTCTTGTAGGAGAGCTAGCCTTGGCTACCCCAAAAACAAAATTATTCTTGAATTGATTGGTATGTATTTATATCCGGCTACCCCATGTAATAAAGATTGAGCTACCCCAAATAAATTTGGTTGTCAAAAATTAGCATATAAGTAAAAAAAATACTACATGATTGATAGATTTATTTGTATTGGTTTGATACTTCCGGTTTCAATAATAACTATAGAGAAAATTATTTCAACAATAAAAATTATCATGACAATTGTAATAGACAAATTAAATAGACAATGAATTTCTTGGAAATAACCTAGTTATTTACATTGAAAAAAACATTATAAATTTATTTAGTAAACACTCAATTATGGATAAAATTGGTTTTTTGAAGCGCATTTTGTCCAACGTTTCTAAATAGTGATTTTTGTGTTGAGTTCCTAAGATTTGTTTAATTTTAGTCCTTTATTTTTTGTTAGAGATTAAATGCAAGACTAAACACTTTTTTTTGTGTAAAATTTTATAAACATTGAGACAAAAATTGAATAAAATTTTTGTAAGGACTAAATCTAAAAAAGTTATAATTTAATATGTTTGTTTCAATTTTTTTTCACTATAGTTGGCCCATGCGTAATTTTTTTCTAGCTTCGCCGTTGATGGCAGCATGTAAAACAGTAATGATGTGTCAATTTTTTTGCACGAAATTAGTGTCTATCTTCATTATCTCTTCGAGTTTGATTGGAATCATGGACAAAGGGACCTATAAAAGAGACGTGAAAAATTGTTTAGAGGGTCCTAAGAGATAGAAATAGTACAACATTAGGGAAAAGTTAAAATAAACATATTCAATACGCAACTTCATTGTTCTGCATTCTAAATTGATTTTCAATAATTTAAATTTTTTCTTAGAACTACAAATGATGATTGAGAAGATATCTAAACAACTATTGTTTTACTATTTATCACATCTTAGAGGAATCCATGCACATTTATAACAGGTTAGAGTAGACCTATAAAATGGAAGCCACTTAGGGGCCGTTTGTTTCAAATTTTTCAAAAAAAAATCTATTTTTTCCCTTAAAAAAATCACTTTTTTCATTTTTAAGTGTTTGTTTAGGATCAAAAAATCTATTTTGACCCTAAGATTAGCTTTTCTCAAAATTTATTTTTTTCAACAACAAGGAGATAACACATGTGCATGTTAGAACTCATTTTTTTTTTAAAATGGATTTTTATGATAGTAGGCAAACACAAATAACTTCAGATTTTTTTTAAAGTCTCTAAACAAAAATCTCTAGATTCTTTTGACACAAAATCTATTTTTTTTAAAGCTGAAACAAACACACCCTTACTCAAACGGGTTAAAATAATTATTATTTTTTTTAAATAAGTTAAATTAGCCCACCTAAATTGACACCAGTGAGAATCGAACCTGAGACCTCGAGGAGGAGCACACTCCCGGGTCCCAAGCCAATACCACTGGGCCAACCCAAGTGGGTTAAAATAATTAATTATTATTGCTATCATGCAGAGAATGATTGAAAGGAAATCTTCAAAGATAAATTCAATAAAATGTCAAGTTAAGTCATGCTTGGGCTTGCAATTGACTTCTCAAAAAGGTCTAAATGTTCACTATTTTTTTTTGTACATTTTAGTCAGAAAGTAAAAGTCTAAGGATTTTTTTTGCATCAAAACAATTATATATGTCAGTTTAGGTTATCTTTTGTCTCCACATATGATGGAATGGAATAAAATTGGAGGTATATCAGGCTAGTTAAAGATTTGGATTATTATTACTCAAAAAAAAGATTTGGATTATTATTACTCAAAAAAAAAAAGATTTGGATTATTGATGCTGAATTTTAATGAATTTTAATGAATGTTCTGAAATTAATGTTGAATTTTAATGAATTTATGTTATGTGTAATTTAACAACGAAATTGTATAATTTGGATTGTTTATGTGTGATTTTGTATATTTAACGAAAAAATTGTGTAATTTGGATCGTTTATGTGTCATTAAGTGTGATTAAGTCATTATGCATGATTAACGACGAATTAGTGTAATTTGAATCGTTTATGCATGATTATATGATTGTGTGGTTAACGACGATTTTGTGAAATTTCTATCGATTATGTGTGATTATGTTGTTAAACTGGTGTATTCGGATAAATTATGAATGCGTAAAGATTACGGGTCATTAATTACTTAGTTAGTGACATTCAATGTTGTTAGCTGCTATATCGTGAGTTAACTCACATTGGCCTGTAATCAGCGTAACCTAACTCACATCGAGTTCAACGTGACTTGAGTCACGTTGCGTTTAATACTTACATGACGTTTAATACATACATGACTTAAGTCACGCTTTAACGGTTTGTATGAGTGCACAATTTTTGATAGGAGAAGAGCCAACAAGATTATGTGTGATTATGTTGTTAAACTGGTGTAATTCGGATAAATTATGAATGTGTAAAGATTACGGGTCATTAATTACTTGGTTAGTGACATTCAATGTTGCTTGCTGCTATATCGTGAGTTAACTCATATTGGCCTGTAATCAGCGTAACCTAACTCACGCTGACTTCAACGTGACTTGAGTCACGTTACGTTTAATACTTACATGACTTAAGTCACGCTTTAACGGTTTGCATGAGAGTGCACAATTTTTGATAGGAGAAGAGCAATTTTCATGATGTTATTACATTGATTTGGGTCCTATAAAAAGACATGAACAATTCTTTAGAGGGTCCCAAGAGATGCAAATAGTACCTCATCCGATAAGATGCTTAGTGGAGCCAATTAACTAGTAAATGAAAGCCACTTACTTAAACGGGTTTAAATAATTAATTATTATTGCTACCACACAAGAATGCTAGAAAGGAAATCATCAGTCATGTTTGCAAATGACGTCAAAAAGGTCTAAATGTTTACTATTTGTTTTACAATTTGTCAGAAAGTGAAAGTCTAAGGAATTTTTTGAAACAAAACTATTATGCCAAATCTTTATTAATTTGGCACTTCTGAAATTAATTAACTATGTTATGAAATTCTTGTCACTCTGGCTTATCTTGTCTCAACATATGATAGAATGAAATAAAATTGAAGGTATGTCAGGCTAGTCAAAGATTTGGATTGTTGACTTTTCAGAAACTACAATGGTCAAAGTGGACATAAAACTCCTTAACAAAAATTATGAATTTAATATAATAACCTCTGTTTTGGTAATAAAAATAAAAATAATAACCTCTGTCTAAAGTCAAGACTCATGTTTGAAATATTTCAGTAAAACAATCAAATGTGATACTTATAACAATGGAAATTTAGACAAGAGAAAAACAATCCACTCTTAAGTTTATATTATAAAATATATATTTATTATACATTTTATTTAATTACAATTTTTTTTACTATATCAAATAACCTACCAACATGGATTGTTCGGATCAATCTCGTAATACAATGTATCAAAATTTGCATTCAAATCGAATGAGTTATCTCTATTTTATTTAGTTTTTATAATATCTCGAATAAAATTAACTTAAGTGAAGATAATTTGTAGGAAAAACATATTCTCATTCGAATAAATCATTATCTAAGGTGTAGGGAACTATGAAGCCCCGATACGGATACGGATACGGGTACGATACGATACGGGTACGCGAATACGTCAAAAATTTGAAATTTAGGATACGATACGGCTTGGATACGTTTACAATTTTTTTAATATATATATTAGACATAAACGCACAAAAAATAAATAGGGTGAAATCTTAAAACTAATTACACCAAGTCAAAATACAATGGACCATTCACCAACTAAGATAGCATCCTTTAAACCAAAACAACCATATAAACAACCTGCAATATGATGATACCAAGGTAGTATGAAGATAGTCACCCTTTACAAGTAATGGCCAATATAATGATCCCAATTTACAAAAATTAATACTTGTGATCAAAATACAAATAAAAATTTTAAATAAAAATTAAATTAAATTAAATTAAATCATTCGGATACTTCTGGGATACGTATCCGGGAGTATCCTTAACGTATCCTTAAGGTATCCAATATATTTTTAAATAAAAATTAAATTAAATCATTCGGATACTTCTGGGATACGTATCCGGGAGTATCCGCGGAGTATCGGTATCCGATACGTATCCGACACGGGTACGGCACCATTTTGGAGTATCCGGGCTTCATAGGTAGGGAATGTACCTAAAAAATTGATCTAAAGTGATGAATCTCTCTCAGTGAGGTGGCTTCTTATAGCCCAAGCTAATGGCGGCTTCTTGGATATTGCCAATGCATTATAATGACAATAAGAAAAGACAATACAATCCTAATCTTCTCAAGTACGTCACATGGACATGTCACACTTCATCATCTTCTAGAATATAGTAAGATTGCCTACCAAATTGGATCAATCTAAATCCCAAAATATCAATTTGCTACCTTTTGCATTTTTCCCATTTTTTTCTTGAGAAATGATATTTTGACAACCACTTTTTGACAATTTTTGGACAACTTTCTCTCTCATACTCACATGATGTTGTTATCCTCTCTCTTCTTTTTTCTCTCTCCATTGTTTTTGATCAATAAAAAGTGAGAAAAACAAGGTTGTCAACAAAGTTGTCATCAAATGGATGTCAAAATATCATTACTCTTTTTTCTTTCATCCTATCTTCTCAAACTATTCCTGCGTTGAAAATGCAAAAAAGGTGCCTAACTTCCCCTTGATGGCAATAAGATAATGATCATTTTCAGCCAATAAAATTTTGTCTAGGGTAACTGTATACTTATATAGTTTGTTTTTATTTCTATTCAAAGTAAATTGATTGTCATTTTATTTGATGTTGCATATAAGCATATTGATATCAAATCTCATAATTAATTCAGGTTTTACATAAAATTGTCATGACGAATTGATTGTTGCTAAGTATTGAGATCATCAAAACTATATAAGTTTTGATTGTACTCTCACTATTCAATTTTTATGTAAAACTAGGTATTCCAAATTTATTCTCCAAACTAGATTTGATAAATCAAATCTAGCTCTCCTTATTCGTTTTCTTATGTAAAACTACGTCTTTCATCAATATTTATTTCAAAGTTTATATCCCTATTGTTATCCTCATGCATAAAAACCTTTCTGAAGTAACCTTAATAATAATTTACAAAACCAAACAAAGTGGATTATATACTTACATATGTTCAATCTTTTATTTTTTTTATAAGCCAAAGCAAAATGACATCAAAAAGAAAAAATGACATCAAAAAGAATAGTATCCAACTAAGTTGGAACCCTGCTCTAATATGTTGTCAGTTGCTCATATAAATATTATTAATTTTTTTTTTTTATATAAAACTGGGGGAACATAAAACCTGACCCAATCAACAACCCTAACAGACGAAAATAAAATAAAATACAATAAAATAAAATAAAAAATCCACAAAGTGGATCCAACCCTAAACAAATCTATCAATTAAGCGCGAGTCTAACCCATGCAACCTATACCTGTTTATCTTTTCGGTATAACCCATGTTCTAGACTTCTAGATGTGGTTTTTTGGTGATTAGCTTTATCGTGTTGGAAATATAAGAAAATGTAATACAACTTTCATGAAGAAATCAAAATATTAAAGTTATAACAAATATTGAACCATGGGATAGTAATTTTTAGTACTAGAGTTGTGGACATAAAAAAAATTATGGAACTAGAACAAAATTTGGCCTCCACATCTTGGTGAAAAAGCCACAGTAATTTGGAAACATTGTGCTGAATTTGTTGGTTTGAGTAATGTTTCGTAACTTGACAACATCTTGAGTTGTATATTTTATTTTGATGCAAAACTAATAACATTTGAATGCTAACATCAAAATACACCGTTAGAAGTTTCTAAAATTAGTTTGAAAAGTTTGTTATAAGGTTTTATTACGAGAGCTAACTTGTATCTCAAGTAACATAGTATATAAGTAGTCTAACTCATATATACACCCCGTCACTGTTATAAATAAAAATCAACATTTTATATTAATTCAACGGGTCTTGTTTGCCCCCGGGACACTAGTTAAGGAAACAAAAAGAGAAATATTTGCATTGAAAACATCATCTTTTACACTTTTTAAACTTTGACTACACAAGTTCCAAGATACTCATACTATATTTAGTTTCCTTAACTAGTGCCCCAGGGGCACTGGTTAATATTTTTCATTAATGATGTATATGATCTTTATTATATACCACATACATCATTTAATAAATAAATCTAAAATGTTGATTTTTACTTATAATAGCGAGGAGGAGGAGGAGGAGGAGGAGGAGGAGCTTGTATGGTCTAAAATAAGCTCCAAGACAGTGGTATATGAAGTTTGAAGGCTTCATGGACTCAGAAGTGCAATCGCGACCGTTGTTGTTTCTTCAAGAGATAAAAGTATGGTTATATCATTTTTCCACTTTATGTTGAAGATATGTTAGTAGCAGGCTCAGACATTGACGAGATCAATAACCTGAAGACACAATTGTCAAAAGAATTTGACATGAAGCACTTATGTCCGACAAAGAAAATTCGTGGTATGCAAATCATGGGAGATAGGCAAAAAGGAGTTTTGCAGTTATCTCAAGCAGAGTGCATCAACCGTGTTCTGCAAGATTCAACATGGGCGATACCAAACCGGTTATTACACCTTTGTCGAGTCTTTTTCTCATACACAAGGAACAATCACCTCAAACGAAGGAAGAAAGAGAACTCATGGCCATGATTCCATATGCTTCAACAATTGAAAGTTTGATGTACGCAATGGTCTATATGAGGCCAAACATTGGCCATGCAGTGGGACTTGTTATTAAATTTATGTCAAATTTAAGTAAATCCTCATTGGGAAGTGGTTAAGTAGATTTTTAGGTATCTACATATTTGTACTTTGGCAAAAGAGAGATAAAAGTAGAAGGCTTTGTAGATGCCGACTTTGTTGGCAGGGGCGGACCTGAGCAGGGCAGGGTGTGGCAATAGCCACACCAGCTTAGGCCCAATTCTTTTTAATATTTTTTTTAGAAAGGGACTCAATCAACAGCCCAGCCCATCAACTTTCCTTTTCTGATTTCTATTTGTCACACGTTTCCTTTCCTTATTCTTTTCTAACCTCATGTATGTGTTTTCCTTCTAATTTCTCACAACAACACCACCACCACAAACCAACCAACCATGTACTGCCACTCTCCTCTCCTCTCTCAGCCCATCTCATCTCCTCTCTTCTTCCATGTCAGTTTTGACATTACTATATTGAAATTGATAGTAGTAGTGAGATGGGAGTAATTGAATCAGAAATTTAAAATTGAAAATGAATACAGATAGTGAAAGTAGTAGTGACAACAATACTAAATTGAAATTGATTTTAGCTTTTAGGTTTTGGTTATTGAAATTTATTATTATTTAATTATTTGAAGGAAATTTTTTTTTTGCCCCAGTGATATTGCAAGTCCAGGTCCGCCCCTGTTTGTTGGTGAGGTTGATCACTGTAGAAGTACAACTAGTTATATATTTATTGTTGACACATATGTCATGAATACAAAGGATTGTTACTTTATCCACTACAAAGGTTGAGTATGTAGCATTAACAAAAGTCAACAAAGAATTGATATGGCTTCAAGGATTGTTAACAAAAGCCAACAAAGAATTGATATGGCTTCAAGGATTGTACAATGATAGTCAAAGTGCGATACAATTGGCAAATATTCAACATTTCATTTGAGAACAAAACACATTGGTCTTCATTATAACTTCATTAGATCTCTTCTTGAGAATGAGGTGCTAACATTGATCATAATTCAAGGATGTAAGAATCTAGCAGATGTGTTAACAAGTCGTAACTATCGACAAATTGAAGTTGTGTTCAACTTTAGTTGGTTTGTTAGAGTAAGAACTAGAGAAGGTTGTTGCATGATCGAGGTGTGAAAACCGATTGAAATCAGTCTTCAAGTGAGAGATTGTTGGTGAACAATGTCTGGGACCCATCTACATGTGGGTATTTTTCGGCCAAATGAATATGTCACAAGCAAATTGCCATGTAGTGTTTGAATGTACTAAATGCATGGGTGAATTTTCCTTCCAATAGTAAAGCTATAATGTAGGTTGAGCTCTAGAGAAATAGCTTACGATGCTTATGTTGTCGCATTCTAGATAGTTACACATTCTAGATTACCATATAGTTACACATTCTAGATTACCATATAGCAAATGCATTGCATTTTTCACACGCAATATTAGCTAATTTTTTAGAGAGTTGAAATGCAATAAAAACAAGATTAAATAATTTGCAATAAAATAAACAATGATATATTACAGTTTCAACTTAACCCGTTAAAGTAAAAAAATAAAATATGACGACCATACATATTTGAATTTTCTGTTCCTTACATATAATAGTAACACTGGTGAATGAATCTTATACCCGCTGGCTATATAAAGATAAGGCTTCCATGTAGTTACACATTCATCCTAGATCTACTTACTTACCATATGCCACATAAATTGCATTTTTCAGAAACAAGGTAAACTAATTTTTTATTTTTTTTACATAGAGTATTGAAATAGAATAAAAACAAGGTTAAATATTTGACAATAAATTAAGCAATGACATACTCCATCTGTAATGAAATATAAGCAAAAAAGGTAGTTGAAATGTCAATGAATGTGGTTAAAAATTTAGTGCACATACATCAACTTTTTAATTATCCTTTTTTATTATATTTCATTCGAAAAGAGTATTTCCTTAAAAAATAGTTTCAACTTTCAGCAGAAGTAACCGATTAAAGTAATAATAAAATATGTTGACCTCAAAAAAGTCTTACATATATAATGTTAAAATAAATCCAAAACATTTTTAATCTTATTTTTTTTTTATAAATGCTCTTATAATTAAAGACAAATAGAAAGGGTAACACATAACTAAGAATGGATTGGTCCAAATGATAATAAACTTGGAGTCCTTAATATGTGGTTAGGAGTTCGATTTCTAGTTTTTACGTATAGAAAAAAATCAATTAGAAAAAAGAGGATCTATATTGTGTGTCCTACGAAATTTCCGACAAAGATTAACCATTATTAAATAAAAGTAAAAACTTTGTACAAATATCATAGTATCCAAAAACTAGAGCAACCCATGCATTGCATTTTTCACACACAGAAAAGCGTATCATAGTGCTAGAAGCCATATATCCTGTCAAACCCAAAACCTTTGACCATAAAAAAGTATTAAAAATATTAAATTAAAAGAAAAACAATCCCCAAAAAAATAAAATAAACACAAGGTTCCAAATTTAGTTTTAGTAAAAAATAAAATATAATTAATGACGTTTAGAAAGTCTTACATATATAATATTTAAATTCTCTCAACAAAAAAATATAATATTTAAATAACTCATAACTATTTTAATTTTCTTTTCCTTTTTCTTTTTAACCAATATGCATGACTCGTGTGACATCGATGAATCAATCTTTATACCCACAGTCTCAGCTATAGAAATATAAAGCTTCGATATAGTTACAAATTCTAGATTACCAATGCCAACCAATGCCATATAGCACATACATTGCATTTTTCACACACAAGGTTAACTAATTTTTTTTTGTAGAGTATTGAAATAAAACAAAAATATGATTAAATAATTAACAATAAAAATTCATTTGAGATTGACCTAGAGATGTTTGCTTGAGACATTGGATTGTGCTAGAGATGTTTGCTTGAGACATTGGATTGTGCTTCTCATGTTTAATTTTCCACGATTCCAATTTCCATGGGCTAAGACTAACTCTGACTTTAAATGGAGACCACAAATAGAGAGTCGGTTAAATTGTTCGTATTAGTCGGTTATTTGATTGAATATCAAGATTTTTTTTTATTTTATTTTCAAAATAACAATAGTAGAATAAGTATTGATAAATGTCAGAGTCAACTGTCCAAGTGAACTTAGCTCAGTTGGTAGAGATAATGTATGCATAAAATATCAGAGTCAACTTCTGACATAAGTAACCCATTAAAGTAAAATATAAAATATAATGATATTATAAAAAAGTCGTAGATATAATATATTAAAATAAACTCTATACAGTGTTTCAATTTTCCCCTTAAGAAAAACTATTTTAATTTCCTTTTCCTTTTTAAAATATATGATAAAGCTTCCATACACATTCTAGATTACTTACCATGTGCCACATAAATTGCATTTTACAGATAGAATATAAACTATTTTTTTTATAGAGTATTGAAATACAATAAAATAAGGTTAAATAATTGACAGTAAAATAAGCAATGACATATTTTCTTAAGAAAAGTTTCAACTTCTAGCATAAGTAACCGATTGAAAAAAATAATAAAATACGATGACCTCAAAAAGTCTTACATATATAATATTAAAATGAATCCAAAACTTTTTTTAGTTTTATTTTCCTTTTTAACCTATATGCATTCTGACATGTGTGACCTTGGATGAATAGTTCTTAAAAAAAACTATCGAAAAGACAAATATAAATACATACACCCTCCGGTCACAAATATAAGCAAAAATTCATGTTTTAGATTCATTCAATAAATGATGTATGTAGTCTTTATTGTAGACAACATACATTATTTATTAAATGTATCTATAATATGAAATTTTGCTTATATTTGTGACCGGAGGGTGTATTTATATAGGATCTATTTTCAATGTACATGAATCATATTAATTCTGTCAAAAAAAATGAATCATATTAATTTTACCCAATAAAATGACACAATAACTACTATTATAAAGAGAGTGTTAAAAAGAGAATTTATGTCATTTTAAGGATAAAGAAGCACATACATTGCATTTTACATACACACAAAGAAGCAAATCTTAGTGCTATCTGCCAATAATCTAGTCAAACTTAGAACCTTTGACCCATAAATAAAATAAAAAAAACATTAATTAAATTAAATAAAAACAATCCCAAAAAATATATAACAATACAAGGTTCCAAATATATAACAAAAACTTGCTCAAAAAAAAACAAAACAAAAACCACTCATACAGTATTTTACAACCTTCTAAGAAATAACGCCACCCAATAGAAACACAAACCTTAAACATTACGTCCATACATGAACATAACCCATTTTTTTCTCTCTTTATATTAACCCCTTCCATTTCTCAACATCAAAATTTTCCAAAACCAAAAACAAAAACAAACTTCACCACCCTTTTCTCTTCTCTTTCTTATGGCATCTTCATCAACAACTAGTTTTGAAAATAATAATAATAATAATAATCAAAACTCTTTGAACTCATTCAACAATTTCACTTTCTCAACTCACCCTTTCATGTCAACAACTTTCTCTGATCTTTTAGCTTCTCCTTCTGCTGCTTCTTCAGATGATAATAACAATTCAAGGGGTGTGCCAAAATTCAAGTCTACACCCCCTCCTTCTTTGCCTTTGTCACCTCCCCCTGTTTCTCCTTCTTCTTACTTTGCTATTCCTCCTGGTTTAAGCCCTGCTGACCTTCTTGATTCTCCTGTTATGCTTAACTCTTCCAATGTTAGTTTCTTTCATTTTCTTCACTTTTTTTGTTTGATGTTTTTTTCAGTTTTTTTTTTGTTTTTAGAGAGTAAAGTTTTGAACTTTATGTTATTTTTTGACATGGGTTGTCTTGGTTTTTCATCATCTATGTTTAAATGGTTTGATTATAAACAAGTGAAGTTTGAACATGTTTTTTGGTTTTTGTTTTTGTTTTTGACAGAAAACATGTTTTTTTTTTTGTTGTTGTTAAGATTGTTCTTTTTTGTGTTTGGTTTTTGTTGACTATTGATTTTTTATGCTAAGAAAAATTTGAACAAAGGAAAGTTTAGACTTTTTTGGAGTTGACTAAATAATTAATTTCATTTTTTTGACATATGTTCAATGGTTTTGATGTTGAAGAAGAGCTTTTCATTTATTTTTAATCAATTGAAGGTTGAATATGAACATGCTTTAGTTTTTTTTTTTTTGGTGATTTTTGTTTCTTTGTCTATTTTAATGCTGTTACTGAATTTATGGGCATGTGTCAATATTGTTTTTGTTTGTTTTGATGCAGATTTTGCCATCACCTACAACTGGTGCTTTTGCTGCTCAAAGCAACTACAATTGGATGAACAATTCTGAGGGGAATCAGCAAATGAGAAAGGAAAATTTCTCTTTTCAAACCCAACAACAAGGGCCTGCTGCTGTTACTGCATCCACAACAACTTTTCAATCATCAACTGTTGGTGGAGTTCAACAAGTATGTTGTAACCAATTTTTTAAGCATTTATTGCATGTTTGGATTCTTTGTATGTTAAGCTGAGTTACTGTATGTGATTGTGATTTAACAAAAGCTAAGCTTTACTTTAGAGATTAAAAAAATTGAAGTTGGATTTGTTGCACTTACAAATGTCACACATTCATGTAGTCAGTACATTATTGACGGTCCATTAGTCTAGATTGGACAGTCTAGATTGCAAGTTTAGAATTTTGCGATTTAATATTATTTAATCAAAATGCGCTTTCTTTCTGCACTGTTTGATCTTGATCCAATGATCATCGATGTTTTGAAGTTATGACTAGAACTAATCCAAATCCAACAAAAATAATGTGATCAACTTTTTGAACCTATGTCTTTTATCTTATTGGTTTTTGAAATGAAAAAGTTATTTTCTCTAAAAATGTTCAACTTTTTCATGTAACAGCAACAGCAATGGAGTTATCAAGAGAACACAAATCAGAATGCTTTTTCATCCGAAAAGAATATGATACAAACTGAAAACAACTCTTCGATGCAGAGTTTTTCACCTGAGATTGCTAGTGTTCAAACCAACAACACCAACAATGGATTTCAATCAGACTACTCCAGTTACCAGCAACCACAGCAACCAACTCAAACCTTAAGCCGAAGATCAGATGATGGATACAATTGGCGAAAATATGGACAAAAGCAAGTTAAGGGAAGTGAAAATCCGAGAAGTTACTACAAATGCACTTACCCTAACTGTCCTACTAAGAAGAAAGTTGAGAGATCAATTGAGGGACAAGTTACTGAGATAGTTTATAAGGGTACTCATAATCATGCTAAGCCTCAATGCACAAGGAGAAACTCGTCATCATCTTCTAATGCTCTCGTGGTTGTTCCTGTTAATCCAATCAATGAAATCCATGATCAGTCATATGCATCACATGGTAATGGACAAATGGATTCTGCTGCTACTCCTGAGAATTCTTCAATATCAATTGGAGGTGATGATGATTTTGAGCAGAGTTCTCACCAAAGGAGTCGATCTGGTGGTGCTGGTGATGAATTTGATGAAGAGGAACCTGAGGCTAAAAGATGGTAAATTTTTTATTTTATTTTAACACTTAGCACCATAAATATGATTCCATGTTTTATTGAAGTTCTTAAATTGCTGATGCGGTCGCAATTTTATTATGTCACGAGCCTTTATGTTGAAGTAAAATGCAGGCTGATGCGGCCGCAATTGCAGTTGTGATGTCGTTGCTCATATATTATTATATTGTGGTTGTGGACTGCAATTTAAAACTACTATGGTCTTGTCTTGATATATTCATTTATGTAGGTTTTATTTCATGGCTAATTTAAGTTTACATAAAATTTTCAGGAAAAATGAAGGTGAAAATGAGGGTATATCAGCACAACCTGCAAGTAGAACTGTGAGAGAACCTAGAGTTGTAGTTCAGACAACAAGTGACATTGATATCCTGGATGATGGTTACAGATGGAGGAAATATGGACAGAAAGTTGTTAAGGGAAATCCAAATCCAAGGTAAAAAAATAACTAACTTTATGTTTACTTCTTGAAATTTATACTGTTTTGAAGTTCATTTCAAAAGTACTACTAGTTAATTTGAGTATCCAATGATGGATTTCCTCACTCCCATGATAGCAGTTTACAAATATTACTTGGTCAAATGTGGTAAAAAGTTAAAATTGTGTAATGAATTGTACTCCCTCTGGTCACATTTATAAGCAACTTTTACTTTTTTAGATTCATTAAATAAGTGATGTATCTAGACTATATTATATTCTAGATACATTAGTTATTTAATGAACCTAAAAAAGCAAAAGTTGCTTATAAATGTGACCGGAGGGAGTATTTGTTTCTCTATCTGTTTTAGGTACTTTAGCATCATTGCTTGTTTCTTTTTGGAAACTCTACTATAGGCTAAACCTGTACCAATTTTCCTTGCCTTTTCTAATTTGGTTATTTCTTGGTCAAATTTGGCAACTATAATATTCTCAAATTTGCATGCTTCTAGAAAAAGAATAGTAGTTCTAGACTATATATATCACATACACTTCAAATTGAACACGTGTGTGACGCCGACATGACACTGACAGATATGGTTACATATAGTTATTTCATTTTCTCAAATTATTATCAACGTTGACTTGTCAATGTCTGTGTTGGTGTCCATGTTATGTCCGTTCTGTGTCGGTGCTTTATATGTTCTAGATTGTGTTATTTAATTTTGTGTTTAATTTATGACTTGTAGGAGTTACTACAAATGCACACACCCTAACTGTCCAGTGAGGAAGCATGTCGAACGTGCCTCACATGATTTAAGGGCTGTGATCACAACTTATGAGGGAAAGCATAACCATGATGTCCCCGCTGCTCGTGGAAGTGGAAGCCATTCTGTGAACAGACCAATGCCAAACAACCCTTCAAATCCAAACAATGGAGCAATGGCCATAAGGCCTCTTCAGAGTCAGAGGCCACAACAAGCACCTCAAGGACAATCACCATTCAACCTTCAAATGCTGCAGGGCCAAGGAAATTATGGATTCTCGAGGTTTGAGAATCAAATGGTGCCATACATGAATCAACAGCAGCAGCAACAACAACAAATGGCTGAAAATGGTTTTTCCTCTAGAGCTAAGGAAGAACCTAAAGATGACATGTTCCTTGAATCTTTGCTTTGCTGAAAAGATTCTTTCATTTTTAGTAGATACATGGAAGGTTGGAAATTTTGGAAAGTGGGTCTAGGATTTTCTTTATTTTTACAAATAAGATAAACTTCATTCCATTTATTGCATTTGTTTTTTTGGATGTTTGGTTTTTTCTTGTAAAGTTTCTACAGGATGGGTTTGGTTTGGTATACATTTCACAACTTTTATTTTCCAATACACAAGGTTTTTGTGCATTTTTTTTCATTAGTTTGTGGCTTCTCTTGGCGTTAGTTAGGAAGAGAGCTTCATATTTAATCATTTGTGGGTTGATTGGATGTAGTTAACCGCATTTGGCATGTGCGATCAAGATTGGACTGTTAAATTATCATTGTAAAATTTGATTTATTTTTTTTATATCCATAATTCAAATCATAAAATCTAGACCGTCTGTCTTGATCTTGATCGGACAAGCCAAACCTTTGACAACATGAAACCAAATTTGTAATTTTCGTGTTACAATTTTTAGGAGGATCGAATGGAACCTTGATTCAATATTGCTAATGCAATTTTAAATACTAATGTGTTAAATTACATATACATCAAAATAATTAATATTGTTGTTCATGTGGTAATAATCTACAAAATGTCAAAATATTTCACTTGAAAAATGTGTATTAAATACGTGTGACTTAGATGTGATAATTGGTATGCAAATGTGACTCTTGTTATGAATTTAATTTGGTACCAAACTTGGTCAAATATGGGTGCTACTAGATTGTACATTTTTCTTGCTTGGCAAGCTGGTCAAGGTCAATTTTGGTATAGTATCCTACTTTTTTTAATTTCTCTATACATAAATGGATGTTTCCAGGTTACCACCTTCATCTATTCCAAGTGGGGTAGCCGTCAATATTATCATTTACACTTAAAAAGACATGATTACCCTTTTTCCTTATCCTAGTACACTATACAAAATGCCAAGTGTGAAAAGGGTAATTTTGCAGAAAGATTTTTTGGAAGTTTCTCTTTAATGAGAGATGTAATAATGTAGGACAAGTGGAAATGATAGGGACATTTACGTGATGCACACGTTATTAGTATCCTTATGCTTTTTTTTGTTGATGGCTTTTTTATTAGTATCTTTATTATGCTTGATGCCAAATAGTGCAAATAGATTTGTCCTTAGCTTATTGTCATCACGTTAGTTACACATGCTTTCCCAAGTTTCCCTCCCCGCCGACCTAGCTTATTTTTGAGCCCATCCAATTATATTTTGCCGTACATGACATCAAGGATATTAAATTTGAAGGAAAGAGGGATTCACGCAATTAATCTAGTGTGTATGGTTGTTTAAGGTTTACTCCTTCCAGTCTAAAATGTAAGAAATTTTTTACATTTTAGATTCATTTATAGACCACATACATCATTTATTGAATGAATCTAAAAAGTGAAAAGTTTTTTTTACATTTGAGACCGGAGGGAATAATTTTTTTTGTTTTGTTAGAGGAGGGACATCAACATATTCCCAAGTATTAGTTTTTAATTGGTTAAAATTTAAACGAGTCACACTAAATTATGTAGCCTAAAATTTTGTTTGAAACTTTATGGATTTTAGGTATTTCTTTGGCTTTCGATGAGTCGACTAAAAAAATGACTTTTGTTCACTTAACAAAGATATTGATAAATGATGATTTGTGTTCTAATTTGCGTGAAAGAATCTTTGGTTGAAAGAAATAACTTTAATAGAGTGTTCTGTTGTAGATGGTCTTATGTCATTAATAAAAGACAATTTTGCAAAATCACTAATAATTTTTTTTTCAATACAAAATAAACTACATTTCTTAATATAAGTGAAAATGTAAAAGGATCTATAATAAAACACCGAGGAAGCATATGATAATAAATATAAATTATAGATTCGAGGAAAAATGATGGTTATCGAATATATCTATTTTAATCGCATGAGCTTAAAAAGTATATTTTTTTTTTGGTCAGGAAAAAATATATCTATCAACTATAATTTAACTTATTGTGCTCGCGAACAAACTTTAAACGCGGTAGATTAGTTTGACACTTACTCATATTTGAGGAAAAACAATTTTTTTTGAAGTAATTATGAAGATTTTTGTTTATGGAAAATGCTAACAAAAAACCTTTAAGCAACTAAAGAGGTAATTTATTTTATAAAAGGTGACCTAATCATTATTTTAAGACTACTTTTACTTATATTCTTAAAACAAATTTTTCTTTTTTATGTATTCAACAATGCCCTTGGAGCATTTTTTTTTTTTTGATTACTCCCTTAGAGCATTTTTTGGTACATGTTAAAAGGATCTCTTCCAATATCTTAATATCTCTACTCAAGTTAAACCTGATAATATTCTTATAACATTTGTTATTAACATAACCATATTTGTTTATAAGCCGTAGGAAGTATGTTAACAGGGTCTTTAATATTCATTTATTTTGTGAGATCCAAAATCAAGTTGAATAGGTAACATCTGTAGATAAGATCATGAGATCTAATTAAAAAAAGTTAGTGCCGTGTTCATAAATATGCTGATGACGTATAATGACACCATTGATAATGTCAGCAATTTGCAATGCATTTGCAACAATGACGCAGTGTAGGGGATGAAAAAGTTGCATTTTTTGGAAACCCAAAATATTGTCAAAACCAAAATTCATCAAAAGATTAAAGTTTTAATGTGACTACAATGCTTTAATAATAAATCGTGTTGCATGTATAAAATGTGGATTATATATGTTGAGATTGGTGGATATCCAACAAACAGGGGATGGTAGCCGTTAAAGAGAATGGAGATAAGAGATATACCTTAAAAGATTAAGCCATATCCTTGTACCTTGTCTAGGAAATGAAAGAGGTCCTTCACATGTCTTATGTCTTGGGACATATGAACAATGCAATCACATATTCATGTCATCGCCAAACGTCTTTTTCTATTGATATTTTTTTTTTGTGGTGCTTTTTCTATTAATATATTTTTACTTATTGACTTTAATTTTTTTTTATCAAATAGTTTAGGGTTAATTATGTTTTTGGTCCCTACAAAATGGCGACCTTGTAAATTTAGTACTTACTTAATTTTAATAGCATTTTTAATCCCTACAAAAAATTTCTGTACTCAATATTAGTCCTTACTCAATCCAAATTTGTTTAATTTATGCTTAAACTCTCAAGTTTTTCAACAATTTTTTACAGGCGTGTTAAGAACGTTATTAAAAGGTCCTCGGAAAAAAATATCGCAAAAATTTGATTTCTACGTCCATATTTTTGTTACTTATATCTTAAACTTTTGTCGTTTTAAAAAATTCATATTTAATTTATTTCATGTTAAAAAATTATAGATTTTAGTAAATGAACCGTTCATAGTGTTCTAAACTTGTATAAAAAGAATCGTTAAAAAATTTAAGAGTTTAAGGATAATTAAACAAAATTTATTTTAGCAGAGACTAAAATTATAAGTAATTTTTTTTTGTTGTAGGGATTAAAAATGCTATTAAAATTAAGTAAGAACTAAACTTACAAGGTTGCAATTTTGTAGGGACCAAAAACATAATTAACCCAATAGTTTATTGATTAGAAATTCAATTTTTTAAAGTGTATAAGTGGGTTGTCCGCAGGGCCGACCTAAGAATAAGACCACCAAAGCCCTCGCTTTAGAACCCCCAACAAAAAATTATTTTTCATTAGATTTTACAAGAAAAAAACATCATATTCTAATAAAAAAAGGCCCCATATATATATTCAACCTTACTTTAAGCCCCACTTATTTTCAAAAATTATTAGGCCGACCTTGTTCATACAAAATAACACCACTATCTTGTTGGCCAATTTCACCCACACTCCTCCATGATTTCTGTAAACTTATAATTCATCTGTTTTTAAATACAGCATGTCACAATTTTACAATGTACATTATTTATTTAATTTATTTTGATCATATTTTTGAACTAATATATATAATTATAAATGTTATTATGTAAGAAGTTATTTGATTTGTTTCAATGAATATTTTTACAATACTCAAGTTTTTATAAATCAATTATTATAGATAATTAAATATTTAATGTCAAAGTTGTGTATTGACATGTATGAAGTGATTGACTGCGATATACAATATATTTAAATACGAAGGAAATAAATTGAAAGTTTGACCAACATTTTAAAAATTAAACACGTATTATTTCGTGAGTTTTGGGATCAATTGTTTTGCAATTTAAACACATTGGAAAATGAGAACCATTTTAGTGATTGAAACTCATTTTTTTGTTGGAATAATTGAAGCTCATTTTATCATGAAAATTAGTGAACTATAAATGATCGAATTTCTACCAAGTCAGCCCAACAAATCTAAAGATCTAAAGTGAATTTTGAAGTTTTACCTTTTACATAATAACAAGTAACATTAGTAAAATTAAATCTTAGTAAAAAAAATAGTAAATTAAAAGTTAAAAATCTAACTGATTTTTACAATATTAAGCAATGCAAAAATAAATATTAAATATATCTACATGGTTAATAAGTTTTTTGTTGTCATACTTAATTTTTTTTTTGGAGTCATGATAAATAATTTTTTATTAAATTTATTAGTAGCAAATTAATTAATTAATCGATAAAATTAATACTATGAAGCAATTAAAACATAAATACTCCATCCATTTCAAAATACATGCCCAATTTTCGCAATTTGCACTATTCACTTGACTTACTTTGACCATACTTTTTAGCTAATGTATAAATACAAATATTAGCATGTAAGATGTTGTTTGATTTGTCTTGACAAATATTTTCAAAATATTAAATTTTTATAATTTTTTTACTTTAGATAACTAAAAATATTAACAGTCAAAATTGTGCATTGACATATGTAAAGTGGTTGACTTGGACATGTATTTTGAACGGAGGGAGCACAATTTTGAGGCCTAAATCAATTGCTGTGCTTTAAATGTGTATATTAATTACCTTCATAATGTGACATATGGAGTAAAGGCCAATAAAACTTGACCGTGACCGTGTATATCTCCATTTTTTTGAGATGAATTTTACGTAGTAGTTGGGTATCCACCTACCTATCGAGGTACTATACCAGAAATCTACTGTAATGATTTAGGAGAAAAAGAAATTAAAATTTCTACAAAAATTAAGAATATATATAATAAACATAAATTTTTTTTATTAACCAGTTACTAAATTTAATTGCGATTGAAATATGTTAGGACTTGAAGTAATTCATTCTAGAGGTGCAGATGATATATCTAGAGGTATAGAGGATCATCATAGAGAATGCATTGGTGCAGTAATCTAGTGTATAGTTGTTGTGATATATATACTTTAGATTAGCACAAATTTGTTATTTGTTTGTTACTATCTAGAATTTATGCTTAAATGCTAATGTGTTGTATCTAGACAAATAAGACTGGTAATAGCCAAGTTACTTTTGATGATATGTGGAACATTCTTGTGAAGATCAGAAAAGATGGTCATGAAGCAATCATAAGTGATGTGTTATATGTTCCTTCCATGTCAAGTAATAAGATAAGTTTATGTCAATTGTTTGATAAGAATTATACCATGTAGCTAGAAAACAAGGAACTGAAGGTTTGATGCATAAACAAGGTTGATTTTGAAAACTCCTTTGTCCAACAATAAAAATTTCGAAATAATGATCTCAATAGTAACTGATGATCTGAATTGGATCTGGCATCAAAGGTATGGTCACTTGAATTTAAAGAGCCTGAACCTAATGCATAACAGGAAAATAGTATATGGTCTCCCTCAGATTAAGGTGCCTAAGCAGTTGTGCGAAGAATGATGTGTTGCTCAGCAAGCAAGGAAGTCATTCAATAATGACTTGCTTATGAAGTCAAAGCACAAGTTAAAGGTGGTACATTCAGATGTCTGTGGACTATTTGAGGTGAAATCGCTTGGAGGTAGTTGCTATTTCTTAACTTTCATAGATGAATTCCCCAGATGTATGTCTCAAAGAAGGATGCTGGAAGGCTCACCAGAGGTAGTTGCATCCTTCTGGTGAATTCAACTTAACTTTCATAAAGCTATTTCTTAACTTTCTGAAAAGAGTAAAAGCTGGCATTGACATCAGAATTCAAATATCTCAAAGAAGGATGCTGGAAACACAAATAAAGTTGGAAATGTGTTAGATAAAGAAGAAGAAGAAGAAGAAGAAGAACAATTTGGTGAGGTTGAGCCTGATCAATATTTAAGAAAGTCAACTAGAGTCAGAACTCAATCAGTGAAACTGAATGAGTACGATAGATTTCCTGATTAATCAGTTGATGAAGAAGGTAATCTAATAGAAGAAGCGATGCTAGCAGAATCAGAACCAATAAATTTGAATCAAGCAATGATGGATCGAAACTGGTTAGTTGCTATGAAAGAGGATATTAAAGCTACAAAGAATAGGACATGGGATCTTGTTAACATGTCAGATAAGAGGGCTATAGATGTAAAATGGGTCTATAAGCTGAAGTTGAGATCAAATGGTGTGATTGCTTAGTATAAAGCAAGACTGGTAGCAAGACGATTCCTACAAAATCCTCGTATTGATTTTAATGAAGTATATGCTCTAGTAGCAAGGATTGAAACTATTAGAAAGTGGTTGCAATAACAACATACAGAGGCCAGAAGATGCATCAACTTATGTAAAGTCTGCTTTTCTGAATGGACCATTAGAAAGAAGACGTATATGTCAAGCAACCACTTGGTTTTGAGATCAAAGGTCATGAAAGGAAAGTGTATAGGCTGAGAAAAGTTTTGTATGGTTTAAAGCAAGCACCCAAAGCCTAGAACAAAAGAACGGACAACTTTCTCACAAACTCAGAATTAACTAAGTGCATATCTGAACATGGAGTATATGTTAAAGGCTCAAATATAAAGAATCAAGTCATTTTATATCTGTATGACATGTAGATGATTTGCTCTTTACAAGATCAAATACTGATGAGTTGAAGAAAATTCAAGGCTAGTTTAGTGCTTGAGTTTGAGATGTTTGACTTAGGAAACTTGTCATATTTCCTGGGAATGGAGTTTGTGAGTACAATAGGTGGAGTTTTTGTTTGCATCAGAAGAATATCTTCTGCATATTTCTTCTGCATCAGAAGAGCACTAATCCTCCTTAATATAAGAACAAAACATGTTGTGGAAAACACAAATTTAACCTTTAATGAATTTCTGCCACATCACTTTTTTAAGGGTAAATCATGTCTAAATATTACTTTTTCTAACAAGATTATGTCATCCAACTCTAATGATGTCATGTAACCATAAAGTTTACTTTCACTACATATTACAACACATTTTCCTTGAGAAGTAACCAAGTATTTGCCTTTTACAAAACAAATCCACTTTGAGAGAACATGTGATTCAAAATTCTCACAGATACCAACATTTACAGATTAGAATAATGCTTGGCTGTCAAATTCGAATTGTGGCTCTCAAATTTGAAATTCAAATTTCTTTTGCTCATACATAGGTTTCCCACAAATTTCATTATTTCTTCACACTATTTATCTCTTTTTCAGTTTCTTTTTCTCTCTACATCTCTTTCATTTCAAATTGCCTTTTTCCTCCTCCATATCTATCATTTTGCTCTTTATTTTCCTCCTCCATATCTATCATTTTGCTCTTCATTTTTCTCCTCCCTTTGTAATCTTAAACTCCAATATCCAACTGATGATATTTTTTGCAAAAAACTTGAAGATTTTCGTCTCTGCACAACCAAGAAAGGGGTAAGTAAAAGACATAACACCAATTTTTCACAATTTTTTAGTTGTACACATATGCATTCTTCATTATTATTTTTTATTTTGTTCATATCATCTTTAACATACTACAACTTCTGTTTTTCTTCAACTTCATCATTATGAAAATTCTACAAAAAGATTTGAACAGAATCTAGAAGCAAAAAAAGATGCAACTAAACACTCCAACAACTCAAAAATAACATTTAAACTTTCTTCGAGAAAATACATATAATTTCGTTTGTAAGAAAAAAAATCTACATCAATAGATTAACAAACTACAAGCATAAATAAATGATGGGTAAGAGACTTATTGTACCTTTATGTTCATATTCATTATTTGCATATTTCATCTTCAAATGAAGTTCTGTCACTCCAACAAATGGTTTTGTTTTGCAGGAAACTCGAATGATGGTGTCCCTCCAAGAAACTACAAAGAAAGACATGTCTAAATAAATGATGAGGAAACAACGGGGAGAGTTTGATTTTGAATGTTTAATTATGAAATATTGTGTGAATATAGTTTTTATGAAAAAATATATATAAGAAAAGAGTTTAGCTGTGGTGCATCCAAAGATAGATAGATGAAAACAAAATTTTCATGTTAACTTTTTCTGAAAATTTGATAATATGGTTTAATAGAAACAAATAGTAGAATGGGTTGATAAATAATATGATTTTTTCTCTCAAAAAAAAAAATAATATGATTTTTTAGTAAAGGTTGCCGGAATGAGGGTGGGTGTTGGTGGCTCACGGTGGAGAAATTTTGGCAAAGAGTAATGATGTCTGGCAAAAAGAATCACTGATTGGTGAAAGAACAAAAATTAGTACAATGTAAGGTAGAAATTTTGATTTTGAACTCTTACATTAAAATGTCAGACAAAAAACATGATATATTTACAAAAAAAGAGATAAAGAAGGAAGAGGTTCTGAACTTACAGTAACATTAACTGAGATGTAAATCCATGTCATTACCACCAACAAACAATGGTGATTTTAAACATAGAAACAAAATGAGAGTTTCAAACAAAACATGGAATTTTGTGGACATGAAGTTTGTAAGTTCAAATTATCTGCAACACAGAAACTCAAATATTATCAGTCCTATCAATAATTTTCAATAATTTTCGGATTTGGAATGGACAAGGTTTAAGGACTCAAGTAAACACTGGAAAGTCACATGAATGACAATATAACATATAACATATCAATATTTGGCTGTTTTTTTTTTTAAACATCACCTTTTATAAGTTTAGGTTTAGATTTCAGGTTGTAGATTTAACAAGAAGAAAGTTTAGCGCTTAAATATGTCTGAGTCTTCTGGTAAAAATATTTTTAAAAAAAAAACTAAGAATAACCAAAATAAGAATGATGCGAAAGAAAAAATTAAATATCATAACTTTTTTTTTTACCATAAATAACTACTCATACCAATATTAGAGAAAGTACGAATTTTCCTTCTGTGAATAAAATTAAACCTCTAAACAGAAAGAAAATAAAAATGACAGAATGATGAAAGAAAAAAGGAAGTAAAAAAAATTGATGGAGGGAAAGTAAAAGAGGTGAATAGAGACATAAGATGTGAAGAACATGACCTAATGATACACCAACCCAGAAATTTCAGACCATAACAGCGGCGGCTGCGATTTCCGGCACGGTGGTCGCCGGCGAAGGTATTTCGATATATGATTTTCTTTGTGGGTTTTGTAGAGGAGACAGAGGAGAGTCTTTTTATGGTGATAGTTTTTCAAAATATTGTTTATGTTGGTCTAGATCTATCAGAGAAGATGGTGGTTCGGATGTTTAAATGTCTATCAGATCTGAAAATAAACTTAATAGGATGATGGAAGAGAAGAAATAGATGAAGATTGTGAGGGTAACTTGGCCAAAGGCGGTCAAAATGGACTAAGAACACCGTTAACAGTGTTCTTGCGGCGGCTAGGGTTTGTTGGGGAAGAGAGCTTCTCAAGTTTCATTTTGTTGAAGAGAGAGAAATAAAATACCAAATGAGAGAGTGACGGTGGAAAATAAGAGAGATTGAGAGAAATAAAATTGATTTTTTTTTTAGAGGAAAAAATTGAAAACTTAAAATGAAAAGCTTGGCAGTGTACGTACCATAACAATTAGATTAAAATTAAATTAAATACTAATATTTTGAATGGCTTATCCTTAAAAAAAATTAAGTGGCTTGATCTAAATAAATAATAAATAATATATTTGTTTAAGGAGTTTTTTTTTTTTTTTAAGAAAGGAGAATAATATTTAGAAGTAAACATTTTTTTTACGACAACATAAAAGTAAACATTTATAAATGGGATAAGTGACCGTTGATTAAAATTTCAAAAATAACCAAAATGTATAGGAGAAGTTGACATTGATTAAATAGAACAATCACACATGAGAAAAGTTGTCATTAATAAAAGAGTAATTTACGCTCCCTTCCACTAAAAGAAGCTTGAATTACACTCATATCTTCTCTTATGTTAAAATACACACTTCATTTTCTTGAAAAGTAAACTTTATACTCACATCCCCTATAATAGTGTTTAAAACTATATTTAATGAAATTGTGAATAAAAATAGCGAAAAATATGTATTTATATTTTGATTATATTAAAATAGACACACAATACTATTTTTCGATGTGTTTAGATTATTATTTATTTGTAAAATTATTAGAAATATAATAATTATTGATGGAGTAAAGTGTTGATTTTAACATAAGAGGGAAAAAAATGTAATTCAAGATGAAATGTTTTCTAATATGTTTTGAATAAGAGATGAGTGAATGTATATTATAACACAAGAGGATAGGAGAGTGTAATTCAAGCATACTTGATGAAGGGGAATGTAATTTACTTTTAATAAAATGTAGAGGAAACTTGACATTGATTAAATTAAACTATCATTCACTTAACAATTTTTCGGTAATAAATTTTATTGCATTAACTCAAATAAACAAGATAAGTTGTCACTGACTCAACTAATATTTATGCATGTGCAAGTTGTTATTTACAAATAAAAATGTTCTTGCCAAAAAGTTTATAGTATTTAGAATATCGCATCAATTTAATTCTATAATAATATTGAACCCCCATCAACTTAAATTCACAGGATAAGTTAGCATTGTCATTGTCTAAAATTTTGTAAATAACTAAAATACTCATGAGAAGTGGGCATTGACAAAAAAATTCAAAAGTAACTCAAATTCACGGGATAAGTTGTCACTGACTAAACTAAGTTTGATATACATGACAAGTTGTTATCAATAAAAATCTGGCCTTACAAAAACGTGTATACTATTTAGAATATCAAATCACTTAAACTCTATAATTATATTGAACCTCATTAACTAAAATGCATGAGATAAATGGATATTGTCTATAATATCGTAAATAAATAAAATGCTTGAGAGAGGCGTGCATTGTCTAAAATTTCGAAATTAACTCAAATGCATGGGATAAAATGTCATTAACCAAACTAACTTTGATATAAGGGACAAACTGTAATTTATATAAAAAAAATATATTCTTTTAAAACGTTTCTAATGTTTAGAATATCACCTCACTTCAATTCTACAGTTATATTGAATCATCATCGACTAAAATACATGGGATAAGTGACTATGGACTAAAATTTCAGAAATAACCAAAATACATAAGAGAAGTTGACATTGATTAAATAGTACAATCATACACAATACAAGTTGTCATTAATAAAATGCACGACAGAAGTTGAGATTGATTAAATTAAACTATCATGCACTTGACAATTTTTCATTGATAAATTTTCAGAATTAACTCAAATAAATGGGGGAAATTGTCATTGGCTAAACTAACTTTGATACACAAGACAAGTTTTCATTTATAAAAAACCGTTCTTGATAAAATGTTCATACTATTTAGAATATCACCTCGCTTCAGTTCTACAATGACATTGAACTGTCATCAACTAAAATGCATGGGATAAGTGGATATTATCTAAAATTTTGTAAATAACTAAAATGCATAGGAGAAGTGGACATTGACAAAAATTCAAAAGTTACTCAAACGCACGAGATAAGTTGTCACTGACTAAACGAAGTTTGATACACGGGACAAGTTGTTATTAATAAAAAAAATTGTTCGTGCAAAAACGTTTATACTATTTAAAATATCACATCACTTTAACATTATAATTATATTGAACCATCATCAACTAGAATGCATGGGATAAATTGTACCAAAAAAAAAAAAAGAATGCATGGGATAAATTGATATTGTCTATAATTTTGTAAATAAATAAAATGCAAGAGAGAAACGACCATTTACTAAAATTTAAAAATTAACTCAAATGCATGCGATAAGTTGTCACTAACTAAACTAACTTTCATATACGGGACAAACTGTAATTTATAAAAATAAAATAAAAAACCTTCTATAACGTTTCTACTGTTTAAAATATCACCTCACTTCAATTCTACAATGATATTGAACCATCATCGAATAAAATACATGGGATAAGTGACCAGGACTAAAATTTCAGAAATAACCAAAATACATAGGAGGAGTTGGCATTGATTAAATAGTACAATCATATACGATAGAAGTTGTCATTAATAAATTGTAGGAGAGAAGTTGACAATGATTAAATTAAACTGTCATGCACTTGACAATTTTCATTAATAAATTTTCAGAATTAACTGAAATAAATGGGATAAGTTGTCATTGGGTTAACTAACTTTTATACACGGGACAAGTTTTTATTTATACAAAATTGTTCTTAATAGAACGTTTAAACTATTTAGTATATCACATCGCTTCAATTCTACAATGACATTGAACCGTCATCAACTAAAATGCACGAGATAAGTGGACATTGTCTAAAATTTTGTAAATAAATAAAATGCATGGGAGAAGTGGGCATTAGCAAAAATTCAAAAGTAACTCAAATGCACCGGATAAGTTGTCACTGACTAAACTAAGTTTGATACATGTGACAAGTTGTTATTAATAAAACAATTTTTCTTACAAAAACGTTTATACTATTTAGAATATCACATCACTTTAATTCTATAATTATATTGAACTCTCATCAACTAAAATGCACGAGATAAATGGACATTGTCAACAATATCGTAAATAAATCAAATGCATGAGAGAAAAGAGCATTTACTAAAATTTCAAAATTAACTCAAATGCATGGGAGAAGTTGTCACTAACAAAACTAACTTTGATATACAGGACAAATAATAAGTTATAAAAAAATTTGTAAATAAGTGAACCGTCATCAACTAAAATTTGTAACTTTGATATTCAATTCTACAATGACAATGAACCGTCATCAACTAAAATGCACGAGATAAGTGGACATTGTCTAAAAATTTGTAAATAACTAAAATGCACGGGAGAAGTGGGCATTAGCAAAAATTCAAAAGTAACTCAAATGCACCGGATAAGTTGTCACTTACTAAACTAAGTTTAATACATGTGACAAGTTATTAATAAATCAATTGTTCTTACAAAAACGTTTATACTATTTAGAATATCATATCACTTTAACTCTATAATTATATTAAACCCTCATCAACTAAAATGAACGAGATAAATGGACATTGCCTATAATATCGTAAATAAATAAAATGCATGAGAGAAGAGAGTATTTAGTAAAATTTCAAAATTAACTCAAATGCATGGGAGAAGTTGCCACGAACAAAACTAATTTTGATATACGGGACAACTATAATTTATAAAAAAAAATCCTGCTGAAATGTTTATATTGTTTAGAATATCACCTCACTTCAATTCTACAATTATATTGAATCATCATCGACTAAAATACATGAGATAAGTGACCATGGACTAAAATTTCAAAAATAATCAAATTAGATAGGAGAAGTTGACATTGATTGAATAGTAAAGTCATACATGATACAAGTCGTCTTTAATAAAATATATGAGAGAAATTGACATTGATTAAATTAAACTACATGCACTTGACAATTTTTCATTAATTTTTTTTTTCAGAATTAACTCAAATATATGGGAGAAGTTACGTTGTCATTGGCTAAACTAACTTTGATAAGCGGGACAAGTTTTCATTTATAAAAAACTGTTCTTGATAAAATGTTTATACTATTTAGAATATCACCTCGCTTCAATTCTACAATGACATTGAACAGTCATCAACTAAAATGCACGAGATATGTGGACATTGTATAAAATTTTGTAAATAACTAAAATGCATAGGAGAAGTGAGGATTGACAAAAATTCAAAAGTTACTCAAATGCACTGGATAAGTTGTTTTTGACTAAACGATGTTTGATACACGGGACAAATTGTTATTAATAATTTTTTTTTTAATAAAAACGTTTATACTATTTAGAATATCATATCACTTTAACTCTATAATTATATTGAACCCTCATTAACTAAAATGCACGGGATAAATGGACATTGTCTATAATATCGTAAATAAATTAAGTGACATAGGAGAAACTGACATTGATTAAATAAACTAACTTTCATATACGGGAAAAATTGTAATTTATAAATAAAAAAAACCTGCTAAAATGTTTCTATTGTTTAAAATATCACCTTACTTCAATTCTACAATGATATTGAATACATGGGATAAGTGACCATGTACAATAATTTCAGAAATAATCAAAGTACATAGGAGAAACTGGCATTGATTAAATAGTATAATCATAAACGATACATGTTGTCATTAATAAATTGCAGGAGAGAAGTTGATATTGATTAAAATAAACTATTATGTAGTTGACAATATTTCATTAATAAATTTTTAGAATTAACTCAAATAAACGGGAGAAGTTGTTACTGGATAAACTAACTTTGATACACGGGACAAGTTTTCATTTATAAAATATTGTTCTTGATAAAACGTTTATACTATTTAGAATATCACATCCCTTCAATTCTAGAATGATATTGAACTCTAATAAACTAAAATGCACGGGGTAAGTGAGCATGGACTAAAATCTCAGAAATAGATCAAACTATATAGTTCAAACTACTCAAAATTATCCCAAACTACTCTATACATTTTTTAAGATTCTATTTTTTTTAATAAAGACTATTTTTTATATACATTTTCTATAAATTACAAAATTAATAATAATTAACTTTTAAATGGTCTAAATTTATACTGCTCACAAATACATATTGTCGAGTTCAGACTGCACAAAATCATCCACGATCAACCAGTACCTGTGCGGATGCACGGGTATGTTACTAGTGCCTCATAAAAGAAACCCAGATAAGAAGGCAACAATCTATGGATATTTAGATTCTGACTCCGGCGGAGATCAAGAGGATAAGAAGAGTATTTCAGACTACCTCTTCATGATTGGTGCTGCTCCAATTTCCTGGAGTTCTAATAAGCAGGGCATAATAGCTTTATCATCTTGTGAAGCTTAATATGTTGCAGCATGTCAGGCGCTATGGATTGAATTGTTATTGGAAGAACTGAATGCATCTGAAGTTGATAGAATCAAATTGCTTGTTGATAACAAGTTAGCAATTGATTTGGCCAACCATCCTATCCTATTAGTCATGACATAAGTAAGCCTATTAAGAGAAAATTCTATTTTCTGGGAGATCATGTAAATAAGAAGAAGTTGGAATTGGAGTATTGCAAGATTGGGATGCAGCTTGTAGATATTTTCACCAAACCATTGAAGAAGGCAAGGTTTGATGAACTGAAAAAGCTTATGAGGATGAACTCGCATGAATTAGGAGGAATGTTTGAACTTGAAGTAATTCATTCTAAATATGCAGATGATCTAGAGGTGCAGAGGATCTAGAGGTATAGAATATTATCACAAAGAATGCATTAGTGCAGTAATACTGTATAGTTGTTATGATGTATATAATTTAGATTAACACAAGCTTGTTATTAGTTTGTTACTTGTTAGAAGTTAGTTAGGTAAGGACGAGTTAGTCAGAGATTAACTCAACCATAGGGTTTACTTGGTGGTCAAGTAACCATAGTTAGTTAGTTAGAAGTTTTGGTTTGTGTATATAAATGATGTATTGCATTGAGAAAGTGTATCATTATTGGTATCAAGTTTATCTCGCATATTAGTTCTATAAAATTTCCATATTCAAGTATCTCTTTCTTCCTAATCACTCCTTTCTCCTTTCACTTTATTTTTTCTTAACCCACTTGAGTTGTACCACGAAGTTAAGCAGCTTGTCCCAACAAAATAGAAACAAAGTCATTGTTTTCTATTCTATTTTTGGTCGTTAATTATATTTTTGATAGTGTAACTACTGACAATTTTTTATCTTCAATTGTGTTTCAAGAACAATTTGGTTTAAAGCCAACTGATTATTTTGGACATTGTTTGAAGTTGATAGAGCAACAAATATGATTTGCCTCAAAGAATTTAGGGCTAAATAATGTTTCGTCCTCTTGTCATTTGGGCGAGTTTTGAAAAATCCCCATGTAAAAAAAAGAAATTTTAGACATCAAAAAGAACCTTGGCACCATCTACTTGGCAACTAAACTGATGTTGCACGCTGACTGAACAAATTAGTTTAATTTTTATTTTTTTTAAATCCATCTCACATTTTTTAAAAATAAAAAATAAAAAATAGATTGTAAAATGGGTATTTTCACTTTACCCCCTTCCAAAACCTAAATAAAAAACTAGAAGAAGAAAAGAAAGAAGGTAACGATGTTCAAGAGGAATTATGATCATCTTCCAATGGGGTTTTTCAAAAACTCGCCAAAATGACGGGGGCGAAACATTATTTAACCCAAAAATTTATATTTTCACAAATGAATCGAATTAAAGATTCGTCATTAATAAAGCGTAACTTCATAAACATTTTTCCCACTTATAAATCTAGCATGATTCTTTTGACCAAAAAAAAGTCTAGCATGATTCTATATTATAGGTAAACTGTAAACCTCAAAGGGTTTATCGCTTTATGCATCCCTAAATTAAACATACTAAACTAAAGCTAATAAAGTTATTGACTTAAACCCTTAATAATTCCCAACCCAATAACCATCAATTCACTACTAAAAATATCATGATAGACTAATCACAAAACAAAACTAATTTTAAAACATCAAACCCACAATTCAGCGTTACCACTTGTGAAATTATTAATCAATATACTTCTCACAAAGTTTACATCCTCCAAATAAATTTAAACATCAGCTTTACAATATTTTAGGGGTTTCTTATGTCAAAAATAAATATTTTAGGGGTTTGTCTTTCACCCTATTTTCTTCCTCATCAATTCCATGAAGATTAATTAATAACATAATCTCTTCTCCAAATCATGCTTGATTTGTACTAATTCATGTGACATGGCTGCAATTAACGTTACCGCCCTTATACTTAGCAGAAAAATATGGGTATGTGAACACATGAACAAGTATGAAAGATCAAAAGGAATTTTCCTTAATGATAACCCATTTACTTACACATTGCCAGTGCTGTTTTTACAAACCTCTTTAGTTTCTCTCTTGACAACAATTTTACAATTCATACTTGCACCACTTGGACAAAGCAGCTTCGTTCCACAAATGCTGGTAATTTATTTAATATTTTCTGAAATATGTATGTTAAAAACAAACATTTTATAAATTGAAATATGTCGAGAACCTCAATGTTGGGGAGAAATGGTAACAAATGTTGCTGATGTTGTTAAATTTTCGGTTATGGTGTTATTGTGGAGACGTCATATTCTGTTATGCTTTTGCCGCATTAAAACCATGCAAGCTATTTTTTTTTATTCTTCTAAATAAGTCAAACTAGCCTACCGAAATTGGCACCAGAAATAATCTAACATGAGACCTTAAGATGAGCAAATGCGAGCAAAAGTTATGATTGATATATTTGCTATTCTGATTATAGCTTTAAAGAAAAGTATTGAAACTTCATTGGTCATTGATGTATCAAGTTATAGAGTTAATACATTGAAATTATAGGTTTTGATCAAATGAGAATAACAAACATTTCAAAATGATCACTGAAATTACGTTAAACTTTAGCTCGCATATTTGGATTAGGATATTGTTATCTGCACACCTAGAGTTAGATATGTAAATTTTCTACTACATAAGTATCATGTGAAATTTTAACACTGGATTAATTTCTTATCTTTAGCATTTTCTTTGAAAATGTGTCCTTATGTAAAACATGCTAATAAACTCTTTTGTTTTTGAAATGTATCCAGGCTGGCTTGATAGCAGGACCATCGGTTATGGGGCAAAGTGAGTTCATAAAAAAATGGCTATTCCCACCAAAAACATTCTACATAAGTGAGACAATCGCATTTTTTGGGTGCATGATGTACATGTTCTTAATCGGAATAAAAATCGATCTAAGTCTTGTTATAAGATCAGGGAAAAAAGCTTGGGCGATTGGAATATTTTCATTTTTCGCACCACTAATAATGAGCGTATCAATGGCACTTCTACTAAGAAAACTAATAATAAATCCTGATGAAGTTCTCTATGAATCCATATTTTCCCTTGTATTTATCTTATCAACCACTTCATTTCACGTCACTGCGATTCACTTAGCCGATTTAAAGCTATTAAACTCTGAAATGGGTCGAATAGGGATATCTGCATCCATGGTGAGTGGAACCATTTCATTATTGTGGATTACGTCTGTCGTCACGCAGAGACAAGCAAGTTCAAGGAAAGATAGTTCTTCTATAAATTCGATGACAATTTGTTTACTGGCTATGATTGCTTTCACAATATGTGTTTTACGTCCTATAATGTTTTGGATGATAAGACAAACACCAGAAGGGAAACCTATTAAAGAATCATACATACTTTCGGTATTTTTAATGTTATTAGGCTGCTCATTATTTAGCGAGGTTATTGGAGAACATTTTATGCTTGGTCCTGTAATTTTCGGCATGGCTGTACCTGATGGACCGCCATTAGGATCAGCATTGACTGAAAGATTGGAAACAATGGTGTCAACAATATTTTTGCCATTGTACTTTCTTTTTAGTGGTGCTAGTTTCAAATTTTTCGTAATTGATGCTCGTACCTTTGCAATTGTACAAGTTGTTGCTGTAGTTGCATATTTGGGGAAGGTTGGTGGTACTATGTTGCCTTCAATGTTTTGGAAGATGCCAGTTCATGATGTTCTATTTTTAGGACTACTTATGAGTGCTCAAGGCATCACACATGTACTTTACTTGCAGACTTCTTTCAACCTTTATGTAAGATTCAATATACCCTTCTTCTAATTTTCCATTATGTATGTGGTTAATTTGCATAGAGAGAAAAATGAGGAATAAACCATGATTTAGTTTTTAAATTATCACAATTTTTAGAATTTAGGTCAGATATAACTTTGCAATATCAAACCGGCTTGGGAGCCGAAGACTGCCCCACTTATAAATACATGTCCACGTTCTACTTTAGAGATAAAATTGTAGAGAGAGTGATAATTTAGGGATTAATCCATGGTTTGTTTGAAAAATGAGTTCAATAATGTTGATTAATAATAGATGCATATATGAATATGAATATGTTATATGTATACATTGTTTGTTGCAGTTTATGGATGAAGAATTATATGGTAGTGGGTTGATAGCTGTTCTATGGTTAACAGGAATAACCACACCCATTTTGAAATTCCTATATGACCCATCTAAGAGATACTTATCCTTAAATAGGAGAAGAACCATTGAACAATCAACTTCAGATATTGAGCTACGTCTCATGGCATGTGTACACAATCAAGAAAACACACCATCCATTATCAATCTTCTTGAAATGTCAAACCCTTCTTTGGAGAATCCTATTTGTTTCTATGTCCTACATCTTATTCAACTTAGAGGAAGATCAGCACCACTTTTCATAGATCATCAACGAAAATGCACCAAGACAAATTCGTCGCACTCTTCTTGTTCAAAGCGCATAATAAACGCCTTTAGATCATATGAGCAACAAAGAGAGAATAGTGTGGTTGTGAAACTCTTCACGTCGATCTCGCCTTATGAGACAATGCATGATGAAATATGTATGCAAGTTGCTGAAAAGAGAGTGTGTTTATTGATTTTGCCTTTTCATAGACAATGGAGACCTAATGGAATGACAGAAGCAGCACACCCGGTTCGAGCTTTAAATCGCCACTTACTCAGAACGGCACCTTGTTCTGTTGGGATTCTAATCGAACGCGGTTCTTTGAATAGAAACAACCCTTTAACTAGTGTCTCATTCTATAGTGTTGGAATAGTTTTCATTGAAGGTGAGGACGATCGTGAAGCGTTAGCATACGCGATGCGAATGGCGAATAACCCAAACGTAAGGATCACGTTGGTTCGAATAATGGAGCCTAGAAAGAAAAATAAAAACCTGATGAACAGGGATCTAGACGGCGATTTGATTCATAGGTTTAAAGTTGATTGTATTCAAATTAAACGTCATGACTATAAAGAGGAAATAGCAAGGGATAGCGTTGAAATGATAAATGTTATAATGTCACTTGAAGGTTGTTTTGATTTGATTTTGGTTGGTAGAAGACATACAAGTGAGTCAAGTTTGTTTAGTGGACTGACTGAATGGAATGAGTATCCCGAACTTGGTCATTTGGGAGACATGTTAGTGGCTTCAGATTCTACTTTTGATGGTTCTGTTTTGGTGGTTCAACAACAAAAGAGGTCCGGGATTGGTTATCATGATTTGCATCTAGATTCCGGTATCATGACAAGGCAAGAAACCTTGACCATTGTCGAAGTACCTCGTGCTAGATAGGTTTGGCCAATTGTTTAATCAGTTGTGCTATTTAGAATCGCGAAAACCGACATGTGTATACAAAGAAGAATGGACGTTGGACCAGTGGTGAGACAAACAAGCTTGAAGAGATAGAAAAGTAATGTAACAATCAGAAAACTTTACGAACACACAATGTTTAATAGCCATTGTATATATTAGGGACATACATAGTTTTAGGTTCCATGTATAGTACACTTTTTTTATTAGAAACGTGTGTAGTTCACTTTCATTTCTCATGATAGTTATTTGTTAATACTTTGTTGATAAACCTAGGATGAGTTTATTTGTTAATACTTTGTTAATACTTTGTCGTTAAGGTCAATGTCTTGACTCATAACACTCTTATTTGATAATAACTCTCCCCAATATCTTACGTGAGTTTATAATCATCGAATGTTTTATGAACGTTAATTCTAGGACGGGAGAACCATTTTGGAAAATTGATCATCCACATAAGAAATAAATAAATTGATCTCTCACTTTGTAAGACGCTATAAAATAGTTTATGAGATTATGGATATTTCAAACAAGTTTTTAATTATATTAAATTATCAAATTGATCTCAAATTTAATCAATGATGATCAATTATATCTTTATATTTTAACAATTTACTATCATTTTAATTCCTATCGTTAACTACTTAATATCAATTTAATCCTTAAATTATTTTGGTGTCAACCCTTTGATTCTTAGGGGAAGGAGTCTTGGTAATCCAGAGTTCGTCGGGAGGTCAGTAAAGCCTAGCAAAAAAAAAAAAAATTGTTCCATCCATGAATAGAACTTTCTAACATGTTTTTCAGAATGACTAACATCAGTAAAATTTGAAAGAGTTACACACACACACACACACCAATCAAGAGGCTCTCCTCAACACAAGAAGTGCACAAGAAGAACTCTGAAAATAAAAAATATATTACGAAATTCAAATAGTAACAAAACAAAAACAAACAACTGGTATCTCACCCCGTATACTATAAAGGGTTAATCCACCAATTGTTGATATCAATAATAAAGCCAAGTTTTTTTTTTTTGCCTCTATTCACCAAAACGTTAGTAACTAAACTCTGTCAAGTAACTTAGTCAGAGTCTCTTCAATTTGTCGAAAAAAGCATGAATTTCTCTCTCGCCAAATAACCCAAACAACAGCCAAACAAACAATATACATTGAAGACCTTATATTCTTGGAGTATCCACACAAAGAGCTAAAATGCAATTCATGATCAGACAACTGAATGAGATTTATTGAGGTTATACCAATCCATTGCTTGATTAGGCTCCATAAGCTTCCAAAAATATGACACTACAAATAAATGGTCTATAAATATCCTTTTTTGGAATTCGATTCCTAAAAAGTATCCAAGCAAAAATAGAAACTTTCAATGAAATTGTTTTATTCCAAATAATGCCGTGATAGTCGTTAAAATGATTATTATCGATCGCTGTCAAGAAATGATAAACACCTCAAACGATATAGACTTTGTCAGGCGATAACCGCCACTTCCAATAATCAACCACTCCATCTTGTAAAACAATGTTAGATAAAAGAGCGTTGCATTCCCCCCATTACTCATCCTCCCTGACAAACAATCAACGCCACCACTTCCAACCTTAACCACCTAAAATTCGATCTAAAGCAGACATTTTGTCTACCTTTATATCTTAATTCTCAACCAAATCAAACAATCTTCTGTATCTAGCATTCAACGCCCCCCCTCCAACAACCCATCAGTCCAAAAATGTGTAGTGACCCCCATCACCCACTAGCTGCACCAAAATATTTCCAAACCACCTCTAAACCATCCGACACCTCATTGATGATAACTGATTCAACCAAGCTGACCCTAACCGTCCTCCTTCTTTCACTCTTCCTCCATCAATCCCATATATCGCTGCTAGAACTTTAAACCACAAACTATTATGCTTCTCATGCAACCTCAAGCACCAATTTTCTAACAATGACAAATTAAATTCCCAAATTTACGTGCCACAAAACCTCCATTGTCCTTTTCTAAACAAACCATATCCCATTTAATCTAGTGTATTTTCCTAATTTCCTCATACACATCCCAAAAGAAACATTTAAATACTGACTCAATAGAAAAGGCTTACCGAAAGTGACGAGATGCCATATTTCAAAAGCACCAAACGACCCTCTAGAGACAAATGATGAATTTTCATACCCGACAATCTCTTCTTAATCTGGTCAAGCAATGGAAACCAAATCTGAAGACATCGAGCATCTCTACCAACTGACAAACCAAAATACAAAAATGGTACATTACTACTTTTGCAATTCATAACCGAGGTTACCTCATTCAGAAACGAGTTCGGAACATTCAACCTCACCAGCATGTTCTTATGAAAATTAACCTTCAAACCCGAAATTACTTCAAACAGGATAAGGATCACTTTCATCGCTCTAACATTAGCCCAACTCATATCAACTAATAAAAACGTATCATCAGCAGAGTGCATGTGTGACATACTCACTGATTCGTTCTCTCACTCTGTACTCAAGCAACAACCTCGATGATACAACTGAACTCAACATGACATTTAGCCCCTTTTCAGTAATTAAAAACAAAAGGGAAATAAGATCACCTTGCCACAACCCCTTTTCAAGAGGAAACTTGCCGGTCATACTTATGTTTACAAGCACTGAAGTCGTTGCAGTAGATACACACTCCATATTCCACTTTTTTCCCAACACTAGGGGAGTCTTTGTTTCCTGGATTCAAAAATTATTCCCTGGAATATCATTCCCAGGAAAATCATAATGATAATTTTATTCCTAGGAATTTGTTGAAAAAGTGTTTGGTTTCCTATCTTCATTCCTTGGAATTTTTTCAAGTAAGTGAACCGTTACATGGATAGACCATTACTCAAAAAATGAAAATTGTTACATTAACTTGTTAGAACGTGGGGAACACATAGTCTTTGTTGCTAAAAAAAAAAAAAACGTGGGGACACATGGTAAAATGGAGGTAAACATGAGTTTTGTTGAGTACGTGGGTTCTCCTTTCCTGGGAATATAATTTTCCCATCCTTTTTTCATGGGAATAAAAATGATTAGAATGTGAGTTAAGCATATTCTCTAAGAATGTAACTGCCATGGAAAACGCCATGGATAAAGCTTGAAGCTTGAGGAAGAAGAAAGTGAAATGAAAATCTCTTATTGATTCAATATGTAAAACGGTTACAGTGGTTGCTTATTTATAAGCTTTGAATCTGTAACTAACTACATGCAATCCAAATGAAATGTAAATGAAACTCAAATTACAATTCAACTAGAGTTAACTTGGCGCGCAAGTAATAGCTCTTTCTTCACTCTTTTGTATTGCCATGCTTTGTTCTTTCTTGCTTTCCTCTAATACCCCCCCACAAGATGGAGGTTGGTAAATATCCAGCATCCCAAGCTTGTTGATACACTCATAAAACTGGCGTGGTCCTGAAGCTTTAGTAAACACATCTGCAGTTTGATTGTGGGAAGAAACAGGGAGCAACCTCATGACTCCAGCTTGTAGCTTCTCACGCACAAGGTGGCAATCAATATCTAAATGCTTAGTGCGCTCATGAAAAACAGGATTAGCTGATATATGGAGAGCACTTTGATTGTCACAATACAACACAGGCAAACGGGATGGAGACTGTTGTAAGTCATGAAGAAGAAAGCATATCCATTGCAATTCACGTGTTGCTGAAGCCAAAGCCCTATATTCTGCCTCTGCAGATGAACAAGAAACTGTGCTTTGTTTCTTTGACTTCCATGATACCAGGGAGTGACCAATGAAGAAGCAATATCCAGAAATGGATTTTCTGGTATCTATACATCCTCCCCAGTCAGCATCACTAAAACCCAACAACTGTAAATCAGAGGTTTGAGGGAAGAATAAACCACGCCCAGGAGATCTCTTGAGATACCTCAAAACCCTAAGAGCTGCCTGATGATGTATTACAGTTGGGGAAGCCATGAATTGACTTAATTGCTGCGTGGCATATGCTATGTCTGGCCTGGTAGTAGTGAGATAAAGCAATCTACCCACCAATCTCCTATAGCCAGAAACATCATGATGAAGAGAACCTCCATCTTGATGCAAACGTGTTGCAGGATCCAGAGGAGTACTTGCAGGTTTACAGTTAGTGAGCTTTGCATCCTCCAAGAGTTCCAAGCAGTATTTTCTCTGGCATAGAGTAATACCTTTGGAAGATCTAGCCACCTCAAGACCAAGAAAGAATTTGAGCTGCCCAAGATTTTTTGATCCTGAAAGTTTGATGAAGAGCAAGCTTTAATTCATCAAACACTGTGAGAGATGTACCAGCAAGAATGATATCATCCACATACACCAAGAGTGCAGTAAAGGATGAGGCAGTGGATTTGATAAACAAAGTATGATCAGAAGTAGCCTGAACAAAACCTTGTGCATAAAGAAACTGTGTGAGTTTTTCAAACCATTGCCTGCTTGCTTGTTTCAAACCATATAAAGATTTGAGGAGTTTGCATACCTGGCCTGACTTAGGAGCAGAAACTCCTTGTGGTACTCTCATATACACAGCTTCATTCAAGTCTCCATGAAGAAAAGCATTATTTACATCCAATTGGTGAAGATGCCAACCATGTATGGATGCAAGTGCCAGGAGAACTCTGATAGTTGACAACTTGGCAACAGGAGAAAAAGTCTCAAAATAATCCAACCCTTCAGTTTGAGTGTATCCCTGTGCCACCAATCTAGCCTTGTATCTCTCTACACTTCCATCAACATGTCTTTTGATTTTATAGACCCATTTGCTCCCAATTGCAACAGCATTAGGAGGCAAATCCACAAACTTCCAAGTATGGTTTGCATTGAGTGCCTCAATTTCATTCTGCATAGCAACTAACCACTTGGAATCTTGACAGGCTTGATGATAAGTAGTAGGCTCTATATCATGTGAAATGGAGAGAGCATAGTGTTGATGATGGGATGCAAGCTGTGAATAACACACATAGTTTGCCATAGAGTAATCTTTGGACTGACAAACATAATCTTGCAGATGAGAAGGAGGCCTGCTAACCCTTTGAGACCTTCTAACAGTTGCTGATTGAACATCCTCAACATTATTGTTTTGATGTACAATCTCTTCCGGGTCATCATCATCACACACATCTTCAATGTGTGAAGTATCTTCAACAAATTCATTTGTGACAGCTGGTGCCTTGTCAGACAAGTCATGACTGCTATCTATATAAATGTGATTATGTGGAAGAGGATTCAAGGACTTTGAGTGAAAAGGAAACTCTAAATCAAAGAATTTCACATTTCTGGAGATCAAAATCTCATTATTACAAGTATTAACCAAGATGTATCCCTTCATGCCTGGTTTATAACCCAGAAATGCACATTTCTTTGCTCTGGGGTCAAATTTGTGCCTGTTAACTGGCAAAGTAGATGCATAACTGAGACAGTCAAAAACTCTAAGATGACTTAAGTCAGGTGCATGTCCATATAAGAGCTCATAAGAAGACCTATTTTGAAGTAATTTGGTTGGTATTCTATTCAAGAGATACACTGCATGCAATACTGCATAGGACCAAAACTTCTTAGGTAACTTGGACTGAAACATTAAAGCCCTGCTGATATTCAAAATATGCTGATGCCTTCTTTCAACTCTTCCATTCTGCTGAGGTGTATAAACACAACTTCTCTGGTGTAAAATCCCTCTCTCAGCATAAAACTCTTGTAATAAGAACTCAGGACCATTATCACTTCTAATGGATTTGATTTTCTTTTCAAACTGATTTTCTATCATACAAACAAAACCTTTAACTTTTGATGAGGCTTCTGACTTGGATTTCAACATAGCAACCCAAACATGCCTACTATGATCATCCAAAATGGTCAAGAAATATCTAAAACCATGTATGCACTCAGTGGAGAAGGGTCCCCAAATATCAACATGTATAAGATCAAACATGTTCTGTGCATTATTTAAACTGATGGAAAAAGGCAACTTCTTTTGTCTAGACAGTTGACAAACATCACAAACAACATGTGAACTTACAGAAATATAGCTGTACAGTTTATTCATGCATTGCATTCTATCATGAGATAGATGCCCAAGTCTAAGGTGCCATAGGATTCCTGAAGGCACTAAACTACTGTCTTTATTTTGTAAAGCAGAAATACTAGAAATCTTAGCAAAACTTTGTGACTCTTTTATAGTCTTCAAATGGTAGAGTCCATCCACTTCTTCAGCCAAACCAATCTTCCTCATACCCTTCTTGTCCTGTATGATACACTGATTAGCTTCAAAATTCAGTATACAGTCTTGCTCTTTGCATAATTTTGAAACAGATATCAGATTCACAGCAAATTGTGGCAAGTATAACACATCATGAATGTGCAAAGATTCTGTCAACTTCACATTTCCTTTGTAATATGCCTCCACTATAGTCTTATTAGGTAATGTTACACTAATTGGTTTAATTTCATAGTAGCTAATAAACCAACTCAAATCATGGCAAGTGTGATGTGTAGCACCTGTATCAACTATCCAGCTATTATCATCAAATTTGCATCTAGCATTACTGGTAAAGAATTTACCTCCTGCATTCATAGTTGAACTGCTAGCCTTCATCACATTTGCAGAACCTTTAGCTTCAACATTGCTTTTCTCTAACAACGCAATCAAACTTTGATACTGATCTTTGGTCAGCATCATTCCACTTTCATCATTTTTCCCAGTGGAAGCATTTCCTTTGAACTCAGTTTCTTCACCTTCAACAAAATTAGCATTAGCAAATGTATTTCCTCCTCCTCTTCCCCAATTTGGAGGATATCCATGCTTCTTGTAACAAGTTTCAACTGTATGGTTAGTTCTATTGCAAAAACTGCAAACTCTGGGATTTCCTCTTCCTCTTCCTTGAGAAGAATATCCTCTACCTCTTCCAAATTGTCTTTGTTCATCCATTGCATTAACAAGACCAGATGTTGTATCATCTATAGGAGTAGCTACCACATTGTACTGCATCTTCCTTTCTTGCTGCAGTACCATAGAGAAAACCCTATTTATTTGAGGTAAAGGATCCATCAGTAATACTTGTGATGTTACACCTTGATAATCATCACTCAATCCCATTAAGAACTTAATGATTCTATCTTCAGCTCGAAATGCTTTGTTATTTCTCATAGCAAAACAAGTGCACTGAATTGGACAGGTACATTAAGGCATAGGCCTGAACTTATCTAACTCTTCCCATAGACCTCTCAAATCAGTGAAATATTCAGTGATTTTCTTACTTCCTTGTTTCAGATTAGCAATTTCTTCTTGCAATTGTGCAACCCTAATTCTATCACCTCTCATGAATCTATCCTTTAGATCATTCCACATATCAACAGCATTCTCAATAAACACTACACTTTGAGCAATTGAAGGCGAAATAGAATTGATTATCCAAGTATGAACAAGATTGTTGCACCTTTCCCAAGCTGTATATAGCAAATCATCCTCTTCTGGTATAGGTATAGATCCATCAACAAATTTGAATTTGTTCTTCATCGCAAGAGCTCTTCGCATCTTCATAGACCAAGAGTGATAGTTTTCACCGGTTAGTTGAGGCGTAACCGTAACCGTTGAAGAATTTTCTGAAGGATGAACGTAGTAAGGATCAAGAGCTTGATCCTGATTATTGTTATTGTTATTTCTCACCATTGTTGAACCAAAGATTCAATCACAAACAAAGAATCCCAAAGAAGCAAAAAGGTTCGAAGAAAACAGAGTAATCAAAACGCAATGAAATGCGAAGAAAGAGAAAAGATGAACCGAACAACGTTCAATCTATATCATGCGGAAGTAGAGCAAGATTCACTTGCTCTGATACCATCTAAGAATGTAACTGCCATGGAAAACGCCATGGATAAAGCTTGAAGCTTGAGGAAGAAGAAAGTGAAATGAAAATCTCTTATTGATTCAATATGTAAAACGGTTACAGTGGTTGCTTATTTATAAGCTCTGAATCTGTAACTAACTACATGCAATCCAAATGAAATGTAAATGAAACTCAAATTACAATTCAACTAGAGTTAACTTGGCGCGCAAGTAATAGCTCTTTCTTCACTCTTTTGTATTGCCATGCTTTGTTCTTTCTTGCTTTCCTCTAATACCCCCCCATAAGATGGAGGTTGGTAAATATCCAGCATCCCAAGCTTGTTGATACACTCATAAAACTGGCGTGGTCCTGAAGCTTTAGTAAACACATCTGCAGTTTGATTGTGGGAAGAAACAGGGAGCAACCTCATGACTCCAGCTTGTAGCTTCTCACGCACAAGGTGGCAATCAATATCTAAATGCTTAGTGCGCTCATGAAAAACAGGATTAGCTGATATATGGAGAGCACTTTGATTGTCACAATACAACACAGGCAAACGGGATGGAGACTGTTGTAAGTCATGAAGAAGAAAGCATATCCATTGCAATTCACGTGTTGCTGAAGCCAAAGCCCTATATTCTGCCTCTGCAGATGAACAAGAAACTGTGCTTTGTTTCTTTGACTTCCATGATACCAGGGAGTGACCAATGAAGAAGCAATATCCAGAAATGGATTTTCTGGTATCTATACATCCTCCCCAGTCAGCATCACTAAAACCCAACAACTGTAAATCAGAGGTTTGAGGGAAGAATAAACCACGCCCAGGAGATCTCTTGAGATACCTCAAAACCCTAAGAGCTGCCTGATGATGTATTACAGTTGGGGAAGCCATGAATTGACTTAATTGCTGCGTGGCATATGCTATGTCTGGCCTGGTAGTAGTGAGATAAAGCAATCTACCCACCAATCTCCTATAGCCAGAAACATCATGATGAAGAGAACCTCCATCTTGATGCAAACGTGTTGCAGGATCCAGAGGAGTACTTGCAGGTTTACAGTTAGTGAGCTTTGCATCCTCCAAGAGTTCCAAGCAGTATTTTCTCTGGCATAGAGTAATACCTTTGGAAGATCTAGCCACCTCAAGACCAAGAAAGAATTTGAGCTGCCCAAGGTTTTTTGATCCTGAAAGTTTGATGAAGAGCAAGCTTTAATTCATCAAACACTGTGAGAGATGTACCAGCAAGAATGATATCATCCACATACACCAAGAGTGCAGTAAAGGATGAGGCAGTGGATTTGATAAACAAAGTATGATCAGAAGTAGCCTGAACAAAACCTTGTGCATAAAGAAACTGTGTGAGTTTTTCAAACCATTGCCTGCTTGCTTGTTTCAAACCATATAAAGATTTGAGGAGTTTGCATACCTGGCCTGACTTAGGAGCAGAAACTCCTTGTGGTACTCTCATATACACAGCTTCATTCAAGTCTCCATGAAGAAAAGCATTATTTACATCCAATTGGTGAAGATGCCAACCATGTATGGATGCAAGTGCCAGGAGAACTCTGATAGTTGACAACTTGGCAACAGGAGAAAAAGTCTCAAAATAATCCAACCCTTCAGTTTGAGTGTATCCCTGTGCCACCAATCTAGCCTTGTATCTCTCTACACTTCCATCAACATGTCTTTTGATTTTATAGACCCATTTGCTCCCAATTGCAACAGCATTAGGAGGCAAATCCACAAACTTCCAAGTATGGTTTGCATTGAGTGCCTCAATTTCATTCTGCATAGCAACTAACCACTTGGAATCTTGACAGGCTTGATGATAAGTAGTAGGCTCTATATCATGTGAAATGGAGAGAGCATAGTGTTGATGATGGGATGCAAGCTGTGAATAACACACATAGTTTGCCATAGAGTAATCTTTGGACTGACAAACATAATCTTGCAGATGAGAAGGAGGCCTGCTAACCCTTTGAGACCTTCTAACAGTTGCTGATTGAACATCCTCAACATTATTGTTTTGATGTACAATCTCTTCTGGGTCATCATCATCACACACATCTTCAATGTGTGAAGTATCTTCAACAAATTCATTTGTGACAGCTGGTGCCTTGTCAGACAAGTCATGACTGCTATCTATATAAATGTGATTATGTGGAAGAGGATTCAAGGACTTTGAGTGAAAAGGAAACTCTAAATCAAAGAATTTCACATTTCTGGAGATCAAAATCTCATTATTACAAGTATTAACCAAGATGTATCCCTTCATGCCTGGTTTATAACCCAGAAATGCACATTTCTTTGCTCTGGGGTCAAATTTGTGCCTGTTAACTGGCAAAGTAGATGCATAACTGAGACAGCCAAAAACTCTAAGATGACTTAAGTCAGGTGCATGTCCATATAAGAGCTCATAAGAAGACCTATTTTGAAGTAATTTGGTTGGTATTCTATTCAAGAGATACACTGCATGCAATACTGCATAGGACCAAAACTTCTTAGGTAACTTGGACTGAAACATTAAAGCCCTGCTGATATTCAAAATATGCTGATGCCTTCTTTCAACTCTTCCATTCTGCTGAGGTGTATAAACACAACTTCTCTGGTGTAAAATCCCTCTCTCAGCATAAAACTCTTGTAATAAGAACTCAGGACCATTATCACTTCTAATGGATTTGATTTTCTTTTCAAACTGATTTTCTATCATACAAACAAAACCTTTAACTTTTGATGAGGCTTCTGACTTGGATTTCAACATAGCAACCCAAACATGCCTACTATGATCATCCAAAATGGTCAAGAAATATCTAAAACCATGTATGCACTCAGTGGAGAAGGGTCCCCAAATATCAACATGTATAAGATCAAACATGTTCTGTGCATTATTTAAACTGATGGAAAAAGGCAACTTCTTTTGTCTAGACAGTTGACAAACATCACAAACAACATGTGAACTTACAGAAATATAGCTGTACAGTTTATTCATGCATTGCATTCTATCATGAGATAGATGCCCAAGTCTAAGGTGCCATAGGATTCCTGAAGGCACTAAACTACTGTCTTTATTTTGTAAAGCAGAAATACTAGAAATCTTAGCAAAACTTTGTGACTCTTTTATAGTCTTCAAATGGTAGAGTCCATCCACTTCTTCAGCCAAACCAATCTTCCTCATACCCTTCTTGTCCTGTATGATACACTGATTAGCTTCAAAATTCAGTATACAGTCTTGCTCTTTGCATAATTTTGAAACAGATATCAGATTCACAGCAAATTGTGGCAAGTATAACACATCATGAATGTGCAAAGATTCTGTCAACTTCACATTTCCTTTGTAATATGCCTCCACTATAGTCTTATTAGGTAATGTTACACTAATTGGTTTAATTTCATAGTAGCTAATAAACCAACTCAAATCATGGCAAGTGTGATGTGTAGCACCTGTATCAACTATCCAGCTATTATCATCAAATTTGCATCTAGCATTACTGGTAAAGAATTTACCTCCTGCATTCATAGTTGAACTGCTAGCCTTCATCACATTTGCAGAACCTTTAGCTTCAACATTGCTTTTCTCTAACAACGCAATCAAACTTTGATACTGATCTTTGGTCAGCATCATTCCACTTTCATCATTTTTCCCAGTGGAAGCATTTCCTTTGAACTCAGTTTCTTCACCTTCAACAAAATTAGCATTAGCAAATGTATTTCCTCCTCCTCTTCCCCAATTTGGAGGATATCCATGCTTCTTGTAACAAGTTTCAACTGTATGGTTAGTTCTATTGCAAAAACTGCAAACTCTGGGATTTCCTCTTCCTCTTCCTTGAGAAGAATATCCTCTACCTCTTCCAAATTGTCTTTGTTCATCCATTGCATTAACAAGACCAGATGTTGTATCATCTATAGGAGTAGCTACCACATTGTACTGCATCTTCCTTTCTTGCTGCAGTACCATAGAGAAAACCCTATTTATTTGAGGTAAAGGATCCATCAGTAATACTTGTGATGTTACACCTTGATAATCATCACTCAATCCCATTAAGAACTTAATGATTCTATCTTCAGCTCGAAATGCTTTGTTATTTCTCATAGCAAAACAAGTGCACTGAATTGGACAGGTACATTGAGGCATAGGCCTGAACTTATCTAACTCTTCCCATAGACCTCTCAAATCAGTGAAATATTCAGTGATTTTCTTACTTCCTTGTTTCAGATTAGCAATTTCTTCTTGCAATTGTGCAACCCTAATTCTATCACCTCTCATGAATCTATCCTTTAGATCATTCCACATATCAACAGCATTCTCAATAAACACTACACTTTGAGCAATTGAAGGCGAAATAGAATTGATTATCCAAGTATGAACAAGATTGTTGCACCTTTCCCAAGCTGTATATAGCAAATCATCCTCTTCTGGTATAGGTATAGATCCATCAACAAATTTGAATTTGTTCTTCATCGCAAGAGCTCTTCGCATCTTCATAGACCAAGAGTGATAGTTTTCACCGGTTAGTTGAGGCGTAACCGTAACCGTTGAAGAATTTTCTGAAGGATGAACGTAGTAAGGATCAAGAGCTTGATCCTGATTATTGTTATTGTTATTTCTCACCATTGTTGAACCAAAGATTCAATCACAAACAAAGAATCCCAAAGAAGCAAAAAGGTTCGAAGAAAACAGAGTAATCAAAACGCAATGAAATGCGAAGAAAGAGAAAAGATGAACCGAACAACGTTCAATCTATATCATGCGGAAGTAGAGCAAGATTCACTTGCTCTGATACCATCTAAGAATGTAACTGCCATGGAAAACGCCATGGATAAAGCTTGAAGCTTGAGGAAGAAGAAAGTGAAATGAAAATTTCTTATTGATTCAATATGTAAAACGGTTACAGTGGTTGCTTATTTATAAGCTCTGAATCTGTAACTAACTACATGCAATCCAAATGAAATGTAAATGAAACTCAAATTACAATTCAACTAGAGTTAACTTGGCGCGCAAGTAATAGCTCTTTCTTCACTCTTTTGTATTGCCATGCTTTGTTCTTTCTTGCTTTCCTCTAATATATTCCTGGGTATTAATTATTCCTAGGCATATTATTTTGTTCCTTTCTACCAAACATAGGAATTATTTTTTCCCAAGCTCTATTCCCAGGAATGTATTTTTGTTCCTTTCTACCAAACGCCCCCTAGGAAATTCATTTTCATCATAACAACTTCTAGATATGAACAATCACTAGAGCCATATGCCTTTTCAAAATATACTTTAGGGAGAAGCAATTCCTTATTTAATTTAGGTGCTTCATCAACTACCTCATTTGCAATAAGGATACTGTCCAAAATTTGTTTACCTTTAATGAACGTTGAATGGGTATCTGAAATCACACTTCCTATGACACTGCACAGCCGATTACCCAATACCTTAGCCATAATCTTATAAAAAGACCCTACCAAAGAAATAGGTCAAAAATCATTATGTTTTTGTAGGTTCTCCACCTTTGGGATCAACATAATAAACATACAATTCAACCCTATAACAAGTTTTCTGCTTGTATGAAATTCTTACAAGAACCACTTCATATCACTCTTGATCTCCAGCCAAAAGTCCTTAATAAAACCCAAATTAATGTCATTAGGACTTGAACATTTGAAACTATCATAATCCTACATATCACTAAAGGGTTTAATTAACTCACCCTTGACAGTTTCCATGAGCATCTTAAAATTAAGATCTTCAACCCTAGGTTTCACCATGTTACCCAACTTAAAGTGGTTCATAAATGATCATACAGTGCGACCCGAATATTCACAGATCCACTTGCTCACCGTTAACATTTAGGAAACTAATGGAATTTAACCTCTTTCTTACCGACATAATACCATGTGAGAATTTTGAGTTAGCATCCCTTTCATTGAGCCAATAGAATTTAATAGAATTTCGAGTTTATATATTCTTGCTCACATTTTTGTTTGATACATTGGTCTTAATTTGTATATTAACCATTATCCTTAAGTTTGGGATTAATAAAAGCAGAGATCAAAACTGTGGAAAAGTCGAAGAATTTTTTTATGGGGATTAAATTCAAAAGTTGAAATATTTACATGGATAAAAAATATATTTAACCATAAATTAAATATTAAAAAAGAAATACATTAGTATAAAAAAAATTAGAGAAACATGTCCTTTTATGACATTTTATATTTATCAACTACTTAAACAACTATTTTTACCAAACACTGTTTTTTTTTGCTGAATCAAAAGCAATGGAAAACATCAGGAGGTGACAAGACATCCCAATTAGGTTGGCACCCCATGATCACCTCCATCCTCTGCCAGGGACGGATCCAGAAATTTCAATAAGTGGGGTCAAAGTTGTTTATAAAAAATATTTATACAAAAATATATATATATTTATAACCAATAAAAGGAAGGCATCATTAACAAAAAATTATAGATTATAAAAATCATGTCATTGTATATCGATTAAACAATACAACTTAATATTGAAGAATTACAATTTCTTTCCGTATATATGGCTTCATATTTTAAATGTGTTGTAAGATTTTTTAATTTTAAACACCATCCAATGTATCACTCTATATATGTTGCTTGACAATCATTCAAAAATTCAACTCCCATATGATTGTGCAATTGATTCTTCATAAAGTTCAGCAGAGAAACTCCTTTCAAAAAGTTATAGTTGCTACATGTAATATTAATGCTAAATTCAAAAGTAAATATATCATTGAAAAAGTAATAAGTCTTCTAGTTTCCACCAATTTACTTGAAAGATCACCGGTCCTTTCTAAATTAGAAAGTTTTTCTACAAGAGCTAACATATATGATATAACTTTCAAGTTGGTTGTCGAGTCCCATAAGCTCAAGAGAATATTTTTTTTTTCTTTTTTATGAAGAAGTCAAACTAACACGTCAAAATTGACATCGGAGAGAATCTAAAGAAAAAATATTTATAGATAAAATCAAGCTAAACTAATAAACTTCTCCTTATCAAATGCAAAAATTAAATCTTTTGGATGTAAACTTTCGATACAAATAAGCAATTCGCTGCTCGCATCTATAGATTTATTATTAAGTTCTTGAAGTTGTGTGTCAATCACTAGATAAAATACCTTTATTTCTCTTTAAATACTCTTTGTTTTTGAAATGGAAAATGACTCTTTGTTTAGACACACGGTGATACAACACAATACAAACTTATCCACTATTTTATTGTTTTAAAAAGATAAGTGGGGTCAATATTTAAAAATATAGTGGGGTCAACATTTAAAAAGTCCCAATATTGCTTGCAAAAATAAAGCTAAGAGTGGGGTCAGCAGACCCCAAAGCTCACTACCTGCATCCGTGCCTGTCCTCTGCCACCATGCTCATTATTAAAAAAGGAAAAATTGTACAAGCAGGGGGACCAGACCTGAACCTGCAAAAAGAAAAACAAAATAAAATCTGAGACCTAAGGAAAACGGTAATTAAGAAGCCCAACCCATTCTGTAAAAAAATTCTGGCTAATAAAAGGTGGTAAAGCATCCCACCAGAAATTACTCTTGACACCATGCCCATGATTAGCCAACTTATTTGCAAAACTGTTTCCCTCACGATAGATATGCGAAGACTCCAATAAAAATCATGAAGTGCAGTTCGAGATTCCGAATTTCCTATACCTCTAATATTCCAAATAATTAAGAGGTGGATGGAGGGTCACCATTTGAATGGGTATTGTAAGCACATTGTTCTCATCTTCTTGTTCCAGCGCATGTCTTACCAAATCAATATCCTTACGAAGTGTAGGACAAATCTCACCTATGTTCACCCCCACAATTTGCGTCAGCGGAGCCAAACTCGCGGGAGAAGAGGGAGTGCCACTTCCCTCGGCATTCAACACTTTCTCCAAAGGTTCCACTTGTTCTAATATTGGTGGTGTAGTATCTAAATGCTACGTATCAATGACATCGATGTGATGTCGCACGATCTCATATGTAACATTCTCAAGTGCAAAGTGGAAATAAGTGTTTTCCTTATTAATATGTGTTTCCCATATCTCATTTTATGCATCATTCTTGCTGGTCACGTCAATCAGTTTAGGTGCTAATGTTGTGGCAGATGGAACAATAGCTGAGTCAATTTGTTGTTGGGCCTGCTGCTGCTATGTTTCTGCCGAGGGTCCTGCAATATTGGAGGTGCCCACCTGACTTGTGCGCTTTTCCTACCAGTGTTTCAACACTTTTTTGGCAGCAGGAGGCTCCACCATTATTGGTTTTTTTTCCTCAAGATTACCATGCTCTTTCTCAGGATGTATCCATTTGCAATTAGAAAGATTGTGTCCGATGATGCAATAATGACTGCAAAACAATGGTAAATGCTCGTAAACCACTTCCACCTGAAAAGAAAAACCATCTCTTTCCACCATAATCTCATAAAAATTCATTTAGAAAGATCTACGTCAACGAGAATCCTCGCATAGTGCCCAAAACGACGATATTGAGTTGCGGAATCAATGATCAAAGGAGTTCCAATCGCTCCTACTATCTTGCACAATGTCCTATCCCTCCAATATTCCTAAGGCAAATCCATCAACTGTATCCAAACTTGAGAGTAAGTTTGGTGTTGCGTGTAAGGGTTAAAGTCCTTCTTCCATTGAGAAAGATGGAGGACACCCGGATTCAAGTTTGAGGTGCCTAGAGCCCAAGCATTGTGCATATCCTCTAAAGTGGAGAACTCAAATTCATAAAAACCTATCCCTAATGATACTAATTTCCACTACTTCAAGAGTTACCACATTTTTGAGAGTTTCAAATATAAATCCTTGGCAGTATACGACTTATCTCCCTTACTCATAACTAGCCTGCCATGTAGGAGCCACTTACATTCATCAATTCCCTTTTCATATTCTGCATGTGTAATCTTAATACTGTGAGAATCATCTTTGATGACTGGAACGAGTAACTGCTCATCAATTGTCGTTACCGAGCTACTTAGAGCATGGGTAAAAGTAACCTTCAGTTGTACTTGCACCGATTTAGTCTGCTTCGACAAATCCTTATCTGCAAACGATGCTAGGATCGGAGGTGTGGAAAAATTATGCAACCTCGCGACTGGTGAGAAGGCTGATTGGGTGGAAAGCTCTACCTGCCAATCGAAATGCATGACATCAGCTGGAGAAAATCAGGTGCAATCAGAATGTTGGATAAAGTAGGAAACACGTTCAGGAAATTCCCAAACTATGGAGAAATCTAATCCGCAAGTGGAATCTATTAAAAATATGATGCATTTGATTTCTCCATTCCCTCCACCCATGTGTATTTTCTTAACAAACACTTAAATTTTAATAAACTAGCTTTTAAGTTATAAGCTATCAGCTATTAGATATCAACTATAAGCTAGCTTTTAAGTTATAGCTTATTTCTACGAAACACACCCTTAGTCTCTTGGATACATAACACAAAAGGATTTTTTTTCCTACATCATTTTTTCCCTCCTTCCTCTTATCCATTGTCAACAACCCTATGATATTGTAAGAGATAAGCTTCACTGAGACCCCCCCACTCAAAACCTTATCTCCAGCAACCCACTCCTTCTCACCACCTCCTTCACTCAACTATTCTATCTAACTACTTTTCCCTTACCCCATTACACCTTCCACTCCTCTCCACCTTCGCAACTCCTCCATCATATTAAACTTATTCTCTTTAACTACTTTTCCCTTACCCCATTACACCTTCCCCTCCTATCCACCTTCGCTAACTCCTCCATCACATTAACTTTGTCCACTTTATATTTCAACCCTATCGATTTCCCTATACTCCTCACATCCTCCACCACAATATCAGATTTCAAATGTAAAATGACCCAATTCTTACAGTCATCGTTATAAATAATGATGTTTTACCTGATGCGCTCGACACTGCTGTGTTTTCAGCCTTATAATTAACACTAATATCACTTAATGACCTCTTCCTTTTGCGTTTCCCCCCAGAGTTTTAAGCAAAAATTTTCTCTTTAATTGACAACCTCACAATTTTCCTCAAAGCCACTAACAAAGGTTGCTTTTATTTCCCTCATTTATTTTTATTTTTATTTTGTGCATCACAGAAGTTAAGTGTCTATTGTTTCTTTATCTTTTTAAACGAAAAAACAATACATACTCCTCTTATCTGATGAAAATGTAACCACTCAATACGCCATGGTCCTGAAACCTCATATACCCTACTGAATGGAGGACAAGAAAGAGTTTGATGTCCCCTCTTCACACTTGGCGCACCTCTACCATTCAACTACTCAATATTACTTTTCAAATGATCTTTGGCTAGCGAAAAAACCTTATCTCTATTATTACCCAACACGTCTTCTTTTGAAGAAGAAAGCACAACACAATTCATTGTGGCTCTAATATTGACCTACGATTGTGGTGAAGAAAGAAAAAAGTGAGACAAGGAAGATGGAGATAGAGAGAGAGAGAGAGAGAGAGAGAGAGAGAGAGAGAGAGAGAGAGAGAGAGAGAGAGAGAGAGAGAGTGATAAGGTTTTTTTTTTGAGAAAATATGAAAAAGTTATTTAATATATGCAAATAAAAGTTGTTTTACACATCAATTACAAATCAACATAACATAAAAATTTGTTTATGTAAATATAAGCACATAAAAACCGCAACTGGCGCGCTGTAGATATCTCAACGAATTTTAGAATATAAAATAAAAAATATTTTATAATAAATAATACATTAATGTTGATATTATTAAAATACTCATGAGTTTTCAAAATTACATTATATCAACGAGAAATAAAAAATTGTTTTCGTACATATAAATGCATAAAATTTGCAGCAGGTGCGGTCCAAATATTTAACAAATTTTTGCAATAAAATAAACAAATATTTTATAGAAATACGACATTAATGTTAATCTTTTTAAAAGCACTAATGAGTTTTCTTCATTTTATAATATCAATCTTATATATTAACTACAAATAAATGGATCCGTGTGAATGCACAAGTCTTTTACTAATTCTTGATTCAAAGAGTATCTTTTATGCACACTTATAAATCTAGCGCGATTCTATTATTTAAACCTCAAAGGGTTTATCTCTTTATGTGTCTTTATGTATCTCTAAACATACTAAACTTTTAAGCTCTATTTGGATTGATGGAACATAACAAAGCAGAGAAGAACGAAATATAATGGAATGGAGCGGAATGAAATGAAATTGAGTTAAGAATCCATTCCATTGTTTGGATATTTTATGATAAAATATAACAAACTTACCATTATATTGTTTGAAAAGTCGACGGAATGAAGTTAGGTTTATTTTTTTATTCCAATGTTACCCTTCTTCAAAAATATTATTTTTTTAAAATTAAAGTATAATCTTTCTATTAATATATATATATATATATTTTTTTTGACGTATATATATATATATATATTAATATATATATATATATATATATAATTATAATAACAAAAATAATTCGTTTTTACCCTTCACACCTTAATTATTTTCTTTTAAGTAAGACACAAATTGACGTAGAACGGAAAGAATGGTTAGCAAGTGCAAAACCTAAAAGATAAACAGACAGGTTGCAAGCGACAAACCTATCAAATAAGGGTTTTCGGAATCTACCAAAATTGAAAGAAAAGTCTTCAATATTTTCATTCAATGAAAAAGTGCCTCTTAGTTCTGTTTAAATACTAAAAGAAATAACAAACCTGTATGAGCCAAACAATAACAAACCGAAATAAAATAGAAAATTCTAGAATATGCTGAAATATTAAAAGGCGGTTTCGGACCTTCAGAAGATCTCGAATGACTAAATTAACCCCTACTTCATGGAGATACGATGAGTTTTGCTCGTGAGGTTCGGGGTTTTTCGAAAAGGTATAATTCAGGTCATTCCGACACCAGATGCAAAATCTGCACCATTCTGATTGAACCTTTCTTACGCGCCACTTCGTGTTCAATACACGCCGCCAATTTGTCTACATCACAAACTAACAATGTGATTTTTTTTGACAAAAACGATGTGATTTGGTTTTATAGTTGAAATCTTGTTCATAATCACATATTGTATGGTCTGTATATCATCAAACCTCACAGAAGAATAATGAAAAGCAAGAAGTCAAAAGTCACAAAAGAGCAAGCACATATGCATGTACACGTGTAAATAAACGGTAGAAGTCCTCGTGAGCTTCAATTGGTATGGACAATGCATAATATGTGCAAGGTCGAGGGTTCGAACCCTGAACACTACAAAAAAAAAAAATAAACGGTAGAAAAAAGGATAAGGAGAAGGAGAAATATAGAAAGTGAAGTAAAATAGAGAATCAAATGATAAATTATTTAATTATGAAAGTTCATTCCATTCCATACCTCCTAAATTGGATGAGTTAAGATTCAACCCTAATAAAATTATGGACTTAAACAAATTAACGTTCCCAATTCAAAACCATCAATTCACTACTAAAAATATCTACATAGAAAAATCACAACAAAACTAATCTTAAAACATCAAAACCATAATTCAGCGCTACCGCTATTAAAATTAATAATCAATATACTTGTCACAAAGTTACATCCTCCAAATAAATCTAAAAATTGTCTTTCACCCTCCTTCCTCTTCGTCAATTCCATGGCGAACAATTATCTAATTATGCATTCTTTTCTCTAAATCATTCTTGATTTGCAGTAATTAATGTGACATGGCTGCAACAAGCGTAAACGCGAACGTTACCGGCGTTATGCCAAACGGAACAACATGGGTATGTGAACACTTGATCAAGTATGAAAGATCAAAAGGAATTTTCTTTCATGATAACCCATTTACTTACACATTACCGGTGCTATTTCTACAAACCTCTTTAGCTTCTTTCTTGACCACAATTTTACAATTCCTACTTGCACCACTTGGGCAGAGCAGCTTCGTTCCACAAATGCTGGTAATTTATTTAATATTTTCAGATATATATTTGTTAAATTTGAAATACCAATTTCTTCTCTCATTCTATAAATTTCTTATCTTTAGTATTTTATTTGGGAATGTTTCCTTATGTAAAACATGTTGAAAAATTGTTTTGTTTATGAAATGTATTCAGGCTGGCTTGATATTAGGACCGTCGGTTGTCGGACAAAGTGAGTTCATAAAAAAATGGCTATTTCCACCAAGAACATTCTACATAAGTGAAACAATCTCATTTTTTGGGTGCATGATGTTCTTGTTCTTAATTGGAGTAAAAATCGATCTAAGTATTGTTATAAGATCAGGGAAAAAAGCTTGGGCAATTGGAATATTTTCATTTCTTGCACCACTAATAATGTGCACATTCATCGCAGTTCTTATACAAAAACTAGTATTAACCCCCAACCAAGCTCTATATGAATCCATATTTCCCATTGTAATGATCTTATCAACTGGTTCATTTCACGTCACCGCAATTCACTTGGCCGATTTAAAGCTATTAAACTCTGAAATGGGTCGAATAGCGATATCTGCATCCATGGTGAGTGGAGCCACTTCATTATTGTTGATTACGACTATCGTTACGCAGAAGAAAGCAAGTTTAATGAAAGACAGTTCTTCTATAAATTGGATGACAATGTGCATGCTAGCTATGATTGCCTTCACAATATGTGTTCTACGTCCCATAATGTTGTGGATGGTAAGACAAACACCCGAAGGGCAACCAATCAAAGAATCATACATACTTTTGGTAATTTTAATGTTATTGGGGTGCTCGTTATTTATGGAGGTTATTGGAGAACATTTTACGCTTGGGCCGGTAATTCTTGGTCTGGCTGTACCTGATGGACCTCCATTAGGATCAGCATTGACTGAAAGATTGGAAACAATGGTGTCAAAAATATTTTTGCCATTGTACTTTCTTTTTTGTGGTGCAAGTTTCAAATTGTTTGTAATTGATACTCGTTGCTTTGCAATTGTGCAAATTGTTGCTGTAGTTGCATTTTTGGGGAAGGTTGGTGGTACTATGCTGCCTTCAATTTATTTGAAGATGCCAGTTACTGATGTTCTATCTTTAGGACTACTCATGAGTTGTCAAGGCATCACACAATTACTTTACTTGCAGACTTCTCAAGCCCTTGCTGTAAGATTCAATATACCTTTCTTTTAGTTTTCCATTATGTATGTGGTTTAAGTTTTTGCATAGAAAGAAAAATGAGGAATAAACCATGAATTTAGGTTTTATATTTTAACTATTTTTAGAATTTGGAACGTGAATCGAGTGACCTGAGAACAAGTAGTCCAATAACTATTTGATATGCTCTAATACCCTCTTGGAATTTGAGTTGCTCTTAATTCAACCATACTATATTAAATTATAAGGTGATAACTGCCTACACGTATATCCTTTTTTCAAGCCTTATCTAACAAACGCGAGACTCTTAACAATTATCTCTCCAATTTAATCCCTAGAGTATATAAATATAAGACTAATCACTAATCAGTATATAGAATCTGTAAATTTAAACCTAAAGTTTAAAAAAATGTTGTCAATTTAGTCCATAATAACTTGATACCAATGACAAAAGTGACATATTTTATATACTTTAGAGATAAAATTGGAGAGAGAATGATACTTTAAGGACTAAATCGATGGTTTGTTTGAAAAATGAGTGCAATAATGCTGATCAATAGTAGCTGCATACTTGAATATGAATATATTATATTTATACATTATTTGTTGCAGTTTATGGATGACGAAACATATGGTAGTGGGATGATAGCTCTGGTATGGTTAACAGGAGTAATCACACCCATTGTGAAATTCCTATATGACCCATCTAAGAGATATTTGTCCTTAAATAAGAGAAGAACCATTGAACAATCAAGTTCAGATATTGAGCTACGTCTCATGGCATGTGTACACAATCAAGAAAACACACCATCCATGATCAATCTTCTTGAAATGTCAAACCCTTCATTGCAAAATCCTATTTGTTTCTATGTCCTACATCTTATTCAACTTACAGGAAGATCGACACCACTTTTCATAGATCATCAACCAATATGCAAGAAGACTAAGTCGTCACATTCTTCTTATTCAAGACGCATAATAAACGCCTTTAGATCATATGAGCAACAAAAAGAGAATAGTGTGGTTGTGAAACTCTTCACGTCGATCTCGCCTTATGAGACAATGCATGATGAAATATGTATGCAAGTTGCTGAAAAGAGAGTTTGTTTGTTGATTGTGCCTTTTCATAGACAATGGAGACCTAACGGAATTACAGAATCTGCACACCCGGTTCGAGCTTTAAATCGCCAGTTGCTCAGAACGGCACCTTGTTCTGTTGGGATTCTAATCGAACGCGGTGCTTTGAATAGGAACAACCCTTTAACTACTGTCTCATTCTATAGTGTTGGAGTAGTTTTCATCGAAGGTGAGGACGATCGCGAAGCGTTAGCATACGCCATGCGAATGGCGAATCAGCCAAACGTTAGCGTCACGTTGGTTCGAATAATGGAGCCTAGAAAGAAAAATAAGAACATGATGAATAGGGATCCGGACGGCGATTTGATTCATAGGTTTAAAGTGGATTGTATTCAAATTAAACGTCATGATTATAAAGAGGAAATAGCAAGAGATAGTGTTGAATTGATAAATGTTATAAGGTCACTTGAAGGTTGTTTTGATTTGATTTTGGTGGGTAGAAGACATGCAAGTGAGAGTTTATTTAGTGGAATGTCTGAATGGAATGAGTATCCGGAACTTGGTCCTATTGGAGACATGTTAGTGGCTTCAGATTCTACTTTTGATGGTTCTGTTTTGGTGATTCAACAACAAAAGAGGTCAGGGGTTGGTTATCATGATTTGCATCTAGATTCCAGTGTCATGGGAAGGCAAGAGAGCTTGACCATTGTGGAAGTACCTCGTGATAGAAAGGTTTGGCGAATTGTTTAATCAGTTGTGCTATTTAGACACACGAAAGCCAATACGCCTATACAAAGAAGTGTGGATGTCGGACCAAAGGTGTGAGAAAAAGAACTTGAAGAGTTAGAAAAAGTAGTATAATAGTCAGAAATTGTACGAATATACAATGTTGATGTCAGATTTTGTAAAAAAAAATAAATTAACATTTATGTTGTTTAATAGCTATTGTATATATTAGCGACATACATAAGTTTTAGGTTCCATGTATAGTTAATTTTTTTGTTGTTGTTGAGAAACATGTATAGCTCACTTTCATTAGTCATGATATTTAGTTTGTTAATACTTTGTTGATTAACATAGAATGAGAACATGCTATTTTCATCTATAATTTTACATTTGGTTCTTTATGCCGTTTGCATCGGTCTGTTTTGCTTTAAATAGTCATGGATGCTTACTGTTTTCAAGTTTTGTTGATTGTGCATGTGGTGCGTGATTGTTTGCTACAGATTGAGATTTCTCGCTACTTTACCCCTTAGGGCTGTGCTTTATCACCCATCTAGGTTGTTGTTCTTTGCTTTCATTGGATAAGACTTTAATTATGTCCCCAAATTATTTGTACTCCTTTATTTATTTAAATATACTTATGCATCTCATATGTCTAAGAAATAAATAAATAAATTTGTTCTTTCCTTCTTTGTTCAGTTTTGGCAACAAGTATTGCAAGGCTTGAATAAAAACCAAATTAATAAGTTGTAAATCTATGGAGTATAAAATACAATCTATGAAGGTGAGAAAAACACAAGAAGGGGGGTTGAACTATGTTAGCTTTTTTTTCCTTTTAAACTAAATTAAGAGTCCAGAGTCTGATAGAGTTCAGAGTTTGGAACAATGTTGAGAGTCTAATAGCAGCGGATATAAAAGTGACAGAGAGAGAGAAAGACACAAATCAATTGTAAAGACACAAATCAATTGTAACATCCCAAACTGCTTTTAGGATTGCCGACTAACCCCACAAACCAACACGAGTCTTTTCAGCGTGCTTTGTCCTCACTCGCACGCTTACCGGGAAACTTCCCGGTAGGTCACCCATCCTAAAATTGCTCCAAGCCAAGCACGCTTAACTTTGGAGTTCTTATGGAATGGGCTACCGAAAAGAAGATGCATCTTGTTGATATGGGTAGTACCTAACAATTCTTATAAGCCTTCCTTCAACCATGTAGTCCCATACCTACACGGCCTCCGGATCCCTCTCATTCCGATGTGATTCGGTTCCTCTTATTAACGTGGGGTCATCCTTACGGATAGTGCCCGTTCCAACTGGCGGGAACCTTTCGTATCCAACTGGCGGGATATCGAAAGCCACGTCGTGGGTGTTACATCAATTATCCTGGTTCCTTCCACAATCCGGAATTAGTCCAGTCCCCCTTGCACTTCCAAGGAGATTTTCATTATAATTTAATCTGATTACAAATGCTCAAGCACACAAGCAAGAGACTTCAAATGCTTAAGCACACAAGCAAGAGATTTCCTATGCTCAAGCACAAAAGCAAGAGACTTCTAAACAAACAAATTACAAAGAATAAGTTTGGTTTGAACACTTGATATACAATCAGTGATGTTCACAATACAAAACAGTTCAGACTCTAAGACTCTAGAATTTCTAAGATATGAAAGTTGTTAATAAATTCTAAGAGTTTGATGCACAATAATTTCAGCAGAGTCTCTACTAATCTTCAAATATTCATTCCTTTATATAGAGGTATGAAAGAGATGTTGTAGAGGTGCCAACACATCAAAGAGTCGTTATAGAAGCTTGATCAATCAACATTGATTTGTTGCTTGATATGGTTAATGTCTTAGGAGGGAATAATTTGATTAACCAGTAGAGACACAATTGTAGCTTGTACCATGTGCAGGAAATGTTAGAGTAGTGGTTGTATAATTGTACGATGATCTCATTATTGTCCTTTCTCTGTGTATAAGCATCCAATGCCTTTTAATTACTCTGAAATATCCTTTGCTCTAGTCTTCTATTCCTTGTGCACATTTGTGTCTTCAAATATCCATTTAACTAACTTCAGGATCTTCACTTCAGACTTTGATGGTCGTCAGACTCTGGGTGATCTTCAGACTCTGACAGTCAGCTTCTGATGGTCTTCAGACACTGATGTCATCAGACTCTAACTTGCAACTAAGCTTCTCTTGTAGATTATTTTGCTCTCATCTGTTCTTTTCGAACCAATACCTTATTTTAACTTATAAATTTTAGTCTATGATTGTGCGCACTTTAACCAATACTTTATAAATTTTGTGCTTTCCATACATGTTCTTTCCCACACAGTTCTTGCCATATTACAATCATAGTATGATGGAAACTTATATTTACCCTACATCGTTAAAGTATGAGTAGTGCTATATGGCACGACAAGTTTGTCGCACCATTTGCACGAAGACCTTTACCACTTGTTTATTCACGCCTCAGGCTAGATGCTTAACAACTTCTTAACACAAGTAAAATAAAATATTGATTTTTTGACACAAGTAGAATAAAAGTAAACTAAATTATTTAATTTTTCACAATATGAAATGTTTGTTATCTATTACTACAAAATATTCTGCACCAACCGCTTGCACCAATTCTCCATATAGTTTGAAGCGGTGCTTCTGTGACATAACAGTCTGAAGTGGTATAAAACTAGGTCGGTTATATGTAGCATCATCCTTTGAATATATTGTAGCGTGAATTCAACAAAGCAACACCATCAAGGTACTCACTGTACAGTGTATCACATAGTGATTTCATTGTTCTACTATCAAAGGTATGTGCAGTAACCAAAGCTTAATGTTCTACTACTCAATTAGTATTTAAATTAAATGGAGTAAAAGTAGGAGAGATGGATGGAATTGGACTTATGAAAGTGAGAAATTAAACAAGAATTCATGTGTCGTGCATATGGTACGACAAAAGTTGTCGTGTCATAAAGCATTTTCCTTAAAGTATATCATATAAGTATAATATAAATCTAAAAAATTTCCTTATTGATTTTGAATTTCTTATTCTATAATTATTTTTGTTTCAGCCAAAATTGCACTGTCGCAATTAACGCGTTTTGTTGTTGTTGTGGTTGCGTGTGTATTATTATTTCGAAACTCTTGCCAAATATATTCAATTATGTCAACCATAATGGGTATCTCCGTACACCATTTTCCCACTTATAATTGTTTTAAGTTTAGCAAATTTATTCATAGGAATAACATTCCTTGGAACATAAAGATGAGAATTTTTTTCTAAGGTATTTAGAAAAATGATGTTTGCCTAACATTATAATATTCTCGTGAACAATAAAAATAGGGATTATAATAGATAATTACATATGAATATATTCCCATATATCTTCATGGGAACTTTATTCCCACCCTTTTTGTTGGGAAAATTTTTCTATTCCCGGAAATTTTGTATACCTGAATATAAAATTTAGTAAACTTGTAACAAACATAGGCAAATATATGTCTATCGTTTTATTCTCAGGAATTTACGAATATAACTTGAAACAAACGAACCCCAGTACGTATTCTATTATGTAAATCTCAAAAGATTTATCCTTCTATGTATGTCTAAATTAAACATACTATTACTAAACTATTAATTAGCTAATAAATATATGGAGTTTCCCTCTGTTGTAAAAAATAAAAAAAGTTAAGCACTTAAACCCATTAACAGTTCCTACCAGATACCATTGATTCACAACTAAAAATATCATCATCATAGACTAATCACAAAACATAACTAATTTTAAAACATTAAACCCATAATTCAGCGTTACCGCTATTAAAACCAATCATCATTATACTTCTCACAAAGTTACATCCTCCAAATAACTCTAAAAATTGTCTTTCACTCTATTCTCTTTCCCTTCCTCTTAGTCAATTCCATGGAGATCAATTAACTAATTACATATTCTCTTCTCCAAATATATCAAGCTTGATTTGCAGTAATTAATACGACATGGCTGCAACAAGCGAAAATGCGAACATTACCGGCGTTACACCAAACGGAACGATATGGGTATGTGAACACATGATCAAGTTTCAAAGATCAAAAGGAATTTTCTTTCATGATAACCCATTTAGTTACACATTGCCAGTGCTATTACTGCAAACCTCCTTAGTTTCTTTCTTCACCACAATTTTACAAATCATACTTGAACCACTTGGGGAGAGCAGCTTCGTTCCACAAACGCTGGTAAGATATTTAATATTTTCTAACATATGTCTATTAAAAATGAAATATTAGCTTCTTCTCTCATTCTTCTCTTCATTGGTCATCGATGTATCAAGTTATTAAGTGAATACATTTAAATTTGATGTTGATCAAATGAGAATAACAAATATTTCCAAATGATCATTGAAATTGAAAAACAAGTACTCAGGTCCATTAATTCTTTAACATCATTCAATTAGTTTCTAAAATAGAGCGGAATGAAATAAATATCTCATTTCACTGTTTAAATATTTTATGAAGCATAATACATTTCCTATTCCATTGTTTGAATAATGACGGAATGGAATGGATAACAATTTTTTAGTTTTATATTAAAATACTTATTATGTAATAAATTAATCATATTTATATTAGTAAATTTTTTTTTCGACAAATAGTAAAAAAAACTTATTCACAACATTAAATGATATTTAATATTTTACATAAATATTATCCTTAAATCATATAAATAGAAACATGACAGGAATCTATACAACATTAGAATATATTAATTCTTAAGAAACTGTTTATACGAGTTTTATGACGGTATGAAACAAATTTCTCATTCTACTATTTGAAAAGTGAACGATATGCATTGTGTTATATTTTTTATTCAGTTTTTATCCTTAGTTTAAAAGATATCTCTTATTAAATTATAAAAAATGACAAATTCGTAATATGTCAAAAACAATCTTTACAATATTTTAAAGCTTCAGTTTAAAACACAATCCTTATTACAAGTTATTGGACTCAATGCAAGTCTTTGCAATGCCTCTTTTTAATAATTCCCTAATTATGATAATGAAATAACTATTAGTCAAGTTGCACAAAAAAAAAAAAGGGACAGAGAAGGAATGAACACAACTTACCTCTAGAAATTTTCACCTCTCACGCCAGATTCTTTCTATTTCCTTCCAAATTTGCCTATTGTGGAAGAAAAGAAAAGAGATAGAGAGAATAATAAATGAGAAACAAAACATAAATTATGAGAGAATAAATGCAAGAATAGGAAATCTTTGTCGTCACTGGAAAGCGGTTTGAAGTTTCTATTTACGTCATTGCTCGTGGTTTTTGATTTACAATCTTTCATAGAGAAAAGTTGAAAATGAGAGAGTGAATTGATTTGAGACCACTGGAGAGAGAGAAAAATAAAGAGAGATTATGAATTTTGGTAACAACATATGATAAAACTGATGATTTGGTAACGACATATTTGTATATTATTAAGATTAAGATATATAACATGCTAATTAATTCTTTTGTTTTCGAAATGTATTCAGGCTGGCTTGGTACTAGGACCATCAGTTTTCGGGCAAAGTGAGCTCATAAAAAAATGGATATTTCCACCAAAAACATTCTACGTAAGCCAGACAATCTCATATTTTGGGATCATGATGTTCTTGTTCTTAATTGGAGTAAAAATCGATCTAAGTCTTGTTACAAGATCAGGGAAAAAAGCTTGGGCAATTGGAATTTTTTCATTTTTTGTACCACTAACAATGAGCCATTTAATCGCACTTCTTCTAAGAAAACTACTAATAACCCCCGACCATATTCTCTACAAGTCCATATTTGCCCTCTCATTTATCTTTTCAACCGGTTCATTCCACACCACCGCAATCCACTTAGCCGATTTAAAGCTATTAAACTCAGAAATGGGTCGAATAGCGATATCTGCATCCATGGTTGGTGGAGCCTTTTCGTTATTGTGGGTTACTGCTAAACTCACAGAAAAACAATCGAGTTTAGCTTTAAAGAAAGACCGTTCTTTTACTTGGATGGGAATTTCTTTGCTTGTTATGGTTATTATCATACTATGTGTTCTTAGGCCTATAATGTTTTGGATGATAAGAAAAACACCTGAAGGAAAACCAATCAAAGAATCATACATATTTTCGGTGTTTTTAATGATATTGGGCTGCGCGTTATTTAGTGAGGTTATCGGAGAACATTATATGATTGGTCCTGTAATTTTAGGTATGGCTGTACCTGATGGGCCTCCATTAGGATCAGCATTGACTGAAAGGTTGGATGCAATTGTGTCAGCGATTTTCTTGCCATTGTATTTTCTTTTTAGTGGTGCTCAATTCAATATTTTTCTAATAGATACTCGTAGCTTTGTAATAGTGCAAATTGTTGCTATATTTGCATCTTTGGGGAAGGTTGCTGGAACTATGTTGCCTTCAATTTATTGGAAGATGCCAGTTACTGATGTTCTATCTTTAGGACTGCTCATGAGTGCTCAAGGTATCACACAATTGATTTACTTGCAGACTGCTCTATATCTTCATGTAAGAATCAATATAACTTTCTTCTAATTATCAATCATATGTATCTGGTTATGTTGCATAAAGAGAAAAATGGGGAATAAACAATCTAGTTGCTAATGTATCATTATATCTCTTATTTAGGTTTGAGAAATATATAAATATCATAAATAGTCCCTAAAGCATATAAAGTCTAAGTATCATTATTTTTCATGAAGTGTCATATTCATTAATGACGTGAAATTATATTTGGTGATGTGACATTGCTAACTTTGTTACAATTTTTCTTCCGGACTAATTGATCATATGTAAATCTATTTTTATGAAATTCACAATATTTAGTTCAAATCAACAATGTCGCACCATCAAACGTAATCCTACATTAATAATGAAAAAATTACCGAGAATGATACTAGAGTGACAAAATTTACGGTTTATTTGAAAATAATGATACTATAATGTATGCAATGTTAATCAATAATAGTTACAAAATTTACGGTTTATGATTATTCTGTCATGTCATTCTTGATAAAATCTTTCATGATATATAGCATTGCTCTAGTTACATATTTGAATGTGATTATATATGTGATTTGTTGCAGCTTATAGATGAAGAATCATATGGTATTGGGTTGATAGCTTTAATATGGTTAACAGCAGCCACAACACCCATTGTGAAATTCCTATATGATCCATCTAAGAGATATTTGTCCTTAAATAGGAGAAGAACCATTGAACAATCAACTTCAGATATTGAACTACGTCTCATGGCATGTATACACAGTCAAGAAAACACACCATCCATCATCAATCTTCTTGAAATGTCAAACCCTTCATTGAAAAATCCTATTTGTTTCTATGTCCTACATCTTATTCAACTTAGAGGAAGAGTAACACCAGTTTTCATAGATCATCAACCAACATGCAACAAGGAGAATCCACTGCACTCGGCGAGTTATTCGCAACACATAATAAATGCGTTTAGATCGTATGAGCAACAAAATTCAAACAATGTGGTTGTGAAACTCTTCACATCGATTTCTCCTTATGAGACGATGCATGATGAGATATGTATGCAAGTTGCTGAGAAGAGAGTTTGTTTGTTGATTGTTCCTTTTCATAGACAGTGGATTCCAAATGGGATTTCAGAGTCAGCAGCCCCGATTCGCGCATTAAATCGTCATCTTCTCAGAAAAGCACCTTGTTCTGTTGGGATTTTAATCGAACGTGGCACTTTGAGTAGGAATAATCCTCTGACTAGTATTTCATTTTTTAGTGTTGGAGTTATTTTTATAGAAGGTGAGGATGATCGCGAAGCGTTAGCATATGCAATGCGAATGGCGCATCACCCAAATGTAAGGATCACCTTGGTTCGAATAATGGAGCCTCGAAAGAAAAATAGGAACTTGACCAACAGGGATCCGGACGGCGACTTGATTCATAGGTTTAAAGTGGATTGTATCAAAATTAAACGTCATGATTATAAAGAGGAAATAGCAAGAGATAGTGTTGAAATGGTAAATGTTATAAGGTCACTTGAAGGCTGTTTTGATTTGATTTTGGTTGGTAGAAGACATGTAAGTGAGTCAAATTTGTTTAGTGGATTGTCTGAATGGAATGAGTATCCAGAACTTGGTCCTATTGGAGACATGTTAGTGGCTTCAGATTCTACTTTTGATGGTTCAGTTTTGGTGGTTCAGCAACAAAAGAAATCAGGGGTTGGTTACCATGACTTAAATCTAGATTCTGGAATCATCAAAACAAAGCAAGAACCTGTAACCATTGTGGATGTACCTCAAGATAGAAAGGCTTGGCCAATTATTTGATCAACTATGTTGTTTAGACGCACAAAATCATTAATATATGGTGTTTAACATTGTATATACTAGGGACATAAAATAGGGAGAAAAAAACTAGGGATATGTACATCAGACCTTTTTTTTAGGGAATGTACATTAGGCATCATGTACAGTTGACTTTTATTTTTATGATAATTATTTTGTTAATACCTAGTTGATTAGGATAAGATGAGAACATGTTGTTTTAATCAAACCTTCTTGGACATGTTCTAATTGATTTCTCTACTTGATCCAAACAGAAATTTGTATTGGGAGGCTAATAAACCTAATTGGCTCATTAGATTTAAATAGAGGAGATGGAAATTTGATTCATTCTACATCTATCAATTACAACTGAATGGTTCGTAAATAAATAAATTAAATGCATATAAAATATGGTAAATTTCTTGTAGAAAAAATGGTAAATATTCGATGCATTAAGAGTAATGAAACAACCCAAAAACCCTATAGTATAGACGACAATAACATTTTATTAATGTAACACGACCTAATAGTAGTGGTTTCTTAATGAAGTTATAGATGTATTATTATACTAAATATTCATTCCTATAAAAATGGGCTAAGATATCGCTTTTTTTCAGGTTATTTATAGAGCTTTTAAAAGCATTATTGTAAAGGGAGCTGCTAAAGATAATATAGTGCTTTTTTAGTATACAGCGTTGTCTAAACAGTGTTTTTATAGCACTTTCGTCTTAAAGGGCTATCAAAGGATGGCTTTAGATAACCCTTACAGTAAGAACAACCATCTAAAATGGGTTTTAAATAACACTTCTATTTTTAAGTGTTATTTTAATACAGCTCATGCTAGCGTTTGTTTTTAAAACGCAAGCAATATTTGGTTTAGATAGCGTTTTATTTCACTAAGCCTTGTAAATAAAACATTGTAGTTTTAATAGCGTTTTATAAAAATAAGCGCTACAATAAGCATTATCAATTTTTAACAAATAAAAATTATAAAAATGTGTTTTTTTATAAATTGAAATATATATATATATATATATATATATATATATATATATATATATTTGGCACATTATAATTGTGACTATTAATCAAATAAAATATTAACATATCATAAAATCGCTTTTTTAACTTATACCAAATGAGTTTGAAATAACTTACATTATTTTTGAATAAATTTCCAAAAAAGAAAATCCATTTTTAGAAATACAAAGAAAAGTCTATTTTTTTTTTAAATCTAAAACAAACGGGCCCTTAGCAGATTGCCAAATTATTCACACAAATAAATTTTATTTTTATTAGTGTAACTAAAAAAATCACGTCTGTGATCACATTCCAGGATTATTCACTTGAAAAGCCATAAAGCACTTACATTGTAACTACAAAAATTCCTTTTTATTAGTGTAACTAAAAAAATTATCATGTTTGTGTTCACATTCCAAGATTTTCAAGATAATTTCCTTTGTATTAGTGTAACTAAATAGGCTTCGTGAAATTATCTTCCAACATATATACAACAGTCTGGGATCACATTCCAAGATTGGGCCATAAAGTACAAAATGTCAATTTACACACTAGAAGTTGTCAACATGGAAGCTGAATAACAAGGTTTTTAAGCGAATCATATTATATGAAACATAGAGTACCTCGTACACAGTACTCACACGCAAACATATAACCAAAAATTATATAAACATATGCTCTAATTTGAATTTATCTGCCAACAAATTCACACTAATTATTTAGTTTAAATTTTCATTTGATAGCTACAGGGTTGTTTCCACCAACCTGATATACATTGAATCCCTCTGTTCCCAACTTCAGTGTCAGACAACACTAGGCTTTCCAAGAGAGTGAGGCCCGAAAGAAAAATAACTATAAATTTTATATTGTACGTCATACTTCCAATCCAAATATTGGACTCCTAAAGTCTTAGATATGGACCAATTTGTTATCCCATAATTCCCATAATAATAATAATATCAACAATAGAAACCAATTAAAATTAGGTAACAAACACTAACAGTTCATTAAGCTTATTCAGATCAAACATGTAAACATCCTGTTCCATTCCAAAAAGCATGTTGCACCACCCCAAAAAAGCTTAATTTCATTCATTATTCTAGGTTTTTCGGTTTACATATAACCCCTACTTGATGCCTCAGTGCTCCACCACCTCAAAGCATAACCACCTTTTGGATATCTACCAGGCTATTCCTATATATAGGGACCTGGCTTTAACCAGATCGGAGTTGGCGCCTAACTCGGGTTCAGGTTGAGTCGTTCCTACTCGTAGATGACTCACTTAAAGTAGATATGCGTCCTCACCTATCGGGTCCTATACTCCAATCGTCCAGATTCACTTCGTAACTACCTGCACTAAAGCTAATGAGATAAGATAAAAACCACCAAGGTACCTCCTACTAGATCAATTATTAAAAATAGGGGCCTTGTCCCCCGGGTATGATATCACCTTACTTATTAATCTTTGCTACCTGCTAGCACCCAATCTTACTAGGGTTTCAAAGTGCCTTTTACAACACGAGGTATACTCCCTATGTTCACCCATGAACAACTATAAAAAGATTTTTTTTAATCTTATTTTCCAAAAATTCGATGAGGTATATGTCAAAATTGATATCTTACTATATACAATTAAACGTGGTATACAATCGGATAGAAGAAAACAAGTTTAATTGCATGTTCTTGTTCAAAAAAAGTTTAATTGCATGCTTGGTCTCTTTTGTTTATTTTAGGTTTCAAGTTGGTCCCTTATGTTTTAAAAGTTTCAAGTTGGTCTTTTATGTTTTAAAAGTTTCAAGCTGGTCGAAAACACTACCAAAAAAAATAAATTAGTCCCTTCAATCACATAATATTGAGTTTAATAAAACAATCAAAAATTTAAAAATATTTTAAAACGGATTTTATAAATAAGTTCAAATCCGACACCCATATTCTTAACATATATCTCTAAACAACCAAGTGACAAAATGACTAACTTATTTCAATGTGAGTAATGTTTTGGACCAAATTAAAACTTTTAAAACATAAGGTACCAATTTGAAATGTTTAAAACATAAAAGACTAACTTAAAACTTAAAATAAACATAAAGAACTAAACATGCAATTAATCCATGAAAACGTGTCAGTCTTTCTGCTATTTAACTTAAAGATATTACGTGACTTTTATAAATTAAAGATATTAGATGATTATTTAACTTAAAAAAATTGAAGATCCACTCAACAGTTGCTTATGCGAGTCCATTTTTCCATAAATGGCTATTTAACTTTAAAAAAAAAGTGAAGAAAGATCCACTCAACAATTGCTTATGCGTGCCCATATTTCCACTATAAACACTAACGAAAAGATGGGCCCTCACGTGCCTGTCTTTCCGCTCTTTTTATTGCGCTAATGTTTGAAAATTATGAACGGTGTTTTTTTAATGAAATTTTGATTTTGATTAAAACTAAAAATATAAATACTAAACTAACCATGATTATCTATTTGAATGACACCAACAATATAACAAAAAACTATAATTTAAATTCTTTTTTTTTAACGACACCAACAACAATCTTTATTATAGAAAAAATTGTTTAAGTGTATAATTGGAATAATGAAAAAAATAAGTATAAACATACTCATCTAGTTTGTTACACTATGATAAAGGAAAAAAACTGACGTATATGTATTCTTATCGTGTTTGTTACATTTGTTTTAATATTTAAATTTATTCTTACCTATTTGTTACATGTGTTATTTGTATTGAAAATTGAGGGTATTTTTGGAAAAAAAATCCAACCCAAAAGTGTTGAAAGGGGTATTTTTCTTTATATATAGTATAGATAACAAAGTAATATAACAGCATATTTACTCTTTGGTAAGGGCATTTTGGTAAACAACTAATGCAATTGCATTGTGTGAAAGATGGACGAAAGGTGTAAAGATTGACAAGTGCACCAAATCGTAACAAATAATAAATTAGTAAGTTTATCGTCTCCGCAAGGATTGTCATTCAACTCGGTAATTAGTAAAACTTATTAGCAAGAGAATAGAAAAGAGAAGTAAAATATGTTTGCAGGGTTTAATTTCCATGCTCAATGCGAAATTAGGTTTTGTGGGATTCAGATGTGTAACGACAATTAAGAAATCCTTGAATCCCCTCTTCCGTATTTGTTGGGATTAACTCCGTAAAAAAACATTTATGTAGTGTCTATTTAAATTTAAGAAAATAGTGATTAAAAATCCATGAAATAACTGTGGAAATATGTTCCCAAAAATTAAACCAATTACAAATGCGGGGTTCCCTTAAGATTAGTTAAAAACCCCTAGGTTCATACTTAAATTTCCTAAACAACTCAATAAAGAAAATAAGCAATTTTACTACTGTTGGGGTCGGAAAGAATTTGTAGAAACTCTAACGAGTGAGATCCTTGTTGTTCTGTTCAGCTCAACAGAGATGTTTGATTTGATCATGGAATATAACAATGTGAGATCCTTCCTCCGTTGAGAAAGTAGCAACACTTAAATCAATAGGATTTTGTTGCTTGCTTCATCTTTAGTAAAGGTAAATTCTGCTCCATCTTTATATCTCAATTTTTTAGTGATTGTTGGACTTGGTTCAATCATTTATACCTCAAATTTACTTTTATTTTGTTTTTGTTCTCTCATTCCTTCTAAATACTTGCAGCTAGAACACTTTTGTTGTTTCTAGAGAATCTATGAAAGATGGTGTTGCAAGCCAAGAAGATTATTGTTGCATTAGCTTGCTTAGACCCCCTCATGGCTGATTTTTTTTATTTTTTTTAAAAAAGTTGGTGGAAAAAGTGATTATTACTAGCTTTAGTTAGGATATCTTATTTCATTGTAATGTTATCCAAAATAGTTGATCTAAATTTTGATCTAAATGTAGTATTTTGATTTGCTTGGATCATGTAAAAACACTTATGTAATTTCTAGATTCAACGTGGTGGATTGAGTACAAAAACTCCTTCTAATCTATTTCAAATAGTAACATTTTTTGGTAGATTCATAATTTTTTAGCATGGACAATTTTGCGACACTTTTAACTTCTTAAAAATTATAAACGTAACATTTTTTTAGTATTATCAGTGATACAAAAAGTGTTACAATAATATTTTGCGTCACTTTTGAATGTTACAGATAATACTATAAAATGTAACTAAAGCTCTTTAGTAACATGGGCTTTACCTAACAATTGTACATATGTTACTAATTTTAATCAGTAACATTTTTCTTGTTTTAGTAACAATTTCAAGTGTTACTAGATGTCAATTATGTTGTAGTGACTTCTTGGACATTTTCTAATTGAGTTCTGTACTTGCTCTATATAGAAAATTTGTATTTGGGAGTGGGAGGCTAATCAACCTAAATGTTTCATTATGAAGAGTAATGGAACAACCCAATACATTTTCAAACTCCTAGAGTTTCTGTTATATATATATAACGATCTTCAACCGCAATACTTGCTCTAAACTCTAAGCTCTTAGGTAATTACTATTTCATAAGTTTTTCCTCTAATTTCCTTTTTCAAAACAATTTCCTCTTGGAATAAATTCCTTTTCCATCAAAAATTTCATTTCTAGTACCCTCTTTTGTCTTGCACTATGTCCCTAATAACAAAAATAGCTTTATCTTCTGATAACAAAATAAACTCTTCTACTTATTCCTAAGGGGGTTACCCTAAAACCAAAGGTCATCTAAAAGGAGCAAATATCAATGGAAACCAACAACTAAATTAAACAGTCACAAGTAACAAAGACATATCACGATCTAATCTTGCAATTAAGTCCTTGTTTGGTTACACGGTAAGAGTCTTCCAACGCACGGTCAACATCACCAAAAGCGAGTTTGACTTGTTTGGCTCTCCACCAAGACTCCGCCGTCGTTGCGCTTTTCATGTGTAGAATCGATTTTTCGTGAAGCTCCTCCTCCTAGCTTTTTGAAATCGAGTCTCCCTACCTTGGAAACACATAACATCAATTTGTCTCTTTTACCCTTGAATCTAATCACTTCCTTTCACATACCTTTTTATATTTGAAGAAACCCCTTCACCTATTTGAGAAATTCATTACTCCATATTTCTATTGATTGAAGTCTGCTGATTTTTTGTGTTGCTGTGAAATTTTTTTGTTTGTTGCAGAAATCTGAAGGTTGAAGATGACTCTGTTTAGTGGAAAGCGTGTTATCTTGTTTGCTTTCTAATTACAGGCCCATCCCAAAGTCTTTCTTAATTAATGGCCCTATGCACTCGTTAATTATTTTATTTTATTTTTGAGTAAACACCCGTTAATTTTTATGTTTTATAAAAATAATGATATGAATTTTAGTTACCAAATGTTTTTTTTAAATAATCTTTAAACAATTCTATTAAATTTAGTATTGCAATATAAAATTAAATAACTAAAAATGGAATGAAATTTGTACCAAAACAATAAATGAAATCTAGTTTAAAATCCAAAAAAAAAAAACGCATTTTGGTCATTTACACACCTAAAAGCAATTTTAACACAAAATATCCAAACAACACTTTTGACTTAAATCACTTTTATTAGGAAGGTAACCAAACATAAATCATTTTACATTCAACTCACTTTTAACTAAAATCAATTCTATAAAATCAATTCACTCAAAATCAATTCTCGTCACCGCATAACCAAACACACGCTAAGTGTAAATCAAAACCACAATTGAACTAAATAACTACAAGTTAAAGATAGTAGAGAGTATTGGTACAACAATGATCAATGAGTCACATTGCAAATTAATACAAATGTTACAACTTATAAAATTAAATAGCTCAATATTGCAATATAATATAGCCTAAATTTCCCTTAAAAAAAATAAGGCCTAAATTGTGTTTTTTGAAGAGCCTAAATTGAATTCTAAATTGAGGGTTTTCGCCACTTAACATTTGATATAAATTATTAAATAGCCTATAATTAATACATTAAATTTTAGAGGAATTAATAGCATTGGTTTCTTAATGAAGTGATAGATTATTATTCATTATATCTTTTTATTAGATAAAAAATTTGATTCTTCTTTTATAAACAATCTCAAAAAGTATGTATTACTTTAAACATTTCAAAATTTGATGATTAGTCCACTGAAATAAAATTAAACAAGAGAAAAGACGAAAAGATCACACAACAGTATTATCATGGCCACTTAAGAATAACTTAGTACTAAGTCTAGTTATTGACTATAAATATACTTTCTTCACAAAGCACAGCCAAATTTGGTCAACAATATATATAGCACATATCATATGAAAATGGTTATTTCATATCAGAATGATGAAAATAATTATCAATCATTAGATTAAAAATGGATGATTGAGTGAAGCACATGACACTCCTCAAATTAGGTGTGTCCTAAATCCCAATGTTGGACACATGTCTTGTCCAACACGACACCGTATTGGAACAAAAACAAAGTAATAGAGAGAGAAAGTGAAAACATAATGTAAGGTAAAAGAAAATTGTCATAAAAGTTGTAAAAATATAGTTGTGCAAATATCATTTCTTTAAAAAAGGTGAATTTTATCGACTAAATTATTTGAAAGAAATAAAAAATGATGCATCTTCCCTCGTAAAAAAATATTTAAGGACTTAAGCCCATTAACAGTTCCTACCCAATACCATTAATTGACTTCTAAAAATATCATCATAGACTTGTCACAAAAAAGAACTAATTTTAAAACCTTTTCCCATAATTCAGCGTTACCGCTATCAAAATTTAATCAATATACTTCTCACAAAGTTACATCCTCCAAATAAATCTAAACATTGTCTTTCACCCTATTTTCTTTGCCTTCCTCTTCGTCAACATATTCTCTTCTCCAAATATATCAAGCTTGATTTGCAGTAATTAACGTGACATGGCTGCAAGAAGCGAAAACGCGAATGTTACCGGCAAGTGGGAATGTGAACACATGATCAAGTTCCAAAGATCAAAAGGAATTTTCTTTCATGATAACCCATTTAGTTACACATTGCCGGTGTTATTTATACAAACCTCTTTAGTTTCTATCTTGACCTCAATTTTACAATTCCTACTAGCACCACTTGGACAGACCAGCTTCGTTCCACAAATACTGGTAATTTATTTAATATTTCTGAAATATGTTTGTTAGAATTGAAATACTAGTTTCTTCTCTCATTCTATTAATGGGAATATGCTGGGAACCTTTATATTTGCGGCAAAATCTGAAAAAAAAAATATGGCGGATGGGGATATAATTTGGGTTATGAGGTGGTTGCGGAGATCTCATATTCCATTATGCTTGCAGTTGTGGATTGCAATTTAAAACCATGCGAGTAAAAATTAAGATTGATACATTTGCTATTATGATTATATATTTTTTAGGAGAAGTATTGAAACTTCATTGATCATTGATGTATCAAGTTATAAAGTGAATACATATTGAAATTAGGTATTGATGAAATAAGAAAGAGAAAAAAACTCCAAATGATCATTGAAATTGAAAAACAAATACTCATGTCACATTAATTATTTATCATCATTCAGTTTAGTCTCTAAGATAGTATCCAAGGTACCGTTTGAATTGATGAAATATATTAGATGTCAAGAAGTGGGGTGTTTAGGGTTCAAACCTCATCCCCTGCATATATTATGCAATGTTCCTACCAACTGAGTTAAACTCTTGGGGACATACGTACGCTTATTTGAAACACACTTAACATGCAACAACTTATTAGTAAAAAAAAACTTATTCTCGATATTTAATATTTTAGATAAATAATACCCTTAAATCATAAAAATATAAACTTGACATAAACCAATACAATATTATGATATATTAATTCTTATGAAACTTTTTATACGAATTTTATGACGGCATGGAACAAATTTTTCATTCCACTATTTGAAAAGTGAAAAAAAATGGAATGTGATAATTTTTTTTCTATTTAGTTTTTATCCTTATTTCAAAAATATCTTTTATTTTTTTTGACGAACAAAAATATCTTTTATTAAATTATAAAAAATTACAAATGCATGATATATCAATATTATCATTGCTTTCACTTTGTTTATTTATATTTAAAGGAAAGGTAAATTAATTCATTAATGTTTAAAATTGAAATTTTAAAGAAAAAGAAAGAGCAAAATACTATTAGTTTTCTACATGATATATCATCACATTTTATGAAACTATAGGAAAACAAGGAAATGCAATATTGTTAAGAACTATTGTTCAATTTGAAGAATGCACGGCATGAGCTTAAAATGTCCATGATACCATTTTATGGGATAAAGAACACATAAAGTTGATATATAAAACTGAATTATTGAATCAATGATCTAAGTACAAGTTAGTTACATGAAGTATATTTATAGAGCTATCAATCTAACTAGTTAACTTGTCTAACAAGTTACCTGTTCTAACTAACTAGATCATCTATTGTAATTGTTATTTTATGAGGTTGATGAGTTGTCTATAGTACTTGTAATTTTAAGTTTTTTTTTTTGTTTTGGACCTTCATCACATCAAATTACAAAATTTATAGTACTTTCGCCTCATGTAATTTGAGCAAATTATTTCAGTTTACCTCCTGCCATATCATCGATTTTGTACAGTTAAAATTCATGAAGGTCCAAAACAATTACAAGGATGTAATCTAAACAAAAAAATTTACAAGAGGAGAACCGAAAGTAACCTATATTACAGGGGGTAAATCTATTAACCCTACTTTTATTTATATGCAAGACTTTATTTGTTTCTTTCAAAGTGTAACTGCAAAATTGGATACAAAATTTTGTTTTTTTAAAAGAAGTCAAATTAACCGACCAAAGTTAATACGAAGAGAATCGAAATTGGATACGAAATTAGTACATAAATGTAGAGCCACCCCTATTATTGCCACCCTTCTGCCCGTGAAAAATCTACATATATATGTTAAAACAAACAAAGCTTATTACAATCTTGTTCTGGAAAATTCTAGAGGAAAGGGTAGTTTTAGAGATATTTTAGCATATTCAAGCATACCGAATAATAACAAATAAATTTCCCTTGCATGGACTTATTCAAACACTTTAAGCCCTAATTAATCCATTTGAATTGAGGAATTCCTAAAAAACAAAACCACATTTCCACCAAATTAGACATATAACCTTTTTTGTTAGACAAAAGGATAAATATATTAAATACAATTTATAGACAAAAGGAGAAATATATTAAATAAAAATAAAGAGATACAGAAGATTATGTGACATTAGACTTGGCCCAGTACAATCCGTTTGTGAATACATCATGATAATACAAACCAAGTGGACCAACCCTAATCCGTCATAACAAAGCAAGTATTCATTACGAGTGTCACACAGTGAACTCCCGTACTGGTGCGAAACCAGATTACAAACAGATATGAAGATTGAACATCTCTAAGGATAAAAAAGGGTTCGAAATTGGCAAATAGATCAACCATCAACACAAAACCAAGATCTATGTACGAACAACAGCGTGAACAAAGTAGCAGGCATGATAGCTCTTTCGACAATAACAATTCGAACACATTCACAAGGACTAAGACGGATAAGAAGCCAGTGCTAGAGTGAAGGTAGACTTGACGCCTTGAGACCTACAAATCTCAATAGACTTTGGACATCAGATAATCGAAGAGCACAAGAACACCAACACGACTAGTTTCACAAGAACAGACATGTTTAAACCTAGATCAAATGATAAGTCCAACACATTAGTAACCAAACAACCCTTTCGAGCTAATAGAACAAGAGCCTTTCAGGTTTTAGAATCTGAATTACCACAAAAGAGGTCACATTTGTTACCACTCAATCTCTGATCAAAAATAGAAACAAAAAAAACATAAAACCAAATAATACAAAGAGATGCAAAAAAAAAATAATGACACAAAATAACTAGTGCAAACAAACACCCACCCAAACACGATACAAACTCAAATCTCCAGCACAAACCTTCAGAATTCAACAACCAATCCGAGAAGAGTACCACATTTAAATCTATAAAACCATGCATGCTGAGAAACTCAAAACAAAATCCGGGGAGACGGTGGCCACTGGCGCTGCCGATTCAAAACAGCCCTTAAAGAACAACTGCGGTGGAGCCAACAATTTAGGGAGAAGTGGTGGTGGCGCCTACGGCAAACACACCACCCATATGTTGCTCCATCAGATCAAAATGATTTTAATGTGTCGAAGAAGATAAATGTGAGTTGTCGTTGGGATATTGAAGGAGAGGAAGAGAGGTTCATACTGTTTGTTTAACACGGCAAAAAGAAAAGTGATGCTGGTAAAAAAAAAATATGCAAGTCTTTGCAATGCCTCCTTTTAATTCGCTGATTATGATCATGAAATAACAATTAGTCAAGTTGCACAAAATAGAGAAAGGAAAGAGAAGGAAAAAACACAGCCTAATTACAGCAAATCACACAAACTAACTCGTATACATTGAAAATGATTTTCTTAAAAATGTACATATTGCCAAGCCACATAATAATCAATATAAATGACAATAAACCATGAACACGTCAAATGATTTCAAGATATAAACAAAATTACCTCTAGAAAATTTCGCCTCTCACACCGGCTTCCTTCCATTTTCTTCCAATTTGGCCTATTTTGGAAGAAGAAAGAGAGATAGAGAGAATAATGAATGAGTAACAAAACATAAATTATGAGTGAATAAATGCAAGAATAGGAAATCATAGTTGCCGTAGGAGAGTGGTTTGAAGTTTGTATCTACGTCCTAGCTTGTGGTTTTCGATTTACAATTCTCATATAGAGAAGTTGAAAATGGGAGTGAATTTATATGAGACTAGTAAAGAGAGGAGAATAAAGAGAGAATAGTTTCTTTGTTTATTGTGAGGAAGGAAAATTTCTGTTTGTTTGTGACAAAATTAGTGATTGTATATTGTGTTGGACTTAGTTGTTGATTCCGATTTCAATTTTTTGGGGTATTTAAGGCCCGAATTCATACATCAAACGAGGAAAATTTGAATTTTCAAATATTATGTGTCGCAAAGATCAATCCTTTAAAAAAAAAAGTGAAGAACGATGATGAATTGCTCTTTCAAATACATCTTGATTTATGTGCTTGATGTAATCCTTGGAAGGTAAAAAATGGTTAAGAAAATTGTTCTTCCAAATGATTATTTGGCAACAAAATGTTTAAAAGTTGACATATGAACATGTTAATTAATTCTTTTGTTTTTGAAATGTATTCAGGGTGGCTTAATGCTTGGACCATCTATTATCGGGCAAAGTGAGTTCCTAAAAAAATGGCTATTCTCACCAAAAACATTCTACATAAGCCAGACAATCGCATATTTTGGGTGCATGATGTTCAATTTCTTGATTGGAGTAAAAGTCGATGTAACTCTTATGACAAGATTAGGGAAAAAAGCTTGGGCAATTGGAATAGTTTCATTGCTCATCCCATTAATAATGAGCACAATAATCTTGCTTCTTCTACGATTAGTACTAACCCTTGACCCAATTTCCTTCAAGTCCTTATTTGCCATAGTATTTGTCTTTTCAACCGGTTCGGTACACTCCACCGCAGTCCACTTAGCCGATTTAAAGCTGTTAAATACTGAAATAGGTGATATAGCACTATCTGCATCCATGGTGAATGGAATCATTTGCTTAGTGTTGATTACTGCAGTAAACACACAAAAACAATCAAGTTTAAAGAAAGACAAATCTTATAATTGGATGACAGTTTCTTTTCTTGTTATGGTTGTTTTCATAATATGTGTTCTTAGACCCATAATGCTTTGGATGGTAAGAAAAACGCCAGAAGGAAAACCAATCAAAGAATCATACATAATGTACGTGTTTTTAATGTTACTCGGCTGTGCATTTGTTAGTGAGTTGATCGGAGAACGTTATTTAGTCGGGGCTGTTATTTTAGGTATGGTTGTACCTGATGGACCTCCATTAGGATCAGCATTGGCTGAAAGATTGGATACAATGGTGTCGGCGATTTACTTGCCATTGTATTTTCTTTATATGGCTAATAAATTCAAATTGTTTCTAATTGATGCTCGTAGCTTTTTAATAGTACAAGTTGTTGCTATAATTGCAACTTTGGGGAAGATTGCTGGAACTATGTTGCCTTCAATTTATTGGAAGATGCCAGTTACTGATGTTCTATCTTTAGGACTACTTATGAGTGCTAATGGCATTACACAATTCATTTACTTGCAGACTGCTCTAAATCTTAAGGTAAGAAACATTATAACTTTCTTCTCATTTTCAATCATGTATGCGGTTAATTTGCATAAAGAGCAAAATGAGGAGTAAACCTTCAAATTTAGTTGTTATATTATTCCATATGGTCCTTATTATTACTAGAAGATTTTCAAAAAAGAAAAGTTTGGTTCTATTTATAAGAAAATGTCACAATTTTTACTGATGTCAATCAATAATTGCTAAGTATTTTTTTTTTCTATGAATGTCTACATATTTGAATGTGAATATATATGTGATTTGTTGCAGACTGTAAATGATAAATACTATGCAAATGCGTTGATACCTTTAATATGGTTAACTGGAGCCACAACACCCATTGTGAAATTCCTATATGATCCATCTAAGAGGTACTTATCCTTAAATAGGAGAAAAACCATTGAACAATCAACTTCAGATAGTGAACTACGTCTCATGGCATGTATACACAGTCAAGAAAACACACCATCCATTATTAATCTTCTTGAAATGTCAAACCCTTCATTGAAAAATCCAATTTGTTTCTATGTCCTACATCTTATTCAACTTAGAGGACGAGTAACACCAGTTTTCATAGATCATCAACCAACATGCAACAGGGAGAATCCACCGCACTCGGCGAGTTATTCACAACACATAATAAATGCATTTAGATTGTATGAGCAACAAAATTCAAACAATGTGGTTGTGAAACTCTTCACATCGATTTCTCCTTATGAGACGATGCATAATGAGATATGTATGCAAGTTGCTGAGAAGAGAGTTTGTTTGTTGATTCTTCCATTTCATAGACAGTGGATTCCAAATGGGTCTTCAAAGTCAGCAGCCCCGATTCGCGCATTAAATCGTCATCTTCTTAGAACAGCACCTTGTTCTGTTGGGATTTTAATCGAACGCGGAACTTTGAGTAGGAATAATCCTCTGACTAGTGTTTCATTTTTTAGTGTTGGAATGGTTTTTATAGAAGGTGAGGACGACCGTGAAGCATTAGCATACGCGATGCGAATGGCACATCACCCGAACGTAAGGATCACTTTGGTTCGAATAATGGAGCCTCGAAAGAAAAATAGGAACTTGATCAACAGGGATCCGGATGGCGATTCGATTCACAGGTTTAAAGTGGATTGTATCCAAATTAAACGCCATGATTATAAAGAGGAAATAGCAAGAGATAGTATTGAATTGATAAATGTTATAAGGTCACTTGACGGTTGTTTTGATTTAGTTTTGGTTGGTAGAAGACATGCAAGTGAGTCAAATTTGTTTAGTGGATTGTCAGAGTGGAATGAGTATCCAGAACTTGGTCCTATTGGAGACATGATAGTGGCTTCAGATTCTACTTTTGATGGTTCTGTTTTGGTGGTTCAGCAACAAAAGAAGTCAGGAGTTGGTTATCATGATTTGAATCTAGATTCTGGTATCTTCAAAACAAAACAAGAACTTGTAACCATTGTGGAAGTACCTCGTGATAGAAAGGTTTGGCCAATTATTTGATCAACTATGTTGTTTAGACGCACAAAAACATTAATATATGGTGTTTAACATTGTATATACTAGGGACATAAAATAGGGAGAAAAAAAATACTAGGGATATGTACATCAGACATTTTTTTTTTAGGGAACATACATTAGTCATCATGTATTGTTGACTTTTATTTTTCATGATAATTATTTTGTTAATACCTAGTTGATAAGGATAAGATGAGAACATGCTCTTTTAATCAATACCTTCTTGGACATTTTCTAATTGATTTCTCTACTTGATCCAAATAGAAATTTTTCTTGGGAGACTAATAAACCTATTTGGTTCATTGCATTTAAATAGAGGAGATGAAAATTTGTCTTTCTATAACTTCAGATTTGATTCATTCTACACCGATCAATTACAGCTGAACAGTTGGAAAATAAATAAATTAAATGCATATAAAATATGGTAAATTTCTTGTAAAATAATGGTAAATATTTGATGCATTAAGAGTAATGAAACAACCCAAAAACCCTATAGTATAGACGACAATAAGATTTTATTAATGTAACACGACCTAATAGCAGTGGTTTCTTAATGGAGTTATTGATGTATTATTATACTAAGTATTCAATACTATAAAAATGGGCTAAGATATCGCTTTCTTCAAGTTATTTATTTAAAAGCACTATTGTAAAGGGCGTTGCTAAGATAATATAGTGCTTTTTTAGTTTAGTATACAGCGCGCCTAAACAGTGTTTTTATAGCGCTTTAGTCTTAAGCGGTATCAAAGGATGACTTTTGATAACCCTTAAAGTAAGAACAGCCATCTAAAATGGGTTTTAAATAACGCTTCTATCTTTAAGTGCTATTACGATACAACTCATGCTAGTGTTTGTTTTTAAAACGCTATGCAATATTTGGTTTAGATAGCGTTTTATTTCATTAAGCCTTGTAAAACATTGTAGTTTTAATAGCGTTTTATAAAAATAAGCGCTACAATAAGCATTGTTAATTTTTTACAAAAAAATTATAAAAATGCATTTTTTTATTAATTAAAATCAAAATATATATGTTTGGCACATTATAATTGAGACTATTATTTATCAAATATAATATTAACATATCATAGAATCTCTTTTTTAACTTATATCAAATGAGTTTGAAATAACTTCTACTATTTTTGAATGAATTTCCAAAAAAAATCCATTTTTAGAAATTCAAAGAAAAATCCATTTTTTAAAAATCTAAAACAACCAGGCGCTTAGGCAGATTGGCAAATTATTCACGTACATAAATTTTCTTTTTATTAGTGTAACTTAATAAATCATGTATGTGATCACATTCCAAGATTATTCACTTGAAAAGCCATAAAGCACTTATATTGTAACTAAAAAACATCTTTTTATTAGTGTAACTATAAAAATTATCACGTCTATGATCACATTCAAAGATTTTCAAGATAATTTTCTTTTTATTAGTGTAACTAAGTTATTCACTTATATTAGTGTAAGTAAATAGGCTTCGTGAAATTATCTCCCAACATATATACAACAGTCTGCGATCACATTCCAAGATTGGGCCATAAAATACAAAATGTCAATTTAGACACTAGAAGTTGTCAACATGGAAGCTGAACAACAAGGATTTTAAGCGAATCATATCATATGAAATATAGAGTACCTCGTACACAGCACTCGCACTCAAACATATAACCAAAATATATATAAACATATGCTCTAATTTGAATTTATCTGCCAACAAATTCACACTAATTATTTAGTTTCAATTTTCATTTGATAGCTACAGGGTTGTTTCCACCAACCTTATATATATATATATATATATATATATATATATATATATATATATATATTGAATCCCGCTGTTCCCAACTTCAGTGTTAGACAACACTAGGTTTTCAAGAGAGTGAAGCATGAAAGAAAAATAACTATAACTTCCAATCCAAATATTGGACTCCTAAAGTCTTAGATATGGACTGATTTGTTATCCCATAATTCCCATGATAGTAATAATAATAATATTAACAATAGCAACCAATTAAAATTAGGTAACAGACACTAAGTGTTCATTAAGATTATTCAAATCAAACATGTAAACATCCTGTTCCATTCCAAAAAGCATTCAACACTCGAAAAAAAGCTTATTTTCATTCATTATTCTAGGTATTCCGGTTTACATAAAACCTCCACTTGATGGAGGACTTGATGAATTAACTACCTGATATAAAAAAAAAGAAGACTAATGATTTTCAGAATCGTCATAGTATCTATATCATATATAAAACTTTACAGTTACAACAAACATTTAAAACGATTTCAAAAAATTAGTAAATTAAATTGTTACTAGAAAAATCTAGAACTAAAATCAATAAAAGATTGGTGTGAGAGATATACCTAGAGAAAGAATCACTGGAGAAAGAGTTTTTGTTTTTTAAAAGCGCTATCTAAACCTCCGTGTTTTGATTTATTGCGCTTTAGTGTTAAAAACGCTATTAATTGGGCGCTATATTTTCCCACTTTTGTGGTAGTGATTTGTTTTTTATTTTATAAACACACTCAAAAAGTATACAGTAACCACTTTTTTAAGCAGTGTAACCACTTATTTAAATGGTTAGTATATTGAAATCAAATCAATTAAACTAGAAAAGAACAATAAGATCACGTGATAAGAGAGATGTTAGGGACAATCACTTATCAAATGCTTAGGGGGTTAGTGTAATAGCACAGGCATAAAAGGCCCAACATAAAGGCCCATCAAGAACATGGCTAGAAGGCCAATAAGCAGGTCAAGTCAAGGTCCATCGAGGTGACAACCTCGTCAGGCTCATCAGGCCACATGGTGCAATACATGATTCAACCTCCTCCATCACCTCAAAAAAATTAACTCCTCAAACGGTGCACAAGACAAGATAACGACCTCATGTGTTATATAAACTGTTAATATAAGATGTTGTAAGAAAAAAAATATATTTTTGATGTTTAATAGCCATTGTATATACATTCTATTCATTAAAAAAATACAATGGCTACACTTTAATAAATAATACACTTTATTTATTGACAAAATTTTGCCTTTGTTATATATAATCTGTTTTGATCGACTTCATTGAAAAAATACACTTTAACAAATAATAACTTTATTCGTCAAAAACATAATATACTTTAACATATGGATCTTATGAACATCCATTCATTAATAATCTAATAAGGGATGGATCATATGGATTATATATTTCATGGATTGGATTGGATGGATTTTTTAGAAGAATTTTTAGTGAATTTTAATGAAACTAAAGAAGTTTTTTGATCCATCCATTAGGACCTAAATCCAAATTCATATCCATACAGAGTGTGTATAGTTCATTTTCAATATTCATGGTATTAATTTTGCTTTATACTTTGTTGTTAAACATAGGATGAGAAGATGTTATTCTCGTCCTAAAAATGGTTAAATAGTAACAATTTTTTTCTTCGTTACATACCTGTGTTACTAAATGTCATGTAGTAGTAAGAAACTCTTGCTTGGTGGTTCAATAGAAAAAATAGAAGGTAATTCAACTTTATGATTTATGTGCATGCTTGCTCACTACTACATTTATGTTTTTTAACAACACTCATCTTGCAACATTTTGTAATACATTTATTCAATATAATCACATGTGTCGGTGTTGTGTTGGTGTCAAACACTTATACGTGTTAGACATCGGACACACTTTTGATCAAAAGAGTTGGTGCGGTGCTACAAAGTGTTTTAGAAGTATGGACGCAAAAGCCCTCGCTAAAAGAAGGCGGGAAAAAATTTTGAATCGGTAATTTGCGGCAAACAAAAGTCGCCGCAAATCTAACTTGGAAAAAAACAAAAATTGGCAATTGCGGATTGTAGCCCACGCAAATGCTTTACAAGTATGGACACAAAAGCCCTCGCTAAAAGAAGGCGGGAAAAATTTTTGAATTGGTAATTTACAGCAAACAAAAGTCGCCGCAAATCTAACCTGAAAAAAAATAAAAATTGGCAATTGCGGTGGATTGTAGCCCACGCAAATGCTGGGTATAATTTCAGAAGTTTGGGATTTTCGTCGACCCATGCATATATTTTTGAAATTTGATATTTGCGGCGGGAAAAGGCCGCCGCTAATGACCAAAAACTATTTTTTACCATTTCTCTTTTGCGACGGTCCTATTTCCACCGCAAATCACCACTTTTAGAAAATTTATCCCAGCTGGAATTTTTGTCTTTCTTTTGCCGTCGCAAATGTACAACGGTCAGAATTTTTTTCTCTCTATATATATATATATATATATATATATATATATATATATATCTTTCCCATCTTCCTCTTTCATTTCCTCTTACACCACTTTTCTATACATCTTTTCTACCATCTCTCTACAATTTCTCTACCTTTTCTCTACAATTTTTTTATTCTGGTAAGTTTTATTGTTATGTTTGATTATTTATTTAATAGTTACTTTATTATAAAATTCTTGAATTAACTTTATCATATTATTTTTAACAATAAATATTATATCTATTTTATGTTAGAATTATTATATTTAAATTCACATTTTTTAAATTGGTTTTTTTATATTCAATTGATATATGTGTATATATATATATATATATATATATATATATATATATTAATTTTTTTAATATATATGTATGCTTTTACGGCGGAAAATGTCCCACGCAAATGCATACATATATTCTTTTAAAAATTTCGTGACAATAGCGTGGGCCATGATACAACGTAAAAACCATGCACTTTGTTTTGGACTGACAGTCCCACACAAATACACTGCCTTTGTCATCCTGGCTTTTGCGATGGACTAAGAGTCCCACGCAAATGCCACTTCTTAGTGTTGTATGGTGGCTTGACATGGAAAAATAGTTGACTAAGATGAATTCCTTGCTGATCAGTAAATACCAAAGAATTTGAGTGGTATTGGTTCTGACTATTTTAATTTATTAGCTTTACTTGCTGTTTGTAACTGATATAGAGATTTTTGTACTATTTTGGAGTATGCTTGAATCAGATCTTTGTAACTGGCTTGGTGTTCATTCCCTATGGCAAGAGATAATGTGTCATCAAGCTAAACATATTTGGTTTATGGAATTGTTGAGAATATTTGCCTCGCTAGTAAAATTTTACAAAAATAGAGTTAGATGGTCACACATGCCAATTGCCAAACTATGTGGAAAACACATACTGTACGGGGTTAATGCTAAGGGTGAACGCTTTGTGGCTTGCAATGAGTGTGTCTTTCGACTTAATTTGTAGAAACTCTTATGAGTGAGTGTTGTCCTTGTTGAACAAGAGTTTAACATGATCCTTGTTCTGTTCAGCTCAACATAGGTGTTTGATTTGATCATGGAATATAACAACGTGAGATCTTTCCTCTGTTCAGAAAGTGGCAACACTTAAATCAATAAGATTTTGTTGCTTGCTTCATCTTTAGTAAAGGTAAATTCTGCTCCATTTATATCTCAATATTTAATGATTGTTGGATTTGGTTCAATCATTTATACCTCAAATTTACTTTTATTTTGTTTTTGTTCACACATTCCTTCTAAATACTTGCAGCTAGAAGACTTATGCTGTTTCCAAAGAATCTATGAAAGATGGTTTTGCAAGCCAAGAAGATTTTTGTTGCATTAGCTTTCTTAGATCCCCTCATGGCTAATTTTTTTATTTATTAAAAAAAAATTGGTGGAAAAATTGATTATTACTAGGTTTAGTCGGGAAATCTTATTTCATTGTAATGTAATCCAAAATAGTTGATCTAAATTTTGATCAAAATGTAGTATTTTGATTTGCTTGGATCATGTAAAAACACTTATGTAATTTCTAGATTCAATGTGGTGGATTGAGTACAAAAACTCCTATAGATAATCCACTGTAATATCCCACTTTTATGAAACGATGATTTATCTGTTAACGATAGAGTAAGCGCATTTAAGACTAAGGGTAAGATGGTAATTGCGCACGAAGGGACTATTTAAGGACTTTAGTCCAATTTTTTTCACACAATCCTCTTCACTTTCTCTCACTAGGGTTTGTAAGAAATTTTTATCTCCCTTCTCTCTAGAAAATCGTTCATCATCATCATCCTTTACCCACAATCTTTGCTTTCTCCTTCTCCTCTTTGGAATCAAGAATGTGTTGGTTAGAGTTCTTGGTTTTTGGCTAGTGAAGTGTGGATGCAAGCTTCTCTACTCCTCTCTACTCATGATCTTTGCTCAATCTTCTTCTTAATCCTTCAAGAAACAAGAATCTAAGCAAGGCTAGGGTTGGCTAGTTGTTGGTAACAAGTAGGAAGAATCTTCACCAAACATCTATCACTTTTCTAGGGTTTTGATTCTTAGAGGTTGCTGTCAAGGTCTTGAGATTGTGAGCCTATCTCCAAGTTATTTTTAAGGTGAGTTCTTAGATAGTTCTTATCCATGGGATGTGGGTAAAGCTTGCAAGAAATTATATAACTTCTCTAGGGTTTATGAGTAGAAAGTTAACCCTTTTATGCCATGCATCTTTATACTTGTGAATACTTGTTCAATGATTGTTTTACAAGTTCCATATGACTTCTAGCACCATAATATGTCTTGGGATGTTTTGTATTGAGGTTTTTGGGTCAAAAACACCATTTTTGCAGGTCTGGACTGTCACAACTCGCAACGGCGAGCAATTACTCGCCATGGCAAGCAAGCACCACAGGAAGGGGTGTTTACTCGCCATGAACTCGCAGTGGCGAGTTAAGTAACTCGCAGTGGCGAGTAGGAGAACTCGCAGTGGCGAGTAACAGGATGGCAACACCCTGTTTGCCCGCTTCAGGCCCTTTCACCTCCGTTCGGTCCAGTCTTCTTTAAGCATTCTTTTACAGTAATAAACCCCTCAATACATGACTCCAAGGCATGGCCTTTAAAATGTTTTCTTGATCATTCAACAAGTATTTGTAGTGTATAAATTAAGTATGGCATAAAAGAGTTATGGCATGAGTTAAACGGGTAGCAAGCAATAAATAATGGGGGAAATGGAACTAGAGCCTCAACGTAGTGGTTGAGAGCTAGGGTGTTGAACATGATTTTATACGTATGTCAAGGAGCGAAGATTATTTTGTTATACGCTCATGGATTTGTATGTTTTACCCTAAGGGATCGATTAAGGATCCGAGTTAAAGGAATTTAACTCAAGAGGAGATATATTAACCATTCATGTATGCATAAGATTATGACTAATACAAGATGTCGGTGTTCGTGTCTCTTGTTATCCATGAAGGTATGGATACAAGAGGTTCTCGACTCAAGGGGAACGATTCAAGCCGTAAGGGACCCGCACGACACCGAGGGAGTCTGATGTACGTACATCGGTCATGATGGGAGCGTACTCGGGGTTACTCCACCCGGGACTCTCCGTAAAACGAATCAAGATAATGTTTGATTGTTCAACGCTAACATAATGATTTAAATGAATGTATTCATGCATGATTATGATATGATGTTAGATAAGAACAATTATAAAAGATTGCCAAGGACGATCTTAAGTTTCCTTATTCGTCCGGTATAGGTTGTGCCATGATTTGATTCATGCTTAGACTTAGATGCGTTTAGCGTATCTTAGCAAAACGGTACTAGGAACCCTCGACCGCCATGGCATGTATGATGTTAGCAAGCCTATAACAAGTTAGGAGATACCTAAGACGGGTCTAGTTTGCACGACCGTCAATGGTATATGACCACACACGTATAATCAACCATCAGGTTGTAAAGTAGACACGTGATAACCATAGGTTTTCCCCGAGGTTATCACTAGCCTAGGGCTAGAAAGAACTCACTGAGGCATTATGTCTCACCCAACTCATTATTTGTTCAGGTTCACAGGTTTCACAAGGAAAAGGTAAAGAAAAAGTCTTGGATTGATCGTGACTTCTTGGATTCACTTTGATGTAGATTAATGATGCCTATGTTATATTATGGGACGTGTTGTTACAACTTTGTATATGTACTTAGTTTGACAAAACTTTTGGTGTAATAATGTAACATAGAAACTTTGGAACGTTGATGTATCTTAACTTCCGACTTGATGTCGTTTCCCTTTTGTATAATTAATGTATCCAATATCAGTTTTAACGCTTATTTGAATATTCTAGACACTTTCAAATTTAGGCGTTACAATTTGGTATCAGAGCAGGTCGTTTCAGATCGTGCCTTGGGTTATTAATAATACAACCTAAGTAGTCGTTCATTTGTGTTTAGGATATTTGTCCTCATTGTTATATTGGGTTGAAATTGATCACTTTGACTTAAATATGACAGTTAGAGCGAAAATGTCTGGAGCACGAAGGGGACGAGGCTGGCCAAGAGTTAATCTGAATGTGGAGGAGAATGTTAATCCTGATGCTCAGATGTGGGCACAGTTGATGCAACAGAACCAACAGATGATGCATATGATGCAGCAGCAGATTCAGCAGAATGCTCAGACTCATCAGCAGTGGGCTGCAAATATGCAACAAGGTCTGGGTGTGAATCATCAGCCCCCTCCACCACCTCCAGTTGTGGGGAATCCAACTTTTCAGGAATTTAACCGGAATCATCCCCCGGAGTTCGATGGTAGCGGTGAGCCACCTGAAGCTAAGAGGTGGATCAAGCAGATGGAAATTTTTTTTTTGATGGTTAACTGTACCGAGGAGGATAAGGTGGTTTTTGCAACAAATCAATTCCGAGGTGCAGCACTTGATTGGTGGGAAACTGCTCGACGTAGGATGGAGAATAATGGGTTAGAGTTGAACTGGGAGAATTTTAAACAGGTGATGAAAGAGAAGTATCTTCCTTTGTCATACAAGGTCAGGAAAGAACATGAATTTCTCCATCTGAAGCAAGGTCATATGTCAGTGACAGATTTCACGAAGAAGTTTGAGGAGTTATCTTATTACTCTACTCACAACGAGTATGCGGGTAATGAGATGTGGAAAGTTAATCAATATAAGTTTGCTTTGAGGGGAGAACTCTATGCTGTAGTAAGTCAGCAAAGGGTAACAGATTATGATGAGTTGGTGCATAACAGTTTGGAGGCCGAAAGAGGTTTTGATAAGGCAGCTAGATAAGGTTCTGGGGCAAGTGGAAGGAACAGGGGTAACTTTGCCGACAAGTATCATGATAAGTTGAAGCCCAAGGGTTCTCCATAAAGGGGAAAATTTTCAGGTTCACCCAGGAATAATTCAACTTGTAGGAAGTGTGGCAAAGCACATCAAGGACAATGCAGGATGGGCACTGACAACTGTTTTGCATGCGGTCAAGCAGGGCATTTTGTGGCAAATTGTCCAAATAGAGGAAACAAGGACAAGGGAGTAGGTACTACAATGAGTAAGGGTAGAGTGTATTCTCTTGATGGAAAGAAGGCACAGGCTAATGAGGATTTGATATGTGGTATGTGTTTTCTTGGTCAACATTCTATTAAAGTTTTATTCGATTGTGGTGCATCATGTTCTTTTATTTCTTTTCAATGTGTTGAAGCACTTCAATTATCTGTTTCCTTGTTGAATCCCCCTATGATAGTAACTACTGCTACCGATGGAGGAATCGTAGCAACCCATGTTTGTGAAAATTGTCCTATTACCGTGTCTAGTAAGACGTATTATATAGATTTGGTGTGTCTGCCGATGAAACAACTAGATGTGATATTAGGCATGGATTGGTTGTCAGCGAACCATGTATATATAGGGTGTGCAGAGAAAACTATTTACATGCCTACCAGTAACACGGAGGAAGGAGTAGCTTTGTTAGAACTGATTAAGCACACGTATCAGATGACTCAGTTTATTTATGCACAAGATAAAGGTTTTTATGTAATGCTCACTGTGACGCCAGAATCTGGTTTAAGCCCCAGTGATATTCCAATAGTTAGTGAGTATTTGGATGTTTTTCCAGCCGACATCACTAGCTTGCCACCGGAAAGAGAAATTGAGTTTTCGATTGATTTGATTCCGGGAGCTGAGCCAGTGTCAGTAGCACCTTACAGAATGTCTCCTATGGAACTCAAAGAATTGAAATCGCAGTTAGAAGAGCTTATTCAGAAGCATTTCATTAGGCCCAGTGTCTCTCCATGGGGTGCACCGGTATTGCTGGTCAAGAAGAAAGATGGTAGCATGATGATGTGTATTGACTATCGTCAGCTTAATAAGGTAACCATCAAGAACAAGTATCCTTTGCCAAGAATTGATGACCTTCTTGATCAACTTAAGGGAGCATCAATGTTCTCAAAAATTGATCTTAGGTCGGGTTATCACCAGATACGCATCAAATCTTCTGACGTGTCCAAGACGGCTTTCAGAACACGTTACGGGCACTATGAATTTCTAGTTATGCCATTTGGAGTATCCAACGCACCCGCAGTTTTCATGGATTATATGAACCGGATTTTCCAACCTTATCTAGATCAGTGCGTCATTATTTTCATTGATGACATTCTGGTTTATTCTAAGAATCCGCAAGAGCATGCTCATCATTTAAGGATAGTGTTGGATATCCTTCGCGAGAAGCAATTGTTTGCAAAGTTCAGTAAGTGCGAATTTTGGTTATCAGAAGTCAAGTTTTTGGGTCATGTTATTTCTCAGGGTGGTGTAGCCGTTGATCAATCAAAGGTTGAGGCTGTTCAAAATTGGGCAAGGCCGAAGAATGTTTCTGAAGTTCAAAGCTTTTTGGGACTAGCAGGTTATTACCGACGTTTCATCATGAAGTTTTCTCAAATCGCTTTGCCATTAACACGACTCACAAGGAAAGAAGTACCTTTTGTGTGGGATGAAGAATGTGAAAAGAGTTTTAGGACCCTGAAGAAGAAGTTGACTCAAGCTCCTGTTTTGACAATTCCAGATCCGGAAAAGAAATATGTGGTGTTTTGTGACGCATCGTCTAAGGGACTCGGTGGAGTACTTATGCATGAAGATAATGTGGTAGCTTATGTATCTAGACAACTCAAGACGCATGAAGCAAACTATCCTGCCCATGACTTGGAGTTGGCAGCTATAGTTTTCGTTCTGAAGATATGGAGGCATCACCTCTATGGGACACATTTTGAGTTGTTTAGTGACCATAAGAGTTTGAAATACTTATTTGATCAAAGGGATTTGAATATGAGGCAGAGGCGTTGGATGGAATACCTTAAAGACTTCGATTTTGATTTAAAGTATCATCCTGGAAAGGCCAATGTTGTAGCGGATGCTTTGAGTCGTAAGGCTTTAGCTCAAGCCGAAGTTATGATGCACACTTGTCAGATGTATGAAAAGGTTCGTGATCTTAATCTTGGAGTCATAGACATTGGTGATGGTATTTGTTTGTATAACTTGGAAGTCTCGTGTGACTTGCGATCAAGAATTGTACAAGCCCAAAGTGATGATTTGGAACTACAGAGACGAAGTGGTTACTCGGAATTTTCCATGGCTGCGGATGGAGTAATTTTGTTCGAGGGAAGATTATGTGTTCCAAACGACCAAGAGCTGAGGAGATTAATTTTGGAAGAAGCTCATAAGAGCAGTTTTTCAATTCACCCTGGTACAACTAAGATGTATCAAGATTTAAAGAAGGAGTATTGGTGGCCCCGCATGAAAAAGGATATTGCTGAATTTGTAGCACGGTGTATTGTATGTCAACAAGTCAAGATAGAACATCAAAGACCAGCCGATATGTTACAACATTAGACATTCCTCAGTGGAAATGGGAGCACATTACCATGGATTTTGTAGGAGGGTTACCCCGTACCCAAAAAGGGCATGACTCCATTTGGGTAATTGTGGATAGACTAACCAAGTCAGCTCATTTCTTACCGATAAAATCTACTTACAAGACATCACAATATGCAGATTTGTTTATTTCTGAGATTGTCAAGCTACACGGCGTTCCAGTGAGTGTCGTATCAGATAGGGATCCGATCTTCACTTCGCATTTTTGGAGAGCTTTCCATAGAGCTCTGGGAACTAAATTGAAACTAAGCACGTCTCATCATCCGCAGACCGATGGTCAATCAGAAAGGACTATCCAAACCTTAGAAGATATGTTACGTGCTTGTGTTCTGGAAGATGGAGGAAGTTGGAACCATCATCTACCTTTGATAGAATTTTCCTATAACAATAACTATCACTCAAGTATTGGAATGGCCCCATATGAAGCTTTGTATGGTAGGAAGTGTAGGACCCCATTATGTTGGGCTGAGGTTGGAGATAAGAGCATCCTTGGACCAGAGATCATTCAAGAAACGACTTTGAAGATTAAGTCAATTCAAGAGAAGATGAAGATAGCTCAAAGTCGTCAGAAAAGCTATGCGGACCAAAGACGAAGACCTTTAGAGTTTAATGAAGGTGATCATGTGTTTCTAAGAGTTACGCCTAAACTGGGTTTGAGAGGTGTTTTTAGAACCAAGAAATTGAGTCCTAGGTATGTGGGACCGTTCTTGATACTTAAGCGTATCGGACCAGTAGCATATCAGTTGGCTTTACCTCCAGCTATGTCGGGATTGCATGATGTATTCCATGTGTCGCAGCTGAAGAAGTATGTTTCAGATCCTTTTCAGCCAATTGAATTAGACTCTATAGAGTTAAGGTCAGATTTGACGTTTCAGCCGGAACCAGAGAGTATAGTAGACCGTGACGTCAAGTCCCTCAGGAACAAAGAAATCCCCATAGTGAAGGTAGTATGGAAAGGGTCGCCAGATGGTGAGGCAACATGGGAACTTGAATCTGAGATGTTGAGTCAGTATCCGCATTTGTTTTCAGGTAAATTTTAAATTTCGAGGATGAAATTTTTTTAAGGGGGGTAGGATTTAATATCCCACTTTTATGAAACGATGATTTATCTGTTAACGATAGAGTAAGCGCATTTAAGACTAAGGGTAAGATGGTAATTGCGCACGAAGGGACTATTTAAGGACTTTAGTCCAATTTTTTTCACACAATCCTCTTCACTTTCTCTCACTAGGGTTTGTAAGAAATTTTGATCTCCCTTCTCTCTAGAAAATTGTTCATCATCATCATCCTTTACCCACAATCTTTGCTTTCTCCTTCTCCTCTTTGGAATCAAGAATGTGTTGGTTAGAGTTCTTGGTTTTTGGCTAGTGAAGTGTGGATGCAAGCTTCTCTACTCCTCTCTACTCATGATCTTTGCTCAATCTTCTTCTTAATCCTTCAAGAAACAAGAATCTAAGCAAGGCTAGGGTTGGCTAGTTGTTGGTAACAAGTAGGAAGAATCTTCACCAAACATCTATCACTTTTCTAAGGTTTTGATTCTTAGAGGTTGCTGTCAAGGTCTTGAGATTGTGAGCCTATCTCCAAGTTATTTTTAAGGTGAGTTCTTAGATAGTTCTTATCCATGGGATGTGGGTAAAGCTTGCAAGAAATTATATAACTTCTCTAGGGTTTATGAGTAGAAAGTTAACCCTTTTATGCCATGCATCTTTATACTTGTGAATACTTGTTCAATGATTGTTTTACAAGTTCCATATGACTTCTAGCACCATAATATGTCTTGGGATGTTTTGTATTGAGGTTTTTGGGTCAAAAACACCATTTTTGCAGGTCTGGACTGTCACAACTCGCAACGGCGAGCAATTACTCGCCATGGCAAGCAAGCACCACAGGAAGGGGTGTTTACTCGCCATGAACTCGCAGTGGCGAGTTAAGTAACTCGCAGTGGCGAGTAGGAGAACTCGCAGTGGCGAGTAACAGGGTGGCAGCACCCTGTTTGCCCGCTTCAGGCCCTTTCACCTCCGTTCGGTCCAGTCTTCTTCGAGCATTCTTTTACAATAATAAACCCCTCAATACATGACTCCAAGGCATGGCCTTTAAAATGTTTTCTTGATCATTCAACAAGTATTTGTAGTGTATAAATTAAGTATGGCGTAAAAGAGTTATAGCATGAGTTAAACGGGTAGCAAGCAATAAATAATGGGGGAAATGGAACTAGAGCCTCAACATAGTTGTTGAGAACTAGGGTGTTGAACATGATTTTATATGTATGTCAAGGAGCGAAGATTATTTTGTTATACACTCATGGATTTGTATGTTTTACCCTAAGGGATCGATTAAGGATCCGAGTTAAAGGAATTTAACTCAAGAGGAGATAGATTAACCATTCATGTATGCATAAGATTATGACTAATACAAGATGTTGGTGTTCGTGTCTCTTGTTATCCATGAAGGTATGGATACAAGAGGTTCTCGACTCAAGGGGAACGATTCAAGCCGTAAGGGACCCGCACGACACCGAGGGAGTCCGATGTACGTACATTGGTCATGATGGGAGCGTACTCGGGGTTACTCCACCCGGGACTCTCCGTAAAACGAATCAAGATAATGTTTGATTGTTCAACGCTAACATAATGATTTAAATGAATGTATTCATGCATGATTATGATATGATGTTAGATAAGAACAATTATAAAAGATTGCCAAGGACGATCTTAAGTTTCCTTATTCGTCCGGTATAGGTTGTGCCATGATTTGATTCATGCTTAGGCTTAGATGCGTTTAGCGTATCTTAGCAAAGCGGTACTAGGAACCCTCGACCGCCATGGCACGTATGATGTTAGCAAGCCTATAACAAGTTAGGAGATACCTAAGACGGGTCTAGTTTGCACGACCGTCAATGGTATATGACCACACACGTATAATCAACCGTCAGGTTGTAAAGTAGACACGTGATAACCATAGGCTTTCCCCGAGGTTATCACTAGCCTAGGGCTAGAAAGAACTCACTGAGGCAATATGTCTCACCCAACTCATTATTTGTTCAGGTTCACAGGTTTCGCAAGGAAAAGGTAAAGAAAAAGTCTTGGATTGATCGTGACTTCTTGGATTCACTTTGATGTAGATTAATGATGCCTATGTTATATTATGGGACGTGTTGTTACAACTTTGTATATGTACTTAGTTTGACAAAAATTTTGGTGTAATAATGTAACATAGAAACTTTGGAACGTTGATGTATCTTAACTTCCGACTTGATGTCGTTTCCCTTTTGTATAATTAATGTATCCAATATCAGTTTTAACGCATATTTGAATATTCTAGACACTTTCAAATTTAGGCGTTACATCCACTTTTTTCTAATCTATTTCAAATAGTAATATTTTTAGGTAGATTCATAATTTTTTAGCCTGGACAATTTTGCGACAGTTTTAACTTCTTAAAAATTATAAATGTAACATTTTTTTAGTGTTATTGGTGATACAAAAAGTGTTACAACAATGTAACATTTAGCGACACTTTTTGAATGTTACAGATAATATTATAAAATGTAACAAGAGCTCTTTAGTAACATGGGCTTTACCTAACAATTATACATATGTTACTAATTTTAATCGGTAACATTTTTCTTGTTTTAGTAACAATTTTCAAGTGTTACTTCTTGGACATTTTCTAATTGAGTTATGTACTTGCTCTATATAGAAAATTTGTATTTGGGAGTGGGAGGCTAATCAACCTAATTGTTTCATTATGAAGAGTAATGGAACAACCCAATACATTTTCAAACTCCCAGAAACAGAGTTTCTGTTATATAACGATCTTCAACCTCAATACTTGCTCTAAGCTCTTAGGTAATTACTATTTCATAAGTTTTTCTCTAATTTCCTTTTCCAAAACAATTTCCTCTTGGAATAAATTCCTGCTCCATCTAAAATTTCATTTCTACTACTCTCTTTTGTCTTGCACTGTGTCTCTAACAAAAATAGCTTTATCTTCTGATAAAATAAACTCTGCTAGTTATTCCTAAGGGGGATGCCCTAAAACCATGAGTCATCTAAAAGGAGCAAATATCAATGGCAACCAACAACTAAACAGTGACAAGTAACAAAGACATATCACGATCTAATCTTGCAATTAAGTGTAAATCAAAACCACAATCGAACTAAATAACTACAAGATAAAGAGAGTAGAGAGTATTGGTACAACAATGATCTACATCTTAGGATGAGAACATATCTCCAATCCACTATCAATGAGTCACATTGCAAATTAATACAAATGTTACAACTTATAAAATTAAATAGCTCAATATTGCAATATAATATAGCCTAAATTTCCCTTAAAAAAATAAGGCCTAAATTGTGTTTTTTGAAGAGCCTAAACTGAATTCTAAATTGAGGGTTTTCGCCACTTAACATTTGATATAAATTATTAAATAGCCTATAATTAATACATTAAATTTTAGAGGAATTAATACCATTGGTTTCTTAATGAAGTGATATATTATTATTCATTATATCTTTTTATTAGATAAAAATTTGATTCTTCTTTTATAAACAATCTCAAAAAGTATGTATTACTTTAAACATTTCAAAACTTGATGATTAGTCCACAGAAATAAAATTAAACAAGAGAAAAGACGAAAAGATCACACAACAGTATTATCATGGCCACTTCAGAATAACTTAGTTAGTAGTCTAGTTATTGACTATAAATATACTTTCTTCATAAAGCACACCCAAAATTGGACAACAATATATAGCACATATCATATGAAAATGGTTATTTCATATCAGAATGATGAAAATAATTATCAACCATTAGATTAAAAATGGATGCACGGATACTCCTCAGATCAGGTGAGTCCTGAATCCCGATGTCGGACACATGTCTTGTCCGACACGACACCGTATTTGAACAAAAACAAAACAATAGAGTGAAAAAGTAAAAACATAATGTGAGCTTAAGAAAAAAAAATTGTCACAAAAGTTGTCAAAAAATAGTTATGCAAATATCATTTCTCTAAAAAAGTTGAATTTTATCTACTAAGTTATTTGAAGAAAAAAAAAATGATGCATCTTACCTCTAGTAAAAAAATATATTTAAGGACTTAAGCCCATTAACAGTTCCTACCCAATACCATTAGTTGACTTCTAAAAATATCATCATAGACTAATCACAAAAAAGAACTAATTTTTCCTTAAAAAAAAAAAGAACTAATTTTAAAACCTTACCCATAATTCAGCGTTACCGCTATCAAAATTTAATCAATATACTTCTCACAAAGTTGCATCCTCCAAAAAAATCCAAACATTGTCTTTCACCCTATTTTCTTTGCCTTCCTCTTCGTCAATTCCATGGAGATCAATTAAGTAATTACATATTCTCTTCTCCAAATATATCAAGCTTGATTTGCAGTAATTAGCGTGCATGGCTGCAACAAGCGTAAACGCGAATGTTACCGTTATGCCAAACGGAACAAGGTGGTTATGTGAACACATGGTCAATTATCAAAGATCAAAAGGAATTTTCTTTCATGATAACCCATTTAGTTACACATTGCCAGTGCTATTTGTACAAACCTCTTTAGCTTCTCTTGTGACCACAATTTTACAATTCCTACTTGCACCACTTGGACAGACCAGCTTCGTTCCACAAATACTGGTAATTTATTTAATATTTCTGAAATATGTTTGTTAGAATTGAAATACTAGTTTCTTCTCTCATTCTATTAATGGGAATATGCTGGGAACCTTTATATTTGCGGCAAAATCTGAAAAAAAAATATGGCGGATGGGGATATAATTTGGGTTATGATGTGGTTACGGAGATATCATATTCCTTTATGCTTGCGGTTGTGGGCTGCAATTTAAAACCATGCAAGTAAAAATTAAGATTGATACATTTGCTATTATGATTATATATTTAAATAGAAGTATTGAAACTTCATTGATCATTGATGTATCAAGTTATAAAGTGAATACATTGAAATTAGGTGTTGATCAAATAAGAAAAAAAACATTTCAAAATGATCATTGAAATTGAAAAACAAATACTCATGTCATATTAATTGTTTATCATCATCCAGTTTAGTCTCTGAGATAGTATCTAAGGTACGGTTTGAATTGATGAAATATGATGGAGTGGAGCAGAATGCAGTGAAGTTAAACGGAGAAAATACTGCATTTCATTGTTTGGATATTGAACATAATGGAATATGGATAACAATTTTTACCCTTATTTTAAATACACTTAACATGCAACAACATATTCATAATAGTAAGAAAAAACTTATTCTCCCTATATGATATTTCATATTTTAAATAAATATTACCCTTAAATTATAAAAATATAAACATGAAATGAATCTATATTAGTACAAAGAGAAAGAGAAATGAATCTATATTTAAAGGAAAGGCAAATTAATGCATTAATTTCTAAAATTGAAATTTTAAAGAAAAGGAAAGAACAAAATACTATTAGTTTTCTACATGATATATCATCATATTTTATGAAACTATAGGAAAACAAGGAAATGCAATATTTTTAAGAACTATTGTTCAATTTACCGAAAGGATAATCCTAATTAGTACAAAAGAGAGATGAAATCGAAGAATAATACTAAGCACTACCGATGATCTCAGTCAAGAAAAAATAATAGGAAGAACTATTGTGCTCTATGTTTCATCCCAATACGATTTTAGAAGCTCCTCATCTAACAATAAACATCGAACTTTTTTCACCAATGCTTTACTCATCCTCTCAACAACACCATTTAACTTTACCTTTACCTTTTTACCACAGTGGTAACACTCAACAACTTTCTTGGAACTATTCTGCCTTGATCTCTTACTTGAATACCGGTTCATGATTCCCCCCTTGATTCAGAATATTCTTCAAGAAAAGAGAATCAACAAGAAAATTGAAGAATGCATGACATGAGCTTAAAATGTCCATGATACCATATTATGTGATAAAGAATACAAAATTGATAAATAAAACTGAATTATTGAATCAATGATCTGTGTACAAGTTAGTTACATATGAAGTCTATTTACAGAGCTATCAATCTAACTAGTTAACTTGTCTAACAAGTTACTTGTTGTAACTAACTAGAATCTATTGTAATTGTTGTTCTATGAGGTTGATGAGTTGTCTATATGACTTCTATAACCAGTGAGGAAGGGAAGCACTTGTATCCCTCTATTAGGTATCAACATTGGTTGCAATTTACAATTTATTGTAAATAGGTTTTTTTTCTTTTTTTTTCTTTTTTAAGAGAATTAGTATCAAATTTAGTGTATCGTAACATTATATGTAACTACATCCCTTTCCCTTGTGTGGACTTATTCAAACACTTTAAGCCCCATATAATCCATTTGAATCGAGGAATTCCTGAAAATCAAAGCCGCATTTCCACCAAATTAGACATATATTATTTTTTTTAGACAAAAGAAGAAATATATTAAATAAAAATTTTAGACAAAGGGAGAAATATATTAAATAAAAATAAAAAGATACAGGAGATTATGGGGCATTAGACCTGACCCAGTAAAATCTGTTCCGGAATACATCGTGATAATACAAACCAAGTGGACTAGCCCTAATCAATCCCAACAAAACAAGCATTCATTACGGGTGCCACCAAGAGAACCTGCGTACTGGTGTGAAACCAGGTTACAAAAAAAAATATGAAGATTGAACATCTCTAAGGATAAAAATGGGTTCAAAATTGGCAAATAGTTCGACCGTCAACACAAAACCAAGATCTATGTACGAACAACATCCTGAACAAAGTAGCAAGCATGATAGCTCTTTCGACGATAACAGTCCGAACAAACTCACAAGGACTAAGACAGATAAGAAGTCAGTGCTAGAGTGAAGGTAGTCTTGACGCATTGAGACCTACAAATCTCAACAGACTTTGGACCTCAGAGAATCGAAGAGCACAAGAACACCAACACGACTGGTTTCACAAGAACATACATGTTTAAACCTAGATCGAAAGATAAGTCCAACACATTAGTAACCAAACAACTTTTTTGAGCTAATAGAACAAGAACCTTTCAGGTTTTAAAATCTGAATTGCCACAAAAGATGTCACATATGTTACCACCCAATCTCTTATTAAGAATAGAAACACAAAAACATAAAAACAAACAATATGAAAACAAATAATACGAACACACGCAGGAAAAAAAGACAAAAAATAATTGTGCAAACAGACACCCACCCAAGCACCAAACAACCTCTAATCTCCAGCGCAAACCTTCAGAATTCAACAACCAATCCGAGAAGAGGACCACATTTGAATCTAAAAAACCATGTCGAGAAACTCAAAACAAAATCAGGGGAGACGGTGGCCACTGGTGCTCAGCCCTTAATGAACAACTGCAATGGAGCCGACAATTTAGGGAGAAGAGGTGGTGGCGCCTATGGCAAACACACCACCCATATGATGCTACGTCATATCAAAATGATTTCAATGTGTCGAAGAAGATAAATGTGAGCTGTCATTTGGATATTGAAGGAGAGGAAGAGAGGTTCCTACTGTTTGTTTAAGGCGGTTATGCAAAAAAAAGTGGTGGTGGTAAAAAAAAGTAAGCATTTTCAATTCTAATTTCAAATTGTGAGGCTCTTTGCAGCCTTTTAAATTATCGGCCTCAATGCAAGTCTTTGCATTACCTCTTTTTAACTCGCTAATTATGATCATGAAATAACAATAAGTCAAGTTGTACAAAATAGAGAAAGGAAAGAGAAGGAAAAAAACACAGCCTAATTATAGCAAGTCACACAAACTAACTATACATTGAAAATGATTTTCTGAAAAACGTATTGCAAAGCCACATAATAATCAATATAAATGACGACAAACGACTAACCCAAAGCATATGATGTCAAGATATAAATAAAATCACCTCGAGAAAATTTCACCTCTCACCGGCATCCTTCCATTTCCTTCCATTTTGGCCAATTGTGGAAGAAGAAAGAGAGATAGAGAGAATAATGAATGAGAAACAAAACATAAATTATGAGTGAATAAATGCAAGAATAGGAAATCGTGGTTGTCCTTGATAGATATCTGGGAAATGTACCAAAAACTATCGAAGTAGTAAAAAATATCGATCCACAAGGACTGTGTTAATTTCAATTATAGCAAGCGCGTTATACATTAGGATGTGTAAAGTTTGTATTTGGTTGCCCTAGGCAGAAAAGTTTGGTTTTATCAGACTTAATTAAAATACAAAAAGTGCGAGAGAAAATTATATTGAGATGAATGGTTAAGCCGGTGAATCCGCTATTGCTCTATATGAAAAGTCTACCTCTCTTTATTCTCAATTACTACTCAGTTTTTACGATAAATTAACTAAGTGGTTTTGATCAATCTCTTGACTCAAAACCCTTTCATAAGTTATAACCCTATTAATCTCTTAACTTGATTGAATAACCGCGGAAGCAATATTGGAACGTTAATTCATGTATCATAACCCTCAATTTCCTATCTCTAGGCTCCTAGTGTTGAGTTAAACAAAATTACTATTTCAGGATTAAAAGCTAGGGCTAGTAGTCATTCAATTCCTAATATCAATTCATGTGATTGCAAGAAGCTAGGGCTAGTAGTCATACAAAACAATAACATGAAAAGCAATAAACACAAGTAATTCTGAATAAAAACTGAATAGCATTGATCATAGAGAGAGTTCAACTACAAAATCATATATTACAATAGTTTCATCATGGCTTAACCAAACTAAAGGTTTAGCTACTCATAGCTAAACAATCATAAGAAATAACAAGGGAAAACATACATAAATCTAACCAACGGGGTGTTGGTATGAGATTCAGGGCTCGTTCCTTGGTCTCCTGTCGTCCTTAGTGCTCAAAATCGCAATAATAATCAGTACCCTAACCCTTGCTAGCAGCTGGATATTTATAGAAAGAAATTAGGGTTTAATCTAGAAAAAGCCCATCATCGTGCCACGTTTCGGGACCATCGTGGCACGATGCCTTCATTAATCTGACGTGGCAGCAAGTTCATCAACCAATCGTGGCACGTTGCATTTTCCTTCGTGCCACAAAAATTCCAGAATGTCACCATGAACTCCACATCGTTCCAACGTGCCACGACCAGTTACCAACGTGGCACGTTTGCTTATACTTGGGCAATATTTTCCTGTTTTCTCAAAGTTTCTTCTCTTGAGCTCTTGTTCCTGTTTTGGTTTGATTTCACCATGAATTCATTGCAGTTGACTCTCTAAATGCTATAATAAAGACCTAAATATGACTAAAAAACTAATGTTGATGCACTGTCATCAGTCCTCGGAGAGTGGTTTGAAGTTTGTATCTACGTCCTAGCTCGTGGTTTTCGATGTACAATCTTTCATAGAGAGAAGTTGAAAATGGGAGTGGATTTATTTGAGACTAATAAAGAGAGGAGAATAAAGAGAGATTGAATGTTTGTTTGGTGGTGCAGAGGAAGCATTTTAGGTTTTGTCTTTGTTATGCAGAGGATTAATTCATAAAAGAGGGCTTATAGTTTCTGTTTATTTGTGATGAAGGAAAATTTCCTTTTGTTTGCGACAAAATTAGTGGTTGTATTGTGTTGGACGTAGTTGTTGTTGAGTCTGATTTCAATTTTTTCGGTATTTAAGACCCGAATTTATACATCAAGCGAGGAAAAATTGAATTTTCAAATATTATGTGTCGCAAAGATCAATCCTTTAAATAAATAAAAAACACGAAGAACGATGATGAATTGCTCTTTCAAATACATCTTGGTTTATGTGCTTAATGTAATCCTTGGAAGGTAAAAAATGGTTAAGAAAATTGTTCTTCCAAATGATGATTTGGCAACAACATGTTTAAAAGTTGACACATGAAGATGCTAATTAATTCTTTTGTTTTTGAAATGTATTCATGCTAAAAATGCTAAAACTGAATATTTGGCAACAACAGATTTATATATTATTAAGATATAAAACATGATAGTTAATTATTTTGTTTTTGAAATGTATTCAGGCTGGCTTGATACTTGGACCAACAGTTATCGGGCAAAGTGAGTTCCTAAAAAAATGGCTATTCCCACCAACAACAATCTACATAACCCAGACAATCGCATATTTTGGGTGCATGATGTTCAATTTCTTGATTGGAGTAAAAGTCGACGTAACTGTTATTACAAGATTAGGGAAAAAAGCTTGGACAATTGGAATAGTTTCATTGCTCATCCCACTAATAATGAGCACAATAATCTTGCTTCTTCTACGATTAGTATTAGCCCTAGACCATATTACCTTGAAGTCCTTATTTGCCATAGTATTTGTCTTTTCAACCGGTTCGGTACACACCACCGCGGTCCATTTATCCGATTTAAAGCTGTTAAACACAGAAATAGGTGAAATAGCACTATCTGCATCAATGGTTAATGGAACCGTTTGCTTATTGTGGATTGCTGTAGTAAACACACAAAAACAATCAAAGAAAGACAAATCAATTAATTGGATGACAATTTCTTTTTTCGCTATGGTTGTTATCATAATATGTGTTCTTAGACCCATAATGCTTTGGATGATAAGAAAAACACCAGAAGGAAAACCAATCAAAGAATCATACATAATTTCTGTGTTTTTAATGTTATTGGGCTGTGCATTTTGTGGTGAGTTAATTGGAGAACATTATTTAGTTGGGGCTGTTATTTTAGGTATGGCTGTACCTGATGGACCTCCATTAGGATCAGCATTGGCTGAAAGATTGGATACAATGGTGTCAGCAGTTTACTTGCCATTGTATTTTCTTTATATGTCTGCTAAATTCAAATTTTTTCTAATTGATGCTCGTAGCTTTTTAATAATACAATTTATTGCTATATTTTCAACTTTGGGGAAGGTTGGTGGAACTATGTTGCCTTCAATTTTTTGGAAGATGCCAGCAACTGATGTTCTATCTTTAGGAATACTTATGAGTGCTCATGGCATTACACAATTCATTTTCTTGCAGACTGCTCTAAATCTTAAGGTAAGAATCATTATAACTTTCTTCTCATTTTCAATCATGTATGTGGTTAATTTCCATGAAGAGCAAAATGAGTTTTTATAGTATTCCATATGGTCCTTGTTACGAGAAGATTTTCAAAAAATAAAAGTTTGATTCTATTTATAAGAAAATGTCACAATTTTTACCGTGTAATTATTGTTTAAAAAATACTTACCCCTCAATTAATGTTTTTTGCAAAGACCCGTCAATTAATATTTGTCTTTTTAATATTAGTAAATGTATTTAATGTTTCACAATTTTCTACTCGCTCCGTCTCACAATAATCGTCTCTTTAGCATTTTTTCTTTTTCTCAAAATAATCGTCACTTTAGAATATCAACACAACATTTATTATTTTTTTTCCATTATTATACCCTTATTTATTGAATTTCATTAGGGATGGAAAAATGGGCCAACCCGCCCCGCCCCGCCATTCCCCGTCAATAACCGGGCTGAACGGGGCGGGTCAATTAGAGAAATAGGGTTGAAAATCTTATCCCACTCCGTTTTATGGCAGACCGACGGGTTGGCAGGTTGACTCGTCGATGTTTTTTTTTTAAAATTATTAATTAAATCTTCAAATAAACAATGTAAAAATATATAAATTTAAAGCCAATTGAAAGAAATCTAAATATATAATTTATGAATCCACTAAAAATATATAAATAATTATTCAAACATATAAATTACATGTTCTAAAATTCTATAATTAATCAATAAGACATTGAAAAGAAAAACTTCATGAGTTATAAATTAACTAATTGTTAAAAATATAAGGCTAAAATCATAAACCAAAAGTGATAAAATTAATTGAATTTTTTCCCCAATGTATGAAGGTGAAATTGGAAAATTGATTGTGACTTATAAATTAAAAGAAGTGAAAAACAGAGTGTTTTTTTTAACATATCAACCCAACGAGCCAACCCGCCCCGTCCCATCGCCGTCCCGCTTTTTAGCGGGTTAGGCGGAGCGGGCAACCTACTTGTGGCAGGTTCTCAAACCACCCCGCTAAAAATAGCGGGTTAAACGGGCCAACTCGACGGGTTCAATCCATTTAGCCATCCCTAAATTTCATCCAACTTAACTACTCCACTTACTACAATTAATAAAGGTAATTTAGTAAATGATATTAATTTTACCATTGAAATAAACACAATTAATCATTTCCTTAATAATCGTGTGCAAACCGTAAACCACTATAATTTAGGTTGTATTTGCAAAAAGGGTTTGTCTAACATACATGTGCAATATTGCCCATGTTAAAACAACTATTGAAGAAAAAAAACAACTACTCCCTCCGTTTCACAATACTTGTCCATTTTGGAGAATAATATTGTTTCACTTTACTTCTCGCTTTCAAGTTTCAATGCAACATTAATTATTGGTTTATCAATAATACCCTTACCTATTTATTGTAAAGAAAGAAATAATAGAATGAAATAATAAATGAGTAAGGGTATTATAGAAAAAACACAAAAAATTTCATCAAAAATGACAACATTTATTTGATTCCTTAGTATGCGTAATTTCTTCAAAATGGACAAGTATTGTGAAACGGAGGGAGTATTTATTATAAAGTTATACATTTAAATACAAAATATACAAGTTCCAATGCAAAGTTATTATTTAAAACTTCTTAATATGTGGAAATTTGCGTAGTTACTATTTAAAACTTCTTAACATGTGCAAATTTGCACATGATGTAAAAACCCAAATTGTTGCATTGGTTTTGATATTATTTTTTTTACCATCAAATTTGATAAATTTTTTCTTTCGCTCTAATTTATCAAATGTAGATCTATTTTTATTTTTAAATTCACAATATCTACTTCAAATCATTCAACGTCGCATCATCAAATCGAGTTCTACATCATTAATGAATGAAAAATGCTAAATACAGCGAAAAAAAAAAAATTCGCGAAAGTATAACGAACGAGGAAGAACGGTCTAAAAGTTGGCAAATTATACAAATATAAGGCACTTCAGTAAACTTCTAGCATGCTATTGTGTCTCTAGAAGGCACTTCAATGAAATCCACCATAATTATTAATCTAAATTATGAAAGAGCTTTTGTCATATGCTTGAGCAGGTATGGAACGGTGAGGTGTTTCTGAAGTTGACACGTTGAGTGTATATAAAACTTGTTAATTGTACATACAATACATTATAGTGTGGTTTAACATACATGCGTTGAATAAAGTGTGGACAATTAAATATTGTCATCTCCTTCAAAAAAAAATTAAATATTGTCATCTGCAGTTAGAAAAAGAAAAAGTTCGTGAGTTTGTCGGGAAAATAACTCTCGCGATGTATAGCATCCCTCTTAATGAATATGACAAATTGATAAATTTTGAATTTTGTAAAGGAATGCAACTAAAAATTCGGATTTATGGATTCATTCATAAATGGATTGAGCAAAGACTCGTTTGAGTTAAACCTAATAAATTCTTTAGAGAATAAATTAGAGTGAGAATGATACTTTATGACTAAATTGACAGTTTACTTGAAAGTAATGATAATGTAATGAGTGCAATGATGTCAATCAATAATAGCTACATATTTTTTTTTTTTTTTAGATATGAATAATAGCTACATATTTGAATGTGAATATATATGTGATTTGTTGCAGATTATAAATGAAAAATCAAATGCAAGTGGGTTGATAGCTTTAATATGGTTAACAGGAGCCGCAACACCCATTGTGAAATTCCTATATGATCCATCTAAGAGGTACTTATCCTTGAATAGAAGAAGAACCATTGAACAATCAACTTCAGATAGTGAACTACGTCTCATGGCATGTATACACAGTCAAGAAAACACACCATCCATTATCAATCTTCTTGAAATGTCAAACCCTTCATTGCAAAATCCTATTTGTTTCTATGTCCTACATCTTATTCAACTTAGAGGAAGAGTATCACCAGTTTTCATAGATCATCAACCAGAATGCAACAAGGAGAATGCACCGCATTCGGCGAGTTATTCACAACACATAATAAATGCGTTTAGATCGTATGAGCAACAAAATTCGAACAATGTGGTTGTGAAACTCTTCACATCGATTTCTCCTTATGAGACAATGCATAATGAGATATGTATGCAAGTTGCCGAAAAGAGGGTTTGTTTGTTGATTCTTCCTTTTCATAAACGGTGGATTCCAAATGGGTCTTCAGAGTCAGCAGCCCCGATTCGTGCATTAAATCGTCATCTTCTTAGAACAGCACCTTGTTCTGTTGGGATATTAATCGAACGCGGCACATTGAGTAGGAATAATCCTCTAACTAGTGTTTCATATTTTAGTGTTGGAATGGTTTTTATAGAAGGTGAGGACGATCGCGAAGCGTTAGCATACGCGATGCGAATGGCGCATCACCCGAACGTAAGGATCACATTGGTTCGAATAATGGAGCCTCGAAAGAAAAATAGGAACTTGATCAACAGGGATCCGGACGGCGACTTGATTCATAGGTTTAAAGTGGATTGTATTCAAATTAAACGTCATGATTATAAAGAGGAAATAGCAAGAGATAGTATTGAATTGATAAATGTTATAAGGTCACTTGATGGTTGTTTTGATTTGGTTTTGGTTGGTAGAAGACATGCAAGTGAGTCAAATTTGTTTAGTGGAATGTCTGAATGGAATGAGTATCCAGAACTTGGTTCTATTGGAGACATGTTAGTGGCTTCAGATTCTACTTTTGATGGTTCTGTTTTGGTGATTCAACAACAAAAGAGGTCAGGGGTTGGTTATCATGATTTGAATCTAGATTCTGGTATGATCAAAACAAAGCAAGAAACCCTAACCATTGTGGAAGTACCTCGTGATAGAAAGGTGTGGCCAATTATTTAATCAACTATGTTATTTAGACACAAAAACCGACACAGCATACAAATGATTGGTAACGTCGGATCAAAGTAAATGAGTGGAAACTATATGATGTTGATGTCAGATTTTGTGTAAAGAAACATTAATATATGGGGTTAATAGTCACTGTATATACTAGGATCATAAAATAGGGAGAAAAAAAATACTAGGGACATGTACATTGGACATCATGTATAGTTCACTTTTATTATTCATGATAGTTATTTTGTTAATACTTAGTTGAGAAGCATAGAATGAGAACATGATATTCCTTCTTGGACGTTTTCTAATTCATTTCTCTATTTGATCCAAACAAAAATTTGTATATAGGATTGGGAGGCTAATAAACCTATTTAGTTCATTAAATTTAAATAGAGAAGATGGAAACTTGTCTTCCTATAACTTTAGATTTGATTCATTTTCACTTCGGACAAATTTTTCAAATTTTCAAATTTCACCAATTCAACAAGACCACATCGTAATATTTATTCGGCTTAAATAACAAAAAGGTCCCTATAAGTTCGCGCGTTTTTGGTTTTAGTCCCTGTAATTTATTTCTTGCAAGACAGCCCTTGTAATTACATAACATTTTCACATTCGTCCCTGCCGTCCGTTTCTGTTAATAAAGCGTTGTGCTGGCTAACGGAGGCTTATGTGGCTTTAGTTGATGATTGGGGTTAGTATAGGGAGTAAAACCAAAAACGTATTTTTAAAAGCAGTATTTCCATCTTCTTCTCTCTCTCTCTCTCTCTCTCTCTCTCTCTCTCTCTCTCTCTCTCTCTCTCTCTCTCTCTCTCTCTCTCTTTCTCTGTTCTTTCCTCCTTCTTCTTCCTCTCTTTGTCTCTGAATTTTAAAAGTTTGTGTGATTCTGAGATGACAGGGTGTTGTTTGCTTGAGTAGTGGCTTGAACTTGAGTCTCATGGATTTGGGAAGCATCATGGTTTGGTAACTAATTCTGAGTATCAACAATGTTGTGTGTCTGAGCTTGTGCAAGCATACTTTCATCAGTGTAGCTAGATTGAACTTGAGAAAATTAAAACCAAGATGAAAAACCAAATTACAACAGAGGAAGAGACCTGCTAACTTAATTTTTATATGTTATAACATATAAAAATTTTAGTTAGTTTCGGCTGCTTTCGTTTTTGTTACACTTTACACAATTTCTGAAACCTGATATTTTTATATCATCTGTGACAAAATTATTAGTATTTCCCGGTGTTGTATTTGACTCGATATTGTACTCTATTGACTGGTTTGTTTGACATGCCACATTACTTTTAGAGGACACTCCAACTTAAATTGAAGCAAATTTATATTTATTTTTTTTGTTGCAAGATTGTAAATTTGAACCTGAAAACTTCTTTTTACCCAATTAAACTTAATACATGCTATACGGTTTTCTGATGCTTGATAATATGTTTTAGTCTTTTTCAACGTTAAGCATTGCTTTATTAACAGCAAAGTTGAGCTGCTGCAAATTGAGGGAATTGAAACTCATCTTGCCCAAGAAACTTGATTAGAAAAGCAGAAACAAAATAACACAACTGAACAGCCACAAGTAAATCTTAACACATTTCCAAACATCTTATTCACAATCGGAGTTTTATATCACAAGTAACTCTGGCTTCAGAGGAAGAAGAAGGAAAGAACAGAAACATCTTATTCAAAAATTAATTATTACGTTTTTTTAATTTAGTCCCTGTGTAAAAATGCGTTTTTGGTTTTAGTCCCTATACTAACACTAGTCATCAACTAAAGCCACATTACCAAGTGCCACATACGCCTTCGTTAGCCAACACAACGTTTTTTTAACAGAAACGGACGGTAGGGACGAATGTGAAAACGTTATGTAATTACAAGGGTTGTCTCACAAGAAAAAAAATTACAGGGACTAAAACAAAAAACGCGCAAACTTACAGGGACCTTTTTCTTATTTAAGCCTATTTTTTCTTTAAATTTCACCACTTCGGATAAATTTAAAAAAAAAAAAAATTCACTTCACCATTCTTAGATCTATTACCGATTACGTTACCAAGGGCCCTACTTTAAAAAAAAATCCATTCGGCTTTAGTTTCTATAATCCAAACAGAGTTTGCATGTGTTCGGATTATAGAATCCAAAACATACTTATATATAAGTATCAATTATAATCTCTCTCATTTCAACATTTGTGAATTTTTTTTTTGAGGGACATTTGTGAAATTTTTAAAAACAAACAAAAGACAAAGTAAAGAAGATGAAAACATGTCAAATGAGATAAAATATCACCAAAGAAAAAAAATAAATAAAATAAAAGCAATGAAAATATTTGTCGTATTTTTCTAAGAATATAAAAAATGGGTATAAATGGTGGAATTTTGGATTTTGAGGAGTGGAGTCCCATATGAAGTTTCTTATACGGAAGTCTTGATCCTTTATTTTGTTTATCTGATTTTGTGGGAAAGTAATTCGGACCAATCTGATCAAGTAGACTGAAAACCAAATTTTCGACTTTGACACAGTCGGAAAAACTAACAATGACCTAAAACACAAGGATGAGGGTTAGAATGATTAGTATGGTCCTTAAACTGACTATCCATGTTACAAAAAGACTCAATATCAGTGTTCCACAAATTGAATGTTAACTCGTAAACTCGCCCGATCTTGCGTTTTTAGGTGCCAAAAACGTGTTAACTTGGAGGTAAACTCGGTTTTTGGTGAAATCAAAATGGTTGACGAGTTTGACCGAGTTAACACGTGTTAAACTCAGTATACTCATGTAAATCAAGGTAAACTCGACAGAGTTTACAAGTTTATGTTTAAAAAAACACTTTTTTATTATATTTTGGGCCATTTTTTTTTGGCCCATTTTTTTTTGTCCAAACCCAATTCTTTTTTTCAAGCCAAGGTACTGAAATTAATGTTGAAGTGATTTCAAGCCATGTATTTGGTTCTAATATTTGAAAACTCTTTATCATATGAAGAAGAATTTGATGAAGTTGGAGATGAAGACACCAACGATAATGATGTTATGAAACTTTAGAAGGATTGAACTTTTGAAGCAATTAACTAGTTTTTTTTTTTGACGGAACTCGTTTTTTTTTTTGGATAGGTTTATTAACAGCTTCAGAAACTTGTGAAACTTGCTTTTTTGGATGGTTTAGAGTCTTACGAAACTTATGATTTTGCAAGTTAATTTTGTATCTTGATGTTAACTTGAACACAACTCTTCTTTATTATGGTGGTTATGTGTACTTTGTCTTTATAATTATGTCATATTTTGTAGGAGAATGTTAAACTAGTGCCCTTGGGGCATTGGTTAAAGTACTAAAATAAGCAACATTACAACAGATTAAAGTTGTGTAATTGTTGCTAAGTCAAAGATAAAAACTTGTATTTACATGACAAATTTTCTACTAATGTATTCTTTAACCATTGCCCTTAGGACACTGGTTAGCAAAACTCTATTTTGTATTATTGACCTATTTGCAATATTATATTAGCTTACATATGTCATGTATATAATAAATTTTATATAATTTTAATTTTAGTCAAACTCGTACGAGTTTACGATTCGAGTTTACGTAGGTAAAACGAGTTGAGGTAAACTCTCGAGTTGTAATGTGCTAGTAGGTTTCACATTATATAATCTTTTTCCCTTAATTCTTAGCATAAGAGGGGTGTTTAGGGGGTGTTTGATTTTATAATTCAAAAAACCAAGGAGCACACCCTATTTTTTCCATTGATTAGGTCCTACACGAAATTGTATCAAATTGTTGGAAACATGTGATGGTATAAAGTATTGCAATTCTAGTTTTTATTCATAACTATTTGTTCCTAATGGTTTTTGTATATTGATCACATATAAACTAATTTCAAATATCAATTGACTATTAGTTCTAACTATTGAATTGGATCTAATAATTATGGTTAATCTAACGCGTTAGTGTAGGGATAGACGAATGTTACATTATGCCATATAAATTAACATTCATATAAAACCTTCAACGATTGCAAACTTACTTCAGGCATTAGGGTGTTGTAGCTTTAGAAGAGTGTTCTAAATCAAGGAATTGATCATAACTATTATGCTAATTTGTAGTGAAACTAAAAGAATTTATAAAGCATAGGTGCAATTTACCCAACAATGAGAGACAAAAGATTCAAAAGACCTGATCAATTTCCTAAAAATTTGTTTTCAACTTTTATCATAATTTTTCTTTTAGTTTATGTGTTAATATCAAACCAATTGCCATATGCAACCCCTCATTTTCAATACATCCTTAATAATAATAATAATAATAATAATAATAATAATAATAATAATAATAATAATAATAATAATAATAATAATAATAATAATAATAATAATAATAATAATAATAATAATAATAATAATAATAATAATAATAATAATAATAATAATAATAATAATAATAATAATAATAATAATAATAATAATAATAATAATAATAATAATAATAATAATAATAATAATAATAATAATAATAATAATAATAATAATAATAATAATAATAATAATAATAATAATAATAATAATAATAATAATAATAATAATAATAATAATAATAATAATAATAATAATAATAATAATAATAATAATAATAATAATAATAATAATAATAATAATAATAATAATAATAATAATAATAATAATAATAATAATAATAATAATAATAATAATAATAATAATAATAATAATAATAATAATAATAATAATAATAATAATAATAATAATAATAATAATAATAATAATAATAATAATAATAATAATAATAATAATAATAATAATAATAATAATAATAATAATAATAATAATAATAATAATAATAATAATAATAATAATAATAATAATAATAATAATAATAATAATAATAATAATAATAATAATAATAGTAATAGTAATAATAATAGTAATAGTAATAGTAATAGTAATAGTAATAATACATTTGTTGAGCATAACTTTATTTGATTATTACTTGATAGCTTTTAATGCACTTGCTAAGTAACTATCAATCTCTTAGACTGTAACACCTATACTAAACTTATCTAGAATATTTAGCATGTGCATTAAATTTAGTACTGGATACAATAAAATTACAATAATAAAAATTTTCTCTGAACAAATTATAATACTACTCGTCGAATGCCTCTGAAATAGTATCACTGATGTGTACAAATTACACACAAATGATAAACATAAACTGATACAGGACGAGTAAAAATAATCATTCAGCCTCTTTTGTTGTCTCCTCACGAAGAATCCTGCTTGCGAGCCACTTGTGCCTCTGAAATACAAATAAAAGGGATTGGGGTGAGACAGAATGTCTCAGTGAGTTCCACCTATCCTAGGCTGTAGGCAATCTCAGGGAACCTAGGATCGCCATCTGTTTCTAAACTCAACCCAATTCGGGTTTATACAATTTCTTGATGCATAACTGAGCGATCAGGGAATAACTAGGATCGCGGTCTAAAATACTGATATAATCCTGATACTAATGCTCAAATCATAATTATAATCATAATGTCTGTCATATTATGTTAGAACTGTTAGCGTTGAACAAACAATATTATCTGAGTTGATTTTACAGAATAAACTCAGGTGGAGTAACCCTGGAATTTATTCCACTGCTAACCGGTATAATTCCAACTGGCGGGAACCCAACCGACGGGGATACCAGACTCCTCTTGTCGTTGTGTGGTCATCCTTATGGATAGTGCCCATTCCAACTGGCGGGAACCTTTCGTATGCAACTGGCGGGATAGCAAAAGCCACGACTTAAACATGTTTTAATATTATAACCTGAACTGATTTCTTATAAATATGAATTAATCTCAACTCCACAACTAACGGGGAGTTAGAGAGTCATAACTTAACTGATTTTTGATAACTGAGTTAATCCTCAACTCCACTACTAACGGGGAGCTAGAGAGGAATAACTTATCTTAACTGATTTTCTTACAATGATAATATTTCTGAATATGATAATAAAGACTAAGTGAATCTCGTCTTTAACTTGTAATTAATCTGATAATTCTAATATTTTCCTGTGTCTAATCATACTAACCTATTTTGGTTCTAGGCATATCTTTGTCATATTCCATTCCTAAAGGTTATAAATAATTTCTCATGCCCTGATAAATTTATATTGACATAAGACTCTAATATATAAATTAATAAGCTAGAGTAAATAAATTAATGTAGTTTCATGGAGAATTAAACTACCCAAGGTGGGGTTTCTATCTAAAGGAACTCACCGTGAATCACTCCCAGAAATGGCAAAACAACTTATCCACAATCTGCAGCTTTTTCTATCTCCAAAACTCCATAATCTCTTTTCCAAGATAGCTTATCCCTCTACTTATAGGTCTTGTCTTTTCCTAAACAGTCCAAACCACTTGTGACATACTCCTACTTCATAAACCATAATATAGAAAAAATTCCCATTACTATTTAAGCCCTATGAACCACTTACTTCAAAAAACCCTTATCCCTATTTAAGTCCAAACCACTTACTTCATACTCCTACTTCAAAAAACCCTGCAACAGAAGTACATCGTTTGGCTATTTAAGCACTTCCAAAACAGCTTAATTACCATTTAACCACTTTTATCATTACTAGAACAGATTATAATTTTACCATTACACATATACCAGTTTAACATATCTCTTCTAAGCTGTTCATCACAAAATAATACCTGAAACAAGTCAAATTCCAACTTAACCTCTTATCCAAACAGCTTCTCTCTACCAACTTATGACTTCTATCAAATTGATTTCGAACCAACCTTTAACGCAACAGTTCCAACATGTATAATCAGCCCTATGATCCACTTATACATCAGTTTGAATTCACGATTTAGTCATTTAAGGAATTTTGCTCAAAACAGCTTAACTGGCAGGTTATGACCTCTAAACAATTCAATTTCAATTCAAATTTTCCAGAATCAAAACATACATGTATACACAACTCATGTCCCATTTCTACAGCAATCATAACATGCTAACTTCAAAAATCAATTATGGAAGTTTTTGGAACAACTTATGGCTTTTAGCTTCTAGCTTTTCATGCCAAACAACAACAACAACAACAATACAAATTCTACTAACAGCCCTTACCTCAAACTTCTTGCCAAGCCAAAACCTTAGCTCTTGTGTCTTGCCTTAATCTTGATTACACTTGCCTCCAATACACTTTAACCTCTGAAACCCATGCCATAAGTTTCTTGTATGAACTTCTCAGAAAAGGATAAGAGAAAGTTTGAGTTGTCAAAAGGTTCCATTCTACCATAATTCATGAAAAACACTAAAACTTAATGATTACATGGAGAAGTGATAATTTTTGGTGGACTTGGGAAGAAGAAGGAAAGGGGCGTGAGTTAGGGAGAAGAAGAGGAAGAAAAATCTGATTTTGGTGAGAGAGAATGTGGTAGAAAAGTGTAGAAAATTTCTAGATATATTGTTTTATATACCCCACTTAGGGAAATTGACTATTATACCGCTTTTCCACATTCTCTTAACTTGGCTTATCTGATAACATGTCGTAAAAGTTTTAAGCGAAATATTACATTTCTCGCAGTCCATTAGAATAATATGATTTGGTCTGGAAAGTCTTATGTGCAATTACCATTTTGCCCTCACTTAAGTCTCAAGTATAAATATAACTGACACAATTAATTGACAGTGTTTTTGAGCGGGGTATTACACTCTACCCCCCTTAAAGAAATTTCGTCCTCGAAATTTGGAGTTTACTTGAGAATAAATGCAGTTAATTCTTTTGCATTTCAAATCCCAAATTCCCATGTAACTTTATCATCAGGAGAACCCTTCCATATCACCTTATTAATGGAAATCTTCCTGTTCCTTAGAGATTTGACACCACGATCAACAATATGCTCCGGACTTAATTTCCAATATATACTTGTTACTAACTGATTCTTCCTGTCCAATTCAAGTATTGGTTTCCATTGTTACACAAGGTTTCTTGACTACATAACCATGAATACAGACTTGCTTTCATTGATGGATTGAAATTAATTTCACAACATGGTTTTCAGTCTCATAAGTCGAAAAAAAAATTCGATAATAAGCTCCTTATAAATCTGACTTAAGTTATTAATACTTGTTTACCTTCATTGAATTCTGGAAAAATTTCATACGTTTATTGGAGTAACACTTTTATCGACTCCGTTGATTTTTATATCTTCTTGAATGGATCCAACCTTTGAGTGGTCCTTCATATTACAACTAATTTTAAATAAATATTTTTTGAACTATGCCCCACATAACATAATAATAATCATACCATATTCCGTATAAGATCGTCCATACTCGGAACAATATTTGTCGTTAAGTTTATTCCAACGAATGTAAGAACTGTTTCAACTTTCTGCATTATTTAACATATAATTAAGATGTGTTACTTCTGATATCTGTTACGTTCTCTGAAATGAATTCAAACATGGTACTACCTCAAACATCTGATGGAAGTACTAACTGAAGAGTACAATCCATAAGTCATATCTAAATGCAAAATGTACCAACTGATGAGTACATTAAATACAATTCTTATTTGAGTAGTAGTGCACTGACTGACGAGTACACAATACACGAGGTAGTACAACTGATAGCTTAAAACATGACATATATTTGTAGTCATCCGACTTTGCTTCATTTATACTAAGCTTTCAACATTCTTAAATCGATCAGAATACATCATCATCATGTTAAAATAAATAGGATCTGTAATCATGGATTTTCTCGTGAACTTATTTTTTTTTTCTTTCCAAAATATACATTCCATTCTCGAGCAACATTGTTCTAGCTATTACTATGAGGAACATACTATCCCAAACTTTCCTATAATTTTACATTCATGACTTAAATTTGTATTGTTCCATACAGTATGTCACGGATGATTTTCCTAACTGGTGTGACATCATTCTTTTCTTCAGCTCCAGAAATATGGAGTTTGATTTCCCGAACTTCTCAACTAAAATTGTGTTCGAGCATCCGCATTCATGTTTTGAGTAGTATCTTCCACTCAGCTACCTGTTACTATACTTGATATTTTGGGATGGTGCTTCAAATCAAAATTAAACTCTTCTAGATATAACATTCATATTTGTTGTCTCATACTTAACTCTTATCCAGCTAAACTGGTACTTTTAATTCATTCTTCGAGGTTACATACTAAAGGTGATTCCAATTTTCTTCGATTTAACGAGGTAAGAACACTTTTGTCCTACTCTTACTATCATCCTCTTCAACTACTTGAACTTTTAATATCTTTGAATTATGCGGTTTGGAAAATTCCTTAATTCGTCTCTTATAGTTTCCCATGAATATCTCATTCAAAGTCTTAAACTTTTGCATATTATGTTACTTCTTGCTGATTAATATCTCGCTGCGCTACTCTGATTTATTAGTTCACTTCGCTTAGGCGTACTGCTCCAACCATACTGTAAATTTCTCCATCTCATTACTACATGTTATGAACATGGGGCTAACTCTACACTTCTTGCTATTTCGAGCACCGACTTATAATCACTGACGAGTCATCTTCAAATACTGCAATTTTTTCTTTAAACATGCACTACATACTTGTTCTCGCAAAGTGTTCCTTGAATGATTCCCACATTCACATTATTTATGAACTAAAACATACTTGAATATTTGAGGCTTATTTCCATTTAGTTTGTTCTTGTTTGTAATGACAGTTACACTTACGATCTCCTCTAAAATAACTTCGACTCCCAAAATTCAATTTTGTTAACAAAATCATTATTTTGGTTTTCAAGACACTTGCATAAGAAAAATCATCAGATAAAAATGTTTAACTCCTCAATACTTTACTTCGTTCTTAACTCTTTCACACTAGCGACAATCTTTCCTGTAGCAGAACCTTAAAATAATTTTCAAATTCAAAAATCTTGATTAATCCTTAACACATAAACTTATTTTATTCATGCGTTAACACATTATGTTGAAAGAATTTGACATTACTCGTCTATTAGTTTACTAAACTCTGGGAGCTTATCATTAAATCATTATTTTCTATTTCAATCGAAAATTACATCTCGTATCTGACCATCATTGAGATCGCTTTTCCATTCACTGCTATACTGGTGTTTATTAATCCAAAACAACTTAATAACCCATGTTAAATGATGGGGGGTCTATTACAATTCCCTTAGAGTACAACTCTCGTTAACTTAACTTCTCTGCAATTCTTTGCCAAGAATAATACATATGAAACATACTTTGATCCATAAAAGATCTTTCCACTACTATTTATTCATCCTTCTTATCTCTTATGCTGCATAGCATTTTCACTTCCTGATTCAAATTCCTCTTCTGATCTCGCAATCTTAATTACGCCTTACTTATGCTTCTTATATTGCGGCTCATGTTAAGGTTACAATCATTCCTTAATAATCCTGAATCTTACTTCTTCGGTATCCACATAAAAGTGTCGTTCAACAATATCATAGTATTTCGTCTTAATCTTAACATTTCTCTTATGTCCTCGAAAAATCTTCAACTTCACAGTTTATCAGCCACCATCTGACGTCAAATACTTCCTTATCAAAATCCACTATAAAACCTGACACCCGGACCTTCCTCCTTCATACGCTTCATTCCTCTGCTTCATTCCTCCGAGGTCCTATTCAGCTCTCAGACATTTGTTATAACCGTCATATACTAGTCTGAGTTGATCAGGCACAGGTAGATATGACATTTAGAATAAACATCCGGAACCCAATGGTCCCACTGCATTTTATTGAATTCTAATGATCAAAGGCATGATCTGAATCGACCTTCTCTGATACCAAATTGTAACACCCATACTAAACTTATCTGGAATATTTAGCATGTGCGTTAAATTTAGTACTGGATACATTAAAATTAAAATAATAAAAATTTTCTCTGAACAAATTATAATACTACTCGTCGAATGCCTCTGAAATAGTATCACTGATGTGTGCAAATTACATACAAATGATAAACATAAACTGATACAGGACGAGTAAAAATAATCATTCAGCCTATTTTGTTGTCTCATCACGAAGAATCCTGCTTGCGCGCCACCAGTGCCTCTAAAATAAAAATAAAAGGGATTTGGGTGAGACATAATGTCTCAGTGAGTTCCACCTATCCTAGGCTGTAGGCAATCTCAGGGAACCTAGGATCGCCATCTGTTTCTAAACTCAACCCAATTCGGGTTTATACAATTTCTTGATGCATAACTAAGCGATCAGGGGATAACTAGGATCGCTGCCTAAAATACTGATATAATCCTGATACTAATGCTCAAATCATAATCATAATTATAATCATAATCTCTGTCATATTATGTAAGAACTGTTAGCGTTGAACAAACAATATTATCTGAGTTGATTTTAGAGAATAAACCCAGGTGGAGTAACCTTGGAATTTATTCCAATGCTAACCGGTATAATTGCAACTGGCGGGAACCCAACTGACGGGGATAACGGACTCCTCTTGTCGTCGTGTGGTCATCCTTACGGAACCTTTCGTATCCAATTGGCGGGAACCTTTCGTATCCAATTGGCGGGATATCGAAAGCCACGACTTAAACATGTTTTAATATTATAACCTGAACTGATTTCTTATAAATATGAATTAATCTCAACTCCACTACTAACGGGGAGTTAGAGAGTCATAACTTAACTGATTTCTGATAACTGAGTTAATCCTCAACTCCACTACTAACGGGTAGCTAGAGAGGAATAACTTATCTTAACTGATTTTCTTACAATGATAATATTTCTGCATATGATAATAAAGACGAAGTGAATCTCGTCTTTAACTTGTAATTAATCTAATAATTCTAATATTTTCCTGTGTCTAATCATACTAACCTATTCTAGTTCTAGGCATATCGTTGTCATATTCCATTCCTAAAGGTTATAAATAATTTCCCATGCCCTGATAAATTTATATTGATATAAGAAACTAATATATAAATTAATAAGCTAGAATAAATAAATTAATGTAGTTTCATGGAGAATTAAACTACCCAAGGTGGGGATTCTATCTAAAGGATCTCACCGTGAATCACTCCTAGAAATGGCAAAACAACTTATCCACAATCTGCAGCTTTCGCTATCTCCAAAACTCCATAATCTCTTTTCCAAAATAGCTTATCCCTTGACTTATAGGTCTTGCCTTTTCGTAAACAGTCCAAACCACTTGTGACATACTCCTACTTCATAAACCAGAATATACAAAAATTCTCATTTCAGTCCCTGCAACAGAAGTACACCGTTTGGCTATTTAAGCACTTCCAAAACAGTTTAATTACCATTTAACCACTTTTATCATTACTAGAACATATTATAATTTTACCATTACACATATACCAGTTTAACATATCTCTCCTAAGCTGTTCATCACAAAATAATACCTGAAACAAGTCAAATTCCAACTTAACCTCTTATTCAAACAGCTTCTCTACCAACTTATGACTTCTATCAAATTAATTTCGACCCAACCTTTAACACAGTAGTTCCAACATGTATAATCAGCCCTACGATCCACTTATACATCAGTTTGAATTCACGATTTAGTCATTTAAGGAATTTTGCTCAAAACAGCTTAACTGGCAGGTTATGACCTCTAAACAATTCAATTTCAATTCAAATTTTCCAGAATCAAAACATACATGTATACACAACTCATGTCCCATTTCTACAGCAATCATAACATGCTAACTTCAAAAATCAATTATGGAAGTTTTTGGAACAGTTTATGGCTTTTAGCTTCTAGCTTTTCATGCCAAACAACAACAACAACAATACAAATTCTACTAACAGCCCTTACCTCAAACTTCTTGCCAAGCCAAAACCCTAGCTCTTGTGTCTTGCCTTAATCTTGATTACACTTGCCTCCAATACATTTTAACCTCTTAAACCCATGCCATAAGTTTCTTGTATGAACTTCTCAGAAAAGGATAAGAGAAAGATTGAGTTGTCAAAAGGTTCCATTCTACCATAATTCATGAAAAACACTAAAACTTAATGATTACGTGGAGAAGTGATAATTTTTGGTGGACTTGGGAAGAAGAAGGAAAGGAGCGTGAGTTAGGGAGAAGAAGAGGAAGAAAAATCTGATTTTGGTGAGAGAGAATGTGGTAGAAAAGTGTAGAAAATTTCTAGATATTTTGTTTTATATACCCCACTTAGGGAAATTGACCATTATACCCCTTTTCCACGTTCTCTTAACTTAGCTTATCTGATAACATGTCGTAAAAGTTTTAAGCGAAATATTACATTTCTCGCAGTCCATTAGAATAATATGATTTGGTCCGAAAAGTCTTATGTGCAATTACCATTTTGCCCTCACTTAAGTCTCAAGTATAAATATAACTGACACAATTAATTGACAGTGTTTTTGAGCGGGTTATTACATAGACCATCCACAATGCAGCACCCCATTTAGGTATTTAAACGGATCCTGACTATACACGTCATTGGTTTTATAATTAAGTAACTATCAATCTCAAACATATTGATATCTCTACATTTCTGATTTTTATTATATAAACCTTTAATACTTATATCCTTTTAAACATATTGCAAAATTTGTAAAGAAGTTTTCTAAATTAGGATGTTATACCCCCACCCCTACATTTATACCTTCACCCCAACATTTAACACAAACTACCAAATTTACCCTTTATATAAAACAAAACACAATACCCTTTCACTTTTCACCCCACACTTTTCTGGAAAAAACACTTCGCGTGTTCACCCTTTTTCTGAAAAAGAAAAAAAACCATTGTTCTGTGTCTACTTTCAACAAAGAGTAAGCCTTCTTTCCTTGTTCTCTTAATCGTTTCCGTGTTCGTTCTTACTATATGAGCCTTCTTTCCTTGTTACCGGAATCCTTGATTAAGGTTTTCTAGGTTTTTTGGGTTAGTGGTTACCGGAATTGTCAATTGACAACGACGATGTGAGGACGATTCTGGAAATGACGATGTATGAAATGGCGTTGTGAATCGTTAACCGGAATCATGTTCACCAAAGCTTTCCAATTGTTTTCCAGAAAAAGCGTCAGAAGCCTTCCGATAAATGCTTCCCGGAATAGTTTGGGGAAGTATTCCGGTTCATGCATCCTTATGTCTGCAGCTTTCATTTATCTGTTTATATGTATTCATTATAATTCCTGAACTCGTATGCATCTTTTATGTCAGCAGCATTCACTTATCTGTTTTTATACCACTAATATACTTGTTTTAGAATTCAATTATATTATGCTAATGTCTTGGATACAAAATGCTGATTTTTCTTCTTTTAGAAATCAACATATTTTTCGCAGCACATGAACAATTATATTATGCTAGTTTTGACCAGTGATATAATCGTAATTTGTGACCATAATTAGGAAATTATAACAAGGAAGTAGCCAAGTGATGGAATTATATGCTAATTTGTGATCAAGTGATGGAATTGTATAACTAGCATGAATCGGAAAGGTATTTCTGTGTTCTCCGGTATATATATTCGGAACGCCAAGCATTCTAGTATTCCGAATTATTTTCGGAAATGTTTATATGAGTGTTCTGAATTTTTTTCGGAAACGTTTTAGGGAAGAACAAAAAACGGAAATACGTACTTAGAAGTGGGGTGAACTCACACCAGGGGCGGACCTGGACTGGGCACACTGTGGCAAGTGCCACACCAGTCCAGGCCGAACTATATATCTTTTTTAATTTTTTAGCTAAATATTATCTTATATAAATTAAATTTTATCACTTAATCACATATGTATGGTGGTATCTAGTGGCAAACGTGCGCCCCTTTCATCAAGGGAACCTTGGTTTGATTCCTGCAATGCACATTTTAGTTTTTTAACTTTTATTTTAACAAAATCCATATAATGCAAAAAGCAAGTGTTGAACCGCATCACCTAAAGTAAAATCCATATTCATATATACCATTAATTATATTATTCATATATACCATTAATCTATACAATTGTTTTATGAATATTGTTGTGAGAAATAATATATAACACAACCTGCACAACTCAAAAAAAATATATATAAGACAACCTACAAAAAAAAATTGTGCCACACTGGTTTTGTGAGGCCAGGTCCGCCCCTGACTCACACTGAATTAGGAGATGTTGAAAATGAGGGTGAAAAATTTATGTTTAAAAGGTTAAATAATAAAAGGGTTAAAATTGGAATTTTCAAAAATTTGTCGGGGTGAAATTACATGTGTTGGGGTATAGGGTAAAATTTCCTTAGGATTTCCACATGATATCTCTCTCATACTATGGTTGTAATTGTAAGCAGCAGCGGAACCGGCGGTGGCTTTGGAAGGGGTTTGGATCTCCTCCTGTGGGAATTTCACTGGAGAGTGTCCAGTGTTGATATGCGCCTTTAATATTCATTTTAACAACCTGAAGTGCTTGCAATAAAAAAGATTGAATGGCCTGGATTTCACCGGACATAACTTTAACATGAGAGGATCTCCGCCCCTTTGGAAGACCATGGCCACCCCATTCTAATCCCTTATTCATATATATTGTGCCAATATTCTTCCACTTTTCTTGTTTTATTTTCATCTCTTAAGCTTTTTCTTTTATTGTAACCCTAGAAATTATAAAAGTTAGACAATTTAGTCTTTTAAGTATATTTTTTTCGTTTTATTTTGATCACTTAACTTATAAATACTAAATACTTTGATTAAGTTACAAACTTTAGACATTTTAGTCTATCGAAATGTCTTAAAATTTATTATTAAGAATATAATAAAAGTGTGAAATGATTCATTAAGATGAAAAGAGGATACATAAGAGTATATTAGATATTTGATCCGTGCTCCGCACATGTTTATTGTAAAGGGATTGACAAACGAATAAGGATATAGCCAACATGATAGGAATTAAATTGGTGTGATGCATTTTTTAGTATTAAATAAGTGTACAAAAAAAAGGCTAGAGGATAGAAATGAAATTGATGCGATGCATTTTTTTAGATGAAATTTGTTAGGTTAAATTATTGCTAACCTACAGCAAATGAGCTGGAAAATATTAGATTAAATTGCTGCAGACCTAACAAAATTAATAAATAAGGATATGCAATATGCTAATTGTACTATGTTAGAAGGATTGTACTATCGTCAAGCTAAAGTACAATGTAATCTGTGAAGCCCGGATACGAGATACGATACGGACACGATACTGCATCGATACGCCTATACGAGAAAATTTCAAAAATCAAGATACGATACGGCTGAGATACATTAATAAAAAAAATTATATAATTAAATGTACAATATAATTATAACCATTTTTTTAATATGCAAATATATTAACAAACAAAAGAAACCAGTCATAGGCTCATAGCACATCAATATAAATTAAATAATATTGACGATTAAGAGAGTGATGGTTAGTTAATTACATACACAACATATCCCAACAAGAGCACCATCAATGTTATACTATATCCAGAAGGAACATTGTTAGTGTTATACTATATCGATCCAAAAAAGAAGCACTATATCCAAAAAAGAACACATTAGTACGCAAGAGTTAAGTTATTTTAGCTAACATTAATTGGATACTCTCCTGATACGTATCGGGAAGTATCAGATAATTGTTTTTTTAAAAAATAAAATTTAATCTTCGGATACTCTCCCGATACGTATCGGGAAGTATCAGGTAGGTATCAGTGCAGGATACGCAGGGGATACGATACGTCATCCATTTTGAAGTATCGGGGCTTCACAGAATGTAATACTAATTACTTGTACCACAAGATTTCTTATTGTCATGCTTACTATCATTTGAATTATCATTATGTAATATTTATAACTTAAGAGAATGACGCGTTCAATTTAAAACATAAGGATCAATAAAACAAAAAAATTATAAGGGACCAAATTATATATCATTGGTGACTTAAGGAGCTAAAATGAAAGAAAAAAGATTTAAGGATCAAAGCGAAATCTAACAATAACTTGGATGACAAAAAAATTATTTAACATATATTAAATTACTTAAATTTTTTTTTGAAGAAACAAAAATGGATTATATTAACACCGGCAGTGAATCCACTTCAGCACAAGATGTACCAAAGTGCCACCCCGCAAAGAAAACAGTCAAACAATATATACAAAAGTTCGGTCAGTCGATACCCAGACATAACATAGGGTTCGAGCACCACATCTGAGTGCCATGCACAAATGAGGCGTTATTAGCCTTTAGCCACCACAAAGAATGAAATTTAACCTTTTCTAGAAGTTGTTCTACGGTGGTTTGGATGTTATTAAATATTCTATCATTACGAGCATTCCAAACCACCCAGACACTAAGTAACCAAACAAGCTGAAGGAATTAAATTACTTAAATTTAAAATAAATCAAAACAATTTTTTATATATTAAAAAATTATAGCTGACACTAATGTATATTTTTTTTGAAGGGACACTAATGTATTTATTCTATATGATAGATAAGATAAATCAGTTAATTAATAAATCTAAAAAATAAGATTTTTGTTATAAAACTAAATAAATAGAGAGAATGATAGAGAGAAGAAGAGGAAGAGAGAATATAGAGAAATGTTATTCTTCTCTGGTGTGGTTGAGAATGTTACAAATGAACTCTATTTATAGGGAAATAAAATAGCTTATGGACTAAGCCCAATGATCTAGTAGTATAGCCCATTAACCAATTTGCTATTTGGACATCCACTATTAATATTTATAACACTCCCCCTTGGATGTCCATCGAGGATATGCCTCATTAAAACCTTACTAAAATAAAACCCAGTGGGAAAAAAATTATAGTGAAGGAAAAAGAGTACAATATCCTTTTGAGTGTGAACTGCCTCGTTAAAAACCTTACCAGGAAAACCCAATGGGACAAAACCTTGGTGAAGGAAAAAAGAGTGCAGAACAAATTTATTTCTCCCCCTCATGAAGACAAATATCTCTTAGACGGAGAAGACCAATTCTTAATACAAGTTTCTCAAAAACTTTACATGGGAGTGACTTTGTAAAAACATCTGCAAGATTATCACACGAACAAACTTGTTGAATGCTGATATCACCATTCTTCTGAAAATCACGGGTGAAAAAGAATTTGGGAGAAATATGTTTTGTTCGTCTTCTTTAATGTATCCTTCTTTCAACTGAGCAATACATGATGTATTATCTTCATAAATGATTGCATCCATTCTTCCAGAAGATAAACCACAATTATTTTGTATATGTTGAATCAATGACCTTAATCAAACACATTCTCTACTTGCCTCGTGAAATGCTAAAATTTCTGCATGATTTCATGGTGTTGCTGTTATGGTCTACTTTACAGATCTCCATGAAATGGTTGTATCTCCACTTCTAAACAAGTAATTTGTTTATGATCTACCATGATGAGGATCTGACAAATACCATGCATCTGCATAACCAACTAATTCTAATTTGGGTACTTTGGGATAAAACAATTCCATATCCATTGTACATCGAAGGTAACGAAGTACATACTTGACCCCGTTCCAATGTCTTCGCGTGGGTGAAGAACTATATTTTGATAATAGATTGACAAAAATGATATATCAAGACGTGTATTATCAGCAAGATACATCAATGCTCCTATTGCACTGAGATATGGTACTTCAGGACCAAGTAGTTCTTCACCTTCTTCTCAAGGTATGAAAGGATCATTCTCCACATCCAAGGATCTAACAACCATTGGAGTAGACAATGGATGAGATTTGTCCATGTAGAAACGCTTTAAAACTTCTGCTATGTAAGCTTCTTAATGCACAAGAATCCCACCTTTTACTTGCTCAATTTGTAATCCAAGACAAAACTTTGTCTTTCCTAAGTCTTTCATCTCGAACTCTTTCTTTAAGCAATCTATGGCTTATGGAAGCTCTTCAGGAGTTCCGATAATGTTTATGTCATCAACATAGACAACAATTATAGCAAATTCTTTTACAGATCTTTTCATAACAGTACATGGACAAATGGAGTCATTTTTATATCCTTCCCTCAGCAAATATTCACTGAGGCGATTGTACCACATGCGTCCTGATTGTTTTAGTCCATATAGAGACTTATTTAATTTTATGGAGTAGTCTTCCTGAGTTACTGAACTATTTGCCTCAGGCAAATTAAATCCTTCAGGGAGTTTCATGAAAATGTCATTATCAAGTGAGCCATACAAGTAGGCTGTAACGACATCCAACATATTCAAATTGAGCCCTTCATGAGCTATAAGGCTTATTATGTATCTAAAAGTAGTTGCATCAACTTACATCAACTACAGGTGAGTATGTCTCATCAAAATCAATTTCGGGTCTTTGGGAAAACCCTTGAGCAACAAGTCTTGCTTTGTATCTTGTAACTTCACCATTCTCATTGCGTTTTCGCACAAACACCCATTTATATCCAACTAGCTTCAGGCCTTTAGGTGTTCGGACAACAGGTCCAATACCTTTCTCTTATTAAGAGAGTTTAATTCTGCTTCAATTGCATCTTTCCATTTTGACCAACTTTCGCTTTGTCTACATTCTTTAATAGACCTTGGTTCTTGATCCTCGTTATCATTTATCACATTCAGCGCTTTGTTGTTTGCAAAAATATCATCAACGTTGATTTCATGTCGGTTCCATTGGATTTCAGTAGTGTCATAATTTACTGAGATCTCTTTATTTTCGGGAATTTCAGGTACCTGGTCAGTTTCTTTTGGAACTGAAATATCAATTATGTCAGAACACTCTTTTAGAGTTTCTATATCCTCGTTTGGGTTATCTTTCCTTTAAGCTCCTTTTCTTATTCGAGGTTTTTTTTTCTTTCTATATATTTGGAACCGATTGGCCTACCGTGCTTCAGGCACAGTTGAGACTCATTTGCAATATTAGAATATCCTACAGGGATATCTATTTCGTTTGGAGCATTAGCAGCTGATATTCAATTTGTTTAACTTTGCAAATGAGTTATATCTTGAGGATCATGATGAGACAATAATATTTCCTTTCAAATAATTATTTGAACTTCAGGTTCACATTTTTTTTTTTTTAGCTGCTTATCATCTCCCCCTAATATTGGGAAAACTAATCCATCAATCGATAATCAACCTACTGGGTTGTAAACAAGTTGACTCAATAAAACTTATGATAGATGGAGATTCATATCAAATATGTTTTCCCAATATTCTTTCAAGATTTATCCTAGTACATTATATTGGAGCAATTGTGATATACACAACACATCCAAAAATTTATTAAGATGGGAAATATTAGATTGTTAACCTAAAAACAATGATGAATTAAGGGGGGGACTTACATATAATAATATGTTGGCTTGATGCAAATAAATATATCAACATCAAAGATTGTTGATTCCCAAAATAGAGTTTATAAGGTGTGGTTTTATAAGTATCAATCATACACTTAACTTTAGACGTCTAAAGAATGGATCTTCAAGTCCATTTTTTCATGAGCATATGCTAGCAATTGTTCAATATCAATTTCAATTGACAAATGATACTTATTATATTTTTTTTCTGAAAAGTTCAGAAAATAAACTCATTATCAAATTTGTTGACAAAATAATCTCACAAACTTCTGGTTGTGAATTGACAATAGTCATACATGTCATTTAGTTTATTCACACTTTCGATATATCGATTCATAAATATCACCAATTATTGAGAGACTCAAATTCTCAAATTTTCTACTTCCTTGAAAAATATTAAGACACAAAAGTTATTTGATTGAAGAATCTACTGGATCTTCAATACAAATCCATTAAAATTTATCTATTTTGCATCATAATAGATCCGGGATAACCCAACCGGTCTTGTCAACGACAAACTTTATATAGTATGTAAACTTCTGGTTTACATAATATGTGCTTCCATTGCACTAATATAAGCGTATTACAAATCATAGACAACATCACTTTTCCATTACGCTTATTTTCACCAGAGTATATCTCGTAATAGAGATATTTAACATATATTTTTCAATATGATATCCATTTGGATGGATATTTTATAACACAATAAAATCATATTAGAATGCAATCTCAACGTGTAACTTTGTTACTTTATGTAACAATACATTAGCTCTTCAGGAGCTTCGAGTAATCTTGTAGTTCTTCGGGAATTATATCACAAATAATCAAGAAAAACAATTTTGAGCAATCATTCTGGAATTGTTATATATTTTTAAGAATTACCATTTAAAAGATGATTTGTAAACTTCTGGTTTACAATAATATGTGTTTCATTTGTTCTTATCCATAATGTATCCAAATGAAACTATATAATAGATATGTTAAAGTCTTGATTTATCTCTTGTATTACCATAGATATAAAAAGAGCTAAACTCAAAATTTATCCAAGAAATAAAACTTTATAAATCATATGTAATTTTCAGGTGTATAATTACGAAAAAATAAGATATATTTCCAAAGTTTGATATCTTCACAAAGTAAATTACTTGTGAGATCAAGATAAAATAAATTTATTTCCTAAGAAAATATATATATCTAACATGTAATGTTTATGAGATAAAAATCTTGAAGGATTTAGAAGTAAATAAGATAACGTTAATTCATAGAAGATATTTTCAAGAATTATGTAGAGAAGAATTTGTGCTTACCTTGTAATTCAAGCCATCTAGAAGTCTTATGCAATAAGAAAGAAGAAAATCATAACCAAACTTTGATCATGCAATAAGAAAACAATCTTGCCAGATTCAATCCATATAATAGAAATATGATCGTATCAAGAAAATCTTTGATCAAATAGTAATTTTCTATCTAATCTAAGTTCATACTAAAGGAATTGTATGACCTTGGCATGTATCATATCAATACTAATCTTTACTAAATCAATTACAATAACCATGATATTAGTTATATAAAACAAATAGTATGAACCATTCACTTCTGGGAATGACGTTCAATGTGACTTTTCACTATTTTGATCAAAAACCACTCATTATTCAATTACAAATGTGAGTAACCTTTCAAAAATATTCTTCAAGATATTCACTCATTTTGCTACATCAGGAACATATTCGAGTGGTATAAAAACATCTATTGTCTCATATTTTCCTCCTTTTTTTTCATGATAAAATAGATCTTATAAATTTGTGTTCTGTTATGATTTAAATGTGTAGTTCTTCAAGAACTCAACATCAAATTTACATAAACGGTGACCAAGAAAAATCACCGTTCTTTACGGCCCTTAAGGGTGTTTACTAAAGCATTAGTTCTTCAGGAACTATGTCACAAATCTTCATGAACAATGATTGAGATAATTCATTCCTTAAGTAGTCCTTCAGGGATGCTTTCAATAATATGTTTATTTTAGTTCTTCAAGAACTATATCACATATGTTCATAACCAATGATCTTTGAAAATTATTCTTCAAGTAATCCTTAAAAGGAGGCATCAATATTGAATTTTTCAAGAATTCATTGAGAATAAAAGTTGTCTTTTAAAATTTGAGACTTTTGAGTTCTTCTGAAACTCATAGAGAATAAACTCTAGACTTTTGAATTCTTGTGAAATTCATATAAAATTTGGTTTTTAAGTTCTTCAAGAACTATATAACCGATCCAATCAGTTAATTGTAGGATCCTTCTAGGATGTATCATTACCGAATTCTTCATGAATTCATAGAAAATAAAACCGAGTATTTAAGTTCTTCAAGAACTATGCAATATATTTAAACAATAAAATCAATTCTCTAACAATCTTTTAGAGATTAACACTTTTGAATTCTTCAAAAATGAATACAGAATAAATAATAACAGTAATATAAAACAATTCACATAATAATGATTTAATGCAACCATATTGACATAACGTTTAATATGGTAATTATTCATGCATACTAAAATACTATTGATTACAATATTAAAATACAATAAAGTTCACATTAAATAAAAAAATTGTTACTACTCTTACACATTAAGGTATTATTCATCACAATAATTAAAATAAAAACTAAAGATGATCATACCGAAACAGAGCAAATTTACGATAAAAATAATGAAAATTGTGCTACTTTTGCAATCCTTCAGGGATATTAAAATACTTATTGAATTCTTTGAGAGTTCTTCCGGAACTATATAATAAATTAAATCTTGATAAAAAATATAATAAATATAATTAATTCATTTTTATAATCCTTCAGGGATGTATCTTTGTTGAATTCATCTGGAATTCAGTAAAAATTGTGTTTTTAAGCAATCCTTCAGGGATGCAACACCTTTGAATTCATCAGGAATTCATTGGATAACAATTTGAGTTTTTAAGCAATCCTTCAGGGATGCAGCACCTTTGAATTCATCAGGAATTCATTGGAAAACAATTTGAGTTTTTAAGCAATTCTTCAGGGATGCGTTTCTTTTTGAATATAGTTCTTCAGGAACTATATTATAGATGTGATCAATCTTTTATGCAATCCTTCAGGGATGCTTGAATTTTTAATTAAAAAAATAAACAAACGGTATATAATTTGCATAATAATGATAAAGTGTATCTATAAGGCATTGATTCCAAATTGATGGAATTACAACAATAGCCTATAATCATCGATACAAAATTACAATCTACTATAATAGATTAAGAAGGGTTATGTACCTTCTTAGTTGATTAGAGCGTGCTGATAACGTGTTATAAAACTAAATAAATAGAGAGAATGATAGAGAGAATAAGAGGAAGAGAGAATATAGAGAAATGTTATTCTTCTCTGGTGTGGTTGAGAATGTTACAAATGAACTCTATTTATAGGGAAATAAAATAGCTTATGGACTAAGCCCAATGATCTATTAGTATAGCCCATTAACCAATTTGCTATTTGGACATCCACTATTAATATTTATAACAATTTCTTTATAATAGTGAAGTGAGAAACAATATTTTTTTCCAATCTCCAAGAATGAGTTGTGCGCATGTTTTAAGAGATTCAGGCAAGTTTAACTCCTAGATTAGATTTGGCTAATGAAACCCGTCCGTGAACTTAGCGTCTTGATTTGTGTTGTATTGTCCTCTAACCTAATGCAGCGCAAGGCTCAATGCTACTTTACTCCCCTCCTTGGATCTCCCTCTTTGTCATTTCATATTGCATTAACTATTATCATCACTTTGACTTACTTTTCTAATACTACTCCATCCATCCCGATCCTTTTACTGTACATCATCTTATCACTATTATAACAAAAATCAACATGTTAGATTTATTCATTAAATGATGTATAAAAAAAAGGAAAATGCTAACATATTAAAATCAAGATAAATATTAATTGTTGTAATTATCTTAATGATTTTACAAATAGGGTTCGTCTAACGTGTGAAATTTTGCATATGTTAAAGAAACTAAAAATAACAACTTTTTATTGAAAACAACAATTATTTATTAAAAAATTATATATTTAATATAAAATGTACAAGTTAGTACAATATAAAATTACTACTATTTTAAACTTTTTAAGATGTGAAAATTTACACATGATAAAAAAAACCTTTACACCTTCACAAAAATCCATAAAGTATTAAATATACCTACCACTCCAACCGTCCCAAATTATAAAACTTTTTAAAGATTTCACATTTTTTTAGGCAAATATTTTTCTACCTGGGGACATTAGACTTGACCAAGGTACAACCCGATTAGGAATACAACGTGATAATACAGACCATGTGATCAACCCTAATCAATCCTCACAAAACAAACATTCACAAGGGTGCAACCCAGCGAACCCACGTATGAGCGTGAAACTAGATTACGGAAAAAAAATGTGGAGTGAACATTCGTATGAATCAAAAAGGGTTTAAAGTAGGAAATCAACCACCAACACGGTATCAAATCCACGTACCAGCAACTTCCTGAACAAAGCAAAAGGCATAAGAGCTCTTTTGAGCAAACACTCTGAGATCAGTCACAGGAACTAAGACGGAAAATAAGACATCACCGAAGCGGATGTAGGGCTGACGACTTGAGACCTGTAGATATCAATATACCTGAAACATCAGAGAATCAAGCACATGACCACCAACTCAACCAGTTTCAGATGCGTTTGAAGGATGAGCTCAACATGTTAATTACCAAACAACCCTTTCATATTTATAGAACCACACTCTTCGGATTTACGAAATAAATCACCGCAAAATAGTCCACGTCTGATATCACCCACAATCTCCGATCAGAAAAATAAAACAAACAAAAAGAAACACAAAAACTATAAAAAAAACAGAAAAGCCACTGCCGCTACATCCCGAGCAAGAACATGGCGCAACACCAACGAAGAGCAATCCAAAAGCAAGCATACCCACAACCACAATCGAATGTGAACAGTGACTGCGATCTGAAAGTAAAGCAAATCTTGCACAGACAATACGAATAGAAAGGCGTAGACGCTCAAGGAGAGCTTCACGACAGCGCTCAGAACAGATGGCGACGACTTGCCAAAACACCTCAAAAAAGAAAATCCCATCATGACATCAAGAGCTGACCCAGAAAATGAACCAAAACAACACCCATTCACCGGAGAACGGAGAATGGCGGTGCCAGAGAACGGATCAAGGCGGTGGATCTAGCAAGTATTAGAGCAACAAACACGACGCCGACGAGAAATAGGGTGGTGTGGCCGTTAGAACGGTGCGCACCACCGGTCGTACCATCTACATCGTGTATAAATCGACTTGGATTTGGGAGAAGAGAAAGAAAAGGTTGAGGGTAGCTGATATTTTAGAGAGAGGTAAAAAATATTTCAGATGCATTCATTAATGACTTTGCACGTAGTGAAAGTTACAATTAATTTTTTTACGGGAAATATATGTATTATGAATTATTTTACAAAATTGTCCTTAATAAATATGGTATGAGAAAGATAAATTAAAGAATTGAAAGAAGAGGGCGTAATAAATAGTTAATGATATAATAGGAAGAAAAAAAACATTAATGCTTCATTGATTGTAAAATTAACTATCTCGAAGAAATTTTACCTTAAAAAAGTATAAAATCCATCCTGTATTCGTACGTATGTTGTTCTAAAGTTGAATCATTTGATTTAAGGGGAAAAAAATAAGGACATTAAAATATAAAGTTTTTTTTTTGAAGGATTTAAAATATAAAGTTGTTATTTGGCCACAAAATATGACATATATGTCGGACATTGTATAAAATACACTCTTTTTTTTTTTTTTGACAAAGTATAAAATACACTCTAATTAGTGTCTTTTTCTCATTATCATTTGAGAAGAGAAAAAACGTTCATTAAAAATCCAATCCGTGTATTTATACGGTTTTTGATGTTAAAGTTTTTGTTCAAAAATTTTTTTCCAAAGAAAAATATCAGCAATCAATGTACTTATGATGTTTATTTACTAAAACAGATGTACATCGATATATGTATGATCTAAAGGAGTGGAACCAAGTAGGTGTGTGGTCCAATTGAACCCGTATAATAATATACGGATGAGTTGGGGCCTTGGAAAGTGATGCAAAAACAATTGTCTAGTATTATTGCAATTTTTTATTTTTGATAAACTATTATTATTGTCTATGAAAGTTGGTTCAAATATTACAAAACCATCAAAGAGACACATAGACATGAGTACCTCTTCGGAAATGATTTGTAAGTATCTTTATAACTGTTTTTTTAAAATTTACATATTGTTTTAACTTTGATGAACCTTTGAGTCCAATTTGTTGAAGTTGGTTTTGAAGTTGTTTGTAGTTCGTTTCTAGTCCTATATTGCTTAGATTTTTGAGCTGCGAAATATATAATTATGCTTGAATACCCTCATTCTTTATGCTCATTTTCTAGATGAGATCCAAACTCATTTAACATATGATCAGAACCAGGTTAAAAAATATAATGTGAGAATTGGAATCAGGTCCACACTAGACGTGAGAGTGGATGTTGAAGTTGTTTGTAGTTTATTTATAGTCTCACAATGTTCAGATTTCCAAATTGACCCATTTAACATGTAATCAGAGCCACAAATTAAAGATCACAATATGAAAATTGGAATCAGGCTTACACTACACGTGAATGTGGATGTTGAAGTTGATTTTGAAGTTGTTTATAATTCGTTTATAAGTTCATTCAACACAATTCGCCTAAACTTTAATTGCCTAAAGCACTATTACTATTGGCATTGGAGAGAGAAGAGGGAATCCACATGAATAACTGAGTTTTGAGTGATTAAGATAAGTAAAATATGCCAGCTTGTTTTCTAATTCTTATGTAGGTGTGTAGCGTGGCAATGTCGCTAATGTTTCTACCATGTTCCATTGTTTTCTCCTCTCTAATGTTTCTAGTTCTATCATCTTTTTTTTTTCTTCTACTTGCTTTTAGAAGTGTACTACCTTGTCCTTTACTATAGGTTAAATATTAAAAGAGTTATTAATATTACACTCTTTTTTACCAAGAAACAATGTTAACTTCTCTCAAATTATTAATATGGCCAACTAAATTCTACTAACCGAGCTGGATTGATTAAGAAAAATTCAAGAATAAAAAGAAGGCCTAGACGTACAACTATTAGCCTTAATTTGGACATAATCTACTTTTTAATGTGCTAATTATTATGTGTTTAAGCTTTAAATTGACTTTTGACACCAACGAACTATTATTGTTCTTTTTCTAATTGGACCTAGTTTGGTTCCAATTACAACTGTTCATCACCTAAAAGTGGCAATTTATATCCTTTTTAGACGGGCATCACTTTGGTGCTATTAATGGCACCGTGCCATTAAATCTGGGTCATACAAACACATTGTCATTGCATCTGAGCCACACAACACATTTATGTTGGTGCCATTAATGACCCAGATTTAATGGCACGATGTCATTAATGGCACCAAAGTGCTGCCCTTTTTAGACTAACCCAAACAAACTTGGTTAGTATTGAAATAATATATGGGAAATGTTAACTTGTGCCCTTAAGGCACAAGTTTAGAAGGCAAATGTAAAAATATTGTATTGGAATGCGTACATTAAATTTAATCTTAAATGTTTTAAAGAGTTGATGCACAAAATTTAAGGGAATATTTCTTTTTTGGGATTTCTTAACATGTGCCGTAAGGGCACAAGTTAACACCACCCATAATACTCCCTCCGGTCCTAAATATAAGCAAATTTGACTTTTTAGGTTCATTCAATTAATGATGTATGTGGTTCATAATATGGACCACATACATCATCAATTGAATGAACCTAAAAAGTTAAATTTGCTTATATTTAGGACCGGAGGGAGTATATTAATGGGAAATGTTAACTTGTACCCTTAAGGCACAAGTTTAGAAGTCAAATGTAGAAATAATGTATTGGAATGCATGCATTAAATTTAATCTTTAATGTTTTAATGAGTTGAATGCACAAAATTTAAAGGAATATTTCTTTTTTGAGATTTTTTAACATGTGCCCTAAGGACACAAGTTAACACTACCCTATATTAATCTATAGCTAAGTCTTTTATCTTTTATATTGAGTTAATAGATTCCTTGAGGGGACAAATGTGCCTAACGTACATGTTCCAATTAAATATCCAAATTGAAAATTCATCTTAATCATTGGAATATGGATCTAACCCTTGGATCATTAATTGAGTGCCAGCATATATGTTTACTGTTTGGGGGTCCATATAATATTTTATCAATCGCAAAAAACAAAAACAATCTTAGTTTTTTATCATATGACAAAGTAATTAATAAACACCATCTGAAATTTCTAAACAAAAATATGAGGTTTAGGATTTAAACTCAAACAAAGATGTTCATCTTAATATAATATACAACAGATCTTAGGACAAACAATCTTAAATTTTACATTGATAAGAAAATTGAATTCATCATCACGACTTTAACACAAAAGGCAATATACTTTTTTTACTACAAGATATATAAGAAATAATTATAAACTTGAATTTTCAGTTGGTCACAACTCTCTTGATTATTTTCTTTTCTTTAATTTTATTCTTAAATTTCTATTTCTATGAGCCAAAGTATATTAGAATTTAACAAGTCCAACCCCAAACACAAAAATAAAAAGATCAAACAAGAAAACAAGGTAATATTTCTATCCACAAAATTAATACTCACATATATTTCAAAAGAAAGAAAAAAGAGAAAATGGATCATTTAGCTATATGCTTCAATAATTAAAGTATTGAACCACTTTTGGTTCCCATTCCCTTCCATATGCCAGATTCCTTCACCGGCAAATTTTTGAAACACAAAACTAACACAAATCTTCTATGATACTTTCAAGATGAGGTTGCCAGCTACGGCTATGCCGGCGATCTCGCCTCGAGCTTTTCATCTCCTTAGACTCACAATGTTTCTGTGACGATGATTTATTATCATCGTCACACTTCTTGCTCTTCTCTTCAGAGGAGAAATATACTTTCTTGTTTTCAAGATCTTTTTCCGCGACGCTTCTTCTGACCCTCCGTTTTTTCTCCGGTAACGACGTGGATGGGATCAAGAAGTATATGCTTCCTCTCTTGAGCTCAGTCTCCGGCGAAAGGATGAGAATCCGGCGAACGACTCCTTCAGAGCTTGGTTTGCTTAGAACATGATTTGGATTGGCTTTAAGAACTTCCCCAGCTGAAATTGGACGTGTAATCTCTTCTACATAGCCATTTAAATGAACTATACGGATCAAGTCTAGTGCTCCACATGGAAGAACACAAGCCAAACAACACCTTAAGCTATTCCCCATTATTGTGTTTGAAGTTTCACAATACAAACCACCCTTTGATTTAAGCTATGAATTTTGATGTGTTATATATTTATAAAATGAGGAATGAGTTGGAGGATGAGTTGTGTTTGTTTTTATATATGCTAGAGAAGTACCGTATGTACACACATAAGAATAGTATTAATAATAATGACAATGTGGATTTAATTTAAGGGAAATGTTAACAAGTGTCTATGAAGCACTCTTTATGATCTTTAAATGCTAATTTTTTTATGAAAATATGTATAATCAATGTGTTAAAAATCGAAATATTTTTTGCTAAAAAAAATCGAAATATTTGAATTTTTATAATAATTTATTCTTTTAAGAATATCATGGAGACATTCGTTAACGAAACCTTTAATTTGATAATAATTGTGATAGAGTTTAATTGACGAAACTACCCATCACAAAGAGTGGTTTTCAATTTTTTGTCTTGGCTTCTCATAGTCACATTCACATGTTATGGTGGTGGGGTTGCTTCATTCTGTCATTCATCACACGCCGCCATGTGTTTCTTAGAGAAATTAAATGTATATATCTATCTAGGAAAAATATAGATAGACACCCTTTTTTATACACTTCTCATATACACCTCATGTGTCAGGAATATTTTAGTAATTTTACATCACATCATCACCCTTTTTCATCTCTTCTTTTAATGTTTTTGCCACATATCATAAATATGTGTGGGTGTAAAAGAGTGTATGCCATCTACAGTGGTTCATGTATAAGAGCTCATCTATCTATATCTGTGTACTTTTTTTTTTTTAAGGATATATCTATGTGTAGTTATTGCCAATGAACATTGCCAAGTTTGTTAAGTATCTTTCTTTAACTTTTTCTTATTGATTCACTTTTCTATGTGGAAATAGTTTGTTGTGGAAAATCGATATACGCATGTATTCAATGTGCTTTTTACCCTAACTTAGTAACTTGTCACTAGTCAAAGCGTTATCCACAAATGCAAAGAAGCAAGTAGGAATGTATTTGTGTTGCTTTCTTTCATTTTTACACATAATCACACCCACATATTAGAAGACAAAACAAACATATTTTTTTCTTCTATGATTAACTTAGTGGTACGAGTCTGTTCCAAAAAAGAAAAATTAGTGGTATGAGTTTCATCTTATAATTAACTTACAATGATTGAGTTCAAATTCCTTCAGGAAAATAGTTGTAAAATTACTACCACTGTCAATTTAATTGTTAATAATTTCTCTGTTCTAATATTTTTTTTTTAATTTACGTGACATAATCATTAATAAAAATTACTATAATTGAGACTATATTTTCTTCATGCACGACGGACTGGCATACAAGTATAAAAATACTTGGTGGAACAATAAATGTCTAATACACACTATGACACAATCTAGATTTTATTTTACTAATCAAAATTGAGATGTTGTATACGTTGTTCACCGGTTATAACATATGCCATGTGAAGTAAGTGGTAAATTATGATTGAAAAATTGTAAAAAAACTTACACGTAATTGTAAAAAACTTTCTTCATGTTGTATAAGTTTGGTTCTTGTGTAAACCATGTATCCCTTACACGTAATTCTTGATAATTACAAGAGAGACTATCTATTGTTTTTATTTATCTATGTACTAGCTAGGGTCTTCATATTATGAAGACATGTCTTCCCTCAAAAAAAAAAAAAATTATGAAGACATGTCTAGTATGAACCACTCCATCTCCACGTATATATTAAGTGGCTCATCATCGAGACACTTTTTAAGATAATTAAATATGTTAAGACTAAAATATTTTTGTACTTCATTTATTAATGGATGGTCCATCGTATACTTGTAACTACTTTATTAAATAAGAGTAACATTGTTTGTTTAAAAAAAAAAAATGAGTAACATTGTTAAAAAGTAAATGTCGTATTTGTATTATAAAATGAAATGACAGAATTTGAGATTTTTTTTTTTTAAATGAGATATGAGACGAAGATAGTTGAATAAAATTAACAAGTAGTTGAAAAAGTAAGTTGATATCTTACTTTTTTAATTAATTAGACTTCAATGTTGTCCATCAATAAGACTCCAATTTCATTAAGACTCCAAAACAATTAATTCTTAAAAATATCAGTTCATCTTCCACACCTTTTCTGGTTTGGTTTATATAGATCAATGATCAATAATAATGACAAGAGCATATTGAAAAATAATAATACAATCATATTAATATGGGAGGGGCCTGACATTAAGTTTGGTATAATGTCAATCTCATGGTATCCAAAGTTAGTAAACATTAACTATATGGGCTCCGTCGAAATCCTGAAATGGTTAAATGGACCCTTCCATTGTAGTATTAGAAAATTGCTCTTTCCCCTTTCGTTTTTTTTCATTCTCTAAATTCAACGTGAGTTAACTTACGTCCGACATTTTTCAACGTGAGTTAACTTACGTTTCTATTTTTAAGATCGGTTAAATCACTTTTTAAATCGATTCAATCAATCTTAAAAGTGGTAGCATGAGTTAACTCATGCTGAAAAATGTCAATCGTTGCTGGATTAAAAGAATGAGCAATTTTAAAAGAGAAAAGAGCAATTTCATAGTCTTATATGGTTATAATTCTATTGGATTCACACCATGATTTCTGTTGTCGATGGTGCATTACCTACAGTCTTGTAACCGATTGGATGAAAAGAATATCGAATCTTGGCATAAAAAGAGTTCTATAGTTCTATTCAGTTTTCTGGTAAACATGATTTTGCTACATTTGTGTTGATATCTAACATGTCTATATAATATCTACGTCTACCACAAACATTTACCAAAAGAACTTTGTTTAAAACTTTTGACAAAATATGTTTTTTTTTCGTAAGAGTATTATAATATTTACTTTCAAGAATTTCCCCACAGGAAAAATATCATTCAAGATCATATTCTGAATTCAAAACATATAAAGGAAAAAAAATGTTATTTTTGCTTAAGCAACACAAAGGATACTGTAACATGTTAATGTCATTTTGTTTTCCCTCCAAATTAGGCCAGAAACAGGTATTTCAACTGCTCTAATTGGTAGAAATTCAAATGAGTTTCAATAAGTGTTGAGAATAATGTGTTACAAGAATATAGTGTGTATTACTAGCACTAATCTCAAATATAATTAATTACTTTATTCATTCAATTTTGCTTCTTTTCAGTTTTTTTCTTTCATGTGAGACTGCTCAACCACGTTGTGTTGAATTGAGAAAGCAACAAAGAAAACGAACAAAATCAAACATCTTTTAATCGATTTATATTTGTCGTGACAAATAACTAGATAAAATAAAATTGGGTTGGATTATAATGGGTGGATTAAAAAATTCATTAATACATTAACAAAGGTAAATAATTCCAAAAGGTAATTTTCTAAGTCTTTGCTTGCGAGTTTGAAGGAGAAGGGGGGACGTTTGGAAAAAAAAGGAAGGAGCAAGTGGAAAAAATAAATGATATTAAGATGGAAAGGCTTTAGGGTTTTATTTTTCTTTATAATACAAACCCTCATCATTTGGGGAACTGAAAAATTGTAGTGGAGGAGGGTTTTGGAGAGTTTATATGAATTCTTCAAATTTAATCTAGGTATTATAATATTCTTAAAATAAAAAATATATTAATCATAAGCATTAATTTATCATTCTCTAAAAAATTACTCTTTCAAAAAATGTGAAAGATCTCACAATTGTGGAAATCTAGTGTTCAATTCGAAGTCAACGATTCTACTTTCGAAGTGCTATTGTTCTATACTTCTTTAGATGTTGCCTAAACAATATTTATTTGGTAATGAAAAACGAATAGAAAAAAGAATGAAGAACTAATAAATCACAACAAGGAGCTCTTAATAAATTTGTTTTAAAAAGGTAGATACTCAAGAAAATTTAGATAACAATGTCAATGAAAATTTGGATCAAATAAACAAAAAATTGGATCATGAAAATGAAAATGAGGAAATTGATGATAATTCAAATGTTTCTAATGATGTGCAAAATGCATCTAATATTGAAAACCTTGGTGACGAAATTTCTCACTTTTATATTTATGATCCAAGAATTTGGACGAATCTTGATAGAAAATTAATGGATATTCTATTTAAATGGAGCCTACTAGAGAAATGAATCTTAATTTTATATGATTCACAAAAGAATGATAATGAGTTGAAAGAATTTTATAGATATTCTAATCATTAGATGATAATGAGTTGAAAGAATGTTGTCTTAAAATAAATGAAAAATGATTAGACTTATTGATCCAAATGTGAAAAATAGACGTGTGATTGGTACAAAACTAATTTAGTTGTGCACATCAAACAAAGTCTAGTTCTTGAAGGAATAATATTACCCTCTTTTCCTAACTGCTACGCTGAATTTGTTAGCGAGAATATAGAAAAGTTTGTTAAACAGTTTAGAGTTGTTTGCACCTCTAAAACCATGTACATTCTCACATATCAACGAAATTAAGTCTATTTCATCTATCTTAATTCTTAGAAGGTTTTCCTCTAACCTTCTAAGATAGTTTCAATTCAAGTACTCACAAAATGAGCTTGTTTTAAGTGCAATATTAATATATTTCTTTCTCCTTTTAACTTTAATCAAGTTAGAAAGGATATGTGCCTAAAGGACAATCAAGTTTTTTGTTTTTTTATTTTTTGTATAAACAAAGTTGTTTTTTCCTTTTTGAGGTAAGTTCAAAACAAAGTTTTTTTTTTTTGACCGAAGTTCAAAACAAAGTTGTTTTTTCTCTGTTTTGCTCACTCAATAAACGTGGGACATTGCGGTTTCTTTCAACTATAAATTGGGTTAATGAATTGCAGAATGCTATTTTGGATTTTGGATTTTAAATTGAATTTTTTTGGAGATGGTTTTTTCTTTCAACTATAAATTGGGTTAATGAATTGCAGAATGCTATTTTGGATTTTGGATTTTAAATTGAATTTTTTTGGAGATGGTTTTTTTTAGTAAGCTAGCATCGACTTGGCCTAAGTTGTTTTTTTTTTTTTTTTTTTAAATGGAAGCAATCTTTCAATTACTCCAAAATTTAATAAGTTTCATCATTGAATTTTTTTCTTGTTCCAAAATTTTTACTTGTTGAAAAATTACGAAATTTGAATTTATGAAAGGGAAATTTTTTTAGAAACGCAGGAGCTAGTACCCACTGTTGTTCTCGATTTTTTGTTAAATAAGACTAGCATGTTTTTGGAAATTTAATAAATTTGTTGGGGTGTGGGGTGAGATGTAAATCTTCCCATTATTTGGGCTCGTGTATGGTTTAATTTTGACTGCTGTTTCCCAAACGGCTAGGCAATAAAGTGAAAGCTCTTATATGCACTCCTTGAATTGCTTACATACCCTCCAAAAATCCAAATAAATTCCTTTATATAATGCATGGGAGTTACGATCCAATTGGATCGGAGGCTATCTCCTAATCTCTTCATATAGGACGTTATGATCCGATATGCATGAAACATATACTAGAACAAAGCCTTACTGTTGTAGACTAGAGTTTTCATAGAATGCGTGTGTAGTTTGAAAATTTTGTAGTTGTTGATCAAGTAAGATGTGAATGTAGTTTAGAGTTTGAATTAGTAAAATGTGGTTTTGGATTGCTAAAGAAATTTGAATGTTATTTTTTTGCAATACATGTTTGATGAAATGCTTGAATGATTTATTTATCTTTTTCTGTTGGTTATTCTAGATGTGATTAACGATGTAGGTAAGATGAGACTCATTAGGGAGACATTGCTCAGTTCCATACACATATATTGTGCCTTAAATAATCCTCTAATGTGTGGTCGTAGGAGATTTTGGGACCTAGCTGAAGCCTATAGTTCACAAGCTTCATGCATGGGCAATGGAGCCTTTTGAAGACATATGTACCAAGATACTCGACCACAACTATACTGAGGATAAACCACACACAACATGATTCGTTCCTAGAAAGGGCCACATGTAACGCCCTATTTCTATTAAAGCGATAAAACACGCGAATATTACAAATATTCAAGAAATAGGCGTCATATCTTCAATAAATCTCAATTAGCATGCATAGAATTTTCTCAAAAACATCGCAGCGGATAAATAGCATACATCTCCATGTAGCCATGTCATATGCAACATAATACATCACCATATAAACCTCCAGTCTCAACATATGAGTAAAAAATCTCAACATCATATAAAATAGTCAACACTGAAATAAAAAGAAAGACCGACGTCCTAAATCAGATCCCTACACTAAGACTCCAAAAACGGTAGACGAGGTAGTGTAACACCCCGTTTTTCCAACATAAAAATTTCTTAACAATTATCAGAGTATATAAATCATAAACGGAATGTCACACTTCTTAAAAGTCATAAAATGGATAAATAAACATTTATCCTTCAAAATCAACAACATAAGTATTTCAAAACTTCGCAGCGGAATTAGTTCAATATCATAAAAGTCTTTGGCATGCAGGCCTCATCACAAAAATATCATAAAGTTTTTGTTCATCATTTATTTCATGAAAATTCAAAAGGAATACGTAAGGAACAGAAAACAGTAGCATAATCCCCATCCCATTACGTATTAGAGTACCTAAGACACACGTGTGAGGAGTCCACTCACGACCGCAGCTAAACTTGATTACCTGCAAGTTACCCATACGAAGAGAAACATTTTCAAGCAGAAGGGGTGAGATTTCTCAAACAATAATATTAAGCATATAAATCAAAAACTACATTTAACAACATAAACATCACATAATTCAATATTTATATCTAATAACTTAAACTTCATTAACTAGTATCATTAATCTTCCTACATTAGTCATAAACTTCATCATACATCATCAAAATACAATCATAAACATCATCTTATATCATCATAAATACAATCATAAACATCGTCATATATCTTCATAAATACAATCACAAACGTCTTCATACATCATCAAATAATACATTCATAAAAGTCATCATATAACATCAAATATTAATCATAAAAACATCATCTCATGTCATCAAATAATAGTCACAAACAATCATCACATAGCATCAATATTAATCACAAACATCTTCACATTTCATCAAACATTATTCATAAGCATCATATATCATCTTAATCATAACATCATTAGATAATTCATCAAACATCACAACTTAACGACTTGACTCGACTTATGCAACTCTTTCATCTTTAAATCATCTAGACTCGACTATGCAACTCTTATCATCTTAAATCATCTTGATATGCAAATGCATGTGGTACCAATCCAGGGCATCAAGCCCTCAACATATTTGAGCGTAAATAGGCTCCAGGGCGTCAAGCCCCAAACTTTAATGAGTATGCAATGGACTCAACTTCATACAACTTGAACTTCTTAAACAACTTAGACCGACGCTTACAACTTTATGACATTAATGGTCAACAACAGCAAACAGCAACATATGCATCATATAACAGCTCTTATACATCACATAATCATTAAAGAATGAATCACATTAACATAAACATCGTAAGTAATACACATAGTGCAAATATAGCAATAGCACATCACTAATATTCTTAGTCATCTTAATCAAGGTTCAACAGCAACATGACAACACAGAAAAAGCATCTTAATATATCAATATCAATCAATAAGCTACAACATCCTAAAACATCTTATATAAATCACAATATGTATATGTATATCATTATAATAGTCATGTTAATCATCTTAATTAAAGCTCTCTGAATAATTTATAGTCTCATGAACAACTTCCATTCCTACCCCAAGGATCAACTCCTAACACGTCGTGCAACAAGGGTCTCAAAACCCTAACAAGGTTGTCTACTAATTAGGTGCTCGCGAGGCGAGCTCTTCTACTCGCCGTTGCGAGTTCAAGAAAAGTGGCTACTCGCCGTTGCGAGTTAGATTGCTCGCGAGGCGAGCAGAATTCTGGGTGCTCTCGGGTTCTTGACATTTTTCACTAAAAAGTCCCATTTTTAACTTCCCTAGGTCCAATCTTGACCCCAAAACTTGCCTAATCATTCTTATAACTATTAAGGCACTCAAACCATATAAAACTTGGCCTAAAACATCAAATTACGAAGTCATGGTTTTCTACTGGGTTACTCGCAACGGCGAGCGATTTTGCTCGCAAGGCGAGCGATGAAGTTCATAGCTCGCGAGGCGAGTTAAGTTACTCGTCGTTGCGAGCGATGAATGTCAGCTAGGGCAGAATGAAGTTTTTCTCAAAAATTCACCTAATCTCATGTTTCTAACCTCAAAACTACTTCCAACAATCATCATATGGATCATCTAAGGTCTGTACACAATTCCTACATCAATTCAAAGACTTTTCACCGTTTAATCCTCAATTCGCACTCAAAACCCTAATTCTTAATTCCTTTTAAACTAATCCTAATTCATGTTAGATTTAACCCATCGATTCACAGACTTAATATTAGTGAAAGATACTGCCACCCTTACCTTAATAGATGAAAATCGTAGCTATCCTTGTCTTCTCCTCTTCTCTTGACTTCTTCTCCCAATCCTTGTTTTTGCCCCAATAATGAATTCCACCCTAATAACTCCTTTATTTATAATACTAATTTCTCTTCCTAATTCTGTTTAGGCCCAACAACTCTCTCTTCTTTCTATTCTAACCCCCAAATCTACTTACTCTAATAATTCTCATATTCTAATAAATAATAGAATAAAGTCACTTAAACAAAATACTAACACCTCACATATTTAAATAAATCACATAACTAGACTCTAACTTAATAAAAATAATTAAATAACAAGGAGGGCGTTACAGGTAGCTCCAAAACTAGCCTCCAACAACTCACCAAGGTCCTCACCTCATGATGCAACAAAAACATCAAAGTCAACGACTATAATCAACTGCTATATGGATACAAGTATCCGGTCAACGACAATATGGATATAAACATCCGACTCGACATATGATGCATGAACATATGACTCAATCAACCATGCATATGTTCATGATGATTCAACGGCTACACACACACACACACACATACATGCATGCATGCATTCATCACCAATCACATCAAAATTAGCATGTATGAATTCACCACCAACAATCAACATTTAGCATGTTCATTAATCAACATCAACATCATCAACAACATCATCTCTATCAAATTATCATTTAATAATCATCTCTACAAAACAACGACTTCGCCTATTTTCTCATAATTCAAGCAAAAAGAATTATATATCATACCATGATAAACATCATGTTCAACACCTATCAACCATCCACTCATCCTCATTAAATCATATTAATTTATTCAAAAAAAAGACTTACAAGTTATTCGATCATAAAACATTAATTTAACAAAGTCTGTCTAAGTTTATGAAAACTAGCATTTTCTGACAAATCTCCCAAAACCAAAGTAAACGAATCCAAACACCTCAACCGAGTATACAGACAAATCACATATAAGTGTAGTAGTGTTACACATACGTTTCATAGGCTAATTCCGATAAATACCAAAATTCAACTAAGTTCGTCTCATTTTGTCATTTTGCAAAACCAATTCATTTTCAAAACGAAACCAAGTTAGATCCCTCATGCCATACGTTAAATACTCTTAAACATCCTAATTAAACTCCTAGTACTCATGTTATGGGGTTTGGAACCAAACCATAGCTTTTGGGTTCACTAAAAAATAGTTATGCTGAATTTTCGTAAAATTTCACCAAGACCTACTTGTAGTATTTTCACCATAATTGAGCAAAAATCAACAATCAACAACATGAATTCATCAACAATCAACAACAACAACAACACCATTTTACACCAATTTGAACAAAAATCAACAAAGCACAATTCAAACATGCAAATTCAACAACAACATGTTTAGCATCAATTTCACGTACCCAAACTTAGTATCAAAGTAGGAACACAAAATTCATCATTTAAATTCACAAAAAGCACAATTCATAAAATAAGCACTTATGGAATTAAGTAGAAAAAGAGATTATAGCTTAAATTATGAATGGACACTATCCCCTTTGCCACAATTGAGCACAATCCTAGCTTGGGCTTCACTTTTGCTCCTCAAATCTCTACCATCTTCTTCCTCTCCAAGCTCTTCTTCTCCCAAAACCCTTTTCTCCTTTCTCTAGCTCTTTCTCTCAATATTTGTGAAAATGAGTGCAAAGACCTAATTTCTCTTAATACTAGAGTTTATATAGGCTGTACATAAATGAGGTCAACCCTTAATTGTCTTAATGGACTTAAGGTTTTCTCTAACATAATTCACAAAGTTTCGACTCACTTAACGGATAAATATAACGAATAGTTACCGACTCTTAATTAATAACCCCAACTGACTAGTAACTTAGCAAAAATATTTATTGCCACCCAAAGTACTAAACATAACTCCTGTAACCAAAAGATTATTTTACCCTTGCTCACCAAATGACCAAATTACCTTGAGTCCGAAATGACTAAAATACCCTTCTTAAGCCAAACTCTACTAAGGCAATTAATCATATACAAGTACATATAAACACACATAATAAACAAATAAAATAATTCTAATGAAAATCGGGCTGGTACACCACATAGAACCAAATCTGTACATGACTTTCTTGGATCAAATACAGGTGGATGATTTTGTGTAAAAAAATATGATATTTTAATGAACAATTTTGTAGGTGTTTATTAATGGAAGAAAAATTATATCAGGAGAGACTAAAACTACAACTAAGCTATTCTAAAACTAATTTCTTCATTCAATTTTTATGATTATTACATTCACCAATCCTCTATTTATGCAAGATGAATCTTTCTATATATCTATTTAGATCCTTCTAAAAAGTGTGACACATGATAATAGAAGAAGCATCTTGAATTTTAGTAACTCATACAATCATACTTGATGACTCGTGGAACTTGGGCTTAATATTTGACATATTATTCTTTTGATTTATATTTGCCTATTGCCTTAATTTTAATATCTTTACGTGAACGTGCTTCATGGAGCAAAATATTTACTTTTCCGTCAAGAAAAAAAGAGAATCTAGCCACACATAGGTGTAAATCGCCTGTGAAGCTCAACAAGTTTCCTTTCTTTTAAGTTTTCCCAAATTCTTTGTAAAAAAATTAAAGTTTTCACCTTTTCACCATAAACACTTAACCAAATTCAGGATAAGTTCCAACATGTTATTTTCGTTTACCTAAAATGACTGTCTTGCAATCTTTCTCACAATTGATTCCTTGAGTGTAGTTCTCTTGCAATTTACAAATTTGAGCAAAAGAGAAATTAACATGTAGCTTACCATGCACTATATATATGAGTGACTCATCCTTAGCCATTCAAATTCTAGTTTTCTATCAAGATATATTAAATTTTGTAGAGTTCAAACAATTTAGTCAACACAACAAGATTTTAAAAATACTCCCCCGTTTCAAAATAAATGTCGTTTAAAGTTTTTACGCACATATTCAGAAATGTATTAATTAAACGAAAGAGAGATGTTATTTTACCAAATTATCCTAATCAGCTATTTGGTTTATTTTTCATTAAAGAAAAAAATAATACTTTGGAAGTAGTGTATATATTAGGTTTAAATGTGTCATTGGCCTCTGCACTTTCATCAGATTTTGGCATTGGTCCCTGCACTTTTTTTTGTTTGGCATTGGTCCCTGCACTTTGTAAAAATATTGGTATTGATCCCTCTGTTAACTTTCTGTTAAAAAAAACACAAAATTAACGGAGTGCCACGTGGCCCAATCATTTCATGTCACGTGGCACCAATACCAATATTTTTAGTAAGTGCAGGGACTAATACCAATATTTTTACAAAGTGCAGGGACCAATACCAATAGTTTTGTGTTTTTTTTTAACAGAAAGTTAACAGAGAGACCAAAACCAATATTTTTACAAAGTGCAGGGACCAATTCCAAACAAAAAAAGTGTAGGGACCAATGCCAAAATCTGATGAAAGTGCAGGGACTAAAGACATATTTAAGCCTATATATTATTAATTGAAGGGTACAATTGAAAAGAAAAAGTTATTATTGCATTGGAAACTGAAAGCGACATTCATTTTAAAACATTTTTTTTTGTTAAAACGACACTCATTTTGAAACGGAGGAAGTAAATTTATTTTTTTGTTAAATTATTATCGAAAATTATCTCGAAGAAATTAATATGATTTAATATCATCAATTTCAACAATCATTTACCACCAATGTCCAGCATAGAAATTCTAATATGGACACAAGCATAAATGCATAGTGTGTTTGGACACACACATCAATGTCTTTTTTAATAATAATAAAATGAAATTGATAATATAATGATTTAGTCTTTTGAAAAAATACATTTTTATGTGTGTGTGACTAAACACTATTCATTTATATTTATGATCATGGAAGAATGTCTCAAGTAATTGATGTGCAATATGTTTAAAGTTGCGCAAATGATTAGTGCCTAATATATTTCAGTGTTGTAAATCTAGGTACCAAGTTTGAGGATTATTCTTACATGGTCACAAGAAAAAATATAAATTATTTAGGCACGCTCACAAATTGTTAACTTTATCTTTTAATCTTGGACTATTTCAAAATGATTGAAAAAGTATTTCAATATTTTGCTTTTGCATATGTGCCTAAAACTTGTTCCTGTTATTTATGATTTATGAATATGGAAGACTTGCTCCCAAGTTCGATTCCAACTAATAAAAAGAATTTTGTACATCCTTTTACGATTGCATTAAAATTAAGGACCAAATTCTCCAATCCCTTTAACTTCAAGAAATGAACACACTATTATATATAGTTAACTAAAACCTCGTCTCAATTATCAAATGAAAAACTTCAAATAATGGCTTATGCGATTCCCTTTATCATTTTAATGCACGTTTGCATCATTGCCAATGTTGCTTCAAGCTATGACTTGAAATTGAGAACAAAATTCTCATCCATTTTAATTTTTGGGGATTCTACAGTTGACACAGGAAATAACAACTACATCAAAAAAACATTGATAAAGGGAAATCATTTACCTTATGGAAAAGATTTTCCTAATCATGTACCTAATGGTAGATTCTCTAATGGAAAATTGGCTATTGATTTTCTGGCATCAAAATTAAACCTCAGAGAATTTGTCCCTCCTTTCTTGAATCCAAATCTATCAAATGAAGAGCTTCTAACAGGTGTTAGCTTTGCATCTGGTGGATCTGGTTTTGATGATTTTACAATAGCTTTAACTGGTGCTATATCAATGTCTAAACAAGTTGAATATTTCAAGGATTATGTGGATAAGGTTAAAAGCATTGTAGGGGAAAAAGAAGCTAAACAAAGAGTTGGAAATGCTTTGGTGATCATTAGTGCTGGAACTAATGACTTTCTTTTCAATTTTTATGACATTCCAACTAGAAGATTGGAGTTCAACATTAGTGGATACCAAGATTTTGTTCAAAGTAGACTTCAAATTTTCATTAAGGTAAGTTTGATTAGAATTATTTTCTTTTTTGGTATTATCAATTAGAATTCATTAATTAAAAATCATAGTTATATATATATATATATATACATACTTATAAAAGAGTTTAATAAATATCCACCAACAATTTATTAAACTCTTTTATAAGTATGTATATATATATCAACAGTACTAAATTTTTATACAAATCTTCTTTTTGGTGGTGGTCGGGGTTCGACCTTTTAGTGGTGGTCGGGGTTCGAACCCTGGACCTTGCATATTTTATGCATTTGTCCCTACCAACTGAGCTGAGCTCACGAGGACTTTTATATAAATCTTCAATCATATATATTTCATCAAGGTGACATATCATATTTATCATTTTCATTTAAATATTGAAATATGTTTATTGTAATATGTGATTCAATACATGTATGATTCTTTTCCCTAAAAAAAAAACATTTTTTTATTCTGACGGTCTATACTAATTAAACTCATTAATTATAAAAAAATATTGTAATGTTTATTTAATTCTTAAAAAATTTCTAACAAAAATTCACATAACTATTACTATAAATTCATTTCAGCATATGATTTTTATCTTGATTTAAAATAAATTTCTTAAAAAATTGTAGGAACTGTACGAGCTCGGATGCAGAAAATTTGCTGTGGCTGGGCTTCCTCCTATTGGTTGCATACCTATTCAAATAACAGCCAAGTTTGTAAAGGATCGTTATAAATGTGTGAAGGAAGAGAATTTAGAGGCTAAGGATTACAACCAAAAATTGGCACGACGTTTACTTCAATTACAAGCAATTCTTTCAGGAAGCGGAGTTATTTATACAAACATATATGACCCCTTGATTGGCCTTATCAAACACCCTGAAAAATATGGTGAGTTACAATTATCAATATTATTATTCTTTTCTTCCCTTTTATGTTCAATTTGTCAAACTTTTTCTCCAAGTTATGCTAGATCAATCAAATGATGATTAAGTAGTTTTTTTCTAATGTGGAATTCTAATCCACTAGCAGCCATTTTGACCATCTCCACTTCTAAGATAGATGTAAAACTCTTAACTCTCATCTGTCTAAGTCTAGCAAAATAATCATCGACAAACCCGTTGTATTTTCTCTTGACATTGAATTGATAATGGTAATTGCTAAAGAAAAATTGGCCAACAGAGATAAAAATTAATGGGAGAGTTTTTTTTTTTTTTTGACAAGTAATGGGAGAGTTAATGGGCGACGATCTTTTTCTTTTTTCAAAAAATTATGTTAAATATTTTATTCTTTACGTATGATAGTTAAGATTTTTCTTTAAATTTGTTTGAACTTTACAAACGTTATTCCACAAAAAGATAAAGCTCAACCAAGATTGAGTCTACTAGAAGAGGCTAGAGTCTTATAGCGTTGCAAATGAGGAACCTATATTTAGTGTCTGATAGTATCTAAAATATGATTATCTACTGTGGAAAGAACTTATAGGAAACCAAAAAATAAATATAAAGTCCAAGGTTGAATATTTTTTTTTTTTTAAAAAAAAATTTAAGTTTGAACTTTATATTTATTTTAAAGAATATTTTAAAAATAACAGAAAAAATGAAGTTAAGGCTTTGGCTCGGAGTTTAGAATGAAGCTTTAAGAATAAGGAATAATGAAATGAAAAAGGAAGCAAGGGATAGTCCTCAACTTGAAAGGGAAGTTTATGGGTGCGTTTGTTTTAGCTTTAAAAAATAGATTTTTTTTTTAGAGATTTAAAGAAAAATATGAAGTTATTTTTGTTTGCCTACAATGCATAAAAATCCATTTTTTTAAAAAAAAAAAAAAAGAGTTTTAACTTGTACATGTGTACCTCCTTGTTTTTGAAAAAAAATAGATTTTGAGAAAAACTAATCCTAATAGCTTTTCATTTTAGGGTCAAAATAGTTTTTTTTTTGATAAAATAATTTTTCTTAAAATCCTAAACAAACACTTAAAAATGAAAAAAGTGATCTTTTAAAGAAAAAATAGATTTTTTTTGAAAATAATCTGAAACAAATGGGGCCTATATTTCTTGGTAATGAAAAATGCATTTGAGAATTTTTTTAGAAAGTTTTAAAGAGTTTATATAAATTATTCAAATTCTTTCAATGCCTTTATAATATTCTTGTGACTTTTATTATACAGGTTTCAAGGAAACAAACAAAGGATGTTGTGGAACTGGCATATTTGAAGTAACTCCATTGTGTAATGAACTCACACCTGTATGTGATGACGCTTCAAAATATGTATTTTGGGACAGTGTGCATCCAAGTGAAGCAACCAACAAGTATATTGCTAAATACATAGAATTGGAAGTTCTACCCAAGTTCCAATTTCACAGGAATTGTAAATTTGAAGTCTAGAGCTTCCAACTTCATTTGTATATAGTACGAAGAATATGAAATCCATTTGGGAGTTTTGTAATTCATTAAATTCAAATATGCTAACAATAAAAGGGAGCCCCTAATATGGACCTCAAAAATAAAGGTCCACCAATGGACCCGTGCATATTACCTGCTATAGCAGGTTACCCTAAGTTTAGTAAAAATTGAATTTTATTATCTTCTTCACAAAATCACCCAACCACTTCACTCTTCTTCAAGCACTAGCTAGCATGACATTGATTTGCAGTAAAGTCATTTGAGATTTGATAAGCAAGCTTATGGATACAGCTTAACAACAACTAAGTGACATTGGGTTGCTATTTTATGTAGTTAATTCTCTCTGGGGAATCCTTTTTTTTACATTTAAATGAAATTAAAATTAAAATAACAGAAATTAGTTGGGTTTTTGTTTCTGTTATGCAGGAAGAGATTACACAAGGCAGGATAATAAAAGGATTGACATATGTGAATTAAAATTAATGTTCAGGGAAAAAAAATTGAGCTACCGAAAAAGAAGAAGAAATAAGTTCCAAGTTCTCAACATCCAGAGAAAATTTATGTGCAAAATGCAATGGTGATGATGAAAGTTCAAAATCCAACATCATAGATCTATGTAGAAAATTTTCGATGGTTATTTTCTTGTAAGATCCAACCAAATATTCCTTTCCAACTCTCTTTCAATTCCTTCCACCTTCCAATGCCTTCTGTGAAATTACCAAACTGTCCCTCTCATTCCTTGCTCTAACCTTTTGTAATTTTTTTTAAGGTAACCTGTTGTAGTAGGTAATATGTACAGGTCCATGGGTGGACCTTTATTTTTAGGGTCCATATTAGGGACTCCCACAATAAAAACATAGATATAATTTTTAAATAAATTTACCTTTCACCAATTTATGGATCTCGTTAAGGTTCTCATCTGAAAATAGTTAGAAAGATTTTCCATTCAAATTATAATCTTACGTACAAACAAGTCTTTCCACTATATTTTAGGAACTAAACAAGGGTATATATCCACTTAATTTTTTCTCATGGAAGTTTAAAGTCCTTACAAAAGTCACAAAGGATACAACCGCAAGATGGAGTCATTGTATATTACCAATTCGTTGGGCCATAGGTAATTCCTGAAACAGAAAACTTTACTCGTTTAAGATGGTGGAGAGAAAAATCATAAGAGAGCATTGATGGACTTCAACAAAATCTTTGATGATTTGGTGAACATCCAAGTGAACATTGAGGCTGGAGACAAGACCTACTCTTACTGTGTGCATTACCAAGTTCCTTTGAGCTCTTCAAGGATACCATACTTTATGGTAAAGAAGAAACTGACACCATGGAGGAAATCCAAGCAGCGCTAAGCCAAGGAGTTAACCAAGTCCAACGACTTGACGTTTGATTACAGTAGAGAAGGCTTGAATGTCTCAAGAAGAAGAGGTAGAGTATAAGTGCTTCAAGTGTCACGAGACTGATCACTTCAAGAGAGATTGTACCAATATATGGGACAACAATGATTTCGTGCAATTTATGGTTGGCTCAGAGGATTATGAGGACGTAAGTGCTCTGGTGGTGTCATGTAGGGAGACGAAAGAATGTGTAGTATGTCACCTTGGAAACAGGGACACATGAAAGTTGAACTTCATGTAGAAGTGGTGTTCATTTGATGAGATTTTAAACACTCATAATTAGTCTGAAGTGGCAGATGTAAGAATACTCATGATCAATGTGAAAAGGTGGAGGTAAGAATACTCGAGATCAGTCAGAAGAGGCGGAGGTAAGATACCCATGATCAGCTTGAGCGGCGGATGTTACAAGGTGAAAGAAATAGTGAATTGTACACATTTGAAAAGTTGAGATAGAAGAAACTCAACTTGAGGCGGAGTCTTCCACTAGTGGGAATATAAGAAGACAAGAGACATTGACTACTAACTATTTGGTAAGAGAAAGGGAAATGAGGAATATTGTTGCATCGAAGCAGTATGGTTATGGAGACCTTGTGTGTTATGCTCTAGTTGAGAGCAAAGGATTCTTCAAAATGACAAAGAACTTTAATCCGCGGGTTGAAGAAAGTATGATAGAACTTACCTTAAAAGTCAAAGGCAATTGAAGACAAGTGAATCTTTACAAGGACATAAATGACCACTCTAGGCTGAAGAGGTAATGATGAAGCTACCTAAAAGGCCTATGATATTAATGTGTGTGTTGTTAAATTTCACAAAATATACATTACACGACTACAATAATTTTAATCTCAATTTTTTCCTCTCAACTCTAGTTATAAAAAAAATTAAATAAAACAATATTTTACAAATAAATATTGAAGGAAATTAACCAATTAGAATTGGAACTCAGTATACCCTAAACTCTAGATTCAAGCAGCAAGTGTAGAAATAAATATGGCCTTACCTCTCTATCATAAACATTTCATATTGATACTGAGGACTTTGCAGGTTCTTCATCAGAATCCAATTGTTCACTTCCAAATGATTGATCTTGCAAGTCAATGGGGCCAATCTCTGAAGGTAAAAGTGAATAAAGATACTCAGATGATGAATTCCTCTTCATTGAAGAAGTTGGCTTCCAATGATTATGTGTACCTTTGTATAGTGTCTCAATAACTTCTCCATCTATTGTTCTCTCAACTTTTTTCTTCACTAAACAATTAGGCCACGTACATTTATAATAGCTTCTTTGATTTTCACTTCCTTTTGCTACTTTATCTTCATACTTTTTCCAATTATACCCATCATCATGATTCATCCTTCTTATCACAGACTGATTTTGTTGGCTACCATTACTATAATCAGATTGAAATTCATTTCTACTGTTATCTACACCATCAATTTCTATAGCTACATCATCTTATAATCTCTCGTACAAACAAGACCTTCCACTATTTTAGGAACTAAACAAGAGCTTTCACTCAATTTTTTCTCCTGGCAATTTAAACTCCTTAGAGAAGTCACAAATGAGACAACCACATGATGGAATCATTGTATATGACCAATTCGCTGAGTCACTGGTAATTCCTGAAACGAAAAACTTTACTCGTTTGACCAAGATCCTTTGAGCTCTTCAAGGATACCATACTTTATGATAAAAAAAAGAAACTGACACCTTAGTGGAAGCCTAAGCATCGTTAAGAGAAGGAGTTAACCCAGGGCCGTTCCTAGAGATTTACAGACCTTAGCATTAATATGAGAAATGGACCCCTTACATAATATATCATAAAATTTACCTCATTGTTGTGATTTTATTAGCTCTTTATTTCGTTTTTTTTTTCTCGTTTTTCACTACCAAATAAATGATTTTTTAGGCAACATTTGAAAACAAATCAAATACTATGTAGACATCAAAACAAAATAAAATACTGTAGAAATAGAGAACAATAACACCTGCGAAGTAGACTGAAATTTTAGCACCTGAAAAATAGAGATTGAAATTTTAGCACCTAAGAATAATAATACCAAAAAATTAAAAATATATCAGTACGTAATTAATTAATTTTTTTATTTTTGGATGGAAAATTCTCTAATATTAAACTCATAACAACAATAATAATTGATACAAAATTAGTGTTAGACTTTTTATCCCAATTTCTAGGATAATAAATATCACCAATATTTTTAATATTAGTGATACACGTTATTAGAAATAAAGGGCCCAAAAAAATATTACCAATTTCTTCGATGATAAATTTTTAGCACATCCCAATTTTTTTACAAGGAAGGTGTATATAGAAATCTTTGTGGTATTCGAGGGTATATATAGCAAACTGCTCTAAAAGGGCCCAAAAACCTTAACAAGCTCCAGCCCAGGAAAATTGCTTTTCTGACATCAATAACTTTAAGTGTAGCAAAGCCAGCTCTAGATAACTGCAGCCGAACCCAGCTGTAGTATTTTCCATGTGTTATTAGGAAGTTATTGATGTCAGAAAAGCAGTTTTCTCAGCCCAGCTCTTCATCAAGTCAATGTTTGAGGCCTTTTAGTGAACTTTGCTATATATACCCCTAAAAACCAAATATTTCTATATACACTCCCCACCTTAAAATTATTTTTGGGCCCCCTACCGCATGAGCCGTAAGCAGGCACACCCCCGCTTATGCCTAGGGCCGACCCTGAGTTAACTGAGTCCAACGACTTGAAGTTTGATTAGATCAAAGAAGGCTTGAATGTCTCAAGAAGAAGAGGTAGAAGTATAATTGCTTCAAGTGCCACAAGACCGATAACTTCAAGAGAGATTGTACCAATATTTTGGACACTGATGATTTCGTGCAATATGCAGTTTCCTCAGAGGATTATGAGGATGTAATTGCTCCGGTGGTGTCATGTAGGGAGAAGGAAGAATAAGTAGTATGTCACCTTGGAAACAAGAACACGTAAAGTTGAACTTCATGTTGGTGTTCATTTGGACAGACGTTAAACACTCATGGTTAGCTTGAGCGGCAGACATTACAGGGTGAAAGAAATAGTGAACGTACACATATGAAAAGCTGAGATAGAAGAAACTCAACTTGAGGTGGAGTCTTCCACAGGTGGGAATAGAAGAAGACAATCAACATTGACTACTAACTGTTTTGCAAGAGATAGGGAAATGGGGAAAATATTGTTGCATCGAAGGGGTATGGCTATAGAGACCTTGTGTGTCATGCTCTAAAGTCACGAGTTGAAGAAAGTATGATAGATCAGCTTGTGAGATTACCTCAAAAGTCTAGGCTAATTGGAGACAAGTGAATCTTTATGAAGACATAAATGATCACTGCAGAGGTTATGATGAAGCTACCTAAAAGGCTTAAGGTATTAGTGTGTGTTTTGTTCAATTTCACTTAATATACATCACATGACTATAATAATTTTAATCTCAATATTTTTCCCTCAACTCTAGGTATAATAAAATAAATAAAACAATATTTTACAAATAATTGTTGAAGGAAATTAACCAATTAGAATTGGAACTCAGTATACCCTAAACTCTAGATTCAAACAGCTACTACAAAAAGCAAGTGTAGAAATAAATATGGCCTTACCTCCCTATCATAAACTGGCTGAAACACAACCTACTACAAACATTTCATATTGATACTGAAGACTTTGCAGGTTCTTCATCAGAATCCAATTGTTCACTTCCAAATGATTGATCTTGCAAGTCAATGGGACCAACTGTCTCTGAAGGTAAAAGTGAATAAAGATACTCAGATGATGAGTTCCTCTTCATTGAAGAAGTTGGCTTCCAATGATTATGTGTACCTTTGTATAGTGTCTCAATAACTTCTCCATCTATTGTTCTCTCAACCTTTTTCTTCACTAAACAATTAGGCCACGTACATTTATAATAGCTTCTTTGATTTTCACTTCCTTTTGCTACTTTATCTTCATACTTTTTCCAATTATACCCATCATCATGATTCATCCTTCTTATCAAAGACTGATTTTGTTGGCTACCATTACTATAATCAGATTGAAATTCATTTCTATTGTTATCTACACCATCAATTTCTATAGCTACATCATCTTCCACTCTCAAAGTTCCTATTTCATGCCTCGAACCCAATTTCGAACGAAGAACAATAAGAGAATAACATAAGATTGCAGCAACAATAGATAGAATCAAATTGATCTTCATCAATTGAACGGTTAAAATTCCAAGGAAGAAATTGAGGAGATCAGATTCAAAACCAAGATCAATCTGTCTTGATAAGCAAAAAGACATTAAAGCAAAGGCAACACAAGAAATCATACTCAATAGGTCTGGTTTTTCGTTCGAAGCTTTATCGGAGACAAAAGAGTACAAAGATGTGAGCAACAAAACAAGAACACCCAAATGAGCTCTCAGCAAGAATCTCCTTGAAAGTTTCCATTTTTTCAAAAATAACATCATGCTACTAATACTGAAACTTACCACTGTGTAAATAATGATTTTGATGAAGTTCCACTTTCCAAAAAGATGATTGAAAGAAGAGCTTAATGCATAAGAAGTGAATCCAATGATACTTGAAAAAACACCTAAAATTCTCCATTGATTTTTCTGTATTAGTCTGTTGGAAATTCTTCTGGGCATAGTATTTTAAAGGGCAGCGTGTTAATTTGTGTTTGGATTCTAAGACTGATATGTTTTCCTTAGAGTCAGAGAGGGGTTAGAGGTAGAAACAATTGCATAATAAAGTGAATGAAAATTATTCAGTTTTTATGACTAGAAAAGTATATTTTAATTTGTGGTCATCACAGGTCACCATCTGTTAGAAAAATATATTTGATGACAAGATATGTTGAATTTGTATTGCAAATAAGACTTGGACAGTTGTCCTTGAAAAGTAATTGGATCATATAATCATATGTTTAGAATTTGAATCCTTATGATAAGAGTGGAGTTACTGTTAGAGGATTGGATAATTGCACCTTAGGATAAGTCTAGATATGTGGTCACAAATTTGTTTGACTTTCTAAAACCAAACGTATTTCTTATTACAAAAATTAGACTTAGACTATCAATGCAAAACTCATTAACACACTGTATAATGAAGAACATGACAGTGGACATGTTCCTCAGAATTCAGACATGGCTGATGCAGACAAAGGTATGGAGATTTGTCGGATTTGCTTCAGCTGCTGTTGGACTGGTTTGTTATGCTCTAAGCTCTTCCTTCAACTATCTATTTGGTAGTTGGAATTTGTTGAAGATAATTCTTTACACTGTTTTCAGTTTCATCATTTGCATCATGATTTTGTATGAAAATATATGGAAACAGTCTAGAAGTCTTCGGTTCAAAGCTCATACAGCTTTTTTAGTATTGACAATCACCTCTGTCTATTCGTTTTACTTCAATAAAGTGGTGAATGGAAAACCAGATGCATATAGCCTCATTTCTTGTGCTGCCTTTGCTATCATGTCACTGAGTTTCTCGAGGCAATCTCAGTGTGGATTCGAAGTGGATCTTCTTTACTTTTTTCTCGGATGTCTAACCGTGTTACTCATGAAGATAAAATTCCAGTTATTCATTATTGGAGCAGGTTTGAGTTACTCCCTTATCATTTTTCGTTCTTCCTTTTCATCTGTAGAAGAAATTGGATTCTCTAAATTCCAAGATGAAAATTCAGTAATTATTGATGTAGATTCGCCACATCTAGCTAACACTGATATTTCTAGTACAATTGAACAACTAAAAAATTATCTTAACATGCTACAGCAGAAAAATTTGAACCTCGTCGACATGCTTTTGAAGCATGTGAATGAATATGATGACTCTGAAATTATTATGTTGCCCGGCCCTGATTTCATGATCGATGAGTTGCCTTCAGATTTAATCAACTACCTTCATGAAACCGCGAAGTTCATGGTAAGTGCTGGGTTTGAGGAAGAGTTTTCTAATGTATACATCAATTGTAGAAGGAAATGTTTGGAGGAGTGTCTAATAAATAGATTATTCGGCTTGCAGAAGATTAACATCAGGAATGAAAATCAAAGTGCGAAATATGTAGATATTGTGATTAAAAAATGGATCACAGCATCAGAAATCGCTCTTAAGATTCTATTTCCATTTGAACAACGACTCTGTGATCATGTCTTTTCAGGTTTCGCCTCCTCTGCCAGTCGTTGTTTCACAGAGGTTTTCCAAGGAGCAACGTTTCAGCTTCTGAATTTCGCTGATGCAGTTGCTGATGGAAGCCCTTCCATTTGGTGTTTATTCAAAATGCTCGCAATCTTTGAGACATTGCATTATCTGATATCGAAATTCCACTTGTGTCTTGATTCTTCGGTGAAGGAAGCTGCAGTTACAGTCCAAAACAGATTAGGAGAAGCAATCAGGGACCTATTCTTGAAACTAAATTATCTGAGTTTCCGTGTCCCAGAAGCAAAGCAAGATGTTCCGTCTGATGGTCGACACCATCCAATGGCGGTGCAGATCATTGGCTACCTCGCTTCTGCTTGTAGGTCACGCCACACACTAGAACAAGTTTTGCAGGAATATCCCGTGGTGAAAAAGGGAGTAGTACTGAAAAATTCTTTCATAGAACAGATGGAATGGATAATGGATATGTTAGAGAAAAGATTGATATATAAGTCCAAAGAGTACAGAGACCTTGCTTTGCGCAATCTTTTCATGATGAATAATAGGAGGCACATAGAAGATTTAATTAAAAGGTGGGATTTGGAAACCATATTTGGCAACGATTGGTTCCAGAAAAATCAAGCAAAATTCCAACAAGATCTTGATCTTTATATAAAAAAAACGTGGAATATGGTGTTTGAGTTTTTGAAGTTGGACAACAATGACTATGTGGCACTCAATGACGATGTTGCAGAAGATATATTGAAAGAAAGGCTAAAATTGTTCAACAAGCAATTTGAAGAGATGTACAGAGTTCAGTCGAATTGGTTTGTATATGATAAGAAGCTTAAGGAAGAAATAATAATATCAGTGGCAAATACCTTGCTGCCAGTATATGGAATCTTTATTGGAAGGTTCCGTGATTGTCTTGGTATTCATGCTAATCAGTATATTAGATACGGAATGTTTGAGATTCAAGATCGCCTCAACAACTTGTTTCTGATCAAAAACAGTTAGTAGAATCTTCAGAATGTAGATGAACCATTTGGTGTGTTTGTTTTTTTAAAATTGCATTTATGTTGTTGTAAAAGTTATATTTGGAACCAAAATAATTCTAGGATTTTCTCTGGAACATCTGTTTGAAAGCAAATTTTCAATTTACAGTTTCAATTCAAATTGTGTTCAATTAGGACCAGGAATTGATTTCAAGTTTAATTTGTATTCAAATGACACAACACTGTCCTATTACACTAAGAAGTTGTTCAAATATTATGTAGACATTGTTACACTACGTTGTTCATTTATGAAAACTTTAGTAAAATAATATTACCTGGCTTACTGTGGAAATTTGTGTTGGAATTGGCTCGATTAGCATTTCTGGTACCTGAAGCTAACATAAAAAAACCACGTTAGATTAGATGATATAAGAAGGACCAAGACAAACCATGTCCATAGAGCTCATTCTTGTTTTAAAAACATGCAAAGACAAAAACAATTTCTTTTAATAAACACAAAAGGAACTTGAAAGACTGCAAAACTTTTACACGAAAATTACAAAAACCGTGGTTACCATTGCAAAGACAAGAACAATTACTAGCACATTGGCATGTTGCGACAACTGTATTGCGATATTTGAAATCCTCACCAGGACAAGATATCATTTTACCAAAGGAAAAATGATCAACAACTTGTTGGATTTTGTGACTATGATTGGGCGTCAAATCATTTTACCAAGCTGCACCTGCACTTCATGAAAGAACAAAGTACATTGAGGTTGATTATCATTTTATACGTCAGCGTTTACAATCACGCGTAAGTTTCACAGTCTACCTTTTAACTAAGGAAAATTCTGGTCGGTAATGAAAACCGTTGGATGAGTCATATTTCACTGATTAATTACTTTCTCTCCCCCATGTATTGTATTCCATTTGCACAATTTCTGTGATTTCCGCATTGTTCCTTTTCGTTAGTAATTGTATTGTGCTATATATCACTCCACTTTAACTAAACAACAATCAGCTGATATTTTCACAAAATCTTTAGGCACAAATATGTTTTCTGAATTAGTATCCAAGTTGGGTGTTCATAATACACACACTCCACCAACTTGAGGGGGAGTAAGAGAGTAGCAACTAACAGAAACAAATGCTGTTATAACTTATAACCACTTTTATTAAGCAACATTCTCAGCTTTCCTTTCTTCATTACTTTTCTCAATTTGTCCCATATTCACTATCTCCTTCAATTTTCAAAACAATGTTAATTACATTTTCTCAACCAATACAAGTACAGGATAAGCGTATGATGTGATTAGAATTTATTTTACATCTCAAAATACCCAAAAAAAAAATAAACACTTTTATGACATTTTGAAAAAAGAAAAGTATTTTGATATTTTGCAAAAAAATTATGATTATTAAGGTATGTATGTGTGTAAATGAAATAATTTATATAATTTTTCTTTTATTGAAATATTTTCAAATAAAAAATAGTTAAGGTTGGTCGCATCATAATTTCCTTTATTGAAATAAGGGAGTTATTTTCAATCTATTTGCCTAGGACCCATAAAATGTAAACATTGGGGTTGGTCGCGCACAATGTATAAGGTTGTTTCTATCATTGAATCATTAAATCTCACCATTAAGATAAATGACAAATGACGAGATTTATTGATCCAATGGTGAAAAATAAATGTGTGCATGGTGCAAAACTAGTATTGGTGTTAACCTCCACTATTCGTGGGATAAAAGACCCTAATAATTTGGAGTTCGACCAGAAGGTAATTAATTATAACCAAAAATTGTTCCATCCAAAAATGACTTAGGTTCTCTTGAACAATCCTTCCTTAGTTGAGTGCAAAACTAATTTACTTGTACACGTTAAACAAAGTCGAATTCTAGAAGGAATAATAATATTACCCTCTTTTCCTTCAGCTGCACTGAATTTGTTAGCAAGAATATAGGAAAGTTTGTTAAGAAATTTAGAGTTGTTTCCATGTATAAAACTATGTAATTTTTCACATGAGAAACTATCACTGAAATTACGTCTATTTCCTCTATCTTAATTTTTTTGAGGTTTATCTTTAACTTTACAAAACAAAGTGAGCTTGTTTGTTCTTACCAGATAGTTTCAAGTACAATATTAATGCTACTTTATTCCTAGAAAGGAGATGTGCCTAAAGGATAATCAGCCAAAACACAAAGTTGGTCTCTTTCTGTTTTGCAGCATGATTTATGATTATTACTTTTTTACACTTGGTAATTTATTCATGTACCGAATTTTTCAATTTTTGAAAAAAAATTGGGAAATTTGAATTTTTGAAGGGAAAATTCACAGAAAAACAGGAGCTACTACTCACTATTTTTCTGAATTTTTTTATTAAATAAGAATAGACTGTCTTTTGAAATTCAATAAATTTCTTGGGATTGTGGGGTTAGAATTAAATCTTCCCACTCTTTGGGCTAGTATACGGTTTAGTTCTTAATCTTTGCCAAAGGCTAAGCAAGAAATTGAAAGTTGCTTTATTCACCCGTTGAATTGCTCACATGCCCCTCAAAATCCTGAAATTGTCTCCATGTCACGCTTGAGAGTTATGATGACCCAATTGGATCGGAAGCTATCTCCGGATTGCTTCATGCATATTGAAAGTTACGATCCAATCCACACCTGACTTATACCATAATTGAAGCCTTATTCTATTATGTGTTCCATTTGAATCAAAACTTAAAAAACTTGAGTTTTTGACATTCAAGAAGTACTCTCCTAATTTCAATTCCCTTGATTTTCATCAAATCAGGGTCAAAGAAATTGCATTGGTTGTGACATTTCTTCTCAAACCAAACATGTAGTTGCTAAATTTATCTCATTTTTGTTTTTGCTGTTGGTTAGAGTTTTTGTAGAGTGCGAAAGTAGTTTAGGAATTAAGTAGTTGTTGATCAAGTAAGAAGTGAATGTGAATGTAAATGTAGTTTAGAGTTTGTAATAGTGAAAAGTGGTATTGAAATTGATGAAATGCTTGAATGATTTATGTCTTTTCATGTTGGTTGTTGTAGATATGATTGACGATGTTTGAAAAACAAGACTCGATAGGGAGACATTGCTCAATTTCGTATGCAGATAGCGTGCACTAAATCAATAGTATATATATAAAGTAAGGTTTTTTATGCCACATGTCACTTCCACGTTTATTCGCAATATTTTTATTATTTTTCTATTTTTTAAAATCAATATTTAATATGGCATAAATATCTCAACAAACTTTTGATCTTATCTATTAAATATTTTACTTAAATTTTTTATTGAATTCCTAATATTTTATCAATAGTATATCAATAGTATATATATAAAGTAAGGTTTTTTATGCCACGTGTCACTTCCACATTCATTCTCAATTTTTTTATTATTTTTTCTATTTTTAAAAACCAATATTTTATTGGGTTAATTAAGTAAATGGTCCCCGTAAATATTCAGAATTTTGTTTTTAGTCCATATAAAATAAAATCACACTTTTTAGTCTTATAAAATTTTCCATCAGCATTTTTAGTCCTTATAAAAATTTTCTATCAGCATTTTTAGTCCCTATAAAAAATTTCCATCAACATTTTTGGTCCCTAAAATGCTTAAGGAAAATGTCACGGGGACTAAAAAGTGTGATTCTATTTTATAAGGACTAAAAACAAAACTGTGAATATTTATAGGGACTAAAAACTTAATTAACCCTATTTTATCTAACATAAATATCTCAACAACATTTTGATCTTATCCACTCAATATTTTCTTTAAAATTTTATTGAATTTCTAATATTTTATGTAGCAGAAATATCTCAACAAACCACACACAATACTTTAAACAAAGTTTACATATACGATCTGTTTGCAAAAAAAAGTTTACATATACGATCTTATTTTCTGATTAAAATTCTCCAATTTGTTTATTTGTTTTTAGGAAAAGAAGCTTCAATTAGTTATTACTAATCTTTTAGCACTATATCATTTAATTAGTTTTTTTATATTTGAGGAAAAAAAGGTTCGATTAGTTTTTTTTTTTGATAAAAGAAAGGTTCGATTAGTTATTATGTTATCTTTTAGCAGCATATTCTACTGCAAATGTTAACTATAAACAAATAAATTTTCGTTAATCACATATTTACATATTTTGAGCACAAGCAGGAACCCCAAACCTTCTTTTCATCTAACATTTTCCTTTCTTCAGGTTTGCCAAACACCAATTTTATTATTTCTCATATATATATATATATATAGAGTCAGGATCCGTTGACACCAAGTGTCAACGGATTTGTTAACACCAAATCTCAACCGTCGATTTCATTTAATCTAAGGTTAATAATAGTGTCACGTTTTCATTTATTGTGTATCCTTTTTCTCAATCATACACTATTATTGTTTTTTGCTCTATCTATTTAATGCAGTAAAGGCAATCACAATTACAGACCTGGATTTTTTTCTTGTACACATAAGCAATTCGAACTCTCAATTGTTTGTGTTCAACTGTTCATCCCTCAATTGAATCTTCATATGTGGTTGTGTTTAACCTCTCTCATGAATCTTTTATTTGCTCTCTCTCATGAATCTTTGTATAGAATTAGGATCCTCTGTACAGCTCAATTGATCGATGGACACAAACAATCATTATGATATTGATGCAACGCCACAAATTTGATCAAACTCGAGACTCACAAATTTCCACTTGATTTATAATTTCATCACATGATTAAAGGTTCACCATTACGATTATGATTACGGCATAAAAAAAAATCTCAACAAAGTCACCGCAAACGTAGGAGAAGAGATCATAGAGGGAATTGCATTTAACAACTAATATTTCCAATAATTCCTATTTTAATTATTTAGTTATGGAGTATTTTAATTTTGCAGACAAGAGAATAAGGAGAATTATGATATGATCATGTTTCCAATTTGGGTTTTGTAATCATTAAAAACAATAATAGTGTGTGATTGAAAAAAAGGATACACAATAAATGAAAATGTGACACTGTTGTTAACCTTTGATTAAATGAAATCGACGGTTGAGATTTGGTGTCAACGAATCCGTTGACACCTGGTGTCAACGGATCCTGACTCATATATATATATATATTCCAATCGATTTTTCTTTCTCATACGCATGAGCCACGAAACAAACTCATGACCACATGTTTAAAGGGACCCAAAACTCTTACCACTTGGACTAATTCATTATTGATTTTGTTACATTTTTTATTCTTGCATTGGATATTCATCTCATCGTTTATATTTATTTTAATGATATTATTATAATTGTAAATTTAAATAAATTCAATCTAATATACTGACACGTGTATTCGTGCACATATAAAAACTTATTTAATATCTAACCCGGGCAACGCCGGGTCTCTAAACTAGTAATCCTCCAAAGCGGGGTCGTAGGAGAGTTCGGGACTCAACTGAAGCCTCTAGTTCATAGGCTTCATGCATGAGATATGCAGGCTTTTGAGGACATGTGTCCCCATGTAGTAGACCCCAACTATACCAAGGACCAACCACACACAGCATAGTTCATTCCAGGAAAGGAACGCATCATACCTGATCCAATATGGCTTTCTTGGATCAAATATAGGGCAGGTTTGTTTTGGATTTTTTAATTAAAAAATCACTTTTTTATTTTGGTAGTGTTTGTTTTAGATTTATGAAAAATCCATTTTGCTAAAAAAAAATCATTTTTAGCCTCAAAATGAAAAGCTGCTCCAAATAGCTTTTCAAAATCTACTTTTTTCTAAATGCAAGGAATTCAAGTGTAATATCCCGCCTGTCAGCATCGGTATATTACCCGTGATCGTGCCAGAGGAATTAAATTCATGGAAAAATAAGTTAATGGAAAATATTTTATGACATGTCAGCATAATACGGATAAAGTATCAGTGTCGGATTAAACACGCTTGAGGCAAGGGCAATTTGGTAATTGTGCACTAAAGAGATATATTTATTTGGATTGACCCCAAAATATCTCATTATTCAATCTTCTTTCTCTCTCTAGGTTGGCAAGAGATTTTCCTCCTTCTTCTCTCTTCTTTCTCACGCCCTCCTCATCTCCTTCTCTCCACCAAGTCTTCCAAAACTTCTTTCTCTCCATGATCAAGCTTATATTACGGTACCTCCAAGGTTTAGAAACAAATAGAAGCTTCAATTGAGTTTGTTTCCAATTCTTCTCCTCTTTAGAAAGATTCAAGGCTAGGGTTTGTTGATTGGTGAAGGGGAAGCTTGAGCTTATTTATGTTATGGTTTTATCTTGACCAAAGAAGTGATATGAAGGTTGGAAATGATTGATTTCACTACTTTTCCACTGCAAGAGAAGATCATGAAGAATTAGGGTTTTGGTGAAGGAAGCTTTGGGATGGAATAAATATGATCAAGCAAGGATCATGATGTCTTAAATTGCAAGAAAGAACAACAAGATTGTTGGTTTGAGCAAAGGGATTAAGTTGGCCAATAGCTAGGGTTTTGAGCTTGGAACTTGGAGATGCAACAAGAACTTGTTTAGGTGAGTTCCATAGATAGTTTTCCCACCCTTTGGGATCATGATTATGCCATGTTAGATTAATATGAATATCATGAAATTTCAAGGGTATTGTAAGATGTTAGTTGCCCCTTTTTCTTGCTATGCATACTAAGCATGTTTATACTTGCCAAATGAATGTTTTACAAGTATCCTATGATCAAATATGTTCCAATATGCTTAGAGATACTTGGTTTGAGGTTTTTGGGTCAAAAATACCATTTTTGAGTGTTCTAGACAGTCATAGCTCGCCACAGCGAGCTAGAAGGCAGAACAGGGGGTCCTGCTCGCCTCCTACTCGCCATGGCGAGCAGCTGCTCGCCTCCCACATGATTTTACTCGCCATGGCGAGCAAGTGGTGTCTTCTGGCACTGCTTGCTCGTTCTGGCAGGTTCGGTGTTTTTTCGTTCCGGATCTTCTCGTGCAGTCTTTATAAAAGTAAACCCCTCAAACCAAGGTCCTAAATGATGATCATTGTAAGCAAGATTTCTATGATAAGGAAGCAAGTATTAAGCATGTTAGTAAAGCATAACATATGAGAGAAACATGTCTTGAATCGGGTAGCAAGTTATTCTTTAAGCAAGGGAAAACTAGAGCCTCGATATAGTTGTCGAGAACTAGCTAGTTGGCAAGAATCCTTAGATTGATAAAACGCGAAGTATAAACTCTTCGCACATGATCAAGAGTGATATTGTAACGCCCTCCTTTTATTTAATTATTTTTATTAAGTTAGAATCTATTTATGTGATTTATTTTAAATATGTGAGGTGCTAGTATTTTATTAAGTGACATTATTCTATTATTTATTAGAATATGAGAATTATTATAGTAAGTAGAATTGGAGGTTAAAATAGAAAGAAGAATAAGTTATTGGGTCTAAATAGATTTAGGAAGAGTGAGTAGTATTATAAATAATGAAGCTTACGTTAGAAAGAGTTTTTATGTTAAACCGCTTTTTGGAGAAAGAGGAGAACTCAGAGAGAGAACCCTAGGAACGAAGAACGCTGCTTTTGATTTCAGAAAAACAATCTAAGGTAAGGGTGAGACTATCTTTCACTAATATTAAGTCTGTAGATCATTAGATTGCATCTAACATGTTTTAGGATGAGTTTGTGAGATTATGAGGAATTAGGGTTTGAGTGAAAATTGATGATTAGATGATGGAAAACTGCTGAATTGATGTATGGGGGAAGTTTCTATTCACATGAGGGTTGTATGAACATATGGGTAGTGAAGGGTTTTATTTTCCATTATTTTTCTTCATGATATTTTAATGAATTCCTTGTTAAATTCATGCTCTTTTATATTACCATAATTGTATGTTTGATTTTTATTTCCGAATTCTGATGGTAGATTATATGCACTTTCTTGGTATGATTTGTTCTCTTACTGTGCCATTCAACTATGTGTATATATAATGAAAACCTTTGTCAAATTAAGATGTGGCAATATAACAACTTGTTGTGCGTCAGAATTGATAACATCTTTGTAACTTTTGTGGATTTTCTCTTATTTGTTTTTAAAAGAATGTTTCGATCTGCTTTGCTGGAAAAGTGAATGTATGTGTCCCCTTTTGTTGAATTGTAATTAGCAATTCTTGATTAGTGTGATTTCATGCAATTATCATTCTCGTAATCAAATTATATTGGTCAATTTCTTTTATTAATTTCACATTTAGTAGTTGCTTGTTTCTTCAAATTTTGAAACAACATATATAATCTTGCGATGTACTAATCTTTTGAGTTAGTCTACATTAGGTCTTCGAGTGTGTATGTGATATTTTGGAGTAGGATTGAATTACTTTTTAATATTTGTGGTTTCAATTATATAAGAAAATGAATCATGAGACTATGATACTATAATAGAAAATGCTGCCCAGGAATAAAAATAGTGATATAATATCAATGGTACGCTAGTGGAATTTACAAGAAGTAGTTTTCTATTTATTTTGAAGTTAGGCATGACACAGTCCAAACCTTTATATCCTAATTTATCTATTATCTATGAACTAGTGTGAATTAATGTATTATAGTCCATACATGTCTCTACCGTATGGCCTCTGTTGTGAAACAAAGAGAAAATAACTTACATGTTTGAAATAATGTGTATTAGAAGATGAATTAATTGAAAATGTGTTATATAAAGATCTGATATTTGAAGAGGTATGATTTAAAGATGTGTTATTTGGAAGATGTGTGATTTAAATATGTGTTATTTATGATGCTTATGTTGATGTGATGTTTAAGATGTTGATGTTTATCATTTGATACTGTTAAGTTATGATGCTGATATGATGTGACTTTATAAGTGTTGCATATGTTGTTGTTGATCTTATTTAAGATGTAATTGTCGGTCTAAGTCAAAGAGTTTGTTAAGTCGTCGAGTCGTTATGAAGTCATCAAGTTGTTAAGATGTTATGTTGTCAAATGTTAAGATGTCATAGATGTTCATGAAGTTTCTAAGACGTAAGATGTTGAGTCCATGCATACTCATTTAAAGATGAGGGCTCATGCCCTGGAGCTTTTGCTCAACCACGACGATGGAGCTTTTGCTCAACCAGAGACGAGGGCTCATGCCCTAGGAGCTTTTGCTCAATAGCGACGAGGGCTTATGCCCTAGATTGGTACCACATGCATTTGCATTTTCATGATGATTCAAGATGGTTTAAGACGTTAAGAGTTGCATAGTCGAGTCTAGATGCATTGTCAAGTCAAGTTGCTAAGTTGTGATGTTTTAACGAATTACTTTGTGATGCCTTTTAGTAAGATGATATGTGACGATGATTGTGACTGCTATGTGATGATATATTGCTAAGATGAAATGATGATGTCTATGTATTTGATTGTAAATGTTAAATTATAAGATGTTTATATTGTTAAATGTAATTTATGATTTATGAGCTTAATATTATTGTTTGAGAAATCTCACCCCTTCTGCTTGAAAATGTTGCTCTTCGTATGGGTAACTTGCAGGTAATCAAGATTAGCTGCGGTCGTGGGTGACTATCTCTCACTGTGTCCTTAGGTGCTCTGATACGTAACGGGATGAGGATTTTGATACTATTTTCTGTTCCTTTACGTATTGCCTTTTTGAAGTTTAAGAATTATTATTGAACTAAGAATTTATGAGATCATTTAAGATGAGGCCTGCGTGCCAAGACTATTTTAGATGTTGAATTAACTCCGCTGTGAGATATTAAATAATTTGTTGATTGAATTTGAAGGATAAATATTAATTTATTTCATTTATGATTTTTAAGAAATGTAACATTCCGTTTTGTGATGAAAAACTCTGATAATTGTTATGAAATTTTAACGTTGGGAAAACGGGGTGTTACAGATATAGTAAGCATGTTAAGTTGTGGGTTGATTAGTTAATCTCTCCACCATGATTAGGAATGTACAAGCATGATCAAGTAAGACTTTACCATTAATCGGATCGATCAAGGTTCCGAGGTAAATATGTAAGCATGAATAGGTTAATTCTATATGAACGACAAGACCATGATTAATATAATGTAGGTGGCATGTCTCTTGCTATCCACGCCAGGGGGATACAAGGGGTTCTCATTGTGGGAACGATTCAAGCCATAAGGGACCCGCATGTCAGCGAGTAAGCAAGATGTAGGTGTTCGTGTCTCTTGTTATCCACATCAGGGGGATACGGGAGGTTCTCGACTCAAGGGGAACGGTTCAAGCCGTAAGGGACCCGCACGACACCGAGGGAGTCCGATGTACGTACATCGGTCATGATGGGATTGTTCTCGGGGTTACTCCACCCGGGGCTCTCCGTAAAATGAATCAAGATAATGATTGTTTGTTCAACGCTAACATAATGAATGAACTTATGTACGGCCATGCATGTTATGTTTATGATTATGTAAGAATGATTCCATGCACGATTATGTTCAAGAACAAGAGCATTAGATGCTATAAGACAAGTATAAGACATGGAATAGAGCAAGTAAAAATTATGATACCGGTGACGATCTTAGGTATCCCCTAATCGTCCGGTTTAGACTCGTGTCATGATATGTTATGTCTAGGCCTAGATTCCTGGCAATGCGGTCCTAGATTCCCCCTCGGCCGCCATGACACGTATAGGAAGTGAAGCCTATAACAAGTAAGATAAGCCTAAGACGGGTCTAGCATGCACTACCGTCTAGGAAAGCATGACCACACACGTATAATCAACCGTCAGGTTGTAATGTAGACACGTGGTGACCGTAGGTTTCCCCTGAGGTTACCTATAGCCTAGGATTTTAGGGGAACTCGCTGAGACATTATGTCTCATCCCAATCCTTATTTGTTTCAGATATCAGGTTGGACGTCAAGGTTGTAGCCGGGTGAATTTTTCAGCAAGAGTTCGTTCGTACCCGAAGCATGAAGAATATGGATTTCAAGGAAGTATATATTATACTTTAGCAAAGATGAGTAGTATATCTTTGTACGAACTCATGTTGTTGTAAATAATATTCATTCGAAGTTTTATTGTTGTATATTTTAATGTATCCAGTACTAAACTTAACGCACGTGCTAGACTTTCTAGATACGTCTAGTATGGGTGTTACATCAAGTGTAAGAGTTTCAAATCCTAAAAAAATGATTTTTATGAAAGTAAACAAACAAAAATAGCTTTAGATTTTTTTAAAAATCTCTAAAAAAAAAACTCTAGATTCTTTGAACTCAAAATCTATTTTTTTTAAAGCTGAAACAAACACATACATAGGTTGATGATATTGTTCTGTGGTGTTCATTGATGGATGATAAATTATATTAAGAAAATTAAAACTACAACTAAGCTATTCTAAAATTAATTTTTTTTATTCATTTCTTTGATAATTATTACATCCACCAATCTTCTATTTATACAAGATAGAATTGACATATTCTTTAACAAACTAAAGATGTCCTAAAGATCTATTTAGTTACTTCTAGAAAGAGTGTGACATTTGTTGAATTATACTCAATGACTCCTGGAACTTGGGCTTAATATTTGACATATTTAGACCTTGTTGAATGATATTTACCAATTATCTTAATTTCTTTACGTGAACAAAATTTCTACTTTTTCATCAAGAAAAACGAAAATCTAACCACACATGGTGTTAATCGCCTGTGAAGCTTGTCAACTTTCCTTTTTTAAGTTTTCCCAATTTCTTAGTAAAAAGAAATTGACATTTTCATCCTTGCCCTGTAAACACTTCATCAAATTCAGGATAAATTCCATCATATTAATTTTGTTTACGTAAAATGCCCCCGTCTTGCAATTTTTCTCACAATTGATTCCTCGAGTGTAGTTCTATTGCAATTTACAAATTTAAGCAAAAGAGAAATTAGTCATCTTTATATTGTGAGTGACTCATCTATAGCCATTCAAATTGTACATTTTTCTATCAAAATAAAATAAAATTTGTAGAAGTGGAACAATTTAGTCACTTAACAAAAATTTCAAAATAATTTAGCTTAATATTAAACAAATTTTGGTTAAATTATTCTCTAAAATTATCTTGAAAGTGATTGATGCCCAATATGTTTGAAAGTTGAGCAAGCAATTAGTGTGTAATATATTTCAATGTTGTAAATCTAGATCATACTAATAAAAAAGAATTTCATACATCATTTTATAATTTCATTAAGTTTAAAGACCAAATTATCCAATCCCTTTAACTTCAAGAAATGAACACTAAACTATATATAGTTAGCAAAACCTTGTCTCAATTACCATATAAAAAACTTCAAGTAATGGCTTATGCAATTCCCTTTATCATTTTAATGCACGTTTGCACCATTGCCAATGTTGCTTCAAGCAATGACTTGAAATTGAGATCAAAATTCTCATCAATTTTAGTCTTTGGGGATTCTACAGTTGACACAGGAAATAACAACTACATCAAAACATTCACAAAGGGAAATCATTTACCTTATGGAAGAGATTTTCCTAATCATATACCTACTGGTAGATTCTCTAATGGAAAATTGGCTATTGACTTTCTTGCATCAAAATTTAATCTCAAAGAATTTGTCCCTCCTTTCTTGAATCCAAATCTATCAAATGAAGAGCTTCTAACAGGTGTTGGCTTTGCATCCGGAGGATCTGGTTTTGATGATTTTACAATAGCATTAAGTGGGGCTATATCATTATCTAAACAAGTTGAATATTTCAAAGATTATGTGGATAAAAGAAACTAAACAAAGAGTTGGAAATGCTTTGGTGATCATTAGTGCTGGAACTAATGACTTTCTTTTCAATTTTTATGACATTCCAACTAGAAGGTTGGAGTTCAACATTAGTGGATACCAAGATTTTGTTCAAAGTAGACTTCAAATTTTCATTAAGGTAAGTTTGATTAGAATTATTTTCTTTTTTGGTATCATCAATTAGAATTCATTAATTAAAAATCACAGTTATATATACTTATAAAAGAGTTTGATAAATATCCACCAATAGTAGAACAAATTTTTATACAAATCTTCAATCATATATATATTTCATCTAGGTGACATATCATATTTATCATTTTCTTTTAAATATTGAAATATGTCTATTGTAATATGTGATTAAATGCATGTATGCATACATTCAACAAAAAATTAGATGTATAAATACATTCAACGTTTATTTAATTCTTAAAAAATTTCTAACAAAAATTCACATAATTATTACTATAAATTAATTTCAGCATATGATTTTTATCTTGATTTAAAATAAATTTCTTAAAAAATTGTAGGAACTGTACGAGCTCGGATGCAGAAAATTTGCTGTGGCTGGGCTTCCTCCTATTGGTTGCATACCTATTCAAATAACAGCCAAGTTTGTAAAAGATCGTTATAAATGTGTGAAGGAAGAGAATTTAGAGGCTAAGGATTACAACCAAAAATTGGCACGACGTTTACTTCAATTACAAGCAATTATTTCAGGAAGCAGAGTTATTTATACAAACATATATGACCCCTTGATTGGCCTTATCAAACACCCTGAAAAATATGGTGAGTTACAATTATCAATATTATTATTCTTTTCTTCCCTTTTATGTTCAATTTGTCAAACTTTTTCTCCAAGCTATGCTATATCAATCAAATGATGATTAAGTAACTTTTTTCTAATGTGGAATTCTAATCCACTAGCAGCCATTTTGACCATCTCTATTTCTAAGATAGATGTAAAACTCTTAACTCTCATCTGTCTAAGTCTTGCAAAATAATCATCGACAAATCCGTTGTATTTTCTCTTGACATTGAATTGATAATGGTAATTGCTAAAGAAAAATTTGCCAACAGAGATAAAATTTAATGGGAGAGTTTTTTTTTTTTTTTTGACAAGTAATGGGAGAGTTAATGGGCGACGATCTTTGTCTTTTTTCAAAAAATTATGTTAAATAGTTTATTCTTTACGTATGATAGTTAAGATTTTTTCTTTAAATTTGTTTGAACTTTACAAACGTTATTCCACAAAAAGATAAAGCTCAACCAGGATTGAGTCTACTAGAAGAGGCTAGAGTCTTATAGCGTTGCAAATGAGGAACCTATATTTAGTGTCTGATAGTATCTAAAATATGATTATCTACTGTGGAAAGAACTTATAGGAAACCAAAAAATAAATATAAAGTTCAAGCTTGAATATTTTTTTTTTGAACTTTATATTTATTTTTAAGAATATTTTAAAAATAACAGAAAAAATGAAGTTAAGGCTTTGGCTCGGAGTTTAGAATGAAGCTTTAAGAATAAGGAATAATGAAATGAAAAAGGAAGCAAGGGATAGTCCTCAACTTGAAAGGGAAGGTTATGGGTGCTTTTGTTTTAGCTTTAAAAAATAGATTTATTTTTAGAGATTTAAAGAAAATATGAAGTTATTTTTGTTTGCCTACAATGCATAAAAATCCATTTTTTTTTTTAAAAAAAAAAAGAGTTTTAACTTGTACATGTGTACCTCCTTGTTTTTGAAAAAAAATAGATTTTGAGAAAAGCTAATCCTAATAGCTTTTCATTTTAGGGTCAAAATAGTGTTTTTTTGATAAAATAATTTTTCTTAAAATCCTAAACAAACACTTAAAAATGAAAAAAGTGATTTTTTAAAGAAAAAATAGATTTTTTTTGAAAAAAATCTGAAACAAATGGGGCCTATATTTCTTGGTAATGAAAAATGCATTTGAGAAATTTTTTAGAAAGTTTTAAAGAGTTTATATAAATTATTCAAATTCTTTCAATGCCTTTATAATATTCTATAAATTAATAATATGTTAGTCATAAAAATTTTCTTTCCATACTCTAGAAAACTATCTCTCAAATAAGGCCGAAAATTTCTCTCTTTTCTCTCTCACATTCCCTCCAAAGTATTTCCTTTCCCTTTTCTTTCCCTTCAAAATTTTAAAGGTGAACAAACTTGTTTCCTATAGTATTTATTTATGCATTCTTGTGACTTTTATTATACAGGTTTCAAGGAAACAAACAAAGGATGTTGTGGAACTGGCATATTTGAAGTAACTCCATTGTGTAATGAACTCACACCTGTATGTGATGACGCTTCAAAATATGTATTTTGGGACAGTGTGCATCCAAGTGAAGCAACCAACAAGTATATTGCTAAATACATAGAATTGGAAGTTCTACCCAAGTTCCAATTTCACAGGAATTGTAAATTTGAAGTCTAGAGCTTTCAACTTCATTTGTATATAGTACAAAGAATATGAAATCCATTTGGGAGTCTTTGTAATTCATTAATTTATAGTTCATAAATTACAATGTTACTTACACAATGGATCAATGTAGTAGACAACTCTTTGCATTGAGTTCAGTGGTGGTCCTAACTCCTAACCGTGGTTGAATCAGTGTAAAAGGTATAAAATATCAAGGTTTTACCTCTACAAAAATAGATATAGAAGAATGTTAAGGACACTATCTTTTCAACGCTCTCTTCAACACTTACTCTTTTATTAGTACTGAAATTATGAATCAAAATATTATGTATACAACAATGACCAATAGTGAGAGATTTTCCATTCAACTTATAATCTCTCGTACAAACAAGACCTTCCACTATTTTAGGAACTAAACAAGAGCTTTCACTCAATTTTTTCTCCTGGCAATTTAAACTCCTTAGAGAAGTCACAAATGAGACAACCACATGATGGAATCATTGTATATGACCAATTCGCTGAGTCACTGGTAATTCCTGAAACGAAAAACTTTACTCGTTTGACCAAGATCCTTTGAGCTCTTCAAGGATACCATACTTTATGATAAAAAAAAGAAACTGACACCTTAGTGGAAGCCTAAGCATCGTTAAGAGAAGGAGTTAACCCAGGGCCGTTCCTAGAGATTTACAGACCTTAGCATTAATATGAGAAATGGACCCCTTACATAATATATCATAAAATTTACCTCATTGTTGTGATTTTATTAGCTCTTTATTTCGTTTTTTTTTCTCGTTTTTCACTACCAAATAAATGATTTTTTAGGCAACATTTGAAAACAAATCAAATACTATGTAGACATCAAAACAAAATAAAATACTGTAGAAATAGAACAATAACACCTGCGAAGTAGACTGAAATTTTAGCACCTGAAAAATAGAGATTGAAATTTTAGCACCTAAGAATAATAATACCAAAAAATTAAAAATATATCAGTACGTAATTAATTAATTTTTTTATTTTTGGATGGAAAATTCTCTAATATTAAACTCATAACAACAATAATAATTGATACAAAATTAGTGTTAGACTTTTTATCCCAATTTCTAGGATAATAAATATCACCAATATTTTTAATATTAGTGATACACGTTATTAGAAATAAAGGGCCCAAAAAAATATTACCAATTTCTTCGATGATAAATTTTTAGCACATCCCAATTTTTTTACAAGGAAGGTGTATATAGAAATCTTTGTGGTATTCGAGGGTATATATAGCAAACTGCTCTAAAAGGGCCCAAAAACCTTAACAAGCTCCAGCCCAGGAAAATTGCTTTTCTGACATCAATAACTTTAAGTGTAGCAAAGCCAGCTCTAGATAACTGCAGCCGAACCCAGCTGTAGTATTTTCCATGTGTTATTAGGAAGTTATTGATGTCAGAAAAGCAGTTTTCTCAGCCCAGCTCTTCATCAAGTCAATGTTTGAGGCCTTTTAGTGAACTTTGCTATATATACCCCTAAAAACCAAATATTTCTATATACACTCCCCACCTTAAAATTATTTTTGGGCCCCCTACCGCATGAGCCGTAAGCAGGCACACCCCCGCTTATGCCTAGGGCCGACCCTGAGTTAACTGAGTCCAACGACTTGAAGTTTGATTAGATCAAAGAAGGCTTGAATGTCTCAAGAAGAAGAGGTAGAAGTATAATTGCTTCAAGTGCCACAAGACCGATAACTTCAAGAGAGATTGTACCAATATTTTGGACACTGATGATTTCGTGCAATATGCAGTTTCCTCAGAGGATTATGAGGATGTAATTGCTCCGGTGGTGTCATGTAGGGAGAAGGAAGAATAAGTAGTATGTCACCTTGGAAACAAGAACACGTAAAGTTGAACTTCATGTTGGTGTTCATTTGGACAGACGTTAAACACTCATGGTTAGCTTGAGCGGCAGACATTACAGGGTGAAAGAAATAGTGAACGTACACATATGAAAAGCTGAGATAGAAGAAACTCAACTTGAGGTGGAGTCTTCCACAGGTGGGAATAGAAGAAGACAATCAACATTGACTACTAACTGTTTTGCAAGAGATAGGGAAATGGGGAAAATATTGTTGCATCGAAGGGGTATGGCTATAGAGACCTTGTGTGTCATGCTCTAAAGTCACGAGTTGAAGAAAGTATGATAGATCAGCTTGTGAGATTACCTCAAAAGTCTAGGCTAATTGGAGACAAGTGAATCTTTATGAAGACATAAATGATCACTGCAGAGGTTATGATGAAGCTACCTAAAAGGCTTAAGGTATTAGTGTGTGTTTTGTTCAATTTCACTTAATATACATCACATGACTATAATAATTTTAATCTCAATATTTTTCCCTCAACTCTAGGTATAATAAAATAAATAAAACAATATTTTACAAATAATTGTTGAAGGAAATTAACCAATTAGAATTGGAACTCAGTATACCCTAAACTCTAGATTCAAACAGCTACTACAAAAAGCAAGTGTAGAAATAAATATGGCCTTACCTCCCTATCATAAACTGGCTGAAACACAACCTACTACAAACATTTCATATTGATACTGAAGACTTTGCAGGTTCTTCATCAGAATCCAATTGTTCACTTCCAAATGATTGATCTTGCAAGTCAATGGGACCAACTGTCTCTGAAGGTAAAAGTGAATAAAGATACTCAGATGATGAGTTCCTCTTCATTGAAGAAGTTGGCTTCCAATGATTATGTGTACCTTTGTATAGTGTCTCAATAACTTCTCCATCTATTGTTCTCTCAACCTTTTTCTTCACTAAACAATTAGGCCACGTACATTTATAATAGCTTCTTTGATTTTCACTTCCTTTTGCTACTTTATCTTCATACTTTTTCCAATTATACCCATCATCATGATTCATCCTTCTTATCAAAGACTGATTTTGTTGGCTACCATTACTATAATCAGATTGAAATTCATTTCTATTGTTATCTACACCATCAATTTCTATAGCTACATCATCTTCCACTCTCAAAGTTCCTATTTCATGCCTCGAACCCAATTTCGAACGAAGAACAATAAGAGAATAACATAAGATTGCAGCAACAATAGATAGAATCAAATTGATCTTCATCAATTGAACGGTTAAAATTCCAAGGAAGAAATTGAGGAGATCAGATTCAAAACCAAGATCAATCTGTCTTGATAAGCAAAAAGACATTAAAGCAAAGGCAACACAAGAAATCATACTCAATAGGTCTGGTTTTTCGTTCGAAGCTTTATCGGAGACAAAAGAGTACAAAGATGTGAGCAACAAAACAAGAACACCCAAATGAGCTCTCAGCAAGAATCTCCTTGAAAGTTTCCATTTTTTCAAAAATAACATCATGCTACTAATACTGAAACTTACCACTGTGTAAATAATGATTTTGATGAAGTTCCACTTTCCAAAAAGATGATTGAAAGAAGAGCTTAATGCATAAGAAGTGAATCCAATGATACTTGAAAAAACACCTAAAATTCTCCATTGATTTTTCTGTATTAGTCTGTTGGAAATTCTTCTGGGCATAGTATTTTAAAGGGCAGCGTGTTAATTTGTGTTTGGATTCTAAGACTGATATGTTTTCCTTAGAGTCAGAGAGGGGTTAGAGGTAGAAACAATTGCATAATAAAGTGAATGAAAATTATTCAGTTTTTATGACTAGAAAAGTATATTTTAATTTGTGGTCATCACAGGTCACCATCTGTTAGAAAAATATATTTGATGACAAGATATGTTGAATTTGTATTGCAAATAAGACTTGGACAGTTGTCCTTGAAAAGTAATTGGATCATATAATCATATGTTTAGAATTTGAATCCTTATGATAAGAGTGGAGTTACTGTTAGAGGATTGGATAATTGCACCTTAGGATAAGTCTAGATATGTGGTCACAAATTTGTTTGACTTTCTAAAACCAAACGTATTTCTTATTACAAAAATTAGACTTAGACTATCAATGCAAAACTCATTAACACACTGTATAATGAAGAACATGACAGTGGACATGTTCCTCAGAATTCAGACATGGCTGATGCAGACAAAGGTATGGAGATTTGTCGGATTTGCTTCAGCTGCTGTTGGACTGGTTTGTTATGCTCTAAGCTCTTCCTTCAACTATCTATTTGGTAGTTGGAATTTGTTGAAGATAATTCTTTACACTGTTTTCAGTTTCATCATTTGCATCATGATTTTGTATGAAAATATATGGAAACAGTCTAGAAGTCTTCGGTTCAAAGCTCATACAGCTTTTTTAGTATTGACAATCACCTCTGTCTATTCGTTTTACTTCAATAAAGTGGTGAATGGAAAACCAGATGCATATAGCCTCATTTCTTGTGCTGCCTTTGCTATCATGTCACTGAGTTTCTCGAGGCAATCTCAGTGTGGATTCGAAGTGGATCTTCTTTACTTTTTTCTCGGATGTCTAACCGTGTTACTCATGAAGATAAAATTCCAGTTATTCATTATTGGAGCAGGTTTGAGTTACTCCCTTATCATTTTTCGTTCTTCCTTTTCATCTGTAGAAGAAATTGGATTCTCTAAATTCCAAGATGAAAATTCAGTAATTATTGATGTAGATTCGCCACATCTAGCTAACACTGATATTTCTAGTACAATTGAACAACTAAAAAATTATCTTAACATGCTACAGCAGAAAAATTTGAACCTCGTCGACATGCTTTTGAAGCATGTGAATGAATATGATGACTCTGAAATTATTATGTTGCCCGGCCCTGATTTCATGATCGATGAGTTGCCTTCAGATTTAATCAACTACCTTCATGAAACCGCGAAGTTCATGGTAAGTGCTGGGTTTGAGGAAGAGTTTTCTAATGTATACATCAATTGTAGAAGGAAATGTTTGGAGGAGTGTCTAATAAATAGATTATTCGGCTTGCAGAAGATTAACATCAGGAATGAAAATCAAAGTGCGAAATATGTAGATATTGTGATTAAAAAATGGATCACAGCATCAGAAATCGCTCTTAAGATTCTATTTCCATTTGAACAACGACTCTGTGATCATGTCTTTTCAGGTTTCGCCTCCTCTGCCAGTCGTTGTTTCACAGAGGTTTTCCAAGGAGCAACGTTTCAGCTTCTGAATTTCGCTGATGCAGTTGCTGATGGAAGCCCTTCCATTTGGTGTTTATTCAAAATGCTCGCAATCTTTGAGACATTGCATTATCTGATATCGAAATTCCACTTGTGTCTTGATTCTTCGGTGAAGGAAGCTGCAGTTACAGTCCAAAACAGATTAGGAGAAGCAATCAGGGACCTATTCTTGAAACTAAATTATCTGAGTTTCCGTGTCCCAGAAGCAAAGCAAGATGTTCCGTCTGATGGTCGACACCATCCAATGGCGGTGCAGATCATTGGCTACCTCGCTTCTGCTTGTAGGTCACGCCACACACTAGAACAAGTTTTGCAGGAATATCCCGTGGTGAAAAAGGGAGTAGTACTGAAAAATTCTTTCATAGAACAGATGGAATGGATAATGGATATGTTAGAGAAAAGATTGATATATAAGTCCAAAGAGTACAGAGACCTTGCTTTGCGCAATCTTTTCATGATGAATAATAGGAGGCACATAGAAGATTTAATTAAAAGGTGGGATTTGGAAACCATATTTGGCAACGATTGGTTCCAGAAAAATCAAGCAAAATTCCAACAAGATCTTGATCTTTATATAAAAAAAACGTGGAATATGGTGTTTGAGTTTTTGAAGTTGGACAACAATGACTATGTGGCACTCAATGACGATGTTGCAGAAGATATATTGAAAGAAAGGCTAAAATTGTTCAACAAGCAATTTGAAGAGATGTACAGAGTTCAGTCGAATTGGTTTGTATATGATAAGAAGCTTAAGGAAGAAATAATAATATCAGTGGCAAATACCTTGCTGCCAGTATATGGAATCTTTATTGGAAGGTTCCGTGATTGTCTTGGTATTCATGCTAATCAGTATATTAGATACGGAATGTTTGAGATTCAAGATCGCCTCAACAACTTGTTTCTGATCAAAAACAGTTAGTAGAATCTTCAGAATGTAGATGAACCATTTGGTGTGTTTGTTTTTTTAAAATTGCATTTATGTTGTTGTAAAAGTTATATTTGGAACCAAAATAATTCTAGGATTTTCTCTGGAACATCTGTTTGAAAGCAAATTTTCAATTTACAGTTTCAATTCAAATTGTGTTCAATTAGGACCAGGAATTGATTTCAAGTTTAATTTGTATTCAAATGACACAACACTGTCCTATTACACTAAGAAGTTGTTCAAATATTATGTAGACATTGTTACACTACGTTGTTCATTTATGAAAACTTTAGTAAAATAATATTACCTGGCTTACTGTGGAAATTTGTGTTGGAATTGGCTCGATTAGCATTTCTGGTACCTGAAGCTAACATAAAAAAACCACGTTAGATTAGATGATATAAGAAGGACCAAGACAAACCATGTCCATAGAGCTCATTCTTGTTTTAAAAACATGCAAAGACAAAAACAATTTCTTTTAATAAACACAAAAGGAACTTGAAAGACTGCAAAACTTTTACACGAAAATTACAAAAACCGTGGTTACCATTGCAAAGACAAGAACAATTACTAGCACATTGGCATGTTGCGACAACTGTATTGCGATATTTGAAATCCTCACCAGGACAAGATATCATTTTACCAAAGGAAAAATGATCAACAACTTGTTGGATTTTGTGACTATGATTGGGCGTCAAATCATTTTACCAAGCTGCACCTGCACTTCATGAAAGAACAAAGTACATTGAGGTTGATTATCATTTTATACGTCAGCGTTTACAATCACGCGTTAGTTTCACAGTCTACCTTTTAACTAAGGAAAATTCTGGTCGGTAATGAAAACCGTTGGATGAGTCATATTTCACTGATTAATTACTTTCTCTCCCCCATGTATTGTATTCCATTTGCACAATTTCTGTGATTTCCGCATTGTTCCTTTTCGTTAGTAATTGTATTGTGCTATATATCACTCCACTTTAACTAAACAACAATCAGCTGATATTTTCACAAAATCTTTAGGCACAAATATGTTTTCTGAATTAGTATCCAAGTTGGGTGTTCATAATACACACACTCCACCAACTTGAGGGGGAGTAAGAGAGTAGCAACTAACAGAAACAAATGCTGTTATAACTTATAACCACTTTTATTAAGCAACATTCTCAGCTTTCCTTTCTTCATTACTTTTCTCAATTTGTCCCATATTCACTATCTCCTTCAATTTTCAAAACAATGTTAATTACATTTTCTCAACCAATACAAGTACAGGATAAGCGTATGATGTGATTAGAATTTATTTTACATCTCAAAATACCCAAAAAAAAAATAAACACTTTTATGACATTTTGAAAAAAGAAAAGTATTTTGATATTTTGCAAAAAAATTATGATTATTAAGGTATGTATGTGTGTAAATGAAATAATTTATATAATTTTTCTTTTATTGAAATATTTTCAAATAAAAAATAGTTAAGGTTGGTCGCATCATAATTTCCTTTATTGAAATAAGGGAGTTATTTTCAATCTATTTGCCTAGGACCCATAAAATGTAAACATTGGGGTTGGTCGCGCACAATGTATAAGGTTGTTTCTATCATTGAATCATTAAATTTCACCATTAAGATAAATGACAAATGACGAGATTTATTGATCCAATGGTGAAAAATAAATGTGTGCATGGTGCAAAACTAGTATTGGTGTTAACCTCCACTATTCGTGGGATAAAAGACCCTAATAATTTGGAGTTCGACCAGAAGGTAATTAATTATAACCAAAAATTGTTCCATCCAAAAATGACTTAGGTTCTTTTGAACAATCCTTCCTTAGTTGAGTGCAAAACTAATTTACTTGTACACGTTAAACAAAGTCGAATTCTAGAAGGAATAATATTACCCTCTTTTCCTTCAGCTGCACTGAATTTGTTAGCAAGAATATAGGAAAGTTTGTTAAGAAATTTAGAGTTGTTTGCATGTATAAAACTACGTAATTTTTCACATGAGAAACTATCACTGAAATTACGTCTATTTCCTCTATCTTAATTTTTTTGAGGTTTATCTTTAACTTTACAAAACAAAGTGAGCTTGTTTGTTCTTACCAGATAGTTTCAAGTACAATATTAATGCTACTTTATTCCTAGAAAGGACATGTGCCTAAAGGATAATCAGCCAAAACACAAAGTTGCTCTCTTTCTGTTTTGCAGCATGATTTATGATTATTACTTTTTTACACTTGGTAATTTATTCATGTACCGAATTTTTCAATTTTTGAAAAAAAATTGGGAAATTTGAATTTTTGAAGGGAAAATTCACAGAAAAACAGGAGCTACTACTCACTATTTTTCTGAATTTTTTTATTAAATAAAAATAGACTGTCTTTTGAAATTCAATAAATTTGTTGGGATTGTGGGGTTAGAATTAAATCTTCCCACTCTTTGGGCTAGTATATGGTTTAGTTCTTAATCTTGGCCAAAGGCTAAGCAAGAAATTGAAAGTTGCTTTATGCACCCGTTGAATTGCTCACATGCCCCTCAAAATCCTGAAATTGTCTCCATGTCACGCTTGAGAGTTATGATGACCCAATTGGATCGGAAGCTATCTCCCGATTGATTCATGCATATTGAAAGTTACGATCCAATCCGCACCTGACTTATACCATAATTGAAGCCTTATTCTATTATGTGTTCCATTTGAATCAAAACTTAAAAAACTTGAGTTTTTGACATTCAAGAAGTACTCTCCTAATTTCAATTCCCTTGATTTTCATCAAATCAGGGTCAAAGAAATTGCATTGGTTGTGACATTTCTTCTCAAACCAAACATGTAGTTGCTAAATTTATCTCATTTTTGTTTTTGCTGTTGGTTAGAGTTTTTGTAGAGTGCGAAAGTAGTTTAGGAATTAAGTAGTTGTTGATCAAGTAAGAAGTGAATGTGAATGTAAATGTAGTTTAGAGTTTGTAATAGTGAAAAGTGGTACTGAAATTGATGAAATGCTTGAATGATTTATGTCTTTTCATGTTGGTTGTTGTAGATATGATTAACGATGTTTGAAAAACAAGACTCGATAGGGAGACATTGCTCAATTTCGTATGCAGATAGCGTGCACTAAATAATCCGAAAATTGCTGTTCACACATTAGAGAAGGCTGGGACACACATGTAAAATACGTTTTTGCCCCCTCGGCAGTTAACTGCCGAGGAATTTAAAATCCGGCTGCAGTTAACTGCCGAGGATTTCCTCGGTAGTTAACTGCCGAGGTTTTCTGAACATAAACAGAACGAACAGAAGCAGTTTCCAGTTTCAATATTTTGTTTCAAACACATCCAAATTCTCTCCAAAATCACATTTTCACGAATTGCAAGCAAATCATCACCACATTATCACAAGTAAGTACCCTTAATCATTGCAATGTTAATATTAGTTTGTTAGGTTTATTTTTTTAAAAAATTAGAGTAGTTTGCATGTGGTTAGGTTAATGATGATTTGATGATTAAAATAGACAATTTGATGATTGCATGTGTAGTTTTTGAATTGATAAATGAATGTAGATGTTGTCTATGCTGTTTAAATGGTAATGTGGCTTTGAATGGTGGCAAATGAACACAATTTGAATATGTTTTATACTTTGCACACAAAGTGTTTGATCAAATGCCTCAATGAAAATTATTTTGATTATTTAGTTAGTTTAGGTTATGGAAATGATAGAAGTGATGTTAATTATAGTTTGATTAAGTGTATATTGATTTTTTAGTGTATTTAGGTTATGATGTGAATGATTAAGTGTATAGAAATGATTAAGTTATGATGGAAATGATGGACATAATGATGATTGTATGAATGATTTTATTGTAAGTGTATAGAAATGATTAGTTTAGGTTATTGATTTTATTGTAATGATGATTGTATGAATGATTTTAGGTTATGGAAATGATGTTGATTGTTGTTAATGTTAATGATTAAGTTATGACTAGTGTGTTTAATGTGTTTGATTATGTTATGGAAAATGATGTTAATTTATTAAAAATTTGTGTAGATATGGCCGATCAGGAGCCCATTGATCCATCTAAGATGATTGGTGGTAGGCGTGCTCAGACACAAAGCTACCGGAAGGAGAAGGAGAGGAGAAACGCACATATCCCAAAGAGGGGAAGAGGTCGGAGGGGGGGGGGGGGGGGATGGTTCAGGGACTTCTCAGCCTTCTGAGGCTTCTCAGGCACAGCCTGAAGAGTCGCAGGTGGTTGACCCGACCCAGGCGGTGGAGTACCTGAACTATCAGGATCACCATGATGTGACTGATGGTGGGTACGACGAGCCAGAGCAGCCGCATATGCCAGGGGAGCCAGACGATGATGACATTGCTATGGCGGCTGCCTCGGAGGTGTTGCCTACGGACGCTCCCTTTCCTGGAGGACCGCAGGACATATCTTTGCTTCACTCTTATGCCAATCATGTGGCATTGCCGCTTTGGTATAATAAGGATGACGTAAGTATTTTTTTTTTTAAATGTTCTTTCTTTATGTTTAATTACGTGTTTTTTATATGTGTTTTTTTATATGTGTTTTTATATGTGTTTTTTTATATGGATGACGTAAGTAAAAACAATTATGTGTTCTTTCTTTTAGTTAACTTTTATATATGTTTTTTTTAATTCCTTTCTTTATGTTTAATTATTTTCTTTATTTTTCCTTTCTTGATTTAAATTGTTTTATTTATATGTTTAGATTATATGTTTTATTTATATGTTTTATTGATATGTTTTATTTATATGTTTTATTGATATGTTTTATTTATATGTTTTATTTATATGTGACTTTCTTTAAATATGTTTTATTTATATGTTTTATTTATATGTGATTTTCTTTAAATTGTTTTATTTATATGTTTTATTTATATGTTTTCTTTATATGTGATTTTCTTTATATGTTTTCTTTATTTTTATTTTAGCATTTGTTAAGTTTAATATTTATTAGTTAAATGTTTACATTGTTTAAACTATGTTTATTTTTCTATTTTTTCAGTGCCGCAAGAAGCGTTTTGTAAAACCAATTAATCATGGCCCCAAGATTTTGAGTCTCGGACGTCCAAACCCCAATTAGAGATGGTTTTGGGATCCGCTTATGCAGAGTGGCTTACATGATTTGGTATACTTGGGCTACGCCACTGTGCCTCACGCTTTGCTGATGACTCTATGCGAGAGGTGGCATTCCGAGACCAGCACTTTTCACATGGCTATGGGGGAGATGACTGTGACTTTGGATGATGTCGCATGTCTTATGCATGTCCCGATTGAAGGGCGGATGTTGGGCCACCGGAAGAAGATGCTGAGACATGAGGGAGAGGCACTACTGATGACTCACTTGGGTGCGTCGAGGTCGCAGGCAGAGAAAATCTGCAATACTGAGTATGATGGATACATTAGTTATCCAAAGCTGAGGGAGTTTTATACGACGCACCTTGGTAGAGCCAACCTTTTGGCGGATACACAAGATCCAGAGGAGCTGGAGGAGTTGGAGAGGGTTAGGACTTATTGTGTGAAGTCTTACCTTCTATACTTGGTTGGATGCTTGTTGTTTGGGGATAGAAGCAACAAACGCATCCAGTTGATCTATTTGACGGCTATGGCGGACGGCTATGCGGGGATGCGTGCTTATTCATGGGGAGGGATGGCACTTGCATACCTGTACGATGAGTTAGCTCAGGCCTGTTTGCCCGGAGACAGGCAGCTTGGGGGAAGCGTGACACTGCTCACTGTAAGTAAAAATTAAATTTAAATTTAATTTTTTTTGTTAACTATTATTATTTTGTTATATTTTGTTATATTTTTTTGTTAATTGTAAATTTTATTTTTTTAGTTAACTTTAATTTATTTATATGTGATTTGTATGGTTTATGCAGGCATGGTTTTTGTCGCACTTCCCTAAGTTTTACACTGTTGATCCAAACCCGGACTACATTGAAAATTTACCGGTTGCGGCGAGATGGACTCTTCAGAAGGGTCATGGAGAGGGGGCCACGTATCGGTCATTGCTTGATCGCATTACGTTTGATGACGTATGCTGGAGGCCGTACGAAGGGCACAGGGAGTTCCAGCCTTTCGAGGAGGTATTTTGGTATTCTGGCTGGATCATGTGCGGCGATCGTAGGGTGTACCGTCACCTGCCGGAGAGGGTATTGAGGCAGTACGGATACGTCCAGTCCATACCTAGACCTCCGACGGATGTTCCAGCGCTGACACCGGCTGAGATTGTGCAGGCCTTCACGGACTTCCGCACTCACACGCTTAAGGAGGCTAATTGGGGTGAGCAGGCAGGAGAGCAACCATGGCGTATGGCAGAGGGCTATGTACGATGGTACACGGTTGTGTCTCACCCTCAGATTTTGCCACTTCTCCCGGGAGATGTTCCGAGGCCTCCAAACGAGGAGCAGATCGTTGCAGAGCAGTGGGAGCGGTACGAGGCGAGAAGCTCCCCTGACACCTATGACATGGTTAGCGGCGCTGTTGCCCATGCTGATCAGTTTTTGGGTCAGGAGGTGACGAGCATGACCCCTCAGGAGCTGTATGCGGCCTTGCAGGATGTTAGGCAGCAGATCGCGCCGATCATTACCAGGAGGAGAGCCTAGAGACCGAGGAGGAGGCAGCAGCAGCATCAGCAGGACCAGGACCAGCAGTAGGATTAGGACTGCTAGTATTTTATGTTTAGGATATATTTTTAGGACTTGGTGTTTATTTTCATGACATTTGGCCGTTTTGTTAGTACTTTCAGTACATTTGTTGTTACTTTGTTTCGATGACATTTTTTTATGACTATTGTTCGTTTCCGTATTATATTTTCAATTTCAATTATGTTGCTAATTTTCTTTGATTAGGTTTTATGGTTTGGCATTCAAACAATGTGTTTACAATGTGCAAAAACACATGTAACAGGTTCTGCCTTCAACAGGTTCTGTCATTTTCTGGCTTCAGGACGACTCGGCAGTTAACTGCCGAGGAAATAATGAAACCGACGGTAGTTAACTGCCGAGGTTTTCCTCGGTACTAAACTGCCGAGGTTTTCCTCGGTACTTAAGTGCCGAGGTTTTGTTTTATTATTTTTTTTTGAGGGAATGTTTTGTTTTATTTTGTTTAGAATAGAATTGTGTTAGAAAATGTTAGGAATTATTTAGAAATTATTTTATGTTATTTGAAATATTGCGATAGAGTGAATTCCAATAAATATTGCGATAGCGTGAATTCGAATAAATATTGCGATAGTGTGAATTTCAATAAATATTGCGATAGCATGAATTCGAATAAATATTGCGATAGAGGTTTCGTTACATTACATAAACTATCATTACATTACATTCGGAAATGTACCTTCCAACTACAACAATTATCTTACCTTTGAATGGGTTTAATTCAAACTAGCTAAACAGCAGGACTCCAGCATTCGTCCAGAAGTGCTTTTGTTCCATTCCAAATGTTAAATTCTTGTTGGTCTTGGTTTAAAATGATAGTATCTAAGTGCCAACGGAATGAGGTCCAGACCTTGACACTTCGATACCATCATTTAAACGAAGCCAACAAGAAATTAACACTTAGAATGGAACAAAAACACTCCCGGACGAATGCCGGTGTCCTGCCATTTAACTAGTTTGAATGACCCCATCCAAAGGAAGACAATTGTTGCAGTTGGAATGTGCATTCCAACTACAACAACTGTCTTACCTCTGAAATGGGGTAAATTCAAACTTGCCAAACAACAGGACTCAAGCATTTCGCCTCGCGTTCATGCTTTCCTTTGAAAAGAATAAATTTTTGTCAGATTTGATTTAGATGATGGTATTCAAGTGCCAACGAAATGAGGTCCATTCCTTGACACTTAATACCATCATCTAAATCAGTCTAACAAGAATTTAACCTTTTCAAAGGAAAAACATGAACGCGAGGCGAAATGCTTGAGTCCTAGCCGTTTGGCAAGTTTGAATCACCCCATTTCAGAGGTAAGACAATTGTTGTAGTTTGAATGCACCTTACCCTAACTAATGACGATCTTCTCGCGGAATCAAGCTGTTGATGATATCTTCAGTTGATCTCAGCAACGTCACCCGCATATCGATCCACTGGAACTTGGTGTGCTCCCAAAACATACTCGTCACGTTTTCGTCGTTCTTTAACTCCACCCAAGTGAATGATACGCTCCCCTCGTCGAGCTTTGGACGTTTATACCGAATATTTTGCACCCTTCTTGTGTCTCTTGGGTTGACTCCTTGGTTGAATTCATTCAGTTGATCCTTGAGATCTCTTAACGTTACATCAAGGCACCGAACCTTCAACCTTTGAGGTTCTCCTCCGTTGAATGTTGCATGAACGTCGATCCATCCGGCCATTGTTTCAAATCTACGCACATAGAAATTTAAAATAATCAATGAAAAACTCATTCAAACATTTCATCAAACACTTAATGTGCAAATTATACATAGACTCTAAAAATCATAAAAATAACCCTAAAATGTAATTGTCTAAAAAAAAAATTAACGTAAAATATAGCAAAATTATTCAAATTATATTTACTCTTAAAATAAATCATATAGTCTTACTAAAATAAAATAAAAAATATAAAACACCAAATTAAAAAATAACCCTAAATTTTTTAAATTATAACATAATCATCATGCAAACATTTTAACAAAATTAATCAACTAACATCTAATCTAAAAATGATTTATAACATGTAAATCTAATTAAAAACTAAAATAAAAAATTAATTTAAAACACCAAATTAAAATATAACCAATAAACTTTAAACTATAACATAAACATCATACAAACATTTTACTCTAAAAATGAATTATACTATGTAAATCTACTCAAAAACTAAAATAAAATAAATCTACTTAAAAACTAAAAAATAAAAACATTTATAACAACTAAAATTTAAGTTAATAGCATTATAATTACTTACTTGTGATTTTGTTGAATAAATTTGGTTGGATTTGGTTGGATTTTTTAGAGAGATTTGTGAGAGAGATTTGAGAAATTTTTTTTGAAGATGTGATGAATAATGGAGATGAGAGAGCTTCTGCCAGACTTGTAGCAGAAGATCCTCGGCAGTTAACTACCGAGGAATTCCTCGGCAGTTAACTGCAGCCGGATTTTAAATTCCTCGGCAGTTCCGAGGGGGCAAAAACGTATTTTACATGTGTGTCCCAGCCTTCTCTAATGTGTCAACAGCAATTTTCAAATAATCCTCCAAAGCGGGATCGTAGGAGAGTTCGGGACTCAACTGAAGCCTCTAGTTCATAGGCTTCATGCATGAGATATGGAGCCTTTTGAGGACATATGTCCCCATGTAGTAGACCCCAACTCTATACCAAGGACCAACCACACACAACATAGTTCATTCCAGGAAAGGAACGCATGATACCTGATCCAATATGGCTTTCTTGGATCAAATATAGGGCAGGTTTGTTTTGGATATTTTGAAAAAAAAATCTATTTTTTTAACTAAAAAATCACTTTTTTTATTTTGGTAGTGTTTGTTTTAGATTTAAAAAAAATCCATTTTGCTAAAACAAAAATCATTTTTAGCCTCAAAATGAAAAGCTATTCTAAATAGCTTTTTCAAAATCTACTTTTTTTCTAAATGCAAAGAACTCAAGTGTAAGAGTTTCAAATCTTAAAAAAACGATTTTTATGAAAGTAAACAAACAAAAATAGCTTTAGATTTTTTTAAAAATCTCTAAAAAAAAATCTCTAGATTCTTTGAACTCAAAATCTATTTTTTTTAAAGCTGAAACAAACGCACACATAGGTTGATGATATTGTTCTGTGGTGTTCATTAATGGATGATAATTTATATTAAGAAAATTAAAACTACAACTAAGCTATTCTAAAATTAATTTTTTTTCATTCATTTCTTTGATAATTATTACATCCACCAATCTTCTATTTATACAAGATAGAATTGACATATTCTTTAACAAACTAAAGATGTCCTCTGAATTGACATATTCTTTAACAAACTAAAGATGTCCTAAAGATCTATTTAGTTACTTCTAGAAAGAGTGTGACGTTTGTTGAATTATACTCAATGACTCCTGGAACTTGGGCTTAATATTTGACATATTTAGACCTTGTTGAATGATATTTACCAATTATCTTAATTTCTTTACGTGAACAAAATTTCTACTTTTCCATTAAGAAAAACGAAAATCTAACCACACATGGTGTTAATCGCCTGTGAAGCTCGTCAACTTTCCTTTTTTAAGTTTTCCCAATTTCTTAGTAAAAAAAATTGACATTTTCATCCTTTGCCCGGTAAACACTTCATCAAATTCAGGATAAATTCCATCATATTAATTTTGTTTAACGTAAAATGCCCCCGTCTTGCAATTTTTCTCACAATTGATTCCTCGAGTGTAGTTCTATTGCAATTTACAAATTTATGCAAAAGAGAAATTAGTCATCTTTATATTATGAGTGACTCATCTATAGCCATTCAAATTGTACATTTTTCTATCAAAATAAAATAAAATTTGTAGAAGTGGAACAATTTAGTCACTTAACAAAAATTTCAAAATAATTTCAATGATCGTCCTTAGGTTAATATTAAACAAATTATGGTTAAATTATTCTCTAAAATTATCTTGAAAGTGATTGGTGCCCAATATGTTTGAAAGTTGCGCAAGCAATTAGTGTGTAATATATTTCAATGTTGTAAATCTAGATCATACTAATAAAAAAGAATTTCATACATCATTTTATGATTTCATTAAGTTTAAAGACCAAATCATCCAATCCCTTTAACTTCAAGTAACACTCCACTATATATAGTTAGCTAAAACCATGTCTCAATTACCAGATGAAAAACTTCAAGCAATGGCTTATGCAATTCCCTTTATCATTTTAATGCACGTTTGCACCATTGCCAATTGTGCTTCAAGCAATGACTTGAAATTGAGATCAAAATTCTCATCAATTTTAGTCTTTGGGGATTCTACAGTTGACACAGGAAATAACAACTACATCAAAACAAAGATAAAGAGAAATCACTTACCTTATGGAAGAGATTTTCCTAATCATGTACCTACCGGTAGATTCTCTAATGGAAAATTGGCTATTGACTTTCTTGCATCAAAATTAAACCTCAAAGAATTTGTCCCTCCTAGTTAAAGAAATGAATCTCATCACTTAATGTCATGATTATGATTGACTTCCTCCTCCTAATAACAAATAGTCAACATCATCATTTCATTCTGTTTATAAACATTGTACAGTTATTGTTATTATTATTGTAATTATGGTTAGCTCAATTATAGGACCATGACCGTAAACTATTATGTATATTTAAGCACAGTTGCTGCAATGGAACAAATATCACATTATTCACCATTTTTTATCTTGGCATCAGAGCTTTAAGCTTGAAAGCTCTCATCGATCCAATCATGTCATCCGCTGCCAACACAAACCAGAAAAATGACCTTCCTACAATAGTTTCTGTCAAGTTGGACAGAGACAACTATCCATTATGGAAATCATTGGTCCTTCCATTGATCAGAGGCTGCAAACTTGATGTCTTCTTGTTGGGGACAAAAGCATGCCCAGATCAGTTTATCACATTAGGTGAAACAACAAGAAAAGCCAATCCTGACTATGATGATTGGATTGCTCGAGATCAAGCACTCCTAGGATGGCTAATCAACTCCATGACAACAGACATAGCCACACAGTTACTGCACTGTGAAACATCCAAGGAAATTTGGGATGAAGCCCAAAAGCTTGCAGGAGCTCATACAAAGTCAAGGACAATCTACCTCAAATCAGAATTTCATAATACTCGTAAAGGGGACATGAAGATGGAGCAATATCTCATGAAAATGAAAACTCTTGCAGACAAGTTGAAACTTGCAGGGTCACCAATTTCAAACTCTGACTTGATGATCCAAATTCTGAATGGATTAGATGCTGACTATAATCCAATGGTAGTTAAGCTTGCTGATCTGATTGATCTCAGTTGGGTTGAATTTCAATCCCAACTACTAGCTTTTGAAAGCAGAATAGATCAACTCAACAACTTGAGTGGCCTTACAATCAATGCATCTGCAAATTTTGCAAGCAAGGCTGAGTATAGAGGAAACAAACAGGGAACACGAGGCAATTGGAGAGGTTCCAACTTTAAAGAAATGAGAGGAGGTAGAGGAAGAGGAAGGATGCCAAAACTCATATGTCAGGAATGCAATAAAACTGGTCACACTGCTGTAGAATGCTACCATCGATTTGATAAGTCCTATACAGGCACAAATAACTATGATGAGAGTGTAAAACAAGGAACTCATAGTGCCTTCATAGCCTCACCCCATTATGGTCAAGACTATGAGTGGTATTTTGATAGTGGGGCCAGCAATCATGTCACACACCAAAGTGGCCAACTTCAAGATCTTGGTGAGAACAGTGGTAAGAATTCTCTACTTGTTGGTAATGGTGAAAAACTAAAAATATTGGCTTCTGGTTATACTAAGTTAAATGATGTCAACCTGCATAATGTATTATATGTGCCTGAAATCACCAAAAACTTGTTAAGTGTATCCAAGCTCACTGCTGACAATAATGCTATTGTTGAATTTGATGAGAATTGTTGTTATGTGAAGGACAAACCAACAGGGAAGGCACTTCTAAAGGGGAGGCTTAAGGATGGCCTATACCAACTCTCAACCAATAAAGAACCATTAACCAATAAAGATCCATGTGTCTACATGTCTCTCAAAGAAAATTGGCATAGGAAACTTGGACATCCCAACAATAAAGTACTGGAAAAGGTGTTGAAAGATTGCAATGTAAAGACATCACCTAGTGACCAATTTACATTTTGTGAAGCCTGTCAGTTTGGCAAACTTCACCTGCTACCCTTCAAATCCTCTTCCTCTCATGCTAAGGAACCTTTAGATTTGATTCATACTGATGTATGGGGCCCTGCACCAATTTTATCTCAGTCAAATTTTAAATACTATGTGCATTTTATTGATGATTTCAGCATATTCACTTGGATTTTTCCCTTAAAACAACAATCAGACACTATACATGCTTTCAATCAGTTCAAAAATTTAGTTGAAAACCAATTTGACAAGAAAATAAAAATGATTCAGTGTGATGGTGGAGGTGAGTTCAAACCTGTCCAAAAACTTTCCATAGAATCTGGTATCCAATTCAGAATGTCATGTCCATATACCTCTCAACAAAATGGGAGAGCTGAAAGAAAGCATAGGCATGTAGCTGAACTAGGATTAACACTGCTAGCACAAGCCAAAATGCCACTCTCATACTGGTGGGAAGCCTTCTCTACTGCTGTCTACTTAATAAATAGATTGCCATCATCTGTGAATACAAATGAAAGTCCCTACTCATTGTTGTTCAAGAAAGACCCTGACTACACTTCCTTGAAACCTTTTGGTTGTGCCTGCTACCCTTGCCTCAAACCATACAACAAGCACAAACTTCAATTTCACACGACAAGATGTGTATTCTTAGGGTACATCAGTTCTCACAAAGGCTACAAATGTGTCAATTCACATGGAAGAATTTTTGTGTCAAGACATGTAGTCTTCAACGAAAATCATTTTCCCTTCCAGGAAGGTTTTCTGGATACAAGAAATCCTATAAAAACTGCTACTAATGAAATTTCTATAGGGTTACCTTTTTGTCCTGCAGGTGTTACTACTGATAACACAACTGAGGAAACAAATAATATTGTTGATCACGAAGAGCAAGAATTAGATGACAGCAACACAATAGCAGATCAACCAGTGTTGGGTGGTAGCTCTGAGAATACACATGAGAACAATCTCAGGGAAAGTGACAGCGAAACTGAAGACTCACCAGAAGCAGTTGGAACACCTGAAAACAATTCACCACCTCAACAAAACATCATCAACACACATTGGATGAGAACAAGAGGCAAGGCAGGAATATACAAGCTCAAACTACCTTACATAGGGCTCACCGAGGAACTCAAAGAAGACAGGGAACCAGAAAGTGTAAGAGAAGCACAAGTCAGGCCAGAATGGAAAGAAGCAATGGATGCAGAATACAAGGCTCTAATGAACAACAAAACATGGACATTGGTACCATTTCATGGACAAGAAAATATCATTGATTCAAAGTGGATCTACAAAACAAAATACAAGGCAGATGGCACAATTGAGAGGAGGAAAGCGAGACTTGTTGCTAGAGGTTTTCAACAAACAGCTGGATTGGATTATGATGAAACATTCAGCCCAGTTGTCAAAGCAAGCACTGTAAGAATCATTCTTTCTATTGCTGTACATCTCAATTGGGAAGTTAGACAACTAGATATAAATAATGCTTTCTTGAATGGCAACCTCAAAGAAACTGTTTTCATGCATCAACCTGAAGGGTACATAGATAAAACCAAACCACATCACATATGCAGATTGACCAAGGCAATATATGGCTTAAAGCAGGCCCCAAGGGCTTGGTATGACAGTTTAAGGCACACACTATTGACTTGGGGATTTCAAAACACCAAGAGTGACTCATCTTTGTTTGTTTTAAGGGAGACCAGTCACACTACATTTCTACTTATCTATGTTGATGACATAATAATCACTGGCAGTAATAACAAGTTTCTAGAGGCCTTCATCAGTCAACTTAATCTTACTTTTTCACTGAAAGATCTCGGAAACCTTCATTACTTTTTGGGAATTGAAGTTCATAGAGACAACAGTGGGATGTACTTGAAACAAACAAAGTACACAAAAGACTTGCTCAAGAAATTCAACATGGAAAATACATCATCCTGCCCCACACCAATGGTAACTGGGAGACAATTCACAAATGAAGTGGAGCCAATGTCCAATCCTACACTCTACAGACAGGCTATAGGTGCATTACAATATGTAACCAACACAAGACCTGACATAGCCTTTGCTGTCAACAAGCTCAGTCAATACATGAGCTCTCCAACCACAGATCACTGGCAAGGAATAAAGAGAATACTGAGGTATCTCCATGGAACGACAAATCTAGGCTTGCACATTAAACCATCAACTGATCTTGACATAACAGGGTTCTCAGATGCAGATTGGGCAACAAGCACAGATGATAGAAAGTCTATGGCAGGTCAATGTGTGTTCCTTGGTGAAACTTTGATTTCTTGGGCTTCAAGAAAGCAAAAAGTGGTGTCCAGGTCAAGTACTGAATCAGAGTATAGAGCCTTAGCTGATCTAGCAGCAGAAGTGGCATGGCTCAGGTCACTACTAGCAGAACTAAAAGTGCCAATACATAGAAAGCCAGTTTTGTGGTGTGATAACTTGAGTGCTAAGGCACTAGCTTCCAATCCGGTTATGCATGCCAGGTCTAAACACATTGAGATAGACGTACATACGTGATCAGGTCCTTCAAAATGAAGTCGCAGTTGCCTATGTTCCTTCTGCAGATCAAATTGCAGACTGCCTAACCAAAGCTCTCACTCACACTAGATTCAACAATTTGAGGGACAAACTTGGAGTGACAGAGTCACCATCAGTTTGAGAAGGGGAGTTAAAGAAATGAATCTCATCACTTAATGTCATGATTATCATTGACTTCCTCCTCCTAATAACAAATAGTCAACATCATCATTTCATTCTGTTTATAAACATTGTACAGTTATTGTTATTATTATTGTAATTATGGTTAGCTCAATTATAGGACCATGACCGTAAACTATTATGTATATTTAAGCACAGTTGCTGCAATGGAACAGATATCACATTATTCACCATTTTTTATCTTTCTTGGATCCAAATCTTTCAAATGAAGAGCTTCTAACAGGTGTTAGCTTTGCATATGGAGGATCTGGTTTTGATGATTTTACAATAGCTTTAACTGGTGCTATATCAATGTCTAAACACGTTGAATATTTCAAAGATTATGTGGATAAGGTTAAAAGCATTGTAGGGGAAAAAGAAGCTAAACAAAGACTTGGAAATGCTTTGGTGATCATTAGTGCTGGAACTAATGACTTTCTTTTCAATTTTATGACATTCCAACTAGAAGGTTGGAGTTCAACATTAGTGGATACCAAGATTATGTTCAAAGTAGACTTCAAATTTTCATTAAGGTAAATTGATTAGAATTATTTTCTTTTTGGGTATCATCAATTAGAATTCATTAACTAAATATCATAATTATATATACTTATAAAAGAGTTTAATAACTATCTTTTTGGGTATCATCAATTAGAATTCATTAATTAAATATCATAATTATATATGCTTATAAAAGAGTTTAATAACTATCCACCAATAGTATAACAATTTTTTGTACAAACCTTCAATCATATTTCATCTAGGTGATATATCATAATTATCATTTTCTTTTAAATATTGAAATATCTCTATTGTAAGATGCGATTAAATGCATGTATTCATACATTTAACAAAAAAAAAAAAAATTAGATGCATGAATACATTTTTATTTTTTATTTTGACGGTCTATACTAATTAAACTCATTAATTATAAAAATAGATCGTAATGTTTAATTAATTCTTAAAAAAATTCTAACAAAAATTCACATAAATATTACTATTAATTCCTTTCAACATATTCTTTTTTATCTTGATTCAAAATATTTTTCTTAAAAAATTGTAGGAACTATACGAGCTTGGATGCAGAAAATTTGCTGTGACTGGATTTCCTTCTATTGGTTGCCTTCTTAAAAAAATTCTAACAAAAATTCACATAAATATTACTATTAATTCCTTTCAACATATTCTTTTTTATCTTGATTCAAAATATTTTTCTTAAAAAATTGTAGGAACTATACGAGCTTGGATGCAGAAAATTTGCTGTAACTGGATTTCCTTCTATTGGTTGCCTACCTGTTCAAATAGCAGCCAAGTTTGTAAGTTTAAAGGAACGGAAATGTGTGAAAGATGAGAATTTAGAGGCTAAGGATTACAACCAAAAATTGGCACGACGTTTACTTCAATTACAAGCAATTCTTTCAGGAAGCAGAGTTATTTATACAAATATATATGACCCCTTGACTGGCTTTATCAAACACCCTGAAAAATATGGTGAGCTTTATTTATCAATATTTCTATTCATGGGCTTGTTAGTGTGCGATCTTGGTTTTTTTTTTTTTTTTGTTTTTTTTTTTATAATTATAATACATTTTTTTATTCTTTAGGTATGATAGTTAACCTTTCTTCTTTAAATTTGTTTGAAGTTTATAATAGTTCTTTCCATTAAAAAGAAAGTTCAGCCGAGATTGAGTCTTATAACGAGACGAATCGAGTGTGAGAGCAACCTATATTTAATGTCTGATAGTGAATATGATTATCTATAGTGGATGAACTTATAAGAAACCAAAAAATTAAAATAATGTTCAAGCTTGAATATTTTAAAAATAAAAGGAAAAAAATAAGTTTAAGGTTATAGCTTGAAGTTTGGGATGGCAGGGGAGGGAAATACTTTAAAAATAAGGAATAGAGAAATGAAAAAGGAAGAAATGTATTTATTTAACTTTGGCAATAATGAAAGTACAATCAAACTGGCTACTAGTTGATACATTTTCCGTCCACGTTTTGAAAGGTAAATACATGTTATGAGGTTCCTATAAGAGAAGTTTATTTTTCTTCGTAATAAAAATGCATTTGAGAAATATTCTGGAGGGTTTTAGCAAGTTTAGATAAATTCATCAAATTCTTTCATTGTTCTTACAATAGTTTCAAAATTAAAAACATCCTTTCAAATAAGACAAAAGATCCCTCTCTCTTTGCTTTCACGTTCCTTCCAAAGCCTTCACTTCCCTTCTATTTCAAACTCTTAACCTAAACCTAACTAATTTTAACGGTGAACAAACATTTGTTTCCTAGTATTGTTTTTGTATTCTTTTGACTTTTTATTATACAGGTTTCAAGGAAACAAACAAAGGATGTTGTGGAACTGGCACATTTGAAGTAACTCCATTGTGTAATGAACTCACACCAGTATGTGATGACGCTTCAAAATATTTATTTTGGGACAGTGTGCATCCAAGTGAAGCAACCAACAAATATATTGCTAAATACATAGAATTGGAAGTTCTACCCAAGTTCCTATTTCACAGGTGTAAATTTGATGTCTAGAGCTTCCAACTTCATTTGTATATAGTACAAATAATATGAAATCCATTTGGGAGTCCTTGTAATTAATTAATTTATAGTAGAAAAATTACAGTGTTACTTATAATGGATCAATGTAGTAGATAAATCTTTGCATTAAGTTCAGTGATGGTCCTAACACCCAAGCGAGGTTGAACCAGTGTAGACGGTATAAAATATCAAGGTTTTGTCTCTTCAAAAATAGATATATGTTAACTTAACCAAACGTGAAATTATGAATCAAAATATTATGTATACAACAATGACAACATAGATATAAATAAATTTACCTCTAACCAATTTACGGATCTCGTTAAGGTCCTCATCAGAAAACAGTAAGAGAGATTTTCCATGCAACTTATTGTTGTGAATTCAATAATAAAACACACCAATAAAGAACAAGTGTGTGTGGAGCAAAAGGAAGTGGTAATCAACTAACAAAGTGTCTTCAAGCAACAACAACAAAACAGACCTAAATCTAAGTGTAAAGCAACACCACAAGCATAATCAAAGCAATAAAGATAAGAAAAGAAAGATAGGAACAAACACACCAAGATGGTAACCCAGTTCGGTCCAATATGACCTACTCTGGGGGAGAGAGCAGCCCTCCAATCCACTAAGATGAAAGTGATACAAATGAGTTACAAGAGATTAGCTTTAACAGCTCACAAAGAACAAGGCTTAATTTCTACTCACTTTCATGTCACTCACACTCTCAATGAATCCTAAGAGAGAACACAAAAGGAAGCTTTTGATCCTTCCAATGGTGAAATCTCACTACCCAAGATGTTTACAATGTTTCCCAACTCACAAGAGAACCTCTCTACAAAGACACTCAACCCTAAAGTTACCTCCTTTGCAATACAAGGTTTCTCTCTCAAAGCCACACACAAAAGAATGAAGAAGAAAGCTTTAAATAGTGTTCAGAAACTCGTAGCATCGTACTACGATGCCTCCCATCGTGCTACGATGGAGTAGGTAATAGTACAGTACTATGCCTTATCCATTCATCATCGTAGTACGATATAATACCATCGCACTACGATTTTTCCAGTCACGAACCAAAAACTGAACACTTACCATCGTACTACGATGACATCCATCGTACTACGATCTTGCCAAAACTCCAGCTTCCAAATTTTGAGTCAATTTTCAACACTTATAATCTTACGTACAAACAAGACCTTCCACTATTCACTCAAAATTTTTTGCATGGCAATTTAAAGTCCTTAGAGAAGTCACAAAGGAGACAACCGCAAGATGGAGTCATTGAATATGACCAATTCGTTCGGTCCTAGGTAATTCCTGAAACAAAAAACTTTACTCGTTTAAGATGGTGGAGAGAAAAATCATAAGAGAGAATTGATGGAGTTCAACAAAATATTTGATGAACATCCAAGTGAACATTGAGGCTGGAGACAAGACCTACTCTTACTCTGTGCATTACCAAGATCCTTTGAGCTCTTCAAGGATACCATACTTTATGCTAAAGAAGAAACTGACACCATGGAGGAAGTCCAAGCAGCGCTAAGCCCAGGAGTTAACCAAGTCCAACGACTTGACGTTTCATTACAGTGGAGAAGGCTTGAATGTCTCAAAAAAAAAGGTAGTGTATAAGTTGTACCAATATATAGGACACCAATGATTTCGTGCAATTTATGGTTGGCTCGGAGGATTATGAGGACGTAAGTGCTCCGGTGGTGTCATATAGAGAGGAGAAAGAATGTGTAATATGCCACCTTGGAAACAGGGACACATGAAAGTTGAACTTCATGTAGAAGTGGTGTTCATTTGAAGATATTTTAAACATTTATAATTAGTCTGAAGAGGCAGATGTAAGAATACTCAATATCAATGTGAAAAGGTGGAGGTAAGAATACTCGAGATTAGTCTGAAGAGGCGGAGGTAAGATACTCATTGAAATGGTTTATAGTCTTCATTTCAGTTAACTTGGATAGTTTAATGTTTTTTTTCCTCGGTTGTATCTAATTTTATTAGTTGTATCTTTCAATTCTCATTCGCGGTGCACATTATTGACATTTTTTTAGTATAAACTTGTGCGATTTAAATAATTTCTATGAAACATTAATTGCAAGAGAGCATAAAGGATTTTGTGGTTAAAGGCTTCGAGTTTAACATCTTACCATTGCCGGTAACATGCTATATCAATAAATTTCAAAGTTATTATTTAACTTCATAAACTTGTCACTTGATTTAGAGATGTAAATATTTCAATATATTATCATAACCGCATAATTTAGATAAGCATATTTTTTTCCTTTCAAATTTGCAAACTATTCTTTTCAATTCCCATGTAGGGAGTTGCAGATGTAGTATGTGGTGGACCTCCTTGTCAAAGAATTAATGGCTTCAACCGTTTTAGAAACAAAGAGGATCCTTTACAAGATGAAGAAAGAAAAAAAACAAGTAGGTGTTTTTATGCATATTGTTCATTACATGTGACACAAATTCACATTGATGGAAAACGTGGTTGATCTTCTAAAGTTTTCAGAGGACTTTCTTGTAAGATATGCATTGGATCTTCTAAAGTTTATTTGAACCAAACGACTCAATGCATATCTTACGAGAAAGTCGTCTGCAAACTTGAGAAGATCAACCACGTTTTCATTCAATGTGAATTTGAGTTGTAGGTAATGAACAATATGCTTAAAAACAGCTAGTGGTTTTATATTTTTTTTTTAATCATCTTGTAAAATATCCTCTTTGTTCCTAAAAGAGTTAAAGACACTAATTCCTTGACAAGGAGGTCCACTGCATACTACATCAGCAACTCCCTACATGAACAATTGACAAGAATAGTTAAAATTTGAAAGGAAAAAAATGCTTATCTAAATTATGTTGTTATGATAGTATATTCACATCTCTAAATCAAGTGACAAGTTTATGAAGTTAAATAATAACTTTGAAATTTTTTGATATAGCATATTACATGCAATGGTAAGATGTTCAACACGAAGCCTTTAACCACAAAATCTTTCATCCTGTCCTTGCAAATACTGTTTCCTAGAAATTATTTAAATCACACAAGTTCATACGAACAAAAGATCAATAATGTACATCACAAATGAAAATTTAAAGATACAACTAATAAAATTAGATACAACGAAGAAAAAAAACATTAAACTATCCAAGTTAACTGAAATGAAGACGGTAAACTATTTCAATGATTAAATAAGAATGATTAGTATCATTTACATCAAAACTACAATTCATTTGGGGCAAAAGCAATTATATCCAATAACACACATTTCTATTTGAAATTAAGCGGAAACATACACTAGGCAGTATAACATATTTTTTAAAAAATTTGATGCTCACCTTTAAAAGTTAAGGGGTCACATATGCCTTTAAGCTTACAATTTTAGAGAAAGCAAGCATTTGTTTTTACACTACTTTTTTATTCATCATACCAAATGTACCATATCTTTGACAATTTTCATAAAAGAAATCTTAAAAATACCATATAATTCCATTTTAGATGCTCTAAAACAACACACTTGCAATACTAATTTGCATGCGTAATTGAATTGGTTGTGTGGTATATGCCATTCTTTTATTGGTAAATTCAGGTTAGAAATGAAAAGGCAGAGAATTTCCTTTTATTACTGAAGAAATGGGAGAAGTCGTGTTGCTATTTTTCTTTAACCCAAAACAAGGTTCCACACGAGTAATATGTGGAACTTTTTCGTCAGGAAGCGGAATGTGAGTATTACTGAAGCATGCATTTGTTCTAATTCAACAACAATCTCAAAAGAGATAAGTTTATTAATCTCTCATGTTTATATTTGATCGATTCTTTTATTTATATATATTGATTATTATTTATAGAGATAATTTTATGTCCAAATATTACAACACCTACCACAGGGTAAATAATGATTTTGATGAAGTTCCAGTTTCCAAAAAGATGGTTGAAAGAAGAGCTGAATGCATAAGAAGTGAATCCAATGATATTTGAAAAAAATCCTAATATTCTCCATTTATTTTTCTGTATTGATCTATTGGAAATTCTTTCGGGCATAGTACATAATTTCCAAAGGGTGGTGTGTTAATTTGTATTAGTCTATTTGCTTAAGATAGAAAAAAAATCATAATTAAGTGAATGAAAATTAAATTCTAATTTGTGGTCATCACAAGTCACAATATGTTGTTGACAAGATATGTTGTCTTTCTATTGGAAACAAGACTTGGACAGTTGTCATTGAAGGATTGAATAAAGGTTTTTATATGAAAGTTTGTAAGGTTTATAATAATCAGAAAGAAAGACTAGTGTGAACATTTGAATAGAGTAGTTCTTAAAGTCAAAAGTCATGCTGTATATTTTCACAAAGTAGTACAGTAAATTATTGTGGATTTCTAGCAGGTACTCTGTGTGTTTGGTTAAGAAGAGAAGTTGTGAAGAGAGAAATAAGTATGAGAGAGTATGAGAAGAGAGAAAAAGGTGAGAAATAGAATAGATTTGATGTAGTGTTTGGTATAAGAGAAAGAGAAGAGAAACAGAGAAGAGAGAAGTGTTGATTGTTAATAAAAGTACAAAAATAACCTTGATTTTAAAAAAGTTCCTTCACAATAATTTTTTATTAGCTATTTTTATTTTTATTTATTTGTAGGCCTTATTTGAATTATAACTATTTTAGATAATTAAGTTAACTATTGATTTAGTTATTAAATTTTTTATTTTAATCACGTGGTGGGTACATGATGTTGAAGTCTGGAAACAAAAACTACATAACAATGTGTGTGAAACACATGAAACAAAAGGGCAATATTGGAAAATCAAAAATTAAATGGTGCTCTCTCCACTTTCTTCGCTACCTTGGAGAGAAGAAAAAAACATGTGGGACCCAGTCATATTTATTCTCTCTTCGATACTTCTTTGATATGCCAAACGTGAACAGTAACCATTTTCTTTGCATTCTCTCTCGTGCCTTTCTCTCTCGTCCCAACTTCTCGCGTAACAAACACACTGTTAAAGTCCACCTGTCAATGTAACAAATTTTGAACCTAGGCATGAAAGTACCTATGCTCGTCCAAATTCAGAGGACCCTGATGCATACAAAGGTCTGGAGGTTTGTGCTGTGGGATTTGCTTCAGCTGCTGTTGGACTGGTTTGTTATGCTCTCAGCTCTTCCTTAACTGTCTTTTTGGAAATTGGAATTTGTTGAAGATAATTCTTTACACTGTTTTCAGTTTCATCATTTGCATCATGACTTTGTATAAAAATATATGGAATAATGTTGAAGATTTTTTTTGTCCTTTGGTTCTTTCATCTATTCATGATAAATTGGCATTTTCATACTTCTATTCATGATCATTAATTGTACCAAATTTCATCATTGATCACAGCCAAGTCAATTGAGAAGTGGGTTATTGGTCGCTTTCATAGGAAAAGAAAGAGTCTATGTTCTTTTCATTTCATTTTCAAATGTAACATTAGTCAAAGAAAACTCAAACACGTTGCTGGTAAAGAGCCTTTTCTATTCTTCATTGAATTTTCATATTGAAAGAAAGGGAAACACTTCTCATCTCCTCTCTCGTATAAAACGGTTCCTTCTCTGTGCAAAAACCTCGCTCGATTGTGAAACACCATGAGATCCATGCTCAACAAAATTGTGAGATGGGTGACACAGCCAATGATATGGAGATTTGTGTGTTTTGTTTCATCTGTTGTTGGACTGCTTTGTTATGCTCTTAGCTCTTCCTTCAATCAACTATTTGGGAACTGGAACTTTTTTAAGGTACTTCTCTATAGCGTTTTCAGTTTCATTTTCTGCCTCGCCATCTTGTTTGCAGACAAATGGCAAAACTCGAACACTAGTCTTCCACTTAAAGCTCATTTGGTGTTTTTGGTTTTCATAATCACCACTGTTTACTCCTTCTTTTTTGATAAAGCTAACGGAAAACCAGATTTGTACAGTCTGATTTCCAGTGCTGCTTTTGCCGTCATGTCTCTCAGTTTGTCAAAGCAAACTCACTTCGGATTCGAAGTTGATCTTCTATACTTTTTTTGCGGATATTTAACTTTACAACTGATGAAGATAAAATTGGTTTTAGTAATTGTTGGAGCGAGTTTCAGTTATTCTCTCATTATTTTTCGTTATTATTTGGGTAAACCAAGAGAAAGTGGCGGCCATCTTGGACTCCAAATCCATGACCAAACTCCTATAGTCATTCAAGTACACCAAGATTCTGAACAATCGAGTACTGGTCAAGTGAGCTTCTATGAAACCAACACCGCCACTGAAAGGGCTGAAATTGGTCCACGTATAAATATTGATGCCCGACAAGAAGACAGAGATCATGGACCGGTCACTCACGTCAAATTGTCATCACATAAAGGAAAACATGATAATGTATACAACAAAGCCTTGACGCTTGTAAAGTGGAGCTAGTTCAGATGAATCAGAAACTTAATTGCGTTATTTGGCAGCTGCTTACAAAGACGAGGCAAAGAGTCTTTCCCGACTCAAATATTTGGGAGATTATCATCATGGACAAGGGGATGAGCAACATTAAGAACGACCTACTTAAAACAGTAAAGAAAATGGTGAAAACTGGTTTCAGACTGAGTATTTCAACATATGTACAACATTTTTAGGAGCGAATTCCAGAACAAATATCCTGTATCAGAAACAAATGAATTGGTTGATCTTGAATGTCAGACATTCCATACATGATATACTCATCTTAATTTTTACCAATGATATTATGAAACATAGCATAATTGTTTTTGAATTATTATGTTTCCTTAGCTTCTCGTCGAAAATACGCCATATAGACTGAATTTCACATGTCTCCCTAAACTTCATATTGAACAAAATTGTTTATGAATTGGGCACAACTAATTCTTTGTTATTCATATTAAAAAAACCTACATTAATCCATGAGTTTCTACAGTAAAGTTCAAAGTTTCTCTAGGTTTTGTCTCGACCAAAAAGCCGTAGTGATGTAATTATTGGTCTCGCAAGTCATTGGATGAACCCCACCATCTTCTCAACAATCTAACTCCGCATCCTGTGAAAGAAAGATCAGATTTTCAAATTCCATGAAAATGTCTACTTATTTCACACATCTATTCTTGATTTTTATTCCTTCATTCACCCAAGGAATCAAGAATAGTCATTTAAAGTCATCAATCATATCACACATCATCTTTAACAAGTTGAGGATTTTAAACAAACGCCACGTTTAAAGCATAACAAGGATTCATGACTTTGAGTTGATGATTTTAAACATAGCCGTTGGTCACGGTTGGTAGATTAAGAAGGGCAGAAAGAATTAAAATAAATAAAAAATAAATGAGAAGTGTTTCCCTTTTTACCCGATGAAATTTCAAGGAAGTGAAAACATAGACTCTTTGCTCTTTGGACTTGAGTCAATATGTAGAAATTCTGCGGAAAGCGACCAGACACCTACTTCCCACTGACTTAGTACGAGCAAGAGTAATGCTATTTGGACACACTTTTTTTACAATAATACCCGATATATGGACTGTTTACCATATTTATACGGTGAATAGTGCTTGCTTTTTTGTCACTATTTTATATTTATTCTTTTTTAAATATAGAAAATGATTTTTAAATTAATCAATTATTTTTTTAAACAGAATCTTAATTTTGCGTTCATAAATGATTCTATCTTGACGCTAGAAATTAGATTTTTTATTTTAGAATTTATTTCTAAACTAATATTTATTTGTTTTTCTCTTCGGAGAAATTTTAAATTCAAATTTATTTTTCAATCCACTTTTACAAATATTTCTAACACCTTGTTTCTTATTTTAATTATTTTATTAAATCGGAGTTGAGTTATATATTTAAATTGTTATATATGATTATGAGTGATATGTGATATTTACTTAAGTGACTTTATTTTGTTTATTTAGTAAATATGACAAAAATGTAGTAAGAGGTCTTGAGGGGCTGAAACTGAAATTAGAAAAGTTTAGTGGGCATAAGTAGAAATAATAGAAGTGGTTAGAAATAAAAAAAGAGAAACAAGTAGAATACGTTTTCACGTAGAAACAAGTTTTGGAGAAACCTAGAGGGAGGAGAAGAACCAGAGAAGGAGAAACCTGAACCTTGCTATCCGTCGAATTAAGGTAAGGGTGGGATTCATATTCTATAATCTTAAGTATGTTCTTCTGAAATTGGGTTTGACAAAAGTTGTAGGTTGTGAGTTTTGGGGATTAGGGTTAATCTTATGTTGTTGTTCATAGCTTTGTTGTTTGAGAAATTAGGTCTTTGAATTATGAATTTAATTGTTGAAAGTCCATGAATTTCCCATGAATTGCTGTGTTGAATTGATGTTCTAGTTTTGAACTTCTAGTTTTGAATCCTTAACAAGTATCCTAACGGCACTTGTTAGCATGACTCTGCCTTTTATTAAGTTTTAAAATTGTCATAGCTCATACTAAATCCCTAAGTCATAAAGATTTGGGTACGGAAAAAGCTTGTTGGTGCGACACGTTAGTGGACGAAAAGCAACGGATTAATATTAGCCTTTGGATATGCTTGAGATTGTAAGTTGAGTTGACTTGCATTTATTTGAAAAATATAACAACACTAGCTGCCTTTATCGTGTGCCAGCGTACAAATGTTTGCACTATATAGAAATTCTTTTTGGGTAATTGCCGCTTTCCTCCTAAATTTCCTTTTCTTTCGATAGCTTAATTGCCCTTTTAATTCGACAGCTTAAATTTCCTTGAAATTTCATCCGAATGAAAATAGTATATGTTCTCTGCTCCTGAATGCAAGCTTCGCAAAATTGTGCAACAAAATGACCTCCATGCTCAACCAAATTATGAGATGGGTGACACATCCAAAGATATTGAGATTTGTTTGTTTTGTTTCATCAATTGTTGATTTGTTTTGTTATGCTCTCAACTCTTCATTCAATCATCTATTTGGGAATTGGAACTTTTTCAAGTTATTTATGTATACCAGTTTCAGTTTCATTATCTGCATCGCAATCTTGTTTGCGATATCAAACCACACCTCGAGTACTAGTCTTCCATTTAAATCTCATTTAGTATTTTTGGTTTTCACGATATCGACTGTTTACTCCTTTTTTGATAAAGCTAGCCAAAGACCAGATTCATATGTTCTGATTTCCAATGCAGCTTTTGTTGGAGATGCCCAAGATCCAATCAATTATGTAACCAATTTTAGACTTAATAAATATTCATTATCTTGTTTACTGTTTAGTGAAATAGTTAATTTGATAACGTCCTTGATTAAGACTATAGACTTGTTATCATGATAGAGATTATGATAATGAGAAACAAGTCTTTTATTATTTTAATCTAAATTGTTCTTGATCGTATGATTATTGTGAGTAGGACATCAATAATTCGGATAGATCAATATATATGTGATAGTCTTTATTGGATAAAGATTAATAAGTCTCATTTATTAAATTACATATATAGATGATACATATAGTGATGTGATCATTGAACTGACTCGACTGAGAATTTCTAATGGTCGATATTACCTTAAAATGTCAATAGAAAAATTCTCAAGAAAGAATATAATGATTTTCTTTGACCTGAGATTGTCATGGTAATTAACATGTTATTTATTGTATTTTGATTCTGAACACTTAATACCTTAGGGTGCTAGTTGAAAGGATATTGGATACGATTAAATACTTGTATAATTAATGACTAATCAAGATGGGATCCGTCAACTCTTGGTAATGAGTTTGAACTCTATGATAAAATTAAAACCCTGGCCAGGGAAATTAAATGAAAGACGAAATGAGTTTCTTAAGTCAAATATGTTAACTTATTAGAGTTTGACAATTGTACCATGCTCTAGAGTTAACAAGAGTTGTAACGACGGAAGAAAAATATTATATTATTCTAATTGGTTCTTGAAGGAAAAGTAATACTTCATACTACCTGGACGTCAAGGAGTGTTACTAGACGCCTACCTTGATTAATATATTAATTTGATTAATCTATTACCAGTTTAGTATTGAACCTACGGGGTCACACACAAACGAGTGTTCTAATTCTTGCTAAAGAATTACTTTATTATTTGATGATTAAATTGAAGAATTTAATTAATCAAAATATAAATTTTCTAAGTGGAATATTATTGTATTTTTTGCTAGTACAGAGAATACAAATAATATATATGAACAAGAGCATATTATTTATTGAAAAAGTAAATAAATAAGAAAAGTTTGGTGTACGTTGCATTGGCCATGTATATATGGAAATAAGGCAATTGGTCAATGATTGATCTTTTAGAAAGAAAGAAAACGTACAACATTATATATATGCAATTATATATAATTATGTGGAATCATATTGGTCAATGGTCATCTTAGTAGAAAAATGGTTTTTCAAATAAATTAGCATTAACATGTGTTAATTGTTTTTATAAGAATTGACCATATGAAATTAAAAGGTCATTAAGATGAGTCAACACCTTCTATTTGATAGTAGTGTGTGTGACCTATAAATAGACCTTAAGTTATTTGATCAAGACACACAACACAACAAAATACAAAACAAAATATGCTCTAGTTTTCTTGTTCCACTACTCAAAAGTTGAGAGTAAGAATTGGTCTCGGAGTGGATACGCTTAGAGTCTTCATATCATTGAAGAATTTTTCATGCTTCAAGAATTGATACAAAGGTACACTTTTAGTATCTAAATTATAATTTTATAATTTAATCGCAAAATAGATCCAAACTATATTCCGTTGCATGTGTTATGAACACTATTTTTACTTCAGCTTTTGCTATCATGTCTCCTGGTTTGTCAAAGCAAACTTACTTTGGATTTGAGGTTGATCTCTTATATTTTTTCTGCGGATGTTTAACTTTACAGCTCATGAAGATTAAATTGTTTTTAGTGATCGTTGGAGTAAGTTTCAGTTATTCTCTCATCATTCTTCGTTTTTATTTATCCGCCGCTATAGAAAGTGGAAATCTTGGACTACAAATCCAAGACCAAAATTCTCTAGTCATTCGAATTGATGCAGATTTAGAAGAATCTAGTACTGCTGCTGTAAACCCGCATCTTACTCAGCCACAAGAAGCCATTAATTCCGTAAGTGCTGAAAATATCAACTCTGATGCGTTTCTAGAAAACACCCATATAATCCTGCCACAAGAATCCATTAATTCTGGAAGTGCTACAATTATAAATTTTGATGTTCCACAAGAAAACACTAATCTTATTCTTCCACGAGAAACCAATAATTCTGAAAGTACACCACTTTTGAATTTTGATGCTCCGCAAGAAAATGCTCATCTTAACGAGACACAAGAAACCATTCATTCGGGAAGTGCTCCAATTATGAATTTTGATGGCACAGACGAGAACACTCATCTTATCCAGCCACAAGAAACCATTAATTCTGAAAGTGCTCCAACTATGAATCTTGATGCCCCGCGAGAAAACAGGGTGGTTACTCAAGTGCACTCGCAATTACAACACAATGTTGCACAATATTACACACGACGTTCCACCATTACAAAAGAGGAAGAGAAAGAGAGGAAGAGGCTTGCATCTCTGGTAAGAAAAAATCCCTTTGGAGCTAAACAAATGCATGCGTTCCGTGAGTCAATGATGCGCACGTTTAAATCATTGTCGGCCCATGACTAGCAACTAGGTTACCTCAATCATTTTTTATTTGAATCAGAATGTTAGCTGTGTATAATGTTTGTATTAGCATATGTTTGGATTAGCATTGATTTATTATAGAGTTATCTTTGTATAATGTGAGAAAAAATTTAAGGATTAAGTTCTCTACGGTTTTAATGATGTATTTCGTGATTGATTATTGTTATTGTGCATGTTTGATTATTGTAAGTCCATGATTGATGTTTCTCAATGCAATGGCGGATCCTAATTCACGTGCAATGAGAGGACCTAGAACAATTTTTGTCTCAGCTTTCCATTGTTTATTTCCTTCTCCTTATTAATTGTTAGTGCTTTTGATGCTACTTAGTTTTTACATAATGAAGTCGATGTGTGAGTATGATTAATAGTATCTGTAAATACCTCCACTTAGACTGCTTTTTCTAGGATTGCAAACCCTTATTTCCCAATAAGCAAGCTATTACACAATGCAGATTCAAAGGATGCTAAGCATGGAGATAGAAATAACTAGCAGTACAAGTTACAACAAAGTGTAGTACAATAGCTTAGTTTCAACTTTCAAGTAGTACAATAGTACACTAAGATTGTATATATACTTTATGTATCTCACATTTACAATCTAATGAAATCATTCACTCATTTTCACATTCTTAATACAAGCATAGTACTTGAAAACCCTCCATTATCTCAATAACTAATTATGAGTAATAGAGAAATTGTAAAATATCTGTGAGAAATTTACACCTACTTCTTTCTTTTTATATTTTCTTTCATAAATTTATAATTTATAATGTCGATTTACATTGCGAACGCATGGCATCTTGATGGTGGAAGCTATAAATAAGAGTTTATGTTGCTTGATAGTTTTGGTTGAAACAAGAAAGAAAGAAGAATCTAGATTGTTTTAATTTTCTCATTATCATAGCGCGTTTATTTTTTTATTTTTTTCCTTTGGTTTATTAAATATTTAATTTAATGTTGCACACACACATACAACATGTCCAAACAGTCCAAACTGACATGATCTATAGACTATATCAACCACAGATATCCATAGATACCTTTAACAGTTCAGAATTTAATTTTATAACAAGGTTAGCAAACATCTATTCAAGTTTGGAGAGATGTTTTTCGCCTCAATGTTTTTGCTGCGAATTTCAGTTTCCGAGAGATATCATGGTGCTGGATCAGAAATTCCCAGACCACAAGAGTTACGACAATGGGCAGTTCATGAAGGGATGCTCCTGATCTTACTTTGCATGCTCACTGATGACATTGCAGATCCAGGTCAATGCCTTTTAATATATGGAAATACAATCATTGAAGATTTATTTAAACATTTATTTCTTGAAACCAAGTCAATGAATCAGTTGTCGTCCATCAGCCACCATATCCTTAGGCTAACATCTTGATTATACATAGCGATACAAATGGAAAGTTTTATCTGATTATATGGTGTTTATTAACACTTGCAATGAAAAGTTCTTTTATTAAACATCAAAGAAACTTCAAAGATTCCGAAACTTCTTCTCAATACTTTATGATACTTGAGCATAGAGTATATGTAAGTTTTAATGTTGTAAATGACTATTAGGCCTCGACAGCCAACGTAAAAATTGTCGAATCTCTATACAAGCTTGCAAAGGGACGAGAACGAAAGACAAGAGACCTGGACCAAGTGAAGTGTATTAAGGATGAAGAGGGTAGAGTTTTGGTTCAAGAAAGCGATATTAAGGATAGGTGGAAGAAGTATTTCCACAACTTATTTAATGAAGGATATGAGATTTTACCAGACTCTAACCGGTTAGACATGTAACATCCCGCTTAATAGGACCTGATAACGATGCAATGTGTGCGTTTAAGGAGAGGGGCATTTTTGGAATTTCGCATGAGGAAGATATTTATATGATTTTGGGACTTTGACTTCATAATATTTTCTCCACTCTTTCTCTAGGTTTTCTATCTTTCTCTTTTGCTCTTCCTTCTCTCTAAGATTATCACCACCACTCATCACCCAAACTTGAATCACTACTCAATCATCTTCCAAACCTTCACTAGACTAGAGATTAGGCTTAGTTTGTTGGCAAGGGAGTTGGTGCAAGCTTCACCAAAGATTTCTCATATCTAGGGTTTGTGGATAAGTTGTTGTCAAGAGCTTGAGCTTGTGTGAGTCTACTTTTAATCAATCAAAGGTGAGTTCTTAGATAGATCCTTTCCATGGGTTGTGTGTTGCTAGTGAAAGAGTAGTTGTTTTGTTAGGGTTTATATATATAAATCATTTGCCCCTTTTCATATGATGCTTGTTTTGCTTATGGATACTTGCTCTAAGACTGTTTTTACAGGTTTAAATGTTCCTAAGGGTCATATTATGCTTTGTGATACTTGTATATGAGGTCTTTTGATCAAAAACACCATTTTGGGTGATTCTGGACTGCCAAAGCTCGCCTAGCGAGTAAGTTGCTCGCCACGGCGAGCTCGAAGGCCGCAGGGGGGGTGTTGCTCGCCTTCTGCTCGCAGCTGCGAGTAAGGCAGCTCGCCTCGCGAGCTCATGTACTCGCCTAGGCGAGTGAGTCAGTGCAGCATTGCGCTGTTTGCTCGCCTCTTGCCTTTGGTCGTTCTTCGAGCTGTTTTCCTTGGACAGTCTTTTTATAAGTGAACCCCTCATAACAATGTCCAAAAGCATAGGCTTTCAAATGTTTTCTTGAGAATAAAAGAGTGAAGCAAGTATTCGTTGGTGATGGCAATGCATGACATGAGAGAAAGCTAAGTCCTGAATGGGTAGCAAGCTATACACTATGATAAAGGGAGAGAACTTAGAGCCTCGATCTATAAATCGAGAATTAGATAGTTAAGTTTTGAGATTGATTAATAAGAAGAATAACGAATAGTTAATCTATTCACGAGTAAGATATGACAAGAATCATACGAATAAGATTATTAAGAAGTAAGGTGTCGTGTCTTTTGTATACCTTCCAAGGATGGGTACAAAAGGTTCTCCAAGGGGGAATGGGGTAAGCCGTGAGGGACCCGCACGTTCACTAAGGGAGTCCGGTACGCCTTGTTAGGCATTATTACCGGTAGTAAAGGATTAACTTCCGGGGCTGCTCCTCCTGGAACTAATCCGTAAAATGAATCCAGATATTCTTGATTGTTCAACGCTAACTTCTAACCTAATACTTGAACATGTTTTACGCTTGCGTATGATCTAAGCTATGATATAATATGTACAAGATTAGAATCAAGTAGAGAAGTATGTCGAAGACGAGTTAGGTTTTATCTAGTTGTCCGACTTAGAGATGTGTCATGAAAGATAGTTCTTGATAATTAGCGCGTATCTTGATATAGCGATCTTAGACTTTTTCCCTTGATCGCCATGGCACGAATAGAGTAGCGAAACCTCTAGTAAGTTTGAGAATCTACGACGGATCTAGCATGCACTACCGTCTAGCCAAGAAAGACCACACACGTATAATCAACCGACAGGTTGTATATTAGACACGTGATGACCATAGATTTTTCCCCAAGGTTATCACTAGCCTAGGTTAGCTAGAACTCACTGAGGCATTATGTCTCATCCAACTCCTTATTTGTTCAGGTTCACAGGTTGCTCAAAGAAAAGGTAAGGAAAAAGCTTTGGATTGATCGAGTTTGCAGAAATCAAAGTGGAGTTGAATTAAGGATGCATATGTTATATTAATTAAGTTATGTTGTTAGACTTCATAACTAGATCTATGAAGCAAAAACTTTGGTGTGTAATAATGTAACATATGACACGGAAGCTTTGTATCTTAACTCTCGACTTAAAGTCGTTTCTGTATTGTATAATTAATGTAACCAATATCACTTTTTAACACACGTTTGATTATTCTAGATAATTTCAAACTGGGCGTTACATTTTGGTATCAGAGCAGGTCATTTCAGATCGTGCCTTGGGTCATTAATATTACAATCCAAGTAGTTGTTCTTTTGAGTTTAGGATGTTGTCCTCATTGTTATATTTGGTTGAAATTGATCACTTTGACTTAAATATGACAGTTTGAGCGAGAATGTCTGGAGCACAAAGAGGACGAGGCCGGCCAAGAGCCAATCAGAATGTGGAGCAGAATGTTAACCCTGATGCTCAGATGTGGGCACAGATGATGCAGCAGAATCAGCAGATGATGCACATGATGCAACAGCAGATCCAGCAGAACACACAGTCTCAGCAGCAGTGGGCTGCAGCTATGCACCAAGGTCCGGGATTGAATCAACCGCATCCACCACCTCCAGTAGTGGGAAACCCAGCATTCCGAGAATTCAATCGGAACATCCTCCAGAGTTCGACGGTAGCGGGGAGCCACCTGAAGCTAAGAGGTGGATCAAGCATATGGAGAAGATTTTTCTTATGGCCAATTGTACCGAGGAAGAGAAAGTAGTTTATGCAACTAATCAATTCCGAGGTGCAGCACAGGATTGGTGGGAAACTGCTCGACGCAGGATGGTTGTTATACCCTAATTTAGGACCTAAAAATACTTGTCCAATTCTTCTTTTCTTGCATTTCAAGTCATTTAATATGTCTCTGATCAATTGCATTTTTCTCTGCATATTATTTCAATGTTAGTTGCAAAATTCATGAAGAAGGGTATTTTAGTCTTTTCCTGCATTCAAATTCATTTTAGTCCTAGAAAATTGTTTGTGTCTTTTCATTTGATTTGTATAAGTCCTTGTTTCAATTCTATGTCAAAATCCATTTCAAAAATTGCATTTGAAGTCATTTTGAGTCAGTTTAGCCCCTAGGGGCATTTTAGTCTTTTCATATGATAAAACCCTGTTTAAATTCTAAAGTTTGTCTCTGAGTCTTTTAATTTGCTTGTATAAACTCTTGCTTTGATTTCCTGTTAAAGATCCATGTTAAAATTGCATTTGAGTCATTTTTAGTCATTTTAGTCCCCAGGGGCATTTTGGTCTTTTCACACAAAATTTCGGCAGAGAGAGGTTACTTTAAAGTACCTCATTTAAGTAGTTGGTTTGTTTTAGTCCATTTTGTGTTTTTTATTGGTTTCACTTTACGTTTATTTCAAATTACGTTTTTTAATTCAATTTTATTAATTTTTCATTTTAGTCTTAAGGTTTCCAAAAATTGCATTTTAGTCCCTTGTGTCATTTTATTTTCTTTTGGGTCCTTTTTGATTCGAATTTTTTTTAGGTCAAACTTCTTGTTTTAATTCTTTTTGGTCAATTACATTTCAGTCCCAGAGTCTTAACAATTTTGCAGAATGGTCCTTGGCATTTTTTGCAGGTTAGTCCCTTAAGTTCTGGAAAATTGCAAGGAGGTCCTTAAAACAAGAAACCCAGCAAGGCCGAATACCTCAAGTCCAGTCCACATGTCAATATTCTATTGGAGCATCAGGACACATGTCAGCTATATAAAAGGCCCCAATCATTACCATTCCATTCAGAATGCAACAACTCATCACAAATCACCACAAACACAATTTCATTTCCCTTTTCCAGAAAAACGAATCAAAAAGCCAAAATTCTTATGAACTTTATCAAGAACACATGAAACTGAAACCCTAACCGTTTCCAGAACTTCAAATTCACCAAATTCATATCAGTTTCATCAACACAAAGATTAATTCAGCAAGAATTCTCAGAGATTCATATCTTCATCATTGAATTCGTACCTTCGCAATTCGAGCACAAGTGCGATCACGAAGGATTTTCTTGAGAAGAGAATAAGGGAAATCAAAGAACCAGAGAGTACGAAGAGTGAGAAGACAAAGAGAGCTTCGATTTATTTTCAAAGTTCGAATCCAGAAAGTTCACCAGAGGCAAGAAGAAGATATCAGATCATCTTCTCACCTTTCTTTTGTTCGAACCTCCAAATTCCAGCAGGTAAACCGTCAAACTCATCTTTCTCTCTTATAATCTCGTACTCTTTCGCTTACGAACACTTTCACGTTAGAATCAATGTAGATCGTAAGGAATCAGTGTGGTTTGAAACGTTTCGAATTGATTTCTTCAAAAAATATCAAGTTTAAAACGATTCGAACATCTTTCTTCGAAAAAAAGTCTGGATCGAAACATTTCAAACGCTTTTCTTCAAAAAATATCCAGATCGAAGCGTTTCAAACAACTTTCGTCAAAAAGCATCAAGATCGAAACATTTCGAACTGATTCCATTAAAAAACGTTTAGATCGAAACGTTTCAAAAGGTTTCCTCCAAAAATAACAAAATCGAAGCATTTCGAATGATTTTTCTCCGAAGAGTATCAAGATCCAAAACGTTTTGTCCGATCTACGTTGATTTGTGGTTTAGTTGTGATATGTGGCTTGAATCCATGTGTATTGTGAAAAAAGAACGAGTGAAAGCATGTGAAGGTAAGAGAACGAGAGAATGAGAGGCGGAGAGGATGAGAGGAGACGAGAACCCTAGAGAGAGAAGATTAGGTTTAGAATGAATTTGGACCGGTCTTCCTGTTTATATAGAAGAGTGAACCAAACCGGTTCGTCTGAACCAGTTTGGTTCACCTCCAAACCAGTCTCTTCTTTACCCTTGACCGTTTGATCTGGTTCTTATTTGTGTGCACGGTGCAGATCTAATGTTTTTGTGTTCTTTCTTTGGCTTATGATGTGCCACGCACTCTCAACCCTTGGATTTAGGGTTTGAGAAGGAGCTGGGTTGATCTGAGGGCTACGAAGTAGTTGGATCACCCAGATCCAACTCAAATCCTTGGGCTTGGGCCTGTGTTTGCTGGAATTCGTTTCCTTGCCAGTTTCTTGCTATTTTACACTCTGTTTTGGCTTTTTACACCTCTGATCATGCTCAAACTTGTCTAGAAAATTCTATAAAAATTTGTGTATGTTTCTTGTTAAATTTGTAATGTTTTTTTTATGCAATTTGTTTACTGAAAGTCTTGGTAAAAATATTGGTACATTTTTTGCTTTATTTTTTGAATTGATGTGAAAATTCCTATAAAAAACACCTAATTCCATTTTAATTTCTTGATAGTTGCTTGTGGTACATATCACTTGAATTTTGTGAGTTTGTTGCTACTGTTTGTATTTGATTTTGCTGCGTGTGTGTGAACTTTGCTCAATTGCTTGGTTTACAAGTTATGTTTGTGAATAAATAGTGCAAATGTGCCTAAGTTCACTTGAAAATATAGGGTTCACCATGTGGCTTTAACTCTCATCTTAAGAACTGAGTATAAACCTTTAAAAAATGCATAAGACTATGAGAGTTATGAGCTATGTGATGCTTGTATTTCATGGGTGAATTTTTTAGTCATATTTTGCGCTTTGTTTTGGTTTATTTTGTGTTAGGTTCCATGCTTTCATTATAGTATTTTTCTTGCCTTATTTTTCTCCATATTATCATGTGCTACTAACCATTTTCTTGTGTTTCATGTTTCATACATCATAAGCATACTCTCTATCACACTTTCTCATCCCATTTCTTTACATTTCTTTTGCTTTTAATTCATTTGTGTGGGATTAAGTTCTCACAAGGAAGTAGTGTGTATGTAGGTGAAGGTTGTAATAAGGACAATGGACTCTAATGATGTATACCGACACAAGCACCGACACATGCACAGATATCACATAGATAGCTTTAGGTATGTATGCTTAGAATATGCATGTTTAGATGTATGTTTAGGATTGTATGCTTAGATGAATGCTTAGGATTTACATTTAAAAAATCAATTTTCCAAAAAACTTGAACAACATCACTTGAAAACCTTTTTCCAAATAAACCTTGGGGTCCAAAATCTCATTGCATTTTCCTTTTCATTTTCTTAATCAAAATTTCAAGGAATTTTAATCATACTTGACCTTTTTGCAAAATAACTAATTCCACCTCACTTTTTTCAATCTCATGCCCTTGAGGCCTCTCTCCCTCATTCTTAAAAATTCCAATTTTCAAACTTAAAATCAACCAACAAAAACAAAAAACATTTTCGGAAGAGAACTACGGTGGATTTGATCCCTTAAAAGGGTACGTAGGCAAGGACAAAATTCCTTCAATTAAAATAAAAATAAAAATTCAAACACTTTCTTCTCCCTCCAATTCTTCACTTAGAATACTCTTAGGCTTAATACCATTTTTCAAAATAGCATTTAAAAATAAAGCGCGTGCGTAGAAAGTAAAGACGGTTCCTATAGGATACTATAGTCGTTATGGGTGCCTAACACCTTCCCGTAGCGAAAACAACTCCCGGACCTCGATTCTCAAGGGTTTTGCTTACTTTTTCCCTTCCCAAGAAAAAATAAGATATCACCGGTTAAAAAGGTTCAAACGTAATCAATGTTTGACACCCGAAAAACCAAGATAAAACAATGGTGACAAATGGATTACCAGTGAATTGGGAGAACTTTAAGCAAGTGATGAAAGAGAAATATATTCCTTTGTCGTTCAAGGTCAGGAAGGAGCAGGAATTTCTTCATTTGAAACAAGGTCAAATGTCGGTGACGGAGTTCACAAAGAAGTTTGAGGAATTATCTTATTACTCTACTCACCATGAGTATGCGGGTAATGAGATGTGGAAAGTTAACCAATATAAGTATGCTTTGAGGGGTGAACTATATGCGGTAGTCAGTCTGCAAAGGTTAACAAATTTCGATGAGATGGTGCATAATAGTTTGGAGGCTGAGAGAGGTTTTGATAAAGCTGTCAGAGAGGGTACCACGTCCTTTGATAGAAGAAGAGGCAATTTTGTTGATAGGCATCATGATAAGTTGAAGCCAAGGGGATCTCCTCAGAAGGGGTCTCCTCAGAAGGGAAGACAGATGGGTTCATCCAATTCTTTTGTTACTTGCAGTAAATGTGGAAGGACTCATGCTGGCTAATGCAAGATGGGAGACGATTCATGTTATGCTTGTGGCCAGAGAGGGCACTTTATGGTGGATTGTCCAACTAGGAGGAACAAGGGCAAAGGTGTAAGTACCGCAATGAACAGAGGAAGGGTGTACTCATTGGATGGCAAGAAGGCACAAGCTAATGAAGAATTGATTGGTGGTACGTGTTTTCTTGGTCAAAATCCTATTAATGTTTTATTTGATTGTGGAGCATCCTGTTCTTTCATTTCTTTCCAATGTGTTGAAGCTCTTCAGTTATCTGTTTCATTATTAAATCCCCCTATGATGGTAACTACGGCCACCGACGGAGGAATTGTAGCGAATTATGTTTGCGAGAATTGTCCTATCACCGTATCTAGTAAGACTTATTATATAGACTTGGTATGTCTTCCGATGAAGCAACTTGATGTGATATTAGGTATGGATTGGTTGTCAGCAAATCACGTATATATAGGGTGTGCAGAGAAGAGTATTTATATGCCAACTACTAACACAGTGGAAGGAGTGGCTTTATCAGAATTATTAAAGCACACGTATCAAATGGCTCAATTTATTTGTGCTCAAGATAAGGGTTTTTATGTTATGCTCACTGTGACTTCAGAAACAGATTTGAGTCCAAGTGATATTCTGATTGTCAGTGAGTACCTGGATGTCTTTCCGGCCGATATCACAAGTTTACCACCAGAAAGGGAAATTGAGTTTTCAATTGATTTGATTCCAGGAGCGGAGCCGGTGTCGGTAGCGCCTTATAGAATGTCTCCTTTGGAGCTTAAAGAACTGAAGTCTCAGCTGGAAGAGCTTATACAGAAGCATTTCATCAGGCCTAGTGTATCTCCTTGGGGTGCACCGGTGTTGTTAGTCAAGAAGAAAGATGGTAGCATGAGACTGTGTATTGACTATCGCCAGTTGAATAAGGTAACCATCAAGAACAAGTATCCATTGCCAAGGATTGATGATCTACTTGATCAGCTTAAGGGAGCGTCCGTGTTCTCAAAGATTGACCTTAGATCTGGATATCATCAGATACGCATCAAATCTTCGGATGTGTCTAAAACGGCTTTCAGAACGCGTTACGGACATTATGAATTCTTAGTTATGCCTTTTGGTGTATCCAATGCTCCAGCAGTTTTTATGGATTACATGAACCGGATCTTTCAACCGTTTTTGGATCAATTTGTCATTATTTTCATTGATGACATATTGATTTATTCTAAGAATCCACAGGAGCATGCACAACATCTGAGAACAGTGTTGGATGTTCTCCGAGAGAAACAACTTTATGCAAAGTTTAGCAAGTGTGAGTTTTGGTTGTCAGAAGTTAAGTTCCTGGGTCATGTTATTTCTCAAGGAGGAGTAGCAGTTGACCAGTCGAAAGTAGAGGCTGTTCAAAATTGGACTAGACCAAAGAATGTTTCGGAGGTTCGAAGCTTTTTGGGGTTAGCTGGCTATTATCGGCGATTCATCATGAAGTTTTCCCAAATCGCTTTGCCATTAACCCGACTCACAAGGAAGGATGTACCATTTGTGTGGAATGAAGAATGTGAGAAGAGTTTTAGGATTCTGAAGAAGAAGTTGACGCAGGCACCAGTTTTAACTATACCAGACCCAGAGAAAGGATATATTGTGTTTTGTGATGCATCGTCTAAGGGACTTGGTGGAGTACTCATGCAAGAAAACAATGTGATAGCTTATGCATCTAGACAACTCAAGACACATGAAGAAAACTACCCCACTCATGATTTAGAATTAGCAGCCATCATTTTTGTTTTGAAGATATGGAGGCATCACTTGTATGGAACACATTTTGAGCTATTCAGTGATCATAAGAGTCTGAAGTACTTATTCTATCAAAGAGATTTGAATATGAGGCAAAGGCGTTGGATGGAGTATTTAACGGACTTTGATTTTGATTTGAAATACCATCCCGGAAAGGCCAACGTGGTAGCAGATGCCTTGAGTCGTAAGGCCTTAGCTCGAGCCGAGGTCATGATGCATGTTTGTAAGATGTATGAAAAGGTTCGAGACCTCAATCTTGAAGCCACAGAGGATAAAGATGGTAATGGTTGCATCAATTGGAAATTTCATGCGACTTGCGATCAAGAATTATCCAAGCACAAGGTGCTGATTCAGAACTTCAGAAAAGAAGTGTCCACCCGGAATTTTCTATAGCTTCGGATGGGGAAATTTTGTTTGAGGGAAGAATATGTGTCCCGAATGATCAAGAACTTAGAAGATTAATCTTGGAAGAGGCTCACAAAAGTAGTTTCTCGATTCATCCTGGTTCCACCAAGATGTATCAGGATTTAAAGAAAGGATACTGGTGGCCTGGTATGAAGACAGATATTGCCGAGTTTGTAGCAAGATGCATAGTATGTCAACAAGTCAAGATAGAACATCAAAGACCCGCTGGAATGTTGCAACAGTTAGAGATTCCTCAATGGAAATGGGAGCACATTACCATGGATTTTGTAGGCGGCTTACCGCGTACTCAAAGAGGGCATGATTCAGTTTGGGTAATTGTGGACAGGTTAACCAAGTCGGCTCATTTCGTACCGGTTAAATCTACCTACAAGACGTCACAATATGCGGAATTGTTTATTTTAGAGATTGTCAAGTTGCACGGTGTCCCAGCGAGCATCGTATCAGATAGGGATCCAATCTTCACCTCACACTTTTGGAGAGCTTTTCATAGAGCTTTGGGAACTAAATTGAGACTAAGCACGTCTCACCATCCGCAGACCGATGGTCAGTCAGAGAGAACCATTCGGACTTTAGAGGATATGTTGCGTGCTTGCATTCTAGAAGATGGAGGAAGTTGGAATCACCACTTACCTCTGATAGAATTTTCCTACAACAATAGCTATCACTCAAGTATTGGAATGGCACCTTACGAAGCATTGTATGGTAGGAAATGTAGAACTCCTTTGTGTTGGGCTGAAGTTGGGGATAAGAGCATCATTGGGCCAGAAATCATACAAGAGACAACTCTGAAAATTAAGTCAATTCAGGAAAAGATGAGAACAGCTCAGAGTCGTCAGAAAAGCTACGCGGACAAGAGGCGAAGACCTTTAGAGTTCAATGAGGGTGATCATGTATTCTTAAAGGTTACCCCTAAGTTAGGTTTAAGGGGTGCTTTCAGAACTAAGAAGCTGTGTCCAAGGTATGTGGGACCGTTTTTGATACTCAAGCGTATCGGACCAGTGGCTTACCAATTGGCCTTACCTCCAGCTATGTCAGGATTACATGATGTATTTCATGTATCGCAATTAAAGAAGTACATTACGGATCCTTTCCAACCTGTTGAGTTAGATTCTATAGATTTGAGGTCAGATTTGACATTTCAGCCGGAACCAGAAGGAATAATAGACCGTGACATCAAATCCATCAGGAACAAAGAGATTCCTATAGCGAAAGTGGTTTGGAGAGGTTCGTCGGATGGGGAAGTTACGTGGGAGCTTGAATCGGAGATGATAAGTCAGTATCCGCACTTGTTTTCAGGTATATTCTAAATTTCGAGGACGAAATTTTTTAAGGGGGGTAGAATGTAACATCCCGCTTAATAGGACCTGATAACGATGCAATGTGTGCGTTTAAGGAGGGGGCATTTTTGGAATTTCGCATGAGGAAGATATTTATATGATTTTGGGACTTTGACTTCATAATATTTTCTCCACTCTCTCTCTAGGTTTTCTATCTTTCTCTTTTGCTCTTCCTTCTCTCTAAGATTATCACCACCACTCATCACCCAAACTTGAATCACTACTCAATCATCTTCCAAACCTTCACTAGACTAGAGATTAGGCTTAGTTTGTTGGCAAGGGAGTTGGTGCAAGCTTCACCAAAGATTTCTCATATCTAGGGTTTGTGGATAAGTTGTTGTCAAGAGCTTGAGCTTGTGTGAGTCTACTTTTAATCAATCAAAGGTGAGTTCTTAGATAGATCCTTTCCATGGGTTGTGTGTTGCTAGTGAAAGAGTAGTTGTTTTGTTAGGGTTTATATATATAAATCATTTGCCCCTTTTCATATGATGCTTGTTTTGCTTATGGATACTGTAACACCCATACTAGACGTATCTAGAAAGTCTAGCATGTGCGTTAGTTTAGTATTGGATACATTAAAAATTTACAACATTAAAACTTCGAATGAATAATCTTATACAACAAATGTGTTTGTACAACATAAATACTACTCAACTCTTAATAAATATACTATATGCAACCTTGAATATCCATACATCCTGCAGCGGTACAAACGAACACTTGTCGCATCATCCATTCGGCTACTAGCTTGCTAAACCAACCTGATATCTGAAACAAAATAAGGATTGGGATGAGACATAATGTCTCAGTGAGTTCCACCTAATCCTAGGCTATAGGCAACCACGGGGGAAAACCTACGGTCACCACGTGTCTACATTACAACCTGACGGTTGATTAAACGTGTGTGGGGACTTGCATACTTAGACGGTAGTGCATACTAGGGCCGTCATAATTCATCTAACTTGTTATAGGCTTACTATCATACATGTCATGGCGGTCAAGGGAACCTAAGACCACTATGCCAAGATACGGTAAACGCATCGAGGTCTTCAAATAACATATTCATGACACCATCCTAAGCCGGACGATTAGGGAAACCTAAGAACGTCATCGGCTTCACATTCTTTACTTGTCCTAATCATAACTTGTACTTAACATAAACATACATGATCATAAACATATCATACATAATCGCGTCTAAGTTCATTATTCATTATGTTAGCGTTGAACAAACTGTTATACCCTAATTTTGGACCTAAAAATACTAATCAATTCTTCCTTTCTTGCATTTCAAGTCATTTGATATGTCTCTGATCAATTGCATCTTTCTCTGCATTTTATTTCAATATTATTTGCAAAATTCACATAGAAGGGTATTTTAGTCATTTCCTATGTCAAATTTCTCTCAGTCTTTCAAAATTTTGTTTGAGTCCTTTCAATTAGTTTGAATAAGTCTTCATTTCATTCTATGTCAAAATCCAGTTCAAAAATTGCATTTGAAGTCATTTTAAGTCAGTTTTGCCCCTGGGGGCATTTTGGTCTTTTCACATGTTAAAACCCTGTTTAAATCTTAAAAATTGTCTCTGAGCCTGTTAACTTTGTTTGTATAAGGTCTTGCTCCATTTCCTTGTTAAAAATCCATTTTAAAATTGCATCTGAGTTATTTTTAGTCGTTTTAGCCCTAGGGGCATTTTGGTCATTTCACACGAAATTTCGGCAGAGAGAGGTTACTTTAAAGTACCTCATTTAGGCCATTGGTTCGTTTTAGTCCGTTTTGTCAATTTTAATCGTTTCACTTTACGTTTATTTCCAAATTACGTGTTTTACCAATTTTATTATTAATTACTTTTCAAGTCCTTTTTTTGTCATTTTTTTTGCATTTCAGTCCTTTTTTTTTTTAGTTTAATTGCAGATTAGTCCATGTGTGTCCAAGTCATCTGTGTTGTACACGTGTCAGTCTTTTACTGGTCCAGAAAGTTTGTTAAGGGTCCTAGTCCACATGGCAGCTCCTGATTGGCCCAGCACTTACACTTGTCACTATAAAATCCAGTCATCACAGACCCAGTCAACACACTATTCATTTTCCACTTTTCCCCATTTACTTTCTGCCACGTCACCAACCCTCTAACAACTTTCTCTCTCTCTTTTTTTCCTTCCTCTCCACCGTAACCCTATCAATCCACCACCACAACCAATTTCTCCGACCACCACCTCACCACCGTAACTAACCCTCCCAACTACCTCCAATCACCATTCAGCCACCCTAACCGCCCTCTGGCCACCGCAACCACCCCAAAACCACCGTCAATACCTCATCTTCACCATTCATACACAAATTTTAACAGTGCAAAACATCAAATCTCACTGATTCGAACGACTCAAATCTACACGTGATCACCACACCACAAAGATTCAAAGAACGCGAACGAAAAACAGGGAAGGAAGGATCGAACGTGCCTACCAGATTGGGAACAAGAAGAGGGAGTAAGAATCAGATTCAAGCAACGGTTGAGGAGATTCGAAGATTCCGTTGAAGCTATTCGCTTACGTCGCGCGTGTTCTCCAGTTACATACAGGTAATTTCGTTTCCTATCGTCTTCTTTGTTTCTATTCCAAGCCGTAAGCTGATCTTCTAGGTTTAGGTTGTTTTGTGTTGAATCCGTGAAAATTAAGCCCGGAATTGGAAAGAAGAGGAGGAAAGAAGCGTTTTCATGTAAAGAATCTTCGAATTTGAGCAACTTTGGGGACTCGCCGGAATCTGCACTTCTCGCCGGAGAAGACGAAGTTTCCGGCGAGCCTTTGAACTTTCCGACGACCTCTTTCCAGTTTCCGGCGGGCTGTTCTTTAGAGAGAGATGAGAGGATTGGAAGTTAGAGAGAGAAAGGAGGGTTAGGAATGAGGAATGAACCGGTTCCTAGGCTTATATAGAGCCTGGACCGGGTTGACCCGTTCCTGGACCCGTCCATTCCCTGTCTGAGCCCATTCCCCATACCTGTGTGGTACACTACTATGCGCACCCCCTTTCTGTACGTTCCAATGATCTTTTTTGCTATTTTCACCCCCCTGCGCATGATTTTTCTATGATAAAATTCCAAAAAAATTACTATTGGTTTTTGATGCTTTTTGATGTTTCTTGATAATTCTTGCATATTGAATCTTGGTTAAAAATGCGTGAAAAAAATAATTTGTTAATTGTTTTTCTTGTTAAAATGTTGCTAAAATTCGTAAGAATCTTTGAAGATTTGAGGGACTTTTCTTGTGAGTAATTTTGGTATTCGAAGACTCTCTTTTGGAAGGCAATTGCATGTAAAAAATTCATTTCAAAAAACATGTAGGATGTATTCTTGTTTTCCTTGCTTTTTATTAACATTTTTTGTGAAGTTTCGATGTGGTTTTGAACTTTAAATTTTGCTACATAATTGTGGCTTTGAATATGTGATACCTTGGAGTGAATTTGCCTATTAAATGTGGTATATGCTTGCTGTTTTGAGTTAGTTTTTGTGAACTTCGTGTTGCAAATAATGTGAAATCTTTTGTGAAATAAAAGTGCATAAAGAGCTTGAAAATCTTATAACTTTTGGCATGTTAGCTCTCCTTGGTTCTCATATTTGTTCCCTTGAAATGAATCACTTGAAACGTCTTAATGATTGTGAGAATCTAGGTCTTGAGCTTGCTTTAGGATTATATTGAATTTCAAGTCCTTTTGTCACCTTTTTTTGCTAAAATTGTTAGTTTACTTTTCTTGCAAGTTTCAAATAGCTTTACTATGCTTTTTAATACTAGTTTCTATATCATTTGTGCTACTAACCCTTCCATTTCATGTTTCATTCATCCATGAGCATTCCCATCTCATCTCATATTCTCCTTTATCTTCTTGCAATTTAATTTGTACCAAGACTTAGAATGTAATACTTAGGAGCTTTTGTAATATTTTACTTCATGCAATTTCAATTTCTTGGCAAAGAGGCCATAGAATGTATCTAGGGTATGATGTAATAAGGACAATGGACTCTAATGATGTACACCGACACAAGCACCGACACATGCACACACATCACTATATAGCTAGAATATGCATGTTTAGATGTATGTTTAGGATTGTATGTTTAGATGTATGTTCAGGCCTTATACTTAGAAAAATCATTTTCCCAAAAAACTTGAACAAACTTCACTCAAACGTTTTTCACAATAAACCTTGGGGTCAAAACCCCATTGAATTTTCCTTTTATTTTCTTAATCAAACTTCAATGAAAAATAATCAAACTTTGACTTCTTTTGCAAAATGACTAATCAAACCTCACTCTTTTCATAAATTCTCATGCCTTTAAGGCCTCTCTCTTATTCTTCAAATTCCATTTTCAAACTTAAAATCAACCAACAAAAACAAAAACATTTTTGGAAGAGAACTACGGTGGATTTGATCCCTTAAACGGGTACGTAGGCAAGGAACAAAATTCCTTCAATTCAACTAAAATAAAAATCCAAAAACATCCTTCTCCCTCCAATTCTTCACTTAGAACCTTCTTAGGTTAAATAAACACTTTCAAAATAGCATTTAAAAATAAAGCGCGCGCGTAGAAATTAGAGACGGTTCCTATAGGTTACTATAGTCGTTATGGGTGCCTAACACCTTCCCGTAGCGAAAACAACTCCCGGACCTCGATTCTCAAGGGTTTTGCTTACTTTTTCCCTTCCCAAGAAAAAATAAGATATCACCGGTTAAAAGGTTCAAACGTAATCAATGTTTGACACCCGAAAACCAAGATAAAACAGCTGGCGACTTCACTGGGGAGATTCGAGAGTTACGCCTAGTCTTTATTTCCACGCTTGCGCTTTGTTTTTACTTGTTTCTTTTACTTGCTTTCTTATGTGAATAAATGTTTAATTTCTTGCAAACGTGTGGGGTGAGAATATCAAAAGTCCTACACCCGGGCTGAGTGAACTTAGGATTTAGGAGGGATATAATCGACAATTCATTCCGGGGGTTGCCTCGTGTTTTGGATTATGCGATCAATCCCACATAGCTGAGGCATTTTGGGGGTGATGTTGTCGGCGCGTGTTGTCGCGTTTAGGCACTTTGCTTCTAATTGTTCTATGACGCTATGGACCGTAGATAACCAAACCCATCTATGGCCATTTTCTAGGACGTAGTGCGGAGGCTAAACCGAGTGTTGTCTCGAGTTTTAGTCGTCACGCGATACTACACTCAAGTTTGACCTTCCGCGGATAATCTTGGAACGAGTGTTGTCTCGTGACACCATGATATACGTCGGAGAGGTTGCAACTTGGGAACCTTTTTAGAACCCGGTTACTATTTCCTAAAGCCCTAGTCTCACCGGACACCGTGTCCACCTGTGACTCCTTGACTTTGAACTTCAACCCACAATGTTTTCTCCGAACTTGAACATAATCATGCATTCATGCATACATGCATACATGCATAAACTTTTTCCCATGCATTTATCGGAGGCCTTAGACAAGTCTTCTTTTGAACATCACGGATGTGAACACCAAATGATACCATCTCAACTAAACTTCTAGTTTTGCTTAAGATCTTCAAATAAAACCGTGTTTCTCCGTGATGTTCACAACCACTTTGACAAAGTCCTCTGCCAAAAAAGAGTCTTTTTCGCATCTGCATATCATGCATCATATGCATCATTCATCGGTCACAAATGGCTTCCCGTGCTCATTGTCTCCTGGTTCTTCCGCCGCAGTCTGAAAGGTGGCTCGTGCTCGTAAGATTTACCAACCAGCTAGAATTCATCAAACAAGATTGTACAAGAGAAGAAACATGGCTAACTTTGAGGAAGAGAATGCCAGCCCCTCGGGCCAGCCCATTGACGAGTCTAATCTGGACGAAATTCTGAGGCTTATCAAAAAGAGTGATTATAAGATTGTTAACCAACTGCTGCAAACTCCGTCAAAGATATCCATCTTGTCTCTACTCTTGAGCTCAGAGGCTCACAGGAAAGTGTTGATGAAAGTACTGGAACAGGCCTATGTTGATCATGAAGTCTCTGTGGATCAGTTTGATGGAATAGTGGGTAACATTACTGCTTGCAATAACTTGGGGTTTGGTGACGATGAGCTCCCCGAAGCAGGGAAACACCACAACTTGGCTCTGCATATCTCAGTACACTGCAAGTCTGACATGATATCCAATGTGTTGGTGGACACTGGATCGTCCTTGAATGTAATGCCTGAGTCTACACTAAGGCAATTGAGTCATCATGGGATTTCTCTGAGGGGAAGCAGCTATCTGGTTAAGGCTTTCGACGGATCTCGCAAAGATGTCCTTGGAGAAGTGGACTTGCCAATTACCATTGGTCATGAGACATTTCAGATTACTTTCCAGGTCATGGACATCAATGCTTCTTACAGTTGTCTCCTCGGAAGACCGTGGATTCATGACGCTGGGGCAGTAACTTCTACTTTGCACCAAAAGCTCAAGTTTATGAAGAACGGTAAGATTGTTACTGTGCATGGTGAGGAAGCATATCTGGTTAGCCAAGTGTCATCTTTCTCTTGTGTTGAAGTAGGGTCCGCTGAAGGGACGTCATTTCAAGGCTTGACTGTTGAAGGTGCAGAGCCCCGGAGGGCTGGTGCTAGCATGGCTTCATTGAAAGACGCCCAGAAGGCTGTTCAAGAAGGGCAAGCTGCTGGCTGGGGCAAAGTGATTCAGATTCTGGAAAACAAACGTAAAGAGGGCCTTGGATTCTCCTCAACCTCTGGCGTTTCGACAGGAACTTTCTACAGTGCTGGGTTCATCAATGCTATTACTGAAGATGCTGCTGAGAGTAGTTATGTGCCTACATTTGTTGTACCAGGAGGCACTGTGAGAAATTGGGAGGCCATTGATGTTCCTTTAGTCATGCATGCTTCCATGTAATGTGTCTTGTTGCTCATGTTTTTCGTTGTTTTCAAAATAACAATCCTTTCGTTCTGCCCAAGGCGAAAGTGATATCATTGTAAGGGCATGTTTGTTTCGGCGTTGCCGTTATCAATAAAAGTTGTCGTCTTTTCCGCGACTCTTTGTTTTTTTTACTTTTTAGTGCCTTTTTCTTGGAAATAATGGTAATGCCAGAAAAAACCAAAACATCTGTATTTTCTAATTAATTTCAAAAATCTGCATAGAAAACATTTTTCCTAAAAATCATTCCAATCATATTATGCAGATTGAACCACAATAAACCCGTTGAACACAGTGACCCTATGGTTCCTCCAAATTTTGAATTCCCTGTATATGAGGCTGAAGATGAGGAGGATGATGAAGAGATACCGTATGAGATCGCTCGGCTGCTCGAGCAAGAAAGAAGAGCCATTCAGCCTCACCAGGAAGAGATTGAGCTTATCAACCTGGGTACTGAAGAGAACAAGCGAGAGATCAAAATTGGTGCTGCACTTGAGCCAGAAGTGAAAAGGAAGATCATTCAGCTTCTCCATGATTATCCAGATGTCTTTGCATGGTCCTATGAAGATATGCCGGGTCTAGATCCTAAGATTGTGGAACATCGGATACCGACAAGACCTGAATGTCCTCCTGTCAAACAGAAATTGAGAAGGTCTCGTCCAGACATGGCTCTTAAGATCAAGGCTGAGGTGCAAAAGCAAATTGATGCGGGTTTCCTCATGACAGCAGAATATCCTGAGTGGATTGCCAACATTGTACCAGTACCGAAGAAAGATGGGAAAGTTCGAATGTGTGTTGATTACAGAGATTTGAATAAAGCCAGTCCAAAAGATAACTTCCCATTACCTCATATCGATGTTCTTGTTGACAGTACTGCTCAGTCTAAAGTGTTCTCTTTTATGGATGGTTTCTCTGGCTATAACCAGATACAGATGTCACCTGAAGATAGAGAAAAGACGTCCTTCATTACTCCGTGGGGAACGTTCTGTTACAAAGTGATGCCGTTTGGCTTGATAAATGCTGGTGCTACCTATCAAAGAGGTATGACAACTCTGTTTCATGATATGATTCACAAAGAGATTGAAGTATATGTTGATGACATGATTGTGAAGTCAAGTGATGAAGAGCAGCATATTGTGTATTTGAAGAAGATGTTTGAAAGATTAAGAAAGTACAAGCTGCGGTTGAATCCTAACAAGTGCACATTTGGTGTAAGGTCTGGAAAATTGCTAGGCTTCATTGTCAGCCAAAGAGGCATTGAAGTTGATCCTGACAAAGTCCGAGCCATCAGAGAGATGCCGGCCCCTCAAACTGAGAAGCAAGTCAGAGGTTTCCTCGGACGTCTGAACTATATTTCAAGATTCATATCTCACATGACTACTACCTGCGGACCAATTTTCAAATTGCTTAGAAAGAATCAACCTGTTGTATGGAATGATGAGTGTCAGGAAGCTTTTGATAGCATTAAAGAATACCTGTTGGAACCACCTATCCTTGTCCCACCAGTGGAAGGAAGGCCTTTGATTATGTATCTGTCAGTGTTAGATGATTCAGTGGTTTGTGTTCTCGGTCAACAAGATGAGACTGGTAAGAAAGAGCATGCTATCTACTATCTGAGCAAGAAGTTCACCGACTGTGAGACTCGGTATACAATGCTTGAAAAGACTTGTTGTGCTTTAGCTTGGGCTGCCAAACGCCTGCGTCATTATATGGTGAATCATACAACTTGGTTGATATCCCGAATGGATCCAATCAAGTATATCTTTGAGAAGCCTGCTGTTATTGGAAAGATTGCACGTTGGCAAATGTTATTGTCTGAATATGATATTGTGTACAAAGCTCAGAAAGCAATCAAAGGAAGTGTCCTTGCTGAGCATCTTGCCTGTCAGCCTCTTGATGATTACCAGCCAATTAAATTTGATTTCCCTGATAAAGAGATTATGTATCTGAAAGCAAAAGACTGTGAAGAACCACTGATCAATGAAGGGCCGGACCCCAATAGCAAATGGGGATTGGTGTTTGATGGTGCTGTTAATGCTTATGGTAAAGGGATTGGAGCCATCATTGTAACACCGCAGGGGCACCACATTCCTTTCACCGCTCGAATAACTTTTGAATGCACAAACAACATAGCTGAATATGAAGCATGCATCTTGGGCTTTGAAGAAGCCCTTGATCTGAGAATTAAGCACCTTGACATCTATGGAGATTCTGCACTTGTTATTAATCAGATAAAGGGTGAGTGGGAGACTCATCATGAGAAGCTGATCCCATACCGTGACTATGCAAGACGCCTGTTGACATACTTTACCAAGGTCGAGCTGCACCATATCCCCCGGGATGAAAATCAGATGGCTGATGCTCTCGCTACTTTGTCTTCCATGTTTCGTGTCAATCACTGGAACGACGTGCCCGTAATCAAAGTACAACGTCTTGATAGACCCGCACATGTGTTTACTGTTGAAAATATGCCAGATCAGGCTGATGAAGGTGTGAATGATAAAAAGCCTTGGTATTACAACATCAAACAGTTTCTACAGAATCATGAATATCCACCTGGTGCTTCCAACAGGGATAAAAAGACTTTGAGACGATGGGCTAGCAGATTCCTTCTGGACGGAGAAATCCTATATAAGAGGAACTATGATATGGTCTTGCTGAGATGTGTTGACAAACAAGAAGCTGAGAAGTTAATGCATAATGTACATGATGGTACTTTCGGGACCCATGCTTCGGGCCACACCATGTCAAGGAAACTGTTAAGAGCCGGCTATTACTGGATAACTATGGAGCGTGACTGCCACAAACATGCCAAAAGATGCCACAAATGTCAAATTTATGCTAACAAGATTCATGTGCCTTCACACGCTCTCAATGTTATATCTTCCCCATGGCCTTTCTCTATGTGGGGCATTGACATGATCGGAAGAATTGAACCAAAAGCTTCCAATGGACATCGTTTCATTCTAGTGGCTATTGATTACTTCACCAAGTAGGTTGAAGCTTCCTCCTATGCAAATGTGACCAAGCAAGTGGTTGTCAAGTTTATCAAGAATAACATCATCTGTCGATATGGTGTTCCCAACAAGATCATCACTGACAATGGTTCCAATCTGAACAATAGCATGATGCAAGCTTTATGTGAAGAATTCAAAATTGAAGATCACAACTCTTCTCCTTATAGACCTCAGATGAATGGTGCAGTTGAGGCCGCTAACAAGAACATCAAGAAGATTGTTCAGAAGATGGTCACTACTTACAAAGATTGGCATGAGATGCTACCATTTGCCTTGCATGGTTACCGTACTATGGTACGCAGTTCAACCGGGGCAACCCCTTTCTCTCTCGTGTATGGCATGGAAGCAGTTCTCCCTCTGGAAGTGGAGATTCCATCTCTTCGAGTGATCATGGAAGCAAAATTAACTGAGGCTGAATGGTGTCAAAGTCGGTATGATCAATTGAATTTGATTGAAGAGAAACGTATGGATGCTATGGCTCATGGACAGTTGTATCAAGTGCGAATGAAGAATGCTTTTGACAAGAAAGTCCGCCCTCGAGAGTTCAAGGAAGGCGAACTTGTATTGAAAAGAAGGATGAGTCAGCAACCCGACCCAAGGGGCAAGTGGACACCTAACTATGAAGGTCCTTATGTTGTCAAGAAGGCTTTCTCTGGTGGTGCTTTGATTCTTACACACATGGATGGTGTTGAACTCCCAAATCCTGTTAATGCCGATATAGTCAAGAAATACTTTGTCTAAAAAGAAAAGAACAGCGTGGTAGGTCGAAAACCCGAAAGGGCGGCCTAGGCAAAAATGCGCTTCCCGGTGGATCGAAAACCCGAAAGGGCGATCCAGGCAAAAGTTAGGGACAAAAAAAAAACGAATATGAAAAAGCTCGCTGAGATTGTACGCAACTCAGGCAAGAATGAGCGCCTCGATGAGCCGAAAACCCGAAAGGGCGGTTCATGCAAAAATGAGGTTGACAATAAAAGACAAGTAACTATATCTGGCAAATCACCATCACCCCTTGGGGCATCTACAACTGTCAACGATCGTCTTCATCAGAAGCTTCTGTACTTGTGAATTCAAAGTTTCTATGAAATGTAGCGGTCATCGTGTTCAATGTATCACCAACCAATAAAATTACCATTTTCCAAGCTTTGTAAATCCGTGAAGTCATGCCTTTGGCTGACCCTCACTCTTCTACATCAATTTGAGCCTGTGCTATTTGTTCGAAACTCTATTTTTCTTTCTATTTTCAATGCTATATACAAAACATTTCCTTTCTATTTGATAATGTTAATGTCTGAAACAAACATCTTTTGAAAATTGAAAAATCTTTTTCTGTCTATTTTGAAAGCAAACCTGAGCAAAAGGGTACATTTCAATGAAACATGCATGAATGAATGAGTGTCAATGTCTATTTCAATACATGTTACAAGCAGGTTACTCCCCAGGATGATCTGTGGTCAATGGCAAGAATGAAAAAACAGAATGAAAATGAAAAGAAAAATGAAAAAATGCAAATGAAAAGCTCGCTAAGTTGAAAACCCGAAAGGGCGGCTTAGGCAAAAATGAGCACCCCGCTGATTGACAACCTATGAAGGCAATTCAGGCAAAAATGGGGCAATGAAAAGAATCTTATTCCCCGGTGAATCGAAAACCCGAAAGGGCGGTTCAGGCAAAAAAGGGGTTTGAAAATGAAAAGAAATACTGAAAAGCATTGACCACAGATGCGAACATCCAATGTTTACCCAGCACTGACACGCCTAGCAACGGCGACCTGTATCCAAGAATCCTCCAAGGTTCCCTCCTTTACAAGTTTTATTGCCCTCAGCCATGGTTTTGATACGTCTTTCAACGACGGTCTCTCCAAAGAGGTTTTCCCCTGTGAATATGATTGCAGCACGAGCCACTACGTGCCCAATTTTCCAATGTTTTGTCTATCTCTGTGAAACTTTCTCTGTCAAATTACAAGCCAATCATGCATTTCAAGCATTCATACATGCATAATCATGCATTTTATGTGCTCATACATCCAATAATGTTGCTATACCATACATACATGTTGCATATCCAATGCCAATGTCAATGTCAATGTCAATTTCAATGTCAATGTCAACTTTCAATGTCAATGTCAATATCAATATCCAATGCCAATGTCAATGTCAATGTCAATTTCAATGTCAATGTCAACTTTCAATGTCAATGTCAATGTCAATATCAATATCCAATGTCAATGTCAATGTCAATTTCAACTTTCAATTCAATTCCAATCCAATCTCAATGTCAATTGCAACTCTCCAATCCAATGTCTATATCTCTGTTCAATCTCAACTTTCAATGTCAATTTTCAACTCAAATCAATGTCAATTTACTCTCAATTTGCTTTTGGGCCAACAAAAATGGTCATGTCTACCTTCAAATCAAGTCAATGACAATTTACCCTCAATTGGTATCTTGTTGAACCAGACTTCCAATGAACCTTGTTACTGGTCAAGTGCCAGGTTCGATCCAAAAAGAACCACTTGTACCTGCTTATATACTTATACTTCCGGACAAACGGCAAGTTCGATCTAAAAAGAACAGTTTGTACCCAGATTATGCTCTGTTACCGGTCAAACGGCAAGTTCGATCCAAAGAACAGTTGGTATCTACCCTTTTGTCTATATCTCCGATTAAGTGGCAAGTTCGATCCAAAGAACAGCTTGTATCCGCCTATATGGCTATGTTTCAATCAAGTGGCAAGTTCGATCCAAAGAACAGCTTGTATCCATTTCTTGTTTGTATTTCCTTGGTCAAGTGGCAGGTTCGATCCAAAGAACAGCTTGTACCCATCTCGTGTCTGTATCTCTCGGTCAAGTGGCAGGTTCGATCCAAAGAACAGCTTGTACCTATCTTTTGTTTGTATCTCTCGGTCAAGTGGCAGGTTCGATCCAAAGAACAGCTTGTACCCGTCTCTTGTTTGTATCTCTCGGTCAAGTGGCTAGTTCGATCCAAAGAACAGCTTGTACCTGTCTATTTGTTGCTCGTTCTTTCTACCTTGATGTCTATAAACCCCTTGGTGGTGTGACACAGCCCGTAGATTCCGGTTCGATTGTCTTGCATTCATAAACGAAATGTTGCATGGCATTCATGTTTTTTGAAAATCTGAAAACGTATTTTTATGTCCAAAAGCAGTGCAAATGTTAATATTTAAGTATCTTCGTCCCGTCAACTCAAAGACTTCGTCTCTTGACCCTCCGGACAACGAAACTTAAATAGGGGCAGCTGTTATACCCTAATTTTGGACCTAAAAATACTAATCAATTCTTCCTTTCTTGCATTTCAAGTCATTTGATATGTCTCTGATCAATTGCATCTTTCTCTGCATTTTATTTCAATATTATTTGCAAAATTCACATAGAAGGGTATTTTAGTCATTTCCTATGTCAAATTTCTCTCAGTCTTTCAAAATTTTGTTTGAGTCCTTTCAATTAGTTTGAATAAGTCTTCATTTCATTCTATGTCAAAATCCAGTTCAAAAATTGCATTTGAAGTCATTTTAAGTCAGTTTTGCCCCTGGGGGCATTTTGGTCTTTTCACATGTTAAAACCCTGTTTAAATCTTAAAAATTGTCTCTGAGCCTGTTAACTTTGTTTGTATAAGGTCTTGCTCCATTTCCTTGTTAAAAATCCATTTTAAAATTGCATCTGAGTCATTTTTAGTCGTTTTAGCCCTAGGGGCATTTTGGTCATTTCACACGAAATTTCGGCAGAGAGAGGTTACTTTAAAGTACCTCATTTAGGCCATTGGTTCGTTTTAGTCCGTTTTGTCAATTTTAATCGTTTCACTTTACGTTTATTTCCAAATTACGTGTTTTACCAATTTTATTATTAATTACTTTTCAAGTCCTTTTTTTGTCATTTTTTTTGCATTTCAGTCCTTTTTTTTTTAGTTTAATTGCAGATTAGTCCATGTGTGTCCAAGTCATCTGTGTTGTACACGTGTCAGTCTTTTACTGGTCCAGAAAGTTTGTTAAGGGTCCTAGTCCACATGGCAGCTCCTGATTGGCCCAGCACTTACACTTGTCACTATAAAATCCAGTCATCACAGACCCAGTCAACACACTATTCATTTTCCACTTTTCCCCATTTACTTTCTGCCACGTCACCAACCCTCTAACAACTTTCTCTCTCTCTTTTTTTCCTTCCTCTCCACCGTAACCCTATCAATCCACCACCACAACCAATTTCTCCGACCACCACCTCACCACCGTAACTAACCCTCCCAACTACCTCCAATCACCATTCAGCCACCCTAACCGCCCTCTGGCCACCGCAACCACCCCAAAACCACCGTCAATACCTCATCTTCACCATTCATACACAAATTTTAACAGTGCAAAACATCAAATCTCACTGATTCGAACGACTCAAATCTACACGTGATCACCACACCACAAAGATTCAAAGAACGCGAACGAAAAACAGGGAAGGAAGGATCGAACGTGCCTACCAGATTGGGAACAAGAAGAGGGAGTAAGAATCAGATTCAAGCAACGGTTGAGGAGATTCGAAGATTCCGTTGAAGCTATTCGCTTACGTCGCGCGTGTTCTCCAGTTACATACAGGTAATTTCGTTTCCTATCGTCTTCTTTGTTTCTATTCCAAGCCGTAAGCTGATCTTCTAGGTTTAGGTTGTTTTGTGTTGAATCCGTGAAAATTAAGCCCGGAATTGGAAAGAAGAGGAGGAAAGAAGCGTTTTCATGTAAAGAATCTTCGAATTTGAGCAACTTTGGGGACTCGCCGGAATCTGCACTTCTCGCCGGAGAAGACGAAGTTTCCGGCGAGCCTTTGAACTTTCCGACGACCTCTTTCCAGTTTCCGGCGGGCTGTTCTTTAGAGAGAGATGAGAGGATTGGAAGTTAGAGAGAGAAAGGAGGGTTAGGAATGAGGAATGAACCGGTTCCTAGGCTTATATAGAGCCTGGACCGGGTTGACCCGTTCCTGGACCCGTCCATTCCCTGTCTGAGCCCATTCCCCATACCTGTGTGGTACACTACTATGCGCACCCCCTTTCTGTACGTTCCAATGATCTTTTTTGCTATTTTCACCCCCCTGCGCATGATTTTTCTATGATAAAATTCCAAAAAAATTACTATTGGTTTTTGATGCTTTTTGATGTTTCTTGATAATTCTTGCATATTGAATCTTGGTTAAAAATGCGTGAAAAAAATAATTTGTTAATTGTTTTTCTTGTTAAAATGTTGCTAAAATTCGTAAGAATCTTTGAAGATTTGAGGGACTTTTCTTGTGAGTAATTTTGGTATTCGAAGACTCTCTTTTGGAAGGCAATTGCATGTAAAAAATTCATTTCAAAAAACATGTAGGATGTATTCTTGTTTTCCTTGCTTTTTATTAACATTTTTTGTGAAGTTTCGATGTGGTTTTGAACTTTAAATTTTGCTACATAATTGTGGCTTTGAATATGTGATACCTTGGAGTGAATTTGCCTATTAAATGTGGTATATGCTTGCTGTTTTGAGTTAGTTTTTGTGAACTTCGTGTTGCAAATAATGTGAAATCTTTTGTGAAATAAAAGTGCATAAAGAGCTTGAAAATCTTATAACTTTTGGCATGTTAGCTCTCCTTGGTTCTCATATTTGTTCCCTTGAAATGAATCACTTGAAACGTCTTAATGATTGTGAGAATCTAGGTCTTGAGCTTGCTTTAGGATTATATTGAATTTCAAGTCCTTTTGTCACCTTTTTTTGCTAAAATTGTTAGTTTACTTTTCTTGCAAGTTTCAAATAGCTTTACTATGCTTTTTAATACTAGTTTCTATATCATTTGTGCTACTAACCCTTCCATTTCATGTTTCATTCATCCATGAGCATTCCCATCTCATCTCATATTCTCCTTTATCTTCTTGCAATTTAATTTGTACCAAGACTTAGAATGTAATACTTAGGAGCTTTTGTAATATTTTACTTCATGCAATTTCAATTTCTTGGCAAAGAGGCCATAGAATGTATCTAGGGTATGATGTAATAAGGACAATGGACTCTAATGATGTACACCGACACAAGCACCGACACATGCACACACATCACTATATAGCTAGAATATGCATGTTTAGATGTATGTTTAGGATTGTATGTTTAGATGTATGTTCAGGCCTTATACTTAGAAAAATCATTTTCCCAAAAAACTTGAACAAACTTCACTCAAACGTTTTTCACAATAAACCTTGGGGTCAAAACCCCATTGAATTTTCCTTTTATTTTCTTAATCAAACTTCAATGAAAAATAATCAAACTTTGACTTCTTTTGCAAAATGACTAATCAAACCTCACTCTTTTCATAAATTCTCATGCCTTTAAGGCCTCTCTCTTATTCTTCAAATTCCATTTTCAAACTTAAAATCAACCAACAAAAACAAAAACATTTTTGGAAGAGAACTACGGTGGATTTGATCCCTTAAACGGGTACGTAGGCAAGGAACAAAATTCCTTCAATTCAACTAAAATAAAAATCCAAAAACATCCTTCTCCCTCCAATTCTTCACTTAGAACCTTCTTAGGTTAAATAAACACTTTCAAAATAGCATTTAAAAATAAAGCGCGCGCGTAGAAATTAAAGACGGTTCCTATAGGTTACTATAGTCGTTATGGGTGCCTAACACCTTCCCGTAGCGAAAACAACTCCCGGACCTCGATTCTCAAGGGTTTTGCTTACTTTTTTCCTTCCCAAGAAAAAATAAGATATCACCGGTTAAAAGGTTCAAACGTAATCAATGTTTGACACCCGAAAACCAAGATAAGACACAAACATTATTATCTTGGTTCATTTTACGGATAGTCCCAGGTGGAGTAACCCCGAGAACAATCCCATACATGACCGATGTACGTACATCGGACTCCCTCGGTGTCGTGCGGGTCCCTTGCGGCTTAAACCGTTCCCCTTAGGTCGAGAACCTCCCGTATCCCCCTAGCGTGGATAACAAGAGACACGAGCACCTACGTCTTGCTTATTTCAGTGACATGCGGGTCCCTTGCGGCTTGAATCGTTCCCCTTAGATCGAGAACCTCTTGTATCCCCCTGATGTGGATAGCAAGAGACATGCCACCTACTTATACTTGTCTTGGTCTTGTCGTATACATAAATTAAACATGTACATACTTGATCGTTTACCTCGGAACCTTAATCGAACCGATTAGTGGTAAACTCTTACTTGTTCATATACATACCTAACCATGGTGGAGTGATTGACTAATCAACCCACACTTATCATACTTACTAACTTATTCTTGTTAATGTGCGAATATATAATTCGCATCCTATCATTCTAGGAATTCATACTAACTTGCTAGTTCTCGACGACTATGTCGAGGTTCTAGTTTTTCCTTTGCTTAATGATTTGCTTGCTACCCGATTCAACATAAAATTCTCATTTACCATGCTTCACCATACTTGTCACATACTCATCTCATTGTAAAGAAATCTCCTTTCAAAGTTTAACAATTAGGATCTTGGTTTGAGGGGTTTATTTCTCTTAAAAAGACTGCACAAGAAAAACCGCTCGCGAAATGCCGAAACGACCTGAGGCGAACAAAACAATGGGTTCCCCCACTGTGTTGCTCGCCTAGGCGAGTAAAATCACTGGGGAGGCGAGCTCTTACTCGCCATGGCGAGTTGGGGGCGAGCAGGACCCCCTGTTCGACCTTCTAGCTTGCCTTGCGAGCAGTTTACTCGCCGTGGCGAGCTGTGACAGTCCAGCAACTTCAAAATTGATATTTTTGACTTAAAAACCTCAAACCAAGCATCTCGAAGTGCTATATGACCCTTAGGATCATTAGAAACATGTAAAAACAGTCTTGGAACAAGTATGCACAAGTATAGCAAGCATGATAAGAAAAGGGGCAACTAAGCATATACATAAAACCCTAGAATTTATCATATGATTCATATTATTGAACAAGGCTTAAACATAATCCCAAGGGAAGGGAAACTAACTAAGGAACTCACCTAAACAATGTTAACATAGCAGCCCCAAGTCCTAAGCTCAAGCATGTCAAAACCCTAGCTCTTGGTCTCTTACTTCCTTTTGCCCAAACCACACAAACTTGTTGCTCTTTCTTGCAACCTAAGCTTCTTGATCCATAACCATGAAGAGGCCACTTCTTTCACAACTTCATGCTTCAACTCCCAACTTACCAAAACCCTATCTTCTTGTGACCATCTTAGTGAAGAGAAAGAGGAACAATAACAATCCAAACCAAGCTTCCATGCTCAAGCCACCAAAACCTTAGTTTGTTAATCAAGAACCAAACCCTAATTTAATGGAGGGAAGAAGAAGTTGAGAAATCAAACAAAAACTAAGCTTCCTAAAGATTATGAGACCATAAAGAAACATAGTCTAGAAGCTTACCAAGAGAAGATGAAATTTTAAGAAGGATTGGTGGAGGAGAAGAGAGATGGGGCGTGAGCTTCCTAGAGAGAGGGAGGAGAAAACTTTGCCAACCAATCTAGAGAGAGAAAGGACAAGAAATAATGAAAATATCTTGGCCCAAAACATATAAATATTCATTTCCATGAAATTACCATTTTACCCCTTCCTTAAGCGTACTATATCCGACTCTGATATTTATTACGTAACGAGCTGACATCACATAATAAATATTTTCCATCATACTTATTGAGCATAAACTTTAATCCTCTGACACGATCGACTGGTAATATTCCGATACTGACAGGCGGGATATTACATTCTACCCCCCTTAAAAAAATTTCGTCCTCGAAATTTAGAGATCACTTAACATGTAACGAGTTCCAATAGAACATCTTGAAATAATTCTTGCAGAGTCGGAATCATCCTTTTTATAATCTTAGCTTAACTTAAAACATCATGGTCATAACTTATCTTTACGGCATACTGGACTATATCTCGAATCCATATCTTATCTACTTAGCATAAAACATTTACATAAATAACTTATCATTAACTGGTACACTCAGGATTTGCCTTTTAACTGGAGTCTTACTAGATTCCAGGTTTGCCCTGCAGTGCTCAATTGCATCATAAACATCTTATTGTGTAAACACTTAGCTCATACATACTTTTCCTTATGTAACTTGAGGCACTTATCTCTTACCTACATTACTTACTAGACGATTCTACGAATCCTCTTTCATAGCCTTAAGAAAAATCTCCCGATCTTATTAGGATTTCATGCACTAGGAACCATCGGTAACTCATATATCTTGACATGGAGAAGCAAATTTAAATTTTAATTACCATTAAACTTGTCGTCTATAAACCAATCTTTGGTTCACATGCTCTTAAATTTTCGACTTAATATGCTTGCACTTGAGCATTCTTACCATAAACTTGTACGCCTAATACAATCTTTTGAAGAACATGATCGTCCGCTTCGTCAAACTTTACCTTTCATGGTCTTCTACATACTCTCAGGTGTCACATAATGTTAGATAATAATGATACTTGTTCTATATCTTTATTCTAAGAAACCTTATAAAGATTGGTATACGGATCCTTGGAATGAATATGTATATCCTTTTTAAAGAAACTTTTTTTTTTTAAAACCACACCGATAATGGTACTGCCGAACCACAGGACGAGTTTCTATATTTTGAAAAAGAATTGAATCTCACCCTAAGCTCACCAATGACGAGTTGGTCCGGTAGTCTGCACACCTTAAGTGAACTTACTCACTTACGACGTGTGTCATTGATTTCAAAAATGAAAATATCATGATGTTTAGAATCATTCATTTCCAAGTCCCTTAATACCCATCTTAACTTTTAAAAGTTATAAAATCTTGGTTTAACATTGTTCTAGCAAGTATCGTTATCATTTAACCTTTGTGGCATCGAAGAGTACGAATCTCATCTTGCTTAGCTCATAAATCATTTATCTTTTCTTGATAAAACTCTTAAACTTTTGGAAGTGGACTCCTTTCTATTCCTTCTTAACTTATGTGTATGCCTCCGACACGCAATTCTGCATAACTTAATCCATGTAGGATCCTTGATTCACATAGCAACATTTAGCTTCCTTATTTCTAGAATACTGAACTTCCATCTTATCCATCACAGACTGTATAAGTCTTATTACTTAACACCTCAAGAACCTTTCGCTTGCCTCATGATACTTCTCATGAAGCTTCTTTACTGTTAACAACTTTACCGATTTACTTCCGTTGCGCTACTCTGATTCCCACCGGTTGTCTTTAACCAATACGCAAAATCATAGAGGCGAGTGAAACTTCACGTTCTTTTTCTTACGCTTTATCAGCTTCTTTGACTCCTCTAAATACCATTCATGTGGCATCCAATGTCGCAACTTGCTTTCCATAAGGCCTTGTTAAATATAATCTCATGATAGACTTACCGTATTCTCATATTACCTTCTTGTAGTTGAACTTTACATACTTACTAGTAGACTTACCTTCTGTTGTATCATTACCATTCTTAAGTTTATTCCTGAGCAAATCTCGAATTCCCATAGCATGCTCATGTTGCACTCCGTGCATACCTTTCTTGAACATCCTACTTTGCATCTTCGATTCTCGCATGCTATGTTTTGCTTAATCTTACCAATGCTAGCTCGTAAATTTTCCTCTTGAAGAAAACTTCATAATTTTGCACACGGATCAGTGGTGTTGATGTTTCTTTATTATATATATCTATATAGAATATTGAATTCTGGGTCTCGGTCGCTACCATAAAATTCATGGAACGAGTTGGTAACACAACAGTGTCATCAAATCTTGCTCCAAGTGTTCAATTTTTTTTTTTTTTCATGTGTTGTAACCGTCCGGTACCTACAGAATTCCATTTAAAAAATTAAGAACACCAATTCCAATCACCCATATGCATATATCTTTTCTCAAATCTTATAAACTTTGCAAATATTTAAGTTTTGTCATGGTAACGAGCCTTAGTAAATTAATTAAGCAAATCATAGATTCGAGGGGTAATTGATGCTCCACAAAACCTGAGAATCTTGTGATCTAACGTAACTCCTCACCACCTTAACTTCTTACTTCATGTCTTCATGTCCGTTTCGTATACCGGAACCTTTAATCTCTTGGTTTAAACTCCTTTCTAACTCTTGACACATTAATCTCCGAGGTTACCTTAAACCGATTCAATTCCATTAATGATTGTCCATGCCTTTTTCCTTTGGAAACTTTAGGATGTAATGTGCATTCATTACTTGTTGTTATAAAAAGTGTTATTGCAAAAAGGTTGTGAAGACAACTCTCCAATAGTCACTGCGGACACTAGAGACGAACTGACAGTTTTTGAAAAACTGAAAATTTCGCCCCATATTCGCTATCAGCGAAATCATCTAAAGTAATTTCGCTATTAGCGAAAATTTCGCTATTGGCGAGTTTCTTCATCTCAGTTCTTCAAATATATATATATTGTACAAAATCTTATTCCTCAAGCAACCCAATGCACATTATCCATTCTTAACATCATTAAAACATTCATATCGTATGCATGACAAACATCAACATCATTTGATTCAATTCTCAGCTCATCCGAAATTAATGCCTTAATCCTGATATCATTAACATAAAATGTTCACATAAAACCTTGACTTCGTTTGCTATGAACGGTTTGACTTGTTCTCTGTCGACTCGATCAGCATTCCAACATTAGAACCATATCCTCTCTGGACATTCCAATCTTTAGCTTCATTCACAAACCTCTATCTCTGAGAACATACAAATTCTATCAACATGTGTCGGCTTCTCCTTATCTTGTAACCTCATACTTACATTCCAGAAATATTCATTTCCTTTCCATAACACAGTCTTGCTCCAACAACGACTTTTACCGAAGCTCCTGGTCACTCTTAAACATTCCCAAAATATTCACTTACGGATATACAAAATATCTTTAACAACTTCCCAAACGTTGTCGGATCAACCCATCTTGACATAACCTTACATTCCCGGAGAAATCAAACTTAAACTGATAAGCTCACCGACCACCATTTGGCACGATTAGACTCTTACTATTCTTACTCCGAGTTCCTACATTCTCAAATCATCTTCATCACATACTTCGTTCCTCCTGGTCCTATTCAGCTCTCAGGCATCCGCTCTAACCGTCGAGTGTTAAATTGAGTTGATCAGGCTCAACTAACATCAACAAATAGAACATTTACCCGGAACCCAATGGTCCCACTTCCTTAGTTGTAACTTAATGACCCAAGGCACGATCTGAATCGACCAGCTCTGATACCAAATGTAACACCCATACTAGACGTATCTAGAAAGTCTAGCATGTGCGTTAGTTTAGTATTGGATACATTAAAAATTTACAACATTAAAACTTCGAATGAATAATCTTATACAACAAATGTGTTTGTACAACATAAATACTACTCAACTCTTAATAAATATACTATATGCAACCTTGAATATCCATACATCCTGCAGCGGTACAAACGAACACTTGTCGCATCATCCATTCGGCTACTAGCTTGCTAAACCAACCTGATATCTGAAACAAAATAAGGATTGGGATGAGACATAATGTCTCAGTGAGTTCCACCTAATCCTAGGCTATAGGCAACCACGTGGGAAAACCTACGGTCACCACGTGTCTACATTACAACCTGACGGTTGATTAAACGTGTGTGGGGACTTGCATACTTAGACGGTAGTGCATACTAGGGCCGTCATAATTCATCTTACTTGTTATAGGCTTACTATCATACATGTCATGGCGGTCAAGGGAACCTAAGACCACTATGCCAAGATACGGTAAACGCATCGAGGTCTTCGAATAACATATTCATGACACCATCCTAAGCCGGACGATTAGGGAAACCTAAGAACGTCATCGGCTTCACATTCTTTACTTGTCCTAATCATAACTTGTACTTAACATAAACATACATGATCATAAACATATCATACATAATCGCGTCTAAGTTCATTATTCATTATGTTAGCGTTGAACAAACATTATTATCTTGGTTCATTTTACGGATAGTCCCGGGTGGAGTAACCCCGAGAACAATCCCATACATGACCGATGTACGTACATCGGACTCCCTCGGTGTCGTGCGGGTCCCTTGCGGCTTAAACCGTTCCCCTTAGGTCGAGAACCTCCCGTATCCCCCTAGCGTGGATAACAAGAGACACGAGCACCTACGTCTTGCTTATTTCAGTGACATGCGGGTCCCTTGCGGCTTGAATCGTTCCCCTTAGATCGAGAACCTCTTGTATCCCCCTGATGTGGATAGCAAGAGACATGCCACCTACTTATACTTGTCTTGGTCTTGTCGTATACATAAATTAAACATGTACATACTTGATCGTTTACCTCGGAACCTTAATCGAACCGATTAGTGGTAAACTCTTACTTGTTCATATACATACCTAACCATGGTGGAGTGATTGACTAATCAACCCACACTTATCATACTTACTAACTTATTCTTGTTCATGTGCGAATATATAATTCGCATCCTATCATTCTAGGAATTCATACTAACTTGCTAGTTCTCGACGACTATGTCGAGGTTCTAGTTTTTCCTTTGCTTAATGATTTGCTTGCTACCCGATTCAACATAAAATTCTCATTTACCATGCTTCACCATACTTGTCACATACTCATCTCATTGTAAAGAAATCTCCTTTCAAAGTTTAACAATTAGGATCTTGGTTTGAGGGGTTTATTTCTCTTAAAAAGACTGCACAAGAAAAACCGCTCGCGAAATGCCGAAACGACCTGAGGCGAACAAAACACTGGGTTCCCCCACTGTGTTGCTCGCCTAGGCGAGTAAAATCACTGGGGAGGCGAGCTCTTACTCGCCATGGCGAGTTGGGGGCGAGCAGGACCCCCTGTTCGACCTTCTAGCTCGCCTTGCGAGCAGTTTACTCGCCGTGGCGAGCTGTGACAGTCCAGCAACTTCAAAATTGATATTTTTGACTTAAAAACCTCAAACCAAGCATCTCCAAGTGCTATATGACCCTTAGGATCATTAGAAACATGTAAAAACAGTCCTGGAACAAGTATGCACAAGTATAGCAAGCATGATAAGAAAAGGGGCAACTAAGCATATACATAAAACCCTAGAATTTATCATATGATTCATATTATTGAACAAGGCTTAAACATAATCCCAAGGGAAGGGAAACTAACTAAGGAACTCACCTAAACAATGTTAACATAGCAGCCCCAAGTCCTAAGCTCAAGCATGTCAAAACCCTAGCTCTTGGTCTCTTACTTCCTTTTGCCCAAACCACACAAACTTGTTGCTCTTTCTTGCAACCTAAGCTTCTTGATCCATAACCATGAAGAGGCCACTTCTTTCACAACTTCATGCTTCAACTCCCAACTTACCAAAACCCTATCTTCTTGTGACCATCTTAGTGAAGAGAAAGAGGAACAATAACAATCCAAACCAAGCTTCCATGCTCAAGCCACCAAAACCTTAGTTTGTTAATCAAGAACCAAACCCTAATTTAATGGAGGGAAGAAGAAGTTGAGAAATCAAACAAAAACTAAGCTTCCTAAAGATTATGAGACCATAAAGAAACATAGTCTAGAAGCTTACCAAGAGAAGATGAAATTTTAAGAAGGATTGGTGGAGGAGAAGAGAGATGGGGCGTGAGCTTCCTAGAGAGAGGGAGGAGAAAACTTTGCCAACCAATCTAGAGAGAGAAAGGACAAGAAATAATGAAAATATCTTGGCCCAAAACATATAAATATTCATTTCCATGAAATTACCATTTTACCCCTTCCTTAAGCGTACTATATCCGACTCTGATATTTATTACGTAACGAGCTGACATCACATAATAAATATTTTCCATCATACTTATTGAGCATAAACTTTAATCCTCTGACACGATCGACTGGTAATATTCCGATACTGACAGGCGGGATATTACAGATACTTGCTCTAAGACTGTTTTACAGGTTTAAATGTTCCTAAGGGTCATATTATGCTTTGGGATACTTGTATATGAGGTCTTTTGATCAAAAACACCATTTTGGGTGATTCTGGACTGCCAAAGCTCGCCTAGCGAGTAAGTTGCTCGCCACGGCGAGCTCGAAGGCCGCAGGGGGGGTGTTGCTCGCCTTCTGCTCGCAGCTGCGAGTAAGGCAGCTCGCCTCGCGAGCTCGTGTACTCGCCTAGGCGAGTGAGTCAGTGCAGCATTGCACTGTTTGCTCGCCTCTTGCCTTTGGTCGTTCTTCGAGCTGTTTTCCTTGGACAGTCTTTTTATAAGTGAACCCCTCATAACAATGTCCTAAAGCATAGGCTTTCAAATGTTTTCTTGAGAATAAAAGAGTGAAGCAAGTATTCGTTGGTGATGGCAAAGCATGACATGAGAGAAAGTTAAGTCCTAAATGGGTAGCAAGCTATACACTATGATAAAGGGAGAGAACTTAGAGCCTCGATCTATAAATCGAGAATTAGATAGTTAAGTTTTGAGATTGATTAATAAGAAGAATAACGAATAGTTAATCTATTCACGAGTAAGATATGACAAGAATCATACGAATAAGATTATTAAGAAGTAAGGTGTCGTGTCTTTTGTATACCTTCCAAGGATGGGTACAAAAGGTTCTCCAAGGGGGAATGGGGTAAGCCGTGAGGGACCCGCACGTTCACTAAGGGAGTCCGGTACGCCTTGTTAGGCATTATTACCGGTAGTAAAGGATTAACTTCCGGGGCTGCTCCTCCTGGAACTAATCCGTAAAATGAATCCAGATATTCTTGATTGTTCAACGCTAACTTCTAACCTAATACTTGAACATGTTTTACGCTTGCGTATGATCTAAGCTATGATATAATATGTACAAGATTAGAATCAAGTAGAGAAGTATGTCGAAGACGAGTTAGGTTTTATCTAGTTGTCCGACTTAGAGATGTGTCATGAAAGATAGTTCTTGATAATTAGCGCGTATCTTGATATAGCGATCTTAGACTTTTTCCCTTGATCGCCATGGCACGAATAGAGTAGCGAAACCTCTAGTAAGTTTGAGAATCTACGACGGATCTAGCATGCACTACCGTCTAGCCAAGAAAGACCACACACGTATAATCAACCGGCAGGTTGTATATTAGACACGTGATGACCATAGATTTTTCCCCAAGGTTATCACTAGCCTAGGTTAGATAGAACTCACTGAGGCATTATGTCTCATCCAACTCCTTATTTGTTCAGGTTCACAGGTTGCTCAAAGAAAAGGTAAGGAAAAAGCTTTGGATTGATCGAGTTTGCAGAAATCAAAGTGGAGTTGAATTAAGGATGCATATGTTATATTCATTAAGTTATGTTGTTAGACTTCGTAACTAGATCTATGAAGCAAAAACTTTGGTGTGTAATAATGTAACATATGACACGGAAGCTTTGTATCTTAACTCTCGACTTAAAGTCGTTTCTGTATTGTATAATTAATGTAACCAATATCACTTTTTAACGCACGTTTGATTATTCTAGATAATTTCAAACTGGGCGTTACAAGACATCAGAGAGGAGGACCGGAATTATAACTATTATCGTCGAATTCAGGAGCACGAGGTGAAAGAAGCGTTGAAAAGGATGAGTAATGGCAAGGCAGTTGGGCCAGACAACATACCTATCGAAGTGTGGAAAAGTCTTGGCGATAGAGGAATTGTGTGGCTCACAAAACTTTTCAACGAGATTATGAGGACGAAGAAAATGCCAGACGAGTGGAGAAGAAGCACCTTAATTCCAATATATAAGAACAAGGGGGATATACAACATTGCGCGAATTATAGGGGAATTAAGCTCATGAGTCATACCATGAAGTTATGGGAAAGGGTAATTGAGCGAAGACTAAGAAAAGAGACTCATGTTACGGATAACCAATTTGGTTTTATGCCTGGGAGGTCGACTATGGAGGCGATCTACTTACTTAGACGCATGATGGAGCGATATCAGACGGATAAAAAAGACTTACACTTAGTTTTCATTGATTTGGAGAAGGCGTATGATAGAGCACCTAGAGAGATTTTGTGGAAAGCCCTGGAGAAGAAAGGGGTGAGGGTTGCCTAGATTAGAGCTATCCAGGAAATGTATGAGGGAGCTTCGACTAGTGTGAGGACGCAGGATGGGGATATCGTAGATTTTCCTATAACAATAGAACTGCACCAAGGGTCAACCCTAAGTCCTTATCTTTTTACTTTAGTTTTGGATGTACTAACGGAACACATTCAAGAGTTAGCACCGAGATGTATGCTTTTTGCAGATGATGTTGTCTTGCTTGGTGAGTCGAGAGAGGAGTTAAATGGGAGGTTAGAGACCTGGAGGCAAGCCTTAGAAGCGTATGGCTTCCGCCTGAGTAGAAGCAAGACGGAGTATATGGAATGTAACTTCAGCAAAAGGAGAAGTGGGTTTACTTTGGAGGTGAAAGTTGGAGATCATATCATACCCCAAGTTACACGGTTTAAATATCTTGGGTCCATAGTACAAAATGATGGAGAAATAGAAGCTGATGTACATCATCGTATTCAAGCTGGGTGGTTGAAATGGAGAAGAGCCTCAGGTGTTTTGTGCGATAAGAAAGTACCACTTAAGCTGAAAGGAAAGTTCTATCGGACAGCAGTCAGACCTGCAATGTTGTATGGTACGGAGTGTTGGGCGGTTAAGAGTCAGCACGAGAGTAAAGTAAGTGTAGCGGAGATGAGGATGTTGCGATGGATGAGTGGTAAGACTAGACATGATAGGATTAGGAATGACACCATTAGAGAGAGAGTGGGGGTAGCACCTATAGTAGAAAAGTTGGTAGAAAATAGGCTTAGATGGTTTGGGCATGTAGAGAGAAGACCTGTAGATGCCGTTGTAAGAAGGGTAGATCAAATGGAGGAGATTCAGGTTAAAAGAGGTAGAGGGAGACCTAAGAAAACCATTCGAGAAACCATTAGAAAAGATTTAGAGGTCAACGAGTTGGATCCCAATATGGTTTTTGACAGAACGCTATGGCGTCATTTGATCCATGTAGCCGACCCCACTTAGTGGGATAAGGCTTGGTTGTTGTTGTTGTTGTAAAAAATTACACATGTGGCGTCCTACTCACTTAAGTGAGGTGCCACATGTGCACTGATTGGGTCAAAATCAGACCAAAGGGCCAAAGTTGCAAAAGAGGGTAAACTTAAGGGTTAAAATTGTTTTTTTTTTTATAGGGGATTAAAATCAGCATCTTGGAAAACATAGGGGGTCAAAACTTTACCCAAAAGAATTTCCAATAGACATATTCAAGTAAAGCAATGAAGAATTTCAGACTTTTTATCAAGTATCATTGGACTCATTTCGTATGCATTACTCTCTCTTGTTTAGGTGGTATTTACTCATTCAAGATATCAACCAATCAGAATGTAATATACAAATGTAACATTAAATCAATTAAATGAGTCAATTATTTCTATAAAAAAAATGAATTTTAATAAGGTAACTTTTAATTTTTATTTAATTATATTTAGGTATACAATCTTAATTAATTTACACTATAGGACATGTAACAATTAAAATTTCACATCAAATTTAACCCATCATGTCTGTGTTTGGTAACATGAATAAACTAACTTATAGCTTGTTGGACTAGCTTATAAGTTTGTTTTGATATAGGTTGTGTTTGGTAACATAAAAAAGCTAGCTTATAGCTTGTTGGACTAGCTTATAAGCTAGGTTTGATAGAATGTGATGTGTTTGGTAAAAAACTTTTCTCATTAGCTTATAGCGTTTTTCAAGAAGCTAATCCTAAGGCTGTGTTTGGTAACGCAAAAAAAAGCTAGCTTATAGCTTGTTGGACTAGCTTATAAGCTTGTTTTGATAAAATAAAATATGTTTGGTAAAAAGCTTTTTCCACTAGCTTATAGCGTTTTTTGAAAAGCTATTTCAAGTAGCTTTTGAGCTTTTAGCTTTTAGCTTTTTATATTTTCTTCCAATTTTGACCTTTTATTTATTTTATTTTTTTTTATAATTAAAAAAACACCCACATTCTTGTGGTATAAATTGTCCACGTTTACCCATGTTGTCATGCATCCTCATGCCCTGGACAAAGAGGATCAGTATAATAGCAACCTCGGCCAGTAGTATAGTTTTAAAACATATTCCTTAAAAATCAACTATGCATCATCCAGTATTGCGCCCAGTAATTTTATAAAACAAAGACATTTTTTTTAAAGAATATAAAACAAAGACATGTTATATAATAAATAATTTTATATGAAATTTACAATAAATAGTGAAACAAGTTTAGTTAAATAAAATTCATAAAAAAAAAAAGTTGTGTTTAATAAAAAATATCGATTTAGTTCACATATATTTTTTTTTTGAGAATTAATTCATATTTACATTTATCATTTTAGAAATAAAAATAATTTGAAATAGATTTAAATCTTTAAAAAGAAATATGTTAAGTAATAAAAATTATTTAATGTGATTATATTAAAAATTAAACAAACATGTCCTTTTACGTCATTTTATATTTATCAGTCACTTCAACAGCTAATTTTACCAAACACTTTTAATTTTAATAAGCTAACTTTTCAGCTATAAGTCATCAGCTATCAGTCACCAGCTATAAGCTAGCTTTTCAGCTATCAGCTAGCTTATAGCTTATTTTTACCAAACACACCCTTAAGCCTATAGCTTGTAGCTTTTTACATTTTATTCCATTTTTAACCTTTAATATTTTTTTTTATTAAAAAAACTCCCCACGTAAAAGGAAAAAACTTCCCACGTAGTGCTTAATTTTTTTTTTGCAGTTTGCTTTACATTGGTTTCCATTTGATTTTTTTTTTTGTTCCTGTTGGTTGAAATATTGTTCTAGATTTGATTTTTTTTTACACGGTCATTTCCTATTAAATTCAAATCTAAATATTTATTTATTCCTTCAAAAAAATATCTGTAAATATTTATCATTAATTTTTATTTGAACATATTTCCAATATAAATCAAAGAAAAAAATTTCATAAAAATACTTTGAAATAAATTAAAATTATTAAGATAAATTCTTAGTTGAATTATTTACGGGTAAAAAAAGTTAAATTTTTTTATAAATTAAATTTATAATACATTAAACATATATGTACTTTTAAGTCATTTTATGTTTATTATTAACTTCAAAAGCTAATTTTACCAAACACTTTAATTTAAATTAGCAAAGTTTTTTCAGCTATAAGCTTTCAGCTATCAGTCATCACCTAGTTAGGTTTTCAGCTATCAGCTAGCTTATCAGCTATAAGCTAGCTTATAGCTTAATTTTACTCAACACACCTAAGATGTGTTGGGTAAAAAGCTTTTTCCACTAGCTTATAACGTTTTTTGAGAAGTTATTTCCAATTTCTTAACCCACCTCCTCCAAAGCTAGATTGGCCCTTGGCTATATGGCGTCCTTGTATTCCACCGTCCCATTCCTTTGTTTTTTGACGGTTCATGTTATCCAAGCTTCCAACGGATGAAAATTTACAGTCAAGGGGCTGCACTATGGTTTCCATGTGTCCGTTATGTTCCAAGCAGGCTGAATCTTCTCAACATTTATTCTTGGAGTGCTCTTTCTCGCATAGCATCTGGTTATGGCTCGGCAGCAAGCTTCAAAGGACCATTTCGCTTGATTCTCCAGCAGCGCTGCTGAATTGCATTCCGCATAGGTGCAGCTCCCAGCTGCGTGACATTCTGGTCGCTGCCATTGTGCATGCGGTGCACTCCATTTGGCTTGCCCGTAACGCGGTTCGCTTTAATGCTTCTTCTATATCCCTGCATGCGACTTTGGCAAAGATTTCTTCGATGATTGCAATGTCAGGAGGTATTTCAAAAGGTTATTGTTTACTTTCAGATGTTGTTATTTTGGAAAATTTGTTTGTTTCTCCTTTGCATAGGCGTGTTCGAGACATTATTCCGGTTGTTTGGAAAGCACCCACCTTCCCTTGGGTAAAGGCTAACACGCGGTTAGAAATTTGATGTCTGCTTGCGGTGGTATTTTTCGGGATTCTCGAGGAACTTTTCTTGGTGGATTTGCTAGTAATATTGGTATGGTCTCTATCTTTGAAGCTGAAATTTTGGGACTTATAATAGCTATTGAGTATGCGGTCACCAACAGCTGGTCTCATTTATGGCTTGAAAGTGATTCTTTAAGCGCGGTTCAGGCCTTCCATAAACCATCTCTCATTCCTGTTTGTTTGCGGAACCGGTGGCACAATTGCACTACAAAGAATTTGTTTCTTATTTGTTCGCATATTTTCCGGGAAAGAAATGTCTATGATGATGGCCTTGCAACTTTGGGGCATGATATTCACGACACGGTCTGGTAGTTCACTTTGTTGCCTCCATCTTTAGGAGCGGATTTTGCTAGGGACATACATGGGTTACCGAACTATAGATTTCCTTGAATGTTTGGTCCCTAGTACTCTGTATATATTTCCTTTTCAGTTTCTTTGGAGGGTATTGGCTTAGTCCCCCCTCTTTGTAAATTTTTTATCCTTTTTTTAATAAAATTTACGTATGGGAAAGGCGGCAGAGGATGGGGGTTTCTATTGGGTGCCAACCTAGTTGGGATGTTTCAGTTTCCCCCGGATGCTTTACCTTTCTTTTGGCCTTATCAAAAAAAAAAAAAAAAACTTACAGCTGGTAGTTTTTTATATTTTCTTCAAATTTTAACCCTAATAATTTAATTTAATTATTTTTTAATAAAACAACATGTTCATGGCTTAAAAAATAACGACCAAGTTCATAGCTTATTTTTTAATAAAACAACTGTCACGTTTTCTCCTTTGAAAAAAAACTATCATGCTTTATTTTATTTTTTAACTAGTAATAGACCCGTGCGGTTACGCACGGGTCACGTAACATTGTGGTAATCATATAAAAAATAATTACTTTGTTAGTACGATCAAATGTTTTTTTTTCATATATTATATATAAAAAAATGTTAAATATTTGAATCGCGTATGTTGTGGATTTTATTTTCTTATGTACACGAAAACAAATTTTTAAATACACATATAAGAAATTCAATAAAAGAATTTTTTTAAAACTCATGATTATTTTCAAAATATCAACATCAAATGTAGTGTTTCTATTAAATAATTTTTTATTTTATATGCAAAATACCGTTCAATGTTTTTACCGCACCCGTTGCAGATTTTATGTGATTTATCTGCAGAAATAATTTTTTATGTTAATATATGAGAAAGTTGATATGATAAAATCATAGAAACTCATTAATATTGTCAAAATATAAACATTAATATAGTGTTTCTATTGAATAACTTTTTATTTTATATGCAAAACACCGTTCAATATTTGCAGCGCTCCCGTTGTAGATTTTATTTTTATATATGCATAAATAATTTTTTTTTTTTGAACAAATCAAAATGGAATATATTGCTCAAAAGTAGAGTGAATCACCCCGCACAAGGTGTGCTAAAGTGATGAGACACCCAAAGTCTGTTACAAACCAGAGGCACCTAACAAGAATGCCACCACCAGAAATAGAAATAGAAAAAAATAGACTAGTTACATGACACCCATACAAAGGAGTGGGTATCTCCACCAATCATGAAAACCAAACGCAATAGGGACTGGATGCGAAGAAAGCCACAAAAAGGAAGTTTGCTTCACTTTATCAACAATACTGAAAATCAAGAACCGTATTTTTGAAGACGCAGTTGTTTCGCATAAATAAATTTTTATGTACATATATGAGAAAATCGATATGATAAAATTTTGAAAACTCGTGACCGTATTTTTGAAGACGCAGTTGTTTCGCATAAATAAATTTTTATGTACATATATGAGAAAATCGATATGATAAAATTTTGAAAACTCGTGACTATTTTCAAAATATCAACATCGATGTAATTCTTTCAAAAAAAAACATCGATGTAATGTTTCTATTAAATAACTTTTTATTTTATATTTAAAACATCGATAAATATTTGCACCGCACTTATTGAAGATTTTATATACTTATATATGCAGAAGAATTTATTTATTTTTTTAAAAAAATATGTAATAGTCAATATGATAAAATTTAGAAAACTCGTGACTATTTTAAAAATACCAACATCACTGTATTGTTTCTCCAAAATACCGTTAAATATTTACACCGCACTCAATGTAGACTTTATGTGTTTATATCTCCAAAATCAAATTTTATGTATGAGAAAGTTGATATGCTTAAATTTTGAAAACTAATTATTATTTTAAAAAACTTAACATTATTGTATAGTTTCTATTAATTTTTTAAATATGCAAATTATTAAGACCGAGAGATTAAAATAGATGAGAACAAAATGACGATATAGAGAATTAGTTAGGCTTGGAAGTGATAAATCTGAAAAATGAAGATACATAGAGAATTAGTTAGGCTAGAAAGATAAACAAAAATATATATAATAATTTTTTCAAAATGAATAAATTTGTATTTTATTTTGTAAAATGATGATTAAACCCATAAAATTAAGAAGATTGTGAGGATAATTATGAAATTTTACTCGAGTAAGATTTTCTAATTTTCTTATTATAGTAGTATTAGTGGTAGTAGATTAGTAGTTAAAGTAGATATTTAAATTTGTTGTGTGGAATTGAAAAAAAAATTGTCAGTAATTATCATGATAATATATTGGCTTTTAAGAAGGACAATTATGAAATTTTGTTGGATTTTGATTTTGATACATTTTTGTTTAATAAATATATTGTTTTATTAATAATTTTTTTTATATATTGTTAGTAGATTAAAAAAACAAATAATATTTAAAATTTTAAAGTATTCTAAAAGCTTATTAAGTTTGCAACAAAAATACAAATATTAGTGGAAATTTGTTATATCAACTTATCCGTAGAAGTACAAATTAGGAACAATTTTTTTTTTTTTGTAGAGAAAAAATTGGCTACACCATTTTGTTTTTAATTAAAAAAACAAATAATGTTTTAAAAGTATTCCAAAAACTTATTAATTTTGCATCCTAAAAAATAAATATTTATGGGTTGAATTTGAAGTGAAATTTTGATTGTTACAAGCCATATAGTGTAAATTAATTAAGATTGTATACCAAAATATAATTAAATAAAAATTAAAAGTTACCTTATTAAAATTGATTTTTTTTATAGAAAAATTGACTCATATATTTGACATTTAATGTTACATTTGTATATTACATTTTGATTGGTTGATATCTTGAAAGGGTAAATACCCCCTAAACAATAGAGGGTAATCTAGGTCTCACCTATCCTTAGGCTAACATCTTGATTATACATAGCGATACAAATGGAAACTTTTATCTGATTATATGGTGTTTATTAACACTTGCAATGAAAAGTTCTTTTAATAAACATCAAAGAAGAACTTTGCTATATATCCCGAATTAGTTTTCGGGAAACAACCCGAGCGTGTATTTGTAAGCAGCTTTGCTTTAATTATTGTTGACTAAATCCCTGAATTTGTGGAAATCACCCAAGTAGTGGTGATAAGTAGCCAATCAAGTGCCATCGGGATGTTTTCTGGATAAATGTTTTCGGGATGTTTAGCATTTTTCATCAAAGAAACTTCAAAGATTCCGAAACTTCTTCTCAATACTTTATGATACTTGAGCATAGAGTATATGTAAGTTTTAATGTTGTAAATGATTATTTAGTTTTTTTATTTTTTAATTAAAAAATTACACATGTGGCGTCCCGCTCACTTAAGTGAGGTGCCACATGTGCATTCATTGGGTCAAAATCAGACCAAAGGGCCAAAGTTGCAAAAGAGGGTAAAGTTAAGGGTTAAAATTGTTTTTTTTATAGGGGATTAAAATCGGCACCTTGGAAAACATAGGGGGTCAAAACTTTGCCCAAAAGAATTTCCAATGATTTCGAGTGGTGATACATGTACCACCTTATGTGGCATGTACCACCTACACCTCCACACAGAATTTTGACACGTGTCACATGGGTCCCACTCAAATAAAAAACTCAACTTTTTTTGACTCTCACTCTCTCTCTTCCATCTCTTTCATCCACCTCCTCTCTCTCAACATACCTCACCACCATCACCGCCGTGTCTGGTTCAAGGTTGCTTGTTCTTCCTTTTTTCTTAATAATTCCATACTTCAGACTTTTTCTCTTGGCCACCTTTAATTAATCACAAATTTTGATCCTTTCCTCACAAATCCTCCTATATCAAGTTTCAAACTTTGGTTTCTTCATACCCAGAAAATCAACAAAACCTTCTTCACACTATGCATATTTTTATTCTATTTTTAATCTAAAGCTTTGTTTTTTAGCTATAAATCTGCATAATTTGTTGAATTTTGATCTGTGTTTTTCCTTTTTCACACCTTTACTTAATAACTTTGAAGCTTTGATCTTTTATCTTATAAAAATTTCATCTTTTTGATTTTGAGCTATAATCATGGGTGGTTGTTTGTGTAAAAAGGAATCAGAGCCAGATCATAGACATGTTAGTTTTCTGGTATGCACAATCATAATCACAATCATAATCATAAGAATCATGAACCTTATGTGAATCAATCAAAAACCCCTTTTCAACAACCTTACCAATCACCAAACAAACATACCCCAAGTCCAAAACCAATTGCTCAGAGATCAAATACAAACACAATTCTTGGTAAACAATTTGAAGATGTGAAACAAATTTACACACTTGGGAAAGAATTAGGAAGAGGACAATTTGGTGTGAGTTATCTATGTGGTAAAGATAGAGAGAGGATCGAGAGAGTAGAGAGAAAGGGAGTTTGCAGAGAGAGAGAAAGGGACACTGTGTTGTGGAAGAGAGAGAGAGGATTGAGAAAAGACAAAAAAAAAAGTTTATGAAATTACCAAAATACCCTCCCAGTGGGGTGTGTACAAAGAGTGGTATGGAAAAGGGTGTCTATAGATCATTTTCCATTTCGAGTAGACATATTCAGATAAAGCAATGAAGAATTTCAGACTTTTTATCAAGTATCATTGGACTCATTTCGTATGCATTAAGAGCTTCTTTCAACCATCTTTATGGAAACTGGAACTTGATCAAAACATTATTTACATAGTTGTGAGTTTCACTATCAACTAGTAAAAAAACCCGTGCTAACGCACGGGTACCCGTCGGGGTGGATGATTTATACAGTAAAAACTTGAATATATGGTATTTTGTAATTATTAATTTTGAAAATTATTGTTTAGATAATAATGATTTATACATGTTTAAAAAAGATATGATATTCCTGTATAATCATTGTATTGTATTTTAAAATATTTGATATAAAGTGTGTGTATATATTTGATTGATACGTTATATTGTATAAAAAAATATGATATTTGAGACAATAGTTAAAATAAAATTTATGATAGAGTTGTTGGTGTAAAAAATAGGGGTGAGAATAAGAACATTGTAATGGGCCTTGTAGTACTGGTGCAGCCCAATAGTACAATTATATTTGACCCGGTTTTTGTGTTTAAATAGTCAAGTGCAGCAAAAAAAAAAAATTAGCTACTTTGTTGTTGTGGTTTTTGAGAATGTCTTCTTTCAAAAAATGTTGCAGGAATCTTTTCTTTAATAAAGTGTTAAGTTGACATTATGGTTGGTGACATTGACCAACTACAATGTCACAAGTGTCTTTCTTTTTTCTCTTTCAATATTTTTTTTTGTTTCTTTGTACACTTGTGACATTGTGGTTGGCCAATATTACCAATGTCATCAACCACAATGTCACCCAAGTATTTTCCGTGTTAATTTATGTGTGCAGTAGCGTTAAGATTCTCCACTTATTTGGAATTGATGTCCGTCATTTTGCATGTGTAACTTTTTGAATTTCATAGATTTCATATTAAAATAAAAGGTCAAATACCTCCTTGGGTCCTTTAAGTTTCACGTTTGTAATAGATAGGTCCTTCAAGTTTCAAAGGTTACAGATAGGTCCTTTAAGTTTTTAAGGTTTCAGATAGGTCCTTTAAGTTTCGAGTTTGTTTCAGATAGGTCCTTTCTATCAACCTCCGTTAAGGACCTATCTGAAACCTTAGAAACTTAAAGGACCTATCTATAACCTTTGAAACTTAAAGGACATATCTGTTACAAACGTGAAAGTTAAAGGACGCAGGGAGGTATTTGGCCTAAAATAAATTACAACTATAAGTATATTTAGTGGTAATATATGGAGAACAGAGCATATATTTAGTAAGTATATATCCAAAGTTGTTATAAGTTTAATTAAGCCATATTTTATATTCTTTATTAAGTTTCTTTCAAAAAAAAAATATTCTTTATTAAGTTCAAGTGTGTTATATCATAAATCAATTATTAGTGTCTCATTAGACTGGGAGCACTCAGGAATCTATTCAGTACTGCAGCCTGTGTCGTATTCTTCAAGTTTTGGCATATGCATAAAGTTAGATTCATTTATTGATTTGATCTACCAAGTAACTTTATTCAACTCAATACATTAATGTACATCACATTATTTTTTGCGTGACCCTACAAACACATGCATCCAGTACTGTAGCTAATTGTGGTAAGAAGAAAAAAGCTTTCATACAAAGAGGTTCTGAGTTCAAAAGAGCAGGATGAAGAAGAAGAAAGCTGCAGATCATGGAATTTGAAAGGTATTATTTACATGCATAATGTTCTACAACAGACTTGTCTTTTTTCACAAGTCTGATCTTCACTTGTTATAAAATCGATTATTTATTTTATTTAACTATTTGCATTGTATTTTGACTGATAAGTAGGATGCATGTCAATTAACAGCTTGCTAAGTTAAGAGCTGATAGTTGGTTCAATATTTGGCAGAAATTTAACTGCAAAACTGAAAAATAGCTAAGCCAGATCAACTTATGATTTCTGCATAATTTTGTTGAAGCTTTGTAGATCTCATTTTGTTCATACGATTTTAAAGTTTGTTTCAATTCGTATTTATGATCTAAAAAGAATTAAGTCATAACAGGTATTGGAATTGAATATTAAGACCTTGGATAAGAATTATAAAAGACTAATGTTAATATTAAAAAGGATGAAGTTCATTACAGATAATAAACAGATTAAATGAAGTAAAGAGCTGTATTTTAGCTTGGTTCCACTATTTTGATAGGTGGAAGTTGAAAATTTGGTAGATCAGCTCTGCAAAAAAGGTTGAATCCTGCAGTTCATGGAATGATATATTAGCTTTGAGGGAAAACAACTCCACATATATCTGAATATTGGTAAGTCATGCTGGTCATAATTTTTATATTACTTACTTGTTAGACATTCTGAAAAACTTCTTTGTAGACAACATTTGTTGTGGTGATTTTGGCAACTTTGTTTTCATCATGGATCAATATCTTGATACCCTTTTTGCTTGTAACTCTTGATATTGCAACATAGATTTGTCCATGACTGAAAACATCTTTTGGCAAATATAGTCCAACCCAATCTAGTGATTGACCTTGTGATTTGTTGATGGTCATTGAATAAGAAACCACAATTGGAAATTGTCTTCTAGTTAATTTGAATGGCCATGGAGACTGAGAAGGTGACATATCCATACGTGGAATGTATGTTATATTTCCATGATGTTTGCCTCCCATGATCTTTGCTTCCAAAACATGGTTAGCCATTTTTGTTACAATCAACCTGGTTCCATTACAAAGCCCTTCAGATTGGTCTATATTTCTCAAAAGCATAATTGGACAGCCAACTTTCAATTTAATCCTATGATTGGGGAGACCTGAAGTACGTAGTGTACATAGGAATTCCGGTGTCAGTACATCAACAATGCTGTTGTCATTAATCTCTGATCTATCAATGGAGTTGGCACTTAGATATTCTTTTTCTTCTCCTGCAGTTACAAACACATTGTTATTGGTTGACCGTCCCCAAAAAATAACACATAATTGACAGTTTTAGTAGATGTAAAGAGTATTTTACCAGGCATTAGACCAAGTACGTATTCATTGATTTGTTCAACCACCTCAATTGTTGATGCTAATATTGCTCTGCTCTTCAAGTACTCATATGATTTGTAATTTTCCAAAAAATTAGGGTAAGTACTGTTGATGATTGCAAGAATAGGATCAGAATATTCAGTGATCAACATTTCAGCAGGGATTGGTATTTCAGCATAACCATCATTTGGTTCACTAATCTTTCCCTCCCCAACACTTAACAGCCAGTTTGAGAATTTTGCTATTTCTTCATTCTCTTCAGAATTTGAACCATGCTTCAATCTCATATTTTGTGTTAATGTTAGGACTTCAATGTGATCCCAAATATATGAAGCATTTATGGATGCATGCACAATATCGGACCGATCACCTCTGGGAATAACTGGCAAAATCTGTCTAAAATCTCCACCAAAAACTATAACTTTCCCACCAAAAATTTTATCGCACTTGACAGTCTCTGTACTCATTATGTCCTTAAGTGTTCTGTCCAAGCACTCAAAAGTATATCTATGTGCCATTGGTGCTTCATCCCATATGATTAACTTTGTTTGTCTAATAAGGTTTGCCATATCACTATTATGGTCAATATTGCAAGTAGAGTTATCTAATGTTGGGACAGGCATTTTAAACTTAGAATGTGCAGTGCGTCCTCCAGGTAAGAGTAAAGATGCAATGCCACTTGTGGCTACAGTCAATACAATTTCATGTTTTGACCGTAATGCACTTGCCAATGTACGCCACATAAAAGTTTTCCCAGTTCCACCATAACCATGCAAGAAAAAAACCCCACCTTTCTGATTTGTAACTGCCATCATGATTTTATCATAAATCTTTCTTTGTTCATCTGTTAGATAATGTGACTAATAGGATTAATAAGTAAAACGAAAAGGTATAAGTTGGTTGATTACGTAAAATTGTTGGAAAAATATACTAATACCTGTTAGTGATGCAAACAGTTTTTCAAATTCTGCTTTGAGGGTGGCAGTATCATAATTCCGCTCATCATATATCAGCCTATTCCCTAGTTGCTCAAGAATGTATCCTTTTGGATAAGGTAAAGATGAAAACTCTGTCAAACTTCTCCTACTTGATTGCAACAACTTCTCAATTTCAATTAATGTTAAATTATGAAGTTGTTCATCAGTGAGTTGCAATTCTGAGACACAAAAGATCATGTGTAAATATGTTGTTGAAATGAATGTATGGATTAGTAGTAACCAGCTAATAAGTATATTACATACCTTGGTTTTGAGCTAAGTTTCGCTGATCACGTAAAATTTCATCTGACAACCAATGTACAGTGTTCTGCCAAACATGTCTTGGTCTACTCATTGCTCCTGATAACAGCATAATGACAAATAACCTTCGTAGAAAATATCCTGAACCCCATTGAAAAGCTTCTCTAATGGCTCCAATATATTCCTTGTCATCCTTTAGGAATCCCATGGCAAAACAGGCTTCCCTAAAGGTAAGATATTGCACATCACCAACTTTGCGTATTTCTTCATATGTTCTTGGCCCTTTTACAACAGTCAACATCAATCTCAAGTGGAACAACTCGCCAGTTGTTGGTGGTACCCATATTAGTCTACCAATAGTGAATCCCCTCTTCCTTGGTGTCCAACTTCGATTTTTTTTGTTATAAACAAATTTTGTTACAAACTGGCCATAAGTGAGCTCTCTTGCTGCCTCATAAACTTGATTAGCTTGCATCCAAGCTGTGAACATTGATTCTGTTACACTTGCTCTTTCAAGAACATTTTCCATCCGAGAGTGGTCAGTAAAGTATATTGTCTTCTCTCCAACTAAATGGAAAAACATACGCTCAACAGCTGGTTTTCTACCATGAATTGAAAATGATAATATTCTCCAACATGCTTCACTTGGAGATATATATCGACAATCCAGATACTGTTTGATTTCATCAACAGGTTGTTGAAATGAACGTGAATGTTGTTGAGAAGGGACAACTTTTGCTCCGATTCGATCATAACCTTTGTGAATATACTTGAATAAGTATTTAATTGATGAACTTTGGTTGCACCATTCCATATTGATATGAGCTTGGTACTTCAACAACAGTTTTGTGTTGTATGGAACAACATGTCTATTGTCTAAGGCAATACCATTTTTGACAATAGTATGAGTATTTGAACTTCTCTTGTAAACTGGATATCCATCTTGATCTACAATTGTTTGTTCAATGAATTTTTTGGGGAAGAATTTTGAACACTTGTTATTTTTTGTCATGCAGGGTGAGGACAATCTGGCATGACCACAAGGACCATGAATCATGTGACTTTTGACTAAGTTATACAACTCAACATTCTTATTTGGATCAGGGATCTCTGCAGATATGATTTTGTCTATATCTTCAGGTTTTGGATACTTGCTAGATGGGTGTAAAAAAATGAGAATGTGAGCGTGTGGTAAGCCTCTTTTCTGAAATTCAATGGTGTACATATCTGCGGATAAAAAAAAAGATCATTAGAAGAACTTATATATGAAGTCGTATATAAATGCCAGACATTGTATACATTTGAAATTTAAATAACTTACATGCCAACACTTTGCCTAAAATGTGTTTTTTTGTTAGGTCTTTTATCAACTCATCAAACTTGATTTTGAAAACCCTAGAGATGATATCAGGGCGATCTTGAGGTTTCAAGTTGTATTTCGCTAGTTCTCTAGTTATCTCAGGCCACTTTGGATTACATGTAAATGTAATGAAAATGTCTGGGAAACCAACAACACTTGATATTGCCATACCATCAAAATAAAGTTGATCCATGTATCTTTTACTTCCCACAAAGGTCGAAGGCAAAATGACTCTTTTCCCTTGTATAACCTTATGACCTTGGTTATCAGTTAGTTGCCTATATTTACCAACTCTTAACTTAGATTGATTTTTCCTTAACCAATTGAGCCTCTCTGCCTCCATCATTGCATATCCATCGACCAAGAATTGTTGGAGTAGCTTCCTTGAAAGTAGCAACGTCATTGCCTCGTATTTCCTAGTTTGTATTCGAAATGAGAACCATTTTTTGATTGTCAGTCTATTCTTTGCTGTAACAACAGTATCATTTTTATATCGTAGCAGAATTCCTGGACGATACCCATCTTCTCCATAAGGGAATAGCAAAGGGTATTGGAAACCTAGATAACTGGCATGAAATTCATCTATTCGCTGCAAATCCCCACTTTGTCCTTGCAGAATGATATCTCTTTGAGATGCTGAGTCAATGTCTCCTACAATGAGTGCAGCAACTTCACTAACAGTTGGTTTATTGTAGACCCTGCCATCTGTTTTTCTGTCTGAGATAAGTTTCAATCTTACATCTTGAACAGGACCTTGTTTGAGAACATCTCTTGCCATCCTAAAAGCTTTTGCATGGACATTATTAGCATCTAACATGGACTTCAACTGTTTCACAATGTTTTGATCGAGGTCCTTATTGTTACTGATAATCCAATAATACATATGATTAGTTAAATAGGTAATTAACGCCCCAACTGATGATAAATGAAAAAAATAACAATGTTGAAGTAATGTTAATGAGTTATGAATACCTGAAACTTCCTATCCTGTTGGCTATCTCATTTTCTGTGTCATAGATATATAGCTGAGCAAATTTCGGACGTTCTCCCTCTAATGGTAGCATACTTCCAATTCTGTGGCATGTCTGGCCATGCATTCGCAAGGTAGGTGGACCTCTTCCTTTTTGTGTTTTATCATCAAACTTCATACCTGGAGATGTAAATGAGAACATAGCATTGTATGTTCTTGCATTAGCCTGATAATTTTTGCTCTCTGATCCATGGTTTTGAAATAAGAGAGTCTGAAGCAGTTCTGGAGGTTGTTCTAGAAGTGGGAGCTGTACATTTCCACCATTGCAGCATATTTGGAACTTTGGTTTGCAACTATTCCTTGACTTTTCTTTCCTTTCTTGATACCACATTAAAGCTCCGCAATGTTGACATTCCCAATTAGGATCTCCAATATCACCATAAACTGTGTCTATTTCATAAAAGATAAAATATAAGTAATGATATTGTTCAATGATACAATAATATTATAGCATTCACATTAAAACTGAATTTGGACTTACCCTGCAAGTCAGTCTCATCTTCATATTGAATATCAATATCACTTTCAGAATCAGAATCAGTTTCAATATGATCAGTTCCTTCAGAATCTGAATCTGTAGAATCTTCATTGATGTTGTCATTCTCTTGAGTTGTTTGCTGTAGTGTTTTTGACATTGTTTCAAAGTATTCAGAATCTGTTGCAATTTGTTTGCGTTTAAGCTGAACTTGAGGTCCTGACCCACTACATTGTTGATCTGTTACAGGAGGTTGTGGAGTTGCATTTGGTGATTGAGTGGGATTTCTGTGGATATCCTGAGAACTGCTACTGACACTTGGATGTGTGGCATCTAGACTCGCTAACAAATTGGTTAGAATCTTCTCGACTGGTTGTGACATTGATGGTATGTTTGATTTTGGATTTAATTGCTTCTTGGATCTTGGATTGTTTTGTTTGACACTGCATTCAACTGTGCGCTTTCGAGGAACATGAGAACATGAACTGGATTTGCCCTTTTGCTGAAGCTTTGGTGATGTATTCTTAACATCAGAAGGTTGCCCCCTTGTCTTTTTACTGGTACTAATCCTTGATGTTTTACCAGGTGGGATTTTTGTGGTGTTTGTTTCAGTAGAATGAGATAAACCACTAAACTTTGTTTTCTTACTTTGAACTGGGTCTGCAATTGAGTCAAGTACCTCCTTTTGACTACATTTCTTGTTGATTGAAGTCTCGGTACAGACATCATTGCGCTTTTTTCCAGCTTTAGGTGATATAGTTGAAATGTTGACAGGTTGAATTGTTTCATCAAATTTGTTCATCAAATTTAATCCAGGTACATTTCTCCTAACTGTTTGAGTTGAATCCAATATGTTTGAATATAAATTTGAGAATTGGGTATGATTGGTAACATGGTACTGAGAATTGCATTGAATGTTAGGCATGTTGATAGGAAACTCAGATAATGTTGGCTTCACAGCAGATGTGTGTAGATATTTTTCCTGGCTGCTACAATAATAAGCATCTGACACAGTTTGAGAATTGTGCTTATATTGTAGTTTATCAAATGCAGCACATAATGTTGGAGGTTGAATGTTTTCAAGTAAGTTGCCTGACTTATGTGCTCCTCTTATCTCCTTAGATAATGGATAATGAGGAGGTAGATTCTGTATGTTCTCAAGAGGAGTAAATCCAGTTACCTTCCTCTTAAGTGTGTGAGTGGAGTTCACGATAGAATGATTGTAAGTTGGCAGCTGGGTATTCTTGGCAGAATGATACTGAGAAGTGAGTTGAATCTTAGGCATGTTAATAGCAAACTCTGTTGATGTTGACTTTGATCTTGCCTTTTTAGCTGATGTTTGTCCCTTTTTCTTTTCAACACCAAACAGATTTGGAACTCGTAAAGGCTCAACATTGATATTCTTTGGTAGTAGATGAATAGGAGTACAGTTGGGTGATGGTTGACTGTTTTCACACCAGTTACCTGACTCACTTAAAACAGGTAAATATGCTTCTGATTTCTTGTTAAATGACTTTAACTGAGAAGGTGGAGTGTGTGTGTTGGCATGCCCTGGTGTTTTAGACTGTGAAGTTTGAGTTAGGTTATTTACTGATGAAGTAATATCAGAAAGGGGGGTTGCTGGTCTAGCTCTCTTAGATGCAACATTCTTCTTATTATTTGTCAACAACCTTCTTTTCTTATCTGCTGCAGTGTTAGGGTCATCGTCCACAGATTTTTTTTCCTTCATCTGTGAAAGATTGTATTCAACAACAACTGTTATGAATATAGTTATCACACAAAGTCTTGATTTCTTAGTAATGATGTCTGAAACTTAAAACTACATAGCATTTATAGCAGTTAACATTGTCCAGTTTAGTGGTAACAATTACAAAATGGTAACATTCACATGAATAGTTGTCTAAGAGTAAAGGATAATAAATAATGATGTTAACAAAAAACTGATGTACAACAGATTATTAAAAAATGTTGAGTTCATATGCAATGGTCAGTTTTAAATGCTGAACACTAAACTGGATAAAATGATACATACCTTCGTTTAACGTGTTTTGGACAGAAGATGTTATATAATCTAAGTATCCATTAAAATTGCTTCCTGCTATTGAAGTTTATGATATCATGATCTTGAGGTTCAACAGATAGACTTTGTATGAGTTTGTTTCATTAGCAGGCATTGATATTTGTTCCCCAGACAATAGTGTAATAGTATAATAAGGTATATTATTAGTTGTTATGTTAAAATATTATTAATCAAACAGTGTCGTACTTGGTCCAATGGTATAATTGTTTGCCTCAATTTATGTGAGCTGTACAGTGAAAATCACAGTCTATATATTATAGAGGTTATAATAAAAAAAATACAGTATTCCAATATATTGAGGTTATTGCAGTGAGATGTCTCAAGTAATAGTCTATTTTAGCCTTAATGGCTGGTGTAGTTGTTATTTACTGTTCACGCATTAAATGCATGGCAGAAAAGAGTAATGTGATTGTTTTGAATCTGTCTTGTCGAAGGTATGGTTGTTGTTTGTAATGATAGTAAGTAAGGAATTATATCTTCTTCAACTGAATAGTTACCATCCAATGTTTGTAACATGTCATTATGATGTGGCTTATACTGATTAAGTTGATAGGGCAGTATAATTTGAACTAAAACATGACTTATTGTACATCCTCTTTGAACAATAACATTGGCAATGGTAAAGTGAATATATTGTATAAGTAGCTTTTTCATAAATCTGTTTAGTTTTGTAATTGATGATTTGAACTAAAGTTAAAACAATGAACTTTGTAAGTTTGTGGTTAGTACCATTAAGCATTTTTTCTTATAAAACACAGTTTGTATGTTTATATTCACCCTTACATAGATCATACCAATGGAAATATCTTTAGAAAGTGTATGAAAAAATGTTTATCTACAACTATGATATCTTTAACGTAAATATTTAAGCTGACATTATGTAGATATGAATTTGCCAAAAGATGGAGCATAAACTTACAAACACCAACAAATAATATCCCAAAATGAGTGACCTTATAGTGGTTCACTTATAATAGCAGTTTGATAGACATAAACATAAGTTGAAGATAGGTACAGATGTCTGATTTCATGTTTTGGTAGTTCTAAACCAAAAGTGAACAAAGTATTAATAAGTTACAAAACATGGTATGTATTACCAACAGCTTATATCTGAATAGGATGCATAGAGCATTTGGAAACAGTTTGAGATCACCCTATATGGTGTTGTTCACCATGCAAAATACAAAATACATAACAACAACAGTGTTTATTTTTTCTCCTGTTTGATAAGCTTAACCCTTTTAGAAGAAGAGTTTTTTGCAGGAATGATATCATCAAGGTTGATAGGCTGGATTGTGCGATCACTTGAACCACTCAAAGCATGGGTAGTAGCAGGAAGAGGTGTGGTGGAAGCAGGTGTAAGTTGGCTGAGTGAGTCGCAGTTCTTGCTTACTTCAACATTCTTCATCTTGCTGACAGGGGTTTGCATCTGACTAAGTGTCATATCAGGATCAAATTCAGATGTTGCAGATGCAGCATGCTGAACATATGTTTAAACACATAAAGGTTTGAGTATTGATTCATGATCATACATAAACAATATACACTATATCTGCTTTAGTTGGTAACATAAAGGTTAGTTATAACTTACAGCTGAGATAGTAACATCATCACTCTCAACTTGCATGTCCTGACTCATATCAGCTGGTCCAACATTGTTATTCTGTGGTGCATGTTGATTGTATATATTACATAGTGTATAGTAGTTAGATATTGATATTGACTATATGAATACAATAACTATTAGAGTAGTTAATTAACCTGATGTTCAGGGAATTTGTTCTTAATCTGATCAACAAAACCTTCTCCATCCTTCAAAGTAACAACTGAGCATGTCTTCCATTTAGGTTGCCATTTAACCTTAGCCACAATGTTTTTCCCAGCAAGGGAGTCCATAAGCATAGGATACTCCAAACGATTAGTTATCCCAGCCTGTGTGGGAAAAGCCATGAAAGGTAGTCTTAAATATTTGAACATAAATTGTTGAGAAGTGGATCAAAATGTAAACCAACAATTTATACATTAAAGAAAACTGTTGAATAACCTGAATCAAATTAGTCCGTAGCTGAGCAGCAGAAATTCCCAACAATTGTGTAACTTCACGGTCCCAAATAACAAAGGTAGACTTATGATCTTCATAAGAAACATCAGCTTCCAGTTTGTACCTATACCATGGAATCAAAGAGGATGTATTTCATAAATTCTGACATAATTATTGATAATAATGTAGACAAAATTTAAGATATATACCTGACAATTTCAGTCTCGGTGTTGTGGCCATCTTCACAAGTATAAGGAGGTTTGTCGCCTCTAGCAATCTTAGGACACTTGTGACATGCAAAAAAGTACCAACCATGCTTAGTAGAATTAACTTTCACAATTTTTGCAACAGTGACGCAATAACTGATCTGAAAATTTGTCAAAGTAGGGGTAATGTTAGGAAACAGAAAGTATAAAATGGAAGTAGTGGATGTAGTTTTTAAAGGTGAAACCTGGTCCAGCTGGATGATGTTAGATAGTGGGAGAATCATAGAATTTGAGAGTAGATCTGCCTCAGAAGAAAGTTGTGAACTTCCATATGATTGGGTACACATGATTTGGCTTTGGGACTGAGCCTGGTCAGCTTGAGGTAAACTAATAACCACTTATTATAGTTAGTGGAAAAATTGTATATTCAATGTAACTAACAAAAAGACAAAAATAACAACAACCAACCTTGCTTTGAACAGATTGATCTCAGGAATGTTGTCATTGATGTATAACTTAGTGTAACCATAAGTGTTTGAAACACTTAGTGGAAAGCGTCCTGTTTCACATTGGAACATAATTGTTTGATTCAAACATAAGTGAATGTTAGTAGATAGATATAACAGAAGTAGAGGTCAAACCTTCTTCCTTGATTTTGGCATACTCCATCATCACAATGACCGGTCCACCTTCCTTCCTTTCACTGTTAAAATTAATAAATTTTGCAGCATAATCTTCCCATAAAGTGCAGTTCAGAGGGATGTCACTACATTGCAAATATATAACAATATATAACATTAATGTTGTTTCTAAATATTAACCACAATAAGGGTTTTAGGCAAATGTGTAACATACACACCTTAGGTCTTTCATAGTAAAGTTGATCTGTAGTTTTTTCCCAGTACCTTCATTCAACTGGCAATATCTCATCTCCTGGACAAGTCCAATAACATCTTGCAAAAAAAAATGGCATGATGATAAAAAACAAACGAATCCAAGTAAATCCTTAATGTAAGTAAAACATAAGTAGAAATGAACTCACTGACTAACACATCAGGTTTCCATTTGAGAGAAATGATTTCTGCAAAAGGCTTGAATTTGATCTGAGGTTTAGGGATATCATGAGCATTTATGTGTTCAGCATTAGTTCCACCGGTCCATTTTAACAAAAACTTATGTTCTGAAGCCTTGAACACTAAATTATTGCTAACAACTTGAAAGTTACTCAGAGTGCATGTAGTGTTTTCGACTAAGATTTTGTCATAAACAGCTTTATACCCAGTAGGTATAATCGCTTGTATATCATTACCCTAATAAGGAGACAACCAAATCATTGTAAGGAAATAAATTTTGTTAAGTTAAAACTGGTAACAATATATAAAGTATAGAAGGTGACCTTAGCATCAACAATGACAATCTCGAGATGTTCCCTCCCATCCTTAACAACGGTCCATTTGTCCTTAACTCTAACAGCTAATTTCCAAAAATCTTTCTTGTCCGTGACATCACTGATGAACTCAACTGGTCTTTCCATTTTTCAGATCTAAGTAAAAAAAATATAACATAATTATTAGGATGAATGTAAGTTGAAAGCGCAGATATTGTTGAAGCATTTTGTGAAATGTTTAAACAAAACTGAAAACAAACATATAAAAGATGAACATGAACACATTGAAAGGTTGGAACAAAACTGAAAACAAACATATAAAAGGAAGAACATGAAAGCATATTAAAAATATGAACAGGAAACCATTGAAAGGTTTAAACAAAATTGAAAACAAACATATAAAAGATGAACATGAACACATTGAAAGGTTGGAACAAAACTGAAAACAAACATATAAAAGGAAGAACATGAAAGCATATTAAAAATATGAACATGAAACCATTGAAAGGTTTAAACAAAACTGAAAACAAACATATAAACGATGAACATGAAACCATTGAAAATAAGAAATAATGTTTTCGTTGTAAAACTGATGTAGAAAAATCAAAATCGAATGACTGTGTTGAATGGAAACTGGAAAAGTGAATAGTAAATTTGAATTTGAGAAGAGTATTTTACCAGGCAGAAGTATGAGAGAGGGATCGAATGAGAATGCTTGGTAGAAAATATTGAAGTATGGTTATATTTTTAAGTTATCTCATAGTCTATGTTGATTTGATTGGAAGCTGTAAACTTGATATTTGAACCAAAAGTGTACTTGAAAATCTGCCACCAAAAAGTATTGAGTTCAGTTTAGTTCCAATGGAGTGGGTAAGTTAGAATCATGTGCAAATAAAGCAAACCAATCTAATTGTTTCAGTTACATGATGTAATTTGCGTTTTGTGATGTCATTTAGTTAGAAATGTAAATTATTAGACTACTTTTGCCCCTAGATTTGAGACGTTTACAGTAGAAGGGTTTAAGGGCATAAAAAGGTTTTCCACAACATGTTATTTTCTTATATTAAAGGGGATAGCATGAACTTAACATTGAAAAAAATGAAAATTTTCAAGGAGTCCTTAATAATTTGTTTCATGGAAGTGGTGGATCAATGTTTCCATGATCTTTCTCAAACTGTCTGACAAGTGCTTATGTCAATACTAAATAACACTATTGTTCTTTTATTGGCAAAACATCAGTACAAAACAAAACACAACCCAAACAAACAACGCAGAAACAAAATGGACACATACATAAATTTGTGATCACAAACCAAACAATTCATTTGTATTTCTTGTTTCCAAGAAACAAATTATCAAGTATGTCATGAATGTCAAACATTCCATACTCAATATACTCATAAGCATCGTTTTTAAGAAAATCTTGCAACCTCCCAATGAAGATTCCATACGCTGGCAGCAATGTGTTTTTGATAGATTCAATTATTTCTTTCCTGAGACTCTTATCATGAACAGACCATGTGCACTGAACTCTGCATGTCTCTGTAAAGTGCTTGTTAAACAAACTAATCTTTTCTTTCATCAAATCTACTACAAAATTAACTTCCATGGAATCATTGATATCCAACTTCAAAAATTCTAACACCTTATCCCATGAGTTTCTTTGATAGAGTTCAATGTTTTGTTGGACTTTTGCTTTGATATTTTGTAACCAATCATCACCAAAAATTGCATCCATATCATCTGGTCTATTTTTCACTTGTAAATATTTCCAATTATTCATCAAGAAAAATTGACGCAAAGAAGGGTCGGCATATTCTTCAGACTTTGATGCTAATATGCTCTCTAACAGTTCCATTGTCCCCTTAAATTGTGCTGAAAATGTTCCGTCTCCATTAACAACCTTGATCTGCTGTGATCTTATAGCAGAAACAAGATAGCCAAAAATGTTGTTGCTCATCATAGGAAGAAGCCCACCATCCGCCGGAGCAGATAACTTGGCCCATGGCAGAGAGTTTATGGATTTTCCTGTAGAATTCAACTAGTGTCACACTCATATTACAAGGTTGAATGCAAACAACTGGTTTACTTATACGATGTTTTACAAGTGTTGTTAATTTTATTAATGATGTGTTTCATAATCAATATATTAAGAAAACCACTTAGTAGTAATGTATGAAACTAAATATTCTTTTCTTAAAAAATATCATTGAAAATGCACTAAATTAAAAATATTGTCCAATAAAAAAGTTATCAAATTTTGTTGACTACTACTTAAGATTAGTGGCACACTTGTTGACTACTACTTAAGATTAGTGGCACACTTAAGTCAGTTGATATTTTATCTTTTTAAAAGTCTAGCAACAAAACTCACATATATTTAATGATAAAAATTGAAAACTTGCATATTTAAATTCATACCATTTTTTTAAGGTGAAGCCTCCGTTACCCCCTCATGATTTGGGGATAATTTACCTTAGAGGTTATGAGTTATTAGGTTCGATATAAAACCTAGAAATGCAACACTGTTAAATATCTTGAAGAGTTTTGTCAATCACTGTGGTCCTACTCCGTTCGATGGATTAGTCTCTATTGTTGCACGTAACGGTATCCGATTAATGCATAAAAAATTAGACTTTTACATTTTTTAGTGATGTAGCAATTATTAAGGATGACAAAAAAATATAAGTTTATATGCATAGATAAAACCCGCCATGGGCGTAAAGTGGGTAGGTTAACTTTTGCAGATAGATAAAATATATTGATATTTTAGCACATTTAATTAATGGATGCAAACATAGAAGTAATGATATTCGTACTCAGAGTTTATAATAATAATTTTGATGTCATTTGTTGAGCTATTTACGACATAAAAATAACTATTTTAATTATAAATTGTTGTAGCACATGTGCATAATAAATTAAAAAAATATTAAAATAGGTGCTGGCGTGGGGCCTTAAAGTATGCTTTTCGCAAAATTTCATGTTCGATTCTCTCCGATTTCAATTTTGATGGTCTAGTTTGACTTTTTCAAAACAAAAAAACAAAAACAAAAATAACATTTAAAAAAAATTGAACTTATTGAATTAAAAATTTAAACTCAATTATGATGCTAAAAGATAAGTAGTGATAACTAATTAAACATTATTTAAAAATTTGGATCCAAAGAAAATTTGGTGATATTTTTATACTAAATAGAAAATAAATTTTAGAAAATAAAAAATAGGGTAAAATAAAATTAACAAGGGAGTGACACATGTATATAAAAAATTATAAATACTCCATTTCTTTTTATTGAAAATTTGTAATGGAAATAAAATTTGTCTTAATAATTGAAATGTGGAAATAAAATATCTCATTAAATTTTTTGATTGGAAAGATAAAAGCATATTACAGTTAAAACTCTATAAATTAATAATGGCAGGACCGAAGAAATTTATTAATTTAGAGAGTTATTAATTTATCGATAAATTAATAATTATTAATTTAAAGAGTTTTTAAGTAATTATACTGTACATACCAAACAAAAAGGCAAATTAGTCTATGCCTCTTAGAATTACGTTGCAACGAACCTTAGGACTCAACGTAAATTAGTAACTACTGTGTTCATATGCATTGGAAATCAATAATGACTTTTGAAGTACAGTAAATGTAAACAAGAGGAACAAATGTGTTCAATGTATTCTTAATATATTTTTTTCAGTTTCTATGAATTATTAATTTATGATTTTCTTGGGACCGAAAATTATAAAGGGGTCTCCCAAAAAATTATTATCTTATTATTTTATCGAGTTTTTTAATTTTTTACATTGGCCCAAGTCGGGACCGGACAAATTTATTATTTTAGAGAGTTTATTAATTTACAGAGTATTAAATTAAAGAGTTTCTACTGTAATTGAATTTGGGCAAAAATGCAAATAACAAAAATTCTATGTAAAAAATCGTTACATTTTTTATTTAGTTAATAGAGTACACACTACTCAATTTGATTGGTTAATAAATTACCCCCAAATCATGAGGGGGTAACGTACAACATATATATATATATATATATATATATATATATATATATATATATATATATATATATATATATATATATATATATGTGGAGAAGAAGAAAGAAGAATCAATTTTCACCGGAGATTGAATGGTAACAGTTGGAAAGAGAGATGGTTGCAGATATCCTGATTGTGGGGAGAAGAAGATGAAAATGGAAATGTGTTAATGAGAATTGATATAATAAATTGAGGTGTATATGTGACTTTTTAATCTCAACCATTTATTTTTGATCTAATGGTTGATGATCATTCTCATCATTCCCATATAAGATAGTCATTCTCGGATAGCACTTGGGTGACATAGAGTTGGGTGACATTGGAGACATTGTGTTGGAACAAAATGTGTTTAATAATAAACCTTTGAGATTTTCGATGATAACACGGTATTAAAAATTGTCAATTGGACAAGCAAATATTTGTTCAAGTGTATAGGACCATAGACAAAATTTGACATCTTAAAGAGGTTCTAGATGAACAAAAGAGAGCTAAGAAATCAACAAAAAGGAAGCTTAAAGCGTCTGAAGAGAAGTGCTTCTGAAGACAAGGTGCTCCTGAAGACAAGGCGCTCCTAAAGACAAAGTGCTCCTGAAGTGATGACGTCATCAGAAGCAAGTTCATCAGAAGCATCTCATCAGAAGCTGAAGATCACCAGAAGCTGAAGTTCATTAGGAGAAGCATGACTTAAAGCTTCAAGGGTTGTTCAATGGATTTTAACTCGTCTAAGCATTGCAGAAGATTGGAAGTGTAAAACAACGGTCATTTTGAGAGGATTTGAAGGCATTGGATGCTTATCTTCAAAAAGCATTGACAAAAGTACAATTGTACGAAGTGTACAACCACTACCTCCACTACTCTGTTTGGATCTCTGCTACAAGACAAGAAAAACAGCTCTGCCTGCAACGATGTTCCTTCACAAGGGGAATGGATTTGAAATTGATCCTTCATAGGACAACTACCATATCAGGCAAAATATCATTGGTGATTAATCAAAGCTTCAAACGACTCTTTTTGATGTGCTGGCAATTCACAATGTCTCTTTCATACCTCTATATAAAGGAGTGAAGACTTAGAGATTCAGTACACAACATAATCAGACTCAACAACAATTTACAAGTGCCAAAACTCTGCTAAAATTGTTCTGCTTTCAAAGTTCACTTAGAATTTCTGTTTCAAAGTTCATATCTTAGAAATTCTAAAGTCTTAAAAGTCTGTATCTGATTTGTATTGTGAACACCACTGATTGTATATCAAGTGTTCAACCTCAAACATTTTTCTTTGTAATTCTGTTTGATTAGAAGTCTCTTGCAGTTGTGCTTGAGCATTAGAAGTCTCTTGATTGTGTTCAGGAGCATAGGAAGTCTCTTGTATTTGTGCTTGAGCAATTAGAAGTCTCTTGCTAAGTTTAGCAGTGAGCAGTTGTAATCAGATATTACATTATAGTGAACTCTCCTTGGAAGTGCAAGGGGGACAGAACTACTTCCGGTTTGTGGAAGGAACCTGTATAATTGCTTTGTGTCTTTCTTCCTTCTCTCTCTCTGTTTTTATCCGCTGCATTTTAGTCCTGAACATCACTTCAGAAGCAGTTCTCACTTTGCTTCTGACCAGTGTTTTCAGCTTAGGAGAAAACAAAGAAAAAGCTAACACAATTCAACCCCCCCTTCTTTTGTTTTTCTCACCTTCAATTGGTATCTAGAGCCTTGGTCTGTTGTCTTAACACTTAATAGTGTAACAGAAAAAGATTTGAGAAAAACATGTCTGGTGATTCCTCCAGTTCTGGATCTGGTCACAATCATACTGTTGTTCAATATGATTATGGTGACAACAAGAAGTCTAACTCTGGAAAAGTTCCAAAATTCAATGGAGATCCTGAAGAATTTTCTTGGTGGAAAACCAACTTCTACAGCTATGTCATGGGTTTAGATGAAGAACTATGGGACATACTTGAAGATAGTGTTGGTGACTTAGTCCTTGATGAAAAAGGAGTTGTTGTCGATAGAAAGAAACATACTCCTGCTCAGAAGAAGATTTACAAGAAGCATCATATTATCAAAGGAGCACTTGTCACTGTTATACCTAAAGCAGAGTATATGAAGATGAGTGACAAATCCACTGCTAAGGCAATGTTTGCTTGTCTTTATGCAAACTATGAAGGCAGCAAGAAAGTCAGAGAAGCAAAGGCTCTTATGCTTGTTCATCAGTATGAGTTGTTCAAGATGAAGGATGATGAAACTATTGAGGAAATGTACTCAAGGTTTCAAACCCTAGTCTCTGGACTACAAATATTGAAGAAGAGCTATGTTGCTTCTGACCATGTTAGCAATATACTAAGAAGCTTTCTTCCTTCTCTCTCTCTCTCTCTCTCTCTCTCTCTCTCTCTCTCTCTCTCTCTCTCTATTTTTATCCGCTGCATTTTAGTCCTGAACATCACTTCAGAAGCAGTTTTCACTTTGCTTCTGACTAGTGTTTTCAGCTTAGGAGAAAACGAAGAAAAAGCTAACATAATTCAACCCCCTTCTTATGTTTTTCTCACCTTCACATTGGTTAATCACAATGTCACATGTCACCAATGTCACCCAACTCTATGTCACCCAAGTGATATCCGTCATTCTCACAGTATGCATCCTCTATATACACACACACACACATAGGGAAATACAAAAAAAGAGAATTTATGAAACCCACGAAATGAACTGAATTCAACTTACTATTACCTTTTTACCTTGCACTGAAATTCTATTTTCCCGTATTACCCCTTTTATTGTTAGCTTTATACCATTACTACTATCGTTAAATTTCGTGTATAAGTGATTCGTATGTTGATCCAACAACTTGGACCACCACACACCCCAACCGAAAAAACTGGCATCAATTATCTCTTTAGACACTCTTTTAGATTGCAACTCTATTCATAAGATAGAAAATAGAAAATTTTGTAATCTACTTAAGCTCCAATTCTAAGACAACACTTTTATTTCCTCTACCATATAATTGATCTCATAGTAAGGTTGTTGAAAATACGGTTGTTTCTCGCCCTCCAAATCACCCAAATTTACGTATGCTAAATCACCCAAAATTCCAAATACCCTTGGCCTTACGCACCTTCTTAATCTTTGCCTCTTTGGACTAACAATCTAAAAGCACAGACAATTAGGAGAGTTACAAAATCAAAATCAAGCTAATTCAACACTAGGATATCGTTTAGGCCATTAGTCTTTTGATTTGTTTTATCGATGGCCTCTTTGCAATGAATAAAAAGATGAGCCAACGATTCCTCCCCTCCTCCACAAAACACAATTCGTTGAAGGATCTCTACCAATATCATTTGGAAGTGTCTGATTCGCAAGTATTTGGATATGATTGAGAAGTAGTTTTCCAGAAAAAGCCACCAACTTTTGTGGTGAAAAACTCTTCCATAGATAACAGATGACTCCTTCCTCCTAAACACTCAAACCACTACCAAATAACGCTTTCTTTAGAAGTTTGTCGGACGACCTCACTAAAAAGGATACTCCCTATTTCATCCACAATTCCCATTTATCCTTCACCTCCGACCTTCTAAAGGCTCGTAATCACTCCTAAAATTTCTCTATTAAGTTTCACTTTCAAATAAACGGGTGTCTCTTCCACGTTAGCCTATACACCTCCCCACCTCACACCTCTCCCAAATATCACCCATTTTTGCCTCCTTTTGGTTCGAGATAGAATAAAGGTGTGGGAAGATAACATAAAGAGGCGTATCCATCCACTTATCCTTACAAAAGGTGGTCAATCCACCATTGCCAACCCTTCTCAATACATCGTTATTAAACCAATTTGAACCTATCACCTCTTCAAGAGCCATCACTTCTTTCCACCACCTAGATGCATAACATGGTCAACTAACACCCCCGTTCCACCAAGACACAAATACATGACTCGTAATTTTTTTTAACACACATTTCGAAAGAAAATTATCTTATTGAATAAGCCGCCATCTCAACTTAGTCATAAGACTCAAGTTCACCACTTTAATATCTTTAACTCCTAAACCTCGGTTACTCTTTGTTTGAAAAACCCTCCTCCAAATAACCCAACAAATTTTATTACCACCCCTCACTCCTCCCCAAAGAAATCTCTTTGGATTTGAACAATCATCTTTAACACCTTAGCCGACAACTTAAAAAAAGAGATATAAAAAATTGGTATTGAGTTGAACAACTTATTAAGAAGCATAATCTGACCTCCAAGGCTCACATGTTTTTTTACCCCAAGATTTAATCTACTCCTCAATTGGTCTAGCAAAGGTTCCTAAGTTGAAAATTTTCATGCATTATCTCCAAATGGTAACCTAAAATACTTAAATAGGATAAACCCGTCACTACAATTCATGAAATCAAACGTCATCTATATAAACGTTGGGACATTGACACTTATCAAACAACTTTTTTAGAAGCTGTCCTTAAACCTAGACACCCTCTAAAAACCTCTAAACAAAGCCTTCAAGGTCCATAGATATTTCATTGTTACTTCCACAATACAAAGCATATCATCAAAATATTGAAGATGAGAGATAACCATACCGCGCTTACTAATCTCGAAACCTTTAAACAAATTTCGCTCTATTGCATTTCACATCAACATACTAAGTCCTTCAGCTACTATGAGGAAATAAAATAGGCACCAAGGGATCCGCTCGTTTAGACCCCTATGAAGATTAATTTCCTTAGTCGGACACCTATTAACTAGAATGGACATATTCACCACAAACACACATGTCTTTATCCAACCCACCAACTTATCTAACACACCAACCATCCTCGTCATATATTTCAAGAACCCTCGATCCACATAATAATATGCTTATTCAAAATACACATTAAGAATCAAACATCCACGTTACACTATTTTCGCCAAATCTGCCACTTCATTAATTATCATCACCCCAAAACCACCAATTTAAGTGGTGCCCTTCTAAAAAATATGATTGAGACTTTTAAATAATAGAGTTCATGACACTTGATAACCTATCCTCCAAAACCTTGGAGAGTAATTTGTACAAACTTCAAAACGTGAAATTGAGCGGAAATGCTACAATGAGAAAGGGGACTTCACCTTTGGGATCAAGGTCACAAGATAGGAAAAGACATTCTTTGGTAACTGTGCATTTCCAAGGAACCGATCAAACAAAGTTCGCACCTCATGTTTCAAACATTTCCAAAAATCCATGAAAAAAAAAAGCAAAATTAAACTCATCCGGGCCTGGACTTTTATTACTATCACTTTACATCAAGATTACTTCAATCTTCTCCAACAAAAACATAACTATATTTTCATCATGTACAAGTGTGGAAAAAGGTACTCACTCCAATTTTGGTCTCTCCAAACGATCATTTAAAACATGCCTCCTAAAATACTCCACCACCGCCCTTCTCACCTCACTAGGCTCTTGCACCCGTTCGCCCTCTGGTTTAAGTGCCTTTATAGAATTGTTATTTGCTATTGCTTTGACACATCTATGCAAAATATTTTGAATTTCATCCACTTTCTAAGCCAAAATGATCTAGCTCTTTGACACAAGATCGAATATTTGCATTTTAGAAGTTTCCATAAATCTTAAAACATTATTTTCCTATCCTCTACCTCAAGGTTACTTAGCACTCTGGCTTCCCCCCTCACATCTAACTACGTAATATCCACCACTAACTTTACTAATCTCGCTTCCATATCCCTATACTCAACTCTATGCCACCGTTTAAGATCACATTTTAAAGCCTTCATTTTAGATTTCAAAACAACAACCATCTAACCACTAACTCTTTGACTCAGCCAAGCTTCCTCTTCTACCTTTTTGACCTTTCGATTAACAATCTGAATATTGTTAAATCAAAAAGGTTTTAGAACCAAATCCCGATCACCAACCTTAAGGACCAATGGTAAATGATCTGATACATCTCCCTGTAATACCCTAAGGGCAACAATACCCCAATTTTAAACCCAATCCTCTAAAATAAGAACAATATCAATATGACTCATAGCTAGCCTAATTGGGTGATACCAAGTAAATTTTAGCCAAAAGAATTCATATCCCTCACATCCAGATCTCATAAGAAGCTACTAAAAAGGTTCAACTTCAACACTTGTCCCAAAGATCTCTCCTCATTCATACCCATATGTTAAGGTTACATGACCAAGACTTTTAAATTAAGAGATATTCTAGGATTAAGCATTTAAGATGAGAGTTATTCTGTGATCAAGAAAAAATATCATATTGTAATTGATTAGAGAAAGTCAAACAATAACTACAGGAAGCAATTATTAGGACATCAAATATGTTTCTATATATTGTACCAATATACCATGTGAATGATATAGCAAAATCATTATTCCTTATACAAATCATTATTCCTTATACCATCCAATCTTCCCTCACACACACCGCATTAAAGTTACCAACAAAATACCATGATCCATGTCCCAACCAATGCCTCACAACCAAAATATTTTCATGTAACTTCCTTTTTGCCGTCAAGTCACATTTTGAGTAGACATTAATGACAAAACAACTCTTCTTTAATACCCCCACCTCAAACACACCCAAAAAAAGCCTTCATTGACGAAATAATAAATAAGTTGTGAGTTGGACTTACTCCACAAGGATAACATCCCTCCATTGTTACCTTCCTAAGGGTGGAAAGGCCATTCATAATCTTCATTTTCCAACATATTTTAACACATCCTATCCATAATTGATTCTAATTTTGTTTCTTGAATTATGAGAAATTTCACCTTTTGATTGCACACCAACTCCTTTATCTTTTTCAAATTCACCCTGCCCTAACCCTCTCACATTGAAAGTTGACACACCATTGATAAACTACCACTCTCTCACTTCGACCTTTATTTAACACATTGACGTCGCCTAGCTCAACCAACTTTCACAATTGGCTAATCCACCATAGCCAACGAAAATCTGATATTCTTTTGCAAAAAATGTGAGTTGCACCCATCTCTCTTTGGTTTGATCCTTCTGCTACCATAAGATGGCATTCAAGAGCTCAAACATATGTATCTTCCATAATAAACCTCAACCCCAAAGTTTGTGTCAGAAGACAACTTGGTAACACTACCTCTAAATCAAACCTCCTAGAATCACCCTATGCCTCCACCACATGTTTTCTACTATCGCTACTACAGCTAGAGTGATCATTCAGTATAACACTATCCACACCCTTCCTTTCCTTTGTTAGAGCAAACTGATTCACACCGCTTAGGACACCTTTTCACTTTCAAACACCATTTCCTTCGATAATCCTTTCATCAATTGTTGACTCTGCGCCATGACAAAACCTCGATTGATGGGACCGTACAAAAATATATGACCTGTCACTATCATCTTCCTCACCAAAGACAATATCAACATCCTTGTCAAAGATGCCTTCAACCACCTTCAACACCCTCTTAAACCCGATGAAAACTGCAAAAGAGACCTCATCACCTCCCGAGCTTTTATCGTCCCCACAAGCCAACCCATCCTTTGAATCTTCCACCACCCAAATCTTTAACGCAACTCCCATAATTGTGGAAATCAATGATTTAGCCACATCAAACCTTGCTCCCCAATATCTCCTCATCAAAGTCAATAACTTCCCCAAACAAAACATGTAAAGGGATACCCCTTAGTTGGATCCATACCATTTGATTGTTTGCCACCAGCTGCAGCGACCAGTGTTTGATCCCTTTAAACATCATTTCCCACCATTCCTTCATTGCATTTTTAGCTTCTTTCATCCACCCCACAACCTCACTACATAAGAGAACCATGCTAACACCCATATCATACACCTTAATTCCTTGCCAACCCTCCATGAATATTGATGTGTGTAGTACTTAATTGTTTTGTATGGAAGGTTAAAAATCCCACAAAGTAGTTTTTCAACTCCTCTAACCAAGGTTATCAAAATCGGGACTTTACTTCAAGTCGAAAGGGAGTAGCAAAATCGGGACTCGTAAAATCGCAATCAAAATCGAAGGATTTTACTCAAGGACTTTTGTAGAATCAATGTAGGATAGCAAAGTCGGGACTCGTAAAATCGCAATCAAAATCGAGGATTCTACCAAAACAAAAATAATGTTAAATATATGTTATAAATTGCATATGGTCATAAATGTCTAAAGTTCAAAGTCCACAAAATACATATACATAAATGTGGGAGAAGTGAAGGAATGAAATTTTTTGGCCTTTCGGGTATTTATAGAACGGGTCATGGATTCAGATCAGGTCAATTTAAGAACCAGTTCAAAAATTGACCCTTATAAAAAAAAAATGAACAAAATCCTTCAAAATCCATCAAAATCCTGCGATTTTGAATGGATTTCACGATTTTGTGCGATTTTGTGCGATTTTGATAGGATTTTGCCTGTTTTTGGGACTTTGCTATGGATTTGAGTCGTTGAAGCTACGCAAAGTCGCAAAAACCAGGATTTTGAGACTTAAGTCGGGTTTTTGATAACAATGCCTCTAACACTTATTTGTTAGGTATTCCAATGTTGGAAACCTACATTCCCTCCATAAATCACTACACCATATCATTCACTAAAATGTTTAAACATTTTTCCAACCACCACTTTAGATTCTCTACCCTCGACCCATATCTCAACTCCTCTCAATGGTGCGTTGTATTCCTCTCTGCCAAAACAAGTATCATTTTTTATGGTATAATATGTCACTCTGTATTGGTTATGCTACTATGTATTGGTAAAGTTTAGTCGGTTTGTATTGGTTATGCTACTATGTGTTGGTAAAGTTTGGTCGTTTTTTTTTTTTTTTTTGTATCTTGATACTTTTTTTCCCGATTCCTATCAAGCACGTCATATGTTTGATATGGTTTTAATATATTGTGATTTTGGCTTCTTTGAAGAAAAAAAAGTGAGGAATCCGGCTCGAACCACAGCTTGCATACTGCAATTAATATCGCTATATTTATAATATAATAAATGTAAATTTGTGTATTTATTTAAGTTCAAAGATATCATTTTGGAAAAAAACTCCTATATTTTTTTAATTTTTGAGGGAAAGATAATATAAAAAAAACTCCTACATTTGTAGGTAATAAAAACATATTTAAACCAAATTTATAATATAATAAATTTCGTGAAAAGAGTTATAAGCTACTCGTATGTATTATTTACTAGGTTATTCAATATGTTTCCTCACCTGGTGTGCTTGATGAAAGCCACAGAGAATACGAAGTTGATCCTTGATGTTCAACCATATCCTCTGAGATATTCACTGGTTGTCGTGCCGGTACAAATAATGATGGCATTGTTAAGGACATGTTGCAGGAATGTTCACCACTGTATCTTACTTCAAACACGTTTGGATTGTCACAAAGTTGTTGTACTTTCTTCTTGGCTCGACAAGTAACGTGTTGATGCATAGAATTTTCTGCACATTCATAGTAACTCCTGAAACAAACAAAAGTTTCAAATTTTCATGAAAGGAGTAGCAAATAAGAATCATCACAACATTAGTTTGTTGAGAATTTTTAGTGATACTCATTAATTGTTGAGAATCACCACATGTATGTGTGTGTATATATATATATATATATATATATATATATAGTAACAACTAACAATATCACTGAGAAATGCACGGCTAATATTTCTATCAATCACAAAACTTGGGTTTTTTTTTTTCCTTAAGTTTGACTAACATTGTCAGTATTCCATATTCAATGAAACCCTAAGGGAAGTGAGCGCAATTTCCCCTAAATACAATACACCTTTTATAATACGTCTATCTCTTTTCCTTCAATGGAAGTCACATTTGCTAACAAAATTAATTCCTTAATGGACCATACATACCTCAGGTATTTGAACCCAGGCATCGCTTTCTTGTCATGTTGTTTCCAGGAAAACCCGTCTTTCGGGTTGTATGTGTTCCCAAACTGCTGCGTAGGATAGATCACAATTGTTAATATCTCTGCCTCCAATCCCTTTCTCCTATTGTCAATTGATATGAAGACACAATCATTAGGTCAGTGTGCAAGAAATATATTGTAAAGAGATCATGATAATATCTTGTAGGTTTGCACGATCTAGGACCAAAACTAATTAAAAAGCAAATCTTATATATCATCGACAGCCTTAAATGTTGACTAGATTTAAACTTTTTCATATTATTGAACTCTACATATGATCTTATATTTGTGTATTATCCACCATTTTTATGATGAGTGTAGTTGAGCAAAAAAGAAATTCATTCCAAATGAATATCATTTTCAGTTTGAATGTAATATTTAATTTACTCTTTCTTCAAATTGTACCGCTAATGAAAACTTCATCTGCCCATCATAAGTGACTTCCACATGGATTCCACGTGTACACATTACTTTTTATTAATGTTAATATCTCTTAATCGAGTCCGGATCTGCTCCATTTGTAAATCTGTCCAGTTACCCGGTTCTTTTCCCAGATACGTGACACTTGACAACAAATAGTTTAATGGTTCTGATTAAAAAGTTAGATATGTGCTCCACCGTGCTCCTCTGCAATCCCCTCTCTCTCTCTCTCTCTCTCTCTCTCTCGTTGTCGTCTGCCTTTTTTTTTTCTGCCTTCATAATAAAAGCACTCTCCATTTCAATGTTGGTTCTGATTCTGTTTTTTTTTTCTCCTACATTAATAATAAAACCAGCTTGAATTTTAATTTCATTTATATCATATCAGGCATGATTCTTGTTACTCGGTTGTGAAGTTTTTGAGGAAAACGAAATCGGTACCTAACATTTGGGATAAATCACGGAAAAGGTAAATTGAAGGAATTAAGAGGCACCGATGTGAAATTTGAAGGTGAAAGGGGATACATGTTGCCGGAATCACAATCCTTTCTGTTTAATTAGTAATACGATTTCAGTTTCCAGTTGAAAAGAATTGCTCTGTTCACGAATTGGGGAATTTGGAAGGCGGCGAGACGGTGGTGTTCTCAAGTAATCCTCTATTTTTTCAATTAAACAATACTGTTTTTCAGTTTTAATCCAAGCCATTGAGCTTGTAATTGCCACGTGTCACGTATCTAAGAAAAGAACCGGGTAACTGGACAAATTTATAAATGGAGCAGATCCGGACTCCTCTTAATCACTTGTTCGCTTCAACCTAATAACTCTGAAAAATTACTAAATGGATTTCATTGATACCGTTTACATTAATACATTTCAACAATAATCTTTATGTATCCACTTATTTGTGGCACTTCAGTATGAGATACACCATGTTTGTACTGATAGAACTAATATAAAAAACTACACATAAATGGAAGACAAACGAGCAACAAACTACATTGTTAACCCTTTCAACAATAATTAATTTGTTAAATCATACTTTTCAAACATTACATGCATTTATGAGAGAGAATGTTTGTAGAACCTTTTCATCTTAATAACAATCTTTTTTATTTCTTGTTCAATCGGAGTAGCTAATAACCTATACATGCTATTAGAACATCTCACTTTTTTTTTTTTTTTTTTAAGGAAGGATACTTTACCATTTTTAATATTTGTGAGATTGGACAAAAATAACACGTTATAAAACAGTCAAAGTAAATAATAATTTTGCACTTACTAACTAAAAAACTAATTTGAACTTCCCTAAAAAAACTAATTTGAACTGTTTTTAAATTATAAAGTTTTGATACCTTTCTCCTGGTTGCGAGAGTGACGACGCTTCTATTTCTTGCACATTTCCTGTATTCACATTTGTTCCTACCACACCATAATTTTTTGACTGCAAATAATCTTGCATTTGAGTGGAGGCGATCGTTCCCTCCGTTTTTTGATATTGTCTATGGTAATCCCAAACTTTCAGAGTGTGTTTTCGGAACCAATCATCCCCCAAAAGGGTTCCTAGCTCATTATCTTTGGTCATCTCAACTATATACGTGTTGTTATTCATCAAGAAAATACAACCTAAAGAAGGGTCCTCGTAGCATTTAGACTTTGCTTCCAAACTACTTACCAATATGTCCATAATCCTACCCATCTTCTCAGAAAGTGAGGAATCGTCAAACACTTGCTCTAATGTTATCCGGGATCGACAAACTACATGTAGGTAGTTTATCAGACGTTGGGTAATCGGGTGAAGACCTCCATCAAATTTTGTCACCTTCATCAGATCTAAGCCGATCAAATGCTCCAACTCTATGAAAATGCCTCTGATTGCTTTCCTTAATTTTTTCGATATCGTAATTGCTTCATTCCTTAGAGATAAACTGTACCCAAATAAGGATTCAAATTCTGGAATTAGGTAACACAATGTTTCAAACACCTCGAGGATTTTAAACAAACGCTCTGGGGAGTGGCTTCCACTAGACACATAATCAACAAAATTTAGAAGTTCAATGGTGGATTCCCTACAAATCTCCATGAAGGAGAAATCAGCTGCGGATGAGAATCCGAAGAAGACGCGGTCACAAAGTCTTCGCTCGCCAGGGAAAAGTATCTTGAGAGCGACATTGAAAGTTATAATCCATCTTTCAATCTCGTCTTCAAGATCCTTCCATGACATATTGTGAACTTCCTCAATTTTGAGCTTTCGTAAGCCAAATAATCTATGCATTAGGCACATGTCCAAGCATTCCTTCCGACAACTGTTATACACATCGGAAAAATCCTTCTCACACCCAGCCATCATCATGACCTTTGCTGTTTCCTTAAGGTCATTGACGGTTTCTAGCTTCAGTGCATCCATCATTAGGTTAGGGTCGGTCACCATCAATTTAGAGTGTTTTACATGTTCCAAAAGCATTTGAATGAGGTTTGAATTCTCTCTCTCAAGCGCCTTTATACAAGTCCTGAGTTTTTCCATCATCCTACCAACGTCAGTGCTAATCCCCACTTGTGGTGAATCGATGCTATTGTGAGCACTAACAACATCAGTGCTCGCAACTTGTAGAGAATCTATATAAAGAACCACCGAGTTTCCATCTTGGGGTTGAAGGTACTCGTTATCGCCTCTGGCATCTATTGAAGATAATGAAGAACGGATAATAATAATGGAATAGCTGAAACCTGCCCCAAGAACGAATAACTGTAATTTAATCTTCATGAGTTGAACAATTAGACATCCCAGGAAAAAATAAAGCAGATCCACTTCAAATCCGCACTGAGTTTGCCTTGACAAACTAAGTGACATGATAGCAAAGGCAGCACATGAAATTAGACTATATGCATCTGGTTTCCCATTCATGACTTTATCAAAGAAAAATGAATAGACTGAAGTGAGTGTCAATACCAAAAATGCCATATGAGCTTTAAATCGGAGACTTCTAGAATGTTGCAATTTATTTGCAAATAAAATCACCAAGCAGATGATGAAACTGAAAGCACTGTAGAGAAATATTTTCAAGAAATTCCGTTCTCCAAAGAGATAACTGAAGGAAGAGCTTAGAGCATAACAAACAAGTCCAACAACAGATGAAGCAAAGCCCACAAATCTCCACACCTTTGGCAACATCATCCATCTCCAAGTTTGGATTAGAATATGCACCATGTTGTGTCAAGTGTGTAATGATTAATTTCAAAGATGGAGTGAGAGTGAGACCAACCATTTTTTACTTCGTGTGTGAGAAGTTATCACACTTTCAGCTGAAATTTCGAGGAAAGGACGAAAGCTGTTTATAATAACCCCACCACCTCTAATAATGTAGATATTTTCATGAGAATTGAGATAACGTTTCAATCAATTCTCTCCACTTGTTCACTATGGTCTATATTTCATAATTATGTAAACCGTACAAACTTTCATGTATTTTTAATAAATATTATTTTTAATAGTTAATAATGAAACGAAATACTATTTTAATTTATTTTATTTACACTTAAGACAAAAAAAGTAGTCTATACTTATATATTAAAAGTGTGTTTGGATGAGTTAATTGATATTTTTTAAATAATTTAGAATTTTAGACAATTTAAATTATTCTATTAAATTACTTTCATTTCTCAATACTTTAATTTGTTTGGATGGAGTAATAAAAAATTTCATTCTCAATATTTTTGGGCAACTTTTATAAACTCACGGTAAAGATGTTGCGGCGTTAGCGTCGGTGAGATACTAAGTTAGGTGAGAAGCAACAACGATCATCCATATTTGGATTTTCATAATCAAATGATGGATACCCCACCACATGATATAGTTGTGTGACTCACACGCCAAACTTGAGGGGTTATTTTTTTTGGCCAAAATTGAAAATAGGGGTCAATTTGCAAATTTCAAAAAAACTTGAGGGGTCAATTTTAAAATTGAAAAAGGGGTCAAATTATAATTTTTGAAAATTTTGAGGGTCAATTTGCAATTTTTGGAAAATTTATTGAGATCAATTTCAAAAATTTGGAAAATTAGAGGACCAAAATCCAAAATTTGTAAAATTATAATAATGAAGAAATTTGAAATTCTTAATTTTTATGTGTCATTTGAAATGCTCTAAATTTAACTTAAACAAAATGCTTCATAAATTTCCATCATTAAGAAAAATCTTCAAATTATCATCCAAACAGTGGAATTCATCTCAAAGTGTTTGAATTTCATCAACATTACATTACCTCAAAAAAATTCTCATCTAAACACACTGTAGCGAAGTAGTTGAATACTTAGTTATGGTATAGCTTTTCTTCTTCTAATTTTATCCTTAATCTAAATTATTGTATTTGCAATATTATGGTTTTTACAATTTTTGTCACCCTTCATTTTTTTTATACATATGTTTTCGGCTCTGCAACATTAATGTATAAATCATTGATTGAATATGTGATTGATTGAAGCTGATATTTCAATATGAACCAAACGAACACCGCAACAAGAACACGTATGTTTTCGGATCTGCAACGTTGACGTCCAAATCATTCACTACAAGAAATTCATGGAATTCCTACAAAACTTTTCAAGGAAGTTGTTCCTCGCTAAAAATATGTTTTTCCGATGAACATTTTCCTAGTTATAGCAGTGTCAGGAATATCAAGACACCCCAGATTTTTTATGTCAATTTTCGAGGAAAGTATGAGGAACTCTTTCATCGCCATGCATGCAATAGCAGTGACATGTGGCAAGAGCACACGTTTTCAAGTAGCATTCCAAGGAAGATATTCCCTTTTTCATAGCAACATGTAGGTCAACACTCATGCAGCCCACAGTCAAATCACCATTAAGGCTATGTTTGGTTTCAGAGAAACTATAAGGAAAGAAAGAGGAAGGAGAGAAAGATTGAAGAATATTCTGTTTTCCATTGTTTGGATTGCCAGCAATAAGGTAGGGAAATAAAGTTTTATGTTGGGACCCACATCTAAAAACTTTCCAACCTTGAATGCGCGGAAAGACTGGGGAGGAATACTAAATTCCGTGAAATGATAATACAGCCCTTGCTTTTGAGGCATATTTCCTTTTGTTTTACCAAATGTGTGCACATTTTAACAACTTGTGTAAAATGAATAAAAAATATTTGTTTTCCTCCTTTTTTTTCGTTCTATTTTTTTCTAATAAAAAGAATTCATTCTTTCCTATAGATTATATATAAGGGGGACGACAGCTTCAATTTTTTTGGCTCCTCCTAATTTGTCCTTGCTTACATCATTCATATATATTATATATAAGGGTATTTATTGACATTCAATAAAAAAACACATCATTCTTTCCTTTCACTTTCTTTTCACTATCACTTATACCAAACAACCAAATAATCATCTTACTTTCCTCTCTCATTCCACTCACTTTAATTCCTTAAACATTCTTTCCTTTTAATTTCTTTCCTTTTTTGCATCCAAACAAAGCCTTAACTCATACACATTGAATTACAGTCAGTGTTTCCCGGAATCCATATTCCTTCAATATTTGCATATGGATACTTTTCATTTTATCACGATGGATAATTATTTATATTTAGTTTTATTTCTATGCTAATTTTATTTTTATTGTATATTTAAAATTTTCATTTAAAATTCACTAATATGTGTTGATTTTAATTTTTTTTATTAAATACCAAATTTTTATTAAAAATTGAATTTTACAATATTTATTCTTTTCAAATGTTTTATAAAAAACAGAAAAATTAGAAGAAAAAAAACTTAATTATTATATAATATAATTAATTAATGGTTTTTCCGAGGACATATTTTGTCGGAATGTGCAAAATTTTGTGCGGGAAAATAAGTTCTTTCTCAACTTTTGGAACTACGTAGTAACAAGGACAAAAGTTCCTCGGAATGTACATTATTGAGGGATTAATTTTTTTTCGAAATATTGGATTCCATGGAAGAAGTTTCACGGAATGTTCATTCAGAAAAAACTTTCATTCCTCCTCCTCCTCCTTCTTCTTCTTCTTCTTCAAACTCTTATCTTCTTCTTCAATAATAAAATCATCAACAATTACTTCTTTTTTTTTTTTTGGATAAGGCAAGAAGTAGGTGAGACATCAAAGAGTCCAGAGACATCCCAACTAGGTTGGCACCCCACTGGAACGTTTATCTTGTGCCTTCTACTCCATATATATTATTAAAAAGGGAAAATATATATACAAGAGGAGGGACTAGGCCTAAACCCTCGAAACAAAAAGGAAAAATAAAAAACAACAGAAAACCTAGGGAAAGCGGTAATTAGGCAGTCCATTTCTATCCCTAGAGAAATCAAAAGACAAGGTAGGCAGTAATCTGTCAAACAAAGCTAAGCCAGATATGTCACGTCCAAGCGCAACAAATCGATCAGCACAACAATTTCCTTCACGATAAATATGAGAGCAAATAGCAGTAATACCCAATCTACAGTTGTGCCAACAATTTCGAAGACAGAAAGGGATCAAATCAATATTCTTGAAAGCAAGAACCGCTGTCGAAAAATCACTTTCCACCCAAATGTTATGCCAATTAGACTGAGTCGCATTTTCCAAGGCAATAATTACAGCAAGCAGCTCGGCCTCCAAAACTGAAGTAGTGCCCAAATTGCTTGCGAAACAGCCCATGAACGTGCCTCTATGATCACGGAAAATACCACTGTAGGCTGCTAAAGAGTTGACAACAGAACCATCCGTATTTACCTTTACCCAACCGACGGTTGGGGGCTTCCAAACTGCGGGAATAATATCTTTGTACTTACGTGACTGTTGTTCTTCCTGAATGTGTTCAACACTAATCTCATGTACTTCGTGGGGTGAGACATTTTCAGTGGCTGACTGTGTTCCCATGGATTGAACCGGAACCTCTTGAGCTTGGGACTGCAGGACCTTGCCTAAAATAGTTACCTCATCTTCATGTTGTGTTTCGACAATCATAGGTGCCTTTGGTTGTGCCTCTTTCGGTGCTTCAAACGCAGCAGAAGAACCAACGCCATCGGCGTTGTCCTTTGGTTTCCATTCAGTTTGCTCTCTTTGTGAATAAATTGGCTTCTTTCCATTATCAACCTTGTCCGCTTGCTTGTTCATTTTCCTCGGATGCAACCAACGACAAGAGTTCACATTATGGCCGATACTTTTGCAGTGTGTGGAGAACTCTGGCAAGTTTTCATATTCAATAGAAAGTGGAAAAGCAAATCCCTCCCTTTCCACCATCACTTCATAAAATAAGTCTTTAGAGAGGTCCAAATCTATCAAAACCCTCGCATAGTATCCAAACAGGCGGTTCTTGGTAACATGATCAATGAGCAACAGAGTACCAACCTCACCTGCTATCTCATATAACATCCTTTCCATTCAATATTCTTGTGGCAGCTTCCAAAATCGGATCCAAACCTGAGCATGTGTCTATCTCTGCGTATTAATATTGAAATCCTTCAACCACTCAAATAAACGAAGCACTTCTGTCTTCAAAGTGACAATTCCTGCAGCCCAAAACTTACGCAAGTCTTCTTGTGTAGCAAAGGTAAATTCATAAAATCCTCTGTCAATAGAGCGCAAACTCTATGGAGCAGAGACGTTCATGTTGTCTGAAGCTTGGTAAACAGTTCCTTGGACGAGTACGGTTTATCTCCCTTGTTTAACATCAGCTTTCCCTGAAGATTAGTTCTGAAAGCTTCCAAACCCCGAAGACAGGCATCCTTTGTGATTTGAATTGACAACGTTTCCCCCCGAATAATAGGTGAACCCTAGCAAAAAGATATTGATGGAAGAACACCAGAATAATTTCTAATTATGAGAATTATGTGACCCAATCTTCGTAACACTGTTAGACATTAGCGCGATTGCGTATTCTCAAAGTGAACAAACCGTAGTGGTGGCCATCGAAGAAATCAGCACCGCGCCGGAGCAGTAATAAAACCCTAGATCGCAAACCCTAACAGATCTTTTAAAATAAATTTCTATCCTCACGAATTGATCTTTGTCGATTTCATTTATTATTTAACATCATATCTACCAATGTTTATTTCTTTCATTATAGTTCACCATCATCAAATTTTCTACTTAGTTTCTCATTCAACAATCATTTACTAATATTTTATTTATTTCATTTCTTTGATTATTCTTCAATCTTTCACATCAATTTCATTTTCTTTCTATTAATAATTACTCATACTATATATTTTATGAAAAATTATCTTTGAATCATTTTGTAATTAATATTGATTTAACATTTTCAAATTTTCAAATTTCAAAAAGAAAATTAGCCCTTTTAAAAAAAAATTGAAATTCAAAAATTTTGGCACAGTTAAAAGAATTTTAGATTTATTTATTTTTAAATAAAACACATTCCAATGACAAAGTTCCTCGAAAACGCTAGTCACGTGTCAGTCTCCATTCAACTGTCAAATCTTTATTCTTAAGACATTGATCCTTAGAAACGTTAGACACTTTCGTGTCAGCCATCACAGATGCGCCAGTATGCGCTTAGCTGTCAAATCCTTATTCTGAGGACATGTTTCTTTGGAAACAACATTTCCTCATAAAATTCCTTGGAAATGGATTTGCAATCAACTATTTTTCGAGGACATCAGTTCCTCGGTAAAAATTGACATTCTGAGGAGGAAATGACAATTTCCCATAAATTTTGTGCCTCGAAATTTCAGTGGTTTCTTGTAAGAATTGATTGAATATGTGATTGACCTGAGCTGATCATTCAATATGAACCAAACAAACACCGCAAAAAGAAGCGAAATAAAACAACGCCGCCTAAGACGACGAACAACACAACGTCGCACTAACAGAAAAGAAATAACTTGATATATATGTGGAAATCACTTATTTATATCAAAAGAAAGGGGAAGTTAAAAAGATGCAGAGGGATGATTCAATGTCAAAAAAATTACCTAAAACCATCCTTCCACGATGAGTAATGACCTAAAATCACCCCTCCTCGATGGGTAAAAGAAAAAAAAAACTTTCTGGAATAATACTTATTGTTGGTGTTTTTAAAAAGATAATAATTATATTATATTTGCTATACTGTTGATGTCATTGAAATTGATAAACATGGTTTGTTGGAATTTTTTTTTAATTTGAAAGTAACAAACATCTATATTTTCTACTTTTAATCAAAAGCAACATAAAAACACAGTTTATAATTTATAAAATTTGCGCAATAAAAATAGCGAGAAGATGGGCACGTGAGTGCTCGTCTTTCAACTAATAATAATAATAGATATGTATCACATGTAACAATCTTAATCGTAATTATTCAAATGCTGAATGGTGGGTCCCCTGCAAATCTCCATGACAGATATCAGCAGTGGTTGAGAATAATTGGAAGAGTATTACTTTTCCCACCCTATGGCCTTCTCGCGCGCCCTATTTTTTTTTACCAAAATACCCTTCATCCGGATTATATATTCCGGACTTTATTCGGAATGTATAATCCAGACCGTTTGAAAATCACCTTGTCTCGTGAGGACTTGCGAAACTTGGGGTTGGTCAGTTGAAATACAATCCGGATAACATAATCCGGACATAACAGCTATATTCCAGGGAAGATATTCCGCACGCCCTGTATTCGAAATGAGCGGGAAAAAGTATGGGGAATACTACAACAAACAGAGCTGAATCTGCACACGCTCGGTTGAAAAAGTATCTGAGTAGTAGTATGGGTGATTTGAGCACAAACTGGAAATCCGTTCATGCCATGCTAGAGCTACAACATACCGCAATACATGCTTCGTTTCAGACGAGCATTATCATGCTTGAACATCGGTTCAAAGACAAGGTGTTGTGCTCTAGGTTGATCCGGAACATTTCAAGGGAAGCTTTGCATCATCTCGTAGTGGAGTACAATAAAGCACTTGAAATTGGTACAAATAAATCAAGATGTGGTTGTTTGAGTTTGATCACTTACGGATTACCGTGTGCGTGTATGCTAGCTTTGAAGATCAAGAACGGCACTGCTATTCGTTTGGAAGAAATTCACACCCACTGGAAGAGGTTGGTGTTCAAGTACGAGGTTGACCCGAAGCTTCAAAAAGAAGACATCTCTCTATTGCCAGAATGGGATATTCTCCAGGTATTTTTTCCCAACACTGTGTTAGTTTATGTTTTGCCCAGGATTTCTGTTTCTGTATTCTGTACTGGTGTAATCTGGATTACATAATCCGGACATAACAGATGTATTCCGGATTATGTAATCCGGATAAGTAGCATTTACGCCCCATGCAAGTGCATTTAAGGCTCATGCAAAGGGTGTATCGGGAAGTTCCGGATTATACAATCCAGATTACCTTGTCTATTTCGGAATGTATAATCCGGAAGACACCAGTAGTAACAGAATGGCATGTTTCTGACTGGTTTTCTTCTGACTGTTTTGTTACACATTGTAGGCGCGGTTCAAGGACGCCGATTACAACATGAAAGTGCATTTGAAAGAACAATTCCGGCAATTTGTTTTACCGAAAACCACCTCTATGCGTCCACCGCCAAATAAGGTCACCACCAAAGGAGCTCCAAAGAAAGATAAGCAAAACATTCGATCGACAAGGCAGTCCCCTTCCCTATGGGAGATTGTTGACTCCCAAGAGCAAGAAACACAGGGTTCACAGACACGGTCAACAGGGACAAGTAGAAAGAGAGCACGGAAAAGCAACATGTCTCCTACTCCTCCTAAGCCAATTCCAAAAAATCTCAAGAAGCCAACACCCGTTGAGGTCCACATACCAAACAAAGACCAAATCCCAATTTGGATGCATGGCTTTATTCAAAAGGTTACGGATGTACCCGGTGATGGTCATTGTGGGTTCCGAGCAGTTGCGGTCCTACGTAACTTGACTGTTGATGATCACGTATTAGTCCGGTACAACCTTTACAAAGAGCTTATCGGTGTAGAAAATGGCCGCTATCGGAGGATGATTAATGATGATAGGAGGTATAAAGAGGTCTTGGACGCTCTATCCTACTCCGGTACTGGCAATGCACCACCGAATAAATGGATGACAATGCCGGATATGGGGTTCCTCATCGCACAGAAATTCAGCCAAACGGTTGTTGTGTTGTCCATTGGGAAATCAGAAACCTTTTTCCCTCTATGTGGTCCACCGCCGCCTCCAACTATCGATCCGTTGATATGTCTTGCATATGTGAATGACAACCATTTTATGGCATTGAAATTGAAGGATGGTTGTCCGATTCCTCCCACTTGTGCTCTATGGAGACAATACCATCGAGAGGATGCAGACACCTGGCCTGATAGATATGTCAGCCGGATGGCAGATTATAATGAACTAAGTCGGGCGGCGGGTGTAGAGGTCATAGAAGATGATGAAGAATTGTACGTTGTTGAAAATCTTGATCCCGATGAGAGGGTTGGTGCTGGTCCTGCTCCTGTTGTGAAGGATGAAGTGGATGATAGTCCCATTGATCTTTCAGCGCCATAGATTAGATATATATCATTAGTTTAGTTGAAATGTATATCATTAGTTGAAATGTGTAATGATATAAATTCAACTCTTTTTTGGTATAATGATATATATATAATCATTTTTTGATATAATATTTAAATTAATTGTCTTTTATACAAACATATATAATGATTTATTGAAAAAAATGATAAAAACCACAATAACATGCAAATCTGTTTCAGTTCTGTGCACTGGTACATTCCGGATTATAAATTCCGTTTGTGTCCGGATAACATAATCCAGAATGCCCCGAGGGCAATTTTGGAAAAAAATAGGGCGCACTAGGAAAGGCATAGGGTGGGAAAAGTAATACTCTAATTGGAAGCTCTTATCCATTTTTCAATCTCGTCATCAAGATCCTTCCATGGCATATTGTGAACATTCTCAATGTTGGGCTTCGGTAACCCGAATATCATATACGCACTCTTAGTATTACTTACGACTACTGTTGTACACATCGAAAAAATTGTTCTCAAACCCGGCCCTCACCATAACATTTGTTGTTTCCTCTAGGTCTTTGATGGTTTCTTTCTTCAACGCGTCAAACATGAAGTTGGGATCCTCTATCACCGATTCCCACGACGTGGCTTTCGATATCCCGCCAGTTGGATACGAAAGGTTCCCGCCAGTTGGAACGGAAACTATGCGTAAGGATGACCCCACGTTAATAAGAGGAAACGAATCACATCGGAATGAGAGGGATCCGGAGGCCGTGTAGGTATGGGACTACGTGGTTGAAGGAAGGCTTATAAGAATTGTTAGGTACTACCCATATCAACAAGATGCATCTTCTTTTCGGTAGCTCATTCCATAAGAACTCCACAGTTAAGCGTGCTTGACTTGGAGTAGTCTTAGGATGGGTGACCTTCCGGGAAGTTTCCCGGTAAGCGTGCGAGTGAGGACAAAACACGCTGAAAAGACTCGTGTTGGTTTGTGGGGTTAGTCGGCAATCCTAAAAGCAGTCTGGGATGTTACAAAATGGTATCAGAGCAGACCTCTCCCAGTACGGTGTGGTTCGGGGACGAACCAGGCGGAAGCTGGTGGGCATGTAACACCCACGACGTGGCTTTCGATATCCCGCCAGTTGGATACGAAAGGTTCCCGCCAGTTGGAACGGAAACTATGCGTAAGGATGACCCCACGTTAATAAGAGGAAACGAATCACATCGGAATGAGAGGGATCCGGAGGCCGTGTAGGTATGGGACTACGTGGTTGAAGGAAGGCTTATAAGAATTGTTAGGTACTACCCATATCAACAAGATGCATCTTCTTTTCGGTAGCTCATTCCATAAGAACTCCACAGTTAAGCGTGCTTGACTTGGAGTAGTCTTAGGATGGGTGACCTTCCGGGAAGTTTCCCGGTAAGCGTGCGAGTGAGGACAAAACACGCTGAAAAGACTCGTGTTGGTTTGTGGGGTTAGTCGGCAATCCTAAAAGCAGTCTGGGATGTTACACCTGGCCTGATAGATATGTCAGCCGGATGGCAGATTATAATGAACTAAGTCGGGCGGCGGGTGTAGAGGTCATAGAAGATGATGAAGAATTGTACGTTGTTGAAAATCTTGATCCCGATGAGAGGGTTGGTGCTGGTCCTGCTCCTGTTGTGAAGGATGAAGTGGATGATAGTCCCATTGATCTTTCAGCGCCATAGATTAGATATATATCATTAGTTTAGTTGAAATGTATATCATTAGTTGAAATGTGTAATGATATAAATTCAACTCTTTTTTGGTATAATGATATATATATAATCATTTTTTGATATAATATTTAAATTAATTGTCTTTTATACAAACATATATAATGATTTATTGAAAAAAATGATAAAAACCACAATAACATGCAAATCTGTTTCAGTTCTGTGCACTGGTACATTCCGGATTATAAATTCCGTTTGTGTCCGGATAACATAATCCAGAATGCCCCGAGGGCAATTTTGGAAAAAAATAGGGCGCACTAGGAAAGGCATAGGGTGGGAAAAGTAATACTCTAATTGGAAGCTCTTATCCATTTTTCAATCTCGTCATCAAGATCCTTCCATGGCATATTGTGAACATTCTCAATGTTGGGCTTCGGTAACCCGAATATCATATACGCACTCTTAGTATTACTTACGACTACTGTTGTACACATCGAAAAAATTGTTCTCAAACCCGGCCCTCACCATAACATTTGTTGTTTCCTCTAGGTCTTTGATGGTTTCTTTCTTCAACGCGTCAAACATGAAGTTGGGATCCTCTATCACCGATTCCCACGACGTGGCTTTCGATATCCCGCCAGTTGGATACGAAAGGTTCCCGCCAGTTGGAACGGAAACTATGCGTAAGGATGACCCCACGTTAATAAGAGGAAACGAATCACATCGGAATGAGAGGGATCCGGAGGCCGTGTAGGTATGGGACTACGTGGTTGAAGGAAGGCTTATAAGAATTGTTAGGTACTACCCATATCAACAAGATGCATCTTCTTTTCGGTAGCTCATTCCATAAGAACTCCACAGTTAAGCGTGCTTGACTTGGAGTAGTCTTAGGATGGGTGACCTTCCGGGAAGTTTCCCGGTAAGCGTGCGAGTGAGGACAAAACACGCTGAAAAGACTCGTGTTGGTTTGTGGGGTTAGTCGGCAATCCTAAAAGCAGTCTGGGATGTTACAAAATGGTATCAGAGCAGACCTCTCCCAGTACGGTGTGGTTCGGGGACGAACCAGGCGGAAGCTGGTGGGCATGTAACACCCACGACGTGGCTTTCGATATCCCGCCAGTTGGATACGAAAGGTTCCCGCCAGTTGGAACGGAAACTATGCGTAAGGATGACCCCACGTTAATAAGAGGAAACGAATCACATCGGAATGAGAGGGATCCGGAGGCCGTGTAGGTATGGGACTACGTGGTTGAAGGAAGGCTTATAAGAATTGTTAGGTACTACCCATATCAACAAGATGCATCTTCTTTTCGGTAGCTCATTCCATAAGAACTCCACAGTTAAGCGTGCTTGACTTGGAGTAGTCTTAGGATGGGTGACCTTCCGGGAAGTTTCCCGGTAAGCGTGCGAGTGAGGACAAAACACGCTGAAAAGACTCGTGTTGGTTTGTGGGGTTAGTCGGCAATCCTAAAAGCAGTCTGGGATGTTACACCTGGCCTGATAGATATGTCAGCCGGATGGCAGATTATAATGAACTAAGTCGGGCGGCGGGTGTAGAGGTCATAGAAGATGATGAAGAATTGTACGTTGTTGAAAATCTTGATCCCGATGAGAGGGTTGGTGCTGGTCCTGCTCCTGTTGTGAAGGATGAAGTGGATGATAGTCCCATTGATCTTTCAGCGCCATAGATTAGATATATATCATTAGTTTAGTTGAAATGTATATCATTAGTTGAAATGTGTAATGATATAAATTCAACTCTTTTTTGGTATAATGATATATATATAATCATTTTTTGATATAATATTTAAATTAATTGTCTTTTATACAAACATATATAATGATTTATTGAAAAAAATGATAAAAACCACAATAACATGCAAATCTGTTTCAGTTCTGTGCACTGGTACATTCCGGATTATAAATTCCGTTTGTGTCCGGATAACATAATCCAGAATGCCCCGAGGGCAATTTTGGAAAAAAATAGGGCGCACTAGGAAAGGCATAGGGTGGGAAAAGTAATACTCTAATTGGAAGCTCTTATCCATTTTTCAATCTCGTCATCAAGATCCTTCCATGGCATATTGTGAACATTCTCAATGTTGGGCTTCGGTAACCCGAATATCATATACGCACTCTTAGTATTACTTACGACTACTGTTGTACACATCGAAAAAATTGTTCTCAAACCCGGCCCTCACCATAACATTTGTTGTTTCCTCTAGGTCTTTGATGGTTTCTTTCTTCAACGCGTCAAACATGAAGTTGGGATCCTCTATCACCGATTGTGAGTGTTTAAGTTTTCTTACAGGCTCCAAAACCATTTGAATGGACTTTGAATTACCGTGCTCAAGCGCCTTCACACGAGTCTCGAGTTTTTCCAACCTACTACCAATATCAGTACTTATAAGCTGTAGTCGATGATTTTCGGGTGTCAATCCATTAATTGGTTTTGAACCTTCAAGCTTTTGACTTCTCGATTTTTATTCGTGGGAAGGGAAAAAATGAGTTAAAACCCTTTTATCTAAGACTTTGGATCCGGGGGTTGGTTTCGATAGAGGAAGGTGTTAAGCACCCCTAACGACCACGGTATTCCGTGGGAACCTTTTACCTAACTTTATCTTATGCTAATTCATTTATTTATTTGAAAATTATTGCCTAATAGTCTAAGTGAAAGAATGGGGGGAGAAGAAGTATGTTATTTGTTGTTTTTATTTGATTTGGAAGGATAAAATCCTTTGCCTACATACCCTTAAAGAAAAGGGATCAAAACCCAATGTAGTTCGTTCTTAAAAATATTTTTGGTGGGTTAGATGGATTTTAATTTGTTTTAGAAAATGGTTTTAAGAAGGAGATTAGAGGCCTCAAGGCTTTGGAAGTAAAATGACAGTGAGGTTGTTTCGATTTTAATTAAGAAATTTAGTCTAAGTTCATTTAAGATTCATTAGAACTTTGATTAAGAAAATAAAAGGAAAAACATCTTGGATTTGGATCCAAGGTTTATTAAGAAAATATTTTTGACTTTTTGCTTATTTGATTTTTTTGAAGAATGATTTTTCTAAGTTAACGCGATTCTAACGATTACGACGTAAAGCGATAAAGAAATTAAAGTGCATTGTGTCGGTGCATGTGTCGGTGTGTGCATTACTACATTATTACATACCCTCCTAGATACATTCTAAGGTAAGAAATAAAAACGCGCAAAAATAAATTACCTCAATACCTAAAATACACACTAATATCATGGAATTTAAACAAATTGCAAGAATAAAGAAAACGCATGAGATCATATTAGAATTAAAGCAATCATGATATAACAAGATAATAAGAAACTTAAAAGCATCACATACTAGGACGAGTTATCAAATAGAGTGCATGATGTCAAAATATTAAAGCAATGCAAGAAGGGAAAATCGGTATATTAAAGCAAAATTAACACAAGATATTATGGAATAAAAAAAATTAAAATGCATAAAGTAATGTTTTAAAATATTAAAGCAAAATAAAAAGTCATGAAGATTAAGGTATTTCAAAATGTTTAGAACCAAAGTCACAGAAATTAGTTTAAAAAATGCATGAGTGATTTTTGTTTTAAAGCTTACATAAGCTATGATGTATGAGATAGAGATCAAATTAAAAAACTATATGCTAAAAAAAATGTATGATATCAAAATTTAAACATGAAAATGCATGAAAACAATTACTAGGAATTAAGCAAACTACACCATAACAAAACAAATACACGATGTGAAGAGATTTACTTGATTTAAAAAGGATGCAGATAATGATTGTTATAAAAAAAGAGTATGATACTTAAAATGTCAAGTGAAAATATATGAAAACAATGCAACCAAAGAACAAGATAACAAGGAACAGGGAGTGTGCAGACAGTATAATAAGGTGTGTGAGTGTAGTAAGGTCTTTTACACAAACTAAATTAATCTTATAAGTTTTTCAACACTCAGAATTATGAAACAAAGACAATATAAGGTCAAAATGATTGTCGGAACAAAAACTATTCAAACAAAAAAAAAAAACTTGCTTTCACTCAATGAAATGAAAATGAATTTTAAATTTTGTTTCTGATCTACCTATATCGTGTGCCAGCTTTAAGATTTCGACCAAGAACTATAACAAAACACAACACCAGAGAATTACCGCAAAAGAAAAAAGAGATTTACTTTTCTCACCCTACTACCTTCTCGCGTGCCCTGCAAAAATTCCAAAAATACCCCTGGTCCGGATTTTGTTTTCCGAACCAGATTGTTAGTTACTTCCGGAAAATAAAATCCGGACCAGATGTTGTGCGCTTTTTTGTGTCTTTCTTTGATGTCAAAGGCCTCTGTTGACCGTTATATGAACCCCACACAAGCTGAAATGATATTGCAGGGCTCATAGGAACGGTCAACAATGACCATGACACCACCGACACCCCTAAAAAACTAAAAACTTTTGAAGAAAATTGAAGAAAAGAGGTGAAGTGATTTCCGAAAAATTAAATTCGGACCAGATGCTGTGCACTTTTTTGTGTCTTTCGTTGATGTCAAGGGTCTCTGTTGACCGTTATATGAACCCCACACAAGCTGAAATGCTATTGCAGGGTTCATAGGAACGGTCAACAATGACCATGACACCACCGACACCCCTAAAAAACTAAAAACGTTTGAAGAAAATTGAAAAAAAGAGGTGAAGTGAAGAATGGAGGTATTTGTTGAAGATGGAAGCCTATTTATAGCCTTAAACAAGTCCTAGGTCATTAATACAGTCAATGAAAACGTGTTAGTGGTTGTAACCGTCCAAACCAAATTAATGGCTCTCTTTCAAAAGAATCCAATGCTAAAGAGTTCCGGATTTTACATTCCGGAATGTCTTTAGTCCTACAGGAAGTGCCAACATTTCCCTCGTTCACCATTAACGCATTAATCCGGAAAGTATATTCCAGAAACCAAAGGTGCATTCCGGATTGTATATTCCGGAATGCATCGATGTCATGGCCGGTGGTCTGCCCCACACGTTTTTGACCGTGGTCAAGTCAAAAAAACATGTTTTACCACGTTTTTTGACTGCATTTATGGCTTCCCAACCATTTTTCACCCACCCCTCCCTATAAATACCCTTCCAAACCCTACCATTTCTCACACCATCCCTCGCCTCCTCTTCTTCCTTCTACAACCATGGTTTTCCATCGTTGGTCTTTCATAGATAAGGGCCTCGTTGAAAACTTTCAGGGTTTGTATGAATGGTCAATGAGGATGGAACCGCGCTGCAATGAAGTGCGGTTCATCTGATGGTCATGTGGGTCAATGTGATTCTTAGCTTCGCCTGCCTGGGCGTAAGTCTGAGCACCATCTTCCCTCCTCCTCCGGTTTTCCTCCAATAGTCAAGCTATTGCTATGTCCTATCACATAGTCGTGGTTAGACTCTTAGGATATTAGAATTAGGCTCTTAGGAGATTAGAAATAGATTTAGGATCTTATGTAATAAGCTTAAAAAACTTGAAAATTATTGTAATGTATTGTTCATATATTAATAAAATGAGTTGTTTTTATGTTTGTGTCTTTTTATTTCTGTTTTTTATTTTATTCGCATTTTATTTTACGAATTGTAGAGCTTAAAATTGAAAAAGTTCTGCTAAAATACTGTTCCGGATTTTAAAATCCGGAATCATCTGAAAAATACTAACAATACGTTCCGGAATACGAAATCCGGACCAGGGGTAAAATTGAAAAAAAAATAGGGCGTGTGAGGAATGACATAGGGTGGGAAAAGTAATACTCAAGAAAAAAAAAAGCGAAGACTAAATTGGGCACGTTTGGGCTGAGGAAGCTGGACTGGATCAAAGTAGCTGGACCGGTTCAGGAACGGGTCGGTTCAACCGAACTGGTCCAGCAAGAGTGATTCAAAACTGGTTTATCAAAGCTTCTTCTTCCTAAACCTTTAAAACAAATAAACACCTCTCCTTCTATTCATAATCCTTCATCTTCTTCGAAAATTTTCACACACACAAAGAACCGCAGCTTACTAAAACGTCGATCCGAACATTTTTAAAACAACAGCAAGTTTAAACAATAACAACAAACGCATACCACACTCTTCTTCTTACTCGATTTGGCTCACTTTCTTTCTCTCTGAATCGATTCAAGTTGTGTTCCTCGCGTGGTTCCGTTTTGCTTCCTCTTTGCTTCTCCTCACGGATCTGAGCTGTTGCTGCTCCTTCTTCACTCGATCTGGTTCCGTAAATCCTTGAGGATTGCTTCAGATCGGTTTACTCTTCCCTTACCTCCTTCTCTTCCGAATCTGTTGGAATGAGCTTTCTCCTTGGAACGGAACGATTTGGTATTGTTGTTTGCTCCAAGAATCAGTGACGAGTTTGTGTTGTTTACATGCTGGAATCGGATTCGTGTGATGGTTTAGTCTTGTGATTTGGGTTTGCAATTCCGATCCTCTCCCTTTCTTCCTCGAAATCAGCTTCGGTTTCAGCTTGTTGTTGGTTCGATTTTGCGACCTTGAGACTTTATGTGATCTGAGTTGTAAGTTTGTAGCAATATTGGTGTTAACGATTTGAATGGTGGTAATGGTTGTTTGAATCCGAAATTGGCTGTGTATGGGCGTGAAAGAAGTTGTCGCGATTTATGGATGAAGAAGGTTGTGATTGTTGGTTGTTGTGAGATTGGATTGAAGATTGATGACGGATACGAAGCTTTGATAGTGGTTTGTATGCATTTTTGTTTTGATTTTGTGGTTCAGATCCGTAAAAAAAAATTGGAAAAGGTTACTGCTATAAGGATTCGGGAGTGAAGAAGTGTTGATGATGAATATTGGTGCATCAAGAAATAATTCTGGAAAAAATGTATGATATTTTTTTTTAAGCAAAAACATAATATAATAAAATGAAAATAGAAAGATACAAAGACTGGGGGGACATAAGACCCGACCCAGGAAAACCCAAATGGGAATACAACATTATAAATCAGCCTAGGTGAATCTACTTTAATCTATCCTAACAAAAGTTCACTAAGCATAGGCGCAATCCAGCGAGTACGGGCATGAAACCAGATTACAAAAAATAACGAAAAGTGAACATATGCATAGAACTGTTAAAGTTTAGTTTTGACGAATGGATCGACCGCCAGCACGGTAACAAAATCCAAGTGTCAACAGCTCCCTGAAAAACAGCAAACATTAAAGCTCTTTCGAGCAAGCAACGCGTAAGAACTCAGATCGCGGGATGAGATATTGTTGTTATAAGTTCTTGCTGTTCTTAGAAATTTCTAAATAAAATGGAGTTTTGATCTTTGATTTGTGGCTGCCATTTTTGGATCTGTGTTTCTATGAAATTCAGTGCAGTCACCTTCTCCCACCAAAGATTGAGGCTTATATAGGGACCAAAATTAGGGTTGAATGATAAATAGGCCAAAGACAAAATTACCCTTAAAGAGTCTTGGAGAAAAAGAAATGATATTAGATGCTTTAGAGACTGAAATTCTAGCGTACTTGTTTTATTAGGTTCTGTCAGATGTTTAAACGTTTGCGATGTTTCGATTAATGTTTCAACATCATGCGACAAACAGAAAATAAAACAAGAAAATAAAGCGCAGAAAAATAAAGAACACAAGAAGTTTGTTGACCCAGTTCAGCACAACACGCTTACATCTGGGGGCTACCGAGCCAGGAAGGAAATCCACTAGTGTAGTCCTTATTCAATAGCTCTCAGCAAACTCCTCGTTTACACTATATGATCTAGGACCTACCCGTCTAGACTTCAACCTAGGAACTCCTAGATCTAAGATCCCATCTCACTATCCTAATGGTCAGTCACTGCCCCAGTGACCTATCAGACCTCAAACACAATAAAAGTAGAAGTTACCTTCCAACACAAACAACCAAACCTTGTTTCACAACTTCGGTTTGATGCACAAGAGTATCAATACTCACAAAACCAGTCCTAAACAAGTATCTAAACTCGACACTAGCAAGAACACAGTATAGATCCTAAACCTACATCACAAACGATACAAGAGTAGAATACATGAAGACTCAAACCCTAAAAATCCAAACTTTTTAGCGTGACGGCTTGAATGAGCAATTAGGTCTTGAAGTCTTCCTTTTATACTGAAGCAGCTTGGGCTAAATAATTCGTTGGGCATCAGTAAAGTTGCAGATCGGTTCAGCAAACCTGCAAAACAGAATCAGATACAAATCTGGAAAGTCCTAATATGTCGGAACCTATATTAAAACATTCCAAATCGTAACAAATATTTCCTAAAATAAAATGTCTATTTTAGTAATATTCCACAGCTGATTCTAATTAGATATGCGCGTTACTTGGTCAGTAAGTAAAAGGAAATACGATTTCCTTAATGGATAAACTTCGCGCGTACAGATAAGGCAGAACCCAGACATACTGAACCATGCCCGGATGTTGGAACATTGTATCCAACATCTCACAGAGCTGCCTAACTACATGCTGGAACATTGGTTCCAACTTACAGATCAAGGATATTTGTTTTAGCAATAATACAGCCAATACAAATACCCAACAATCTCCCCCTTTGGCAAATTTTTTGCTAAAACAAATCAAGGCCAATATTATGAAACAGAGGGATACAAAAGATACCATTCCTCCAAGAGCATGAGCACACACCAATGAAGAAACAGCTAGCACACAGAATCCAAAGAGACACCATAGATACACTTCCTCAAGTCATCACTAACACATATTCAAGAAGAAGAAGTAGCAGATAGTATCACTTTAGAAAAAGCAAAAGTGGGCATACATAGAATACCTCACAGATCTTCAATCAGAGCTTAAGCTGGCAGAGGTATTACACTGGATCAGAGACATGCAGCAGCGGATCAGATCAATAACATGGTCTCAAGAGCTAAGGAAAAATAAATTCCTGAGCTACAACTAGGGAACCTAAGTTCTTGTACAAATAAAGAAGAGAGAACCAGAATTCTCTCAAGAGCAGTGGAAAACAAAGTCCAATGCTACAGTCAAGGAAGATAACTTCCAACACAGAAGTGGAGAGAAGCAAGATCTCTCAAGAGTAGGGGTGTTCAAATCCAAACCGATCCAAAATAAAACCGCAAACCGATCCAAAAAAACCGAAAACCGCAAAAAACCGAATATATTTGGATGCGTTTGGATGTTGTTTTGTAAAAACCGCTAAGATCGGATCGGATTTTGGATCACTTTTTCAAAACCGAACCAAACCGAACCGAACCGCAAAAATAAATATTAATACTTATTTATTCTTTTATTAGTATTATAGATCGCATTATTATGTTGTTTGTTAAATTTTAATCTTATACATTGCACTAATTTAATCTATATTATTATTACTTCATATGTTTCAAAAATAATCGATAATTTTCATACTATAATTTTATTTTTTTAATATATTTTGCACCAAACCTATTATTTTACCGTGTTTGTGTAATATTAATATTAATAAAAAAATTATATTCTTCAAAAAAGAGTAAATAAAAAAATATATTTTGCATTTTGGACATCCAAACACCGATCCAAATTAAACCGCATATATTTGGATCGGTTCGGTTTGGATTTTTTTAGAATACTCATCCAAACCGAACCGAACCGCATGTGATTTTTATTTTGGATCGGTTGACATTTTGCCTCAAAACCGATCCAAACCGCACCGCGAACACCCCTACTCAAGAGCAGTGGTAAATTCCAATGCTACAGACATAGGATGTTCCAACATCCTTTAGCACATCAGACAGGAGTACCTGCCACACATAGAGGCAAGGGAAAAAATAAATTTCCCATACCTACAGAGTACTGTCACCAACCAACCATAGAAGCACATAAACCTAAATTCCTATACTTACATGTGACAGACTTGGATGTCTTCAGATAACTATCACCAATAACATCAAGAAGTCAGGAAACACAAATTCCTGAACTTACAAGTGATTGACACATATGTTTAAACTTCTGACTCAACATCCTTCACTCAGCTTGGTCTAAGCACAAGCACACATAGAAGTATCACTCCCCCTGAATATAAGAACTTATGAGTGACTACTTACAGGAATATTCCGTTACTCCCCCTGAATACATGCATATAGAAAATCTGGACATTTAAAGGCTCCTAATGCATAGACATAAAAGATTCAGGATCTGGGCATAGATCATTCTAGGGATATTCACAAACTAGCAACCTATCAACAGATACATGCTAGCAGACCTATCAAAGGTCACACACATAACATTTGACTTAAAAAAAAGTCAACAGACATGTTCCATAAAATAAAGAATTTGCAAAGAACATGTACACTTAGAATTCTAAGACAATTCTCAGAATTACAACAAGATGTTGCAGCTTAAGTGCCAACATCTGCACAGAGTCTCACAGACATGTTCCAACCTTGGATAGAGCATTTTCAGGGAACATTTACAACATCTGAGAAAAACAGAATCTCAGAAACATAGAGATGTTTTAGCACAAGTGCTAACATCTACATTAGTCTTCATAGACATGTTCCAACATATCAGAGAATGTCAACAAGGAACATGTATAAACCAAAATTACTGAGACAGATTCTCAGATTATCATGAAGACCTGTCAAAACATCAAGATGTTGCAACATGAGAGCCAACATCTACACACAAGCCTGAAATAGTTGCAAAAGAAATGCAACAACATATAATATGAATAATAAGCAATCAGGCATACACACAAACAAGCATATATATCAATTTTTCTCCCCCTTTTTAGCCACAAAATATGCCAAACAGAAAGTATAAAGCCAGAGTGAAAGGACAAAATCCAAAAATGCAGAGCACTAGTAGAATACCAAAAGAAAGATCCAGAGTATCAAGGTATTACACATCAAAATAGGCATACATAGGTGCACAAAAGTTCAGGGCATAGCCCACAAAATAAAACATCATTCAGCAGTTCAAGAACTGCTATCAGAACCTTCCTTGCCATCCTCATTTTCATTGTCTGCTTCATCTGTATAGTAATCTGCCTCCTATCCATTTGCAGCAGTAATTTCACCTTCCAAAGAGTGAATCATCAGTTCAAACTTGGCTTTCCTTTCCTCCAACAGTACACAGGTGTCCTTGAGAGCCTTCACAATTTCTTGTCTAGTCATCAACCCTGCAGGAGGTGCAGCTTCAGATGTTCCAGCAATATCTGGCACATGATTAGCACCAAACAGTTTCTGGTGCAAAGTTAGAGGAGATTCCCTCTTTGCAGGGATATCTGTTGTATTTTTAATGTTGGGATACTGGTTGAGAATGATGCTACAGAGTAGTGTAGGAAAAGCAATGGGAAATTTGGTAGCATCTGTTTTGGCATGCTTAATAGTTTGTTGAAAAATGTAAGCACCAAAATCCATTTTAGCCTTGGTGCCTATAACATAGATAAATCTACCAAGACCAGTGGTAACATCTGAGGAATGGCTGGTGGGTACTGTTTACGCTGATTTTTGGTAAACAATCGCTGGTTTAAACAGAGTAACTTGCAAGATCAACCAGTAAATCTTAGGAGCATATTTGTGCTTTTGTTATTTCTGGAAATTCGTAATGTTCTTGAAGTTTAAATAAAACAAAGAAAATAAAAGCAATCGAAACCAACCCAGTTGACTTCAATCGAAACTTGTTAAATAAAAACAAAGAAATTGTTCAAAGCGAACAAGTAAAATACAAAGACATTTAAGAAAAAGAACTTAAATTGCATTGATCGAAAGTAAATTGGTACACAGATTCATACATTGCAACTTGTGACTCATTTCTCGCTTCCATACGGATAGTTTGAGCGTAAGTTTTGTATGATTGAATTGCGACCCTTTTTTCCTATGAGAAACTACTTTTTATACAAATAGAAATAACTACCTACATTCGAATTCAAACCTATAACCATATAAAAACTAACAAGTCTTAACTGCCTACTTTTGAATTTCGAATGAACCGTTGGAGATGTCTGTTGTTTGCCCTTATCTAAAATAACCGTCCTTCGATGGTTTTTTTCATCCGTCGAACTGAAGCACGTGCTCCCAGCAAGCCCAACTTCGATAAAACCTTGGAAACAATCCTTTGTTTCTTCGATGATAAGGTCAACTCTCCTTTGACTGCATTTAACACCACATTAAATGATAGCCTTAAAAATATAGGCTAACAAATTGCCCCCCAGAAACGTCATTGTCGACTCATCTTGTTGATAGGGAGAGAAAGATGTTTCTGACCCTGATGCCTATATTTCAACTTAATCGATGCTTGAAATTTAACTGACGTCACTTTGGTAGAGAAACAATTCAAAAGAAGATTTTGGTGTCCCCACCATACTTAGTGGGCCACGTTCCATTGGGAACTACCATTTTTGTAAAACTGTCAAACACAAGATGTTGACACATGTCTTGATCAAAAGGCTATAAAACACAAAGGTTTTACCTTTACCTTTTCACTTTCCAAACTTTCCCTTTCTACTATTCACTCTTCTTCTTCAAAGCAGCAACCAGAAAAAACCCTTTTTCAAAAACTTCATCTTTTCCAGAAAAAACTACCCCATTCCACTCGTCATTCCCAATCATTGAACAATTACACTATGAAGAAAGCACAAGGTTCTTCCTCTGGAACTACAAAGCGCAATGACCCCATACATTTCACTAAGGATTTTTCCATTGGCGCTCCTGTATTCGTAGAGGAACCAGATATCAAGGAAGCTGAAGATAAAATCTGGAAATCCCAGGTAATTATCTCTTGCCCTAAATCTCAACATGCATTATTAGGGCCGCTTCCTGTAGAAAAAGAAACTCCAAAGGGTATTGGTACCGTTTTTCCTTGTTCAGAAGAACAACTCCCATTAGTATTCACTAAGGGTCCATATGACTTAAGTTTTATGAAGTCCAAGTTCAGAACTGTCAAGGCAAGGACCTAAATACCATAATGAATTAATCATTGCTGCCTTGCATTTTTGGAATCCTTCGACAAATAGCTTGCATTTAAAATGTGGTATGCTCACACCTACTTTGCTAGATGTTGCTGGCATTACTAGTCTTAAACCCACTGGCCAAACTTTCGATCCAGAAAAACACCAATCAGAATTCTCTTTTGACTTTGCTAGGCCTGCTTATGGTCTTTTCGTTATGGACCATTATGATACCTCAACTGCTGAGGTTTCTGATTCAGAACACATAGCCTTTTTATCTTGTTGGCTATCCAAGTTCATTTTTTGCTCGAGGTCCATCCAAGTCCCTAAAAAGTTAACTGGTCTAGCTATTCAATTGCATGAAGGCAAAGATATTTGCCTAAGCAAACTTATCTTAGGAACCTTGTATGAAAGTCTAAACCAAGGAGTAGCCAACATTAAAGATTATTCATCTCGAGGAAGTTTGATTATTCCTGGTCCTATCTGGTTATTTCAATTGTGGCTTTTGGCCACTTTTAGGACAAAACTGGCTGTCACACTCCCCAATCACCTTAAGAAAGCCTATGAAGCTAGTCCTATCAAAGGCATTGGTTTGGCCATGTTACAATATGGCAATAGGACTTCTCAAGACCTATTCTCTATTGCTTTTAATACCCTTTTGGAGTGTGATACTTTTACTCCTGCCATGGCTCCATTCACGGTCAAAACTCGAGGACCGACTTGGTTTACAAAAGAATTTCCAGCAACCTCTGTCGAAGATGAGGCAGAAATCAATGCTATTTGGGAAGCTTATTTGACCCCTACACTCTTGTCTAGTAGGCTCACTGCTGGTAGTCCTTATGGGTTATATGGTTATCAACCAAACCATGTTGCTAGGCAATTTGGGTTAGTTCAGCCTAAGCCCACCTCTTTGTACCAAAGCATAGATGACCTAAAGCAGCCAGCGATAGAACACTTTTGGAGATCAACTCTACGTAAAGCTGAAAAACAAACACTTGTTTTCGAGCCTATTCCATTTATTTCATCTACATCATGCACTGAAGCATTTTTTCGATGGTGGCGGGATTATTAGGAACACCAAACCAATCGAGTGAATCCTGATCAAATACTTCCTCAACTAATCCTTGCTTTTAACACTGTGCAGAGCAAGACTAAGAAGACAAAAGGTACGCATATTCGAGAAATTCAGGCTTTTCAAAAATACTTTCAAACTGTATATGATCATTTGCATTTAAAAAGAACAGTCAATTATGCCGCCCAAACTCTAAGAGATAAAATTTATAATAAAATTCCTTCGATGAAGTTTCCACCTTTTACTCCCAGCAAATACCTTTTTGCACTGCACTTTAAAACAAAATTCCCACCATTGCCAACCAGTAAACTGGCATTAGCTTTTAGGCCACCATATCCAAAATGGCTACATTGTATTTCCTTACTGGGAATGAAACAATTATTAATAAAGAAAGAGGAGGATAAAGTGACTGCATCGAAACTGAACCTTTATACTTTTAGAGGTCATCTTGGCTTAGACCTTGCTCATATTCGAATCACTTCTCCAATAGGAATAGGTAATGAAGTTACCAATCAATTTCTAGGCAAAACAAGTAAAAAACAAAAAGGTTATTTGTCACTTATCTTGTATCCTCCTTTTGCAGCTGTTTCCTTGGACTCCAAAGATGTGAGTGATGATGATGATGATGGTCCAAAATCATCGAAATCCAAGTCAGGGAAGGTATCGAAGAAAAAATCATCGAAATCAGAGAAGAAACAGGGTACCCCTTCTCCTCAACCATCTCCCATGGATGTTGATGAACTTGGTCCTGAAGATCATGTAAGTTTCATTGATCTAATTTCAAATATTTTTTGTGTGATAATCTTATAGTCGATGTTTTTCCAGCCTGATTCTACTTCTGAGGCCGTCGAAGTCACTACAACTTCAGAAATACCAAAAAATAAAGAAGGCCGAAAGAAAAGGAAACATAAAGTCCAAGAGACCACCATTGAGACTACACACACTGAAGGATCTCCAGTCAAATCGAGTCCAAAAAGGAGGAAGCATAAACACAAACATTCAAATCCCAACAGTGCTTAATCTTGTGTAGGTGACAATGTTTCGAAGGTAAGTTATCAATCGTATGCCATTTTTAACATATTCTATTTTATGTTATTTTGATAACCCTTTGCAACGTTCATTTCGTTTTCAGGATATCGAAGCTGGCATTGTTGATACTTCTCAACAAGGTCAGCTTCTCTCGACTGATAAAGATATACCAGCTCCAATTGTTGAAGAAGAAGAAGGGGAAGAGACTAGCTCTCCTGGTGCTGCTAATATTTCGTCTGATCCGCCATCGAAAACAAATGACGAAGGTTTAAACCTTAGCAAACTTGCTAATGAGGAAGTGCCAATTCTTGAAAAGAACGCCTTTGATCGAACTGACCCTTCATCAGAAAAGGTCACATCGATGGTCAATTTGGACTTGGCTGATGCTGTTATAAGTCCAGAAGAATTCGACCGTCTTGAACAAGAGGACCCTCTTAATGCATTTGCTTTCTTGATGAAGAGTAATGCACTATTCTCGAAGAGTAGCGGCAAATCTTCGAATGTTTCTACTGATGCTCCGTCAGAGACATCAAGAAAATCTTTTAGCGGAATTCCGAGAAAAGATCTTGAAAGTTAATCTATTGGAAGCTATCGAGCAAGATGAGGGCGTCATTGGTGAAGTAAAAGAATTGCTTCACAAACTTTGTGAGCTTCCTTCTGGTTCTCAATTCCAGAAACTTTCTCGTTCGCTAGAGCCTCTTCTTGATAACATCAAGCAAAGTTTTCAAGAAAAGAAGACTGATCAAACCCAAATTGAAGAGCACACGCAACGCTGTGATCAGCTTGTGGCGGATGTTTCCGCATTCAATGTTAAATTTAAAGCCTTTCGACAGGATACTCCAGTTGTTCAACAAAAGGTGAAAGAGATTGATGCTACCATTGCAAAATACAAGGCAGAAATCCAAGCACTAGAAACTCAAAAGACTAACCTCTTGCACAAAGAAAACTCATGAAACAAGAGGCTCAAGCTGCTCTTCAAAAGGCCAGGGAGTCACAACAATTCAACAGCAAATACAAACTCTTACTGAAAATTGCACTGTTCTCGATGGAAAGCTTTCGAATTTTAAGAGCCAACTCGATAAGCTCTTGGCCGAATTTGTCCTTTAGTATCAACATTTCTGTAATAATTTTATTTCAAAACACTTAGTTCCTTTTTTATCTTTGTTCGGTATTTTGTGATGGTATTCTTACCACTTTAAATGGCATAAGTACTTTATTTCTAAAAATATTACTTGCCAAATTTATTTACCATAAAATATTCTAAAAATATTGTTTAGGAACATGTTTCAAGGACAAGTAATGATGAGAAACTAAAAAGTTTCTTTTGTTTAACCAAACAAGTTAAACTAGTCTAGGGAACCGTCAAACTATCTTGTCAATAATGACAATTAAAGGAAAATAAAATAAAAAGTAAATAAACCAACTTTTCAACTTCCCTCTTTTCCCAAGGCAATCTATGGTTCCTAGTGCCACGTGTGTGCATCTAAATCGGTTTAGAAATCGTAAAAAAGTAACTCCTCCATCTTCTATCTTTATTATAAATGTAAAAACTTATCTTGAAAGTTCCATCATCTTCTCCTATTTCCATCTCTTTGAAAACCTCTTTTCAACTTTCTTCTAAGTTTTCTCTATTTTCAGAAATGGATTTTTTGAGTGATGATCTCCTCATCAATATAACAAAAAGGGTTGCTATTGATGATGCACCTTCCTTTTGCCACTTCAGGAAAACTAACAAACGACATCGCTTTATCTGCCAAACCTCTGAAGTTCTACAAGTTCTTCACGTTCGTTGTGTCAAGTTGCTTATTGATCTTGACCTTACTTGTGATACTTTAAGGTTTTCGTGGCGTTTATGGAATGCTGGCCATCCTTCTTTCTGCATGATTCGATGTACCCAACAACTACTTCATCCATATCCCAAGCTACGCGTGGTAAGGACTTTGCTTGACAATGCTCTGGTTACTGGTTCTAATAGCGTCAAATACTTCGACGTATTGATTAGAGCCACAAACTATCCTTTTCCTGATACTCAGCAAATACTTAAGGATTTTGAAAAACTTTTGATGACCAGAAAGATATTCCAATACCGTCATGATATTCTCGGTTTTGGCACCCCTTATCGATTTTGCTGTGATGAGTCTCATCGGAAACTTCCTCTTGGAATGTTATGGCCATTTTATTGCTTTAACCGGCACAACTGCCTTGGAGATGGGTGGATAGGAGGTTATCGAGGGTTTCTTCCTAGCAGTGATGAAGGATATTGCTATGAAGGTTATTGCATCCGCTGCCGCCTCGATACAGAAATCAAGTGGATGATGGACGCCTTTGGCTTCGATCGTTATGCCTAGAGTAGTTATGGCTTTTGTTATTTCAACCTAGCCTTTATTTTATTTGTACTTTTTTTTTGTAATGGTTAGTTTATCCATTTTGGACTTATAATGTAATTTGCCCATTAGTTGGCACTTATCTTTTAATGCCATGTTTCGTTTTCATTTCGAATTATTCTTGTGCAATTTTAATTTCTTGCACCATCGGCCTATATTTTTTCAAATATTTTCTGTTTATGCGCATGATTCTTTGATCATCATTTAATTCTCTGATTTCATATGCATTATTCGAAAAAACCTTTCGAATTTCCCATGGTCCTTCCCAACTAGGAGACCATTTCCCCAATACTCGATTTTTCTTGTCCATTGGCAGAATAACTTTCCATACCAAGTCTCCTTGGGCAAAAAGCTTCGATTTAACTTTTTTATTATAAGCCTTAGCTATTCTTTCCTTCTGCTTTGTAAGAACTTCTAATGCCATTAATCTTTCTTCATCTAAATCTACCAATTCATCCAAAATCATATCCCAATAATTATTTGTCAAAATTTCAAATTGCATTTGAATTCTAGTTGATTGAAGCAAGATTTCGACTGGCAAGACAGCATCATGGCCAAATGTAAGCCTATAGGGTGTAGTGTTAGTCGATTCTTTGGGAGAAGTTCGACATGCCCAAAAGCTTCACCAAGAAATCATGCCAATTCTGGGGTTTGCCTTTGGCTTTCCTTTTAATTATAGAAATAATGTTTTTATTTGTTGCTTTGACTTGACCATTTGCTTGGGCATAATATGGTGTCGAGGTTAACAATTTGAAACCTGTTGTTTCAGCAAATTTCACTATCTTTCGACCGGTAAACACAGATCCTTGGTCTGTGGTGATAGTTTCAGGAATGCCAAATCTGTATATGATATGTTTTTGAACAAAACTTATCACTTTATCTTGTGTAACTTCCTTTAGTGGGACTGCCTCTATCCATTTGGTAAAATAGTCTATCCCAAATAAGATATATTTATGGCCTTTCGATGATTTAGGTTTTATTTCCCCAATTACATCTAAAGCCCAACCTCTAAATGGCCAAGGTTTGACTATCGAATGTAGTTCACTTGCTAGCACACGTTGAATTCCAGCGTGCTCTTGGCATCCTTGGAACTCTTAGCAAATTCTATGCAATCTTTTAGCACAGTTGGCCAATATAAACCTTGTCGAAATAAGAGCCATTTCATTTTATGGCATGCTTGATGCGTACCACATGTTCCAATATGAGTATTGGAAATGGCTAAATATGCCTCAGTTTCTCCAAGACATTTAAGCAAAACGCCTTCTGGAGCCTTTTTAAATAAATCATTCCCCACAATCACATAACTCAAGGCTTTGAACTTTATTTTTCGACAAGTTGTACCATCGGGATTCTCTAGATAATTAACAATGGGTTTTCGCCAATCATCATCAGATAAATTGTTAACAACCAAAATTTCGATCAAATTCATACCTTGTATTTGTCTGTGAGATGCTTCTATGCCCCCAAGTTTTGGTGTTGACAATTTATTAGGAAAAGATTCTGTCGAACTGCGCTTATTCCTAATTTCGATGGGTTCTTGCTCTTGATCATGTGAAACCTTATATCCAGAAGCTGTTTGAGCAAGGTCATTTGCTTCTTAATTCTCCATTCGGGGAATGTGTTTTATTTTAACATGAAAAAAACGTTTGAGTAACGCATTTGCTATGGTGGGGTATAAAATTAGACATTCTTTGACACATTTGTATTCTTTGGTCAATTGTCTCAATACTAGTTCTGAATCCCCATTTACTTCGATATTTTTTGCCCCCAGTTCGAGTAAAATCTCTAAACCGGTAATCAAAGCTTCATATTCAGCCTCATTATTGGAACAAAATTGGTTTATTCGAAATTGATACTTAGTTATAGTATTGTTTGGTGAAATAATCACCATTCCAATTCCGATGCCATTTTTATTACTAGACCCATCGAAATACAACCTCCAACACAGGTTCTCGATGCCCCCAGGCATCGGATCTTCCACTGAATGATCAGCTATAAAATCAGCCACAATTTGGCCTTTGACAGATTTCAAAGATTGATAAGTCAATGAATATTCCGTAAGTGCTAAAGCCCATTTTCCCACTCTACTATGCAGAATAGGTTTTGATAACATATGTTTAATTATATCGAAATGAGAATAAACACAAACATCAAAAGGCTTTATATAATGCTTAAGCTTTGTACAGGAGAAATACAAACAAAGACATAATTTTTCACTTGGATGATATCTTGTTTCAGCATCATTCAAAACCCTACTAAGATAATAAATGGCTCTTTCTACGCCATTTTCATCCTCTTGTGACAACATACTACCCATAGTATTTTCAGAAGTTGCTATATACAATTTCATCTTTTTATCTTTTAAAAGAGGAGATAGAGTAGGAGGGTTCATCAAATAGGATTTGATTTCATCGAAAGCCTTCTGGTGCTCTGGTTCCCACTTGAACACATGTTCTTTCTTCAAACGTAGTAGTGATGTGAATGCTTGCGTTCTACCACTTAGATTCGATATATGAATCTTCGAAGAAAGTTGATTTTTCCCAATAAAGATTGCAATTCTTTCTTGGTCGAAGGGGCTTTAGTCTCCATTATTGCTTTGCTTTTGTTTTGGTTGATCTCAATCCCCTTTTTGTGAACAACAAAACCTAAAAAATCACCTGCACAAACACCAAATGCACATTTTAATGGATTCATTTTTAATCCATATTGCTGCATCCTTTCGAATGACTGCGCAGGTGTTCCAAATGTTTATCCTCTGATGAGGATTTAACTACAATATCATCGATGTAGACTTGCATAAAGTCTTCTATGAAGTCATCAAACATCGAATTCATTGCTCTTTGATATGTAGCACCAGCATTTTTCAGGCCAAATGGCATTACTATCCACTCATAACAACCTAATGCCCCGGGCATCGAAACGCTGTTTTAGAAATATCCTTTTCAGCAATAAAAATTTGGTTGTAGCCTGAATAACCATCAAGCATACTTAAATATTCGAATCCTGCTGCTGAATCTACTAGCATTTCTGCTACAAGCATGGGATATTCATCTTTGGGAGTAGCGAGATTTAAATCTCTAAAGTCAATGCAAACTCTTATTGTCCCATTTTTCTTTTTAACAGGCACTACATTTGCTAGCCAATCTACATACCTGGCCGGTCTGATGAAACCGCATTTCAAGAGTCTTTCGATCTCTTCTTTAATCTTCGGCAAGATTTGTGGCGCGAACCTCCTAGGAATTTGCTTCACGGGTTTCTTATCTAGTCGAATTGGCAACTTTAGTTCCACCACTTTTCGATCTAAACCAGGCATTTCATTGTAGTCCCAAGCAAAACAATCCTTATATTCTTTCAGAAGTTCTACTATTCGATCCTTAAACTCTTTGGGAATCTTTGTGCTTACATAAGTTGGTCTTTTGATCGATCCATCTCACAAATCTACTTCTTCGAGAGGATCCTGCGCTTTCATTTTGATGGTAGATCCCATAGGATCTTCTTCGAAACCCAAAGGTTCCTCATCATATATACAATCCAGTTTTTGATCATCAAGAAGATCATCAGTAACATCTTCTACTGGAGTCTCGATCATTTCACTTTGTTAAATTTCAGCTTCTTTAGCCGTTTTGGCATGAGTCTCGGCCACATAGGCCGTAATTTTGTCCCAAAAATTGGGCTTAACCATAAATTACTTTTCGACATCCCACCCAGTTGGTGAGATAGCATACTCTGTTGCTTCTGGGGTGAGGTCATCAGTAACCTTCTTGTATGCTGAAGCTCTTGTTCTGAGCAAATTTTCCTCCCCTAGAGGAACTTCCTTGTGATCCACCATTATGTAATCATGGTCGATGAGTTCTCTTTCCCACACAAAACCATCAGGGTGTAGTTTCATAGTATACATTTCATCTTCAGAAACTACATATTTGGGACCTAGAGAAAGAACTGGAGAAATATTGGCAAGTTGTTTGTCGAAATTTTTCTTGGTGATGGTATTCACCTCAGCCAAAAAATAACTTTGATCAGCCTCGATATTTTCTACCAAACCATCTTCTCTCCAAATAGCAATTCTTTGATGTACAGTAGAAGGTATTGCCCCCACACCATGGATTCATTCCCTTCCTAACAACACATTGAAGTTAGCCTTAGACGGGACTACCATAAATGTAGTTGTTCTTTTCACACTCCCAACTATCAGATCGACTTCGACAGCCCCAAGGGAATTTCCAGTTGTTCCTTCACAGTTAGTGAGAACTATGTTATGTGGTTTTAGATCAGAATCGACGATACCAATTTTCCCTAAAAATGATTGGGGTATCAGACTCACCGTAGCACCTCCATCCACTAGCACTTTATTCACCCCTACACCATTTATTTTGGCTTGAATAAATAAAGGTTTGAGGTGATGCATCATCGAGATTTCAGGCCTCTTGAACACTGCATGTTGATCTTCAACACAACCATTGTTCATAACATAGTAACATAATGGCTTGTGAATAGCCATTTCTTCAGTGAAATCGCTTTCCACTTCATTTACTTCAGAAGGTACATCATACTCGACTGGTAATACTGATACAACATTGCACACTATATCAAGACTTGGGTCAGATTCAGAAAAATTTGAGGTCATTTCCTCATCCTCTTTTGGGAGGTCCTCTTTTAAGTTTGACAGAGGGGGAAATATCCTTTCCATGGCTGGTCTTTTGACCATTTCGAAAACAGTTTCCTGTTTCTTTTCCTTTCTCACAACATTAGTAACATCCTTCGAAGCACTTGCCTTTTTCTGGCGTTGATACCTTCGCCATTGTGTTTTTTTATAGGGTTCTTACCCTTATAATTATTGTTGTAGGTATATTTGCTAGAATTCGATGTCTCTTGTTGATGAGATGTTGTGGCAACTCTTTTCACCCATTTTGTTGGTGGAACGGAGTAACCAGATTTTTTACCTCCAGAGAAGACCCAAGTGTCTGTAGGAACCTTAGAAGAAGGACTGAAAGTCTTTCTGTGATTTTTATCTGGATTTCTCTCTGAAGGATTCATTTTGTAGGGGACTCCTCGTTTGTTGAAACCAAATTTTGGTCGGTTGTCCACCCATCCCCCTTTACGTTTAGTTTGGGGCTGAAATCCTTCAACAGATTTTGCAGCTTCTTTATCGAAAACTGCGCTGCATCTTGGGCAAAGCATGGCATGCGCATTAGAAATTTTGCACCTGTTGAGAAAATATATCAAATCTTCTTCAGCCTTAGGATATGCCAATTTCATTTTTTCAGCAAACTGGTCCTCAGTAACCATTGCATCTTCGAACTGATGGTCTTCAACAACCATCTCTTCATTTCCAGTTTTTAAATTTTGATCTGAAACTGGGATTGAAGAAAGGGGTTCAGTGCTGAATTCTTCTGAGATATCTACCATGTTAATGGCAACCACATCAGCATACATTGAATCAGCCTTCTTCAGAGGATCTGTTTCAATTTGCATCGACTGTTTGGCTTTGTCTCCAAACTTCAACCTTCCCTCATCGAGAGCTGTTTGCACAGAATCCCTGAAACGAGTACAACGAGATAAGTTATGGCCTAAAAATCCATGAAATTTGCAAAAACCCCATTTTTTTTCTTTGTTCTAAAGGAGGAAGTCTCATATTTTTTGGCACCAAAATTATGTCATCTGCAACTAAGAGATCGAAGATCTCCTCACATTTAGAAACATCAAAAGTATATGTTTTGGATGGGTATTTATCATTTTTAGGCTCTTCAGGATTTCTCCCATTCGATGGCCTTAACAATTTGCAATTATAAGGCGGTCCATCTTTGAGTTCTGCCAAATTTATCTCATTTTCTTCGACCATGTCTGACCCCCAATCGAATTCAGGGTCACTGTCTCCTGTATCTACATAGGCAATTTTTTATTTTTTCTTTCTTAGGGAATTTGTTCGACCGGGCTTTTTCAGCCTTGAGTCTTTCAACTTGTCGAACTCTGTCTGCTAATTGTGCCATATCCCTAAGGTATTGGGTGTCTAACTTTTTTCGAACAGAATAATCAAGGCCACCAACGGCCATTTCGACCAACTCATGTTCTGGTACTGAAGTGAAACACCTGGCCTTAAGAAGGCGGAATCTATTCAAATAATCATCAATGGATTCATGCGTCCTTCGTCGAACGCTAGCAATTTTTTCAAACTAATTTTAGATTGGCCCATGTAGAATTGTTCATGGAAAGCTTTTTCCAATTGATTCCAACTAAAAATAGAATGAGGAGGTAATGTTGTAAACCAAGTGAAGGCATTTTTTGTCAAAGAACTTGGGAAATATTTCAACCTTAAATTCTCATTATTTGCCATCTCACCCGCCTCCATAAGGTATCGATCAATATGTTCAACCGTTGACTCATTGGTTTCCCCAGCAAATTTAGTAAATTTGGGAACCTTCCAATTTCTTGGCAAGTCAGTTTCTAAAACATATTCAGATAGTGCTGATACGAAATTTGGCCTATGTAAACCCATATTAAAACCATTTTAGGCTAACAAAGCCTCAACAACATTTGCTATGTTGTTATGCCCTTCATAATTATTTCGACGGGCTTGCATGACCACTTGGTCTGCATCTTGATGCCTATTCACCAATATTGGTGCCCTTTCAGGCTCTTCTGGAATTTGGGCCTGCGCACCTAGTGGTTGAAATTGGTTTTCAGGCACCTGAGCGTTTTGACTAACTGCTGGGGGTTCTATCGACCCACCATTTAAATTTCGATTAGACGGTGTGCTTCGTGCTGCAGGGGCACCGAAAAAAATCAGCAATTCGCTCCATTTGAGCAGACAATGCTTGATAACTATTGTTAGTATCTCGTATTAAAGAATTAATCACTGCACCCATTTGTTGCGTTACTAAATTGGCCATATCATGGTTGGCCTCGTCCATTTGTTGCCTTAATGCCATCATAGATACATTTGTTAAAGTTTGTTGGGGCGTTGCAATCGGAACACTCACCCCTGGAGTAAACAATTGAGGCATCAGCACATTTAAACTTTCGGAGAACGAAGATGGGTTTGTGTGCAGGCCTTGCATTAAGGAAGTTGGCATACCATATTGCATGTTTCAACGACTTGTGCCAAGATTGAAAAATGCTGGGACGGCCTGGGTAGTTTGGCCAGGGATAGTTGATCCCATCGAAATGGCCTGAGATATTTGAGAGGGTGTCGTAACCGCTGGAATGGCCTGCGATGTTGGCATGGCCATTGTTGATTCGACGGTTTCCAATACCGTCATTGTGGTACTATTTGGAATTGCTTGCGTACCACCAGATGATGAAGAAGGGTTGGTCGTGGTTCCTAATGAACCAGCGGCGTTCGATGCCACTGTATTTGGACTGGGAGGAGGACGCACCATTTCAGGAAGTTGTTTCCTACTCCTTAAGAGCATACACAACACAAACCAACATTATAAATTCTACAAATTTCGTTATGAAATTAATTACAAAGGCACAAAAAGGTCCCACTGGGCGTGCCAATTTGTTTACGCTGATTTTTGGTAAACAATCGCTGGTTTAAACAGAGTAACTTGCAAGATCAACCAGTAAATCTTAGGAGCATATTTGTGCTTTTGTTATTTCTGGAAATTCGTAATGTTCTTGAAGTTTAAATAAAACAGAGAAAATAAAAGCAATCGAAACCAACCTAGTTGACTTCAATCGAAACTTGTTAAATAAAAACAAAGAAATTGTTCAAAGCGAACAAGTAAAATACAAAGACATTTAAGAAAAAGAACTTAAATTGCATTGATCGAAAGTAAATTGGTACACAGATTCATACATTGCAACTTGTGACTCATTTCTCGCTTCCATACGGATAGTTTGAGCGTAAGTTTTGTATGATTGAATTGCGACCCTTTTTTCCTATGAGAAACTACTATTTATACAAATAGAAATAACTACCTACATTCGAATTCAAACCTATAACCATATAAAAACTAACAAGTCTTAACCGCCAACTTTTGAATTTCGAATGAACCGTTGGAGATGTCTGTTGTTTGCCCTTATCTGAAATAACCGTCCTTCGATGGTTTTTTTTCATCCGTCGAACTGAAGCACGTGCTCCCAGCAAGCCCAACTTCGATAAAACCTTGGAAAGAATCCTTTGTTTCTTCGATGATAAGGTCAACTCTCCTTTGACTGCATTTAACACCACATTAAATGATAGCCTTAAAAATATAGGCTAACAGGTACCCAATTTACAGCAGCAATCCTATTAAGGATGGCATACTTTACAGACAACTTACCAGATGAAATCTTTTCTTCTTGGGCCAAGCTTTGATTTGGTCGGCAGTGATTTCTCTGCAGATTTGTCTGTCAGTTGCCTCCACTTCAGAGAAATTATTTTCCCTAACACCAAGGAATTTGTTGATGATGTTAGCAGAAAAGTTAACACACTCCCCTCTCACATATACCTTTTGAAATTGTCTGCTAAGGGGATTGTCACAATCACTTGGAATGTTTACCAGAAACTCCCTGACAAGCTGTTCATAGCAATTATCAAGATTACAAACTGTCTTGATCAGACCTGCTTCTCTAATGAGTTTCATTATAGCTTCAGTGTCTAATGCTTCCTTCCCAAGCTCTCTTTCCAATGCCAACCTCCTGTGAAAAATGTACTTCCACCTCTGAGCATTTTCAGGTAGATGAAATGAAACCTTGTCAATAGGAACATTTTCAACATTCTGCACGTTTATCTTTTTAGTTGACTTCCTAAAAGACATGATGTTTACAGCATCTTCCTCAACATTATGTTCAGATTCACTCTCAGATGAAGTTTTTCTCTCCTTTGTTCTACCAGCTATGGTCTTTATCTTTACTTTACTCCAACCTTTCTTTGGACCTGTACCAATATTCTTTGTTCTAGTTTTCAGGTTTTTAGCCTTTGAGGAAACTGCTTCTTCTTTACTACTTCTCAGCCTTTTCACCATACTTCCTTCATATTTCCTACCTAGTGGGATTTCATCTGAATCTATATTATCAACAACCATCACATCTTCTTCACCTTCTTTACCACAAGGATCCTCTTCAGGATCAGTCTCCACTTCATTTGCTTCTGTTTCACTTTGTTCATTCTTTTCAGACAAATAAGTCGATTCTTTATCAGAAGATCCAATATCATCAGGTTCTTTTTCTAGTTGGTCCAGAGATGTTCCAACATTGTGTTCACCATTCTTAAGACCATCACTGACGTTAGGAGAAGGTTGAGTAGTGTTTTTTGTTGTAGTCTCCTTAATAAGACTAGGATCATCTACATCCATATTTTTAGAACGATCGTTCAGGTCTTCTAATCCCAATTTTCTACTAGATTCATGGACAGCAGAAATTAGGGTTTTAGACGAATTACCTTTTTCAACCTTGGTAGAGGGACTATTGATAGTAGATTCATCATCACCGACTAGAGAATCTTTCCTGAAAACTTCAACATTTGGTTTTACAACAGTAGAGATAAAAGGATTCTCCTTTATGTACAAATCAGTCATGCTCAAAGACGTCCTTGATTCACCCCTCTTTGTTTTAGGGGTCTGTTTCTTCTTCGAAGCAGACTTAGCCATAGTTTTCTTCTCAGATTTTGGTGTAGTCACTGTTGTGGAAGGATCGGACATCTTTGAAGAGTTAGTCTTACGAAGTTCAGGAACCGAGCCTTCTTTGTCTGTCTGAGGGTCGTTTTTGAAGATCATAGTAACAAGATTGATTTGATGTGAAGTATCAAAAGAATAAGTAGAGATGTGTATGAACCGGATGGAGAGAGTACAGAAATTTCTTCTCAATTTGGGTGAAAAAAGTACAAGGTATTGACGGGATGAAGGTTGTTGTTTATGGTTGGTGGTTTTAGTAAAGTTAGAGAAGTTTGCCCTAGATTTGTGTGCAGTAGTGGAACAAACTTAAAAACAAATAACTGCCACACTTTATCTTGATGTATAATATCTGAATTGCCCTTCAAATCTTCAAGAGGCTGATAATTCAAGATTCTTAAATTAGAAGTCCTGAAGTAAATGCATTTGGAAGTGCGTGACTTAACCCAACTATACTGAGAAGTGATTCGTGAAACAACAGCTGTGCACACATTTATGCAGCATAATGTTGGAACATCTTGTTCAACATACCATTTCAATAACTTTTTTCTTGCATCATATGTCTTGAGAGTTTGTATTCAAATATAGTGAAATCATCTTCACACACAGATTCATACTCACCCCTACTATTTTCCAAAATAAATCCCATCAGATCCTCTGTCTGATCTTTTGAAGGAGAACTCCATAAGTAATAGTTCCCTTCTGATTTAATGCCTTCCATTATTAATTTTCCTTTCTTATCCGTCACACAACAAGTAAATTTGCTGAAGTTCACACTCATTCCTTGATCACACAGTTGACTTATGCTAATCAAATTAGAAGCTAGACCTTCTACCCATAGGACACACTCAAGTTCTGGTGACTCAGGACTGATCAATCTTCCTGAACCAAGGATCTTACCTCTTGTCTGATTTCCAAAGGTAACATAATTGTTGGCACTGGATTTCTCAATATCAAGAAGGTCTTTAGATCCAGTCATGTGTCTAGAGCATCCACTGTCAAAATACAATATTTCCTTGGACTGTATTTTATGAGAAATATGAGCCATTAACCCTAATTTATAACTTTTAGGTTTCCACACTTTCTTGACAGTTATCATTCTTGATTTACGGCCCTTCTGATGTAGCTGTTGTGGCAACCCAAATAGTCTGTAGCAGAAGGGTCTTATGTGCCCCTTTTTCTTGCAAAAGTGACATACCCTAGAAGGAAATATCTTTTTAACATTAGAAACCTGATGTTTCTTAGTATGTTGCAACCTTGCTTTGTTGTCTGTAGGATCATTTAATCCAGTGGAGGCTACAAACTGAACGTTTTTAACAGGTTTCTCCTTCTTGGCCTTCCCATATTCTAAAAGAGCCTGGCCAAAAGTCTGACATTGACTCAAATGTTTAGAGGTAAAACCTATCCCATTTGGTTTACCCTGAATTTGCCCTTCCAAAATCTCATCCAGAACATTTGTCCCAGTGGTCATCATTTTAACTTGTTTCATAACATAATCAAGTTGAGAGTTCAGCCAAGTTACCTCATTGTTGAGATCTAACATTTTTGCCAGATGACCAGTATTTTCTTCCTTCAATTTGACAGTGATGATTTTCTATTCTTCAAGTTGTTCAAGAAAGTCTGTGTTTCTGTCATTCAGTTTTTTATAGGAACCAACCAGCTCATTATATACAAGGTCTTCATCACATGATTCATCCTCAGAAGAAACTCTACCAGTCAGAGCAGCAACATGTTTGATGGATTCACTTTCCACATCTCTATCAGATTCATCATCATCAGTCCAATTAACGGCTAAGCTTTTCTTTTGTTTCTTGAGGAAAGTAGCGCATTCTTGTCTGATGTGACCATATCCTTCACATTCAATACATTGAACTCCCTTATAATGATTGTTCTTCTCATCAGGTCTACCAATCCTCTCATTACTGATTTGTTGATCATTGTTGAATCTAATGTTCTGCCCATTTGACCTAGATCTCCTGTTTACTTGCTCAAGAATTTTGTTGAATTGCCTTCCCAACCTGAAAAGATTTTCAGACAGGTTCTCCTTACTCACTTGATTTCCAGGTGATTCCTCAATCTCAGTTGTTGTGATAAGTGCAACACTTTTACCCTTCATCTCAGTCTTATTTCCAACAGCTAGCTCAAAGTTCTGAAGTGATCCAATGAGTTCATCAACCTTCATACTTGAGACATCATGAGCTTCCTCAAAAGTAGTTACCTTCATGTCAAACCTCTTGGGTAGAGATCTGAGGATTTTTCTCACAAGTTTTTCTTCAGAAATCTTCTCTCCCAGTGAATCAAACGCATTAGCAATGTCCAGAATATTCAAGTGGTAGTCTTGAATGTTCTCATCTTTTAACATTTTCAAATTCTCAAATTTTGTAGTGAGAAGTTGGATTTTAGCACTTTTTACCTTAGTTGTGCCTTCATGAGCAGTTTTGAGAATCTCCCAAGCATCCTTAGCCACAGTACATTGCTTGATCAATCTAAACATATTCTTGTCTACACCATTGAACAGAGCATTCAATGCCTTTGAGTTTCCAAGAGCCAATTCATCTTCAGCATCAGTCCACTCTTCTTCAGGTTTCAACACATCAGTCCTGTTGCCATCAGCATCAAGTTGCACAGGATGTTCCCAACCTCTCAGAACTGCCTTCCATGTTTTGCTGTCAATAGATTTGAGGAAGGCACTCATGCGTGATTTCTAGTAGTCATAGTTGGAGATATCCAACAGAGGAGGCCTGTTTACAAATCCACCTTCCTTGTCCATAGTGCTAGAATAAAACTCCCTGGAGCTCACCCTAAAACAGGTAGGGTGCCCGCTCTGATGCCAATTGAAATTCTAGCGTACTTGTTTTATTAGGTTCTGTCAGATGTTTAAACGTTTGCGATGTTTCGATTAATGTTTCAACATCATGCGACAAACAGAAAATAAAACAAGAAAATAAAGTGCAGAAAAATAAAGAACACAAGAAGTTTGTTGACCCAGTTCAGCACAACACGCTTACATCTGGGGGCTACCAAGCCAGGAAAGAAATCCACTAGTGTAGTCCTTATTCAATAGATCTCAGCAAACTCCTCGTTTACACTATATGACCTAGGGCCTACCCGTCTAGACTTCAACCTAGGAACTCCTAGATCTGAGATCCCATCTCACTATCCTAATGGTCAGTCACTGCCCCAGTGACCTATCAGACCTCAAACACAATAAAGGTAGAAGTTACCTTCCAACACAAACAACGAAACCTTGTTTCACAACTTCGGTTTGATGCACAAGATTATCAATACTCACAAAACCAGTCCTAAACAAGTATCTAAACTCGACACTAGCAAGAACACAGTATAGATCCTAAACCTGCATCACAAACGATACAAGAGTAGAATGCATGAAGACTCAAACCCTAAAAATCTAAACTTTTTAGCGTGACGGCTTGAATGAGCAATTAGGTCTTGAAGTCTTCCTTTTATACTGAAGCAGCTTGGGCTAAATAATTCGTTGGGCTTCAGTAAAGTTGCAGATCGGTTCAGCAAACCTGCAAAACAGAATCAGATACAAATCTGGAAAGTCCTAATATGTCGGAACCTATATTAAAACATTCCAAATCGTAACAAATATTTCCTAAAATAAAATGTCTATTTTAGTAATATTCCACAGCTGATTCTAATAAGATATGCGCGTTACTTGGTCAGTAAGTAAAAGGAAATACGATTTCCTTAATGGATAAACTACGCGCGTACATATAAGGCAGAACCCAGGCATACTGAACTATGCCCGGATGTTGGAACATTGTATCCAACATCTCACAGAGCTGCCTAACTACATGCTGGAACATTGGTTCCAACTTACAGATCAAGGATATTTGTTTTACCAATAATGCAGCCAATACAAATACCCAACAGAGACCAATAAGATGATGACATGTGTACAAGACTAAAACAAGAAAATCTTGGAATAATAATAATAAAAGAAATCATGGACTTGAAATATCCCCACAAGAAATTTAATTAAAATTGTTAAAAAAAAACTTTAAATATTTAAAAGCACGCGCAGAAAATTTAAAATGCTTAAAAAAATAAATAAAGCAATTTTAACTACAAGATAAAAGATTTTTAAATGACTAAACAACGATTGAAAAGATTTTAAACTGTTAAAGCGAATAAAGAAGTTTTAAATGACTGAACAACGATTAAAAGATATTAAACGGCTAAAGCGAATAGAAAAGTTTTAAATGACTAAATAGCGATTAAAAAGATTTTAAACGGTTAAAGCGAATAAACAAGTTTTAAATGACTAAACAACGATTAAAAGATTTTAAACGGTTAAACCGAATAAAGAAGTTTTAAATGACTGAACAACGATTAAAAAGATTTTAAACTTTTAAAGCAAATAAAGAAGTTTTAAATGACTGAACAACGATTACAAAATTTTAAATGGCTAAAGCGAATAAAATAGTTTTAAATGACTAAACAACGATTAAAAAGATTTTAAATGGTTAAAGCAAATAAAAGAGAGTTCGAGCCGTTTTCTTAAAAAACGGCTAAAAGGTTTTTAACTTGTCCAAATTTGGGGTATGACATAAGCAATTTTGGTGAATTGAGAAAACTAGAAATATTAGTACTAGCCAGTTGTAGAGAATCCATATTAAGAACCACTGAATTTCCATCTTGGAATTCAGAGCACTGTTTTTTTTGAATCGACAGAGCACTGTTTCTTTTCTCTAGCATCTATTGAAGGAAAGGATGAACGGATAATAATAAGAAAATAGCTGAAAACTGCTCCAAAAATGAATAATTTCAATGTAATCTTCATGAGTTGCATCATTAGACATCCAAGAAGAAAATATAGAAGATCAATTTCAAATCCGCATTGAGTTTTGTTCCTCGACAAACTAAGCGCCGTGACAGCAAAGGATGCACATGAAATGAGACTATATGCATCTGGTGTATTATGCATTAATTTATCGAAGAAATACGAATACAGTGATGTCATTGCCAATACAACAAATGTTGTATGAGCTATGAACCAATGACTTCTTGAGTATTGCCATATCCTTGCGGCAAATAAAACTAACACGCAAATGATGAAACTGAAAATAGTGTAAAGAGTTATCACCAACATGGTCCATTCTCCAAAGAGATAGTTGAAGGAAGAACTTAGAGCATTGCAGAGCAGTCCAGCAACAGCTGCAGCAAATCCCACAAATCTCCACACCTTTGGCTGCATCATACATCTCCAAATTTGGAATAGAATATGTGTCATATTGTTTGAAGTGAGTAAGAATTAATTTCAAAGATGTAATGAGAGTGAGACTAAGCTCTTCTACTTAGGATGTGAGAAGCTATCTCTATTTGAATAGAAATTTTGAGGCAAGATTCCACACGTATTTTCGTGGAAAATGTTTCAATCATTTCTCTCCACATGTTCATTCTAGTATATAGTACATATTTATTAGTTTTGTTTTCATTCAAACTTTCATCATCTTTCAGTTAAATTATTTTTTTAATCAATAATATGAATTAGATTTTTTATTACGCTGATACATATAAATTATGAATAATAGTTTTTATGAAAATTTGAATTTAATTAAAATTATTTTGATATTGATTAAAATTATAGATACAGATATTTTGCTCTTTTATGTATTATAACAAATTATATTTATATTTTTCAATTGTACCAACAATATAACAAATGTAATATTGGACCATCAAAGAGAGGATAGCCCTATACCCCCCCATCCTAAAGACACAAAATAAGGACAACATGGTACATGTCATGTGCATGACATATGGGAGAGGTCTCATAACATGTCACTAACTTGGCATAGGCAACGACGGAGACAGAAAAAATTGTTTGGATGGGCCACAAAAATAAACTATAATATAAACACAAAATTTATGTTATAATGAACATTAAACACAAGATTGACCATCAAAAAATTAAATTGTATACCTTAAAAATTAACTCAACACATAGGTAATTTTAGTTAAAAATCAAAGATATTTTAATAATTTACCATATAAAAAAATTATGATTTTTTGGTCGGGTGGGCCATCGCCCACCTTGGCCCTATAGCCCTTCCGCCACTGCACATAGGCGAGTAAGGCATACCGCCTAAAAGACAAATAGAAGGTGGTGGTGGTGGTGGCGGTTGTGGTGGTGGTGTGAGGGGAGTTAAGCCGCCACCATAGGAAGTTAAGGCTAGAACGTTTGGCAAGCAAGCTAGGATAAAAGGAAACCATACACGAAGACGGGACCATTCTATTATTTCACAAATTATACCACACACTTCGCCTTTCTTGGAACAATACTAAGCAAGGTAGTACTTGCAACAAGTACAAATATCAATTTTTATCTTTCTAAATGACACCAAAATATAACATTCTTAACAGTAAATATGTAAATTTGTTTAAGAGTGTAATTGAAAGTGAAAAATCGTTTTAAAATTATGCATTATATTATAATTTTAAGGGGACTCTGTATTCTCTTTATATATAAATATAAATATAAATAGACATTTATTTTGAAAAGATATTTATTTTCAAGGGCTCAATTTTTTTAAAGGGAATTATAGACCATATTACTTTGAAAAGTTATAACATGTTTGAAAAGTCTTCCTTAAAAAACAAAAGACATTGGCGAAAAGTCTAACCCAAGAAAAATCTCATATCGACCCTACGGCTGCGTTAGTCCGTCAATGATGCTCTGCATCTTTCTAATTATTTAGAAATGTCCTTCCAAATACAACAACCACACACGCACGTCCTTGTTTAAGTAAGTGTAACTCTATTTTTTTTCTATTTTTCTTTTAAATAAAAGAACAAATAGTTTGATTTGGAGTAGACGATGATGATAATTGGCGGCTATCGCACGAGGTTGTTGTATTTGCAAGACTTTGATATTTAAGTAAGTGAAAATTTTAAAAAAGGCGATAATTTAAACAAAATAGATTAAAGAACGAATTCTCAATTCCCTAAAAAAAAAAAACAAATCCTCAATTTAATTTATCTAACACAGCTTAATTTCCTTACTTATCTAGAGGATCAAAGTACTCACAATGGTAGTGGATCATTGATGGAGGTGCTTTAAGAATGTGGTGGTCGCAATACGAGGAGGAGAAAGAGGGTCGTACATGTAGGAACTCAAACATTCAAGTCGGTATATCAGCAAGAATGAAGGTTTACCGTGAAAAGAGTCGTTGGGTTATGACGGGCAGCCGTTATGACAGACAGACCGTTATGAGACATTATGGGCTCAAGAGGATCCGAGGTGAGGATGAGAAGATTCTACTCATTTCGTCCTCTTTAGAAAAGGGTACTAATTTGTGGCGGGTTGGGCCTTTGTTCGATCCAAAACATGAATCAATGTTATAAAACACATAGTGAACACTAATTTTCTATATCACATGTAGACAATTCAATATTCCTAATGCAATCATCTAATGAACAATTATTCTATGTTTGTGTTGTTAGAAAGAATATTTCTCTTTAACAAATGAACTCCACAGATCAATCTAGGATTTGATCTATGTTTACATTTGGACGAGGCCTGAAGATTACTATAGCTGCTGAGTGAGGGAAGCTATTCATTCTCAAAACACACTTGGACTTGTCAATGATGCATAAAATGCATGCTTCATGTTTGTAGCACCACTAATTGCAAAGAGGAATAAGAGACGTAATTAACGTAATCCAACGAACAAGGGAGATTTACACAGTACGCATAAAATTAGCAGAGCAAACACTCATAACTATTTAATTAGGTAGCTCATCAGTATGATGAGTGAGTAGTCTCTCTTTACTTTGGGATCATGGAAAGTAGCCATGAGACAAACTTTTCATAATATCAAATTTTCATTTGTTAAGGAAGTTGAAAACCTAATTTAGCCTTACTGTATTTATGAAAATAGTAGGCAATGAGCGAAGGACCGAGAGGTGAAGGTGGTTACTGTAAATATAAGGCTAGACAAAGGGTTCAGGTGCATGCGAATAACCTAAGAACTTTTGGAATAAAATGAGTAATTAGACTTAATGGGTCGGGCCTCCATAGAAAGAATGAGAATATGGAGCTATGTTGGCAAGGTACTTCTTTTGTTACTAGAAATGAAAAAAACTTGATACTTTGGAGATTACCTCATCCAAAGGTAGTGAATTCACGAGGCTTATGGATGGAATATGTTTTTGTTGGATATTTGTATGTTGGCTTCACTTTTTCCTAAAACAAATATTCAAGTGTGATGTTGGATACGATGTTCCAACATCCTGGCAAGGTTCCGTGTGACATGTTCTTGTGCCTTGATTTACGCACGCGTTTTATATTTAAGGAATCCACGCCTTTATTCTTGTTGGTCAAGCTGCGTGCTTTTAGTACAGGATCAGATCATTTGTAATTTCCTAAGAATGAGCTATCTACTTAGGAAAGTTTTGGAGGTGATTAGGATGTTCCTATAAATGTGCCTATATATTAGGAGTTTCCTTTTCTGGTTTTGTTAATTGTGAAATGGATCACCGTCTGTTCTGAAGCCCAACAAAGTGTTCTGACCCGTATTGCTTTAGTATATAATGAAGACTACAAGACCTAATTGGGTAACCAAAGCCGTCATTCTAAAAAGTCTAGTTTTAGGGTTTTGAGTCTTTTGTGTGTCTACTCTTGTATCGTGTTGATGCAAGTTTAGTACTGTTTTATTGTGAGCCTTTCTTGTATCATCTTGATACATGCTAAGGACTGTTTATTGAGTTGTCAACTCGTTGTGCTACACCAAAGCTTTTAAGCAAGGTCGTAGATGCTTTGTTTGAAGGTAACTTCATCTTTGTATTTGGTTTTGAGTCTGATAATCACAGAGGCTGTGATTGACTGTAGGAAGTGAGATGAGATCTCAGATATAGGAGTTCCTAGGTTGAAGTCAATACGGGTAGGTCCTTGGTCTTTAGTGTAAACGAGGAGTTTGCTGAGAGCTAGAGAATAAGGACTACACTGGTGGATTTCCTTCCTGGCTTGGTAGCCCCCAGAGTAGGTGACGTTGCACCGAACTGGGTTAACAAACTCACTGTGCCATTTACTTTCTTGTCATTTATTTTGTTGTTTTATTTATTTCCACTGCTAGCACGATGTTCTAAACATCTCATTTAACATCTGTAATCTGTGCCGAGTGTTGGAACATCTCGTAGAACATTCTGTTGCTAGCCAGCCATAATTTCAATTGGCATCAGAGCAGGCACCCTTCCTGTTTTAGGGTGAGATCCAGAGAAGATACTTTCTGGCATTATGGAAAAGGAAGGATGATTTTTGAACAGACCAAGAAGATATGAGTTTGATGAAGAATCTAGTGATGATGGAGAATTAACTTATGAAGAGCTAGTTGCATCTTGCAAAGAACTATATACCAGAGGCAAAGAAGTGATTGCTCAACTGCTGACCTTCAAAATGAGGTAACTCTTCTATCTTCCAAACTAGAGAAACAGAAGAAAAGTATCAATGATTTTTATCTTGAAAAAGAGAAACTCATGTCTATCATCACTGGTCTACAAGAGGAAAACACCTTGTTAAAATCCAAATTAAAAAACATGACCAAATCTGTTCGGATGTTGAACAATGGTAATGTGTTAGTTGACATACTGCAAGTTGGGAAGTCATCTAGAAATATGAAAGGAATAGGTTTTGACTGTGGAACTGTGAACAAAGAAAGCGAAATTCCCACAAAGAAGTTTGTTTCTCCTAAAAAGAAGACTGAGTTTATAATGTTGGATCACATGTCTCAACATCCTGTCCGACATCTGAACCCCCAACCAAGAAACAAAAAGAAGTCACCATGGGTATGTCATCATTGTGGTAGATATGGTCACATAAGGCTGTACTGTTATAAATTGTATGGATATCCTCAGCCTCAAGTTCAACCAAAGGTCGGTGGTAAGAGTGTTCAAGCTATGAAAGAATGGAAACCCAAAACTCTTAGTGTAAGTTCTTCTATGACTTCCTCTGTGTTGATTAGTGTTTCACCTGTTTTGACTAAGTCTAGCAACCTTGTTTAGTCAATGCCTGTCGTCGATAAGCCCCATTCCCTATCAAAATTGCATGTTGAACCCCTCAAAAACCCTAATGTCAAACCAAATGTCAAATTATCTGGTATGGTTTCTGTTGTTGCTGATAATATTAATGAGGAATGTGTTTTTGTGACCCCATCTAAAACTGCTGTTGTTGGCCCTCTTGAGGAAACCCTGACCCAACCTGATGTTGCATCGGATGTTACAACATCCTTAGCTCAACTTGATCACATAAAGTTTGAGTCTGAGTCTGAGTCAACCTCTGATAATGAAAAGTCCCAAAGTAAGAAGGTTTCAGATCATGAGGATGGTAATACTGTGACTGTTGGTGATGAGAAGGATGGATCAGAAAGTGGTGACCAAAGTCTGTGGAGTTTTCTGATTAGCTTGTCAGAATTTATAGCTACAGAGGGGGAGTAGATGTTTACTTATGTTCTTCTGTAAATGCCTGTGAAGTTTTTCACTATAAGCAGGTGATTGTATGTGTTTGCTTATGCATCATATTGTCTGTTGTTACTGTTGTGCCTGATAATGTTGAAACATCTAGATGACATTTTCCTACATGAAGAAGTGTAATGATATGTTTTGTGAGACGTGTTATCTGTTTTCTCTTATGCACATGTCTTTGAACTATGGGGTATACATGGCAATGATCTACTCTTGAAGTCTGCTACTTTCTGTTTGGCATATTTTGTGGCTAAAAAGGGGGAGAAAAATGGGGGAGTAATGGAATATTCGTGTTAGTAATCACTTTATGGTTGCATCTTTGAGGAGGAGTGATACTATGAGGTGTGCTGCAGTTGCTAGTTTATATGGAAGTTTATTTTTCCTATTAGTTGGATGTTTGGATGGATGTTGAAACATTCTAAGTAGCTTCTGCATGAATTCTGGGAATTTATTTTTCCCTTATGGTTCCGTTGCTGTAAGTCTCTGATTATCTAGTATGATACATTTCTCTCTTGTCTGCATAATTCCATGTGATAAAATTTTGTGAAAATATTGGAAGCAGAGTCTGAGATGTGTGATATACTTCTTCTAGTCTTGAAGATTATGATGTGACTGAAGAACTATATGTTTGGTATCTGTTAGTTATCTGAGGTTGTGTACCTTTCTTCATGGTTGCATGTTTGTGATCATGGAAGAATAGGTTGCGTGTTATCTCTCTTCTGTGTTTGGGCTGACCTCAATTTGTTTTAGCCAAAAATTTGCCAAAGGGGGAGATTGTTGGATATTTGTATGTTGGCTTCACTTTTGCCTAAAACAAATATTCAAGTGTGATGTTGGATACGATGTTCCAACATCCTGGCAAGGTTCAGTGTGACATGTTCCTGTGCCATGATTTACGCATGCGTTTTATATTTAAGGAATCCACGCCTTTATTCTTGTTGGTCAAGCTGCGTGCTTTTAGTACAAGATCAGATCGTTTGTGATTTCCTAAGAATGAGCTATCTACTTAGGAAAGTTTTGGAGGTGATCAGGATGTTCCTATAAATGTGTCTATATATTAGGAGTTTCCTTTTTTGGTTCTGTTAATTGTGAAATGGATCACCATTTGTTCTGAAGCCCAACAAAGTGTTCTGACCCAAATTGCTTTAGTATATATTGAAGACTACAAGACCTAATTGAGTAACCGAAGCCGTCATTCTAAAAAGTCTAGTTTTAGGGTTTTGAGTCTTTTGTGTGTCTACTCTTGTATCGTGTTGATGCAAGTTTAGTACTTTTTTATTGTGAGCCTTTCTTGTATCATCTTAATACATGCTAAAGACTGTTTATTGAGTTGTAAACTCGTTGTGCTACACCAAAGCTTTTAAGCAAGGTCGTAGATGTTTTGTTTGAAGGTAACTTCATCTTTGTATTTGGTTTTGAGTCTGATAATCACAGGGGCTGTGATTGACTGTAGGAAGTGAGATGAGATCTCATATCTAGCAGTTCCTTGGTTAAGGTCAATACGGGTAGGTCCTAGGTCTTTAGTGTAAACGAGGAGTTTGCTGAGAGCTAGAGAATAAGGACTACACTATTGGATTTCCTTCCTGGCTTGGTAGCCCCCAGAGTAGGTGATGTTGCACCGAACTGGGTTAACAAACTCACTGTGCCATTTACTTTCTTGTCATTTATTTTTTTTGTTTTATTTATGTCCACTGCTAGCACGATGTTCTAAACATCTCATTCAACATCTGTAATCTGTGCCGAGTGTTGGAACATCTCGTAGAACATTCTGTTGCTAGCCAGCCAGAATTTCAGTTTTGGAATGTTCGTTGTAGTTGATGAAATTGAATGACTCTGAGGCATTTTTATCAAATGCATATTTTAAACTAATTCACAATTCCTTGTGGATTCGATACTCTTTTAAATTTGATGACATACATATATACTTGTAGACATGTCAAGTTTTTGGCGTCGTATATGTGGACCATTTAAGAGAGGATAATACCATATCCCCTCCTAAAAACATAGGAAAAGAGCAACATGATACATGTCATGTGCTTAGTATGTAGGTGAGGTGACATGGTAAGTCATATACTTGACACATAGGCCAGTATGGAAAACCACCAATAATAATAATAGAGGGTGAAGGAAGTTACATCTCCACGTCAGAAATGAAGTTGAGGACGGTTAGAAGGAGGGAGGAGGATAAAAGAGAAAACAAAATACAGTTCTTTCACAAATTGCGCCATACATATCACCCTTCTTGGAATAACACCATACAGGGTAGGAACAACCGTACTTGCTACAAGTACATATACTCATTTTGTTACAAGAACATACACGGATACTCGCAAGCATTTCAAAAAACAATAATGCATAATAAGCATATATAGACTCGACTCTTCATGACTGTACACATGATCCATGGATTTTTACCATTCTGAAGAAGCTCTTAGGGAACTCTATATTGTCACAACTAAGGAAACTCCTCTCGATGTTCGATGAAGATGGAACATCATATGATATTATAGGTCATGTTTTTTAGATATTTTCTTTGTATTTAGAGGAGTTGTCAATGATTTGAGAAACATATTGTATTTGAGGATCATATGTATTGTACTCATTTGAGTCGTTGTAATTCAGTTTTATCCTAAATCATGGAACTCTATAAGTGTTTTGAGTCTTTTTAGTAAGAAATCGTGTAAATCAGAAAAAACAAGACTTCACATGAAGGATAGAGGATACGAAGATTGAAGATCAATGGTTCTTTGAGGGTCTTTGAAGACAATACAAAGTGGAGAAAATTCGTTTCAAATTACAAAACATTACAAAACTGAATAACGCTCGAAAAAAATGACGAAAACTGCAAAATTCACAATGGAGACATTGCCTCATGAGCCGATACACATGGGACACATACCCTCATGGGCTCTTACGCACCAATTCATGTGCCTTGGACATGCTTTTGTGGGAAGGGAGTGTTGGTTGCTTTTTTTTTTCTTCAAGTTGTTTTAGTGGAAAACCCTAGTTTTCTTCTCTAAATCTCTAAGTAATGGTGTACTATAAATAGAGACCCTTGCACACTCTTAGATTCATTCTAAAAGCTAGATATACAAGGCAAGGGTCAAACATCAAAGCTTCAAGGCAGAGGATCTCATTCCTCTTCTTTTTCTATTGTTTTGTAATGATGTATGTTTTCATGTGCAACTAAACCTTTTTGATTAGGTTCCACGATGAACCCACTTATTATTTGTTGGATTCAATTAATAAAGTTTTTTTATTCAGTTATGATTTAAGTGTTTGATTTAATTTGTATGTGTTCGTTTCTATACCTAGATGGAGCATATTAGGATTGACAACCCTAATTCCGTCTGAAATCGACAATAGTAAATTTTTTATTTTCTAAATTTAATTCTTTTAATCGAATTCGGATGGGGATGCTACAACTGTAACTGGTTGAATTGCGGTGATATTAAAATAAAACGTTCACTGGTTCATCACAGGGTCATGTTCTACGTTCTTAAATTTTTTTTTTGGTTACAATATGCTAACAGCAACAAAAGAAACAGAAGCAAGAAAGAGAAAAAAAAAACTAACAGAACCAGAAAAAAAAAGAAAAGAAAATAAACTGCTAGCTTCTAAGAAAGCAAGTTCCTATCGCATCAGCTTTAATGAGAGGAAGGAGGTCAGATGGAGGCGAATGGTGAACGAGCAGATGAGAATCTGAATTAGCACCTAGTTTTGCAAAGTAATCAGCACATTGGTTCCCCTCTCTTAAGGTGTGATGGAGAGAGATGTTCCGATCAACTAACAAGTCCTTAATATTTTGAATAAGCACGGCATAGATGTGGAATCTCGGGGTATCATTCTTGATAAGATGAACAGCAATGAGGGAGTTCGAGTAGCACATGAGGTCAGTCACGTTCAAATCAATAGCCAAATTCAGACCTTGATGGATAGCAGTTAGCTCAGCCAGCAGTATGTCAGTCGAGCTCGGGATGAAACCAGAGAAACCTGAGATGAACAAACCTGCACTATTGCGGAGGACACCACCGTAACCAGCGTGGGGAGGAGAACCAATGCAACTGCCATCAACATTAAGGATGTGGTCCTGATGATTTCTGCTGTTCCATTTTACGAAGCGGTCGGGCTGATGCGAACTGTCCTCACTATCAAAAACCGTACTGATATCGGTGGCCGCTGAGATGATGTTGCTGCACAGCCGGTTTAGAGACAAGTGTTCGTTACTAAGGCACATTAAGTTTCGATGTCTCCAAACCCACCAAAGACCAGCTAAAAATGTATTCGAACGAGGGCCAGACAAACCGAGCTTGATCCAGTCATAGGCTGAAGCGGCTGTGACGAAATCATTGCAAGTAAAACCAATTTTCTGCCAGATGCTTCTGGAAAAGCGAGAGTCCCTGACACAGTGCAGGAAGGTTTCGTCTTCCTCGTTGCAGCGAGCGCAAGTGGGAGAGTGAGTTATGCTTCTATGGTGAAGCAGGGAGAGAGTAGGTACAACATTTTGACAGGCGAGCCAGATGAAGAACTTATACTTTTCCGGGACCTTTAACCTCCAAATCCAAGACCAAGAGTGATGAGGAATGGGATTGGCTGCTGGTTCTCTAACGGTGAGAAGCCATTTGTATCCGCTTTTTGTAGAGTATGTGCCATTTTTGTTTTGGGACCAGATTAAAGCATCCTCAATGCCATCATTAAACTGGATGTTGATGTTGTTGATGTGGTTCTCAACAGCTGATGGGAGATTAGTGTAAAGGACCTGAGTGAGGTTACCAGGAGCGGAAAGCACATCTCTAACAGATAAATGAAGGTCATGGATATCGATAATAGGAACGTAGTTACCGATAGGACCTAGAGAGTTCCAATTACTGAACCAAAAGGAAGATGAACCCGAACCAATACGCCAAGTGTACCCTTCCTTGAGAATATTTTTAGCACGGATAATGGAGGACCAAGTCATGGAGCTGTTGCTGCCGGCACTAGCGAGAAGGGTGTTGTGACCACCTGTGTATTTATTTGAAAGGAGAGACACCCATAATTTATTAGTCGATTGAACCATGTCCCAGACAAGTTTACCAAGGAGACTAGTATTCGCTTCTCTTGCTGCCCGGATACCCAATCCACCAAGATTCTTAGGAAGAGAGATTTTCTTCCAATTAACCAAGTGGATTCCTTTATTATTAGTGTCGCGCCAGATGAAGTTTCTTGTGGTTTAATCTATGCTATCACATATGTTTTGGAGCAGCCAATTAATTTGCATGAAATAAGAAGGAATGGATGATAACACAGAGTTTGCTAGAGCCAATCTCCCTGTTTTATTGAGAAGCCTATTCTTCCAAGAAGCCAACCTGTTTTGCATTTTTTCAATGATGAAATGGAAGTCGCTCCGCTTAGGCCGCCCTTTCAAAATGGGGAAGCCAAGATACTTATCAAGGGAAGTAGTGCTCCGGATGCCGGATATAGTGGTGAGGCTATTGATTTTCCTTTGAGGAGTGCCTGCTGAATAAAAAGCTCTAGACTTTGAAAGATTAATCTTCAATCCGGACGCCTTGCTGAACCTGTCAAATAACTCGGTAACAAATCTAAGCTGAGAGTTTCTGGCTTTGATGAAGAGAAGGACGTCATCTGCAAAGAGTAGGTGAGATACTTGGGGCCCTGTGCCTGTGATTTGAATTGGTTCCCATTCACCTTGAATAACGGCATTGTTGATAGCAAGAGAGAGTTTCTCCATACAAAGAATAAAGAGATATGGCGATAGAGGGTCACCCTGTCTGAGTCCATGAGAAGGCTTGAAGGTAGGCATTTTGTTTCCATTCCACAAAATAGAGTAGGTAGAGGAGGAAACACAATGCATGATGAGTTTGATGGTAATGTCTGGGAAGCCAAAATCCTGCAGGCAAAAATTAAGAAAATCCCAATTGACGTTATCAAAAGCTTTCTCTAGGTCAAGCTTGAAAGCCACATAACCTTTTTTCTTCTTAGATCTTCTCATGTAATGAAAAATTTCCTGCAAAACAATGGAGTTATCAGATGTTCCCCTACCAGGCAGAAAACTGCTTTGGAAGGGGCCAATAATATTATTAAGAATAGGTCTGAGACGTTGAACCAAAACTTTAGTGATGATTTTATAAACAATGTTACACAGACTGATGGGCCGGAAGTCTTTGTAAGTAATAGGTGGGTCCACCTTAGGAATAAGTGCAATGAGCGTGCTTGAAATCTCCAGATCAAAGTGACCTGTAAGGAAGGTTGAGTGAACCAAACGGAAAATATCATCTCCAACTATGTGCCAGTATTGTTTGAAGAAGATGCATCGGAAACCATCAGGGTCGGGGGCTTTGTAAGGCTTCATAGTGTTGAGCGCAGCGAAGACTTCGCTCTTAGTAATAGGTTTGGTGAGGGAATGTTTGCCGAGGTCATCTATGGTTGGTTGGTGGTCGGTAAGGAAAGTACGGTTATGGTGAGGTTGGTTGTTGGCAAAGAGGTTCTTGAAATACTTTTGAGCTTCTTCTTGGAGAACGGTGCTATCAGTTGTCCAAGTACCATTAGGGAGCTGAAGTCTATGGATTCTATTTTCTTTCTTCGAATGATAGTTTGGGCATGAAAGAAAGAACTGTTCTTATCACCAAACTTTTTCCATTTTTCCCTAGATTTTTGGTACCACAAAATCTCTTCTTGAAAAAGGATGTGGTTGTACTCATTTTGCAATTCCTTTTCCTGAATAGTATGTCTAGCAGAATCAACTCTCTCTAGGTAATGTTGGATCCCCTTAAGCCTTCTTTCCACCTGCTTCTTCCTTTTGAAAATGTTTCCGAAAACTTCTTGATTGAAAGTAATAGAATTTTTCATGACATTTTTCAGGGCAATGATGGTGTCGTGGTTGGAAGAAGTCCAAGATTGACTTACCAGGTCAGCATAATCCTTGTGGTCTATCCAAGCAGCTTCAAAGCGGAAAGGCCTAGGCCCTCTAGCAAGAGGGAGGCCACCAAAACGGAGAAGGAGAGGATTATGATTAGAGTGTAATCTGCATAGAACTTCAACAAATGCTTCTGGAAAGGATATGCGCCAGTCCACATTCGCTATCCCTCTGTCAAGCTTCTTAGAAAGAATTCGAATACCGTTATGATTGCGATGCCAAGTAAAACGACCACCTGTGCTTGTGAGGTCAAGGAGATTGCAATTGTTCATGAAGTTGTAAAAGAGGGCAGCTCTGTTGTGATTAAAGATACCCCCTTTTTGGTCACTAGGTAGAAGAGTTTCATTGAAGTCGCCAATTAACATCCAAGGGTTGTTGATAGTGTGGTTGATGTTTGTGAGGTAAGTCCAAAGGTTAGGGCGCATAGTGTAGTTCGGGCTAGCATAGACACAAGTACAGGTAGTGGTAACATTTCCACGGTGGAGGGAGAAGGTTATTGAGTATTGGTTTGTATCAAGGACGGATGAGATAATGTTAGAAGCTGATTGTTTTAAGAGCCATATGCCTCCTGAATGGCCTGTTGCTTCAATTATATGAACCGGGGTATAACCATTGTTGTTCCAAAAAGCAGAAAGTCTAGCAAAAGAAGTGTGAGTCTCAAGGATGGATAGAAAGGTTGGGTTGAACCTTTGAATTAAGTCCTTCAAGTGTCTTTTAGCATTGCTGTTCTGAGCTCCTCTGATATTCCAAGAGAGAATTGAAGTATCTTTAAAAGCTTCCATAACAAAACTAATAGAAATAGAGTGTCTAATGCTGGACACTTTAAGTAACCATATCTTCATCAGTCTGGGAGGGTGAATCATGAATTACATTACTGGCATTCGTATCAACTTCAGTATCTCCATTCATGTTTTGGGCTATCATGGTTTCTTCATCAGTTTGGATGATGTTGGCATCAGTAGCAGGCGTGTTGCTTTGGGTAGGGGTTGAAAGGTTAATGGCATTATCGTAATTGTTTTCATAAATGGGGTTAAGGTTAAGTTGAGTTTCATGAGGGTGTGGGGTCGGATTTTGTATTGCAAGGCTTTGTCTTTGTGTGTTTACGTGGGATTTTGTTTGATTAGGATTGGGAGCCGTAACATTGATTGTGGTGGGCACATGCTGTTTGATTGGAAAATCATTGGGATGGTTGACTTTTTGAGATGGCTTAATGATTGGGGCAAGTGTGGTATCCTCTTGTCTGCGCTGTTTAGGAACAGAGGGACCACTTAGAACTTCACTATGTGTGGGCCTTGGTGGAAGTTTTTGATTGGATGGATTAGGTTTATTTTGTGGGGACAAGTTGGATAAGGCAGAGAACTTATTTGTTCTGTGGGTCACGTTTTTCTTTGCATTGATTGGTGGGTTGGTAGCTGTTTTCTTTCTTCTAGTGACAAGAAGCCAGTCACCATGTAATTCATTAATTCCTTCATCATTGCTAATTAAATTTCCATTAATTGCTGATAACTCATTTTGATTGGAAATTAAATCGTTACCGTTACTATTGCTGACTGCCGGAGTTGGTTGAGAAGGCATGGCGGCTGGAGGCTGCTGCTGGGCGGTTTCCTGGTGGCTGGCTGCAGTTTTGTGGTGGTTCAGATTCATCTTTTCAGTGTTGGTTGCTGTTCGAGAGCAATTTCGTCCCAGGTGGCCGTAGCATCCGCAATTTGTACAAATCAAGTGGAGACCTTCATATTGAACCTTGTACCAATGGCCGTTTACCCAAATTTTTCCGACCACCGGAGCCGTAAGATCGACTTCCACACAGAGTCTTGCAAATTTTCCTCTTTCTACTTTCAGAGTGTTTGTGTCCACCTTGACTGGGCGACCAATTGCTGAAGCCATAGCCAGAAGAAAACTCTCGTCATAATAAACTAGGTTCAAACCAGGGAATCGTACCCATACCACCGTGCTTTTCACTTTTGCGTCAGGTGATGCGAATTCAGGAGACCAGTGTGTTATATCTAGACAGTGATCGAATATCATCCATGGTCCTCCCGTAACGACTTTCTCTTTATCTGCTGCTTGATCGAATTTAACCATGTAGAAGCCATTATCATTGTCCATAATTTCGAAGCTGCCTTGAGTTTTCCAAACCTTGTGTAGACGGTCCTTCATGGTGTTGTAACCAAGATTTTTGCCTAAGAGCTTCACGACTAGTGCATCTCTCCAAGGTGTGCACAGTTCCTGAAAGGTTGAAGGGTCCACATAGACTTTGGGAAGAAGCCGGTTACCATTTTCATGCTCGATGCGGACAAGCTTTTTCTCGATCATGTCTTGTTTTTCACGGATAGGAATCTCTTGGGAAAATCCCAAGAGTTTGTCACGGAATGATAGCTTAGGGGTTGGATCAGGAGGTTTCTTTGTGTGAAGTAGGTTAGGGTCACTTTGAGCGGAGAAGACAAAACCAGAGCTCATTGCACTTGATTATCTTGATAGGAGGAATTAGTCATGCTTTAGTAAAAACTCTACGTTCTTAAATTGAAACAAATGAATTATTAAGGGAAATGATATTTGGTATGGGATTTTGTGTACGGGAATTCACGGACGTTTCTATTTTCACGCGCTTCAATTACTTTGTCCAGAAAAAACAATAATAAATTAAATAAAATAATGGAGTTGAATTTTCTTGGAGCAAGCACACCGTACACCGCCTCTTCAATTTCTTTCCTTGCATCATGTGTTGGACTCACTTCTTCATAGTTCAACCTGTACGCAACTCTTCACAATGTGATATGCTTACAGAGGTTTCATTAAGGTGAAGGTCACTTGCTTCTGGTCACAACTTATCCCATCACATTAATTTGAAACTTGAAGGGTGATACCAATTATCTCTTATCTCATAATTCAAGGGATTGTGAAAAAAAGAGGCCCATTAGTATATTTCTTCAAATGATAATCACAGCTTGGTGTAATTTGAGAGAAAGAGATGGTGGTTGCAATTTGTTGCACATGGTTTAAATAGTAGAGGAAAGAAAAGATAAGTTGATGATTGCTTTGCTGAGGAAAATCCAAATCGTCAGCGGCCTTGAGAGTATAAGTAAAGAAGATGAATTTTTTTTTTGGTACAATAGAAGATGAATTTTCTATTAATAGTGGTAGTATTTTTTTTATTTTTTTATCTCTTATATTTAATAGAAACTGCACGTGGGAGATACAGCTTGCACGCGTTCGTCGAAATTCGTATGGACAAATGCAGTACCATTTATCACTGCTCAATTAATAATCAACTGAATTGATCCCAACAAAGACGGAAGGTGAGATTCAAAGATTTCATAATCATCGTTAAACTTCTGAATGATTTACTTCAAAACCCCACAAAACCACTTAAATCTTTTTCTAAATTATTTACTTCAAATAAATTCTTCTAATTACCGAGTTGACTGATTATCTCTGTGGGGACGATAACTTACTACTTTATTATCTAAATATAATTTAGTGCACTTGTCATTTCATACATCCCATCAGTCGATCAATAATGTTTTCCTTATTCTCACACATCTAAGGTAACAAATCCCCATGGTCGAGCAACAAAGGCTCAATGAAATTTTGTAGAATTTAGATGGGTCCCTATCACGAGAAACCTCACCACATCACCCATCATAGTCACCATGTAACTACGATATGTTCCTTCAAATGAAAAATGTAACTATATATGATATGCATGAACATGCATGGTCAACTTAACATAAGAACATACAACAATTTACACATAATCCAACATATGTAACAATAATAACATGCTTATATTACATATATTCATATGCAAACATCACTTATCACATTTCAATAGAAAATTCATTTATTTATTCTAAATCATATGAAAGCAGATAATCATCAAGATGAACATCGATGTGATAAACACAACCTAAACAAGGCACACTATCATGCGTAGAAAACACACATGCATTCAATTACATATAATTTCGTTAGAATATGACCTTACTTGTATAACTTTCCTAACCCACACAACTCAAAGTCACCACCGTTTGACGTGCCCTAATCCAATATAGTAGTTTAGGTGAGCTTCATAGCTCTAAGAAATTCTACTCATCCGTGATCTAGTTCAACAATGCTCAAAAGAATATACCTTCGCTTAGATATAAAGACTTTACTATCACTAGTAAAATAACTTTCTCAAAATATTTTCAAGAACTTTAATCAAGACCTTAATTAAATTTTAAAGATAACAAAATAATTTACATAAATTTTCTTGTTCCCCGAAACATTTTCTGAAAAACTTTTTGTCTGAATCATTTTCTCAAATTAAAGTATAAAATTTATGATGAAATCTCATTTTTGTTCACGATGTTTTTCCGAGCCTAGCTCAAAAAACCTCTGAATATCACAAACAACATAGTTTATCAAACAACCCCTCATCATGTACTCATTTCAGTTCACTAGACAGTACCTCATATACTCATTTCAAAACCATATATCTAGTTTCATCGTCTCAAAAAGTCATATTCAATGGCTCACGTTTTATGACAAAATTCCAGATTTTAAAATAGTAAAATACCCTGAAATTTTCCGTCCGTGCAAAAACAACATCAAAATAATATTTTTTTCGAAGACCAAATTGTTACATTAGTAGATCAGCTCATAGCAAGACTAACCATATAAAGAAAACAACATTTAGATACTTTTTGAAATTACAAAACTTTCAAAACATTCAAAGTATAAATTTTCTTTTGGATCTATTATCACATAGATTCGATCTATGCCATTAGGGTATGAAATGAGTGTAAAAAAAACAATTTTCAAAAACCCCGCATTTATAAGAGGTGGTTCGACCATAAGCTAGTAGGAGGGAGGAAGAGAAATTTTACATACTTGAAGCTTTGATTTAACACAAGATGATGATGATCCAAGATGATTGACGAGTTTAGAGAGAGAAGAGAATTTGATTTATGGAGATAGAGAAAGTGAGGGTGTGAGTGGTAGAGAAAAGAGTGGAAGTGTTTAAAAATTTTGAAATCAGAGGAGGACAGTTGGTATATATAGACTTAGGTAAATTAACTCTCCAAATAAAATACTTGCATTTGAGAAATACCAAAAGTAAATATCATCATATCATAATCATATAAAGTTCACCAACGTGTTATTACCAAAAACATAAATATATTACCAAAAAAAAAAAAGTTCACCAACGTGTGACACTTTATGTTATGAGTGGTGATAGGCATACCACCATAGGTGGCATCCACCCCTACACACCCACACAAAATTTTGACATTTGGCAACTGGACCCTACACAAATACACTCAGCAGCAACTGTTTCTTTCTCTCTTTTTCTTTCTTCCTTCACCCTCTCTTCTCACACAAATACACGCTCTTCCTTCACCTTCTATCTCTTCCTTCATTCTCGTCCCCACCTTTCTCTCTTCTTCACCCTTTTTCTCCTTTCCCCCCTCACTGAACACCACCACCGGCCACACCCCAAAGCTCACCACCACCGCCGGTCCACTTCTTTTCCGGCGACGGTGATGGAAACGACGATCTCCCATCCATTTTTTTCAGATCTGGGCTACCTCCGTTCTACTCACTCCATTGTCGTCGTTGTCTCCCGTCAACTTCTTTATAAATCATGTGGCAATTGATGATTTCTTCAGGTCCTTTCAATTTTGAAGCAGCAAAGACAAAGGGAAGCCTGCCAACTCTGCACCTCAATCCATATAGCTGGACCAAGGTATGAATTTTTTAAAAATCAGTTGAATTTTGAAAGGGAAGGATGATTTCTTCTCATAGTTTGGTTTTGGGTAGAGACTCTATAGGGTTGTTTGTATTGACTTATTTAAATTTATGTATAATAAGCACCTGTGAGACTGTTTGAGAGCTTTTGAAAAGAATGAGCTCTTCATGATAGCTTATGAATGCAGCTTAGAACTTATATGTAAATTGTTTGACCTTATCTTATGTTATAGAAATAACTTATATGTAAGCCCTTTACATGATAGACGTTTATGCTATAAGTAAGTAGTTAAGTTGTTTATCCAAACAAGAGTTGTGTAATTCAACAATCACTAGTTATTTTTTCTTGTTATCAAATGGTATATGATTCTGATTTGGCATTACAGGTTTCCAGTATTATATATTTAGACTCTCCTGCTGGTTACATAGTTGGAAATGGTGTTACAGATGAACAAATTGATGGCAATGCTCTTGTTCCATTTGTACATGGGATGGGTCTTATCTCAGATGAATTGTTTGAGGTGAAAATATACCCTTTTAAGAGCAAGTTTGGAACTATATCTATTGTTTGAAACCTTGCTATATATTGTCTTGTAAGTATGTTTCTTTAAGTCATGTTGCACTCTGTTGCAGGAGGTTAACCGCGAGTGTGATGGGAATTTCTATAATTCACTCAGTGATAATTGTACAAACAAGCTTGCAAAAATTGATGAGGTGATTTAATTATACTATAGTACTGAGATTATAAGAAATAAGTGAATTTGGCACTCATTGATGATTCTTATTATTTTAGGACATTGATGGGTTGAATGTATATAACATTCTAGAACCATGCTACCACGGCACAGAGGCAGATAAGATTATCACATCCTATATTAGGTTACCGTCTAGTTTCCGTGAGTTAGGTGAGACTGAAAAACCTCATCCTGTGAGGAAAAGAATGTTCGGTCGTGCTTGGCCCCTTAGAGCACCTGTGAGAGATGGCAACGTACCAACTTGGCCACAACTTATCAATAGCAACAATGTTCCATGCACAATATGTTTCTTTACTACTATCTAAGTGTCTATATTTACCATTTAATATCTCCTTATTAGCTACTAGTTGATTTAATTGCTCGATTATCATTGCATACTTGTTTAAACCTTAGAAATGCTAATTTTTTATTGCCAAAAACAAGTAACATGACCTAACAATATCTTTAGGATGGCTCTGTTGCAAATGCATGGTTGAACAATGAAGAAGTCAGGAAAGCAATTCACACTGCAGAGGTGAGGTTTCTTGTAAGATACCTCTATACTTTGAATGTCAAAACACTAAATTATTATCTCTCTGATGAAACAGAAAAGTGTGGTCAGTAGTTGGGATTTATGCACAGACAAAATTTCCTTCGATGTATATTTAGTATAAAATACCAATCATGATGGGAATGATGTCTTAGAGAGATATGAGATGTTTGACTATGATTTGTGTGCTTTTTCTTCCTTCAAAGATAGTTATTGTGCAAAACCTCTTGTTTGATTTATTTAGCCCTTCCTATAGGCCAATTCTGCTAAATCAATTGAAAAGGATCATAAAGCATTAAAAGCCAAAGTTGGTGATGAAGTGATGGTGAAGTCACTTGAGGCCAAATAGGTTGAAAGGCAAAGTAAAGGTAGGTTCTTGTGCAATATTGTTATACCTTGTCTAAAAGAAAATCTATTTTCTGACTGAAGTAGAACACATGCCATGTTATCTTACGATTTATATGAAAAATCTTCAATGCTATATAGCATTGTTCTTTGGACATGTATATTAGATTGTATATGTATGTTTGTTTTCCCTCTTCAGTTTCAATATCGTGTTTCAATTTACTAATCATTGTCTTATTTATTTTTCTTCTTCTTTTCAGCCAACAAATTTAGAAACAAGAGATGGTAGACATTCATCGGAGTCTAGCTACCGCCTCGAGGATCATTGAAGCAACATCACTAGGGAATATTTAGATAGTTTATGGACTAGAATTATGAACAATCCAAGACACCGTGTAAAAAGTGGGGTTCTGCTTTCCCCATGGGTGAAGGATGGACGCAAAAAGAAGAAGATTTAAATTAATTTAGTGTTTTGATATGATTGTAATGTAGATGTTTTCTGATGATATTTTTTAATTGGTAGGACAATGTCGCACCTATAATATTAAAGGAAACACCATATGTTGTTAGTTACTATCATTGTTGAACTATCGTACAGTTTAATGAGTCAGTTTTTTTGTTATTTTTTGTTCTTTGATATAAAAGATGATTGTGTCTTTATTGACAAGTGAAATCTTCACATGTATATATTTTGCCTAAAACGATATTATTTACATATGGGAAAGATAACTAGCCAAATATATGGTCTGTATGACCACATTTTTACAAATACGTGACCGCTATTTTTTCATAAATTAGAACTTGTCCGTCTTTAGGCGTGATAAACACGCCGATTGTAAATCAGGTTATTTATGGTTGGAAATACTTTTAGTGCAGTGATCAAATGAGATTATGCGTTCGATTTGCCTAAAACGAAATTATTTACATCTGGGAAATATAAACTAGCCAAATATATGGCGTGTATAACCACATTTTTACACATGCGTGACCACTTTGTTTTCATAAATTAGACCTTGTCCGTCTTTAGACGTGATAAACTCGCCGATTGTAAAACAAGTTATTTATGGTTGGAAATGTTTTTAGTGCAGTGATCAAATGAGATCATGCGTTCGATTCGCCTAAAACGAAATTATTTACATCTGGGAAATATAAACTAGCCAAATATATGGTCTGTATGACCAAATTTTTACAAATACGTGACCACTATTTTTTCATAAATTAGAAATTGTCCGTCTTTAGGCGTGATAAACTTGTCGATTGTAAAACAGGTTTTTTATGGTTGGAAATGCTTTTAGTGCAGTGATCAAATGAGATTTTGTGTTCCATTCGCCTAAAATGGAATTATTTATACCTGGGAAACAAAAACTGGCCAAATATATGGTCTGTATGACCACATTTTTACAAATGTGTGACCACTATTTTTTCATAAATTAGAACTTGTCCATCTTTAGGCGTGATAAACTCGCAGATTGTAAAAGAAGTTATTTATGGTTGGAAAGACTTTTATGTGTTTGATTCGCCTAAAGCAAGATTATTTATACCTGGGAAGGATAAACTAGCCAAATATATGGTTTGTGTAACCACATTTTTTAAGGTGCGTGACCACTATTTTTTCAAAAATTAGAACTTGTCAGTATTTAGGCGTGATAAACTCGCAGATTGTAAAAGAAATTATTTATGGTTGAAAAGGCTTTTATGTGTTCGATTTGCCTAAAACAAGATTATTTGTACCTGGGAAGGATAAACTAGTCAAATATATGGTCTGTGTGACCACATTTTTTAAGGTGCGCGACCACTATTTTTTCAGAAATTAGAATTTGTCAATCTTTAGGCGTGATAAACTCGCAGATTGTAAAAGAAATTATTTATGCTAATACACCATATAGAAGTAACCTCTAGTACACATGTAATGCTAAAATACCACAAGACAAGTACTTAAACTAACATCATTGTTTGCAAAGCTACTTCAACCTTTACCTTGCATAAACCAATTCTATAGAAACACCTAACAACATTTCAAATTAATTGTAGCAATGAATATTATCTACAAGAAATTAAATCTTCATGCTCAGGGAAAACATAAGTGTTATTCCATCTGTGATCCATGCTTTGAGAATTTATTTGGCCTTGTAGACAGTTAGATCATCATTAATCACCAAAAAAACTCCATCAATCCAACATAGATAACTAGTTACTAAGTATCTTTGCAATGCATATGATCCATGCTTCCCATGCAGTCTCTCTTGTGAGGTATCTCCTTAATTCATGACTCAATTTCTCCTCATGAGTAGCTGATTGGAAAGCTGGAAAGTAATACACTTGACCAGCAGTGTACTTTGCCAGAGTTCCTACACAGACAGGAAAAAAAACATAATTTACTTCAAGTATAAGATCATCAGCACGCAAGACTATATGGTTAGAAGACCGCAAATGCTGACAGAATTACATCGGGACACGGGGATACATTGATTGTTTACAGATATAACTACAACAATCAACACATAACTTGTGAATTCTTTTTGAGCATCTACAGACCAGTTCATAGTCAAATAGATCCATGAGTTAGAGTATCAGTTTATAATCAAATCATAGTTGAAGCCCATAAACTCATGTCATCAAGTCATCATAAAACACTGCCACAACTGAAGAATCATCAAATATATCAATTAATCAAGAGTAACAGGTTTAAAAATAGAATGGCATAACGAAATACATAGAAATTGAAGGAAAATAAAACACCTAAGGAGGCTATGTCAGTGTACTTATCACTGAATGCATACACATTTACTGAGATTTGGTACTTGAAAAACTCAGTAGCCATCTGCTCATAAAATGGATCTTCAGGCAGTCTCAGTCCATGTTCTTTATCTGTCCCAAATCAATACACTAATACACTATAAGTTCAACACACAAAAATATGGACTTTCACTCTTCCAACCAATTCCACCACTCAATGCCTCTATCCATTACACAAATATCAGAACATCAATCAAGATGAGTTTCTATTGTTGTGTGATAAAATTCATATGCAATGGCAAGGCTTGTGCTCTGTCTTGGGTTTCTTCCACACTAATACAACAAAAATATCCAATGAACAAATGACTAGTTTTTATCAAACATACAAGTATTTCAATCATCAATTTTTAAAGTCAAACATTTATGCAACAAGCCAAAGCATCTTATTAAAGTCAAACAGATGATAAATTCTAGATTACTAACATCACACATTTCACCATGGATTTCTAATTACTTTAATCAATTATTTTGAAAAGCAATTTCACCATGTAACAAAGACGTAACCACACATTTTTTTCCAAAATTTCAACACTGTCCATTTTTTGACATAAGTGTGACCACAAATCTTTTCATTAAGAATTGGTCGCTTAATCACTACGCCTTTAGAGGAACAACCAAAGAGAGACTAAATGATTGGAGGAAAACTTGCGATTTTTTACTAAGAATATAACAATGAGAAGTGAATGTTATTCTATATATGACATGTTTGACACAAACCAACTAAAACATGACTTAACTTAACCAACACAAATTATCATCCCATCCCCATTTGCAATTACTGACAAATCAGACAATAGCAACGACATAACATCTTAATCGGCAACGAGCCAAAATGCAACAATTAGACAGTAGCAAATAACAGAGATTTTAACATAAGTATGAATGAACTAAACTTCTAAATACTATCAAGATTGATTTAACCCAAAATTCTCACTAAATCAGTATCATACCCTAAAATGATTAATTTCTTCATCATGAATTTCTAATTCAACAATTATTTTGGAAAACAATTTTAAAGCTGATCAAATGATTTCAAAATAAATTTTAGCCTTCACCAAATACAAGATTTGAGATAAACATCACCTTCAACGGAGAGAGAGATAGCGGCCGTCGGAGGAAAACGCAAAAGGAGTGGGAGGAAATGGCGGAGAGAAAGGTAGTGATGAAGGAGTTGTGATTCGATAGTGGGAGTTGATGGAGGTGATAGAACGGCATCGACGGCGACGGTGAGGCCAAAGAGAGAAGAGGAAGAGGAGAAGGTCGATCTGTTCAGAAGAGGAAGAGGAGAAGATTGTGGGGTTGTGAGTGAAACTATCAAACTACCCCTTATTGCATGAAACTACCAAATTACCCCTGCCACATCAGCAGTGGTACAAAGGGGTGTATAGAAAATGGGTGTACATGAATCTTTTTCCTTATTTTGTTCGCTGAGATTTTGTGCTATAACTTTTACCACTCACATATATATTAAGTTGTTTAACCTCACTTAAAAAGTATTTTACATATATAAAAATTAAAATAAAAAAAAAATCCATAGAAACCATATAAAGTTATACATCGTGAAACCAAAATTGCAAATTAACAAAAGAATCAAAATCTCTCGTGAAGCTTTCTCATGCCACCGTGAAATCTCAGCCAAACCCTTCTCATGTGAACTTTGTCAGCCACCGTGAACCCTTCTCAGCCACTGTGGACCATTGTGAATCCCAAACCCTCTCTTCACCGTGAAACCTAAACACTCTTGTTACCGAAACCTTCATTCTCTGCCATTCTCTAACCCTCACCCTTCATTCTCAATCATGGAATCTGAAACTTCCTCTGTTCCCTTCTTCGATTTATCTTTCATTCTTCTCTCCTTCGATCAGTTTCTTCTCGTGAGCCCCCGCTCTCCTCCATCAATCTTAAACCCTAAATCCCCTTAGTTTGAAGAAAACGCGTTTTGGTTCGAAGGTAAGAAGATTGCGTTTTTGTTTGAAGATTTGTTTAAGTTTATGCTATATAATGATGCTTAGTGTTTCAGAAAATTAATTTTTAATTTTTAATTTTTAATATAACTATTGGTAGTTGTTTTCTTCGTTTGTGTGTTGATTGAAAACGGTTCAATATTATGTAATGGATCTATATTTGCTTGGATGGATTCTAATTTCTGTTTGAGTTGCTTTGCATTATACAGGTTTTACCTGGGAAGAAAATTTAAGATGTGACAGAGAAGGTGAATCAGTGTATCCATAACCGTGAAGAGTATCGATGCTGGAGTCTGGAGAGTCTGGAGAAGTTAAATTAGAGAAATTGAACAGTGATGCAGATGTCATTATTGGTGGTGTTAGTGTTGCTGCTATTGCTTTTGTTGATACTCTCATACTCTCAGGAAGGTATTGAAATTTTGTCAAACCATTGGATCCAAGTTCTTTTTTTGGTGAAAAGTACAAATTTCTATACTCGTAAATGTTAATGATCTATCATCCTTTTATATACTTGTATTCCATTTATTAAAAGGTGTTGAACACGTTTTTTTGCTTTATTTCTTCTCTTGTCTGAAGCTTTGTGTGGTTGGAAATTAAACAAGTACCCAATGCTAGTAAGTTATTACATGTCTTAATTATATCTTTGTCTCTGAATCATGAAAATTGTTTCTTCTCTTTTGTGACATATAGTATTATTTTTTAACATTATTCAATTAACTTGATGATGATGACTTTATTTTGGAAAAAAAAATTTGGAGTTAAGTTTTTATTTTATTCAATTTGGTTTGCGTGTACTTGAAAGTATGAAGTACCACTCAGTGAGACTTTATGGACTGAATTTAATTAAATTTAACATCAGTCAACCAAACTTTATGATTTCAAATAGCTCTTTTTGTGCTCACACCTATGCTATTTTTCAGTTATACAGAGCTGTTAGATCAAGCTCAGTTGACTTTTGAATTTGCAGCCATGTCTCCATCTTTAGCAAGTGACTTCAGACGGAGTTTGGAAACTACACTTCGACTGCTTGAAGGGATAATGAAGGTGACTGACTGACTATTTGTCTTTTGCTCTTTGATAGACTAGATTCGATGTTTATGCTTTCTTTATCATGTTGTTCATATGTATTGTATAGTAAATTGTTGAAATATTCTATGAGTGGAGTTGGAATCCCCGGGATTGTTTAAAGCGATAAAAAGGGATTTTTGGAGCTGCTTGTTGAGTTGTGGGAGGTGTGGCTGGTTATTGGAGGTGTTGGTTGGTTTTTGGGGCACGGTTAGAACTGTAGCGCAATTGTTCCTGCTGGTTTTGTTGCACCTGTGTTGTGTTTTTGTTTCCTACTGCTGGTGTGTGTCTTGCTGTCCCTTTGGGTGTGTTTGTTATGTTGTTACTGTGTTTTTGTTGCAGTTGTCTTGTGTTTTTGTTTCCTACCGCTGGGTTGTGTCTTGCTGTCCCTTTGTTGCAGCAGATGTGTCGTGCTGTCCTTTGTATTGTTTTTGCTGTAGGGGTGGTAGTTTTTGTGGGTGTGTTATCACTTATATAGGATAACTGTAATTCTATTTTGGCTTTTTCCTGTTCTGTCTTGTGAAGGGAGTCTACTGCATTTTTGCAATCTGTAACATCCCGATGTTTTAAACATGTAATTTCAAATAAATATTTTGATTTGTCATTTAGTTGTTCAACAATTTATTGTTATGTGTGAAGAATTTAAGAAAATCTTGACATTTCATGCTTTGATTAATTTATATGGATTTTGTCTTCCATCTATTTTATTTTAGTAATTAATTTGGTGTGACAAAAATAAGTTAATCATCCCTACAATATTTTGTTTTTTCTACTCATATAATAATGTGTTTTTATTTGTAATTTATTTTAAAGCTAATTATTAAATTAGCAATTGGTTTTTAATTTTACATAGTCATATTAATGCTACACGTTCTTTTGTTGCCTGATTAGATAGCCACATACACGATGAAAATTTACCTAATCAATCCTCCTAACTGCTCGGTAGTGGCATAGAAATAATAACAACCTTTAAGCATCCAATGCTTTTACATAAAATAAGGGAACCGTTTTTGTTAGGCTATGCAATCAATATTAGTAGAAATCATGGGAGAGTCTTTGCTTTGAAATTTGATTTACAATTCTCTTCTTTTGACTACACGACCAACTCATCTTTCTCTACTATCAATATATATTCCCAGTTTTATTGCTCAAAGTCTCAAACCAGAAGCCAGTACCATGCATTTCCTTTCTCTCACACGTTGAGCAATGAGTGTATTATGAGCATAGGTATTCTAATTTCTTGAGTTCATTATTTTGGTCTGTTACACTTTAAAATCACTTTCTTACATCAGTACAATAATCCGAATCAAGAAAACAAGCCTCCTCCCATCCATATGACCTCACGTAATGTTCTCTTATTATTTCCCATAGTATTTGAGCATACATCTCCAACATTTCATTGATCCACGTGTTGTATACAAATATCTTCCAAGTCCATTGATCAATTCCTATGCTCTCATCTTGTCAAATAATTTTCGTGTAAGTCCTTTTAATACTTGTTCTTTTTAATTTATCCCTTGTCTCATTTCATGAAATTCTAATTCAATCCATTTTCGTTTTCTTGAAACCTATCATCGTAGAATTGCGGTTACCCCTTCGTTCAATGTTCGATTGGGCTAATTTTTGGACAGCATGTTCACGACATGCGGTTCTTCGTTTTCAACGGTCCGATCATCAAAATAATGTCCGGAGTGAGAGAATTTATCTGCACCGTAACTGTGAGTTTAAGGTGGTTTAGAGTTTGGCTAGGAAGAAAAGCTCTCGAGGTAAGGGCTTTTTCCCCATACGTCCATACTAAGTGCTAGGGCTTTGTTATGAAATAGTGGTAGCAATTCTTGTCTTTTGAAAAGAAAAAAATAATTAAAAATGTATTTTAAGGTTAAAATTTAATCTTTTCTAAAAGTGATTATTCTTAATTATGTTTTACATGAAAGTTGTGTATGATAATGTGGTGTGAATTGATATATTTATATTATTATGCTTTATATGTTTTTGTGGTGTTGGAAAAGAAGTGTTACATTTTTTTGATGAATTAAAGAAAAGAGAAAGATGAAAACGTGAGATTGTGAAATGATTGACTTTTGGTTGTGTGTTTGATGGTGCGTTAATATTTGCCTTAGTGGCGGGTTAATATTATATATATATCTGTGTGGTGCATTAGTGGCGGGTTATAATTATATTCTGTGTGGTGCCTTAGTGGCGGGTTTTAGTCTGCATTTTCATGATCATGCATGGCATATGCATCTGTGTGGTGCCTTAGTGGCGGGAATTGCAATTATATTCTGTGTGGATGCCTTAGTGGCAGGAATTGCAATTATATTTCTGTGTGGTGCCTGTGTGGCGGGTTATATCCGGATCATGTAGTATTTAAGAGCATGCACTTTACACATCATTGCATTGCATTGAGTCTGTTGTATGCATGTGATTGATTATTGACTTAAACTATTTTATTGCAAATAAGATGTGTGTGAACCTTACTTTGAAGCATATGACTTGAATGTATTTTTTTTTAATTCTTTTTGATTGATAAGTTTTGATATTATCTATTTTATGACATTGTTTCTGGTGCTTTGAGTATGAACCAATTTGGATAAGGAAATTGACCCTTACATTAATATAATGTTGTAGGTACCAAAGATGATATGTGAAGTTTGTGATGAAAGCGTACGCGGGGATAAAAATTGGGTTTTTTATTGAATTGTAATTTTAGAAGTAATTTTGATGGATATTAGTTTAAGAATTTTTATTAAATTATGTAAAGAATTTTGTATAGGTTTTGCTAAGAATTTATTATTGATGATAAAAAAAAAGGAAATAGTGGTAATTTTCGAAAAAATGAGAATGATTTAGGCGTAATGTCTTGGACCAAAATCCGGGGCGTTACACAATCTTGAGAAAAAAAAATACAAGCCTACTAAAGGTTGTCGAGGTTACCTTTTTTTAATCAATCTTGCATTTTTGCAATTTGAGAACTTGCAGCTTAACATTTGTGTTTTTAAAGTTAATATGATATTCTAATATATGTTATTTTGACATTTTTTCTGATATTTGGAGACAAACTCGTTATGAAGTTACAAATGTTCAAGAACGTTGTGCAAGTTTGATTCTTGCAATAATTTGATTGTGTGAAGCAATGACATTTAATGTTTAGTTTGTGTCTATTATGGTATTAGTGAATGATTTTGTAACTTTGAATTTGTAGTGTTTGATATGAAATTTGGTTCAATGATATTTTATATTAGTGGTTGCATATGAAATTTTAGATTAATTTAAGAAATTATGTTTTATAATATGTATAATATGGAAGAAACTAAAATAAAAATTGAATTTAAATGGGTTGAACATAAATATTTTTTTTATTTTTTTTTTTTATAAATTTTGAGCTCTTTTTAAGTGGGGTGAACCAACTTAATTAATAGCTTTTTAAATCAGGTGACCCGACTTAATAAAACTTTTTAAGTCGGATGATAGTTAGACTTAAAATCAAAATAGTATTTAAGTCGGCCACCTATAAGTGGGATCTACAACCGACTTAAAAAGTCGTTTTCACCCCACTTTAAAAGTGTTTTTTGTACTAGTGGTCATGCAGAGATTTATAAAGATTGCTATCTTCATGGAATTGACTTATTTGTTTCTTTGCTTTTGGTCTCTCATCTTTAAGTGATGCATGGAATGATTTGAGATCAAATTGGTAGTGTTGTTGGTTTGTTTGTAGTTATGAGATTTGTAAGTGGTGCTCTATGTACATCTATTACATTGGTGATTTTATCATGATTTTAGTGTAATTTGATTTGATGTTGTTAATCCATCTTATATTTGTAAACTCGATTTTTCATCTTTCATATATACAGTGACGTTAAGTAATTTAATTTTCACCATTAACTTTCATATCACTTTGATATATGTTTGTTTGAGTGAATTTATGTACTGATGTACTATTTCAGTTCACCAAGTTTGGTCTATAAATTATAATTATACAAAAATTAAACTTTTCATATGATAATAATGAATTCAATATTGGTTGTAAAATATAATGATATTATGGTATAATAAATCTAAGAAGGCATCTCAGGCTATTAAATCTAATTAAAAGGTAAGGAAAATATATATATTGAAGTGGTTAAAAATGATTAGTGTAACAATTTAGTGAAATAAAAATAAAATTATAGGCTTAAAAGTAAGTAAAAAAATTAATTTTTAACCAAATATTCAAGTTATTTTTATAGGTGGTGGGATTAACAAAATGCATGAATCGAATGTCACAATGGTACATCAAAAAGTAAGAGATAAGAAGACAATATAAATAATACACTTTGATGCCTTACGCTCATTTGAGAGTAAAAATCATAAACGCAAGGTTCATGAAATTAGGAAAGGAAAGATAAAATAAAATTATTGAGTGCCAATACAATAACTTAACGACAACTCACGGATTATTCTATCATAAAGTATATTGCACATTTATTTTGTTAGCACGATAAAACATTCTATTCTATAGGGAATTTTCTTACACTCAATATATGCGAGGCTTTTTAACCCATTCACAAATGTTATTAACGCACCTATGAGCATAATTTTTGTCCCAAAGCTTGATATAAGATTTTGGACAATCGAGGTCAATTTCACATTCAATAAGCGCTGCATAACATTCAAAGATAATAAAATAATATTACTAAAATATGATAAAAGATTGTATACAAACTAAGAAGTAAAGAAGGTCCCGTAAAAAAAAGGCAAGAAGGGAATTTGAAAATGATGAAAAATTGGCTTACCTCCACCAACTTCTATTAAGACAATATATAAGGAAAGAAATATAACTACAACATAGACAAACTTGAAAATTTCAAACATATTTTTTTCTTCTTCTTTGGATGTAATAAAAATGATATGATATGATATGATATATATATATATATATATATATATATATATATATATATATATATATATATATATATATATATATATAGTTTATAAATTTCATGTTTTCCTAAAAACAATTAAATAGCTTTTAGAACTTAAGAAGTTTTAAAAGTTCATCATAAAATTATAATAATTATTAAATATCAATGCATTGTGTGTTTGTCTCTTAGCTCACCTAGTAAGGAGGTGACATAAAACTTAAAAGGGAATTGTTTTAACCATTCTTGATAGTAAAGTGACAATTTTATTTTTTTTAACTTTTCTTTAACTTATCATGATATTGAAGGGAAAGGGAAATTTTTATTTTTGGACCTTGGTAAAGTTATTCGTCAAAATAATGCTTTATTGGGGGCGAGAACTTCTTAATGCACTTCCTTAAAAAAAAAAACTTCTTAATGCACAAATAGAACGTACCGTAAAATCAAAATTTTGAAATAGACCTTGGTAAAGTTATCATGATACGTGTATGTTACGGAAGCATGTTTCCAATAGCTTTAAGCTTCAAATAAAATTACGAAAAGGAAGAATACACTTTTCTTTTTGAAAAATGTGGGTGTGTTTGTAAAATACAATAATTTTATTCAAATATAAATATGAAATTTGTTTTTTTTTTTGACAAATTTTTTTATTCAAATATAAATATGAAATTTGTTAATAAGCACAATTAGGAGTATTAACAAATACACCCAGTCTCTCTCAAAAAAAAAATAAAACAAATACACCCAGTGTCAACACTTGAAAATACCCGTAAATAAATCGAGTTCTCTAGTGAAAAACTAAATTTCCCTTTTCGTATCTTGACTATACTTGCGATAAGCACAATATGAGAACTAATCCTATGATGAAGCTTAAGCTCTTAGGTATTTTGTATTTGGTTAGGTCATAGTTTGGGAATGATCATATGGGTTCTATTAGTAGCCAGCCCTTTTGGACCTCTTCTATAGCAACAACCTGATAGCCCCTTTATGTGCTTTATACGATTAGTTTTTGTAAGGATGGGCGCGTAAGACTTATATGTACCTGGGTATTTCAACTAGAATCCTTGGCTTTATCTGTTGCGCATGAGTTAAGGAATTAGGGCACCCACATGCTGCTCTAATGACGCCCTTATCCTCAATATTTGTCCTTAATCTAAATGGACTTATTTTTGGAGTCTTTCTTGATATGACGATCCACATTCCCCCAAACACGAGGCTTGTAAGTGCAAAGTGATTGAATTTAATTCTGGCAAAATTTATCTGGCTTGGTCGTCCCTTAGGTCTATATTGCTTTATGACGGTCGACAACCCTCTAAGTATAAGACCTATATGGGAAAAAAGCTTTAAGGTTACTTTATAATCATATAAATTGTATATTTGCAAGTTCATGTTTTTGAGCATGGTTGTCAAGTTTTTTCCTCTTTGGGAGATTTCTCTCATATGGGTAAAGTCGCCTAGTTCTTTTAATGTACTTTTAGTTTCTCAGAAAATGAAGAATGATTTCTCCTTTTTGTTTCAGATTTCTCTTATGTGTTTGCTTTTCAGTTATGAAGTCGTTTGCTGATTATGCTTTTCGTGAAGGAGAGTGTTTTATTCAAAATTTAGTTTTCGACAATAGTTCGCGGGGCTCCTCTTGGGGAGTAAACAAATGATGACATGGTGTTTACCGGTGTTTTTGGTAAACAATACGGGATGGTTTTGATTATTACAAGCAGGATCAAACCAGAAATCCTAGGACATGTTGTGCATTTGTTTTTAAAAAAGAGAGTTCACGTTCATCAAGTTCATAAGTTGCTTAATGAACAGGACGAGACCGTATGACGTCTTTCGACAGGAAAAGGTTTTAAAACGCAATAAATGCAAGATAAAAGTGTTAAAAGTTAAAATTGCATAAACTTAAAGGAAAGATAAATTGCATTGCATTAAAAATAAAGGTTGTTCGACAAATCCTTTGCATACATTCTGTTTAACTATTTTCTCTCGCACCTGTACTTCGAGTCTTGTAGAATTTCTATAAGTGATTTGTGACCCGTTTTACCTTTGGAAAACTACTATTTATACATAGTAAAATAACTGAAAAAAGCATAATCCCACGATCAGCACTTCTTCCATGTAGATAATCGCTTGTCTCCCACGTTTCCATTGAGTAAACCGCTTCTCTTTGAAATTCAAGATCTTCCCGCCTTTACAGGAATTGCTTGGCTTCGACGGTATCGCATCCTTGACCTACGTATTGTTGAACGCTAAGACTTTTAGGCCTTTTTTATCTAAGCCCACATCTCGTCGAACTCCTCAAGTTTGAAGGAAAGTACTTCGATTCTTGCAATGATAAAAGTCAACTAATGTTGACCAAATTAAATGAGGCTAGTAAAATTACCAGCTAACACATGGGCGCCTCTTTGGGGGTGTAGCCTGTTTGAAGGAAGGGTGCCTAACGAGAAACAACATGTAAGAAATGGGCGGGCTCAACTTGGGTAGTCTAACATGTTTAGGAATTTCAACCTTGGATATTCTAAGTCTTACATGTTTACGAATTTCAACGTTGTTGATTCTTCCTTCATGGGAAGTCTTATATGTTTTGGAATTTGAAGCTTGTTGATACTTCCATCGTGCTAAGTCTTACACGTTTAGGAATTTCAACCTTGTTGATGCTTCAGTTGTGGAAAGTTTTATATGATGCTTCCCTTCATAGGGGAAGTCTTACGGGATGCTTCCCTTTAAGTGGGATACGTCTTCAGTTGTGATAATAAATGTGGTATCACTATGAAAAAGTTTGATAACTGATAGGAAAAGTTAAGATTGTTGTTTTTGATGATCTAATCATATGAATATCATGATAGTTATATATCGCAATACACTAAGGTGTAGATGTGAATAATGATGGTTATTGTTAGATTACTCTAAGGACCTATAGAGGGAAATTATATTTTGAATATTAATTCAAAATTTGGTTATGAAGGTATATAGAAATGAGGGAAATTTAGAGTTAAGTATCTTTGGGTGAGGTTCTGAAGTAGGAAGAAGAAGAAGAAGAAGACAAAAGAGGAAGAGGAAGACGAGGAAGAGGAAGAGGAAGAAGAAGGAGGAGGAGGAGGAGGAGCAGAAGAAGAAGAAGAAGAAGAAGGAGGAGGAGGAGGAGGAGGAGGATGAGGGGGAAGAAGAAGAAGCAGAAGAAGCAGGAGGAGGAGGAGGAGAATGAGAAGGAGAAGGAGAAGTTGTGTTGTGCTAGAGATGAAGCGAGGGGACATCTCTATCATAGTGGTGGCGGTTGCATATGAGTATTAGATTAGGGTTCCTTTGTTATGTATTGAAAAACGAAAAATTGTTGTATACACTTATAACAAGGCTGAAATACACCAGAAAAAGACGTAAATGTCCATCTGCAGTTAACTGCCGCCGGTTAAAAATCCATCGACAGTTAACTGTTGATTAGCTGATTAGGATATATTGGTAAATTATTAGTTTTTCCTAGCATTAAGTGAAGTGTGAACAACATTCTTATTGAAAAACCAACCAGACGTGTGTAAATGGACTTCTGCTAGTGCTAAACGCAAATGGGCTTAAGTGGTCCACATTCCACAATTGTTTTTTTTTAAAACAAAACCATTTAGTTATTAACAAATATTTATGGGTTAACATATATTTGTTTTTAACGAATATTTAGTCATCAACATATATTTAGATCGTTTTACTTCAATATATATATATATATATATATATGTCATTTTTTTTAAGGTTTTTTATTATTGCCCATAGTGATAGTGATGAAGGGTTACGGAAAGTATTTTTAGAATATTAAAATATATTCTTTTAATGTATAAAGTTATGAATATTTTATTTTTTATTTTAAATAAATGTTATTTATATTAAAAAATATTTTCAAATACAACCGGTTGAACCTCAGTTGAACCTTTTACCCTTGAACCCTTGCTTACACCGGTTTAATGTTCGGTCCGGTTTTGATTACCTTGGTTAGTAGAAATGAATAATGATTGTTGTATTGATATTATAAAATAGACAAATAATTTGAGACAAAAAAAAATAGGTAAATAGGACATCTAATTTGAGACGAAGGGAGTAAGAAGACTTTTGGCAAAAGTATGACTATACTTTTTTTGTTACATTATGTACTATTTTTTTGTTACATACCCGATGACTATATTGATATAAGTGGTTAATGTCTTTCATGTTCGTATTATAGTTTTAAATTAATCTAAGGATAATCTTGGCAGTGCAATAAAATGTGCTCCCCTCCCCTCCCCTTCTAAAAATTGAACCAAACACTTCAAATTAAAAATCTCCCCTCCCCTCCCCTCCAAAACTCTCGAACCAAACGGACCCTATGGCACAAGTTAAGAATCTAAAAATAAAATTATTTTTTTGAAAATTGTGTATTCAACATTACAAAAGTTTAAACATTTATGCTTTCAATACAAAATTTATTGCTCATTTCCTTTTACAGCTCCTTAACTCGTGCCTTTAAGGCACAAGTTAACATGACCCATAAAAAAAATAGAACTCATACAGTTCACTTATTATTTTTCTTTTACCAAAATGTAAGGGCTTAATTACATGTTTAGTCCCTTAAATAATTATGAAATTTCGATTTGGTCCCTTAAATAATAAAAGGCTCAAAGAGGTCCTCTAAATCATCTCCGTCCGCCAATTAAATCCACTCCGTCAGTTTTTAATTGAAAAACGTTAACTTGATGACATGGACGCTGATGTGGAAGATATGGATTGGAGATAAGGTTGTGAGGTGGCATAACATGATTTGGATCTGATTTCCTTTGTTTCCCTTGTTCTCTCCATCAATCTCCTTCTTCCCATCTCTCTCTTTCCTTTCTTCTCATCTTCTCTCCATCGATCTCCTTCTTCTTCCCTTCTCTTCCTTGTTCTTCATCCCTTCCTTGTTCTTTTTCTTCAATAACAATAAACCCAGAATACTTAAAAATACAATCATGTCCACTGTGTCACAGAATTCGAAAACTAACCCTAGTGAAGGAGGTAATTGTTCATGTTATGGATCTGGATCTGTTATGAGGAAGAGATCGGTTAGAGATTGCAGGTGTGGAGAGAAACAAGTCCTGAGAACTGTAACTGATGTAAACAATCCGAATTTTGGGAAGAAGTTTTGGGTATGTGTCAACTACAAAAACCAATTTGACAAGGGTTGCAACTATTTTAATTGGTTTGATTCAAGAGATGATATTATTGATGCAAAAAATAAGGAGATTGAGAAGCTAAAGAAGAGAAACTTGAAGTTGAAGTTGAAGTTGAAGTAGTTTAAGATTATTGCTGTAATGTAAGTTTGTGGGTGAGTTGTTATGTGAATGAATGTATGAACATCATTTGAATCAATGTAATGCCTATCTTGAATAAATGAATTTGTTATGAGCCAATTTTTTGTGTCACATTCAACTGAAACAAAATCCCAGCTGTGGACTTGAATGCTATAGTAATATTGTGTTTTGTAAAAATGAACAACATATAAAATAGACCAATAATGTGAAAATAGGGTAACCAATAATGTTATAATTGCATAGTCAGATAGACCAATATGGTCTTACATAGTTAAATACCTAGTAGAAGGTATGAAATACCTAGTTGTCAAATTGTCTTACATCAAAATAAGGTTACCAAAACCAACTTGAACCACAGTATTTTTCAACAAAATAAGGTAACCATAACCTAATTAATACTTGACCAAAAAGCTACCAAAAAGCATATTGCAACAGACAGAATATTTCAAGTGTTCTGGGGCTGAGTTGATGCTGATCCCTTCTTTCTTGGTGTCCTTTTCCTTTTGAGAGTTGATCTTGCTGGTTGACTTGAGGAAACATTTGTTGCAGTAGCAGTTGCATTACCTGATCCTTTCTTGGTCTTCTGAGAGGCTCTTGAAGTTGTTGTATAATGTGCATTGGCTGAATTGCTTCTGACTTGATGCTGGGATGCAGAAGGCTGAGTAGAAGCCTGAGTTGCAGAAGCCTGAGTTGCAGAAGGTTGGGTAGCAGATGCTTGAGTTTCAGAAACCTGAGTTGCAGAAGGTTGGGTAGCAGAAGCTTGAGTTGCAGAAGCCTGAGTTGCAGAAGGTTGTGCTGGTTCTGGTGGTGGTGGTAGCTTGCAGGTTGACTTGTTGTGGCCTTCTGCCTTGCACCTGCTACACTTCATCCCATACCTAGCCCTCTTCAACTGTTGTTCATCCCTTTTTTCATCAGCATCTTTTCTTCTATTCTTCTTTGGCCTTCCAGGCTGCCTCCTGATTGGTGGTGGTTGTAGATCAGTGAATTCAGTTTTTGTCCATAGAGATTGACCATTAACTGGATATATGATGTGGCTATAGCAAGCTTCATATTTTTCTTTTCTAAAGTAATCAGAAACATATTGATCCACATCAATGGCCTGACCTATCATGCATGATAGAGCATGGCAACATGGCAAGCCAGTTAGTAGCCACTTCCTACAAGAACATTCTTTTCTCAACAAGTTGACACTGTATGAATCCCCACTCATTGATTTGTATCTGACCTCATAGTCAAACTCACTAGCACGCCTGCACATTACATATATGCCAGAAATTACAGGATGTATATAAATGATATGATAAAAATTTAAGCTTTGTAAAGTTAGTAAATGACAGATAGCATACCTGACCACCCAATTGTTGGTAAAACTTTTTTCTCTTTCAATTTTTTTCCTTATGTTTGGTAAAATGTTGTCTGCATAATTTGCCACCTTTTGTCTATTTTTCTCCCACCTCTCCATCATGTATATCCTAATGTCCTCCAGCATAGTCACAACAGGCTTTTGTCTTGGAACAACAATGACTGAGTTGAATGCTTCAGTCATGTTGTTTACTAATGTATCACATAATGGACCAGAAGTAAACTTTGATTTGCTCCAATGTTTGACTGGTGTTTGCAGTAAATAATTGTATGCCTCTTCTGATATTTTCTTGATCTCATTCATCTCTCCATCAAAAGCAGTGGTATAACTTGATTTAGCAGCCCTCCACATCAGTTCTTTCAGCTTTTTTCCTGGGTACTTCTTTCTGAAATTGTTGTATAGATGCCTTACACAAAACCTGTGCTCTGCATCAGGAAGCAATTCTGCCAAAGCAGGTAGCAAACCCTGCATAAAGTTAACAATTAAAAAGTGTGTTTGTCAATCATAAGATGCATAAAGTAGAAAATTAAAAAAATTGTAAACTGAGCAATACATACCTTCTGTTGATCACTGATAAATGTGTAAGTGTTACACAACCTTCTTCCACCCAAATCATTAGCTAGCAGATCCAAAAACCAACTCCATGTGTCTTTAGTCTCACCCTCAACAACAGCATAGGCAATAGGCAACATCTGGTCATTAGGATCCCTCCCAATGGCTGTGAGCAATTGTCCCCCATAATAACCCTTCAAAAAACAACCATCTAAACCTATAATAGGTCTGCAAGACTTAAAACTCTCCTTACATGCCTTGAAACAAATGTAAACTCTCTGAAAATGTGGACAAAATACAACATTTGTAACACCCCAAATTTTATTTACCTAATTTAATAGAGTTAACCAAATAGTGTCTTGATTTATTATTGTAACAACGGGGCATTTTATGTGGAAATAATATGTCGTTGTGGAGAAAATAAGGTGTTTAATAATTATTGATATTGTGTGTGAAATAAAATAATGAGGGGAGGAATAATATAATAAATAGTAGTGTTGAGAGGTGAAAATAGAAGTAATAAAATAAGTGGGGGAGATGAAAGTAAAATTAGGTTAAGAGGAGGCGAGAAAACAATGACAGGTGGATTAGCCCAATTCCCTAGTATAAATAACATAATATAAAGTCATAAACATTATTGTTGCTGCACTTGAGAAAGAGGAGAGGAGAGGAGGCAAACCCTAGCTCAGGAGTGTTGAACCAAAAGCGGTGTTTTTCAGAAAATTCGAGGTAAGGGGGAGAATCTTTCATCTTTAGGTTTCTTTTAATTTTAAAAGGAGAGAAAAGGAGTTCTTAAATCCTTCAATTCTATGGTGTCTTGTTGTTCCCAAAATTAGGGTTGTGGTGATTTAAATCCCAAACTTTGTTCTATGTAGAAAAGTAGACATCCTGGAGATATCGTAAAAGAAGAAAAAAAAAATTAATGATATAGGTAATGGATTAAAAAGGTAGAAACAATGAATATGAGTGTGTGTAGTCTATTGCGAGAACTCAACTTTGTCGAATATCAAACTGCCATAAACCAGTTTTTGGCTTAGCCTTAGAGATGCCAGATAACCACATCATTTGTAGGACATGCAGTTTAAGAAAATAAATAAAAATAGATGATCTCTTAATTTTTTTTTATTTGAAACCGGTGGTTCCTTAACTTGAAGGGTAAATTAGGTGGTAAAATAGATGATTAATTATAGAAGATGAGGGATAGTAGATTATAGAAGGTGAGATCAGCATGATCATCTACAATATTCATGAACTTATCAACGGTCTTAGGAGTAACAATAATATCAATTGTAGCCAAATTAGAGATTCAATAACAAAAAAAAAAAAAGAGATGGTTAGAAACGAAGCATAAATATAAACAAAAACAAAACTAAAACAAAAAAATTAATAATACTAATTACGATGGAAGATAAATTGAGAGAATATTATCTTTAAACAATTACATAATTAATTGTTAGTTATAGTGCCCCAAAAAAAATAGGCTGAATCAATAGTAGTCGGCAAGGAATGTAGAGAGATAACAACAAACCTCGGTCTATGTTGAAACTCAAAAATCTGAATGTGAGATTGAAACGACTGATCGACAGCCCGTGCAAAACTCACACTTAGAGTAGTAACGAGTTAAAATGAACGAAGAATAGAGTATGATCGATCAAGATAATTGATGATGCTAAGAAAAGTGTTAAGATGAATGTAATTGATAATAGGAAGATGGGATCTTAAGATCTAAGAAGCCTTGGTTATAATAGTGGGAGACATTATAAGTGGAGATAATTGTGAAATAAAACTTTAAACTAGGAATGAAGACTCAGTATGGATAATAGAATAAAGTACGCCATAAATGAGAGTAACTAATTTTGAGTATAGGAATTAATGATGATGCAGAATAATGATGAAACAATATGTATATATACAACGATGAAAATAGTGAGATAGCACTACCATATGACGTTGATTAATGACGAAATGATGATGTTGTATAATGATGATTAATGATGACGTAATTGATGAACCTGATAGATGAATTATGTTGTATTTGTGAGCTATTTGATGATGTGCTAATATGTGGTATTTAGAGAGTCTTTCCTCATGCATCATATCATCTTTAAGACCATGTTGAATGACGAATGATGTATGTATGTTCAGTAACACAACTCTGACATACAAATGTTGATTAGGATGTATGTATGTTCAGTAACACAACTCTGACATACAAATGTTGATTAGAAACCGGTACCGGCATGCATATAGGTCTAGGGGTGAGTTGCATCTTCTCATATACATGTTAGTATGTTGATCCTGATGTTGATGTGAATGCTATGTGTACTCATGTGGGTAGTGAAGGGTAGTTAATTTTCGTTGTTTCCTTACTCCTATGATGAATCTATGATTAAATTCATGTTCTTTTTTTTTGCTATAATAATGTGTTTGATTTTCGTTTCTGAATTATGAGGTTTTAATGATTGGAATATGGTTGTGTTTATATAGTTAGGTTTATTATTATAACCTTGAGAACTTCTATTTTTTTTTAACTATTGAGTCAATTCCAATTGTTATTATTTTTAACGGCTGTATTATTTTCTATTGCCATATTTCAATTCAAATTGTTTTCATTCCTTGTTGCTGCTATTAACAAGAGCTTTTCTGGCATTTTAAATTGAAATTAAGCTTCCACTTATAGAAATTAAGTTTGTGTCTTTCCAATCCCTTATATTTGTTGAGTACACACACTGCCGTAGCTAATTTATCTTTTGTATTCAGCACAAGTAATAAATGATTGACAAATTGATAGATGTTGATATATATATGGTTTCATATCCCTTCAAAAATAAAATATATGAATTTGGATATAGATTTTTATCATTGCAGATAACTGAATTTGAGTACCTACAGCATTGTACTTTTGCTTCCTTGAATTATAATAAAGTTTTTTTTCTAGTTGTTAAGTGGAATGGAAACATACTGTTTTGGATATTCATTTGTTTTCAGTTATTTCATTTTATTTTTGAGAAGAAAAAGTACAATAAGAATTAGAATAGCAATGAGTTATTAAAGATGTGTAATTGATTAATTATTTGACTAAGTATAATTTGTGAGTTATATGTAAAGATGTGTAAATAGTGATGTATAAAATGATGAGAAATTATGATGATGCTTGTAAATGATGATGATTGCATGTGATTTATATCTTTATGTTATCCACGAGTTCTAATTATACCTTATGAAATGTATTCTCACCCTTCTTATTGTTGTATGTTGTGATGTCTGTACTCGTGGGGTACAGACACTCAGGCGAGGAGCTCTAGCTGCGGGACGCTTCAAAGGTGGTGACGGAAGTCCTCCTCCGTCATTATTTTTATTAGTGATAATTATGTAGTCGAAAAACACGTGCTCTGATCTGTAACACTAGGGTCGGGGGTTTATTATTCGAACTATGTTTCTGAAATTTTAAGTCTTTGGAGTTGTGTTTCTTTTACCATGATGTCGAGAATTTAGATCGTTTTATTATGATGGTTGAACATTTCCGCTGCCGAATTATGATTAATATTATATGAAACCTTTGAATTAAGATTATTTTTATGAGATGGTATAATGACGATTCTGCGTAACACCTAATTTAGAATTTTTATAATTTTATTTACTAGTTCAAAGTTGGGGTTTTTAGGGTGTTACATAGTTGGTATCAGAGCAGGTCGGTCCATCTGACCTAGGTTTTCTATTTGATATTTTACCCTGTAGGCGACAAGTGTATATCACACTGTAGATGCCTAAATTCTAATTGTTGACGAATGCAGATAAGAAATGGCTGGGAGAAATCATCAAGCAATTGCAAACGCTATGACTGCGGTAGCGCAAGCATTGAACAATGCACTACAAGGACAGCAGAACCAACAGGGAGCAGCTGATGAGCTTCGCTTGGATAGGTTTATGAGAAACAACCCGCCTACCTTCAAGGGAAGGTACGATCCTGATGGTGCACAGAACTGGCTACAAGGGATTGAAAGGATTTTCAGGGCAATGGCGAGCACTAATGAACAGAAGGTTAGACTAGCAACACACATGTTGGCGGAAGAGGCTGAATTCTGGTGGGGAAATGCCCGTCAAAGGCTCGAAGGGGCAGGTACTGTAGTTACATGGGAAGTGTTTAGAGAAGAATTTTTGGGAAAGTACTTTCCTGCTGATGTGCGTAACAAGAAGGAGATTGAATTCCTTGAGTTGAAGCAAGGGAATGTGTCAGTGTCAGAGTATGCTGCAAAATTTGAAGAATTGTCCAGGTTTTGTCCCTATATCAATGCAGCGGACGCAGAGGTTTCCAAATGCTTGAAGTTTGAGAATGGGTTACGTCTCAAGATCAAGCAGTTTATTGGGTATCAGCAGATTCGCCAATTTTCCTCATTGGTAACTGCTTGTAGAATCTATGAGGACGACAGCAAGAAAAGGGCTAGTCATTACAAGGCGGTTAGAGAGAAGAAAGGAAGAGACCAGAGTCGGGGTAAGCCGTATAGCCTTCATACTGATAAAGAGAAGCAGGAGAAGGGTACTGGTGAGAAAGAAGCTAGTGGGGAAGATGTTCGTCCTCCGCCGAGATGTTATAATTGTGGTGATACGGGTCATCGTGTGTCAGAGTGTAAGAAAGGTGTTAAATGCTTCAACTGTAATGAGCTAGGTCACATCAGCACACACTGCCAAAAGCCGAAGAAGGAGAAGTATGGGGGAAAGGTGTTTGCCTTGAGTGGAACGGATGGAGCAGATTTCTCGGACCCAAATAATTGATGCGAGGTACATGTTTCATTCTTTTGACTGTTTGTGTTGGTTGAAAATATGTTAGTGTCTTAATATATACAAATGTGAAGTGAATGGTTAGAATTGAATGTTTTGAACTAAATCTATGGTGCTTGAGTTATGAGATAGACATGTAAATTGTGGTTTATCGTCTGGAATGTTTGTTTAGAAAGGAATTGTGCCAAACAAAAAAAAAAAGTTAAGCGAGGAATATAATATGTAACAATAGTTTGACGAAGAAGAGTATATCGTAAAACTGGGGAGTTACGCGAGAGAGTCTTGTACGGGGCTGCTATCTTCAAGTAATTTTCGAGGGCGAAAATTCATTAAGTGGGGGAGAGTTGTAACACGCCAAATTTTATTTACCTAATTTAATAGAGTTAACCAAATAGTGTCTTGATTTATTATTGTAACAACGGGGCATTTTATGTGGAAATAATATGTCGTTGTGGAGAAAATAAGGTGTTTAATAATTATTGATATTGTGTGTGAAATAAAATAATGAGGGGAGGAATAATATAATAAATAGTAGTGTTGAGAGGTGAAAATAGAAGTAATAAAATAAGTGGGGGAGATGAAAGTAAAATTAGGTTAAGAGGAGGCGAGAAAACAATGACAGGTGGATTAGCCCAATTCCCTAGTATAAATAACATAATATAAAGTCATAAACATTATTGTTGCTGCACTTGAGAAAGAGGAGAGGAGAGGAGGCAAACCCTAGCTCAGGAGTGTTGAACCAAAAGCGGTGTTTTTCAGAAAATTCGAGGTAAGGGGGAGAATCTTTCATCTTTAGGTTTCTTTTAATTTTAAAAGGAGAGAAAAGGAGTTCTTAAATCCTTCAATTCTATGGTGTCTTGTTGTTCCCAAAATTAGGGTTGTGGTGATGTAAATCCCAAACTTTGTTCTATGTAGAAAAGTAGACATCCTGGAGATATCGTAAAAGAAGAAAAAAAAAATTAATGATATAGGTAATGGATTAAAAAGGTAGAAACAATGAATATGAGTGTGTGTAGTCTATTGCGAGAACTCAACTTTGTCGAATATCAAACTGCCATAAACCAGTTTTTGGCTTAGCCTTAGAGATGCCAGATAACCACATCATTTGTAGGACATGCAGTTTAAGAAAATAAATAAAAATAGATGATCTCTTAATTTTTTTTTATTTGAAACCGGGTGGTTCCTTAACTTGAAGGGTAAATTAGGTGGTAAAATAGATGATTAATTATAGAAGATGAGGGATAGTAGATTATAGAAGGTGAGATCAGCATGATCATCTACAATATTCATGAACTTATCAACGGTCTTAGGAGTAACAATAATATCAATTGTAGCCAAATTAGAGATTCAATAACAAAAAAAAAAAAAAAGAGATGGTTAGAAACGAAGCATAAATATAAACAAAAACAAAACTAAAACAAAAAAATTAATAATACTAATTACGATGGAAGATAAATTGAGAGAATATTATCTTTAAACAATTACATAATTAATTGTTAGTTATAGTGCCCCAAAAAAAATAGGCTGAATCAATAGTAGTCGGCAAGGAATGTAGAGAGATAACAACAAACCTCGGTCTATGTTGAAACTCAAAAATCTGAATGTGAGATTGAAACGACTGATCGACAGCCCGTGCAAAACTCACACTTAGAGTAGTAACGAGTTAAAATGAACGAAGAATAGAGTATGATCGATCAAGATAATTGATGATGCTAAGAAAAGTGTTAAGATGATTGTAATTGATAATAGGAAGATGGGATCTTAAGATCTAAGAAGCCTTGGTTATAATAGTGGGAGACATTATAAGTGGAGATAATTGTGAAATAAAACTTTAAACTAGGAATGAAGACTCAGTATGGATAATAGAATAAAGTACGCCATAAATGAGAGTAACTAATTTTGAGTATAGGAATTAATGATGATGCAGAATAATGATGAAACAATATGTATATATACAACGATGAAAATAGTGAGATAGCACTACCATATGACGTTGATTAATGACGAAATGATGATGTTGTATAATGATGATTAATGATGACGTAATTGATGAACCTGATAGATGAATTATGTTGTATTTGTGAGCTATTTGATGATGTGCTAATATGTGGTATTTAGAGAGTCTTTCCTCATGCATCATATCATCTTTAAGACCATGTTGAATGACGAATGATGTATGTATGTTCAGTAACACAACTCTGACATACAAATGTTGATTAGGATGTATGTATGTTCAGTAACACAACTCTGACATACAAATGTTGATTAGAAACCGGTACCGGCATGCATATAGGTCTAGGGGTGAGTTGCATCTTCTCATATACATGTTAGTATGTTGATCCTGATGTTGATGTGAATGCTATGTGTACTCATGTGGGTAGTGAAGGGTAGTTAATTTTCGTTGTTTCCTTACTCCTATGATGAATCTATGATTAAATTCATGTTCTTTTTTTTTGCTATAATAATGTGTTTGATTTTCGTTTCTGAATTATGAGGTTTTAATGATTGGAATATGGTTGTGTTTATATAGTTAGGTTTATTATTATAACCTTGAGAACTTCTATTTTTTTTTAACTATTGAGTCAATTCCAATTGTTATTATTTTTAACGGCTGTATTATTTTCTATTGCCATATTTCAATTCAAATTGTTTTCATTCCTTGTTGCTGCTATTAACAAGAGCTTTTCTGGCATTTTAAATTGAAATTAAGCTTCCACTTATAGAAATTAAGTTTGTGTCTTTCCAATCCCTTATATTTGTTGAGTACACACACTGCCGTAGCTAATTTATCTTTTGTATTCAGCACAAGTAATAAATGATTGACAAATTGATAGATGTTGATATATATATGGTTTCATATCCCTTCAAAAATAAAATATATGAATTTGGATATAGATTTTTATCATTGCAGATAACTGAATTTGAGTACCTACAGCATTGTACTTTTGCTTCCTTGAATTATAATAAAGTTTTTTTTCTAGTTGTTAAGTGGAATGGAAACATACTGTTTTGGATATTCATTTGTTTTCAGTTATTTCATTTTATTTTTGAGAAGAAAAAGTACAATAAGAATTAGAATAGCAATGAGTTATTAAAGATGTGTAACTGATTAATTATTTGACTAAGTATAATTTGTGAGTTATATGTAAAGATGTGTAAATAGTGATGTATAAAATGATGAGAAATTATGATGATGCTTGTAAATGATGATGATTGCATGTGATTTATATCTTTATGTTATCCACGAGTTCTAATTATACCTTATGAAATGTATTCTCACCCTTCTTATTGTTGTATGTTGTGATGTCTGTACTCGTGGGGTACAGACACTCAGGCGAGGAGCTCTAGCTGCGGGACGCTTCAAAGGTGGTGACGGAAGTCCTCCTCCGTCATTATTTTTATTAGTGATAATTATGTAGTCGAAAAACACGTGCTCTGATCTGTAACACTAGGGTCGGGGGTTTATTATTCGAACTATGTTTCTGAAATTTTAAGTCTTTGGAGTTGTGTTTCTTTTACCATGATGTCGAGAATTTAGATCGTTTTATTATGATGGTTGAACATTTCCGCTGCCGAATTATGATTAATATTATATGAAACCTTTGAATTAAGATTATTTTTATGAGATGGTATAATGACGATTCTGCGTAACACCTAATTTAGAATTTTTATAATTTTATTTACTAGTTCAAAGTTGGGGTTTTTAGGGTGTTACAACATTCGCAAGTCAACTATAAATACAACTTAAAACTCTTCTGAGATAGGACCCACATCAACTATAAATACAACATTTGGAAAAGAAACCAAAAATGTTCAGAAATTTATCAAACCCTAAAAAAAGAAACCCTAACTATCGCAAGAGTTAAATTCGCAAGTTTTAGAAGAAAAATAACAAACCTGATGTAGCAAGCTTCACAGTCGCAGTTCACAGTCGCAGTTTAGCTTTGAGAGAAGTTCACAGTCGCAGTTCTTCCTCACCCATCGTTTTCGTTTTTACAGCTTTGAGAGAAGTATGAAAATGGTGTTTCTCTCTCTACAAATCTCTCTAAAAGATAGTGTTATGCCACCTCACAACCTTATCTCCAATCCATATCTTCCACATCAGCGTCCATGTCATCAAGTTAACGTTTTTCAATTAAAAACTGACGGAGTGGATTTAATTGGCGGATGAAGATGATTTAGAGGACCACTTTGAGCCTTTTATTATTTAAGGGACCAAATCGAAATTTCATAATTATTTAAGGGACTAAACATGTAATTAAGCCAAATGTAAGCAATCATAATTGCATGTGGCTTAAATTTATTCATTTGAAATTGGATAGGGAAATGTGACTTTTCTTCTCCCTCAAAAAAAAATAATTGCATGTGGCTTGAATTTATGCATTTGAAATTGGATAGGGAAATGTGACTTTTCTTCTTCCTTTTTTTTCCCCTTTAAAGGGGGTGTTGCACTAGGAATCATGATATAGCAGTTTTCAAATCTAATTGGGAAGATATGGTGAGAAAAAAAATTACATGGAAGTCAGTGATGATCATTTTGAGAATGAGTTTCCATCTAATGTGAGACATATTACTAACACTTTATACACCAATAGTGTCTAATTATGCTCTTGATTGGAATATGACGAATATTACTAGGTATGCCTCTTCTTTCAAATTTATGAAGATGTGGTTTTATCATGTTGGTTGCATTAATATTGTGAAGGTGGTCGGAAATAAAAAGATGAAAAATCCTCCTAACATAAGTATTTTTCATGTTTCTTTAACTAACAACAATGCCAAGTCTTTTTGCTTCAAATTTTATTGTTGAGTTCAGACTTATCAAGATTTTTTTGGTCAAATCCTCCTAGTCCTTCTAGGATAAAAGAAGTCTCCCAGCATCCTCTTAAGGCGTATTGGGTGAAATGCAATATTGAAAGTACATCTTGAGAGATAGTTTTGCAGCTAATTTAGGTTGTTTTGCTCAAAATCAAGGCAAAACTAATGCAAATGGATTTAGGATACAAAAAGGTTGGCACTTGCTTTGGATTGGATCAGATTCAATGCTAGCTAGCTAATATGGATTTAAAGTTCATGGAGTTGTTGGCGACTAAGAAACAAGTGGAGAAATCGTGTCAATAGGGAGGGCAATCAATGTACTGATAGACATGTAAATTTAGGTCTCCATTTGAATTCCTAGCAATGATGGGAAACCCCTTTTTTTTTTGTTGAAAAAGCTAAACTAGCCCACCGAACTTGGCAATGGGAATAATCAAATCTGAAACTCTTGAGAGAAGCACTCCTATTAGTATTTTGAATGTATTTACTCGGAATGCAATTGGATTTCTTAATTACCGAGTTTGTTAATTGTTTCTTGAATTGCTCTTTCTTTCACCCGGATTATCCAAAAGTGTTTTTCAAGCAATATTTTTAATGAGACAGTTGTATGGTTTTCCGTTGGGTATTTGCATTTGCCTAGTTACCCTAAGTTTGTTAAATTATCTCTTTTATTAATAACTAGTTCTCCATTCTTGTTTTTTTTTTAAAAAAAACATAACAAAACATCTGATGATATTAAATCTAATTAAAAGGTAAGAAAAGTATAAATTAAAGTGTTTAAAAATTAGTAGTGTGAGAATTTTATGACATTAAAATAAAATTATAGGCTGAAAAGTAAGTTAACATTATTTTTCAACCTAACTATTAAACTTATTCTTATAAGTGGTGGAATTAAAAAAAAGTGTGATAAGCCAGAATTAAATGTCATGATGACGCCTAAAAAATTAAGAGAGAATAAGATGATAAATAATTACTCATGGAAGGTTCATGAAATTGGGTAAATGACAACTCATGGAACATTCTATTTTTTGAGAGAACTCATGGAACATATTTTTTTTGTCAAGAAACTCATTTATGGAACATTCTATCATACAGTATGTTGCACATTTATTTGGCTAGCACAATAAATCGTTCTATTCTATATGGCATTTTTATCTACGCCACTTTTTTTTTTTTTTAAGGAATCTACGCCACTTGTTTTGTTACTCATAGAATCAAGGTAGCTTTTTAATCCATTCACATTTTCCATCAATGCACTTATGACGATAATTCTTGTTCCACATCTTGATCATAGATCTTGGACAATCACGGTCAGTTTCACACTCAATAGTTTCTGTATAAAATTAAAAGATAATAAATTAATGTTTTTTGAAGGAGGATAATAAATTAATGTTAATAAAACATGATAAAAAATTGTTTACGAACTAAGAATTAAAGAAGGAATCTTGAAATTTCTGAAATAATGGCTTACCAATACCACCAACTTCCCTTGCAACAAGAAATAAGAAAAGAAAAAGAATTATAGCGTGGACAAACTTGAGAACTCCAGACATAATTTTTCTTATTTGCATGTTAAAAAATAATATGACTTTATCTCTTTATACCGTATAAATTTCATGATCTCAAAAAAAATTAATAAATAAATAGCTTTTTTTTTTTGACCAAAAATAAATAGCTTTTAGAACTTACGAAGATGTAAAAATACTTCATAAAAGTATAATCATTATTAAGTATTAGTGTGTTTTGTTTGTCTCTTTTAGCATGTCTAGTTCAGAAATCACAAAATATAAAAGGGGAATTTTGTAACCTTTTTTATTTAAAGGGACATTTTTCTTTTTACCCTTTCATTGCTCTTAATTTATTTTATTCCTTTTTTTAACCTTTCATGATAGTAAAGGGAATAAATTTTTTCCTTTTTAGCCCTTGATAAAGTAATTTGTGGCAATAGTGCTACTAGAGCAAGAACATTTTCGTTGACTACAAAAGAATTCATTTTAATTTTGTAATTTCATCTTTATTCTACATGATTATTCACATCAATAATATAATTCGTATCTATTTATGATGATACTTTGGATAGTGTACAAAAATATTGTCATGGTACTAAAATTATCTATAAAATTCGTCTCCACATCGATTGCTAACTTTTTTTCTTAGGAAAAGTAACTTATATCATTCAAATAAATATTAAATCAGTAATACACGTTGGAATCTTATCAAAGATATAGAAGTTAGGAATGTATATGGTTGCCTTAGCTAATTCATGGACAACCGCATTTGCTTGCCTCCTAATAAACTCAATATGAGAGTTTGTTAAATAGGAATTAGAGAATTGGATACTATATGGAACCAAACTCGGTAATATCTACCCTACCTCTAATAAAATAATCAGCTACTTTTTTCGAGTCAACCTCAAAATCAACATTTGTGAGCTGAAGTTCATGTATCCACTGAATTGCATGGCATATAGCCCCAAAGATTCTCCAACGTCAACTGAGCACAATGGCGTAAAACACATGGTTTTTTAGCGGACATGACTCCCTGCTGAATCTCAAATGCACACGCCTATTCCTACCTTATTGCTGGAAATAGCAAAAGAGGCATTGACATTACATTTAAGTGTGCCGTTTCTTGGTTTCCTCCATCTCATGTTGTTATACCTGTTGTCCAAATTCTGGTCATCATGTTGGTGAAGACATGTAGTTGAAGTTGTGTGTACCTGACTTGAAGGGCTTTGCTTGAGATTAGCACTCCTCCTACTTCTAGGAGATGCTTGAATCTTTCTAGAATTGTGACGTTTGAGTATGCCTTGTGTTGCCACAGCTTAAAGTTTCTAGCTTTCTAGATACTCCACATTATGGTTACAATAGTCTCTATTCGGGCTGCCGACAGCTGCTGCAACAGACTAAAAAAGATGTATGGTGCATTATCAAAGTGATTTAGAGATGGAGAAATCAAATGCCAAACATTAACTTCTCTCCATACATCAATGATCGTCTTGCAATGGAAAAATATATTGTAACTATCCTCATTGGGGTCATTACACGTAACATAACCTGATGGACAATTGACACCTCTGCTTCTGAGCTTTACACGCGTAGGGAAACAGTCTCTACAACCTCTCCACATCATCAAGTTCTTGACTTTTGGAGGTATACTTTCAATTTCCAAATACCACTATAGTACCTGGGTTTCCGCAGATGATTATTATTGATAATGTCTTCAATTCAAATCTGGTAAGAACTTCTAACATAGTGAAGTCCATTCTTTTCAGCCTTCCAAACCAATCTATCCATATCAACTTGTTGGTGCAAGGGAGTATTCAAAATATTTTGAGTTGTTTTTGTTGCAAACAAGTGATGAATTAGTTGTTCATTCCAAACTTTAGTGCTTTGATCAATCAAATGTCCCACTGAATAAGGTTGAAGGGCGATCATCTCAGAGGCTGCTGGAGGAATCCTTGACCATGCCCCCATCCAAGGCTCGCCAACAATAGGGACAGTAAACTTATAACCAATTTTCCAACGGGTACCTTGCCTAACAACCACCTTAGCACTGCAAATGCTATGCCAAACAAAGCTTGGATTATGTCCCAATTTCGAATTCATATAGCTACTATTAGGGTAATATCGGCCTTTGAAAACTCTTGAAACTAAACTGTCTACATCAGTTTGTAGTTTATTGCCCTGTTCCAAGCATTGCAACATTAAAGGCTGTCAAATCTCTGAAACTCATACCTCCATAATTTTGTGCACTGATAACTTCTCCCATGACAACCAATGCAACCCTTTGTTACTTGCACCCCTATGTCCCCACCAGAAAGCGTTCATCATTTTTACACTTTCATCCAGAAGTGTGTTTGGTAATTTGAATATACTCATAACATACGAAGGAATAACTTGAAGAACATATTTGATCATGACTTCCCTACCTGCTTTGGAAAAACATTTGATGCTCCAACAACTGATTTACTGCCACACTATATCTTTAATGAAGTTGAACGTTGCTTTTTTGATGCGCCCTACCATTGATGGCAATCCAAGATGCTTACGCGTTCCTAGAACCGCACGCACCTCTAAGATATTGGTGATGGATTGTTGCAGCGGTTCTTGGACATTCCTACTATAAAAGATTACGGATTTAGGAAGGATAGCTATCCGTGGAAATTAGTTACACTTGTGATGACCATTATCCATAATGAATTTTTTAGAAAACAAATAAATTAAATTTTGCAAAATGACCATTATTCACGTAAAATTAAGGAGATCATGAGTTTTAATAAGGACGGTTATAAAATTTTATTGGACTTCGATTTTTATATATTGTTAGTAGATACATTTTCTTTAGCGTAAAAAAAAGGTCAAAATTCATCGGATTGAAAGATAAAGTTATGTGTGAGATTTGGTTCACCTTTTGAATGACTAGTTAAAAAAAATATTTTTATTCAACTTAATGTTGTTTCATTTTGATCGATTTTTCATATTCAAAATTGTTAATATTGTTTTTATTATTAATATTATAAAGACATGACAAAATAATAGGTTTGATGCAAAAAGATTAGGGAAACCCTATAGAAATGAGGGCCTAGTTTGCATTAAAAAATGAATTGCTTGATTTATATCTCATATCTATAGGGAAGGAAATCATTGTACACAAAAGTTTGCATCTAAACTGCATGATAACCATTTTGTTTCTTCATTGTGAAACTAGGAAAACCTGTGCACTTTTTATCTTGAAATTGTAAAACTGATTCATTTGCATTTTACGTTTAATTGGATGTTCTTAAAACCAAACCAATTTCCATGTGCACTTCTAAAAAGGTCATCAAGTTTTTGATGTTGCTGTTAGGATTGTTGAATCATTTTAACAAGGCAATTTTGTTATCATTATGATTTCTGTCATTTAAATTTCTGTTTATAAGAAAAAGTTCAAAAAAGAAAAATTTATCTACATTTAAGTCTCATTCTGATTTGAGAAATGATATTTCTACAACTATTTTGTGATAGTTTTTTCACAGCTCTCTCTCATACTTAGTGGCGGAGCCACGTTATGTGCAGGGGATGCACATGAACCCCCTCACTTTTCCAAATTACACCCATTTTTTATGTTATTTTAACACTTGAACACCCTCAATTTTATAGCTTGAACCCTCTCAGCAGAAAAAGTTGCATGTTGCACTATCTGTATTGGACATTTGGACAGTTAAAGTTGCACACAGTGCAGTGTATAGTCCAGTATCAGCTATAGGTTTTCAGACTACAAAGTCAAAACACACTATTTATAATCTAGTAATTGGAATTAATATATTTGCTCAACTTGATCAATTCAACAGCGATATATATTGAATAAAAATATTTACTAGCTTTATCATATGTCAATTTTTGTTAGGAAAAACTGCTTCATCTATCATTAATCAATTAAATGTTGGGATTTTTTTTTTTTTTAGAAAGTTAAATGTTGGGATTTTTTTTTTTTTGAAGGAAGAAGTTAAATGTTAGGAATTAAAATTAAAATATGTTGCATTTTTTTAAGGAAAACCATGTTGCATTTGTTTGTCGGTTGCAAAATATGTTACTCCCTCCGTATTTAAATATAAGCAAAATTGACTTTTTAGGTTCATTCATTTAATGATGTATGTGATCTATATTATGAATCACATACATCATTAAATGAATGAACCTAAAAAGTCAATTTTGCTTATAATTTTTAATATATATATAATTATATATATATATATATATCATTATAATTATTAAAAACTAAATTCAAAAGTTTGAAACCCCTGCTTCAGGGTCCTGGCAACGCCAATGCTCATACTCACATTATGTTCTTATTCTCTCTCTTCATTTTTCTCCCTCTATTGTTTTTGACCAATAAGAAGATCGAAAAAGAAAGTTATCACTACTCTTCTGATTTCGTATTGTGCAATACTACTAAGATGTTTTCTGGTTGTTTATACGATGTAAAACTCCACAAGAGGAATTACTTCCTGATCTGGACATCGAAAAGACAACAAGGGCTAATCGGAAAACAGACCAGATGGAAAGTTGGCGGAAGAAGTATTTAGAGCAGCACAAGATCAAAACGTTACTCAAGTGTAAGGGATGGGTGATGATCCCCCGGTACCATCACCTAAGCCTATCATGGGTGAATATGGTTAATCGGAAACCTTCTCCAAGAATGAATAACTGCAATTTAATCTTCATAAGTTGCACCATTAGACATCCAGGGAAACAACAAAGAGGATCAATATCGGCAAGCTGAGTGACATGACAGCGAAGGCAACATATCAAATGAGACTATATGCATTTGGTTTTCCTTTCACTACTTTATCGAAGAAAAATGAATACAGTGAGGTGATTGTAAATACCAAAAAAGCTGTCTGAGCTTTGAACCGAATAGTTCTTGAGAGTTGCCATATCATTCCAAATAAAACCATAGGGCTGACGATGAAGCCAAAAACGCTGTAAAGGAAAATCTTCAATAGATTCCAGTTTCCAGAGAGATAATTGAAGGAAGAGCTTAGACCATAATAGAGCAGTCCAACAACAGCTGAAGCAAAGCCTACAAATCTCATCACTTTTGACTTCATCAGCCATCTCCATATTTGGATTAGAGTATGTGTCATGTTGTCTCGAGTGTGTAAGAATTCATTTCCCAAACAGAGTGAAAAAGTGAGACCAACTAGTTTTGAATTCTGGTATGACTTGCTTGCTACTATCTCTATTTTAGCTGATATATCGAGGAAAAAACGAAGTTGTTTATCATCTCCAAGAAATTTCCAGTGATTTTAACATTTTTTACTTCTCTGATTCTTTTATGACTTTTCCAATAAGTTACGAGGCAAGTTCCAAGTTCCAACCCAAGGAAAAAAAAACATCTGCAGTCAACAATTCTTTCAATAATGGTCCTACTACATTCGTCTCTATTTATAGAAGTTTGACTTTTTATGACTAAAATAAAAACGGAATTCATTCATTTAAATTGATATAGTACGTTAGATACAAATACAAATTCAACATTGTTACGAACAAACAATAAGATGAAATCAAAGAAACTGAAATACTCATGCTTTTGGGCTTACAATGTTGACGACCTCGTCATTGGTTGTATCAGTAATTGATCGAAGTTGATATGTGAATCTTAATAAATTGAAATATGCAGCAAGATGGGAAGTCAAACAACGTTGCACTAAGACGTCGAAATCATAAAGGAAAACACGAGAGTAAATATTATATATGTGGAAATCACTTGTTTAGATTCAGAGAGCGGGAGAAATACATGCACATGGATGAATGTGGAGATGGGTTGTGCTATGTTTTCTTGATGAATAATTGCCTCTACATTGTTCTAACGACAAAAAATAGTGAACTGGAAACCATTTTAGGAGGTGTTCTGATCCAAAAACACACGACAAAAGTACCGCAACATCATGAGAACTATCAAACATGCTCATGGAATAAGGTGTTGGACATTTTGAAGCTGCACAACAATGTACCAATGCAGCCTAACGAGGTAGCAAAGTCAATGAAAAATAACTTGAAATCATTCACCATGGTCTTTGTGGAAATATGCAGCGTTCAATTGGCATGGTTTGTCTTTGATGAGCTGCTTAAGGAAGAAATAAGAATTTCCATAGCGAAAAATGTTTCTGCCAGCTTATGAAAACTTCATTGAAAAGTTTCAGAGTGCTCCTGGACTTAGTCAGCATGCTGAGAAATATATTATGGAACGGAGGATATTAAAGCAAGACTTGGCAATTTGTTTCAGAAAAACAGTTGATCAACTGGTAGCCGAACAAATGCGAAGCTAAAGTTGTATTTTTTTTTTGTTTGCAATTATTTGTTGATTAATTTGGATTTCAAACCTAAACACAACAAAAGAGTCCATCCATAGAAAGCAATAACCAATAAGAACCAACTCATTGTTACAACTTACAACAGGTGCTAATTTTGTAACTTCAAAAATCATTTTCAATCCTCCATGATGATACTAAGAAGAAAACCATACAGTAATATTGTTATAGTAATACAAGGTCATACAACTTTTACAACTTTTTTGTGAAAATCAAAACTTTGTATTACAAATACACAAACATTAACATACAGGTTTAGCTTCACTTTCGGCTACTCGAGTCTAACTTTGGTATCCTCTATTCCATACTTAATATGTTTATCAGCATGCTTACCAAGTTCAAGAACCCTCTGAAACTTCCCAACAAAGTTTGCATATGCCGGCAACAATAGTTTCTCAACTGAAATTCTTATTTCTTCACCTCAACTGCTCATCAAAGACACACTGCGAAGATGGGACCCTGCATAAATCATCAACGCCTATATCCAGCAACTGTGGTGTACAAGTTATTCGGATCGATATACTGTCAATTTCAGATCGATATACTGTCAATATACTGTCAACGGTTGTGATGATTTATAGGAAGTTGATCGATTTATAGGAAGTTGAAAGTATATTCGGATCGATATACTGTCAATTTCCTTTGTTAGTCAAATACACAACGAAACTTAAGATTATAATCTATTTAATTAAATGAGACCAGTCCAAACATTACATTTGACAAGTCAAGCTGATGCCATGATAATTTTAAACTCAACATTGCTATATCCAGCGAATATATAATTATCCAGAAAGCATAGCTAGCAAAGATGAACTCGTGTTTATCTTTGACATGAACATGGAATTCTCAAATCTTCATTATAGGCATATTGGTGCTGAACCAAGCAAATTCACATGAAAACCAACCCAAAAAAATCATGTTACTTGTGTTATGACCCTAGTGTTAGGAAAAGGTGAATTGCATGGAAAATTGATATTTGAAAATTTAAGAAGATGAAAGCAGCATATTTGTAAGCTAAGATGACAATAGCTAGAATACAACAAGGTGTAAGTTGTAACCATAACATGGTGAATATTATATTTATTCCAAATGAAACAATGTAATGATGAAACACTAGAGAGAAAGATGGACAACAATATCTATCAACGATCATGAAAATTTGAACTCTGCTATCTCAAAGTAGTTGTTATCTTCACTCCTCAGTATTAATTTTCTATTGAAGTATTAGATATTTATATTACCTAATAACTTCATCATTTATTTCTTTCATTTCTTCACAATGACAAATATTGTTATCTCCATGAATCCTAACTCGATTCTTCTTCTGGTCTTCAATCTTGTAGTACTTAAATTTCACTCAATAGTTGCTATCTTTTTCAAAAAACCAATAAAAAGTGTCTTTTTTTGAATGTCTTCTAAGCTGAGTTTCGGGAATCCTGATCTTTGTAGTCTTTGTGCCAAACGCTCAGTCCGGCAGCTGCTAAACACGTTGGATAAGTGTTTCATAGACCCGACATTGACCATTAACTTCGCTGCATTGTTAAGGTTGTCAATGGTTTCAAGTGGCAAGGCGTCGATCATGAAATTTAGGTCAGACATGGTCAATTCAGAATCATCACTAAGATATTCTTTCAGCTCCATCAAAAACATGTCTATGACATTTGAATTTTCCTGCTGAAACATCTTCGCACAATTATTGAGTTTCTCCGCCATACTACTCGCAATATCAGTACTGGCCGGTTGTGGTAAATGTGAAAGGACTTCAATAACTACCAAATTTTCATTTTGGAGACTGGTAGGTTGTTCGTTATCTATTACAACATCTACAGAAGAGAAAGAAGAACGAAGAATAATAACAAAGTAGCTAAAACCAGCTCCAAGAATGAATAACTGCAACTTAACCTTCATGAGTTGCACAATTAAACATCCGAGAAAAAAGTAAAGAAGATCCACTTCGAATCCGCACTGTGTTTTCCCTGACAAACTTAGTGACATGATAGCAAAGGCGGCACATGAAATTAGACCATATGCATCTGGTTTTCCATTCATCACTTTATCAAAGAAAAAGGAATATAGTGAGGTGATTGTTAATACCAAATATGCCGTGTGTGCTTTGAAGCGAAGACTTCTTGAGTGTCGCCATATATTTGCAAATAAAACCACCAAGCTAATGATGGAGCTGAAAACGCCGTAAAGGAAAATCTTCAACAGATTCCATTCTCCAAAGAGATAATAGAAGGAAGAGCTGAGAGCATAACAAAGCAGTCCAACAACAGCTGAAGCAAAGCTTACAAATCTCCACACTTTTGGATGCATCAAACATCTCCAAATTTGGATTTGAATATGTGTCATGTTGCCTCAAGTGTGTAAGAATTGATTTCCCAAACAGAGTGATAGTGAGACCAACCATTTTTTAATTCGGGTGTGACTTGCTTGCTACTATCTCACCCATCTCGGGTAGCACTTTGGTGCCATTAATGGCACCGTGCCATTAAATCTGGGCCACACAAACACATTTTTGACTATACATTTTTGACCAAAGTGCTACCCATCTCTATTCCAAATAAAGTTCCAATGATCTTTGCATTTTTGACTTTGCTGATTGTTTTATGATTTTTCCAATAAATTACCAGGCAAGTTCCAAGCCAAGGAAAAAATCTCATCTGCAGTCAACACTCAACAGTTATGTTAATGATGGTCCTACTATATACGTTCGTCTTTATTTATTAGTTTGACTTTTTTGTATTGTAATAAAAGCAATATTCATTGTTCAAATTGGTCATAGTACATTAGATATAAATACAAATTCAACATTGTTAAAAATGTAAATGTTGAATTTTCTACAAACACCCGAGTTAATAGTATAAAATTGTAAAATGTCTATGAATAATATAATGAAATCAAAGTGATCGAATAACTTATTCTTTCGGACATCTTATATGCTATAATATATTTATTTTCCATCTTATATGCTAATATTTTTATTTATATATTAGTTAAAAAAAAATAAGATCAACGTGAGTACATGAATAGTACACATTATGAAAATGTCACATGTAAGTTTTTTTTTATTTTTAAGAATGGCATATAATGTTGGACGGAGAAAGTAGTTAGATAATAAGCCAATCCAAATTAATAATATATACCGAAAGCTCTTGGCTAAAAAAATAATGAAATTAGGGTTTTTCTATCATGTGCAAATTTGCTCATGTTAAGAAATTTAAAATGGTAAGTTTGTCTTGAACCTTGTATATTTTATATAAATATATCACTTTTAAATAAATAATTGGCATTTTCCAATAAAAAGTTATTACTTTTAGTTGCTTTAACATGTGTCCCGTGAGCTTAGTTAAGCTGGTAAAGACAATGCATAATATATGCAAGGTCCGGGGTTTGAACCCCGGACACCACCAAAAAAAAGTTGTTTTAACATGTGCATGTCCTGAGAACACTCTTTAAGAATTCTTAATTAAAAAATATTTATGATTTTTGTTGAATTGTTCAATTTTCAATGCATGAATTCATCAACTTTTATAAAAATTTAGTCTAAACTGCATTTTTGGCCCCCTATTTAAAAAAATGAAAATTTTGACCCATTTTCCAAAATGTTGCATAGCTAATGAGAAGACGCCACATGTTCCAAAATAGGGGGCCAAAATCGCAACTTTTGATAAAGATAAAGGCCAAAATATCTTATTTTCCTAAAGATAGAGGACCAAAAGAACATATTTCCCCAAAGAGTCAAAAGAGCATATATACCTAAAGATAGAGAGCAAAATTTTAATTTTTTTAACAGGGGGTTAAAATCGCAATTTTTTAAAACTTAGGAGGCAAAAAATATAATTTATTACTATTTAAAATTGTTAAGAGTGCCCTTAGAGACATTGGTTAACACTTCAGATTTAAAATTATTTCTTTTTTTAAAATCCTTAAAGAGTGTCCCGGAAGCACTCGTTAACAAGACCCTATGAAATAACATCAACGACCAATACGGTCTACCTGCTCTTAGTAGTTAATTAATATATATTAGCAGGAACCTGGAAGCATACATCATTAGTGGTTGTGATGTGATTTTAAGAATTAGTCAATTCCAAACATTAATAATTTGTTATATCTAAGTGTGGTACCATCAGTGGCTGTCGTATCATTCCTCGAAACTTCACCTGAAGTGAGAGGGTAATTTCTCATTCAATGCCATATATGGTTGATCTAAGTGCATCTATCTCTCAAAGCAATTTTAATAGTATACTCATTAAAGAGAGAGAGAAAAATGATACCCATCATCATCCAAATTCAGAAGTGGCTGATGCAGCCAAAGGTGTGGAGATTTGTGGGCATTGGTTCAGCTGTTGTTGGACTGGTTTGTTATGCTCTCAGCTCGTCCTTCAACTATCTATTTGGAAACTGGAATATGTTGAAAATATTTCTTTATATAGTTTTCAGTTTCATCATCTGCTTGATGATTTTATTTGCAAAGATATTGCAATATTCCAGAAGTCTCAAATTCAAAGCTCATACAGCATTTTTGGTATTGACAATCACCTCTGTCTATTCCTTTTTCTTTGATAAGGTGGTGAATGGAAAACCTGATGCATATAGCCTCATTTCATGTGTTGCCTTTGCTATCATGTCGCTTAGCTTGTCGAGGCAAACTGAGTGCGGATTTGAAGTGGATCTTCTTTACTTTTTTCTTGGTTGTCTGATTGTGCAACTCATGAAGATTAAATTGCAGTTATTCTTTCTTGGGGCAGGTTTCAGTTATTCTCTTATTATTCTTCGTTCTTCCTTTTCTACGGTAGATTCCATAGGAGATAATCAGTACCTTAACCTCCAAGATGGAAATTCAGTGGTTCTTCATATGGATTCTCTACAACTAGCTAGTACTAATATTGCAACTACTAGCGATAGCAGGAATAGCATCGATTCACAACAATTGGTGATCAGTACTGATATTGGTAGTATGATTGAAAAGCTCGGGACTTATGTGAAGGCGCTTCAGCACCAAAATTCAAATCTTATTCAAATGCTGGTGGAGCATGTAAAAAAATATGTTGAAGAACACTCTCAATTGGTGGTGACCGACTCTAACTTCATGATGGATGCGCTGAAGCCAGAAACCATCAAAGGCCTCGAGGAAACAGCAAAGGTTATGTTGAGTGATGGGTTTGAGAAGGAATTTTCGGATGTGTACAATAATTGCCGTAGGGATTGCTTGAACGAGTGCCTAGAGCTTAGATTATTCGGGTTGCAAAAGCTCAACATCGAGGACATTCATAGTATGCCATGGAAGGATCTCGATAACCATATTGAAAAGTGGATTAAAGCTTTCAATGTCGCAGTCAAGATCCTTTTCCCTGGCGAGCGACGACTTTGTGATCGCATCTTCTTTGGATACTCACACGCTGCAGATTTCTCCTTCATGGAGATTTGTAAGGGATCCGTCATCCAACTTCTAAATTTCGCCGATTTTGTTGCCAAGGGAAGCCTATCACCAGAGCGTTTGTTTAAAATGCTCGAGGTGTTTGAAACATTGTGTGACCTAATTCCAGAATTTGAGTCGTTATTTTGTGATCAGTACCGTGTGTCTCTAAGGAATGAAGCAGTTACAATATGGAAGAGATTGGGGCAAACAATAAGAGGAATTTTCATGGAGTTGGAGGATCTGATCGATTATTCCCCACTTTATGGGGTGATGCAAAGGATTATGGACACATTGGAGAGCAATTTTAATGCAAGTTCCAAATTCTACGATGGCCCCTCTCTAGGCTATATTTTCTTGATGAATAATGACACATACATAGTTCACATGACCAAAGATAATGAACTAGGAACCCTTTTGGGGAATGATTGGATTCGAAAACACGCTCTGAAAGTTTGGCACTACGACGGTCAATACAAGAAAACAATGGGCACTATCGGCTCCGAATCAGTGCAGGATTTTTTCCGGTCGAAAACTGGCCGTGAAAGGGGTATGAAGGTGAATGTGGGAGGTTCCAAAGAATCAAAGGGGTATGAAGGAGATATGCAGGAAATAGAAGCATCACCATCGCAACGACGAGAAAGGTATGTATTACATAAAGTTTGAAGAATTTTAGTTGTTTCACAGGAGTTACCATACTTGATGCAAATTATGATAAAGATGTGTCATGTATTATATAAAGTTTAATTCCAAAATGGCTGAATGCCTCTTTATATTTCTTTTGACTCAAATCTTTCAGTGTGCAATAAAGTATTAATACGATTGTGTCTTCGTATTAATTAACAGCAGGAAAAAGGATCCGGAGATGAGAACAATAGTGATATCTTCCGCACCACAATTTGGGAACGAAGATAAAATGCCACCGAAAGACGGGTTTACCTGGAGAAAATACGGCAAGAAAGAGATCCTTGGCTTCAAATACCCAAGGTATGTACCGGTCAATTAAGTAATTAATTAATTTTTGACTTGGTCGACATAAGTCTTGCGTGCTCAACCCTAAAATTTACATATAAATGTAGGGATGAAAAAAAAAACACTTATGTTGAAACTATATCAAATTTTGTCATCGTAAACATAATTTAGTTGGTGGGAACATAACCAAAATGTAAGGTCTTATGAATCTTTGACTTACGTCTTGCTTGCTCAAACCTAAAATTCACACATACACGAACGAGATACTCATATAGATTCATATAGAATAATTATAGATTGATAAAAGATAATGGAAATGGTATAGTGATGTTCTTATATATAGAGATTAGATGGAGTAACTAACTCCAACCGATCTTCTCAAACAACATAACTAACTATAGTGTACTTAACTATAGTTTAATAGTTCCACCTCAAACTCAATGGGAAATTTACCAATTTACGTTTGGGATACATGGAAAATACCATACAAATGAATGAACAAAAGAAGCAGGTAAAATGTAAGCCAAACAAGTTTCTCAAACCTCAAACTAACTATTGTGGCGTAACTAAGGAAAATGAGGGTAAACTAAGTAAAACACTTATGCAGCATAGGCCCAATCTTAAGGAGTCCCAATGTGAAATCCATAACTTGTGAAAAAAATTAACTTTTGAGTTATGTCATTCAAGCAAACACTATCCAGTACAATCCAGCGAGCACACGTATCAGCGCAAAACTAATTTGGATAAAACGCAGAATGATTGAGAGCCCGTTTGTTATAGCTTCTTTAAGAAAAAAATACTTATTTTAAAAAAAATAATCACTTTTTAAGAATTTTGCATCCGTTTGTTACAGTTTTTAAAAAAAATCAGAATCTAAAAAAAAATCTAAAAACAGCTTCTCAAAAAATAGATTTTTTTAGAGGAGAGAGAAAATATTTTTTAAAAGATTGAACAAATTTTGTAACAAAAAATCCCTTTTATATAGTTGTATCCAAACAAACAGGATTATTTGTTTAAAAAAACTGATTTTTATTACAGTAAACAAACGCAAAATAGATTTTGATTTTTCATAAAATCTCTAAAATATAATCTCTAAATTATTTTATGTCAAAATCACTTTAATTTTAATCTGTAACAAACGGACCCTGAGTGTTCAGAGCATCTAAATTGACGTACGAATCATCTACCAACACAGAAGCGATCCATGATCTCTCTCCATGCAAAAAAGTAGCAAGCCATAACTACCCTTTTAAGCCAAACCATCCATGAACATGACGACGCGATCCAAAGTGAATCAATGCCAGAACTCAATCTTCATAGCAGTAACCAAACTATCCGAATTAAATCACAAAAGATTGAGACAAATTGAAACTTTCCCCAATTTCTCCAACGCGGTGGATGTAAACTTAGTAACATCTCAATAGACCTGAGCTAAAATCATAGAACAAAGCAAGATAAGAAACACAACAACAATCAGATGAAACCGATAAAAGTCTTTAAAAGAGCCAAACGCGAATCTCATTTCAGAAAAGATCTAAGTTCAAATTTTTCATATACCCACATCAAGCCACCAATGAGGGAAGTACCCAGATAGTTGAAGGAAGAACTGAGAGTAATTTTATATAAACAAATTAAAGGACCTCTCGAGTAATTTTATCATTAATAATCATTTAAACCACTATTTCCTAATATTTACGCGGGATTTTACGTTTATTTTGCATCAGGAGTTACTACAGGTGCAGCAAAATAAAATTATATGCATGTCGAGCCAAGAAGCAAGTGCAACAATTGGGTGACAATCCAAACATATTTGAAGTAAGATACAATGGTGGACATTCCTGCAACATGTCCTTAAAATTACCAGAACGACAACCGGTGAATATCTCAAAAGATGTGACTCAAACCACCATGCCTCCATCATCAATTTCGTATTTTGGGTGGCTTTCACCAGGTGAGGAAACAAGTTGAATAACGGAGTAATTAATATCATAAATTTAGTATTCATGAAATTTATTTTGTTATAATTTATTAATAATATGTTTTTCCTACCTCATAATTTATATAGTTTAATGGTGGTGCGTTAACGATCCAAAATAATTTTGCACACACAAGCAATCAAAACATTTAGAATCGCCGCATCAATATATATATATATATATATATATATATATATATATATATATAAGATTTTTCTATCATGTGCAAATTTCCATATGTTTTCACCATAAATATCTTAAGCCCCATAGTGATCAAATAAGTCCTCCTGAAGATTCTCTTGCCTCCAATTACCCTTGAAGTTTAGGGTAATATCAAAATTCATATCATACCTTCTCTAACCTATAAAGTATGTGCTTCTCCGTCCTCTTGAAAAATTCATTACTCTCCATCCAGAGCATGACACACAAGGTATCCATAGTAGTACTTCTTTGGTGCAACGACATCCCCATTTCTCTTTCTCTAATAGTTGGAAGCCACTATTGGTTGTCTTCTTCTAGTCCCGTCAGTGGAAGACTCCACTTCAAGTTGAGTTTACTTCACCTCAACTTCCACCTCTTAAGTTGATCAATAGTATTATTACATATGTCTGTTCATACTCATCTTGAGTATTCTTTCATCCACCTCATTACAATGATCTTCAGTGATCTTGATTATTCATGTCTTTGCCTTTCCAGAATGATATTCAGTATTCATATCTCTGCCTCTTAAAATCAATCTTGAATTTTCTTAATAGCTTTTCTATTCCCCCACGAAAGTTTAACATCTCTTCAAAATCACTAGGACTTTGGTAAAACTCATTGATGACATGATCTTCTCCTTTGTGACTTTCTCTCTCTCAGCATTTTATCATCAAGACACCAAATAACAACACATGTTGCCTTATCCATCAGCTCGTTCTTCTTTGGTTATGTTAGGTTAACAGACATCACCGCCTCAGTCTTCGATACTTACATACATTTCTTTTGAACCAATATAGCTTTTCATCATCACGATTTCAAGTTTGGTACTCATGGTTCTCACTTGAAAAACCTTTACCCTTTGCTCCACGGTGGACGCTACTTGGTTTGAATTCAAACACTTTGTAAAAAAACCCAACAAGAACAAAAGTGTGGTGTAACTATCAATAGTAACTAAGAATCAAACAATCGCAAACAACAACAATAGATGCAAGATCTAATTTAGCAATCAAGTGTAAAATAAAACCGCAATTAAACCAAGAAACAAGATAAAGGGAGTAGAGAGCACCAAAAATTTGTTTACCTATTTCGGTTCAACAATGACCTATATCCGGAAGAGATAACATCTCTTCAAACCATTATTCAAGAATTATTACAAACAAATATGAGTCACAAGAAACTAACTTCAACAATCTCTCCAAAAACAAACCTAATGTCTAATATTTTCCCACTCCCTTCCCTTGAAAAAGAGAGTTACAAAGTGACCAAGAAATTTAGCTTCCAATACTGTCCAAGAGCGTTCCCTAAATTTCTCTTGTTTACCCTCTTACAATCACTAAGTGATTCTCACTCAACAAGGTGTTTCCCAAATTTCTAAACCCATGAATCTTTCTCCAAAAAGTATCAACTCTCTCCAAACTCCTAAGAGTATCCTCTTTTGGTTCACAATTATATTTTTCAAGCCCTTTGAATCTAAGGTTCAAAATAGTACCCATATTTGGTTTCACTATATTTTTTAACAAATGGTAAAAAAATGCATTTTATATTTTTCATTCTTGTTCAAATCATCTTGCAATTTTCCCCCCCAGTCGTGTCGGGATCTAGATCAAATTTGAAGGTGAGAAAAACACACAAGAGGGGGGTTGAATTCTATGAGTCTTTTCTTCGATTTTTCTTCTAAGTGTTAAATACAAATCTAAAGAGAATATGATGTTGCAGATTCTGACTGAGAGTGGAATGCAGCATAAATACAAAACACGTAGATAAAAGATAAAGAGTCAGAGAGAGAAGAAAGACACAATGAAATTTTTATTGGTTCCTACTACAAACAGAACCAGTCCAGTCCCCTTGCACTTCCAAGGGATTTCACTATAATCACTCTTGGTTACACTTTGCTAAGGACACTCCCAAGATACTTCTCAATGCTCAAGCACACAGCAAGAGACTTCTATGCTCTCGAACTCTACCTAAACACTTCTTTTGCTTAAGCACCCCTACAAGAGACTTCGCTTACTTAAGCGTAACTGCTTAAGAATTTACCATGATCAATCACAACTGACTGAGACTTATCTCAAGCACGCAGGCGAGAGACTTTCTAAAATGAATAGACTAACTCCTTAGGATTTCAAAGATATAAACTTGAAAATAATCGTAAATGTTATGCGCTATTTGATTTGAAAGAGTTTTGGCACAGAAAAATAGCAGAGTCTTCTTGCTTCTTCTTCTTCAGGTTTTCAGTTCCTTTTATAGTCATTGATTTAAGAGACGTTGGAGAAGAGTGTTAGCGCAAATAGAGTCGTTGAAAAAATTCAATCAGAACGTCGGCCCTTTGCCTTATATGGATAATCTCGTTGGAAAGTACTTTGAATTTCCTTTGTTAAAAGGGGAATTAACTATTGTTTTCCTCGTTCCTGATGTCCTTTACACGTAGACATAAGAAGACAAAATAGTTGCTCTGCCAGATGCAGTGATAAAGACATCTCACAAAATAAGACAAAAGCTTATGTGGATTCTGGTCTCTCAAAACTACGTAGCCTAGTCAGCTTTTATGTTTGATGTCCTTCACAGAATTTGTGGAAGTTACTCCCCAGCTTCTGTAAGACTTCCATCTACTTGGATGTTGACTTCTGGTTTACCTTCCAGTAGATCTTCCACCATAGTCTTCTAAGCTTTCATATCCCTTTCCGATGCTCTTCGTATTCTTCATGATAAGAGTTCCTGCACACTTGAACATATGTTAGTATTTTAATTCTTCTTCAATACTTTGTTATCATCAAAACCCAAAAGAACTTGTATGAACCATTCTTGTTCTAACTATATTACCATTGGAACCAGTTGGCAAAATCGTGTCAGGATTTTGATAGAAACTCACCATGCAATTTCGAGTCGTATTAACAATATATGAATGAGTATTATGTTGGAACAAAATGTGTTTAACAATGAACCTTAAAGGGTTTTGATGATAACAAGGTATTAAAAATTGTAAATTGGACTAGCTAATATTTGTTCAAGTGTACAGGACCATAATTGTAAAGTTACATCATCATTGGTTCTGAATGAGCAAATAAAGAGCTATGGAAACAACAAAAATTTGAAGCTTGGACGCTCCTGAAGGCAACTTGCTACTGAAGAGAAAAAGCGCTCCTGAAGTCAAGCTGCTCCTGAAGAAATAGCGCTCCTGAAGTAAGCTGCTCCTGAAGAATAGTGCTTCTGAAGACAAGAGGTCCAGAAGCCACATCATCAGAAGCTGCGTCATCAGAAGCTGCAGAAGTCATATCATCAGAAGCTGCATCATCAGAAGCTGCCTCATCAGAAGCCATTTCACCAGAAGCTGAATATCAACTAGATTTGCAAAGAATCAAGAATTGAAGAATTATCAATGCAAAAGCTGTCTATTGGATTCGAAAACACAAACAAAGGATTAGTGGAGTTTGCAACGGTCATTTCAAAGGTGTTTGAAGGCGTGTGTTTGCAATTTGGACGAAAGCGTTGACATTGTACTTTGTACGAATTGTACAACCACGTTCTCCACTACTCTGTTTTGTGTCCGCGCTACAGGACAAGAAAACAGCTCCAGAATACGGTTTCGCCTGCATAGATGTTCCTTTGGATAAGGAATGGATTTCAAATTTGTTCTTCATAGGACAACAGCCAAATCAGGCAAAAGATTATTGGTGAAAGATCAAGCTTCAACAACGACTCTTTGGTGTGCTGGCAATTTCACAACGTCTCTCTCACACCTCTATATAAAGGAGTGAAGACCTAGAGAATTGGTAATGCAAGAACGCTAAACGAAAGACTCACAAGTACCAAACCTCTGCTGAAATTGTTCTGCATTCACTTAGAATTTCTGTGTCTCAAAGTCATATCTTAGAAATTCTTAAGTTCATTGAGTCTGTATCTGATTTGTATTGTGAGCACCTCTGATTGTATATCAAGTGTTCAACCTTAAACAATTTTCTGTGTAATTTTGTTTAGTTAGGAAGTCTCTTGCAGTTGTGCTTGAGCAGGAAGTCTCTTGATTGTGTTCTTGAGCAAAGGAAGTCTCTAGCTTGTGTGCTTGAGCAAAGGAAGTCTCTTGCTTGTGTGCTTGAGCATTTGTAATCAGATATTACTCATAGTGAAATCTCCTTGGAAGTGCAAGGGGGACTGGACTACTTCCGGATTGTGGAAGGAACCAGTATAATTGCTTTGTGTCGTTCTTCTTCTCTCTCTCTGTTTTATTCCGCTGCATTTAGATTCTGATTATCACTTCAGAAGCTGTCTCACCTAGCTTCTGATCAGTGTGTTCAGTTTTTAGGAGAAACGAAGAATTTTTCAAAACACAATTCAACCCCCCTTCTTGTGTTTTTCTCACCTTCAATTGGTATCTAGAGCCTTGGTCTGTTGTGTATCACTTAACCGTGCAACAGTCAAAGATCTGAGAAAAACATGTCTACTCCTCCTCCTACTGGTCCTAGTGATACTAGCTATAAACATGTCTCACATGATTATAGTGATAGTAAGAAAACCAGTGTTGGAAAAGTTCCAAAGTTCAATGGAGATGCTGAAGAGTTCTCTTGGTGGAAGACCAACTTTTACAGTTACATCATGAGCCTGGATGAAGAATTATGGGATATTCTGGAAGATGGTGTTGGTGATTTAGTCCTTGATGAAGAAGGAGCTGCTGTGGATAGAAAGAAACATACTCCAGAACTGAGGAAACTCTACAAGAAGCATCATATTATCAGAGGAGCTCTTGTCACTGCTATACCCAAAGCAGAATACATGAAGATGAGTGACAAATCCACTGCTAAAGCTATGTTTGCTTCTCTCTGTTCAAATTATGAAGGGAGCAAGAAGGTCAAAGAAGCAAAGGCTCTCCTGCTTGTACATCAGTATGAGCTATTCAAGATGAAGGATGATGAAACCATTGAGGAGATGTACTCAAGGTTTCAAACCTTAGTTTCTGGGCTACAGATTCTAAAGAAGAGCTATGTTGCTTCTGATCATGTAAGCAAGATACTCAGAAGCTTACCTGCCAGATGGAGACCAAAGGTGACTGCCATTGAGGAAGCTAAAGATTTAAACACTTTAAGTGTCGAAGATCTTGTTAGTTCTCTCAAAGTTCATGAGTTAAGTCTTAATGAACATGAGTCTACTAAGAAGAGTAAATCAATAGCTCTTCCATCCAAAGGCAAGTCATCAAAAGCTCTCAAAGTAGTTGAATCTGAAGAGGAAGAACAGTCAAGTTCAGATTCTGAACCAGATGCTGCTGAAATGGCCATGCTCTCAAACAGACTTCAATATCTGGCCAAGAAGAACAGAAAGTTTCTCTCCAGAAGGGGTAACTCCAGAAGCTCAAAGAAAGAAGATCAGAAGGGATGCTTCAACTGTAAGAAGCCTGGACACTTCATTGCTGAATGCCCTGATCTTCAAAGAGAAAAGTCAAAGGACAAGTCAAAGAGGTCTACATTCAAACCAAGCAAACTCAAGAAGCAGATCAAGCAGAGTTTAATGGCAACCTGGGATGATTTGGGTAGTGAATCTGGATCTGATAAAGAGGAAGCTGATGAAGATGCAAAGGTAGCTGTTGGGTTGGTAGCAACAGCAACTTCAGAAGCTGGGTCAGATTCAGACTCAGAAGATGAAAACGAGGTATATTCCAAAATTCCCAGAGATGAACTTGTTGAGTCACTTAAAGAACTTCTTACACATTTTGAAGTAAGAACCAATGAGTTGAAGGATTTGAAAGAAAAATATGCTGATTTGGTACAACAGCAAAAATCAACTTTATTGGATCTGAAAGCTTCTGAACAAGGACTTAGGGGCTTTGACTTCATGTGTAAAACATATGAAGATCAGCTCAGGTTCTTATGTCAGAAGCTACAAGAAAAGTGTAATGAAAAACCTTTAAGTAACCATGAAATTGCTCTTGAAGATTTTATTATATCTGGCATTGACAGAAGCAGAGTGGCTTCTATGATTTATAGCATTTACAAGAACAATGGCAGAGGAATTGGTTTTCCAGAAGTGAAACTGGAGAAAACCAATCTAAAGTCTTGTTGTGAATGCATCAAGGAAGGTCTGAAAACATTCTTTGTACCAGAAGGGGCTGAGTTGGAAACTGTTGTTCAATCAGAACCTGAAGCTTCTAGCTCTAAGGCTAAGATTACTTCAAAGCCAAAGAACTCTAAGTCAAAGGCTATGATCAAATCTGATTCCAAAACTTCAAAGGTTAGGATCCTGAAAAGATCAGAACCTATTCCTCAGAGTCTGGTGAAACCAAAATCTGGGGTTCTGAAGTCTAAGTTTCAGAAGAAGACAGTTACTGCTTCTGAAGTACCAAAACCTAAGGTAATGGTTAATCAGAAGCAACCCAACTCACAGCACAAGGTACAAGAAGTGAAGAGTAAAGCCTTAAGTACTAACCTTCCAGGACCCATAGAACAATGGGTACCTAAATCTAAAAATGTCAATGATGCAGGTATGTCTAAGAGCAGTGCCAAAGCAAAGATCATGGTACCTAGACAGTGGTTGCTCAAGACACATGACAGGAGACAAGTCCATGTTCCTCAGCCTAACAATGAAAGAGGGAGGAAATGTGAAATTTGGAGGCAACCAGTCAGGCAAGATCATAGGTACAGGAACTATTGGTAACTCCTCTACCTCAATTAATAATGTATGGTTGGTAGATGGTCTTGAACATAACCTTTTGAGCATTAGTCAATTTTGTGATAATGGTTATGATGTGCTTTTTGAAAAACCCAACTGTACAGTAATCAACAAGGAAGACAAATCCATTGTGTTCAAAGGAAAGAGAGTTGACAATGTCTATAAAATCAATTTTTCTGAACTGACTGATCAGAAGGTGATGTGCCTACTATCAGTGAATGATAAGAAATGGATGTGGCACAGAAAGTTGGGACATGCTAACTGGAGGTTAATCTCTAAGCTTAGTAAGTTACAACTTGTGAAAGGGCTACCAGACATTGACTATTATTCAGATGCACTCTGTGGTGCATGTCAGAGAGGGAAAATTGTGAAATCATCTTTTAAAACAAAAGATATTGTTTCGACCTCAAGACCTTTAGAATTACTCCATATTGATTTATTTGGACCAGTAAGTACTGCATCCTTATATGGAAGTAGATATGGATTAGTCATTGTTGATGATTACAGCAGATGGACTTGGGTGAAATTCATAAAGAGTAAAGATGTTGCGTGTGATGTATTCAGTAGCTTCTGCACTCAAATTCAATCTGAAAAAGAATCAAAAATTTTGAAAGTCAGAAGTGATCATGGTGGAGAATTTGAAAATGAGCCATTTGAAGCTTTTTGTGAAAAACATGGAATTTTCCATGAATTCTCTTCTCCTAGAACACCACAACAAAATGGGGTTGTAGAGAGAAAGAATAGAACTTTACAAGAAATGGCCAGAACCATGATTCATGAAAACAATTTACCAAAACATTTTTGGGCAGAAGCAGTGAATACAGCATGCTATGTTCAGAACAGGATCTATATTAGACCTATTTTTGAGAAAACAGCATATGAACTCTTTAAAGGAAGAAAACCCAATATCTCTTACTTTCATCAATTTGGATGTACATGTTACATTCTGAACAACAAGCTCTACCTAAAGAAATTTGATGCCAAGGCCCAAAGAGGAATCTTTTTAGGTTACTCTGAAAGGTCAAAGGCATACAGAGTGTATAATTCAGAAACACTTTGTGTTGAAGAATCTATGCACGTTAAATTTGATGACAAGGAGCTTGAAGATAAAACTTCAAAGCAAGGTGAAAGTTTTGCAGAGATACAGGTTCCTGAAGCTACTCCAGAACCTGATCAGATAGCTGAATCTGAAGATAGTCCAGAAGCTGAACCCACATCAGAAGCGCAAGATGAAGCTGCTTCTGATGAAGCACAAGATGGCTCACATCAAGCAGATCCTCCCAGAAACACATTCAAACACATGTCTTCACATCCTGAAGAGCTAATCATTGGAAACAAAGATAGTCCAAGAAGAACAAGATCACATTTCAGACAAGAAGAGTCAATGATTGGACTAATCTCAATGATTGAACCTACAACAGTTGATGAAGCACTTTCAGATGATGGATGGATCCTAGCTATGCAAGAAGAGTTGAATCAATTTCAAAGAAATGATGTGTGGGATCTGGTACCCAAACCTCAGCACAAGAACATTATTGGAACAAAATGGGTATTCAGAAACAAGCTGAATGAGCAAGGTGAAGTAACAAGAAACAAAGCCAGACTTGTTGCACAAGGGTATAGTCAACAAGAAGGCATTGATTACACTGAAACGTTTGCTCCAGTTGCAAGATTGGAAGCAATCAGGTTACTTCTTTCCTATGCAGTTAATCATGGCATAATATTATATCAGATGGATGTCAAGAGTGCATTTCTCAATGGTGTCATAGAAGAAGAAGTGTATGTTAAGCAACCTCCTGGATTTGAGGATATTAAATATCCTGACCATGTTTTTAAATTGAAGAAATCACTATATGGCTTGAAACAAGCTCCCAGAGCTTGGTATGATAGACTAAGTAATTTCTTAATCAAAAATGATTTTAAGAGAGGACAGGTTGACACTACACTCTTCAGAAGGACCCTTGGGAAAGATATTCTTGTTGTGCAAATATATGTTGATGATATAATATTTGGTTCTACTAATGCATCTCTTTGCAAGGAATTTTCTGAGTTAATGCAGGATGAATTTGAAATGAGCATGATGGGAGAGCTGAAGTTCTTCCTTGGCATTCAAATCAATCAATGCAAAGATGGAGTCTATGTTCATCAATCAAAGTACACAAAGGAGCTTCTGAAGAAGTTCAAACTTGAAGATTGTAAAGTGATGAACACTCCAATGCATCCTACGTGCAACCTGAGCAAAGAAGATGAAGGAACTAAAGTAGATCAGAAGCTGTATAGAGGTATGATTGGTTCTTTGTTATACCTCACTGCATCTAGGCCAGATATTTTATTCAGTGTATGCTTGTGTGCAAGATTCCAATCAGACCCTAGAGAATCTCATATGACTGCTGTCAAGAGAATCTTCAGGTATTTGAAAGGAACAACCAATCTTGGACTCCTTTATAGGAAATCCTTAGATTATAAGCTAATTGGATTCTGTGATGCTGATTATGCTGGTGATAGGATTGAAAGAAAGTCAACCAGTGGCAATTGTCAATTTCTGGGTGATAATCTTATATCCTGGGCTAGCAAAAGACAAACAACTATTGCTATGTCTACAGCAGAAGCAGAATACATTTCAGCTGCAAGTTGTTGTACACAACTACTTTGGATGAAACATCAGTTGGAAGATTATCAGATAACTGCTAACAGTATTCCCATTTATTGTGATAATACTGCTGCTATTTGTTTGTCTAAAAATCCAATTTTGCATTCAAGAGCGAAGCACATTGAAATCAAACACCATTTTATCAGAGATTATGTTCAAAAAGGAATTTTAGATATACAATTCATTGATACTGAAAATCAATGGGCTGATATATTTACTAAGCCTTTAACTGTTGAAAGATTTGATTTTATAAAGAAAAATTTGAACATGCACTTTGTATCTGATTAAATGCTTGCTTGCTCCTGAATAGGATTTTAGGTTCTGAAGTTAGTTCAGAAGCAGTAGTCCATCAGAAGCTCTTTATTGAGGTTCTGAGGAAAACTCGCTTCTGATGATGACGTCAGCATCTGAAGTCCAGAAGCTGGATTTATTGCTTCTGAATAGTTGAATTAGTGGAAACGTTGGAAGTTACCTTTTAAAAAGTAACTTTTGGCCCACTAACTTGGTAGTTACTCTGTGAACTTCTTACGTGGCCTGTATGTGTTGGTGTATAACTAAAAGGGCAATGATGATTTAATAGCTTTGAAAGTACTTTTCACGCGCCCCCAATTTTTGTCATTAATGTTATGTTTGTTTGTCTCTTTTGAATTGCAATCGTTTTACTTTTAACACTTTGTCAATTCACACACTACTCACTCACAACAAACACATTTGCTCTCAAACCTCTTGCGAAGTAAGCGCATTCTCTCAACCTTAGAACCCTAAAATCTTCATCTTCTTCAAATCTTCGTCAATCATCAAATGGCATCATCAAGCTCAAAAGTTTCAGAATCTACATCAAACAAGCAAAGCGTATCAGAATCTGGGTCCATCTACAAAGAGAAGACTATGGATATTCCATGGGAATCCTTAATAGTTCAAGTAGAGTCACCGGTGGATTTTGCTTCACTCAAGAAGTATGAAGTAAACATGGAAGGTTTGATAGAAACTCAGATGATGTCTGAGTATTTCAAGATGCTAAATGGGCCAACATATGTGAACTTGGTCAAGGACTTTTGGTTAAAAGCTGAAGTGTACAATGAAAAGCCTGCAAAAGTCGTAAGCAAACAAGCGGGGTCAAAGAAAGGGAAAATGGTCATGGATATGAATCCTACATCATTTGATAGCTTAGAAATAAGGTCTGAAGTGATGGGCATTCCTATAACCATCACTGAGGACGTTATAGCTAAAGCTTGTAGGATGCATGCAGAGGGAAGATTCCAAGAAATAGTCAGGAAGGAAGATGTCCTGCTAAAAGGTTACTACAACTCTCTTCTGGGTGGGAAGAAAGATGCCAAGCCTTCAGAGATGGAGATTCACAACAGAATGTTGGTGAAATTCAGTAATGATTGCTTCTTTCAAAGAGCAGGAGGGTCTGACCAACCCAACAACCAACAAAAGCTAGCAATTTATTTCATGACCAATCTTGAAAAGATAAACTTCCCCAGATATGTAATGGATCATCTCTGCTGGGCCATAAACGAAAGCACTACAAGAGGAAGAAAACAAGTACCCTATGGAAGATTGCTTTCTGAAATTCTTCATCAAGGAAGGGTGCTGGAGTTCTTAAAAAGGACAAGGAGTGCTTCTGATAAATGTTTCGAAGTTTCTACTGCTGAAAGGACTATCAGTAGCAGGAGCTTATGCTCTATGAAGTTCATCAAAGAAGCCCCTAAAGATGAAAAGTGGTTAGAGATGACAACTGCTGAAACTGAGATAATCAGGGACTTTCCTCCCATCTTTAAGGAAAGTGACTCTGATTTCCTAGTTCAATCAGTAGCTGAGTACGTCTTGGAGGAAGATGCAAGGTCTCAGGAGGAAGCTGCTCTTGCTAAAGGGAAAGGCAAGAAGGCCAAGGCAGTTGCTGTGTCAGAAGCTGCTGTTTCTGAGGCACCTGAAGGGAAAAGGGCCAGAACTAGTTCTGAATCAGAAGCTGCTCCTACTAAAGGAAAGAAGGCCAGAACTAGTACTGAGTCAGAAGCTGCTAAACCTGTTTTTATCAAGGAAAAAGGAAAGATGCAGAAGGTTGGTGCTGCTTCTATTCCACAGAAGAGGAGAAAAGGTAAGGCAGACTTGGTAATCACTCAAGAGCAGCTGGATGAAGCTCTTGAAGAAATAGAGAAAGAGGAGGCTGATCCCAAGCTGAAGAAGAAGAAGGCTCCCCTTCAACTTGTGAGTCCTATGGTTGAGATGACTCGAATAAGGAAAAGGATGGCAGATGAACGTGCTGCTGATCTTATATCAGAAAGAAAGGATCAAAAAGCTCAATACATTCATCAAAGAGATGAAAAGCTCAAGGCTTTGGGATTGGAGGACTGTGATAGGTTCTACAAAGATAAACTGGCTGAAGTAAGAGCCATTGCTGGTAAACCTACTGAAGACAATGAGGAAGACGATATGATGCTCGTCTTTGTAAATGCTCCAGAAGAGGGAACTTCAGAAGCAGTTTCTCAATCTGCTGATCCACAGAAGATCACTTCTGAAGCTGACCCTGCAGATCAGGTAATCCAGATTCCAGTCACCTCTATCCCCTCTTCACCCTCTTCACCATCAGCACCTGAACAAATAGAAGACACTTCTGTCTTAGACAATCTTGCTCTCCACTACTCAGGTGAATTACCCATAGACAAAACTTCAGAAAAGGCCTCTGAAGCAACTCCAGAAGCAGCTGCTTCTGAAAATGTTGTTTCAGAAAACCCCCATCAACAAACACCAGAACCACATAAACCCACAACACCCCCACAATCACCAACAGCTACCATTGACCCCCAACTCAACACTCAAACATCAACTTCACCACAACAACCACCAACTGAAATTGAACACTCCCCACAACCAACTCCCATGGATGTTGACATCTCTCTAGTCAATGTTCAAGCCTCAACCTCCACCACACACATTGATTCTGACCAGCCTTCGTCTTCAAACACACAAACACACTTTACCTTTCCAATTCCTAACCCCATTCAAGATTTAGAAATCAGTGATTCTGATCTTGAAACCCTTGATCATCCACCCACAAACATCCTGGAATCTGGATATATTACTTCTGAGCTTCTGACAATCCTTAGTCAATTGCTTAATCTTGTGGATCAACGAAGGACAATTGATCTCACAAGTGCATATGAAGACTCCTGGGCATCACTTCAGAACCGGGCAACTGAGCTAATTGAAAGCTTAAGGGCTAAGTGCATCAGAAGCAAGGAAGCTTCTGTCAGGAAGTTAATGGAGCATCTGAATCAGAGTCTCAAAGTAAGAAGTTCTACACTGCTCCTGGCAAACCAGCCTTTCTTCTTTGAAACGGATTACTTGACCAGAGAAGCAAGGCTGTGTAAGCTTCTGAAGAAACAGATGGCACAGCAGCAGCAAGAAGCTAGAGAAAGGGAACAAGCTCTTCTCCAGAGGCAACAACAGCTTGAAGAAATGTTGCAGAAGAAAATTGAAGAAATGGAGGAGATGAAGAAACAACAACAAACCAACCCTTAGTTGCACACCTTAGTGTTATCTTTTGTTTGTTGTTTGTTTTATATTCTTAGTCCTTGTTTCTGAAACCATCTTGTTCTACTTTTCTATGCTTCTGAATGCTTACTGCTTCTGACTGTTTAGCTGCTTCTGACAATTGATATACATGTTCATATATTTTGCTCTGACTTATTTAGTTCACTTTCTTTTATACTCTCTCCTGTTTGAGTTTTTCTCATATCTTTTTGTCTTTTATGCTTAAATTTATTTTAATTTTTTTTTGATAATGACAAAAGGGGGAGTATATGTGACAAGTATTTAAAGGCTCTGAGCCCCATTAATGGCATTTGAAATTTTTGAAAACCTTCTATCATTTTTTTTACCTTATTGGTATAAGCTATGAACGAACGAAGGAGTATCAAAATTCAAGTAAAATTAATTGAACCATTCTTCTTATCTATAAGATAATTCTTTCAATGATTCAATTTTGTTTTTAAGCTCTGATAATATTATTGCGCGAAAAATGAATTTAATTAACCTGGATAGAACTTAGGGGGAGCTTACAAACCTCACCTTAAAGACTATCAGACTCAGGGGGAGTTTGAGCTTACAAACCTCAGATTCTGAGCTTACAAACCTCAGAACCCCAAAGTCAACTTGTTAATTAGATTAACAACAATTGATCAATTTTAAATACTTTTGTTTGTCATCATCAAAAAGGGGGAGATTGTTGGAACAAAATGTGTTTAACAATGAACCTTAAAGGGTTTTGATGATAACAAGGTATTAAAAATTGTAAATTGGACTAGCTAATATTTGTTCAAGTGTACAGGACCATAATTGTAAAGTTACATCATCATTGGTTCTGAATGAGCAAATAAAGAGCTATGGAAACAACAAAAATTTGAAGCTTGGACGCTCCTGAAGGCAACTTGCTACTGAAGAGAAAAAGCGCTCCTGAAGTCAAGCTGCTCCTGAAGAAATAGCGCTCCTGAAGTAAGCTGCTCCTGAAGAATAGTGCTTCTGAAGACAAGAGGTCCAGAAGCCACATCATCAGAAGCTGCGTCATCAGAAGCTGCAGAAGTCATATCATCAGAAGCTGCATCATCAGAAGCTGCCTCATCAGAAGCCATTTCACCAGAAGCTGAATATCAACTGGATTTGCAAAGAATCAAGAATTGAAGAATTATCAATGCAAAAGCTGTCTATTGGATTCGAAAACACAAACAAAGGATTAGTGGAGTTTGCAACGGTCATTTCAAAGGTGTTTGAAGGCGTGTGTTTGCAATTTGGACGAAAGCGTTGACATTGTACTTTGTACGAATTGTACAACCACGTTCTCCACTACTCTGTTTTGTGTCCGCGCTACAGGACAAGAAAACAGCTCCAGAATACGGTTTCGCCTGCATAGATGTTCCTTTGGATAAGGAATGGATTTCAAATTTGTTCTTCATAGGACAACAGCCAAATCAGGCAAAAGATTATTGGTGAAAGATCAAGCTTCAACAACGACTCTTTGGTGTGCTGGCAATTTCACAACGTCTCTCTCACACCTCTATATAAAGGAGTGAAGACCTAGAGAATTGGTAATGCAAGAACGCTAAACGAAAGACTCACAAGTACCAAACCTCTGCTGAAATTGTTCTGCATTCACTTAGAATTTCTGTGTCTCAAAGTCATATCTTAGAAATTCTTAAGTTCATTGAGTCTGTATCTGATTTGTATTGTGAGCACCTCTGATTGTATATCAAGTGTTCAACCTTAAACAATTTTCTGTGTAATTTTGTTTAGTTAGGAAGTCTCTTGCAGTTGTGCTTGAGCAGGAAGTCTCTTGATTGTGTTCTTGAGCAAAGGAAGTCTCTAGCTTGTGTGCTTGAGCAAAGGAAGTCTCTTGCTTGTGTGCTTGAGCATTTGTAATCAGATATTACTCATAGTGAAATCTCCTTGGAAGTGCAAGGGGGACTGGACTACTTCCGGATTGTGGAAGGAACCAGTATAATTGCTTTGTGTCGTTCTTCTTCTCTCTCTCTGTTTTATTCCGCTGCATTTAGATTCTGATTATCACTTCAGAAGCTGTCTCACCTAGCTTCTGATCAGTGTGTTCAGTTTTTAGGAGAAACGAAGAATTTTTCAAAACACAATTCAACCCCCCTTCTTGTGTTTTTCTCACCTTCATATTAATGTCATATTAGCAGGGCCAGCCCTAGGCCATAGGTCGGGGGTGCGATAGTCTAGGGCTCTTGCCGTTAGGGGGCCCAATTTTATTTTATTTTTTGGAGGATGGTGTATATAGAAATATTTCGTTTATGGGGGTATATATAGCAAAGTTCACATAAAGGTCCCAAACATTCACATGATGAAGAGCTGGGCTGGAGTCTGTTAACGTTTTTGGAACGATTTGCTATATGTATCCCCGTATAGCGCAAAGATTTCTATATACACTCACCCTATAAAAATTTTTTGGGTGTTCTTAATAATGTGCCAAAAAAATATTACTGAAGAAATATTTTGGGGCCTTTGTTTCTAATAATGTGCTTCACTAATATTAAAAATATTGGTGATATTTATTATCCAATAAATTTAGATAATTTTCATAACAAAACAAATTTATATTTTAGTTGAAAATGGACCTAAGTAGAGAAATTAATGTTAATCTTGTCTTTAAAAGGTTCCAAAAAAATAAATTACATCAATATGGTAATGTCAATTTTTATGAATTGATTGAAAGGATTGCATAGTTGAATTTGATAATGCAAGATCATGTGAGACATATTTATGTATCATCATAATGAACCTGTTAGAGATACTTATAGCATATAAAAAGAGAAATGATTTACTTCTAGTATACAAAGGAGTTCTTATATTTATGATTCCTCTAAAAAGTCTAACTAATTTTGTATCATGTATTATTGTTGTTATGAGTTTAACATTGGAGAATTTTGCATCCAAAAGTTTAAAATTTAGTTAATTACGCGTGTTGATATACTTTTACTTTTTTGATGTTATTATTCTTAGGTTCTAAAATTTCAGTATACTACGCATGTGCTATTATTCTATACTTCTACGATATTTTATTTTGATGTCTTTGATTTATTTTCATATGTTGCCTAAAAAAAATTATTTGGTAGTGGGAAGCGGAAAAAAAAATTTAAATGAAGAGTTAATAAAATCACAACAATGAACTAACAAATTTTAAGATGTATTATATAAGGGGTCCTTTTTTCATATTATATCCAAGACCGCTGTAACTCTAGGAATGGCCCAGTATATTAAAGGAGAGACAAAAACAAACGAAGAGCGAGAGAAAAGTAATATAAAAGTCAGAAACCGCATAAAATAGTATCTACGGGTTTGTGTCAAAAAACCATGGGTAATGATATACTATGAAACGCGAACACTTCTTGAATTAGGCGTGTCTTGGTGTTGGATAGAAATTACACTGAATTATATGATTTATACAAATTATTAGCAATGTTGGTGTGTTAATGTCCTTGTCGTGTCCCGTGTTCGTATTGGTATATGTGCTTCATAGATAAACACTCCAACTTTTCAATGTACTGAATCTCTATCTTTTTATCTCTTAAAGTATATATGACGGGTGTTTGAGTGTATATTGATTAATTTCCAAAATGTATTCCTTCAAAAAAAAATATTTCTCTTTTAATATTATTGAAATTGATTACAATATCGAACACATTATATCATGCTATTTATAAACATGAATATAATATATAATATACGATATTAATTCTAACAAATCTCGAACTATCTCAAACAAATTGTGACAATAAATTCTACAGCTAAATCCATAAGCTCTATCCCAGAGGCAAAGCTAGCTCCTCCAGCAGATGGTGGGCATCATCCTATGATGGACAATGTCGTTGGCTATCTTGTTTCTGCTATAAGATCACAGCAGAGGAACGTTGTTAATGGAGACGGAGCATTTTCATTTTCTGCAGAAACGGAGGGGACAATAGAACTGTTAGAGAGCATACTGGCATCGAAGTCTGAAAAATACGCGGACCCTTCTCTGCGTCATTTTTTCATGATGAATAACTGGAGGTATTTAGAAATAGCAAATAAAAGAAGGGATTTTGATATTGCAATATTCGGTGATGTTTGGTACCAAAAAAACAGAGAAAAAGTGCAACAAGAGCTTGAACTTTATCAAAAAAGCTCATGGCATAAGGTGTGGCAATTTTTAAAATTTGATATAATTGAGCCCATGGAACATAATATTGCAGTAGATTTAATGAAAGAAAGGCTCAATTTGTTTAATATGCACTTCACTGAGACATGCAGAATCCAGTGCACATGGTCTGCTCATGATTATGGTCTAAGGACGGAATTAATTAGATCTCTCAAAAACATTTTGCTGCCAGCGTATGGAATCTTCATCGGGAAGTTTCAGGATTTTCTTAAAAACAGTGCTTACGAATATATTGAGTATGGAATGTTTGACATTCATGATATACTTGATAATTTGTTTCTTGGAAACAAGATAGGTAGAGTTTGAGCAAAAAATATGGTTTGTGATCACAAATGTATGTGTCCATTTTGTTTTGTTTTTAGCTTTGTTTGGTTTGGGATGTGGTTTATGTTTTCCTGATGTTTTGTTTTCTTTTCTCAATCTTATATTTGCCGATAAGATACAATAATGTTGTATTGAATGCAAGCATGTGTGACATGGTTTGAGATAGTTTATGGACACATGTTATGCAAGCATGTAGTGTAATTATATTGTTAATATTGTGAAATGCTTAAAAGATATTAAACAAAAATTATCAGCATTAATGTCGAATTTTTATTAAATATTTTTTATTTTATAAGCAAAAACTTATTAAACCACACCAAACGTGGATTAAGGCTTCAAACGTGGCTTTCAAGATTTTCTTTGGGTTCGCTACCGAGAGGCGGCTATGTGATCAGATTTTCTTTGGGTTCTCCTCTGCTGCTGATTTATCCTTCATGGATGTTTGCAGGGAATCCACACTTCAGCTGCTGAAATTTGCTGATGTCATCGGATTAAGATTCCGATCACCAGAGCGATTGTTTAGAGTACTCGACGCGTTTGGAACAATGTGTGACCTAGTTCCAGAGTTTGAATCTTCGTGTTGTGGTTCGCTGCAAAACGAAGCAACCACAATTTGGAAGAGATTGGGGGAAGCAATCACAGGCATTTTCATAGAGTTGGAGAATCTGATTCGCCAAGATCCGGTGACGGCGCCAGTTCCCGGTGGTGGAATTTACCCAATTAGCTGTTACGTGTTGAACTACCTCCAGGTTGCTTGTCAGTCACGGCAGACATTGGAGCTAGTGTTTGATGAAGAATATGAGCATCCGTTGAAAGAATATACCAAAATTGAGGATAGAGCAAATTCCTCTTCCTCTCTTTCAGTGAAGATGGGTTTGATTATAGAGATATGAGCTATGCTAGCTACAGTCGCTCTCCCAAACGCTATTGGACACATGCTTTTTCATTGGTCCACGTCATCCTTATGAAAATATGTTGTAACTGGCAACTGGTTGTATTTAATTTAATATAATTTAAATTAAAAATTCTTGTAATTAACTTTCTTCTCCACTCATCAACGCCCAAATCGCTGTTTGCAGACATAGCAGCGGCAACAGCCTTCATCGTCGACATCGGCAAAATCGTTGGGAGTGAAGAAGAGAGACCTTTTTTCGATATAAATGAACCCATTTGTTTTAATATTAAAATATAAAGAAGCCATGTTATGTGAAGAAGAAAAAGAAAAAGGTCGTGTGGTGTTTTTTAGAAACAACGAAGGAGATGTGTGACTTTTCAGATCTAGTACTGTGTTTGAGAAAGACAAAGAAAAGTTCCATTGGTGTCTCTTTGAACCCATTCGGTTGAAGAAGAATAGCTTTTTCTTTATTTTTTTATTTTACAAAAAAATGGTGTTTCTAAACCTGTACAGCCAGTAAGCCGGTTGAAGTTTTTAAGAAGTCAGTCACGTGGCCCAATGGTTGGGAGAGTAGTCAAAAGCGACTGTTTGAGCGATGGTTATTAGCATTCCTCTAGAGATATTAGAGAGAAATTTGGAAGTCACGTCCGAAATATACTAAGACCCTGCTTTGTGCTATATTTTTTTGATGAATAACTACCGCTACATTGTTCGAAAGACTGAAAATAATGAACTGGGAACCATTTTAGGAGACGATCAGATCCAAAAACACACTGCAAAAGTTCGGCAACATCATGAGAACTATCAAAGAAGCCATGGAGTGTTGGACTTTTTGAAGCTGGATAACAATGGACCAATGCAGCCTAATAAGGTAGCAAAGTTAATGAAAAATAACTTGAAATCGTTCAACATGGTCTTTGAGGAAATATGCAGCGTTCAGTCTGAATGGTTTGTCTTTGATGAGGAACTTAAGGAAGAAATAAGAAATTCCATTGCGAAAACGCTGCTGCAAGCGTATGGGGCAGAGGATATTAAAGCAAGACTTGGCAACTTGTTTCAGAAAAACAGTTGATCAACTGGTAGCCGAACGAAAGCGAAGCTAAAGTTTTTTTTTCTTTTTGTGTGCATGTATTTGTTGTGTAGTTTAAATAAAAAGTTTTGATTTGCATCATTAGGATGACTTAAAAGGATTTTTGAAACGGTTGGCCATCTGAGGTACAATTAACACTTGTTGCAACACTAAGGTGGTTTTAATTCATTGCTTTCGACTCTTCAATTGTGCATCACTTAGAAATAGTATAAAAACAAGGAGTTTACTGAGTCAACAGGATTTTCATGTTTTGAATTTATTTGGCTCCAATCCAAGCATTTGTCAACTACTTTTTGGACATGAATCCATTGCAGTTCTTGATAAAGATCAAACTTTAATATTTTCACTTCAGTAAATTGGATTTAAAGCCTAAAATCAAGAACAGAGTCCATCAATTTTCATCTACTAACTGCAATTTGAACGAGGTTGTTATTATTTGCTGCAGCTATAATAGTGTCGAAGACCAGGAATTTAGTACTAACCAACCATGTTTGGTATGCTTAGGAAAATTTCCTTGTTTTGGTTTTCATGTTTTAGATAAGCTTGGTTAAGGTCCAAGTCTCTACAGGGATTTTTATCCCAACAAAAAGTCTCAGCAACTATTGGAATTTTGTTTCAATATGTGTAAAATCAATAGATTTTCTCTATAAAGTCCTCTTAATTTGTGTGTGATTTATATTAGAGCTGCACAGTTGAAGTGTTGAAAGCAATGACCAATATGAACCAACTCATTGTTACAACTTGCAACAAGTTTTATTGTTATAATAATACAAGGTCATACATCTTTTACAACTTTTAGCAACCATGTAGATTTTATATAGATAAATGATGTAATTCTTATTTATATATTGGGGACAAAGGCTTAGAAGTCCCTTTCATTTTTTTTTCCTTCAACTTTACATTTTTATTTCTATATTTCCTACGTTTTTGGTCCCACTAATTCTCTTTCTTAATAATTAATCACCATTCTCTTCTTTCTTTCCACTTTTATTCTCATTTCAATTTCTAGGCTACCCGCAACATTTTTTGTTTATTTTTAAGCTACCTGCAATGAAAAGGTAGGAAATTGATTTTTCCAGATTTCTGTTTGAAATAGTTTTTATTTTCAGTTTTTGAAATATACAAGTCATCTTTTCACAATAGTTATCATTTTACATGATTTAGTTTTTTAGTCCCAAGACTAAAAAATTCAAAACAGTTTCCAAAACTGTAATTTTAAAAATAGTTTAGCAAACAAGTTTTAAATTTTCAAGTTTTTAAAAACTAAAAAAGAGTTTTTGGAAAGTGTTTCAAACAAGCTCATCTCCCTTTCTGTTCTAGTGCAAAAATGGAAATCCATGAAATTGATACGATGCTTCATATTTTTTATTACAGTTCCATGTGCTTTTTGACACCCATAGTTAACAAGTCCATTGAATCAACCTTCTTTTTAAGGGTTCAACTGAAAATGCCTCAAATTTTGACCAATATCTCAAGAATCGAAAAACATGAATTTTGCCTTCTCCAATAAACAATTTGGGAAACTTTTGCCATCAGAGGAGGAAAGCATTGTTGCAGCCTTGCAGCTAGCTTGATTCACTGGTGTGTATTTGGAAAAGTAATAACAATTTAATAAATTTTCTTAACAACACAACTCCTCCATGATTAGAAGAAATTAGAAGGAAATAGAAACAAAATGATTGTGAATCATGAAAGACAAGGTGAGAGAACATAGACAAATCACAAATGACCAATTGAAGAAGAGGGAAAACCCAAAAAGGACCGAAAATTTAAGAAATTTAAAATAAAGAAATAACTTGTAAATCTAAATTACAGTTTCCTAAAGCACAAAAATTGGATCTATTTGCCCAAAAGAATAGGTGAATGATGCTAAAATGAACCTTCGTAGAAAAAGAGTGGGTCTATTGTAGGAGATTGTCCGAAACCAAATTGAATCTTCACTCTTTTTTGTTACAAAGCTAACGGAAGCAAACAGGGAAAAAAAAAAGCTACAAGAAGCTAACTACTCTCGAAGGTAAAAGGTGCCAGCGGCATCACTTCTAATATGGCCAAAGAGACCAGCAGGGGGTGAGTCATGAAGTACAAAATCATCATCAGATGAAGCTCCAAGCTTCGCCATGAAATCTCTGCATTGGTTCCCCTCTCTGAAAGTGTGAGAAACCGTAATATTACTTTGAAGATGCAATTGTTTTATGTTCTGAATGTGGACCACATAAACATGGTATCTCTCAACGGGGCCATTAAAAAGATTGATGAAAACAAGAGAGTCAGAATAATAAGCTAGCTCTGTATAACCCAAATCCTTACCCATGACCAGCCAATGATAAATGGCAGAAAGTTCAGCTAGCTTAATATCATCCGAGTTTGGGAGAAAACCAGAAAAACCCGCAAGAAACAAACCTGAATTATTATGCAGAACCCCTCCAAAACCTGTTCTAAGAGGAGTACCATGGCAGCTACCATCAACATTCAGAATAGCACAAGAGAGATTATTGTTGTTACAATTGACATAACGATTAACTATAGTAACAGGAGCAATGGGAGAAAAGCTGTTTGTTATTACCTCAATCGAATGCTTTATGCTACAAATAAGCCGGTGTAAAGACCAAGTTTCACCTCCCAAACACATGAGGTTACGATGGCGCCAAGTCCACCAAACTCCAGCTGAAAAAGTGGTTGCCCGAGAACCCCTAACACCCTCTCTAAGCCAGTCATGCGCATCGTTAGGAGAGAAGAACCTAGAATTAATGAAGCCTAATTGATGCCATATCTTGAGGGAAAAGTTGCGGTCTTAAAGGTCTCGTCTTGAAGACCGCAACGAGAACAAGTAGCAGAAGGAGCTATATTCTTGTGGTTTAACAAAGATAAGGTAAGTACCGCATTGTGACAAGCCAACCAAAAAAGAAATTTATATTTTTCAGAAAGATGAAGCTTCCAAATCCAAGACCAGGAGTGAAGGTGCAGGTTGTGATCAGTTGTGTCGGCATTATTGAGAAGTCATATGTAAACGCTTTTTGAAGTATAAATACCATTTTTTTTGTTCCAGATGATTGCATCCTCGACGGTATCATTGAAATTCAAGTGAATGAGGTTTATGTAATTAGAAACTGTATTAGATAGCTATTTATACCGATTTTTTGTAATGTAAACTTCATTATCCATCAATGGTTTAGGATCGGATAAATGTCTTTTTAAAGGGTTCATTCAAGTCTCGCGGTTTATGATATCACTTTATGCATTCTTTAAGAACAAAATTATTGTTCCTTTTTATGTCAGAATTGCATCCAACATCTTTTAATAACAAGTTGTCTCATGACAACATAATAGAAAAATGCTCAAGTGAGCATATTCAAAAGAAAGGAAAATAAAGAAAGATGAAAAGAAATGCAAATTGCAAAAGAAAAAGGAATATAAAGGAAGAACAAAGTCAGGGTCGTTCCTAGAGTTTTATAGGCCTTAGGCATAATATGATAAAAGGGCCCTTTACATAATACATCATAAATTTTTTTAGCTCATTGTTGTGTTTTTATTAGGTCTTTATTTCGTTTTTTTCCACTTTTCACTACTAGATAAATGTTTTTTAGGCAACATCTGAAAGTAAATCAAATACTTCATAGACATCAAAACAAAACAAAATACCGTAGAAGTAGAGAAAAATAACATCTGCAAAGTAGGCTGAAATTTTAGCACCCAAGAATAATAACACCAAAATAATTGACATTACTAAATGTGTCTCATGATCCTAAATGCGTCTCACACCGGATGATCATGAATGCGTCTCACATGATTTTGCATCATCAAATTCAATTTTACAATCCTTTTAATCAATTCAAGAAAGTTGACATTACTATAATGATATAATTTAATTTTTTGGAACCTTTGAAAGACAAGATTAAAATTAATTTCTCTAGTAGGCTCATTTTCAACTAAATTATAGTTTGTTTCGTTATAAAATTATCCCAATTTCTTGGATAATAAATATCATAAAAAAATTTATATTAGTGAGGCACATTATTAGAAACAAAGAGCCCAAAAAATATCAATAATTTCTTAGATAATAAAGTTTTTGGCAAATTTTTTTATGAGGGTGTATATAGAAATTTTTGTGATATATTGGAGTATATATAGCAAATCTCGCCAAAAGGGCCAAAAAATATGCTTTGGCCCAACCTTTCAGTATGTCAACGTTTAAGGCCCTTCAGTGAACTTTGCTATATACACCCCCAAAAAACCAAATATTTCTATATGCACCCCCATTGTAAAAAAAATTAGGGCCCCCTACCGGCATGGGTCCTAGGTTGTCGCACCTTCGGCCTATGTCTAGAGCCGGCCCTGAACAAAGTAATATTAAATTGCAGGAATGTAAAGGGTGGTTGGAATAATTCTCCATCCGCCCCTGGACCCGTTTTCCAACTTGGTGTGTGGGTGTTAGAGTTTCAGAAATCAAGAAACCAACCATTTGTTCCACCACTAAATCCCACAGTCTAAATTAAAAGTAGAAACAATTTCCTATAACTTCCTAAGACACTAGAAAATAACTTCCATACTTCAGCCTTGTTTTTCGCTACACGTTTCACTTTGCCTTATTGCATTCCAACTGTAACTTCAGATTATTTCTACTTGTCTTTGGTCGAAAAACCATATGCATGCAACACTTGGTCGAAATTGAGGTGTGTCGAAGTCTGTATGCTCTTGGTCAAAATCCCTTTGCACTTTGCAACATGTCGAAATAACTCATATGGCTTGTTGAAATCTTAATTAATGATTTTGACCAAATATTTTATATTTTGCATTAACAATAGCTGAGTGTAGAGAATATTCGTGTGGGGATCATTAGAGGTGAGCACATCTTTTATGGTGAGATACAAGTCATGTATGTCAATATAAGGGACAAGAGACCCAAGAATACCAAGAGAGATCCATTGGGTAAACCAAAAGGACGAAGAACTGGACCTGGCACGCCAAATGTATCCTTCAAGGACATTTTTAGCTTTGATAATTAAGGACCAAATAGGAGAGATACTCGAATTATTATTTGCTTGAAGGATGTTATGACCGGCCACATATTTGTTAGAGAGAATATTAACCCAAAGTTTGTCAGATGATTGGATTAACTCCCAAACAAGCTTCCCAAGAAGACAAGTATTTGCTTCCCTGGCTGTCCTGATTCCAAGGCCACCATGAATCCTGGGACGGGTAATTTTTTTCCAAACTACCAGATGAATGCCTTGATAATTTGAACCTTTCCGTATGAAATTCCTTGTTGTTTGATAAATGCTATCACAAATAGATTGAGGAAGCCAACAAATTTGCATATAATAAGATGAAAGAGAGGAGAGAACAAAGGAGGCAAGAGTCAATCCTCTAGGTTTGTTTAACAGTTTATTTTTCCAAGAAGCAAGACGAGATTTCATTTTCTCAATAATAAAATGAAAATCATTCTTCTTCGCTTTTCCTTTCAAAATAGGGAAGCTCAAGTACTTGTCAATAGAAGTAGTGCTTCTAATAGCAGAGATAGATGTTAGCTTCTTAATCTTAGTTTGAGGGATACTTGAAGAGTAAAAAGCTCTAGACTTGGACAAATTTATCTTCAGACCTAGCACGACTAAACCGGTCAAAGAGATCAGAGATATATCTAAGCTGAGACTTTTTAGTCTTCAAAAAGAGGAGGACTTCGTCTGCAAAAAGGAGGTGAGAAAGCTTCGGCCCTGGATTAGTTATGTGAATCGGGTCCCAGTTTCCCTCGAGGACAGCATTGTTGATGGCAATGGAGAGTTTTCCATACAAATGATGAAAAGATAAGGAGAAAGCGGGTCACCTTATCTAAGACCATGGGTAGGCTTGAACGGAGGCATCTTGTTCCCATTCCAAAGGATAAAGAAAGTGGATGAAGTTACACATTGCATAATAAGATTGATAGTGATGGCCGGGAACCCAAAATCTTGAAGGATAGCCTTGAGGAAGTCCCAATTCACATTATCAAAAGCTTTCTCCAAGTCAAGTTTGAAAGCAACATACCCTTTTTCTTTTTTGATCTTCTCATAAAATGGACGACTTCCTGCAAAACTAATATTAATTGAAAATACATGAAAGTTTATACGGTTAGCAAAATAAGAAATACGACTAAACAAGAATGATCATGTGGATCTTTCAAAAAAAAAAAAAAAAAGAGTGAACACGTGGAGATAATTTATGGACAATTTTTCTGACCAAAATATCTGAATTATTAAAGCTAATGATATGATAAAGACGTTTGGTCCCTTGCCACGAAATTTTAGCAGAATTGAATTGTTAAAGCTGATGATATGATAAAGACTTTTGGTCCCTTGATTCTCATTCTCACCCCATTTGTGAAATCATTTTTTATACTCTTGAGACCAACATGACCAGTATTCTATTCCAAATTTGGAGATGGGTGATGCAGCCAAAAGTGTGGAGATTTGTAGGTTTTGCCTCAGCAGTTGTTGGATTGATTTGTTATGCTCTAAGCTCTTCCTTCAACTATCTATTTGGAAATTGGAATTTATTGAAGATAATCCTCTACAGTGTTTTCAGCTTCATCATCAGCTTGATGGTTTTTTTTGCAAAGATATGGCAACACTCGAGAAGTCTTCGATTCAAAGCTCACGCAGCATTTTTGGTATTGACAATCACATCAATATATTCATTTTACTTCGATAAAGTAATGAATGGAAAACCAGATGCATATAGCCTTATTTCATGTGCTGCTTTTTCTATCATGTCAGTAAGTTTATCAAGTCAAATTCAGTGCGGATTCGAAGTTGATCTCATGTACTTTTTTCTAGGATTTTTAATTGTGCAACTCTCGAAAATTAAATTGCAATTATTCATCGTTGGATTTGGTTTCAGCTACTTAATTATTATTCTTCGTTCTTCATTATCTTTTATAAATGTTGTAATAGATAATGAACATCCTGATAGTCTCCGCGAAGAAAATATAGTAGTTATTGAAGTCGATTCACATTTACTACAACTGGAAAAACTCAATAATTGTGTGAAGGTGCTTCAACAGAAAAATTCAAATCTCATCGAAATGCTTTTGGAGCAATTGAAAGAATACCTTAATGATGATTCTGAATTGAGTGTTTCTGACCCTAATTTCGAAAGAGTCCTTCGACCAAAGGAAAATTTGAATCTCATGGTCGACTCCTTACCACCAGAAACAATCGAAAATCTTCATCAAACTGCGAAGTTGATGGTTGCCGCTGGGTTTGAGAAGGATTTCTCCAACGTTTATATCTGTTTCCGGAGGAGATGTTTGGAGGAAAGCCTCTCGAGATTAGGGTTGCAGAAGCTTAGCTTAGAGGGCATTAACAAGGTATCATGGGATGATTTCAGAGACAAAATTCAAAGATGGATTAAGGCTTCAAACGTGGCTTTCAAGATACTGTTCCCTGTTGAGCAGCGACTATGCGATCGGATTTTCTTTGGGTTCTCCTCTGCTGCTGATTTATCCTTCATGGATGTTTGCAGGGAATCCACACTTCAGCTGCTGAAATTCGCTGATGTCATCGCATTAGGAATCCGATCACCAGAGCGGTTGTTTAGTGTCCTCGACGTGTTTGAAACAATACGTGACCTAATTCCAGAGTTTGAGTCTTTGTTTGGTGGATCGCTGCAAAACGAAGCAACCACGATTTGGAAGAGATTGGGGGAAGCAATCAGAGGCATTTTCGTAGAGTTGGAGAATCTAATTCGCCAAGATCCGGCAAATAGGCCACTTTCTGGTGGTGCAGTTCACCCAATTGCCCGTTACATGATGAACTACCTCCAGATTGCTTGTTGGTCACGCCAGACATTGGAGCTAGTGTTTGATGAAGAGTATGGGCATCCGTTGAAAAGATATACCAAAAATGAGGATAGAGTGGATTCCTCTTCCTCTCTATCAGTGAAGATGGGTGTGATTATGGAGCTATTAGAGATCAATTTGGAAGCCAAGTCCAAAATTTACTCTGACCCTGCTTTGTGCTATGTTTTCTTGATGAATAATTGCCGCTACATTGTTCAAAAGACCAAAAATTGTGAACTGGAAACCATTTTAGGAGATGTTCTGATCCAAAAATACACTGCAAAAGTTTGGCAACATCACGAGAACTATCAAAGAAGCTCATGGAATATGGTGTTGGACCTTTTGAAGCTGGACAACAATGGACCAATGCAGCCTAATGTGGTAGCAAAGTCAATGAAAAATAACTTGAAATCGTTCAACATGGTCTTTGAGGAAATATGCAGCGCTCAATCGGCATGGTTTATCTATGATGAAGAACTCGAGGAAGAAATAAGAAATTCCATTGCGAAAACATTGCTGCCAGCGTATGGAAAGTTCATTGAAAGATTTCAGAGTGCTCCTGAACTTCGTGGGCATGCTGAGAAATATATTAAGTATGGGGTGGAGGATATTAAAGCAAGACTTTGCGATTTGTTTCAGAAAAACAGTTGATCAACTGGTAGCCGAACGAATACGAAGCTAAAGTTGTTTTTTTTTTTTTTTTTTGTGTGTGTGCATGTATTTGTTGTGTAGTTTAAATACAAAGTTTTAATTGTAGTGTACTATAATTGGTTCTGTATGTTTGTGCGATTGTAGTGTACTATAATTGGTTCTGTATGTTTGTACAATGTTGCAACTTGCAACACTAAGGTTGTTCTAATTGGTCATTGCTTTCGACTCTTCAACTGTGCAGCACTTAGAAATTGTACAAAAACAAGGAGCTTACTGAGTCAGCAGGATTTAGTATGTATTACTATTGATGTGTGTTTCCAATATTTTCTAGGTTTTCATGTTTTGAATTTATGTGGTTCAAATCCAAGCATTTGTCAACTACTTTTTGGACATGAATCCATTGCAGTCCTTTATAACGATCAAACTCTAATATTTTCACTTCAGTAAATTGGATTTAAAGCAGGAATTTTCATCTACTAACTGCAGTTTTGAATGCATGTTGTTATTATTTGCAGCAGCTATAATGATGTCAAATACCAGGAATTTAGTGCTAACCAACCATGTTTGGCATGCTTAGGAAAATTTCCTTGTTTTGGTTTTCATGTTATAGAAAAGCTTGGTTAAGGTCTAAGTCTCTACAGAGATTTTTATCCCAACAAAAAGTCTCAGCAAGGATTGGAATTTTGTTTCAATGTGTGTAAAATCAATAGATTTTCTTTATATAAAGTCCTCTTAATTTGTTTGTGACTTATATTAGAGCTGCACAGTTGAAGAGTTGAAAGCAATGACCAGCAAGAACCAACTCATTGTTACGGCGTACAATAAGTTATAACTTTGTAACTCACTTAGATGGCCTCAACTTCAAAAATCATTTCCAATCCTCTATGATGATACTAAGCAGAAAAACATATAGTAATATTTATAGTATACAAAGTCATACATCTTTTACTAACAAATACATATAGACAAAAACATACAGTTTAAACTTCACTTTCGGCTACCAATTGGGTCCACTGCTTCCCTGAAACAAATCGTCGAGTATCGCTTCGATATCCTCCATTCCATACTTAATATATTTATCAGCACGCTTACCAAGTTCAAGAATTCTCTGAAACCTCCCGATGAAGTTTCTATAAGCTGGCAACAAGAGTTTCAGAATGGAAAATCTTATTTCTTCCCCAAGGTGTTTATCAAAGATAAACCATGAAGATTGAACCCTGCATATTTTCTCAAAGAGCATGTTGAATGATTTTAACTTATTTTTCGTTGACTTTTCTACCCCATTAGTCTGCATTGAATCACTGTTGTCCAACTTCAAAAAGTCCAACACCTTATTCCATGAGCTTCTTTGATAGTGATCACGGTATTGCCGAACTTTTGCAGTGTGTTTTTGGATCACAACATCCCCTAAAATAGTTTCTAATTCACTATCTTCAGTCTTCTGAACAATATAGCTGCAGTTATTCATCAAGAAAACATAGCACAAAGCAGGGTCACTATAGCTTTTGGATTTGGCTTCCAAATTGCTCTCTAATAGCTCCATAATCCAATCCATCTGGACTGATAAAGAAGAGGAATGCATTCTATCCTCAATTATGGAAGATTCCTTCAAAGGATACCCATATTCTTGTTTAAATACCTACTCCAGCGTCTGCCGCGACTCACAAGCAACACGGAGGTAGTTCATCATGTAACGGGTAATTGGGTGAGGCCTTCCACCAGGAACCGCTGCCTCTCCAGGATCTTGGCGAATCAGATTCTCCAACTCCATGAAAATGCATCTGATCGCTTTCCCTAATCTCATCCAAATTGAGGTTGCTTCATTTTGCAGCGACTCAAACTCTGGAATTAGATCACGCATTGTTTCAAACACGTCAAGGACCCTAAGCAGCCGCTCAGGAGATCGACTTCCTAAGGCAATAGCATCGGCGAAATTCAGCAGCTGGAGTGTGGATTCCCTGCAAACATCCATGAATGGTAAATCAGCGGCGGTGGAGAACCCAAAGAAAATCCGATCACATAATCTTCTTTCAGTGGGGAACAATATCTTGAAAGCCACGTTTGAAGCCTTAATCCATCTTTCAATCTTGTCTCGGAAGTCCTGCCATGACACCTCCTGAACCTCCTCTAGGCTGAGCTTCTGCATCCCTAATCTTGAGAGGCTTTCCTTCAAATATTCCCTCCGGAAATTGATATACACGTCGGAGAAGTCCTTCTCAAACCCAGTGCTAATCATCAACTTTGCAGTTTTGTGTAGGTTGTCAATCGTGTCAGTTGGCAGAGCGTCGATCATGAGATTTGAATTTTCCTTTGGTCGAAGCACCCCTTCGAAATTAGAATCAGAAACCGTCAATTCAGAATCATCACCAAGGTATTCTTTCAACTGCTCCAAAAGCATTTCAATCAGGTTTGAATTTTCCTGCTGAAGCAACTTCACACAATTACTAAGTTGTTCAACCATACTACTGCTACCAATATCAGTACTGGCCAATTGTGGTGAATGTGAATGGACTTCAATAACTATTTGATTTTCGTCTTCCAAACTCATAGGATGTTCGTTATCTATTACAACATCTATAGAAGAGAACGAAAAACGAAGAATAATAATTAAATAGCTAAAACCTACTCCAACAATGAATAACTGCAATTTAATCTTCATGAGTTGCACAACTAAACATCCGAGAAAAACGTAAAGATCCACTTCAAATCCGCACTGAGTTTGCCGTGACAAACTCAGTAACATGGTAGCAAAGGAAGCACATGAAATGAGGCTATACGCATCTGGTTTTCCGCTCACCACTTTATCGAAGAAAAATGAATATAGTGATGTGATTGTCAATACCAAAAATGTTGTGTGAGCTTTGAATCGAAGACTTCGTGATTGTTGCCATATCTTTGCAAACAAAATCATTAGACAAATGATGAAACTAAAAACACTGTAAAGAAAGAATTTCAACAGATTCCACTCACCAAACAGATAATTGAAGGAAGAACTGAGAGCATAACAAAGTAGTCCAAGAATAGATGAAGCAAAACCCACAAATCTCCATACCTTTGGTGACATCACCCATTTTACAGTTTGCATGAGCATCGGTTCCATATTCTCTCTGAATTGAATTACTTTACTAAACCATGAAGATTGAATCCTGCATAAAGAGGCATCACCATTGACTTTGGAGTTTGAACAAAAGTCGTCCCCTTTCCCTTGTGAAGGTTCGTGGGAAGGATCCTTGGTCCTGCTCTACAATTTCAAGTCACATAGTATTTACTACGCATCTCATATTCAACTAATATATTTGTTTATATTTAATTATTGAATTTTTTATATGCATATACTTTTCTTTAGAATTAAGCTACACAGCTGCTCAAACAAGTGATTTAATAAGCTCCTTATGGAGTTCAATTTTTAAGAAAAACAATTTTTTGTGAGGTTTTACTTGCCTCCCGGTCGAACTCTGGATTATTAAGACCCTTTTCCCTATAAATATAATGGTTGACAAAAAAAAAATTACACGGCTACTCTCCTTCCTGTATTTTTTTTTCTAGACCAAGTAAGAAGAAAGAGTGAGGTAGAATACCATCCCACGACTTGACCAAAAATAAAAAGAATACCATCCCACGCAACTATAAATAGTCATAAAGTATTTGTAAAATTAACTTTCGCCAATTTGGGGCTGAACCATGCCAATTCAAAACATTAAAATCTACCAAATAAAAATGGAAACACATATATGGTAATACTACTAATACAAAATAAATCATGTTTGTTTATTTCAAAAACTTTTTACAATATTCTAAGCACAGCACAGTTGTAACTCAGGTGGTTCTCAAGTGTCATCAATTGCAGAACTTTTTCAATCCTCAAAGATAATAAGCAGAACAACATACAATAGTAGTATTTATAGTATACAAGGTCATACATGATACATCTTTTACAACTAAACTACACTCAAAATTTTGTATTACAACTACAAAACAAATACATACACACAAAAAACATACAGATTTAGCTTCGCTTTCGGCTACCGGTTGATCCGCTGCTTCCCTGAAACAAATCATTGAGTTTTGCTTCAATGTCCTCTGTTCCATACTTAATATATTTATCAGCATGTTTACTAACTTCAGCAACATTTTGAAACCTCACAATGAAATTTGCATAAGCTGGTAACAAGAGTTTCTCGATGGAAATTCTTATTTCTTCCTTAAGTTGTTCATCAAAGATAAACCATGTAGATTGAACCCTGCATAAATCATCAAACACCGTGTTGAACGATTTCAGCTTCTCTTTCATTGACTTAGCAACCCCATTATGTTGCATTGATCCATTATTCTCCACCTTAAGAAACCCAAACACCTTATTCCATGAGCTTCTTTGATACTGCATATGGTACTGCCGAATTTTTGCAGTGTGTTTTTTGATCCAATCATCTCCCAAAAGTGCTCCTAATTCACTATCTTCAGCTTTTTGAACAATGTACCTGCAATTATTCATCAAGAAAACAGCACAAAGCAGGGTCCTTGTAAATTTTGGATTTAGCTTCTAAATTGCTCTCTAATAACTCCATAATCCAATCCATTTGCACCGACAAAGACGAAGATGAATGCATCCTATCATCCATCTTAGGATAATCCTTCAATGGATGTCCATAGTCTTCAAAGACTTGCTCCAAAGTCTGCCGCGACCTACACGCAGCACGAAGGTAATTCATCACGTAACGCGTAATCGGATGTAGTCCACCACCCGGAACACCCGCCTTAGCCGGATCCCTTCGAATCAAATTCTCCAACTCCATAAAAATCCCTCTAATTGCTTCCCCCAATCTCTTCCATATAGTAATTGCTTCATTCCTCAAAGACACACTATACTGATCACAGAACAACAACTCAAACTCCGAAATTAGGTCACGCAATGTTTCAAACACATCCAGAATTTTAAACAACCGCTCTGGCGACCGGCTTCCAATCGCGACCGCATCGGCAAAATTCAACAACTGAACTGTAGAACCTCTACAAACCTCCATGAAAGAAAAATCTGCAGCCGAAGAGAATCCAAAAAACACGCGATCGCATAATCGTCGCTCACTCGGAAAAAGTATCTTCAAAGCAACATTAAAACCTTTAATCCATCTTTCAATTTCATCTTCAATATCCTGCCACTGCATTTTGTGAACATCTTCAATACTCAGCTTCTGTAACCCTAATCTCGATAAACTCTCCTCCAAGAATTCTCTCCGGCAACTACTGTAAACATGCGAACACTCTTTCCCAAATCCACCGGCAACCATTCGTTTCGCGATCTCGTGAAGATCGTTAATCGTCGCCGACGGTAACGCATCAATCACAATTTCATAATCCGTTACCGGCATCGCAACCGGAATCAGATCCTCTTCACCACCACCGTCAATTTCCTCATCCTCTTCTTCCGAATCAAACGGTAAATTCACCGAATCGCTGTTCCGGTACGGCGGCGTTAAGTCAAACGACTCACCACCGCGTTCCATGAGAGAACGAAACTCATCCTCAAGACGGAACATAGCGTGTTGAAGCATATCCTCAGCGCGTGCAAGACACGTGGCGATGGATTTATCACCGGTGAGGTGGTTCCACTCTGCAACGGAAGCTACTAAGTCGTCAACGGCGTCGAGAAAAGCAGCGGCATCAGCAGAGTCTGCCCAAATTGGATGATCTGATGAAACATAGTGAGAGATTCTGCGGTCGAGATTTTTAAGACAATGATCCAAAGCCGTGAAAGCTCTTGGATCTCTGTCACTAACCTCGACCGCAGCGACTTTCTCAGAAAGATTCTCCTTCGAGAATCTTCCATCGAAATTTGAGAAGATTTGAAGAATATCATCAGCCATGTTGTTATTATTGTGGCCTAACGTTTTTGCTATGTGACGTGCCACAGCGAGTAATTTCTCTTCTCCGTTTTCAGACATTTTTAGTGAATGTTTGTTTTTAGTTTTTGATAATCACTTATGAGGAGAAGAGCTTAGAATTCTAGAAATGGTGAAGGATGGGAGAGGTGGAATAACGAATGTGCCCTTTATGGGACGCGGTTTTGGGAAAGAAGTTGAGGGTAAAGGTGGGATTGTAATGGGAAATTACGTGGATGGTGGTGAAGTGAGAAGAAGATAAAGGAAAGAGTGAACGTGGAAAGCAGTTTTTGTGTTGGACTGAAGCAGGTAGTCGTTGCAGGTAACTTTGATTGTTTGTGTGGATTCTGTGTGTTTCGATTTGTGTAACTAGGAACTTGAAAATTCCAATGTTGTCGTTAGCTTTTGACTAGACTTTTGAGGCAATTTGATTACTGAATAAAAATGGGAATTTTTTTTATGGGTAATGTTAACCGGTGTCCCGGACACCTGCTAAGAAGCAAATTTATTATTTATTGTATTGAAAATTATGTTGTCAATTATTTAAAAGTCAATAAAGTATCTTTTTTAATTTAAAACTTTTTCTTTATGATTTTCTTAACTAATGCCCCGGGCATCAGTTAACATGACCTTTTTTTTATGGGTCTTGTTATCTTGTGCCCTTAGGGAACAAACTTTTGACTTTAAAAAATTGAATAAAGTTGAAGGCACAACTTTTAAGACATATATTTCTATTTTAAATTCCTTAGCATGTGTCCTTGGGGCACATGATAACATTTGCCATTTTTTATTTAGTCAATGGCTCCCGGACACTGTTTAAGCATCTCATATTTAGTAATTATTCTTTTAAAAAGTCAACTATTATAATTTTTAATTTTTCATTAAAAATTTATTATTTAAAATGTTTAAAGAATGTCCGGAGCACTAGTTAACATTTCTCTTATTTCAAGAGAAAAAATGAGAATCTATGTTTATGATTAATAAGATCCTTTCTATCTTAAATTACTCCCTCCGTCCCATTACAAGTGAGCCTTTTGTTATCAAATTTTATCTTAAAATAATTGATTCATTTCACTTTTCAATGCAATATGAATTACCTTTTTCTAATTATAACTCTAATTAATACTATTTTCATCATTCTCAATTCAATATATTATATTTTGCATTTATGTTAATGGTAAATGCACCAATACTTGACAAGAGCACTTAAAACCATTTTTTCTCTCTTCTTCACTAGTAAATTTTTCTTAATAAATGTGAAATGAGCAAAAGACTCAATAAAATTGGGACAGAAGGAGTACATGTTTTTTTATTTTTTTATTTTCATTGACTTAAATTATTTATCTCTTTTATAAACTAATATAGAGTTTATTATTATTTTCAATTAACATAGTTTTTTTTATTGTATTTCACTTATATGTAACTATTCTACTAACTGCAATTAATAAAGATGTTTTAGTGAATAATACATATTTTACCATAAAAATTAACATTTTTTTATCTTAATAACTGTGTAAACTTCAAATGTAACATCTAATATGAGACGAAGAGAGTAGTAAATAGCTAGTAAAGTGATAAAAAATCAAATGTTGAATTTTTTACTACCGATAAAAATGAAATTAATATTAATCATTGGCTTATTAATCAATTGTTGAATTATTCATTTGTTGTTTACTCTAAGTATGTTTGGTACAAATGAAATTAGGGGAGATAGATGTTGGGGAGAGAAAACTTGGAGAAAGAGGTTCAATTTCACTTGTTTGGTTTTGATTTGGAGTAGACCAAAATGATGAGTAATTGATGGAAGCGCTCGTGTAAGAAGATTTTGGATGCAGCGGATGTAGTTCTCAAGTGCAGTGGAGGATAATCTCTGGTCATGGCAAAAGGAATATGAAAACAGGTTAGCACTTGATGGTCAAGTCAATAGGAGAATGATAAAAGTGAAATATGCGAAAAGTGGTGAAAATACGATTGTACTTTGAGTGTGGTGTGGAGCCACGCTTTTATAGCATAGCATAGTTGTAACTAACCTCGTGAAACCCCGTCACGATTTGTGGGAAGCTGTTACAGATCATCTGTACGGTCCAAATTGGATGAGATGTGTTCCTATTCGCTGAAGCGCACATGAAGTCTTCTATGTTGCATTGAACGACGAGGATTATATGTTAATGGGTCGTCATGTATTGGAGTGGCGATTTAGGCTAAGGCCTTGTCTAGAACAATCCCCCCAAATCACTATCATATTTATGACATGAGGAGCTTTAAGAGGATAAAAGTTTGATGACGGCTTGTGATTCCGAGCAAAGAATAGTTGGGAAATTGTGTCTGTACATTTTTGGAGGTGTTGCATTTTGAGTGGGAGTTGTTAGCATTAAATGCATCAAAAATTGAAGTGGCGCCTTCTGTGGTGAGTGTTGGCGTACGTCCCACGCGCTTGTAGGGGGGAAGATGCCACACCTAGGGTACTGCAGGGTATTTACATTTTTCGAGGCATAACCAAGAGCGCTGAATTTCTCCTTTCATATTCCAACGAATCTCGACCATTGACTCAACGTTGAAAGATCATTATAAAGCGGAAAGTTGTTGTTTTGAGAAACTATTTAGATACTTGGCTATTTCCCTTTCATTTGACAATCACTTGTTTTGCTATTTTAATGCTCTCGTTCATGCGATTCAGTCGAGAAGTTCCAGATAATTCACTATTTCCTTCTTTTGTGTTGAATCTCAAAACCAACGGTTCCAGAATTTATAGGCGTTTGAAATTTTCCTCTGATCAATTGATCAATACCAGCCTCAATGGTACCCCCATCTGCCTCTGCCTCTTTGTTTATTGCTTGTTGTTGTTGATCATATGGAGAACTTGGAAAGCCCAGATGGAGTAGGAAACCCAAATTTTCCTCTGAATGTTTAGGTTTCTACTAAAGCCCCAACAATGATAAACCTCACCCAAATATTCTACTGTAGTCTCTAACCTCCGCGAGGATCTCAAGTTTTTCTGGGTTAAGAAAATTTTAGAGAAGATTACAAGAATAGTCTCTTTGAGGAGAATACCAATTTACTAAATTTTATGATCCCAATCTCAAAATATATATATATATGATGTCTCCACTATTCAAATTTTCTAGTTCTGTCCCTGATTTAAAAAAGGCTCAAAGAAAACGATTCAAAGAAACTAAGCAAATTGGAAGGCGATGACAACCACTCATGACGAGGAAGAAGAAAGAGATTGTCATAACCTATTTTCTTTTGGGGCCATTTTATTTATTAATTATGTGTAATAATTTGATTGGTTACATGCAAGGAGAGATATAAACAATTTAAATTTAAATTAATATACCAAATAAATAAGTAAATTAGCAAAATTGATTTGAATAGTGGTAAGTTGTTAATATTTTAGGTGAGTGTAAATATATATATATATATATATATATATATATATATATATATATATATATATATATATATATATATATATATATATATATAGTTAGGATCCGTTGACACCTGGTGTCAACGAATTCGTTGACACCAAATCTCAACCGTTTATTTTTTTAATCCAAAGACCCGCCATTGTTTGTTAAATTTACTTCCGTGGGCTTTCTTCCCTTGATTCCTCCCTTCCCTTGTTGGGAAAACTTGTTTCTGCTTCCCTTGTTAACGCATCTAACCTCCTGTGAAAGTATGTGTGTTGCCGTACTCTTAGATCTCAATTACTCAATCACCTCTACACATATCAAGCTAATCTAATTCTTTATTTTTTTTCTTAATAATGGGATTTGATATCAATTCAATTTGAAGGGTTTTCCATTCTACCAAAACTATAAAATTCATTTTGTTGATATCCAATCATTTGAAACGATAAAACCCTAGGATTATTTTAATTCATATTCAATCATTTTTTTTGAAGGAAATTCATATTCAATCATGGTTAAACACCTAAAATTAAAAGCAAACTCATCTAACAATCTCCTAGTTTCACCATTATCCTCTCCAATTGTAATTGTTATCATAAGCTTGGCATAAATTTCCTTCATGTGCTGCAATAGATACGAGGAGTTAAATAAGAGGGAAAGGAGATACAAACAAGAATAATAATATTCATAGGAGTGGGGGAAGAGAAAAACAATTTTCCCAGAAGAGAATAACGAGTATGAATACTCCATGTTTTCAGTTTGAGTTTTTCAATCACTAAAAGCAATAATTGTGTGGGAGCAGAGAAATGATACAAAAGAAAAGGAAACACGGGTTAATTATAGGCCTTTGGATTAAAAGAACTGACGGATGTGCTTTGGTGTCAACGAATCCGTTGACACCTGGTGTCAACGGATCCTAACTCATATATATATATATATATATATATATATATATATATATATATATATATATATATATATAGAGTTATGTTACAAGCCACCCTTTGGTGGTGTCTTTTATCAAGTCACACCTTAAGGTGTGATTTTCACTTTTTAGTTATAACTTTGATAAAAGACACCTTCATAAAAAGGTGTCTTCTATCATAATCCATATATATATATATATATATATATATATATATATATATATATATATATATATAAGAGTTGCTCTTGGGATATTTTTGCGACACTTAGGTAAAAAGACCTTTTCGGGACACTGCTTCTACGCGTAATCAATTGTGTAGAAAGCCACGTTTTGGTCAATGTATAGAAAGACAAAAAATTTATAGACATCCTAATAATAATAATAATAATAATAATAATACATAATTGTTATTTGATCCAAAATTTTGGACCAAATCGTTTGAGAAATTTATTTCAGCTTCTTGTATGAAATTACCCTAGCATTTCATCCAAAAAAAAAACATGATTCAAATTAACCAAATTCTCGGTTTCTTAAATCACCCTTTGTTATGGAGACTCATGGGTTTCATATCAAGCATAATTGGACTTCTCTGTTATGCACTAAGCTCCTCTTTCAAACATCTATTTGGAGACTGGAATCTCCTCAAGATTTTTCTCTATGGAATTGTAAGTTTCATCACGTGCTGCACTGTCTTACTAGCAAAAAAATTACAACTATCAAGGAGTTTAATATTAAAAGCTCATGTGGCTTTTTTGGTACTTATGCTAACATCTCTATACTCTTTTTTTTATGACAAAGAAGTGAATGGAAAATCAGATGTATTAGGTTTGATTTCATGTGCTGCTTTTGCTTTGATGTCATTAAGTTTGTCTAGACAAATTGACCTTGGATTTGAGGTTGATTTGCTCAATTTTTTTCTTGGTTGTCTTACGGTTCAGCTTATGAATTTTAATTTGATGTTGGCTTCTATTGGAGGTGTGTTTTGTTATTTTGTTATTGTTCTTCGGTCTTCTTTGGATTTACAACAGGGGGGTGGGAGTGTTGATGCCACTGTGACTGATCATGTTGTTATAGAAATTGAAAGTGCGGAAATAAGAGCAGACCATGACCATGGGAGAACGAGTCATGAATATAACAATCACAATCAAGAATTAGCCTCATTGCGCAAAAGGTTAGTAATAGAATAATTGTTTTGCCTCTTTCATATATGAAATGTGTATACAGTTAAAGCTCTATAAATTAATAATGTCAGGATCGAAGAAATTTATTAATTTAGAGAGTTATTAATTTATCAATAAATTAATAATTATTAATTTAAAGAGTTTTTAAGTAATTATATTGTATATACCAAACAAAAAGGCAGCGAACCTTGGGACTCAACGTAAATTAGTAACTACTGTGTTCATATGCATTGGAAATCAATAATGACTTTTGAAGTACAGTAAATGTAAACAAGAGGAACAAATGTGTTCAATGTATTCTTAATATATTTTTTTTTCAGTTTCTATGAATTATTAATTTATGATTTTCTTGGGACCGAAAATTATAAAGGGATCTCCCGAAAAATTATTATCTTATTATTTTATCGAGTTTTTCAATTTTTTAACTGGCCCAAGTCGGGACCGGACAAATTTATTATTTTAGAGAGTTTATTAATTTACCGAGTATTAAATTAAAGAGTTTCTACTGTATATACAGAAGTGTTGAATCAGATTGATTCTTATACAAATTTAAAGCCTATTTAATTTACATTAAAATATTACTAAAGGCTATTCAATACACCTTCGTAGTTGAAACTGGAGGTTGACGAATGTTGAGACTATCTCTGATGTCATCGAACAACTACATCAGAAGACCCTTTGTAAAAATGTCAGCTATTTGGTAGCGTGACGGAACATGCAGTACGCGAACCTGACCACGAGCAACCTTTTCTAGCTATTCATCTCAATGTGTTTTGTGCGTTGGTGTTGGATGGGATTACCTGATAAGTAGACAACACTAACATTATCACAATATACCAAAGTGGCTTTCGTGACAGGACACTAAAGTTCTAATAGTAAACTTCGAAGCCAACACGATTCATAAATAACATTAGCAACATGACGATACTCTGCTTTTGCACTAGAACGAGAAAGAGTCGGTTGTCGTTTAGTAGACATGAAACTAAATTTTCTCCAAGATAAACACAATAACCGAATGTGGACCTGCATGTGTCTGGACATCCTCCCCAATCAACATTAGTATATGTGAAGAGTGTGTCAACTGTGGAGGGAGAGAGATGTAAGACGTGAGTGCTTGTGCCTTTAATGTATCTAATGATCTGCTTCAAGGCAATCATGTGTTGTGTTTTTGGATCATGCATAAAAAGGTATACCTGTTGAACGACATAAGAAATATTAGGTCTTGTGAAAGTAAGATATTGCAGTACACTAGCAAAACTTCTATCTTTAGAGGGATCATGATATGGGTTACATGAGGTTCCACTAAGTTTCGTTTTTGTATCCACTAGAAAAGAACTTGGTATGAAGGAGGACATGACAACTCTCTCAATGATTTCTTCGGCATATTTATGTTGAGAAAGAAACATACCAGTGTCTTGTAACTGAGATACCTATAGGAAGTAATTGAGAGGACCCAAATCTTTCATAGCAAATTTGAAACTCAATTTAGACATGATAGACTTGCGAAGAGTGTCAGATGATGTGATGAGAATGATATCATCCACATAAAGAAGAATATAGGCAATATCATCTCCACTGTGGTAGATGAATAAGGAGTGATCACATACACTATGAGAGAAACCCAAAGTGGCAACAAAATCAGTGAAGCGTTGGTACCAAGCACATGACGCCTGTTTGAGGCCATAAAGAGACTTCTTCAACAAACACACATAATCAGGGTGTTGAGGAATGATGATCACGAAAACTGGGAGGCTGGTACATGTACACAATTTCAGTAAGATTCTCATGTAAGAAGACATTTTTAACATCTAATTGATGCAAACACCATGATTTTGAAAGAGCAATACTTAGAACCGTCTTATAGTTACAGGTTTAACTACTTGACTGAAAGTTTCACAACAATTGACACCAGTCTGTTGATTGGAACCATTAGCGACTAACCGAGCTTTGTACCTTTCAAAGGAACCATCATCTTTCTTCTTTGGCCTGAAAATCCATAAACCTCGAATAATGTTGGCATTAGATAGACGTGGCACTAAATCCCACGTATTTGTCTTTCATGGCTATTTTCCAATTTTGATCATGTAATACATTAATAGGATTGGTAGGCAAAGGAGATATTTGGTTTGAACTAGAGAGTGGAGATTAAGTAGTTGACGAGGCTTAAAGATGTCGTGTTGTTCTCGGGTTGTCATTTGAGGAGAGAGTGGAGGAGAGAGTTGTAGGTATTTGATGGGGAGAAACCGTGTTAGGTGTAATGGTGAGTTGTGGAGGAGATGTTTTTATTTGTGGAGTTGGAGGTAATGTTGGTTGGTGTGTAGTCGTTGTGATGGAAGATGGTGTGGTGAGTGGGGTTGCCGTGGTGGTGGGAGGTTGGTTGTGTGGGTTAGATTTATTTGTAGAAAGATTTGTTGTAGGTTGAAATAAATGATAAGGAAAAGGTGTATCACTTGCATCCAAAAAATTATAGCATGAGGACTCAAAAGTATTGGAATTTGAGAATAGAAAAGTGTTTTCATCAAATATGACGTGTCTGGACAAGTCAAAACATTTGTAACCTCTATGATTGAATGGATATCCTAAAAATACACGTGGTGTTAATCTTGCTTGAAGTTTATTTCTTGTAGTGGAAGGGATGAGGGGAAAACATAGACAACCAAAAACTTTACGATGAGAGTAGGATGGAGATTTTTGGTAAAGAATTGTGGTTGGTGTTTGAAGAGATGGTTTCTTATTGGGTAGGATGTTTAAGAGATAAATAGCCATTTGAAGTGCATGATGCCAAAAAGAAGGTGGCATTGACGCATGAGCAAGGAGACTACCGATGATATTATTGATAGTACAAATTTTTTGCTCGGCTTTTCCATTTTGAGGTGATGTGTGAGGACATGAAAATCTGAATATCATTCCGCTTTGCTTACAAAATTGATGAAAAAGAGAGTTGTCATACCCCTTTCCGTTATCACATTGAAAACATTTAATATCTTTTTCAAATTGTGTTCTAATGTGAGTACAAAATTGAAGAAAAGTGGAGTGAGCTTGTTATTTATTTTCCAGAGGAAAAGTCCACAAAAAATTCGTAAAATTTTAAAGAAATAAAATATAATAGCGATGACCACTGGAACTACGAGTTGGTGATGCACATATATCACTGTGCATAATATCAAAAGGTTATAATGTATATGACAAAGACTCATAAAATGGTAACTTTGTTTATTTTCCAAGTTGACAAGGCTGACAAAAGGAATTTTTCTGATACTTATTACAGAAGATAGAATTGTTTTGGTGAAGAGAACTCAAAATAGATACTCCATGTTGTTCTAAACGATTATGCCATGTTTCATTGGATAAAAAGGCAAAGGTAGATAGTGTTCAACTTGGATGGTATGGTCTTGTGGTTAGAGGATATAGATCACTCGAGCTATTACATCTCATCAAAGGCATCACTGTCAAAAAATCCTTCACAGAAAAACCAAACAGGTCAAATTCGACTTAAACTTCATTGTCAATGGTAAATTTTCTCACATAAGCAAGATTTTTGATCAATTTGGGTGCATGCAAGACATTGTTTAAGGTTAAGGGATATAAAGGATTTTGTACAAACGCATTGCCACAACCAATAACAGGTATTTTATGACCAATACCGACAATAATATTGTTGCTAATATTGGAATAAGGTGCAGGATTACCTCTGTTTGCTGTCATGTGAGATGCGGCCCCAGTGTCCATGTACCACTGTTCGTCAGAAGGAGCAAGAGAAAGAGTGTGCATAGCGGCTTGAATATCTGTTGGCACATAAGATGACTGAGCTGCAGCAACATGCACTTGTTGTGGTTTTTCTCCCAGAATACCAGGCTGACAATTTGGAACTACTGGTCTTTGCCAATTGCCGGTTGTAGGATAAGGACAAGGAGGAGTGGCCCATGGGTCCCACCGTGCATTCCAAGGAGGATACTGGTAAGGAGGATAGGCCCACCGATGTTGCGGTGTCAGTGGTTGCTTTGATCTTTGTTGATGGTGATGAGATCATCTGACTCGACCTCCATCTCGTTCGCGACCTCGACCACCACAGTTATGACTAGAACCTCCACGACCACCGCGACCTCCATTGCTGCGTTTGGGACGATGAGAAGGTGAATGACCTGAGTTGTTGTCTTCTTGAGCGACTAAGAAAATGGAATTGGCAGTGGTAACAACCATTCGTTTTGCACGTGTTGTTTCTTCAAAGACAATCATAGAACGAGCCTTGTAAAAAGGAGGAAGAATATCAGAATGGCGGATTTGAGAACCGACATTATCATAAGCATCTGAAAGACTGGAGACAAGTTGAAGCACCATACGTTCGTTGGAAACGGGTGCACCAATATTGGAGAGTTGGTTGGAAAGACATTTAATATGTTGGCAGTATGATGAGGCATCTAAAAAATTGTTCCATGGTAACTCTGAAAAATTCTTGCTCTAAGTAGGGAGCTCTTGAATTTTTGTTATCAAAAAAGATTTTAAAAAGGCGATACCAAGCAAGTTGAGCGGCAGAATCACATTCGACAATGGTATGAAGAAGGTCGGTTTATATGGTTCCATAAAACCATTGTAAAACAATGACATCTAGGCGGTTCCATAAAGCTGGATTGGTATCTTTGAGAGAGGGTGAAGTGGAATCGGTTGGTGATGAGGGATGATGTGGTCGAGAACTTCGTATGCTTGGGCATGAATTTTAAACAATTCAGCCATGTGTTGTATTGAATTTTCTCAATGTCAAGGGTGACTTTGATGAAGTTTGTGATGTTAGAAATAGTGAGTGTAGGATGAATGAGAGAGATTGTGGTTTGAGTAGCAAATTTGGATGTTAATTTGGGAGAGGATTATCATTTGGGAGAGGGAGGAGTAGTAATTTCGGCCATGGTGATTTGAGGGGTTAGGGTCGGCATCAATTTTGAAAGAAGGAGAAAGAAAACATTGTTGTTTAGGGATTTAAACCTAGACTGATACCATAATAAAATAATGGGTTAATTATGTTTCTAGTCCCTATAAAATAGCGACTTTGTAAGTTTAGTCCCTACTTAATTTTAATAGCATTTTTAGTCCCTAATTTTGTTTTTCTGCACTGAGTATTAGTCCCTACTCAATTCAAATTTGTTTAATTTATGCTTAAACTCTTAAATTTTTGAACAATTTTTTGCAGACATGTTTAGAACATTACTAAAAGTTCGTCCGCAAAAAATTATTGCAAAATTTGATTTCTACATCCAGATTTTATTACTTTTTATCTTTAACTTTTGTCGTTTTAAAAAATTCATATTTAATTCATTTCATGTCAGAAAATTCTAAATTTTAGTAAACGAACCTTTCATAGTGTTCTAATCTTGTCTCAAAAAAATCGTTCAAAAATTTAAGAGTTTAAGGATAATTAATCAAACTTTGTTTTAGCAGGGACTAAAATTATAAGTAAATTTTTTTTCATAGGGACTAAAAATGCTATTAAAATTAAGTAGGGACTAAACTTACAAGGTCGCTATTTTATAGGGACTAGAAACATAATTAACCCTAAAATAATTGTCTTGCCTCTTTCATATATGAAATGTGTATTATACAATTGTTGAATCAGATTGATTCTACAAAATTAAAGCCTATTTAATTTACATTAAAATATTACTAAAAGTTTTTTTTTTTGGTACAAAAATATTACTAAAAGTTATTCAATACAAAAGTTGACTAAGAATATTTCCTATTCTAATAGTTTGTTTGAAAAGAGCATTTATTATTTTTTCACTACCATACCATTATTTAGTGCATTTCAATTATCTAAAATTATTCCACCAACTACATTTTATTGCATTTCAATTATCTAAAATTATTCCACCATTTGAAAATTTACTCATTTGACTTTCATTGATCGTTGGGTGGGTAACAATTTTTTGACCTTTTAGATAAAAAATTTGTAAGTTTACTCATTTGACTTTTTTAAGTAATCGATGTATCTTGTCTAGAATATGTCAGTGAAGTATTTGCTCTCATATCGGTTAGACCATCTAGATCTTGTTAGGGACTGCACTGGTAGCATAGAACTTTGGGAATAATGGGATCCCTTTGTGCAGCCTAGTTGGTCTGCATTACAACTACAAATGTTATTGATTGGTTGAAATTAAATTTCAAAAGTCAAGCGTATTGTGGAAGGAATAGCTACTGCTTCTTTCCATTTTAATGATCCTTTTAATGTTCTTGAAGATCATGCTCTGCATTATTAGGTGGCAGCATCCCCCTTGTGACTTTGTGGCTCTTAACTGTGATGGCTCTGTGGATTCAAGTTCACATGCATCTTGTGGAGGAATTCTTAGAGACCACTTAGGCAATTTTATTTTTGGATTTTCTCAAAAGATTGCAAGTTGTTCGATTACTCTAGCAAAATTGTGCGCCATCTTTCATGGTTTGAAACTGGTTTGGCATAGAGGGTTTCGGAAAATTGTGGTTCAATTGGACTCTCAAACTGCTCTTCATCTTATTCAATATGGATGTGAGCGTTCTCATCCTTGTCACTCTCTAGTAGCTGCAATTAAAGGAATCTTGCAAGAACATTACACTGTCACTTGGGTTCATGTTCTGAGAGAGGCAAACCAACCTGCTCATCTTTTAGCTCGTCATGGTCATTCTTTAGAAGGCCAATTTCGCATTTTCGAATTTTGTCCTGATTTTGTGTATCATGCTTTATTGGCAGACTCTGTTTGTATCTGTCCTCGTGAACTTAGCTCAGTTGGTATGAACAATGTATAATATATGTAAGGTCGGGGTTCGAACCCCGACCACAAAAAAAAAAGGCTGTTTGTACCTGGTTTCCTAGAGGTTTTTAGTTCTTTTCGTGGGCCTTAGTGCAGATCTAAAAAAATATATGTGCTTCAAACATAACATACAAAATACATTATGGCACCATTAATGATTCTATAATTATATGTGATTTTAGGCATTTAGTCTCTTCTGCTCCAGACGAGGTGCACCCAAGGAATAGTTTAGCTGCTTATGTGGAATTTGTTGATGCTGCTCAACGAATAAGAGCTGCATTTAGAGAACACACAGAAAAAGAGATAAATGAGTTTAAATTTTTCAATCAAGAAGCTGAAGCACGCAAGAGAGTTGCTGCAATTAAGATTCAACATGCTTTTCATAACTATAAGGCAAGAAAGATGACTGAAGCTGCTACTCGTATCCAGCGTACCTTCCGTGCAAAGAAGAGCCACAAAAATCAACATGTTACTAAATCCGTGTGTAGCCACAAATCACAACGCATGAGTCATGACTGCACTTAGGCGATCAAATACGATGATGTGATTGTTTGATCTTGGACTATTCAAATTTTAAATTTAAAAGTAATCATTATTTGTATTGAAATTTGGATAGTTCGATATCCAGATTTCAAGTCTAGTAGTAAATTTTAAAAAACAACTCAATATGCAATGAAATCTGAACTGTGATCGGACAATTCAAATGTAAGCGACAACATTATACCATACATAGTTCAGATCTATCAAACCAAGTTTATGTGTATCCACGCACACAGTTTTTTTTTTTGCCATCACTGACAACCTTGTACAAGAATCCTCCCTGTTTCTGTTAATTATCAAACTAAATACTATTTATATTTAAAATAATATCCTTCCTTACCTCTCAAAAACATCCTTCTTTATTTTATCATTTTTTTTAAACCCAAGGCAGTATTTTTATCTCAAACATATATTTTTACTTTCATTCTTCTTTCTTAATTAAAGTAAATCAATATACAAACAAAACAAAAACTAAATCAAATATGAAACCTTGCCTAAACAAGTCTCGATACTTCAAACAAAATTTTGACTTGTGCATGTTTTTACGTGAGAAGAAACGCATTCAGGAACTAGATTTGGGTTTTCCCAATCTTTTCTATTTGTTGCTTCTGTGTCAGAGGAAGACAAAATAATATTTAGGGTTAATTCTTGAAATTCATCTTGTTGTATATGTGAAGTCTGAAAAAATTACCATGTAAAATAAAAAAAAACACATATTCTGACCCTGTAATATAAATGAAGTCCAAAAAACCAACTTAGAGATTGAATTTTTTTCATGATTTGAGTCATGCTAAGAACAATAAAATATGGTTTTACACAAAAAATTACAAATTTTTGATAATGGACAAATTAATTATGAATTTTTAAAGTGTAAAAAACGCAAAAAAACAAAACAACGGAAATATCGACCTATAAATTGAATTTTGAGCTCATTTTTGCAGAGACATCTATAAAAATGCATAACAATGATATGCAAAGTTTCATAGTCTTTCGAATACGTTTCAATTTATTTTTATTTTATTTTTCAAGCAAAAACGTGCAAAATCTTTCATAGTCTTTCGAATACGTTTCAATTTATTTTTATTTTATTTTTCAAGCAAAAACGTGCAAAATTGAAATTTTGTTCCTAGTAATACTCACAAGTCAAAATTTGTTCACTAATTTATTTGGTAGCCATGACTAGAACATAATAAGAACCTTCACAATGAAGTTTTGCAGTTTTTAAACGAGAGACAAATTAATTATAAATTGTTTAAGAAACTCATAATTATGAGAAATAAAAATTCATAATTAATATGTCCTTGGTTGAAATATATTTATTTTGTGTAAAGACATATTTTAAAATTATAAGCATGCCTGGAAAAAAAACCATGAAAGAATTCAACCTCTAGATCACTTTTTAGGCGTATATTATAGGATAAAAAATGAAGAAGACAATCTAATTACAAGGCTAGAATATAAATTTTTTATTTTACAGAATCATTTTTCAAACATAGTGTATATTTCAGGGTCAATTTAAACAATTAACCCTAATATTTATTAAACTAATTGAAGAAAAGAACAAATTAAAAATAATCTTAACTATGTGGTGCAAACCTTTCTAGTTAAAAGAATTTGAAACTTGGGAGAATGTTGGAGCAATTCTGCCACATATCCAAGCCATGGGCATAGTCCCAAAATAGTACTTCAATTAAGTTACAAAAAACAGTAAAGTCTTTGTAATAACGGTTGATGTTTTTGTAGCGATCAATCTCATCCATCTGCAAAAGTTTGAGAGACAAACAATATATTAAAAGGAATTGAACAACATATTTAGGAAGTTGATCAGTGGTCACAGTTTTATTATGTAACTACCTACATGTAAAAAACATGTAATGATCGGAATTTAGCACAAGTAAAATAATGAATTTCAAACAATTTTCATTAGCAAACGATGAGTACAAGGGAACAATTGATTGAAAATATAAGTATGGATATTGAGAACAATTTGTTAAAGGGGAAGGAACTGAAAGTAAGATAGTGTAACACCCCTACTAGAAAATTTCCTAGGATATCTCGCATGAATGTTAAACTCGGCATCGGGTACATTAAAATTACAATAAATAAAAACTCTCTGAACAAATCATAGAATTTCTCACCTGTTAACTCATAAATAGTACCACTGACGTGTACTTTATATTGTCCAGCTACTTCTGCTTCTTCATCACGAGCCATCCTATCGTATAATAACTTGTACATCTGAAATAAATAAAAGGGATTTGGGTGAGACAAGATGTCTCAGTGAGTTCCATCTATCCTAGGTTGTAGGCAACCTTGGAGAACCTAAGGATCGCCATCTGTTTTTAACCTCAACCCATTTTGGGTGTATACAATTTCATTATGCATAACTGAGCGATCAAGGGATAACTAAAATCGCTATCTAAAATACTATTTTGATCATATAATAAATATAGTCATACTTTAATCATAAACATAATAATCACAAACACATATATCAAATCTATCGTATTCTAGTATAGCTTATACTTTGACATATTTATTTGAGTATGTCTCTGGTTCCTTTCCGATAACAACTAGTTTCGGCTAGCCAAGCCGGAGTTCCATAACTAAAATTCCTCATTTCCAACGATTAGTAAAATGCCCATAAAATATTGTTTCGTAGCTAATTCATTCCAAACAAAATTTTCATATTGCTACACTTCTCTAAAGTACAAAGCTACTGAAATTTTGACACATTCTCGTATACTTTATCATCGCATCTCATGATATGAATTTACTATCAATAAAGTATATAAATTATTTTCTCATTTATACAACTCAATATAAATATCTCATCAATATAAATTATTTTCTCATTATTTGTACATAAACCACATTATCTCTTCGTTGTGGCGAACGGAGATATATACCACATTATCTCTTCGTTGTGGCGAACGGAAATATATATACCACATTATCTCTTCGTTGTGGCAAACGGAAATATATATACCACATTATCTCTTCGTTGTGGCGAACGGAAATATACCACATTATCTCTTCGTTGTGGCGAACGGTAATATATATACCACATTATCTCTTCGTTGTGGCGAACGGAAATATACCACATTATCTCTTCGTTGTGGCGAACGGTAATATATACCACATTATCTCTTCGTTGTGGCGAACGGTAATTATTTCATTTTGTTACTATGAGCCGTACCTCATAGGCTACATTATCTCTTCGTTGTAGCAAACGGAGTTTTCGTATTCGTTACTATGACCCGTACGTCATAGGCTACATTATCTCTTCGTTGTAGCAAACGGAGATTTTCACAATTTTCTTTTCTTTTTTTTTTCTATGAGCATGTTACTCATTTCAATTTTTCTACTCATTTCCATTTTTTTTTTCTTCTGAGATTTTCTATAATTCACTATGAGCATGTTACTCATAGGCTGCTTTTCAAATTTTCTTTCAAATCATTTCTATAATTATATACATCAATTGTCTTGATAGAATTTCACTCCAACATTTACACTATGAACGGTAATATATACCACATTATCTCTTCGTTGTGGCGAACGGAAATATATATACCACATTATCTCTTCGTTGTGGCGAACGGTAATTATTTCATTTTGTTACTATGAGCCGTACCTCATAGGCTACATTATCTCTTCGTTGTAGCAAACGGAGTTTTCGTATTCGTTACTATGACCCGTACGTCATAGGCTACATTATCTCTTCGTTGTAGCAAACGGAGATTTTCTCAATTTTCTTTTCTTTTTTTTTTCTATGAGCATGTTACTCATTTCAATTTTTCTACTCATTTCCATTTTTTTTTTCTTCTGAGATTTTCTATAATTCACTATGAGCATGTTACTCATAGGCTGCTTTTCAAATTTTCTTTCAAATCATTTCTATAATTATATACATCAATTGTCTTGATAGAATTTCACTCCAACATTTATACTAGCATAAACATACTTATTAACATAAAAGAGATTTCAGAATACACTAATAAGGATACCTAATTCGGAAATAATCATTCTACTATCTCATATTTATTTTGTTCAAATGTACCATTCATATGGCATAATAGTCATGCTATAATTATGTCAACTTATTCTAATAATTCATAATCACACATTAGCAACTTAATGATATAATTTACTACCCAAAGGTGGGTTTTCTAACTAAAGGAACTCACCTCAACCACTTTTAGCAACTTTATAACAGCTTAAGCATCCATTTTTATGTCATTCTTCAGTCCTTAATTCCACTGCTAAGCTTCTGTTCTTCAGCCAACATCAAAACAACTTACAATTCATAGTTCGGCACAATTTATACTTCTGCCCCCAAACTTCAAAGTCACCTATAGACTTCAATACTGGTCTAAAATTCATGGAACTGGTGTCAAAACGTCCGGAATTTTGTTAGCTAACCATAGCATTAAAAATCACTTGATTCTAGGTTACAGAGAGAAAGTTCTTGCTGTTTTAGTGGAGCCCTGTCCCAAAACCCGTAACCAAATTTCAGCAGGATTTTACCAACTTCAATTGCATTTTCCGAATTCGTTTCTAATCCGAATCATATGAAATTTGTGTCCAAACTGTAGGCAATTGAATGAGGAATCCAAAAATCCAATTATTACCCGATTATGGATCATACAGCAGTATGTACAAGCCAGTGAAAACCATACGAATTTCGTCTCAAAATCATGAATTCAAGTGTAATCACTTATATCAACAATTACCATTCTAAATTCATCATCAACAATTCATCATCATAATCACCAACATAAAAGAGTCATTTAGGACAACAAGTGAGGGTACCTAGCTTATGACATAACTACACTAACTATGTCACAATTATTCTATGTCACATGTTAGCATGTCATATAGCATAATTCAACTACCCAAAAGGAAGAGTTATAACTATAAAGGACTCACAATCTTGTGGAGGTTCCTCTTGAACACTTTGTGGCACCTTCTCAAGTTCCAAACTTCTAGCCAAGCTCTTGTCTCTTCCAAAGGTACCAATGGCTTAATACTTCATGGTTACTCCTATAATCAAGCTTCCAAACAATTTCCCATGGATTGGAGTGAGAATTGATGATTTGGAAATTTTTTTAAATGAAGGGCGGTTTACTTCTATTGGAGGGGAAGGATGAATTTTGCTTGCTAAACTCTTATAGTAGCACCACAAGGGACCTATTTATGGTTAAATTTGGATGATTTCATGAAGGATGAAAATTTTTGTGATGGTGGTGAGGAAGGATGATGGTGGCCGATGGTGTAAAGGGAGAAGGGGGAAGAAATTATGTTGGACTTTTGAGAGAGAAGGAATTAGAATTGTGTAGAATGTTGTGGTGAAATAATTTATAAAATGAATTTTTGTTGGCAAATACCAATTTTGCCCTTGGCTTAAAAAAATTTCATGGAGGGATATTACATTCTACCCCCCTTAAGAAAATTTCGTCCTCGAGGGATTTACTTGCTGATAAACATAAATAATTCCTTTTGCTAATCATGCCACCTTAAATTTGAACTCTGAATTATTTCTTCTTACCTAACATCATACTCCTTATACTGCGTCTTCTGTTAAGGTTTCATTCAATCCTAAATTTCTTACTTTTCTTGTATCCACATACGAAGTAACGTTCAATAATATTAAAGTACTCCGTCTTACCCATAACAATTTATATCCCTTCCTGAAAAAAAAATCCACCTTCATATAAATCACACACCACCTTGTGGCGTTGAAAACTTCCCTAACAAAATTCATTGTATACTTAACATCCTGCCTTTCCTTCTTCGTACGCTTCATTCCTCCAAGGTCCTATTCAGCTCTCAGACATTTGTTCTGACTGTCATATACTAGTTTGAGTTGATCAGGCTCAGCCAGACATGACATTTGGAATAAATGTCTGGAACCCAATGGTCCCCACTGCATTTTATTTTTATTGAATTCTAATGACCCAAGGCACGATCTGAATCGACCTGCTCTGATACCAAATTGTAACACCCCTACTAGAAAATTTCCTAGGATATCTCGCATGAATGTTAAACTCGGCATCGGGTACATTAAAATTACAATAAATAAAAACTCTCTGAACAAATCATAGAATTTCTCACCTGTTAACTCATAAATAGTACCACTGACGTGTACTTTATATTGTCCAGCTACTTCGGCTTCTTCATCACGAGCCATCCTATCGTATAATAACTTGTACATCTGAAATAAATAAAAGGGATTTGGGTGAGACAAGATGTCTCAGTGAGTTCCATCTATCCTAGGTTGTAGGCAACCCTGGAGAACCTAAGGATCGCCATCTGTTTTTAACCTCAACCCATTTTGGGTGTATACAATTTCATTATGCATAACTGAGCGATCAAGGGATAACTAAAATCGCTATCTGAAATACTATTTTGATCATATAATAAATATAGTCATACTTTAATCATAAACATAATAATCACAAACACATATATCAAATCTATCGTATTCTAGTATAGCTTATACTTTGACATATTTATTTGAGTATGTCTCTGGTTCCTTTCCGATAACAACTAGTTTCGGCTAGCCAAGCCGGAGTTCCATAACTAAAATTCCTCATTTCCAACGATTAGTAAAATGCCCATAAAATATTGCTTCGTAGCTAATTCATTCCAAACAAAATTTTCATATTGCTACACTTCTCTAAAGTACAAAGCTACTGAAATTTTGACACATTCTCGTATACTTTATCATCGCATCTCATGATATGAATTTACTATCAATAAAGTATATAAATTATTTTCTCATTTATACAACTCAATATAAATATCTCATCAATATAAATTATTTTCTCATTATTTGTACATAAACCACATTATCTCTTCGTTGTGGCGAACGGAGATATATACCACATTATCTCTTCGTTGTGGCGAACGGAAATATATATACCACATTATCTCTTCGTTGTGGCAAACGGAAATATATATACCACATTATCTCTTCGTTGTGGCGAACGGAAATATACCACATTATCTCTTCGTTGTGGCGAACGGTAATATATATACCACATTATCTCTTCGTTGTGGCGAACGGAAATATACCACATTATCTCTTCGTTGTGGCGAACGGTAATATATACCACATTATCTCTTCGTTGTGGCGAACGGAAATATATATACCACATTATCTCTTCGTTGTGGCGAACGGTAATTATTTCATTTTGTTACTATGAGCCGTACCTCATAGGCTACATTATCTCTTCGTTGTAGCAAACGGAGTTTTCGTATTCGTTACTATGACCCGTACGTCATAGGCTACATTATCTCTTCGTTATAGCAAACGGAGATTTTCTCAATTTTCTTTTCTTTTTTTTTTTCTATGAGCATGTTACTCATTTCAATTTTTCTACTCATTTCCATTTTTTTTTCTTCTGAGATTTTCTATAATTCACTATGAGCATGTTACTCAGGCTGCTTTTCAAATTTTCTTTCAAATCATTTCTATAATTATATACATCAATTGTCTTGATAGAATTTCACTCCAACATTTATACTAGCATAAACATACTTATTAACATAAAAGAGATTTCAGAATACACTAATAAGGATACCTAATTCGGAAATAATCATTCTACTATCTCATATTTATTTTGTTCAAATGTACCATTCATATGGCATAATAGTCATGCTATAATTATGTCAACTTATTCTAATAATTCATAATCACACATTAGCAACTTAATGATATAATTTACTACCCAAAAGTGGGTTTTCTAACTAAAGGAACTCACCTCAACCACTTTTAGCAACTTTATAACAGCTTAAGCATCCATTTTTATGTCATTCTTCAGTCCTTAATTCCACTGCTAAGCTTCTGTTCTTCAGCCAACATCAAAACAACTTACAATTCATAGTTCGGCACAATTTATACTTCTGCCCCCAAACTTCAAAGTCACCTATAGACTTCAATACTGGTCTAAAATTCATGGAACTGGTGTCAAAACGTCCGGAATTTTGTTAGCTAACCATAGCATTAAAAATCACTTGATTCTAGGTTACAGAGAGAAAGTTCTTGCTGTTTTAGTGGAGCCCTGTCCCAAAACCCGTAACCAAATTCCAGCAGGATTTTACCAACTTCAATTGCATTTTCCGAATTCGTTTCTAATCCGAATCATACGAAATTTGTGTCCAAACTGTAGGCAATTGAATGAGGAATCCAAAAATCCAATTATTACCCGATTATGGATCATACAGCAGTATGTACAAGCCAGTGAAAACCATACGAATTTCGTCTCAAAATCATGAATTCAAGTGTAATCACTTATATCAACAATTACCATTCTAAATTCATCATCAACAATTCATCATCATAATCACCAACATAAAAGAGTCATTTAGGACAACAAGTGAGGGTACCTAGCTTATGACATAACTACACTAACTATGTCACAATTATTCTATGTCACATGTTAGCATGTCATATAGCATAATTCAACTACCCAAAAGGAAGAGTTATAACTATAAAGGACTCACAATCTTGTGGAGGTTCCTCTTGAACACTTTGTGGCACCTTCTCAAGTTCCAAACTTCTAGCCAAGCTCTTGTCTCTTCCAAAGGTACCAATGGCTTAATACTTCATGGTTACTCCTATAATCAAGCTTCCAAACAATTTCCCATGGATTGGAGTGAGAATTGATGATTTGGAAATTTTTTTAAATGAAGGGCGGTTTACTTCTATTGGAGGGGAAGGATGAATTTTGCTTGCTAAACTCTTATAGTAGCACCACAAGGGACCTATTTATGGTTAAATTTGGATGATTTCATGAAGGATGAAAATTTTTGTGATGGTGGTGAGGAAGGATGATGGTGGCCGATGGTGTAAAGGGAGAAGGGGGAAGAAATTATGTTGGACTTTTGAGAGAGAAGGAATTAGAATTGTGTAGAATGTTGTGGTGAAATAATTTATAAAATGAATTTTTGTTGGCAAATACCAATTTTGCCCTTGGCTTAAAAAAATTTCATGGAGGGATATTACATTCTACCCCCCTTAAGAAAATTTCGTCCTCGAGGGATTTACTTGCTGATAAACATAAATAATTCCTTTTGCTAATCATGCCACCTTAAATTTGAACTCTGAATTATTTCTTCTTACCTAACATCATACTCCTTATACTGCGTCTTCTGTTAAGGTTTCATTCAATCCTAAATTTCTTACTTTTCTTGTATCCACATACGAAGTAACGTTCAATAATATTAAAGTACTCCGTCTTACCCATAACAATTTATATCCCTTCCTGAAAAAAAAATCCACCTTCATATAAATCACACACCACCTTGTGGCGTTGAAAACTTCCCTAACAAAATTCATTGTATACTTAACATCCTGCCTTTCCTTCTTCGTACGCTTCATTCCTCCAAGGTCCTATTCAGCTCTCAGACATTTGTTCTGACTGTCATATACTAGTTTGAGTTGATCAGGCTCAGCCAGACATGACATTTGGAATAAATGTCTGGAACCCAATGGTCCCCACTGCATTTTATTTTTATTGAATTCTAATGACCCAAGGCACGATCTGAATCGACCTGCTCTGATACCAAATTGTAACACCCCTACTAGAAAATTTCCTAGGATATCTCGCATGAATGTTAAACTCGGCATCGGGTACATTAAAATTACAATAAATAAAAACTCTCTGAACAAATCATAGAATTTCTCACCTGTTAACTCATAAATAGTACCACTGACGTGTACTTTATATTGTCCAGCTACTTCGGCTTCTTCATCACGAGCCATCCTATCGTATAATAACTTGTACATCTGAAATAAATAAAAGGGATTTGGGTGAGACAAGATGTCTCAGTGAGTTCCATCTATCCTAGGTTGTAGGCAACCTTGGAGAACCTAAGGATCGCCATCTGTTTTTAACCTCAACCCATTTTGGGTGTATACAATTTCATTATGCATAACTGAGCGATCAAGGGATAACTAAAATCGCTATCTGAAATACTATTTTGATCATATAATAAATATAGTCATACTTTAATCATAAACATAATAATCACAAACACATATATCAAATCTATCGTATTCTAGTATAGCTTATACTTTGACATATTTATTTGAGTATGTCTCTGGTTCCTTTCCGATAACAACTAGTTTCGGCTAGCCAAGCCGGAGTTCCATAACTAAAATTCCTCATTTCCAACGATTAGTAAAATGCCCATAAAATATTGCTTCGTAGCTAATTCATTCCAAACAAAATTTTCATATTGCTACACTTCTCTAAAGTACAAAGCTACTGAAATTTTGACACATTCTCGTATACTTTATCATCGCATCTCATGATATGAATTTACTATCAATAAAGTATATAAATTATTTTCTCATTTATACAACTCAATATAAATATCTCATCAATATAAATTATTTTCTCATTATTTGTACATAAACCACATTATCTCTTCGTTGTGGCGAACGGAGATATATACCACATTATCTCTTCGTTGTGGCGAACGGAAATATATATACCACATTATCTCTTCGTTGTGGCAAACGGAAATATATATACCACATTATCTCTTCGTTGTGGCGAACGGAAATATACCACATTATCTCTTCGTTGTGGCGAACGGTAATATATATACCACATTATCTCTTCGTTGTGGCGAACGGAAATATACCACATTATCTCTTCGTTGTGGCGAACGGTAATATATACCACATTATCTCTTCGTTGTGGCGAACGGAAATATATATACCACATTATCTCTTCGTTGTGGCGAACGGTAATTATTTCATTTTGTTACTATGAGCCGTACCTCATAGGCTACATTATCTCTTCGTTGTAGCAAACGGAGTTTTCGTATTCGTTACTATGACCCGTACGTCATAGGCTACATTATCTCTTCGTTGTAGCAAACGGAGATTTTCTCAATTTTCTTTTCTTTTTTTTTTCTATGAGCATGTTACTCATTTCAATTTTTCTACTCATTTCCATTTTTTTTTTCTTCTGAGATTTTCTATAATTCACTATGAGCATGTTACTCATAGGCTGCTTTTCAAATTTTCTTTCAAATCATTTCTATAATTATATACATCAATTGTCTTGATAGAATTTCACTCCAACATTTATACTAGCATAAACATACTTATTAACATAAAAGAGATTTCAGAATACACTAATAAGGATACCTAATTCGGAAATAATCATTCTACTATCTCATATTTATTTTGTTCAAATGTACCATTCATATGGCATAATAGTCATGCTATAATTATGTCAACTTATTCTAATAATTCATAATCACACATTAGCAACTTAATGATATAATTTACTACCCAAAGGTGGGTTTTCTAACTAAAGGAACTCACCTCAACCACTTTTAGCAACTTTATAACAGCTTAAGCATCCATTTTTATGTCATTCTTCAGTCCTTAATTCCACTGCTAAGCTTCTGTTCTTCAGCCAACATCAAAACAACTTACAATTCATAGTTCGGCACAATTTATACTTCTGCCCCCAAACTTCAAAGTCACCTATAGACTTCAATACTGGTCTAAAATTCATGGAACTGGTGTCAAAACGTCCGGAATTTTGTTAGCTAACCATAGCATTAAAAATCACTTGATTCTAGGTTACAGAGAGAAAGTTCTTGCTGTTTTAGTGGAGCCCTGTCCCAAAACCCGTAACCAAATTTCAGCAGGATTTTACCAACTTCAATTGCATTTTCCGAATTCGTTTCTAATCCGAATCATATGAAATTTGTGTCCAAACTGTAGGCAATTGAATGAGGAATCCAAAAATCCAATTATTACCCGATTATGGATCATACAGCAGTATGTACAAGCCAGTGAAAACCATACGAATTTCGTCTCAAAATCATGAATTCAAGTGTAATCACTTATATCAACAATTACCATTCTAAATTCATCATCAACAATTCATCATCATAATCACCAACATAAAAGAGTCATTTAGGACAACAAGTGAGGGTACCTAGCTTATGACATAACTACACTAACTATGTCACAATTATTCTATGTCACATGTTAGCATGTCATATAGCATAATTCAACTACCCAAAAGGAAGAGTTATAACTATAAAGGACTCACAATCTTGTGGAGGTTCCTCTTGAACACTTTGTGGCACCTTCTCAAGTTCCAAACTTCTAGCCAAGCTCTTGTCTCTTCCAAAGGTACCAATGGCTTAATACTTCATGGTTACTCCTATAATCAAGCTTCCAAACAATTTCCCATGGATTGGAGTGAGAATTGATGATTTGGAAATTTTTTTAAATGAAGGGCGGTTTACTTCTATTGGAGGGGAAGGATGAATTTTGCTTGCTAAACTCTTATAGTAGCACCACAAGGGACCTATTTATGGTTAAATTTGGATGATTTCATGAAGGATGAAAATTTTTGTGATGGTGGTGAGGAAGGATGATGGTGGCCGATGGTGTAAAGGGAGAAGGGGGAAGAAATTATGTTGGACTTTTGAGAGAGAAGGAATTAGAATTGTGTAGAATGTTGTGGTGAAATAATTTATAAAATGAATTTTTGTTGGCAAATACCAATTTTGCCCTTGGCTTAAAAAAATTTCATGGAGGGATATTACATTCTACCCCCCTTAAGAAAATTTCGTCCTCGAGGGATTTACTTGCTGATAAACATAAATAATTCCTTTTGCTAATCATGCCACCTTAAATTTGAACTCTGAATTATTTCTTCTTACCTAACATCATACTCCTTATACTGCGTCTTCTGTTAAGGTTTCATTCAATCCTAAATTTCTTACTTTTCTTGTATCCACATACGAAGTAACGTTCAATAATATTAAAGTACTCCGTCTTACCCATAACAATTTATATCCCTTCCTGAAAAAAAAATCCACCTTCATATAAATCACACACCACCTTGTGGCGTTGAAAACTTCCCTAACAAAATTCATTGTATACTTAACATCCTGCCTTTCCTTCTTCGTACGCTTCATTCCTCCAAGGTCCTATTCAGCTCTCAGACATTTGTTCTGACTGTCATATACTAGTTTGAGTTGATCAGGCTCAGCCAGACATGACATTTGGAATAAATGTCTGGAACCCAATGGTCCCCACTGCATTTTATTTTTATTGAATTCTAATGACCCAAGGCACGATCTGAATCGACCTGCTCTGATACCAAATTGTAACACCCCTACTAGAAAATTTCCTAGGATATCTCGCATGAATGTTAAACTCGGCATCGGGTACATTAAAATTACAATAAATAAAAACTCTCTGAACAAATCATAGAATTTCTCACCTGTTAACTCATAAATAGTACCACTGACGTGTACTTTATATTGTCCAGCTACTTCGGCTTCTTCATCACGAGCCATCCTATCGTATAATAACTTGTACATCTGAAATAAATAAAAGGGATTTGGGTGAGACAAGATGTCTCAGTGAGTTCCATCTATCCTAGGTTGTAGGCAACCTTGGAGAACCTAAGGATCGCCATCTGTTTTTAACCTCAACCCATTTTGGGTGTATACAATTTCATTATGCATAACTGAGCGATCAAGGGATAACTAAAATCGCTATCTGAAATACTATTTTGATCATATAATAAATATAGTCATACTTTAATCATAAACATAATAATCACAAACACATATATCAAATCTATCGTATTCTAGTATAGCTTATACTTTGACATATTTATTTGAGTATGTCTCTGGTTCCTTTCCGATAACAACTAGTTTCGGCTAGCCAAGCCGGAGTTCCATAACTAAAATTCCTCATTTCCAACGATTAGTAAAATGCCCATAAAATATTGCTTCGTAGCTAATTCATTCCAAACAAAATTTTCATATTGCTACACTTCTCTAAAGTACAAAGCTACTGAAATTTTGACACATTCTCGTATACTTTATCATCGCATCTCATGATATGAATTTACTATCAATAAAGTATATAAATTATTTTCTCATTTATACAACTCAATATAAATATCTCATCAATATAAATTATTTTCTCATTATTTGTACATAAACCACATTATCTCTTCGTTGTGGCGAACGGAGATATATACCACATTATCTCTTCGTTGTGGCGAACGGAAATATATATACCACATTATCTCTTCGTTGTGGCAAACGGAAATATATATACCACATTATCTCTTCGTTGTGGCGAACGGAAATATACCACATTATCTCTTCGTTGTGGCGAACGGTAATATATATACCACATTATCTCTTCGTTGTGGCGAACGGAAATATACCACATTATCTCTTCGTTGTGGCGAACGGTAATATATACCACATTATCTCTTCGTTGTGGCGAACGGAAATATATATACCACATTATCTCTTCGTTGTGGCGAACGGTAATTATTTCATTTTGTTACTATGAGCCGTACCTCATAGGCTACATTATCTCTTCGTTGTAGCAAACGGAGTTTTCGTATTCGTTACTATGACCCGTACGTCATAGGCTACATTATCTCTTCGTTGTAGCAAACAGAGATTTTCTCAATTTTCTTTTCTTTTTTTTTTTCTATGAGCATGTTACTCATTTCAATTTTTCTACTCATTTCCATTTTTTTTTCTTCTGAGATTTTCTATAATTCACTATGAGCATGTTACTCAGGCTGCTTTTCAAATTTTCTTTCAAATCATTTCTATAATTATATACATCAATTGTCTTGATAGAATTTCACTCCAACATTTATACTAGCATAAACATACTTATTAACATAAAAGAGATTTCAGAATACACTAATAAGGATACCTAATTCGGAAATAATCATTCTACTATCTCATATTTATTTTGTTCAAATGTACCATTCATATGGCATAATAGTCATGCTATAATTATGTCAACTTATTCTAATAATTCATAATCACACATTAGCAACTTAATGATATAATTTACTACCCAAAAGTGGGTTTTCTAACTAAAGGAACTCACCTCAACCACTTTTAGCAACTTTATAACAGCTTAAGCATCCATTTTTATGTCATTCTTCAGTCCTTAATTCCACTGCTAAGCTTCTGTTCTTCAGCCAACATCAAAACAACTTACAATTCATAGTTCGGCACAATTTATACTTCTGCCCCCAAACTTCAAAGTCACCTATAGACTTCAATACTGGTCTAAAATTCATGGAACTGGTGTCAAAACGTCCGGAATTTTGTTAGCTAACCATAGCATTAAAAATCACTTGATTCTAGGTTACAGAGAGAAAGTTCTTGCTGTTTTAGTGGAGCCCTGTCCCAAAACCCGTAACCAAATTCCAGCAGGATTTTACCAACTTCAATTGCATTTTCCGAATTCGTTTCTAATCCGAATCATACGAAATTTGTGTCCAAACTGTAGGCAATTGAATGAGGAATCCAAAAATCCAATTATTACCCGATTATGGATCATACAGCAGTATGTACAAGCCAGTGAAAACCATACGAATTTCGTCTCAAAATCATGAATTCAAGTGTAATCACTTATATCAACAATTACCATTCTAAATTCATCATCAACAATTCATCATCATAATCACCAACATAAAAGAGTCATTTAGGACAACAAGTGAGGGTACCTAGCTTATGACATAACTACACTAACTATGTCACAATTATTCTATGTCACATGTTAGCATGTCATATAGCATAATTCAACTACCCAAAAGGAAGAGTTATAACTATAAAGGACTCACAATCTTGTGGAGGTTCCTCTTGAACACTTTGTGGCACCTTCTCAAGTTCCAAACTTCTAGCCAAGCTCTTGTCTCTTCCAAAGGTACCAATGGCTTAATACTTCATGGTTACTCCTATAATCAAGCTTCCAAACAATTTCCCATGGATTGGAGTGAGAATTGATGATTTGGAAATTTTTTTAAATGAAGGGCGGTTTACTTCTATTGGAGGGGAAGGATGAATTTTGCTTGCTAAACTCTTATAGTAGCACCACAAGGGACCTATTTATGGTTAAATTTGGATGATTTCATGAAGGATGAAAATTTTTGTGATGGTGGTGAGGAAGGATGATGGTGGCCGATGGTGTAAAGGGAGAAGGGGGAAGAAATTATGTTGGACTTTTGAGAAAGAAGGAATTAGAATTGTGTAGAATGTTGTGGTGAAATAATTTATAAAATGAATTTTTGTTGGCAAATACCAATTTTGCCCTTGGCTTAAAAAAATTTCATGGAGGGATATTACAGATAGAACTAAGAACAAGTCTAAGAAGAAGAAATCATTCCAAAGAATGTTAAAAGGAGGAAGTAGAGACTTTCATCAAATTCTGCATACCCCGTTAATCATTTGCTTTGCCTCTTATAGCATGTTGAAGAATATTCTGTTAGGATTTCCAATTCTCAACTCCTTTATTTGTGGATCACATGCCATGCGTCCCTTAGTGTTATTTAAGATCATAACAAAACATGCATGATGACACATTCGTACCTTTAATATGTATAAAAACTCAACATTATAAATTGCTTTCAACGGAATATCAAATGGAGATATTGTCGCTCTAACCAAATTGGATAAGGAGGTTTCAAACCCTTTCGCCCTAACCTTGCTTAAATGTATATACTTGGTATGCAATTCCTCAAGAACAAGACAACCAGAAAGAAACTTTTTGAAATCCATGAAATTTTCGAAATAAACCATTTTTAAATGTAGAGTTTTGAGCGAGGGAAGATTAACGGAGAATATTTTATCCACACGTGTAACTGTTTCAGTTTCAGAACCACAAGGTTTGGAGAGTTAAAAAGGATGTTCGTCAAAGTGATCAATTCGTCTCTCAGCGACACCAAGAAAAATTTCATGTTTAGAAAAATATCCTCAACGCCACGCAGTTTTGCAGCTTCGATCCATTTGTGAACATTAGAACCCTCTAGGTGCCAATCTCCAAAATGACTAAACTTCAGATGCAACTTTTTGATGGGTTAGTGTTGCACGTGCGGTGAGAGTGTGACCCACATCCACAGAGTGACAGAAGCGAAGGAAGTCATCACCGTCTTTAACAGATTCATCGTCAAAGTTTTATAATAGCGAGCGAGTGATTGAAGTCCATCTTTTTGAAAGAACACTAGTAGCGAAATCGATTTGGTTGGAAGAAAAGTGAGCATGTGACATAGAATCTCGTCCGGTAAATCACTTATCCTGTCAAACGTAGCTAGTTTTGCTAAATTCAACATTTTCTTTTTCTTTTTGATGGAAAACTGTGTGATTGTTTTGAAGGGAATATAATTGCTGCGTGTGTAGACAAAAGAGAAATACTTGTTTGGGAGATACACGGGAAACACCTTTGTTTGTTCTTGTTCTTGTACTTCTATTTATTTTTGTGGTTTCAAAATATATAGTCTGTGATATTTGTAAGTCGTGGAGAACAAGCAGAAGTAGTATTTGCAAATCAAATCAATTGGTTGTTTCGTGAAGATACGCGTAAGTTTCGAAACAATATTTTTACAATTTAAACTTTCCAACTTTATCTTTTTATTTTGTGCAAAACATTTAACCACAAGGATTATATGTTGGGACATTCTTCATCTATAAATCAGAACTTATTAGGATAGCTAGGCATATGCTAAGGATACATACACATTAATGCATTATCAAAACAAAATCCAAATCCTAACAACCAAACTAAATTCTTACACATGTGACCATCAGTCAATAATAAATTGAGATTCATAGTCTTTGATTTCATCCAACTTCGAAAAAAGATATTTGAAGATGTTCACTCATGTTGACTATTTGTGATATCTAAGATGACCAATTCTGCCACATATTGACAAGGCATTTGATGTTGAAAGGACATTGAATTTAGAGATAGCCACCATAAACCCTCACTCGAAACATAGTACCTTTGAATTGAGTCCTTCTCAGGAACTTTAGCAAACATATAAGGTACAAACTCGAAGCAAATTAAGTATCACAAAGAAGAGGAAAATAAACATAACGATGAAATAAGAAAATTAAACAACTACAAAGACATTGAATCTCAAACCCGGTGAAGATGGAGTAGGCCAGGGGGTGCTCCGATGACTTTTCAATTGAGATAATAGCAATGAGAACGAGATACAGAGGCGATAAATGTGGTGGTGGACGATCCGACAGAGGAAGGCTTGCATTAAGCACAAAGGATCCGCTCTCACTGATGTAGCACAATGAGGGAAATCACAAATCGGTGGCCTCAAAATAGTTCAGGGGGAAGAGAATTGCACTAAAAACTAGTTAGGGGTTGAGGCCGGAAGTAATTTGGGGCAGAATGCGATTTTGGGATAAAGGTGATTTGGGGGTGGAGACGATTTTGGATTAACGACGACTTAGGGTTGAAATCAAAATGGAGGTGAAGGTGCAAAAGTGACATAGTGAATGTGATTGAGAGTAGGAAAAACAGATGAAATAATAAAAAAAATCCAACCCAAAACGTATAGTTTTTAATAAAACGAACAATATAACATTGTTATAGATAAAATTTGTTCAACGGTATAATTGAAATAATGAAAAGTACAGCCCAAAATCTTTTGTCCTTTTAAATTAGATACGTTATGTATTCAATGAACTTGAAAAATGGATATTTTCTTATATTCGAGACCGGATGCAGTATTGTTATAGATGCAATCTCATTATCTTTTATGTTTTGTTTCTTTTTTTTTCTTTACTGAAACCATAAAAAAGGTGTGTTCCCTTTATATATTGGTGTAGATATATTATATTTTTTTTTTGACATCATCATCATCATCTAACTTGTAGCGTACCAAACAAAAATATTGGCATCTACTTTTTTATTTGGCATTTGGCATTTACTTGTTGTAGAATTTGAAAGTTATCTGAACGCTCTTCTAATAGATCTAGATTATAATTTCCATTGTGCTTTAAACAGTGAAGAAACTTTGTCCCTCTTTTAATCAATTGCAATCAACACTCTTTAACGGTTTAGCTTCTCTAAAGAGTGTTAAATATGAAGTCGGGTTTATTGTGAGTTATTAAACTATGAAATATATAACTAAAGGGCCCTGCTAACCGGTGGGCACCGGTTAAACATACCATAACAGGAAATTATTATCATAAAAGGAAACTGTTTTTGACTTTATTATAAATTAATTACACAATTTCAATGCATTAACTACTGTATAATTTCCTTTTTCATATCCTTAACCAGTGCCCCGGGAACACCGGTTAGCATTTCCCATAAGTAAAATGTAAAACAGAAAGATAATGAGATAAATTGCGGAAGAAAAAAAACTTGTTTAGTTGATTTAATGTGCCAAATGACATGTACAAATGGAGTATTTATAACAGGCAACAATAGCTCTACAGGCCAAAACATTGTCACTAGGTAATGCTTGATGTTCTCCAATGCCGATAGTATGTGGCGCCTTATGATTGCCTTGTTACCCCTTCCTCCGCGGAGTTTTCTTTTTTCTTTATACACGCATGCATCTCTTCCTTAAAATTTGAAAGTTATTTCAGTGATCTGCTAATCGCTCTAGACTATTATTCCCTTTTTGGTTCAAACATTTAATGCAAGGAATGAGCCTTGTCGCTAAGTTATGAGTTCTTTAATTCATCTAAAGGGTGTTAAATATGAAGTTGGGTTTACTGTGAGCTACTAAACTAAGAAGTGTATATAAGTAAATTGTACAAGAAAAAGATAATGTGATAAATTACGAAAAAATAATTTGTTTGATTGAGTATGTCAAATAAAATATACAAATGCAATATTTATAGGCAACTTTGGTCCTACAGGTCAAAATATCATCAATGAGTAGTGCTTGATGTTCTCCATTGTTGAGAATATGTGTCACCTCATGTTTTGTTTGTTTCTCTTTCCTTCATGGTGTTTTTCATTTGAGGAGTGCTAAATCTTACGAAAGACATACACACGAAAGAGAAGAATTGTACTATGATCCATTTTTAAAAAAGAAGCTACAACTGTTAATTTGTTTTTGACGGAGATCATGGGTTGGTTATTGCATGTATCTACGGTTCTTGTTCATTCTTGCATTTCTTCTCTAATTATTCTGGAACAAATGAGCATTTCCCTTTGAAAAATGCTTAATTGTGCGAAAAATAATTCGCGTGTTACGCACGAATACTAAACAGACCTATATTCCATTGTCTCTTCTTGTCTTTTTTAGATTTATTTGATCCCATAGTGCTTAATATTAAACTCTTAAAAGATAATCTCAACAAAAAAGTGACTGTAGCACTTGCTGAAGCGGTGAGGTGATGGTGGTGCCTAGTAACCCAAAGTGCAGTATTAAAAAAGATAAGATGTGAGTGGAGATCTTGGATGTTGGATATTATATGTTTGTTTGATATTTTGATATAATATAAGAAATACACAGGCTAAACATGCACAAAAAAACACATAAACCACAAGTTTTAACTATTCGTGCTCAATTTCGTGCATATATATGTCGCACCAGTTAGCATTGCTGTTTCCCTTTTCATTTTATCTATCCACGCGTGTACATCTTCCTTGGAATGTGCCTTAGTGTAAATAGTTGTTCCAATTAATGACACTATATACATGGAACTCAAGTAAAATGTCAAGTTCCACTTAACTTTGATCCATACTAACACTCACAAATATCATGAACAATTCTATGTTCTTGAGAAAGACTTGGCTATCTCGTATTCGACTAATATTTTTGCTTGATTAACGTTCATTCAGTTGTTAATAGAAAAATGGATATATGCATAGAAAACTGGACTGTTTCTATGATGAGTAAATATAAAATAATTCCACGCTACAATGATCACAATGTTCGTCGCAACATCTACAGCGACCTCAATCGCAACGGCTGCAACTTAAAACCATGTCTAAACTACAGAGGAGTAATGAATTAGTCAGGCACTCAATATTAGCATCTAGTTACCTTGCTCTCATTTGAAATAAAATAAATTTATTTTCGAGACATACATTAGAAATCATGTTTATAGTTATGTGGGATACAATAAGAAGTTTTTTGCACTTCACATCTTTGATAACAAACTTAAATTGTATCTGATTCTTCATTGCTGAAAAACACAACAAATTATACAATTTAAAATCCATAGATTGACTATTTTAACGAGTTATGTTTCTGGTTGCAAAAACATGGTAAAAACTTGGGAATTTGGTGGATTATTGGATCATAACCACAAGTAGGGACATAAAGAATTAAAACAAATTCAAGAGTCAAGACAACATAGGAGTTAGGAAACAACAAAGTTGAAAAAGAGACAAATCAAAGTTATTTTCAGAGAAACACATGTTGATCCAAGCATGCATAGGTGTGCCTCAGAGCCAGAGGAAACGTAAAAAATATAATAGGTTAATTGCGTAAACAATTTAATCATCATGATGGGAGGATGAGTATCATCTACTTTTGCATCACCTAAGGAAATATCATGTTTCGGTGTTGGTGGTAGGGGGATCCTCAACTTTGGAATTTCCAAGATCATCTACAACTTCAACTAAAACAACCGGCAACATAGTAGGAGGTTCAATATCGGGTGGTATCCATTACTGAAACAGTGCGAGAGCATGGTTAGAAAATGCACACAGTTTCTGTACTGGTGCTGTTCGGGTTACATATTATGAATTGCATTGCTAGTTTTCGGATTTCATATAATCAATGTTTACGGATTACGTAATCCGAATAACCCGTTACTTTTCCCGCTTCTTTTAAACGTAGGGCTTTCAGATTGTATAATCCAGAACATGTATCTTTTGTCCAGACTATATACTCCGGAAGTTCTTTCACCCTTCCATTGGCTAGGATCCAACGCAGACATAATCCATCACATGTTTTGCTTAGTTTCGGATTTCGTAATCCTAAGCATGTCCGGATTTTGTAATCCGGACAAGGGGTATTTTGGTAAAGCGCGCAGGGCACACAAGAATGGGCAAGGGTGGGAAAAGTAATAGTCATCATATTAAGTGCCCAAAAGCCCATTATCTATTGATCACTTTTAGAATTTTGCTCTCCGCCCTGCACTTTTCGGTCGCGCCCTGCAGCCATTCCGAAAATGCCCCTGCGCTAGTTAACTAGCGCAAGTGTAAAAAAACATGACTTAATTTTTACACATGCGTGACTTAAGTCACGCTGCATGAGTTAACTCACGCAGAAATTAACACTTACGTGAGTTAACTCACGTAGTATTGTTTTTCACATTCAACAATGCTTTAGCATATTCACGTTTGGTGATCTTGTGAACTACTGATTATTTGGATCACAAACATGTCTCAAAATAAAAAGTTAGAAAAGAGAAAAAAGAGCAAACCTGATTGAATGGAAGAACATCTGATTTGAACCTCACACGATCACCTTTGTCGCAACGAATATCTTCTGAAACATCTTTAATAGTAACACCACCTGGTACCATAATATCTCTCTTGTTCATTTCATCAATTACCACTAATCTTCCACCATGTATTAATCCCTTAGCAAATTTCATTCTATAATCACTTGTTAGATCAAAACCTTTACCAAGACAATCCAAAGCTATCTTCTCCATTGGAAACATCATCAAACTACCACCCTCATCTTCGGATCCGGATTGAGTAACTTTAGCGCGGGTAAAGTTATGTAACTTTGGCTCAATCCTGTCCGTCCGATCAATCTCACACGCCATAATTTGCCACGTGTCTAGTTCATTAACAAAATTTAAAATTAAAGAATTAACGTAATTTCTTCGGCTTCAGTTTCAATGGCAGTTTCTTCTCTCTGCAACATTTTGTTCCTTCTCTTTTTCTGTCAAAATTCTCTATGAAAAAATTAAAAAATTCAACACCACCGTAAGTAGATCGAGCTATCAGATCGGAGGTTTGCTTCGGTGGTGGTTGCTAAGGATGGCCATTGTTGAGCCATCAGTCGTATAACAAGGTGGAGAAGTATTTCGTGCGGGAGATCGGAGATTGGTGCGAAGTCGACGAAGATGGAGGAGGGAAGGGATTCTGGCGAGGAGACATTGTCGGTGAAGAGGTGGAAGATGACTGCGGTGGAGGAATCGTTTAAGAAGAGAGAAACGGTGGTGGTTATGGTTTATTTTGAAGAATGAGGAATTGGCGTTTCCGACGTAGAGGAATGCGGTGGTGGTGATGCGCTGCCTATATGCCGGCGGCGGTGGGATCATTTCCTGATACAGATTTCTGGAAAAGGGATCGCAAGACAATCTTTTCCTTTCCTGATGCAGATTTGAATTAAAAAGTTTGGTAAAAAAAAAATAAAGAGCAGGACACGTGGCGTAATTGGATGCATGTGATTGATCGGACGGATCGGATTGAGCCAAAGTCACATGACTTTGCCCGCACTAAAGTTACTCAATCCGGATCCCTCATCTTCCATATTCACCAACTACAATAATAAAAGCACAACAACTTGTTATCAAAGATCACATATACATGTACATAAATTTATACTAGTATATTATATTGGTTGCCAAACCTGACTTACTGTTAGGTCAGGCGGTTGGTTTGACTTTGGACCAATTCTCATTTTTTTAACAATTGAATATGAAAAACAATACCTACGTGAGTTAACTCATGTAAGTGTTAATTTCTGTGTGAGTTAACTCACGTAAGTGTTTTTCTGCGTGAGTTAACTCATGCAGCGTGACTTAAGTCACGCATGTGTAAAAATTAAGTCCCGTTTTTTTATACTTGCGCTAGTTAACTAGCGCAGGGGTATTTTCGAAATGGCTGCAGGGCGCGAGCGAAAAGTGCAGAGCGGAGAGCAAAATTCTCACTTTTATTAGGGCTAATCATCGTCAAATGGATCACAACATCCATCCATTTTTATTAAAACCAAAACCAACAGTTGATTGCAACCCACGAAATATTAGAAGAAATTCTAACATTCTCCCACTTGGATAAAATCAATTGTGTATTTTTAATTAAAATAATAATAATATTGATAATAAAAAATAAAATAAAATATTTTTGAAAACGACACTCGGACTGATAACAAACTCTCTAACGTGGGCACTAAATGATTCCATGATGCAACACTTAATTATGACTCCATCCAAAAAAAAAAATTGAATGATATCGAATCATGGCGCTAGTTATATCCTTATTGACACAACACCTTCCATGGTTACAAATATCACCAATTTCGTTGACTAGTCATCTGTGTAAAGTGTACCATGAAATGATATGTCAACGTGATCATCGACCATACTATCATTTTAATTGTCGGTCTTCAATTTCTCTCAAATGTTATAAAGCTAGAGAAATTATGTGATTTCTCTCAAATGCCTTAAAGCTAGAGAAATTATGTGGTCCACGGAAAACCGCACTGCCTCAGCTCCAAGATAGTGCTGATCACCGGCATAGTGATTTCATTAACACTGAGCTCTAAATTTCATTTGTATATAATGTCTCAGCTCCAAAATAGTGTTGATCACCGACATAATGATACTATTAACACTGAGCTCTATTTTTCTCACATAATACTTATGCTCCAAAATAGTGTTGACAATCGGCATAATGATCTTGTCAACACGAAGATTTAATTTTTTATTTTTTTATATGTAATGTCTCAGCTCAAAAATAGTGTGATCACCGACATAGTGATTCCAACAACACCGAGTTTAAAATTTTATTTTCTTATATATTAATGCCTTAACTCCAACGTTGGTCTATCGTGGAATATCTATAATGTTGGTCCAGCATAGACATTTAGGGTTAAAGTTAACAAACATAGATTTGTGGGGTCACAGTTAACATACATGGTTTTAATTGCCAAACGGAGGCGAAGTTGAGGGACCTAATGTTTGTGTAAGCCCCAGAGGCCAATAATTTATGTTAAACTTATAATGTGTATCATAACTTTTATTATTAAATAATACATAACATTCTTTATTATAATTGTTGTAAGATTAATAAAGTCCCTAGAATATATAGTTCGTGTAATGGATAGAAGTAGCAAAAATACCCATGCCCACGAGTACCCGTGGGTAAAATCCATCTCGGGCACGGGGCAGGTAGTTAAACGGGTATCCACGAGTATAATAAACGGATATTTAACTACCAATTGTTATATAGATACGGACACAGATTTGATTGTACCCATACCCATGGGTACCCATACCCGATAATAAATTAAGTAAATCATTAAAATATCCTTATATATATCTTATCTTATTACTTAAAGTTATTACCTTATTGAAGGAAATTTTACCACCCATCTAAGATTCCTCATTAACAACCTATTTTTATTTTCAATCTTTTTAATTCATCTTATTAAGGTCACGTTTCTACTTCATTCACATCATAAAATATATCATATGAATTATGTAAAAATCATGAATTTTCTATGGATTATGTATGATTTATGAAATTTTGAATGAATTATGTATGAATGTTTAAAAGTTGAAGTTTTTTGGTAATTAAGAAAAAGTTATTGTTTGTACAAAAAAAAATAAAAAATCCATGAATACCCATGGGTACCCGCATAGTGGGTACCCACGAGGGTACGGGGCGGGCACGGGTATCATATTTATCCAACGGGGCGGACACGAATATCATACTATCCGTACCCATGGGTACCCATTGACATCCCTAGTAATAGAATATTAAATGTGACTTAATTATGAGATTACATTAACACAAAGAACACTATTTTTAAATGCATCTATAGTCAAGGTTTAATATAAATGGGATAACAACAAAGCGTAATAAAGCGTATAGACTATTATGTATGTAGACGGTTGACCACATCTCATGGGTCATGAATATGAGATATTAAGTTTATACATATGTATAAATATTAAGAGTAATATTTATACTGGATTGACCCACCGTGAGAATACTACATAGTATGTTATGAAAATGTCATAAGATATTCTCACAATGATAATTGTGTATACTACTCCTAGACCTGAAACCACTATGATGATCCCTAGATGTCGACTCAAGTGCTTATTTCCATTCAAACGTTGTCTGTAACAGGATAACCATAATGTTGGTTAATAGGCACTTGACGAATCATTCTGAGAGACATGAGTGTCCTAGATGATATTTGTCCCTCCTTCATAACATGAGATATATCTTTAGGCCTATTGATGAAAATTGCATCGCCATGCCGAATTAAGTCAATATGAGATATTGGGCTTGTTCGTTATTCAGTATATTTCGGGATCAAGAAATATAAATATTGATTTATACAAGGGTGACAAAATCTATGCCTTGTGATATATATATATATATATATATATATATATATATATATATATATATATATATATATATATGAGGACAAAGGAGTAATTGTGCACATGAACATTATCATAGAAAAGGTTTTGTCATATCACTTGACATTCTTGTCACTTGGGTAGTAGTGATGTGTTACTAGATACCGCTCACTGTTTATAATATTAAAACTAAATTTAATATTATTGCCAACAGGACAAGAATCTATAGGGTCACACACAATAGAGCAGTCAAAATGAGAAATAAAAGTAAGACTTATATTATGGGTGCGTTTAACAAATAACACTAATTAGTAAGCAAAATCTAAATGGGTTAATGGGCTTACGGAAGCCCAATAGCGACTGCTGACTTTTTGAACACAAAAGAAGTTCTATAAATATAAGCTTTGCTGAAGTCGAAGGTTACACATTTCAGAAACCCTAATTCTCCCAAACCTCTAATCTCTTGGTTAGCACCGGGAACCAGAGGAGCATTGTTCGTGTAGAAGAGTAAAGGCTTTGCTTTTTTGCTTTGTTATGATCGAGAATTTTTTTGCACTTCGAGAGGAAACATTCTTTAACTGATCATGTCAAATTCGTAATGATCCAAGGAAAGGAAATAGAAATTTTTATTCTGCTGCCTGTTTTTGGTAATCGATTTCCCTTCACCTAAACGTGGATTTTAAGAGTTATGTGACCAAAATGAAAACAAGAAATTAAATAGAGGACCAATGTACCAATTTAGACTATGGTTTTCTATTGTTTTGTAATGATGTCAGTTACCATGTGAAACTAAACCTCTTTGATTAGGGTTCCACGATGAACCTCTTCTTATTTAATGTATTCAATTTATAAAGATTTTCCTTTAGTTTATGTTTCAATTGTGAGATTTAATTTTGGATATGCCTGGTCTTTAATGTTTTTTCGACTCAAAATCCAAATTGCTACTGTTGAAAATTTATCTAGACTATGGTTTTCTATTAAATTAACTTCCACAGATACATCACGGGGTCATAACACTACTTTCTTAAATCAAATATACATGACATAAACCGATGATTTACCGAGTTAATTGCAACAAAGACATAAGGTGATTCAGTGATTCCTTAATCGCTGTTACACATCTGACCCTACAATCCTTTTAATCTCATTACTTTTATTTACTTTCAAATAAGTTCCGCTCTAATTACCGATTTGAAGGACAATCCTTGTGGAAACGATAAACTAACTACTTTCATACTTGTTACGATTTGGTGAACTTGCCAATATTTACACATTTAGTCCATAATAGTAAAGAGTTAGAAAAATATTAGTAATAATAATAATAATAATAGTAAAAAGTTAGACAAATATTAGTCAATATGAACACTGTAAACCGATAAAAATATTTTCGATCTAGTCAAATTTTTTGCTCGCAAAAAGGAACTAGGTCGAAAGACAAACACCACAAGAATCATTGTGTACAATATGCAAGTTACTCAACTAGCGAATAATCTACTTCAGATCGTAGATTTCTAAAATGCCAGTCGAACTTGAAGGAACTTGTTCCATTAGGAGCTGGAAGTGTAATGCATTTTTGCAATTTTTTTTTATCATCCCCTGAATAGACATTGCATGTTGTAGAAAAATGACCGCTGACATACATAGAGTTGCTCTCGTATCCCCACCTGTTGGGGTTGCTCAAAGCATAACAATTTCCCGGGATCAGATTCCCAACATAAAGTAATGCAATGTCGCCCAAAGTTTTCAGTTCGACATAATTCATGGTTGTGAAGTCTATCTTGTACACATTGCATATTGTACTCCACGTTAAATCAACCACTAAAAGTTGCTCATCACAATTAACCAACCTAAGGTATCTGTGAAATGGTACATCGGGAGTACTTTTCAGTTTTAGAAATCTAATATTTGCAGAATTCAAGCTAAGTACCCCTATGTTGGCCCTGCGAGTGACAACATATATTATATTATGCAAGACCGCAAAGTCAACAACCCTCCCATAATTTTCCTTTATCGAGTAAGTAGCCCAACCACAATTTCGAGATTGATAGACATGCAAACAACGGTTGCTTAAAACCACCAAGATAAATTCCTCAGAGCATTTGCCGAAAGCAAGAAAGGCACGATCAATTATAAAATAGTTACTTTCAGAGGTAGGGGTATGGATTAACTTCTTTTTTCTTGTAAATGGGTTGACTAACATAAGTGAATTATTATGGTAATTTGCCATGATAAAATATCCGCTAGAAGACGCAACATGTGTATACCCTAAGAAGTACTCCATCCTCTTCAAGCAATAAACTTTTTGGTCGGGTATGGTAATAAAGGAATATGATGTTTTACGATCATAAGCAATTTGAAGAAGTAATGGTTCTTGGGATGCCAAGAAATTTCTCCAATAAATTTGATGAAACGCCCTCCAATTCTTGCATACACCACCAAACTGAAAGTGGTCGTCAAAATCTAGTGTTTTAGAAATGATATCAAGCACATCCATAGGAAGTTGATAGTTCTCTTTTACCTTCTTCGTTTTTCTCCCTTTGTATCACAACAATGAAAATATTAGGTGATTTCTTAACATATGCTTTTTTATTTATTTTTGAAACATAAGATATTTTATTGTTTATCAGATAATAATACGAAGAAAAACAATAGAGCGAAATTATTGAAGGGTTGAAAACGAACAGATAGAACCATTTATGCTATCGAACAGATATAACCTACAAGGTGATAAAGATTTTAGTTGCATGAATAGAAAAAGGGATGATCAGGGTTGAAAAAGTTTCCCAATGAAATTAAAAACTATGTACTATTTCAATCAAAATAATAGTTTTTTTTTAGTTTTGTTTACCCTAATTTTATTAGTCTAAGTCTATTTGTAAGTGAGCTTAGCTCAGTTGGTAGGGACAATGCATAATATATGCAAGGTCAGGGGTTCAATCCCCGCCACCACAAAAAAAAAAAAAATGCTAATAACTGGAACGGAACAAAATGTACTACCAACTTCTTCTAGTATTTTATTCTTATAGACACCTGGTAGAAGTTGGGGAAAATTTGTTGTGTCTATGACCACACCAAACTTTATGCCCACCTCCGTCCATGAATACAATATAGATATTTATGAGAATACCCATCATTGGATCCAAGACACCATAGTTTCAAAATATTTGGCAATCCTCAATTTAAACATGTATATACTACGAAGAAGAAAAACACTTGAAGAAGCTTCAAGGTAAAATTGGTGGATGATATAGGACCACACCTCATGTTTATTCTACAAAGAGATAGCGAGGGGAACATGAGAATGATAAATGGCACCAGAAGATGGGATAAATGAGTAGTATGGTGAGTTGGAAAAAAAGGAAACAGAATCACAACAGAATGGGTGTGGAATGATGAAAGTTAAAGAGACATTCCATCATTTCATGGTACCTGTTCTTTAGATTAAATGGATAATGGGTCGAAAAAAATTGAACTGAATACAATCAGGATGATCTTTTAAAAGAAAAAGAAAAAGGGAAATCCTAACATAATGGTTGCATGGTAAGAGTCTCTTGTTTTTTTGTTTGTTATTTTCTATGATAATTTCTTCCTATGATGATTTCTTCTTCATTTAGTATTTTAATACTAGCTCCAAAGATATAGACTCCACCAATTCAATACATGAAAAGTTTCTATCATTAATTTAGCTATTAGAGTGTCACAACTTGATCCATCAACTAATTGTGTAAAACATCATCGGCTTAGTCTTTAAATTAGGACTCCATATGTCTCAATCCAACAAAGATTGAACAATATTTAACTATGATGGATGGCGACAAAACAAAAGTCAAGTCATATAGTAGAAACATACGAAGCAAGAACATTCATTAGATTAGGCGTGTCGTGTCAGACATATGTCGACAGACATCAACACGACACGACACGTATGATTATACTGAATTATGTCATTTTTTTTTCAAATTATTACCGTGTCGGCATGTCCGTGTCCGTGCATATTTTTCATCATTCAAGTGAATTTTTACGAAAATCTAAAATAATTTGGTATGTTATTGAAATACTACAAGATTAATGGTTTATGCACTTTTATAGTCCACAGTTAATCTTGTTGTAGCCAAATAACATGTCAAATGATTTTATATTTTCGTAAAAAATTAACCACGTGAATGATATATATATATGATGGATCAAATTACACCAGTGTAATGTTACATCAATCAATATCGTTTTCCTAGATACATAATATTACAACCGTATAGTTTGATTCCTCCTCATATATATATATATATATATATATATATATATATATGTATGTATGTATGTATGTATGTATGTATGTATGTATGTATGTATGTATGTATGTATGTATGTATGTATGTATGTATGTAAAGGCCAGAAAACTATCAAGATATTATGTGAATTACGTACCATGGAAAGAGTTCAAACCAGCTGGCATGATGAGGAAGGTGTTGAATCCGAATAATAAACCCTGATGCCTTTGAAGCATCCCACTAACTCTTGATTGGATGCCTCTTATATCAATTCTTCCAGCCTTGTAATCTCTTGTGAGTTTTAAAAACTCATCGTACTTTATGCTGTTATCGTACCTAGATGCAAGTTTCACTCCCTTAAGAAGATACTCCAGTGCATGTTCATGACAATAGTTTCGAGGGATGTTCATCTTTATTATTCAGAATAGTAATATCCAGCAAAACTACAAATTCCAATTCAAAATAATAAAACCAAAAAAAAACTAACGATTCTAGTGAAAGAGGATTCAGAAGCTACGGGAATAGAAACGGGAGAGAAGGTTAACCCTATTTCAGAGTACGTTATTTTTTTAGGGGGAGTACCTTATTTATACTATAAATAAAAGAAAACTATCCATTTCAGCATTTTTGGGTTGAATTTTTTTCTTCCAAAAATACTCTCAACTTTCAATACAAATAACAAATATAACAAATAGATAAGAATAAATTTAAATATTAAAATAAAAATGTAACAAACACAAATGTATAGTTTCCTTTATCGTTTAAAAAGTGTAACAAAATATATGAGTGTATCAATACTTACATTTTCATTATCCCAATTATACTCTTAAACAACAATTCTTTCTATAATAAATATTGTTGTTGGTGTCATTAAAAAAATAAGAATATAGATTATATTATTTTGTTATATTTTTTATTTCATTGAAATAGATAATCATGATTAGTTTGATTTGTTATAATTTGAAAGCAAAAAACATTTATATTTTTACTTTTTTCCTCAAAAAAAAAAAAATTATATTTTTACTTTTAATCAAAATTAAAATTTCATAAAAAAAAAATCGTTCGTTAGCGCAATAAAAATAGCGAAAAACCCATCTTTTTGCTACTTATATAATAGTAAAGTTAAATATAATTAAGTGTAATCTAAACTAATTTTGTTTCGTATCTTTTTTCTAGAAGAAAAAACAAAGTGATAAGTTTGAGATTTGGATTTGAAGGAGTGAAATTCGGATAAGAGCAATTATGATTTAATTAAACAAATTAATCTACTACTATACAACTACTACTAAATTTTTTTTTGGTTACATACTACTAAATTAATCCTTAATCTATTAAACAAATTAATCTTTTTTGATTAAAACTTACTTAATTTGCCTTCCGACAATCTTTTAAAATCTATAATTTAATGGATTACATGATCATTTGTGATATTTAGTTATCAATAATCGAAAACAAACGTTTCCTTCAAAAAAAGTCGAAAACAATCTTTTTTAATTATAGTAGAACACTACAAGAAATTTGTCATATAGCAACGGACACCTTTAGTGACCGCAAAAAAAGCGTTGGTATAGATTAAATATAGCAACCAGAATTGCACCCTGGTGTTGCTATAGGGTAGCAAAAAAATAATTTTTTGTTCATAATCCTGGGCCCACCTAAACTTTCCCATCTCACTCCCACTTTAACTAGAAAAAAAAAACAAAATAATATTTTCTCTTGTATACGTTCTGTTTCTTCAATATCCATCACTGCTAGTTCATTCAATCTCTCAAATCCTCAATCGAACCTCACCATTATGCAATCGAACTCTCCCCTCCCCAAGGGATTTTGTTCTAAAAAGTTACTCAAACCATTAGAGAAACCATTCGAAAAGATAATCTTCAATCCAAATCTCCACTTCCTCTCTCATGGCTTCAACTCGATTCCCACTTCACCTCTCTCCAACACTCTCTCACTCACCGCTTCAACATTCTCCAATCACTCGAACAACAATCCCAATCCAAAACCCTAATTTCAAACCCAAACTATGAAAACTCCAAAAACGCGAACAAATTGAAAGTTCTGTGAGAAGATGGATGGTATATGTTTAAAGAATTACGTTATCTACAATTTCAAGCATAAAATTAGGGTTCAAGCGGAACTTCGCGAGGCGTTAAGGTTTTCACCGGATGCAGGGATGATGATTCTGCAATCGTTGGAAGGGTTTTATGGGGTAAATGGAAGTTTCAAGCATAAGGGAATGAGAGAGATGGGGAGGGTTTGTGTTATGTTGTTGAGGGTTTTGAGTGTTTCTGATGTGAATGTGAGTGGTAAGGCGAGGGAGAGAGCGTTGAAGGTGGCGATTGGTTGGAAAGTGAGGTTGATGGGTGATTGTGGGAATATTTTGGGGGCGTTGGGGTTTTTGTATTTAGTTTATGCTTTTGGTATTGTTGAAGAATTTAGTGTGGATGAGCTTGTTGAATTTGGTGTTGTGGCTGCAGTTAATGGAGAGTTCATGCAGCTTTGTTGGGATATTGGTTTGACAGATAGAATTCCTGGTAAGGCTGTTGAGCTATTCTAAAGAGTTGGTGTTGTTTGAGATGTTAATTCTTAGGATAACACTTGTCTGTGTGTGTTTATGTTAGAATAGGAATTAAGATATAGTTGTGTAGCACCAATGCTTCTCATCAAAGACGTGTTTGGTCTCCAACACGTCCCAATGTTTGACACCGACACATGTGATTACATTCAGTTTTTTCATTTGCACATACTGTTACTATTCTCAATGTGTCATAGTGTCCGGTGTCTAATTGAAGTTTATGTCAAATGTGCCAATGTTGGGCACATACCTCTTTATAGGCTAGGGGTTTTTAATTGTAACCATCGATACTGATCGGTGAAAGAGAGAAAGAAAGAGAGAAGAAAAGAAGTGAATTGTAATTGAAGTTTATGTCAAATGTTTTTATGTGCAACTGAGATGACTTACTTTTAAGCAAGTTTAGTAAGATTGACTGGGGAAGGTTTTCCTTATTTCTCTCCCTGCTGATGAAATTTGGTGTGTAATTGAATATACAAAGAACCAAGAGAGAGAGAGAGAGAGAGAGAGAGAGAGAGAGAGAGAGAGAGAGAGAGAGAGAGAGAGAGAGAGAGAGAGAGAGAGAGAGAGAGAGAGAGAGAGAGAGAGAGAGAGAGAGAGAGAGTACACAATTTTTTATTGTTGATATTTCTATAGAATCCTATTTTGGAGAGCAAACCCTGATTATTATATAATAATTATAAATGCTTACTTATAACTTTAGGCCTCGTAACCTTTTAATTTTTGTGATAATCTTCTTTTAATCAAAGCTTTTTACATTTGAAATAATTTTAAAATCTGATGCATTCTTCCAAATTCACAGGTATTTGAGTCTCTTAAAGTGAGAAAATCGGACAAGCTGCAGAGATTGGAGGTGTCTTTAGATATGGATTACGTGTATTAGACCACATTGTGTGGTTTATTAAGGTACAATACAATTCGAAACTCCTTACGAACCTCATTGAAAATTGGTTATTTTTTATACACATGCAAAACCAGTTCTTAAACTTATTGAAACAAATTTGCAAACTGGTTCTTTAGCTGCACTTTTTAATGATTGTTGCAAAACCTGATAGAAATTTATTAAAGCTTTCATTGAATCGAATCGTAGCAATACTGGTTCTAAACGCTTTGAGTCTGCTCTTTACCTGTTTTTGAGTGATACTAGGTTGAACCAAACCAGATTTTAAACTAATTTTCAAGCACGTACATATGACTAGATTTTTCAACTTTGTTTTATTATGTGTTTAAAATGTTGTAAGCCACCAAGAAACCTTCAAAGTAATCCAGAATATTAAGCAATATGGCATTAGTTCTAGTTAATTATGTTAAATAATTCCACTTTACCTTTATCCAAGTATCAATATTTCTTTTTATCTAGATAAAAACATCTGATAAATTGTTGTTTCTATTTAGCAATGCTACATTGCAACAAGTAAGCAAGATGCCTTCATGTAGAGCATGGCCCATATCAAAATCTCCTGTTTGATGTCCTGTTTTGAGTTTTATCTTATGTTTCTGAAAATGCAACTTGTTAAGATATTTACTTGTTTAATATCATATGGGTCTTAATTTTCTCCCTTGTTTAATTTCATTTGGGTCTTAAGATATTTACTTGTTATTTTTGCTGCAATATTTGTAATTTTAATCAGTATGAATGTCACATGAATTTTGAACTGGTTTCTTGTGTTTAATGGTGCCTTAAATGGCTTAATTTGAATTGAATGTACATAATAATGCTTGAACATTTTGGATTTAATTTCTGGTTTTTTATTAACTTGTGGTCAAACTGATACATCAATTTCAGTTTACATCATAAATAACTAAATGTTCCATACACACAGATTTGAGCACCAATCTGAGAACATATAATGCTCTATTTGTTTTTTTTTTTCTTTTCAGTTTGATTTTGTTTTAACAATGCAGCAAGAATTCTAATAATCACAGGTCTCTATTTAGATTTCAATTTTTTGTAGTTTATTTCATATTTTTCCATTAAACCATGAGACTTGACAATGTTTTTCACCCCTTAGTTTATTTCAAAGAACTCACGCAAACTTGTGGAACCCCAATGAGTTTACACAACTAAAGTTATACCTAATAGTGGTGTGGAGTGTGGATCATCTTAATATTCATATTTTGTCCGTTGACTATTCTCATTAGCAGAACAACTTTGAAGATTTTGATATAAAGAAAGTGGAGGAACAAACAACAAATTTGGAGAAGGATTTGTCCATTGAAATTATTATTGCAGGTTTGCTACTAGGCTGATAGGGATTAAGAGAATGCTAAATTTCAAAATAAGAATGGAGAGCACATCAAATCGAGTGTGGTACAAGAGAATTCCCTTATACAGCTAATGAAGGTCTTGTCAATCTTATGTTGCAGTCGCGCGCCAATGCTTCTTCATGTTATTTGTCTCCTTTTGTTTTACTAAATGCTGCATATATCAGCTCCATTTTTCTAATCTGATTGCGCAATATACTTTCGTTTGCAAATAATATATAATTATACTTGCTTCTATGGCAGATCTTCTATGATCCACCACCATCACCGTCCAAAGAGAAGTTTTCACCTGAATATCAGTTCCAAAGAGGTATTTAAAATACAAATTGGTTTATGAATGATGTTGTTAACCGAGTCATTAGCAGGAAGGGAAATATGTGTTGAATAAAACTTGTTTAATTCTTCTTTTTTGATTACATGACTGCAGTTTGAAAGTTCCTTTAAGAATAAAACTACTAAGTTTCAAGCACTACATGTGAATTTTTACAAAGAGAAAGCCACTTCACTTCAGACCTTGCAAGGTACTTCCTATACCATTATCATCTGAGGCACTAATTAATTAGCATTATTTTTTTGTGGGAGTTGAACTTTTAATACACTGAAGTTACTGGTAGGATGATATTTTGCCAGCCACTGAAATATCTATTTGTAATTGCTATGAAATCTATTTGTAATTGCTATGAAATTAGGTGCTAAGGATACAATAGACCAAATTATTTTTCCTAATTCTCTTTTTAGCTTTTTAATAATTGTGATTTGGAGATTTTGATTTTTGTCATTCTGATTGTGATTTGTTGTGCTGAGTTAATATTGATATTAAAATATGACCGAGATGATAGTGGGAAAAATTTTAAACCTCCTTTTACATGGCATAGGTTTTTTTTTTGTTAATGAGATTCCTTAGGATTGAGTGTATTTTCTCCTTGTTGTGTTTTGTTATCGTAGGACGTAGGCTTTGTATTGTGTTTCCTGTTGGATTCTAATAACTCTCTCTCTCCAATGTTGCAGACGAGTGAATTTGTAATGTGAGAGGCAGTGGCACGTTTGATGTTTACTTTCTTGCAGTATCCGCTGAAGTTTGTGCCGGCTTCAAATATGATTCAACGATTGTGTTTATAACCTTCTCCGTTCCAGTTCCTTAAGAGGAGATGCTTAAATCGTTAATACAAATTCGAGCTGAAGTCATAAATATGTTGTATTAAGTTAATTCTATAAGAATAAGAGCTTGGTACCATGTAGCTTTGTTAGTTTGTAAGATGTTAGTTTCACATGTTTGCAAGACTTGTTAATTTGACAATTTAATATAATTGAAATTTTCTTTTATTTTTCTTTAAATATTGTGTGGTGCATATAAAAAAAAAGTATAAAACTTTTGTTATTAAAAAACAATTTGGTTTAGACAAAAATATTTATTTGTAAAAAAAAAAAAAAAAGACCTATAGCAACGGGCAATCTGGTCCTATACCAACGGATATACAGGTTGGTTAAAGCAATTAAACAGGTGTAAAATGCCGTTGCTATAGCTCCGAAATCTTTAGCAACAAACTAGTTATTTGTTGGTATAAGCTATTGGGACGGTTTTCTGCCGTTGGTATAATCATAGTATCCTAGACGGCAGCAGGTGGCCGTTGGTATAGGTTTTATGACCTATACCAACGGTTTTTTGGACCTTTACCAACGGTTTTTGCCGTTGCTAAATGGCAAATTTCTTGTAGTGGAAATAGGAACGATTTTACAATAAGTGGAGCAATTATATATATTATTATAAAAATCAACAACAAACTTCTTGAAAAAGTTCTTGAAAAAGATTAAACTCAATTTACTGGAAAAATAAAATAAAAAAAGGTTCTGGCGATGAAAAAAAAGGATGAACAATAAATCAAAAATTGACCATACCATATTCCTCCTTGATTTGTTTTGGGTTTAACGATTTCGGTCTAGTGCGGTTTCACCTGGTTCGATTCTGCTTTGCAAAGAGAGTTTTGTCAATCATTGTGGTCCCATAATAGATTTGAGGGATTATTCTAGGAAGTTGAACATAAAGGATTCCCGTTTCTCGTAAAAACAAAAAATTAAAAAACTTAACAGTAGTTGTAACCGTTATTACTACAGATGATGAGATTAAAAAGATCTTTGAGTGACACATAAAGATATATTCACACCATATCAGATCATGTCACACATTGAAGATATATATTCAAAGGCACAATAAAGTAGTATGTTATTATACGTGCATTTCTTGCTGAGCACGCTTGTCATTTTCAGCAGGTGTTTCCTTTGGTGGTTCATTAACACTCCTTTTCCTTTTTGATCTCCTCTTGCCTTCATACTCCTCCCTACATCTAGCGTGCACATCGGCCAAGAGTGCTTCTCGCTAGATAGGTTCGGGATCGAAATGACATTCTTCTTCAACAGGAATAGTATGTTGTTCGGCTGACAACCACCTTTTTGCCAGCGCCTTAGTCGTTCTCTTTCTTGCCGGCTTGGCTCCATGCCTCATCCTTAGAGCTGGACTTTTTTTACTGGTTCTTCGTCTGGAATAAGAATATGCTTTGAAAAGTCTCTTACTATTTTATCAATATTTTTCATAACATGTTCCATATCATCAATCCCAGAGACTTATTATACGTGGAAAATTCCTCTTCAGTCATATCCACAAGTACGACTTTTTCAGCATGCTTGGTATAGAATTCTAACCTGCCCCCATATTTTCTTGAATGCTTCACAAGTTTCTGCATGCTAGTATCGGGGTACAAGGGTAGAGTCATATTCAAAACTTAGACATTCGGGCTCTCTCATCCAATGTACAACTGTGAGCTTGTGATAATTATATTGTTCTCTCAGATAATCTGAGAAGAATTCCAGACTTAATTTATCCGCGTTAAAATTGTCCAGCACGTCAAGAGATCCGCCTTCATAAACTTTTTTTACAATTTTCATCATTCCGATACAACTCACATTGGTAAATGAACAAGAAAATCTTGGTGGCCATCCTAATCAGCCAGAAGTAAGATAAATTAACAAACTATCAAACATTACTTACATCAATGTAACATCAAGCATTAACAGAAAAAATGGATAGAAATCGTTCAAAATAAAAAGGAAAGAGAGGATAAACTGAAATCACATACAAACGTGATGAGTTATGAAGAGGGCCAAAAGTGATTCTAGATGTTGTAGAATTGATTCTAGTGTTTCAAAACTAAATTCATGTCAGCTTATGTTTATGGTTTACTGACTTCTATCGTGGTTGGGATGATATAGTAAAACTGCTCAGACATTGTCCGAGCTTTAAATTTTTTTGAATTGCAAAGGTTTGTTGAGTAGTATGTTACTTTGTTTTGTTTGCTTGCTGTTTTCTTCATATTATATATTTTTAATAAATGTTATTTTTTTGGGGGAACTTCTACGGTACATCCGCAAATTAAGGTGTACCGGTACTCCTACTTTAAAAATCTTTAAATTAACTATTATTTTTATGGAATAAAGAGCTATTTATTGATATTTATATTTTAAAAAATGTCATTTTATAAGAAAAAAACATCATTTCATTGTTTATAAAAATCATACTAATTTTTTTTACATTATATTGTAAAAAATAATCAAAATTCTCTATTATGAGTACTAAAAATTCAGAAAAATTAAATTTATTTCATCGACGATTTTGTTAAATAATATTTAATTATTATCATTATAGGTGATAGAAAACAATTTTTCTCTTCAAAAAATAACACATTTACCTACTAATTTATTGATTTGGTGTACCAATACACTCAAATTTTTTGGTGTACCATAAAATTTGCCTAATTGCACGTATATTTATGTGCTAAAAGCTTTTAAAACTAGTTACACAACTACATAAGTAACTGCTTGCTACACCACTCTCCATTTATGTGCTTTTTTTTTATTGGAACATATAATTGCTTGCACTAACCAACTTTAGCACTTCTATCAAACAACCTTCTGTCCACATACTCATTTCATTTTTAAAACCAATTATATTTACCCATAACAAGAGAGCATATTACATATGTGTATATAATGATATAGGTTTAACTGGTACATGATTAAGCTAAGTTTAAGCTATAGGTGTTGATGTTGTCGTGGACAAGATGCCTTACTTTGTTAATTGGAATGAGTCCTAGTGCGTGGAGAAATTTTGTTGTGCCAAGAGGATTAAACGGTGAAGTAAAGCAATAAAACAAGATTTTCCATATTCGTGGGTTTTTCGTGAAATTATTGTCGCTATATTAAACATTATCCCTCTGCTTTTGGCGCTTCAAGAAACTGTCAATTCTAAATCCTATTGTTTCACGTATGGATGGAAAATTAGTGACATACATGTTCTTGTTTCCTCTCTCTCTGTCTCGTTTGTTTGCTCATCTTTTCTCTCTTTGTTTTTACACACACTGAAGTCACCAATTATATATCTTCTTTGTTTCATATGTACTCATGAAAATTGCTTTAGACTGTTCGTTTAGTGCAAGAAGGTACTCCAAGATGGAAAATTCAAATTTGGCTACAAACAACGTAAGTGAACCATCACTGAGTGATGATAAATTATATTTAGTGTTTTTAAATATTTTTAAAAGATGAAACTTAGGAGTTGATCAATAGAAGTTGGTCAATTGGTTAGAGATGGTACACATTGATAAAAGAAATTGGGATTCAAAATTGAACATACCACTATTTGATGCTTTATCTTAGGTAATGCAATACTATTTTCTAAAGAAACCGAAATGGAAATCGACCATACAAAATAATTACTTTACTTATAGCTTTTTCTTATGATATATTTACTTGTTGCTTGGTTATAAAAGACTTTGCTTTATATTGAAGCAATATGTTTACTTTTTCCAATTTTCAGTATTTTCATCTGTGAAGATATAATCCCATATGTTGGCATGGAGTTTGATACCAAAGATTACACATATAGATTTTATAATATATATGTTGGCTTTGTTTGTTTTAGCATTAGAAAAGGTTGGAGAAACAAAAGCAAGTTAGATAATGAAACTGTGATGTCTCGAAAGTTCATGTGTTTTAAGGAAGGCTTTAAGAGGATCAAAGATTATGATGAAAAAGTGTCTCGCAAAGATATAAGAATTGGATGTTTAGCACATGTTGTCATCAGTCGGGAATCAAGTGGAAAATATGTTGTTACATCTTTCAATAAGACCATAATCACGAGCTTTAATCCCCCCAGAAGTAAACATAAATTACCATCACAAAGGAGGGTTTCTGCCGCTCAAGCAGCAGAGGTAGAAATGGAAAAACGATATGGTATACACCAAAAATTGATTTTTGAGTTTATAAGTCAACACGTCGGAGGGAGGGAGAACGTTGGCTGCACTTCTAAAGATATGAGCAGTCATTTAACCGCCAAAGAGATGAAGGAAATGAAGGAAGGTGAAGCATATACTCTACTTCTTTATTTTAAATCAGAGGAGAGAGAGAGAATCAATCATTCTTTTATGATATTCAACTTGATGTTGATAATCAAATAACAAACATTTTCTGGGCAGATGCTAAAATGGTTTTAGATTATGTTTATTTTGGAGATGTAGTATGCTTTGATACCACATACCACACTAATAAGAATTTACGACCATTTACTCCTTTCGTTGGATTCAACCATCATAGAGAAAGTGTGTTATTTGGTGCAGCAGTGTTATATGATAAAATTGCTGCATCATTTGAGTGGTTGTTCAAGACTTTTCTTAAGGCAATGTGTGGAAAAAAGCCAAAGACAATTTTCACAGATCAAGATTTTGCCATGGCAAAAACGCTTTTAGAGGTTTTTCCTGAAACATATCATTGTTTATGCTTGAGGCATTTATTTCAAAGAATGTTAATCATGCCTTAAGCGATCAGATTCTTTTGCTGAAGATTTGAGAAGTTGCATTTATGGTTTCGAATATGAGTATGACTTTCTTGCTGCTTTGGAATTCATTACTTGACAAGCACAACCTTCACCAAAATAAATGGATGCAATATTTCTATAAGAAAAAAGAAAAATGGGCCATTAAAAAGAAACCATTCAATTAAGATGACATGGAAACTTAAAAACTGCACTTAAAGCACTGTGCATAAAGGTGTGTTTGTTCAAATTTATTTTTAGGATTAACATTCCTTGAAATATAAAGATGCGAATTTTATTCTAAGATATTTGGATAAAAGATGTTTGGTTAACATTTTAATATTCCAGGAACCATACAAATATGGTTAAAATATGTAATTTATTCACATCTTCATGATCCCACCATTTTCTTTGGGAAATTTTTTCTATTCCCATAAACATTTTATATGGGATTAAAATTTAGTAAACTGGTAACAAACAAAAACTTATATATTTCTATCATTTTATTTCAAAAAATCTACAAATATAACTTGAAACAAACACACCCTAAGTTTTGGGTTAAAAACAAAAAAAATAAATATAGGGTTAGGATATATTTTTTTAACTCCGATATTGGTTTGGTCTTTTTTTTTTTGGTGGTGGCCGGGGTTCGAACCCCGGACCTTGCATAGGGTTAGGTTTTTTTGGGTGGTGGCCGGGGTTCGAACCCCGGACCTTGCATAGGGATAGGATATATTTTTTTAACTTCGATATTGGTTTGGTCTTTTTTTTTTGGGTGGTGGCCGGGGTTCGAACCCCGGACCTTGCATATTTCATGCATTTCATGTATTGTCCATACGAACTGAGCTAAGCTCACGAGGACGATATTGGTTTGGTCTAATATAAAAAGATATATTTTAGATTCTAGTTACTCATGTGTAATTGGATTATCGTCTCACCCTAAATTTTATTTATAAGAAAACTAGCAAAAAGAAGGACAATCATGTGTCCGTCTTTGCTCTCTTTTTATTGTGCTAACGCATGTAAATTATGAACGGTATTTTACATGAAATTTTGTTTTTGATTAAAATTACAACTACAAATATTTGTAATAAACTTAAAAAACCATGTTTACCTTTTTTCAATAACAACAATAATTTAACAAATATAATATAAATTCGTATCTTTTTTAATACCATCAACAATATAATATTAATATAGGAAAATTTGTTTAAGGGTATAATTGGAATTACAAAAAATTCGACCCAAAATCTCTATCCCCTTCATATATAATATTCATAATATTGTTCCTATTGTAGTGGGATATTTTCTATATTTAATGAGATTTAATTTTTTAATTAAAATTTAAAATAAAATTATTAAAGGATTAAATAGTAAATAAAATAGTTTAAATGAATGTAAAATAGGTAATGAAAAAGTTAGCCAAACTCATGTATTTAAATCCTATTTTCTTTATGTCCTCGTAAGTTTAGCTCAGTTGCTATGGACAATGCATAAAATATGCAAGGTCTGGAATACAAACCCCGGCCACCACAAAAAAAAAAATCCTACTTTCTTTATATATTACTAGAGGAACGTCTTTTCTCTCTTTTTATCGTGCTAACACATGTAAATTATCATAGATATTTAATAGAAATTTTGCATGTAAATTACAAATAATATTGTATATAAATTTTTTGATATAAATTTAAAATATAAGTATAGATACTTATGAATTATAGTATAGATACTTATGAATTTAATTTTAGATGTAACAAACTCAATTTATGAATTATAGTATAGATATGAATTATAGTATAGATACGATACTTATGAATTTTAGATGTAACAAATTCAACAAACCATATTTATCTTTTTCAATTACAACAATAATATTTTTTGGTGGTGGCCGAGGTTCGAACCCCGACCTTGCATATTTTATGCGTTGTCCATACCAACTGAGCTAAGCTCACGCGGACAATTACAACAATAATATAACAAATATTCTTATTTTTTTAATAACACCAACAATATTTTTTTTTGTGGCGGCCGGAGTTCGAATCCCGGACCTTGCATATTATATGCATTCTCCATACCAACTGAATAACACCAACAATATAACATTATTATAGAAAATATTTATTTAAAGGTATAATTGAAAAAAAAAAATCCAGCCTATAATTTCTGAAAACCCCCTATTTTCTTTTATTTTTTAGGAGATAAAAAATCTATTTTTTCAACCAAAACAGAATTCACTCCATATGACGGCAACAAAAACTATATTAACCCTCTAAAAAACCCTTGATCGTATTCTTCTGAGTCATGCATGAGTCCTAACAAAAAAAGAACAGCACAGTCGTCGTCGCAGGACACAAAAATGGACAGAATCAGCGATTTACCTACTGAATTATTGTGTCACATACTCTCTCTTCTTCCCATCAGACAAGCTTTTACTACCACAGTTCTTTCGAAGCGGTGGACACAACTCTGTTGTTCACTCACCAATCTAAAGTTCGACTATGAAACCTTTGCGAAGGACGATGACCCCTTCCATCGCTTCTGTCGTTTTGTGGACACAGTCATACTCTCTCGTTGATCATCAAGCCAACCCATCAAAACGTTTAGCCTCAACTGTCGTTCTAGTTTCAGTGATTCTGATCAACACCTCATTGACACATGGGTGGAAGCCGCGAAACGGCGTTGTGTTGAGGAATTTCATCTATCCGTGGATAACCACACCTTCACTCTCTACACCATAACTCCCATTATTTTTTCATCTGAAACCCTAGTAGTTATGAAACTTGAGGCGTTACAAATTGCAGGTGATAATTTGCATGTTCATCTTCCATCACTCAAAATCCTACATTTGAAATTTGTTCGTTTTGAAAATCATAGTGTTCTAAAAAAACTCCTCAATGCTTGTCCTAATCTAGAAGATTTGGAAACCTTGCATATTGTCTGTATGAAAGGGGACAAAAATAATACAGCAGAAGGGTTTAAACCCTTGTCCAAGTTGGTCAGAGCAGATATCAATTCAAGACATGTTCCATTTGATGTATTTTATAATGTCGAGTTTTTAAAAATAATGAACACAGAATGGGACCAGATGTATCACATTGAATATATATTCAAAGGCACCCTGGTGTTTCAAAACTTAATTCACCTCATCTTATGTTTAGCGTTTATTGACTTCTATCTTGGCTGGAATGGTATAGTAAAACTTCTCAGACATTGTCCTAAGCTTCAAAGATTTAAAATTGTAAAGGTTTGTGGAATATTTTTCTTTGTATGCCTGTTGATTTTCTTCATATCATATATTTTAACAAATGTTATTTTTTTATGCCCTTTGACAGTGGCTTACCAATTTATCCAAGGATTGGCAATGTCCAATTTTGGAGCTTGAATGTGTTTCGTCTCACCTCAGATCTTGTGTTATTATTAACTTCAATGGATCGGAAGATGATCTCCAATTCGCAACCTATATTCTGCGGAATGCAAGGCTTTTACAAGTCATGTCAATTCATGTTCCTAATAAATCCTCAAAGCATCTAATTGTAGAAGAACTATCATCCTGTCCAAGGATTTCTACAGGGTGTAAACCTTATGTTGATTGATCTAGATGCTAGATATTAGTGCTTTTCATAATTAGTTTTTCTTCATATTATTTAATTTTATGGGCTTGGTGTTTTCATAGAAATTAAACTGTGATGATGGTATTAGTACTAACTCTAGAGTGGACTACGGTCCTTGTTGGATAACAATTCGGTCTGAATGCTTTTAATTTTATTTTTCTCTGTTGCATGGAAAGTAAGAATTCTTTCAAGTCCTATTTCTTCCAGTAATTATCCTCCTATTGTATGAGTTGTTTGATTCTGCTTGTTACTAGATATATTATCAATTATTCATCCAAACAAGTTCCTTTAACTTTCACATTTTAAATAGGAAACTTGGGGAATGAGATTCAAGAAAGACCATTTTGGATGAATAAAGTGGTGGTTTGATTCTTGCATCAAAGATACAAAATTAGAAAAAATTATGTTTATTATCACAGTTGTTAGACGGGTTATTATCAAAGTCTAAACTATGACGGCTTTGTAGATGAAATTCAATTTGCAACATATATTTTAATTTGGGATGCCCTAAAAGAATTAACATCTTGTCCAAGAATTTCTCCCAAATGCGAACTTTCAATTAGTTTTACCTAGTTCCTTAATATTTCTTGTTTTCATTAGTTTTTACATATGCAACATGTATATTTTGGTAGTTTGAAGGACATATATAGGATTGTCTCCTCGAACAAACGGGAATACATTTTGATGTACCTTCAAAATTCATCGGAAAAGAAGGATCGTGTACCCCGGTTATGCTTAAAAACTAGACATTAGAAATCATAGTAAATCGAATATTGATTCAGCCGATCTTAGCTACCAATTTGGAATATTAATTTATTTCTTCATGTGTGTGTGTTGAGAAAGATGTCAAACTTCAAGAATAGGACAAGCAGAGTTTTTTTTTTTTTTTACGAAATTATTTTTCTGATTTTTAGCATAAGCAAATTTCAAATATAACGTTTTGAGGAATGGAAGATGAACAGATAAATCATCTGTTGCAACCACTAAATTCTCGAGTTTGAAAATAACAAGGCTTTGGGAGTTGAAAGTTGTGGGGGTGAAGGTGTGGTCAAAGATAATGAGATGAAATTCATCAACACATTGTTTTGCAGCTTCTACCCATGTATTGGGAAACATTCAGTTCTTAGAAGACACTTCAGGGGAAAAGTTTTGATGATTTAGTGGGTCGCACAAGGGGAGTTCACGAGTTTATCCACAAAATGACAGAAGCGATGGAAGGTATCATATCGTCGTCTTCTCCGGTTTCATCGTTGAAAGCAGCAGAGTATGCGACAGACACACAATAATGGCTTTAAGTTGCTCTCAGTAAAAGGCTTTGTGAATATATAACATCTCTTCTTATTTATTGAAAAGGAAATTAATTGAACCTTAACACAAATTTATTCGATTAATGTGAACAAAGTGAAAAAAGTTTGCTTGAGAAATAATGGAAAAGCTATTGAAATATTATATAATTCAGTAAAGTCTTTTAACTCGTAATAACTTCTGCTTTTTTCCTTTCTTCTTTCGAATGCATTAAGAAAAAAGTGATTCAACAGCTATTAAATTATTAGTAAGTACAAATATGCACAAAATGACTTGGATTTTTTGTTATTTTTTGATGTTATAGAGCCTATAGTTCAAAGGTGTATATATGTTTTTTGTGCACTTTAGAGAAAGTTTTTGTTTAAACTTAGATGAGATTAATTGCACTATCAATTATGCTTGTGACGTAAATTAAGATTGATTTGCAATTTAATTCAGTTTTGATTGGCTCTATTTGTGCCTTCGGATTTCTTGAAAAAATGTTAATATATTTGCTTATAAAACTTGGCTGTTAGATGTAGCACTGAAAAAATGTTAGGTCATACCCTCTAACACAAATGATTATTGGCAATCTTATCCGCTCTATATTAATCAGTTATTCATATTAGGAAAATTGTCATTTTTGTTTTGTTTTTATAGTAACAAGATATTTTAAAAAATGCAACTGCAATATTCTCCAAACAAAATACAGCATCAATTTTTTATCTATCTTCCCACACAGTTATCCTCCATTGTCTCTATCACACACTCTATGTTGTCTCATCCTCGCTCTCTCTTAGTCGCTACCATCAAAATCTTCGTCGGCTTTTCTGTGTCTTGTTGCTGGAATCTTTTATGACCACCGATGTTTAGGGTGTGAGCGATCTATACTGTTTTCAAAATAGCAGTTGCATTTTTTGACATATTGAGTGTGGTTGCATTTGTTTACATTTGTTGTCTTGACGCTGGAATCTTTTATGACCGCCGATGTTTAGGTTTTTTTGAAAACATTGTATTTGCTTGGGTTCCCTTGACTAGAATTAGGAAGGAACAAATAGCATTCTCTATTGAATTAAAACATAGTCGTAACTAAATTGAGAAAAGAAAACAGAAACCCATATTTGAAGGTTCTCAACGCTGAATGCTAGCAAACTCACCCAAAGCTACAATTTCAATTTCAAGACACGAAAATGAAACCCATATTAATCTTATTTAGTAAACTAAAAGAATGTAAATGACAACAAACTAATTATCATTATACCATTAAAGTTGACACCCTATAGTCTCCAAAGCGCAAAAAGTGCGAATATCATAGATTCAAAAACAGCTGAAAGCAAAATGGACACTCAGAGAAATCAAGTGTTACATCTTCTCTTAAGTCATCTTACAATTCTAGCAATTTTTAGATATCGCAGCCTTACGTTCATTTTTTTTAAGAGAAGCCTTGCAGAGCAAAACAAATTTGTCAGCTTTTTAAGAAGATAGGGGAAGGACATTCACGACAAGATGAAGATGTATTTATTCGTTGTCATTTCAGTCCCAGCTAACATGGATACAAACATAGAGTGAAAAAAAATATTAGATATCAAAGTGATCAAGCTCACCTTCTAGGACAGAGAGATAGCATGGAAAAAGAGCACAGAACCAAAGAGAGAGGTTGAATTTTTTTTTTTCTTTACCATTTTTGGCATTTAATGATCTTAGCTTTATTTTATTTCACAACTATATATCATACAAATAATCCTACCAAGCATAACGAGTGAGGGAATAGTTGCATAACAAATAATCCTCCTCCTTCCTTCAAAAAAAAAAAAAATCACATAACAATCGAGATTACAAAGTTGCAAAACTAGAAAAGTTTTTAACATAAATTAATATGTAAGAGAAGATATATGCATGGTAGATATATGTTCATTTGTATGAGGAAATACCATGTCCTTTAAACTACCAAAATCTGGTTGATGCATATGTAAAAACCAATGGAAACCAAAGATATCAAGAAACTGGGAAACAAATTGAAAGTTTACAATCAGGAGACATCCTGGGACACAAGGATAATTCTTCTAAAGAATGCTGATTTGCCTTTTGATTTAAGAAATGACTAATGTTGATCTTCATGACCCGTAAAAGTTGAGCATTTTGTAAAATATATGTTTCAAATTGAACTTCACCTCCAAAGCCTTCGTAGTTTATAGTACATGATCTGAGGTGAGACGAAATGCATTTAGGAACAGACTTTGGGTATTTGTTGTTTATATCGAATCCTATCTGCAAAACATATACAAAATAAGATTCATGAAATTCACTCCAAGAAAAGAAGGAGGCTAATCAATCCAGACAACAGAAGAAACCTTGTTAATAGAAATTGTTTGAAGATTTGGGCAATACTGGAGCACCTCCACTATATCATCGCAGTGATGAAAGAAAGAAAACTATAAATGAAGATGGATTAAGTTTTGAAATACAGGATAGCCAATATCACAGGAATTGATCTCTGGTTGAGGAAGCTTCTTCTTCATCTACAATTAAAAGTTTCTAAATCAAAAACAAGTTACAAATAAAAATTAAATCTGTTGAAATATGATGCACATTTCTAGATATTTCTAGAATACATTAGAGAAAACTAGAATAAGCTTAAAGTTATTATATGTTTCTAGATTGTTCCATTAATGTCTAGGTTAAGTTGTAGCCTAGAAACATCCATAATATTCTAATGTAGAAAAGGCAAATAAAGGCCTAGATTATTCTAGTTCTAGAAACATCTATAAGCACCTATAAATAGACTTATATGGGTGCAATTGTATTCAAGCCTTTAAGCCATTGAGATGCAATGTCAATAATATTGAAGGCTTCACCATATCACTAATGTGTCTCCTCCTACAATATGCTCATCACTAATGTGTGTTCTACCACTAGCTCCCTCACGCTCTATATTTTTTCCAACAGTGGTATCAGAGCTGCGTTCGGTCATTAACAGGGCGTAGCAAAATATGATCTTGTGTCACCAACTATATGTTCTTCTATAACATAAATTCTACAAAAGTAAAAATTCTCAGTTTATGACTCAAACACAAAAGGAGTACATGTAGCCACAAGGCTCTACTCTGTTTGAGTTAAAACAAGAAAACTAAGAAGGCTATAGAGGAGTTCAGGTAGCCTAACAGCCCGATCCTCTAAAGTTCAAGTCCGACTAATGTCGAAGACCTATGGCTAATAAGACACTCAAGTTCGAATAGAGCACAAGTCCAGGCAATAAATATAAATGGAGACCTGTGACCTCTGATGCTTAACTTGAGTACAAGCATAGGTAACTACTAGAGCAAGAATGAGTCCCTGTCAAGAATCTACTACATGAGTGACAAGGAGACTCACAAGCAACTATGAACAAGAAATTCTCCCTGTCAGAAATCTTCAACAATGTCGACAAGGAGATTCACATTCAACTAAGGAGGAAGGATGGTCCATGCAGAAGTCTTCAACAAGACTAGCAAGGAGACCAATAACAAATATTATGGCAAGAGGTGGCACAAATTTTCTATCATGTCAAATTGATCAACTATGAAGAGTATCAATGCAGGAGGAGATGATAGCACAAATCTATGTTTGAGCAACTACGTACTACATTTGAAGTTTTCGAAATATGCATCAAGGAGGAGTGTTGAAATATGATGCACATTTCTAGATATTTCTAGAATACATTAGAGAAAACTAGAATAAGCTTAAAGTTATTATATGTTTCTAGATTGTTCCATTAATGTCTAGGTTAAGTTGTAGCCTAGAAACATCCATAATATTCTAATGTAGAAAAGGCAAATAAAGGCCTAGATTATTCTAGTTCTAGAAACATCTATAAGCACCTATAAATAGACTTATATGGGTGCAATTGTATTCAAGCCTTTAAGCCATTGAGATGCAATGTCAATAATATTGAAGGCTTCACCAGATCACTAATGTGTCTCCTCCTACAATATGCTCATCACTAATGTGTGTCCTACCACTAGCTCCCTCACGCTCTATATTATCCAACAAAATCAAATAACAACATAAGAAAAAGTTTATTCTCAGCAACATAATTGTGGTAGTATCAACAATATTTGACAACAATTTTATGCAATTTTACGTCCATTACCGCAACGGTTAAAAACTGAACTTCGTGAATTGCTTTAAATGGAACATCAAATGCATGGATATTGGCTTTGATAAATTTGGACAAGGTTTCAAAGCCTCCTGTACTAACACCCTTGTCTTGTTCGGTATAGTGAATGCGAGTATGCAAATCCTCTAAAACGGGACACCCAGAATGAAGCTTGCCGAAATTCTCCTTATTCTTGAAACGAACATGATCCAAATAAAGGGTCTTAAGCGAGGGAAGATCAACAGATACATTACCATCCACCTTTATCATACTCAGTTTGAGGACCACAAGAGTGTTGGAAATATGAAAATACTTTGCACCGAGATGATCAGCTGAAGATTACTAGAGACATGGAGATTCTCTAGAGGATGCTGTTTTGCGGTTTCGATCCAATCGTGGAATTTCAAACTGCTCCAATGTACAGAACCAAACTTAAGGTGAAGCTTTTTGATGAGTTTGTGAGAGAGCATGACTTTGTCGACCAAGCGACAAAAGCGAAGTAAGGCATGTTCGCCATAAACAGATTTATCTTCGAAGTTGAGAGATGTAAGTAATTTGCAGAGTGGTGTCTACTTTTTGGAAAGAACGCTTGTTTTAAAAGCAATTTTGGTTGGGAGAAAGGAGATGATGTGACACAGTAACTCATCAGGTAAGTTGCTAATCCTATCCATGGGAGCTGAGCTCTCCATTATCGGTAACCTATTTCTTTGTTCAAAGAGCGACCATTCAATATTTTTGGAGCTAAACCTATTTAATGATTTCGTTGAGAGAAAACCTTTTTTTTTGTCAAGGAGAGAAAACCTATTTAATGATATATATTGGGAAAATTGTTAAGTGCATATTTTTGGTAGCGGTAAAATGGACGGAAAACACGGTAAACTTAACAAAATAATGTCAAAGTTAGTTTTCTTGAGACAAAGCACAAGGCTATTCATTAGTCTATCTTATCTTATTTATAAAAGGTCTTAAGTTGTCTTAAACAGCTTTTTGGAGCCAAAATTTGAGGTTAATTTTGTCATTTTAATATTGACACCTCATTATTCTTATTATTATTTAATATATATTTAAGCAATTGAACAAACTTTTGCTAAATTTAATATTGACAACTCATTATTGTTATTATTATTTAATATATATTTAAGCAATTGAACAAACTTTTGCTAAATTTGTGCCATAAACTACTAAATATGTTTTTTTTTCTTTCCATAATCTTAGTTTTTTTTTTCGTTTTCTTTCTTTCATAATTTTATTTTGTTTTTCTTTCACATTATTATTTAATAATATATATTTAAGCAATTGAACAAACTTTTGTTAAATTTGTGCCATAAACTACTAAATACGTTTTTTTTTCATAATCTTAGTTTTTTTTTTCCTTTCATAATCTTATTTTGTTTTTTGTTTGATGAACATCATAGTTTGTTTTCTATTTTCTCTATTTTTTTGGTAGTGCTATTTTCTCTATTTATTTGGCAATATAAACATCGATCCCCATATTTTTTTTTTGTTTTTTTTAACTATGTTTTTCTAAAATTTCTCATTAAATTTGTGCCACCAAAGAAAAAAAAATCCTCATCTAACGTTTGTCTTTGGTAACTAACTCTGTCTACATCTGTGCCACTTTATGCCAAAATATAAGTAACATCAAATAGGATTTATAAGTCATACTTCATCCTTCTTCCTTCGATTAAATCATCTTGCTTCAAATTAATCGTACGTCATATTTTTTTGCTTTGAATCTCTTTTTTTTTATTTCTAACTTCTTTTTTATATCAACGATTAAAGTATCTCTCTATTAATATTTTTAACTTTGTCTACCTTTCCATGATTTATTTCTTTTCAATTCTATGTAGATTGAATAATGGCTTCTCATATTACTGATATTGATGACATTGTTGCTGGAAAAATCGATTAGAAGATACGTGTTCGTATAGTTAATCTTTGGAAAATTCCTGATTTCAACAAACCAAAAGAGGCATCCAGTATTGAATTACTATAACATGTTTGTGTTATGTGTGATGAAACAGCATGCCTCTATATACTTTTATATGGTTCTATTATACCTATCCATTTTTGTTATTAAAGATCTTTGATTTATTCATGTATTTCACAAGTTGTATCTTCTGTTTTTCATCACAGTTAAATTAGCCTATTAAATTAAAAGAACCATATATGAACATGTTAGTAAAACAATTAGCCTATTAAATTTAAACGATTAACCTATTAAATTTAGAGGTGGGGATTTATTTGTTTTGGTTGGTGCTGTGCAGTTTTTGGGTGTGCGGGGTTCCTGTTCCTCCACTATAATCTTCTTTGTTATTTTGAATTCACTACACTTTCTTTTTGGGTGACTCTGTTAAAAAAAAAAAAAAAATTAAACAGCCAAACTGCACAGCCGCATCTAACAGGACTGCCCAAAACACACCCGAAAAACAACCTAAACTATTATAAATTGATAATAAAAGAAGTTTTTTAATTTGATTCATGATTGTCCATACTATGGACGTGTTGATAAGATTATATCATTGTTTTTTTATGTTTCACCTTTATTTTTTTTTAAAGAATTTGTTTCAGTTTTATAATTCTCATTATCTTTTTATTCACATAAATTCACATAATATTTTATTTATTTCAGTTGTCAAAGATACAAGCTTCTATTAAAAGCAAGGATTTCAAACAACTTGGAGATTCTATTGAAGAGGGTGCTTCATATACTATAGAAAAGTTCTTGGTCCAATTTAATAAAGGAAATTTTAAGCCAACAAATCACAAATACAAGCTAACTTTGATAGGAAGCACTATTATAACCAAAACATCTTATGATAAAATTCCTGCAAATTTGTTCAACTTCACAAAATTTCAGGACATTATTGGTGGTACTGATAACGATGTTTTAATGGGTTAGTACTTTATACTAAAATTACAAATTAAATATTAACTTATTTTTAGATTTTTATGATTTCTTCTTTATGATTCTGCAACCATGTTTATTTTTAGATGTCATTGGCCATGTGGTTGGAACGACTGACATTAAGGATGTTCAAGTAAAAGGAAAAATGACTAAAATCTTGGACTTGATGCTTGAAGACCTTGAGTTAGTGGAGTTTTTTTTTATCTTTGTTTTAACTACATATATAGATGTTTTTTTAATTATTATTCTTAGTCTAATAAAAATTATTTTGTAAATTTCAGGAGCAATACAATCATTTGTACTTTATGGGGTCATTTTGCTGAACAAATGAATAGCTATATGAGCACAAATGGAAATACTTTTCCTATTGTAGTTGTGATGCATCTATGTCGACTTAAAGTTTTTGGTGGTAATTAGATTATCTTTTTAAAGGTAATTATTTTTAATTTCTTTGTATTGTTAATGATATATATTACTTAATACCTTTTGGTGTATCATTTTAATAGGTATGTATGAGATTGCCAATGCATTCAATGAAACCAAGTTGCTTATAAATCCCAACATTGAAGAATGTTGCACCTACAAGAAAGGGTATGCACTAACCTATCGTTATTACACATATATTATATATTGATAATTATTGAAAGTTTTTTTGTTTTTGTTAAGTATGATTTTCTTATATTTTACGATAGAATGGAAACTGGCAATGCATCTTGGACCCAAGGGGTCACCCAGATGATAGCACAATCTTCACTTTCTTTGTCTAATGATCTACTCCAAACAAAAAACATGACAATTTCAGATATTACACAAGCGAAACAGGTCTACAACTTTATGTTGATTTGCTTTGACTTATACTATTATACTATGTTGTTAAATAATTCTTAATCCATATCTTTGTGTCTTAATTTTCTAATTATTATTCTTAAAATAAATTTAATAACTATGCAGGTGGGTGCATGTGTTGTCTTGGCTAAAATTATTGACATAGACACCAATAAGAAGTGGTGCTACGTTTCATGTGATAAGTGTTTCAAGAAGGTTGAACCTGTTTGTACAAAACACTTTTGTGAAAAATGTGATACATTAGTCGATGCTACAAAAAGGTAACGTTTTCGATATTAATTTTTCTTATGATTCACTCATGTTTTTTAAGCTAAACTCAATTATTCTTTCTATTCGGTTACTTATATAATTAGCAAATCTAATTTCAATTTTTTTTTTCTTTCTAATAACTTACTATGTACATGATTATATAAACGACAAGTTGCATCATCACCACTTTTATTCTTTTGGTCACTGATTTTTTTGGTTAGTGATTCCTTATAAGGTTATTGAATCTTTCATGTATATTCACTTTTCATTTTAGGTTTATGGTGCACATTCATGTTATGGATGATAGTGGGTCAACTACCTTTGTGTTGTTTGATGGAGTTATTTCACAGCACTTTGGAAAGACTGCAAAAGAACAAATGGTATTGATAATGAACTTAAGTATATTGTCTTTTGTATTTTTTATGTTATATTATTAAAACAATAAACATTGGTTTTAATTGTTTACTAATCCCTTTCAAAAAAAATTGTTTACTAATCCAAATCAAAAACAGGAAAAGACCACAAATGATTATCCAACCGAGTTTGACACCTTACGTGATAAGGAAATGCTTTTCAAACTGAAGATCAATCAAAAAAATGTTGAACAAAGGTTTTATACCTATGCAGTCAAAAAGATGTCCGATGACAATGAAATCATTGATGAGTTTAAGAAAAAGTATTATATTGAGTGTCATGCTGCTCCTCCGAATGGTAAGGAAGATGATGATGTTGATATCATAGGTCCTATTACTCCCCAAACTGATGATAACATTAAGGTAGTTAAATATTCTTTATATCTACTTTAAAAGTATTCATAAAACTTATTAAATTAACTATTTCTATGAATGTTTATTATTCATGTAGCTTCTTGGTGATGAAGCTAATTCTATTCCTAAAGATACACATCCATCCAAGTCTTTGAGAAAGAGAAACGCCGACTCAGATGCAACATATATTGACGTTGATTGTCAAACTTGGTCGTCCACCACTAAATTGCGGAAAGTTGTCAAAATTAAGCAAGGACCTCAAGATTGTTTGACACCTTATTTTTATTTGTCTATTCGATGTGATAACGAGAATTCTAAATTACTTCAAGTTTTTATTGGTTTTATTTTGGACACGTTAATTCATGCTCACTTACAACTATTATTGTTTCATTTACGATTACTTTATTTATTAATCAATGTCATATCTAACTTCCCGTGCATCGCACGGGTCTTAATACTAGTTAGTATAACGCTGCTCTCTCCTCCCCTAGTTTCTTCACCTTCATGCACAAAAGTGATTTTCACCCCCTCTAGCTCGTTTTTCCTATTTCTCTTTTATTGAAATAAGTGATTTTCACAACTATTTCGTTTTTTCTTTCGTGATTTTGTCGTCTTTATGCGACGTTGTTTTGTTCGTTGTCTGTGTACAACATTTTGTTAAAAAAAGTCTACAGAAACAATAGATATATACAAACAATGACACAACATGATAGGAATGAAAAAGTCATCAGTGAGGAGAAATATTAATGATTGCTGCATTTTAGAGGGAATTTGTTAGGTTAAATTGGTGCGCTGCATTTTAGATGGAATTTGTTAGCTTAAATTGTTGCTAACCTAATGCAGCATTTTAGAGGGAAATTATTAGGTTAAGTTGCTGCAGACTTAATAAAATTAATAAATCTTCTTATATATAAAAGTTAACCTGAGTGAATATTTTAGCTCTAATTTTAACCTAAACCTATTGCATAAATTTACTATTTTAACCCTTGCTTATTTTCTGGTTTAAACTTTTCTACTTCCTACTCTTTCTCTTATTATTATTATTATTATTATTATTATTATTATTATTATTATTATTATTATTATTATTATTATTATTATTATTATTATTATTATTATTATTATTATTATTATTATTACTATTATTATTATTATTATTATTATTATTATTAATATTATTATTATTATTATATATAAAAGTTAACCGGGTGAATATTTTAGCCTTAATTTTCACCTAAACCTATTGCATAGATTTACTGTTTTAACCATAATGCTTATTTTCTGGTTTAACCTTATCTGCTTCCTACTCTTTCTCTTCTTTTTTTTTTTTTTGAAGGACTTTCTCTTCTTTTTATTATTATTATTATTATTATCTTCCTATCTCTTATTTATTAAAGTTAACCCAGACGCTAACTGTTGCCCTAATTTTAACCTAAATTTTATGCATATTTCATGGGTGGCGGCTGCCCCTTTTCATTAGTACCTAGCTTCGTCCCTGTACTTAACATATGATGTTACGTTACGGTATCAAGGACGATGTCATGGAAAATTATTTTATGGTACAGTACCAACGTCTATGATTCTTAATATTATGAAATACTATATGACAATCTTGACATTCATCTAAACTATTTTGTTACCTATTACCGTCAAATATTACCTTCCATATCGCACGGGTCGATGGTCTAGTAAGGACTAGATTTTTGACCCGTGCGACGCACGGGTCTTGCCGACTATAATAGAGACCAATGAATAATCTTTAACCTGTAAGATCATGGGTCGATCAATAAACGCAAATATAATCTTTAACATGTAAGATCATGGGTCGATCAATAAACGCAAATTAGATTATTAGAGATACAATATTCCAATCAAATTTGTCTTACTATGTCCTTCAATGACACTTGAATCTTATGAAATTTTCTGGGACGGGTCCATAATTTTTTTTTTGCGGGGACAAGATTTTATATAATAAATATTTATAAATTTTTTTTACAATGCAAAAGTGATAAAATAATAACGGTTGTATACCCCTATAAACAAAACAACAGCTTTTTCTTTTCATACCATACTCTTTTCTCGCACTCTATTTGGATTTTAAAATCCAAAAAAATGGAGGATTTCTGAGTGTGTTTTAACGTTCTTTCGAGAGTCTTATCATTAAACAAAATACTCGAGCTTATAAACACAAATGCTATTATATATTAGAAAAATGAAAGTGTTTTTAACATATACACATTAAAATTGTTCTTTGCGTGTATTTATATTTAAAAAGTACGGTAGATTTTTTTTTCAACACTATAAAAAAATATATCTCTATGTATGTGAAAAAAACATTCAATATTTAATCTCAAATACATTTACGCATTTGATTTTATAAAATTCATGAGAAAAAATCTTTTTATGGTATAAATTCTTATGTAGTGGGGGCAATCAATTATTTTAATAGGGGACAATACATAAAATATCAAATAATTAACAAATATAATGAGAATAGTTGTGGGGGCAGTTGCCCCCAATCCAAAAAGACTGGATTCGTGCCTGCAAATTTTACATTTTAGTTTTGAAAAACTAATCAATTAAAGACTGTGATTTTATTTTATCACAATATATTATTGGGGCATTATCTTCTCATTTTTTTAAAAAAATTATAAAGAAAAAAGATAAAAAGAATACAATACTATTATATTGTTGCACGGATCAATTTTATTTATTACTTTTATAGTTAAACATCAAAAATTGACTTCTAATAGTTGTTTTAAATTTCTACTTAACATGAAAAACAAAGTCACTTCAATTAATAGAATTTCTAAATTACACATACAACTCTAAAAAGAATAATATAGTTAAACATCAAAAATTGACTTGTAATAGTTGTTTTAAATTTCTACTTAACATGAAAAACAAAGTCACTTCAAATAATAGAATTTCTAAATTACACATACAACTCTAAAAAGAATAATTACACTTTGATATTTACTAAAAGTAATAATATATTTTTCCAACCAAATACATATCATATCTGCATATATCATAGAATTTAATAATAGAAGAGATCTTATACAATGTACTTAATTATTTTGAAGATGTGTGCTTGGTTGAAGAGCTGTGTATTTTCCAAGGGGTATACCAATAGATGTAATTTAATGCACTTCATGGTTCCTAACAAAATTTATTGAATATCAAGTTCATGGTTCCTAACAAATTTTTTTGAATTTCAAAATGAAGAAGTGTTGGAAGAAAATACATAATTAGAGTTATCACTTAGCAATTAATGCGGATCATTTGGAGGGATTTTTCTAGGTTTAGTTGTTGCATACCTAATAAGATTAAAGAGTAAGAGAAGTGTACAACAACTTGTCAAAAAAAAAAAAAAAATCTACAGAAACAATAGATATATACACTTGTGTTTTTTGTAAGGTTTTCTTATTATGACAATTTTTTTTTTTTGTAATGTATATTCTTGTATATATTTTTTTTTAAGTAAAGTGTTCTTGTTGTACATCTTACTATGTATACAGAAAGTAGACCGTTTTTTGGCTGATTTTTTTCTCCGTTTAATTATACCCTTAAACAAGTTTGATTATAAAAATGTTATTATTTTGTTGGTGTTATTCAAAAAGATGAGAATTTGTATTATATTTTTTTGAAATATATTATATTAGTTATATTGTTGGTATCATTGATAAGTACTACTGATCATATTTTAAATGCATCAGAGTACAGACGGACACGGAGTGTCCGTATAAACGTTAGTATAGAGAAATTACTTGGATTTAAGATGGAATTTTTCCTTTTTAACTTTACCATTTATTTAAAGAAATTTATTTATTATTTCATCTTTTTTATAATATTTATTCGTATAATTGTAATCAAAATTAAAATTTCATAAAAACATTGTTCGTAATTTCTATGCATTAACGCAATAAAAATAGCGGATTAACGTTCGTGGAGTTCGTATCTGAATGCTAGAATATATATTTTTGGTAGTGGCCGGAGTTCGAATCCCGGATCTTTGCATATTTTATGCATTGTCCATACCAACTAAGCTAAGCTCACGAGGACATCTAAATGCTAGAATATTATAAAGAGTTAATACCGATTTTCGTTCGAACAAATTTAGTGTTTGATAGAAGATAAAAACGTATTTAGTCACACACAAAATTAAACCAATACAATCTAGTCCCTTCATCATTATTTTTCTCCAATCGTTTTTTCTTCCTAATTTAAAACCATGACTAGGCATAAATGGTAGTCCAATTGTCTTACTAACTGTCACATGACCATGACTGGGCATATATGGTCCGTAGTATTTCTTTTAGGGACAATTTGGTCTCCACAAAGATTGGTCCTGACTGACTAGTAGTATTTTTTTTGGTGCTCTTTTAGCCGATTTATTTTCATTATTTTTCAATTCTTTCGTATAAAAAATGCAATTTGTTCAATTGTAAGGTATGAATCCTCTAAAGTTAGTAAAGTGTAAATCGAGAAAATCAAGGGTTATTTGTTATGACGTTCCTACAATATCTACCTTGAATTTATTAACTAACGATTGATAGTGTCTACTTTAGACTTTAGAAGAGCCTGATCCCAAATTGGTACTTTCATTTTTTTTTTTCCGGTCATTGTATTTGATACTAGCTTGAAATGAAATGGTGTGGCAGAAAGTATAAGCTTGAAACGAGATGTTGGAATCTGAAACTGAAGGATGTGTGTTTAAGGTTTTTCAATTTCTAACTCATTATATGTTTAAGATAATAGGTAGTTATATGTAGAAATTAACTTTACAGATTAATAGAGAATCAAACAAAAAATAAATACAAGCATGGAACAATATCAGGAACAAGTGATGAATCATGAAACGTATAATAGTAAGCTCATATTGATAAGCAAGGCACTTGTAAATTGACAATGAATCAAGGAACTAAGAAAATTTGCACTGAGCAAGAGAAGAAACAGTTAATTCTCAAATAATTAGTGAACTTAAAAGAAGACAAGTTTTTATTTCAAATTAACAATTGAAATTGAAAACTATAACTCACAAGAAACTAAGTGCAATCAACTGCGCCTGCCTATGAACGCAGTTTCACCAATAATTCGAGATAGAAAAGCAATGGTAGAAAAGGATCCGAAACTGTAAATTTAAATCTGCATATGTGACAATTGCTTCAAAACTGCATCCATTAGATCGAACTAACAGCCCTTGAATGGCGAATAATTTCACCATGAACCAATGGAACAATACAGTAGTGAACGACAAGTACACGTAAAGTACAATTGTGTTATTTTTAGACACACAAATCAACATTTATCCGAGAATCGTATAAAATTATACCAAAAAATTCAATAAGTTAAATTATTAAATCGTAGAAAATGAGATTAGAGTATGAAGTAGTTGGGTAAGAATCATGTGTATAAAATGCAAGTTGATAGGAATTGAAAGTCAGGTTAGCTTAATCACAACTAAAACCATTCATACACTATAATACTAGCTAACTATGGATCATGAATGAATCAAATAATCATCAAAATCTTCATAAAGTAGGGTTGATTTGAACATGAGAGAAAGCAGAACAACAATATTACATACAACTCTAATGAAGTAACAAATGAAAGTAGTACTATTTCCTTTGTATTTTCTTTAGATCTTTCCATTGTTAAAGGAAAAAGGGCAGCATCAGTGATAACAATTAGAATATCACAAGCTCTTTTATGCCAACATACCCCGGTAACAATTAGTTTATCAAGCACGGTCGAAAAACTCGACAAGTCACTCACTCAAAGGACAGAAGGCCAACTTACTCGATCTCATGTTAATGATGTACATTAATCTTACGAATTGTTTTACAATTTGAATTTCCAACCAAACTCTTTACTAATCCACTGTTGAACATCATGGTATTTTGATATTAAATAGGACTTGAAACAATTCTCACTTTACAATACAATAAAGCAAAATAAAACTAAAAGCATCCAAACAAAATAGTCATCAAGCTACAATGGAAGTCCACCCTATAATTCTTCCACACTAAAGACAATCAAATTCAATGGTTGCATATTATTTCAATGGTTGCATATTATTATTAGAATAGAAACTAATGAACAACACAGATATCTGGTTACTAGATAGATTCAAACAAAAGATTACATCCCATGGACATCCTTGGACAGGTGGATAATTTATCCTTAATTTGATTCTTATTCACTCCATTTGAGAAGCTAGCTGTAAAATTGATTTTCATCGCTTCTAAAAGCATCGCATTCTGCAAAATATAGGTTGCAAATCGAAGATCATTTTCAGAGCCATCAAAGTTTAAAAGAGTACATGATCTGAGGTGAGACGAAATGCATTCAACAGATGGAATTGGGCTTTTCCATTTTTTCGATAATCTGGTATTCCACTGTCAAAAGGACAAAGAATAACATTCATTAAAATATATTTTCAAAAAGAGCAAGTAAAAGAAGAACATATTAATTCACAAACCTTTCTCATGCAAAGAATTTGAAGATTTGGACAATGCTGCAGCAATTCTATCACACTATCCCAACCAAGGAAGAAATGATAAAACAAAAGTTCAATGTGAATTACGTTTTGAAACACTGGAATGCTTGTCAAAGTGGTTTTTTGTGCATAGTCTATGCGTAGAAACTTGACCTTTGAGATAGCACTAAAAGGAACATCGACTGGACCAACATCGGCTCTAACCAATTTGGACAAGAACAAGGTTTCAAACTCTTCCGCCTCATTATTTTCAACATACCTAGGATGAGAAGTATGCAAATCCTCTAGAATAGGACAAGCATTAAGAAGTTTCATGAAATCATTCTTATTTTGAAATCGAACAAATCTCAAATGTAGGGTTTTGAGGGATGGAAGATCAACATTCAAAGTTTCAGATTCAACTTTTAATCCCTCAAGTTTCAGAACAACTAGGGTTTGAGAGGTGAAAATTGTGGGATTCAAGGTAACATTATTCATAAAGAGATGAAATTCCTTGACATGACGTTGTTTAGCGGCTTCAACCCATGCGTGGAAGCTTTCAAGGCCAATGTTATAAGATCTAGAAAGACACTTGAGGTCAAACGTTTTGATGGGCTTGTTTCCAGACAAAGGAGAGAGCATGAGCATATCTACCAAATGACAGAACCAACAGAAGCCGATGGTGTCATCGTCATCTAGGATAGTTTCATCGTCATCATCTAGGACAGTTCCATCGTCGAACAAGAAGCTGAGAACGGAGAGTGAATAACAGAGTAAGGCCCACCGTTTGGAAATAAACGTGGTAGCGAATGCTTGTTGAATCGGGAGAAAAGAGAGAATGTGACAAATTAACTCATCAGGTAAGTTACTAATCCTATCAATGGGGGCTGAGTTCTCAGTTTCCGATGACATGTTTGTTTCAGAAATATGAAAACGGTTAAGGGTTTGCGAAAGAGTGGAAACTGATACTGGAAAAGTGGAAAATTGTTAATCAGCCAGCGAAATGAGACCGATTTTCTAGCAGCTTCTTTTTCTCCTTTTGACAAGGTCATTTATTCTCATTCATTTCACATTCAATGCATATATCATATAATATATGTATTATTTATTTTTTATTCATACAAACGATTCAACCTTTGCAAAAACCACATCTTCTCCTTTCTGTCAAAAAAAAAAAAACCACATCTTCTCCTTCCAAAAAAAAAAAAAAAAGAAAGAAACATCTTCCTTCAAATGAATTCTTCCCCAACACTCCCATGTACTTTGACTTTAAAAATTTGAATAGCCTGAAAATGGTAGTTTTAAAATTTCATTATTACATTTGTCAAAAAAAAAAAAATATCATTATTAAAATTAAATATTTCTTTAAGGAATTGTCATTCAATTATAATGATTGGAATCGCTCATTATTGTTTTGTTTTAAATAAAACACATTTACTTCAATACCTAATTTTATTTTATTTTTTAGAATGCGGCTGAAGCCCGCAACAGAAAGATTACACAGGAATCAAACGAGGGACCATAACCCCCATACTATCAGTTAACAACAAGAGATACCTAACTTGAATCAAACGAGGGATTAGGGTTGACAATGAACCGAACCAAGTTCATAATTCGATTCGACAATTGATTCGGGGTGTGGTTATGGTGCATAAGTCATAACTTATGCACCATGCATAAGTCCAGCCCATTAACACCTAGCCCAACAAAATTGTTTTCTACACCCCAGAAAAAAACAAAATTGCTTTCATCTGAGATTATCCTGAAACGAAATATGAGATTATCCAGAAAAAACAAAATTGCTTTCATCTGAGCTTATCCTGAAACGAGATTGGCTTCTTCTGAGTTAACATATCATCGGAATCAGGTACAGTGGTTTTGTAACGGAAGCTTTGGATTTTGTTCACGATATCATCAGCGGATTTGCTTTGTTGCGGTGGAGAGACATGAGTGTCCTAGATGATTCTGAGGGTTAATAGGCACTTGACCATAACAGGATAACCATAATGTTGGTTAATAGGCACTTGACGAATCATTCTGAGGGACATGAGTGTCCTAGATGATATTTGTCCCTCCTTCATAACATGAGATATATCTTTAGGCCTATTGATGAAAATTGCATGGCCATGCCGAATTAAGTCAATATGAGATATTGGGCTTGTTCGTTATTCATTATATTTTGGGATCAAGAAATATAAATATTGATTTATACAAGGGTGACAAAATCTATGCCTTGTGATATATATATATATATATATATATATATATATATATATATATATATATATATATATATATATATATATATATGAGGACAAAGGAGTAATTGTGCACATGAACATTATCATAGAAAAGGTTTCGTCATATCACTTGACATTCTTGTCACTTTTGTAGTAGTGATGTGTTACTAGATACCGCTCACTGTTTATAATATTAAAACTAAATTTAATATTATTGCCAACAGGACAAGAATCTATAGGGTCACACACAATAGAGCAGTCAAAAGGAGAAATAAAAGTAAGACTTATATTATGGGTGCGTTTAACAAATAACACTAATTAGTAAGCAAAATCTAAATGGGTTAATGGGCTTACAGAAGCCCAATAGTGACTACTGACTTTTTGAACACAAAAGAAGTTCTATAAATATAACCTTTGCTGAAGTCGAAGGTTACACATTTCAGAAACCCTAATTCTCCCAAACCTCTAATCTCTTGGTTAGCACCGGGAACCAGAGGAGCATTGTTCGTGTAGAAGAGTAAAGGCTTTGCTTTTTTGCTTTGTTATGATCGAGAATTTTTTTGCACTTCGAGAGGAAACATTCTTTAACTGATCATGTCAAATTCGTAATGATCCAAGGAAAGGAAATAGAAATTTTTATTCTGCTGCCTGTTTTTGGTAATCGATTTCCCTTCACCTAAACGTGGATTTTAAGAGTTATGTGACCAAAATGAAAACAAGAAATTAAATAGAGGACCAATGTACCAATTTAGACTATGGTTTTCTATTGTTTTGTAATGATGTCAGTTACCATGTGAAACTAAACCTCTTTGATTAGGGTTCCACGATGAACCTCTTCTTATTTAATGTATTCAATTAATAAAGATTTTCTTTTAGTTTATGTTTCGATTGTGAGATTTAATTTTGGATATCCCTGGTCTTTAATGTTTTTTCGACTCAAAATCCAAATTGCTACTGTTGAAAATTTATCCAGACTATGGTTTTCTATTAAATTAACTTCCACAGATACATCACGGGGTCATAACACTACTTTCTTAAATCAAATATACATGACATAAACCGATGATTTACCGAGTTAATTGCAACAAAGACAGAAGGTGATTCAGTGATTCCTTAATCGCTGTTACACATCTGACCCTACAATCCTTTTAATCTCATTACTTTTATTTACTTTCAAATAAGTTCCGCTCTAATTACCGATTTGAAGGACAATCCTTGTGGAAACGATAAACTAACTACTTTCATACTTGTTACGATTTGGTGAACTTGCCAATATTTACACAATTAGTCAATAATAGTAAAGAGTTAGAAAAATATTAGTAATAATAATAATAGTAAAAAGTTAGACAAATATTAGTCAATACGAACACTGTAAACCGATAAAAATATTTTCGATCTAGTCAAATTTTTTGCTCGCAAAAAGGAACTAGGTCGAAAGACAAACACCACAAGAATCATTGTGTACAATATGCAAGTTACTCAACTAGAGAATAATCTACTTCATATCGTAGATTTCTAAAATGCCAGTCGAACGTGAAGGAACTTGTTCCATTAGGAGCTGGAAGTGTAATGCATTTTTGCAATTTTTTTTTATCATCCCCTGAATAGACATTGCATGTTGTAGAAAAATGACTGCTGACATACATAGAGTTGCTCTCGTATCCCCACCTGTTGGGGTTGCTCAAAGCATAACAATTTCCCGGGATCAGATTCCCAACATAAAGTAATGCAATGTCGCCCAAAGTTTTCAGTTCGACATAATTCATGGTTGTGAAGTCTATCTTGTACACATTGCATATTGTACTCCACGTTAAATCAACCACTAAAAGTTGCTCATCACAATTAACCAACCTAAGGTATCTGTGAAATGGTACATCGGGAGTACTTTTCAGTTTTAGAAATCTAATATTTGCATAATTCAAGCTAAGTACCCCTATGTTGGCCTTGCGAGTGACAACATATATTATATTATGCAAGACCGCAAAGTCAACAACCCTCCCATAATTTTCCTTTATCGAGTAAGTAGCCCAACCCCAATTTCGAGATTGATAGACATGCAAACAACGGTTGCTTAAAACCACCAAGATAAATTCCTCAGAGCATTTGCCGAAAGCAAGAAAGGCACGATCAATTATAAAATAGTTACTTTCAGAGGTAGGGGTATGGATTAACTTCTTTTTTCTTGTAAATGGGTTGACTAACATAAGTGAATTATTATGGTAATTTGCCATGATAAAATATCCGCTAGAAGACGCAACATGTGTATACCCTAAGAAGTACTCCATCCTCTTCAAGCAATAAACTTTTTGGTCGGGTATGGTAATAAAGGAATATGATGTCTTACGATCATAAGCAATTTGAAGAAGTAATGGTTCTTGGGATGCCAAGAAATTTCTCCAATAAATTTGATGAAACGCCCTCCAATTCTTGCATACACCGCCAAACTGAAAGTGGTCGTCAAAATCTAGTGTTTTAGAAATGATATCAAGCACATCCATAGGAAGTTGATAGTTCTCTTTTACCTTCTTCGCTTTTTTCCCTTTGTATCACAACAATGAAAATATTAGGTGATTTCTTAACATATGCTTTTTTATTTATTTTTGAAACATAAGATATTTTATTGTTTATCAGATAATAATACGAAGAAAAACAATAGAGCGAAATGATTGAAGGGTTGAAAACGAAGAGATAGAACCATTTATGCTATCGAACAGATATAACCTACAAGTTGATAAAGATTTTAGTTGCATGAATAGAAAAAGGGATGATCAGGGTTGAAAAAGTTTCCCAATGAAATTAAAAACTATGTACTATTTCAATCAAAATAATAGTTTTTTTTAGTTTTGTTTACCCTAATTTTATTAGTCTAAGTCTATTTGTAAGTGAGCTTAGCTCAGTTGGTAGGGACAATGCATAATATATGCAAGGTCAGGGGTTGAATCCTCGCCACCACAAAAAAAAAATGCTAATAACTGGAACGGAACAAAATGTACTACCAACTTCTTCTAGTATTTTATTCTTATAGACACCTGGTAGAAGTTGGGGAAAATTTGTTGTGTCTATGACCACACCAAACTTTATGCCCACCTCCGTCCATGAATACAATATAGATATTTATGAGAATACCCATCATTGGATCCAAGACACCATAGTTTCAAAATATTTGGCAATCCTCAATTTAAACATGTATATACTACGAAGAAGAAAAACACTTGAAGAAGCTTCAAGGTAAAATTGGTGGATGATAGGACCACACCTCATGTTTATTCTACAAAGAGATAGCGAGGGGAACATGAAAATGATAAATGGCACCAGAGGATGGGATAAATGAGTAGTATGGTGAGTTGGAAAAAAAGGAAACAGAATCACAACAGAATGGGTGTGGAATGATGAAAGTTAAAGAGACATTCCATCATTTCATGGTACCTGTTCTTTAGATTAAATGGATAATGGGTCGAAAAAAATTGAACTGAATACAATCAGGATGATCTTTTAAAAGAAAAAGAAAAAGGGAAATCCTAACATAATGGTTGCATGGTAAGAGTCTCTTGTTTTTTTGTTTGTTATTTTCTATGATAATTTCTTCCTATGATGATTTCTTCTTCATTTAGTATTTTAATACTAGCTCCAAAGATATAGACTCCACCAATTCAATACATGAAAAGTTTCTATCATTAATTTAGCTATTAGAGTGTCACAACTTGATCCATCAACTAATTGTGTAAAACATCATCGGCTTAGTCTTTAAATTAGGACTCCATATGTCTCAATCCAACAAAGATTGAACAATATTTAACTATGATGGATGGCGACAAAACAAAAGTCAAGTCATATAGTAGAAACATACGAAGCAAGAACATTCATTAGATTAGGCGTGTCGTGTCAGACATATGTCGACAGACATCAACACGACACGACACGTATGATTATACTGAATTATGTCATTTTTTTTCAAATTATTACCGTGTCGGCATGTCCGTATCCGTGCATATTTTTCATCATTCAAGTGAATTTTTACGAAAATCTAAAATAATTTGGTATGTTATTGAAATACTACAAGATTAATGGTTTATGCACTTTTATAGTCCACAGTTAATCTTGTTGTAGCCAAATAACATGTCAAATGATTTTATATTTTCGTAAAAAATTAACCACGTGAATGATATATATATGATGGATCAAATTACACCTAATGTTACACCAATCAATATCGTTTTCCTAGATACATAATATTACAACCGTATAGTTTGATTCCTCCTCATATATATATATATATATATATATATATATATATATATATATATATATATATATATAGAGGACATATAATATGAGAATGTTATTCTTATATGAGAATGATGAGAACAATTAATAGCCTTTAGATTAAAATGTATGGTCCATATTAAAAGCTTTATTTTAAAGCTCTCCACACTCTATCCAATCTTGTGAACCATTCCCATTCTCGTCTTCTCCCATCCAACCGTCATCTGCATTATTTTTTCAGAGTTTCAAACCTTTCTGAATCATCCTTGCCATCAGAAAACATTGGAATCATGAGATCTGATTTTTTTTTCTTTTACTTTTATTTCAACTGTTAGAAATCGCAGATAGCCTCTGGGTAATAATGGTGTTTGGCTTATACTCTCATCAAAGGGAAATAATAGTGTTTGACTTTATACTCTCATCAAAGCTTACCAATTGATAGATTAACATGAAGATGCTTACGATTTCAACCCAATTTTAGGAGTTTAAATTTTTTCTTTTCTTTTTGGATTGAAAAAAAAAAACAGATAAAACGAATTTGAGAATTAAAAAGGGGTAATTGATGTTAAGAAACTTATTAACGTTTTGTCAAAAGGGAAAAAAAGGCTTGCTAACAATCTGATGAAGGTGCTTTGGAGAAGTGAGTGAAAAAAGAAATGGTGGATTGGAGAAGATGAAACAACCGTGAATGATTATGTCTGATCAACAAAACTGATGGATTGAGTGTGCAAAAGACATGTGTGTAATTCAATTGGAGCTTTTAATCTGAACCGTATATTTTAATCTAAAGGCTATTAATTGTTATCATCATTCTCATATAAAAATAGCATTCTCATATTATATGTCCTCTATATATATATATATATATATATATATATATATATATATATATATATATATATATATATGTATGTATGTATGTATGTATGTATGATGTATGTAAAGGCCAGAAAACTATCAAGATATTATGTGAATTACGTACCATGGAAAGAGTTCAAACCAGCTGGCATGATGAGGAAGGTGTTGAATCCGAATAATAAACCCTGATGCCTTTGAAGCATCCCACTAACTCTTGATTGGATGCCTCTTATATCAATTCTTCCAGCCTTGTAATCTCTTGTGAGTTTTAAAAACTCATCGTACTTTATGCTGTTATCGTACCTAGATGCAAGTTTCACTCCCTTAAGAAGATACTCCAGTGCATGTTCATGGCAATAGTTTCGAGGGATGTTCATCTTTATTATTCAGAATAGTAATATCCAGCAAAACTACAAATTCCAATTCAAAATAATAAAACCAAAAAAAAACTAACGATTCTAGTGAAAGAGGATTCAGAAGCTACGGGAATAGAAACGGGAGAGAAGGTTAACCCTATTTCAGAGTACGTTATTTTTTTAGGGGGAGTACCTTATTTATACTATAAATAAAAGAAAACTATCCATTTCAGCATTTTTGGGTTGAATTTTTTTCTTCCAAAAATACTCTCAACTTTCAATACAAATAACAAATATAACAAATAGATAAGAATAAATTTAAATATTAAAATAAAAATGTAACAAACACAAATGTATAGTTTCCTTTATCGTTTAAAAAGTGTAACAAAATATATGAGTGTATCAATACTTACATTTTCATTATCCCAATTATACTCTTAAACAACAATTCTTTCTATAATAAATATTGTTGTTGGTGTCATTAAAAAAATAAGAATATAGATTATATTATTTTGTTATATTTTTTATTTCATTGAAATAGATAATCATGATTAGTTTGATTTGTTATAATTTGAAAGCAAAAAACATTTATATTTTTACTTTTTTCCTCAAAAAAAAAATTATATTTTTACTTTTAATCAAAATTAAAATTTCATAAAAAAAAAATCGTTCGTTAGCGCAATAAAAATAGCGAAAAACCCATCTTTTTGCTACTTATATAATAGTAAAGTTAAATATAATTAAGTGTAATCTAAACTAATTTTGTTTCGTATCTTTTTTCTAGAAGAAAAAACAAAGTGATAAGTTTGAGATTTGGATTTGAAGGAGTGAAATTCGGATAAGAGCAATTATGATTTAATTAAACAAATTAATCTACTACTATACAACTACTACTAAATTTTTTTTGGTTACATACTACTAAATTAATCCTTAATCTATTAAACAAATTAATCTTTTTTGATTAAAACTTACTTAATTTGCCTTCCGACAATCTTTTAAAATCTATAATTTAATGGATTACATGATCATTTGTGATATTTAGTTATCAATAATCGAAAACAAACGTTTCCTTCAAAAAAAGTCGAAAACAATCTTTTTTAATTATAGTAGAACACTACAAGAAATTTGTCGTATAGCAACGGACACCTTTAGTGACCGCAAAAAAAGCGTTGGTATAGATTAAATATAGCAACCAGAATTGCACCCTGGTGTTGCTATAGGGTAGCAAAAAAATAATTTTTTGTTCATAATCCTGGGCCCACCTAAACTTTCCCCATCTCACTCCCACTTTAACTAGAAAAAAAAAACAAAATAATATTTTCTCTTGTATACGTTCTGTTTCTTCAATATCCATCACTGCTAGTTCATTCAATCTCTCAAATCCTCAATCGAACCTCACCATTATGCAATCGAACTCTCCCCTCCCCAAGGGATTTTGTTCTAAAAAGTTACTCAAACCATTAGAGAAACCATTCGAAAAGATAATCTTCAATCCAAATCTCCACTTCCTCTCTCATGGCTTCAACTCGATTCCCACTTCACCTCTCTCCAACACTCTCTCACTCACCGTTTCAACATTCTCCAATCACTCGAACAACAATCCCAATCCAAAACCCTAATTTCAAACCCAAACTATGAAAACTCCAAAAACGCGAACAAATTGAAAGTTCTGTGTGAGAAGATGGATGGTATATGTTTAAAGAATTACGTTATCTACAATTTCAAGCATAAAATTAGGGTTCAAGCGGAACTTCGCGAGGCGTTAAGGTTTTCACCGGATGCAGGGATGATGATTCTGCAATCGTTGGAAGGGTTTTATGGGGTAAATGGAAGTTTCAAGCATAAGGGAATGAGAGAGATGGGGAGGGTTTGTGTTATGTTGTTGAGGGTTTTGAGTGTTTCTGATGTGAATGTGAGTGGTAAGGCGAAGGAGAGAGCGTTGAAGGTGGCGATTGGTTGGAAAGTGAGGTTGATGGGTGATTGTGGGAATATTTTGGGGGCGTTGGGGTTTTTGTATTTAGTTTATGCTTTTGGTATTGTTGAAGAATTTAGTGTGGATGAGCTTGTTGAATTTGGTGTTGTGGCTGCAGTTAATGGAGAGTTCATGCAGCTTTGTTGGGATATTGGTTTGACAGATAGAATTCCTGGTAAGGCTGTTGAGCTATTCTAAAGAGTTGGTGTTGTTTGAGATGTTAATTCTTAGGATAACACTTGTCTGTGTGTGTTTATGTTAGAATAGGAATTAAGATATAGTTGTGTAGCACCAATGCTTCTCATCAAAGACGTGTTTGGTCTCCAACACGTCCCAATGTTTGACACCGACACATGTGATTACATTCAGTTTTTTCATTTGCACATACTGTTACTATTCTCAATGTGTCATAGTGTCCGGTGTCTAATTGAAGTTTATGTCAAATGTGCCAATGTTGGGCACATACCTCTTTATAGGCTAGGGGTTTTTAATTGTAACCATCGATACTGATCGGTGAAAGAGAGAAAGGAAGAGAGAAGAAAAGAAGTGAATTGTAATTGAAGTTTATGTCAAATGTTTTTATGTGCAACTGAGATGACTTACTTTTAAGCAAGTTTAGTAAGATTGACTGGGGAAGGTTTTCCTTATTTCTCTCCCTGCTGATGAAATTTGGTGTGTAATTGAATATACAAAGAACCAAGAGAGAGAGAGAGAGAGAGAGAGAGAGAGAGAGAGAGAGAGAGAGTACACAATTTTTTATTGTTGATATTTCTATAGAATCCTATTTTGGAGAGCAAACCCTGATTATTATATAATAATTATAAATGCTTACTTATAACTTTAGGCCTCGTAACCTTTTAATTTTTGTGATAATCTTCTTTTAATCAAAGCTTTTTACATTTGAAATAATTTTAAAATCTGATGCATTCTTCCAAATTCACAGGTATTTGAGTCTCTTAAAGTGAGAAAATCGGACAAGCTGCAGAGATTGGAGGTGTCTTTAGATATGGATTACGTGTATTAGACCACATTGTGTGGTTTATTAAGGTACAATACAATTCGAAACTCCTTACGAACCTCATTGAAAATTGGTTATTTTTTATACACATGCAAAACCAGTTCTTAAACTTATTGAAACAAATTTGCAAACTGGTTCTTTAGCTGCACTTTTTAATGATTGTTGCAAAACCTGATAGAAATTTATTAAAGCTTTCATTGAATCGAATCGTAGCAATACTGGTTCTAAACGCTTTGAGTCTGCTCTTTACCTGTTTTTGAGTGATACTAGGTTGAACCAAACTAGATTTTAAACTAATTTTCAAGCACGTACATATGACTAGATTTTTCAACTTTGTTTTATTATGTGTTTAAAATGTTGTAAGCCACCAAGAAACCTTCAAAGTAATCCAGAATATTAAGCAATATGGCATTAGTTCTAGTTAATTATGTTAAATAATTCCACTTTACCTTTATCCAAGTATCAATATTTCTTTTTATCTAGATAAAAACATCTGATAAATTGTTGTTTCTATTTAGCAATGCTACATTGCAACAAGTAAGCAAGATGCCTTCATGTAGAGCATGGCCCATATCAAAATCTCCTGTTTGATGTCCTGTTTTGAGTTTTATCTTATGTTTCTGAAAATGCAACTTGTTAAGATATTTACTTGTTTAATATCATATGGGTCTTAATTTTCTCCCTTGTTTAATTTCATTTGGGTCTTAAGATATTTACTTGTTATTTTTGCTGCAATATTTGTAATTTTAATCAGTATGAATGTCACATGAATTTTGAACTGGTTTCTTGTGTTTAATGGTGCCTTAAATGGCTTAATTTGAATTGAATGTACATAATAATGCTTGAACATTTTGGATTTAATTTCTGGTTTTTTATTAACTTGTGGTCAAACTGATACATCAATTTCAGTTTACATCATAAATAACTAAATGTTCCATACACACAGATTTGAGCACCAATCTGAGAACATATAATGCTCTATTTGTTTTTTTTTTCTTTTCAGTTTGATTTTGTTTTAACAATGCAGCAAGAATTCTAATAATCACAGGTCTCTATTTAGATTTCAATTTTTTGTAGTTTATTTCATATTTTTCCATTAAACCATGAGACTTGACAATGTTTTTCACCCCTTAGTTTATTTCAAAGAACTCACGCAAACTTGTGGAACCCCAATGAGTTTACACAACTAAAGTTATACCTAATAGTGGTGTGGAGTGTGGATCATCTTAATATTCATATTTTGTCCGTTGACTATTCTCATTAGCAGAACAACTTTGAAGATTTTGATATAAAGAAAGTGGAGTAACAAACAACAAATTTGGAGAAGGATTTGTCCATTGAAATTATTATTGCAGGTTTGCTACTAGGCTGATAGGGATTAAGAGAATGCTAAATTTCAAAATAAGAATGGAGAGCACATCAAATCGAGTGTGGTACAAGAGAATTCCCTTATACAGCTAATGAAGGTCTTGTCAATCTTATGTTGCAGTCGCGCGCCAATGCTTCTTCATGTTATTTGTCTCCTTTTGTTTTACTAAATGCTGCATATATCAGCTCCATTTTTCTAATCTGATTGCGCAATATACTTTCGTTTGCAAATAATATATAATTATACTTGCTTCTATGGCAGATCTTCTATGATCCACCACCATCACCGTCCAAAGAGAAGTTTTCACCTGAATATCAGTTCCAAAGAGGTATTTAAAATACAAATTGGTTTATGAATGATGTTGTTAACCGAGTCATTAGCAGGAAGGGAAATATGTGTTGAATAAAACTTGTTTAATTCTTCTTTTTTGATTACATGACTGCAGTTTGAAAGTTCCTTTAAGAATAAAACTACTAAGTTTCAAGCACTACATGTGAATTTTTACAAAGAGAAAGCCACTTCACTTCAGACCTTGCAAGGTACTTCCTATACCATTATCATCTGAGGCACTAATTAATTAGCATTATTTTTTTGTGGGAGTTGAACTTTTAATACACTGAAGTTACTGGTAGGATGATATTTTGCCAGCCACTGAAATATCTATTTGTAATTGCTATGAAATCTATTTGTAATTGCTATGAAATTAGGTGCTAAGGATACAATAGACCAAATTATTTTTCCTAATTCTCTTTTTAGCTTTTTAATAATTGTGATTTGGAGATTTTGATTTTTGTCATTCTGATTGTGATTTGTTGTGCTGAGTTAATATTGATATTAAAATATGACCGAGATGATAGTGGGAAAAATTTTAAACCTCCTTTTACATGGCATAGGTTTTTTTTTTGTTAATGAGATTCCTTAGGATTGAGTGTATTTTCTCCTTGTTGTGTTTTGTTATCGTAGGACGTAGGCTTTGTATTGTGTTTCCTGTTGGATTCTAATAACTCTCTCTCTCCAATGTTGCAGACGAGTGAATTTGTAATGTGAGAGGCAGTGGCACGTTTGATGTTTACTTTCTTGCAGTATCCGCTGAAGTTTGTGCCGGCTTCAAATATGATTCAACGATTGTGTTTATAACCTTCTCCGTTCCAGTTCCTTAAGAGGAGATGCTTAAATCGTTAATACAAATTCGAGCTGAAGTCATAAATATGTTGTATTAAGTTAATTCTATAAGAATAAGAGCTTGGTACCATGTAGCTTTGTTAGTTTGTAAGATGTTAGTTTCACATGTTTGCAAGACTTGTTAATTTGACAATTTAATATAATTGAAATTTTCTTTTATTTTTCTTTAAATATTGTGTGGTGCATATAAAAAAAAAGTATAAAACTTTTGTTATTAAAAAACAATTTGGTTTAGACAAAAATATTTATTTGTAAAAAAAAAAAAAAAAAAGACCTATAGCAACGGGCAGTCTGGTCCTATACCAACGGATATACAGGTTGGTTAAAGCAATTAAACAGGTGTAAAATGCCGTTGCTATAGCTCCGAAATCTTTAGCAACAAACTAGTTATTTGTTGGTATAAGCTATTGGGACGGTTTTCTGCCGTTGGTATAAGCATAGTATCCTAGACGGCAGCAGGTGGCCGTTGGTATAGGTTTTATGACCTATACCAACGGTTTTTTGGACCTTTACCAACGGTTTTTGCCGTTGCTAAATGGCAAATTTCTTGTAGTGGAAATAGGAACGATTTTACAATAAGTGGAGCAATTATATATATTATTATAAAAATCAACAACAAACTTCTTGAAAAAGTTCTTGAAAAAGATTAAACTCAATTTACTGGAAAAATAAAATAAAAAAACGTTCTGGCGATGAAAAAAAAGGATGAACAATAAATCAAAAATTGACCATACCATATTCCTCCTTGATTTGTTTTGGGTTTAACGATTTCGGTCTAGTGCGGTTTCACCTGGTTCGATTCTGCTTTGCAAAGAGAGTTTTGTCAATCATTGTGGTCCCATAATAGATTTGAGGGATTATTCTAGGAAGTTGAACATAAAGGATTCCCGTTTCTCGTAAAAACAAAAAATTAAAAAACTTAACAGTAGTTGTAACCGTTATTACTACAGATGATGAGATTAAAAAGATCTTTGAGTGACACATAAAGATATATTCACACCATATCAGATCATGTCACACATTGAAGATATATATTCAAAGGCACAATAAAGTAGTATGTTATTATACGTGCATTTCTTGCTGAGCACGCTTGTCATTTTCAGCAGGTGTTTCCTTTGGTGGTCCATTAACACTCCTTTTCCTTTTTGATCTCCTCTTGCCTTCATACTCCTCCCTACATCTAGCGTGCACATCGGCCAAGAGTGCTTCTCGCTAGATAGGTTCGGGATCGAAATGACATTCTTCTTCAACAGGAATAGTATGTTGTTCGGCTGACAACCACCTTTTTGCCAGCGCCTTAGTCGTTCTCTTTCTTGCCGGCTTGGCTCCATGCCTCATCCTTAGAGCTGGACTTTTTTTACTGGTTCTTCGTCTGGAATAAGAATATGCTTTGAAAAGTCTCTTACTATTTTATCAATATTTTTCATAACATGTTCCATATCATCAATCCCAGAGACTTATTATACGTGGAAAATTCCTCTTCAGTCATATCCACAAGTACGACTTTTTCAGCATGCTTGGTATAGAATTCTAACCTGCCCCCATATTTTCTTGAATGCTTCACAAGTTTCTGCATGCTAGTATCGGGGTACAAGGGTAGAGTCATATTCAAAACTTAGACATTCGGGCTCTCTCATCCAATGTACAACTGTGAGCTTGTGATAATTATATTGTTCTCTCAGATAATCTGAGAAGAATTCCAGACTTAATTTATCCGCGTTAAAATTGTCCAGCACGTCAAGAGATCCGCCTTCATAAACTTTTTTTACAATTTTCATCATTCCGATACAACTCACATTGGTAAATGAACAAGAAAATCTTGGTGGCCATCCTAATCAGCCAGAAGTAAGATAAATTAACAAACTATCAAACATTACTTACATCAATGTAACATCAAGCATTAACAGAAAAAATGGATAGAAATCGTTCAAAATAAAAAGGAAAGAGAGGATAAACTGAAATCACATACAAACGTGATGAGTTATGAAGAGGGCCAAAAGTGATTCTAGATGTTGTAGAATTGATTCTAGTGTTTCAAAACTAAATTCATGTCAGCTTATGTTTATGGTTTACTGACTTCTATCGTGGTTGGGATGATATAGTAAAACTGCTCAGACATTGTCCGAGCTTTAAATTTTTTTGAATTGCAAAGGTTTGTTGAGTAGTATGTTACTTTGTTTTGTTTGCTTGCTGTTTTCTTCATATTATATATTTTTAATAAATGTTATTTTTTTGGGGGAACTTCTACGGTACATCCGCAAATTAAGGTGTACCGGTACTCCTACTTTAAAAATCTTTAAATTAACTATTATTTTTATGGAATAAAGAGCTATTTATTGATATTTATATTTTAAAAAATGTCATTTTATAAGAAAAAAAACATCATTTCATTGTTTATAAAAATCATACTAATTTTTTTTACATTATATTGTAAAAAATAATCAAAATTCTCTATTATGAGTACTAAAAATTCAGAAAAATAAAATTTATTTCATCGACGATTTTGTTAAATAATATTTAATTATTATCATTATAGGTGATAGAAAACAATTTTTCTCTTCAAAAAATAACACATTTACCTACTAATTTATTGATTTGGTGTACCAATACACTCAAATTTTTTGGTGTACCATAAAATTTGCCTAATTGCACGTATATTTATGTGCTAAAAGCTTTTAAAACTAGTTACACAACTACATAAGTAACTGCTTGCTACACCACTCTCCATTTATGTGCTTTTTTTTTATTGGAACATATAATTGCTTGCACTAACCAACTTTAGCACTTCTATCAAACAACCTTCTGTCCACATACTCATTTCATTTTTAAAACCAATTATATTTACCCATAACAAGAGAGCATATTACATATGTGTATATAATGATATAGGTTTAACTGGTACATGATTAAGCTAAGTTTAAGCTATAGGTGTTGATGTTGTCGTGGACAAGATGCCTTACTTTGTTAATTGGAATGAGTCCTAGTGCGTGGAGAAATTTTGTTGTGCCAAGAGGATTAAACGGTGAAGTAAAGCAATAAAACAAGATTTTCCATATTCGTGGGTTTTTCGTGAAATTATTGTCGCTATATTAAACATTATCCCTCTGCTTTTGGCGCTTCAAGAAACTGTCAATTCTAAATCCTATTGTTTCACGTATGGATGGAAAATTAGTGACATACATGTTCTTGTTTCCTCTCTCTCTGTCTCGTTTGTTTGCTCATCTTTTCTCTCTTTGTTTTTACACACACTGAAGTCACCAATTATATATCTTCTTTGTTTCATATGTACTCATGAAAATTGCTTTAGACTGTTCGTTTAGTGCAAGAAGGTACTCCAAGATGGAAAATTCAAATTTGGCTACAAACAACGTAAGTGAACCATCACTGAGTGATGATAAATTATATTTAGTGTTTTTAAATATTTTTAAAAGATGAAACTTAGGAGTTGATCAATAGAAGTTGGTCAATTGGTTAGAGATGGTACACATTGATAAAAGAAATTGGGATTCAAAATTGAACATACCACTATTTGATGCTTTATCTTAGGTAATGCAATATTATTTTCTAAACAAACCGAAATGGAAATCGACCATACAAAATAATTACTTTACTTATAGCTTTTTCTTATGATATATTTACTTGTTGCTTGGTTATAAAAGACTTTGCTTTATATTGAAGCAATATGTTTACTTTTTCCAATTTTCAGTATTTTCATCTGTGAAGATATAATCCCATATGTTGGCATGGAGTTTGATACCAAAGATTACACATATAGATTTTATAATATATATGTTGGCTTTGTTTGTTTTAGCATTAGAAAAGGTTGGAGAAACAAAAGCAAGTTAGATAATGAAACTGTGATGTCTCGAAAGTTCATGTGTTTTAAGGAAGGCTTTAAGAGGATCAAAGATTATGATGAAAAAGTGTCTCGCAAAGATATAAGAATTGGATGTTTAGCACATGTTGTCATCAGTCGGGAATCAAGTGGAAAATATGTTGTTACATCTTTCAATAAGACCATAATCACGAGCTTTAATCCCCCCAGAAGTAAACATAAATTACCATCACAAAGGAGGGTTTCTGCCGCTCAAGCAGCAGAGGTAGAAATGGAAAAACGATAAGTCAACACGTCGGAGGGAGGGAGAACGTTGGCTGCACTTCTAAAGATATGAGCAGTCATTTAACCGCCAAAGAGATGAAGGAAATGAAGGAAGGTGAAGCATATACTCTACTTCTTTATTTAAAATCAAAGGAGAGAGAGAATCAATCATTCTTTTATGATATTCAACTTGATGTTGATAATCAAATAACAAACATTTTCTGGGCAGATGCTAAAATGGTTTTAGATTATGTTTATTTTGGAGATGTAGTATGCTTTGATACCACATACCGCACTAATAAGAATTTATGACCATTTACTCCTTTCGTTGGATTCAACCATCATAGAGAAAGTGTGTTATTTGGTGCAGCATTGTTATATGATAAAATTGCTGCATCATTTGAGTGGTTGTTCAAGACTTTTCTTAAGGCAATGTGTGGAAAAAAGCCAAAGACAATTTTCACAGATCAAGATTTTGCCATGGCAAAAACGCTTTTAGAGGTTTTTCCTGAAACATATCATTGTTTATGCTTGAGGCATTTATTTCAAAGAATGTTAATCATGCCTTTAAGCGATCAGATTCTTTTGCTGAAGATTTGAGAAGTTGCATTTATGGTTTCGAATATGAGTATGACTTTCTTGCTGCTTTGGAATTCATTACTTGACAAGCACAACCTTCACCAAAATAAATGGATGCAATATTTCTATAAGAAAAAAGAAAAATGGGCCATTAAAAAGAAACCATTCAATTAAGATGACATGGAAACTTAAAAACTGCACTTAAAGCACTGTGCATAAAGGTGTGTTTGTTCAAATTTATTTTTAGGATTAACATTCCTTGAAATATAAAGATGCGAATTTTATTCTAAGATATTTGGATAAAAGATGTTTGGTTAACATTTTAATATTCCAGGAACCATACAAATATGGTTAAAATATGTAATTTATTCACATCTTCATGATCCCACCATTTTCTTTGGGAAATTTTTTCTATTCCCATAAACATTTTATACGGGATTAAAATTTAGTAAACTGGTAACAAACAAAAACTTATATATTTCTATCATTTTATTTCAAAAAATCTACAAATATAACTTGAAACAAACACACTCTAAGTTTTGGGTTAAAAACAAAAAAAATAAATATAGGGTTAGGATATATTTTTTTAACTCCGATATTGGTTTGGTCTTTTTTTTTGGGTGGTGGCCGGGGTTCGAACCCCGGACCTTGCATAGGGTTAGGTTTTTTTGGGTGGTGGCCGGGGTTCGAACCCCGGACCTTGCATAGGGATAGGATATATTTTTTTAACTTCGATATTGGTTTGGTCTTTTTTTTGGGTGGTGGCCGGGGTTCGAACCCCGGACCTTGCATATTTCATGCATTTCATGTATTGTCCATACCAACTGAGCTAAGCTCACGAGGACGATATTGGTTTGGTCTAATATAAAAAGATATATTTTAGATTCTAGTTACTCATGTGTAATTGGATTATCGTCTCACCCTAAATTTTATTTATAAGAAAACTAGCAAAAAGAAGGACAATCATGTGTCCGTCTTTGCTCTCTTTTTATTGTGCTAACGCATGTAAATTATGAACGGTATTTTACATGAAATTTTGATTTTGATTAAAATTACAACTACAAATATTTGTAATAAACTTAAAAAACCATATTTACCTTTTTTCAATAACAACAATAATTTAACAAATATAATATAAATTCGTATCATTTTTAATACCATCAACAATATAATATTAATATAGGAAAATTTGTTTAAGGGTATAATTGGAATTACAAAAAATTCGACCCAAAATCTATATCCCCTTCATATATAATATTCATAATATTGTTCCTATTGTAGTGGGATATTTTCTATATTTAATGAGATTTAATTTTTTAATTAAAATTTAAAATAAAATTATTAAAGGATAAAATAGTAAATAAAATAGTTTAAATGAATGTAAAATAGGTAATGAAAAAGTTAGCCAAACTCATGTATTTAAATCCTATTTTCTTTATGTCCTCGTAAGTTTAGCTCAGTTGGTATGGACAATGCATAAAATATGCAAGGTCTGGAATACAAACCCCGGCCACCACAAAAAAAAAAAATCCTACTTTCTTTATATATTACTAGAGGAACGTCTTTTCTCTCTTTTTATCGTGCTAACACATGTAAAGTATCATAGATATTTAATAGAAATTTTGCATGTAAATTACAAATAATATTGTATATAAATTTTTTGATATAAATTTATAATATAAGTATAGATACTTATGAATTATAGTATAGATACTTATGAATTTTAGATGTAACAAACTCAATTTATGAATTATAGTATAGATACGATACTTATGAATTTTAGATGTAACAAACTCAACAAACCATATTTATCTTTTTCAATTACAACAATAATATTTTTTGGTGGTGGCCGAGGTTCGAACCCCGACCTTGCATATTTTATGCGTTGTCCATACCAACTGAGCTAAGCTCACGCGGACAATTACAACAATAATATAACAAATATAACAAATATTCTTATTTTTTTAATAACACCAACAATATTTTTTTTTTTGTGGTGGCCGGAGTTCGAATCCCGGACCTTGCATATTATATGCATTCTCCATATCAACTGAATAACACCAACAATATAACATTATTATAGAAAATATTTATTTAAAGGTATAATTGAAATAAAAAAAAATCCAGCCTATAATCTATTTTTTCAACCAAAACAGAATTCACTCCATATGACGGCAACAAAAACTATTAACCCTCTAAAAAACCCTTGATCGTATTCTTCTGAGTCATGCATGAGTCCTAACAAAAAAAGAACAGCACAGTCGTCGTCGCAGGACACAAAAATGGACAGAATCAACGATTTACCTACTGAATTATTGTGTCACATACTCTCTCTTCTTCCCATCAGACAAGCTTTTACTACCACAGTTCTTTCGAAGTGGTGGACACAACTCTGTTGTTCACTCACCAATCTAAAGTTCGACTATGAAACCTTTGCGAAGGACGATGACCCCTTCCATCGCTTCTGTCGTTTTGTGGACACAGTCATGCTCTCTCGTCGATCATCAAGCCAACCCATCAAAACGTTTAGCCTCAACTGTCGTTCTAGTTTCAGTGATTCTGATCAACACCTCATTGACACATGGGTGGAAGCCGCGAAACGGCGTTGTGTTGAGGAATTTCATCTATCCGTGGATAACCACACCTTCACTCTCTACACCATAACTCCCATTATTTTTTCATCTGAAACCCTAGTAGTTATGAAACTTGAGGCGTTACAAATTGCAGGTGATAATTTGCATGTTCATCTTCCATCACTCAAAATCCTACATTTGAAATTTGTTCGTTTTGAAAATCATAGTGTTCTAAAAAAACTCCTCAATGCTTGTCCTAATCTAGAAGATTTGGAAACCTTGCATATTGTCTGTATGAAAGGGGACAAAAATAATACAGCAGAAGGGTTTAAACCCTTGTCCAAGTTGGTCAGAGCAGATATCAATTCAAGACATGTTCCATTTGATGTATTTTATAATGTCGAGTTTTTAAAAATAATGAACACAAAATGGGACCAGATGTATCACATTGAAGATATATTCAAAGGCACCCTGGTGTTTCAAAACTTAATTCACCTCATCTTATGTTTAGCGTTTATTGACTTCTATCTTGGCTGGAATGGTATAGTAAAACTTCTCAGACATTGTCCTAAGCTTCAAAGATTTAAAATTGTAAAGGTTTGTGGAATATTTTTCTTTGTATGCCTGTTGATTTTCTTCATATCATATATTTTAACAAATGTTATTTTTTTATGCCCTTTGACAGTGGCTTACCAATTTATCCAAGGATTGGCAATGTCCAATTTTGGAGCTTGAATGTGTTTCGTCTCACCTCAGATCTTGTGTTATTATTAACTTCAATGGATCGGAAGATGATCTCCAATTCGCAACCTATATTCTGCGGAATGCAAGGCTTTTACAAGTCATGTCAATTCATGTTCCTAATAAATCCTCAAAACATCTAATTGTAGAAGAACTATCATCCTGTCCAAGGATTTCTACAGGGTGTAAACTTTATGTTGATTGATCTAGATGCTAGATATTAGTGCTTTTCATAATTAGTTTTTCTTCATATTATTTAATTTTATGGGCTTGGTGTTTTCATAGAAATTAAACTGTGATGATGGTATTAGTACTAACTCTAGAGTGGACTACGATCCTTGTTGGATAACAATTCGGTCTGAATGCTTTTAATTTTATTTTTCTCTGTTGCATGGAAAGTAAGAATTCTTTCAAGTCCTATTTCTTCCAGTAATTATCCTCCTATTGTATGAGTTGTTTGATTCTGCTTGTTACTAGATATATTATCAATTATTCATCCAAACAAGTTCCTTTAACTTTCACATTTTAAATAGGAAAGTTGGGGAATGAGATTCAAGAAAGACCATTTTGGATGAATAAAGTGGTGGTTTGATTCTTGCATCAAAGATACAAAATTAGAAAAAATTATGTTTATTATCACAGTTGTTAGACGGGTTATTATCAAAGTCTAAACTATGACGGCTTTGTAGATGAAATTCAATTTGCAACATATATTTTAATTTGGGATGCCCTAAAAGAATTAACATCTTGTCCAAGAATTTCTCCCAAATGCGAACTTTCAATTAGTTTTACCTAGTTCCTTAATATTTCTTGTTTTCATTAGTTTTTACATATGCAACATGTATATTTTGGTAGGACAAGCAGAGTTCTTCATGTGTGTGTGTTGAGAAAGATGTCAAACTTCAAGAATAGGACAAGCAGAGTTTTTTTTTTTTTTTTTTACGAAATTATTTTTCTGATTTTTAACATAAGCAAATTTCAAATATAACGTTTTGAGGAATGGAAGATGAACAGATAAATCATCTGTTGCAACCACTAAATTCTCGAGTTTGAAAATAACAAGGCTTTGGGAGTTGAAAGTTGTGGGGGTGAAGGTGTGGTCAAAGATTGTGAGATGAAATTCATCAACACATTGTTTTGCAGCTTCTACCCATGTGTCCAAGATGTGAATTGGGAAACATTCAGTTCTTAGAAGACACTTCAGGGGAAAAGTTTTGATGATTTAGTGGGTCGCACAAGGGGAGTTCACGAGTTTATCCACAAAATGACAGAAGCGATGGAAGGTATCATATCGTCGTCTTCTCCGGTTTCATCATTGAAAGCAGCAGAGTATGCGACAGACACACAATAATGGCTTTAAGTTGCTCTCAGTAAAAGGCTTTGTGAATATATAACATCTCTTCTTATTTATTGAAAAGGAAATTAATTGAACCTTAACACAAATTTATTCGATTAATGTGAACAAAGTGAAAAAAGTTTGCTTGAGAAATAATGGAAAAGCTATTGAAATATTATATAATTCACAACTTTTTTACTATTGAAATTTTTTTTTTTACTTTGTTCTGCCAAAAAACCCTGCCACATATTGTAATGGACCATTATTCACAATTATGTTGAGTAATGCTTTCGAATTGATTTTTAGTTTTTAGATTTTTGTTATTTTCGTAATCCTGTCAGAATTGAAGCATTTGCAGGAAGCTTTTGGTCGCGGATTCTTCGTTTGCTTGTGCTTGATTTTTTAGCTTATCAAATTTCAGTAAAGTCTTTTAACTCGTAATAACTTCTGCTTTTTTCCTTTCTTCTTTCGAATGCATTAAGAAAAAAGTGATTCAACAGCTATTAAATTATTAGTAAATACAAATATGCACAAAATGACTTGGATTTTTTGTTATTTGTTTGATGTTATAGAGCCTATAGTTCAAAGGTGTATATATGTTTTTTGTGCACTTTAGAGAAAGTTTTTGTTTAAACTTAGATGAGACTAATTGCACTATCAATTATGCTTGTGACGTAAATTAAGATTGATTTGCAATTTATTTCAGTTTTGACTGGCTCTATTTGTGCCTTCGGATTTCTTGAAAAAATGTTAATATATTTGCTTATAAAACTTGGCTGTTAGATGTAGCACTGAAAAAATGTTAGGTCATACCCTCTAACACAAATGATTATTGGCGATCTTATCCGCTCTATATTAATCAGTTATTCATATTAGGAAAATTGTCATTTTTGTTTTGTTTTTATAGTAACAAGATATTTTAAAAAATGCAACTGCAATATTCTCAAAACAAAATACAGCATCAATTTTTTATCTATCTTCCCACACAGTTATCCTCCATTGTCTCTATCACACACTCTATGTCGTCTCATCCTCGCTCTCTCTTAGTCGCTACCATCAAAATCTTCGTCGGCTTTTCTGTGTCTTGTTGCTGGAATCTTTTATGACCACCGATGTTTAGGGTGTGAGCGATCTATACTGTTTTCAAAATAGCAGTTGCATTTTTTGACATATTGAGTGTGGTTGCATTTGTTTACATTTGTTGTCTTGACGCTGGAATCTTTTATGACCGCCGATGTTTAGGTTTTTTTGAAAACATTGTATTTGCTTGGGTTCCCTTGACTAGAATTAGGAAGGAACAAATAGCATTCTCTATTGAATTAAAACATAGTCGTAACTAAATTGAGAAAAGAAAACAGAAACCCATATTTGAAGGTTCTCATCGCTGAATGCTAGCAAACTCACCCAAAGCTACAATTTCAATTTCAAGACACGAAAATGAAACCCATATTAATCTTATTTAGTAAACTAAAAAAATGTATATGACAACAAACTAATTATCATTATACCATTAAAGTTGACACCCTATAGTCTCCAAAGCGCAAAAAGTGCGAATATCATAGATTCAAAAACAGCTGAAAGCAAAATGGACACTCAGAGAAATCAAGTGTTACATCTTCTCTTAAGTCACCTTACAATTCTAGAAATTTTTAGATATCGCAGCCTTATGTTCATTTTTTTTAAGAGAAGCCTAAATTGCAGAGCAAAACAAATTTGTCAGCTTTTTAAGAAGATAGGGGAAGGACATTCACGACAAGATGAAGATGTATTTATTCGTTGTCATTTCAGTCCCAGCTAACATGGATACAAACATAGAGTGAAAAAAATATTAGATATCAAAGTGATCAAGCTCACCTTTGAGGACAAAGAGATTGCATGGAAAAAGAGCACAGAACCAAAGAGAGGTTGATTTTTTTTTTTTTTTTTTTACCATTTTTGGCATTTAATGATCTTAGCTTTATTTTATTTCACAACTATATATCATACAAATAATCCTACCAAGCATAACGAGTGAGGGAATAGTTGCATAACAAATAATCCTCCTCCTTCCTTCAAAAAAAAAAAAAATCACATAACAATCGAGATTACAAAGTTGCAAAACTAGAAAAGTTTTTAACATAAATTAATATGTAAGAGAAGATATATGCATGGTAGATATATGTTCATTTGTATGAGGAAATACCATGTCCTTTAAACTACCAAAATCTGGTTGATGCATATGTAAAAACCAATGGAAACCAAAGATATCAAGAAACGGGGAAACAAATTGAAAGTTTACAATCAGGAGACATCCTAGGACACAAGGATAATTCTTCTAAAGAATGTTGATTTGCCTTTTGATTTAAGAAATGACTAATGTTGATCTTCATGACCCGTAAAAGTCGCGCATTTTGTAAAATATATGTTTCAAATTGAACTTCACCTCCAAAGCCTTCGTAGTTTATAGTACATGATCTGAGGTGAGACGAAATGCATTTAGGAACATACTTTGGGTATTTCCGGTTGATGACATGCTGTCATTACGTAATTTTTAGGACTTATTTTGACATTTTGATAGAGTTCTAAGCAACATTAAGTGTCCAGGAGCAGTTAAAAGCAACAAATTTGGAAGAACTGGATTGAAGCCAATCGTACTGCGATTCTCTAATCGCAATGCGATTTCTTGAAGTCAGAGAGCATGTTTTTCAAGAAGCTGGATCGTAATACGATCCAGACAATCGTGATACGATTTCGAGAAGGGCTTTTAAGGAAATTAGGGTTCAAAGAAGCCATCGTGGTACGATTTGCAAATCGCAATGCGATTATGGGCGATCCAGAAGTTGCCTATTTAAGCCCAACTTACTCTCAAACATAGGGATTACGATTTTGGAGAGCTAAAGTGCGATTTTAACACCCAGAAGGCTGCAGCGGAGAGGATTTCATCATCTCTAACCCAGTTTATGTATGTTTTAATTCTTTCATTGATTATGCTATTTGTAAACTCAATTATGAGTAGCTAAATCTCTTAGAGATTAGGTCGGAGATGAACCTATGTAACCCTAATTGATCATATGTTGCTGTGAAACTCTATTGTTTATTAATGAATTTCTAGTCTTTATTCAATTCAATTGTTCTTAATGCTTTTTATATCCTGATCAAATATAAACATGATTTTGTGAGATCGAATGACCACTGACCATAGCTTTCGACTTAGACCTAATTGAATTGTTCTGATAAACATGGTTAGTCTAGGAATAGATAATCGTTTGTTAGTGATATTAGGTTAACGTTCATAAAACCTTCAAGGATTATTAGACCACCTAAGGAATTAGGGGCTGTAGTTTAAGAAGAGGGTCCTAACTCAAGGGATTGATTAGGGCTAATTTGTTAACTATCGTGTGTTTTATCTTGGTTTTCGGGTGTCAAACATTGATTACGTTTGAACCTTTTAAACCGGTGATATCTTATTTTTTCTTGGGAAGGGAAAAAGTAAGCAAAACCCTTGAGAATCGAGGTCCGGGAGTTGTTTTCGCTACGGGAAGGTGTTAGGCACCCGTAACGACTATAGTATCCTATAGGAACCGTCTTTAATTTCTACGCGCGCGCTTTATTTTTAAATGCTATTTTGAAAGTGTTTATTAAACCTAAGAATGTTCTAAGTGAAGAATTGGAGGGAGAAGAATGTTTTTGAATTTTTATTTTAGTTGAATTGAAGGAATTTTGTTCCTTGCCTACGTACCCGTTTAAGGGATCAAATCCACCGTAGTTCTCTTCCAAAAATATTTTTGTTTTTGTTGGTTGATTTTAAGTTTGAAAATGGGTTTTGAAGAATAGAGATTGAGAGGCCTCAAGGGCATGAGAATTAAGAAAGAGTGGGGTTTGATTAGTTATTTGCAAAGGAAGTCAAAGTTTGATTAAAGTTCATTGAAATTTTGATTAAGAAAATAAAAGGAAAATTCAATGGGGTTTTCGACCCCAAGGTTTATTTGGAAAATGGTTTGAGTGAAGTTTGTTCATATTTTTGGAAAATGATTTTTCTAAGTATAAAGCCTAAACATACATCTAAACATACAATCCTAAACATACATCTAAACATGCATATTCTAGCTATATCTAAAGTGAGGTGTGTGCATGTGTCGGTGCTTGTGTCGGTGTACATCATTAGAGTCCATTGTCCTTTACATCATACCCTAGATACATTCTATGGCCTCTTTGCCAAGAAATTAAAAGCATGAAAGTAAAAATATTACAAAACTCCTAAGTGTTTACATTCTAACTTTGGTACAAATTAAATTGCAAGAAGGAAATAGAGATGAATATGGGATGAAATGGAGATGCTTATGAAATGATGAAACATGAAATGAAAGGAGTTAGTAGCACATGGAAATATCAAAGAAAATAGAGCAAGAGAAACACTAGAACATAAAGGATGGAAAATGAGTGCAAACATGGCTAAAATTTGTTCATAGAATGCAAGAACCATATGACCCATAATTCTCCCATTCCAATACATTTTTAAAGGTTTAGAATCAAGTCTTGGAATGGGAATTAAGGCAACATGATTTACTTGGCATTTTAAAACAAACTTCGAGCATATTCACCTTATTTATTTACACAAGTAACTTGTAAACTAAGTAACCTATCAAGACTCATACTCATGTATTAATATCAACACAAACAGTAGCTAAAACTCCCTCAAAATCATATAACATGTATCACAAACAATTATCAAGAATTTGAAATAGAATTGGACAAAATTTTCATGAATTTTCCTAAAAAAATCAAGGAAATAAAGCAAGAAAATGCAATAATATTTTTCATCAAGATTTTCAGTAAACAAAATGCATAAAAACATCACAAAAATTAACAAGAACATGTACAAAAATTTATAGAATTTTTCAAGTAATTTTGATCATGAACAGAGGTGTAAAAAGCAAAACAGTGTTAGGAAATAGCAAAGATGCATGAGGAAAACGAAATCTGCAGAAACACAAGCCCAGGCCCAAAGTCTTGATGGATCCTGGACTATCCAAACGCACTGGGAGCGTTGGATTGATCCAGCCCCATGAAAACCCTAGATCTAAGGGTCTATACTGGAAGGCGCATGGTAACACAGATCAAGTGCACAACAAGAACGAATCTAGGCCATACACGTCATCATCAGTCAAACGAGTGGTCAGGATTAAAGGATAGGTTGAACCAAGGGTGAACCAGACTGGTTTATGTGAACCGGTCTGGTTCACCTCTTATATATACTTAGAGGCCGGTCCAAACGTCACAACTCACCTCTCTTTCTCTCACTAACCCTCTCTTAGAGAGAGAAGCTCTGCAATACTTCTCTCCTTCTCCGTCGTCTTCTCCGACGAACACTACGACGGAGGTACGGTGGCTGCCGGTGGCGCCGCCGTACCTGAACCATTTTTGAAAACTAATTACGTCGTTGTGTTCGTCTTGGATTCCTCTTCCTGATTTTGTCACTTGTTTTTGGAAATGAGTTTTAGATTCGAGCAGATCTAAGCCTGAAGCTTACGTTCCTAGGGTTTCGAAAAAACTTTCTAATCTTCTTGGAATCAAACCCTAACTTGACCTATTTTTGATGCTGATGATGGATTCAAGCTTTGATTTGAAAAATAAACGGTGAATCTCCATGATTTTGTTTTTTAGGGTTCGGTTTTCAATCTTTTTCAAATCTTTTCGAATCTTCACATCAATTCACCGTTTATTTTCCATTTTAAACCTTCGATGATGATTACGAACGAAAACGAGAAGGTCTACGTGAATTCACCTGGACTTGTTTGGAGATTCGAACAAAGAAGATCCTGCGTTTGTTCTTGATCGTTCTGGTGAGTTCTATGAAATGACTGAAAATAAATCAGTTCTTCTTGCTTTCTCTTTCACTGATTCGAAACAAACTTCGATTATCTCCTCTTCTCTTTTCTCTCACTCAAAACCCTTCGTGATCGTAGGAACTTCGTCTTCGTACGAATTCTTACTTGAATTGCGAAGGTGATGGTTCAATGATGATGATTTTCCAGAAAAATCACTGAGAACCTTCCATAAATTCGAAACGCTTCTTGCTGAGTTGAACACATTTTTCCTTTTTTGATATTCTGGAACTTTGAATTTGTTTTGTATGCTAGATGATGAATTTCTGATAGGAAATTGATATGAATTTGAGGATTTTTTGCGGTGGTGATTGATTCTGTTGCGGTGGTTTTAGTTTGTTACGGTGGTTCTGTGATGATAGTTTGAGTTTGTTACGGTGGAGAGAGAAAGAGAGAAATGTGATTGCGTGATTGATGATGTGTAATCTGATTATTGATTCCTTCTGACACTTGTGATGAGTTGGCTTGAATTTATAGGTCAACTTGTGATTTCTGATCCAATGAACATACGACACCTGTACTTGGACTTGAGAAACTCGGCCTTGCTGGGTTTTTGCTTTGAGGACCTTTCTGCAAATATTGAAAATGCATGGACTATTCTTGTAATTTGAAAAGAAAAAAAAAGGACTGGACTGCAAATAATTAAAAAACAATAAACTGGACAAAAAGGACTTAACTGCAATTTGACCAAGAAGAATTAAGAAGTTTGACCTAGAAAAAATTCGAATCAAAAGGACTTAAAAGAAAATAAAGTAACTCAAGGGACTAAGATGCAATTTTAGAATTTTAGGACTTAGAAATTTAAAATAAAATTGGATTAAAACTGGTAAAATGGAAAACAACGTAAAGTGAAACGAATAAAATTGACAAAACGGACTAAAACGAACCAATGGCTTAAATGAGGTACTTTAAAGTACCTCTCTGCCGAAATTTCGTGTGAAATGACCAAAATGCCCCTGGGGCTAAAAACGACTAAAAATGACTCAGATGCAAATTTAAAATGGATTTTTAACAGGGAAATGAAGCAAGAGCCTATACAAACAAAGTTAAAAGACTCAGAGACGATTTTTAGGATTTAAACAGTGATTTAACACATGAAAAGCCTAAAATGCCCCTAGGGGCAAACTGACTCAAGACGACTTCAAATGCAATTTTTAAAATGGATTTTGACATAGAATGAAACAGAGACTTATTCAAACTACTTAAAAGGACTCAAACAAGTTTTTAAAAGACTGAAAGAAATTTGACATGGGAAATGACTAAAATACCCTTGCATGTAAATTTTTGCAAATAACATTGAAATACAGTGCAGAGAAAGATGCAATTGATCAGAGACATATCAAATGGCTTGAAATGCAAGATAAGATGAATTGAGTTAGTATTTTTAGGTCCAAAATTAGGGTATAACATCGTGAAACTAGAAAATCATTAGTAATAATAGGTGCAGTAACCAATTAGGGGAAACATAGAGGATTCGAAGACCTGATCTCATCTCTCTCCATATTTTCTTAATCAAATCTATTCTTTTATTTGATTTCATAAAATCAAACCAAATCTACTGCCTAGTGGCAAACAAAAATAAACTTTTATACATCCTAATTTTATAACGCGATTGAATTATTGAAGTTAAAAACAGTCCTCGTGGGATCGATATTTTTACTACTTCGATAGTATTTGGTGCACTTGCCAATCTTTTATCACCGGTTTATATCGAATCCTATCTGCAAAACATATACAAAATAAGATTCATGAAATTCACTCCAAGAAAAGAAGGAGGCTAATCAATCCAGACAACAGAAGAAACCTTGTTAATAGAAATTGTTTGAAGATTTGGGCAATACTGGAGCACCTCCACTATATCATCGCAGTGATGAAAGAAAGAAAAGCATAAATGAAGATGGATTAAGTTTTGAAATACAGGATAGCCAATATCACAGGATTTGATCTCTGGTTGAGGAAGCTTCTTCTTCATCTACAATTAAAAGTTTCTAAATCAAAAACAAGTTACAGATAAAAATTAAATCAAATAACAACATAAGAAAAAGTTTATTCTCAGCAACATAATTGTGTGCATCAACAGTATTTGACAACAATTTTATGCAATTTTACGTCCATTACCGCAACGGCTAAAAACTGAACTTCGTGAATTGCTTTAAATGGAACAACAAATGCACGAATATTGGCTTTGATCAATTTGGACAAGGTTTCAAAGCCTCCTGTACTAACACCCTTGTCTTGTTCGGTATAGTGAATGCGAGTATGCAAATCCTCTAAAACGGGACACCCAGAAAGAAGCTTGCCGAAATTCTCCTTATTCTTGAAACAAACATGATCCAAATAAAGGGTCTTAAGTGAGGGAAGATCAACAGATACATTACCATCCACCTTTATAATACTCAGTTTGAGGACCACAAGTGTTGGAAATATGAAAATACTTTGCCCCGAGATGATCAGCTGAAGATTACTAGAGACATGGAGATTCTCTAGAGGATGCTGTTTTGCGGTTTCGATCCAATCGTGGAATTTCAAACTGCTCCAATGTACAGAACCAAACTTGAGGTGAAGCTTTTTGATGAGTTTGTGAGAGAGCATGACTTTGTCGACCAAGCGACAAAAGCGAAGTAAGGCATGTTTGCCATAAACAGATTTATGGTCGAAGTTGAGAGATGTAAGTAATTTACAGAGTGGTGTCCACTTTTTGGAAAGAACGCTTGTTTTAAAAGCAATTTTGGTTGGGAGAAAGGAGATGATGTGACACAGTAACTCATCAGGTAAGTTGCTAATCCTATCCATGGGGGCTGAGCTCTCCATTATCGGTAACCTATTTCTTTGTTCAAGAGAAAGAGCGACCATTCAATATTTTTGGAGCTAAACCTATTTAATGATTTCGTTGAGAGAAAACCTTTTTTTTTTTGGTCAAGGAGAGAAAACCTATTTAATGATATATATTGGGGAAATTGTTAAGTGCATATTTTTGGTAGCGGTAAAATGGACAGAAAACACGGTAAACTTAACAAAATAATGTCAAAGTTAGTTTTCTTGAGACAAAGCACAAGGCTATTCATTAGTCTATTACTCCTTCCATTCCTTTTATTTTGATGTTTTAGCTCTTGACACAGGTTTTAAGGAGTAATTAAAATATATAAACATTTGTGTATGTTTTACTTAAATGTCCTTATTTATCATTAAATTCACATGTGATAAACCAAAGGTCACAACTACTTTAATTGTTTATTGTGTTTTCCAACAAGGGTAAACTTGAGAAAACAATAATAAATTCACTAAAACATCAAAAGTTTTGGAATATAGTTGAAGTTCTAAAACATCAAAAGAAAAGGAATGGAGGGAGTAGTATAACGCTGCTCTCTCCTCCCCTAGTTTCTTCACCTTCATCCACTAAAGTGATTTTCACCCCTCTAGCTCGTTTTTTCTATTTCCCTTTTATTGAAATAAGTGATTTTCACAACTATTACGTTTTTTCTTTCATGATTTTGTCGTCTTTATGCAACGTTGTTTTGTTCGTTGTCTGTGTGCGACGTTGATTGTCTTTTTTGTTTTGTTTAGGTATTTGTTTGGTTCAAATTGTCAGATCAGCTTCGATCCAGTGCAGATCAAATCAATGACTTTGGAGTCATCAATGTTGCAGATCCGGAGACATGAGTATTCTGGTGATTTAAATATAGTCATATGTGTAGGCTTTAGTACTTTGCAGTTTTATGCTATTAACATGGATGCTATGAGTTTGTTCACAGATTCATCCTTTTTGTTTTTAGCGAATTTATATCTCTATCAATTTGAATGAACGAATATCATTTATTTTTGTCAAAAAAAGTTAGTTTTCTTGAAAAAAAATTGATACTAGACTTTTGACCCGTGTGACGCACGGGTCTTGTCGACTATAATAGAGACCAATGAATAATCTTTATCTCGTAAGATCATGGATCGATCAATAAACGCAAATTAAAATATTAGAGAAACAATATTACGATCAAATGTCTTACTATGTCCTTCAATGACACTTGAATCTTATCAAATTTTACATTTTAGTTTTGAAAAACTAATCAATTAAAGAATGTTATTTTATTTTATCACAATATATTATTGGGGCATTATCTTCTCAGTTTTTTAAAATTATAAAGAAAAAGATAAAAAGAATACAATATTATATTGTTGCAGGGGTCAATTTTATTTATTACTTTTATAGTTAAACATCAAAAATTGACTTGTAATAATTGTTTTAAATTTCTACTAACATGAAAAACAAAGACAGTTCAATTAATAAAATTTCTAAATTACACGTACAACTTTAAAAAGAATAATTACACTTTGATATTTACTAAAAGTAATAATATATTTTTCCAACCAAATACATATCATATCCAACCAAATAGAAGAGATCTTATACAATGGATTAATTATTTTGAAGATGTGTGCTTGGTTGAAGAGCTATGTATTTTCCAAGGGGTATAACAATAGATGTAATTTAATGCAATTCATGGTTCCTAACAAAAATTTTTGAATTTCAAATTGAAGAAGTGTTGGAAGGAAATAGTACATAATTAGGGTTAGCACTTAGCAATTAATGTGAATCATTTCGAGGGAATTTTCTAGGTTTAGTTGTTGCAAAAATTAGGGTAGCCGAGTTTGCATGGAAATTAGGGTAGTCTGTTTGTAAACGTATTAAACAAGTGTACAACATTTTGTTAAAAAAAAAGTCTACAGAAACAATAGATATATACAAACAATGACACGACATGATAGGAATGAAAAACTCATAAGTGAGGAGAAATATTAAGGATTGCTGCATTTTAGAGGGATTTTGTTAGGTTAAATTGGTGCGCTGCATTTTAGATGGAATTTGTTAGGTTAAATTGTTGCTAACCAAATGCAGCATTTTAGAGGGAAATTATTAGGTTAAGTTGATGCAGACCTAATAAAATTAATAATAGAGACCAATGAATAATATTTAACCCGTAAGATCATGGGTCGATCAATAAACGCAAATATAATCTTTAACTTGTAAGATCATGGGTCGATCAATAAACGCAAATTAGATTATTAGAGATACAATATTCCAATCAAATTTGTCTTACTATGTCCTTCAATGACACTTGAATCTTATTAAATTTTCGGGGGCGGATCCAGAATTATTTTTTTTTTGCGGGGACAAGATTTTATATAATAAATATTTATACAATTTTTTAACAATGCAAAAGTGATAAAATAATAACGGTTGTATACCCCTATAAACAAAACAACAGCTATTTCTTTTCATACCATACTTTTTTCTCGCACTATATTTGGATTTTAAAATCCAAAAAAATGGAGGATTTCTGAGTGTGTTTTAACGTTCTTTCAAGAGTCTTATCATTAAACAAAATACTCGAGCTTATAAACACAAATGCTATTATATATTAGAAAAATGAAAGTGTTTTTAACATATACACATTAAAATTGTTCTTTGCATGTATTTATATTTAAAAAGTACGGTAGATTTTTTTTTTCAACACTATAAAAAATATATCTCTATGTATGTGAAAAAAAACATTCAATATTTAATCTCAAATACATTTACGCATTTGATTTTATAAAATTCATGAGAAAAAATCTTTTTATGGTATAAATTCTTATGTAGTGGGGGCAATCAATTATTTTAATAGGGGACAATACAGAAAATATCAAATAATTAACAAATATAATGAGAATAGTTATGGGGGCAGTTGCCCCTAATCCACAAAGACTGGATCCGTGCCTCTAAATTTTACATTTTAGTTTTGAAAAACTAATCATTTAAAGACTGTGATTTTATTTTATCACAATATATTATTGGGGCATTATCTTCTCATTTTTTTCAAAAAAATTATAAAGAAAAAAGATAAAAAGAATACAATACTATTATATTGTTACACGGATCAATTTTATTTATTACCTTTATAGTTAAACATCAAAAATTGACTTCTATTAGTTGTTTTGAATTTCTACTTAACATGAAAAACAAAGTCACTTCAATTAATAGAATTTCTAAATTACACATACAACTCTAAAAAGAATAATATAGTTAAACATCAAAAATTGACTTGTAATAGTTGTTTTAAATTTCTACTTAACATGAAAAGCAAAGTCACTTCAAATAATAGAATTTCTAAATTACACATACAACTCTAAAAAGAATAATTACACTTTGATATTTACTAAAAGTAATAATATATTTTTCCAACCAAATACATATCATATCTGCATATATCATAGAATTTAATAATAGAAGAGATCTTACACAATGTACTTAATTATTTTGAAGATGTGTGCTTGGTTGAAGAGCTGTGTATTTTCCAAGGATTATAGCAATAGATGTAATTTAATGCACTTCATGGTTCCTAACAAAATTTTTTGAATATCAAGTTCATGGTTCCTAACAAATTTTTTTGAATTTCAAATTGAAGAAGTGTTGGAAGGAAATACATAATTAGAGTTATTACTTAGCAATTAATGCGGATTATTTGGAGGGATTTTTCTAGGTTTAGTTGTTGCAAACCTAATAAGATTAAAGAGTAAGAGAAGTGTACAACAACTTGTCAAAATTTTTTTTTTACAGAAACAATAGATATATACACTTGTGTTTTTTGTAAGGTTTTCTTATTTTGACAATTTCTTTTTTGTAATGTATATTCTTGTATATATTTTTTTTAAGTAAAGTGTTCTTGTTGTACATCTTACTATGTATAAAGAAAGTAGACCGTTTTTTGGCTGATTTTTTTCTCCGTTTAATTATACCCTTAAACAAGTTTGATTATAAAAATGTTATTATTTTGTTGGTGTTATTCAAAAAGATGAGAATTTGTATTATATTTTTTTGAAATATATTATATTAGTTATTATCATACCCCAAATTTTGACCATTTTGCTCTGTTTTTACCCATTTTTGTCTGTATTTCAAAACGGCTTAATTTCTCTTTAAATTTCTTTGGTCGTTGTTTAATCATTTAAAATCTTTTATCTTGTATTTTTAAAGCAAGTAAATTTTTGTTCGAACTTTATGTAAGTTGAAATCGCTTTATATGTTTTTTTAGGCATTTTAAATTTTACGCATGCTTTTAAAATATTTAAAGTCTTTTATTCATTTCTTTTATAAATAAACCTTTTTAGGTAATTTCCTTTTTGACCGTATGATTAAACCGTTTAAAAAGTTTTGTTCGTGTTTTAAAAACACCGCGAGTTTTAGTCGTCTCAGTCGAAGTTTCGACAGCTTTAAATTTTGTTATTATTTTTATCACTTCTATTTTAGTTTACATTTCTATTTTATTTTATTTTAACCCTTTGTTTGTTTTACTTTTAATGTCATTTTTATTTTGTTTTATCAATAACTTGTTTTGTCTTAAGTCTAAGTCCATGTGTCCTTTGTTAATTGGTCCAAGAAGCATCTAGTTCTTTTCTTTTTCTCCAAGTTTCTTTCAGGGTAGTCTTGTCTTTTGTCCATTTATCCCTCAAAACCTAGTTTGTTACTATAAATAGGGGTTCCAATCATTGGCAAAAGGGCTGGGGGCTGGCACAGAATTTCAATACACAGTACCAACACTTTTCTTTTGCGGCTGCAAAGAAAATGAAATCAAAACTCTCTTTTCTCCCAAATTCTCAAGAACACCAACTCAACCGTTTTCAGCAATGTTTTCTTCTCATCATCACAAACTAAACCATTATTTTCGCTTCCAAGAACAATCACAGCAAGAACATTCACATTTTGTTTTCCAGATCTCGAATCTGTTCATACCACCAAGAACATCATCCAATTCCGAAATTACACTGTCAAACACCATATAAAGCTTCGGCTCTCAAACCACAACTTGAATCCATTTTCAAATCCAGTACTGTTACAGACTCTTACCTTCAATATTGAACCTAAATTGGCCATTAAACCCCTCACAAATAACCGATCCAAATTTGTAAGCTATAAATTTGAGGTCAAAGAAGAACAAGCTAACTCAATTCAAGTTCATTCATCCGAATCAAACCTTGAAGTTCAGATTTCATGAACACAATCGAAGCACGAACTGAAGAAGAAGGGAACTCGTGAAACAGAAGTAACCGGTGAGCTCTTCTCGTTTCAACGTTCATACACGACCGGTTCAAAAAAGAGGACAAGAGAAGTGAACGAGGTCGAATTCATCCAACACAGTACAAGCTTAAATCGGCCATGCCTTGTCTGAACAGAACCGGATCGGAGCAAGGAGAGAAGAGTTGAAGTTTTCCGTCGATCGTTTTGATATCTCCCACTTAAGCAGAGGTACTTTATCTTCTTCTCTGGCACTGTCATGTTTTGTTGTGGTTGTTGTTCACCTTTGTTCATAAAATTTTCATAACTTTGATGCTAGATCTAGGCTTGTTTCTTACACTTCTGTATAAATGATTGGCGAAAATAAAGAGAGGAGAAGAAGAGGATTTAAAAGCTTTTAAAAATTTTAGAAATGGATGCTTCTGTGATCTCCGACGCGGCGGCGCCGCCGTCCATGGCCGGTGACCACCGCGTCGGAAGAAATTTCGGCCACTGCCTATCTTCTTCTCCGATCTACTGGTTTTATAACTTGAGAGAGAGGATGGTTTTATGTTTTTATAAAAAAAAAAAAACCAAGTTGAAACCCTTTTATACTTGCTGAACTGGACCGGGTTTTGCTGTAACCCATGGGTCTACTTCTGACCCGATGTCTTCATCCAAGCTCGGCTCGCATATGCAAATACTCGTGCAAACACAAAAGATGGATCAGCTTGAGCAAGAGGTCCATTTCGTGGAGAGGTAACAACACTTCGGGCTGAGGTAGAGAGGTTAACTAGCCTAGTATCTTTATTGATGGCTGTAAAGGATCCACCGCTCGTTTAGCAAAGTTCTCATCCATTATGTCAGCCAATGTGCATGAAACGACCTCGACAACAGGTTCCTCAACAGCCTCAGTCGTTTACTTCCCAAAACCAGGCTCCTCAGCAACTTATTCTTCAAAATCAGGCTCGGAAAGCATCGCAGTTTGACCCAATTCCTATCAAATATGCAACTTTGCTTCCCATCTTGCTTAAGAAGAAACTTGTTCAAACCAGGCCACTTCATCGGGTGCCGAACCCGCTGCCATCTTGGTATTGCCCTGATCTCAAATGTGATTTCCGTCAAGGGGCACCAGGTCATGACACTGAGCAGTGTTACTCTTTGTAGGAAGAAGTTCAGAAGTAGATTAAAAATAACACCGGATTCTGCGAAGACCCGGATATAAAAATGCTACTTCAGCAACAACATCTGGCTCCACTCTCTGTTGCCGCTGTTAGGCCCACCAATACTGCTCAAAATCCGGGTTATCAGCCCTAGTTTCAGCAATACCAACAGCTGCCTCAACAACAGGCTCCAAGGACTCAGATTGATCCTATTCCCATGAAGTATGCAGAGTTGTTTCCAAGATTGCTTCAGAGGAATTTGATCCACACTAAGGCACCTCTTTCAATACCGACAATATTGCCAGCAGGGTATAGAGCTGATCTATCTTGTGCCTTCCATCAACGGGCACCAGGTCACGATATTGAACAATGTTTTGCATTTCAAAAGATAGTTCAGAAGTTGATCCGAAAAGACCTCATACCTTTTTGAAGAGTTTGAATTTGAATCTGCAAGTTAATTCGCTATCGGATCTTGGAACATGATGTTGATACATGGAATGTTTAGCTGCAATTGGGTCTTTGCTGATGTTTCTTTATACTACTCATTTGTTCAAATTATATGTTTGTTTCTTGCTTTATGTTTTTCAAAGAAAACCTTTCGTCCCACCCGAGACGGAAGTGAACTTGTTTAGGGCTTTTTGCTTTATGTATTTTCATCATTAGTTAAAAAGTCGCTTTGATCCCGACTTTGTTTTTATTTTGTGCTTTTTCCTGGAAAAAATGGTAATACAAAAAACCAAAAATTTATTTTCCTTTAAATCATTTTCACATATCTGCATAATCATAATGTTTATATCAATAATCAAATCATGCATTAATAAACCCGTTGAACACTTTAGCCCTGTACTCTCTCTCGACTTTGAGTTCCCTGTGTCCAAGGCTGAAAAAAGGGATGATGAAGAAGTTTCCCATGAGATTTCTCGCCTACTGGGGTATCTTGGCCGTCGAAGCTGCAAATATCAAGAAAGATTGTCCAGAAGAGGACTTTCATACACAAAGACTGGCACGAGATGCTTCCATCTGCCTTGCAGGGATATTGTACTTCAAGTGCACACTTTAACAGGGGCAACCCCCCCACCATCCCTCAGTATACAACATAAAAGGCAATGCCACACATGGAAGTCAAAGTACTGTCAACAGAAGTTCCAATGAAAGCAGAGCTTGGTGGAATTTAAAAATGTTATTGTCATGTGCTATGGACAGTTATATCAAAAGGATAAAGCAAGTATTCAACTAAGAAGGCTCGTCCCCGTGAATGTCAAGAATGTGGCTTTGTGATCAAAAATATGTTACTTGATTCCAGGGGCAAATGGATGCCAAATTACAAAGAATGGTGGTAAATATGTATGTCCTGTGAATACCGATGCAATCAAGAAATACTTTGTAAAAAAAAAAAAAAGAGCTCGATAAGTCGCAAACCTGAAAAGGCGGCTTAGGCAAAAAAAAAGAGCGTCTCGATGGACTGAAAACTCGAAAGGGCGGTCCATGCAAAAGTTAGAGACATGTAAAAAAGGAAAAGCTTGATAAGTCGCAAACCTGAAAAGGCGGCTTAGGCAAAAAAGGGCGGTCCATGCAAAAGTTAGAGACATGCAAAAAAAAAAATGGTCAAAAAAAAATAGGTTGAAACCCGCAAGGGCGACCTATGCAAAAGTTAAGGATTATAACAAAGTAACTGCATCTGGTCAGACATGATTCACTTGGGGCATTTTAGTCGTCAAAAGACCACCAACTCATGGCAAGGTAATTGCATCAAATCAGGTATGATTCACTTGAGGCATTTCAGCCGTCAAAAGACCTCTGACTTATGGCAAAGTAACTGCATCAAATCAGATACGGTTCATCTGGGGCATCTTAGCTGTCAAAAGACCTCCGATATGAAGCATCTACAAATCAAAGACCTGGAACAGTGGAATTCAAAGTTGTTAGAGAGCATAGCGGTTAATGTATTCAATGTACCTTTCCCATATCATTACCATTTTCCAAATTTTTAAAATCTGTGGACCCACACGCCTTTGCTAGGTCACCACTCCTTTACATCTAATTTGAGCCTGTGCCCATTTATTTGAAATTCTCATTTATTCTGTTTGCATAATTTTCTTCTATTTTTGATGTGAATACTCAAAGCAAAAATTTAAAACTTTTTTAATTGTCTTTTGAAAAGCATAAACAACAGGTACATCTTCTTTGAACTTATGAGTAGTAGAAACATACAACAACATTCGTCTCAAGGACAGTTAAACTCTGCAAGGTAAACTCTGCAAGAAGAATACAAAAAAAAAAAAAACAAAAGAAAAAAAAAGCTCGCTAAGTTGAAAACCCGAAAGGGCGGCTTAGGCAAAAATGAGCGTCCCGGTGGATTGAAAATCCGAAAGGGCAGTCCAGGCAAAAATTAGGGACAAACAAATAAAAAAAAAATTCCCGGTGGATTGAAAACCCGAAAGGGCGGTCCAGGCAAAAATTAGGGATTCAAAAAATATATATTAAAAAAAAAAAGAATAAAAAAAACAAAGACAGAGGCATCACAATTTCAAGTGGGTTAAATGGAAGAATGCACTTTGTGCTAGCTTACAAATGGCGACTTCTGCCAGACTTTGATTGATGGGTTTTATCCCGAGAAAATGGCGACTTCTACCAAGTGTCTAATCGATGGGCGTTTTCTGCTTGTGGTTTGATCGAAGGCGTCTTTTGCTTGTGGTTTGACTAAATGGCGACTCCTGCCAGAATGATTGATTAATGTGTTTGATGGGTTTTATCTCGAGAAATGGCGACTTCGGTCAGGTTTCTAATTGGTGAGTTTTACCCCAAGGAATGATTACTTCACCATCAACTGAGACATTATATTGGGTCATATCCCCATCAGCAGTTTTGTTTGTTGGGTTGTATCCCATCAGCGGTATAATTAATGTGTCATTAAGTAACACCCACGTCGTGGCTTTCGATATCCCGCCAGTTGGATACGAAAGGTTCCCGCCAGTTGGAACGGGCACTATCCGTAAGGATGACCCCGCGATAATAGGAGGAACCGAATCACATCGGAATGAGAGGGATCCGGAGGCCGTGTAGGTATGGGACTACATGGTTGAAGGAAGGCTTATAAGAATTGTTAGGTACTACCCATATCAACAAGATGCATCTTCTTTTCGGTAGCTCAATCCATAGGAACTCCACAGTTAAGCGTGCTTGGCTTGGAGTAGTACTAGGATGGGTGACCTACCGGGAAGTTTCCCGGTAAGCGTGCGAGTGAGGACAAAACACGCTGAAAAGACTCGTGTTGGTTTGTGGGGTTAGTCGGCAATCCTAAAAAGCAGTATGGGATGTTACGATATATGGTATCAGAGCAGACCTCTCCCAGTATGGTGTGGTTCGGGGACGAACCAGGCGGAAGCTGGTGGGTAAGTAACACCCACGTCGTGGCTTTCGATATCCCGCCAGTTGGATACGAAAGGTTCCCGCCAGTTGGAACGGGCACTATCCGTAAGGATGACCCCGCGATAATAGGAGGAACCGAATCACATCGGAATGAGAGGGATCCGGAGGCCGTGTAGGTATGGGACTACATGGTTGAAGGAAGGCTTATAAGAATTGTTAGGTACTACCCATATCAACAAGATGCATCTTCTTTTCGGTAGCTCAATCCATAGGAACTCCACAGTTAAGCGTGCTTGGCTTGGAGTAGTACTAGGATGGGTGACCTACCGGGAAGTTTCCCGGTAAGCGTGCGAGTGAGGACAAAACACGCTGAAAAGACTCGTGTTGGTTTGTGGGGTTAGTCGGCAATCCTAAAAAGCAGTCTGGGATGTTACACATTACCTCTTTGCGGTATGATTAATGGGTTGTTACCCTTCCAGTGGTTGAATTGATGATATGTTACATCTTCAGTGGTCGGATTAAAGAATTTGTTACCTCTTCAGTGTTTTAATTAATGGGTTAGTGTTTCGTACCTCTTCACTGGCCTGATTAATGGGTTGTTACCCCTGCAGCGGTATGATCAATGTGTCATTCTCTCTTCAAATGGTTTGATTATGGGGCATTCTCCCCTCAGCAGTATGATCAATGGCTTGTTATCCCTTCAAGTGGTTTGATTATGGGGCATTCTCCCCTCAACAGTATGATCAAGGGGTTGTTATCCCTTCAAGTGGTATGATTATGGGGCATTCTTCCCTCAGCAGTATGATCAATGGGTTGTTATCCCTTCAAGTGGTTTGATTATGGGGCATTCTCTTTTCAGTAATTGGTTATTGGGCCCTTCCCCCTTTCAGTAGTTGATTATGGGTCTTGACCCCATCAGCTTGGTTGGAATGTGGGCTTTACCCCATCAGTTTGATTTGAATATGAGCTTTACTCCATCAGCTTGGTTTGAATATGGGTTTTTACCCCATCAATGGTTAAGAATGCAGGCTTTACCCCATCAGTGGTTTGAAGGGCTTTACTCCGTGAGCGGTTTGAAGGACTTTACCCCGTCAGTGTTTGGTTCATCCCTAGTGATGTTATCCCAATGAAGATTATCAAGTGTTTGTAGTGTGATGTCGGGCCACTTCCCTCTGGACCTGCCCAGCCTTGTCTCATCAATCTTGCCATTATACTGTCAAATAAGCCTCATATGCATCCATTCATCCATGCATACATAGCACACATACAAATATCATTCATGCATAGTTGCATTATTTTCCTGCGTCTTACTCCAATACACAAGATTTCAATCTCAAAGTGTCTAATTCTTAAATGTCACCAATCAAATTGTGTTCAAGTGGCAGGTCCCATCAAATAATCACTTTACCAATGCTAATCGGTTTCCCCAGTACCCTGCTTAAAGTACTCCGGTATTGATAATAATCAAGCTTTATCTTTTGTTTGATCGTCGTTACCACAGGCAGTTGGTAATAGACAAGCTTTATCTTCCGCATTTTCGTCGTTACCACGGGCAGTTGGTAATAGACAAGCTTTATCTTCTGTTTGCTCGTCGTTACCACGGGCAGTTGGTAATAGACAAGCTTTATCTTCTGCATTTTCGTCGTTACCACGGGCAGTTGGTAATAGACAAGCTTTATCTTCTGTTTGATCGTCGTTACCACGGGCAGTTGGTAATAGACAAGCTTTATCTTCCGCATTTTCGTCGTTACCACGAGCAGTTGGTAATAGACAAGCTTTATCTTCTGTTTGATCGTCGTTACTACGGGCAGTTGGTAATAGACAAGCTTTATCTGTCGCCTGAGCTTTATCTTCAGTACAAGCTTTATCTTCTACATTTTCATCATTTACCACGGGCTGTTGGTAATAGATAAGCTTTATTTTCCATCTCAAGCTTTATTTCCCATCTCAAGCTTTATCTTCCGTCCGAGCTTTATCTTCCATTCAAGCTTTATCTTCCGCATTTTCATCATTTACCACGGGCTGTTGGTAATGGTCAAGCTTTACTTTTCGTTTCCAGCTTTACTTTCTGTATCAAGCTTTATTTTCCATCTCAAGCTTTATCTTCTGTCTTAAGCTTTATCTTCCGTCTCAAGCTTTATTTTCCGTCTCAAGCTTTACTTTCCGTCATAAACTTTATTTTCCGTCTCAAGCTTTATCTTTCGTCTGAGCTTTATCTTCCATCCAAGCTTTATGATCTTCCATTCAAGCTTTATCTTCCGCATTTTCATCATTTACTACGGCATTTGGTAAAAGACAAGTGTTATTTTCCATATGTTCGTCGTTACCACGGTAGTCGGTAATGGGCAGCTTTTCCTTTTCTCCCCAGTAATACCTATCAGTTTGCTCCCCAGTCGGTTTATTTTCGTCGTCTTTGCATTCATACTTGCATCGCATGCATTCATATCATTATATTCATCGCATTCTCAGCTTTTCAACTGGTCAAAATTTGGTGTACTTAGTATTTAAGTCTCTTCGACCCATTGATTTTGAAACTTAATGTTTTAAATTCCCGCGACGAAGAAACTTAAATAGGGGCATCTAAAATTTCGACCACTTTGCTCTGTTTTTACCCATTTTTGTCTGTATTTCAAAACGACTTAATTTATCTTTTATTCTCTTTAACCAGTTAAAATTTCTTTGTTCGTTGTTTAATCATTTAAAATATTTTATCTTGTATTTTTAAAGCAAGTAAATTTTTGTTCGAACTTTATGTAAGTTGAAATCGCTTTATATGTTTTTTTAGGCATTTTAAATTTTACGCATGCTTTTAAAATATTTAAAGTCTTTTATTCATTTCTTTTATAAATAAACCTTTTTAGGTAATTTCCTTTTTGTCCGTATGATTAAACCGTTTAAAAAGTTTTGTTCGTGTTTTAAAAACACCGCGAGTTTTAGTCGTCTCAGTCGAAGTTTCGACAACTTTAAATTTTTTTATTATTTTTAACACTTCTATTTTAGTTTACATTTCTATTTTATTTTATTTTAACCCTTTATTTGTTTTACTTTTAATGTCATTTTTATTTTGTTTTATCAATAACTGGTTTTGTCTTAAGTCCATGTGTCTTTTGTTAATTGGTCCAAGAAGCATCTAGTTCTTTTCTTTTTCTCCAAGTTTCTTTGAGGGTAGTCTTGTCTTTTGTCCATTTATCCCTCAAAACCTAGTTCGTTACTATAAATAGGGGTTCCAATCATTGGCAAAAGGGCTGGGGGCTGGGACAAAATTTCAATACACAGCACCAACACTTTCCTTTTGCGGCTGCAAAGAAAATGAAATCAAAACTCTCTTTTCTCCCAAATTCTCAAGAACACCAACTCAACCTTTTTTAGCAATGTTTTCTTCTCATCGTCACAAACTAAACCATTATTTTCGCTTCCAAGAACAATCACAGCAAGAACACTCACATTTTGTTTTCCAGATCTCGAATCTGTTCATACCACCAAGAACATCATCCAATTTCGAAATTACACTGTCAAACACCATATAAAGCTTGGGCTCTCAAACCACAACTTGAATCCATTTTCAAATCCAGTACTATTACAGACTCTTACCTTCAATATTGAACCTAAATTGGCCATTAAACCCCTCACAAATAACCGATCCAAATTCGTCAGCTATAAAACCGAGGTCAAAGAAGAACAAGCTAACTCAATTCAAGTTCATTCATCCGAACCAAACCTTGAAGTTGAGATTTCATGAACACAATCGAAGCACGAACTGAAGAAGAAGGGAACTCGTGAAACAGAAGTAACCGGTGAGCTCTTCTCGTTTCAACGTTCATACACGACCGGTTCGAAACAGAGGACAAGAGAAGTGAACGAGGTCGAATTCATCCAACACAGTACAAGCTTAAATCGGCCATGCCTTGTCTGAACAGAACCGTATCGGAGCAATGAGAGAAGAGTTGAAGTTTTCCGTCGATCGTTTTGATATCTCCCACTTAAGCAGAGGTACTTTATCTTCTTCTCTGGCACTGTCATGTTTTGTTGTGGTTGTTGTTCACCTTTGTTCATAAAATTTTCATAACTTTGATGCTAGATCTAGGCTTGTTTCTTACACTTCTGTATAAATGATTAGCGAAAATAAAGAGAGGAGAAGAAGAGGATTTAAAAGCTTTTAAAAATTTTAGAAATGGATGCTTTTGTGATCTCCGACGCGGCGGCGCCGCCGTCCATGGCCGGTGACCACTGCGTCGGAAGAAATTCCGGCCACTGCCTATCTTCTTCTTCGATCTACTGGTTTTATAACTTGAGAGAGAGGATGGTTTTATGTTTTTATAAAAAAAAACCAAGTTGAAACCCTTTTATACTTGCTGAACTGGACCGGGTTTTGCTGTAACCCATGGGTCTACTTCTGACCCGCTTCCTTAACCCAAGCTCCTTCCCTTAGGCCTGGATCTTTCTCGGCCCACTCTGTTTTCTGCACATTCTTGCAGATTTGCTTTACACACCCCCCTGCTTGCTTGCTGCACCCCCTGTTGTCCTTGAAAATTTTACTTCTTACATGTTTAATTTTAGCAATTTTCATGCATTTTGTTTATTGTTCTTTCCACATCATATTTGTCTTATCACATAGTTTACTCGTTGATTCAATTACTATCACATGCATTTTAATTCAAGTTACTCTTCATATCATGCATTTTTTTCCTAATCCATTTAAGGAACTATATTTTTAACTCATGCATTTTTTTTAAACCCTTTTTGTGACTTTGTTCCAAGCTTTTAAGTGCTTTAATCTCCCTGACTTTTTATTTGCTTTAATGTTTTAAGACACTATTTCATGCATTTTTACTCCATAATATCTTGGTTTGATTTTGCTTTATTATATCAATTTCTACTTCATGCATTGCTTTAAAATTTTTAACATCATGCATTGCTTTTGAATTTTATTCTAATATGTGATGTTTTTGAGTTTCTTATTATCTCGCCGTATTATGATTGCTTTAATTCTAGTATGCTCTCATGCATTTTTTCTCTTGCATTTTATTCCATGATATTTAGTGTCTATAACTAGGGAATTGATGTAATTTTCTTTTAGAGCTTTTTATTTCTTGCTTTAGAATGCCCCTAGGATGGTATGTAATAGCGTAGTAATTGCACACACTGACACTTGCACCGACACCTTATCACTTTATTTATCGCTTTTACCTCGCTTTACTTTTCACATCGTTACGCTAGCTTTCCGTTAGTTTAGAAAAACCTTTTTACCTCAAAAAAATCAAATGAGCAAAAGTCAAATTATTTTCTTAATAAACCTTGGATCCAAATCCAAGAGATTTTCCCTTTTATTTTCTCAATCAAATTCCTAAACGAATCTTAATTAAACTTAGACTAAATTTCTTAAATAAAATGAAACAACCTCACTTCTATTTTCTTTCTAGAGCCTTGAGGCCCCTCAATCCCCTTCTTAAAACCTTTTTTTCAAAAAAATTAAAATCAACCTAACCCACCAAAAATATTTTTTGAGAGAGAACTACGGCGGTTTTGATCCCTTTTAAGGGTACGTAGGCAAGGGTTTATTCCTTCCAAATCGATCAAATAAAGATAACAAAAGCTCATACTTCTTCTCTCTCCATTCTTTCACTTAGACTTTAAGCAAGAAATTTTCAAATAAAAACAATCTAAGCATAAGATAAAGTTAGAAAGAGGTTCTCACGGAGTACCGTGATCTTTAGAGGTGCTTAACACCTTCCTCTATCGAAACCAACCCCTGGATCCAAAAAGGGTTTTTAAATTCATCTTTTCCCTTCCCACGAATAAAGATCGAAAAGTCCAAACGATTGAAGGTTTAAAACCAACTAATGGATTGACACCCGAAAATCATGGTCTACAGTTACATTGTTGGTATCATTGATAAGTACTACTGTTCATATTTTAAATGCATCAGAGTACAGACGGACACAGAGTGTCCGTATAAACGTTAGTATAAAGAAATTACTTGGATTTAAGATGGAATTTTTCCTTTTTAACTTTACCATTTATTTAAAGAAATTTATTTATTATTTCATCTTTTTTATAATATTTATTCGTATAATTGTAATCGAAATTAAAATTTCATAAAAACATTGTTCGTAATTTCTATGCATTAACGCAATAAAAATAGCGGATTAACGTTCATGGAGTTCGTATCTGAATGCTAGATTTTTTTTTTTTGGTAGTGGCCGGAGTTCGAATCCCGGACCTTTGTATATTATATGCATTGTCCATACCAACTAAGCTAAGCTCACGAGGACATCTAAATGCTAGAATATTATAAAGAGTTAATACCGATTTTCGTTCGAACAAATTTAGTGTTTGATAGAAGAAAAAAACTATTTAGTCACACACAAAATTAAACCAATACAATCTAGTCCCTTCATCATTATTTTTCTCCAATCGTTTTTTCTTCCTAATTTAAAACCATGACTAGGCATAAATGGTAGTCCAATTGTCTTACTAACTGTCACATGACCATGACTGGGCATATATGGTCCGTAGTATTTCTTTTAGGGACAATTTGGTCTCCACAAAGATTGGTCCTGACTGACTAGTAGTATTTTTTTTTTTTGTGCTCTTTTAGCCGATTTATTTTCATTATTTTTCAATTCTTTCATATAAAAAATGCAATTTGTTCAATTGTAAGGTATGAATCCTCTAAAGTTAGTAAAGTGTAAATCGAGAAAATCAAGGGTTATTTGTTATGACGTTCCTACAATATCTACCTTGAATTTATTAACTAACGATTGATAGTGTCTACTTTAGACTTTAGAAGAGCCTGATCCCAAATTGGTACTTTCATTTTTTTTTTCTTCCGGTCATCGTATTTGATCGAAATAGTCACCACCGTCATTGATACTAGCTTGAAATGAAATGGTGTGGCAGAAAGTATAAGCTTGAAACGAGATGTTGGAATTTTTTTTTTGTTGGTGGGGGCCAGGGTTCGAACCCCGGACCTTGCATATTTTTATGCATTGTCCATACCAACTGAGTCAAGCTCACGATGACCGAGATGTTGGAATCTGAAACTGAAGGATGTGTGTTTAAGGTTTTTCAATTTCTAACTCATTATATGTTTAAGATAATAAGTAGTTATATGTAGAACTTAACTTTACAGATTAATAGAGTATAGCTTTTCTACGATCTTTGTAATTTAGATGACACTGTAAAGAATAGCTTTATCAAGTAGGAAGTGATTTGTATCAACGTCAAGTATTGAAGTATTTACAATTTAATAATGCAATTTACAATATAATATAAAAGAGTATATAGTGTGAAAGATGATTTTGCATTTTTTATTTGTTTGAAAGGAAGGTGCTGACATGCTTTAATATGAGAATCGAACAAAAAATAAATACAAGCATGGAACAATATCAGGAACAAGTGATGAATCATGAAACGTATAAATTATAATGGTAAGCTCATATTGATAAGCAAGGCACTTGTAAATTGACAATGAATCAAGGAACTAAGAAAATTTGCACTGAGCAAGAGAAGAAACAGTTAATTCTCAAATAATTAGTGAACTAAAAACAAGGCAAGTTTTTATTTCAAATTAACAATTGAAATTGAAAACTATAATTCACAAGAAACTAAGTGCAATCAACTGCGCCTGCCTATGAACGCAGTTTCACCAATAATTCGAGATAGAAAAGCAATGGTAGAAAAGGATCCGAAACTGTAAATTTAAATCTGCATGTGACAATGGCTTCAAAACTGCATCCATGAGATCGAACTAACAGCCCTTGAATGGCGAATAATTTCACCATGAACCAATGGAACAATACAGTAGTGAACGACAAATACACGTAAAGTACAATTGTGTTATTTTTAGACAAACAAATCAACATTTATCCGAGAATCGTATAAAATTATACCAAAAAATTCAGTAAGTTAAATTATTAAATCGTAGAAAATGAGATTAGAGTATGAAGTAGTTGGGTAAGATCAATCAAGTATAAAATGCAAGTTGAGAGGAATTGAAAGTCAGGTTAGCTTAATCACAACTAAAACCATTCATACACTATAATACTAAAAAACTATGGATCATGAATGAATCAAATAATCATCAAAATCTTCATAAAGTAGGGTTGATTTGAACATGAGAGAAAGCAGAACAACAATATTACATACAACTCTAATGAAGTAAGAAATGAAAGTAGTACTATTTCCTTTGTATTTTCTTTACATCTTTCTATTGTTAACGGAAAAAGGGCGGAATCTGTGATAACAATTAGAATATCACAAGCTCTTTTATGCCAACATACCCCGGTAACAATTAGTTTATCAAGCACGGTCGAAAAACTCGACAAGTCACTCACTCAAAGGACAGAAGGCCAACTTACTCGATCTCATGTTAATGATGTACATTAATCTTACGAATTGTTTTACAATTTGAATTTCCAACCAAACTCTTTACTAATCCACTGTTGAACATCATGGTATTTTGATAATAAATAGGACTTGAAACAATTCTCACTTTACAATACAATAAAGCAAAATAAAACTAAAAGCATCCAAACAAAATAGTCATCAAGATGGAAGTCCACCCTATAATTCTTCCACACTAAAGACAATCAAATTCAATGGTTGCATATTATTATTAGAATAGAAACTAATGAACAACACAGATATCTGGTTACTAGATAGAATCAAACAAAAGATTACATCCCATGGACATCCTTGGACAGGTGGATAATTTATCCTTAATTTGATTCTTATTCACTCCATTTGAGAAGCTAGCTGTAAAATTGATTTTCATCGCTTCTAAAAGCATCGCATTCTGCAAAATATAGATTGCAAATCGAAGATCATTTTCAGAGCCATCAAAGTTTAAAAGAGTACATGATCTGAGGTGAGACGAAATGCATTCAACAGATGGAATTGGGCTTTTCCATTTTTTGGATAATCTGGCACTCCACTGTCAAAAGGACAAAGAATAACATTCATTAAAATATATTTTCAAAAAGAGCAAGTAAAAGAAGAACATATTAATTCACAAACCTTTCTCATGCAAAGAATTTGAAGATTTGGACAATGCTGCAGCAATTCTATCACACTATCCCAACCAAGGAAGAAATGATAAAACAAAAGTTCAATGTGAATTAAGTTTTGAAACACTGGAATGCTTGTCAAAGTGGTTTTTTGTGCATAGTCTATGCGTAGAAACTCGACCTTAGAGATAGCATTAAAAGGAACATCAACTGGACCAACATCGGCTCTAACCAATTTGGACAAGAACAAGGTTTTAAACTCTTCCGCCTCATTATTTTCAACATACCTAGGATGAGAAGTATGCAATTCCTCTAGAATAGGACAAGCATTAAGAAGAAAGAAATCTCAAATGTATGCAATTCTTATTTTGAAATCGAACAAATCTCAAATGTAGGGTTTTGAGGGATGGAAGATCAACATTCAAAGTTTCAGATTCAACTTTTAATCCCTCAAGTTTCAGAACAACTAGGGTTTGAGAGGTGAAAATTGTGGGATTCAAGGTAACATTATTCATAAAGAGATGAAATTCCTTGACATGACGTTGTTTAGCGGCTTCAACCCATGCGTGGAAGCTTTCAAGACCAATGTTATAAGATCTAGAAAGACACTTGAGGTCAAACGTTTTGATGGGCTTGTTTCCAGACAAAGGAGAGAGCATGAGCATATCTACCAAATGACAGAACCAACAGAAGCCGATGGTGTCATCGTCATCTAGGATAGTTTCATCGTCATCATCTAGGACAGTTCCATCGTCGAACAAGAAGCTGAGAATGGAGAGTGAATAACAGAGTAAGGCCCACCGTTTGGAAATAAACGTGGTAGCGAATGCTTGTTGAATCGGGAGAAAAGAGAGAATGTGACAAATTAACTCATCAGGTAAGTTACTAATCCTATCAATGGGGGCTGAGTTCTCAGTTTCCGATGACATGTTTGTTTCAGAAATATGAAAACGGTTAAGGGTTTGCGAAAGAGTGGAAACTGATACTGGAAAAGTGGAAAATTGTTAATCAGCCAGCGAAATGAGACCGATTTTCTAGCAGCTTCTTTTTCTCCTTTTGACAAGGTCATTTATTCTCATTCATTTCACATTCAATGCATATATCATATAATATATGTATTATTTATTTTTTATTCATACAAACGATTCAACCTTTGCAAAAACCACATCTTCTCCTTTCTGTCAAAAAAAAAAAAAACCACATCTTCTCCTTCCAAAAAAAAAAAAAAAAAAAGAAAGAAACATCTTCCTTCAAATGAATTCTTCCCCAACACTCCCATTTACTTTGACTTTAAAAATTTGAATAGCCTGAAAATGGTAGTTTTAAAATTTCATTATTACATTTGTCAAAAAAAAAAAATATCATTATTAAAATTAAATATTTCTTTAAGGAATTGTCATTCAATTATAATGATTGGAATCACTCATTATTGTTTTGTTTTAAATAAAACACATTTACTTCAATACCTAATTTTATTTTATTTTTTAGAATGCGGCTGAAGCCCGCAACAGAAAGATTACACAGGAATCAAACGAGGGACCATAACCCCCATACTATCAGTTAACAACAAGAGATACCTAACTTGAATCAGACGAGGGATTAGGGTTGGCAATGAACCGAACCAAGTTCATAATTCGATTCGACAATTGATTTGGGGTGTGGTTATGGTGCATAAGCCATAACTTATGCACCATGCATAAGTCCAGCCCATTAACACCTAGCCCAACAAAATTGTTTTCTACACCCCAGAAAAAAACAAAATTGCTTTCATCTGAGATTATCCTGAAACAAAATATGAGATTATCCAGAAAAAACAAAATTGCTTTCATCTGAGCTTATCCTGAAACGAGATTGGCTTCTTCTGAGTTAACATATCATCGGCATCAGGTACGGTGGTTTTGTAACGGAAGCTTTGGATTTTGTTCACGATATCATCAGCGGATTTGCTTTGTTGCGGTGGAGAGAGAGGAGAAGGTGTTGAGTTTGAGGTTGATTGTTGTTTGAATGAGCTTCTGACTTGTCGTAAGGATTCAGAGAAGGAGGGTTTTTTGTTACCGTCGCCGCCATCATTGTCGCTGGAGTTGGAGGTGGAGAAGAGGTGGTGGAGTGGCGGAGAGTAGGGTTTGGGTTTTGTGGATTTGAGACGGAGAAGAAACGCCATTGTTGGGGGTGGAGAAAGAGAAAGAGGGGTTTTTATGAGATTAGGGATTTTGTATTTGGTTCATTTTAGATGATGTGTAAGTTTGAAGAAAAGAGTGAATGAATTTCTTTATTTGGTTTAGAATCTAAGTTGTAAAATGTGTTATTTTGCTCTGAATTTGAAATGGTTTACATGTAATCCATCAGATGATAAGACTTGATATGAATCAGTTTAATTGCGAAACCAAACTAATTGTCTAATGGTTTTGATAGACTTGTATGTGAAATAGACTTAATCTTAATTGTCTCAGGAAATGGTTTCATACTGTTGATTTGTTTCTTATTATAGTATGTTTTGTTTAAAAATCATATAGAAAACCATTTTACTCTGAAAACCAATATGCTGTGTAAATTGTTTTAGCAAGTTTTACTCTGAAACCATTTTGCTGTGGAAATGGTTTCAGAGCGTTGATTTGCTTTGGAACTGTTTTTAACAATTTCTTTGTTTGGTTTAGAATCTAAGACTTGATATGAATCAGTTTAATTGTGAAACCAAACTAATTGTCTAATGGTTTTAGTTATCACCAGTGGCTCGATTCTAGGAAACCATAAGTATGGTTTAATGGTTTTGATAGTCATGTATGTGAAACCAAAATAAGTGTGTAATGGTTTTTAATGAAATTATTATTGTTAGATGATTTTGAATAATGATTAAGATGTTATACACTGAAATTATTATTGAAACCATAATTATGGTTTAATGGTTTTGATAGTCTTTTATGAGAAACCAAAATAATTGTCTAATGGTTTTGCTATGGGTATGGTTTCTGTGAGTTGTACTCCAAAACCATTTTGCTGTGGAAATGGTTTCTGCGAGTTGTACTCCAAAACCATTTTGCTGTAGAAATGGTTTTTGTGAGTTGTACTCCAAAACCATTAGATGTACTTAATGGTTTTGAATTTTCTTTTTTATCAATTCACAGCAATTGAATAATTCAAGAAATGAATTGAAGCTGTATGAATCTCTCGCCGTCGTGTGAATTGAAGTTGTTGATCTTTCGAATCAAACCATCAACAAATGGAAATTTGTTCTTCAAATTCCAAAACTTCTTAGATGCAAAAAGTCCGATTCAAAAAAGAATTAATTAAATTTTAATGTGACTGGTTTAACAAAATTTTGTTCCGGGTACTCATTGTTTCAAATATAATAACATACAAATCAATGCGAATATTATTTTTATCATAGGTTTCAAACATAAAAATCAATAAAAAAAACATTAAAAATAATCCAGTCCTTAATCGGAGGTTACATATCATGTTGGACGTGCTAGCTTTTTGAAGCATTTCTTCATAGTAATGGTTAATGATTTCTTCATATTATTGTGCTAGCTTTTGAAGCTCTGGAAAATTATTCAGGAGTTCAGGAAAAGCAAGCCAGGAAAGACAAAAGAATTGAAGTGTACTCCTTCTTCATATTATGGTTAATGATTTCTTCATATTATGGTTAATGATTTCTTCATATTAGTATGCATATAGTTGAAGAAGCTTATTATCCATCTCATCAGTCACATCATCTTGAAGCTGAAGTAGAAGTACATACATAAAGTGTCAGAAAGAATGAATGGTACCAAAGTCATAGAAAGAGGAATTTATGGCTTTATCAATTTAACCTGTTTAACAAGTTTATAAGTTTGCCCAAAGTTTATATAAGGGCAATTTAGACATTATAATTTTAACAGAGTACAATCAAGCTGAATAAAATGTAACTGTGCTATTTACACAAAGACAAAACCATTTAAGGTTTTGAACACCAGAAGGGAGTGAGTGTCTAGCAAGAACATAAAAGGGGTACATGCTTTGCCGAATTGGGCTTCACGTTTAGAAAATGGCAATGACGTTCCATCTCCTTCAACTTCATGCGCATCATCCATTTCCATCAGCTTCACCTTCACTTTCAGCCTTATTATCATGCTCTGCATCCTCGCGCCATCAATAGATTCGCTTCCAGAAACATCAGCATTATCACAAGTATTTTCGCTGTCCTCCAATGACCTCTGAGGACTTAATTCCTCTTCATCATCAGCATCCATAAAGTTTTCTCCTCTGGCTTCACCGCAAATGTCTTCCCCAGGTTTATTTTGATATTGCCGATTCACACCACCATCCTTTTCTTTATGGATCCAAACCAGCATTTCCATAAACTGAAAAACTATCCGCTTTAAAGTTTCCATTTCGAGATAACTCACCCTTTTCTCTTTCTCTTTTGAACTGTTGATTTGATTCTTCTTGGTATCTGCAAACTTCAGTGCTTCCAGCGGTGGCCCCGGTCGTGAATGTAACTGATCTTGCATAATCATCACCCTAAACCATGATAAAGAAACAAACATTCAGCAGTACATTACTTGTAGTGATGTTGGAGAAAGACAATTACAAAGAACTTAACAAGTGAGGGGATCACACTATAGTCCCATAAAACAGTTAAAAATGAAATGGTTCTATCAATGCTCTGATTTGACAAGCCAACAACTTGGGGTAATAGAATTGAGTATTACCAAGAACTTCACAAGTGTGGTCATCACTTAGTACCATAAACAAAATTAACAAGGAAATGATGTTGATCACTTAGTACCATAAACACAATTAACAACGAAATGACATTAGCTTTCACTAACAGCTCACCATAGAGTTTCATTTTTACGCACAGTACAGTATAAATCAAGACATTTATCTTCTCTAGAAATTGAGTGATGTCATGGGACACATTGATCACCATCTGTAGAAGTATTTATATGGTTTTGGTTTCACTATGGTAGGCACCCGCACCAACACCAAGACTACTACCCTCACTTTCAGCAAAAATTCTCACATAATTATTCCAAGCCACAACAACATTTCTCACATAATAGTTTACTACTTACTACAAATTGTATGTATATTTCTGAAAGCTCGCAAAAATACTGTATCAACTAACTATATAACTAAGTAGGTGTTCTAAAGAAAATTGCATCAATAGATAACAAAATTATGGATGAATAGAATAAAAATGTCCTCTAGTTACATAACAAATTAAACCTATTTGCATTCACATTATTGTGAGTTTTCATCAAGGATCTAATTCCAGTATACTATAGTCACTTTCTACTAGCAGCACCATGCCTCCCCTTTTATAACCTTTATCAGTTTACACTGTCGTTTACATCCGGTCTGTCTGACAATGAAACTTGATAAATACTCCTAAAGGGACAGCCAAACAATAATCATTGATAGAGTAATTGTTCATTAAAAAATAGCTTATTTGGGAGAGATTATGGGAACAACTTATGACATGTCCACGAGTTGTTTTTTAGCTTATTTCTCATAAGCTCTCCAAGATAGCTTATGAAAATGGTTTATGGCTTATATGAAAAAAATTTGGCAAACATGACACATGTTGTTATCTCTAACAATTCATTCAACTAAAAACCTCAGGCATAACAACTATTACCCCCATTGAGAAAATTAATTTCATGATGACTAGCAATGATGGAGAAGTGAAAGCACATTCTTACAAACACATAGTACAGATCAAATATCAAAATTGGATCAGTTATTAATATGATTGAAAGAGTGGTAAAATGCATCTAGAAGCTAATGAAGATTAACAAGAAAAACGAAAAAGCACTTAGAAAATACCATCTGCATCTCGAGGTGCCCTAGAACCACCGGTAATCTTCCCCTAAGCTTGCGATGGAGGAAATATCTGAAGATTTGAATCTACAAATTCAAACATTCAATAATCAGAACAACGAAATTCGGGCAAACTCTCATACGAAAATGCAATTGGAGAACCTAAAGTTGGAGAATAGGTTTAATTAACAGAATGAGAATGCAATTGGAGTTGTGAAGCGTTCATACCGGTGAACTTGACGGTGATCGGCGGTGGATCTGGAACTTGACGGTGATCGGCGGTGAAAGAAACGGAGAGTGAGTGAAACTTGGTTGGTGAAAGAAATGGTTGGGGTTGTTGGGTGTGATTAGAACCGTAGGATCAGATTCTGGTGTGTGAGTTGAGAACCGTAGGATCAGATTGTGGGGTGTGAGCTGAGAACCGTAGGATTATAACAAGTGTAAACTAAATCTGATGGTTGAGAAGTCCTTATCCACGGGTGCATAAGGATTTCCTTATGCACCATAACTTTTGCCATCTTTATATAATATTCTCAAGAGTCTTATCTATCCAATGTGGGACTTGGGTTTTTCTCAATACACCTCCCTCACGCCCATCACTCTTTGGGCTTGGTGCGTGAATAGGTTTAGGCGTCCCTTGAATTCGACAACCCCCCTCACGCCCAGCACTCTTTGGCCTTGGTGCATAACCCAAGTCCCACATCAGATAGATAAGACTCTTGATAAGAGTTTATAAAGAGGAGACAACCCTCACCTTACAAGCTGGTTTTGTAAGGATGAGTTAGGCCCCAAATTTCAACATGGTATCACAGCTTGTCGAATTCAAGAGCCACCTACCGATTCACGCACCAAGCCCAAAGAGTGTTGGGCATGAGGGGGGTGTATTGGGAAAAACCCAAGTCCCACATCGGATTGTCGAATTCAAGGGCCACCTACCGATTCACGCACCAAGCCCAAAGAGTGTTGGGCGTGAGGGGGGTGTATTGGGAAAAACCCAAGTCCCACATCGGATAGATAAGACTCTTGATAAGAGTTTATAAAGAGGAGACAATCCTCACCTTAGAAGCCGGTTTTGTAAGGAAGAGTTAGGCCCCAAATTTCAACAGTTCATGAACCAAATGAGCCGAACTTGAGCTGAAAGTTAAGTTCGCCAACTAATTGAGCCAAACTTGAGCTATATGTAGTTCGACTCGTTTGGTTCACGAGATGGCTCGATTATGTCTATATATATATATATATATATATATATATATATATATATATATAAAACACTAAAAATATTTAATTTATATATATACATATATATATATATATATATATATATAACACAAAATATTTTAAAATTTATATATAATTGATTTTACACAACTAGATAATTGATTATATATATAATACTTTAAAAACTAAGACAAACACTTTGCAATAATAGGATAAAAATAAGCTACTTTAAAATTGATAGACAATAATGCCATGCATAATGTTGTTGTAGTTTTTAAGGATTTCAAAACTAAAATAGTCCCGCATCGGAACAAACATGAATAATGGATGATACAATTATCTATAATAAGAGGAACATATGACATAAGAAAGCAAAACTGAATTTGGTGGTTGCATACAAGTGTTAATTACTACTATGTGTAATAATAGCTAAATTCTTTGACTTTTGAGTTGCGTGGTTCAAGTGACTTTACTCATTACATACCTAAAGTTACATGCTTTGAACAAACGAATGGAACCTAATGAGCCAAACCAAACTGTTTGTGAACTTTAAACGAGCCGAACTTGAGCTGAAAAAAAAGTTTGTGTCAAACTCGATTCGAAGTTCGAACCGAGCCAATTCTTAATGAGTCGAGTCGAGCTCAGACAAGTTCAATTCGACTCGACTCATTTCCATCCCTACGAGGGACTCATAAATCGCAAATATTTAATAAAGCATGAACAGAGTAGATATAAACTCAACACCTATAGTAATAAATGAACTTATTGAAGAAAAAACTTTACATATACAATTTTTTTATGAGATTAATTGGAATAGACTGTCAGTGTAAAACAAGTTTACACTGTCAACCAATTAAAATCATCCAATTAAACACCTCACCATTAGTGCTAAAAAAAGAAAAAATCATATAAAATCTTTATAATAAATGCATTCAACCCACATTTTGACATTTGATTTCCTGGTTTACAACCTGCTTCACATTTCTTTCAGCATCCTTTCACGCGACCTAACCTTCTCCCACCTTTGTATCTGTCTTTTTTGTTTCTCGTCCCAATCATCGATATTCTTCCTCTTTTCACTGCCTCTAAACCCAGGTAACTTCTTTTTTCAATTTCTTTCTTTCTTTATGATTACATGCCTTCCAAAGCTCTCAATTTTTTGTAAATGAGTCAAATTTTTGATTGAAAAATGTTATTTTTTTAGTTTGAGTAGTTGTGACGCTCTTTAGGTAGTAAATATTAGTGACAGGAAAAAAAAGGGGTTATGTGTGGTTGTGATTGTGAAAGGCAATGTATAGTTGTATGGTGAAAGTTAAAAAAAAAAATCTGCTAATGTTCATGTTGTGATAGGGTTTTTGTTCAATGCTCAATGTCACACCATTTAGATTTTCAACCTCTTTTATTCTGCAAAAGCTATATGTATAGACAATTATGAGTTGGGAATATTAGCTTAACTCTTTCAATTTTTGACGTGAGAATGAATATGTCAATTTCAGGAATTATTCAAAAATTGTCTTGTAAAGGATGATTATGCCAATTTCAAGAGTCATTCGACATTGTCTTGCAAGGGAAGGAACCCTTAAAATGGGAAGTGAAGGGAAACTCTAAAATTTGAAGCTACAAAATGTGTATTCATATGTAAAAAAAACTAGTAGATCCAAGCATAGTTAGTGCAGGTGGCACGCCTAGAGAGTTTTGTATAAGGAATTCATCATTTATAGGTTTAAGGATTTATTTTACTTTAGTTGTATGAGTGGTTGTAAAGTTGAACACAAGTAAAACATTCAAATTGAGGAGTATCTATGAAATGAAGTTACTTTGTTATAAAATTCCTTGATTTCACATTTCTTTCTTTCTTTTGATCAACAAAATAGAGTATTAATAAAGTAATCAAAATATCAATGAAACCGGCACATAATTACAAATATTCCGGCCTCACTACTTGATAACTAGTTTTATGGTGGTTTTTTTGTTGTTTTTTGGTGTTCCGTATATTTGCGGCACCTCCGTGTATTTGTATGCCATTTTAGACCTTGAATCAACCCAAAAGCAATTTGCTAATTTTCCTTCAGCATCCATTTGAAATGCATAGAAAAACCCAGGATTCTTCAATTGACAATTTTTAAAGTAGGATAACATCATTTGAGCATCTCCTTTTTCTAATTGCTTTTGTCTCTTTTCAGATAAGTAATTAATAACATCTTGTTGACTAAATCCAATGTTATCAACACCACCACTTTCTGTACATAAGACATATGTTATTTTGCTAGGACATAAACCAGAATCATGCAGCACATCAATAAGATTTTTTTTGCACTTTTGTTTTCTGTCTATGTACTCGAAGAAACTGACAACTTTTAGGAGAAAATAGTACATGATTATGGTCCCTTAAAAATCTTGAAACAACCCATCCATCTTCACTTTTTTTTTAAATATAACAATGCCTTGCATCCTACCCTAGTTTCATCATGTCTGACACGACTGCTATTTTCTTTCTTTGCATATTTTTTTGCTCGAAACCCTTCCTTTGAACAAAAAAACTCTTTACCAATTATCATTCCGTCTGTTCTTGATTTAGTAACACGGCCCATGCGAAAGCTAAAACCTTTGTTCTTAGCATACCTTTTGTAGTGATTCCTTGCCTCTTCGATGGATGTGAACTCCATTCCTTCAAAGGGCTCTAAGGGGGACTCTAATGGTAGTCCGTTATTTATAGGATCCATGTCAAGAGCAGCAGTTTCAGGTACATCATCAGAACAAGCCATGGTACATCCATATCTGTCATCTTTAATCTGTCATAATGACACAATCATAATACTATTTAAAATGCTAGAAACAAAGGATTGTACAAATAATATTGTTTTAATATTACCTATCCATGAACTACTCCTACGATAAAAAATGAACTACTTATTGTCATTACAAAGAAATCTATATTACTTTTCCATGAATGACTTCTATGATAGATAATGAGCCACTACTCCTGAACTACTACTATGATAAAAAATAACAACTGGTATTCAACTTGCCAGGATTAACTTATAATGCCTACCGCTATTTGATAACAATTCTCATACCATTCATAGCCGTCATTGCATAAATAAGAGCAATATAAAAAAACAATGTAAACAGAAAAATTAATTTTCCATATAAAAATTTGGGGTCATCGCATAAATCTACCTTATGTAGCATGTAGGGACCAGCCTTGGAGGGGGTGGTGCTGGAGGCAATAGAGATGCTAAAGATTTTCTTTTTTTTTTTCAACTTATCATTATCTCAGCCTCTATGAAAACTAGGTTTGGAAGGGTGAAACAAGATGCAGAATCGTGCAATGCAGATTGTAAACTGCTAAATCAAATGCCAAAATCAGAATAGTAAGCCCAGAAAATAAATGTGAGATATGCATTTATTATAAAGATTTTATATGATTTTTTCTTTTTTTAGCACTAATGGTGAGGTGTTTAATTGGATGATTTTAATTGGTTGACAGTGTAAACTTGTTTTACACTGACAGTCTATTCCAATTAATCTCTTTTTTTATTAGAAGAAACTTCATATACAGCTTGGAACCGTATGAGTTGTGAAACTTTTGTGTATAAATGCAAAATATTTTTTTGAAATAAAGTGCAAAATATATTTGTCTTTGGTTTTTTTTTTTTGAGACAGAGTTTTTTTTTTCTAATTCTTTTTTGTTTCTTTGAGTTGAATTGAGACCTTTTTGATAAATTTCATTCATATTTTAATTAATAAATATAAAATAATAATCAGACAATAAATCATTTATGAGCTCTATTTCTTCCCCAAAAGTGGTAGGGAGTAAAAAAGCGCTCATACAGTAAGTAGGAACAGATTGTGCAATGGATTTTAGAAGCACTTCCTTACCTGCACGTGAAAGGGAACGAGCATTCCAGTTTTGTATATTTTTCCAAATGCGCTCTTTAATAAAAATGAATATCGATTTTTTGTCTCTGCCTACCATAGAAGGGAGGCCAAGATACTTACCGTGCCCCATAAATTCTACAACTCCCAAGAGATGAATAATATTGTTTTGGAGAGCCGAATCTGTATTTCGGCTGAAAGCGATGGAGGGTTTTGATAATTAATAGCTTGTCTGTTAGCAGCCTCGTAAGTATCCAGAATATTCTTGAGGGTTGTCACTTCAGGGATAGTAGCCTTGCAGAAAAGAAAACTATCATCTGCGAAAAGGAGGTGAGTAATCGATGGACTCCCCCGACAGATGCATGCCCCGTGGATGAGACCGTTATTCTCATGATGCCTGATATAAGAACTCAAGCCCTCTGAACAAATAATATAAAGGTAAGGTGAGAGGGGATCCCCCTGTCGAAGACAACAAAGAGGAGCAATAGGTCCCACACGATCATTGTTGACAAGCACGTGATAGTTGACAGAGGAGACACATTGCATAATCAAGTTAATCCAGATATTTGAAAACCCCATTTTTTTCATCACCGCTTGTAAATAACTCCACTTGACCCTGTCAAAGGCTTTACTAACATCAAGCTTTAAAGCAATATTTCCTTCTTTAACTCTAGTCTTACATTTCATATAATGAAGTACTTCAAAATCAGTGAGAGCATTATCGAGAATATCTCTACCAGGGACAAAAGCGGCTCGAGTATCAGAGATGCACTTGTGGAGAATTTGTTTGAGCCGATTGGCAAGGACTTTTGAAAGAATCTTACAAATGACGTTGCAAAGTGAAATGGGACGAAGGTCCTTCATGCTCTCTGGATGATCTACTTTTGCAGTTAAAGCAATGTTAGTATCATTTAAATTAGGAGGAAAGCTACCTTCATCAAGCCATGAGCAACAAGGTTTAAAAATCTCCCTACCAATAAGGGGCCATAATTTTTGAAAGAAACCCGGATTAAGACCATCAAGACCTGGAGATTTGTCAGGGTGCATAGAAAAAATAGCTTGTCTGAATTCCTCTTCCTTAAAGGGAGCCGTTAGAGACATATTGTCTTGATGAGAAAGGCATTGAGGGATAGTTGCAATAATTGAGGGATAGTTGCAATATTTCTTTGTATGCCTGTTGATTTTCTTCATATCATATATTTTAATAAATGTTATTTTTTTATCCCCTTTGACAGTGGTCTACAGATATATCCAAAGAATGGCAATGCCCAATTTTAAATCTTGAATGTGTTTCGTCTCATCTCAAATCTTGTGTTATTAATAACTTTAAAGGTTTGGAGGATGATCTCCAATTTGCAACCTTTATTCTGCTGAATGCATGGCTTTTAGAAGTCATGTCAATTTATGGTCCTAATAATTCCACAAAGCATCTAATTGTAGAAGAACTATCATCCTGTCCAAGGATTTCTACGAGGTGTAAACTTTATGTTGATGGATCTAGATACTAGATATTAGTTTTTCTTCATATCATTTAATTTTATAGGCTTGGTTTTTTCGTAGAAATTAAACTGTGATGATGATATTCATACTAACTCTAGAGTGGAGTACGATCCTTGTTGGATAACGATTTGATCTGGATGCTTTTAATTTTATTTTTCTCTGTTTCATGGAAAGTAAGAATTGTTTCAAGTCCTATTAAATTCTTCCAGTAATTATTCCTATTGTAGAAGTTGTTTGATTCTGCTTGTTACTCGTATTAAGCATGCATATGTACTAGATATATTATCAATTATTTTTCCAAACAAGTTCCTTTAACTTTCACATTTTATCTAGGAAGGTTGGGGAATGAGAGTCAAGAAAGACCATTTCTGGACAGATAAAGTGGTTGTTTGATTCTTGCATCAAAGATACAAAATTAGAAAAAATTATGTTTATTAATTATCACAGTTGTTATACGGGTTATTATCAAAGTCTAAACAATGACGGCTTTGTAGTTGAAATTCAATTCGCAGCATATATTTTAATTTGGGATGCCCTAAATAAATTAACAAATTGTCCAAGAATTTCTCCCAAATGTGAATTTCAATTAGATTTACCTAGTTCCTTAATATTTCTTGTTTTCATTAGTTTTTACATATGAAACATCTATTTTTTAGTAGTTTGAAGGACATGCATAGGATTGTCTCCTCGAACAAATGGGAATGCATTTTGATGTATCTTCAATATTCATCTGAAAAGAAGGATCGTGTACCAATTTGGACAACAACAAGGATTTAAACTCGTCTGAAATTCATTTATTTCTTCATGTTATATATATGTGTGTGTGCGTGATTGTGTGTGTGTGTGTGTGTGTGTGTGTGTGTTGAGAAAGATGTCAAACTTCAAGAATAGGACAAGCAGAGATTTTTTTGATGAAATTATGTTTCTGATTTTTAAGATAAACAAATTCAAATATAACGTTTTGAGCAATGGAAGATGAACAGATAAATCAACAGTTGCAACCACTAAATTCTTGAGTTTGAAAACAACAAGGCTTTGGGAGTTGAAAACTGTGGTGGTGAAGGTGTGGCAAAGACAGTGAGATGAAATTCATCAACACATTGTTTTACGGCTTCTACCCATGCGTCCAAGATGTGAATTGGGAAACATTCAGTTTTAAGAAGACACTTCAGGGGATTTCACGAGGTTATCCACAAAAAGACAGAAGCGATGGAAGGCATCATATTGTCGTCTTCCCCGGTTTCATCGTTGAAGCGCATGGCAGTGAATGAGTAATAGAGTGGACTCCACCTTTTAGAGAGAAGAGTGGTTTTGAAAGCAGGAGAGTATGCGACACAGACACACAGTAATGGCTTTAAGTTGCTCTCAGTAAAAGGCTTTGTGAATAACATCTCTTCTTATTTATTGAAAAGAAAATTAATTGAACTTCAACACAAATTTATTCGATTAATGTGAACAAAGTGAAAAAGTCTGCTTGAGAAATTATGGAGAAACTATTGAAATATTATATAATTCACACCTTTTTTACTTTGTTCTGCCCAAAAAATCTGCCACATATTGTAACGGACTATTATTCCCAATTATTTTCTTAATCCTGTCGGAATTGAAGCATTTTCTGGTAGCTTTTGGTCACGGATTCAAGGTTTGCTTGTGCTTGACGTTTCAGATAATCAACTTTCAGTAAAGTCTTTTACACTCGTAATAACTTCTGCTTTTTTCCCTCTTCTTTCGAATGCTTTAAGAAAAAAGTGATTCAACAATTATTGAATTATTAGTAAATCTAAATATGCACAAAATTACTTGAATTTTTTGATGTTATAGAGTCTAAAGTTCAAAGGTGTATATATGCATTTTATGCACGTTAGAGAAAGTTTTTGTTTAAACTCTGTAGATGAGACTAATTGCACTATCAATTACATTTATGATGTGAATTAATATTGATTTGCAATTTAAATGAGTTTTGATTGGCTCTATTTGTGCCTTCGGACTTCTTGAAAAAATGTTATTCATTTATTGGTAATCAGTTGTTCAAGTTGGAAAAATTTTGTAATTTTTTTGTTTTGAGAAACAACAAATTTTAAAGAATGCAACTGCAATATTCTCAAAACAGTTAGCATCCATTGTCTCTATCACATGCTATATGTTGTCTCATCCTCGCTCTCTTTTAGTCGCTACAATCAAGAGCTACGTCGGCTTTTTTGTGTCTTGACACTGGAATCTCTGGAATCTTCAATGACCTCTGATGTTTAGGGTGCGAGAGATCTATACTGTTTTAAAAATAGCAGTTTCATTTTTTGACATATTCATGGGTTATATCTGTTGTTTTCATTGAGTTTCATTTTTGTTGCAGTTCTTTTTTCCAGATCTTTTATAAAATTGTATTTTCTTGGGCTCCCTTTACTAGAATTAGGAGGAAAAAATAGCAAACATTGTCTATGCTTCAATACCATTAATTAGTTGTCAATGGAAATTTGTTGCCGGTTTTTTTCTCCGGATCTTTTCAAAATCGTTTTTGCCTGGGTTACCTTTAATAGCATTAGAAGTGAAAAATAGAAAACATTCTCTCTGCTGGAATGCCATTTATTAGTGGCAAGTAGAATTCTCTCTATTGTTACTTTCGCATAAGTGGAGCACATGGCGAGAACATGAATGTACAATGTTAGTGAAGGATAGAGGAAGATGAAAAAATAAAATCTAAATGATAGAAAAATATAAATTATTGTGTGTGTTAGAGGGTGCTACCCTAGCATCGTGCTCTAATATATCCCACGCAATACAATGGAAAATTCCTGGCTCATTCACTAAATTGAAAAACCTTGAAGATCTTAATCTCTTTTGAGGTAACTCTTTGTAGGAAAAAGGAGTATGTCTTACTTTGTACGGTTGATCATGTTGTACATTTTAGCACCGAAAGCACACATTGAGAATTAGTACCAACAACATATATATTCTTATATTTACCAGATACATATGCAGCTTAGGAAATTTATGACACAAACTCCGAAACCATCAGAACTCAGATGAATAAGTTAACCCCTGAACCACAGACTAATAACAAAGTACGAAAATAAAAACATATTTTACACTCTGATTTTTATCAGTTTCTGTTTTAAACTCTCTTCATCTTCCTTTTTTTTTGATTTTGATGTGTGTAGACTAGATATGATTTGATAAACTTCAAATCTTCCTTTTTTTTTGATTTTGATGTGTGTAGACTAGATATGATTTGATAAACTTCAAAGTTCAGATGCTTTATTTTAGTGGTTTCGAAATTTTCCATTAACGATCCATTTTGGATTCCCTTATTCTGTATTGTTATTGTTACATTTTTCAGATTTTTATGTTATTTCTTCTTTTAGTCTTTCGGGTTTGGTTGTGGTTATGCTTACCTTTCTGCTTTTGTCAACATAATTGCTTCTGCATTAGAACCTTTGTCTTGTGTTTTTGTTTTTTTGAGGAACTGATCCCTTTCTTAGCGTTGTTATTTTTTATTTACTTTGGTTTGCTTTCCTCGTCAATCATAAATGCATAATTATGTTTAGGGTTATAGACCTTGCATAGGAACTAATTAATGGAGGAAGCAGAAAACTTAAATGTTTTTAAATGATGAGTTTTTCGTAGTTGGATTTGTGATGTGGGTAGGAAATTGTTTTCAAATATGATATAAACAAGAGTCTGAATATGTTGACACCACCAAATCTCAGCTGTCTATTATGTATAATTCAAATTCCCATTTTTTTTAAAATTATGTCATAAGATATTTTCTCTTTCAGACTCTCTTAACATCAACACTTGCTTTTCTGCTCGATCTGCATTATCCCAACAAAGTATGAAGGAGAACACTTAACGCATGTATCTCCATATTGATCTCAACTATGCAATCGCCTCCTTTTTCAGAGCCATCCATGAATGATGATGCTTTAAATTTAATTTTGAGTGGTGCTGATGCTTACCAAATAGACTCAAGTGAGTTAATTTGGAAAATTATTATCAGTCTTTGATTTTTAAAAAATAGACGAATGAGATTTGGTGTCGAACTAAAGTTTGACACCTAGTGCCAACGGATCCTAACTCATTGAAATTGTGTATTGTATGAAAGTTTGTGTTACCCTGGCCAATAATTTCCTGATGGGTTCGTGAAAAGAAATGGGTGTAAAAAATTGTTTCATGCGACCTTCGGATGCTTCCCGAAATTGTGTGATTGTTTTGGTGCACGTTAATTAATGTTGGAAATATTATTTTTGCCTCATTATTGGTAGGGTGTACTTATTTCAAGCTCAGAGGGTTTCGTATATCATTGTTTATCAAAAGTTTGAGATATAATTCACCTTTTTATGATCAGCAGGAAACCAATATACGAGCTTCGAATTGAAAGTGACGAAATTGAACATGAATGTAATAACTAAATAACATTTGCGTATAGAGGAAAACAACATTTATGTAGTTTCTAACCATGCAATTGTTGAAGAACAAAATTAAGTGTTTTAAAGCTGAAAAGAAATAAATTTTCATCATTTTACAAGGAGGATATATCTTACTGCTAAAATATATTTCAGACAAGTAGTTGTTTATAAGTTACTTAATATCATATGTACCTTTCATATAAAACAAATTTTATTATTGTAAATGAGTAAATATTCACTTTAATCCCTGAAAGTAACATAGGGTGTCACACAAGTCCCCAGAGGAAAGAAAAACATTTTAAACTTCTTGATACATGATTCCTTTAGTAACAATTATCTCTGCAGTCAACTCACTTCTATTTTTCCGTTACTTCTACAACAAGGTTTCACATTTTTTATACATCAGACGCTGATATGGCAACAGGAGTTTCCATATATTCACTCAATGTTTGTATCCACACTCACTGGGATGAAAATCACAACAAACAGAAATATTAATAAGAGGTAACTATTTCAGACCCGTTAATTCAGTCCCTCCCTCACACTTCAGTTATTTTATCAAGAGCTTTTCCTTCCAAAATTTGTTACTTTGACTAAAAGTAGAAATTAGAAAACCTATTTAAAGAGAGATAATATATTTTTCATGAAGAGGATATTGATATTTGTTAGCAATCTCCTGCCTACAATTAATTATACATGAATGCTTAAGAATAAACAAGTTCAGTGAAAATCATAAAATCTCCAATGTTAAAATTTCATATTCAGCTGCTAGCCAATCATGAGCATTGCAGCAGGGCCGGCCTAAGGGCCAAGCAACCCAAGCAATGGCTTTAGGCCACAAAATTGTGGGTGAAAAAAAAGGCCTCTAAAAAATTAAGTTGGTAATAAGTATATTATATGACAGATAAATTACAGACACTTGCATACTTAATTGATTACCAAAAATGCCTCAATTACTCTTGGTCATGAATCGAAATTTTGGTCTCCACAAAATTGATTTTATATAAATATTATGTTAAATAAATAATAATTTTAAAGGCCACATTAAATTTTTTTCCTTAGGCCTCTTAATTTGTTGGGTAGGCCCTGCATTGCAAGACCCAAAGAGAAAGTGGAAGAATTGAAAGTTGGCTTCAGAATATGGAAATCAGTTTAACATTCTTTGGTCTAGCACCCTATACTAAAATAATTTTAATTTTGTTTCATTCATGACTATACTTCGAACAAATCTTGAGAGAAAAAGCAGTGGGTAATATCAATATTAGAATGTTGAACACCAAACCAATTATAACAGTGACTAGGCTGCATAAACTATGAACAGAACAAGGTTTAAAAAACATTTAAGTGAAGAACATGTAAAGAACAAGCTTTGAAAAATATTTGTAAAATACTAATGCAAAGGAAATGAATTAAAACATAGTTATAACTAAATTGAGAAAAGAAAACAAAAACTAAAAGGTTCTCAACATTATGAATGCAAGCAAAACTCTCACCCAAAGATACAATTTTTATTTGGGGACACGAAAATGAAACCCATATTAATCTTATTTAGTAAACTAAAAGAATGCAAATATCAACAAACTGATTATCATTATACCATTAAAGTTGACACCCTATAGTCCCCAAAGCGCAAAAAGTGCGAATATCATAGATTAGAATAGTAAACTAAAAGAATGTAAATGTCAACAAACTGATTATCATTATACCATTAAAGTTGACACCCTATAGTCCCCAAAGCGCAAAAAGTGCGAATATCATAGATTAGAAAACAGCTGCAAAAAGCAAAATGGACAGTCAAAGAGAAATCAAGGGTTTCACCTTCTCATTAGTCATCTTACAATTTTTGCAATTTCTCAATGAGTTCATAATCAATGTGATGAGGATCATATCTCCTCAACCATTTTTAGATATTGTAGCCTTTCGTCTAGTTTTGTTTAAGAGAAGCCTAAATTGCAAATCAAACCAAATTTGAAAGCTTTTTAAGATGGGAGATGTAACGCCCAAATTGAAAGTGTATAGAACGAAACTTAACTACAAAGTTCATTACAACACATCTCATAATATAACATATGCATCAATAGAAAGACACAAAGTTGGATCCACGAAAAGCACGATCAATCCAAAGCTTTCTCTTTACCTTTGCCACGAGAGACCTGTGAACTGAACAAATAATGAGAGGGATGAGACATAATGCCTCAGTAGTTCTATCTATTCCTAAGCTATAGATAACCTCGGGGAATAAACCTACGGTTACCACGTGTCTACTTTACAACCTGACGGTTGATTATACGTGTGTGGATATACTTGACTAGACGGTAGTGCATATGTCATTGCTACATTATATCACCAAAGGTTTAACTATTAACTTACGTGTCAAGGCGATCGAGGGGAACTAAGATCGCTATACCATGATACACTAATACATCAAGGACAAAACTTATCATATTCATGACCCATCTCTATACCGGACGAATAGGAAAAACCTAATATCGTCGTCGGTAATCTTCTTAACTATCTCAAGTCTAACTTCGTAACATGCATAAACGTATTCATTAAGTTAGAGGTTAGCGTAGAACAATACATTATCTGAATTCAATTTTTACGGAGAGCCCGGGTGGAGTAATCCCGAGCACAATCCCTATCTAACCGACGAAAACCTATCTAAGGTAACATCGGTACTCCCTTAGTGTCGTACGGGCCCCTCATGCGAAGCTTATCCCGTTTCACCTAATGGAAACCTCTTGAGATTCAACCTAGTGTGAATCACAAGTGGCACGACACCTATGTATTACTTATACTTTCTTAGTGAATAGATTAAACTAATCGCTTCACAACTCATCATACTTATATTCTATAATGATGTTCTATTCTCGACAAGCTATGCCGAGGCTCTATGTTTCTTCCCTTGCTTAATTCATTTCTACCCCATCATGTTTCGGGTAAAATTCTCATATACCGTTCTTGATAATTATGCTAAGATATCAAAGAGATCAAGCTCACCTTTGAGGACAAAAAGATAGCATGGAAAAGAGAGTACAGAACCAGAGAGGTTAGTTTTTATTCTTTTTTACCATTTTTTGCATTCAATGATCTTAGTTTTATTTTATTTGACAACTATATATCATACAAAAACTTCTATCAAGCATAATGACTGAGGAAAGAGTTGCATGGTCCCTTCAAAATAACGGAAAACACAAATATCAATAAACTGGGAAACAAATTGAAAGTTTACATTCGGGAGACGTCCTACAACACAAGGATAATTCTTCTAAAGAATGTTCATTTGCCTTTTGATCTAAGAAATGACTAATTTGATCTTCATGACCTGTAAACGTCGTGCATTTTGTAAAACATATGTAACGTCGTGCATTTTGTAAAACATATGTTTCAAATTGAATTTCACCTCCAAAGCCTTCATAGTTTATAGTACATGATCTAAGGTGAGACGAAATGCATTTAGGAACAGACTTTGGGTATTTCCTGTTTATGAACATATCTTTGTTGAATCCTATCTGCAAAACATATACAACATAAGATTCACAAAATTTACACCAAGAAAAGAAGGAACATAATCAATCCAAAAAACACAAGAAACCTTATTAATAGAAATTGTTTGAAGATTTGGGCAATACTGGAGAACCTCCACTATATCATCACAATGATGAAAGAAAGAAAAGTATAAATGAAGATGGATTAAGTTTTGAAATACATGATAGCCAATATCGCTGGAATTGATCTCTGTTTGAGGAAGCTTCTTCTTCATCTACAATTAAAAGTTTCTAAATCAAAAACAAGTTACATATAAAAATTAAATAAAATAACAACAAAAGAAAAAGTTTTAAGAAAAGGTTTATTCTCAGCAACATAATAATTTTTTGTCACATGATTGTGGTAGCATCAACAGTATTCGACAACAGTTCTATGCAATTCTATGTCCATTACCGCAACTGTTAAAAACTGAACTTTGTGAATTGCTTTAAATGGAACATCAAATGCACGGATATTGGCTCTGCTCAATTTGGATAAGGTTTTAAAGCCTCCTGTACCAACACCCGCGCCTTGTTCTGTATAGTGAATGCGAGTATGCAAATCCTCTAAAATGGAACACCCAGAAAGAAGCTTGCTGAAATTCTCCTTATTCTTGAAATCAACATGCTCCAAATAAAGGGTCTTAAGCGAGGGAAGATCAACAGATATATTACCAGCCACCTTTATCATACTCAGTTTGAGAACTACAAGTGTTGGAAATATGAAAATACTTTGTCCCGATATGACTAGCTGAAGATTACTAGAGACCTGGAGATTCTCTAGAGGATGCCGTTTTGCAGTTTCGATCAAATCGTGGAATTTCAAACTGTTCCAATGTACAGAACCACACTTGAGGTGAAGCTTTTTGATGAGTTTGTGAGAGAGCATGACTTTGTTGACCAATCGACAAAAGCGAAGTAAGGCATGTTCGCCATAAACAGATTTATCGTCGAAGTTGAGAGATGTGAGTAATTTGCAGAGTGGAGTCCACTTTTTGGAAAGAACGCTTGTTTTGAAGGCAATTTTGGTTGGGAGAAAGGAGAGAATGTGACACAGTAACTCATCAGGTAAGTTGCTAATCCTATCCACGGGGGCTGAGTTTTCCATTGTCCGTAACCTATTTCTTTGTTGAGAGAGAAAGAGCGACCTTTCAATATTTTTAATGATATATTGGGGAAATTGTTAAGTGCATATCAATATTCCTTAAAAAAAAAAAAACATATCAAGGTAGCAAAAAATTTGGCGGAAACACCGTAAATTTAACAAAATAATGCCAAAGTTTGTTTTCTCAAACTAGAATATATATACATATATATATATATATGTATATATACATATATATATATATATATGTATATATATATATATATATGTACTCTCTTCGTTACTTTTTTAAGTGTTTTTTTAGGGTGAATATTTTGTTCCTATTGAATTGGCTTTTTGGTATTTGAAGAGTAAGATTTGTCAATTATACCCTTTGTCAATTACTTTTATCAATTTTAATAAAACTAATTAATCCTATTTTTTTGGAAAACTAAGGGGGATGTATTGGATTAGGATTCTATGGGATTTTAAAAGACTTTTTAATTATGAAAAAGTCTTGTGGTATTCAATCAAGACTTTTTGCAACTTAAAAAAAGTCTTGTGGTATTCAATCAAGACTCTTTGTCATTTTAAAAAAGTCTTGAGGTATTCAATCAAGACTTTTCATCACTTAAAAAAAGTCTCATGGTATTCAAAATCATTCAAATTTCGAAGGATTGTTTAATAAATTGGATTTTGATGGATTTTGTGGGATTTTGTAGTGTAATTTTAACAAGAAAAAGTCTTTCATGAAAAGATGAGATTTCTTGGGATTGTTTTTCATTTAAAAGTTACTATCTCTTTCTTCTCCCTTCTCTCTCTCTCCCCTCCCCCCTCTCTCCTTTCTCTCTTCGTCTCTCTATCTCTCCATTCTCTCTTCGTCTCTCTATCTCTCCATTCTCTCTCTCTCTCTCTCTCTCTCTCTCTCTCTCTCTCTCTCCCTCTCTCCTCTCTTCTCTCTCTCTCTCTCTCTCTCTCACCTCTCTTAGAAAAACTCAAACAACTTCTCTAATTTCAAACACAAAATGAGGGCTGACACAATATTTTTTTTTTTGAAAGATTTGTAAGGGCTGTCATAATTTTAAATATGTACAATTGAATTTTGTGGGAATAACATTTTTAACAAATAAAAAATGTGTATGGAGAATAATGTGTTAAGAGTGTTTTTTAGTCCCTTAAAATCTTATAAAATCCATAAAATCCTTAAAATTTTAAAATCAATAGTAAAAGAATTTTTTATTGGTTTTATTTTTCTTTATTCAAACGCTAGAATTTATTTGTTCATTATTTTTATCATTCACACTTGTAAGTTTGTTCTTTTTTCCCCTAAAATTCATTGAATCCTTTAAAATTTTAAAATCCCATAAAATCCTTTGAAATCCTCAAAAGTCAGTGTGATAAATCCATTAAAATCTTGAGTGTATAAAGTCTTTTACATAAAAAGTCTTTTAAAATCTCACAGAATCAATACAATCTCACACAGTCTTTTAAAATCTTAAAGACTTTTTTTTATTAAAATAGTCTTTTAAAATCCTAATCCAATACACCCCCCTAAAGTTTTTTTTAAACAAAGCTTGTTAGTTTTTTTTAAACAAAGTTTGTTTCTTGTTATCTTTAAATTTAAACCAAAATTTTGTTACAAACAATGGTTCCAAGAAGAGTTAAAATATTCTATAAATACAATGAGTAGCAATTGTTAAAAATTTCAAGTGCAAAGTAAAAAAAAAAATTTGAGAGAAGAAAAATAAAAGACTCCATTAATGTTCAAAAGGAAGAAAATTGAATTGTTTGTTATGAGAGAGAGCACAAAAAAATAGGAATTTGTTGGAGAAAAAGATAATAACTAACAATTATTTGTTACGAGAGAGATAACATATTAAATTTATTCAAAAGATAAAGTGTGTGCAAAAAAATAGGAATTAATTGGTGGATTAAATGATGGTACATTAGGAAGAAAATGTGCAAAATTACACATCGTTAATTTGGTGTTAATGCTTTTTTTTTTTCATATATGTTGTTGTTCTACAATTTGACAATGATCATGTTGTGATTGTTTATGAATATTTTGGATGTGAAAATCATATCACGAAACAACGCCCGACAAAAATAACATTCTTGTCTATACTTAAATTAAAAACAAATGCGAGTTCAAGACTTCTTTATGTGCTTTGAAGATAACAGTTTTCTCGACTACGTTTTGTTATTACTATCAATAAGTCACAACGGCAGATCATTCTCAATTTTGGAGTCTATCATCCACGACATGTTTTCAGCCAAGGTCAATTATTTGTTGATATTGGTGCCAAATTCCAATGATCGTTACACTGGACAGTCCACAAATCAACTTGATGACAAAGTATTAAGAGAATAAGAGATTTCCATCACTATGTTGAAGAAGATTTAAACATTATAATTAAATATTGTGTTTTGTTATTTTCCTGAACTTATTTCTTCACTAGTTGCGGGGCAAATTGATTCTTCTGCACAGTAATTGAAATTTTGTTTATAAGACAGGAGGATGAACCGTATAACATCTCAATCAGTTATAATGATAAGCTCATATTGATGCTTGCATACAATTAACTTACTATAAGAAGGGGAAAAGTTTAAAGGATCATAGTGAGATATGTTAAGTTCAGTGTCATGTTATCAAACAAGTTATATTTGCATTAACTGATAAGTGAGGCACTTCTACATTGACTATGAATCAAGGAACTAATAAAATTTGCACTGAGCAAGAGAAGACACTATAATACTAAAAATGGTTCATGAATGAATCAAATAATCATCAAAATCTTCATAAAGTTAAGGCTGCTGGAAAATGAAGATGGAAAACATGTTTCATTTCTATCTAACTCTATGATGCAAAACAAATGGAAAACGGAAGATGTAGTTTGAACACGAGAACAACAAAATACAACTCTAATGAAGTAACCGATGAAAGTAGTACTCTTTCCTATGTATTTTCTCAAGATCTTTCTATTGTTAACGGAAAAAGGGCAGCAGCATCTGTGATGACAATTAGAAAACTCAACAAGTCGACAAGTCCGCCCCCTCTTCTGACTTTCTATTCAGATGTCAAAAATCTGAGGTAAATATAAGATAACCAATATACTAACTCCAAGGACAGAACACCAACTTACTCGATCTCATATTAAAGATGTATATTAATCTTACAAATTGTTTTACGATTTGAATTCCCAACCAAACTCTTTGCTAATCCAATGTTGAACATCAAGGTATTTTGACAATAAATCGGACATGAAACAATTATTTTCAATGCAATAAAGCAAAATAAAACTAAAAGCATCCAAACAAAATAGTCATCAAACTACAATGGAAGTCCATCCTATAATTCTTCCACACTAAACCATCAAATTCAATAGTTGCATATTATTAGAATAGAAACTACTGAACAACACAGATATCTGGTTACTAGATAGATTCAAACAAAAGATTACATCCCATGGACATCCTTGGACAGGTGGATAATTTATCCTTAATTTGATTCTTATTCACTCCATTTGAGAAGCTAACTGTAAAATTGATTTTCATCGCTTCTAAAAGCATCGCATTCTGCAAAATATAGGTTGCAAATCGAAGATCATTTTCAGAGCCATCAAAGTCTAAAAGAGTACATGATCTGAGGTGAGACGAAATGCATTCAATAGATGGAATTGGGCTTTTCCAAATTTTGGATAATCTGGTACTCCACTGTCAAAGGGACAAAGAATAACATTCATTAAAATATATATTAAAAAAGAGCAAGTAAAAGAAGAACATATTAATCCACAAACCTTTCTCATATAGAGAGTTTGAAGCTTGGGACAATGCTGGAGCAATTCTATCACACTATCCCAACCAAGAAAGAAATGATAAAACAATAGTTCAATGTGAATTAAGTTTCGAAACACAGGAATGCTTGTCAAATTGGCTTTTTGTGTATAGTCTATGCGTAGAAACTTGACCTTAGAGATAGCATTAAAAGGAACATCGACTGGACCAACATCTCTAACCAATTTGGACAAGAACAAGGTTTTAAACTCTTCCGCCTCATTATTTTCAACATACCTAGGATGAGAAGTATGCAATTCCTCTAGAATAGGACAAGCATTAAGAAGTTTCATGAAATCATTCTTATTTTGAAAAAGAACAAATCTCAAATGTAGGGTGTTGAGGGATGGAAGATCAACATTCAAAATTTCAGCTTCAACTTTTAATCTCTCAAGTTTCAGAACAACTAGGGTTTGAGAGGTGAAAATAGTGGGATTCAAGGTAACATTATTCATACAGAGATGAAATTCCTAGACATGACGTTGTTTAGCGGCTACAACCCATGCATGAAAGCGTTGATTATCAACGTCATAAGATCTAGAAATGAACGTGAGGCTAAAGGTGTTGATGGATTTGTTTATCACAGAAGGGGAAAGCATGAGTGTATCTACAAAATGACAGAACCAATAGATGGCGATGGAATGATCGTCATCCAGGACGGTTTCATCGTCATCGTCTAGGATGGTTCCATCGTCATCGTCTTGGACAGTTCCATCGTCGAACAAGAAGCTGAGAACGGAGAGTGAATAACAGAGTAAGGCCCACCGTTTGGAAAGACGCTTGGTAGCGAAAGCTTGTCGAGTTGGGAGAAAAGAGAGAATGTGACAAATTAACTCATCAGGTAAATTACTAATCCTATAGATGGGGGCTGAGTTCGCAGTTTCCGATGACATGTTGTTTCAGAAATATGAAAACGGTTAAGGGTTTGCAAAAGAGTGGTATTCTCTTTGGTAGTGTAAAAGAGTGGTATTCTCCAAAAAGAGGAAACTGATACTGATATTTATTTATTTTTTACTGTATTTTCTGGCAACGTCTTTTTCTTTTTTTGACAAAGTCATTTATTCTTCTTGATTTCACATTCAATACATACATCTTTTCCCATTATGTATTATGTATCATTATTTATTCGGTTTTTTCTACATTACCCTCTCTTGTTTAGGGGGTATTTACCCCTTCAAGATATCAAACAATCAAAACGTAATATACAAATGTAACATTAAATGTCAAATAAATGAGTCAATTTTTTCTATAAAAAAAATGAATTTAGGTATACAATCTTAATTATATTTAGGTATACAATCTTAATTAATTTACACTATAGAGCTTGTAACAATTAAAATTTCACATCAAATCCAACCCATCATGGTTGTGTTTGGTAACACGAATAAGCTAGTTTATAGCTTGTTGGAGTAGCTTATAAGTTTGTTTTGATATAATAAGATGTGTTGGGTAAATAGCGTTTTTTGAGAAGCTATTTCAAATAGCTTTTGAGCTTATAGCTGGTAGTTTTTTATATTTTCTTCCAATTTTAACCCTATTAATTTAATTTAATTATTTTTTAATAAAACATGTTCATAGCTTAAAAAATAAAGGCCAAGTTCGTAGCTTATTTTTTAATAAAACAACTGTCACGTTTTCTCCTTGAAAAAAACTGTCATGCTTTATTTTATTTTTTAACTAGTAATAGACCCGTGCGGTTACGCACGGGTCACGTATCATTGTGGTAATCATATAAAAAATAATTACTTTGTTAGTACTATCAAATGTTTTTTTCTTCATATATTATATATAAAAAAAACGTTAAATATTTGAATCGCGTATGTTGTGGATTTTATTTTCTTATGTACACGAAAACAAATTTTTATATACATATATAAGAAAGTCAATAAAATAATTTTTTTAAAACTCATGATTATTTTCAAAATATCAACATCAATGTAGTGTTTCTATTAAATAACTTTTTATTTTATATGCAAAACACCGTTCAATGTTTTCACCGTATCCATTGTAGATTTTATGGGATTTATCTACAGAAATATTTTCTTATGTTAATATATGAGAAAGTTGATATGATAAAATCGTAGAAACTCATTAATATTGTCAAAATATAAACATTAATATAGTATTTCTATTGAATAACTTTTTATTTTATATGCAAAACACCGTTCAATATTTGCACCGCTCCCGTTGCAAATTTTATGTGTTTATATATGCATAAATAAATTTTTATGTACATATATGAGAAAATCGATATGATAAAATTTTGAAAACTCGTGACTATTTTCAAAATATCAACATCGATGTAATGTTTCTATTAAATAACTTTTTATTTTATATTTAAAACACCGATAAATATTTGCACCGCACTCGTTGAAGATTTTATATACTTATATATACAAAAGAATTTTTTTTTAACAATATGTAATAGTCAATATGATAAAATTTAGAAAACTCGTGACTATTTTTAAAATATCAACATCATTGTATTGTTTCTCCAAAATACAGTTAAATATTTACACCGCACTCATTGTAGACTTTATGTGCTTATATCTCCAAAATCAAATTTTATGTATACCGATATGAGAAAGTTGATATGCTTAAATTTTGAAAACTAATGATTATTTTAAAAAATTTAACATTATTGTATCGTTTCTATTAATTTTTTAAATATGCAAATTATTAAGATTAAGAGATTAAAATAGATGAGAACAAAATGACGATATAGAGAATTAGTTAGGCTTGGAAGTGATAAATCTGAAAAAAGAAGATACATAGAGAATTAGTTAGGCTAGAAAGATATACAAAAATATATATAATAATTTTTTCAAAATGAATAAATTTGTATTTTATTTTGTAAAATGAATATGAAACCCGTAAAATTAAGAAGATTGTGAGGATAATTATGAAATTTTACTCGAGTAAGATTTTCTAATTTTCTTATTATAGTATTAGTAGGAGTAGATTAGTAGTAAAAGTAGATATTTAAATTTGTTGTGTGGAATTGAAAAAATAGTTGTCCGTAGTTACCATGATAATATATTGGCTTTTAAGAAGGACAATTATAAAATTTTGTTGGATTTTGATTTTGATATTTTTTTTTTTAATAAATATATTGTTTTTTTAATATTTTTTTATATATTGTTAGTAGATTAAAAAAACAAATAATATTTAAAATTTTAAAGTATTCCAAAGACTTATTAATTTTGCAACAAAAATACAAATATTGGTGGAAATTTGTTATATCAACTTATCAATGGAAGTACAAATTAGGAACAATATTTTTTTTTTTGTAGAGAAAAAAATGGCTGCACCTTTTTGTTTTTAATTAAAAAACAAATAATATTTTAAAAGTATTCCAAAAACTTATTAATTTTGCATCCTAAAAAATAAATATTTATGGGTTGAATTTGATGTGAAATTTTAATTGTTTCAAGCCCTAGGGTGTAAATTAATTAAGATTGTATACCTAAATATAATTAAATAAAAATAAAAAATTACCTTATTAAAATTGATTTTTTTTATAGAAAAATTGACTCATTTATTTGACATTTAATGTTACATTTGTATATTATATTTTGATTGGTTGATATCTTGAAAGGATAAATTACCCTTAAACAAGAGAGGGTAATCTAGGCCTCACCCATTCCTTCAAAAAAAAATATGTATTATTACAAATAATTCAGCCTTTATAAAAACCACATCTTCCTTCCTTCATACAAGAAAACGCATCTTCCTTCAAATGAATTCATCCACAACACTCCCCACCCACCTCCTTTGACTTTCGAAATTTGAATAGCCTAAGAATGGTAATTTTAAAATATCATTGTTACTATTAAATATTTCTTTAAAGATTTTTTTTTTTTAATTTCTTTAAAGAATTGTTATTCAATTATAATGATTGGTATCACCCATTATTGTTTCAGTATTGCTATATCTCCCGAAACAATTTATCCCGATAGGATCCTGACTAATTTACAAGCATATAATTTTGTTCCTTCCACAATTCAAGGGAGGTGCCACAATACAAGGGAGGGTAGTCTTGTAATTTAGGAAAAATACATTCAGTATAAACCAAGGATCGTGAAAATTTCGGGATAACTAGCATCGGGATAACAAGCATTATTCTTATTGTTTTGTTTTAAATGAAACACATTTACCTCCTCGGTTTTTAAATTTTCCAAGAACCAGCATAAACATAATAGAAATAAATTCAATTTCTATAGTAATAAATGCATATATTGAAGAAAAAACACTACACATACAGTCTGCACCTTTATTGATCTGATACCAAAGGTTGATAGCCCTCAAAGATGGAATGACTTTAGACCTATATCTCTTGTGTGGAGTTTGTATAAGATCCTGGCTAAGTTGCTCGTAGAAAGGTTGGAGATGGTGATTGGTAGTGTGAATTCAGGTACTTAATGTGTAAGATTATTGGTTAAATAAGGCGGCTTCGTTGTTAAATTGCAAAATTGGGAAGATTACTTTTGTTTATCTTGGTATGCCGGTGGGAGGTAATTCTAAGTGGGTTGCTTTCTAGGAACTGGTGCTTAATCGAATCAACAATGTGTAGCTGGATGTGGAGAGGTGGAATCGTCAAATCATTTGTTTTTGAACTGTAATTGTTTTGGCACTCTTTGGTATCTAGTTCGCGAGTGGTTGGGTTTCTCTTTCTCTAGGCAAAAGAAAACAGAAAAATGATATGCCTGACTTACTATAGCAACAAAGACAGACATGTTGTAGAGACACAATGAATCTGTAGGAAACTCTGATACAGTTATAGACTTTATTTGCTATTTCTACACCATGCATGCAATGAGAGTCACAACTATAAGAAGGAATATTAACAAAGAATAATAGTCTGAAACTTGAAAAGAAATATCAACCAGAAGCCAAATAAATGGAAGTGGGAAATAGTCTGAAACTTGAAAAAGGACATAAGAGAAAGCACAAAAAAATTTCTTTACATCTTCCTATTGTTAACAAAGAACAATATATATAATAACAATTCGAATATCACAAGAACAATCAAACAACTCTGACAATAGAAGGATAATTTTTAGTACAAAATACCAACTTTCAAGGCAATAGAGAAAAATAAAAGTAAAAGCATATATCCAAACAGAATTGTTATCAAGCCACAATTGTAGTCCACACTAGAATTGATGCATACTAAAGACAATTATCCTTATCAATTTTACTAGAAGACTAAATGTTCTCCAAACCATCAAATTAATGGGTTGCAATGTTGCATATAATTAGAATAGAAACTAAATGAAAAACACTGATAATTCAAGTAACTACACCTACGTAAATGATAGTTTACATCCCGGAGAAATCCTTGGACATGAGGATAATTCTTCTATAATTTGACTATTTTGCCTAAGTATCCCATTTGAGGACCGAGTAGTAATAACTTCGATTGCCATGTCTCGTAAGAGCTTCGCATTCTGCAAAATGTATGTAGCAAATCCTAGATCGCTGTCCGAGCCTTTGAAGTTTAAAATAGTACATGACTTGAGGTGACACGAAATACATTCAGGAGCCAAAATTGGACATTTCCATTCCTTGGATAGACCCCAGATCCACTGCAAGGGGATAAAAACCAATATTTTTTTAAAATATACGAAGATAATGAACAAGCAAAAGAAAAACATACCATTGAGATAAAATTAAAATTAGAGGTCAAGAATGTTGTTTAAAAGTGGAGTTAGTTATAATTCAGAAAGTGGAGTCTACAAACCCTTCTCATGAAAAGAACTTGAAGCTTTGGGCAATGCTGGAGAAACTCTACCACACCATTCCAGCCATCAATAAAGTCATGCAACCATAGTTTAATGTGAATTAAGTTTTGAAACAATGGAATGGTTTTGTAAGATTTTTCTCGTGCCACGCGTATGCAAAGAAACTCAAGATTATTAATTGCATCAAAAGGAACATCATTTGAATTGATATCTGCTCTGACCAACTTTGAAAAGGGTTTAAACCCTTCCGCTGCATTATTTTCTTCAACTCTCATATATGTACGACGATAAATATATGTACGACGATAAGTATGTAAATCTTCTAGAACTGGACAACCATTAAGAAGTTTCCTTAAATCATTCTTGTACTTAAAACAGATTTCTTTCAAATGTAGGATTTTGAGAGATGGAAGATCAACACACAAATTTTCAGCTTTAACTACGAATCTCTCAAGTTTCAGAACAACTAGGGTTTGGGAGGTGAAAATTGTGGGATTCAACATGAAGGTGATACCACTGACTATCGAGAGATTAAATTCCTCAACTCGGCGCTGTGTCGCGGCTTCTACCCATGCATCGAAAATAGTCCTACCTTTCTCACAATAATGTAAACTACAGTTGATATGAAACGTTTTGATGGGTTGGTTTGTTTCCCGAGGAGAACACATGACTGCATCCACCATACGACAGAAGCGATTGTAATCGAAGTAGTTTTGCACAATTTTCTCATCGTCGGAGCGGAGGGAAGTGAGTGAATAGCAGAGTTGGGTCCACCTTTTTGAAAGAACGGTGGTGGTAAAAGCGAGATTGGTAGGAAGAAGGGAGAGTATGTGACATAATATATCATCAGGTAAACCGCTGATTCTATCGGTAGCCGCTGGGTTCTCTAATTGTGCCATTCTTTCTCTCTTTTTTCTTTTTTTTTTGGGGGACTCAGAGAGGAAGAAGGGTTTGCGAGAGTGTGGTAATAGATAGCGCAGCTGTTTGTTTCGTTTTATTTATAGTTAGGTTACAATAGATTTTTCATTTTATTTAATTTTTTTTTGGTAGAAAGATTTTTCGTTTGATATACATGAAAAAGTGGATTATTGTTATCACCCAAAAACAACAAAAAAAAAGTGGATAATTATTAAAAGTCTGAGACTTAAAAAAAAAAAAAAACAAAAGAGGGGGAGACTTTTCATAATTAGATATGGCAACGGGGCGGGGCGGGGGCGGATTTTATCATACCCGGCCTCGCACCCGTTTTCAAGGTACCCAGCCCTGCCCCCGCCTCCAAACCTGGCGGGGAAAGAAACTTTACCCCAGACCTGCCCCCAACGGGGATGGATTTCCCGGCCCCACCCCCACCGGCGAAAAGTGTAGAAAAAAATAAAAAAAGTCACAGTAAGCCTTTTAAATTTCATAGTTTATGTTGAATAAAATGGTGCATTAATGTCCCGTGAGCATAGCTCAGTTGGTAGGACAATGCATTATTATATGTAGGGGCTGGGGTTCGAATCCCGGACACCCCACTTATTTACCTTATAAGGTGAATTCTATCCACTAGGCTACCTGACAAAAAAAATGGTGCATTAATTGCGCCTTAACAAGTCTACAACATTGCATAAGTTTGAAAAACGGTATAACAAAATCAATTATATACACCAAGTCTGACCATAGTGTTTTGTGTTATTTATTGTTGTTGATTTATACCATATTCTTATTGAAAAGTGGACCAAATATGTTAAGAATTCTTAAAATAAATGTTGATTTTGGTTCTCTATTTAACTTTAAAAATTTGGAATATTGAATTGTTACAAACAATATGGATTGAAATCAAAATTAATGAAAATAAATCCAATTTTTTTGAGAAAAACAATACAGGTGCGGGGCGGGTGTGAGTATCCCCCGACCCCGGCCCTGCATTAAAACTTCGGGTTTTCCCCGCACCCGAACTCAATTAATTCGGCTTTTCCTCGTTAAAATTAGGGTGGGGCGGTGGGACCGACGGGGCGCGGGTTGTGTTGCCGTGTATATTAATAATAGTGTGTTTATCTATCTATTAATTTATTATACTCTCCCTGTGTGGGAGCCTTGCCTGGGCCTTTGTGTGGGTTTTCGTGGTTTGCCCGGGTCTTCTGTCTTTTGTATCACAAATTTTTGGTAAAATAAGTTTGGTTCATCATCCATTTTAGATGGGTTCTTGGTGGAATCGCATGTGCTTCTTTAATTGATTTATTATTCCCTTTTTATCGGTGTTTTTGTTTAGGGCGCCGTCTCCGGTACATTACTGCCATGGGTCATGTACCATACATGAGACCTTTTTTGTTTTTTTGTTTTGCTGCAAAACTAATTATAGACATTGGATTGGTTTGGAAGGTAATGGATGGTTGAGATTAAAAGGTCTCTTTACCTACTAAAATATATTTATTTTAGACAAGAAGGACCCTTTTTTTCCAGTTTGATTTTTGGATTTTATTTTTTCGTTTATTTTAGTTTTAATACTAATTTTTTAAAATGCAATTGAACATAGAATTAAATGTCGTAAACGGTATTTTGGGAATTCTCATAAATCTAGAAATGTTTTTCAGGACCGTTTTTTTTACCAGTTTAATTTTTAGAATTTTTTTTGTTCGCTTATTTTAGTTTTAATAATACACCCTCCGGTCACTATTATAAGAAAAATCCACTTTTTACGTTTATTCAATAAATAATGTATGTAGTCTATTATGTAGACCACATACATCATTTATTGAATAAACATACAAAGTAGAGTTTTGCTTATAATAGTGACTGAATGATGTATTTTTTTAAATGTTATTGAACTTGAAATTAAATGTCGTAAATCGTGTTTTGAGAATTCTCTTGAAAATTTAGAAATGTTTTTCAGGACCTTTTTTTTCCCAGTTTAATTTTTGGAAGTTTTTTGTTCGTTGCAATGTATAAAACATTGAACCACCGTCAAATTAAATTTTCTTTTTATTATAATCATTTGAACTTCATTTTGACTCTTATTAACTCGTATAATACGTTAATATATTTTAAAAAGGGTTAATTAAGTAAATTCTCCCTATAAATATTCAGAATTTCATTTTTAGTCCCTACAAAATAAAATCGCACTTTTTAGTCCCTTTAAAAAATTTACGTCAGCATTTTCGGTCCCTAAAATGCTAAAGGAAAATGTCATAGGGACTAAAAAGTGTGATTTTATTTTTTAGGTACTAAAAACAAAATTCTGAATATTTGTAGGGACTATTTACTTAATTAACCCTTTAAAAAAAAGTTATACGGTGTTAATTTATAAGATGTTAAATTGACATGAATAAAAATTTGTACTATACTAACTTTATGAAATTAATAATAATAGATTTTGTGCGTTTGACTACAAAACTAGTAAAAGTTCCATGCTTTCGCATGAGTCACCTGACATTGCGATAAATCTATAAAAATTAATTAGATTGTTAATATTGTAGAGTGTCTATAGATATTAAATGAAAATTATAATTCTTAATGTAATGTTTCTCTTAAATATTTTTTCCTTATATATACAAAAATTTCTTAAAGAGTTGAGTCACACCAATTATGGATTTTATTTGCTTATATATGGGAAGACAAATTTTTATGTAAATATATGAGTAAATATCTTATAGGAATATAAACGAAGTAGAAACTGAAATTTTGGAAATCAGAATTTTCGATATAAGTCAAGCTGACAAACTATCTCATTAGAAAAGCTAGTCAACATGGAATGACATTACTCCGACGATCAAAACGGGCGCAACCGACTAACGATAGCAAATATAATAAATCCAACCGTTGAATATGACCATAATTGAACAAGAATGAAGAATGAACTAGAATTTCGGCAATCAGAACCTTTGGTATAAGTCAATCTCACAAACCTTTGGTATAATCAGAACCTTTTACTAGATTTCTAATGAGATAGTTTCTCAGATTGACTTATACTGAATATTTTGATTTTCGAAATTTCAGTTCCTACTTCGTTCTTGTTCAATTATGGTCATATTCAACGGTCAGATTTATTATATTTGATACCGTTAGTCGGTTGCGTCCGTTTTGATCGTCAGAGTAATGTCACTCCATGTTGACTAGCTTTTCTAATGGGATAATTTGTCATCTTGATTTATACTGAAAGTTCTGATTTCCAAAACTTCAGTTTCTACTTCGTTTATATTCCAATAAACAACTTACTCATATATTTACATAAAAATTTATCTTCGAATATATAAACAAATAAAATCCATAATTTGTGTGACTCAGGTGTGACTTGACTATTTAAGAAATTTTTGTATATATAAAAGAAAAATATTTAATAGAAACACTACATTAAGACTTATAATTTTCATTTAATATCTATAAACACTCTACAATATTAACAATCTAATTATTTTTTATATAATTATCGCAATGTTAGGTGACCCGTGCAAAAGCAGGGAACTTTTACTAGTTTTGTAGTCAAACGCACAAAATCTATTACTATTTACTATCAATTTCATAAAGTTAGTATAATACAAATTTTTATTCATGTCAATTTAACATCTTATAAATTAACATAACATAATTTTTTTAAAAAAATATATTAAAGTATTATACGAGTTAACAAGAGTCAAAATGAAGTTCAAATGATTATAATAAAAAGAAAATTTAATTTGACGATGGTTCAATGTTTTAAACATTGTAACGAACAAAAAAACCTCCAAAAATTAAACTTGGCAAAAAAAAGGGTCCTGGAAAACATTTCTAAACTTTCAAGGGAATTCCCAAAACACCATTTACGACATTTAATTTCAAGTTCAATAACATTTTAAAAAATAGTATTAAAAACATTTCTAGATTTATGAGAATTCCCAAAACACCATTTAAGACATTTAAGTCTATGTTCAATTGCATTTTAAAAAATTAGTATTAAAACTAAAATAAACAAAAAAATAAAATCCAAAAATTAAACTGGAAAAAAAAGGGTCCTGATTGCCTAAAATAAATATATTTTAGTAGGTAAAGAGACCTTTTAATCTCAACCATCCATTGTCTTCCAAACCAATCCAATGTCTATAATTAGTTTTGCAGCAAAAAAAAACAAAAAAGTGTCTCATGTATGGTACATGGCCCATGACAGTAATGTACCGGAGACGGCGCCTTTGTTTAGTAGTGTTGGGTGTTTTGCATGTGTTTTTGGTTTTTTTTTGTTCGAGTTGGGTTTTGGTGTCCCATCCAACTTTATGGCTTTGCGTGTGATTTTGGTTTATTTGTTTCTTGTTCTCATTCATATAAATACACATGTATTAATTTAAAAACAATCAGAAGTTGATGTGGAGGTGTGTATTGAAACTTAATGAGGAGTGTGCTTAGCTCGAGGTTCCATGTTTGAATTTGATAAAAAAATCATGTGATGGATCGGTCTATACATGGCTTTTCTCTCCCTTTAAATAGGTTTTCTGCTTTTCGCTAAGAATGCGAGATTTAAAAAAAAAAAAAAAAAAAACGGGTATGATACTTTTTATAATAGTGTATTTACCTATTAATTTACACTATCTCTATGTGGTCTATGTGGGAGTCAGCTTGCTTAGGCATCTTTGAGTATGATTTTATGGTTTGTCAGATTTGGATTCTCTGCAGCTCCAATGTATGCAGCAACCTCTTTTTTTTTTTTTGATAAGGCAAGAGCACGATGATATCAAGAAAGAGAATAGGTGATTTCTCAACTATACTCTAATCTTGTGCGTCAAGTGCTCATATATATTATTAAAAAAAGGGAAAAAATACATAATAACTGGGGGACATAAAACCTGACCCAGTGAATCCAAGTGAATCAACCCGAACGGGAAATACAACCAATAACAACAACACACTCGATCCAACCTTAGTCAAGTCTAACAAAATCTTTGCAAGCATCAACTAGGTCTATAAGTTGGCGAATGAACCGAATGTCAACACATAACGGATCACGTACCATCAATTCCCTGCACCATTAGCAGCAAGCATAACGACTCTTTCGAGTCCTAAACAGTCTCTACACCAACCATTCATCAATGAATTCAAAGGAACAAAGTGGTGTAGAGGTTGAACATCATCATACCAAATTCTTGAAAGCGGGGAGTGGATCCAACCGCCAACACGGTAAATAACAAATCCACTCACACCATCCATTTACTGTGATAAGCCACAACAAATTAACAGCCATTTCTGACCAAGCTGTCCGAATTCAAGCACGAAAGAGTGAACTGGATTTCACGACACGATATGGACGGCCACCGAACACCAACTGCGTGTCGACAAACTAAACTAGGAAAACTGCAGATCTCATCAGATCTGAAAAAATCAGAAATCAGCAAGTGGTTTATCAACACGACGGCGTGATTCCGATGGCATACCAGAGAACCGCCGCCGGAATCGGAGGAGGCGTCGGACTTCTTTGTATTGGATTCGCATAGATCCGAATCAGAACAAAACCACCCAAAGCCGACGCGTTTGGTAGTCCAAACCACCCACAAACACGTTTGAAAATCCAAAAATAACCAAAAGCTTCCGCAACGGAGACTCCGTTCAGAAACGGCAAGCATGTCGCAACTAGACGCCGACGACTGATTGTGACGATGGTGGCGTCGCGATTAAAGAGGAGTCGATCGCACCACCGTAAGAGTAAGGCTACATCTCGACGGAAGGCTGGGTATTGAAGGAGAAGAGGGACGAAACGGTTGAAGGGTTGTGTTGTGTGAAGGCGGCGAGGATGAGAGAGAAGAGAGGGTTGAGAAAAATCTGTACTACTAATGTTCTATCATCTGCAGCAACCTCTAACTCATAATTCTCATTCATTAATTAATCTGGCGAAAAATATATTAAAAATGTTTGTGTTTTTTTTCTCCTAAAAATATCAATGTTGTTTTGCTTTTTATGATAAAATATAGGGTTTTGCTAACCAATGCCAGGGCAATGGTTAAAGAATCAAAAAAGGAAATAATTGTGAAATTTCATGTAGAAAAAGTTGCTTTTTACAATTTCAATAAGTTGAATGCACAATTTCCAAGATAAAGTTACTACTTTAAGTTTTTTATCAAGTGCTCTTAGGGCACTTATTAGCATTTCCCTAAAATATATTGTGTATGTAACACTGACATACACTTCTAATTTCGATGATGTATTTTGAGTTCGAGACATATGTATACGGCATGTACGATACCGGTATGATAAGTGTATTTTAAAACATGAATTAAATAATAAAAAAAAATAAAAACTTAGAGGAAAAATTTGTGTTAAGATTAATCTGAACACAACTGACAATGAGTTGAGATCACTAGACCAATAAAAAAGTTGAGATCGGGTAAAAACTTGTGTAATACATTCAAAGACCTAGTGGAGCAGCGTGAGCAAATTGGCTTCCATATTATTGAGGACTCATTTCCGTTTATTTTACATTGTTTCCAAATCCAATCTAATAAGCCAATCCAATGGTTAATATTAGGATGCAAATACAGCTGCAAACAAGGTAGCTGCTGCCAAGGATCCACTCCTGGTATTATGTGGCACAAATTCTTGGTGGAGTAGGTTTGGTTCATTGTCCGATTGAGATGGTTCTTGGTGGAATTGCATGTGCTGCTTTAGTTGGTTTCTAATTCCATTTTTGCTGCTGTTTTTTGTTTAGTAGTGTTGGGGGTTTTGCACGTGCTTTTAGTTTCTTGTTCGTGTTGACCTATTGGGTTTTGTTGTCCCAGCCGACATTGTACATTTGTTTCCTCTTTCATATAAATTGGCATATATTGATTTAAAAACCGTCAAGAGTTGACGTGGTGGTGTGTGTATTGGAACTTAATAAGGAGTGTGCTTATCTCTCGACGTGGTGGTGTGTGTATTGGAACTTAATAAGGAGTGTGCTTATCTCGAGGTTCGATGTTTGAATTTGATAACAATTCATGTGTTTGATCGATCTATACATGTCTTTTCCTTCCCTTCAAATAGGTTTCCGCTAAGAATGTGATATTTAAAAAAAAAGGGTATGAGACTTTTTATAATATTTTATTTACCTATTAATTTACACTCACGCTATGCTGGAGTCTTTCTTAGGCACCTTTGAGTGTGATTTCTTTGGTTGTCCTGGAATTTTATGTTACAAATTCTTGGTTGAGTAGGTTTGGTTGATCATCTATTTAAAATGGGTTCTTGGTGGAATTGCATGTGTTGCTTAGTTGGTTAGTTAATCCCTTTATGTTGGTGTTTTTTGTTTGGTAGTGTTGGGGGTATTAATGTGCTTTTGGTTTCCTGTTCAAGCTGACCTTTTGGGTTTTGTTGTTCACCCAACTTTGTACACTCATTTTCTATTTCATATAAATAGGCATAAATTAATTTAAAAACCGTCAAGTGTTGAAGTGGGAGTGTGTATTAGAACTTAATGAGGAGTGTGCTTTTCTCAAGGCTTCATTGTTTGAATATGATAACAATTCATGTCTTGGATTATTCTATCCCTTTAAATGGGTTTCCGCTAAGAATGCGAGATTTAAAAAAAAAAATTACTTAGAATGGGAGACTTTTTACAATAATGTATTTACCTATTAATCTATACTATCACTGTGTGGGAGAGTCTTGCTTCGGTGTTTTTGAGTGCGATTTCGAGGTTTATTCAAGTATTTTGTGTCACAAATTTTTGGTGGAGTAGGTTTGGATCATCGTCCATTTGAGATGGGTTGTTGAAGGAATTTCATGTGCTGCTTTAGTTGGTTTCTTTTTCCATTTTCGTTGGTGTTTTTTCCTTCATGTGCTGCTTTGGTGTCGGGGGTGTTGCATATGTTTTTGGTTTCTTGTTCGAGTTGACCTTTTGGGTGTTGCTGTCCCATCCAACTTTATACACTCGTTTTCTCTTTCAGATAAATAGGCATATATTAATTTAAAACCTGTCAAGAATTGACATGGTAGTGTGTGTATTGGAACTTAATGAGGAGTGTGCTTATCTCGAGGTTCTATGTCTGAATCTGATAACAATTCCTGTGTTAAAATGGTCTATACATGACTTTGCTCTCCCTTTAGATGGGGTTCCACTAATGAAAACTAGTATTTGTCTATCGGATTTGTAAGTATTTAAATATATACATTAAAAAAAAGACATTGATTTAAAATACTTATTTGCATCTGTTTTCGCAATTGACCTCCACAAATATTATGCTCAATGTTTTGAACGAAATATGTTTTGAAAAATATATTTTTATTTTTTTTATCACAAAGTGTTTTGAACGAAACATACTATTTAATTAAACAATTACGGAGATGAAGGAACTTTGTCACTCGAATATGGGTTCTTAAACGATCTATTTAGTAAACTAAAAGAATGTAAATGTCAACAAACCAATTACCATTATTGTTTACACCTGATAAAAAATGCAAATGTCATAGAAACAAACACAGCTGCATCAAGCAAAATAGACCTTGAAAGAGAAATCAACTCTTAAGTCATCTAACAATTTTTGCAATTTCTCCATAGACAAAATGAGTTCAGCATTAAAGTGATGAGGATCAACTCCTCAACAATTTTTAAATATTGTGGCCTTATGTCCAATCATTTTTTGAGAAGCCCAAATTGCAGAGAAAAATTTGTAAGCTTTTCAAGAAGACGGGGAAGGAAATTCATGTGAAGACGAATATGTTTTTATTGACTAATGAAATTCTCCCAAAATGGAGTGAATGTATGGGAATTCTGGTGCCATAGAAATGTCTGATATGTAAAAAAAAAATGAAACCACAACACAATAGACGGAAAAGTAGAGTTGAGTTGTTGGCAGAGACTATATTGACTAACAAAAGCTTGATTCCAGGGAGTAACATATGTTTAAAATGTTCTTTAAAGGAAGACTGTGACATCGCATGTCACTTTCAAGGAGTAACATTAGTCTTTAAAATGTTTTTATTACTTGTTATTTTTCGTCAAAACAATTATTATTTGATTACATAACACCACTCAAAATGTTGAGCATGCCCAAAACTGCAATAAGCTACATATATCTTAACCTAGCATAGTAGATGTGGTCTGAAAGCACAATATATATACCAAAATTCAAAGATATTAAAATGCAGTTTTCCATTGATGACAAACGACCTCATCTTATATGCGGCATATAACCTTTTTGTTGCTTGATGTAGTTATAGAAAAAGATTGAGCTACATAGCAGCTGAGATCCCTTATAAGAGTAATCTGAGAGACATAGAATGTTGGAACAATTCTAACAGAATCGTGATTTTCGGAAAGCACATTACAATCCAGAGTACAAAGTTGTGATAGTAGAAAAGTGTTGAACATAAATAAATTAATATGTAAGAGAAGAAATATGCACGGTAGCTAATAAATTTCCATATGTTTGTTTGTATGAGGAATTACCATGTCGTTCAAATTACCAAAATCTAGTTGATGCATATGTGAAAACTAATGAAAACCACAAATATCAAGAAACTGGGAAACAAATTGAAAGTTTACATTCGGGAGACATCCTTGGACACAAGGATAATTCTTCTAAAGAACGTTGGTTGGCCTTTGGATTTAAGAAATGACTGATGGTTATCTTCAAGAGCCGTAAAAGTCGTGCATTTTGTAAAATATATGTTTCGAATTGAACTTCACCTCCAAAGCCTTCTTAGTGTATAGTACATGATCTGAGTTGAGATGAAAGACATTTAGGAACATACTTTGGATATTTCCGGTTTATGAACAAATCATTGTTGAATCCTATCTGCAAAATATATACAAAATAAGATTCGCTGGATTTACAGCAACAGGACCAGGAACAAAATCAATCCAAAAAACACCAACCGTATTAATAGAAATTGTTTGAAGATTTGGGCAATACTGGAGCACCTCCATTATATCATCACAGTGATGAAAAAAACAAAAGTATAAGTGAAGGTGGATTAAGTTTTGAAATACAGGAAAGCCAATGTCATAGGAATTGCTCTTTGGATGAGGAAGCTTCTTCATCTACAATTAAAAGTTTCCAAATCAAAAACAAGTTTCATATAAAAATAAAAATTAAATTAAATAACCATATACGTCAGAGTTTTCAAAAAAGGTTCTTTCTGTGCAAAAATATAGTTTTTGATGTGGCATGATTGCGGATGCATCAACCATATTTGACGGTAATTCTATTTATATTTAGAATCATTGAGAAGGGATTACGCCAATTACCGCAATTATTAAAAACTGGACTTTGTGAATTGCTTTAAATGGAACATCGAATGCACGGATGTTGGCTCTGATCAATTTGGATAAGGTTTGAAAGCCATCGGTACTAACACCCTTGTCTTCTTCGGGATAGTGAATTCGAGTATGCAATTCCTCTAAAATGGGACACCCAGAAAGGAAGCTTACTGAAATTCTCTTGATTCATGAAATAAACTTGATCCAAATAAAGGGTCTTAAGTGAGGGAAGATCGACAGATATATTACCCGCCATCTTTAACCTCGTCAATTTGAGAACTACAAGGGTTGGAAAACTGAAAATATATCGCCCAGAGAGGATCAACTGACGTGAACAAGAGATGCAGAGATTCTCTAGAGGATGCCTTTTTGCAATTTCGATCCAACTGTCTACGTTTTTTTGAAGAAGCTAAATTAGCCCACTTAAATTGACACCGGTGAGAATCGAACCTGAGACCTCGAGGAGGAGCACACTCCCAGGTACCAAGCCAATACCAACTGTCTACGTTGAAACAGTCCCAATGTACAGAACCACACTTGAGGTGAAACTTTTTGATGAGTTGGTGGGAGAGCATGACTGTGTCAACCAAGCGACAAAAGCGAAGTTAGGATGTTCGCCATAAATGGATTTATTGTCGAAGTTGTGAGATGTGAGTCATGATTTGCACAAAGGAGTCCACTTTTTGGAGAGAACGCTTGTTTTAAAAGCAAATTTGTGTGCATTTGTTTTGAAAATAAATAAAAATTAAAATTTGTGTAACTAATAAATACTCCTCATTCACGCTTCATAATCATATCATCATATCATATATCATATTCATTCATGTAATTCTTAATATCTTAGTCTTAATATTAATGTTTTCCAAACCCTAGCCCTAGCTGTCACCACTCACCACTTTACTTCATCCTGATCTACCGATCTACCGAATGTTTTATCTTGGTTTTCGGGTGTCAAACATTGATTAAGTTTGAACCTTTTGAACCTTTGATATCTCATTTTTTCTTGGGAAGGGAAAAAATAAGCAAAATCCTTGAGAATCTAGGTCCGGGAGTTGTTTTCGCTACGGGAAGGTGTTAGACACCCATAACGACTATAGTATCCTATAGGAACCGTCTTTACTTTCTACGCGTGCGCTTTATTTTTAAATGCTATTTGGAAAATGATATTTACACCTAAGAGTTTACTAAGTGAAGAATTGGAGGGAGAAGAAAGCGTTTGAATTTTTATTTTATTTGAATTGAAGGAACTTTGATTCCTTGCCTACGTACCCTTTTAAGGGATCAAATTCACCGTAGTTCTCTTCCAAAAAATGTTTTTGTTTTTGTTGGTTGATTTTAAGTTTGAAAATGGAATTTTGAAGAATGAGAGAGAGAGGCCTCAAGGGCATAAGATTGTGAAATTGTGGGGTTGAATTAGTTATTTTGCAAAAGAAAGTCAAAGTATGATTAAAATTCATTAAAGTTTTTGTTTAAGAAAATAAAAGGAAAATCAATGGGATTTTGATCCCAAAGTTTGTTTAGAAAATGATTTGAGTGAAGTTGTTCATGTTTTTTGGAAAAAGGATTTTTGCCTAAGTTTCAAAGTTCCTAGACATACATCTAAGCATACATTCCCTAAACATACATCTAAAGCATGCATACCCTAAACATACATCTAAAATATCTATGTGATGTGTGTGCATGTGTCGGTGCTTGTGTCGGTGTACATCATTAGAGTCCATTGTCCTTTACATCATTGGCCTAGTTTACATTCTATGGTCTTGCAAGAAATTAAAAGCATAAAGTAAAGTACAAAATCCCTAGGCTTTACATTCTAACTTTTGCATGAATTTTAAAGTGTAAGAAAATAAAGTGCAAGAAATAAGAGATGAAAGTATGATGTGAAATGCTATGGGAATGAGACATGAAACAAGAAGGGTTAGTAGCATGAGTGAAATAGAAACTAGCAACAAAATGCATAGTAAAACTATTATAATTTGCAAGAAAGGTAAACCAACAAGCTTGACAAAAGGTGATAAAAGAACTTGAAACTTAATGCAAAACTAAAACTAGATTGAAGCCTAGATTCTCATAATATTGGAGAAATTTTGAATGACTTGTTTCAAGAAAACCAACATGAGAATCTAAGGATTTAACTATGCCAAAGTTTACAAGATTTTCAAGTTCTTTATGCACTTTTATTTCACATTATTTACCAAACACAAGCTTCACAAAAAACTATACCAAAACAGCAAGTATACATCACACTTAATAGGCAAATTCACTCCACAAAGTCACATATCCAAGGCCACAATTATGTACCAATATCCAAGCTCAAAATCATATCACAATTTCACAAGAATACTAACAAAAAAGGAAGGAAAAACAAGAATATATCCTACACATTTTTGGAATGAATTCTTACATGTAATTGCTTTCCAAAAGATAGGTCTCAAATGCTAAAATTACTCACACAAAAACTCACACAAACTTTTAGAAGCTTTTTTAACAAGATTTTTATCAAGAGATGAAAAAGAATTGAATCCACAAGGAACAAATTATTTTCATGTATTTTCTATCAAGATTAACATGTAAAACACATCAACATTTATTGAAAATAACAAGAAAATATTGAACAAATTTTTTTAGGAATTTTTCTCAAAGTTTTTAGGCAAACAGTGGTGCAAACAGCAAGAAACAGTGTGCATATAGCGAGAAAATAAGGAGAAAGTAGTAACAAAAGTCCAGGCCCAAACACACAAGATCCAGGTTCATACAGGATGAACAGGAACCGTATGATTGATCCAATTGGATCAAACCATTGATCCTGCGATCCTGAAGGCGAGGGAGCATGATATGGGCGTGTACTAGCGCGCATGGGATGGAAAAATGAAACAAAAGCTTCTTGTTTACCCTAATTTTATTAGTCTAAGTCTATTTGTAAGTGAGCTTAGCTCAGTTGGTAGGGACAATGCATAATAGATGCAAGGTCAGGGGTTGAATCCCCGCCACCACAAAAAAAATGCTAATAACTGGAACGGAACAAAATGTACTACCAACTTCTTCTAGTATTTTATTCTTATAGACACCTGGTAGAAGTTGGGGAAAATTTGCTGTGTCTATGACCACACCAAACTTTATGCCCACCTCCGTCCATGAATACAATATAGATATTTATGAGAATACCCATCATTGGATCCAAGACACCATAGTTTCAAAATATTTGGCAATCCTCAATTTAAACATGTATATACTACGAAGAAGAAAAACACTTGAAGAAGCTTCAAGGTAAAATTGGTGGATGATAGGACCACACCTCATGTTTATTCTACAAAGAGATAGCGAGGGGAACATGAGAATGATAAATGGCACCAGAGGATGGGATAAATGAGTAGTATGGTGAGTTGGAAAAAAAGGAAACAGAATCACAACAGAATGGGTGTGGAATGATGAAAGTTAAAGAGACATTCCATCATTTCATGGTACCTGTTCTTTAGATTAAATGGATAATGGGTCGAAAAAAATTGAACTGAATACAATCAGGATGATCTTTTAAAAGAAAAAGAAAAAGGGAAATCCTAACATAGTGGTTGCATGGTAAGAGTCTCTTTTTTTTTTGTTTGTTATTTTCTATGATAATTTCTTCCTATGATGATTTCTTCTTCATTTAGTATTTTAATACTAGCTCCAAAGATATAGACTCCACCGATTCAATACATGAAAAGTTTCTATCATTAATTTAGCTATTAGAGTGTCACAACTTGATCCATCAACTAATTGTGTAAAACATCATCGGCTTAGTCTTTAAATTAGGAATCCATATGTCTCAATATTCCAACAAAGATTGAACAATATTTAACTATGATGGATGGCGACAAAACAAAAGTCAAGTCATATAGTAGAAACATACGAAGCAAGAACATTCATTGGATTAGTCGTGTCGTGTCAGATATATGTCGACAGACATCAACACGACACGACACGTATGATTATATTGAATTATGTCATTTTTTTTAAATTATTACCGTGTCGGCATGTCCGTGTCCGTGCATATTTTTCATCATTCAAGTGAATTTTTATGAAAATCTAAAATAATTTGGTATGTTATTGAAATACTACAAGATTGATGGTTTATGCACTTTTATAGGAGAAAATCTTGTGTGGACCAGGACCAAGAATTTTGGTTTGGTCACACACAAAGAGAGAAGAGAGAAGAGAGAGAAGAGAGAAGAGAGAGAAAATGGAGAAGAGAGAAGAGAAGAGAGAGAAGGAAAAAACTTGTGTGTGTGACCAAACCAAAATTCTTGGTCCTGGTCCACACAAGTGTTTCTCCTTTTATAGTCCACAGGTAATCTTGTTGTAGCCAAATAACATGTCAAATGATTTTATATTTTCGTAAAAAATTAACCACGTGAATGTTATATATATGATGGATCAAATTACATCAGTGTAATGTTACACCAATCAATATCGTTTTCCTAGATACATAATATTACAACCGTATAGTTTGATTCCTCCTCACATGTATGTATGTATGTATGTATGTATGTAAAGGCCAGAAAACTATCAAGATATTATGTGAATTACGTACCATGGAAAGAGTTCAAACCAGCTGGCATGATGAGGAAGGTGTTGAATCCGAATAATAAACCCTGATGCCTTTGAAGCATCCCACTAACTCTTGATTGGATGCCTCTTATATCAATTCTTCCAGCCTTGTAATCTCTTGTGAGTTTTAAAAACTCATCGTACTTTATGCTGTTATCGTACCTAGATGCAAGTTTCACTCCCTTAAGAAGATACTCCAGTGCATGTTCATGGAAATAGTTTCGAGGGATGTTCATCTTTATTATTCAGAATAGTAATATCCAGCAAAACTACAAATTCCAATTCAAAATAATAAAACCTAAAAAAACTAACGATTCTAGTGAAAGAGGATTCAGAAGCTACGGGAATAGAAACGGGAGAGAAGGTTAACCCTATTTCAGAGTACGTTATTTTTTTAGGGGGAGTACCTTATTTATACTATAAATAAAAGAAAACTATCCATTTCAGCATTTTTGGGTTGAATTTTTTTCTTCCAAAAATACCCTCAACTTTCAATACAAATAACACATATAACAAATAGATAATAATAAATTTAAATATTAAAATAAAAATGTAACAAACACAAATGTATAGTTTTTTCCTTTATCATTTATAAAGTGTAACAAAATATATGAGTGTATCAATACTTACTTTTTCATTATCTCAATTATACTCTTAAACAACAATTCTTTCTATAATAAATATTGTTGTTGGTGTCATTAAAAAAATAAGAATATAGATTATATTATTTTGTTATATTTTTTATTTTATTGAAATAGATAATCATGATTAGTTTGATTTGTTATAATTTGAAAGCAAAAAAATTTATATTTTTCCTTTTTTCCTCAAAAAAAAAAATTATATTTTTACTTTTAATCAAAATTAAAATTTCATAAAAAACATCGTTCATAATTCTCAAACGTTAGCGCAATAAAAATAGCAAAAAACCCATCTTTTTGCTACTTATATAATAGTAAAGTTAAATATAATTAAGTGTAATCGAAACTAATTTTGTTTCGTATCTTTTTTCTAGAAGAAAAAACAAAGTGATAAGTTTGAGATTTGGATTTGAAGGAGTGAAATTCGGATAAGAGCAATTATGATTTAATTAAACAAATTAATCTACTACTATACAACTACTACTACTTGTCAAAAAAAAAAAAACTACTACTAAATTTTTTTTTGGTTACATACTACTAAATTAATCCTTAATCTATTAAACAAATTAATCTTTTTTGATTAAAACATACTTAATTTGCCTTCCAACAATCTTTTAAAATCTATAATTTAATGGATTACATGATCATTTGTGATATTTAGTTATCAATAATCGAAAACAAACGTTCCCTTCAAAAAAAGTTGAAAACAATCTTTTTTAATTATAGTAGAAATAGGAACGATTTTACAATAAGTGGAGCAATTGTATATATTATTATAAAAATCAACAACAAACTTCTTGAAAAAGATTAAACTCAATTTACTGGAAAAAATAAAATAAAAAAACGTTCTGGCGATGAAAAAAAAGGATGAACAATAAATCAAAAATCGACCATACCATATTCCTCCTTGATTTGTTTTGGGTTTAACGATTTCGGTCTAGTGCGGTTTCACCTGGTTCGATTCTGCTTTGCAAAGAGAGTTTTGTCAATCATTGTGGTCCCATAATAGATTTGAGGGATTATTCGAGGAAGTTGAACATAAAGGATTCCCGTTTCACGTAAACACAAAAAATTAAAAAACTTAACAGTAGTTGTAACCGTTATTACTACAGATGATGAGATTAAAAAAATCTTTGAGTGACACATAAAGATATATTCACACCATATCAGATCATGTCACACATTGAAGATATATATTCAAAGGCACAATAAAGTAGTATGTTATTATACGTGCATTTCTTGTTGAGCACGCTTGTCATTTTCAGCAGGTGTTTCCTTTGGTGGTTCATTAACACTCCTCTTGCCTTCATACTCCTCCCTACATCTAGCGTGCACATCGGCCAAGAGTGCTTCTCGCTGGATCGGTTCGGGATCGAAATGACATTCTTCTTCAACAGGAGTAGTATGTTGTTCGGCTGACAACCACCTTTTTGCGGGCGCCTTAGGGTGCGTTCGTTTTGGATTTTTTCCAAAAAAAATCTATTTTTTTTTTAATAAAAATCACTTTTTTCATTTTTAAGTGTTTGTTTTGGATTTTTAGAAAAATCATTTTATCAAAAAAATCTATTTTGATCCTAAAATGAAAAGCTATTAGGATTAGCTTTTCTCAAAATCTATTTTTTTTCAACAACAAGGAGATAACACATGTGCATGTTAGAACTCATTTTTTTAACAAAATGGATTTTTATGGATAGTAGGCAAACACAAATAACTTTAGATTTTTTTTAAAATCTCTAAAAAAAAATCTCTAGATTCTTTTGACACAAAATCTATTTTTTTTAAAGCTGAAACAAACGCACCCTTAGTCGTTCTCTTTCTTGCCGGCTTGGCTCCATGCCTCATCCTTAGAGCTGGACTTTTTTTACTGGTTCTTCGTCTGGAATAAGAATATGCTTTGAAAAGTCTCTTACTATTTTATCAATATTTTTCATAACATGTTCCATATCATCAATCCCAGAGACTTATTATACGTGGAAAATTCCTCTTCAGTCATATCCACAAGTACGACTTTTTCAGCATGCTTGGTATAGAATTCTAACCTGCCCCCATATTTTCTTGAATGCTTCACAAGTTTCTGCATGCTAGTATCGGGGTACAAGGGTAGAGTCATATTCAAAACTTAGACATTCGGGCTCTCTCATCCAATGTACAACTGTGAGCTTGTGATAATTATATTGTTCTCTCAGATAATCTGAGAAGAATTCCAGACTTAATTTATCCGCGTTAAAATTGTCCAGCACGTCAAGAGATCCGCCTTCATAAACTTTTTTTACAATTTTCATCATTCCGATACAACTCACATTGGTAAATGAACAAGAAAATCTTGGTGGCCATCCTAATCAGCCAGAAGTAAGATAAATTAACAAACTATCAAACATTACTTACATCAATGTAACATCAAGCATTAACAAAAAAAATGGATAGAAATCGTTCAAAATAAAAAGGAAAGAGAGGATAAACTGAAATCACATACAAACATGATGAGTTATGAAGAGGGCCAAAAGTGATTCTAGATGTTGTAGAATTGATTCTAGTGTTTCAAAACTAAATTCATGTCAGCTTATGTTTATGGTTTACTGACTTCTATCGTGGTTGGGATGATATAGTTAGTAAAACTGCTCAGACATTGTCCGAGCTTTAAATTTTTTTGAATTGCAAAGGTTTGTGGAGTAGTATGTTACTTTGTTTTGTTTGCTTGCTCTTATCTTCATATTATATATTTTTAATAAATGTTATTTTTTTGGACAAAACTTATGTACAATGTTTTAAGTGCAGTTTTTTCTGTTGTCCAATAAAATTAAGACACCTGTATTAAGTTTCCATGTCATCTTAATATTAACGCTTAATTTCTTCTAATTCTGTTTTCTATCCCGCTCTGTGCATTCCAATTTTTTCTCTCCTTCTTTCCAATTCGCGCAAAAGAACCTCTCTGCTTTAAGTGCTGCTATATCTCGCAAATAAAATCCTCCCGATTATAGCACGACCCATAATTTCACGTATATTTATTTGCTAAAAGCTTTTAAAACTAGTGTCACAACTACATAAGTAACTGCTTGCTACAGCACTCTCCATTTATGTGCTTCTTTTTATTGGAACATATAATTGCCTGCACTAACCGACTCTAGCACTTCTATCAAACAACCTTCTGTCCACATACTCATTTCATTTTTAAAACCAATTATATTTACCCATAACAAGAGAGCATATTACATATGTGTATATAATGATATAGGTTTAACTAGTACATGATTAAGCTAAGTTTAAGCTATAGGTGTTGATGTTGTCGTGGACAAGATGCCTTACTTTGTTAATTGGAATGAGTCCTAGTGCATGGAGAAATTTTGTTGTGCCAAGAGGATTAAATGGTGAAGTAAAGCAATAAAACAAGATTTTCCATATTCGTGGGTTTTTCGTGAAATTATTGTCGCTGTATTAAACATTATCCCTCTGCTTTTGGCGCTTCAAGAAACTATCAATTCCAAATCCTATTGTTTCGCGTATGGATGGAAAATTAGTGACATACATGTTCTTGTTTCCTCTCTCTCTCTCTCTCTCTCTCTCTCTCTCTCTCTCTCTCTCTCTCTCTCTCTCTCTCTCTCTCTCTCTCTGTCTGTCTCGTTTGTTTGCTCATCTTTTCTCTCTGTTTCTGCACACACTGAAGTCACCAATTCTATATCTTCTTTGTTTCATATGTACTCATGAAAATTGCTTTAGACTGTTCTTTTTAGTGCAAGAAGGTACTCCAAGATGGAAAATTCAAATTTAGCTACAAACAACGTCAGTGAACCATCACTGAGTGATGAAAAAAAAATATTCAGTGTTTTTAAATATTTTTAGGAGATGAAACTTAGGAGTTGGTCAATTGGTTAGAGATGGTACACATTGATAAAATAAATTGGGATTCAAAATTGAACATATACCACTATTTGATGATTTATCTTAGGTAATGCAATACTATTTTCTAAAGAAACCGAAATGGAAATCGATCATACAATATAATTAGTTTACTTATAGCTTTTTCTTATGATATATTATTACTTGTTGCTTGGTTATCAGGCCCGGCCCTGAGGGGGTGCAAACAGCTCAACAGAGCTGGGCCTTCCTCAGCCATGAGCCTCAAAAAAAAATTAATACCCATTAGTACTACTGCCCTCCAATTTTTTTTAATACCCCCAGCCATTTTCTGTCCCCTTGTTTTAGCCTTTTAGGCCTATTAGAATCAGGTCCTCTTGCTTTTGGTGTTAGGTGGGGGTTCCTCATGTGTACGGTAGTCATTTTCACCTTTGGGTGTATCGCATATATACGGCACCTTATATTTATCTTTTAAAAAATATAAATAGAACATTGCTCTTTTAAAAAAAAAACGTTTTGATTTTATCACTGGCCTCTTTTCATTCCCAGAGCCGAGCCTCCGAATTCTTAGGGACGGCCCTGTTGGTTATAAAAGACTTAGCTTTATATTGAAGCAATATGTTTACTTTTTCCAATTTTCAGTATTTTCATCTGCGAAGATATAATCCCATATGTTGGCATGGAGTTTGATACCAAAGATCACGCATATAGATTTTATAATATATATGCTGGCTTTGTTTGTTTTAGCATTAGAAAAGGTTGGAGAAACAAAAGTGTTGCGAATTCGATGAAAAACTCACACCAATAACAACTTGATGTGTGGAGCAAGGGATAATTAAGCAACCAAAATCAAAGTGTATGGAACAGTTATAATCACAAGCCAAAAGTAGAAAAACAACAGCGAGAGAAAAGGAAAGAGAGAACACAAATAATTTGTTGACCCAGTTCGGTCCAAATTGACCTAGTCTTGGGGAGAGAGCAGCCCTCCGTTCCACTATATGATGAGTAACGTTACAAAGAGATTTCAATGGGTTACAAGAATAAGTCTCCCGCCTAATTCTACCCAAAACCCAGCCTCTTCCCGTAACCAAGAGACTCAATCCTAATAGTGTTTCCCAAGGTGAATCAACCCACAAACCCTAGTTTTGTTCCAAAGAGACAAACTCTAAACAAACCCTAGTTTTGTTGTTGCCTTTCTAAACCCTTGTTTCAGTCCCCTCTATCTCAAGGTTTACACTGATACAATGCCTATATTTATAGTAAAAGAAACTCCCATAAAATTGTAACAAATCTGGCCCAAAAATACGTTTCTGAAAAATAACAGCACGCAAAATCGGCCCCCGATTTTCCAAATCGGCCACCGATTTTTCCAGAACAGGAAGCCTCCCAAAAGGCAGCCAAAATCGGCCACCGATTTTCCAAATCGGCCACCGATTTGTACTTTCAGCAAACATCAATTTTGGCCTCCAAACTCCAATTTTGAGTCACTTTCACAACAAAAAGCAAGTTAGATAATGAAACTGTGATGTCTCGAAAGTTCGTGTGTTTTAAAGAAGGCTTTAAGAGGATCAAAGATTATGATGAAAAGGTGTCTCGCAAAGATATAAGAATTGGATGTTTAGCACATTTTGTCATCAGTCGGGAATCAAGTGGAAAATATGTTGTTACATCTTTCAATAAGACCATAATCGCGAGCTTTAATCCCCCCAGAAGTAAACATAAATTACCATCACAAAGGAGGGTTTCTGCCGCTCAAGCAGCAGAGGTAGAAATGGAAAAACGATATGGTATACACCAAATATTGATTTTTGAGTTTATAAATCAACACGTCGGAGGGAGGGAGAACGTTGGCTGCGCTTCTAAAGATATGAGCAGTCATTTAACCGCCAAAAAGATGAAGGAAATGAAGGAAGGTGAAGCATATACTCTACTTCTTTATTTTAAATCAAAGGAGAGAGAGAATCAATCATTCTTTTATGATATTCAACTTGATGTTGATAATCAAATAACAAACATTTTCTGGGCAGATGCTAAAATGGTTTTAGATTATGTTTATTTTGGAGATGTAGTATGCTTTGATACCACATACTGCACTAATAAGAATTTACGACCATTTAATCCTTTCATTGGATTCAACCATCATAGAGAAAGTGTGTTATTTGGTGCAGCAGTGTTATATGATAAAATTGATGCATCATTTGAGTGGTTGTTCAAGACTTTTCTTAAGGCAATGTGTGGAAAAAAGCCAAAGACAATTTTCACAGATCAAGATTTTGCCATGGCAAAAACGCTTTTAGAGGTTTTTCCTGAAACATATCATCGTTTATGCTTGAGGCATTTATTTCAAAGAATGTTAATCATGCCTTTAAGCGATCAGATTCTTTTGCTGAAGATTTGAGAAGTTGCATTTATGGTTTCGAATATGAGCATGACTTTCTTGCCGCTTTGGAATTCATTACTTGACAAACACAACCTTCACCAAAATAAATGGATGCAATATTTCTATAAGAAAAAAGAAAAATGGGCCATTAAAAAGAAACCATTCAATTAAGATGACATGGAAACTTAAAAACTGCACTTAAAGCACTGTGCATAAAGGTGTGTTTGTTTCAAGTTTATCAGATTTATTTTTCGGAATAACATTCCTTGAAATATAAAGATGCGAATTTTATTCTAAGGTATTTGGATAAAAGATGCTTGGTTAACATTTTAATATTCCAGGAACCATACAAATATGGTTAGAATAGGTAGTTACACATGAATTTATTCACATCTTCATGAAACTTTATTCCCATCATTTTCTTTGGGAAATTTTTTCTATTCCCATAAACATTTTATACGGGATTAAAATTTAGTAAACTGGTAACAAACAGAAACTTATATATTTCTATCATTTTATTTCCAAAAATCTACAAATATAACTTGAAACAAACACACCCTAAGTTTTGGGTTAAAAACAAAAAAAAATATAGGGTTAGGATATATTTTTTTAACTCCGATATTGGTTTGGTCTTTTTTTTTGGGTGGTGGCCGGGGTTCGAACCTTCATGCATTGTCCATACCAACTGAGCTAAGCTCACGAGGACGATATTGGTTTGGTCTAATATAAAAAGATATATTTTAGATTCTAGTTACTCCTGTGTAATTGGATTATCGTCTCACCCTAAATTTTATTTATAAGAAAACTAGCAAAAAGAATGTGTCTGTCTTTGCTCTCTTTTTATTGTGCTAACGCATGTAAATTATGAACGATATTTTACATGAAATTTTGATTTTGATTTAAATTACAACTACAATTATTTGTAATAAACTTAAAAAACCATGTTTATCTTTTTTCAATAACAACAATAATTTAACAAATATAATATAAATTCGTATCATTTTTAATACCATTAACAATATAATATTAATATAGGAAAATTTGTTTAAGGGTATAATTGGAATTACAAAAAATTCGACCCAAAATCTCTATCCCCTTCATATATAATATTCATAATATTGTTCCTATTGTAGTGGGATATTTTCTATATTTAATGAGATTTAATTTTTTAATTAAAATTTAAAATAAAATTATTAAAGGATAAAATAGTAAATAAAATATTTAAATGAATGTAAAATGGGTAATGAAAAAGTTAGCGAAACTCATGTATATTTAAATCCTATTTTCTTTATGTCCTCGTGAGTTTAGCTCAGTTGGTATGGACAATGCATAAAATATGCAAAGGTCTGGAATACAAACCCCGGCCACCACAAAAAAAAAAAAATCATACTTTCTTTATATATTACTAGTGGAACGTCTTTTCTCTCTTTTTATCGTGCTAACACATGTAGATTATGATAGATATTTAATAGAAATTTTGCATGTAAATTACAAATAATATTGTATATAAATTTTTTGATATAAATTTAAATTATAAGTATAGATACTTATGAATTTTAGATGTAACAAACTCGACAAATCATATTTATCTTTTATAATTTAAATATTATAAGTATAGATACTTATGAATTTTAGATGTAACAAACTCGACAAACCATATTTATCTTTTATAATTTAAATTATAAGTATAGATACTTATGAATTTTAGATGTAACAAACTCGACAAACCATATTTATCTTTATCTTTTTGTAACAAACTCGACAAATCATATTTATCTTTTGTAATTTAAATATTATAAGTATAGATAATAAGTATAGATACTTATGAATTTTAGATGTAACAAACTCGACAAACCATATTTATCTTTATCTTTTTGTAACAAACTCGACAAACCATATTTATCTTTTATCAACTCGACAAACCATATTTATCTTTTATAATTTATATTATAAGTATAGATACTTATGAATTTTAGATGTAACAAACTCGACAAACCATATTTATATTTATCTTTTTCATCTTTTTCAATTCAATTTTTTCAATTACAAGAATAATATTTTTTGGTGGTGGCTGAGGTTCGAACCCCGGACCTTGCATACTTTATGCATTGTCCATACCAACTGAGCTAAGCTCACGCGGACAATTACAACAATAATATAACAAATATAACAAATATTCTTATCTTTTTAATAACACCAACAATATTTTTTTTTTTTGTGGTGGCCGGGGTTCGAACCCCGGACCTTGCATATTATATGCATTACCAACTGAATAACACCAACAATAACAATTTTTTTTTGTGGTGGTCGAGGTTCGAACCCCGGACCTTACATATTATATGCATTGTCCATACCAACTGAATATCACCAATTTTTTTTTGTGGTGACCGGCCGGAGTTCGAACCCCGGACCTTACATATTATATGCATTGTCCTTACCAACTGAATAACACCAACAATAACAATATTTTTTTTTTGGGGTGGCCGGGGTTCGAACCCCGGACCTTACATATTATATGCATTGTCAATACCAACTGAATAACACCAACAATATAACATTATTATAGAAAATATTTATTTAAAGGTATAATTGAAATAAAAAAAAATCCAGCCTATAATTTCTGAAAACCCCCTATTTTCTTTTATTTTTTAGGAGATAAAAAATCTATTTTTTCAACCAAAACAGAATTCACTCCATATGACGGCAACAAAAACTATTAACCCTCTAAAAAACCCTTGATCGTATTCTTCTGATTCATGAGTCCTAACAAAAAAAGAACGGCACAGTCGTCGTCGCAGGACACAAAGATGGACAGAATCAGCGATTTACCTACTGAATTATTGTGTCACATACTCTCTCTTCTTCCCATCAGACAAGCTTTTACTACCACAGTTCTTTCTAAGCGGTGGACACAACTCTGCTATTCACTCACCAATCTAAAGTTCGACTATGAAACCTTTGCAAAGGACGATGACCCCTTCCATCGCTTCTGTCGTTTTGTGGACACAGTCATGCTCTCTCCTCACTCATCAAGCCAACCCATCAAAACATTTAGCCTCATGGGTCGTTCTAGATTCAATGACTACACCATTGACGCATGGGTAGAAGCCGCGAAAAGGCGTTGCGTCGAGGAATTTCATCTTACCATGGATTTCTACACCTTTACTAACCACACCTTGACTCCCGTTATTTTTGCATCCAAAACCCTAGTAGTTATGCAACTTGAGGCGTTACAAATTGCAGGTAATAATTTGCGTGTTGATCTTCCATCACTCAAAATCCTACATTTGAAATTGGTTCGTTTTGAAAATCATAGTGTTCTAAAAAAACTCCTCAATCCTTGTCCTGTTCTAGAAGATTTGTGCACTTTATGGATTGTTTGTATAAAAGGTGACAAAAATAATACAGCAGAAGGGTTTAAACCCTTATCCAAGTTGGTTAGAGCAGATATCAATTCAAGTTATATTCCATTTGATGTGTTTTATAATGTCAAGTTTTTACACACAAGGAACACATACTATCCTTCTCGCACTGAAGATATATTCAAAGGCACCCCGGTGTTTCAAAACTTAATTCATCTCACCTTGTATTTATTGTTTACTGATTTCAATCTCGGCTGGGATGGTATAGTAAAACTGCTCAGACATTGTCCTAAGCTTCAAATTTTTAAAATTACAAAGGTTTGTGGAGTATTTTTCTTTGTATGCCTGTTGATTTTCTTCATATCATATATTTTAATAAATGTTATATTTTTATCCCCTTTGACAGTGGTCTACAGATATATCCGAAGAATGGCAATGCCCAATTTTAAATCTTGAATGTGTTTCGTCTCATCTCAGATCTTGTGTTATTAATAACTTTAAAGGTTTGGAGGATGATCTCCAATTTGCAACCTTTATTCTGATGAATGCACGGCTTTTAGAAGTCATGTCAATTTATGTTTTTAATAATTCCGCAAAGCATCTAATTGTAGAAGAACTATCATCCTGTCCATGGATTTCTACGAGGTGTAAACTTTATGTTGATGGATCTAGATACTAGATATTAGTTTTTCTTCATATCATTTAATTTTATAGGCTTGGTGTTTTCATAGAAATTAAACTGTGATGATGATATTAGTACTAACTCTAGAGTGGAGTACGATCCTTGTTGGATAACGATTTGATCTGGATGCTTTTAATTTTATTTTTCTCTGTTTCATGGAAAGTAAGAATTGTTTCAAGTCCTATTTAATTCTTCCAGTAATTATCCTCCTATTGTAGAAGTTGTTTGATTCTGCTTGTTACTCGTATAAAGCATGCATATGTACTATATATATTATCAATTATTTTTCCAAACAAGTTCCTTTAACTTTCACATTTTATCTAGGAAGGTTGGGGAATGAGAGTCGAGAAAGACCATTTCTGGATAGATAAAGTGGTTATTTGATTCTTGCATCAAAGATACAAAATTAGAAAAAATTATGTTTATTAATTATCACAGTTGTTATACGGGTTATTATCAAAGTCTAAACAATGACGGCTTTGTAGATGAAATTCAATTCGCAGCATATATTTTAATTTGGGATGCCCTAAATAAATTAACAAATTGTCCAAGAATTTCTCCCAAATGTGAATTTCAATTAGATTTACCTAGTTCCTTAATATTTCTTGTTTTACATATGAAACATCTATTTTTTAGTAGTTTGAAGGACATGCATAGGACTGTTTCCTCGAACAAATGGGAATGCATTTTGATGTATCTTCAATATTCATCTGAAAAGAAGGATCGTGTACCAATTTGGACAAGAACAAGGATTTAAACTCGTCTGAAATTCATTTATTTCTTCATGTTATATACATGTGTGTGTGCGTGATTGTATGTGTGTGCGTGTGTGTGTGTTGAGAAAGATGTCAAACTTCCAGAATAGGACAAGCAAAGATTTTTTTGACGAAATTATGCTTCTAATTTTTAAGATAAACAAATTCAAATATAACGTTTTGAGCAATGGAAGATGAACAGATAAATCAACAGTTGCAACCACTAAATTCTTGACTTTGAAAACAACAAGGCTTTGGGAGTTGAAAACTGTGGTGGTGAAGGTGTGGCAAAGACAGTGAGATGAAATTCATCAACACATTGTTTTACGGCTTCTACCCATGCTTCCAAGATGTGAATTGGGAAACATTCAGTTTTAAGAAGACACTTCAGGGGAAAAGTTTTGCTGATTTATTAGGTCGCACAAGGGGATTTCACGAGTTTATCCACAAAAAGACAGAAGCGATGGAAGGCATCATATTGTCGTCTTCCCCGGTTTCATCGTTGAAACGCATGGCAGTGAATGAGTAATAGAGTGGACTCCACCTTTTAGAGAGAAGAGTGGTTTTGAAAGCAGGAGAGTATGCGACACAGACACACAGTAATGGCTTTAAGTTGCTCTCAGTAAAAGGCTTTGTGAATAACATCTCTTCTTATTTATTGAAAAGAAAATTAATTGAACTTCAACACAAATTTATTCGATTAATGTGAACAAAGTGAAAAAGTCTGCTTGAGAAATTATGGGAGAAACTATTAAAATATTATATAATTCACACCTTTTTTACTTTGCTCTGCCCAAAAAATCAGCCACATATTGTAACGGACTATTATTCCCAATTATTTTCTTAATCCTGACGGAATTGAAGCATTTGCTGGCAGCTTTTGGTCACGGATTCAAGGTTTGCTTGTGCTTGACGTTTCAGATAATCAACTTTCAGTAAAGTATTTTACACTCGTAATAACTTCTGCTTTTTTCCCTCTTCTTTTGAATGCTTTAAGAAAAAAGAGATTCAACAATTATTGAATTATTAGTAAATCTAAATATGAACAAAATTACTTGAATTTTTTGATGTTATAGAGTCTAAAGTTCAAAGGTGTATATATGCATTTTGTGCACGTTAGAGAAAGTTTTTGTTTAAACTCTGTAGATGAGACTAATTGCACTATCAATTACACTTATGATGTGAATTAATATTGATTTGCAATTTAAATGAGGAACTGCCATTTCTCTTCAAAATAATGGAAAACACAAATATCAATAAACTGGGGAACAAATTGAAAGTTTACATTCGGGAGACATCCTACGACACAAGGATAATTCTTCTAAAGAATGTTCATTTTCCTTTTGATCTAAGAAATGACTAATGTTGATCTTCATGACCTGTAAATGTCGCGCATTTTGTAAAACATATTTTTCAAATTGAATTTCACCTCCAAAGCCTTCATAGTTTATAGTAGATGATCTGAGGTGAGACGAAATGCATTCAGGAACAGACTTGCAATTAGGAACAGATTTTGGGTATTTCCAGTTTATGAACATATCTTTGTTGAATCCTATCTGCAAAAAAATATACAAAATAAGATTCACAAAATTTACACCAAGAAAAGAAGGAACATAATCAATCCAAAAAAACACAAGAAACCTTATTAATAGAAATTGTTTGAAGATTTGGGCAATACTGGAGCACCTCCACTATACCATCACAGTGATGAAAGAAAGAAAAGAATAAATGAATTGATCTCTGGTTGAGGAAGCTTCTTCTTCATCTACAATTAAAAGTTTCTAAATCAAAAACAAGTTACATATAAAAATTAAATCAAATAACAACATAAGAAAAAGTTTTAATAAAAGGTTTATTCTCAGCAACACAATAATTTTTTGTCACATAATTGCGGTCACATCAACAGTATTTGACAGCAGTTCTATGCTATTCTATGTCCATTACCGCAACTGTTAAAAACTGAACTTCGTGAATTGCTTTAAATGGAACATCAAATGCATGGATATTGGATCTGATCAATTTGGATAAGTTTTTAAAGCCTCCTGTACCAACACCCTTGCCTTGTTCTGTATAGTGAATGCGAGTATGCAAATCCTCTAAAACGGAACACCCGGAAAGAAGCTTGTCGAAATTCTCCTAATTCTTGAAACAAACATGATCCAAATAAAGGGTCCTAAGCGAGGGAAGATCAACAGATAAGTTACCAGCCAGCTTTATCATACTCAGTTTGAGGACCACAAGTGTTGGAAATATGAAAATACTTTGCATATTTCTTAAACTGAAGGATAAGCTTGAAACAAGATGTTGGAATCTGAAACTGAAGGTTGTGTGTTTAAGGTTTTTCAATTTCTTAACTCATTATATGTTTAAGATAATAAGTAGTTATATATAGAAATCAGCTTTACAGATTCATAGAGTATACCTTTTCTAAGACATTCATAATTATTTAGTAACGCCATACAAAGTGAGGGACTACTATGGTGATTTACTCGATAAATATGATATTGCTAATAATCTACATGACTATTTCTTACATTTATTTTTTTTAGTTGAAAAATCCAGTGAGAAGCTATTTGTTTTGCTCAATCTCACTTTTGAAATTATTTTCATGTTTGAAGTGTGAAGACCGTTAAGCAGAATTTGCAACTTTCTCATTCCATTTTTAAAATCCATAGGAAATTTGTAAAGTTGTTTTAGAACCTAATGTATAAAATGAATTATTATATCGAAATGAGTCTACGATCTTTGTAATTTAGATGACACTGTAAAGAAAAGTTTTATCAAGTAGGAAGTGATTTGTATCAACGTCAAGTATTGAAGTATTTTCTATTTAATAATGCAATTTGTTATGCTGTTTATTATAAAAGAGTATAGTGTGAAAGATGATTTTGCAATTTTTATTTGTTTGAAAGGAAGGTACCTTTTGTATTTGTTGGGCCATTAATAAATGTTGCAATATTGTTTGAAAGGAAGATACTGACATGCTTTAATATGAGAATCAAACAGAAAATAAATAGAAAGAACATTTATTTGTTGATAACAGTACCAAATTCCATTTCTTGCTAACACTGCACAGTCCACAAATCAACTTGAAGAAGATTCAAACATTATGGTCAAATATTTGTGTTTTATTATTTTCCTGAACTTATTTCTTCACTAGTTGCATGGAACAATATCAGGAACAAGTGTTGAATCATGAAATGGTAAGCTCTTATCGATGCTTGGATACAATTAGCATTAAATGATAAGTGAGGGTTCTTCTACATTGACAATGAATCAAGGAACTACGAAAATTTGCACTGAGCAAAAGAAGAAACAATTAATTCGCAAATAGTTACTGAACTATAGCTCACAAGAAACTAACTGCAATCAACCACCAATAATTCAAGATAGAAAAGCAATGGTAGAAAAGGATCCGAAACTGTAAATTTAAATCTGCATCCGTGACAATGGCTTCAAAACTGCATCCATGAGATCGATACTAACAGCCCTTGAATTGCGATCAATTTCACCATGAACCAATGGAACAATACATTAGTGAACGACAAGTACACGTAAAGTACAATTGTGTTATTTTTAGACACACAAATCAACATTCATCAACATTCATCCCAACATCGTAGAAAATGAGATTAGAGTATGAAGTAGTTGGGTGAGAATCGTTCAACTAGAAAACAATTCAAAGGGAGGAAATTCGTCAAATTGTTCAACTTCAAAATGATTGAAGTAATAACTTCTTACGTTCCAAATTCCATATCAAAACATAAATATCAACCACAAAAAACTTGTCCAGTTTTTCAGATTTGGAATCACGTATCAAATGCAAGTTGATAGGAATTGAAATTCAGGTTCGCTTAATCACAACTAAAACCATTCATAGACTATAATACTTAAAAACTATGGTTGATGAATGAAATAATCATCAAAATCTTCATAAAGCACAACAACAAAATTACATTCAACTCTAACGAAGTAACCAATGAAATTAGTCCTATTTCCTTTGTATTTTCTTAAGATCTTTCTATTGTTAACGGAAAAAGGGCAGCATCTGTGATAACAATTGGAATATCACAAGCTCTTTTATGCCAACATACCCCGGTAACAATTAGTTTATCAAGCACAGTCCAAAAACTCGAAAAGTCGAGCCCTCTTCTGACTTTCTATTCGCAAATATAATATAATAAACTACTAAAATACCTCAATTGACTCACTCAAAGGACAGAAGGAAAACTTACTTGATCTCATGTTAATGATGTATATTAATCTCACAAATTGCTTTACGATTTGAATTCCCAACCAAACTCTTTGCTAATCCAATATTGAACATCAAGGTATTTTGATAATAAATAGGACTTGAAACAATTCTCACTTTCAATGTAATAAAACAAAACATAAAACTAAAAGAATCCAAACAAAATAGTCATTGAGCTACAATGAAAGTCCACCCTATAATTCTTCCACACTAAAGACCGTCAAATAAAATGGTTGCATATTATTAGAATAGAAACTAATGAACAACTAATGGTTACTACATAGATTCAAACAAAAGATTACATCCCAAGGACATCCTTGGACAGGTGGATAATTTATCCTTAATTTGATTCTTTTTCACTCCATTTGAGAAGCTAGCTGTAAAATTGATTTTCATCGCTTCTAAAAGCATCGCATTCTGCAAAATATAGGTTGCAAATCGAAGATCATTTTCAGAGCCATCAAAGTCTAAAAGAGTACATGATCTGAGGTGAGACAAAATGCATTCAATAGATGGAATTGGGCTTTTCCAATTTTTGGATAATCTGGTACTCCACTGTCAAAGGGACAAAGAATAACATTCATTAAAACATATATTAGAAAAGAGCAAGTAAAAGAAGAACATATTAATCCACGAACCTTTCTCATATAAAGAGTTTGAAGCTTGGGACAATGCTGGAGCAATTCTATCACACTATCCCAACCAAGAAAGAAATGATAAAACAATAGTTCAATGTGAATTAAGTTTCGAAACACAGGAATGCTTGTCAAATTGGCTTTTTGTGCATAGTCTATGCGGAGAAACTCGACCTTAGAGATATCATTCAACGTAACATCGATTGGACCAATATCGGCTTTAACCAATTTGGACAAGAACATGGTTTTAAACTCGTCTGCTTCATTGTTTTTAACATATCTAGGATTAGAAGTATGCAATTCCACTAGAATAGGACAAGCATTAAGAAATTTCATGAAATTGTTTTGAAATCGAACAAATCTCAAATGTAGGGTTTTGAAGGATGGAAGATCAACATTCAAAATTTCAGCTTCAACTTTTAATCTCTCAAGTTTCAGAACAACTAGGGTTTGAGAGGTGAAAATAGTGGGATTCAAGGTAACATTATTCATAAATAAATGAAATTCCTTGACATGACGTTGTTTAGCAGCTTCAACCCATGCATGAAAGCGTTGATTATCAACGTCATAAGATCTAGAAATAAACGCGAGCCTAATAGTTTCGATGGATTTGTTTATCGCAGAAGGCAAAAGCAAGAGTGTATCTACAAAATGACAGAACCAATAGATGGCGATGGAATGATCGTCATCCAGGACGGTTTCATCGTCATCGTCTAGGATGGTTCCATCGTCATCGTCTTGGACGGTTCCATCGTCGAACAAGAAGTTGAGAAGGGAGAGTGAATAACAGAGTAAGGCCCACCGTTTGGAAAGACGCTTGGTAGCGTAAGAAAAGAGAGAATGTGACAAATTAACTCATCAGGTAAGTTACTAATCCTATCAATGGGAGCTGAGTTCTCAATTTCCGATGACATGTTTGTTTCAGAAATATGAAAACGGTTAAGGGTTTGCGAAAGAGTGGAAAATTGTTAAACAGCCAGCGAAATGAGTCCCATTTTCTAGCCACTTCGTTTTCTTTTTTTGACAAGGTCATTTATTTTCCTTGATTTCACATTCAATGGTTTATTTATTTATTTATTGATACAAAAAAATGAACAATCAGCCTTTTATAGAAAAAAAATACATCTTCAATTCTTCCACAACACTCCCCACCTCCTTTGACGTTCAAAATTTGAATAGCCTAAAAATGGTAATTTTTAAATATCATTATTACAATTAAATATTTCTTTAAAGGAATGGTCATTAAATTATAATGATTGGAATCACCCAATATTGTTTTGTTTTAAATAAAGGGTCTTGTTAACTAAAAGTAGTAATTTTGCATTGGGAATTGCAACTTTTTGATTTTTAAAAATTTGAATTCAACACTTTTCACCACTTTTCCCACATTTACCTCAATACCTATTTTATTTTTTTTTGTTTTTTTAAGAATGACTGCTGAAGCCTGAAAAAGAAAGATTACACAGGAATAAAACGAGGGATAGTATTAGAAATCGTGGTTGGGCCTAACACAACCTCACAAAACCGGCTTGTGAGGTGAGGATTGCCCCAACTTATAAACAAATTGTCAGGCCAACTCCTAACCGATGTGCGACTCTTAACAGATAATAACCCCGTACTATCAATATTTACTAAAGCATCTGCATATTTATTTTTTTCTACGTAAGCATGACAAACCACCACAAGCTAAATGTCTCAAATTTTAAATTTTCAAAGAACCTGAATGAATAGAATAGATATAAATTCATCAATTCCTATATATAGTAATAATTGCCTATTATAACCCCTACTTTTATGGTTCGTGGGAATGTTACCTTGGAATAAAATTCCCATCTTTAGGTTTCAAGGAATGTTATTTCTATGAATAAATTTAGTTGACTTGAAAAAAACACTACATATACAGTTTTTTTTATTTGAAGAAACTACATATATAGCTTGAAATCGTATGAATTGTAAAATTTTTGCGTAGAAATGGAAAATATTTTAGTCTTTTCTTTTTTTGAAACTGAGTTTTTTTTTTCTAATTCTTTTTTGTTTGTTTGAGTTCAATCCTCACTTTTTTAATGAATTTCATTCATATTTTAATAAATACATATAAAATAATAATCATACAATAAATAATTTATTTGCATTTCAATTAACTGCAATGATTGCTATAACTATTCATTTAATTGGTTGTCAAACTTTCCATTACACTATGCATTCAAAATAAAGAATATTTCTTACTAAGAAATGTTTTTCTTTATAAACACAGTTGCAAAATAATGTTTGTTTTAAAGTACAAATAATTGTTAGTTTACCTAAGAAATAATTAATATAAAATTTCATAATACTCATTTTTTTTTTGAGTGAATTTCATAATACTCGTTATAAACTCACCAATCCTACATGACATTTTTTATTTGTTAGATATATGTTTTTATGGACAAGTTGTGTTTAGCAACACTAGGGTTCTCAATATCATCATAACATATTTTGTGGGGAATAGGTGTTTGGATTTTGTTTTTGTGGCCATTCATGATAGAGTTGCGAGGTTTTGGCTCAATCTTTTGTTCATGTTGGTTTGTGGCGATTTAGTTTGGTTTTGTCGATGTTTAAGATGTACGGTGTTTGCTGTTTCTTCTGGGTGTCCCGCCTATTTACGTCACCCACTGCTTTCTAATGTCTGTCCACCGGTCCCTCTTCGTCTTGTGCATGGATTGGGTTATTAATAAATTTTTCCGTTAATAAAAATAATAATAAAATATTTTTACGAGTTAAATTTTTTTTAATCTCTAAATCATGATAACGAAGAAAATTTTATGCACAAAATAGAAAATTATGTATTTCATTGATAAAACACATGATAAATAATTTCATTGATAGAATAGCCGACCCTAGTTTTTTGGTGAGAGAAACTCCAACTTCTTTCTAAATTTTCTTTCTCTTTCACTCGTCGAGGAGGGGTGGTTTCACGTCATTTTTTGACCTAGAATCACCCCTTTACATCCTTTTTCCTTATTCTTTCGATCTAAATAAGTGATCTCCACATATATCAAGTGTTTTCTTTTGTGTTTTTTCGTGATTTCTTAGTCTAAGTGCGGCGTTGTGTCGTTCGTCGTCTTGTGCGGCGTTGTTTGATTTCACGTCTTGTTGTGGTGTTCGTTTGGTTTATATTGAAAGATCAGTTTCAGTCAATCACAAATTCAATCGATGATTTGGACGCCAATGTTGCAATTCCAGAAGCATGGGTCTTCTGTTGATTTAGATTTCATCATATTTTTTGTAGGCATTTTGCCATTATATGCTAATAACTTGGGTGGTGTGAGGTTGTTCGCAGATTCATCCTTTACGTTTTTAGCGATGTTGATTCTGATCTATTCTCTCAATTTGAATGAATCAATATCCTTTTGTTTTTATAAAAAAAATAAAATAATTCATTGATAAATAGAAAGAAAAAAATAAAAATAATTATTTTTAAAAATAAAAAAATAGTAGCGCTCTGTCTCTTGTGCATGGTACATGTAAATACACTAGTTTGTAGACAATACACAACGATTCTTGTTCATGTCTCATAATTTGTTTATTGAATCTCGTGTGTATTTGGTTTTTGAATGGCAAATAAGTAAATGAAAAGGAGATATCTCCTACAAGTGTACAAATATTTACAAATCATGAATAAAATGATTACTCAAGCCAAGCAATAACAAAGTCAAAGGAGCTCTTCAACAGAAACGAGCGAAAATTGAAACAACACCAGAGAATCATCTAGCTTCCTATCAAGATCAACTAACCCCAAATGAACAAGAGGAATATCCCGTGTGTGATACGAGGCTAGCTACTTCTGATCTTGCTTAACTTAGCTATGGTCCATAGTACTTTCAACGAACATAATAGTTTTATTGGTCATTACACATCCAAGTATTTTGATTTTGATACTTTTGCAATCTAATTTAAACTGTAAACGTTGGCAGTTTAGTTTCAAATAACCAATTTAATAGGTATAGTGCAGCAGACGCGCCAATGACACTCCAAAACAATAAAGAAAACACCAACTCCCTCAAAAGATCACCAACATTAAGAAAACAAAGATCACCATGATCCAAAAGGAACCCAAAACCCCCTCCCATGATAGAGGTCAACCCCAAGTGGGGAAGAACCAAGCCTACTACCCCAAGATCATGGACACTGAAATCAAGGAAACAAACCGCAGACCCTCTCAAAGGTGCACCAACACACCCCGTAAAAATATATTGGTCTCAACAAAGGATTGGTTCCACAAACCCACTCACAGTGTGAACAGGGTTAACCAAGATGTCTCCTAAGAAATCAGTGCCAGGAGGTGAACTAAATTTCATCAACAAATTGCAATGTATAACATGTCTTGCCAAATAACACCAAATCAATAAGTGTCGACTAGATGAGCCAAATAAAACATTTTCTAAACATAATACTCCCTGAAACTACAAAAAAAAAAAAAAAAAACTCAAAAAAGACTAACAATATCCCTTGGAATAACCAAGAGAGGAGTTTTTTTAGAATAAAGAGAAGACATCAGATATGTTAGACACATTGCCCCCTCCCCAAGAAAGGAGTTTTTTAAGAACCCGTAAGCAGAAGAGATGGAATAGACCCCTTCCTTTCTAAACTTCAACGTCCAAGAGTATGCCTCAACAGAGAAATTATGCTAATCTAAAACACCTAAAATCTCTGCCACCTATCTCCTAAACAAAGAGGTTCCGCCTCCAACTCAGATGCTACATCCACTTCCCATCCTTTCAAAATCAAAGTAGAAACCGCCATTGATGAAGAGAGAAAAAACTTGAAGCTTGTGAATGAAGCAAAACTATTTCATTGAATTGTAAAGTGTTATTACAGGTGGTTATATACAAATAAGTGCCAGCTCATAGAAACTACTCTAACTAACTAAATGAAATATATAAATGCAAGTGAAATGAAATATGAAATTCAAATGCATCTAGTTAGGTAGCGTGCGCTCCAAGTCTTGTTGTTTTGTTATATTTTCCTCATATTTTGATACCCCCCTCGCAAACTGGAGGTTGATAGATATCTATCATCCCAAGTTTGAGCATGCAATCATGAAACTGCCTTGGACCAGAGGCCTTAGTAAACATATCAGCAGTTTGATGTTGGGAAGTAATAGGTAGCAAACGCATGACCCCAGCTTGAAGCTTCTCACGCACCAAATGACAGTCAATATCTAAATGCTTGGTACGCTCATGGAAAACTGGATTTGCAGATATGTGAAGCGGGCTTTGATTGTCACAATAGAGCACAGGTAACCGGGAAGGAGCTTGCTTTAAGTCATGAAGGAGGAAACACAACCATTGAAGTTCTCTGGTTGCAGAAGCTAGGGCACGGTACTCAGCTTCAGCAGATGAGCATGACACAGTGGGCTGTTTCTTTGATTTCCAAGAGACCAAAGACTTACCAATAAAGAAGCAATACCCTGAAATGGAACGTCTAGTGTCCACACAACCTCCCCAGTCCGCATCACTGAAACCAAGAAGCTGAAGATCAGAGGAATGAGGAAAGAAAAGTCCCCTGCCAGGAGAGCGTTTCAGGTAACGCAGAACCCTAAGAGCTGCTTTGTGATGTAAGTCAGTAGGAGAGGCCATAAACTGACTCAATTGTTGTGCTGCAAAAGCAATGTCAGGGCGTGTAGTAGTAAGGTACAACAATTGTCCAACCAAACGTCTATAGCCAGAAACATCAGTGTATAAAGACCCACAATCTTGAGACAAACGTATGGATGGATCAAGAGGAGTAGAAACTGGTTTGCATCCAGTTAATCTGGCATCTTCAAGAAGTTCCAGGCAGTATTTGCGTTGACATAATGATATGCCCTTGGAAGAGCGTGCCACTTCCAATCCTAAGAAGAATTTGAGTTCCCCTAGTTTTTTGATGCGAAAGGCAGTATTTAGGGCATGTTTGAGAGAGTCAAACTCTTTCAGACAAGTGCCTGCTAGAATGATGTCATCCACATATACTAAAATTACTGTGTATGAAGTAGCAGTGATTTTGGTGAACAAAGTGTGATCTGCAATGGCTTGTGTAAAACACTGAGCATAGAGAAAATGAGTAAGCTTCTCAAACCATTGCCTGCTGGCTTGTTTGAGACCATACAAAGACTTAAGCAGCCTACATACTTGACCAACTTTAGGAGGTGTAACATCTTGAGGCACTTTCATATATACAGCTTCATGTAAATCCCCATGCAAAAAGGCATTGTTTACATCAAGTTGATGTAAATACCACCCATGTATAGATGCCAAAGCAAGTAGAACTCTGACAGTGGATAATTTTGCAACAGGTGAAAATGTCTCAAAATAATCCTGTCCTTCAGTCTGACTGTATCCTTGTGCAACCAATCGTGCTTTGAAACGTTCTATGGTACCATCTGCATGTCTTTTTATTTTACATACCCATTTACTTCCTATAGGTGCTGCAACTGGAGGAATATCAACAAATTCCCATGGTTTGTTAGCATTTAGTGCCTCTATTTCTGTCTGCATAGCAGTTATCCATCTGGGATCCTGATTAGCAGAATGAAATATAGCAGGCTCAATCTCAGTATTCAAAGAGTGTGCATAAGCCAAATGCTTAGGAGAGAGAGCTGAATAGTTGACAATATTAGGCATGGAGTAGTTGCCTCCTGCTGAGTTGCAGATGTAATCTTGTAAGTGACTAGGTGCCTTAGAAACCCTAGAAGATTTTATGGGGGATATAGGCACAGGTTCATCAACATCATCATTGTTATCATGAGGAACTTCAATGTCTTCATCATTGAAACTCACAACACTATCACTCACACTTATAGATTGAGTACCTTGACTATCAAGATACATTTGTGTGATAGGAACAGAAGTAATACTTGAAGAATGAAATGGAAATTCCAGATCAAAGAATTTCACATTTCTGGAAACTAAAATCTCAGAAGTATATATGAACATCAACAAGAACAAAACCTTTGATGCCATGCTTGTAACCTAAGAAAGCACACTTCTTAGCTCTTGAATCAAATTTATGTCTGTTAACAGGTAGGGTTGATGCATAACTCAAGCAACCAAACACCCTTAAGATACTAAGATCTGGTACTTCACCATATAACACTTCATAAGAAGATTTATTGTTTAAAATCTTAGTGGGAATCATATTTATCAAATAAACTGCATGCAGCACAGCATAGGACCAAAATTTCTTAGGTAATTTTGACTTAAACATGAGAGCTCTACTCACATTGAGTATGTGTTGGTGTCTTCTCTCCACTCTTCCATTTTGCTGTGGAGTGTACACACAACTTCTCTGGTGTATTATGCCTTTCTCATCATAAAAATCTTTCAACATGAATTCAGGACCATTATCACTTCTAACTGTCTTAACTTGACATGGAAATTGTCTTTCAACCATAGAGATAAAACTCTTTATTTTCTGAGAAGCTTCAGATTTATTTTTCATCATAACAATCCAAATATGTCTGGTACAATCATCTAAAATAGTAAGAAAATACTTGTAGCCATGCACAGAAGCTGTACCAAATGGCCCCCAAATATCAAAATGAACTAAATCAAAAGCAGACTTAGCATTTTTACTACTTACAGGAAAAGGTAAAATTTTCTGTCTAGACATTTGACACACATCACAAGCTGTGTGTTGGCTAACAGGAACATAGCTATACAATTTATTCATGCACATCATTCTATCCTTAGAAAGATGGCCAAGCCTGAGATGCCATAGCACTCCATCAGGCACTTGCTCTTTATTTGATTTTGCTGAAGCAGATACACTGGACACTGAAACTGGATTACTATCTTCATCAATCTTCAAGTAATATAAGCCATGCCTCTCTTTAGCTAAACCAATCCTCTTCAAATTGTTCCTTTCCTGTATTATACATTCATCAGCCTCAAATAGCAGAATGCAATTTTGTTCCTTGATTAACTTGGAAACATAAATAAGATTTACAGCAAATTGAGGCAAATATAGAACATTATCTATACTCAATTCCTGTGTCAATCTTATTTGTCCTTTACAATTAGCTTCTGTAGTATTTCCATTGGGTAAATTGACGCTAATAGGTTCAATTTTGGTGCAGTTACTAAACCATTTCAAATCAAAACATGTATGATGTGTAGCTCTTGTATCTACAATCCATCCAGTATCTACATGTCTATTATCAAAATTAGTATAACATGAATTACCTCCATTTGAGGAAGATAAACTGATACCTTTTACCACATTTGCTGAGCACTTTGTCTCCAAATTATTCTTTTCCAGCAGAGACATTAAACTCTGATATTGGTCTTTGGTGAGAGTGATTCCTGCACCTTCTTCACTTCTACTAGTTGATGCAGTCTGCACCTTACTTTTTGTATCATCTCCTTCAATCATATTAGCAGAGTAGTTTCCACCACCTCTTCCCCAGTTTGGTGGATAGCCATGCTTTTTGTAGCAAGTCTCAACAGTATGATTAGATCTCTCACAAAATGTGCAATACCTTCCATTTCCTCTTCCTCTTCCTTGATTAAAATTGTTTCCTCTACCTCTGCCAAATTGTTTTTGTCCATTCATAGCATTAACCAAACATGTGGTATCTTCTAATGGTGTATTCTGGATATTCACAACACCATATTGCAGCTTCCTTTCTTGTTGCACAACCATAGAAAAGACTCTATTAATTGATGGCATAGGGTCCATTAACAAAACCTGGGAAGCTACTCCCTGATATTCCTCATTCAAGCCAATCAAAAACTGTATAATCCTATCCTCTGCTCTAAAACCCTTAGCATTTCTCATAGCAGCACAAGTACATTGTATAGGGCAGTTACATTGAGGCATGGGTCTATATTGGTCCAATTCTTCCCATAAGCCCCTTAATTCAGTGAAAAACTCTGTAACTTTGTGATTACCTTGCTTCAGATTGGCAATTTCCTGATACAATTGAGCAACCCTAATGCGGTCACCTCTCATGAACCGATCCTTCAGATCTTCCCACATATCCACTGCATTTTCAATGAACACTACACTCTGAGCAATGGAGGGTGCAATTGAATTGGTAATCCACGTATGAACCAGATTGTTACATCTTTCCCAAGCCGTGCGATTCAAATCATCTTCATCAGGGATTGGGATGGATCCATCTACAAACTTGAACTTGTTCTTCATTGCTAACGCTCTTCTCATCTTCATAGACCAAGCGTGACAGTTATCACCATTCAATTGCGGTGTAACACTCACTGTTGAAGAATTTTCAGATGGATGAACGAAATATGGATCAAGACCTTGATCTTGATTCTGATTATTGTTGTTTCTCACCATGATTCAACAGAAACAAGTCAAAACAAACTAAATTGATCGAAAAAGAATCAAACTGGAAGAAAAATGAATCAAGATTAACAGAGGGAAAATTGCAATTTATGGAAGCAAAATTGCAATTTATGGAAGCAAAAAATTGCAATTTACGGAAGAAGAAAGAGAAAGGAACAAGACTCGTGTTCTAAACGATGAAACACATAATCAAACGCAAGAAATCAGAGCAATTGCAATTACGGAAGCAGAGCAAGATAAATCTTGCTCTGATACCATCAAAGTAGAAACCGCCATTGATGAAGAGAGAAAAAGCTTGAAGCTTGTGAATGAAGCAAAACTATTTCATTGAATTGTAAAGTGTTATTACAGGTGGTTATATACAAATAAGTGCCAGCTCATAGAAACTACTCTAACTAACTAAATGAAATATGAAATTCAAATGCATCTAGTTAGGTAGCGTGCGCTCCAAGTCTTGTTGCTTTGTTATATTTTCCTCATATTCTGATACAAAAGACCAACCAGAGGTAGATTGTTGGGCTGATACTTGAAAAAACTCAGTGAATCTCTCTCTAAGTGAGGCCTCTACCAATAACATATCCTCCCAAAAGTAACTATGGAGGCTATTTCTAGCTATTCTCGCCACACCCTTAGAGAACCATTGTAAGACCTATCATGGTGGACCCTAGACAGAGAACATAAACTCCCTTCCACCAGGAAGAGGCATACATCGTAATCTCAACCACCCCTTCGTGGGAAAAGTCGAGTAGATTAGCTTCATACCATGCACTCAAGATACTTGAATCCCTCAGAACAAGCATCCATCTTCACTTACCAACATAACCTGGACCACTAATCTCATATCTCTGATCTCTAACCTCTTTCCCTTAGGATTTAGGTTTGTACATATCCACCTAGCAGCCCCAAGAAAATTTATGATGACCTTTCTATCTCCAACTCCCTCACCCCCCCCCCAACAAAAAAAGGAATCGTCTCTACAACCCTTTCATCGTTTTATGAACCTTTTACAGGAAACTTCAAAAAAGAGAGGTAAAAAATGGAAATGGAATTTAGCATAGACCTATTCAACACCACCCACCCATAATAACTAACAAACTCGTTCCGCCAATTAGAAATCTACCTAATCTTTGTTAAATTGTAATGTATGTCTTCAATTATGTTTTGAACCAAATTTAGTTACATATTTTATTCATACCCTAGACCCAAGCTAATGCACTCATTTGTAGCTAGTTATGTGATCATATTTATGAGAATGATTGACATGTGTTCTTTGGATGTAGGAAGGTGCAAGAGATATGGACAGAAAAAGGTCTTGGTCAATCATAAACGACCATATGCATAACGCAAATGGCTTTAATTCTTTATTTGGTATGTACTGGAAATTCTATCACCCAACCAAGTGATTACTTTTGTCATAGCATTGTAGTGTATCGGGAAGTGGAGGAATGATACAATATGGAAAGATGTAGATATTCGGGTAACAATAGGTTTTTAGGTAGAAAGGGATCATTTCCAACAACCGTTGGCAGTTTAAAAACATAGAGCAGGTTGCACAGGAGACGAATGGGGCTTGTTACGTTTGGGAACAAGTTTGCACAAATAAAATTGAATAATAGAAGTAGAGGAACAAGTCGAAGATGGAGAGAATGTTTGTAAGAATTGTGGAAGTGTGGTATTACTCTGGTGTTGTTAGCTCTAGCAATAGGTGAAGTTGAGTGTAAAATAGATGCAGTGATTTTCAAAGGCAACAATTGATGTTTATGTGTGTATGTGTTGGGGACGAAAAAAAAATGTGGAAAACTAGTCAACCAACTCTTCAGGCGGAAGTATGGCTTTTAAATTTGGATTTCACTAGTGTGACTATAGGGACGAAAAAAAAAACTGGAAAACTGATCAACCAACTCTTCAAGCGGAAGTATAGCTTTTAAATTTGGATTTCACTAGTGTGACTATAAAACTAGATATTAAACAAATGGCGGGCGACATTTCGTGTAATCATGGTCACAAGTCTGAATTTGGTTCTATTTTAAATGTTTGTAGAAAATTACTTTTTTCTTTACCAAACTATAGGTTAAGTTTTATATGAAGGCAAGCCAACAGTGTTGCTAAATTGGTAACTAGCTAGAGCACCATTGTCTTATGCTAATCACTACAATTTCAAGTGTTGTGATTACTTTGATGAATAAAATAAAATAAATTTTCTTTTTTTAAAAAAAAACGACCTTTTTTTTGGTAAAAAAAAAACTACTATTATAGAAAAATAAAATAAAAAAAGAGATGTTACACTTGAATTGACTAATATGGCCTTTTTTGTGATAATAGGAACTGGAGAGGTATTAGATGGACCATTTATTTCGGTGGAAATTAGGTTTTCTTCTAGCTAGGTTTAGCAGTTAACACAAAATAAAGCCGCAACACGATCAAGTCATACTCTTGCCTCTCTAACTCCAAACAAATGATGGAGAATTCAGCACCCATTGATAGGATCAGCAACTTACCTAATGAGATATTGTCTCATATACTCTCTCTTCTCCCAACCAAATTTGCTTTTGCCACAACTGTTCTCTCTAAAAGATGGGGCCTACTCGACCGCTTATTCACAACTCTCCACTTTGACGATGAATCTGTTGTTGACATAGACGCCTTCCTTCGCTATTGTAGCTTTGTCAAAACAGTCATGCTCGCCACTCATCTCATCAAAACCTTTCGCCTGGAGTGCGGCACTAGACATTGGAAGCAAGGCAACTGTTTCAACAACGTTGACAGTTGGATCCAAATGGCAAAACAACATCCTGTGGAGAATATACAAATCTCTGCGCTCATATATCTGCGGGTCTTCTTGCCACCCAGTTTTTTCAGATTTCCAATACTTGTGGTTCTAAAACTATGTAGGGTACGGGTGGTTGATAATATTTTTGTAGATCTTCCCTTGCTCAATACCCTTCATTTGAGTGGTGTTTATCTAAAAAATATGGAGAATTTCAACAAGCTTCTTAATGGGTGTCCCGTTTTGGAAGATTTGAATGTTTATGTTCACTATATAGAAGCATCAGAGAATAGTGTTACAGTTCGTACACGAGATGTTAAAACCTTATCTAAGTTGATCAGAGCCAAAATCAATGAATGTGATGTTCCCTTCAGAGCAATCCCTAATGTCGAGGTTTTAAACCTATCGGTAAGATACTTATTGGATATGAATGATTTCTTAAATCCTGTCGAAGTTTTAAATATAATTTCTAATGTTGACATTCGAATATACTATAACATTTAAATGTAGATGTTCGGGATACTTCCGGAGCCAGAGATCAATTCTTATTTCAAGGGTTTTCTTGTATGTCGAAACTTAATCCACCTTGAATTATACTTTTATATCTTTCATCACATGGACAATGTAGTGGAATGGGATAATGTAGTGGTAGTGCTCGAAAATTGCCCCAAGCTTCAAATTCTTGTTATTGAAAAGGTATCTTGCATTTGTTGATTATTTTTGTTCCTTAGTTTATTTGAGTGCCTGTTTTTCAAATCTTATTTTGGAATATGTTTTGCAGTGGACAGTAGACAGAGATTTGTTATGGAAATATCCAAATTTTGTTCCGGAATGCATTTCGTCTCACCTTAGATCATGTTCTCTACACTGCAAGGGACACGTAGATGAACTTCGATTTGCAAAATATATTTTACAGAATGCACCACTTTTAGGGGTAATGAAGATCAAAATCATTGATGAAGTGACTGCATTGACAAATCAGGATGCTTTAGAAGAATTATACTTTTGTCCAAGGATTTCTCCCAAATGTAAACTTTCAATTGTTGGTTCGGGATAGTTTCTAGATTTTTATTGTTTTAATTAGTTTTTACAAAGAACTAGAAGCGCTATGCACTATATATTTTATTATCGCATTAATTATTATCTTATTGAATTGTTTGGATTTTATACTGATCTGTCTATTTATAAGAATGGAAAACTTGTCCCTTCACCATAAGAAATTTTAATTTAGTTACTGAAAAATTTAATAGATAATCTAAGGAAATTAACTATCTATTAGGAAGTGCTGTGGGTCATAGAAGAAAACATAACATATAATAATGTGCAGCTCCCTTGTCCACATTTAAAGAGTTTATCAGTTTATCAGTTGAATAACTAGTAGTTTATTTCTTATTTTAGACATTTTATAAAGCATTATGACATTTTATAGTACAATAATATTTTTCAGGTGTTTTTAAACTTGTTGATGTTCAGGGATGGAGAGTCATGACAAGAGGTTGCTGACGTCGATATTGTTGGTTGTGGTGGCCGAGTAAATAGGAAGGGATAGGTGGGAACATAGTAACAGAACCACATGAATTACTAGCAACAGACACTTAATAATATCAGCGTAGTTGACGCCAATATTGTTGCTCGTTATACGCACTAATATAAGCTATAGAAATAGCTTATATTAGTGATAAGCACTTACATTCTAAGCTGCAAATAAGTTTTTGATACTAGATCCTAGATCCTATATATTAATTATGATTTTAGCATATTTTTATTAGTCCATCAAGATAGCTCATGAAAACAACTTATTCAAAAACCATGGCTTACCGATTGTAAGAGCAGTAGCTGCTGAAACAAACGGAGTTGAAGCCTTGTTAGCAAACTGAAATCCCGTCCCAAAAGAAGTAGTCGAAGCACTTGATGTCGAGCTTCCTACAACACCAAAACTTGAATTATAACAAAGGTTGCTTCATAATTAGCTAGCAAACAGCACTGCTCAAAGAAAAAGTTGCATCTTACAAATTACAATGGCTAACTCATAATTATTAGCAATAAAAAAGTTCTTGTGTCAGAATTAACAAGAACTCAATAGATAAAAAGTGAGTTAGTAGGAATTAGTGATATACTATACTGTGTTCAAGCTCGTATCAAAATGCATAATTCAGCTTCACAAATCTGAACACAAATGACAGAAACGCACTTCCTTAGACCAAGGGAATCAGTAGTTTTCCACAATCACAGTAGATATTGTGAGAATGTTGCAGTAATCATATAAACATACTCACAACCAGAAAGCAATACATTTGTGTAGTTTTCTATGTTCACATTTCTGGTAGTTTTCTTCAACTCCAATCTTCATTAAAGGAAAATTTCGATCCTTGATAATTGTTTGATTGGTTATCCTGGTGACATTGACACATTATTATGTGTTATAGGAGTATGGAGTTTCAATAGTGTGGTTGAAAGATGGGTACCTAGTGGATATTGTTCGTGATAGAGAAAATGAAAGAATTTTAAAACTTGACTCCATTACATCTCGGTACAAGTGGAATGGAGATGTTTTGATTTTCAATACCTACCATTTGTGGTTTCGCACAGGACAGACTCCAAGGGATAGAACTTATAAAATCTCATTGTATCAAATGCAGCTTTAGTTTCCGCACTCACACTACAAGAAAATATGTGATCTGCTACGCCCGTTTTCGCAGCTAATTCACAGCTAATTCCTAGCAAACGGGTTTAGCTTGAGATATACTACGGAATACCTATTGATTCGGCCGTAGCATGGATTGAGAGACAAATTTGCTAGGAAAATATTTCTTAGTAAATCCGCAGTAAAAAGAAATAATTTCCTAGCAAATGCTAAGTTAATCTACAGCAAATAAGTATTGAAAATGTATTTTCCATAGCAACATAACTATGACATATCTTAGCAAATTCGCAACAAATCTATATCAACATAACTAACAAATGTCATAGAAAAATTGCAACAAATCCATAGCGACAAGTCTAAAACTTATCGTAGCAAATCCACAACAAATCTATAGCTATAATTTATCGTAGCTAAACATAACAAGCCAAATTTGCAGAAAATGCAAATTAAAAAATAAAAATAATAAAAAATCCAACATTCCTAGTAATAGATGATCCTCTTGTGTCCACAAACGAATTAGGCTCCCTTGAATCCATATGTGAATTAAGCTCTTGTGCTTAAATATCAAATAAACATATTTAGGCTCTCAATGAGGGCAACTTACAATTCTTCATACTCAGCACCACATGGTTTTTTCCAGGGACATATGGCTTAGTGTGGCACACCAGGAGCCTTTTCAAAGTGCTTGATAGCATCACAAGCAATTTTTGGGACCTCTAAGAAGAACCTGAAACATTAACACACAGAAAAAAACATCTATTATAAAACGCTTCAAATCCCTATTATATACCCTGTGAATTTTCACCAAATCCTAAAGCATAAACAGTTTTTAATTTACAATAGTATCTAACTAAAATCCTAAAGCATACACGGCCAGACAATGGAAGCAAGTTGAAGCTTGCTACTATCCCTACTAAACAATAATGTTTGTGCCAGAAACTTCAATTCGAGCAGTACAAGTCAAACTTTGAAGGACAGAACCAATTGTCCTAGTTAATCAAGTACATAATCATATCTCAAAGATTTTAAAAATTAAAGGACAAGATATATGGATAGAGAATGCAACTCACCTGGTTGTTTTCATTTTGCGAGGAATCTTATCTGTCTCAGAAAAAATATTAAGTTAAGCAGAATACTCAACTGGCTCTCCAAACTTAGAATGTAGTGGAAAAAGTGATTTTCCGGGAAATTTGGAGGTCTAAGGCACCGCCGACTAAGGTATTCGAAGTTCAGTACTACAACTCCAAACGCAATAGTGCAAAAGGACAAGAGTGAACGTATATCATGTATGGATAAAATCTAGAAACATTATAAATTTCTTTTAGCAACATATATTAATCTGAGCCAAATTTGAAATTGAGAAGGATTGGAAGGTGTGTACCTCATAACCTAACCATTTGGCTCGGGAATCTCCATAGAGAGAGTCTAGCTCATCAGTGTAAACTTGGTTTCCATATCTATACATAGAGAAGGTGGATCCAAGCTAAGTAAAATGATTTGTCAATGAAAATAAAGAACACCAAACAAAACATTGTGTTTAGTTGTTTGTGTATTTGGAGGGAGAGAGTGGTACATGGGGTCTCAGCCACTGACCTGATGCCATCAGAGTGATACAAGTTAGAAGATGATTCAGACAGAGAAAGGACATAGTAAGCTGGCAACCCAAGTGAAAAGGATGGCAGTGACACCTGTAAGTTAATGGACAGATGAAATTAGCGAACGAATTCTGATAATATAAATCATTCAGAACATAGTTATAGAGAAAATTGAAGTGGAGGACTTTGTTCACATAGCTTCCTAATGCCTCAAAATGTGAAGAAAAGGTGGTTATAATCATATCCTAGGCCTGATACCTCAAAGAGATGTCTACTTCATTGCTAGCACGCCATATACAGTGTTCCATACATTCAACAGCAGCTACTCCATCTTTTCTTTCCATTTAAATAAATCCATAAACATCTCTTATTGAAGACACAAAGCACAAATATAAGCATTGCAATGCCACCAACTCCAACACTTAAAATTGACAGCATTTATTCTACTTAGTTGAACCAGAAAATGTCTAATGGGAGACTATATAATGTGAAATTTATAGTTGGACAGCTTACAGGTATAGGACCATTTAGAATGTGATTGCCACCAAACATTCAAAAGGGAGGTGGTGTCTCAAGGAGTTCCCGATCATTCTATTTTGTAGAATTTCTTCTCTTACATCTGCCTCTGATGTATATTTGGTGTATTCTTTTCAGATCAAAGATCCCAAACCTGAACCGAATAAAAAACACAAGATCTGAATTATAAAAAAAAACTAAATATAGAATAGTCAACGAGAATGAAAACACAGCAGAGAAAGCACAAACCTGATAAAGAGCAATAAAAAGCAAAACTAAAGTAAAAGATGAAAAACATTTCTATTCTGCACCTCTTCTGCCGTCCTCTTGTTGTTCTTGATGTCATATATGGTTTCAGCTGTCAATACCAACTGTATAGGCCATCCCTACAACAAATGCAGCAAATACAGCAGCATATCTGCAAAGGAACAAATTGTCAGTTACAACAAGCACAACAACATAAAAATGAAGAACAAGCATAAGGACTCAGTTCTTTGCATATAAGGGATTTGGTATGCAATATTAATATCTCTGTAAATCGAACTCTGTTACTGCTGTGCTGAGAATCAAGCTAAAGATGATACATTGTGATTTTTGAGGCATGAAAACATGAATGCTGTCAACTGTATCTTTGACATCTAATGAACTTGATCCTCTCTCAAAGTGTAGCACCAGACCTTTTTTTTTACGAAGACAGGCAGTAACACTTTTTTACATGAATAAATTTTGCTGCACCAGGATTCAGGTTCTTATTTAACTGAGTTATTACATGTAATGGTATAACAAAGAAAAGAAAAATGATAGATGATTAATGCATACAAGTAGCTTTTTTTGCACTTCAAGTTGAAAGCAGTGGTCTGCCCTCAAATATGTTTCAAATTATGTTCAAAAAATTGCTACATGTCTAGAAATGAAATGACAGTGAAAAAAGGAGCCTTGACATCAGTACAAGCAAATAAATGTTATGATATATGAGGTTTGAAAGCCAAAACTATTATAAACTTATAATGTTTTCTCACATAAGCTAAGCCAATATCCACACTTCAAAAATTACTGCAACTTTGACAAAATAATAACACTTATAATTGCAATAAGCAAACAAAAGTAGCATTAAAATACATACCATGTTCTGGCATAAAGGAGCTCTAGGAGCCAGCTGATCAAAGGCGAGGCACTCCCGACTAGCCTTCTCAATTCTAGCTCTGGCCGTTTCGGTGAACCTTGGAGCAGTTACCTTAATTGCATGTACTTCACAATCCCTAATGTAATCTGAGACACAAGTCACATGGTGTTGGGTTTGTAAATTGCAATTACAAACTATAATGAAGAATTGCAAATTGTAATATCAAATAAACATGTTTAAGCTCAAACCTTACTCCAAGGGCAAGTTGCAATATCAAATAAACATGTTTAATCAACAAAACAGATGAATATCAAACGCCAATCCAAACACATAATAAATCTTGCCAAGTTGAGCAAGCTAATGAAAAATTCAAAATGCTCATATGAAAATAATATGAGGGTAGATAGAAAGAGTTCATGGTTATGACAGTTCTCATGAACAGCTTATGATAGTTCTCATAAGCTTTTTTCAGCTTATTTTCGTAAGTTCCCTAAGATAACTTCTGCAAAATCACTTATAGCATATACAAAATATAATTGAATTGAACTTTATTTTATCATTTCTTATAAAACTACCTTATGTAACCTTATACATAAGTGCTTATCATGAGAAGTGTTTGTGCTATAAGCTCCAAATAAGCTACTTATCCAAACAAACCCTAACTTAGTAGTTCTCTAAAGTTTGATGCAGCATAACAACAACTCACACGTGCTCCAAAGGGAATTTCAACATTGTAATACCGGGACAAGGTTTTAGGTTCCATAGGAATGAATTGAAGTAGAACCAAACGTGATTATTCATGGATTTCAGTGAATATTTCATTCACACAAACACAATTTCAATGCAATTCAAAGAAATTTATCTTAATTCAAATCATTTTAACTACAAGCTAAGTTACACGTGAATGATTCAAAGAAATTATCCTAAAAAATTAAATTGAGGTGAAATTACAAAAATTAGGGTTCTTACCAGAGAAACACAAATCCGAAAATTGCTTGTATTGGAGAGAGAGAGAAAATTGCGTGAATCAAAAACGTAAAGTTTTGACAAACTCGTCAGATTGAACGAAAACGATTTCTTCGCCGGATTGAGCATCGGTACGTGGTAGATCGGTGAGGCGGTGGGAATCAGTGCGTGCAAGGGAAATGGGAGAGTCCAGAGAGAGAGAAAAATTCGATTTCAGTGTTTTCAGTGAGAGAGAGAAAAATACGATTGTGTTTTACATTATAAAATTAAAATAAAACTAATTTTTACTCCCTTCAAAATAAAATATAAAATAAAAAACTAATTTCAGTCAAATGGTAGTTAATTATTTTGATATTTACTACCATTACATTTCCTAGCACAATCATGGTAGCATATTTGATATTTTCTTGTAGTGTCATTTCAGCAATGGCTTTTTTCCGTGCTTCCCTTGCCCACAAGAGAAAAAAACGTAAAAAAGGAGAAAGAAATTCCTAAAGAAAGAAAGAGAGTGAGTGATCAACCTAACTTGTTACTTCAAAGACACAAAAAAAAATGAATAATGAATCAACAAATATCTTTATCATCTTTACTTACCTTGAAGGCATCTCACTACAAGAAAATATGTGATTTGCTACGCCCATTTTCGCAGCTAATTCGCAACTAACTCCTAGCAAACGAGTTTAGCTAGAGATATGCTACGGAATACCTATTGATTCGGCCGTAGCATGGATTGAGAGACAAATTCGCTAGGGAAATATTTCTTAGTAAATCCATAGTTAAGAGAAACAAATTCCTAGCAAGTATTTAGTTAATCTATAGCAAATAAGTATTGAAAATGTATTTTCCATAGCAACATAACTATGACATATCGTAGTAATTTCGCAACAAATCCATAGCAACATAACTAAGAATTGTCATAGCAACAAATCCAAATTTAAAGTAACTTACCATAAATTTTTTCGAGCGGCGAGAGATATACTCTCCATCTTTGTTCTTGTGAATACGATCATACACATCTCTATAAGAAACTTCATGCTTCAACTCATTCTCCTATAATTGACATTTATTAGAATATACTAACTTGAAAAAATGTAATTTTAAAAACACCCCAAACAGGAAAGTAAAATGTATTATAATATAAAGCTAATAACTAACCATCCTCTTTTTATGTTCCATGAAGCATATAAAGCCTCCAGTGTGCAATACTGCATCAGGTAAGGTAGCTCTGTTACATCTATTAGCATCTGACTTCTTCCTCCATTCTGGTTTCAACCAAATGTCGACCAAGCCATCCCATACTTCTGTCTTCATTAATCCTTTGGGACCATGGCCCTTAGTGTCGAGCAAATTTGTTGAGTTCACTTGTCTTAAGGCAGAGTTTCTTGCATTTTTTAAATGATCAGGGTATCGATCCAAACATGTTCTTTCCCACACAGTTCTTGCCATATTACGATCATAGTCTGATGGAAACTTATATTTACCCTACGTTGTTATAGTATCACATATAAGTATAATATAAATATAAAAAAATTATCTATAAACTAAAATATAAGACTAGAGGAACATATATAGTTACCATAAATTCCTTAAATAACTCATCCTTCATCTCAGCATCGTAATCTTTCCACTTCTCAGCTGGAGTAGGCATCCTAGTTATCACCCCAAATATAATATCTCGGGTTACACTTTGGGGAACAAACCTCCTCCTACAGATGGGATTTAATGCAAGTGAGAAGTTCGAATCCAAATAAAACAGTAACATATTAGTGGTGCTAAAAACCTTAAAAACAATTCAGCCAACAACAAGGCACAATACAATGAACTAAACAATAGTTAGCAACAAAGTAGCTTACGGATTAGAGATCGCCTCAACAGTTATAATTTTTCTCCTATCAGTTTCTGCATGTGATCCTCCACTTGAAGGCATTGAAGTTGGTTCGTTGGCGGGTGGACCATTAGCACTACTAACCTTCTCATTGTTGGAAACTCTGGAAAATCCTCCAATACCTTTGGTTGAATTATTGGTAAATACTGCTTGTTGTCTAACTGATTTTTGTTGATTTGTTTTCTCTCGAATGAGCTAAATCTCTTCATCTTCACCATCACTGTAGGCACCATCATTGTAGGCACCATCATCATAAGCATAGTATTCATCATTCACAGCCCCACCTTGATTTGTTTTGGCCATTCCGGACACCTATATACATTGAGGAAAATAATTTAAAAAGCTGATGCAAATAGTATCTCAGTTTTAATTTCAAAAGGACCACATCTAGTCCAACTAATATACCTGGGGAAGGCTCTGGTGGATTGCGACCTCTCTCGCTACCAAGCTTTGTTCCTCTACCTCGGATTGCCATGTTAAGATATCTAGAAACAACTTGAACTTATTTTTGTTACAAAATAAATACACAATGAAACCGTGAAAACTCAATTTGATGGAAATAAATACACAATGAAACCGTGAAATAAATACATAATGTTTACTACAGTACATTACAATGGCAGATATGAAAGAAGACATTCACATGCTACTATTTGAATCTGTATAATTGAAAAAAGAAGACATTACAATGGCAGATATGAAAGAAGACATTCATAATGAATACATGATGTTTACTACAGTACATTACAATGGCGCAAGACACCTTAATCTAAGCCACGGGTTTTTACTAATTAAACAAATTAACATGCTTAATTTTAAGACGATGAAAAACAATAAACAACAAACTGATACAAGCTACTATTTGAATCTGTATAATTGAAAAAAGGTGAGGTTACAAACTACTATCTGAATCTGAATCATATAATTCTTCATCTTCATCAAAGGAATCATCATTTTCACTATCATCACTCTCACTCTCACTTATGAATTCATCATCAAATGGAACTCCCGCTGGATTATATATATATCATTTTCTTCAACTTCTTCCATTGGGGAATTTATATCAAATAAGAAAACCTGCTCATCTTCTATGATGACAGGTGTTCCGAAGGATCCATCATCTTGGTAATAATCATTAGCATCCAACTTATTCAAATCAGCGTGTTCATTATTGAAGCTCTCAGCAACGAAGAGTTTTCGTCTAACTTTGCAAGCTGCCCACCAATCCCCACTACCTCTACCATTGCTTTGTGGGTACATTGTATAGTAAACTTGTTGTGCTTGTGAAGCTAACACAAAGGGCTCATTTGTTTGAAGCTTCGATTTGGGCTTAACATCAACTAACCCATATCTCACATCTACCTTAACACCATTAATTGGGTCAAACCAGTGACATCGTAAAAGAAATACCTTGTTTTGAATTCCTAAATAAGACAATTCTAATATCTCCTCAAGAATGCCATAATAGTCCAGATCATTCTCACCATATATGCTTCCTCGAACACATACTCCACTATTCATTGTAGCTTTATTCTGTCCATTTTCCTTGGTGTGAAATCTGTACCCATTAACTATGATGCCATTATAACAAGTCACATATTTAGATGGACCATAGCTCATCTGTCGAATCAATTTTTCCTCAACTTGGTCAGAACTCACCTATATAAATCATTATAAAGACAAGTAATTTTAATATTCAGTACAATAAATGTAAATTTTAACATAGTAGTAAATGAGGGAACTCACTTGTTGTTTTATCCACCCATTGAAGTCCTTGTCCCGAAGTTCTAATACTTGATCATCAGTGATATCAGGATATGTTTGTCTTAATTAGTGAGTCTTCAAATTGTCTGACGATTATAATAAAAATTAGCATTTATTGTAACTTATGTGAAAATTCATTACAAAGTTATAGAGTAAACTTATTGGAGTAATGGTTCAACCTCCTTGCAATTTACAAGCACATAAGTCTCGGCAATGTGAAGCTCATCATCTGTCAGAAATCTGTTTCTACCTTTTCCAGTAGGGCGACAAGGGTATTTAAAAATACACAAGCATTCATCAACCATACTATGTCCACCGTCATCATTTCTAGGAACTGTAGTACGCCTTGTTTGCAATTGTGGAAACCTCTTAATCGCATAATTAGTCGTCTTATACACCATGTTTATGCATTGTTCTTCAATATATCTGCCCTAAACATTATAGAAATGTATATAGAAATGATTTTAACAATGACTTGAACAACAAATGGTCATAAAGCCAGCATTCATTAGTGCCACCAGCTAGATGACTAATCAAATTCTACTTTAATAATTTAAACGAAGTAAAATTAAACTAAATCAACTAAGTACTTATAACAACATTAATCAAAATCATTTTTACACAATTTCAGACATTAGTCGTGTCTCATACTCGTGTCAGGTCTTGCATCCACATACATGCTTCATAGTTGATATGTTTTCACGAGTGTGGAGTAGCTGAAAAACCAAACGGACTAAAACCATCTGTACAAAGGCCAAGCCTGACATTACGAGCCTCTAGTGCAAAATTCGGATATATGGCATCAAAGTGTTTCCAAGCCTCGGCATCAGCAGGATGAGTGATTATTGATTTATCATTACGCACTCCATCTGCATGCCAGCGCATATACTGTGCAGTACTTTTATACATATATAGGCGTTGGAGTCTACAAATAATGGGAAAATATCACAACATGGAGAAAGGCACATTTTTTCCTTTTGCTGAATATCCAACCTTTGGTTTGAACCGTCGGTGCCCACACACTAAGCAAGCAAAGCAAACATTTGGATCCTTGTTTTCTCTATCATATAACATGCAATGATTAGGACATGAGTCTATTTTCTCGTATCTGAATACCAACTAGGCAACCATTTTCTTCGATCTATAAAAAATTTCAACCAACTTTTCTGACTCAGGAAGCATTCTCTTAATTATGACAACCATTCGATCATAACAACGCTCACTCATGTTGAACTCAGACTTTAAATTCAAAAGTTGAGTTACAGCTGACAATTTTGAGTGCTTAAGACATCCATCCCATAGTGGTTCATTAGCATCTCTTAGCAAAGAATAAATCTTTGAAGTCGGTGGATTGAGATCCTCCTCCAAATCTTCAGAAAGATCATCATCCATGGCATCTATAACCATATCTACATAGGGATTCCTAGTCTCTGTCTCTTCATGATGGGCAGTTGATTTTGAGCTACTTTCCCCCCATTGATCTTCACCATGAAGAATCCAATTTGTATAACCTTCCATAAATCCATCTTTATACAAATGTCTCGCTACCAAGAATGTTTTCTCCCTATTAGAATTCTTACATTTAGAGCATGGGCAAAAAATGCGACCTAAGACATCAGCAACTTTTGGATCTCTTTTAGAAATCTTGATGAATTCGTCAACTCCATTTTTGAATTCTTCAGTTATTTGATCAGTAGAATTTGTTCTCTGTTTCATCCAACTTCGATTGGGTCTCATGACTATCAAGGGAATTTAGTAAAACAGAACTATACCTTATTATCATAACATATCATATTAAAATCTTGTTTTTTCTTGACAGTAATGGCAGTGTCAATGTAAATATAGGGATGTCCTATTTCTATACTTTTACTAAGTTGAATTACACTATTATTTTAATAACTAATTTTATACGATTTTATGGTAAACACTAGCATATCTATAGTTCAAAACTTACTCATGTGCCATCTCATAAACTATAACAATATATATTGAGAATGTCACCATACAGTCAACACTAGCTTATAAATATAGTATGCATATAAGGAAAAAAATGAGGATGTGTATTGATACAATTGAAAATAGTAACTTAAGCATTACTACTAGAAGCAACCAAACAGCCCTGATGTCGCTGAGTTGGTGACTAGAAGCAACCCTCAATAGCTAGTTGCTTAATCTAATATTTTGTTCTTCAAGTAAATGTATCACCTTAAAATAAGAACCTCATGTATTTAAAGTAAATTCCAGTTAAAAAAATAGTAATTAAAGCAGAGAGAAGTCCCATTACAAAGCTTGGTATAAATAAATAAATAAATGCTATAGAAAAGAATAGGAAGATAAGGAAAATTTAGGTTCATCAATGTTTTTCTCCTGGAAGAAGATTGTCAAAGTAGAGAGTTTAAGTAAACTCTTTTTGTTGAATATGAAATTGACTCTCATAAACTGACTAGTACAAGTTTACCTCATATAATATTAAAAATAAAAATACTATATGCATAGCATATTTACTTATATAATACAATAAATGGATCAATAATTCAAAATTTCAACTTAGTTATAAACCAAAACTAACATCAACAAAATCAAGCTAACAGAAGAAAAAAGTTGAATGTGAAAACTGAGATGAAAAAAAGATCAAAAGCTCTGTTAACAATTCCCTGCAAGTTTACCCAAATTACTGCAAGTCCAGCCGAGTTTACAACTGAATCAACTCAAAATTGCACAATTCCATAGGTTAACTCGCGATATTAACAACTTTAAAAAGATGAAGAACTCAAGTATTCTCATTAAAGATCAGTCATCTGGATTATGATAAAACCTTCAAGACACAAACTTTTCACTGGTCTATATCTAGTTTATTCGGTCTCAAATTTGTGTCAAGGTAGATTCCTACTCTAAAGGGCATGTGAAAATCGATAATGCAAAACACTATCACCATAAGCTTGTGATGATAATAGTCTAAATATATAAAACAGCCAGAAACAAACACTATACAAACTTCCACCCAATGAGACACTTGATCAACTCTGCAATTTGTAGCTTTTCCACAATGCCATTATGATTAACTTATGGCCTCAGTCCCACTCTTAGTCCTTCACTCTGCAAAACCGCATTCGTTCTCTGTTCAGCACTTATTTCATCTAGAATTACATAATTATTTCATCTATTAAGCACAAAACTAATTAATGTGGAAATAAGCACTTATTTCAAGCTTATTTCACAAATTAATAGCCTGTTTAGATTGACTTACGTGAACTTATTTACAGAAATAAGCACTTATGAGACCGTTTGTAAGACTTAAAGAATCAACTTATGAGGTGTACATGTGTTGTTTTTTTAGCTTATTTACATATGCTCTCTGAGATAGCTTTTGAAAATAACTTACAGCTTATCTACAAACATTTTGACAGCAGTTTGTTATAACTTATTACTTATTATCATTTTGAATGCCTAAATCCGTATTCACACACATGTTAAATTGCAAAATCAAATCAAACATAGCAATTGCAACTGAAAATCAAATCTAGAAAAAAGCTTCAACTCATCCACAATCATAATCTCGTTATTCATAATCGATCACTCACATATAATATTGCAATATTCAGAACAACAAATTGAGTTAAATAATCATAAAATACGAGTTAAGCATAGTTTTAGATACCTCAAATCAACGACAGATCAGAGAAAATGCGGCGGCCGTTGCGAAACGGAGAACGCTTTTGATGTGAGATCGAGGAAAAGTGAGAACCAGAGATTCAGTGCTGAATCAAGGAATCGGTGAGCCAGGAATGAATCGGCGATGGTGCGTGCAATGTTGAATCCGAGATTTGATGATGAAGAAATTGTGAATAAATCGACGATGGTGATGGATCGGAGATGGTGATAAATCAGAGATGGGAGATTGGAGAGGTGGGTGGAGATCGCGATACGGTCGTGTTGCGATGGAGATCGGCGCTACGGTCGTGCTACGGTGGAGATGGGCGCTCCGGTGGTGCTTCGGTGGAGATCGGTGACGGTGAGAGAATTTGTGTTTAGATGCGAAACTATGCACATGTGATAACGTGTTTTATTTTTTGTTTTTTTAACAAAAAAGATTGACATAAAATTATTTTAAATATAAAAAATCTAAATAAAACTAATTTCAGTTAAATGGTAGCTGATTATTTTGATATTTGCTACCATTATATTCCATAGCATAGTTATCCTAGCATATCTTATATTTTCTTGTAGTGTGTCTTTTTGGTCTTCTTCCAACTCTTCCGCCTCAATAAGTTTATAGGTAAACTTCTAGGATTTTTTTTTTGAGAGAAAGTAAACTTCTAGGATATTAAACATACAAGTGTAAGAGACCTTTGACCATTGTTAGTATATTTCTTTTGTTGCCCTTAACTTTAACAATCTCTAGTAGAAGGACATGTAAGAGGAGAAACATTGAAACACATCAAGACGGTGAGAAATAAAAGAATTTCTTTAATCACATGTGTAAAAGTCCCATTCCTACACCAGATAATTTAATATTTCCTAGAACTCAGTAACATAGTAATGGGCAGATAATTAAAGTCAACAACGATGATTGTAAAAATAACATGCAGAATAGCATTAACTTCCTGCAGAAAAATGGCTCTTATAAGCGGTAAAAGGATAATAATTTCTAAACTGCAACATATCAGGAAGGTTTAACAGCAGGATAAGTTACATATAGAAAACATGCAATGCATAAGTTACATATAGAAAAAAAAATATGGAACTAACAGCACTGTAATAAAAAAAAATCCCAAACAACCCAAAGAACATCAATCCCAAACTTACAGGGCAGTACTCATATTAAACAAGGTCAAATTAAATATCAATATAAGAATGTTGAACACCAAACCAATTATAATTAAGCTGCATACACTATGAATAAAACAAGGATTAAAAAAAGTAAAGAACATGTACAGAACAAGCTTTGAAAATATCGTTGATTCAAAAACAGCTGCTAAAAGCAAAATGGACAGCCAAACAGAAATCAAGGGTTTCGCCTTCTCAATAGACAATGAGTTCAGCATCAATGTGATGAGATTCACCTCGTCAACCAATTTTTGATATTGTAACCTTACGTCCAATCATTTCATGAGAAGCCTAAATTCCAGAGCAAAACAAATTTAAAAGAGATCAAGGACATTCACGACAAGATTAAGATGTTTTTATTCGTTGTCATTTTCGTCCCTGCTAACATGGATACAAATTTAGTGAAAAATTCTTAGATATCAAAGAGATTATTATGAAAGAGAGAAAAAATGATAAAAGCTTCATTTGTCACAGATTGAAATGAAATGTACATCCAGTATTTATAGGAAAAGAGGGAAATACACTTATCCTAATTACATGCTAATCCAAATGGTTAAAGCTAAGTAAGAAGGAAACTTGGATATCAAGTAACAGCATGCATGGATGTAAAGAGAAATAGCTTGCAGTTTAAGTAACATCAGAACTATGTTTATTTTCTTCTTCTTCCTCCAATAGTCCCCCACAAGCTGGAGAATGGTAGATATTAAGCATTCCCAGCTTGGATAAGAGAGCATGAAATGGTTGTGGAAGCAAAGGCTTTGTAAAAAAATCTGCCAGTGGATCAGTGGAAGTTACAGGAAGCAGTTTCATGATGCCTGCTTGCAGCTTTTCCCTCACCAGGTGACAGTCAATTTCCAAGTGTTTTGTCCTTTCATGGAATACTGGATTGGCTGCAATATGAAGGGCACTCTGGTTGTCACAGTAAAGCACAGGAAGCTTAATAGTGGTGACATGAAGATCCTGTAAAAGATAGAGTAACCATTACAACTCACAAGTAGCAGCTCCTAAAGCTCTATATTCAGCTTCTGAAGAGAACTTTGAGACAGTTAATTGTTTCTTGGTCTTCCATGAGATCAATGATTTACCAAGAAAGAAACATTGGCCAGAAATGGACCTTCTTGAATCTAAGCAGCCTGCCCAATCAGCATCAGAGTAACCTGACAAGAATATTGAAGAATTTCTGGGAAAGAATAAACCTTGACCAGGAGCATTCTTCAAGTACCTCAATATTCTAGTGGCTGCCAAGTAGTGTTTCTCAGTAGGAGAATTTAGAAACTGACTGAGTTGCTGAGTGGCATAGGTGATATCTGGTCTAGTGTTTGTGAGATAAATCAACCTACCTATGAGTCTCCTATAAGAAGGGACATCAGCATAAGGAGGACTCCCATCAGCATGGACCTTGCAAGATGGATCAGAAGGTGTAGAAGCAGGTTTTGCAGCAAGAAAACCAGTATCAGTTAAGAGGTCAAGACAGTATTTTCTTTGGCAAAGAGAAATACCCTGTGAAGAATGAGCAACCTCTAAGCCAAGAAAATATTTCAATTGGCCAAGATCTTTAATCTTGAAAGATGAATGCAGAATGTCTTTGATGTTTTGAAACTCTGAAATAGAAGTGCCAGTAATGATAACATCATCAACATAAACAAGCAAAGCTGTGAAAGAAGTTTCAGTCCTTTTGATGAAAAGAGAGTGATCAGAAGCAGACTGAATGTATTGGTGATGAACAAGGAGTGATGTGAGCTTTTCATACCACTTCCTACTTGCTTGTTTGAGGCCATAGAGAGATTTAATCAGTTTACAAACTTGATTTGGTTTTGAAAGTGTGATGCCTTGAGGTACAATCATATAAACATCTTCCTGGAGGTCACCATGCAGAACAGCATTGTTGACATCCAGCTGATGAATATGCCAGTTGTTCATAGAAGCTAAAGCTATAACAGTTCTGACAGTTGTAAGCTTAGCAACAGGAGAGTATGTATCAAAGTAGTCCAAACCCTCAATTTTATTGTAACCTTTGGCCACAAGTCTGGCCTTGTATCTCTCAATGGAGCCATCTGCATTATATTTGATCTTGTAAATCCATCTGCAACCTATAGGCTTGACATTAGGTGGCAGATCAACCAGTTTCCAGGTTCCAGTATTTTCAAGGGCAGACAGTTCAACTTGCATAGCTTGCTTCCAACAATCAAACTTGCTTGCCTCATCATATGTGGTGGGTTCAGTATGAGAATCAAGAGACAAAGCAAATTCACAATGGGAAGGAGACAAATTATTATATGATAAATGATGTGAAATTGGGTACTGAACTGAAGAAGCAATAGCAGGAATATTACAGACATTATCTTGCAAATGCAAAGGAGGTTGAGTAACTCTAGATGATTTCCTGAGGGCAGGTGGTGGTGGGATATGGGAAATAGGTGGAGTTTCAGTAGTGGAAGAAGTCTCAACATCAACAAAAGGTTGAGGAACAGCTGTGATGTTGGAAGAATCAGAAACATGATTGCCTGGAGAACAAGTATCAGATGAAAAATAGTCCCAAGTAGTGGTAATAGTGGATGGATTTGCAGGGTAGGGGAGAATGTGTTCATGAAATTGAACATGTCTAGAGATGTGAATTTCTCTAGTATGAATATCTAAAAGGACATAGCCTTTATAACCAACTGCATAACCCAAAAAAACTGACTTTCTAGCTCTAGCAGACAATTTGGTTCTATGGGACTGAAGAGAAGTGGAGTAACACAAAGAACCAAACACTTTGAAAGATTTTTCATCAGGTAAAGTGTTATGAAGGAGTTGATATGGAGATTTGTTGTGTAAAGTTGGAGAAGTGACTCTATTTATGATGAAAACAACATGGAGCAAAGCATAAGACCAATATGGGGCAGGTAACTTTGACTGAAACAATAAAGCCCTACCAACATTTAAAATATGTTGATGCTTTCTTTCAACTCTCCCATTTTGTTGGGGAGTTTCAACACAAGATCTTTGATGAATAATACCTTTTGAGGCATAAAATGAATCAAGTAAAAACTCAGGACCATTGTCAGATCTTATGATTTTGGGAGTAATATTGAACTGAGTATGAATAAGGGTGACAAAGTTTTTGACATGTTGTGAAACTTCAGATTTGGATTTTAACAAAACAATCCACACAAATCTACTATAATCATCAAGAATAGTAAGAAAATACCTATGATTATGAATAGATGTAACAGCAAGGGGGCCCCAAATATCAAAGTGTAAAAGTTCAAATTTGCTCAAATTTGCTAGAAGCAACAGAAATACTAGAAGAAAAAGGTAATTTCTTTTGTTTGGCAAATTGACAAACATCACAAGTGGCATGATTATCAACAGTGAGAGTAGGATAAAGGTGAGACATATGATTGACTCTCTTATTGGAAATATGACCCAATCTGAAATGCCACAGAGCAGACATATGGATATTACTATTGCTACTATTAGTAACATTATTAACAGATGGTTTATTTAGAAACTGAAACTTGGAGGTATCTAAAACTAATCTATAGAGGCCTCCAACTTGTTCACCCAAACCAATCATCCTCTGGGAGTGAACGTCATGTAAGAAACATTGCTTATCATGAAAGGAAGCATAACATTGTAATGCAGAACACACTTTGAAGATAGAAATCAGGTTAAGTGTGAATGAAGGTGAATACAAGACATTCTCTATGAAAAAATCTAGAGTGAAATGAATGGTGCCAGCATACTTAACTAACACAGAAGTACCATTAGGTATATTAACAGGTTTAGGGTTAATTTTATGAAAAGAAGTAAACCAGTGAATGCTAGAAACAATGTGCTCATTAGCACCAGAATCTAAGAACCAATCATTGTTATTAGAAGCAATAGAACAAGTGAAAATGGAAGATATACCTGACTGTGTAGAGAGATTTGAATCTGAAGCAAGTGAAGTATGGACATGATTAGCACTAGCAGATGAAGCTGGGGTGGAAACTGCAGGAAGCAAGTTTACTTGTTGTAACAAGCTAAGAAGTTGATCATACTGTCCTTGAGAAATACTGGAACTAGAAGGTGAAGCACTAGAACTTCCTGGTTGAGCCTCAGCTTCTTCAACACTACTAGAGGCATTCACTGAAGAATTTTACTTTGGATAATTGGGATGTCCATGCTTCTGATAACAATATTCCACAGTGTGATTGCTTTTACCACAAAAAGTGCAATGTCTGGGAGGTTTATAACTGTTGTAATAACCTCTACCTCTACCTCTACCTTGAGGTTGGCGTGATTCAGCAGCATTAGCAACAGAAAAAGGTTCAATATTGGAAGAAACAAGTGATAGGTTATTGCTTTCTTCCTGAACAACAAGAGAATATACTCTGTTAATGGAAGGAAGAGGATCTAACGTGAGAATCTGTGTTTTAACCACATTGAATTAATCATTAAGACCAGTTAAGAACTGCATGACTTGATCTTCAAGCCTGAACTGGCGTGCCTCCCTCATAGCAGCACAACGGCATGGATGAGGACATGTACAATGAGGCATAGGTCTATGAGAATTCAACTCTTCCCACAGAGTTTTCATTTCAGTGAAATACTCTAACACTGATCTAGAACCTTGTTTCATGTTGTTGATCTTAGAACGAAGTGAAGCAATTCGAATTTTATTGGCTTTTGAGAAGGGTTCTTTAAGGTCAGACCAAGCATTAATGGCGTTTTCATGAAAAACTAGGGTTTAAGCAATTTGTGGCGAAACCGAATTGACAATCCGCGATTGAACGAGATGATTACATCGTTCCCAAGCATAACGATTCAGATCATCTTCATCTGGAATCTCCATTGATCCATCAATAATCTTCAATTTGTTTTTTGCGCCAAAAGCTCAAATCATGGAACGACTCCATGCGAGGTAGTTTGTTCCATCCAATGGAGGTGTGATCAAAACAGAGTTTGGACCTTCACTTGGATGAACATAGAAGACAGATTCAGTGTCTTGTTGATTTTGGCGAGGCATTGTTGAGAAGATAGAAATTCAGCAATACGAAGAAAGAGCAAGAAGAATGCTGAACAAAGAAGCAAAAATCACGAAGAATCTTCAACAAACAAGGAAGATCGAAGCAAAACGATGAAGATGAAGCTGTAACTAACTTTCTAACAACTTTCCGCCATGGATGAACCAAGAAAAAGCTCTGGATACCATATTATGAAAGAGAGAAAAAATGATAAAAGCTTCATTTGTCACAGATTGAAATGAAATGTACATCCAGTATTTATAGGAAAAGAGGGAAATACACTTATCCTAATTACATGGTAATCCAAATGGTTAAAGCTAAGTAAGAAGGAAACTTGGATATCAAGTAACAGCATGCATGGATGTAAAGAGAAATAGCTTGCAGTTTAAGTAACATCAGAACTATGTTTATTTTCTTCTTCTTCCTCCAATAGAGATCAAGCTCACCTTTGAGGACAAAGAGATAGCATGGAAGAGAGAGCACAAAACCAAAGAGAGCTCAATTTTTATATTTTTTTTACCATTTTTTGCATTCAATGATCTTAGCTTTATTTTATTTGACAACTATATATCATAAAAATAACGAGTGAGGGAAGAGTTGCATAACAAATATCACATAACAACCAAGAGTAAAAAGTTGTTAAACATAAATTAATATGTAAGAGAAGATATATACAATGGTAATTGGTAGCTAATGGAAACCAAAAATATCAAGAAACTAGGAAACAAATTGAAAGTTTACATTCGGGAGACATCCTAGGACAAAAGGATAATTTTTCTAATGAATGTTGATTTGCCTTTTGATTTAAGAAATGACTGATGTTGATCTTCATGACCTGTAAAAGTCGCGCATTTTGTAAAATATATGTTTCAAATTGAACGTCACCTCCAAAGCCTTCGTAGTTTATGGTACATGATCTGAGGTGAGACGAAATGCATTTAGGAACAGACTTTGGGTGTTTCCGGTTTATGAACAAATCTTTGTTGAATCCTATCTGCAAAACATATACAAAATGAGATTCACAAAATTTACACCAAGAAAAGAAGAAATATAATCAATCCAAAAAACACAAGAAACCTTGTCAATAGAAATTGTTTGTAGATTTGGGCAATATTGGAGCACTTCCACTATATCATCACAATGATGAAAGAAAGAAAAGTATAAATGAAGATGGATTATGTTTTGAAATACAGGATAGCAAATATCACTGGAATTGATCTCTGGTTGAGGATGCTTCTTCTTCATCTACAATAAAAAGTTTCTAAATCAAAAACAAGTTACATATAAAAATTAAATCAAATAACAACATAAGAAAAAGTTTTAAGAAAAGGTTTATTCTCAACAACATAATATTTTTTTGTCACATGATTGTGGTTGCATCAACAGTATTCAACAGCAGTTCTATGCAATTCTATGTCCATTACCGCAACTATTAAAAACTGAACTTCGTGAATTGCTTTAAATGGAACATCAAATGCACGGATATTGGCTCTGATCAATTTGGATAAGGTTTTAAAGCATCCTTTACCAACACCCTCGCTTAGTTCTGTATAGTGAATGCGAGTATGCAAATCCTATAAAACGGGACACCCACAAAGAAGCTTGCTGAAATTATCCGTATTCTTGAAATCAACATGCTCCAAATAAAGGGTCTTAAGCGAGGGAAGATCAACAGATATATTACCAGCCACCTTTATCATACTCAGTTTGTGAACCACAAGGGTTGGAAATATGAAAATACTTTGCCCCGAGATGATTAGCTGAAGATTACTAGAGACGTGGAGATTCTCTACAGGATGTCGTTTTGCAGTTTCAATCAAATCGTGGAATTTCAAACTGTTCCAATGTACAGAACCACACTTGAGGTGAAGCTTTTTGATGACTTTGTGAGAGAGCATGACTTTGTTGACCAAGCGACAAAAGCGAAGTAAGGAATGTTCGCCATAAACAGATTTATCATCGAAGTTGAGAGATGTGAGTAATTTACAGAGTGGAGTCCACTTTTTCGAGAGAACACTTGTTTTGAAAGAAAATTTGGTTGGAAGAAAAGAGAGAATGTGACACAGTAACTCATCTGGTAAGTTGCTAATCCTATCCACGAGGGCTAAGTTTTCCATTGTCCGTAACCTATTTCTTTGTTGAGAGAGAAAGAGCGACCTTTCAATATTGGGGAAATTGTTAAGTGCGTATCAAAGGGTAGAAACAAAATTGGCGGAAACACCGTAAATTTAACAAAATAATGCCAAAATTAGTTTTCTCAAAATATATATGTATGTGTGTGTGTGTGTGTCTATATATATATATATATATATAGGGATAGGATCAAATGACACCAAGGTGTCAAATTAAATTTGACACCAAATCCTAACCATTAATCCAACTTTAATCCGACGTCTCTCATCAATTCATTAAATGCTCACATGTTTGATAAATGATCCATATTTTAATTTTAGAAATAATTTATTCTTTCTTCTCTTGATTAGTTACTTACCATTTTTCGTTATATTTTGCACCAATAGGAAGATGATTGCCATTTGATTTCTCTCTACTATTTTTTTTAGAGATTCTGTTTACTAATTTTTGTTGGATCATCTTTTGTATCCTGTTTGCATTGCTACTCTTTCATCTGTAAGACGATATTATTCTTGAGTTGATTTTATTTTTTTGACGAGATTATTCTTGAGTTCATGATGCTAATATCCTTGTATCGGGTGCAATCGTTTATTCATTATTCCTGGTGCTCTTTATAAATCAATTTTCTTAGGGCTCTTCTCTTCTAAGAAAAATAAAAATAAAAAAGGTTAATAGGAAAAAGAAATAAGGATGATAATCCCTTAGACAAAACGATGACAACGAATAGTGAAAAGAAACCATAACAATATCATCAAAGAAAAACAATATCATCAAAGAATTTTTGGGAAATAATTAATCAAGAAAGAAAGAATAATTTTTTTCTAAAATTAAAATATGGATCATTTGATCAAGCATGTGAGCATTTAATGAATTGATGAGAGACGTCGGATTAAAGTTGGATTAATGGTTAGGATTTGATGTCAAATTTAATTTGACACCTTGGTGTCATTTGATCCTATCCCATATATATATATATATATATATATATATATATATATATATATATATATAAGTGTTTTTTAGTGTGAATTTTTTGTTCCTGTTTAATTATCTTTTTGGTATTTGAAGAGTAGGATTTGTCAATTATACTCTTTGTCAATTACTTTTATTTTTTCAATAAAACTAATTAATGCTATTTATTTGTTATCTTTAAATTTAAACAAGATTTTGTTACAAACAATGGTTCCAAGAAGAGTTAAAATTCTATAAATAAAAGGCTAAAGTGCACTTTTCCCCCCCTAACTTTCAAAAACTTGCAATTTTGGCCCCCTAAGTATGAAAACTACAATTTTGGCCCCCTAAGATTTAGCCCCTTTGCAACTTTGGTCCTTTTGGTCAATTTTGACTTGGTCAAGGCTGATATGTCATGCCACGTGTGTATATACTCAATTAAAAAAATAAAAAATGCCACATAATCATTTTATTAATTAAATAAATTAAAAAAATATTAAAAATTTAAAAAATCAGAAAAAATTAAAAATAAAACCCAAAACAATACAATTCATCGTTCTTCATCTCTTCCAATCCAAACCTAGGAAAAAAAAACCTTCAATCTTCAATTTTCATGTCTTCATAACAATCTTCAAAAAAATTCTCTTCTTCTCTCCATTAACAACAACAACAACGACTCCTTTGTTCTTTCCTCTTTTCTTCTCCTTCACCAATCACCAACAACATTTCTTCTTATTCTTCTTTCACTTTCAAAACATTCACCACTCTCTCTAAACCACACCACAGTCACAATCTCACTCTTTTCTTCTTAAATAACGAGAACATGTTTCTTCCTTCATCACATGCGGTTTTCATTTCACCTCATCCATTAAACTCTGCGTTTTCAATTCAATCAGCGTCTGAGTTAAACTTAGGAATTTTCCAAATTCAGCAATTGCCCCCAAAATACGATCCAATGAACCCCTATAAAAACAACAACTCAAAAAATCAGAGTTGAAATACCAGAAAAAATGTGAAAGGAAAGAGAACCCTAATCCCAATTTTGATGAAAAGAAAAAACGCAAAGAATCAAAACGGGTTGAAAAGCAATAATCAGAATCTGAAAAGGGGAAATTAGAGTGATGAAAAAGAGTTCAAGGTGAAATTGTTGGTTGCAAGAGATTTTCCCATGATTGAAGGTGGACATGAAGAATGGATTGGAGGTGGAAATAGTTTTTTCTGCTCACGGTTCTTCCTTCAATTTTCTTTTACAGATCTGAGTTTCATTATAAAAAAATTGAATCATGAAAGGAGTTGTTGGTCAGGTGGGATTCCTTCCTGGATCTTGGCTTTGACTCTTTAATGGGAGAGCTATGAGAATCCGGCGAGATTTTGGTGAAGGAGAAGGAGAAGAAGACCACTATGGAATTCATCACGTCTCTCCTTTTTCCTTTCCTTTTAATTTTAAATTTTTTCTGATTTTTTTAATTTATTTAATTTAAAAATTGATTTTTTGGTTTTTTAAATTTTTTAATTAATTAATTACACACGTGGCTGCCACGTAGGCGTTGAATAAGTCAAAATTGACCAAAAGGACCAAAGTTGCAAAGGGGCTAAATCTTAGGGGGCCAAAATTGTAGTTTTCATACTTAGGGGGCCAAAATTGCAAGTTTTTGAAAGTTAGGGGGGGAAAAGTGCACTTTAGCCTAAATAAAATGAGTAGCAATTGTTAAAAATTTCAAGTGCAAAGTAAAAGAACAAATTTGAGAGAAGAAAAATAAAAGACTACATGAATGTTCAAATGGAAGAAAATTGACAATTGTTTGTTATTAGAGATAGCGCAAAAAAAGAGGAATTTGTTGGATAAAAAGATAATAACTGACAATTGTTTGTTACGAGAGAGATAACATATTCAACTTATTCAAAAGATAAAGTGTGTGCAAAGAAATAGGAATTAATCAGTGGATTAAATGATGGTATAATAGGAAGAAAATGTGCAAAAATACACATCGTTAATTTGGTGTTAATGTTTTTTTTCATATATGTTGTTGTTCTACAATTTGACAATGAATAACCAAAATATTTGACTAAAAAAAGTTAAATTCTTTGGTTAAAAAGTTAAAGGTAAAATATTCGAAAACTCATATGATTTCATTTTTTTAACTGAAGAATGCATGAAGTTTAATGTTGTTGTGAAACATAGACCCTAAACATGACATGTGTACTCGGAGACGATTATCATGTTGTTAATTGGAGACGATTATCATGTTGTGATTGTTTATGAATATCTTGGATGTAAAAATCATATCACGAAACAACACCCGACAAAAATAACATTCTTGTCTATACTTAAATTAAAAACAAATGCGAGTTCAAGACTTCTTTTTGTGCTGAAGATAACTGTTTTCTCGACTACGTTTTATTGTTACCATCAATAAGTCACAACGGCAGACCTTTCACAATTTTGGAGTCTATCCTCCACGGATGTTTTCAGCTATGGTCAATTATTTGTTGATATTGGTACCAAATTCTAATGATCGTTACACTGGACAGTCCACTAATCAACTTGATGATAAAGTATTAAGAGAATAAGAGATTTAAACATTATAATTAAATAGGGTCCTGCTAACTGGTGCCCCCGGGGCACGGGTTAAACATACCATAAAAGAGAATTATTACCATAAAAGGAAACTGTATTTGACTTTATTATAAATTAATTACACAATTTTAATGCAATAAAGTTACTACTCCCTCCGTCCTTAATGTAACCTCCCTTTGCTTTTTTCACATTTCTTAAGAAAAGCTTTCAGTGTAATTATTATGTCTGTTTTGTGTGTTAATATTACTATATTGTCCTTTGTTTGTATATGTATTATATTTGACTTTTTAAATTTCAAGATAAGTTAGTAGTATTAATTAGCGGTATGTTTAGGAAAATAATAATAAATGCATCTAGTAATTTGAAAAGGGGTTTAGATTTAGGGACAAAAATAAAGTCAAATGGGTGGTTAGATATAGGGACGGAGGGAGTATATAATTTCTTTTTTCATACCCTTAACTAGTGCCCCGGGGCACAGGTTAGCATTTCCCAATTAAATATTGTGTTTTGTTATTTTCCTGAACTTATTTCTTCACTAGTTGCGGGGCAAACTGATTCTTCTGCACAGTAATTGAAATTTTGTTTATAAGACAGGAGGATGAACCGTATAACATCTCAATCAGTTATAATGATAAGCTCATATTGACGCTTGCATACAATTAACTTACTATAAGAAGGGGAAAAGTTTAAAGGATCATAGTGAGATATGTTAAGTTCAGTGTCATGTTATCAAACAAGTTATATTTGCATTAACTGATAAGTGAGGCACTTCTACATTGACTATGAATCAAGGAACTAATAAAATTTGCACTGAGCAAGAGAAGACACTATAATACTAAAAATGGTTCATGAATGAATCAAATAATCATCAAAATCTTCATAAAGTTAAGGCTTCTGAAAAATGAAGATGGAAAACATGTTTCATTTCTATCTAACTCTATGATACAAAACAAATGGAAGACGGAAGAAGTTGTTGGAACATGAGAACAACAAAATCACATAGAACTCTAATGAACTAACCGATGAAAGTAGTACTCTTTCCTTTGTATTTTCTCAAGATCTTTCTATTGTTATAGGAAAAACGGCAGCATATACCAGTAACAATTAGTATATCAAGCACAGCCCAAAAACTCGACAAGTCGCCCCCTCTTCTGACTTTCTAATGTCAAAAATCTATGAGGTAAATATAAGATAACTCAATATACTCATTTCAAGGACAGAAGACCAACTTACTCGATCTCATATTAAAGTTGTATATTAATCTTACAAATTGTTTTACATTTGAATTCCCAACCAAACTCTTTGCTAATCCAATGTTGAACATCAAGGTATTTTGACAATAAATCGGACATGAAACAATTATTTTCAATGCAATAAAGCAAAATAAAACTAAAAGCATCCAAACAAAATAGTCATCAAACTACAATGGAAGTCCATCCTATAATTCTTCCACACTAAACCATCAAATTCAATAGTTGCATATTATTAGAATAGAAACTAATGAACAACACAGATATCTGGTTACTAGATAGATTCAAACAAAAGATTACATCCCATGGACATCCTTGGACAGGTGGATAATTTATCCTTAATTTGATTCTTATTCACTCCATTTGAGAAGCTAGCTGTAAAATTGATTTTCATCGCTTCTAAAAGCATCTCATTCTGCAAAATATAGGTTGCAAATCGAAGATCATTTTCAGAGCCATCAAAGTCTAAAAGAGTACATGATCTGAGGTGAGACGAAATGCATTCAATAGATGGAATTGGGCTTTTCCAAATTTTGGATAATCTGGTACTCCACTGTCAAAGGGACAAAGAATAACATTCATTAAAATATATATTAAAAAAGAGCAAGTAAAAGAAGAACATATTAATCCACAAACCTTTCTCATATAGAGAGTTTGAAGCTTGGGACAATGCTGGAGCAATTCTATCACACTATCCCAACCAAGAAAGAAATGATAAAACAATAGTTCAATGTGAATTAAGTTTCGAAACACAGGAATTCTTGTCAAATTGGCTTTTTGTGTATAGTCTATGCGTAGAAACTCAACCTTAGAGATAGCATTAAAAGGAACATCGACTGGACCAACATCTCTAACCAATTTGGACAAGAACAAGGTTTTAAACTCTTCCGCCTCATTATTTTCAACATACCTAGGATGAGAAGTATGCAATTCCTCTAGAATAGGACAAGCATTAAAAAGTTTCATGAAATCATTCTTATTTTGAAAAAGAACAAATCTCAAATGTAGGGTTTTGAGGGATGGAAGATCAACATTCAAAATTTCAGCTTCAACTTTTAATCTCTCAAGTTTCAGAACAACTAGGGTTTGAGAGGTGAAAATAGCGGGATTCAAGGTAACATTATTCATACAGAGATGAAATTCCTAGACATGACGTTGTTTAGCGGCTACAACCCATGCATGAAAGCGTTGATTATCAACGTCATAAGATCTAGAAATGAACGTGAGGCTAAAAGTGTTGATGGATTTGTTTATCACAGAAGGGGAAAGCATGAGTGTATCTACAAAATGACAGAACCAATAGATGGCGATGGAATGATCGTCATCCAGGACGGTTTCATCGTCATCGTCATCGTCTAGGATGGTTCCATCGTCATCGTCTTGGACGGTTCCATCGTCGAACAAGAAGCTGAGAACGGAGAGTGAATAACAGAGTAAGGCCCACCGTTTGGAAAGACGCTTGGTAGCGAAAGCTTGTCGAGTTGGGAGAAAAGAGAGAATGTGACAAATTAACTCATCAGGTAAATTACTAATCCTATAGATGGGGGCTGAGTTCGCAGTTTCCGATGACATGTTGTTTCAGAAATATGAAAACGGTTAAGGGTTTGCAAAAGAGTGGTATTCTCTTTGGTAGTGTAAAAGAGTGGTATTCTCCAAAAAGAGGAAACTGATACTGATATTTATTTATTTTTTACTGTATTTTCTGGCAACGTCTTTTTCTTTTTTTGACAAAGTCATTTATTCTTCTTGATTTCACATTCAATACATACATCTTTTCCCATTATGTATTATGTATCATTATTTATTCGGTTTTTTCTACATTACCCTCTCTTGTTTAGGGGGTATTTACCCCTTCAAGATATCAAACAATCAAAACGTAATATACAAATGTAACATTAAATGTCAAATAAATGAGTCAATTTTTTCTATAAAAAAAATGAATTTAGATATACAATCTTAATTATATTTAGGTATACAATCTTAATTAATTTACACTATAGAGCGTGTAACAATTAAAATTTCACATCAAATCCAACCCATCATGGTTGTGTTTGGTAACACGAATAAGCTAGTTTATAGCTTGTTGGAGTAGCTTATAAGTTTGTTTTGATATAATAAGATGTGTTGGGTAAATAGCGTTTTTTGAGAAGCTATTTCAAGTAGCTTTTGAGCTTATAGCTGGTAGTTTTTTATATTTTCTTCCAATTTTAACCCTATTAATTTAATTTAATTATTTTTTAATAAAACATGTTCATAGCTTAAAAAATAAAGGCCAAGTTCGTAGCTTATTTTTTAATAAAACAACTGTCACGTTTTCTCCTTTGAAAAAAAAACTGTCATGCTTTATTTTATTTTTTAACTAGTAATAGACCCGTGCGGTTACGCACGGGTCACGTATCATTGTTGTAATCATATAAAAAATAATTACTTTGTTAGTACTATCAAATGTTTTTTTCTTCATATATTATATATAAAAAAATGTTAAATATTTGAATCGCGTAAAACACCGTTCAATGTTTTCACCGTATCCATTGTAGATTTTATGGGATTTATCTACAGAAATATTTTCTTATGTTAATATATGAGAAAGTTGATATGATAAAATCGTAGAAACTCATTAATATTGTCAAAATATAAACATTAATATAGTATTTCTATTGAATAACTTTTTATTTTATATGCAAAACACCGTTCAATATTTGCACCGCTCCCGTTGCAAATTTTATGTGTTTATATATGCATAAATAAATTTTTATGTACATATATGAGAAAATCGATATGATAAAATTTTGAAAACTCGTGACTATTTTCAAAATATCAACATCGATGTAATGTTTCTATTAAATAACTTTTTATTTTATATTTAAAACACCGATAAATATTTGCACCGCACTCGTTGAAGATTTTATATACTTATATATACAAAAGAATTTTTTTTTAACAATATGTAATAGTCAATATGATAAAATTTAGAAAACTCGTGACTATTTTTAAAATATCAACATCACTGTATTGTTTCTCCAAAATACAGTTAAATATTTACACCGCACTCATTGTAGACTTTATGTGCTTATATCTCCAAAATCAAATTTTATGTATACCTATATGAGAAAGTTGATATGCTTAAATTTTGAAAACTAATGATTATTTTAAAAAATTTAACATTATTGTATCGTTTCTATTAATTTTTTAAATATGCAAATTATTAAGATTAAGAGATTAAAATAGATGAGAACAAAATGACGATATAGAGAATTAGTTAGGCTTGGAAGTGATAAATCTGAAAAATGAAGATACATAGAGAATTAGTTAGGCTAGAAAGATATACAAAAATATATATAATAATTTTTTCAAAATGAATAAATTTGTATTTTATTTTGTAAAATGAATATGAAACCCGTAAAATTAAGAAGATTGTGAGGATAATTATGAAATTTTACTCGAGTAAGATTTTCTAATTTTCTTATTATAGTATTAGTAGGAGTAGATTAGTAGTAAAAGTAGATATTTAAATTTGTTGTGTGGAATTGAAAAAATAGTTGTCCGTAGTTACCATGATAATATATTGGCTTTTAAGAAGGACAATTATAAAATTTTGTTGGATTTTGATTTTGATATTTTTTTTTAATAAATATATTGTTTTTTTAATAATTTTTTTATATATTGTTAGTAGATTAAAAAAAACAAATAATATTTAAAATTTTAAATTATTCCAAAGACTTATTAATTTTGCAACAAAAATACAAATATTTGTGGAAATTTGTTATATCAACTTATCAGTGGAAGTACAAATTAGGAACAATATTTTTTTTTTGTAGAGAAAAAAATGGCTGCACCTTTTTGTTTTTAATTAAAAAACAAATAATATTTTAAAAGTATTCCAAAAACTTATTAATTTTGCATCCTAAAAAATAAATATTTATGGGTTGAATTTGATGTGAAATTTTAATTGTTTCAAGCCCTAGGGTGTAAATTAATTAAGATTGTATACCTAAATATAATTAAATAAAAATAAAAAATTACCTTATTAAAATTGATTTTTTTATAGAAAAATTGACTCACTTATTTGACATTTAATGTTACATTTGTATATTATATTTTGATTGGTTGATATCTTGAAAGGATAAATTACCCTTAAACAAGAGAGGGTAATCTAGGCCTCACCCATTCCTTCAAAAAAAAAATATGTATTATTACAAATAATTCAGCCTTTATAAAAACCACATCTTCCTTCCTTCATACAAGAAAACGCATCTTCCTTCAAATGAATTCATCCACAACACTCCCCACCCACCTCCTTTGACTTTCGAAATTTGAATAGCCTAAGAATGGTAATTTTAAAATATCATTGTTACTATTAAATATTTCTTTAAAGATTTTTTTTTTTAAATTTCTTTAAAGAATTGTTATTCAATTATAATGATTGGTATCACCCATTATTGTTTCAGTATTGCTATATCTCCCGAAGCAATTTATCCCGATAGGATCCTGACTAATTTACAAGCATATAATTTTGTTCCTTCCACAATTCAAGGGAGGTGCCACAATACAAGGGAGGGTAGTCTTGTAATTTAGGAAAAATACATTCAGTATAAACCAAGGATCGTGAAAATTTCGGGATAACTAGCATCGGGATAACAAGCATTATTCTTATTGTTTTGTTTTAAATGAAACACATTTACCTCCTCGGTTTTTAAATTTTCCAAGAACCAGCATAAACATAATAGAAATAAATTCAATTTCTATAGTAATAAATGCATATATTGAAGAAAAAACACTACACATACAGTCTGCACCTTTATTGATCTGATACCAAAGGTTGATAGCCCTCAAAGATGGAATGACTTTAGACCTATATCTCTTGTGTGGAGTTTGTATAAGATCCTGGCTAAGTTGCTCGTAGAAAGGTTGGAGATGGTGATTGGTAGTGTGAATTCAGGTACTTAATCAACGTTTGTAAAAATAGATAAATTCTTGATGGGATTATGATAGCTTACGAGGTTGTGGATGAGGCATATGACACTGTGTGTGTGTGGGGGGCTTGGATGATGTTATGTGTAAGATTATTGGTTAAATAAGGCGGCTTCGTTGTTAAATTGCAAAATTGGGAAGATTACTTTTGTTTATCTTGGTATGCCGGTGGGAGGTAATTCTAAGTGGGTTGCTTTCTAGGAACTGGTGCTTAATCGAATCAACAATGTGTAGCAGGATGTGGAGAGGTGAAATCGTCAAATCATTTGTTTTTGAACTGTAATTGTTTTGGCACTCTTTGGTATCTAGTTCGCGAGTGGTTGGGTTTATCTTTCTCTAGGCAAAAGAAAACAGAAAAATGACATGCCTGACTTACTATAGCAACAAAAACAGACATGTTGTAGAGACACAATGAATCTGTAGGAAACTCTGATACAGTTATAGACTTTATTTGCTATTTCTACACCTTGCATGCAATGAGAGTCACAACTATAAGAAGGAATATTAACAAAGAATAATAGTCTGAAACTTGAAAAGAAATATCAACCAGAAGCCAAATAAATGGAAGTGGGAAATAGTCTGAAACTTGAAAAAGGACATAAGAGAAAGATCAAAAAAATTTCTTTACATCTTCCTATTGTTAACAAAGAACAATATATATAATAACAATTCGAATATCACAAGAACAATCAAACAACTCTGACAATAGAAGGATAATTTTTAGTACAAAATACCAACTTTCAAGGCAATAGAGAAAAATAAAAGTAAAATTAAAGCATATATCCAAACAGAATTGTTATCAAGCCACAATTGTAGTCCACACTAGAATTGATGCATACTAAAGACAATTATCCTTATCAATTTTACTAGAAGACTAAATGTTCTCCAAACCATCAAATTAATGGGTTGCAATGTTGCATATAATTAGAATAGAAACTAAATGAAAAACACTGATAATTCAAGTAACTACACCTACGTAAATGATAGTTTACATCCCGGAGAAATCCTTGGACATGAGGATAATTCTTCTATAATTTGACTATTTTGCCTAAGTATCCCATTTGAGGACCAAGTAGTAATAACTTCGATTGCCATGTCTCGTAAGAGCTTCGCATTCTGCAAAATGTATGTAGCAAATCCTAGATCGCTGTCCGAGCCTTTGAAGTTTAAAATAGTACATGACTTGAGGTGACACGAAATACATTCAGGAGCCAAAATTGGACATTTCCATTCCTTGGATAGACCCCAGATCCACTGCAAGGGGATAAAAACCAATATTTTTTTAAAATATACGAAGATAATGAACAAGCAAAAGAAAAACATACCATTGAGATAAAATTAAAATTAGAGGTCAAGAATGTTGTTTAAAAGTGGAGTTAGTTATAATTCAGAAAATGGAGTCTACAAACCCTTCTCATGAAAAGAACTTGAAGCTTTGGGCAATGCTGGAGAAACTCTACCACACCATTCCAGCCATCAATAAAGTCATGCAACCATAGTTTAATGTGAATTAAGTTTTGAAACAATGGAATGGTTTTGTAAGATTTTTCTCGTGCCACGCGTATGCAAAGAAACTCAAGATTATTAATTGCATCAAAAGGAACATCATTTGAATTGATATCTGCTCTGACCAACTTTGAAAAGGGTTTAAACCCTTCCGCTGCATTATTTTCTTCAACTCTCATATATGTACGACGATAAATATATGTACGACGATAAGTATGTAAATCTTCTAGAACTGGACAACCATTAAGAAGTTTCCTTAAATCATTCTTGTACTTAAAACAGATTTCTTTCAAATGTAGGATTTTGAGAGATGGAAGATCAACACACAAATTTTCAGCTTTAACTACTAATCTCTCAAGTTTCAGAACAACTAGGGTTTGGGAGGTGAAAATTGTGGGATTCAACATGAAGGTGATACCACTGACTATCGAGAGATTAAATTCCTCAACTCGGCGCTGTGTCGCGGCTTCTACCCATGCATCGAAAGTAGTCCTACCTTTCTCACAATAATGAAAACTACAGTTGATATGAAACGTTTTGATGGGTTGGTTTGTTTCCCGAGGAGAACACATGACTGCATCCACCATACGACAGAAGCGATTGTAATCGAAGTAGTTTTGCACAATTTTCTCATCGTCGGAGCGGAGGGAAGTGAGTGAATAGCAGAGTTGGGTCCACCTTTTTGAAAGAACGGTGGTGGTAAAAGCGAGATTGGTAGGAAGAAGGGAGAGTATGTGACATAATATATCATCAGGTAAACCGCTGATTCTATCGGTAGCCACTGGGTTCTCTAATTGTGCCATTCTTTTTCTCTTTTTTCTTTTTTTTTGGGGGACTCAGAGAGGAAGAAGGGTTTGCGAGAGTGTGGTGGAAGATAGCGCAGCTGTTTGTTTCGTTTTATTTATAGTTAGGTTACAATAGATTTTTCATTTTATTTAATTTTTTTTTGGTAGAAAGATTTTTCGTTTGATATACATGAAAAAGTGGATTATTGTTATCACCCAAAAACAACAAAAAAAAAAAAGTGGATAATTATTAAAAGTCTGAGACTTAAAAAAAAAAACAAAAGAGGGGGAGACTTTTCATAATTAGATATGGCAACGGGGCGGGGCGGGGGCGGATTTTATCATACCTGGCCCCGCACCCGTTTTCAAGGTACCCAGCCCTGCCCCCGCCTCCAAACCTGGCGGGGAAAGAAACTTTACCCCAGACCTGCCCCCAACGGGGATGGATTTCCCGCCCCACCCCCACCGGCAAAAAGTGTAGAAAAAAATAAAAAAAATTCACAGTAAGCCTTTTAAATTTCTTAGTTTATGTTGAATAAAATGGTGCATTAATGTCCCGTGAGCATAGCTCAGTTGGTAGGACAATGCATTATTATATGCAGGGGCCGGGGTTCGAACCCCGGACACCCCACTTATTCACCTTATAAGGTGAATTCTATCCACTAGGCTACCTGACAAAAAAAATGGTGCATTAATTGCGCCTTAACAAGTCTACAACATTGCATAAGTTTGAAAAACGGTATAACAAAATCAATTATATACACCAAGTCTGACCATAGTGTTTTGTGTTATTTATTGTTGTTGATTTAAACCATATTCTTATTGAAAAGTGTCGGAAAGACCAAATATGTTAAGAAATTTTAAAATAAATGTTGATTTTGGTTCTCTATTTAACTTTAAAAATTTGGAATATTGAATTGTTACAAACAATATGGATTGAAATCAAAATTAATGAAAATAAATCCAATTTTTTTGAGAAAAACAATTAAGGTGCGGGGCGGGTGTGAGTATCCCCCGACCCCGGCCCTGCATTAAAACTTCGGGTTTTCCCCGCACCCGAACTCAATTAATTCAGCTTTTCCTCGTTAAAATCAGGGTGGGGCGGTGGGACCGACAGGGCGCGGGTTGTGTTGTCATGTATCTTAATAATAGTGTGTTTATCTATCTATTAATTTATTATACTCTCCCTGTGTGGGAGCCTTGCCTGGGCCTTTGTGTGGGTTTTCGTGGTTTGCCCGGGTCTTCTGTCTTTTGTATCACAAATATTTGGTAGAATAAGTTTGGTTCATCATCCATTTTAGATGGGTTCTTGGTGGAATCGCATGTGCTTCTTTAATTGATTTATTATTCCCTTTTTGTCGGTGTTTTTGTTTAGGGCGCCGTCTCCGGTACATTACTGCCATGGGTCATGTACCATACATGAGACACTTTTTTGTTTTTTTGTTTTGCTGCAAAACTAATTATAGACATTGGATTGGTTTGGAAGGTACTGGATGGTTGAGATTAAAAGGTCTCTTTACCTACGAAAATATATTTATTTTAGGCAATAAGGACCCTTTTTTCCAGTTTGATTTTTGGATTTTATTTTTTCGTTTATTTCAGTTTTAATACTAATTTTTTAAAATGCAATTGAACATAGAATTAAATGTCGTAAACGGTGTTTTGGGAATTCTCATATATCTAGAAATGTTTTTCAGGACCGTTTTTTTTACCAGTTTAATTTTTAGAATTTTTTTTGTTCGCTTATTTTAGTTTTAATAATACACCCTCCGGTCACTATTAACTCGTATAATACGTTAATATATTTTAAAAAGGGTTAATTAAGTAAATTCTCCCTATAAATATTCTGAATTTCATTTTTAGTCCCTACAAAATAAAATCGCACTTTTCAGTCCCTTTAAAAAATTTACGTCAGCATTTTCGGTCCCTAAAATGCTAAAGGAAAATGTCATAGGGACTAAAAAGTGTGATTTTATTTTTTAGGTACTAAAAACAAAATTCTGAATATTTGTAGGGACTATTTACTTAATTAACCCTTTAAAAAAAAGTTATACGGTGTTAATTTATAAGATGTTAAATTGACATGAATAAAAATTTGTACTATACTAACTTTATGAAATTAATAATAATAGATTTTGTGCGTTTGACTACAAAACTAGTAAAAGTTCCATGCTTTCGCATGAGTCACCTAACATTGCGATAATTCTATAAAAAATAATTAGATTGTTAATATTGTAGAGTGTCTATAGATATTAAATGAAAATTATAATTCTTAATGTAATGTTTCTCTTAAATATTTTTTTCTTATATATACAAAAATTTCTTAAATAGTTGAGTCACACCAATTATGGATTTTATTTGCTTATATATGGGAAGACAAATTTTTATGTAAATATATGAGTAAATATCTTATAGGAATATAAACGAAGTAGAAACTGAAATTTTGGAAATCAGAATTTTCGATATAAGTCAAGCTGACAAACTATCTCATTAGAAAAGCTAGTCAACATGGAATGACATTACTCCGACGATCAAAACGGGCGCAACCGACTAACGATAGCAAATATAATAAATCCAACCTTTGAATATGACCATAATTGAACAAGAATGAAGAATGAACTAGAATTTCGGCAATCAGAACCTTTGGTATAAGTCAATCTCACAAACCTTTGGTATAATCAGAACCTTTTACTAGATTTCTAATGAGATAGTTTCTCAGATTGACTTAGACTGAATATTCTGATTTTCAAAATTTCAGTTCCTACTTCGTTCTTGTTCAATTATGGTCATATTCAACGGTCAGATTTATTATATTTGATACCGTTAGTCGGTTGCGTCCGTTTTGATCGTCGGAGTAATGTCACTCCATGTTGACTAGCTTTTCTAATGGGATAATTTGTCATCTTGTTTTATACTGAAAGTTCTGATTTCCAAAACTTCAGTTTCTACTTCGTTTATATTCCAATAAACAACTTACTCATATATTTACATAAAAATTTATCTTCGAATATATAAACAAATAAAATCCATAATTTGTGTGACTCAGGTGTGACTTGACTTTTTAAGAAATTTTTGTATATATAAAAGAAAAATATTTAATAAAAACACTACATTAAGACTTATAATTTTCATTTAATATCTATTGATGACATCCTGTCATTACGTAATATTAGGGACTTATTGTGACATTTTGATAGAGTTCTCATGCAATTTATACTGTTCTGGAGTGCAAAAAGCTTAAAATTTGAAGTCTGTTCGAAGGAAATCGCGCCACGCCAATTTCAAGCCGTGCTGCGATTGTTGAAGCAAAATTACACACTTCCTGTAAAGAGGAAATCGCGCCACGCCATTATACAAGGCGCGGCGCGATTTTGATGGGTCAGGCCCATGACTTCTATAAATACTGCACTCAATCTGAAGAACAAGGGTTACGATTTTGGAGAGCAAAGTGCGATTTTGAGACATCGGAGACGGCTAAAAGGGCGATTTCTTCAACCTTTTACCAATTCATGTATGTTTTAATTATTTCATTGATTATGCTATTTGTAAACTCGATTATGAGTAGCTAAATCTCTTAGAGATTAGATCCGAGATGAATCTTTGTAACCCTAATTGACACATGTTGCTGTGAAACTCTATTTTGTTTATGAATTCAATTCTAGTTTATTCAATTCAATTGTTCTTAATGTTTTTTATATCTTGATCACATATAACTTGATTTCGTGAGAATGAATGACCACTGACCATGGCTTTCAACTTAGACCTAATTGAATTGTTCTAATAAACAGGGTTAGTCTAGGAATAGATAATCGTTTGTTAGTGATAATAGGTTAACGTTCGGTAAAACCTTCAAGAATTATTAGACCACCTAAGGAATTAGGGGCTGTAGTTTAAGAAGAGGGTCCTAACTCAAGGGATTGATTAGGGCTAATTTGTTAATCATCGTAAACTAGAAGAGGGTTCATAATAAATAGGTGCAGTAGACCAATTAGGGGAACTTAGAGGATTCGACGGATCTGATCTCATCTTTCTCTCATATTTTCTTAACCAAATCTTTATTTTCTGTTACTTGATTTAATTAAAATCAAACCAAATCTACCGCCTAGTGGCAAATCAAAATAAACTTTTACACATCCTATTCTTATAACGCAATTGAATTATTGAAGTTAAAACAGTCCTCGTGGGATCGATATTTTTACTACTTCGATAGTATTTGGTGCACTTGCCAAACGTCTATCAAGTTTTTGGCGCCGTTGCCGGGGACTGTTGATTTATTTCAACAAGGCAATTACGTTATTATTTAGGATTTCTGTCTTTTATATTTTTGTATATATATATATATATTAAAAAAAATATTATGCTCTTTGTTTTCTTCTCATTGTACTGTGCTACTGAAAAGTTTATCCAAGTTTTGTAGCTATGATAGACAGGGTACTCCTCTATGACACAGAAGAGATTGCTAAGTTGCAGTATGAAAAATATATGCTATCTTTTAAGATCAAAATTTTGGACAACAAAATCTCGAGTTGTGATCATCATGAGGCAAATCAACCAGGTAGTGATGGTGAAGGGAAGAAAGAGATGATCAACATCGATTACAATACTCAACTTCAGAATATTTTAGATGATTTCTTGGTGTCAAATCAAGTTTCATTTGAGAAGTTTGATGTTCAGTGTGGTGATCTTGTTGAGAAAGCACATGAGTCTCAGAGGAAGCTGGTTCAGATGAAGAGTGAGTGTCACAAGGTTGAGGTGGAAGAAAAACCCAAAGTGAGGAGTGTTAATATATTCCCAAAGTCTGAACCAACGGAGGTTGAGGAAATCACTCGTGTGCAGATGGATGCACGTCCTTCTCTACGGTGGGAGAGCTTAAACTCTAAAGGTTTAACAGTGAGAGCATGGGAGCATCTACTTCTTTGCTACAAATTCATGGAATTCCTACCAAACAAGAGGAAGAAGAAGGATGATATATTCTTTCTGACATATTTGCCACCCTAACAGTGGTTGAAGCGTCAAGCTCAATGACGTAAAAGAAAGCGCTGGGTGGGAGGCAACCCACTGTTTAATTTTTAGGTATGATTTTATTGCTTTCAAAAATAAAAACACAAAAATATTTTTCTTTTCTTTTTAATATGAGGCAGGAAAGTTTTTGAAAAATTGTTCTAGTACCTCCTATCAAGAAAATCATGCAAGGTACTGATGTCTTGCATGATTCTCTCTTCAAAAGTTTTTCAAAAATTCAATAAAACTCAGGCATTTTTCAAGAAAACAAGTTTTGGCATGAGAGAACTCCCTATTTCTACAAAATCGCGCCGCACCTGTATATGGCCGCAGCGCGATTTTTCTCCTCAGCCTATAAAAACCTCACTATTTATCATCATTTTCATTCCATTTTTCCTACTTTTCTCTACCAAAAATTTCCCTAGACTTCCCATTCATGAATTTTTCCCATCTTAATCTACCTATTCATCAATCCAAACCATTATCATTCACAATCCATCACAATCCATCATAATTTTCCCAAACTTCACAAAACTTCCTTTTCACCATCTTCCTTAACCACAAATGGCCTCCAATCCACGAAACACCCGCTCAAAGAAAGTCACCAACCCCAAGCCATCCACAAGCAAAGCCAAACGCCCTCGTACCGCATCCGAACCACCCGAAAACGCCATTCATTTTATCAATGACCAAGCCCAAGAGTTCCACAAAGCCATGAAAAGTTTTGAAGTTGTGGGGGAGAGGAAGTTTGAATTCACAAAGCTTGTGAATTATCCGTTCTTTGAGGCTGAGTTACGAAGGAGAGGGTGGACGAAGTTGAATGAGATGATCGATGAAGCGAACAACAAAACCGTGATCGTCGAATTCTTTGCAAATGCACGGGTTTCCGATACACCCTTTCAATCTTTTGTTTGGGGCAAGATCATTGATTTCAGCCCTGAAGCCCTTAATGCATTGCTGAATGTTCAACCGCCGGAGGAGTGTTGGGTTGAGAAACTGAGGAGGGAAATCACTGATGATTTCAATGCCACCGAGCAAGATCAAGGGGATGGCATCTTTGAAGGATTGAGGACACCGGGGGCTGGACACTCGGACGATGATGTGAACATGGGCTGATCTACTGATGGATTAGCATTTTCTGCTTTGTATTTTATTTTCAGTCATTTTTCTTTTGATTCATTTTCTTTATTTTCTTTTTAATGTCAAAGTCCATTGAACTTATTTCCCTATTGTAATTGCTCCTGCACTTGTTTATTATTAATGAATTTGTTTTGTTTCATGTGACCTATTCCAGTTTAGTAACAGTTGTTTGATGAAACGGTATTCCAAAAGTTCTAAAGGAGGGGTGACTTGATTCAAAGGCGAAGTGTACGGCGTTGCTAGGTAGTCACATACTCCCAGAAATCTCAGCCATAAGGTTCATTGCCAAATCTTGTTTTTCAATTTACTTATATTTAGAATAGTTTTCCATGCAACTACATTTCTAGAACTTGCATTGTTTCTCTATTATTGATTGGTCTTTGTCAATTACACACTGAGGCAAAAGTGCTAGGTCCTGTGAGCCTTTTTGAAGCCTACCCTGTTTTAATTTGTTAAATTTATCCTTTCTTAACCAATTGTGAGCCGGTAGGATTAGAACTTTTTGTTCGGTGACAAACTACATTACAAGCCTAGAGACTTTTAGGACTTGTCCCTTAATGTATTTTCTGAGTTAAGGCATTGTAGAATGTTGCTAAAGATTAAGTTTGGGGTTGCCATTGGAATTTGCAACCAACTAAGTTTGGGGTGGGGGTACTAGAGAATAAGAGAACAAAAATGAAAGAAATATGAAATTGTCATGCAAAATACACACAAAAATGGTGTATCAAAAAAAAAAAAGAAATTGAATGATGAAAAAGGGACAAAACATTGAAAATCCGAGTAACTTCAAACTCGATTGTCCCTAAATGTTAAAAATGTTCTCTAGTACCTTTGCATTGATTGTATTTCCACAAGGTGAATGATTGAAGGATTGAATTTTGTGCTTTAATTTCCGTAGGAATGCCTAACTCAAATTTTGTGTAGCCTACTTACCCAAATATATCCCACCTTTCACCTAAGCCCCGTTATAACCCTAAAGACCTCAAAAGTGTGTAATGATATTGACTTTGATTGATGTTTAGAAACTTTTCAAGCGTATGGTAATATGTAGACCTGCATGTCGACTGGTAGAACCCTATTTCATATTGATGCGTGGAGTTGTGAACTGGTGGATGCGAACAAGTCAAACTAGCTCATCTTTAGCTAGAAGGAGAATGAACTTTTGGGTACTATCGTTTTGTCAGGTAACTGTTATTTTACTGTCGTTTGTCACTGTTGCAAGCAAATTCCTTGAGGACAAGGAATGGTTTAAGTTTGGGGTTGTGATGACATCCTGTCATTACGTAATATTAGGGACTTATTGTGACATTTTGATAGAGTTCTCATGCAATTTATACTGTTCTGGAGTGCAAAAAGCTTAAAATTTGAAGTCTGTTCGAAGGAAATCGCGCCACGCCAATTTCAAGCCGTGCTGCGATTGTTGAAGCAAAATTACACACTTCCTGTAAAGAGGAAATCGCGCCACGCCATTATACAAGGCGCGGCGCGATTTTGATGGGTCAGGCCCATGACTTCTATAAATACTGCACTCAATCTGAAGAACAAGGGTTACGATTTTGGAGAGCAAAGTGCGATTTTGAGACATCGGAGACGGCTAGAAGGGCGATTTCTTCAACCTTTTACCAATTCATGTATGTTTTAATTATTTCATTGATTATGCTATTTGTAAACTCGATTATGAGTAGCTAAATCTCTTAGAGATTAGATCCGAGATGAATCTTTGTAACCCTAATTGACACATGTTGCTGTGAAACTCTATTTTGTTTATGAATTCAATTCTAGTTTATTCAATTCAATTGTTCTTAATGCTTTTTATATCTTGATCACATATAACTTGATTTCGTGAGAATGAATGACCACTGACCATGGCTTTCAACTTAGACCTAATTGAATTGTTCTAATAAACAGGGTTAGTCTAGGAATAGATAATCGTTTGTTAGTGATAATAGGTTAACGTTCGGTAAAACCTTCAAGAATTATTAGACCACCTAAGGAATTAGGGGCTGTAGTTTAAGAAGAGGGTCCTAACTCAAGGGATTGATTAGGGCTAATTTGTTAATCATCGTAAACTAGAAGAGGGTTCATAACAAATAGGTGCAGTAGACCAATTAGGGGAACTTAGAGGATTCGACGGATCTGATCTCATCTTTCTCTCATATTTTCTTAACCAAATCTTTATTTTCTGTTACTTGATTTAATTAAAATCAAACCAAATCTACCGCCTAGTGGCAAATCAAAATAAACTTTTACACATCCTATTCTTATAACGCAATTGAATTATTGAAGTTAAAACAGTCCTCGTGGGATCGATATTTTTACTACTTCGATAGTATTTGGTGCACTTGCCAAACGTCTATCATCTATAAACACTCTACAATATTAACAATCTAATTATTTTTTATATAATTATCGCAATATTAACAATCTAATTATTAACAATATAATTATCTAATTATTTTTTATATAAAAATTAGGGAACTTTTACTAGTTTTGTAGTCAAACGCACAAAATCTATTACTATTTACTATCAATTTCATAAAGTTAGTATAATACAAATTTTTATTCATGTCAATTTAACATCTTATAAATTAACATCACATAATTTTTTTTTTAAAATATATTAAAGTATTATACGAGTTAACAAGAGTCAAAATGAAGTTCAAATGATTATAATAAAAAGAAAATTTAATTTGATGATGGTTCAATGTTTTAAACATTGTAACGAACAAAAAAACCTCCAAAAATTAAACATGGCAAAAAAAAAGGGTCCTGGAAAACATTTCTAAACTTTCAAGGGAATTCCCAAAACACCATTTACGACATTTAATTTCAAATTCAATAACATTTTAAAAAATAGTATTAAAAACATTTCTAGATTTATGAGAATTCCCAAAACACCATTGAAGACATTTAAGTCTATGTTCAATTGGATTTAAAAAAATTAGTATTAAAACTAAAATAAACAAAAAAATAAAATCCAAAAATTAAACTGGAAAAAAAAAGGGTCCTGATTGCCTAAAATAAATATATTTTGGTTTTTTTTTTGTTCGAGTTGGGTTTTGGTGTCCCATCCAACTTTATGGCTTTGCGTGTGATTTTGGTTTATTTGTTTCTTGTTCTCATTCATATAAATACACATGTATTAATTTAAAAACAATCAGAAGTTGATGTGGAGGTGTGTATTGAAACTTAATGAGGAGTGTGCTTAGCTCGAGGTTCCATGTTTGAATTTGATAAAAAATCATGTGATGGATCGGTCTATACATGGCTTTTCTCTCCCTTTAAATAGGTTTTCGGCTTTTCGCTAAGAATGCGAGATTTAAAAAAAAAAAACGGGTATGATACTTTTTATAATAGTGTATTTACCTATTAATTTACACTATCTCTATGTGGTCTATGTGGGAGTCAGCTTGCTTAGGCATCTTTGGGTATGATTTTATGGTTTGTCAGATTTGGATTCTCTGCAGCTCCAATGTCTGCAGCAACCTCTTTTTTTTTTTTTTTTTTGATAAGGCAAGAGCACGATGATATCAAGAAAGAGAATAGGTGATTTCTCAACTATACTCTAATCTTGTGCGTCAAGTGCTCATATATATTATTAAAAAAGGGAAAAAATACATAATAACTGGGGGACATAAAACCTGACCCAGTGAATCCAAGTGAATCAACCCGAACGGGAAATACAACCAATAACAACAACACACTCGATCCAACCTTAGTCAAGTCTAACAAAATCTTTGCAAGCATCAACTAGGTCTATAAGTTGGCGAATGAACCGAATGTCAACACATAACGGATCACGTACCATCAACTCCCTGCACCATTAGCAGCAAGCATAACGACTCTTTCGAGTCCTAAACAGTCTCTACACCAACCATTCATCAATGAATTCAAAGGAACAAAGTGGCGTAGAGGTTGAACATCATCATACCAAATTCTTGAAAGCGGGGAGTGGATCCAACTGCCAACACGGTAAATAACAAATCCACTCGCACCATCCATTTACTGTGATAAGCCACAACAAATTAACATCCATTTCTGACCAAGCTGTCCGAATTCAAGCACGAAAGAGTGAACTGGATTTCACGACACGATATAGACGACCACCGAACACCAACTGCGTGTCGACAAACTAAACTAGGAAAACTGCAGATCTCATCAAATCTGAAAAAATTAGAAATCAGCAAGTGGTTTATCAACACGACGGCGTGATTCCGATGGCATACCAGAGAACCGCCGTCGGAATCGGAGGAGGCGTCAGACTTCTTTGTATTGGAGTCGCATAGATCCGAATCAGAACAAAACCACCTAAAGCCGACGCGTTTGGTAGTCCAAACCACCCACAAACACGTTTGAAAATCCAAAAATAACCAAAAGCTTCCGCAACGGAGACTCTGTTCAGAAACAGCAAGCATGTCGCAACTAGACGCCGACGACTGATTGTGACGACGGTGGCGTCGCGGCTAAAGAGGAGCCGATCGCACCACCGTAAGAGTAAGGCTACATCTCGACGGAGGCTGGGTATTGAAGGAGAAGAGGGACGAAACGGTTGAAGGGTTGTGTTGTGTGAAGGCGGCGAGGATGAGAGAGAAGAGAGGGTTGAGAAAAATCTGTACTACTAATGTTCTATCATCTGCAGCAACCTCTAACTCATAATTCTCATTCATTAATTAATCTGGCGAAAAATATTATAAAAATGTTTGTGTTTTTTTTCTCCTAAAAATATCAATGTTGTTTTGTTTTTTATGATAAAATATAGGGTTTTGCTAACCAATGCCCTTAGGGCATTGGTTAAAGAATCAAAAAAGGAAATAATTGTGAAATTTCATGTAGAAAAAGTTGCTTTTTACAATTTCAATAAGTTGAATGCAAAATTTCCAAGATAAAGTTACTACTTTAAGTTTCTTATCAAGTGCCCTTAGGGCACTTGTTAGCATTTCCCTAAAATATATTGTGTATGTAACACTGACATACACTTCTAATTTCGATGATGTATTTTGAGTTCGAGACATATGTATACGGCATGTACGATACCGGTATGATAAGTGTATTTTAAAACATGAATTAAATAATAAAAAAAATAAAAACTTAGAGGAAAAATTTGTGTTAAGATTAATCTGAACACAACTGACAATGAGTTGAGATCACTAGACCAATAAAAAAGTTGAGATCGGGTAAAAACTTGTGTAATACATTCAAAGACCTAGTGGAGCAGCGTGAGCAAATTGGCTTCCATATTATTGAGGACTCATTTCCGTTTATTTTACATTGTTTCCAAATCCAATCTAATAAGCCAATTCAATGGTTAATATTAGGATGCAAATACAGCTGCAAACAAGGTAGCTGCTGCCAAGGATCCACTCCTGGTATTATGTGGCACAAATTCTTAGTGGAGTAGGTTTGGTTCATTGTCCGATTGAGATGGTTCTTGGTGGAATTGCATGTGCTGCTTTAGTTGGTTTCTAATTCCATTTTTGCTGCTGTTTTTTGTTTAGTAGTGTTGGGGGTTTTGCACGTGCTTTTAGTTTCTTGTTCGTGTTGACCTATTGGGTTTTGTTGTCCCAGCCGACATTGTACATTTGTTTCCTCTTTCATATAAATTGGCATATATTGATTTAAAAACCGTCAAGAGTTGACGTGGTGGTGTTTGTATTGGAACTTAATAAGGAGTGTGCTTATCTCGAGGTTTGATGTTTGAATTTGATAACAATTCATGTGTTTGGTCGATCTATACATGTCTTTTCTTTCCCTTCAAATAGGTTTCCGCTAAGAATGTGATATTTAAAAAAAAGGGTATGAGACTTTTTATAATATTGTATTTACCTATTAATTTACACTCACGCTATGTGGGAGTCTTTCTTAGGCATCTTTGAGTTCTTTGGTTGTCCTGGAATTTTATGTTACAAATTCTTGGTTGAGTAGGTTTGGTTGATCATCTATTTAAGATGGGTTCTTGGTGGAATTGCATGTGTTGCTTAGTTGGTTAGTTAATCTCTTTATGTTGGTGTTTTTTGTTTGGTAGTGTTGGGGGTATTAATGTGCTTTTGGTTTCCTGTTCAAGCTGACCTTTTGGGTTTTGTTGTTCACCCAACTTTGTACACTCATTTTCTATTTCATATAAATAGGCATATATTAATTTAAAAACCGTCAAGTGTTGAAGTGGAAGTGTGTGTATTGGAACTTAATGAGGAGTGTGCTTTTCTCGAGGCTTCATGTTTGAATCTGATAACAATTCATGTGTTGGATTCTTCAATCCCTTTAAATGGGTTTCCGCTAAGAATGCGAGATTTAAAAAAAAATTACTTAGAATGGGAGACTTTTTACAATAATGTATTTACCTGTTAATCTATACTATCAATGTGTGGGAGAGTCTTGCTTCGGTGTCTTTGAGTGCGATTTCGAGGTTTATTCGAGTATTTTGTGTCACAAATTTTTGGTGGAGTAGGTTTGGATCATCGTCCATTTGAGATGGGTTGTTGAAGGAATTTCATGTGCTGCTTTAGTTGGTTTCTTTTTCCTTTTTTGTTGGTTTTTTTTCCTTCATCATGTGCTGCTTTAGTGTCGGGGGTGTTGCATGTGCTTTTGGTTTCTTGTTCGAGTTGACCTTTTGGGTTTTGCTGTCCCAACCAACTTTATACACTCGTTTTCTCTTTCATATATAAATAGGCATATATTAATTTAAAACCTGTCAAGAATTGACATGGTAATGAAAAATAGTATTGGTCTATCAGATTTGTAAGTATTTAAATCAGATATCCAGTAAAAAAAGACATTGATTTAAAATACTTATTTGCATCTGTTTTTGCAATTGACCTCCACAAATATTATGCTCAATGTTTTGAACGAAATATATTTTGAAAATTTTTTATTTATTTTTTTATGACAAAGTGTTTTGAACGAAACAAACTATTTAATTAAACAATTACGGAGAGGAAGGAACTTTTTCACTCGGATATGGGTTCTTAAACTCTTCTATTTAGTAAACTAAAAGAATGTAAATGTCAACAAACCAATTACCATTATTGTTTACACCCGATAAAAAATGCAAATGTCATAGAAACAAACGCAGCTGCATCAAGCAAAATAGACCATGAAAGAGAAATCAACTCTTAAGTCATCTAACAATTTTTGCAATTTCTCCATAGACAAAATCAGTTCAGCATTAAAGTGATGAGGATCAACTCCTCAACAATTTTTAAATATTGTAGCCTTATGTCCAATAATTTTTTGAGAAGCCCAAATTGCAGAGAAAAATTTGTAAGCTTTTCAAGAAGACGGGGAAGGAAATTCATGTGAAAACGAATATGTTTTTATCGACTAATGAAATTCTCCCAAAATGGAGTGAATGTATGGGAATTCTGGTGCCATAGAAATGTCTGATATGTAAAAAAAAAAATGAAACCACAACACAATAGACGGAAAAGTAGAGTTGAGTTATTGGCAGAGACTATATTGACTAACAAAAGCTTGATTCCAGGGAGTAACATATGTTTAAAATGTTCTTTAAAGGAAGATTGTGACATCGCATGTCCCTTTCAGGGAATAACATTAGTCTTTAAAATGTTTTTATTACTTGTTATTTTTCGTCAAAACAATTATTACTTTTGATTACATAACACCACCCAAAATGTTGAGCATGCCCAAAACTGCAATAAGCTACATATATCTTAACCTAGCATAGTAGATGTGGTCTGAAAGCACAATATATATACCAAAATTCAAAGATATTAAAATGCAGTTTTCCATTGATGACAAACGACCTCATCTTATATGCGGCATATAACCTTTTTGTTCTCAAAATTGAGAGTGTAATAAAATTGATAATTGTGAATTGATTATTGAATGAAGAGTAAAATTGATAGATTAGAACTCAATTAAAATTGATGTTCTTAGTACATAAAGGATAAAGGCAAAGATAGAAGAAATTACTCTACTAAAGAGTACCAAAGGGAGAGAGGAGAGACTTTCATCATTTTTCTTTTCATACCCAATGTTAATCATCCTTTCCCTATTTATGCACAAATAAACTTCCTTAATTATTGGATCACTAGCCACATGTCCATTATTCTCAACCAATTATGTTATGCCATGTGTAATTCCTTATAGGTCATTTTGAATCATAACATTACTCCCCCCATTAAAATCAACCTTGTCCTCAAGGTTGCACTTAGGATAATACATATGGACACTTGTAGCATCTTTCCAAGTGAAGCAAATCTTCCCAATGAACAAGAAATTTTCTCCTGGATCCCATTGTTTGAATTGTGAAGAACCTTTTGTATGGAAAAAATAGATATTGCCACCCGGATCCCATTTCTTGGAGTGTATTGGAAAAACAAATAGCTGAACATGAACTAGATCAAGCTTTGTATGTTTTGCCAGATATGCAATCACTTTATTTATCTCAAGGTTTGTAACATGTGCACTTGAGAATTGCACTTGGTGACCCTTGAAAACTGTTGTTGTTTTTCGGCATACAAAAATTGATTCATGGTACTGCCCTTTGCAAATACCCATTTCAACAATAAACAAGTCATTGCCAACAACTTCTAAAACAAACGCACATTCTTCAAATGATATCTTTACCTCCCTCAAATTCTTCAAAAGCTGAACCAAATTAATTTTATAATCCTCTGAGACATTAGAAGATAAGTTTGACAACAACTCTTGTTGCTTCCACCCATTGAATACTTTATGGCCATGCCTTTGCAACTTTGATTGCTCTGTCCATAGGAAATATTCTTCATACGTGCAAAATTTCCCATGATAGAAAAACAATTTGCAGCACCTACCTGTAGTCTCAACCCATCTCTTTAAAATATTAATGTTCTTTACAAATATATTGAGGCCAAGAATAGAACTATGACACTTCCAGTTAATCAATATATTCTCTTTCAATGGTGTCAGATACCATCCGAAAGTAATTGGAAGGCATGCAGGGTCTGCCTGAACCTGTTTCCCATCCCAGCCAATACCTTTAACAATAAATCCCTAAATTAAGGTAGTCCAAAAGAGCGACATACCTCCCAATATAGTAGCCAACTTACTTGAAGTATCGAACCTACAATCAATGGTTAGGTCCAGGCTTGCAATAACGAAATAGCCACGACAATTCGGTGCAAACCTTGCAACATTAGCAAAAGAATAGCGTGTAGAGATATACTGCGTGAATTTACTTCCCAAACAACAAGCAAACACATTAACCAGAATTCTAAGTACAAGCTCACTGTAATTTAGGCCAGCATTCATGATTGTGAGCCATGCAATTCTTAACTCCATAAACTTGAAAGCAAAGGCAACAACATCAAATTTTCCATACAAGAGGACACTAGTAGGTTCTACTGTACCAGATGTGTCAATATCATCATGTACAAAATATATATGAAATTGCATCTCAAATAGCAAACTAGTAAGAATGAACAAAGATGTATTGGTGTTGAGGGAATTTTTATCAAACAGATGGTGGGAATCACCTGAGGACCCAATGTTGGTGGTATGGTCATTTGAATCCTGTGTTCCATACCCCTCGAATACACCAACCCTAACTATGGGAACAATAATAGGACACACAGAAATTTGTGGATGAAATTCATGAGCAACAACTCTTGCATCTTGAGTTGAATTTTTCAGCAAAATGGTAATAAATTGAGGATCAATTGTTATTAATCCCTCACGTTCAAATTTAAAAGAGTAAGGGAGATAGCTTACGGTGGTTAGTGGCGGTGAGTCGGTTGGTTCCGGATCATATGGATAGGTGTGTCTGAGGGACGCCTCCGCCGTGAAAGAGTGAGTTGCATCACCGAGAAGAGGTATACCAATTAGATCATCATCCATCATCGTATTTCTCGTATCCGCTACGCCGATTTCTTCCGAAGTAGCATTCAACGATTCTAGAACATTGCTTTTCTCAACCATATCATGAAGGTTGAGACTCTCCAAATCGAGTATCAGCGGTGGTGCTTGTTCAAAAGTGCTTTGAATAACAACTTTGCTACAATCCAACAAATCTGGTGTGTTGATAAGCTTTGTTCGTTGTTGTTGAATCTGGTAATGCAACAATTCCACCATTGAAATCACTCGTCGGAATTACTGTTGCCACCGTTAAATCCGGCACAAGCACTTGAGGAACTTCAATTTGTTCATCGGATAAAAGAAACGTGTTCCAAACCTCAAGAACCTCGTTCAGTGACTTTTGGAAACTGCTATCGAGCTCCATCAATGGCGATAGTTCTTGATCCGGTTCCTCTTCGTTCTCGTCAACTATCGGCAAGATGCATCGATCTTCAGGCTTAAAACGCCATAAAAGTGCAATTGTGAACGTGTTCCAACTCACCCCAGGATGACGAGGAGACCACCAACACCACCATTTGAGAGTACTGCCACTCATTGCTGTTGCAGCAAGCACCATTTTCTCTTTCTCTGTTATGCCTCGCACCTTGCAGTATTTGTCAACACAAAGCACCCAAAAATAGGCATCATAATTTCCATCAAACACTAATAGCTCCATAGATTGAGAGGTTATGAGATCGACAATGAAAGCACCAATGTAATGTTCTCAAAATTGAGAGTGTAATAAAATTGATAATTGTGAATTGATTATTGAATGAAGAGTAAAATTGATAGATTAGAACTCAATTAAAATTGATGTTCTTAGTACATAAAGGATAAAGGCAAAGATAGAAGAAATTACTCTACTAAAGAGTACCAAAGGGAGAGAGGAGAGACTTTCATCATTTTTCTTTTCATACCCAATGTTAATCATCCTTTCCCTATTTATGCACAAATAAACTTCCTTAATTATTGGATCACTAGCCACATGTCCATTATTCTCAACCAATTATGTTATGCCATGTGTAATTCCTTATAGGTCATTTTGAATCATAACATTGAAGTAGTTATAGAAAAAGATTGAGCTACATAGCAGCTGAGATCCCTTATAAGAGTAATCTGAGAGACATAGAATGTTGGAACAATTCTAACAGAATCGTGATTTTCGGAAAGCACATTACAATCCAGAGTACAAAGTTGTGATAGTAGAAAAGTGTTGAACATAAATAAATTAATATGTAAGAGAAGAAATATGCACGGTAGCTAATAAATTTCCATATGTTTGTTTGTATGAGGAATTACCATGTCGTTCAAATTACCAAAATCTAGTTGATGCATATGTGAAAACTAATGAAAACCACAAATATCAAGAAACTGGGAAACAAATTGAAAGTTTACATTCGGGAGACATCCTTGGACACAAGGATAATTCTTCTAAAGAACGTTGGTTGGCCTTTGGATTTAAGAAATGACTGATGGTTATCTTCAAGAGCCGTAAAAGTCGTGCATTTTGTAAAATATATGTTTCGAATTGAACTTCACCTCCAAAGCCTTCTTAGTGTATAGTACATGATCTGAGTTGAGATGAAAGACATTTAGGAACATACTTTGGATATTTCCGGTTTATGAACAAATCATTGTTGAATCCTATCTGCAAAATATATACAAAATAAGATTCGCTGGATTTACAGCAACAGGACCAGGAACAAAATCAATCCAAAAAACACCAACCGTATTAATAGAAATTGTTTGAAGATTTGGGCAATACTGGAGCACCTCCATTATATCATCAAAGTGATGAAAAAAAGAAAAGTATAAGTGAAGGTGGATTAAGTTTTGAAATACAGGAAAGCCAATGTCATAGGAATTGCTCTTTGGTTGAGGAAGCTTCTTCATCTACAATTAAAAGTTTCCAAATCAAAAACAAGTTTCATATAAAAATAAAAATTAAATTAAATAACCATATACGTCAGAGTTTTCAAAAAAGGTTCTTTCTGTGCAAAAATATAGTTTTTGATGTGGCATGATTGCGGATGCATCAACCATATTTGACGGTAATTCTATTTATATTTAGAATCATTGAGAAGGGATTACGCCAATTACCGCAATTATTAAAAACTGGACTTTGTGAATTGCTTTAAATGGAACATCGAATGCACGGATGTTGGCTCTGATCAATTTGGATAAGGTTTGAAAGCCATCGGTACTAACACCCTTGTCTTCTTCGGGATAGTGAATTCGAGTATGCAATTCCTCTAAAATGGGACACCCAGAAAGGAAGCTTACTGAAATTCTCTTGATTCATGAAATAAACTTGATCCAAATAAAGGGTCTTAAGTGAGGGAAGATCGACGGATATATTACCCGCCATCTTTAACCTCGTCAATTTGAGAACTACAAGGGTTGGAAAACTGAAAATATATCGCCCAGAGAGGATCAACTGACGTGAACAAGAGATGCAGAGATTCTCTAGAGGATGCCTTTTTGCAATTTCGATCCAACTGTCTACGTTTTTTTGAAGAAGCTAAATTAGCCCACTTAAATTGACACCGGTGAGAATCGAACCTGAGACCTCGAGGAGGAGCACACTCCCAGGTACCAAGCCAATACCAACTGTCTACATTTAAACAGTCCCAATGTACAGAACCACACTTGAGGTGAAACTTTTTGATGAGTTGGTGGGAGAGCATGACTGTGTCAACCAAGCGACAAAAGCGAAGTTAGGATGTTTGCCATAAATGGATTTATTGTCGAAGTTGTGAGATGTGAGTCATGATTTGCACAAAGGAGTCCACTTTTTGGAGAGAACGCTTGTTTTAAAAGCAAATTTGCGTGCATTTGTTTTGAAAATAAATAAAAATTAAAATTTGTGTAACTAATAAATACTCCTCATTCACGCTTCATAATCATATCATCATATCATATATCATATATTCATTCATATAATTCTTAATATCTTAGTCTTAATATTAATGTTTTCCAAACCCTAGCCCTAGTTGTCACCACTCACCACTTTACTTCATCCTGATCTACCGATCTACCGAATGTTTTATCTTGGTTTTCGGGTGTCAAACATTGATTAAGTTTGAACCTTTTGAACCTTTGATATCTCATTTTTTCTTGGGAAGGGAAAAAATAAGCAAAACGCTTGAGAATCTAGGTCCGGGAGTTGTTTTCGCTACGGGAAGGTGTTAGGCACCCATAACGACTATAGTATCCTATAGGAACCGTCTTTACTTTCTACGCGTGCGCTTTATTTTTAAATGCTATTTGGAAAATGATATTTACACCTAAGAGTTTACTAAGTGAAGAATTGGAGGGAGAAGAAAGCGTTTGAATTTTTATTTTATTTGAATTGAAGGAATTTTGATTCCTTGCCTACGTACCCTTTTAAAGGATCAAATCCACCGTAGTTCTCTTCCAAAAAATGTTTTTGTTTTTGTTGGTTGATTTTAAGTTTGAAAATGGAATTTTGAAGAATGAGAGAGAGAGGCCTCAAGGGCATAAGATTGTGAAATTGTGGGGTTGAATTAGTTATTTTGCAAAAGAAAGTCAAAGTATGATTAAAATTCATTAAAGTTTTTGTTTAAGAAAATAAAAGGAAAATCAATGGGATTTTGATCCCAAAGTTTGTTTAGAAAATGATTTGAGTGAAGTTGTTCATGTTTTTTGGAAAAAGGATTTTTGCCTAAGTTTCAAAGTTCCTAGACATACATCTAAGCATACATTCCCTAAACATACATCTAAAGCATGCATACCCTAAACATACATCTAAAATATCTATGTGATGTGTGTGCATGTGTCGGTGCTTGTGTCGGTGTACATCATTAGAGTCCATTGTCCTTTACATCATTGGCCTAGTTTACATTCTATGGTCTTGCAAGAAATTAAAAGCATAAAGTAAAGTACAAAATCCCTAGGCTTTACATTCTAACTTTTGCATGAATTTTAAAGTGTAAGAAAATAAAGTGCAAGAAATAAGAGATGAAAGTATGATGTGAAATGCTATGGGAATGAGACATGAAACAAGAAGGGTTAGTAGCATGAGTGAAATAGAAACTAGCAACAAAATGCATAGTAAAACTATTATAATTTGCAAGAAAGGTAAACCAACAAGCTTGACAAAAGGTGATAAAAGAACTTGAAACTTAATGCAAAACTAAAACTAGATTGAAGCCTAGATTCTCATAATATTGGAGAAATTTTGAATGACTTGTTTCAAGAAAACCAACATGAGAATCTAAGGATTTAACTATGCCAAAGTTTACAAGATTTTCAAGTTCTTTATGCACTTTTATTTCACATTATTTACCAAACACAAGGTTCACAAAAAACTATACCAAAACAGCAAGTATACATCACACTTAATAGGCAAATTCACTCCACAAAGTCACATATCCAAGGCCACAATTATGTACCAATATCCAAGCTCAAAATCATATCACAATTTCACAAGAATACTAACAAAAAAGGAAGGAAAAACAAGAATATATCCTACACATTTTTGGAATGAATTCTTACATGTAATTGCTTTCCAAAAGATAGGTCTCAAATGCTAAAATTACTCACACAAAAACTCACACAAACTTTTAGAAGCTTTTTTAACAAGATTTTTATCAAGAGATGAAAAAGAATTGAATCCACAAGGAACAAATTATTTTCATGTATTTTCTATCAAGATTAACATGTAAAACACATCAACATTTATTGAAAATAACAAGAAAATATTGAACAAATTTTTTTAGGAATTTTTCTCAAAGTTTTTAGGCAAACAGTGGTGCAAACAGCAAGAAACAGTGTGCATATAGCGAGAAAATAAGGAGAAAGTAGTAACAAAAGTCCAGGCCCAAACACACAAGATCCAGGTTCATACAGGATGAACAGGAACCGTATGATTGATCCAATTGGATCAAACCATTGATCCTGCGATCCTGAAGGCGAGGGAGCGTGATATGGGCGTGTACTGGCGCGCATGGGATGGAAAAATGAAACAAAAGCTTCTTGAAACAAGCATCACGTGAAAACAAAGCTCATATGCCAACTTCTTTCTCTCTCTAAAGCCAAAGCATACATAAACTCTCTCTTCTCTCTCTTAAATGTTCATCTTCAACCTTATGAATGTCACCGGAAAGTTCAACAAACTCGCCGGAATCTTCAAAGGTTCGCCGGAAAATTCATAACTCCGGCGACACTTCCGGATTCCGGCGAGCTCCGATTCGAATTTTTTTACACTTTTAAGACCGGATCGTTATCCTCTTTTCGAATATGAACTCGGAAACATTCAAAACACAATCAATCCACCTAAATCTAAAGCTACAGCCGCGCAAATTTGAGGCAAAAGAATGGAATAAAAAGCTTGGATCAAGAACAATACCGTGATGCTTGACGAAGCTTTGAATGGCTCCGGATTCTTCTTATGTATTCGGATTTGGTGATGTTTCTCTTCTCCCTTTGCTTCGATTGGATTCCTTTCCTTCGTCCGATTCCGGTTTGTCGTTGTTGAGTTCGGTCACAATGGAATTGATTGAAGGTTGTTGTTCATGGATGTGATTTTTGTGGAGTTGAAGGTTTGTGTTGATGAGTGTTTTGGATGAATCCGTGAATTTGGTAATGGATTTGTGGAGGTTTGAGGTTAATTGTGGTGGTTGAAGTTTGTTAGAGATGAACATTGTGGTGGTTATGGAGGTTTTGTGGTGAATTTTAATGGTGGATGTTGTTGATGATGATGGTGGAGGAAGAAGATTGTGGTGGTTGGAGAGAGGTTAGAGATGAGGTTGTGGTGGAAGAAGTTAGTTAGGGTGGTTAGAGGTGGTTGAAAGAGTTTGTTATGGTGGTTGTTGTGGTGGAAAAAGTTTGTTATGGTGGTTGTTGTTGATGATGATGGTGGCGGTTTGGAGAAGAAAGAGGGAAAAAGAAAATTGATTTTTGTGATTTTTGTGTATTTGTGAAAAATGATTAGTGTGTTGACTCTTTGACCATGGGACCCATTATATAGGTGATGTGTGAATTTTTGGACCAATAGGAGTAGGACATGTGGCGTAACTAACTTCTTGGACAAAAAATGAACTAAAATGCAATTTTAACAACTTGAGGACTAAAATGCAAAATTAACTAAAGTTGCATTAAAAAAGTAATTTGAAAATTAACGTAAAGTGAAACGATTAAAAATAACAAAACGGACTAAAATGAACCAACTACTAAATGAGGTACTTTAAAGTAACCTCTCTCTGTTAAAACTTTATGTGAAATGACCAAAATGCCCTTAGGGACTAAAATGACTCAAAATGACTTCAAATGCAATTTTTAAAACGGTTTTTTAACAGGGAAATAAAGCAAGAGTTTATACAAGCAAATTAAAAGACTCAGAGACAATTTTTTTTAGGGATTAAAAGGAATTTTAACACAAGAAATGACTAAAATGCCCCTAGGGGCTAAACTGACTCAAAATGACTTCAAATGTGATTTTTGAAATGGATTTTAACATGGAATTAAACAAAAATTCATTCAAACCAATTGAAAGGACTCAGGGACAATTTTTCAAAGATTGAAAGAAATTTTAACATAGGAAATGACTAAAACGCCCCTATGGGCTAAACTGACTCAAAATGACTTCAAATGTGATTTTTTGAAATGGATTTTAACATGGAATTGAAACAAGGACTTATACAAACCAATTGAAAAGATTCAAACAATTTTCAAGGGCCAAAATGAGTTTGAATGCAGGAAATGACTAAAATACCCTTTTTCGTGAATTTTGCAAATGACATTGAAATAAGATGCAGAGGAAGGTGCAATTGATCAAGGACAAATTCAAATGACTTGAAATGCAAGAAAAGAAGAATTGAGCTAGTATTTTTAGGTCCAAAATTAGGGTATAACACCGAACAAGGGTGATTTAGGGTCAACTTTGACCCATAATCAAGCAACGAAACAATAAGGATAATAAAGCAACGAAACAATAATGATGTAATCGATATTGTTTCGTTGCTTTATTATTCTTATTGTTTGGTTCGCAAGGGGAGGGGAGGGATTTTAAAATTATTTTATTGTTTTACCCTTAAACTTAATTAAATAAGGATAATAAAGCAACGAAACAATAACGATGTAATCGATAACAACATAATGTAGATGATGGAATAATGAATTAGTAATAGTGTTGTTACAAGTAGTAAAAAAAATTGTTACATGGAAAAGTTGTTACAAAGATAATATAACCTGGTAATAATAAAAGTTGTTACAAGATAATACAACATATAACCTAATAATAATAAATATTGTTATAAGGATAATATTGAGATTCTAAATTAATCTAAGGATGATTTTGGCAGTGCAATAAAACTTGCTCACCTCCCCTCCCCTCCCCTCCCCTTCTAAAAATTGAACCAGACACTTCAAATTAAAAATATCCCCTCCTCTCCCCTCCCCTCCAAAACACTCGAACCAAACGGACCCAATAGGTCATCTGGGTCCCTATCATTAATTTTACGGTAATACATAGTAACTAGTAAGCACTAATTTTCTCCAACTCAACACCTCAAAAGAAATTATTAAATAGGTCCGACAAATAATTTTATGCCATTATATTTCGACAAAATTTATCTAATTTATTAAGATTTATTAAATAGGACCCGAAAAAAATGAAGAGAGAGGGTGCTTCCATAGGCACTCTTCTCCATAGGCACCCTTCTCCATAGGCACCCATATATTTTACTCCGCAATGGAGGTGCCAATTTAATGTGATGCTAAATAGGTTAAACACCCACCATTGTGAATGGTCTTTAGGAACTTTTTAGGAAGACAAAAACTAGAAATAATTGATGAGTTTAATGAAGCAAAAGTCAATTTTCAAATTTTTAATCGAATGAATGCACAATTTCCAAGTTAGACTTTTCAAATTTTCAAATTTCCAATTTTCAAATTTTATCCACTAATTTGGCTAAACTGTCATTAGTTAGACTTTTAATCTCACTAACTTAGTGGGCTTTATGGTCAATTTATTATTTAATAATAAGAAAAAATAATTTATTAGGACATAAATATAAAGGATATCAATTTTTTTAAAGAATATAGGAAATCAATTTGTTTTCTTCTCTTAGTGGATAACTTTGTTTTCTATATCATTTGTTTTAATCTCTTAATATCACTAATTTTCTTATAAAACAAAAATTAATAAATAAAAAACACTACCGCAATTATATTTTTACAATAGGTATGTATTTTTAAAATTTAATCATATCGAATTTCTTATAAACACATGAAATCCGTAGATATAAACACATAAAATTTGCGACGAATGCGATGCAAATATTTATTGGTGTTTTGCATATAAAATAAAAAATATTTAATTCAAACGCATAATTAATGTTGATATTTTTTTTTTAGCTGAATCGGGAGATTGAACATGCATCAAGAGGAAACGCTACCTTTTTTTTTGATATATTGAAATCCACGTGGTTTTATTGGTGGTGTTGACTTTGCAGCTTGGAGTGTGCTTCTCTCACTGTCTCATATTCAATTTTCTCCGGTTTCAATTTCGGTGGGGTAGTTCATAACATCAAGATTCTCATATTGACACATAAAAATTTGATTCGCACACATAAGCATATAAAATTCGCAATGAGTGTGGTTCATATATTTAACTGTGTTCTATGTATAAAATAAAAATATTAACAAAAACACTACATTTATATATTTTGATCATAGTTGGGAGTTTTCAAAAGTTTACCAGTTCGATTTTCTAATATCAGTACATAAAATTTGCATATAAGCAAATAAAACCCGCAATGGTCATGATGCAAATTTTTGCATATAAAAGAAAAAATAATCTTATAGAAATGTGTGAATGCACGAGTGTTTTACCAATATTACCAATATAATTTATTTTTATACTATTACCACAAAGTTACACGACATGTGTGAATGCACGAGTGTTTTACTAGTTTTATATTAAATTCTATGAAATTTTGATTTTGATTAATATAATAATGATAGTTGCTTTTGACTTTTAAATTGAAACAAAGGCTTAAATGCATGTTAGATCTCTTTTGTTTATTTTAGGTTTTAAGTTGGTCACTTATGTTTTAAAAGTTTCAATAGTCCCTTACGTTTTAAAGGTTTCAAGTTGGTCTAAAAAGTTACTCACGTTGGAATAAGTTAGTCCCTTCTGTAACATGATATTGAGTTAAATAAAAAAAAATATAAAAAATGTTTTCAAACTGAATTTTTAAATAAGTTAAGTTCAACCGCGCATATTGTCAACATGAATCTTTGAACAGTCAAGTGATAGAAGAGAGTAATTTATTCTAATGTGAGCAACGTTTTGAACCAACTTTAAACTTTTAAAACATAAGGAACCAACTTGAAACCTTTAAAACATAAGGGACCAAATTAAAACCTAAAATAAACATAAGGGTCCAAACATACAATTAACACTTGAAACAAATCATTATAGAAAAATTGGTTTAATGGTATTATTTGTAAAATTAAAAAGGTAATCCAAAATCCCCACTTCCCTTCCACCCTATGTATATATATAGTATAGATTTTTTTTAAAGCCTAATTTAGTGCTATTGTCCAAGAAGTAAGGATTTATTATTACCAAAAAAATTAAAGATCTAATATTATTAATTTAGGGTTTAGGGTTTAATATTAGTAATGTGCCTAAGTGATAGTCAAGTTTTATACAAATATTTAGAGGGGAGTGAGGAAAGGAGGGAGAAGGGGTGAATGTAGGAGCTGATAAATAATTAATACGTTAGAAAAATCCATTACATATATTATCCTTTTGTATGCGTTACCTTGAAAAACTTGAACAACACAATATTGTGGATTTTCAATAAAGCGAAGAGGGCAAATGATACCAAGAAGATTAAGATTATTATTGTTGGAGGATCAACAAGAAATATTAGAGTCACAAATAATTCAAAATAGAAGTGGGGGTGGGGGGTTGTAGATAGGTGGTGGATGAGTTTTTGGAGTTAAAAAGAAGTGCTATGTCGTTTACAATGTGATATGGGGAATCATTGGAATGGTGGTTATGGAAGGTGGATATTTTAGTAAAAAGTTTGCGAGGAAGCAAACACACCATGAGTAATAATTATTAGAACCTTCATTGAGCTAGATTAAAAAGCTAGTTTGCCATCACAAAGTTCATTTCTTGGCGTTAAATGAAAGCGACGAAATTGGAGACTGTAACACTCATACTAAACGTATCTAGAAAGTTTAGCATGAACGTTATTCTTAGTACTGGATACATTAAAATATACAACATTAAAACTTCGAATGAATATTCTTATACAACAAATGCGTTTGTACATCATAAATACAACTCAACTTTTCATAAATATACTATGAGCAACCTTGATTATCCATACATCCTGCAGCGGTACAAACGAACACTTGTCGCAATATCCATCCGGCTACTAGCTTGCTAATCCAACCTATTTATCTGAAACAAATAAGGATTGGGATGAGACATAATGTCTCAGTGAGTTCCCCTAAACCCTAGGCTATAAGCAACCTCAAGGGGAAACCTACGGTCACCACGTGTCTGCATTACAACCTGACGGTTGATTATACGTGTGTGGGGACTTGCATACTTAGACGGTAGTGCATACTAGAGCCGTCATAATCTTATCTTAACTTGTTATAGGCTTCATTTCCTATACGTGTCATGGCGGTCGCGGGGAACCTAAAACCGCATTGCCAAAGATACGCTCTACGTATCGAGGCCTAAACATATCATAATCATGGCACGATGCTAAACCGGACGATTAGGGGAAACCTAAGATCGTCATCGGTATCATGTTCATAACTTGCTCTATACATAACTTGTACTTGTCTTAGCATCTAATGCTCTTAACTTGATCATACATGTAATCATTCTTGCATAAACATAACATAATCATATCTTGCATAAACGTATCTAAGTTCATTCATTAGGTTAGCGTTGAACAAACAATCATTATCTTGATTCATTTTACGGATAGTCCCGGGTGGAGTAACCCCGAGATCAATCCCATACATGATCGATGTACGTACATCGGATTCCCTCGGTGTCGTGCGGGTCCCTTGCGGCTTAAACCGTTCCCCTTAGGTCGAGAACCTCCTGTATCCCCCTGGCGTGGATAACAAGAGACACGAGCACCTACGTCTTGCTTACTCAGTGACATGCGGGTCCCTTACGGCTTGAATCGTTCTCATTATGAGAACCCCTTGTATCCCCCTGATGTAGATAGAAAGAGACATGTCACCTACGCATATTAATCATGGTCTTGTCGTGCATATAAGTTAAACATATACATACTTGCTTGTTTACCTCAGAACCTTAATCGATCTAATTAATGGTAACTTATACTTGTTCATACTTAACATGGTGGAGGGATCTAACCTATCAATCCACAACTTACATATTTGCTAAGTCATCTAGCTCATATGCGAAGAGATTACACTTCGCGTCTTACTTACATATGTATTCATATTCCTATACTTGACATACTTAGAGATTCATGCTATCTTGCTAATTCTCAACAACTATGTTGAGGCTCTACATTCATTCCCTTCTTAATTCATAGCTACCCGAGTAATATCGGCTTAAACTCTCTTGAATCACTTTTGCCATTCATGTTAAGATTGCCATGATTTTCATTTCAAGAATCGTTTGATGTTATGTGCATTACCTAGATGTTGTTTTGGGGTTATAAAGTTGTAAAACGTTGAAAGAAAAGCTTCGGAATGCACCACAGACCCTGAACTGGGCCAACAGGCCAAAGCAAGTTGGCCAAGTCCAGAGAGCTGCGCTAATGGCTCAGTTGGGGCATGGCTCATCCTGAAAATATCGCTATTAGCGTGGATTTCGCTAACAACGTGGTTCTTCGGGTCTAAGGTACAAAATTTCCAGTTTTGACCCAAAACTTATCCAAATCGATCCTGCAATGCACCATAATCATCCAGCAACATATATTGACTTTAAATAACATATTTCATGGCAAACTAACATGTAATCAACAAGAATTAATCAAAAGAGCATTAGGGTTCTAAACCCCTCATAACCATAAATCAATACTTTCTAACATGAATTTACTCAACCAAAGAAAGGTAAACTATCTATGGAACTCACCTAAAGATGTTTTCTTGCTTTCCTTCAAGTTCCAAGCTCAAACCCTAGACTCCCCTTCATTCTTGATCAACAATTTTCCAACCAAACCATGCTTAAATCCATGCTTCCTCTTGTGTCTTGCTTGCTAAGCCACCAAATTACATATCTTGTGAAACTTTGATGCCTTAGGGAAGGAAGGATGGGGGCGGTTCATAGGGAGAAGGAGGAGAGAATTATCTTCCCAAAACCTAGCGAGAGAAGTGAAATGGGAAATGAGATATTTTGGTGTCAAAATCACTTATATACTCCCTTGCGCGCAAATACTTAAATGCCCTTTGTCTTAACACGTGTTTGCCTGACACTGATATATAAGTCTGTGCTTGACTGATATTACATAATAATATCATCCGTCGTACTTAACATTCTTCACCATAATCACTTTCCATGAACCTGAGTCCTCTGATACATTTAACAGATAAAGTTTCCTTTAGCTGATGAGCGGGATGTTACATTCTACCCCCCTTAAAAAAAAATTCGTCCTCAAAATTTAGAGATCGACTACCAATCATCATGACAAGACTTACTATCTATGGTCTGAGTCAAACTTTTTCCATTCATACATATCCCAAAGGGTTCATTGTATCATGTCATCATCTTGTTTCTTAACCCACATGCAATTGAACATAGCCTTCTTGGTCTCAATATCACTCAAACTTAGAGTCATCTTAATATATCATGACTTGGAACTTACCTTGCTACACATAAACTTCTTGTCTCAGACTCGCACCTTACCCACTTAACATAAACCATTCATAAAGGTATCTTATCATAAACTTGAACACTCAGGATTTTCCTTTTGACTGGAATCCTACCAGAAACCAGGTTTGCCCTGCAGTGCTTACTTGTAACTTTAAAACATATTTTCATACATACATAATCTTATCGGGTAAACATATAATTCACACCTCAGTTTACTTATTGTACCTTGAGACATGCGTCTCTTTCTGACATTACTTATCTTGACGATTCTACGAATCTCTTATCTCTTTTCAGAGTCTTAAGAAATCTTTCGATCTCATTACCATTCTTATTGCACCCAAATTCATGGATGACTCATATAACTTGTCGTAGAGAGGTGAAATTAATTACGCCTACACATATAACATTCATCAACCCATCTTGTAACTTACATGCTCTTAAACTTCCAACTTAAACCTCTTGCATTTGAATACTCTTAACATATACTTGTGCGTCTCATAAGACTTTTCGAAAATCCTTGTTGTTCACTTCAACACATTTGCTCTCCATAGCATTCGCTTACTTCCAAATGTCACTTCTTGTTAAATAATAATGATACCCGTTTTAATATATTGCTTCAAAAGTTTTCTAAACATGAGTATTCGGATCCTTGGAACGAATAGAGACATAACCTTTTAAAAGAATTTTATGAAAATATCATGTTAAAAACAATTTCATTTCCAAGTCTCTCAATACCCAGTTTAAATTTAAGAGTTTTTAAATCATAGTTTGAAATCTTCATAGCAAGTATCGTGATCATTTAACAAGTTTGACATAAGAGGGCGTGCACTTCATCGTGCATAACTCATGATTCATATCTCCATCCATAATGAAATTCTTGAACTTCAAAAGTAACTTCTTTCTTATTCTTTCTCGACTTACATACATGGAGGCTCACATAATTGCATAACATAAATCATATAGGATTCTTAACCCTCATAACATTATCTCATTTCCTCGTTCTAAGAACAATAAACTTGAATCTCCAAAACATCATATCCGGTTACGATCACATATTATTATCTTATCCTGCATAACACTTCTTCTTTTAATACCGGTTCTACACTTGATAATTCAATCATTACTATAAGTCACAAAAGGAATCCTTCAACTCTTACATGTATTTCTCTTGTAATAGCACATACTCTTATATGCATCTTCCTTATCATAGTACATATTCTTCACTGACCGCATCAGTCTCATTACTTATTCAATATCTCAAAAACTCCTCGCTTGTTCCATAATGCTTCTTAAGAAGACTCTTACTATCAAGTTTCCTGTTCCATACTGTTAACTTTCGTTGTGCCACTCTGATTCCCACCAGTTGGCCTTAACCAATATTCCAATCCTTTAAGACGACTAAATTCCACATTCTCTTTCCCTATGAACATCATCTTCTTGAACCTTTCTCAAAACCTTTCATGTGGCAACCATTGCCATAAACATGCACTTCCCAATACCTTGCAAGATTGGATCTCACGGTAGACTTGTCGAATTACCATATTATTTTACTTGGGAATAAACCTTACTTTCTCACTGGTTGAGTTCACCTCATGACACACACTTATCATACATATACTTGTCTCTGAGAAATCTCGAATCATCATAGTAGATCCATCATAAATTATGCATGCCTTTCATGATCTTGCTTCATTGCATCCTTGTATTCTCACATACTATGTTTTGCGTAATCAACTAATGCTTGCTCGTTAATTTCTTTCTTTAAGAAAACATTATATCATAACACACGGGTCATTGGTGTCGACGACTTCTCATCACATAAAATAAACATATTGAATTCTGGGTCCTAGTCGTTACCTTAGTTTTCACGGAACGAGTTGACAACATAACTATGCCATCAAACCTTGTTCCAGGTGAATTTAACTTACTCTATGCAAGTCATGACCGACCGGAACCTACAGAATTCCATTTTAAAATTTATAAACATCAACTCCAATCACCCATATGCGTCAACCTTTCTAAAATCTTGTAAACTTTTTGATTCATCATCATAACGAGCTTTAATAATTCAATTAAGCAAAACATAGATCCAGAGGAATACTCATAACTTCCTTAAATCTGAAAATCTTGTGACTTTGCATAATCCTTTACCACTTACCTTTCATCTCATGCCTTCATATCTGCTTTATCCACTCACATGTCAGAACCTTAACACTCTCAACCCAAGCTCTTCCTCAGCTCTTTCCATGTTAACTTCTAAGGTTACCTTAAACCAGATTGATTCTGTTAATACTTGTCCATGCATTTTCTTCCTTAACAATCATAGGATGTGATGTGCATTCGATACTTGATGTTATATAGAATGTTTGTTGCATAAAAGATTATGAAAACAGCTCCCAATAGCTACTTAAGGCCCTAGAGACGAAATGACAGGTTTCGGAAAAACTGAAAATTTTCGCTCCAGGTTCGCTATTAGCGAAATCCTCTGGAGTAATTTCGCTATTAGCGAAATTTTCGCTATTGGCATGTTTTCTTCAGCTCAGTTTTCCAAAAGTCATATTTTACATAAAAATCCTATTTCCCCAAGTATTCCAATGCATATCATTCCTTCCAAACATCTTAAAACAATTCTATAACCTTTGCATGGCAAGCATTAACATCAATCGATTCAATTCACGACACATTAGAAACTAATATCTTGTTCATCATAACACATTACATAAAGCTTCCACATAAAACCTTAACTTCGTCTGCTACGAATGGCTTAACTTATATTCTCAATCCCTGAGAGCTTACAAATTCCATCAACATATGACGACTTCTCCTTAACTTTTAGCCTTATACTTACGTTCCAGAATATATTTCCTTTGCATACAATAAACCCGTTCCAACAACAACTCTTACCGAAGCTTCCGGTCATAGTTAAATATTCCAAACTCTGTACTTACGGGCATACGAAATATTGCTAGCATCTTGCCCAACGTTTCCAGAACATCCTGTCTTAATATTACTTTACATTCCCGAAGGATTCATACTTCTACTTGCTTAGTTCACCGGCCACCTACTGACACAATCAACCTCTTACTAATACTCAATCCAAGTTCTTACTTTTGAGTTCACACTTTCCAGTGCATCTTCATCACATACTTCGTTCCTCCTGGGTCCTATTCAGCTCTCAGGCATCCGTTCTAATCATCGAATGCTAAATTGAGTTGATCAGGCTCAACTAACATCAACAACTAGAACATTTACCCGGAACCCAATGGTCCCACTACCTTAGTTGTAACTTAATGACCCAAGGCACGGTCTGAATCGACCTGCTCTGATACCAATTGTAACACCCATACTAAACGTATCTAGAAAGTTTAGCATGAACGTTATTCTTAGTACTGGATACATTAAAATATACAACATTAAAACTTCGAATGAATATTCTTATACAACAAATGTGTTTGTACATCATAAATACAACTCAACTTTTCATAAATATACTATGAGCAACCTTGATTATCCATACATCCTGCAGCGGTACAAACGAACACTTGTCGCAATATCCATTCGGCTACTAGCTTGCTAATCCAACCTGTTTATCTGAAACAAATAAGGATTGGGATGAGACATAATGTCTCAGTGAGTTCCCCTAAATCCTAGGCTATAAGCAACCTCAAGGGGAAACCTACGGTCACCACGTGTCTACATTACAACCAGACGGTTGATTATACGTGTGTGGGGACTTGCATACTTAGACGGTAGTGCATACTAGAGCCGTCATAATCTTATCTTAATTTGTATAGGCTTCATTTCCTATACGTGTCATGGCGGTCGCGGGGAACCTAAAACCGCATTGCCAAAGATACGCTCTATGTATCGAGGCCTAAACATATCATAATCATGGCACGATGCTAAACCGGACGATTAGGGGAAACCTAAGATCGTCATCGGTATCATGTTCATAACTTGCTCTATACATAACTTGTACTTGTCTTAGCATCTAATGCTCTTAACTTGATCATACATGTAATCATTCTTGCATAAACATAACATAATCATATCTTGCATAAACGTATCTAAGTTCATTCATTAGGTTAGCGTTGAACAAACAATCATTATCTTGATTCATTTTACGGATAGTCCCGGGTGGAGTAACCCCGAGATCAATCCCATACATGACCGATGTACGTACATCGGACTCCCTCGGTGTCGTGCGGGTCCCTTGCGACTTAAACTGTTCCCCTTAGGTCGAGAACCTCCCGTATCCCCCTGGCGTGGATAACAAGAGACACGAGCACCTACGTCATGCGGGTCCCTTACGGCTTGAATCATTCTCATTATGAGAACCCCTTGTATCCCCCTGATGTGGATAGAAAGAGACATGTCACCTACACATATTAATCATGGTCTTGTCGTGCATATAAGTTAAACATATACATACTTGCTTGTTTACCTCGGAACCTTAATCGATCTGATTAATGGTAACTTATACTTGTTCATACTTAACATGGTGGAGGGATCTAACCTATCAATCCACAACTTACATATTTGCTAAGTCATCTAGCTCATATGCGAAGAGATTACACTTCGCGTCTTACTTACATATGTATTCATATTCCTATACTTGACATACTTAGAGATTCATGCTATCTTGCTAATTCTCAACAACTATGTTGAGGCTCTACATTCATTCCCTTCTTAATTCATAGCTACCCGAGTAATATCGGCTTAAACTCTCTTGAATCACTTTTGCCATTCATGTTAAGATTGCCATGATTTTCATTTCAAGAATCGTTTGATGTTATGTGCATTACCTAGATGTTGTTTTGGGGTTATAAAGTTGTAAAACGTTGAAAGAAAAGCTTCGGAATGCACCACAGACCCTGAACTGGGCCAACAGGCCAAAGCAAGTTGGCCAAGTCCAGAGAGCTGCGCTAATGGCTCAGTTGGGGCATGGCTCATCCTGAAAATATCGCTATTAGCGTGGATTTCGCTAACAACGTGGTTCTTCGGGTCTAAGGTACAAAATTTCCAGTTTTGACCCAAAACTTATCCAAATCGATCCTGCAATGCACCATAATCATCCAGCAACATACATTGACTTTAAATAACATATTTCATGGCAAACTAACATGTAATCAACAAGAATTAATCAAAAGAACATTAGGGTTCTAAACCCCTCATAACCATAAATCAATACTTTCTAACATGAATTTACTCAACCAAAGGAAGGTAAACTATCTATAGAACTCACCTAAACATGTTTTCTTGCTTTCCTTCAAGTTCCAAGCTCAAACCCTAGACTCCCCTTCATTCTTGATCCACAATTTTCCAACGAAACCATGCTTAAATCCATGCTTCCTCTTGTGTCTTGCTTGCTAAGCCACCAAATTACATATCTTGTGAAACTTTGATGCCTTAGGGAAGGAAGGATGGGGGCGGTTCATAGAGAGAAGGAGGAGAGAATTATCTTCCCAAAACCTAGAGAGAGAAGTGAAATGGGAAATGAGATATTTTGGTGTCAAAATCACTTATATACTCCCTTGCGCGCAAATACTTAAATGCCCGTCTTAACACGTGTTTGCCTGACACTGATACATAAGTCCGTGCTTGACTGATATTACATAATAATATCATCCGTCGTACTTAACATTCTTCACCATAATCACTTTCCATGAACCTGAGTCCTCTAATACATTTAACAGATAAAGTTTCCTTTAGCTGATGAGCGGGATGTTACAGAGACCATTATAGATACTATTCGTTATAGAATATGGAGAGATACATATTGTTATTGGTTTAAACTCCCATCAGTTGGTAATAGTGGCAGTGTTTTTCCATATGGAATAAGGTAAATTAGATTGTGATCTTCACTTTCCTAGAAAGGGATATGTTGTAAGACATCTAGAGTTTGGGGTTCGAAAAAAAGTTTTTTGATAAATGTCTATGCAAAATGTGACTTGGAGTCTAAAAGAAGGTTGTGGGATAGTTTTCTGGAGATTACAAGAGAGATTTGGGAGATTGGTCTTAGTGTATTCTTGGAAAAAAATATTTGATTGCTATGTAGCTTATGCGTTTTGTATAACTTCATCAGTGAACAAAAAATGGATATATATGGCACATATAAGATGAGAATGCTATCAGATATATCGATCAATACTAGTTCTATTTAAAAACCATTTGAGTAGCTTGTTAATGGATTATTAATTTTCTCTTCTGTAGTTTTCAGCACCCAAACTTCAATTTCATTCATGTCTTTCTTTGTATGAACAGTTGGGTTTTCATTTCACTATGATTTAGATGCTTAGGCATTTAGATGTTAACCTCTGTTATAAATTCTCGTTGATTTCCAATGTCTTGATCTTACGGTTTCTATAAAAGACTACTCGTATATTATAGTTCAGAACTCGACTCAACAATTAACTCATAATTGAACTTATTTCATGAACTAAATAAGTTGAAATCAAAGTTTGTTAAATAAATGTGTTGAACTTAGTTCAGCTCGGTTCATGAGTTGGCTTGATTATATGCATAAATAAGTATGTGTGAGTATTAATATGTGTATATGTGTGTGTGTGTACTAATATGTGTGTGTGTGTGTGTGTGTGTGTGTGTGTGTGTGTGTGTGTGTGTGTATATATATATATATATATATATGAGTTTGGAAATGGGAGAGTTTTTTAAGGATATTCCCAATTATAATTGTGAAATTAAGTTAGATTTTTTCATCTTATATGTAATGATTTTAACGTTCTTTTTTGTATTATTCTATTTTGTTGTTTGCTATGTTTTTTCTCTCTCTATATTTATGCAAGTATGAGCTTTGTATTGGTGTATCCTTCAAACAATATAAGCTTGTGCAAATTTTATTTTATTTCAATATTTGCAAATTTTGTATTATTCTATTTGCGATCTTCTTTTTTAACCCATGTTCTTCAATGGGTAAACTTATTTTCCATGGAATTAGAACATTATAAATAGGAAATTTAAGACATCAAGAAGAGTTTAATCTTTATTCATGTTTTTTTAATGGTAGTTTGTTTTTCATTGGCTCACAAGGATATTACGTTTCTGTCCATTAATTTTATTGGTGTCATTTCTTTTTTCTTCATCCATGTGTTCTAGTCCATGTAAAAAATGGATTGATTGGAAGAAGACATTGAAAGAGAAGGGATGAAAAAAGCTACTGAATTGCTGCGATTAGAAAAGGGAAAGAGAAAGTGAACATTTTGCTGTTTCAAAAAATAAATTCGAGTAAAAAATAATAATAATTAAATTTAAAATTACAGTGATACCCTTCACTTTGACTTTTTTTTAAAGGAAATAAAGGGTTTTTTTTGTCCAACTAAAAAGGTGTTGGGTGCTAACAAACACCTTCTATTTTCTAGGTGGGTGTGTTGTAGCATTACCCATATATATATATATATATATATATATATATATATATATATATATATATATATAGAAGAGAGATTTGGGAGATTGGTCTTAGTGTATTCTTGGAAACCTAAATCCAATGGGTAGGATGGATGAAAGAAGGGGGGTTGATTTGGATGAAGTAACTCGATTGACAAGAAAAAAAAAAAAGAGCATTTTTAGTGAATTTTAAAGAAGGTTGAGTTGGAAGATGTAGCACAATAGGGAAGATGATTTACTTGGTATCAACCTAATGTTATCTCTATGAGTCGTATCGATAGGGTGATTTTTTCAGAGGAGTGGTCGCAAAATTGAGGGACTTGTTTTCTATAGGCTTTACCTAGAGATGCGTCAGCTCATTTTCTTTGTTTCTCAAAGCTGGGAGCATATATTACGGGTCTAAAACCTTTTAAGTTTTATAATTATTAGCTTGATAACAAAGAATTGAAGAAAATGGTGGAGGAAAGGTGGAAAGGAATATAATGTGGTTGGGTGGATGATATTTATTTTGAAAGAAAAGCTCGAAGGTGTGAAAAAAAGACTTAAATTGTGGAGCATAGAGGGATATGGTAGTGAGGAGTAAAAATGAAAAGGTTGCGAAGTTGATGTCTTTGTCTGCCTAAGATGTGGACATTCAATAGGAATAATTTTCTAAATGGTGGATGTTTATTATGGAGTAAAGAAGCTAGTGTTTTCTAACGTTTTTATAGTTGGGATAGACTGAAGTTTGATGCAATGGAGATACCTCAACTTTTAGAATAGTATAGGACTATATTAGTGGAGATGTTTTTTATGTCTGAAAATAGAGTTGCTTGTGAAAGATTATGTTAAGAAAAAAAACCTAGAGCCATTCAATTTCAATTTTACTTTTGTGAAGTAATTTTGGTATCTTTTGAATGAGGGAGTTAGGATTATATTTGATGAATTTCATGTTAATGAGTGTGCGCTAACTTGTTTGTTGTCTTACTTTGTGGACCCACTTTTTAAGCTAAAGGATTTTAGACCAATTTCCCAATTAGGGTGTCTTTGTTAATTATTGGCTAAGCTGTTGGTGATAATGTTATCCAGCGTGATGAATTCTCTTATCTCTTTGTCTTAATCAGCTTTGCCAAAAAGTTGTAATCTAGTTGATGGGATGTTTGTGGTGAATAAATTTGTGGATTTAGCTAAGAAAAATTGTTGCCTATTTTGGTGTTAAAGGTGGATTTCAAGATGACCTATGATTTTGTTTATTAAAGCTTCCTAGAGTATCATTTTCGTGGAATGAAATCTTGTGTGTATAGTGGTAGCATGCTGATTCTTGTTAATGGAAGTCCAACACAATAAATTTTTATTGCGAGAGGTGTAAAAAAAAGAAGATCCTCTTGCTCATTTCTTATATTTGTATTTCCAAATTAGCACCGTTCTTTCTATTTCTTTATAAAATTTCATAACATTGCTTAATAGATAAACACTACACGTAATAAAAAAGAGTAGATTTTTTTCTCTGATAAAAAAAAATGATGTATTTTTTTTTTTTTTTGAGGGAAAAAAATGATGTATATATAGTATACTTTTGCATATATGATATTATATTTATTTTATTCAATTTTTTGAAAAAATCATATTGACTACTATTATATTTGAATTTCCTAATTAGTTTCTTTTTCTTTTTCGCGATTAAATATATGATATTATAATTATTTTATTCAATTTTTTGAAAAAAATCATATTCACTGCTATTATATTTGAATTTCCTAATTAGTTTTTTTTTTCTTTTTCACGATTAAATTTCTTAATTAGCTCCATTTTATTTTTTGAATTTTCCAATACAATTGATCAGATAAGATCTACACATAATTTAGAACGAATTAAAAAAAAAAAAAAAAGATACACCCTAGAATCTAGAATTTGGCCGGAACCACAATACCACTTATTGGTCGCTGGATTGTTCAAAACAACTTTGTCGTAAACATAATATATATCCAAGACTACAGTCTCAGTCTCACCTAAACAAAATCAAATCTCAAATTCAGAGCCAACACACCACATTAAGCTTCAAAAAACAATGGAGAATTATGATATTATCAGCACCCTGCCTGATCATATCTTGTCTCATATACTCTCATTTCTCCCAACCAAATTTGCCATCTCCACAACTGTTCTCTCTAAGAGATGGGCCTCACCTTACAAATCACTCACTTCTCTCAACTTCAACGATGAATCTGTTGACAACGAAGATGCCTTCCTTCGCTTCCGTCGTTTTGTTGACAAAGTCACATTCTACCATCCATTCATCAAAACATTTATCCTAGAATGCGGTTCTAAACATTCAGAGGATGGTTTCAATGTTGAAGGTTTGATCACCAGGGAAAAATGCCACTATTTGGAGAATCTTCAGATCTCTTGCATTTCTCTTTCAATCTCCAATGTTGAACGTTGGATCCAATTGACGACTAGTAATTTCAGATTTCCCAAACTTGTTGTTCTCAAATTGACGTATTGCCATGTGATTGGTAACATCGATTTCAATCTTCCCTTACTTAAGACCCTTCATTTGAATGATGTTCATTTCAAAAATAACGATGAATTCAACAAGCTTATTTATGGATGTACCATTTTGGAAGATTTGATTGCTAACATTTATTATATTGAACAAGTTCAAGATGTTATGGTTAGTAGAAGAGAGTTTGAAACCTTGTCCAAGTTGATCACAGCTGATATAAATCCATTGGATCTTCCTTTTGGAGCAATTTCTAATGTCGAGACTTTAATACTCAAGGTAAGCTTCAAAAAATTTACAATTACATAAATAATAAGCGTAAAGTAAGCATGACGATGTACCCATAATTGTGATTTTGTCCTTCAATTTCATTTTTATACTATAACTTGTTTTTGCAGGTGCTAGATATCAATTTGTATTCCGGAGAATTTCTTGTATTTCAAAACTTAATCAACCTTCAATTATACTTTCATACCTTTCCTCACTGGGACAGTGTAGTTGAACTACTTCAAAATTGCCCCAACCTTCAAGTTCTTACAATTGAAAAGGTTTCTTGTGTTTGTGGAATATTTTTAAAAATTTTGTAGCTTCTTTTCTTCCCATGTTTTTAATAAATCTTATTTTGGCATAATTTTGTAGTGGGAAAATGAATGTAACCAAGATTTGGTCACAAAGTGGAAAGACCCAAGTCATGTTCCTAAGTGCATTTCTTCTCACTTAAGATCAAGTACTTTAATATGTCAGCCGTTCGTAGATGAACTTCGATTTGCAAAATATGTTTTACAAAATGCGCCACATTTAGAGGTCATGGATATCTCTATTACTGATAAATTGGTTCCATTGTCACTTCGGGTTTTAGAAGAAGAATTAAACTCAGTTCTGGTCATTTCTCCCAAATGTAAATTTTCAATTAGTTTGAAGGACATTGGATGTAACTCTCAAACAAATGGACATTCGTGACGATTTATGTTGTGATATAACTTTATGGTGAACTCTCATTGTAGTAGAAGAATTGCAGAATAAATATTCTATTATTGGATATTATCTTAATTGAGTTGTTGAGATTATACTAATAATTTTAGTTGATACTCTAAGAAGATAACTATCGATTACTTACTTTTTATCTTCATTTACATATTAATTCATATTTAACTTCTACCTAAATGATGAAGGTAAATCTTTTAAAACCTTAAGGCATAGGTTTTATGTTTCTCATCAATTCCACCTCCATATAATGTGATACTTCTAACTCCCATTTGCTATACTAAAGTTAGGTTAGGAGAGAGTGCAGAACGAGAAGGATCCTTTTGAGGAGGAAGGGGGAAAATATGAAGGTCGGATTAGTTTCATCTACTAAAATATATGGTCCAAGGGTCTTTTCAGATCCCGTAATGGGCCTAAGTGATGGGTCAAGTTCTATTCACATAGTTAGAGGGTAGTGTGGAAAGGAGGGAGAGAGGGTGCGTGTCGAAGAAGGTAAAAAAATAATATGCAAGAAAAATCCATTACATATTATTCTATTGTATGTGTTACCTTGGAAAACTCGAACAACACTATTTGAAGATTTTCAGCAAAGGAAAAGGGGCAAAGGATACCAAAAAGGGACAAAGAGGAAGGACAAAAGAGTGGTAATTCAAAAAAAAAAAAATACAATTGGTAGCAGTAGTTAAAGAGGGGTGAACAAGAGGGAAAACAATAAAGATAGTAATAAGAAAAAAATTGGTAATGTCGACGATGGAGGAGATTGGAAGAGGGAGGAGATTTTGTCTGGGATTTTTTTCCATAATTTCAAGTTTTAAACATTAGTTGCTTTAAGTTTATTCATTCAAGTTAAAAGCAAATCGAGTCATCTCCCATGAGAGTTTACCCGTGGAAAATTTTGGGAGTAAATTTTATACTTGAGTTGGTGTAATGTAGGGCTCAGAGAGTGAAGAATAGCAACAAGGGTGGAAACCTGCTGCAATATACTAGTAAAAAATTCATATGAATTTTACGTAGTAATCTACATCTTCACTTAAAATGAGTTATATATTGAATATAATAATAACCCTTTATACACACAAAATCCTCTGATAGTTAACCAACTTTAACTACAGATATAGAGAATACTACTTTTTAAAATTCACTTTTTTCAAAAATAATCTCATACATGACTTTTTGGGAAACATACATATATAATTATAATATTATTAAATGGAACATGATGTTTGTAACGTGGAGAAAAAACTAACGGACGTTTTCTATGAAACTCCATGTTTCCCACCAATTCTTGAAGACATCATCGCGAATCAACATACTTTTTTGAGAAAACAATAACAGAAATTGTAGAATCTTCAATAGCTCACAGTTGATATGGGATCTCCTCTTTGAAGTGAATGATCTTTTTTGAAAACGGAGAATCCAGAGTTTTGAAGAGAAGTGGAGAGTTGTGAAGTGAATTATGAACATGTGTCTTCTCCTCTAAAACTAAAAAACACATGTACGTTCTACTACTGCCGGACCATTATCCAGCGGATGCCAACTGGGGAGTAGAGAGAGTGATAAAACTTCAGCCAAATTCCAATCAAGTAGCGTATCATTGCCAATAAAGTAGAATGATTTTCGTAAGAGAATATAGATCAATATCTGGATTTGGAACTACTGCTCCGTTGACTTGCAAACCGCATGAGTAAAATTTCTAGTTAATTCGATTGAGAGGTAGAAACATATCTTCACACGCATTTATTTCCAATGTAGATTATTTAAGTTGTGAAAAATTTGTAACAAATAATGATAGAGAATGATGAAGAATAATATGGAAGACTCTAGAATACTAGGGAATGTTATACCCTAATTTTGGACCTAAAAATACTTATTCAAATCTTCTTTTCTTACATTTTTGAGTCATTTGAACTGTCTCTGATCAATTGCATCTTTCTCTGCATTTTATTTCAATGTTATTTACAAAATACACATACAAGGGTATTTTAGTCATTTCCTATGTCAAAATTTCTATCAATCTTTGAAAATTTGTCTAAAGTCCTTTCCATTGGTTTGTATAAGTCTTCATTTCAATTCCACGTCAAAGTCCATTTTAAAAAATTGCATTTGAAGTCATTTCGAGTCAGTCTTGCCCCTAGGGGCATTTTAGTCTTTTCATGTGTCAAAACTCTGTCTAAGCTCTTAAAATTGTCTCTGAGTCTTTTAATTTCGTGTGTATAAGTTCTTGCTTTAATTCTCCGTTAAAAATCCATTTTAAAATTTGCATCTGAGTCATTTTTACTCGTTTTAGCCCCAGGGGCAGTTTGGTCATTTCACACGAAATTTCGGCAGAGAGAGGTTACTTTAAAGTACCTCATTTAAGCCATTGGTTCGTTTTAGTCCGTTTTGTCAATTTTAATCGTTTCACTTTACGTTATTTTCCAGTTACCAATTTTAATTCATTTTATTTTTATTTTTATTTCTAGTCCTAAAATTCCTAAAAAATTGCATTTTAGTCCATTTTGTCCAAGTCATCAGTTCTGTACACATGTCAGTTTCTCATTTGTCCATTTGTACAAGAGTTTGTTACAAAGTTATGCCACGTGTCTTTTTCTTATTGGTCCAGATACTCCAGTCATCAGCTATATAAGCCACATCACAGTCAAGGTCAAAGATACCATTCATTCTGTTACAACTCAGCAAAAACAGATTCTTTCTTTCTCTCTCTGCATTTTCAAGATCAAAAGCACAAAACTCTTGATGAACTTGATGAATGCTCATCAAGAACATCAAGAACAAACCCTAACAGAATTTTCCAGAACCACCACAAACTCTCAAAACCACCGTAACTAACTGTCACGGCCACCACCAAGCCACCACAAACTCTCAAAACCACCGCAACTAATTGTTACGGCCACCATCAAAAAACCACTGCAATTACACATCAAAAATTCTAGAAAACACATTCGGATTCATCAACCTTTTTCAACACGTTCACAAACTCAGAGAAAAATCGAAAAATCATCAAGAAATCAACTCGAATCCAGCACTGATCATCACAAACAATGACGAATTCGAATTCTCATCACAAATCCGTAACAATCGCTGTCACGATCGAACGAACAAGAAAAGGAGCAAGAAATCAGCGCCGTTTGGGAATCTCACCCCAAGGACGTACGAAGCTCAACACGAAGGTTCCTCAGATCGTTCTCAGGTAATATTGTTAGCCTCTATCTCACCGCAGTTCTATCTCGTTTCCTTTTTACCAAACAAAATTTTCGAAACAAAAGTTGTAGATCTAGGGTTTATGAAACATGTTATCAAAAAATCAGTTTCGGATTCTTAGAGAAGAGAAGAGGACGAAGCCGATGGTGTAAAGAGTTTTCAAAAACATGTTGTTTTAGTTTTCCGGCGTGGCGGCGCCTTTGGCGACCACCGCACCGGAAAACTTTTCCGGCCGTCCTTTCTTCTTCTCAGACGAGTAGTGACAGAGAGAGGTGAGGGAGATAGAGGTTAGAGAGAGAAAGTGGGATGAGGAATGAGGGTTTGTGAAGAGAATTTGTTTATATACTCTTGTGTGTTCCTGTGTGCGCGCGTACACCTGTTCCCCCCGTACCTTCGCATTCCATGGCCTTTGGATCTTGGATCTGATCCATGTGGATCAATCCAACGATCCATGAGCCTTCTGGTGAACCGTCCTATATGGTGTGTGGGTTGGGCTTAGTTTTTGTGATTGAGGTTCATTTTGCTAGATTTTACTGCTGTTTACACTACTGCCTGATGCTGTTTACACCTCTGTTATGCTTAAAACCTTTGTAAAAAAATCCAAAAATAATTCTTACATGTTTCTTGGTGATCTTGGGATATTTTTTTTGTAATGTTTTTGCACATGAAAATTGATAAAAAAATATGTGTAGTTTTTTATTATTTTTGTTAAAATTGGTGATTTTCTTGTACGTGTTAAGTCTAAGAGTCCTTAAAAAATTCTCTAAAAATCCTAAAAAATTTCATACACATTTCTTGATAGTTTTTGTGGTGTTTGTGGTGATTGTTGCATATTAAAAATTGGTAAAAAATAATGTGGTTAATTTTCTTGCTATTTTGTGATGTTTCGTGCTAAAAAAATTGATGGAAATTTGCTTGATTCCAATTCCAATTTCTTGATGAATACTTGTGACCTATGCCACTTGATTTTATGGAGTTTTAGCCACTGTTTGTGTTTGATATTGCTGCATGAGTGTGAACCTTGATTAGTTACTTAGTTTACAAGTTACTTGTGTAAATAAATAATGCAAATATGCCTAAGTTTGCTTCCAAAGTGTCAAGTTAACCATGTTGCCTTAATTCCCATTCCAAAATCTGATTCTAAACCTTTAAAAGTGTGTTGGAATGTGAGAATTATAGGTCACATGAGTCTTACACTTTATGAGCAAATTTTAGTCATGTTTTGCACTCATTTTTGCCTTTATTTTGGGTTGTTTCCTATGCTTTGTGTTGTAGTGTTTTCCTTGCTTTATTTCTTTTGATATTACCATGTGTTACTAACCATTTCATTTCATGTCTCATACTTTTCATAAGCATTCCCATTTCATTCTATATCCATCTTATTTCTTGCACTTTAAGTTTCACCAAAAATTAGTATGTAAAGCTTAGGAATTTTTGTACTTTACTTTATGCCTTTAAATTTCTTGCAAGACCATAGAATGTATCTAGGGTATAATGTAATAAGGACAATGGACTCTAATGATGTACACCGACACGAGCACCGACACATGCACACACATCACTTTAGGTACATAGCTAGAATATGCATGTTTAGATGTATGTTTAGGATTGTATGTTTAGATGAATGCTTAGGATTTACATTTAGAAAAATCAATTTCCCAAAAAATATGAACAAACTTCACTCAAATGCTTTTCTTAATAAACCTTGGGATCAAAATCCCATTGAATTTTCCTTTTTCTTTTCTTAAATAAAAACCTTAAAGAATTTTAATCATACTTAGACCTTTTTGCAATTGACTAATTCCACCTCACTCTTTTCATAATCTCATGCCTTGAGGCCTCTCTCTCTTATTCTTCAAATTCCAATTTTCAAACTTAAAATCAACCAACAAAAACAAAAACATTTTTGGAAGAGAACTACGGTGGATTTGATCCCTTAAACGGGTACGTAGGCAAGGAACAAAATTCCTTCAATTCAAATAAAACAAAAATTCAAACACATTCCTCTCCCTCCAATTCTTCATTTAGAAAACCTTTTAGGCTTAAACACTTTCAAAATAAGCACTTAAAAATAAAGCGCGCGCGTAGAAATTAAAGACGGTTCCTATAGGATACTATAGTCGTTATGGGTGCCTAACACCTTCCCGTAGCGAAAACAACTCCCGGACCTCGATTCTCAAGGGTTTTGCTTACTTTTTCCCTTCCCAAGAAAAAATAAGATATCACCGGTTAAAAAGGTTCAAACGTAATCAATGTTTGACACCCGAAAACCAAGATAAAACAGCTGGCGACTTCACTGGGGAGATTCGAGGGTTACGCCTAGTCTTTATTTCCACGCTTGCGCTCTCTTTACTTGTTTCTTTTACTTGCTTTCCTATGTGAATAAATGTTTAATTTCTTGCAAACGTGTGGGGTGAGAATATCAAAAGTCCTGCACCCGGGCTGAGTGAACTTAGGATTTAGGAGGGATATAATCGACAATTCATTCCGGGGGTTGCCTCGTGTTTTGGATTATGCGATCAATCCCACATAGTTGAGGCATTTTGGGGGTGATGTTGTCGGCGCGTGTTGTCGCGTTTAGGCACTTTACTTCTAATTGTTCTATGACGCTATGAACCGTAGATAACCAAACCCATCCATGGCCATTTTCTAGGACGTAGTGCGGAGGCTAAACCGAGTGTTGTCTCGAGTTTTAGTCGTCACGCGATACTACACTCAAGTTAGACCTTCTTGCGGATAATCATGGAGCGAGTGTTTGTCTCGTGACACCGTGATATACGTCAAAGAGGTTGCAACTTGGGAACCTTTTTAGAACCCGGTTACTATTATCTTAAAGCCCTAGATTCACCGGACACCGTGTCCACCCATGACTCCTCGACTTTGAATTTCAAACCCACCATGTTTTCTCCGAACTTGAACATAATCATGCATTCATGCATACATGCATACATGCATAAACTTTTTCCATGCATTGTTATCGAAGGGCTTAGATAAGTTGAATTTGTAAACATTGTAGGAATGATGAAGACTAAGTCCTACAAGTTCAAGGAAGTGGATTTGGCTAGTTTGAGAGATTTGGCACTCAAGGTTGAGGATCCAACTGGTTTCCGACATCGTTACGGGGCTTTACTTACTATTCTCCAGACTAATGTGGATGAGAAGCTTGTGCACACTCTAGTGCAGTTCTATGATCAGGAGTATCGGAGCTTTACTTTCCCCGACTTTCAGTTGGTGCCTACTCTAGAGGCTTATTCTTCCTTGATGGGTCTATCTATTGCTAAGGGGGTGCCTTTCGCGGGACTTGAGAATCCTCCTACTCCATTGGTTATTGCTAAAGATCTCTATCTCAAGACTACCGATGTCTCCAAGAATCTTGTCACTAAGGCACGCATCCGAGGGTTCACTTCAGACTATCTTCTTGGGAAAGCCAACCACAATACCACTTGTCAGGACACTCTTGAGGCTATTCTTGCACTTCTCATCTATGGGCTTATTCTCTTTCCGAATCTTGATGACTTCGTAGATATGAATGCTATTATGATCTTCCACTCCAAGAATCTGGTTCCTACTTTGCTAGCTGACACATACCATGCTATTCACGACCGTTCCGGCAAGGGCCGTGGATACATTCTTTGTTGTGTGCCTCTTCTCTATAGGTGGTTTATTTCGCACCTTCCGAAGTCTTTTCACGACAATCCGGAGAATTGGTCTATTTCACAGAGGATTATGGCTCTCACTCCTAATGAAGTGGTTTGGCTCACTCCCGCTTCTAGAGTCAAGGAAATTATCTTTGGTGGTGGGAAGTTTCTCAATGTACCTCTTCTTGGTACCCAGGGTGGAATCAACTATAACCTGGAGCTTGCTTTGCGACAATTTGGTTTCCCGATGAAAGAAAAACCCATTAATCTTGCTACAGCTCCTTACTTCTTCCACTACTCCAATGCTCCCACGGGAATAAGAGAGGATTTCATGGAAGCCTGGTCTAAACTGCGAAAGAAAGAGGTGAAGAATATGGGTGTAAGGTCCGGTGTTGCTCATGAGGCCTATACACAGTGGGTGATAAACCAAGCTGTGGAGATTGGTATGCCTTACCCCTCTATGAGATATGTGTCTGCATATATTCCTACCATGCCTTTGCCTCTACTCCCACCTACTCAGGAGATGTATCAGGAGCATCTAGCTATGGAGAGTCGGGAGAAGCATCAGTGGAGGGCTAGATACTATGAGGCTGAGAACTTGATCATGACTTTGGATGGAAAGGACGAGCAGCAGACTCACGAGGTCTTGACACTGAAGAAAGAGTTAGCTAAGGCTAAGAGAGAGATTGAAGAGAAAGATAGGTTGCTTATGAGAGACTCTAAGAGGGCTAGGGGTGCCCGTAACTTCTATGCACGATACTGCAGCTATGAGTCTGAGTCTGAGGATGATGCTTCCACTTCCTATGCTTGAGGATTTCTTTTTCCTGTTGTTATTTCCAGTTGTTTATGTTGTTTTACATTTCAAAGTCTGTCCCTTGGCTTAGCATTTCAAAGGGAATCGTCTTGTAAAACTATATGTTGGTTGTTTGTTCTTCGTTTATGTTAATTGTTGTTTAGTAATGTTTACAAGTTTCTAGTTTGTCTAAAAACCCTTCGATAACACAAAAAAGAGTCTTTTTGCATATGCATTAGCACATTTCATGCATCATATGCATCCATTGGTCACAAAAAACTTCTCTCGTGCTCATTGCCTCCTGGTTTTGTCTGCCGCAGTCTGAAAAGTGGCTCGTGTTCGCAAAGTCTACCAACCAGATAGAATTCATCAAACAAGATTTCACAAGAGAAGGATCATGGCTAACTTTGAAGAAGAAAATGCTCAGCTCCGTGCCGAATTGGCTGCTATGAAAGAAGACTTGGCTAAGGCTCATGACGCTATGTCCGCTATGATGGCTGCACAGGAACAACCAGCCACATCTATCACAGTTTCTACTGAAGCAATTCCATCTATCCCACTATCTACTGTGGCTACTGATGCTCGGTTTGTTATGCCCAATGGGCGTCCTTATGGACTCTCAGCTTACTATTCTCCTAATACCGCTGCTGGTGTCTCTGGTGTTGCTGGTCAAGGATAGATTCCCGTATCCACTGCTATGCCTCAGGTAACTACTGTTGTTACCGATCCTATTCTACACACTGTGCAACAGGTGATTGATGTCGATACTCCGCGTGGACAAGATCCCGCAATGGAAGCTATGAAAAGACAGTTAAGGGAGTTGGGTGGAGAACTCCGTGAGGTCAAGGCTATCCGTGGAAACAATGCCTCTGCTAAGGCTCGTGATCTGTGCTTTGTATCCCGATTTGAGATTCCCAAGAAGTTTAAGGTGCCAGATTTTGACAAATACAACGGATCTTCCTGTCCACATAGCCATGTCATTCGGTATGTCCGAAAGATGGCCAATTATGCAGATAATGATGCATTGATGATACACTGCTTCCAAGACAGCCTAGCAGAAGATGCGGCAGACTGGTACACTGGCTTGAGCAAAGACAACATCCATACTTTTGAGGATCTGGCTACTGCATTTGAAAGTCATTATGAGTTCAACACTCGTCTGAAGCCAAATAGGGACTCTCTTAAGTCTTTGTCTCAGAAATCAGATGAAACATTCCGTGAGTATGCCCAGAGATGGAGAGGGGCAGCTGCCCGTGTTTCTCCTCGACTTGATGAGGAAGAATTAACACAGACATTCCTGAAGACTCTGAAGAAGGAATATAAGGAAAGAATGATAGTCTCTGCTCCAAACAACTTCTCCGACATGGTCACTATGGGAACCCGTCTAGAGGAGGCTGTCTGAGAGGGTATCATTGTCCTTGAGAAGGGTGAATCTTCCACCAGTGCACCAAAGAAGTACGGTAATGGCCACCATAAGAGGAAAGAATCTGAAGCAGGGATGGTGTCTGGTAACCCATCTGCAGCTACTACACAATTACTTCTGCCCTACCAATACATGCAATACTCTCAACATCCTTTCTTCCCGCCATTCTATCAGCAATATCCTCTGCCACCGGGTCAACCACCAGTGCCCGTCAATGCCATTGCTCAACAAGTGCAACACCAGCCTCTTGCTCAGCAACAACAACAGCAACAACAGGGTCCCCGACCCAGACCTTCTTTTCCACCAATACCTATGCGGTATGCTGAGCTGCTCCCAACTTTACTTGCTAAGGGACACTGTGTCACTAGACCAGGCAAGCCTCCGCCTAATCCTTTGCCTCCCAGGTTCCGACAGGATCTTACATGTGAATTCCATTAGGGCGCCCAAGGCCACGATATTGAAGGTTGCTATGCTCTGAAGTATATTGTGAAAGACCTGATAGAAAAAGGACGGTTGACTTTTGAAAATAGTGTTCCTCATGTTCTTGACAATCCGCTCCCAAACCATGCTGCTGTTAATATGATCGAGGCTTTCGAAAGAATCCCCGTTCTTCAAGAGGATCCCATGCTGGATGTCCGCAACATTGTTACTCCCTTGGTACCGTTACATGTCAAACTTTGCCAAGCTTCTCTGTTCAATCATGATCATGCTTCTTGTTCAGAATGTCTTCAAAACCCTATGGGCTGTTGTGTGGTGCAAAATGATATCCAGAGCCTGATGGATGACAAACACTTGATTACCAGTGATGTTTGTGTGATTGTGCCAGTGTTTCATGATTCTCCTGTTGAAAGTGCATCTCAGACAAGGAATGTTGAACCTTTGGTGATCAGGTTACCTGGTCCTGTATCTTACGCCTCTACAAAGGCAATTCCTTACAAGTACAATGCAACCATGATTGAGAATGGAGTGGAAGTACCTCTAGTGTCTCCGGCTACGGTTGATAACGTTGCTAGTGAAATTACAGCTCTGAGAAGTGGAAAAGTTCGTCCACCCTTGTTTCAAAAGAAGGTGGTTACACCTATTGCCACAATAACTCCACCAGTTGCTCCTCCTCTTGACAAGAGCCCCGGCCTAACAGGCCAATCTATTGAAGAGTCTAATCTGGATGAGATTCTGAGGCTTATTAAGAAGAGTGATTATAAGATTGTTGACCAGCTGCCGCAAACTCCGTCAAAGATATCCATCTTGTCCTTGCTTATGAGCTCAGAGGCTCACAGGAAGGTGTTGATGAAGATACTGGAGCAAGCTTATGTTGATCATGAAGTCTCTGTGGATCAGTTTGATGGGATAGTGAGTAATATTACTGCCTGCAACAACTTGGGGTTTGGTGACGATGAACTCCCCGAAGCAGAGAAATACCACAATTTGGCTCTGCATATCTCGGTACACTGCAAGTCTGACATGATATCCAATGTGCTGGTGGACACTGGATCATCTTTGAATGTAATGCCTGAATCTACACTAAGGCAATTGAGCCATCATGGAATCTCTTTGAGGGGAAGTAGCTATCTGGTTAAGGCTTTCGATGGATCTCGCAAGGATGTTCTTGGGGAAGTAGACTTGCCAATTACCATTGGTCCTGAGACATTTCAGATTACTTTCCAAGTCATGGACATCAATGCTTCTTACAGTTGTCTCCTCGGAAGACCGTGGATTCACGACGTTGGGGCAGTCACTTCTACTTTACATCAAATGCTCAAGTTTATGAGGAACGGTAAGATTGTCACTGTGCATGGTGAAGAAGCATATCTGGTTAGCCAAGTGTCATCTTTCTCTTGTGTTGAAGCAGGGTCCGCTGAATGGACGTCATTTCAAGGCTTGACTATTGAAGGTGCAGAACCCCGAAGAGCTGGTGCTAGCATGGCTTCATTGAAAGACGCCCAGAAGGCTGTTCAAGAAGGGCAAGCTGCTGGCTGGGGCAAAGTGATTCAGATTCTGGAAAACAAGCGTAAAGAGGGCCTTGGATTCTCCCCAACCTCTGGTGTTTCAACAGGAACTTTCTACAGTGCTGGGTTTATCAATACTATTGCTGAAGATGCTGCTGAGAGTAGTTATGTGCCTACATTTGTCATACCAGGAGGCACCGTGAGAAATTGGGAGGCCATTGATGTTCCTTTAGTCATGCATGCTTCCATGTAATGTGTCTTGTTGCTCATGCTTTTTTTGTTTTCAAAATAACAATCCTTTCGCTCTGCCCAAGGCGAAAGTGATATCATTGTAAGGGCATGTTTGTTTCGGCATTGCCGTTATCAATAAAAGTTGTCGTCTTTCTCACGACTCTTTGTTTTTTTTTTTACTTTTTAGTGCCTTTTTCTTGGAAATAATGGTAATGCCAGAAAAAACCAAAACGTCTTTATTTTCTTATTAATTTCAAAAATCTGCATGAAAAAACATTTTTTCTAAAAACATTCCAATCATATTATGCAGATTGAACCACAACAAACCCGTTGAACACAGTGACCCTATGGTTCCTCCAAATTTTGAATTCCCTGTACATGAAGCTGAAGATGAGGAAGATGATGAAGAGATACCGTATGAGATTACCCGACTGCTTAAGCAAGAAAGAAGAGCCATTCAGCCTCACCAGGAAGAGATTGAACTCATCAATCTGGGTACTGAAGAGAACAAGCGAGAGATCAAGATCGGTGCTGCACTTGAGCCAAAAGTGAAAAGGAAGATTATTCAGCTCCTCCATGATTATCCAGATGTCTTTGCATGGTCCTATGAAGATATGCCGGGTCTAGATCCCAAGATTGTGGAACACCGGATACCGACAAAACCTGAATGTCCTCCTGTCAAACAGAAATTGAGAAGGTCTCGTCCAGACATGGCTCTAAAGATCAAGGCTGAAGTACAAAAGCAGATTGATGCAGGTTTCCTCATGACAGCTGAATATCCTGAGTGGATTGCCAACATTGTACCAGTACCAAAGAAAGATGGGAAAGTTCGAATGTGTGTTGATTACAGAGATCTGAACAAAGCCAGTCCAAAAGATAACTTCCCATTGCCTCATATCGATGTTCTTGTTGACAGTACTGCTCAATCCAAAGTGTTCTCTTTTATGGATGGTTTCTCTGGTTATAATCAGATACGAATGTCTCCTGAGGATAGAGAAAAGACATCCTTCATCACTCCGTGGGGAACGTTCTGTTATAAAGTAATGCCGTTTGGCTTGATAAACGCTGGTGCTGCCTATCAAAGAGGTATGACAACTCTGTTTCATGATATGATTCACAAAGAAATTGAAGTATATGTTGATGACATGATTGTGAAATCAAGTGATGAAGAGCAGCATGTCGTGTATTTGAAAAAGATGTTTGAAAGACTGAGAAAGTACAAGCTGCGGTTGAATCCTAACAAGTGCACATTCGGTGTAAGATCTGGAAAGTTGCTAGGCTTCATTGTCGGTCAGAGAGGCATTGAAGTTGACCCTGACAAAGTCCGAGCCATCAGAGAGATGCCGGCCTCTCAAACTGAGAAGCAAGTCAGAGGTTTCCTCGGACGTCTGAATTACATTTCAAGATTCATATCTCACATGACTACTACTTGTGGACCAATTTTCAAATTACTCAGAAAGAATCAGCCTGTTGTATGGAATGATGAATGTTAGGAAGCTTTTGATAGCATTAAAGAATACCTGTTGGAACCACCTATCCTTGTCCCACCAGTGGAAGGAAGGCCTTTGATTATGTATCTGTCAGTGTTAGACGATTCAGTGGGTTGTGTTCTCGGTCAACAAGACGAGACTGGTAAGAAAGAGCATGCTATCTACTATCTGAGCAAGAAGTTCACCGACTGTGAGACTCGGTATACAATGCTTGAAAAGACTTGTTGTGCCTTAGCCTGGGCTGCCAAACGCCTGCATCATTATATGGTGAATCATACAACTTGGTTGATATCCCGAATGGATCCAATCAAGTACATCTTTGAGAAGCCTGCTGTTACTGGAAAGATTGCACGTTGGCAAATGTTGTCTGAATATGATATTGTGTACAAAGCTCAGAAGGCAATCAAAGGAAGTGTCCTTGCTGAGCATCTTGCTTGTCAACCTCTTGATGATTACCAGCCAATTAAAATTGATTTCCCTGATGAAGAGATCATGTATCTGAAAGCGAAAGACTGCGAAGAACCACTGATCAATGAAGGGCCAGATCCCAATAGCAAATGGGGATTGGTGTTTGATGGTGCTGTTAATGCTTATGGTAAAGGAATTGGGGCCATCATTGTAACCCCACAGGGGCACCACATTCCTTTCACCGCTCGAATAACTTTTGGATGCACAAACAACATAGCTGAATACGAAGCATGCATCTTGGGCATTGAAGAAGCCCTTGATCTGAGAATTAAGCACCTTGACATCTATGGAGATTCTGCACTTGTTATAAATCAGATAAAGGGTGAATGGGAAACTCATCAGGAGAAGCTGATCCCTTACCGTGACTATGCAAGGCGTCTGTTGACATACTTTACAAAAGTTGAGCTGCACCACATCCCTCGGGATGAAAACCAGATGGCTGATGCTCTTGCTACTTTGTCTTCCATGTTTCGTGTGAACCATTGGAATGACGTGCCTGTAATCAAGGTGCAGCGTCTTGATAGACCCGCTCATGTGTTCACTATTGAAAATATGCCAGATCAGGCTGATGAAGATGTGAATGATAAAAGGCCTTGGTATTACAACATCAAACAATTCTTGCGGAATCATGAATATCCAACTGGTGCTTCCAACAGGGATAAAAAGACTTTGAGAAGATGGGCTAGTAGATTCCTTCTGGACAGAGAAATCCTATACAAGAGGAACTACGACATGGTTTTGTTGAGATGTGTTGACAAACAAGAAGCTGAGAAATTGATGCATGATGTACATGATGGTACTTTTGGGACCCATGCTTCGGGTCACACTATGTCAAGAAAACTGTTAAGAGCCGGCTATTACTGGATAACTATGGAACGTGATTGCCACAAACATGCTAAAAGATGCCACAAATGTCAAATTTATGCTGACAAGATTCATGTGCCTCCACATGCTCTCAATGTTATATCTTCCCCATGGCCTTTCTCTATGTGGGGCATTGACATGATCGGAAGAATTGAACCAAAGGCTTCCAATGGACATCGTTTCATTCTAGTGGCAATTGACTATTTCACCAAGTGGGTTGAAGCTGCTTCCTATGCAAATATGACCAAGCAAGTGGTCGTGAAGTTCATCAAGAATAACATCATCTGTCGATATGGTGTTCCCAACAAAATTATCACTGACAATGGATCCAATCTGAACAATAGCGTGATGCAAGCTCTATGTGAAGAATTCAAAATTGAACATCACAACTCTTCTCCTTATAGACCTCAGATGAATGGTGCAGTTGAGGCCGCTAACAAGAATATCAAGAAGATTGTTCAGAAGATGGTCACCACTTACAAAGACTGGCATGAAATGCTACCTTTTGCCTTGCATGGTTACCGTACTACAGTGCGCAGTTCAACCGGGGCAACTCCTTTCTCTCTTGTGTATGGCATGGAAGCAGTTCTCCCTCTGGAAGTGGAGATTCCATCTCTTCGAGTGATCATGGCAGCAAAATTAACTGAGGCTGAATGGTGTCAAAGTCGGTATGATCAATTGAATCTGATTGAAGAGAAACGTATGGATGCTATGGCTCATGGACAGTTGTATCAAGTGCGAATGAAGAATGCTTTTGACAAGAAAGTCCGACCTCGAGAATTCAAGGAAGGCGAACTTGTATTGAAAAGAATGATAAGTCAGCAACCCGACCCAAGGGGCAAGTGGACACCTAACTATGAAGGTCCTTATGTTGTCAAGAGGGCTTTCTCTGGTGGTGCTTTGATTCTTACACACATGGATGGTGTTGAACTCCCAAATCCTGTTAATGCCGATATAGTCAAGAAATACTTTGTCTAAAAAGAAAAGAACAGCGTGGTAGGTCGAAAACCCAAAAGGGCGGCCTAGGCAAAAATGCGCTTCCCGGTGGATCGAAAACCCGAAAGGGCGATCCAGGCAAAAGTTAGGGACAAAAAAATGAATATGAAAAAGCTCGCTGAGATTGTACGCAACTCAGGCAAGAATGAGCGCCTCGATGAGCCGAAAACCCGAAAGGGAGGTTCATGCAAAAATGAGGTTGACAACAAAGGACAAGTAACTATATCTGGCAAATCACCATCACCCCTTGGGGCATCTGCAACTGTCAATGATCATCTTCATCAGAAGCTCCTGTACATGTGAATTCAAAATTTCTATGAAATGTAGCGGTCATCGTGTTCAATGTATCACCAACCAATAAAATTACCATTTTCCAAGCTTTGTAAATCCGTGGAGTTATGCCTTTGGCTAATTTTCACTCTTCTTCATCAATTTGAGCCTGTGCTATTGTTTGAAACTCTATTTTTCTTTCTACTTTCAATGCTATATACAAAACATTTTCTTTCTATTTTGATAATGTTAATGTCTGAAACAAACATCTTTTGAAAATTGAAAAAAATTTTCCTGTCTATTTTGAAAGCAAACAAACCTGAGCAATAGGGTACATTTCAATGAAACATGCATGAATAAATGAATGTCAATGTCTATTTCAATACATGTTACAAGCAGGTTACTCCCCAGGATGATCTGTGGTCAATGGCAAGAATGAAAAAACAGAATGGAAATAAAAAAAAAAATTTGCAAATAAAAGCTCGCTAAGTTGAAAACCCGAAAGGGCGGCTTAGGCAAAAATGAGCACCCCGCTGATTGACAACCTGTGAAGGCAAATCAGGCAAAAATGGGGCAATGAAAAGAATATTATTCCCCGGTGAATCGAAAACCCGAAAGGGCGGTTCAGGAAAAAATGGGATTGAAAATGAAAAATGAAAAGAATAATGAAAAGCATTGACCACAGATGCGAACATCCAATGTTTACCCAGCACTGACACGCCTAGCAACGGCGACCTGTATCCAAGAATCTCCCAAAGGGCCCTCCTCTACAAGTTTATACTGCCCTCAGCCATGGTTTCGATACGTCTCCCAACAGCGGTCTCTCCAAAGAGGTTTTCCCCTGTGAATATGTTGCAGCACGAGCCACTACGTGCCCAATCTTCCAGTATTTTGTCTATTTCTGTGAAACTTCTCTGTCAAACTACGAGCCAATCATGCATTTCAAGCATTCATACATGCATAATCATGCATTTTATGTGCTCATACATTCAATGATCTTGTTATACCATACATACATGTTGCATTTCCAATTTCAACTTTCAATCTAAATCAGTTTCCACTTCCAATTTCAATCCAATCTCCCCTTTCAATTCAATCCAATTTCCATTTCCAACTTAATTCAATTTCAAATTCAATTCAATCTCAATCTCTAAATCAATTCAATTTCAACAGTCAAATTCGATGCAGTCTCAACTCTCCAATCTCAATTTCAAATCATTTCAACTGTCAAACTCGATGCAATCTCAACTCTCAAATTCCAATGTCAATTCAATCCAATCCTAATTCGAAGAAATTTCAATTTCAATTCGATTCAATGTCAATTTCAATTCAATTCAATCTCAATTCGAAGCAATCTCAATTTCAATGTCAATCTCCAATTTCAATCCAATCTCAATGTCAATGTCAATTTCAATTGTCAATTCAATTCCAATTCAATTTCAATGTCAATTGCAACTCTCCAATCCAATGTCTATGTCTATGTCTCTGCTCAATCTCAACTCTCAATCTCTCTTTCAATCTCAAACTTTCAATTCAATGTCTGTATCAATGCTAATCCACTCTCAATTTGTTTTTGGGCCAACAAAAATGGTCATGTCTATTTTCAAATCAAGTCAATGACAATTTACCCTCAATTGGTATCTCGTCAAATCAGGCTTCCAATTTGTATCTTGTTATCGGTCAAGTGACTAGTTCGATCCAAAGAACAACTTGTACCTGCTTATATGCCTATGCTTCCGGCCAAACGGCAAGTTCGATCCAAAGAACATTTTGTACCCTTTGCTTATGTTTTGTTATCGGTCAAACGGCAAGTTCGATCCAAAGAACAGTTTGCACCTACTTACATGTCGTGGTATTGATCAAGCAGCAGGTTCGATCCAAAGAACAGCTTGTATCTACCCTTTGTCTATATCTTTGATCAAGTGGCAAGTTCGATCCAAAGAACAGCTTGTATCTGCCTATATGGCTATGTTTTCAATCAAGTGGCAAGTTCGATCCAAAGAACAGCTTGTATCTATCTCTTGTTTGTATTTCTTGGTCAAGTGGCAGGTTCGATCCAAAGAACAGCTTGTGCCTATCCTTTTGTTTGTATTTCCTTGGTCAAGTGGCAGGTTCGATCCAAAGAACAGCTTGTGCCTATCCTTTTGTTTGTATTTCCTTGGTCAAGTGGCAGGTTCGATCGAAAGAACAGCTTGTACCCATCTCTTGTTTGTATCTCTCGGTCAAGTGGCAGGTTCGGTCCAAAGAACAGCTTGTACCTATCTTTTGTCCCCTGGTTTGTCTACCCTGTCAATGTCTACCTAAATCCCAGTGATATGACATGCTCTGTTAGACTCCAGTTGCTTGTCTTGCATTCATAATCAAAATGTTGCATGGCATTCATGTTTTGAAAATCTAAGAACGTATTTTTATGTCCAAAAACAGTGCAAATGTTAATATTTAAGTATCTTCGTCCCGTCAAATCAAAGACTTCGTCTCTTGACTCTCCGGACAAAGAAACTTAAATAGGGGCAGCTGTTATACCCTAATTTTGGACCTAAAAATACTTATTCAATTCTTCTTTTCTTGCATTATAAGTCATTTGAACTGTCTCTGATCAATTGCATCTTTTTCTGCATTTTATTTCAATGTTATTTGCAAAATTCACGAAAAAGGGTATTTTAGTCATTTCCTGCATTCAACTCATTTTAATCATTGAAAATTGTTTGAGTCTTTTAAATTGGTTTGTATAAGTCCTTGTTTCAATCTCATGTCAAAATTCATTTCAAAAAATATCAGTTGAGTCATTTTCTAGTCAGTTTAGCCCCTAGGGGCATTTTAGTCATTTCCCATGATAAAATCTCTTTCAATCTTTAAAAATTTGTTTGAGCCCTTTCAAATAGTTTGAATAAGTCTTCATTTCAATTTTATGTCAAAATCCATTTCAAAAATTGCATTTGAAGTCATTTTGAGTCAGTTTTGCCCCTAGGGGCATTTTAGTCTTTTCATGTGTTAAAACCCTGTTTAAATTCTAAAAATTGTCTCTGAGTCTTTTAATTCGCTTGTATAAACCCTTGCTTTAATCCCTCGTTAAAAAATCATTTTAAAATTGCATTTGAGTCGTTTCGAGTCATTTTAGTCCCTAGGGGCGTTTCGGTCATTTCACATAATATTTCTGATTCATTTTAATCTGCTTTGTTGTTTTTAATCGTCTCGCTTTACGTTAATTTTCAATTTACTTTTTCAATTCAATTTTAGTTTTAATTTTCGTTTTGGCCCTCGTACTCTTGTTATTTGCATTTTAATCCTTTTTAGGTGTGTTAAGTCCAAGTGCCACGTGTCCAAATGTAATTAGTCCACAAAAGTTTGTTAGAGTCCAGTGCCACGTGTCCCACTCCAATTGGTCCAAGGCTTACCACATCATCTATAAAAGTCCAAGTCAAGGTCAAAGTCTCATACAACTAATCATTTCGCAAAAACTCCACAAAAAAATCACAAAAAGTTCATATTTATTTTCTCTCAATTTTCCCTCTCCTCTAACTAACTTTCTCACCCCTAACTAACTTTCTCACCCCTAACAAACTTCCACCACCCTAACTAACTCCCTCCTCCACCTTCAACCACCACAATTTCATCTTCAACCTTCACCAATCCTCCATAACCAAAAGCTTCAACAAACTTTAACTACCATCACAACCTCCACAATCACCATAACAACCTCCATAACCACCACTCTAACAACCTTCAACCTCCACCAATCCACCAATATCCATCACCAATTCGCAATCTGATCCGAAAACAATTCACGACACAGCACAACACATCGATTAGAAAGAGAAAGTTGAAGTGAAAGAGTAATCATTCATTCATGGTTGAATTAACCGTTTCAAAGTGCAGCGAACAACAACAAGAAGAAGAAAAAGAAGAATTCGTCGTCAACAAGATTCAAATTGATGATGATGAGGATGATGCCGCCACCGTCACCGGAAACGACAAGATTGCGAGCTCAAAGCGTCGAGAACAATGTCAACAGTGACATACGAACCAGATCGAGTGAGGAAGAAGACAAATGGAAGCGAATCGGTTTTCGTCATCAATGGTATCAAGCACAACCGAACAATCTCTTCTCTTGAAGCTCGAATTCTCCGCTTCCACCGGCATCTACGCCTTAGTCTCTGAGTATCTTCGTCCTTGCTCCAATGTCAAATCTTCTTCCACCAACAACGTAACCCAAAATTCGACAATCAATCCAAACAATTTTTTTTCCTTTCATCAAAACATCTCTCTCAATTCTACCTAAACGGATCCCAGAGCTTTTCAATTCAAAAATCCCCAATTCAAACTATGCATTAATCACCGAATTATGTAAAAACCTGCATCGGTTTTGATTGTTTAAGAAATCATTTCTCCGCACTTGATTCGAAACCGTTACGGATCCGTTTCTCAAGAACGAGAGTGATTCGCTGCTTTGAGTCTTGTGATCGTTTTCAAGAGGCTGGAGTTGAAGAGTTGAAGCTCTTAGAGAAGCTTCACGGAGGGAAAAGGAAGAGGAAGAAAATTCTTCTTGAAGCTGGGAATAGTGGTTGCGACGGCGATGGAGGTTTTTCGCGAGTTAGCTGTCGAAATTGCTTTCTCCCTGTTGAAGTGTGCAGCATCAATGGCTCCAGATAATGATGATGAAGAATGCTGTGTGGCTTCATGGTCACCGAATTTGGGCCTGGGCTTTGTCCTTGCACATTCTTGCTCTTTGCTACATTTTTGCTATCCGCACCCTACTTCTTGCCAGGTAGACCCCTGTTTGTCTCAAAATCGCTTGATAGAATTTCTAAAACTTTTCTAGTTGTTTTTCTTGATATTTTTGTTATTTCTTGAGGTGTTTTATATGTTAAAATTGCTTAGAAAAATATAGGTAGAAATATTGTTTGCTTGTCTAGTTTAGTGTTTTTAACCTTGGTAAAAAATTGTGAAAAAACTTTCAAAAATTGCACGAACATTCTTGGGGCTGGTATAGATACATGAGACTTGATTCTTGTGTTTTTTTCCTTGCATGTTAAAATTGATAAGAGTCTTTGTAAAATTCTTTTGTGATTTTGTTTTACTTCTTGCCAATTTTTTTTTGTGAAGTTTTTGCTTACCTTTGTTTCCAATATTTTACCACGTCATGTTGACAATTAATATGCAAACGTGTGATGTGTTCACTTCTAAAAAATTGTGTTTGTTTGGCTGTTTTGAAAGTGCAAGTTGTGAATTTCTTGTTTTGTAAGTAATGTGTGTTGTTACCATGAGAAATAATGTGTAAAATGGACTTGAAAATGCACTATAGGTCTTGGCTCATACTTGTCCTTATGATTCTCATAATGTGGCTGAAATGAACCATTTGAAAATTACCATTGATATGAGAATTTTAAGTCTTAAATTTGCTTTGATGTTATGGTAATTTTTTCAAGTCCATTTGCCCATTTCTTTTGGCTAAAGTTTTGTTAAGTTTTGCTCATTTTGTTATGCAATTTCTACTTGCTTTATTTTCCATATTATATCTTGTATTGCTAATCTCTTTATTTCATGTTTCATTCATTCATAAGCATTCCACACCTCATCTCCCTCTCCATCTTATTTCTTGCACTTTAAGTTTCACCAAAAATTAGAATGTAAAACTTAGGAATTTTGTAATATTTTACTTTATGCCTTTAAATTTTTTGCAAGACCATAGAATGTATCTAGGCCAATGATGTAAAGGACAATGGACTCTAATAATGTACACCGACACAAGCACCGACACATGCACACACATCACTTTAGGTATATAGCTAGAATATGCATGTTTAGATGTATGTTTAGGATTGTATGTTTAGATGAATGCTTAGGATTTACATTTAGAAAAATCAATTTCCCAAAAAATATGAACAAACTTCACTCAAATGCTTTTCTTAATAAACCTTGGGATCAAAATCCCATTGAATTTTCCTTTTCTTTTTCTTAATCAAATCTTAAAGAATTTTAATCATACTTGGACCATATTTTGCAAATAAATTCCACCTCACTTTTTCTTAAATCTCATGCCCTTGAGGCCTCTTTCTCTTATTCTTCAAATTCCCATTTTCGAACTTAAAATCAACCAACAAAAACAAAAACATTTTTTTGAGAGAGAACTACGGTGGATTTGATCCCTTAAACGGGTACGTAGGCAAGGAACAAAATTCCTTCAATTCGAATAAAATAAAAATCCAAAAACATTCTTCTCCCTCCAATTCTTCACTTAGAATATTCTTAGGTTTAATAAACACTTTCAAAATAGCATTTAAAAATAAAGCGCGCGCGTAGAAATTAAAGACGGTTCCTATAGGATACTATAGTTGTTATGGGTGCCTAACACCTTCCCGTAGCGAAAACAACTCCCAGACCTCGATTCTCAAGGGTTTTGCTTACTTTTTCCCTTCCCAAGAAAAAATAAGATATCACCGGTTTAAAAGGTTCGAACGTAATCAATGTTTGACACCCGAAAACCAAGATAAAACACATATCCTCTAACCATACACAACCATAGTGTATATTTATTTGTGTAAAGGAATATTTAGAGTAAAATAGCCATTGAAACAAATTATTCATGGGTAGATTTCCAATCATTGGAAAGTAAAGAATTCTAAGTATGAAAGTTCGGCTTAATTAGTCGGATTTAATTTATCAAGATATGGGGAAATTTCATAACCTTTTAGGAATGGCATATGACAACGATATGCCTAGAACCTAAATAGGTTAGTATCAGAATTAATTTCATAATAAAGACAGAATCACTACGTCTTTATTATCAGTTTCAGGATGTTGTTATTATAAGAAAACCAGTTAAGATAAGTTATTCCTCTCTATCTCTCCGTCAGTAGTGGAGTTGAGGATTAACTCAGTTATCAGAAAATTAGTTCAAGTTACAATATTAAAACATGTTTAAAATGTGGCTTTCGCTATCCCGCCAGTTGGATACGAAAGGTTCCCGCCAGTTGGAACGGCCACTATCCGTGAGGATGACCCCACAATAATCAGAGGAGTCCGGTATCCCCGTCAGTTGGGTTCCCGCCAGTTGGAAATTAATACCGGTCAGAGTGGAATAAATTCCGGGGTTACTCCACCTGGGTTTATTCCGTAAAATCAACTCAGATAATATTGTTTGTTCAACGCTAACATTTCTAACATAATATGACAGACATTATGATTATGATTATGTTTATGATTTTGCCATTAGTATTAGAATTATATTAGTAATTCAGATAGCGATCCTAGTTATCCCCCGATCGCTCAGTTATGCATGATAAAACAGTATAAACCCGGAATGGGTTAAGTTTAGAGACAGATGGCGATCCTAGGTTCCATGTGATTGCCTACAACCTAGGATAGGTGGAACTCACTGAGACATCCCGTCTCACCCCAATCCCTTTTATTTTATTTCAGATCAGCAGGTTGTACATGGCAAGGAGACAATACAGGAGGCTGAATGATATATTTCCACAAGCTCGTGTCGTATCAGTTCAGATTATTTATTATGGTTTCATACATGTATTCAGATAGCAAATGTACGATCATGCAGTGATGTATATATTTATTCAGTCGAAATTTTTATTATTGTAATTTTAATGTATCCAGTACTAAGTTTAACGCACATTCTAAATATTCTAGATAAGTTTAGTTTGGGCGTTACAATTTGGTATCAGAGCTGGTCGATTCAGATCGTGCCTTGGGTCATTAGAATTCAATAAAACGTAGTGGGGACATTGGGTTTCGGATATTTATTCTAAATGTCATGTCTAGCTGAGCCTGATCAACTCAAACTAGTATGTGACAGCTAGAACAAATGTCTGAGAGCTGAATAGGACCTAGGAAGAATGAAGCATGCGGAGAAGGAAAGTCAAGGTGTCAGGTTTTATACCGAATTTTTTGATAAGGAAATATTTAATGCCAAAAGGTGGCTGGTGATTTGTGAAGATGGAAATTCCTCAGGAATGGATAGAAAATGTTATGAGTAAGACGGAGTACTTTGATATTATTAAACTGCACTTCGTATATGGATACAAGAGAAGTAAGAGACTCGGGGATGATTGTAACCTTAACAAGAGTCGCAATATAAGAGTATGATGTAAGGTATGAAAAAATTGTCAGATGATTAATGGAATCCAAAAGCTCTCGGTGGATGTAGAGTATGTAAGAAGTGAAGGACTTGAATGCCGAAACGAGCTGGATTTTGATGCTTGAACTGTTAAGTGAACTAATTAAGGAATACGTAAATTATTTTGGAACAGACAAGGAAACCCCCTCGATGTGAGCAAAGAATGGACAACGTAAGTTAGATAAACTATGTTGGATTAGTCGCACCTCCCGAAATCTAAAGTGATAGATTTATGAATCAGTAAAGTGAAGATGCTATGCAGCATAAGAGTCAAGATGGATGAATAAATAGTAGTGGAAAGACCTTTAAGGATCAGAGTATGTTTTAGATGTATTTTTATTGGCAAAGATTTGCAGAGAGGTTAAGCTAATGAGGGTTGGGTTAATAAATACCAGTTTAGCAGTGAATGAGAAAGAGATCCTAGTGATAGTCTGATGTGAGATGTAAATATTTGATCAGGACAGAATATAAAGAGTTAAAAATAAGTTACTGGAGTTCAGAGAACTAATGGACGAATGATGTCAAGCTCTATCAAGAGGACAAGAATGTATTAACGCATGAATACAATAGGTTGATGTGATATGGATTAATCAAGAATTTTGAATTTGAGAATTTATTTTAAGGTTTCGTTATATGGAAGGTTGTTGTTAGTGCGAAAATGTTAAGAATGAAGTAAAGTATTAAGGAATCAAATATTTACTTTTGATGATTTTTCTCACGTAATTGTTCTAAAAACTAAAAGAATGACTTGGTCGATTAGAATGGATTTTGATAATTGAAGGTATATCAAGAGAGCTCGCAAGTATAATTATCAGCACGACACGAATGAAATTGAATGGAAATAAGCCGCGAATTGTCAAGTATGTTTTAGTTCATAAATAATATGAATGTGAGAATCATTCAAGTAACACTTTGCGAGAACGAGTATGTAGTGCATGTTTAAAGAAAAAAAAATTGCAGTATTTGAAAATGACTTGTCAGTGATCATAAGTCGGTGCTCGAAATAGCAAGAAATGTAGAGTTAGCCCCATGTTCATAACATGTAGTAATGAGATGGAGAAATTTACAGTATGGTTGGAGCAGTATGCCTAAGCGAAGTGAACTAATAAATCAGAGTAGCGCAGCGAGATATTAATCAGCAAGAAGTAAATAAGGTGCAAAAGTTTAAGACTTTGAATGAGATATTTATGGGCAATCTTAAGAGACGAATTAAACAATTTTCCAAACCGCATAATTCACATATATTAAAAGTTCAAGTAGTAAGAGTAGGATGAAGGTGTTTCTACCTTATTAAATATAAGAAATTGGAATCACCTATAGTATGTAACCTGGTTAATAGACACGGTGATTTCGAAGAATGACTTAGAAGTATCAGATTAGTTAAAAAGGAGTCATGTATGAGGCAACGAATATGAATGTTGTATCTTGAAGATTTTATTTTTATTTTGATTTGAAATACTATCATGGAATATCAGGTATATTAACATGTATCTGAGGGAACATATACTACTCAGAATATGAATGCAAATGCTTGAATGCAATTTTAGTCGTGAAGTTCAGGAATCTAACTCCATATTTTTTGAGGTAAAGAAAAGATTGATATCACACAAGTTAGAAAATTATGTGAGCTATGGTATGGGACTACGCATGTTCAGGTTATAAGTATGGAATTAAGAAAAGATGATAAGACATTCCCTAGAGTAACAACTATAACAATATTGTTCAAGAATGAAATGTGTATTTTGAACATACAAGTTCAAGAGAAGATCTATGATGATACGTTCTACTCATCCTAATATGATCAAGATGTATCGTGATTGATTTAAAATCTGGTATGGATGAAGCAAAGTTGAATGACTACAAATATATGTCATGTATTAAGCTATCAGTTGTACTACCTCGTGTATTGTGTACTCGCCAGTCAGTGCACCATTCTCATATAAGATTTATATATTTAATGTACTCACCAGTTAGTACACTATGTATTTAAATCTGACTTATGGATTGTACTCGTCAGTTAGTACTTCCAACAGATGTTTGAGGTAGCACCATGTTGAGTTTATTCATATAAAACATAAGAGATATCAGAAGTAAAATTTTCCTATTTATGTGTTGATTAACGAAGAAAGTTGAAACAATTCTTACTTTCGATGAAATAAACTTGACGTCAAATATTGCTCAGAGTAGGGACGATCTTATAGAGAGTATGGTACGATTATCATTATAAGACCTCGTTATTTGGGGCATAGTTCAGAAATAAAATTTTATTGGAACCAGACATGGCATGAAAGATCACTCAAAGGTCATATCCGTCCAAGACAAGATAAAAGTTGACGAAGTCGATAGAAGTGTTACTAAACGTATGAGATTTTTTTTCAAGAATTCAGTGAAGGTAAACAAGTAGGAGTAACCTAAGACAATTTATAAAGAGTATGTGGAACAAGGAATTTACTCGAAAAATATCAGATGCATCGGGTGTATAATGTATTCCACAAATCACAGACAAGAAGGTGATTATCGAATTTTTTCGACATATGAGATTGAAAAACATGTCCTGAAATCGGTTTAACATATTAATTCAAGTCAGTTGTATCTATGGCTAGGTAGTCGGAAGACTTTATGTAACAAGGGAAATCGATAATTTAGTCGGATAAAGAGAATCAGTTGGTAACAGATGTATGTGGAAGTCTAAGATCGAAAGTATAGAGGAATTATTTGTACTTATTATCAGGTAAACTCTAAATTTCGAGGACGAAATTTCTTTAAGGGGGGTAGAGTGTAATATCCCACGTAATTTTAAATAAATTGTCGTATCAGTTACATGTTAGAACGGAAATAATTTTCAAGGATTAATTACTTGTTGAGAAATCGACGATATTTGGTAAGTTTCTCGTATTACTATTCCAACGGACATGAGAAATTAAATGGTTACGAATTAACGGAGGATAATTATGTCTTTTCCTTTGAAGGGCAATTTGGTAACTTGGACTTGAGATTTTTTTTAAGAAAGTTGGAACCACTTTCTAGTTCTTTCTACCCACTTCTTTCTTGCACTAGAAAGCAAATTCTCTCCCTCCTTTCTAAGACCAAGAAATCGGCCTCCACTTCCATGCAACTTTAGCCACCAAAATTCAACTAATCTTCCATGGAATCACTATAATTAAGCTACCAATGGGTTCTATGTGGAGTTCTAGCCAAGAGCCAAGTTTCAAAAATCTCTCTTTCCCTCCATTGCTCACAAAACCGCCCCTCCTCTTAATTCTCCATAACCTTCATTTTCATTCAAGCCTCATGGGAATTAGCTTATGAGTTTGCATTAGAGCACCAAAGAATGGATTAATCACAAGGTAAGTGGCATAATCACCTTTTCATGGGAATTTATTTAATCCAAGATTTGATATATGTTTTATGTGTAATTGGAAGAGGATTATGTGTGGTAATGGTATTTAGAAATATGGTATGAAGAATGATAATAAGCTAGGAGCATTGGTGTGAGAACTTAGAACTTAAAGTGTGCAAGTTATTCCCATAAGCTATTTCAAGTGATTATTGATTGCAACATGTTGGAATTTTGTATAATTGGTTTAGGAGGTTTTTAAACATGTTGGGATTGCTTCTGGAAAATTTGAGCAGAAATTGAATTGTTTAGAGGTCATAAGCTGACAGTTAAGCTGTTTTGACCAAAATGCCTTAAATGACTAAGTTGTGAGTTCAAACTACTGTATAAGTGGTTCATAGGGCTAATAATACATGTTGGAACTGCTGTGTTAAAGGTTGGGTCGAAATTTATGTGAAAGAAGTTATAAGTTGCTAGTTAAGTCATTGAAGAATAGCTTAAGTTGAAAGTTAAGTTGTTTCAAGTATTATTTTCTGAAGAACAGCTTATGAGTAATATGTTTAATTGACATATGAGTAATGGAAAAATTATAAGCTGTTTTAGTAATGTTAAAAGTGCTTAAATGATAATTAAGCTGTTTTAGAAGTGCTTAAATAGCCAAACGGCGAACTTCTGGTGCAGGGACTGAAATGAAAATTTTTGTGTAAGCTGGTTGATGAAGTAAGGCTATGTCACGATTGATTTGAATTGTTTTAGAAGGGGCAAGACCTATAAGCTAAGGCATATGCTATTTTGGGAAAGTGATTATAGAGTTTTGGAGATAGCAGAGCTGCATATTTTGGGATAAGCTGCTTGCAATTTTCAGGAATGATTCACGGTGAGTTCCTTTAGTTAGAAAACTTCCCTTTGGGTAGTTAAATTATGCCTTTAGAATAATAGAATATGATTTAGTACATTAGTACATAATTTAGTGACAATATGATTAAGATTTATACCCTTGCTAGAGTACTCTAAAATAACTTTTATGTTGATAAATATGATTATGGTAATGTAGAAGTTAGAGGAAAAATATTATGATAAGTTTTACGTGAGAATGAATAAATATGCAATTTCGGCTAACGTTACGTAAAGTGATAATTGTTTGATTTTATTACTTTATTTCGACTCTTGGCTAATATAAATTACACTTTTAAGGTAATATAATGGTTTAGCTTGGCTAAGACTCCAATTCTCATTATTGCCGAATATGTAGCCGAAATTGTATTATGCATATCCTCTAACCATACACAACCATAGTGTATATTTATTTGTGTAAAGGAATATTTAGAGTAAAATAGCCATTGAAACAAATTATTCATGGGTAGATTTCCAATCATTGGAAAGTAAAGAATTCTAAGTATGAAAGTTCGGCTTAATTAGTCGGATTTAATTTATCAAGATATGGGGAAATTTCATAACCTTTTAGGATTGGCATATGACAACGATATGCCTAGAACCTAAATAGGTTAGTATCAGAATTAATTTCAGAATAAAGACAGAATCACTACGTCTTTATTATCAGTTTCAGCATGTTGTTATTATAAGAAAATCAGTTAAGATAAGTTATTCCCCTCTATCTCCCCGTCAGTAGTGGAGTTGAGGATTAACTCAGTTATCAGAAAATTAGTTCAAGTTACAATATTAAAACATGTTTGAAATGTGGCTTTCGCTATCCCGCCAGTTGGATACGAAAGGTTCCCGCCAGTTGGAACGGGCACTATCCGTGAGGATGACCCCACAATAATCAGAGGAGTCCGGTATCCCCGTCAGTTGGGTTCCCGCCAGTTGGAAATTAATACCGGTCAGAGTGGAATAAATTCCGGGGTTACTCCACCTGGGTTTATTCCGTAAAATCAACTCAGATAATATTGTTTGTTCAACGCTAACATTTCTAACATAATATGACAGACATTATGATTATGTTTATGATTTTGTCATTAGTATTAGAATTATATTAGTAATTCAGATAGCGATCCTAGTTATCCCCCGATCGCTCAGTTATGCATGATAAAACAGTATAAACCCGGAATGGGTTAAGTTTAGAGACAGATGGCGATCCTAGGTTCCCTGTGATTGCCTACAACCTAGGATAGGTGGAACTCACTGAGACATCCCGTCTCACCCCAATCCCTTTTATTTTATTTCAGATCAGCAGGTTGTACATGGCAAGGAGACAATACAGGAGGCTGAATGATATATTTCCACAAGCTCGTGTCGTATCAGTTCAGATTATTTATTATGGTTTCATACATGTATTCAGATAGCAAATGTACGATCATGCAGTGATGTATATATTTATTCAGTCGAAATTTTTATTATTGTAATTTTAATGTATCCAGTACTAAGTTTAACGCACATTCTAAATATTCTAGATAAGTTTAGTTTGGGCGTTACAGGATTTCACTTAATTATGTACAATTGATTGACAAACGTTTGAATAGGTCGGATATGATGTTTGTTTTGAATCAATGGGAAGGTAAGTGTGGGGATCGCCTTTTGGCAGGATGTTTCCAATCATTGTTTGTTGATTCTGCGGCATTCCTAAAGTGGTTGGGGACCAAAACTTTTAGGTTCAATAACTATTGGCTTGAAAATAAGAGCATTCAACATGTATTAATTGAAGGGTGTATGGTCAAAAAGGTGTGTATATATATATATATATAGGGTATTAAAGAAAACTGGTAATCGCATGAAAATGTAATCAAAGGTTGGAACAGAGGTGTACGGGAACTCAGAGTATTAGGGATTTGAAGCATGTATTTCGGCCAAGCAAGACAATGCATGGAGAATTAGGGATTTAAAGGATGAAAATTAGTGGTACTTAGAAGGTTTTTGAAGATAATACAAGTTGAGAGAATTTATCCCAACTCTCAAGACATTTGAAGATGAAAAAACAGTCGAAAAAGAACGAAAAACTACAGGTCGAGTTTAACCAATGGTAAGCTAATGTGATCACTTACCCATTAGCAAAGATAGATCTATTTTATGAGCTATTCTTCCATGGTCACAAGACTAAATAAATAGTCTTTGGACACACTCACATGATGATATTATCTTCAAAATATTTAATTATTTTTTATCAATTTTCTTTTCATCATTAAAAAAACACTTGTTTATATGTGTGTGACCAAACAATATTTGTTTGGTCTTGTGACCATAATAAAATTTCTCCTATTTTATACTACGTTATTTGATGTACTATCATTTTTTTAAATGGAATTTATTTTTTCATAATGGAAACCACATTGCCGATAACTCCACATGCATCATTTTAATACCTCCAACTTAGATATAGGCTTATGTTACCCAACTGATGTACCATCATATATATCTGTAATTTCATTACAGATGAAATAAACTATGTTTGTCTCCCTCAAAAACATATAGAGTAAATATGCTAAATTACCCCCTTGAAATTGTAAGTTTCGTCAATTATCCCCCTGACGTTAACAAAACTTCAATTACCCCCCGAAATTGCACAACGTTAATCAATTTACCCCTCCATCAAATTATTTTGTTAGTCAACATCACATTTTGCAAATATCCACTGAACTTTTGCACTTATGTGCAAAATGCCCCCCAAAATTGAAAATTTGTATATTTTTTTCTTATACTTGACTCAAAAGATATTAAAGGCAAACAATTAACAAGTAGCTTTACATAAATTGTTTAGCTATCCATAAAAAACAACAATGAGACACAAGAAAACTCCCAAAACCCAACAATATGTGAAATGAGTTTCTAATATTATTGACAAACTAATGCATCTCCAATTCCAATCCAAAGCTAAAGCAAGATCTAGGAGACTATTGCTTAATTTAAGAGGTGTATTTATTTACTATTCATTTAATTCTTTCATATCCTCTATGATTTCAAAATAGTGGATGATACAACATGGTAATGAATTATATTGCTGATGATAATAATGTATACTGTCACTTGATATAATTTTCATAATCAGATAATTATTGCAGACTAAAACCATTAGAAACAATGTCATCTAATCATTGGTTAAAAAAATGTCATCTAATCTATTTATAAAACAAAACATATCAATTTAAATATGTAGCTAAGCTGAAAAATATTATAATTATACATTTTTTATAAGGATATCAATCACTATGTTAATTGTTTGCCTTTAATATCTTTTGAGTCAAGAATAATAATTTTTTTTATAAATTTTCAAGTTCGGGGGACATTTTGCACATAAGTGCAAAACTTCATGGGGTATTTGCAAAACGTGATGTTGATTAACAGAAGAATTTGACGGATGGGGTAAATTGATTAACGTTGTGTAATTTCATAGGGTAATTGAAGTTTTGTTAACGTCAAGAGGTAATTGAAGAAACTTACAATTTCAGAAGGTAATTGCCTATTTACTCAAAACATATATGTCGTCAACCAACAAAACGATAGACTCTGCACGTCTTAAAAAGTAATAATAAAGATATAGAATACTTTTCCCATATATCATATCATAATGATTTTTTTTTAAATAATCATATCATAATGACTGCACCACTAAAACAATATCATATTGAATGCTATAATTGAATTTCTTAATTAGTTCTATTCACGTTTTTTTTTTAATTTCCTAATACCTCTCAAGAGATAAGATCTACACGTCATTTAGAAATAATGAAGAAAAAAAAAAGACTAGACACTAAAATTTAGGGTTTAACCACAAACACAATACCACTTATTAGCCGCTGGATTGTCCAAAACAACTTTGCCGCAAACACAATATATACCCCAGATTGCAGTCTCAATCTCTCCGAAACAAAATCAACAAGCAATAAGCTTTACAAAACAATGGAGAATTCAGCACCCATTGATATTATAAGTAGCTTACCTGATGAGATCTTATCTCATATTCTTTCTCTTCTCCCCACCAAACTTGCCTTCTCCACAGCTGTTCTCTCCAAAAGGTGGCGCCCACTCTATCGATCACTCACATCTCTCGACTTAGACGATGAAGCCGTTGCTGACGCAAATTCTTTCCTTCGTTTTCACCGTTCCATTGACAAAGTTTTACTCTCCCACCCACTCATCAAAACGTTTAAATTGCGATGCAGTTCAGACCATTGGGAGGATTACAATGTTGAACGTTGGATCGAAAGGGCAAATCAGCATCCTGTGGAGCATATTGAGATTTGTAGTCCAATTCACCTGATTCCCTTGGGGCTAGGTATTTTCAGATTTTCAACACTTGTTATTCTCGAATTGGTGTATCTTGAATTCCCTGGTAATATCTCTGTCAATCTTCCCTCGCTTAAGACCCTTCGTTTGTATGATGTTCATTTCAAAAATAAGAAGAACTTCAACAAACTTGTTTATGGATGTCCCAATTTGGAAGATCTGATTCCTAACATTTATTACAATGAAGAAGATCAAGGTGTTACAGAGTTTAAAATCCTATCCAAGTTGATCAAAGCCGAAATACATGGATTTCACATTGATGTTCCCTTTAGAGCAATTTCTAATGTCAAGACTTTAACAATCAAGGTAATCTACTGATGTAATCGTTGTGATTGCTTTGAAATTCTTAATGTTACTTGATGTTGACATTCAATTTCATTCTTATGTTGTGACTTGTTTTTGTAGGTGTCTTGCAAGCTTTATGACACAGATATCAATTATTCCTATTGCAGAAACTTACTTTTATTTCAAAACTTAGTCCAGCTTGAATTATACTTGTATGAATTTTATCACTGGGATAATGTAGTGGAAGTGATTCAGAATTGCCCAAAGCTTCAAAATATTACGATTGAACAGGTTACTTGTGTTTGTGGAATGCTTTTTTTAGCTTATTTACTTTGCTTTTGTTTCGTAAATCTTATTTTGGCATATGTTTTGCAGTGGATAAACAGGACAGGCAAGCAAGATTGGAACTACCTAAATGATGTTCCTAAGTGCATTTCTTCTCACCTCAGATCATGTACTTTAATCTTCCAAGGCATTGTAGATGAACTTCGATTTGCAACATATATTTTACAGAATGCACGACATTTAGAGGTCCTTGAGATCTTCATTGTAGATTTTATTTTTAGAAAATACAAAATGTGTCGTCCAATGCCAATTCAAGATGCTTTAGAAGAAGAATTAAATTCGTGTCCAATGATTTCTCCCAAATGTAAACGCTCAATTACTTTTCGCTAGTCATTTGATATTCAATGGTGAACTATAATTGAGGTGGAAGAATAATACATTTTATATTGTATATTTTATTATTGGATATAATCTAATTGAATTGTTTAGATTATACTAATAAATTTTGTAGATACTCTAATCTAATAACTATCTAATATCTTCAATATATCTTCATTTACATACTAATTTATCATTAACTTGTTTCTAAAAGATGAAGTTGAGATCATTAAAGGTGAAACATGAATCTCTCTTCGGTTTTATGTTCTCTTCAATGCTACCTCTTTCTCTTTAAAGGCAACCTTGATCTGCTTGATATCCAATATTCTTTTGTAGTTAATATAAGATATGACTTTAGTCATTGACTCAAACTTGAACTAATTCGAAAGTTTCCTTTATTTGTTTGATACAGAAATATGCATAAAAAAATATTGCTTGTTGAAAATCATTTTGTTATGTTAGAGACAAAGACAGACCTAGGAACAAATTTTCGGTAGGGATTAGTTAGAGTCTTGAAGCTGCTACATTAACTTATCACAAATTTCGGTTTCTATGTGGCTTATGTTTTTTGTATAACCACATCAATGAACAAAAAATGGCTGTCATAAGAGTTGAAGTGCTAAATATCACGTTGTAATTAGAGGTTGATGCTAACAAGTATTGATCGATACTAGTTCTATTTAATAAACATTTTGAATAGTTTTTTTTTTTTATGGTTTATTGATTTTCTTGTATGTATTGGATTTTCCTCAAACCGTGCTTTGCATGTGTAGTGATTTAGTTGTTTACTAGTATTATAAATTCACATTGATTTCCAATGTCGTGTTCTAGTGGTTTCTTGTGTGAATGATGAAGAAATACTCTTGGTATAGGTGCTTAAATATATATATTCATCTTTTATTCTTGGTAAAGGTGGTTAAATATAGGTTCATCTTAAATATAGATTTCCACACTCTGTGAAAATTACTTCAAATTTGTGTACGTGAATTTCACATTTAAAATTTCCTTACTCTTTCATTTTATCATCAAAACTTTAGAAATAGTGAGAATTTTTTTTTTTTTTTGAGAGGTAGAAATAGTGAGAATTTGTATTGTTATGAGAGTTAATATTAACTACCAATACAGTTTATAGCAAGTTTTTGGTAGCAAATCTTGTTTTTTTCTTGTAGTGAAGACTCCAAGGATTAGTTTCGCTATTTTTGTGTATATCATGATTTCCTTATTTAATTAAGATTACGACTCAAATATGGTATAAGGATTAGTGCTTTGTCTTTTGAGATAACATCCACGATATCATTCACATTAATATCAATGTAATATATCCGAAAATTTAATATTTTGACCTTTCAAATGTGGCCATGACCTCTTAACTCATTCTTAAACCCTTAGTTATCATGCAACCCATCTCCAACCAAATCATTGTTCAAACCTTAACGCCAAATAGGATGTGTAAATATGAAACGTTGGAGAAGATCTAACAAAAAAAAGAACAACAAACAAATGTATCAAGCAAATCTCAAGCTGAAACAACGTATTGCAAAAAAAGGAGAAGCAACTTGGCAAAAAAGAGAGGGAAATCAGTTTAAGATGGTGAAGAACGAGGCAACCCAAATAAAGAACACAAGAGAATAAAATGAAGAAAATTTCCCAAAAACACACTTGGAAATGTTGGAGATTTACCCACCCATCAAAAAAACTACAACTAAACTAGAAACACCAAAAGAAGGAACATGACAAATATGAAAACGTAAGAAATAACAAAAGGAAAAAGGCAATTGAAAATGGATGTTTGATGGAAAATATCAACCAAAATAGAAACACTATCTGAAGTTTCACAAGTTACATTTCACCAAAAAAAGTATGCCGTCCTAGATGTAAATTGACTCATGCATTTCCATTAGCAGTAGAAAAGATTCACCAAAAGAGGGGAGAATAATACATGAATAGAGGAGAGAAAAATGTAGGAATTAGGAACAGATGAGAGAATGTGATCAGGGTATTGTACTCAACAAAGAGAAAAGAGACCCTAGCAAATGATACCAAGTTAAGAATTCACGTTTTGGGTAAGGGAATAAAAGAGAAAAAATCAATGAATAATAGTAAACTAAAAAATATCATTAATAGATGAGATATGTTATAACTTCTAACCCATACCAAATAGGTCAAGTTACAATACTACTAGTACAAGTCTAAACCCACAAATTAACAATGGTTGTTATTCACTAATGTCTGGGGTGAATACATAACCATTGTAAGTTTAAGTACATCAAAATAAGTACACCGTTATCCTTAGAATATGTTTATGCTAAGAAATAACTGAACAATTTATAATAGTTTTACTATCAAGGCTAAGGCAATTAGTCCTTGGATTCGAATAAATTATAAACATTCAAAAACCCAGGAGAAGTATTAAATAGAAGTATAATGGAATAAAAATAACAAATGCAATCAAGAAAATTTCATATATTTAAACCTACAATAATTCGATATTCATAGGCAAAAATCATCAGTGGATGATTCCTCCACTCCATACGTACTCTTATCGCTTAGAAACCACCAAAAATCGCACCTTCATTGAGTTAGCTCGTCAAAAATCTCTTATTATTGACCTAGGGGTCAAGTATATATAGGCGCCCATTTCCCAAGTATTTAGGGAAAGTTAACCCGTAATGCAAGAAGAAATCTCGTGAGGCGAGGCTTGACGAGACTGATTTCAGTGTTTTTCGTATTGATATTCACGATCTAGCCTTGGTGGCTCACGACACAATTTAGTGAAAGACCAATCCTGGCAATTTCTTCAACTACTCAAACGCAGCCTTGCAATTACATGTAATGCGGGCAAATGCGACGTTGAACCTTTAATTTTCTCTCTGAACTTGTGACGCTAAGCTCATAGCAAGTTTAACGAGTAATGACAAAGATGGTCACGCTTTATGCTCCATTTTAAATGCCTCAAGTATCCTTTCATGTTCTTGTCTTTTCTTGACTTTCTTCTGAATTCCTCACTAAAATGACATTAAACTACATACTTTAACACTAAATTGGCTATAAAAGATAACTATAAACCCTATATAACATCTTTCCATCATATCAACCGATGAAGGATATTAGAGTAGAGAGAGAAGTAGGGTAAAGGAGGAAGAGATAGGGGCAAGAAATTGTAGTGGATGGTGAAGAAGAAGAAGTTGTGGGAGATAATGAAGAGGAGACATTAAAGGGTATTTCATTGGTGGTGGTTCTACCAACTTTCAGTTTGGAATCACCATCCTCCCGGTAAAGAGTATTAATGTTGGTGGATGTATAAGAAATATCAGAGTCCCAAATCAATAAAAATATAAGCGGGAAAACAAAGTGTTTGGAGTTCAAAAAAGTGTGGGCTTGTCAATTGAAATGTGTGATGAGGAATCATTGGTAGTTATGGAAGACAAAGATGTTAGTAACAAGGTTTTGACGAAGCCAACAATCGTGATCAATGATTGTTACAACCTTCATTATTTTATGTATGGGAGATTGGGGCATAAGGAGAAAGATTAAAGAGTTTGTCATCATCACAAAGTGGATTTCTTGGTGTTGCAAGAGACAAAAATAGAGATGCTTACAAATGATTTATATCGCGCTTCAGTTGGTAATAGTGGAGGTATTTTTTCCAAATGGAATTATGTAATAGGAATGTGAATTTTACTTTTCAAGGGATATACAAAATGTGATTTGGAAGGTGTAGCACTTTTGATTTGAAGATTTGCAAGGTATAATTATAATGGTGTCTCTTTGAGCCGTATTGATATGGTGCTTGTTTTGGAGGATTGGTCAGAAAATTGTGGGACTTTTTCTCTGTGGGCATTACATAGAGATGTGTCGGATCTTTGTCCTTTTATTCTTAAAGCCACAAAGATAGATTGGGGGTCCAAAACCTCTTAGAATTTCTAATTTTTTTCTTGATAACAATGATATAAAGAAAGTAGTGGAGGAAGGGTGGGTGGGGTTTGTATTCAAACAAAAGGTGTGAAAAAAAGACTTGATTAAAAGGTTATAGTAGAGAGGAATATGGTGTTGGGAGTTGAAAATGAAGAGGTAGGTTAAAGAAATTACAGACTTGGATGTGAGGGAGGTGAAGGATTGTGATGGGAAAAAAGTCTAGGGCCGAACGGTTTAAATTTTGATGTTGTACATGTGAAGGAATTTTGGTATCTTTCGAAAAGAGGAAGTTAAGATTATGTTTGATCATTTTCATGATAATAAGTGTGTGCCAAATGGTTTGTTTTCATACTCTGTGGACACACCTTTTGAGTTAAAGAATTTTAGACAAATTTTCCTATTAGGGTTTCTTTATTAATTATTGGCTAAGGTGTTGGTGACAAGGTTATCCGGCGTGATGAATTCTCTTATCTCTTCATCTTAATCGATTTTTTTTAAAAGGTTGTAACCTAGTTGTTGGGATGTTGGTGGTGAATCATATTGTGGATTTGGGTAAGAAAAAAAGGTCGTCTATCTTGGTGTTAAAGGTGAATTTTGAGAAGACCTATGATTCCATTGATTGGAGCTTTCTAGAGTATATGCTTAGGAGATATCATTTTTGTGCCAAGTGAAAAGTTTGGATGTTTGACAGTAGCATATTGATTCTTTTTAATAGGAGCCAAACAAAAGAAATTTGTATTTGGAGAGGTTTAAAACAAAGAGATCCACTTGCTCTTTTAATTTGTTATATCTGAATTTTCAAATTAGCACCATTTGTTTTTAATTTCCTAATACAACTTAATAGATAAACTCTACACGTGTCAACGAATTCATGGACACACTTTTCTTCCTCTCTCTTCTCTCCTTCTCAAACCCTAGCCGTCATCCCTTTCTTCTTCTTCTTATTTTTAGAGGGGTGATTAAGGGTCAATTTTGACCCAAAAATCACCCCTCCGAATTGTTTTTCCTTCTATCCTGATTGAATAAGTGATTTCACATATTTTCTGTTTTCTTTAGTTTGTTTTCGTGATTTCGTCGTCTCTGAACGACTCTGTTTGTTTTGATTTCCCGTCTTTGTGCGGTGTGTTTTTGATTTCCCGTCTTAGTGCGGTGTTTATTTGATTCAGGTTGAAAGATTAGCTTTGAGCAAGTGCAAATCCGATCAATGACAATGACATTGGCACCGTCAACGTTGCAGATCCGGAGACATGAATATAATCATATTAGTCATATTTGTTGGCATAGGTACTTTGCCGTTTTATGCTATTAACATGGATGTTGTGAGTTTGTGCACAAATTCACCCTTTCTGTTTTTAGCGAAATTGGATTTGTATTGTATAGATGTACTCTATCAATTTGAAAGAATGAATATCGTTTATTTTTGCCAAAAAAAAAACAAAAAAAGATAAACTCTACACGTAATAAAAAAAATGTAGGTTTTATTTTTCTGATAAAAAAATGTAAATATAGTATACTTTTCCCGTATAAGAAATCATATTGACTGCTATTAATTATTTTTGAATTTCCAAATAAGCTTTTTCTTTTTGGTGATAAGATTTCCTAATTAGCTCCATTTACTTTCTGCATTTTCCAATACCTAAATAGATAAGCTCTACACGTCATTTAGAAGAAAAAACAAAGATATACTCTAGAAGTTAGGGTTTAGCACAATACCGCTTAATAGCCGCTGGATTGTTAGAAACAACTTTGTCGTAAACACAATATATATACCCTATGTTGCAGTCTCACTCTCACCAAAACAAAATCAAATTCTTGTACAAACAACCACATCACTAAGTTTTACAGTACAATGGAGAATTCTGATTATATTAGCACCATTCCGGATGAGATCATGTTTCATTTACTCTCTTTTCTCCCAATAAAACTTGCCATCTCCACAACTATTTTGTCCATAAGATGGGCCTAACTCTACAGATCACTAACTTATCTCAACTTTGACAACGAATCTGTTGACAACGGAGACGCCTTCCTTCGCTTTCGTCGTTTTGTCGACATAGTCACATTCTGCCACCCACTCATCAAAACCTTTATTACATGGGGTTTGGCTATGAAGTAAATATAGTCTTACAAAAAATTATTGCACTAATAAATCGAACTCAGGTTATTTCCTTATGTCAGACAATTATTAGAGATTAGAGATTGAATATGAACTCATATCTCAAAAAGGTTTTGGTTTTACAATTCCAATTTGCTGCCATTTTTTATATCAAATGCAATAATTAATGTTGGTATTTAAACCTTTTTTATCATAAATTTTGGTTGCACTTTATTTTTTTTGTATGGTTACTACCACCTGTCAAATATTTGTATCACATATCCCCCTTATATGTATGTGCAAATATATGAATTTCAACTTAAAATTTTATTCAAATTTAAACTTCAGTTGAAAATCTATGAACTATGAAATTTTTCTCTTTCTTTGGATTTGACATGGCAATTAAAATCTGTACTTTCCTCCATTTCTTGGTGGTCTAAGCTTTCAACCATTTTTAATATGTGGTAATTTTATACCAAAGACCAAAGGCTCTCACTGCTATAGCTATAATAGTGAGCATTCCGATCTTGTTATACTTATGTTGTTTTAATCAAGGGATCGCTTGCAATATCTCTGGTGGATTGTTGGTTGTATACCTTTCTGTTCTTATACGATGGTATTATCTTGCAATATCTCTTTCCCTCTGTAAAATTGATGAATCTGTTTTTGGCCAAGTTCCAAAATGTCGTTTTCCTCTTTCAATCAATTTGAAGCTCTTGGATGTGCATTTATATTTTTATACTTTGATATTAATGAAGGTATTATGTTCATTTGATTGTGTTAAATTGTTCAGAAAGAAAACAAAACTCTCAGAGAAAATGTCTTCTCATGTGATTATAGATATACACAAAGTGCCTGCACGATTGAATATAAGGTTACACGAGATGAAGATTTGGAATCAATGTGTAATTTTGTTCCAAAAACTGCACGTGGAGCCTGCCTGTGTAATTGTTTGAACATGCGGGCTCTTCATGCAGTTTTTGGAACACAATTACACATAGATTTCAAATATTCATCTCGAATAACCATGGATTCAATCCTGCAGGCTCTTCGTGCATGTCAATATCACATAGCAGAGTCATTATCTCTGAGAGATGTATTTTCTTCCTGCACAATTTAACACAGTAAAATGAAAAGAATAACTTAATTAATATCAAAGTAGAAAAATATAAATGCCACATCCAAGAGCTTCAAAATGATTAAAAGAGGAAAACAACATTTCGGAACTTGGACAAAAACATATTCAACAAAAGTACATAGCAAAAGAAATATTGCAACATAATACCATCCTATCAAAATGGTAACGTACAGAGCCAACAACTCCCTCACCAGAGATATTGCGAGCAATTCCTTCATTAAAACCACATATGTCCAACATTATAGGAATTCTCTCTATATAGCGATAGCAGTGCAACCTTTGGTTTTGGTATAAGATTAACACATATAATAATGGGTGAAAAGCTTAGACCATCAAGAAATGGGGGAAGATATAGATTTTCATTGCAAGCTCATATGCAGAGTAAGGGATAAACTTTATAGTTCATATATTTTTATGCACATCTCTAAGGGGGTATCTGATACTAATATTTGGTTGTTGGTAGTAACCATACGAAAAAAGGTTCAACCAAATTTATTATCAAAGGTTTAGATACAAACGTTAATCAGTGCATTTGATATAAAAATTAGCAAATTCGAACTGTAAAACCAAATCTTATTTTAGATCTCAATTTCTTGTATTTCAAAATATAATTGACCTTCAATTAGACTTTAATACATTTCCTCACTTGGACAGTGTAGTTGAACTACTCCATAATTACCCCAACCTTCAAGTTCTCACAATTGAAAAGGTTTCTTTTGTTGGTGGAAAAATATATTCTAGATTATTTTCTTTCCATGTGTTTCATAAATCTTACTTTGATTTATGTTTTGCGGTGGAAAGCTGAATGCAACCAAGATTTGTTCACAAACTGGAATGACCCAAGTCATGTTCTTAATTACATTTTTTCTCACCCCAGATCATGTACTTTAATCTGTCAGCCCTTTGTAGATCAACTTCAATTTTCAAAATATGTTTTACTAAATACGCCACATTTAGGGGGTCATGGATATCTCCATTACGGATTAATTTGTTCCATTACCAAGTCGGGCTTTAGAAGAAGAATTCTACTCATGTCAAGTGATTTCTCCGAAATGTAAACTTTCGATTAGATTTTTATAGTTAGAAGGACATAGGATTGTCTCCTCGAACAAATGAACATTAGTGACGATTTTATTATGATATAACTTGATGGTGAACTGCCATCGGAGTAGAAAAATTATGCACTGTATATTCTATTATTCGATATTATCTTATTGAATCATTTAGATTATACTAATAAATTTAGTAGATACTCCAAGGAAATAAATATTTATTAGCTACTATATATTCACTTACATACTAATTCATCTCTAACTTCTTCCTAAAGGATGATGCTAAGATCATTAAAGGCGAAAAACGAATCTCTCTTCGGTTTTTTGTTCTCTTAAGTTTTATCTCTTTCTCCTTAAAGACGAGCTGATCTCTTTGATATCCAATATTTTTTTGTAGTTAACATTAGATCTGACTTTAATCATTGAATTAAACTTAAACTAATTTGAAAGTTTTCCTTTTGTTGTGTTTTAAAAAAATATGCTTAGAAAAATGTAGTTTTCCGAAAATGTTAATGTTCTGTTAGAGCTGTTACATCATTTTATATTTTTCAGATAGCACTTATAAAAAATTTCGATTGCTATGTAGCTTATGATTTTTGTATAACTTCATCAATGAACAAAAAATGGCTATAAATGCCACATATAAGATGAGAATGGTAACAAATACTGGTCAATACTAGTTCTATTTAAAAAACATTTGATTAGTTTGTTAATGGATTATTAATTTTCTCTTCTATAATTTTCAACATGCAAACTTCAATTTATTCATGTCTTTCTTTGTATGAACAGTTGGGTTTTCATTTAACTATGATTTGGATGTTTAGGTATTTAGATGTTTACCACTATTATAATTCTCATTGATTTCCAATGTCTTGATCTTACGGTTTCTATAGAAGACACTCGAAGATTATAGTTCAGAACTCGACTCGACAATTAACTCATAATTGAACTTGTTTCATGAACTAAATAAGTTGAAATCTAAGTTTGTTATATAAATGAGTTGGACTATATATAGTTTGGCTCATTTGGTTCATGAATTGACTTGATTATATGCATGAATAAGTATGCGTGTGTATTAATATGTGTATATATGAGTTTGGAAATGGAAGAGTTTTTTAAGGATATTCTCAATTCTAATTGTGAAATCAAGGTTAAATTTTTTTCATCTTATATGTACTGATTTTAACATTCTTTTTTGTATTATTCTTTTGTTGTTTGCTATGTTTTTTATTTTCTATATTTATCTAAATATTTATGCAAGTATATGAGCTTTGTATTGGTGTATCCTTCAAACAATATAAGCTTGTGCTAAATTTTATTTTAGTTCAATATTTGCAATTTTAATAAAAAAGTTTACTTGTTTAATAAAAATTACTTTTTAATTATGTTATTCAAGTAGACGAGCTAAACCAAATTGCTTGTGAACTTTAAACGAGTAGAAATTGATATATTAAAAAATTAATTTTAAACTCGAGTTGAATTTTGATTTAAAATATTTTTGAAGAAGTTGAGCTCCTTATTAATTAGACATACTCTAAAAGCTCTGAGCGATGAGGAGAGGGGGTGAGCGAGAGAATCGTGATGGTCAATGGCTCCGCCACGGACCACCGTGCCGGTATGTTTCGACGGAAGGGAGGAACTTTGGGGGGGATAGGGGTCCAGGCAGGGTGCCACAAAGGGGTGGGATTGAGGGACAATGGATTGACGTGAGACCGCGACGGAGGAAAGCGCGGCGATAGGATTATCAAGGACAGAACAGGTTTCAGGGAGAAGAACAGCTTCGGGATGGGGATGACTTCAAGCTTCGTCAATCTAGGGTTAGGTTTGCACCACATGAAGATCGTTACTATGGGGATTATGATACAGTTTTGGAGTTCTCGGACGGCAGGGCAATGTTGTGGGGCGACTATGAACTTGAAGAGGACGGTTTTGATGAAGGAGCTGTTAGCGCTAGTTGGCACAGTGATCACCGTCGTCTCCTTTATAGGTTGGACAGACGCAATATAAAGCCAATTGCAAAGGCTTCTGCTGCACGTTTGAATAGGCGCGACGGGGAACTTGATGGAGATGGCACGGCTACTGATTCGAATCTCAAACGGTTTGTCACTTTTTATATTACTAATTTTCCTCCTCAGGCTTCAAATTTCTTCTTGCGAAAGGGTTTTGAAGTCTGTGGAATCCTTGAAGATGTTTTTGTTGCAAACACTAGGAATAGGAATGGTGAGGTTTATGGCTTTGTACGTTATGCTAAGGTTCGTGATGTTGATAAACTTCTGAAAGCATTAAACAATGTGTGTTTCGGTCAATACTGTGTTCATGCTGTGCTTGCTAGGTTTGATAGGAAGGTGTCAGGAGGGAAGAAGATCGAGGGAGTAGGTGGCAAGGGTGAGGGTGGAGGAGAGACGGTTAAGATGAGGAAGAAGGAGATAGAGGGAGAAAAGAGTGAGGATGGGTCGAGAGTAGAGTTTAAGAAGGTGAGAGAGGCGAAAGAGGGAGATGAGGGAGTGGTGAAGGTGGGTTCGGTGCTGGTGCAGATGGGAGGAGAGAGGAAGAAGGGTGGTGAGGGTGAGGAAGGTAAGGAGGTGTCTGTTCGGGACAAGGGGAATATGGGTAGGAAAGCAAGCACTGATAATCAGTCAGGATTAACAAGGCTAGTAAGGAAGTATCGGTCGACCGAGGAGGATTTGAATTGGGCATCACGTGGATTGATTGGCACAGTGATTGACGGGGAGTCTATACCACTTATACAGATAGGGTATTTGATGCGGGTTTCAAGGATGTCGATATTATACCGCTTGGTGCTGACAAGGTTTTTATTCACTCTCTGATTGGTACTGGTACGCTTAAAGTTGTGAAAGAAGCGAGACAATTCTTTGATTTGATATTCTCTAATTTGGTTTGTTGGAAGAAAGCGGTGTTACCTTTTCAAAGGGGAGCATGGATTCGTTTATATGACATACCGCATCATGCTTGGAACGAAAGCTTCTTTAACATGGTCGATATTTACGAACAGATAATTGTTCTTTGAACAGAGAAAGGTTTGACTATGCTAGAGTGCTGATTTCCACGTCGTCGTTGTATGTGGTGAATGTGTCGGAGCAACTACTTGTCAATGATACGATGGTCGAGATAAAATTAGTAGAAGAATGAGGATTTAACTTGGGTGATGATGTTTGTTTGTTTGACGAGGATGATAAGTCTGTTTCCGATTCTCAGGTTCATGCCGAAATCCATGAAGATATCGATATTAATAATAACTTTGATATTTTGGCAGACAAAATTATTCAAGATTTAGAACAAACTGATGAAGTGAACAGCGAAGCTTTGGATGGTAATGTGAAATCAATTGGGGAGGCTTTGGACACAGAGAAGGTACTTGATAATTATGTGCCTTCAAGTAGATATATGGACAGTCATGTGCGTGTCCCACAAACAAATATTGAGGTGGAAAATTTTGTGGAGCATTGTGTATCTAGTGGAACAGCCAATGGGAAAGCAAATTCTGATCCTTGTGTGTCAGCTAGGAAGGAAACGGAACCGGATATGGGGAAACAACAAATTCTGGCAGCGGTTCACATTACAGATGTGCATGCGGTGAAAAAAAAAAAAGAGAAGTAAATCCTCAATGTGTTTGAAGAGTACTGAAGGCTCTTTCAATTCTGGTCCATGGAGTGTGGAGTGGATACAAAGCATTCAACAAGGAGACATAGGTCTCATTTCATCCAAAAAGAAGCGTCTACGGAAAGTGTTGAAGGAATCTAGTGAAGATGGTGGGAGATTAAAGAATAGTGCTGCCAAAATAAAGGCGGGTGGCGTACTTCGTCATCCGGTGCTCACATTAAAAAAGGTGGCAAGATTACCAAGTAAAGACAGACAAGAGGTAATGAAGGTACCTGTGTTGCATAATTCCAAAATTTTGAAAGTTTTGAAACAAAATATACGGAATCGTAAACGTTTAAGGGAGAAAGTGAGACGGTCATTGGAAGAGGTTAATAAAAGTTCTTTCAATGAATCATCATCTTCGGCTTCTGTGAACAATGATTGAAAGCACTGGGTTGTTTTGAATGGTAGCGATCAAACAAAGGCGACAGATGTTCAAGACATTGGTAAAAGTATTGGTGTATCTTTTAAAGGGAGCAGCCATAACAAATTCAGTGCTTTATCTCGAATGAAAAATGTTGAGTTAGGGCCTGTGTTGACGCCTGTGGTGGATGGGGGAGAAGTGATTGGTGGGGGAGTTTAGGAGAGATAGAGTGGTGGGGGGGGGGGGCGTGGAGGGTGTGAGTGATGAAATTGGTTTCGTGGAATGTACGGGGGCTCGGTGGTTTAGAGAAGCGGAAGGAAGTGAGGAAGTTGGTGGACGAAAAGAAACCTTTTATTTTATGTCTACAAGAAACAAAATTAGCAGTGTGTGATGATTTTTTATGTACTTCGTTGTGGGGTGATCCGAATAATTCTTTTTCTTATCGTCCGTTCCGGGGATTGTTAACTGTGTGGGATTCTAAGGAAGTGGAGGTTTGGTCTTCTGTTAGCCGTGAACAAGTGCTATTAATACATGGCAGATTTATTCGAAATAATGAGGAGTTCCTTTTGTTTAATATTTACGCTCCTTGTGAACCTCGAGCAAAGCTGGAATTATGGGTTTCTTTGTCAGCTCGTTTGCAATTATTAGGGGGTGAAAAGGTGTGTGTTTGTGGGGATTTCAATGATGTCTCTAATATGGAGGAAAGAAGGTCGGTTAGAGGTAACAGTGCATCGCAGGAGACTCAACACTTCAGTTTGTTTATTGATGAAAATGGTTTGATAGATTTGTCGTTATGTGGTCGTCGGTTCATTTGGTACAAGGGGGAAGGTACATTCATGAGTCGGTTAGACCGTTTCCTTCTTTCAGAAGAATGGTGCATTCAATGGCCAAATTGTTTTCAGATAGCTCTCCTTCGGGGTCTCTCTGATCATTGTCCACTGCAGTTGTCTGTGGATGAGGAAAATTGGGGACCACATCCATCTAGAATGCTGAAATGCTGGCAAGATATGCCGGGCTATAAGCAGTTTGTAAAAGTAAAATGGCAATCCTTTCAAGTTGATGTGTGGGGTGATTTTGTCCTTCGAGAAAAACTAAAATTTATTAGGTTCGCATTGAAGGAGTGGCATTCGGTCCATGTTAAAAATATTCCAGGCTAGATTGATGCTTTAAAAATACATCTCGCTGAGCTAGATGAGAAAGGGGAGGAGGGTGGGTTGTTGGCGGATGAAATTGAGGAAATGAGGGGTATAACGCACGACATTCAATCTTTGTCGCATGTTAGTACAAGTATTAGTTGGCAACAGTCACGTATTCTTTGGTTGAAGGATGGAGATGCTAATTCTAAGTATTTTCATTCTATTATTTCTAGTCGACGGAGAAGAAATGCCATTGTCTCACTGATGGTAAATGGAGTTTTAGTGGAAGGAGTTCAGCCAATTTGAAATGCAGTCTTTGATCATTTTAAAGATCATTTTGCGGCCCAGAATGTCATAAGGCCAGGGGTTGGAAATTTGAGGTTCAGAAACTTGTCTCATGTGGAAGGAAGCGGCCTAATAAAACCGTTCTCAGAGTTTGAAGTAAAAGCGGCGGTGTGGGAATGTGATAGTTATAAAAGCCCTGGTCCAGATGGCGTGAATTTCCGGTTCATTAAAGAATCTTGGGAAGACATTAAAGGTGATGTGATGCGCTTCATATCAGATTTCCATCAGAATGGCAAATTGACAAGAGGTATTAATTCTACTTTTATAGCTTTGATACCAAAGGTCGATAGTCCCCAGAGAGTTCAGGATTTTCGACCCATTGCATTGGTGGGATGTATGTATAAAATTTTGTCCAAACTGTTGGCTAATAGGTTGAGAATGATTATTGGTCGAGTTGTATCAGAGACGCAGACAACTTTTATGAAAGGTAGACAGATTCTAGATGGCATCCTAATTGCAAATGAAGTGGTTGATGAGGCCAAAAAGAATAATAAAGAGTTGATGCTTTTTAAAGTTGATTTTGAAAAAGCTTATGACTCGGTGGATTGGGGCTATTTGGACGCGGTAATGCAAAAGATGGCGTTTCTGGTGTTATGGAGGAAATGGATTAAGGAGTGTGTCAGTACTGCAGCTGCTTCTATTTTAGTAAACGGAAGTCCAACTGATGAGTTTCCTATACAAAGGGGTTTGCGCCAAGGAGATCCACTTTCTCCTTTCCTATTTTTATTAGCAGCAGAAGGCCTGAATGTTATGATGAAATCGGTGGTGGAAAACAATTTGTATATGGGCTACGGAGTTGGTTTGTCAAATTCGGTCGTGGTGTCTCATTTGCAATTCGCGGATGATACATTGCTTCTTGGAGATAAGAGCTGGGCCAATGTTCGAGCGTTAAGGGCGGTGTTGAATTTGTTTGCGGATATGTTTGGTCTTAAAGTGAATTTCCAAAAGAGTTTATTGGTTGGTATCAATATTGGGGAAACATCGTTGACAGAGGCAGCGTCTATTTTAAACTGTAAAGTGGGCAAAATACCGTTCTTGTATCCTGGTTTGTCAATTGGAGGTGACCCTCGCAGATTGGTTTTTTGGGAACCTGTGGTGTCTATTATTAAATCTAGATTGACGGGGTGGCAAAGCCGTTTCTTATCTTTCAGGGGCTGTTTAGTTCTTCTTAAATCTGTCCTGACCTCGCTTCCTATCTATGCTCTTTCCTTTTTCAAAGCTCCGTCAGGTATCATTTCTCTCATTGAATCTATTTTTACTAATTTTTTTTGGGGAGGGAGTGAGGATAACAGGAAAATTTCCTGGATTGCTTGGAGCTCTATTTGTTTAAAAAAGGAGTATGGAAGGTTGGGGGTGAGGCAGTTGAAGGAGTTTAATTTAGCGTTGTTAGAAAAATGGTGTTGAAGAATGTTGGTGGATAGAGCGGGGGGTTCTGGTATAGGGTATTGGCGGCGAGATATGGGGAGGAGGCAGGGAGGTTGGAGGTTGGGGGCCGGAGTGTGTCACCGTGGTGGAGGGAGGTAGCAAAGATTAGGGATGGAGTAGGAAAGGCTCATGGGGGATGGTTTGTTGGGAGGGTGTCGAAGGTTTTAGGGGATGGAACAAACACGTTTTTTTGGTTCGATAGATGGTTGGGAGATGTTCCTTTGTGTAGGAGATTTGCTCGCTTATTTGACCTTGCGACAAATAAGATTAGCACGGTTGCTGACATGTGTACGCTCGGTTGGGAGGAAGAGGGAGAGGCGTGGAGTTGAAGGAGAAGGTTGTGGGCATGGGAGGAAGACATGTTAAGGGAGTTTAGGGCTTTACTTAATAATGTTGTTGTGCAGTCAAATGTTTCTGACAGGTGGCAGTGGGATCCAGATCCTTACGAAGGATATTCAGTGAGAGGCGCATATCAGACATTGACAGCTACGGACTTACCCACAGTTGATGGAGGAGAAGATCTTATCTGGCACAACCAGGTTCCGCTGAAGGTTTCCATTCTTGCCTGGCGTTTGTTGAAGGACAGGTTACCAACTAGAAGTAATCTTCAAAGGCTATTATTAATGCTACAGCCAACATGTGTGTATCAGGTTGCGGCATGGAAGAAACCGTCAACCATTTGTTTCTTCATTGCGACGTGTTCAGGTCTTTATAGCAGCACATCAGGTCTTGGATTGGCGTGTCTGGAGCATACCCTCAAAATATTAGTGAGCATTTCCATCAATTTACTTACTCTACAGGTCATTCGAAGGCGCGTCGGCCATTTTTACAACTAATATGGCTACTTTGTGTTTGGTTGATTTTGAATGAACGTAACAACAGGTTGTTCATGAACATAGAAACACTGTTGATACAGCTTCTAGAAAAGGCAAAATATCATTCGTTTTGGTGGTTGAAAGCTAAAAACACCAATTTTGTGTACGGTTCCCAAAGATGGTGGTCGGACCCTTTACTTTGTTTGGGTATCGACTGACCTTTTATGTAATTACTTTGTTAAACAGTTCTTTTTCGGGGTGAGTTCTCTAGTACATCTTGTACTTCTGAGAAATTATCATTGCCGTTGTTAATATATACCATTTTGATCTCTTCAAAAAAAACAAGAAGTTGAGCTCCTTGAGCTCGACTAAGCTAAATTCTATCCCTAAGGGGACGGTTAACAAAAATGTTCCATAACATGGTCTTGTGTGGGGATTACATATAACTTACATGTCCCATGTAAGTGTTGAAGAAAGATTCTTGGTAATGGTTGTTAAATATAAATTAGTGTTTTATTCAAGAAGAATTATTTAAAAAATCTTTGTGAAAATGAATTGTCATTTAAGCAAGTGTATTTGACATTTAAAATGTCCCAACTCTACCACTGCATAATCAATTGCTTAAGCTTGTAGAGCTTTCATTTTTGGGGGGGAGTTTCACTTAATTATTGAATTGTCTAGTCACAAGCACTAAACTTCACATTGATTCATCAACGGGTTATATCAGAACTATCGTTTATCAAGGTTAAGTCATAACTAATAGAAACCAATTTTAAGTCATAACTAATAGAAACCAATGTTAATTACAACAAAGAAGATAGATGAGATTCAAGGAAAACCTAATCATCGCTGATCACCTAAATCAACCAAAACCTAATCTCTTATTTTCCATTAAACCCACATTCAATTTTGACTCAGTAAAGAATCTAGACTCTTAAGGTAAATACAATCTCAAATGGCATTGAAGAATGATTCAACCTCCACACCGCACGTAGGACACAAAGCATGTTGAGATAGGTGACGTGTTTAACTTGGTTCTCTAGCCCTCGTCACCAATCTCATAGACCTACAAATCAAACATCTTTGGGTGAATCTCATTTGTCAAAAGAGATTCTTGTCCACACGTAAAAGGAGGAACCACGACCTCTCTGACCCCTGCCAACGCCAAATTTGTTTAAAAACTTTTGAAGGTGGAGTTACATGATCTTAAATAAGATTCATATAAGCTAACTTTATATATAAAGTATCATCCGTAGAACATACAAATGCAAGTTCATCGTAAACCTCAGAAGGAAACGGAGAAGGAATTGCAATGAATTCATTATAAATGTTGGGGGACAACCAATGACATAAAAAATCAAAGTTCCAACTACCTGAAGGTAGTAGATCATCTTTTACCTATAATAATTATTAGCTTCGTTTAAAGGACACTAGATATTTGACTCGTGCTCCGCACAGGTTTATTGTAAAGGGATTGACATACGAATAAGGATATAATCAAGATAGGAATGAAATTGCTGCGATGCATTTTTTTAGTATTAAATAAGTGTACAAAAAAAAAGCAAGAGGATACGAATGAAATTGGTGCTATGCATTTTTTTATATGGAATTTGTTAGGTTAAAAAATTACTGTTAATCTAATACAGCAAATGAGCGGGAAAATATTAGGTTAAATTGTTGCAGACCTAACAAGGTTGAGGTGTTGTTTTTCATTCTCAATTAAAGTTTTGTTTGAACTTTCTTCCAAAGTTTACACACTCTGCGCCAAACATTTGAAGAATCTTGTCCTAATGGAGGGGACAATAAAATTGCTCTTGTACATGGTCCGCAATACTTGTATCTACATCTTTTTTCACTAAGATTCCAGCCAAATTTCTTTAGAGAAGCCTAATTCATAATTCTTTTTTTTGGTAGATAGACGAAATGGCAAAGCCATTATAAACTCACACACAAGTGGAGGTACCGGGGTTCGAACCCTGTCATGGCATCCGGCCTAACAATTTCGGCATTTTGCCGGTTGAGCTAGGACTTCTGGATCCTAATTCATCATTCTAATAGAACAGAATTGATAATTTGGACAAGAGGATAACAACCAATTTACACCTGGGAAAAATCCTTCAACAAGAGGATAACCCTTATAAAATTTATAACTTTTCCTGCAGTCAAAGAAATTAGTGGTTATGATGGTTATAACATGTACATCATCTTCCCTTGCCTGATGTCATCGTAGAATTTGGTTATCTCCAGATTTTGTACAAACTCCTGATAAATTTCTAGTCTCCATGTATACAAAATAAGATCGCAGCTACTCATGAAACCTCTCCAATTATTTTAGGATTCTTAAAACTTTTTTTCATTTCAAGTTAGCATATTATAGGTAAGAAATCTTCACCCCCGTTTAACAATCACTAGTCTCCGTCATAAAACTTGTTGAACACGTGGCGGATTCTCTTCTCCCAGCTTAAGATTCAATTGTTGGCTACTTTTTTTAGAACAATCAATTTTTTACGAGAACAATCAATTATTGTCTACTTATATTTTATTATATCTATAAACAAAACAAAAAAACAGATTTAAATATTTGATGGATGATTGGAACTTGATGACCTATATATAAATTCATTCATATTTTGCCAGAAAAATAAATAAATTCATTCGTCATGTGCAGTACATTTTACAAAATTCCGTGATATGAATTGCTTTAGTCAATTAGAAGTGAAAATAATATAAACAAAAAATTAGACCTTGTGAAAGATGCAAGAATCAAACAAAGAGCATGTAATGTACAACATCAAGTACCTTTCGAATGATGTGTAAATGTTCTGAGTTACAAGTGAGTAAAAAAAAAAACCTATGAACCAGCCAAACACATCTTTTGATTTATTGTCATGAATACAGACATTCTGAGAATGGCACATCAATGAATAAGGATGAAAATTTAAATCAACAACTAGAGCTCACGTGCTTTCTTTTGCATATCCACTTGTGTCTTCAACAACTTTAGTCCAGACATTAGCAATTTTCTCAGCATACCCCACCTATTAACTTAAGTTAATCAGATGATGAATGAAATATAGAATAAAATAACATCAACAAACTAGCAGCACAACCAAAAATTAATAAAAATTGACTGAAATATTAAAGCTTTCTGTTTCCATAAGATTAGACCCATTTATACAGCGATGAACACAACATTTAATAAGAACATAAAATGAACAAATATTAAATAATACCTGATTAACTACAAATCCTTTCAACATGTTTAAGAAGTCAGCCTGCCTCTCTCTATCAAGCCTTTCAAGTTCACTCCTATTGTTTTCCTGCATTGGCATCATCATCATTCATTAAACAAAGCAACAGAGGAAATAGACAAGAAGGGGAAAACAATTAAATATAACACAAAAAAGAAATTGAAAAAACAAAAATCTAATAACCAAACATCTACCAGAAATGCCAGGTATAACATTTTAAAACATAATAATTATAAGATGATGAAGTCTGGAAGACCCAAACCAGAATGCATGAAAGACTAAACTAATAGATGTTTTTTCATGAATAAGTAAAACAAAAAGAGAGATAAAACATCATCCATTAAAAGTAGGTTCCTGACCGAACAGAAGACAAGAAGTGCATATTCATTTTGCATGTAGTCTTCTGTACATAAAATTAATATATAAAGCAAAGCGATGCAGCAGACAGAACACTAGGTCCCACTGAAATCATATTACATAGCCAGTTTGTTGAATACAGTATTTGATATAGCTTATGATAATGTTTCACAATAGTAGGATTTCCTAATGGAAGATTTTCGACTAACCAAATGGGATTTTACAAATAAATATATAGAGCAACATATTCTTAGAGTGAAGAATTTCAGTTTTAAATTTTAATGCAAGAGAATCAGGAAAAGAGGGGAAAGCAGCTAACTATAAGAGACTCGTAATATAATTCATAGATGATGTCAGAACATATGATACATCTTTAAGATAACATCCACCATCTCATTTACATTAATATCAATGTAACTTATCCAAAAATTTATTATTTTGTCCTGCCTCTATACCTAAACGTCTCAACGCTATAACTTCAATACATTGAATGAATTAAGTTCCTAAATCTAGAACTCATTTTTATACCAGTAACTAGTAATAAGGTCCACTAACTAGTAATTAGTTCAAGTACCTAACAACCTAATAACTGTAATATACAAGCCTCCCCTGTAAGCTTTAGTTGTTACAAATATAAACCAGCAAACATGAGCAGATAACACCAGCCTTTCTAGCCAAAGACCTTTGGGTTCTATCTCATCCACACATGTCACGAGTAGATGAAATGGTTTATGGAGCCTTTGACTTTAAGTTATCATACAACCCACCTCTAATCAAATAACCAGAACACTGAGTAAGGTCCTTTACAGATGACCAAAGTTTTCATATTTTCATATCCTTGACAATATAGACCATATAAAATTACTCCACAGTCCACAGTCTTCAAGTAGCAACGTTGTTCAAATTTCAAATCCAAACAGGTCGTGCAAAGATGCAGTAAGGAGAAGATCTAAGAATAAAAATAACAGAACAGCGTCCAAACAAGCTAGGCAGAGGCATAATAGTAATTCAGTTATCAACTAGAGCAAATCCCAAGTTGGAACAAAGTCATCTAAACAAAAAAGACAGAGAGAGAGAGAGAGAGAGAGAGAGAGAGAAGGCCCTTGGCCAAAAAGGGAGGGAAATCAATTTAAGATGATGAACGAACTATATAACGGAGAGAAATCAATTTATTTTGTCCTCCCTCAACACCAAAAGGTCTGGACCCTATAAATTCAGCACATTGAATGAATTAAATCCCAAAACCTAAAACTCCAATTTATACTAGTGAGTAGTAATTAGGTCACGTATCAATGCTACAACTTACAGTACTACTACAAGCCAAAGCTTACTAACAAAATGACCAATAACCTAATAACTGTAGTATACAATACGGAAGCTTGCTGATACAAGTATAAACCTGCAAACATGAGACAGATAAAACCATAGGAACCCATTAGGGTTGGCCTAAAGGTCTTGGTTTGGGACCTTGGAGTGTGCTCATCTCAAGGTCTCGCGTTTGATCCCCCCTGGTGCCAATTTCAGTGGGCTAAATCCATATAGAGCTATGCTTTAAATGGGACCTCCGCAAGTGGACGGTGGAATTGGACTCCTCAGATTAGTCGGTCCTTGGGCCGGACACCGAGTTTTCAAACAAAAAAATAATATACCACTATAGGAACCTAATCTAATACTCCACACACATCCCAAGCAGATGAAATGTTTTCTGTAGTCTTCAACCTTTCACTTCAAAGGTGGCCATGACCTCTGAACTGATTCCCAAACTTTAAGTTATCATGCAATCAACAGAGGAGAGAATAATACATGAATAGCGGAGAGAATAATATAGGAATTAGGAACAGACGAGAGAATGTGATCAATGTAATGAACTCAAAAAAAGAGAAAGGAGACCCTGGTAAATGATACCAAGTTAAGAATTCAAGTTTTGGGTCAGGGAAGAAAAGAGAAAAGGTCAGTCAATAATAGTAATCCAAAAATATCATTAAAATAGATGAGATATGTTATAACTTCTAACCCAAACCAAATACTTAAATATACATGAAAAATTAGGTCAAGTGACAATACTGCTAGTACAAGTCCAAGCCCACAAACAATAAGACTAATAATACCCTAACAACTCTAACATCTTAACACTCTTAAACATTTTTCAATGTAGATGCATATAGCAGGAGTTCGATCTACAAACTTACACAAACACTTTTGTCTACAAAATACAAATACAAAGGGTTGTATCTCTACTTCGTAACAATCGAAAAATATTTTTTTATTAATAGCAACATTATTTGTAAAGGATAACAAATGACCAATCATGGGAATATAGGACATTCTAAGCTGGCTAGAGAAAATAAAGTTATGAACAGTTGAACACCAATGATAGTTTGACAGATATAGAATATGAAATTAAACAAAATACAACTTTGATGGATCTCAAGAACAAGAAACGTTATCAACTGAATTTTAGAAGATTGAAACATATGCCATTTTAAATCGCAAACTATTCAGGAAGTGTAATGTTATATGAAGAAAACGTATCTAGCTTAAGAACCAAACCAAAATAAAAAACAATTAAACCTCTACCTTGATCCGCTCATATTCTCTGATTGCAACATTTTTGGCATCTTCAGTGGCTCTTATGGTATCCTGTAGCTCCTCTAACTTCCGAGTCCTTGATTTGTCACCCCCAAATATTTTAGATGAAGCCGCTTCAAGTTTTTCTGCTCTTGATTGCAAGGAAGAGAGTTCTGATAGAAGAGTTTGTACTGTCAATAGTGCACTTGTGCGATCAGTGAATGCACTATGAACAGACAACATTAATCCAAGATATTCGTGAAGTGTATCCTGCTATGCATAAAATGGAAAATCATCAACAATTAAACCTATTTAGTGGATTGCCCGTTATTATTAAGGAAAGTGCAATGCCTTTGTAAGAATATGCCAAGCTATGGTACATATATTTGAAAGAATTTTCTAAGTAGAAAACAACAAGAACAAATGTATAATTGAAAAATTATATACCAAATGCTTCACGGTCTGAGAATTTAATTCTCGAAATAATCTGCTAGCTTTCACAGCAGCTGTTGCTACACCTTTCATGTCAGTAGCTCGAACCCTCTGAGATTCCGAAACAGCTTCTTCATTCTCAAATTTTGTTAAACGCCAACCCTAATTCACCCATCGTCTCTCCCATACCTTTCACATGAAGATATTATCTTCAAAATATTTAATTATTTTTTATCAATTTTCTTTTCATCATTAAAAAAACACTTGTTTATATGTGCGTGACCAAACAATATTTGTTTGGTCTTGTGACCATAATAAAATTTCTCCTATTTTATACTACGTTATTTGATGTACTATCATTTTTTTAAATGGAATTTATTTTTTCATAATGGAAACCACATTGCCGATAACTCCACATGCATCATTTTAATGGATAGCACTTGTGTACCATTATGGTATATACCATTGTCCAATTAGAATGTGCCATGTGGCACACCCTTTAAAAAAATATATCAAATAAAGCATTTATAAAGTAACATTGGAAGGTGGCACACTCTAATTGGCCAATGGTATATACCATTGGTACCTTAATGGTACACAAGTGGAATCCCATTTGAATACCTCCAACTTAGATATAGGCTTATGTTACCCAACTGATGTACCATCATATATATCTGTAATTTCATTACAGATGAAATAAACTATGTTTGTCTCCCTCAAAAACATATAGAGTAAATATGCTAAATTACCCCCTTGAAATTGTAAGTTTCGTCAATTATCCCCCTGACGTTAACAAAACTTCAATTACCCCCCGAAATTGCACAACGTTAATCAATTTACCCCTCCATCAACTTATTTTGTTAGTCAACATCACATTTTGCAAATACCCACTGAACTTTTGCACTTATGTGCAAAATTCCCCCAAAATTGAAAATTTGTATATTTTTTTTCTTATACTTGACTCAAAAGATATTAAAGGCAAACAATTAACAAGTAGCTTTACATAAATTGTTTAGCTATCCATAAAAAACAACAATGAGACACAAGAAAACTCCCAAAACCCAACAATATGTGAAATGAGTTTCTAATATTATTGACAAACTAATGCATCTCCAATTCCAATCCAAAGCTAAAGCAAGATCTAGGAGACTATTGCTTAATTTAAGAGGTGTATTTATTTACTATTCATTTAATTCTTTCATATCCTCTATGATTTCAAAATAGTGGATGATACAACATGGTAATGAATTATATTGCTGATGATAATAATGTATATTGTCACTTGATATAATTTTCATAATCAGATAATTATTGCAGACTAAAACCATTAGAAACAATGTCATCTAATCATTGGTTAAAAAAATGTCATCTAATCTATTTATAAAACAAAACATATCAATTTAAATATGTAGCTAAGCTGAAAAATATTATAATTATACATTTTTTTATAAGGATATCAACCACTATGTTAATTGTTTGCCTTTAATATCTTTTGAGTCAAGAATAATAATTTTTTTTTATAAATTTTCAAGTTCGGGGGACATTTTGCACATAAGTGCAAAACTTCATGGGGTATTTGCAAAACGTGATGTTGATTAACAGAAGAATTTGACGGATGGGGTAAATTGATTAACGTTGTGTAATTTCATAGGGTAATTGAAGTTTTGTTAACGTCAAGAGGTAATTGAAGAAACTTACAATTTCAGAAGGGTAATTGCCTATTTACTCAAAACATATATGTCGTCAACCAACAAAACGATAGACTCTTGCACGTCTTAAAAAGTAATAATAAAGATATAGAATACTTTTCCCATATATCATATCATAATGATTTTTTTTTAAATAATCATATCATAATGACTGCACCACTAAAACAATATCATATTGAATGCTATAATTGAATTTCTTAATTAGTTCTATTCACTTTTTTTTTTAATTTCCTAATACCTCTCAAGAGATAAGATCTACACGTCATTTAGAAATAATGAAGAAAAAAAAAAGACTAGACACTAATTGTTCCAAACATTATCCTCTTTAATTGTACGGGAAGGTTTGAATCATGTATTTCAGCAAAGCAAGACACTATATGGAAGATTAAGGATTTGAAGGATAAAAATAGTGGTACTTAAAAGGTTTTTGAAGATAATACAAGTTGGGAGAATTCATCCTAAGTCCCAAGACATTTGAAGAATAAAAATCGCTTAAAAAGGACGAAAAACTACATAATTCACCCCCTAGAAGCTGTCAAAAGCACCCATATGCATGCCAAAACTGCACAGGTGCATCGCAAGACCTTAGGTATGTACAATGCTCCCTTTCTCATGGTTAAAAGTCCCCTTGCGCTTTCTGGCGGGAAAAATGTGAATTTAATTTATTTTTCAAGCTGGAGGAGGAAAAATCCTTAAAATCTCAGCTTAACCTAGAAGTACAAATGATATAAATAGAGACTCTTGCACACACATGTTTTCATTCATAAGATTTGCAGTACAATACAAGGGTCAAGCATCTTGAGCATCAAAGCAGGGTTTCTTCCTACTATTTGTTCTAGAGTAAGTTTGTATGTCTTTTGCTATGATGCCAGCTATCATGAGTAACTAAACCTCTAAATGTTTAAGGTTCGACGATAAAACTCTTTTTATTTGTTGGATTCAATTAATGAGAGTGTTTATTCACTAAAGAAGAACAATAGTAAGTTCCTTATTAATTTTCTTTAATCTAATTATTGAATTTAAGTATGATATTTTGATTATGTTTCATCTCTACGGGAATTCAAAAGTATAGCACTTGTCTAGTCACAAGTACTAAAACTTCCCACTGATTCATCACAGGGTTATATCAAAACTATCCTTTATCAAGGCTAGGTCATAACTAATAGAAACCAACGTTAATCACAACAAAGAAGATAAATGAGATTCAAGGAAAACCTAATCATCGCTAATCACCTAAATCAACCAAAACCTAATCTCTTATTTTCCATTAAACCCACATTCAATTTTGACTCAGTAAAGAATCTAGACTCTAAAGTATTAATCATACCATGTCACACACCTTTAGCATGAATACAATCTCAAATGGCATGGAAGAATGATTCAACCTCCACACCGCACGTAGGACACAAAGCATGTTGAGAAAGGTGACGTGTTTAACTTGGTTCTCTAGCCCTCGTCACCAATCTCATAGACCTACAAATCAAACAGCTTTGGGTGAATCTCATTTGTCAAAAGATATTCTTGATCCACACGTAAAAGGTGGAACCTCGACCTCTCTGACCCTCGCCAACGCCAAATTTGTTTAAAAACTTTTGAAGGTGGAGTTACATGATCTTAAATAAGATTCATATAAGCAAACTTAATATATAAAGTATCATCAGTAGAACATACAAATGCAAGTTCATCGTAAACCTCAGAAGGAAACGGAGAAGGAATTGCAATGAATTCATTATAAATGTTGGGGGACAACCAATGACATAAAAAATCAAAGTTCCAACTACCTGAAGCTGAAGGTAGTAGAACATCTTTTACCTATAAATAATTATTAGCTTCGTTTAAAGGACATGTACTAATACTATATCTACACAGCCTTCCTAAACTTTGGCGGTCATAAGTCATTTCAAGGAAAAGGTTGAGGTGTTGTTTTTCATTCTCAAATAAAGTTTTGTTTGAACTTTCTTCCAAAGTTTACACACTCTCTGCGCCAAACATTTGAAGAATCTTGTCCTAATGGAAGGGACAATAAAATTGCTCTTGTACATGGTCCGCAATACTTGTATCTACATTTTTTTTTTCACTAAGATTCCAGCCAAATTTCTTTAGAGAAGCCTAATTCATCATTCTAATAGAACAGAATTCATAATTTGGACAAGAGGATAACAACCAATTTACACCTGGGAAAAATCCTTCAACAAGAGCATAAGCCTTATAAAATTTGTAACTTTTCATGCAGTCAAAGAAATTAGTGGTTATGATGGGTATGTATAGCATGTACATCATCTTCCCTTGCCTGATGTCATCGTAGAATTTGGTCATCTCCAGATTTTGTACAAACTACTGTTAAATTTCTAGTCTCCATGTATACAAAATAAGATCGCAGCTACTCATGAAACCTCTCCAATTATTTTAGGATTCTTAAAACTTTTTTTTTATTTCAAGTTAGCATATTATAGGTAAGAAATCTTCACCTCGTTTAACAGGTGAAGTCTAGGGTGGGAGAGCTTGATAGGTCTCTCACCATAGGCAAGGAAGAATATTGTTTTTCAGCCATTAGATAGTGAATCTCTATGGTTGTTAACATGCACTCACAACATCAAATAATTTTTACTTTCCTTTTCCTTTCCCTATTCCCTCAACTTTTCCGGATCCACCATTGTAGCTACGGAAAAATTCTGGGGAAATTTTTCGATTTTTATCCTATGATTTTCTTAAATAAAAATTGATATTGTTAATATCTGCAAATTATGTTCAAGAATAGGAATGTTTATCTTATGGATTTCCTCTACACACCCAGATTTGCGCCGTCATAGCCGGCCACTCGCATCACCATCTCCGACAACGATCTTAACGCTGACCTCTTCCTTCGTTCGTCTGACCCATCAATGCCGACCACGAACTCGGAGCATCGCCAAGATCTTGACCCACCATCACAAATCTGTGTCTTTCTTTTAGAGTTTTCTACAATTTCTTCTTTTTATAAGATTCATGGAAAAATTGTATCAATTTACTAGATGTCGCTCTCTTTTATCCTCTAATTTTGTGAGTTTGTTCCATTATTTTCTTTTATATCTTCTCTCTCGTAATCCTTTTTTACATGTTCTTTTACCCTTCTTTTTCAAGTTTATGCCAAATATGTGAATTATTGTCTTGTAAAGAAATTTGTGAAGAAAAATGTGGTTACAAATAGATAAAAAGAGAGAGAACAAAACATAAGAAATCTTGAACCAGATGAACCTTGTTATTTAATCAACGATTCCATTGATTATTTTGGACTAAATCCAATTTTACGTTTTTTGTTCTTTTGAAGAGAATGTTAAGCTATTACTATTAATTTGTCATTAAGAGAGAGAGAGAGAGAGAGAGAGAGAGAGAGAGAGAGAGAGACAATGAAAAAATAAATTAGTGTGAAATGTTAAATTTTGTTAACAAACAAAGATGAGTTTATGGGCCATTTGTTGTCTTTCATTGAAGATCTTTGTGTTGCTGGGATTTTGCAGAAAGGATGAGGAGAGAGGTTGAGGGAAGAATGAGTTAAAGAGGAGAGAGAACATGAATTGATTTGGTGTATGCAAGTGTATGGTACACCTGCAGATTTTTCACTTGCCTACCGTGGGAGACCTATTAAGGTCTCTCACCCTAGAAGCGCCCGTTTAACAATCAATAGTTTCCGTCATAAAACTTGTTGAACACGCAAGGCGAATTCTCTTCTCCCAGCTTAAGATTCAATTGTTGGCTACTTTTTTTTAAAACAATCAATTATTGTCTACTTATATTTTAGAGTTAATAGATCATTTGGTCCCTTAAATAATTTCTAGTTTTCATTTTGGTCTCATAAATAATAAAACTTGTTTTGGTCCTTTAATTATATTTCCGTCGGTCAAAAAAATCCCGTCTATCAAAATGTTAAACTTCCGTTTGTTTTTGTCCACGTGGCAAGTATAAAAGGCAAATTTTTTGAGAAACCCATAAATTAAGATTCTTTCATTACCATTCATGCCTCCTCTTCTCTTCACTCCCATTCCAATCCCTTCTCCTCTTCATCCTTCCCATTCGAATTGCTTTTGTCAAATCAAATCCAACATCACAATTTCATCATCATTATCACCATCCACAACACCAAATTAAAAAAAATAATCAAAAATGAAAAAACTGGATCTGAGTTATTGCAGAAGCTTGTCAAGAGGCTCATCTACTTCCAACCTAAAATTCGCTAATTCTACTAAAAGGGGGAGCAAAAAGTTTCGCTTTTGATGATAGAATTTCAAATTCAAATGATGAATTTGAAGTTGAAGGTAGTGAACGTGAATAAGGCATTCACAGGTTCAATTGGGTTCAAATTTTACTACTTTTCAAGAGGATCCAATTGTGGATAATCTTAGAACTCAATTGGGCGTGATTCACCTGATTCCATCGCCATCTATTAACTGAAACTTTGCTGGTTTTTTTTCTTTGTTGGTGTTGTTTTTGATAAATTGTGGACTTTTAGAAGAAGGAGGAACAAAGTTAGTAATGCATATAGTTTTTGCGGTGTGTGGCGGCAGGTTCCTACTAGTTTTTCTTTGTTTTTGGAGAAGGATTTGCAGAGGAAAGAGTTTGTTGAATGGATGAATAATTGGATTTTTGATTAATTGATTTTTTTTCTGGGTATAATTTGATGAAGATTAGATGAGGATGATGAAGAAGAGAAGGAAGATGAAGAAAGGGAAGAAAAATTAGATGTTGTTGGTTCACTGTAAGATACAATGGACCTTCACAATCCAATGATCCTCTTTCTTAAAAAAAGATCAAATGGTTGAAACTGGAAAAATTAATAAGGTCTGTGGTGGACCATATTAAATGTTGGTCCACCTTACATATTTGGGGTTAAACTTAACAGCCAAGGATTTATTTGACTGACGGAGATACAATTAAGGGACCAAAACATGAGTTTTATTAGTTATGGGACCAAAATGAAAACTTGAAATTAATTAAGGGACCAAATGACCTATTAAGCCTATATTTTATTATATCAATTAAAAAAAAGATTTAAATATTGAGTAAATTACAATCCCCTCCCCTCAAAGATTCTTGAATTACACTCACTTCACTTCCATTCCCTTCTTATGTTAAAATATACACTCCCCTCCCATCTTATTCAAAACATATTTGAGAGAAGCTTGAATTACATTTCTCCCCCCTCTTAAATTAAAATCTACGCTTTAGTCCCTCAATAGTTTTTTTTTTTTATTTCTAATAATCTAAAAAAAATAATCTAACACACTTCAAAGAAAAATAGTATTGCGGGTTCATTTTAATATAATCAAATTTTGAATACATATCTTTCTCTATTTTTTATTCACAATTTCATTAATATAGTTTTAAACCCTATTATAAAATATGAAACAACCCAAAATAAATTTAAAATATTTAAAAAATTACTAAAGTCGATTAAGTGTGGTTATTTAAAAGTGAATTTTATACTCTAAATTATAAAATTAATAACAAAAAATTTAAATTTAATTGTAATTGACATTTAGATTATAAAGAAACAAATTTATATTTTTTTAATGGTGATTCAAAATTAGTATATATTATAAAAATATTTATTTATGTTAAAATAGATTAAAGTGTAGTCCATATTTAATTATTAAGGGAGGGGGATGTAATTCAAGCATCTTAGAGGGGAGGGGAGTATAAATTTTACTTTTCAAGGGAGGGGAGTGTATATTTTAACATAAGAGGGGAGGGGAGTGTAATTTAAGCATCTTTGAGGGGAGGGGAGTGTAATTTACTCTTAAATATTTGATGGGTGATTGGAACTTGATGACCTATATATAAATCCATTCATATTTTGCCAGAAAAATAAATAAATTCATTTGTCATGTGCAGTACATTTTACAAAATTCCGTGATATGAATTGCTTTAGTCAATTAGAAGTGAAAACAATATAAACAAAAATTAGACCTTGTGAAAGATGCAAGAGTCAAACAAAAAGCATGTAATGTACAACATCAAGTATCTTTTGAATGATGTGTAAATGTTCTGAGTTACAAGTGAGAAAAAAAAAAACCTATGAACCAGCCAAACACATCTTTTGATTTATTGTCATGAATACAGACATTCTGAGAATGGCACATCAATGAATAAAGTTGAAAATTTAAATCAACAACTAGGAGCTCACGTGCTTTCTTTTGCATATCCACTTGTGTCTTCAACAACTTTAGTCCAGACATTAGCTATTTTCTCAGCATATCCCACCTATTAACTTAAGTTAATCAGATGATGAATGAAACTAAGAAAAAATAACATCAACAAACTAGCAGCACAACGACAAATTAATAAAAATTAAATGAAATATAAAGCTTTCTGTTTCCATAAGATTAGACCTGCTTACACACCGATGAACACAGATCATTCAAGAAGGAACATAAAACGAACAAATATTAAATCATACCTGATTAACTACAAATCCTTTCAACATGTTTAAGAAGTCAGCCTGCCTCTCTCTATCAAGCCTTTCAAGTTCACTCCTATTGTTTTCCTGCATTGGCATCATCATCATTCATTAAACAAAGCAACAGAGGAAATAGACAAGAAGGGGAAAACAATTAAATATAACACAAAAAAGAAATTGAAAAAACAAAATCTAATAACCAAACATCTACCAGAAATGCCAGGTATAACATTTTAAAACATAATAATTATAAGATGATGAAGTCTGGAAGACCCAAACCAGAATGCATGAAAGACTAAACTAATAGATGTTTTTTCATGAATAAGTAAAACAAAAAGAGAGATAAAACATCATCCATTAAAAGTAGGTTCCTGACCGAACAGAAGACAAGAAGTGCATATTCATTTTGCATGTAGTCTTCTGTACATAAAATTAATATATAATGCGAAGCGATGCAGCAGACAGAACACTAGGTCCCACTGAAATCATATTACATAGCCAGTTTGTTGAATACAGTATTTGCTATAGCTTATGATAATGTTTCACAATAGTAGGATTTCCTAATTGAAGATTTTCGACTAACCAGATGGGATTTTACAAATAAATATATAGAGCAACATATTCTTAGAGTGAAGAATTTCAGTTTTAAATTTTAATGCAAGAGAATCAGGAAAAGAGGGGAAAGCAGCTAACTATAAGAGACTCGTAATATAATTCATAGATGATGTCAGAACATATCATCCATCTTTTAATATTTTGGTTGTATCTTAGAATAATTTAAAGTATCTTAGATTATCTCTAAGGATAAGTTTCACTATTTTCGAGTATATAATGCTTTATTTAATAAAGATTACGACTCAAGTATTCTATAAGGATTTGTGCTTTGTCTTTTAAGATAACATCCACCATCTCATTTACATTAATATCAATGTAACTTATCCAAAAATTTATTATTTTGTCCTGCCTCTATACCTAAACGTCTCAACGCTATAACTTCAACACATTGAATGAATTAAGTCCCTAAATCTAGAACCTAACTAGTAATTAGTTCAAGTACCTAACAACCTAATAACTGTAATATACAAGCCTCCCCTGTAAGCTTTAGTTGTTACAAATATAAACCAGCAAACATGAGCAGATAACACCAGCCTTTCTAGCCAAAGACCTTTGGGTTCTATCTCATCCACACATGTCACGAGTAGATGAAATGGTTTATGGAGCCTTTGACTTTAAGTTATCATACAACCCACCTCTAATCAAATAACCAGAACACTGAGTAAGGTCCTTTACAGATGACCAAAGTTTTCATATTTTCATATCCTTGACAATATAGACCATATAAAATTACTCCACAGTCCACAGTCTTCAAGTAGCAACGTTGTTCAAATTTCAAATCCAAACAGGTCGTGCAAAGATGCAGTAAGGAGAAGATCTAAGAATAAAAATAACAGAACAGCGTCCAAACAAGCTAGGCAGAGGCATAATAGTAATTCAGTTATCAACTAGAGCAAATCCCAAGTTGGAACAAAGTCATCTAAACAAAAAAGAGAGAGAGAGAGAGAGAGAGAGAGAGAGAGAGAGAGAGAGAAGGCCCTTGGCCAAAAAGGGAGGGAAATCAATTTAAGATGATGAACGAACTATATAACGGAGAGAAATCAATTTATTTTGTCCTCCCTCAACACCAAAAGGTCTGGACCCTATAAATTCAGCACATTGAATGAATTAAATCCCAAAACCTAAAACTCCAATTTATACTAGTGAGTAGTAATTAGGTCACGTATCAATGCTACAACTTACAGTACTACTACAAGCCAAAGCTTACTAACAAAATGACCAATAACCTAATAACTGTAGTATACAATACGGAAGCTTGCTGATACAAGTATAAACCTGCAAACATGAGACAGATAAAACCATAGGAACCCATTAGGGTTGGCCTAAAGGTCTTGGTTTGGGACCTTGGAGTGTGCTCATCTCAAGGTCTCGCGTTTGATCCCCCCTGGTGCCAATTTCAGTGGGCTAAATCCATATAGAGCTATGCTTTAAATGGGACCTCCGCAAGTGGACGGTGGAATTGGACTCCTCAGATTAGTCGGTCCTTGGGCCGGACACCGAGTTTTCAAACAAAAAAATAATATACCACTATAGGAACCTAATCTAATACTCCACACACATCCCAAGCAGATGAAATGTTTTCTGTAGTCTTCAACCTTTCACTTCAAAGGTGGCCATGACCTCTGAACTGATTCCCAAACTTTAAGTTATCATGCAATCAACAGAGGAGAGAATAATACATGAATAGCGGAGAGAATAATATAGGAATTAGGAACAGACGAGAGAATGTGATCAATGTAATGAACTCAAAAAAGAGAAAGGAGACCCTGGTAAATGATACCAAGTTAAGAATTCAAGTTTTGGGTCAGGGAAGAAAAGAGAAAAGGTTAGTCAATAATAGTAATCCAAAAATATCATTAAAATAGATGAGATATGTTATAACTTCTAACCCAAACCAAATACTTAAATTTACATGAAAAATTAGGTCAAGTGACAATACTGCTAGTACAAGTCCAAGCCCACAAACAATAAGACTAATAATACCCTAACAATTCTAACATCTTAACACTCTTGAAACATTTTTCAATGTAGATGCATATAGCAGGAGTTCGATCTACAAACTTACACAAACACTTTTGTCTACAAAATACAAATTTTTTTAGAAGATTTGTATCTCTACTTCGTAACAATTGAAAAATATTTTTTTATTAATAGCAATCATATTTGTAAAGGATAACAAATGACCAATCATGGGAGTATAGGACACAAAATACAACTTTGATGGATCTCAGGAACAAGAAACGTAATCAACTGAATTTTAGAAGATTGAAACATATGCCATTTTAAATCGCAAACTATTCAGGAAGTGTAATGTTATATGAAGAAAACGTATCTAGCTTAAGAACCAAATCAAAAAAAACAATTAAACCTCTACCTTGATCCGCTCATATTCTCTGATTGCAACATTTTTGGCATCTTCAGTGGCTCTTATGGTATCCTGTAGCTCCTCTAACTTCCGAGTCCTTGATTTGTCACCCCCAAATATTTTAGATGAAGCCGCTTCAAGTTTTTCTGCTCTTGATTGCAAGGAAGAGAGTTCTGATAGAAGAGTTTGTACTGTCAATAGTGCACTTGTGCGATCAGTGAATGCACTATGAACAGACAACATTAATCCAAGATATTCGTGAAGTGTATCCTGCTATGCATAAAATGGAAAATCATCAACAATTAAACCTATTTAGTGGATTGCCCGTTATTATTAAGGAAAGTGCAATGCCTTTGTAAGAATATGCCAAGCTATGGTACATATATTTGAAAGAATTTTCTAAGTAGAAAACAACAAGAACAAATGTATAATTGAAAAATTATATACCAAATGCTTCACGGTCTGAGAATTTAATTCTCGAAATAATCTACTAGCTTTCACAGCAGCTGTTGCTACACCTTTCATGTCAGTAGCTCGTACCCTCTGAGATTCCGAAACAGCTTCTTCATTCTCAAATTTTGTTAATTTAATAAACGCCAACCCTAATTCACCCATCGTCTCTCCCATATCTTGCTGTGCTTTAACAAGTGATTCGGCCTGCACAAAATTGTCTCGCGATGAGAAACTCTACAACAAGTACAAACTTAACCACATCCTCATAACATCAATAAAATAATCTAAGTGACAAGCTATCAAACACATGGACAAACATAAGTGCTTATGTATAAGCTAATTCTGTAACAAAATATAAAATGACGTCAAATTGTTTTCATGTGAGCTGTTTACATAAGTTGTCCTAAACCTACAGAGCTTATGAAAATAAGCTAAAAACAGTTTATGGACATGTCATAAGTTGTTTCTATGAACTCTCCCAAACAATCTCGCAGGTGCTAATGCCAGTGGTTCAGTTCAAATAAGTCAATCCAAACAGACTCATAGAAGTATAAACATAGTCACTCTAATAAGCTGAAATTGAAAATGACAGTGAAAATTACACCTGCTGAGAAGCACCATTGATTTGTTGTTCAAGTTCATGAACCCTTTCTTTCTTTGCAAGAAACTCCTTATCTTCCTCGACAACAAGCGGCTTAGAACCACCCCAATCATTCGCCATAGACTGCTTCAACTCCTTAAACAACCTCAACAAATCCCTCCCACCTTTCGCTGGTTGCACAACCTCACTAGGAGCAATAACACTCTCCCCCATCAACTGCTTCGGCAGCTTCACCGCGCCATCCAAAACCCTCGAAGCCACATCCGTCGAACCCACCAACGGAAGCTTCCCTTGAACCTGCAAAAACACTCTAAACTCATCACTCTTCCGAATCACCGGATGATCCGCCAATCTCCTCAAATATTTCTCCAATGCCACCCTCCTCTGCTCAACAAACTCCTGCTTCTGCATCACCTGACTCTCCACAATACTCTTATCCGGCCTCGGCGGTATAAAAAACCCGCGATACGCCTCCGATAACCGATCAGAAAGCGTAACCACATCTTTAAACCTTCTCCGAACACCGAACTCGTTCCCTCCAAAATCCGGTAAATTCGTCCTCGTTGTAATCAAATACGTAACATAACTATTACTACCAGGCACAATCGAATTCGAATTCTCTTGCTCCTTAACCGGATTCGAAACCGTAATTCTCAAATACTCAGAATTAAAAGACTCCGATCTCGAAAAAACTCCTCCATCGGAGAAGCTTCGTGTCGGAGTATTAACACCATTGGAAGATGATTCACCGTCGAAGGAAGTGAAAATTGCGTCTGCGTTAGGTGAATTAGGGTTTTGAAATTCGCGGTGGTGCTGCGGCGGAGATAAAAGTGGATCGGAATCCACCGGTGAAACGAAGCTCGGCGATGAGAGAGGATGGTTTTGAGAATTGTGAGAATCAGAGAGCGTGGACATCACGCTCCGGTAGTTAGAGTATGATTTACTCGTTAACGAATCGTTTTCGTTCTTTTCGTGTAGAATGAGATTTTCTAATTCATCGTTTGTTTCTGAAAGAGGGTGAAAATGTTCCTCTGTGGTGTTGTTATTTTCGGAGTCCATCATTGTTGATTGAAATAGAAAGTGGAAAAAAAAATTAAAAAAGATTAGTTTAGGTTAATTGAGTGATTAAGAAGGTTGGCGAATGAGGATTAAGAAATTGAGTTGGGGTTTATTTGTGTGGTGGTGGAGACTAACGTGCGCAGGGGTGTAATTGTTATTGGAGATGGTGAGGTTGAAGAAGAAGAAGAAGAAGAAGAACATGCAAGGACCAGATGGGAAGTGAAGTGGCAAGAGTATGGACTATGATTGGGTGTGAGGATGTGTCACTGCAAATTATGAGTATTTTTTTTTTTTAAATATATCGTTAGTTAATTTAATCAACTAAAAAAATGTATAGTTAGTTAATTTTGTAGCACTATAGCCTAATTCAGGCTTGAGAATTTATCCACAAAAAGAATGTGTGAGAGAATCATTAGGGAAACTAAACTACCGAATATATATAGAGTAAGTTTGTTATAGATTCCTTCTAAATTGAATATTGTATCCTAATTTTTATCGGTATAAAGGAGGTAAATTTCAACTACACACTGAGCATATATATATTTATCAATTTCAACTATACAGTGGAGGAAGAGAAACAATGATTTCAATTTTCATTTATTTATTTATTTTTAATTTAAAAAAAATGATGTGTCATGTTTTTGTTGGTTGTGACTAAAGATGACATGTTAGGTATGAGACCATCCAAGAATTTCTATATATATATATATATATATATATATATGGGTTATGATAGAAGACACATTTTATGAAGGTGTCTTTTATCAAGTTACTCTATGAGCATTTGCGAAAAGACACCAACTTACTTTTATGAAGGTGTCTTTTAGCAAAGTTATAACTAAAAAGTGAAAATCACACCTTAAGGTGTGACTTGTTAAAAGACACCACCAAAGGGTGGCTTATAACAAAACCATATATATATATATATATATATATATATATATATATATATATATATATATATATATATATATATATACACACACATACACATACATATATACATATACTAGTTTAGAGACCCGGCGTTGCCCGGGTTAGATATTAAAAAAGTTTTATAAGTTTGTGTGCACGAATACACGGGTCAGTATATTAGATTGAATTTATTTAAATTTACAATTATAATAATATTATAAAAATAAATATAAATGATGAGATGAATGTCCAATGCAAGAATAAAAAGTGTAACAAAATCAATAATGAATTAGTCCAAGTGGTAAGAGTTTTGGGTCCCTTTAAACATGTGGTCATGTGTTTGTTTCGTGGCCTATGCGTATGAAAGAGAAAAATTGATTGAAACGGAAGAAAGTCGTTGAAAGATATATATATATATATATATATATATATATATATATATATATATATATATATATATATATATATATATATATATCAAAGTATCTGTAAGAGAAATAATAAAATTGGTGTTTGGGAAACCTGAAGAATGAAAAATGTTAGATGAAAAGAAAGTTTGGGGATTCTGCTTGCTCAAAATATGTAAATATGTGATTAACGAAAATTTATTTATTTATAGTTAACATTTGCATTAGAATATGCGGCTAAAAGATAACATAATAACTAATCGAACCTTTTTTTTATAAAAAAAAAATAATCGAACCTTTTTTTTTTCCTCAAACATAAAAATTAATTGAATGATATAGTGCTAAAAGATTAGTAATAACTAATTGAAGCTTCTTTTCCTAAAAACAAATAAACCTGAAGAAAGAATAGTATAGGTGTTTGTCAAACCTGAAGAAAGAAAAAGCTTAGATCAAAGGAAGGTTTGAGTTTCAGTTCCTGCTCAAAATATGTGTTTACGTGATTAAAAAATTCTCCTATATTTATAGTTAAAAAAAACAAATCGAAGCCTTTTTTTCCTCAATGAAAAAAACTAATTGAAACTTCTTTTCCTAAAAAAAAGAAAGAAAAAAAGAAAGGAAGATTTAATGGATAGTATTGAAAGTATTATACATAGTTTGTTGAGATATTTTGGCTACACAAAATATTAGGAATTAAATATAAAATTAAATAAAATATTTACTGGATAAGATCAAAAGTTTGCTGAGATTTTATGTCAAATAAGATGTAGAAAAAATATAAAAATATTGAGAATAAACGTGGAAGCGACTCGTGGCATAAAAAACCTTACTTTATATATATACACACACACACACACACACACACTGTAACGCCCCATTTTTATTCTATTATTTTTAATAGATGTGTGAATATTTTTATATGACTTTATTTGTTATATATATATGATTTTATGTGAAATATATATTTTATATGATTTTTGTGTGATAAATGTTATGATGCTATTTTATTATATGATTTATGGAGTTGTATTTTATTTGAATGAATGTTGTTATTATTTGATAGAAATAATATGAGAAATAGAAATATTATAGAAATAGTATTTATTTTTGGTTACTGGGAATTAAGTGGAAATTAATAGAAATTAAGGGAGTTGGGTGAGAAAAGAAAAGAGAGATATTTTTGAAGTAAAAGAAAGAAAAGGGAGAGAAACATTTTTCACGTAAAAACATTAGAAGAAAACTGGTTTTGGAGAGAAAACCTAGAAGAGGCCAAGAGAGAGCTAGGAAGGAATCGATTGCGGTAGCTTGTCGTTTGGTGTTGCTGAACTAAGGTAAGGGTGGGATTCCTTTCAATAATCATGGTATATAATTCTGATTTTTGATGATTGTGGTGTTTTGGGCATTAGGGTTAGAAAGTTTTAGGTTAATTGCTTAATATGATGAATTGTGTTGTTGATGCATGTTTCTATGTTATTTGATTGCTATATTGCCTAATTGAGCCTGAAAACTACTGTTGAAACGTATTTTGGGTAATCAGGGATTGAAAATTGGGATTTTGATTGAAACGTCGGTGTTTGAATGTTCTACAGACAAGTGATTATGTGAGGTTGGGAAAACGATTTTTTTGAGTGGTTTAAACTTGAATTTTCCTGTAGAATATGATAGAGCTTAGTGTCAGGAGCGCGTGAGCGAAAACGGCATCGAAAACGGATTAACGGTTTAGGTTTTACGCACGAAAACGTGAGAGGTAGAAAATCTGATGTTGTCTGTCGAACTATGAACGTGCCACGATGGCATCCCAACGTGCCACGATTTTTCCAGGAACGAAACCATTTTTAGGCTGTCCAAACGTGCCACGATGGTACCTTAACGTGCCACGATGAAGTATTGACTTAGACTATTTTTGACCTATTTCTATGTCTCTAAAGGGGTCCTAAGATGTATAGTAAGACCCCAAATCAATAAACTTAAGTGTTAGGGATTTAGTTGAGGTGTTTTATGGATATTTGACTTATGTTCTATTGATCAAAACTTAATTGCTTTTGGGGGATGTTTTAGACTTTGAGATGAATGTAATTGATTTATAAATATATACTATGTTGTTGATTCCCGTTGTTGACGTTGTTGTAACGTCTAATGTCAAAGTTGGGGAGTGTGTCATAATTGTTGTAGGCACATATGTTGTTGTTGTAGTCGTTGTTGAAGTTGTATGTTGATATACACAAGTCGAGTCCATATGCATACTCATGTTCTGTTGGGGGCTTATGCCCTGGAATGTTTATCATTCAAATTGTTGGGGGCTTATGCCCTGGAATGTTATCATTCACCTGTTGGGGGCTTATGCCCTGGGATGCTTTAACCATCCAAATCGTTGGGGGCTTATGCCCTGGAATGCTTAGCATTCAACGCGCGTAGATTGGTACCACCTGCATGATGCATTAGTTGTTGTTGTCGTAGCATTGTCGAGTTGTTGTTGTCGTTGTAGCATTGTCGAGTTGTTGTCGTTGTCGCATTGTCGAGTTGTCGGTGTCGTTGTGGATAACGTTGTTGTTGTTGTTGTTGTTGCTGTACCTTGTTGCTGAAAATAATTATGTCGTTGCTTATGTGTTTATTTATATACATTATTAATGATGTCTGTTGTGATATGCTTGTTTGTTTTCATTAATTTGATGAATTATATATATTATTATTGGATAAGTTTCTCACCCCTTCTGCGTATATGTTGCCTCGACCGTGGGTAATGTGCAGGTAATGATGGCTTGTAGGTTGATTGGCTCAAGTGTCTAGGGCTCTGATACATATTAGGATGGGGATCGTCGCGAGTGTCTTCTCATTTCTCTTATGTATCACGTATTTTGGAAAAGACTTGCTATTAGAATAAAGCTGAATTATGTTGTGGCCTTTGTGCCAAGATTTTTATTGATGTTGAATTTGGTTGAATTTATATTTTAAAGAATTATTCGGCTGCAGTTTATTAAGATTCTTTATGTTGGCCTCAAATAAATAGATATTTTCTATTTATGAATTTTTGAAAAGTAGTGTGACACTCCGTTGTGTGATTACTCTGATTATAATAATTAATATTAAATCGTTGGGAGAACGGGGTGTTACACACACACACACACACACAAACTCTCTCTATTGATATACTATTGATTGATTGATTGATATTGATAATTATTAAGAAATACAAACGACTGTGATTGGTTTGTTATTTAGAAACGACTGTGTGTTCCTATACACTATTGGGTTCACGGTGTCCGCTATATTGGCATGCACCAATTATGAATGAATGCCAATAGCTATTGCTATAACGGCACGCACCAATTATGAATGTCCGTTATACTGGGTTCACGCACAAAACAACATAAAAGATCAACATAAACAAAAATACCAATTGCTAAACTACGGAGCTGGTGAAATAATAAAAAAATAATAATAACAAAATAATAATAATAATAATAATAATAATAATAATAATAATAATAATAATAATAATAATAATAATAATAATAATAATAATAATAATAATAATAATACAAAATAGGAATGGATGCCACAAACTCAATTATGAATTATGAATAAGAATGGAGAGAAGAGCGGTACTGTCGAATCGGAAAAAGAAAAAAAAAACAATAGTATAGATGTTAGTTCAAGGACCTGAAACATAAACAATAGTATAGGTGTTAGTTCAAGGACCTGAAACTCGTAGGTGTTTGTAATGGATACCAGAAACAATAGTTCAAGGACCTGAAAGAAAGAAAAAAATAATCAGTAAACTCACTCGTAGATGTTAGTTCCATCTTATATTATATATATAAAAATAAAAATCTAAGCAGAAGTAGAAGAAACGATAGTATAGGTGTTTGTCAAACATGAAGAAAAAAAAAGCTTAGATCAAAAAAGGTTTGAGTTTCGGTTTCTGCTCAAAATATGTGATTTTGGTGATTAACAAAATCTCATTTATTTATAGTTAAAAAAAAAAAACAAACCGAAACCTTTTTTTCCTCAATGAAAAAACTAATTGAATAATATGGTGCTAAAAGATTATATGATAACTAATTGAAACTTCTTTTCCTAAAAAAAAGAAGAAGAAAAAAGAAAGATTTAATGGATAATATTGAAAGTATTGTATATAGTTTGGTGAGATATTTTGCCTACATAAAATATTAGAAATTAAATAAAATATTTAGTGGATAAGATTAAAAGTTTGTTGAGATATTTATGTCAAATAAGATGTCAAATAAAATATAGAAAAAAATATAAAAATATTGAGAATAAACGTGAAAGCGACACGTGGCATAAAAAAACTTTACTTTATATATATATTATATATATATATATATATATATATATATATATATATATATATATATATATATATATATATCCAGCTTAGTTCAGTTTATAAAAACATTCTATAATATATTTAAGGAATGAGGTTTGAATCCCTTCTTCAAAAAAATAAAAAAAAAGTTTGAATCCCGTACATTTCATTTATTCAGTTTTAAAATGTGAATTTTTAGTCACTATGTTTTTTGACAAAAAAATTATACTATATACATAGGAAATACATGGTTTTATTCAAATTATATTGTTGGCTGTTTAAAAAATAAGAATTTATATTATATTTGTTATATTGTTGATGTCATTGAAAAATATATGTTTAGTTTGTTACAATATCAAAGTGCAAAATATATACACATAATCTTAGGGAGGTGTATTGGATTAGGATTTTAAGGGATTTTAAAAGACTTTTTAATTATGAAAAAGTCTTGTCGTATTCAATCAAGATTTTTCAACACTTAAAAAAAGTCTCATGGTATTCAAAATCATTCAAATTTCGAAGGATTGTTTAATAAATGACTTAAATGCTCAATTGGTCCCTTAACTTGATTTCAAGTATCGGTTTGGTCCCATAAATAATAAAAGGTCTTTTTAAGTCCGTTAACTTTATTTAAAGTATCGGTTTGGTCCTTTCTGTTAATTTAATTCAAAAAAACGTTAAGTTTTGGTCCCATAACTTATTTAATTAGTATTATTTTGGTCCCTTAACTTATTTAATTAGTATTAGTTTGGTCCCTAAACATAACGTTTTTTTTAATTAAATTAACAAAAAGGGCCAAACCGATACTTTAAATAAAGTTAAGGGATCTAAACGGACATTTTATTACTTATGGGACCAAACCAATGCTTGAAATCAAGTTAAGGGACCAATGAGCATTTAAGCCTTAATAAATTAGATTTTGATGGATTTTGTGGGATTTTTTAGTGAAATTTTAGCATAAAAAAGTCTTTCATAAAAACATGAGATTTCTTGAGATTGTTTTTCTTTTAATTTTTTTACTGCCTATCTTTCTCTCCTCCCTCCCTTCCCCTCTCTCTCCATCTCTCTTCTCCCATCTCTCTCCACTCTTCTCCCTCTCTCTCCCTCTCTCTATCTCGAACAACCTTTAGTTAGGTATAGATAAAGTTGTAAATAATTTTTAAATGAATTGTATAATTTGAATAGCCTCAACATCTTAGAGAATGTTATCATAGAACCATGTTTGTTATAGGATTTGAATTGTATAATTTGAATAGCTTCAATTAGAGGGGAATAGAAAGCCGAACAACCTAGGCAAAATTTCTTTCTAGGGAACAACCGTTGGTTCCTTGATAACAAACATGGGAACTTTTTTTCCAATTTTGTAACTTCCAGAAATGTGTTGAAATTCCTTGAAACATACGCCTAGTAAGAGTCTGTATTTAAAATATTATGATATAGACTGTGTTGCGTTCTTAAAATTCATAAAATCTTTTGAATTCTTATAAATTTATAAAATCGTTTCAAATCCTTTAAAATCTTATGATGTAAATCCATTGAAATGTAAATTGTAAATCTTGGTGGTCTTTTGAAATCATAAAAGTCATTAAAATCCTACAAAGTCTTTTAAAATCCTCAAAACTTAAATGAATTGTATAATTTGAATAGCTTCAACATCTTCGAGAATGTTATCATAGAACCATGTTTGTTATAGGATTTGAATTGTATAATTTGAATAGCTTCAATTAGAGGGGAATAGAAAATCGAACAAACTAAGCAAAATTTCTTTCTAGGGAACAACCGTTGGTTCCTTGATAACAAACATGGGAACTTTTTTTCCAATCCTGTAACTTCCAGGAATATGTTGAAATTCCATGAAACATACACCTAGTAAGAGTCTCTATTTAAAAAATTATGATATAGACTGTGTTGATTTCTTAAAATTCATAAAATCTTTTGAAATCTTATAAATCTATAAAATCATCTCAAATCCTTTAAAATCTTATGATGTAAATCCATTGAAATCCAAATTGTAAATCCTGGTGGTCTTTTGAAATCATAAAAGTCATTAAAATCCTACAAAGTCTTTTAAAATCCTCAAGACTTTTTTAAACAAAAATTGTCCTTTAAAATCCTAATTGAATACACCCCCAATGAAAATTAATACTCCCTCCTTAATCAAAATTAATAGTATTTTATAAAAACTATTGTTCGTAAGTTATACGCATTAACGCAATAAAAAAGAGCGGATAAACGAACATGGAGTGCCCCTTTGAACACTAGTTTAAATAATTTATTAAGTGTTATTAAAAAAATGAGAGAGAGAGAGAGAGAGAGAGAGAGAGAGAGAGAGGTTGCTACCCTAAGTCATGTCTAGGGCAACCGCGTCAGCGTTCTCTATCGCCGACAGTGAGGTTTCACAAATGGTGAAGGGTTTCAGTCAAGGTGAAGCATACTAGGGGAAGGTGTGGATGGTTTGTGGTGAGCTGCAGACGTCGAAAAGCGATCGGACCGGCGGATAGAAGACGAGATAGGAGGGCAGGTTTTAAGAAATATGGAGGTTTTCAAGAGGACCTAAATTTTGACTTTATGCCGTCGAACAGAGGCAATGGATTTCAAGTTATGGGTATGGCTCACGGTCACGGAAGGGAGAAAGAGTTAAGGTATTGACACTTTCGTTCAATTCAGCTGGGAGATCACACGCGGCAATAAGGTTTTGAACGAGAAGATGGAGAGTTCGCATATGGTCAGGGCAGTTGGTGAAGGGTTCAATGCTACTGCGAAAAGCATAGGTGATCCACCTAATGGTGATAACGATAATCCAAAAGGTTTGCATCCTTTTATTTCACAAATGTTCCACAACATATTACATACGTCGAATTGAGGAAAGATTTTAAGGTGTCTGGGATTCTGACATATGTATTTTTGTCTCCAAATAGGAATATGTATACCCAAGTTTATGATTTTGTTCAGTTCTGCAATGTACGTGATCCGGTGAAATTGGCGTGCGTATATAACGTTTGGTTTGGCCAATACCGTGTTTGGGTAAATGTTGCTCAGTTTGATTGTTTTGAAAGGAATGAGGGTGTATCACGGGATAGGGCGGTTCGTGAGAGAGATAGAGTGTCATGGCATCGTGAGGGAGAAAAAAGAAAATATTGTGGGGTGTCAGGGGAGAGGGAGGAGGGTGTGAAGGGGGACGAAGAAAGGGGTTTTGTTTCAGGTGATGAGAGGTTGGTGGGAGAAAGGAAGGAAGAAGATACTCTATCTCACAATTTCTTTACTTTTATTGTTTGCTAACTCACGACTAGACTCATTTTTTTACATGAATTGCATGACCTTTCCTTTTCCAAAAATTTCAAAAAATTTGTTATATTCATGAAGAATTATTCTAACCATTAACAACAGAGGGCTAGCATACATTCGAAGTTGAAGAACATGATAACTTTTGGGACTTGCATCGGAAGATACTCAGAAAATGTCACCATTACAATTATTGTATAACATAACTGGTGAGATTTTGAGCCTGATGAGTCATAATTTAGTCTAATTTAATGCATTATTTAGTTTAGTTTTTATTTAAATTTGATTTTATTTTATTGCAAATTTATTTCCTTTTTGAATCTTTTACTTCAAATTGCTTTTTATTTTATTTTATGAACGAATATATGGTGGAAGGTGTCTTGGAGCAAAAGAAAGAGGACTGGAGCAAATACAGTGCGAAAATACGAAGATACGGAGACAAAATTATATCTTCCCAAGTCAGAAGCTTGGCACGGCCCGTGCCAACATGTGGCACGGCCGTGCCACCCTCCAGAAGCCTCTTTTGCTGCTTTTCTTCGGGCCCAAGTTACTCTGTTGAAGTTTTACTGAACAGCCCTTGTAGTTGCTTAGAATTTAAGTCAATTATAAAGCTATAAATAGAGTAGCACTCCATCATAAACATTCACCTTTTACTCTTTGAATTTATTTTAGTAACAATTATTTTAATAAAGTTCTTTTATTCCTTTACTTTCTTTCTCGAAATTTATTTTATTGCTTTCTCTCTTCTTCCCCCATGTCTACGATGAACATGAGTGAGTAGACTTCTTTGTCTTGGGATTGTTGGATAAGTCTAATGACGTAATCCGAATCAATCCAAGCCTTAAACCCTAATTATATGTTACCTTAATTCCTAGTCTAAATTCACCGCTTTAACATGAATTAACTATTATCAAACTGTGGAAGCGAACGCGAAGGGTTTGATAATCGTTAATTCATCATCTCAAATATCAATTCATAAAGCGAACGAGGAGCTTTGATATTCGAACAAGTGAATTTAGACAAGGTTTGCGAAACATGAGAATAGTCTAGCAAACCTTGAGACATATAAAGTTTCGATCTTCAAGGGTCCCAAAGGCAATAACCCATGAGAATAGGTGCGGTTGTTGGAGGGATACACTCACTGACTTCGAGAGAAGCTTTGATACGCTAAAGAGAAACTTGTCTTTAGAAATTAAGAATAACGTAGAATTATAAGTTTAAGGCTTGATTGTGAAGGATTCGTTGTTATGACGAACCAATGATCCCAAGGCTCTTTTATTATTATTGTTATTTACCTTCAGCAACTAAACCTCCTTTTTTATAACTTTTCTTCTCCTCTAATCATTCTCTTAAAGTTAGTTAAATAGAACAACTCCCTAGCGGAACGATACTCTTTTACTACTATTACTTCGATAGACCGTGCACTTGCGGTTTGGCCTATCAGAGCCAAATATATTTCCACTGTTTACTACTCTTTTTTCTTTCATATATGAGTGTTCCACATGGATTGGTGTTTTTGCTCAAAATTTACAGGCTATTGATTATATTGTCATACACACGAGGCACTTGTTTTGGTACCTAGAGAAAGCCACCATGATTTATTTCTCTATCCTTTCTGAAACCACTTTCAGCCTCCATGCATTATTTCTTTCTTGGTTACTTACGTTTCAGTTGAATAATGCTACAACTTTTGAACCCTATAATGTCATATCTATTTGATTTCTTTGGAGTTAGATAGATTAGTCATCTTCAGTTTGGGGAGGGGTACTATTAGAACTTGATTATCAAAAGAAAAGAAAAAAATATGAAAAAGAAAAATGTAGATAAAACATCAAAATGATAATCTACAAAAAAAAAAAAAAATCAAGAGTCAAAAACAAAAGTTTAGTCTCTTAAAAAAAGTATAAGTAGTTCTTCTAGTACCCATTTCTATTGACTGACAAAAAAGCTAATACCTCATAAACATTGTTAAGCCTACTTTTCCAAATATATCTCACTTTAACCTTGAAAAGAACTCTATATGTGTGTGTGATAAACCTTGAATGTCTGTTTAGAATTGCTTTAGTCTCATAGGCATGGTACAATCACATGACGACTGAAGTATGTCAAATGCTTTGACCAGCTCCACTAGTTTTAGGAGGTACATATGTGTATCTTGAAATTGTAAGCTGTTGAAAGTAAGAATATTTTCTCTAAACATGTTCCTCTTGCATGAAAGTGGTAAGCTAGTCAAATCTGAAAGTAGGAAGAGTAACAATCTGAACACAATCTCCAGGAAGGCATGTTTCTCTTCTTAAATTCATGTAAATTCTATTTTCTTGTTATTTTGGGAAGAAATTCTAATTATTAATATAATATGGATATATGATATGCAGTAGGGGAAGTTAAAAAATAGTGTAAATAAAACTAAAAAGATATTGTAACTGTAGTAATAGCGAATATAAAATTGAAACATCACCTCCCAAATAAAACTTTATCAAACTTTAGATATGCATAATAATGTGCTTACAACTTTAACACAAACTCTATATTAAAAAAAAACAAACTTTAACGCAAACTTTTAATTCCGCAAAATAAATTCTACAGAACATGTTTTCTTTATTTTAATTAGAAATGCAGTCCATAAAAAACTGAAATTAATGCTCATATTGGAACTGGATCAACAAGCAAAGCTTTAATGAAAGTCTTCATTTCTCCTCCCGGATTTGTGACGTTATCTTCATCTTTATAAACCACATCCATAAAACGTGTGAGGTTTAGAATGCGAGTAAGAAAAGGCATTGGAACTTTAGTTGGTATAAGACATTCTTCATTAATATCTTTCCAAGCATCAACAATTCTCTTTTGACCTTCTTGAATAGCAGCTTCCTTAGACATATCATACTCCATCATAAAGCAGTCCAAGAATGAGGAAATATGCTGTCTTTCCTTTTCAAACTGTGCAACAAATAATAATTCATGCATATAAATGTTTACATAGTTTGAATTAAAACAAATTAATATATTGAACAAAGGATATTTGAAAGTTTACACATGTACCTCATTAGATGTAATGTCATCCATTAGCCTACAAATGACAACAGCAGCATTAATAATTTTTGGCTCATTTGATATCCACTTGAACACGTCTTCTGTGGCTAAATCTCCCATTCCAATGTAACAAGTTGTGTTCAATAGTGCGTAACCACATGATTCTGTTGATACACGGATGTACTCTTCTGATGTTGGTGTATAATTATTGCTTAACCATCTGGCCTCCGTCATATAAGCTTTAAGGCATGTTTTGAACTACCAACAAAATTCAATATAAGAAGTAGTTGGCTCAATGTTTTGGTGTATAACATGTATTAGCAGTGTACTTGTAAAAGTACAATAATCGTAATTAGGGTTTGTATTGTATTGGTCATGCCTTGAGAAGGTTCTCAAGGGTTGTATTTACAGTTCTCTATGGGTCTGATATCTCGTGACTTAAGCAGTAAGTAATGAGGGTATTTAGGTCTTTAGGCCGAGCTCTAAAGGCTTCTAGAAACTGGCTGAGGCTTAGAGCCCTTTACAAGGGCGCTGGGGCCTCTAGGAGGGTCTTTGGACCCTTTGGGAGGACTTCTAGATCCTTATGAAGATATTGACGGTCCAAGCAAATTGGTTAAGTGTTTTGGTGTATTAACAAGTTAAAAAGATCACATATTTGTTCAATAAATGAGTAAATTAAACCCGTATAATTTAAAGCAAGATATATAAACGAATTGAAATTCATGTTGTGTTATGATTAATAATGAAAACAAAAACCCTTGCTTCTTTTTTTTTTTTTTTTTTTTTTTTGGTGAACAAAAACCCTTGCTTCTTTTACATAGTAGTTTATGGAATATGCTCTTCCTTCTTTTGTCATTTCCTGCTCTATTTCTTTGTAAAGATCATATATAATTCTATAAAGAAATTTCATGTAATCTGGCAGATTATCCAAACAATCAATATCCCACCTGAAAATCATTTTCATTACAATTTATTTTTTTTAAAAAATGGTAGCAAAATAAACATGAACATATATGATGTGCCAACTAACCTTTCAATTGCCTCGGTAAAAAGTTCTAATTCGTCGATGGTTCCATATGCATCATATGTATCATCAATGACCGTTATTATGACAATTAATTTCGCCATCATTTTTCTTGCTTTTGAATATTGTGGCTCAAAATATATCCCCAAAGCCCAAAAGCAACTTTCCACTATCCTCTCTCGTGCATAAGGGAGTTTATTAGCTACGTCTAAATCATTCCACCATCTATAAAGACCAAAAACAACAATAGTAGTTACAAGATCATATTAATACTTTTTCTTTGCTTAGTTACAAATGAGTGTATGTATTATTGAAGTCCTTACTTGCAAAAGTTACCAAATTCCTTTCGATGTAGGATTTGAAGCATATTGAAATCTAGTTTCGCCAAAACGAGTAAGTTTTCATCATGCGAAGGATCCTCCTCATATATGGAAATGTAACTTCGTGCCTCGAGCCTAGGCAAGTTCTTGTGAAGAGCCTGCCTTAAGCTATGTTTGACTTGTATTGCTCGAGGATGGTTCGATTCGTTGGCAACAAAGTCCAAGTTAGTGGTAGTGAAAGCCAAAGCCTCCTCCAAAATGTCCTCTCCATGAACCATGAGATGTGTGGCTTCATACAAGCTTAACAACCCCTCAACATCCAAAAGAATTCTTTCGCTAAAGTTTCCTCGCTCATCTTTGAATTTGTTGAAAACATCTTGTATTTTTATCAGTCAACCACAATATTGAATCAGTTAAAAGAAAAAGCGCAATATTAAAAAAAAAAAAACTGTTAGTGACAACGAGATTTTAAAAAAGAAATAGTGAGCTTTTACAGTTCTGCTCAAATCCAATGTATTGTCCTAACCAATTGAGTTATGCTCACGGAACAAGTTATTTCTCCTCTTGTGAAGAAAAACAATTAAACGGTTTTTTTTTTGGGTTGTCAAAAAATAAAGCTAGGAATAAGAAAACCAATTTTAATTACCAATTTTAAAATTGGTAACATAACAATTAACCATTTGTCACTAAAAAGAAAACCAATTTTAAAATGTTCTACGCATGCATCCAATTAATCTCACTGAGTTTTCATAATATTATTTTCTAAACTAATACTCCCTCCGTTTCAAAATGAGTGTCGTTTTAGGTGTTTACACACATGTTAAGAAATGCAATGATTAAAAGAAATAGAATGGTTATTTTACCAAATTATCCTTATTAACTATTGGTTAGTTTTAAAAGTAAGTACTTTGGAAGTAATGTGCAGAGTATTAATTGGAGGGTACAATTGAAAAGAAAAAGTTATTATTGCATTGGAAATTGAAAGTGACATTCATTTTGAAAAAAATTTTTTTGGCTAAAGCGACACTCATTTTGAAACGGATGGAGTATCTAAATGCTGAAATCTAATTAGACTTCTTATGAAACCATTCTGCATACTGTATATAGTTAGGTAATTAATGCATGCAGATTATTTTTTTAGTGATTTTTTTTAAGGATTTTTTTATTATGAATTTAAGAACAATATATATAAAAAATCAACAAGAATAAGTTGAGGCATGTATACTTGGTAAGACGTGAAGTCCTTGTTGCCTCAACAACCTAAATAGCACAGCAAGGGAGTAAAGGTTGTCTTCAAAAATAGCTATTTCTCCATTTTCAACACAATTCTTGTGAATGCGTTGCAAAATTTCTTCAATCTCATGTTCAAAATGATAACTCAAACCCAAGCGGCATATGGAATCAATCAAATGGACTATTCCCAATGACTTCTCACTCTTTGTGACAAGCATCTTCCTCACATCGTTCTTTAGTGTCTCAATTTGTGCAGCAATATTTTGATCATGTTCCTGTAGGGTGTTAAATAAAAACTTATTCAATTAATCAGAAGATGACAATGCTAATCGTTGTTTTAATGGAAGTTAAAAGGCACGAGTAATATAAAAGGCAGGAAGAAGAAATTATATATGTGTGTACCGTCGATTCTGAAGCATATTGAAGGAAATAATCTCCCCAAACGCTAGGTTGAAAATCAGCAACATTTCTATGCATGTCAGAATTGGCAACGGAAGACATAATATCAATTGGTTTGAGTTTTTTATTTTTTGAAGGAATCAACGGGTTTGAGTTGGAAAATATATCTACATGCAGATATATTTATACTAAACTTCAACCAATGAAATTAATTCACATCGTGTTCGAATTTTTTTTTTTCTTTAAAAACTCGGTATCTGATCTTAGAACCGACTAATTTGAGGGGACTAATCACACCGCCCACTTGTGGGGGCTTCATTTAAAGTCAACGCAAAGCTTTGTATGAACTTCCTACCAAACTTAATACCAAAGAGAATCGAACCTAAAACCTTGAGATGAGCAAACTCAAAGATCTCAAACCAACTACTAGAGTAACCCCAAATGGGTTCGTGTTCCAATATAATAATGCTTTAAAAACGTTGTTAAAAAGGATAATAAACAGTTGAGAAATGCTAACGAGTGCCCTTTAAACACTCTTTAAGAATCCTAAAATAATAAATTTTTATGGAAATTGATGCATTCAATGCATTAGAAATAGAACTTTTTAACTTTTTCTATAAACATTTTCTTAATTAAGAATCTGTAAAGAGTTCTCTTAAGGCACTCATTAGTAAGACCCTAAACAATTATGGAAGAATAATACAACTCCATATCTTTTATGTGGAACTGTAAAGACTATTTCCTTACACTTAGTATGATCGCAATGATTGTGACAAAATTCTCATTCAAAAGATTTAACATTGTTGAATATATGATTAGATTTGATCTCATGACTTCTAATTAAGATGAAAGAAATCTCTTACTATTTTATCCGAGTATTCTTAGGTTTCTAAATGTATGATATCCGAGGTCTATATAATATTCCCCCTCTTAAAAGAGGTTTAATTTTAATCCCTCTGCCCCTAATTATAAACATCATTTGTTGAAAAAAAAACCCTAAATATAAACATGTATACAAATTATTAGATATATTTATTATAAAAATACTACAAACTTATATTTCGTCAAACATAATCTAAATTAATACTATTAAGTTATCTTGAAATATGAAAAACAAATTAAGTACACATTTGAACAATAGAGAATTTAATAATAGCCACAAATAAAATACACACTTTAGCTGCGCTACCAACTTTTTTTGTTGAATAGTACAAATTGTCCAATTGGATTACTCATTGTGGTACAACTAGAGTATTCTTTAAAAAAGTCAAATGCTTCTATTTATAATGCATTGAATACAATTTTTTTTTAATTTTTATAAAAGCTTAAGACCTTCATCCCTAAATATAAAACTCTTCTGAGAAAAACACAGGAATTAAGAAGGTTGAACGTTATACTTCCTCTGGTTCTATTTATAAGCGTTAATTGGGTCAACAAAAGTTGATTTATATGGTCTAAATTTTGAACCACGTACATCAACTTTTGTTAACCTAAATGTCTCGTATAAATAAATGTGAGCTTTAATTTTATTAACAATTGATATTGTTTTACAATTTCAGGAAAGATATATACTCAATACTCCCTCAAAAAAAAATCAACTCAATATATACTCAATTTATTTTTCCAATAAATCATTATATATTGGCCAACTACTCCCAATAGTGAGACTTGGGAGGAGTGTAATGTAATTAATAGTGAGACATGAGAGTAATTATTAAGAACATTGAGGAACTAAACTGACCAGATTAATTAATAGCATGGACAATTAACTTGTTAACATGACAAATCAGTCCATTATATTAGTGATTTTAAGAGATCATTGAAGGGTAATGAAGGAAATTTGGTAGTAATTAATTTTCTTATTCTAGTAGTAGAAAATTATAAATAAATGATGAATTCATATAAAAACTACTACCTCCGTTCCTTTATAATTGTCACTTTTGCATAAAAAATTTGTTTCTAATTAACTGTCGTTTTCAAAGTTCAATGTATCGTTAAATGTGACTTTACCTACCTTTATATATTTATTGCAGAGAGAGAAATATATGAAATGAAGTATTAAATTATTAAGGTTATTATAGGGAAAAGATAATTTGTTGTATCAAAAGTAGTAAAAATATTTGTTGTCTTGGTTTGTGTAAAAAGTCAAAATATGATAATTAAAAAGGGACAGAAGGAGTATTTAAGTACTAAAAAATACTTGTCTTTATTGAAGATGCTCTTAAAAAATGCTTAATAATTGACCGCCCAATTTTGGCAACATAGCATATTAATACGATAGATACATTACAATTAACCGCCTAATTTTGGAAACATAGCATGTTAATATGATATTATTGAAAAGACGGCTGCTATATGGCAGGTGCATAGTGACGCCCAACTGAACTGCCTATGTTGGTTGACTTATAGCTTTCAACTATCAACCAACAACTAACAATCGCAATAAACAAGTGCTCAGATCATTTACAATGGCAAAATCTTTCAACACCAACCTTTTCAATTTTCAACACTCAACATCATTTTTTCTCCCTTCCACCTAATAATTCAACATCCATTCAACTTTTATCCTCTTCAATGAGTTTTTCTTTCAACACTCTACCCCACCACTTTTTATTTTATATTCTTATTTAATTTTATATTTTTGTTTTTTTAATTACATAAAATTACAATTATTGATTATAATTAAACTAAAATAATAAACCCTTAACAATATATTTTTTAGTTTTTTTGGAAAAGCAAAATTTATTTAAATAATTTTTTTTCTTAACTTAAAATGCAATACAACAAACTAAGCACGCGGCACACAAATGACATAAAATGCAATGCAAAAAACTAAGCACGCGGCACACAAATAAATTAAAATGCAAGACAACAAACTAAGCACGTGACACACAAATAACTTAAAATGCAAGACAACAAATTAAGCACACAACACACAAGTAACTTAATTAGTACGATACAAATCATCTTCAATCACGAAACATTCCAAACTTTGCCCATGGGAATATAACCATTAAACTGGGGTGTTTGAAATGGATATCTCATCATAGATCCATAATATGGATGAAAGTTTGGAACATAGGATGACTCATTGAAATTTGGTGCAAAACCAAAATTAGGTATGTTTTGATGACGTTGGTTGAAAAATTGATATTAGAATATTGAAAAGTAATAATATAGAGTTATTGACGGGTGATTAACGGATCTCGATTAAGGCATTTGTGTGACGTGCTAGATTGGAGAGATTTAATGTTTATTAAATACTATCAATAAAATATTATAAATGAATGACGTATTCATATAAGATTTATGAGAAATGCTAGCAACACTCTCTTTTGAGCACTCTCTCTAGTACTCATTCTTTTATTGGGTAAAATCAATGTAGGACCTACATTTTGGAAATGGAACCCACATAAAGTGGTGGGACATACATTGATTTCACCCAATAAAAGAGTGAGTGCTAGAGAGAGTGCTCGAAAGAGAGTGTTGCTAGCATTACTCAAGATTTATTTAAGTACCAAAAAATAGTTATCTTGTTGTAGATGCTCTTAAAGAATGCTTAATAATTGACTGCCCAATTTTGGCAACATAGCATATTATTAATACGATACACCCTTCGGTCACTATTATAAGCAAAAATCAACATTTTAGGTTCATTCATTAAATGATGTACTCCATCCGGTCACATTTATAAGCAAAAAACAACTTTTTAGATACATCAAATAATTAATGGGTTTGACTTATAAATGTGACTGGATACATTACTTATTGAATGTACTTAAAAAGTTGTTTTTTGCTTATAAATGTGACCGGAGGAAGTATGTAGTCTATAATAAAGACTACATACATCATTTAATGAATGAACCTAAAATGTTGATTTTAGCTTATAATAGTGACCGGAGGGTGTAGATGCATAACAATTGACCGCCTAATTTTGGCAACATAGCATATTAATACGATAGATGCATAACAATTGACCGCCTAATATTGGAAACATAGCATGTTAATATGATATTATTGAAAAGACTGCTGTTATATGGCAGGTGCATAGTGACGCCCAACTGAACTGCCTATGTTGGTTGACTTATAGCTTTCAACTATCAACCAACAACTAACAATCGCAATAAACAAGCGCTCAGATCATTTACAATGGCAAAATCTTTCAACACCAACCTTTTCAATTTTCAACACTCAACATCATTTTCTCTCTCTTTCCCCTAATAATTCAACATCCATTTAACTTTTACCCTCTTCAATGGGTTTTTCTTTCAACACTCTACCCCACCACTTTTTATTTTATATTCTTATTTAATATTATATTTTTGTTTTTTTAATTACATAAAATTACAATTATCGATTATAATTAAATTAAAATAATAAACACTTAACAATTTATTTTTTAGTTTTTTTGGAAAAAACAAAATTTATTTAAATAATTTATTTTTATTTTCTTAACTTAAAATGCAATACAACAAAATAAGCACGCGACATGCAAATAACTTAAAATGCAATGCAACAAACTAAGCATGCGGCACACAAATAAATTAAAATGCAAGACAACAAACTAAGCATGTGGCACACAAATAACTTAAAATGCAAGATAACAAATTAAGCACACAACACACAAGTAACTTAATTAGTACGATACAAATCATCTTCAATCACGAAACATTCTAAACTTTGCCCATGGGAATATAACCATTAAACTGGGGTGTTTGAGATGGATATATCATCATAGATCCATAATATGGATGAAAGTTTGGAACAGAGGATGACTGATTGAGATGGATATCACAAACCAAATTTGGTGCCCATAGTAACCCTTGCCCTTAGAGCATTCTTGCACTCCGCTACACCTCGTTGATATTCATCATGGCCAATGCGAATCCACAAAGCATCTCCTTTGATGCAAGAAGTCGGGAACAAATTGTCATCTGTTGAATTTTTGCCTCCCAAAACCATTGCAAAAGACTTTGTAGGTGTTGTCACAATTGTTGAAGTTACGGTGGTGTTCGACACACACAACCAAGGGCTCGACCTGCCTTTTGTCACCAGAACTGTTTCTAGGTATGGGTATTGTGTGACTGCGCTTGCTCAAGAGGAAGAAATAGTCCTAGAGACCTGCGACAGGAATAGGAAGAAGGAGCAGAAGTGCTGTCAAATAGAAATCTAAAGCCGCAGCCAGAAAAAGAAAACCATAGCCACCGGAGATAGAACCCTAGCCACCGAAAAACGAAACCCTAACGAGAGGTCACCATCCCAATCACAATTGCATCAGAGCTTCTGTAAATTGTGAAGTGTAGTAAAAGAAAAATACTCAATTCTTATGTATAAATTTTAGATTTTCATTAAAATTGGTTAGATTATAATTAAAATTATATGTACAAATTTCTGTGACATTTAAATTCTAATCATTTTTGTTATAGATAATATTATTACTATTATTGTGAGGTGTTCTATTTTAATAGTATGTAACTATTTTTTTAATTAATAATTTAAGTAATATTATAAAAAGAGTAAAATAGTAAATAAAATACTTTAAACGGTGGGTAAAATTAGAAAGGGAAAATTTAGCCTAAATTCATGTATTTTCTTTGTATATTTTATAGATATTGAAGCAATTGTCATTTTCAATGGATTACCAAAAAAATAAATCATAGAAAGATGGTTCTATTGCATCAAATAGAACTAAGGTGAGATAAAAGCACTTGAACATCATAAAACTTATTTTTAGTAAATGCAAATTAAATACAAGACTTGTTTGTCACAGATTAAAAAAAATGATTTTGACATTCGTTAATTTGAAGATTTTTTTTACAAGATTTTATAAAAAAGAAGAATCAATTTTGTGTTGGTTTATCGAAATAAAAATCAATTCTTTAAAAAAAACAATTTACTTTGTTTGGATACTACTGTATAAAAGAGATTATCTACATTTTTTTATAGTTATTTTCTCTTCCCTCTACAAAATTATCTACTAGAATTTTTCTCCCCTCTACAAAATTAACTACTACTATCCCTAAATAAAAAAAATTATCTACTACTAATAATAATTAAAATTGATGTCCATCAAAATGTCTAAAGTGTCCTGCGTCAAACGATAAGATTTCTACCAAAAAGATTTTGAACAAAACCCTATACGAACTTTGGAAAGACAAAAATCAAATATTTCTTAATTCCATATTTTTCGGTGTTATTGCTATATCCCTAATTACAAGGACAACCTTGGAAAATTTGAATAAGCCAAAAAAGGGAATCTTCTTTGATACTCTACTACCTCAAAGAATATAGAGTATACAATCTGAGAACTTAGACTATATAAGAAAGTATCTGCAACATCCTGATTTTTGCTAAGATTATTTATTTATTTATTTATTATATTTATTTAATTGATTTCTTGATGTGTTTGATTTGAGAATTAGTGGACTTTTAGGCAATTAAGCTTTGATTTGTAATAGGTTATGATCCTTTATTATAAAAGCTAGACTTGGTTAGCAAACATGTTGCCCTAATTTGCCCTAATCCCTAGCATTTTTCCCTCCTAAACATGTTAATCTAATCTCACCCGTTGATTCGATCTCTATTCTCAAACTCCTCATTTTCTCTCATAAAACTTAGTTAATGATAATTGAAAACGAATAACACACTTTTAATGCAATTGAAAACGAATAACGCACTTTTAATGGCAATTGAAAACGTAGTTAATGCCAATTCGATTAACAACCCACTTTCTCTCTCACGCGTAACAACACAAACCCTTCTCTTCTCCTTCTTCAAAAACACACACCAACCCTTCATCTTCTACCTTCATTTTGATCATTTTTCGTCCTTCTCCCACTAAAGTAAAAACATCAATGCCTTCATCTCTTCGTCATCTACAAACCCACTCTCTTTCCACCACGCCGGAGTTGAACCACCGCCGTTGTACACCACGTCGGAATTCGCTCTTCATTGTGTCAGGGTCGCTCTCGGATGCTTCTTTTACTTTGCAAGGTTAATTGTTAATTTCAGCTTTTGTATTCCTCATTTCTAATATTGAATAATTCATTGTTATTCATTTTGTTCTTTGTTTGGTTTTTTGCATTCAATGAATTTGAAATAAACGTGATCAAGGGGTTATTGGCATGTATGATGCAGATGTGATATTCATCAACGACTCATTTTTAATTGCTTTCTTTTCTGCGTTTTCCTATTTAGTTTGAGTATTTATCTTCTATGTTGATGGTTTTGTAATCCAAACAACATCTATGGATACAATTTATAATTCTGCACTTCTGTTTCAAGTTCTATTTGATAAAAAATTTCGAGTAATATGTGTGATCTGTTCTGAAGTCAACGATGGCTAATCACATGTGTATTTACAATTAGGCTAAAACTCTGAAAACCAATATTATTCAAAACTTATTTCAGTGGTTATTTCGACTCGACAACTAAGGCTTTGTATATACTTTCACTTCTTAGATGTGCCTGAAGTCTAACATTTTTAATTTAAATATACTGTCAACGTATTAGCATGTCAAAAAGTTTATGTCAACATAAAACAGTTTGAAATAGCATATAACAATTAAGTATGGTTAGGAAAGGATAATTAGTTTATTTCCATACATATGGTGTTCATCAAGTCTAACATTTTTCAAATATCATTTGCAAGTACTAAACCTTCTTCAATCACGCCATTCATATAGAACTTAGTGGAACTTAATGATATTAGTTATAGTTTATAGGCGACACCAAACAAATTTGAAAATACATTTAAAGACCTACGATTAAAATTTCAAATATTTATGGAACTTAATGATATGCAATTGTGAATAAAAGATAAATTAATACTTATTATTGCAGAGGTCAAATTATTTCAATCAATAGATAGTTCATTAATACTATCCAATGGCCACGCCAAATGTATATTTTTGATTGACACTAACAACTTTTGGAATTGGAAACGTCATAATGCATTACAAAGCATTTGAAAGTAATTGATTTTATGGCTGCAATGAATAGGAATTATTACTGCAAGAAGTGAATGGTCATTCACATGTAATACTTTCTATATATTGATGTCGTCTCCTTATAATTTAGTTGCAGATTTTCATATCAAAATACTAAACAGCCAGAAGATCCTGTAAATCAATCATGTTAAATCTTAAGTCAACTATTATCGTTTAGGCTATTGTGACTAAACTTCTATCTTATTAATGCAAGCCATTATTCTTCCTTTTTTTTTTAACACAAACAACATGCCTACAAAATGTTTTTTTTTAAGCTTCATAGAATGGTGTACTTAATATAGTGACAATACATCCGCAATAAGGAAAGTCATAATATTGCTACCTTATTGATGCAATTTATTATTCTACCTTTTTTTTAACACAAAGTTTATGCCTACAATTTTTTTTAAAAAATTCTAAGAATGGTTTCCTTAATATAGTGAGAATGCAACCGCAATAATAAAAGTTGTAATATATTTCAAGGTGTTATCCTTTTTTTCTCGATATTCATCTGAATTTCAAAAAGTGATGTTGCGTTGCCAATTATATTGTACGGGTCTATTTGAGCACGGGTCTTTTAAATGTTTAATTTATAAAACTTCTATTAACTATATATGATTACATTGTTGTAACTTATTCGATTAACTTTTAAGCGGTAGGACCCGTGCGGTAGCACGGGTCAAGAGTCTAGTTTGAATAATTATTTTTTGGCGGAACATTTGAATATTTTTTAATCGAGTTACAATCAATGATGTTGTTTATTTGTTGATTTATTTTACTCCCTCCATTCCTTTTCTTTTGATGTTTTAGAACTTCAACTATATTCCAAAACTTTTGATGTTTTAGTGAATTTATTATTGTTTTCTCAAGTTTACCCTTGTTGGAAAACACAATAAACTACTCCCTCCGTTTCAAAATGAGTGTCGCTTTAGCCAAAAAAATTTGTTTCAAAATGAGTGTCGCTTTCAGTTTCCAATGCAATAATAATTTTTTCTTTTCAATTGTACCCTCCAATTAATACTCTGCACACTACTTCCAAAGTATTACTTTTAAAACTAACCAATAGTTAATAAGGATAATTTGGTAAAATAACCATTCTCTTTCTCTTAATCATTGCATTTCTTAATATGTGTGTAAACACCTAAAACGACACTCATTTTGAAACGGAGGGAGTATTAAAGTAGTTGTGACCTTTGGTTTATCACATGTGAATTTAATGATAAATAAGGACATTTAAGTAAAACACACACAAGGTTAACAAGGCATCAAAAGAAAAGGAATGGAGGGAGTAGTTATAATGTGGATATGATGTATATGATTAGAGTTTTGTTATTTGAACAACTATTTAGATGACAACTTTTATGGCAACCATAAATTTACAAGGAAAAAAATGTATTGACACAAAAATCAAAGCAATAGTAGGGGAAAGTAAAAACATAATGTGAATATGATAGAGAAAGTTGGGATTCCACTTGTGTACCATTAAGGTACCAATGGTATATACCATTGGTCAATTAGAGTGTGTCACCTACCAATGTTACTTTATAAATGTTTTATTTGATATATTTTTTAAGGAAAAGGCGTGCCACGTGGCACATTCTAATTGGACAATGTTATATACCATTATGGTACAAAAGTGCTATCCGAAAAAGTTGTCATAAAAGTTATTCAAAAATAGTTGTACAAATATAATTTCTCTATAATTATGAACACCACCAAAAAATGTATGAATATACTTGTATTTTTCATGGTGACGGATGTCAGAGCATCCTATCCAGATTCTACACATTGTCACTTCGAAATTATTAAAAACTTTAACATTTCCCGTAACTCTCTCGTATATTTTTTTCCGTAAAAGAAGGAAACTTACAAAGACTAAGGAACAAGGGTGCTACACTCCCATCGCATGCATTTTTTTAATATAAAATGAACAAATGAGGGAAAATAACTATAACCACATAAAATGAACAAATGAACAAATGTGGGTGTTTCTAATGATTTAACGATTGTGGAAGAAAAGCACAGGAACATACAATTTTTGACAATGATAATAGTAGCCACGAGATAAAGAAGGATGTCAAGTGAAATAAACTTAAGAATTAATAGTTGTGCAGGACTGGGATCTGAAATCTCAGAACAAAGAAGAAGCGGTGTACGAAAGAGAAGATGAAGGTTAAGAAATTAAGATGGTGTGTGATTTTTAATGAACATTTTGATCTCAGCCGTTTATGTTAACTGAGTGGTTGTGATTACTTCCTCTCATCTCTCATAATAAGTGGTGCTCTCATTTGATATGCCCTCTATATATATATATATATATATATATATATATATATATATATATATATATATATATATATATATATACAAGGGCGGAGACAGCGCCCGGCGACCCCGGGCGGTCGCCCGGGCTCGATACGTAAGTTCCTCACATTAGACCCTCCATTTACACACTTCAAAAACAAAAAAAAATTGGACAAATTGGGCAAATCTATACTCTTTACAACAAAGAGTTTACTGTGCGAAGCTTTACAAATTGATTGCAGTTTTGTCAGGTTGTTCATGTGTGAAGCTTCCAGATTGTATTTAAGCTCGCTTTGTGTGTGTGTTTTTCCTCCATCTTCCCATTATGTTGTTGTGGTAGTAAACCATTACCATTCCAAGATGGACTTATGGAGAATTAAGGTTAGGATGAGTTAACTTTTATTAAATTACTGCTGTTTTTTAATTTTGTGTTTGTTCTTCCATTTGCTATTCCTTATTCTTTGGAAGCCTCAACCATATCAGTTCTCATAGATTTCTATCTTCTCCACAATGGGAATAAAATGCATTGTAGTTGTTTGATAAAATGCCTATGAGTAAAATTTGGTGTTTAGCGTCACATGTTTTTGGTAAGAGTTAGAAGACAATGTTTTTCAACATGAGTTGCTCATATCGTGCCATAAAGCATCTGAAATGATAAGTGGAAAGAGTGTTGTTAATGTGATGAATCATATAAGAAATTGGAAGTTGATGTTTGTAATGTAGAAGCTGGTTTAGTTCTAATTCCTGGTTTAGTTTTGAAGATACTAATTTCATTCTATCTTGACTCTCTGCTCCTTTAGGTTCACTGACTCTCTGCTCTTTGCTTCCCCATCTCTCACTTTCCTCTGACTCTCTGCTCTTTGCTTCTCCATCTCTCACTCTTCTCCTTCAGGTTCACTGACTCTCTGCTCTTTGCTTCTCTATTAGAATTGTGCATTTTGTGATCAGTAGAAAATTATATGAAATTATGAGAATTAGAACTCCACGTCTCAGAGACAAACTCATAGAGCTCATTTTTCTCAACTGTTGTGAGAGTTTTTGAGGGTAATGATAGAGGATATAATTTTGTTCTATTAATATATTTGATAGCTTCTGGTATGTTATCTAGAATGTTATGAGATTTGTTAGATAGCTGTTGGAGCAGTTGAGTAACTGCTAGATTAGTTCAAACCTGATTAAATAACTAATGTTTTGTATAAATAAGAACATCACCAACATTTTCAGTTGTGAAGTTCAAACCACCTAACCTTCTAGGACTCACCGCCCATAATGAGAAGATCTATTAAGTAAAATGGTGCATAAGGTGGTTAGACCGAATGGAAGATAGTCCAATAATCCGAGGTAAAATTTGCGATAAAATTTTTGCCCAGGCTCTATATAAATCCTGGCTCCGCCACTATATATATATAAAAGTGTACTTGTTGATGAAGATCTTAAGTAAAGACAAGAATTCACAAAGTTTTTATATAAACTGAGAGAAGATTACAAGAGATTACAAGGCGGAAGCAAAGCGTGCCTCCAACAAACAACAAGAGTCCCTTATAAAGGGAAAAAGGGTTCACTATTTGAACCGGTAAAAGGCGACCTAGGCAAACGGTGGCCGGTTACAAACGACAAAACAACATTATTGCAGAAGTCGGGTGCTCATTGGGCCCCATCGTCACTTTCACAATAAACACAAAAATACAAACAACTTTAACAAAGTTGTCAAAAGATAAAGAAAAAGCTAAAGCTAAAGCTGATTACGACTAAAGCAAAAGCTGAAAAGGACCATTTGTCCGACAAAAGATTCTGTGAGATAATTCCTGAGGGAAATTATTTGGCTTTGCTAGCGACAATTTCAATCATAGAGTCCCAAATATCTTCCATTGTTGGATCTGGTTGAGATTCACCAGGGAGAACATCTTCGTCTTCATCAATTTCTTTGGATCCTTTTGATGATACTGACATGTTATCTTCTGGGAAAGAGCAGAAAAACTGATCTTTCATGAAATCAAGAACTCTGACCTTAATTTGATCATTAGTCTCTTGAGGATATTTCCTCTGAAAATAAGTTTTCACTTCATTCATAGAGAAGTTTTGAGTGTTGGAATTTTTAGCACTCTTGACTTTATCTGATGAGATAGAAGCCTTTATTTTATCAACCAAAATTTTAAGGTCGTCTGGACTCATATTAGTCCAAAATTTATAAAAGAAATTTCTTTGGAGAGTAGGAACATTAAACCTGTCTTTAGAGATAGTGATATTCCATTTCCAAATCCATGGAATTTGAAATTTACAGAAAAAAGTTTACTAGATGCAACCTTTTCAATTAAAGGGCTAGTATTACACCAAGAGGTGTACAAATTTTGTATTTCTTCAGGAAGAATTTCTAAAGATGGACCAAATTTTTGCCACCAAGAAAAGAACCAGTTTGGGATAGATTTTTCCACAATTTCTGGGTTAATAGAAAAGAACCAAGAATGCTTGTTCTTAGGGTTCTGGTAATAAAACATTTGGGTAAAAGCGTTAACATAATCCCAATAGTTGAAATTAATAGGATTGTTTTGACTATCTATTATAGCCTTTTCATTATTTGGGTTAATTCCCCAGTCTTTAGGAAGAAGAATTTTATTAATATGACATTTAGAGAAACTTATAAAGTCTTTAGTATTACCATTATGGTGATTATGCGTAATGGTAACTGATCCTGATCCAATCAAAAGCATCTCAAGATGAGGTCTAGATTTTCCAGCCATTCCTGGATAGCCTCTAGTATCCAAATACCTGTCTTTAATAGACCAACCATCACTATTATTTAGCGAGAGATCTTCATCATCAATATACATGATGGTTTCAACAATAGGATTTTCAAAGTACTCTTGAGAAGATTCTTCCAGAGTTATTTGTTTGTAAGAAATATTCTTACTCTTAGAAGTCGAAGAAGAAGATGCTTCTTCTTTTTCCTTTTTCACATTTGAAAAGGTGGGTCTTCCTTTGTTGTATTGCACAACAGACCAATCTCCTATTACCGGAACATTAGGAGTGGAATGAGCTTGGGGCAACATATTATTGCTCCCTTGATAGCCACGACCATATTGGCCACGGCCTCCTCTTCCCCTATAAGGGGTTGTCATATCCCTGCAAAAATTCACGAGTCAAGAAATCAGCAAGAGAGTTATTTTCTCCTTTTATATATTGAATATCAAATTCAAAGGCAGATAATTGAGCTTGCCAGTTAGCAAAAATCTGTTTTGCTACAAGATTTTTAACATCCTTTTCTATAATAGGTTTAGCAGAACTACAATCAATTCTAAGCAGAAACTTTTGATTAAGTAAATCACTTTGAAACTTAGAGATACATTTTATTATGGAAAGCATTTCTTTCTTAACCGTAGAGTACTTGGATTGAGTAGGATTCCACTTTCCCGAAGTAAATCTAACTAACACTTCTTTATTAGAAGTAGGGTTAACTTGTTTAAGAATTCCCCCATAACCTAAATTGGAAGCATCAGTTTCAACAATTTTGAAATAATTAGGATTAGCTAGAGAAAGACAGGGTAAACACTTGACTTTACTCTTAATCCTTTGAACAGTTTGAGTATGTTCATCTGTCCAGGGTTTAGGTTTAGATTTTAACCTATTATACAGAATAGCTGTATCTTTAGATAAATATTCATAGTAGTCTGAGACATAATTAAGACTACCTAAAAACCTTTGTAATTGAGTTTTATCCAGAATAATATCGGGAAACTTAGAAGCAAATTCGATACTCCTATCAATAGGAATTATGGTTCCCTTAACAATGGTGTGACCCAGAAATCTAATTTTAGATTGGAATAATTTCATTTTGGGCGCTGAGACAGCAAGCCCACTTCTTTTAATCACTTCTTTAAAGATCTTTAAATGTTTAACATGTTGATCTATAGTTTTTGAAAAAACTAAAACATCATCAATGTAAACAATAATAAACTCTGAGTATTTCTCAAAAATGTCATTCATAATTTTTTGAAATTCTGATGGCGCATTTTTCAAACCAAAAGCCATCACAAGCCATTCAAACTGTCCAAACGGAACAGTAAAAGCAGTTTTATATCTATCAGATTCCTTGATTTGGATCTGCCAATAACCAGATTTCATATCAAATTTAGAAAAGATAGTTGCATTAACTAATCTGTCTAACAAATCTTTTTTGTTAGGAATAGGATACCTAACCCACTTTAAGACCTTATTAAGAGGTTTATAATTAATCACTAATCTAGGAACACCACGTTCCTTTTCTGCCGCGTTATCAACATAAAAAGCAGTACAACTCCAAGGAGATTTAGATTTTCTAATTAATCCTTTGTCAAGAAGAGATTGAATCTCTTTTCTACACAAATTTTGATAGTTATCATTCATTTGTGCCGGTCTGGCCTTGGTAGGAATTTGACTTTCATTAAAGTCATCAACATAAGGAAGAGAAACAGTATGTTTCTTTCTATCCCAAAAAGCATTCGGAAGATCATTGCAAACTTCATTTTTAAATTGAAGTTCTAAAGACTTAATTTGTCTTTGTATATCAGCTTTTTTTAGCTGTTCTTCTATATTAAGCAGATTTATTTCTTCCTTAAGAAAACATATTTGTTTTTCTTTTTTACTAAGAATATCCTTAACTTCATTAAGCATCCTAGTATGAGGATTAGTGATAAACTCAAAAGTAATTTCTTGATTATCAATCAAAGTAGTAATTCCCTTTTGATCAATATTTTTGATGGGCATAATATTATGCAAAAAGGGAGTTCCTAAAATAACTCTATGCGTTAAATTTTTTACCAAAATAAAATTAGTTGGTAAACAAATATTTTGATTGCAAATATAAGTATTAGAAAGTTTATAATTAACTTGAAGTTTATCTCCTCCAGCTTGGGTTAGAGATTGAGTAGTTTTAGAAAAATATTTTGTAGGAATAATTCCTTCCTGAATGCAGTTCAAATCTGCACCACTATCAACCAAAGCAATTTCATTTTTAAGAATATATTCTTTATTAATAACTAAAGTAATTTTCACAAACCATTTTTGTGAAGTAACTCTTTGAAGAGTAGTTAAAAAAGTATTTTCAGATTTTTCTTCGGAAGTAGAAGGTTCAGCATTTTCGATCTTGGGAATGTCCTGAATAATTTCCTCAATCTTTAAAGTTTCTAATTTAGAAACTCGCTGAGATAATATATTATTATCTCTTTTTATCTGAGATATTTCAGCTTTTAAGAGATTAATTTCTCTTCTTAAGTCATTAGTAGAAACAGGTGTTTCTTTAATATTGGTTTCACGAAATCTAGATAAGACTTCACTAATTCTATACGGTGTCTCAATAATTTGAGGACCTTTATCCTTATTAGAACCATCTTTAATAAGGAATTCTAACATTTTTCTTTTCAGATTATTGTCTGAAATATTATCAATAGCTTTTAAAGCTTCATCATGTTCTGCAGTTAGAACATTTAAACCATTCATTTCGACTATTTGTTTCCAATAGTCTATTTCGTCATTACAAAGGCAATCAGAGTCTGAACTTTTATTAGACTCGTTATCACTTGAAGAATCATCAATTTGATCTATAACATCATTATTATCATCTGATTCATTATCAGAATATTTAAATAAAACTTTCTCAAGTTGAGATCGAAGATTATCATCTTCTATGTCATTAAGCTGTTTTTTAGTCCAGCATTGAGTGTCATAATGACCAGTTTTGCCACATTTATGGCAAGTAATAGTTTTGGAAAACTTATCAGCTTTCCTTTTGTTTTTAGAACTAGGAAAATTTTCCCTAGACTTCTTAGAGAAATTTTCTCTATGCTTCTTCCTATTAGAAGACTTATGATGGTTCTTTCTCTTAATTTGAGAAGTATCATTAGAAGAACTAATTTTCTTCTTATTCTTTCTTTCAACAGCAGGTTTACCTAAGTCGAAGGCAAACTGTTCACAAAATTCACCTAATTGGTGTTTCTCAGTTAATCTCTGCTTTTTAAGCTGATTTTTTAACTTTATGTCATTGCATAAAGAAAGGCCTTCTTGAATACAAGTATTCGTAATTTGACCATAAGTTAATTCCGGGTAATTAATATTTATCCCATCATTTCTATTTCTTAAAGATTGCCTAATTTTTTCGGCAAAAAGATGAGGTAAGCCATCAACAAATTTAGCTTTCCAGTGACTGTCATTAGGATTTTCAATCATAAAAAGTCTTGATAGAAAGGTATCTTTGTACCATCTAAAATGTGTCAAAGAAGGACAACGTAAATTTTGTAAAAGAGTGCAAATACGTTCTCCAACAGGTATTCTAGTACCAACAAAATTGTTTATGATAGAAAGACTTAGGGTATAAACAGCGTCTTCTTCATTTGTATTAGTCACAGATCCTGTGGCTTCATTTTTAATGGTCTTTTTATGAGAAAGAATTTCTTCTCTTTGAGCAGCTGTGAGATACTAATCCCACCAACCTCTAAATTGACCGACAAAACCAACGGTTATGAAACTAGCAATATTTCTATCAGAATTTCCTTGCTGTTTACAAATGGTAGAATACATAAGCATTTTTTGAATAACCGTGACAATTTGTCTATCATTTAGACCGTCAATATTCCATTCATAAATGGATCTACCCGAGTACGAGTTTTGAACAATGTCCTCATTTTCTTCAAAAAGCAAATCTTGAGGAGAAGGTCTATCGTAATAAATTTTATCAACTCCGCGTTTAGTATAAACGGTATTAATATCAGCCTTTTCATTAAGACTAAAATCATTGAACATGGTATCCAGTTCATCCACATTTTCAAAATCCTTATTAGAATTTTTAGATTCATTATCTGAATCTTCATCTTTCGAAATAACATTAAGATTTAATTTCTTAAGCTTTTCTTGCAAGGTATTCATAAATTCATTCGAATTATCACCAATTTTGAAATTCTCAATTTTAGTGGGAGGCTGAATTATAGGAGTCTCACTAATTTGTTCATAAAAACCTTTAGAAGTTGAAGGAATATCCTTTTTCTCAAAATGGTCAATAATAATCTTTTGATTATCAAGGTTCTTTTCAACCAAAAATTTTAAAAACGCGATATCTTTATCTAAAGACAAAAGTTGATCTCCTATTCGAGTCAAATAAGCATTAGAAAAATTTTGCGCTTTGATTATAGAGTTTAACTCATTAAGGCTATTTAAGGTATTACCTACTTTAGGTCCTATGTTAGTGTGCGAATACGCAACAGCTTCAACGTCAGTTCCCAAAGTCAAACTTTTTTCAGGAGGAAAAGGAGATTGAATAGGCTCATTTTGCCCAATAATATACCAAGACCTAGATTTTAGAGTCAAAATTTCTTTCTCATTTTGATCAAGAAAATAGGTTATAAACCATTCAACAAATCTAATGAACTCTTGAGTTATCCTAAGATGTTCGTAATAATCATCCTTGATTTTTTTACGTTCCTAATCAGGAAATTTTTTAAAAAACCAATCTCTAAAATCAGAATATTTATCCATCATAAATTCATCATTGATGAATTTTCTCCACAAACTATTAGGCGTAAGATCCATTAAAAATCTGATTCAGTTGGGGACGTTTTATGTTCCTTTTGACTATCATTAGTCTCATAAACTCCATAAGGAATTTTGTTATCACTTATCATTATGTGATCAACAGTTTCAGAATCATCTTTTGTCTTAGATGATGAAGCTTCTGAAAAGGAATTCCTAGAAATATTACTAGGTACAGAATAAAAATTGTTGGAAGAATATCTAGAAGATATACTTCTAGGTATTTTACAAATTCTCTGAGGAGTAAATCGAATTTCGACATCTCCATCAGTGGTTTGAACTATTTGTTCAACATCCCTATTCATAATAGGTTCAGGATTCACGATTTGAGGAAGATTCCAATTTTCAGGGAATTCTAATTCATCCCATCTTATTAGTCTATTGGTAGCAACCTTAGAGGTCAACAAATTAGTATTAACCAACGTAGTGGTTCCAGGATGACTTATTTGTCTAGCCTTAGGATTAAGGGTATTTAACACCTTAAAATATATCCTATAACAAACAGTCATAATTTGACTTCCAGCTTTAAAATCATAACCATTAGTATGAATATTCATTTGTAAAGCTTCAAATAAATGTTTATCAGACAAAGATAAACTTAAATTGGGTGCTATATCAAAATAGACTGGACCATGACATAAACTGGTCTCAATAACAGCAGCTAGAGATTGTTTAAAATCATTACATCTGCCATCTCTAACGTAGGCCATTATACTAGTATTTAAGCCAAGCAGAGTTAAAGGTCTAATAGCAATTTGTATTAACCCAACATGTATATATTTGTACTCTTTAAAGGATTCTAAATCCTTTTTGCATAACATAAAAATATCTTGAGAATCTTTTGAGATTCTAACATTTTGTTCAATGATCTTAACAGCCATTCTAGACTTAAAGTCAAACATCCCAAAATTATAAATTTCTTTTTTAGGGACAGATGGTATTACCCATTTGTTTAATTTTTCCAAATTGTTTGGGTATTCGACCAATTCTTGATTGGTGGTAAGATCATTTTGATCTGGTTCTTCCATAAAGAAAACAGATGGCGAACAGTGTTATGACATAGCAAAATAACAAAGTAACTCTAGGTATAATCTACTTTCTCATGATCATATTACCAGATATTTTAAAAACTAAAAACTTCATAAAAGTCTCTAAACCTATCAACCCTCAGGGATAGAAGAGCAAAGCTCTTAGCGAGACATCGAACGCAGTAACCTGACAAAAAATTCAAGTTAACACAGACAAATCAAAGATCTCTAAAACTCCCTCCCCGGGAAAACGAGATTTTTTGTCTGGAACAAGAAACACCAGGTCCGTCCCAAAATTCTTTTATTTTTGAAATAGAAGTTAATATGATCATGACAATGTTTGGTATACCAAAAAAAATTACTAAGTAATTAGCTAAGTCATAACAAAAGTTTAGCCTCTAATTGTCATTCAATTAGAGTGGTGGAAGAGTGTTACCTGGATGTACAAAACGGGAAAGGCGATGATACCAAAAAGTGTACTTGTTGATGAATATATATATATATATATGAGAGTTAACTAACTATAACTGTCACAAACTAAGAAAAATAAATTTCTAAAATTCCCTCTAATTGTCTTGCTTGTGTTGTACGCTATCTCTCATGTTATGTTTTTCTTTCTTATCTTCTTCATTGTGCAATATACCCCCACAAGTTGGAGGTTGGGTAGATATATAACATCCCTAACGTGGATAGTAAGAGATTGAAAGGTTATGGATCTTGAAAGCTTCATGTAGCACAATTTTAATGGAGGTAAATTCAGATAGGTTGTTACTAGCTAAAATGACATCATCAACACAAACCAACAATAAGGTGAAAGAAGTAGTGGTTCTTTTGCTGAAAAGAGAAGCATCAAATGTTGCTTGCTTATAACCATTGGATGAGAATGCTGGTAAGCTTTTCACACCATTTCATGCTTGCATGTTTAAGACAATATAAGGATTTCGATGACTTGCAAACTTGATTTGGCTTAGTAGTAGGAACACCAGGGGGTATAAGCATATACACATCTTCTTGCAGCTCTCCATGTAAGAAGGCATTGTTGACATAGAGTTGATGCAAGAACCAATGATTAATATTAGCTAAAGCTATGATGAATCTAACTTTAGTGAGCTTGGCTACAGGAGAATAAGTATCAAATTAATCCAAACCCTCAATTTTGTTGTAACCTTTAGCTACAAAATGTGCCTTATACCTCTCTATTGAACCATCAACATTGTGCTTTATCTTAAAAATTCATATGCATCCTATAGGTTTAACTTCTGGAGAGAGATCCACTATTTGACAAGTACCAGTTTGATCAAGAGCATTAAATTCAATTTGCATAGCTTGCTTACAACAATCATGTTTGATAGCCTCAACATATGATTTTGGTTCAGTATGAGTGACAATAGACAAAGCAAAAAGAGAAGGAGATTTATACAAATTAACATGAGATATAAAATTGGATAAAGAATATTCTACTGTGAAATTGAATTTATAATCCAAGAATGAATCAAGTAATTGCAAAGCTCCCAAGCACCACGATTCAGAACATATAGTGCAGGAATTGGAATGGATCCATCAACAAAAGCAAGTTTGTTCTTAGCTCCAAGGGCACGCTTCATTGAACGGTTCCATGCAAGGTAGTTAGAACCAGTGAGAAGAGGAGTAACAACAACAAAATTTAGTCCTTCACTAGGATGAACGTAAAACTCAGAATCAGTGTTCTGTTGTGGTGGTTGAACAATTACAAGAACAATTCGAGGAGACATCGTGAAACAGATGAAGAATCAAGGATGGAATAGAAAACATACGAAGAGATAAAACTGCGAAGCTTAACAAAGAAGAAGCGAGATTATCAAAACAAATGGATCAAGAACAAGAAGAAATGATGAAGAATACAGAGAATCTTCACAAACAATAGAGAAAAATGAGAAACAAAGAAGCTTGAAGGAGAAGCTTCAATGGAGGAAACGTAACTAAATCGTAACAAACGTCCTCTCATTAGAGAGAGAAGAAAATGATACCATAATATGAAATGAACAAAATCGGGAAAAATCATGTTAATGAATGAAAGAGTACAAACTCTCACAAAATAGAAAAGATAAATGTCTAAAATGCCTTCTAACTGTCTTGCTTGTTGTTTACACTGATTTTTGATAATGTAAACTTCGTTATCCATCAACGCTTTAGGACTGGATAAATGTCTTTTTATAGTGTACGTTCAAGTTTCGCGATTTATGATATCACTTCATGTGTTCTTTAAGAACAAAACTATTGTTCTTATTAATGTTAGAATTGCATCCAACAACTTTTAATAACAAGTTGTCTCATGACAACATAGTAGAAAAATACTCAAGTGAGCATATTAAAAAGAAAGGAAAATAAAGAAAGATTAAATGAAATGTAAATTGCAAAAGAAAAAGGAAAATAAAGCAAGAACAAAGCAATATTAAATTGTAGGGAATGTAAAAGGTGATTGGAATCCATCTCTAGGCATGTCGAAGTCTGTATGCTCTTGGTCGAATTCCCTTTTCACTTTGCAGCATGTCAAAATAACTCATTTGACTTGTCGAAATCTTGCTTTCTCCCTTTAAATGTTCATTAAGCACTTCAAATAAATAACCACAAATAATATTTTATTTTTGGTACTAACACTTGTGCTGCCAAAATTCCTTGTGTTTTATTTTATTCCTTGTGTTGCACCTCCCTTTTTGCCAAAATTCCTCGTTCTTTTAAGGATGCGTTTATAGTCCAATGGTTAGGATAATTGCCTTCAAAGCAATATACCCGGGTTCAACTCCCGGCAAACTCATTCAGGTTTTCAACCCACTTGGGTTGTCTTGGTGGTATTGGTTTGGGACCTGGGAGTGTGCTCCTCCTCGAGGTCTCAGGTTCGATTCTCTCAAGTGTCAATTTAAGTGGGCTAATTTAGCTTCTTAAAAAAAAAAAAAACACTTGTCCTGCAAGCTATCTCTCATGTTATGTTTTTCTTTCTTATCTTCTTCATTGTGCAATATTTTTATTGATTGAAATAGGGTTGAAAATGAGTCGAGTCAAATCGAACTTATCTGAACTCGACTCTAATCGATAAGAATTTATCATTAATGAGATTAATTAATAAGAATAAAAAAAGACTTATCCATTGTACAAAAAAATAAAATAAGACTTATCCATAAGTCCTAGTTCAATTGACAAAAATATCAAAATTCTTAGATTGAATGTTGTAATTGGGGTTGAACTTAGGCTTCTCCACTTATGTGTGTGATTTTACTATGACTATTGTCATTTCGTCTATTAAAAAAAACTTTTTAAGCAAAAATTGTTTTGCGTTTTTTAAAACAATGAAAAGTAAACAAAAAAACTATTGTTTAATGTTTTATAGAACGGATCATCCATATTTAGTGTTTTATCTTCTCTTTATCACAATAAAGCTGATATGTGAGGTGATGATTGTTCTCATTTATAAACATATCTTCGGGTCTTCTCTAATTTAATGTGGGATTCTTAAAACACCCCCTCATGCATAGCGCTATTGTGCTTGGTGCGTTGATATAAACGGTGGGAGAATTGATAGCGAAAATCTGATGATAGGTGGTCTAGTGGATCTTCGAGGAGACTATGATAAAATATAAGAATTTATTATTGAATCTAGCATAACCCCCACAAAACGGCTTGTGACGTAAGGATTGTCCAGACTTATAAACACTTGTTCATATCATCTCTCATCCAATGTGGTACTCGTAACCCACACTCCTCACACCCATCACTATTGGACTCTATGCATAGATATAAATGTAGGTGGTCGGATAGTGCAAACATGATGGTAGGTGACACAACAACCATTGAAGGAGGCTATGATACAACTCTTGGCCATGATGAAAAGCCTCACCATTGTTTATAAGTGGGAGCAATTCAGACCTTACAAGCCAGTTTTGTACAGATGTGATAAACCTAACCACAAATTCTAAAATCTCATTTCAAAAACCTCTCATTTTTTCTTAGCAAATAAAAATAAAAATATGTTGGACGAAATTTTAAAAAACACAAATATTTTAACAAAGTATAAAAATCTTAGCGTTGTTTGCGAGTTTCGAAGGAAAATGAGGGGAGAGATTTGAAATAATGATTGATTAAGTGGAAGAAATAGATGACCTTAGAAGGGGATTGGTTTGAGGGTTCATTTTTCTTCATATACAAAATCCTCCAAGTTTGGGGGAACTAAAAAATTGTATTGATAAATGTTTTAGGCTGATTTATCATTCTCTAAAAAATACTCTTTTAAAATAAGTGAAAAATTTCTCCATTTTTTCATATATTTCTCACCTTCCAAAAACCCCGTCGCCCCTCCAAACTTACAAAGCCTTGGTTTCCATTTTCCACAGCTGTTGTTTTTCAAACTCAGGATTTGGTTCGTGTGAGTTGATTTAATCACTTTTATTATTGGATTGGATATTTTTCTTGAAGTAAAGTCCATCCAGATTCGCAACCAATATTATAAGAGCAATGTTATTTGAACAACCATTTTGTGTGATAACTTGTTGGACAACCAAATTATACAAAGAAATTTAGTTAATGGCACAAAAATCAAAGCAATAGAGAGAGACAGTAAAAGGACAATGTGAGTATGAGTGAGAAAGTTGTTGCAAAAGTTGTCAAAAAATTGGTTGTTCAAATATCATTTCTCATATTATAATATGTTTTCATGTTTTATAATCAACGTGACCATAAATATACATACGAGCTAAACTAGGCCGGCAGGGAGGTTTACCTTTACAAAATCAGAAAATCCAGGTATGTTGTTCAAAAATGGGCTTAAGCATAAAGAAAATCAAGGTTAATATTTCAAACTCACACAATTGTGATAAACACGTGTTATTCAAAAATGGGCTATGGTTAGTTAGAGTATAACGAATTAAAATTGCTGGCATCACTCTAAAGTCAGGTGGAAACCAACCTAATGCATGAAAAACAATGTGATCAATTAAACAATCAATTAATATACTTTTGACATTATGAGAGTACTATGTATGTATGTACAAGGGAAATATAAGTAACACGAATCAAACCTGCTTCATTAAAATAATATTAACCACTTCACACACACACACATAGAGAGAGAGACACACACACACACCCCTACACAATAACTGGTTTTGTTGAAAAAATGGGGCATGTCCGTATTAAGTTGTTTTACTTTTCAACCAATTAAGATCATGTTTCTGTTTCCCATCCATATAGCTGAATTACAACTTTAGTTGCTATTTTAAATAAGGGTCATGTTAACTTGTGCTCTTAGGGCACAAGTTAAGGAACTTAAAATAGAATTAAGTAATAAATTTTATGTTGAAAATATAACTTTTGAAACTTTCAAGACATTGAATGCACAATTTCCAAGAAAAAAACTTCTACTTTTGATTCCTTAACTTATGTCCCAAGGGCACAAGTTAACATTTTCCTTTAAATAATTACTCCCTCCGGTCTCAAATATAAGAAAAGATTCCTTTTTTAGATTCATTGAATAATTAATGTATCTGCTTTACAATGTAGTCCAGATACATTAACTACTCAATGAACCTAAAAAAGGAATATTTTCTTATATTTGAGACCGGAGGGAGTACTTTCATTTTGACCAAGGCATTGGGATAAAAATGCAACAACAACAAAAAACCAATGTGGAGAGATCCGCGAGTGTCGGAAGCAACAACGGGTCAATAGAAGAGAAAAATACTGCATCTCCACTCAAAATATCAAGGAATCGTGAATATGGGCTACCTCAATTTTTTCATTCATAGTCGATGTGAGAATAATTACTCATATAAATTCAATAAATAGTTTTTTTTAATCTAGTGGAATAAGAATTGGTTATTGTTGTTGCAAAGAATTAATATAAGCAATAAAAAATTATATATATATATATATATTTTTTTTTTTTGAGGGGAGCAAAAATTATATTTGACAATAAAACATAACAACACAATGTATAACAGACACAAAACTGTGGAAAACATCTCAAAGCAAAATAAAAAGATGAAATGACTCAAATGTAGCTATTGTGTGAACTATATATCTTGCACTATGTCCCGTGTTAAGTTTCAGTCGTGAGAATGCTTGTCAAATTTCAACCACATCAAATGGTAAATAATTTATTAATCTCAATTTTGTGGTGACTATTAATTGAATATGCAAGTTGACTTTTCATTTTTTGTTCTATTTTGATGTACGTTGTTTAACAAGATCATAGTCACCCTCTCTTAATGGCCGAACTTAATCTCTTCACTTTTAAAGTTTGTGTCTTAAACAATTGAGGCTAGTGATCACTAAACTTTAAGTGAAGAGATGAAGTTCGGTCTTTGTGCATGTATGTATGGGTCTGTATAATCTAGTTTTAGGGAGAAATTAAAAAAATCTGAACTAATCAAAAGTAGTTAGTTTAGTTCGATTTTTCCAATATTTTTTGAAAAATGTTAACGAAGAAATGGATCAAGTGTTGGGTGATGCATTTTAAATACTCGAACCATATTATGTTGCTTGACTTTTATATTTTCCAAACACATTTATGTACGTACACAGTTAAGATATTTTTTGGCCTACCAACAAATAAGATATTTTTTTTTATTTATGTCCGACTCGTTATGGATTTGATGGATCGAATTGCCATCCTTACTAGTTAGGAAATATTAGTGAGCGAATGTTTTAAATCCACTCATTCCCCTATTATTTTTGTAAGCAATTCCACTTTCATATTGTTCAAAAGTAGGTTTATATAATAGCACTGTTTTATCTACTAAATTTAGCAGTCAACTAAAGTTGAAACTACTACTCTCATGCCCACCGAACCACACCAAAATCGAATCTGACATTAACTGCCCTATTATTTATATTTCTTTTCTGTTATGGTTCCATCCTAGGTGGAAAAGATCATCATATGTTTCAGTTTATGATATCTCTATAATGTACACCTATGTGGTTTGAAAAAAAATACATAATCCTGTCACATTTGGGATGATATTTGTTTCAGTTTATGATATCTCTATAATGTACACCTATGTGGTTTGAAAAAAAATACATAATCCTGTCACATTTGGGATGATATTTTTGTTTGAATTGTTGAACAGAAATTTGATTTCATTAACCAATGCTTACATCATATTTTTTTTTTTTACTTGAAAAATTTAGTTGCTGTAATGCTCGTTAACATCACATATATAAGATTAATGGTGGAGCTATAATAAAAAATGTGAGTAATAAAAAATTAACAATAATAAATTAGATCATTGCATTGTTCTAAGAAAAGTAAATAACTATGAACTAGTTATTGATTTCATAATGAAGTATTAGGATTCTTCTCGAAGGTCTAGTACAATGGTATAAGTTGGCATTAGGGGTGGGCAAAATTAACCAAAAACCAAAGCCAACCGGTTAACTGAACTGAACCGTATCAAAATTAATTGAACCATTTCACAAATTCTCGAACCGAACCATTATTTTGATAACGATTCACTAACCAAACTGAACCGTTAATAACCTCAATTATCCAAACCGAATCGAACCGAACCTTTAACCATATCTTACGTAATTTTCATAACACAACACCTCCTATTTCTCTGTCATGTTCAGAGAACCGAATGAAAAAACTTTGCAACGAAAAAACCGAATAAAAATTGTTTTATAATTTCTCTTTTTACTTGTTCTCTATTGAAAAAACCGAATAAGCTTTTTTAAAAACAACTTATTTTATAAAAAACAACTTATTACAATATCTTTTTTAAAAAACAACTTATTCAAAACAGCTTATCTTATGCATAACAACTTATTACGATCGCTTTTTAAAAAACAGTTTATTTTATGCAAAATATTGGTTTTGGTTCGGTTCGATTTGGTTCATAGGTAAGCAAATGGTTAACCGAACCATAACTTTTGTTCAGTTTGATTACTTCCAAACTTTAAACGGTTTGGTTTGATTTTTCTGAACCACTTTAACAATTTGGTTCGGTTCGGTTTTTATGGTTAACCGAATCATACCCACCCCTAGTTGGCACTAAATCTAAATATTAAGGTAGATGTTCAAAGTTCGATCCCTACTTCTAATAATTCTTTCCTCCCCCTATAATAAGCCCGAAATCTTGCTTCGCGAGGGAATCACGATGGCATTGCTATAAAAGGTGTGACCCACATCACACACCACACCCTCCTTGTTTTCCGTGCAAAGCCCTTTTTAATTGGCTGAAATTGTTTTCGGGAAGTTCTCGGGACAAAATCAGTTGGGAGATATAGCATTATCCATAATTTAGAAGGCTTATCATAATTTTCTTTCTCATTATTTGCTTCCTAAATTAACAAGGTAACATTTCCCTTTTTAAGCTATACATTCTTAGCATCCCAAAAAATTCAATGCAAGACTTAAGTAAATAATTAGTATCTTTTTTTTTGAAGAATAAATAATTAGTATCTTAACAAGCACTTTATGATTAAGATTTGTTAATTCAGCTTTACTTAGTAGACTAATATACTTTTATTTGGGTGAATTGCACTGCCATACATCTAAACCACATAATCTAACATTTGGTACACAGCTGATTGCGCTAGTGGGTGCACCAAATCCCCTGAATGGTTAGACTAACTATCCTAAAATATCATTGGACCCTATTTGACTTATTAAATAATGTCAAAATACCAAAACAACAATGTTTTGGATTTCCATTCCCACTTTATCACACTATAAATAGATCCAATTTAGACTAAATGTAACATAACCCAAGTAACTCACATTCAACAAATTTTATCACAACAATGAAGACTATATTATGCTACTTACTTGGTTTACTTACTATCATTGTTTCATTTGCTTCAGCTGCAGAGAATCATTACCATCAGTTTGTTGTAAGTGTTTGTTTGATGATCACATTTACATATATGTTTGTACCAATTTGCAACTGTATTAACTAACTTCAATGGTTGTGGAAATAGATTCAAACTGCAACAGTGAAGAGGCTGTGCAAAACGCGAAGGATACTCACGGTAAATGGACAGTTTCCTGGTCCAACAATCGAAGCTAGAGACGGAGATTCTATGGTGATCAAAGTAACAAATGCTGGACCCTACAACATCTCCATCCACTGGTAACTATCATCAGTGGCGGAGGTACCACAGGGGCCAAGGGAGGCCGTGGTCCCCCCCACTTTTTGCAAAATTTTTTTCCTACTTGTAATATACTATGGTTTTCTATGTTATTTCACCAAAGTCAACAATGTGGTCCCCCTCAATATTATATGTCAAATGGGCCTAGCCTTTTAACTTGTACTGAAAAAGCCTTTTAACTATGTAATTTCTAAGGACAACAAAGACAAAGTTAAACTAGTTTTCTCTTTCTTCCAATCTTCCCAATCGTAGTTATCAAGCTGCCTCTTGGACACTCATCCTCATTATGGTCTTAAACACTTGTATGATACGCGCTTAATTAACCTGTTTATCCAAACATTCACTATGTTCCTCGCAATCTTCTTATGTGTCTTTGTGCAACAGGCATGGGCTTAGGATGTTGAGAAATCCATGGGCTGATGGACCTAGTTATGTGACTCAATGTCCAATGAAAATTGCTTTTTTGACAATGAATACTTCCAATTGACACAAGTAAATGACGCTTTTACCCCAAGCGGTAGTTAACTACCGCTGGTTAAAGCGCCGGCAGTTAACTACCGCTGTCTTACAGCGGCAGTTAACTACCGCTGAGTTCTGCGATTTAACAAGTACAGAACCCTCATTTTTTTAATTTTCCAGAAACATAAACACATCCAACTCTCTTTCAAATTTCTTCAAACTTCAATTGCACGAATTTGAGCCCAATTTCTTCAATTAGATTACAAGTAAGTTCTCTTCTTCTTATTTACATGCAATGTAGTTTGTTTAGGGTGTTAGTTTTGATAATTTTGAGCAAAATGTTAGTTTTAGGTAGTTTTAGGTTAGGTTAGAAAATTGAAAATTATGCGTGATTTAGACTGTTTGATGGATTGTTTATGTTGTAATTGTGTTTAGAGACAATGTAGGTACAATGTAGCCCTTTAGATGTTCAAATAACACTACTTATGCTCCTAATTTAGAATGCACATAAGGTGTTTGGTAAAAGGCATAAGTGAGGAAATCTTGCTTTTTTTGTGTAATTTTTTGCAAATATGTTCAATTTTATAATGTATGTATGTTATAATGATGATAAGTTTTCATTTTTGCTTTTTTTGACAAGTTTGATTAGTTTGGCCATAATGGTATAATAACCATATTTTGAGCATATTGATATAGTGCATATTGTCCATATTTTGATTAGTTTGATTAGTTTGGATTTGTGTGTTATAATGTATATATTTATCAAATATCAATCAAACTCATATATGCTTAGAATATGTATCCTTTATATTTGTATACCATATTTGTATACCTTTACGTTCTTTTGAAAAGCGTAAATACATTGTCCACGTATTTATGTTTTTTAAATTTGTTTTGAACAGATATGGCTATGGATACGGATAAGCGGCAGCGGGTTATTAGAGAGGATAAGAAGCGGAAAGGTAAAGAGGTGAGTACCGCTAGTGCTCGGAGAGAAAAGAGGGCTGAAGACCCATATGTCCCTAAGACTCAGATCTTGTGCACTTACTCGGGATGACTCATGTGCGGGAAGGAGAGGGTGTACCTGAGCGGGAAAAGAGGCAGTTATCCTTTGTGCAGGACGTTCCCAAACATCCGTCAGATGTCCCTCCGGTGCCTATACAGATGTTGACCACTGTGTTGATGGACGCTCAGACATGGTTATTCACTGTTTGGGGAGATGGGTGTGAGAGACCATGGCAGCATGCTCCTGGCTACATGGCTTGGTATGCCAGAGTCTCTCACCCTCGCATTCTCCCACCTGATGAAGAATCCTCTCCCAGGCCGGCGAACGTGGAGCAGATCATAGAGGAGGAGCATGCCAAGGAGATGCCTGACACACTGACGATCGTCCGGGATGTGGCGCACATAGCTGATGATATTGTGGCCAGGCAAGCCGAGATGAGCAAAGAGGAGATTGTCCAGGAGGTAATGCGGATAGCTAGTGCTACTTATCAGATTGCCAGGCGGCGCAGGGAGCAGCAGAGGCAGGGTAGGCAGGGCTGATTATTATTAGGATTTTTTGATGTATTTTTTGACAATTAATGATCATGATGTATTATTATGACATGTTCCGTACATTTTTCTATTTCTATGACATATACGTACGTTCGTTTTATATTATTTCTTGCGTTTTAATTTTACCATTTTCCTGTTAAAATATTGGATGAATATGTTTAGGTATCAATTGGTTATTATATGAAAATTTTAGAAGAATTTTCAAGTGGTTATTTGATGACAATCTTAGATGCAAATGAATATGAAAATGAAAATTGGTTAGGAAAGACCTTCTGGAAAATGGTCAAGCACGTAGCGGTAGTTAACAACCGATGACTTCAGCTTCAGCGGTTGTTAACAACCGCTGAGTTCCAGCTGCTGTTAACTGCCGGCGTATCATGTAGCAGTTGTTAACTGCCGCTGGGGGTATTAACGTCATTTACTTGTGTCAATAAGAAGTATTCTATGTCAGAAAAGCAATTTTCATGTCCAATCCAATCAGGTGGAATTTACACATAACACTTTACAATTCAAAACCAAGAAGGAACACTATGGTGGCATGCTCATACTAGTTTTCTAAGAGCCACTGTCTATGGAGCCTTCATTATTTATCCGAAAATGGGTTCTCATCATCCTTTCTCTATGCCAACTAGAGAATTTCCAATTCTTCTTGGTAATCTTCAAGACATCTTTCCTTCCACCTCGCCACAACCTCTTCCTATCTTAGTCATGAGCTTTCTCACTGTTTTACAACCACCTCCACCACTCTGCAACTGTTCAAGCATTTAGACTGTTCGGATCTGAAGAGATTTGACTGGAAATAGCAACGTCAACGCTCATGGAAGAAGGGAGGGAGAAGAGCAGGTTGTCGGCATTGTGAGTTCCAACTCTAAATAGGTTTGAAGGGACAGAGACGATGATGGTGGTATATGATGACGACGGAGGGCGCGGTGGTGAGGACTGTGGTTGGAGAGGATGGTGGTGGTGAGGACATATGATGGTGGATGGGTAGAGAGATAAGATACACACACAGTAGAGAGAAAGAAGAGAAGGTGTATGGTTTTTACAAAACTAGCCCCGTTTTAACTATGAAATGTCCAAATTATCCATGGTGTTTGTATTGTGTTCAAAATACTGTGTCTAATTATCATTGCTCTTAAACTTTACCTTTGATGAAACTGTCTCAACTAGTGAATAAACTTATTAGTAAAAAGGTTAATAGCTTTACTTTGTCAACAAGGTATAAATTTCTTTGTCCTCAACTTCCAACTCTACGAAAATATTTGGTAGAAATGTTATTATCTTTGGAGGAGACTTTCGACAAATTCTCCCCATCATGAAGCCAATCAGATTTCATGCATGTATAAATTAATTCTTCACAGGGCTGTCCCTAGGCATAAGTCGGGGTGTGACGGCCTAGGGCCCAGCCCTGTAGGGGACCTAGGAAAAAATTTGTAGAGTGGATGTATATAGCAAGGTTTTATTATAAGGGGGTATAGATAGTAAAATGTATAAAAAAGGCCCAACAACCTTCACCTTTTTTTTTTTGCAAAACTAATTCAAAAGGCCTCAAACACTAACAATCTTTCAACTTTTTTTTTAGGAATTTCTTTTCTCACCCTACTCACTTCTCAAACATCCTCCAAATTTACAATTTTATAATGTTCGGATTTTATGATTTGATGTGTATTTTGTGAATTTCATATTTTATAATCCAAAATGTGATTAACTAATTTTTTCAAAACAGTGACACAAATTATTAAAATGATATAAATGAAAGTGACAATTTAAAGAGACATAATACAAATTGTCAAGAATTGGACACATTTTATTATTTGATCAAGAATTTGTAATACATTTACATTAACATAATGTTTATTACAACAAATTATTTGATCAAGAATTCATAATAATTGATTATTTTCTTATTGTTGTTGATACGACAATTACTTCTTTGAAAAATATTGAAGAATTAATGACATTTGAAATGATTTTGCATTGTAAAATGCTCTAAGAAATAATGCAATCTTATGACTTTCAGATAAAATTGAAGTTTTTTTTTAAACAATTGTAAATTCACAATGGTGGTCTATATATCCTAGTTTTATTAGGACTGATTTTTTTAGATACATTTGATATGCCCACATATCTACTTAGGTTCGTTCGGTTTGGTTTGTCCCCCCAACTTCTTTTGTTGTTATTCTTTTATAATACGATGAGGTATATTCGACAAACAATGTTTTGGGGTGTCAGCATAACTGAAATTTTAAAACATCGTATTATGGTGACTTGGTGGCAACATAGTTGAGATGTCAACTCCCATAATTAATGTATATCACATTTATCGTTTATAAAAAAAAAAATACAATGTATTATGTAAGGAGTCCTTTTCTAAACCTTGGTCTAAGACCTATAAAATATTAATTACGACCCTCTTTTTCAAACATTTAGGACTTTTGCAAGGTTCCCACTCTAACAAAAATTATGTGTTTGCAACATCATAGTCAATCATCTAATCCTGGCGAGAGGTCCATGAATGTTGGTGAGGGAAAAAAAATCTCAGCCCAATGATGGTTTTGCTGATTTTGAATTGGAAATTGCATTGGAAACTTTGTAAGTACGTAGGAGGTTTTATAGGTTTTGAATACCTTATGAAACCATGTTAAAAAAAAAAAAAAAAAAACTTATGAAATCATGTTCAACTGTTACATGAATTGTGAGATGCAACATGAAAATCAATAATGGGAGGAAAAATCGTACATTCATAGAAAATAACATTTCCTGGCACAAACACAATCCTCGTGTGAAACAGTACTTTCATTGGAAATTTAGAATGTTATAGTAAAACTCTTGTTACATATAATAGGGGTCTATATTTCTTCTCAACAATTAAGTTTGGTTGAGGAATTCAACACAGCTTGCTTGATCATTGATGTATAATACCTAAAGAAGACTAAAAATATGAGATATAAGAAATTCATCACCATTATCATTAAGAATAATTTGATTTTAAAATTTGAATGAGCTGAAACATAGCTCTAAATTTTATTATTCACTTCTATATGTCGGATTTTATGGATTAAACTTAATCAATAATTAAAATAATAAATTATTATATCAACTATTAGATTTTAATTATAATACCGCACAAGTTACCATGACCCTTTCGTTAGTGAAATTATAATATTTTATTTATGATTTCTTAACATGTACAAGTTAGCATGACCATTTTTAAAAATGCACAATTTCTAATTGACATATCTTCTATCCACCACAACGACTCACTTGAAAAACTTCTCATCTTCTATTAACTCCACAATAAACACATGTTCTAAAGAATAAAAACAAGATACTACCTCCGTCCCTAATTATAGGGCCCTTTTGAAAAAATAACGGGAATTAAGATAGTGGATATTTATATTAAATATGTTTGTAATTACTATTGGTTTTACAATTTTATCCTTTAAGAAAGAGGGTTGGTTTATGTTTTCAACATGTTATTTATTGTTGATTGAAGAAAAAGATGTATAATAAATAGAGGCATTTATGTAAAGAAAAAATTAATGTAGTTAGAAATAGCAAAAGAGTCTTATAAATAGGGACAAAAAAATTTCTCAAAAGGGTCTTATAATTAGGGACGGAGGTAGTATATTTTTTCAAACAATCACACCTTTATTTCCACTTTCCATCGTTGTTTTTCAAAGTTAGATTGGGTTCTTTTTACTAGACTTATTCAAAATATCATACAGCAGATAAGCTAGACCGGCAAGAGATGCTTATTTTTGTCAATTCCGAGGTTGACAAAGTTATGTAATCCCATGCAGTACTTTGACACCAATTAGGGATGTGGCTTAAGCATCAAGAAATTCAAGGTTAATTTTCAGCTCTACATAATTGTGATAAACACGTGTTATTCAAAAAATGGGCTATGGTTAGTTAGAGCATAACAAATAAAAAATTGATGGTATCACTCTAAAGTCAGGTGGAACTGGAAACCTACCTAATACATGGAAAACAAGGTGAACAAACAATCAATTAATATATTTTTGATATTATGAGTCCCATGTATGTAGAAGGGAGATATAGAAAGTAAAACGAATCAAACCTGCTTCATTGAAATAGTATTAAATAATTTAAAAAATTTACATGAATTATAAGTGCCTTGATTTCACTAAAAAGAAAATATCAGTGCCTTGATTGATGATTATATAATAACTAGTTGTTGAAAAAAAAGCTTACTAATTAAGTTGTTTTATACTTTTCAACCAATTAAGATCATGTTTCTGTCTCCCATTCATATAGCTGGATTACAACTTTATTTAGTACTCTTTTAATTAAGGGTTTTGCTAACCAGTGTCCTAAGGGAAATGGTTAAGGAATCCATTAGTAGAAATTTTGTTTTAAAAATGCAAGTTTTTACCTTTGTCTTAACAATAATTACACAACTTTTTGTTGTCAAATTACTTATTTTAGTACTTTTACCAATACCTCAATGACACTTATTGGCATCCTCCTTTAATTAATTATCTTCTTTCTGAATAAGGCATTGGGATGAAAATGCAACAACATATTACAATAATGCTGCTAGAGACCCACAGAGTGACGGGAGCAACAATAGTCAAAAAAGAGCGGGATACTTTAAAAAAAAGAAGGAAAAGAAAATACTCCATCTTCATGCAATATTTTAAAGTATTGAAGATACGAGTTAAGTCCCTTAACTATTCAACAATTTCTTTATGAATAGTTAATATGAGACTAATCACTTAATCCCAACAAATAATATATAAATTTTCCTCAAACCTAGTGGATCAAGAATTAATAGAAGAAAAAAAATATTTACTTGACAATAAACATAACAACACAATGTATAAGAGACACAAAAATGTCGAATGTATCTTAAAATTAGATAAAAAGAGGAAATGATTTTAAAATGCAGCTATCGTGTGAACCATATATCCCGTGTTTAATTTCATTACTGATTGTACTCATGAGCTTAGCTCAATTGGTAGGAATTAATGATGCTAAGGTCCAAGGTTCAAACCCCGGCCACCACCTAAAAGAATTTCAATTCTAATTTTGCATGTCAAATTTCAACCCACGGGTAAATAATTCCTCAAACCCAATTTCTAGGCGACTATTAGGTGAATATGCGAGTTGACTTTATCTTTTCCCTTCTATTTTGATGTATGTTGTTCTCACAAGTCACAACATCATAATAACCCTCTTTTAATGGCAAAACCCAATCTCTTCAATTGAAAGTTTGCCTATGAAACAAATGAGACAAGTTAACCCTAATCTTTAAGTGAAGAGAATAGGTTTGGTGTTTGTACATGTATGAGTGTAACAAGTCGGTATACTCAAATTTTAAGGAGAAAAAAAATATGAATCAATAAAAAATGGTTAGGCTGGTTTGATTTTTGCAATTTTTTATCGACATACGAACCAAACCAAGAAGATTAAGAACAAATTATTTTGGTTCGGTTCAATTGAGTTGATACTTTTAAAAATCTAAAAAAGTGATTTAATTCTTTTTTTAATAAAAATGATTTTTAAATAATATAAGCTATAGTGAAAAAATCAAAAATGTAACGTATAATGATTAAAATATGACTTATTTTAGTTACACCCCATGAAATTTAAGTTACACCCCTATTTGACAAAAATACCCTTCAATCCTTTTTAAATTTTCAGCAATTACCCTCTTCCTTTTTCCTCCTCTTCATCTTCTACTACATTCAAGAAAAACAATTGCACTCAATTTTCACTGTTGAACATAATTAAACTTTTACAATTCATCTTGGTTTTACCTAAATTTGGTAGTGTACGTGAAACATAATCACTGCAACACATTCAATACTTAGGGCAATTAAAAACATGAAAAGAAATTGAAGTGTTACTTAATTCACATGAATTAGTTACTTAAGTGATTTTTCTTCTGCACCTTGGTTTCACTTAGACTTAGAATGGATCAGTCCGAAATCTAGGAACATATCGAAGAGCAATTTAGACAAATTTCACCGATTCATAGCATACATGAATTCTAGGAAGTTTATTGAAGTTAAAAAAAAAAGATTGCAATTGAAAAATTTACTACGTGAACTAAATTCACTTACACCAACGTAAATTGAGTTCACGTTAAAATTATATATAATTTATAAGTTAAACCAGATCACGTAAGTGTTAATTTATGTGACAAAGGGCAACTTCGGTAAAACGAGAAAATACTAATTAATTTTGGATGTAACCGGATGTTTTTGGGGTGTAACTAAAAAAACTCTTAAAATATATATGAAATATTAATAGAACATTTGAAAAACTTTTTTTTTTTTAAATAACACTAATAATATAGTGTAAATTAAAATAAAATACAATAATTCTATTCACGTCACATATAATGGATTTTGAATGACGTAAAAGCTATACTCAAACCAATATATGTCTCTTTTTTATTTGTTGAATGAAATATAGATGTCTTTTTTGTTTGGTTTGGTTTATAACGTAACATAAATTTTTTTTATCTAATTTAATTGATTAATTGATCTAAATCGAATTTTCTAAAAAGAGGAAATGATTTTAATTGATCTAAATCTAATTTTCTAAAAAGAGGAAATGATTTTAATTGATCTAAATCGAATTTTGCTTGATTTTTATTTACAAACAAGCATTTAGACATTTGGACATTTTTTTTTTCTACTTAGAAAAACCGAAAGCCCGATTACATTGTTAGTGAGTATTATTTTTGTAAGCAATTCCACTTTCATAATGTGCAAAAGCAGGTTTATTATGAATGGCACTGTTTCATCTACTAAATTTAGTAGTCAACTAAAGTTGAAACTACTACTCTCATGCCAACCGAACCACACCAAAATTGAATCTGACATTAACTGCCCAATTATTTATATTTCTTTTCTGTTATGGTTATCCTAGGTAGATGATATTGCCGTTTGAATTGTTGAACAGAACTTTGATTTCATTAACCAATTATGAAGTAGTTATCCTAGGTAAATAATTATGAAGTAGTTAGCAATTTCATAAAAAAAAAAAAATATTAGGATTGATCTCGAAGGTGTAGCTCAATGGTACATGTTGGGACATTGAATTGAATTGAAGTATTAAGAAGGGGTTAAAATTTGATCATTGCATCTAATAGTTGCTTTCTTCTCTGCTTCCAATAATTCATATCTCTCCTAATAAAGTAACCACTAACATATACCACTTGCATTTGTCTATAAACTCGAAGTGTATTAATCTCGTCCCTTGACTTTTAAGTAATGGTATTTTGAAAGGAAAGAAATTACCTATATTTTTTTTATAAACAGGGTATCTTTCGCGCTTGCAACTGCAGAGACTAATCACTCAAGTCACAAGGCTCAAACGAACGGCAAACTCTCTTAGAGTTTTAACGTTGTTGTATGCCCAAGGCTGGATCTGAACCAGAACGATTAAGTTAGAAAAGACTCGTGTAATCCAATCTAAACGCTCTTGGGTGAAAAAAAAAAAAAAACTATAATTTAGAAGGCTTATCATAATTTTGTTTCTCATTATTAACTTCCCAAATTAACAGGGAAACATTTTCCCCTTAAAGCTATACATTCTTAGTTCCCAAAATATTCAATGCAAGACTTAGGTAAATGATTAGTATCTTAACAAACAATAATATAGTACTTTTCTTTTGGTGAATTGCACTGCCATGTATCTAAACCACATAATCTAACATTTGGTACACAGCTGATTGCGCTAGTGGGTGCACCAAATCCCCTGAATGGTTAGACTAACTATCCTAAAATATCATTGGACCCTGACTTATTAAATAATGTCAAAATACCAAAACAACAAATGTTTTGGATTTCTATTCCCACTTTATCACACTATAAATAGATCCAATTTAGATTAAATGGAACATAACTCAAGTAACTCACATTCAACAAAATCTGAGACAACAATGAAGACTATTTTATGCTACTTACTTGGCTTACTTACTATCATTGTTTCATTTGCTGCAGCAGAGGAGCATTACCATCAGTTTGTTGTAAGTGTTTGTTTGATGATCACATTTACATATATGTTTGTACCAATTTGCAACTGTATTAACTAACTTTAATGATTGCTGGAAATAGATTCAAACTGCAACAGTGAAGAGGCTGTGCAAAACACGAAGGATACTCACCGTAAATGGACAGTTTCCTGGCCCAACGATCGAAGCGAGGGATGGAGATTTTATGGTGATCCAAGTAACAAATGCTGGACCTTACAACATCTCCATCCACTGGTAACTATCATCGTCACTCGTCCTCATTATGGTCTTAAATACTTGTATGATAAGCGCTTAATTAACCCGTTTATCCAAACATTCACTATGTTCCTGACAATCTTCTTATGTGTCTTTGTGCAACAGGCATGGGCTTAGGATGTTGAGAAATCCATGGGCAGATGGACCTAGTTATGTGACACAATGTCCAATCCAACCAGGAGGAAGTTACACATACCGATTTACAATTCAAAACCAAGAAGGAACACTATGGTGGCATGCTCATACTGGTTTCCTAAGAGCCACTGTCTATGGAGCTTTCATTATTTATCCAAAAATGGGTTCTGCTTATCCTTTCTCTAAGCCAACTAGAGAATTTCCCGTTCTTCTTGGTAATCTTCAAAACTATCATCACTTTATTATACTTAAAGAGAGCTAGTTTGATAAACTGTTCGAAATAGGATTTGAAATGTTTGCAGTAACAATCTCATGCGGCCACACAGTTAGCCACATCCATGGTCGATTGGATCAAGATTGGACGGTCCGAATTTCGATTTGGATTTGGATTTTTTTTTCTTTCAGAAACTAAATACCAAGTTTGAAATATGGACCATTCAATCTTTATCAATGGCCATTGATTTGGCTCACTGCGTGATCATATAGCATTGTGACTGCTATATGATTATGAACTTTTCTAACAATAGCTTTTTGTATAAGTAAAAATTAGCTTTTGCATATTAACTTTTTAGAACCCCTCTAGTTTAACTTCTTAATAAACACTTCAAAAGTTGCTCTTAAATTTTTATGCAACAAAGACAGAGCCATATTGACAGAATATGTTTTTATGATGCATAGGGGAATGGTTTGATAGAGATCCAATGGCTCTCTTAAGACAAACACAGTTCACAGGAGCACCTCCAAATGTATCTGTTGCATACACCATGAACGGTCAACCAGGAGATCTCTATAGATGTTCCAGCCAAGGTTTGAAATCATTCTAAATCGCCATTACTTCCATACATCGTTTTAAATTGCAGCTGGAGTCGCAGTTACACTGCAAACCTTTATATTACAGAAAAATATAGATGATGCTGTCAAAATTATGATTGCGATATTGTTGCAAAAAACTCAATCCTTTATATTACGGTTGCAGACAATAATTTAGAACTCATTTTTCGTACTCGTTGATAAAAAAGTGACTAAAGGTATAAAAACAATTACAATGCAGGAACCGTACGTTTTCAAGTATATGTCGGAGAAACAATTCTCTTAAGAATCATCAACAGTGCACTCAATCAAGAACTCTTCTTTTCAATTGCTAACCACAGAATGACTGTTGTTGCTACGGATGCTGCTTACACAAAACCTTCCAACACTAGAGTCCTCATGATAGGACCAGGTCAAACAATCAATGTCCTTGTCACAGCCGATCAACCACCTGGCCAATACTACATGGCAGCACGCGCTTACCAAACCGCCATGAATGCTGCATTTGACAACACGACGACAACTGCAATTCTTGAATACCAAAATAGACCACCTTCGAGACCTATTTTGCCGGCTTTACCATTTTTTAACGACACGGCCACTGCAACTGCATTCACATCAAGGATTAGAGGACTTTCCAAAATTAAAGTGTTTCGAAATGTTGATGTGAGTTTATTGTTCACTGTAGGGTTAGGATTAATAAACTGCACAAATCCTAATAGTCCAAGGTGTCAAGGACCAAATGGAACAAGATTTGCAGCTAGTATAAACAACAACTCTTTTGTTCTTCCTAGAACAACTTCCTTAATGCAAGCTTACTACAATGGTGTTCCTGGTGTTTTTACCACAGATTTTCCTCCTGTTCCTCCTATACAGTTCAATTACACAGGAAATGTTCCTAGGGGTTTGTGGACACCTAGAAAAGGAACAAAGTTGTTCAAGTTGAAATATGGTTCCAATGTTCAAATTGTTTTGCAGGATACTAGTATAGTAACAATTGAGGATCACCCTATGCATGTTCATGGGTTCCATTTCTTTATAGTTGGTTCAGGTTTTGGAAATTTTAATCCAAGAACTGATCCTGCTACGTTCAACCTTGTCGATCCACCTGTGAGGAATACTATTGGAACACCTCCTGGTGGATGGGTCGCCATTCGTTTCAAGGCCGATAATCCAGGTATAATGCATTTATGTTACTCATATACAAAGATGCCATGTGCTCTAGCTATAGAACCGATACGACACTGGCATATGTGATAACGTTCAATTAATTCATATTTTTTTTAAATTATTACTGATGTCAACGTATCAGTATCATGTCCGATGTTTGTGTCAGTGTTTTATAGGTCATGTGAATGTTTTTAAATCATGGTCGCGGTGTCCGATATCTCTCTCTTGCATAATTTATACTAGGCTCTTAGCATTGTATGTATACTAACCAAATGTTGATTTTTGAATTCATTGTTGTGAATCAGGAATTTGGTTCTTGCATTGTCACATAGATTCACATCTCAATTGGGGTTTGGCAACAGCACTTTTGGTAGAAAATGGAGTTGGCCCATTACAGTCAGTGATACCTCCACCACCAGATCTACCTCAATGCTAAAATAAAAGCATCATTAATCCTAAATTATATGTCACTCAATTATGTTACTCAATTATTGCTCTTTATAAATACTTACCATATAGATTGTATTTCTTTTTGTGATGTTTCAAGGTCCATAATTGTACCAAGGTCAATTGGGATTACTTGTTGTTTTTGTCTTTCTTGATTGGGTTGTAACTTTTTAAGATTTTTAAAGGGAAAAAAATGTGTGATTTCTCAATAGTAATATTAAGAGTTTATTATCCTTTTTACTCTTTCAAGGAGAAGTGTTTCATATCTTTGCTTGCTTGCTAGTTAATTTTTTGAGGAAAATCTTATCGACCGAAAGAAAATAGACAATACAAGGAGGACAATCTTCAATCCCGATCTAGTCTACAGAATTTAAATCAAATTTAACTAAATGGTGCACATAAACATTAGAAGAACATGTAACACGATCTAAAAGGTATAAAAACCATATGAATGGGTCATGATGGTAACTACTAGAGCAAAGATTATAATAATTATTTATTATTTATATCTCGTCGTGTTTAACATGTTTTGATCTAAAATAGTTCGATTATAACTCTATGACTTTCAAGTAATTACTTAAATTACAGTTATTCATTACCTACAACAAAATTCCAATTGAAGTAATAATAAAAACATCATATTTGATATGGAGGTAATAGGAACTAAGTTTGACTTTATTAGATAAACTTAATTTCAAATTGGATGAATGTATATTTGTGATGGTACCCTAAAAGAACCTAAAGGATATTGATTTGTTATACCCTAATTTTGGACCTAAAAATACTTGCTCAAAATATTTTTCCATCTCTGATATGTGTCTATTACTCTTGAGAGATTGCCAATTTGATATTGTTTACCCTGATACTTTACTATGTTTTAGCTGCATGTTTTATTGCCTTTGTTTTGAAAAATTTCAATTGTAACTTTGTCTATTGTTTCTTGCATTTTAAACCATCCAAAGGGTCTTTCTTGCATTCCAAGTTATTTGAAATTGTCTATGATCAATTGCATCTTTCTCTGCATTTTATTTCAATGTTATTTGCAAAATTCATAAAAAGGGTATTTTAGTCATTTCCTACATTCAAACTTATTCTAGTCCTTGAAGTTTGTCTCTGAGTTTTTTTAATTTGTTTGCATAAGTCCTTGTTTCTATTCCATGTTAAAATCCATTTCAAAGATTGCATCAGAGTCATTTTGGGCCAATTTAGTCCCTGAGGGCATTTTAGTCATTTCCTGTGTTAAAACTCCTTTTAATCCCTAAAAAATTGTCTCTGAGTCTTTTTAATTTGCTTGTATAAACTCTTGCTTTAATTCCCTGTTAAAGACCATTTTAAAAATTGCATTTGAGTCATTTTGATGTCGTTTTAGTCCCTAGGGGCATTTTGGTCATTTCACACAAAATTTTGACAGAGAGAGGTTACTTTGAAGTACCTCATTTATCTAGTTGGTTCATTTTAGTCCTTTTTGTGTTTTTTATTGGTTTCACTTTACGTTTTTTCCAATTTACCAATTTTATTCCAATTTTATTATTAATTGCATTTCAGTCCTTCAAGATTTTAAAAAATTGCACTTTAGTCCTTTCTTCCATTTTATTTTCCTTTTAAAGTCTTTTTCAATTTACATTTTAGTCCTTTCGTCTTAAAAATTGCAGTCCAGTCCATTTTTTGTTAATTGCAGATTGGTCCCTTAACTTTCAAAAATTGCAAAAAGGTCCCAAGTCCAAAATTAGTCCAAGGCCGAGCCAAAAAAGTCCAGTACAGGTGTCAGCAAGCTATTGGTTCAGATATCACACATGTCAGCTATAAATACGACACATCATCAATGCACAGTGCCAACAACACCATTCATTACACGCCAACTCATCAAATCATAGAAACAGAAGGAAGCTTTCTCTCTCCATTCAGTTAGATCAAAACCCTAACCGTTTCAGAAAATCACCAAGAACATTCATCAAACCCTAGATTTCCAGAACCAAAAATTGAATCGAATTGAAGCAAATTCATTGCAGTTCTCAGAGATTCGAAGGTGAATCTTCATCATTGAACTGGAATAACTGCAATTCAAGCACAAATTCAACGAATTTGTACGATCACAGTGAGAGAAGTGAGAAGAAGAAAGAATCAAAGCAAGTTTTGAACCAGTGAAGAAGAAGAGAAGAACACCGATTTATTTTCGGTTCAAACTTACCAGAAGAATCAGAAGCAGTTACGAAATTCTCTAGCGAAATCTTTGTTCGAATCTCCGATTAACTCAGGTAACTTCACAAAAACTTCTTCGTTTTCATTGCAAAAGCTCAACGAAGGTCTATTAACACAAATAAACGGTGAATCAAAGCAGATTAACAAGTACTGAGACTTGTTCTTTCAAAGATTGAAAAGGATTGAAAAAGATTTGAAAACCGAACCCTAAAATGTAGATCTACGAAGATTCACCGTTTACTTTGTAAAACTAAGTTCAGATTCGTAATCAGCATGAAAAATAGAGCAAGTTAGGGTTTAGATCCATGTAGATCGGAGTTGGCAAGGTCTCGCCGGAATCTAGAATTCACGGCGATGACGATGAAGATTCTGATGAATCTTCATCTTCTCCAGCCGTTTCATTCCAGAAACCGGCGGTGAAGATGAACGGAGAAGAAGAGAGAAGTTGCAGAGCTTCTCTCTCTAAAAACACTTAGAGAGAGAAAAGAGAAAGGGAAATGAAACCAGACCGGTTTCAAGCCTTTATATAACCAGTGGACCGGTCTGGTTCACTCCTGGTTCACTCTTCTCTCAATCTTCACCGTCAGATCTAGGTCTGACCCATCTGGATCGATCTGACGGCTCCTGTAGTTCCCTGGTGATTTGGATTCGTTTTCCCTTGGGCTTGGGCCTGTTTCTTTGTTTTTCTTGGGTTTCTTGCTATGTACACTTGTTTTCTTGCTGTTTGAACCCCTGCATGCTTGTTTTTGTACTATAAAATTCCTAAAAATTTTGTTCAATGTTTTCTTGATATTTTCAATAATTTTTGATGTGTTTTACATGTTAATCTTGATAAAAAATACATGAAAATAATTTGTTCCTTGTTGATTCAATTCTTTTTCATTTCTTGATAAAAATTTTGTTAAAAACTTCTAAAATTTTGTGAATTTCCTTGCAATTAGTTTTGACACTTAAAACTTGTTTCTTATGATATTTTGGCATGTTAAAATTGATAAAAATATATGTGTAGCTTTCTTGTGATTTTTGTGTTACTTTTTGTTAGTTTTTTGTGATTTTTTTTGCATGTTCTTGATCCTAAAATCTCACTATGATCTATTGATCCTTGATATGTGAGTTTACAATGTGTATGCCTCTGATTTGGTGCTATTCTTTACTGTTTTGAGGTTTGATTTGTTAGTTTCTTGTTTTACAAGTCATGTGAATATTTCTATGTGAAAACAAAGTGTGAAATGTGCTTGAAATGTGTCATAATTCTTGGTTTGATATTGTCTTATAACTTTCATGTCATAGTTGAAATAAAATACTTTGAAAATTGTCATGGCATGAAAATTATAGGCCTTATGTTTTATGACAAAGTTTAGGCACATTTCACCACTTTTATGTGCTAAGAACTTGTTACTTCTTTGTCAAGTTTCATTGCTTTACTATGCTATTTTACTTGCTTCTATTTCAATTCCTATTATGTCTTATGCTACTAACCCTTTCATTTCATGTTCCATTCATCCATGAGCATCTCATCCTCCGTCTTATATTTTTAGTTTCTTGTTTCTTGCACTTTAAGTTTTGCCAAGGCTTAGCATGTAAAACTTAGGGACTTTGTAATTTCTTTTATGCAATTTAAATTCTTGCAAGACCATAGCATGTAAACTAGGGCATATGTAAAGGACAATGAACTCTAATGATGTACACCGACACAACCACCGACACATGCACACACATCACATGGATACCTTAGATGAATGCTTTGGGAATGTACGCTTTAGATGTATGCTTAGGAATCACGATACTTAGAAAAATTCTCTTTTCCAAAAAACATGAACAGCTTCATTCAAATAATTTTCCAAAGAAACCTTGGGATCAAAATCCCATTGAATTTTCCCTTTATTTTCTTAAACAAAAACCTTAATGAATTTTTAATCATACTTAGACTTCATTTTGCCAAATAACCTTTCACCTCACATTTTCCAAATCTTATGCCCTTGAGGCCTCTCTCTCTTATTCTTCAAAATTCCATTTTCAAAATTAAAATCAACCAACAAAAACAAAAACATTTTTTTGGAAGAGAACTACATGGAGTTTGATCCCTTAAAAGGGTATGTAGGCAAGAAGTCAAAACTTCTCCAAGTCCAATAAAAAAAAATTCAAACACATCCTTATCCCTCCAATTCTTAACCTAGCAAACTCTTAGGTGTGAATAACATTTTCAAATAGCATTTAAAAATAAAGCGCGCGCGTAGAAAATAAAGACGGTTCCTATAGGATACTATAGTCGTTATGGGTGCCTAACACCTTCCCGTAACGAAAACAACTCCCGGACCTCGATTCTCAAGGGTTTTTCTTATTTTTCCCTTCCCAAGAAAAAATGAGATATCAAAGGTTAATAAGGTTCAAACTTAATCAATGTTTGACACCCGAAAAACCAAGATAAAACATGATTCTACATCACCCTCTATGACAAGAGTTGTTTGTCGATAGATAGAACTAGAGTATTCTTTCAGAAGCAGCATGTCTCTACATGAGATACTGGGAATTATGTAGAGCTAGAGAGAGAGAGAGGGGGGAGAGAGAGAGAGAGAGAGAGAGAGAGAGAGAGAGAGAGAGAGAGAGAGAGAGAGAGAGAGAGTCACTAACGATTATTTTTATAAGAGAAAGATAACACATTAAATTTATCGGAAATAAAACAAATGTGTGCAAAAGAATATGAATTTTATTGGTTGATTAAAATAAGTGTAGAATAGGAAGAATTTTTTTTCAAACATCCACTTTCTTAATTTGGTATTATTATTCTAATACTACACTTATAAAGAAATGGATTTACCTAAATATGGTAAATATAAAGATAGATATTTACATTTTTTATCAAATAACCTAGTAACTAGAATTTCACGCGTTAAGGTGAATAAGTGAAGAATTCTGAGTTTAAACCCGAAACGTGATCCTCGTTAGTAAATGAAAAGGTCTAGTTGGATCTTAGTCATTTAAGTTACAAGATTTAATATTCAAAACATGACATTTAAATAATTTAAGGGTTTATATTATTATTTTTTAAAAGAAATTTAAGGGTTTAGATGAAAACAAGAGAAAACATCACATAAAGGAACTTCTTCCTGTTTAAACCTCGGCCGTTATATATTGCAAAAACTTTACCAACTCTGTTATGGTCATGGTGACATATGTTTACATATTCAAGAAGCAATAAATATACAATTAACTCCAATTAAAATTTATCAATTTTTAGAGATACATAACAATATGCTTACAACTTCAAACGAAATTTCAATTCAACAAAAAAGAAAGTTCACACATGACATGTTTTCTTTATTCAAATTAGAAATACAATAATGCATAGAAAGATTAAAGTTAATGCTCAAACCACCACTGGATCTACAAGCAAAGCTTTAATGAATGTTTTCATTTCTCCTTCAGGATTCGTGTAATTATCTTCATCTTTATAAAACACATCAATAACACGTGAGAGGTTTAAAATACGTGTAAGAAAAGGCATTGGAATTTCCGTTGGCCTAAGACATTCCTTATTCATATCTTTCCAAGCATTGGCAATCCTCTTTCTACCTTCTTGAATTGAAGCTTCCCTAGAGACATTATACTTCTTCATATAGCATTCCAAGAATGAGGACATATGTTCTCTTTTCTGTTCAAACTATATACAAAGAATAATAATTCAAGTAAGTATTTACTTCTATTGAATTAAAACAAATATATTGAAGAAAAAATTAAAATTTTATATTTATACCTCATTGGACGCAATATCATCCATTATCCTGCCAATAACGATAGCGGCATTGACAATTTTTGTTTCATTTGATACCCATTTGATGATCTCCTCTGTGGTTATATCTCCCATACCAATGAAACTGGTACATATCAACAATGTGTAACCACATGTTTCTGTTGATAGGTAAATGTACTCTTCCAATGTTGGTTTATAATTATTGTTTAACCATCTGGCCTCAGTCATATAAGCTTGAATGAATTGTATGAACTGCCACCATAATGCAATATAATTATAAGTAATTTTCTTTATATTTTGGAGTATATATTTGTATTAGCATTTAGTGTTTAGTAGTTTTTGAATGGATTTAATGTTAAGGGAGTTTTTTTTTTTTTTTTTTTTATATAGGCAACTGAACTTAGAGTAAAAAAAGGTCATGCTAACTTGTGTTCTAAGGCATAAGTTAAGAATTAAAAAAGGAAATGAAAAATAAAGTTTGCATTGAGAAAATAAATTTTTAAACTTTTTTCCTTCTATTTTTTTTTTTTAACTTTTTAGATGTTAAATGCACAACTTCAAATACTATATTTCTACATTTGGTATTGAAAATGATATAATAAATAGTACGTAATAGAATACATCAAAATTATGCACAAATCACAAGTAAATTTTCAAAAAAATTATAATTAACCTTTTAAATTCTAACAAATAAGTTTTCAAAAAAATATATATAAATTAAAATTTGGCTAAAGCAATTGAACCGTACGTAGGAGCTTTAAAATAATTATATAAATAAAAAAGACAAAAATCCATACTGCATTTTTATAGTAGTTTAGGGCATATGCTCTTCCACTTTTCTGCATTTCATGCTCTATTTCTTCGTAAAGATCTAAGGTTATTCTGTAGAGAAACTTCATATAATCTGGAAGATCATCCAAGCAGCTAATATCCCACCTGAAAACCACTTTCATTAAAATTTAAATGAAATATATACACATATACACCCTCCGGTCACTAATATAAGCAAAAATTCAATTTTTAGATACATTCAATTAATGATATATGTGACATATAATAAAGACCACATATATCATTAATTGAATGTATCTAAATAGTATATTTTTGCTTATATTAGTGACCAGAGGGTGTATATATTTATATTTATATAAATGATGTGCTAACTGACCTTTCAATTGCTTTAGTAAAAAGTTCCAATTCATCAATTGTTCCATATGCATCATAAGCATCATCAATGGCTGTTATTATGATGATTAATTTCGACATAAATTTTCTTCCGACAGAATATTGAGGCTCAAAAAATAGCCCCATAGCCCAAAAACTACCTTCCACCATCCTATCTCTTGCAAACGGTAGTTTATTAGCTGCATCCAATTCCTTCCACCATCTACAAAGACCAAAAACAAAAATAATAATCAGAAGGAGTAGTCTATTTATATTAAATCTCATTAATTTTTTTTCCTAGTTACGGTGTACGTATGATTGAAGCCCTTACTTGAAAAGGTTGCCGAATTCCTTTTGATGTACACTTTGTAGCATGTTGAAATCTAGTTTCGCCAAAATAAGTAAGTTTTCATTATGCGAAGGATCCTTCTCGTATATGGAAATGTAGCTTCGTGCCTCCAACCTAGGCAAGTTCTTGCGCAGAGCCTGCCTTAAGCTATGTTTGACTTGTATTGCTCGAGGATGGCTCAATTCGTTGGCAACAAAGTCCAGGTGAGTGGTAGTGAAAGCCAAGGCATCTTCCAAAATATCCTCTCCACGAACCATGAGATGTGTAGCTTCATACAAGCTTAACATCCCCTCAACATCAACAATGATTCTTTTACTAAATTTTCCTTGCTCATCCTTGAACTTGTTGAATATATCTAGTGTTTTTTTTAGTAAACCAGGATATTGAACAAACTCTTAGAGATCGATATAGGTTTTAAAAAAATTAAAGCAAGAACGTAACCTTTCGATGAACATAATAATTCAATGTATTTTTGTCTTTTGTCATGATGGAGGCCAATTATGGTCTTCGTTCAAGAAAAATACATATATAGGCACATTCAAGTCTTTTGTCATGATGTTCATATCGTCCTCTACTAAGCTTCCTTTGATTATTTCTACTATTAAACTCTTTTAAATAATCCGTAGGCATTAAGAAAATATAGATAAAGGCACATCAATGTCTAATTTGAACCTCTCAAAAAGTTGCAAAGATAAACTCTTACCATTTTTAATAAAATGCTATATTTTTTAATAATAAAAACTGAGCTAGAGATGTAATATTTTATTCAAATTTAAGAAAAATGGTAATAAGGATCTACCTTTAATATTTTTCAAGTCCATATTATATATACGTTTAAATTTGTTAATAATTTGTACGATTTATCTAAAATCACTCATACAATCTTTTGGACTCATTTTTAACTCTTATTTGTGTTTGATTAGTATGCACTTACACATATGCCCAATTATAGATATAGCAATTAAGATTTATCATACCCTAAAATTATTTCCTATGGTGAGATTTGATTAGATGACTGTATAAAACTATTTACAATATATCAATGCATATGATAATTTATTTTCTAATAATTGTATTAAACATAAGATTACTTGAAGACTGGTATAAAGAGAAATCAGTGTAAATAAGTTGATGACATACTTGGAGAAACGTGAAGTCCTTGTTGCCTCAACAACCTAAATAGCACAGCAAGAGAGCAAAGGTTGTCTTCAAAAATAATTATTTCTCCATTTTCAACATAATTCTTATGAATATGTTGCAAAACCTCTTCAATCTCATTTTCAAAATGATAGCTCACACCCAAACGACATATTGAATCAATTAAGTGCACTTTTTCTAAGGGATTCTCAGTCTTTGAGACAAGCATGTCCCTCACATTGTTTTTTAGTGTTTCAATTTGTGCTGCAATACTTTGATCAACTTCCTGCAAAGTGTTGAACAAAGAGTTAACCAAGTAACTAAAAGAATGGTGAAAATAAATTGAGGTGTGCTAATCGTTGTTCAAGTTGTGTTGAGGTGCATAAGCATAAATGAATAGTTATTTTTTATTTTTTATACGAAATATAAGTAAAAAGTTGATCGATCAACTTATTTATATCAAGAAGAATTGTGTATAATTTACTCAACAACCAATAGATTAAAATTTAATTTGTAAGTGTCACTTACAAATTTACTCATGTTGTTACTTCTTATTAATTGTTGGATAAATTATCAACGATTCTTCAAAAGTAGTAAGGTCTTACTTTTATATGTTTATGGTTCAATATTTGCATGCATGGTCAAAACATAATAAAATGCACGCAAAATAGAAATATATTTGTGTACCATATATAAATCTATAAATGTTTACGTACCATAGATTCTGAAGCATATCGAAGGAAATAATCTCCCCAAACGCTAGGTTTATAATCTGCAACATTTCTATGCAAGTCAGATTTGGGAGCCATGCTTGAAATTAATTAATAGAGTTATAGGTGGCTCTCTTTCTTCAACTCTAAGGTTTTGAGTTGGGAATGTTGGGCTAAAAAGTGGATATTTATAGTAAACTTCCAAGAACTTAAAGAGGCAAGTGGTGCTACTTGCCTATTTATTATTGATTATTATAATGGCTTTCCAAATACTTCTTTTTGAATGAGTGTTTCCATACTATTTTAAGAATATATCTAAGTGGCGCAAATTGTTTGTACTATAGCTCTATATGAATCTAGAGTTTCCTTTTCCTTATTTGGCAACTACAAGACTAAGGGCTCATCAACATAGGAGTTGCTAAGAGTAAAATACGGGAAAAAGAACCGATTATATGGGAAATACTTCAAGAAGTTATGCGGGGGCATCTTTCCTCAAAACAAGATTAATTAAGTACTCTCCTTTAAAAAAAAAGTTTAATTAAGTACTTGTTTTGTTGTGCGGTGGCAAGCTACAAAGTACAAACGCCAGTTTGAGTACGTTAAACGCGATTATGCTAAAAAGGGAGTGCTTGGGTAACTATATTCAAAATCAATTATGGCACACAAACTCGATTCTATCCGAAGCTGCTCCTTGTAGCTTCTGCGGTGGTCAAAATTGATTCTCCACAAAACACTTTTTATAAATAAAGAGATAAAGCAGATATATCCTAATTTCACAAATTTGCCCCTCCAAAACCAACTATAAATCATAATAAATTGAAACAGAGAGAAGATGAAAAAAATCATAATACATTGAATTTAATCAAAGAAGTAGAACCATATAAAATGTATCAGAGACATTTGAACTTCTCGTTACTCTCTTATGGCGGTCGCTCATGTTCTTTCTGTGTTGCTGGGAGTACCATTTCTATTATTTATTTTACTTTTGTTGAGAGGATCTTTATTTTTATTATCATTGTTACAAAACATAGATTAACTTAATGAATTCTTTAAAAAAAAAAATCATGAAAAAAGAAATAAAATAATGTTAAAAAAGGGTTATAATTTAGATAGAAGTTTTTTTTTTGGAGGGAAAAGAATTTATATAGAAGTTGAAATCCATTAATAATTTTACATAAGTTGAAATAATTATCTAAAATGTGAATGGAATATTTAGTTAAATACAATTAAAAGGATAATTTGGTCATTTCACATTTAAAATTAATTTTGATCCAAACTAACCAAAGTCCAAACAATATCAACTCATAAGAATCACATTTAAATTAGTGTATAGATACATAAATCAATTTACATTCAACTCACTTTTAACTAAAATCAATTATGTCAAACTCAATTCTATCAAAATCAATTCTCGCCGCCGCCAAACCAAACACACACTAAGGGTCATCTAATATGAAATTAGTTTAAAAATGGACTATATTATTTTTAATAAATTTAAGTAATACATTATATTTAATTTTCTTCTTTTATTTTTATCCAGGATGTAGAACTAAATTTATAAAATGTTTTTTTATAAAATAAGATATGGTTTAAGTGATTTATCATATATGCTTATTAAGCAAGAAAAAATGATTTATCCTATCCTATCCTATATATACTCAAGAATTAATCTCATTAATATTGGCGGTACGATTTCACTCTATTATTGACCATGTTTGTATGACAGCTGAAGGCTTAATTTGGCATGTTGCTAACCTTCTAATTTAGTACTCCCTTCATTCCTTTTCTTTTGATGTTTTAGAGTTTCAATTATATTTCAAAAATTTTGATGTTTTAGTGAATTTATTATCGTTTTCTCAAGTTTACTCTTGTTGGAAAACACCATAAACTATTAAAGTAGTTGTGACCTTTTGTTTATCACATGTGAATTTAATGATAAATAAGGACATTTTAGTCAAAAACACATGAATATTTATATACTTTAATTACTCCTTAAAACTTGTGTCAAGAGCTAAAACATCAAAAGAAAAGGAATGGAGGGAGTAGTTCTTTTGTACGCTGTTAGGTGGTCTTGTTTATGTGTTGCCAATTGAAACTACCAAAATTATATTGGTTCAAGTAGAACTTGACTCATATATCTCAAACAATGTATCGGGTTTAAATCTTACAACCAATTAAGTTCTCCAACAAAGATCTGTTATCGACAAAGTTAATGAATATTTAACATCAATAGTTTAGTCACAAAATCAATATTATCTAAACTCTCAGAGGTAGCCTAATAGATCGATGATAACTATTAAGGTATATATTGATTAACATGTGCTAACATTTTCTTATTCAAAAAAAAAGTGCTAACATTTTCAACATCTAAACATTTGAACATTGGGGTCCATGTGGTATGGACCTTTAAACAGTTGTTCAAAGGCAAACTTCTATCACTTTTGGTAAATTTAAAGAAAATATATACCTTCCAAAAAAGTTTTAAACGTGAATCTTTACTACTTTTAGTAAAAAAATCAATTTATAATTAAAATATATTTTAATTTTTTTTTTATGAAAAATAGAAAGTCTGTCCATAAATATCATATTTCTTACTTTTTTAATTATAATAAATTTATTTTCTTCTTATTCTTAAAAAAATAAAAAAAATCTTATACTGATTAAAACTGGTAAGCAAGGTGTGTGCTGGCCAAGTCAATGTTGGATAGCTGCATCACTACCAATTGAGTGAGTAGAAAATGATAAAATATATAACTTCATATGAAACAAAAAATAGAAGATAAAAAAATAGGGTCTTGTTAACGAGTACTCCCGGGGCACTCTTTAAGGATTCCAAAAGAAGAAATTATTTTATAAAAAAAAAACAAATATTTCGATTTTCGATACATTGATAAAACATATTTTCATGATAAGTTACCATTTAATGTCCTTAACTAGTGCCCCTGGTTAACATTTCCCTAAAAAATATATTATGTATGTCTATATTTTTCCTTCATCACTATTTTTCTTAAATTACCCCTACCGTTTTATTATGGTTCCACCACTGGTGTAAGAGCTAAACTTTATTTATATTTTTTTTTTCGAAGTTCATATTTAGCAAATTCTTCGACGCGCGACCCGCCGTACAACCCGTGTTGTAGCATTCTCCTTTACTAGTTACCACTTACCACATGCAAAAAGCCAACTTTTCATCTAACAATTAGTAGGACGAATATATAGTTGAGGTGTAAATTCAAGGATGGAGTCATGCAACTTAGAGCATCTACAATAGAATTATTGCATTTTCGCTCTTTAGCGGGTCGTGCGTGTGTGTATATGTATATGTATACGTGTGTACTCAAAAATGGTCTAAAGTCAAACTCTTATTACGATGTGTATATGATGTAATTAACTTGTTTTTCACAAGTAAAATTGAATGTGGTTCATTGTTACCTCTAAATATATGTTTTCCTTCGTCAATTTTATTAAATATAAATATAACTTTATGTCATTTTTTATTCACACGATCACAAATTCATTTCACAAATAAATTCATACCTCGAGATTGTGTGTCAATATTTTTTTCTTTGTCAAGTCATCTAGTAACTAAAAATTCACTTTTTAAAGGTAAATAATAAAGGTATTTTAATTTTGAACCCTCACTCTTACTTGTTACAATGTATTTTCTATATTATATGAGTTAAGCTTAGAGAGAGTGTGTCCCTATTATAGTCTAAAAAAAAAAGTAACATACATTTGTATTGTATCCTTAATTAGATTACTATAGACTTGCGTAGTACATCAATAAAAAAGTGCACGGCTACATGCTGAGCAATAAACTATGCTAATGATCTTTTTATGTTGTCAACCAGTGCCACCTTCTTCACATACCACCTTTCTATTGCAAAATATATTGTTCCTTTTCAACCAAACACACAAACAAATTCATAATCATAATCTTGTATAGATTAACATTGTTAATAATCATCTCTAATCACTTATCCTTACACTAATAACTCTGTCCTTGTAGTAAGCCTAGTGCACATATTTGACTGACCGTAGGCTGCTAACAGCCCCCGACCGTATAGCCGTCATGTGGGTTCGGTCATAATGCATAATAATGCATGAATATGGACATTAGAAACAACATGGTCATAGATATGAAAATCTGTCTGGGCCACAATTCTTTTCGTTCAACTTTCAAACTACATTTCTATATTATTTATTACATTTGAATATCAATTACACTCTCCAATCATTATTATAAGCAAAAATCAACATTTTAAATTTATTTATTAAATGATGTATTAGTCTTTATTAAAGATCATATACATCATTAATTGAATAATTCTAAAATGTAAATATTTACTTATAATAGTGACTGGAGGATATATCAATTAATTAATTAATTATTCATGCATAGCTACAAATACATGGTTATAGTTATGTCGTCATTGATGACAGGTTTTTTTTTTTTTTTTGCACAATAAATTTTCTTTTACTTACCTATAGTACATCATTATAAATTTGAGACAAATACCAAAAACACAACAAAACATGACATTTTAGTTTACTTTATGAATATATTTAATATCGACCTCTAAAAAATAGTTTACAGAAGAGCATTTATGATTTTTAATAAAATAAATAAATTTTGATATATATTACAATAATATTCAATCAAACATTGTGCATTAAAATATCGAAGAAACTACAACCATAATTGTATTGGAAGTGAATTAGCTCACTAACAAGAACGGTGTGAGTGAACTACTATAAAAAAATACTTCATCCGTTTCAAAATGAGTGCTGCTTTAGCCAAAAAAAATTGTTTTAAAATGAATGCCACTTTCGGTTTTCAATGCAATAATAACTTTTTCTTTTCAATTATACCCTTCAATTAATACTATGTTACACTACTTCCAAAGTATTATTTTTTCTTTAATGAAAAACAAATTGTTATACCCTAATTTTGGACCTAAAAATACCAACTCAATTCTTTCTTTTTTTTTTTTTTGCATTTCAAGTCATTTGATATGTCTCTGATCAATTGCATCTTTCTCTGCATTTTATTTCAATATTATTTGCAAAATTCATGTAAAAGGGTATTTTAGTCATTTCCTGCGTTCAACTCATTTTTTGTTTGAGTCTTTTAAATTGGTTTGTATAAGTCCTTGTTTCAATCTCATGTCAAAATTCATTTCAGAAAATATTCAGTTGAGTCATTTTTTAGTCAGTTTAGCCCCTAGGGGCATTTTAGTCATTTCCCATGATAAAATCTCTTTTAATCTTTAAAAATTTGTTTGAGTCTTTTCAAATAGTGTGAATAAGTCTTCATTTCAATTCTATGTCAGAATCCATTTCAAAAATTGCATTTAAAGTCATTTCGAGTCAATTTTGCCCCTAGGGGCATTTTAGTCTTTTCATGTGTTAAAACCCTGTTTAAATTCTAAAATTTGTCTCTGAGTCTTTTAATTTGTTTGAATAAGTTCTTGCTTTAATCACTTGTTAAAAAATCATTTTAAAATTGCATTTGAGTCGTTTTTAGTCGTTTTTAGTCCCTAGGGGCGTTTTGGTCATTTCACATAATATTTCTGATTCGTTTTAATCTGCTTTGTTGTTTTTAATCGTCTCGTTTTACGTTAATTTTCAATTTACTTTTTCAATTCGATTTTAGTTTTAATTTTCATTTTAGTCCTCGCACTTTTATTATTTACGTTTTAATCCCTTTTAAGTTTGTTAGAGTCCAAGTGCCATGTGTCCAAATGTTATTGGTCCTTAAAAGTTTGTTACAAGTCAAGTGCCACATGGCATTATTTCATTGGTCCAGGCTCACCACATCACCTATATAAGTCAAACTTGTGGTCAATTTTTCAACACCAATCATTAATCATTTTTTCACAAATTCCACAAAAAAGTCATAAAAATTTTCTCTCTTTTCCCTCTTTCTTTTTCCTCACGTGTTCCTTTTCTTCTCCTCCATAACAACCTCTAACCACCACTTCCTCCACCACTCAACCACCCTAACAACCTTTCTTCCCCACCATAACTAACCACCCTAACAAACTCCTCCTTCCCTTTAACCACCTCAAACCACCACAACAACAACCACTAGCCGCCACTTCTCCCACCTTCAACCACCACAATCTCCAACAACCTTCATCATCTAGCATCAACAACATCCCAAATCTGCATTCAATCATTACCTTCATCCTCACGCAAGCTTCATCATCATCATCATCATCCTCACGCAAGCTTCATCATCATCATCATCATCCTTCAACAATATCAACAAACCGCACCATTTTCAAGCAAATCGAATCCAATTCCGACGAAGGTTCCGCTGAACCAATTCAATCACAATCGAATTAGCAAGATCAGCAACAACAACACGTTTTCAAACAAACAGAGGTCCACCGGAACCGAAGCTTCAAGCGGCGAACAGCGGCGATCTCCGGTAACGACGAAGCTTTCAAAACGTGAACAAAGAAGGAACAAGAAAACGGAACAGAATTGAAGCTGAAGCAAGGAGTGCAGAAGACTGAATCTGAGTCAAGGAAAAACCGTCCAGCTTGAAGGAAGAAGGATCCGCCATTGTTGGCTTCAAGGTCGCAAAGCAAGCAAGAAATTCCTCCGATTTGTGCAAGAGGTAAGCATGTTAACCCTTTGGTTGTGATTTTCGAATTTACCTCTCAAAAGTGTTGAATCTGGATGTTTAAGTCTATGTATTTTGAGCATGGATCGGTTGAAAGAAAGAAAGGAAGGAATGATTGTGTTGAAAAAGGAATACGTGTTTTATAATTTGGAAGAAGAAAGAACCCATGATCCATGGATCCAAACCATGACCCATGCCACTATCCAACAAACATGGATCTGCCCCCATACTCTCTTAGGCCCAACGTTTTCCTTTTGTTCTTTTTTCCAGTATGCTATATCCACCCCCCTTCCCTGCATGCTTGTGTTAAATTTTGCTAATTACACCCCTGTTTGCTTAATCTTTTTCATAAAAATTCCTAAAAAATTTCCTAGGTGTTCTTGATCATTTTTTTGATATTTTTGTAATATTGTCATATGTTGAATCTTGGTTAAAAAATGTGTGGTATTTTCTTGATTAATTGTTTGCTTTTTGTCAAAAAATTGTGAAATTTTGCATGTGTTTGTGTCTAAAATTCTCTAAAAAAATTCCAAAAGATTCATACATGTTTCTTGATAGTTTTGCGGTATTTTTTGTGATAATTGTTGCATGTTAAAATTGATAAAAATATATGTGGAGTTTTCTTGTGATTTTATGTTACTTTTTGATAATTTCTTGTGAAAATTTTGCATGATCTTGGCCCTTAATCTTGAGTATTTGATGTGGAACCTTGTTATATGAATTTTATGAAAATTGTGACTTTGAATCCAAGAAATTGGTGCTGTTTGTGAATATGTCATTAATGCCTTGTGTTCCAAGTTTTGTTTGTAAATAAATAATGTGAAATTTGCCTAATCTTTGTCTTAAATGCTTGGTAGTGTATATTCCTTTAATCCTCTTTGTGAAAATTGAATTGAAATTCTTTGGAAACTCTTTGAGGTATGAGGATTATAGGTCATATTCAAGCCTTGCATTGGTGATGATTTTTTAGGCCTATTTCACATTTGTTTTTGCTTGTTTTTCTTATGTTAAATTTTCTTACTCTTGTTATGATAGCTTTGACTTGCTTTATATCTTGTGCTACTAACCATTTGTTCATTGTTTCATACATCATAAGCATTCCATATCTCATCTCTTTCTCCATCTTATTTCTTGCACTTTAAGTTTCAATTTCATGCAAAAATTAGAATGTAAAGATTTAGGAGTTCTTGTAATACTTTACTTTAATGTCACTTTTAATTTCTTGGCAAAAGGGCCATAGAATGTATCTAGGGTATGATGTAAAGGACAATGGACTCTAATGATGTACACCGACACAAGCACCGACACATGCACACACATCACTATATAGTTAGAATATGCATGTTTAGATGTATGTTTAGGATTGTATGTTTAGATGTATGTTTAGGCCTTAGACTTAGAAAAAACCAATTTTCCAAAAAAAATGTGAACAACATCACTCAAAATCATTTTCACAATAAACCTTGGGGTCCAAAACCCCATTGAATTTTCCTTTTCATTTTCTTAATCAAATTTCAATGAATAATAACCATACTTAGACCACATTTTGCAAATAACTAATCTCACCCCACATTTTCTAAATCTCATGCCCTTGAGGCCTCTTTCTATTCTTCAAACTCCAATTTTCAAACTTAAAATCAACCAACAAAAACAAAAACATTTTTGAGAGAGAACTACGGTGGATTTGATCCCTTAATCGGGTACGTAGGCAAGGAACAAAATTCCTTCAATTCAAATAAAATAAAAATTCAAACACATTCTTCTCCCTCCAATTCTTCACTTAGAACATTCTTAGGTTTAATAAACATTTTCAAAATAGCATTTAAAAATAAAGCGCGCGCGTAGAAATTAAAGACGGTTCCTATAGGTTACTATAGTCGTTATGGGTGCCTAACACCTTCCCGTAGCGAAAACAACTCCCGGACCTCGATTCTCAAGGGTTTTGCTTACTTTTTCCCTTCCCAAGAAAAAATAAGATATCACCGGTTAGAAAGGTTCAAACGTAATCAATGTTTGACACCCGAAAACCAAGATAAAACAGCTGGCGACTTCACTGGGGAGATTCGAGAGTTACGCCTAGTCTTTATTTCCACGCTTGCGCTTGTATTTTTACTTGCTTCCTTTACTTGCTTTCCTATGTGAATAAATGTTTAAATTCTTGCAAACGTGTGGGGTGAGAATATCAAAAGTCCTGCACCCGGGCTGAGTGAACTTAGGATTTAGGAGGGATATAATCGACAATTCATTCCGGGGGTTGCCTCGTGTTTTGGATTATGCGATCAATCCCACATAGCTGAGGCATTTTGGGGGTGATGTTGTCGGCGCGAGTTGTCGCGTTTAGGCACTTTGCTTCTAATTGTTCTATGACGCTATGAACCGTAGATAACCAAACCCATCCATGGCCATTTTCTAGGATGTAGTGCGGAGGCTAAACCGGGTGTTGTCTCGAGTTTTAGTCGTCACGCGATACTACACTCAAGTTAGACCTTCCACGTATAATCATGGAGCGAGTGTTTGTCTCGTGACACCGTGAGATACGTCGGAGAGGTTGCAACTTGGGAACCTTTTTAGAACCCGGTTACTATTATCCTAAAACCATAGTTTCACCGGACACCGTGTCCACCCATGACTCCTCGACTTTGAACTTCAAACCCACCATGTTTTCTCCGAACTTGAACATAATCATGCATTCATGCATACATGCATACATGCATAAACTTTTTTGTCATGCATTGTTATCGAAGGGCTTAGACAAGTTGAAATTGTAAACATTGTAGGGATGAAGATGACTAAGTCCTACAAGTTCAAGGAAGTGGATTTGGCTAGTTTGAGGGATTTGGCACTCAAGATTGAGGATCCGACTGGTTTCCGACGCCGTTACGGGACTTTACTTCCTATTCTCCATACTAATGTGGATGAGAAGCTTGTGCACACTCTAGTGCAATTCTATGATCCGGGGTATCGGTGCTTCACTTTTCCAGACTTTCAGTTGGTACCTACTCTAGAGGCTTATTCTTCCTTGATGGGTTTATCTATTGCTAAGGGGATACCTTTCTCAGGACCTGAAAATCCTCTTCCTCCATTGGTTATTGCTAAGGATCTCCATCTCAAGACCACCGATGTCTCCAAGAATCTTGTTACTAAGGCACATATCCGAGGGTTCACTTCAGAGTATCTTCTTGGGAAAGCCAACCTCAACACCACTTGTCAGGACACTCTTGAGGCTATTCTTGCACTTCTCATCTATGGGCTTATTCTCTTTCCGAATCTTGATGGCTTCGTGGACATGAATGCTATTATGATCTTCCACTCCAAGAATCCGGTTCCTACTTTGCTAGCTGACACATACCATGCTATTCACGATCGTTCCAACAAAGGTCGTGGATACATTCTTTGTTGTGTGCCTCTCCTCTATAGGTGGTTTATTTCGCACCTTCCGCAGTCTTTCCACGACAATCCGAGGAATTGGTCTATTTCACAGAGGATTATGGCTCTCACTCCTAATGAAGTGGTTTGGCTCACTCCCGCTTCTAGGGTCAAGGAAATCATCTTTGGTGGTGGAAAGTTTCTTAATGTACCTCTTCTTGGTACCCGGGGTGGAATCAACTATAACCCGGAGCTTGCTTTGCGACAATTCGGTTTCCCGATGAAGGATAAACCCATCAATCTTGCTACAGCTCCTTACTTCTTTCACTACTCCAATGCTCCCACCGGAATTAGAGAAGATTTCATGCAAGCTTGGACCAAGCTTCGGAAGAAAGAGGTAAAGCATATGGGTGTGAGGTCTGGTATCGCTCATGAGGCCTATACACAGTGGGTGATAAGCCGAGCTGAGGAGGCTGGTACGCCTTACCCCTCTATGAGATATGTGTCTGCAACTGTTCCTACCATGCCTTTGCCCCTACTCCCACCTACCCAGGAGATGTATCAGGAGCATCTAGCTATGGAGAGTCGGGAGAAGCATCAGTGGAGAGCTAGATACTATGAGGCTGAGAACTTGATCATGACTTTGGATGGAAAGGGTGAGCAGCAGACTCATGAAGTCTTGATACTGAAGAAAGAGTTAGCTAAGGCTAAGAGAGAGATTGAGGAGAAAGACAGACTGCTTATGAGGGACTCCAAGAGAGCTAGGGGGGCCCGTGACTTCTATGCACGATACTGCGACTATGAGTCTGAGTCTGAGGACGACGCTTCCACTTCCTATGCTTGAGGATTGCCATTTTCTGTTGTTATTTCCATTTGTTTATGTTGAAATTGTCTTGTAAAACTATATGTTGGTTGTTTGTTTCCCGTTTATGTTAATTGTTGTTTAGTAATGTTTACAAGTTTATAATTTGTCTAAAACCCTTCGGTAACCTAAAAAGAGTCTTTTTTTTTGCATATGCATTAACACATTTCATGCATCATATGCATTCATTGGCTACAAAAAGCTTCTCTCGTGCTTACTGCCTCCTGATTTTGTCCGCCGCAGTCTGAAAAGTGGCTCGTGCTCGCAAAGTGTATCAACCAGATAGAATTCACCAAACAAGATTTCACAAGAGAAGGATCATGGCTAACTTTGAAGAAGAGAATGCTCGGCTCCGTGCCGAATTGGCTGCTATGAAAGAAGACTTGGCTAAGGCTCATGACACTATGTCTACTTTGCTGGCTGCACAAGAACAACCAGCCACATCTGTCCCAGTTTCTACTGAAGCAATTCCGTCTATCCCACTATCTACCGTGGCTACTGATGCTCGTTTTGTTATGCCCAATGGGCGTCCTTATGGTCTCTCAGCTTACTATTCTCCTAATACCGCTGCTGGTGTCTCTGGTTTCGCTGGTCAAGGACAGATTCATGTGTCCACTGCTATGCCTCAGGTGACTACTGTTGTTACCGACCCTGTTGTACACACTGTGCACCAGGTAATTGATGTCGATACTCCGCGTGGACAAGATCCCGCAATGGAAGCTATGAGAAGACAGTTGATGGAGTTGGCTGGAGAACTCCGTGAGGTCAAGGCTAGCCGAGGAAGCAATGGTGTTCCTGCTAAAGCTCGTGATCTATGCCTGGTATCCCGATTTGAGGTTCCAAAGAAATTCAAAGAGCCAGAATTTGACAAGTACAATGGGACTTCTTGCCCACATAACCATGTTATCCGGTATGTCCGAAAGATGGCTAACTACGCAGACAATGATGCACTAATGATCCATTGCTTCCAGAGTAGCTTGACAGATGATGCAGCAGATTGGTACACTAGTTTGAGTAAAGACAACATCCATACTTTTGAGGATCTGGCTGCTGCTTTTGAGAGTCAATACGAATTCAATACCCGTCTGAGGCCAAATAGAGACTCTCTTAAAGCCTTGTCTCAGAAATCAGATGAAACCTTCCGAGAATATGCTCAGAGGTGGAGGGGGGCAGCTGCCCGTGTTTCTCCTCGACTTGATGAGGAAGAGTTAACACAGACATTCCTGAAGACTCTGAAGAAGGAATATAAGGAGAGAATGATAGTCTCTGCCCCAAACAACTTCTCTGATATGGTTACAATGGGAACGCGTCTAGAGGAGGCCGTCCGAGATGGTATTATTGTCCTAGAGAAAGGTGAATCTTCAAACAGTGCATCAAAGAAGTATGGTAATGGTCATCATAAGAAGAAAGAATCTGATGTAGGGATGGTGTCTGGTAACCCATCTGCAGCTGCCACACAATTACCTCTGCCTTATCATTACATGCAGTACTCGCAACATCCTTTCCTCCCGCCATTCTACCAGCAATATCCTCTGCCACCGGGCCAACCACCAGTGCCCGTCAATGCCATCGCTCAGCAAGTGCAACAACAGCCTCCTGCTCAACAGCAGCAACAACAGGGTCCCCGACCCAAACCTTCCTTCCCACCAATACCAATGCGGTATGGTGAGCTGCTCCCAACTCTACTGGCCAAAGGACACTGTGTCACTAGACCAGGCAGGCCTCCGCCTAATCCATTGCCTCCCAGGTTCCGACAGGATCTAACATGTGAATTTCATCAGGGTGCTCAAGGCCATGATGTTGAGGGTTGCCTTGCTCTGAAGTACATTGTGAAAGACCTAATAGAAAAGGGACGGTTGACTTTTGAGAATAATGCTCCTCATGTCCTCGGCAACCCGCTTCCAAACCATGCTGCTGTTAATATGATTGAGGCTTTTGAAAGGGTCCCTGTTCCTCAAGAGGATCCCGTGCTGGATGTCCGCAATGTTGTTACTCCCTTGGTGCCATTACATGTCAAGCTTTGCCAGGCTTCTCTGTTCAAACATGATCATGCTTCCTGTTCAGGATGTCTTCAGAATTCTATGGGCTGTTGTGTGGTGCAAGGTGATATCCAGAGCTTGATGGATGACAAACACTTGACCGTCAGTGATGTATGTGTGATTGTGCCAGTGCTTCAGGATTCTCCGGGTCAAGCAGGGCAAGCTGCTGGCTGGGGCAAGGTGATTCAGATCTTGGAAAACAAGCGTAAAGAGGGCCTTGGATTCTCCCCGACATCTGCTGTTTCAAAGGGAACCTTTTACAGTGCTGGGTTCATCAATGCTATTGCTGAAGATGCTGCTGAAAGAGGTCATGTGCCTACGTTTGTTATACCAGGAGGCACTGTGAGAAATTGGGAGGCCATTGATGTTCCTTTAGTCATGCATGCTTCCATGTAATGTGTTTTGTTGCTCATGTTTTTTGTTTTCAAAATAACAATCCTTTCGCTCTGCCCAAGGCGAAAGTGATATCATTGTAAGGGCATGTTTGTTTCGGCATTGCCGTTATCAATAAAAGTTGTCGTCTTTCTCACGACTCTTTGTTTTTTACTTTTTAGTGCCTTTTTCTTGGAAATAATGGTAATGCCAGAAAAAACCAAAACATTTGTTATTTTCTTATTAATTTCAAAAATCTGCATAGAAAACATTTTTCTAAAATCATCCCAATCATATTATGCAGATTGAACCACAATAAACCCGTTGAACACAGTGACCCTATGGTTCCTCCAAATTTTGAATTCCCTGTATATGAAGCTGAAGATGAGGATGATGATGATGAAGAAATACCGTATGAGATCACTCGACTGCTTGAGCAGGAAAGAAGAGCCATTCAGCCTCACCAGGAAGAGATTGAACTCATCAACCTGGGTACTGAAGAAAACAAGCGAGAGATCAAGATTGGTGCTGCACTTGAGCCAGAAGTGAAAAAGAAGATCACTCAACTTCTCCACGATTATCCAGATGTCTTTGCATGGTCCTATGAAGATATGCCGGGTCTAGATCCCAAGATTGTGGAACATCGGATACCGACAAGACCTGAATGTCCTCCTGTCAAACAGAAATTGAGAAGGTCTCGTCCAGACATGGCTCTTAAGATCAAGGCTGAAGTACAAAAGCAAATTGATGCGGGTTTCCTCATGACAGCTGAATACCCTGAGTGGATTGCCAACATCGTACCAGTACCAAAGAAAGATGGGAAAGTTCGAATGTGTGTTGATTACAGAGATTTGAATAAAGCTAGTCCAAAGGATAACTTCCCATTGCCTCATATTGATGTGCTTGTTGACAGTACTGCTCAATCCAAAGTGTTCTCCTTTATGGATGGTTTCTCTGGTTATAATCAGATACGAATGTCTCCTGAAGATAGAGAAAAGACGTCCTTCATTACTCCGTGGGGAACGTTCTGTTATAAAGTGATGCCGTTTGGCTTGATAAATGCTGGTGCCACCTATCAAAGAGGTATGACAACTCTGTTTCATGATATGATTCACAAAGAGATTGAAGTATATGTTGACGATATGATTGTGAAGTCAAGTGATGAAGAGCAGCATGTTGTATATTTGAAAAAGATGTTCGAAAGATTGAGAAAGTACAAGCTGCGGTTGAATCCTAACAAGTGCACATTCGGTGTAAGATCTGGAAAGTTGCTAGGCTTCATCGTCAGTCAGAGAGGCATTGAAGTTGATCCTGACAAAGTCCGAGCCATCAGAGAGATGCCGGCCCCTCAAACTGAGAAGCAAGTCAGAGGTTTCCTCGGACGTCTGAATTATATTTCAAGATTCATATCTCACATGACTACTACTTGCGGTCCAATTTTTAAATTACTCAGAAAGAATCAGCCGGTTGTATGGAATGATGAATGTCAGGAAGCTTTTGATAGCATTAAAGAATACCTGTTAGAGCCACCTATCCTTGTCCCGCCAGTGGAAGGAAGGCCTTTGATCATGTATCTGTCAGTGTTAGATGATTCAGTTTGTTGTGTTCTCGGTCAACAAGATGAGACTGGCAAGAAAGAGCATGCTATCTACTATCTGAGCAAGAAATTCACCGACTGTGAGACTCGGTATACGATGCTTGAAAAGACTTGTTGTGCTTTAGCTTGGGCTGCCAAACGCCTGCGTCATTATATGATGAATCATACAACTTGGTTGATATCCCGAATGGATCCAATCAAGTACATCTTTGAAAAGCCCGCTGTTACTGGAAAGATTGCGCGTTGGCAAATGTTGTTGTCTGAATATGATATTGTGTACAAAGCTCAGAAAGCAATCAAAGGAAGTGTCCTTGCTGAGCATCTTGCTTGTCAACCTCTTGATGATTACCAGCCAATTAAGTTTGATTTCCCTGATGAAGAGGTCATGTATCTGAAAGCAAAAGACTGTGAAGAACCACTGATCAATGAAGGTCCAGATCCCAATAGCAAATGGGGATTGGTGTTTGATGGTGCTGTTAATGTTTATGGTAAAGGAATTGGGGCCATCATTGTAACTCCGCAGGGGCACCACATTCCTTTCACCGCTCGAATAACCTTTGACTGCACAAACAACATAGCTGAATATGAAGCATGCATCTTGGGCATTGAAGAAGCCCTCGATCTGAGAATTAAGCACCTTGACATCTATGGAGATTCTGCACTTGTTATCAATCAGATAAAGGGTGAATGGGAGACTCATCATGAGAAGCTGATCCCGTACCGTGACTATGCAAGACGTCTGTTGACATATTTTACCAAGGTTGAGCTGCACCACATCCCTCGGGATGAAAACCAGATGGCTGACGCTCTTGCTACTTTGTCTTCTATGTTTTGTGTCAATCACTGGAATGATGTGCCTGTAATCAAAGTGCAGCGTCTTGATAGACCCGCTCATGTGTTTACTATTGAAAATATGCCAGGTCAAGCTGATAGAGATGTGAATGATAAAAAGCCTTGGTATTACAACATCAAACAATTCTTGCAGAATCGTGAATATCCACCTGGTGCTTCCAACAGGGATAAGAAGACTCTGAGGCGATGGGCTAGCAGATTCCTTCTGGACGGAGAAATCCTATACAAGAGGAACTATGATATGGTCTTGTTGAGATGTGTTGACAAACAAGAAGCTGAGAAGTTGATGCATGATGTACATGATGGTACCTTTGGGACCCATGCTTCGGGTCACACCATGTCAAGAAAGCTGTTAAGAGCCGGCTATCACTGGATCACTATGGAACGTGACTGCAACAGACATGCCAAAAGATGCCACAAATGTCAAGTTTATGCTGACAAGATTCATGTGCCTCCACATGCTCTCAATGTTATCTCTTCCCCATGGCCTTTCTCTATGTGGGGCATTGACATGATCGGAAGAATCGAACCAAAAGCTTCCAATGGACATCGTTTCATTCTAGTGGCAATTGACTATTTCACCAAGTGGGTTGAAGCTGCTTCCTATGCAAATGTGACCAAACAAGTGGTTGTCAAGTTTATCAAGAATAACATCATCTGTCGATATGGTGTCCCCAACAAAATTATCACTGACAATGGTTCCAATCTGAACAATAGCATGATGCAGGCTTTATGTGAAGAATTCAAAATTGAACATCACAACTCTTCTCCTTATAGACCTCAGATGAATGGTGCAGTTGAGGCCGCTAACAAGAACATCAAGAAGATTGTTCAGAAGATGGTCACTACTTACAAAGACTGGCATGAAATGCTACCTTTTGCCCTGCATGGTTACCGTACTACAGTGCGTAGTTCAACCGGGGCAACTCCTTTCTCTCTTGTGTATGGCATGGAAGCAGTTCTCCCTCTGGAAGTGGAGATTCCATCTCTTCGAGTGATCATGGAAGCGAAATTAACTGAGGCTGAATGGTGTCAAAGTCGTTACGATCAATTGAATCTGATTGAAGAGAAACGTATGGATGCTATGACTCATGGACAGTTGTATCAAGTGCGAATGAAGAATGCTTTTGACAAGAAAGTCCGACCTCGAGAATTCAAGGAAGGCGAACTTGTATTGAAAAGAAGGATAAGTCAGCAACCCGACCCAAGGGGCAAGTGGACACCTAACTATGAAGGTCCTTATGTTGTCAAGAAGGCTTTCTCTGGTGGTGCTCTGATTCTTACACACATGGATGGTGTTGAACTCCCAAATCCCGTTAATGCCGATGTAGTCAAGAAATACTTTGTCTAGAAAGAAAAGAACAGCGTGGTAGGTCGAAAACCCGAAAGGGCGGCCTAGGCAAAAATGCGCTTCCCGGTGGATCGAAAACCCGAAAGGGCGATCCAGGCAAAAGTTAGGGACAAAAAAAATGAATATGAAAGAGCTCGCTGAGATTGTACGCAACTCAGGCAAGAATGAGCGCCTCGATGAGCCGAAAACCCGAAAGGGCGGTTCATGCAAAAATGAGGTTGACAATAAAGACAAGTAACTATATCTGGCAAATCACCATCACCCCTTGGGGCATCTGCAACTGTCAATGATCTTCTTCATCAGAGGCTTCTGTACTTGTGAATTCAAAATTTCTATGAAATGTAGCGGTCATCGTGTTCAATGTATCACCAACCAATAAAATTACCATTTTCCAAGCTTTGTAAATCCGTGGAGTCATGTCCTTTGGCTGATTTTCACTCTCCTACATCAATTTGAGCCTTTCTATTGTTTGAAACTCTATTTTTCTTTCCACTTTCAATGCTTTATACAAAATATTTCTTTCTTGTTTGATAATGTTAATGTCTGAAACAAACATTTTTGAAAATTAAAAATCTTTTTCTGTCTATTTTGAAAGCAAACCTGAGCAACAGGGTACATTTCAATGAAACATGCATAAATGAATGTCAATGTCTATTTCAATACATGTTACAAGCAGGTTACTCCCCAGGATGATCTGTGGTCAATGGCAAGAATGAAAAACAGAATGAAAATGAAAAAATGAAAAATGAAAATAAAAAGCTCGCTAAGTTGAAAACCCGGAAGGGCGGCTTAGGCAAAAATGAGCACCCCGCTGATTGACAACCTATGAAGGCAATTCAGGCAAAAATGGGGCAATGAAAAGAATCTTTATTCCCCGGTGAATCGAAAACCCGAAAGGGCGGTTCAGGCAAAAATGGGGTTTGAAAATGAAAAATGAAAAGAATGAAATATTGAAAAGCATTGACCACAGATGCGAACATCCAATGTTTACCCAGCACTGACACGCCTAGCAACGGCGACCTGTATCCAAGAACCTTCCAAGGATCCCTCCTTTACATATTTTATTGCCCTCAGCCATGGTTTTGATACGTCTCCCAACGATGGTCTCTCCAAAGAGGTTTTTCCCCTGTGAATATGTTGCAGCACGAGCCACTACGTGCCCAAACTTCCAATGTTTCATCTGCCTTTGTGAAACTTCTCCGTCAAACTGTCAACCAATCATGCATTTCAAGCATTCATACATGCATAATCATGCATTTTATGTGATCATACATCCAATAATCTTGCTATACCATACATACATGTTGCATATCCAACTTTCAACTGTCAACTGTCAAATTCAATCCAAATTCCAACTGTCAAATTCAATTTCAATTTCAACTTCAATTCCAATTCCAAATTCAATTCAATTTCAACTGTCAAACTCAATTTCAATTTCAATTTCAATCCCAACTGTCAAATCCAATTCAATGTCAAACTGTCAAATTCAACTCAATGTCAATTGTCAAATTCGATGCAATCTCAACCTTCCAATCTCAATTCCAAACCATGTCAAATGTCGAATTCGAAGCAATCTCAACTCCAATAACAATGTCAATGTTGACATCCAATGACAATGTCAATGTCAATCTCCAATTCCAATGTTGACATCCAGTGACAATGTCAATGTCAATCTCCAATTCCAATTCCAATGCTAATCTCTAATTCCAATTCCAATGCCAATTTCCAATTCCAATGTCAATTTCAATTCCAATTTCAATCCAATTCCAATGTCAAATTCCAATATCAATGTCAAATGTCAAATGTCAAATGTCAATATCCAATGTCAATGTCAAATGCAAATGTCAAATGTCAAATGTCAATGCCAAATGTCAATGTCAAGTATCCAATGTCAAATGTCAATGTCAAATGTCAATGTCAAATATCCAATGTCAAATGTCAATGTCAATGCCAATCCAATGTCAATGTCAATGCCAATTTCAATGTCAATGTCAATGTTAATGTCAAATGCCAATGCCAATGTCAATGTCAATGTTAATGTCAAATGCCAATGTCAATGTTAATGTCAAATGCCAATGTCAATGTCAATGTCAATGTTAATGTCAAATGCCAATGTCAATGTCAATGTCAATGTCAATGTTAATGTCAAATGCCAATGTCAATGTCAATATTAATGTCAAATGCCAATGTCAATGTTAATGTCAAATGCCAATGTCAAATGTCAAATGTCGATGTTAATGTCAAATGCCAATGTCAATGTCAAATGTCAATGTCAATATCCAATGTCAATGTCAATGTCAATGTCAATGCCAATGTCAATGTCAATGTCAATGTTGATGTCAATTTCAACTGTCAATTCAGTTCAAATCAATGCCAATTTACTTTTGGGCCAACAAAAATGGTCATGTCTATTTTCAAATCAGGTCAATGACAATTTACCCTCAATTGGTATCTTGTTAAACCAGACTTTCAATTTGTATCTTGTTACTGGTCAAGTGCAAGGTTCAATCCAAAAAGAACCACTTGTACCTGCTTATATGTCTATGTTTCCGGTCAAACGGCAAGTTCGATCCAAAGAACAGTTTGTACCCTTTGCTTATGTTTTGTTTACGGTCAAGTGGCAAGTTCGATCCAAAGAACAGCTTGTACCTATCTTTTGTTTGTATTCTCTCGGTCAAGTGGCAAGTTCGATCCAAAGAACAGCTTGTACCCGTTTCGTGTTTGTATTTCCTCGGTCAAGTGGCAAGTTCGATCCAAAGAACAGCTTGTACCCGTCTCTTGTTTGTATCTCTCGGTCAAGTGGCAAGTTCGATCCAAAGAACAGCTTGTACCCGTCTCTTGTTTGTATCTCTCGGTCAAGTGGCAAGTTCGATCCAAAGAACAGCTTGTACCTGTCTATTTTTTGCCCGTTCTTTCTACCTTGATGTCTATAAATCCCTTGGTGGTGTGACACAGCCTGTAGATTCCGGTTCGATTGTCTTGCATTCATAAATGAAATGTTGCATGGCATTCATGTCTTTGAAAATCTGAAAGTGTATTTTTATGTCCAAAAGCAGTGCAAATGTTAATATTTAAGTATCTTCGTCCCGTCAACTCAAAGACTTCGTCTCTTGACTCTCCGGACAAAGAAACTTAAATAGGGGCAGCTGTTATACCCTAATTTTGGACCTAAAAATACCAACTCAATTCTTTCTTTTTTTTTTTTTTGCATTTCAAGTCATTTGATATGTCTCTGATCAATTGCATCTTTCTCTGCATTTTATTTCAATATTATTTGCAAAATTCATGTAAAAGGGTATTTTAGTCATTTCCTGCGTTCAACTCATTTTTTGTTTGAGTCTTTTAAATTGGTTTGTATAAGTCCTTGTTTCAATCTCATGTCAAAATTCATTTCAGAAAATATTCAGTTGAGTCATTTTTTAGTCAGTTTAGCCCCTAGGGGCATTTTAGTCATTTCCCATGATAAAATCTCTTTCAATCTTTAAAAATTTGTTTGAGTCTTTTCAAATAGTGTGAATAAGTCTTCATTTCAATTCTATGTCAGAATCCATTTCAAAAATTGCATTTAAAGTCATTTCGAGTCAATTTTGCCCCTAGGGGCATTTTAGTCTTTTCATGTGTTAAAACCCTGTTTAAATTCTAAAATTTGTCTCTGAGTCTTTTAATTTGTTTGAATAAGTTCTTGCTTTAATCACTTGTTAAAAAATCATTTTAAAATTGCATTTGAGTCGTTTTTAGTCGTTTTTAGTCCCTAGGGGCGTTTTGGTCATTTCACATAATATTTCTGATTCGTTTTAATCTGCTTTGTTGTTTTTAATCGTCTCGTTTTACGTTAATTTTCAATTTACTTTTTCAATTCGATTTTAGTTTTAATTTTCATTTTAGTCCTCGCACTTTTATTATTTACGTTTTAATCCCTTTTAAGTTTGTTAGAGTCCAAGTGCCATGTGTCCAAATGTTATTGGTCCTTAAAAGTTTGTTACAAGTCAAGTGCCACATGGCATTATTTCATTGGTCCAGGCTCACCACATCACCTATATAAGTCAAACTTGTGGTCAATTTTTCAACACCAATCATTAATCATTTTTTCACAAATTCCACAAAAAAGTCATAAAAATTTTCTCTTTTCCCTCTTTCTTTTTCCTCACGTGTTCCTTTTCTTCTCCTCCATAACAACCTCTAACCACCACTTCCTCCACCACTCAACCACCCTAACAACCTTTCTTCCCCACCATAACTAACCACCCTAACAAACTCCTCCTTCCCTTTAACCACCTCAAACCACCACAACAACAACCACTAGCCGCCACTTCTCCCACCTTCAACCACCACAATCTCCAACAACCTTCATCATCTAGCATCAACAACATCCCAAATCTGCATTCAATCATTACCTTCATCCTCACGCAAGCTTCATCATCATCATCATCATCCTCACGCAAGCTTCATCATCATCATCATCATCCTTCAACAATATCAACAAACCGCACCATTTTCAAGCAAATCGAATCCAATTCCGACGAAGGTTCCGCTGAACCAATTCAATCACAATCGAATTAGCAAGATCAGCAACAACAACACGTTTTCAAACAAACAGAGGTCCACCGGAACCGAAGCTTCAAGCGGCGAACAGCGGCGATCTCCGGTAACGACGAAGCTTTCAAAACGTGAACAAAGAAGGAACAAGAAAACGGAACAGAATTGAAGCTGAAGCAAGGAGTGCAGAAGACTGAATCTGAGTCAAGGAAAAACCGTCCAGCTTGAAGGAAGAAGGATCCGCCATTGTTGGCTTCAAGGTCGCAAAGCAAGCAAGAAATTCCTCCGATTTGTGCAAGAGGTAAGCATGTTAACCCTTTGGTTGTGATTTTCGAATTTACCTCTCAAAAGTGTTGAATCTGGATGTTTAAGTCTATGTATTTTGAGCATGGATCGGTTGAAAGAAAGAAAGGAAGGAATGATTGTGTTGAAAAAGGAATACGTGTTTTATAATTTGGAAGAAGAAAGAACCCATGATCCATGGATCCAAACCATGACCCATGCCACTATCCAACAAACATGGATCTGCCCCCATACTCTCTTAGGCCCAACGTTTTCCTTTTGTTCTTTTTTCCAGTATGCTATATCCACCCCCCTTCCCTGCATGCTTGTGTTAAATTTTGCTAATTACACCCCTGTTTGCTTAATCTTTTTCATAAAAATTCCTAAAAAATTTCCTAGGTGTTCTTGATCATTTTTTTGATATTTTTGTAATATTGTCATATGTTGAATCTTGGTTAAAAAATGTGTGGTATTTTCTTGATTAATTGTTTGCTTTTTGTCAAAAAATTGTGAAATTTTGCATGTGTTTGTGTCTAAAATTCTCTAAAAAAATTCCAAAAGATTCATACATGTTTCTTGATAGTTTTGCGGTATTTTTTGTGATAATTGTTGCATGTTAAAATTGATAAAAATATATGTGGAGTTTTCTTGTGATTTTATGTTACTTTTTGATAATTTCTTGTGAAAATTTTGCATGATCTTGGCCCTTAATCTTGAGTATTTGATGTGGAACCTTGTTATATGAATTTTATGAAAATTGTGACTTTGAATCCATGAAATTGGTGCTGTTTGTGAATATGTCATTAATGCCTTGTGTTCCAAGTTTTGTTTGTAAATAAATAATGTGAAATTTGCCTAATCTTTGTCTTAAATGCTTGGTAGTGTATATTCCTTTAATCCTCTTTGTGAAAATTGAATTGAAATTCTTTGGAAACTCTTTGAGGTATGAGGATTATAGGTCATATTCAAGCCTTGCATTGGTGATGATTTTTTAGGCCTATTTCACATTTGTTTTTGCTTGTTTTTCTTATGTTAAATTTTCTTACTCTTGTTATGATAGCTTTGACTTGCTTTATATCTTGTGCTACTAACCATTTGTTCATTGTTTCATACATCATAAGCATTCCATATCTCATCTCTTTCTCCATCTTATTTCTTGCACTTTAAGTTTCAATTTCATGCAAAAATTAGAATGTAAAGATTTAGGAGTTCTTGTAATACTTTACTTTAATGTCACTTTTAATTTCTTGGCAAAAGGGCCATAGAATGTATCTAGGGTATGATGTAAAGGACAATGGACTCTAATGATGTACACCGACACAAGCACCGACACATGCACACACATCACTATATAGTTAGAATATGCATGTTTAGATGTATGTTTAGGATTGTATGTTTAGATGTATGTTTAGGCCTTAGACTTAGAAAAAACCAATTTTCCAAAAAAAATGTGAACAACATCACTCAAAATCATTTTCACAATAAACCTTGGGGTCCAAAACCCCATTGAATTTTCCTTTTCATTTTCTTAATCAAATTTCAATGAATAATAACCATACTTAGACCACATTTTGCAAATAACTAATCTCACCCCACATTTTCTAAATCTCATGCCCTTGAGGCCTCTTTCTATTCTTCAAACTCCAATTTTCAAACTTAAAATCAACCAACAAAAACAAAAACATTTTTGAGAGAGAACTACGGTGGATTTGATCCCTTAATCGGGTACGTAGGCAAGGAACAAAATTCCTTCAATTCAAATAAAATAAAAATTCAAACACATTCTTCTCCCTCCAATTCTTCACTTAGAACATTCTTAGGTTTAATAAACATTTTCAAAATAGCATTTAAAAATAAAGCGCGCGCGTAGAAATTAAAGACGGTTCCTATAGGTTACTATAGTCGTTATGGGTGCCTAACACCTTCCCGTAGCGAAAACAACTCCCGGACCTCGATTCTCAAGGGTTTTGCTTACTTTTTCCCTTCCCAAGAAAAAATAAGATATCACCGGTTAGAAAGGTTCAAACGTAATCAATGTTTGACACCCGAAAACCAAGATAAAACACAAATCAATAGTTGATTAGGATAATTTTGAAATACCCCTACTAGAAAATTACCTAGGATATCTAGCATGAGTGTTAAACTCGGCATCGGGTACATTAAAATTACAATAAATAAAAACTCTCTGAACAATTCATAGAACTTCTCACCTGTTAACTCATAAATAGTACCACTGACGTGTACTTTATATGGTCCAGCTACTTCTGCTCCTTCATCAAGTACCATCCTGTCGTATAAGAACTCGTATATCTGAAATAAATAAAAGGGATTGGGGTGAGACAAGATGTCTCAGTGAGTTCCTCCTATCCTAGGTTGTAGGCAACCTCGGGTAAACTAGGATCGCCATCTGTTTTTAAACTTAGCCCATTTTGAGTTTATACGATTTCATTACGCATAACTGAGCGATTAGGGGATAACTAGAATCGCTGTTTGAAATACTACTTTGATTATATAACACATATAGTCATACTCATAACCTTAATTATAACCATAATCACCATAATCATAATAATAATAATCATAAACATATCTCCAATATATCGTATTTTGGTATAGCTTACATTTTGACATACTTATCTGGGTATGTCTCTGATCCTTTTTTTTATAACAACTAGTTTCGGCCGGAGTTCCATAACTAAAATTCCACATTTCCAACTATTGGTAAAAATGCCCATGAACTATTGCTTCGTAGTTAATTCATTCTAAACATAACTTTCATGTTAATATGCGTATGCTATGTTAGTGCTCATGTTGGAGGGTCCTTAGAATTTTTCCTTGGTTCCATAATTGAATATATTTTATATTTTTCTTTCAATTATTAACATAATAATTCTTGACTTAAAATTTCATATCATTAATTATACATTTCAAAATGTGCGTATATACCACATTATCTCTTCGTTGTGGCGAACGGAGTTTTCGTATTCGTTACTATGACCCGTACGTCATAGGCTACATTATCTCTTCGTTGTAGCAAACAGAGTTTTCATATTCGTTACTATGACTCATACGTCATAGGCTACATTATCTCTTCGTTGTAGCAAACGGAGTTTTTTCTCAATATTCTCATTTTCTTTCTTTCTTTCTTTCTTTCTTTCTTTCTTTTTCTATGAGCATGTTACTCATTTCAATTTTTCTCCTCATTTCCATTTTTCTGTGATTTTCTATAATTCACTGTGAGCATATTACTCATAGGTTGCATTTCAAATTTTCTTTCAAATCATTTCTATAAGTATATATGCATCAATTGCGTTGTTAATTTCCCTCCAACATTTATACTAACATCAACATACTTATTAACATAAAAGATATTTTAGAATACACTAATAAGGATACCTAATTCAAAAATAATCATTCTACTGTCTCATATTTATTCTGTTTCAAATGTACCATTCATATGGCATAATAGTCATGCTATAATTATGCCAACTTATTCTAATAACTCATAATCACACATTAGCAATTTAATGGTATAATTTACTACCCAAGGGTGGGTTTTCTAACTAAAGGAACTCACCTCGAATCACTCTTGGAAAAATTGCAAAGCATCTTATCAACAGCCTGCAGATTCTGCTATCTCCAAAACTACATAATCAAATTTTCAAAATAGCTTATGCCTTGACTTATAGGTCTTGACTTTTCCAAAACAGTCCAACCCACTTGTGACATACTCCTAACTCATCAACCAGCATATAGAAAAATTAACATTTCAGTCCCATAAATAATCTCTTTTGGAAACTTTAATCCCTTTTAATGCCTCAGCTTATAGCTTCTACTTCTTGGCAGCTCATGATTCGTTTTCCAAGCTTCAGATCAAAAGCCCAAACCCTAGCTTCAATTTATCTTGCTTCTAATCCCCAAATAAACCATGACTAAAGCTTCAAACACACCATACCTTAACCCACAAGCTTGATTTTGCTACAAAAGTGAAATAGGAAATGGTGGGAGGGAAAAGAAAGGAACACGTGAGAGGAAGAGGAGAGAAAGGAGAGGTGCTAATTTTTTATTTTTTTTTTTTTGTGAAAGAAGAGTGTAGAAAAAATGTGGCAAGTTTAAGTTTTGTCCTATTTGTACCCCTTTTTGTGCAAATGACCAATTTTCCCTTTCTACACTATTCTTCAAACTAAAATATCCGATAAAATGCCGTAAAAGTTTTAAGCGGAATATTCCATTTCCCGTAGTCCGTTGGTATAATATGATTTGGTCCTGAAAAGTCTTTTGCGCAATTACCATTTTGCCCTTCACTTAAAAATTCTAAGGATAAGTAACTGATATTGAATTTTTACATGCGGGGTATTACAAATTTGGTAAAATTGCTATGACATTTGACTACTTTATTCCATTCCTTAATATGTGTACAATTGGTTAAAGCGACTCTCATTTTGAAACGAAGGGAGTAAATTAATTGAATTGAAAATAGAACAATAAATAGAAAACAATATGATAGAGAAAAAAGTTCATGTATACTATAAAACAACTTATAATTTATGAAAATTTTTGCTTGCAAAATGAATTTCGGTTTGAGAGAGAAGAGTGATATATATTACTCCATCACTTCATTTTTAAATGTCGATACACGTTTTGTGTTTCTATTTAACTACCGTTTTGAAAGTCTAAGAGTACAAATTATCAATTACACATTTTCTCAACTACCCATTCTTACTCCTTTTCAATAAACTAATTAATAATAGGCTAAAATATGGTATTGGTCCCTGCAAAATAGGTCAGTTTTGGTTTTAGTCCTTGCAAATTTTTTTTATGGTTTTTGGTCCCTGCAAAAATAGGTCAGTTTTGGTTTTAGTCCCTGCAAATTTTTTTTTATAGTTTTTGGTCCCTGCAAAAATATGTCAGTTTTGGTTTTAGTCCCCTGCAAAATTTTTTTTTTTATAGTTTTTGGTCCCTGCAAAAATTTGTTTTTGAAAATAGTCCCTGACCCCAATTATGTGATGATTTGTCACTTTTGTGCATATGTGGCATATGTGCTTACTTAATAAAAAAGAATATTATTTTTTATAATTTATATAACAATAATTATTTTTTAATTAAAAAATAATAATAAAACAGATACAATAATTATTTTTTAATTTATAAAAGTGACAAATCATCACATAAATGGGGTCAGGGACTATTTCCAAAAATAAATTTTTTTGCAGGGACCAAAAACTATAAAAAAAATTGGAGGGACTAAAACCAAAACTGACCTATTTTGCAGGGACCAATACCATATTTAAGCCTTAATAATATATATTTGGAAAATTCAAGTTTCATTTTCAAACAGAGTTTGTTTTATTTTAAACTTATTATGATAAAAGTGATAATGTAAACACAAATAAAGGGAACTAACATACATAGATTATTTTAGCAATTGTAATCTCACTCAAGATAATCATAAACTACCCAAAGAGGTGGGTTCTACAACTAAAGGAACTCACCTAATCACTTTTCTAACAACTTTAAAGCAGTTTAACCTTCATTGAGCTTCTGCCATCTTCGACTTCAGCTTCAATCTCTAATCTATTAATTCAAACATGTCCAAACAGCTCCGCAATCACACTTCGAAACGTAACAGATCTTACCATTACTACTTACTCATCTTTCTTGGCTTCTATAGGTTGCATAACATTTTATCTTCTTATTTCACAAATTTGACACTTAAGGTTCGGGAGGTGTGGCTGATCTGACAGGGCTTAACTAGATTGTGTTGACCACCACTCAGTAACCACATTAAGAAGTTAACTTCATCAGTTCCAAAATGGTTTGCTTAATCCTCAGTTAATTCACTTAACAACTCAAACATTAAAATCCTGCTCGTTCCAAGCGTTCAAGTCCCTCACTTCTTACATCCTCTACTTCTACTGAGAGCTTATGGCAGCAATTAATCTGGGAGTTATTCAAGAGCATAATGGAAATGTTTTAAGGTTAAGACGGAATATGTCAATATCGTTTGACGTGTGGTTGAACGGTATTTCATATGTGGATACAAGAGAAGTAAGTGATCCGATATGAAGCTTTCAAGTGGACGACTAAGATTTTATTAACCCCATGGACATGTTGGATAAGTTGAAGTCACAACTGAACAAATACTTTGTTCATCTTGGTGAAAATTAAAAAACATGTTATGTTGGTGTACAATAACCATGCATATATTTGGGGGATGATAATGACCAACGAAAAACTTTTTATGGTCCTCAAATACTTCAAGATGATGGCGATGTAGTATCCATGTTTTCATAGATATTGTTGAAAATAATAAGGTCTCTCTTTGGGTTCGTTCCAACTTCGAGTGTCTAGATTGTCATTAGAGATTTGATGTCAATTTATGGAGTTTTCAGTTATTTAATGTAATGTCGTGTAATATGTTGTCAATTTATGTAATGTTGAATTTTAATCATTTGTGTATTGTGAATGTAATGTCGAATCGTTGTGATGTTCTTGAATTATGAAAGAAATATGACATTTAGACCGGTCATTTTCTGTTCTGGTTGTTAATTTAAACGTTGTAAACATTTATGAAGGATTTGATTTATTTTCAGATTTTGTCTAATAAAAACATTTATTACAAGATCGGCTGGTAACAACCGTTGGGGAGAATGAACCGTGTAAATGAGTTAATTCCAGGGTGTCCTAGAACAATTTTTGAAGGCTGAAATAGGTCGTGAGTTTAGCTCAGTTGCTAGGAACAATGCATAATATATACAAGGTCATACAAGATCGGAGGTTCAAACCAACCCCCCAACCACTAGGCATGGCAACAAAACCCATACCCACGGTTTGTTGGAACAAAATGTGTTTAACAATGAACCTTAAAGAGTTTTGATGATAACAAGGTATTAAAAATTGTAAATTGGACTAGCTAATATTTGTTCAAGTGTACAGGACCATAATTATAAAGTTACATCATCATTGGTTCTGAATGAGCAAATAAAGAGCAAAAGGAAATGAAGCTTAGATGATTCTGAAGGCAAAGCGCTCCTGAAGTCAAGCTGCTCCTGAAGAAATAGCGCTCCTGAAGTAAGCTGCTCCTGAAGAATAGTGCTTCTGAAGACAAGAGGTCCAGAAGCCACATCATCAGAAGCTGCGTCATCAGAAGCTGCAGAAGTCACATCATCAGAAGCTGCATCATCAGAAGCTGCCTTATCAGAAGCTATTTCACCAGAAGCTGAATCTCAACTGGATTTGCAAAAGATTCAAGAATTGAAGAATTATCAATGCAAAAGCTGTCTATTGGATTCGAAAACACAAACAAAGGATTAGTGGAGTTTTGCAACGGTCATTTCAAAGGTGTTTGAAGGCTTGTGCTTGCAATTTGGACGAAAGCGTTGACATTGTACTTTGTACGAATTGTACAACCACGTTCTCCACTACTCTGTTTTGTGTCCACGCTTCAAGACAAGAAAACAGCTTCAGAATACGGTCTCGCCTGCATAGATGTTCCTTTGGATAAGGAATGGATTTCAAATTGGTTCTTCATAGGACAACAACCAAATCAGGCAAAAGATCATTGGTGAAAGATCAAGCTTCAACAACGACTCTTTGGTGTGCTGGCAATTTCACAACGTCTCTTTCACACCTCTATATAAAGGAGTGAAGACCTAGAGAATTGGTAATGCAAGAACGCTGAACGAAAGACTCACAAGATTTTCACAAGTACCAAACCTCTGCTGAAATTGTTCTGCATTCACTTAGAATTTCTGTGTCTCAAAGTCATATCTTAGAAATTCTTAAGTCCATTGAGTCTGTATCTGATTTGTATTGTGAGCACCTCTGATTGTATATCAAGTGTTCAACCTTAAACAATTTTCTGTGTAATTTTGTTTAGTTAGGAAGTCTCTTGCAGTTGTGCTTGAGCAGGAAGTCTCTTGATTGTGTTCTTGAGCAAAGGAAGTCTCTTGCTTGTGTGCTTGAGCATTGGAAGTCTCTTGCTTGTGTGCTTGAGCATTTGTAATCAGATATTACTCATAGTGAAATCTCCTTGGAAGTGCAAGGGGGACTGGACTACTTCCGGATTGTGGAAGGAACCAGTATAATTGCTTTGTGTCGTTCTTCTTCTCTCTCTCTGTTTTATTCCGCTGCATTTAGATTCTGATTATCACTTCAGAAGCTGTCTCGCTTAGCTTCTGATCAGTGTGTTCAGTTTTTAGGAGAAACGAAGAATTTTTCTAAAACACAATTCAACCCCCCTTCTTGTGTTTTTTTCTCACCTTCAATTGGTATCTAGAGCCTTGGTCTGTTGTGTAACACTTAACCGTGCAACAGTCAAAGATCTGAGAAAAACATGTCTACTCCTCCTCCTACTGGTTCTAGTGATACTAGCTATAAACATGTCTCACATGATTATAGTGATAGTAAGAAAACCAGTGTTGGAAAAGTTCCAAAGTTCAATGGAGATGCTGAAGAGTTCTCTTGGTGGAAGACCAACTTTTACAGTTACATCATGAGCCTGGATGAAGAATTATGGGATATTCTGGAAGATGGTGTTGGTGATTTAGTCCTTGATGAAGAAGGAGCTGCTGTGGATAGAAAGAAACATACTCCAGAACTGAGGAAACTTTACAAGAAGCATCATATTATCAGAGGAGCTCTTGTCACTGCCATACCCAAAGCAGAATACATGAAGATGAGTGACAAATCCACTGCTAAAGCTATGTTTGCTTCTCTCTGTTCAAATTATGAAGGGAGCAAGAAGGTCAAAGAAGCAAAGGCTCTCCTGCTTGTACATCAGTATGAGTTATTCAAGATGAAGGATGATGAAACTATTGAGGAGATGTACTCAAGGTTTCAAACCTTAGTTTCTGGGCTACAGATTCTAAAGAAGAGCTATGTTGCTTCTGATCATGTAAGCAAGATACTCAGAAGCTTACCTGCCAGATGGAGACCAAAAGTGACTGCCATTGAGGAAGCTAAAGATTTAAACACTTTAAGTGTCGAAGATCTTGTTAGTTCTCTCAAAGTTCATGAGTTAAGTCTTAATGAACATGAGTCTACTAAGAAGAGTAAATCAATAGCTCTTCCATCCAAAGGCAAGTCATCAAAAGCTCTCAAAGTGGTTGAATCTGAAGAGGAAGAACAGTCAAGTTCAGATTCTGAACCAGATGCTGCTGAAATGGCCATGCTCTCAAACAGACTTCAATATCTGGCCAAGAAGAACAGAAAGTTTCTCTCCAGAAGGGGTAACTCCAGAAGCTCAAAGAAAGAAGATCAGAAGGGATGCTTCAACTGTAAGAAGCCTGGACACTTCATTGCTGAATGCCCTGATCTTCAAAGAGAAAAGTCAAAGGACAAGTCAAAGAGGTCTACATTCAAACCAAGCAAACTCAAGAAGCAGATTAAGCAGAGTTTAATGGCAACCTGGGATGATTTGGGTAGTGAATCTGGTTCTGATAAAGAGGATGCTGATGAAGATGCAAAGGTAGCTGTTGGGTTGGTAGCAACAGCAACTTCAGAAGCTGGATCAGATTCAGACTCAGAAGATGAAAACGAGGTATATTCCAAAATTCCCAGAGATGAACTTGTTGAGTCACTTAAAGAACTTCTTACACATTTTGAAGTAAGAACCAATGAGTTGAAGGATTTAAAAGAAAAATATGCTGATTTGGTACAACAGCAAAAATCAACTCTATTGGATCTGAAAGCTTCTGAACAAGGACTTAGGGGCTTTGACTTCATGTGTAAAACATATGAAGATCAGCTCAGGTTCTTATGTAAGAAGCTACAAGAAAAGTGTAATGAAAAACCTTTAAGTAACCATGAAATTGCTCTTGAAGATTTTATTATATCTGGCATTGACAGAAGCAGAGTAGCTTCTATGATTTATAGCATTTACAAGAACAATGGCAGAGGAATTGGTTTTCCAGAAGTGAAACTTGAGAAAACCAATCTAAAATCTTGTTGTGAATGCATCAAGGAAGGTCTGAAAACATTCTTTGTACCAGAAGGGGCTGAGTTGGAAACTGTTGTTCAATCAGAACCTGAAGCTTCTAGTCCTAAGGCTAAGATTACTTCAACGCCAAAGAACTCTAAGTCAAAGGCTATGATCAAATCTGATTCCAAGACTTCAAAGGTCAGGATCCTGAAAAGATTAGAACCTATTCCTCAGAGTCTGGTGAAACCAAAATCTGGGGTTCTGAAGTCTAAGTTTCAGAAGAAGATAGTTACTGCTTCTGAAGTACCAAAACCTAAGGTGATGGTTAATCAGAAGCAACCCAACTCACAGCACAAGGTACAAGAAGTGAAGAGTAAAGCCTTAAGTACTAACCTTCCAGGACCCATAGAACAATGGGTACCTAAATCTAAAAATGTCAATGATGCAGGTATGTCTAAGAGCAGTACCAAAGCAAAGATCATGGTACCTAGACAGCGGTTGCTCAAGACACATGACAGGAGACAAGTCCATGTTCCTCAGCCTAACAATGAAAGAGGGAGGAAATGTGAAATTTGGAGGCAACCAGTCAGGCAGGATCATAGGTACAGGAACTATTGGTAATTCCTCTACCTCAATTAATAATGTATGGTTGGTAGATGGTCTTGAACATAACCTTTTGAGCATTAGTCAATTTTGTGATAATGGTTATGATGTGCTTTTTGAAAAACCCAACTGTACAGTAATCAACAAGGAAGACAAATCCATTGTGTTCAAGGGAAAGAGAGTTGACAATGTCTATAAAATCAATTTTTCTGAACTGGCTGATCAGAAGGTGGTTTGCCTACTATCAGTGAATGATAAGAAATGGATGTGGCACAGAAGGTTGGGACATGCTAACTGGAGGTTAATCTCTAAGCTTAGTAAGTTACAACTTGTGAAAGGGCTATCAGACATTGACTATCATTCAGATGCACTCTGTGGTGCATGTCAGAGGGGGAAAATTGTGAAATCATCTTTTAAAACCAAAGACATTGTTTCAACCTCAAGACCTTTAGAATTACTCCATATTGATTTATTTGGACCAGTAAGTACTGCATCCTTATATGGAAGTAGATATGGATTAGTCATTGTTGATGATTACAGCAGATGGACTTGGGTGAAATTCATAAAGAGTAAAGATGTTGCGTGTGATGTATTCAGTAGCTTCTGCACTCAAATTCAATCTGAAAAAGAATCAAAAATTTTGAAAGTCAGAAGTGATCATGGTGGAGAATTTGAAAATGAGCCATTTGAAGCTTTTTGTGAAAAACATGGAATTTTCCATGAGTTCTCTTCTCCTAGAACACCACAACAAAATGGGGTTGTAGAGAGAAAGAATAGAACTTTACAAGAAATGGCCAGAACCATGATTCATGAAAACAATTTACCAAAACATTTTTGGGCAGAAGCAGTGAATACAGCATGCTATGTTCAAAACAGGATCTATATTAGACCTATTTTGGAGAAAACAGCATATGAACTCTTTAAAGGAAGAAAACCCAATATCTCTTACTTTCATCAATTTGGATGTACTTGTTACATTCTGAACAACAAGCTCTACCTAAAGAAATTTGATGCCAAGGCCCAAAGAGGAATCTTCTTAGGTTACTCTGAAAGGTCAAAGGCATACAGAGTGTATAATTCAGAAACACTTTGTGTTGAAGAATCTATGCACGTTAAATTTGATGACAAGGAGCTTGAAGATAAAACTTCAAAGCAAGGTGAAAGTTTTGCAGAGATACAGGTTCCTGAGGCTACTCAAGAACCTGATCAGATAGCTGAGTCTGAAGATAGTCCAGAAGCTGAACCCACATCAGAAGCGCAAGATGAAACTGCTTCTGATGAAGCACAAGATGGCTCACATCAAGCAGATCCTCCCAGAAACACATTCAAACACAAGTCTTCACATCCTGAGGAGCTAATCATTGGAAACAAAGATAGTCCAAGAAGAACAAGATCACATTTCAGACAAGAGGAGTCAATGATTGGACTAATCTCAATGATTGAACCTACAACAGTTGATGAAGCACTTTCAGATGATGGATGGATCCTAGCTATGCAAGAAGAGTTGAATCAATTTCAAAGAAATGATGTGTGGGATCTGGTACCCAAACCTCAGCACAAGAACATTATTGGAACAAAATGGGTATTCAGAAACAAGCTGAATGAGCAAGGTGAAGTAACAAGAAACAAAGCCAGGCTTGTTGCACAAGGGTATAGTCAACAAGAAGGCATTGATTACACTGAAACGTTTGCTCCAGTTGCAAGATTGGAAGCAATCAGGTTACTTCTTTCCTTTGCAGTTAATCATGGCATAATATTATATCAAATGGATGTCAAGAGTGCATTTCTAAATGGTGTCATAGAAGAAGAAGTGTATGTCAAGCAACCTCTTGGATTTGAGGATATTAAATATCCTGACCATGTTTTTAAACTGAAGAAATCACTATATGGCTTGAAACAAGCTCCCAGAGCTTGGTATGATAGACTAAGTAATTTCTTAATCAAAAATGGTTTTAAAAGAGGACAGGTTGACACTACACTCTTCAGAAGGACCCTTGAGAAATATATTCTTGTTGTGCAAATATATGTTGATGATATAATATTTGGTTCTACTAATGCATCTCTTTGCAAGGAATTTTCGGAGTTAATGCAGGATGAATTTGAAATGAGCATGATGGGAGAGCTGAAGTTCTTCCCGGGCATTCAAATCAATCAATGCAAGGATGGAGTCTATGTTCATCAATCAAAGTACACAAAGGAGCTTCTGAAGAAGTTCAAACTTGAAGATTGTAAAGTGATGAACACTCCAATGCATCCTACGTGCAATCTGAGCAAAGAAGATGAAGGAGCTAAAGTAGATCAGAAGCTGTATAGAGGTATGATTGGTTCTTTGTTATACCTCACTGCATCTAGGCCAGATATTTTATTCAGTGTATGCTTGTGTGCAAGATTCCAATCAGATCCTAGAGAATCTCATATGACTGCTGTCAAGAGAATCTTCAGGTATTTGAAAGGAACAACTAATCTTGGACTCCTTTATAGGAAATCCTTAGATTATAAGCTAATTGGATTCTGTGATGCTGATTATGCTGGTGATAGGATTGAAAGAAAGTCAACCAGTGGCAATTGTCAATTTCTGGGTGATAATCTTATATCCTGGGCTAGCAAAAGACAAACAACTATTGCTATGTCTACAGCAGAAGCAGAATACATTTCAGCTGCAAGTTGTTGTACACAACTACTTTGGATGAAACATCAGTTGGAAGATTATCAGATAACTGCTAACAGTATTCCCATTTATTGTGATAATACTGCTGCTATTTGTTTGTCTAAAAATCCAATTTTGCATTCAAGAGCGAAGCACATTGAAATCAAACACCATTTTATCAGAGATTATGTTCAAAAAGGAATTTTAGATATACAATTCATTGATACTGAAAATCAATGGGCTGATATATTTACTAAACCTTTAACTGTTGAAAGATTTGATTTTATAAAGAAAAATTTGAACATGCACTTTGTATCTGATTAAATGCTTGCTTGCTCCTGAATAGGATTTTAGGTTCTGAAGTTAGTTCAGAAGCGGTAGTCCATCAGAAGCTCTTTATTGAGGTTCTGAGGAAAACACGCTTCTGATGATGACGTCAGCATCTGAAGTCCAGAAGCTGGATTTGTTGCTTCTGAATAGTTGAATTAGTGGAAACGTTGGAAGTTACCTTTTAAAAAGTAACTTCTGGCCCACTAACTTGGTAGTTACTCTGTGAACTTCTTACGTGGCCTGTATGTGTTGGTGTATAACTAAAAGGGCAATGATGATTTAATAGCTTTGAAAGTACTTTTCACGCGCCCCCAATTTTGTCATTAATGTTATGTTTGTTTGTCTCTTTTGAATTGCAATCGTTTTACTTTTAACACTTTGTCAATTCACACACTACTCACTCACAACAAACACATTTGCTCTCAAACCTCTTGCGAAGTAAGCGCATTCTCTCAACCTTAGAACCCTAAAATCTTCATCTTCTTCAAATCTTCGTCAATCATCAAATGGCATCATCAAGCTCAAAAGTTTCAGAATCTACATCAAACAAGCAAAGCGTATCAGAATCTGGGTCCATCTACAAAGAGAAGACTATGGATATTCCATGGAAATCCTTAATAGTTCAAGTAGAGTCACCGGTGGATTTTGCTTCACTCAAGAAGTATGAAGTAAACATGGAAGGATTGATAGAGACTCAGATGCTGTCTGAGTATTTCAAGATGCTAAATGGGCCAACATATGTGAACTTGGTCAAGGACTTTTGGTTAAAAGCTGAAGTGTACAATGAAAAGCCTGCAAAAGTCGTAAGCAAACAAGCTGGGTCAAAGAAAGGGAAAATGGTCATGGATATGAATCCTACATCATTTGATAGCTTAGAAATAAGGTCTGAAGTGATGGGCATTCCTATAACCATCACTGAGGACGTTATAGCTAAAGCTTGTAGGATGGATGCAGAGGGAAGATTCCAAGAAATAGTCAGGAAGGAAGATGTCCTGCTACAAGGTTACTACAACACTCTTTTGGGTGGGAAGAAAGATGCAAAGCCTTCTGAAATGGAGATTCACAACAGGATGTTGGTGAAATTCAGTAATGATTGCTTCTTTCAAAGAGCAGGAGGATCTGACCAACCCAACAATCAACAGAAGCTAGCAATTTACTTCATGGCTATTCTGGAAAAGATAAACTTCCCAAGATATGTAATGGATCATCTCTGCTGGGCCATAAATGAAAGCACTATCAGAGGAAGAAAACAAGTACCCTATGGAAGATTGCTGTCTGAAATCTTTTATCAAGGAAGGGTGTTGGAGTTCTTAAAAAGGACAAGGAGTGCTTCTGATAGATGTTTCGAAGTCTCTATTGCTGAAAGGACTATCAGTAGCAGGAGCTTATGCTCTATGAAGTTCATCAAAGAAGCCCCTAAAGATGAAAAGTGGTTAGAGATGACAACTGCTGAAACTGAGATAATCAGGGACTTTCCTCCCATCTTTAAGGAAAGTGACTCTGATTTCCTAGTTCAATCAGTAGCTGAGTACGTCTTGGAGGAAGATGCGAGGTCTCAGGAGGAAGCTGCTATTGCTAAAGGGAAAGGCAAGAAGGCCAAAGCAGTTGCTGTGTCAGAAGCTGCTGTTTCTGATGCACCTAAAGGGAAAAGGGCCAGAACTAGTTCTGAATCTGATGCTGCTCCTACTAAAGGGAAGAAGGCCAGAACTAGTACTGAGTCAGAAGCTGCTAAACCTGTTTCTATCAAGGAAAAAGGAAAGATGCAGAAGGTTGATGCTGCTTCTATTCCACAGAAGAGGAGAAAAGGTAAGGCAGACTTGGTAATCACTCAAGAGCAGCTGGAGGAAGCTCTTGAAGAAATGGAAAAAGAAGAGGCTGATCCCAAGCTGAAGAAGAAGAAGGCTCCCCTTCAACTTGTGAGTCCTATGGTTGAGATGACTCCAATAAGGAAAAGGATGGCAGATGAACGTGCTTCTGAACTTATTTCAGACAAAAAGGATCTAAAAGCATAATACACTCATCAAAGAGATGAAAAGCTCAAGGCCTTGGGTATGGAAGATTGTGATAGGTACTTCAAAGAGAAATTGGCTGAAGTAAGAGTCATTGCTGGTAAGCCTTCTGAAGACAATGAGGAAGACGATATGATGCTCATTTTTGAAAATGCTCCAGAAGAGGGAACTTCAGAAGCAGTTCCTCAATCTGCTGGTCCACAGAAGATCACTTCTGAAGCTGACCCTGCAGATCAGGTAATCCAGATTCCAGTCACCTCTATCCCCATTTCACCCTCTTCACCATCAGCACCTGAACCATTAGAAGACACTTCTGTCTTAGACAATCTTGCTCTCCACTACTCAGGTGAGTTACCCATAGACAAATCTACCTCAGAAAAGGCCTCTGAAACAACTCCAGAAGCAGCTGCTTCTGAAAATGTTGTTTCAGAAAACCCCCATCAACAAACACCTGAACCACATAAACCCACAACACCCCCACAATCACCAACAGCTACCATTGACCCCCAACTCAACACTCAAACATCATCTTCACCACAACAACCACAAACTGAAACTGAATTTCAACCTTTACCTGAACACTCCCCAGAACCAACTCCCATAGATGTTGACATCTCTCTAGTCAATGTTCAAGCCTCAACCTCTACCACTCACATTGTCTCTGACCAGCCTTCATCTTCAAACACACAAACACACTTTACCTTTCCAGTTCCTAACCCTGTTCAAGATTTGGAAATCAGTGATTCTGATCTTGAAATCCTTGAACAACCACCCTCAAACATCCTGGAATCTGGATATATTAATTCTGAGCTTCTGACAATTCTGAGTCAGATGCATAATCTGGTGGATCAAAGAAGGACAATTGATCTCTCAAGTGCATATGAAGACTCCTGGGCATCTCTTCAGAACCGGGCAGCTGAGCTTATCGAAGAGATCAAGGCTAAATGCATCAGAGTCAAGCAAGCATCAGTCAGAAGGCTAATGGAGCATGTGAATCAGAGTCTCAGAGTAAGAAGTTCTACACTGCTCCTGGCAAACCAGCCTTTCTTCTCAGAAACGGACTACTTGACCAGAGAAGCCAGGTTGTGTAAGCTTCTGAAGAAACAGATGGCACAGCAGCAGCAAGAAGCTAAGGAAAGGGAACAAGCTCTTCTCCAGAGGCAACAACAACTTGAAGAACTGTTGCAGAAGAAGATTGAAGAAATGGAGGAGATGAAGAAACAACAACAAACCAACCCTTAGATGCACACCCTTGTGTTTTACTTTTTGTTTGTTGTTTGTTTTATTTTCTTAGTTCTTGCTTCTGAAACCATCTTGTCTTAATTCTCTTGCTTCTGAATGCTTACTAATTCTGACTATTTAGCTACTTCTGACAATTGAATATACATGTTCATATTTTTTTTGCTCTGATTTATTTAGTTCAATTCCTATTATACTCTCTCATGTTTGAGTTTTTCTCATATCTTTTTGTCTTTTTTGCTTAAATTTATTTCAATTTTTTTGATAATGACAAAAGGGGGAGTATATGTGACAAGTATTTAAAGGCTCTGAGCCCCATTAATGGCATTTGAAATTTTTGAAAAACTTCTATCATTTTTTTTACCTTATTGGTATAAGCTATGAACGAACGAAGGAGTATCAAAATTCAAGTAAAGTTAATTGAACCATTCTTCTTATCTATAAGTTAATTCCTTCAATGATTCTATTTTGTTTTTAAGCTCTGATAATATTATTGCGCGAAAAATGAATTTAATTAACCTGGATAGAACTTAGGGGGAGCTTACAAACCTCACCTTAAAGACTATCAGACTCAGGGGGAGTTTGAGCTTACAAACCTCAGATTCTGAGCTTACAAACCTCAGAACCCCAAAGTCAACTTGTTAATTAGATTAACAACAATTGATCAATTTTAAATACTTTTGTTTGTCATCATCAAAAAGGGGGAGATTGTTGGAACAAAATGTGTTTAACAATGAACCTTAAAGAGTTTTGATGATAACAAGGTATTAAAAATTGTAAATTGGACTAGCTAATATTTGTTCAAGTGTACAGGACCATAATTATAAAGTTACATCATCATTGGTTCTGAATGAGCAAATAAAGAGCAAAAGGAAATGAAGCTTAGATGATTCTGAAGGCAAAGCGCTCCTGAAGTCAAGCTGCTCCTGAAGAAATAGCGCTCCTGAAGTAAGCTGCTCCTGAAGAATAGTGCTTCTGAAGACAAGAGGTCCAGAAGCCACATCATCAGAAGCTGCGTCATCAGAAGCTGCAGAAGTCACATCATCAGAAGCTGCATCATCAGAAGCTGCCTTATCAGAAGCTATTTCACCAGAAGCTGAATCTCAACTGGATTTGCAAAAGATTCAAGAATTGAAGAATTATCAATGCAAAAGCTGTCTATTGGATTCGAAAACACAAACAAAGGATTAGTGGAGTTTTGCAACGGTCATTTCAAAGGTGTTTGAAGGCTTGTGCTTGCAATTTGGACGAAAGCGTTGACATTGTACTTTGTACGAATTGTACAACCACGTTCTCCACTACTCTGTTTTGTGTCCACGCTTCAAGACAAGAAAACAGCTCCAGAATACGGTCTCGCCTGCATAGATGTTCCTTTGGATAAGGAATGGATTTCAAATTGGTTCTTCATAGGACAACAACCAAATCAGGCAAAAGATCATTGGTGAAAGATCAAGCTTCAACAACGACTCTTTGGTGTGCTGGCAATTTCACAACGTCTCTTTCACACCTCTATATAAAGGAGTGAAGACCTAGAGAATTGGTAATGCAAGAACGCTGAACGAAAGACTCACAAGATTTTCACAAGTACCAAACCTCTGCTGAAATTGTTCTGCATTCACTTAGAATTTCTGTGTCTCAAAGTCATATCTTAGAAATTCTTAAGTCCATTGAGTCTGTATCTGATTTGTATTGTGAGCACCTCTGATTGTATATCAAGTGTTCAACCTTAAACAATTTTCTGTGTAATTTTGTTTAGTTAGGAAGTCTCTTGCAGTTGTGCTTGAGCAGGAAGTCTCTTGATTGTGTTCTTGAGCAAAGGAAGTCTCTTGCTTGTGTGCTTGAGCATTGGAAGTCTCTTGCTTGTGTGCTTGAGCATTTGTAATCAGATATTACTCATAGTGAAATCTCCTTGGAAGTGCAAGGGGGACTGGACTACTTCCGGATTGTGGAAGGAACCAGTATAATTGCTTTGTGTCGTTCTTCTTCTCTCTCTCTGTTTTATTCCGCTGCATTTAGATTCTGATTATCACTTCAGAAGCTGTCTCGCTTAGCTTCTGATCAGTGTGTTCAGTTTTTAGGAGAAACGAAGAATTTTTCTAAAACACAATTCAACCCCCCTTCTTGTGTTTTTTTCTCACCTTCACGGTTACCCGCCCGAACCAAACCCAATTTGACGGGTTTTCCCTGTTTTGGCTGGGTTTGGGTATGGGTATGAGTTTTCCCCGATTTCAAAACACGGGTATGGGACGGGTAACGGGTATATAAGTACCAACCCCGAACCCATACCGTAACCAGTCCCAAATGAAAAAATTACTTTATGTTGATATGTCATGTTAGTTTGTTTGATAATTATCATGTTAATGAAAACTACTATTGATATTTAAAGGATCAAATAAATCATTCCGTCTAACAAATGTTAAAGTGAGTGTATTGTTGGATAATGTATTACAATGTTGCTCTTGGGGATGCAAAAAAACTTCTATTTTTTATCAAAAAAAATTATTCAATGCGTGGACGGGGATGAGGCTGGGATACCCGAACCCGTGGGGGACGGGGATGAGATTCAATTTGTCATCCATGTTGGGTTTGGGTAGGGTAACGGGTAAGTATATAAAAATCGGGCATGGGGACGGGGAAGGTAAAACCCGTCCCCACCCTACCGACCACCACAAAAAAAAAAAAAAGGTTGAAAAAGCAATCATATTAACAAAATTGAATTTCTTTTAAAAAAAAATCAAAATTGAATTGAATGAAACAAATATACAAACAAAAAAGGAGCGAAAATTGAACGAGAACAATTCTCATCTCACCGCCGGTACAACACCTCTTCTCTTTTCTTAATAATCGAATTGCTTTATTTTTCTTTCGTTAATTACCAACCTGTCCCAATCGAAGAAATTGTTGTTGTTTTGGTTTGTTTGTGTGATCGTGAAAATTCTGAATTTAAACCTATGTTGAATGCAAAACCCTAGTTCTAGGAAATTGCATTTAATTCTAGCTGCGGCTTCATGATTATGGGATCATGTTTCACACGATTTTTTAAGTCCATGTTCCTTCATAACTTCCTGCTTTTTAAATTACTTATAATTATATGATTTATCGTATAATTTTTGTTATTTGTATTACAGATTGATCCAAAATGGCCAAAGATGAACCCAAAAGTAAGTAGATAGAAACCCTTGCTTCTTCATTTGCTTAATTATAGAGCTTGGATTTCATTTGCATATATGTGAATATTAACATTCATTAATGGTAAAGCTAGTAACTTGAGAGTATTTCTTTTATGAGAAATTAGTTATTTGCAACACTCTTCTCTTACTTTATTGCTTTTGTTTCCTTCTTATAGAGACAAATGCTCAAAAAGGGATTAAACGTCGAAAAACACGACGTGAGCTTCAACCGTCATCTGAGAATAACAAGAGAACCAAGAAGTTAGCTGAAGATGATCATGATCATAGTAAGTGTATTGCAGAACAGTTGTGATACAATTTTCTTACTGTATTCTCATGTCCTTTTTCTTTGCTTCATATAGAGACCGTCTTGGATGTCGACTCAAATAAGCTCAAAACAGATGATGGAAACAAAGGAATTGAAACAAGCAAAACACCACTTAAATCTGAAGATTATGAACCTTGGAATCCTAATAAGCCTATACCTGAAGGTTTTGTACCTTGGTTGGAACATGATCATGATAAGTGTATTGCAGAAGAATTGGGACTCGACCTTGATGCTCCGATACCAGCGCACTGTAAGCCGACCTCACTTGTTCTTCAGTATTTGATGTATATGTTATATAATATTAATTAATGTATGCTGTGAATATCAACCTCTGATATCTTCTTCCGAAGTTCATTGTGTGTGTATTGGCATTCAAGTACCATCTTTTTGGGAAGTAAATGATTTCTAGTATTCAAAGTTGATACGTATCTGAATATTCATAATCACTCTTCTCTCTTGGTGATTTATATTTTGATATATATGTTTCTCACTTTTCATTACTACATTGTGTTGATAAAACTCCTATTATCTTTGCAGATGCCGATTATTTTTACAATCAGGTACTGTGTTCTACAATGTCTGCCCTTTTAACTTTTAGTCATAATGCTTTGATGACCACAACATTATATAAATATCAACTTGAAACTTTTGTTTATTGAAACTTTTAACTTTCCACTAGAATCAACTTGATGTAGCACAACTATTTAATTAGATATACCCTTTAATGTTTGGTCCATTTCTCCAACATTTGCTCTATCTTCTGTTTTTTTTCCTGGTTGTAGGCTACTCCTTCCCCAGAAGGATCATTCAATTTATATTATTCAGAATCAGAATTAGCCAAACTCGATCCACTTGATATTATCCGTCGGGCACCTACTCCACCAATAAAATTTCGATCTACATGTAGTGACTCTTCATCATCTCCTTCTGATGGAGATCCAATGGATCTTGGGTCTGATGATGACTCAGATGGTCTAGGGGGGCCGATAACAAGTTCCAAGGCAAAGAAAAGGAAAGAAGCTTACAAAAAACAGCTTGAACTCGAGTCCCGCCCTGATGCAAAAACTGCCGAATGGCTCAAAATGCTTGATGAAGACGAGGCCAGGTGGAAACCAACTAATTGATTTTAGCACTTCATTTGCTTAAGACTTTATTTCTAATTTCCAGTTTAGTTAATTTTGAGATAACTTATGTGACGCACCAGACATATGCCTAAAAAGAACGTGCTAGCTTTATGTACCTGTGTCATATTGATAGATGTTCTGAATTTCTAAAAGAGCCGTGCTATTTTCCGCAAAGAGAGTTCTCACGGAATTTTGTGAATACTGCTTTTTATATTTCTCTCGTATATGGTCTTAAGAACCTCTAAAATGTATAGCTGAAAATAATAGATGATTAATTGTAAGGCCCATAGATCATACACCATCAACATTAAATCTGATTTTTTTTTTTTGTTTTTGAAGGATTAAAACTCAATTTGCTGAACAACTTCAAACATTTAACAAAGAGTAAGAACCACTGATCCCTTGGCATGTTAGAAGCTTCAATTTCTTAAGGTTTTGCATCTCTTTCATAGCCAACAAATTCCACAATCATCTCCACGGATACCAGCAATACAAGTTGTCATTTTAGATACTGTTACACGTTGTTTCTTACAACATATGTGTATGGAAAGAAAAAGAAAAAAAAGGAAACGGGTGACACAATATTATGCCATTTGAGTTCTTAAACAGGTTTTTATTGAAGCAAAAATTACTACAACTTCTAGTTTTAGCATTAGAGACACTCTTACTCTTTTTTTTTTTTTAAAAAAAAAAGAAGATAGTCTTATTACACCTAGAATCATCAAATGGAAACTATTGTCTAATTGTCAATGGAAACAAAAGTTCCTACTTATTTTCACATAAGCATAAAAAGGAAAAATATCAACATTGGAAGCAACTTGACTAAAGACACAATGAAAGGCAAAATAATTGATTTCGCCTACTTTGTAGTTTATCTCTTGAACCTCCTAATGCAGTACTTTGTTCAATGGTTAGGTATGTTGGTCTATATGGCCAATAAGGTTGCAAGCTAGAGGGGGGTGAATAGTTTTTTAAAAAAGTTTGATTTGAAATGTTTTGACTAATTGGAAACAAGCTTGAACAATCACAACAATTACAAAAAGTTAAAACTATGTGCTAATAAGATTCAATATAGAGAGATTCACAATATAAATCTTATTACAATCAAATATTAATAGTTCTTGAACAATTTGCAAAACTTAGACAATTTCAAATCCAAACCTATAAGGAAATATAATATGCTATCAATAAAAAACACAATGTATATGCAATTGATAAATTGGATAGAATTTCATAATAATCAATCCAAGTACAATAGTGAAAACCAAATTCAAGGAATTAGATTAATTTTTATAAAAAAACTACTTCGTTCAATTAACAAAATTCTACACTATCAATTAATCAATTAACATATACAATTAACGAAAATTAAAGAGGATAAGGAAAAGAGAACGACACCGATATTTTTATAGTTGTTCACCCTTTCGTCCTGGCTTCGGGCTACGTGAACTCTTATTGGTGAAAAATGCCTCCACCAAGGTCATCCACTAATAGTAATAATGTTGAATTAATACAAATGTGATTACAAGAGTTCCTTAAAACTATCCTAGTTCTTCAACTCCTATGTAAGCACTCCCCCAAACTTCAAATACCCTTTGAATTTGGCACTTCTTGAATCTTCGAATCCTTGAATACCCATGCACCCCTTTGAACTCTTCACTTAAGTCTTTGATGCTACGTCCGGTAAACGAATCCCCTTCGATTGCAAGAACAATTAGAAAGACCCCAAAGACCTTTTGAGGTGGAATGAGATTATTCACTTCACTTTAAAACCTTGATTAAGCCCAACCAATTTCCTTGAGAATATCAACTTACAATCCCTATAAGCACCCTAGCAAATCAATGCGACTCAATGTACAAAGTGATTATAAGAAAAAGTGTTTAATCTTGAAGAATTTATGAACAATGAGTTGTTGTGACTTAGAGAGAATAGATGCAAATGATTCATTGATTTTGGTATTATGAGGAAGTGTGTGTGTGTGTGTGTGTGTGTGTGTGTGTGTGTGTGTGTGTGTGTGTGTGTGTGTGTGGGGCAAGTGCAAAATTTCGGCAAAAAACAACACAGCGAATCGATTCACTAAATGTGTGAATCAATTCAGACAGCTAAATGACAAGCAGGCTGACTATATAGATTGATACGCATCAGACACCTTTTGAATTGTTTTAAATGTTGCATACGCACACAGAACAGATGTTGCTTCAAGATCAACTTCTTGATTAAGCTCTTTGTCATGTATATATCCTTACTAATGAACCGATAATTTTTTTGTGATCAATATATTACTAACATTAAATAAATATAAGTATTTTTATGTTTTATATCGTGGACAAAATATCAAAAGTTTAAACGTTACGAACTAAATTTATTACAAGATCGACAGTTACCTGTTGTAGGGGAGAGCCTTGGTGCCGGGTCTCGAACCGAGGTTGAAGAGAGTTTCTCTCAACAACGTGACTTCTTAGGAGACAGACGAGAGCCTACAAAAGTTAAATGCCATTCGGGGTAAGGGAGCAATATTAGAAGTCTAACGAGCAATTTTCAATTATTATATAAACAAAAATTGAATAAAAGTAACACATAAAAAAAAGGAAAAGGAGCGTTATTCTCATGTTACCACCGGTACATCACCTCACGCTATATCATCTTCTATTCTCTTTTCTTAAAAATCGATTGCTTTCATCTTTTTTGCTTTTTTGCTTTCATCTTTCTAGGGTTTTGGTTTGTTTCATCTTGAAATTATTGTTTAAACCCAAGCTTAGTGTAAAACCCTAGTTCTGGGAATTTGTGTTTAATTAATTGATTTATCATTCACAATTTTTTGTTATTCGTTTTACAGATCGATCAATAATGGCCAAAGATGAACCCAAAAGTAAGTACTAGATAGTAACCCTTAATTCTTCATTTGCTTAATAATGGAGTTTTAATTTCATTTTTTTTCTTAAGTGAATTGAGTTTTAATTTCATTTGTTTGCTTATAACACAAGAATTCTTCATAAACTACTAATAATTTTAACATCTATAGAAACCAATATGACTTACAATACAATTGCTTTTGTTTCCTTCTTATAGAGACACATGCCAAAAAATGGATTAAACGACCAAAAACACGACTTGAGCTTCAAGCGTCATCTAACAAGAGAACCAAGAATTTAGTTGAAGACAAAAAACTCTGGGATGAGCATGATCATAGTAAGTTTCCTAACAGTTGGGTTGGGATACAAATTCTGTACTTTTTAATTTTACTGTTCTCGTCTCTTACTTCTTTCTTATTTGTTTCTTATAGAGACTGTCTTGAATGTCAAGTCAAAGAAACGCGTTAATTCAAAGAAATGGGTGAATTCAAAGAAACGGATTAATCCTCAAAAAAAACTAAACAAGTTGATAAACAAAATGGCACTTAAACCTGAAGCGTCATCTACGATGAAGAAGAATTTACCTGAAGAAGACGAACTCACTAATGAGCATGATCACAGTAAGTGTATTGCAGAACAGTTGGGATAAAATTATCTTTCTGTATTCTCATGTCCTTTTTCTTTGCTTCATATAGAGACTGTCTTGAATGTCAACTCAAAGAAGCTCAAGACAGATGATAGAAAGAAAGGAATTGAAACAAGCAAAACACCACTTGAACCCAAAGCCTCATTTCAAGATGATGATCCTTGGTATGATCATGATCATGATAAGTGTATTGCAGAACAATTGGGACTCGACTTTGATGCTCCGATACCAGCATATTGTAAGCCGACCTGACTTGTTCCTCAATATTTGATGTATATATAACTTATATACTATTTATGTATGCTATGAATATCAACCTCTGATATCTTCTTCCGAAGTTAATTGACGGCTGCCTATAACATTGGCATGAACTTAATCGATGTCTTAGCTTTATAATTACAAGCAAATGCAACCTTCAATCTTACAGTGTACTTGTGTGTGTGTGTGTGTGTGTGTGTGTGTGTGTGTGTGTGTGTGTGTGTGTGTGTGTGTGTGTGTGTGTGTGTGTGTGTTGGCATTCAAGTACCATCTTTTAGGAAAGTATATTATTTCTAGCATTCTTCTCTATTAGTTTAGGTCATGGAAGATTCAAAGTTGATATGTATCTCCCTCTCTTGGTGATTTATATCTTGATATATATGTTTCTCACTTTCCATTACTACACTATGTTGATGAATCTTTCTATTATCTTTTGCAGATGCCAAATATTTTTCTGATCAGGTACTGTGTTCTACAATGAATGCCCTTTTAACTTTGAGTCATTATGCTTTGATGAGCACAACCATTATATACTATTTAATTTTACAACATAAAATATACATGCTTTTGTTTTTTCACTCAAAAAAACTCGTGCTCTTTTTGTTTGTTGCTTGAAACTTGTAGCTTTCCACTAGAACCAACATGACGGGACACAATTATTTGATTAGATATTCCCTTTTACTGTTCTTTCCCATTGTCCAACATTTGCTCTATCTTTTGTTCTCTTTGTTTCCCATTTGTAGGTTCCGCAATCCCTAGAAGAACCATTCATTTTGTCAGGTTCAGAATTAGACAGATACTCTCCATTCCATAGCCCTCCTCGTGAAGTAACTCCATTATCACCTCGTTATAGAGACCTAATGGATCTTGGGTCCAATGATGCCGCAGATGGTCTTGGGGGTCGGGGTCCAATGACAAGATCCAAGAGAAAGAAATTGATTGAAGAATGTTACGAAGAGGTTGAGATTGTACTGGCCTCTGAATGGTGCATATCCATGGAAGATAAAATCTTTGAAGTGCCCGCTGTGAGGGTATGAAGTGTTTGATTTTAGCATTTAAATTGCTTAAGACTTTATTTTAAATTTTAAATTTGGTTTAATTTGTAACAATAGCCAACTAGTGATTTAACCCATGCATTTCACATGACATGTCTAAAATGAAGGTGCTTTATATATATTATTGTAAAACGCTTAAAATATATTGAACAACGAATATCCTATGCAAGGTAATCAAAATCAGACCCAACATTAAATCAGTGTAGACGAACCGGTAGTAATTAAATATTTTAATTTTTTACGAGCTCATTAATCCTCTATGTGAAAATGAGTTGTCTGTTTGTTATGACATTTAATTTTATTGATATGGAGTTCACTCTCCTCTTTTTTCGTTCACATCGCCTCCTTCACTTCATGATGTGGAAAAGTTGGATATATGACAGACATGTTAAAGCATGTAAGTCATGTTTAAGCATAAAGGTTCCTGACAGACATTTTAAAGCATGTAAGTCATGTTTCTATTAATCTTACAGAGATGTTTAAATGCTCTTATGGGTTTCGGATTAAGAAAGTTAATTGCTCTGTTTAATCTTGCAGAAACTTATCTTTTATGAACAAGTCCAGCATAACATTGGAAAAAGCTAAGGGTGCCCACAGCTTAGTTTGAGGCCTTCAATTGTGAGGCCAATTCGATCCAAAAATTACTAAAGTGGCATTGGTTTTCAATTTTTGAAGTTTAAAATGGCAGGAAAAAGTAAAATCCGGTTGAACTTGTGTAACTGGCTCAACAGCCGCTGGTTTTTATCTCGTGTGCTTGATTTTTATCTGGTTCTATCACAGGCCGGTTACAGGTGTCAATTGGATTGGGCATAGGTTTGGTTCCAGGTTGAATGGCCTGTCCGGTCTAATTTTGATTACCTTGGTTCTATTTCATATTGTTAGTTGCACTTAATTTCTAAAAATATATAATATGTTTGTAGCATTAAATTAAAATGGACCAGAGATCTTTTCTTTTTCCGAAAAGTGTCATGCAAGACACTTGTTAAGAATTCAAAAACCGAAATAATTGATATGTTTTGTGTAGATAAGTTTCTTTTTAAAGTTTTATGTGCTTACATCATTCTCAAGATAACATCAGAAGACACATCTGCTATGGTTGGACACACAAAACTTCCAAATACATATTTCCAGGAAACTTAATGCATAATATATTCAGAGAAGCGAGAAACTTGGTGGTTCAATAGGAAAAACAGAAGGTATTTCAACTTTCTGATCTATGTGCATACTTGCTTCATATGTATTATGGAATTTAATATACAATGCAATATGGAATTGAATAGTCTGAGGTTATTGATATCAAACTAGGTTTTCTAGGATGTCTTTCTGATTGTTGTTATAAATGGTTGAAGGATTCTTAGGTTTTGGAGTGTTCTTTTCTGTTGCTCAGTTTTGAGTAATATTTTGTTTGCCATTGTATGTTTGTCTGAGGTTAGAGATTATTGATATCAGTGCAAGTTTCTCTATGTTTCTGCCTGTTAATTGATAGTTAGTAGCAGGGTCTGATTTGGGCTCATATCAGAAGTGACATTTTCTGGTTATAGGCTCAGGAGGATTTCTAGTTTTTATCTTGTGTCTCTTTACTAGTTTTATTGGGTTTTGGCTTAATAAGCTGAAATCTATGGTTTTTTCTATGGTTTATACATGTTATATCCAATGAGCTGAATTGTATAGTTTTTCAAATTTGTTGCAGGTTCTTCAAAAGTAAAAAACCTTGTGGTCAAGTTGTGGTGATGAAAGCTTAGGAGGCTAAACTATGGCATGCTCGAGAATTTAGTGGGGCTATGGATGTGCACTACTTAGTGCAAAAATGAAAACATAATAAGAAGGAACAAAATTAGTGGGGCCATAGATGTAACATATTTGGAGTTTTAAATTTGAATGAAGTTTGATCTAATTTTGCAACACTTTTTACAAAATTCTCAAAAATGATAAATGTAACGTTTTTTTATTGTTACCGACAACTTTTGAATGTTATAGATAAAACTCTAAAATGTAACTAAAAATCTTTAGTAACAAGGCCTTTGACTAAAAAAAATATTCAAATGTTACTAAATTTAATTAGTAACATTTTTCTTGATTTAGTAATAGTTTTCAAGTGTTACTCAATCTCAACTATGTTGTAGTGACTTTTGCTCCCAAATTTTCTTTGCAAGTTAGACCTTTAAGGAGCCACTGTGTTGTGTTAACAGTGGGGGGAATATGGGCTCCTAGGGGGATGATAACCAAATGATCTTAGCAAAATAAAAAAATAAAAAAGGAAGTGGTAAGAAATTCAACCATGACTTCTTCAAAAGAAAGAAATTCAACCATAGTTAAAGAAAAAGCCAATACATAGTTTGCGATTCAATCTATTTAGAGAACAATGTTTGCCAAATGATACACAAAATAAATATGAATTATGGCAATATATTTTGAACTAGATCTTCAACCCATGCCAACAGGTCGTTTATAATTGAAGTATAATACTTTTTGCAATTTGAATATCTGTTTACGTGATGAGGAATGATATTTTGACAACCAATTTTAAATAACTTTTAGTGACACCTTTTTTCCTCTAATTTTATTGGACAATAACAGTAGAGAGTGAAAAATGAAGAGAGAGAATAAAAATACAATGTGAGTATGAGAGAGAGCTGTCACAAAAGTTGTTTAAAAATGGTTGTTCAAATATCATTTCTCTTATGTGATAAACATATAAATACTCAATATTTGAAGGGATTTGTATGCCTAGCTCTACTAACAATTATGAATATGATGAATATTTTGAATCAGATTCAAACCCAAAATCTCACATCTTCTTATCTTCTTTTATTATAAAAGCTTATCTTTTTTTATAAAAGCTTATTAGGTTAAGTTTTGCTTAACCCTAATTTCTTTTGGCTTTTCCCTCCTTTGTTATGCATTAAATGAACATCATTTAATGCATTTTCAAATTCAGTTTCCCTCCCAATCTATTATGACCTTTCATAAGCCAGATTTGAATTGTCAATATCTTCCTTGAATTGTCAATATCTTCTCTTAATGTCTAAATAAATTCGACCCCAAAATCAATGTTCCTCTTTTAATCTTCCCATTTATAATTAGTGTAAGACAATTGTGTCTCTGCCATAAGCCCTCTCTATGTCCTCCATTGTTGCTTCTTTCTCTGTTTCCCTCAATTCTCCAACCGTATTAGTGGTGTTGTTTGATTTGCTGGCTAATGGTGACCTAATTAAGAGGTTTCCCGACAACATGAAGCGGCAGAGGTTGGAACTGGTTCATTTGTGTTCTACTTTTTGATCTCCCATTGTCTCTCTTTCTAATTCACATTTAATCCAGATCAAACATTTGAAATTGTTCTCTCTCACCCCCCCCCCCCCCCCCTTCAACATGCATCACCGGTCAAAGAGAGAGAAGCCTTTTCAACTCCTTCCTCTGATGGACATGTTTACTGCCAGGGTTCACTGAGCTTGTAATGGATCTCATCATCTCATTCCCTCTCTTTCCCTTACCCCCTCTTTCACATTCGTTCAGATGGGCTTTTCAAATCGCAGTCTTTTTTGTGTTTCAACTTTCAACGAGCAAATAATAACATCTATGTCACTGTGAACAAATTCTGCTTGGTAAATATTAAATGTCAATTGTAAGGTTGTCTAAATCGAGATTTTGCTTCAGGTTAAAAGAGAAGAGCAAAATCGACTATCTTAAAATCTCGAAGGATTTTACTCAACTACTTTTGCATAATCGATATTAGAAATTGTAAAATCACAATCAAAATCGATGGATTTTACAAACAAAAAAAAACTTAAATCCTAAATATATGTTATAAATGGTATGTAGTCATAAATGACTTAGTTTATAAGAAATGGTAAAGTCACAATCAAAATCGATGGATTTTGCCTATTTTGGGATTTTACTACGGATTTGAGCCGTTGAAGGTGAAGAAAGTCACAAAATCTTGAATTTTAGGATTTAAGTCAAAAGTTTTGACAACAATGGTCAATTGTGGGGTGCTGAGAGCAATTTTAGAAGTCTGAATAGCAGTTTTCAATTATATAAACAATAATCCTTATTTATTAATTTTGTTACGTCTACAACAATTTAACCTAATTTTTTCCCGCTCATTTGCTTTATTAGGTTTGCAATTATTTAACTTAACAAATTCCATCTAAAAAAATGCATCGCACCAATTTCATTCCTATCATCTTGCCTTTTTTTTTTTTTGAAGAAAATATTTTCTACACTTATTTGATGTTGCACGTTTGTTCCAGAAACTATGAGCATATCAATGATCACGTTTGATGTCTTCTATTTTATACTTTTTTTCGGCGACCCTAATCCTTATTTATTAATTTTGTTACGTCTGCAGCAACTTAACCTAATTTTTTCCCGCTCATTTGCTTTATTAGGTTTGCAATTTTTTAACCTTTTACACTTTTTTTTTGGATTTTTTTTTTAATTTCATGCCTTTTGTTTTTGACATCCTTATCCTAATTTATTAATTTTGTTACGTCTGCAGCAAATTAACCTAATTTTTTCCCGCTCATTTGCTTTATTAGGTTTGCAATTATTTAACCTAACAAATTCCATCTAAAAAAATGCATTGCACACCAATTTCATTCCTATCCTCTTGCCTTTTTTTTGAAGAAAATATTTTCTACCATATCAATGATCACGTATGATCCTTCTTTTTTTTGTCAAGAATTTTACACTTTTTTTTTTGGATTTTTTTTTAATTTCATGCCTTTTGTTTTTGACATCTTTATTTATTAATTTTGTTACGTATGCAACAACTTAACCTAATTTTTTCCCGCTCATTTGCTTTATTAGGTTTGCAATTATTTAACCCAACAAATTCCATCTAAAAAAATGCATTGCACACCAATTTCATTTCTATCCTCTTGCCTTTTTTTTTTGAAGAAAATATTTTCTACCATATCAGTGATCATGTATGATCCTTCTTTTTTATACTTTTTTTTTTGTCAAGAATTTTACAATTTTTTTTTTGGGTTTTTTATTTATAATTTCATGCCTTTTGTTTATGAGATCTTTATTTATTAATTTTGTTACGTATGCAACAACTTAACCTAATTTTTTCCGCTCATTTGCTTTATTAGGTTTGCAATTATTTAACCTAACAAATTTCATCTAAAAAAATGCGATGCACACCAATTTTATTTCTATCCTCTTGCCTTTTTTTTTTTTGAAGAAAATATTTTCTACCATATCAATGATCTTACGGGTTAAAGATTATTTATTAGTCTCTATTATAGTCGAGAAAACCCGTGCAACGCACGGGTCAAAAGTCTAGTTTCCATGTAAACTTGGTTATACAGTTAAAACTCTATAAATTAATAATGTCGGGACCGGAGAAATTTATTAATTTAGAGAGTTATTAATTTATCGATAAATTAATAATTATTAATTTAAAGAGTTTTTAAGTAATTATACTGTACATACCATACAAAAAGGCAAATTAGTCTATGCCTCTTAGAATTACGTTGCAGCGAACCTTGGGACTCAACGTAAATTAGTAACTACTGTGTCTATATGCATTGGAAATCAATAATGACTTTTGAAGTACAATAAATGTAAACAAGAGGAACAAATGTGTTCAATGTATTCTTAATATTTTTTTTCAGTTTCTATGAATTATTAATTTATGATTTTCTTGGGACAGAAAATTATAAAGGGATCTCCCGAAAAATTATTATCTTATTATTTTATCGAGTTTTTCAATTTTTTACATTGGTTCAAGTCGGGACCGGACAAATTTATTATTTTAGAGAGTTTATTAATTTATCGAGTATTAAATTAAAGAGTTTCTACTGTATATACCTAAATTATTGATAGGATTACCGAATTTTCTTTTAAAATATTTTCAGATTTCATACATTTTATGAAGTGTTTTAATTTGTCTACTATGGATTATCACATGTTATTTTTTCACCGTTACCTATTATATATTGCATTTTATTATTCGTATGTCAATCCCTTTACAATAAATCTGAGCGGAGCACGGGTCAAAAATCTAGTTGAATTGAATGAAAGTAACACATAAAAAATAAAAAAGGAGCAAAAATTGAACAGAGCGCTATTCTCATAATACCGTCGGTACAGCACCTTTCGTTTTATCATCGTTTATTCTCTTTTTTTAACAATCGATTGCTTTCGATTTTTTCTTTTGTGAATTAGTAACTTGTTCCAATCGAGAAATTGTTGTTGTTATTGTTTTTGTTTGAGTTTTTTCATCTTGAAATTATCTGCGTTTAAACCCAAATTGAGTGCAAAACCCTAGTTCTGGTATATTGCGTTTAATTCTGGTTGCGGCTTCATGATTATCATACAATTTTTGTTATTTGTTTTGCAGATCGATCCATAATGGCCAAAGATAAACCTAAAAGTACGTAGATAGTATTAGTAACCCTTACTTCTTCTTCTTCATCATAACACCAACCCTTAATTATGTGAAAAAAAATTAACATTAATTCATTCATTATAAAGCTTATAATACATGCATAAACCACTAATTATCATAACAACTTGTATTTCCTTCTTATAGAGACACGACTTAAGCTTCAAGCATCATCTAAGAAGAGAAACAAGAACTTAGCTGAAGATAAGCATGATCATGGTAAGGGTATTGCCCATCAGTTGGGTTGGGATACAAATTCTCTATTTTTAATTTAACCTCACTCGTCTCTTACTTAGTTCTTATTTGCTTCTTATACAGCCTGTCTTGAATGTCAAGTCAAAGAAGCGCATTAATTCAAAGAAACGCGTAAATTCAAAGAAACGGATTACTCCTAAAAAACCACTAAACAAGTTGATAAACAAAATGGCACGTGAACCTGAAGTATCTTCTACGATGAAGAATAATTTACCTGAAGAAGACGAACTCTTGGATGAGCATGATCACAGTAAGTGTATTGCAGAACAGTTGGGACACAATTTTCTATTTGCAGCACTCATGTAATTTTTCTTTGCTTCATATAGAGACTGTCTTGAATGTCGACTCAAAGAAGCTCAAAACAGATGATGGAAACAAAGGAACTGAAACAAGGAAAACACCAATTGTACCCAAAGCCTCATTCCAAGATGATGATCCTTGGTATGATCATGATCATGATAAGTGTATTGCAGACCAATTGGGACTCGACTTTGATGCTCCGATACCAGCATATTGTAAGCCGACCTGACCTGTTCCTCAGTATTTGATGTATATATATGTTACATACTATTTATGTATGCTGCGAATCTCAACCTCTGATATCTTCTTCCGAATTTCATTGACGGCTGCCTATATCATTGGCATGAACTTAATCGATGTCTTAGCTTTATAATTACAAGCAAATGCAGCCTTCAATCTTACAGTGTATTTGTGTGTGTGTGTATGTGTGTGTGTCTTGGCATTCAAGTACCATCTTTTAGGAAAGTGAATTATTTCTAGCATTCTTCTATTAGCTTTGGTCATGGAAGTTTCAAAGTTGATACGTATCTGAATATTCCTAATCTCCCTCTCTTGGTGATTTATATCTTGATATATATATTTCTCTCTTTTCATTACTACACTATGTTGATGAAACTTTCTATTATCTTTTGCAGATGCCAAATATTTTTCCGATCAGGTACTGTGTTCTACAATGAATGCCCTTTTAACTTTGAGTCATTATGCTTTGATGAGCACAACCATTATATACTATTTAATTTTACAACATAAATATACATGCTTTTGTTTTTTTACCCAAAAAACCCGTGCTCTTTTTGTTTGTTGCTTGAAACTTGAAGATTTCCACTAGAATCAAATTGATGTGCATGACACAATTATTTGATTAGATATTCCCTTTTATTGTTCTATCCCATTGTCCAACATTTGCTCTATATTTTGTTCTCTTGTTTTCCCGTTTGTAGGTTCCGCAATCCCCAGAAGAACCATTCATTTTGTCAGGTTCAGAATTAGACAGATACTCTCCATTCCATACCCCTCCTCATGAAGTAACTCCATTATCAGAGCCAACTGATGACATTCTATTTTCACCTTCTCATAGAGACCGAACGGATCTTGGGTCCAATGATGTCGCACATGATCTTGGGGATCAGGGTCCAATGACAAGATCTAAGAGTAATAAATTGCTGGAAGAATTTTACAAAGAGGTTGAGATTGAAATGGCCTCTGAATGGTGCAAATGGCCTCTGATTTTACAAAGAAATTCCATTGAAGAGCCCTGTGAGGGTATGAAGTGTTTGATTTTAGCATTTCAATTGCTTAAGACTTTATTTTAAATTTGGTTTAATTTGAAACAAGGGCCAACTAGTGTGTTAACCCATGCATTTCACATGACATGTCTAAAATGAAGGTGCTTTATATATATTATTGTAAAATGCTTAAAATATATTTAACAACGAATATCCTATGCAAGGTAATCAAAATCAGATGCAACATTAAATCAGTGTATACAAACTGGTAGTAATTAAATATTTTAATTTTTTTACGAGCTCATCTCTATGAGAAAATGAGTTGTCTGTTTGTTATGTTTTCAATTTTATTGATATGGAACTTCACTCTGCTCTTTGTTTCGTTCACATCGCCTCCCTTCACTTCATGATGTGGAAAAGTTAGATATATAAGTTCCTGACAGACATGTTATTATAGAATCAACATTAAAAACACTTGATTTATTAATGATTTACTGGGCCAATTCAACCATCAAAGTTCCTGACAGACATGTTTAGGCATGTAAGTCATGTTTCTATTAATCTTGTTGAGAGGTTTAAATGCTCTTACGGGTCTTGGGTTAGGAAGGTTAATCTCTGTTTAATCTTGCAGAGAGTTGTCTTTTATGAACAAGTCCCACATAACATTGGCCAATTTGATCCAACAGCCGCCGGTTCTTATCTTTATTGCCTGATTTTTATCTGGTTCTATCGCAGGCCGATTATAGGTGTCAATTGGACTGGGCATAGGTTTGGTTCCAGGTTGAATGGCTAGTCCGGTCCAATTTTGATTACCTTGGTCCTATTTCATTTTCATAGTTGCCTTTAATTTCTAAAAATTTTACATGTTTGTAACATTAAAGTGAAATGGAGTAGAGATCTCTCTATTTCGAAAAGGGTCATACAATACACTTGTTAAGAATTCAAAAACCGAAATAATCGACAAATTTCATGTAGAAAAGTTCCTTTAAAAGTTTCAATGTGTTTACATCATTATCAAGATAAAATTTTCACTTTGAACTTCTTAACAAGTGTCTTTAGCATTTCCCTTCCTATAATAAATTGACATCTCCATTACTATTAAGTGATGTGTAAATGTTTAATTAATGTCATCAATTTGAAAAATGTTTGAATTTATAACATTAATAAGTCCAAAATCATAGTAATGAAGACCTCCATTTCTTTTGAGAAATTGTGAAGATCCTTGAACAATGAAATACAAATCGTCATTTTTGAAATTGTTACAAATTGTTTATTTTATTCTTTTGAAACTCATTCAACTAACAGAAGCAACAAGAGAAAAAATCGTCAGCCTTTCCAAAAGAAAGGCATCTACCAACCAAGACTTGCAACCAACTTGCATAGCACAACTAAGTCTATGATCTTCAACATTCAAATTCCTAGAAACCAAATTGACAGACCCTTGTAATCCTTGAAAGCACCCAAAAGTAGTAAACCCCTTCGGGAAGCAACCTGCATCAACCTGAATAACATAAGCATGAGTTGATTGAATCTAAACCGGTTGTGCACTCTGCTGCCTACACTTCTTTGGTACAACTTGGTTAAATTCCAAAACAAAAGAGGAAATAAAGTGGGTGGATTATAGGGTGAAGGATCAATTAAGTCCTTCTTCGGTGGACCAGAATAAAAATATCATTAGATTCAATCTAGGGTCAAGATTTATTGAAAATAAAAGTTAAATCGTTTAAAAATTGTCGGGGTTCCGTCATATTATATGTCAATGACGACAGCCGCGCTGATCTCATTATTAATGTATAAGGTGGACTAGACTGTAAAGTTGAAATATAAAGATAAATAACATTCAGGCTCATATAATTATTAGGATATAACCCAAGTGGGAGATTGTATTGCACTTTTTCTCCCTATCTTTTGTCAATTGTGCGATTTTGCACCCCATGTTTTTAAGCAAGTGATTTTGCACCCCATCCTTTTCCCCCATTCTGATTTGAATGCCCCTCGTGTGTTTTAGTGATGATGTGTCTAATTTTGATGATGTGTCTTCATTTAATGTTTGCCATGTGTGTAAATGTAATTTTTTAAAAACAAAAAATTGATTTTGGAAATTAAAAGAAAGGGAAAAAAATTGCTAAAAAAAAGGAAAAAAATTAACAAATCCGCCATGGACGGAACCAGTAATCAAAATCCACCACCGACTTCCACCGTCAGAGACAATTCTCCACCGCCAGAGCAATCACCGGAGAACCTCCGTCACGTCAACGGTATGATCAACAGAAACCATTAAAACCAATAAAACCCATATCTTGTTTCCCTCAAACTTATAAAAACGCAGATCCATGGTAATTAGAAGAAAGCCAAAATTACTGTCACCACCGCAGTCTAATTCGTCACAACAACACTGTCGTTTTCCCTCAACCACAACACCACTGTCACTATCCCTCTCACACAACCCTATTTCTCTGACGGTTCGTCGCCACGTCCTGATCTCTGGCCAAATGCATGATTTAGGAACTGGTGTTGATGAACTAGGAATTAACTGAAATGGTTCTCGACCATATGATGAAGATGAAGGGAAAAAATAGGATGAAGATGAAACAAGTGTTGATGAACTGGTGTTGTTGAAAAGGTTATGACGTTGATGAACAACAATACCATGAAGTTGAAAGGGAAAAAAATGTGAAAGGTTTTTCTTTTTAAGTTTTACGATGTTTTAGATAGATATTTTTTGTTTAAAAAAAAATCTGTGAATAAAATCCAAATGGAAAAAAAAATTATAATAAATAATTGGGGTTTTTTAATTGGTTTTAGTTTTAATTTTATTTTCTCTCTCTTCTCTCTTCTCTCTCTCTCAAAAAAAAGTTTTAATATTATTTTTGTTTTAATTTTATATTTTAGTTGGTTTTTGTTTTAATTTTATTTTAATTGGTTAATGTTATTTTAATTTTAATTTTATTTTAACAAGATCCATATTTTCTTTTAATTTCCAAAATCAATTTTTTGTTTTTTTAAAAATTACATTTACACACATGGCAAACATAAAATGAAGACATTTCATCAAAATTAGATACATCATCACTAAAAACACATGAGGGGCCTTCAAATCAGAAAGAGAGAAAAGGATGGGGTGAAAATCGCTCGTTTAAAAACATGGGGTGCAAAATCGCATAGTTGACAAAAGATAGGGGGAAAAATGCAATTAAGCCTTGAATTATATTCTAATGTCCTTATGTGAACAAATATCTTTATAATAATTTCATTAGTTATTTATGCATTGATGATCAAATTAAGTAATAAGGCTAATTAGATTTTTATGTAGATAATTAATTAATTGATATGAACTCAATATGAGTGAATGTCTGAATTGTCCATTGACAGAATAATGGGAAACCTAATGGTCATCACACTATAAGAGGTTGTGGTCCCCAATACACCATACATTGTCTACTCTTTTCTCCCCATCTAAAGAGAACTTGAGGCATGAAGGTGACGGTTGAGGAAAAATCAAATCAACCGTCCCACATAACATTGGGAAATTGAAATTATAGTGTGTGGAGCATGAGTTATAAGTTGAAGTCTGTACCTCATCAAACTAAAGCTAAGGGTGCCCACAGCTTAGTTTGAGGCCTTCAATTGTGAGGTCAATTTGATCCAACAGCCGCCGGTTCTTATCTTTATTGCCAAATTTTTATCTGATTCTATCGCAGGCCGATTATTGGTGTTAATTGGACTGGGCATAGGTTTGGTTCCAGGTTTGAATGGCTATTCCGGTCCAATTTTGATTACCTTGGTCCTATCTCATTTTGATAGTTGCCTTTAATTTCTAAAAATTTAAAATGTTTGTAACATTAAAAGTGAAATTAATGGAGTAGAGATCTTGTCTATTGCGAAAAAGGATATGCAAGACACTTGTTAAGAATTCAAAAACCAAAATAATCAACAACTTTCATGTAGAAAAGTTAAATCGTTTAAAAATTATCGGAGTTCTCCTATGTTATACGTAAGTGACGACAGCTGTGGTGATCTCATTATTAATGTATAAGGTCGACTAGATTGTAAAGTTGAAATATAAAGATAAACAACATTCAAACGTGCGCCTAAAAAATTCTGATATAATTATTAAGATATGCAACCCAAACGGGAGATTGTTGGAATATTTTTTATTTTTTTTTTAAGGAAAATTGTTGGAATATTTTATTATTTAATTATATTCCAATATCCTTGTGCCGACAAATATCTTTGTAATAATTACATTAGTTATTTATGCATTGGTGATCAAAAAAGACTAATTAGATTTTTATTTAGATAATTAATTAATTGAAGAGAACTTAACGCATAACGTGCACCGATTGAGGAAGAACCAAATCAGCCGTCGTTAACCGTCTTCTATGTTTTCATATCAGGATCTGATCATATTCATGATTTGGTTTTAATTAGTTCCGCTAAAGATTTCTACTTTTGTCTTGTATTATGCACGTCTTGTGAAATTGATCTATATACACTTAATTCCGACAGGTAACGCCATTACAAAACCACGTCTTGTTATTGGAGAACCATGGAATAGCAATACCTTTCTTCATTTAATACCTTAAACCAATTACCTTTGTTTTATCGTGAAATTTCATGAATTATACAATATGAGTGCAAAACCCTAGATCTGGGATATTGCGTTTAATTCGTTTCATGATCATATGAGCATTTTTCACATGATATTTTTAAACCCTTGTTTATTATTAGCTTCCTGCTTTTGAAATTGCTTCTAATTAATTGATTTATCATTCACATTTTTTGTTATTGGTTTCACAGATCGATCCATTATGGCACCCAAAAGTAAGTAAATAGTAACCCTTACTTCTTCATTTGCTTAATTATGGATTTCATTTGCTTATGTGAAAAAAAATTAACATCCATTTATGGTAAAGTTTACAACACATATAACAAATTGTATTTCCTATTGCTTTTGTTTCCTTCTTATAGAGACACAACTTGAGCTTCAAGCTTCTTCTAAGAAGAGAACAAGGAATTTAGCTGAAAATGAGCATGATCATAGTAAGTGTATTGCCCAACGGTTGGGTCAGAATACAAATTCTATATTTTTAATTTTACCGCACTCGTCTCTTACTTTGTTCTTATTTGCTTTTTATAGAGCCTGTCTTGAATGTCAATTCAAAGAAACGCTTTAATTCAAAGAAACGGGTGAATTCAAAGAAACGGCTTGCTCCTCAAAAAACACTAAACAAGCTGATAAACAAAATGGCATTTGAATCTGAAGCGTCATCTGTGATGAAGAATTTACCTGAAGAAGACGAACTCACGGATGACCATGATCACAGTAAGTGTATTGCGGAACAGTTGGAATACAATTTTCTTACTGTACTCTCATGTCCTTTTTCTTTGCTTCATATAGAGACCATCTTGGATGTCGACTCAAATAAGCTCAAAACAGAAGATGGAAATAAAGGAATTGAAACAAGCAAAACACCACTTAAATCTGAAGATTATGAACCTTGGAATCCTAATAAGCCTATACCTGAAGGTTTTGTACCTTGGTTGGAGCATGATCATGATAAGTGTATTGCAGAAGAATTGGGACTCGACCTTGATGCTCCGATACCAGCGCACTGTAAGCGGACCTCACTTGTTCTTCAGTATTTGATGTATATGTTATATAATATTAATTAATGTATGCTGTGAATATCAACCTCTGATATCTTCTTCCGAAGTTCATTGTGTGTGTATTGGCATTCAAGTACCATCTTTTTGGGAAGTAAATGATTTCTAGTATTCAAAGTTGATACGTATCTGAATATTCATAATCACTCTTCTCTCTTGGTGATTTATATTTTGATATATATGTTTCTCACTTTTCATTACTACACTGTGTTGATAAAACTCCTATTATCTTTGCAGATGCCGATTATTTTTACAATCAGGTACTGTGTTCTACAATGAATGCCCTTTTAACTTTTAGTCATAATGCTTTGATGACCACAACATTATATAATATTTAATTTTGTCATATACAATATAAATTTCTGTGCTTTTGTATTTTCACCGCAAAAGAAAAATCTGCTTTTGTTTGTTTATTGAAACTTTTAACTTCCCACTAGAATCAACCTGATGTAACGCAACTATTTAATTAGATATACCCTTTAATGTTTGGTCCATTTCTCCAACATTTACTCTATCTTCTGTTTTTTTTTTATTGTAGGCTACTCCTTCCCCAGAAGGATCATTCAATTTATATTATTCAGATTCAGAATTAGACAAAATCAATCCACTCGATTTCCCACGGGAACCTACTCCACCAATGGAATTTCGATTTGCATCTCGTAACCCTCCATCATCTCCTTCTGATGGAGATCTTGGGTCTGATGATGACTCAGATGGTCTAGGGGAAGAAGCATTGTACAATAAACTTCTTGAACTCGAGTACTCTGATGCAAAAACTGCCAAATGGCTCAAAAGGATTGATGACGATGAGGCCAGGTGGAAACCAACTATTTGATTTTAGCACTTCATTTGCTCAAGACTTTATTTCTAATTTCCAGTTTAGTTAATTTTGTTGTAACTTATGCGACGCACTAGACATATGTCTAGAAAGAACGTACTTTATTTGTACAACCTTTGTAAAATGCTAATATATCTTGGGTTTGATGATGACTCAGATGGTCTAGGGAGGCCGATAACAAGATCCAAGACAAAGAAAAGGGAAGAAGCGTACAAAAAACAGCTTGAACTCGAGTCCTGCCCTGATGCAAAAACTGCCAAATGGCTCAAAAGGATTGATGACAATGAGGCCAGGTGGAAACCAACCAGTTGATTTTAGCACTTCATTTGCTTAAGACTTTATTTCTAATTTCCAGTCTAGTTAATTTTGTGATAACTTATGGGACGCACCAGACATATGTTTATGTATTATTGTAAGCGTTGTCCTATGCCATATTGATAGATGTTCTGAATTTCTAAAAGTGTCATGCTATATCTCGCGAAGAGAGTTCTCGCGGAATTTCGTGAATACGGCTTTTTATACTTCTCTCGTATATGGTCTTGAGAACCTCTAAAATTTATAGCTAAAAATAATATTAATTGCAAGTCCCATAGGTAATGGAAAATCAAGAATTTATGCAAGTGAAAATAGATCATACACCATCGACATTAAAACTGATTTTTTTTTTTTTAAGGATTAAAGCTCAATTTGCTGAACCGCTTCAAACCTTTAACATAGAGTAAGAACCACCGATCCCTTGGCATGTTAGAAGCTTCAATTTCTTAAGGTTTTGCATCTCTTCCATAGCCAACAAATTCCGCAACCATCTCCACGGATACTAGTAATACAAATTGTCATTTTAGATACAGTTACACATTGTTTCTTACAACATATAAATAGAAAGGAAAAGAAAAAAAAAGGAAACAGGCGACATGGAAATGATGGGTTCATTTGAGTTCTTAAAGTGGTTTTTATTGAAGCAAAAATTAGTACAACTTTTAGTTTTAGCATTCGAGATACTCTTACACCTATAATCATCAAATGGAAGCTATTTTCTAATTGTCAATGGAAACAAAAGTTCCTACTTATTTTCAAATAAGCACAAAAAGAAAAAATAACAACATTGGAAGCAACTTTGACTAAGGACAGAATGAAAGGCAAACTAATTGATTTGACATACTCTGTAGTTTATCTCTTAAACCTCCTAATGCAGTACCTCGATTATGCCTCTATTGTATCATGATAATTCAAAAGTGTACAACATGTACGAAACGATTTTTTCTTCCAATTTATATAATACATGTCTTCTAGAATCAAAACTACGTTTTTTAAAGTTTGCTTGGCGCTTGATTCATAAACAGATTCCTACAAAAGATCATTTATCAAGTCGAGGTGCGATTCAGTCTAATGTTATTCAGTGAACGAGTCAGTGTGGTATGGAGCAAATGAAGCTGATCATCTTCTTTTTTTTGGGCATGCAGTCTTTAGAAGTGTTTCGTATTTGTTTAACAATGGTTAGGTATGTACTCTGTCAGCCCTTTACACCTAACGGATCATCTTAGGAAGAAGAATTGTACAATAAACTGCTTGAACTCGAGTCCCACCCTGATGCAAAAACCGCCAAATGGCTTGATGATCTTGAAGAGGCCAGGAGGAAAGCAACTATTTGATTTTACCATTTCATTTGCTTTAGACTTTATTTCGAATTACCAGTTTAGTTAATTTTTAAACAAGGGCCAACTAGTGTGTTAACTTATGCGATGCACCTGACATATGTCTATAAAGAATGAGCTTTATGTATTATTGTAAAATGATTGTTTCTTGAATTTATGTATTTTGAACAACCGTTGTCCTATGTCATATTGATAGATGTCCCAAATTTCTCCACCATCACCATCTCTTCCCCTTCGATATCTATCCTGATAATGATCGTTTCAAACCCCCAGTGAGAGCTTTGTCAATCGGATAGTTTTTGCATTATTCTGATTGTTTTCCCTTTTATTGTTTATTTGCCACTATTGTTCTATTCACATTCATAGGATACAATATTCATATGACACTTCAGTAGTCTATGAAGGCTAGCTCTGGTGTGAATTTATCCTAGTTCATGTTGAAACTATGCATTTAACAACATTCTGTTACTTATCACAAAAATATGGCTGATATTGCTCCTTGTCACATATTATGGAAATATATACAGGAGAATGTGGTATGTTTTGGAATAAGCAATGGAGAATCACAGGCACATGTAACGTATGAGGAAGGTTTCTTAATTCTATTGGTCACAGATCATACTGCAAGCTACAGAATTCTAGTGTTACGTTGTTCAATTGTAAGGAAAGATAAGCAGGGAGGATACGGTGTAGGAGGAAGGATTTATATTGTATCAGAGATGAAGAAGGGGATTTTATGTTGACCCGAACCGAATGGTTTTCCCCTCTTCTTGATATTGATGTTGGAGAGGCGCTTGGATTGTTAAAGGCTATGGAATGGGTAAGGGATTTATTACAAATGTGGAACATGGATTTCAAGGTCGACTCCAAGACGGTTGTAGAGAACATATACGGAAAGCAGATCGGTGTTTTAGAATTTAGTGAAATAACCACTAAATGTGTATATCTGCTTGCACAGATCTTATAAACTTTAATGTTCATTAGAGACAAGCAAATGAAGCTGCTCATGGCTTAGCTAAGGCGACTCCGTCGAAATCTAGTTTCTATATTAATTCTAACAACCCACCATGTATCGAATATATTTTTATAAATGAAATGCATTAAACTTTTTGTTGTAAACAAAAAAAGTTTGTAGCATTAAATTAGTCTATTATGCCATGATAATTCAAATGCATACAACAAGTAGGAAACGATTTTTTCTTCCAATTTCTATAATACGTGTCTTCTTGAAAGAAAACTACGTTTTTAAAAGTGTCATTGTTTGCTTGGTAGTTGCTTCGTAATCAAATTTCTACAAAAGATAATTTATCACGTCGAGGTGTGATTAAGTCTATCTAAATGGAATTAAATTTTTTAAATAATATTATAAAATATAAAATAGTAAATAATATAGTTTAAAAATAGAAAAGGAAATAAACAACTTAAACTCGTGTATCTTCTTTATATAAACTACTGTTTAAACGAACACTTTATGTCTGTCTATCCGCTATTCTTATTGCACTAACCGATATAAATTACAAACAATAGTTTTTACGAAGGTTTGATTAAAATTAATTTGATTTTGATTAAAATTATAAGTATAGATTGTAACACCCACACTAAACGTATCTAGAAAGTTTAGTATGTGTGTTATCTTTAGTACTGGATACATTAAAATTTACAACAATAAAACTTTGAATGAATATAATATACAACAATACGTGTTCGTACAATATCAATACAACACATCTCGTCTAAAACATAGTAAATACATCCTTGATATCCACATCATCCGACAGCGGGTACGAACGAGCATCTGCTGAAATATCCATCCGACTACTAGCTTGCAATCCAACCTGTTTATTTGAAACAAATAAGGATTGGGATGAGACATAATGTCTCAGTGAGTTCTACCTAATCCTAGGCTATAGGTAACCTTGGGGGAAACCTACGGTCACCACGTGTCTACAATACAACCTGACGGTTGATTATACGTGTGTGGTCATACTTTCCTAGACGGTCGTGCATGTTAAACCCATCATAGGTTCATTTTACTTGTCATACGTCTTGCTATCATCATACGTGTCATGGCGGTTTAAGAGAACCTAATACCGCTATGCCAAGATATGCTAAACACATCGAGGCCTAAACATAACATAATCATGACACGATCCTAAACCGGACGATTAGGGAAACCTAAGATCGTTATCGGCATAATTTTCTTTACTTGCTTTATTTCATAACTTGTACGTATCTAACGTCATATAATATCTTGACATCCTTAGTGGTTCATGCTATCATACTAGTTCTCGACGATCTTCATCAAGGCTCTATTACATAACCTATACATTTCTAACTTCATATGAAAATCAAGTTCATTCATTAAGTTGGAGGTTAGCATTGAACAACAACAACAACATTATCTGAGTTCATTTTACGGAGAGCCCCGGGGTGGAGTAAACCCGAGCACAATCCCTATCTAACCGATGAAAACCTATCTAAGGTAACATCGGAACTCCCTCTGTCACGTGCGGGCCCCCCTTGCGGAGCTTATCCCGTTTCACCTAGCGGAAACCCCTCGAGATCCAACCTAGTGTGGATCACAAGAGACATGACACCTAGGTCTTTCATTATTGTCTTATTCATTCATGTAAGGTTTCTAACCTATACATGCTTTCTCCTATACCTCGGATCCGGGATCGATCCGATTAGCGGTAAACTACATACTTGTTCATTCATGAACATAGTTAATCATAGTAGAGAGATTAACTTATCAATCCACAACTTATCATGCGTGCACAAACTTTCTAAATCATATGCGAAGAAAATATACTTCGCGTCTTATCCTACATAGGATTCTTACTTAACTTTCTAATTCTCGACAAGCTATGTCGAGGCTCTACATACATACCTTTTCTTAGTTCATCGCTACCCGAGTAATTCGGCTTAAACTCTCTTGTGCCATTCTTGCCATACATGCTAAGATTACCATGATTTTCATTTCAAGAATCATTTGATGTTATGTGCATTACTTAGATGTTGTTTTGGGGTTATAAAGTTGTAAAACGATGAAAGACAAGCTTCAGAATGCACCACCGGCCCTAGAATGAGCCATCAAGCCAAAAGCTTGCTGGCAGGACCAGAGAATTTCGCAGATAGCGACCTGCAAGCCTGGGGAATTTCGCTATTAGCGAAATATTTCGCTAATAGCGAGTTTCTTCTGGTCTGTGGTGCAAATTTTGCAATTTTGACCCAAAACTCGTCCAATTCGATCCTGCAATGCACCATAAACATCCATCAACATATAGAGACATTTATAAACATATTTCATGGCAATTTAACATCTAATCAACAAGAATTGGCCAAAGTGGCATTGGGGTTCTAAACCCCTAATTAACATAAATTTATGAATTCTCACAAGAGATAACACAACCCAAAGGTGGAAAACTATCTATACAACTCACCTTAACATGTTTCTTGTAATTCCTTCAAGTTCCAAGCTTTTCCAAGACCAAACCCTAGCCCAAGAATCCAAGTTCAATCCATTCTCTTTGTTGTTTCTTGTCCTTAAAGCTTCCATAATCCATGCTTGGTTACCACTTGTTGATCTTGAATGAGTTTGAGTGGATTGGGAGAGGGAAAGGGGCGACATACTTAGAGAGAAGGAGGAGAGAAATTCTTTCTCAAACCTAGAGAGAGAAAGAAGAAGAAATTATGAAGATTTTACCCCAAAATCACTTATATACTCCCTTGCGCAAAAGTACTTAAATGCCCTTCGTCTCAATCGCGTTTAGCTTGACACTGATACTTAAACCCATACTCGAGTATTATTACTCGATAAACAATATTTGTCATGCTCACTTCCCATGAACCTTGGTCCTCAAACACGTTGACTAGTAATATTCCATTAGTTAGCGAGCGGGATATTACATAGATAATAGATATTATGCATTTTCATATTGTAATTTGTAATAAACTAAACATTTTTTTGAAGGATATACCAAAGTAAGGATAGATAATAAATATTATGCATTTTCATATTGTAATTTGTAACAAACTAAACATTTTTTTGAAGGATATACCAAAGTAAACTTATCTTCTTCAATGATACAACCAATATAACAAATATAAAAAAATTCAAAAAAAATATAATAAATATAATATAACTTTTTTTTAATGACACCAACAAAAAAAATCGGCCCAAAACAGCCCCCATTCTTCTTTTTATATATAAAAAATTTCAAAAAAAATATAATAAATATAATATAACTTTTTTTAATGACACCAACAAAAAAAATCGGCCCAAAACAGCCCACATTCTTCTTTTATATATAGGATGAAAATATAATGTAGAGCGAAAACTGAACTGAGCGCTATTCCGATTTCTATTTCATATTCACATTCACTACCGGTACAACACTTCTCCTCTATCATCTTCTATTCTCTCATTCTGATTTTTCCTTTAATTCTCATTATTTTCTTCATTTATCTTTTCTGAATTACTTCTAACTTGTTCCAAATCGAAGTTGTTGTTTCTTTCATCATGAAATTATTTGAATTCAATAATTTGTGTGCAAAACCCTAAATCTGGGAAATTGCAGCTTCATGATTATGAGAGCACGTTTCACACGATTCTATAAACCCATGTTCATTCTTAATTTTCTGTTTTGAAATTGCTTCTAAATAATTGATTTATCTTTCACTTGTTTTTGTTATTTGTTTTACAGATTGATCCATAATGGCCAAAGATGAACCCAAAAGTAAGTAGATAGTAACACGAGAATTCTTCATAAACTACTAATAAAATAATGAATTTTCGAAAAAAATATTTTGTTACCAAATATAAATTATGTTAAAAAAACTAAATTTGAGATAAAAAAAAGATAAAAAAAATATGAATTTTCGAAAAAAATATTTAAATAGTAGAAGTTCAAATAGTAAAACAAATATAAATTATGTTTGACTCAAATACCATTGAAACTAGTAGACACTAAAATAAAAAATGTTTTGAGCAGTTTGTATGTTTTTCGAAAAAAATATGAATTATGTTTGACTCAAATACCATATTTTTTTTTATCTTTTTTTTTTCGAAAATTTAGTTTTTGTAAATATGATTAATCTTTTTTCAAAAATTTCAAGATTGGTCATTTTCAAAAATTTGAAGATTATTCATATTTATAAAAACCATGTCCGAATAACAGGATACAATGTATATTGATTGACATCGGTATATAAATCATGTTATACGGTTGAATGACAAGTACTTTCCGAAAAAAAAAATATGATTTTTTTTCATTTTTCCGGTATTGAAAAAATCTGGAAATATGAATTTTTCAAAATTTATTAATTTTTTCCATAATGTTATCATTTTTTTAATTTTTCCAGATTTTACTTTTTATTTTTAAAATTTTCCAGATTTTTGTTTTCATTTTTATTAATTTTTCCAATTTTTTTTTTAAAATTTTTCGGTATTTTTTTATTTTTTTCCAGAATTTTTTTTCATTTTTTTTATTTGTTAAGAATTTTTTTCGTTTTTTTATTTTTTTAAATAAAAAACTTAAAAAAAATATTTTTTAATTATTAAAAAAATATTTTTTTTTTATTAAAAAAATATTTTTTTTATTAAAAAATAGGAAATGCCACGTGTCCCTATTAAAAAAATAAAAAATAAAAATAATTATACAGTCAGCGTGCCACGTCATCAAAAAAGGTGACGTGGCGCGCCACATCAGCACCTGGCGTGTGCCAGATTTGACCAGGGGTGTTTTCGACGGAATCTTCATATTTCAGGGTTGGAATCGAAAGAATCTTTTTTACTGGGGGGAAAACCGGAACTCGCCTATATTACAGGGGGTAAAAATGTATTAACCCATAATTTTAACTTGTTCAGAAAACAATTATGTAAATAACTCAAGAGTTTCTCATCTATCACAAATTGTATTTACAACACTCTGCTCTTACTGTATAGCTTTTGTTTCCTTCTTATAGAGACAGATGCCAAAAAACGGATTAAACGTCCAAAATCACGACTTCAGCTTCAAGCGTCATCTAACAAGAGTAAGTTGATCATAGTAAGTCTATTTCCCAACAGTTGTGTTGGGATACAAATTCTGTATTTTTAATTTTACTGCACTCTTCTCTTACTTTATTCCTATTTGTTTCTTATAGAGACTGTCTTGAATGTCAAGTCAAAGAAACATGTTAATTCAAAGAAACGGATTCCACCTCAAAAAACACTAAACAAGTTGATAAACAAAATGGCATGTGAACCTGAAGCGTCATCTACAATGAAGAAGAATTTACCTGAAAAAGACGAATTCTTGGATGAGCATGATCACAGTAAGTGTATTGCAGAAAAGTTCGGATACAATTTTCTTACTGTATTCTCATGTACTTTATTTTTGCTTCATATAGAGACTGTCTTGAATGTCGACTCAAAGAAGCTCAAAACAGATGATGGAAACAAAGGAATTGAAACAAGCAAAACACCGCTTAAATCTGAAGATGATGAACCTTGGAATCCTAATAAGCCTATACCTGAAGATTATGTACCTTGGTTGGAGCATGATCATGATAAGTGTATTGCAGACCAATTGGGACTCGACTTTGATGCTCCGATACCAGCGTATTGTAAGCCAACCTCACTTGTTCCTCAGTATTTGATGTACTATCTTTTAGTTAAGTAAATTATTTCTACCATTCTTTTATTAGCTTAGGTCATGGCAAAGTTGATACGTATCTGAATATTCCTAATCTCCCTCTCTTGGTGATTTATATGTTTCTCACTTTAAATTACTACATTATGTTGATGAAACTTTCTATTATCTTTTGCAGATGCCAAATATTTTGACAATCAGGTACTGTGTTCTACAATGAATGCCCTTTTAACTTTGAGTCATTATGCTTTGATGAGCACAACCATTATATACTACTTAATTTTACAACATAAATATACATGCTTTTGTTTTTTCACCCAAAAAAACCCGTGTGCTCTTTTTGTTTGTTACTTGAAACTTGTAGCTTTCCACTAGAATCAACATGATGTGACACAATTATTTGATTAGATACTCCTTTTAACTGTTCTTTCCCATTGTCCAACATTTGCTCTATCTTTTGTTCTCTTTTTATCCCGTTTGTAGGTTCCGCAATCCCCAGACGAACCGTTCATTTTGTCAGGTTCAGAATTAGACAGATACTCTCCATTCCATACCCCTCCTCGTGAAGTAACTCCATTATCAGAGCAATATCAGCTCCTAACTGAAGACGCTCTATTTTCACCTTCTCGTAGAGACCTAACGGATCTTGGGTCCAATGATGATCTTGGGGATCAGGGTCCAATGACAAGATCCAAGAGAAAGAAATTGCTGGATGAATTTTACAAAGAGGTTGAGATTGAGATGGAACTGGTCTCTGATCAGTACAAATCCATGGAAGAGAAATTCATTGGAGAGCCCGCTGCGAGGGTATGAAGTGTTTGATTTTAGCGTTTCAATTGCTTATGACTTTATTTTAAATTTTAAATTTGGTTTAATTTGTAACAAGGGCCAACTAGTGTGTTAACCCATGCATTGCACATGACATGTCTAAAATGAAGGTGCTTTATATATTGAACAACGAATATCCTATGCACGGTAATCAAAATCAGACAAAACACTAAATCAGTGTAGACGAACCGGTAGTAATTAAATATTTTATTTTTTTTACGAGCTCATTAATCCTCTATGAGAAAGTGAGTTGTCTGTTTGATATGTTTGCAATTTTCTTGATATGGATGTTCACTCTCCTCTTTGTTTCGTTCACATCGCCTCCCTTCACTTCATGATGTGGAAAAGTTAGATATATAAGTTCCTGACAGACATGTTTAAGCATGTAAGTCATGTTTAAGCATAAAGGTTCCTAACAGACATGTTATATCATGTAAGTCTTGTTTCTATTAATCTTACAGAGATGTTAAATGCTCTTATTGGTCTCAGATTAAGAAGGTTAGTTGCTCTGTTTAATCGTGCAGAAACTTATATTTTATGAACAAGTCCCACATAACATTGGAAAAAGCTAAGGGTGCCCACAGCTTAGTTTGAGGCCTTCAACTGTGAGGCCAATTCGATCCAAAAATTACTAAAGTGGCATTGGTTTTCAATATTTTAAGTTAAAAATGGCAGGAAAAAGTTACATTCGGTTGAACTTGTGTAACTGGCTCAACAGCTGCCGGTATTTATCTTGTGTGCCTGATTTTTATCTGGTTCTATCACAAGCCAATTATAGGTGTCAATTGAATTGGGCATAGGTTTGGTTCCAGGTTGAATGGCCTGTCCGGTCCTGTTTCATATTGTTAGTTGCCCTTAATTTCTAAAAATTTATAATAAGATGTTTGTAGCATTAAATTAAAATGGACCAGAGATCTTTTCTTTTTCTGAAAAGTGTCATGCAAGGCACTTGTTAAGAATTCAATAACCGAAATAATTGATAAGTTTTGTGTAGAAAAGTTTCTTATCAAGATATATGTTGACTTTGAAATTTTACATCTCCATAATAGTGATGGATAAATGTTTAATTAATGTCATCAAGTTGATGTTTTTTGAATTTATATCATTGATGTCCAAAAGCATAGTAATGAAGACCTCATTTCTTTCATCTCTTTTTGAAAAATGGTGCATATCCTTTTTCTTTTTTAAGGAAAATTGTGCATATCCTTGAACAGTGTTCTTTGAATTCATTCTTCGGGATTTTACAACCTGCAAAATTGGTTCAATACTAGCATAGAATTAAAGCCTCTAATGCCTTCCATGACCATCAAAGAACACTATCGAATACCAAGCGCTCTAGCAAGAGTAGGTTCAGTTGTCATGTTCTCTTTTATGCAGGCTAAGAATGTTGTTTTACCAGTGTAATCCTTGATAACGCATCCAAAAGAAGTAAACCCCTCCTGTAAGCAACCTCCATCAACCTGAATAACATAAGCATGAGTAGATTGAATCTGAACCGGTTATGCACCCTGCTGCCTACACTCTTTGGTAAAACTTGGTTAAATTCCACAATAAAAATAGAGGAAATAGAGTAAGAAAATATTATGTAAATGTCGGTATTTATTTGAGTGTTTAAAGTTGTTTTTCATTGAACAAATTCTTAGTTTATCATAAGAGATACTATTTACTTAGAATTATCACATGATAGCTATTGTCAATGGAAACAAAAAATCTTACTGATTTTCACATAAGCATCAAAATAAGAAAAATAATAACATGGAAACAACTTGGCTAATTTTTAAAATCAAAAGAAAAATAATTGATTTCACCTGCTTTATACTCCCTCCGTTTCAAAATGAGTGTCGTTTTAGGTGTTTACACACATATTAAGAAATGCAATGATTAAAATAAAGAGAATGGTTATTTTACCAAATTATCCTTATTAACTATTGGTTAGTTTTAAAAGTAATATTTTGGAAGTAGTGTGCAGAGTATTAATTGGAGGGTACAATTGAAAAGAAAAATTTATTATTGCATTGGAAACTGAAAGTGACATTCATTTTGAAACAAATTTTTTTGGCTAAAGCGACACTCATTTTGAAACGGAGAGAGTAATAAGCTAACTATTGAACCTCCTAATGCAATAATTTGATTATGCCCCTATTAGGCCATGATAAGACTAATGTATACAACATATAGGAAACATTTTTTTCTTTCCAGTTTCAATCATGCGTCTTCAAAACCATATATAGGGGGCATAATATATAGGGGATGATTAGAGTTTTTCCCTGGCGGTTCAGCAACATCATACCATTCCAAGTGTCTACTTGTTCCTCAAATAACAAATCTCGCCCTGTAATTAGGTCTTGGTATCTGGGCACTTACTTGCTTCTCAAGTCTCGCCTAGGATCATGGGCCTCCTCGCTCTTTTGATGGGCTCTTATAACAATTGATTTGGAATTCTGCTCTTTACCCAACATTTTTTACTCGTTCTCAACTGAAAAGACCAAAATACCCTTGCGTGACTTAACTCACGCTGGTTTTGTTTCATCCAATTTAACAATTGTTTACGTATAAGAGGCTTCAAGAACAAGGAAAAACAGATCAATCAAAGAAAGATTTAGGTACTAATTGTTTGTTTTAATTTTCTTCCTCTACATCTTTATATTTATTTTTTCCTGTACGTTTGACATTATCATATACATAAACTATCGATTGAGTGGCACCCCGAAATTATCATAATACCTCTAATGACACTTAGTGCCGTTTGTTGTACGGAAACGAAAGTTCTGTTGGGGCTCGACGGGCTTAACGCAAGTGTAAATTAAATATTTTTACTATTCACGTAATTTACTATTCACGTAAATAGTACTGCAGCGGTAGCAATAAAAATGGAACACCAATAATTAACGTGGAAAACCCCCTAATACCGAGGGAAAAACCACGGGACAAACTCCGAAAAATATTTCACTATATTAAAGAATATTACAATATTCTTTTCACTCTCTTACACACCCAAGAGATACAATATAGTTATTCCTGTGAGACCCACTCCTATTCTAATGCTATTATTTTATAGCATCTAGGAGTTATAGAGATGATACCCACCCAGTGTATTTTTCCCACACTCTCTGGATTTACTCAACACTCTATTTTTCCTCTCACACACTTCTACACACAACACACAGCAGAAGCTATTATAATTTTTTTCACTTCTGCTCTTTGTTGTTCTGTGTTGTTGTTATGATTTCCTTCAATTCAAGTCCTCTATTTATAGAAGGGAGGGACTGAAAGAAAACAAAGTTGCAAGCACAATTAACAATTTTTGGACGGCACCGAAAGAAGATTGCAAATTGATTCTTTTTGGCTGGACCAACCCACTCACCAGCAAGTGGGGCCAACAATTCTCCCCCTCCAGCCAAAGGGAGATATCCTCGTAATTCATTCACTTGCGATCCATGCCGATCAACTCGGCACAAAGTTGAAGCTTTTCATGCGCTACAACTTTCGTCAACATATTCGCATGATTTTTATCAGTGTGAATCTTTTCCAACATAAGTTGTTGTTCTTCCGCTGCTTGACGCAACCAATGATATCTGACATCAATATGCTTTGTACGAGAGTGGTACATCGCATTCTTACTCAAATCCAAAGCACTTTGACTATCGCAATGGATAACGTACCTTTCCTGCTTCATTCCCAATTGATCAAGAAATCTTTTTAACTAAAGCATTTCTTTCCCTGCTTCAGCCATGGCAATATATTCTGCCTCTGTTGTTGATAAGGCAACACATTTTTGCAATTTAGATTGCCATGATACAGCTCCCCCTGAGAAAGTAAACACCATTCCTGAAGTAGACTTTCTACCATCCAGGTCACCTGCCATATCAGCTTCTGTGTAGCCTTTCAAAATCGATTCTGATCCTCCAAAGCATAAACACTTATCAGAGCTTCCTTTCAGATACCTCAAGATCCACTTCACAACTTCCCAATGTTCTTTACCAGGATTGGAAAGAAACCTTCTAACAACTCCAACTGCATGAGCAACAACTGGCCTAGTGCAAACCATTGCATACATCAAACTCCCAACTGCTGAGGAGTAAGGTATTGCAGCCATAGCTTCTTTTTCATCTTGACTAGTAGGACAACTCACTCTGCTGAGTTTAAAGGGATTGGCTAACGGCGTGCTAACTGGTTTAACACCCTTCATGTTGAATCTTTCTAGAACCCGATCCACATACTGTTGTTGTGACAACCATAGCTTCCTAGCTTTCCGGTCTCGCAAAATCTTCATACCTAGAATTTGCTTTGCAGGGCCTAGATTTTTCATGTCAAAGGATTTTGACAATTCCTTCTTCAAATCACCAATCATATCCTTGTCTTGTCCCACTATCAACATATCATCTACATATAACAGAAGAATGATGAATTTGTCACCTCGAAATGTTTTGACATATACACAATGGTCTGCATCTGTCTTGGTATATTCATGACTCATCATGAAAGAGTCAAATTTCTTATACCATTGTCTTGGAGCTTGTTTTAATCCATACAAGCTCTTTTTCAATTTGCAAACAAAGTGCTCCTTTCGAGTCTTCTCAAATCCTTCTGGTTGAACCATGTAGATTTCTTCATCTTAATCTCCATGAAGAAATGCAGTTTTTACATCCATTTGTTCAAGCTCCAAATCCAAACTGGCAACCAATCAGAGTATAACTCGAATTGAACTCATCTTAACAACTGGAGAGAATATTTCATCAAAATCTATTCCTCGCTTTTGTCCAAAACCTTTTACGACTAAGCGAGCCTTGTACTTCACTAGCTTGTCACCATCTTTCTTGAGCTTGAACACCCATTTGTTCTTCAGGGCTTTTCTGCCTTCAGGAAGTTTCACAAGTTCATAAGTGTTATACCCTAATTTTGGACCTAAAAATACTAACTCAATTCTTTTCTTGCATTTCAAGTCATTTAAATTTGTCTCTGATCAATTGCATCTTTCTCTGCATCTTATTTCAATGTTGTTTGCAAAATTCATGAAAAAGGGCATTTTAGTCATTTCCTATGTTAAAATTTCTTTCAATCTTTGAAAAATTGTTTGAGTCTTTTCAACTGGTTTGAATAAGTCCTCATTTCAATTCTATGACAAAATCCATTTCAAAAATTGCATTTGAAGTCATTTTGAGTCAGTTTAGCCCTTAGGGGCATTTTAGTCTTTTCATGTGTCAAAATTCTGTTTAAATTCTAAAATTTGTCTCTGAGTCTTTATTTTCACTTGTATAAACTCTCGCTTTAATTCCATGTCAAAAATCATTTTAAAATTTGCATTTGAGTCGTTTTAGTCCCCAGGGGTATTTTGGTCATTTCACACGAAATTTTGGCAGAGAGAGGTTACTTTAAAGTACCTCATTTAAGTATTTGGTTCGTTTTAGTCCATTTTGTGTTTTTTATTGGTTTCACTTTACGTTTATTTCAAATTACGTTTTTTAATTCAATTTTATTAATTTTTTCATTTTAGTCCTGAAGTTCCCAAAAAATTGCATTTCAGTCCTTTAAACTTTTAAAATTGCACTTTAGTCCCTTTTCATTTCTTTTTTACGTCAAAATTTTATTTTAGGTCAATTGCATATTAGTCCAGTTTGTCAAAGTTGCAGTTTAGTCCCAAAGTTTTAAAAATTGCAGATCAGTCCTTAATTCATTTTAGTCCAAGTTTAGTCCAAGGGCACGTGGCAATATTCCATTGGGCAGAGGGGACACTTGGCACCTATAAAACAGTGCCAACTCAAGTCAAAGTCAGAACAATCACCATTCCAGAAAGGCCAACTCATCACAACACAGTCACTATTCTCTCTCCTCACGCGCCACCCTACCAAAGCCCTAACAAACTTTCTCCACCATTGAAACCACCGTAACCGTTTCCAGATTCATCCAAAACAAACACAAGTTCACAAATTCATCACAAAATACACAAAATCAACACAAGTTTCCAAAGATCGAAACCAAAATACTTTCAATTCAACAAAATATTTTCGAATTCAGCAAGGTTCTCAGTGATTACTTGCGTAATCTTCATCATTGAACCGTAAAATTTCTTCCTGCAATTCAAGCGAAGGACGCGATCACAGAAAGGAAAATTGAAGAAGAGAAGAAGAGAAATCGAAGAATCAGAGAATACGAAGAGAAACCTTCAACAAAACCGGTCCAAAATTCAATTCGATCTAATCCAAAACCCTAGGGTTTCGAATCAAGTACCAAATCGAAGAACAACAGTGAGAGAATCTCAAATCTGCGAGGAAATTGAAACGGTTAGGGTTCAGAAATCAAGAGAAGAAAAGAAGATCAAAGGATTCCATCGTCTTCTCCTTTTTTCCAACCGTCAACAGGTAAACACGTTAAAACTCCTCAGTTTTTCTCAAAAATACATCAGCGAAGTCAGATCAAAGTGAATCGGTGTGAATCTGCACTTCTTTCCTCATTTTTCTTGAAAACGTTTGCAAATAGAGGAACAGGTGAGGATTCACATCGTAAAACAAACGCCATAGCCTCGTTTTGACTCGTTCTTTGTAAGTTTCAACCTAACCGAACCATAAAAGTATAGATCTAGAAAGATCTACGAGTTTTTCACAAGAAACAAGGAAAGATTCAGAAAGAGAACGAAAAAGCGAGTATTATGGTGTTTCGTTTCATTAAAAACGTTAGGGTTTCATGTTCGTCGGAATCTGGAAGTAGTGCCGGAGAAGATGAACTTTCCGACCAACATTCATCCTCTCCGGCGAGCCATTTGCAGAGTTCTTAGAGAGAGAGAGAAGTTAGAGAGAGAGTGAGAAGAGAGGAATGAGTTGTGAACCGGTCCCTTGTGTTTTTAAAGGGACGTGAACCAGACCGGTTCACCTGAACCAGTCTGGTTCATCCCTGGACCTTGTTAGCTACCGTTTGATCTAGGGTTTAGGATCCTAGATCAATCCAACGTCCCTGATACGTTTGGATAGTCCAGGATCCATATTCCCTTTGGGCCTGGTTTTTTCGTTTCGTTTTTTTTGTTTTTTTTCTATATGCACTTGTTTGCCTGCTATATACACCCCTGCATGCTTATTTTTGTTCTATAAAAATCCTACAAAAATTTCTATGTGTTCTTGATCTTTTTTTTGACATTTTTGTGATGTTGTTATGTGTTCAATCCTGATTAAAGACATGTGGTATTCTCTAGTTAATTGTTTACTATGTTTGTTAAAATTTGTGAAGTTTTATATGTCCTTGTGTCCAAAAATTCTTTAAAAATTCTAAAAAATTTCACATATATTTCTTGACAATTTTGTGATGTTTTGTGGTGATTTTTGCTTATTAAAAATTGATAAGAATAATGTGTTGATTTTCTTGCTAAATTTGTGATATTTTATAGTAAAAAACTTGTGAAAATTGCTTGATTCTAGCTCCAATTTCTTGATAAATGGTTGTGACCTATACCATATGATTTTGTGAAGATTTGGCTACTGTTTGTATGTGTTTCTTGCTACATGTGAATATGTGTAATTAGTTTCTTGTGTTACAAGTCATGTAAATGTGTGTATGTGAAAATAAAGTGCTAAGTGTACCTAAAGTATGTCATGACCCTTGACTTGGATATGCCCTATAACTCTCACACTCATAATACAATGAAGTCTTTGAAAATTATCATGATATGGGAATTATAGGTCATACACTTGTCTTGTTATCATGATAAATTTTAGGCATACTTTGCTAGGGGTTTAGTCACTTTTCTAAGTTTTTTTGCCACTTTGTTTAATGTTCCTTTTGCTTATAATTTTCATGCAATTATGCCTTATCCTACTAACCATTTCATTTCATGTTTCATTCGTTCATAAGCATTCCTCATCTCACTTCATCTCTATAGCTTTAAAGACTTAGTATGTGAAGCCTAGGAATTCTTGTACTTTATTTTCATGCAATTTTAAATTCTTGCAAGACCATAGAATGTATCTAGGCCAATGATGTAAAGGACAATGGACTCTAATGATGTACACCGACACAAGCACTGACACATGCACACACTCCACTTTAGATGTATGGCTAGGATATGCATGTTTAGATGTATGTTTAGGATTGAATGTTTAGATGAATGTCTAGGATTTATACTTAGAAAAATCATTTTCCAAAAAAATATATGAATAACATCACGCAAATCTTTTTCTAATAAACTTTGGGATCCAAAATCCCATTGATTTTCTCTTTTATTTTCTTAATCAAATTTCAATGAATTTTAATCATACTTTGACTTTCTTTTGCAAATAACTAATTCCAACCTCACAATTTCACAATCTTATGCCCTTGAGGCCTCTCTCTCTATTCTTCAAAATCCAATTTTCAAACTTAAAATCAACCAACAAAAACAAAAACATTTTTTGGAAGAGAACTACGGTGGATTTGATCCCTTAAAAGGGTACGTAGGCAAGGAACCAATATTCCTTCAATTCAAATAAAATAAAAATTCAAACACTTTCTTCTCCCTCCAATTCTTGACTTAGTAAACTCTTAGGTGTAAATATCATTTTTCAAATAGCATTTAAAAATAAAGCGCGCGCGTAGAAAATAAAGACGGTTCCTATAGGATACTATAGTCGTTATGGGTGCCTAACACCTTCCCGTAGCGAAAACAACTCCCGGACCTCGATTCTCAAGGGTTTTGCTTATTTTTTCCCTTTCCAAGAAAAAATGAGATATCACCGGTTAAAAAGGTTCAAACGTAATCAATGTTTGACACCCGAAAAACCAAGATAAAACAGCTGGCAACTTCACTGGGGAGATTCGAGAGTTACGCCTAGTCTTTACTTTTACGCTTGCGCTTGTATTTTTACTTGCTTCTTTTACTTGCTTCCTTATGTGAATAAATGTTTAAATTCTTGCAAACGTGTGGGGTGAGAATATCAAAAGTCCTACACCCGGACTGAGTGAACTTAGGATTTAGGGGGGATATAATCGACAATTCATTCCGGGGGTTGCCTCGAGTTTTGGATTATGCGATCAATCCCACATAGCTAAGGCATTTTGGGGGTGATGATGTCGGCGCGTGTTGTCGCGTTTAGGCACTTTGCTTCTAATTGTTCTATGACGCTATGAACCGTAGATAACCAAACCCATCCATGGCCATTTTCTTAGGATGTAGTGCGGAGGCTAAACCGAGTGTTGTCTCGAGTTTTAGTCGTCACGCGATACTACACTCAAGTTAGACCTTCTACGGATAATCATGGAGCGGGTGTTGTCTCGTAACACCATGATATACGTCGGAGAGGTTGTGACTTGGGAACTTTTTAGAACCCGATTACTATTACCTAAAGCCCTAGTCTCACCGGACACCGTGTCCACCCATGACTCCTTGACCTTGAAACTTAACCCTCCATGTTTTCTCCGTACTTGAAACGTGATCATGCATACATGCATACATGCATACATGCATAAACTTTTTCCCATGCATTTATCGAAGGGCTTAGACAAATTGAATTTGTAAACATTGTAGGAATGGGGAAGACTAAGTCCTACAAGTTCATGGAAGTTGATTTGGCTAGTTTGAGAGATTTGGCACTCAAGGTTAAGGATCCGACTGGTTTCCGACACCGTTATGGTGACTTACTTACTATTCTCCGGACTAATGTGGATGAGAAGCTTGTGCACACTCTAGTGCAATTCTATGACCGGGAGAATCGGTGTTTCACTTTTCCCGACTTTCAGCTGGTACCCACTCTAGAGGCTTATTCTTCTTTGACGGGTTTACCTATAGCCAAGGGAACACCTTTCACGGGTCTTGAGCATCCTCCCGTGCCTTTGATTATTGCTAAAGATCTCTATCTCAAGACCACCGATGTCTCCAAGAATCTTGTCACCAAGGCTCGCATCCGAGGGTTCACTTCGAAGTATCTACTTGAAAAGGCCAATCTCCAAACCACTTGTCAGGACACTCTCGAGGCTATTCTTGCACTACTCATCTATGGGCTTATTCTCTTTCCACACCTTGACAACTTCGTGGACATGAATGCTATTATGATCTTCCGCTCCAAGAATCCGGTTCCTACTTTATTGGCTGACACATACCATGCTATTCATGATCGTTCTGGCAAGGGTCGTGGATACATTTACTGTTGTGTGCCTCTTCTCTATAGGTGGTTTATTTCGCACCTTCCGAAGTCTTTCCATGACAATTCGGAGAATTGGTCCATTTCACAGAGGATCATGGCTCTCACTCCTAATGAAGTGGTTTGGCTCACCCCCGCGTCTAGAGTTAAAGATATTATCTTCGGTGGTGGAAAGTTTCTTAATGTACCTCTTCTTGGTACCCGGGGTGGAATCAACTATAACCCGGAGCTCGCCTTACGACAATTCGGTTTCCCGATGAAGGGAAAGCCCGTCAATCTTGCCACATCTCCTTACTTCTTTCACTACTCTAATGCTCCTACCGGGATAAGAGAGGATTTCATAGAGGCTTGGTCTAAGCTACGGAAGAAAGATGTGAAGCACATGGGTGTGAGATCCGGTATTGCTCACGAGGCTTATACTCAATGGGTGATAAACCGAGCTGAGGAGATTGGCATGCCTTACCCTTCCATGAGATATGTGTCTGCATCTATTCCGACCATGCCTTCACCCCTATTGCCACCTACTCAGGAGATGTATCAGGAGCATCTAGCCATGGAGAGCCGAGAGAAGCATCAATGGAGGGCTAGATACTTTGAGGCTGAGAACTTGATTATGACTTTGGATGGGAAGGATGAACAGAAGACTCATGAAGTGTTAACATTGAAAAGGGAGTTAGCCAAGGCTAGGGAAGAAATTGAAGAAAAGGATAAGCTGCTTATGAGGGATTCCAAGAGGGCTAGGGGAGCCCGTAATTTCTATGCCCGATATTGCAGCTATGAGTATGAGTCTGAGTCTGAGGATGATACTTCCACCTCCTATGCTTGAGGATTTCTGTTTCCTGCTGTTACTTCCAGTTGTTATTGTTGTTTCATGTATTCAAAGTCTATCCCTTGTCTTGGCATTTCAAAGGGAGTTATATTGTGAAACCTTGTGATGTTTGAATGTTTCAAGTTTGTTTAGTAATGTTTACAAATTTCTAGTTCGTCTAAAACTCTTCGATAAACATAAAAAGAGTCTTTTGCATATGCATTAACACATCTCATGCATCATACGCATTCATTGGTCACAAAAAACTTCCCTCGTGCTCATTACCTCCTGGTTCCTCTGCCGCAGTCTGAAAGGTGGCTCGTGCTCGCAAAGTTTACCGACCAGATAGAGTTCATCACACAAGATTGTACAAGAGAAGGAATATGGCTAATTTTGAGGAAGAAAATGCTCAGCTCCGTGCCGAACTGGCTGCTATGAAAGAGGACCTGGCTAAAGCTCATGACACTATGTCTACTCTGATGGCTGCACAAGAACAACCGGTCACATCCGGTCCGGTCCTTACTGAAGTGGTTCCATCAATCCCACTATCCACAGTGACTTCTGATGCTCGATTTGTTATGCCCAATGGCCGTCCTTATGGGCTCTCAGCTTTCTATGCCCCTGACACTGCAGCCGGTATCTCCGGTGTTGCCAATCAAGGACCTACTCCTGCAACAACTTTTGCTACTACACCTACTTCTATGCCTCAAGTGACTCCCATTATTACCGAGCCTGTTGTACACACTGTGCGACAGGTAATCGACGTTGACACTCCACGTGGTCAGGACCCCATAATGGAGGCTATGAAAGAACAATTAAGGGAGCTAGCTGGAGAACTCCGTGAGGTCAAAGCTAACCGTGGGAATGCTACTTCAACTAAGGCTCGTGATCTATGCCTGGTATCCCAGTTTGAGATTCCTAAGAAGTTCAAAGAGCCAGAATTTGACAAATACAATGGAACTTCTTGTCCACACAACCATGTCATCCGGTACGTCCGAAAGATGGCCAACTACGCAGATAATAATGCTCTGATGATTCACTGCTTCCAGGACAGTCTGGCAGAAGATGCGGCAGACTGGTACACAGGTCTAAGCAAGGACAATATCCATACTTTTGAGGAACTCGCTGCTGCTTTTGAAAGCCATTATGAGTTCAACACCCGCTTGAAGCCGAATAGGGATTCTCTTAAATCCTTGTCTCAGAAGTCAGATGAAACCTTCCGCGAATATGCTCAGAGATGGAGAGGGGCAGCTGCCCGTGTTTCTCCTCGACTAGATGAGGAAGAACTAACGCAGACATTCCTGAAGACTTTGAAGAAGGAATATATTGAAAAGATGATAGTCTCTGCACCCAATAACTTCTCCGACATGGTTACTATGGGAACTCGTCTAGAGGAGGCTGTCAGGGAAGGTATCATCGTTCTCGAAAAGGGTGACTCTTCAACTAGTGCGCCAAAGAAGTATGGTAATGGCCACCACAAAAGGAAAGAATCCGAAGTAGGGATGGTATCTGGTCATCAGCCTACAGCTGCAGTTGCTCCTAATGCTGCTCAATTACCTTATCACTACATGCAATACTCTCAACATCCTTTCTTCCCACCATTCTATCAGCAATATCCTCTGCCACCGGGTCAACCACCAGCACCCATTAATGCCATTGCTCAACAGATACAACCACAACCTCCTGCTCCACAGCAACCTCCGCAACAACAGGGCCCTCGGCCCAGGACTCATTTCCCACCAATACCAATGCGGTACGCTGAGCTACTCCCAACTCTACTTGCTAAGGGCCACTGTGTCACCAGACCAGGCAAGCCTCCGCCTACACCATTGCCTCCCATGTTCCGACAGGATATCACATGTGAATTCCATCAGGGCGCTCAAGGACACGATGTTGAGGGTTGCTATGATCTGAAGTATATTGTAAAAGACCTGATGGACAGAGGACGGTTGACTTTCGAAAATAATGTTCCGCATGTGCTTGACAATCCACTTCCAAATCATGGTGCTGATAATATGATCGAGGCTTTCGGAAGAGTGCGTGTTCCTCAAGAAGCTTCAACCCTAGATGTCCGTAATGTTGTTACTCCCTTGGTACTGCTACATGTCGAACTTTGTCAGGCTTCTTTGTTCATTCACGATCATGCTTCTTGTTCAGAATGCCTTCAAAATCCCATGGGTTGTTGTGTGGTGCAAGATGATATACAGAGCCTGATGGATACCAAGCATTTAATTGCCAGTGATGTTTGTGTGATTGTGCCAGTATTTCATGATTCCCCTGCTGAAAAGGTATCTCAGACAAAGGATGTTGAACCCTTAGTGATCAGGTTACCTGGCCCGGTATCTTATGCCTCCACTAAGGCAATCCCCTACAAGTATGATGCAACTATGATTGAGAATGGGGTGGAAGTGCCGCTAGTATCCCCAGCTACAGTTGGTAATATTGCTGAAGGAATTGCCACTCTAAGAAGTGGAAAGGTCCGTCCACCTTTGTTCCAAAAGAGGGTTGTTACACCTGTTGCCACAATAACTCCACCAGTTACTCCTCCTGTTGACAAGAACGCCGGCCCATCAGGCCAATCTATTGAAGAGTCTAATCTGGACGAAATTTTGAGGCTCATCAAAAAGAGCGATTATAAAATTGTAGACCAGCTGCTGCAAACTCCATCAAAAATATCCATCTTGTCTCTACTCTTGAGCTCAGAAGCCCACAGGAAGGTGTTGATGAGGATACTGGAACAAGCCTATGTTGATCATGAGGTCTCTGTAGACCAATTCAATGGAATAGTGGGTAACATCACTGCTTGCAATAACTTGGGGTTTGGTGATGATGAACTCCCCGAAGCAGGAAAACACCACAACTTGGCTCTGCATATCTCAGTGCACTGCAAATCTGACATGATATCCAATGTGCTGGTGGACACTGGATCATCCTTGAATGTAATGCCTGAGTCTACGCTGAGACAGTTGAGTCACCGAGGAATTTCCCTAAGGGGAAGCAGCTATTTGGTTAAGGCTTTCGACGGATCTCGCAAAGATGTTCTTGGAGAGGTAGATCTGCCAATTACCATTGGTCCTGAGACATTCCAGATTACTTTCCAGGTCATGGATATCAACGCTTCTTACAGTTGCCTCCTCGGAAGGCCGTGGATTCACGACGCTGGGGCAGTAACTTCTACTCTGCATCAAAAGCTCAAGTTTGTGAGGAATGGTAAGCTTGTCACTGTGCATGGTGAAGAAGCATATCTGGTTAGCCAAGTGTCATCTTTCTCTTGTGTTGAAGCAGGGTCCGCTGAAGGGACATCATTTCAAGGATTGACTGTTGAGGGTGCGGAGCCTCGAAGAGCTGGTACTACTATGGCCTCATTGAAAGACGCCCAGAAGGCTGTTCAAGAAGGGCAAGCTGCTGGCTAGGGCAAAATGATACAGATTTTGGAGAACAAGCGTAAAGAGGGCCTTGGGTTCTCCCCAACCTCAAGCGTTTTAAAAGGAACTTTCTATAGCGCTGGGTTCATCAATGCTATTACCAAAGATGCTGCTGGGAGTAGTCATGTGCCCCCGTTTGTTGTACCAGGAGGTACTGCGAGGAATTGGGAGGCCATTGATATTCCTTTAGTCATGCATGCTTCCATGTAATGTGTCTTGTTGCTCATGTTTTTCTTTGTTTTCAAAATAACAATCCTTTCGCTCTGCCCTAGGCGAAAGTGATATCTTTGTAAGGGCGTGTTTGTTTCAGCATTGCCGTTATTAATAAAAAGTTGTCGTCTTTTCCGCGACTCTTTGTTTTTATACTTTTTAATGCCTTTTCCTTGGAAATAATGGTAATGCCAGAAAAAACCAAAACGTCTTTATTTTCTTATTAATTTCAAAAATCTGCATGAAAAAACTTTTTTTCTAAAAATCATCCCAATCATTTTATGCAGATTGAACCATAATAAACCCGTTGAACACAGTGACCCTATGGTTCCTCCAAATTTTGAATTCCCTGTATATGAAGCTGAAGATGAGGATGATGATGAAGAGATACCGTATGAGATCACTCGACTGCTCGAGCAAGAAAGAAGAGCCATTCAGCCACACCAGGAAGAGATTGAGCTTATCAACCTGGGTACTGAAGAGAACAAACGAGAGATCAAGATTGGTGTTGCATGATGACATTCTGTCATTACGTAATATTAGGGACTTATTGTGACATTTTGATAGAGTTCTTATGCAATTTCTACTGTTCTGGAGTGCAAAAAGCTTAAATGTTGAAGTCTGTTCGAAGGAAATCGCGCCACGCCAATTTCAAGTCGTGCTGCGATTTTTGAAGCAAAATTACATACTCCCTGTTTGAGGGAAATCGCGGCACGCCTATATACATGGCGCGGCGCGATTTTGACGGGTCAGGCCCATGACTTCTATAAATACTGCACTCAATCTGAAGAACAAGGGTTACGATTTTGGAGAACGAAAGTGCGATTTTAACACCCAGAAGGCTGCAGCAGAGAGGATTTCATCATCTCTAACCCAGTTTATGTATGTTTTAATTCTTTCATTGATTATGCTATTTGTAAACTCAATTATGAGTAGCTAAATCTCTTAGAGATTAGGTCGGAGATGAACCTATGTAACCCTAATTGATCATATGTTGCTGTGAAACTCTATTACTTATTAATGATATTCTAGTTTTCATTCAATTCAATTGTTCTTACTGCTTTTTATATCCTGATCAAATATAAACATGATTTTGTGAGATCAAATGACTACTGACCATAGCTTTCGACTTAGACCTAATTGAATTGTTCTAATAAACATGGTTAGTCTAGGAATGGATAATCGTTTGTTAGTGATATTAGGTTAACGTGCTTAAACCTTTGATGATTATTAGACCACCTAAGGAATTAGGGGCTGTAGTTTAAAAAGAGGGTTCTAACTCAAGGGATTGATTAGGGCTAATTTGTTAACTATCGTGGAACTAGAGAATCATTAGTAATAATAGGTGCAGTAACCAATTAGGGGAAACATAGAGGATTCGAAGACCTGATCTCATCTCTCTCCTATTTTCTTAATCAAATCTTTACTTTTTTATTTGATTTCCTAAAATCAAACCAAATCTACTGCCTAGTGGCAAACCAAAAATAACTTTTATACATCCTAATTATATAACGCAATTAAATTATTGAAGTTAAAAACATTCCTTGTGGGAACGATATTTTTACTACTTCGATAGTTATTGGTACACTTGCCAATCATCTATCAAGTTTTTGGCGCCGCTGCCGGGGACTGTTGAATTATTTCAACAAGGCAATTACGTTATAATTTAGGGTTTTTGCAATTTAATTTTTCTGTTTTTTATTTTTTATTTTTCTGTTTTCATATTCACTTGATTACTTTGCGTTGTGCAGTGCTACTAAGGTATTTTGCTGTTTATGCGAGGTAAACAGAGCTCGGACGACTTAGAGTACGATCCGGAAATTGAAAGAACTGCTAGAGCACTTCGGAAAGCTGTCCGATCGCAAAGGTTAGCTCAATCCGTTCCACCGGGTGTTCGAGAACAAGTACCGGAGCAACTCTCAAGTGAATCTGAAACAATCTCTTCTCCTAAATCTGCAACTATGGAAGGAGAAGGAGTTGTACCACCAAGACCTAAGCTTGGAGACTACGGGTTAGCCACTCATCGCGGTCAACTGACCCACACTTTTCAACCAGCTAACCCTGTAGCTTTCGACATCAAGACAACTGTCCTCAACGGTTTGAGGGACAAGCAATTCGATGGGACTGAAGCTATGAGTCCTCATGAACACTTGAGCCGTTTTGCTGAAACCTGCGAGTTTTGTGTACAACCAGCCACCGTGACTGAAGCACAAAAGAAGCCAAGGCTATTTCCTTTCACCTTGACGAGAAGAGCAAAAGATTGGTTGCTAACAATTCCAAACGGGACTGTCCAAACATGGGAAGAGTTAGAGCTGAAGTTCTTGGAGAAATACTTCCCTATGTCTAAGTATTGGGACAAGAAGATGGAGATCTCTAACTTCAAGCAAGGAGAAGGTGAATCATTGTATGATGCTTGGGAGCGATTCAATTTGCTTCTCAAGAGATGCCCTAATCATGAGTTCACCGAGAAGCAATACCTCCAAATCTTCACTGAGGGGGTAACACCAAACACTCGAATGTTCTTAGATGCTTCCGCGGGAGGTAGTCTCAAGAGCAAAACTGATCATGAAGTCCAAGCTTTGATAGAAAACATGGCTGGAAATGAGTATCGTGCTGAAGCTAAGAAGAAGGAAAGAGGAGTGTTTGGGGTGAGTGAACAAACTGCTATCCTTGCTAACCAAGCAGCGATGAACAAACAGATCGAAGCTCTAACTAAGGAGTTTCAAGGCTTCACTTTGGCTCATAAGCAACAACAAGTAGCTGCAATCAAGTGTGACTTATGTGGTGAAGAACATCCCAACGATGAATGTGTTCCAGAAGGGTCAAATGAAGAAGCTAACTTCATGGGAGGTTATTAAAGGCAGAATCAATACTACAATTCAGGCATCAACAAGCATCCCAATCTAAGCTACTCAAATAACAATGCTTTGAACTCTCAGATGCTCACTCCTCCTCAACAACAGCAAAGGAAGCCATCAGCTCTTGAGGAAACTATGACGAACTTCATGAAGATGACTCAAGGCAACTTTGAAGAGATGAAGAAGAGTCAAGAAGCTGAAAGAAAGAACAATGAAGCTTCTAGGAAGCTGCTTGAAACTCAACTGGGGCAATTAGCTAAGCAATTGGCTGAACAAAGTAAAGGCGGATTCTCAGGTAACACTAAAGATAACCCTAAGAATGAGTCTTGTAATGCTATTGAATTGAGGAGCAAAAAGGTTTTGACACCTTTAGTTCCAAAAGCTCCAAAGAAGGTTGATGATGTAGTTGAGGTAGAGGAGGATGATGTAGTTGAAAAAAATGATGAGGGTGTAGTTGAAAAAGAAAATGATCATGGAGTAGTTGAAAACGAAAGGAAGAAAAAAATAGAGGGAGAAAAAAGTGAGAAGTTAATTGATGAAGATTCAATCTTGAGGAAGTCGAAGAGTCAAATTTTGAAAGATGGAGACAAACCACAGGTTATTCCATCATATGTGAAGCTTCCATACCCTCACCTTTCAAAGAAGAAAGAAAAGGATGAAGGCCAATTCAAGAAGTTCATGCAACTTTTCTCACAACTTCAGGTGAATATTCCTTTCGGTGAAGCTCTTGATCAAATGCCATTGTATGCTAAGTTCATGAAAGACTTGTTGACTAAACGAAGGAAGCCTAAGGATGATGAGAACATAGCACTTTCTGAGAATTGTAGTGCTATTCTTCAAAAGAAGCTGCCACCTAAGCTGAAGGATCCTGGTGCTTTTACTATCCCTTGTTCAATTGGACCTATAGACATTGGAAGAGCTTTATGTGACTTGGGAGCAAGTGTAAATCTGATGCCACTTTCAATGATGAAGAAGCTTAAGTGTGGGGAACCAAAACCAACAAGAATGACCATTACTTTAGCTGATCGGTCAATCTCTTACCCTTTCGGTATACTTGAAGATGTGCTAGTCAAGGTTAATGACTTGGTGTTCCCAGCAGATTTTGTGGTCCTAGACATGGCTGAAGATGAAGACATGCCACTCATTCTAGGAAGACCTTTCCTTGCAACTGGTCGTGCTTTGATTGATGTTGAACGTGGAGAGCTAATGTTGAGGTTTCATAAGGAGCAGGTAGTCTTCAATATCTTTGAGGCAATGAAGCACCAAGATGAGAATCCCAAGTGTTACCGGATTGACGTTGTGGAAGAAACAGTCGAAGATAAAACCCTTGAATCTCAACCTATTCAATCTAAGGAGGTGGAAAGTGTGGAATCTATAGTTAAACAAGAAGTGATTAAAGATGTTGGAATGATAGAGGGTGTTAAGCAACTGGAAGTAAGCAAAGAACAGATGCAACAACAATCATCAGGAGACATCCGTGACAACAAGTATGGGGGATTGACAACTGGTAAAAATGAAATAAAGACTACTACCACTGGTCCAGGTGGTAAATTGGCTTATAAGAGGATTCCCTGTGGGATGCGTAATGGGCCGGCTGCTTTTCAATGGTGTATGCTTTCAACTCTCTCTGATACTTTAGAAATAATTAGGAGGTACTGTGACGAAGGGTTGGCAAGAAACAAGCCTGTTGATGAAGCTGTGGACCTAAAGAAGTCTGGTGCACAAGGAACTTTCAAGGGTAAGGAACAAAAGCTGAAACGGTACCGTGAAGGAGGACTCCCAAACAATGAAGAGGGAGCCACATCAACTGATCCTTAGGGATAGTCATCAGTCAAGCTAGTGACGGTAAAGAAGCGCTGGGTGGGAGGCAACCCACTATTTATTTTTCAGGTATGATTTTATTGCTTTCAAAAACAAAAACACAAAAATATTTTTCTTTTCTTTTAATACAAGGCAGGGAAGTTTAAAAAAATTTTTGTTCAAGGATACCTCTTGCCAAGAAAATCATGCAAGGTACTGATGTCTTGCATGATTCTCTCCTCAAAAGTTTTTCAAAGATTTAATGAACTCAGGCATTTTTCAAAAAAAAAAAAAACAAAAACAAAATTTTTGGCCTGAGGAAGCAAAGAATCCCCCCTGTACATTCAAAATCGCGCCGCGCCAATATATGGCCGCAGCGCGATTTTCAGAAGCAGCAAAGGTGACCCCCTGTTTCACCAAAATCGCGGCACGCCCATTATCCACCGCGGCGCGATTTTGGCTGTTATGTGAAAAAAAATAGCCGTTGGAACTATCCGTTACTAGCCGTTACAAAATTTGCCCGTTATTGACCGTTGCAACTCAAAATCGCGCCGCGCCTTGCATTTTGGCGTGCCGCGATTTTGCCCAAACAGACCTATAAATCCTTCACTGTTCATCATCATTTTCATTCCATTCTTCCTACCTTTCTCTACCAAAACTTCCCTCAACTTCCATTCACGAATTTTTCTAATCTTCATCTCCTTTTTCACTTCCTAAACATCATCTACCCATAATCCTATCATCAATTCATCACTCCAAACCACCATCCAACCACTATCATTCCCAAATTTTCCAAACTTCACAAAACTTCCCTTTCACCATCTCCCTAAACCACAAATGGCCTCAAACCAAAGAAACACCCGCTCAAAGAAAACTACCAACCCCAAACCATCCACAAGCAAATCCAAACGCCCTCGTGCCGCATCCGAACCACCCAAAAACGCCATCCATTTCATCAATGACCAAGCCCAAGAGTTCCATCAATCTATGAAGAGTTTCGAAGTTATAGGGGAGAGGAAGTTTGATTTCACAAAACTAGTGAAATATCCTTTCTTTGAGTCTGAATTAAGAAGGAGGGGGTGGACGAGATTGAATGAGATGATCGACGAGGCAAACAACAAAACGGTGATCGTCGAATTCTTTGCAAATGCAAGGGTGTCCGATACACCCTTTCAATCTTTTGTTCGAGGAAAGTACATTGATTTCAGCCCGGAAGCTCTCAACGCATGGCTGAATGTTCAAGCACCGGAGGAGTGTTGGGTAGAAAAATTGAGGAGGGAGAGATTTGCCATTACGGAGGATACCTTTGATGAGATCATCACAACCATGTGTAGGCCTGGGTCGACTTGGAAAAAGTCCTGGATGCTTACTTATGCGGAGATGCTGCCGATACCCAAGGCGTGGGTATCATATGTGGTCCAGACTCTTGAGAGTGCATCTTGCACTTCTGAAATTCCCCTCAAGAGGGTGCTTGCTGCCTATGCCATCATCAAGGGGCACCCTATAGATATTGGCCGCCTCTTGGCCAATAGTCTTCATGATCTAGCAACCGGGAACACCACACAATTGGGACATGGAAGCTTAATTAATTGGTTGTGTGAGCAAGAGTTGGTGCCGGCTTATGATAGTGATCTCAACACAAGCAATATGAAGCCAATCACCGACTCGGTCATGGATGGGTTTGTGAAGAAATATGAAGGCTATATGAAGGAGAGAGAGAGGGAGGCAGCAAGGCAACAACGAATGGAGCAAGGAGGGAGTAGTAGCCAAGGGGGTTATGCTCCTCTTCACCCAAAGCTTGAGGAATTCATGCATGTGCAAGCTAATTGGATGAATGAGACTTCGGACCAGCTGTGGGTGAACCGTCCTAGGTTCTCAGCTGCGTTTGCTGCGGAGGCTCAATTGCATATGGGTCCGATTCGTGGGTCTTATGAGAGGTTTGGAGGCTCCCGTGAGCACATGGAGCAATATTTTACACATCAAGAAGAGTATGGGCTGCGCATGAGGAGGGAAATCACTGATGATTTCAATACCACCGAGCAAGATCAAGGGGATGGCATCTTTGAAGGATTGAGGACACCGGGGGCTGGACACTCGGATGATGATCAAGACATGGGCTGATCTACTGATGGATTAGCATTTTCTGCTTTTTTAGTAACAGTTGTTTGATGAAACGGTATTCCAAAAGTTCTAAAGGAGGGGTGACTTGATTCAAAGGCGAAGTGTACGGCGTTGCTAGGTAGTCACATACTCCCAGAAATCTCAGCCATAAGGTTCATTGCCAAATTTGTTTTTCAATTTACTTATATTTAGATTAGTTTTCCATGCAACTACATTTCTAGAACTTGCATTGTTTCTCTATTATTGATTGGTCTTTGTCAATTACACACTGAGGCAAAAGTGCTTGGTCCTGTGAGCCTTCTTGAAGCCTACCCTGTTTTAAATTGTTAAATTTATCCTTTCTTAACCAATTGTGAGCCGGTAGGATTAGAACTTTTTGTTCGGTGACAAACTACATTACAAGCCTAGAGACTTTTAGGACTTGTCCCTTAATGAATTTCTGAGTTAAGGCATTGTAGAATGTTGCTAAAGATTAAGTTTGGGGTTGCTATTGGAATTTGCAACCAACTAAGTTTGGGGTGGGGGTACTAGAGAATAAGAGAACAAAAAAATGAAAGAAATATGAGATTGTCATGCAAAATATACACATAAAAATGGTGTATCAAAAAAAAAAAAAAAGAAAGAAATTGAATGATGAAAAAGGGACAAAACATTGAAAATCCGAGTAACTTCAAACTCGATTGTCCCTAAATGTTAAAAATATTCTCTAGTACCTTTGCATTGATTGTATTTCCACAAGGTGAATGATCGAAGGATTGAATTTTGTGCTTTAATTTCCGTAGGAATGCCTAACTCAAATTTTGTGTAGCCTACTTATCCAAATATATCCCACCTTTCACCTAAGCCCCGTTATAACCCTAAAGACCTCAAAAGTGTGTAATGATATTGACTTTGATTGATGTTTAGAAACTTTTCAAGCGTATGGTAATATGTAGACCTGCATGTCGACTGGTAGAACCCTATTTCATATTGTTGCGTGGAGTTGTGAATTGGTGGATGCGAACAAGTCAAACTAGCTCATCTTTAGCTAGAAGGAGAATGAACTTTTGGGTACTATCGTTTTGTCAGGTAACTATTATTTTACTGTCGTTTGTCACTGTTGCAAGCAAATTCCTTGAGGACAAGGAATGGTTTAAGTTTGGGGTTGTGATGACATTCTGTCATTACGTAATATTAGGGACTTATTGTGACATTTTGATAGAGTTCTTATGCAATTTCTACTGTTCTGGAGTGCAAAAAGCTTAAATGTTGAAGTCTGTTCGAAGGAAATCGCGCCACGCCAATTTCAAGCCGTGCTGCGATTTTTGAAGCAAAATTACATACTCCCTGTTTGAGGGAAATCGCGGCACGCCTATATACATGGCGCGGCGCGATTTTGACGGGTCAGGCCCATGACTTCTATAAATACTGCACTCAATCTGAAGAACAAGGGTTACGATTTTGGAGAACGAAAGTGCGATTTTAACACCCAGAAGGCTGCAGCAGAGAGGATTTCATCATCTCTAACCCAGTTTATGTATGTTTTAATTCTTTCATTGATTATGCTATTTGTAAACTCAATTATGAGTAGCTAAATCTCTTAGAGATTAGGTCGGAGATGAACCTATGTAACCCTAATTGATCATATGTTGCTGTGAAACTCTATTACTTATTAATGATATTCTAGTTTTCATTCAATTCAATTGTTCTTACTGCTTTTTATATCCTGATCAAATATAAACATGATTTTGTGAGATCGAATGACTACTGACCATAGCTTTCGACTTAGACCTAATTGAATTGTTCTAATAAACATGGTTAGTCTAGGAATGGATAATCGTTTGTTAGTGATATTAGGTTAACGTGCTTAAACCTTTGATGATTATTAGACCACCTAAGGAATTAGGGGCTGTAGTTTAAAAAGAGGGTTCTAACTCAAGGGATTGATTAGGGCTAATTTGTTAACTATCGTGGAACTAGAGAATCATTAGTAATAATAGGTGCAGTAACCAATTAGGGGAAACATAGAGGATTCGAAGACCTGATCTCATCTCTCTCCTATTTTCTTAATCAAATCTTTACTTTTTTATTTGATTTCTTAAAATCAAACCAAATCTACTGCCTAGTGGCAAACCAAAAATAACTTTTATACATCCTAATTATATAACGCAATTAAATTATTGAAGTTAAAAACAGTCCTTGTGGGAACGATATTTTTACTACTTCGATAGTTATTGGTACACTTGCCAATCATCTATCATTGCACTTGAGCCAGAAGTGAAAAAGAAGATTACTCAGCTTCTCCGTGATTATCCAGATGTCTTCGCATGGTCCTATGAAGATATGTCGGGTCTAGACCCCAAGATTGTGGAGCATCGGATACCGACAAGGCCCGAATGCCCTCCTGTCAAACAGAAGTTGAGAAGGTCTCGTCCAGACATGGCTCTTAAGATCAAGGCTGAGGTGCAGAAGCAAATTGATGCAGGTTTCCTCATGACAGCTGAATATCCTGAGTGGATTGCCAACATCGTACCAGTACCAAAGAAAGATGGGAAAGTTCGAATGTGTGTTGATTACAGAGATTTGAATAAGGCCAGTCCAAAAGACAAGTTCCCATTGCCTCATATTGATGTACTTGTTGACAGTACTGCCCAGTCTAAAGTGTTCTCCTTTATGGATGGTTTCTCCGGCTACAACCAGATACGGATGTCACCTGAAGATAGAGAAAAGACGTCCTTCATTACTCCATGGGGAACATTCTGTTATAAAGTGATGCCGTTTGGCTTGATAAATGCTGGTGCAACCTATCAAAGGGGTATGACCACTCTGTTTCATGATATGATTCGCAAAGAGATTGAAGTATATGTTGATGACATGATTGTGAAATCAAGTGATGAAGAGCAACATGTTGTGTATTTGAAAAAGATGTTTGAAAGATTGAGAAAGTACAAGCTGCGGTTGAATCCTAACAAATGTACATTTGGTGTAAGATCTGGAAAGTTGCTAGGCTTCATTGTCAGTCAAAGAGGCATTGAAGTTGATCCTGACAAAGTCCGAGCCATCAGAGAAATGCCAGTCCCTCAAACTGAAAAGCAAGTCAGAGGTTTCCTCGGACGCCTGAATTATATTTCAAGATTCATATCTCACATGACTACTATCTGCGGACCAATTTTCAAATTGCTCAGAAAAAATCAGCCTGTTGTATGGAATGATGAATGTCAGGAAGCTTTTGATAGCATTAAAGAATACCTGTTAGAACCACCTATCCTTGTCCCGCCAGTGAAAGGAAGGCCTTTGATTATGTATCTGTCAGTGTTAGATGATTCAGTGGGTTGTGTTCTCGGGCAATAAGACGAGACTGGAAAGAAAGAACATGCCATCTACTATCTGAGCAAGAAGTTCACTGACTGTGAGACTCGGTATACAATGCTTGAAAAGACTTGTTGTGCTTTAGCTTGGGCTGCCTGATAGACGTTTGGCAAGTGTACCAAATACTATCGAAGTAGTAAAAATATCGATCCCACGAGGACTGTGTTAATCTCAATTCAGCAATAAGGTAAATATTTAGGATGTGTAAATTATTTTGTTTAGATTTGATTTGATTGAATAAAATTAAATAACATAAAATAAAGATTTGTTTGGAAAATATAGGAGAGATGAGATTAGGTCTTTTGAATCCTCTGAGTTCCCCTGTTTGGTACACTGCACCTATTTCTCATAAATATTTCTCTAGGTTTACGATGGTTAACTAAAATAGCCCTAATCAATCCCTTGAGTTAGGACCCTCTTCTCAGATTACAGTCCCTAATTCCTTAGGTGATCTAATATTCTTTGAAGGTTTTAAGAACGTTAACCTAATATCACAAATAAACGATTATCCATTCCTAGACTAACCCTGTTTATTTGAACAATTCAATTAGGTCTAAGTTGAAAGCTATGGTCAGTAGTCATTCATTCTTACTAAAACATGTTTATATTTGATCAGAATATAAAAAGCATTAAAAACAATTGAATTGAATAAAACTAGATTGATATTCACTTAAAATAGAGTTTCACAACAACATGGTTCAAACAGAGTTACATCAGATTCATCTCAGACCTAATCAAAGAAAATTAGCTGGACATGATTAAATACTTAAACAACATAGTAAAGAAAGTAAACCGATAGAGTTCCGTCGTTGTCGGCGTTGCTCCTCAATCTTCTTTCAATCGATATTATTGATGTTCTTTCTCCATATCCAAGTGCCTCCTTTCTTATTCCAAACAAAAGTAGCAGCTGATTACGTGAATTTGTTGTACCAGCCGTAATCCCTTTTTCTTTGTGTGGCTTGCTTCTTATATAGCCAATGTAACCTAGTTTTCTTTCTTTCTCCCCAAGCATCACGTTTTTATTTATTTTCTTGGATCAAACAAAAGCCCATATAAATTATTAATTCCATTGCTTCTTCACATCTCCTTTTTGCTCTTTTTCTCATGTTTGAGACTGTCTTCAACTTAAATAGGCAAATCTGGCCACGCCAAAATCGTATCACGATGCCAATAATCGTACCACGATTTGGCCTTAAACCCTAAAAATCCTTCCAGATCCATCTTGCAATCGTACCACGCCAGGAGGAATCGCACTGCGATTTGGCTTCTTCAAAAATGTGTGTTCTGACTTCAAAAATCGTATTACGATGGTGAAAATCGTACCGCGATTCCTGGATTCCAAGTCTTCCAATTTTCTTGCTTTTCTTGCTCTTCTTGATGCTTAAACTTGCTTGTGAACTCAAAAATATCATGAAAAAGACTCTAAAAATAGTGCATGACTGACTGTCATCACAACCCCAAACTTAAACCATTCCTTGTCCTCAAGGAATCTACTTGCAATATTGACAATCGACAGTAAAATAACAATTACCTGATCAAGCGATAGTACCCAAAAGTTCAACACCTTACTAGCTAAAGATGAGCTAGTTTGACTTGTTCGCATCCACCAATTCACAACTCCACGCAACAAAGTGAATAGGGTTCACAGTCGACATGCAATCTACATATTACCATACGCTTGAAAAGTTTCTAAACGTCAATCAAAATCAATGTCAATACACACTTTGAGGTCTTTAAGGGTTATAACGGGGCTTAGGTGAAGGTGGGATAATATTTGGATAAGTAGGCTACACAAAATTTGAGTTAGGCATTCCTACGGAAGTTAAAGCACAAAATTCAATCCTTCATTCATTCACCTTATGAAACAACAATTAATGTAAAGGTACTAGAGAATATTTTTAACAGTTGGGACAATCGAGTTTGAAGTTACTCGGATTTTCAATGTTTTGTCCCTTTCTTTTCATCATTCATTTTCATTTTTTCATTTTTTTTTTCATACACCATTTTTGTGTATATTTTTCATTGATAAAGTTCATTCTTCATTCTTTGTTCTCTTATTCTCTGGTACCCCCACCCCAAACTTAATTGGTTGCAAATTCCAATAGCAACCCCAAACTTAATCTTTAGCAACATTCTACAATGCCTTAACTCAGAAAATACATTAAGGGACAAGTCCTAAAAGTCTCTAGGCTTGTAATGTAGTTTGTCACCGAACAAAAAGTTCTAATCCTACCGGCTCAAATTGGCTAAGAAATGGATAATATATAACAATTAAAATCAGGGTAGGCTTCAAAAGGCTCACATGACCAAGCATTTTTGCCTCAGTGTGCTAATGACAAAGACCAATCAACAGTAGAGAAAAATCGCAAGTTCTAGAAATGTAGATGCATGGAATATTCTAATATATGTAAATTGAAAAACAAAATTTGGCAATGAACCTTATGGCTGAGATTTCTGGGAGTTGTGACTACCTATCTTTACTGCCGTACACTTCGCCTTTGAAATACCAAGTCACTCCTCCTTTTGAACTTTTGGAATATCACTTTGATCAAACATTTGTTACTAAACTGTAAAGAGTCAACAAACAAGCAAATTCATCAATAATAAACAAGTTCAGATTCAATCACATAACAGGGGGATACCACTGAGTTATTCAAACATACTGACAATTGTCTAACTCAACAATAAAAATAAATTACTGAAAATAAAGACATAATAAAAAGGATGGGTTGCCTCCCACCAAGCGCTTTCTTTTACGTCATTGAGCTTGACGTTTCAACCAATGTTAGGGTGGCAAATATGTCAGAAAGAACACATCATCCTTCTTCTTCCTCTTGTTTGGTAGGAATTCCATGTATTTGTAACAAAGAAGTAGATGCTCCCATGCTCTCACCGTTAAACCTTTGGAATTTAAGCTCTCCCACCTTAGAGAAGGACATGCAACCATCTGCACACGAGTGATTTCCTTAACCCCTGTTTGTTCATACTTCGAGAAAATGTCAGCACTCCTTACTTTTGGATTTTCTTCCACCACAACCTTGTGACACTCAATCTCCATCTGAACCAGCTTCCTCTGAGACTCATGTGCTTTCTCAACAAGATCACCACACTGAACATCAAACTTCTCAAATGAAACTTGATTTGACACCAAGAAATCATCTAAAATATTCTGAAGTTGAGTATTGTAATCGATGTTGATCATCTCTTTCTTCCCTTCACCATCACTACCTGGTTGATTCGCCTCATAATGACCACAACTCGAGATTTTGTTGTCCAAAATTTTGATCTTAAAAGATAGCATATATTTTTCATACTGCAACTTAGCAATCTCTTCTGTGTCATAGAGGAGTACCCTGTCTATCATAGCTGCAAAACTTGGATAAAATGTTCAGTAGCAAAGTATGAGAGGAAAATAAAGAGCATAATATTATTTTTTTTTATAAATATATATACAAAAATATAAATGACAAAAATCCTAAATAAAAACAAAATTGCCAAATTGAAATGACTTAACAGTCCCCGGCAACGGCGCCAAAAACTTGATAGACGTTTGACAAGTGTACCAAATACTATCGAAGTAGTCAAAATATCGATCCCACGAGGACTGTGTTAATCTCAATTCAGCAATAAGGTAAATATTTAGGATGTGTAAATTATTTTGTTTAGATTTGATTTGATTGAATAAAATTAAATAACATAAAATAAAGATTTGTTTGGAAAATATATGAGAGATGAGATTAGGTCTTTTGAATCCTCTGAGTTCCCCTGTTTGGTACACTGCACCTATTTCTCATAAATATTTCTCTAGGTTTACGATGGTTAACTAAAATAGCCCTAATCAATCCCTTGAGTTAGGACCCTCTTCTCAGATTACAGTCCCTAATTCCTTAGGTGATCTAATATTCTTTGAAGGTTTTAAGAACGTTAACCTAATATCACAAATAAACGATTATCCATTCCTAGACTAACCCTGTTTATTTGAACAATTCAATTAGGTCTAAGTTGAAAGCTATGGTCAGTAGTCATTCATTCTTACTAAAACATGTTTATATTTGATCAGAATATAAAAAGCATTAAAAACAATTGAATTGAATAAAACTAGATTGATATTCACTTAAAATAGAGTTTCACAACAACATGGTTCAAACAGAGTTACATCAGATTCATCTCAGACCTAATCAAAGAAAATTAGCTGGACATGATTAAATACTTAAACAACATAGTAAAGAAAATAAACCGATAGAGTTCCGTCGTTGTCGGCGTTGCTCCTCAATCTTCTTTCAATCGCTATTATTGATGTTCTTTCTCCATATCCAAGTGCCTCCTTTCTTATTCCAAACAAAAGTAGCAGCTGATTACGTGAATTTGTTGTACCAGCCGTAATCCCTTTTTCTTTGTGTGGCTTGCTTCTTATATAGCCAATGTAACCTAGTTTTCTTTCTTTCTCCCCAAGCATCACGTTTTTATTTATTTTCTTGGATCAAACAAAAGCCCATATAAATTATTAATTCCATTGCTTCTTCACATCTCCTTTTTGCTCTTTTTCTCATGTTTGAGACTGTCTTCAACTTAAATAGGCAAATCTGGCCACGCCAAAATCGTATCACGATGCCAATAATCGTACCACGATTTGGCCTTAAACCCTAAAAATCCTTCCAGATCCATCTTGCAATCGTACCACGCCAGGAGGAATCGCACTGCGATTTGGCTTCTTCAAAAATGTGTGTTCTGACTTCAAAAATCGTATTACGATGGTGAAAATCGTACCGCGATTCCTGGATTCCAAGTCTTCCAATTTTCTTGCTTTTCTTGCTCTTCTTGATGCTTAAACTTGCTTGTGAACTCAAAAATATCATGAAAAAGACTCTAAAAATAGTGCATGACTGACTGTCATCACAACCCCAAACTTAAACCATTCCTTGTCCTCAAGGAATCTACTTGCAATATTGACAATCGACAGTAAAATAACAATTACCTGATCAAGCGATAGTACCCAAAAGTTCAACACCTTACTAGCTAAAGATGAGCTAGTTTGACTTGTTCGCATCCACCAATTCACAACTCCACGCAACAAAGTGAATAGGGTTCACAGTCGACATGCAATCTACATATTACCATACGCTTGAAAAGTTTCTAAACGTCAATCAAAATCAATGTCAATACACACTTTGAGGTCTTTAAGGGTTATAACGGGGCTTAGGTGAAGGTGGGATAATATTTGGATAAGTAGGCTACACAAAATTTGAGTTAGGCATTCCTACGGAAGTTAAAGCACAAAATTCAATCCTTCATTCATTCACCTTATGAAACAACAATTAATGTAAAGGTACTAGAGAATATTTTTAACAGTTGGGACAATCGAGTTTGAAGTTACTCGGATTTTCAATGTTTTGTCCCTTTCTTTTCATCATTCATTTTCATTTTTTCATTTTTTTTTCATACACCATTTTTGTGTATATTTTTCATTGATAAAGTTCATTCTTCATTCTTTGTTCTCTTATTCTCTGGTACCCCCACCCCAAACTTAATTGGTTGCAAATTCCAATAGCAACCCCAAACTTAATCTTTAGCAACATTCTACAATGCCTTAACTCAGAAAATACATTAAGGGACAAGTCCTAAAAGTCTCTAGGCTTGTAATGTAGTTTGTCACCGAACAAAAAGTTCTAATCCTACCGGCTCAAATTGGCTAAGAAATGGATAATATATAACAATTAAAATCAGGGTAGGCTTCAAAAGGCTCACATGACCAAGCATTTTTGCCTCAGTGTGCTAATGACAAAGACCAATCAACAGTAGAGAAAAATCGCAAGTTCTAGAAATGTAGATGCATGGAATATTCTAATATATGTAAATTGAAAAACAAAATTTGGCAATGAACCTTATGGCTGAGATTTCTGGGAGTTGTGACTACCTATCTTTACTGCCGTACACTTCGCCTTTGAAATACCAAGTCACTCCTCCTTTTGAACTTTTGGAATATCACTTTGATCAAACATTTGTTACTAAACTGTAAAGAGTCAACAAACAAGCAAATTCATCAATAATAAACAAGTTCAGATTCAATCACATAACAGGGGGATACCACTGAGTTATTCAAATATACTGACAATTGTCTGACTCAACAATAAAAATAAATTACTGAAAATAAAGACATAATAAAAAGGATGGGTTGCCTCCCACCAAGCGCTTTCTTTTACGTCATTGAGCTTGACGTTTCAACCAATGTTAGGGTGGCAAATATGTCAGAAAGAACACATCATCCTTCTTCTTCCTCTTGTTTGGTAGGAATTCCATGTATTTGTAACAAAGAAGTAGATGCTCCCATGCTCTCACCGTTAAACCTTTGGAATTTAAGCTCTCCCACCTTAGAGAAGGACATGCAACCATCTGCACACGAGTGATTTCCTTAACCCCTGTTTGTTCATACTTCGAGAAAATGTCAGCACTCCTTACTTTTGGATTTTCTTCCACCACAACCTTGTGACACTCAATCTCCATCTGAACCAGCTTCCTCTGAGACTCATGTGCTTTCTCAACAAGATCACCACACTGAACATCAAACTTCTCAAATGAAACTTGATTTGACACCAAGAAATCATCTAAAATATTCTGAAGTTGAGTATTGTAATCGATGTTGATCATCTCTTTCTTCCCTTCACCATCACTACCTGGTTGATTCGCCTCATAATGACCACAACTCGAGATTTTGTTGTCCAAAATTTTGATCTTAAAAGATAGCATATATTTTTCATACTGCAACTTAGCAATCTCTTCTGTGTCATAGAGGAGTACCCTGTCTATCATAGCTGCAAAACTTGGATAAAATGTTCAGTAGCAAAGTATGAGAGGAAAATAAAGAGCATAATATTATTTTTTTTATAAATATATATACAAAAATATAAATGACAAAAATCCTAAATAAAAACAAAATTGCCAAATTGAAATGACTTAACAGTCCCCGGCAACGGCGCCAAAAACTTGATAGACGTTTGACAAGTGTACCAAATACTATCGAAGTAGTAAAAATATCGATCCCACGAGGACTGTGTTAATCTCAATTCAGCAATAAGGTAAATATTTAGGATGTGTAAATTATTTTGTTTAGATTTGATTTGATTGAATAAAATTAAATAACATAAAATAAAGATTTGTTTGGAAAATATATGAGAGATGAGATTAGGTCTTTTGAATCCTCTGAGTTCCCCTGTTTGGTACACTGCACCTATTTCTCATAAATATTTCTCTAGGTTTACGATGGTTAACTAAAATAGCCCTAATCAATCCCTTGAGTTAGGACCCTCTTCTCAGATTACAGTCCCTAATTCCTTAGGTGATCTAATATTCTTTGAAGGTTTTAAGAACGTTAACCTAATATCACAAATAAACGATTATCCATTCCTAGACTAACCCTGTTTATTTGAACAATTCAATTAGGTCTAAGTTGAAAGCTATGGTCAGTAGTCATTCATTCTTACTAAAACATGTTTATATTTGATCAGAATATAAAAAGCATTAAAAACAATTGAATTGAATAAAACTAGATTGATATTCACTTAAAATAGAGTTTCACAACAACATGGTTCAAACAGAGTTACATCAGATTCATCTCAGACCTAATCAAAGAAAATTAGCTGGACATGATTAAATACTTAAACAACATAGTAAAGAAAATAAACCGATAGAGTTCCGTCGTTGTCGGCGTTGCTCCTCAATCTTCTTTCAATCGCTATTATTGATGTTCTTTCTCCATATCCAAGTGCCTCCTTTCTTATTCCAAACAAAAGTAGCAGCTGATTACGTGAATTTGTTGTACCAGCCGTAATCCCTTTTTCTTTGTGTGGCTTGCTTCTTATATAGCCAATGTAACCTAGTTTTCTTTCTTTCTCCCCAAGCATCACGTTTTTATTTATTTTCTTGGATTAAACAAAAGCCCATATAAATTATTAATTCCATTGCTTCTTCACACCTCCTTTTTGCTCTTTTTCTCATGTTTGAGACTGTCTTCAACTTAAATAGGCAAATCTGGCCACGCCAAAATCGTATCACGATGCCAATAATCGTACCACAATTTGGCCTTAAACCCTAAAAATCCTTCCTGATCCATCTTGCAATCGTACCACGCCAGGAGGAATCGCACTGCGATTTGGCTTCTTCAAAAACGTGTGTTCTGACTTCAAAAATCGTATTACGATGGTGAAAATCGTACCGCGATTCCTGGATTCCAAGTCTTCCAATTTTCTTGCTTTTCTTGCTCTTCTTGATGCTTAAACTTGCTTGTGAACTCAAAAATATCATGAAAAAGACTCTAAAAATAGTGCATGACTGACTGTCATCACTGCCAAACGCCTGCGTCATTATATGGTGAATCATACAACTTGGTTGATATCCCGAATGGATCCAATCAAGTACATCTTTGAGAAGCCTGCTGTTACTGGAAAGATTGCACGTTGGCAAATGTTGTTGTCTGAATATGATATTGTGTACAAAGCTCAGAAAGCAATCAAAGGAAGCATCCTTGCTGAGCATCTTGCTTGTCAACCCCTTGATGATTACCAACCGATTAAGTTTGACTTCCCAGACGAAGAGATTATGTATCTGAAAGCAAAAGACTGTGAAGAACCACTGATCAATGAAGGGCCGGATCCCAATAGCAAGTGGGGGCTGGTATTTGATGGTGCTGTCAATGCTTACGGTAAAGGGATTGGGGCCATTATTGTAACTCCGCAGGGGCACCATATTCCTTTCACTGCTCCAATAACTTTTGAATGTACAAACAACATAGCTGAATATGAAGCATGCATCTTGGGCATTGAAGAAGCCATTGATATGAGAATTAAGCACCTTGACATCTATGGAGATTCCGCACTTGTTATAATCAGATAAAGGGTGAATTGGAGACTCACCATGAGAAGCTGATCCCTTACCGTGACTATGCAAGACGTCTGTTGACATATTTTACAAAGGTTGAGTTGCACCACATCCCTCGGGATGAAAACCAGATGGCTGATGCTCTTGCTACTCTGTCTTCCATGTTTCGTGTGAACCACTGGAATAACGTGCCCGTAATCAAGGTGCAACGTCTTGATAGACCCGCTCATGTGTTTATTGTTGAAAATATCCCCGATCAGGCTGATGAAGATGTGAATAGCGGAAAACCTTGGTATTACAACATCAAACGGTTCTTGCAGAATCACGAATATCCACTAGGTGCTTCCAACAGGGATAAAAAGACCTTGAGGAGATGGGCTAGCAGATTCCTTTTGGATGGAGAAATCCTATACAAGAGAAATTACGACATGGTTTTGCTGAGATGTGTTGATGAACAAGAAGCTGAGAAATTGATGCATGATGTACATGATGGTACCTTCGGGACCCATGCTTCGGGCCACACTATGTCAAGAAAGTTATTAAGAGCCGGCTATTATTGGATAACTATGGAGCGGGACTGCCACAAACATGCCAAAAGATGCCACAAATGTCAAATTTATGCTGATAAGATCCATGTGTCTCCACATGCTCTCAATGTTATTTCTTCCCCATGGCCTTTCTCTATGTGGGGCATTGACATGATCGGAAGAATTGAACCGAAGGCTTCCAATGGACATCGTTTCATTCTAGTGGCGATTGACTATTTCACCAAGTGGGTTGAAGCTGCTTCTTATGCTAATGTGACCAAACAAGTGGTAGTGAAGTTTATCAAGAATAACATCATTTGCCGATATGGTGTTCCCAACAAGATCATCACTGACAATGGTTCCAATCTGAACAATAGCATGATGCAAGCTTTATGTGAAGAATTCAAAATCGAACATCACAACTCTTCTCCTTATAGACCTCAGATGAATGGTGCAGTTGAGGCCGCTAACAAGAACATCAAGAAGATTGTTCAGAAGATGGTCACTACTTACAAAGACTGGCATGAAATGCTACCGTTTGCCTTGCATGGTTACCGCACTACAGTGCGCAGTTCAACCGGGGCAACTCCTTTCTCTCTTGTATATGGCATGGAAGCAGTTCTCCCTCTAGAAGTGGAGATTCCATCTCTTCGAGTGATCATGGAAGCAAAATTGACTGAGGCTGAATGGTGTCAGAGTCGGTATGACCAGTTGAATTTGATTGAAGAGAAACGCATGGACGCTATGGCTCATGGACAGTTGTATCAAGTACGAATGAAAAATGCGTTTGACAAGAAAGTCCGACCTCGAGAATTCAAGGAAGGCGAACTTGTATTGAAAAGAAGGATAAGTCAGCAGCCCGACCCAAGGGGCAAGTGGACACCTAACTATGAAGGTCCTTATGTTGTCAAGAAGGCCTTCTCTGGTGGTGCTTTGATTCTTACACACATGGATGGTGTCGAACTTCCAAATCCTGTTAATGCCGATATAGTCAAGAAATACTTTGTCTAAAAAGAAAAGAACAGCGTGGTAGGTCGAAAACCCGAAAGGGCGGCCTAGGCAAAAATGCGCTTCCCGGTGGATCGAAAACCCGAAAGGGCGATCCAGGCAAAAGTTAGGGACAAAAAAATGATGAATATGAAAAAGGTCGCTGAGATTGTACGCAACTCAGGCAAGAATGAGCGCCTCGATGAATCGAAAACCGGAAAGGGCGGTTCATGCAAAAATGAGGTTGACAATAAAAGACAAGTAATTATATCTGGCAAATCACCATCACCCCTTGGGGCATCTGCAACTGCCAAAGATCATCTTCATCAGAAACTTCTGTGCTTGTGAATTCGAAATTTCTATGAAATGTAGCGGTCATCGTGTTCAATGTACCACCAACCAATAAAATTACCATTTTCCAAGCTTTGTAAATCCGTGAAGTCATGCCTTTGGCTGACTCCCACTCTTCTACATCAATTTGAGCCTGTGCTTTTGTTTGAAACTCTATTTTCTTTCTACTTCCAATGCTACATACAAAATATTTTCTTTTTATTTGATGATGTCAATGTCTGAAACAAACATTTTTTGAAAATTGAAAAATCTTTTCCTGTCTATTTTGAAAGCAAGCCTGAGCAATAGGGTACATTTCAATGAAACATGCATGAATAAATGTATATCAATGTCCATTTCAATACATGTTACGAGCAGATTTTTCCCCAGGATGATCTGTGGTCAATGGCAAGAATGAAAAAACAGAATGGAAAATGAAAAATGGAAATAAAAAGCTCGCTAAGTTGAAAACCCGAAAGGGCGGCTTAGGCAAAAATGAGCACCCCGCTGATTGACAACCTATGAAGGCAATTCAGGCAAAAATGGGGCAATGAAAAGAACTTTATTCCCCGGTGAATCGAAAACCCGAAAGGGCGGTTCAGGCAAAAATGGGATTGAAAAATGAAAGAATGAAAAGAATGAAAAATGAAAAGCATTGACCACAGATGCGAGCATCCCACGTTTATCCGGCACTGACACGCCTAACAACGGCGACCTGTATCCAAGAATCTTCCAAGGGTCCCTCCTCTACAAGTTTTTTATTGCCCTCAGCCATGGTTTTGATACGTCTCTCAACGGCGGTCTCTCCAAAAAGGATTTCAATGTGAATATGTTGTAGCACGAGCCACTACGTGCCCAATCTTCCAATGTTTTGTCCGTCTCTGTGAAACCTCTCTGTCAAACTACAAACCAATCATGCATTTCAAGCATTCATACATGCATAATCATGCATTTTATGTGCTCATACATTCAATAATCTTGTTATACCATACATACATGTTGCATTCCCAATCTCAACCTTCAACCCAACTCAGTTTCCACTTTCAAATTCAACTCAATCTCCAATTTCAATCCAATCTTAATTTCAATTCAATCCAATTTCCACTTTCAAACTCAATTCAATCTCAACTTTCAATCCAATCCCAATTTCAATTCAATCCAATTTCAAATGTCAAATTCCATTTCAATTTCCAATTCAATTCAATTTCAATCTCCAATTCAATTCAATTTCAATTTCCAATTCAATTCAATTTCAATTTCCAAACTCAATTCAATTTCAATCTCCAATCCAACTCAATTTCAACTCTCTAATTCAATGTCTATGTCTATGTCTCTGATTAATCTCAACTTCCAATCTCTCTTTCAATCTCAAACTCTCAATTCAATGTCTTTGTCAATGTTAATCCATTCTCAATTTGCTCTTGGGCCAACAAAAATGGTCATGTCTATTCTCAAGTCAAGTCAATGTCAATTTACTCTCAAGTTATATCTGTCCAAATCAAACTTCCAATTTGTATCTTGTTATCAGTCAAGTGGCTAGTTCGATCCAAAGAACAGCTTGTACCTGCTTATATGCCTACATTTCCGGTCAAACCACAAGTTCGATCCAAAGAACAGTTTGTACCCTGCTTATTTTTGTTATCGGTCAAACGACAAGTTCGATCCAAAGAACAGTTTGCACCAACTTACATGTTGTGATATTAATCAAGCAGTGAGTTCGATCCAAAGAACAGCTTATATCATCCTTTTGGTCTATGCCTCCAGGTCAAATAGCCAGTTCGATCCCAAGAACAGTTTGTACCTGCTTACCTGTTTGAATTTTCAATCAAGCGACAAGTTCAATCCAAATAACAGCTTGTATCTTCCTATATGTTTGTATCTTCAACCAAGCGACAAGTTCGATCCAAAGAACAGCTTGTATCTTTCTTTATGTCTATGTTTCCGGTCAAGTGCCAAGTTCGATCCAAAGAACTGCTTGTACCTGTCTTGTATCTCTATTCCCAGTCAAGTAGCAAGTTCGATCAAAAGAACAGCTTGTACTTGTTATACCCTAATTTTGGACCTAAAAATACTAGCTCAATTCCTCTTTTCTTGTGTTTCAAGTCATTTGATATTGTCTCTGATCAATTGCATCTTTCTCTGCATCTTATTTCAATGTTATTTGCAAAATTCATGAAAAAGGGTATTTTAGTCATTTCCTGTGTCCAAACTCATTTTAATCCTCAAAAATTTGTTTGAGTCTTTTCAATTTGTTTGATTAAGTTTTTGTTTAATTCTACGTCAAAATCCATTTCAAAAATTGCATTTGAAGTCATTTTGAGTCAATTTAGCCCCTAGGGGCATTTTAGTCTTTTCATATGTCAAGACTCTGTTTAATTTCTAAAAATTGTCTCTGAGTCTTTTAATTTGCTTGTATAAACTCTTGCCTTGATTCTCTGAAAAGAAAACCACTTTAAAATTGCATCTGAGTCATTTTGAGTCGTTTTAGTCCCTAGGGGCATTTTGGTCATTTCACATGAAATTTTGGCAGAGAGAGGTTACTTTAAAGTACCTCATTTAAGTAGTTGGTTCGTTTTAGTCCATTTTGTGTCTTTTATTGGTTTCACTTTACGTTTATTCCAAATTACATTTTTTTAAATTCAATTTTTATTAAGTTTTTGCATTTTAGTCCTTTTTTCTATTTTTTCTTTAAAAAATTTTCTAATTTGCATTTTGGTCCTCCAAGTCAAACTTTTATCTTTTAGTTCTTTTTTGGTCAATTGCATTTCAGTCCCCATTAATGTCAAGTTTTGTTTTTAGTCTTTTTTTTCAAAATTTACAGATTGGTCCTTAACTTCTCAAAATTGCAAAATGGCCCAAAGTCCAGAATTAGTCCAAAGCCGAGCCAAACAAGTCCAAATACAGGTGTCAAATTGAAATTGGTCCAGTGGTACACATGTCAGCTATAAATAGGCCACATCATCAATCACAGTATCAGAATCAATCACCAATTGCCAACTAAACAAACACGTGTTACAATTTTCTCTCCAGCCACCGTAACAAACTCTCAACCACCACAAGAGCCACCGTAACAAACTCTCAACCACCATAAGAACCACCGTAACAGAATCATAAACCCTAGCTCAAATTAACCTCAATTCCTCACAAATCCACACGAATCTATCACAAATTCCCATCAATTTCAACAAATAAAACTCAAATTCAACAATTACGTAACCAAAAACAGTTCAAACACCGAATCATCGTCATCGAACTGTGAACTCTGCAATTCCAACACCGAATCATCCAGGGGACAAATCGGTGCGATCACAGAGAATTTGGAGAAGAGAAGAAGGGGAATCAAAGCAAATTTTGAACCAGAGAAGAGGAAGAAGATAGAACACCGATTTATTTTCGGTTTAAACTCACCAGGAGGATCTGAAGCAATCTCAAGATCTTTCGTTCGAATCTCCAAGTCAAAACGAGGTAAACACGCGAACTCTTCTCATTTTTGTTCGAAATCATCATTGAAGGTTCGTAATTAACAAATAAACGGTGAAATAAGATAGATCAACAAGTTTTAAAACTTGTTCTTTCGAAAAAGTTCGAGAAAGATCGAAAAGATTCGAAAACCAAAACCCTAGGATATAGATCTGTAATGATTCACCGTTTATTTTGTGAAATTAAGTGCAAATTTGTCATCAGCATGCAAAATAAGATAGATTAGGGTTTGAAGTGACGAACGGTGAGAACACCGGTTAAGCCTCAATTTTCAAGAAGATACAGAGAAAGGATGAACGGAATCTGTCGTTCTCATCGGAGAAGACGACGATTCCGTCGTCCTACAAGGCTTACGAGGTGTTCATCACCTTCCTCTTGTTCAAACGGCGCCGTTAGGGTTTAGGTTGAGAAGAAGAGAGAACGAGAGAGATATGAGAGAAGAAAGAGAAAGATTGGTTAAAAATGAGGTGAGACCGGCTCACCAGCTTTTATAGGGAGGTGAACCAAACCGGTTCATCTGAACCAGGCTGGTTCACTCCCAAACCGGTCTCTTCGTCGTTTGTGACCGTTCGATCTGCTTCTTGATTATGTATACGGCGTAGATCCAGCATTTGTGTGTTCCTTCTTTGGCTTATGATGTGTCACGCGCCCTCAACCCTTGGATCTAGGGTTTGAGAAGGAACTGGGTTGATCTGAGGGCTGTAAAGCAGTTGGATCATCCAGATCCAACTCAAACCTTTGAGCTTGGGTCTGTGGTCACTGAATTTCGTTTTCCCCTTTTTTTTTGCTATTTTAACACTGTGTGTTGATGCTTACACCCCCTGCCATGCTTAAAATTCTCATGAAAATTCCATAGTTTTTTCCATATATTTTTCTTAACCTTTTTGTGATACTTTTATGTGTCAAATCTTGATAAAAATATGTGTAGCATTTTTTTAATTTGTCTACTATTTTTGTTAAAATTTGTGATTTTCTTGTACATTTTTAAGTCCAAAAATCTTTTAAAAATTCTAAAAAAATTTCATATACATTTCTTGATAATTTTGTAGTATTTTTGTGATGATTTTTGCATATTAAAACTTGGAAAAAATAATGTGTCAATTTTCTTACTATTTTGTGATGTTTTGTATTAAAAATTGGTGAAAATTTGCTTGGTTCTAGTTCCAATTTCTTGATAAATGTTTGTGACCTATACCATATAATTTTGTGAAGTTTAGCTACTGTTTGTATGTGATTCTTGCTGCATGTGAATATGTGTAATTAATTTCTTGTTTTACAAGTCATGTGAATATTTGTTTGTGAAATTAGATGCCAAATATGCCTAGAAATGTATCATTATTCTTGATTTGAATGTATCCTCATAATTCTCATATTGTTGATTGTGATGAAAATCTTTGAACATTGTCATGATATGGGAATTATAAGTCACACATTTGTCTTGTTATCATGATGATTTTTAGGCATATTTTGCTAAGAGTTTAATCACCTTTTTTTGCAAGTCTTTGCTACTTAGCTTAATGTTCCTTTGCTTATAACTTTCATGCCATTATACCTTGTCCTACTAACCATTTCATTTCATGTTTCATACATCATGAGCATCCCATACTTCATCTCCTCATTCATCTTATTTCTTGCACTTTAATTTTCATGCAAAAATTAGAATGTAAAACTTAGGAATTTTGTAATATTTTACTTTATGCCTTTAAAATTCTTGCAAGACCATAGAATGTATCTAGGTCAATGATGTAAAGGACAATGGACTCTAATGATGTACACCGACACAAGCACCGACACATGCGCACACATCACATAGATTTTCTTTTAGATGTATGTTTAGGATTGCATATTTAGATGTATGTTTAGGATTGCATGTTTAGATGAATGTTTAGGACTTACGCTTAGAAAAACCCATTTTCCAAATAAGTATGAACAATATCATCCCAAACCATTTTCTAAATAAACCTTGGGGTCCAAAACCCCATTGATTTTCTCTTTTATTTTCTTAATCAAACCTCAATGAATTTTAACCATACTTTGACTTTCTTTTGCAAGATAACTAATTCAACCTCACAATTTCACAATCTTATGCCCTTGAGGCCTCTCTCTCTTAATCTTCAAAATTTCATTTTCAAACTTAAAATCAACCAACAAAAAACAAAAACATTTTTTGGAAGAGAACTACGGTGGATTTGATCCCTTAAACAGGTACGTAGGCAAGGAACCAAAATTCCTTCAATTCAAATAAAATAAAAATTCAAACACTTTCTTCTCCCTCCAATTCTTCACTTAGTAAACCTTTAGGTGTAAATATCGTTTTCAAATAATATTTAAAAATAAAGCGCACGCGTAGAAAGTGAAGATGGTTCCTATAGGATACTATAGTCGTTATGGGTGCCTAACACCTTCCCGTAGCGAAAACAACTCCCGGACCTCGATTCTCAAGGGTTTTGCTTATTTTTTCCCTTCCCAAGAAAAAATGAGATATCAAAGGTTAAAAAGGTTCAAACATAATCAATGTTTGACACCCGAAAACCAAGATAAAACAGCTGGCGACTTCACTGGGGAAATTCGAGAGTTACGCCTAGTCTTTATTTTTACGCTTGCGCTTGTATTTTTACTTGCTTCTTTTACTTTCTTTCTTATATGAATAAATGTTTACTTTCTTGCAAACGTGTGGGGGTGAGAATATCAAAAGCCCTACACCCGGGCAGAGTGAACTTAGGATTTAGGGGGGATATAATCGACAATTCATTCCGGGGGTTGCCTCGTGTTTTGGATTATGCGATCAATCCCACATAGCTAAGGCATTTTGGGGGTGATGTTGTCGGCGCGTGTTGTCGCGTTTAGGCACTTTACTTCTAATTGTTCTATGACGCTATGAACCGTAGATAACCAAACCCATCCATGGCCATTTTCTAGGATGTTGTGCGGAGGCTAAACCAAATGTTGTCTCGAGTTTTAGTCGTCACGCGATACTACACTCAAGTTAGACCTTCCACGGATAATCATAGAGCGAGTATTGTCTCGTAACACCATGATATACGTCGGAGAGGTTGTGACTTGGGAACTTTTTTTTAGAACCCGGTTACTATTTCCTAAAGCTCTAGTTTCATCGGACACCGTGTCCACCCTCGACTCCTTGACTTTGAAACTCAACCCTCCATGTTTTCTCCGTACTTGAAATGTGATCATGCATACATGCATACATACATAAACTTTTTTCCATGCATTTATCGAAGGGCTTAGACAAATTGAGTTTGTAAACATTGTAGGAATGGGGAAGACTAAGTCCTACAAGTTCATGGAAGTTGATTTGGCTAGTTTGAGAGATTTGGCACTCAAGGTTGAGAATCCGACTGGTTTCCGACACCGTTATGGTGACTTACTTACTCTTCTCCGGACTAATGTGGATGAGAAGCTCGTGCACACTCTAGTGCAATTTTATGACTGGGAGAATCGGTGTTTCACTTTTCCGGACTTTCAGCTGGTACCTACTCTAGAGGCTTATTCTTCTCTGACGGGTTTACCTATAGAGAAAGGAGCACCTTTCACGGGTCTTGAGCATCCTCCCATGCCTATAGTTATTGCTAAGGATCTCTATCTCAAGACCACCGATGTCTCCAAGAATCTTGTCACCAAGGCTCGCATCCGAGGGTTCACTTCAAGGTATTTACTTGAAAAGGCCAACCTCCAAACCACTTGTCAGGACACTCTCGAGGCTATTCTTGCACTACTCATCTATGGGCTTATTCTCTTTCCACACCTTGACAACTTCGTGGACATGAATGCTATTATGATCTTTCGCTCCAAGAATACGGTTCCTACTTTGCTAGCTGACACATACCATGCTACTCATGATCGTTCTGGCAAGGGTCGTGGGTATATTTACTGTTGTGTGCCTCTTCTCTATAGGTGGTTTATTTCGCACCTTCCGAAGTCTTTCCATGACAATTCGGAGAATTGGTCTATTTCACAAAGGATCATGGCTCTCACTCCTAATGAAGTGGTTTGGCTCACTCCCGCAGCTAGAGTCAAAGAGATTATCTTCGGTGGTGGAAAGTTTCTTAATGTACCCCTTCTTGGTACCCGGGGTGGAATCAACTATAACCTGGAGCTCGCCTTGCGACAATTCGGTTTCCTGATGAAAGAGAAGCCCATCAATCTTGCTACATCTCCTTACTTCTTTCACTACTCTAATGCTCCTACCGGGATAAGAGAAGATTTCATAGAGGCTTGGTCTAAGCTACGGAAGAAAGAGGTGAAACACATGGGTGTGAGATTCGGTGTTGCTCACGAGGCTTATACCCAGTGGGTGATAAACCGAGCTGAGGAGATTGGCATGCCTTACCCTTCCATGAGATATGTGTCTGCATCTATTCCAACCATGCCTTTACCCCTATTATCACCTACTCAGGAGATGTATCAGGAGCATCTAGCCATGGTGAGCCGAGAGAAGCATCAGTGGAGGGCTAGATACTATGAAGCTGAGAACTTGATTATGACTTTGGATGGAAAGGATGAGCAGAAGACTCATGAGGTTTTAACATTGAAGAGGGAGTTAGCCAAGGCTAGGGAAGAAATTGAGGAAAAGGATAAGCTGCATATGAGGGACTCCAAGAGGGCTAGGAGTGCCCGTAACTTCTATGCCCGATACTGCAGCTATGAGTCTGAGTCTGAAGATGACGCTTCCACTTCCTATGCTTGAGGATTTCTGTTTCCTGTTGTTATTTCCAGTTGTTTATGTTGTCTATCCCTTGGCTTAGTATTTCAAAGGGAATTATCTTGTAAGACTCTGTAATGTTTGTTTTGTCTGGTTTTAATTGTTTAGTAATGTTTACAAGTTCCTAATTTGTCTAAAACCCTTCGATAAACATAAAAAGAGTCTTTTTTGCATATGCATTAACACATCTCATGCATCATATGCATTCATTGGTCACAAAAGACTTCCCTCGTGCTCATTACCTCCTGGTTTCTCCACCGCAGTCTGAAAGGTGGCTCGTGCTCGCAAAGTTTACCGACCAGATAGAGTTCATCATACAAGATTGTACAAGAGAAGGAATATGGCTAATTTTGAGGAAGAGAATGCTCAGCTCCGTGCCGAACTGGCTGCTATGAAAGAAGACTTGGCTAAGGCTCATGACACTATGTCTACCCTGATGGCTGCACAAGAACAACCGGTCACATCTGGTCCGGTCCTTACTGAAGTGGTTCCATCAATCCCACTATCCACAGTAACTTCTGATGCTCGATTTGTTATGCCCAATGGCCGTCCTTATGGGCTCTCAGCTTTCTATGCTCCTGACACTGCAGCCGGAATCTCTGGTGTTGCCAATCAAGGACCTACTCCTGCAACAACTTTTGCCATTACACCTACTTCTATGCCTCAAGTGACTCCCATTGTTACCGAGCCTGTTGTACACACTGTGCGACAGGTAATTGATGTTGACATTCCACGTGGACAGGACCCTATAATGGAGGCTATGAGAGAACAGTTAAGAGAGCTAGCTGGAGAGCTCCGTGAGGTCAAAGCTAACCGTGGAAACAATGTTTCAACTAAGGCTCGTGATCTATGCCTGGTATCCCGGTTTGAAATTCCTAAGAAGTTCAAAAAGCCAGAATTTGACAAATACAATGGAACTTCTTGTCCACACAACCATGTCATCCGGTATGTCCGAAAGATGGCCAACTACGCGGATAATAATGCTCTGATGATACACTGCTTCCAGGACAGTTTGGCAGACGATGCAGCAGACTGGTACACAGGTCTAAGCAAGGACAATATCCATACTTTTGAGGAACTCGCCGCTGCTTTTGAAAGTCATTATGAGTTCAACACCCGCTTGAAGCCGAATAGGGATTCTCTTAAATCCTTGTCTCAGAAATCAGATGAAACCTTCCGCGAATATGCTCAGAGATGGAGAGGGGCAGCTGCCTGTGTTTCTCCTCGACTAGATGAGGAAGAACTGACGCAGACATTCCTGAAGACTTTGAAGAAAGAATATATTGAAAAGATGATAGTCTCTGCACCCAATAACTTTTCTGACAGGGTTACTATGGGAACTCGTCTAGAGGAGGCTGTCAGCGAAGGTATCATTGTTCTTGAAAAGGGTGAGTCCTCAACTAGTGCGCCAAAGAAATATGGTAATGGCCACCACAAGAGGAAAGAATCTGAAGTAGGGATGGTGTATGGTCATCAGCCTACAGCTACAGTTGCTCCTAATGTTGCTCAATTACCTTATCACCACATGCAGTACTCTCAACATCCCTTCTTCGCACCATTCTACCAGCAGTATCCTCTGCCGCCGGGTCAACCACCAGCACCCGTTAATGCCATTGCTCAACAGGTACAACAATAGCCTCCTGCTCAACAGCAACAGCAGCAACAACAGGGTCCTCGACCCATGACTCATTTTCCATCAATACCAATGCGGTACGCTGAGCTGCTCCCAACTCTACTTGCTAAGGGCCCCTGTGTCACCAGACCAGGCAAGCCTCCGCCTACACCATTGCCTCCCAGGTTCCGACAGGATCTCACATGTGAATTCCATCAGGGCGCTCAAGGCCACGATGTTGAGGGTTGCTATGCTCTGAAGTATATTGTAAAAGACCTGATGGACAGAGGACGACTGACTTTTGAAAATAGTGTTCCTCATGTTCTTGACAATCCCCTTCCAAATCATGGTGATGTTAATATGATCGAGGCCTTCGAAAGGGTTCGTGTTTCTCGAGAAGCTTCCACTCTAGACGTCCGTAATGTCGTCACTCCCTTGGTACCGCTACATGTCAAACTTTGTCAAGCTTCTTTGTTCACTCACGATCATGCTTCCTGTTCAAGATGCCTTCAAAATCCTATGGGTTGTTGTGTGGTGCAAGATGATATACAGAGCCTGATGGATACCAAGCATTTGATTGCCAGTGATGTTTGTGTGATTGTGCCGGTATTTCATGATTCTCCTGCTGAGAAGGTATCTCCGACGAAGGATGTTGAACCCTTAGTGATCAGGTTACGTGGCCCGGTATCTTATGCCTCTACTAAGGCAATCCCCTACAAGTATGATGCAACTATGATTGAGAATGGGGTAGAAGTGTCTTTGGTATCCCCAACTACAGTTGCAAATATTGCTGAGGGAATTGCAACTCTGAGAAGTGGAAAGGTCCGTCCACCATTGTTCCAAAAGAGGGTTGTTACACCTGTTGCCACAATAGCTCCACCAGTTGCTCCTCCTATTGACAAGAACGCCGGCCTATCAGGCCAGTCTATTGAAGAGTCTAATTTGGACAAAATTCTGAGGCTTATAAAAAAGAGCGATTATAAGATTGCAGACCAGCTACTACAAACTCCGTCAAAAATATCCATCTTGTCTCTACTCTTGAGCTCATAAGCCCACAGGAAGGTGTTGATGAGAGTACTGGAACAAGCCTATGTTGATCATGAAGTCTCCGTGGATCAGTTCAATGGAATAGTGGGTAACATTACTACTTGCAATAACTTGGGGTTCGGCGACGATGAACTCCCCGAAGCAGGGAAACGCCATAACTTAGCTTTGCACATCTCAGTACACTGCAAGTCTAACATGATATCCAATGTGCTGGTGGACACTGGATCATCCTTGAATGTAATGCCTGAGTCTACGCTGAGACAGTTGAGCCATCATGGAATCTCCCTAAGAGGAAGCAGTTATCTGGTTAAGGCTTTTGACGGATCTCGCAAAGATGTTCTTGGAGAGGTAGATCTGCCAATTACCATTGGCCCTGAGACGTTCCAAATTACTTTTCAGGTCATGGACATCAATGCTTCTTACAGTTGCCTCCTCGGAAGGCCGTGGATTCACGACGCTGGGGCAGTAACTTCTACTCTGCATCAGAAACTCAAATTTGTGAAGAATGGGTCCGCTGAAGGGACGTCATTTCAAGGATTGACTATTGAAGGTGCGGAGCCTCGAAGAGCTGGTACTACTATGGCCTCATTGAAAGATGCCCAGAAAGCTATTCGAGAAGGACAGGCTGCTGGCTGGGGCAAAGTGATACAGATTTTGGAGAACAAGCGCAAAGAGGGCCTTGGATTCTCCCCAACCTCAGGCGTGTCAAAAGGAACTTTCTATAGTGCTGGATTTATCAATGCTATTACCAAGGACGCTGCCGGAAGTAGTCATGTGCCTACGTTTGTTGTACCAGGAGGCACTGTGAGAAATTGGGAAGCCATTGATATTCCTTTAGTCATGCATGCTTCCATGTAATGTGTCTTGTTGCTCATGTTTTCTTTGTTTTCAAAATAACAATCCTTTCGCTCTGCCCGAGGCGAAAGTGATATCTTTGTAAGGGCGTGTTTGTTTCGGCATTGCCGTTATTAATAAAAGTTGTCGTCTTTTCCGTGACTCTTTGTTTTTACTTTTTAGTGCCTTTTTTCCTTGGAAATAATGGTAATGCCAGAAAAAACCAAAACATTTGTATTTTCTTATTAATTTCAAAAATCTGCATGAAAAACATTTTTCTAAAATCATCCAATCATATTATGCAGATTGAACCATAATAAACCCGTTGAACACAGTGACCCTATGGTTCCTCCAAATTTTGAATTCCCTGTATATGAAGCTGAAGATGAGGATGATGATGAAGAGATACCGTATGAGATCACTCGACTGCTCGAGCAAGAAAGAAGAGCCATTCAGCCTCACCAGGAAGAGATAGAGCTTATCAACCTGGGTACTGAAGAGAACAAGCGAGAGATCAAGATTGGTGCCGCACTTGAGCCAGAGGTGAAAAAGAAGATTACTCAGCTTCTCCATGATTATCCAGATGTCTTTGTATGGTCCTATGAAGATATGTCGGGTCTCGACCCCAAGATTGTGGAACATCGGATACCGACAAGGCCTGAATGCCCTCCTGTCAAACAGAAGTTGAGAAGGACTCGTCCAGACATGGCTCTTAAGATCAAGGCTGAGGTGCAAAAACAAATTGATGCGGGTTTCCTCATGACGGTTGAATATCCTGAGTGGATTGCCAATATTGTGCCAGTACCGAAGAAAGATGGGAAAGTTCGAATGTGTGTCGATTACAGAGATCTGAACAAAGCCAGTCCAAAAGACAACTTCCCATTGCCTCATATTGATGTGCTCGTTGACAGTACTGCTCAGTCTAAAGTGTTCTCCTTTATGGATGGTTTCTCTGGCTATAATCAGATACGAATGTCACCTGAAGATAGAGAAAAGACATCCTTCATTACTCCATGGGGAACATTCTGTTATAAAGTGATGCCGTTTGGTTTGATAAATGCCGGTGCAACCTATCAAAGGGGTATGACCACTCTGTTTCATGACATGATTCACAAAGAGATTGAAGTATACGTTGATGACATGATTGTGAAGTCAAGTGATGAAGAGCAACATGTTGTGTATTTGAAGAAGATGTTTGAAAGATTGAGAAAGTACAAGCTACGGTTGAATCCTAACAAATGCACATTTGGTGTAAGGTCTGGAAAGTTGCTAGGCTTCATGGTCAGTCAAAGAGGCATTGAAGTTGATCCTGACAAAGTCCGAGCCATCAGAGAAATGCCGGCCCCTCAAACTGAAAAGCAAGTCAGAGGCTTCCTCGGCCGCCTGAATTACATTTCAAGATTCATATCTCACATGACTACCACATGTGGACCAATTTTCAAATTGCTCAGAAAGAATCAGCATGTTGTATGGAATGATGAATGCCAGGAAGCTTTTGATAACATTAAAGAGTACCTGTTGGAACCACCTATCCTTGTCCCGCCAGTGGAAGGAAGGCCCTTGATTATGTATCTGTCAGTGTTAGATGATTCAGTGGGTTGTGTTCTCGGACAACAAGACGAGACTGGAAAGAAAGAACATGTTATCTACTATCTGAGCAAGAAGTTCACCGATTGTGAGACTCGGTATACAATGCTTGAAAAGACTTGTTGTGCTTTAGCTTGGGCTGCCAAACGCCTGCGTCATTATATGGTGAATCATACAACTTGGTTGATATCTCGAATGGACCCAATCAAGTACATCTTTGAGAAGCCTGCTGTTACTGGAAAGATTGCACGTTGGCAAATGTTGTTGTCTGAATATGATATTGTGTACAAAGCTCAGAAAGCAATCAAAGGAAGCATCCTTGCTAAGCATCTTGCTTGTCAGCCTCTCGATGATTACCAACCAATTAAGTTTGACTTTCCAGATGAGGAGATTATGTATCTGAAAGCAAAAGACTGTGAAGAACCACTAATCAATGAAGGGCCGGATTCCAATAGCAAGTGGGGGCTGGTATTTGATGGTGCTGTCAATGCTTACGGCAAAGGGATTGGGGCCATTATTGTAACTCCGCAAGGGCACCATGTTCCTTTCACTGCTCGAATAACTTTTGAATGTACGAACAACATAGCTGAATATGAGGCATGCATCTTGGGCATTGAAGAAGCCATTGATATGAGAATTAAGCATCTTGACATCTATGGAGATTCCGCACTTGTTATTAATCAGATAAAAGGTGAATGGGAGACTCATCATGAGAAGCTGATCCCTTACCGTGACTATGCAAGACGTCTGTTGACATACTTTACAAAGGTTGAGCTACACCACATCCCTCGGGATGAAAACCAGATGGCTGATGCTCTTGCTACTCTGTCTTCCATGTTTCGGGTGAATCACTGGAATGACGTGCCCGTAATCAAGGTGCAGCGTCTTGATAGACCCGCTCATGTGTTTGCTATTGAAAACATCCCAGATCAGGTTGATGAAGATGTGAATGGCAGAAAACCTTGGTATTACAACATCAAACAATTCTTGCAGAATCACGAATATCCACCTGGTGCTTCCAACAAGGATAAAAAGACTTTGAGAAGATGGGCTAGTAGATTCCTTTTGGACGGAGAAATCCTATACAAAAGAAATTACGACATGGTCTTGTTGAGATGTGTTAATGAACAAGAAGCTGAGAAGCTGATGCATGATGTACATGATGGTACTTTTGGGACCCATGCTTCGGGCCATACCATCTCAAGAAAACTGTTAAGAGCCGGCTATTACTGGATAACCATGGAGCGTGACTGCCACAAACATGCCAAGAGATGCCACAAATGTCAAATTTATGCTGATAAGATCCATGTGCCTCCACATGCTCTCAATGTTATCTCATCCCCATGGCCTTTCTCTATGTGGGGCATTGACATGATCAGAAGAATTGAACCAAAGGCTTCCAATGGACATCGTTTCATTCTAGTGGCAATTGACTATTTCACCAAGTGGGTTGAGGCTGCTTCCTATGCAAACGTGACCAAGCAAGTGGTTGTCAAGTTTATCAAGAATAACATCATCTGTCAATATGGTGTTCCCAACAAGATCATCACTGACAATGGTTCCAATCTGAACAATAGCATGATGCAAGCTTTATGTGAAGAATTCAAAATTGAACATCACAACTCTTCTCCTTATAGACCTCAGATGAATGGTGCAGTTGAGGCCGCTAACAAGAACATCAAGAAGATTGTTCAGAAGATGGTCACTACTTACAAAGACTGGCATGAAATGCTACCGTTTGCCTTGCATGGTTACCGTACTACATTGCGCAGTTCAACCGGGGAAACTCCTTTCTCTTTGGTGTATGGTATGGAAGCAGTTCTCCCTCTGGAAGTGGAGATTCCATCTCTTCGAGTGATCATGGAAGCAAAATTGACTGAGGCTGAATGGTGTCAAAATCGGTATGATCAGTTGAATTTAATTAAAGAGAAACGCATGGATGATATGGCTCATGGACAGTTGTATCAAGTACGAATGAAGAATGCCTTTGACAGGAAAGTCCGACCTCGAGAATTCAAGGAAGGCGAACTGGTATTGAAAAGAAGGATAAGTCAGCAACCCGACCCAAGGGGCAAATGGACACCTAACTATGAAGGTCCTTATGTTGTCAAGAAGGCTTTCTCTGGTGGTGCTTTGATTCTTACACACATGGATGGTGTTGAACTCCCAAATCCTGTTAATGCCGATATAGTCATTGATAATGAAGGGCCGGATCCCAATAGCAAGTGGGGGCTGGTATTTGATGGTGCTGTCAATGCTTACGGCAAAGGGATTGGGGCCATTATTGTAACTCCGCAAGGGCACCATATTCCTTTCACTGCTCGAATAACTTTTGAATGTACGAACAACATAGCTGTGTTTTATCTTGGTTTTCGGGTGTCAAACATTGATTACGTTTGAACCTTTTTAACCGGTGATATCTTATTTTTTCTTGGGAAGGGAAAAAGTAAGCAAAACCCTTGAGAATCGAGGTCCGGGAGTTGTTTTCGCTACGGGAAGGTGTTAGGCACCCATAACGACTATAGTATCCTATAGGAACCGTCTTTAATTTCTACGCGCGCGCTCTATTTTTAAATGCTATTTTGAAATGATATTTACACCTAAAGTTTTTCTAAGTGAAGAATTGGAGGGAGAAGAATGTTTTTGGATTTTTATTTTAGTTGAATTGAAGGAATTTTATTCCTTGCCTACGTACCCGTTTAAGGGATCAAATCCACCGTAGTTCTCTCTCAAAAAATGTTTTTTGTTTTTTTGTTGGTTGATTTTAAGTTTGAAAATGAATTTTGAAGAATGGAGATTGAGAGGCCTTAAGGGCATGAGATTGTAGAAAAAGAGTGGGGTTTGATTAGTCATTTTGCAAAAGAGGTCAAGTATGATTATTTTTCATTGAAATTTGATTAAGAAAATAAAAGGGAAAATTACAATGGGATTTTGATCCCAAGGTTTATTTGGAAAATGGTTTGAGTGAAGTTGTTCACATTTTTTTGGAAAATTGATTTTTCTAAGTATAAAGCCTAAACATTCATCTAAACATACAATCCTAAACATACATCTAAACATGCATATTCTAGCTATATACCTAAAGTGGTGTGTGTGCATGTGTCGGTGCTTGTGTCGGTGTACATCATTAGAGTCCATTGTCCTTTACATCATTGGCCTAGATACATTCTATGGTCTTGCAAGAAATTTAAATTGCATAAAAGTAAAGTACAAAAAGTCCTAAGCATTACAATCTAATTTTGCATGAAATTTAAAATGCAAAAAATAAGATGGATATGGAATGACATGAGAATGCTTAGTGAAAGTATGAGACATGAAACAAGAGAATGTTAGTAGCATAGGGTACAATAAAGCAAGCAAAATATCATGATAAAAGCATGGGAAACTTCACAAAAATAAAACTAAACAAGTGCAAAGCTATACCAAAATTCACTCATAAAATGCAAGAATCATGCAACCTATAATTCTCATATTCCAATGTAATTTTTCAAGATTTTGAATCAGGTTTTAATACGAGAATTAAGGCAACATGATGACCTCAACATTTACAAAGTAAATCTAGATATTTCTTGCATTTATTTATACACAAAAGTAACTTGTAAAGCAAGTAAACAATTAAAAATCACACACATGCAGCAACACAGTAGCAAAGTATTCACAAAATCAATCAACATATATCATCAACATATCAAGAATTTGAAATAGAGTTTAGACTATTTTCCATGAGAATTTTCACATAAAATCAAGAAATAATGCAAGAAAATACAAGCATATTTTTTATCAACATTTTCAGTAAACAAATTGCTCATAAACATCACAAAAATCATCAAGAATATACACAAAAATTTGTAGAAATTTCCAAGTAATTTTGAGCATATACAGAGGTGCAGAAAGTAAAAAAAAGGTGTAGGAAATAGCAAAAATAGAATGAAAAAACGAAGTCTGCAGGGATACAAGGCCCAAACCCAAACTCATGGATGGATCTGGATCATCCAAGAGCCTCAGAGGCGTTGGATTGATCCAGATCCTCCAAAACCTAGATCTGACGGATCCTAACCTACAACGCATGGCAAGTAAACACGTACACACAGCATGATCAAATCATGGCCGCACATCACATCATCCAGTAAATCTAACGGCCAGAAACACATAGGGAGTACGGGAAGCACAATAGAACAGCACGCACAGGATCAGCATAGGTATAAAAGCAAGATTCAAAGGAAAACCCTCACAATCTTCACTCCTTTCTCTCTCTACAAAGCTCTTAGAGAGAGAGAGTCTGCAGACTCTCTCTTCTCCGACCTAACGCCGGTCATCTTCCTCACTTCTCCGACGCGGTGGCCGGCGGTGGCGCCGCCGCGTCGGAACCCTAAACGGAAACCTAATTACATGCTCTTGACGCTCATGACCTCCTCTCTTCGATTCTGAGGCTCGTTTTTTCAAAAGATTCACGAATCAACGTAGATCGGAGAAAAGCTAAACGCTACGTTTTTGTTCTTAAATTCCTTTTAAACAGCGTTTTGGAGAAAGATCTCCTAAAACCTCCTGTCTACGTTGATTTGTGAAGAAACAGCATGAATATGAGATAAACTAACATGATTTGCAGAGGAAAAAAATGAAAAAGGGACGGGAAGGAAGGTTCGGTACCTGGACGGAAGAGAGGATGAACTTCTTCGAATGTTCTTCTTCTTTTGACTTCTGTGAACTGTTTGATTCTTGATCTGCTTCGTTGATGCTTCGATTTTTGATTCGAAACCCTAGGGTTTCAAATTTTGCTGTGATTCTGTGCTGGTTTCTTCGATCTTCTTCTCCTCTAATTCGGTTTCGAATTCAATCCGTTTTCTTCTCTTCTCTCAAACTCCTCCTTGTGATCGCCTTTTGGTTCGAATTGCAGGAAGGAGGCAGAGATTCGATGATGATGATTCCCTATGGAATCTGAGAATCTCTGGAATTCGAGTTAATTTTGTGAATTTGTTGCTGGATTTGATCGAATTATGATGAAACTGACACGAATTTGAAGGATTGATGTTGATTTGAGTTCAAGAAATTCGGTTAGGGTTTGAAGGTGGATGAACATTCATGGTGTTCATGTGATTTTCTGAGTTTTTTTTGGGATTTTGATCGAAAAATCTTGTGAGAGAGAAAGTGGAATGTGTTTGTTGAGTTGGCAGAAAATGGATGGTCCCCTTGACCATTGACTGTGACTGGATTATTTATAGATGATGTGTATGACTGTTGGACCAATATAAACGTGACATGTGGCACTCTTTTGTAACAAACTTTTGTGGACAAATAAGACTCTGACACGTGTACAGAATAGATGACTTGGACAAAAGAGGACTAAACTGCAAAATAACAAAAAATAAGGACCAAAATGCCCCTGGGCTAAAATGACTAAAAAAGACTCAGATGCAAATTTTAAAATGGATTTTCTGACAAAGAATTGAAACAAAAGTTTATTTAAACCAATTTAAAAGACTCAGAGACAATTTTTAAGATTTGAACAGGGCTTTGACACATGAAAAGACTAAAATGCCCCTAGGGGCAAAACTGACTTAAAATGACTTCAAATGCAACTTTTGGAAAGGGTTTTGACATAGGATGGAAGCAAGGACTTATTCAGACTTATTTGAAAGGACTCAAACAAATTTTTAAAGATTGAAAGAAATTTTGACATAGGAAATGACGAAAATGCCCTTCTATGTGAATTTTGCAAATAAAATTGAAATAAAATGCAGAGAAAGATGCAATTGATCAGAGACAGTTCAAATGACTTATAATGCAAGAAGAGAAGAATTGAATAAGTATTTTTAGGTCCAAAATTAGGGTATAACAAGCTGAATATGAGGCATGCATCTTGGGCATTGAAGAAGCCATTGATATGAGAATTAAGCATCTTGACATCTATGGAGATTCCACACTTGTTATTAATCAGATAAAAGGTGAATGGGAGACTCATCATGAGAAGCTGATCCCTTACCGTGACTATGCAAGACGTCTGTTGACATACTTTACAAAGGTTGAGCTACACCACATCCCTCGGGATGAAAACCAGATGGCTGATGCTCTTGCTACTCTGTCTTCCATGTTTCGGGTGAATCACTGGAATGACGTGCCCGTAATCAAGGTGCAGCGTCTTGATAGACCCGCTCATGTGTTTGCTATTGAAAACATCCCAGATCAGGTTGATAAAGATGTGAATGGCAGAAAACCTTGGTATTACAACATCAAACAATTCTTGCAGAATCACGAATATCCACCTGGTGCTTCCAACAGGGATAAAAAGACTTTGAGAAGATGGGCTAGTAGATTCCTTTTGGACGGAGAAATCCTATACAAAAGAAATTACGACATGGTCTTGTTGAGATGTGTTGATGAACAAGAAGCTGAGAAGCTGATGCATGATGTACATGATGGTACTTTTGGGACCCATGCTTCGGGCCATACCATGTCAAGAAAACTGTTAAGAGCCGGCTATTACTGGATAACCATGGAGCGTGACTGCCACAAACAAGCCAAGAGATGCCACAAATGTCAAATTTATGCTGATAAGATCCATGTGCCTCCACATGCTCTCAATGTTATCTCATCCCCATGGCCTTTCTCTATGTGGGGCATTGACATGATCGAAAGAATTGAACCAAAGGCTTCCAATGGACATCGTTTCATTCTAGTGGCAATTGACTATTTCACCAAGTGGGTTGAGGCTGCTTCCTATGCAAACGTGACCAAGTAAGTGGTTGTCAAGTTTATCAAGAATAACATCATCTGTCGATATGGTGTTTCCAACAAGATCATCACTGACAATGGTTCCAATCTGAACAATAGCATGATGCAAGCTTTATGTGAGGAATTCAAAATTGAACATCACAACTCTTCTCCTTATAGACCTCAGATGAATGGTGCAGTTGAGGCCGCTAACAAGAACATCAAGAAGATTGTTCAGAAGATGGTCACTACTTACAAAGACTGGCATGAAATGCTACCGTTTGCCTTGCATGGTTACCGTACTACAGTGCGCAGTTCAACCGGGGCAACTCCTTTCTCTTTGGTGTATGGTATGGAAGCAGTTCTCCCTCTGGAAGTGGAGATTCAATCTCTTCGAGTGATCATGGTAGAAAAATTGACTGAGGCTGAATGGTGTCAAAATCGGTATGATCAGTTGAATTTAATTAAAGAGAAACGCATGGATGCTATGGCTCATGGACAGTTGTATCAAGTACGAATGAAGAATGCCTTTGACAGGAAAGTCCGACCTCGAGAATTCAAGGAAGGCGAACTGGTATTGAAAAGAAGGATAAGTCAGCAACCCGACCCAAGGGGCAAATGGACACCTAACTATGAAGGTCCTTATGTTGTCAAGAAGGCTTTCTCTGGTGGTGCTTTGATTCTTACACACATGGATGGTGTTGAACTCCCAAATCCTATTAATGCTGATATAGTCAAGAAATACTTTGTCTAAAAAGAAAAGAACAGTGTGGTAGGTCGAAAACCCGAAAGGGCGGCCTAGGCAAAAATGCGCTTCCCGGTGGATCGAAAACCCGAAAGGGCGATCCAGGCAAAAATTAGGGACAAAAAAAATGAATATGAAAAAGCTCGCTGAGATTGTACGCAACTCAGGCAAGAATGAGCGCCTCGATGAACCGAAAACCCGAAAGGGCGGTTCATGCAAAAATGAGGTTGACAATAAAAGACAAGTAACTATATCTGGCAAATCACCATCACCCCTTGGGGCATCTGCAACTGTCAATGATCATCTTCATCAGAAACTTCTGTGCTTGTGAATTCAAAATTTCTATGAAGTATAGCGGTCATCGTGTTCAATGTACCACCAACCAATAAAATTGCCATTTTCCAAGCTTTGTAAATCCGTGGAGTTATGCCCTTGGCTGACTTTCACTCTTCTACATCAATTTGAGCCTGTCCTTTTATTTGAAATTCTATTTTCTTTCCACTTTCAATGCTATATACAAAATATTTTCTTTCTATTTGATAATGTTAATGTCTGAAACAAACATCTTTTCAAAATTAAAAACCTTTTTTCTGTCTGTTTTGAAAGCAAACCTGAGCAATAGGGTACATTTCAATGAAACATGCATGAATAACTGTCTATCAATGTCTATTCCAATACAAGTTACGAGCAGGTTACTCCCCAGGATGATCTGTGGTCAATGGCAAGAATGAAAAAACAGAATGAAAAATGTAAAAATACAAATGAAAAGCTCGCTAAGTTGAAAACCCGAAAGGGCAGCTTAGGCAAAAATGAGCACCCCGCTGATTGACAACCTATGAAGGCAATTCAGGCAAAAATGGGGCAATTAAAAGAATTTTATTCCCCGGTGAATCGAAAACCCGAAAGGGCGGTTCAGGCAAAAATGGGATTGAAAATGAAAAATCAAAGAATGAAAATGATATGAAAAACATTGACCACAGATGCGAACATCCAACGTTTATCCAGCACTGACACGCCTAACAACGGCGACCTGTATCCGAGAGCCTTCCAAGGGTCCCTCCTCTGCAAGTTCTATTGCCCTCAGCCATGGTTTTGATACGTCTTTCAACGACGGTCTCTCCAAAGAGGATTTCAATGTGAATATGTTGTAGCACGAGCCACTACGTGCCCAATCTTCCAATGTTTTGTCCGTCTCTGAGAAACTTCCCTGTCAAACTACAAACCAATCATGCATTTCAAGCATTCATACATGCATAATCATGCATTCTATATGCTCATACATTCAATACTTTTGTTATACCATACATACATGTTGCATTCCCAATCTCAACTTTCGACCCAACTCAATTTCCACTTTCAAATTCAACTTAATCTCCAATCTCAATTCAACTTCCAACTTTCAATCCAATCCCAATTTCAATTCAATCCAATTTCCACTTTCAAACTCAATTCAATCTCGACTTCCAATCCAATCTCAATTTCAATTCAATCCAATTTCCACTTTCAAACACAATTCAAACTCAACTTTCAATCCAATCTCAATGTCAATTTAGCTCAATGACAATTTCCAATTCAATTCAATTTCAATTTCCAATTCAACTCAATTTCAATCCAATTCAATTCAATGTCTCACTCTCAATCAGCTTTTGGGCCAACAAAAATGGTCATGTCTATTCTCAAATCAAATCAATGTCAATTTACTCTCAATTTGTATCTGTCCAAATCAAACTTCCAATTTGTATCTCGTTATCAGTCAAGTGGCTAGTTCGATTCGAAGAACAGCTTGTACCTGCTTATATGCCTACATTTTCGGTCAAACGACAAGTTCGATCCAAAGAACAGTTTGTACCTTGCTTATATTTGTTACCGGTCAAACGACAAGTTCGATCCAAAGAACAGTTTGCAACAACTTACATGTTGTGATAATTGATCAAGCCGCAAGTTCGATCCTAAGAACAGCTTGTATCATCCTTTTGTCTATACCTCCAGGTCAAATGGCAAGTTCGATTTAAAGAACCGTTTGTACCTGCCTATCTGTTTACATTCTCAATCAAGCGACAAGTTTGATCCAAAGAACAGCTTGTATCTTCCTATATGTTTGTATCTTCAATCAAGCGACAAGTTCGATCCAAAGAACAGCTTGTATCTTTCTTCATGTCTATGTTTCCGGTCAAGTGCCAAGTTCGATCCAAAGAACAGCTTGTACCTCTCTTGTATCTCTATTCCCAGTCAAGTAGCAAGTTCAAAGAACAGCTTGTACTCATCTCTTGTTTGTATTCCATGGTCAAGTGGCAGGTTCGATCCAAAGAATAGCTTGTACCTATCTTTTGTCCCCCGGTTTGTCTACCCTGTCAATGTCTACCTAAATCCCCAGCGATATGACATGCTCTGTAGACTCCAGTTTTGTTTGTCTTGCATTCATAATCAAAATGTTGCATGGCATTCATGTTTTTGAAAATGTGAGAAGCGTATTTTTATGTCCAAGAACAGTGCAAATGTTAATATTTAAGTATCTTCGTCCCGTCAAATCAAAGACTTCGTCTCTTGACTCTCTGGACAAAGAAACTTAAATAGGGGCAGCTGTTATACCCTAATTTTGGACCTAAAAATACTAGCTCAATTCCTCTTTTCTTGTGTTTCAAGTCATTTGATATTGTCTCCGATCAATTGCATCTTTCTCTGCATCTTATTTCAATGTTATTTGCAAAATTCATGAAAAAGGGTATTTTAGTCATTTCCTGTGTCCAAACTCATTTTAATCCTCAAAAATTTGTTTGAGTCTTTTCAATTTGTTTGATTAAGTTTTTGTTTAATTCTACGTCAAAATCCATTTCAAAAATTGCATTTGAAGTCATTTTGAGTCAATTTAGCCCCTAGGGGCATTTTAGTCTTTTCATATGTCAAGACTCTGTTTAATTTCTAAAAATTGTCTCTGAGTCTTTTAATTTGCTTGTATAAACTCTTGCCTTGATTCTCTGAAAAGAAAACCACTTTAAAATTGCATCTGAGTCATTTTGAGTCGTTTTAGTCCCTAGGGGCATTTTGGTCATTTCACATGAAATTTTGGCAGAGAGAGGTTACTTTAAAGTACCTCATTTAAGTAGTTGGTTCGTTTTAGTCCATTTTGTGTCTTTTATTGGTTTCACTTTACGTTTATTCCAAATTACATTTTTTTAAATTCAATTTTTATTAAGTTTTTGCATTTTAGTCCTTTTTTCTATTTTTTCTTTAAAAAATTTTCTAATTTGCATTTTGGTCCCCCAAGTCAAACTTTTATCTTTTAGTTCTTTTTTGGTCAATTGCATTTCAGTCCCCATTAATGTCAAGTTTTGTTTTTAGTCTTTTTTTTCAAAATTTACAGATTGGTCCTTAACTTCTCAAAATTGCAAAATGGCCCAAAGTCCAGAATTAGTCCAAAGCCGAGCCAAGCAAGTCCAAATACAGGTGTCAAATTGAAATTGGTCCAGTGGTACACATGTCAGCTATAAATAGGCCACATCATCAATCACAGTATCAGAATCAATCACCAATTGCCAACTAAACAAACACGTGTTACAATTTTCTCTCCAGCCACCGTAACAAACTCTCAACCACCACAAGAGCCACCGTAACAAACTCTCAACCACCATAAGAACCACCGTAACAGAATCATAAACCCTAGCTCAAATTAACCTCAATTCCTCACAAATCCACACGAATCTATCACAAATTCCCATCAATTTCAACAAATAAAACTCAAATTCAACAATTACGTAACCAAAAACAGTTCAAAATTAAAGTGATTTTGTTTCGCAATTCTCAGAGATTCGAAAGGAATCCTCGTCATCGAACTGTGAACTCTGCAATTCCAACACCGAATCATCCAGGGGACAAATCGGTGCGATCACAGAGAATTTGGAGAAGAGAAGAAGGGGAATCAAAGCAAATTTCGAACCAGAGAAGAGGAAGAAGATAGAACACCGATTTATTTTCGGTTTAAACTCACCAGGAGGATCTGAAGCAATCTCAAGATCTTTCGTTCGAATCTCCAAGTCAAAACGAGGTAAACACGCGAACTCTTCTCATTTTTGTTCGAAATCATCATTGAAGGTTCGTAATTAACAAATAAACGGTGAAATAAGATAGATCAACAAGTTTTAAAACTTGTTCTTTCGAAAAAGTTCGAGAAAGATCGAAAAGATTTGAAAACCAAAACCCTAGGATATAGATCTGTAATGATTCACCGTTTATTTTGTGAAATTAAGTGCAAATTTGTCATCAGCATGCAAAATAAGATAGATTAGGGTTTGAAGTGACGAACAGTGAGAACACCGGTTAAGCCTCAATTTTCAAGAAGATACAGAGAAAGGATGAACGGAATCTGTCGTTCTCATCGGAGAAGACGACGATTCCGTCGTCCTACAAGGCTTACGAGGTGTTCATCACCTTCCTCTTGTTCAAACGGCGTCGTTAGGGTTTAGGTTGAGAAGAAGAGAGAACGAGAGAGATATGAGAGAAGAAAGAGAAAGATTGGTTAAAAATGAGGTGAGACCGGCTCACCAGCTTTTATAGGGAGGTGAACCAAACCGGTTCATCTGAACCAGGCTGGTTCACTCCCAAACCGGTCTCTTCGTCGTTTGTGACCGTTCGATCTGCTTCTTGATTATGTATACGGCGTAGATCCAGCATTTGTGTGTTCCTTCTTTGGCTTATGATGTGTCACGCGCCCTCAACCCTTGGATCTAGGGTTTGAGAAGGAACTGGGTTGATCTGAGGGCTGTAAAGCAGTTGGATCATCCAGATCCAACTCAAACCTTTGAGCTTGGGTCTGTGGTCACTGAATTTCGTTTTCCCCTTTTTTTTTTGCTATTTTAACACTGTGTGTTGATGCTTACACCCCCTGCCATGCTTAAAATTCTCATGAAAATTCCATAGTTTTTTCCATATATTTTTCTTAACCTTTTTGTGATACTTTTATGTGTCAAATCTTGATAAAAATATGTGTAGCATTTTTTTAATTTGTCTACTATTTTTGTTAAAATTTGTGATTTTCTTGTACATTTTTAAGTCCAAAAATCTTTTAAAAATTCTAAAAAAATTTCAAATACATTTCTTGATAATTTTGTAGTATTTTTGTGATGATTTTTGCATATTAAAACTTGGAAAAAATAATGTGTCAATTTTCTTACTATTTTGTGATGTTTTGTATTAAAAATTGGTGAAAATTTGCTTGGTTCTAGTTCCAATTTCTTGATAAATGTTTGTGACCTATACCATATGATTTTGTGAAGTTTAGCTACTGTTTGTATGTGATTTTTGCTGCATGTGAATATGTGTAATTAATTTCTTGTTTTACAAGTCATGTGAATATTTGTTTGTGAAATTAGATGCCAAATATGCCTAGAAATGTATCATGATTCTTGATTTGAATGTATCCTCATAATTCTCATATTGTTGATTGTGATGAAAATCTTTGAACATTGTCATGATATGGGAATTATAAGTCACACATTTGTCTTGTTATCATGATGATTTTTAGGCATATTTTGCTAAGAGTTTAATCACCTTTTTTTGCAAGTCTTTGCTACTTAGCTTAATGTTCCTTTGCTTATAACTTTCATGCCATTATACCTTGTCCTACTAACCATTTCATTTCATGTTTCATACATCATGAGCATCCCATACTTCATCTCCTCATTCATCTTATTTCTTGCACTTTAATTTTCATGCAAAAATTAGAATGTAAAACTTAGGAATTTTGTAATATTTTACTTTATGCCTTTAAAATTCTTGGAAGACCATAGAATGTATCTAGGTCAATGATGTAAAGGACAATGGACTCTAATGATGTACACCGACACAAGCACCGACACATGCACACACATCACATAGATTTTCTTTTAGATGTATGTTTAGGATTGCATGTTTAGATGTATGTTTAGGATTGCATGTTTAGATGAATGTTTAGGACTTACGCTTAGAAAAACCCATTTTCCAAATAAGTATGAACAATATCATCCCAAACCATTTTCTAAATAAACCTTGGGGTCCAAAACCCCATTGATTTTCTCTTTTATTTTCTTAATCAAACCTCAATGAATTTTAACCATACTTTGACTTTCTTTTGCAAGATAACTAATTCAACCTCACAATTTCACAATCTTATGCCCTTGAGGCCTCTCTCTCTTATTCTTCAAAATTTCATTTTCAAACTTAAAATCAACCAACAAAAAACAAAAACATTTTTTGGAAGAGAACTACGGTGGATTTGATCCCTTAAACGGGTACGTAGGCAAGGAACCAAAATTCCTTCAATTCAAATAAAATAAAAATTCAAACACTTTCTTCTCCCTCCAATTCTTCACTTAGTAAACCTTTAGGTGTAAATATCGTTTTCAAATAGTATTTAAAGATAAAGCGCACGCGTAGAAAGTGAAGATGGTTCCTATAGGATACTATAGTCGTTATGGGTGCCTAACACCTTCCCGTAGCGAAAACAACTCCCGGACCTCGATTCTCAAGGGTTTTGCTTATTTTTTCCCTTCCCAAGAAAAAATGAGATATCAAAGGTTAAAAAGGTTCAAACGTAATCAATGTTTGACACCCGAAAACCAAGATAAAACAGTACTCATCTCTTGTTTGTATTCCATGGTCAAGTGGTAGGTTCGATCCAAAGAATAGCTTGTACCTATCTTTTGTCCCCAGGTTTGTCTACCCTGTCAATGTCTACCTAAATCCCCAGTGATATGACATGCTCTGTAGATTCCAGTTCGTTTGTCTTGCATTCATAATCAAAATGTTGCATGGCATTCATATTTTGAAAATCTGAAAGCGTATTTTTATGTCCAAAAATAGTGCAAATGTTAATATTTAAGTATCTTCGTCCCGTCAAATCAAAGACTCCGTCTCTTGACTCTCCGGACAAAGAAACTTAAATAGGGGCAGCTGTTATACCCTAACTTTGGACCTAAAAATACTAACTCAATTCTTTTCTTGCATTTCAAGTCATTTAAATTTGTCTCTGATCAATTGCATCTTTCTCTGCTTCTTATTTAAATGTTGTTTGCAAAATTCATGAAAAAGGGCATTTTAGTCATTTCCTATGTTAAAATTTCTTTCAATCTTTGAAAAATTGTTTGAGTCTTTTCAACTGGTTTGAATAAGTCCTTATTTCAATTCTATGACAAAATCCATTTCAAAAATTGCATTTGAAGTCATTTTGAGTCAGTTTAGCCCTTAGGGGCATTTTAGTCTTTTCATGTGTCAAAATTCTGTTTAAATTCTAAAATTTGTCTCTGAGTCTTTTATTTTCGCTTGTATAAACTCTTGCTTTAATTCCATGTCAAAAATCATTTTAAAATTTGCATTTGAGTCGTTTTAGTCCCCAGGGGTATTTTGGTCATTTCACACGAAATTTTGGCAGAGAGAGGTTACTTTAAAGTACCTCATTTAAGTATTTGGTTCGTTTTAGTCCATTTTGTGTTTTTTATTGGTTTCACTTTACGTTTATTTCAAATTACGTTTTTTAATTCAATTTTATTAATTTTTTCATTTTAGTCCTGAAGTTCCCAAAAAATTGCATTTCAGTCCTTTAAACTTTTAAAATTGCACTTTAGTCCCTTTTCATTTCTTTTATAGGTCAAACTTTTATTTTAGGTCAATTGCATATTAGTCCAGTTTGTCAAAGTTGCAGTTTAGTCCCAAAGTTTTAAAAATTGCAGATCAGTCCTTAATTCATTTTAGTCCAAGTTTAGTCCAAGGGCACGTGGCAATATTCCATTGGGCAGAGGGGACACTTGGCACCTATAAAACAGTGCCAACTCAAGTCAAAGTCAGAACAATCACCATTCCAGAAAGGCCAACTCATCACAACACAGTCACTATTCTCTCTCCTCACGCGCCACCCTACCAGAGCCCTAACAAACTTTCTCCACCATTGAAACCACCGTAACCGTTTCCAGATTCATCCAAAACAAACACAAGTTCACAAATTCATCACAAAATACACAAAATCAACACAAGTTTCCAAAGATCGAAACCAAAATACTTTCAATTCAACAAAATATTTTCGAATTCAGCAAGGTTCTCAGTGATTACTTGCGTAATCTTCATCATTGAACCGTAAAATTTCTTCCTGCAATTCAAGCGAAGGACGCGATCACAGAAAGGAAAATTGAAGAAGAGAAGAAGAGAAATCGAAGAATCAGAGAATACGAAGAGAAACCTTCAACAAAACTGGTCCAAAATTCAATTCGATCTAATCCAAAACCCTAGGGTTTCGAATCAAGTACCAAATCGAAGAACAACAGTGAGAGAATCTCAAATCTGCGAGGAAATTGAAACGGTTAGGGTTCAGAAATCAAGAGACGAAAAGAAGATCAAAGGATTCCATCGTCTTCTCCTTTTTTCCAACCGTCAACAGGTAAACACGTTAAAACTCCTCAGTTTTTCTCAAAAATACATTAGCGAAGTCAGATCAAAGTGAATCGGTGTGAATCTGCACTTCTTTCCTCGTTTTTCTTGAAAACGTTTGCAAATAGAGGAAGAGGTGAGGATTCACATCGTAAAACAAACGCCATAGCCTCGTTTTGACTCGTTCTTTGTAAGTTTCAACCTAACCGAACCATAAAAGTATAGATCTAGAAAGATCTACGAGTCATGTAAATGTGTGTATGTGAAAATAAAGTGCTAAGTGTACCTAAAGTATGTCATGACCCTTGACTTGGATATGCCCTATAACTCTCACACTCATAATACAATGAAGTCTTTGAAAATTATCATGATATGGGAATTATAGGTCATACACTTGTCTTGTTATCATGATAAATTTTAGGCATACTTTGCTAGGGGTTTAGTCACTTTTCTAAGTTTTTTTGCCACTTTGTTTAATGTTCCTTTTGCTTATAATTTTCATGCAATTATGCCTTATCCTACTAACCATTTCATTTCATGTTTCATTCGTTCATAAGCATTCCTCATCTCACTTCATCTCTATAGCTTTAAAGACTTAGTATGTGAAGCCTAGGAATTCTTGTACTTTATTTTCATGCAATTTTAAATTCTTGCAAGACCATAGAATGTATCTAGGCCAATGATGTAAAGGACAATGGACTCTAATGATGTACACCGACACAAGCACCGACACATGCACACACTCCACTTTAGATGTATGGCTAGGATATGCATGTTTAGATGTATGTTTAGGATTGAATGTTTAGATGAATGTCTAGGATTTATACTTAGAAAAATCATTTTCCAAAAAAATATATGAATAACATCACTCAAATCTTTTTCTAATAAACTTTGGGATCCAAAATCCCATTGATTTTCTCTTTTATTTTCTTAATCAAATTTCAATGAATTTTAATCATACTTTGACTTTCTTTTGCAAATAACTAATTCCAACCTCACAATTTCACAATCTTATGCCCTTGAGGCCTCTCTCTCTATTCTTCAAAATCCAATTTTCAAACTTAAAATCAACCAACAAAAACAAAAACATTTTTTGGAAGAGAACTACGGTGGATTTGATCCCTTAAAAGGGTACGTAGGCAAGGAACCAATATTCCTTCAATTCAAATAAAATAAAAATTCAAACACTTTCTTCTCCCTCCAATTCTTGACTTAGTAAACTCTTAGGTGTAAATATCATTTTTCAAATAGCATTTAAAAATAAAGCGCGCGCGTAGAAAATAAAGACGGTTCCTATAGGATACTATAGTCGTTATGGGTGCCTAACACCTTCCCGTAGCGAAAACAACTCCCGGACCTCGATTCTCAAGGGTTTTGCTTATTTTTTCCCTTTCCAAGAAAAAATGAGATATCACCGGTTAAAAAGGTTCAAACGTAATCAATGTTTGACACCCGAAAAACCAAGATAAAACAATAAGTATCATTTTTCTGCAAGGAATCCATCTCTTCTTTCATTGCCTTCGTCCATTGGATTTTATCCTTATGAGTTTGAACTTCATCGAAACTTTCCGCCTCCCCTTCATCTGTGATACAGATGTACTCCGAACTAGGGTACCTGGTAGATGGTTGACGACCTCTACTTGATCTCCTGAGCTGAAATGTTGGGGATTGCTCTCCATCCTGAACATCTTCATCATCACTACCATCTTCAATTACTGGCTCTCCATCAACCCTAGGGTCTTCATCAAGATCTCCCCCTTCTGTGGCAACTCTTACAGGAGGAGTGATCGGTGTAAGATCGACCTTACCATCATATTTTGGTGATTCTGGAATAGCAGAATCTGACATAGTTTCTTGCTCATGAAACACTACATCTCTGCTTCTAATTATTTTTCTCTTCTCTGGATCCCATAACCTGTAGCCAAATTCCTCATCTCCATAGCCCACAAATATGCAAGGAATAGCTTTATCATTAAGTTTTTGTCTATGCTCCTTATTTACATGAGCAAAGGCTTTGCATCCAAACACCTTCAAAAGAGAGTATAACTTATATCATGTCCGGACCATACTCTCTCAGGAATGTCAAAGCCCAAAGGAACAGATGGAGATCTATTAATCAGGTAGCATGTGGTTTGAACAGCTTCACCCCAAAATGGTTTAGGCAGCTTAGCCATTTTCAGCATACATCTAACTTTCTCCATAATGGTTCTGTTGATTCTTTCAGCAACACCATTATGTTGCGGGGTGCCAGGTATCGTCTTCTCATGTCTGATGCCATGCTCAGAACAATAACTTTTAAATTCATGGGAAGTATATTCACCCCCATTATCTGAACGAAGACACTTCAAAGATTTACCAGTCGATCTCTCCACCATCGCATGAAACTTTTTGAAGTACTAAAACACCTGATCCTTGCTTTTAAGGAAGTACACCCACACTTTTCTGGAAGCATCATCAATAAACGTCACAAAATATCTGCTACCACCAAGAGTCTCCACTTCCATGGGTCCACACACATCAGAATACACCATATCTAGTATATTATCTTTCAGCTTTGAAGTTTTACTGAAAGATATTCTATGTTGCTTGCCAAATAAACAATCATCACAAGGATTCAACTTACTACCTTTGTCAGATGGAATGAGGGACTTCCTTGACAAAATTTGCAATCCTTTTTCACTTAGATGAGCCAGCCTTTTATGCCACAAATCTGGCAAAGCAACATTCTTGACCGCATTCAAGCCATCTTTGATCAGCTTGACTTGAGTTTTGTACAGCGTCGAATACACGGCGCCTCTAGCAACTATCAATGATCCTTTGGTAAGTTTCCATTTTCCATCACCAAAGTTGTTTTGAAATCCGGCTAAATCAAGAGCATGGACAGAGATTAGATTTAGACGTAAATCTGGCACATGTCGCATGTCCTTCAGTGTTAATGTGAAACCAGTATTGGTTTGAACATACACATAACCAATTCCAACAATATCTGCAATGCTATTATTGCCCATCTTTACTTTGCCAAAGTCTCCTACTTTGTACATCGTAAAAAATTCTTTGTTGGAAGTGGCATGATAAGAAGTTGTTGAGTCAACGACCCATTCAACACATGAATCTGCAACATGACATTCTTCTTCTTCAACAGAAAGCAACACCACTTCCCCATCAACTATTGGGTTTGTGGTATTTTCATCTTCATCTGATCTTTGATTCCTCCGGCCCTTTTTTTCTTTGTTCTTCCAAAATTTGCAATTTCTTTTGATGTGACCTTCTTCGCCGCAGTGAAAACACTTGAACTTTCTTGGAGGTTGGGATTGTGATCTGTCTTTGGATTTGTTGGATCTCCCCCTGCTCTTACTTCTGCCTCTGTTCTCCGTGACAAGGGCTTGAGAGCTACTTGATCCCATGTCTTTTCTTCTTGTTTCTTCATTGAATATACTATCTTTCACTTGGGACAAAGTGAGCGCTCCATCTGGAGCAGAGTTGCTTAATGACACCACCAAAGTTTCCCAACTTTCCGGCAAAGAACTCAAAAGTAACAGTGCTTGTAATTCATCATCCAGCACCAGCTTCATGGCAACCAATTGGTTTACCAAGTCTTGAAAGTCACTCAAGTGCTCGGCAACTGATCTTCCCTCCCGATACTTTAAATTCACCAACTTTCTAATAGCGAAAGTTTTGTTTTGTGCGGTCTTTCTTTGATATATCTTTTCGATGTTCTTCCACAGAGTCTGGGCATTTGTCTCTGTGGCCACATGGTGGAATACACTAAGATCCACCCACTGCCTAATCAGACTGACAGCCTTCCGATGAGACTTTTTCCCGTCTTCATCTGTCACCTTATCTGGCTTCGTGTCTCCCTTTTCTACAGGATCATACATATCCTTGTAGTAAAGTATATCCTCCATTTTTGGCTTCCAAATGGAGTAGTTTGTAGAAGTGAGTTTAATCATCGTACCAGTGTTACCAGTGTTCTCCTCCATTTAATTTACACTATAAGCTCGAGCTCCAACCGGAGCTCTGATACCACTTGTTGGGGCTCGACGGGCTTAACGCAAGTGTAAATTAAAATTTTTTTACTATTCACGTAAATTACTATTCACGTGAATAGTACTGCAGCGGTAGCAATAAAAATGGAACACCAATATTTAACGTGGAAAACCCCCTAATACCGAGGGAAAAACCACGGGACAAACTCCGAAAAATATTTCACTATATTAAAGAATATTACAATATTCTTTTCACTCTCTTACACACCCAAGAGATACAATATAGTGATTCCTGTGAGACCCACTCCTATTCTAATGCTATTATTTTATAGCATCTAGGAGTTATAGAGATTATACCCACCCAGTGTATTTTTCCCACACTCTCTGGATTTACTCAACACTCTATTTTTCCTCTCACACACTTCTACACACAACACACAGCAGAAGCTATTATAATTTTTTTCACTTCTGCTCTTTGTTGTTCTGTGTTGTTGTTATGATTTCCTTCAATTCAAGTCCTCTATTTATAGAAGGGAAGGACTGAAAGAAAACAAAGCTGCAAGCACAATTAACAATTTTTGGACGGCACCGAAAGAAGATTGCAAACTGATTCTTTTTGGCTGGACCAACCCACTCACCAGCAAGTGGGGCCAACAAGTTCATTGTCATTCCTGAAAAATTTGATACATCCACCTCACTATTCATTCATCAACTTTATTACCCTCTTCTATCCAAATACCCAAATGTGTTACGATGAGCACAAATATGTCCATTTCACTAAAACCAAATGTGTGTATATTGTTGTTTAGGACATATTTTAGGCATATCCTGAATCTATTAAGTTTCTTAACACTTTTAAAATAATTTTGATCATGGATTCCACCTATAAAACCAACATGTACATAACGCCACTGTTTGATATAGTTAGGGTAACCTCAACCGAGAAGACATATTCTATCACTTTTGCTTTTATGACGTCTAAAAAAGAGGAGAACTTCACATGGGTTATACAAATGTTTGCTTGATCTTCTGAACTCAAAAGATAATATTCTAAAGGTGTCAAATAACTTCACATTGGATGGATGGAATGATGTTTAAGAACGTTTCAAAAACGTTCCTTTCAAAACGAAACTAGATATCAAGGAGAATATGTGTCGGCTAGTATTTCAAGAAACAACGATTCTGACTCAACACTCCAAAAAAGCTACCAACCAAGGACGCCAAAAAAAGAGTGAGATCTACATCACATGAGGCTTCGACTTGAGATCCATCTTTGTTGGAGCATGTTGATTCCTAATTTCCAAACATTCAAACGTCACAAACAAATCCTTCATTGCATTAAAAGAAATGTATTTGTATTGGCAAACTATCATCTTCTCTGGTTCTAAGGCCAACTACGGTCCCAAATCCAAATTTCCCCATATTAATCATATGCCTTAGTTCTTGCTTCCATATATTTAAAAACTTGTTGATGTTGCATGCGATGGTTGTAGATGAGCACATTTGTATGTCTCAAGAAAGTCATTATATGATTTGTATAGCACTTAGTTTAGAGTTAAGCAATCATAAGACTGATTATATGCCAATATTTGGTCTGAGGACATTATCATATACATAAACTATCGATTGAGTGGCACCCCGAAATTATCATAATACCTCTAATGACACTTCAGTGCCGTTTGTTGTACGGAAACGAAAGTTCATTGTCATTCCTGAAAAATTTGATACATCCACCTCACTATTCATTCATCAACTTTATTACCCTCTTCCATCCAAATACCCAAATGTGTTACGATGAGCAAAAATATGTCTGTCGCGTCATTTTTCGGAGATCAAGGCTATTTGATTAGCTTTTGACTCACTTGATTATTTCACAACTGAACATTTTAATTTTTTAGGAAAGGGGAAAGAAAGTTCAAAATACCCCATTTGAAAGATTTTAAGTTCGGGGGTTAGTTACATAAAGGGAAGGTGTTAGCATCCTTTATATCCGTAGTACTCTACGGGAACCTCTTGGTTTCATTTAATTAATGTGCTATAACTTGCTTGTTTTTTGAAAAAAGGAGTTTGAAATGATAAAAGAATGGAGACCTAGTTTATCTACATTTTATATTGATTTGGAAGGACAAGTCCTCTGCCTACGTACCCATGAGGGATCAAAATCACGTAGTTCGTGGTTAAAAATTGACGTTTGATTTGTTTTGTGTTTTTTATTAGTTTTGAAAAAGTTTAAAGAGAAAAGCCAAGTGGCAAAAAGAATTTGTTTGTGTTTTTTATATTGTAAGAAAAATGACTCAAAGTAGAATTAAAATTGATTTGATATTTGATTAGGAAATAAAATAAAAAGAACGATCACTTGATTGAAAATCAAGGTTTATTATGAAAATATTTTTGGGATTTTCGTTATTTGAATGTTTTTGTTGTTTTGGAATAATGAATGAAAATTAAACTAACGGAGCAATAAAAATAAAAGCGCGTGGATTTTCGTAGTGACGTTGGGTCACCACAAAATCCCTAATCTAATTTTTTTTATTTTTTTGATATATATAAAGCGGTAAAGAAATAAAAGACACACACACACACACACACACACTTTTCTCATTTATATTTACATTGGACCTAAATACATTCTAATTGCTGGAAAATAAATGACAATAATTAAAATGCTAAATAGAAATAAAATAAAATGCTAAAAAGAAATAAAATGCAAGAAAATAAAAGAAAGGGATAACCGAAGGGACAAGAATTACCGAAGGGACAAAATTCCGAAGGGACTTATTCCGAAGGGACAGAAAAAAGAGAAAGAAGAAAAGAAATAGCTCGTCAACACAGGCTAAATGAGGGAGAAGAGAGAAAAGTTCTTTGACAACTCAAGAGAACTTTTGGTGTGTGAAATTGTGAAGGATGAGAGCTCTATTTATAGGTTCTAAGGTTGATGAAAAATGGAAAATTGGTTTAATGCACTTTGATGGGGATTTGAATGAGATTGATGGTTTTGGAATGTGATTTGAATGATTTTTCAAATGGGAGAGTTGACATGTAAAAATGGCATGATTGGTGGCACACTTGAGAAAGAAAAAAAAATTGGACCTTGACACTATATTTTTGACAATTTTTGGACTCATTAAAAAAAAGTTAAGAAAAACCTAAAGAAGTAATTAAACGAAAAAAATAAAAATAAAATGGTAAAATGGAAAATAAAAAAAAATATAAAAATCAAGACTGAATAAAAATGAAAGATAAAAATAAAAACTAAAAGTTAAAAAAAAAAGACTAATAAATAAAAAAAAGTGAGAAGAGGTCTAAAAAAAACAAGGAATATTCCTAGTCAAAAGACTTGTGTCGGTGGGACCTTAGGTCAAAAATTGGGGTATGACAGATGCCCCTATTTAAGTTGCTTCGTCCGGAGATTTGAAGATGGAATCCTTGATTTGACGGGCCGAAGAGACTTAAATACAAAATACACCAATTTTGGACCTAAGATGCTATGAATGATCATGATGCAAAGATGATTTGACTGAGATGAGAAACAACAACGGGAAACCCAAATTCGTTGAAGAAAGGGATCCGACAACGCTGGGGAATGTAATTTCACTGGGGAAAAGATTATTTACTACCGTATTGGTTTGAGACGATAGCTTAATGAAGACAAGACTTTTAGCGACATCTCTAGAACAGCTAACGCTGGGGATGACACTTTTGAAATTGAAATTGATTAGTGACATCACTAGAACAGCTACGCTGGGGATGACACCATTGAAATTGACTTGATTTGTGACATCACTAGAACAACTACGCTAGGGATGACACTTTTGAAATTGAAATTGATTGAAGGTAGACTCAAGTTGTCCCTTGTTTAGGACTGGTGGCTTAGAACAAGATAAACATTTGCGAGAATCCACTCGGCTTGGTAAACATTTGCGAGAATCCACTCGGCTTTTGATAAAAGTTGGCCAGGATCCACTGGGCCTCATAAGAGTTTTGCGAGAATCCACTCGGCTTGGTAAACAGGTTTGCGAGAATCTACTCGGCTTTTGATAAAGGTTTGCGAGAATCCATTCGGCTTTTGATGAAAGGTTTGCGAGAATCCACTCGGCTTTTGATAAAAGTTGGCCAGAATCCACTGGGCTTCATAAGAGTTTTGCGAGAATCCACTCAGCTTGGTAAACATTTGCGAGAATCCACTCGGCTTTTGTAAACATTTGCGAGAATCCACTCGGCTTTTGCTAGAAACCACTCGGCTTTTGATAAGGTTTGCGAGAATCCACTCGGCTTTTGCGAGAATCCACTCGGCTTGGTAAACATTTACGAGAATCCACTCGGGTTTTGATAAGGTTTGCGAGAATCCACTCGGCTTGGTAAACATTTGCGTGAATCCACTCGGCTTTTGATAAAAGGTGTGCGAGAATCCACTCGGCTTGGTAAACATTTGCGAGAATCCACTCGGATTTCGATAAGGTTTGCGAGAATCCACTCGGCTTTTGCGAGAATCCACTCGGCTTGGTAAACATTTGCGAGAATCCACTCGGCTTTTGATAAGGTTTGCGAGAATCCACTCGGCTTTTGCGAGAATCCACTCGGCTTGGTAAACATTTGCGAGAATCCACTCGACTTTTGATAAAAGGTGTGCGAGAATCCACTCGGCTTGGTAAACATTTGCGAGAATCCACTCGGCTTTTGCGAGAATCCACCCGGCTTTTGCGAGAATCCACTCAGCTTCTGCAAGAATCCACTCGGCTTTTGCGAGAAGGTTCCATAAGAGTTCGCCAGAATCCACTGGGCTTCATAAAATGTTTGCCGGAATCCACCAGGCTTACATCGAGTGACATCTCTGGACCAGACACACTGGGGATGACACTTTTGATGACAAGAAGGTAAATGCAAGATGTTCATTTGTAGAAATTTGCGGCTTGACACAATGATAAGTAGAGACCGAACTGAAAAGACACGATCCAACATGACTCTGGGTGACTGATGCAACCATGTATGAATTGATATTGTGTATATGTTGTGTATGCATATGTGAAAGTATTAATGTATGAATGTATGATTGTATGAATGTATGAATGTAACTTGTATGACCGTATAAACTGGATGTGATGGGTAACTCGATGAAACGAGACAAGACAGGTAAGATGGGAGGCGGACTGACATCGCAGTACAAACACTCGGCAAACTTCCTTGGAGATGATATTATTGTGAACAAATCGAGCCGTTGATGGGTTAAAACCTGGCACAAGGTAGCAACTGATGCCTCCTGGGGATAAAGCCCATTGTTAACCAAAATTCTGGAAGAAGTCACCATTTGTAAATCAGCACGGAGTGCTTTTACCCTGGCATGCTTCAACAGTCATGTTTTTTTTTTTTGTATATTTTTTGTTTTGAAAATCCCTAACTTTTGCCTGGACCGCCCTTTCAGGTTTTCAGTCCACCGGGAGTATATTCTTTTTTATGCCCCTAATTTTTACCTGGACCGCCCTTTCGGGTTTTCAGTCCACCGGGACGCTCTCTATTGCCTAAGCCGCCCTTTTGGGTTTTCAACTTAGCGAGCTATTATTTTTGTATTATATTTTTTTGTATTTTTGGACTGTGACAGCATCTTGCTCAAAACAGAGCTCCTCTCCATTGTGCTTAGCCATGTCTCCCTTTCGGAGTGTAACCGTTCTCAAGGCGGATGTTGATGTACGCTTCAACTACTCACGAATTCAAAGAGAGTGTGTTTGTTGTTCACACTTTTCAAAAGATGTAAAAAAAGGTTTTGTATTTTTGAAAATTTTTGCTTCAAGTATTGTCATCAAAAATAGAAGAAATTTTGCAAATAGAATAAACGGGAGTTCCAAATAAATGGGCACATGCTCAAATTTGATGAACTAAGTGGTGACCTGCCAATGGCATGGCTCCACGGATCTTTGAAAATTTTTGGAAAATGGTAAATATATGGGAAGGTACATTGAACACAGTAACTGTTATACTCCCTAACAACTTTGAATTGCCCTTGTTCTGAGTTTTTGATCTACAGATGCTTCGAATCGAAGGTCTTTTGATAGTTGGATGCCCCAAGTGGATGGTGCCTGACTGATGCAGTTACTTTGTCTTTTGATCCTTAACTTTTGCATAGATCGCCCTTTCGGGTTTCCAACCTATCAGGATAATCATTTTTGTTCATGTCTCTAATTTTTGCCTGGACCGCCCTTTCGGGTTTTCAGTCCACCGAGACGCTCATTTTTGCCTAAGCCACTTTTTAAGGTTCGCGACTTATCGAGCTCATATTTTGACAGAGTATTTCTTGACTGCACCGGCATTCATAGAACGTGTGAGTTTTTTGTCGTCCATAATTGTAAAAGTCATTGCACATGGGCCTTCGTAACTAGGCATCCACTTGCCCCTGGAGTCTGGTTGGAAAGTAGTACAAAGTTCCCTTCTTGAAATTCATGGGGAGGAACCTTTTTGTTAGAAGCTTGTTTCAAACCTCTTTTGATATATTCGTACAAGGTCGCCATGTGTTTAAATTCGATCAAGCTTTAGCAGAACTCCTATTCACGGGACTTCGACCTTCACGGGAAGCATGACCTCCATGTTGCATACTGGGGAAGGAGGGGGGTTGCCCCTGTTGAAATGTGTATTGAAGTACGATATCTGAGTAAAGCGAATGGTAGCACCCCGAGCCAGTTTTTGTAATTGAATGTCATCCTCTGGACAATCTTCTTGATTTTTGATAGCTTCGATGACTGAGATGCCCCCAGTATGTGAGAGATTTCATCGGGAGTCTCTTCATTATCTTCTTCAGCTTCGGACACAGGGAACTCAAAGTTGGAAGAGGGTACATGGTTAATGTGTTCAACGGGTTTATTAATGCATGATTTGATTATTGATTTTGACAATGATTATTTTTTTGGTTTTTTGTATTACCATTTTTTCTAGAAAAAGCACAAAAACAAAGTCGAGATCAAAACGACCTTTTTATTAATGATGGAAAATACATGAAGCAAAAGGCCCTACACAAGTTCACTTTCGTCTCGGGCGAGACGAAAGGATTTTTTTTTTGAAAAGCAGCAAACAGCAAACAAACACATTATTTGAACAGATAAGTAGTAGAAGGAACATCAAAAACGACCCAATTCCACTCCATGCTTCACTATACAAGGTAATATAATTTGGCAGCGGATTAACTTGCACGTCCGAATTCAATCCTCGAAAAGCAATATATTGGCTTCAATCAGCTTCTGGACTTCAATCTTTAAAGAGAGACAGTGCTTAATGTCATGGCCGGGTGCTCCTTGATGGAAGGCACATGTTGATACCAAACCGGCAACTCGTTAGGCACTCGATGAGGCTTTCTAGTTTGGACAAGGTTCTTCATGAGCAAGATGGGAAGCAACTCCGCATAAGTCATTGGGATTGGGTCAAACTGCATCTTTGGAGCCTATTGTCGAGGCCGTTGTTGATGTTGGCGTTTGGGCTCTTGCTGGAACTGCGGCTGATTCTGCGAAGCTACCAGTGAAACCACCAGGGTGCTCAGTCCCCCTGACTCGGCCTGGAGTGTTGTGATCTCCTGTTCAAACTGATATGTTCACTCTTTTTGTTTGCACGAGTGTTTTAGGTGCGAGTTGGCCTTGGACGAGGACAGTCAGTCCACTTTTGAATCAGATTGACCTTTTGTGGAAAAGAAAAAAAATTTGTGAGACTCGGAATTGAGACTATGAAATGCAAATGATGCATGATGCTTATGCAAAAATGGACACATTTTTTTTTTGAAGAACTTATCAAAGTTAATTAGAAACATTGTAGATGAAAATGATTTCATTTGAAAATTGTAAAGATATTGCAATTGGTTCATTTTTCAAAAGGTAAGAACGAAACCAAGAAAGAAGTTCTTAACAAAAGCTAAAGCTTTGTTAAGATTTTTTTGAAATTGTACTTGTTGGTGTCCATTCTTACAACGTACATTCATCTATGATGTTTAGAAGACGACTTATCTAAGTCCTTCAATTTTTGATGGAAAAAAGTATTTATGAATGGATGCATGCTTGCATGATTATGCATGGAACATGGAAAAAACATGGTGTGGTTTAAGTCCATAATATTGGAGTCAAGGGTAAAAGCGCCACATGGTAGGGACTATGGTTTCAAATGTACCTGTATCACGGGTTCTACCAAGGTTCCCGAATTCCAACCACCTCTGAACTTTATCGGATACCGAGACAACACCCGGTCCAACATCGTCCGTAGGAAGGTCTAGTTCGAGTGTAGTATCGTGTGTCGACTAATACCGAGACAACACCCGGTTAGCCACCGCACTACGTCCTAGAAAGGCCAAGATGGGTTAAGGGTTACTAAAGGTCCTTAGCATTCAACGGAAACTTAAGAGTAATAAAATCTAAGCGTGACAACACCCGCCGACATATATCACTTCAAGCTCCTCCGCTAAGTGTGGCCATATCACATGCGTCAAGACACGAGAATACTCTCGGTATGCCACTATGATTCTACCACTCCTATCTTATATTTCTCTAAAGCCCGGGTTAGGACTTATCTCACCACTCACGTTAAGAAAGGAGAAAGAAGAAGGAAGAACAAATATACACGTAATTTCCATCTTTTATTTTTTGGATTTTTTGGAGCAAGTTTAAAGCACAAAATTTTAAACAAAGCCAAGTTAGGCTTAACCCTCTTAGGGTGTCCCCAGTGAAGTCGCCATTTCTGTCGCGTCATTTTTCGGAGATCAAGGCTATTTGATTAGCTTTTGACTCACTTGATTATTTCACGACTGAACATTTTAATTTTTTAGGAAAGGGGAAAGAAAGTTCAAAATACCCCATTTGAAAGATTTTAGGTTTGGGGGTTAGTTACATAAAGGGAAGGTGTTAGCACCCTTTATGTCTGTAGTACTCTACGGGAACCTCTTGGTTTCATTTAATTAATGTGCTATAACTTGCTTGTTTTTTGAAAAAAGGAGTTTGAAATGATAAAAGAATGGAGACCTAGTTTATCTACATTTTATTGATTTGGAAGGACAAGTCCTCTGCCTACGTACCCATGAGGGATCAAAATCACGTAGTTCGTGGTTAAAAATTGACGTTTGATTTGTTTTGTGTTTTTTATTAGTTTTGAAAAAGTTTGAAGAGAAAAGCCAAGAGGCAAAAAGAATTTGTTTGTGTTTTTTATATTGTAAGAAAAATGACTCAAAGTAGAATTAAAATTGATTTGATATTTGATTAGGAAATAAAATAAAAAGAACGATCACTTGATTGAAAATCAAGATTTATTATGAAAATATTTTTGTGATTTTTGTTATTTGAATGTTTTTGTTGTTTTGGAATAATGAATGAAAATTAAACTAACGGAGCAATAAAAATAAAAGCGCGTGGATTTTCGTAGTGACGTTGGGTCACCACAAAATCCCCAATCTAATTTTTTTTGTATTTTTTTGATATATATAAAGCGGAAAAGAAATAAAAGACACACACACACACACACACTTTTCTCATTTATATTTACATTGGACCTAAATACATTCTAATTGCTGGAAAATAAAGGACAATAATTAAAATGCTAAATAGAAATAAAATAAAATGCTAAAAAGAAATAAAATGCAAGAAAATAAAAGAAAGGGATAACCGAAGGGACAAGAATTACCGAAGGGACAAAATTCCGAAGGGACTTATTCCGAAGGGACAGAAAAAAGAGAAAGAAGAAAAGAAATAGCTCGTCAACACAGGCTAAATGAGGGAGAAGAGAGAAAAGTTCCTTGACAACTCAAGAGAACTTTTGGTGTGTGAAATTGTGAAGGATGAGAGCTCTATTTATAGGTTCTAAGGTTGATGAAAAATGAAAAATTGGTTTAATGCACTTTGATGGGGATTTGAATGAGATTGATGGTTTTGGAATGTGATTTGAATGATTTTTCAAATGGGAGAGTTGACATGTAAAAATGGCATGATTGGTGGCACACATGAGAAAGAAAAAAAAATTGGACCTTGACACTATATTTTTGACAATTTTTGGACTCATTAAAAAAAAAGTTAATAAAAACCTAAAGAAGTAATTAAACGAAAAAATAAAAATAAAATGGTAAAATGGAAAATAAAAAAAAATATAAAAATCAAGACTGAATAAAAATGAAAGATAAAAATAAAAACTAAAAGTTAAAAAAAAAAAGACTAATAAATAAAAAAAAGTGAGAAGAGGTCTGAAAAAAAACAAGGAATATTCCTACTCAAAAGACTTGTGTCAGTGGGACCTTAGGTCAAAAATTGGGGTATGACAATGTCCATTTCACTAAAACCAAATATGTGTCGGCTAGTATTTCAAGAAACAACGATTCTGACTCAACACTCCAAAAAAGCTACCAACCAAGGACGCCAAAAAAAGAGTGAGATCTACATCACAAGAGGCTTCGACTTGAGATCCATCTTTGTTGGAGCATGTTGATTCCTAATTTCCAAACATTCAAACGTCACAAACAAATCCTTCATTTCTTCAAAAGAAAAGTATTTGTATTGGCAAACTATCATCTTCTCTGGTTCTAAGGCCTACTACGGTCCCAAATCCAAATTTCCCCATATTAATCATATGCCTTAGTTCTTGCTTCCATATATTTAAAAACTTGTTGATGTTGCATGTGATGGTTGTAGATGAGCACATTTGTATGTCTGAAGAAAGTCATTATATGATTTGTATAGCACTTAGTTTAGAGTTAAGTAATCATAAGACTGATTATATGCCAGTATTTGGTCTGAGGAACGTTACAAATATATCATGAACGGTTTAAACACCCCCCCCCCCCCCCCCCCCCCCCCCCCCGCCCCCAAATAGTAGTTGAATTGCACCTTCATATAAGTAGTTGACATTATTGGACATGAGTCACATTATTGCAAATTGCTACAATAAAGTTGTAGTTGTGTTGACAAAAAACACAAACGGTATTTCTGAAACTTTTTTCCCAATCAGATGTAGTCCATTACATAACCCAAATACACATACCATGTGTCTTGGTTTAATCCCAATTAACTTTGTTCATGTCTTTTTGAAAGATGGTTGTATAATATATACATCGTGTACGAAGTGGAAGTTATACAAGAAAGAAGAAGTTGAGACAAGGAAATATTTTTTGTATAGACAAACTTGGTTCCGAGACCTCATAGATATAGGAAAAGTTGAAAAACCACCCAAAAAAGAATCAAATCAAGTCAACCTAATTTTATGTGATAATGAAGATGAAGAAGATGAAAAATTTGAAGTTATTGAAGAAGATGAAGAACCAATTTCACTAGATAGGTTATGACACTTTTTATTTACTGTTGATAAAAAATTGTAGATAATACCCCCAACATATTTTTTGTGGTGGATAATGAACCAACAATTTTTTTGAATGAGTGGAAAGTTCTACTTGAAACCCTTTTCTTGTTTTGTTTTTACTTCTTTTTCTATTTTTAGCTAAATTGTTTGGTTACGAAACATTTTTCTTCTTTGAAATTCTTTCTGACATTCTCATTAGGTAAAATACAAATATTTTCTTGAGAATGACAAATTGACTTCAATAAATATACGATCATAGTTTAAATTTAAGTTTAAACTAACTAGGTTGAATAAAAAATAAATATGCAATATTACGTAATTTCTTTAATAAAAAACAAGGTTGAGTAAAAGTGTCACCTTATTAATTTTTTACTTCTAGAACGTTGGGGGTCTTCTTTGTGGTGATTATAAAAACCTAACTAAACCTTTGTTTAAAATTTTTTGAATTTTTATTATGAGTTTTAATTTTGTTTAGGCTTGTTCTCTTCTCTCTCACAAAGGTGTTACACATCAACTCACTTCTTCTCCCATTATCAATAACTCAGTTAGACAACTTTTTACTCTTCTTCCTTTCAAAGATAATAGATAGATTAGATTTTTTTTAGTAATGATATTTTGACATCTATTTGATGACAACTTTGTTGACAACCTTGTTTTTCTCACTTCTTACTTATTGGTCAAAAACAATGGAGAGAGCAAAAGGAAGATAGAGGATAACAACATTATGTGAGTATGAGAGAAAAAGTTGTCCAAAAGTTGTCAAAAAGTGGTTGTCAAAATATCATTTCTCTTTTTTTTTTTTTAAATCATTTGTTTGTGGCACTTATTAATGTTGAAGGTTGAACTCAACAATAACTTTAGTATTATATAATATACCTTTCTGGATATGATGGTGTATTGTATCATAATTTTAGTAGCTTAAAAGTCACCTTTTCTTATGATTTGATAGTATGTTAGGTTATGCTACTTGTATTTTATGATCTCAAGGTACAAATGTCAAATCTCCTAAAAAAATTAAGGTTTAAATGTGTAATTGGTCTCTGCACTTTCAACAGATTTTGGCATTGATCCCTGCACTTTTTTTTGTTTGGCATTGGTCCCTGCACTTTGTAAAAATATTGGCATTGGTCCCTGTACTTTTTTTTGTTTGGCATTGGTCCCTGCACTTTGTAAAAATATTGTTATTGGTCCCTGCACTTTGGAAAAATATTGGTATTGGTCCCAATCATTTCATGCCACGTGGCACCAATACCAATATTTTATCTAAAGTCACGTAATATTTGCAACTTGTGTTTACGTAAATTGAGTTTACTCATTCTTTTGTAGGTAGATTGAATTTATATAAAATGTGGAAGATGAGTTTACATCTAACGTAAATAAATTGAGTTTCAATTTACATGTATTTTTTTAAAAATCTGAACTTTGATACCTACATAAACTTAAATTTCTTACATGTATGAGGCAATTTTTGATATTACCATTTAATTTTAATTAAAATTGGATATAAGCGTGTGATCGAAATTCGATGTAAGCAACGATTCTGACTCCACCTCTAAGATAGGTACCAACCAAGAAAACCAAAAAAAAGAGTGAGATCAACACCGAATGAGACTTCAAGTAGTCGATATCCATCTTTATGGGAGCATGTTTATTCCCAATTTCCAGATAGTCAAAAGTCACAAATAAATCCTTCATTCCTAAAAAGAAAAATGCTCGTATTGACAAATCATCGTATTCTCCAATACTAAGGCCTACTACGGTTGTAAATCCAAATTTTCCCCATATTGATCATATGCCTTTGTTCATGGGTCCATATGTTAAAAAATGGTGGATGTTACGAGCGATGATAATTTGAGATTTCGGGTAGTATCTTGACATGTTGGTATATCTCAAGAAGGTCATTATATGGTTTGCATAGCACTTATTTTAGAGTTAAGTAATCATAAGAGTGACTATATGTTAATATTTGGGTCTGAGGAACGTTACAATCATGTAATGAATGGTTTATACCCTTCTCAAAATAATAGTGGAATTGCACCTCGAAATAAGTGGTTGACATTATCGGACATGGATCACATTGTTGCAACTTGCTACAATAAAGTTGTAGTTGAGTTGCCAAAACAAATACCTCCAAAACAAATGGCCATTATTATGAAACTTTTTCTCAAGCATAGGTAGTCCACCACTTGGCACAAATACACACACCAAGTGTCTTGACTTAATATCAAATAACTTTGTTTATGTGTGCTTTAAAAGATGGATGTCAAATACCTCTGTCGTGTACGAAGTGGAAGCAATACAAGAAAGAGGAAGTTTTTTTTTTGAAGAAGCTAAATTAGCCCACCCAAATTGACATCAAAGATAATTGAAACTGAGACCTTGAGGAGGAGCACACTCCCAGATCCGAAGTGGGTTCAAGAAAGAGGAAGTTGATACATGAAAAGATGTTTTTTTTTTATAGACAAACCTGGTTCCGAGACCTCATGGATATAGAAAAAGGTGAGAAACCACCCCCAAAAAGAATCAAGTCTGCACATTCCATGTGATAGTGAAGAAGAAGAAGAAGAAGATGAGGAATTTGAAGTTATTGTAAAATACAAAGAACCAATTTCACTAGACAGGCTACCAATTTCACTAGATAGGCCATGTCACTTTTTTTTATTGGTGTTCATGCCTTTTATGGTAGATAATGGACCTACGTATTTTTTGTGGTAAATAATGAACTGATAATTTTTTTATGACCAATATATCACTAACATTAAATAAATATATGTTTTACATTTTTTTTAAGGAAAATATATGTTTTACATGGTGACGAAATATCAAAAATTTAAATGGCATAAACTGCATTTAGACTATTACTTTTCCCACCATGCTGCCTTCTCGCGCGCCCTGCAAAAATTTCAAAAATACCCCTGGTCCGGATTACGTACTCCGGAGCAGATTGTTAGTGTTTCCGGAAAATATAATCCGGACAAATATGCTATGAATATTGTGTGTCTTTCTTTGATGTCAATGGTCTATGTTGACCGTTATATGACCCCGCACATAAGCTGCAATGCAATTGCAGGGGTCGTATGAGCTGTCAACAATTACCATGACACCACAAACACTCCTAAAAGCTACCTAAAAAACTTATAAAATTTTTTGAAGAAAATGTAAGAAAGGAGGTGAATAAGAATGAAGAAAAATGTTGAAGATCCAAGCCTTTTTATAGCCTAAAACAAGTCCTAGGTCATTTGGAAGTCAAAGAAAACAGGTGTTTCATTCAAAACCGTCCAAAAAACGCCTTAAAACTCCACTAACCGGCCAAACCTTTCGTGAAACGTCACCGGCCAAAATGTTACCGAGGGTTTCCGGATTTTATAATCCGGAATGCATGAAGTAGTTCCGGATTATAAAGTCCGAACTGCACCAGACCCTTTATTTGGATCGTTTTCGTTGCGAATACCTTGGAAAAAAATAGATCAAAGATACATAACATAAATAGAAGCAACATAAGACAAATAAACAGTTAAAGAAAAACCATAATAACATAAATGATGAATCTTTTGGGAAGGTGTTTGAAGAGGAGCTTTTGAACTCGATCTTGTCGGCCTGCCAACTGACATGTTACGATCGGCAGGCCGACATTATCGAGTTCATAAGCACTTGTTCTTTGGAGTTAGATCTGCAACATAATGAAGAAGGGCACGGTGTTTCAAGAGGGTTTCTTTGAGTTAGATCCTGCTGCCTTGCCAAATGACATATTCATCTGGCAGGCAGCAAGATCTAACTCATAGCAACCTCTTGATAATTTTGACTTATCTATGTATCAAGGAGGCATGAAGGAGTATCCATATATTTTTGACAGCATGCTGAAGATCTTCATCATGCCGTCAAATAGAGAGCTAACTCATCTATTTGCGACAACATGAGAAAGATCCTCAGCTTAATGATAAAAATTTGCATGGTTTTCTTTGGTGTGTTTTGATGGTATTAAAGGTGAAAACCGGAAAGGATGTATTTATAGAGGTCCTTGGATGTTGTGGACCACATAAACTCTTGGTGCAATGTGGTCTATACAAAAGAATCCTATGCTGAGGCATTCCGGATTTCGTTTTCCAGAATACACTTACGCCCTATGTTATTCTGGATTTCGTAATCCGACCACCCTCCTTGTGTCTCTGTGGTTGAGTTGACGGTTGATTTGATCCAGCTCATCCTTCAGCCCGGAGAGGGTGACATCGTCGTGAATCCTAAACAAATGGGGTGGTGTTCCACCGTTGTAGTAGACTGCCGCTAGCTTGGTGTTCGGATCAGAGCCAGGGAATTCCATGTTCCAGAGATATTTGGGCGTTGTAGTTTACTTGTAATGCAAACAGGGACCCCTATTTATAGAGGTATATGGGCGTTGTGGACCACGAAAATTGTCAGTGCAATGTGGGACACACAAAAGAATCCAATGCTGAAGCAATCCAGATTTTAAAATCTAAACCAAGCATCACCATACACAGTCCCAAGTTCTCCTTTGGTTCACGCCATGATCGTATCTTTCCGGAATATATAATTTGGAAAATTCCGGATTATGTATTCCGGAGTGCACTAGAAGCTTTTGGTCGGTGGTCTGCACCACAAAGAAAACGTTTTTCAAACGTTTAGGGTGGTTGTCAAGTTGAAAAACGTGTTTTTACACGTTTTTTGACTGTAATCATGGCTTTCCCACATTTTTTTACCACTTCTCCCCTATAAATATGCTTCATTTTCTCAAAAATTGTCACACCTACTTCTTTCTCCTCTTCTCCTCTTCTTTGGAAATCCATCAGGGGTCATATGTGAAGGTGAGAAAAACACAAGAAGGGGGGGTTGAATTGTGTTTTTAAAAATTCTTCGTTTCTCCTAAAACTGAACACACTGGTCAGAAGCTAAGTGAAACAGCTTCTGAAGTGATAATCAGAATCTAAATGCAGCGGATAAAAACAGTGAGAGAGAGAGAGAGAGAGAGAGAGAGAGAAGAAGAACAACACAAAGAAATTATACTGGTTCCTTCCACAATCCGGAAGTAGTCCAGTCCCCCTTGCACTTCCAAGGAGATTTCACTATAATGTAATATCTTATTACAATTGCTCAAGCACACAGCAAGAGACTTCCTTTGCTCAAGAACACCTTGCAAGAGTCTTCCTATGCTCAAGAACACAATCAAATGACTTCTATGCTCAAGTACAACTGCAAGAGACTTCTAGACAAACAAATTACAGAGAATTGTTTGAGGTTGAACACTTGATATACAATCAGAGGTGCTCACAATACAAATCAGATACAGACTCGATAACTTAAGAATTTCTAAGATATGAACTTGAAAACAGAAATTCTAAGTAACTTTGAATGCAGAACAATTTCAGCAGAGTTTTGGCGCTTGTAAATTGTAGTTGAGTCGTATGCCAAACTCTAAGTCTTCACTCCTTTATATAGAGGTGTGAAAGAGACGTTGTGAAATTGCCAGCACATCAAAAGATTCGTTGTTGAAGCTTGATCTTTCACCAGTGATCTTTTGCCTGATTTGGTTGTTGTCATATGAAGAACAAATTTGAAATCCATTCCTAATCCAAAGGAACATCTTTGCCGGCATAGCTGTTATTCTGGAGCTGTTTTCTTGTCTTGTAGTGTGGACATAAAACAGAGTAGTGGAGAAGGTGGTTGTACAGTTCGTACATAGTACAATGTCAACGCTCTTTGAAGATAAGCTTCCAATGCCTTCAAATCTTCACCAAAAAGATCGTTACATATTCCACTAGTCTTCTGCAGTGTTTTCGAATCCAATAGACAGCTTTTGAAGTGTTGATTCTTGAATCCTTGAATTTTGCAAATCCGGTTGATCTTCAACTTCTGGTGGAATGGCATCTGATGAGGTAGCTTCTGATAATGTTGCTTCTGATAAAGACGTGGCACTTCAAGACCTCTAGTCTTCTGGAGCACTAGTCTTCAGGAGAACTTTGACTTTAGGAGCGCTTTAGTCTTCAGGAGCACTTTGACTTCAGGAGCGCTTTAGTCTTCAGGAGCACTTTGCCTTCAGGAGCATCTAAGCTTCAATTCCGTTGATTTCTTTTGCTCTTTATTTGCTCGTTCAGAACCTTTGTATGCTATAAATTTTTGTCTATGGTCCTGTACACTTGAACAAATATTAGCAATTCCAATTGTCAATTTTTAATACCTTGTTATCATCAAAACTCTAAAGGTTTATTGCTAAACACATTTTGTTCCAACAATATGATTGGTCAATAAGGAAGAGGGCAGTCTAGGTGTGAGGTTGGTTTGCCTGGGTGTTATGTTGACCATCATGGTCTCTTGTTCCCTAGAGCCCCCTGTGCCCCCTCTGTCTCTCCACCAACACCAAAGCTACTGGTATGTCCTATCAAGAAGCATTGGTTTCTTCCTCCTCGCCATCTTCTTTCCTCCCACACTCTTTCCTCTCCACCAGTGGCTGGAGCCACTAGTATAGCTTATTGTTATACCATAATTTTGGACCTAAAAATATTTTCTAAAAATGTTTTCTATCTCTGATATGTGTCTTTGACCTTTGAGAGATTGCCTATTTGTTACTGTTTACTCTGATATTTCACTCTACTTTATTTGCATATTTCTACTGTCTATGTTTGAAAATATTTTCAATTGTGATTTTGTCTATGTTTTCTTGCATTTGAAACCACACAAAGGTTTTTCTTGCATCTTAAGTCATTTGAATTTGTCTCTGATCAATTGCATATTTCTCTGCATTTTATTTCAATCTTATTTGCAAAAATCATGAAAAAGGACATTTTAGTCATTTCATGCATTCAAACTCATTTTAATCCCTGAAAACTGTCTCTGAGTCTTTTCAATTGGTTTGTATAAATCTTTGTTTCAATTCCGTGTTAAAATCCATTTCAAAAATTGCATTTGAGCCATTTTGAGTTAGTTTAGTCTCTAGGGGCATTTTGGTCATTTCACATATAATTTTGACAGAGAGAGGTTACTTTAAAGTACCTCATTTGGTAGTTGGTTCATTTTAGTCCTTTTTGTGTTTTTTATGTTGTTTTGTTTCACTTTAAGTTTTTTCCAATTACCAATTTTAATTCATTTTTAATTTTAGTTTTATTTTTTAGTCATTTTGCATTTTAGTCCTTTAAAGTTTTTAATTTTGCCTTTTAGCCCTTTATTGTCTTTGCAGTTTAGTCCTTGTTATTAGAATAATTGCATGTCAATCCCAAAATTCCAGAAAATTACGCAAAGGTCCCTAGGTCCAAAAATGCAGCAAGGCCGAGCCAAATAAGTTCCAGGACACATGTCACAAGCTCATTGGTTCAGATGTCACACTTGGCCTATAAATACAAGCCAACTCATCACAAGTGTCAGATTTTTCAAGATCACACCATTCCAAGAACGCCACATCACAAACAGAATCAGAATTTTCTCTCTCCATTCAGTTAGATCAAAAACTCAGAAAAACTCAAGAACATGAAGAACCATCTCAAACCCTAACTTTTCCAGAACCACAAATTGAAGCAAATTGAAGCAAATTTCATGAAGTTCTCAGAGATTCAAACTTGAATCTTCATCATCGAACAAAAATCACTGCAATTCCAACACAAATTCGTCACCGAAGCGGGGAATTCATACGATCACAGAGTTCGAGTGAGAGAAGAAGAGGAATCGAAGTCGAATTGAACCGGTGAAGAAGAAGAAGAGAAATCACCGATTTATTTTTGGTTCAACACTTACCAGAAGAATACGAAGCAATTGTGAAGTTTTCCGAAGAAATCTTCACTTGAATCTCTGATTAAACTCAGGTAAAACACTCAAAACTTCTTCGTTTTCATTTCAAAACTTCATCGAAGGTTTATATGAGAGTTTAAACGGTGAATCAAGGTAGATTGTTCTCTTAAACCTTTTTCTTCAAAAAACTTTGAAAAACTTCGAAACCGAAGCTTCAATATGTAGATCTACAAAGATTCACCGTTTATTTGCGAAATCTGGACTCATATTTGAAATCAGCATGAAAAATAGGTTAGATTAGGGTTTGGTTTGAGTGAATCGGCGAGGATTAGGACCTCGCCGGAATCTGGAGAATACGACGGTTAGGATGAAGTCTCCGGCGGAATCATGAAGATTCCGGCCGATCTTCATCTTCTCCGGCCAGTTTCTTCCAAAAACCGGTGAGAAGAAGAGAGAAGCCGGTGAGTTAGAGTGAGAGAGAGTGAGGTTAGAGAGAGAAAGAGACGAAGGAAATGAATTGGACCGGCGTCTCTAGTCTTTTATAGACGCTTAGACCGGTCCGGTTCAGATCCGGTCCATCCTCTTCCTATCTTAGCCGTCAGATCTTCCTTTGATCCATATGGATCAATCTGACGGCTCCTGAACCTCACCTTTGATCCGGATCACCTGGACTTTGGGCTTGGGCCTTTGTTTGGTGCAGTTTACGCTTTTACTTGATTTTCTTGCTATTTTCTACACTGTATCTTGTTTTTTACACCCCTGACGCCTAATATGTTTTAGAAAATCCTATAAAAATTTATAGAGATTTCTTGATATGTTTGTGATGTTTTTGTGTTGATTTTGTACTGAAAAACTTGATAAAAAATATTGATATATTTTCTTGCTTTATTTCTTGATTTTATGTTAAAAAAACCTATGAAAATTGCATGATTTCAATTCCAATTCTTGATAAATGTTGGTGGTTCATGATATATGTTTTTGTGAAGATTTTGCTACTGTTTGAATATGTTTTTACTATATGTGTATGTATGATGCTTAGTTGCTTGCTTTGCAAGTTTTTGTTTGTGAATAAATGATGTAAATAGGTCTAAATTCACTTTAAAGTGCAAAGTCTATCATGATACTTTGATTTCTCATCATAAAATCTGAATTCATGTCTTGGAAATGTGTTGAATTATGAGAATTATAGGTCATGAGACTTTTGCATTTTGTGGTGTGATTTTAGCTATATTTTGCATTATTTTTGCCATGTTTTTGTGGTAATTTTATTACTTTTGTTATGGTAATTTTGCTTGCTTTTATTTCTTGATATTATCATGTGCTACTAACCCTTTTGTTTCGTGTTTCATACATCATAAGCATCATCCTCAACCTCTCTTTCTTCACTTTATTTCTTGCACTTTTTTTCTTTTTCTTTATGGTTCATTTTTATGCGAGATTAAGTTCTCGCAAGAATAGTAGTGTGTATCTAGGCCAATGATGTAAACGGACAATGGACTCTAAACATGTACACCGACACTCACCGACACAAGCACACACCTCACATGGATACTTTAGATGTATGTTTAGGGTATGCATGCTTTAGATGTATGTTTAGGGATCGAATGCTTAGATGTATGGTTAGGATTTGAAACTTAGCAAAAAATCACTTTCCAAATAAACATGAACAATCTCACTTGAAAACCATTTTCCATAAAAATATAGGAGTCAAAACTCCTCCCTTTTTTCCCTTTATTTTCTTAAATAAAATCTTAACGAATTTTAACTATACTTAGACTTTCTTTTGCAATTGACTAATTCAACCTCACTTTTTTCTAAAATCTCATGCCCTTGAGGCCTCTCATCTCAATTTTTCAAAATTCCATTTTCAAACTTAAAATCAACCAACAAAAAACAAAACATCTTTTTTGGAAGAGAACTACATGGAGTTTGATCCCTTAAAAGGGTATGTAGGCAAGAAGTCAAAACTTCTCCAAGTCCAATAAAACAAAAATCCAATCAAATTCTTCTCCCTCCAAATTCTTAACATAGCAAATCTTAGGTGTATATAACGTTTTTAATAAATAGCATTTAAAAGCAAAGCGCTTGCGTAGAAAGTAAAGATGGTTCCTATAGGATACTATAGTCGTTATGGGTGCCTAACACCTTCCCATAACGAAAACAACTCCCGAACCTCGATTCTCAAGGGTTTTTCTTATTTTTCCCTTCCCGAGAAAAAATGAGATATCAAAGGTTAAAAAGGTTCAAACTTAATCAATGTTTGACACCCGAAAAACCAAGATAAAACACTTATGTAATAAGATAAGATTAGAAATAGTTTTAGGATGTAATAAGCTTAAAAAGCTTGAAAATTATTGTAATGTATTGTTCATATATTAATAAAATGAGTTGTTTTTATTCATATGTCTTTTTATTTCTGTTTTTTATTTTATTTGCATTTTATTTTATTGCAAAAGTTCTCGTAAAACATTATTCCGGATTATAAAATCCGGAAACATCTTCAAAATTCTAACAATATAATCCGGAAAACGAAATCCGGACCAGGGGTAAAATTGGAAAAAAAATAGGTTGCACGAGGAAAGACATAGGGTGGGAAAAGTAATAGTCCTGCATTTATTACGGGATCTGCAATTATCTGTTGTAGGGTCGAGCGTACAAAAGTTAAATCTCATTTGGGGTGTGAGAGAGCAATTTCAGAAGTCAAAACAGTAATTTTCAATTGTATAAACGAAAAATTGAATTGAATGAAAGTAACACGTAAAAAAAGGCAAAATTACACTTTTTGTTTTTTAACTTAATTTCCGGTAATTTTTTGTCTTTTATCTTTTTTTCATTTCAATTTTGTTTTTTTGATTCATTTGCATATGAATTTTTAAGTTTCAAATCAAATATTTATATGCAAGTCTAGATGAAAGAGCATAGATTTGAAGAAGGAGAGGTCATAAGGAAATAAAAACATGAATTTTATTAAACTTTTATCTAAAATTAAGTTAAGGGAGTGAAAATTGATGGGAACATATGAAAAAGGGTTGTCTTCGAGTCTCACTCAGCTACTCTAGTTTTAACATTCAATTTCTTTTCACATAAACAAATGAATGTTACTTCTTCAAAGATGAACCCAAAAGTAAGCAAATAGTAGCTGAGTCTGACTCGAAGACAACCCTTTCTCATCCGTTCCCATCAATTTTCACTCCCTTAACTTAATTTTAGATAAAAGTTTAATAAAATTCATGATCTATGCTCTTTCATATCTAGGCTTACTTTTGGGTTCATCTTTGAAAATTGAATGAAATTTTCACACAACCAAATGAATGTTACTTCTTCATTTGCTAATAATGTAGTTTTAATTTCATTTGTTTATGTGAAAATTAACATTCATTTATCGTAAAGCTTATAACACGAGACTTCTTCACAAACTACTAATAATTTTACCTTCTACTGAAAACATTTACTTAAATAACTCGAGAGTTTTTCTTTTATGAGAAATCTTTTATCATAACAAATTGTATTTACAATTGCTTTTGTTTCCTTCTTATAGAGACACGACTTGAGCTTCAAGCGTCATCATCTAAGAAGAGAAACAAGAATTTAGCTGAAGATGAGCATGATCATAGTAAGTTTATTGCAGAACAGTTGGGATATAAGTCATAACTTTTGCAGCAGTCGTGTAATGTTTCTTTGCTTCATATAGAGCCGGTCTTGAATATCAATTCAAAGAAGCTCAAAACAGATGATAGAAACAAAGGAATTGAAACAAGCAAAACACCACTTAAACGTGAAGCTTCATCTGAAGATGATGAACCTTGGAATGAGCATAAGCCCATACCTGAAGATTATGTACCTTGGTTGGAGCATGATCATGATAAGTTGATGAGAACCTAATATTCTCACCTTATACAAGAGATAATTTAATAATGGAATAAAATTAACCAAGTTAATTTTGGTTCCAAGTGTTATTTTCGTAGGCAATTATATAGTTGTCTTGTTTTTCTCATATCTAGAGTTTTGGATGTCCGATTGAGGTGATCTTTAATGCGTTGGAAAGCTTAGAATATTTCCTAAATTTCTTATGTTAGACTCAATATCAGATTCAGCATGTTTCATGGTGTAAAATGAGCATGAATTGGATGACGTGATTTTGATAAATGGGCTGATGTAAGAGAAGAAACAACACATTAAAGAAGCACAATGGAGGTTAGATGGAGCTGAATTATGAAAGTGTAACGTCTTGAAACTATTCAGCCATGATGATTAAAGAAGCAAATGAATGTATAACATCTCCATGCATTGATGAGCCATCCACCTTAAAGTCATTTTGTAACCTTTAATTTGCATTAATCAGCCACCAAAACATTATTGCAATTAGTGGCTGCATTTTCTTTCATTTTCTAAGAGTTTTAGAATCAAAATCATCATGTAATAAGCTCATATAAATAGAGCACGAAAATTATATGTAAGATAGAGAATTTTGATTAAAAAAAAGTCACTTTATGTGAATTTGGAAGCTTTGCTTCTTTTTGGTTCTGGATTGAACCATGCATTGATCTTATCAAGAAACCACGTTTCTTGTGGCGGTCCTCTACCAAATTAAACATCTTCCTTGGATTGGGAATTTGTTTGGTTACCATTTCTGTCTATTTCCACCATTCTTCACTTTTTATTATCATATTTTATCCAAAATTCACAAAAAAAAATACAAAACTAAAATCACTACCCTTATTTTGTCCTTCATAAAGTGTGTAAACGATACCAAATGATGAAGGATAAAAAAAAAGGGTGTAATTTTAAATTTTATATTTTTGTTTAATACTTCAAAAAGAAACTGAGATGAAGAAATTTCAAGGATAATATGCAAATGAAAAAGATTTTGAAATTGAAAAATAAAAATCAGTCCCAACAAATGATGAGTGCCACAGATCCGTCGGAAGCAAAGTATGAATAATATTGGTGGAAATGGTGAAAAGACTAAAAAAATGAAGAAATGGAATGGATAGACAGGGACGCCACACTTTCTAATCCAAGAAAGTGATAAGTCTATGGATACGAGGATCGCCACAAGAAAATAATTTCTTGATAAGATCAAGGATGGTTCAATCCAGAACCACAAGAGACAAAGCTCTCAATACACATAAGTGTGAAATTCTACAAAATTCAACTTGTTTACATATCATTTTCGTGCTCTATTTATATGAGCTTATTACATGATGATTTTGACTCTAAAACTCTTAGAAAATTAAAGGAAATGCAGCCACTAATTACAATAATGTTTTGGTGGCTGATTAATGCAAATAAAAGGTTACAACATGACTCTCTAAGTTGGTGGCTAATCAATGCATGAGGAGGTTACATATTCATTTGCACATTGATTTGTGAATGTTTATCATTTCTAGACGTTACAATTCCACAAACACCGCCTTTAATTCTTCAGCGCTGCTTACACACTTTAACCACGTTTTCAACTTACAGCTCATTCTACACCATTAAATATTCCGAATTTGCTCTTGAGTCCAACAGACGAAATGTAGAGAATTTCGTAAGCTTTCCAACGAGTTAAAGATCACCTCAAACGGACATCCAGAGCTCCAGATATAGCCAAAACAAGACTGACATATCATGACCTACGAAAATAAAACTTTGAACCCAAAATTAATTCGGTTCTTTTATTCCACAATGAATTTATTATTCTTTTCAAGACAGAGAATTTTAGGATCACATCATACTCTCCCTCTTCAAGAGAATTCGACCTCGAATTTATAGCTTGAATACCTCCTGGGTCAAAAACAAATCTATAGAATCCATCACATGTAGCTTTAACTTTAGAGAGCTCTTCACTTTTATTGGAAGAATTTGTTTGCTTTTCATCCACTTTTGATTTATGGACATGATCATCTCTCCAAATCTCATAATTTCCTTCCACCTGTTGAGAAAAAGTTTCTTCATTCTCTTTGTTTCCTTCATGACATAAAGAAATGTTAGGCAATTGAATAATATTAGAAGAACAATCCCAACGTTTGAAAAACAAACCAACTTAGAAGAAGGTACTAATGTAATAGTAGGCCAAAACTTCCCAACATTTTTCTCTTCCTTTTCCTTCTCATTAACCTTTTTCTCTTCTTTTACTTTTTCATTCTCATTACTTTCTTTTACCATGAGACCCTCTATTTTTTCAACATCTTTTTCACGCTTTTTATAATCATTTTGAATTTGAAGCTTTTCTACAAATGTTTTAAAAATAGAAGCAATCTCTCTTTTAATCCTTTCCATGCTTTCTTCTCTTCTCGCTCTCCTTTTCAAAATTTGATCATAACCAAAATTATCATGTGCAAGAATGATTTGACAATTTTTAAATGAAAATGTGTAAGTGTTGGTATGTTGGTCATGCTTTGCTCGACGTTGTTGCTGCCATGGAAGCCCAAGTAAAAAATCTCTTGTTTGGAAGGCACCACATCACATAATACCTCATCTTTATATTCTCCAATTTTGAATGACACTCTCACTTGTTTGGTCACCAAAACATCAGCCATGTCTTTAAATTCTGGATCCTCAAGACTATAAAGAATATATGGATCTGGATGCTCAAGAACCGAAAGTCTCCATTTCTCCACCATTGATGTGCTTGCCATATTGATCCAATATTTTCTATCAATGAACAACTCACAAACTTTATCATTCACATGACATCTTGTAAAGAAAATAATTTTCATTTGCTTGGCTTCCATGAAATACATTTAAGAAAATAAAAATTGAAACTTTGTTTTTTTTTCTCTCTTTTTTTTTCACTCAATTTTTTTTCGTTTTTTTCACCTTTTTTTGGGATATTTTTTTTAAGCTTTGATGTAGAACAACAAAAATAAAATAAATTAAAAGGATAGATAACACCTGATTTGAACCTAAGCTCTCATTACAAAATGATGAGTGTCGCGGAGCCGTCGGAAGCAACTATGAATATTTTTTGGTGGAAAAGGTGAAATGACTCAAAATTAAAATGAAGTGGAGAAATGGAATGGATAGACAGGGACGCCACACTTTCTAATCCAAGAAAGTGATAAGTCTATGGATGCGAGGATCGCCACAAGAAAATAATTTCTTGATAAGATCAAGGATGGTTCAATCCAGAACCACAAGAGACAAAGTTCTCAATACACATATGTGTAAAATTCTATAAAATTCAACTTGTTTACATATCATTTTCGTGCTCTATTTATATGAGCTTATTACATGATGATTTTGACTCTAAAACTCTTAGAAAATTAAAGGAAATGCAGCCACTAATTACAATAATGTTTTGGTGGTTGATTAATGCAAATAAAAGGTTACAACATGACTCTCTAAGTTGGTGGCTAATCAATGCATGAGGAGGTTACATATTCATTTGCACATTGATTTGTGAAGGTTTATCATTTCTAGACGTTACAATTCCACAAACCCCACCTTTAATTCTTCAGCTTACACACTTTAACCACGTTTTCAATTTACAGCTCATTCTACACCATTAAATATTCCGAATTTGCTCTTGAGTCCAGCAGACTAAATGTAGAGAATTTCGTAAGCTTTCCAACGAGTTAAAGATCACCTCAAACGGACATCCAGAGCTCCAGATATAGCCAAAACAAGACAGACATATCATGACCTACGAAAATAAAACTTTGAACCCAAAATTAATTCGGTTCTTTTATTCCACAATGAATTTATTATTTTTTTCAAGACAGAGAATTTTAGGATCACATCATAAGTGTGTTGCAGAACAATTGGGACTCGACCTTGATGCTCCGATACCAGCGCACTGTAAGCCGAGCTCACTTGTTGTTCAGTATTTGATGTATATCTTATAAAATATTAATTAATGTATGCTGTGAAAATCAACCTCTGATATCTTCTTCCGAAGTTCATTGTGTGTATATTGGCATTCAAATACCATCTTTTTGGGAAGTAAATGATTTCTAGTGTTCAAAGTTGATACATATCTGCATATTCCTAATCTCTCTCTCTTGGTGATTTATATTTTGATATATATGTTTCTCACTTTTCATTACTACACTGTGTTGATAAAACTCCTATTATCTTTGCAGATGCCGATTATTTTTACAATCAGGTACTGTGTGTTCTACAATGTTTGCCCTTTTAACTTCTAGTCAAATGCTTTGATGACCACAACATTATATAAATATCAACTTGAAACTTTTGTTTATTGAAACTTTTGTTGTAGGCTACTCCTTCCCCATAAGGATCATTCAATTTATATTATTCAGATTCAGAATTAGCCAAAATCGATCCACTCGATTTCCCACGGGAACCTACTCCACCAATGGAATTTCGATTTGCATCTCGTAACCCTCCATCATCTCCTTCTGATGGAGATCTTGGGTCTGATGATGACTCAGATGGTCTAGGGGGGCCGATAACAAGTTCCAAGACAAAGAAAAGGGAAGAAGCGTACAAAAAACAGCTTGAACTCGAGTACCGCCCTGATGCAAAAACTGCCAAATGGCTCAAAATGCTTGATGACGACAAGGCCAAGAGGGAACCAACTATTTGATTTTAGCACTTCATTTACTTAAGACTTTATTTCTAATTTCCAGTTTAGTTAATTTTGTGATAACTTATGCGACGAACCAGACATATTCCTAAAAAGAACGTGCTTTATGTATTATTGTAAAATGTCTAATATATATATTGTACAACTGTTGTCCTACGTCATATTGATTGATGTTCTGAATTTCTAAAAATTTCCAATTACATGAATGTTTGCAGTTAAATTAGTCTTAAAAATGTAACCAAAAAAAAAAATTAGTCTTAAAAAAATGTATGTAGCATTGAAGTGAAATTCTATTTCCCCCAAAAAAAAAAAACTGTTCTTTTAATTAATGTTACTAATTCTATAAGTGTTTGCATTTATATCATTAATCACTCCAAAACTATATTAATGGTCTCGATTTCTGTTGAGAAATTGTGAAGAACATTGTGAAATAAAAGTTCTCATTTTATTTTTTTAAGGTAATACAAGTTGTCAATTTAGATACTGTTACACATTGTTTCTTACAACATATATATAGAAAGGAAAGAAAGAAAGAAAAAAGGATACAGGCGACACAATATTATGCAAATGATGGGTTCATTTGAGTTTTTAACGTGGTTTTTATTAAAGCAAAAATTAGTACAACTTTTTTAGTTTTAGCATTCGAGATACTCTTACACCTGTAATCATCAAATGGAAGCTATTTTCTAATTGTCAATGGAAACAAAAGTTCCTACTTGTTTTCAAATAAGCATAAAAAGAAAAAATAACAACATTGGAAGCAACTTTGCTCGAGGACAGAATGAAAGGCAAAATAATTGATTTGACATACTTGTAGTTTATCTCTTAAGCCTCCTAATGCAGTACCTCCCCAGCTTTGGAATTATAAATTCCAACAGGTAGACCATAGCATACCAAAGATCCCCGTGATATGACTGAATGAACGAAACTGCTACGCGCCTGGACTAGAATTGCCCCAATTCTTCTTCTGTCACTCTCGCTCAGTTCTAAGTCTTTCGAGATTTCTTTAAATAAAGTCTCAGCAAATAAACACAGCTCCGATTCCAACATTACCCATAAATTTGCAACGGTGAATGGAGAACCAGCTCTCAGATATGACAGAGGAGTACCCACTGGGGCATAACAGCCTTGCAATGTTAAACGCCCACTAGAGCATCCCATCAAAAATGCAGCAGCACATTTCTTTAACTTCTTTATCTTATCGTCGGGAATATACTTCTTTCCTGTAAAACAAATTACATTACCCTTATAAATATACGACACATGTATCCAATACACACACATAGAAAGATATGTAGGACTTGTGACAAATATATTGTGTTATATAACTTTTCAAGCTTTACCAGATCCATGTCCAAAATAAAAAAAAAGTATCATGGCTTCCCAATGCTGCAGCCAATTCCTCGACAGTGGGCTTAGAATTCGTCTTTCCCTATAAAGTAAAAAAAAAATTAATGAAAAATGAAGGCATAAATATTTACTATACATCTAGTGGCTCTTCTCTACTATTTTTGTCAAGTTTAAACATATATAATACCTGAAGTTTTTTCTCTTCAAAATGGTCTTTAAACGTTCTTTCATATCTATTAAGAGTACCATCGGGATTCAATACAAAATAAGCAAAAAGAGGATCTATCAATGGAAAGGGTGATAAACTGTTTTCCATTTGTTTCTTGTTGTCGCATTTATCAAGAAGAATGAATATGCTAGTAACAGACGGCATGCGATAAACCTCCTTATTCATTACTGCAGACAATCTTTCCCAAGGAAGCATCTGTCACAACAGTATAGTTTATCAATAATTTAGTCAGATAAATAGGTTAAAAACCTATTAGACTACATGTTACTCCACATATACAATTTGATTTTATATATATATATTGTTTATTCGAATGTCAGTTAGTATAAAGCACATGTGCTTGATAAATGATCAGAAAGAAATAACCAATACTCATTTTTACAATGAATGTAGAATGAATGAAAAAAAGTAGAAGCAATTCATTATTTTCCTACATCATATCGCTAAATAATGTAATTCCAAATGGCACAAACAGAAGAATTTAATGCCTAAAACTACTGGTATTTTATAACATTGCATAAACAAGTCAGGAACATTTCACTTACTTGTACTTCATAATCCAACACAAGTGTTATTGGATCTACCGCATCCGTAAGAGTTAAGCATTTCGATGGACCAAGCCACAAATTTTCAATGTCTCTGAAAAGGTGTGACAATTGTACAAAGATAAAAATTAGTATCTTTAAATTTAAAACTATTTCTCTCGACCATGTAACAATGCATTTGTAAATGATACGACTTTAATTTATCAAATTAAAAAAAATAATTAACAGAATTTTTTTTATTGATACGGAACCCACCCACAGCCAAAGATGAGCTATTGATTGAAACAAAACAGAACTATGAATCGTAAATTCCATCAAAGGCAAATTCAGCCAGCACCACAAAGTCAAATAAGCACAAATATGCCAGAACAAAAAAACAGTGTGTCACCCAACTAGCACCCAAACTGCTTGAAAACAGAACACAGTCCAAAAGGACCTCTCCTGCCACACCAAAACTCCAGTAAACCCTGTCAGCCACCAGAGGCTAAACGCCTCGCCAAAGCAAATCACCAGAGTCCAATGTCATTCATATAAAAACTTGGACTTTTCGCCATCCTATCTAAGAACCACTTCCAAGACAAAGTCTTTCAATTGAACACATCATTCTTGAAACTCCACAAAATTCAAACTGCAGCATGCCATATCAAAAGATATCCTCTCATTTTCGATTATTGCGACCTGATTCCAACAACATGGACACGAGCAAAAACAGGTCACCCAAAACAACAATCACCTGACCCAACCAATGGAACAACTGGTATCGAACCTCCATAGAGTAATCACAGTGAAGCTAAAGGTAGGGAGTCGATTCCAAATTCCCCTCACACAAACGACACAGAACATCTTTATCTACTAAAGCATTTCCTCTACCAATGAGCTAATCAGAAGTCGCTATCCTGTAAAAAAGTGATCGCCAAGTAAAAGCCACCACCTTAGACGATGCCGAGATCCTCCAAATATTCTTAAACACCTGAAGCTTGCCAGGGAGACAGGGTCGTTGTGTCCCCTTGCTTACTATCAAGCAAGCAATAAGTAGACCTCCCCTGAAAACTTCCCATTAGTTCTATATAACCACCTCCATGAATCTTCGTCACTCCCTTGCATCTAGAATCTAATAGGGCAAAACTCCACCATTTGTTCTTCCTCCTAGACAAACAACTGCCTCCTCCAATTTAGCACCCACCTCCACCCTACCTAGTGAGTTTTCCTCCTCCCTCCAAGGCCCCCCAAAGAAAATTTCTTTGGATTTTTAGAACATCCTTCCAAAGTCCAACCGGAATTTCATATGATAGATAGAAAACTGGAAACATTTAAGACCGAGTTCAACAATACCACACGCCCACCCAAACTCACACACATATTACCCCAATAATTGAGCGTTTTTCTTAAAACTGTCAACATAGGCTCCCAAGTGGACATCCTCCTTGGATCTGCCCCAACCGGGAGCCCCGGATACCAAAGGGACCAAGCCCCTCCTAAAATTAAGAAAATCTGCTCCTAACTTCAAGAAAGGATCACTAACATTAGCACTCATCAGACAACTCCTTCATGAATTCACTTTCAATCCTGAAGCATTTCAAGAGCCCTTATAATAGCATTCAAAATCTAAAGATTTTCTATAGTCGCATCTCCAATACAAAGTGTGTCATCCACATATTGCAAATGCGAGACAACCGAGCTCCCATCCCTTAAACTATAACCAGAAAACTTCCCCAAACACACAACTTTCCTCATATGAGCTCCAAATCCCTCTGCTACCAAAAGGAAAGGGAGCGGTTCCAACGAATCCCCTTGTTACAATCCCCACTTAATCGGGACCTCCCGTATAGGAATGCCATTCACCAACACCGACAAGTTCTTGATGCATACACACGCCTACATCCAACTCCTCCATAAGTTTGGGAAACCAAACCTCCCTAGCATATAACCTAGGGACCCCCCATTCCACCGAGTCATAGGCCTTAAAATCAACCTTTAGGATCAAGCAATCTTTTCCCTTCTACCATCATCAATCACCTTATTAACCACAACCACTCCATCCACCAACTGACGCCCCTTTAGGAAATCTGACTGCTCAACAAACACAACACTACTTATCACCTAACTAGTCTAGTTGCAAATACCTTAGCCACAAGTTTGTACAAACATCCCAACAACGAAATTGAACAGAAGTCACCTAACCCAAATGACAACTAAACCTTAGGAATCAGAGTTTTGCAGCATGAACTTTTGTAAAAAAGTAAGGACTAAAATTGGTAACAGAAATTTAGAGGACCAAAGTTTGAAGAAATATTTTAGAGAGACTAAAAATGAAAGTTTTTTTTTCCTTAAAGAAAAAAATGAAAGTTATTATATCTAGAGAGAATAAAAACCTATTTAACTTAAAATTATATAATCTCGCTTTTAGTACAAGTTGTTCAACCATGGTGAAAGGATGCAAAAATGATATAAAGGTTGCATACCTCAAAAATCTTCCAAGACGTTCATCAAAGCTTGCAGCCCGACTCATCACAAACTCCCTTTCTGGATTTGACGATAAAATTTCCCGCAACATGTAGTAATACTGTTGTGAAATGTTTTTGAATATTGGGGAAATTTTATCCACAACTGTATTACCCCATGGGCACACCCATAGTTTGGTAGTTTTCTTGTATTTACCAGACGTGTCTGAACCAGTAAGTCATAAAATGTTAGAAATTACCCCATCAGACATCATAAGGCTTAATAATTATATGTTGCATACAAATTATGTACCTCCTGAAATAGGATTTAGTGGAAGTAACTCCACAACAGGTTTTGCTCTAGCACTTCGTTGGGATATGAGCATCCATGCCTCAACATTAGTGGGATGACCAAATTTCTTTAACAAACTTTTGTATTCATGTCCAAGAACACTTATACAAATAATTGTTGTTGGTGGAAGACCATCCAAAAACATGGTGACATGGTTTTCAAGATCTTCAATTGTCTTAGGAAGCCTGCAACAAGAAGCAACGCAGACGATGAGTGGATTTCTTCATGCTATATATGATTTTATTTTTTTTCTTTATAATCCAATAAGAGTGACCTTTAATTACCTGAGTAACTCCAATGTTTTTTCTTTTATGCAAGGAGATGCATCAATATTTGGACCCTGCAATTGAACTTATGTTATTATCGTTCAATGGGATGTGTGTCATAAACTACAAAAGCAACATACAATATTGAAAAAGAGGCACACAGTATTGTGGTGCATTTGACAAGGGAGACACATATGTGGCAACTTAATTAATGACATGACATTGTCTAGGTTGATTTTGATTTAATTATCATTTCATCAGAATATAAATTAATCTATATAACAAGCAATCAAATTTGATGTAAAACACTATCTACATGCATGGATTCTCACTTAATAACTCATTTTCATGTCATCAATTCAATTGCCACATAATGTTTACTTGGCATATCATCAAAAAGCAACCTCAAAAATGCATATGTGGGGAAAGATGTTGGACATTTCGAAAATTGGGAGACCAAAATCGTGAATTTAAAAATAGAAGACGAAAATTGAAAATAAAGCAAAATAAAAGGACTAAAATAGCATTTATGCTGTTATTTTATCTATAAGACACAATATTGTTCAATATAATATAACACTATTTTATCAATTAATCTTGTTAAAGATTCTAATTATGATGATCGTAAGAATGTTTAAACTCATCTTATTCTTGTCAATGAAAGTTTATGAAATTATTATTTCAATATATACTTATTTGTTATGTTTAGAATGTCGGGTTAGTGAAATAACGTGGTTTGTATTGTTTTATGATTCAATTTTAAAGATCTTTGGGTGACTTTTTTATATAAGTTACAATTTTATTTTGTTATTTATTAGTATATTCTATAAATAAAGAGTCAATTTAGTCCCTAAACTATCACTTTCTCACAAATTTAGTCCCTAAACTATTAAGACGAACTAATAGGTTCCTAAACTATAGTTTCACCCATCAATTTGCTCACTCGGCAATTGGTTCAAAGACCAATTTGATGGATGGAAGTATACTTTACGGACCTTTTAGTTGATTTCGATAGTTTAGGAACAAATTCGTGAAAAATTAATAGTTTATGGACTAAATTGATAGTTTTTATTAGTTAAAGTGCGAGTAACAGGTACTTAGGTACCTAAAGAATACAAGTAAATTTTTTTTTTTTCAAATTACAAATATGAGGATCGATACTGTAGTATCCGACCCAGAATCCATTGCCATCTTACATATCCAAGAGGCAATGCCCTTGGTGCAAACATTCTGCGGATGTAACTTGTATCTACCAAATAAATATGAAAACTAAAAGTATAAAGAAAAGAGAATGCTTGGAAGCACATGACTTTTTCTTAGGTAGAAATAAAACTTGCAGTAGAAATCTGAGTATACCTTGAATGCGTCTGAGAGAAATTGAGAAGAAACATGTCTTCCTATTGACGCTTGATGGAAGTAAAAAGCACAACATTCTTTACTCAAATCATTGCTGAAAGGCAACCGCGGAGATTGTTTACGCAAGGAGTGACTTTGAAATATCACAGTAAGTAATTTGGAAACCTGTTGCAGCATCATTAGCATGTTAATTAAGGTTATAAACTGCTAGATTAATAAAAGAACAATAGAGAAGGGAAGGAGAGATTAAAAACCTAAAGTTTGGAATTAAGCAACTTTACATGTAATTGCACTCCATAAAACCATGTAAGTCAGCAAGTTCATTACAAACAATAACGTAAGTCAGAAAGCTCATCACAAACAATAACCTAAGTATATATATAACAAAATATCATATTAAATTCTAATGTTCTTAAATTTTGAATTTATATATCTTTTGTGAATGGGATACTCTCCATTACAACCAATGCGGGTTTCTATATTGGGAAATTCTACTTAATTTCGGTTATCAACTTGAATGCGGATACATACATAGTAGGATCCTGCATTTATGAAATGTTGATTTCAGCTACCTCAATAGTCTATAAAGAGTTAAGTCCAAGATATACATTCTTCAGATTCATATTTGTTTCCTGCTTTGAGCATTTTCATGACAAGTGTTTACTAATCTAAAAATCATCGTGAATAATTAGGACAAATTTGATTTGATTCAATTAGTCCAGTATTTATTCGTTGTTTTATTTCCCTAACCATGTGATAGTATATCTATATATTTGAGGTGTACGTAATCACTCTCTGTAAATCAATCAAATTAAGAGAACTTTCTCAAACAACAAGTAACAACTCAGGCAATAATTATTATGAAACCATACCCAAATTAAGCAAAAACGATTATATAATAAGATAAAGAGTATGACCTCCTGTGAAACTATAGGAACATCCCCGGATCGTACAAATGCTTGAATCAGCCAATAAGTTATTTCTTCAGGCATGATTGAAGATTGATTGCTGAAAATTTTACTGTTGGGAAAAACCAAAAAGCACAAAGTATAAGAATATTTGCTATAAGATGATATGTTTCCAAAGCAGCAATGGCATAAACTTTATAAATATAGGGAGATACACTTCTATGATCCACTATATATTCGTAGACAAATACCAACTTTGCGCTATGTCCATAAACTGTGCTTTGCATTTCATTATTACAATCAAGATGATTCACATTGAAAGACCCAATTAATTTCAGAAAACCTGTCATAAAGTATCATGTACATTATCATTTAACCATTACCTCACAGAATCAGAATGGTCGTCCTTCATAACATGCCAACAAATGTCGTGAATAATTTCAGCACGTTCAATAGCAAATATATCATTTGTGGTCCCTAATCCAACCAAATGACGAAAGTGATCTGGAGCAATGGATGAAAATGTATATTGTAATGCATTCTTGCCAACCAAAACTGATATTCTTCTTAAAAGACTTCTCTGTACTTCATCAATTTTGTTGGACTTTGCAAAATATTTCCCTGTAAATGATCAATCGCATTAGAAAAGAGCCAAATTATTGTACATCAAAACTAAATCAAGGCGCAGACCTCAAAAAGGAGGGATAACTTCTCAATCATACAATATAACATAAATTACATGCCAGTTGTGTACACTTTCACGTTTAAAAAAGTATGTAGTTATATGAAGAAGATTTTATTGGCAAGCTAATTATCAACAACAATAATTAGGAAGTTACGTTTTTTGCTTGGAGATTACTCCCGGATACAGTCAATCACTTAACAGTGACTGTTACTACTCAAACTTACATTCACAAAGAATTCCAACCCATAAACACAATAATAGTGTAGGAGAATCGGGAATAAGATTCAATTCTGCTTGATTTTATTTTAATTGATCTGTCATTATTAGTCCTAATCAATGGGACAAATGCTATTGTATTTTTTTATATAAATATTCTAAAATGTGGTAATAAAGTGTGAAAGTATTATTCCATTACTTTCTACATGATATTAGTTGCTCTAGGTTTTACAATCAAGGACTCCCTTCATTCTTCCTCATAATGCACAGCAATGTGTGGAAGCGAGCCATTATGTGTGCTGCCACCAACGTTGTTACTAGCGACAGAACAATGTGACCAACAACGGTATGAATAGAGTTTTTTAACATAGAAAATATGTGGCAATTATTCAGAAGGAATGAATGCTTCTTCAGATAAAACTCCAATAAACGAGCCGTGCCAAATTATACTATAACCACTACAAAAAAACGCGTTAATTCCGGCGGTTTTGTACCGGCGGTCCCTGTAAACCGCCACTATATCCGGTGTATTGCGGCAGTTTTTCTAGCCGCCGCTATCTACTGTACATTGCGGCGGTTTTGACCGCCAGTATTAACAAAATTTTGTTGCATAATTTACATTATATATTATGGCATTTTAGACTGCCGATATCAACCATTTTAATTTTCCTAACCTCACAATATTTGGCGCACTAACTTCCCTCTTTTTTTTCCCAATTTTATAGAAAATCCCTCCATCTTTTTCTTTTGTCCTTTTCTGTGGACAGAAAATATTTTATAACAAAACTTATATCTTTTTCCAAACCTTCTCTCTTATATCTTTTTCCAAACCTTCTCCATGTTCCAAAAACCCTCAAACACGTTTCCATCTCTTCTAAAACTATAACTAACCCTTTCTTCCTCAATCTTTCTTTGATTCCCGTCCTTTTCTTCATTGATTCCTCAATCTTTTTCAATTCATTACAAAACCCTCAAACACCCAACCCATTCGATTCCCTCAAACCCAATCTTCAACCGATTGCAAAACCCTCAAAGACCCAAACTATTCCTCAATTTTGCCGATCTGAAACCCTCATCTTTGGTCCCTGTCGAAGTCTTCTCTCAACTTGGTGAGTTTGAAGATTGCTTAGTCTGAAATAGCCAAACCCTCATCTTTGTATTATTCTTTGATTTTAGTTGGTTAACAAGGTTCAATTTTGGTTATAAGGTTCAATTTTGATTATATGATTAAGACTTTCTGCTGTTGGAATTTGTTGTTGTTTTCGTTATTGATTTTTTTGTTCTTGTTTTAGTGGTAGAAAAACTAAGGTTTGTGAAAAGAAACAAGCAGATCTACTGTTGATTATTTGAGGAGGTTTTGATTAAGCTAGAGATTTTGATTATTTGAGGAGGTTTGCTGCCAAATCAGGAGGATTTAGAGGTTTGTGAAAAGGACCCTTTCAAATAACTAACATGTTTTTTATTACTGTTGTTTTATGTGTTTCACTTTTTATGTTTATACAATATGTTCCATCAAATAACACGTTTATGAATTTTTTTTGTTTTATGTTTATTTTATTTCCATTTTTTTTTGTATGTTTTGATGAATAATTACTCTCTAGCTTGGTTATTTTAATTTTGGTTGAGTTCTATTTATTTTTTTTTGGGATATCATAACAACTTTAGATAAACAATGAACTAAGGTGATTCTTTTCCAATTTGTGTACCTTAAATGGTTTCAATTTGTGTGAGATGAGTTCAAACATACTTGTAACCTTAATTTTTTTTGCATATAATGATCTTCTGAATTGATGCCATTTGACTCTACAAAAATCGAAATTTTTGGTTAAATTGTTTATCCTATAGCCTTGTTTAATCGTTTCTCCTAAAGTTTTCTTTGATCTACTTTTCTTACCGGAGCCTTAATTGAAATTCTTTCAACATGATCAAACCACCCTACTTTTCTCTTCAACAATTGGTGTTTGTTTTGTATATATATTTGTTTCCTGTTTGTGTTGAGCATGACTCATAGTCATTGATAAGTGGGAACCGCTCAACTATACTTATTACTTCATTTTAGTTTGTTGGTGGAACCTTTCTACTGTACAATCAAATGATAGAGTATCATTGTTCATATCTTAGTAGTTAGGAGTTGATAAGGGATAAAATAAAGGGAAAATAAGAGTAGTTAAGAGGAGGTAGTGGAGTTTTTTCGTCTCTGTTTGTGCCTGTTTTTGGTGTCTGAGTGGTGCTGTCTGGCTGCTGGTCCAGCAGAAGTGGCAGGCCTATGTTGTTTTTCTGCTATGGTGTGTCTTGTTGTGGCTTGGATTGCATTTTGGGTCCTTGTATTTTTTCTTTTTGGTGTTTTAGGCATGACAGTAAGTTGTGTAACAACTGATGTGTGCAGTTGCTACAACTTCTGTAGTTGATAAGGGATAGAATAAAGGGAAACAAGAGTAGTTAAGATTTGTTACTTGTTTGAGTAGTTAGTTAGCTATTTGGTTAGGTAGAAAATACAAGGATGGAGATGATCATTGAGTATTGTAAAAAAAAGCATAGCTGACCTTTCTGTCATAAGCCAAATTAATTGTAGCCAAAGTATGTTTATACTTTATACTTGCTGCCTCCTCCTCCTCCTCCTCTAGAAATTTTTTCCTTCCTCTAGAGTCTACTTCTAGAAGTGCAACAGTTTCTCAATGACTTATTTTGTCACATACAATTCAACTAACTGAAGTTACATAGATCTTATCCATTGTATATATTAGTTTTTATATTTCTATACTTTTGTTTCTTGCGCAATTCTGTTACTGTTGCGTTATGTGGTCTCTGTCTCTGCATATATCTGTTTCAGCACATTCCCATTTATGCACATGTATTTAGGTCCAAGGCTTTCGATTTACTGCATAATTTGCTCTACTGGTTTATGTGTCTTAATTAGGTTTAGCACAAATCCGGTTTTTGTTGGATTTCTTGGCTGCACGTGTTTTCTGGTTGTTGTGATGCCGGCTCTTTTGGTTTCACTTTTTCTAGGTAAATTCTTGAGGGCTTCCTAATTGCTTTGTTAGATCCAAGAAGTTAATTGAAGTTTATTTTTTTTATCTTCTCGTGCAGTAAACTATCCTCATGTATTTGACCTTGTATGGGATACTACATGGATTCTAAAGATAATTTAAACGATTCCTCCTTTGTTTGTTATGCCCAGTCATCAGTGCTTTGATTTGATTCTCTGTTTTATTAATGTGGTTCTTCTCATACGATTTGGATATCAACATCTAGTGGGGGAATTACTAATTGCTTGAGATTCTTAGGCCAGACTAACATAGGTCCGCAAAAAGTTTGTTTAACTTGTTTTTGCCCGAAGCTAGATGTACACGACATCATGCCATCTTCATGATTTCTCTTTCATTCCAGATTTTTCTATTCTGCTCTATTGGAATCACACGGCACTACTGTTTAGATGTTCTTGATTCTGGTTCTTGCCAATTGCAAAACTTGCTGAATTTCTAGTTTTATAAGAAATAATTTAATGTATATACAAATAAATCTAGTCATTGTAGTCCTCTATAATTGTTGGTTTGATCCCTTGTATTGATGCTCTGATTAGTTTAAAATCAAGTCAATTATGTGGGAGTTCGGCATCCAAATCTAGTCAATATATAGTGGTCTGATTCTTCAAATAATTACATTTTTGTTATAAACTTCATTTGCATTTTTCAAACATTTTCACAAACTACACTTTTCATATTGTAAAATTAGATGACACCACCATTGTGTTGTGGCAGCTGCCATAGGCCACAACACCTATTATATCTGACATAGACCGCAACACCATGTTTTATGGTGATTTTGGATAATACTGTCTTTCAAGCTTTTACTTTGATAATAACTTTTACTTTGCTTAGATTGTTGAATTGGCAATAATATCTTGCTTAATATGAGTTAACAATTATAATATTTTTTGCAGGCATCAAACGTAGGAAGTGAATCTCCAACACCTAATGACATAACTAGATCATCAGATGAAAGCAATGCACGTGGAGCATGAGAGTCCTAATTTTAGTGACATCAGTTGTGTAGTCATATTCATGTTTTGAAACTTGTTATTTTGAGAATAGCTAAAGATGGTGGCAATGGTTTGTGTAACTTTATGTTTGGAGACTTGTTTATGTCTGAGACTTGTTTATTTTGAGAATGGATATTTGTATCAAACTCCACTTGAGTTGAATTATAAATATATCAATGACAATGTTTAAAATTTGTTTGTCCTTTAATTTTGTTAAAAAAATAGAAATGTACAATTATATATTCCTATGAAATAATAATATTATAAATAAAATAATTTCAATTTTTTGAGCATTGTGGCATTTTATATGTCAATTGTGGCAGCTCAATGATTAAATATCAGAAGTAAATTCTGGCAGTTGGACATGCCACTACATGCATAGGTCTCAGGAGTACTTTCTGGCGGTTAAAACCGCCGGTACTTTCTGCATGTTACGGCGGTCAAAAATGCCAGAAACACCTATTGGCTTTGTCACAATTATGTAAATAATGGCGTTTGAAACTGCCGCTATATACAATTAAATTACCGCCACTTTAAACCAAGTATAAAACGGCGGACAACATGGCGGCTACATAAAAACTGCCGCTTTAAACATTGTGGCAGGCAAAATTTCGGCAGTTTTTAAAATGCCAGAATTGTGCATAGTGGCGGCTAAGACCGCCGGAACATTCATTTTTTAGCCGCCGGAAAACACGCGTTTTTTTGTAGTGAACCTATCTTCATATTTTGATTTGTAAATACTTCAAAATATTACAGGAGATGAGCATGCGACATATTTTATCTTTTTATCAATGTACTTTTGTCACAACCACAAGCATTGGCATTTTTCAGAAAAAGTAAAACTACTCCCAACATGATCCGCGAATAGTATAAGACCCCTTACGAACTAAATCTAGTAATAACAATCCAAATAGAGGAAAAGAATGATGTAGTATCAAGAAATGTACTATATACTATATATATATCGACATGTTCCGACTTTGAAGTACACAAGAAATAGATAGCCAATAATTAAAATAGAAGATGGTATCATAATATTAATATCAGGTTAGCAATCCCAAGCGTAAAATGAATTCTTCGTATGCACATTCTACTCAAATGAAACTCAATAACTGCACACCAAAGTTGAGGTTGAGGTTAGAACTCCAAATCAATTTCTTTCACTGGACTATCCTAAAACGGCTCTATTTTGATCAATGTCGCTCCTAATAATACTGCCAATCTAACATCTAGCTTTGGAATTACTTATTATTGGAATCATAATCCATATTCAGTATTATGGAAATGGGGAAATGGTTTCAATTGAAATCACATCCTTCTTAGCTTAAAGTTCGTCTTTAGACCTCTTTGGGCATATTGAACTTTCGAATCTGGACCCCTGAGGCAGGGGAAAGTTCCTAGAATCCATACAGTCTAATTTTTTACTAAGAGTATCTTTATATTGAACTTTTAGCTGACTTTTCAGTTTTCAACCACTACTTACTCATTCTGCACTTTTAGGGGTAATTCAAGTTATACCTATCCATTCGATTTTTTGTTGTTGTTGGAAACTCGGTATCCAGCCCAAGAACTAACTAATATGAGGGGTCCAATCCCACCGTCCACTTGCGGGGTCCCATTTAGAGCCAGAGCTATGCGTGGACACCAAAATTGGCACCACTAGACCAACCCAGACGGGTTTCTATCCATTCAACTTAATTTCTGATATACAAACTTAGTTTGGTCATAGAAAACCAGAGAAAAAGGTTTAACTCAAAATTCAACCTGAACTCTACCTTGGTTTAATGGTTTTACCACTATACCCCTTTTCATATTAATCTAACCTTGATTTAGAACTTATGGAGCAAATCTGAGTTCTACCTGGTTTAACCCCTTGATTCCAAATTCATTTTCACCTATACGAACTATTAATGACGGATTTGTCTAATATGTACAATAAATAGTAGATTTGATCCTTTAAGCCACACATTTCATCCTTAAAGTTGCAATATCGGTTCTAGATATCGAACCAGAGATCTGATTGTTATTTGGTCTATTTTCTTGTATCGTTAGATTTTGGAAAATTAAAACCAAAAGTACAAACATCGTGTCGATATCATTTTTCATTTAAGAGTTATGCCTATTTGAAGTTAGACTAAGTAGAATAGTACTTTAGTATCTTTAACTTAGAAGCTTGTTTGGAATTATAATCGAAATAAAGCTATGAAACTTGGTTTACCACATCATATCTGCGTTCATATGCTGTGAGCAAGCTTATAAATCAACCCTAACTTCTTTGGATCAGCTTGGTATTTTAAAGCAATTATTTTATGCAATATGTAATCTTAAACCCTGCTTTCGAGGCCATTTCTCGAAGTCTTCACATCCTTCCAATTCTTACTATTTTTCCATGTAACAAAGTAGGTAACACCTGTACAAAACCAGTAGTTATTGGAAAACCATGGAATAGCAAAGCCTTGCTTCATTTAATACCTTAAACCAATGCCTGTTTGAATGCCTAAGTGCCACTTTGCCACATAGTTCAAGATTTGCAACACCCTAAGGTTAGCATCATTGTAATATATAAACTTTTGCTTATACATACTTTTGCACATTTAAACCCTAGGGGACATAAGCTCCATACTATGGATTGTCAAGCTCCACACTAAAAACATTCTTAATGACCTTAACCACCATGTCATTCCGTTTTGACCTATACTTTCCCACATAACTGATGAACTATCTCACGTTCTGTGTACCAACTTTTATGCACATCCTTTTGTAACCCAAAATCATGCCTACATACATAAGACAACAAATAATTACACTTCCCTTTATACACTACCTAATCACCTAACTTGGCCTAAACCATCAAATACGTCTTAAAACATAATCAGGAATCATATAACAGTAGCTAATCCCTCAATCATGCATAACTCTAGCACCACATTTGCACCGTTAACACATCATTCAACATGAAAATACAAGTTGAAGCATATAATATCATAAAAATGAACACATCAGACCCTTGGCCCCATAAAATCCACAAATTTTCCTGGGTATCCAACTTTGATCCTTTCAAACAGAAAATTCATTCACACAACACAATATATATGGACATACCAAATATATATCCATAATTTTGATTCAGAATTCTTTCTAGGGAAACTAAATTTTCCTAATTCACTTGTTTCTTCATGCAACAAAATGTAACATAATGATCACTCACTCAAGCTTTTATACTTAGGTTTTCCCAAAGTTCTTTCATCCTTAGGCTCATTTATCAATGCCAATTTCATTTTTTAATCAGAAATTACTAACATGTTAATCCTGATCAACTCGCCCCTAGGATCACCTTACATAAGATTTGGACAATAAACAAAACAATAAGGAAAAGAACATGTTTGGGCAGTGACTTGTACTCTAGACATTAGCAGAAAATTTGTCAGCTTGTAGATACTTACACCCTTCTAAAAAATACTCACGAATAATCTGATCAAACATAAGGATGGAATAGAGAAAGTTACTGACCATTTACGCAGCAAAACACTAGCAGCTAGGTTCCATAATCAATATTACAACAATAATTTAAGTTTTAAGACCAAAGAACAATTCACACCTGATTCCATAAGGCAAGCTTCAAGCCATAATCATGTAACTTGACTTTGTTTTCACTTATACAAGGTCAACTGAACTAAATGCTTGAAATATAAAATTTCTTCACATGTGCTTATGTTAAGTTTAAGTCCAAAAATATCAAAAACAACCGTATAAGGCATTGAACATAACATTTAAATTCGTAATGTATAATTTAAACATGGTTTTTAATTATCCATAGTCAAGCCATGATATTTTATACCCAAAGAAACATATATCCTCCCTTGAAATTCCAAGCTATTTTCAATTCCAAGGAGATACCAACTAGTACGTAGTACATTGGATTAACAATTTTCCAAAAAATAGTATTTAATTCAATTCAAGACTCTTGTATCGTTAATTATTTCTATCAAACCATTCACCATCAATTACAATATCACTATCACATATCTTGAAGCTCAAAACATTTTGAAAACCCAAATCAAGTGTTGAAAACAATAAGCCGTGTAAGGCCTAAATAACAGGCCTAACTCAATTACTTGAAAAATCTAGCAAGGTTAGTTCTAGGTGGCATCTCAACCCTGATGCAAAAAAGGTAAAAGACAGAAGAGATGAAACGGTGCTCATACCTGATCGAGCAAGTAAATTCATCGATATTTTTCTTCTAATGAATTCCCACTTGAGATTAATCAAATCCTTAAGTAACCCTGACTTCACTACTTCGGAGGGTAGACACTGCCAACACCCCATTTTAGAGAAATTGCAGTCTTTTGAACAAGTCAAATATGAAGTGCCGCCTGGCTGTGAAACTTGACTTTTAGAAGGAGACATCACTTCACTCCCAGGAGTGACGAGGGACTCTGTTTTCCTTGCCCTTTTAGGGCTCTTTTCTGCTTTTTCTTCATTCGTGTTTTCAGATCCAGTGCAAGAACATTCAACAGATACTAGACTTCCAGAGTTAAGACCACTGATGGGGTTTGTCCATTCTGAATCAGTCAATTTTTCCAGGGCTAATTCGTACAAATTTCTTTCATTATTTCCGAAATCAATCTTTTCACAAGCATCAGGTTTCTTTTGGCGCAAATCCGCAAGATATTCAATCACAGTAGCCTGCAAAACTAGTTTACATTTCGAGCAACTAAATTTTTTTCCAGACTCTAAAAGTTGGTGAGAAAGTTCAAGTTCCTCTTCTGCCAATTTTAAATTTTGCTGCTGTGTATACAATTTCCCTACAAATCACACAAGTGGCAAATCAATTTTCTATAAATCAAATAATGAAAACTTATCAATCTGGGGGAAGGCTACAAACATACCTAACAGGGAAGAGAAAGCAACAATAAACAAAGGAGAGTTAACTGAAGAAGATATTTTTTTTCCCAATTGGAGATGGGCTACAGCCTCAGCTCCATCACCAATCATTTCATATATCCTCCCAACCTGCATGCATAAGAGATTAAATAGAAATAAGGTACGTCATAGAAATCTTCCAAATAAATTCAATTTCATGAAGGAGAAAGAATCAAACCAAAAGAGTGCTCTCAAGGTAACACTGTAGAATTTTCCACGGACTGATGTACGTCTTATCCAAGTCTCTCGATGGAGAACTAAATGGCAAGATTTCTTCAGCAGCCAACATGATCATTTTCATTAGATCATCAGTTGTGAAATCATCTTCTTCAGTGCGTTCCCCTTTGAACATACCATTGAAGAGTATTGTATGTAATCTGTGAGCTTCTTTTGCTAGTAAAAGTGCCTGTTGTATAAAAAAAAAAAAAAAAAAAAAAAAAAAATGAGATACATGAGTGGACATAAATACAATTATATTCTTATTAAATTCGGTTCGGTATTAACAAAAGAGAAACAATTATATTCTTATTAAATTATGTTTATCTTATTCTAACATAAAGACATACATTCCCTCAAAAAAAAAAAAAAACATAAAGACATACACTAATGTGCTCTTCTATCTACACTTTTACATGGTACTTCATTGTATATATATTAGGGAAATTCTATGGTACATCCAAAATTTTGAGTGTATTGGTACACTAAATCCTTAAATTAAAAGTTAAATGAGTTATTTTTTGAAGAAAAAAATTATTTTCTATCTCCTATAATTATGATAACTAAATCTTATTTACCAAAAACGTCGACGAAATAAAATTTAATTTTTCAAATTTTTTTTTTTTGAAAATTACTCATAATAGAGAACTTTGATTATTTTTTAGAATTAAATGTAAAAAAAAAAAATAGTGTGATTTCTATAAACAATGTAATGATTTTTTTTCTTATGAAATGATATTTTCTAAAATATAAATATCAACAAATAGCTCTTTATTCGATAAAAATTATAGTTAATTTATAGATTTTTGAAGCAAGAGTACCGGTACACTTTAATTTATGAGTGTACCGTAGAAATTCCCTATATATTATTGTATATTATATATTTTGATTTAATTCGTCCGTTTGTAGTATCACATTAATTTTTTTTTTGTCATACACTTTATTACCTTATCTTTTTCCATTTTTTTTTAACGACCAATGTTAATAATAAACTTTTAAAACTGTAACTTCTTATCCTTCACTCGAATTTGAATTTGGGATCTCAAATAACCTTTAACTCAAACTAGTTGAGCTAACTATTCCTTCACTTCTTCCAATTCTTTTTTTTTTTTAAGGATCCAATTCTATTGACTTATCTTTTTATATATATCGTTAATGAATTATAAATTTGTAATTCTTAATTTAATTTGCAAAAAATAATATCTGAATTTCTTTCATTGGTAGGTCACTTGTAAGAACACCGTTATCTTCTGTTAAGGTTTGTGATAAGGGAAAAATCTCTTGGACACCGAATGTTATTTTACACCTTGAGAGAAATATAGAGAAAAGAGATCAAAAGAGAGAGTGATGAATGTGACAGGTAGATGATCGAGAGAAATAGAAAGAATGAATAGTGTTAGATGAATGTTAATTGTTTAAGGGGTGTTAAGAAATCAGCACTCCTTATGGTATGCCATGACATAAGAATCCCCTCCCCTCAATTTGTTTAGATATTAAAAATGAAACAAGAACTTAGTACTCTCTCCCTTTCACATTACTCTTATATATTAACCATTCTTGTGTTTTCCACTATTATAAATGTAAACTTCAATATAATGTTTAGGGAGTAATGTTTCTTAAAAAAAAAAATGTTGGGCTAATAGTGTTTTACCCCTTATAATATAGGTTATTTCCGGTTTCCCCCTTTAAAATTTTCTTTTTGGATTTCGTCCTTGTAATTTGAAGTTTTTTGGTTTTGGACCTTCATGAATTTTGACTGTACAAAATCGATGATATGGCAGGGGTAAACCGAAATTTTCTCAAGTTAACAGAGGGGGTAAACCGAAATTTGCTCAAATTGCAAGGGGTAAACCGAAATTTGCTCAAATTACAGGGGCAAAATTTTTCATGAAGGTCTAAAACAAAAAAATCTTCAAATTACAAGTACGGAATCCAAAAAAAGTATTTTACAGGGGGAATACTGGAAATGACCTATATTACAACATGAAACACAACTCCTAACACCTTACCATCACTAAGGACATATTTGGGGTAGTAATACCTAGTGCCCCAAGGTCCATCTGATAGCTTTATTGCCAAATATGTCCTTAGTGATGGTAAGGTGTTAGGAGTTGGCAATAAAGCTATCAGATGGACCTTGGGGCACTAGGTATTACTACCCCAAATATGTCCTTAGTGATGGTAAGGTGTTAGGAGTTGTGTTTCATGTTGAGGATCCTATTTCAGAGTCTAGGTTAGTTGCCTTAGAGGCTAGAGATGGTGCGACTTAGGCCGCCATGGGTGAGACTAGGGGTGTTCCATGGTTATTAGTTCCTTCCATGTTCGTGGTTTGGGGGAAGGATTAAAAAGAGAAAGGTCAGAGAGTTTATCTCATCTGATCGGCTTGATTGTTTGCTCATCCAAAAGACTAAGTTGTGTTCGGTGTCTGAGTCCCTTGTTCATTACTTATGGGGCAATTCTTTTTGTGATTGGAGTTTTGTCCCGGCAGTAGGTAATAGTGGGGGTATTCTTACCATCTGGTGTACCTCTAAAGGTCAAGTGGTGTTTTCTTTTTCTGGGTCAGGGTTTGTTGTTGTGTGCCTGGAGTGGGGGTGTTGAGGAATCTCTGTTTTTGTTGAATGTTTATTCTAAATGCTCTATTACCGATAAGAGGGAGGTGTGGGATAAGTTGATTTCTCTCAAAGACTCCTTGGATGGGGATGTTTGGTGCGTGGCGGGTGATTTCAACTATGTCCTTCATGAGTCGGAAAGGAGGGGTACCCTGTTTGGTAGTGGCAACTCCTCGCAGAGTGAGATTCAAGATTTTACCAACTTTGTGCATAGAATGGGTCTTCTCGATTTTCCTCTCCGTGGTAGGCATTTTACCTGGTGCCAACCTAATGGGGGTGTTATGAGCAGACTGGATCATTTCCTGCTTTCAGGGGGTTGGTGGGACCTTTGGGGGGAGGCGACGTAGTGGGCGCTTCCTATAGATGTCTCATACCATAGCTCGGTGGTTTTGAGATACTCCTCTCAAAGTTGGGGACCCAATCCGTTTAGATTCAACAACTTTTGGTTATCTCATCCTGACCTGGGTGGGGTGGTTGATTGTAGTTGGAACCGCTTCAGGCCGCCGGAGTGGATGGCGGTGAGGCTTTCAGCTAAGCTTAAGACCCTGAAAGGAGACCTTAAGGTGTGGCACTCTCAGGCTTTTGGTAGTTTGAATAGTCGGATTGAGGCGCAAGTGGAGCCGATCAAACTTCTTGACCTCAAGGCGGAAGTGGCCACTTTGTCTCCGGCTGATACGAAAACGAGGTTCAAGGGGTTCTATGACCTTTGGGCACTCCTGAGAGCTAGAGAGTCCCAGCTTTTCCAGCAATCGCGATCGAGGTGGTCGCGTGAGAGGGATGTTAATTCTGCTTACTTTCATTCTAGTATAAAGTTAAGGAGGAGGAGGAGGAGGAGGAGAAAGTCCACCCTGGCGCTTAGGGTGGGTAGTAGGTGGGTGGAGAGTGTTCTGGACATTCGTGCCGAGATTGTAGACAATTTTAGGAATCATTTCTGTGAGGCCTTGGCAGACTGTCCTACTCTTGACGAGGTGACCTTCCCTAGCCTCACGGAGGTGGAAATGGGTGGTTTGGTGGTCCCTTTTAGTGAAGAGGAGATTAGCAAGGTTGTTTTAGAGTTTGATGGGGCGAAAATCCCCGGCCTGGATGGTATCAATTTCTCATTATATAGAAGATTCTGGGATCTTTTAAAGGGAGAGGTGGGTACCATGTTCGATCAATTTTTCACTCAGCTAGCCTTCCTCGGTCCTTTTCTTCGTACTTCATCACCCTCATCCCCAAGGTGCCCTCCCCTACTCGCATATGTGACTTTCGGTTCATTTCTCTTCTTGGATCTCTTTATAAGTTGGTGGCGAAGGTTCTGGCAGGTAGGCTCGCACCAATGATGGATAAGCTTATTTCCTCCAACCAATCTGCTTTTATCAAAGGTCATCAGCTTGTGGATGAGGTGGTCGGGGTTAATGAGATCATCGATGTGGCCAGGAAGTCCAGGAAGGAGTGTCTTATCTTCACTACAAGAAATCTTGCATTTTGCCAGGGGCGGAAGCCCTGGCAAAATGCAGAAAGCCCTGGCAAATGGACGTTTGCCAGGAGTTTTGCCAGGAGCAGAATACCCAGCAAATCCGCTCATCGCAAATTGTCCTGCCAGGGGTTTAGCTCCTGGCAAAATGCGCTCCTGGCATAGGCCCTGGCTCAACCCCTGGCAAATTGTGTCTGCATGATTGCAGGCTTTTGCAGACCATCACATCAGTCATTTTCAAAACATGCCAGGGACATTGCGAGGGGTTAACCCCTGGCAAATTGTGTACGAATTTTTTTAAAAAACGTTATTAAAATAATTAAAATAAACGTTTTTAAATTGTTTTTTTATTTCTTTTTTTAAAAATTGTTTTAATAATAAAAATTATTTTAAATAATTTTAAAAAAAAATTATTTTAAATAATTTTAAAATATCATGAACATATCAAGAACACATTGAATAATTTTCCCAGCCATCATCTCATCGATTCATACACCAACAACACAATTAAACTAACAAAACTTCCATCAATCCATTTTCATCATCATCACAAATCAACATCAAACTTTTTCAAACACACAAATCCGAATTCATAACAACATCACTACATTTTCGAGATCTAAGGACAACAAAAACAACAACAGTGCAGAACTTCGATTCATACAGAGGTAGATCTGAAGCCAAAATGAAACTGGACTGAGTTCACCTCAAGGTCAAGATCCGAATCAAAATTGAAGCAAGAATAAAGGGAGAAAGAAATTATCGAATGGTAAAGAAGGAGCACAAAACTGAATCCAGCACAAAGGAACGGAATCCGAGCTCGAATCGTTGAAGCAAGAAAATCGAGCCGAATCCACTATATTTCGTTTTCCTTTTGTGTTGAGTCTTGTGTGTTTAGAAGGTTGAAGGAGTTTAGGAGGAAGAGCAGAATCGCTTTCTATGTTTGTTGTGTTTGTGTGATTTGAATTGTTCCCTTTTGCATGTTTATATGTGGTGAGTTTGTACGTTTGAATGTTTGATAGAAGAAGAAGGTTTGAATGTTTGATGGAAGAAGGGTTTGAGCGATTGAGAGAAGAAGGGTTTGAGAGAAAGTTTTGAGCGGCTGAAAGATTAGGAATTAGGTTATGAGTGTTAGTCTGTGTTATGTTAGCTTATATACCTCCTTTCATAGATGCAATTTGCCAGGGGTTATCCGAGGGTCTTGCCCCTGGCAAACCGCCACAGAGCCCAGCAGCTCTTTAGTCAACTCATTTCAGCGCTGCCATACAACTATTCACGTAGCCTTTGCAGGCTTTGCTGACAAATTTGCAGGCTTTGCAATTTGCCAGGGGTTTTTTGTGGCACAACCCCTGGCAAAGTGTTGTACCGTCCTGCTTTTTCTGACCACACAAGAATCTTTTCTGCTGCATACATTTTGCCACGGATTTTGTGAGGGGTTGCCCCTGGCAACTTGCAAGGAGCTTTCCCTGGCATAGCTCCTGGCAAATTTGCCAGGAGTTCTTGCTCCTGGCATTGTTCCCTGGCAATATGCAAGATTTCTTGTAGTGCTTTAAAGTGGATTTTGAAAAGGCCTATGATTCCTTGATTACATGATGAGGAGGCTAGGCTTCAGTGATAGGTGGTGTAGCTGGATTCGTGCTTGTGTCTTCTGTGGGAATCTCTCTGTCCTCGTCAACGGTTGCCCGACCAAGAGGTTAATATTCATAGAGGGCTTAAGCAAGGAGATCCTCTGGCCCCATTCCTTTTTCTTCTGGTGGTGGAGGGGCTGAGTGGTTTACTCCGATCCGCTAAATCTAGGGGTCTGTATCAGGGTTTTAAAATGGGCATCTCTGGTCTTGCTATCTCACATCTCCAGTATGCAGATGATACCTTATTTATAGGGGTGACGACGATGGCGAACCTCTAGGCTCTTAAAACGATCCTTAGGTGTTTTGAGCTTGCTTCTGGTCTCAAGGTTAATTTTTCTAAGAGTCAGGTGATGGGGGTTTAATGTGTGTGTGTGTGTGTGTGTGTGTGTGTGTGTGTGAAGGGGGGACTTTCTTCGATTAACGGAACGCTTTCTTTACTGTAGGGTGGGTAGTGTCCCGTTCGGTTTGCCTGTCGGTGCAAATCCTCGCTTGGAGAAAACTTGGAAACCCCTCCTTAAGTTTCTGTCTAGTAGGCTTGGCTCCTGGGGTAATAGGTATGTTAGCCTTCAGGGTAGGGTGGTCCTTCTTAATTTTGTTCTTAATGTGATTCCTATCTTCTTTATGTCAGTCATGAAAATGTGTCTTTTGGTTTGGAAGAAGATTGTTCGCCTTAAGAGGGAGTTTCTTTAGGGAGGGGTCAAGCGGAGTAGGAGTATTCCTTGAGTGTCGTGGTCGGTGGTTTGTAAGCCGAAGCGTAAGGGGGGCAAATATGAAACATGTTTCAAAAGGGAGATCTTAGTAAACTTAAAGCACTGAGATCATGATTATAAGAATCAAAAACAACTATTGCTACTTACCTCCATTAACTTTCCATTTGCTACGAGTTTTTGACACAAATCATGGTACAGATATCCAGCAAGAAAAGTAGAATGCCTTTCAATAGGATCCTAGGAGAAGATAGACAAACAAAGTGATGATTTTTCTTTATATCAAAAAAGAGTATGATAAATTTGTCTCAAAAGGACGTTACCTTTGAAGACAGATCCATTGCAGCTTTTTTAATATCTATGTCTGAAATGTCAGCTTGAAAAAATTTGTCTTGATCTTTAGCATCTGTGTGCGATTCTTCAAACAGAAAATAGAAATTCTGTCTAAACCCTGATTTGTTTTTCTTAAGACAGTCTATACAGCTCACATTCTTTTGAAGTTCAGTTGTATCCCATGATTCCTGGATCAATGACCAATTCAAAGGAGAAATGCAGACTGGGTGACTTAGTCTTCTACCCTCCCACAACAAGCTTAATTGTTTCTCAAATGCAAACTTCCTCAAATTTTGCATTCTAATTATCAACTTATGTGCTGCAGTAATGTTGCTACCCATCACACCCTGAAGAAATCACATGGAAACCAAAAGACTACAATTATAAATCATATAGAAAAACAATGGAAAACAAGATTATTAAAGAAGAAAAACAAACCTTCAATTGCAATAAGTCAAAAACATTGTAAATCATGATCATTATACTTTCAGATAATGCTTTTCCATCTTCCAATGTTCTCTGCTTAATGCACAAGTAAGATAAGTTTTTCTTGATAAAAAAATAAAAAAAATAAAAAACTATCAAGATAAAGTGAATATATTACTACAAAAAGGTTATAAAATAATAAGAAAACAATAAAGAAAGGACAGCAAATAAAATACCAATGATATAAAGCTGTCTAATATTTCATCATCAGTGACAATTTTACATGTTAAGAGAAAAGTGAAATCAGAAATCTTCTCTCTTGACAAAGAGAGAACCGTTAGCATAGGTTTTAATACCTCTAGGTACTGATTGGCTTCTAATTTACAAAGGGCAAGTAGACCATGTGCCACATACAGATGATGATTAATTATATTTGCTTCGGAAGACATCTTCTCATCTTTAAAAACAAGATCCTGTTGAAGTGAACATACTTCATATTAGAGGCATATACATATCTAATATAAGTTAGATATTCATATATTTGAGAGAAACAAAATAAAACCATGGTGCGTATTGTATGGGTCAGACACGTAGCGGCTACATTGTCTACTGGACAATTTGCGATTCTTTTTGTAGGCTGAGCTTTTGTTTTTTCAATGAATTTTTCAGGAGATGTATATATATGTGTCATGAAGAATGCTGTGATCTTCAATCTCATTTTCTTACAGAATGATTCAAATTCATTCTCCTTTGACACATAGGCATTGTATTCCTAAACAAAGATATACACATTAATAAAGAGTTCAAGTTTACTATACATTAACTATTAAATCAAATATAATGAAAATTCTATGAAAAGGAAATTTTCACCTGCTCCAATAGTAATAGTAACCCAATGTCTCTCTTTGATACTTTTTGAGACAGAAGATCATTTAAGGTATGAGAATCAAAACTACCATCATTGTCATGTTTTAATTGATACTTGCACTGGCACTGCACCCATAATACATGATACAACAATCAGAATAAAAATGTTGCAACACACTGAATTCTATGAATTAAATGCTAAAGAATGCTACCTCTACCCAAGTCTTCATGATAGGAACTGGAGTTGGAAGATTCTTTAACTGGTCTCTCACGGTGCACCAGTTTTCAAGAAATTCAGTTACTTTCTTTTCCATCTCAATATAATCGATGTCATACAGAAGATTCAACAACTTTCCAATCTGGTTATAAGTGTCTAATGAAAAGCCTTTTAAAGCATTTTCTGAAAGATTGCTTGGGTGGGAATTAACAAACAACCAAAAAACTTCACAGCGCAAGCTTAGAACCTTCAAAGCACATGGTGATACAAATGATAAGAGCACTTAAATCTTAATATTTATCACATTGATTTACATGTATTTATACAACAAGTAAGAAAAAATGATCCCATAGTATTGGGATCAAATTAAATCAACCTAAGCTATGTAAGAAAACTATGATCTTAATTATTAAATAATAATAACATAATCAATTATAAATAGAAAATAATACACATATAGACACAGCCTACACTCCCTCTGATTATATATTTGTTACTCTCTCATTGTAACTAACTGAATTATTTATAACAAATAAACATAAAAAAAATAATGTATTTTTCCTCTTTGATCTCTTCTATCCTATACATCATATCATAATCAAATCACATCAGCCTAAAAAATTTAAGAAAAGCATAATCATGTCAAATAAATGTTGGAACAAGTTTATTAATTTGGAAGAAGAATTAGAGAGAAAGAGAATAGCACAAATTGAAAGGATCAAAATTTATTCAGTATCACTTAGACTTATGAAACACAAACATGTAACTTGCTTATATATCAAGTTTCTCAACTAACTACACTTAACTCTGTTACTTGCTTCTCAAATAACAGTTACAAAACTAACCATACTATTAGTTAACTAACCACTTATTATCCAATATTGAATTACTCTGCAACAATAATAACATAATGAATGAAAAATACAAAACATATACGGTCAATAAGAACACTAGTGAAGTAGTTGGCATTTCACATGAAGCATGATAGAGTTAAAAAAATATTTAGAGTTTCAGACAAAATCGATTTTTTAGCAATATGTATCAAATAACATTTATAGGAAATTTTAATAAAAAAATTATGAGATTGTAATACCTGTTTTTTAATGTTATTTTCTTGCAATGTTGTGCACCCATCATTCAACCATTTGATTAAGTTTTGTATTTCTTCTCTTTTAATCCAATTGGTAACAAATATCTCCTTAATAATTTTAGTGCTCTCCTGAAAGAGGGACAAGAAACACATTAGTTTTTGTTTTTTCTTTCTGAAACACAATACCAATTAAAGAACTTATTTTTTTGGAATAGAAGCTTTGGGCACTTAATGACATGAAAACCTGGAGTTTAAGCTCAGTTTTGGTTGAAAAGAAAAAAGCTCCACAAGCTACTTCGACCAACCAACTCTTTTCATCTTGTTTCTTTTCAGATGTAACACTACAAAGAAAAAAAGTGAAATTTCTGGATTTAATCATCACAAATAACACAAAATGAAATATACAGAAGGTAGTATATATACAATATTTCTAAAAATTATCTTGCAAACTTCTCTTTAAATTTAATATGACACGTGAAAAATAATAATGTAAAGAAGAGCGTAATATACAAGATACAATAATACAATAAGTGACATGAGGAACAAAACCTCTGTTTGTTTGTTTTTTTACTTTTCTGTAGAATTTAATTGCAAATATAAAATCAAATAAAAATATAAATAGATCAAGCATTTAAAAATCTTCTTAACTAAGCTTATTTGGATATCCATAGACATACCTTAGAAAAGAGAGAATAAGTCGGCAATTAACATGAAACATATCCATAATGGTTGTATGCATATCAGTCAAACCACCACCCTGAGCATTTCCTAAGTGTTCATTCCATCCATACTTCCTAATTGATATAGAAAGTAAACAACACAAAAGACTTAGGCAGCTTATGGAAGGTGACAAGTATGCCATAGAAGTTTCATAATCCAATGATTGATCTTTAAGATGTTGAACTGCAGTGGTATTCATCTGGATGTGGGTACACATCGAGTTGAACAAGCGTAGTGATTTCTGAAGTATTTCAACATTTTCAAATAAGACATTTAGATAATCTTCAAACTTTTCACTGGTGCAATTAAAAAGCTTCAACCCCACAGCAATGGTCCTCAATATTGGTTCAATATAAGATTTTACCTACAAATGTACTACAATCAAAAATGGAATAAAAAATATCCAATTAATATTAAATGAGAAAGACTTCGAAAGTAATATTACATTTGTATAATCGTTTGCCTTCTTGTTTAGGTATCTTGCAAATTCAACACAAAAATCTCGGACTTCAGGTTGGAAACATTGTGTGGCGCATTCATAAACAACTTTCACAAACTCTATTCCACTGTTTCCCTCTTCAACCTAAAAGTTACAAATATAATTGACGATCATGAGATTCAAGCACACCCGGTAAGAAAATATCATAATTATTAAGCACCTATTCCATATTTCATTCTTGTTAAGAAAAAAATTGTGTTGTTATTTAATGTATCCAATTTATGTCTAGATGTATAAAAACAATAAATGTATCTAATAATTTAAAAATGAACTTATATTTAGGGACAAATTTTTGTCACAGCCCATATGTAAGCTTTTCTTCCATTTCTTATTAGTGTATGAACTTTCTATTTTTCTAAAGAATGGCGTTTGGATATGTGGAGCTTTTTTTTCTTGGTCAGGGATATCAAAATCGTTTGGAGAAGACATTAAAATAAGTCTCAAGAAAATCACAATGAATGTGAAAATCTTGATTATAAGCTTAATGCCTTATTGTGACAATTTGTCGAACCAAACATTTTAACAAATTTCAGAACTTTCAAGACGTGTAACTATTTTTGGAAGAAAACTAAATTGTATGATTTTGAATACAAATTAGTTTCTCTTAAACAATCACATCATCAAGAGCAATTCTTGCTTAGGCACAACCTCAAATCAAATTTATTTGAGCAAACACACATAAATGTAAAAAATTAAAAGAGAGATGATTTAAGTCGCATCATTTAATTCTTTTCTCTTTTAATTCTTTTTCATTTGTAAGTGTGTGCCCAAACAATTTTGATTTAGAGGTTGTTTCCAAATTAGAATTACTCACATCATGCACATATGTTTCTCAAGAGCCCCTTGTACAATTTTGTTCTGCTAAAGGTAAATAATTATCCTCGGATTCAATTCACCTTTGGTATCTAAATTTATATTATAAATTAAGACGGAGGATGATTGGTTTCAATCGAGAATTCAGTCAAGTTTTCTCATAGTCCCACTCAACTGTAATTTCATTAAAATTTTCAATTTTCACCTCAATTGTATATAGAGTTTATGTTGTAACTACCTCTTAAATTCTTTCAAACAAAGCTCTCTTAAATATATATTACTACTACAATTTACTCTCATTTTGCTTTGTTATAGTGTAAAAAATTGCAAGTTAAGATCAACTTTGGGTTATGATAGTTCAAGTGATGTTGTACTTAACATACAAACTTATTTTAATAAGAGGCATGTTATTTGAACAACCATTTATAGACAACCATAAATTAACAAAGAAAAAAGTTATTGACGCAAAAATAAAAAACAATAGAGGGAGAAAATAAAATATATAACGTGAGTACGAGAGAAAGTTGTCACAAATTTATTAGACATCAATCATTTTGACAATACAAAAGTATGGGTGAACTTTTCATTTAATTTTTTTTATGTTTTGTTATACACATAAAGCTCATTTTAGCCTCAATTTGACTTGATTTTGGTACCTAGGGGCCAATGTAGGTTGTACTATGTGGCATCCAAAAGTTGGTCTTATAAGTCACTTATCAAGGCCTTAAACCCAGAATTTTGCCTATGTGGAATCCATTCCAAGTTCAATTATAGTCGGACTATTGACTAGATGTTTTGCAGTCAAATCATAGTAAACATGAGAAAAAAAACTGTATGGGAAAACCTTAACTCAAATTCTATTCTACTTATAAAGTAATAAAGATTGAAAGTTAACATAAATGATTTTGTTCTCATACCCCAGCATTTTAATTAGCTTTCAATAAATATTTGGTATCTTCCTAAAAGAATTAGTATCTCCTACTTGGTATTTAAATAAAAAATGCTTAATGGCACGACATGATATGTCGTGCAATCCACACATGTATTCCGCAAAGAGAAAATTTTAGATTTTTTATTTTATTTTAATTAAAGGCACGTGAGCAGGGGTAGACCTGAACTAGACCCACTGTGGCAAGTGCCACACCAGACAGTCCAGGCCATTTGCTTTTGGCTCATATTCTGAACGTTACTTTGTTAAAAGTAACACATCAATGGACCCACCAAGCAAGGCTTTGTTTACTTGTATCTTTTGTGCTTGTAGACTCTTTATTTATAACATAGCTCGCCTCTCAACGTATTAAAATTAGCCGATGTAGGAATAAGTTTAATCTTGCTTTAACCTTAGTGTTGAGTTTTTGTTTTTTGGTAATATGCAGGCAATCTTTTCTTATTCTTTAAACTACAATCTGATTTAGATCATCTCTCCTTTTCCTTCCTTTTTATAAACTTTCAATTTTGGTTACTAAAATAAAATTGAAATTGATTTTAGCTTTTGGTTACAAAACATTAATTATTTGATAAAAAATTGTGCCCCACTAATATTGTAAGTCCAGGTCCACCCTTGCACGTGAGTGTTGTGCGGTTTTGTTGGTGCAATATGTCGTTCACAGTGGCATTGCTCAAATTTCAAATTTTATTATATTACCTCTACACCAGGTGCAATGCAATCCAATATGGATGTGACATATGAGTGATTCTTCTTTGACAGTTTAAAAAGATGGGAGCACATTATGTTTGAAACCTACATTTAGAATTTTGGAAGAATGGTTAGTTAATGAATAAAAGAAAATATTAAATATCTAAAAGTTAAGATTAGATTACCTCATAAACTTCTATCTTTATTATTGGAGAGTGCATGTACTCGGCCAAAATAGTACGACATAAGTTTATCCCCGAATCAGAATCGGAGAATGTCATCTTCTCCAATAAAGTGTAAGCATATCTACACAATGCTTCAACTAAATCTGCATGCAAATCCTCACACTTTTGACAATTCAACCTGAATAAATTGTACACGTAAAATTTAATTTGTTTTACCAATTCATACACAAAAGCAAAGCAAACAAATTAAAAACAAAGAACTATACCCTTGACATGCTTTTGCTTTATTCAAGAATTGAAGCAACCTATCACAATGTTCATCATCTGTCGTCGTGCTTTTTTTTGGAATTTTCAGCAAGCTTAAATAAATTTTTAACACCTTGCAATGTGAATTGGCATGAATCACAGCATTGCTATTTACCACATTTAATTGGGCTAGCCCATATTTTTCAGCATCATCAACCCGTCCACCAACCCTTAAACACTCTATGAATTGCACATGGTATCCCAATGAGTGTCCATTGAGGTTGCCAAGCCTAGAAAGTGTAGCATCAAAGGTACTCAAACAAAGTTGGTATACTTGGAAGATTTCATTGAGAATACCTTTACTATACTTGAACTTTTTAGGTTTAGATAGACGTATGCCAAGAATACGCAAGCACTCCTTAAGGAAAGTTCGAAACTTTGTCAAATCATCCATATTGACATCCGCACTCGATAACAAGATGGGACTAAGGTATGAGTTAAAACGATCATGAATGCCTTTCGGGTTTGACGATCGAAGCTGCTCGAAAATGATGTCAGAATCTGAATCTGTAGACATATTGTAGATTGTTGACCTACATGAAAGAAGTGACAAATGCTTAATAATAGTCATTGTTACATTTTTATTCTAATTTATGGACCTTAAATTTTAGTCGTTTAATTCATCACATTCTTACCGTGATATCATAAACGACTAACTTTTTGTCAATCTCGCAAACTAAATTATCATGGGAATGCCTTGTAAAAGCAAGAGTGATGAACCTACCAATACAAGGATATACTTAACAGATCAATTAAAAACTATCCTATAAGAAAAAATAAGAATAAAGTCATTAAAAAAAAAACATGTGACAGGAAAACAGACATGAATGTTCCTCCTCAAATAGACATCCCAATGACCAATTGGTTTGTTGGTTAAGAAATCATTTAATATTAATTGAAAAATTAAAGCAAACATACACATATTAATTGAAAAATTGAAGCACACATACACTTTAGCGCCGATTCAGAAAAAAAAAAAAAAAAAAAAACATACACTTTAGCATCCGAAGTAATTCCTTATATTGCTTCCAAAATACTAAACTGACATTGTATATTTCTCAAAGTCAATTTTGTCTTGTATAACCATGATGAAAAAATATTACTCTATTTTATATAAATGTAACTCCAAGATTAGTTATTTTTATATAATATTTAGTTTCGTTTTATTTAGATTTAAGTTTATTTTATTTAAGTATTATTTTCTTTTTGAGCTATTTTACTTCAATTGCATATTATTATATTTCAGGAATGAATATTTGATTTTGTCAAACAAAAAAAAAAGGAATGAATATTTGATGGATTGAGTCTTGGAGCAAAAGAATGGAGTTTGGAGCTGATTCGGAGCGAAAATACGAAGATTTGGAGTTTGCTGCTTTTGCTTAGAATTCAAGCTACTCTATTTTAGTTTTGACCAAAAAAACCCGCAGTTTCTTGTGGAACATGCTACTGAATAGTTGCTTAGGTTTTAAGTCAACAATAAGACTATAAATAGAGTAGTCATCTATCATAAACATTCATATCTTTTGTTCTTGGAATAAAAGTTCACCTTTATTTTATTGGTATTTACTTTTATTTTCTTCTTCTTCTCTTTGTCTACGATGAACGTGATTGAGTAGACTTCTCTTTGTCTTGGGATTGTTGGATAAGTCTAATGACATAACCCTAATTAACCCAAGCTTTAACCTTAATTTTATGTAACCCTAGTTTCTAATCTAAATTCACCGTTTTAACATGAATTAACCATTATCAAACTGTGGAAATGAAAGTGGAGGGTTTGATAATTGTTAATCCATCATCTCAAATATCAATTCATAAGGCGAACGCGGAGCTTTGATATTGGAACAAGTGAATTTAGACAAGAATTGCAAAGGCAGTGAAATAGTCTTTGCAATTCTTGACGGATTGGTAGTTTCAATCCTTAAAAGCTTCTTCTAGTAATCAAATCAGCGAAATAGGTTTGATTGTTAGAAGTAAACTCTCACTGGACTTGGTAGGAAAAGTGAGGGGTTAAAGGGAAACTGGTCTTTAGAAATTAGGTCTAACATAAAGTTATAAGTTAAGGTTTTGGTTTGTGAAGGACTTGTCATTAGGATGAACCAATAATTCCAAGGCTCCTTTTATTTTTATCATTTTCTTTTAATTAAAAATCCAAACTTTATAACTCAAAACTCTTTTCTAATCATTGTTGAAAGTTAATTGAATTCATAACTCCCTGTCGGAACGATATCTTTTTATTACTACATCGGTAAACAATGCACTTGTGGTCTTATCGCATCACACACTCACATCATATGGAAAAAATTTGAATCAAAAATAATTAAATCACATCAATCAACATCATATAGTTTTATTTTCTTTTAATTTTTACATTTGATGTGAATGTGTCTAAATAGATATCATTTGTGGTTGTATCTATGGAAGAGTTTCTCCCAGGATAGATGGAAAGAGAATCTTTTATATATAGATATATTTTGTGGTTCAAGTGAAGTAATCAAATCTTCAATATATCAATAAATCTATTGCACCCAAAAAAATATTACCAAAAAACTAAGGAAATCAACAGCAAGGAAAAGACTGACCTTAAGCACCCCAAATAACAAACACGGCAAAAAACTGACGTGTGATCTATGCTGCCACAAAATCAGAGTATGCCGAATCTCGCCCACACTAGCTGAAGCAACAGGCCTTAGATGGAGCCTCCACTTAGCAAAGAAAATGAGGTACGGTAACTTCAGAGTAGAACTTGATACTGAGACAGATGAAATAGATAATGTGATCTCAGACTATAAGAACTTAATTTCATCAATGTTAAATGTTAGTGTGGTTTTTATTACTAGAGCCACAAAGTGTAGCAGCTTAGAGTCTTGTAGGAGTAGCCAAGAATATTGGTTCCAAAAGTTGGGTGGGAAATATACCAAAAACAAGAAAAGGGTTTCAAAGAACACTATAAGTAGCACTCTCCATTAAGCAAAATAAGTTTTTTGGTGAAAAAAAAAATCAAATTTTTATAGTGTAAAAAGAGTGAAAGTTGTTACCTTTTGAAGAGCTTTTAGCATCACAAAGGTCTCCAATGTTTTTTGGTTAAAAGAAAAATGGAGGAATGAGTTTGGGTTAATAGAAGTGATGGATGAGCTATGGTTTCATTGTTTAGGGCTTTAGGCTGGAGAGAGGAAGAAGAAGAAGAAGAAGAAATGGGCAAAACCTCAAGTGTTCTTTAGTAGTAGAAACCGTACAGTTTTATTTTATTATGGAAGAAAAAATAGGATAGTCTTTTAAGCTAAAATACATTGTTTCATTTTTTGGGAATACATTGTTACTCCCAAAATTTGGTTGTGTTCGTACATATGAATTATATCATATTTTTGTATTAACTTATTTAAAAATCAAATTTTTTTGGTGGCGTTTGGGGTTTAAACCCCGGACCTTGCATATATTATGCATTGTCCTTACCAACTGAGTTAAGCTCACGGCGACATTTAAAAATCAAATTGTTAGTGGTGAATATGGTGCTACTCATTATTTTTTTAGATATATAATAATCATCCAATTATTCAATAAAATGTCATATATTTGTATTAGTAAAAATATATAAATTTTGAATGAATTTAGCAAACGAGATACTGATACCCAACTAAGCTTCAGGTATCTAGGAATTTACCATTTCTTTTTTTGAAGAAAAGGAATTTACCATTTCTGAATCTTATATAAAGAGAAATAATGTTCGACACAACCTCAAGTAAAATATATTTAGCTACACTCACACTAAAATATATTTAGCTACACTCACACTAATACAAAAAAATAAAATTAAAGAGGAAAAAATCAAATAACATGACTAAATTTTTTTTTTTAAATTTTTCCATTTGTGTGAGTGTCGAATTTTTTTTTTTTATTTGGGGTTGTGACTATGTAAGATTTGTTCCTTATATTCCAACATCCCTTATAATTTGTGTGCCTTACACGTCTTTTCTTGGTTGAACTAGTTTTGTATGATCACAAAACCAAATGTATACTTCTTGTAACAATAAAAAATAAAATTGATTTAACATTTGGAGGATAAGTACTTCTTTATACTCCATCAGTTCCTTTTTAAATACTGTTTTCAAATAGTATTCTTCAATTAAAGTAATGGATTTTTGGAGTTTTTTTATATTATACTCTCATTTTAATCGATCAATAAATTTCTATTTGTTAATACACACTTTCTCTTTCAAATAAACTCGATGTGTTATCTTCTCTCTTAACAAACAATTGTGATACACTCTTACTCTCTCCAATAAATTTCATTTTTCTTGCACACTTTCTACTCTCAAGTAAAATTGATCGAGCACCTCTCTATCATAATATACAATTGTCAATTTAGACATTGCAAAGAAAAACGAAATCTATTCCAACTTCCAACTTCACACTAATCAAAATTTAACAATATTTTTAACGAGTCTTACACTCTTTCTTCTTTTTGAACATTTGCATAGTCTTTTATTTTTCTACCAGAATTGTTCTTCTATTTTGCACTTGATTTTTTTAAAAAAATGTTATTGATTTTATTTATAGAATTTCAACTTTTCTATTACTCTTACCATAGACCTATTATTATAGGGAATAAAATTTAAAATCTTGAAAGTTCACGATTACAAATAACAAAAAACCAAACATAGTTTGAAAAAAAAATTTACTTTGTTTAAAAAAAACTATATTTAGTTTTATTTAAAAGGAGTAAGTTAAAGTAGTTGAGAAAGAGTTTAATTGACAAATTGTACTTTTAAACTATTAAAATGATAGTTATATATCAACAAACAATTATGCTAAAACAATACTTAAAAAAGAACAGAGGAAGTATCTCTTTATGTGTGTCAAAGAACTATACATTTAAGGTCAAATATATCTCAAGATCCTTAAGGTTAATGTTTGCACTTGAATAATCTTTTTAGTTTTAAACTGATCAGTTACGTTAATAAAAATATGTATATAACCCTTTAAGTATTAAAATATATACACAATTACTATTTTCGGGGCCGTTCCTCGCATTTTAGGGGCCTTAGGCATAGTTAGAGAAAAGGACCCCTTATACATCATAAACTTTTTTTGTACTCTTAATTAACAAAAAAAAAATCAATTTATCTTAGGATTGTGCCAGAAAAAAAAAACTTAGAATCGGACATATCTAAACCATACATATAAAAAAGTAATATTTTTTATAAACGAAATAGTGAATTGAGTTTTTATAATAAAAAATAGTGAATTGGTATCACGTGTGCACAATAGAGACATTCATTTTTGTATACTTAAATTGGTATCACGTGTACACATCGTACATTTATAAATTTTTAATAGTAATACATAATATGCAATCAATAACTTCAACTCAGCATTTCACACAAATTTCTTCTTTCAAAAAAAAAATCTCACACAAATTTCTTAAATAAGAATCATTAATCAAATATTAATAATTTTATATCATCACATTTCAATTTTTTAATATTAAAAAGTGAGGATCTCACTTAAAAATCATGGTCTTAAGTGAGACATTAGGCCTTATAAGACTAAAAAAAGAAACTCAATGAGATACCTAATAGGTACCAAGTCTTCAAAATATAAGACCTTCATTAAAGATGGTCTTATATTTTTTTTCTTAAGATATATAAATATAGTAAAAAAACTATTTATAAAAAAAACTCAATGAATCATTAATATATTTTTTTTGTTCAAAAAAAAATATTATTTTTTTAAAATATTATATGCCTATATGGTTCCGTAACTGCAACTGAAAGACATTTTATACGATGGAGTGCGACTGTGCGAGCTTATAATCCACAGTTCTCTATTTTTCAATTTTTTTTGGTGTCAAAAAAATAATTGTTGAAACCGTTTTCAACACATGCTTGTTGCAAGAAAACAAAATCAGCTATGGTTTTAATATTAAAGTGTGTCAAGTAGCTTTCAATCAAAGGTTATTATACATAGGACATGATGGACACAATCAAACATACAGGTCCTTTCTAAACGTCATGCAAAAGGAAGGAGGTGCAGGCAACTTTTTGGGATCAAACCTGAATAGTGCTGATTTGGTGGATATCCATTTGAATAATCCAATTGGTGTGGAACACGTGGAAGGAGAAAGGGGGAAGACCAAGAGAGAGTCAGACGGCTGGTCAGTAGAGAGAGGTTAGAAGTCAAATCTGCAGGGAGAGAAGACAGCTTTCCTGGGATGTCCGTTGGCAGTTGGGGAGAGGAGAGGAGGTAGGTGTGGGACCAGGTCTGCAGGAGAGTGGGATCTGAATATAAATCTTACAAATTCTTACGGTTTCACATTTTTATTCGGTGGATTCTAGGGTGAGGGATCAATTAAGTCCCTCACCGGTGGACCAGAACCTAAATGTCATTAGATTGAATCAATGGTTTAGATTTATCAAAAATAAAAATGAGAATATTCACAAAATGTCACACACAATCTTTCCCCAACACTAATTGAACCCAGAAACGGTTTTTCTTTTTGTTGAAATCATCATCTTCAACATCCATTCCAATTGGTGTGAAAGAGAATCTGCGAGAAAAATTGAGTATTGCTTTCAAAAGTTTATGGGTTTTGCTAAGAACATAGTTTCTAAGTTCAATTAGTGATGGTGACCTTTTAATACACATAAATTAAGAAACATGAGATCTTTGAATTCCCATTAAAAAATGAGTTCTTTGAATTTACGAGGGATATTGCTCAGCACTTGCATTTTCAACATATAAAACTCCATTACGCTGTATACAATTAAAATTTGCGATGCATTCTTGTTGCTTTTATGGCTTGTAATTCTTCTGTTTTCCTTCTGTATTATAGTTGGTTGATTAGAAGTCTGTTCAAGCAATTTTAAAGGAGTTAGATTGGTGCTTGTAGAGATTTTATTGATGGTGTCTTTTCATGATTTCATCAGATTGCTGATTGTGAAAAATAGTTGTTTAATAAATTCAATGCCACTGTTTAATCATGTTTGAAAAAGAATAAGAATTTTTTTTATTTAGGGTTCATAATTTGATCTCAGATTTTATGGTTTGGGTGCATGATAATCAGTGCATGATAATCAGAGGTAAAGAAAGTATATCATTTTGAAGGAAGAAATTAGAGTAAGAATTATAAATATAACTGGAAACCAGTTGTGGATGCTATTGAGTGTGAAAAGTTGCACATATTCTCCCTTTTATTTTGAATAAATCTGAACCATCTATTTTATCCATTGGTGTTTTTCTCGTGGTCCACCGGCGAGGGACCTAATTGGACCCTCACCCTAGAATCCACCTTTTTATTCACTAATATTTCAATCATGTTTTTTTTAAAAAAAATTATTTCAATCATGTTTGTTTTATGGATGGATTCTAGGGTGAACCATCAATTAAATGGTTCACCGGTGGACCACTTTTATATACCATCAAAATATATTTATAGGTTTAGATGAGCGAGAAAAGAAAAGGAGAATATGTGCATCTTTACTCACACAATCCTTTTCCCCACCTTCTCTTTTTTTCTCTCCTCCTATCTCTCTCAATTTTATCATCAGATTCAAATCTGTCAACCCAAATTCGAGCCACCACTGGAACTGCCTAACCCACCGAGTCTGAAACCTTTGGTTGAAGGTAAAAAGTCAGAGATAAAACACTTAAGGGAAAAAGGATTTTCAATTGGGTCTCTTTTGCTCAAATAATGGCTGAGATTTAATTCCTTCAAATAAAATGACCGAGATTCAAGAATTGTTTCATTATTTTTCCACTAAAGTTATTGTTTCTATGTTCTATTTTTTTTACGGAAATTTTCATATTCTTTGTGACAATATGATTTGATGTTTATCATCAAATACATGTGATTCAAATATAAAGCAACAATAAATCATAATAAATCAAACAATTAATGTATGAACAATATAACTAGTTGACAAATGGAAATTGAATGATTACTATATGAACAACATATGACCGATTTGCTCTCTCTGTTACGAAACTTAGTTCTCATGTTTTTCTTTTAAAAATAACTAAATTAAACTAGGTTTGGTAAATCTCAACTTGCAAACAATGCTAAAAACACGTTTCAAACAAAGCTAAACCCATTTTGGATTGCAGAAAATGCAGCCATGAACATCTGAGAGAGAAGAAATTTGGAAGGGAAGAGAGCGCACATGCAACGTGCAAAGATCCAGTGTGGTGGTGAATAATTAAATTGTGTGTGTCTATTTAATCTAAAGGTTAAAATTAGTGTTACACCGGTGAGGGACTTAGTTGGACCCTCACCCTAGAATCCACCTGTTTTATGGGTTTTATATATCTTTTTTCATAAAAAAATATTAAATACCATCCACCATTAGTGTTTTTTTTAAGGATCCACCATTAGTGTTATTATTATTTTATAGATTAACTTATTAATTTTTATATATATTAAATAGCATCCACCATTACTATTTATACATAATATCATTTGGGCGATAGTTATGACCCAAATTACCTTTGAGCAATGTTATTTGAACAATCATTTCTTATGACAACCTTTTCAACAACAAAATTATACAAAGAAATTTAGGTAGTGGCACAAAAATCAAAGTAATAGAGAGAGAAAGTAGAATGATAATGTGAGTATGAGAGAGAAAGTTGTCACAAAAGTTGTCAAAAAATGGTTGTTCAAATATCATTTCTCATTACCTTTAACACTTGTAAAAGTAAGTCATTAATTTTTTCGTAAAAAATATACTCCCTCCGTCCCTTGTTAGATGATTTGTTTGACAATGTATATTTTTGACCTGACATACTTTGATCGTATTTTTATACCAATAGGTCCTTTAAGTTTCTAAGATTTCAGATAGGTCCTTTAAGTTTCGAGTTTGTTTCGGATAGGTCATTTAAGTTTCTAAGGTTTCAGATATGTCCTTTAAGTTTTGAGTTTGGCTTAACGGACATATCAACTTTGGCTTAACAGAGGTTGATAGAAAGGATCTATCTGAAACAAACTCGAAACTTAAAGAACATATCTGAAACCTTAGAAACTTAAAGGATCTATCCGAAACAAACTCGAAACTTAAAGGACCTATCTAAAACCTTAGAAACTTAAAGGATCTATCTGAAACAAACATGAAACTTAAAGGACCCGGGGAGGTATTTGGCCTAAATAATATCATGTAAGATGTTGTTGGATTCGTCTCGATAAATATTTTCAAAATATTAAATTTTCATAATTTTTTAAATACATAATTAAAGATTTTAAAGATAAAAAAATAGGCATTGGTATGTGTGTCACGGTCAACTAGATTATCTAATAAGTGACAAATGGAGTATACTTTAACATCCCGAAATTACCTAATTGAAACCAACGATAGTTAAGTGTCGTTGGGCGAACGACAGTTAAATGTTGTAATATATATAAATCGTCAACGATTATGTAAAATAATCCCATGGCATTGTTGATCATTTTTAACGAGTTAATTATACTTTAATATTCTTAAAAGAGGGGGATATTTTGACTCCACGAGTAAGTTTTTTTACTTACTTCAAATCTTCGTCTTTAATTGTATTGTCAATTAATGGCTTTGATTGATTAATAATAAGTGGTGTTATAGACTATAATTTTCTTCTCTATTGGAGTTAGAGGTGGGAATGAGCCGGGCCGAGTCTTGGCCTTTTACCTGTCAAATGCTTTATTTTAAGCTTAGCCTGACCTTTTTAAAAGCCTGACCTAACCTATTAGCCTGTTTAAAAGCCTAATTTGTGTTACAAATTTCAAACAGAGATAACATAAAGAATTTATTTACACTACAAGAGACAATGAAAATGTCCAGTGATGATCAATTCGAAATGGAGGAAACCTTATCTTCAACAAGATAAGAAAGAATTGATTTACACTACAAGAGACAATGAAAATGTCCAATGATGATCAATTCGAAATGGAGGAAAACTTATCTTTAACAAGATAAGAAAGAATTGATTTACACTACAAGAGAAAATGAAAATGTCCAGTGATGATCAATTCGAAATGCTAAAGCTACAAATATATTTCAAATTAATTCTTGTATGGTTTGCAATGGTGCGAGTAATGTTGAGCCTTTGATCTCTATTTATAGAGTTTTTGGGCTCATATAGCCGTTGTAAGGTGTCCAATGGTGTTATACCATGTGTCCTTGGCCCCACAAGCTTTTACTTGAAATTCTGGGTAAACATTCTAATCATAGGATGAACATCAGAATGTTGTTGTGTTCTTCATAGAAAACCAGAATACTGTTGTGTTCTTGATGATCTTCATCTGGGTTCATCATGTATGAATGAACACATGAGTTTTTAGGCTCATCATATGTGTTTCATATGATTTTATGGGCAATATCCAAGGGCAATGGCTTTTCCACATACATCAGAATGTTGCTTGGCTAATGCATTCCCAGATTTGCCTTGGAAATTGTGCAGGACTGATAAAGTGGATTTTGCATCTTCATGTCCATACTTTGATAGATTTTGTGGTCCATGTATTCTACCAACTCTCATGTGTGTCTATCTCTGATTGAGCAAGACAGATTTCCTTTTGATATGGCTTTTTGTTTTTCACTTACTGTACTGTTCATAAAGTAAACATGTGTAGAGCTGAACATTCTGATCATCAGAATGTTCCTTTTGTTTCACTTAGGATGATTTGTAAGACTACCATTTGATGTAATCAAATTCTATTAGTGAAACAACAATGAAGAGCAATGATTTAAACATCTAGGATGATATTCCATTTTGGAATAATCCTAGCACTTCAATATTCATAGTCTTACATGAACATTAAATATCCTTTTTGGCATTATTCTTGTAAATGCCTTTATTGCTTGACTGATCCATGTCAATGTACTTTACTAGACATTTATTCATGTCACGTGTACCTTGCATGTTCTTGAGATTTTGGGCTTGTATAAGAACAACCTTCTGAACCCAGCTTGAACATTTTGATCAATTTTCTGAGCAACATTTTGAACTAACTTTCTGAACTCAGTGATAGTTCATGAATTTAAATGTCATTTGATTTCTTGTATCATGGTATGTTGTAAACTTTGTTTGTGTCTTGGTTAATCACTCATGAACGCACAAATACCAAGAACTATCAAAGTCCATTAATCCTTTAATCACCATAGATGTCTTTAATGATTTTTTGATCCAAAGTCAAAATCATTGTCTGCATAAGATATGTTCATGTCACATCTATTCTTGCATGTTCTTGGTGTGGACATTGATTTATGGGTTTGCTCTAACGAACCTTTTGAGCAACCTTCTAAACTACTTCTGGGTTCATACATATGAACTTCAGAATGTTTCTTTTGGGTTCCTTCCTTTTTGACGGTTGTACTTTATGCTGAACATTCTGATGTTATTCAACACTTTGAACCTTATGATGGTTGTTTCTTTATTCCTTTCAAAAACTACTTGAAGCATATAAATGAGAGATCATTTGTTTTGACAAACAAGATGATTCTTTCTTTGAAGTCCAAATAATATTTCTTTGCATCATTGTTTGTAACCGATGACTTGAAATATTCTTGTTTATCCATGAAGTAATCCTTTAATATTTCTGGATATATTCAGGGTTAATGTTCATGATTATTATGAACTCCATTCATATGAACATTTTGAACTCTGTTCATATGAACATTTTTAACTCTGAACTTCTTATCTTCAGAAGCTTTGGAAGTGTGATACTTTGAGAGTCTGGATCTGCTCCAGTATTTATTTCCTCCAGTTTTTCAGTCCCTTGCTTAGATGTATGACAAGTGGCACATACAAAACCAATGGCTGAGATTAAAAAAGGTAAAATCAACCTTCCACCCACTGTTCCCTTTCTTCTTCACAACCACACCTTCCTCACTCTCACTGCTTCCTTCGACTGCTTCATCACCGTCGCGAAAACCCATAATTCCGCCGCGAGTCGTTTACACTGTATCGTTGTTCTTATTCTTATTGGATTACAGTACATCGATTTTGGTTCTAATTGAAATTTGAACCCCAAATTGAGAAAGGGGAATATACAGTGGCAGTTGAGAAGCTAATTCAAAACTGTGATGTAAGGGCGGACATCTTTTCTCACGACGGTAACACAACCAAGGAAACGTCATGACTGAGAAAACACGCACGACTGTGATATAGTGGCAAGATAGCTGCGATATGACGGTGATGGAGACGAAAGCAGAGATGGTGAGCGATTGTCGTTTTCATGAACAACAAAGACACAATGGCGGTGGATCACGGCGGAGTGATTTTCCCTCACGGCGGCGCTTAAGCTGCGCGACGGAAGCAGAAAACGTGAGAGGGAGAAGAAGATGCGAGTACGGTTGAGAAAAAGTGAAACAGTGAAATGTTAATTTTTCTTTTTTAATCTCAGACGTTGATTTTTTACGTGCCACTTGTCATGCATCTAAGCAAGGGACTGGGAAACTGGAAGAATTAAGTACTGGAGCAGATCTGAACTCATACTTTGAGGAGGTTCTGAGAATCTTCCTAACTTGTATCTTCAAATCATAACTTCAAGCACATTCTTGTGTATCTTTTTATCTTGTTTACTCAAGGTGGATCTTCAAATCATATAACATAAAACTCAATGTGAGTTTTGTCACATAACTTCAAGCACATTCTTGTGTAGCTTGTGATGTAAGTTCTTCCATCATGATTCTTGAGCTATGAATCTTCAAGGAGATATGATATTGTTGTTTCAACTGATGATATACTCATTCTTTCATTGTTGAGTAGATATAATGCACTTATCAATGTGGGTGGCTTCTAGCTTGTCCACTTATGTGATTCCTGTTCTTTTAACAAAAACTCAAGTGTAAACATCAGTAGATCAACATTCATAAAACTTATCATTTATTCCACAAGGTTTGTTATCATTAAAACATTCATCAAAAAGATTTTTCGTTTTGGCAGTTGTGCTGGTGATTTTGGCTTTTCCTTTTGTATATCTTAGCATCACGTTTTTTAGCCTCGGTGATGCTAGTTTTTGGGTTGGTTCATGTTCCTTTGAGGCTCCGTCTATGCACGTTGCTTTTGTATTTTTTTGGTTTTCTTGATGCGGGTGGTACTTTTTATGTATAACTTGTCGTGAATAACATTAGCTGGTTTTAAAAAAAAAAAAAAAAACTCATGTTTTCAATAATAATTCAAAATAGACAATTTTTCTCAAAATAAAGGTCACTACTTTTTCATAACCAAAATTTTACTATAAAATTATAAACTTTTCTTTATAAAACTTTTGTCTCCTTAGCTTCAATTTTTTTCTTCAAATACTTACATAATAGTACTTCCCAAGACTAAAACTTTTGAAGTATTTTTATCCCCCATATCACATATGGTTCGTCCAACATCAAGTATAAAAATGTTAAAAATTCTTTTAATCACCAATAAACCTCTTAAAAGTACTCAAGTATTTTAGCAACTTAATATCTTTAAGTCCTAAAATTTTCTTAAATTCAAACTTTAATTATACTTTTCACAAATAATCAACTTCTCAAAACAAATATTTTTCTTGATAAACTTTTTTTCCTTTTTTACTTGGTCGAATATTTGTACAAAACTTTTTGAATTAATCATCTCTTGGGTGTGTTTGGTTTAGAAGAGAAGTTGTGAAGAGAGAAGTTGTGAAGAGAGAGTATAGGAAGAGAGAAATAGGTAAGAAATAGAGTAGATTTGACATATTGTTTGGTATAAGAGAGAAATGAGAGAAATAGAGAAGAGAGAAGTGTGTTAAACTTTTGAAAAGATCAAAATATCCTTACTAAACTTTAATATACAATTTTATTATATATGAATTAATTTCTTATAAAAATTGATATAATTATTTACATTAATTTAATTAAGAAACTAAGTAATTTTTTTACAATGAAATTTGATAACTTATTTGCTTAATTAATTATTTATTTACAATTTTACAATTTAGTCGGTTAAACTATTTCATTAGTTAACTAACTAGTTTAATTTTATTTATTATAATAAAAGAGGATTCAAATAAAGAGGTAAAGGCAAGAGAGTTGCGTGTCAGTTTTTGTTTTCACCTGCTACAACAAAAACCATGAAAGCAGTACAATAGTGGTAACAAAAAAAAGAGCAATGATATTCTAACAACCAAAAATCAACAACTTTTGTGACAACCACCAATTTTCAAAGAAAAAGTAGATAGTGACACGAAAACCAAAGCAATAGAGAGAGAAAGTAAAAAGATAATGTGAGTATGAGAGATAAAGTTGTCATATAGATTGTCACAAAATGGTTGTTAGAATATCATTTCTCCAAAAAAAAGGACAATAGTTTTATATCAGCCAGAATACCAGGGATAGTTTTGGAAAAGAGAAAAAAGTTCACATCTCTATTCGGGTGTGGTTATGGTGCATAAGGAGATCCTTATGCACCGTGCATAATTGCTTTCTACACCCAACATAATTGCTTTCTACACCCCAAATGAAAAGAATTATTTGGAGTCAAGCCCACTATAAAATCTATTTATAAAGCCCCATATTATAATTTTTTTCTTAACAATTTATTTATGCAAAATAGCTTATTCGAAATAGTTTATTTATGCAAAACAACTTATTAGAATGATTTTTTAAAAACCGCTTATTCAAAACAACTTATTCCGATTAATTTTAAAAAACAACTTATTCAAAATAGCTTATTTATGCAAAACAACTTATTCGAAACAACTTATTAGGATCACTTTTTTAAAACCGCTTATTCAAAACTGCTTATTTATGCAAAACAGCTTATTTGTTCAAAACAGCTTATTCAAAATAGCTTATTTATACAAAACAGCTTATTCTGATTTCATTTTAAAAAAACAACTTATTCAAAACAACTTATTTATGCAAAACAACATATTTATGCAAAACAACTTATTCAAAACAGCTTATTTATGCAAAAACAGCTTATTCGAAACAACTTATTTATACAAAATAGTTTATTTGTGCAAAACAACTTATTCAAAACAACTTATTTATACAAAACAACTTATTTGTGCAAAACAACTTATTCAAAACAGCATACAAAACAACTTATTCCGATTTCATTTTAAAAAACAACTTATTCAAAAAAACTTATTGATGCAAAACAACATATTTATGCAAAACAACTTATTCAAAACAGTTTATTTATGCAAAACAGCTTATTCGAAACAACTTATTTATACAAAATAGCTTATTTGTGCAAAACAGCTTATTCAAAACAACTTATTTATACAAAACAGCTTATTTGTGCAAAACAGCTTATTCAAAACAGCATATTTATACAAAACAGCTTATTCGAAACAACTTATTTATACAAAATAGCTTATTTGTGCAAAACAGCATATTCAAAACAACTTATTTATACAAAACAGCTTATTTGTGCAAAACAGCTATTTTACACAAAATAAGCTGTTTTGAATAAGCTTTTTATGAGTTAGAGAGAGAAATGAGTATGGATTATGAGTTTCTTTACTGGAACGTTGTTTAACACTGAAATTATTACTGAAACCATAATTATGGTTTAATGGTTTTGATAATCATGTATGTGAAACCAAGATAATTGTGTAATGGTTTTTAATAAAATTATTATTGTTAGATGGTTTTGAATAATGATTAAGATGTTATACACTGAAATTATTACTGAAACCATAATTATGGTTTAATGGTTTTGATAGTCTTCTATGAGAAACCAAAATAATTGTTTAATGGTTTTGCTATGGCTATGGTTTCTGTGAGTTGGTTTCAAAACCATTTTGCTGAGGAAATGGTTTTTGTGAGTTGTACTCCAAAACCATTTTGCAGTGAAAATGGTTTCTGTGAGTTGTACTCCAAAACCATTTTGCAGTGAAAATGGTTTCCGTGAGTTGGACTCCAAAACCATTTTGCAGTGAAAAGGGTGTCTGTGAGTAATGCTAACACCAGATCCGAACCGGATTGATCATAAACAACACAATTTATCACAACATTCTCAATAATTCATCAAATCCGAATTCCAGCTTATACCAACAGATTTCACATCGAATAATTTCCCAATCCATTACATCAAACCTTCAAACACCGTCGGCCATCGTTCATTCAATTAACACAAGTCCAGATCCAAGTTGAAGAGAAGAGGATCAGAACTACCGCGAAGAACAACAACTCTCGCCGGAACTGAATCGATCTCAGCAAGACATAACACCATTTTTGAGAATTAGGGTCTAACTCTAATTCCTTCAAACAAAAATCAAACAAAAATATTGCCACATTTCATCATTGGTTACGTTTCTGGAAGAACACTCACCAGTTGGATTTTTGAGAGGATAATAGATTGGCAATTTAATTGGAAGCTTGCAACGAAGCAAGCAACCATTCTCCCACACAAATTTCTCCGGATCTTCTTCCAGTATAACACGTTCAATTCCGCTATTTACATTTCCAATCTCACACACAAAAAATCGAACCTCACCAGAATTGCAAGATTCTCTCTTGTTTTCCTTCTTCTTTTTTTCGTAGTCAACATCGCTTCATCAGCAGATTCTCCGACTCCGACTCCGGCGACGAATTCATCGGTAAATTCTCCTTCTCCGGCAACTTCACCTCCAACGCCAACTCCAACTCCGTCTCCTCATTTCGATTCAGCACCAGCACCTTCACCAGATAATTCTCCTTCTTCTTCGCCTTCACCTTCACCTACACCATCACCAGCGCCATCTCCGAATGAAGCGGCGGATAACAACGCAATTAGCCACACCGGCATCGACGAAGACGGAAAATCGTCCGGCGGAGGAATGAGTTCAGGCAAGAAAGCAGGAATATTGGCTGGAGTGATTGCGGCGGTGTTTACGTTTGGAGAAGTGGATGTTCACGTGTTTGGATCTGCTGTGTTTACGTTTGGAGAGTGAATTTCAAGGTGAAGCACCAGATTATAACATCTGTCCTTGATCTAATGGTTCCGATTTGCTTATGCACCATGCATAAGGAAATCCTTATGCATAATAACTTTTGCCTCTCTACTCTATTTCTTCCCACTTCAAGAGAGAAATAAAACAGGCATTGGTCCCACCATATATGGTCTCTCTCTTCAATCTCTATTCTCAACCAAACAGGAGAAGTTGCTTCTCTCTATCCAACTTCTCTCTTCCCTCTTTCTCTCTTTCTTATTTCTCTTCTACCAAACACAGTGTAAAAGAAAATTATCAAACATAATTACATAACAAAATTGTTATATCCCTTAGGTTAAATAAGTTTTTGGTCCCTATAAATAATATATCAAAATATGCTTTTTTTTTTATTAAGGATATCAAAATATGCTTTTAGTCTTCATAAAAAAATGGCACGTTTACATTCCTATAAAATGTTTTCAGAAGTTTGACTTAATAAATACTTGGGATTCATAACTGCTAACCACAATAATTTGCAATTACTCTGCATTGAATTCACAAATAAACTTCCTGCAATGCTTTTTTTTTTATTAAGGATATCAAAATATGCTTTTAGTCTTCATAAAAAAATGGCACGTTTACATTCCTATAAAATGTTTTCAGAAGTTTGACTTAATAAATACTTGGGATTCATAACTGCTAACCACAATAATTTGCAATTACTCTGCATTGAATTCACAAATAAACTTCCTGCAATCACGTCTTTGATTATCATGTTACCCAGCATCAATTTGGCAGCAGCAGTGGGGAAATGAACCTCATGGATCCCGGGTCATTTGACAATTCCTCAGATGGGATAATGCAATCAGATTCTGGTGGGAACAATGCCTCCCAGCCGTCTTGCTACATCATATGATTGACATGATGACTGCTATTGGATTAGCCTGTGTGATCATTACACAGATGAAAGGAAAGACAAGCCTCCATCTACCTCCTACACCTGATCCTCCCTTCTTATCTTTCCTTACAATTGAGCAACGTAACACAGGAATTCTGTAGCTTGCAATATGATCTGTGACCAATAGAATTAAGAAACCTTCCTCATATGTTACATGTGCCTGTGATTCTCCCTTGCCTATTCCAAAACATACCACATGCAATCTCCTGTATATATTTGCATAATATGTGACTTGGAGCAATATCAGCCATATTTTTGTGATAAGTAACAGAATGTTGTTAAATGCATAGTTTGGACATGAACTCGGATAAATTCACACTAGCTAGCCTTCATAGACTACTAGGAGTGTCATATGAATATGGTATCCTATGAGTGTCAATAGAACAATAGTGGCAAATAAACAATAAAAGGGAAAACAATCAGAACAGTGCAAAAACTATCCGATTGACAACAAGCTCTCACTGGGGGTTGGAAACAATCATGATCAGGATAGATATCGAAGGGGACGAGATGGTGATGGTGGAAACTTTGATGAATGGTGATGGTGGAAACATGTAATTAGAAATTTAGAAATTCAGGACATCTATCAATATGACAGGACAACGGTTGTTCAAAATACATAAATTCAGGAAACAATCATTTTCCAATAATACATAAAACACATTCTTTTTAGACATATGTCAGGTGCATCGCATAAGTTAACACACTAGTTGACCCTTGTTACAGAATTAACTAAACTGGTAATTCAAAATAAAGTCTAAAGCAAATGAAATGGTAAAATCAATTAGTTGCTTTCCTCCTGGCCTCTTCAAGATCATCAAGCCATTCGGCGGTTTTTGCATCATGGTGGGACTCGAGTTCAAGCAGTTTATTGTACAATGCTTTTTCCTAAGATGATCAGTTAGGTGTAAAGGGCTGACAGACTACACACCTAACCATTGTTGAACAAATCAACAAATACAAAACACTTCCAGAGACTGGACACAAAAAAAAAAAAAAAGATGATCAACGCTTTCCTCCATACCACGACTCATGCACTGAATAGCATTAGACTGAATCGCACCTCGACTTGATAAATTATCTTATGTAGGAATCTGATTATGAAGCAACCGCCACGCAAACAAAGACACTTTCAAAAACGTAGTTTTGATTCTAGAAGACAGGTATTATAGAAATTGGAAGAAAATATCGTTTCCTACATGTTTTATACTTTTGAATTATCATGGTACAGTCACTGAGGGACCCAGGAAATTTGAGTGGTGAGGGCAGTATTTAAAATAATGAATAAGTAAATTCAATTAGGTTTAAAATATTAAACAAAATATGTTTTAAAAAAATCAAACCAAGTAAAAGAAAAATAAAATTGGAAAGAATTTATTTAGCATACTCTATCGGTGTATAATTATTCTACACATACATCCAATGATGTGATGCGCTATAAAGAAGACTATATTTTACTAACAAAGTGCACAATCAATGACTATTTTAAAATTTTGATACATTTATGGACTATTGTGACTATTTGTTACACATTTAGAGCCAAAATGATCATTACCCTATTATTATATTTTATTATACTTATAAATATATGGCATTAAAGAAGAAGAGACTATAACTAAGAGTTAAACTACGAGCTAAACCAACTAAGTATGTGTTTGGTTCAGCTTTGAATATAATTGATTCTGACAGAATTGATTCTGAGAGAATTGATTTATGTTTGGATACAATTATGTAGAATTGATTAAACAAACTGATTTATGTTTGGATACAATTATGTAGAATTGTTTTTGAATGTATAATTACTAAAATAGACATAGCTAAAGGAGAATTGATAAAGAATGAGAATTGATAAAGGGCAATAAAGGAAAATAATATGTTGTAATAATAAAATATAAAATTTACTGTTTATAATTGATTCTAGAAAAGCTAGAAGCTAGGATTTGTAACTTCATGGAGAATTGCTTTTGGAGGATAAAAGCAATTCTAAAAAGTCAAACCAAACATGTTTTTGGCTAGAATTGCTTTTGGAACTGATTATAATTGTTTTTTGGCTAGAATTGCTTCTGAAAAGTCAAACCAAACAGGCCCTAAGTAACATATATGAATGAAAAATTAAAATTGGTGTGGCCCACATAGCTCTCTATGTGGGTCCGTCCCTGGGTACAATAGAGGCATAATTGAGGTACTGCATTAGGAGGTTTAAGAGATAAAAGTACAGAGTATGTCAAATCAATTATTTTGCCTTTCATTCTGTCCTTAGTCAAAGTTGCTTCCAATGTTGTTATTTTTTCTTTTTATGCTTATTTGAAAATAAGTAGGAACTTTTGTTTCGATTGACAATTAGACAATAGCTTCCATTTGATGATTTTTTTTTTTGAATAATTCCATTTGATGATTATAGGTGTAAGAATATCTCGAATGCTAAAACTAAGTTTGTACTAATTTTTGCTTCATTAAAAACCACTTTAAGAACTCAAATGAACCCATCATTTGCATGATATTGTGTCGCCTGCTTCCTTTTTTTTTTCCAATTATATATATATAGTACAGAGTATGTCAAATCAATTATTTTGCCTTTCATTCTGTCCTTAGTCAAAGTTGCTTCCAATGTTGTTATTTTTTCTTTTTATGCTTATTTGAAAATAAGTAGGAACTTTTGTTTCGATTGACAATTAGACAATAGCTTCCATTTGATGATTTTTTTTTTTTGAATAATTCCATTTGATGATTATAGGTGTAAGAATATCTCGAATGCTAAAACTAAGTTTGTACTAATTTTTGCTTCATTAAAAACCACTTTAAGAACTCAAATGAACCCATCATTTGCATGATATTGTGTCGCCTGCTTCCTTTTTTTTTCCAATTATATATATATATATATATATATATATATATATATATATGTGGATTTGCTAGAACACACCCACTAGTTTTTATGTGGGAGTGTTTTAGCAAGCTACAACTTAAGGTGCATTTAACTACTTTTTAGTTATAGCTTGCTAAAACACACCTTCTAAAAAATAAGTGGGTGTATTCTAGCAAATGCCTATAGGAGTTGCTAACGTACACCCACTTATTTTTTAAGAAGGTGTGTTTTAACAACATTCACCCCAAGGTGTATTTAACAACTTTTTAGTTATATATTTGCTAAAACACACCTTAATAAAAACTGGTGGGTGTATTCTAGCAAACCCCGTATATATATATGTGTGTGTGTTGTGTAAGAAACAATGTGTAACAGTATCTAAAATGACAACTTGTATTACTGTAAAAAAAAAAAAAAAAAAGAGAACTTTTATTTCACAAGGTAAAAATCTTCACAATTTCTCAAAAGAAAACGGGAAGTTATACCCCACACCCCTACATTTATACATTCACCCAAACACAAAGTTTCAATTTTACCCTTTATATAAAATAAAACTCAATCACTCTTTCACTTGTTCACCCCACCCTTTTTCTGGAAAACTCACAGCAAACATTCACCCCCACCTCTTGACCCTTTTTCGTCGAAAACGTTCGATTTGATTCTTATTTTAAATGGTATCAACCGAAATATTATTAATCGTTTCTTCATACGGTTGTGTTTGTTCTCTCAACCGTTTACCGGAATCTGTGATTGAGGTTTTCTATGTTACGTGAATTGATTCGCTCTATGGTTTCTATTGGATTCACGTCGTGTTTTGGGTTATCGGAATCGAAGTTGTTCTTTGATTATACGGTGTACTATCAAATTCATAATTGTAGGTTTGATGTTTTCTTAATCCACGTCGTGTTTGTATTTTGTCTGCAACAATCGACGTGTGAGAGAAGAGAAAGAACCTCATGAATAAGGTAAACATGGACTGCTCTATCACTTTTTTTGTAATTACAATATTGGGAATGCTCATGTAAGTGCTTCATCACACATGACTTGATGACTTCATAAGCAGGAACATTATTATATACTAGTATGTTAACCCGTGCGTTGTAACAGCCCGATTTTTCGATTAGATTTATTTTATTTATTTATGTGTGTTATATGTGCTTATATGTGATTATTTGCCTCTGTGTGTATTTTTGGTTGGGATTCGTAGAATTCGGTGTTAGAAGGGTATTTTAGTCATTTTGGACTTAGGGACATTTTGGTCATTTTGAAAGTAGGGGTAATTTTGTAATTTTTGCTGAAGGTTATTTTTAGTGCTTAGTGACAGTTATTATTTTACTAAGTGATTGGAGAGGGGAGTAATTATTTATTTACCGGTAAGTAACGGTTAGTGTTATATTTTACCGTTAAGTGAGTAGTAACATTTTGAGTTATAATAGAAATGGGTTAAGCCCATTAAGACATTGTGAGTTGAGCCCAATTGAGTAGAGCCTATATAAACTCTAGTTGTTGGTGAAAATAGGGTTTACAAACATTTTCATTTCATTTTCACAATTGAGAAGAGATAGAGATAGAAAGGGCAAGAGGAGAAAAGGGTTTGAAGAGGAAGATTTAGAGGGAGCTCGAGGAGGCTAGAGATTCAAGTCTTTGGAGCTAAAGTGGGGCCTAGGCTTGATTTGGTGAAGAATTAAGGTTGGGGGTTAGGCTTTAATCATAATCCTTTAGTTTAATTCTACCCTAATTCTTTACATGATTGTGGTTAAGTGCTTAATTTGATTTTGGTTTCAGAATTTCGTGTTTAATTTTGTTGACATGATTATGTACATGAATTGAATGATAATTGTGTTGTTGTTGTTGAATTTGTATGTTAAAATGGGTAGATATGAGCATAAGATGTTTTTGTGCAAAATTGATGATGAATGAAGTTGTTGTTGTTGAATTGTTGATGAATTTATGTTCAAAAGATGTTGTTGTTATTTTGACATGTGTTGTTGATGAATTGATGCATTGGGTATCATGAATTGGTGATTTGGTGATGAGAATTGTTGTTGTTGTTGAAAGTTGAGAAAGTTTGGTGTATTGATGAATTCATGTTGTAATCTCAAAACTTGTGTATGTTTAAGTGTTATGAAGTATATATGACCTATAAACATGTTTTGGGGTTTGGGAAGATCAAAATTGGGATTTTGGATGAAAAAGGGTTGGAACCCGTAACTGATTTTTGACAGAACTGAGGAGGACGCTTAAGCGTGCTCACCACACTTAAGCGAGCAGCAAGCGTGCTGCAAGCGTCCTCCAAGCGTGCACAACCCAGAGCTACTGGAAGTTGGACGCTTAAGCGTGCAAAGGACGCTTAAGCGTGCAGCTCCCAGTTCAGCCACTTTTGAATCTTTGTTTCGTGCACTTGGGGACCAATCCGGGCTTTCTAAAATGTTTCTTTTGACTTAATTACCCTCTGTTTATACATTTAAACCTACTGGAACATCGGGACAATCGAATTGGACTTGAATTTGTGAAATTCGTTTAACTTGTGAAAAACGGTCCAAACGTCGATTTTTGGGAAACCTCGTTTTCTCTCGGAGATTGAAGTAGGATTAGAGTTGTATAATGTTTATATGATTTCTAAAAATGGTTGTTATTGGTTTCATCAAGTTTGAACTTGTTTTGCTTTGAAAATGGAAATTTTTGTGAAAAGTGATAAAGTGAGACGAACTTTGTGATTTTCATGAATTCGTCATATTTGGCCGGTGAAACGCCAAGGCATCCTCTACTGCACTCATATGTGGCCTAGGGGTAAGCTTAGTTGAGGCATTGAAACTTATTTACTTGTTTTTGGCTTAGTTGCTCAATTATTTCTATGTTGTGATTTTGAGAGACGAACTTAGTTGAAAATGGTTCTTTTAAACAAATTGCTTATGGATCTTTTGTGAATGGTCTTATATGACAAATTGAATATATTTGGACGATTGTTGAGGGATGAACATGATGTTTATCATAACTTGTTGTGTTGCTCCATTTTACTTGGTTTATGTGAAGTATATGGAAATGAATTGTGAGCCGATGTTGATGTATGTTGATGACAACATATTTATGCAAAACAACTTATTTATAAGACCATTATTATATACTAGTATGTTAACCCGTGCGTTGTAACAGCCCGATTTTTCGATTAGATTTATTTTATTTATTTATGTGTGTTATATGTGCTTATATGTGATTATTTGCCTCTGTGTGTATTTTTGGTTGGGATTCGTAGAATTCGGTGTTAGAAGGGTATTTTAGTCATTTTGGACTTAGGGGCATTTTGGTCATTTTGAAAGTAGGGGTAATTTTGTAATTTTTGCTGAAGGTTATTTTTAGTGCTTAGTGACAGTTATTATTTTACTAAGTGATTGGAGAGGGGAGTAATTATTTATTTACCGGTAAGTGACCGTTAGTGTTATATTTTACCGTTAAGTGAGTAGTAACATTTTGGGTTATAATAGAAATGGGTTAAGTCCATTAAGACATTGTGAGTTGAGCCCAATTGAGTAGAGCCTATATAAACTCTAGTTGTTGGTGAAAATAGGGTTTACAAACATTTTCATTTCATTTTCACAATTGAGAAGAGATAGAGATAGAAAGGGCAAGAGGAGAAAAGGGTTTGAAGAGGAAGATTTAGAGGGAGCTCGAGGAGGCTAGAGATTCAAGTCTTTGGAGCTAAAGTGGGGCCTAGGCTTGATTTGGTGAAGAATTAAGGTAGGGGGTTAGGCTTTAATCATAATCCTTTAGTTTAATTCTACCCTAATTCTTTACATGATTGTGGTTAAGTGCTTAATTTGATTTTGGTTGCAGAATTTCGTGTTTAATTTTGTTGACATGATTATGTACATGAATTGAATGATAATTGTGTTGTTGTTGTTGAATTTGTATGTTAAAATGGGTAGATATGAGCATAAGATGTTTTTGTGCAAAATTGATGATGAATGAAGTTGTTGTTGTTGAATTGTTGATGAATTTATGTTCAAATGTTGTTGTTGTTATTTTGACATGTGTTGTTGATGAATTGATGCATTGGGTATCATGAATTGGTGATTTGGTGATGAGAATTGTTGTTGTTGTTGAAAGTTGAGAAAGTTTGGTGTATTGATGAATTCATGTTGTAATCTCAAAACTTGTGTATGTTTAAGTGTTATGAAGTATATATGACCTATAAACATGTTTTGGGGTTTGGGAAGATCAAAATTGGGATTTTGGATGAAAAAGGGTTGGAACCCGTAACTGATTTTTGACAGAACTGAGGAGGACGCTTAAGCGTGCTCACCACACTTAAGCGAGCAGCAAGCGTGCTGCAAGCGTCCTCCAAGCGTGCACAACCCAGAGCTACTGGAAGTTGGACGCTTAAGCGTGCAAAGGACGCTTAAGCGTGCAGCTCCCAGTTCAGCCACTTTTGAATCTTTGTTTCGTGCACTTGGGGACCAATCCGGGCTTTCTAAAATGTTTCTTTTGACTTAATTACCCTCTGTTTATACATTTAAACCTACTGGAACATCGGGACAATCGAATTGGACTTGAATTTGTGAAATTCGTTTAACTTGTGAAAAACGGTCCAAACGTCGATTTTTGGGAAAACTCGTTTTCTCTCGGAGATTGAAGTAGGATTAGAGTTGTATAATGTTTATATGATTTCTAAAAATGGTTGTTATTGGTTTCATCATGTTTGAACTTGTTTTGCTTTGAAAATGGAAATTTTTGTGAAAAGTGATAAAGTGAGACGAACTTTGTGATTTTCATGAATTCGTCATATTTGGCCGGTGAAACGCCAAAGGCATCCTCTACTGCACTCATATGTGGCCTAGGGGTATGCTTAGTTGAGGCATTGAAACTTGTTTACTTGTTTTTGGCTTAGTTGCTCAATTATTTCTATGTTGTGATTTTGAGAGACGAACTTAGTTGAAAATGGTTCTTTTAAACAAATTGCTTATGGATCTTTTGTGAATGGTCTTATATGACAAATTGAATATATTTGGACGATTGTTGAGGGATGAACATGATGTTTATCATAACTTGTTGTGTTGCTCCATTTTACTTGGTTTATGTGGAGTATATGGAAATGAATTGTGAGCCGATGTTGATGTATGTTGATGACTCTTAATTGAAATGTGATTGCTGAATGTGTGGACACGAATACTTGATAATGTAATGTTTTTGAGCTAGTCAATGTAATTGGAGGTGTACTTTTACATTGTCGTTGGTAGTTGTGTTGGAGTTGTGCATTATCGAGTCATCGTTGTATGTTTATGCATCATACCATGTTGAGTTGTTGAAATGTAAAAGGAGGTGTACTTTTACATAGTAAGAGGAGGTGTACTCTTACTTAGATGTGTGGTTGGCATCTATTGTTGTTGATTTGGTACCACATGCATATATGTGTCGAGTATAGGCGCATTGCATAAATTGAAATGTCAGTTGGTTGTGTTATGTGATTGTTGGCTATTGGTGGTAAGTGTGCTTGCTTGTATACTTGGATTGCTTGTGTGACTGGATATTTGAGAGTTAATCATTCAAGCAACTGTCTAAGAATTGTTTGTATTCATACACCAGCTTATTATTATTTGATTATGATTAATGTAATACTTACCTCAGTGGTTTCGACCTCCTACCTGTCTGTATGGATGGGTAGACGTTGTGCAGGATTAGACGCTTGGTGAGTATGCTTGGTGGATGTTTGCACGACGGGAGCTTTCTCCGTTGTCGTGTCAGAGTCATAGTGTCTAGGCTCTGATTAGACTTAGTGTCTGTTGTTGTTATTGGATTCTGTTGTTATGTTGTTGATATTTTCTCTTATGTCGGGATTTGGAGAATTTTTACATGATGTTGTATTATGACCATGGCATACGTTTATGTGGAGATTTTTATATGGTTGGTATCCGCTGCAATTGTTGAGATATTTATATTTATTGTATGCCTGTTGTTGGACTTGTGAGACGTAGCGTCTATTTCTTGAATATTCGTTATATTCGCGTGTTTTATCGCTTTAATAGAAATAGAACGTTACATGGGTCGCACGGGGTGCAATGGATATATGATTTGAAAATTATAATGGAGATTAAAATTCGTGATTTTTAGAAGAAAAAAATTAAAGTTTATGATAATTTAAATACTTTAATATAGACATAGCATCAAATAATATTTTTAAAATTATATTATATAATTCCATACACTTTTTTTGTAGAAAGAAAAAATTGCAGATTCATTATAAACCCATGGAGGTGGCAGAATTTGAACACCAATCATTTTTTTTTTTTGTTGTAAACAACCAATCATGATATCCGATCAAATAATTTTGATATTTTTAATTGTTGAGTTAGAACTTGTGGACATAAAACATACACTTTTATATATTTATTTTGGACATAATTTATCTTGATTTATTTAGAACTATTTTGAGGAATTGTATGATAAACTCTATTATTAAAATTGATTTATGATTGATTTTTTTACCAGTATGTTTAATCTGTTTAACTTCAAACCCTAAATTAGTGATTAAGACCCTAAAAAAACAATAAAAAATATATTTCCAAAAAATAAACATTGGCATTAATAATATTTTTCTTTATTGTTCATCAATAAAATTTATAAATAATTAAATAATTTATATATACTCATAAAAAATTTGATACACATTGTATGGTACTTCCATAACAAATTTGAGAGAATTCCTTTGAAGTAAAACAGAATATTCGCTAGACATTATGAAATGCAAGGCAATAGTATTGGTATGTCCACATAAAACTACAACACCTTGTTAGCCTGTATTTTTAAAGGCTATCATTAAATGCAGTCAAAGGGAGTTGACCTTATCATCGAAGAAATAGAAAAGTTAACTCAAAGGTTTTTTCATCGAAGTTGGGCTTGCTGGGAGCACGTGTTCCAGCTCAACAAACAAGACCTATCGAGAGACGGTTATTTTGGATAAGGGCATCTCCAAAGCGCGTTCGAAATTCAAATTTAATGGATAGGCTTGTTAGTTTTCTATAGTTATGGGTTTGAATTCGAATTTAGGTAGTTATTTCTAGCTGTATAAATAGTAGTTTTCCCGATGGAAAAAGTGTCACATTCCAATCATACAAAACTTACACTGAAATTATCCGTATGGAAGCGAGAAACGAGTTTCAAGTTGCAATGTATGAATCTGTGTACCAATTTACATTCAATCAATGCAGTTTAAGTTCTTTTTCTTAAATGTCTTTGCATTTTATTTGTTCATGTTGAACAACGTCTTTGTTTTTTACTTAACAAACCTCGATTGAATTCAACTGGGTTGAGTTCGATTGTTTTCATTTTCTTTTATTTTATTTATCCTTTTTAAGCACATTACATTTCTTGAAATAGCACAAAAAGCACAAATATGCTCCTAAGATTTACTGGTTGATCTTGCAAGTAACTATTTTTAAACCAGCGGTTGTTTACCAAAAATCAGTGTAAACAAATTGGCACGCCCAGTGGGACCTTTTTGTGCCTTTGTGAATAATTTCATATTGAAATTTGTGTGATTTATATTGTTGGTTTATGTTGTGCATGCTCTTAAGGAGTAGAAAACAACTTCCTGAAATGGTACGTCCTCCTCTCATTCCAAACACAGCGGCATCGAACGCCGCATCAGGAACTGCAACCAACCCTCCCACATCATTCGGTGGTACGCAAGCAATACTGAGTAGCACCACGACGACAGCATTAGAAACTATCGAATCAACGATGGCCATGCCAACAACTCAGGCCATTCCGACGGGAGCAACTATCCCCGGCCAAACTACGCAGGTCGTTCCAGCATTTTTTAATCTTGGTACAAGCTGTCGAAATATGCCATACGGTATGCCAACGTCTTTAATGCAAGGCCTACACATGAACCCGTCTTCGTTCTCAGAAAGTTTAAATGTGCCAATGCCCCAATTGTTTACTCCTGGGGTGAGTATTCCGTTTGAAACACCCCAAAAAACTTTGACAAATGCATCCATGATGGCGTTAAGGCAACAAATGGATGAGGCCAACCATGATATGACCAATTTGGTAACACAACAAATGGGTGCAGTGATTAATCATTTAATTCGAGATAGTAACAACAGTTAACAAGCATTGTCCGCTCAAATGGAGTGAATTGCCGATTTTTTCGGTGCCCCTGCGGCGCGAAGCACGCCGTTGGCTCGAAATTTAAACGGTGGGTCGATAGAACCCCCTGCAGTTAGTCAAAACACCCAAGTGCCTGAAAATCAGAGGCAACCGCCGGAGGCACAGGCACAGATTTTGGAAGAGCCCGAAAGGGCACCAATATTGGTGAATAGGCACCAAGATGCAGACCAAGTGGTCATGCAAGCCCGTCGAAACAATTATGAAGGCCATAATAACATAGCTAATGTTGTCGAAGCATTGTTAGCCCAAAATGGTTTTAACATGGGTTTACATAGGCCCAATTTTGTGTCAGCATTGTCTAAATATGTCTTAGAAATGGAATTACCAAGGAATTGGAAAGTCCCCAAATTCACTAAATTTTCTGGGGAAACCAACGAGTCAACAGTCAAACATACTGCTCGATACCTCATGGAGGCGGGCGAAATGGAAAACAATGAGAACTTAAAATTAAAATATTTTCCAAGTTCCTTGACGAAGAATGCCTTCACTTGGTTCACTATGTTGCCTCCTCATTCTATTTATAGTTGGAACCAATTAGAAAAGGCCTTTCATGAACAATTTTATATGGGCCAGTCTAAAATCAGTTTGAAAGAATTGGCCAGCGTCCGTCGAAAGACGCATGAATCAATCGACGATTATTTGAATAGATTCTGTCTTCTTAAGGCTAGATGTTTTACTTTAGTGCCAGAACATGAATTGTCGAAATGGCCGCTGGCGGTCTCGATTATTCTGTTCAAAAGAAATTGGACACCCAATATCTTAGAGATATGGCACAATTAGCATACAGAGTTCAACAAGTCGAAAGGCTTAAGGCTGAAAAAGCCCGGACGAACAAGTTCCCTAAAAGGGAAAAAGTCGCCTACGTAGATACATGAGACAATGACCCTGAATTCGATTGGGGATCCGATACTGTCGAAGAGAATGAGATTAATTTGGCAGAACTAAAAGATGGGCCGCCTTGTACATGCAAATTGCTAAGGCCATCGAATGGAAAAAATCCAGAAGAACCAAAAAACAACAAATATCCGCCTAAAACATATACCTTTGATGTTTCTAAGTGTGAGGAGATTTTTGATCTCTTAGTTGCAGATGGCATAATTTTGGTGCCAAAAAATATGAAACTTCCCCCTTTAGAACAAAGGAAGAAACAGGGATTTTGTAAATTTCATGGGTTCTTAGGCCATAAATTATCTCGTTGTACTCGTTTCAGGGACTCTGTGCAAAAGGCTCTCGACGAAGGAAGGCTGAAGTTTGGAGATAAGAACAAACAACCAATGCAAATTGATGCAGATCCTTTGAAGAAGGCTGACTCGATGTATGCCGATGTGGTTGCCATAAATATAGTAGATATCTCAGCAGAGATTGGCACTGAATCCCCTTCCTTAGCCCTAGTCTCGATTGAAAATTCAAAAATCGACGAGGAAATGGTTGTTGAAGACCATCAATCTGAAAATGTAATGGTTACTGAGGACCAGTTTGCTGAGTAAATGAAAGTGGGATATCCTAAGGCTGGGGAAGATTTAATCGATTTTCTCAACAGATGCAAAATTTCCAATGCACACGCAATGCTTTGCCCAAGGTGCAGCGCAGTTTTAGATAAAGAGACTGCAAAATCCGTTGAGGGATTTCAACCCCAGACTAAATGTAAAGGGGGTTGGGTTGATAACCGGCCAAAATTCGGTTTCAACAAGAGAGAGGTTCCTTATAAGATGAAACCTTCAGAGAAAAATCCAAGCAAAAGTCACAGAGGGACTTTCAATCCTCCTTCGAAAACTCCTACGGATACTTGGGTCTTTTCTGGGGGAAAAAAGTCTGGTTACTCCACCCCACCAACCAAATGTGTGAAAACAGTGGCCACAACATCTCATCAGCAGGAGTCATCGAATTCCAATAAATATGCCTACAACAACAATTACAAGGGTGACAAAAACACAATGGCGAAGGTATCAGCGCCAGAAAAAGGCAAGCGTTTTGACGGACATCATTAATGTTGAGAAAAGGGAAGAAATACAAGAGACTGTTTTCGAAATGGTCAAAAGACCAGCCACTGAAAGAATATTTCCCCCTTTATCAACTTTGAAAGAAGACCTTCCAAAGGAGGATGAGGAAATGACTTCAAATTTCTCTGAATCCGATCCAAGTCTCGACATAGTGTGTAATGTTGTGTCGGTGCTGCCAGTTGAATATGATGTACCTTCTGAAGTAAATGAAGTGGAAAGTGATTTCACTGAAGAAATGGCCATTCATAAGCCATTATGCTATTATGTTATGAAGAATGGTTGTGTTGAGGATCAACATGCAGTGTTTGAGAGGCCTGATGTCTTAATGATGCATCACCTTAAACCTTTATTTATCCAAGCCAAGATAAATGGTGTGGGGGTGAATAAAGTATTGGTCGATGGAGGTGCCACTGTTAATTTGTTACCCCAATCTTTCTTAGGAAAAATTGGGCTTTTTGATTCTGATTTGAAACCTCATAACATAGTCCTTACCAATTACGAAGGCACAACTGGCAATTCCCTTGGGGCTGTCGAAGTTGATTTGATAGTTGGAAGTGTGAAAAGAACAACTACGTTCATGGTGGTCCCATCTAAAGCTAACTTCAATGTGTTGTTAGGAAGGGAATGGATCCATGGAGTGGGGGCAATGCCTTCCACTGTGCATCAAAGGATTGCTATCTAGAGAGAAGATGGTCTGGTAGAAAATGTAGAGGCTGATCAAAGTTATTTTTTGGCTGAAGTCAATACCATCACCAAGAAGAACTTTGACAAACAACTTGCAAACATTTCTCCAGTCCTTTCTTTGGGTCCCAAATACGTAGTTTCTGAAGATGAAGTGTGCACTATGAAACTGCATCCAGATGGTCTTGTATGGGAAAGAGAACTCATTGATCATGATTACATCATGGTAAATCATAAAGAGGATCCCATAGAAGAGGAAAATGTGCTCAAAACACGGGCCTCAGTATACAAGAAGGTTACTAATGACCTCAGTCCAAGATCGACAGAGTATGCAATCTCACCAACTGGGTGGGACGTTGAAAAGTGATCCATGATTAAACCCAATTTTTGGGACAAAATTATGGCCTACGTGGCCGAAACTCAAGTAAAAACGGCTAAAGAGGCCGAAGTTTCACAAAAAGAGGTGATCGAAACTCTGGTAAAAGATACTACTGATGACCTCTTTGACGATCAAAAGTTAGATTATATATATGACGACGAACCTTTGGGTTTCGAAGAAGATCCTATGGGTTCTACTATTAAGATGAAGGCGCAAGATCCTCTTGAAGAAGTAGATTTGGGAGATGGTTCCATCAAAAGACCAACGTATGTGAGCGCCAAGATTCCCAAAGAATTCAAAGATCGAATTGTGAACCTTCTAAAGGAGTACAAAGATTGTTTTGCTTGGGATTATAATGAAATGCCTGGTTTAGATCGAAAAGTGGTAGAACTGAAATTGCCAATTCGACTAGATAAAAAACTAGTGAAGCAGATTCCCAGGGGATTTGCTCCATAAATCTTACCAAAGATTAAAGAAGAGATCGAAAGACTCTTGAAATGCGGTTTCATCAGACCGGCCAGGTATGTAGATTGGCTAGCAAATGTAGTGCCTGTTAAAAAGAAAAATGGGACGATAAGAGCCTGCATTGACTTTAGAGATCTAAATCTCGCTACTCCCAAAGATGAATATCCTATGCCTGTAGCAGAAATGCTAGTAGATTCAGCAGCAGGTTTCGAATATCTAAGTATGTTTGATGGTTATTCAGGTTACAATCAAATTTTTATTGATGAAGAGGATATTTCTAAAACAGTGTTTCGATGCCCAGGGGCATTAGGCTGTTATGAATGGCTAGTGATGCCATTTGGCCTAAAAAAATGCTGGTGCTACATACCAAAGGGCAATGAATTCGATGTTTCATGACTTCATTGAAGATTTCATGCAAGTTTACATCGATGACATTGTGGTAAAATCTTCATCAGAAGACAAGCACTTAGATCACTTACGCCGTTCATTCGAACGAATGAGGCAATATGGATTGAAAATGAATCCATTAAAATGTGCATTTGGTGTTTGTGCAGGTGATTTTCTAGGTTTTGTTGTCCACAAGAAAGGAATCGAGATTAATCAAAACAAAACCGCATCAATAATGGAGACTAAAGCCCCTTCCACGAAGAAAGAGTTGCAGTCTTTGTTGGGAAAAATCAACTTTCTTAGAAGGTTCATATCAAACTTAAGTGGTAGAACACAAGCATTTACATCACTGCTTCGTTTGATGAGATCAAGTCTTACTTGATGAACCCTCCTAATTTGTCACCTCTTTTAAAAGATAGAAAGATGAAATTGTATATAGCAACATCTGAAAGTACTATGGGAAGTATGCTATCACAAGAGGGTGAAAATGGTGTAGAAAGAGCCATTTATTATCTTAGTAGGGTTTTGAATGATGCTGAAACAAGATATCACCCCAGTGAAAAATTATGTCTTTGTTTGTATTTCTCATGTACAAAACTTAAGCATTATATAAAGCCTTTTGATGTTTGTGTTATTCTCATTTCGATATAATTAAACATATGTTATCAAAACCTATTTTGCATAGCAGAGTGGGAAAATGGGCTTTAGCACTTACGGAATATTCATTGACTTATCAATCTTTGAAATCTGTTAAAGGCCAAATTGTGGCTGATTTTATTGTCGATCACTCGGTGGAAGAACCGTTGCCTGGGGGCATCAGAAATCATTGTTGGAAATTGTATTTCGATGGGTCTAGTCATAAAAATGGCGTTGGAATCGGGATTGTGATTGTTTCGCCAAACAACACTAAAACAACATATAAATTTCGAATCAACCAATTTTGTTCAAATAACGAGGCTGAATATGAAGCCTTAATTACTGGTTTAGAATTTTTGCTCGAACTGGGGGCAAAAAACATAGAAATCAAAGGAGATTCGGAGTTAGTGTTGAGACAATTGACCAAAGAATACAAATGCATCAAAGAAGGTTTAATTATATACCTCACCATAGCAAATGCGTTACTCAAACGTTTTGTCCATGTCGAAATAAAACATATTCGCCGAATGGAGAACCAAGAAGCAAATGATCTTGCTCAAACAGCTTCTAGATACAAGATTTCGAAAGATCAAGAGCAAGAGCCAATCGAGATCAGGAATAAGCGTAGTTCGAAAGAATCTCTCTCCAAAAAATTGTCAACACCAAAACTTGGGGGCATGGAGTGTTAGCCAATATATTTTACTAGCTGTAATAAATGTGGTCAAAGTATAGTTGACCTAGATTTAAAGAAGATTCGAACAGAATGTTGTATTGAAAGCAAATATAGGTTCGAAGATGGTAGAAGAATTCGATAGAGCAATTTTCGAAGGTGGTTATCAACAGTTATTCTTTAAGTCAGTTTGTATTTTAAATTTGTTTTCAAATAAGTAAAAATGTCGACTTGTGGCAGTTGTAGTTTGAATTTCAAAGAAGTGTAGTTATTTCTAGACTTAGTATAAATAGGAGTTTTTCATAGGAAAAACAGGTCACAATTCCATCATACAAACTTACACTCAAAGTATCCGTATGGAAGCGAGAAACGAGTCACAAGTTGCAATGTATGAATTTGTGTACCAACTTTCATTTAATCAATACAATTTACCCTTTTTTCTTTAAGTGTTCTTGCACTTTACTTTATTAAGTTCGATTGAGTTCAAGTGGATTGAATTCGATTGTTTTTATCGTATTTCTTATATTTTCGACACCAAAAACACAGAATTTCTAACAACAAGAACAAACACAATATGTCCTAAGATTTACTGGTTGATCTTGCAAGTTACCATTTGTAAACCAGCGGTTGTTTACGAAAATCCAACGTAAACAAATTGGCACGCCCAGTGGGACTGTTTGTGCTTTTTGTTTATAGTTTTTGTTAGAATTTCTTTTAATTCTGGTTTGTTTTGTTGTGTATGCAATTAAGAAACAAGAAATTGCTTCTTAATATGACACGCGCTAACAACCAAAAGAAAACAAATCCAACATCTTCAAATGAAGATGTGGATCAAGTGACGGTTGAAGATGATGTTCCATCCCCAGGGAATGTTAGAACATCACAGGCTGTTCCAACTAGTAATACAGCCACTCAAACATCGTCTCAGGCCATGCCTTCGATGGCCACAGTAATTTCTCAAGCCATGCCTTCGATGGCTACCCAAACTTCCCATGATTATCCAAATAATACTTCTATTCAAGGAGTTTGGGATCATAGATCAATGCCATATGTTATGCCATCATCATTGATGCAAGGCTTACAAACTAGTGGTAATATGTTTTCAGAAAATTTAAATGTTTCATTACCACAACTTTTTGGTCCTGGGGTATCTACAACATATAGAAGTCCCCAACAAAATTTAACCAACGCTTCTATGGCTGCCATTAGGCAAACTATGGAAGAAACTAATCATGATATGGTTAATATGATGACCCAACAAATTGGTACTGTCATAAATCCTTTAATTCGAGACACCAACACTAGTTATCAAAGGTTGTCTGATCAAATGGAAAGAATTGCCAATTTCTTTGGCGCTCCACCAATCCAAAATACCCAATTGCCTCAAAATCGAAATTTGAGGGCAATTGAAATAATTGCTGATGAACCAGTGGTTCGAAATCATGAAAATATTGTCCAACCACAAGTAGTACAACCACAAGTTCAGGCAGAACCTGAAAGACAACCCATTTTGGTTAATAGAAACCAAGATGCCGATCAAGTGGTTTTACAAGCCCGTCGAAACAATTTCGATGGTCAGAATAATATAGCGGGTATTGTTGAGGCTTTGTTAGCCCAAAATGGTTTTAATATGGGTTTACATAGACCAAATTTTGTGTCTCCTTTGTCTGAGTATGTTTTAGACGCTGAATTGCCTAGAAATTGGAAAATTCCAAAGTTTACCAAATTTGCTGGAGAAACTAATGAATCTACTGTCGAACACATTGCTAGGTTTCTCATGGAAGCAGGAAATATTGCAGAAAATGAAAATTTGAGAATGAAATATTTCCCAAGTTCTTTGACAAAAAATGCTTTTACTTGGTTTACAACTTTACCTCCTCATTCAATTTATAGTTGGAACCAATTAGAAAAAGCCTTTCATGAACAATTTTACATGGGTCAATCTAAGATTAGTTTGAAAGAATTGGCCAGTGTTCGACGTAAAAGTCATGAGTCAATCGATGATTATCTCAATAGGTTTCGTCTCCTTAAGGCTAGATGTTTTACTTCTGTTCCAGAACATGAATTGGTCGAAATGGCTGCTGGTGGCCTCGATTATTCTGTTCGAAAGAAATTAGATACCCAGTACTTAAGAGACATGGCCCAATTGGCAGACAGAGTTCGACAAGTTGAAAGACTTAAAGCTGAAAAAGCTAGAACTCATAACAAATTTCCTAAAAAGGAAAAAATTGCCTATATAGAAACAGGAGATAGTGAACCTGAATTCGATTGGGGTTTAGATATCGTTGAAGACAATGATATAAACCTAGCAGAATTAAAAGATGGACCTCCATATGCTTGTAAAATGTTGAGGCCATCCAATGGAAAAAATCCTGAAGATCCCAAGAGTGACAAATATCCTTCTAAAACTTATACTTTTGATATTACTAAAAGTGAAGAAATTTTCGATCTTTTAGTTAATGATGGCATAATATTAGTGCCACCTAATATGAAGTTGCCTCCTTTGGAACAAAGGAAGAAAAGAGGATTTTGTAAATTCCATGGTTTTTTAGGTCATAACCTATCTCGATGTACTCGTTTCAGGGATTCTGTACAAAAAGCTCTTGATGAAGGGAGGCTGAAATTTGGAGAGAAACCAAAACAGCAAGTGGATGGAGATCCTATGAAAAAGGCAGAGTCCATGTTTGCTGATGTTTCTGTCAATGTGGCAGAATCCATGTTTGCTGGTATTTCTATCAATATGGTGGAAATTTCAGAGAATATTGATGCAGAAATGGTTACTGAGGACCATCAAATTGAAGAGCCAGTGCTTACTGAAGATCAATTGGCCAAGGAAATGGAGAAAGCATATCCAAAGGCTGAAGAAGATTTGGTTGATTTCTTAAACCGATGCAAAATATCTAACACCAATGCTATGCTTTGTCCTCGATGCAGTGCAGTGTTCGATAAAGAAGCTGCGAAATCTGTTGAAGGATATCAACCTCAAACAAAACGTAAAGGAGGGTGGTTCGAGAACCGTTCTAAATTTGGCTTTAACAAAAGAGGTGTTCCTTACAAGATGAAAACTTCAGAGAAGTATCAAGTGAAGAACCATAAGAAGACTTTCGTTCCTTCATCGAAGTCTCCTATTGATACTTGGGTTTTCTCTGGGGGCAAGAAAACTGGTCATTCTGCGCCTCCAGCACCACCAACAAAATGGGTAAAAAGAGCTGTCAAAGTTCCAGACCAACCAGAGAGTTCTAATCCTAACAAGTATGCTTACAAAAATAACTATAAAGGTAAGAATCCTATGACTAGAACTCAATGGCGCCGTTTTCAACGCCAGAAAAAGGAAGGAGTTTTGAAAGATGTCACTAATGGTGACAAAAGTAAGGGAAAACAACCAATAGTTTTCGAAATGGATAAAAAACCAGTTACTGAAAGAATTTTCCCTCCATTATCTTCTGCTTTAAACATCCCCAAAGGGGATGATGATATTCTAACTTCTACTTTTTCAGATTCTAAACCAAGTCTTGACATTATATGTGTGGTTTCTGTACTACCAATTGAATATGCATATGATGTATCTTCGAAGGCCAATCATGATGATGAATGTGATTTCACTGAGGAAATGGCTCGTCATAGGCCTCTGTGTTATTATGTTATGAACAATGGCTGCATCGAAGATCAACATGCAGTGTTCGAGAAACCTGATGATAGCATGAAGCTTCATTTAAAGCCTTTGTTTATTCAAGCTAAATTAAATGGTGTTGGAATTAACAAAGTGTTAGTAGATGGTGGTGCTACTGTTAATCTCCTACCACAATCTTTTCTAAGGAAACTTGGTATTTATGAATGTGATTTGAAACCACATAATGTAGTGCTCACTAATTATGAGGGATCTACTGGACAATCTCTTGGTGCTATCGAACTAGAATTGGTAGTAGGAAGCATAACCAGAGCAACTGTGTTTTTGGTAGTTCCTTCTAAAGCCAATTTCAATGCATTATTAGGAAGGGAATGGATCCATGCTGTAGGTGCAGTTCCTTCTACAATGCATCAAAGGATTGTGATTTGGAGGAAAGATGGTTTGGTAGAGAATATTGAGGCTGATCAGAGTTATTATTTCAAAGCTGAAGTTGATAATCAAGATATCAACAAAAAGAACTTTGACAAACAGCTTCAATTTATTGCACCATTCATGGAAAATGATGCATCAAGTTCTATGACTAAAGAAGAGAAATTCTTTGTAAAACTTGCACCAGAATGGGGTTTTCGTTGGAAAACTGCATTCGATGATGACTTCGTAGTGGTGAACAATGAAGATTGCCATGAGAAGATGCCTGTAAAGGAAACAGATTTGCTGAAGACAAGAAGTACTTCGTACAAGAGGGTTACTGATGACCAAGGATATTCAGCAAATAGAATCTCACCAACTGGGTGGGATATCAATAATTGATCAATGGTTGAGCCCAGCATATGGGAAAAGATTACGGCTTATGTAGCCGAGAAAAACTTCGATTTGGCTGAAACAGCCAAAGAAGAAGAGGTCTTCGATGCTTCAGTAGAAAATAATTCTGATGACCTCATTGATGATCAAAAATTAGACTGTATTTACGATGATGAACCTTTGGGTTTTGAAGAAGATCCAATGGGATCTACAATAAAAATGAAGGCCCAAGATCCTCTTGAAGAAGTGGATATAAGAGATGGTTCTGTAAAAAGACCAACATACATAAGTTCAAAGATTCCTAAGAGCTTCAAAGATCGAATTGTGGCGCTTTTGAAAAATTACAAGGATTGCTTTGCTTGGGATTATCATGAAATGCCTGGTTTGAGTAGAAAGGTTGTAGAGTTGCAATTGCCAATCAGGACAGACAAGAAACCAGTGAAGCAAATTCCAAGAAGGTTTGCACCAGAGATTCTACCAAAAATAAAAGAAGAGATCGAAAGACTCCTCAAATGTGGCTTCATCAGAACTGCAAGGTATGTTGAATGGTTAGCTAATGTAGTTCCTGTTAAAAAGAAAAATGGTAGTATAAGAGTTTGTATTGATTTTAGAGATTTAAATCTCGCCACTCCTAAAGATGAATATCCTATGCCAGTAGCAGAAATGTTGGTAGATTCTGCAGCAGGTTTCGAATATTTGAGTATGCTTGATGGTTATTCAGGTTATAATCAAATATTTATTGCTGAAGAAGATGTTTCTAAAACAGCATTTCGATGCCCAGGGGCATTAGGATGTTATGAGTGGATAGTAATGCCATTTGGTCTTAAAAATGCTGGTGCTACATATCAAAGAGCAATGAATTCAATGTTTCATGATTTTATTGAAGATTTTATGCAAATTTACATTGATGATATTGTTGTGAAATCATCTTCTGAAGACAAACACTTAGAACATTTACGTTTATCATTCGAAAGGATGAGACAATATGGATTAAAAATGAATCCATTAAAATGCGCGTTTGGTGTTTGTGCAGGTGATTTTTTAGGATTTGTTGTCCATAAAAAGGGCATCGAAATCAATCAAAATAAGACTAAAGCTATAATGGAGGCTAAAGCACCCTCTACCAAAAAAGAGTTGCAGTCTTTATTAGGCAAAATAAATTTCCTCAGAAGATTTATATCTAATCTAAGTGGCAGAGCACAAGCATTCTCGTCATTACTTCGATTAAAGAAAGAGGAAATTTTTAGATGGGAGCCTGAGCACCAAAAGGCATTTGAAGACATAAAGTCATATTTATCTAATCCTCCTATTCTTTCACCTTTGTTGAAAGACAAAAAGATGAAGTTATATATAGCATCATCTGAAAGTACTATAGGGAGTATGTTAGCACAAGAGGATGAAAATGGTGTAGAAAGAGCCATTTATTATCTTAGTAGAGTTTTAAGTGATGTTGAAACAAGATATCATCCTAGTGAAAAATTATGTCTTTGTTTGTATTTCTCATGTATGAAACTTAAGCATTATATAAAGCCTTTTGATGTTTATGTTTATTCCCATTTCGATATTATTAAGCACATGTTATCTAAACCTATTCTGCATAGTAGAGTTGGTAAATGGGCTTTGGCACTCACAGAATATTCTTTAACTTATCAATCTTTAAAAACTGTGAAAGGCCAAATAGTGGCTGATTTTATTGCTGATCATTCCATTGAAGAACCTGTGACTGGGGGCATCGAAACATTTCCATGGACATTATATTTCGACGGGTCTAGTCATAAAAATGGTTCTGGAATAGGTATAGTTATTGTTTCACCAACAAATGAAGTAACCAAATATAAATTTCGAATTAGCCAATATTGTTCGAATAATGAGGCAGAATATGAAGCCTTAATAAATGGTTTAGAGATTTTGCTTGAACTGGGGGCAAAATGTTTAATTATTAGAGGTGATTCTGAATTAGTAATAAAGCAAATAACAAAAGAATATAAATGCCTCAAAGAAACTCTGATAATGTATTACACTATAGTTAATGCATTACTTAAACATTTTGTTCAAATTGAAGTTCAACATGTTCCTAGAGCAGAAAATCAAGAAGCTAATGATTTAGCTCAATTAGCTTCTGGATACAAACTTTCGAAGGAACAAGAGCAAGAGGTTATTGAAATTAAAACAAAGCGTAATTCGATAGACATTGTGCCTAACAAATTGTTAAGACCAAAACTTGGGGGCATGGAAGCATCTCAAGGATACCTTCAGAGTACAAAATTTTCTGAAATTTTGGTCATTAACAATTTGGATGATAATGATTGGCGAAAACCCATAGTCAATTTTTTGGAAAATCCAGATGGCACAACTTGTAGAAAAGTCAAATATAGAGCCTTGAGTTATGTGATAATAGGCAATGAATTATTTAAAAAGACTCCAGAAGGAGTTTTACTTAAATGCCTTAGTGAAGCAGAAGCATATTTGGCTGTATCGAATACTCATAGTGGTGCTTGTGGTACACATCAAGCAGGCCATAAAATAAAATGGCTTTTGTTTCGACAAGGTGTTTATTGGCCAACCATGTTAAAAGATTGCATAAATTTTGCTAAAGGTTGTAAAGAATGTCAAGAACATGCTGGAATTCAAAAAGTACCAGCTAGTGAATTACATTCAATAGTGAAACCTTGGCCATTCAGAGGATGGGCTTTAGATGTAATTGGGGAAATCAAACCTAAGTCATCCAAAGGCTACAAATATATTTTGGTTGGAATAGATTATTTCACTAAATGGATAGAAGCTGTTCCACTAAAAGATGTTACTCAAGATGAAGTTATAAACTTCATTCAAAAATTTATTATTTATAGATTTGGCATACCAGAAACTATTACTACAGATCAAGGATCTGTATTTACTGGTCGAAAGATGGTAAAATTTGCTGAAGAAATAGGATATAAATTGTTGACTTCAACACCATATTATGCTCAGGCAAATGGTCAAGTAGAAGCAGCAAATAAAAACTTGATTACTATAATCAAAAGAAAAGCTAGCCAAAAGAAAAAACCCAAAGAATGGCATGAGTTTCTTTATGAAGCTTTATGGGCAGTTCGAACTTCTCCTAAAGAATCTATAAATACTACTCCTTTTCGATTAACATTTGGCCATGATGCTGTATTGCCAACAGAAATCTTACTTCAATCTACTCGAATTCAAAGACAAATCGAAATTCCAACAAATCAATATTTGGATATGATGTTGGATGAATTAGTAGATATTGATGAAGAAAGATTAATGACTTTAGAAGTGCTTACAAAGCAAAAAGAAAGAATAGCAAAAGCCTATAACAAAAGAGTTAAATCGAAATTATTCTTGCAAGGGGACTTAGTTTGGAAAGTTATCTTGCCTATGGATAAAAAGGATCGATGTTTAGGAAAATGGTCTCCTAGTTGGGAAGGACCATGGAAAATTCTAAGAGTTTTTTCGAATAATGCGTATGAGATCGAAGAACTACAAGAAGATCATAGAATTCTACGCATAAACGGTAAATATTTGAAAAAATATAAACCGATGTTACAAGAAATTAAAATTACACAAGAGTAATTTGATTCGAAATAAAAACTTGGCATTAATTTAAAAATGCCAACTGATGGGCAGGTTACATCGAAATGCTTAAAATGGAAAAACCATTACAAAAGAAAACATAAAGTACTTAAAGACTAAAAAGCATTTAAAGATGGTTTTCACCATTCAGTTACAATCCCAAAACGATCGAGAAACCAGCGAATTTCCGTATCGAGACGACACCTGAAGCAAGCATTGACCAAGTAGTATTCATGATCTGGCCCAGGTAGAAGTGCATACCAGCCTCCAATTCTCCCATCTCCTGCACAGTTGTGGTAGTTGTTGCAAAAACGACGCCTAGTAAGCTAAATAGGCATGGGCCTATTCCACCAAGGACAGCGAAATCGATAAGTTGAAGTCCCCCCCAAAATGTCGCTTCGAAATTCTGCCAATCGATGTGTCCATGCAAGATCTTCGAAGTCTTCGAGGATGTTTTCTGGCATAGGCATGGAGAGCGCATTGATGAGAAGACAGTAGTACCTTACACTCAGAGAGCCAGTGGCGTTGATAGCAACAGTGAGGAGGCGTTTCATTTCTTCAATGTTTGGATTAGCATCCAACAAGTGTTGAGTGCTTCAAAGAATACAGAACATGGCGTTGCCATGATTCCAGAGTCTAAGTTTAAAAGCAAACTTAGAATGAGCCACCATAGCATTGTTGTACCATTCATTGGGGTCGTAGAGGAAGTAGAGGACATCATTTCCAAAAGCCCTAGAAACTTCAGAATCCTCACTGACACGCCAATGCCTGCTACTGGTATGGCGAAAGGCGAAAAGATCTTTCCTGCTTTGAGCAGCAATCTTTGCAGCAATCTTGACTAAAAGATCATCACTCAGATCATCAATGGTGGTCATGATGATTTAAGAAAGAAAAAGCTTTGAGTAAGAAGGGTTTTTCAGACGAAGACGAAACAAAGAAAAGAGTGATTTTTATAAAAGGAAAATCATATTTATAGTGGGGGGAAGTTGAAAGAAGTGGTTCAATCAGACGGTTCTTCTTGCTTTGAAGATGATGACACGTGGGAACAGTTATTCCGATGGCCAATGGTTACTTAACTTTGTAACCTGAGGGAAGTTTTAAAGGTTTTTTTTTAAAAGGATTAATCTGTGTTAAAAGGTCATTTATTTGTTTTATTTCTTTTCAACTTCCTAGACAAGTTTAACTTGTTGGGTTAAACAAAAAAGTTACTTTTTTGTTTCCTCATCATTAAAATGTCTTGGAAATTGTTCCAATCTTATTTGGATTTAAATAAAATTTGAATTCGATATAAGAGAATAAGAAAGGAATTTCGATGATTGAAAAGAAATTGTCATTCGAAACAGAAAATGGTTCACAGATTGTTATAAAGACATTACAGACCAAGATATTCGATAAGGCTGAAATAAAATAAAAGTCTTAGAGAATAAAATAGAAACGGAACTAAATCTCAAATGATGAGATGAGTTTCTCGATTTGGCTCTTGTATTCAGCCAGTTGAGTATCGAGAGCATGGTTGTCACTTGCAAGTTGAGCAATGGTAGACTCTAGTTCCTTGGAGAGCTTGAATTTGTTAACAGCTTCATTGGCTTCTTGATTTCTGGCTTCATCCTTAGCCAAAATTCTAGCTTTCTGAGCTTCCAACTCTTTAATCTTGGCATCGATGTCAACCACTTGCTGCTTTGCATTGTTTCTTTCTTGCTGAAGAGTTTTAAATTTCTCTTGGAAGGATGACAGTTCGATCACAATTTGATCATGATACACTTTCTTCTCTTCCATTTGAGCTTGATCAGTTTTCCTCTTCTGGAAGTTTTGATTAGCACTCTCCAACATTGGTTCAAGATAGTTAAACAGGTTTCGAAATTTCCAACCAGTTGGGAGAGCACCAAGCTTTTCAAATAAACTCCTGATTTCAGCAAGAGCTCCAGCATCCTTTTCAATCAACTCTAGCAAATTGGCTTCGATGATCCTCTTTTGAAATTCTGCTAGCAGGTTGTTCTTTGAAGTCTCAGAGGGATTTCCCTTGGATGAATCAGAAGTTTGGCCAGTGCTAGTTGAGAAAAGAGTATTACTCTTAGCTATCAAGGCAAAAGCGTTGAAAGGATCATCTTTGGCCAATCGATCGATTTCTTCCAGATCGATCATAGGAGTATCTTGTTGAGCAATCATCTCTGCATCACCAGGAGCATCTTGTCGAGTAGTTATTTCTGTATCTTTAGTAGCAAAGTTTGATACATTATCTCCAAGGGTGGGGGCAGAATGAGATTGGTCATTGTTGAGTGATTCATCATTTACCAAGTCATCAGTGGGTGTTTCTGTTTGTTGTTGTTGAGGAAGATTCACTTTAAGACCTTCTGGACTGCTAGCATCATCATGCTCATCTTCTTTGTCTTCAGCAATTGGTGAAGTGGTCTTCGAAGAAGGAAGAACTTGCCCATGTTGTGATGGATTAGCTTGTTCTTGTTCGATACCCTAAAAAGAATAAGATAAATGCTTAAAACAAGACACTTAGAAATATTTCGTATAAAATATGGTTTTGATAAAATACCTTCGAACCATTATCACCAACATGTGAATGAGCACTAGAGTGAGAATCCTTTCGAAGACGTTTGAATGGTTTAGATGGTGAGATGGTGGGAGAACCTTCAGAAGCTTCCACTTCGACTTCCTTTTCTTGGACAAGTGATATTTGTTCTTGTTTTCTTTTCCTTCTTCCTTCAGTATTGACTTTGGGAAGTGTTACTTTGGAAGCTTCGATCTGTTCTTTAGTTATCTCCACCTCGCCATCATCATCAGAGAGATCAACAGTTGCTTGTTCTTTCTTGCTCTTCGATCTAGAAGGTCCTTTTGATGAAGTTGTTTTCACTTTGGGTTCCTTTGATTTAGGAGGTTTCTTCGATGCAGCCTCAGATTTCTTCGATTCAACTTCTTTAGTTTGGGAAACTTTCTTTTTCTTCTTGTCAGACTTGCTTTTTGAAGTGTTCTGGGTGCTGGCATCATCGAGCTTTGTTTCTCCTGGAGTTAAAGGCAAAGCTGAAATATGTGATTGATGACATGCTGTCATTACGTAATTTTTAGGACTTATTGTGACATTTTGATAGAGTTCTCATGCAATTTATACTGTTCTGGAGTGCAAAAAGCTTAAATATTGAAGTCTGTTCGAAGGAAATCGCGCCACGCCAATTTCAAGCCGCGCTGCGATTTTTGAAGCAAAATTACATCCTCCCTGTTTGAGGGAAATCGCGGCACGCCAATTAACAAGGCGCGGCGCGATTTTGATGGGTCAGGCCCATGACTTCTATAAATACTGCACTAATCCTGAAGAACAGGGGTTACGATTTTGGAGAGTAAAGTGCGATTTTGAGACATCGGAGACGGCTAGAAGGGCGATTTCTTCATCCTTTTACCAATTCATGTATGTTTTAATTATTTCATTGATTATGCTATTTGTAAACTCGATTATGAGTAGCTAAATCTCTTAGAGATTAGATCCGAGATGAATCTTTGTAACCCTAATTGACACATGTTGCTGTGAAACTCTATTTTGTTTATGAATTCAATTCTAGTTTATTCAATTCAATTGTTCTTAATGCTTTTTATATCTTGATCACATATAACTTGATTTTGTGAGAACGAATGACCACTGACCATGGCTTTCGACTTAGACCTAATTGAATTGTTCTAATAAACAGGGTTAGTCTAGGAATAGATAATCGTTTGTTAGTGATAATAGGTTAACGTTCGATAAAACCTTCAAGGATTATTAGACCACCTAAGGAATTAGGGGCTGTAGTTTAAGAAAAGGGTCCTAACTCAAGGGATTGATTAGGACTATTTTGTTAATCATCGTAAATTAGAAGAGGATTCATAACAAATAGGTGCAGTAGACCAATTAGGGGAACTTAGAGGATTCGACGGATCTGATCTCATCTTTCTCTCATATTTTCTTAACAAATCTTTATTTTTTGTTTCTTGATTTAATTAAAATCAAACCAAATCTACTGCCTAGTGGCAAAACAAAATAAATTTTATACATCCTAATTATATAACGAAATTGAATTATTGAAGTTAAAAACAGTCCTCGTGGGATCGATATTTTTACTACTTCGATAGTATTTGGTGCACTTGCCAAACGTCTATCAAGTTTTTGGCGCCGTTGCCGGGGACTGTTGAATTATTTCAACAAGGCAATTACGTTATAATTTAGGGTTTTTGCAATTTAATTTTCTGTTTTTAATTTTTATTTTTCTGTTTTCATATTCACTTGATTACTTTGCGTTGTGCAGTGCTACTAAGGTATTTTGCTGTTTATGCGAGGTAAACAGAGCTCTGACGACTTAGAGTACGATCCGGAAATTGAAAGGACTGCTAGAGCACTTCGGAAAGCTGTCCGATCGCAAAGGTTAGCTCAGTCCGTTCCACCGGGTGTTCGAGAACAAGTACCGGAGCAACTCTCAAGTGAATCTGAAACAATCTCTTCTCCTAAATCTGCAACTATGGAAGGAGAAGGAGTTGTACCACCAAGACCTAAGCTTGGAGACTACGGGTTAGCCACTCATCGCGGTCAACTGACCCACACTTTTCAACCAGCTAACCCCGTAGCGTTCGACATCAAGACAACTGTCCTCAACGGTTTGAGGGACAAGCAATTCGATGGGACTGAAGCTATGAGTCCTCATGAACATTTGAGCCGCTTTGCTGAAACCTGCGAGTTTTGTGTGCAACCAGCAACCGTAACTGAAGCACAAAAGAAGCTAAGGCTGTTTCCTTTCACCTTGACGGGAAGAGCAAAAGATTGGTTGCTAACAATTCCAAACGGGACTGTCCAAACATGGGAAGAGTTAGAGCTGAAGTTCTTGGAGAAATATTTCCCTATGTCTAAATATTGGGAAAAGAAGATGGAGATCTCTAACTTTAAGCAAGGAGAAGGCGAATCATTGTATGATGCTTGGGAGCGATTCAATTTGCTTCTTAAGAGGTGCCCTAATCATGAGTTCACTGAGAAACAATACCTCCAAATCTTCACCGAGGGGGTAACACCAAACACTAGAATGTTCTTAGATGCTTCCGCGGGAGGTAGTCTCAAAAGTAAAACTGATCATGAAGTTCAAGCTCTAATTGAAAACATGGCTGGAAATGAGTATCGTGATCAAGCTAAAAAGAAAGAAAGAGGAGTGTTTGGGGTGAGTGAACAAACTGCTATCCTTGCTAACCAAGCAGCTATGAACAAACAAATCGAAGCTCTAACTAAGGAGTTTCAAGGCTTCACTTTGGCTCATAAGCAACAACAAGTGGCTGCAATCAAATGTGACTTATGTGGTGAAGAACATCCCAACGGTGAATGTGTTCCGGAAGGATCAAGTGAAGAAGCTAACTTCATGGGAGGATATCAAAGGCAGAATCAATACTACAATTCAGGCATCAACAAGCATCCCAATCTAAGCTACTCAAATAACAATGCTTTGAACTCTCAGATGCTCACTCCTCCTCAACAACAGCAAAGGAAGCCATCAGCTCTTGAGGAAACTATGATGAACTTCATGAAGATGACTCAAGGCAACTTTGAAGAGATGAAGAAGAGTCAAGAAGCTGAAAGAAAGAACAATGAAGCTTCTAGGAAGATGCTTGAAACTCAACTGGGGCAATTAGCTAAGCAGTTGGCTGAACAAAACAAAGGCGGATTCTCAGGTAACACTAAAGATAACCCTAAGAATGAGTCTTGTAATGCTATTGAATTGAGGAGCAAAAAGGTTTTGACACCTTTAGTTCCAAAAGCTCCAAAGAAGGTTGATGAAGTAGTTGAGGTGGAGGAGAATGATGTAGTTGAAAAAAATGATGAGGGTGTAGTTGAAAAAGAAAATGATCATGAGGGTGTAGTTGAAAACGAAAGGAAGAAAAAAATAGAGGGAGAAAAAAGTGAGAAATTAATTGATGAAGATTCAATCTTGAGGAAGTCGAAGAGTCAAATCTTGAAAGATGGAGACAAACCACATGTTATTCCATCATATGTGAAGCTTCCATACCCTCACCTTTCGAAGAAGAAAGAAAAGGATGAAGGCCAATTCAAGAAGTTCATGCAACTTTTCTCACAACTTCAGGTGAATATTCCTTTCGGTGAAGCTCTTGATCAAATGCCGTTGTATGCTAAGTTCATGAAAGACTTGTTAACTAAACGAAGGAAGCCTAAGGATGATGAGAATATTGCCCTTTCTGAGAATTGTAGTGCTATTCTTCAAAAGAAGCTGCCACCTAAGCTGAAGGATCCTGGTGCTTTTACTATCCCTTGTTCAATTGGACCGGTAGACATTGGAAGAGCTTTATGTGACTTGGGAGCAAGTATAAATCTGATGCCTCTTTCAATGATGAAGAAACTTAAGTGTGGGGAACCAAAACCAACAAGAATGACCATTACTTTAGCTGATCGGTCAATCTCTTATCCTTTCGGTATACTTGAAGATGTGCTAGTCAAGGTTAATGACTTGGTATTTCCAGCAGATTTTGTGATCTTAGATATGACTGAAGATGAAGATATGCCACTCATTCTAGGAAGACCATTCCTTGCAACTGGCCGTGCTTTGATTGATATTGAGAAAGGAGAGCTAATGTTGAGATTCCATAAGGAGCAAGTAGTGTTTAATATATTTGAGGCCATGAAGCACAAAGATGAAAATCCAAAGTGTTACCGGATTGACATTGTTGAAGAAATAGTTAAAGATGACTCTTGTGAACATCAACCAACACACCCTCTTGAACGTGCAATTGTGAATTCTATAGCAAAAGGTGAAGATGATGAAGATCTTGAAGTAAGTGATTGTGTGAAGCAACTAGCAGCAAGCAAGCAAGAGTTGGGTCCGGTAAAAATAGAAGAATTAATGGGTAAGCACTCTATAGATGCTCCTATTTTGAGTGGAGAAGGAGAGAAAAATCCAGAATTAAAAGAACTCCCTTCTCACTTGAAATATGTTTTTCTCACTAAGGATGCCTCTAAACCAGTAATCATCAGCAATACCTTGACACCTTTGGAAGAAGAAAAATTAATGAGGGTGTTAAGAGACAATCAAGGAGCTTTGGGGTGGAACATTTCTGATTTAAAGGGTATTAGTCCAGCTTATTGCATGCATAAAATACACATGGAGGCTGAATACAAACCGGTGGTTCAACCTCAAAGGAGACTTAACCCAACAATGAAGGAAGTGGTAAAGAAAGAGGTGCTGAAGTTACTAGATGCAGGTATGATCTACCCTATCTCAGATAGCTCATGGGTAAGTCCAGTTCATGTGGTACCCAAGAAAGGAGGAATGACGGTGGTAGCAAATGAAAAAAATGAATTGATACCTACCCGCACCGTCACTGGTTGGAGAATGTGTATAGACTACCGGAGGTTGAATACCGCAACAAGGAAAGACCACTTTCCATTACCATTCATGGATCAAATGATTGAGAGATTGGCTGGCCAAGCCTTTTATTGCTTCTTGGATGGGTATTCAGGGTATAATCAAATTGCAGTGGCTCCGGAAGATCAAGAAAAGACTGCCTTCACTTGTCCATTCGGTGTGTTTGCTTATCGAAGGATGCCCTTTGGGCTGTGTAATGCGCCAGCAACCTTTCAAAGGTGCATGCTTTCCATCTTCTCTGATATGATAGAGAAGAACATTGAGGTATTTATGGACGACTTTTCTGTTTTTGGTAAGTCTTTTGATCAATGCTTGTTCCATTTAAATGCTGTACTTAAAAGATGCACTGAAACTAACCTTGTTTTGAATTGGGAAAAATGTCATTTTATGGTAACTGAAGGTATAGTTTTGGGGCATAAAATAAGTGCTAAAGGCATTGAGGTGGACCAAGCTAAGATAGAGGTTATAGAGAAACTTCCTCCACCAATCAATGTTAAAGGAGTGAGGAGTTTCCTGGGGCATGCCGGTTTCTATCGGCGGTTCATAAAAGACTTTTCTAAAATTTCCAAACCCCTCTGTAACCTCTTGGTCAAAGAAAACGAGTTTAATTTTGATTTTGAATGTCTAAATGCTTTTTCTTTGATTAAAAACAAGTTGGTGACTGCACCAATAATCATTGCACCCGATTGGGATTTACCCTTTGAACTTATGTGTGATGCAAGTGATTATGCTGTTGGTGCAGTCCTAGGCCAACGCAAGAACAAATTTTTCCATGCAATTTACTATGCAAGCAAGGTTTTAAATGAAAATCAAGTTAACTATTCCACAACTGAAAAGGAATTGCTTGCTGTAATCTTCGCATTGGAAAAATTTCGTTCTTATCTAATAGGCTCCAAAGTCATTGTTTTTACAGATCATGCAGCTCTCAAATATCTCTTAACTAAAGGGGATTCAAAGCCTCGACTGTTGAGGTGGATCCTATTATTGCAAGAATTTGATCTTGAAATTCGTGACAAGAAGGGAGTCGAGAACGTGGTAGCTGACCACCTCTCAAGGCTGGAAAATGATGAGGTAACAAAGAAGGAGAAGGCCATCAAGGCCGAGTTCCCTGATGAACAGCTGTTTGCTATTGGAGAAAGACCTTGGTTTGCTGATATGGCAAACTTTAAGGCCGGTAACATAGTTCCTGATGATATGACCTATCCTCAGAGGAAAAAGTTCTTCAAAGATGCGAACCACTACTTGTGGGATGACCCTTATCTGTTTAAGGTAGGTACTGACGGTTTGATTAGACGTTGTGTTGCAGGTGAGGAAGCACATAGTATCATGTGGCACTGCCATAGCTCAGCTTATGGAGGCCACCACAGTGGAGAAAGAACAGCTGCAAAAATTTTGCAAAGTGGATTCTGGTGGCCCACCCTTTTCAAAGATTGCCACGACTTTGTCACAAGATGTGACAGATGCCAAAGGACAGGTAACATATCAAAGAGGAATGAAATGCCCCTAAAAGGAATCATTGAAGTTGAACCATTTGATTGTTGGGGTATTGATTTTATGGGACCATTCCCTTCCTCTTACTCTTATCTCCATATTCTAGTCTGTGTTGATTATGTCACAAAGTGGGTTGAAGCGATACCATGTGTTGCTAATGATGCTAAAACGGTTATCAACTTCCTTCAAAAGAATATTTTCACTAGGTTTGGAACCCCTAGAGTATTGATCAGTGATGGGGGGAAGCATTTTTGCAATAATTTTCTTGAAAATGTGCTCAAAAAGTATAACATTAAGCACAAAGTTGCAACTCCCTATCACCCACAAACTAGTGGTCAAGCAGAGGTTTCAAACCGACAGCTGAAACAGATTCTGGAGAAGACAGTTGCGTCAAATAGGAAAGATTGGTCTAGGAGGTTAGATGACGCACTGTGGGCATATAGGACAGCCTTTAAGACCCATCTTGGGTTCTCACCCTATCAGTTAGTATATGGGAAGGCATGTCATCTTCCAGTCGAGCTAGAACATAAAGCTTATTGGGCCATTAAGGCCTTAAATTTTGATCAAGTAGCCGCTGGTAAGAAAAGAATTTTGAAACTTAATGAACTTGAGGAGATGAGGCTTAGAGCGTATGAAAATGCACTCATCTATAAAGCCAGGACAAAAAGGTATCATGACAAAAACTTAGTGCCTAGGGATATTAACTGTGGACAACTAGTTTTGTTGTATAATTCCAGGTTGAAGCTGTTTCCTGGGAAGCTCAAGTCAAAATGGTCTGGACCATTCTTGGTCAAAAGTGTGTCACCATATGGAGCTGTGGAACTAGTGACACCTGAAGGAGATCGAAGTTTCAAAGTAAATGGACAAAGAGTTAAACCATACCTAGGTGGCGACCTACCTAAAGGAAGGGTGGCACTCATTCTGAAGGACCTCTGAAGATCCTTAGCAGTCAAGCTAGTGACAATAAAGAAGCGCTGGGTGGGAGGCAACCCACTAGATTTACTTTGTTCTTCAATACTTTCAGTTTTTATTTTCTTTTTAACGTCAAAGTCCATTGAACTTATTTCCCTATTGTAATTGCTCCTGCACTTGTTTATTATTAATGAATTTGTTTTGTTTCATGTGACCTATTCCAGTTTAGTAACAGTTGTTTGATGAAACGGTATTCCAAAAGTTCTAAAGGAGGGGTGACTTGATTCAAAGGCGAAGTGTACGGCGTTGCTAGGTAGTCACATACTCCCAGAAATCTCAGCCATAAGGTTCATTGCCAAATTTGTTTTTCAATTTACTTATATTTAGATTAGTTTTCCATGCAACTACATTTCTAGAACTTGCATTGTTTCTCTATTATTGATTGGTCTTTGTCAATTACACACTGAGGCAAAAGTGCTTGGTCCTGTGAGCCTTTTTGAAGCCTACCCTGTTTTAATTTGTTGAATTTATCCTTTCTTAACCAATTGTGAGCCGGTAGGATTAGAACTTTTTGTTCGGTGACAAACTACATTACAAGCCTAGAGACTTTTAGGACTTGTCCCTTAATGTATTTTCTGAGTTAAGGCATTGTAGAATGTTGCTAAAGATTAAGTTTGGGGTTGCTATTGGAATTTGCAACCAACTAAGTTTGGGGTGGGGGTACTAGAGAATAAGAGAACAAAAATGAAAAGAATTATGAAATTGTCATGCAAAATATACACAAAAATGGTGTATCAAAAAAAAAAAGGAAATTGAATGATGAAAAAGGGACAAAACATTGAAAATCCGAGTAACTCCAAACTCGATTGTCCCTAAATGTTATAAATATTCTCTAGTACCTTTGCAATTGTTGTTCTATTAGGTGAATGAATGTGTTGGATTGAACTTTGTGCTTTAACTTCCGTAGGAATGCCTAACTCAAATTTTGTGTAGCCTACTTATCCAAATATATCCCACCTTTCACCTAAGCCCCGTTATAACCCTAAAGACCTCAAAAGTGTGTAATGATATTGACTTTGATTGATATTTAGAAACTTTTCAAGCGTATGGTAATATGTAGACCTGCATGTCGACTGGTAGAACCCTGTTTCAATTTGATGCGAGGAGTTGTGAATTGGTGGATGCGAACAAGTCAAACTAGCTCATCTTTAGCTAGAAGGAGAATGAACTTTTGGGTACTATCGTTTTGTCAGGTAACTGTTATTTTACTGTCATTTGTCACTGTTGCAAGCAAATTCCTTGAGGACAAGGAATGGTTTAAGTTTGGGGTTGTGATGACATGCTGTCATTACGTAATTTTTAGGACTTATTGTGACATTTTGATAGAGTTCTCATGCAATTTATACTGTTCTGGAGTGCAAAAAGCTTAAATATTGAAGTCTGTTCGAAGGAAATCGCGCCACGCCAATTTCAAGCCGCGCTGCGATTTTTGAAGCAAAATTACATCCTCCCTGTTTGAGGGAAATCGCGGCACGCCAATTAACAAGGCGCGGCGCGATTTTGATGGGTCAGGCCCATGACTTCTATAAATACTGCACTAATCCTGAAGAACAGGGGTTACGATTTTGGAGAGCAAAGTGCGATTTTGAGGCATCGGAGACGGCTAGAAGGGCGATTTCTTCATCCTTTTACCAATTCATGTATGTTTTAATTATTTCATTGATTATGCTATTTGTAAACTCGATTATGAGTAGCTAAATCTCTTAGAGATTAGATCCGAGATGAATCTTTGTAACCCTAATTGACACATGTTGCTGTGAAACTCTATTTTGTTTATGAATTCAATTCTAGTTTATTCAATTCAATTGTTCTTAATGCTTTTTATATCTTGATCACATATAACTTGATTTTGTGAGAACGAATGACCACTGACCATGGCTTTCGACTTAGACCTAATTGAATTGTTCTAATAAACAGGGTTAGTCTAGGAATAGATAATCGTTTGTTAGTGATAATAGGTTAACGTTCGATAAAACCTTCAAGGATTATTAGACCACCTAAGGAATTAGGGGCTGTAGTTTAAGAAAAGGGTCCTAACTCAAGGGATTGATTAGGACTATTTTGTTAATCATCGTAAATTAGAAGAGGATTCATAACAAATAGGTGCAGTAGACCAATTAGGGGAACTTAGAGGATTCGACGGATCTGATCTCATCTTTCTCTCATATTTTCTTAACAAATCTTTATTTTTTGTTTCTTGATTTAATTAAAATCAAACCAAATCTACTGCCTAGTGGCAAAACAAAATAAATTTTATACATCCTAATTATATAACGAAATTGAATTATTGAAGTTAAAAACAGTCCTCGTGGGATCGATATTTTTACTACTTCGATAGTATTTGGTGCACTTGCCAAACGTCTATCAGTGATTATACAGATAAGTACTATTTTTTCTAAAAATAGTATTAATATATTTTAGTAAAAGAAAAAATCATACCCATGATACTGGGAGTTTCGATTCGAACTTGGGGTAATTCATAACCAAGTACACCACTATATTGATATAAATTGCATTTAGCATAGGTTACTAAATTATCCTGTGGGATTTCGAAATTATAAAGTAACCATTTTGGGTATGGTGGCCTAAAGGCCAAAGCAAAATTACAAGATGGAAATTTTGCTAGTTTCATTTTCTTTTCTAAAACATAAAGATATTTATTGGGTGTTCCAGGGGGAAAAATTGTTTCTGGAATTTTTTCTCGAATTTTGTCTCTCAAGGTCTGAGCAGCATAATATACTGTCCTCCTTGGATGTAAAGAGTTATATGTTGTTTGATAATATCTTTGAAATTACTGAATTTCTTTAATGTGCGTACCTTTAGTCTTCTTGTCTTTGTTCTGCAAAGTGTGAAAAGTACTGGTCAGTTGAGGCAGCAATTCATCAGGATTCCCTCGATTGGATTGGCGTGTGTAATAATTTCGCCACCATCGAAAGAATGTTTCAGAGCATGCAAATGATGTTGAGAAATATGTAGGCTCGAACACAGTTGTTCTCTTGGCTTGAATTATGGATTTCCACACAGGTTCGATCTGAGGAATTTTCCATTCACTTATACTTTTGAACAAAGAGCTGGGTTTCGATTGAACCATACCAAACTGTCTAGCTACATGGTTAGGTTGATAACCATATACTCCATAAGGGCTACCATATAGCATTGATTTCTGTTTTGTTGGCTGTTTTCGAAGTAGTGGGAAAATCCTCTTTGAACCAGTTAGGTCCATATTTCCTAGTGGTAAATGGTGCCATTATAGGGGTGAAAATGGGACAATCAAGCAAGGTTTTGTAAGCATTCTCAAAAAGTTGTTGTGAAGACTTGTTCCCATCAGGTTGAAACATAGCTAAGCCTATACCTTCAGTGGTCCTTTCTGAGTATGCTGATGTGTAAGAGGAAGGTAGGATCGAAGCAAGTTTTGATCCAAAAATGGCTAAAAGCCATAGTTGTTACAACCATATGGGTCCTGATACAACTAAATTCCCACCAGTTCGGGGATAATCTCTAAGATTATTAGTTGTATGGTTAAGGGTTTCATACAAAGAACCTAGAATCAGTTTGCTTAAACAGATATCTGTTCCTTCATGTAACTGATTAGCTAGACACATGAATTTCTTAGGGACTTGTACTGATCTTGAGCAAAAAACATGCATAGATAACCAGTAGGTCAAGAAAGCTACATGTTCATCTGCAGATACTTCAGCACATTTGGTATCATGGTTGTTAGCTATAAACAAACCATAGGCAGGGCTATCGAAATCTACTGAGTATTGAGAGGTGGTAACATCTGGATTAAAGGTGTATCCAGTTGGTTTTAAGCTAGTAAGGCCAGCCACATCTAAAAGGGTAGGAGTGAGCATTCCACATTTCAAGTGAAGGCTGTTGTTCGATGGGTTCCAAAAATGTAAAGCAGCAAATATCAATTCATTATGGTATTTTGGACCATATCGAGATATTTGGATGAGATCAAAAATCCCTTTCTCCTTCCAGAATTGTCCCTTTTGTTTTTGAACTTTGTCTAACCAAGCAATGTATTCTGGGGAAAGTTTTGGTTCAGTCCTAATTTTGGATTTTACAAAACTTAGGTCAAAAGGACCTTTTGTGAAAATTAAAGGAGGTTGAGTTTCAATACATGGAAAAAGAGAGTTAATCTCTAGAGTTTCAGGTTCTAGAGAAATGGGGCCTAAGAATGCATGTGGAGTATCAGTACAAGGGATGATTACCTGGGTTTTCCAGATAGCTTTTTCAGCTTCATTGATCTCTGGTTCGTTCACAAAAGCAGGAGCAGCACTGGCGATTTCTTCAGTGAAATCAATGGGTTCTTCGCGATTCACATGAGAAGTTCCTGCTGCGTTTGTCATTGTTTAAATGTTTTTGTGAGAAGTTGATGAATAGTGAAGATTTCGTGTTTAAAGATAGGAGTTGCAGAAAATTCAAAGCTTTTTCTTTGAGAGAATTTTGGCGGAGAAGAGGAACAGTGAAAGTGAAAATGAAATGGTGAAAAGTGAGAAGAGTAAAGGTGAGTTTGTTTCTATATGGACCTTTGATCATGACACATGTCAAGATCTTATTTTGACAGTTTTACCATTAAAAATGGTATCTTTTCCAATGTTAGAGAACGTGGCCCACTAACTAAGATTGTGGGGTCAGTATTTAAAGGAAATTTGAATTAGTTTTGAATTAAATACTGACATCATTCATTTCGATGGAGAATGTTAGTTATTATTTCAAAAACGTCTTTTTCTTCTTCGATGAAATCGAAAATGGCGTTTCTGGGGGGCAATTTGTTAGCCAATATATTTTACTAGCTGTAATAAATGTGGTCAAAGTATAGTTGACCTAGATTTAAAGAAGATTCGAACAGAATGTTGTATTGAAAGCAAATATAGGTTCGAAGATGGTAGAAGACTTCGATAGAGCAATTTTCGAAGGTGGTTATCAACAGTTATTCTTTAAGTCAGTTTGTATTTTAAGTTTGTTTTCAAATAAGTAAAACTGTCGACTTGTGGCAGTTGTAGTTTGAATTTCAAAGAAGTGTAGTTATTTCTAGACTTAGTATAAATAGGAGTTTTTCATAGGAAAAACAGGTCACAATTCCATCATACAAACTTACACTCAAAGTATCCGTATGGAAGCGAGAAACGAGTCACAAGTTGCAATGTATGAATCTGTGTACCAACTTTCATTTAATCAATACAATTTACCCTTTTTTCTTTAAGTGTTCTTGCACTTTACTTTATTAAGTTCGATTGAGTTCAAGTGGATTGAATTCGATTGTTTTTATCGTATTTCTTATATTTTCGATACCAAAAACACAGAATTTCTAACAACAAGAACAAACACAATATGTCCTAAGATTTACTGGTTGATCTTGCAAGTTACCATTTGTAAACCAGCGGTTGTTTACGAAAATCCAACGTAAACATGGAGGCATCTCACAGACAAGTACAAGGTGTGAACTTGGTTGAAATTTTGGTTGTTAACAATTTATCTGATGATGATTGGCGAAAACCTATTGTTAATTATCTGGAAAATCCCGATGGTACAACTTGTCAAAAAATAAAGTATAAAGCTTTGAGCTACATAATTATGGGGAACGAGTTGTTCAAAAAGACTCCAGGGGGAGTTTTACTTAAATGTCTTGGAGAAACTGAGGCATATTTAGCTGTTTCTAATACTCACAGTGGAGCATGTGGTATGTAACGCCCTCCTTTTTATTTAATTATTTTAATTAGTTTTAGAATATATTTATATATTTGTATGATGTATATGAGGGATATATGATTTGTTGAGATTAGATGTCTTTTTATAATTTAGTTAATATATTTTGTTGAGTGATATTTTGTTATGTTATATGTTGGTATTTACTAGCATAATATATTTGTTAATTGTTATAGATATATATTTGTTATTTGGTGTATTATTATATATTTAGTAGAGAAATATTATTTATTAGAATATGAGGATCATTAGTGTGAGTGTATTTGGGGGTTAGAATAGAAATAAGAATAAGTTGTTGGGCCTAAATAGATTTGGGAAGAATATTTTAGTATTATAAATAGAGAAGCTTAGGTTGGAAAGAGTTTACCCTAAACCGCATTTTGGAAAAGAGGAGAACAAGAAAGAAGAGAAGAGAAGAGAAAAGCCAAGAGAAGAGGAGAATACCTTAGGAAAGAAGAACGCTGCTGCTGATTCAGGAATTAATCTAAGGTGTGGGTGAGACTATCTTGCATTAATATTAAGTTGTTAAATCATTAGATTACATCTAACAAGTTGGGGAGAGTTTGTGAGAATTTGAGAATTAGGGTTTTGAGAGAGATTTGATGATTAGATGATGAAAACTTGTTGAATTGATGTAGAAATTGTGTACAGACCTTAGATAATTCATAGGATGATTATTGGAAGTAGTTTTGAGGTTAGCACCATGAGATTAGGTGAAACTTGAAGAAAATCTACATTCTGCCCGAATTTTGATATTAAAACTGGTATTGATCTGTGCGGAATTGGTCTAAGGTGTAAACACGAAAGTTGTAGGTATGGATGTTAGCTTTCTAATGCCGTTGGTCTCACGTCAAAACGATTTATAGAACTTGAGTTATGGTCAAATTACTGCACGTAGGTCACAGTGAATTTTTATGGACTTTCAGCACAACTTTTCCGAATTTAAAATGAAAACTTGTATTGATCGGTACAGAATTGGTCTTAGGGGTTAACATGAAAGTTTTAGATAATTTTGTTAGATTTCTAGTGGCTTTGGTTCGACGTGAAAATGATGTTTGGTCTTTGAGTTATGATGAAAATACTACAGGGAGGTCTTAGCGAAATTGTACGGTGACATCATTCTCTGTTTCATGTTTTTGCGTTTTGTTCATATGTTTCTGTTTTGAATTGATCTTTGTTGTAAACATGAAAGTTGTTGATATTTGTGATATCTTTCTAGTAGCTTTGGTTTGACATGAAAATATGTTATGGATAATTTATTATGTTTTTACAAAGATACATAGTGAATTATTGTTGATGTTTAAATACGATGTTATATGAAGTTGTTTATGATTGATGAATATGATGTTTTAAGATGTTGTTTATTATCATTTGATATTGTTATATTATGATATGACATGAATTATTTATGTGATCCATATGTTGTCAAGATGCTGAGATGTTAAGATGTTAAGACGTTAAGATGATAAGAGTTGTTAAGTCGTCGAGTCATTATGAAGTCATCAAGTTGTTAAGATGTTATGTTGTCAAGATGTCAAGATGTTAGGATGTCATAGATGTTCATGAAGTTGTCTAAGTTGTACGAAAGTTATGTCGTTGCATTAGAGTTGTGTCGTTGCATAGTCAGAGATGGGGGCTTAATGCCCGACAGGTCCTTTATGACCTTAGAGATGGGGGCTCAATGCCCGACAGGTCCTTTATGACCTTAGAGATGGGGGCTCAATGCCCGACAGGTCCTTTATGACCTTAGAGAAGAGGGCTTAATGTCCTGGTGGTACCACATGCATAATGAAGATGTCTAAGATGATTTAAGATGATTTGAGAAGTAGAAGTTGCATAGTCGAGTCGAAGTTGTTAAGATGTTGAGATGTCAAGTTGTCAAGTTGTTAAGATGTCATGTTGATAAGTTAATAATGAAGTGTTATGATGAATGAAGACGAATGATTTATGATAAGATGTTACGTGAGTTATAATTATGTTGATATATGAAGTTGATTACGAATTTGATTATGAAGTTGTTCTCGGTAATGCTATGTTTTGATAATAATACTTATGTGAAATTACATGATGATGCTTATGATTATATTTGATATTAGGTGTTGATGCTTATAAAAAATGTTTGATGAAATGTGGTGACGTTTGTGATTAATATTGATGCTATGTGATGATTGTTGGAGACTATTATTTGATGTTATATGATGATGTTAAGATTAGTAATTGATAATATATGAAGATGTTTATGATTAGTATTAAGATAGTTTTACGACCAATATAAGAAGATTAATGACACAAGTTAAGGAAGTTTAAGTTGTTAGATATGATTAATGAATTATAAGATGTTTAAGTTGTTGAATGTACTTTATATGATTTATAAGCTTAATATTATTGTTTGAGAAATCTCACCCCTCTGCTTGGAAATGTTGCTCTTCGTATGGGTAACTTGTAGGTAATCAAGATTAGAGGCATCGTGAGTGGACTCCTCACATGTGTGTCTAGGTGCTCTGATACGTAACGGGATGGGACTTGACTTTACTTCTATTCCTTACGTATTGTTTATGAACTTATATGAATAAATATTGAACTAAGACTTATGAGATTTTCTGTTGAGGCCTGCGTGCCAAAAACTTTTTATGTTGAATGAACTAATTCCGCTGCGAAGTTTTGAATTACTTATGTTAAATGATTTTGAAGAATAAATTATTATTTATTCAGTTTATGAATTTTTAAGAAGTGTAGCATTCCGTTTAAAGTTGAATTACTCTGATTTTTAATTATGAAATTTTTACGTTGGAAAAACGGGGTGTAACAATTGGTATCAGAGCAGGTCGGTCCGTCCGGCCAAGTAGATGAGTCGTTGTGTCGTGTCGTCATGTTTTCTAGTTAGTAGTTATGTTTTTTATGTAATCATGTTTAACTGACTAAATTTGTTTTCTATTGTGCTTGAATTTCGAGGACGAAATTCTTTTAAGTTGGGGAGAGTTGTAACGCCCTCCTTTTTATTTAATTATTTTAATTAGTTTTAGAATATATTTATATATTTATATGATGTATATGAGGGATATATGATTTGTTGAGATTAGATGTCTTTTTATAATTTAGTTAATATATTTTGTTGAGTGATATTTTGTTATGTTATATGTTGGTATTTACTAGCATAATATATTTGTTAATTGTTAGAGATATATATTTGTTATTTGATGTATTATTATATATTTAGTAGAGAAATATTATTTATTAGAATATGAGGATTATTAGTGTGAGTGGATTTAGGGTTAGAATAGAAAGAAGAATAAGTTGTTGGACCTAAATAGATTTGGGAAGAATATTTTAGTATTATAAATAGAGAAGCTTAGGTTGGAAAGAATTTACCCTAAACCGCTTTTTGAAAAAGAGGAGAACAAGAAAGAAGAGAAGAGAAGAGAAAAGTCAAGAGAAGAGGAGAATACCTTAGGAAAGAAGAACGCTGCTGCTGATTCAGGAATTAATCTAAGGTGAGGGTGAGACTATCTTGCATTAATATTAAGTTGTTAAATCATTAGATTACATCTAACAAGTTGGGGAGAGTTTGTGAGAATTTGAGAATTAGGGTTTTGAGAGAGATTTGATGATTAGATGATGAAAACTTGTTGAATTGATGTAGAAATTGTGTACAGACCTTAGATAATTCATAGGATGATTATTGGAAGTAGTTTTGAGGTTAGCACCATGAGATTAGGTGAAACTTGAAGAAAATCTGCATTCTGCCCGAATTTTGATATTAAAACTGGTATTGATCGGTGCGGAATTGGTCTAAGGTGTAAACACGAAAGTTGTAGGTATGGATGTTGGCTTTCTAATGTCGTTGGTCTCACGTCAAAACGATTTATAGAACTTGAGTTATGGTCAAATTACTGCACGTAGGTCACAGTGAATTTTTATGGACTTTCAGCACAACTTTTCCGAATTTAAAATGAAAACTTGTATTGATCGGTACAGAATTGGTCTTAGGGGTTAACATGAAAGTTTTAGATAATTTTGTTAGATTTCTAGTGGCTTTGGTTCGATGTGAAAATGATGTTTGGTCTTTGAGTTATGATGAAAATACTACAGGGAGGTCTTAGCGAAATTGTACGGTGATATCATTCTCTGTTTCATGTTTTTGCGTTTTGTTCATATGTTTCTGTTTTGAATTGATCTTTGTTGTAAACATGAAAGTTGTTGATATTTGTGATATCTTTCTAGTAGCTTTGGTTGACATGAAAATATGTTATGGATAATTTATTATGTTTTTACAAAGATACATAGTGAATTATTGTTGATGTTTAAATACGATGTTATATGAAGTTGTTTATGATTGATGAATATGATGTTTTAAGATGTTGTTTATTATCATTTGATATTGTTATATTATGATATGACATGAATTATTTATGTGATCCATATGTTGTCAAGATGCTGAGATGTTAAGATGTTAAGACGTTAAGATGATAAGAGTTGTTATGTCGTCGAGTCATTATGAAGTCGTCAAGTTGTTAAGATGTTATGTTGTCAAGATGTCAAGATGTTAGGATGTCATAGATGTTCATGAAGTTGTCTAAGTTGTACGAAAGTTATGTCGTTGCATTAGAGTTGTGTCGTTGCATAGTCAGAGATGGGGGCTTAATGCCCGACAGGTCCTTTATGACCTTAGAGATGGGGGCTCAATGCCCGACAGGTCCTTTATGACCTTAGAGAAGAGGGCTTAATGTCCTGGTGGTACCACATGCATAATGAAGATGTCTAAGATGATTTAAGATGATTTGAGAAGTAGAAGTTGCATAGTCGAGTCGAAGTTGTTAAGATGTTGAGATGTCAAGTTGTCAAGTTGTTAAGATGTCATGTTGATAAGTTAATAATGAAGTGTTATGATGAATGAAGACGAATGATTTATGATAAGATGTTACGTGAGTTATAATTATGTTGATATATGAAGTTGATTACGAATTTGATTATGAAGTTGTTCTCGGTAATGCTATGTTTTGATAATAATACTTATGTGAAATTATATGATGATGCTTATGATTATATTTGATATTAGGTGTTGATGCTTATAAATAATGTTTGATGAAATGTGGTGACGTTTGTGATTAATATTGATGCTATGTGATGATTGTTGGAGACTATTATTTGATGTTATATGATGATGTTAAGATTAGTAATTGATAATATATGAAGATGTTTATGATTAGTATTAAGATAGTTTTACGACCAATATAAGAAGATTAATGACACAAGTTAAGGAAGTTTAAGTTGTTAGATATGATTAATGAATTATAAGATGTTTAAGTTGTTGAATGTACTTTATATGATTTATAAGTTTAATATTATTGTTTGAGAAATCTCACCCCTCAATGCCCGACAGGTCCTTTATGACCTTAGAGATGGGGGCTCGATGCCCGACAGGTCCTTTATGACCTTAGAGAAGAGGGCTTAATGTCCTGGTGGTACCACATGCATAATGAAGATGTCTAAGATGATTTAAGATGATTTGAGAAGTAGAAGTTGCATAGTCGAGTCGAAGTTGTTAAGATGTTGAGATGTCAAGTTGTCAAGTTGTTAAGATGTCATGTTGATAAGTTAATAATGAAGTGCTATCATAAATGAAGACGAATGATTTATGATAAGATGTTACGTGAGTTATAATTATGTTGATATATGAAGTTGATTACGAATTTGATTATGAAGTTGTTCTCGGTAATGCTATGTTTTGATAATAATACTTATGTGAAATTACATGATGATGCTTATGATTATATTTGATATTAGGTGTTGATGCTTATAAATAATGTTTGATGAAATGTGGTGACGTTTGTGATTAATATTGATGATATGTGATGATTGTTGGAGACTATTATTTGATGTTATATGATGATGTTAAGATTAGTAATTGATAATATATGAAGATGTTTATGATTAGTATTAAGATAGTTTTACGACCAATATAAGAAGATTAATGACACAAGTTAAGGAAGTTTAAGTTGTTAGATATGATTAATGAATTATAAGATGTTTAAGTTGTTGAATGTACTTTATATGATTTATAAGCTTAATATTATTGTTTGAGAAATCTCACCCCTCTGCTTGGAAATGTTGCTCTTCGTATGGGTAACTTGTAGGTAATCAAGATTAGAGGCATCGTGAGTGGACTCCTCACATGTGTGTCTAGGTGCTCTGATATGTAACGGGATGGGACTTGACTTTACTTCTATTCCTTACGTATTGTAAATGAACTTATATGAATAAATATTGAACTAAGACTTATGAGATTTTCTGTTGAGGCCTGCGTGCCAAAAACTTTTTATGTTGAATGAACTAATTCCGCTGCGAAGTTTTGAATTACTTATGTTAAATGATTTTGAAGAATAAATTATTATTTATTCAGTTTATGAATTTTTAAGAAGTGTAGCATTCCGTTTAAAGTTGAATTACTCTGATTTTTAATTATGAAATTTTTACGTTGGAAAAACGGGGTGTAACAATTGGTATCAGAGCAGGTCGGTCCGTCCGGCCAAGTAGATGAGTCGTTGTGTCGTGTCGTCATGTTTTCTAGTTAGTAGTTATGTTTTTTATGTAATCATGTTTAACTGACTAAATTTGTTTTCTATTGTGCTTGAATTTCGAGGACGAAATTCTTTTAAGTTGGGGAGAGTTGTAACGCCCTCCTTTTTATTTAATTATTTTAATTAGTTTTAGAATATATTTATATATTTATATGATGTATATGAGGGATATATGATTTGTTGAGATTAGATGTCTTTTTATAATTTAGTTAATATATTTTGTTGAGTGATATTTTGTTATGTTATATGTTGGTATTTACTAGCATAATATATTTGTTAGTTGTTATAGATATATACTTGTTATTTGATGTATTATTATATATTTAGTAGAGAAATATTATTTATTAGAATATGAGGATTATTAGTGTGAGTGGATTTGGGGTTAGAATAGAAAGAAGAATAAGTTGTTGGGCCTAAATAGATTTGGGAAGAATATTTTAGTATTATAAATAGAGAAGTTTAGGTTGGAAAGAATTTACCCTAAACCGCTTTTTGAAAAAGAGGAGAACAAGAAAGAAGAGAAGAGAAGAGAAAAGTCAAGAGAAGAGGAGAATACCTTAGGAAAGAAGAACGCTGCTGCTGATTCAGGAATTAATCTAAGGTGAGGGTGAGACTATCTTGCATTAATATTAAGTTGTTAAATCATTAGATTACATCTAACAAGTTGGGGAGAGTTTGTGAGAATTTGAGAATTAGGGTTTTGAGAGAGATTTGATGATTAGATGATGAAAACTTGTTGAATTGATGTAGAAATTGTGTACAGACCTTAGATAATTCATAGGATGATTATTGGAAGTAGTTTTGAGGTTAGCACCATGAGATTAGGTGAAACTTGAAGAGAATCTGCATTCTGCCCGAATTTTGATATTAAAACTGGTATTGATCGGTGCGGAATTGGTCTAAGGTGTAAACACGAAAGTTGTAGGTATGGATGTTAGCTTTCTAATGCCGTTGGTCTCACGTCAAAACTATTTATAGAACTTGAGTTATGGTCAAATTACTGCACGTAGGTCACGGTGAATTTTTATGGACTTTCAGCACAACTTTTCCGAATTTAAAATGAAAACTGGTATTGATCGGTACAGAATTGGTCTTAGGGGTTAACATGAAAGTTTTAGATAATTTTGTTAGATTTCTAGTGGCTTTGGTTCGACGTGAAAATGATGTTTGGTCTTTGAGTTATGATGAAAATACTACAGGGAGGTCTTAGCGAAATTGTACGGTGACAGCATTCTCTGTTTCATGTTTTTGCGTTTTGTTCATATGTTTCTGTTTTGAATTGATCTTTGTTGTAAACATGAAAGTTGTTGATATTTGTGATATCTTTCTAGTAGCTTTGGTTTGACATGAAAATATGTTGTGGATAATTTATTATGTTTTTACAAAGATACATAGTGAATTATTGTTGATGTTTAAATACGATGTTATATGAAGTTGTTTATGATTGATGAATATGATGTTTTAAGATGTTGTTTATTATCATTTGATATTGTTATATTATGATATGACATGAATTATTTATGTGATCCATATGTTGTCAAGATGCTGAGATGTTAAGATGTTAAGACGTTAAGATGATAAGAGTTGTTAAGTCGTCGAGTCATTATGAAGTCATCAAGTTGTTAAGATGTTATGTTGTCAAGATGTCAAGATGTTAGGATGTCATAGATGTTCATGAAGTTGTCTAAGTTGTACAAAAGTTATGTCGTTGCATTAGAGTTGTGTCGTTGCATAGTCAGAGATGGGGGCTTAATGCCCGACAGGTCCTTTATGACCTTAGAGATGGGGGCTCAATGCCCGACAGGTCCTTTATGACCTTAGAGAAGAGGGCTTAATGTCCTGGTGGTACCACATGCATAATGAAGATGTCTAAGATGATTTAAGATGATTTGAGAAGTAGAAGTTGCATAGTCGAGTCGAAGTTGTTAAGATGTTGAGATGTCAAGTTGTCAAGTTGTTAAGATGTCATGTTGATAAGTTAATAATGAAGTGCTATGATGAATGAAGACGAATGATTTATGATAAGATGTTACGTGAGTTATAATTATGTTGATATATGAAGTTGATTACGAATTTGATTATGAAGTTGTTCTCGGTAATGCTATGTTTTGATAATAATACTTATGTGAAATTACATGATGATGCTTATGATTATATTTGATATTAGGTGTTGATGCTTATAAATAATGTTTGATGAAATGTGGTGACGTTTGTGATTAATATTGATGATATCTGATGATTGTTGGAGACTATTATTTGATGTTATATGATGATGTTAAGATTAGTAATTGATAATATATGAAGATGTTTATGATTAGTATTAAGATAGTTTTACGACCAATATAAGAAGATTAATGACACAAGTTAAGGAAGTTTAAGTTGTTAGATATGATTAATGAATTATAAGATGTTTAAGTTGTTGAATGTACTTTATATGATTTATAAGCTTAATATTATTGTTTGAGAAATCTCACCCCTCTGCTTGGAAATGTTGCTCTTCGTATGGGTAACTTGTAGGTAATCAAGATTAGAGGCATCGTGAGTGGACTCCTCACATGTGTGTCTAGGTGCTCTGATATGTAACGGGATGGGACTTGACTTTACTTCTATTCCTTACGTATTGTTTATGAACTTATATGAATAAATATTGAACTAAGACTTATGAGATTTTCTGTTGAGGCCTGCGTGCCAAAAACTTTTTATGTTGAATGAACTAATTCCGCTGCGAAGTTTTGAATTACTTATGTTAAATGATTTTGAAGAATAAATTATTATTTATTCAGTTTATGAATTTTTAAGAAGTGTAGCATTCCGTTTAAAGTTGAATTACTCTGATTTTTAATTATGAAATTTTTACGTTGGAAAAACGGGGTGTAACAATTGGTATCAGAGCAGGTCGGTCCGTCCGGCCAAGTAGATGAGTCGTTGTGTCGTGTCGTCATGTTTTCTAGTTAGTAGTTATGTTTTTTATGTAATCATGTTTAACTGACTAAATTTGTTTTCTATTGTGCTTGAATTTCGAGGACGAAATTCTTTTAAGTTGGGGAGAGTTGTAACGCCCTCCTTTTTATTTAATTATTTTAATTAGTTTTAGAATATATTTATATATTTATATGATGTATATGAGGGATATATGATTTGTTGAGATTAGATGTCTTTTTATAATTTAGTTAATATATTTTGTTGAGTGATATTTTGTTATGTTATATGTTGGTATTTACTAGCATAATATATTTGTTAGTTGTTATAGATATATACTTGTTATTTGATGTATTATTATATATTTAGTAGAGAAATATTATTTATTAGAATATGAGGATTATTAGTGTGAGTGGATTTGGGGTTAGAATAGAAAGAAGAATAAGTTGTTGGGCCTAAATAGATTTGGGAAGAATATTTTAGTATTATAAATAGAGAAGCTTAGGTTGGAAAGAATTTACCCTAAACCGCTTTTTGAAAAAGAGGAGAACAAGAAAGAAGAGAAGAGAAGAGAAAAGTCAAGAGAAGAGGAGAATACCTTAGGAAAGAAGAACGCTGCTGCTGATTCAGGAATTAATCTAAGGTGAGGGTGAGACTATCTTGCATTAATATTAAGTTGTTAAATCATTAGATTACATCTAACAAGTTGGGGAGAGTTTGTGAGAATTTGAGAATTAGGGTTTTGAGAGAGATTTGATGATTAGATGATGAAAACTTGTTGAATTGATGTAGAAATTGTGTACAGACCTTAGATAATTCATAGGATGATTATTGGAAGTAGTTTTGAGGTTAGCACCATGAGATTAGGTGAAACTTGAAGAGAATCTGCATTCTGCCCGAATTTTGATATTAAAACTGGTATTGATCGGTGCGGAATTGGTCTAAGGTGTAAACACGAAAGTTGTAGGTATGGATGTTAGCTTTCTAATGCCGTTGGTCTCACGTCAAAACTATTTATAGAACTTGAGTTATGGTCAAATTACTGCACGTAGGTCACAGTGAATTTTTATGGACTTTCAGCACAACTTTTCCGAATTTAAAATGAAAACTGGTATTGATCGGTACAGAATTGGTCTTAGGGGTTAACATGAAAGTTTTAGATAATTTTGTTAGATTTCTAGTGGCTTTGGTTCGACGTGAAAATGATGTTTGGTCTTTGAGTTATGATGAAAATACTACAGGGAGGTCTTAGCGAAATTGTACGGTGACAGCATTCTCTGTTTCATGTTTTTGCGTTTTGTTCATATGTTTCTGTTTTGAATTGATCTTTGTTGTAAACATGAAAGTTGTTGATATTTGTGATATCTTTCTAGTAGCTTTGGTTTGACATGAAAATATGTTGTGGATAATTTATTATGTTTTTACAAAGATACATAGTGAATTATTGTTGATGTTTAAATACGATGTTATATGAAGTTGTTTATGATTGATGAATATGATGTTTTAAGATGTTGTTTATTATCATTTGATATTGTTATATTATGATATGACATGAATTATTTATGTGATCCATATGTTGTCAAGATGCTGAGATGTTAAGATGTTAAGACGTTAAGATGATAAGAGTTGTTAAGTCGTCGAGTCATTATGAAGTCATCAAGTTGTTAAGATGTTATGTTGTCAAGATGTCAAGATGTTAGGATGTCATAGATGTTCATGAAGTTGTCTAAGTTGTACGAAAGTTATGTCGTTGCATTAGAGTTGTGTCGTTGCATAGTCAGAGATGGGGGCTTAATGCCCGACAGGTCCTTTATGACCTTAGAGATGGGGGCTCAATGCCCGACAGGTCCTTTATGACCTTAGAGAAGAGGGCTTAATGTCCTGGTGGTACCACATGCATAATGAAGATGTCTAAGATGATTTAAGATGATTTGAGAAGTAGAAGTTGCATAGTCGAGTCGAAGTTGTTAAGATGTTGAGATGTCAAGTTGTCAAGTTGTTAAGATGTCATGTTGATAAGTTAATAATGAAGTGCTATGATGAATGAAGACGAATGATTTATGATAAGATGTTACGTGAGTTATAATTATGTTGATATATGAAGTTGATTACGAATTTGATTATGAAGTTGTTCTCGGTAATGCTATGTTTTGATAATAATACTTATGTGAAATTACATGATGATGCTTATGATTATATTTGATATTAGGTGTTGATGCTTATAAATAATGTTTGATGAAATGTGGTGACGTTTGTGATTAATATTGATGATATGTGATGATTGTTGGAGACTATTATTTGATGTTATATGATGATGTTAAGATTAGTAATTGATAATATATGAAGATGTTTATGATTAGTATTAAGATAGTTTTACGACCAATATAAGAAGATTAATGACACAAGTTAAGGAAGTTTAAGTTGTTAGATATGATTAATGAATTATAAGATGTTTAAGTTGTTGAATGTACTTTATATGATTTATAAGCTTAATATTATTGTTTGAGAAATCTCACCCCTCTGCTTGGAAATGTTGCTCTTCGTATGGGTAACTTGTAGGTAATCAAGATTAGAGGCATCGTGAGTGGACTCCTCACATGTGTGTCTAGGTGCTCTGATATGTAACGGGATGGGACTTGACTTTACTTCTATTCCTTACGTATTGTTTATGAACTTATATGAATAAATATTGAACTAAGACTTATGAGATTTTCTGTTGAGGCCTGCGTGCCAAAAACTTTTTATGTTGAATGAACTAATTCCGCTGCGAAGTTTTGAATTACTTATGTTAAATGATTTTGAAGAATAAATTATTATTTATTCAGTTTATGAATTTTTAAGAAGTGTAGCATTCCGTTTAAAGTTGAATTACTCTGATTTTTAATTATGAAATTTTTACGTTGGAAAAACGGGGTGTAACAATTGGTATCAGAGCAGGTCGGTCCGTCCGGCCAAGTAGATGAGTCGTTGTGTCGTGTCGTCATGTTTTCTAGTTAGTAGTTATGTTTTTTATGTAATCATGTTTAACTGACTAAATTTGTTTTCTATTGTGCTTGAATTTCGAGGACGAAATTCTTTTAAGTTGGGGAGAGTTGTAACGCCCTCCTTTTTATTTAATTATTTTAATTAGTTTTAGAATATATTTATATATTTATATGATGTATATGAGGGATATATGATTTGTTGAGATTAGATGTCTTTTTATAATTTAGTTAATATATTTTGTTGAGTGATATTTTGTTATGTTATATGTTGGTATTTACTAGCATAATATATTTGTTAGTTGTTATAGATATATACTTGTTATTTGATGTATTATTATATATTTAGTAGAGAAATATTATTTATTAGAATATGAGGATTATTAGTGTGAGTGGATTTGGGGTTAGAATAGAAAGAAGAATAAGTTGTTGGGCCTAAATAGATTTGGGAAGAATATTTTAGTATTATAAATAGAGAAGCTTAGGTTGGAAAGAATTTACCCTAAACCGCTTTTTGAAAAAGAGGAGAACAAGAAAGAAGAGAAGAGAAGAGAAAAGTCAAGAGAAGAGGAGAATACCTTAGGAAAGAAGAACGCTGCTGCTGATTCAGGAATTAATCTAAGGTGAGGGTGAGACTATCTTGCATTAATATTAAGTTGTTAAATCATTAGATTACATCTAACAAGTTGGGGAGAGTTTGTGAGAATTTGAGAATTAGGGTTTTGAGAGAGATTTGATGATTAGATGATGAAAACTTGTTGAATTGATGTAGAAATTGTGTACAGACCTTAGATAATTCATAGGATGATTATTGGAAGTAGTTTTGAGGTTAGCACCATGAGATTAGGTGAAACTTGAAGAGAATCTACATTCTGCCCGAATTTTGATATTAAAACTGGTATTGATCGGTGCGGAATTGGTCTAAGGTGTAAACACGAAAGTTGTAGGTATGGATGTTAGCTTTCTAATGCCGTTGGTCTCACGTCAAAACTATTTATAGAACTTGAGTTATGGTCAAATTACTGCACGTAGGTCACAGTGAATTTTTATGGACTTTCAGCACAACTTTTCCGAATTTAAAATGAAAACTGGTATTGATCGGTACAGAATTGGTCTTAGGGGTTAACATGAAAGTTTTAGATAATTTTGTTAGATTTCTAGTGGCTTTGGTTCGACGTGAAAATAATGTTTGGTCTTTGAGTTATGATGAAAATACTACAGGGAGGTCTTAGCGAAATTGTACGGTGACAGCATTCTCTGTTTCATGTTTTTGCGTTTTGTTCATATGTTTTTGTTTTGAATTGATCTTTGTTGTAAACATGAAAGTTGTTGATATTTGTGATATCTTTCTAGTAGCTTTGGTTTGACATGAAAATATGTTGTGGATAATTTATTATGTTTTTACAAAGATACATAGTGAATTATTGTTGATGTTTAAATACGATGTTATATGAAGTTGTTTATGATTGATGAATATGATGTTTTAAGATGTTGTTTATTATCATTTGATATTGTTATATTATGATATGACATGAATTATTTATGTGATCCATATGTTGTCAAGATGCTGAGATGTTAAGATGTTAAGACGTTAAGATGATAAGAGTTGTTAAGTCGTCGAGTCATTATGAAGTCATCAAGTTGTTAAGATGTTATGTTGTCAAGATGTCAAGATGTTAGGATGTCATAGATGTTCATGAAGTTGTCTAAGTTGTACAAAAGTTATGTCGTTGCATTAGAGTTGTGTCGTTGCATAGTCAGAGATGGGGGCTTAATGCCCGACAGGTCCTTTATGACCTTAGAGATGGGGGCTCAATGCCCGACAGGTCCTTTATGACCTTAGAGAAGAGGGCTTAATGTCCTGGTGGTACCACATGCATAATGAAGATGTCTAAGATGATTTAAGATGATTTGAGAAGTAGAAGTTGCATAGTCGAGTCGAAGTTGTTAAGATGTTGAGATGTCAAGTTGTTAAGATGTCATGTTGATAAGTTAATAATGAAGTGCTATGATGAATGAAGACGAATGATTTATGATAAGATGTTACGTGAGTTATAATTATGTTGATATATGAAGTTGATTACGAATTTGATTATGAAGTTGTTCTCGGTAATGCTATGTTTTGATAATAATACTTATGTGAAATTACATGATGATGCTTATGATTATATTTGATATTAGGTGTTGATGCTTATAAATAATGTTTGATGAAATGTGGTGACGTTTGTGATTAATATTGATGATATGTGATGATTGTTGGAGACTATTATTTGATGTTATATGATGATGTTAAGATTAGTAATTGATAATATATGAAGATGTTTATGATTAGTATTAAGATAGTTTTACGACCAATATAAGAAGATTAATGACACAAGTTAAGAAAGTTTAAGTTGTTAGATATGATTAATGAATTATAAGATGTTTAAGTTGTTGAATGTACTTTATATGATTTATAAGCTTAATATTATTGTTTGAGAAATCTCACCCCTCTGCTTGGAAATGTTGCTCTTCGTATGGGTAACTTGTAGGTAATCAAGATTAGAGGCATCGTGAGTGGACTCCTCACATGTGTGTCTAGGTGCTCTGATACGTAACGGGATGGGACTTGACTTTACTTCTATTCCTTACGTATTGTTTATGAACTTATATGAATAAATATTGAACTAAGACTTATGAGATTTTCTGTTGAGGCCTGCGTGCCAAAAACTTTTTATGTTGAATGAACTAATTCCGCTGCGAAGTTTTGAATTACTTATGTTAAATGATTTTGAAGAATAAATTATTATTTATTCAGTTTATGAATTTTTAAGAAGTGTAGCATTCCGTTTAAAGTTGAATTACTCTGATTTTTAATTATGAAATTTTTACGTTGGAAAAACGGGGTGTAACAATTGGTATCAGAGCAGGTCGGTCCGTCCGGCCAAGTAGATGAGTCGTTGTGTCGTGTCGTCATGTTTTCTAGTTAGTAGTTATGTTTTTTATGTAATCATGTTTAACTGACTAAATTTGTTTTCTATTGTGCTTGAATTTCGAGGACGAAATTCTTTTAAGTTGGGGAGAGTTGTAACACCCTCCTTTTTATTTAATTATTTTAATTAGTTTTAGAATATATTTATATATTTATATGATGTATATGAGGGATATATGATTTGTTGAGATTAGATGTCTTTTTATAATTTAGTTAATATATTTTGTTGAGTGATATTTTGTTATGTTATATGTTGGTATTTACTAGCATAATATATTTGTTAGTTGTTATAGATATATACTTGTTATTTGATGTATTATTATATATTTAGTAGAGAAATATTATTTATTAGAATATGAGGATTATTAGTGTGAGTGGATTTGGGGTTAGAATAGAAAGAAGAATAAGTTGTTGGGCCTAAATAGATTTGGAAAGAATATTTTAGTATTATAAATAGAGAAGCTTAGGTTGGAAAGAATTTACCCTAAACCGCTTTTTGAAAAAGAGGAGAACAAGAAAGAAGAGAAGAGAAGAGAAAAGTCAAGAGAAGAGGAGAATACCTTAGGAAAGAAGAACGCTGCTGCTGATTCAGGAATTAATCTAAGGTGAGGGTGAGACTATCTTGCATTAATATTAAGTTGTTAAATCATTAGATTACATCTAACAAGTTGGGGAGAGTTTGTGAGAATTTGAGAATTAGGGTTTTGAGAGAGATTTGATGATTAGATGATGAAAACTTGTTGAATTGATGTAGAAATTGTGTACAGACCTTAGATAATTCATAGGATGATTATTGAAAGTAGTTTTGAGGTTAGCACCATGAGATTAGGTGAAACTTGAAGAAAATCTGCATTCTGCCCGAATTTTGATATTAAAACTGGTATTGATCGGTGCGGAATTGGTCTAAGGTGTAAACACGAAAGTTGTAGGTATGGATGTTAGATTTCTAATGCCGTTGGTCTCACGTCAAAACTATTTATAGAACTTGAGTTATGGTCAAATTACTGCACGTAGGTCACAGTGAATTTTTATGGACTTTCAGCACAACTTTTCCGAATTTAAAATGAAAACTGGTATTGATCGGTACAGAATTGGTCTTAGGGGTTAACATGAAAGTTTTAGATAATTTTGTTAGATTTCTAGTGGCTTTGGTTCGACGTGAAAATGATGTTTGGTCTTTGAGTTATGATGAAAATACTACAGGGAGGTCTTAGCGAAATTGTACGGTGACAGCATTCTCTGTTTCATGTTTTTGCGTTTTGTTCATATGTTTCTGTTTTGAATTGATCTTTGTTGTAAACATGAAAGTTGTTGATATTTGTGATATCTTTCTAGTAGCTTTGGTTTGACATGAAAATATGTTGTGGATAATTTATTATGTTTTTACAAAGATACATAGTGAATTATTGTTGATGTTTAAATACGATGTTATATGAAGTTGTTTATGATTGATGAATATGATGTTTTAAGATGTTGTTTATTATCATTTGATATTGTTATATTATGATATGACATGAATTATTTATGTGATCCATATGTTGTCAAGATGCTGAGATGTTAAGATGTTAAGACGTTAAGATGATAAGAGTTGTTAAGTCGTCGAGTCATTATGAAGTCATCAAGTTGTTAAGATGTTATGTTGTCAAGATGTCAAGATGTTAGGATGTCATAGATGTTCATGAAGTTGTCTAAGTTGTACGAAAGTTATGTCGTTGCATTAGAGTTGTGTCGTTGCATAGTCAGAGATGGGGGCTTAATGCCCGACAGGTCCTTTATGACCTTAGAGATGGGGGCTCAATGCCCGACAGGTCCTTTATGACCTTAGAGATAGGGGCTCAATGCCCGACAGGTCCTTTATGACCTTAGAGAAGAGGGCTTAATGTCCTGGTGGTACCACATGCATAATGAAGATGTCTAAAATGATTTAAGATGATTTGAGAAGTAGAAGTTGCATAGTCGAGTCAAAGTTGTTAAGATGTTGAGATGTCAAGTTGTCAAGTTGTTAAGATGTCATGTTGATAAGTTAATAATGAAGTGCTATGATGAATGAAGACGAATGATTTATGATAAGATGTTACGTGAGTTATAATTATGTTGATATATGAAGTTGATTACGAATTTGATTATGAAGTTGTTCTCGGTAATGCTATGTTTTGATAATAATTCTTATGTGAAATTATATGATGATGCTTATGATTATATTTGATATTAGGTGTTGATGCTTATAAATAATGTTTGATGAAATGTGGTGACGTTTGTGATTAATATTGATGTTATGTGATGATTGTTGGAGACTATTATTTGATGTTATATGATGATGTTAAGATTAGTAATTGATAATATATGAAGATGTTTATGATTAGTATTAAGATAGTTTTACGACCAATATAAGAAGATTAATGACACAAGTTAAGGAAGTTTAAGTTGTTAGATATGATTAATGAATTATAAGATGTTTAAGTTGTTGAATGTACTTTATATGATTTATAAGCTTAATATTATTGTTTGAGAAATCTCACCCCTCTGCTTGGAAATGTTGCTCTTCGTATGGGTAACTTGTAGGTAATCAAGATTAGAGGCATCGTGAGTGGACTCCTCACATGTGTGTCTAGGTGCTCTGATACGTAACGGGATGGGACTTGACTTTACTTCTATTCCTTACGTATTGTTTATGAACTTATATGAATAAATATTGAACTAAGACTTATGAGATTTTCTGTTGAGGCCTGCGTGCCAAAAACTTTTTATGTTGAATGAACTAATTCCGCTGCGAAGTTTTGAATTACTTATGTTAAATGATTTTGAAGAATAAATTATTATTTATTCAGTTTATGAATTTTTAAGAAGTGTAGCATTCCGTTTAAAGTTGAATTACTCTGATTTTTAATTATGAAATTTTTACGTTGGAAAAACGGGGTGTAACAATTGGTATCAGAGCAGGTCGGTCCGTCCGGCCAAGTAGATGAGTCGTTGTGTCGTGTCGTCATGTTTTCTAGTTAGTAGTTATGTTTTTTATGTAATCATGTTTAACTGACTAAATTTGTTTTCTATTGTGCTTGAATTTCGAGGACGAAATTCTTTTATGTTGGGGAGAGTTATAACGCCCTCCTTTTTATTTAATTATTTTAATTAGTTTTAGAATATATTTATATATTTATATGATGTATATGAGGGATATATGATTTGTTGAGATTAGATGTCTTTTTATAATTTAGTTAATATATTTTGTTGAGTGATATTTTGTTATGTTATATGTTGGTATTTACTAGCATAATATATTTGTTAGTTGTTATAGATATATATTTGTTATTTGATGTATTATTATATATTTAGTAGAGAAATATTATTTATTAGAATATGAGGATTATTAGTGTGAGTGGATTTGGGGTTAGAATAGAAAGAAGAATAAGTTGTTGGGCCTAAATAGATTTGGGAAGAATATTTTAGTATTATAAATAGAGAAGCTTAGGTTGGAAAGAATTTACCCTAAACCGCTTTTTGAAAAAGAGGAGAACAAGAAAGAAGAGAAGAGAAGAGAAAAGTCAAGAGAAGAGGAGAATACCTTAGGAAAGAAGAACGCTGCTGCTGATTCAGGAATTAATCTAAGGTGAGGGTGAGACTATCTTGCATTAATATTAAGTTGTTAAATCATTAGATTACATCTAACAAGTTGGGGAGAGTTTGTGAGAATTTGAGAATTAGGGTTTTGAGAGAGATTTGATGATTAGATGATGAAAACTTGTTGAATTGATGTAGAAATTGTGTACAGACCTTAGATAATTCATAGGATGATTATTGAAAGTAGTTTTGAGGTTAGCACCATGAGATTAGGTGAAACTTGAAGAAAATCTGCATTCTGCCCGAATTTTGATATTAAAACTGGTATTGATCGGTGCGGAATTGGTCTAAGGTGTAAACACGAAAGTTGTAGGTATGGATGTTAGATTTCTAATGCCGTTGGTCTCACGTCAAAACTATTTATAGAACTTGAGTTATGGTCAAATTACTGCACGTAGGTCACAGTGAATTTTTATGGACTTTCAGCACAACTTTTCCGAATTTAAAATGAAAACTGGTATTGATCGGTACAGAATTGGTCTTAGGGGTTAACATGAAAGTTTTAGATAATTTTGTTAGATTTCTAGTGGCTTTGGTTCGACGTGAAAATGATGTTTGGTCTTTGAGTTATGATGAAAATACTACAGGGAGGTCTTAGCGAAATTGTACGGTGACAGCATTCTCTGTTTCATGTTTTTGCGTTTTGTTCATATGTTTCTGTTTTGAATTGATCTTTGTTGTAAACATGAAAGTTGTTGATATTTGTGATATCTTTCTAGTAGCTTTGGTTTGACATGAAAATATGTTGTGGATAATTTATTATGTTTTTACAAAGATACATAGTGAATTATTGTTGATGTTTAAATACGATGTTATATGAAGTTGTTTATGATTGATGAATATGATGTTTTAAGATGTTGTTTATTATCATTTGATATTGTTATATTATGATATGACATGAATTATTTATGTGATCCATATGTTGTCAAGATGCTGAGATGTTAAGATGTTAAGACGTTAAGATGATAAGAGTTGTTAAGTCGTCGAGTCATTATGAAGTCATCAAGTTGTTAAGATGTTATGTTGTCAAGATGTCAAGATGTTAGGATGTCATAGATGTTCATGAAGTTGTCTAAGTTGTACGAAAGTTATGTCGTTGCATTAGAGTTGTGTCGTTGCATAGTCAGAGATGGGGGCTTAATGCCCGACAGGTCCTTTATGACCTTAGAGATGGGGGCTCAATGCCCGACAGGTCCTTTATGACCTTAGAGAAGAGGGCTTAATGCTCTGGTGGTACCACATGCATAATGAAGATGTCTAAGATGATTTAAGATGATTTGAGAAGTAGAAGTTACATAGTCGAGTCGAAGTTGTTAAGATGTTGAGATGTCAAGTTGTCAAGTTGATAAGTTATTAATGAAGTGCTATGATGAATGAAGACGAATGATTTATGATAAGATGTTACGTGAGTTATAATTATGTTGATATATGAAGTTGATTACGAATTTGATTATGAAGATGTTCTCGGTAATGCTATGTTTTGATAATAATACTTATGTGAAATTACATGATGATGCTTATGATTATATTTGATATTAGGTGTTGATGCTTATAAATAATGTTTGATGAAATGTGGTGACGTTTGTGATTAATATTGATGTTATGTGATGATTGTTGGAGACTATTATTTGATGTTATATGATGATGTTAAGATTAGTAATTGATAATATATGAAGATGTTTATGATTAGTATTAAGATAGTTTTACGACCAATATAAGAAGATTAATGACACTAGTTAAGGAAGTTTAAGTTGTTAGATATGATTAATGAATTATAAGATGTTTAAGTTGTTGAATGTACTTTAAATGATTTATATGCTTAATATTATTGTTTGAGAAATCTCACCCCTCTGCTTGGAAATGTTGCTCTTCGTATGGGTAACTTGCAGGTAATCAAGATTAGAGGCGTCGTGATTGGACTCCTCACATGTATGTCTAGGTGCTCTGATACGTAACGGGATGGGACTTGACTTTACTTCTATTCCTTACGTATTGGTTATGAACTTTTATGAATAAATATTGAACTAAGACTTATGAGATTTTCTGTTGAGGCCTGCGTGCCAAAGACTTTTTATGTTGAATGAACTAATTCCGCTGCGAAGTTTTGAATTACTTATGTTAAATGATTTTGAAGAATAAATTGTTATTTATTCAATTTATTAATTTTTAAGAAGTGTAGCATTCCGTTTAAAGTTGAATTACTCTGATTTTTAATTATGAAATTTTTACGTTGGGAAAACGGGGTGTTACGTGGTACGCATCAAGCGGGCCATAAGATGAAATGGCTTTTATTTCGACAAGGAGTATATTGGCCAACCATGCTAAAAGATTGCATAGAGTTTGCCAAAGGTTGCCAAGGGTGCCAAGAACATGTTGGAATCCAACGTGTGCCAGCAAGTGATCTACATTCGATAGTCAAACTTTGGCCATTTAGAGGATGGGCTTTAGATGTAATTGGGGAAGTAAAACCTAAATCATCGAAAGGCCACAAATATATCTTAGTTGGGATAGATTACTTTACCAAATGGATAGAAGCAATCCCACTAAAAGAAGTTACACAGGATGAAGTGATAAGTTTCATCCAAAAACATATTGTATACAAATTTGGCATTCTTGAGACTATCACCACAGACCAAGGATCTTTGTTTACTGGTCGAAAAATGGTGAAATTTGCTGAAAAAACAGGTTTCAAACTTTTAACTTCGACACCATATTATGCCCAGGCAAATGGTCAAGTTGAGGCAACAAATAAGAATATTATTTCTATAGTTAAAAAGAAAGCCAAGGGCAAACCCCAAAATTTGCATGAATTTCTTGGTGAAGCTTTGTGGGCATGTCGAACTTCTCCTAAAGAATCGACGAATACTACACCCTATAGGCTTACATTTGGCCATGACGTTGTCTTGGCAGTCGAAATTTTTCTTCAATCAACTAGAGTCCAAAGACATTTGGAGATTCCAACAAATCATTATTGCGATATGATATTGGATGAGTTAGTGGATCTAGATGAAGAAAGATTGATGGCATTAGAAGTTCTCACGATGCAAAAAGAGAGAATAGCGAATGCTTATAACAAAAAAGTTAAATCGAAATTTTTTGCTCAAGGAGACTTGGTATGGAAAGTTATTCTGCCAATGGACAAGAAAAGTCGAGTGTTGGGGAAATGGTCTCCTAGTTGGGAAGGACCATGGGAAATTCGAAAAGTTTTTTCGAATAATGCGTATGAAATTAAAGAATTAAGTGATGACCAAAGAGTCATGCGCATAAACGGAAAATATTTGAAAAAATATAAACCGATGTTGCAAGAAATTAAAATTGCACAAGTGTAATTCGAAATGGAAAACGAAACATGGCATTAAATAGATAGTGCCAACTAACAGGCAATTTACATCATAAGTCCCAAAATGGATAAACTAACCATTACAAAAAGAGTGCAAATAAAACAAACTATTTAGATTAAAGTTTAAATGATGCTAGTCTGAAGTCAGAATCTGAAGATTGGTGAATCTACCACTGGTGACTCATGCCAAAGACTTCGATAAACCATCGAACTTCTGAGTCAAGACGACAATCGATGCAGAAGTTGTGAAAGCTGTAGTCTTCATCAGCAGCAGGGAGAAAGCTGCGATAATGCCCCGCTCTTCCATCTCCTGGGCAGTTAAGCCAGTTGTTGCAAAATTGTCGACGGATCAGACCTGCAGGCAAGGCTCTCCTGTACCAAGTGCAGCGGAACCTGAAAGGAGTAGTACCTCCCAGGATGTCCAGCTGGTATTTTTCCATCCGCCTAGTCATCAATAGTTCCTTAAAATCCTCAAGGAGTTTCTCATAGTTTAGATGAGGGGGACCAAGAGCCCTCAAGAGAAGTTGAAAGTATTTAGCACTTTCAAAGGGAGCATCATTCTCCAATAAACGGTCTATGGTACCAAGGTTTGCTGTTTCATGCAACATTTGTTGAGAACACCGAAGGAGGCAAAACATAGGATTGCCATGGTGTAACGCCCGTTGTAATTATTTAATTATTTAAATAATTGTAATGTGTTTTATGTGCTTTTATGTGTGTTTTTGGGTTAAGAATATTATAATTCGGTGTTTTGAGGATTTTTATAATTACACATTTTACCGTTAAGTGGGTAGCCTGTTGGGAGTAGACTGTAGATTAAAGAAATAATATTGTATTTAAGAAATAATATTATAAGGGGGAAAAGGAAAGAAAGAAGAGGAATTCACGGGAAAGAGAGGAAACAGAGGAAAAGAGGAAAAAGAGGAAGAAGAAGAAGAAGAACGAGAAGAAGAGGAAGGGAAATTGAAGGTTTTGCTGGGATCTTGTCAATTAAGGTAAGGGTGAGACTAACTCTCATTTTTATCAAGTTTTGATTCATGAAGTTCAATCAATTGAGGTAGTTTTAGGATTTGGGGGTTAGGTCAAAAATCATTAAAAATGGTAGATCTAAGTGAATTTTGGTGTAATTTGATGTAGAAAGATGTTAATTAGTCATAGAAAACATTTAGATGTTGAATCCTGATGATTTAGAGGTTTGGGTAGTGAATTGGAGGAGACTGTGAGGTTGAAGAACAGAGTTGCGATAGACTTGTTTGTCAGTGCTCGCAATTGCGAGTGATTTAGCTCGCATTTGCGAGTAAACCCTAACTCGCAATTGCAAGTGATTATACTCGCCGTTGCGAGTAACTTGTTAGAGCTCGCCATTGCGAGTGTTTTGAGCTCGCCATTGCGAGTAACGTGTGAGTGACCCTTAACTCGCCATTGCGAGTGGTGTAGCTCGCCATTGCGAGTTAGTGCAGAGCAGACCTGCTATTTCTCAATTTCTTGCTGTCTTTGAATGGTTTCTATGATGGAATATGTTCTGGTTTGTTAATGAAAGATGTTGTTGATTTAATTATTGATTCCAGTAATTGTTATTGGAAGTGATGAATTATTGTGAAGTTGTTGTGAAGTTGACGTGGTTGTAGTTATGGTTGTCGTTGTAGTCGTCAGTGTCAGTATCATTGTCGTTGTCGTCATTATCGAGTTGATTCATTGCATAGTTAGTGATGGGGGCTTTATGCCTGACAGATCTTTTATGATCTTAGTGATGGGGGCTTTATGCCTGACAGGTCCAAATATGACCTTAGTGATGGGGGCTTTATGCCCTGGTGGTACCACAAGCATGCTGAGTTGTCTGAGTTGTTGTTGTCGTTGTGGTTGAGTCGTTGTTGTCGCAATGTGGAGTTGTCATAATATAATAAATAAATGATGACTATTGAGATAATGATGACTGTTGAGATATTAATGACTATTGAGATGTTGTTGCTGTTGATGATGCAATTGATGTTATATAAAGTTGAATTTATATGTTGTTGATTATTCTTTATGAATTATTATTTGCTATTAATGATTGTGAAATCTCACCCCTTCTGCTGGAAATGTTTCCCTTCGTATGGGTAACTGCAGGTACTGATGATTAGTGCAGTTGAGCTTGATTCTCCGTCGTGTCTCTAGGATGCTCTGATACGTAACGGGATGGGGATCGTCTGTTGTTTTGTTCCTTGTTACGTATTATTTAATAAAAATGTTGAAATACTTTGTGAAGACTATTATTGAAGATGTTAAGTTGTAGCCTTTGTGCTAAGTATTTTATGTGATGATGTAATATAAATTCCGCCGCATTTGATCCTTGAATTTTATAAGACAGGTTGATTTAATAAATGGTATTTGATATTACCATGAATGTTGGAAATGATGTCTTGATGAATGTGATGCTCCGTTTATGATGATTAATTCTGATATTTTTATGAAATTTTTAAGTCGGGAAAAACAGGGTGTTACAATTGGTATCAGAGCAGGTCGGTCCGTTCGGCCAATTAGTTGAGTCGAGTTGTGTCGTCTAACAGTTAGAATACCATTATTATGTTATTCTGATTGTTTTGTGTTATGCAGAGAAGAGGAGGAAACCTGGAAGCTGCAAATTTTATCTGTTATAGGAGAACTAGAATGGCTGGCAGGAATGATGTTGCGGTGGCTGCTGCATTGGAAGCTGTGGCCCAAGCTATAGGACAACAACCAGATGCTGGTGCTAATGCAGAAGTGAGGATGTTAGAGACATTCATAATGAATCATCCCCCTACTTTCAAGGGAAGGTATGATCCTGATGTAGCACAGACATGGCTCAAAGAGATTGAAAGAGTTTTCAGAGTTATGCAGTGTTCAGAGGAGAAGAAGGTGCGTTTTGGTACGCACATGCTGGCTGAAGAAGCTGATGATTGGTGGACGAGTCTCTTACCTGAGTTAGAGCAAGATGGTGTCGTGGTTACTTGGGCTATTTTTAAGGAGGAATTCCTAGAAAGATACTTTTCGGAAGATGTTCGTGGAAAAAAGGAGATTGAGTTTTTAGAGCTGACGCAGGGTGATATGTATGTGACTGAGTATGCTGCTAAGTTTGTGGAGTTAGCTAAATTCTATCCACACTACACTGCTGAGAATGCTGAGTTTTCTAAATGCATTAAGTTTGAGAATGGTCTGCGTCCTGATATCAAGAAGGCTATTGGTTATCAGAGGATCCGTAATTTTTCTGTATTGGTAAGTAGCTGTAGGATCTATGAAAGTGATTTCAAGGCTCATTATAAGATTATGAATGAGAGGAGGAGCAAACAACAAAACCGTGGAAAACCTTATAGTGCTCCAGCTGATAAGGGCAAACAGAAGGTGAATGATGAAAGAAGGCCTGAAAAGTATGAGACTCCTGCAGAGATTGTTTGCTATACATGTGGAGAGAAAGGTCACAAGAGTAATGCTTGTCCGAATGAACGATGTTACCGTTGTGGAGCCAGAGGGCATACAGTTTCAGAATGCAAGCATGACGATGTTATTTGTTTTAATTGCAATGGAAAGGGACATATTAGTACTCAGTGTACAGAACCAAAGAAGGCCCCGACTAGGGGTAAGGTGTTTGCTTTAGCTGGTACTCAGACAGTCAGTGAGGACCGTTTGATCCAAGGTACTTGTTTCATTAACAGTATTTCGTTAATTGCTATCATAGATACTGGTGCTACACATTGTTTTATTGCTACTGATTGTGCTTTGAGGTTGAGTCTTGATGTGTCGCCCATGAAGGGAGAGATGGTTGTCGAAACTCCATCTAATGGTTCGGTAACTACCTCTCGGGTGTGTTTGAGTTGTCCTTTGTCTATGTATGGTAGAGATTTTACTATGGATTTAATCTGCATGCCATTGATAGGAATGGATGTGATTCTTGGTATGAACTGGTTGGAGTATAATTACGCTCACATAAATTGTTTCAACAAGACGGTGCGATTTTATTCTCCAGAGGAAGAAGCATAGACTGAATTTGTAACTACTAAGCAGTTGAAACAGATGATGCTTGATGAAGGTCAATTATTTTCCTTGATGGCGTCCTTGTCCGTTGAGAACCGGGCAAAGATTGATGAGTTGCAAGTTATGTGTGAGTTTCCAGAAGTTTTTCCTGACGAAATTCCTGATGTGCCTCCGGAGAGGGAAGTCGAATTTTTGATTGACCTTGTCCCGGGTACGAAGCCCATATCTATGGCGCCTTATCGTATGTCAGCTTCTGAATTAGCTGAGTTGAAAAAGCAGTTAGAAGATTTGCTTGATAAGAAGTTTGTAAGACCGAGTGTTTCACCTTGGGGAGCGCCAGTGCTTTTGGTTAAAAAGAAAGACGGAAGCATGAGATTGTGCATTGATTATCAGCAGTTGAACAAAGTCACAATAAAGAATAGGTATCCACTCCCGAGGATCGATGATTTGATGGATCAGTTAGTAGGTGCACGTGTGTTTAGCAAGATTGATCTGAGGTCAGGCTATCACCAGATTAAAGTGAAAGACGAAGATGTTCAGAAGACAGCCTTTAGAACACGATACGGCCATTATGAGTATTTGGTAATGCCTTTCGGAGTTTCTAATGCACCAGGTGTGTTTATGGAATACATGAATCGTATTTTTCATGCATTTCTAGATCGCTTCGTGGTTGTATTCATCGACGATATTTTGATATACTCCAAGTCCCAGGAGGAACATGTCGAGCATTTGAGAATTGTTTTGCAAGTATTGAAGGAAAAGAAGTTATATACCAAGCTATCAAAATGTGAATTTTGGTTGAATGAAGTGAGTTTTCTTGGTCATATTGTTTCTGGTAGCGGTATTGCAGTAGACCCATCGAAGGTCGATGCAGTATCGCAATGGGAGACTCCGAAGTCGGTTACAGAAGTTAGGAGCTTTTTGGGTTTGGCTAGTTACTATCGGAGATTTATCGAAGGATTTTCCAAGTTGGCACTTCCTTTAACTCAGTTGACTTGTAAAGGCAGAGTTTTTGTGTGGGACGTTCAGTGTGAGACCAATTTTAATGAATTGAAGCAGCGATTGACGACAGCTCCAGTTTTGATTTTACCAAAATCCGATGAACCTTTTGTTGTGTATTGTGATGCGTCCAAGTTTGGTTTAGGTGGTGTTCTTATGCAAAATGGTAAGGTAGTGGCTTATGCGTCGAGGCAGTTGTGGATTCATGAACGAAATTATCCTACTCATGATCTTGAATTAGCTGCAGTGGTATTTGTGCTCAAGATTTGGAGATAATATTTATATGGTTCGAGATTTGAGGTGTTTAGTGACCATAAAAGTTTGAAGTATTTATTTGACCAGAAGGAATTAAATATGAGGCAGCGGAGGTGGCTTGAATTGCTAAAAGATTATGATTTCGAGTTGAATTACCATCCGGGAAAAGCTAATGTTGTTGCATATGCTTTAAGCAGAAAAACTTTGCATATGTCTGCTATGATGGTTAAGGAGCTGGAGTTGCTTGAACAGTTCAGAGACTTGAGTTTGGTTTGTGATGTGTCGGCACATAGTGTGAAATTGGGAATGTTGAAGATCAACAGTGAATTTTTGAATAGCATAAAAGAAGCTCAAAAAGTGGATGTGAAGTTAGTAGATTTAATGGTTGAGGACAATCAAGCAGAAGATAGTGACTTTAAAGTTGACAATCAAGGAGTGTTACGGTTTCGGGGTAGAATTTGTATTCCTGAAGATACAGAAATGAGAAAAATCATTCTTGAAGAAAGTCACAGAAGTAGTTTGAGTATTCATCCAGGAGCTACCAAAATGTATCATGATTTGAAGAAATTGTTTTGGTGGTCTGGGTTGAAACGTGATGTGGCACAGTTTGTGTATTCATGTTTAGTTTGTCAGAAGTCAAAAGTTAAGCATCAGAAACCTGCTGGGTTGTTGACACCGTTAGATGTGCCAGAATAGAAATGGGATAGTATATCCATGGATTTTGTGACGAGTTTGCCGAATACTCCTAAAGGGAATGACACTATTTGGGTGATTGTGGATAGATTGACGAAGTCGGCTCATTTCATTCCGATTAACATCAATTTTCCTATATCTCAGTTGGTGGAGATTTACATTCGTGAGATTGTGAAGCTACATGGTGTTCCGTCGAGCATTGTGTCAGATAGAGATCCAAGGTTTACTTCTAGATTTTGGAAGAGTTTGCAAGAGGCTTTAGGTTCTAAGTTGAGGTTGAGTTCGGCTTATCATCCTCAGACAGATGGTCAGTCGGAAAGAACGATTCGGTCGTTGGAAGATTTGTTGAGGGTGTGTGTACTTGAGCAAGGTGGAACTTGGGATAGTCATCTACCGTTGATAGAGTTCACATACAACAAGAGTTATCATTCTAGTATTGCAATGGCACCATTCGAAGCTTTGTATGGTCGAAGGTGCAGAACTCCATTGTGTCGGTTTGAGTCAGGTGAGAGTGCAGTTTTGGGACCAGATATTGTTCAGCAAACTACTGAGAAGGTGAAGATGATTCAAGAAAAGATGAAGGCGTTGCAGAGTCGACAAAAGAGTTATCATGACAAGCGTAGGAAACACCTTGAGTTTCAAGAAGGGGATCACGTGTTCTTGAGAGTTACTCCAATGATCGGTGTTGGTCGTGCATTGAAGTCTAAGAAGTTGACTCCAAAGTTTATTGGTCCTTATCAGATATCAGAAAGAGTTGGAACGGTGGCTTACCGAGTAGGCTTACCACCGCATCTTTCGAGTTTGCATGATGTGTTTCACGTGTCACAACTTCGGAAGTATGTTCCAGATCCATCTCATGTGATCCAAAGAGATGATGTGCAAGTTAGAGATAATCTTACGATTGAAACCTTACCAGTGAGAATCGAAGGACGTGAAGTGAAGGAGTTGAGAGGCAAGGAGATACCTCTTGTGAAAGTCGTTTGGGATGGAGCAACTGGCGAAAGCTTGACGTGGGAGCTGGAGAGTAAGATGTTGGAGTCTTATCCAGAGTTGTTTGGTTGAGGTAAATTTTCGAGGACGAAAATTATTTAAGTTGGGGAGAGTTGTAACGCCCGTTGTAATTATTTAATTATTTAAATAATTGTAATGTGTTTTATGTGCTTTTATGTGTGTTTTTGGGTTAAGAATATTATAATTCGGTGTTTGGAGGATTTTTTTTAATTAGACATTTTACCATTAAGTGGGTAGCCTGTTGGGAGTAGACTGTAGATTAAAGAAATAATATTATATTTAAGAAATAATATTATAAGGGGGAAAAGGAAAGAAAGAAGAGGAATTCATGGGAAAGAGAGGAAACAGAGGAAAAGAGGAAAAAGAGGAAGAAGAAGAAGAACGGGAAGAAGAGGAAGGGAAATTGAAGGTTTTGCTGGGATCTTGTCAATTAAGGTAAGGGTGAGACTAACTCTCATTTTTATCAAGTTTTGATTCATGAAGTTCAATCAATTGAGGTAGTTTTAGGATTTGGGGGTTAGGTCAAAAATCATTAAAAATGGTATATCTAAGTAAATTTTGGTGTAATTTGATGTAGAAAGATGTTAATTAGTCATAGAAAACATTTAGATGTTGAATCCTGATGATTTAGAGGTTTGGGTAGTGAATTGGAGGTGACTGTGAGGTTGAAGAACAGAGATGCGACAGACTTGTCTGTCAGTGCTCGCAATTGCGAGTGATTTAGCTCGCATTTGCGAGTAAACCCTAATTCGCAATTGCGAGTGATTATACTCGTCGTTGCGAGTAACTTGTTAGAGCTCGCCATTGCGAGTGTTTTGAGCTCGCCATTGCGAGTAACGTGTGAGTGACCCTTAACTCGCCATTGCGAGTGGTGTAGCTCGCCATTGCGAGTTAGTGCAGAGCAGACCTGCTATTTCTCAATTTCTTGCTGTCTTTGAATGGTTTCTATGATGGAATATGTTCTGGTTTGTTAATGAAAGATGTTGTTGATTTAATTATTGATTCCAGTAATTGTTATTGGAAGTGATGAATTATTGTGAAGTTGTTGTGAAGTTGACGTGGTTGTAGTTATGGTTGTCGTTGTAGTCGTCAGTGTCAGTATCATTGTCGTTGTCGTCATTATCGAGTTGATTCATTGCATAGTTAGTGATGGGGGCTTTATGCCTGACAGATCTTTTATGATCTTAGTGATGGGGGCTTTATGCCTGACAGGTCCAAATATGACCTTAGTGATGGGGGCTTTATGCCCTGGTGGTACCACAAGCATGCTGAGTTGTCTGAGTTGTTGTTGTCGTTGTGGTTGAGTCGTTGTTGTCGCAATGTGGAGTTGTCATAATATAATAAATAAATGATGACTGTTGAGATAATGATGACTGTTGAGATATTAATGACTATTGAGATGTTGTTGCTGTTGATGATGCAATTGATGTTATATAAAGTTGAATTTATATGTTGTTGATTATTCTTTATGAATTATTATTTGCTATTAATGATTGTGAAATCTCACCCCTTCTGCTGGAAATGTTGCCGTTCGTATGGGTAACTGCAGGTACTGATGATTAGTGCAGTTGAGCTTGATTCTCCGTCGTGTCTCTAGGATGCTCTGATACGTAACGGGATGGGGATCGTCTGTTGTTTTGTTCCTTGTTACGTATTATTTAATAAAAATGTTGAAATACTTTGTGAAGACTATTATTGAAGATGTTAAGTTGTAGCCTTTGTGCTAAGTATTTTATGTGATGATGTAATATAAATTCCGCCGCATTTGATCCTTGAATTTTATAAGACAGGTTGATTTAATAAATGGTATTTGATATTACCATGAATGTTGGAAATGATGTCTTGATGAATGTGATGCTCCGTTTATGATGATTAATTCTGATATTTTTATGAAATTTTTAAGTCGGGAAAAACAGGGTGTTACAATTGGTATCAGAGCAGGTCGGTCCGTCCGGCCAATTAGTTGAGTCGAGTTGTGTCGTCTAACAGTTAGAATACCATTATTATGTTATTCTGATTGTTTTGTGTTGTGCAGAGAAGAGGAGGAAACCTGGAAGCTGCAAATTTTATCTGTTATAGGAGAACTAGAATGGCTGGCAGGAATGATGTTGCGGTGGCTGCTGCATTGGAAGCTGTGGCCCAAGCTATAGGACAACAACCAGATGCTGGTGCTAATGCAGAAGTGAGGATGTTAGAGACATTCATAATGAATCATCCCCCTACTTTCAAGGGAAGGTATGATCCTGATGTAGCACAGACATGGCTCAAAGAGATTGAAAGAGTTTTCAGAGTTATGCAGTGTTCAGAGGAGAAGAAGGTGCGTTTTGGTACGCACATGCTGGCTGAAGAAGCTGATGATTGGTGGACGAGTCTCTTACCTGAGTTAGAGCAAGATGGTGTCGTGGTTACTTGGGCTATTTTTAAGGAGGAATTCCTAGAAAGATACTTTTCGGAAGATGTTCGTGGAAAAAAGGAGATTGAGTTTTTAGAGCTGAAGCAGGGTGATATGTATGTGACTGAGTATGCTGCTAAGTTTGTGGAGTTAGCTAAATTCTATCCACACTACACTGCTGAGAATGCTGAGTTTTCTAAATGCATTAAGTTTGAGAATGGTCTGCGTCCTGATATCAAGAAGGCTATTGGTTATCAGAGGATCCGTAATTTTTCTGTATTGGTAAGTAGCTGTAGGATCTATGAAAGTGATTTCAAGGCTCATTATAAGATTATGAATGAGAGGAGGAGCAAACAACAAAACCGTGGAAAACCTTATAGTGCTCCAGCTGATAAGGGCAAACAGAAGGTGAATGATGAAAGAAGGCCTAAAAAGTATGCGACTCCTGCAGAGATTGTTTGCTATACATGTGGAGAGAAAGGTCACAAGAGTAATGCTTGTCCGAATGAACGATGTTACCGTTGTGGAGCCAGAGGGCATACAGTTTCAGAATGCAAGCATGACGATGTTATTTGTTTTAATTGCAATGGAAAGGGACATATTAGTACTCAGTGTACAGAACCAAAGAAGGCCCCGACTAGGGGTAAGGTGTTTGCTTTAGCTGGTACTCAGACAGTCAGTGAGGACCGTTTGATCCAAGGTACTTGTTTCATTAACAGTATTTCGTTAATTGCTATCATAGATACTGGTGCTACACATTGTTTTATTGCTACTGATTGTGCTTTGAGGTTGAGTCTTGATGTGTCGCCCATGAAGGGAGAGATGGTTGTCGAAACTCCATCTAATGGTTCGGTAACTACCTCTCGGGTGTGTTTGAGTTGTCCTTTGTCTATGTATGGTAGAGATTTTACTATGGATTTAATCTGCATGCCATTGATAGGAATGGATGTGATTCTTGGTATGAACTGGTTGGAGTATAATTACGCTCACATAAATTGTTTCAACAAGACGGTGCGATTTTATTCTCCAGAGGAAGAAGCATAGACTGAATTTGTAACTACTAAGCAGTTGAAACAGATGATGCTTGATGAAGGTCAATTATTTTCCTTGATGGCGTCCTTGTCCGTTGAGAACCGGGCAAAGATTGATGAGTTGCAAGTTGTGTGTGAGTTTCCAGAAGTTTTTCCTGACGAAATTCCTGATGTGCCTCCGGAGAGGGAAGTCGAATTTTTGATTGACCTTGTCCCGGGTACGAAGCCCATATCTATGGCGCCTTATCGTATGTCAGCTTCTGAATTAGCTGAGTTGAAAAAGCAGTTAGAAGATTTGCTTGATAAGAAGTTTGTAAGACCGAGTGTTTCACCTTGGGGAGCGCCAGTGCTTTTGGTTAAAAAGAAAGACGGAAGCATGAGATTGTGCATTGATTATCAGCAGTTGAACAAAGTCACAATAAAGAATAGGTATCCACTCCCGAGGATCGATGATTTGATGGATCAGTTAGTAGGTGCACGTGTGTTTAGCAAGATTGATCTGAGGTCAGGCTATCACCAGATTAAAGTGAAAGACGAAGATGTTCAGAAGACAGCCTTTAGAACACGATACGGCCATTATGAGTATTTGGTAATGCCTTTCGGAGTTTCTAATGCACCAGGTGTGTTTATGGAATACATGAATCGTATTTTTCATGCATTTCTAGATCGCTTCGTGGTTGTATTCATCGACGATATTTTGATATACTCCAAGTCCCAGGAGGAACATGTCGAGCATTTGAGAATTGTTTTGCAAGTATTGAAGGAAAAGAAGTTATATACCAAGCTATCAAAATGTGAATTTTGGTTGAATGAAGTGAGTTTTCTTGGTCATATTGTTTCTGGTAGCGGTATTGCAGTAGACCCATCGAAGGTCGATGCAGTATCGCAATGGGAGACTCCGAAGTCGGTTACAGAAGTTAGGAGCTTTTTGGGTTTGGCTAGTTACTATCGGAGATTTATCGAAGGATTTTCCAAGTTGGCACTTCCTTTAACTCAGTTGACTTGTAAAGGCAGAGTTTTTGTGTGGGACGTTCAGTGTGAGACCAATTTTAATGAATTGAAGCAGCGATTGACGACAGCTCCAGTTTTGATTTTACCAAAATCCGATGAACCTTTTGTTGTGTATTGTGATGCGTCCAAGTTTGGTTTAGGTGGTGTTCTTATGCAAAATGGTAAGGTAGTGGCTTATGCGTCGAGGCAGTTGTGGATTCATGAACGAAATTATCCTACTCATGATCTTGAATTAGCTGCAGTGGTATTTGTGCTCAAGATTTGGAGATAATATTTATATGGTTCGAGATTTGAGGTGTTTAGTGACCATAAAAGTTTGAAGTATTTATTTGACCAGAAGGAATTAAATATGAGGCAGCGGAGGTGGCTTGAATTGCTAAAAGATTATGATTTCGAGTTGAATTACCATCCGGGAAAAGCTAATGTTGTTGCATATGCTTTAAGCAGAAAAACTTTGCATATGTCTGCTATGATGGTTAAGGAGCTGGAGTTGCTTGAACAGTTCAGAGACTTGAGTTTGGTTTGTGATGTGTCGGCACATAGTGTGAAATTGGGAATGTTGAAGATCAACAGTGAATTTTTGAATAGCATAAAAGAAGCTCAAAAAGTGGATGTGAAGTTAGTAGATTTAATGGTTGAGGACAATCAAGCAGAAGATAGTGACTTTAAAGTTGACAATCAAGGAGTGTTACGGTTTCGGGGTAGAATTTGTATTCCTGAAGATACAGAAATGAGAAAAATCATTCTTGAAGAAAGTCACAGAAGTAGTTTGAGTATTCATCCAGGAGCTACCAAAATGTATCATGATTTGAAGAAATTGTTTTGGTGGTCTGGGTTGAAACGTGATGTGGCACAGTTTGTGTATTCATGTTTAGTTTGTCAGAAGTCAAAAGTTGAGCATCAGAAACCTGCTGGGTTGTTGACACCGTTAGATGTGCCAGAATAGAAATAGGATAGTATATCCATGGATTTTGTGACGAGTTTGCCGAATACTCCTAAAGGGAATGACACTATTTGGGTGATTGTGGATAGATTGACGAAGTCGGCTCATTTCATTCCGATTAACATCAATTTTCCTATATCTCAGTTGGTGGAGATTTACATTCGTGAGATTGTGAAGCTACATGGTGTTCCGTCGAGCATTGTGTCAGATAGAGATCCAAGGTTTACTTCTAGATTTTGGAAGAGTTTGCAAGAGGCTTTAGGTTCTAAGTTGAGGTTGAGTTCGGCTTATCATCCTCAGACAGATGGTCAGTCGGAAAGAACGATTCGGTCGTTGGAAGATTTGTTGAGGGTGTGTGTACTTGAGCAAGGTGGAACTTGGGATAGTCATCTACCGTTGATAGAGTTCACATACAACAAGAGTTATCATTCTAGTATTGCAATGGCACCATTCGAAGCTTTGTATGGTCGAAGGTGCAGAACTCCATTGTGTCGGTTTGAGTCAGGTGAGAGTGCAGTTTTGGGACCAGATATTGTTCAGCAAACTACTGAGAAGGTGAAGATGATTCAAGAAAAGATGAAGGCGTTGCAGAGTCGACAAAAGAGTTATCATGACAAGCGTAGGAAACACCTTGAGTTTCAAGAAGGGGATCACGTGTTCTTGAGAGTTACTCCAATGATCGGTGTTGGTCGTGCATTGAAGTCTAAGAAGTTGACTCCAAAGTTTATTGGTCCTTATCAGATATCAGAAAGAGTTGGAACGGTGGCTTACCGAGTAGGCTTACCACCGCATCTTTCGAGTTTGCATGATGTGTTTCACGTGTCACAACTTCGGAAGTATGTTCCAGATCCATCTCATGTGATCCAAAGAGATGATGTGCAAGTTAGAGATAATCTTACGATTGAAACCTTACCAGTGAGAATCGAAGGACGTGAAGTGAAGGAGTTGAGAGGCAAGGAGATACCTCTTGTGAAAGTCGTTTGGGATGGAGCAACTGGCGAAAGCTTGACGTGGGAGCTGGAGAGTAAGATGTTGGAGTCTTATCCAGAGTTGTTTGGTTGAGGTAAATTTTCGAGGACGAAAATTATTTAAGTTGGGGAGAGTTGTAACGCCCGTTGTAATTATTTAATTATTTAAATAATTGTAATGTGTTTTATGTGCTTTTATGTGTGTTTTTGGGTTAAGAATATTATAATTCGGTGTTTGGAGGATTTTTTTTAATTAGACATTTTACCATTAAGTGGGTAGCCTGTTGGGAGTAGACTGTAGATTAAAGAAATAATATTATATTTAAGAAATAATATTATAAGGGGGAAAAGGAAAGAAAGAAGAGGAATTCATGGGAAAGAGAGGAAACAGAGGAAAAGAGGAAAAAGAGGAAGAAGAAGAAGAACGGGAAGAAGAGGAAGGGAAATTGAAGGTTTTGCTGGGATCTTGTCAATTAAGGTAAGGGTGAGACTAACTCTCATTTTTATCAAGTTTTGATTCATGAAGTTCAATCAATTGAGGTAGTTTTAGGATTTGGGGGTTAGGTCAAAAATCATTAAAAATGGTATATCTAAGTAAATTTTGGTGTAATTTGATGTAGAAAGATGTTAATTAGTCATAGAAAACATTTAGATGTTGAATCCTGATGATTTAGAGGTTTGGGTAGTGAATTGGAGGTGACTGTGAGGTTGAAGAACAGAGATGCGACAGACTTGTCTGTCAGTGCTCGCAATTGCGAGTGATTTAGCTCGCATTTGCGAGTAAACCCTAATTCGCAATTGCGAGTGATTATACTCGTCGTTGCGAGTAACTTGTTAGAGCTCGCCATTGCGAGTGTTTTGAGCTCGCCATTGCGAGTAACGTGTGAGTGACCCTTAACTCGCCATTGCGAGTGGTGTAGCTAGCCATTGCGAGTTAGTGCTGAGCAGACCTGCTATTTCTCAATTTCTTGCTGTCTTTGAATGGTTTCTATGATGGAATATGTTCTGATTTGTTAATGAAAGATGTTGTTGATTTAATTATTGTTTCCAGTAATTGTTATTGGAAGTGGTGAATTATTGTGAAGTTGTTGTGAAGTTGACGTGGTTGTAGTTATGGTTGTCGTTGTAGTCGTCAGTGTCAGTATCATTGTCGTTGTCGTCATTGTCGAGTTGATTCGTTGCATAGTTAGTGATGGGGGCTTTATGCCTGACAGATCTTTTATGATCTTAGTGATGGGGGCTTTATGCCTGACAGGTCCAAATATGACCTTAGTGATGGGGGCTTTATGCCCTGGTGGTACCACAAGCATGCTGAGTTGTCTGAGTTGTTGTTGTCGTTGTGGTTGAGTCGTTGTTGTCGCGATGTGGAGTTGTCATAATATAATAAATAAATGATGACTGTTGAGATAATGATGACTGTTGAGATATTAATGACTATTGAGATGTTGTTGCTGTTGATGATGCAATTGATGTTATATAAAGTTGAATTTATATGTTGTTGATTATTCTTTATGAATTATTATTTGCTATTAATGATTGTGAAATCTCACCCCTTCTGCTGGAAATGTTGCCCTTCGTATGGGTAACTGCAGGTACTGATGATTAGTGCAGTTGAGCTTGATTCTCCGTCGTGTCTCTAGGATGCTCTGATACGTAACGGGATGGGGATCGTCTGTTGTTTTGTTCCTTGTTACGTATTATTTAATAAAAATGTTGAAATACTTTGTGAAGACTATTATTGAAGATGTTAAGTTGTAGCCTTTGTGCTAAGTATTTTATGTGATGATGTAATATAAATTCTGCCGCATTTGATCCTTGAATTTTATAAGACAGGTTGATTTAATAAATGGTATTTGATATTACTATGAATGTTGGAAATGATGTCTTGATGAATGTGATGCTCCGTTTATGATGATTAATTCTGATATTTTTATGAAATTTTTAAGTCGGGAAAAACGGGGTGTTACACATGGTCCCATAAACGCACCATGAAATTGAGTTTTTCATGAGATGGTTCCAAGTCAGTAAGCAGACGAATGCAGTCATTACCAAAAGATTTGGTGACAATGGGATCCCTACAAATCACTGCATGCCTTTTGTTGGTTTTTTGAAAGTAAAAGAGATCGTATATACTGTGCTTAGCAACCCTCACAACTATGTTGATGAGAAGATCATCACCCAGAAAATCCATTTTTTGAAGGAAAGAAAACTTGAAAGAAAGTTTGAAAAAGCTTATAAAGAAATGGAAATGGGAAGAAGATGATAGAACTTTCAAGAGAAGTTTGGTATTTATAGTGAAGGTAGAAGTTAAGGGAGCTACTTTTTTACGGTTTTTAAACAGGTTCAGATACATACACGTGGCATGATGATGGCTAAAGATTTGCCTTGGAAAAAGAGGGAAGTTGTAAAATTTATTTATTTACTCTTTATTTTATTCTCCTCTAAAATGTCATTATTGACAAGAAGTTTTACGTTTTCCTAGGCTAGTTTAATTTGTTTGGTTAAACAAAAGAAACTTTTTAGCTTCTCATCATTACTTTTTCTTGAAACTTATTCCTAAATAGTATTCTTGAAATATTTTAAAGAAATTAAATTTGGCAAGTGAAAATTCTAAGCAATTAAAAGTGTTAATGCCATTTAGATGATAGGGATACCATCATAGAATACAAAATAAAAGATAAAAGGAACAAAGTGTTTCAAAAGGAAAATTATTACAAAAAATATTTGTACTAAATGATAAATTCAGACAAAAGTTTGTCGAGTTGGCTCTTGAATTCTGAAAGATGTCCATCGAGAGCATTGCAATTTTCAGTAAGAGTTTGAATTTGTTGTCGAGAGCGTTGTGATTCCCTAGCCTTTTGAAGGACAGCATGAGCCTCTTGTTTCATGAGTTTCTCTTTGTCTAAGAGATTGCTTTTTTGGGTTTCCAATGCTAGGATTTCTGCCTTGTGCTTCGCAATGGCAGCATCGATATCTTCCACCTTCTGTCGAATGACTGGAGTTTCTTGTTGGAAGGCTTCAAATTTAACATTGAAGGCGGAAACATCTGCTAAAAGCTGATTGCAGCGTTTTGTTTGCTCTTCGAGTTGGGCCTGATCAGTCTTCTTCTCTTGAAAGCTTTGATTGATGCTATCGAGAAGAGGCCCTAACACTTGAGAAAGGTTTTGAAAATTAGAATCAGAAGGGAGCTCACACAATTTGTGAAGCAAGCCTTTCACTTCATCAATGACACTCTCATCTTGCTCGATGGCTTCCAGTAGATTGACTTTCAAGACTTTGTCTCGAAATTCCGCTAAGAGATTTTCTTTTGATGTCTCTGACGGAGCATCAGTGGAAACATTCGAAGATTTACCACTACTCTTCGAGAAAAGTGCATAATTCTTCATCAAGAAAGCAAATGCATCTAGAGGGTTTTCTTGTTTAAGACGATCGAATTCTTCTTGGCTTATAGTGACATCTGCCAAGTCCAGATTGGCCATAGATGTAAATTTATTTGATGAAGGGTCATTTTGGTTTGAGGCGTTCTTCTCAAGAACTGGCCTTCCCTCTTCAGTCAACACGTCGAGGTTTAAGCCCTCGTCATGCGTTTTTGGTAGTTGGTTGGGAGAAGTGACAACAACATCAGGGGAACTGGCCTCGACGCCTTCCTCTTCCTCAACAATAGGAGTTGGAATTTCCTTATCAGTCGAGAAAAGCTGACCCTGTTGGGATGTATCGACAATGCCATGTTCGATACCCTGAAAAAACAAAGTGGATGTTGTAAGGGGTTTTCAAAACAACATGAGATAGGATACATTAAGTATGGCATTAAGTCGATGAAATTACCTTCGAGACATTGTCACCTACACAAGATTGAGCACTATTAGGATTTGAATGCTTATAACCTTGTTTCCTTCTTTTTGGGCTCGATTTGACTGGAGACCCGTCAGTATGTGTTGTCTCAACAGTAATTTCTGGGACTTTGTGTTTTCTTTTCCTTCGACCTTCTTTGGTCTTAGGTGCTCCCGAAGTTGCAGTAACTTCGATAGTCTCAGAAGGAGAGTCAGGCTGAAAGGGTTTTTTTTAAGAATAAGATATTATTATGCAAGATAGTATTCAGAGACAGTCGAGCTATAAGGAACTTACATTATCCCCAGGTTCAGGACCCTCAGTTTCTTTGAGAGATGGTTCAGGAGACGGTTCGAGAGATGGTGCAGTCTGTTTCTTCTCTGATTTAGAAGATTTTTTTCTTCTTTGATGACTTTCCTGATTTAGACTTCGACGTTCTTGGTTCACCATCATCATCACCTTGGTCGCCATCCTTTGAATCCAAAGAAATAGCTGCAAGTAAACAAACGAAGAGATAAGTAGCAACTTTCTTTTCTTTAATGTTTATTTGTTCTAAGAACTCAATAGTGCCATACCTATTCCTATTGGAGAAGTGATTCGAATGTGAGGTAGATATAAACCAAGATGACCTCTAAAAGTGTATAGGTTCAATTTCGATGCAGTCACTTTATCATCATCTTTCTTTATTAACTGTTGTTTCATCCCCATTAAAGAAACACAAGGTCGCCATTTTGGATATGGTGGCCTAAAAGCTAATGCCAATTTACTAGTTGGCAATGGCGGGAATTTTGTCTTAAAGTGTAATGCAAAAAGATATTTACTAGGAGTGAAAGGTGGAAACTTCATCGAAGGAAGTTTATCGTAGATTTTATCCCTTAAAGTTTGGGCAACATAATTAATTGTCTGTTTTAAATGTAAAGGGTCATATGTGGTTTGAAAATATTTCTGAAAAGCCTGAATTTCTCGAATATGTGTACCTTTGCTTTTCTTTGTCTTGTTCTGCACAACATTAAAGGCAAGAATTAGTTGAGGAAGCAATTGATCGGGATTCACTCGATTGATCTGGCGCTTGTAATGGTCACGCCACCATCGAAAGAATGCCTCAGTGCATGAAGTAGACAAATCAAATGAAATGGGCTTGAAAACAAGCGTTTGTTTCTAATCTTTACGTAAAGTTGACCTCCAAAGGTGTTCTATCATTGGCTGCCTCTGGTCATCTACACTTTGATACAAAGAAGTAGGCTTAGGCTGAACTAACCCAAACTGTCTAGCAACATGATTTGGTTGGTAGCCATATAACCCATAAGGACCACCAATGGTGAGTCTGCTAGACAGAAGGGTGGGAGTCAAATAAGCTTCCCAAATGGCGTTGATTTCTACCTCATCTTCGACAGAAGTTGCTGGAAACTCTTTTCTAAACCAAGTTGGTCCTCGAGGTCTGACAGTGAATGGAGCAATAGCAGAAGTAAAGGTATCACATTCTAGAAGGGTATTAAAAGCAATAGAAAATAAGTCTTGAGAAGTCCTATTGCCATATTGGAGCATGGCCAGACCTATACCTTCGATAGAGTTGTCTTCATATGCTTTCGAAAGACGGTTAGGAAGGGTAACAGCGAGTTTTGTCCTAAAAGTGGCCAATAGCCACAATTGGAATAGCCAAATAGGACCAGGAATAATCAGACTTCTTCGAGATGAGTATTCTTTAACATTGGTCATTGCTTGGTTCAGGTTTTCATATAAAGATCCTAAAATAAGCTTGCTTAAGCAAATGTCTTTGCCTTCATGCAATTGAATGGCTAAGTTTGTTAATTTTTTGGGGATATGGATAGACCTTGAACAGAAAATGAATTTGGATAACCAACAGGTTAAGAATGCAACGTGTTCTGTATCAGAAACTTCAGTGGTTGAAGTATCATAATGGTCTATAATGAAAAGACCATAAGCAGGCCTGGTAAAGTCAAATGAGAATTCTGATTGATGCTTCTCAGGATCGAAAGTTTGGCCAGTAGGTTTGAGGCCGGTAATGCCTGCGACATCTAGCAGAGTAGGCGTAATCATGCCACATTTCAAATGAAGGCTATTTGTCGAAGGATTCCAAAAATGTAAGGCAGCGATTATAAGTTTATTATGATACTTAGGTCCTTGCCTAGACAGTTGGATAAGGTCGAAGATTCCTATATCTTTCCAGAATTGACCTTTTTTCTTTTCTAGTTTATCTAACCAGCCAATGTAGGGTTCTTTTTCACCAATCTTTGGTTCCGTTCTGAACTTAAATTTCACAAAACTCAGGTCGTATGGACCCTTAGTGAAAATTAAAGGAAGTTGTTCTTCATGACATGGAAAAACAGCACTAAGACCTTTTGGGGTTTCTTTTTCTAAGGGGAGTGACCCTAATAATGCATGTGTTGATTTAGGGCAAGAGTTAATTACCTGGGATTTCCAGATTTTCTCTTCAGTTTCTTTGATGTCTGGTTCCTCGGTGAATACAGGAGCACCAACGGAAAACTCCTTGGAAAAATTGATAGGTTCATCGCGTTTTGTAGTTCCAGAAGAAGAACCTTGTGCATTCGTCATGGTTTGATTGTTTGATGATTGGAAACAACGAATGGAATGGTGCAATTTTTTCTGGGAAAAGATGAAGTTTTGAAAAAGGGTTTTTCTTGGTCTCTATTTGAAGAAGAATGAACAGTAAAAAGGGAAAGCTTGGAAAGTGAAGGTAAAGGTAAAACCTTTGTGTTTTATAGCCTTTTGATCTAGACATGTGTCAACATCTTATGTTGACAGTTTTTTTTTTACAAAGTGGTGGTTCCCAATGACTGGAACGTGGCCCACTAACTATGGTGGGGACACCAAAATCTTCTTTTTTGAATTGTTTCCCTGAACGGATGACGTCATTTGAGTTTAAGACGTCGATTAAGCTGAAGTATATTCATTGGGGTCAGAAACATCTTTCTCTCCCTATCACTAAGATGAGTCGACAATGACGTTTCTGGGGGGCAATTTGTTAGCCTGTATTTTTAAAGGCTATCATTAAATGCAGTCAAAGGGAGTTGACCTTATCATCGAAGAAATAGAAAAGTTAACTCAAAGGTTTTTTCATCGAAGTTGGGCTTGCTGGGAGCACGTGTTCCGGCTCAACAAACAAGACCTATCGAGAGACGGTTATTTTGGATAAGGGCATCTCCAAAGCGCGTTCGAAATTCAAATTTAATGGATAAGGCTTGTTAGTTTTCTATAGTTATGGGTTTGAATTCGAATTTAGGTAGTTATTTCTAGTTGTATAAATAGTAGTTTTCCCGATGGAAAAAGTGTCACAATTCAATCATACAAAACTTACACTCAAATTATCCGTATGGAAGCAAGAAACGAGTTACAAGTTGCAATGTATGAATATGTGTACCAATTTACATTCAATCAATGCAATTTAAGTTCTTTTTCTTAAATGTCTTTGCATTTTATTTGTTCATGTTGAACAATGTCTTTGTTTTTTACTTAACAAACCTCGATTGAATTCAACTGGGTTGAGTTCAATTGTTTTCATTTTCTTTGATTTTATTTATCCTTTTTAAACACATTACATTTCTTGAAATAACACAAAAAGCACAAATATGCTCCTAAGATTTACTGGTTGATCTTGCAAGGAACTATTTTTAAACCAGCGGTTGTTTACCAAAAATCAGTGTAAACACACCTACATATAAAACCATCCGACTTTGCTTCCTGATAGACCTTATTGCAATATCCAAATCCTTTAACTTCAGTTGATGTGAAACAATCATAATCATTGCAACAAATCCTGCAAAATTAAATGATATCACGAAAATGAATCGGAAAGAAGCATAACGGAACATCCATATGAACATTTGCCAAGAGTTTTTTGGTTTCTCAGTACACTCTCAACCCCTTTGTGCAAACATTTGCTTGAGTTCCATAACGTACGATAGCGCAAAAAATATAAGAGGAAATTAATCAAAAACAATGAGTTCTTTTTCACAGAATATAACGGAGGGATGACATATATAAAGTAGTCTCATATTGACCAAATCCCAAAAACTGTCCAAAGCTTTCAAAATGTAGTTGATAGACAATTTACAGATCCAGTTTAAGACCGAGGAATGCAATTTATCAAAACCAAACATGGACGTGGACCATTCTACATACTCAGATGTAATAATCACAATTATTTATTCGCCCTACACAAAAACAAATCATTAGATAATAAATTTCAATTCAAAATTATGCAGTAATTTTTCAATTTGGAATCATATGTATATCATATTACAACAGCCTTAATTTAAAATCATTACAGTTTTGGCAAAACCATGCGTGTGCTCTGCTAGCTGCTGCTCCATCCTCCATGTTGGAAAAAATGGAATGGGATAACAAAATAAGAAGAAAATATTACAGGTAAAAATAGAAAGAAGAGTTAAATGAAGAGAAGAAGGTTGAAGAGGAAGAGCAGTAGTCTCAACTCTCAATAGAAACATAAAATTTAAGAAGTAAAGTTAAAATGTAGAAGCCGAAGTAGCCACTGGACACTGGAGAACTTTGAAGCTGTACCAGAGAAACTGGGGAAATATGGCTTTTATAATGGCTCCCTTTCTTTCTCCGTCAAAAAAAAAAATGCGAAGAAGCAAAAATGTGTATTGAAGAAGGTCACGGGGTGAGAGAGAGGCACTGGGATTATAATGAAAATTTTGAAAGGCAAAATGAAAGGTTTATTGTGAAGTGAGCAGTCTCCAAGAAAAGAAGTTTGATTGGTATATTTTGAGTGGAGAGATTCCAATTTCAAAGAAGAAAATTGAGAAAATGCAAGGAGTGGAGTATGTGTTTGGAGATTAGTCACTTTAATCTCTGAATAAGAAAGTAGTCGTCATTTTAATCTCTGAATGCAGATAAATTGCAAAATAGTCTATGAATGTAGACTTTGTTAGTCAATTAGTCAATGCAGACTCTGTTAGTCAATTTAATCCCTGAATGTAGAATCCGTTTGTCACTTTAGTTCCTGAAATTGACCAAACATTGAGGGACAGTTTTGCAATTTCTCTGCATTCAGGTATTAAAATGACCACTGATTTCTCATTCAGGGACTAAAGTGACTAATTCCCCTTTTGAAAGCAGAATGATTTTTCTATTTTTTGTTTTTTGATTTCCCTTCCATATATTTATTGCACGCGTTTTAATTTTTTTGCTGAACACCAACATTGAAAACACGCTTTACATTGAAAACATATAAAAAAATTGGTTCGATAAATGAGCAATAGTTAAGTAATTAAAATTTAAAAAATAAACTAATAGTAAGTTTAAAAGAAGTAAGCATTCTTAGAAGATGACAAATGGTAAACATGCCAAAATACTAAGCTTGCTTTATTATTATCTATAGATTTTTACGATAATTATTCTCGGAAAGGATGTGTGGAGTTTTTTGGCATACCATTCAAAAAAAAAAAGATGAATGTTCTGGAAAATCTCGAAAATGTATCGTAGGATGAATAAATTGGAAATACATACCCGGAAAAATAGCACGTGGGGTAGGGCTGGAAATGAGTCGAGTCGAGCCGAACTCGCCTGAGCTCGATTCGACTCGATAAGATTTGGTTCAGTTCGAAACTCGACTCGAGTTCGTTACGAACTTTTTTTTAGCTCGAACTCGACTCGATTCAAGTTCGCGAATAGTTCGGTTCAGCTCGTTAGGTTCAGTTCATTTGCTCGAATCAAATAATTAAAAGTAATTTTTTTGCTAAAAAATTCAAAATTTATACATCTTTCACATTTTATTAAGTACAAAATACTTAAGCACAAACAAGTGGATGTGCAGATGTTGAATCCATTGATCAAAGGTTTAATATCAACGGTGCAAATAGAGTCAGAAGCTAAGCATTGAGGTTGTTCAACTTTCATTAAATCAAATTATATGCAGTCATGCTTTCCAAGACTAAACTTTCATTAAATCAAATTATATGCAGTCATGCTTTCCAAGACTAACTATGTGCATGCGTCTATTCTTTTTGTTCAAACCAAATTTTCCAGAATCATATCTTACCAATTAGAGAACAAGACTTCCTCTTATGTAGAACATAGAGATAATTTAGAATAGGAAGCTACAAACCAGCTAACAAGTATTCGAGAGCCTTTCCACTTTCAATTTTCCAATTCCTAACCAAATAAATTAATTCCCAAATAAACATAAAAGTTGCAACAAAACAGAAATTGTTACAAACACAATTAGGTTGCATACGCAGATGAATAACAAATAACAAATGAGGAGCAAACAATGTTAAGCTAAAACACAGATGATGAAATTCTGAATAGTGTATAGAGAGAGAGGGAGAGAGAGGGAGAGAGAGAGAAAAGAGGGTATTCTATCTATCTTTGGAGAAAAGGAGAGGAAAGGTTTTCTTTTTCATTGGAAAGAGTAGTGAAGCCGTGTGGATGTAACTTTGGGAAAGAAAGAGTAAAGTTTAAAGAGTTAAAGCCTAATTAATTTTATAGTGTAATAATTAATAAATGTTTAAACTATTAATATACTCTTTAAAGGGTCGTTGAGAAGTCATATTTTTTTTTTACTACGGAGTATAAATTTTTTTAAAATAATTTAAGTATGTATTTTTTTTTGACAAGAATTTAAGTGTGTATGTGTGTCTATATATATGTATATAATCGAGCTATCTCATGAACCAAACGAATCGAACTATTTATAGTTCAAGTTCAGCTCATTTAATTAACGAACTTAATTTTCAGCTCAAACTCGGCTCATTTGGTTCATGAAACAAGTTCAACGAATTAATTGTCGAGTCGAATTTCGAACTATATTCGAGTTGGTTCGGTTCATCGCCAGCCCTAACGTGGGGGTGAACTTGAATTGGAAATGTTGAAATTGAGGGTGAAAAATTATGTGGAAAAAGGTTAAACAACAAAGGGTAAAAGTGGAATTTTCAAAGATTTGTAGGGGTGAAAGTACATGTGTCGGGGTATAGGGTAAAATTTCCAAGAAATCGAGACCATTACTATAGTTTTTGAGTGATTAATGATATAAATGCAAACACTTCTAGAATTAGTAACATTAATTAAAAGAACAATTTTTTGGGGGGGAAATAGAGATCTAATCTCCATTTCACTTCAATGCTACACACATTTTTTAAGACTAATTTAACTGCAAACATGTAATTGGAAATTTTTAGAAATTCAGAACATCTATCAATATGACATAGGACAACGGTTCTACAATATATATATTAGACATTTTAAAATAATACATAAAGCACGTTCTTTTTAGGCATATGTCTGGTGCGTCGCATAAGTTATCACAAAATTAACTAAACTGGAAATTAGAAATAAAGTCTTAAGCAAATGAAGTGCTAAAATCAATTATTTGGTTTCCACCTGGCCTCGTCTTCATCAAGCATTTTGAGCCATTCGGCAGTTTTTGCATCAGGGCGGGACTCGAGTTCAAGCTGTTTTTTGTACGCTTCTTTCCTTTTCTTTGCCTTGGAACTTGTTATCGGCCCCCCTAGACCATCTGAGTCATCATCAGACCCAAGATCCATTGGATCTCCATCAGAAGGAGATGATGAAGAGTCACTACATGTAGATCGAAATTTTATTGGTGGAGTAGGTGCCCGACGGATAATATCAAGTGGATTGAGTTTGGCTAATTCTGATTCTGAATAATATAAATTGAATGATCCTTCTGGGGAAGGAGTAGCCTACAACCAGGAAAAAAAAAACAGAAGATAGAGCAAATGTTGGAGAAATGGACCAAACATTAAAGGGTATGTCTAATTAAATAGTTGTGCTACATCAAGTTGATTCTAGTGGAAAGTTAAAAGTTTCAATAAACAAAAGTTTCAAGTTGATATTTATATAACGTTGTGGTCATCAAAGCATTATGACTAAAAGTTAAAAGGGCAGACATTGTAGAACACAGTACCTGATTGTAAAAATAATCGGCATCTGCAAAGATAATAGGAGTTTTATCAACACAGTGTAGTAAAGAAAAGTGGGAAACATATATATCAAAATATAAATCACCAAGAGAGAAGAGTGATTATGAATATTCAGATACGTATCAACTTTGAATACTAGAAATCATTTACTTCCCAAAAAGATGGTATTTGAATGCCAATATACACACAATGAACTTCGGAAGAAGATATCAGAGGCTGATATTCACAGCATACATTAATTAATATTATATAAGATATACATCAAATACTGAAGAACAAGTGAGGTCGGCTTACAGTGCGCTGGTATTGGAGCATCAAGGTCGAGTCCCAATTCTTCTGCAATACACTTATCATGATCATGCTCCAACCAAGGTACAAAACCTTCAGGTATAGGCTTATTAGGATTCCAAGGTTCATAATCTTCAGATTTAAGTGGTGTTTTCCTTGTTTCAATTCCTTTGTTTCCATCATCTGCTTTGAGCTTATTTGAGTCGACATCCAAGACGGTCTCTATATGAAGCAAAGAAAAAGGACATGAGAATACAGTAAAAAAATTGTATCACAACTGTTATGCAATACACTTACTGTGATCATGGTCATCCGTGAGTTCGTCTTCTTCAGGTAAATTCTTCATCACAGATGACGCTTCAGGTTCAAGTGCCGTTTTGTTTATCAGCTTGTTTAGAGTTTTTTGAGGAGCAAGCTGTTTCTTTGAATTCACCCGTTTCTTTGAATTCACCCGTTTCTTTGAATTAAAGCGTTTCTTTGAATTGAAGCGTTTCTTTGAATTGACGTTCAAGACAGGCTCTATAAAAAGCAAATAAGAACAAAGTAAGAGACGAGTGCGGTAAAATTAAACATATAGAATTTGTATCCCGACCCAACTGTTGGGCAATACACTTACTATGATCATGCTCATTTTCAGCTAAATTCCTGGTTCTCTTCTTAGAAGAAGCTTGAAGCTCAAGTTGTGTCTCTATACGAAGGAAACAAAAGCAATAGCAAATACAATTTGTTATAAGCATTGTAAACTTTACCATAAATGGATGTTAATTTTTTTCACATAAGCAAATGAAATCCAAACTCCATAATTAAGCAAATGAAGAAGTAAGGGTTACTATTTACTTACTTTTGGGTGCCATTATGGATCGATCTGTCAAACAAATAACAAAAATTGTGAATAATAAATCAATTAATTAGAAGCAATTTCAAAAAGCAGTAAGTTATGAATGAAAAATCGTGTGAAACATGGTCATGGATTTAAACGCAATTTCCCAGATCTATGGTTATTTCCCAGATCTATGGTTTTGTGCTCAACTTGGGTTTAAACTCAGATGATTTCACGATGAAACAAACAAACAAAAACAACTACTTGGATCGGAACGAGCAAGTAAACAATTCATAAAAGAAAAACAGAAGAGATGAGAAAATCGAGAAAGAGAGAGGTTACCGGCGATTAGACGAGAAGGACGGAACACCTTTCTTTCAATTTACGCACTTTTTTGTTTTAGCGTGTCGCTCTCATGTTTTCTTTTATAATAAAAAATGAGAGTATTACTTTTCCAACTAGGTTTCTCGTGCCCCTGGGTTTTTTTCCAAAAATGTCCTTGAGGTTTCTGGATTTCATAATCCGAAATGATGTTTTCCTTTGTTATTGGGTAAAAAATTGAATTACGGATTTTGTAATCCGGAAACTTCAAAAAATAGGGCGTGTTACATGATATTTCCGGATTACATAATCCGGAAACCCCCTGAACACCCCTTTTCAAGGTAAAACAGTTCGGATTATATAATCCAAACTGTATCAGCACAAGTTCTAAACATGTTTGTAACATGGATAGTCATTTTAGAGACAATATTAATCTTCCTCACTCTCATCCTTCTGTTTTTGGGTCATTGTTACCTGTTCTTAGTCAAAAATCGGGTTTTCGTAGGGATGGCAAAGCGGGTCGGCCCTCCCCATTTAGGCCCGCCCCGTCTAAGCCCGATAAAAACGAGACGAAACGAGCCGAGTTAAATTTTGTGACCGAGTCCAAAATCTCATCCCGCCCCGTTTAATGGCGGGCTTGCGAGTTGGCGGGTCGGCCCGCCAAACAAAAACTTTTTTTTTACAACTTAATTGTTACAAAAAAACTATGTTGCTTTTATCGTAAACAAATATAAAAGAATAGGTAGCAAGTAAATTTGTGAAAAACAAAATAATTATCAAATTGTTGAATTCAACATCATAACTAATAGCAAAATAAGGCAAATGCGCAACATAAAACAAATCATAAAATAAATCCAACAACCAAATTATAAAATAAGTCTCAAAATAAATAAACTCAACAACCAAGATAAATATAAAAGCATAAAATAAGTCTCAAAATATATCTAACAACCAAAATAAATCAAAAAACATAAAATAAGACTCAAAACAACAAATTGAAACACGAGTTAAACGGGCCGCCCCGCCACGCCCCGTGCCCGTCCCATTTCCAACGAGTTAAGCGGGCCGCCCCGCCCCGTGCCCGCCCCGTATTTTAACGAGACGAGACGAGTCGAGCCAACCATAGAAAGCGAGTTCAAAACTTCGACTCAGCCCGCCAAAAATAGCGGGTCAAACGGGCCGGCCCGGCGGGTCAGACCCGTTTTGCCACCCCTAGGTTTTCGGGTTACTTGATCGGATTGCTCCGAAACTTTCCCAGAAAATCAGAAAAAATTCAAGGGACATGACTCCCATAGAAGGGACTTCTTATGGGACTTCACCCCTCAAAATCCAAAATTCCATCGTTTAGACCCATTTTTAATTTTTTTTTAATTTTTCATATTCTCAGAAAATCCGAAAAAATTTGCATTAGTTTTATTTGATTTTTAGAATTTTTTGGTGCTTTTATATTTTTATGATTTTATTTGACAGGTTTTTAGCATTTTTACTTAGATTTTTTGTTGTTTTTAAAAGCAAAACTCAAAATTACTGAAATGTGAGAGAGTCTGATGGTTGATTATACATAAGAACTGTCCGGATTTTAAAATCCGAAATGCACAAGGGCAATTTTGGAAAAAAAACGTAAGGTGCGTGAGAAACCTATAGGGTGGAAAAAGTAATACTCAAAAAAGGAAAATAAAATAATAGTAGTTTCGGGCCTTTGGCCCTCTTTTGTACCAAAAAAATAAAAATAAAATAATAGTAGTTGTTTTTAGCAGCAACCCCAAATGACGCTTTTACCCGAGCAATAATAACAAAACAAATTTTGTTTCATTCAAGAAATTATTCTCAAGAATAATTTCCCATGAAATAAGATTTAATTTGATTTTATGTGTAAAATAAATTAAATTTGAATAGTTTAAGAAATCATTAAAAAAAGTAAGAAATTTAATCTTTCAACTTACAACTCATTGATATTTAATCAAACTTAATTTAAAATTTGACGCACGATTCTCCCGCACTTTTCTTATAGTGTTCTCTTTTCGTCTTTGTTTCCCGTGCTTGTCATTGAGCATATAAAGAATGCGGACTTTATAGTTAGATATAGAAAAGAAAAGAAATCATAGTATAGTAAGAAAAGAGAAAATTGTTGTTGACACATTGCATAAGGCTGTGACACACATGTAAAATACGTTTTTGCCCTCGGCAGTTAACTGCCGAATTATGAAACCGGCTGCAGTTAACTCCCGAGGAAAACTTCGGCAGTTAACTACCGAGGAAAATTGAAAACTTCGGCAGTTAACTGCCGAGGAATCCTCAAACCCTTTTTTTTTTTTTTTTACAAAAACCATTAATTTTTTTATTCTTTAAACCTAAATTTTCCTTAATTAAATTTAATTCTTTAATCCTTTTAAGGAATTAAACACAATTTTTTTATGATTTCATTCATGTGATTTTGTTGTCATAAATGAAGAAATATGAGAGATGAATAATATTCGGTAGTTAATGGACCTAAAATGATAATTCAATAAAAAAAATGCAACAACAAAAACCGTTACAAATGATAGAATAATTATATTTGTAATTATTAGTAATTAATTATAATATTTAAGATATTTTTTTGTTGTTCACAAATTATAATATTTCAGATATTATTCATCTCTCTTTCAAATAATTATATTTGTAATTATTCTATCAATAATACCTTTTTTTTTGTACAAATAAAACCACTTTTCTATTCTTCAAAAAAAACATTTTTTTAATTAATAAAAGTGATTGAATATGTAGTAATTCTATGATCTCATATTTTTTTATTTATGGCAACAAAATCATATGAATGAAATCAACAACTTTATAAAAAGAATTGTGTATTTAATGGCAACAAAATTCATATTTCTTCATTTATGGCAACAAAATCACATGAATGAAATCATGAAAAGAATTATGTTTAATTCCTTAAAAGGATTAAAGAATTAAATTTAATTAACGAAAATTTAAGTTTAAAGAATAAAAAGAATTAATGGTTTTTGTAAAAAAAAAAAAGGTTTGAGGATTCCTCGGCAGTTAACTGCCGAAGTTTTCAATTTTTCTCGGTAGTTAACTGCCGAAGTTTTCCTCGGTAGTTAACTGCAGCCGGTTTCATAATTCGGCAATTAACTGCCGAGGGGGTAAAAACGTATTTTACATGTGTGCAACAGTCTTATGCAATGTGTCAACAACAATTTTCAAGAAAAGAAAGGAGGGAACAAAGCAACACAAATGCAAGAAAACAAAAGTGATGAAGATGTTAAAACGAAAATATAACGAGAATGAAAATAATTGTCAAACATGAAACATCATTTATGTTTCACAACCATTTAATTATAGGAAAAAAGATTTTATTCTCAATTTCACCTAACAAAATCATCAATATTTTATTAAACTTTGCTCATCATCTGAGACACAATTCTCACGTGTTTTTTCATCTTCCTTGTTGGGTTCGTTCTTTTGTTTCATGTGTTTCATCTAGTCCTTGCATTTTGTTAAAAATTTGGTATTGGTCTTTCTACAAGATTTCATGAAAAACTAATGTAAGCCACGTGTGTAACAGCCCGATTTTTCGCTAGATTTATTTTATTATTTATTTATGTGTGTTATATGTGCTCTTATGTGATTATTGCCTCTATGTGTATTTTTGGTCGGGAATTGTAGAATTCAGTGTTAGAAGGGTATTTTAGTCATTTTGGACTTAGGGGTATTTTGGTCATTTTGAGAGTAGGGGTAATTTTGTAATTTTGCTGAGGATTAATTTTAGTGCTTAGTGAGAGTTGATATTTTACTAAGTACTAGGGAGTTGTAGTGATTTATTTTATTTAGCGGTAGTTGACCGTTAGTGTTACATTTTACCGTTAAGTGAGTAGTAACATTTATGTGTTAGAACAGAAATGGGTTAGGCCCATTAAGGTGTGGTGAGTTGAGCCCAATTAGGTGAACCTATATAAGCTCTAGTTGGTAGAGGAATTAGGTTTTTTGCCAACATTTTCATTTTCAATTAAGAAGAGATAGAGATGGAGAGAAGACAAGGGTTTGAAGAGGAGATCTAGAGAAGGCTAGAGGGAGGTCAAGCTTCAAGGATTGGAGCTAGGTTTGGAGCTAAAGTGAAGCCATAGTTGGTGTTGAGAAGAATTAAGGTAAGGGGTTAGGCTTTAATCATAATCCTTTAGTTTAAATTCTACCCTAATTCTTTGCATAATTGTGGTTAAGTGCTTAATTTGATTTTGGTTGTAGAATTTCGTGCTTAATTTTGTTGACATGATTATGTACATGAATTGAATGTTAATTGTGTTGTTGTTGTTGAATTTGTATGTCAAAATGGGTAGATATGAACATGATATGTTTTTGTATGAAATTGATGATGAATGAAGTTGTGGTTGTTGAATTGTTGATGAATTCATGTTCAAATGTTGTTGTTGTTGTTGCTTTACATTTGTTGTTGATGAATTGATGCAATGAGTATCATTGAAATGATGAATTATGATGAGATTTGTTGTTGTTGTTCAAATTGGTGAAGTTTATGTTAATTTGTTCATGCGAAGGACCCAAATGAAATTTTGAAATATGAGGTTGTTGGCTGTGTTTTTGATATTGTTGGTTGAATTGGACTTGGTAGAATTTCTGTTTTCATGTGGTGGTTGTGTTAGTCGAGTCGTTTGGGAGAAAACGAGTTTTTCGTGTGAAATATCGATGTTTAACTGTTTTTGCAAAAGAAATGATTATGTGAGGTTGGGAGAAATGATTTTGGAATGGTTGAAACTTGAATTTTTTTGTATATTATGATAGAGCTAAGTGTTAGGAGAATGTAGGCGAAAACGGCATCAGAAACGGATTAACGGTTTGGTTTTAATGCGCGAAAACGCGAAGGTTAAAAAAAATCTGCTACTGTTCACGCGTTACCGTTTCAGAAGCACTGTTCACGCTCTACTGTTTCAGAAGCACTGTTTCAGAAGCGCTACTGTTCATACAGCACGCCTGTTCTGTGTTCTTGCGTCTTTTTCTCACATTTTTGTTTCGATTTGGCTTTCGACGTAAACATGAAAGTTGTAGAGAATTTTGTTAGCTTTCCAGAGGCTTTGGTTTGACTTGAAAATGATTTTTGGTTTGTGAGTTATGAGGAAAATATTCCAAGGAGGTCTTAGGGAAATTTTACGAAAATTCCACATAACTATTTCTAAGTCAACCAAAACTCTGTGGAATGTTTCTTAACTTTAAACTTATGTTCTCTAAGTTCATTTAAGGTGTTTAATGGTATTTAAACTATGGTGTGATGGATTCAACTTGTTTTGATTTGAAAATGAAAATTTCTTGAAAAGTGATAAAGTGAGACGAACTTCGTGATTTTCATGATTTCGTCGCATTTGGCCGGTGAAACGAAATTGTATCCTCTACTGTACTTATAAGTAGCCTAGAGTTATACTTAGTTGAGACATTGAATTTTGTTTACTTGGTTTTGGTTTAATTGCTTCAATTATTTTAAAATGGTGAAACTAGAGACGAACTTGTCGAAAATAATCTTGAAGTCCAATTACTTGGCAAATCTTTTGTGGATAGTTCTATATGGTTAATTGAGGGTATGTGGGAGATGGTTGATGACTGGATATGATGTTTATCATGAAATGATGTGTTGTGCCATTTTACTTGGTTTATGAAAAGTATATGGAATTGTCGTGATATTTGGTAAGTTGATGTGTGTGATGATGACTCTTATGTGAATTGTGATTGTTGAATGTGTGGACATGTATACTTGATAATGCAATTGTTGTTGAGATAGTCAATGTAATTGAAGGTGTACTGTTACATTAGTGATTTGTAAGAGAGGAGGTGTGCTCTTACATTTGTTATGTTGAAGTTGTGCATTGTCGGGTCCTTGTTATATGTCCATGCATCATGATCATATTGAGTCATATGTAAAATGTAAGAGAGGAGGTGTTCTCTTACATAGGTGATTGGTAAGAGATGAGGTGTTCTCTTACTTAGATGTTCAGTTGGCATCTATTGTTGTTGTTATGGTACCACATGCATATATGTGTCAAGTCTAGGCGCATTGCATATTGAAATGATGTCTTGATGTGGCATGTGAATGGTGATTGTTAATGATAAGTGTGTTTGATGAATACATACTTGTGATATTTGGAATTGAATGGTTGATGAATTGTGACATAATTGAATATGTGACTTGATGAATTTGTGTAGTGGTGAAATTTGGTGAATGTCGTGATTGTGTGGATTGGTGTATATGTACATAGGTGGATTTTGTTGATGGTTGTGAATAGTTGAATTATGTTCTAATTGCTTGTCTCGCTTGCTTGTACTTATACACTTGGTGAACCTACTTGATGATGATTAATTTGATAATAATGATGAAGTGAGAATTGTATATGTATATACATATGATGTGGTGATTTCTTTGATAATGATGATTGCTTGCTTATAACTTTGAAATGATGAATTGTACTTGTTGAATTAAGCATGCTAGATGAGTAATGAGGTAAGTAATGTTTTCATTGATTGATGTTGATAAATGATGTGCTTTTGTTGATGACTTGATTAGAGATTGAATATGCTTGATATGTTATGATAATAATGTGATAGCTTGAGGTGCAAGTAATGGGGGATAATGATCATATGATGCTAGTATTCTAGGAGGGATGGTTAAGCATATGTGATAGGTATGAATCCTTAAATGTTATGTTTTTATCTGTTGATTATGATTAATGTAATGCTTACCCACAGTGGTTTCGACCGCCTACCTGTCTGTATGAATGGGTAGACGTTGTGCAGAGTAGTTGCTTGAGGTGAGTGCTTGGATAGCGGGAGCTTTCTCCGTTATCGTCTGGTGTCGTAGTTAGGGCTCTGATTAGGTCATAGAGTCTAGCTATGTCTTGTTGATTTTATTTTATCTTGTCGATGATGTCCATTTGTCGGACTTGGAGGATTTCGTATGATGTTGTATTTTGACCATGACATATATATTTGGAGATGTATGAATTATATTCCGCTGTGACTGTTGAGATATGTTATATATATATATATATATATATATATATATATATATATATATATATATATATATATATATGCATGTATGTTTGGATTTTGGATTTTGTGTTAGACGTAGCGTCTATTTCTTGAATATTTGTTATATTCGTGTGTTTTATCGCTTTAATAGAAATAGGGCGTTACAACGTGGACCAATAGGAACACACCATGTGGCACACTAAATGACAAAATAATAACAACAACAATAAATCAAATATTTTTTCGAAGTAATAAATCAAATATATTAATTTTATTATGTGGGCTGCTAGCTTACACCTACCTAAAAACACTAAGGTGCAAGTTAGCAAGCTGCACCACCCACTTATAATTTATTAAAACGTCATTTTGTTTATATTCTAATTAATTTTAAATAGAAGGACAATTTTCAAAACTAGCTTAAAAAAGAAGGCTAAAGTGCAACTTTGGCCCCCTATCTTTCAAAAAGTTGCGATTTTGGCACCCTAAGTTTGAAAACTACAATTTTGGTCCCCTATGTTTTAGCCCCTTTGCAAATTTGGTCCTTTTGGTCAATTTTGACCAAGTCAACGCATATGTGGCATGCCACGTGTGTAATTAATTAATTAAAAAAATAAAAAATCGAAAAAATCAATTTTAAAATTAAATAAATGAAAAAAATATTAAAAAATTTTGGAAAAACGAAAAATAATGAAAAAATTAAAAAAATTAAAAATTTTCCAGATTTTAAATTAAATAAATGAAAAAATCCAGAAAATCAATTTTTAAATTAAATAAATGAAAAAAAAAATAATAAAAAATAAAAGAATAATGAAAAAATTCGAAAAAATAATGTCAAATTTTCCAGATTTTTTAAAAAATTCAAAAAAATACGATTTTGGAAAATTTGACATTATTTTTTTCGAATTTTTTCCAGAATTTTTTTCGAAATTTTTTTTTCAAATTTTTTCCAGAATCTTTTACAGAATTTTCTAATGTTGAAAATTTGACATTCTAAAGGCGCAAGGAAACGAAAAAAGTATACACAAAAACACCGACGAGAATACAACTTGGCCACAAATTTGGCACATATTTCTTCTTTAGGGAAATAAATGTTTCCATGACATTACTTTTTCGAATAAGTGATTCTTGGAATTGTCCATGAATTTTTGTGAATTTTTTTTCGTTTTTCTAATCATTTTTATTAATATTTTTATTTTTCAGTGAATTTTTTTCGTTTTTTTAATCATTTTTATTAATATTTTTATTTTTCAAGAATTTATTTCATTTTACCAAAATTTTTTAATTTTTTTTATTATTTTTCATTTTTCCAGAATTTTTATTATTTTTTTCATTTATTTAATTTAAAAATTGATTTTTTTCGATTTTTTATTTTTTTAATTAATTAGTTACACACGTGGCATGCCACGTATGCGTTGACTTGGTCAAAATTGACCAAAAGGACCAAATATGCAAAGGGGCTAAAACATAGGGGACCAAAATTGTAGTTTTCAAACTTAGGGGGGCCAAAATCGCAACTTTTTGAAAGATAGGGGGTCAAAGTTGCACTTTAGCCAAAAAAAGAAATAAAAAAGACAATGACATGCTTAAGGTACAAAACATGTAATAAAGACAAATTTTAAGGAAATAATATTTGGAATCATAAAAGTGGGTGTAAATTAATGAAGGTTGTTAACTTGCACCTTAATAATACTTATAAAAATGAGTGTAAATAATCAAGTGGGTGTAGGTTGCTAACTTGCAACTTAATAATTTTAGGCGGATGTAGTTTGCTAACTTGCAACTTAGTATTTTTAGATGGATGTAAGTTAGCAGCCCCATTTTATTATTATTATTATTGGTTTTTATTATTATTAAAATTGTTTTGTTGTTTAATTATTAATTAAAAAGAAAAGAAAAGAAAAGATAGAACAAGACATAGAAATTAATCTCCTTTAATATAAGAAAAGAACATGTTGTGGAAAATCTAATTATGCCCTTATCCCTTTTTAATGCAAAGGTCTCAAATTTTGGGGTAAATCTGATATTTTTTCTTACATACTCCCTCCGGTCACATTTATAACCAAAAAACACTTTTTTAGATACATTGAATACTTAATGTATGCAGTCACATTTATAGGTCACGTACATTAATTATTCAATGTACCTAAAAAGCTACTTTTTGCTTATAAATGTGACCGGAGGGACTATGTGGAAAACCTATTAATGCCCTTGTCCCTTTTTAATGCAAACATCTCAAAATTGGGGGTAAATCTGGTCTTTTTCCTTAAATTTCTAATATGATGACATCACTTAACTAAAACATCAATTAAAAAATCATTATTTTCACTGTTTTCAACATGTTTTCTGGTTTACTTTATTTGCACATGTTTCCAACGACAGACATCACTAAACTAAACTTATTTTTGTACTCTTTTCTACTTTATTCAATATATGTCAATTCAAAAATATCACACTTCTCAACACCAGTAAAACCTTTTCAATTTCAATCCTTCTACAAAATTTTGGCTCTCAAATTTGAAATTCAAATTTCTTTTGCTCATACAAAAATTTCCCACAAATTTCATTCTTTCTTCACACTATTTATCCCTTTTTCAGTTTCTTTTTCTCTCTACATCTCTACAATTTCTATCATTTTGCTCTTCATTTTCCTCCTCCCTTTGTATCTTAAACTCCAATATCTAACTATTGATTGTTTTTTTATGCAGAAAACTTGAAAGATTTCCAACTCTGCAAAACCAAAATGGAAACGGGTAAGTAAATGACAATAACACCAAATTTTTAGAAAGACATGCATTCTTCATTATTCTATTATTTTGTTCATATGTTCTTTAACATACTACCATGTTTTTCTTGCTTAGGTTCTTCAACTATATCATTATGAAAATTATACAAAACGATTTGAACAGAATCCAGAAGCAAAAAAGATGCAAGTAAACACTCCAACAACTGAAAATAACATCTATAATTTCTTCTGTAAAATATATTATATGTTCTTTTGTAAGAAAAAAATTCAGATCAACTTATTAACAAACTACATGTATAAATAAATGAGGGGGAAGAGAGTTACCATACCTTTATGTTCATATTCATTATTTGCATATTTTGCAGTGTAACATTCAAAAGAGTTCTATTATTTTATTCTAAAATTTTATTCTTTTATATCAAATAAAATAACCATTATGTAAAACAAAAAAATTATCAAGAAGAAATAACCATTCTTTTATTCTTTTAGAAGATGATGAAGAAGAAACATAGATCCAAAAATATTTTCAAGAAGAAAATCTTACGCTTCTCTCATACAATTTTCTTCTTGTATGTTGTACCGAGCTGCATTTTATGTTCTTCATTTTGCAGGAGATTTGAAAGCTGCTCTCCTGTCTCCATTCAACAATAGAGAATGTTCTGCCAAATAAAGATAAAATTTCTGTTAATCCAAGGCTCTCTTATTATCTCATTTCTTTCAACTCCATTTTAATTTCTCTCACTGCAGAAAAAATAAGAACACGAGCAGGAAAAGAGAACATGGACAGGTAAAATAATTTATTTCTTTCCTCTTTACAAAGCTATCAAATGGTTCTTAGAATAATCATTTCTTTTGTTTCTATCTTAATTTTTTTTATTTAACAAACTAAACTTTCATGTTCAAACTTATCAACATAACATACAAGGCAAAATAAGAAAACGTGGCAATAGGAAAGATAATGAAGTGGGAATTTAATGAAAAAATAAATATCCAAAAACAGTCCTAACATAATTTTACAATTATTATCTCAACAACAAAAAAAGAAAATCTACATAAGTAATGGATCTTTGAAAAAGCACAGCAGAAAAAGATAAGTAACAAACATATTTCATACAAAACATCTCATTTATATCTTCTTTATCTTCATTGCAAACATGGCCGTGGATCTAATATTTTATCAATGATTGACAGAAAAGGGAGGTGTTAGCAGATGATATATCAATGGAGAGAGGAAGTGTCCGAATTGAGATGAGCAATAAACTGGAAATTATGGATTTTTCTTTGCTGTTACAGTCATAGAAGATTATAGATCAAAGCTACAAAAAAAAATGAACAAGAGAAAAGATTGATGAGCTGATGTTCTGACTTTCTAGAGAGTATTGATACTCTTAGAGAGAATCTATGTTTTTAGTTGACCTAAATATTATTTATATTTCTTTATACAAAAAAAATGAGGTTTATTGAAAGAGAAAATTTATTAAAAAAATCTGTTATATATTAAAAATCTGGTGTCTGTGTTTTATTATTTATACAAAAAAAAAAGTTATCTAAAAGAGAGATTTTTGAAAGAAAAAAAAAAAATTAATTTGCAAAGAAAAATATAATTTATCTGTAAACAAACCTACTTAGTTCTTAAACAGAAAAGTCTTCATTTTTCCAGAACAGAAGAATGCCAGTAGTATTAGATCTAAAAAACCCTACAACAGGTTCATAAATATACAAAATAGTATTCTTACATCTCTTAAAAATATGAGAAAATCCCATCAAATTTCATCTTCTGAATGTTGTTGTTGTTGCATGTTTGATGACGAAACTGAAGCTAATTGTTGTTGTGGTTGTCTCCAAAAAAATTGCTCTGGCCTTACTTTTTTGGGTTTTGTTGTGGATGCTTAGGGTAAGCAAAGTTTTGATTTCTGCTGTGGAGGCTCACGGTGGCCACAAAATCGGAGAAATAAAAATGGGTGTTTTATACAGAATTGAGAGATTAGTTTAGTGGTGGTGGTGGTGCATCCAAACGGTGGCAGGAAATCTCATTTTTTAAAATGAGAAATTCTCAAGAAATTTCCTTTTGAAAATCTAATTTGATAGAAAGAAAGAGGAGAATGAGGTGACGAGTAATATATAATTTTTTTTTAGTAAAGGTCGCCGAAAGATGTAGATCTGGTCGGATTTGTTTGTCGCCAGAAAGATGTTCATGGTGGAGAAGAGAAAGATATGGATGGTCTCAGGGGAGAGAGAGAGAGAAGGGAAATATGTGAGGGATGGGAGACGTGTGAGGATTTTGTTAAAATTAAACAAATTATTAAATAATATTAAATAAATCATTCAAAAAAAATAATTAATATTAAATAAAAAAAATTATGTGAGACATGTGAGGATTTGAGAGTGAATAGGTGGTGATGGAGTACGTGTGGTGCGGCAAATAGCACTAGAACATATTTACAATTAATTAATTAATGGGACAATTAATTAATGGGACAATCAATTTGGTTCATTCTTAAATTAGTTGTTAACTTTATTAATATTTCAAAAATAGTATTTGTCAAAATTTTCTCAATAAAATCTATGTGTTTTTGTCATACGACAAGTTACTTAATTGATAAATATTTTACAAAAACAAAGGCTATTTAGAAAAATCAATTATTAGGGTATATTTTACTTAAAAAGACGATTATTTTAAGATGGATGGATTATTAAATAAAGTTAAGAAAAATCAAACAGGGGTCTGAGAGCATAATTCATCATCGTCGTAATTGAAAAAAATCAATTATTAGGGATAGCTCAAAATCACTTTGTAAATTCATTGAGCAACTATATCATTTGGTGATAAATATAAACTAAAAGTATATTAATCATTCAATAAATCTAAAATATTATCACAACTAATAATAATGATCGAAGGAAATGCGCCACTAAACACATATTCATTCATGATATGAAATTAATTATCTAACACAGAAAGTGGATAAACTGGTACTTATTAATCTAACATGTGATATCAATTCTAAAATGCACATGATAAGTGGATATTGAATAAAATTTCGTATATAACTTAAATGAATTAGAGAAGTGACTATTGAATAAAGTTTCATAAGTAACGAAAATACACGGGATAAGTGCACCTCACTAAAATGTTATACTAAAATGTTTCTAAAATGCATGGAATAAGTGGGCATTGATTGGTGCATGATAGACATGGGAGAAGCAGGATTGACTAATATTTAAGAATTATTTCAAATGCTTAAGATAAGTTGTCTCTTACTAAACTAACCTTGATTGACAGGATAAGTTGTCATTTATACAAAAATCGTTCCTTCTAAAGCGTTTATATTATTTAGTATATCACCTCACTTCAATATTACAATTATATTGAACCCTTATCAACGATTTTGAACAGGATAAGTGTACATTGACAAAAGGTTCGTAGATAACTGAAATGCATGGGAGAAGTGAGAATCGACTAAAATTTTATAAATAACTCATGTACACGGGATAAATTGTCACTAACTAAACTAACTTTGATACACCAAACAACTTGAATATAAACATGAAAATAAAGTCACATATAAATAAAATTTCTAACTGAACTAAAATGTTAAAAATAAGTACTATACACAGGACATGTTGACATTGATACACGAGACAAGGTGTCATTGATATAAAAAATTCTTCCCACTAAAATTCTTCCCCTTATCCTTTCTAATGCAAATGTTCCAGATTTAGGGGTAAATTTGGTCAATTCTTTTACATGTTGTGGAAAACCAATTAATGCTCTTATCCCTTTCAATGCAAAAGTCCCAGATTTAGGGGTAAAATGAGTCTTTTATTTCCAAATCTCCGTTGTACAACTTGCATTCATCACATGCCAACTACATACAAACACTTTTTCTGTAAACAAAGAAGTGAAAAATTTAATGTCAGAGAAAGTACAATTAAAAAGTTCACACTTCCAAACTTTGGGCTCTACAATTTGAAATTCAAATTCAAACTAACTCAATCTTCTTCAAATATATTGATGTTCTTGCACAACAGTTTTTCCTTTGTGCATTTGGACAGATAAATAGACAAGAAATGAAGATGATGAATATCACCATGGAAGAGTAAGAAGGAAAAAAGCACGACAAAATAAAGATCAAAAGAAGTAGCAATCTTGTCTGTTATGTTTTTATTGAAGATAAAAGGGGAAAACAATAAAGAAGATGGAGAAGAACCAACTTATGAACTTATGTGCCTCTCCTCCTTTTTCTAATCTTCATTATTTGCTATTTATAAAATACTAATTTTGAATTGCTGACTAAACTAATTTTGATACACGTTATTTATAAAAAATCGTTCCTGCTAAAACGTTCCTGCTATTTATAATGCCAACTCACTTCAATTTTATATTGATATTGAACCTTCATAAACTATAATACAAGGGATAAGTGAGAATTGAATAAACTTCCGAAAATAAATCAAATACACGGGATATGTTATCATTGACTAAACTAACCTTGATCAACATCACCATTGAATAAAATTTCATAAGTAACGTAAATGCACGGGTTAGGTTTTCGCTGACTAAATTAACTAAAATATGATATTGAACCCTTTATCAACTAAAATATGTATGATAAGTGGGTATATACTAAAATTTCAGAAATTACTAAAATGCATGAGAGAAGTTGGCATCAATTAAATAGTATATCATGCACGAGACAAACTGTCATTAATAAAATGCAATAAAACGTTGACATTGATTAAACTAAGTTACCATGCACTTGAAAAGTTTGCAGTTATCCTATTTCAGAATTAACTTAAATGCACGGGTTAAGTTGTCAATAACTAAACTAATACTGATACACGGGACATGTTATCGTTGATACAAAGTTTATAATAATTATAATACACGGACCATGTTGTTATTGCTATAAATTTTAGAATAATTTAAAGATAAAATCAATTGTAAAAACCAAAAACTACAAATTGTAGCTTCAAGTGGAATCAATTATACAAGCAAAATCAATTCTACTTTAAATCATCCAAACATCATAAAATCAATTATACAACCTTTGGAATCACTTTTCACCCTTTAGAATTGAAACCAAACACATGCTTATAAATATAAGAAACACACGGGATCAAGATTTGTGAATGGTAAATATAAAAAACACGGGACACATATTTATGAATGATAAATATAAAAAGTACAGAACCAAGATTTGTTAATGATAAATATAAAAAATACGTACCAAAATTTGTGAATGATAATTATAAAAGAAAAAGAACCAAAATTTCTGAATGATATATTACAAAAAGCATGAGACCAAAATTTATGACTTATAAATTAAAAAAAACACGGGACCAAGATTTGTGAATGATAAATATATAAATCATGGGACCAATATTTGTGAATAATAAAAATTAAAAACACGGGACTAAGATTTGTGAATGATAAATATAAAATACAGGACCAATATATATGAATGATAAATATAAAAAATTATGGAACCAATATTTGTGAATTATATATATATATATATATATATATATATATATATATATATATATGTTATATATTCCATATATGCTAATTAATATATTCATAAAAAATTATATGATGCAGAATATAACTACAAGATTAGGGCCTTTGTGGAATAAATTATGTCGAACCAATTTATTTCAACCAGGTTGCAGAATTAGATTTAAATTTTCAATCAACAATAGTCATGTTTGTTATGTTTTTTGTATTTAATAATATTTAATGTAATATCTTTTTTTCAATTTTATCTACTGTTGTATTATATATTTTGCTTTTTATACTTCCAACCGAGTACTGTATTCTTATTGTAACCAATGTTTCAATGTTTATTTCAATTTTATCTATCTTTACATGCATCCCTACAACAACAATATAATTACTAGATAAACTTTAGTAAATAATCAATGTGATAATTACTAGATAAACTTTACATGCACGTAGGGGTGTTCAAATCCAAACCGATCCAAAATAAAACCGCAAACCGATCCAAAAAAATCGAAAACCGCAAAAAACCGAATGTTTTTGGATGTGTCTGGATGTTGTCTTGGAAAAACCGCTATGATCGGATCGGATTTCGGATTGCCGTTTCAAAACCGAACCGAACCAAACCGAACCGCAAAAGTAAATTTTTATACTTATTTATTATTTTATTAGTATTATATATTGCATTAATATATTTCTTATTGGTATTTAATCTTATATATTGCATTAATTTAATCTATATTATTACTACTTCATCTATTTCAAATATAATCAATCATTTTCATTGTGTAATGTTAACTTTTTTAATAAATTTGTGTCATATTTTGTATCAAACATATTATTTTACGGTGTATGAGTAATATTAATATTAATAAAAAAATTACATGTTGTACTTTGGATATCCAAAAACCGATCCAAATTAAACCGCATATATTTGGATCGGATCGGTTCGGATTTTTTTAACATAATCATCTAAACCGAACCGAACCGCACACGATTTTTATTTTGGATCGGTTGATTTTTTACCTCAAAACCGATCCAAACCGAACCGCGAACACCCCTACATGCACGGGTATTTTTACTAGTAAGAAAAGAAAAGAGGAGAGAACAGGTCATAACACGATAGATAAAGGGGGAGAATGGGATTTTAGGGTTTCAACTCCATCACTTCGCTTTTCATTTCGACCTACATCATCAATTTGATTTGGCGATTCCATTCCTCTTCTTGTTTGGATTCGCGATTTCTACCTCCGTCACGATTCTGCCGTCGTGTTTGTTGTGACCTGCGTTTTCTTCTATCAATTTCGCCATTATTTCCATCATCACTGAGCCTGTGTTTTCCCTAATTAATTTCTATACCATGGCCACAGAAGCAAGACCAAAGTTTCAAAACCCAGATTACCGACCCGATTTCACAAACTTAACGCCGGCGCCGCCGTCAACTCACGACGGTCTTCACTACTGGCAATTCATGATTTCCGGATCCATCGCTGGTTGTATCGAACACATGGCAATGTTTCCCGTTGACACCGTTAAAACTCACATGCAAGCCATCACATCTTGTCCAATTAAATCCGTTTCCGTCAGTCAAGCTCTTCGGTCAATCTTAAAATCCGAAGGCCCGTCCGCCTTATATCGCGGTATCGGCGCAATGGGCCTTGGCGCCGGTCCGGCCCACGCTGTTTATTTCTCAGTTTATGAAACCCTTAAAAAGAAATTCTCACATGGAAATGTTAGTGATCATTTTGTTCATGCTGGTTCGGGTGTTTGTGCGACGGTGGCGAGTGACGCAGTGTTTACGCCGATGGATATGGTGAAACAGAGGTTGCAGTTGAGTAATAGTGGTTATAAGGGTGTGTTTGATTGTGTGAGGAGGGTTTTGAGTGAGGAAGGGTTTGGTGCTTTTTATGCTAGTTATAGGACTACTGTTTTGATGAATGCGCCTTTTACCGCTGTGCATTTCGCGACTTATGAAGCTGCGAAAAGAGGGTTGAATGAGATTTCTCCAGAGAGTGTTGATGATGAGAGGTTGATTGTTCATGCTACTGCCGGGGCGGCTGCTGGTGGGTTGGCTGCTGCTGTTACTACGCCGCTTGATGTTGTTAAAACTCAATTGCAATGCCAGGTATAGCTATGACAACAATAGTAGTAATGATAATTTGTTGATTTTGAATTATAGCTATGATAATAATAGTAGTAACGATAATTTGTTGATTTTGAATTGCTTAGCTATAGTACTTGCCTTTAAAGTTTAGCATATGAAGAAATTAACTATGTGCTCTTTTAATGAATTTGGGCCTTCTGCGCTTATGTGGTATATTCCTGTGTTTGTGACTTGTGAATGGAACAATGCTGTTAAATAGCCCCTATAGTGTAGTGTAATTTGAACAATTTGCTAGTCCTATGATATACTATTTAGTCCAAAATATTGTCAAATAGCAACTCTAGCATTAAACATTTATAAATCAAAACTCAAGCCTTAATCAAAGCAGATGTCTTAATCAAAACATTACATTCTATTCCCAATGCCAATAACAGAGAAAGAGAACAGAACAGAGATGACAAATGAAAGAAAATGAAAACAGAATACAAAGAAAGAAAGAGAGATAACGTACAACAAAACAGAGTTGAGAGATGAAAGAAAACATAACAGAACAAAGAAAGAACGCGTAAAAGAGAACATAGAACTGAAAGAAATAACACAAAAGAGAACATAACATAGCCCTAAAAATAACCTAAAAGAAATAAAGAAAAGAACATGTATTACTGAAAGAAAGAAAACGCAAAACAGAACATAAAGAGAAGAGAAATGAGAGAGCGTAGAAAGAAGAACCTTTGACTGATGGCTGAGAGAAGTTTTGTTGTGCAATGGCTGGGAGAAGTTTTGTTGTGGAATGAAATTTTTTTGGGTTTTGTTTTGCCATGGCTGGGAGTGAAAAGACAATGGAACAGTTACTAAACTGTGAGAAGAGGGAAAAGGGTTAGGGATAATCCTAGATCCTCAAATTTCCCTAGAAACGGTTTAAAATTTAGGGTCTATTTGATGTTTTCACATTTGAACACAGTAGTGGATCAGAGACCATTAACCTGTCCGATACCCAGGAGGCGCTATAGCACCTTGAGCAGCTGCTATTGCGAACTTCTCTGCTATGGCCATTACCAGCGCGGCCAACGTCCGCTTCGATATGCCGCTATATCGCGCTATTAACTACCTAGGTTTGGTTGTCATTTTCATTGATTATCAAGCTTCTGTTTTGAGAATGTGAGTTCCATAGGCAAACTCTTTGTGCTTATGTGGGGATTCCACGTTTGTCACGACAGTGTGCGAAAAACGTGAAGCAAATGATATTAGTAGGGCTTTAATTGGTAGGGTATTACAAATATAAGGTTGGATAGTTGTAGAGTTATGGGTTGGGTAGTTCAAGTCAAACTATTACGAGAGATTTGGAGTTAAATAGTTTTTTATATTTACATATGATTCATTATAAGATGTTATGGTGTTGTTAGATTTGATCTATGTAGTTGACCATCCTAAGTTGAAAAAGATTTTTGTTATTCTTGTTGGTGTGTTGTTGAAATGGTTAGGGAATGGTTTTGAAAAATTAGGGGGAACAATTTTCTCTTAAGTAGTTTTATTGTAATTTTGTTGTTTGAACCAATGGTGTCAATTTTATATGTAGCTATTCCCTATCTATTTTATAGGGCTTTTTTGTTAAATTGGAATTCATAATATATGTTGAGGGGATGGCTAAAACTTAAAGGTGGCCTGAGTGTGATTTTATGCGACTGAATGGGGATCAAAACACAGCCTTAGGTGCCCCAACATGAAGTTATGGTACCGGGTTTGTGCTGCTTCAAGGTGCAGATATGTTAGATAAGATTGCAGACTGCAGAGAGTTTGGGTGCTGTTATGATGATAGGAACCAAGTGCAGAATGCACAAATCCCCTGTTACTGCCTAATTCCAGAACTGTATAGGAATTGACATAATAATGAAGCTGGAGCAGTACTCCTTACAAGATGGAGGAAAACATATAATGCCTAAGAAAAAATATATTCCACCCTTGACCGAGAAGGAGCAGATCCGTGCTCAACCTCGCTGCCACATTAAACCACCTTTTCCCACTTGATTCTTTCTTATCTCATACAAGAAGTTGGATCCTCTCATACATGCATCCCTCTCCAACAAAAAGAATGAGAGTGGGAAGAGGGAGAAGATGAGGGAAATGAGGAGTTGATATGGTGAGAGAGAAATGAAATGTTGTGCAGTGATGTAGAAATTTTTTGTGAGAGCGCGAAGTGTTGTTAAATGGTGTTGCACCCCTATGGCAGAATGCTGTGGTGGATTTTTTGACAACTGCGATGGTCAGTTTGTGAAATGATGCCTGCCATTGCAGCACCATAGGCCGCAGTGTTCTGTTTGTGCAGCGGATTTTTGGCCTTCCCCCATATTCTTGTCGTGGGCCATCGACAACACCGGAGAGAATCCAAACTTATCAAGGAAAATGCATGGTATATTGTACACACACATGCACACATCAGTTAAATATCCTATCAAAAATCGTAAAACTTTATCGTTGAAAATAATAATTGATTGCTAATAAGTAACACCTTTCAGTACTAGTTTAGATAGAAGCATGATATATCACATATATGATATATATGCCAGTTATGAGAGAGAGAGAAATAAATACAGGGTGATATTATATAATGAACTACAAATTGTTTACTACTCAAATAGGATAATTAACAGACTAGTTGTGAGTAGCATATTATTTATTTTTCAGTACTATTTACAGGCATGAAATTTTACATATATGTATGCCATTGGTTAACAGAATTGTTGATTTTTGTCGGAAATGACCAACTAAAGTAAAGTTAGGGGACCAAAACAGAACAAAGAATAATTGTGCAACTGAGTGAAACCACAAAATTAGTTAAGGGACCAAATGTGTAATTTAACCTAATATTTTCTGATCAAACGAAAAGGTTTTAAATCTGATTAGGATTATTTGTTATTTTTTGTTGGAGCATTATGGTGTTGTTTGATTCATGTGGTTACTAGTCACTCCACTGTCTGAAAATAATTGTTACTGTTGCCATATTGTTTGATATGGTCTATGGTGTTTGATCAAGGTGTTATTTTATTTTATTTTTTGACTCAAGATGTTATTTTATTTGGAACTTGATTGTTCTGCAACTTTTATTATACGAATGTTTGGTATCCTTGGGTTTGACAATGATTCTAAATCTTTTTTAAAAATATTAAAGAATGATTGTAAATGAAGGGGAATTAGACAACAACTTTTTTAATCCCTATCTTTTCTCTCGTTGGAGAATTGATCTTAACATTGGATTCATGGTGCAGGGTGTGTGTGGATGTGATAGGTTCAAAAGTGGTTCCATTGGCGATGTTGTTAAAACAATAGTGAAAAAGGACGGATACAAAGGGCTCATGCGAGGGTGGGTTCCAAGGATGCTCTTTCATGCTCCCGCAGCCGCTATCTGCTGGTCTACATATGAAGCTGGAAAATCCTTTTTCCAAGATTACAACGAGCAGAAAGATTCTGGAACTGTCACCTAAACAAAACCCCAATGTAGAATATTCATTATTCTTCAGTTCCACTACAGATTACTCTGTCTGTAACAGTGTTAAAGTGCTTCAAATAGAAGTGAGCAAGCAAGCCTTTTGAAGTCCTGACTTCTGAACTCTAAATTATGTGCAGAGGGCATCGGATTTACTTCCAAAATAAGTTAGTTTCTTATAGTCAGGTAATTCAGGTTTCATATTCATTTTTGTTTTACTGGAATAGCTTTTTGCTTTATACAGGGCATTATTTAATGGAACACCTATGTGCTACATGAATTTTTTGTTCACAAGTTTGGGGACACTGTAGTTTTAATTATGTGAAGGATTATTTGATATATTATGTAATTTGAGGGATCTCATTTCCCAACACAATATTTTGTTAACATTTATCATATTTGGTGATGGCACACACCAGATAGTGGCTTCGTTGCATTCTAGTTCTTCAGTGTCATTCTAGTTAGCCATTTGAATCTCAATTTTTGTATTATGTCTATGACTATTGTAACCCATTTATATCATTTCCGATATATCACAATGAATAGCTTCAAGGAGTTATAAGGTTGGCGTGGCGTTGGATGGAAAAGTAAGGAGTGGAGTGACATGAAGCTTGATGATTCGATTTCCGCCGCCAACATAATAAAATTTGTCGTTTAAGAAAAAAAGTAGTAAGAAATTCTTCATTCTCTTGTTCCATTAGTTGCAGTCAGAACCATCAAACAACATAGATCTGTAGGCAACATGTCAGTCTTGTTCCATGGTTTGCTTTTTGACAAGATAACTAACAAAATACTTGTTAAAATTCTTAACCTTAGACACCAATCTAAGGTTCTAATACATATTTAACTTGGATCAGTCTCACTCTGAAAACTACGTTTACTTATTTAGTTTGAAGGACTTTTTCATTAAACAAACTGCTTATTATTCTTGGTTATTTGTCTAGTTACTGTATACTGAATTACTGATAACTCTTACAAGTATTATTTTATACTTTTGCCAGCTAGCTTCTCCATGCTTTGATTGAATACAAAACATAGGACAATAAATAAATGAAGTAAATAAAAATTGGGGAAATGGGCACATGTTATGGTACCAAAGATGGAAATTGTGTCAATTTATTTCTCAAACTTTTGATAATTAGTTTTTCACAATAAATATTTACCATTTGAAGAAACCTTAAGATGTGTTCTAAGACACAAGTTAGCATGACCCATAAAATTATTCACAGAGAACGCTCTATGAGAATAAATGAACTGACAAAACTTCTAGCTTCTTCAATGCATTTATGTATAGCTTTAGAAATAAATGTCGTGATATATACATATGATGAAATACATTACGAAGTTCCAATTGCTTTGTTCTGGTACTATTGACATTACCTCCTTTTTGAATCAGCTCCCTCCAAGATTAGCCAACAGTATGCTCTAGGACCAAGATTAGCCAACAATTAAGACATAATACTCCAATCCAAGCTTTTGATTTTGAACATTAGCCACTTCCAAACCAGTTTTTTTTCTTTTTTCTTTTTCCTTCTACCATTTTATTTGCAACCAATTTATTTGTTTGAATACTTTTTCATTTATTGCTTTTCATATCACCTCAAACTCGTGCAAATCACACAAGTTTTTTCGTTTTTCTTTTTTGAAAATTAAGGACTAACTAATCCGAAGGACCGGGTCTTACCAAATACTAATGGGGGCAAAATTAAAGCATAAACAAAGCTTTGTATGGACTAACTCACATAAATTAATACAAGAGGAATCAAACCTGAGAGTTTAAGAGTAACACATGACTTTTCTACAATTCTCCCTCCCCAAGCAAACACAAAAATTGCTCTAGATTTTCTAAAATCTCATTGTGAATTGTGAAACTCACCCCCAAACCATTTTAGAACTTCATACCAAACTTCTAAGAGTACATGTGAAATTAGAAAATTGCTATTCTCCCAACAAAAAATGTTCCCTCCCAACTGAACTGCCCAAAATACCCCCACGTGAGTTAACTCACGCAGATGTATAACCCATCGTAAGTTAACACAAAATTAGAAGCAATTCAAAACAGGAAATTAAGAACGAACATGGGTTTATAGAATCGTGTGAAACATGATCTCATAATCATGAAGCTGCAATTTCCCAAATTTAGGGTTTTGCACACAAATTGTCGAATTCATATAATTTCATGATGAAAGAAACAACAACTTCGATTTGGAACAAGTTAGAAGTAGTTCATAAAAGATAAATGACGAAAATAATGAGAATTAAAGGAAAAATCAGAATGAGAGAATAAAAGATGATAGAGGAGAAGTGTTGTACCGGTAGTGGATGTGAATGAGAATGAGAAAAATCGAAATAGCGCTCCGTTCAATTTTCGCTCTCTATTGTGTGTGTTGCTTTCATTCAAATCTATATATATTTCCATCCTATATACATTAGAGATTAAAAGATCGGTGCAAAGCAGATATACACATTTACCGGTTATTTCACTAAATACCGAAACACTGATTTGCTTCTCGTATATGTTGTCTACAATCGTCTTGGAGTCGACCTTGAAATCCATGTTGCACAGTTGTAAATCCCTTACCAATTTCATAGCCTTTAACAGCCCAAGCGCCTCTCCAACATTGATATCAAGAAGATGGGAAAACCATTCGGTTCAGGACAATACAAGATCCCCTTTTTCATCTTTGATACAATATAAATCTTTCCTCCTACATTGTATCCTCCCTGCTTATCTTTCCTTACAATTGAGCAACGTAACACAAGAATTATGTAGCTTGCAATATGATTTGTGACCAATAGAATTAAGAAACCTTCCTCATATGTTCCATGTGCCTGTGATTCTTCATTGCCTATTCCAAAACATACCACATTCTCCTGTATATATTTCCATAATATGTGACTAGGAGCAATATCAGCCATATTTTTGTGATAAGTAACAGAATGTTGTTAAATGCATAGTTTGGACATGAACTAGGATAAATTCACACTAGAGCTAGCCTTCATAGACTACTGGAGTGACATATGGTATCATATGAAATATGGTATACTATGAATGTGAATAGAAAAATAGTGGCAAATAAACAATAAAAGGGAAAACAATCAGAATAGTGTAAAAACTATCCGATTGACAACAAGCTCTCATTGGGGTTTGGAAACAATCATGATCGGGATAGACATCGAAGGGGAAGAGATGGTGATGGTGGAAACTGATCGTACCTGATCAGAAGGTGACTGTCGGTGCTTTAAATGCGGTGGTTGTGACGGTGGTGAAATGCGTCAGAATGGTTCTTGAAGCGGATGGGGGGTGTGTACCTGCAGGCACTCTGACGCTCAAGTCAGTAGAGATCAGAGAGTGAGGGTTTAGAAGGAAGAGAGATTCTACCTTGGGGACTGATGTGAGTCCCCTATTTATAGAGGTCGAGGGCTGCAGAGCCGTTGTAATGGCACACCTGGCTCTGGCGGTTACGAAATCGTGGGAAGTGTAACCGCTAGAGAGTTTATTGCGGGAACGTGCAAAGAAACGTAGTGGTTTGTTTGAACCAGTCTCTTTCGTTCTGTGCACCCCCCTTGCGTAGAAGGGGTGTGTCGCAAGTAACTTTGCCAAACGTGGTGTTTGGGCTTTGGATTGTATTGGGCCTAAGTAAATGGGCCAAGGATCCTTTTGGCCGGTCCATAACAGTAGCCCCCCAAGTCGTTGCTCTTGATGAAGAGTAATGACTTAAGTGCGGGCGCAGTTGGCCGCTCGTATAAGGAAGTTCGATTTGTAATTGGTATGTTGGGAGATTACCGATCTCGTTCGGCGGTCAAAGTGACTCCCTTGGACTGAGGGACTATTAAGATTGAAGATTGAGAATTTTATGAGGGCTTGCGAGTGCTCGCGTGGGAGCGCGCTCGCTGACTCTTGTTTTTCAATCGGACTAGTTCGCCTAGCAGGAAAGGTCATGTCCGACGCGTGAATGCTCGATTGTCTTAAGTTGGGGGAAAGATTCCATTGTCTGGAAGTTTGGTCGATTGTCATTCTACCATTAATGCCCATATATTCAAGGGAGAGGTTGAGGAGACATGACCTTTGGTTTCTGAGTGCCACGTGTAAAGGCTACTACAGTACTTGAGTACCTATAACCTGTAGATTGTTCTCGGTTTGTGTTTCCAAAGTGTCATCATCATCGTTGATCTAAACCTGACGTTTAGAAAACTGCTTTGAAGGATCAGAGCCCTTGGATGGACGCTTTGATTAGATCTGGACCGTAGGGGTGTCATCTGAAAGGAGAGTTGTATGTGAAGGGCGGTACCGGATGGTGCCACGCGACCTTTGAAAGGTTTTACGAAATGAGTATAAATAGTTCAAACATTGTTTGGAACCTTACTGTATTTCGCTTTCTTAAAGACTTAAGATATTTTTTTCAAAGTTTTCTCAAAGGCAAGGCGTTTCCGATCTTCCAACTTCCCGCTTCCAGTTAAAGTCATCCATTACAACAGGTAAAGTTCTTCGTGATCCTTCTTCTCCCCTTTTTCATGCTTGGCTCCGGTTAGTTTCATGTTTTAAGAAACCGTAAGAATAAGAATGCATGTTTTTAGGGTAGCAGTTACTCCGACTCGGTGGTTTCTGCCGTATGTTACGGTGGTTTCCACCGTGCGTCAAGAGTTCTAAATACTTTGCTGTCTATTTACCGTTGGTGTTAGGAAGATTGGAGACATGCTTAAGTTTAATCCATAAGCTTGTAGTTCTGCTCGCCTTCGATCGGTTTCCCCGATGTTTGGGATAGATCCGTCGTCCTATTTTTTGTCTCTTATCCTTTAGCGGTGGTTCTCGCCGCGGTTGACCTGATTGGTGAAGGAGGGGTGGATCTGACTGTTAGATTCACTTTTCCCATTACTTTTGCATGTCTTCCATGGCAAACGAGGAAGCTGTTGCGCTAGATTTCTCTTGGCTAGGGGAGGAGCCTCTAGAAACGGAGTCAGTTTTCGCGGTCGACGGCGTGGAAGAGATCCCGTTTGGGTCCATCGGGGATGAAGGAGATTGAGAACTGATACTTCCTAGCACTTCTGACCGAGTGTGCTTGGAGTACGAAGATCACGTCTTTTCCATGTATGAAGTGGTTTTCAAAGACATGGGTTTCCGGCTCCCCTTTTCTGAGTTTCAGCGAGAGATGCTTTGCTGGATCAAGCTGTCCCCTTCACAGATCCATCCAAACTCTTACGCCTTTATGAGGCCTTTTGAGTTGTTATGTGATTACCTCCGCCTTCCTGCTTCCAAAAATGTTTTTTTTCTCGTTCTTTAATGTGCAAAGAGGTGCGAGTTGGGTTTCCTTCTGCCAGACCCAGAAGATGTTTGAGGTCTTTGCTGGGAAGGTGCAGAGTTTTAAGGAACGCTTCTTCCTTGTTCGCCCGAGGAGCGCGACTGCTTTGGACAGCCTATTTGAGGCTGTGGAGGATGGTGTTCAAGAACGCAGTCCTTTCTTCCCTTGTGCTGGTCTCATGACCATTTTCGTTATGAGCCCAAGGACTTTGGCTGGACTGTTATGAACCTCTCAGAGGAGGAGATAGATATATGCCAACAACTTTGGGAGTTTGTTCAGTCTCTTCCACGGAGGACTAAAATTGACAAACGGGGAAACCCATTGATGAGTGCGGATGGGACCCCAGTAACAGAGCCCCGCCTCATTAATACCCACGAGTTGTTGACATCCGAAGATTTCGAAGATTGCCTTGGTAGTTTATCCCTTCTTATCCTTGTTAAACCATTTTGCTTTGTGTCGGTTATTTCTTAAATCTGATGATTTCTTTTCTTCTCTGTTTGCAGATAGGATGAAAGATTTGGGAGCCCTCGTGAACGCAGCAAACAAGAAAATATCCGCCAAGAAGCAGCGGAAGAATGTCCAATCTTTGGAGCATCTCATAGCTGGTTCTGGTGTTGGCTCGTCCTCGGGTCCGGTGGTGGATTTGGAAGTTGAAGAACGTCCTGAAGATCCGGTGCAGGAACCTGCGAAGAAGCAAAAGGTGGGGACGCCTACCAAACAGCCTGTCATGCCAATCCTAGCAGTTCCCGTTCGTTCCGAGAGGGGAGACTTCCTTCAGCTTCCGAAGGTTTGGTCTGAGCCAGAGCAGTGTCGTCCCCACTCTACCCTTTTCTTGTATGATTCTGAGTTGAGGATTATTCAGGACCTTGGTCCTGCAAGCCGGAGTAAGGCAATAGCAGATGGGGCTATTGCTACGATGAAGGCTTTGGAGGCGGTCGTTGCCCTGAACAATGTTTGTAACACCCCATTTTTCCCAATATGCAAAATAATACATAACAATCAGAGTATTCAACTTAAACAAGATGCCACACTTCTTTAAGAGATAAATAGAGTAAAATTACTATTTATTTAAACACCTTTTATCAATATAAACAACTTCTTAAAAATTCCATTGTCAAATGGTTCATCAACATAATTCATAATAATACGTAATGCTTGATGTGTGATGAAATGCGTAGGAGGAAAATTGAGTTTTTCAAAGAAAAACAAAATTAGTTTTTTTTTTTAGGGAAACAAAATTAGTTTTTATTGAGTTGTAATTGTAATTTAAACTATCATTGAATTATTGTTATATTTTTTTTAGTCAACGAATTTGAAAATGCAGATGAGGATTTATTCCGTTATAAAGTAATCGATTTTAAAGAAAAATTTTCTATTAGTTTATTTTAACAGTTTGCGTATAGATATATTCTCTCTTAATTTTTTTTCTTCTAATAGTTAATAAAAAAAATATAGTCATTTTTTTATAAATGAATATTTTTAATTAATATCTTAGACCGAAAATACGGAAGTCGCCTAAAAATAACAAGAAAAAATTAATGCATGGAGGCTCGATCGAAGTAGTTTCATAAAAGGATATATAATAATAATAATAATCTGGTGATTGTTCAAAAAAATAATAATAATTTAGTGTGGCTTGAAAAAGATTCTAGTTACCAAAAACAAATGTATCTTGTGTTTGACAATATAACCGATAGTCCGTAGAAAATGACCGAAATTTCGAGCAAAAATAGTAATCCAACATGGAACACTCATAATGATTAATGAAAGAAAAAAGTAGAAACATATTGGAATATATATTTGACTCAAAATCTCATCGGTTGTGCTATACAAAATTGTAATGGTGATTTTTTTGAGCATCTTCCGCAGCAAACTCCAAAAGTTATCGTGCTCTTGAACTTCATAACTAAGCTAGCCATGTGCTGACAATGGTTAGAAAAATTCTCCAAGGTTAAAACAAAACAAATTTTTTTAAAGATTTTTGAAAAGGAAAGTTATACAATTCATGTAAAAATAACGCTCCTAGTCACGAGTTATATACAATAAAATAAAGAAATTATGAGATATTGCGGTTGTGTAAAATAAATGACTGAAATTTAAATGATTGAAAATAAAAATATGGGCTGCCTCTCATTCAACACTTGTTTAGCGTTTCGAGCTTGACACATTTGTCTAAGGTGAGCTTGGGAACCCCAAACCTCCAAGTTTCTTGTCTATATCATGCAAATAAACTATACCTCATTCCTCTTCTAACTACTCTGAACAGTTTCTTATTTGAATCTCTTTTTAGATTTTTTTTTAAGAGTTGTAACAATCAGATGCAATACTCTTAAAAGTTATTAATTTAAAAAAAATGAACTTCTTTCTTCAAAAAATTATGACAAAAGGGCTCTCAATATTCTTAAAAGTGATTATATATTATTTTTTTAAAAATGATTTTTTTCCCTTAAAAAAACTAAAACAACTCTTAGTTTTTTTTGGATACGATTATATAAAATGGATTTTTGGTACAAAATTTTCTCAATCATTTGATACTTATTTTCTAAACCCTCTATTTTTTTTTTAAACTACTCTTAACAACTTTCATTTGAAACTGTTTTTAATTTTTTTTTTTAGATTATAATTTTTTATAAAAGTTGCAACAAATACATAAAATACTAATTTTCTTTGAAAAAAAGATATAAAATACTATTTAAAGTGATTATTTTAAAAAATATATATTTTTCTGAAAAAAGTTATAACAAACTGCTCATTATGTTCGTTTGTATGAATCAAAATAAAAATGATTTTTCTATTGAAAAATTTACAGATTTTATATAAAAATATAAATTTATTTGTGTTTTTTTTGAAAAAATAAATTTATTTGTGTTGTTTATTGATATAAAATTATTTTTTTAAAAATAATTTAGTTTGTTTGGATACAACAATTATAAACGTGAGCTCTTTTGTTATATTATTATTGGTATTATAAAAAAAGGTATAGTTTCTTTAAAAAAAGAAAAGGTATAATTTGTTACAATATAAAAAATACAACATATCTATTATCTAGACCTATAAAATTAATCAAAATCAAATTTAATATATTTTACACATAAAATTAAAATAAATTTTACTTCATAGGAAAGTAAAGAAAATTTGTTTTGTTATTATTGGTCGGGTAAAAGCGTCGTCGTTTGGGGTTATCTTCCTTTATTATAAAAGAAAACATGAGAGCGACACACTAAAATAAAAAAGGTGCGTAAATTGAAATTGAAATTGAAATTGAAAGAAAGGAGTTCCTCTCTCCTCTGCATTTTCCGTCCTTCTCGTCTCACCGCCGGTAACCTCTCTCTTGCTCGATTTTCTTATCTCTTCTGTTTTTCTTTTATGAATTGTTTACTTGCTTGTTCCGATTCAAGTAGTTGTTTTTGTTTGTTTGTTTGTTTCATCGTGAAATCATCTGAGCTTAAACCTAAAGCTGAGCACAAAACCATAGATCTGGGAAATTGCGTTTAAATCCATGAGCTTGTTTCACACGATTTTTCATTCATAACTTACTTAGACCTCGTTTGGATTGAACTTATTTTGAGCTTATAAAAAAATTGCTTATGCAAATAAATAAGTTTATAAGTTCTCACTAACGAAAGAAAATTGTATATTCATAAGTTGTTTTTTCATAAATTACCTTAACAACATATAAATAATACACAAAAGCTTATTTATTTACATAAGTTGTTTTGCATAAGCTCTAAAATAACTCAATCCAAACGGTTCCTTACTGCTTTTTGAAATTGCTTCTAATTAATTGATTTATCATTCACAATTTTTGTTATTTGTTTTTCAGATCGATCGATAATGGCACCCAAAAGTAAGTAAATAGTAACCCTTACTTCTTCATTTTGCTTAATTATGTGTGTGTGAATATTATCATTCATTTATGGTAAAGCTTATAAACTAAGACCCTGTTTGGATTGAGCTTATTTTAAGCTTATGAAAAATAGCTTATGCAAATAAATAAGTTTTTATATTAATTCATAAGCTCTCACTATCGAAAACTTTATTTTCATAAGTTGTTTTTTCATAAACTACCTTAACAAGCTCATAAATAATAAATAAAAGTTTGCATAAGCTGTTTTGCATAAGCTCAATCCAAACGGTCCCTAACTACCTATGAAGCAAGGACATCTCTAGGACTAGACGTGTCGTTGTGGCCGACACACTTCAGTGTCGTATGCCACTCGTACAACAAATGTTAGACAACCAACTCAGACAAGTGTCCTAAACAAATGTTTTTTTTTTTTTTATCATTATTTCGACACTCCTTGAAACGGTGTCTGACACCTATATAAAAATCACAAGTCGCGTGTCGGACAACTTGTCTGAATTTTTTCTTCACTTCCACACACCGATTCAGTAGTTAAAGTTGTGTTGTGAAGTGTTAATCAACAATGGGTTATAGACAATAAAGTTGATTATAACGTTTTTAGCTTTTCATTAGTAGATGATGGATAAGTAAATGCCAAATACTATTGTATCTTGTTTTAGAATTTTTTTTTTTTAATAAAATAAATTGCTCAAATTAGATGCATATGTATGTATTTTGATTCTCAATTTAGACCTTGTTATAAATAAATTACATATATGTAACAGTGTCGGTGTCCTATATTTTTTACATTAGCTATTTCAAGTCAGTGTCGTCTCTGGTCTCTGTGTCATAGTACGTGCTTCGTAGTACACAACTATTAACTTTAACTTGTAGAGAAAAGAGAAAACAATTACTTAATTAACTCGAGTGTTCTTCTTTTATAACAAATATATTTACAACTCTCTTCTCTTACTGTATTGCTCGTGTTTCCTTCTTATAGAGTCACATGGAAAAAAAGGGATTAAACGTTCAAAAACACAACTTGAGCTTCGAGCATCCCCTAAGAGGAGAAACAAGAATTTAACTGAAGATGAAAAGCTCTTGGATGAGCATGATCATAGTAAGTTTGTTGCCCAACAGTTGGGTTGGGATACAAATTCTCTATTTTTAATTTTACAACACTCTTCTCTTACTGTATTCTTTTATTTCCTTCTTATAGAGACACATGCCAAAAAAGGGATGAGAAGTCCAAAAACACCACTTGAGCATCAAGTATCATTTGAGATGACAAACAAGAATTCACCTGAAGAAGATGAACTCTTGGATGAGCATGATCACAGTAAGTATATTGCAGAACAGTTTGGATACAAGTCATAATTTTGCAGCACCCAATTTTCTTACTGTATTCTCATGTCCTTTTACTTTGCTTCATGTAGAGACTGTCTTGAATGTGAACTCAAAGAAGCTCAAGACAGATGATGGAAACAAAGGAATTGAAACAAGCAAAACACCTATTGGACCCAAAGCATCATTTCAAGATGATGACCCTTGGTATGATCATGATCATGATAAGTGTATTGCAGAACAATTGGGACTCGACTTTGATGCTCCGATACCAGCGTATTGTAAGCCGACCTGACTTGTTCTTCAGTATTTGATGTTTATATGTTATAGACTGTTAATGTATGCTGTGAATCTCAACCTCTAATATCTTCTTCCGAAGTTCATTGACGGCTGCCTATAACATTGGCATGAACTTAATCGATGGCTTAGCTTTATAATTACAAGCAAATGCAGCCTTCAATCTTACAGTGTACTTGTGTGTGTGTGTGTGTGTGTGTGTGTGTGTGTGTGTGTGTGTGTGTGTGTGTGTGTGTGTTGGCATTCAAGTACCATCTTTTAGGAAAGTAAATTATATCTAGCATTCTTCTATTAGCTTAGGTCATGGAAGTTTCAAAGTTGATACGCATCTGAATATTCCTAATCTCCCTCTCTTGGTGATTTATATCTTGATATATATGTTTCTCACTTTTCATTACTACTCTATGTTGATGAAACTTTCTATTATCTTTTGCAGATGCCAAATATTTTTCTGATCAGGTACTGTGTTCTACAATTAATGCCCTTTTAACTTTGAGTCATTATGCTTTGATGAGCACAACCATTATATACTATTTAATTTTACAACATAGAATATACATGCTTTTGTTTGTTCACCCAAACAACTCGTGCTCTTTTTGTTTGTTGCTTGAACTTTTAGCTTTCCACTAGAATCAACATGATGTGACACAATTATTTGATTAGGTATTCCCTTTTACTGTTCTTTCCCATTGTCCAACATTTGCTCTATCTTTTGTTATCTTGTTTTCCCGTTTGTAGGTTCCGCAATCCCCAGAAGAACCGTTCATTTTGTCAGGTTCAGAATTAGACAGATACTCTCCATTCCATACCCCTCCTCGTGAAGTAACTCCATTATCAGAGCCAACTGATGACATTCTATTTTCACCTTCTCGTAGAAACCGAATGGACCCAAATCTTGGGTCCAATGATGCCGCACATGATTTTGGGGATCAGGGTCCAATGACAAGATCCAAGAGAAATAAATTGCTGGAAGAATTTTACAAAGAGATTGAGATTGAAATGGCCTCTGAAAGGTGCAAATCCATGGAAGCGAAATTCCATTGAAGAGCCTGCTGTGAGGGTATGAAGTGTTTGATTTTAGCATTTCAATTGCTTAAGACTTTATTTTAAGTTTTAAATTTGGTTTAATTTTGTAACAAGGGCCAACTAGTGTGTTAACCCATGCATTGCACATGACATGTCTAAAATGAAGGTGCTTTATATATATTATTGTAAAATGCTTAAAATATATTGAACAACGAATATCCTATGCAAGGTTATCGAAATCAGACCCAACATTAAATCAGTTTAGACGAACCGGTAGTAATTAAATATTTTAATTTTTTTACGAGCTCATTAATCCTCTATGAGAAAGTGAGATGTCTGTTTGTTATGTTTTCAATTTTATTGATGTGGAGCTTCACTCTCCTCTTTGTTTCGTTCACATCGCCTCCCTTCACTTCATGATGTGGAAAATGTAGATATATAAGTTCCGGACAGGCATGTTTAAGCATGTAAATCACGTTTCTATTAATCTTGCAGAGATGTTTAAATGCTCTTATGGGTCTCAGGTTAAGAAGGTTAATTGCTCTGTTTAATCTTGCGTAGACTTATCTTTTATGAAGAAGTCCTACGTAACGTTGGAAAACTGAAATTATAATGTGTGGAGCATGAGTTATAAGTAGAAGTCTGTACCTCGTCAAACTGAAAGCTAAGGGTGCCCACAACTTAGTTTGAGGCCTTCAATTGTGAGGCCAATTCGATCCAAAAATTACTAAAGTGGCATTGGTTTTCAATTTTTTAAGTTAAAAATGGCAGGAAAAAGTAAAATCCGGTTGAACTTATGTAACTGGCTCAACAGCTGCCGGTTTTTATCCAGGCCGGATATAGATGTGTCAATTGGACTGGGCATAGGTTTGGTTTCAGTCCGGTCCAATTTTGATTACCTTGGTCCTATTTCATATCGCTAGTTGCCCTTAATTTCTAAAGTGAAATGGAGTAGAGATCTTCTCTATTTCTGGAAAGGGTTATGCAAGACGCATGTTAAAAATTCAAAAATTGAAATAATGGACTAGTGAAGGTTAGGATACACAAGACACTCTGTACACCATACAAAAAGTTTCTTTAACCTCTTTAATAGCAAGTGACCCAGTTTCATGTGTAATTCTAAATTGACCCCTTAGTTGTTTAAATCAAAATATCTCCCCAAAACAACCCAATATACTATTTTGGCCAATTTAATTTCTTCAATGTATTTTTTATTTTATTAATTGTCCGGAAATTATTTATGAACGAAGAAGATTTCACCAACATCAACACCAGTCTTAGTTTCTTAGGTTCTCACTCTCACACCAGCATTTGGGGTTGTCACTTTCACCTTCACCATCATTCCTCTTTCCCTGGTTTCACTCCCAGGTTCTCACTTGATAGGCATACCTCTCGTTCATTTCTTTCGATTTCGAGATCTGTGATTCTTTCTCTCCAATCTTTTGATATCTTGTTTATTTTTTTATTAACAGATAAGATTTAATTTTTGTTTTTCTCGAACTTCTTTTGCATTGTTTCTCTAAATATTTTTGATCTACTTTATTTCACGTGGGTTTGTTTATGAATCTATAAATTTTGGTCCTAGAAAGCTGGAATATACATAAAAATTTCTCTGATGCAAAAAACACGTTGGACTTCCTATCTGAATTTCAATTTCTGTGAACTTCAGCGTGTATTTTTATTTTCAGTTCAATTCAAGTAACGAAAGGAGACTGTTGTTAACCTCATTTTCTCAGCTCATCTTCATTGCTGATATTTTTTATTTTTTTACTAAAATAATATCAGTAAAATGCAGTAAAAAATTAATGCCTACATTTCCTCAGCTCATCTTCATTGCTGATTACTCCATCCGTTTCAAAATATAAGCAAAATTCACTTTTTGGGGTCATTCATTTAATGATGTATGTGGTTCATAATATAGACCACATACATCATTAAATGAATGAACTAAAAAATGAATTTTGCTTATATTTTGAAACGGAAGGAGTATTTTTTATTTTTTATCTTTTAGAGGAGAATAATGCCTAACTTTCAATGGATGAAGTAAAAAATTAAAATGAAAGACGTAAATTAATGCCCAAATTAGGGGTGTTCAAAACCGAACCAATCCAATAGAAAAACCGCAAACCGAACCAATCCAAACCAAAACCGCAAAAAACTGCATTTAGTGCAGATGTAATCGGATCATTTTCTTGCTCAACCGCATGGTTTGGTTTGGTTTGCGGTTTTCATTTTACCAACCGAACCAAACCAAACCAAACCGCAACATAAGAAAAATGTTGATTAAACATATCTCACCTAGATCAATACTCATAGAAACTCAATGCAAACTTTATAAAATGACATTTTATTTTCTCTTGTTAGATTCTCATGCAACCAAAAATCTGATACATTGACACCTGTCAGAAGGCTTTTAGTGAAATTCACTTTCAACCCGGGTACCTGTTCGAAGAGCATCAACACTGCCCGTATAGACCGAATATTGGACCAACTCTTCTCTCCAATGTTGAGTATCTTCCGCAGCAAACTCCAAAAGTTATCGTGCTCTTGAACTTCATAACTAAGCTAGCCATGTGCTGACAATGGTTAGAAAAATTCTCCAAGGTTAAAACAAAACAATTTTTTTAAAAGATTTTTGAAAAGGAAAGTTATACAATTCATCTAAAAATAACGCACCTAGTCACGAGTTAGATACAATAAAATAAATAAATTATGAGATAGTGCGGCTGTGCAAAATAAATGACTGAAATTTAAATGATTGAAAATAAAAATATGGGCTGCCTCTCATTCAACACTTGTTTAGCGTTTCGAGCTTGACACATTTGTCTAAGGTGAGCTTGGGAACCCCAAACCTCCAAGTTTCTTGTCTATATCATGCAAATAAACTGTACCCTATTCCTATTCTAACTACTCTGAACAATTTCTTATTTGAATCTCTTTTTAGATTTTTTTTTAAGAGTTGTAACAATCAGATGCAATACTCTTAAAAGTTATTAATTTAAAAAAAAAATGAACTTCTTTCTTCAAAAAATTATGACAAAAGGGCTCTCAATATTCTTAAAAGTGATTATATAAAATGGATTTTTGGTACAAAATTTTCTCAATCGTTTGATACTTATTTTCTAAACCGTCTATTTTTTTTTTAAACTACTCTTAACAACTTTCATTTGAAACTGTTTTTAATTTTTTTTTAGATTATAATTTTTTATAAAAGTTGCAACAAATACATAAAATACTAATTTTCTTTGAAAAAAAGATATAAAATACTATTTAAAGTGATTATTTTAAAAAATATATATTTTTCTGAAAAAAGTTATAACAAACTGCTCATTATGTTCGTTTGTATGAATCAAAATAAAAATGATTTTTCTATTGAAAAATTTACAGATTTTATATAAAAATATAAATTTATTTGTGTTTTTTTTGAAAAAATAAATTTATTTGTGTTGTTTATTGATATAAAATTATTTTTTTAAAAATAATTTATTTTGTTTGGATACAACAATTATAAACGTGAGCTCTTTTGTTACAATATAAAAATACAACATATCTATTATCTAGACCTATAAAATTAATCAAAATCAAATTTAATTTAATTTATTTTACACATAAAATTAAAATAAATTTTACTTCATAGGAAAGTAAAGAAAATTTGTTTTGTTATTATTGGTCGGGTAAAAGCGTCGTCGTTTGGGGTTATCTTCCTTTATTATAAAAGAAAACATGAGAGCGACACACTAAAACAAAAAAGGTGCGTAAATTGAAATTGAAATTGAAAGTGAAAGAAAGGAGTTCCTCTCTCCTCTGCATTTTCCGTCCTTCTCGTCTCACCGCCGGTAACCTCTCTCTTGCTCGATTTTCTTATCTCTTCTGTTTTTCTTTTATGAATTGTTTACTTGCTTGTTCCGATTCAAGTAGTTGTTTTTGTTTGTTTGTTTCATCGTGAAATCATCTGAGCTTAAACCTAAAGCTGAGCACAAAACCATAGATCTGGGAAATTGCGTTTAAATCCATGAGCTTGTTTCACACGATTTTTCATTCATAACTTAGACCTTGTTTGGATTGAACTTATTTTGAGCTTATAAAAAATAGCTTATGCAAATAAATAAGTTTTTATGTTAATTTATATGTTCTCGAAAATTGTATCTTCATAAGTTGTTTTTTCATAAATTACCTTAACAACATATAAATAATACACAAAAGCTTATTTATTTACATAAGTTGTTTTGCATAAGCTCTAAAATAAGTCAATCCAAACGGTTCCTTACTGCCTTTTGAAATTGCTTCTAATTAATTGATTTATCATTCACAATTTTTGTTATTTGTTTTTCAGATCGATCGATAATGGCACCCAAAAGTAAGTAAATAGTAACCCTTACTTCTTCATTTTGCTTAATTATGTGTGTGTGAATATTATCATTCATTTATGGTAAAGCTTATAAACTAAGACCCTGTTTGGATTGAGCTTATTTTAAGCTTATGAAAAATAGCTTATGCAAATAAATAAGTTTTTATATTAATTCATAAGCTCTCACTAACGAAAACTTTATTTTCATAAGTTGTTTTTTCATAAACTACCTTAACAAGCTCATAAATAATAAATAAAAGTTTGCATAAGCTGTTTTGCATAAGCTCAATCCAAACGGTCCCTAACTACCTATGAAGCAAGGACATCTCTAGGACTAGACGTGTCGTTGTGGCCGACACACTTCAGTGTCGTATGCCACTCGTACAACAAATGTTAGACAACCAACTCAGACAAGTGTCCTAAACAAATGTTTTTTTTTTTTTTTTTATCATTATTTCGACACTCCTTGAAACGGTGTCTGACACCTATATAAAAATCACAAGTCGCGTGTCGGACAACTTGTCTGAATTTTTTCTTCACTTCCACACACCGATTCAGTAGTTAAAGTTGTGTTGTGAAGTGTTAATCAACAAAGGGTTATAGACAATAAAGTTGATTATAACGTTTTTAGCTTTTCATTAGTAGATGATGGATAAGTAAATGCCAAATACTATTGTATCTTGTTTTAGAATTTTTTTTTTTTAATAAAATAAATTGCTCAAATTAGATGCATGTGTATGTATTTTGATTCTCAATTTAGATCTTGTTATAAATAAATTACATATATGTAACAGTGTCGGTGTCCTATATTTTTTACATTAGCTACGTCAAGTGTCAGTGTCGTAACCCATTTGGGGTTGGCCTAGTGGTTGGCTTGGGATCTTGGAGTTTGCTCCTCCAGAGGTCTCAGGTTCGATTCCCTCTGGTGCCAATTTCGGTGGGCTAAGTCCATACAGAGCTTGCTCTGGCTTTAAACGGGGCCCCCGCAAGTGGGCGGTGGGATTGGTCCCCTCGGAATAGTCGATTCTTGGATCGGATACCGAGTTTTCAAAAAAAAAAAAAAAAAAGTGTCAGTGTCGTCTCTGGTCTCTGTGTCATAGTACGTGCTTCGTAGTACACAACTATTAACTTTAACTTGTAGAGAAAAGAGAAAACAATTACTTAATTAACTCTAGTGTTCTTTTATAACAAATATATTTACAACTCTCTTCTCTTACTGTATTGCTCGTGTTTCCTTCTTATAGAGACGCATGGAAAAAAAGGGATTAAACATTCAAAAACACGACTTGAGCTTCGAGCATCCCCTAAGAGGAGAAACAAGAATTTACCTGAAGATGAAAAGCTCTGGGATGAGCATGATCATAGTAAGTTTGTTGCCCAACAGTTGGGTGGGGTACAAATTCTCTATTTTTAATTTTACAACACTCTTCTCTTACTGTATTCTTTTATTTCCTTCTTATAGAGACACATGCCAAAAAAGGGATGAGAAGTCCAAAAACACCACTTGAGCATCAAGTGTCATTTGAGATGACAAACAAGAATTCACCTGAAGAAGATGAACTCTTGGATGAGCATGATCACAGTAAGTATATTGCAGAACAGATGGGATACAAGTCATAATTTTGCAGCACTCAATTTTCTTACTGTATTCTCATGTCCTTTTTCTTTGTTTCATGTAGAGACTGTCTTGAATGTGAACTCAAAGAAGTTCAAGACAGATGATGGAAAGAAAGGGATTGAAACAAGCAAAACACCACTTAAACCTGAAGCTTCATCTGAAGATGATGAACATTGGAATGAGAATAAGCCTATACCTGAAGATTATGTACCTTGGCTTGAGCATGATCATGATAAGTGTATTGCAGAACAATTGGGACTCGACCTTGATGCTCCGATACCAGCGTATTGTAAGCCGACCTGACTTGTTCTTCAGTATTTGATGTATATATGTTATAGACTGTTAATGTATGCTGTGAATCTCAACCTCTAATATATTCTTCCTAAGTTCATTGACGGCTGCCTATAACATTGGCATGAACTTAATCGATGTCTTAGCTTTATAATTACAAGCAAATGCAGCCTTCAATCTTACAGTGTACTTGTGTGTGTGTGTGTGTGTGTGTGTGTGTGTGTGTGTGTGTGTGTGTGTGTGTGTGTGTGTTGGCATTCAAGTACCATCTTTTAGGAAAGTAAATTATTTCTAGCATTCTTCTATTAGCTTAGGTCATGGAAGTTTCAAAGTTGATACGTATCTGAATATTCCTAATCTCCCTCTCGGTGATTTATATCTTGATATATATGTTTCCCACTTTTCATTACTACACTATGTTGATGAAACTTTCTATTATCTTTTGCAGATGCCAAATATTTTGACAATCAGGTACTGTGTTCTACAATGAATGCCCTTTTAACTTTGAGTCATTATGCTTTGATGAGCACAACCATTATATACTACTTAATTTTACAACATAAATATACATGCTTTTGTTTTTTCACCCAAAAAAACCCGTGTGCTCTTTTTGTTTGTTACTTGAAACTTGTAGCTTTCCACTAGAATCAACATGATGATGTGACACAATTATTTGATTAGATACTCCCTTTTACTGTTCTTTCCCATTGACCAACATTTGCTCTATCTTTTGTTCTCTTTTTATCCCGTTTGTAGGTTCCGCAATCCCCAGACGAACCGTTCATTTTGTCAGGTTCAGAATTAGACAGATACTCTCCATTCCATACCCCTCCTCGTGAAGTAACTCCATTATCAGAGCAATATCAGCTCCTAACTGAGGACGCTGTATTTATACCTTCTCGTAGAGACCTAACGGATCTTGGGTCCAATGATGATTTTGGGGATCAGGGTCCAATGACAAGATCCAAGAGAAAGAAATTGCTGGAAGAATTTTACAAAGAGGTTGAGATTGAGATGGAACTGGTCTCTGATGAGTACAAATCCATGGAAGAGAAATTCATTGGAGAGCCCGCTGTGAGGGTATGAAGTGTTTGATTTTAGCTTTTCAATTGCTCAAAACTTTATTTTAAATTTTAAATTTGGTTTAATTTGTAACAAGGGCCAACTAGTGTGTTAACCCATATGCATTGCACATGACATGTCTAAAATGAAGTTGCTTTATATATATTATTGTAAAATGCTTAAAATATATTGAACAAGGAATATCCTTCTCAAGGTAATCAAAATCAGACCCAACATTAAATCAGTTTAGACGAACCGGTAGTAATTAAATATTTTAATTTTTTTACGAGGTCATTATGACTGTTTGTTATGTTTGCAATTTTATTGATATGGAGCTTCACTCTCCTCTGTTTCGTTCACATCGCCTCCCTTCACTTCATGATGTGGAAAATTTAGATATATAAGTTCCTGACAGTAATGTTTAAATGCTCGTATGGGTCTCAGGTTAAGAAGGTTAATTGCTCTGTTTAATCTTGCATAGACTTATCTTTCATGAACAAGTCCCACGTAACATTGGAAAATTGAAATTATAATGTGTGGAGCATGGGGTATAACTAGAAGTCTGTACCTCGTCAAACTGAAAGCTAAGGGTTCCCGCAGCTTAGTTTGAGGCCTTCAATTGTGAGGCCAATTTTATCCAAAAATTACTAAAGTTTCATATTATATATATAATTTGTAAAAAATAAATATTAATTCAACGAATATCAACATCAACGACAACTTGTCATGTACACCTTGTCAAAAAAAAAAAAAAAAAACTTGTCATGTACATAATAATTATTTTTAAATATGTATTGTCAATAGGTCTCTTACGGTACAAGACCAACCTTTTTTTTTTCTTTGCAAAATTAAAGTGGATGGGTGCACAAGTTATTTTATGACCATTAGATCAAAAGAGGTACACACTCTTATCATACTCAACATTATATTTTTTCTACACAATCTTCCTCCACCAGACCACCACCATACACTCTTCATCCTGAACCGAAACTTCATGTTTCTGCAGTATCCAAATAAATATCTGATTCAATCATTCCATGAACAACAAATCAGGGAAAACTAAAGGAACTCCATTATTAAGCAAAAACAAATAATTACCAACACTTTTTCACATTCAACATAAATCCTCTATGATAACACAGCTACCGTTTTTAAGATCTAGAATATGTAAATTCAGAAACATGTATTAGAAATCGTCAGCAAAATGGAAATTAACGGATTGAAAAACGTTGACGAATCGGAAATTAACGGCTTCAATCCGAATCTGGCACCGGAGATCTTGCTTGTTGAACGAAACTCAATCTCCTTCAAGATTCATTAGATCTTGTTCTCCGTCACGAAATCTTTCTATCGATCTACTTTTTTTTGCGTTCTGGACACCTTCGCCGGAGAGCCACCGTCCACCGTCGTTGATAAGGACGCTGGTCATCATTTCGTTTCATTTTCTAGGCAAATTATCCTTTTTTTTTATGATTTTTCTTATTATGATTTGATGGAAAAGAAGTGTCCTGCACTTCAGTGTAAAAATAAAAAAATTGTTCACTTTACTGATATCATTTACCATAGTTGGACGTTCCCAATGATTTAAATTGGTAATTGATGGTATTGATAAGTTGAATTTCTGGTCTAACATTACATTTGAGAGGTTGGTGTGGTGGTGGACGAGTAAGCAGAAACATGCAGGGGAAGAGAGAAGGATAAGTGTAAAAATAATAGTGTTAAAAGAGAGTATGATAATACCATGGTCTTTAAAAAATTTCAAGTCTATCCAATGGTTGATATCTATTTTGCATAAAAAAAAAGTTAAGTCTCCTACGGTAGGAGACCTAAAGTGGTCTCCAACCGTAGCCTTTGCCATTATCGTTAACTTGTTCTATGCATAATATTTTATTTAAAAAAAAGGCTAAAATATGATTTTAGTCCCTGCAAATATAACTCGTTTTGGTTTTGGTCCCTGCAAATATAACATTTATTGCTACGATGAAGGCTTTGGAGGTGGTCGCTGCCCTGAACAATGTTTGTAACACCCCATTTTTCCCAACATGCAAAATAATACATAATAATCAGAGTATTCAACTTAAACAGGATGTCACACTTCTTTAAAAGATAAATAGAGTAAAATTACTATTTATTTAAACACCTTTTATCAATAATTCAAATTACATCGCAGCGGAAAAACATTTCATTATTCAACAAAATGACACTACCGACTCAACATAAACAACTTCTTAAAAATTCCATTGTCAAATGGTTCATCAACATAATTCATAATAATACGTAATGCTTGATGTGTGATGAAATGCGTAGGAGGAAAATTGAGTTTTTCAAAGAAAAACAAAATTAGTTTTTTTTTTAGGGAAACAAAATTAGTTTTTATTGAGTTGTAATTGTAATTTAAACTATCATTGAATTATTGTTATATTTTTTTTAGTCAACGAATTTGAAAATGCAGATGAGGATTTATTCCGTTATAAAGTAATCGATTTTAAAGAAAAAGTTTCTATTAGTTTATTTTAATAGTTTGCGTATAGATTTTTTCTCTGTTAATTTTTTTTTCTAATAGTTAATAAAAAAAATATAGTCATTTTTTTTATAAATGAATGTTTTTAATTAATATCTTAGACCGAAAATACGGAAGTCGCCTAAAAATAACAAGAAAAAATTAATGCATATGGAGGCTCGATCGAAGTAGTTTCATAAAAGGATATATAATAATAATAATCTGGTGATTGTTCAAAATAATAATAATAATAATTTAGTGTGGCTTGAAAAAGATTCTAGTTACCAAAAACAAATGTATCTTGTGTTTGACAATATAACCGATAGTCCGTAGAAAATGACCAAAATTTCGAGCAAAAATAATAATCCAACATGGAACACTCATAATGATTAATGAAAGAAAAAAGTAGAAACAAATTGGAATATATATTTGACTCAAAATCTCATCGGTTGTGCTATACAAAATTGTAATGGTGATTTTTTTGAGTATCTTCCGCAGCAAACTCCAAAAGTTATCGTGCTCTTGAACTTCATAACTAAGCTAGCCATGTGCTGACAATGGTTAGAAAAATTCTCCAAGGTTAAAACAAAACAAATTTTTTTAAAGATTTTTGAAAAGGAAAGTTATACAATTCATGTAAAAATAACGCTCCTAGTCACGAGTTATATACAATAAAATAAAGAAATTATGAGATAGTGCGGTTGTGTAAAATAAATGACTGAAATTTAAATGATTGAAAATAAAAATATGGGTTGCCTCTCATTCAACACTTGTTTAGCGTTTCGAGCTTGACACATTTGTCTAAGGTGAGCTTGGGAACCCCAAACCTCCAAGTTTCTTGTCTATATCATGCAAATAAATTGTACCTCATTCCTCTTCTAACTACTCTGAACAGTTTCTTATTTGAATCTCTTTTTAGATTTTTTTTAAGAGTTGTAACAATCAGATGCAATACTCTTAAAAGTTATTAATTTAAAAAAAAAAACGAACTTCTTTCTTCAAAAAATTATGACAAAAAGGCTCTCAATATTCTTAAAAGTGATTATATAATATTTTTTTAAAAATGATTTTTTTCCCTTAAAAAAACTAAAACAACTCTTAGTTTTTTTTGGATACGATTATATAAAATGGATTTTTGGTACAAAATTTTCTCAATCGTTTGATACTTATTTTCTAAACCCTCTATTTTTTTTAAACTACTCTTAACAACTTTCATTTGAAACTGTTTTTAATTTTTTTTTTAGATTATAATTTTTTATAAAAGTTGCAACAAATACATAAAATACTAATTTTCTTGCCAAAAAAAATATAAAATACCAATTTTCTTTGAAAAAAAAGATATAAAATACTATTTAAAGTGATTATTTTAAAAAATATATATTTTTCTGAAAAAAGTTATAACAAACTGCTCATTATGTCAGTTTGTATGAATCAAAATAAAAATGATTTTTCTATTGAAAAATTTACAGATTTTATATAAAAAATATAAATTTATTTGTGTTTTTTTTGAAAAAATAAATTTATTTGTGTTGTTTATTGATATAAAATTATTTTTTAAAAAATAATTTAGTTTGTTTGGATACAACAATTATAAACGTGAGCTCTTTTGTTATATTATTATTGGTATTATAAAAAAAGGTATAGTTTCTTTAAAAAAAGAAAAGGTATAATTTGTTACAATATAAAAAATACAACATATCTATTATCTAGACCTATAAAATTTATTTTACACATAAAATTAAAATAAATTTTACTTCATAGGAAAGTAAAGAAAATTTGTTTTGTTATTATTGGTCGGGTAAAAGCGTCGTCGTTTGGGGTTATCTTCCTTTTTAATTTTTTTTTTAGATTATAATTTTTTTTATAAAAGTTGCAACAAATACATAAAATACTAATTTTCTTGCCAAAAAAAATATAAAATACCAATTTTCTTTGAAAAAAAAGATATAAAATACTATTTAAAGTGATTATTTTAAAAAATATATATTTTTCTGAAAAAAGTTATAACAAACTGCTCATTATGTCAGTTTGTATGAATCAAAATAAAAATGATTTTTCTATTGAAAAATTTACAGATTTTATATAAAAAATATAAATTTATTTGTGTTTTTTTTGAAAAAATAAATTTATTTGTGTTGTTTATTGATATAAAATTATTTTTTTAAAAATAATTTAGTTTGTTTGGATACAACAATTATAAACGTGAGCTCTTTTGTTATATTATTATTGGTATTATAAAAAAAGGTATAGTTTCTTTAAAAAAAGAAAAGGTATAATTTGTTACAATATAAAAAATACAACATATCTATTATCTAGACCTATAAAATTAATCAAAATCAAATTTAATTTATTTTACACATAAAATTAAAATAAATTTTACTTCATAGGAAAGTAAAGAAAATTTGTTTTGTTATTATTGGTCTCGGGTAAAAGCGTCGTCGTTTGGGGTTATCTTCCTTTATTATAAAAGAAAACATGAGAGCGACACACTAAAACAAAAAAGGTGCGTAAATTGAAATTGAAATTGAAAGAAAGGAGTTCCTCTCTCCTCTGCATTTTCCGTCCTTCTCGTCTCACCGCCGGTAACCTCTCTCTTGCTCGATTTTCTTATCTCTTCTGTTTTTCTTTTATGAATTGTTTACTTGCTCGTTCCGATTCAAGTAGTTGTTTTTGTTTGTTTGTTTCATCGTGAAATCATCTGAGCTTAAACCTAAAGCTGAGCACAAAACAGATCTGGGAAATTGCGTTTAAATCCATGAGCTTGTTTCACACGATTTTTCATCCATAACTTACTTAGACCTCGTTTGGATTGAACTTATTTTGAGCTTATAAAAAAATTGCTTATGCAAATAAATAAGTTTATAAGTTCTCACTAACGAAAGAAAATTGTATATTCATAAGTTGTTTTTTCATAAATTACCTTAACAACATATAAATAATACACAAAAGCTTATTTATTTACATAAGTTGTTTTGCATAAGCTCTAAAATAACTCAATCCAAACGGTTCCTTACTGCTTTTTGAAATTGCTTCTAATTAATTGATTTATCATTCACAATTTTTGTTATTTGTTTTTCAGATCGATCGATAATGGCACCCAAAAGTAAGTAAATAGTAACCCTTACTTCTTCATTTTGCTTAATTATGTGTGTGTGAATATTATCATTCATTTATGGTAAAGCTTATAAACTAAGACCCTGTTTGGATTGAGCTTATTTTAAGCTTATGAAAAATAGCTTATGCAAATAAATAAGTTTTTATATTAATTCATAAGCTCTCACTAACGAAAACTTTATTTTCATAAGTTGTTTTTTCATAAACTACCTTAACAAGCTCATAAATAATAAATAAAAGTTTGCATAAGCTGTTTTGCATAAGCTCAATCCAAACGGTCCCTAACTACCTATGAAGCAAGGACATCTCTAGGACTAGACGTGTCGTTGTGGCCGACACACTTCAGTGTCGTATGCCACTCGTACAACAAATGTTAGACAACCAACTCAGACAAGTGTCCTAAACAAATGTTTTTTTTTTTAATCATTATTTCGACACTCCTTGAAACGGTGTCTGACACCTATATAAAAATCACAAGTGGCGTGTCGGACAACTTGTCTGAATTTTTTCTTCACTTCCACACACCGATTCAGTAGTTAAAGTTGTGTTGTGAAGTGTTAATCAACAAAGGGTTATAGACAATAAAGTTGATTATAACGTTTTTAGCTTTTCATTAGTAGATGATGGATAAGTAAATGCCAAATACTATTGTATCTTGTTTTAGAATTTTTTTTTTGATAAAATAAATTGCTCAAATTAGATGCATGTGTATGTATTTTGATTCTCAATTTAGATCTTGTTATAAATAAATTACATATATGTAACAGTGTCGGTGTCCTATATTTTTTACATTAGCTACGTCAAGTGTCAGTGTCGTCTCTGGTCTCTGTGTCATAGTACGTGCTTCGTAGTACACAACTATTAACTTTAACTTGTAGAGAAAAGAGAAACAATTACTTAATTAACTCGAGTGTTCTTCTTTTATAACAAATATATTTACAACTCTCTTCTCTTACTGTATTGCTCGTGTTTCCTTCTTATAGAGACGCATGGAAAAAAAGGGATTAAACGTTCAAAAACACGACTTGAGCTTCGAGCATCCCCTAAGAGGAGAAACAAGAATTTACCTGAAGATGAAAAGCTCTGGGATGAGCATGATCATAGTAAGATTGTTGCCCAAAAGTTGGGTGGGGTACAAATTCTCTATTTTTAATTTTACAACACTCTTCTCTTACTGTATTCTTTTATTTCCTTCTAATAGAGACACATGCCAAAAAAGGGATGAGAAGTCCAAAAACACCACTTGAGCATCAAGTGTCATTTGAGATGACAAACAAGAATTCACCTGAAGAAGATGAACTCTTGGATGAGCATGATCACAGTAAGTATATTGCAGAACAGATGGGATACAAGTCATAATTTTGCAGCACTCAATTTTCTTACTGTATTCTCATGTCCTTTTTCTTTGTTTCATGTAGAGACTGTCTTGAATGTGAACTCAAAGAAGTTCAAGACAGATGATGGAAAGAAAGGGATTGAAACAAGCAAAACACCACTTAAACCTGAAGCTTCATCTGAAGATGATGAACATTGGAATGAGAATAAGCCTATACCTGAAGATTATGTACCTTGGCTTGAGCATGATCATGATAAGTGTATTGCAGAACAATTGGGACTCGACCTTGATGCTCCGATACCAGCGTATTGTAAGCCAACCTGACTTGTTCTTCAGTATTTGATGTATATATGTTATAGACTGTTAATGTATGCTGTGAATCTCAACTTCTAATATATTCTTCCTAAGTTCATTGACGGCTGCCTATAACATTGGCATGAACTTAATCGATGTCTTAGCTTTATAATTACAAGCAAATGCAGCCTTCAATCTTACAGTGTACTTGTGTGTGTGTGTGTGTGTGTGTGTGTGTGTGTGTGTGTGTGTGTGTGTGTGTGTGTGTTGGCATTCAAGTACCATCTTTTAGGAAAGTAAATTATTTCTAGCATTCTTCTATTAGCTTAGGTCATGGAAGTTTCAAAGTTGATACGTATCTGAATATTCCTAATCTCCCTCTCGGTGATTTATATCTTGATATATATGTTTCCCACTTTTCATTACTACACTATGTTGATGAAACTTTCTATTATCTTTTGCAGATGCCAAATATTTTGATAATCAGGTACTGTGTTCTACAATGAATGCCCTTTTAACTTTGAGTCATTATGCTTTGATGAGCACAACCATTATATACTACTTAATTTTACAACATAAATATACATGCTTTTGTTTTTTCACCCAAAAAAACCCGTGTGCTCTTTTTGTTTGTTACTTGAAACTTGTAGCTTTCCACTAGAATCAACATGATGTGACACAATTATTTGATTAGATACTCCCTTTTACTGTTCTTTCCCATTGTCCAACATTTGCTCTATCTTTTGTTCTCTTTTTATCCCGTTTGTAGGTTCCGCAATCCCCAGACGAACCGTTCATTTTGTCAGGTTCAGAATTAGACAGATACTCTCCATTCCATACCCCTCCTCGTGAAGTAACTCCATTATCAGAGCAATATCAGCTCCTAACTGAGGACGCTCCATTTATACCTTCTCGTAGAGACCGAACGGACCCAAATCTTGGGTCCAATGATGCCGCACATGATCTTGGGGATCAGGGTCCAATGACAAGATCCAAGAGAAATAAATTGCTGGATGAATTTTACAAAGAGATTGAGATTGAAATGGCCTCTGAATGGTGCAAATCCATGGAAGCGAAATTCCATTGAAGTTAACCCATGCATTGCACATGACATGTCTAAAATGAAGGTGCTTTATATATATTATTGTAAAATGCTTAAAATATATTGAACAACGAATATCCTATGCAAGGTAATCGAAATCAGACCCAACATTAAATCAGTGTAGACGAACTGGTAGTAATTAAATATTTTAATTTTTTTACGAGCTCATTCATCCTCTATGAGAAAGTGAGATGTCTGTTTGTTATGTTTTCAATTTTATTGATGTGGGGCTTCACTCTCCTCTTTGTTTCGTTCACTTCGCCTTCCTTCACTTCATGATGTGGAAAATGTAGATATATAAGTTCCGGACAGGCATGTTTAAGCATGTAAATCACGTTTCTATTAATCTTGCAGAGATGTTTAAATGCTCTTATGGGTCTCAGGTTAAGAAGGTTAATTGCTCTGTTTAATCTTGCATAGACTTGTCTTTTATGAACAAGTCCTACGTAACGGTGGAAAACTGAAATTATAATGTGTGGAGCATGAGTTATAAGTAGAAGTCTGTACCTCGTCAAACTGAAAGCTAAGGGTGCCCACAACTTAGTTTGAGGCCTTCAATTGTGAGGCCAATTCGATCCAAAAATTACTAAAGTGGCATTGGTTTTCAGCTTTTTAAGTTAAAAATGGCAGGAAAAAGTAAAATCTGGTTTAACTTAGGAAGTTGCTTTTTTGACATCAAAAGTTTCACGATGACACATGTAAAATACTAAATTGCCCCCAGCGGTAGTTTACTACCGTTGGCAAAACTGGCAGCAATTAACTACTGCTGGTCCCAGCGGTAGTTAACTACCGCTGAAATCTAATCCATAAATTGTATTTCCCTCGTCCTCTCTCTTCCTGGTCTGTCACCAACAACCACAAATCAAACACAACATAAATCTAGAAAATTAAGAAATGCATTTCATCTTCAACATATAAACAAATCCTTCATTGCATCCTTTGCTTTTCATAATCTGCAACTCAATTCACCAACTCAAACTCAACACAATCTGCAATTTTTTCCAGATTCTTGCTGCACTGCACAGGAATCATAAATTGTTCCAGGAATCAACAACTTTTATTATCTATTATTCTTCTTCCCTCTTCCTATAATTCACATGTTTGAGCTATTAACAACAAAATTGAAGCTAAAAAAAAGCATAACCCATAAATTGATTTATGAAAAAGGAACAATTTCTCTTCCCTCTTCCTCTTCAACTCAGCCTCGTAATTTCTCAGCAGGAGTATACAACTATTGAGTTTCATTATCTTCCTTTTTTCACAACTGAGTTTCATTTTCCTTACACCTCAATCAGAAAAGTCACCATCTTATGGATTGTTATTTATTATCAACATCCTTCTCATTCTAATTGAAAAATTGCAATTTGAAATACCTAATTTTTCATTTCTCATGGTTGTTACTAATACCAGCAACTGATAGTGGTGGCTTGCAATTCACAACCGCTAGGAACTACAGGGCAGTGTATGTTTATCTATGAGTTGGAATTCTGGTGAATATATATCCTCAAGAGAAAAAAAAATTCATGCAATAAATTGGACCAGTGAAGAAAAGAAGAAGAAAAGGAAGATTTGTTGAGAGGGCCCAAAGAGAGAACAGAAAAGAAAAGCAATTTGTCGATGAAAGACCAGTGAAGAAAGACCGGTGAAGAAAAGAAGAAGAAAAGGAAGATTTGCCGATGGAAGGGATGAGAGAGAATAGAGAGAACAGAAAAGCAATTTTTCAGCGGTAGTTAACTACCGCTGACTACCAGCGGCAGTTAACTACCGCCGATTTGCAGAGCGGTTGTTAACAACCGCTGGGGACATTTTAGTATTTTACTTTTGTCAATAGGAAACTTTCATTGTCGGAAAAACAATTCTCTTGAACTTATGTAACTGGCTCAACAGCCGCCGGTTTTTATCCAGGCCGGATATAGATGTGTCAATTGGACTGGGCATAGGTTTGGTTTCAGTCCGGTCCAATTTTGATTACCTTGGTCCTATTTCATACCGCTAGTTGCCCTTAATTTCTAAAGTGAAATGGAGTAGAGATCTTCTCTATTTTTTTTTTTTTTTTTTTAAGGAGATCTTCTCTATTTCTGGAAAGGGTTATGCAAGACGCATGTTAAAAATTCAAAAATTGAAATAATGGACTAGTGAAGGTTAGGATACACAAGACACTTTGTGTGTACCATACAAAAAGTTTCTTTAACCTCTTTAATAGCAAGTGAACCAGTTTCATGTGTAATTCTAAATTGACTCTTTAGTTGTTTAAATCAAAATATCTCCCCAAAACAACCCAATATACTATTTTGGCCAATTTAATTTCTTCAATGTATTTTTTATTTTATTAATTGTCCGGAAATTATTTATGAACGAAGAAGATTTCACCAACATCAACACCAATCTTAGTTTCTTAGGTTCTCACTCTCACACCAGCATTTGGGGTTGTCACTTTCACCTTCACCGTCATTCCTCTTTCCCTGGTTTCACTCCCAGGTTCTCACTCGATAGGCATACCTCTCTCGTTCATTTCTTTCGATTTTGATATCTGTGATTCTTTCTCTCCATTCTTTTGATATCTCGTTTATTTTTTTATTAACAGATAAGATTTAATTTTTGTTTTTCTCGAACTTCTTTTGCATTGTTTCTCTAAATATTTTTGATCTACTTTATTTCACGTGGGTTTGTTTATGAATCTATAAATTTTGGTCCTAGAAAGCTGGAATTTTGTTGAATGGAAAACTCACAAAATGGTGACTCATGTGAATAAATACCAATTTCTCTGATGCAAAAAACGCGTTGGACTTCCTATCTGAATTTCAATTTCTGTGAACTTCAGCGTGTATTTTTATTTTCAGTTCAATTCAAGTAACGAAAGGAGACTGTTGTTAACCTCATTTTCTCAGCTCATCTTCATTGCTGATATTTTTTATTTTTTTACTAAAATAATATCAGTAAAATGCAGTAAAAAAATTAATGCCTACATTTCCTCAGCTCATCTTCATTGCTGATTACTCCATCCGTTTCAAAATATAAGCAAAATTCACTTTTTGGAGTCATTCATTTAATGATGTATGTGATTCATAATATAGACCACATACATCATTAAATGAATAACTAAAAAAATGAATTTTGCTTATATTTTGGAACGGAAGGAGTATTTTTTATTTTTTATCTTTTAGAGGAGAATAATGCCTAACTTTCAATGGATGAAGTAAAAAATTGAAATGAAAGACGGTAAATTAATGCCCAAAATTAGGGGTGTTCAAAACCGAACCAATCCAATAGAAAAACCGCAAACCGAACCAATCCAAACCAAAACCGCAAAAAACCGCATTTAGTTCGGATGTAATCGGATCATTTTCTTGCTCAACCGCATGGTTTGGTTTGGTTTGCGGTTTTCATTTTACCAACCGAACCAAACCAAACCAAACTGCAACATAAGAAAAATGTTGATTAAACATATCTCACCTAGATAAAATGACACATTTTTTTCTCTTGTTAGATTCTCATGCAACCAAAAATCTGATACATTGACACCTGTCAGAAGGCTTTTAGTGAAATTCACTTTCAACCCGGATACCTGTTCGAAGAGCATCAACACTGCCTGTATAGACCGAATATTGGACCAACTCTTCTCTCCAATGTTGAGTATCTTCCGCAGCAAACTCCAAAAGTTATCGTGCTCTTGAACTTCATAACTAAGCTAGCCATGTGCTGACAATGGTTAGAAAAATTCTCCAAGGTTAAAACAAAACAATTTTTTTTTAAAGATTTTTGAAAAGGAAAGTTATACAATTCATCTAAAAATAACGCACCTAGTCACGAGTTAGATACAATAAAATAAAGAAATTATGAGATAGTGCGGCTGTGTAAAATAAATGATTGAAATTTAAATGATTGAAAATAAAAATATGGGCTGCCTCTCATTCAACACTTGTTTAGCGTTTCGAGCTTGACACATTTGTCTAAGGTGAGCTTGGGAACCCCAAACCTCCAAGTTTCTTGTCTATATCATGCAAATAAACTGTACCCTATTCCTATGCTAACTACTCTGAACAATTTCTTATTTGAATCTCTTTTTAGATTTTTTTTAAGAGTTGTAACAATCAGATGCAATACTCTTAAAAGTTATTAATTTAAAAAAAAAATGAACTTCTTTCTTCAAAAAATTATGACAAAAGGGCTCTCAATATTCTTAAAAGTGATTATATAAAATGGATTTTTGGTACAAAATTTTCTCAATCGTTTGGTACTTATTTTCTAAACCCTCTATTTTTTTTAAACTACTCTTAACAACTTTCATTTGAAACTGTTTTTAATTTTTTTTTTTAGATTATAATTTTTTATAAAAGTTGCATCAAATACATAAAATACTAATTTTCTTTGAAAAAAAGATATAAAATACTATTTAAAGTGATTATTTTAAAAAATATATATTTTTCTGAAAAAAGTTATAACAAACTGCTCATTATGTCCGTTTGTATGAATCAAAATAAAAATGATTTTCCTATTGAAAAATTTACAGATTTTATATAAAAATATAAATTTATTTGTGTTTTTTTTTTGAAAAAATAAATTTATTTGTGTTGTTTATTGATATAAAATTATTTTTTTAAAAATAATTTAGTTTGTTTGGATACAACAATTATAAACGTGAACTCTTTTGTTATATTATTATTGGTATTATAAAAAAAGGTATAGTTTCTTTAAAAAAAATAGTTATAATTTGTTACAATATAAAAATACAACATATCTATTATCTAGACCTATAAAATTAATCAAAATCAAATTTAATTTATTTTACACATAAAATTAAAATAAATTTTACTTCATAGGAAAGTTATTCTTGAGAATAATAAAGAAAATTTGTTTTGTTATTATTGGTCGGGTAAAAGCGTCGTCGTTTGGGGTTATCTTCCTTTATTATAAAAGAAAACATGAGAGCGACACACTTATATATCAACAACAATTGCATTATCAACCTTCTCGTAGAGACCTAACGGATTTTGGGTCCAATGATGATCTTGGGGATCAGGGTCCAATGACAAGATCCAAGAGAAAGAAATTGCTGGAAGAATTTTACAAAGAGGTTGAGATTGAGATGGAACTGGTCTCTGATCAGTACAAATCCATGGAAGAGAAATTCATTGGAGAGCCCGCTGTGAGGGTATGAAGTGTTTGAGTTCGGGTATGCTCCATTTAGGCTAAGCTCCATTTACTCCATTTAGGGTTTGGATGCAAGACATGTGGCAAAAAAATATCTAACGGTTGAGATTTTAAATTAAAAAACAAATATTTGTTTAATAAAAGTACATAATAATAACAAACAAAATCATGTTCCCTTCTTCTCTCATATCACAACAACCTTTTATTGTTTTTTAGTTTAAAATCTCAACCGTTAGATATTTTTTTGCCACATGTCTTGCATCCAAACCCTAAATGGAGTAAATGGAGCTTAGCCTAATGGAGCATACCCGAACTCGAAGTGTTTGATTTTAGCTTTTCAATTGCTTAAGACTTTATTTTAAATTTTAAATTTGGTTTAATTTGTAACAAGGGCCAACTAGTGTGTTAACCCATGCATTGCACATGACATGTCTAAAATGAAGTTGCTTTATATATATTATTGTAAAATGCTTAAAATATATTGAACAAGGAATATCCTATGCAAGGTAATCAAAATCAGACCCAACATTAAATCAGTTTAGACGAACCGGTAGTAATTAAATATTTTAATTTTTTTACGAGGTCATTATGACTGTTATGTTTGCAATTTTATTGAGATGGAGCTTCACTCTCCTCTTTGTTTCGTTCACATCGCCTCCCTTCACTTCATGATGTGGAAAATTTAGATATATAAGTTCCTGACAGACATGTTTAAGCATGTAAGTCATGTTTCTATTAATCTTGCAGAGATGTTTAAATGCTCGTGTATGGGTCTCAGGTTAAGAAGGTTAATTGCTCTGTTTAATCTTTCATAGACTTATCTTTCATGAACAAGTCCCACGTAACATTGGAAAATTGAAATTATAATGTGTGGAGCATGGGTTATAAGTAGAAGTCTGTACCTCGTCAAACTGAAAGCTAAGGGTGCCCGCAGCTTAGTTTGAGGCCCTCAATTGTGAGGCCAATTCGATCCAAAAATTACTAAAGTTTCATATCTACTAACCTAGATAAGAAAATAAATGTCTGTGTTTTTGACCATTTTGCCCTTCTGAGGGCATTTTGGTAATCTACTTATTTGAGAAGGGGGCATTTTAGTAATCTCATTGTTTCCATTAACATTTGGGCAATATATGGAGTGGCTCTGGAAAAGGAAATAAAAAAAAACGCGTTCTGCTTTCTCTAAAATACGCGTTCTCTAAAACGCTTTCTCCGTCACCTGCGATCTTCACTGCCGCCGTCAATCTCGCCGTTGCCGTCGTCGATCTCGCCGTCGAACACACTAATCTCCACCGTTCATCATCTTTTTCAGCATGCATGTCTAGGTTATTGATGTATTTCATTTTTTGTTTTGTTTGTTTTTATTAATTTTTTCTCTCTTTTTTGATTTGGCTGTTTTATTCATTTCCTCTTTGATCGATTGAGAGAATTGGGTTTTTGTTGTTCTCATTTGTTGATCTCATGATTGAATGCTTGATTTTTGTTTTATTGTTTTTTCCAGAATTTTTTTTTCTCTGTTTCGATGGTGATTAGGGTTTCATGTGTTTAGAATGCAGATTGGCCTCAACAGGACTCTCTGAATCGCGTCCAACTGGTATGGGTTTTTTTTGTTTTTGTGTTTTGTCAAAGATTGTATTTTTGGGTTCATGCAATTTTGGATTTTCACTACAGGATCTGTTGGAGGCATTTCAAGTTGCAATAATGGATACAGGTTTAAGAAAAACATTGATTTCTGTTCTGCTTATCAAAGAGACTGGTCAAGCTATTAGGTCCACTGGTGTCAAAATATTGATTGTTTTCTTAGCTCCCACTGGTCACCTTGTGAATGAGATATGTTCTTCATAACTTTGTGTTTAATTCACTATTTTTCAATTCACAAGCGTGATCTTTTTGGTGAATTAAGTTGTTTCTTGTGCATTCACATTGCAGCCTATGGTTCTAAAGGAGTTGATACATGGAATTTGAAGAGCTGGCAGAAGGAAATTAGTGACAATGATGTATGTTTATCTTTTCCAGAAAATTACTTTAGGCTTCTTTTGTTCATTAGTGATTTTACTTTCATGATTTGGAGTATTGATCGCTTTTTAGGGCTCATGGACTTTTTAACTTTAGAGCTTACTGTCAATTTATTTTTGAATTTATAAGAAATTAGTGACAATTTATTTTTAGGTTTGTTAATTGCTTGATTTATTTTTGAATATTATTATCATTCATTATAGAAACATTATAACTTGAACTAGATAATGAAGATATTACTGATTTTAATTTTGCAGGTGTTGGTCTTGGATGTGGCTGTCAATGGAGGGACCAAGGTTTCTGACAAAGAATTTGTTGTGACTACAGAGTTACTTATGAGGAAATTGCTAAAGGTGGATGGTATTAAGGCTGAAGGTGATGCTAGGTTGCAGAGAAAAGCTGAGGTAATGTTTATGGTGTTGAGAGTTACTGACTTGAAAGCTTATGATTGAAGATTTTATTTTGCTCAATTTACATTGTTATAAGAATACCATATATGTGCCAAACAAAATCATGGTATTAAAGATGAGAAAATTATTTCTTTTTGATTCTAAATACAACAAAACAATTTTTTTTGAGATAGGTTAGAATAGAGTAAGCTAAGAATAGAAGCTACAAATAATGGTTCATCTTCTATATATGTTAGAATAGAAGTTTGGCAAGTTTACAACACACATTGAAAAAAGAGTGTATGCTTATGTTTTCCTTCTATATTATATATGTTTAAATTTGTTGTTTGAGTTTCATTTCTGAAGAGATCAGTTGAACCGATAAAATAGCAAACATGAGACAATCATGTGATTTGGAGAGTTGACTGAATATATTTTTTTTGCAGATTGTGCATTCGATTGCTCTATTTCGGGTTGACTTCGCAGGAAGAGGAGAGCTTACTGAGCGCCAGGTCTGTGAATTAGTCATTACTTTAGCCCATTATTTTAATCGCAAAAGTTCCTCTTTTTATTATTTCCTTCTCTAGGTTTGTTTTATGTGAAGGTTTATATGATGTTTTGCTTGATGATGGCTTCCTTAGATTTTACTTACTGTGTTTTATAGATAATACCTACAACATCAACCAACAACACGAGATTGAGCCAAGGGAGACAATTGATCTAAATCTCTATGATGTCATTTAAGGAAGCTCAATACTTTGTTTTTCAGATGTCACATTCATTGTCTTCTTTAATTGTATTGATTTATTGGAAAATTTCAATTGCTCGACCGATTCCTGGAGCGGCTATTTGCACGGAATCACAAGGTATGCTTTAAAGTTCGGTGCTTGTGCCTTTCTGCTTCCTTTTTGTGGCCAAGCTGCTACTCATCTGCACCTGCCTTTGCTAAATGCTATTAGGTTCTGATCTTCAGTCAGTGGACCAAAGTGCTAGATATAATGGATTATTATTTTAGTGAAAAGGGTTTCGAAGTTTCCAGGATTGACGGTTCGGTGAAGCTGGATGATAGGAAACGGCAGGTCTGTATCAATGCTTGGATAACACAACTTTTAATCATACACCTCAACTTACTTTTGATTCACTTTGACACCTTTTGTCCTTTTGGTGTTATGCATTTTCTTCTTATGAGGTATGTGGATGTAATTATAAGCATAATTCAGATGGTTTTTAAGCACTTTCTTTCCTATTGCAAATGGCAGATTCATTCCCATTATTGACACCACTAATTTATTGAATTTCAAAATAATGAGTATTATCACAAATCATCAAAAAATGATGTGAAAGATCTTTTTTATTGATATGTCAGTGTTCATGCATCCTCTTTTTTGCATTTGTTCATGCATCCTTCTGTGATGTGGTTACAAAAGAAATGGCTTGGTCTTCCTGCCCCGTTAATTATTTCTGGTCTAATTGGCTACTACGTGCACTTCTAAAATTTATCTTCCTACTATAATATATTGATCAATTGTTTCTTTGTCTTTACATGCATATGGAATTTAATGAAATATAGCCATTTGCATGTTCCTATTAGATGAGCCAAGGAATAGAGTCAATGTAAAGATATTCCATGTTTTGTTAAAAAAAATGAGTTTGCTGAGTTTATCTTGTCTGTTAATAGATAAAAAGTATGTGGTTGTTCTATTATGTGTATATAGCTTTGATCTATAATTTCTTAAAGCACATGCTCTTCTATCTGGATGAAAAAATGCAGTTAAAGTTGTCTATTGTTATTTTATTAAAAAAATTGATTGGCGTTGATTTGATTGAAGTTTTGGCTTAATGCAAAGTAGAATCATGGACAATTTGGTGTTCAAGTTGAAATAGGGGTAAAGTTTCCTCCACATTAAAAGTGCGTTATATAATTTTGGACTGTATCAACGTACTCCTTTTTTTCTCGAGTTATTACAAGTAGACTAAGCAACCTGTAAGCTTACTATGTCTAAGCAACCTGTAAGCTTACCATGTAATTGACTAAAAGCACATCACAAGGCATACTTATATAAGTTCAAAATTTGAGTACAGTTTGTAATTGATGCAAGGTACGTTTGTTGAATCTGAATTGTTTTAAAAACAAGCGAGAACAACAGTTTGTGTGGATCAATTTTTATAGTTTGAGTTCGGTTAGTGTAGTGAACCATGTTTGAAACATCAGTTCGTCATATCAGAGAAACAGTTTGGTTCTTTTTAGTGTAGTATGATTTGGTTTTATAGTTGGGTTCTGTTTTTCCGTTTATTTGAACAGTCCTAACTAACTGCTAAGATAGTTCTTTGAATTCCCAGAACCAAAGCATTTTCTTAGTCCTCTAGGAATGTTGTACTCCATATTATGTTTTTATGTAAAATAAAATGATTAGGTTTTTATATTATGAAATAGGGTAAGATGATTTTATTGGTAATTTTATTTGACTTCCTTGAATAATTAGCTTTCACTCTATCTATTGAAATATAAAGGACTGCCACAGCTACTAACATAAATATAATATTCTAAGTTTTTTCTACCCATTTTTTCTATACTTCTATTCTTTTCTACCAAAAATAAACCGTTCTTTCTTTTTTCTTCAAAAATTTATTCCACCTTCCTTCTTGCCCCATACTATTATTCTCAATATTATGATGTCTTTTCTGCTCAGGAAATTTGTGAATCTTTTACATACATCTTGGTGTGGGTTATGCAATTTTGTGGTATAAATTTCATTAAGCAAAACACTTTGTTAAATTTCTATAGGATCCATGGCATCTTCCCTCAACAATGGAGATAAGAAGGCTGTTAATGGTGCAGGAAGTTGATTTCATGGCTTAGAGGATCAAAGATTACATCGGAGAGAAAAAGGCTGTTAACAGTTATGTTCTTTGTGGAAATCTTTGCAGAATTGGTTTCACCGTGTTTATTAATTGAGTTCCAGAAATGAGTTATTCAAATTAGTATTTTTTGTACAGCAGGTAATTTTTGGGGGCATGACTAGCATTTTATTGATTCAACTTAACTTTTAAAATGAAATTTAGATACCTCTCGGTGTAGTGATTTTACTGATATTTGGTGTATTATGCTGTAGGTGGAGAGCATTTGGATATAGATAATTTCACTTGGCTGCAACTTCGCAACGGCGATGAAATAATTTAAGAATGCAAAAGCCCTTAATCGTTGCCTTATAGATTTGTAATGATCATTTTTTCCACCATTAGATTCAATTCTTATTAGCAATTAGAAAATTATTATCATGTATTTTCGTTAGTTGCTTTCAGTTGTTTCTCTGCCCTTTCCTTTGCAATTCTATTAGCATTGTATTGGTGTAATTTATTATGTTTTAATTTGAGTTTGGGATCTGGTTGCTGTTATTTCAGCATTTGATTGTATTGTTGATTGGTCTAGACTCTACTTGTGTTGAGACCTCTATTATCTAATTTGTCAAGAGTAGATATTCATTTCCGAGTTAAATTCTGTTGCTCTTTATGATAAGTTTTTTATTTTATTACATTCCATTAGTCATTTATAGTTTATGATTCACAACGACTTCTCAAATATTATTGATGTTTTTTTTATGTTATATTTAGTTATCAAAGAGGTACAATATCTTAATAAAATGTTCTGTTAGTGTATGTTCAAAAATTGTTGTTGCTAAATAATTGAACAAAACAACACAACGAGTTCTCAATATCCACGAGAATGATAGTAACAATTTGTACTAAAGAACATATATTTTTTCTTTCTGAAAGAATTCTGCAAAACAACTTTTTTGTCAAAATTTATTATTTTTTAATTTTAAGAAAGTACTGAGATTATTTTTCAAAAAATTCCTCTCATTGTGTGCGCCATCCACACCAAATTATTACATAGCGCCAGAGGTAAAGCAGTGAGGCCTGAGGAAGGAGCTCAAATGATGGCCAAAGTTGAAATAAAAGAGAAATGAAATGATTTTGTATGGAAGACACACCATTAATTCGATAGAGCTTCAACATCCAAGAGGATCATACACAATCCACCAACGATCATTTATTCAATATTAGAATTGACATGAACGAACATTATACTTTTTAAGTCAAAAAGGTCTTTAACCACTCATTTTGTTTCTTTGGTTCATTTTGTGTGATGTGAATATTGGTGTTAATCCGGTAACTCTGTGACAGTTGCGCTTGCTTTTATAAGTTTGGCTAACATGTAATCGTAATTTGCACATCATTGGTTCCTTCATTGGTTCCAATTAGTTTAATCTGAATTATGTTGTTTTCCTGACTTCATGAACAAAATATATGTTTTTTTCTTTGATAAATATTTCTAATGTTTGTGCAATATTCCTTAATTTGCTTATTTTTCCTTTGGAACAATTTTTTTTACAAGATACGTTGTTCAACCTGTGCGAAGCACGGGTTTGTAACTAATTCTCTTAAAAATATTCATCTTCCTTCAAAATCAAATCATTCATCTTATAAGATAGTATAATGGGTAAATTCTGAGGTGTGTGTGTTTTTCTCAACAAAAACATCTAAAACACACAAATTTAGAGAAATGTAATGTAGTATCCAAGTTTCTTGAAGCAAAACTATTGAAATTGAATCTGAAATGATGGGGGTGGGAATATGGGAAAAAACAGTTATGAAAATCGAGCTTCATCTTCGAGCTCCAAGTTTAATGGTGTTGTGAGAGTGCTTAAATGTTGGTGTCCTAAAATTTGTGTTGTTAGAAAATCCAATACTTCAAAAAACCCAGGAAGACCAATTTATGTTTGCCCTATGGCAAAGTTCTAATGAAAAGAGGTTGAAGATGATTGAGGAATGTAACATTTCTGTAATAATATTATCATCAAATTAGTCCCTGAATTATTTCTCCATCTATCAAATAGATCCCTACGTTATATTAAAAAACCATCAAATAAGTCCCTGGATTGTTTAATCAGATATCAAATTGATCCTTGAAACATATGTGTGCAAAATAAACTAAAAAAGCCAGAACACACAAATTGAAACCGAAATATTATATGGGCAAAAGTCATAGGCAAGTCTTTTAAACTCCACGAAGCATCACTTCTTTGGAAATTCAAGAGTTGGTATAAACTCCATGAATTTAGTAGGTTAAGTTGAACCGGGTGGACCATAGGTTGGATATGGAACCCTAATTATGCCAACAGAAGTAGGATGAGCTGGTGCAGGATCCCTCATTGGTGTTTGCTTAAGCCTATCAGCTGAAAGAGCTGGTCCTCTAAGGTCATGCCTCCTTGGTGCAACACCCTGAAATTGCAAATTCAATCAAATTAGTCCCTAAAATCATAACATAATCAATCATATCAGTCCTTCAATTAATATACTAATTGCCAAACTGATCCTTAAAATTTAGGAGTCATGTCAGTCCAGCATTTGCAACAGCATTTCCTGCAGTTTCTACATTTCCAGGCACAACATTTTCTGGCACGGTTTAGTCTTAATCACAAACAAAACAACATCAAAATACAAACCCTCTTCAGAAACTGTTTTATTCAACCTATAATTTCCTTCATTACTTTAAAAAGTTTTTAGCACAATAGTTTTTCGGTTGGATCAAGGTCCACTTCTAGAACCCCACCCACATTAGTAGATGCAATGATCCTCTTTAGTTTATAAATGTGCAACTTTGATTGTTTATCATTTTAGAGTTATTAATCTGCAACATTTACATATATGTTCTTAGATAAATTGTATCAACATTGTTAAAAAGAGTAGAAACCTGAGCGCAAATATGAATCGGTTTTAGTAATAAATAGATTTTCTAAATTATAACTTATTCAAACATATAATAAAGAATTTCAAAACCATAGTATTCTAAATGCCCACGGATACCCGTGGGTAAAATCTGTCACGGGCATGGAGCGGGTAGCTAAACGGGTATCCACGGGTATAATAAACGGGTATTTGACTACCCATTATTATATGGACACAGACACAGATTTGATTGTATCCATAACCACGGGTACCATACCCGATAATAAATTAAGTAAATTACTAAAATATTTTTATATATCATATCTTATTACTTAAAGTTGTTACCTTATTGAAGAAAATTTTACCGCCCACCTAAAAATCCTCAATGATAACCTATTTTTCTTTTAAATTTTTTTAATTCATCTTATTAGGTTCACCGTTTCCACTTCATTCACATCATAAAACATATAGATTATCTAAGAATCATAAATTTCCTATGGATTATATATGATTTATGAAATTTTGAAAGTATTATGTATTGATGTTTAAAAGTTGAGGTTTTTTGGTAATTAAAAAATGTTTATATTTGTACCAAAAAATAAATAAATTCAAAACTTCATGGGTACCCATGGATACCTGAATACCCACGAGTACTCGTATAGTGGGTACCCACGAGGTTAGATTGACTCTGCATAGTGCAGGGGTGGTGGATCAGATCAAGTACTCAGTTCACAATTATTCTACTAAATTAACTTTACAGTTATTGAGTTGTTGAAAGCCACTACTTTTCCAATGCACGTTTAGCCTTCTCAATTGTTGTCTTCGCTGCAACTTGCTTTGTATCTCTCTCTACAAAAAAAGTCCTTGACGTTTTCATTTGTTACTCGTGATAAGCCGTTTTGAACATTTCATTTTCTAACCCGTGATGCAGGAGTACTTTAAATATTGGGTTATGGTTTATAATTATCTGTCATTTCGCAATCTATCTGTCCGATATAATATTTTGTCCAAAAAGTAGCTAACCCCCGTGCGAAGCACGGGTTTGTAACTAGTTATATATATAATTTGTAAAAAATAAATATTAATTCAACGAATATCAACATCAATGACAACTTGTCATGTACACCTTGTAAAAAAAAAAAAAAAAACTTGTCATGTACATAATAATTATTTTTAAATATGTATTATCGATAACTTGTTCTATGCATAATATTTTATTTAAAAAAATTATTGGGTACAACTTGTCTTGTGTATAATATTTATTTTAAACCTTGTATCACTAACAATTTGTTCCGTGTTTTATAATTTTTTTGGAATTTTAACAATGAATTTTTTTTTTGGTGTATAATAATCATTTTAATCAACGATAACTTGTCCCGTGTTTATAAGTATATTTTCAAATTTTTATAAGAAACAATTTGTCTCGTGTATCATAATTTCTTTATTAGCTACAACTTATCCTATGCATAATTAATATATTAAGAATTATTTTAAAAATTTTATTATGAGCAATTTGTCCCGTGTGTAATATTTGTTTTAAATTTTATATTAGCGATAACTTGTTCCATGTATAATAATTATTTAGATTTTTACCAACCACAACTCTTCTCGTGTATAATAACTATTTTAAAATTTATATTAGCGACAACTTATACCGTGTTTTATAATTATTTTTAAATTTTTTATCATGCACAACTTTTCCCACTTATTGATATTTATTTTAAAATTTGTATCGGTAACAATTTATTCCGTGTTTAATAATTATTTTTGGATTTTTAAAGATGACAGATCTTTTGGTATATAATAATGGGAGTGGTTATGGTGCATAAGGAGATCCTTATGCACCGTGCATAATTGCTTTTTACACCCAACATAATTGCTTTCTACATCCCAAGTAAGCCCACTATAAAATCTAATTATTTGTGGGCCTAATAAAGTCTCATATTATAATTTTTTAAAACTGCTTTCTACACCCAACTTATTAGGATCACTTTTTTAAAACCGCTTATTCAAAACAGCTTATTTATGCAAAACAGCTTATTTGTTCAAAACAGCTTATTCAAAACAGTTTATTTATACAAAACAGCTTATTCCGATTTCATTTTAAAAAACAACTTATTCAAAACAACATATTTATGCAAAACAACTTATTCAAAACAGCTTATTTATGCAAAACAGCTTATTCGAAACAACTTATTTATACAAAATAGCTTATTTGTGCAAAACAACTTATTCAAAACAACTCATTTATACAAAACAGCTTATTTGTGCAAAACAGCTTATTCAAAACAGCTTATTTATACAAAACAACTTATTCCGATTTCATTTTAAAAAACAACTTATTCAAAACAACTTATTTATGCAAAACAACATATTTATGCAAAACAACTTATTCAAAACAGCTTATTTATGCAAAACAGTTTATTTGAAACAACTTATTTATCCAAAATAGCTTATTTGTGCAAAACAACTTATTCAAAACAACTCATTTATACAAAACAGCTTATTTGTGCAAAACAGCTTAGTTATACAAAACAACTTATTCCGATTTCATTTTAAAAAACAACTTATTCAAAACAACTTATTTATGCAAAACAACATATTTATGCAAAACAACTTATTCAAAACAACTTATTTATGCAAAACAGCTTATTCGAAACAACTTATTTATACAAAATAGCTTATTTGTGCAAAACAGCTTATTCAAAACAACTCATTCATACAAAACAAAAACAGCTTATTTGTGCAAAACAGCTTATTCAAAACAGCTTATTTATACAAAACAGCTTATTTGTGCAAAACAGCTTATTCAAAACAGCTTATTTATACAAAACAACTTATTCCGATTTCATTTTAAAAAATAACTTATTCAAAACAACTTATTTATGCAAAACAACATAGTTATGCAAAAAAACTTATTCAAAACAGCTTATTTATGCAAAACAGCTTATTCGAAACAACTTATTTATACAAAATAGCTTATTTGTGCAAAACAGCTTATTCAAAACAACTCATTTATACAAAACAGCTTATTTGTGCAAAACAGCTTATTCAAAACAGCTTATTTATACAAAACAACTTATTTCGATTTCATTTTAAAAAACAACTTATTCAAAACAACTTATTTATGCAAAACAACATATTTATGCAAAACAACTTATTCAAAACAGCTTATTTATGCAAAACAGCTTATTCGAAACAACTTATTTATACAAAATAGCTTATTTGTGCAAAACAGTTTATTCAAAACAACTCATTTATACAAAACAGCTTATTTGTGCAAAACAGCTTATTCAAAACAGCTTATTTATACAAAACAGCTTATTCCGATTTCATTTTAAAAAACAACTTATTCAAAACAACTTATATATGCAAAACAACATATTTATGCAAAACAACTTATTCAAAACAGCTTATTTATGCAAAACAGCTTATTCGAAACAACTTATTTATACAAAATAGCTTATTTGTGCAAAACAGCTTATTCAAAACAACTCATTTATACAAAACAGCTTATTTGTGCAAAACAGCTTATTCAAAACAGCTTATTTATACAAAACAGCTTATTCCGATTTCGTTTTAAAAAACAACTTATTCAAAACAACTTATTTATGCAAAACAACATATTTATACAAAACAACTTATTCAAAACAGCTTATTTATGCAAAACAGCTTATTCGAAACAACTTATTGATACAAAATAGCTTATTTGTGCAAAACAACTTATTCAAAACAACTCATTTATACAAAACAGCTTATTTGTGCAAAACAACTTATTCAAAACAGCTTATTTATACAAAACAGCTTATTCGAAACAACTTATTCATACAAAATAGCTTATTTGTGCAAAACAGCTTATTCAAAACAACTTATTTATACAAAACAACTTATTTGTGTAAAACAACTATTTTGCACAAAATAAGCTGTTTTGAATAAGCTTTTTATGAGTTAGAGAGAGAAATGAGCTTGGATTATGAGTTTCTTTACTGGAACGTTGTTTAACACTGAAATTATTACTGAAACCATAATTATGGTTTAATGGTTTTGATAATCATGTATGTGAAACCAAGATAATTGTGTAATGGTTTTTAATGAAATTATTATTGTTAGATGGTTTTGAATAATGATTAAGATGTTATACACTGAAATTATTACTGAAACCATAATTATGGTTTAATGGTTTTGATAGTCTTCTATGAGAAACCAAAATAATTGTCTAATGGTTTTGTTATGGCTATGGTTTCTGTGAGTTGGTTTCAAAACCATTTTGCTGTGGAAATGGTTTCTGTGAGTTGTACTCCAAAACTATTTTGCAGTGAAAATGGTTTCCGTGAGTTGGTCTCCAAAACCATTTTGCTCTCGAAATGGTTTCTGTGAGTTGTACTCCAAAACCATTATATGTACTTAATGGTTTTGAATTTTCTGTGAAAATGGTTTTGAATTTTCAGTTCTGTTATGTGAGTTGTACTCCAAAACCATTACCATCATTCAGTTCTGTGAGTTGTACTCCAAAACCATTTTGCTGTGAAAATGGTTTATGTGAGTTGTACTCCAAAACTATTAGATGTACTTAATGGTTTTCTTTGAAAATAACACTCATCACGCAAATAATTTTCCAGATAAACTCAAAACCTAACACGAATCCATTCACAATAACACTCATCACGCAAATAATTTTCCAGATTCATATAGCAACAACATCCAAACTGTTTTTAGAAATAATTCAAGACATTATTGTGAAAAGAAATGTTAGAAACACTCTCATTCTAACACTTTTCTTAACACTCCTGTCTTGTTAGTTGAAACTCCTATGATACAGTGGTAGAAAGAGAGTCCAGTCCGTCCATAACCGTAAATGAAAGCCTCATCAACCATTAGACAATTATTTTGGTTTCTCATAGAAGACTATCAAAACCATTAAACCATAATTATGGTTTCAGTAATAATTTCAGTGTATAACATCTTAATCATTATTCAAAACCATCTAACAATAATAATTTCATTAAAAATCATTACACATTTATCTTGGTTTCACATACATGATTATCAAAACCATTAAACCATAATTATGGTTTCAGTAATAATTGCAGTGTATAACATGTTAAATAATGTTCCAGTAAAGAAACTCATAATCCATACTCATTTCTCTCTCTAACTCATAAAAAGCTTATTCAAAACAGCTTATTTTGTGCAAAATAGCTGTTTTGCACAAATAAGCTGTTTTGTATAAATAAGTTGTTTTGAATAAGCTGTTTTGCACAAATAAGCTATTTTATATAAATAAGTTGTTTTGAATAAGCTGTTTTGTATAAATAAGCTGTTTTGAATAAGCTGTTTTGCACAAATAAGCTGCTTTGTATAAATAAGTTGTTTTGAATAAGCTGTTTTGCACAAATAAGCTATTTTGTATAAATAAGTTGTTTCGAATAAGCCGTTTTGCATAAATAAGCTGTTTTGAATAAGTTGTTTTGCATAAATATGTTGTTTTGCATATATAAGTTGTTTTGAATAAGTTGTTTTTTTAAAATGAAATCGGAATAAGCTGTTTTGTATAAATAAGTTGTTTTGCACAAATAAGCTGTTTTGTATAAATAAGTTGTTTTGAATAAGCTGTTTTGCACAAATAAGCTATTTTGTATAAATAAGTTGTTTCGAATAAGCTGTTTTGCATAAATAAGATGTTTTGAATAAGTTGTTTTGCATAAATATGTTGTTTTGCATATATAAGTTGTTTTGAATAAGTTGTTTTTTAAAATGAAATCAGAATAAGCTGTTTTGTATAAATAAGTTGTTTTGCACAAATAAGCTGATTTTGTTTTGTATGAAGGAGTTGTTTTGAATAAGCTGTTTTGCACAAATAAGCTATTTTGTATAAATAAGTTGTTTCGAATAAGCTGTTTTTCATAAATAAGCTGTTTTGAATAAGTTGTTTTGCATAAATATGTTGTTTTGCATAAATAAGTTGATTTGAATAAGTTGTTTTTTAAAATGAAATTGGAATAAGTTGTTTTGTATAACTAAGCTGTTTTGAATAAGCTGTTTTGCACAAATAAGCTGTTTTGTATAAATGAGTTGTTTTGAATAAGCTGTTTTGCACAAATAAGCTATTTTGGATAAATAAGTTGTTTCGAATAAGCTGTTTTGCATAAATAAGCTGTTTTGAATAAGTTGTTTTTTAAAATGAAATCGGAATAAGCTGTTTTGTATAAATAAGCTGTTTTGAATAAGCTGTTTTGCACAAATAAGCTGTTTTGTATAAATGAGTTGTTTTGAATAAGCTGTTTTGCACAAATAAGCTATTTTGTATAAATAAGTTGTTTCGAATAAGCTGTTTTGCATAAATAAACTGTTTTGAACAAGTTGTTTTGCATAAATATGTTGTTTTGCATAAATAAGTTGTTTTGAATAAGTTGTTTTTTAAAATGAAATCGGAATAAGTTGTTTTGTATAAATAAGCTGTTTTGCACAAATAAGCTCTTTTGTATAAATAAGTTGTTTCGAATAAGCTGTTTTGCATAAATAAGCTGTTTTGAATAAGTTGTTTTGCATAAGTATGTTGTTTTGCATAAATAAGTTGTTTTGAATAAGTTGTTTTTTAAAATGAAATCGGAATACGTTGTTTTGTATAAATAAGCTGTTTTGAATAAGCTGTTTTGCACAAATAAGCTGTTTTGTATAAATAAGTTGTTTTGAATAATTTGTTTTGCACAAATAAGCTATTTTGTATAAATAAGTTGTTTCGAATAAGCTGTTTTGCATAAATTAGCTGTTTTGAATAAGTTGTTTTGCATAAATAATTTGTTTTGCATAAATAAGTTGTTTTGAATAAGTTGTTTTTTAAAATAAAATCGGAATAAGCTGATTTGTATAAATAAGCTGTTTTGAATAAGCTGTTTCGAACAAATAAGCTGTTTTGCATAAATAAGCTGTTTTGAATAAGCGGTTTTAAAAAAAGTGATCCTAATAAGTTGTTTTGAATAAGCTGTTTTGCATAAATAAGCTATTTTGAATAAGTTAGTTTTCAAAATTAATCGGAATAAGCTGTTTTGTATAAATAAGCTGTTTTGAATAAGCTGTTTTGCACAAATAAGCTGTTTTGTATAAATAAGTTGTTTTGAATAAGCTGTTTTGCACAAATAAGCTCTTTTGTATAAATAAGTTGTTTCGAATAAGCTGTTTTGCATAAATAAGCTGTTTTGAATAAGTTGTTTTGCATAAATATGTTGTTTTGCATAAATAAGTTGTTTTGAATAAGTTGTTTTTTAAAATGAAATCGGAATAAGTTGTTTTGTATAAATAAGCTGTTTTGAATAAGCTGTTTTGCACAAATAAGCTGTTTTGTATAAATAAGTTGTTTTGAATAAGTTGTTTTGCACAAATAAGCTATTTTGTGTAAATAAGTTGTTTCGAATAAGCTGTTTTGCATAAATAAGCTGTTTTGAATAAGTTGTTTTGCATAAATATGTTGTTTTGCATAAATAAGTTGTTTTGAATAAGTTGTTTTTTAAAATGAAATCGGAATAAGCTGTTTTGTATAAATAAGCTGTTTTGAATAAGCTGTTTTGAACAAATAAGCTGTTTTGCATAAATGAGTTGTTTTGAATAAGCGGTTTTAAAAAAAGTGATCCTAATAAGTTGTTTCGAATAAGCTGTTTTGCATAAATAAGCTATTTTGAATAAGTTGGTTTTTAAAATTAATCGGAATAAGCTGTTTTGCATAAATAAGTTGTTTTGAATAAGCGGTTTTTAAAAAATCATTCTAATAAGTTGTTTTGCATAAATAAACTATTTCGAATAAGCTATTTTGCATAAATAAATTGTTAAAAAAAAAATTATAATATGGGACTTTATTAGGTCCACAAATAAATAGATTTTATAGTGGACCCAAATAATTCTTTTCACTTGGGGTGTAGAAAGCAATTATGTTGGGTGTAAAAAGCAATTATGCACGGTGCATAAGGATCTCCTTATGCACCATAACTTTTGCCTATAATAATTATCTTAAAAACTGAATCAGCGCCAACTTGCCATGTGTTTAAAATTATATTTTCAAATTTTTATCGCGAACAACTTGTCATGTGTATAATAATGATAATGATTCCATAATTTCTTTATTATGGACAACTTATCCTATGCTTAATAAATTAATAATTATTATAAAATTTGTATCATTTGTACTTGAACCATGTTTAATAATTATTTCTAAATCTTATTTACTAAAGCTTAACCCCTAAAGCTATCTCTAACCCTAATATTTTCCCCCCATTTTTCCCTCTACTTTTTTGAGTCATTGGATCTTGCACATTTAGGCGCCATTCAATTTTAGCCATTGATCATCTTACTTAATGCCAGCTGAATTTTGTTATCAAGTTTGCTATAATTTTGGCCAACCGAATTTTGTTATGAAGTTTGCTATAATTTTGGCTATATCCGAAATTTGTTATCAAGTTTGCTATAATTTTGGCCATATCCGAAATTTGTTATCAATTCACTTAAATCTTACTTACTAAAGCTTAACCCCCAAGCTATTACCCCCAAGCTATTGTTGCCCTAATTTTTCCCCCTACTTTTTCCCTCCACTTTGCAACCACTTAATTCTTCCAAATGCTTAGCATTCCACTAATGACATTACTCCACTCAAGGAAGATTGGTAGTCACACCTTTTTCATTTCCAAGGTTAATATATTAACTCTCTCATTTTTCAATGTCTTCTCTTCTCTGCCTTTTCCCACGTAATATCTCTCTCTCATTGTTTCTCAGTCTCACGTAGCTCTTCCTTCATTTTTCATTTCTCTCTCTTTGTTGCCCTCATCTCTTCAATCAGGAAGACGAAAACCAAATTCATTGTTGCCGGCAATCTCAAAGCCTTTGATGTTGTCTCTAGCTCCGACTTCGAAGCTTCCGCCGACAAAAACATTGCCGTTTCTCACCGGAAGGGTAAGAACGTGTAGCTTCAACTCGATTCTCCTTCTTTTGCTGCCAATTTGGTACTCCCTCTCTCTTTTAATTATCAAAACCAATTCATCATCAAGACTTTGATCTAAACAGTAAGAATTTAGGGGATTTTTATTTCTTATTTTTGTTCACAAATCAACAAACTTGATGACTCTGAATTTTGAAATGTATTTTCTTAATCAGGTATACATGAAACTATTTGTGTGCTTATTTTGCTTTACATATCTCTACGGTTGGTCATGCAAAGGAATATATGATTGGAGTTGGTCTAAAAGTCACAATCCCATTCAAGAAGTAACATAAAAATTCATGTCTATGTCACAGCTGCAGCAGCAGTGGTAGAAGTTACGCTTTTGTTGCACTAGCGAGGAATGATTTGGTATGTGTAATGGGGAAGAATGATAAGTGAGTTGTTCACAAATTTTTGTTGTTAGATTTTTAATCCTTATTTCTAATTGAAATTCTTTGATGCTTTTCCATTTTTTTATTTTATGTGATTCTTATTCTTCTGAAGAATATAAAAGGTGTGGCTTTGTAACCATAATGTACACTGCATCTTTTTCCCTATTGGTTTCCTGGTGTTTAGGCTTTTCAACAAAAAAAAGTTATCATTTCCTTTTTGTAGCCATACTGTACACTGCATTTTTATCCATAGGGTGATTCCACTTTAGTTTGAATTCAAGCATGTGTGTTTGTTTCTAACTTTGAGTCTTTATGTGTAATATTGAAGTTCAAGCAACTATTGAGACAAAGCATGTGTAATATTGTTCTTTTTATTTTCTGGATAAATCTGAAGCATTTTTTTTTTGTGGAGTGGAACTGCTGCTGCTGGACTAAATTGTGCCTGTGTTCTTCGCGATCTCACATTCTGCGTTCAATTTATAGGTTCATCTCTACAACTTTCTCTTTTATTATTCTTTAATAACTCTTATCCTGTGATTGCATTTGCTTCTGTTCCACCCGGTGTAAGATAACATCATGCCTGTTAGATCTCACATTTAGTGTTCTTTTAGTATATATCTTTATATTTCTTTTTAGTTTATAAAACTTTTTTGTTTGTGTGCTGCATATAATATGCTCTAGAATTTTTATTTAAAATGAAATAATAGGATTTGAAATGTGACTTATGTTGCATTTGCGCGATTTTTGAGGTGAGCTGACTTCGTTTTTAATTGTCTTCTTGACAGGTATGCGAAGGGATCTAGATATCATTTTTACACTGATAAACTTGATTCTTTCCTTATCATTTATATCTTTTTGTTCAATTTTGTTCTACTATTGTGTTTCATTGTTGATAAACAAAATTGGTTTCGAAAAATCTAATGAGGAAGAAGAGGTTACTTTAATGATGTTGATATCCATTTAGTATTTGTTGTTTAGTGACTCAAAAATGAGTTTTTGAGAAAGTGAAGAAACGTGACACGATTTGGCAGAACGTGACACGATTTTGACGGTTGCAGAGGACTATTTAAGTGTTTCAGCTCATTTTTGAGAGGTGAGAAGAGAGAACTTCAAGAGAGGAAAACTTGGGAAATCAAAGGAGGTAACTTTAGGGTTGAGGGTCTTTGATTAGAGTTCTCTTGGGTTGGGAAAACATTGTAAACACCTTGGGTGAGTGAAAATCATTGAGTGTCTTGTTCATTTGTGAGATTGGGAAAATGGGTAGAAATTAGGGTTGTTCTTTGTGAGCTTGCTTAAGCTAATTTCTTGTAACCCATTTGTATCTCTTTGTAAGAACTCATTGATAGTGGATTGGAGAGATCAATCTCTCCCCCAGAGTAGGTCAAGTTGGACCGAACTGGGTGAACATTTCTTGGTGTGTTTTGTTTCTCTTCTCCCTTTATCTTTTGCTTGTGGTTTTGTGCTTTTCACTTTGATTCCTAGATTAGATCTAGGTGCTGTTATTATTGTTATTGCTTGTGTTTACTTTGAAATTGGTTACTACTTTCCTTTGCTCCACACATCATAGTTTGTATTGGTGTGATTTTGAGTTCGAATTCACAACAATTGGCGCCCACCGTGGGGCATAGGAGTGAATTGGTTAAGTGAGTACCATGGGTTCAAAGTGGGATATTGAAAAGTTCACCGGAAGTAATGATTTTGGGTTATGGAAGGTGAAGATGCAAGCGGTGTTGATACAACAAAAGTGTGAGAAAGCTTTGAAGGGTGAAGGTGCGTTGCCGGTCACCATGACACAAGCGGAGAAGACCGAGATGGTGGACAAGGCTAGGAGTGCCATTGTCTTGTGCCTCGGGGACAAAGTTTTGAGGGATGTCGCGAAGGAACCTACCGCGGCGTCGATGTGGTCAAAGTTGGAGTCATTGTATATGACCAAATCTTTGGCTCATAGGCAATTCCTCAAGCAACAACTCTACTCATTCAAGATGGTGGAGTCAAAGACCGTGATGGAGCAATTAACGGAGTTCAACAAAATCCTTGATGATTTGGAGAACATTGAGGTGCAACTTGAGGACGAAGACAAGGCTATACTCTTGTTGTGTGCTCTACAGAGATCATTTGAATCCTTCAAGGATACCATGCTCTATGGCAAAGAAGGCACTGTCACCTTGGAAGAAGTTCAAGCGGCTTTAAGAACCAAGGAGTTGACCAAGTCCAAGGACTTGAGAGCGGATGAAAACAGTGAAGGTCTTAGTGTTTCAAGAGGAAATGGTGGAGGTAGAGGTAACCGAGGAAGCTCAAAGAGCGGTAACAAGGATAAGTATAAGTGCTTTAAGTGTCACAAGTTTGGTCACTTCAAGAGGGATTGTCCGGAGGACAATGAGAACTCCGCGCAAGTTGTGTCTGAGGAGTATGAGGATGCGGGTGCTTTGGTGGTGAGTTGTTGGGAGGATGAAGGTGAGGTTTCTCACCTTGGTATTGATGCCTTGTAGAGTGGTGCTCGTCTGGAGAGACGTTAAACACTCAACATCAGCCTGGAGAGGCGATGGGAAGAATACTCATGGTTAGCCTGGAGAGGCGGTGTGAAAAATACTCGTGATCAACCTTTGAGGTGGAGTTGCAAGGCGAAAGCATAATGTGTACGCTTTTGGAAGTTGAGGTAGAGAAAGCTCAACTTGAGGTGGAGTTGGTGACACCGGGAATGGTACGACTATGGAGGCCTTGGGTGCTATGCTCTAGTTGTGAGCATGTGAATTCTTCATGAGTATTTCGGGGATTGAAGAATGTATGATGTGGCTTGTGTGATTGCCTAAAAGACCAAGGGTGATTGGATGCAAGGTGATCTTCAAGGAAGCAGGAGACGTTCCGTGGTTGAAGAGGGCTTGGTGTAGCCTTGTGGAGCTACTTGGTGTAGTTGGATGCAAGGGAAAAGAAAAGGGTAATGGTGGCTGATGGTTAAAGTGGCATCATCATCATTTTAGAGTCAAGGTGGAGAATGTTGTTTAGTGACTCAAAAATGAGTTTTTGAGAAAGTGAAGAAACGTGACACGATTTGGCAAAACGTGACACGATTTTGACGGTTGCAGAGGACTATTTAAGTGTTTCAGCTCATTTTTGAGAGGTGAGAAGAGAGAACTTCAAGAGAGGAAAACTTGGGAAATCAAAGGAGGTAACTTTAGGGTTGAGGGTCTTTGATTAGAGTTCTCTTGGGTTGGGAAAACATTGTAAACACCTTGGGTGAGTGAAAATCATTGAGTGTCTTGTTCATTTGTGAGATTGGGAAAATGGGTAGAAATTAGGGTTGTTCTTTGTGAGCTTGCTTAAGCTAATTTCTTGTAACCCATTTGTATCTCTTTGTAAGAACTCATTGATAGTGGATTGGAGAGATCAATCTCTCCCCCAGAGTAGGTCAAGTTGGACCGAACTGGGTGAACATTTCTTGGTGTGTTTTGTTTCTCTTCTCCCTTTATCTTTTGCTTGTGGTTTTGTGCTTTTCACTTTGATTCCTAGATTAGATCTAGGTGCTGTTATTATTGTTATTGCTTGTGTTTACTTTGAAATTGGTTACTACTTTCCTTTGCTCCACACATCATAGTTTGTATTGGTGTGATTTTGAGTTCGAATTCACAACAGTATTGATATTAGAATCGTAGTGTCTTATAATTCTATAGTTCTAGACAAGTTTCAGAATTCAGTTTTGATCTTCGTCCTGTTTTTGAATTGCATTTCTATCTAATTTGCTATTTTCTCTTATATTCATTGTTGCAAATCGAATGCCTTAATTTTGTTTGTTGTGTTTTAAATGTGTACAAAGATCATAAGTGGACAGATCTACAAGCATCAACTCCTTTATAAAACCTCAACTGAGATATCTCATTGTATACATTCTATATACTAAGACACCTAGCATGTTTCCACTAGACTTTTGTTTGGAGGAAAATGTCTTTCCACTAGGCCAATCGATACCTTTTTAATATTTGTTGTTACTGATAAGGTCCTTTGGCAATTGTTTAGAATGCAGACATAAGGCAACCTGATATTATTTGCATTTAATATTTTATTTGACTTTGGAATACCGAGTGCACTTGAATAAAGGAATAACAACTGTGCATTTGAGATTTTGTACAGATCAATGATAATAGTAGAAGTTCTCAATGTAAGCCAACTGACATTTTCTTTCAAGCATGCTTTCCCTGCTCATTGTTAAATGTGCCTAAAAACTTTTTTGGTGTATGTTTATGTTTTAAAGCATTATAACCTAAGCCACAAACTAAATAATGCTTTGTTTCATTTGTGTTGATCGAGTCCAAGACATGACTGCATCTTCCCAACTAAGTCTCGCCCCTATTGGACCAGGTAGGTACGTTTTGAAGTGTGCCAGGATTTCAAGAGTTAGCGAAGATAACTAGCGTGCACCGAAAACTTGGAGGAGGAAGAGGTTCCGGATAATGAGTATTGTACGTCTGCACAACTCATTTGCATAGGTTTCAAAAAACGGACCGGTACCGGGATTGCGGCCGTTACAAATCGGTATCGGCAGCCACCGTGACCGTTTTTGGACCTTTTCACGTTGAGAACAAAAATCACAGCAAAATCGCCGTTACGGCCGTTACGGAACGCCGTTACGGCCGCGAAACGCCGTTACTGACTCTGTTACAGACTTGAACTTATAGCTTTTTTTTGGTTAGCTTTTGAATCACGTAGACGGTGAAGTTGGTTATGGAAAAAGAGAGAGTGAGATGAAAAGGAAAAATTAGACATGGAGAGACAAATAGAATGGAGAAGAACAATATTGAGAGAAAGAGAATGAGAAACAGCGGCGGTGTATGAGGAAGGGAATAAGGTTAGGGTTAATCTATCACTTACAAACTGGGCCAGGTATTGTATTGGGCTTAAAAACATATGGCCTCAGAAACATACAACACAACACAGTATTAGTATGAATTAAACATAGACTAACTTACCAATACACACACTCTTCATTCAATAATAATAAATTAATAATAATAATTACTTTTAGATGGTTTATTTGTTTATTCATATATTTATTTATTAAACTCAAACAAAAAAAGTGTGCATTCATCTCTTATCTAAGTTCAAGGTAATTTTAAATTGACACTCTTAATTCAACCACTTAATTTGAGTATTTAGGTAACAAATATTAGATGAAATTTTAGAGAAAAAATTGGGACTTTGATGTTAGAACTTTGAATTTTGATTGTATATTTATTATGTTATAATTATGGAAAAAAGTATTAATCTAAGTTATTATACATTATATGATAATATAAATAGTTTTAATACGTTTTGTGAAACGTTTTGATTAATTCACACCGCGAAGACCGTTATTTGTATCGCATCGTCCGTTACAGCCGAAATCGCGACAACACCTTGCATCTGTTCAATAGTTAGGTTCTTTAAATGGAGTTGTGATTTGTACTAAACATATCTGTTTGTGTTAATCAGTCGATGGAGCTGACAACACCTGCCAGTATATCGATGATAATCAAGACATGGATATGGACTGCGACCAAAACGGTGAATTGTCAACTGACAATGAATCTGGTATGACTTATAAGTAATAATGTGTAAAACACCCAAATTGTATTTTCTTGAAACCTATTTTTACTTCATATCATATTAAGGATGTGTTATATATAAACATTGCTGGCTGTGAGAGTTATATGTTGTTCATGTATCAATCAGACATAATTATCAATTTGTTTTTTCAACAATCTAATATCGTTTAATAAAGCCGCAATTTAGTGTTTTTTCTGTTTATTGTTTGTTTTTTCTGTTTATTGTTCGTTGTTTGATAACAATAATGTAGTTGAATAGAGTTCTCATTAATCATATTGGTACAAAATAAAGGAGTGATTTTTGGTCGAGATTCAAGAATGCCGCAATTTAGAGTACTTACTATTATACAATCCAATATATTTTGCTTCTTATAATCCAGTCTAGGAGTTAGTGGAGGATATTGAGTTCGCCGGCTTTTTTGTTTTATGAATGGTGGTGGAACCCAAAAGAGTGGCTTTTGCGGTAAAGGGGAATTTTTTTGCGACTTCATGTTGAGGCTGGGGTATGTGGTGTCTGCTGTTTCTGTTTTTTGGTGCTGCCAGTTGTATATTTCACCCTCAATTGTGTTCAGTTGTGGCTTCTGCTGTTTATGTTTCTGCAATTTACGGTGCTGTTTCTGTTTTTTGCTTCCTCCATGCGGTCTGTTTGCTGTCAGCAGGCTTTTTATTATGTTTTTTGGGCGGATTATAGTGGTTTGGCTTTGGGGTTTTCCGGTATATCGGTTCCTTTTGTAATTTCCTTTTCGTGCCCGCAAGCTTTAGCAGTGCATCTTGCACACTCTCGCTGTTAATAATATTTGCTGATTAAAAAAAAGAAATCTAATTATTGGTTGAAAAAGTTCAAGAAGTAGTATCGTTAGGCCAATGTCAACCTATTACATGAATATGTTTTGTTTAAGACGATAGAGAGCTATGAATAGATGAATAGATTAAGACGATAGGATTAGAGAGCTATTAAGAAGGTTTTGTTTGATGAAGCACTTGCAATTTCCTACCCTTTTTCAAATTCTTAGTTTGTGAGTTTTTCAAAATCTATGCACTGTGGATATTGTTGTTTGGAAGAAGAATGTGTGTCAATTAATTCAGTCGGGGTTAAGGAATGAAATGAGTTCATGTTATTAAAGACTGAAATAAATAAACAAATGTCTACCATTGATATAGATCAGTTTGCAAAGTAAAGTGGCTGCAAACTGGTGATTAGTTTAACATATTCACTCATATCGCAGCTTCTATGTTGAGATGCCTACAGAAGTTCAAACTTTTACTGGATCGGATTTTTTTCTTGGTTGTTTTTTCTGCATAATTTGAAGCTGGTTCAAGTTAATTTTGTGCGTAATTTGGAGCAAGTTCGAAGTGATTTTCTGCATAGCTTGGAGCTTATTTTCAGCATGTGGACTGTTGTTGTGCAGAAGAAGTGTTTCGACTTTCGATACCGCAGCTGCTACGCAGCGGTGTTTCTTCTGCCCTTGGGTTTTGATCCATCTCCATGTGGTCCAGCTGCAACATATAGGTTTTATTTTCTGCTCTTTGCTTTGGTGTGAAAATGTTTTGGTTCAGATTATTGATTTTCATTGTTGGTTTTAGCTGCCTGTTTGTAATGATCTCCTGCTGGTTTTTCAGTACAGGTGGCTGCAATTTAATTTTTTCAGAAGCCTATGTTTATTAACAAGAAAACAAGAGGTTCATGGATCACATCACATGTAAGTCCTTTCTAATTTATATTGTATTTTCATTTTTGAAATTATTTACTTTTTCTTTTACACCATCATTTAATTACTTAATCTTTTCTTTTATGAGGGTGAAGTACATCTCAACATACATTGCTATTTCATCATTCACTGATATTTAAATATGTTGGTTGCTGGACTATGTTATGATGAGTCTAACTTTGTATTTTTTTTCCTCTCAATTGCCAAGTTTATTGATGAATCTAATTTATACTTTGTTGTATTTGCAGGAAACTCATATGTAAAGTACATCTTATATACTTCTTTGTTGCATTTGTAGGAAACTCATTTGTACAAAATCTCTTATATACTTGATTATGCATTTGTCGTAGTCTTGGTCTTATCCACCCCTCATTTAAGGTGAGAATACAGGGATTTTTAGTCAATTGACAGTGCAAAATACATGTTTTTTATGTGGATTTAATATGTTCCAATGTTTTAACTCCTTGCAGTTTGAATGTATTTGATGATGTGGTGGGTATTAAGTGATTTCTAACACAAGCTGCAATGCAAAGAAGATGCATGGCAACCATTTTCAGCAAAAGCCGTCTATTAACTTTGTAGAATTAAAATACTTATTTGTTGCACTATTTTCCTTAGTAAATTCTTGCACTTCATGATGGTTTAGCAGATACATGTCTGACAGGCAGCATTTGCATCAGCATAATAAGGCAAGAGTTTGTACTCTTTTGAGCAGGCCTAAATGTTGTGTGGCATTTTTATACATCTTTGTACAAGTTGTAGGTTTTTTTTTTTTTTTTGCTAATGCATACTTATTTCGTAATGTGCTCTTTTTGTTAATATAAGATAGTTCTTCTACCGTCAATGTGATTTAATTATTGGCATTTGGCAAGCTCAAATTAATGTGTTGAATGTGTTGTATCTATCTGATTGTTTATTGTTTCCAGATAGACATCTATCTTTAGACCCTTCTAGCATTTATCAAAATCTTACTCATTCATTAACAAGGAAAAGATTGTGCCTTTCACATTATCAATTATAACCTCCCAAATTAAAAAAAGGTCTCTACTGAACGTATGGTTTAGTATTTTTTATAGTTTACTTAATGGATTGATATGTTATTACAAGCATACTCATTCTGTTAATCATGAAGATATCATAATTTCTCAAAAAATTAGATATGCAACGTGAATAAGTCAATTTAAATTCCATTTAGTTCCTATCTGTTGCTTTTAGTTTCATTCAAGTACGTAAACAAATATTTATACGGGTCGAAGGTATTGATAATCGATCAAGATGGTGTTCTAACTTCAAATGTGGTATATAGATAAATATATTGTAATTTATGATAACAAATGATTTCAACAACTCATTCCCAAAAAATTTGAATGGTTATCGTACTATGTTTAATGGTTAATGGTAATACAATTTTTTCTATGACCTATTTAATGAGAATATATAATATTATTGGACTCTATTACAGTTGATAGGACCCGTGCATCGCACGGGTCGAAAGTCTAGTTTTAATAATGAACAACTTGTCCCGTATATTATATTTGTTTTAAATGTCATATTAACGATAACATGTCCCGTGTACAGTAATTATTGTTGAATTTTTACCAACGACAACTCTTTCCGTGTATAATAATTATTTTAAAATTTATATAAGTGACATCTTATCTCATGTTTTATAATTATTTTTAAATTTTTATCAATTACAACTTTGTCCCGTGTATAATATTTAATTTAAACATTGTATTAATAACAATTTGTTATGTGTTTAATAATTATTTTTGAATTTTTAACAATGACAAATCTTGTAGTGTATAATAATTATTTCAAAATTTGAATCAACGACAACTTGTCCCGGGTTTAAAAGTATATTTTCAAATTTTTATCAGGAACAACATGTCCCATGTATAATAATTTCTTAATTTCTTTATTATCTACAACTTATCATATGCTTAACTATTTAATAATTATTTTAAAATTTGTATCAGTTCTCCCATGTCTAATAATTATTTTTAAAGTTTTACCGTGAGAAATTTCTCCCATGTGTAATGTTTGTTTAAAATTTTATATTAGCGATAACTGGTCCCATAATTATTGTTGGATTTTTACCAACAACAACTCTTCCCACGTATTTTATAAAATAAAAATAAAAATAAAAACTCTTCCCATGTATAATAACTATTTTAAAATTTATATTAGCGACAACTTATTCCTTGTTTTATAATTATTTTAAAAAAATTATCAGGTACAACTTGTCCCACTTATTAATATTTATTTTAATAGACAACTTGTCTTGTGCATGATTGTTCTATTTATTCAATGTCAACTTCACCCATGCCATTTAGGGATTATATCTTAGAGATTTAAGAAAAATCAGAATCCATTTTGCGTTTGTTTGCCGTAATAAATGTAACACCTCTTTTAATAAACTTAAATTATTTAAATAAAATCCTTTTTTTTATAATAAAATTTCGGCATGACCTATTTTAAAAAACTTCAGCTTTTGTATGAAGTCAAAGTTGTACTTGATAACAATTTTAATTCTTCATAATAGAGACTTATATGATCACCACACTGGACTTACGAACAATTGCCAGAGGAGAATATGAGGATTTCATGCTTTTGAGATCTGCTACTCATTATGTACAAAATAAATAATCCTCAAGTAAATTTTATTCTTTTAATTTGCAAAAGATCTACAAATGGCAAGGGAGGTATTACTCAATGAAACATACACAGTTTTCAAATCCAAATAGAAACAAAGTCCTGAATATATATACAAATACGAATAAACAAATACGAATTAACAAGGGACTACAAGTACTCAATCAACTTAGACAAACGATAAATAACCTAGCCTTTAAAATTGCCGCTATAAGCCGACACGGTCTCGACATCAGCTCTCCAATCTTCATAGGCAGCTACTAACATAAAATAAAAAAAGAAAGAGGAAGAACATAAGAAAAAGAATAGAGGGGTCAGATTACGCATCAAGTTATACGGGTAGATATGGGAATGCACACAACAATATTTATTTACATATACTTACCCAATAAAGTCATTACCAAAAATAAGTAATAATAGATTTTATAAAAATAGTTGACTCAATGCATGATGACCTTAATCCTAACACTCCTCCATGGAGACTAATGTTGTCAAAGTTTGTCTATATGGCAATCAAGTCACGCAACTCATAATTAACGAAATCTCAAACGGCAGTAACCATCATGGTACTCCTCAGAATTCTCATTAGAGTGCTCTGCATTGATCTTGAATTAGTTCAATGGAGTGTTAGGGTAGATATGTTGGCTAGTGGGATTACTGGCGATCAATGTAGCTAATCACTGAGCCATCGGTATATGCCCCACTCATATCTAACCCCCCATGGCCCTAACAAGGAAACATAAGTTCCTGAGTAGTACAAATATCAATTTTTAAAAGAATACAATTTTTAATAATAAAAGGAATAATCCTCGTTTCAAAACATCTCGACTCAAAGCGAGAGGATAATAGATATCGACCTTTAACTCATTCTAACCTTCCGGATCAAAGCCCGGAAAAAAATGCACATAACAAGCAAGTCCTAAAGGACTTAGACGACCCATGTTTATCGGCTATACATATAGCCTAACTACATAACATAAATAAGGTTTGTAATATCCCACCTGTCAGTATCAAAACTGTATCAGTCGATCGTCCCAGAGAACTTATTTTGTAAGAAGTTTAATGGAGAATATTCATTACGTAATATCAGCTTATTACGGGTTATGTATCAGAGGCGTATATAACACGCTTAAGTAAAGGGCAGTTTGGTAATTGCACGAGAGGAAGATATTTATTTGGTGGAGGACCAAAAATATCTCATTTCCTCTTCTCCATTCTCTCTCCTAAGATGTTGGCAAGGCTTTTCTCTTCTTTCCCTCTTCTCCATCGGTTCCCTCTCTTCTCTCCCTACCATACCATGTTATCAAATCTTCTCCCCCATGGATCAAACATCATAGTTTCCTTCTCCTCCTCTCTCAAGAACAACAAGAAGCTTTGGATTGATATCTCTATTTCCTCACATAGAGATTCCTTTGAGACTAGGGTTTTGGTTAGAAAGTTTTGGGTTGGAGTAAAGATGATCAAGCAAAAATCAAGATGTTATGGATTGCAAGAAAACAACAAGATTGGTTTGGTTTGAACAAAGAAAGCAAAAAGGGGCAAAAAGTTAAGGTTTGGTCATGTGAAGTGAAGATGATGCTTGAAGCTTGGGAATCATGTGTGAATCATGTTAGGTGCGTTCCTTAGATAGCTTTCCCACCTTGAGTTTATGTTATTGACTTGTAAGATAAGAAATGAATTTTTTCGGGTTTGCATATAGTGTGTAAGCACCCCTTTTTATGTTATGCTTGATATACTTGCCAATGCTTTCAATTCAAATGTTTTACAAGTTTCCTATGACCTCTAGAATCATACTATGCATAAAGATATTTGGTTTTGAGGCTTTTGGGTCAAGAACACCTTTTATGCAGGGCTGGACTGTCACAGCTCGCCTCGCGAGCAAGTGAGCTCGCGATGGCGAGCAAGACAATCGAACCAGGGGTACTGCTCGCCCCTAGCTCGCCTCGCGAGCAATGCAACTCGCCACGGCGAGTAATGCTGCTCGCCTCGCGAGCAAGACAGTGCTTACGGCATTGTTTGCTCGTCTCAGGTCTTATTGACGTCCTTTAAGCCGGTGTTACCCGAGCAGCCTTTTATGAAATAAACCCCTCAAACCAAGATTCTATTGGCTAATTTTAAGTAAAGATCTCTTGAGAAGAAACAAGTATTTGGCATAGTTAGCAAAGCATGGCAATGAAAGAATGTTAAGATAAGAAACGGGTAGCAAGTCAACCATTAAGAAAAGGGAAATCTAAAGCCTCGACATAGTTGTTGAGAACTAGTAAGTTAAGTAAGAATCTCTAGAATATTAAGACGCGAAGTGTAATCTCTTCGCATAGAAGTTAAGTGCCATACGAGTATGGTAAGATGTGAAACGATTTATATCTGTTCACAAAGTAAGTTAAGCAAGCATTAAGCTTACCTCCAGTGGGATCATTTAAGGGTCCGAGGTAAAAGATATAGCATGTTTAAGTTTATTTCTCATGCATAAGACTAAGGCTTATAAGAAAGTAAGAAAGAGTGTCATGTCTCTTGTTATCCAAATTGGATTCAAGGGGTTCCCCAAGGGGAATGGTTAAGCCGCAAGGGAGCCGCATTTCACTAAGATAAGGTGCCGTGTCTTTTGTATTCCATCCAAGGTTGGGTACAAAAGGTTCTCCAAGGGGAACGAGGTAAGCCGTAAGGGACCCGCACGTTCACTAAGGGAGTCCGGTGCGCTCTTGCTAAGCATTTCACCGGTAGTAGGGGATTATCTTCCGGGGTTACTCCACTCGGAACTAATCCGTAAAATTTGAACCAAGATAATTGTTTGTTACACGCTAACATAATCAATGAAGTTGACTATGCATATTCATCATACATTTATGTGTGTTATGTCATAGAGCCTTGGCATAGACTGTCAAGAACTAGAAAGAATATAGAAGTAGAAAGTCAAGAGCTAGCAAGCTAGAAAGAGTCACTTTTGTGGCAAGACTAAGGAAGTTTATTAGATACATCTTATTTAAGTAAGCAAAGTAAGCAAGTTAAGAGAGTTATACCGATGACGATCTTAGGTTCCCCTAATCGTCCGGTTTAGAGTCGTGTCATGACTTTAGCAAGTGAAGGCCATGATGCGTAGATCGTATCTTGGCATTGCGGTTTTAGTTTCCCCTTAACCGCCATGACACGTACAAGAAGAGAAGCCTTTAACAAGTAAGATAAGCCTATGACGGGTCTAGTATGCACTACCGTCTAGGGAAGCAAGACTCCACACACGTATAATCAACCGTCAGGTTGTATTGTAGACATGTGGCGACTATAGGTTTTTCCCCAGAGGTTGCCTATAGCTTAGGGTTAGGTGGAACTCACTAAGACATTATGTCTCATCCCAATCCTTATTTGTTTCAGATATCAGGATGGTTTGCAAGCTAGTAGCCGAATGGATGCTGCGACAAGTGTTGGTTCGTACCCGATGCCGGATGATGTGGATCTTCAAGGATGTATACATTATGTATTAGGAAAGTTTAAGATGTAATCTCTTGTACGAACGCATGTTGTTGTATAAACATTCATTTGAAGTTTTATTATTGTAAATTTTAATGTATCCAGTACTAAAGATAACGCACGTGCTAGACTTTCTAGATACATCTAGTATGGGTGTTACAAGGTTTCTACCACATGGTTAATGGTTCTTGTGATCAAACCAAAACTGTGAAAATAAGTACAGACAATCAACTCATAACACAATCGGCACAATTTACAAAACCAAGCAATTAACAAACAAACAAGCAATGAATCATAAACAACACATAACGGATAAAGACACAAAGCACTCAATCAAGCAATTCATATTTTTCAAACAAACAAGCAATCATTCAAATATTCATAATCACACTATAGTTCGATTCCCAAAATACCCATTAATGGTTAATCAGCCCCCACCTTAATAATTTACCGAATACTCCTGAGCAGCAACTTACGGAACGTTGACTCCGTTGCTCTATCCAAAATGTACGAACATGCTGCCCCAAAATCAAAAACGCAAGAACAAGCTCCCCAAGCATTAGAATTTCGTGGCTAGCAAGAGAAAGAACATCAACCAGTCCAATCAATAAAACAATACTCTATAATTAGAATTAATCCAACCAATATTTTAATTTGTAGTAAGGTACCAATAAGGTGATGCTTAACCGATTTAAAATACCAATTTTTGTCGCTATAAACTATAAAACAAAATCATTTAAAATAGAAAGTAAACCAAACATTTTGTGGAACCCTCAATTCATCTCATAACTAAAGTCATTTACAAATTCCCCTCTTTTTAATCCTAAAGTAAGCGAAATTCAAATAATAAAATCATTAACCAACAAACTTACTATCTTGATATTACTCCTGCCACTAATGCTATAGAAATTATTTAAATCCAAATTAAATCTAATTCCAATCCCACACAATCCAACCTCTAATATCTATACTATATATAAAGAAAACTACCCCTTTCAGCACACTTTTGGGTTGGAATTTTCTATCCAAAAATACCCTTAATTTTAAATACAAATAGGCAATTATAAAATAACATGTGGATTAATAATCAATGTCACTAATCGTCACTGTTAACTTTCTTTTACCACCGTTAACAACAGATCAAACTCACAAAAAAGTTTAAAAATTATATTTGCATTCTTTATGTCTCTTCTCATGAATTCAAATCGACCCATAATTCATCATAGTACCCTCTAATCACATCTCATCACCTCTAAAAAATTAGAAAGTTCCAAGGCTCACGAACTTGATTAATACTTCTGAAACACCATTGAATGAAATATCTTTAAGGTCCACTTCATGAATTGAATATATGAATGAATCAGAATTTGAGAAAATCAAAGTTGAACAATAATCACTTATGAAAAAAAAAATAATCCAAAGTTTATGTTTTTTCCTGCTTTATTTCTCACGAGTCTATGAGTTTTTTTAAAATTTTTTTTAAACAAAAATAATAGCAGATGAGGATTGGACTATAAATCCTTTAAAAAAAAATTAGTAACAAACGTGAGCAAAAAATATTGTTAAAGATTGAACTTTAAATCCTCTGAAGAAAAAAATTTAGTAACAAACGTGAGCAAAATATAATGTTAAAAATTGGACTTTAAATCCTCTGATAAAAATATTAGTAATAAACGTGAGCAAAAAATATTGTTAAAGATTGGACTTTAAATCCTCTAAAAAAAGATTAGTAATAGACGTGAGCAAAAATATTGTTGAAGATTGGACTATAAATTCTCTAAAAAAAAGGATTAGTAACAAACGTGAGCAAAAAATAATGTTAAAGATTGGACTTTAAATCCTCTAAAAAAAGATTAATAACAAACGTGAGAAAAAAATAATGTTAAAGATTGAACTTTAAATACTCTAAAAAAAATATTAGTAACAAACGTGAGCAAAAAATAATGTTAAAGATTGAACTTTAAATCCTCTGGAAAAAAATATTAGTAACAAACGTGAGCAAAATATTATGTTAAATATTGGACTTTAAATCCTCTAAAAAAATATTAGTAACAAATGTGAGCAAAAATTAATGTTAAAGGGCAGACCATTCCCAATGTTGGAATCTATCTTCAACGACATGTTTTCAATCATGCTCAATTATATGTAGCTTTATCGAGAGGAGTTTCTCAAAATTCAACAAAAGTTCTCATTAATGAAGGGAAAATAGAAGGAGAAGATGGAGACTTTACGAAAAATGTAGTTTTTAAAGATATTCTTTTATCGCAATCATAACAATGTTTCTTTTATATAAAATGCCATTTATAGATTTATGTTATGATGTTACTAATTACTATTAGAATAAACAATAAAAGATCATTATTTTTTCTTTATTTTATATGCAAACAAATTAAAATATGTCGAGTTCATAAATAATTGTTATATAACTTGACAATATTTTGTTTATAAATCAATATATCAATAATTTTCATTAATAATTAAAAATTTTAAAAATTTAATCAAAATTATACAAACAAACATAATAAAATAATCACATGAGCAAGATAAAAAGTTTAAACATCAGAAAAGTGATCTTCTATTCTCATTTTAATCTAAGACAACTTTGTAGCTAAATCTGAACGTCGTAATCATTTCTACGCAACAACTCAACTCAATTTCAAAAGAATATAGTTTCAAAATTACCTACAGCTATAAACCTTGATTTTCAAACCTAAAATGAGACCAAAACAGATTCTTACAACAACTAAGTCTAACATATTTATTGAGGCCTTATTAGGAAGCTTAGAACCATCATTTCAACAAAAGCAACATGTCTTGTTTAGTGTCTTTCACCAAAATCCGAAAATAAATATAAATAACTACAAAAATATAATTTTGAGAATAGAAGGAAGATAGAACTCACCAAAAGAAGACAAAGGGCTCAAAATGGACGTAACTCATCTTCCGACGTGGCGGCTGTGAGCTCCAGCACGGTTGTAGCGATTTCTGGCGTGGCAGCCGCCGGTGAAAGTTCTCCAATCTTGAAATAAATTCAGGGGTTTGGTAGAGGTTATCACGAGGAAGAAGATTGTCACTTTAGTTTCTCAAAAGGAGTCTCATGGTGGCCGAAAATTGAGAGAGGAAGTGGTGATTGGGGTATTTCAAACTCTCACCAATCTAATAATAAAGGCTAAATTAATTCAATGGTCTCTCAACTAATTCTCAGTTTTCATTTTGGTCCCATAAATTTTAAAATCATCATTTTAGTCCATCAACTATTGTTCCGTTATTCAATTTGGTTCTTTCCGTCAAAAAAGTAACTGTGCCGTCACATATCTTCAGAAGTCACTATTCCTCTTCTCTTCCTCTCTATCTCTCACGCACTGTACCTTCACTCCTCTTCTTCATAAATTTTTTCCGGAATTATTTCACTCTTCTTCTCTCAACACAACACAAATCCAAAGAAACAACACAACACAAATCTGTTTCTGCACAACACAAATCTGAAACAACACAACACGAATCCCACCTCCGCCGAACATGAAAACAGCTCCGGCGAGATCCGAAGTGAGTTCCGGCACTGTTCAAATCCAATGTTGAAAATGATGAAGGATTGAAGAAAAAGTTCCAATCATTTACATCAGATCCTAACTTGCCACTTTCCACCTCCATTTCTTCGCCGGAATGTCACCGGAAATTGAAGTTTTCGGCAAATGGGTCGCTGGATCGGGTGAAAAGTTTTTAGCTTTTTGTTTGAATAAAGTGATGGGTCTTTTGTAGAAGATGGATTTATTTGGTAGTTGTAATAAAATGATGTTTTTGGGTGTGAAACTACAGACATGTAGAAATCACCAACGTTGTTGAGTGTGTGTCTTTGGGTTGTTTTTGTTTGATTCACAATTTTCATGTTGCTTTGTTACAATACAATGAATTAATGAGTCTTGATGGTGGTGTCGAGGTAAATTGGGTCTTGATGATGAATGAAGGATTAAGAACAAAGATGATAATGATGATTCTGGGACATGTAGGATACCAATTGTAATTATAAATCAAATGTTGAAGTTTTTTTTATGGGTTTATTATTGATAGAAATCAATGGTGATGTTGTTGTTGTTGTTGTTGATGATGGTTGATATTTTTGAATTTTTCTAGAAAAATCGATGAAGACGATGATGATATTGATGAATGTGATGTTGAAGATGATGAAGAATAGTGAAGAAGAAGATGAAGAAATGGGAAATTAATTAGTTGTTGTTGACTCACTCTAAGATAAAATACACCTGCGTAATCTAATGGTTCTCCTTTTAAAAAAGATCAAACGGTTTAAATTAAAATAATTAATATGATCTATGGTGGACCACTCTTAAGGTTGGTTCACCATAGACATTTGAGGTTAAAGTTAACGGCCAAGGACCTTTTTGAAAACTGTAGCAAAAGTTGAGGGACCAAAATGATGATTTTAAGAGTTATGAGACCAAAATGAAAACTGAGAATTAGTTGGGGGACCATTGAATTAATTTAGACAATAATAAATTAGTGGTTATTGAAGAGGAAGAAGAGAGGGTTGCAATGGTAGTAATTTCGTCATCAATGGAGGTAGGAACATGATGGTGGGTGGCCGGAAAGATGAGTGACGGTGGTGGTTTATGAAAAGGGTGGATACGTTTCTGTTTTCTGGTAGGAGAGATACACATAAGGAAATATATGTGGGTAAGGATGAAGAAGTGGTCATGTGACATTAGGATACATGGCAATGTCACGTGTAGAAATTAAAGAAAAGGATTAAAAAGGAATGTTTGAAAACCAAAATTCTCCAAGATATTTGTTAAGATACTTTACTTAAAAATTAAAGGGTTAAATATGTTTTTAGTCTCAAAAAATATATCAACTTTTCGTTTTAGTCCCTCTAAAATTATCCTTCGACTTTTCGTCCCTATAAAATTTTCAATTACTAATTTTGGTCCTTATTTTAAATTTAATTTTTTTTATTTTTTAATGAAATTGTGCAGAAATGTGTAAAATATTCTAAAAAAAATTCCTAAAAAAGTTTAGAATTTTTTAACAAAACACAAATTAAATATGAAATTTTAACAGTAAATGATATAAAAATTCATATTAAATTTAGGTTTTGTTAAAAAATTTTGAATTTTTTTTGGAGTGATTCTTATAATATTTTGAATTTTTCTGGGAAATTTTATTAAATAATATGAATTCTACATATGAGTTTACTTTAAAAGAGAGACCAAAAGTGAAGATTGAAAATTTTATAAGGACTAAAAGTTGAAGGAAAATTTTAGAGGGAATAAAACGAAAAGTTGACATATTTATAGGGACCAAAAACATATTTAACCCAAAACTAAAAGTATGATCATCTAAAAATACAATAACAAAAGGATATTGAATCCAATAAAATAAATTCTATTTAAATTATTTTTATTCCACTAATCATTATCAAAAGGAATTACTTTTATGTCCTATAAATACATCAAACATATTTGTCAACCAACACCTACATTTATAATTAAATTAAAATTAAAATTAACACTGCTAATACAACAACAACAACAACAACAACGATAATAATAATAATATCAGGGCGTTACAATAAAAATCACTTTTTTTAAACAAATAATTTAGTTTGTTTGGATACAAATATATAAAAGAGAATTTTTGTTACAAAATTAGTTCAATCTTTTAAACCATATTTTCTCTCTCCTCTAAAAAAAATTATTTTTTGAGAAGCTGCTCTTAACAATTTCTCATTTTAAGCTGTTTTTAGATTTTTTTTTAGATTCTGATTTTTTTTAAAAAGTTGTAACAAACAGAAGCAAACTCTTAAAAGTGATTATTTTAAAAAAAAAATGTTTTTTTCCTTAAAAAAGCTATAACAAACGAGCTCTTAGTTATTTCTGACATTTTAGTCAATGTTCACTTATCTCGTGCATATAAGTTGATGACGGTTCAATATTGCTGTAGAATTGAAGTGATGTGATATTCTAAATAGTAGAAACACTTTAGCGTGAACACATTTTTTTTTTATTAATGACAACTTGTCTTGTGTATCAAAGTTAGGGCCCGTTTGTTACGGATTAAAATAAAAGTGATTTTTACATAATATAATTTAGAGATTATATTTTAGAGATTTTGTGAAAAATCAGAATCTATTTTGCGTTTGTTTACTGTAATAAAAATCACTTTTTTTTAAACAAATAATCTAGTTTGTTTGGATACAACTATATAAAAGGGATTTTTTGTTACAGAATTAGTGCAATTTTTTAAATCATATTTTCTCTCTCCTCTAAAAAAAATCTTTTTTTTTAGAAGCTGCTCTTAACAGCTTCTCATTTGAAGCTGCTTTTAGATTTTTTTTAGATTCTTATTTTTTTTAAAAATTTATAACAAACGGATGCAAAACTCTTAAAAGTGATTATTTTCTTAAAAAAGTGATTATTTTCTTAAATAAGCTATAACAAACGGGCTCTTAGTTTAGCAAGTCACAACTTATCACATACATTTGAGTTAGTTCTCAATTTTTAAATTTTGTTAGTGAAAACTTGTCGAGTGCATGCTAGTTTAATTCAATCAATGTCAATTTCTCTTGTGTATTTTATTAACGAAAACTTGTCTCGTGCATGATAGTTCATTTGTTTTAGGGGGCATGATAGTTTCATAATGATTTTTTAGGGGGCATGATATTTCTATTTAATTAATGTTAACTTCTCCCATATTTTAGTTATTTTTAAAATTTTAGTCAACACTCACCTATCATGTACATTTTAATTCATGAAGGTTCAATCTCATTGTAGAATTGAAGTAAGGTCATATTCTAAATAGTAGATTCATTTTGGCAAGAACAATTTATTATAAATGACAACTTCTCCCGTATAACAAAGTTAGTTTAATGAGTGAATATATAATAGTTTTTGGCACTGCTTTCCCATGTATAATAGTTTTTGGCACGGCTTCGGCCGCCTCACGCACTACTTCGGCTGCCTCATGTATAATAGTTTTTATATATAGATACATTTTTTAATATTATAATTAGTATTTTAAATGTTATAAAGATAGATTGCTCTTAAAAAATATATTTAAAAAAAAGTTATAAACATTTGTAGCTAAACATACACAAATTTTGTTTTCCACTTTTTAAAAATTATATTTTGAATATATTAAAACCATTTTTTTGTAAGCTTAACTGTGCATACTCCCTCTGTCACAAAATATAAATAGAAAAAACTCATTTTCTTTGTCCCAAAATATAAGCAAAAAAGACAAATTTTTATCCTATTTAATCTTCTTTTTTTATAAAACCATTTTTTCCAAGAAAAACTTTTAATTATTCTCATGAAATTAAATGCAAATTACATTCATTTTCTCTCTCTCTTCCATTTTCTTCATAATCAATAGCCAATGAAAATTGTTTTTACATCTTCCCATGAAACTTATTTCAAAGAAAACACAAAAAAACTATTCTCCAAATTCTTATATTTTAGCTTTCTTTAATAAGTGTGATTTTATTTTATTTTTTTGCATACAATTTGGGACAGAGCTAACAATCAATATATTTTTTAGTGTATAAAAAATTCTTAAATTTTTAACTTGATGCTAGTTAAGAATCCTTATATAATGTTTTTTTACTGAATCCTTATATAATGTTGAATCACAACGAAATAAATTCTTAAATTAAATTTGATATGTAATTAAATTACTCCTGTGGTATTCATCATCTTTATTTCTAGTGTAATTATTTTTTAATAAAAAATTATAATAAACCATGGAAAGAATGTGCAAGTATTTGAAGAAAATTGAACATAGGACAAAACCATATCCATTGGTTTAAATTTTTAGAACTTTTTTTTTTTCATACTACATATTGTTGCTCTATACATTTTCTTTTACTTTTTTTTTTTTCAAGTAAAAAGAAGGAAAAGGTAATAGAACAGAAATACACAATATGAATGATGTTTTTTATACCTTGATGTTGCACATGTCATGTTGATTCAGCGGGAAAAAAAAAGTGTAGTCATTTTTACATGGTGATATGAAGAAGAAAAAAAATATGAAAATACTTTTTAGCAAGAAAAAAAGAGTTCTTGTTACCTTCCTGTGTTTTCGATTTCTCTTACAATCTTCCTACATAATAAGAAAATGAATTGAAGATTAGAAAAAGGAAGAGGGAGAAGATGATGAAATATAGATAAGAAAAGTGAGAAAGAAGAGAAAAAGGAATGAGTGAAATGAAGCATTGAATCTTGTATATAGACATATGTTAAAATAAATTGAGTTTGAATATGAATTTCATACTTGAGAGGCAAAATTTTGGGGAAGAGTGTAGAAATGAGTTAATAAGTTTGTAGAAGGTTTGAAATTGAAAAGCTCTTAGGGTTGTTGAGAAGTGTGATATGTTGTGAATTGACATATTGAATAAAGTAGATATTTTTAAAAAAGCAAAAGGTTAAGTTAGCTTTAAACAAATACATTTCCAACAATTAAAGCAACGTGTATTAGTAAGACAAAGTATGTAGTTACATGACATCATAATACTTACATGATGTAATCTTGTTAGAAAAAACATTATTTAGACTTATTTTACCCCTAATAATGGGACGTGGCAGTTAGCAAGGATAGGTTAATAATGTGTTTTCCACAACATTGTATCTTTTTATAAAGGGGGATTGGTTTTCAATTTTTCAAGTTAAAAATGGCAGGAAAAAGTAAAATCCGCTTGAACTTATGTAACTGGCACAACAACCGCCGATTTCTATCTTGTTTACCGGATTTTTATCTGGTTCCATCACATGCCAGATATAGATATATGAATTGGACTGGGCATAGGTTTGGTTCCAGGTTGAATGGCTATTCCGGTCCAATTTTGATTACCCTGGTCCTATTTCATATCGCTAGTTGCCCTTAATTTCTAAATATTTATATGTTTGTAGCATTAAAGTGAAATGGAGTAGAGATCTTCTCTATTTTTGGAAAGGGTTATGCAAGACGTTTGTTAAAAATTCAAAAATTGAAATAATGGACTAGTTATATATATAAAAATTTCTTTTTTAAGTTTCAAGGTGTTTACATCATTATTAAGATAAAATGTTCATTTTGAACTTCTTAACAAGGCCCTTAACATTTCCCTTATAAAAAATTGACATCTCCCCTACTATATAAAGTGATGCGTAAATGTTTAATTAATGTTATCATTTTAAAAAATGTTTGAATTTATATCATTAGCAAGTCCAACCAAAATCATAGCAATGAAGACCTCCATTTTTTTTTTCATTTCTTTTGAGAAATGGTGAAGATTCTTGCACAATGAAATGAGAAATAATATTTGTACAACAATTTTTTTTGATAACTTTTGTGACAACTTTCTCTCTCATACTTATATTATGTTTTTACTTTCTCTTTCTATTGTTTGGTTTTTGTGTTAATACCTCATTTTCTTTGTAAATCAATGGTTGTTCAATAAGTTATCATTGAAATGGTTGTTCAAATAACACACCTTCAATGAAATACAAATCGTCATTTTTGAAATTGTTACAAATTGTTTATTTTATTCTTTTGAAATTCATTCAACTAACAGAACCAACAAGAGACAAAATCGCCAGCCTTTCCAAAAGAAGGGCATATCTCAACCAAGGCTTACAACCAACTTGCATATCATAAACCTGTCTATGATCTTAATTCTTAAACATTCAAATTCCTACAAACCCAATTGATATACACCTTAAAAAATTCAATCATAAGGATTTTACAATCTGCAACAATTGGTTCAATACTAAGCATATAATTAAATCCTCTAATGCATTCCATGACCATCAAAGTATCCAACTGCACAACAATTTCACCAGTTCTTTGATCCTTCACGAGTTGCAGAATTCTGGAATTGAAGGCTCGTCCCTCATAATAAAAATAAGCCCCTAATAAAATAAAAACAAAATTTTGCGAAAAGGAAGGGATTATTGTGATTCTTTGAATTAGATTTCCAAATTGATTGATTGATTAAGTGATTATACAAATTGGATGGTTTGATAGCATTAAAGTCTTGTTTAAAAAAAAAAAAAACTAGAGTCTAAAGGATGGATGCGTGTTGGATTGGTGGTGGTTACCAGTGTGTATGAGAGATGGAAGTCGGGAGGGAACGCGAGAGAGGTTAAGAAGAAGAAAGAAGTAGCGTTGCTGCTGGAAGAAAGAAGAAACAATAACATGTTTTTTTCCCTTTGATTGGGGGGTGGGTATTGACTATAATTATTTTTTAGGTCCGTCACTTTTGATGGCCCAGCTCGGTTGAGTTGTTTGCACACCCCCAAGAATGACCCTGTATCGAACACCAAGTGCTTTAGCTAGAGTAAGTCCATAAGATGTCATGCTCTCTTGTTTGCAGGTTGAGAATGTTGTTTTACTCGTGTAATTCTTGAAAGCATACAAAAGTAGTAAACCCTATCGGGAAACAACCTGCATCAACCTGAATGACATAAGCACGAGTACATAGAATCTAAATCAGTTGTTCACCCTGTTGCCTACACTTCTTTGTCATTTTATATTTATCAGATCAGACAGTTGAACCACTAATTTTACTAAACACTTTACTTAGTTTATCAACTATCTATCATCAACCATAAACTACAACCGTAAGTCACTAACCATCACTCATCATCTATAAACTATAAGCTATCAATCATCCATTATTATCATTTTTTTTTATCAAAGAGAGCCTAAATCAAAATATAAAAATTTGATTTTATAAAATCAAAACCAAGTATACTCAAAATGCCGCACAAGAAACAAAAATGTGTATCCTTCAAAAAATAAAAATAAATGTACACATGTGATCCATATGGCAAGTACATGTAATGTACATGTAATCATGTAATGTTCATGTTGTAAGACAATCTCTATTAATTTGCTTCCTTAATTGTTGTTTTTAGTTCTACCTTATTTAGTGCCAAAAATAAATCATATAACTTTTTTTTTTACTAAGAAGAAAAATCATATAACAAAAATCATACATATTACAAAGTATTTAAAAAATTTATAATACAAAATTAAGCTTGTATTTTGAGTACATATTACGGGGTTTATCTTAGTCATGTAATTAAAACAACTCAAAACATATTATAAATTGCAAATTAATTTATAATTTCCAATGAATATATATTTTGTCAACTCAATAGAACACATGCATTTTTCTATTGTTAAATTCTATCAAAGATCAAAAGTGAAGGAATTTGAAATAAGAGATGTTGAACAAAAATATAGTATAAAAGCAAATGACATCCAATAACTAATTGAATATTAAAAAAGAAATAATGGCATCTAAAAGCTAAAAAAGCAATACATTATAATTTTGGGACTTCCAAACACTGAGTTTTATTACCACATTAGATTAAGAAACACTACACAATTGAAATTAATATCACATATTTATTCAAAACCTTAATCCATTAGGTATATGAGTCATCTCACTTATATGTTCCTCAAAATCTACTCTTCCATCTAATATAGAAATTTAACTCACATTTGTCACATTAACATCTCTTATTTAAGTTTGCAACTCTCCACGTCTATAATTATGTGACATAGTCAAATAAGATCAAATGAAAACAAAATATGTTTAAAATGGTTGGTTGGTGATTGTTTCATAGAGGGAAGTTTATGTTTCTTTCTTACATGAGAAGAGAAAGGAAATTAGAAGAAAAGAGTGCTACATAATTTTAAATATATAATAAAGATGTATTTTATCAACCCAACATAACATATTTGCAATTTTCCATTATCATTTGCCACCAACGATCAAAAGTAAATAAATTTGAAATAATAGAGATTGAATGAAAAAATTCACAAGAGAAAGAATGAAATCCAAAAATTAAATTTTAAGATTGAATAATTAAAAATTCGAGTTCTAGTCCCCTATTTTCAGTAACTCACGAAATTGATCCGTTCATTTTAAAATCACTCTGTTTTGGTCCCTTTCTACTATCTTTAGACTAAAAAATAATGATGTGACATATTTTAAACGATGTGGAATACACTCTCAAGGTGTAGAATGATCAATATCCATGCAACTACCTGGAAACTCCCTAAAATTTTCAATTTAAATATGATATGTCACCATTTTTAAGTTCAAAAATCTGAAAGAGAAACCAAAACTGGGTGATTTCGAAATGAGGAGCAAATTCTGGGAGTGAGTGATAGTAAGAGGACCAAAACTTTAATTAAGCCAAAATTAAACAAATGACATCCAAAAACTAAAATAACAGTTCATAATGTTGCGAGTTTCGGGGAATCCTACATTGAGTTTGATCATCACGTTAGTTTAAAATAAACCACACAAATGAGTTTGACACTACATCTTCACCCGAAACCTTAAGGCATTAGATATATGGATCTTATCACTTATATGTTTTTCAACATCTACTCTTACATCCACTGTAGAACTTTAACTCACACTTGGCACACTAACATCTTTCCATCAAGTATGAGACTCTCCGTATTTGTGATCTACCACCAGGAACTACCCATGTTTCCCTCACAAAGTTGAACAAGGTTATGACATTGTCCTTGGACCATACGTGAGAGCCAACACTGGTGTAGATCGACTGATTGAACATAAAACTACCACACAAATGAGCATGATACCACGTCTTCATCCAATATTTTAAAATTATCCATACTAGTTACATAATATAAGTAATAAAATAGAAGAGTGAGCAAAGTTAATGAAATGAGAGAATAAATAAGAGGGTGGAGGTGTTATTTGATTTTAGAAGTGTGCCACGTGAGAATTATTGTAATGTCCAAAATTGAATGTCATGTTATATAAGATGATGAGTTGTCAACAAATGAATTTGATGGTCTATAATCTATACTTTATATACTATGTATGTATACCGAAAATAACCCCTTTTAGCTCTTTTGAGTTTGTTTTTTGCCTTTTTAAAAATGCTCTTAATTTTCAATAAAAATAACACATGTAACAAATATATAAGAATAAATTTAAATATTAAAATAGGAGTGTAACAAACACAAATGTCAAGTTTTTTCCTTTATCATTTAAAAAGTGTAACAAACTAGATGAGTATATCTATATTTACTTTTTCATTATCCCGATTATACCCTTAAACAACGAATTTTTCTATAATAAAGATTGTTGTTAGCGTCATAAAAAAAAGAATTTATATTTTTTTTTTGTTATATTGTTGGTTTAATTGAAATAGATAATCTTGGTTAGTTTGATTTGCTTTAATTTTGAAGAAAAAACATTTATATTTTTACTTTTAATCAAAATTAAAATTTCATAAAAAAACACCGTTTATAATTTTCAAATGTTAGCTCAATAAAAATGACAGAAAGACAAGCCCGCGAGTGTCTGTCTTTTTGTTAGTAATAATAAAGGTTTTTTTTAGTGTGACACATCATCACAATTCTAGTATAAGATTAACTAAGTTTATTTTATATAAAGGCTAAATTGCATTTTTGGTCCCTTAACTATTTAGGTAGTATCACTTTGGTCCCTTAATTAAACTTCGATTTATTTTGGTCCTTAACTTCTCTCCGTTAAACATTTTGGTCCTTTCCGTTAGTTTTAATTCAAAAATGTTAGGTTTTCTAAACATTGTTCTTGTTTATTATCGTTCGTTTGAAAGTTACATTACAAGTTTTCTAAACATAGTTATTGTAGAAAAAAGGACCCAAAGGTGGAAAGAAGAAAAACCAGAAAATTAAAAGACAATAAAGTTTTGAGAACAAAGTACAAAAGTTAAGACACTTTGATACATTAAACTTTATCATACACTACAAATATATAGAGCCAAACCATAAGCTTGCTTGTAAGACTCAATATAAAATCTGCACTAAATCTACTCTTAAGCACTAGCCATCATTAACTAAGAACACTAGGCATCATTACCTAGGACTGCTTTACTTACTAAATAAGCAACAATCTAACTATGACACTTAAACTTAAACAAGCAACGCTTTAATTATGACAGAAAACAACAACACATAATTAATTATTAAAACAGAAAAATATCAATCTACAACACTCCTCCTTGATATTTTTCTTGAAAAAACTCCAAGCATTGATCTCATCTTTCCAACCTTCATCAGATAAAACTTCATTGGCCAAATTTTTGTATCTGTTGCAGCGGAAACACATTGAGCTTTAGTTGATGATTGGGTGACCCCTTCTTGCTTCTTCAAATTCCAATCAGACACAACACGACCAAATGAAAAAACACAATCAGATGCAGTCTTGACATTGTCGCTTTCTGCATAATCTAGGAGGTCTCCACTTTCATTTTGAAAAACACACAAGTCATAAACAGAGGCATCGACAACATTACAATCAAAATCCTTTTCTATAATCTTTTTCTCCTCCTGCATGGTAACTTTACATCCCTCAAAATTAGCAGCTTCAGTATACCTTGCAGTCTCTAACATAACAATATTGCATCTAGCATAATTGTCATCCAAAGTTCACCTTTTTTGAGCTGAAAAATTCGCATCAACTCTATTTGGAAAAACACGCAAGGATGTCTTCTTCCACTCCACTGGAAAGCTTTTTCCTCTCATTTCAATAATCATTAATTTAGATCCAAAAGGATAAAAAAATAGTGCATTTCATATCCTTAAAATGCAAAGAATAGTTTTTCTCCATCATTTGTCCAACACTCAAAAGACTTTGATTTATATCAGGCACAAACAAAACATCTAAAATATATTTTATACCTGAGAGAGTTTCAACAACCACAACTCCTTTGCCTTTGACCTCAACATGTTGTCCATTGCCAATGACAACTTTGGAGTAAAAGGATTCATCAAGCTCTTTAAAAAAACTAACAGTGTTAGTCATATGATTGGTGCGTCCACTATCTATTAGCCATGTTTCTTTGCTACTACATGCTAAATAGCAAGAAGCCTTAAACAATTGCTCCTCATCTTCTTGGTGGTGCTCAACAACTCGGGCTTGTTGTTCTTGTTTGTTTGGTTGTTTGTTTGTTTGTTTGTTTTGTTTTTGTAAACCTTCTCCACATGATCAAGTTGGTTACAAGCTTTACATTTAACTCCTGGCCTATACCAACAAAACTTATCTAAATGAGTATCTTTTTTGCAATGTGGACATGGTGGAACCTTCTTTTTCCCAAAACTTTTAAAGCTTTGGTTTTTGCCTTTGTTGCTGGCCTTTGTTCAGAAGCTTGCAAAGCATTAACAAGCTCTGCAAATGTGATTTTAGAAAAATTCTTATTTTCTTCAAGAGATGAAATTTTTGCTTCAAACATCTGTGGAAGACACACCAGTATTTTTTCCACAACTCTTTGATCATTGAGATCTTCTCCCAACAATTTGATTTGTGTAACAACTTTAGAAATTCTGTCAAAAAACTCTCTAACAGTTTCAGTTTCTTTCATTTTTAGTGCTTCAAACTCTCTTCTAAAGTTCAACACTTTCATTTTATTTGTTCTTTCACTTCCTTGGTACTCCTCCTTCAGCTTGTTCCAAGCTTCTTTTGCAATTTCAAGATTCAAAATCTTGATAAAAATATCATCATGTAGAGCTGCATGTATTATGACAAGAGCTCTACCTTCTTTTGCCACTTCATCACTATGATTTCTTATTTGAGCTAATGTTGGGTTGTTTGGGAGAGGTGGTGGGTTGCTGCCCTTTTCAACCATATCCCATAAACTTTGAGCTCTCAAATAAGTCTTCATTTTTACAGCCCACAAATCATAGTTTTCTCCTGAAAACACATGAGGTGGAGGTAAATAAGCATTATTAGAAGCCATTTTTGGTGTTTAAAAGTTTTTTGTAAAGATTTTTGTGAAGGTTTTCTTGCTGGTTTTCTCCCACCCTCAAAAATTTACATTGGTTTTCTAACCTCACAGACCCGTTAAGATCAATGGGGCTCTTGATACCATGTAGAAAAAAGGACCCAAATGTGGAAATGGTGGAGAAGAAAGAAGAAAAACCATAAAATTACAAGACAATAAAGTTTTGACAACGAAGTACAAAAAGTTAAGACACTTAGATACATTAAACTTAAGCATACACTACAAATATATAGAGCCAAACCATAAACTTGCCTATAAGACTCAATATAAAATGCACTAAATCTACTCTTAAGCACTAGTCATCATTACCTAAGAACACTAAGCATCATTACCTAGGACTGCTTTACTTAGCAACAATCTAATTATGACACTTAAACTTAAACAAGCAACACTTTAATTATGACAGAAAACAGCAACACATAATTAATTATTAAAACAGAAAAATATCAATCTCCAACAGTTATATTACAAAATTTCAATTTGACCTATTCAGATGATGTTATCATTTTCAAAGACATATAAGGAGGTTTGTTCTTAAAGAAAATTTACTGGGTAATCATCCACCCAAATTCTAATTTGTAGCTCAAATCACAACAATAGTTCAAAGCACTACTACCACGAGCTGTCTCTAAATTTAAATAGTATGATAGAGTGACATTGAAAATATGTTTTTTTTTAATTTTTTTTTTAAAGAACATTGAAAATATGTTGTCCGTGTTAGTTTTGTCTCTTTAAATTATTGCTCTTGTTTTTCATGAAAGTAAAATTACACACGTTAATGATGACTAAGTATCAGAAATTTTGTATTCAACCGAAGAGACAATTCAAATAAAGAAAGTGCAAGTGAACATTGGCATACTCTTATGAATACAAAATTGGAAGTTGGGTTTTCATATTATTAAATTTTGTTCACAACTAATCCTTATTCATTGTAGCCATTTTTTGATTATTTAGTATGCTTTGCCTTAGTAATGATTATCACTTAATTAACAAGATTTCTTTCAATGTTTGGTAAAAATGTTGTTTCAATCTATGAAGATAATAAGTCTATATGCAAATAAAAAGATAACAACAAATTGGGATAGACTTGCTGAAAGGTTAGACTTAAAAAGCAACATATATATGTACATTATATACCATTGTATATTACTTTTGACACCTCAACTGAAGTTGTAACTTTGGCTTCTGGTTCTTGTGATTATTGTAACTATACAGAAACTTACAATGAGAAGAAAAGTCGAAATAAATGTGATAAGGCTTGGAAACGATGCAGAAACACTAAACAAGCAAATAACCGGGAGATAACTTCCGTCCCTATGAAATAGGAGGCTCGGCTCTCTATTTAAAATAGGCCCCCAATAAAATAAAAACGCAATTTTTTTGTATAGATAAGCTTTATTAAAAAATCAGAATCAGAAGGGATTCTAAACATGAAACGAAATACAAAAAAAATTAAGCGAGAGAGAGGTAGAATTTACTAACGGCGTCATTTGGATTTGTCACTTATCCGTTGTGGAAAATGGAAAAACGAATGATTTATGTGAAAAAGAAATGATTGTTGTAATTCTTTCAATGAAATAAGTTTTCAAATTGATTGCTTAAGTGATTATACAAATTGGGGGTGGTTTGATAGTACCAGATTTATGTCCAGAGTGGAGAACTAAAGTCTACAAAAAATTCAAATGTGTAAAAATGTAACACATATATTTTTTATTTAAGTGGGGGTGGGTAGATATTTTTTGAGGCACATAGCTTTTGGAGGCCCGACTTGATTGAGCACCTTGCACTCCCTCAAGACCGGGCCTGACTTTAGGGGTCATATATTCCTTATTCATGCATTGTTTAAGCCAACTGGAATTGTTATACCCTAATTTTGGACCTAAAAATACTGGCTCAATTCTTATTCTCTTGCATTTTAAGTCATTGGATTTGTCTCTAATCAATTGCATCTTTCTCTGCATTTTATTTCAATGTTATTTGCAAAATTCATGAAAAAGGGCATTTTAGTCATTTCCTATGTTAAAATTTCTTTCAATCTTTGAAAAATTGTTTGAGTCTTTTCAACTGGTTTGAATAAGTCCTCATTTCAATTCTATGTCAAAATCCCTTTTAAAAAATTGCATTTGAAGTCATTTTGAGTCAGTTTAGCCCCTAGGGGCATTTTAGTCATTTCTAGTTTTAAAACTCTGTTTAATCTCTAAAAATTATCTCTGAGTCTTTTAATTTGCTTGTATAAGCTCTTGCTTTAATTTCCTGTTAAAAATCCATTTTAAAATTGCATTTGAGTCGTTTCGAGTCATTTTAGTCCCCAGGGGCATTTTGGTCTTTTCACGCGAAATTTCGACAGAGAGAGGTTACTTTAAAGTACCTCATTTAAGTAGTCGGTTCGTTTTAGTCCTTTTGTTGATTTTATTTTTCGTTTCACTTTACGTTTGTTTCAAAATTACCGTTTTACCCATTTTTTTTTGTTTAATTACATTTTAGTCCTTTTGTGCCTAATTTTTTTTAGTCCTTTAGTCTTTGTTTAGTTCAAATCATCTGCAGGGGACACGTGTCAGCAATCCAATGGTCCAGCAGTCAATTCATCAGCCTATAAAGCTGGTCAAAGAGGGTCAAAGTTTCCACACAATCAATCATTATCACATTTTCCCAAAATATCACAAAATATCACAAAAAAATCAGAGAAGAATTTCTCTTTCCTCTCCACCCCTGTAACCGAATTTCACCACCTCAATCACCACCGTCCAACAAACTCCGACCACCCTAACCACCTCTAAACCGCCACAACTACCACGTCCTTCTTCCTTTAATCACCGTCATCTTCATCATTAACATCGACTAAAATTTCCAGAAATCTTCAACCGATTCATAAACACCATTCACAATCAAGTTCATCTTCATCCTCACGAACCCAAGCCAATTTTCAGAACTGTAACCAATCTTCAATCCACACCGATCTGAACTCGTTTCACAGCAACGCAAACACAGGCCTCAAATTGGTGTACGATGCAGCAAGAAATGAGCAGAATCAAGAGAAGCGAAGTAGAACCGAAGCTGAGGTAAAAGGAGGGAACAGTTTCGCGAGGCACAAGTGAGGAACATCGAATTCTTGAAGTTTTCCGTCGTCCACGTAGCGCCGTCCTCCGATTTAGAGCAGGTAACGTTCTGCTTCTCTAACTTTCGTCGTGAATGTGTTTATAGTGTGTTCTATTCCTTTTGAAAACGGTCAAAGGTGAAAAAAAACGGTTTGAATTCGATCTGTATGTTGTAGATCTAGACCGCTGTGTTTGTTTTTTTGAAAGTTTTGACTGTATATTTGGAAAGAGGAGGAGAAGAGGAGCGTTTTGATGTAAAACTTTCAAAGGAAAAATAGAAAAAAAAAGCTCCGACGCGGCGGCTCTCCGGCCGACCACCGCGTCGGAGCGGCTCCGGTCGTCTTCTCCGTTTCCACTTCCGGCATGTTCTGCAACTAGAGAGAGAGAGAGAGACTTGTTTAGAGAGAGAAGGGAATTGATGGAATGAATGAATGAATGAACCGGTTCAGGTTCTTTTATAGCCTAGTAACCGAACCGGTTCAACCCGTTTTTGCTCCACTAACCCAGCCCGACCCAACCTGTCTGTTTTTTTGAGCCCAATTGCCATGGCTGAGCATATACTGCTCTTTACACCCTCCTTTTCCTGGGAGTTTCAATGCTTTTTTTGCTATTTTCACCCCCTGCGCATGAATTTGCTATGATAAAATTCCCAAAAATTTTCTATTGATTTTCTTGATGATTTTTGATTGTTTTCTTGATATTTCTTGCATGATAAATATTGGAAAGATATGTGGAAAATATTTTGTCTTTTTTAATGCATTTCTTTCAAATTTTGTTAAAAAACCTTGTCAAAATTTCTAAAAATGTGGTGAGTTCTAGTACATTTGTTTTGGGATGATCAAGACTTGGTTCCTTGTGACTTTTTGCATATTGAAAATTGATGGAGAAATACATGTGTAATTGTGTGTGATTGGTGTTGTTTTTGTCATATTTTGTGAAACTTTTTTGCACATTTTAATTCCAATATTTTGGCTCATGATAATTGGCGCTTAAAGAGTAATTTTGAGGCATTGTTTGTTGTTAATTTGGAATATTTGGTGCTGTTTGTGATGTGTGATATTACTTTCTTGTGTTGTGAATTGTTTGAACATTACTATGTGCAAAATTAGTGCAAAATAGGTTTAAAGTGTGCCAAAACTTTGGAAGCTTGATGTGGCCTTACAATTTTCATGTCATATGCTGAAATAAAACCCTTGGAAATTTGCAAAGGATATGAAAATTATAGGTCGTGATCTTGCTTTCATATCATGGTAAATTTTAGGCATATCTTTGCCACTTTTTAGTGCTAATTCTCATTGATTTGCTTAATATTTTCTTGCCTATCTCTTCTATCATTTTGTGCCTTATATTACTAACCATTTTGTTTATTATTTCATAAGCATCCCCATCTCATCTCATATTCACCTTTATTTTCTTGCAATTTAATTTTTGCCAAGGCTTAGCATGTAAAAACTTAGGGGGCGTTTGTTTTGTGGATACACAATTTATTCCCGGGATTAAGTATCTTGGGAATATGGAGGGGAAAATCTTGTTCCTGGGATAATGTAGAAAAAAGTGTTTGGTTAGTATTTTAATTCCCAGGAATTTTTTTTAAAAAGAAACCAAGGAATAGCTAAAATTTGATTGGCTTGCAATGTATAATCCTGGGAATAATGTTAAAATTCTAAAAACACCCTTATTGTATATGCTGCAGATTCTGAAACAAATAAAAATCAGTGGAAGAATATGATGTAGTGATCCATTATATTTCCACAACATGTTGATGAAGATGGCTATATAATTCTTTATAGTTTTCCTGTGGCATAAATTTCCATTTTGCTTCCAATTGGTGCAGCGGCAGAACATGAGGCAAACAATTACTACTTATTCAAAATAGCTTCTAAATGGATAATTAATTCAGTCGGATGCACATAAAGACTGTTGTTGTGTTTCCTCTTAATCTCAAAGCAATCGATTGTTTCAGAGGAAGTAAGAAAACAGTTAACCATAATAGGCAAGTGAAATAGGGGTATAAACGGTTTTTTATTGTGAGAGTGGGGTTCTCATTCCTGGGAATAGGATTTACCCATCTCCATCTGACAGGAATAAAACAGGGCAGACGTGGGTGTAACCGCTGTTATTTTATTCCTGGGCATAATTTATTCCTAGGTTTATTTTTTTCTTTCCCATCTACCAAACAAAGGGATGTTTAATTCCAGCCTTAGTTTCCTGGGAATAATTTTTGTAACCTTCAAACAAACGTCCCCTTAGGAATTTTTGTACTTTACTTTTATACAATTTCAATTCTTGCAAGACCATAGAATGTATCTAGGCCAATGATGTAAAGGACAATGGACTCTAATGATGTACACCGACACAAGCACCGACACATGCACACACCTCACTTTAGATGTATGGCTAGGATATGCATGTTTAGATGTATGTTTAGGTTGTATGCTTAGATGAATGCATAGGATTTACACTTAGAAAAAATCATTTTCCAAAAAAATATGAACAATATCACTCAAATCATTTTCTAAATAAACCGTGGGATCAAAATCCCATTGTATTTTCCCTTTTATTTTCTTAATCAAATTTCAATGAAAATTAATCATACTTGACTTTTTTTGCAAAATAACTAATTCCACCTCACAATTTCATAATCTCATGCCTTTGAGGCCTCTTTCCTTCATTCTTCAAATTCCAATTTTCAAACTTAAAGTCAACCAACAAAAACAAAAAACTTTTTTGGAAGAGAACTACGGTGGATTTGATCCCTTAAACGGGTACGTAGGCAAGGAACCAAAATTCCTTCAATTCAATTAAAATAAAAATTCAAACACTTTCTTCTTCCTCCAATTCTTCACTTAGTAAACCTTTAGGTGTAAATATCGTTTTCAAATAGCATTTAAAAATAAAGCGCGCGCGTAGAAAGTAAAGACGGTTCCTATAGGATACTATAGTCGTTATGGGTGCCTAACACCTTCCCGTAGCGAAAACAACTCCCGGACCTCGATTCTCAAGGGTTTTGCTTATTTTTTCCCTTCCCAAGAAAAAATGAGATATCAAAGGTTAAAAAGGTTCAAACGTAATCAATGTTTGACACCCGAAAACCAAGATAAAACAGCTGGCGACTTCACTGGGGAGATTCGAGAGTTACGCCTAGTCTTTATTTTTTCGCTTGCGCTTGTATTTTTACTTGCTTCTTTTACTTGCTTTCTTTTGTGAATAATTGTTTAAATTCTTGCAAACGTGTGGGGTGAGAATATCAAAAGTCCTACACCCGGGCTGAGTGAACTTAGGATTTAGGGGGGATATAATCGACAATTCATTCTGAGAGTTGCCTCGTGTTTTGGATTATGCGATCAATCCCACATAGCTGAGGCATTTTGGGGGAGATGTTGTCGGCGCGTGTTGTCGCGTTTAGGCACTTTACTTCTAATTGTTCTATGACGCTATGAACCGTAGATAACCAAACCCATCCATGGCCGTTTTCTAGGATGTAGTGCGGAGGCTAAACCGAGTGTTGTCTCGAGTTTTAGTCGTCACGTGATACTACACTCAAGTTAGACCTTCTTGCGGATAATCATGGAGCGAGTGTTTGTCTCGTGGCACCATGATATACGTCGGAGAGGTTGTGACTTGGGAACCTTCTTAGAACCCGGTTACTATTACCTAAAGCCCTAGTTTCACCGGACACCGTGTCCACTCTTGACTCCTTGACTTTGAATCTTAACCCTCCATGTTTTCTCCGTACTTGAATGTGATCATGCATACATGCATACATGCATAAACTTTTTTCCATGCATTTATCGAAGGGCTTAGACAATTTGAATTTGTAAACATTGTAGGAATGGGGAAGACTAAGTCCTACAAGTTCATGGAGGTTGATTTGGCTAGTTTGAGAGATTTGGCACTCAAGATCGAGGATCCGACTGGTTTCCGACACCGTTATGGGGACTTACTTACTATTCTCCGGACTAATGTGGATGAGAAGCTTGTGCACACTCTAGTGCAATTCTATGATCGGGAGTATCGGAGCTTCACTTTTCCCGAATTTCAGCTGGTGCCTACTCTAGAGGCCTATTCTTCTTTGACGGGTTTACCTATAGCCAAGGGAGCACCTTTTACGGGGCTTGAGCATCCTCCCATGCCTATAGTTATTTCTAAAGATCTCTATCTCAAAACCACCGATGTCTCCAAGAATCTTGTCACCAAGGCTCGCATCCGAGGGTTCACTTCGAAGTATCTACTTGAGAAAGCTAATCTCCGAACCACTTGTCAGGACACTCTCGAGGCTATTCTTGCACTACTCATCTATGGGCTTATTCTCTTTCCACACCTTGACAACTTCGTGGACATGAATGCTATTATGATCTTCCGCTCCAAGAATCCGGTTCCTACTTTGCTAGCTGACACATACCATGCTATTCATGATCGTTCCGGCAAGGGTCGTGGATACATTTACTGCTGTGTGCCTCTCCTCTATAGGTGGTTTATTTCGCACCTTCCGAAGTCTTTCCACGACAATCCGGAGAATTGGTCTATTTCACAGAGGATTATGGCTCTCACTCCTAATGAAGTGGTTTGGCTCACCCCCGCTTCTAGAGTCAAAGAGATTATCTTCGGTGGTGGAAAGTTTCTTAATGTACCTTTTCTTGGTACCCGGGGTGGAATCAACTATAACCCGGAGCTCGCCTTACGACAATTCGGTTTCTCGATGAAAGAGAAGCCCATCAATCTTGCTACATCTCCTTAGTTCTTTCACTACTCTAATGCTCCTACCGGGATAAAAGAAGATTTCATAGAGGCTTGGTCTAAGCTACGGAAGAAAGAGGTGAAACACATGGGTGTGAGATCCGGTATTGCTCACGAGGCTTATACCCAGTGGGTGATAAACCGAGCTGAGGAGATTGGCATGCCTTACCCTTCCATGAGATATTTGTCTGCATCTATCCCGACCATGCCTTTACCCCTATTACCACCTACTCAGGAGATGTATCAGGAGCATCTAGCCATGGAGAGCCGAGAGAAGCATCAGTGGAGGGCTAGATACTTTGAGGCTGAGAACTTGATTATGACTTTGGATGGAAAGGATGAGCAGAAGACTCATGAGGTTTTGACATTGGAAAGGGAGTTAGCCAAGGCTAGGGAAGAAATTGAAGAAAAGGATAAGCTGCTTATGAGGGATTCCAAGAGGGCTAGGGGGGCCCGTGATTTCTATGCCCTATACTGCAGCTATGAGTCTGAGCCCGAGGATGATACTTCCACTTCCTATGCTTGAGGATTTCTGTTTCCCGCTGTTATTTCCCGTTGTTATTGTTGTTTTACATATTCAAAGTCTATCCCTTGGCTTAGTATTTCAAAGGGAATTATCTTGTAAGACTCTGTAATGTTTGTTTTTGTCTGGTTTTAATTGTTTAGTAATGTTTACGAGTCCCTAATTTGTCTAAAACCCTTCGATAAACATAAAAAGAGTCTTTTTGCATATGCATTAACACATCTCATGCATCATATGCATTCATTGGTCACAAAAAACTTCCCTCGTGCTCATTACCTCCTGGTTTCTCCGCCGCAGTCTGAAAGGTGGCTCGTGCTCGCAAAGTTTACCGACCAGATAGAGTTCATCATACGAGATTGTACAAGAGAAGGAATATGGCTAATTTTGAGGAAGAAAACGCTCAGCTCCGTGCCGAACTGGCTGCTATGAAAGAAGACTTGGCTAAAGCTCATGACACTATGTCTACTCTGTTGGCTGCACAAGAGCAACCGGTCACATCCGGTTCGGTCCTTACTGAAGTGGTTCCATCAATCCCACTATCCACAGTGACTTCTGATGCCCGATTTGTTATGCCCAATGGCCGTCCTTATGGGCTCTCAGCTTTCTATGCTCCTGACACTGCAGCCGGTATCTCTGGTGTTGCCAATCAAGGACCTACTCCTGCAACAACTTTTGCTACTACACCTACTTCTATGCCTCAAGTGACTCCCATTGTTACCGAGCCTGTTGTACACACCGCGCGACAGGTAATCGATGTTGACACTCCACGTGGACAGGACCCCGTAATGGAGGCTATGAAAGAACAATTAAGAGAGCTAGCTGGAGAGCTCCGTGAGGTCAAAGCTAACAGTGGGAACGCTACTTCAACTAAGGCTCGTGATCTATGCCTGGTATCCCGGTTTGAGATTCCTAAGAAGTTCAAAGAGCCAGAGTTTGACAAATACAATGGAACTTCTTGTCCACACAACCATGTCATCCGGTATGTCCGAAAGATGGCCAACTACGCAGATAATAATGCTCTGATGATACACTGCTTCCAGGACAGTCTGGCAGACGATGCAGCAGATTGGTACACAGGTCTAAGCAAGGACAATATCCATACTTTTGAGGAGCTCGCTGCCGCTTTTGAAAGTCATTATGAGTTCAACACCCGCTTGAAGCCGAATAGGGACTCTCTTAAATCCTTGTCTCAGAAGTCAGATGAAACCTTCCGTGAGTATGCTCAGAGGTGGAGAGGGGCAGCTGCCCGTGTTTCTCCTCGACTAGATGAGGAAGAACTAACACAAACATTCCTGAAGACTTTGAAGAAGGAATATATTGAAAAGATGATAGTCTCTGCACCCAATAACTTCTCCGACATGGTTACTATGGGAACTCGTCTAGAGGAGGCTGTCAGAGAAGGCATCATTGTTCTTGAAAAAGGTGAGTCCTCAACTAGTGCGCCAAAGAAATATGGTAATGGCCACCACAAAAGGAAAGAATCCGAAGTAGGGATGGTATCTGGTCATCAGCCTACAGCTGCAGTGGCCCCTAATGTTGCTCAATTACCTTATCACTACATGCAGTACTCTCAACATCCTTTCTTCGCACCATTCTACCAGCAGTATCCACTACCGCCGGGTCAACCACCAGCTCCCGTCAATGCCGTCGCTCAACAGGTACAACAACAGCCTCCTGCTCCACAGCAACCTCTGCAACATCAGGGTCCCCGGGCCAGGACTTATTTCCCACCAATACCAATGCGGTACGCTGAGCTGCTCCCAACTCTACTTGCCAAAGGACATTGTGTCACCAGACCAGGCAGGCCTCCGCCTACCCCATTGCCTCCCAGGTTCCGACAGGACCTTACATGTGAATTCCATCAGGGCGCCCAAGGCCATGATGTGGAGGGTTGCTATGCCCTGAAATATGTTGTGAAGGATTTGATAGACAGAGGACGGTTGACTTTTGAAAATAGTGTTCCACATGTGCTCGACAATCCACTCCCAAACCATGGTGCTGTTAATATGATTGAGACTTTCGAGGAGGCTCAGTTTCCCCAAGAAGGCCCCATGTTAGATGTCCGAAATGTTGTTACTCCTTTGGTACCACTACATGTCAAGCTCTGCCAAGCTTCCTTGTTCAGTCATGATCATGCTTCCTGTTCAGAATGTCTTCAGAATCCCATGGGCTGTTGTGTGGTGCAAGATGATATACAGAGCCTAATGGATGATAAACACTTGATTGCCAGTGATGTTTGTGTAATTGTGCCGGTATTCCATGATTCTCCTGCTAGGAGTGTGCCCCAGACAAAGGATGTTGAACCCTTAGTGATCAGGCTACCTGGCCTAGTATCTTATGCCTCTACTAAGGCAATCCCTTACAAGTACAATGCGACCATGATCGAGAGCGGGGTAGAAGTACCTCTGGTATCCCCAGCTACGGTTGCTAACATTGCTGAAGAAATTACAACTCTGAGAAGCGGAAAGGTCCGCCCACCCTTGTTCCAAAAAAGGGTGGTTACACCTGTTGCCACGGTAACTCCACCGGTTGACAAGAATGTCGGTCCATCAGGCCAGTCTATTGAAGAGTCTAATCTGGACGAAATTCTAAGGCTTATCAAAAAGAGCGATTATAAGATTGTTGACCAGCTACTGCAAACTCCGTCAAAGATATCCATTTTGTCTCTGCTCTTGAGCTCAGAAGCCCACAGGAAAGTGTTGATGAAAGTACTGGAACAAGCCTATGTTGATCATGAAGTCTCTGTGGATCAGTTCAATGGAATAGTGGGTAACATTACTGCTTGCAATAACTTGGGGTTTGGCGACGATGAACTCCCCGAAGCAGGGAAACACCACAATTTGGCTCTGCATATCTCAGTACACTGCAAGTCTGACATGATATCTAATGTGCTGGTGGACACTGGATCATCTTTGAATGTAATGCCTGAGTCTACGCTGAGACAGTTGAGCCATCATGGAGTCTCCCTGAGGGGAAGCAGTTATCTGGTTAAGGCTTTTGACGGATCTCGCAAAGATGTTCTTGGAGAGGTAGATCTGCCAATTACCATTGGTCCTGAGACATTCCAAATCACTTTCCAGGTCATGGACATCAATGCTTCCTACAGTTGTCTCCTCGGAAGACCGTGGATTCACGACGCTGGGGCAGTAACTTCTACTCTGCATCAGAAACTCAAATTTGTGAAGAATGGTAAGCTTGTCACTGTGCATGGTGAAGAAGCGTATCTGATTAGCCAAGTGTCATCCTTCTCTTGTGTTGAAGCAGGGTCCGCTGAAGGGACGTCATTTCAAGGATTGACTGTTGAAGGTGCGGAGCCTCGTAGAGCTGGTACTACTATGGCCTCATTGAAAGATGCCCAGAAAGCTGTTCAAGAAGGGCAAGCTGCCGGCTGGGGCAAAATGATACAGATTTTGGAGAACAAGTGCAAAGAGGGCCTTGGATTCTCCCCAACCTCAGGCGTGTCAAAAGGAACCTTCTATAGTGCTGGATTTATCAATGCTATTACCAAGGACGCTGCTGGGAGTAGTCATGTGCCTACGTTTGTTGTACAAGGAGGCACTGTGAGAAATTGGGAAGCCATTGATATTCCTTTAGTCATGCATGCTTCCATGTAATGTGTCTTGTTGCTCATGTTTTCTTTGTTTTCAAAATAACAATCCTTTCGCTCTGCCCAAGGCGAAAGTGATGTCTTTGTAAGGGCGTGTTTGTTTCGGCATTGCCGTTATTAATAAAATTGTCGTCTTTTCCGCGACTCTTTGTTTTTATACTTTTAGTGCCTTTTCCTTGGAAATAATGGTAATGCCAGAAAAAACCAAAACATTTGTATTTTCTTATTAATTTCAAAAATCTGCATGAAAAACATTTTCTTAAAATCATCCCAATCATATTATGCAGATTGAACCATAATAAACCCGTTGAACACAGTGACCCTATGGTTCCTCCAAATTTTGAATTCCCTGTATATGAAGCTGAAGATGAGGATGATGATGAAGAGATATCGTATGAGATCACTTGACTGCTCGAGCAAGAAAGAAGAGCCATTCAGCCTCACCAGGAAGAGATTGAGCTTATCAACCTGGGTACTGAAGAGAACAAGCGAGAGATCAAGATTGGTGCTGCACTTGAACCAGAAGTGAAAAGGAAAATCACTCAGCTTCTCCATGATTATCCAGATGTTTTTGCATGGTCCTATGAAGATATGCCGGGTCTAGACCCCAAGATTGTGGAGCATCGAATACCGACAAGGCCCGAATGCCCTCCTGTCAAACAGAAGTTGAGAAGGTCTCGTCCAGACATGGCTCTTAAGATCAAGGCTGAGGTGCAGAAGCAAATTGATTCGGGTTTCCTCATGACAGCTGAATATCCAGAATGGATTGCAAATATTGTGCCAGTACCGAAGAAAGATGGGAAAGTTCGAATGTGTGTTGATTATAGAGATTTGAATAAAGCCAGTCCAAAAGACAACTTCCCATTGCCTCATATTGACGTACTCGTTGACAGTACTGCTCAGTCTAAAGTGTTCTCCTTTATGGATGGTTTCTCCGGCTACAACCAAATACGGATGTCTCCTGAAGATAGAGAAAAGACGTCCTTCATTACCCCATGGGGAACATTCTGTTATAAAGTGATGCCGTTCGGCTTGATAAATGCTGGTGCAACCTATCAAAGGGGTATGACCACTCTGTTTCATGATATGATTCACAAAGAGATTGAGGTATATGTTGATGATATGATTGTGAAGTCAGGTGATGAAGAGCAGCATGTTGTGTACTTGAAAAAGATGTTTGAAAGATTGAGAAAGTACAAGCTGCGATTGAATCCTAACAAGTGCACATTTGGCGTAAGATCTGGAAAATTGCTAGGCTTCATTGTCAGCCAGAGGGGCATTGAAGTTGATCCCGACAAAGTCCGAGCCATCAGAGAAATGCCGGCCCCTCAAACTGAAAAGCAAGTCAGAGGCTTCCTCGGCCGCCTGAATTATATTTCAAGATTCATATCTCACATGACTACTACTTGCGGACCAATCTTCAAATTGCTCAGAAAGAATCAGCCTGTTGTATGGAACGATGAATGCCAGGAAGCTTTTGATAGCATTAAAGAATACCTGTTGGAACCACCTATTCTTGTCCCGCCAGTGGAAGGAAGGCCTTTGATTATGTATCTGTCAGTATTAGATGATTCAGTGGGTTGTGTTCTCGGACAACAAGACGAGACTGGAAAGAAAGAACATGCTATCTACTATCTGAGCAAGAAATTCACCGACTGTGAGACTCGGTATACAATGCTTGAAAAGACTTGTTGTGCTTTAGCTTGGGCTGCCAAGCGCCTGCGTCATTATATGGTGAATCATACGACTTGGTTGATATCCCGAATGGATCCAATCAAGTACATCTTTGAAAAGCCTGCTATTACTGGAAAGATTGCACGTTGGCAAATGTTGTTGTCTGAATATGATATTGTGTACAAAGCTCAGAAAGCAATCAAAGGAAGTATCCTTGCTGAGCATCTTGCTTGTCAACCTCTTGATGATTACCAGCCAATCAAGTTTGATTTCCCTGATGAAGAGATTATGTATCTGAAAGCAAAAGATTGCGAAGAACCACTGATCAATGAAGGGCCGAATCCCAATAGCAAGTGGGGGCTGGTATTTGATGGTGCCGTCAATGCTTATGGTAAAGGGATTGGGGCCATTATTGTGACTCCACAAGGGCACCACATTCCTTTCACTGCTCGGATAACCTTTGAATGTACGAAAAACATAGCTGAATATGAAGCATGCATCTTGGGCATTGAAGAAGCCATTGATATGAGGATTAAGCACCTTGACATCTATGGAGATTCTGCACTTGTTATTAATCAGATAAAGGGTGAATGGGAGACTCATCATGAGAAGCTGATCCCTTACCGTGACTATGCAAGACGTCTGTTGACATACTTTACAAAGGTTGAGCTACACCACATTCCTCGGGATGAAAACCAAATGGCTGATGCTCTTGCTACTTTGTCTTCCATGTTTCGAGTGAATCACTGGAGTGATGTGCCTGTAATCAAAGTGCAGCGTCTTGATAGACCCGCTCATGTGTTTACTATTGAAAATATCCCAGATCAGGCTGATGAAGATGTGAATAATGAAAAACCTTGGTATTACAACATCAAACAGTTCTTGCAGAGTCACGAATATCCACTCGGTGCTTCCAACAGGGATAAAAAGACCTTGAGAAGATGGGCTAGTAGATTCCTTTTGGACGGAGAAATCCTATACAAGAGAAACTACGACATGGTTTTGTTAAGATGTGTGGATGAACAGGAAGCTGAGAAATTGATGCATGATGTACATGACGGTACCTTTGGGACCCATGCTTCGGGCCACACCATGTCAAGGAAACTATTAAAAGCCGGCTATTACTGGATAACCATGGAGCGTGACTGCCACAAACATGCCAAGAGATGCCACAAATGTCAAATTTATGCTGATAAGATCCATGTGCCTCCACATGCTCTCAATGTTATCTCTTCCCCTTGGCCTTTCTCTATGTGGGGCATTGACATGATCGGAAGAATTGAACCGAAGGCTTCCAATGGACATCGTTTCATTCTAGTGGCAATTGACTATTTCACCAAGTGGGTTGAAGCTGCTTCCTATGCCAATGTGACCAAGCAAGTGGTTGTCAAGTTTATCAAGAATAACATCATCTGTCGATATGGTGTTCCCAACAAAATCATCACTGACAATGGTTCCAATCTGAACAATAGCATGATGCAAGCTCTATGTGAAGAATTCAAGATTGAACATCACAACTCTTCTCCTTATAGACCTCAGATGAATGGTGCAGTTGAGGCTGCTAACAAGAACATCAAGAAGATTGTTCAGAAGATGGTCACTACTTACAAAGACTGGCATGAAATGTTGCCTTTCGCCTTGCATGGTTACCGTACTACAGTGCGTAGTTCAACCGGGGCAACCCCTTTCTCTTTGGTATATGGCATGGAAGCAGTTCTCCCTCTGGAAGTGGAGATTCCATCTCTTCGAGTGATCATGGAAGCAAAACTAACTGAGGCTGAATGGTGTCAGAGTCGGTATTATCAGTTGAATTTGATTGAAGAGAAACGTATGGATGCTATGGCTCATGGACAGTTGTATCAAGTGCGAATGAAAAATGCTTTTGACAAGAAAGTCCGACCTCGAGAATTCAAGGAAGGCGAACTTGTATTGAAAAGAAGGATAAGTCAGCAACCCGACCCAAGGGGCAAGTGGACACCTAACTATGAAGGTCCTTACGTTGTCAAGAAGGCTTTCTCTGGTGGTGCTTTGATTCTTACACACATGGATGGTGTTGAACTCCCAAATCCTGTTAATGCCGATATAGTCAAGAAATACTTTGTCTAAAAAGAAAAGAACAGCGTGGTAGGTCGAAAACCCGAAAGGGCGGCCTAGGCAAAAATGCGCTTCCCGGTGGATCGAAAACCCGAAAGGGCGATCCAGGCAAAAGTTAGGGACAAAAAAAATGAATATGAAAAAGCTCGCTGAGATTGTACGCAACTCAGGCAAGAATGAGCACCTCGATGAGCCGAAAACCCGAAAGGGGGGTTCATGCAAAAATGAGGTTGACAATAAAAGACAAGTAACTATATCTGGCAAACTACCATCACCCCTTGGGACATCTGCAACCGTCAATGATCGTCTTCATCAGAGGCTTCTGTGCTTGTGAATTCAAAATTTCTATGAAATGTAGCGGTCATTGTGTTCAATGTACCACCAACCAATAAAATTACCATTTTCCAAGCTTTGTAAATCCGTGAAGTCAGGCCTTTGGCTGACTCCCACTCTTCTACATCAATTTGAGCCTGTGCTTTTGTTTGAAACTCTATTTTCTTTCTACTTTCAATGCTATATACAAAACATTTTCTTTCTATTTGATAATGTCGATGTCTGAAACAAACATCTTTTGAAAATTAAAAACCGTTTCCTGTCTATTTTGAAAACAAACCTGAGCAATAGGGTACATTTCAATGAAACATGCATGGATAAATGAGTGTCAATGTCTATTTCAATACGTGTTACGAGCAGATTACTCCCCAGGATGATCTGTGGTCAATGGCAAGAATGAAAAAACAGAATGAAAAATGAAGAATGCAAATGAAAAGCTCGCTAAGTCGAAAACCCGAAAGGGCGGCTTAGGAAAAAATGAGCACCCCGCTGATTGACAACCTATGAAGGCAATTCAGGCAAAAATGGGGCAATTAAAAGAATTTTGTTCCCCGGTGAATCGAAAACCCGAAAGGGCGGTTCAGGCAAAAATGGGTTTGAAAAATGAAAGAATGAAAATGATATGAAAAGCATTGACCACAGATGCAAACATCCCACGTTTATCCAGCGCTGACACGCCTAACAACGGTGACCTGTATCAAAGAATCTTCCAAGGTTCCCTCTCCTACAAGTTTATTGCCCTCAGCCATGGTTTTGATACGTCTTCCAACGACGGTCTTTCCAAAGAGGATTTCTATGTGATTATGTTATAGCACGAGCCACTACGCGCCCAATCTTCCAATGTTTTGTCTGTCTCTATGAAACTTCTCTGTCAAGATACAAGCCAATCATGCATTTCAAGCATTCATACACGCATAATCATGCATTTCATGTGCTCATACATTCAATAATTTCGTTATACCATACATACATGTTGCATTCTCAAGCTCAACTATCACCCCAACTCAGTTTCCACTTTCAAATTCAACTCAATCTCCAATCTCAATTCGATCTCCAATTTCAATCCAATCCCAATTTCAATTCAATCAAATTTCAAATGTCAAATTCAATTTCAATCTCCCATTCAATTCAATTTCCATCTCCAATTCAACTCAATTTCAACTCTCCAATTCAATGTCTATGTCTATGTCTCTGATCAATCTTAATTTTCAATCTCAAACTTTCAATTCAATGTCTTTGTCAATATCAATTCACTCTCAATTTGCTTTTGGGCCAACAAAGATGGTCATGTCTATTTCCAAGTCAAGTCAATATCAACTTTCTCTCAATTTGTTTCTTTCCAAATCAAATTTCCAATTTGTATCTTTTTATTGGTCAAGTGGCAAGTTCGATCCAAAGAACAGCTTGCACCTGTTTATATGCCTATGTTTCCTGTCAAACGACAAGTTCGATCCAAAGAACAGTTTGTACCGGCCTATCTGTTTGTGTTGGCAATCAAGTGGCAAGTTCGATCCAAAGAACAGCTTGTATAAGCCTTTTGTCTATGTCTCCAGGCCAAACGGCAAGTTCGATCCAAAGAACAGTTTGTACCTGTCCATTTGTTTCATTTTCAATCAAGTGGCAAGTTCGATCCAAAGAACAGCTTGTATCTCTCTATATGTCTATGTTTCTGGTCAAGTAGCAAGTTCGATCCAAAGAACAGCTTGTACCTATCTCGTATTTCTATTCCCAGCCAAGTAGCAAGTTCGATCCAAAGAACAGCTTGTGCTCATTCTCTTGTTTGTATTTCGTGGTCAAGCGGCAAGTTCGATCCAAAGAACAGCTTGTACCCATCTCTCGTTTGTATTTCTTGGTCAAGTGGCAGGTTCGATCCAAAGAACAGCTTGTACCTATCTTTTATCCCCTGGTTTGTCTACCCTGTCAATGTCTACCTAAATCCCCAGTGATATGACATGCTCTATTAGACTCCAGTTCATTTGTCTTGCATTCATAATCATAATGTTGCATGGCATTCATATTTTGAAAATCTGAGAGCGTATTTTTATGTCCAAAAACAGTGCAAATGTTAATATTTAAGTATCTTCGTCCCGTCAAATCAAAGACTTCGTCTCTTGACTCTCCGGACAAAGAAACTTAAATAGGGGCAACTGTTATACCCTAATTTTGGACCTAAAAATACTGGCTCAATTCTTATTCTCTTGCATTTTAAGTCATTGGATTTGTCTCTAATCAATTGCATCTTTCTCTGCATTTTATTTCAATGTTATTTGCAAAATTCATGAAAAAGGGCATTTTAGTCATTTCCTATGTTAAAATTTCTTTCAATCTTTGAAAAATTGTTTGAGTCTTTTCAACTGGTTTGAATAAGTCCTCATTTCAATTCTATGTCAAAATCCCTTTTAAAAAATTGCATTTGAAGTCATTTTGAGTCAGTTTAGCCCCTAGGGGCATTTTAGTCATTTCCAGTTTTAAAACTCTGTTTAATCTCTAAAAATTGTCTCTGAGTCTTTTAATTTGCTTGTATAAGCTCTTGCTTTAATTTCCTGTTAAAAATCCATTTTAAAATTGCATTTGAGTCGTTTCGAGTCATTTTAGTCCCCAGGGGCATTTTGGTCTTTTCACGCGAAATTTCGATAGAGAGAGGTTACTTTAAAGTACCTCATTTAAGTAGTCGGTTCGTTTTAGTCCTTTTGTTGATTTTATTTTTCGTTTCACTTTACGTTTGTTTCAAAATTACCGTTTTACCCATTTTTTTTGTTTAATTACATTTTAGTCCTTTTGTGCCTAATTTTTTTTAGTCCTTTAGTCTTTGTTTAGTTCAAATCATCTGCAGGGGACACGTGTCAGCAATCCAATGGTCCAGCAGTCAATTCATCAGCCTATAAAGCTGGTCAAAGAGGGTCAAAGTTTCCACACAATCAATCATTATCACATTTTCCCAAAATATCACAAAAAAATCAGAGAAGAATTTCTCTTTCCTCTCCACCCCTGTAACCGAATTTCACCACCTCAATCACCACCGTCCAACAAACTCTGACCACCCTAACCACCTCTAAACCGCCACAACTACCACGTCCTTCTTCCTTTAATCACCGTCATCTTCATCATTAACATCGACTAAAATTTCCAGAAATCTTCAACCGATTCATAAACACCATTCACAATCAAGTTCATCTTCATCCTCACGAACCCAAGCCAATTTTCAGAACTGTAACCAATCTTCAATCCACACCGATCTGAACTCGTTTCACAGCAATGCAAACACAGGCCTCAAATTGGTGTACGATGCAGCAAGAAATGAGCAGAATCAAGAGAAGCGAAGTAGAACCGAAGCTGAGGTAAAAGGAGGGAACAGTTTCGCGAGGCACAAGTGAGGAACATCGAATTCTTGAAGTTTTCCGTCGTCCACGTAGAGCCGTCCTCCGATTTAGAGCAGGTAACGTTCTGCTTCTCTAACTTTCGTCGTGAATGTGTTTATAGTGTGTTCTATTCCTTTTGAAAACGGTCAAAGGTGAAAAAAAACGGTTTGAATCCGATCTTTATGTTGTAGATCTAGACCGCTGTGTTTGTTTTTTTGAAAGTTTTGACTGTATATTTGGAAAGAGGAGGAGAAGAGGAGCGTTTTGATGTAAAACTTTCAAAGGAAAAATAGAAAGAAAAAAAAAGCTCCGACGCGGCGGCTCTCCGGCCGACCACCGCGTCGGAGCGGCTCCGGTCGTCTTCTCCGTTTCCACTTCCGGCGTGTTCTGCAACTAGAGAGAGAGAGAGACTTGTTTAGAGAGAGAAGGGAATTGATGGAATGAATGAATGAACCGGTTCAGGTTCTTTTATAGCCTAGTAACCGAACCGGTTCAACCCGTTTTTGCTCCACTAACCCAGCCCTGTTATACCCTAATTTTGGACCTAAAAATACTAGTTCAATTCTTCTTTTCTTGCATTTCAAGTCATTTGAACTGTCTCTGATCAATTACACCTTTATTTGCATTTTATTTCAATATTACTTGCAAAATTCATGAAAAAGGGCATTTTAGTCATTTCCCATGTTAAAATTTCTCTCAGTCTTTTAAAATTTGTTTGAGTCCTTTCAAATAGTTTGAATAAGTCTTCATTTCAATTCTATGTCAAAACCCATTTCAAAATTGCATTTGAAGCCATTTTGAGTCAGTTTAGCCCCTAGGGGCATTTTAGTCTTTTCATGTGTTAAAACCCTGTTTAAATTCTAAAAATTGTCTCTGAGTCTTTTAATTTTGCTTGTATAAGTTCTTGCTTTAATTCCCTGTTAAAAATCCATTTTAAAATTTGCATCTGAGTCATTTTTAGTCGTTTTAACCCCAGGGGCATTTTGGTCATTTCACACGAAATTTCGGCAGAGAGAGGTTACTTTAAAGTACCTCATTTAAGTCGTTGGTTCGTTTTAGTCCGTTTTGTCAATTTTAATCGTTTCACTTTACGTTATTTTCAATTTACATTTTTTTACCAATTTTATTTTAATTACTTTTTAGTCCTTTTTGTCATTTTGTGTTTTTGTCCATTTGTTAGTCCAAATAATTTTCAAGTGCCATGTGTCCAAATGCTATTAGTCCACAAAAGTTTGTTAGAGTCCAAGTGCCACATGTCTCTATCCTATTGGTCCAAGGCCAATGAGCTAGCCTATAAATGGGTCAAAGAGTCAACTAATCATTCATTCAATCATTTTTCCACAAAATTCATAAAAAAGTCACAAAACCATTTTTCCTTTTTTCCCTCCTTCTCTCTCATCCCTAACCAACTTTCTCCACCACTTCCACCACCCTAACAACCTTCTCTCTCAACTCTAACAACTTTTCACCACCACCAAAACCACCCTAACTAACTCCTCTAACCTCCATAACCACCACAAAACCTCCATAACCACCACTTTCTTCATCCTTAATCCATCTTTTTCTTCTTCTTTTTCTTCAACAATTCTCCATTCAATCCCTTCAATAAATTCGCCCCTCTATTCAATTTTCAAACGACTCCGATGGATTCGTTCGAATCAAACACGGATTCAATTCATTCGAACATCACAAATTCCGATCAAACCAACACATAGCAACTTTGAATTGAGCCGAATCTGTTGAAAAGGAATCCTGGCCGAAACTTCATGCTCAAACAGCTCAAGCTCACACCGTTTCAGTCACAAAGAGAATCCGATTCAAGTGTCGAATACGTGAAACACAAGACGGCAATCGCACCGGAAGGAGAAGAGCGAACATAATCGTAAGAGAAAGAAAGAGGTTCATCAACAACAACAACAGCAGAAAGAAGTTCGACAGTTCCCAGCATCAATACCGAATCGCATAGCTTAAAGGTGAAGAGGTAACTCGCGAATTCATCTTTGTTTCTTCATTATCCACTTGCTTTAGAAGGAATTTTCGAACGGTATCATATAGATCTACATGTTTGTGCTTTGTTTTGGTGAATTTCGATGACGGATTCGAATAGAGGGAGGTGAAACGAGTCTAAATCCGTAAAGTTTTTTGAGTTTGGAGCATTTTTGAAACTCCGGCACGGTGGAGCCACCACCGGCCACCGTGCCGGAAAATTTAAGCTGGCCGGAAGGGATGAAGTGTGGGGGCGCTGTTGTGTAGCTCTAGAGAGAGAAGTGAGTAAAACGTTTTTAGTGAGAAGCTTCTTGTGTTGAAATGAAGAGAAAAAAACCAGCAAGCTTTTTGTACCAACAACTCTTGACCCAGACTCATGCCCATGGGTCCAACCCGCTCCAAGCCCAAGCTGTGTTTACATTTCTGCTATTTCACTACAGTTTTGCTATATTCAACCCCCAGTGCTACTTTCTGCACCCCCTGTTTGCCTAAAACGTTCTAAAAAATTCCATAAAAATTCATAGTTTGTTCTTATTAATTTTGTGGTGTTTTTATGATAATCTTGTACTAAAAAACTTTATGAAAAATATTGATGCATTGTTGTATTAATTCTTGAGTGTTATGTTGAAAGGCTTGTGAAAATGTGCACAATTTTGGTCCCAATTCTTGATACATGTGTGTGATTGGTGATGTGTGCGTTTATGATGAATTCACCACTGTTTAGGTGCATTTCTTGCTGCATGGGAGTATGTGTAATTAGTTGCTTGTTTCGTAGGGCGTATTAATGATTGTTTGCGAAAATGAAGCGTTAGATATATTTAGGAATGAATCATAATCTTGTAATTTGAGCATGAACCTCTAATTCTCACATTCTTGCTGCATTAAAACCCATTTAAAAATTGCAATAATGTGGAAATTATAAGTCATGTGCCTCTTGAAGTATTGTGATTAGTTCTTAGTGTATCTTAACCCTTTATTTTTGTGTTCTTTGCATTTGTTTAGTGTTCTTTTGCCTTATTGCTTTCTTCATTACATTTGGTGTTACTAACCCCTTTCATCTTATGTTTCATGCACTCCATAAGCATACTCCATTCTTCCATCTTAGTTTCATTTCTTGCACTTTAAAATTCATGCAAAAAATTAGAATGTAAAACTTAGGAATTCTTGTACTTTACTTTTATGCATTTTAATTTCTTGCAAGACCATAGAATGTATCTAGGCCAATGATGTAAAGGACAATGGACTCTAATAATGTACACCGACACAAGCACCGACACATGCACACACATCACTTTAGGTATATAGCTAGAATATGCATGTTTAGATGTATGTTTAGGATTGTATGTTTAGATGAATGCCTAGGATTTACACTTAGAAAAATCTTCTTTCCAAAAAAATATGAACCAACTTCACTCAAACCCTTTTTCATAATAAACCTTGGGATCAAAATCCCATTGTATTTTCCTTTTCTTTTTCTTAATCAAACTTTAACGAACTTTAACCATACTTAGACCACATTTTGCAAAAATAACTAATCAAACCTCACATTTTTACAATCTCATGCCCTTGAGGCCTCTCTCTCTCATTCTTCAAATTCCAATTTTCAAACTTAAAATCAACCAACAAAAACAAAAAACATTTTTGGAAGAGAACTACGGTGGATTTGATCCCTTAAACGGGTACGTAGGCAAGGAATCAAAATTCCTTCAATTCAACTAAAATAAAAATTCAAACACATTCTTCTCCCTCCAATTCTTCACTTAGAATACCTTTAGGCTTAATATAACTTTCAAAATATCATTTAAAAATAAAGCGCACGCGTAGAAATTAAAGACGGTTCCTATAGGATACTATAGTCGTTATGGGTGCCTAACACCTTCCCGTAGCGAAAACAACTCCCGGACCTCGATTCTCAAGGGTTTTGCTTACTTTTTCCCTTCCCAAGAAAAAATAAGATATCACCGGTTTAAAAGGTTCAAACGTAATCAATGTTTGACACCCGAAAACCAAGATAAACAAGCCCGACCCAACCTGTCTGTTTTTTTGAGCCCAATTGCCATGGCTGAGCATATACTGCTCTTTACACCCTCCTTTTCCTGGGCGTTTCAATGCTTTTTTTGCTATTTTCACCCCCTGCGCATGAATTTGCTATGATAAAATTCCCAAAAATTTTCTATTGATTTTCTTGATGAGTTTTGATTGTTTTCTTGATATTTCTTGCATGATAAATATTGGAAAGATATGTGGAAAATATTTTGTCTTTTTTAATGCATTTCTTTCAAATTTTGTTAAAAAACCTTGTCAAAATTTCTAAAAATGTGGTGAGTTCTAGTACATTTGTTTTGGGATGATCAAGACTTGGTTCCTTGTGACTTTTTGCATATTGAAAATTGATGGAGAAATACATGTGTAATTGTGTGTGATTGGTGTTGTTTTTGTCATATTTTGTGAAACTTTTTTGCACATTTTAATTCCAATATTTTGGCTCATGATAATTGGCGCTTAAAGAGTAATTTTGAGGCATTGTTTGTTGTTAATTTGGAATATTTGGTGCTGTTTGTGATGTGTGATATTACTTTCTTGTGTTGTGAATTGTTTGAACATTACTATGTGCAAAATTAGTGCAAAATAGGTTTAAAGTGTGCCAAAACTTTGGAAGCTTGATGTGGCCTTACAATTTTCATGCCATATGCTGAAATAAAACCCTTGGAAATTTGCAAAGGATATGAAAATTATAGGTCGTGATCTTGCTTTCATATCATGGTAAATTTTAGGCATATCTTTGCCACTTTTTAGTGCTAATTCTCATTGATTTGCTCAATATTTTCTTGCCTATCTCTTCTATCATTTTGTGCCTTATATTACTAACCATTTTGTTCATTATTTCATAAGCATCCCCATCTCATCTCATATTCACCTTTATTTTCTTGCAATTTAATTTTTGCCAAGGCTTAGCATGTAAAAACTTAGGAATTTTTGTACTTTACTTTTATACAATTTCAATTCTTGCAAGACCATATAATGTATCTAGGCCAATGATGTAAAGGACAATGGACTCTAATGATGTACACCGACACAAGCACCAACACATGCACACACCTCACTTTAGATGTATGGCTAGGATATGCATGTTTAGATGTATGTTTAGGTTGTATGCTTAGATGAATGCCTAGGATTTACACTTAGAAAAAATCATTTTCCAAAAAAATATGAACAATATCACTCAAATCATTTTCTAAATAAACCTTGGGACCAAAATCCCATTGTATTTTCCCTTTCATTTTCTTAATCAAATTTCAATGAAAATTAATCATACTTGACTTTTTTTGCAAAATAACTAATTCCACCTCACAATTTCATAATCTCATGCCTTTGAGGCCTCTTTCCTTCATTCTTCAAATTCCAATTTTCAAACTTAAAGTCAACCAACAAAAACAAAAAACATTTTTGGAAGAGAACTACGGTGGATTTGATCCCTTAAACGGGTACGTAGGCAAGGAACCAAAATTCCTTCAATTCAATTAAAATAAAAATTCAAACACTTTCTTCTTCCTCCAATTCTTCACTTAGTAAACCTTTAGGTGTAAATATCGTTTTCAAATAGCATTTAAAAATAAAGCGCGCGCGTAGAAAGTAAAGACGGTTCCTATAGGATACTATAGTCGTTATGGGTGCCTAACACCTTCCCGTAGCGAAAACAACTCCCGGACCTCGATTCTCAAGGGTTTTGCTTATTTTTTTCCCTTCCCAAGAAAAAATGAGATATCAAAGGTTAAAAAGGTTCAAACGTAATCAATGTTTGACACCCGAAAACCAAGATAAAACAGGAATTACTGGCAGCGTTTGAGAAATTGGGTGGATATTCCAATAGGATGATTTTGATTCAAGTAATATTTTTATCGAAAGGTGGTAAAAAAAATTAGTTATCATATTGTAACAAATATTGATTTGTGATGGAATGTCATGATTTTCATTGAGTCTTTATCTAATATATATACAAGGCTTAAGTACAGTAGCTAATCATTCCAAATATATTTGCTTAATATTAAAGCCATTTACACATAAAATGATGGTATCGATACTAAATTAAAGATATGTACATCAGGTGGCATAATGTGTTGTTATGACAATATCTTCATGATGTTATTGACAGTCTGTGAAGCCCAGATACGAGATACGATACAGATACGATACTGGACCGATACGTCGATACAGGAAAATTTTAAAAATCAAGATATGATACGGCTGAGATATGTTAATAAAAAATTTATATAATTAAATGTACAATATAATTATAATCATTTTTTTAATATGCAAATATATTAACAAACAAAAGAAACCAGTCATAGGCTTGTAGCACATCAACATAAATATAAATAATTTTGACGATTAAGAGAGTGATGATTAGTCAATTACATACACAATATATCCCAAAAAGAGCACCATAAGTGTTATATTATACCCAAAAGGAACATTGTTAGTGCTATACTATATTGATCCAAAAAAGAAGCACTATACTTAAGAGTTAAGTTATTTTAGTTAACATTAATTGGGAATTATTGGGGCAGGTATAAGTGCAGGATAATTATCAGATACTTTCCTGATACGTATCGGGAAGTATCGGATAATTATTTTTTTAAAAAATAAAATTTAATCTTCGGATACTCTTCTGATACGTATCGGGAAGTATCGGGCAGGTATCGGTGCAGGATACGCAGGGGATACGATACGTCATCCATTTTGAAGTATCGAGGCTTCACAGTTGACAGTTAATGACAAGATATTAGTCTCCTAAGATATTGCTATCATAAACATATTTTCTTAGTTTTTTTTTTTTAGTGCTATTCACTTATTTTCATCATATGTACCGTCCACTTCTTTTTTTTTGCTTGAGCACATAACAAAAATTGATCAAATGAATTATAATAGTTTAGTATTTGGTACAAAAATGTGATAAATTCTGAACAATTGGCATCCAAACTCACAACATAAAAGGTGGAATATGCATGTTGATAACAATAATACATTTTTTAATTGTCAAAGCAGAAAATCTTGATTGAAAATCATGCACCAAAAGTGGAGATTTTTTAAGCAACTAAAGTACTTCATAATTTCTTTTGACCCAGCCTCGACAATTATTCAGATACAGGACATATCCTCCACGATGCACACTACCGAACTGTAAAGGTTAATCATCGATGCCGGCTCAGGACCGTTCCTAGAGTTTTTTACGGGCCTTAGGCATAATATGAGAAAGAGGCCCCTTATATAATACGTTATTAATTTTTTTAGTTCATTGTTGTGATTTTATTAGCTCTTCATTTTGTATTTTTTTCCCCACTTTTCACTACAAATAATTTATTTTAGCCAACATTTGAAAATAAATCAAATACTTTATAGACACCAAAACAAATTAAAATACTGTAGAAGAGAACAATAGCACATGCAAAATGATCATGAATACGTCTCACATCGGTTTCATGATCATGAATGCGTCTCGCATGATCTTGCAATATTAAATTCAATTTTGCAATCCTTTCAATCAATTCAAGAAATTTGACATTACAATATTGATATAATTTATTTTTTTGGAACCTTAGAAAGACAAAATTAAGATTAATTTCGTAGGCTCATTTTCAACTAAAATATAATTTGTTTTGTTATGAAAATTATCCCAATTTCTTGGATAATAAATATCACCAATATTTTTAATATTAGTGAGACACATTATTAGGAACAACGAGCCCGTAAAAATATCGTCAATTTCTTCGATAATAAATTTTTTTGGCACATTATTAAGAAAAATCAAATTTTTTATAGAGTTGGTGTATATAGCAATTGTGTGATAAATGAGGGTATATATAGCAAATCTCGTCAAAAGGGCCTAAAATACACACAGACTTGAGCCCAGCCATTCACAATGTCAATATTTCGGCTTTTTAGTGAACTTAGCTATATAAACCCTCAAAAACCAATTATCTCCCTCTCCATAATTTTTTTAGGGCACCTTAACGGCATGGGCCCTAGGCCGTCGCACCCCCGACCAATGCCTAGGGCCGGCCCTGTGTCGGCTGCATTAACAAAAGAGATTCCCACCCATTAAAAGACAAGATTCCAAACACTACCGAAGAAGTCACATCGAAAAAGTATATGATTAATTGTTTCTTCCTTCCCACACCCTTCCGAACACAAAAGTGAACCGGAAGGCACCACACCACAATGAATAAGATTATCCTTTGTTGGGATCCTTTTATTGAAAAGTTTCCAAACAATTAACGACGTTTTCAAAGGTGCTGCTTTATTTCAAGTTATGTTTGAAGGAATATCAAAGCTAGGTTTTTCAACTCTAGTATGAATCTGATAAACATCTTTTACTAAATAACCATCATTAAAGTTTTGATACCGGACCCATTTATGTGCCACGTTGTCCTACAAAAAATGTTATCAAACATATAATTACATTGTTCCAATTGACCCACCCCTTCTTTAAACCAACTCCCCTCTTCATTTGTCACCCCCTCACCAATCGCACACAACTACTTCCACCACACTTACGCCTTGCTTCGCCCTCTCCTAATACGACTCTCTTCAATCCCATATTTCACCGCATGAACTTTGAACCACAACCCTCCCCGATCTAACATACAGTCTCTAACACCTCTTCTCCTACAATGTAAAATTGAACTCCCCAAAACATATAATGATGATGATGATGATATAACATGTTTCCACCTTTTTTTTTTAAAACTCGATATCCAGTTTGAAGACATCTTTCCACTCTTTTATAGTTAGTCAGTGAGCATGCTAACCATTCCACTATCCAATCCAAGTATTAACCCGTGTGTTTTGTTGCTGCACTGAAACACACTTGTTAGAGTTGTTTATATTTAAGAACAAAAAATATTGATGTTTTTATGCTAATAAGTAATGGTGGGAGTGGGACTACCAAAAAATTCTTCAGGCAAATACTGTTTAGTAAAAACTATTTCCTTTATAAATTCCACAACGTTAACGCGTCATCTTTTGAAAAATGTACAAATTATCATTTACATAGAAAGTCTTGGACAGTCAAATATACATTTTATTTAGGGACACGCACAAAAGCAAAAAGGTAGAAGGAATAATTAAATAATGTGTATTTTTAAAAATAATTAAATGATTTTACTTTTTTGTGTGTGTCTAAATAAATGTATTTAGTGTTGCGACCATCCAAGTATTTCGCTATCATTTCTATACTTGTTCACTGATTACAAGGAATAAATGTAAAAAACATCTCATGACATCCTTAACAATTGCTGATGACTACTCATCAAAACTATATTTTTAGTCGTATTTGTGTCAATTTGATAATTTTTAGAGAGAAAAAGTCTGTTGTACATGGTAAATTTAGTTCAGAACAAGTTTTTTAAGGTATAAGTAAAAAGATGGAAGTATTTCAAAGATTGAAGCATCGTGCCACGTTGGGATAGGTTCGTGGCACGTTGTAAGAGCGTGGGACAAAGGTTTCAACACTGGAAATTTAGTGGCACGAAGGTTTATGGATCGTGCCACGTTCAGAAGTTTTGTCTGCTGCCACGTAGGATTAGTGAAGATAATCGTGCCACGACTATCTCGAAATGTAGCACGATGTTGGACTTTTCTGCAACCCTAAAATTCTTTCTATATAAAGCCAGGTGCGGCCAAGGATTAGGGGTTTGATCTTGATTGCGATTTTGAGCATAGGAAGCACCAGAAGACCGAAGAATAAGCACTAAATCTCATATCAACTCATAGTTGGTCCAGATTTATGTATGTTTATTTTTATCTATGTTTATGATTGTTTAGTCATGAGTAGCTAAACTCTTAGGTTGATTAAGCCAAGATGAATCTATTGTATATGTGAATCCATGTAGCTTTTGACTCTATTGTTATCAATATAATTCAGTCTTTATTCATAATTACTCTTGCTTAATGCTTTTCTGAATATCGTGTGTATGACTATTAACACTAGCTTATATCGATTGCTTGAATTGAACTTAGGTTTCAATTGACTACTAACCCTAGCTATTGAACCTGACATAGTAATTGTGATTAATTCAACATATGAAACTAGAGATAGGAAGTTGAGAGTTAAGACTTAGGGTTAACGAACTAGACCATCACTTCCAAAGTTATTAAATCGGTTTAAGAGATTAAAATGTTATAGCCTAGGAAAGGGCTTTGAGTCAAGAGATTGATCAAAGCTAATTAGTTAATCCGTCGTAAAGGATGAAATTACATTGAGAACTTAGAGAATTTAGCTACCACAAAGACCAATAGAGGATTCAAAAAATTAATCATATGTTTTCCACATAATCTTCCAACCAGTTTATTTACTTTCAATTTATTATTTTTTATGCAACAAATCTACTGCCTCGGACACTAAAAAAATCTACACATCCTTATTAATAACAATTATGCTTAGTAGAAATTAACAACAGTCCTCATGGATACAATCTTTATTTACAACTTCGATAGTTTTTGGTACACTTGCCAAATATCTATCAATTGCCAAAAGTGAAGTTTCAAATATCAAATTCCCCCAACTTTTGAATTAAGAATTCCAACAGGTAGACCATAGCATACCAAAGATCCCCCTGACATGATAGGATGAATGAAACTGCTACGCGCCTTGACCAGAATTGCCCCGATTCTCCTTCTGTCAGTCTGACTCGAAAGTTGTAAGTCTTTCAGTATTTCCTCAAACAAAGTCTCAGCAAACAGACACATCTCCGATTCTAACATCATCCATAAATTTGCAACGACGAACGGAGAACCAGCTCTGAGATATGACAGAGAAGTACCAACAGGGGCATAACAACCTTGCAATGTTAAACAGCCACTAGCGCATCCCATCAAAAATGCAGCAGAACATTTCTCTAGGTTCTTTATCATATCGTCGGGAATATACTTCGTTCCTGTAAAACAAATTCCATTACCCTTATAAATATACAACTCATGTATCCAATACACACCAAGAGAAAGATATACATGACATATGACAAACATACTGTGTTATATAATTTCTTGAACTTTACCTGATCCATGCCCAAAATAAAGATAAGTGTCATTGCTTTCCAATGCGGCAGCCAATTCCTCGACATTGGGGTAAGAATTTGTCTTTCCCTATAAAGTAAAAAAAATAATGAAAAATGAAGGCATAAATATTTACTATACATCTTAATGGTTATTCTCTTCTATTTTTGTCAAATTTAAACATAAATAATACCTTAAGTTGTTTTTCTTCAAAATAGTCTTTAAATGTTCTTTCATATCTATTAAGAGTACCATCAGGATTCAATAGAAAATAACCACAAAGAGGATCTATCGATGGAAAAGGTGTTAAATTGCTTTCCACTTGTTTCTTCTTGTTGTTGCATTTATCAAGAAGAATAAACATGGAGCTAACGGAAGGCATGCGATAAACCTCTTTATCCCTGAGTGCAGATAATGTTTCCAAAGGGATCATCTGCCACAACAATATAGTTTGTCATTTAAGTTAGATACATAAGCTAAAACCATTGCATAATAACACTGGATAAATGTTCTTTTAGGTTATAAAATTTCAACATCATTATAACACTACATAATAAGCAAATCAGAAACAATTCACTTACTTGTACTTCAGAATCCAACACAAGTGTTATAGGATCTAATGCCTCTTTAAGAAGTAAACATTTCGATGAAGCAAACCAAGATTTTTCAATTTCCCTGAAAAGACATACCAATTGTACAAGGAAATAAAACAATCAGTATCTTTAAATTTAAAATTATTCCTATCTACCATATAATGTTGCAATTGTAAATGATACTATTTTAATTTTGTTTTTAATAAAAAATGTTAGTAGTAGTCGTTAGATTAATATATACTTCTTTGTCTGGGTTTGAATCTAAAACCATCAACTCTTTATCTCTTAATTCAAACCAATCGAACTACCCATCTCTTAGTCCTATTATCTGAAATTAAGTTAGGGGACAAAACAATGGGTCACCCAAACCGCTTGCAAACAATGGGTCACCCAAACCGCTTGCAAACAGAACGCAGTCCAAAAGGACTTATCATGCCACACCAACACTGCAGTAAACCCCCAACTACCAGAGGCTTACCTCAAAGCTAAACACCTTGCCACCCAATCACCGAGACACAGAAGAAAAACCCATTAACAAGCCAAACAAACGTGGACCTTTCACCATCCTATCTAAGAAACACCTCCAAGACAAAGCGTTTACCTTGTCAACAGCTTCAATTGAACATAACATCTTCCCAAAAATTCCACAATACCCAAGCTGCAACATGCCATATCAAAATAAATCCTATATGGATACAAGCAAAAAGAGGTCACCCGAAATAACAATCACTAGATCTAACCAACAGAACAGCTGGTGCCAAACCTCCATAGCATGATCACAGTGAAGCAAATTATGAGGAGTCGATTCCGAATTCCCCTCATACAAATGACACTGAATATCTTGATCTACTAAAACAACTCCTCTACTAATGACATTATCACGAGTCGGTATCCTGTAACAAAGTGATTTCCAAGAAAAAGTCACCACCTTAGACGGTGCCTAGCTCCTCCAAATATTCTCAAACACCGAAGCTTGCAAGGGAGACAGGGTCATTTATCCCCCTTGCTTACCATCAAGCAAACAATAAGCCGGCCTCCCTAAAAACTTCCTATTAGTGCTATATAACCACATCCATTAATCCTCGTCACTCCCTTGCACCATGGGATCTAACAAGTGGCTCCTAAAATTAAACACCCACCTCCGCCTATCACCATCATGCACCCAAACATCTGCTACCATCACACTCTTTTGAGTGGATACCAAAAAAAGCCTCGGGAGCTGTTTGCTCAAAGGAACATTCCTACAACACCTATCTTGCTAGAACCTAGTACTCAAACCACTTCCCACTTTACGATCCACACCATGCACAAACCAATTTGGATTCTCAGGATCAAACCCACCCAATGTCACCATATCTTTTCAACATGACAAGCAATATCTAGAGAGAGGCACTCGTTCTATGTTCGGTTCCACCACTACTCCTGCTCCATATTTAGCACAATAACATCCTTCAAGAGTGCTTTTCAAAAAAAAATAAAAAATCCTTCAAGTGTGTATTCTCACTATCTAACAAATTTCCACCTCACTTTGATAGGAGAGTAAGATTAGTAAAAGCAAGCCCATTACTCCCAAACCTCCTTCCTTCTTTTGATGACACACTGCTTCCACCCCACCCAATGGTTTTTCCTCCTCCCTCCAAGACCCCCCCAAAGAAAAATACTATTGATTCTCAGAACGTCCTTTTAAAACCGTCAACATAGGCTCGCAAGTAGACAACCTCCTTGGATTTTCCCCCATTGGGAACCGTAGATAACAGAAAGGGACCAAACCCATCCTAAAATTCAGAAAATCTGCCCCTAACTTCAAGAAAGGATCACTAACATTAACACCCCTTAGACAACTCTTCAATTAATTCACTTTTAATCCCAAAGCCAGTTCAAAAGCCCTTAGAATAGCTTTCAAAACCCAAAGATTTTATGTAGTCGCCTCTCTAATACAAAACGTGTCATCCACATATTACAAATGAGAGACAACCGAGCTCCCATCCCTGAGACTTAAACCAGAAAAACATCGGCAAACACATAACTTTCCTCATAAGAGCTCCAAATCCCTCTGCCACCAACTCCTCTGTAGGACAACAATTCACCAACACCGACAAGTTCCCGATGCATAAACATGTCTGCATCCAACTCCTCCATAAGTTTGGGAAACCAAACCTCCCTAACATATGACCTAGGAACCCCTAGTCCACCAAATCACATGCCTTCTTAAAGTCAACCTTTAGGATCCTGACGTCTTTCCCCCTTCTTCTAGCATCATTAATTACCTCATTAACCATCACCACTCCATCCACCAACTGACACCCCTTCAGGAAAGCTGACTGTTTGCCAAACACAATACTACTCCTTTCTTGACTTCCTCGGGGAAGTTAGTGAAGAAGGAGTGTAACGTTTGTGATTCTTAATAGCGAGAGCCCCACTTTCCAAACTTTGCCTTCTCTCTCTCTCTCTCTCTCTCTCTCTCTCTCTCTCTCTCCCCTTTCTCTCTCTCATGATTTTTCCTTTGTCTAAATTAAGGATTAAATAGTTTAGTTATTAAGTTAATGATATTTTAAAGTCTTAACAATAAAATTTCATCAGAAAAAGTCACCTAGGGACATGTGGCATGAACTTTTGTAAAAAGTAGGGAATAAAATTGGTAACGGAAAAATTAAAGGGACCATGTTTGAAGAAATATTTTAGAGAGACTAAAAATTAAAGTTGTTAGATAATGTAACATTTAATACAAGTTGTTAAACCATGGAGAAAGGATGCAAAATGGTATAAAGGTTGCGCACCTCAAAAATGTTCCAAGACGTTTGTCAAACCTTGCTACCCGTTTCATCACTAACACCTTGTCTGGATTTGAAGATAAAGTTTCCCGCAGCATATAAGCATACTGTTGTGAAATTGTTTTGAATACTGGGGCAATGTCATCCACAACCGCATTACCCCATGGGGACACCCACTCTTTTGTAGTTTTCCTATAATTAGAAGATGTGTCTGAACAAGAAAGTCATAAAATGTTAGAAATTACCCTATCAAACATCATAAAGCTTAATACTTATAATGCTTATATCTTGCATATAAATTATGTACCTTCTAAAATAGGTTTTAGTGGAATTAACTCCACAACAGGTTCCATTTTAACACTTCTTTGGGATATCAGCATCCATGCTTTAACACTAGTCGGGTGAGAGACAAATTTCTCCAATAAACCGGTATATTCACGTCCAAGAAAACTTATACACAAAATTGTTGTGGACGGAAGACCAGCCAAAAACATGGTTGCATGTGTGTCAAGACCTTCAATGGTCTCGGGAAGCCTGCAACAAGAAGCAACACAGATGATGAGAGGATTTCTTTAGGCAATACATGATTTATTTTTTCTTTATAATCCAATAAGAATGACCATTAATTACCTTAGTAAATTCAATGTGCTTTCTTTGATGTAAGGAAATACACCGAAATTTGGACCCTGCAATTGAACTTATGTTATTATCGTTCAATGGGATGTGTGTGTCATAAACTACAAAAGCAACATAAAACATCAAAAAAGAAGCATTCAATATTACAGTGTATTTGAGAGGTAAGACACATATGTGATGTGGAAACGTAATTAATGACATGACATAGTCTAGGTTGAGTCTTATTTAATTATCATTTCATAAAAATATAAAGTAATCTATATAACAAGCAATCAAATTTGATGCAAAACACTATCTACATGGATTCTCACTTAATAACTCATTTTTATTCATTAATTCAATTGCCACATGAGTATTTCACTTGTCATGGCATCAAAAGCAGTCTAAAAAAATGCATATGTGAGGAAAATGTTAGACATTTCATAAATTGGGAAAGCAAAATCGTGAATTTAAAAATAGAGGGAGAAAATTGAAAATAAAGCAAAATAAAGGGACCAAAATAGCATTTAAGTATGTAATTTTATCTATAAGAAAATCATGAATTTATTATTTCAATATATACTCATTTGATATGTTTTGAATGCCGGGTTAGTTAAATAACTTAGTTTGTAATGTTCTATGATTCAATTTTAAAGATCTTTGGTGATTTTTTTAATTAAGTTACAATTTTATTTTGTTATTTATTAGTATATCATATAAATAAACAGTCAATTTAGTCTCTAAACTATCACTTTCTCACCAATTTGATCCCTAGATTATTAAAACTAACTAAAAGGTCCCTAAACTATAGTTTCGCACATCAATTTGGTCCCTCGGTTAATTGGTTCAGTGACCAAATTGATGGATGAAAGTATAGTCAAAGGACCTTTTAATTAAATTTAGTAGTGTAGGGACCAAATTGGTGAAAAAGTGATAGTTTGGAACTAAATTGATTGTTTATTCTATAATATATAGTTAAAGTACGAGTAAACGGTACATGTCCTTGGGTACCTAAAGATTACATGTACAATTATTTTTTACAAATGACAGGTATGAGGGTCGATATTGTAGCATCCTGCCCAGAACCCATTGCCATCTTACATGTCCAAGAGGCCATGCCCCCTGGTGCAAATATTTTGCGGATGTGCCTTATATCTACTAGATAAATGTGAAAGTTAGAAGCATAAAGAAAATCCTTGGAAGCACGTGACATTTTCTTAGGTAGAAATAAAACTTGCAGTAGAAATCTGGGATTATACCTTGAATGCGTCTGAGAGAAATTGAGAAGAAATGTGTCTTCCTATAGATGCTTGATGAAAGTAAAAAGCCCAAAATTCCTTACTTAAACCTTCACTGAAAGACAAGCACGAATATTGTTCATTCATGGAGGAAATTTGATATATCACAGCAAGTAGTTTGGAAACCTGTTGCAGTACCATTAGCACGTTAAGGTCGTAAACTGCTAGATTAACAAAATAACAATAGTGAAGGAAGATATTAAAAAGCTAAGAGTCAGAATTAAGCAACTTTACATGCATGTGCATTCCATAAATCCGGGTAAGTCAGCAAGTTAATTACAAACAATAACTTAAGTATATTGCAAAAAAATATATCAAATTCTGATGTTCTTAAATTTTGAATTTCTATATCTTTGTGACGGTATACATTCCGTCACAACCCATATGTCGGTTTCTATGTTGTCAAATTCTACTTAATTTTGATTATCAACATAAATGAGGATACCTAGTAGGATCTTGCATTTATGAAATGTGGATTTCAGCTACCACAATAGTCTATAGAGAGTTCTATAAGTCCAAGATATACATTCTTCAGGTTTATATTTGTTTCATGCTTTGAGCTTTTCCATGACAAGTATTCACAAATATAAAAACATTATGAATAATTAGGACAAATTTAACTTGTAATAATCTATCTTCCGGAGCATATGAGGATTCTTTCGCCATTTGAGGCGTTAATTTACCCACTAAAATATCCCCCATTTCTACCCAAGATCCCAGAATCACAATTCTATTTTTGTCTAAATTTCGGAGTAAATGGGCTTCTAGATGTGGAATTTTATTTATGATTCTTTCAGGACCATGGCTTGTCACATGAGTCTGAATTTCATATTTACGTATATGAAAAGAAGTATGAATATCTTCATAGACTAGACGTTCACTAATGATTACAACATATTCAGAATTGTAATACAGTTTTTATTCCTTGTTTTATTTCCTTAACCATGTGATAGTTTGTCTTAATATTTGAGGTGTAATCACTCTTTGTAAATCAATCCAATTAAGAGAATTTTCTCAAATATTGTATCACGGGCTTCTAGTCTTGGAGTTTTGCTTTCGCGTAAAAGAAAGTCCTAGCTGCCTTATTTTTCCCTCCTTCATTTGCTGTCTTCAGTGTAGCCCTTTTTGCACGCATTTTGTACCTTTGCTCTCACTATGCACTTCATTTGACCACCGCTTGTGGCCAATCCTATTTCCACTGCCCACATTATCAATACAGCATCCCAATTTCCGGCCAATCCCATAAATTTATTGCCATCAAACCATGGGCACACCACCACATGCGGCCATGCCAGCATCGATTCACCATTTTTTTTGTCCCAGACTACACGCCGGTGCATCCCCTTTTGTGTTCCAAGGGTCCTTTCTTCCAAAAACAACATGTTTCTAACAATTTCTTAGCCATTTTTCGGCATAACTGTTTCGCTGGTTTGGTTTTTTTTTTCTTGTACATTTATTTGTAGCGAGTTACCAGGTCTGAAGAAAGTCCACTTTTGTCTTTGGTCTAAAGAAAGTCAACCATAACTGTAAGTTCATATTTGCTGCCAAAGAAATTGGTAGTACCTTTAACAGATTATTATATATATGAAGAATGAAAACCAGATTTTCAATATCAAGCAAGGTAGCCTTTCAGTCGTAGAACACTATGGCATGTTGAATGGTTTGTGGATCGAGTTAGATCAGTATCAGAATTTAACTATGACATGCACTTGTAACTCTACCACTCTGGCCAAGTTCATCGAAAGAGCAATATACTTTAAGTTCCTTTCTAGACTCAACTCTGAGGTCATGTTATTAGACTTCAAATTTTAGGGAAGGAAACACTTCCTACTCTCTCTGAGGTGCTCCACACTATGAGGAACTATAATGTTGCAGGGAGTAATTCCGTCGAGGGCCCAACCTTGACCATCGGTAAAGGTCGTACAATTCATCATCTTCTATTTGCGGGAAGTCTGGTCATGCAAGGGAGACACGCTTTAGACTTTATGTGAAGGAAATTATTCTTGAGAAAATATATGGATTATTGGCTCCACAAAAAACAAATGACTGTAGCTAACAGATCCCGTATTTCCGTTACTAATTGTGGTAAAATTAAACTTCAACTTTCCATTCACTTGAAAAATGTGCTCCATATTCCACAATTATTCAATAATATATTTTCTACTCAAAAACTCACCGAAGACTTAAACTGTGCAATTACAATTTTCCATTTCCACTATTTTTTTTGGATCTTGCCATGGGAAGAAGTATGGTTGGAGTGTCTATTAGTACTTTACAACTAACAATCCCGTGAATATTTGCCTCATTACTTTCAAAATTTTATGACCTATAATGACATTCTTCACCAGACATCATGTTCTTATACTCATACACCTCAACAAAATGGGGTAGTCGAACACAAAAATCCGCATCTCATTGAAACCACTCAGATCCTCCTTCTCCATGGTAATTTTCCATCCTGCTTTTGGGGGGATGTTATATTAATGCCATGTTATCTTATAAATATCCAGCCCTCTTCTTCCCTTGCCGACAATGTCCCTCATTCGATCCTTTTTTCCTATACTCGTCTTCACCCACTTCCTCACATCTTCGGGTCCACATGTTTTGTTCATAATCGCTCTCTTAATCTTGACAAACTGTCAGCCAATCACTAAAGTGTGTCTTTCATGACTATCACCGATCCCAAAAGAGTTGTTGTTATTTTCCTACACTACAATGATACATTATATAGGCCGGTGTTACCTTTTTCGAGTGTTTGTTTAATATTTTTAGTCAACACATGTAGCCCCTGAACCTCTTCAGGCACTTGTTTATGTTCTTTATGTTATTATTCCTCTTGAACCTTGAGAGTCTCCTGCCATAGACCCCTACTGTCGACCCACCACTTCTGACATATCATCGTCGCCAACCATCCTCTATTCTGCATGTTCCTCTCATTGAGGCCATTACACACTCTCCTCTGATGCCACCTACACTAAGGATTCAACCTTGCAACCTTCGTCCGATATTCACGTTTATTATCTCGACTTATTATCTCCATTCTCTTTTGCATTACACGTGTTTGTCTTATGTCTTTTGTTATATTCCTAAACCTTAAGGTGAATCATTATCCCACCCTGAGTGGAGGCAATCAATGATTGACAAGATGTGTGCTCTCCAAAGAAGTTGTACTTGAGAACTGACTCATTTACCTCCTAGGAAGTCTGAGTGGAGGCAAGCAATTATTAGACCTCATTGCTTTTGGCTTTGTATAGTGAAGGTTGGTCCCAATGCTATGATTGCTAAATTTAAAGCTCGCTCGATGGCCAAGGGATATATGGTGTTTTTTTGGTTGGATTATAGCAATGCTGTCACATGTAGCTAAAATGACATATGTTAGACTTGTCTCTGTTGCATCCATCCGACATTGGCCTCTCCATCAACTTGACATTAAAAATGTCTTTTTACAAGGTGATCTTCAAGTGAAATCTCGACTAGTGTGAGGACAAAGGGTGGAGATATTGGTGATTTTTCCATAACAATAGAACTACACCAAGGTTCAACACTAAGCCCTTATCTTTTTACATTAGTTTTAGATCTACTAACTGAACATATCCAAGATCTATCACTGAGATGTATGTTTTTTTTTTTTTATAAATGAGAGGCTGCAGACTTCGAGACAAGCCTTAGAAACCTATGGCTTCCGCTGAGCATAATCAAGACACAATATATGGAATGCAATTTTAGGAGACGGGTCTTGCAATTTCACAGTGAAACAGATCTATTGAATGTCAGTCAGGTGATACACTTATGAATTCAAATGTCAAACTTATACCTAATTAAGGGGAACCTCTATTAGATTCAAAAACAAAAAGGAGATTGGTTGGGAAATGAAACTATCTCACAATTGTGAACACGGGAAAATGATAAAGCATACTTTTGTGGAATTACCACATGCATGACAATAAAACATATTTGACAATATGGTTGTCTTTGAAATTTACTTTCGGTGCACTATTGTCAAACAAGTTGGTTGGTTGTTGTTCTAAAGTCCATGGTGTGCCTTAAATGTAAGTTGTTGAGGCAATGGATTTTTCTCCTATAAATAGCTTGCTCGTGAGCCATTGTATTTATCCCAAATCAGTAACAACACAACAATAAGTAAACCTTGTTTAGAGTAGTGAGAGGAAAAATATAGAGAGGTATAATAGTTTCTCCTATGAGGTTTCTCCTAGTTTGTGTTAGTTAGTATTCTCCTATTTATAAGAGAGAGTGGTAATCATACTCTCCTTGTATTTAGAGAGAGGTCCTGTAATTTCTTCCACTTAGTGAAAGTTCTCTACTCTTGCCCTGTGGTTTTTCCCCTTATTTTTTGAGGGGTTTCCACGTAAATATTGCGTGTTCAGTTCCTCTTTTCTCGTCTCTTATTTTAGCTGCGTGATAACATTTGACATAAAGCTCTATATAAACCCTGCTTTAGATAGCGCTTTATACAAAAAAGGTGCTATATTACCTTTACCGACGCCATTTACAAGAGCGCTTTAATCCCTGCTTTAGATAGCGCTTTATACAAAAAAAGCGCTATATTACCTTTACCAGCGCCATTTACAGTAGCACTTCAAAAGCACTATCTAAAGCAAAAAAAAAAAAGCGCTATATAAGCCCATTTTTGTAGTAGTGTCACCAGAAATATCTATGGGAGGAGCAAAATATTTTGTGTCATTCATTGATGACTATTCTAGAAGATTATGGTTGTACCCAATCAAGAAGAAGTCAGATGTGTTTCCAGTATTCAAAGCACAAATAGAGCTTGACACTGGGAAGAAGATTAAGTGCTTTAGGACAGATAATGGAGGAGAATATGTAGATGGCGAGTTTCCAGCATTTTGAAAACAAGAGGGTATAGTAAGGCAATTCACTGTTGCACATACACCTCAGCTGAATGGTGTGGCAGAGCGGATGAATAGAACTCTCCTAGAAAGAACAAATGCTATGCTGACAATGATCTAAACAACGATTGATTTGAACAAGTGCTATTTAAACAACGCTTGATTTAAACAAGTGCTATTTAAGTTCTATGCTAAATGGTGTGGCAGAGCGGATGAATAGAACAAGTGCTATTTAAACAACAATTGATTTGAAGACACCGATGGATATGTGGAAAGGAAAGCCAGCAGATTATTCTTTTCTACATATGTTTGGTTGTCCTGTGTACATGATGTACAACTCCCAAGAAAGAGCGAAGTTGGACCCAAAGTCCAAAAAATGTATCTTCTTGGGTTATGCTGACAATGTTAAGGGGTATCGCCTGTGGGATCCCACTTCCCGCAAGGTTGTTGTTAGCAGGGATGTAGTCTCTGCAGACAATGAACTGCAAAGTGAGCAGAAAAATGACAGCACTTCTAAAGAGACTGCTATTGTGCAGGTGGAAGAAAAATCCAATGAAAGAGATTTTTCTAAAGCGGAATCAGTGCACGAAGAACAAGAACTAGATGAGGTCTATAATGCTATTCGTAGATCAACACATCAGATGTAGAAACCAACTTGGCAATCAGACTATGTTATGACGAGCCACAATGCATATTGTCTTCTAACTGAAGAAGGCGAACCTTCAACTTTTCAAGAGGAGTTGAATGGTTCAGATGCTTCTCAATGGATGACAGCAATGCATGAAGAAATGGAGGCCTTACATAGGAACAAGACATGGGAACTTGTTGAACTTCCAAAGGGTCGAAAAGCCATTGGAAAAAAATGGGTATACAAGATCAAACGTGATGGCACTGATCAAGTGGAACGATATCGTGCAAGACTGGTGGTAAAAGGATATGCTCAGAAAGAAGGTATTGACTTCAATGAGATATTTTCTCGGTTGTCAGACTTACTACAATTAGAGTAGTGTTAGCGATGTGTGCTGCATTGGATTTACATCTTAAACAACTAGATGTAAAGACTGCTTTTCTTCATGGAGAACATGAAGAAGAAATTTATATGCTCCAACCGGAAGGATTTAAGGAACAAGGAAAAGAAAACTTGGTTTGCAGGTTGACCAAATCTCTGTACGGTCTAAAGCAGGCGCCAATATGTTGGTACAAGAGATTTGATTCTTTCATAATTAGCCTTGATTATGATAGGCTGATTTCAGACCATTGTACATACTACAAAAGGTTTGATGGTAATGATTTTATCATTTTGCTATTGTATGTGGATGACATGTTGGTGGTAGGCCCCAACAAAGATCGAGTCCAGGAATTGAAGGCACAGTTGGCTAGGGAGTTCGATATGAAACACTTGGGCCCAACAAACAAGATTTTAGGGATGCAAATTCACCGAGACAGAAAAGACAGGAAGATTTGGCTTTCTCAAAAGAATTATCTAAGGAAGGTTTTGTGCCGCTTCAACATGCAAGACTGTAAGCCAATCTCTATCCCACTTCATGTGAATTTTAAATTATCCTCAGGTATGAGTCCTAGCGATGAAGCGGAGAGGATGGAAATGTCTTGAGTACCGTATGCATCGGCGGTGGGAAGCCTTATGTATGCCATGATATGTACAAGACCGGACATTGCACAAGCGGTGGGAGTGGTTAGTCGGTTTATGGCGGGTCCGGTTAAAGAGCATTGGAATGTTGTTAAGAGAATCATGAGGTACATTAAAGGAACCTCAGGTGTTGCAGTATTTTTCGGAGGATCAAAGTTAACTGTCAGGTGTTATGTTGAATCAGATTTTGCAGGTGATCTTGATAAAAGAAAATCTACTACTGGTTATGTGTTCACGCTTGTTGGAGGAGTAGTAATTTGGTTATCCAAGTTACAAACTATTGTAGCTCTGTCAATGACTGAAGCTGAGTGCATGGCATCTACCCAAGCATGCAAGGAAGCTATTTGGATGCAAAGATTAATGGAGTAACTCGGGTACAAGCAGGAGCAAATTACTGTGTATTGTGAAAGTCAGAGTGCCTTAAACATTGCAAGGAATCCAGATTTTCATTCAAGGACGAAGCACATTGGCATTCAATATCATTTTGTTCGAGAAGTAGTGGAGGAGGGGAGTGTGGATATGCAAAAGATTCACACCAATGATAACCTAGCAGATGTAATGACAAAGTCGATCAATGCTGACAAGTTTGTATGGTGTCGATCCTCATACGGTCTACTGGAAACGTAGCAACTGAAGTTGGCAAGGTAGAGAGATTTTGAATGCTTACAAAAGAGACATTAAGTGGGAGATTGTGAACACGGGAAAATGATAAAGCACACTTTTGTGGAATTACCACATGCATGACAGTAAAACATGTTTGACAATATGACTTTGTCTTTGAAATTTACTTTCGGTGCACTATTGTCAAACAAGTTGGTTGGTTGCTGTTCTAAAGTCCATGGTGCCTTAAATGTAAGTTGTTGAGGCAATGGATTTTGCTCCTATAAATAGCTTGCTCGTGAGCCATTGTATTTATCCCAAATCAATAACAACACAACAATAAGTAAAGCTTGTTTAGAGTAGTGAGAGGAAAAATACATAGAGGAAAAATAGTTTCTCCTGTGAGGTTTCTCCTAGTTTGTGTTAGTTAGTATTCTCCTATATTTATAAGAGAGAGTGGTAATTGTACTCTCCTTGTATTTAGAGAGAGATCTTGTAATTTCTTCCACTTAGTGAAAGTTCTCTACTCTTGCCCCGTGGTTTTTTCCCCTTATTTGTTGAGGAGTTTCCACGTAAATATTGTGTTCAGTTCCTCTTTTCTCGTCTCTTATTTTAGATGCGTGATAATATTTTGTTACTCTGGTACCTAACAACAATCACTTGTCCTGATATTTCGTTTGCAGGCAGTGTATTATTCCATTTCATACATTCTCCTTCCCAAGAACACATGGATGTTGAAATTCATATTATGAAATGCATCAGACATGCTCCATATTATGAAATGCATCAGACATGCTCCAGGGAAACACCTAATTCATGAAGATAGCATACTCAAACATATTCACCACAAGACTTCCCATTGAGCGGGATCAAGATCTTACACGCATGTTGGGATGAAAGATATCTATTCACTAGCTAGAGGAAGTCTTGAGTAATCTAAAATCATAAGGAAATATTTTAATTTGATTTGATTTGTACATTTTCCATTCCTTTTTAATTTTCTTTATTAGGTGATGGACTGTCTATATATTTGAGGTGTAATCACTCTTCGTAAATCAATCCAATTAAGACATTTTTTTTCAAATAACAAGTAACAACTACGGTAATCATAATAATGAAATCGTCACCAAACTAAGCAAAAACTATCTTATAATAGGATAAAGAAATTGACCTCTTGGAAAACTATAGGAATATCTTGGGATCGTAGAAATGCATGAATCAGCCAAGAAGTTATTTCTTTAAGCTCGATTGAAGCTTGATTGCTGAAAATTTTACTGCAGCAAAACCAAAATGTACAAAATATAAGAAAGTTAAATAAAAGATGTTATGTTTCAAATCGAGCAATGCACTAAAACTTCATAAATATAGCCCATAAGGAGATAGACCTGTAGGAGTACAAATAAAGACATTACAATTTATTAAGCATTTTCATTAGTGGATTCTAAATCGTCATTGATTTTATGGAATGTTTTGTTTCTTTTCTTATTTCAGAATATCTCCATAAACTATGCTTTCTGCTTCATTATTACAATCAATACACTCCTTGTTTAGAAGACAATTATTGGAAAGACCCAAATAATTTCAGAAAGCCCGTCATAAAGTATCTTATACATTATCATTTAAATATTACCTCGCAGAATCGGAGCGGTAGTTCTTCATAAAATACCAGCAAACGTCAAGAACAATCTGTGCACGCTCAAATGCAAATATGTCATTTGGTGTCCCCATTTCAACCAAATGACTAAAGTGACGTGGTTGAATGCATGAAAATGTGTACTTAAATTCATTTTTGGAAACCAAAATGGATATTCTTCTTAGAAGACTTTTTTGCACTTCATTAGTTTCGTTCAAATTTGCAAAGTATTTCCCTGTAAATAAACAATCACATTAGGAAAAGAAAAAAAAACCAAATTACTGCATGTCAAAACTAAACCAAAGCTCACACATTAAAAAGGAGGGATAACTTCTCAATCATATCATATAGTATAATGCAAGTTATATGCCAGCTCGTGTACACTTTCACATTTAAAAAAGTATGCAGTTACATGAACAGAATTTTCTTAGCAAGCTAATCATCATCAAATATAATTCGAATGTTATGGTTTGCGCTTGGAAATTACTACCGTGTAAAATCAATCACTTCACATTGATTTTTGCTACTCAAGCTTACATTTACAAAGAATTACAACCATAAACACAATAATAGTGTAGGAGAAATAGGAATATGATTTGATTCTGCTTGATTTTATTTTAATTGATCACTCAATATTATTTTAAATAATGGTACAACCTCTATTGTATTTTCTTTCTCTATATAAACATTATAACATTGTAGTAATAAAGTGTAATAGTATTATTCCATCAATGACTCCCTTCGTTCTTTCTCATAATGCACAACAATGCGTGTAAGCAAGCCGCTATGGGCACTGCCACCAACGTTGTTACTAACGACAGACTAGACGTGACCAGCAACGGTCTTGGCGATGGACTATTAGTTTCCAGAAGCAACAGAAATGACCTTAGCAGTGGCTAGCAGAAGCCCTAGAAGTGGACAAAGTGTGACCGGCAGTGGCTGAGGCAACACCGCAACAATGACCCATGCATTTTTTTTTCTTTCAGTTGCGGTGGTTTGTCCTGATTTTTTGGCCACAAGGGACTAGTCAGTAAGGGAGAATACAGGTTTCTTACAAAGGATATGCATATCCTGCAGTAACGGATCGTCCAAGTTTCAAAAGTTTGAAGTTTGATAACTCCTTAATTAATATATGGCTGGTTAACACTATAAAAGCAACAAATGTGAAGCCCTTTAAGTGCTTGCCTTTTATACGGATTTCTTTCTTTGCACATCTTGTGGTACTGTAGGCTTGGGCATCCCCACTTTGATGCTTTTAAAACTTTTACAACTTTGTAATATTTCAATACCTAATAAGAGTACCATAGATTTTTGTACTGCATGTTGTTTAGGCAAGGCACGTAGTTTTCCATCTTCACCTTCTAACACTGAATATTCTAACCCACCAGACCTTATCTTTTGTGAGTTGTTGGGGCCTGCCCCCATTGAATCCTCTTGTGGATACTGTCATGTCCTAACTTGTGTAGAGTGCTGGGTACACTTGGTTTCTCACATGAGTGTTATAAACTAACTTGTTTGTAGAAAGAATACACTTCTACCAATAAGAAATACTGAAATGCACCCATCCTATTTCAGAGCAAATATAAATTTCCCAACGGACTGATTTACATAGACTAAAACACGCATAGCTTGTGGCATTGTATGAATAGATTTTTTTTAACATAGAAATTAAGTGGCAATTGTCAAGAAGGAGTGAATGCTTCTGCAGATAAAACTCGAATAATATGAATCTGGCCAAATTATACAATAACCTATCTTCAGATTGAGTGATAAATACTTCAAAAATATTACAGAACCTGTACATGCTACATGTTTTTATCTTTGTATCAATATACTTTTCACAACCACAAGCATTGCCATCCAGAAAAAGTAAAATTACTCCCAAAATGATCTTCTAAGCCTAAGACTCTAAGACCACTTACAAATTAAATCTAGGAATAACAATCTATTTAGAGGGATGGAATGATGTATTATCGAGAATTGCTATATGTGCTGTATAGAGACATGTCCCAACTTTGAAGTAAATAACAAAAATAGATAGCCAATAATTAACAGAAGGACTGTATCCCAATATTACTCTCAGGCGAACATTTCCAAGAGTAAAATTAATTCTTCTTATGCACATTTTACTCAAAAGCAACTCAATAACTCTGTATCAAGATTGAAGTTAGAACTTTGACATGAATTCTTTCTCTGGACTATTCTAAAATGACTCTATTTCGATCTATGTTGTTGCTAATAATACTTCCAATTTAACATCTAGCTTTGGAATCACTTCTTATTGAACTTACAATTCATATACAGTATTATTGAAATGGGGAAAATGATTTGCATTGAAATCACATCCCTCGTAGCTTAAAGTTCTTATTTAGACCTCCTTGGGCTTATTGAACTTTTGAATTTGGACCCCTAAGCTAAGGGAAAGTTACAAGAGTCCATACAGTCTATTTTTTTACAAAGAGTATCTTTATATTGTATAAACATTGTGTACCGATTTGCAAAGTCATATTAAACCCCTAACTATACCTTTAGCTGACATTTCGGTTTAATAGTTTAATAGTTTTATCACTATGCCCCTTTTCATCTTAATCCAACCTTGAAATGAAGCAAATCTGAGTTCTACCGGTTAGATTGATTTATCCCCTTGATTCCACATTCGTTTTCAACTTAGGAACTATCAATGAAGGGTTTGTAAAATTTTCTACAACAAATTTGAGATTTGACCCTTTAAGCCACACATTTCATTCTTAAAGTCTCAGTTTCGGTTCTAGAGATCAAACCAGAGATCTGATTGTTTTTAATTGGTCTACTTTCTTTCTTACAATTAGATTTTGTAAAATTAAGACCACAAGTACAAACCTCATGTCAATATAATTTTTCATTTAAGAGTTATGCCTATTTGAAGTTAGACTTAGAATAGTACTTCGGTATCTTTAACTTAGAGGCTCAGTTCGAATTATAATGAAAATACAGCTATGAAACTTGGTTTACCACATCATATCAGTGTATATATGTTGTGAGGAAGCTTATAAATCAATCCTGACTTCTTTTGCCCAACTCAGTATTGTAAAGCCACTATTTAAACATTATGTTATGTTAAACCCTGCTTTCAAGGCCATTTCTCCAAGTCTTTACTTCTTTCCAATTATTACTAGTTCTCCATGTATCAAAGTAGGTAACAACTTGTTTCGATATACTGTAAAAAACCAGTAGTTATTCAAAGCCATGGAATAGCAAAACATTGCTTCATTTGATACCTTAAACCAATGCCTATGTGAAGTTAACACCATTTTAATATATAAACTTTGTTTTTGCATAAAAAAAAAAAAACACATTTAAACCCTAGGTGACATAAGCAAGAGTCTACATCTAATCTCTCTAGCAACTTATGGATTTTCAAGCTAAACACTAAAATACATTTATATTGACCTATCACCGTGTCATTTCGGTTTGACCTAACTGATGAACTATCTATGTTTTGTGTGCTAACTCTTAGTCACATCCTTAGGTAACCCAAAATCATGCCTATTTACACAAACAACAATTAATTACACTTCCCTTTATACTGCCTAATCACTTAGCCTAAACCTTCAAATACACCCCTAAACCATAATTAGGAACCAAACATTGCTAATAGAATCAGAACCTGCTCTGATACCATGAAAAATATGTAAACTCTGTAAATTGTGTGTCTAATGAGATCACACGCCTTGCATTTATAGTTGTTTTACAATAAATGTATTGAGTACTTAATAAGTAAGCACTAGTATAGGAAGTTGTATACTCTAGGAGTAATAACAATCAATTTAGGAAGTTGTACAATTAAAGGAATATCTAAAGATTCTTAATTTGAACAAAGGCAAAGAACATGAGTCCAAGCATCAAGTAACATGTTTGGGCAGTAACTGGTAATCTAGACATTAGCAGAAAATTTGTTAGCTTGTAGATACTTGGACAACATCTTTCTAAAGATTACAACAACAATAACAACAAACAAGCCTCATCCAACTAAGTAGAATCGGCTAAATGGATCAAACATTGCCATAATTTTCTATCAAATACCATATTTCTCTCAAACTCGTAAGGACAAATACAGAAATTTACTTCCAATTTAAGCAGCCAAAGACTAGTAGCTATGTTCCATATCAATATTACAATAAGGCAAGCATTCAAGCCATAATCATGTAACTTCAATTTGTTTTCACTTAGACAAGAACAACCGAATTAAATGCTTGAAAGATAAAATACCTTGGCATGTACTCATGTCAAGTTTATGTCCCAAAATATAAAAAACAACTGTATGATTGAGGGAAACAGAGCTCATACCTGATTGAGAAAGTAGTTTCATTGACAATTTTCTTCTAACAAATTCCCACTTAAGACTGATCAAATCTGTAAACGACCCCGATTTCACAACTTCTGCCGGAAGACAGTGCCAACACCCCATTTTGGAGAATTCACATTCAGTTAAGCACGTAGAATATGTTGTGCAGCCTATCTGCTCTAAAACCTTATTCTTTTCTAAGCTCTTGCTCGCATCTGGCTTGCTTGGATGTGGTTTCTGCGAAGCTTGAAGATTAGAATGAGTCTTCCTTGTCTTCCTTGATTCACTCTCATGAATATTGAGGGGTCCTGTTTCCCTTTCTCTTTTAGTGTTCCTTTGTTGTCTTTCATCCTTCTTATTTTCTAGCCCTGCGCTCGTTGACTTCATTTTATATTCAATTGCTTCAGTGCATGAACATTCTACATGTTTTATCTTTGCATTAATACGACCGCTAATGGAGTTATCCCATTCTGAATCCATCAATTTCTCCATTGCTGATTCGTACAAATTTCTTTCACGCTTTCGTAAAGCAATCCCTTCACAAGCGTCAGGTTTCATTTGGCGCAAATCTCCAACGTGCTCAATCACAGTAGCATGCAGAAGTAATATGCATTTTTTGCATCCAAATTCCCTTTTAGAGTTTAAAAGGTCTAGAGCAAGATTAAGTTCCACTTCAGCTAACTGTAATTTTCGTTGCTGAGCATACAACTTTCCTAGAAAAATCAAACAAGTGGAAAATCAATTTTCTATAAATCGAAGAATGAAAACTTATCAATTTGAGGAACGCTGTAAAAGTATACCTAACAAGGAAGAGAAAGAAACGACAAACAAAGGCAAGCTAACAGAAGAAGCTATTTCTTTTCCCAATTTGAGATGGGCTACAGCCTCAGCGCCATCTCCTATCATTTCATATATCTTTCCAACCTGCATGTACATATTAAATTGAAATGTAGAGAATCACATAAATCTTCCTAATAAATTCAAATTTCATGTGGGAGAAGGATGAACAAAGAGAAATCAAACCTGTAGGATGCTCTCAAGATAACCCTGCAAAATTTTCCAAGGAGAGATATATGCGTTATCGAAGTCTCTCAATGAAGAACTCGACGGCAATACATCTCCAGCTACCGAAATGATCATTTTCCAGAGATTAGTTGTGAAATCAGTTATTTCACTCTGTCCATCATTAAATTTACTGTTGAAGAGCTGGGAATGTAATCTATGAGCTTCTTTTGCGTATGCAAGAGCCTATATGTATATAAAAAGGACAAAGGAGAAAACATGAGTCCAAGAAGATCTAAAACAAAAGATTATTTCAACGGTCTCACAACCCGGAGTTAAAATCCTCTCCATTTATAAAAATAAGTTGATAATGCTGTTTAAAAAAGGATATAGAAAGGTTGTGGGTCTTGCCATTGAATGAGTTCTATCATCATTAATTTTTTTTACTTTTTATACGTCTAAATCTCTCCAAATGAAATAAATAGAGAAAGACATAAATAGAGAGATCTTAACTCCACAATAAGTGTCAATTTCAACATTTATGATGTATCCATCATTATCATAAATAAATAAGGAGTAGAAGATGATGACTTGGGAGTGATGCAAATAATACTTCCTTTATCGTACTTATAAGTCATTTTACAAAAGAATTTATTCTAATTAATAAGTTGTTTTACGATATCACAAATGCGCATTTTTTTATCATACATGTTACTAATTTATTACTCTCTCTTCATCCAATTCTATTAATTTATTTTTTCTATACCAATCAATTATCATAATTTTGCCATCAATTCATAATTTATTTTTGTCATACAAGAATTAACTATATTTCTTGATTTGTATGAAATTGTCAAAGTGGTTTTTTTTTTTGAAATTTTTTTTTTAAACAAGCCAAAGTGACCTATAACCTTTTTTCTTTTTCTTTTTTTTGAAAAAAAGTGACTTAATTTGGGGAGGTAGTATTAATCAGAGGTATAATTAAAAAAAGATCAATAGTGCATTAAAAATTGAAAGGTTCCTTCGTTAATATCTGATTTTTTATAAATTTGACGCTCCTTATAGGACATACGGAGTAAGACCAGAATCCTATCCTAAAAATGTAAAACCAAAAAATAATATCTGAATTTCTTTCATTGGCAGGTTACTTCAAAGAACCACCATTATCCTTAGTTGGGGCTTGTGGTATGTCTAGACATTAGGATCCCCTTCCCTTAATTTGTTCAGTTATTAAAAATGAAACAAGAACTAAGTACTCTCTCTGTTTCACATTATTCTTTTTTTTTTGGTCAAGTGTTTCACATTATTCTTATTAACCTACATAGAATTCATTATAAAGCACAGGTTTTAGCTAAATTCAAGATAGAAGTTTAGCAATCAGACAACATGCCTGAATCAAACAACAATATCCCACACCAAGAATATCTAGTTAAAAACCATATAGTAGGAGTTAAAAATTGATCACCAGTACAACAAAATCCCACAAAAACAACAACACTTGGACAAATATGAAATGAGTTTCAAATAGCAAGATCTTTAGTAAAGTTAAAGCACTGATGATGAATTATAGGAATCCAAATCAACTGTTTCTACTTACCTCCATTAACTTCCCATTTGCAGTGAGTTTCTGGCTCAAGTCAAGATAGAGATATCCCGCAAGAAAAGTAGAATGACTCTCCATAGGATTCTAGGAGAAGAAATAACAGACAACATACTAATGAATTTTCTTTATATATAAAAGAAATGAGTATGATGAATTTTGTCTCAAAAGAACCTTACCTTTGAAGACAGATCATGTGCAACTTTTTTAATATCATCATCTGAAACGTCGGTTTGAAAAAAATTTCCATGATCTTCAGCACTTGTGTGCGAGCTTTCAAATAGAAAATTGAAATTCTGTTGTAGTCCTGATTTGTTTTGCTTCAAATAATCTATACAAGTTTCATTCTTTACAAAACCAGACGTATCCGTTAATTGTTGGATGAATGACATGTTTAAAGGAGAAATGCACATAGGGTGACTCAGCCTTCTACTCTCCCAAAGTAATGTTAATTTTTTCTCTAATGAAAAATTCCTGAATTTTGGCATTCTGATCAGAAGTTCATATGCTTTACTGGAGTCAATGATACAACCCTGAATAAATTACATGAAACCAAAAGACTATTAGCATAAATCATATGCAGAAATAATAGAAAACAAAATTTTTAAAGAAGAAAAACAAACCTTCAATTGTAACAAGTCATATATGTTGTTAAGTAAAATCATTATACTTTCGGACAATGCTATGGGATCTTCAAATGTTGTCTGCTTAATGTACAAGCCAAGATAAGTTTTTCTTGATAAAATAAGGAAAACTATTAAGATAAAGTGAATTTGTTATCACAAAAAGTTAGCAGAAAGGAAAAAAAGAATCTTCAAAATACTTAGAAGAGATAAATAAAGGAGAACAAATAAAATATCAATCATGTAAAACTGCTTAATATCTCCATATAGAAGTATTAAATCATTAGTAACAACTTTACATCTTAAAAAAAAAATGAAATCAGAAATCTTCTGTAATGACAATAAGGAAACTATTAACATATGTTAGTACCTTTATGATAGGGTTGGCTTCTACTTTAAACATGTCACGTAGACAATATGCTACATACAACGTGTGATCAATGGGATTTGCTTCAGAAGGCGTCTGCTCAGTTCTGGAAATCATCTCCTGTTGAAATGAACATACTTCATATTAGATAGATATACATCTCTAATATATGTTAAAAATATTTGCGAGAAACAGAAGAAAACCATCATGTTTATTGCTTTTATCAGACACGTAGTGGCTTCATCAACACTCTTTCCCTTTGTTGGCTTAGCTTGTGCTTTTTCAGAAAAAAATTCTGGAGTTGTATATATGTGTTGCATGAAGACGGCTATGATCTTCCATTTCATTTTTTTACAAAATGAATTATTCATTTTCCCATATGACTTGTATTCCTAAACAAAGATACACATTTGAAAAATTCAAGTTTACTATACATTAAATACGAAACAAAATATAATGAAATTTTTATATAAAGGAAATGTTAACCTGCTCCAAAAGTATCCCAAGGTTTCTTTTTGATACTTTTTGAGATGATGACAATAGATCGTATAAGGTCGGAGAACTAAACCTGTCATCCTTATCGTGATACATGCACTGGCACTGCATGCATATATAATATATGATAGAATGATCAGAAGAAAGAAGTTGTAACATGCTAAAATCTATCAAGTGAATGCTTAGCAAAGCTACCTTCACCCAAGTGTTCACAATAAGCACAGGAGTTGGAAGAAATTTTAATTGGTCTCTCACAGTGGACCAGTCTTCGAGAAATTCAATCATGTAATTTTTCATCTTGGAATAATCGGTGTCATAAAGAAGATTCAACAATTCATCACTTTTTTGGTAGGAGTCTGATGAAAAGTTTACTAAACCAGCTTGTTTCAGATTGTGTGGGTGCAATTTAAGGAATAACCAAAATACTTCACAGCGCAAGCTTAGAACCGTTAAAACCTGTGGTAATACAATGGATAAGAACATGTAAATCCGAATAACTATCTGAGTGATTCATAAAGGATTTACATCTATATACAGAAGAAGTAAGGAAAACGGTCCCATAATATCGGGATCAAAACAAATAAATTACCCTAAGCTATGTAAGGAAACCAAGATCCTATCAAATAATAGCATAATCAATAATAAATATAACCATATATATATATATATATATATAGGACCATATATGTAATCAACACTCTGTTGAAGCACTAAATCAGACACTCTCTCAGCAAGCAGATATAATGAAATAGTTCAAGTTTACACATTAAATACAAAACCACATGTAATGAAATTTTTATTTAAAGGAAATATTAACCTGCTCCAAAAGTATCAACACTCTCTATGCAAGCAATAGTGCCTAATATATATAATAAACACTTTCTCTGTAGTTGGAGCATATATACATGAGTTATCCTAGATCTTTGTAAGGACTTAGTTAACATGTATGCGAATTGATCATTAGAGTCTTGACCATGCCTAATAGAATCTTCTCTCTAATGAAAGGATAATCAACCTGAGTGGATTTAACCCTTTCATGAAAGATTAAATTTGGCAAATTAATAGTTTGTCCTTATTAGTTGTCCCTTGTAATGCAGGTTAAGTTTGCTAGTGTAGGATAATAGTCACATCCAAATAATTTATAAAAAATTAATAAACCAATGAGCACAATCTCTTCCATGATTTTCTTGTTTATCTGTCGATTCTTCTACAATTTATCACTAAAGCTGATCATATTACTAGTGCACTAAATCCTGATTTACGCATTTGGAGCCAACAGGATCATATATTGCTTTCATGGATTCAATTTAACTGACTTCCGTTTCACTTGTGCGCATGTCTATGAAGTTTGGGAGGAACCCCTTGCTTACTTCTAAAAGCAAACATGTGCATGGCGCTTCAACTGTGTGTGCAATTATGAGCTACGCTACTGGAAAATTTGCATGGTTCAAGAGTATCTCTTTCGCATTTAAGTGATTTTCTACTTTTTAGTCTCTATTGGAGATCGTGTCCCTATTAATCATCATGTTTATGTCTTGAAGGTTTGCCTGCCGAATACGAATTTGTAATATCTCTGACTTTATAAGCAAATTTGAATCTACGGATATAGCATATAGGTGAAGTTGTTGAAGCACTACTGCTTGCTCATCAGTTGCGCTTTGGAGCACTACCCCCTACTCCTAACAAAACAACCCAAAAGGAGGCACATGTCATGGCTAGAATGATAGACTTTATTCATTCTAATATTTTTTTCAATCTCAGATCCTTCACCATGACAGATGTGGCAATATCTGAAGAAAATTTATTGCCAAAAATATAAGTCGTAGGTTCCATTTTGAACATGAAATTGTCATTTTAAACAGAAAATTCTCTTGTTATATGAATCTTATTCTCATTTCATGATTCTCTGGGATGAGTATACTGACATTATTTATAAAGATTTGTCAACTGAGGGGCTAACTACAATCATAACAGTTCATGGAACCACAAAACGAGACCAACTTTCTTATGAAATTGAGATTTGACTTTAAGAGCACTCAGACAAGTCTCACAACTAGAGCTATTCTCCCCTCGAATGAATGCCTAAATGAACTGATTCATGAAGAACAATATCTCCTCACTAAGAAAACCATTGAATAAAATGAATTTGCCTCCGTCTATGTGGCGTATCTCGTAAAAGGCAGACCTTAAGGGTGTGACATGAGTAATGTCCAGTGTTTCTTTTTCACAATTCTTGTACATTTTGTTTACCATTTTTCTAAAACATTTTGCAATTATAGAAAAAAAGAATGCCGCGTCACTAAAGTGTCCAATCAGACCGCCGAGGCGGAACGCAACAACATTCACCACCCATACTAGCTTTTCTTCTGTTGGGTGTGTGCAACAGAATCTGCCTAGTTTGACACTTGACATGGTTCAACATGTTATTGTTTCAGAATTTTCTGCTTTTTGTCATTCGGGATAAAGCGTTTTCACCCTGATCTCTTTGTTATTTTGACTAAGGCATCTAATCATAACAAAAAATGTTGTTTCCCTCAAAAATGTTACAAGTTACAGTGGTAATTTGAAAATACATGCTACAAAAGAAAACAATTTGCCTATCACAACAATCAATGATATTTTCTCATCTCTCACCAATATTTCTTTATGTTTCTCCTGGTCTCACCAATAACCTTATTTCAGTTAATCAATTAATTGACAATGATTGAAGCGTTCAATTCTCAAAACATGGTTTTCCCACTTCTCTTTTCTATCGCATACATTATATATCAGGATTAAATCACATAATAACAAATACAAAATACATACAATCAACAAGAGCAACATCGAAGTACTTTGTATTTCACGTGAATCACGGTAGAGTTAAAAAATATCTACATTCAGGCTAAACTGATTATTTAGCAGTACATGTCAAATAAGAGTTATGAATGGTCATATAATTGGATTCTTTTTCAACTTTAATTAGTCGAATTCCCTTGGAAACAACTAATAGTTTCGTCCAGAGTTGGTAATTTCTAGTGGAGGTATTTTTTTTATGAAACTTATGAAAATATTTAAGAATTAAATTTATGTTTGCACGTGATATTATTATGCTAGATAGAAGATTTTAATAAAATGGGAATGTAATACCTGTTTTCCTCTGTTGCTTTCTTGCAAAATTTTAAAACCTTGATTTAACCAAGTGATCAAGTGTTTCAATTCCTCTTTGCCAATCCATTCACTTGCAAAGATATCCTTAATAATGTTTGTGCTCTCCTGAAATAGGCACGATAAACATTAGCTTTTTAAAAAAAATACAATATCTCATTAAAGTACTTGTTTTGTCATCATAGTTATGAGAACTTCATGGCATAAAAACCTGGAGTTTGAGATTGGTTCTAATTGAAAAGGAAAAAGCTGCACAAGCTATTTGAACCACCCAATTCTTCTCTACTTGTTTCTTTTCAGATGTAAGACTGCAGTACGGAAAAATTGTCTTTAGTGGAAATTGAGATTTAATAGTCACAAATATAACAAGATGAATCAAACATGTGTAGATATATAAATAATAAAGCTAAAATTGTCTTTAGTGTCAACAAGATATACCTTAAACTTGAAAGAACAAGTCGACAGTGAACATGAAACATATTCATGACAGTGGAAAGCCTATTTCTACTCAAATCACTGTTTCCAGTAGTTGCTAGTTTTTCTATCCATCCAGACATCCGGATTGATTTAGAAAGCTCGCAGCAGATAAGACTTAAGGAACTTATAGCAGGAGACAAGTAAGCCAGAGAAGTTTCACAATCCGACATTGATTGTGTGGATGATTGATCTTCAACATGTTTCTCTTCAATCGTGGATGGCTTGTCTTTGCTTTTGAGGTGGTTAACCATAGACTTGAACAAGAGTAGTGACGTGTCAAGTACTTTCTCATTTTCAAACAAAGATTTAAGTAAATTTTCAAAGTCTTTACTCTTGCAACTAACAAGATCTAACCCCTTAGCAATGATCCTCAGTATTGATTGAATAGGAGCTTGTACCTACCAAAGCACTTCAATCAAAATTGAATACAAAATATGCAATACTTGTGTAAATAAAAAATTGGAAACAAGAAAGCGTTGACAATAATAATACCCCTGCATAATTGGTTGTCTCTGCCTTGTTGTTCAAGTATTTTTTAAATATAGTACAAAATTCTGAGATTTCAGGTTTGCAGCATTGTGTTGCACATTCAAAAACAGTTGTGACAAACTCCACTCCTGTATTTTCCTCCTCAACCTAAAAGTTACAAATATAATGAATATGAGAACCAAACACTCCAATAAGAAAATATCAAGTAATAAAATATCAGGCTGTTATTTTTTTCCTCATTCATTTTCACATGGTATGAACCATTGTTTGCATAAGTAGTGAGATCATGAGGAGAGGACATGTAATTTTTTTGATATTTCTTTATTTTGTTTTATTAGTTCATTCTTACCAAAATTGTATTTAATCTACAATGATGGCTATTGTTAAATGTCTACCACATCAAATTTCAAAGCTATTTAACCAAACTTCACATCCATAAACGACTCAAAGGGTTCTCTAGCCACTTGTTTAGTGAATGCATAAATCCTCTTGATTTAGAAATAAGGATTTTTCAAGATAGAATTTTGGATTCCACACATATCTCCCTATCAGAACCCTTTTCACAATCATATTTTCTACTACCTTGTTCCAATACCCACTATTTCATCATAGTCCAAATCAGTTCAATAATTCATGAGATTAAAAGAAAACTCAATCTAATTAGCACCAACCTTTGGCCATACTACTCTAGCATGTTAGAGATTTGAGATAGAAAAGTAAGAAAAATGGAAGAAAATGGATGAAAAGAGAGAAATAGAAGATTGAGTATGTGAACGAGTTATTGGATTTTTGTAAACAGATGGATTGGTGCAATCCTATGGAGAAATACTCTCGTATAGATATATTATAATATGAAAGTGTCTAAAGGAAAGGTCAAAGTCTCACTTAGTCACTACTCACTAGGATCATTGTTTTTTTTCTTTGTTGGCATAAACCATGCTTTGCATTAATGAGAAGGAAAGTCATTACAGTAGTCTATTAGACAGGAATCAAAGATGCACCCTTTCCAACTATTACAACCAACATGCTTGGCTAGGCTAGCAAGGCTATGAGCCACTTTGTAACAATTTGTGCTAATGCTACAAACAGAAATATTCACTAACTTAGATAGGTAGTCTAAACAGTATAGAATTAAAGATGCAATTTCAGCAATCAAAGGAGCACCATGAAGGCAATTACCACTGATTCTACATCTAAGTTCAATAATAAAATTAGAAAGTTGCTTTTCCATGGCCCAAGCAAGGCACCACCGCAGACCCATTACGCACAAACCAGCCCCCCTCCTGTCTTACCATCGCTAAAGCAACCTGCGTCAACATTGATCTTAAAAGAACTAGTTGGAGGGGAATCCACTTTGTAAGAGCACCCCTCGGAGGGGAGTTTCGGGGAGGATTAGCAGAGTTGAATCCTTTACTAATGAGACTGCCCTCTATGAAATAGCAATAGACTCAAAAGAAGTTTGGTTAAACATGAATTGGTTCCTGTGTTTCCATATCAACCAGAGGGAGTTATAAAACAATTGTTGGGCACTGATGTCTAGAGCTGTCAGCCACAATTTCATCCAGGATAACAAATCCAAGTGATCCGAAACATGGACAAGTAGGGAAGAGAACCAGTCTGCCAAAGCAGCAGGGCAGTGCATACATAGGTGATCTGAGTCTTCCATTGAGGAGTTACAAAGAGGACGGCTCATATCAAGTGATATACCTTTCTTTCCCAAATTACTCCTTGTTGGAAGGATATTCTTTGCCAACCTCCATAATAAATTATGTGCACTTTTTGGGGTAGGAATACTCCAAATTCGTTTCCAAATCTCAAAGTTGTTACCATTTGAAGATTCAGCCTGCTCTAAGTTTCTACCCTCACAAATTACATGATGCGCCGATCTCACAGAGTAAACACCATTCTTTTCCCAATGCCAGATGATTATGTCTGCAGGACGCCTAACAGATAAAGGGATGCTTATATGATTTTCCTGGCTGTGTTGTTGTGAAACTACCAAAAATGAGTCCCCGGTCCCACTGGTTTGTATCCCTGTCAATCAATTCAGCAATGATAGCCTTAGCGCTTACACCCCCTCCTGGGCCGTTGAGTATGAATCCATTGGAGCTAGGGATCCACCTATTTTTGAAGATGTGGACGAGTCTCCCATCCCCTATTTCCCACCTTGCACCAACTTCAGTTACCACTTTCGCAGACATTAGACTACTCCATGCATAACTGGGTTGGAAATCCAACCTTTGCTTCCATGAAAGGGCTTAATCCCCGATCTACCATTAGTCCACATGAAAGGATGACCCTGGAAGCCCATATCATTAAGTTCACAATCACTAACCACATCTCTCCCAGGCCTCATTTGATTGAAACACCTCCTATTGCCACATTTTTTCTAAGATTTTGCAAGAATGTCATTTACATCACCCGAACAAATCCACTTTCCATCCATACTAGCACTGATATCTTTAATCAACTCCTAAGTTTTCTTTTTATTTGATTCCTTCGGGAGCCCATAAACACCAGAGAAAAACCAGGGTATACCACTCTCCTCATCTCCAATAGAACCACAAATATGGCTAAGAGAGTAAGAGATAATTGTAACATTTATGCTCTCATTCCACATCAAAGCTAGACCTCCTGATCGCTCCCACCCTTGCCCAACACACGATACAAACAATCCATAATTAAAACAGCAGCGGATTCGAAGTCTATTCATTTCACATTACTTTAACCGAGTCTCCAGTAAAAAAAAAATAGGTGGGGATTTTCAATACGAGTGAGCCTTAACAAGCCCCCAACTGCCCGAGGGTTCCCAAAACCCTGCAGTTTCAACTGAGCATCTTCATTGGACCCGGTGGTGTTGGTCATCACACATCAACTTTCTGTGAACTCGAGTCAAGTTTCATTGTTGCTAGTAACAATCAAGTTTTTTATCTTTTTATTTGCACGTTTTAATCATTTAAGTTCTTAAAGGTTTACATAATTATCCTTTTTGACATAAAAAATCCTAAAAATCAAGAAATGCATGACATTTATCTAATATTCAACAAAAAATCCAGATATTCATCAAATAAACTCATATTTCATTTTTTTTCCTTCCAGATTTAATTATTTTATTTCTAATCAAAGAAATTTTAAGAGAGACTCAAATCTTCATCCCAATAGACCAAATCCCTAACAATTTATTCTCTCTCACGGTGCTCTACTCTCTCTCATCCACAGACATTCTTCTTTATTATCGGTACTCTTGCGTTTGTTCCTACCCAAAAACCAAGATCTACAAAAAGTAGAACCATGCACATTTTTTCCTTAGCTTGCTTATGTGCGTCAAAGATAAAGGACTGAATTCTTCCTTAAAATTAAGTAGAGGGATTAATAATGTAATTTTGCCGAATTATTTTTTCTTCCTATATAATAATAATAATAGATTATACAGTTCTAGCAACATTAGGATTTTAATAGACTTCAAGTTATGAAACATTTTAACGAAGCACAAACACAAACACTAAACACGATATTGAGACGAATGCATCGATATCTAATATATGACACACATGTCTAACATCTAAGACAAATTTAACAAGTGTTGGTGCTACATAGATATAAATCATTCTAAAAGTACATTAAGAGGACACTTTTTACTAGATTTTTTTTTTAAAAAAAATTCTTCATCTCAACGGGTTAACGTCTAATTTAAATTATTTTGTTTCCAAATCATATGGCAGACTATACATGTGTTTGGATTTGAACTTGACTAAAGCAAGTTTGACAAATGACATATATTATTGCCATATTGGTACTCCATTGCATACTACTTATTAAATTTTTATAATAAATCACTAATAAGATATCACAACATGTATGTATGTATGTATGACTTAAATTTTATTGTCCTTCTTGAACTCTCATTTTGAAGCTTAGTTCATTTGTAAAAAATTTGATCGAGACTCTAAAATATCAACAAATCATCTCAACAAAATAAATTTACCTCTGCAGGAGATGCTATCACCATGTTAGGTGCAACGCAATCGAGTATCTTGGTAACATGTATGTGATTCTCCTTTGGCAATTTGAGAAGACGGGAGCACATTGTGTCTGCAATCTACATTTAAAATAAATTTTATAAGGGTAATTAATATAAATAAAATAAAAATAAAATATTAAACATCTAAAAGTTAAGAACTAGCTAGATTACCTCATAAACATGTAACTTAATTGTTGGAGAGTTGAGATACTCATTCAGAGTAGTAAGACATAAAGTGATCCCTGACTCTATATGAGAGAATGTTTTCATCTTCAAAAAAAAATAAGCATATTCACACAAATCTTCCACTATCTCTACATGAAACTCTGCACACTTTTGACAATTTAACCTAAAAAAGATGTATAATGAGTTAACCAATTAATACCCAAAACAAAGAAACAAAAAATTATTAGTCAACAAAGAACTATATATACCCCTGCCACTCTTTCGCTTCCTCCATGAATTTAAGTAACCTCTTACAATGTTGATCTTTTGTTGTGTTGCTTTTTGGTGAAGTCTTGAACAAACTTAGGTATATTTCTAAGACCAGGCAATGCATAGACTCACGAATCACATGATTTCCTTTCACCCTTTCCAACACAGTTAACCCATGATTTTCAACAACATTGAAACGTCCATGTATCTCCAAGCACTTTATGAATCGAACTTGTTGTCCTAACCAGTATCGATCGTGATTGTGAGCTATATTAAGCTTCAAAAGTACAGCATCCAATGCTCTCAAGCAAAGTTCATATACTTCAAATAATTCATCCCAAATACTTTTACTAAAAAACTTCAATGATTGAGATTTACATAGACTTGAGCTGAGAAATCTAAAGCATTTAGAAAGAAAAGATTTGAAACTTGTCGCATCAGCTGCATTGATATTTGCACTCGGATTTAAGATGGGATGAAAGTGTAAGCTAAGACTCTTGTGAATGCCTATTGGGTTCTCAGATTTAAGCTTGGAGAGGAGGTTGGACTCTATTGACATATTGATTTACGAAGAGAAGAAGAAAGCAAAACAACAAACAACCCCAAATAGCAATACAAGGAGCAAGTAAAACAGGAAAAAAGCTACACTCCCCAGCCGCACAACAACAAACCCAACCAAGGGCACTACAATGCCACACCCACACAGTTGGGTGCACACCAACACAAAAACTACTCCTGGATAACAAAACCTACATACTAAAGTTACTATTGAGTTCAAGCTTCAACATTATTAAATGCCAAAAACAAATGATTTCAAAGAAAGAAATGATTTTTATTCAAAAGGAGAAGAAGATGTGTAAAGAGAACACTCCTAAACAAAGTTGAAATTCAACTCACCTCACAAACTAAAAGTATTTCCTTTCATTCTTTCAAAAAAAAAAAAATGTATTTTCCTCTCTTATGACCTTGGTACTCACTTGTCTTTCTTCTTGGTCACCACCATTGATTCTGTCAATTACTTTATTTATTTTTTTAATTTGACATTCTTTTTTATTTTGTTTTGATAGAGACGTTCTAATTTGACATTCTCTTTATGTCTTATTTTGTTTTATATGTAATATTCAAATTGTATTTTTTTCTGACATTCTGGTTTTGTTTCCTTTCATGGGGATTTCATTTTGGTGCAAATTGTGGTGACCCCATCTATCATATTATATATTTTTTATATAAGTCCCGTTGAGTCTTTTTGGTTACGTTGTAACTTACTTGCATGGAATAGGTTGGTGTGAGAAAAGGTATAAAGCATAAAACAACTGGTTTCTATCCAAAAGAATCACATCAATGCTTGTGTAAGATGATTTTACATATGTATATTGCGATATCGTGATACACTGATGGATTAAAACAAAGTCATGCTTTTGCCTGTTTTTGTATTCAACCATGTTATTTGAACTACCATTTGTATAAAAACTTATGAGATAATCATAAATTTATCGAAAAAAAGTATATATTGACACGAATACCAAAACAATAGAGAGATAAAGTCATCAAAAAATGATTGTACAAGTATCATTTCTCTTTTGTATTATGTGACATATATACCGTAGTAAATGGTTGTGTGTTTTTTGAATTGTAATATATCGATGATGTGATAGTCAGATAAAGATAGATAGGAAATTTAAGGGTTAAATATGTTTTTGGTCCCTATAAATATACAAACTTTTTCGTTTTAGTTCCGATATAATTTTCAATCACCACTTTTGATCCATATTTTTAAGTCAAGGCATGTGTAGCATTTGTATTTTTCAATGCAATTATTCAGAAATGTGTAGAATATTGTAAATATATCTTCCAAAAAAATTTAATTTTTTTAACAAAACATTAATTAAATATGAATTTTTAACCTAAAAAAATATACAAATTCATAATTAATTTATGTTTTGTTAAAATATTCTATTTTATTTTTTGAGAAATTTTTATAATATTATAAACTTTTCCGCCAAATTTTATTCAAAAATATGAATTCTACATAGGGTTTACTTTAAAGTTAAGACCAAAAGTGAAAATGGAAAACTTTTGAGTGACTAAAAGTCGAAGAAATTTTTTAGAGGGAAAAAAACGAAAAGTTGGTATATTTTTAAGGATCAAAAACATATTTAACCCAAAATTAAATGTTGATTTTTTTTTTTTTTGAATTATGATATATCGGTGATGTGATAGTGAGATAAAGATAGATAGAAAATTAGGTGCTGATCCTGTAAGTATAACTCAATTTAAAAGCTATCAGGAACATTATGTGCTTGTGTCAAAGTTCGAACCTTAGATTCCCAACTTCTCCACATTTAAAAGTATGTGAATCAGTCATTATGTTATTTGAGAATAAAAATAGGTGTTGAATAAATGTATAGGAATTTGGGTTGTCTAAATACAAGAGTTGCTACTAATATCATCCGTAATATTAATTGCAAATTTCTAATCAGACTTAAAAAAAAAATTGTTACACCCAAATTTAATTAAAATTAAATTTAATACCAAAATTTCCTTGCTTCTTCAAAAAAATACCAAAATTTCCTTCCTAAGTGTAAGTAATTTAAGTTTACATAGGTATCAAAATTCAGATTTTTAAAAACTACACGTAAACTGAAATTTTAAGCATGTTTGTTTTGTTCATTTTAGAGTGAAACCAGATTTTCTTGGGGATGTAAGTTGAAATTGTCATATATATTTTAATTTAATTGATTAAGCAACAATATTCATTTTTTTTAGTTGATTAATATCTGATATATATCTTAGTTTACTTATGTCAGAATTTCAAGTTTTAAAAACAGACCCCCAGTTTATCCTTTAAAAAAAAAAAGAATACCACAGTTTATAAAATAAATAAAAAAATTCCCATATGCTACCGGTCTATATAACATGGAGAATTTTTCAAAAAAAAAATATATAACATGGAGAAGGTTAGATTTTCTCGATATTGACCCGCGTTCCGATAATTTGAGCCTGAGCGTAACTTGAAAAGTGGACTATTTTATTTTATTTTATTTTATTTTTTTGTCAATGTTTTTATATTTGATAAATGTTTAGTGAGACAAAGTAAAGAATGTTCTTTGATAAATAAATAAATAGAACTTCTTACAAAAATAAAATAAAATAAATAGAACTTACCTTACAATTGAAATTCAGAATAAAAACTCAAAACAAAATTTGAATAAAGGTGTCACAAAAAATAAGACCCGGGTAAAGTTTGCTTTTGGTTTAGTTCATCAACATATGACTTTACAGCTTGTGCTTTTTTAGTTTTTGCATAGATTTAGTACTCTTTGTTTATTCAGAAAATGATTCAGTCCAAAAGTTTTGTTTTGTTGCTATTTTCGGATTCAATAAATGCTTATCAACGGAAGAAAAATAAATTTAAATACAACAATGTAGACGAATCCGACACTATACTGTGAAAGTGAAAGCAACCTTTAGTTTTGCATTGATTTGGAATTAGGGCGTAAGGGACGATGATGTCACATCAACAAATATTGCCAACTCAGTGAAAAATTGAATCGGGGTTACAAAATAAAAAGAGGCTAGGTATTTTAATTTGAGTATTAAGAAAACAATACTCCATCCGGTCCTATTTATAAGAGAAACTTAAGTCAACAAAAGTTGATGTATCTAGTTAACAATTCAGTACAAATACATTGAGTTTTGTTGACCCAATTTTCTCCTATAAATAGGACCGGAGGGAGTATTTGAATATTGATCGTTTCTCGTATTCATTAATCACACTCACTTGGTTTGAATGAATAAATGAATGGTATTTTCTTTGTCTTATATTATAAACTAAAAAGATCAAATAACATTTATTAAAAAACTAAATGGATAATAGTCATTTTGATCTTTGAATTTGTAACGAGTAGCAGCAACAGTCTCTTAATGTATCGAAATTTAAAAATAGTCTTTATTTGTGCACTACGTTAGTCAAAATAGTCTCGAATGTCAAAATAGTCTTTATTTGTGCACTACGTTGGTCAAAATAGTCTCGGATGTCAAAATAACCTCTCAATGCTGACATTAACTTTGTTCTTATAGAAACTGATATGATATAATAAATACGTATATTGAGGGAGTTATATGACAATATTAACGAAATATTTTAACTTAATGGACTATTTTGACTAACATTGTGCATAATGAGAGACTATTTGAAATTTTTCAATATATTGAGGGACTATTGTGGTTATTCATTACACATTTAGGGATTAAATTGACCATTACACTGAAAAGTAAAATATACTCCATTCGTCCCAAATTATATGTTATTTTAGCAAAATTTGTGTTGGAACACTAGTTAAATGAGTGGAAGTTGAAAGAGTAAACACAAAGTCTCATTGGATATAACTAGTGTTAATATCCGACATTTGATAAAATACACATTAATAGTGTTTATATAGGAGGGAGTCACTTACAAGGATGTTGGGGTATCCACTTTTGTGAACAGGTATATATATAGAATATATATATATATATATATATATATATATATAAGATGACTCGAATGAGATGACCATTTATAATGAGAGAGTGAAATAATGACCATTTAATTAAATCAAATGTTTTTAATTAAATTCTCACTTTACTAACTAACATGACCTACTTTTCTCAGCTGAACAAACATAACACGCGCCTTCTTTTTCCACACTTAAACGTTCCAACTTCCTCTTCTTCACTCCGTTACTAAAACAAGGAAAATTTTATGGTGAAGTTATGAGAATGACTTTTCTGGTGAAGTTAACACTATAGCATCAAAATTGTAGTGAGTAACACCACATTGTTTGTACAGTGGCATCAAAAGTTCAGTCCATATAGTATTATCAATTCATCAAATTAACAAGACTACATTTAATCTAATTTTATCCTACCTTGTTTTAAGTGTAACACCCCACAAAGTGTAACACTTAAGACTATCACATAATATCATCAACTTTGTATATCCATGTTAAAGATGTCAACGATAAAATAGTACCTATAAGTATGTTGCAAACATTACTAGATGAATTACTATAGATCATTAATCAATAATCAACAATTTAAAAATGAATCGAACATTAAGATCAAAATTGACTTTACCAAAAAAGTTAGTTTCCTGACTGCACCGCTCCCAAATTTTCTCTCTTCCCACTAAAATTATGTTTTCTCCTTTCAATGGACAAAAGTTCTAGCTTGAATTTGCAGGAAAACTCTTTTCTTGGAACCAATCAATTATTGGTAATTTCACATTTCTATTATTCAAACTATGATTTAGATTATTTCAAAAGAGTTGCAAAATATTACTTTCAAATTGGGTTTGTTTAATTTATTTAAAGATAAACGAGCCTGTTAGATTACTCATACACTATGATTTATTCAAACTGTGTTTTATATTATTCATACATACTCTATTCCAAAGAAAACAACATGGTAATTTGTTTGAAATTGGAGTATATGTGTCAATATACACGTTCCTGTCTTTTAATGTTTTTCCCTTTACATCACAATAAAGATAAACATAGTGTCGAGTTTTGAACTTAGAATCTATCTATCTATCTATCTATATTATCTTTGAATTAGAAGCTTGAGCTATTCTTAAGCTTCCATTTTGCTTATGTGGCATGCTTTAGAGATGTTTCTCATCTCTAATTTTTTTAAAAGCTTCTCATCTCTTCTAATTAAATATGACCCTCTATATTTTACCATCACAATAATGTCATGCTTTTGTAGTGCTTCATTGAACCTCCATTCATAGTCCAATCCAATAAATTATGTAACTGCTTGTGAAATTTTGGCATAACCAATTAAAACCACAAACCACACCATGTCATTGGTTTGTTACGGTTTCAGAAGTGGAACTTTAACAATCATTTGTAAAAAAAAAAAAAAAATTAATAATCATAAATACACAATAGGTAGATATGTTACTAATTCTTCCAATTCCATTTCATCTTTTGGTTCATTTTTGTTTCTACTACACTTTTTATTCTATCAATTAATTCTTAGCCACCACTAACCTTTTATTTTCCCTCAATTAGTAACAACTCATGTTACTTATTATCCTCCTCCCATTTTTCTTTCATTTCATTTTTTTGGTAGTTTTCATTTTCATTCCTTCTAATATTTCTTCCTTTATTAGTTTCATTGCAGGTTTTAGAAACATGTGAATTTTGTTGAAATGTCACTTCTTATATGAAAAGGTAGTCATCTTTACATTTTCTTTCATTTCATTTTTTTTGGTAGTTTTCATTTTCATTCCTTCTAATGTTTCTTCTTTTATTAGTTTCATTGCAGGTTTTAGAAATAGATGAATTTTATTGAAATGTCACTTCTTATATGAAAAGTTACTCATCTTTACATTTTCTTTCATTTCATTTTTTTTGGTGGTTTTCATTTTCATTCCTTCTAATATTTCTTCTTTTGTTAATTTCATTGCAAACCATAGAAATTGGTGAATTTTGTTGAAATGTCACTGAAAAGGTAGTCATCTTTACATTTTCTCTCATTTCATTTTTTGGTGGTTTTCATTTTCATTCCTTCTAATATTTCTTCTTTTATCGGTTTCATTACAGGCCATAGAAATATGTGAATTTTGTTGAAATATCACTTCTTATATGAACAGGTAGTCATCTTTACATTAATATTGATTTTTCTTCCATTATTTTTACTTATTCTATAATTTAGCGGTTTCATCTTTACATTATTCTTACATTTGTCATTAAAGACTCATAATTATTTTTTGTGACAAAGCTATAACATATTCTATGGTATATGAAAATTTTCTAAAAAGATTCACTTTTAGAACTCTTTTTTGGTGATAATTCCCTTTTGTAACTTCAATTAGCATTAAAAATACACTATATTATATTATTTTGAGTTGGAATAATATGATAGATTTTGGAGTATTTACAAAAAAACTATAATGCCATCGGTAAACTAAAATTGAAATAAATCATCAACCAATATTGATCGGAAATTTATTTAAATTCCAATCACTATATGCATATATCCCATGCAACTTCAATATATTTTGTGTTATTTTTTCATTTCTATAAAGTACTTTGACCCTTCCATTCTAACTCCACCAATTCTTACCTATTAAATGTCATGTGTTATTTTTTCATTTCTATAAAGTACTTTGACCCTTCCATTCTAACTCCACCAATTCTTACCTATTAAATGTCATTTTTCCTCTTGGTTATTCTTAATCTTGGTTCATCCACTAAAGTTAAGAACTATCAATTGAAAAGTTTGATTTATGTGTAAACTTTTGAGCAGTTGTTTGTTAAGAGTAAATTATCAATTTAATCTTTGAAATTGTCATGCTCAATCAATTCAATTAAAAAAATAATTGGTCAATTTCCTCCTAATTTTTCATCATAATGTTAATGATTCAATATTTTTTTTGATAGTAAAAAAATTGTGCATATTTCAATAATTTGTTGGGAATAAAGCCAAATTCATGATATGGAAGATAAATAATTTTTTATTATTGGAGTAAATATTTTTTATTATGGTAGATAAATTGTGCATGCCAATAATTTGTTCCAATTCTTTCATTTTCTTCAACTACCTGAGTTTTTTTTCTCTTTCTTCTATCTACTTGCCGTATTCTATCTTTTCTATCTCTATCTTTCCCTTTATACATGCATTCTAATAATGTGCATTCGGATGATATGTAACCTCACCAAAACTTCCTCATTCTAACTAATCTAAGGTACACTATCCAACTTATTAATATATGATTTTTATTTTAATACTATATTAAACCAAGTGCTACATATTTTTACCATATAGAAGTTTTTGTTTTGAGTTATCATCGTATTCTCCAAGCACCTAATGAATGATACTATGCAGTTTTTATTATATAGAAATTTTCACAAATATTTTAGACCATTCATTGATTTTTGTGGGAAAGATCAAAGACTCAAGTTTTTGTATAATATCGATAATATAGATTGGTCAAATTCTTATGACCCTACTTTTTTCATCTTTCATTATCATTTGATTTAGTTATATTTTTTTGTGTGTAGATATCTTTTTCATGTAAATGTGGATAAGAGGATAAAGGACGCTTACATTTTTGTTTTTGACGCATCATTGCTACTTGAGAAGTCTCTAAAAAGTGTTTGAAAAATGACCGTTCATGTAAGTATATGCCTTAATCCGAATATCTGCATCAATTAAAATAATTTTTTTTTTGAATTTATATGGAGACTAATTTATATATTGTTGGTATAAGTAATGTTTATTAGTTTTATTTTTAAAGATAAATTAACTGCGTTTTAAAATTAGTATATACTAAATAGTGCTAATCATATCATCTATTATATTTTTATTTTCATCCTCCTATTTTGACTATCTTTTATATGTTATCTAATATTTTTTGTGGGTTTATCTAACCTAAAATTATTTATTCAATTATTTTTCTTATTGGTTTTAAATTACATGTAGTGCCTTGATGTTTTCATGACTCAAAGAAAGTGGAAATTGGAGGCCTGATTAATCTACGAATCCAGATTGTGTCTTATTTGCAAGAAATGTAACTCAACTTAGGTAAGTTTGGATGTTGATATCATATATTTAAAAAAAAATAATTGAATGAATATTTGAAAATATTTAGTTTACTGTTATCGTGATGTATACAAGCGTGAATCTTGGTTAAAAGATTAAATGAGTTAAAAGGAGTTGAGCCGTTAAAAGTTCTGGGTTCAAGTCATTGCAACAAGAAAAGGACTAAGATAACAATTAACATACTAACATTTTCCATTAAAAAAAAAACTTGAATTTTGATTCATATTTTCGCTTTTAAGCTTTAACTTATTTGGCGTGTCTTAGATATATTTTGTACTTATTTTTTAAAATAATTACATTATTATTTGAATCAAATTAATAATTGTGTAAATTATGGCTTTGAATAGTTGATGATGATATATATAAAAAGTTTCTTTAACAGAAGATTATACAACTTTTATTGTCAAATGAATATGATATAAATTCGTTGCTATTTGTTATAATATATAGATTGAATTACTCATCTTTTTTTTTTTTTACTTTTTCTTGATGAAACAAGTCACTTTTTACTTACAAATAAGTTTTATAATACAAAAAGTTAGCCTTAAAATGCATTTTTGGTCCTCATATTTTTATAAATGAAGTTTTGGTCCTTATTTCAATAATCAGTTTTTTGTTCCCTTTATATAAACTTTTTCATAATTTCACTCCCTCATATTATTTTATTTTTTTATGATACGGTTTATTCATTTATGACGTGACATCATTTATTAGACATATTTTTGCTAATATGAATATTCAGTGTGGCCTACCAAAACCATCATTTTTAACTTATTTCTTAAGCATTTTTTTAAAACAAACCAAAATAGAATATGTTAACCAAACAAAGAGTTCTATCCAACACAAGGAGTGCAATGATAGAAATCAAGACTACAAACACTTAATTACAAGACCAAAACAAACAAACAAGAAACCAACATAGATTATTATAAGCTAAGGGACAAATACGAAATACATAATCGAATTAAGCCAACCAAGATGAAGATCAAAGTTAAGTTTGGAGTGAATGATTAGCAGCCATGGAGACAATTTCAGTCACACCTTATTAGTCTTAATAAATAGAAGTCTACCGTTTTATTATTAGTATAAATGTATTAGTCATAATTTATTTTTATTTATCTTAATATTTTATTGCAATAAAAACAATTTACTGCAAGAACATTTGCATTCTTTTCATTTCCTGGTCTTGATTAATCAATCATGTTTTTTTTTTTTGTGAGGAAGCTGAAAATTTTAACATCAATGCAATAACTAGATGTCTATTTTAATTAACTTCATGTCTAATCATACATAAATCAATTTAATACGATTTGAAGGAATATCCATTAAAAAAATATCAAAAGCAATCTGTAAATAGTTTTTGAAAAATATTATTTTGTGCATAAGCAATATGAGCAAAAGAAATAAGATGCTTTTAGGATAAGAAACTTATATAGGCATATTGCACACATGGGAGAGATCAAGAAAGAAGAGAAGGCGTGCACATTTCTTTGAGTTTGATATTGTATTTGGGGTTTTTCGAAATACAAGATAAGTTGCCACAATTTTTAATAGAATAGAGACCAAGAAAAAAATTGACGTAATTTTTAAAACACATTCGATCACAAAACTATCTCTGATTATACTTGATAAAAATATTATTTTTGCAAATTTATATTTTAATGAAACCCGTGCAACGCACGGGTTATATACCTAGTTAGTTTTATTATAGTGTATATCTTGTGAAAAATATTTTCTTTTTTATGTCATTTTATTCACATTATATATGTTTTGCTTTATAGGAAAATGATTCTGTGCCGAACTGTGAAGACGCATTGATGCCTAAGGTTGGACAAATATTTGATATGTTAGAAGAAGGTAAACAATTTTATCAAAATTATGCACATAGTGTCGGGTTTTGTGTGCCTTCATCATCAGAAACTATAGATAAAAATGGTGTGAAACGTTGGAAATACTTTGTTTGCTCGAAAGAAGGTTATTTACTAGATAAGAAAAAAGATGAAGTGCAGAGTGCAGTTGCTGTCAAATCTAGAAGAAGGAGCCTTACAAGAGAAGGATACAATGATCTATATATATATATATATATATATATATGATGGTTTTATACTCTTTTGTTTATAATTAATAGTTTTAATTCTGAAATTTCGACATTCAACTTTGTCATAGGTATGATGCATCTGTACAAGAGCCAACTGCAAAACTATGCTCAAAAGAGGAAAAACTTGAAGCTTTTGCAAGAATTGATTGAAAAGGAAGGAAAATTTTGCGAGGCTCACATGCCTACATTTACTTCACAAGTGGAGATCGAAGGGAACAAGAATCTAAGACCAAGAAGCAGGCAGAGATGAGTGCAGCCAAGGTTGCTTATACAACTTTGAAAGAACTAGGTATGTCTATAATATTAGTGTCTCAATGTTCCATTCTAACATATGCTTATAGATATGGATAATTTAAACTACTTTATTTGTATCTAAGAATGTATTTGGCTGTTGATCTTATTATTAACTACAAAACATTGTAAAAGCAAGTATGGCGTGGTATGTATCATAGTAGTCAATAGCGGTGCTATAGCGACCGTGCGTGACGTAGCAGGCAATCGTAGTGCGGAATCAAATAGCGGCCGCTTCAGCTGCTATAGATATGGATAAATTAATTGTTAATATATAGCAATTGCCCATGATTATAATTCATTGTATTAATCCATAACAGGATTATAGTAATTAGTCTAACAAATGATATATCTTAATTTTCATTCATTCTTTCCAAGATTTGATATATCTTATTACTTTTCTCATAAGAACGAAGTAGTTTCACATTCCATGATCTTTTCCCAATCAGCAGCATCACATTCTTCTCCTTGTTCTCAATAACCCCTTTAAAATTTGGTACATTCTGCATATAGTATAATTATAAATCATATTCATTTATAATCACAGCATAACATATATATAATGTATATATACATAGCACTGCATAAATGGATAATATATTGTTAAAAGTGATTCTTTTAGATTCTGATTTTTTTTTAAAAAAATTGTAACAAATGGATAATATATTGTTAAAAGTGATTTTTTTAGATTCTGATTTTTTTTTTCAAAAATTGTAACAAATGGATAATATATTGTTGAAAGTGATTTTTTTTTAAATAGTTTTTTTTTATTAAAAAGGCTATAAGAAACAAACTCTAAATTAATGAATGACAATATCAATTTTATTTTAATTCGTGGACATTTAACAATTTCTTATTTCAAATTGCTTAAGAACTTTTTTAAGATTCAGTTTCTTTTAGAAAATTGTAACATATGCATGAAATACTCTTGAAAGTAATCAATTTTTAAATAAAAAATGATATTTTCATTAAAATAAACTATAACAAACAAACTCTAAACTTGAAAATAGATTAAAACTAAAGGTCATGCTAATCGATACCCCTGAGACATCGTTAATGAGGCAAAAAAAAGAAGAAGAAGTTTTATGTTAAATAAAAATGACACTTTTTAGAATTTTGAGAAATTGACCGCACAACTTTCATTATAATACATAATTGATTCTTTAACCAATGTTCGAAAGACATCAATTATCATTTTCCAAAAAAAGTTGTTACTTGAACATCAATTTATATGATAACTTTTGAGACAACTAAAATTTTACAAAGAAATGAGGTACTGACACAAAAACAATAGAAAGAGAAAGTAAAAAGATAATGTGAGTATGAAAGAGAAACTTGTCACAATAGTTATTAAAAAATATTTATTCAAATATCATTTCTCTTTCAAAAAAAAAGTTGATATATTCATAGGCAAAAGTTATGGTGCATAAGGAAATCCTTATGCACCGTGCATAAGGACTTCTCAACCATCAGATTTAGTGTACACTTGTTATAATCCTACGGTTCTCAGCTCACACCCCACAATCTGATCCTACGGTTCTCAGCTCACACACCAGAATCTGATCATACGGTTCTCATCACACCCAACAACACCAACCCATTTATTTCACCAACCAAGTTTCACTCACTCTTCGTTTCTTTCACCGCCGATCACCGTCAAGTTCCAGATCCACCGCCGATCACCGTCAAGTTCACCGGTACGAACACTTCACAACTCCAATTGCATTCTCATTCTGTTAATTAAACCGATTCTCCAACTTTAGGTTCTCCAATTGCATTCTCGTATGAGAGTTTGCCCGAATTTCGTTGTTCTGATTATTGAATGTTTGAATTTGTAGATTCAAATCATCAGACATTTCCTCCATCGCAAGCTTAGGGGAAGATTACCGGTGGTTCTAGGGCACCTCGAGATGCAGATGATATTTTCTAAGTGCTTTTTCGTTTTTCTTGTTAATCTTCATTAGCTTCTAGATGCATTTTACCACTCTTTCAATCATATTAATAACTGATCCAATTTTGATATTTGATCTGTACTATGTGTTTGTAAGAATGTGCTTTCACTTCTCCATCATTGCTAGTCATCGTGAAATTAATTTTCTCAATGGGGGTAATAGTTGCTATGCCTGAGGTTTTTAGTTGAATGGATTGTTAGAGATAACAACATGTGTCATGTTTGCCAAATTGTTTTCATATAAGCCATAAACCGTTTTCATAAGCTATCTTGGAGAGCTTATGAGAAATAAGCTAAAAAACAACTCGTGGACATGTCATAAGTTGTTCCCATAATCTCTCCCAAATAAGCTATGTTGATTAATACCACACCTTAATCAAAATCATACATGAGAGGCGATAAATCGTCTAATTAAGAAAGAAGGGGTCCGGTCCGTTCCGTCTCTCACTAATACAAGACGGGGATAAGCCGGACATGACCCCTGACTCTATTACCGTCTTCTCTAGTGGGAATTTTGATTCGCTCAGTCAGCGAGGATGTCCATGCTCAGTAGCTTCTATGTCAGCTTCTTAACCGCGTGTGGCCTTTCCCTCTCTTCCTCTTTTTTTAAGGTAACCGTCCAGTCTTGGAAGTGTGTGTTGTAATCATTCCAATCCCTCTACTCGTCTATTAGCAGTTTCCGAAAGCCATTCTGCTATCATTCTAGTTTTTAGTAAAGTGACTGTCGTTGTTGATGTTCGATCGTTTAACTCGCAACCAAGGAATGTTCATGATCTGCGAACAGAACCAAAGTCCTACTCTCTTGACTAAAGTCCTAATGTAATGCCCTTTAAACCACCAAAAGGTCCTATTCCGACAACACTGAAAAAGTGCTCTCTCTGTCTCAGTTGGTCAGTACCTTAAACTAATTAGCCATTTCCAAGCTGATCTTTCATAAGCTGTGATGGCTCTTTTGAATAAAAGGCATAGTATATGTCATCTTCCTTTTGCCTAGGAGCATTCGACTGAAAAAGTATGCCATTAGTCAGACTCTCTAGAAGCCTTAGGAGCAATGGAGTCTGGTGAGTCTTGTCTCTTGGTCAGCGCTCGAGTGAAAATGCTTGATGGGGCGAGATTTGCCTTGGGTTCGCTTTTCGGGTGAGGTTTAATAAAAAAGTCAAGTAGGACAGCGGTGACCTCGAATGGCTATAGTTCGTCACTTGCGCTATAAAAAGAAGTAAGGAGGAAGATCAGCCCTAAGCTAAAGCGCTTTCTGAGAGATGGAAATGCCTAATCAAGTAGCCAAGAATCATAGATTTCGGAAGGGGAACATATTCTTCGTATTAGATTTACATTGATCGATATATTGTGATATTATTATGTTTTTAGCTTTGTATTTTTTTATCTGCTCTTTTATCTCAGTTATTCTCTTCTATCTCTTCTACGCCTTAATTGTAGCTTCAAAACATTTTTAGGATGAACTTCCCCTAATTGGATATCCATTAGCACTTTGTGTACAATTGTAGGATTTAGAAAGATGGTTGTATTTCTATAACCTGGCCACAAGGACCTTGTCTAAAAAATTAGGGACTTTTATTGATAAATATGGATCTATGTTTGGATTTGGTTACGATACTTTAACAGACACCTATAAGGTAGTGAACTTCTGTGAAATGAGCAGAGATGCAAGGATTTTTAGTTTGGGTGATAATATTGTCTTTTTATGGTTTTGAAAATCCTAATAGTACATATACATAAAAAAATTGCAGGCAGAGATGCATCTTAATCATTGTAGGTCTTGTATACGGATCTACACTACAACCGCGAAAACCTTGGAAAGAAGAATAGCAAGGATAATCTGATTGAAGTGCAACCTGAAACAGAGGAGAATAAGAGTTCAAGTAATGAAAAAGGGATGGAAGTACTTGGAACAGATATAACCCGAAAAAGAAAAGAAAGAAGTTCTAGTATAGATAAGGAACATGCTCAGAATGAATCTTTTGCATGAAGTTTCTTGCTGAATGGGAGGGTGGCAATAACAAGATGGAATCTTTCAAAAATTGGTCCAAAATGAGAAAGCATGGGAAGAATGACAAGTTTGCAAAAATTATGGATTTGAGAATTGGAATCTGTTCCACAATATTAAGCAACTCAAGCAATTGCAAAAGAAACTATGTGGAGAAGGCAACAACTTCATACTATGAAGAAATGCTTCAAAAGCTAGCACGTCCAACATGATATGTAACCTCCTATTAAGGACTGGATTAGTTTTAATGTTTTTTTTATTGAGTTTGTATAAAGATGTTGATGAATTTCTGGATTTGTACCAAGTTTATGATGAATTTCTAGATATGTACCAATTAAATTTAATGATGTTCTTTCCAGTTTATGATTTTAGTTAATGATCTTTCTAAGGAAGTCAAAGTTGATTCATGAAGTTCTTTGCAATCTTGTAACACTCCTCTTCTGTTCTCTATGATGTCTGAATTTTGATGAATTGAAACAAACTTAGGGGTATGGATTACTGAAACCATAAGTATGGTTTAATGGTTTTGATAGTCTTGTATGTGAAACCAATATAATTGTGTAATGGTTTTAAATGAAATTATTATTGGTACATGAAAATTGTTATTGAAACCATAAGTATGGTTTAATGGTTTTGATAGTCTTGTATGTGAAACCAATATAATTGTGTAATGGTTTTAAATGAAATTATTATTGGTACATGAAAATTGTTACTGAAACCATAAGTATGGTTTAATGGTTTTGATAGTCTTGTATGTGAAACCAATATAATTGTGTAATGATTTTGTAATAAAACAAAAGAACAAATGTGATAAACATTTAAACCATTATTCACTGACTATAGTACACACTTTTTTTTGTAAAACCTCATCATCTCTCTTTTGTTTCTTCCGTTGCAAAACGAATTTGTGCCTTTGTCTAAATATAATTGTGGTTTAATAACTATTACTGAAACCATAAGTATGGTTTAATGGTTTTGATAGTGTTCTATGTGAAACCAAAATAATTGTCTAATGGTTTTGTAACAAACTATAATCATCAATACATAACAACAAAGAATGTGAAATGTATAATTTCCAATAGATGATATCAAAATATTCCCAATAAACTCTAGTACAAACTTATAACATAAACACAATCAATCAACGACCACTTTTTTTTTAAACCCTTATCATCTCTCTTTTGTTTCGTCCAATTTATAAGGAATTTCTGCCTTTCTCTAGCTTTTTCATAATCACTTTTAAGTCGCTTCTTTGACTTAATTGGATTTTGTCTTTCTTTGAACTTTGGTGCAGTTGACTTCACCCCAGCAGATGGTTCACCGACAGCAGCTGCTTTTGAAGACTTATATGACGTCACGGAAGATGGGTCTGTACGAATACATTTAGAAAGAAGCAACTCCTCTGCCTTTTTCCGAGCTTCAAGAACACTGTTGAGAAAAATTTCAGCAACGCTTTAAAACATATTGTCCAGGTATTGTCTTCAAAAAATGATATTGCACATAACCACCTAAGAACTCTAAGATCTTCAAAACATGTCGACATAAGAAGCCCCTGCACGAGAGCCGAGATTTTTCTTTGCATTCTCTGTCATGTGCCATGAGCAAAGCCCATGAAAACACCTGGAAAAATATTCGGAATTGAACTCAACAAAGCACTAGCCTGGTCTGTATATATCGTCTGTGGTTTCTTATTGGACATACACTTCAAGAATGTTGTAAACAACCAATCAAAGGTAGCTGCTGTCTCATCATACAGTAGCGCAGCACCAAATAAAACACTCTTACGATGATTGTCAAAACCAATAAAGGCAGCTGAAATGTAAATGAACCAAATTAGAACAAAATACAACATATATATCTAATAAGTATGTACTCAAACACTAAAATAGATCACAAAAATAATTAAACTATTGAAAAAAATAATTTGAAATTGATTGAGATGATTCGACCAGCTTGGGTGTTCATTAATTTGAAAATCAAATGGACTACTGAGATGTCATGGCTCATTCTCCCACCTAGTCAAATGCATTCAACATATGCCCTTGATATTGTCAGTATCTCTACCATTCAATTCAATACACTTTTTAAACATAAAATGGCTTAATGGTTGCTCAGTAAAGAGCATTCTTATGATCAATGCAATTTTCATGTATCAATAATAATTTCATTTAAAACTATTACACAATTATATTGGTTTCACATACAAGACTATCAAAACCATTAAACCATACTTACGGTTTCATGAACAATTTTCATGTACCAATAATAATTTTATTTAAAACCATTACACAATTATATTGGTTTCACATACAAGACTATCAAAACCATTAAACCATGCTTATGGTTTCACTAACAATTTCCATGTACCAATAATAATTTCATTGAAAACAGCAACAAACACTATTAAGAACAAAAAACCATTACATATCATAAATTGAAACTACAACTGAAGCTAAATTGATCCTTATTAATTGCTACAACTGAAGCTAAATTGATCCTAATATCGACAATTGAATCCCTAAATTTGAATCACTAAATTGATCCTAAGAACAGAAAACCTTTAACAAATCCGAAATTTGAATCAAAACCTAAATACAACAAAAATTATATACATGATTACCTCTTCAAAATGCAGTACGAATGTAGGCGGAGAAATCACGTCGGAGCGCGAGCAAGGGTGAAATTCGTGCAACCTCGCCGGTGAAATCATGTCGCAATCACGCTGTGACCTAGCCGGATAAACTAAGTCGGAGCGGCGAGCAAGGGGCAGCACGTCGGAGCGTGTTTGGAAGTTTGGCAGCACGTCGGAGCACGTCGCAATTGGAGGTGGTGAACAACGGTGATGGAAGTTTGTTTCCGGTGGTTAGATGATGAATGACAGTGGTGAATGACGGTTGTTTCCGATGGTTAGATGATGATGATGATGATGAATGAATGAACAGAGGTGAATGAACGACGTCACAATTGCAGCACATTATTTCCGGTGGTTTTGTTTGATTCCGGGTTGGGTTTTCTTTGAGGGGTGTGTAGGAAGCAATTGAGTTGGTTAATGGGCTGGACTTATGCAAGACTTATGTATAGTGCATAAGGATTGCTTATGCACCATAACCACACCCATATTCATATTTCAAATGATTAAAAACATATAACTTTTTTTTTTTTAAAAAAATCCCTGAAAAAAACATATAACTTTTTTTATTCATATTTAAAGTACTTCAAACTTATTTAACTTTTTTTAACATTTATTTAATTTTTAAATCTTATATAATTTTTTTTCCAAATCCCAAACTATCCTCGTACCTTACTAGTCTCGTCACATGTCTTTTCTTTTGATCTAGCCTCTCTTCCAAGTTCCAACAGTATTCAGTGCTTCTCTCAAAGTCTAATACATCATCGTACACACAAAACAAAAAAAACTAATACTACACCATCCTCCATAGCACTTTACGAAGAGTCTAATTTGACATTCTCTTTTAACTGACAATTCTCTATGCAATGTTTTGTTCTATACGTGATGTTACATCAAATATTATAATCATTCTATGCCTGTTATGCCAGGGTCAACGGGATTTTGATTCTCTGTACTGGTATTTATATAAAACCATCGTGTATTTGCTAGCTCTTGTTATATTTCGTCAAAAGGAAGAAGCATAGCTCACATGTTAGTTTGCTTTTTTTGTTTACATCACCAACTATCACACTAAAGTGTGAATATTGGGAAATACTTGGATTGGATGCCAAGTTTTTTGGTGTCAATGGTGACGTAGGTTCATTTTAGATGAGAGAAAATGATAAATGAATAATTAAAATAAATTATTTAGATGAGAGCGAATGAATTGTTAAGATAGAGATAAACACAAAGGTAACACTAGCACGCCACCAATGGATCTTTTTCTAATGTAATACGTTTCATATCCTATTTTTGACAAACATAAATTTCATATTTTAATTATAACTTTTTAATGAGTTTTATATATTTTTAACCTTTAGCCATTTTTATATTTTAGTACTTTATTTTTTAAAAAATTAAAAAAGAAAAAAAATATTATTATTGAAAACGATGAAACTAATAATAAGTTGTAATTTTACAACTGTTCTAGATGAGTTTTCAACTTTGTCCTTTAAGATTAGAAAGGCAATCTCTTATTATTGAATTGACAGACGTTTTAGTATTTGTTTTAGGCACAATTACTTGTGTGATCTCATAACTTAATTTTAGAAACGATTTTGTCGTTAGGAGTGTTAGCAACACTCTATCTAACACTTATTTTCTTATTTGATGTAATTCTCGTAGATCCCTCATTTTAGAAATGAGTCACACATAAAGTTATAAAACCCATATGAATTTCATACAATAAAAAATGAGTGTTAAAACGAGTGTTCTTATCATTTCTTTTCGTCATTTACCTTTTTTCATGTCATTTTGATCTTTTTTTATCCATTTGCATATGAATTTTTAAGTTTTAAATCTATGGTTTTATTTCTCTGCGAGCTCTTTGTCTCCAATCTATGGTTCTTCACCCACGTTTGTAGATGAATCTTAAATTTGAATCTTGAAAATCCATATGCCAATCGATTAAAATGACGTAAAAAAAGATAAAAGATAAAATCGTTATCTGAAATTAAATTAAGAGACCTCAAGTGTAATTTTTCCTAGTTTTTATTTTAGAAATTTGAAGTTATTAGATTTAAAATTATTATTTGTGAAATTATGTAAAATCATACAAAAAAGAAATTGTAAGCCTTATGGCCAATTTTTGTTGTTGTTTAAATGTAGAAATTATATTTATGAAGCCCGGATACAAGATACGATACGGATACGATACATCACCGATACGGAAAAATTTCAAAAATCAAGATACGATACGGCCGGGATACATTAATAAAAAAATTATATAATTAAATGTACAATATAATTATAACAATTTTTTTAATATGCAAATATATTAACAATCACAAGAAACCAGTCATAGGCTCGTACTATATCAACATAAATATAAGTAATATTGACGATTAAGAGAGTGATGATTAATCAATTACATATACAATATATTCCAAAAAGAGCATCATCAATGTTATACTATATCTAAAAGGAACATTGTTAGTGCTATAGTAATATAATATTTTTTCTTACTTTTTAAAGAAAAAAATCAAAATAATATAAAAAATAAAATTTATATTATCTGATACTCTTCCAATACGTATCAGGAAGTATCGGATAATTATTTTAAAAAAATAAAATTTAATGATCTAATACTCTTCCGATACGTAGCGGAAAGTATCGGGCAGATATCGGTGCAGGATACGCAGGGGATACGATACGTCACTCATTTTGAAGTATCTGAGCTTCATAATCATGACTAGTATTTATAATACAAATAAATTATTTATTATGTTTGATTCAAAGAAATAAAGTTCCCCATTAAACATAAAAACAATACACCATTCGGTCACTATTATAAGCAAAAAACTATATTTTAGATTCATTCATTAAATGATGTATGTGGTCTATAATAAAGACCATATACGTTATTAATTGAATGAATCTAAAATTTAGATTTTTGCTTATAATAGTAATCGGATGGTGTATTTGTAAGGTATCCGTCGTCAATCTTTATTGTGAATTGAATAATAATAATGCACAATCAATATTATGAGAGTAGATCGATGACCATCTCTTACATGAGTATGAGATATCGAGTTTTCACTATGACTTCATGAGGATACTCCATTGTTAAGATCCGTTTTTTTTTCTTAGATGAAGTGGTAATCCACTGAAATTAAACTCACACAACTGTGTGGTCCCGGGTACGAACCAAGGTCACGACATTCAGCCTTACAAACATTTGTCAGTTGAGTTAGGACTTTTAGATGTTAGGATCCGATTTTTAGAGGTATAAGCGAGTGACTATTTATTTTTTTCTTTTTTAACGAAATTGAAATAGACAATCTCTTTGAAAACTTTCGTCATAGACGTCTTTTCGTCATATCAAAATATTTTCCATCATAAATCTTTTTTTCTTTTTCAAAATGGCGTTTAAAAATATACCATGATTCATAAAACTTAGTGGAAACCCAAAACTTGATAGAATTCAAACATATCAAATTCTTAAAAGCACATCATTTTTCTTTTGAATAATAAACTTTTATAAAGAGGAGTGTTATTTGAACAACTAATTTGGTGACAACTTATTTGACAACCATATTTTACAAAGAAAAAAGTGGTATTGACACGAAAATCATAGCAATAGAGAGATAAAGTAAAAAGTAATGTAAGTATGAGAGAGAAAGTTGTTGCAAAAGTTGTTACTAAATGAATGTTCAAATATCATTTCTCTTTTATAAATAACGACAAAGAAGTAAAGGCTTCAAAAGAAATCCCTGAGATGATCTTAACTTTTACAAACAAGGGCTATTAGATATTGAAGATCAACTATGTGTTTGGTTTCAATTTTAAAGGGTCAAAAGTGATTTTAGAAGTCGTAGAATTGATTTTAAGATGTTTGGATGATTTAAAGTAGAATTGATTTTGTTTTTAGAATTTGTTCTACTTGAAGCTACAATTTGTAGCTTTTGGCTTCTACATTTGATTTTAGCCTTAAATTCATTGCTAAATCCACTTTTACATAAATACATCCAAACATAAATCACTTTACATTCAACTCTTTTTATCCAGAATCAATTTTACAGAATCAATTCACTCAAAATCAATTCTACTAATAGTTGAACCAAACATAAACTATGACTTTAAGCCCAAGGTGGTTGACCACTCATCCAAGTCATGATGTTGTTCGACTTACATTGTTCCATTGATCTCCTAGCTACGCAATATTCCCCGTCATTTAAAGGGATTGCATATTGATATTGCCTGAATATCAATAACAAGGGTCGGCAACCGAAAATAACATGCAAAGAGGACAACACATGCCGACCCAACATATTTTGAGGCCTAAAGCAGACTATAATATGAGACTTTTTTAATGAGAGAAATTAATATAAATTCATAGGTTTAATAAAAGAAATTACAATTAAAAAGGAAAATAAATACTGTATTATATAAGTGAAAGTGTTGTAAGTGAAGCACTTGCGACGGAAAAAATTGTGAATATTATAAAGTTGTATGGTGAAGTGTTGAACCCATGTCGGGGCTAGCATCTTTGCTTCATGACAAAGTTGTATAATTCATTTGTTGTGTGACCTTTATTCATTTGTATATATACACATAAATTTGTCTATTGTGAGACCTTTAATTTAAGTTCAAATTTGGGGGCCTAAAGCGAGGGCTTGGGTTGTCTTACCTTTAGACCAGCCCTGAACACAACTATGTACACATATCATAAACAACATTGTAGCAACATTTAACATGCATTGTTTAGAGCACACTCCATAAACAGCAAACCTAAAATGTGACGCTACGAGTGTAGTCCTTAATGGTAGCCACATGAAAATGATTTCGGAATTTACCCTATACGCAGAGGGTTGTAGGACACACCTCCTACTAAATATGCAGTCTCTCATGGGAGCATAGACACATACAATCTTTCTTATGAGATGCATATACATATACATTCACAATATTTGCAATTCACTTTAGCCATGAATAATTTTTAAAATATTCTCATCATATGAAACACCAAAGTCATGACATACATTGTTGGGAAAGTGACTCAAAATTGGAGTTTGGAGGCCAAAATTGATGTTTGCTGAAAGTACAAATCGGTGGCCGATTTGGAAAATCGGTGGCCGATTTTGGCTGCCTTTTGGGAGGCTTTCTGTTCGGGAAAAATCGGTGGCCGATTTGGAAAATCGGTGGCCGATTTCGCGTGCTGTTATTTTTCAGAAACGTATTTTTGGGCCAGATTTGTTACAATTTTGTGGGAGTTCCTTTTACTATAAATATAGGCCTTGTATCAGACTATTTTGAGAGAGAAAGAGGGGGCCGAAACAAGGGTTTAGAAATCAAACTAGGGTTTGTATAGAGTTTGTCTCTTGGCAACAAACTAGGGTTTGAAGGTTGATTCACCTTGGGAAACACTATTAGGATTGAGTCTCTTGGTTACGGGAAGAGGCTGGGATTTGGGTAGAATTAGGCGGGAGACTTATTCTTGTAACCCATTGAAATCTCTTTTGTAACGTTACTCATCATATAGTGGAACGGAGGGCTGCTCTCTCCCCCAGACTAGGTCAATTTGGACCGAACTGGGTAAACAGATTCTTTGTGTTCTCTCTTCCTTTTTTTTTTCTCGCTGTTGTTTTCTACTTTTGGCTTGTGTTAATTGTTCCATACACTTTGATTTTGGTTGCTTAATTATCCCTTGCTCCACACATCAAGTTGTTATTGGTGTGAGTTTTTCATCGAATTCGCAACAATTGGCGCCCACCGTGGGGCAAAGGTCAAAGGATAATCAAGTACCATGGGTTCGAAGTGGGATATTGAGAAGTTTACCGGCGATAACGATTTTGGGTTATGGAAGGTAAAGATGGAAGCGGTGTTGATACAGCAAAAGTGTGAGAAAGCTTTGAAGGGTGAAGGTTCGTTACCGGTCACCATGTCACGAGCGGAGAAGACCGAGATGGTGGACAAGGCCAGGAGTGCCATTGTCTTGTGCCTCGGAGATAAAGTTTTGAGAGAAGTAGCAAAGGAACCAACCGCGGCATCGATGTGGGCAAAGTTGGAATCTTTGTATATGACAAAGTCTTTGGCTCATCGGCAATTCCTAAAGCAACAACTCTACTCATTCAAGATGGTGGAGTCAAAGGCCATCATGGAGCAACTTACGGAGTTCAACAAAATCCTTGATGACTTGGAGAATATTGAGGTGAATCTTGAGGATGAAGATAAAGCTATACTCTTGTTGTGTGCTCTACCTAGATCTTTTGAATCGTTTAAAGATACCATGCTCTATGGAAAAGAAGGCACTGTTACCTTGGAAGAAGTTCAAGCGGCTTTGAGAACCAAGGAGTTGACTAAGTCGAAGGACTTGAGAGTTGATGAAAACGGGGAAGGCCTAAGTGTTTCAAGAGGGAATGGTGGAGGTAGAGGTAACCGGGGAAAGAGTAGTAACAAGACAAAGTTTAAATGCTTTAAGTGTAACAAGATGGGTCACTTCAAGAAGGATTGTCCGGAGATTAATGGTAACTCCGCACAAATTGTCACTGAGGGTTATGAGGATGCAGGTGCTCTGATGGTGTGGTGTTGTTTGGAGGATGAAGGTGATGTTGGTCACCTTGGTATTGATGCTTAGTGGAGCGGTGATCGTCTGGAGAGACGTTAAACACTCAACATCAGCCTGGAGAGGCGGTGGTAAGAATACTCATGATCTACCGGTTGAGGTGGAGGTTCAAGGAAGACATAGTGGGATGTACTCATTTGCAAGTTGAGAGGTTGGAAGCTCAGCTTTAGGTGGAGTTGAACACACTGGGAGTGGTACGACTATGGAGGACCTTGGGTGCTATGCTCTAGTGGTGAGCAAGGGTTTTCTTCATGAAGACGGAAGGCATTCCGGAGGTTGAAGAATGTATAGCACGGCTTGTGGAATTACCCTAAAAGTCCAAGGGTGATTGGATGCAAGGTGATCTTCAAGGAAGCGGGAGATGTCTCGTATTGAAGAGGTATGGTGTAGTCTTGTAGAACTACCTGAAATTCCTAGTGTAGTTTGGATACAAGGATCTTCGAGAAGGCGGAAGACATTCCGATGGCTGAAGAGGTTAAGGTGTGTACTTGTGGAACTACCTGAAATTCCTTGAGTAGTTTGGACACAAGGATCTTCAAAGGGGCGGAAGGCATTCCGATGATTGAAGAGATTAAGGTGTAAACTTGTGGAGCTACTTGGCGTAGTGGGAAGCAAGGGAAAGAGCAGCAAGGTGTTGATGTTAAATGGGCATCATCACTAATTTGGAGTCAAGGTGGAGATTGTTGGGAAAGTGACTCAAAATTGGAGTTTGGAGGCCAAAATTGATGTTTGCTGAAAGTACAAATCGGTGGCCGATTTTGGCTGCCTTTTGGGAGGCTTTCTGTTCGGGAAAAATCGGTGGCCGATTTGGAAAATCGGTGGCCGATTTCGCGTGCTGTTATTTTTCAGAAACGTATTTTTGGGCCAGATTTGTTACAATTTTATGGGAGTTCCTTTTACTATAAATATAGGCCTTGTATCAGACTATTTTGAGAGAGAAAGAGGGGGCTGAAACAAGGGTTTAGAAATCAAACTAGGGTTTGTATAGAGTTTGTCTCTTGGCAACAAACTAGGGTTTGAAGGTTGATTCACCTTGGAAAACACTATTAGGATTGAGTCTCTTGGTTACGGGAAGAGGCTGGGATTTGGGTAGAATTAGGCGGGAGACTTATTCTTGTAACCCATTGAAATCTCTTTTGTAACGTTACTCATCATATAGTGGAACGGAGGGCTGCTCTCTCCCCCAGACTAGGTCAATTTGGACCGAACTGGGTAAACAGATTCTGTGTTCTCTCTTCCTTTTTTTTTTTTTTTCTCGCTGTTGTTTTCTACTTTTGGCTTGTGTTAATTGTTCCATACACTTTGATTTTGGTTGCTTAATTATCCCTTGCTCCACACATCAAGTTGTTATTGGTGTGAGTTTTTCATCGAATTCGCAACATACATCAATTTTAAATCAAGCATATAATAGTCATGAATTTTAACATTTAGCACAAGTGCCACATATGAGTGCACATAAGAACATAATTATCCATGGGTGTTTTTGCCAATTTTGATCCACATGTGACACCAAATGTCAGAGAGACATGGATAATTTCTAAATACTTAGTATCCTTTCTTTACCGCGATGCCAAACTCAGCTACAATATCTTTGGTCAATTTATATTTTTTCTCAAACACTTTTTGAAACAAAATAACTATAAAATAAATTAGCATTTCAATTACTGTTAAAATTGTTAACGTTGCACTTCTCTTGCAACTTTTTTTTTGTTACCATTGCATATTAATGAGTTAAGACTGTTGAACTATTTTACTGTTAAAATAACTATATTTTTGTTCCCTAAAAAAATTATATTTTTGTTATAAAAGTTAATTTTAACTATCTAATTTTTCATTTACATTTTTTCTATATTTGAACTATTTATTTTACCTCTTTATATCCTTCAATTTTTTTTACCCCTTTTTAATTGCTTCTTCTATACATTTCATTTGCAAAATGAACCCCAATCATCATGATTTTTGGTCCAATTTCATGCAAAATTTTGGCTATTCTCCATTCAAGTCCGGCCCTAGGCATAGGCCGAGAGTGCGACGGCCTAGGGCCCTAAAAAAAATTACGATAGGAGATGTATATAGAAATATTTGGTTTTTCAAGGGTGTGTATAGCAAAGATTACTGAAAGGCCCATGTTGAAAGGCTGTGCTGAGGCCTGTTAATGTTTATGACTCTTTTGTCTCAATTTACTATATGTATCCTATTATATTCAAAAATTTCTATATACACCCTCCCTATAAATTTTTAGTTTTTCTTAATAATGTGCCCAAAAAATTATTATCAAATAAATTTGTGATTTGCTCAAAAAAAAAAAAATTGTGATATTTTTTTGGGCCCTTTGTTTCTAATAATGTGCCTCACTAATATTAAATATATTTGTCATATTTATTATCCAATAAATTAGGAATTTTATAACAAAACAAATTATATTTTAGTTGAAAATAAGAGTACTAGAGAAATTACTCTTAATGTTGTCTTTCAAATGTTCCAAAAAATTAAATTATATCATTATGCTAAATCATGTGAGACGAATTTAGGATCATGTGGCCCACTCTTCTTTTTTGGTAGTAAAAAGCGGGCAAAAAACGAAAAAAAAAGACATGATAAAATCACAATGAGTTAAAAAATTATGATGTATTATGTAAGGGGTCCTTTTCTCATATTACGCCTAAGACCTGTAAAACTCTAGGAACGCCCTGTCTCCATGTATCCTAAATTAACAAAGTGTACCATCCTTTGAAAATGATCCAATATCGCAAATCCAAATCATAACCTAAACTTTCAAAATTCAAATTCTTTCACAAATCCACAAAATAACCAACACTCTGAAAATTACCCATATCATACATCGCCTTACCCCTATCAACAATTTTCTTAATCAAAGAGTCCCAATATGCCTCATGGGGTTGAAATGGGTAGTAGTGGTATGTAATTAAATGATCAAGAGCTTAAAACACCACATCAATGTGGCTTGAAAACTATTAATCTTAATGAAGAAGTTGGAACTACATCAGTTGTGAATACTTCGAAAGTGAGATTTCAACCAAAGAATGATGAACTTCTCATTCAATCATGGCTCAATATTTCAAAGGATCAAATTGTTGGGATTTATCAATGAGGAGATAGTGTTTGGAAGAGGATTGGTGAAGTTATAACAACCATCACAACAAAAATTTTCAAGAGAGCAAACAAACGACACTAAAAGGTCGATGGCACACAAAGATTAATCCCTCTATTTAAAATTTTGTTGGGTGCTACAAAAATGTTGTCGCTCTAAAGAACAATGGTAGCTCCGAGAGCGACATCATTCGGCAGGGGGTAAACTAAAATTTTCTCAAATTATAGGAGGGGGGGGGGGGGGGGGATTTCGCCATGAAGGTCCAAAACCAAAACAATTTTTTTTTTACAAGGACAAAAACAAACAAAAAAAATTACAGGATGGAAAACCGGAAATGACCTATATTCCAAGGGGGGTAAAACACCATTAACCCTATTTATTACCAAGACATACATGAAAAGTTCACATTTGAGAATGCATGGAGATTATTGAAAGATGAACCCAAATAGCTTGCAGGTTCATCAGAACCTTATGCAAAAAGAACAAAGAATTCAGCTTCTAGGGCACATTCGTCATATTTTAACCCACTGACACAAACAAGTGAATACAATCCACCATCACGTCCAATCGGTCAAAAGGAAGCCAAAAGGAAGGAAAAATAAAAGCTTGTGGAGATGTCTACTCCAAAATTTGATGCTTTGAAAAATGACTTGAACAAAAAATTTGAAATAATGTTAGGGTTTGCATCTGATTATGCATATATTAAGAGTGAAAAAGTTGAGATAGAGAGGAAAAATGTTGATGCAGAGCTGCAGAAGGCTGAGAATGATAGGGAAAATATGAAGATCAACGATTTAAAAATATTCTCGAAAGATACATCAAATATGAGTCCAAGGCAACTACAAGATTATAAATTTTTATGTGGCGTGATTATAAATAAATATAGACTTCATTGATATTATTATGTATGTTGGACGTGATCAATCAGAGAGATATTATAATTTTTAGCATATGACTAACAATTTCTATGTATGTTGGACTTAATTTTTTTTTTTTTTTTTGCTAAGCAAGGAGATAGGGCAGGCATCAAGAGGGAACACCGACATCCCAACTAGGTTGGCACCCCGGGATCCCTCCATCCTATGCCGCCTAACTCTAAAAATTTATTAAAAAGGGGAAAAACTGTACAAGAAGAGGGGGGGGGGGGGGGACTAGGCCAATACCCTCTGAATCAAAAACAAAGAAAAAATGCAGCAAACGACAAGCACCTAAGGAAACCTGTAATTAGGCAAGCCTATTATATCACGAAAAAAATCTAGACCTGAATGGAATGACCCCTATTTGCTAACCTGTCTGCACAACAGTTACCTTCACGAAAAATGTGAGAAGAAATAATCTGAATTCCAAGGCTACGAGCATTGTACCATCAGTTACGAAGCAAAATTGGAATTAAGGAAGGATTTGAAAAAATCAGCAATGCACTAGTTGAGTCGCTTTCCAACCAGACATTCCACCACCTATTAGTTGTCGCGTGCTCCATGGCTAAAATAATAGCCAGAACTTCAGAATGGAAAACTGAAGCCTCACCAATGTTACAGCAAAAAGTACCAAGAAAGCCTCCCATAGAGTCTCTAAACAGCCCTCCACAAGCCGCAAGACCAGCAATCACGGAACCATTAGTGTTAACTTTCACCCAAGGAGAGGTAGGAGCTTTCTAAAAGACCGGAATGATTTATTTTACGTTACGACAATGGAAAGCAACCGCAAAAGAATCTAGAAAATGAGAGTCTGATGGCAAGCATTTTCCCAATGAGGTATTACCAGACAACGCCACCAAGGAGTGAATGCGCACCTTTGAGGAATGAAAGGTTGTAGCTTTAGAGGAAAACCGAATATTATTTCTAGCTATCCAAATTGTATGAACCGTATGAATGACTGCTGCTAGAAAAATATCCGCAAACTGAGAAGAACACTGAGCAGGGATGCAAGATAGGAGAGAAAGGGCCGAAGTGAAATCAATTAAACAATTGAGTTTACCACCAAGCCAATTCCATAGGTCCGTTGCAAAAGGGCACTGAAGAAATAGATGGTCAGAAGTTTCAGTTGTATGTAAGCAGAAGCAACAAGCAGAAACAATTATACAACCCCGAGTCCGAAGATTTTCATCTTTAGGCATTTTTCTATGCATCAATCGCCAAAAAGTAAAAGAGTGAGAAGGAGGGATACACCCCTTCCAAATCAGTTTCGCCCATGGAAGCTTAGGGGATGCCGGTTTAAAAATGCAAGCGCCATTTTTGAGGATAGTTTACCATCTGCAGCATGAGACTAAACAAAAATGTTCGGGAGAGGAACACGTGGTAAATCAATTGAGGCAAGCCTATCAGTCACGTCCTCAACCATAAGAGTTGGAGGCAAATTCCAGCCGCCATCAAGAATAATGTCCGACACTTTTCCGGTGAAGCCAGCATGGAAGAATGGATCCACATCAAATAAATCAACAAGAGGTACACCAAGCCAATTGTCATTCCAAATGGAAATATTCACACCCGTGCCCACGATCTACAAAGAATTAGCAATAACATTAGAGAAAAATCTACGCTTCATAAGGGCTGCCCATTACGAGTCAGTGCCTATAAGGTTCCAAGCTAACTTTAAAATTAAGGCCTCATTAATCATGCGGGTTGGCTTCAAATCCAAACCACCTTCCGCCCACGGACGACTAATACACTTCCAAGAAACAGTGCAAACCTTTCGAGAAAGAACATCACCACTCCAATTGAAATTCTTAATCCAACTATCTTATAAACGAAGCAAGCGTCTCGGCCACATATAAATATGAAAGGGGTAGTGTAGCGTCCGTTTCGATTATTTAATTATTTTAATGAGTTTTAGAATATATTTATATGATTAGTGTGATTTATAAGATTTATGTGATTTATATGATTTTAGAGAAATTTATGAGACGTTGTGACTTATTTTATTGTTTAATAAAATAAGATTCGAAAATAAAATAAATATTAAGTTGTGGGGTTATTTAGTGTAGAAATATATTTGTTATTCAGTGAAAAAGTATATTTGTTATTTGGTGTTAAAATATTATATACATATATATTTTGATGAAATATGCTATTATGTGTTATTTGATGTATTAATATTATTAAGTGGGAGAGAGATATATATTTAATTTAGAAATAAATAAGATTATGAGGAAAAGAGTAATTTTGAGGTGTAAGAGAAATTAGATGAGGGGTTATAAATAAGAGAAATTAGGTTTAGAAAGACATAGAACGTACGATCAGTTTTTGGAGAAAACAAGGTTTAGAGAGCAGAGAAGAGAAGAGAAGAGAAGACAAAGAGAAGAGAGAAGAGACTGCATTGATTGTTAAGGTAAGAGTGAGACTATCATTCGGTAATATTAAGTTTGTAATTCTGAATTTGCAATTAACATGTTCTAGGATTAGTTTGTGAGAATTTGCGAATTAAGGTTCTGAGAGAGAATTGATGATTAGATGATGAGAAGTTGTTAGATTGATGTAGAAATTGTGTACAAACCTTAGATAATCCATGGGTAATCATAATCATAGAGCTTGAAGTGAATTTATGTTGTTCTTGAAGGTTTTCAAGAAAAATGGGTCAAATGGTGATTTTTGTTGAAAGGGTGTTTTAGTTCAAGTTTTATATGGATTTGGGTGTCTTTTCATGTTTAGAAACGTTTAAACAAACTTTGGGACCAAATTTGGGCTTAGGGGATTCAAAATTGGGATTTTGGGATGAAAAATGGAGTTTTCCCGAGAGCTATCTCTAACAGCATTCTCTCTTTCATGTTTTTGCATCTTTTTCACACATTTCAGTTTTGAATTGGCTTTAGGTGTAAACACGAAAGTTGTAGGTATGGATGTTAGCTTTCTAATGCCGTTGGTTTGACTTCAAAAGGATTTATAGAACTTGAGTTATGGTCAAATTACTGCACAGGTCACAGTGAATTTTTATGGACTTTCAGCACAACTTTTCCGAAGTTAAAATGAAAACTGGTATTGATAGGTACAAAATTAGTCTTAGGCGTAAACATGAAAGTTTTGGATAATTTTGTTAGCTTTCCAGTGGATTTGGTTTGACGTGAAAATGATGTTTGGTCTTTGAGTTATGATGAAAATACTACAATGAGGTCTTAGCGAAATTGCACAGTGACAACATTCTCTGTTTCATGTTTTTGCGTTTTGTTCATATGTTTCTGTTTTGAATTGATCTTTGTTGTAAATATGAAAGTTGTTGATAATTGTGATATCTTTTTAGTAGCCTTGGTTTGACATGAAAATATGTTGTGCATGATTATTTATGTTCTTACAAAGATGCATGATGAATTGTTGATACTTGAATACGATGTTATATGATGAATTGTTGATGTTTGAATATAATATTAATGATGATCTGTGAAGTTGTTATAAGATGATTTAATGTTGTTACTGATGATATATATAATCATATATGCATTATGTGTTATTATGATGCTTATGTTGATGTGATGCTTAAGATGCTATTATTATCATTTGATACTATTATGTTGTGATGCTGATATGAAATGAATTTATAAGTGTTGCATATGTTGTTGTTGATCTTTATTAAGATGAAAATGTCGGTAAAAGTCAAGAAGTTATAAGATGTTCATAAAGTTTCTAAGACGTAAGATGTTGAGTCCATGCATACTCATTTAAAGACAAGGGCTTATGCCCTAGGAGCTTTTGCTCAACGACGATGAGGGCTTATGGCCTAGGAGTATATTTATGCTCAACGACGATGAGGTCTTATGCCCTAGAATGGTACCACATGCATTTGCATTATTGAGATGATTTAAGATGATAAGAGTTGCATAGTCGAGTTGAAGTTGCATAATCGAGTCAAAGTCGTCACGTTGTTAAGATTGATTAATGAAGTTGTTTATGATGAATGATTATGAAGTTGTTTATGATGATTGATTAATGAAGTTGTTTATGATGAATGATTACGAAGTTGTTTATGATGATTGATTATGAAGTTGTTTATGATGATTGATATGTTGATGATGTTTATGTTGACGCTATAATGCTACATGATTATTATTATGATATGTTGATGATATGATGCTATATGATTTATGATATGATGCTACATGTTTATGATGATATGATGCTATATGATTTATGATATGATATGTTGATGAAGTTTAAGTTGTTAAATGTAATTGATGAATTATATGCTTAATAATGTTGTTTGTGAAATCTCACCCCTTCTGCTTGAAAATGTTGCTCTTCGTATGAGTAACTTGCAGGTAACCAAGATTAGTTGCGGTCGTGAGTGGACTCCTCACAAGTGTGTGTCTTAGGTGCTCTGATACGTAACGGGATAGGAATTTTGTCATTGTTTTCTGTTCCTTATGTATTACTTTATGAATCTTTCAAGAATTGATGTTGAACTAAGTTTTATGAGATTTTATGTTGAAGCCCTTGTGCCAAAGATTATTTAAGATGTTGAAATAATTCCGCTGCGAAGTTTTAAATAATATGTTGTTGGATTTTTGAAGGATAAATATTTATTATTCCGTTTATGATTTTATGAAAAGAAGTGTGACACTACGTTTAAGTTGATAAACTCTGATTTATTTTAAGAAATTTTTATGTTGGGAAAACGGGGTGTTACAGGTAGACCAACATTCCGTGAATAATAGACTTAACAAGTTGAACACGACCCATGATGGAAAGAAGAGAACCCTTCCAAGTAGGGAGCTTAGTCTTGATCCTGTCGGTGATCATTTGAAAGTGGAGACAACCTTCGGCTTGCCTTGAAAAATAGGGCATCCCACATATGTGAAAGGTACAGTTCCCACATAAAAACCCAACATGTCTGAAATCATCTGAACTCTCATGGAATTCATAGCACCAGTATAGAATCGACTCTTGGCATTATTAATAACCTGACCAGACACCTCTGAATATCTCTGAAAAATATTAAGAAGAGTGCGGATATTACGCTTAATTCTTGTACAAAAAATCATAACATCATCAGCGTATAAAATGTGGGTGGGTAAAGAGACCCCACGATAATAAGACATAGGGAGGAGACTCCCTGCTGCTGCCGCCATAGTTAATGCTCTACTAAGGACCTCTTCAGCAAGACAAAATAGTAACGGGGACAAAGGATCCCCTTGCTGAACCCCTCGTGAACAAATAAAAAAACCCACAGCCTTGCCATTCGCTAGCACTGACAACCGTGCTGATTTCAAAATAACCAAAATCCAATTCACAAATTTCAGCAAAGCCGACCCTCCTTAGGACCTCAAGCAAGAAATTCCAGTCCAAGGTGTCAAAAGCCTTGGCGATATCAACCTTCAAAGCTACATTACCTTCGTATTGCTTCTTCTCAAGAGAGTTAATCGCTTCAGATGCAAGAATAACACATTCAAATATATTACGGTCACGGATAAACCCACACTGCTTAATGGAGATTATCCTCATAGTGATGGGCACCAATCTTTCTGCAAGAATTTTAGAAATTACTTTGAATTGGAAATTTACAAGAGCAATAGGACGATAGTCCCCCATTACCTGCGGCCCTGACACTTTCGGAACAAGCACAATCAAATTGTTATCAAAATTATCAGGAAGCACATCTGTAATAAAAAACTCTTGAACCGACCGTATCACATCATTACCCACAATGTCCCAATAAGTTTGATAAAAATGGCCACCGAAACCATCTGGTCCCGGGGCTCCATCCCCATTAAGAGCAAACACCGCATCCTTTATCTCGTCGCGTTGAGGAACACGCATCAACATTTGATTTTCAGCGACTGACACCATAGAAGGAATAGTTTCCTCAATCAAGTTATTAGAAACACAATTATTAGCAACCGAAAAAATGGACTGAAAATAATTGACCACATGTACCTCAACATAATTATTATTTATGTTGGACTTATTTTATCTTTTATATTTTTAGTATATGAATTATAAAAAAAGCTTCAAGAAATATGAGCAGTATATTGCATCCAATGTTTAAGACGTATTATTGTATAAGCAAGAACTAAATAAAATGAAATCTTGCAATCATATTAAAGTATTTGAAATGTGAATTGTATATAAACCCTATTACAATATTTAAAATCATCAATTTTTTTGAAGAAGCTAAACTATCCCACCTAAATTGGCACCGGGGAGAATCGAACATGAGACCTCGAGGAGGAGCACACTCCCAGATCCCAAGCCAATACCACTAGCCCATCAATTTTATTCAAACTCGCGGTTATTCAAACTTAATTTTAGTCAAATTAACTATTATTCAAACTCAATTTTAGTCAAACTAACGGCTATTCAAACTAGCCGTTACTTAAACCCGTTATTCAAACTAACCGTTTTCCAATCTGATTTGTGATCATATGTAATCCGACTCAATCTTGGCACCTCAATTCGCTGAAGCGTATAATAATGGGTACGCACATCATATTGCACAACATAATTGTTGAAGATGAATGTGCCAAATACGGTGGCAACTTTGATTATTCTTATGTCTAGGCAATGATCAAACTACACCACTTGACGATTCTAATAGTGATTTTCAAAAGTTTCTGCTTAGAAGACACCATGTTCGCGATAAGCAAATTCATCGACACCTTCAAAAAGACTTGATTGAGCACATATGTGAATGTTTTGGACATGAGAATAACCATCACCAAATTATTTCAAACGTTCATTATATTTTGTGATAATAGTTTATTTTAACATCTATGAACTTTTTTATTGTATTTTCTTATAACTAATGTGTGTAATTTAGTTTTCTTTTTTTAAAAAAAAAATGTTGTGTACCGTGCTATTTAATATTTTTCATGTATTTTTAATTTTCTTTTTATTGCGTTCTGATATTAAATTAATTTGTTTTTTTTCTCCATGTAATTTTTTTAAAAGCCAAAATAGGAAATAAAATTAAAAAGATCATGAAGTACAAGACTGGGGGGCATAAACCTGACCCAGAAAACCGGGGCATAAATCTGACCCAGAAAACCACTAAAATAACCCAAAGTGGATGATACAACAAATCATAACATAAGTGGTATAAGAAAGACACAACTCTAAACAATCACTACCACGGACAATCCAGCGAACCCACGTATAGGCACGAAACCGAATTGCAAAAAAACGCAGAGTGGCCGATCAAAGCTTATAAAAGGCGTATGGATCGACTGCCAACACAGAAACGATCCAAGTTCCAACAACTCCCTCCCGAACGAGGCAAGCTAAAACCCTTTCAGACTAAACCAACCAATTACGAGCCGAAGCACGCATAGGTCTTGTTACCACAGTCTACCAACGATGTAAGAAACAACTGCGGCAGATAAAGTCCTTAAGGTGCGATAAACAACGACTACCATCAACATGGAGCGTCTGCACACCTAACCCTTTCGAGCACATCAGGACATAAGAGAACCCATCTCAAACCCAGAAAAATCCAGGTTCAAGATTTACTAACCAAACCAGTCGAGACCTATTAATGTAAAATACAATAAATAACGTCTACGCATGGGTCTTGTTTGAATTATACATTTTATATATTAATGTAAAATATAAATTTAGATTATATTGTGAATTTAGTATGACCTATTTTAAAGTTTTGGATGAGTAGTATATATATTTGAAAAATATAATTGAATGGGTTTTTTTAATAATATAATTGAGTAGTTTAAATAATTAAAAAGTGTAAAATAATATCTTTTATTAATAAAGCTTAACATGTCTCGTTATACTTAACCTAATTTTAACCTAATTTTTCACTCCACACTTTTGCATCTAATGTTTATCTAAAGCTAAATTATGTTGCTAATTTTATACTATTTTTTTGGAAAGGAATTACCTCGCTCTATATCCTTATTTATTAATTTTGTTAAGTCTACAGCAATTTAACATAATATTTTTCCTCTCATTTGCTGTATTAGGTTAGCTATAATTCAACCTAACAAATTCCATATAAAAAAAATGCATTGCACCAATTTCATTCCTATCCTCTTGCCTTTTTTTTTCTTCAATATTTTGCACACTTATTTAATACAATAAAAATGCATCACACCAATTTCATGACTCTTTTTTTGACAATATTTTGTACACTTTTTTTTAAGGAAATATTTTGTACACTTATTTAATACTAGAAAAATGCATCGCACCAATTTTATGGCTTTTTTTGACAATATTTTCTACATCTTATTTACTAAAGCTTAACCCGTAAAGCTAACCCTAAACCTAATTTTTTCATCCACTTTTCTAAGCCATTGGATCTTGCGCATTTAGGCGCCATTCAATTTTAGCCATTGATCATATTATATTTATCTCTTCTATTTTCCGAAACAACTATTTCGTATTTATCTCTTCTATTTTCCGAAACAACTATTTCATATTTATCTCTAATTATAATTTTGGTCATATCCGAAATTTGTTATCAATTCACTTAAATCCGAAATTTGTTTTCCTATAGTTTTGGCCATCCGAATCCTTATTTATTAATTAACCTAACAAATTTCCCTTTCAAAATAAAAATAAAAAATTAACCTAACAAATTTCATTCGTATCCTCCTTTTCTTTTTTTTTTGAAACAAATATTTTCTACACTTTTACGATTGCAATTTAACATAACAAATTCCATCTAAAAAAATGCATCGCACAAATTTTATTTTTATCCTCTGGCCTTTTTTTTTATGAACCAAATATTTTGGTTATATATACGAAGCCCTAAACCTGTTTCTCTCAATCTTATATCTTATATCTTATATATATAATAAAGTTTAACCCCTAAAGCTATTTCTAACCCTAATATTTTCCCCCCATTTCTCCCTCCACTTTTCTGAACCATTGGATCTTACACATTTAGGAGCCATTCAATTTTAGCCATTGATCATCTTACTTAATTAATGCCAGCCGAATTCTGTTATCAAGTTTGCTATAATTTTGGCCAGACGAATTTTGTTACGAAGTTTGCTATAATTTTGCCATATTTTCATCTCTTTAGTTGTGAAGCAACACATCACACGATCCATAAAAGTAGAACTATATTTGCTTGCATTCACTAAACTATCTACCAATATCACTAAAACTATATTTGCTTGAGGTTCACTACTTCGAATCTCTTCTCCCGATTCTGCCAACTTCGGATTCATGAAATTGCTCCGTCATCATTTTCAGGTCAGTTTTCAATTCTTCTTATCTTAAGCTAATAATATTCCTTATGCATTTCTCATCAATTTTTGTCACTCTAATAACTTTCACGAACACGCATGCGATTATAGTTGAATTCGATGAAATCTCACTCAATTGTTTTGATTATTATTATTTTTTCTAATTATTTTGTTGATTTTTGTTTGTTCGGCGAGAACTGTAAATGGCATCGAAACAAGTAGCTAAATAGAAACGATTGGGATCGATTGGAGCAAGAAATGTGTGAATGGGTCGTCCTCTTCAACAACTTCGTCATCTAAACACTGTCGGTGTCGGCGTCAATGCGAAGTAAGCCACAATTTTATCATGAAAATGTGCCTTTGGATTCTCAAAAAACCAAAGAGAATATAACTATGACTATTCAGTTTTGTTCTTTAAAGTATGTGATTGTAAATTTTGTTATTGTGTTGTGCGATAGCTGTTGATGTTAATTTGATTGATGTGTGATATATTATTTGTGTGACAGTCAGAGGGAAATTCGTGGCAAAGAGATTGCTGGTATACAGATGGAGATACTATAGTGAGAAACGAGTATAATCCGTCTATAACTTATGCTTACGGTAAAAAATAGCAAAGCTCATATTTGTTAATAGGTTTTTTGCTGTTTAATTTTTTTCATTTGGTATTTAGGTTGAAGTATTGAGTAATATTTCAAAGGTCATACATTATAGTTTTGAGATTTGGGTTAGAGATTCAAAGCTCTGTATGTCATCAAATTAAGATGGCAACATAGGGAGAAATATTTCAAAGGAAGATTTTACATTAAGCCATTTAGCATTGATCGCACCATCGCCCTTCTTATTTGTATTTACCTTAGAGTTGGTGGTTACAAATGATTTGTATTTCAATGGTCAGGAATTAATGTGCCAAAATCGCATAGGTTCTGGTTTAGGATTTCCATTGAGTGATATAACAAGTGGTAAGCATAGCTTTCACTAATCATGGTAATTATGCTTCTCCTTTTTAAGGTTCAAGGAACTTCCACTAAGGATGTATTTTTTCAGTGTTCAAACGCAGCAGCTGTAGCATAGAGTCTTCTAAGCTTCTTGGACCTGGAAAACATGTTTTATCAAATGCAAAGCTTCAGAGAAACCTCACCATATCTTGCCCTTATGCAGACTCTACTGAGAATATTGAAGGTTGCAGTAAACCAAACAACTCGGGTTAGCAGATTACGGTTACGGACCTTTAAGCAATTTTAATTTTTGGCAGAGTTATACTTCTATTTTTTGACATTCTTTCTTATATATTATTAATTTATCACGTATAGGCCATGGTTCAAGCGTGGACAATGGAGTTTTAGCCAAAAATCCGGTTGTTGGTGATTTTATTAAAGAGACAGTGGTATCCGACATTAATTTCATGCAAAAGAGTTCAGGTCGAAACATACATTATTTGCGAAGACTTTTTGCAGCATTGATGGTCTCTGATTAGCTGTCCAGACCAGAGGTTGTTTGGAATAACACTTCGCCTAATCTAATTGATGATAATTTGCACAAACAAAGACGTGTACTTGGTGCGCCTGGTAAGTCTGATTGTTAAAACTGTAGTGTTTTTTTTATAGGTTAAATTTACTTCTCTGTCTGGATAGCTAATCTGAATATATCACTTATTTGTTTATGGCCGGTTAATTTAGAGGGCGAAACTTATGCATCGACATTGTACTACATGCTTAATTCGTATTGCAAACCTGTGTGTAGGAAGATTAGATACTAGCCAGCATGAATTACACTATATTTCATGTACTAATATACTCAAACAAATTTGTAGTTTGTTGGTGTATAGTTTACAATCAGAATTACACTATATTTTGGCCAATTTTTCTGCGCCTACTATTTAGTTATCAAGGGAACTCTAATTTTGCTCAATTTTAGTTATTCTCATTGATGTCGCAACTCTAAGCCTATTATTTAGTTATCAAAGGATACAAAGACACAGCTGTAATGCGTATTCAATGCACATTAGTTGTTATCACTTGCACCTTTATTTGTATGTATCGGCTCCCTGTATATATCTAAGGTACTCATCTCTTTACTTGCAGTAGCTTGGAAACGAAAAACAAAGGTTATACATGGTGATTTTTGATTTGAAAGTATGGCCAACACTTACACTCCGCTCTTATAGCTGTTACTAGAGGAAAGAGAGATTTTAAGATGAAAGTTAGAGTAGCTCATATTTGGTGTATACCAACAAAGAAAATAATTAAAAATATCAAATAAATCGATTGCCTTCTCATAAGGTAATATTATGCTATGAAATTTCATATTGTGTTCTATATTTAATATGATATGATGTTCATATTAGAGGCACTTATGTTTTCGTGGTGTTTAGGTTTTTCAATAGTGATGCATCAACATTTTGTTTTTTGTAAGTTGTAACCATCCTGTCGTATGCTTCATTATCCATAGGTTAAGTGCACTTTAGTTGGATTCTACATAATTATTTTTTGATGGATTGAGATGAGACTTAGACTTATTTTGGAATAGCTTCTTTTTGTGATTTTAAACAATGGATTCATGCTCAACAACTTTTTTTTGTGAGATTGTATATATTTTCAGCATAAGTGGTGAACTAATATTCGGGGATTCAAAATACTTATATGTTGCTCTAATTTCCCTGCCGTACGTTATTTTCATTCATACTCTTGATGGTTTAGCAGATACATGGACGACAAACAACAATTGCATCAGTATTAGGAGGTGAGAATTCGTACTCATTCGAGAAGAAATTGTTTTCGTTCAGAGCAGTTTGCCAAAGATGTTCAGGAGTTTTGGGCAAATTATTCATCAGTAGCAGTCTACGAGTATGTCTTGAATGGAGCAGCCAAATCCCACGCCCAGTTTTGTATCAGTCTCTGTTATTGTTTCCTAGCAGTAATTGGCACTATTGTGATTCTGTGTTTGTTATTTTTAGAGATATTGAGGTCCTGTTTTTGTTATTTTAAGAGTTGACATGTTTTTGTGGAGAGAGCTGGAATGAAGTGTCACATTTTTTTCCTGCATCTTTTAACATGTCAGTCTATTCTTTATCGAATAAATTAATTAGTTTGGGGATCGTCATGTTGTCAGTCTCTCTTAATTGGTCTGCATATTGGATCTTTACAGTATTTTGAAGTTTTCCATTTGTAGTGCTTTGGATTGTTTTGTATATAGCCCTAGATTATGAGGTTGTGGAAGGCAATTGGTTTAGTATTTTTAAGTCATCCAAAGGAATATTTTGTAGGGTTTAGATGTGAATTTGTTGAGGCTTCGTTAATAGTAAGTTGATCGAGTTATATTCATAGTATGATGCCTTCTCTAAGCTTACTATGATACTATTATTCATTTTTAAAATTGCTTTGCGTGTCACTATAAGTCATTGAGGATTTGATATCATGTAAATAATAAAGTAAATCCTAACACATATAAGAATGAAGATATTGGTTACAGTTGGAATCTTATAAGTCATTGAGGCATGTTGATCTTATTGGTTACATGTGTTGGAATGATTAACGAGTAACAACTTGCAAATTTACTTTTAAGTTTCAAGTTTTGTAAACCCTACCATGTTCTTGAATATCTTATTTGAAGTGACGGAAAATGATTAAGTTTTGTTAACTATTCAATATAAGTTTCTTTAGGTATCGCGCTTAAAATTTGTGGCTGCATCATTCTAAATAGCAATTTTCTAAAATATATTAATGTCTCTCTTTGTTCAAGCCTCAAACTCTAACGATGTCAATTTAATATGAATTGTGTAACACATCATAATCATCATGTGAACTATTCAATTCCCCTAAAAAAAATATATATATATATATATATATTCAATTACATTTTAGTTATCCGATAAAACTTATTCATGACTTTTTTTGGTTGGTTTGACCCGTGCGATGCACGGGTCGATGTTCTAGTTTATTTAATACGTTTACAAACAGAATACCCTAATTTCCATGCAAACTCGGCTACCCTAATTTCCATGTAAACTTGGCTATATATACCAAGCCCTTCCTTATTTATTAATCCTTATTTATTAATTTTATTAGGTCTGCAACAGCTTAACCTAATAATTTTCCTCCAAAATGCTGCATTAGGTTAGCAGCAATTTAACCTAACAAATTCCATCTAAAATGCAGCACACCAATTTAACCTAACAAATTCCCTCTAAAATGTAGCAATCCCTAATATTTCTCCTCACTAATGAGCTTTTCATTCCTATCATGTGTCATCGTTTGTATATATCTATTGCTTATGTAGACATTTTTTTGACAAGTTGTTGTACACTTATTTAATATATTTACAAACAGAATACCCTAATTTCCATGCATTCTCGGCTAAAAATGTTATATCACACGTTTTCACTTTGACAACAAATTACTAATCAAACAAAAATCATTAATTAGGAAATTCATTGTATTTAATTTCATGACGAATTTTTTTATAATTTTGCTAATTTAATAACAGGTACGGATTCCTACGTGTCTGGGTATTTAAAAAATGTTTATTTTATTTTATGTGTCTTAATAATTTTACAAAATCCAGTTAATTTCATCCGCTTATGCATATATTGATTTACATGTACTTAAAATATGTTTTTTATTCTTTTTGTGGGTACATATTAAGATATTCGTCCCGTACTAGTCAATGGTCAATTTTATTTGCGGATACCACACATACCGAATTTCACTCATCCTTAATTATATGTCTAACCCGGGCAACGTCGGGTAAATAAACTAGTCTCTTATTAATAAAGCTTAACCTGTCTCGCTATACTTGACCTAATTTTAACATAATTTTTCCCTCCACACTTTTGCATTTAATGTTTATCTAAAGTCAAATTATGTTCCTAATTTTATGCTATTTTTTTGGAAAGGAATTACCCAGCCCTATATCTCTTATTAATAAAGCTTAACCTGTCTTGCTATACTTAACCTAATTTTAACCTAATTTTTCCCTCCACACTTTTGCATTTAATGTTTATTTAAAGTCAAATTATGTTCCTAATTTTATGCTATTTTTTTGGAAAGGAATTACCCCGCCCTATATCTCTTATTAATAAAGCTTAACCTATCTCGCTATATTTAACCTAATTTTTCCCTCCACACTTTTGCATTTAATGTTTATCTAAAGTTAAATTATGTTCCTAATCAATTACCCCGCCCTATATCTCTTATTAATAAATCTTAACCTGTCTTGCTATACTTAACCTAATTTTAACCTAATTTTTCCCTCCACACTTTTGCATTTAATGTTTATCTAAAGTCAAATTATGTTCCTAATTTTATGCTATTTTTTTGGAAAGGAATTACCCCGTCCTATATTACTCTGCTTGCAATTTAATCTTTCCTACAATCATGGCAATTTAGGTGCTATTTTTTTAAAAAGGAACAACCACGCTAAACAAATCGCCCTAACCAGTTGCAATTATAAAGTCAAATAATAATTTACTTAATTGAAACAGTTAACTTAATTTCATCTACATGTATAGCCTAATATGTCTACTATCATAGCAATTTAGGTGCTATTTTTTTGGAAAGGAACAACCGCGCTAAACAAATCGCCCTAACTAGTTGCAGTTATAAAGTCAAATAATAATTTACCTAATTGAAACAGTTAACTTAATTTCATCCACATATATAGCCTAGTATGTTTCCTTCAATGATTTTTTCTATATGTTATGCACCCCTCCCTAATTATTCTAAAATCAATATTCTAAAATCAAATCAGATTTCCCAACCATAATTTCTCATAATTTCTCGTAATATAATTGCATTAAAGATGGTATATTTTCATTAACTTTGAATAAGCTTTGTGTATATCACGTGTAATTTGGAGTATTTCCTGTTAATTGTTTTGACTCTGCATGCTATTGATTGATTTAAATTACAGAAAGTTTTCCTGCATGATAAAGGAGTTTGGTTCTTATGTGCCCACTTAAAACGATGGGAAACTGAGAATATACACCAATTAACGTAAATTATGGAGAATGTTGGGTAATTTAAATTTCAATGATACTCTCATTTATTGTTCATTCTAATTAAAAGATCAAAATCTATGTCGGGTCGATGTCATGTTACAATATCAAGGTCGATGTCATGGACATAATATGATATGATACAATACCAACGTCTATGATAATTAATATTATGAATTTAATTAGAACAATTGTGACATTCAACTAAACTACTTTGTTACATGTTACCGTCAAATATTACCTTTGATATTATCGTCAACTAAACTATTATGTAAGAATTGAGGTGTGTTTTGAACAACCATTTATGTGAAAACTTTTGGAACAACCATAAATTTATAAAGAAAAGTAAGTATTGACATCAAAACCAAAATAATAGCGAGAGATATTAAAAACATAATGTAAATATAAAAGAAAAAGTTGTCAAAAAAGTTGTCATGGAATAAATATCATTTCCAGCAAGAATTACTCGTCCCTCTAATAGAGAGTCTCTATCAATGTCTGAAATCCATCTAATCTAAGTTTCTTAACATTTCAGCCAATATTACCTGATTAGAGTCAAGTCCAACCCCCATCAATCAACAGACCATACGGGCAGAACCATACTAAGGTTTTCTAGAAGTTTTCATATCATCTTAGCACACGTAGTCACGCGGAGACTCCAAGTGAGATAAGGTGTACACTGATGAAAACATTTTGCGAAAAAACTCGAATATTTCAAAACAACAAATTAAAATATAATTGCATTAAAGATGGTATATTTTCATTAACGTTGAATAAGCTTTATGTATATCACGTGTAATTTGGAGTATTTTCTGTTAATTGCTTTGACTCTGCATGCCATTGATTGATTTAAATTACAGAAAGTTTTCCTGCATGATAAAGGAGTTTGGTTCTTATGTGCCTACTTAAAACGATGGGAAATTGAGAATATAAACCAATTACCGTAAATTATGGAGAATGTTGGGTAATTTTAATTTCAATGATAATCACATTTATTGTTCATTCTAATTAAGAGATCAAAATCTATGTCGGGTCGATGTCATGTTACAATGTCAAGGTCGATGTCATGGACATAATATGACATGATACATTACCAATCTCTATGATAATTAATATTATGAATTTAATTAGAACAATTATGATATTCAACTAAACTACTTTGTTACATGTTACCGTCAACTAAACTATTATGTAAGAATTGAGGTGTGTTTTGAACAACCATTTATGTGAAAATTTTGGAACAACCATAAATTTATAAAGAAAAGTAAGTATTGACATCAAAACCAAAATAATAGCGAGAGATATTAAAAACATAATGTAAATATAAAAGAAAAATTTTTCAAAAAAGTTGTTATGGAATAAATATCATTTCCATCAAGAATTACCCGTCCCTCTAATAGAGAGTCTCTATCAATGTCTGAAATCCATCTAATCTAAGTTTCTTAACATTTCAGCCAATCTTAACTGATTAGAGTCAAGTCCAACCCCCATCAATCAACAGACCATACGGGCAGACCCATACTAGGGTTTTCTAGAAGTTAGAGTTTTCTAGAAGTTTTCATATTTGTAACACCCCAGACTGCTTTCAGGATTGTCGACTGACCCCATAAACCAACACGAGTCTTTTCAGCGTGTTTTGTCCTCCTCACTCGCACGCTTACCGAGAAACTTCTCGATAGGTCACCCATCCCAAAATTGCTCCAAGTCAAGCACGCTTAACTGTGGAGTTCTTATGGAATGAGCTACCGGAACGAAGATGCATCTTATTGATATAGGTAGTACCAAACAATTCTTATAAGCCTTCCTTCAACCATGCAGTCCCATACCTGCACGACCTTAGGATCCCTCTCATTCCGATGTGATTCATTTTTGCCTAGAAGCATGCCAGGAGCTGGACCACTCCCCGCCCTCATCAGCCTCGGGCGCTACATGCCCTGCAAGCGGAGGCGTTACATGCCCACTAGCTTTCGCTTGGATCGTCCTCGAACCACATCGTACTGGGAGAGGTCTACTCTGATACCATTTGTAACACCCCAGACTGCTTTCAGGATTGCCGACTGACCCCAAAAACCAATACGAGTCTTTTCAGCGTGTTTTGTCCTCACTCGCACGCTTACCGCGAAACTTCCCGGTAGGTCACCCATCCCAAAATATCCCAAAATTGCTCCAAGTCAAGCACGCTTAACTATGGAGTTCTTATGGAATGAGCTACCGAAAAGAAGATGCATCTTATTGATGTAGGTAGTACCAAACAATTCTTTTAAACCTTCCTTCAACCATGCAGTCCCATACCTGCACGACCTTAGGATCCCTCTCATTCCGATGTGATTCAGTTTTGCCTAGAAGCATGCCAGGAGCCGAACTACTCCCCTCCCTCATCAGCCTCGGGCGCTACATGCCCATCAAGTGGAGGTGTTACACATATCATCTTAGCACACGTAGTCACGCGCAGAGTCCTATGAGTTAAGGTGTACACTTATGAAAACATTTTGCGAAAAAAATCGAATATTTCAAAACATCAAATTATAATATAATTGCATTAAAGATGGTATATTTTCATTAACGTTGAATAAGCTTTGTGTATATCACGTGTAATTTGGAGTATTTTCTGTTAATTGCTTTGACTCTGCATGCCATTGATTGATTTAAATTATAGAAAGTTTTCCTGCATGATAAAGGAGTTTGGTTCTTATGTGCCCACTTAAAACGATGGAAAATTGAGAATATATACACCAATTAACGTAAATTATGGAGAATGTTGGGTAATTTAAATTTCAATGATAATCACATTTATTGTTCATTCTAATTAAAAGATCAAAATCTATGTCGGGTTGATGTCACGTTACAATGTCAAGGTCGATGTCATGGACATAATATGATATAATACAATACCAATGTCTATGATAATTAATATTATGAATTTAATCAGAACAATTATGACATTTAACTAAACTACATTGTTACATGTTACCGTCAAATATTACCTTCGATATTACCGTCAACTAAACTATTATGTAAGAATTGAGGTGTGTTTTGAACAACCATTTATGTGAAATTTTTTGGAACAACCATAAATTTATAAAGAAAAGTAAGTATTGACATCAGAACTAAAATAATAGCAAGAGATATTAAAAACATAATGTAAATATAAAAGAAAAATTTGTCAAAAAATTTGTCATGGAATAAATATCATTTCCAGCAAGAATTACTCGTCCCTCTAATAGAGAGTCTCTATCAATGTCTGAAATCCATCTAATCTAAGTTTCTTAACATTTCAGCCAATGTTAACTGATTAGAGTCAAGTCCAACCCCCATCAATCAACAGACCATACGGGCAGACCCTTACTAGGGTTTTCTAGAAGTTTTTATATCATCTTAGCATACGTAGTCACGCGCAGACTCCTAGTGAGTTAAGTTATACATTGATGAAAACATTTTGCGAAAAAACTCAAATATTTTAAAACATCAAATTATTTTTCCTAGTCTTTTTCTAAGAAAAACTTCCCATAGCCTCCTTTGTTTTCACAAGTTTTACATGAAATCAAATTCTCATTGTTTTTCTTAAAGTTGATATATTCAACTCAAGTTTTTAATAATCAATCAAGATAGTCAATTTTTCTCACAATGAAGGTCACCACTTTTTCATAATCAAAATTTTATAAAATTAAAAACCTTTCTTCATAAAACTTGTCTCCTTAGCTTCAGTTTTTTTCTTCAAATACGAACATAATAGTACTTCAAGACTAACTTTTAAAGTATTTTTTATCCCCACTACTACAATAATCACATTTAGTAACAAGGTGGTTGTAACACTTGAAAAATCGTTAGTTGATTCGATGATATAGTAAGAATTGAGTAAAAGTCTTAGGTCCAATACACCAGACAACAATAGAACCCATTCATTATTCACCCACGTGTCAATAATTTTAGTCAACAATTGTTAGAACACATGGAGTGTTATAGTGTGAATTAAAAAAATAATCATTTCAACTTTCTCAATTATTGTTAATATATAAGGTGAGGTCAAATCATTAATTTTGTGACGGTCTAATGATCTTAGCCGTTGGATCTAAAACTCATCTTTGCCTCCTCACCTATAAATATAGTTCTCACTCACTTATACTTACACCAAAAGTTCTTTTGAGTTGTCAAAGAACTTTTCTCTCTTCTCCCCCCTTTAGCTTGTGTTGACGAACTATTGTTTTCTTCCCCATTTTTTTATGTCCCTTCGGATTGAAAGAGTACTCTAAAGGCCATAGTCCATTCGGTTTATAATGTACCTTCAGAATTAAGAATGATCTTAAGAACATAGTCTCTTTGGTAAATTTTTCCCTTTCGGGATTAAGAGTATTAATATGATCATAGTACATTTCGATATATATTGTCCCTTTGGAAATAAGAATGATATTAATAATATAGCCCATTTTCTATATTTTATCCCTTGGAGAAGTAAGAGGTTAGAGCGGTAGAAACACCATATTAGAGTGGTCATAGTACCATATTAGAGTGGTCTTAGTACCATAATAGTGTGGTATATATCAATACCATATTGGAGTGGTCTTAGCACCATATTTGAAGGTGTATTTCTAGATTGGATCCTACAATGAAATAGGACTCCGATACTGTAACACCCTAAGAATCCAACTTTATTTAATAAATAAGTAAAATTTATTATTCATACAGGTGCTACATTTATTCAACAATTCACCATTTTTAAAAAAATAAAAACATCATAATTTAGACTGCTAAAACATCCATAAACTTCAAAGAAAGTAGGATAACATCTCATAATTCATGCAAGACAAAATTTATGAAAATCAACGTTAGTCACCTCTGATCAGGTACGATTATAATGGTTATTTGCAACAATAATTAATGGATATTTTACCCCTAAAAAAATTAATGATCATTTTAGAAAAAATTAAATGTTCCCAAGTAAGTGTTGCTTTAGGAAAAATATTTGTTCTAAAATAAAGGTATTTGCAACATTATTTTATTCTAATTTTACCCCTGAATTAATATTGTACACAATTTTAAAGTCATTATATATATTTTTTAACAAGCCAAAATGAAAATAAACACTAAACAAGTGTTCTTCCTAGTACAAGACGCGCCAAAAAGAAACACCGAGGTTTAAAAAAAAATCCAGAAAAAACAACATTAGGAAAACATCAACCAATTCCCAAACAACAAAACGACACAACCATCAACTATGATAACCTACGACAAAGTTTGCAAATTTTGTCTTCATCCACCAAATTGAAAGCATCTTAACTTTGTTGAGAAACTGAGGAATTGAATTTTCCTTATATTTAAATAGGGAAATGCTAACCGGTGCCCTCGGGGCACTGGTTAAGGATATGAAAAAGGAAATTATATAGTAGTTAATGCATTGAAATTGTGTAATTAATTTATAATAAAGTCAAAAGCAGTTTCCTTTTATGATAATAATTCCCTTTTATGGTATGCTTAACCAGTGCCCCGGGGGCACCGGTTAGCAGGACCCATTTAAATATCATGTCATTCTTTTCTTTCTAAAACTCTGAAGCGCAATAAAACCAAATTAAGTGCATTACAAATTGTCACATTACAAATCATCACACTTTGAGCAAACTGAAGCTAATGATCTGAAATATCAAGGGGATCAATCAGATGACAAACCTAACCAATCATGTACAATGTACCAAAGAGCACTAAAAATATTGCATGTTATAAATAGTGATTTGTTGTTTCCACATTACCTCACCCACTCACACAAAGTTGTGTTTCACGCAGGATAATGCCACGCCTAAGCAGATTATCCTTGGTAGGCAGCATGTTTCGAAGAAGATGCCATGTAAAAATTGAAATATTCAATGGGACATTTTATGCCAGAGGAATTCTGAATGGGAACATTCTCCTCAAACCAGGTGGATTAGGGATAGGTGGCATCTATGAACATCAAACCGACCCACCCTGACCCTCAAACCAGCTTTCCACCTTTAAACCAGGTGGATTGGTTTATTGGTGCAGGTGTTGGTTTAAAGACATAGATGCCAACCTTTCTATGAACATTCTCCTTAAACCAGCTTCCCACCTTTAAACCAAGACCATCCCTGCACCATCTCCTTCCATCAAACCGACCCATCCTGACCCCCCCTCCTTCACTCGCCCACCCTCCACACCATAACGCAACAATAACACGTGAAACCACAATCTCCCTCTATCGACCAACATCCTCCAACATCATTTACCTAAAAAATCAATATTAAACTCCCTTATCCGCCTAAACCCCAAACCTCCATCCTCATTTCTCATACAAATGGACTCTCGATCAACCCAAGAAATTTTTCTGTGATCCTCACAACCACAAACAAAAAAATTGATTTGAAAGATATTCAATAGAGGAAATTATACATGTGGGAGCTTTGAAGAAGGAAATAACATAGAAAAGAAAAGATGGCAAAACATACTTAAGGAAAATCAACCGTTCAGTCCACAATGGAATCTGAGATGATAGCATTAGCTACTGCTACTGAAGAAGTAAGTTGGCTAAGATCCTTGCTAGTTGTGATCCCTTTATGGGAGAAACCGTTACTGGCTGTGTTAATTCATTGCGATAGTACCATGACTATTGCAAATATTAAGAATCGTTATTACAATGGTAAGAGACGATAGATAAGGCGAAAACACAACACGATTAGAGAATGTATCTCTAATGGAGCATTTAGAGTTGATTTTGTAAGTACTAATGAAAACTTAGCTAATCCTTTGACGAAAGGACTAAATAGAGAGAAAGTCCAAGAAACATCCAGTAGGATGGGACTAATGCCTAAAGCTCACTGAGTGATGGTAACCCGACCTACATGACTGGAGATCCCAAGACTTAGGTTTAATGGGTAATAACAAGTCATAAAGTGATAGAACAAGCTACAAGAAAAATGATATAGAAAGCATGATCCTACAACGAAAGAAGGATGAGTTAATAACAACTCTTAATGAGATAGATACTCTATGTTGATTGGGGTACACAACTACAGAAGTACCTTTGATAGACTCACCTATACGAATGTGGAACTTAGGCCGGTCCTATGAAATTTCGAGGCAGAATTCCTAGAGCATTCGTTAAAATCGGGATACACGTGTATGACCTTAAACTCACGGGCTTTTAATATACACCTAAGAAAGGGTTTGTGTGTGGATTCTATGTCTGAGATAGAGTTCAATGTTGTAAGCAACTCTTGTTAAATCAGAATACCTTCCACTATGCAAAGGTTCAAGTTGTTGGTGACACCTTTGTTTATTAGCAAATCTTATGAAAACATTTACATTATTTCTCGAAACCATTTTAAAATCAAGTGGGGGATTGTTGGAACACTAGTTAAATCTATTGAAAAAATTGGATATAAAAACACATTGTAAGAACTAGTGTGTGTGACCTAAAAATGTCCAACATTGGTGAGCCACACCAACTAGCAAGTGCTTATATAAGGGTAGATTGGCCTCCAAGGGTGTGCCCTTGGGGTACCACTTTTGCGAACGGGTGAGCGCTTAGAAAAACATATATATCGCGCGTGACGACGACGCCGCCATCCGTCCGACCGGCTGGGCCGGGCCTGGGTCAAAATGATGTATATTTTTTTTTATCACTTGAAAATGTTAAATTAATTAATTAATTAATTTAATCATTATCTGAAAGCGCTACGCGTAACAATTAAGAAGTTTTTGGATATATCCAATTAAGAAACGAAAATGCGTTTACTTGAGGATTAAGCTGACTTAATCCCCAAGTCACTCGTTTTTTGTTACGAACTCTCCCTATAAAAGGAGAGCTCGCCCCACTCATTCTTTACACCTTAATTCACAGTTGATGATTCATGTGCTTTTCCTCTCTTCTTCCTTCGACTTGTGTTAACGAGTCATTCTTTTGCTTCTACTCCTTTCTGTCCCTTCGGTTTCGATTCGAGTGGTTACGTACCATATTGAGTGATTTTAATCAAACGATTAAGCCATATTTTGAGGTGTATATTCTCAAGCGATTACCTACTGTGCAGTACGTAATCGTAACAGTGATCTGGGCTGTTTTTATCCTGGAGGCGGCGCAGTTGTTATTCTACATAGCACAAACTTAGGTAGTGCCGCGAAACGTCTTAAAGAGAGCGACCTGGTCGTGACTCAATCCGGTAATTCCTTTGATATCGTTTTCTGATTTTTAAAACACAAAAACAACAGAGACTAAGATCACCAACAAAATTTTGGATTCAGAGAAAGGGTTAGTTTTCCATCATAAGGCGAACCAATGTTTAAATCGTGGTTGTGAAAGATGTTAACGTTTAATGTCTAACATTGTTTAGATTATCTTTCATAGTGGAGAGTATATATATATATATATATATATATATATATATATATATATATATATATATATATATATATATATATATATATAGGGACTAGGATCAATTTGATAGAGGAAGAAATATAAAGTTATCAATATTGATTGTGATGATTACGACGTAATTTACATTTCAAATTAGTGGTTAATATCAATGATCCAAATGTTTAATTAATCCTTTTTAATTAATCCTTAACTTTCCGGGTATGAAAAACAAGTTTCTACTTGATTATTATATGATTAAGTTTTTTGTCTTCTTATAAAGAGTTTAAGGTTATTTGGAATAAATAATTGTTCAATTATTCTAGTACTATAAAACAATCGTCCACGACAGGTTCAATTGACTTGTCTGTTTGTGTGTCAGCAAAAAATTGTTTGGTTTATTTCTCTAGGAGTGACGCTGAGATGCCTTTCATCAATCATTATACTAATTGTGTGAAAGATATATTATTGTTCATCAATTTCGTCTCATTTATCTTTGATTTCTCAAATACTCAAATATCATTAGCTTTATAATAAATATAATTTTGCTTGTTCAAAAAAAATAATAAATATAATTTTTTTTTTTGCTAAAAAAACTATATTTAAACTAAACAATTATATTGATTATTTTTTTTTTTGGGAAGGATTTATAATGATTTGTGAAAGATATTGTTCATCAATTTCGTCTCATTTATCTTTAATTTCTCAAATACTCAAATATCATATTAGCTTTATAATTTGGTTTCATTTATGGCGCAACATCTTAATGAAAATATCCTCTAAAAAAAAAATCTTAATGAAAATATACAAGTGATGAAAAAAGTGATGACACATAAAACAAAAAAAAAGCATCTACAGTTACCATTTTTTTTTTCATTTATAAATGAATATATTTTGCATCCTTACGTGGAAAGGGTGGACTAGTATCAAAACTAAGGATGCAAACCGACCCATGAGTTTTATAATACAAAAATTATATATAATTTCAAAGTTACCCTCGTAATTGACATGTATTAGTATTTTTTTTTTAAAGAATGTATTAGTATTTTTTTGAAGGAAAAGAATGTATTAGTATTCTTATTTATTAGATTAATAAATTAACGATTATTTTTATGAAATATATATTTATTTATCTATATTTTTATTTTGAAAAATAGAATTTAATTAAGAAAAATAGAATTTCATTATTTATAATAATCATATTTTCTTCAAAAAAAATAATCATATTAAATTTTTTTTCATTTTATCGTAAAAAATACTCAATATTCTCAATTATGAATATATATTTTTTTTTACAAAAGTTTTATTTCATTATAATGAGATTGAATCTAGAAGATTTATTATATTTTTTAGGGGGAGACCTGTTTAACTTAACAATGTATGTACAATAATTCAATAAACAAATGTACAACAGAAAAGTCCCCACTAAATCCAACAATCTTGTGATACTAGAAACAAAAAAAGCCACATAAGTCCAACAGAATCCATCATATCATATAACTTCAACTCTCCAACAGTTACTATGTGATTCAGCCATCGACGATCTATTCCAGATACCTTGAATCATTGGTGAAAGTGAAACCATAGCTATCTGTGAAGTTTGGTTTGATACGTATCTATTATTCAATTATGTAATGACATGTTATATTTTTGTATCAGTTTATTTGAAAAACAAATCAAATTTTGAATGAATTTTACTAAGATACTAATATTCAACCAAACATTGGATGCCTAAAAATTCTCCTATAAGTTTTGGCAACGAGAAATAAAAATGAAGAAAAATGTAAAAACATTTTTTGACGGCCATTATACAAGCTATGACGTGTGAAGGAAACGTGTGTAAATTGCGAAATTTTTCTTTCATCAAAAAGCTGATGTTATTTTATGGTATGTTTGGTTCAGTAGATAGGAGTGAAGAGATTTTAATCGAAGGAAGGGGAGGAAATTCTTTAAAATTTTGTTTTTTAAACAACAAATGTTAATATGTTAATTAATTAGTATTTGTTTGCGATGAAAATTGAACTCGAGATCATTCGTATCACTTTACTCTTTTTTTTTTTGGGTACAAAAGAGGGCAAAAGCCTACGTATCACTCTACCTTTAATTCTTCAACAAGAGCAACCAAGCCAATTTTTTCATGGACCTTTTTTTTTTTATTTTTTTTTATTTTTTTATATTGTATATGTTTGCTTTAAGGCACTGTTTGGTAAGGCCACATAGCTAGCTTATAGCTTATAAGCTCGTTTGACAAAATAAGTTCTGTTTGGTAACATTTTTTACAACGAGCTTATAGCTTATTTCACGAATTTCCATGAGCTTATAAGCTATTTTTCAGAAGCTACTTCAAGTAGCGTTTGAGCTTATAGCTTATAGCGTCTCACTTTTAATTCCAGTTTTACCCTTATGTTTTTATTTAAAGTCCACTTTTATCCTTTTAACTCAAACTAAAATAGTTATGAAATAATTATCAGTTGCGCTTCCGTCTTTTTTTTCTTTTGAGAAAATGCCTTCCATAGTTTTTTTTATAGAGTACGTTTCGATTTTTTTTTTCCTATAAGAATGTTACTTTCATTTTTTTTAAAGCTGAATATTACTTTCGTTGTTAAGTCTTGTTACGTAACTTCCTTCAAAAAAAGTCTTATTAAATAAATGAATCTAAAATGTAGATTTTTGCTTATAATAGTGACCGGAGGGTGTAAATGCATTAGTTGATTTCAACGTAAGCTAATTGTGATACAGATAGTCGAAAACCTATGTTTTTGACTTTACCAAGGTTAGATCACACTTTCTCTAGTCACATTTATAAACATCTTTTACTTTTTCAGATTCATTAAATAAATGATTTATCTGAACTATATTATGTTTTAGATATACCAATTATTTAATTAATTTAAAAAAGCAAAAAATATTTATAAATATGATGGAAGGAAGTACTCATTTCTTTAATGACGGTTATATTTTCTCCGCTGGGCATGTCACAATGAATCAAAGAGAATCTTGAAGTGTTCACTACCTTTGAAAGTTGAGACATTATAAAATCCATAGTTGGGAGCGAAGAGGCGGCTAAAATAATGTTGCAGTTTTAAAAAAATAATATATCTTAATTATTGGTTTTAATATAATGATGAATATTAATGAAGGTACTTTTCATTTGAAAAACTCCTTATTAAATGTATTAGACGAACGTGGAATCAATCTCATAAACAATATTTCTCGTGAGCTTAGCTCAGTTGGTAAGGACAATGCATAATATATGCAAGGTCTGACATTCAAACCTCGACCACCACAAAAAAAAATCTCATAAACAACAAAAAATGATCATAAAAAAATTGATTACGAATCAAAGTATAGTTTTTTATTTTTACTAGAAAAAACTATTAAGTTTTGAGTAAATAGAAAATTAACCCCTGAAATTGTAAGTTTCGTCAATTAACCCCGTGAAGTTAACAAAACATCAATTACCCTCCTGAAATCGCACAACCTTAATCAATTTACCTCCTCCGTCAAATTTTTCTGTTAGTCAACATGACATTTTGTAAATACCCCCTGAAGTTTTGCACTTATGTGCAAAATGCCCCCTAAACTTAAAAATTTGTATGTTTTTTTTTCTTATCCTTGACTCAAAAGATATTAAAGACAAACAATTAACAGTTATCTTTAATATTTAAGGTTACAATAATAATATATCCTCTAAAAATAATGCAGAATTAATAACTTCATATTACTTTAGCAAAATGCATGTTTAGTTCAATTTTTAAGATAGAATAATTTTATTCAAACTTATCTTAAGAAATTGCTAGAATTAATTATTCATGAGGAATGCGTGTCTCTAGCTTACTTTGTTGTGAATTGGCGTGTCTCTATTTAAATAAGTCATAAGTTATGGAGAATTGAACAATCAAATGACACAACAGAAACAAAATAAAATAAATGAAAGAGCAATGTAAAGTATTAAAGTTAACTGTTAATTGTTTGTCTTTAATATCTTTTGAGTTAAGGATAAGGAAAAAATATAAATTTTCAAGTTCGGGGGGAATTTTGCATATAAGTGCAAAACTTAGAGGGGGGTATTTGCAAAACATCATGTTGACTAACAGAAAAATTTGACGGAGGGGGTAAATTGATTAACATTGTGCAATTTCAGAGGGGTAATTGACGTTTTGTTAATTTCAGGGGGGTAATTGACGAAACTTACAATTTCAGGGGGTAATTGCCTATTTAGTCATTAAGTTTTTATTGGATACATGTATTACAAAACTGGCTATTAAAATGAAAATTATATGTTCCTATAAGCTTAGCTATACATAACATATACAATGTTCGAAGTTTGAATGTCGGAAAAAAAATTGAAAATTATCTTCTAAAATAATTGAATTAAAAATTGTCATCATATGTAATTATATCAATGAAATTTTACATTAATCTAAAATCATTCGTTGAAAAACGTAAGATAACATCACAATAAAAGTGTATATGGTGAACTTGTGCTAAAACAAAGTGTATAAGGTGAACCAATGGGAGTTAGGTCAGTTGGGTCTAGAGGAAGGGCATAGGCTCTTATTGTGTGGCGAATCAAAGTTAAAAATTCAACTAGTAGAAATACCTATGTTTAGCGATTGACACACCTTAAAAAAAAATTACATAGTTTAAAGAATCTATAAAAAAATGTATATAAGACGATGATCATTCTTGACATATACCAATAATAAATCAAATGATTTTAGACCATCGTAATATAAATAAGTATTGTAAACCAACAAATTTGATTTTACCCAATACATAATTTTACATTTATAATTTAAGTGATCATAATCTTCAATGGAACAATGAGTTGTGTAATGCATCCCTTAAAAAATTATTAAGTGATATATTATCATCCAAATGTTGCCTCTCTCAACTCTGACATAGCACCCTCCACTCCCTTAATATTTTCCATAAATATGTGTGTATTCACACACATGCTCATAAGATTACCATAGCTGAATAGCTATCCCTAATTCATGAACCAAAACATGTCACCCCTTCTTCTTTTTCCTTTTGCTCTTTTGCTATTCTTCTTCTTGTTCAAAAAACACAAAACATCTAAGAAATCAACAACTCTTCCACCAGGTCCTAAAGGCCTTCCTTTCATTGGAAACTTACACCAACTTGATAGTTCAGCTCTTGGTTTAAACTTCTATGAACTCTCAAAGAAATATGGCCCTATAATCTCCCTTAAACTTGGTTCAAAGCAAACAATAGTTGTTTCATCAGCTAAAATGGCCAAACAAGTAATGAAAACACACGACATCGAATTCTGTAACCGACCCGCTTTAATCAGCCATATGAAATTCTCATATGATGGATTAGACCAGTTTTTTTCACCATATAGAGAATATTGGAGACACACCAAAAAACTTTCCTTCATCCATTTTCTTAGTGTCAAACGTGTCGTAATGTTTTCCTCGGTTAGAAAATACGAGACAACTCAAATGATCAAGAAGATATCAGAACATGCTTCTTCCAACAAAGTTGTTAATTTGCATGAGCTTCTCATGTGTCTAACAAGCGCGGTAGTTTGTAGGACCGCGTTCGGTAGAAGGTTTGAAGATGAAGCAGCTGAACGTAGCATGTTTCATGATTTGCTTAAAGAAGCTCAGGAAATGACGATTTCGTTCTTTTACACGGATTACTTGCCTTTTGTTGGAGGGATTGTTGATAAGTTCACCGGATTGATGAGTCGTCTTGAGAAATTGTTCAAGATTTTGGATGGTTTTTTTCAGAGTGTTGTTGATGAACATCTTGATCCAAATAGGAAGAAGTTGCCTCCACATGAAGATGATGTAATTGATGCTTTGATTGAATTGAAGAATGATCCTTACTGCTCAATGGATCTAAAATCTGAACACATCAAACCCTTGATCATGGTTAATGGTTTTTTTAATTTTGTTTTCTTCACTCTTATTAAGCCTTAATCTTGGATCAATTTTTAAAAGCTTTTACTTTTGCTGAACACTTCATGATCTCTACTTCAATTTTAAGCCCTAAACTGTTGAGTTAATCTAATAACTTGTGCAAGATCTCTACTTCAGAAAGTTTAATTATTGACTGAAATTTAAGAAAGAAAATGAAATTAATTTATGTTCAATTTTGGCATTTTAATCTAATAATCAGCGAAAAATTCATTTTTATATTGTTTGTTTTCGTCGATAATTCAATTTTTTCTTATAGTTGAGATTTGGTTAGAGGGGATGGAGAGCTGGAGAACCAAGTTTGTTATGTTTGTTTACATTGGTTTTGCTTTCTTCTATTTGTTAGAATTTTGATCTCTATGGCCTGCATCTCTTTCCATCAAAATCTCTAGTTTTAATCTAGCAGCAGTTGATCATGATCAAAGTTGCTATTTATTACTAGGTAATATAAAAATGATATTGATTTGTCTCTTTTGTTGTTTGGTTATTTTATTCATTTATATAATATCATAATATGGTACTGTCTTGTCTCTTTTTTGGTTCTAGCCTTGGCACATCTTGTGCTTGGAGTTAGTCACTATCTTTTTTTTTTGGGAAACTCTGTATCCGGTCAATGACCGACTAATTCGAGGGGTCTAATCCTACCGTCCACTTGATCTATGGAAATTTCTCTTGTTAATATTTATATTTGGTATATTTACTAATGAAACATATTGTTAAGATAGTTAGAGTTAGTTAATATCAGTTGGTTAGTTACATTAGTTAGATTTAGTTACTCAATTAGTTAGTTTAGCTGAACTCCATAAATATTAGTATTATGTACACAAATCACAATCTTTTGATCAATACAATTTTATATGAATTTTATTTCCACTTGAGCTATAAGCCTATAATACTCTTTTTTCTTCTTATCTCAAAATCTAAATACATGGTGAATATTGCAGAATATGTTGTTGGCGGGAACAGACACAATTGCAGCCGCGGTAGTTTGGGCTATGACTGCACTAATGAAGAATCCAAGAGTGATGCAGAAAGTACAAGAAGAGATTCGAAAAGCATATGAAGGGAAGGGTTTTATAGAGGAAGAAGATGTCCAAAAGCTTCCATATTTCAAGGCAGTTATAAAAGAATCAATGAGATTGTACCCGTCATTACCCGTACTTTTACCAAGAGAAACGATGAAAAAGTGCGACATCGAAGGGTATGAAATTCCAGACAAGACATTGGTGTACATTAACGCGTGGGCAATCCATAGAGATCCGGAAGCATGGAAGAATCCAGAAGAGTTTTATCCCGAGAGATTCATAGGTAGTGATATAGATTTAAAAGGACAAGATTTCGAGTTGATTCCGTTTGGTTCGGGGCGAAGAGTTTGTCCTGGCTTAAACATGGCAATTGCTACTGTGGACCTTGTACTTGCTAATCTTCTCTATTTGTTTGATTGGGAAATGCCTGAAGGAGTAAAGTGGGAAGATATAGACATTGATGGTCTTCCAGGACTTGTCCAACATAAGAAAAATCCTCTCTGCCTTGTTGCTAAGAAGAGGATTGAATGTGTTTGATCTTTGTTTTTCAAGTTATGTTATATTTATGCTAAGAAAATAAAGCATGCTTGTTGTAACTAAGCCATTACTATATATACCATTTCCCTTGTATTATATGTTCAAATCATTCCTTCCTTGGGGTTCAAGGAAGTGTTACATAGAACATATTTGATCTGACATGTTGTGTACTGTGGGCAGTGTGAGGATCAAGTAGGGGATTAGGAAGAATGGTGTATAACATTAATGTTTTATTCTATCAATGGTTTTTGACTTGGTCAAAGCCGAGTCTTTTTTTGAAATGAAACCAATTTCATTAAACTGGTTGAGGCAATAAATCAAAAGCCACAACCGTCAAAATACACGATGGAGTTTCTTCAATCCAAACAAAGTCCGAATTGGATGAAAGAGCAAATTTTGCTAAGTGCTGCGCAGCTTGGTTAGCTACACGCCTAACATGAGCAAAGCTAATAGAATTAAAGCTAGGACTTAGTTTGATGCACTCATTTACAATTGTTCCTAAATAGGTCGATACATGAAGCTCGTCTTCAATTGCGGTAATCACACTCGTTGAATTTGACTCTTCCTATACATTCAAGAAGAACAGATCCTTTGCAAACTATAAGCCTTTCAACAATGCCATTGCTTCTGCAACATCGGAGTCGGGTAGAATCGGCATATACCAACAACCAACCAGCTGCTGCCATAAACTCATCAGCTGCTGCCATTTTCCATTCTCTGAAGGGCCCGCAGCGTCAACATTAAGTTTGTTGGATCCTGTAGTCGGAAGACACCATCTGATGTTACTGTTTGGAAGTGATACCTGTTGGTTTTTTCATCTGCAAGATTTGAAATTCTGCACTATTGTAGCAGTGTATAACTTTTAAGGCATTATTGTAGCAACTGACAGCACAAGGAATATCACTCCCCTCAAAGCATCTCTTGTTTCTATCCACCAAATTTCATTACATATAGATAACACCAATTGAATCACATCATCTTCTTCATTACAAATTATTTGTTCCAACCATCCAAATAAGGACATCACTGCGTAACCTCACACCTAGTTTTGATGCAAACCACTGTTTTTACCCAATCACAATGCATATTGGACTGCGTAAGTGTTCAGCAGTCTCATTATGTTTATCACATAAACAACATATTGGACTGCAGTGAACCCCTCGATAAAAAAGAGCCATTCTGACCAGAATGCGGTTATGTAAGGTATGCCACATCAAATGAACACTGTCTTTTCTTTGCTTCAAGAAATGATATGCTAATTTCACCGAGAACTCACCATTTTTATTAGCCCACCACACAAATTCATCTTTCTGATTATATACAACGGGTATTTGAGCTATCTGTTGCGCTTCAAAAGGTAGAAACATATCATTTACAAGCTGCATATTCCAACCATTGTGCTCCTCATTCATTGATTCTGCCACGTATTCTACCTCACAATTAGCTGGTTTTGGCGACCAGACCTTATATCCATTTTGGTAAGGGAGCCAATTATCACTCCAAATTCGAATATTCCGACCATCTCCTATCTTCCCCAATCCAGCATGATCAATAACCTCATGTCTTGCTTGAAGGATACTTCTCCAGGTGAAGCTCGGATTATATCCCAGGGATGCTTGAAGGAAATTATTTTTCAGGAAGTACCTTGCTTTTAAACAATTGCTTAGCACAGTTTCTTCATTCTGGATAATCAGCCATCCTTGTTTAGCTAACATAGCCATATTGAACTCTCTCATAGTCGAGTCTTTGTTTCTATGAACGATGTGTTGATCCTGAACGTTATTTGATGATGTTCTTCTTTTGTTTCAGTTGTTGCTTTCTTGCTTCAAGACTATTTTATTCTTAACTTACTTCCTCTTACTTCTCAGTAAAATCTCTTGCCTCTCAGTATTGATGATTTGAAAGAGAAATTCTATACTTTCACAAGAAATATGAAATGAGAACAAACATTAATTAGCCTGTTACATGCACAAGCCAGATTTGATGCAGTCTAATGAAGTTAATCAAAGCAAATAATGGAGCAATTTTGATTGGGACTAGTCAATATAAAATATGATCATACAATTGATTAAGAAGTACAAGATTATGATTATTTAGCCTTTCCATATTTCCTATTTTTCCCACCTTTATTCTTGTGCATCCTATTTTCAACTTGCTTTCAAGTCATTAGCAGGCTAAAATATCTCCAAGTTGAATCAACACCTAGTTCATGGAGGAAAAGTAAATTGACATCCATTAACATCTGAAAAATTGTAGTTTGTTCTAATTTTGCGACATTACCGTGCTACATATCCGCTATTTGAAAGAAGACGAAAAAATTGTACTAAATTGCGTATTGCAGAAGAATAACAATTTCTTCAAATTTCGCTACACTAGTGTCATTATAGCTGCTATATGACAACAACAATGATTCCAATTAAAGGGCTATTTGGATTGACTTATTTGAACTTATTGAACGACATAAATATTATGAGACTGATTGGGAGAATTTATGAAAACAACTTATGATATATTCATAAGCTGTTTTCAGCTTATTTGCTTAAATTCTCCAAGATAGCTTATGAAAGCAGCTTATAGGTTATATTTGTTATAGAAAACAATTTAACTTTTTTTTATCTTTTGAAATTGAATTAGCTTATACATAAGCTGCAATTAAACTGTTTATCCAAACAAGGCCTAAAACTTACAGTGATGGTACCAGATACTCCATGTTAATCTCCAACTACTCAAAGAAAAAAATCAGATTCAATAAAATATATAAAAATACAGATGTGATAAAAATCAAAAGTAGCTTTGATATTTCAAAGCAAGAACACCATCATATTAGTGTAAAGTCCAAGAATATAACAGTAATTATTAAAGAATTGCATTTTCAGATCAATATTTGCATAAATTCTCAAAGAGATTGCATAATTTGTGCAAAAAAATAAAATAAATAGATTGCATAATATTCTGAAAAACCAAACTCAGACACAAACTTATAGATCTTATACATCAAAATGTAAGAGATCACCAATACTTCAGTTCAACTCAAACCCTGGGAACTATCAAGCAGCAATATCAAGATTTGTATTCCAGTGCAATTGTGGCAGTATCAAAAGTATTTCATCGCAACTTTTCGCACTATCAATAATAGCAAGCGCAATTGTGGCAGATTAAAAGTATTTGATCACAGATTTTCGTAATATCAACAATTATGATTCATGATCACAGTTGTGCCAGGCAACATACAAGGTTTTAAATAATAGTCATGGTCGTGGTCGCGTTAAGGTTTTTGGTTTTCCAATAACAACAAGAGCTCGACAAAGTCGAAACACATTGACATCTAGTTCTTTGTGCTAGAAAGAGTTAACAGTGGACATGATTGTGGATCCGCTTACTAAGAGATTGATGTGACACCCACATCCTAGACCCCAGATCATAAAAAATTAGAAAATGTAAAGGTTTTTCAAACAATGTAGTGGCTCAAAGCAGATTATAAAAATTTCTTTTTGACTACTCTTCATTTTTATGTGAATTTCCATTAGCTTTTAGGTTTAGCACTTAAACTGAAATAACACCTATTTAGGGTTAGCACTAAGGAGTTTTAGTCAACTATGGTAAAATAATTCAAGTTTGGGAAAAAAAATTACAAGGGGGATTTGCCAGTGTTTCATCACACGGCTGGCAGAGGACTGGCCACGCAAGGCGAAAACTTGAACTACTTGCCTCATTGCACCTGGTGGTGAACTTGTCGCATCAGGCTTGAATTCAAACGTCTTATGTTGTTTATTAGGTACTATGGAGGGGGTATCTCTACAATGAATATCCTGCAAATCTTATTTATGTGTATTTATAGGCTGATATAGAAAGAATAACAATCCATTTATAACCTTGGTTGGAGAAACCATCCTAGCCTTTTGTGGTTCAACCAGAGTAATACTTTGCAAGGTGGACAAGGAATGCAAGCTAGGGCTACTTTACCAGCAAGATTTAACACACCTACCCAAACATCAATCGCTGCACAAAATCAAGGAAGCTGCTTCTCTAATGGCTATTTTAAAGGCTTTTATGAATGAATCCAAAACATTTTTTAGTGAGACAAAAGCTCATACACAAAATCAAGGAGTAAGTATGAAGAACTTGGAGGTTCAAATGCACTAACTAACTTCTTCCCTAACTAAAAGACCAAGTGGTATATGACATAGTTTAACAAAAACACAAGGTCATGTTAGATAAGAAAATTGCTTTTCTCACCTCAATAGTTTCTTAAACACATATCGAAATGATGCAAATACCCCCCGGCGGTAGTTAACTACCGCTGAGCAAACCGGCAGCAGTTAACTACTGATGGGTCAACTACACTTAACCACCGCTGGGACAGAGCATCAATTGTGAATTTGCGCGTTTCGGTCGAAAAATCAAAATAAATCGAGGCTTATTTGGAATGCTACGAAACTTTGCAGACCCTCTAAATGTATTTTTATAGAGTTGTCTATAACGTTTTGTAGCATTCCGACTAAGTCTCGATTTATTTTGATTATTGGACCCAATCGCGCAAAATTACAATTTTTTTTCCAAGTGCGCGTCCGAAAAAAGTTACCTTGAGGTGTGTAATAAAGCGGGGATCTTTAGGGAAAAGGGTTTGCGCGGCTATGTATAATTACAGTGACTTTAGAGTAACCCAAAAATCTAGAGCACAAATAGTGCCGGTTCTGGTCTCACCACGTTACCATGGAATCTCATGGGAGCCGACTTGGAAGGCTCTGCCAACGGATCGTAAGCGACCTGGTCAGTCTCGCTGTTTTCACGATTTTTTGCGTGCATGTTTAGGACAAAAAAAACATCTCCAACAAAAAAATTAAATTTTTCGACAAGAGACAAAAAAATAAATTAGTGTATTTCAATGCCAAATTGTGTAAAAAAATAGTTAAAAACCGGCAGTAGTTAAAAATTCATATTTAACCTGTGTGTTGTCGGAAAATTCAATTTTTTGTGGGAGTTGTTTTTTTTTCCTAAACATGCATGCAAAAGATGGTGAAAAAATTCAACTTCTAGGTCACTTTTCCAACGTGCACTTGGAAAAAATTGTGATTTTGTGCGGTTCGGTAAAAAATCAAAATAAATCTAGACTTGGTCGGAATGCTACAACACTTTACAGACAACTATATAAAAATACATATAGTGGGTCTGCATAGTTTCGTAGCATTCCGAATAAACATCGATTTATTTTGATTTTTTGATCGAAACATGCAAAATCACAATTGATGCTCTGGCCCAGCGGTAGTTAACTGTAACTGATCCAGCGATAGTTAACTGTTATTGGTTTGCTCAGCGGTAGTTAACTACCGTCAGAGGTATTTGCGTCATTTTGATGTGTGGTTAGGAAACTTTTGAAGTGAGAAAAGCAATTTCCGTTAGATAGTAGGTTAGTATGGGCCTATGATATTGAACCCTTTAAGTTTCTAAGTTAGTAGAATTTGGGGGTTTTACTACATGACTATTTCTTTTTCCACCCTATGCTATTCTCGCGCGCCCTATTTTTCTTCCAAAATTACCCTTTGTTCGGATTTTAGAACCCGAATTCAGTTTGGATTCTAAAATCCGAAATGTGTCAAAAAAAACTGGGGAAACTGAAGGCCATCATAACATACAGACATCCTTGACATAAATAGGGTGAAACAACCTTCAGATTATACAATCCAAATTTTATTTATACATTTCAAAATGTATAATCCGAAATATCGACTTTTATAAAGTGGGAAAAGTATCAGATTATTTTGAATTCTATAATCTAAAATATATATATATATATATATATATATATATATATATATATATATATATATATATATATATATATATAAGGTGTGTCTAGGACCTAGCTGAAGTTCACTACCTTTATCACCAAACACTCCCTACCCCTCTAAAAACACACCATTTTGAGCGAAAACGTGATTTAGAGTAGCAATCTGGTCATCAAGAGGCGTTTACAACAACATTTTCATTTGAATGCTAAGGTAATGTTTATATAAAACCTCCCTCATTCGATTTCTAGGTGTTTTCCTTTTGATCACGTCAATGAATCTGTACAGACACATATTGGAATATCCAATATGAAAACCAACAATCTGTTTAAAATAGTATAATCCGAACAACACCAGTACAGAAAGTGCTTGCATTTTCTGACCATGCTTTCGCACTATTTCAGTAATGGATGTTTCTGTTGATGCCTCCAATGAATTGCCACCTAATATTGAACCACCTAATGTGTTGCCGGTTGTTGCACTTGAAGTTATAGATGATTCCGAAAATGCCAAACCCGAGGTACCTCCACCGAAAGTTGACATTCCTTTCGGCAATGCGAAAGCAGAGAATTCTCCTTCGATTGTTGTACCTCAAGATGTTGTTGTTTCTATTGATCATCAAGAAAATTTTACCATCAAACAAAAGTTTGCTACGCATAACGATTTTTTGAAGTGGCTTCGAGAGGAAGCAAGGATTTTCAACTGTTATTGGTAAATTAGATAGAGGCGGAAATGGGAGAAATGCATTTGTTATTGTGATATGTGAAAGAGGAGGTTCATACACGGAGTACAAGAAGTTGACGAGGCACAAAATATCTGGTTCGGTTAAATGTGAGTGTTTTTTTTCGGCTGAGAGGTTATTTGTTGATTGTTGGTGATTGAAGCCTCCAAGTTGGTGACGGTAGACACATCCATGACATGGAAGAGGTGTTGAAAGGTCATAAAATCGTCGGACGTCTCAACCCAAATGAAAGCCTATACCTTCATGAGTTGACGGACTCAAATGTTCATCTGAGGGAAATTCTTACCAACTTAAGGAAAAGGAACAGTAAAACTTCAACAATTATCGAGCATATTTATAATGCTTGTCACAGGTATAGGCAGTCCATTAGGGGTACGAGAACGGGCATGCAACATCTTTTGAAATGATTGGTTGAGAATGAATACATTTATCACGTAGGAAGTATCATGATTCCGATGATGTAAGTGATATTTTCCAAGCACATCCAAATGGTATCAAGTTGTTTAACACGTTGTCTACGGTGCTTGTGATGGGTTCCATTTATAAGGCCCACACGTATCGTCTTCCGTTACTTGAGTTTGTTGGTATCACTTCTACCGAGTACATGTTCTCTATTGGATTTGGTTATATGATGTATGAGAAGGAAGATAATGTTACTTGGTCTCATGACAGGTGTCGTGAACTGTTGCATTCCAAAGATATTTCACCCAAAGTAGTTGTCACTAATCAGTAAAATGCTTTGATGAATGTTGTGTATATTGTTTTCCTTGAAGCTACTGCTCTCTTGTGTGAGTATCACATTGAAAAAAATGTTAGAGCAAAATGTAAGATGGATTGCAAAGTTAAGGATTTCAAAGGCAAGGATGGGAAAGAGATCAAGTCAAGAGAGGTGGTGAAGACGGTTATGGTTGCATGGGAGGATATCGTTAATTCTGATACAGAGCAAGCATATGTTGATAATTGCAACCGGTTCAAAGTTGTATGCCACAAATTTCCTAAGTTTTTGGAATATGTTGAAAATACAATTTTGGGTTGGGTGAAGGAATAGGTTGTGAAGTTTTGGTTCAATAAAGTCAAGCATATGGGGAATACTACAACAAACAGAGCAGAATATGCACACAGACGGTTGAAAAAGTATCTTACTATAGTAGTATGGGTGAATTAAGTACAAACTGGAACTCCGTTCACAACATACTAGAGTCGCATCATACTCAAATACATGCTTCCTTCCAGACGAGCATGATCATGCTTGAACATAGGTTCAAAGGAAAGTTGTTGTAGCTAGGTTGATTCGAAACATATCAAGGAACACTTTGCATTATCTCGCAATCGAGGTTGATCGAGTAGTTGGTTGTAGTACAGATAAATCCAAGTGTGGTTGTTTAATTTTCATCGCTTACAGATTTCCATGTGCGTGTACGATTGCAATGAAGATCAAGAACAACAACCCCATTTGTTTGGATGACATCCACACTCACTAGAAGAGATTGAGGTTCGAGTAAGAGGGTGATCTTAAGGATAGGAAGGCAAACATCTCTATGTTACCATAATGAGATTTGCTTCAGGTATTTTTCTATAAAAATTGTGTTTGGTTCTACCCAGGATTTTACTTCCTGTTGCTATACTGGTTGAATTCAGATTATATAATATGAAAAGCAATTAAATGAATTTTGGATTATATAATCCGAAAATTTTCATTTAAGCACCATGCAGACGTACTTGGTTTGCATGATTTTGGATTACATAATGCATTATTTTCTTAGTTTTCAACAACATTCCACCTGATAGATTTTTGTACGCATTGTAGCCCGATTCATGGACGTTGATTACAACATGAAGGTGCGTATCAAAGAACAATTTCGACAGTTTGCTTTGCAGGAGATGACCTCTATTCGTCCACCGCAAAAAAAAAGTCACCTATAAAGGAGCTCCAAAGAAAAATAAACATATCATTTAGTCAAATAAGTGATCGCCTTTGCTCTGGGAGATTGTTGACTCCTAGGATCAACAAACACGTGCTTCTCATACAAATTCAACAGGGACAAGTAGAGAAAGTGCACCGAAAAGCAACATGTCTCCTAATCCTCCTAAGCCAATTCTGTTTAAAGTCCACATACCACAAAGACCAAATCCCACATTGGATGCATGAATTTATTGAAAAGGAGGTGGATGTAGCTGGTGATGGCCATTGTGTGTTTCGTGCCGTTGCGGACCTACGTGACATGTATGTTGATGATCGGCAGATGATATGTTACCAACTTCACAAAGAGCTTATCGATGAAGAAAATGCGTGCTATCGACAGATGATTGGGGTAGATAGGCGATATAAACAGGTCTTAGGCGCTCTAACTTATTCTGATATTGGTCCTGCTCCACCGGATAAATGGATGGCCATGTCGGATATGAGTTTCCTCATTGTATAGAGATACAAACATGTGGTGGTTCTACTGTCTATTGTGAAAGGGTGATCAGAAACCTATTTCCCTCTATGTGGTGCACCGTCACATAGAGGCCGATTGATGTTTCTGACACATGTGAATGACAACCATTTTATGATAATATATTTGAATGATGGTTGTCCATTTCCTCCCACTTGCCCGCTATGGAGACAACACTCTCGAGATGATGCAAAAAGATGGTCTGATAGATATATCAGACGGATGGTTAACTATAATGAACTACCTCGGGCGGCAGGTTATGAGGTGATAAGAGATGACGAAGATTTGTACATTATTGAAAATCTTGATCCTGTAAAGAAGCTTGTTGCAGAGAAGAAGGTTGAAGATGGTGTAAAGATTGAAAAGGATAAAAGCTATAACCTTGATGATGTTAGCATAGATCTTGGGGCGGATTAGATTAAATGTATATCGTTAGTTGAAATGTATATCATTAGGTGAAATGTGTAAAGATATAAATTCAACTTTTTTGGTATAATGATATATATATATATATATATATATATATATATATATATATATATATATATATATATATAGGGTTAATAGGTATATGTCATTTCCGGTTTTCCCCCTGTAAATTTTTTTTTTCGATTTACCCCTTTGTAAATTTTTATTTTGTTTTGATTTACCCCCCTAATAGGCCAAACAAAAACCAATTTTATTTTTCTTTTCAAGAAATTTTCGTTTTTGTTTGGCCTATTAGGGGGTAAATCAAAAAAAAAATTACAGGGAATATATATATAGGGTTAATAGGTCTTTACCCCCTGTAATATAGGTCATTTCCGGTTTTCCCCCTGTAAATTTTTTTTTTCGATTTACCCCTTTGTAAATTTTTATTTTGTTTTAATTTACCCCCCTAATAGGCCAAACAAAAACCAATTTTATTTTTCTTTTCAAGAAATTTTCGTTTTTGTTTGGCCTATTAGGGGGTAAATCAAAAAAAAAAATTACAGGGTATATATATATATATATATATATATATATATAGGGTTAATAGGTCTTTACCCCTCTGTAATATAGGTCATTTCCGGTTTTCCCCCTGTAAATTTTTTTTTCGATTTACCCCTTTGTAAATTTTTATTTTGTTTTGATTTACCCCCCTAATAGGCCAAACAAAAACCAATTTTATTTTTCTTTTCAAGAAATTTTCGTTTTTGTTTGGCCTATTAGGGGGTAAATAAAAAAAAATTACAGGGGAAAAATCGAAAATGACATATTTTACAGGGGGGTAAAGACCTATTAACCCTATATATATATATATATATCTATATATGGTTTTGCTAGAAGACACACTTTATGAAGGTATCTTTTAGCAAGTTATCCTATAGACATTTGCTAAAAGACACCAACTAATTTTTATTAAAGTTTCTTTTAACAAGTTATAACTAAAAAGTTGATAATCACACCTTAAAGTGTGGATTGCTAAAAGACACCTTCATGAGTGCTTTCTAGCAAAACCCATATATATATATATATATATATATATATATATATATATATATATATATATATATATATATCTGTGTGTGTGTGTGTGGGTTCGCTAACTTAGACCAACAAAAAACATGAATGTCCAAGTTAGCAAAAGTGCACCTTTTCATTTGGACAAAAATATCATTCATTTTTATTATTTAAAACTAATAGCTTGAGAGTAACTTTAGTAATTTTCATTAAAACTTATTTGTTAACTTGCACCAATTTGCTAACTTAGACCCACTTTTCTTTTATTACAAATAGTTTGAGGGTTACTTTAGTAATTTTCATTAAAACATGTTTGTTAACTTACACCAATTTGCTAACTTAGACCCACTTTTATTTTATAACAAATAGCTTGAGGGATATTTACTAAACTATCCCTTACTTTAAATTTGTTTACACTAGTAGATATTTAATAAAAAGAGAAATAATATTTGTACAACAATTTTTAACAATTTTTGAAACAATTGTTATTATTGCATTGGAAACTGAAAGTGACATTCATTTTGAAACAATTTTTTTGGCTAAAACGACACTCATTTTGAAACGGAGGGAGTAATAAATAGTATTGACTGGCTGATGTTTGCTTTTCGTGTCTATATTCGTCCCATACTGATGTATTCAAAAAGTTGTTTACTCATTTCAAGGGTAGTAATAAATAATAATAAATAGTATTGACTGGCTGATGTTTGTTTTTCATGTCTACATTCGTCCCATACTGATGTATTCAAAAAGTGGTTTACTCATTTCAAAGGTAATAATAAATAATAATAATAATAATAATAATAATAATAATAATAAATAGTATTGACTGACTGATGTTTGCTTTTCATCTCTCTCTCTCTCTCTCTCTCTCTCTCTCTCTCTCTCTATATATATATATATATATATATATATATATATATATATATATATATATATATATATATGGGTTCTCTAACTTAGACCAACAAAAGACATGAAGGTCCAAGTTAGCAAAAGTACACCTTTTCATTTGGACAAAAATATCATTCATCTTTATTATTTAAAACTAATAGCTTGAGAGTAACTTTAGTAATTTTCATTAAAACTTATTTGTTAACTTGCACCAATTTGCTAACTTAGACCCACTTTTATTTTATTACAAATAGTTTGAGGGTTACTTTAGTAATTTTCATTAAAACATGTTTGTTAACTTACACCAATTTGCTAACTTAGACCCACTTTTATTTTATAACAAATAGCTTGAGGGATATTTACTAAACTATCCCTTACTTTAAAATGGTTTACACTAGTAGATATTTAATAAAAAGAGAAATGATAAATGTACAACCATTTTTAACAATTTTTGAAACAATTGTTATTATTGCATTGGAAACTGAAAGTGACATTCATTTTGAAACAATTTTTTTTGGCTAAAACGACACTCATTTTGAAACGGATGGAGTAATAAATAGTATTGACTGGCTGATGTTTGCTTTTCGTGTCTATATTCGTCCGATACTGATGTATTCAAAAAGTTGTTTACTCATTTCAAGGGTAGTAATAAATAATAATAAATAGTATTGACTGGCTGATGTTTGTTTTTCGTGTCTACATTCGTCCCATACTGATGTATTCAAAAAGTGATTTACTAATTTCAAAGGTAATAATAAATAATAATAATAATAATAATAATTATAAATAGTATTGACTGACTGATGTTTGTTTTTCGTGTCTATAATCGTCCCATACTGATGTATTCAAAAAGTGGTTTACTCATTTCAAAGGTAATAACAAATAATAATAAATAGTATTGACTAGCTGATGTTTGCTTTTCGTGTCTATATTCGTCCCATGCTGATGTATTCAAAAAGTGGTTTACTCATTTCAAGGTAATAAATAATAACAAATAGTATTGACTGGCTAATGCTTGCTTTTCGTGTCTATATTCATCCCATACTGATGTATTCAAAAAGAAATGAGACAAAAACAATCAATCCTTATCCCAATAAGTACAGTCAGCTGCATGGATCAAATTATGACGTAATGTTCTTATCCAAAACTATAAGTGAAGTGCCTTAAAAAGAGTTGGTGGTGTCTATATATTACAATAGCTGAATAGCTATCCCTAATTCATCAACAAAAACATGTCACCCCTTCTTCTTTTACCCTTTGCTCTCTTGCTATTCTTCTTGTTCAAAAAACACAAAACATCTAAGAAATCAACAACTCTTCCACCAGGTCCTAAAGGCCTTCCTTTCATTGGAAACTTACACCAACTTGATAGTTCAGTTCTTGGTTTAAATTTCTATGAACTCTCAAAGAAATATGGCCCTATAATCTCCCTTAAACTTGGTTCAAAGCAAACAGTCGTTGTTTCATCAGCAAAAATGGCCAAAGAAGTAATGAAAACACATGATATCGAATTCTGTAACCGACCCTCGCTAATCAGCCATATGAAAATATCATATAATGGATTAGATCAAATATTTGCACCATATGGAGAATATTGGAGACACACAAAAAAACTTTCCTTTATTCAATTTCTTAGTGTCAAAAGAGTCTCAATGTATTACTCAGTTAGAAAATATGAGGTGACACAAATGATCAAGAAGATATCAGAACATGCATCTTCCAACAAAGTTATGAACATGCAGGAACTTCTTACTTGTCTTACAAGTACTATAGTTTGTAAGACCGCCTTCGGAAGAAGGTATGAAGGAGAAGGAATTGAGCGTAGCATGTTTCAAGGTTTGCATAAAGAAGTTCAGGACTTGCTGATTTCGTTCTTTTACGTGGATTATTTGCCTTTTGTTGGAGGGATTGTTGATAAGCTCACCGGAAAGATGAGTCGCCTTGAGAAAACGTTCAAGGTTTCAGATGAACTTTATCAAAGTATTGTTGATGAACATTTTGATCCTGAAAGGAAAAAGTTGCCTCCACATGAGGATGATGTTATTGATGCCTTGATTGAACTGAAGAATGATCCTTACTGCTCAATGGATCTCACTGCAGAACACATCAAGCCCTTGATCATGGTTAATGTTTTTTTTAATTATTTTTATTCTTCACTCTTATTAAGCCTTCATCTTTGTTCAATTTCAAAACATTTTATTTTTGCAGAACAGTTCATGAAACATATTGATCTTTTCCAATATTGCAGAATATGTCGTTTGCTGTGACAGAAACAATTGCGGCCGCGGTAGTTTGGGCTATGACAGCACTAATGAAGAATCCAAGAGTGATGCAGAAAGTACAAGAAGAGATTCGGAAAGCATATGAAGGAAAGGGTTTTATAGAGGAAGAAGATGTCCAAAAGCTTCCATATTTCAAGGCCGTTATAAAAGAATCAATGAGATTGTATCCAATTTTGCCTATACTTTTACCAAGAGAAACAATGAAAAATTGCAACATTGCAGGGTACGACATTCCAGACAAGACATTGGTGTACGTGAATGCATTTGCGATCCATAGAGACCCAGAAGTATGGAAGGATCCAGAAGAGTTTTATCCAGAGAGATTCATAGGCAGTGATATAGATTTAAAAGGACAAGATTTTGAGCTGATTCCGTTTGGTTCTGGGCGAAGAATTTGCCCCGGCTTAAACATGGCTATTGCAACCATAGACCTTGTAATTTCTAATCTTCTCTATTCATTTGATTGGGAAATGCCTGAAGGAGCTAAGAGGGAAGACATAGACACTCATGGTCAAGCAGGACTTATTCAACACAAGAAAAATCCTCTCTGTCTTGTTGCTAAGAAGCGAATTGAATGCGCGTGATCTTGAACTTGCATGTTATAGTTAAGTGAGTCTTCATGTTTAATATTATAATAAAAGACTCATAGAAATAAAATTCATCTTTCAGTATAGACTGTTCCTTTGTAATTCAGGGGAGTGGTAAGTAGGACGAGTTTGGTCTGATATGTCGCGTTGTATGAAGTCTGAGAGTCGAGAAATGGTGAAGAACATTAAGGTTTTATCCTATAAATGACCTTGTTCTCTGTGTTGATTTTGAATGTTATTTTACAAAGTAGTTCCCTTTGATTTCAGCAGTTGTTTTTCTTTCTTGAATCTCACTAGATTTTCCTTCTTTCAATAAAAGTTGTATTAAATCAGCCTCTCAGTATTTGATGATTTGAAAAAGAACCTGTAAACATTCATAAGTGCTTTAAATTGAGAACAAATATTGACATTATGAAGCAAACAACTAAGTGACTAGAATAAGTTGATGGCTTGTGTAAGCTTATAGATAATCACTTATCGTGATAAGCACATGCGCTATTAGCTGCAAATAAGGGGTATATTAGCATGTACCAAAACAATTTAATTTTATCTTTTGCCATCGAAACAGCTTATGTAAGCTTATAGATAATCACTTATCATTATATGCGCTCGTGTTATAAGCTACAAATAAGTGGTTTAATAAAACAAGGTTTAAATGATGGCTTCTATAAAAATAAATGGATAAAATGATGTCACTGGAGCCTATTGAAAACCCAACCAAAATTTTAAAATTTATTTAGAGCAGTATTTTAAAAAAAAAAAATTATTATTCACTAGTCTTCTTTTTAGTCAATTTATATTTCCCAATGATTGGTTTTTTAGTCAAGACAGCACTGATGTATATTTCCCAATGAGAACAACTTGCTTTCGGAATATCAGTTGAATTTGTAGCATTACAATCAATAGAGAAGAAATCTGTTACATCATTTGTTTGTCTTTTATGTATGTGCAGCCACCTGAAGTTCACTGCATCTGTCTGTTTTGCTCCTTATAGCTCTAGCTATATTGTTTATAATTTCTTCTGCAATCATTATGCATTGTATATCCACAAGTTTAATCAATCATTATATTTGAACAACTCATATTTTTCTACGCTCTTTGAACATCTCATTTTTTCTCTATCTCTTCCTTCCTATCATATCATCAATATATCATATTTATCACGTCTCTCTCTTATCACTTTATATGTCAAGGCATATACATTCAATATAGATGTACACCAAAAAATTTCCAATTTTAATTACTACATATTTATTGAATAGTGGTGATGAACAATATTCTTAACTTTGGGGTGATCTTAATACTTATGTGTGTGATATCACTAGGATTTCTCTAGCTGAACATATTGGTTGTGACAGTGTTTGTTTAAAAATAGGGTAAGGCTGCGTACAATACACCAAATGGTGGGACCCCTTCCCAGACCCTGCATATGGGGGAGCTTTAAGTGCATCGGGTTGCCCTTTTTTAGTGTAGTTTTTCATGATATTCTATATGTTGATTGTATGGGTTTCTTACCGTCACTTTTTGGTTATTTTTTTACATGAAGTTGCATACAATTTTCTATGAATAAAATTAATGAATTAAAGAGATATATAGTTTGCCTCATATGATTTTCAATAGGAATTTGCCTGAGCTCGACTCAGTAAAAAATGGTTCATCTCAAAACTCAACTCGAATTCGAACCAAACCTTTTTTTAGTTCGAGTTCGACTCGTTTAAAGTTCAAGAGCAACTCGGTTCAACTCGTCTAGTCGAGTCTAAAGGCAAATCCAATGTGCCCTAAAATATAAAAAAAATTGCACTAATACTGTTATGATAATTGCATTTGACAGCCCTGCTTTTTTTATTTAGACCTCAAGGACATAATCAAAACGATTAACATATAGCAACGAGTCATTCCCTCAGCTAAAAGATAATGAAAGTTGACAACTCTCTTATTATATAGCCAAAGCATCCTCTTAATTTCTTATACCTGCTCGATGTAGGACTATTACAACTTGTTAGTTTTATAGCTTAAACAAAAGAAAGTTTTATAGTTTTATAAATTGGTTCATGAACCAAAAGAAACTTAGTGACTAGGTAATACGTTTGTTTAGAGAAAGTAGCTGGGTAATAAACTGTTGTATTTGTTCGGTTATTTGTATACAAATACAAATTATTCTTAGTTGCTGGATTGTTGTTTTTGTTTATTTTATATACAATAATCGAGCTAAACTCAATCAACAAGTCAAACTATATATAGTTCAAGTTTAACTTATTTAGTTAACGAACTTAACTTTCAACTCAAGTTCAACTCATTTGGTTCATGAACCAAGTTCAACGACTTAATTGCTGAGTCGAGTTCCAAACTATTTTCGAGTTGTCTTAGTTCATTGTCATCCCTAATTGTCAAGAATAATCTGTATTTTATTACCTATCTCTATTACAAAAATAGTTTGTCTTTTATTAAGATTTCATCCAATTTATTTGCGAAAATAATATGTATTTTGTACACACAATCAATCAAAATATTTAAAATCTTTATATCAATTTATATTTTTAATTTAAGTGGTAATTCAAAATATTTTGATTGATTATGTGTGTGCAAAGTTGTTTTGAACCGTAAACCTACCATCATTAAACTCATAATAAAATAGCATTAATATGTTTTTTTTGAGAATCAAATAATAAAAAAGTGTGTTTGGACTAACTCTGGTGTCTTTATTCAACCGCTATTACTATTACCCAAAATCACACGAGTTGGAAAAAAAATTAAAAAATATTTTATTTCAATAACAACAAAAATAACATAATAATATTGTAACTTTTGTGTTCATGATTTGAAAAGTTGATATATATGAGAAAGTCTTTGAAGTTCAGATACATCAAAATGGATGACGTACTGTAATCGATATGTATTCTACATCGATACCTGTCGATACGTCCTGATACGTATCAGAAGAATATTCGAAGAATAAATATTTTTTTAATAAAACAATTATCTGATATTTTTCTGATACATCGAGAATACACTAGGGATAGGCGGTGGGATACCGATATGCGCGGGCTACCTGATGTTTTTATTATATTTGGTATATAATAGAAACATCAGGTAGCTATTGTTGATTGTTGTGTGAAGACAATTTAATTGTTGTGCATTATCGTATTTTTATGTCTGTTTGGTCTAGGTTTTGCGCCATTTTTTTTCTTTTGAGTTCTACTCCATATTTTTATTTTGAGTTTTAATATGTAGTTTAAATTTAATTTTTAATTGAAGTATACTAATCATATTGTATCTTGAATTTTAAAAAAATTATGTATTGATATCATGTATCTGTATCGTATCATATTAGGTATCATGGCTTCATAAGAGAAAGTGTCTTAAAAGAGTTGATGGTGTATACATTAAAGGATTTGAAGTGTGATAAATAAATAATAAATGTATTGATATGCTGATGTCTGCTTTTGAAGTGTGACTGATCAATATCAAATAATAAGTGTGATTGGATTGCTTTTGGTTCTATATTCGTCCCATACTTGTGTATTCAAAAATGGAATGAGACAAAAACAATTTAAAAATTATATTGTAACTTTTATCTTATGTTAATGATATGAAAAAGTTGACACATATTAGAAAATGCTTTAAAGAAGTATGAGGTGTTGTTTCATCAGCAAAAATGGACAAACAAGTAATGAAAACACATGACATCGAATTCTGCAAGAGACCCTCGTTAATCAGCCACATGTAAATATCATATAGAGAATATTAGATCAAGTATTAAGCCTTAATCTTGGTTCAATTTTGAAACATTTTATTTTTGCAAAACACTTAATGCCTCTCCCGAAAAATCTTAATCGTTGAATTAATTTAATTTATGCAAGATCTCTGCTTCAGAAACTTAAATTACTGACAGAATAATCTTCTATGACCTCAGTGAATAATGACTGGCAAAATTGGGTGGTGCTACGTGGAAGTGAGGGGACCAAGGTTGAGGACATACAAGTAATTGGTAAAGCTATTGGTGTCTCTTTTGAGGAAATTACTCATAACAAGTTTAGTGTGCTATCTCGGCCTAGAAACATTGCGGTAGGCCCGGTGTTGACGCCTGTGGAGGATGGGGGAGGTGCAGTGGAGGGGGATGTGTAGGGGGCGGTGTGTTAGTGGAGGTTGTGTAGGGTGGGTGTGAGCAATGAAGCTTGTCTCTTGGAATGTGCGGGGGTTGGGTGGTGTACTGTAGAGAAAAGGAGGGAAGTTAGGAAGTTTGTGGGAGAAAAAAGTCCTTTAATTCTTTGTCTTCAAGAAACAAAATTAGTTGTTTGTGAAGAGTCCTTGTGTACTTCGATGTGGGGTCATTCAAATTTTTCTTTCTCTTATCGCCCGTCATTGGGGGCGTCAGGGGGGTTGTTAACTATGTGGGATACTGAGGAAGTGGAGGTTTGGTCATCTGTTAGTAAGGATCATGTGTAATATCCCGCTTTTTATGATATGATGATTTACCCGACGACGATAGATTATTCGCGTTTAAGACTAAGGGTAATTTGGTAAATGTTCATGGAAGGGCTATAAAAGAATTTTAGGTCCAAAATTCCTCATTATTCTCTTCACTTTCTCTCTCTAGGGTTAAGACATAAATTTTGCTCTCCCTTCTCTCTAAGAAATCGGTCCACTCTCTCTCTCTCTCCTTGCTTGATTTTTGCTTCAAACTTCTCCAAGTTGGAATTCTTCCAAGAGTTGGTGGTTGTAGCAAACTTCTCAACTTGTTTTCTTGTTTGCTAGAGGTGTAAATAGTTAGGGTTTGGTTGTGTTGAAGCTTGGCAGCAACTACAACTATCTAAAGGTGAGTTCTAGGTTAGATTCTACCCAAGGGTTTAGTGTGTTTATGCTAATAAGAGAGTGCTTGAACTTTTAGGGTTTTACATAGTGTTATGTTACCCCTTTTCATTATTATGCTTTCTATACTTGTGTATGCTTGCTTCAAGACTGTTTTCAGGATTCCTATGGTTACTAGAGATACCATATGCCTTGGGTCACTTTGTGATGAAGATTTTTGGCTCAAAACATCTTTTATGCAGGTGTTGTTCTGCACCAACTCGCCACAGCGAGCATGGAGCTCGCGAGGCGATCAAGAAGAGCAGAAAAGGGGGGGGGGGGTTGCTCGCCCCAAGCAGGCACGGATCTAGTGTGGGGGCAATGGGGTCAAGCGACCCCACTTGCCTCCACATGTGTATTGTATTTTTAACCCAAAAGTAGATATATATATATATATATATATATATCTAGTTTGACCCCTGTTTATATAGTATTATTGTCTTCACATAGTCTATTTATTACATTATAAAAATTACAAAACTAAGAAGGATCATAATGGGTGTTCTAAGAGCACTAGTTAATAAATCAAAAAAGTAGTTTTTTTTTGTTTTATAAAAAGTTATAATTATTATATCGATCCAAATAATGCTTATTTTTAAGATAAAATTTTCTTTTATGAAATCTTTAACCAATTATCTCAGAGCATATCGTTGGCAAGACCATACAACTACTATTATAATATAAACTATTTTTATATTTGTTGAAAAAATGTTGTGACTGACGCTACGCGTTATAAAGTTTTATATGATTTTCGCACGCTTACGCGTTTATAAAATTTTATATAATTTTTTATGAGATAACTTGACCCCACTGATTAAAATTTCTGGATCCGTCACTGGCCCCAAGCTCGCCAAGGCGAGTAGCTACTCGCCACTGCGAGTAAGCTCACTCGCGAGGCGAGTGAATGGTGGCTTCTGCCCTGTTCGCTCGTTTCATCTCTTTTGTCGTACTTTGGTTCGGTTTTCGCTCATGCAACCTTTTATAAACGTAAACCCTTCATGACTAGTCCCCAAGGCATATGTTTTTAAAATAGTCTCTTGTAGGGTGAAGCAAGTATTCAATCATATAGTAAAGCATGGCTTGTGGGATATAAATCAAGTAATGATTGGGTAGCAAGCAAATATCTAGCAAGAGGGAACAACTAGAGCCTCGACTTAGTTGTCGAGAATTATACTGTTTAGCCTGAATGTTAAGTATGTGTAAGTTGCAAAGAATTTATTCTACGCCCATGAACAAGAAAAACATGTATGTGATTTACCCTAGGGGATCGATCAAGGATCCGAGGTAAAGGAATTAACTTGAATAGTTTAACCTTTCATGTATGCATATGAATTTGATTATTACAAGACGTAGGTGCTCGTGTCTCTTGTTATCCACGCTAGGGGGATACGGGAGGTTCCCGAACCAAGGGGAACGATTCAAGTCGTAAGGGACCCGTACGACACCGAGGGAGTCCGATGTGCGTACATCGGTCATGTATGGGAATGTTCTCGGGGTTACTCCACCCGGGGCTTTCCGTAAAATGAATCAAGATAATGTTTGTTTTAGCAACGCTAACATAATGATTTAATGAATGTATTCATGCATGATTATGATATGTAGTTAGTTATGAAATATGCCAATGACGAACTTATGTTTCCCTAATCGTCTGGCTCAGGTTGTGTCATGAATATGTTATGTTTAGGCCTCGATGCGTATAGTGTATCTTGGTAACGCGGTATTAGGTTCCCCTTATCCACCATGACACATATGTTGTTATTAAAGCCTACAACATGTTACAAAGAATTTAAGACGGATTCTAGTATGCACATCCATCTAGATAAGAATGGCCACACACGTATAATCAACCGGCAGGTTGTAATTTAGACACGTGATAACCATAGGTTTCTCCCCGAGGTTATCACTAGCCTAGGGCTAGAAAGAACTCACTGAGGCATTATGTCTCACCCAACTCCTTATTTGTTCAGGTTCTCAGGTTGTACGAGGAAAAGGTAAAGAAAAAGTCTTGGATTGAACGAGTCTTTGTGGAATCTTCTGGTTGTGGATTAGAGATGCATATGTTATATTATGTGATGTGATGTTCAAACTTTGTATTTACTACTTCGTTTGACAAACTTTGGTGTAATAATGTAACATATAGATACTTTGGGATGTTGATGTACCTAAACTCTCGACTTAATGTCGTTTTCTGTATTGTATAATTAATGTATCCAATATCAGTTCTAGCGCACATTAAGTCTCTCGTCATATGAAGAAAAAAAACATAGAAACATGGGTTTAATTGAGAAACTTTTTACAAAGAAAAAGAAATAGCCTATTATTTTTTGTGATGGCCGGGGTTCGAACCCCGGACCTTGCATATTTTATGCATTGTCCCTACCAACTGAGCTAAGCTCACGAGGACAAAGAAATAGACTATTTTAAAATATTGTCAAAAATTTCTCAATTAGACTCATGTTTCTATTTTTTTTTCACATACGAGGAACTTAATTGAGAAATTTTTGACAAACACAAGGACTATTTTAAAATATTAATAGAGTCAGAGACTAATTAGAGAATCACTTATAAAGACTAAGACAAAATTGATGGTTTACTCGTTTAAACTTATAAAGATTAAGACAAAATTGGTGGTTTACTCATTTAAAGTGTGATAAATAGATAATAAATAGTATTGACTTGCTGATGTTTGCTTTTCGTGTGCCTATATTCATCCCATACTGATGTATTCAAAATGGAATAAGACAAAAACAATTTAAAATAATATTGTAACACTTTAATGGTGACGGCACATATTATAAAGTGCCTTAAAGAAGTCAATGGTGTGTATATCTTAAGGATTTAGAGTGTGATAAATAAAGAGTAAAATAGTACTGACGCAACAACAACAATAATCAAGTCTATCCCATTAAGTACAGTCAGCTACATAGATTAAATTATGGATAATGTTCTATCCAAAACCAAAGCAACAACAACAATTGAGAAAATTGTTTAACTGAGAAAACTTTTCATATCAACTCGTTAACCTCTAAATCTTTTCTAATAGTTGATAATGTCTATATATTAGCGGATATACATAACACACATACCATGAGATTTCAATAGCTGAATAGCTATCCCTACTTCAAGAACAAAAACATGTCACTCCTTGTTCTTTTACCTTTTGCTCTTTTGCTTTTCTTCTTGTTCAAAAAACACAACATCTAAGAAATCAACAACTCTTCCACCAGGTCCTAAAGGCCTTCCTTTCATTGGAAACTTACACCAAATTGATAGTTCAGTTCTTGGTTTAAATTTCTATGAACTCTCATGGGCGCTTTCTAGCAAAACATATAGGTTCACTAACTTAGACCAACTAAAAACATGAAGGTCCAAGTTAGCAAAAGTGCATCTTTTCATTTGGACAAAAATATCAATCATCTTTATTATTTAAAACTAATAGATTGAGAGTAACTTTAGTAATTTTCATTAAAACTTATTTGTTAACTTGCACCAATTTGCTAACTTAGACCCACTTTTATTTTACAGCAATGATAACTGAACACAAAAAACTATACACAATACAGACACTATGGGTAGTTTGGACATTTCAGACTTAAAAGCAGGGGCATTTTTGTCAAAACAGCACATTCAATCTTCTTCCTCTCTTTTCTGCGTCCTTCTTCCCTCAATATTCTTCCACCGCCTTTTTTTTCTGCGTCCTTCTTCCCTCAATATCCCACCACCGCCGTCCTCTGTTTCATCACCACCGCCATCTCCCACCACCGCCGTCCTCACCACCGCACACTTCTTCCCTCGGATATGGAACTGACTGCGTCGGCGATCTCCTCTTTTCGCTCACGCCGCCGGAAATCTGTTCAGATCATCCTCATCAGTCGCGAATGTCGGCGTCCTTTTGATCCGTCCAGATCTGGAAACGTCACGACCATCCTCACCACCATCGAATCGTCACTGAGAAAACAGATCTGTTCAAAACTCCGACGAGCAGATCCGTTTTCGCCGCTGCAGATCTGTTCATAACTCACGATTTTAAGACTGACAGAAGTTACGACGGCGGTGGCTAGAGAACCGGCGAGCAGCGGCGTTGAACAGAGATAAGCGGAGAGATGGTCTTGAAGAAGGAGAGAGAAGGAAAGGAAATTAAAAAAAATAAAAAAATTGAAAAAAGATGTATAAAGCTACAGTGACATATGGTGTCTGTATTGTGTTTAGTTTTTTGTGTTTGCTTATCATTTCTGTTTATTTTATTACAAATAGTTTGAGAGTTACTTTAGTAATTTTCATTAAAACATGTTTGTTAACTTACACCAATTTGCTAACCCACTTTTATTTTATAACAAATAGCTTGAGGGATATTTACTAAACTATCCCTTACTTTAAATTGGTTTACACTAGTGGATATTTGTTTTTTTGTCCAGATGAAAAAGTGCATTTTTCTAACTTGGACCATCATGTTTTTTTCGTGTCTACATTCGTCCCATACTGATGTATTCAAAAAGCGGTTTACTCATTTCAAGGGTAATAATAATAATAAATAATAATAATAATAATAATAATAATAATAATAATAATAATAATAATAAATAGTATTGATTAGCTGATGTTTGCTTTTCGTGTCTATAATCGTCCCATACTGATGTATTCAAAAAGTGGTTTACTCATTTCAAAGGTAATAACAAATAATAATAAATAGTATTGACTGTCTGATGTTTGCTTTTCGTGTCTATATTCGTCCTATACTGATGTGTTCAAAAAGTGGTTTACTCATTTCAAGGTAATAAACAATAATAAATAGTATTGACTGGCTGATGCTTGCTTTTCGTGTCTATATTCGTTCCATACTGATGTATTCAAAATTGAATGAGACAAAAACAATCAAACCTTATCCCAATAAGTACAGTCAGCTGCATGGATCAAATTATGACGTGACGTTCTTATCCAAAACTATAAGTGAAGGGCCTTAAAAAGAGTTGGTGGTGTCTATATATTACAATAGCTGAATAGCTATCCCTAATTCATGAACAAAAACATGTCACCCCTTCTTCTTTTACCCTTTGCTCTCTTGCTATTCTTCTTGTTCAAAAAACACAAAACATCTAAGAAATCAACAACTCTTCCACCAGGTCCTAAAGGCCTTCCTTTCATTGGAAACTTACACCAACTTGATAGTTCAGTTCTTGGTTTAAATTTCTATGAACTCTCAAAGAAATATGGCCCTATAATCTCCCTTAAACTTGGTTCAAAGCAAACAGTCGTTGTTTCATCAGCAAAAATGGCCAAAGAAGTAATGAAAACACATGATATCGAATTCTGTAACCGACCCTCGCTAATCAGCCATATGAAAATATCATATAATGGATTAGATCAAATATTTGCACCATATGGAGAATATTGGAGACACACAAAAAAACTTTCCTTTATTCAATTTCTTAGTGTCAAAAGAGTCTCAATGTATTACTCAGTTAGAAAATATGAGGTGACACAAATGATCAAGAAGATATCAGAACATGCTTCTTCCAACAAAGTTATGAACATGCAGGAACTTCTTACTTGTCTTACAAGTACTATAGTTTGTAAGACCGCCTTCGGCAGAAGGTATGAAGGGGAAGGAATTGAGCGTAGCATGTTTCAAGGTTTGCATAAAGAAGTTCAGGACTTGCTGATTTCGTTCTTTTACGTGGATTATTTGCCTTTTGTTGGAGGGATTGTTGATAAGCTCACCGGAAAGATGAGTCGCCTTGAGAAAACGTTCAAGGTTTCAGATGAACTTTATCAAAGTATTGTTGATGAACATCTTGATCCAGAAAGGAAGAAGTTGCCTCCACATGAGGATGATGTTATTGATGCCTTGATTGAACTGAAGAATGATCCTTACTGCTCAATGGATCTCACTGCAGAACACATCAAACCCTTGATCATGGTTAATTTTTTTTTTATATTTTTATTCTTCACTCTTGTTAAGCCTTCATCTTGGTTCAATTTCAAAAATTTTATTTTTGCAAAACAGTTCATGAAACATATTGAACTTTTCCAATATTGCAGAATATGTCGTTTGCTGTGACAGAAACAATTGCGGCAGCGGTAGTCTGGGCTATGACAGCACTAATGAAGAATCCAAGAGTGATGCAGAAAGTACAAGAAGAGATTCGAAAAGCATATGAAGGGAAGGGTTTTATAGAGGAAGAAGATGTCCAAAAGCTTCCATATTTCAAGGCCGTTATAAAAGAATCAATGAGATTGTACCCAATTTTGCCTATCCTTTTACCAAGAGAAACAATGAAAAACTGCAACATTGCAGGGTACGACATTCCAGACAAGACATTGGTGTACGTGAATGCATTTGCGATCCATAGAGACCCAGAAGCATGGAAGGATCCAGAAGAGTTTTATCCAGAGAGATTCATAGGCAGTGATATAGATTTAAAAGGACAAGATTTTGAGCTGATTCCGTTTGGTTCTGGACGAAGAATTTGCCCCGGCTTAAACATGGCTATTTCAACCATAGACCTTGTACTTTCTAATCTTCTCTATTCATTTGATTGGGAAATGCCTGAAGGAGCTAAGAGGGAAGACATAGACACTCATGGTCAAGCAGGACTTATTCAACACAAGAAAAATCCTCTCTGTCTTGTTGCTAAGAAGCGAATTGAATGCGCGTGATCTTGAACTTGCATGTTATAGTTAAGTGAGTCTTCATGTTTAATATTATAATAAAAGACTATAACCTTGTATTATATGTTCAGAGAAATAAAAATCATCTTTCTGTTTAGATTGTTCCTTTGTAATTCAGGGGTGTGGTAAATAGGATGAGTTTGATCTGATATGTCGCGTTGTATGAAGTCTGAGAGTCGAGAAATGGTGAAGAACAATAAGGTTTTATCCTATAAATGACCTTGTTCTATGAATGATGTGTTGATTTTGAATGTTATTTTACAAAGTAGTTCCCTTTGATTTCAGCTGTTGTTTTTCTTTCTTGTATCTCTATAGATTTTCCTTCTTTCAATAAAGTTGTATTAAATCAGTCTCTCAGGTTTTGATGATTTGAAAGAGAAACCGTAAACTTTCATAATTGCTTTAAATTGAGAACAAATATTCACATTATGAAGTAAACAACTAAGTGACTAGAATAAGTCGATGGCTATCCAATAATTTGCCGATGTTGCTCTTTACTCCTGTATGCCCGCAATTCTGCAAAAACATAATACTCAAATTGAATTTTGGAAATTGTTACCATGTTCTACACACAAAAGCCAAGCCTATGGGGGCATCTGTGTTAGTCAAGAAAACAGTTCGGTTCGCAAAGGTAACATCTCTGTTCTATAAAAGCTGCTGGGCTGTGGCCGATGTGTGGTCTGTTTTTGAGGCTTTTCGGGAGTGAGGTGGGGGTATGCTTGGTTCATGCAAGTATACTTCAGCCTCATTGCTTGATGCCATATTGGTTTTTGGGGTGGTTAGGTGTTCCGTATATATGCGGCATCTTGTTGTATTTATTTTTCGGTCTTTCTGCGAGTTTCTAGTGCGTCTTGCACATACTCGACGTGAATAAAATTTGCCATTTCAATTTAATTTTATCTTTTGCCATAGAAACAGCTTATGTAAGCTTATAGATAATCACTTATCATGACAAGCGCATGTGCTATAAGCTGCAAATAAGTGATTTTTTCAAACAGGGCTTAAATGATGGCTTCTTCTAAAAAAAGTTATGGATAAAAATGATGTCACTGGAGCCTATTGAAAACCCGACCAAAATGATGTCACTAGAGCAGTATTTTTCCTTATGTTATTGCACACTATCTCTAATTTAATCCATTCGATGAAATTCCATGTATCTGTCCGGAAAAGAACCAATATATGTTTCCCAATGAAAATAACTTGCTTTCGGAATATCAATTGAATTTGTAGTATTACAATCATAGAGAAGAAATTTGTCATGCAACGCACCTGTTACGTTACATCATTTGTTTGTCTTTTATGTATGTGCAGCCACCTAAAGTTCACTGGATCTGTCCCTTTTTTTTGTTGGTCGGGGTTATTTGCATATAGTATGCATTATTCATACCAACTGAACTAAGCTTACAACCAACTGAGCTAAGTTTACGAGGACGGGATCTGTCCGTTTTGCTCCATATAACTCTGGCTTTATATTTTAAATATTTTTAATTTACGTGGCGATTAGAAATATTTTGATTGGTTGTATATTCAAAATTGTTTTGAACCGTCAACCTACCAACATTAAACTTATTGTAAAATAACATTGATATGTTGATATTTGTTTGGAGTGTGAGAATCAAATAATGAAAAAGTGTGTTTGGACTGGCTCTAGTGTCTTTATTCAACCGCTATTGCTGTACCCAAAATCAAAGGAGTTGGAAAAAAAATTTAATAATATTTTATTTTAATGTGTGTTGTCTTGAGTGATGTTGAATGTTAAAAACTGCAACAACAAAAATAACATTATAATATTATAACTTTTGTGTTCATGATTTGAAAAGTTGAGAAACATGAGAAAGTTTCTCTATTTAGGATATATCATATATGTAATTGACTAATTGTCGTTTTCATTATTATCAATACTACTTATATTTATATTGTTGTCCACCGTTTGTTTTGTGTTTCTTAGTTTGTTTTAGAACGCTGCTATTGTTGATTGTTGTGTGAAGGCAATTTAATTGTTGTGCCTTCTCATTTTTCTATATCGGTTTTTTCTAGGTTTTGCGCAAATTTTTTGTTTTTGAACTTTAGTCCATATTTTTATTTTGAGTTTTAATATTTAGTTTAAGTTTAATTTTTTATTGAAGTATCTCAGCCGTATCATATCTTAAGTTTTAAATTTTTTCCGTATCTGTGTCGTATCGTATCATGGCTTCATAGGAGAAAGTGTTTTAAAAGAGTTGGTGGTGTGTACATTAAAGGGTTTGAAGTATGATAAATAAATAATAAATGTATTGATATGCTGATGCTTGCTTTTGGAGTGTGAGGTATGAGGATCAAATAATAAATGTGTTTTGATTGCTTTTGGTGTCTATATTCGTCCCATACTTATGTATTCAAAATGAAATGAGACAAAAACAATTTAAAATGATATTGTAACTTTTATATGTTGATGATTTGAAAAAGTTGACACATATTAGAAAGTACTTTAAAGAAGTAGGATGTGTGTATATTTTGAGTCAGGATCCGTTTATACTAGATGTCAATCGATTCGTTTGACATCAAATTTTAACTGTTGATTTCTTTTGATATGAAGGCTTATATTTGTTGATTTAGAATATCATGTGAACCACTTTCATAGGATTATTGAGTGGGAGGGGGAAGAAAATTAATTCGGTGAAGTGGAAGTCGGTGTGCCAAAAAAAAATGAAGGTATTTGGATTAAAAGATGTGCGGGTAATGAATGTGTGTTTATTGGCTAAATGGAGATGGGTGTTACTAGATGGGGAAAATGCATTGTGGAAGGATGTGCTTGAGGAAAAATATGACTCATGTAAGGAGTGTGTGTTGGAAGGTGGTGTTACATCTTGGCCGAGGTTCACTTCGGTTTGGTGGAAATACGTAGTAAAGTTAGATGATTTTGGTAGCCTAGGATGGTTTAATGGTGAGATTTTGCGCAAGGTGAGGAATGGTTGTTATTCGATGAAAGAGGCTTCCTTGAAGTTGGAGGGATTAATGTTGTGTGAAGATATTTGGGGAGTAGTGGAGAAACGGGTGTTTGAAAATATGTGGAATAGTCCGGCTCCGTCAAAGTGGTAGCGTTTGGATGGAGGGTTCTTCTTAATCGTATCCCAACTAGAGTTGATCTTGCTTTAAGAAATGTTTTATCACTGGAAGCGTCTAGGTTGTGTGCGATGTGTAATAAGAAGGAAAAATCGGCTTTACATCTTTTTTTAAATTGTGATGTGGCGTGTTTGGTGTGGCTTAAATTGATGTTGTGGTTGAATTGTTGGTTTCTAACCCCATCAAATTTCTTTGTGCATTGGGAACGTTGGAGTGTAGGGGGGAGATCTAAAAAGGTAACTAAGGGTGTGTTTGGATGGAGGATTTAGAAGGGGAAGGGAGGGTTCATTTTTCATTTTTAAATTAGGGAAACTATGAAATGTTTTTTAAAGAGTTAACATATTAACATGATAAATGATCATATAATACTTCAATCACACTTAATTTATTTTAGAAAAAACATGTTATATAGTCCGTAGTTTAAAAATGAAAATTAAACCCTCCCCTCCCTTTCCCTCGTAAACCCTCAATCCAAACACACTCTAAATGTTTTCGGTTAATTTGGCACACAGCTATTTGGGTTTTGTCTAAAAGGAGAAATGACAAGATTTTCAAGGGGATAAACTTTGAGATGGAGGAATTGGTTGAAGAGATTAAGGTGTTGTCTTGAAAGGTGATGTTGGAAAGAATGCACACATGCACACACCGTCTTGTCTTTTTTATAAATGGTGTTGGAATCCAAGGTTTTGTTTTGAAAGATAGTGATTTTGGGTTTCTAGCTGTGAGAGTGCATGCTGGTTTTAGACAGTTCCATTTAGTTTTCTGGTATTGAGCTCCGCGTGGATGTTATGTGCTGCTGTCATTGTTTTTTGTGCATGTAGTGTTGCCTTTTCACAGTTAGCCTTTGTTTTGGCTTTATTGGTGTCTTGGTATTCTATTAGTACCTATTTTGTAAGATTATGGGGAAGGTAGTGTATTGTTGCTGTTAGGTGTGAACTGTGATGGGTGATGATACCTAGGATTTGGCAGCGATGTTGTGTTGTTTTTTTTTTTTTTTTTGGTACTTGGGACTTCATGCAATTGGGATAGTGAGGCATGGGTATGCAGATAATTCTTGTCCGTATGTATACTCAGGCCTCATTATTTTGGAAGTTTAGGGTGTTTGTTTTGGAGGTGTTCCGTATACATGCAGCGCTGATTGTATCTGCTTTAGCTTTTTCCGCAAGTGTTTATGCGTCTTGCATCTCAAAACTAGATCTCAAATTTTTTGTTCTTCCATTCTACGATACCTTCCAACCTAAAATTCATGGTTCATATTTTGTAATATAAATTCAATCTAATGTTATTGTGGTGCCAAGTTCCAATTTTGTATTCCCTAAGCGTAGAAAAAACTGCAATGCAATGAAAGAAAATAGGATTATTGCTATACGAAAGGAGGATTATAGTTAAGTGAGTCTTCATGTTTAATATATAATGAAAGACTCTAACCTTGTATTTATATGTTCAAAGAAATAAAATTCATCTTTCTGTATAGACTGTTCCTTTGTAATTCAGGGGAGTGGTAAATAGGATGAGTTTGATCTGATATGTCGCGTTGTATGAAGTCTGAGAGTCGAGAAATGGTGAAAAACATTAAGGTTTTATCCTATAAATGACCTTGTTCTATGAAATGATGTGTTGATTTTGAATGTTATTTTACAAAGTGGTTCCCATTGATTTCAGCAGTTGTTTTTCTTTCTTGCTTTGAGACTATATTTATTCTCAATTTAATTCCTCTTTAAATCTCAAGAGGAAAATCTCTACCTATAGTTCTTCCAATAAAGTTGTATTAAATCAGTCTCTCAGTATTTGATGATTTGAAAGAGAAACTGTAAACTTTCATAAGTGCTTTAAATTAAGAACCAATATTAGTTGGTGTTTACATACAGAAGCCAGATTTGATGCAAGCAAATGAAGTTCATAAAAAAATAAAATAATGGAGTAACTTAGGTACTAGTCAATATAATTGTAATAATATCATTGACTAAGTACAGTATTTTTATTAATTTACCCTCCCCATCTTTCCTATTTTCCCACATTTATTCTTGTGCATCCTATTTTCACCTTGCTTTCAATTTTTATGTCATTCACAGGCTACATCTAACTTATAAAATATACCTGTCTTCAAATTGTATCACTAAAATGATATGATACAAAATCCTTTGAACTGCCAAGATGGGTCTGCTGCTGGAGTATTCACATGTTGCATGCGAAGCAAACAACTAAGTGACTAGAATAAGTCGACGGCTATCCAATAAATTGGCCAATGTTGCTCTTTACTCCTGTATGCCCGCAATTCTGCAAAAACATAAAACTCAGATTGAATTTTGGAAATTGTTACCACGTACTAAAGACACAAGCCAAGCCTATGGGGGCATCTCGGTTAGTCAAGAAACAGTTCGGTTCGTAAAGGTAACATCTCTGTTCTATAAAGATAGAACCTGTTTGGTCAAAACAGTGTTGTGAGTTGTCGATGACGGACGGTGGAATATGGCAGAAAACCCCAATAAACACACCATTGCAGCCTATGATGGCACCATGGCAGGCATCCCTTCACAAATTTCCTATGGAGACTGTCAAATAACTCGCCATGGCCTCCATTTAACAATATTGGTCCAAAAAAGCACATAACCCGGTGCACTGAACCTTAAAACCAGTTTAGTTCGGGATAAACCATGAATTGTTCGGTTTTTCCAAACTGTTTTTACGGTTCAATTTGGTTTTCCTTCTTGAAACAAAATCGTGAAAAGTTGTACAAGTTATCCCACTAGGGCCTGTTTGGATTGGCTTATTTGAGCTTATCTACTAACATAAGTTTTGTGATACTGTTTTGGAGAACTTATAAAAACAGCTTATGGCATTTTTCATAAGCTTTTTTCAGCTTAATTTTGTAAGTTCCCCAAAATAGTTTATGGAAACAACTTATAGCGTATACAAAAACAATTTAATTTTATCTTTTGCTATAGAAACAGCTTACGTAAGCTTATAGATAATCACTTATCATGATAAAACTTGTGTTACTTTCTGCAGTTTTTCAACGAGGGCTTATTGAAACAGGGCTTAAATGATGGCTTCTAAAAAAATAAATGGATTAAATGATGTCACTGGAGCCTATTGAAAACCCAACCAAAATTTAAAAAAATTATTTAGAGCAGTATTTTTCCTTTTATTATTGCACTATCTTTAATTTAATCCATTTGATGAAATTCCATGATATACAGAAATCAATCAAATTCTAAAGAGATGTAAATTTTGCATTATCGAATTTCGCTGATTGGTTTTTTAGAATATCCCATAGTTTGACAGTAATGCAATAACCTTTATGCCATATTGCCTTTAACCGGCTATAACAGGTCAACGGATAAATCTAGAAATTTGAACGAATAGAAGCACCCTTTATTAGATGGAATGTTTCAAATTGCAAATGCAACATAGCAACACCAATGTATATTTCCCAATGAAAAGAACTTTCTTTCGGAATATCAATTGAATTTGTAGCATTACAATCAATAGAGAAGAAATTTGTAATTCAACATACCTGTTACATCATTTGTTTGTCTTTTATGTATATGCAGCCGCCTGAAGTTCACTGTATCTGTCCGTTTTGGTCCTTATAACTCTAGCTTTATCGTCTATAATTTCTAGAACCTGGAGAATAAGAACACAACACAACTGTAAACTACAATAACTACTGGTTGTAGAATGAACATGTGAAGACTCACGTAGGCCTTTGATTTACCTCAGGTCTTGAATTAAGGACTCCACTGGACATTCCAACATCTACGCGCCATATGCTACAATTGTATTTACTGTAGGAAACAAAGAACTGATTTAAATGAATAGAAGAAATCCATCCATAAAGCACTAACTGACCTAGAAAAAGCATCTGGCATTTATGCTGCAATTCAAGAACTATAGCAATATACGATTTATAATGTAAAGATTGTGGCAATTTTTCTTTAGTATAGATTGTGGCAACTTGAGATGTAATAATTCCAAGAATGCTTAAGGAAATGTCTTCTCTTACCAATTTACCCCAACAGTTTGAGGAGTATGTCCCACCACCATTGCCTTAGCATCAACTGCTTGCAGTGTTTCTTCAAGAATGGAACATACCTGAATATTATATTATTGAGTTTCAAGAGATATCAAAACAATTCATACTGAGAAGGAATTTCATTAATTTACTAAATATCTCAAAATAAGTTGAATAATGTAATTAAGACGAAATCTGAACTAAACTAAAAAAAACATTTGATAGAACAGCAAAAAAAGTCCCAATACCATGTTAAATTTGTTGACTTAATAATGAAAAGTTACAGAAAGGTGGAGTCACGAAGCTAGTTTTCAGGGAAAGGACTACATGTCGGTGCAGTGTCGTGTCTGATGTCTGTGTCGGTGCTTTATAGCTATTGAACATATAATATTTTTAGCTTAAACAAGGGAGAGGGGTATTTATCATGTTTTCTATTAACTCCACACAATACCTTCATATTAATCACATACTGTACAAATAAATTTTCTTGAGTATATTTACCTGTTTAGCCTCATAATCCATCAAATCTGGTGAGTCTCTTGAGTATAACCGATTCCAAACAACACTGTCATAACCCCTAGTGGCAATGAAAGGAATTTGGATAGTACTGTCATTCTCACTTGGATCTCTCATCCACTCAGACACTTCTTTGTTCATCCGCTCTAAACCATACGCAACTACAGAAAATGAAGAGACAAAAAGGATGAAGATAATATTACCAGGCTTCTGAAATTAGAGAAAGGTTTGATTCAACAAATTTGAAACAGGAATGTATAGTATGATTCAATCAATTCAAGATACAGATGGGGATTGGGTAGCTCAACTGTTTTGAGCTAAGGGTAAAAGGAGTTAAAATACCGCAGTAAATTCTAGTGAAGGAGAAAATACTAACATAATAACTAATATACTAGCATTTGTCTATCCAAATACAATTCAAGATAGTGATCGTAGACACTATATAATATTTGATACTGATCAATTATATATTCAAGATCATGTTAAACAAAACCAAAAGGACAGTAAAATACTGACCGTGGTGAGGAAGAAGGCCGCCATGACAAAAGACCCAGTCATTAACCTTGAGTGCAACACCATGCCTTGCAAGCTCACACGCCAGTGGCCCACCAGGCCGAAAGAGGATTGATCGGGCAATGACTCCCTTTTGTCTCTGTCCTAATAATCGGAAAACTTCATCAAAAGAACAATAAAATATCATGTTTTGAATAATATAGAACATTTTGAGACAACAGAAATAATACTCTACTTCCGAAATTTTGTCTATATGACCCTGTAACTTATTCCAGCACGTTGATTTGGGAGTTAGGATGCAACTTTAATTTTGTAATTTTGCCAAATTAGTTTGAATTAGGAATTTATTCTTGGTGACAAAAGTACATGTTAATGAAAAGTGTGTCAGAAATTTATAATACCTTCACTAAATTCCAAGGTCCCCAATGACTTCTTGACTTTGTTCGATCTTCTTTCCACTTCTCAGATACATCAACCCAACCGGTAAATGTTTCTTCCCAGTCATCTTCAGAATTATTGATATATTCCAAGAAATCACTACATTCATCAAATCCTCCAGAATCAACATATCTGAAATCCCCTTCCACATTCATGGTCTCATGGTTTCCATTTACCTAGACAAAGCAGAACCATTTATTGAAAATTAATTGAAAAATGCTAAAGTGACATATCAGATTTTTCAAAATTCACTCATAATTTCTACTTAATTTAGATAAAAATGGAAACTTCATAATAATAACATGGGAAATGACAACATAATGCGTAATGAGTAGGCATATCCTTAGCGGTGTACTATTGTTGTCTTTAACATTTGGTAATTAGGCCTTGTTTGGCTAAACATCTTAACTAAGTGCTTATGTATAAGCTATTTTTATAACAAAATTAAATAAAGTCAAGTTGTTATCATATAAGCTATAAATTGTGTTTCCTAAGCTATCCTGGAGAGTTTAAGGAAATAAGCTGAAAATGGACATATCATAGGTTGTTTCTACAAGTTGTCTCAGATAGTTTCACAAATGTATACTCTGGTAGATAAGCTCAAATAATTCATTTCAAAAAAGGCCCTTAGAGATAGCAGCTTTAATGCTTTAGAAGTCTGTAGAGCAGTGACTGAAACTGTTTCAAGTGTCAAATCCACAAATTACAAACCTGAAACACAGCTCCACCTTTCAATTTCGCTTGTTTATCCAATGATCGCAGCAAGGACAGGATAGCAATTTCATCTTCACCTCGATCTAATATATCTCCAAGTTGAATCAACACCTAATATACGGAGGAAAAGTAAATAGACAGGCATTAAAATTAGTAAGAAGCACTGATTATCTTTTTATCTTTTACTTCTGCTACAAGATACAAAACGACATAATATTTCACTGATTATTTTTACTTTCACTTTTCAACAACTTTAGTACTATAAACAGTAAGAATGGAGGCTAATGGCCCCAGTGTTCAATCACAGATTGCAACAAATAACAGTTTGTTTAAATTCCGCTATATCGCCGCTATTTGACAACACTTTGTACAAAGTAATATATCGCAGAACAATAGTTATTTGATCAAATTTCTCTAAGCTATAGTGTCGCTATAGCTGCTATTTGACAACACTGATGATTCCAACTAAAACTAACAGAAATCCATTTTGAAAGACAGTAAGCATACATTTTCGCCACCAGTCCACAAGTCTTGACCATCAGAGCTCAACACACCAGCCATTTCAAGTGCATATCTAGCTTGCTTAAGATCTCCATGTAAATCTCCAACTACTCAAAGAAAACAAACAACTTCAATAAAATATATAAAAAAACAGATAACAGGTGATTAAAATCAAAACTAGATCAGATAATGTAATGAGAATTCCATCGTATTAGTGAATTAAAATTAAATGACACCATTCTGTTCACAGAAACTTTCATCACTTTTACTTCAGAATTTAAAGTGAAGTTGTGAAGTCTAAGACTATGAAATAGAGAATGAAAGTAATTACACATACAGATTACCAAAGCAAAGCCAACAAAAACTGCTAACAGTAATTACTAATAAGTAAAGAACTGCATTTTCAGTTCCATATTTCTAGCACAAAATTCTAGACAGATAGCACAAAATTCTAGACAGAGAGATTGCATAATAATAATGATTCTGAAAAACCAAGCTGGCATAATAGTTTATGGTTATACATCAAAATTCAAATTGTAAAAGATCAGTAATACTTCAGTTCAGCTTTTTTTTTTTTTTTTTGAAGAAGCTAAATTAGCCCACCCAAATTGACACCGGTGAGAATCGAACCTGAGACCTCGAGGAGGAGCACATTCCCAGGTCCCAAACCAATACCACTAGGCCAACCCAAGTGGGTCCTTCCATAAAAACATTACTACGCCATTCTCCATTTGATCCTAATTCGCGTAAAAGGTTTTAAAAAAAGTTCTGCAACAGCGGGTGTGCACAATATCAAGATTTGCATTCCACTGCAATTGTGATAGTATCAACACTATTTGATCACAAATTTTCGCAATATAAAGATTCACAAGCACATTTATAGCTGCATCAACTGTATTCGATCACACAATGTTTCGCAATATAAAGAATTACTAGCATAACTGTGGCATCATAGGTCTTCTATAGCAACTATGCGCAATAGCAAGGCTTATTTTTCGCAGTATCAAGAATCATGACACGCAATTAAAATACTTCATTCTTCTAATCATGTAAATAAATATAATTCAATGACTAATCCAAAAAATAAGCAAAATTAAGATATGGAAGAGGAAAAGGACAAACCAGCGAGAATAGTGCGACCAGGAGCAGAAACAAAAGTAGGAGGGTCACCAATAACAACAATAGGTTTCAAACTAGTTGATGATGTTTTAAGGCTATTGTGATTATTGTTGATGTTATTATCAACAAGCAAAGAAGAAGAAGAAGAAGAAAGAGAGGTGTTGTTACGAGGATGAGGGTGAGAAGATGGTGAGAGTGGTACTGTTGAGTTCATACATAGAGATACCATTGTATGTATTTGATTTATGATAATGCTATTGCTATGTTCCCATTTACTATGAAAAGATTGAGAAAATAACGAGAAAATTTTGAAGAAATGTTTTGTTATTATACCCAAAAAGCTCCTCAGCCAAGCAATTTGTTATAAGATTATCGATGATGGGCTTTTGCCACGTTCACTCAATTTTCAATTACTTATCAAAATAATCTCTTTTAAGTCTTTTTGTTCTGATTATGAGATTTATTTATTTTTATTTTATTCTTTGACAAAATTATGAGATTTATTTTTAATTTTTTATCAGAAATTTAGTAGCTAGAAATTCACGAGGATAATTTCTAAATTGTAATTTGCGCTAATATGGAGTATAATGACAATTCGACCTTAAAAAAAAAAATTAATTTGCACTAGATAGTTCGTTGCAGAAAGTTACCATAATTGTAGCTGGTTTTTTTTATATATAATGTTATATAAACCACAATAAGTATAAGAGATACTCAACCCGTTACCGATTACAATAGAGTCAAACAATACTTACAACATTTTTTGATATAGAATGGATTTGAGCACCGGGTTGAGAAGTCAAAACCTATGTTACCTCCTATTTTCGATAACACCCAATTCTAAGATAAGGTCTTAATATTTGATCTGGTTGGTTTGAAATCTTGAAGTGTACTTATTTTAAATATTTTATGTTCGATTTTTCTCGGTGTCAATTTTGATGGACTAGTTTAACTTTCTCAAAAAAATATAAGGTGTTAATACTTGCTATTACCTCTCTACAATAAGCAAACAACACCTAAAAACAACATTATTTCTTACATCCCACAGTATCCATACGACACCACCAAAACATAACGATGTTAAAATAAGCCTGTCTGTATGGGTCGGTCTACCAAATCCAATGTTTTTGCAGGGCTTAGACTTAAATATTTGACCTGAAATTTTGTAGGACTTTTTAGCACGTCTGAAAAAATTTACTATCTATTTGGGTTAGCCTGAATGGGTTGCGTGTAACCCATTTAGTCTGCATAACAAAAAAAAAAACCTAAAAGTTATATATATTTTTAAATAGTTCCTTACTTGGTTTTTTTTTTTTTTTACAAAAGTTCCTTACTTAGTGTATTATAAAAGTAAAAAATAAAGTGAAAAATGCAATGAATCAACTTAACACACAAAAAACAAAATTCATTCAATCAAATGAACTCAAAAAACGTTTATAGTCATATTTGTCAATTTTACTTTGTGTGATCATTAGAAACATTCTTATTCTAGGAAATGCAACGTTGTTTTTAATGACTAGAAATGTATTACAGTCTTGAAAACCGTCGTCAATGTTCACTTCTTCTTTCTCTGTGTCGTTGCTGTTTGTTTCTTTTTCCTCTGCACCGTCATGATTCACTTGTTCTTCATCAGGTTCGTGCACTTTGTCTATTGTCTGTACACTGTTTCTTGAGACACCGCACCCTCTCAAAGGACTTAAGGCTCATTAGAAACAGAAAAAAAAAAAACAAGAAACTCCTAACAAAAAATCTTAGCCTCCAAATAAACTAGCACAAACCAAAATCAAACACATTGTCTACACCTTGAAAACAACACAAGTTGGGCACGTGCTGCACAACTAATAAAGGCAGCCAAATTAGCCAGCAGTCTTTCCAAATACGCATTTTTCCCGCTTCCCCACTTCAACAAAGCCAACGAGTATACATATTTGGAGGAATTATGTAACTAAATTCAAGTTACCTCATCAAATTAACCGACATTACAATGAAGAAAAATGTGGCTTGACAATTCACCCATACTGTCACAAAGCATACAAATTGTAGAACTATCAGGAGGCAAAACATTCCATCTAACTAGATTCATCCTCGTTGGAATCCTCACTATCATGACAAACATTCATCCTTCGTTTCTTGGTTCCTTTCTTTTGTACTAGCGAAAAAACGGGCACTCACGTGTTCGTCTTTCCGCTCTTTTTATCACGCTAATGTTTGAAAATTATAAACGGTGTTTTTTTTTTATGAAATTTTGATTTTGATTAAAATTAAAAAAAATATAAATCTTTATTGCTTTCAAGTTATAAAAAATCAAACTAACAATGATTATCTATTTCAACGACACCGACAATAATACAATATAACAAAAAAATATAATCTAAATTCTTTTTTTTAATGACACCAACAACAATTTTATTATAGAAAAAGTTGTTTAAGGGTATAATTGGAATGATGAAAAAGTAAGTATAAATATACTCATCTAGTTTGTTACACTTTTTAAATGATAAAGGAAAAAAAACAAAAAAATATATATTCATATTGTGTTTGTTATATTTGTTTTAATATTTAAATTTATTTTTATCTATTTGTTACATGTGTTATTTGTATTGAAAATTGAGGGAATTTTTTGAAAGAAAAATTCAACTCAAAAGTGCAGAAAGGGGTAGTTTTTCTTTATATATAGTATAGATCTAGTTTGTAACATTTTTTAAATGATAAAGGAAAAAAAACAAAAATAAAATATATTCATATCGTGTTTGTTACCTTTGTTTTAATATTTAAATTTATTCTTATCTATTTGTTACATGTGTTATTTGTATTGAAAATTAAGGGTATTTTTGGAAAGAAAAATCCAACCCAAAAGTGCTGAAAATGATAGTTTTTTTTTTTTTATATATATAGTATAAATTACGATCCTCTTCCTCTTCATTGTGGTTCTTTTTCTTTATTTTCCTTTCAGATTTGAGTTTATTCCCAACTTTAATGTCAAATTTTAAAAATATTATGGAGGCTACAAGTGAAAGAAAAGTTGAGTTTGTTTAGAGATTTCAGAAATGTTTCAATATTAACTTTGCCAGTTTTAGTAAAATTTTATGAAAACTAAAAAAAGTATTTACCATTTTTCAATTCATTACTTTCTTTTAGTAAACAAATTAAATGTTTCATATAAAGTGTGAAAGTTATAGATATTAAAAAAAAAAAATAGATTCTCTCTCCATCCCTAATTATAAAAGCATTTACAACAAAAAATATTATCCATAAATATAAGATCGTTGATAAATTTAATAACTCAGCAAAAGAGTGGGAAAATTAAGAGAAAGAAATTATGTAAAGTCCTCTAAAAAAAAAAGAAGAAGGTAAAGTATGAGAAATATGTAAAAAAATGTATTTGGAAGATGGAGAGCTGCAAAAAATCATGAGATGCAGATATACAAGTTCCTCTTCATTGTGAAGATGTAAGAATTTTATATGAAAAAAACATGAGATGTTTGAGAATCCAATAGAGGGTAACATTATATGAAGTTGGGTGGGGTCAAATGGATGAATCAACTATCAAATATAGCAATGAGTTTCTTGTGATGGGTCAACTGGATAACTCAACTATCAAATATATTGATGAAGATCTTTTTGTCAATGAGTTTTTTGGGATGTGAGAATTCGCATGGCTAGCTCATGAGGGAAGGAAGTTGGTTCATGCTATCAACCAATGGCGGAGCTAGGAAATTTATCGAGCCTGGGCGAAAAATTTATCGCAAATTCACAAGTGACATAATCTATATATATAAATAGTCATATATCAAAATAAAATAGGATCACCATTTTTTTCTACAAAAGTACATGTTGAAATAAGAGAGATGAAATATAAACTGTCAATGGTGTGCTAAATAAAATTAGGAGGTAAATGCCCTTTCTGAGACCTCTTTCCGGTGAATGTTCGAATAATATCAACATCATCAAGTGACTTGAATATCTCCCGCTCGGTGTAACATATCATCAAGTCATTTAACCACACATTGTTGATCTTGTTGCGCAATTTAGTCTTGATAATCTTCATTGCTGAAAAGGCTCTTTCAACGGATGTTGTTGACACCGACAATATCAAAGTCAACTCAATGAGTTTGTAGACCAATGGAAATACCAAATGTTTCTCAGTTTGAACAATCTTCATAGCCAAACTTTGAACATCTTCACAAGAAGAAAAGGAAGCATGCCTTTTCACTTGAAGTACATAAGTGTCAAGTTGCTCCCTTATTGTTCCACGGTCATCATCAGAAAAGTCTGCATGATAAATATCAGCAAGACGAGCAAGCTTATCAACATCAAACTTGAAGAAAGAGTTCCTGGGGTCAAGACATGAGAAGCAATTAAGCACCATGTTACTTCCTTCACTAAAGCGATGATCCATATCCACACATATTTTGTCAATAGCAACATAAAAAATCTCGGCCCGGTAATGGTGAAGATTAGTGACCGTCCTCCCTTCTAGTCTTGAACGACCCCGTACCGGTATTTCTTCATCCATATTTGGCACCGGAATACCTTTAGCAACACAAAATTCTTGTACATCAACAAATAAATTATCCCAACCACTGTCTCTCAATGTGGCCAACCGAGTTTTGCAACATTAATTAATTCCATGGCAAGCACAATATTAAGATCTTTTCTTTGCAAGATTTTTGAAAGCTTGTTTGTGATACGAAACAACTTTAACATTAACTTCAAAATGAAAGCAAATTTAAAGCTCTCCATTTTTTCTATCAATAGATATCAGTTACTATATAACCATATCAGGAAGCTTACTTTAAAAAAAAAACATATCAGGAATCTATATAACCAAATAGTTACTATCAGGAAGCTATATAATCATATCAGGAAGCTTTCTTAAAAAAAAAAAAAAACCATATCAGGAAGCTATATAACCAAATCAGTTACTATCAGGAAACCATATAACCATACATTTAAGCTACTGAAACACAAAACAAAATGAGGAAAATACAACTACTATTACTAACTAACCTTAACATTACCGCCATTTGCTCTTTGACGGATATATCACATGACTCATCAATAAGCACAGAGAATTGTCTATCACCAAGCTTTTCCATAATCACCTGCATAACTTCATGTGCACAACACGTTGCAAGCTCCTTTTGAATATCACCAGAAGTCATTTTGCAATTTTTTCCACCACAATCAAAAGCATCTCTCACTTGTTCATTATTTGATTTTACCCAATCTATCATCTCTCTAAAATTGCCCTTGTTTAGAGAATTAGACTTTTCGTCATGGCCCCGGAAAGCAATGCCTTGTGATACGAGATATCTAGTACAATCTAGAGCACAAGTCAAACAGATTTTATACAATTCTTCTGATTCCCTAGTTGCTCTAGCAAACTTACTTATCACACTTTGTCATTGATTCTTATAATCATCATAGTGCTTAATACATCTTTTGTGCATACTATCATGACCACCAATATGATCTTTCAAGGCTTGAGATGCATGCTTCCAATCTTTAAATCCGTCTTTGGTGAAAACTTCATAACCAAAGTGCTCAGCCCTCCCAGGTTGCTTAAAGAGAAAACAATAAAAACAATAAGCTGCATCCTTTAACTCACTATATTCAATCCATATATACTTGTTATACCATGATTTAGAAAATGCTCTTGTATCACTCCCAAATGGAGTACGAGGAAAACTTGTTAATTTTGGTTGCATTGGACCCTTCAATACATATGCCCTCCTCACATCGTCTTAAATATCCGGAGTATACAAATGAATTTGTTTCCTAAGACCTGGATCACGCACAATCTCATTTGGATTAAACTCATTGGCCACATTAGGCGGTGGTTCTTCTACTCCGGCTTCCGGTTGGACAACATTCACATTCTCAATAATTGTTCTATCTACCAAAAACCTCCTAATCTTTGATGACTAAAACTCTACAAATAAACAAAAATGATCAAAATACAGGACTGTTGAAAAGCCAGACATTAAAACAGAGTATAAGCAGAGAGATGCCAACATTTTTTAACATCAATTTTTACAAAATCACAATTTTTCAATTCATTAACCCCAATTCATCAACCATTAACACCATTTCATCTACCATTAATCAATTTTTCAATTACAAAATCACAAATAATCAATTTTTCTAAAACCCTAAAACAAATAAACAAGGAAGGAAGGAGAAGAAGAGATTACCTTAAGAGTGAATGAGAAGAGATTAGAAATCAGAGAAGAGATCATCAACCATAGCTATTGATGGAGAACGAGACAAATAGAGAGGCAGAGAGCGATAGCTGAGAACGGGAGAGAGTGAGAGATGGGCAAATTTGCTGAGAACGGGAGAGAGTGAGAGATGGGCAAATTCTCAAAATTGTGTTAATGGGCTTTTCTGTTGGGCCTAATATGCAAAAAAAATTGATCGAGCTTGGGCGACTGCCCGGGGTCGCCGGGCGGTGAAACCGCCCCTGCTATCAACAATTCTTGTGATGGGAGGTGTGATGTATATCATTATTAATCATTTTATAAGTAATGTTTTGTGTTTTAAAGCGACTAATGTGATGATATTTGTGTCAAACACAAGTTCAAATATGTAATTCTCCACTTCTCAACACTTCATGTGTGGGATTCTCGCACTAGGCAATTTGACTTGAAGGAGGAAAAAAAAGACAAACCAGAATATATATATTTATTTTTTTGGTTTCTCGTTTCAATATGTATTGAATTAAACCAAAAACAACTGTACTCGTGAGCTTAACTCAATTGATATGGACAATTCACAATATATGCAAGGTTCGGGGTTCGAACCCTGACCACCACAAAAAAAAAACCAAAATCAACTTGAGCGTTAATAAAGAGATGAAACCAGAACAAAAATATGGAACAAGAAAAAGACAAACCAGCAAGAATTGTGCGACCAGGAGCATAATGGTGAGAGTGGTACTAATGAGTTCATACACAGTCCATAAAGATGCCATTGTATTGATTTCTACTATGTTAAAAAAAACGAGAAGAAAGATGCCATTGTATTGATTTCTACTATGTTAAAAAAAACGAGAAAAAAAAATTGAAAATAGTTTTATTTCTAAGGAAGAAAATAGGTTTGATATACGCATAAGAGATCCACAACCAAGCATTTTGCCACCTTCATGGATTAGTTAAAGTCTAAACTCTGATAATAATGTTTTATTTAAAAACTTCAATATTTTTATTATTTGAATTAAAATTTGTGGATGAATTTTAATTGCTTTATCAAAATAATTTTCTGAACGCTAGTCTAAATAAGAAGATTTATCAAACTAATTTTTCTGACCTCTACCGTTTTACATAAAGGATGCTTAATTCACGGGGACCGAAATTGCAGTTGTACAAAATAAGGTGACCAAAGCTACATTTAAATCATTAACTAATTATTAAGTTTCAATATAATTTTTTTAATGACAAATATTAATAGTTAATTGTTGGATTAATATTTACTTCTTCGTCCGGTTTTAAACATAGGGTCTTCAATTTCTTATCTCTTAATTTAAACGAGTTGAGCTATCAAATCCCCTTCACAAATCCTTCGAAGAAAGATAAAGGTTTAAGGATGAAGTTCATGCCGAGGTCTCTTCTCAAGATCCCTCCAGAAGTATCACATCTTAATTCAAGTGCACTTGATGGAGTTTATATTTCCTCAAAAATCGTTGGTGCCTCCTAGAGCTTTTCATGTTATTTTTATTTCTAACCAAGCCCTCAATAATTACCTATGATTTAGCCCACATTAACAAAAATGGAACAATTTGAACTTCACAAATTAACTTTAACCGTTTAGCCCTCAGTATTGAAAAAAATGAACATTTTAAGATATCAAGTGAGAGATTATATTTATAGACGAAAAATTGAGTCTAATCACTTCTAAAATATTTAATCACAGTTAAAGTTCTTCACCTTTCATTAAAAATGTGTCTCTAACGAATCAAATTGAAAGGCGAAGAACATTATACACAACAAACTTACCTAAACTCAATGGACTAAACTTTAGGCTAAAATTATTTATGCTGAAGGATTAAACCCTATTACAATGATGCAATATATCTTACTCTATGGTTTGGATCCATGTAATATATTACCAAGAAAGGCTTTCATATTATTTTCGGATGACCCTCCACTTGCAACTGCACTTTGGCATATTTGTTGAAGATCTCTTCCTCTTTTCCTCATTTCCTTCACTTCATCATCACCCAAATCCATAAATCTTCTAACAAGTCTAGCAATTTCATCTCTTCTTATCAAAACATCATCTTTAACCTCTTTCTCCACTCTCCACCCAACCTTCCAATCCTCAACTATATACTTACTATTCAAAGGTTGGTCCATCATTATTGGAGAGGTAAGAAAAGACACACCACAAAACAAACCTTCTCTTGTTGAATTCCACCCACAATGGGACCAAAAACCACCTATAGCACTATGCATCAACACTCTCAATTGGTCACACCATGGCAAAACAAACCCTTTTTCCCCACAAATATCTTTCCACTTAGAACTTTCTCCACGCATTATCCACAAGAATCTAACACCACTTTCGCGCAAACCATTCGCGATTTCATTAATTTGTTCACTTGAAACCGAAAGAAAACTCCCTTGTGAGACATATAGAACAGAACCAAAGGGTTGATTATCTAGCCAAGTTATATAATCATGTTTAACATCTTGGTTGGTGCTTAGAGAGGCACTTTGGCCGTGACTAAAATAAGGTATGGTAGGTCCAATTGTGTAAATTGGTATAGAAAATTCTTCTCTCAAAACATCAATTGCTTGAGGCTCAAGTTCATATATGGAAGGGAATAATAGATATTGTGCTTTCTTCATCCATGGTATGGTATTGAGAGCTAATTCTAACAATCTACGGGTGCGTAAGCTCGCATCATGAAGTGGAAAATCTTGGAGACGAATTGATGAGTTCCCCGGAATGTAATCCACACGTTTGTCACCAACTTCTGTTGCAGCATTTTAAACAACACACAAAACACTTAAAAATGTTTATAAACAAATTCTAATGTGAAAATCGTGTTTTTTTGGCACTAATAAATTAAACTATAGAAGAGACATACCGCCACATGATTAAAAATAATACCAACCTCAACTGATTAATACGAGAAAAAAATAGATGGAATATGTGTCGAATAAACCATTGATTTAGTCCATAAACTATACCTCTCTCTAATTCGGTTCCTAAATTATATATCAATATAATAAGTAGCCCCTGAAGCATACCAAGTTTTTGAATTTTTCCTAAAAAATGCAAGTAAAATGGGACTAAAAGTGTTTTCTTTCTTTCTAAAGGAATATTCCCAGGTAGCTAAATCATAAATGTCTTTTCTTTTGAAGTGGTGGTAAATAAAAGAAAAGTACCTTAAATTTAGTAAAAAAAAAAAAAAAAACAGAAAAGTAACTAACCTGAAACATTTACCGGGTAATGACCATTTTCCTCCAAACGACGATAATGTTTAAGCACAAGAAAAAACGACGCCGACATAGGCCAAAACGACGCAACAGGAACATTCCTCTTATTCGCAACTCTTATAACCCAAAACAAATAGCTATCATGTATAATCACACTCGGCACTCTCTCAAACGAATCAAGTAGTTTCTCAAATGGGTCTTCCATTTTAGTCATAACAGCTTCAAGAAAATTAAGAAAATCTTTGCCTCGACCTTCTTCGGATGGAATAACGTTTGGGATGGTGGCGAATTTGATGTTGTTGTTGTTGTTTGGTTTTGGTGGGTCGGAGTTGATGATGGTGAGCCATTCTTCCGTGACAACAAAGGTAACAAGGATGTTGGGGTTGTTGGAGATGAGGAGTTTGCATAGGTTCATCATTGGGTTGATGTGGCCTCGACCTGGGTATGGTACGGCTACTATGTGGGTGGTTGGTGGAGGAGGATTTGAAGGTTCCATGGACATGGTGATGTTAATGTTGAGTATTTTGGAGAGTGAAAGATGATGGAATATAAGTGTCTATGTAAAGTGTATATGAAATGAATAGAAAGGACAAAATTATACTATTTTATTGTTGAGTAATAGTGAAGGAATTGACCATCTAGAGTAACCACACAAAAGTGTATGAATCCTCTCTACAAAAGTGATGAAATCCAACTAGCTAACACAGCCAGAGCAAGTATTAATTCCACACAAATATAAATGAAAAATGTTTTAAAGCGCTTACATAAATGTTGAAAAATAAATGAGAAAAAATTTAGTTACATCATTTAATTATTTTTTTAAAATTTTTTTTTCAATTTATGTATGTGTTTAAACATATTTTATTTTCGGTTTATGATCAAGTAAGTATTTCTCGACAGCCAGACCAACATACCGCAAGTGTGTAGGTAGAACGTATGAAATGAATAGAAAGGACAAAATATAATTTAGCTTTGTATTAAGGGGTTAGACTTGGCCACTTGGGTGACTATGTGGTTGGTGATTTTGGTAATTTTGTCTATATCTCTCTTCTAATCAATAAGCATCTTTCATTCAAATAATTTATTTTAATCATTCTCTTTTATTCAAAGTGTCACTCAAGCATTTTTTTTGTGTATCAAAAGTAAAAGACTCATTTTGGTGTTCGAAAATTTTAAAAGAACCGAAAAACACTCGGTGATCCAGTTTGTGTTCTTTCAATATTAAGATCCAATTTCTTCTTTCAATATCACGTCACGAGCCTGTTTGGTTCAGCTTTTGGCTTGCCAAAAGCAATTATAAACAGTGTCAAAAGCAATTCTAACCAAAAACAACATGTTTGGTTTGGCTTTTCAGAATTGCTTTTATCCTCCAAAAGCAATTCTCCATGAAGCTACAAATCCTAGCTTCTAGCTTTTCTAGAATCAATTATAAACAGTAAATTTTATATTTTATTATTACAACCTATTATTTTCCTTTATTGCCCTTTATCAATTCTCCTTCTTTATCAATTCTCCTTTAGCTATGTCTATTTTAGTAATTATACATTCAAAAGCAATTCTACATAATTGTATTCAAACATAAATCAGTTTGTTTAATCAATTCTACATAATTGTATCCAAACATAAATCAATTCTCTCAGAATCAATTCTGCCAGAATCAATTCTATCAGAATCAATTCTGTCAGAATCAATTATATTCAAAGCTGAACCAAACACACACTAAGATTGGATAATAAATAAAAAAAAATCGATAATAAAAAAATCATAAGTTCTTGATCAAACCATCACAATATCCCAAATAAGTGGAACATCACATCTTTTTTTTTATTTTTTTAATCAGCTTATATATTGAACAACCACGTACTGATAAAAAAAACCAGCAGCTATGATGGACTAATGCCATAAAAACAGCAACAGGAAAAGGCTCCCAGGCCAAAAAATAAATCTACAAAATCTAACTAGCATGATGGTTTCTCTTTCTCCTCCAAAATGATGTAAGCAATGACATATCAAATTATGGCCACATGAATAATCAAATTTTGACTAGAGAGTGAAAGTTTTTGAATTTTTTTTTTTCTGCCCCTATCACAAAAAAAAATGATATGTCTGCCCCTAGTTGAAAATTATTGTTGTAAATGCCCTTGTTCTTCTTTTAACTTGGCGAGCATGTCATTTTTTCAATCATCCTCTGCAAGCTTGCAGGCTTTCTCTGTACAACTCTGTGCGTTCTTAATTTAAGTTGACGAGCAGGAATTTTTTAAGTTTTTTTCTTGTTCTTTATTTCAAATGGCGAGCACATTAATTTTTTTCCCATGTTCCATATCTTAAATGGCGACCATGGGTGATGTAACATTTAATTTGGCGAGCAACATTATTTTAAGTTTTTTTCCATGGTTGTTAATTCAATTGGCGAGCATGCTGTTCCATATAATAAAGAGCAGCATTATGTTTAATATATAAAATGGCGCCATTTTAGTTTAATTTTGTTTTTTTAAGGAAATTTAATTTTGTTTTTGAAAGAAGGTTCATCAAGTATAATATAATGCAAACATTGTGTATTATTTTTTAATGAAATTAATATAAATATTTTTAATTTTAATAATAATTATTATTATATTAATTAAGATAATTTGGAATAAAATACATTACGAAGAAAATTAACTACTGGTGATTAACAGTTGGACAAATTCTGCGAATATGACCGGTCTTGGAACACAGTCCACATTTTCTCGGTGCTTTTTCCACAACATCCATTTCAGTCAAGATGCGAGTACTGTTTGGACGACCTTTCTTTAATCTTCGCATGGTTGGATCGTGGCAAAGCTTTGGACCTTCATGCAGGGGCCAATAACTTTTGTCATGTGCTACATCGAACCTTGTGTTATAGATTGCGTATACACTCTCATTTGTAAACACAGCTGGTATAAGGGTTCGATAATCATGACGAAAACTAGAACACACAGCTATAACATGAGAACAAGGCAAATGTAAAGCCTGAAATTTTCCACAATCACACCACCCTGCCTGTAGGTCTACCTTGAATGTTCCCATCGGTCTTCCCTCCCTATAATTGATTGTTTCACGGACAGAGAAATTATACCTTTGTCTGTCGAATTGATCAACTTGGTGAGTGTTGGACTTAATCACAGATTCTTGAATCTCCTTCATACAATGATCCGTGAATGGATCACCAGAACCTACCCTTGCATACACCTTCTGTGCTCTATTGGCAAATAGACACGCCAACCTATAGTAGGTTGATTGGACAAGAGTTGTGACAAGGAGGTTGCGACGATAGTGTGACGGTGCATATAATGGGGTGCATGATATAATGGGATGCACAATATTAATACAAGCATGGGCTTATTCGAGAATTACGTGCATGACACCTAAGCCAAGGACTAATATACCAGATAGGTTCCCTCTCTTTAACAGGCATGTACAATAATTTTTTTAATTTTTTTTTAAAACACAAGCGTGCTTATATTTTTTATGTTACTAATTATTAAATATTTTTCAAACTTTATCAGATGGTGTGATACTGGGCTGGAATACGAAGAGGCAGGCCAACACAATCTTATCACTTATCGGTGGAGGATTGATATGATGACAGACAATCAAGTAATTTATCATCAAAATAACTTTTTTTTATTTTTTATTCAAAATATAAAAACTAACACACATTTTATTTTATTTTCCAGTTCATTTGGAGACCGTATCTCAATTTACAAACTCCCACACAAGAAGAAAGTGAAGTATGGTCTGCAACCACCTATATTATCTGCTTTCACGTTGTAGAGATGCACCAAGCAGATAGGGTGAAACTACAATTCGGCTTCCCTCAAAACCAACCAGACGCTCCACGTAATTTGAAGGGTTACCATGATATCACTATGAAGATCATAGGGAAGGTATCCTTGTCAACCAAATTTCAACAAGAAATTGCTACGTGGCACCAACGTTGTCAGCTAGTATTGACCGGGGTCCCCTTTATCCATGAAGTGCGACCAAATCGTCACTATATACGTTGGTATTGGGGATTTTTCGGAAACAATTTGTTTGTCTCTAGAGCTTCGCTATTGGGAGACCCAAGGGCACGTCTAAGGGTCATTCCACAAAACCAACCAGATTACCCACCCACACCACAACCCAACACACAATATTCACAACCAGAACACCTATTACACCCCACAACCCAACACATTTAACCAATTTCAAAACACTTTCCAATACACACCACCCATGTATCCATCATTTCAAAATTCTCCCATTCAATTTGGAAGCTACCCCGAATCTAGCCACCATAGCTAACATTCCCATCATTCATTCACTCTCCAGGCAGAATCTAGCCACCGCTTCCACCGACCATCATCCAATGAAAGCTTTAACCTACCACCAGCATACATGCAATCCTCCTTTCCAGAATCATCCCAACAAACACAATGGTCTCGACCACCAATATTCACAACGACACAGATGGGCAATGATGCGATGAACAGTCTGTGGGCACTTCGTCGTAATGAACCTCAGAGTGAGGAAGATGAAGAGGTAGTAGTAGAAGAAGAAGAGGTAGAAGTAGAAGACGAATATGAAGACGTAGTACAACAAGAAAAGGATGTACAATTAGAAAAAGAAGAAGATGAGGAGGAGGAGGATGAGGATGAGGACGAGGAGGAGGAGCCACAACTACAAATAGCGCCACCCGGTCGACCTCAACGAAAAATCAAACCTGTTGGATGTGGTACTTATGGGCACAAAATTAGGAGAAGATAAATGTAATAGATGTTTAGGTTTGTAACAATGTTTCATTTTAATGTATTTTTGTTTAATGTTTAATAAAAAAATCATTTTAGGTTGTTTTTTAAAATTCAAGAAATATGGTATTTTTAATAAAAAATTGTAAAAAAAATTTAAAACCGCAAAAAAATATTACAAAGGCATGTTCGCATTTTAAAAAAAAAAATGTCCTTGCTCGCCATTTCAAAGGACTAGCAAGAAAAAAATACTTAAAAAATATGTATGAGGTTAAAAACAATAATGGCATGGTCGCCATTTTAGATATGGAACAGGGAAAAAAAAGTTAATGTGCTCGTCATTTGAAATAAAGAACAAAAAGAAAACTTAAAAAATTCCTGCTCGCCAACTTAAATTAAGAACAAACAGAGTTGTACAGAGAAAGCCTGCAAGCTTGCAGAGGATGGTTGAAAAAATGACATGCTCGCCAAGTTAAAAAAAGAACAAAGGCATTTAGAACAATAATTTTCAACTAGGGGCAGACATATCATTTTTTTTGGTGATAGGGGCATGAAAAATTTTTTTTGAAAGTTTTTCTCCTTAGTTCTGCATCATGCCCATCAACACTCTCTCTCTCTCATCGATTTTTTTTCTCCCATTCTCTCCTTAAATATGTGTTTAGTTTTATTGGGATGAAAATTCATTTTGAATAATTAATTTTTTTAAAATTGATTTAGTTAAAATTGAGTTAGTTATCCTCCAATACATATAATAAAAAAAACAATCATAGATACAAAATCAATTCCACTCAAAAAATATCCAAGCATAACAAAAAATTATACACCTCTAAAATAAATTTCAAATTTTTAGCATATCTAAGGTGGAACCAAACACATTAATAATAGGAGCCAATCTTGCATGTTTTATTCTTTTTTAAAAGCAAAAGTCTAGGTGTTACTTTAACCTTAAGTTTTGGGAAAGTGTAACATTCACTTTTGTCAAATAGACATAAATAGTGACGTGGAGTTCACATAAATTACTCTATCATCATTGAGAAAAATGATATTTATATAATTATTTTGTAATAAGTTTTTAACAATTTTTACTCATTCATTTAGGGTGCGTTTGGTATAGAAGAGAAGTTGTGAAGAGAGAAATAGGTGAGAGAGAGTGTGGGAAGAGAGAAATAAGTGAGAAATAGAGTAGATTTGATGTGTTGTTTGGTATAAAAGAGAGAAGAGAGAAATAGAAGAGAGAGAAGTGTTGATTATTTATAAAAATACAAAGATACCCCTACAATAAAAAAATATCTATTAAATTATTTATTTAATCTTTTATTCAAATTTATTTTAATTAATTAGATTATTTATTTAAACTTTATATCAATTAAATTAATTAGTTTAACTGAATTGAGATAAAATAATTAGTTTTTATGTAATTTAATCAATTATTAGATAAATTTAAAAAGTTTACTTACTCACTGTATTTGTACTACTAGGCATAAAGTATATTAGGAAAGGAGTGCATTATCACTTGCGTTTCGTCCGTGTCATATGTTTAAACTTGCAACAATTTCACAAGGGTATTAGTGGAATAAAAATAAAAAGTGGGCTTTCTTCTCTGTTTCTTCCCTACTTTGGAGAGACTAAAAACAGGCGTGGGTCCCATGTGTTTTTATCTCTCTTCTCTCTTTCTCGTTGCAACCAAACAGGAGAAGTTCTGAACTTCTCTCCTTTTTCTCTGCCTGATCTTTCTCTCTTCTCTATTTCACCTCAACCAAACACAGTGGTAATGTGCCACACGAGGTTGTCTAACAACTGATCTTAACAAAATTTTGATCGTTTCTTTATTAACTTGAGGAGCAAAATTACATTGTTAATTTGTAAAAGTCAAGATGAATTTTATAAAAGATTACAGATTCAAGGGCAAAATTGACTTTTCAGTCATTTTTCATACAATCTCTCTCTCATCAACCAAAAACAAAGTGAATCAACCGAAAAAAATACAGTATTTTACTCGAATAAATAGTGTTTTACCTCCGGTAATATAGATTATTTCTGATTTCCCTCCTGTAATTTTTTTTTATTTACCCATTTGTAAAAAAAAAAATTGTTTTGGAATACCCCCTAATAGAACAATCAAAAATGAAAATTTCTGCAAAAAAAAAAAAAAATTGGTTTTTGAATGACCTATTAGGGTTTATTTTAAAACAATTTTTTTTACAGGGGGTGAATAAAAAAAATTTACAGGAAGGAAAACCGAAAATAACCAATATTAAATAATAAAGCATCATTAACCCAATAATTTATTTCAATGTATAACAAACAAGAATGGACACGAATACAACATGAACATTTCAATAACACACCTCTTCAATAAAGACTGCACTGCTGGAAGTGGACCTTCAAGCATGTGTGTACTGTGAACAATGCATTACTATGTCACCAATGAAGGCATTCAAATCATTATCAGCAGACCCACCATTGCCAATTGCATCACCACATATCTTTTTGAACTTTCTACTTTTTTCCCTAATATCCCTTGTAAGGTCACTATCAAAATCCATAAATTCACACACCAACTTTACAATTTCAAATTTCTTCACCAAAATATCTCCCTTAACATCTTCCTTCACTCTCAACCCAATCTTCAAATCCTCAACTATCATCTTACTATTAAATGGTTGGTCCAAATTTATTGGAAAAGTTAAAAAAGGTACCCCAGAAATAACACCTTCCTTTGTAGAATTCCAACCACAATGTGACCAAAATCCACCAACAGAAGAATGTGACAACACTCTCAATTGGTCACACCATTCTAAAACCAATCCCATGTGCCCACAAATTCTTTCAACCTTGTAGCTTCTCCACGAGCTACCCATAAAAATCTAACATTGCTTTCACGCACAGCATTTGCAATCTCATTAATTTGTTCATTTGAAGCTGAGAGAAAACTACCTTGTGCTATGTAAAGAACAGAACCAATGGGTTGTGAATCAAGCCACTCAATGTAGCTATTTGTAGTGTTTGGTTTGGGATTGTTTTTAAGATTAATATAGTATGGTATTGTAGGACCGATGGTGTAAATTGGTAAGGGGAGTTTCGTTTTTAAGGTATCAATGGCTTGAGATTCAAGCTCATAAATTGAAATGAATAGAAGATATTGTGCTTTGTGAATCCATTGAAAACCTTTCAAAGTCATTTGCATTATTCGCTTGCTTCGGCTACTATCATCGTTTAGAGGGAAATCAGCTAGGCGCGTTGAGGAAATTCCAGGAATATAACTTACTCGTTCATCACCATTTTCTGCATTGCATCACTAAATCTCATGATTTAATTCATATCAATCAATCATAACCATTACATTATTATAAAAATAAATAACTTTCAACATATCAAGTTAACAGTAATTCGAATAATGGTTTTTGATTGATCGACAGTCCAAAGCATCTTAACAGTGAATGCAGAGAACTTAATTAATATCACCCAATTTTAAAATAATATCAATAAGTATGGATATTATTTTATTTTTTTGTCTATAATTGTGGTCATGATTTCAACATTTTGCTAATATGCAAATTGTATTTTTTTTCTCCTTTCTACCCAACCCTCCAAAATGCATTTCTATTTAATGATCACATCATACGGATAATGTATTGATATGCCTTTAATAATGCTTTCTATACAAATTTTGCTATATAATTTAGAGACTAAAAATGAAAAATGAGTTGTTTATATTAGCAACTAGCAGTTTAAAGGATTTTTGTAAATTTGCTTCTAAATCGGTTGCAAACGGTTGCAAACTCATTCACAATCGATTTAGAAATCAGTTTCTAAATTGACCGCTACATATTCATATTCGATGTTAAATTGCTCCATAAATAAATAAATTATAGAAGAACTTGAGATATGTTCATTGCTATTTGTTGGTTTTGTTTACCTGAATTTCGCAGAGGGTAGTGACCATTTTGTTCCAACAGATTGTGGTGTAAGAGAACAGAGAAAAACGAAGCAGACATTGTCCAAAACGACGCTACCGGAATATTCCTTCGATTTCCGACGACAACAGCCCAATACAACATAGTATCATATACAATCATTGAAGGAGGTTTATCAAGTTGGTCAAGTAATTCCTCAAAGGGTTCTTCCATCCTTGTCATTATAGCTTCCATGAAGGCAGGGTGGTCGCGACCGCGAATGAGTTCGGAAGGAACAACATTGGGTATCGAACGGAAGCTGATGTTGTCGGGTTTTGGTTCGGATGATATTAAGCTTAGCCATTCTTCCGTGACAACAAAGGTAACAAGGATATTGTTGTTCTTGGAGACAAGGAGCTTGCATAGGTTCATCATGGGGTTGATGTGGCCTCTTCCAGGGTAAGGCATAGCTAGTATGTGGTTGAAGGAATTTGGTGGTGATTCCATTGCAATTTTGGGTAGAAGATAAAAGTGAAGATTGATGAAAGTTTGAGTCTTCTTCTTGTTTTTGGTTCAAGTAAATTTCTAATTCCGTGCATGAAATAGTTGTGTGTGGTTAATGGCATGAAAAATTGGTTTTGAAGAGGAAAGAGATCTTTACAAGTGTGACTCATGTCTATCCAGAATTTTGTTTTATTATGATGAATTAAATAGCTAGATAAACTTAATATACAAACGTAGTATAGAGATGATTAGGTCTTTTATTTTAAACTTTTAAACTTTTTTTTTGACAGAAAACTTTTAAACTTTTATCATGTGCAAATTTGCATATAATAGAAAAACCTTTAAGATTTTATCACAAATTAATGCATATGTTGAAGAAAAATCGATCTCTTAACTAAATTTCAATATTTCAAATGATTCTTCTTTAGTTGTTGATAAATAAAAGAAAGGATGTGATTTGAAATTTGTCTTAGGCTTATATTTGCGTCGGACAGGCCTGGTTTCAAACGCATTTAATTGGTCTTCATTTCTTGCCATTGGCTATGAACAATTAATTTATATTTTCATGTCATATAATTGTCATATATCTTTACACCGAGTAGTATGATTACAAGATCAAATCTATAGTGTTTAGACGTACATATATAATGAGACATTTTTTCCCAAAATTTTAAATCAATTTTCATTGCGAGTGCCTAAACACTAGATTTAATTTTGTGACTGTTCAAAACTACGGTGATGGCGTACTTTTGACTGGAAATATTTTGATGAATGCTGAGGATTATCATCTCAGGCGCGAATTAACCCTCGAGGACAGTGTGTCTTCACACACCTTAGACTATAAAACTCTAGTGTTCACGCACATGACTCGTTTGTGGATCGTGATTGATGGTACATGAAGAGTTCACGGTGATTGTTCTGATTTTCCGAGTTGGTGGACACCATTTTCCAGCCTATAAAATTCTAGTGTTCATAGCTTTGTCCGTTGAGCATGTTTAAGTGATGCGTAAATGGTATCTCCCTTGTACAATTAACAAAGTCTGTGCCATTCAAAGCATTATCTTCACCAATTATGTAACTATATGCTTCTAAAACAAATGTATCCCTTCTATTAAACATTGATAAGAAAACACTCATAATGCTACATATATTCTGCAGTTTGCTTATATAATCAAACTGCTAAATGTACAAGTACAAATTCATCCATCAAAGAGCATTTTAGTCAGAGTTTTATGACATTTTACAATGATACTTATCTAAATACATAATTACAATATTCTTCACCCCATTTGTTCATTGCTTATTTGTATAACTGAACCAAAGCTACTCGACACATCAATGACCTTAAAAAAACAATTATCAGTAAGTATCGAAATCGGTATCATGTGGTTTACAACACTCACACAAACTACACACTAACCACTTATACTAGACTTTGGTGGTATCGATAGCCTTCAAGAGGAAATGTCACTGATAAATGCGTCGAGGTTCCTATCTGAGGATCCGCCTTTAGCAATAGCTTTATGACAGATAACCTTAAGTTCTCTTGCTCTATCTCTAATTTTCTTTCCCTCTTGGCATTCAAGATCCATAAACCTCTTAACAAGCTCTACTATATATTCTTTTGGAAAAATCACATCACTCTCAGACTTTGATGATTTCTCTACCTTCCACCCATTTTTCCATTCATCAGCAATTTTAGTACTATTAGGAAATTGATCGTGGGCAAGAGGGAATGTCAAAATTGGTACACCAGAAAAAAGAGTGTCCAAAGTTGAATTCCATCCACAATGGCTCCAAAATCCACCTATAGAAGAATGAGACAACACTTTGAGTTGATCACACCAAGGTATCACCATTCCCTTATCTCCACACTTTCCTTTCAACCTCGATGTTTCCCCACGAGCCACATAAAGGTATCGAACTTTACTATTGTTCAGTGCTTCAATGATTTCGTCAATTTGGGCCCTAGACGCGGAACTGAAACTGCCAAATGAAACGTATAACACGGATTCAGATGGTTGAGAATCTAGCCATTTTATATAGTCGTGGCTATGATCAGTGTTTGCCGTTTTATTTTCTTCAAGGTCTAAATAAGGTACTGCAGGACCAATAGGATAGACTGGAAAGGGGAATATAGATTTAAGGGTATCAATTGCTTCAGCTTCTAACTCTTGCACTGTGGTGAGAAGAAGGTAATTTGCTTTGGTAACCTTGGAAATGCACTCCAATGAGAGCTGCATGTTTTGAGGATTGTTTCTGCGAACAACAGTTCGAAGGTCTTCTATATGAAGAGACGAAACTCCTGGGACGTTCTCTGCACATATTAGATATGCAGTCATGTACAATTGCATTAATATTCGGCAGATGATGATATGCAATAAATAAAAGTATCACTTCATATTACTAGTTAGCAAGAGAAAGAAATGGAATGAATCTTTAAGCTTTGTATAGCTCAAATACAATTTAACACAAATATTGGTTACCATAATGCATGATTAAGGTATTTGAAATTACATATGCCTTAAACTTGACATGCTTAGTAGCTTACACAACTTAAGAGAAATTTCCTTACCCCTTTTCTAAGGTAAAAAAAAATGAAGGAACTATATTTGTTACTGGTTTAACATATATTTAACATCTCTAATTGGATTCAAGTCAAATTCGCTAATATCTCGAGTGACTACGGAGTATGCTATGAGAATCCATAAGAGCACACCCATGTGAATTCGTTGATTCCATCAATGCCACATGATGGCAATCGAACGATGATCCACATATCACGCCGAGAACAACCCAAAGGGTTTGGTAGGTTCCACCTAGAAAACCCTAAAATCAAGTTAAAAGTACACGTTCTCTAAATACTAAAACCTTACACTCTCAATCACAAACTAACTTGATAGTGATTGCAAGTACACCCTCACCCCCGCTATGAGGACCTGCCTCTGTCGTGCTTCCACCACTCCGACCTTCGATCTAGATCCACTCTGGATCAAAAACTATTAGTTGATGTTTTACCTTTTAATCTTTGTAGAAAACTTGTTAGATAATAGCGATTAGCAATATATAAAGCGGGATGTCTCCTCTAACCAAGAAACCCCTAACCACACTTATTTATCGTACCAAATCCATTACTACTCAAAGTAACTGTATGTTGGAATAATTATAGAATTTTAAAATGAGAATAGAATATTTTTTGAAAATAATTCTAATCCACGGTCAACTTAAAATTTTGTATGCTGTCAACAAAAATTAAAATCACAAATCATATGACTTAAGTTAAACATTTTTAACTATAACATTAAGACTTATGAGTAGGGGTATTCACTAGTCGGACAAACTCGTAAACTTCCAAACAACTCGGGTTTCGACGAGTTGTTCGTATTGGATCCAAACTTGAACAAATTCGGTCAAATTTGGGTTGGATAATCGGTTGAACGGATCACCTAGACCCGTGAACACCCCTAGTTACGAGATTGTGGGTGATGCATATTATTTAAATTTATGTTTTTTTTCTCCAAATATAAATAAATTCGTAACTAAAATTAACAAACTATTAATTAACTAGCAAGACAGATTGACCACGATCGTTAATTTGATGCAGTCATGCAATCAGTACAATGTAGTTATTGGATCAAGATCAGACGTTCAACTTTCAAACTCAATATTTTACATTTAAAATTGGAATCGTCTCTGATCTCGATCCAACAATCATGGTTGAGCCAACCAACTACATGAATGTCACTTTTTTACTACATGAATTCCTATTTCTTACCTAGCTTATCATGAGTTAAGTGTTGATGACGTGAAAAGACCTCAAGATGATGGAACATGGAGTAAAATGACGCGGACATGGTCCAAAGAGATGCCACCGGAATATTCCTCCGATTACCAACGTCAACAGGCCACCGCAGCTCAACATCACCAACAATCACATTCACCGGCAACTCAAGTTGATCAAGAAGCTGTTCAAACGGCGCTTCCATCTTTGTCATGGCAGCTTCATAAAACCGATGAAAATTACCTATAGTTTTCTCCCGCTCCGGTGGAGCCACGTTGGGTATGGTGGCGAAGCGGATGGATTCCGGCTTTGGATCGCTGCCGATAAAGCCAAGCCATTCTTCAGTGACTACAAAAGTGATAAGAATGTTGTTGGGTTTTCGTGAGATTAGGAATTTGCATATGCTTAGCATGGGGTTGATGTGTCCTCTTCCTGGAAATGGCATCGCCACAACGTGACACACAGCATCACCGGAGATATTCATTGCCGGAGAATTGGCTACTGAGAGATGAGATGAGTTGTTTGTGGTTTGATTCTTGTGATTAGTCAATGTGTATCTAATGCAAGACTCTAGAGATAAGTTCTGTATAAAACAACAAAGGAAATGCTTTAAAAATTGTTTTGTGTTGGATTGATGAGTTGTTCACATATATCATAAACTATTAACATAAACAACTCTTAGTAGTATTTTATTACATAGGATCAAGCATGTGAATATTAAAGTACGATTCACGATATTAGATGGATAAATAAACACTCCAATACCATGTTAGTTTAGTTGACTAACCTACATATTATTCTCTTCCTGCTTTATGTATTGTGGTAGGTGGAGAAGATGTATTAGCTGAAACTCAAGTCAATCCTTTACCCTAAAAAACTGGAATGACTTTACCATAACCAAGTATGAGAGATTGCGGCAGAGATCTAGAGATTTTACCTTCGAACACAACTCCTATTTCTTTTTCAAGTGATTAGGTGTTTGGTTTCTTTTTTAAGATGTGAAATTCAAGACTTACAGATTAATAAAATAGACACGGTTAAATGTGGACATTTTAAAATTATATAGCTTGTTGTCCATCTACTTTATATAAACTAATTTTTTTTTTTGAAGTAACTTTATATAAACTAATAAAAGTGTTTAGGTTGATATTTAATGTTAAGTTGATAGGTCTAAGTTTATCACTCTCAAAATTAGGATTTATGAGTGTATTATTTAGTCTTAATTTGAGATAAAATTGATCGATTACTTAATTTCTAACGTTGTTGATAAAATATTTATCTATGAAAATTAGGCTTGAATTCAAAAACAACAACAAGAAGAAAATGTGTGTGAGTAATCATATTTGATGTCATAAGCACTTTTGAACCTACAACATCAATTTTAAATGATCCATAAACACTTTTTAACGAAGTTGGCTGAAAGAATGTTTAACGGTATAAATATTTTCATGACTTAAATCAGTGACAGAGCCATAAAAAAAAAGTTGGGGTGGGCCACTAAAATTAATCGTTGGAAAATTGCTTAAAGTCTCGCAAATTAGACCTATAATTGAATTATTTAAATTTTTCGGGTGGGCCACTACACCACTTTGCAGGAATTTGGATCAACCGAAACCTAAAACCGACATAAAATTGTATAAAATATCACAAAATATACCTATAATTGAATTATTTAAATTTTTCGGGTGGGCCACTACACCACTTTGCGGGAATTTGGATCAACCGAAACCTAAAACCAACACAAAATTATATAAAATCTCGCAAAATAGACCTATAATCGTTGATTTTTTTAATTTTTCCGCCACTGACTTAAATGACTAATTTGTAACAAAAAAAAATATAGGATTAACTTGTTATAAACATTTAACTTTTTTGGTGTGAACAGGGTATCCTCCATGCGCACAACTGACGACACTAATCCCTCGAGTCTTGTGGGACCTAAATAGACGTTAAACTCTCGAGTTTTAACGCTACTACATGTCCAATGTTGGATTCGAATCCAAGACCTTTGGTTAAACTAGAAGAGACCTGTTATAAACATTTATCTTAAAAGATCCCATGATATTTGGCCTTTATATATAATATATCAAAAGTTAATAGTTTTATTTAACTATATTTTTTTTTAAGAAAGTTTATTTAACTATATTAACATGAAATTTATTTAAATTCTTTTAGCTTGTTTTCATTTTAGGAAAAGCATACCTACTGATCAGGCTGTTTGAATACTTTAGACTTTCTAATTTCTATATTTACTTGGAATTTTATCTAATTGATTAAATTTGGTTAAAACATTTTAAAATCAAATGATTACTCTTCATCTTCACCGGTGACAATTCTAACAAACCTTAACCTTAAACTTAAAATAGACAGCAATTACATGAACTAAGATACATTCATTTATTATTTTATGATTAGTTGATACTTGATAGAATCATACTTAAGTCACGGGATGTTGGAAGCAAAAACCAAAAACACTGACAATGAACACATGACATCCAGGTTTTACTTTGACTTGGGAAGCATGGTATACTAGCATTTTGAGAGTAATCAATGACAAGAAAAATTAGTTTCGGACTCTGGAAAAGATTTTACAAGTGTGACTCATATCGATCGAGAACTTTATTTTATTGTCCATTTTTATGATGCGTATATGAAATAAGTATTGCATCCTGCACAAAATAATTTTTATCATTGAATCAAAATCTTATTGTAAGTTAAAAGAAATATGATTTGATTTTTTTATCAAATGTGAAAAAAAAAACACTTGAGTATGATGCAAAGATCATTTTATTAGTGCATGTTAGACAAGATCTATTTTACCATAGAAGAATTAATTGGTTAGATACGAACTTAGTATGGTGTCGTTGGTAGAAATGACCGGGTATCTCTTAAACATGAAATTAAAAGTTTTTCATAGATCAATCCAGATGTTGAAGTAAAAATGATCTCTTAAATAAATTTTAATATTTCGACTGGTTCTTCTTTAGTTTTTTAATAAATAAAAAAAGGATGAGATTTGAAATTTGTCTTGGGCCTATATATACAAACACATAGTTTTAAGAGTGTTACTTTTCCCACCCTATGACCTTCTCGCGCGTCCTGCAAAAATTCCAAAAATAACCCTGGTCCGGATTATGTTTTCCGGACAAGATTGTTAGTAACTTCCGGAATATACAATCCGGCCATATACGATATGCATATTTTGTGTCTTTCTTTGATGTCAAGGGTCTCTGTTGACCGTTATATGAACCCCACACAAGCTGAAATGCTATTGCAAGGTTCATAGGAACGGTCAACAATGACCATGACACCACCGACACTCCTACAATACTTAAAAAATTTGAAGAAAATGGAAGGAAAGAGGTGAAGTGAAGAATGAATGTATTTGTTGAAGATGGAAGCCTATTTATAGCCTTAAACAAGTCTTAGGTCATTAATACAGTCAATGAAAACGTGTTAGTAGTTGTAACCGTCCAACCACTAATTGATGGCACTCTTTCAAAAGAAGCCAAACTCTCTTTCAAAAGAATCCAATGCTGAAGCATTCCGGATTATACATTCTGGAATGCCCTTAGCCCTACAAAGAAGTGCAAACGTTCCCCTTGTTCACCATAAGAGCACCATAATCGCACTAATCCGGAAAATATATTCCGGAACTAAAAGGTGCATTCCGGATTGTATATTCTGGAACGCTTTAGTGCCATGGCCGGTGGTCTGCACCACACGCATTTGTCGGTGGTCAAGTCAAAAAAACGTGTTTTACCACGTTTTTTGACTGCATTAATGGTTTCCCAACCATTTTTCACCCACCCCTCCCTATAAATACCCTTCCAAACCCCACCATTTCTCACACCATCCCTCTCCTCCTCTTCTTCCTTCTACAACCATGGTTTTCCATCGTTGGCCTTTCATAGATAAGGGCCTCGTTGAAAACTTTCAGGGTTTGTATGAACGGTCAATGAGGATGGAACCGCGCTGCAACGAAGGGCGGTTCATCTGAGGGTCATGTGGGTCAGTGTGGTTATTAGCTTCGCCTGTCGGGGCGTAAGTCTGAGCACCCCCCACCTCCCTCAGGGGCATTTGTTTCTTCTTCCCGCCCTCCTCTTCCCTCCTCCTCCAGTTTTCCTCCAATAGGCAAACTACTGGTATGTCCCATCACATACCAGTGGTTTGGCACTTAGGAGATTAGAATTAGGCTCTTAGGAGATTAGAAATAGATTTAGGATGTTATGTAATAAGCTTAAGAAGCTTGAAAATTATTGTAATGTATTGTTCATATATTAATAAAATGAGTTGTTTTTATGTTTGTTTCTTTTCATTTATGTTTTTTATTTTATTCGCATTTTATTTTACGAATTGTAGAGCTTAAAATTGCAAAAGTTCTGCTAAAATACTAATCCGGATTTTAAAATCCGGAGACATCTGAAAATTACTAACAATGCATTCCGGATTACGAAATCCGGACTAGGGGTAAAATTGGAAAAAAAAATAGGGCGCGCGAGGAAAGTCATAGGGTGGGAAAAGTAACACTCTAGTTTTAATTGGTCTTCATTTCTTGCCATTGGCATTGAACAATTAATTTATGAGATTTACTTTTCCCACAATGTTGCCTTCTCGCGCGCCCTGCAAAATTTCCAAATATACCCCTCGTCCGGATTATATAATCCGGACACGATTGTTAGTGATTTCCAGAAAACAAACTCCGGACCAGATATTATGTGCTTTTTTGTGTCTTTCTTTGATGTCAAGGGTCTCTGTTGACTGTTATATGAACTCCACACAAGCTGCAATGCAATTGCAGGGTTCATATGAACGGTCAACAATGACCATGACACCACCGACACCCCTAAAAAACTAGAAACATTTGAAGAAAATGGAAGAAAAGAGGTGAAGTGAAGAATGAAGGTATTTGTTGAAGATGGAAGCCAATTTATAGCCTAAAACAAGTCATAGGTCATTAATACAGTCAATGAAAACGTGTTAGTGGTTGTGACCGTCCAAACCCACATTAATGGCTCTCTTTCAAAAGAATCCAAGCTCTCTTTCAAAAGAATCCAATGCTGAAGCGTTTCGGATTTTACATTCCGGAATGTCCTTAGCCCTACAAGAAGTGCAAACTTTTCCCTCGTTCACCATTATCGCATTAATCCGGAAAATATATTCCGGAAACCAGACGTGCATTCCGGATTGTATATTCCGGAATGCATCAGTCATGGCCGGTGGTCTGCACCACACGTTTCTGTCGGTGGTCAGGTCAAAAAAACGTGTTTTACCACATTTTTTGACTGCATTTATGACCTCCCAACCGTTTTTGACCCACCCTTCCCTATAAATAGCCTTCCAAACCCCACCATTTCTCACACCATCCTCTCCCACCCTCTCCTCCTCTTCTTCCTTCAACAACCATGGTTTTCCATCGTTGGCCTTTCATAGATAAGGTCTCGTTGAAAACTTTCAGGGTTTGTATGAATGGTCAATGAGAATGGAACCGCGCTGCAACTAAGTGCGGTTCATCTGAGGGTCATGTGGCTCAGTGTGGTTCTTAGCTTCGCCTGCCTGGGCGTAAGTTTGAGCACCCCCCACCTCCCTCAGGGGCATTGTTTTCTTCTTCCCGCCCTCCTCTTCCCTCCTCCTCCGGTTTTCCTCCAATAGGCAAACTACTGGTATGTCCCATCACATACTAGTGGTTTGGCACTTAGGAGATTAGAATTAGACTCTTAGGAGATTAGAAATAGATTTAGAATCTTATGTAATAAGCTTAAAAAGCTTGAAAGTTATTATAATGTATTGTTCATATATTAATAAAATGAATTGTTTTTATGTTTATGTCTTTTTATTTCTGTTTTTTATTTTATTTGCATTTTATTTTACGAATTGTAGAGCTTAAAATTGCAAAAGATCTGGTAAAACACTATTCCGGATTTTAAAATCCGGATACATTTGCAAAATTCTAACAATTCAATTCGGAAAACGAAATCCGGACAAGGGGTAAAATTGAAAGAAAAAAATAGGACGCGCGAGGAAAGGCATAGGGTGGAAAAAGTAATACTCTTAATTTATATTTTCATGTAACATAACATAATTGTGATATTCTTTGAAACGAGATAATTTAGTATGATCATAAGATTTTTTTTTTGACATATGTATGATCATATGATTTTGTTGAATTCTGAGGATTTTCATCTCAGGCGAATTAATCTTTGAGGACAGTGTATCTTCACACGTCTTAGACTATAAAACTCTAATGTTCACGCACATGACTCGTTTGTGGATCGTGATTGATAGTACGTATGAGTTCGCAGTGATCGCAATTGTTCTGATTTTCCGAGTTGGTGGACAACATTTTCCAGCCTATAAAATTCTAGTGTTCACGCACATAGTTTGAGATATTACTTTGAAAATCCGTAACTCATCCCCTGAGCATGTTTAAGTGACTACTGGTATATGGTATTTCCCTTGTACCATTAACAAAGTATGTGCCATTCAAAGCATTGTGCAACTATACGCTTCTAAAACAAACGTATTCCTTCTATTAAACATTCATAAGGAAATATACATATATACTGCACTTTGCTGATATGATCAATTTACTGAATGTACAAGTACAAATTCATCCATCAAAGAGCATTTCAGTCACAGTTTTATGACATTTTACAATGTTACTTATCAAAATACATTCTTACAAACAATTACATTATCCTTCACTCCATTAGTTCATTGTTTATTTGTGTAACGGAATCAAATCTACTCAACACATCAGTGACCTTGAAGAAGAAAAAATATTATCGATAGGAATCGAAATTGATGCTTTACAATACTCACACAGACTGCACACAAACCACTTGCACTAGAATCTGGTGGTATCAATAATGCGTCAAGAAGAAATGTCACTGATAAATGCGTTGAGGTTCCTATCTGAGGATCCGCCTTTACCAATAGCTTTATGACACATAACCTTAAGTTCTCTTGCTCTATCTCTAATTTTCTTTCCCTCTTGGCTTTCAAGATCCATAAACCTCTTAACAAGCTCTACAATATATTCTTTTGGAAAAATCACATCACTCTCAGACTTTGATGATTTCTCTACCTTCCACCCATTTTTCCATTCATCAACAATTCGAGTACTATTAGGAAATTGATCATGGGCAAGAGGGAATGTCAGAATTGGTACACCAGAAAAAACAGTATCCAAAGTTGAATTCCATCCACAATGGCTCCAAAATCCACCTATAGAGGAATGAGACAACACTTTGAGTTGATCACACCAAGGTATCACCATTCCCTTATCTCCACACTTTTCTTTCAACCTCAATGTTTCCCCGCGAGCCACGTAAAGGTATCGAATATCACTACTGTTCAGTGCTTCAATGATTTCATCCGTTTGGGCACTAGATGCGGAGTTGAAACTGCCAAAAGAAATGTATAATACAGATTCAGTTGGTTGAGAATCTAGCCATTTTATACAGTCGTGGCTATGATCGGCGTTCAACGATTTTTTTTCTTCCAGGTCTAAATAAGGTACTGCAGGGCCAATAGGATAGATTGGAAAGGGGAGTGTAGATTTAAGGGTATTAATTGTTTCCGCTTCTAACTCTTGCACTGTGGTGAGAAGAAGGTAATTTGCTTTGGTAACCTTGGAAATGCATTCCAATGAGAGCTGCATTGCTCGAGGATGGTTTCCGCGAACAACAGATTGAAGGTCTTCTATATGAAGAGACGAAATTCCTGGGACGTTCTCTGCAGAGATTAGATATGCAGTCCATATTAATAATGTCCAATCACCAAAAATAGAGATTGAAGAATAATTGCCAAGACGACTAATCATTGATAACCATCTAAAATACCAAATTTACCATTTATTCTGTGGCTATCTTAGATGGTTAGTAGTCTTTTGATCAATGCAGCAAGTAGTTTAACATCTTCGCAACGTTAGCAAGAGAAAGAATAGGGATGAACCTTTAAGCTTTATATAGCTCAAAGTCAAATGCAATTTAACACAAATATTGGTTTTTACTACATGAATTCCTATTTCTTACCCAGCTTATCATGAGTTAATTGTTGGTGTCGTGAAAAGACCTCAAGATGATGCAACATGGAGTAAAATGACGCCGACATGGTCCAAAGAGACGCCACTGGAATATTCCTCCGTTTACCAACATCAAGAGGCCACTGCAGCTCAACATCACCAACGATCACATTCACCGGAAACTCAAGCTGATCAAGAAGCCTCTCAAACGGCGCTTCCATCTTTGTCATTGCAGCTTCATAAAACCGATGAAAACTATTTGTAGTTTTCTCCCGCTCTGGTGGAACCACGTTGGGAATGGTGGCAAAGCGGATGGATTCCGGCTTTGGATCAATGCCGATAAAGCCGAGCCATTCTTCGGTGACTACAAAAGTGATAAGAATGTTGTTGGGTTTTCGTGAGATTAGGAATTTGCATATGCTTAGCATGGGGTTAATGTGTCCTCTTCCTGGAAATGGCATCGCCACAACGTGACACACAGCATCGCCGGAGATATTCATTGCCGGAGAAATGGCTAGTGAGAGAGAGATGAGATGAGTTGTTTGTGGTTTGATTCCTGTGATTAGTCAATGTTAGTGTACTCTAGATAGAGATAAGAGTTGTATATATCAACAAAGGAAATTAATGCTTAAAAAATTGTTTTGTATTGGATTGATGACTCTCTCATATATCATAGAAAATTGCTTTTTTGATAAAGAAAGTTTTCTATTGACACAAGTAAAATACTAAAATGTCCCCAGCGGTTGTTAACAACCGCTCTGCAAATCGCCGGCAGTTAACTGTGAATATATACCACTTCCCCATCAACTCCTTAGACGGAGGGACTGATTTGGACGGAGGGACTGATTTGATGGACGTCTGCAAAATTCAGGGACTAAATAGATATTTCGATAAATTCAGGGACGAATTTGATGGATTGTTGATAATTCAAGGACGAATTTGAGGTATTACTCATTTTATTACATAGGATCAAGCATGTGAATATTAAAGTACGATTCACGATTATTGTGTCTGTAATAAAGTTTTAGATGGATAAATAAACACTCCAATACCATGTTAGTTTGGTTGACTAACCTACATATTATTCTCTTCCTGCTTTATGTATTGTGGTGGGAGAAGATGAAATGAGCCTTTACCCTAAAACTGTAATGATTTTACCATAACAAAGTACGAGAGATTGCGGTAGAGATCTAGAGATTTTACATTGGAATTTGGAACCATGGTTATCAAAATCGGGATTTTGCTTAAGGTCCAAAGGGAAGAGCAAAATTGAAAATCGTAAAATCGCAAGTTGCAAAATACTTGAAAGACAACTCCTATTTGTTTTTCAAGTGATTAGGTGTTTGGTCTTTTTTTAAGATTTGAAATTCAAGACTTACATATTAACAAAATAGACACTAGCTACATGTGGACATTTTAAAATTATATAGCTTGTTGTACATCTATCTATATCACTTCAAAATTAAGTATGATAACATTTAAATCAGTCCAATTATAGCCGATTGTAATCCACCCTTATGGATTTTTTTTATTATATAAAAATAGTGCTAAATGCCAATCAAAACATTATCTTCAGCAAGTATGCAACTGTATGCTTCTTTAAGAAAAGTATGCTTACCCTACTATTCAACATTGATGAGTAATTACACATAATGATAAATACTGCAGTTTGCTTATATGATCAAACTGCTAAATGTACAAGTACAAATTCATCTTTCAAATAACAATTCGGTTACACTTTTTTATGCCAATTTTCAACATTACTAAGCCAAATACATTCAATTACAATACCCTGCATCCCATTAATGCATTGCTTATTTGAGTAACTAAACCAAACCTACTCAGCAAATCAGTGACCTGGAATTTTGTTTCATTCGTCGGAATCAAAATTGGTACCATATGGTTTATAACACACACTACGCACCAATCATTTGCACTAGACACCGGTGGTATCAGTGACCTTCAAGATGAAATGTTACTGATAAATGCGTCGAGGTTCCTATCTGAAGATCCACCTTTACCAATCGCTTTACGACACATAACCTTCAGTTCTCTCGCTCTATCTCTAATTTTCTTTCCCTCTTGGCTTTCAAGATCCATAAACCTCTTAACCAACTCTTCTATATCTTCTTTTGCAAGAATCACATCACTCTCCAACTTTGATTGTATCTCTACCTTCCACCCATTTTTCCATTCATCAACAATTTGAGTACTATTAGGAACTTGATCCAGGAAAAGAGGGAATGTCAAAATTGGTACACCAGCAAAAACAGTTTCCAAGGTTGAATTCCATCCACAATGGCTCCAAAATCCACCTATAGAAGAATGAGACAACACTTTCAGTTGATCACACCATGGTATCACCATGCCTTTATCTCCACACTTGTCTTTTAATCGCAACGTTTCACCGCGAGCCACATAAAGGTATCGAATTCCGCTATTGTTTAGTGCTTCAACTATTTCGTCCATTTGGGCATTAGACACTGAAAGGAAACTACCTAAAGAAATGTATAATACTGATTCAGATGGCTGAGAATCTAGCCATTTTATATAGTCGTGGCTATGATCACTGTTCGCTGAATTTTTTTCTTCGAGATCTAAATAAGGTATTGAAGGGCCAATAGGATAGATTGGAAAGGGGAATATAGATTTCAGAGAATCAATTGTTTCAGCTTCTAACTCTTGGACTGTGGTGAGAAGAAGATAATTCGCTTTAGGCACCTTGGAAATGCATCCCAACGCAAGCTGCAAAACTCGATGATCGTTTTTGCGAAGTACAGTTTGAACGTCTTCTAGATGAAGTGAAGAAATTCCTGGGATGTTCTCTGCTTGTTCACCTGCATAATTTTAAAACAGCACAGATCAGACATGCACTAATGTACAATTGCATTATAATTATAATATTATGTCCAATCACCACTTATAGAGATTGAAGAGTAAATACTAAAATAAATATCCTTGTCATTACTTACTAGCTTATTGCTAAATAATTTCCTGCTAAATCCCTAATTTACAATTCATAATTTTGTGGCTTTTCTACATTGTTGGTACACCTTGACCAATGCAGTATTTAGTTTAACTTCATGTTTTAAAAATTAGCAAGAGAAAGACTGGAATGAATATTTTGATTTGAAATTACCTGTCTTAAACATGACAAGTTCACACTTAACCTAAATTTTCCTATCTAAGAAAAAAGACAAAAGAAAAATGAAGGAACTATAAACCTTAACTAAGTATTAACACATTAATACTAAGGCTCTGTCTGGATAAACAACTTATTTTGCCGCTTATAGGATAAGTATTCATCATATAAGCGCTTATGAATAATCTATTTCTATAATAAAACATAAAATAAAGTCAAACAGATTTTAAATAAATTATGAACTGGTTTCATAATCTATCTTGAAGAGCTTATGAAAATAAGTGGAAAAAAGTTGACAAACACTAACATGTCATAAGTTGGTTTCATAAGTTCTTCATAACAATGTCACAAGTGCTTATGCAAATAGACAAACTCAAATAAGCCAATTCAAACAGACCTTAAATAACACTAATCATAAGAATCATATTTAACACTAAATATTAAATATTAGTGATGTTTGACCTTTCATTGACTTGTTTCATCTAGTGATGTTCCATTTTTTTTTTTTTTCTAGAAAAAGATTAGTTCCTATATTAAGCATAGTTCTACTTCTACAAATAAGTAATTACCCAATTTATCAACTGTTAAGTGATGATTTCTTGAAAACACATCAAGATAATGCAGCATAGAGTAAAACGAAGCAGACATAGTCCAAAACGCCGCCACCGGAACATTCCTCCGATTACCAACACCAACAGGCCACCGCAACTCAACATCACCAACAATCACATCCACCGGCAACTCAAGCTGATCAAGAAGCTTCTCAAACGGTGCTTCCATCTTCGTCATGACAGCTTCATAGAAACCAGGAAAATCTCCAGCTTTCTCCCGCTCCGGCGGGATCACGTTGGGAATGGTGGCGAAGCGGATGGATTCTGGCTTTGGATCGGCGCCGATGAAGGTGAGCCACTCTTCTGTGAGTACGAAGGTGATGAGAAGGTTGTTGGGTTTATGAGAGGTTAGGATTTTGCAGAAGCTTAGCATGGGGTTGATGTGTCCTCTTCCTGGAAATGGCATCGCCACTATGTGACATACGGCGTTGCTGGAGTCGGAGATATTCATTGCTGGAGAAATGGCTTGGTGAGAGTTGAGTGGGTTTGTGATTAGTTGATTTATGTATATACTATACTAACAATTATAGATAAGTGTCTAATCTAGTTTTTTTTTTTTTTTTTTTAGCAAATTTAATCTAGTTCTTATTATAATCTGACTTTAAGACAGCTTTGGATCTTACTGCGGATACTAATCAAAAGAGCAATGATATACTAACATCCAAATTTTTACAACTTTCTTTACACCGTATGCTTAGAGCAATAAAAAATTATTATTTTCTCTTTCTATGTTAAGTAAGTTCCCGCCCTCTCCAATTTGCCCCTCTATATTCCCGCTCTCTCCAATTTTTATTCTTTAATGTCAATCAACACTTTCCTCTCTCATTATTTTAGAAAGAAAAAAAAAATCTTCCTCTCTCATTTACGGTTTCTTCATTTAACCCATCCCTCTAGATTTGTTAACCAATCTTCCACTCTCTTCACCAATAGCTCCAAGTGAAGAACTATGTTCATGTACTGGTTTTTTTTAGTTAATGTTACTTGTTGAAGATGTTCAAGTCTAACTTTGTTACAAGAGGTTAGTATTGTATATAGATCAATGTCTTTATTCCAATTTTGCGACTTTTTCTATATATTTAGGGATGGTATTTTTTTTCAGCAAAAAGAAAAAAGAGAAAGGATTTAGAAGTTTCTTTTGATGATGACATTGGTTGGGGAAAAAAATCATAGCCCCACTTCCCTTTTAAGAATTAAATGTTGTTTTTTTTTTTTTTAGGGAAGAATTAAATGTTGTTATTGACATGAAAATGATATTTTGAGACATAAATTTGTTGCTATTGAGATTGAAATGATTTTTTGAGACATAATTTGTTGTTATTGAGATGAAAATGATTTTTTCAGGCATAATTTATGAGTGATCTAATTAGGGTAATTTGTGTAGATTTGGTTAGCACTCATTATTGAAAGTTTATGGATAGTCCAAACAATTTTGATGTTTGTGATGGTTTTGATGGTGAAGCTAATGGAGTTTATAGCTTTAGTGGTGAACAAGCAAGTTGCGAGCCTTCATCAGGGATGTCCTTTTCATCTGTAGAGGAGGTGAAATCATTTTATAAATAATATGCTGCTAAAAAGGGTTTTGATTGGAAGATTAGAACATCAAAGAAAGGAGAGGATGGGAATCTCAAGTACTTCATGCTATCTTGCTCAAGAGAAGGACATCATGTGTCAGGAGTACCATGTACATTGAAGACACTTCCGACTAAAAGGAAAAGTTGTCCTGCAAAGATTACTGCTAAGTTGGGAAAAGATGAATTATGGTATATTAAAAAGTTTGAACCTAACCACTCTCACACAATTAGCCCCACTAAGTCAAGGTTATTCAAGGCAAACAAAAATATGAACATGCATGCAAAGAGAACAATCCAAATCAATGATGAAGCAGGCGTGAGGATCAACAAGACTTTTCAGACTATTGTTAGAGACGCTGGAGGTTATGAAAATGTAGCATTTTGTGAAAGAGATGTTAGGAATTATGTTAATAGAGAAAGGCGTATCATTGGAAAAGGAGGAGACGACAAAGCATTGCTAAATTATTTTTGTCGAATGAGGGAGCAAAATACAAATTTCTTCTATGATATAGATTCACTACTACAAAATATGGAAAAAATAGCGCCTTGTTAATAGCGCTTTAAACACTAAAGAACTATATATTGAAATACGGAGGTCTTAGATAGCACTTTTTTACAAAAAGCGCTATCTTTAATACTAACTATATATAGCACTTTATTTGCAAAACGTCAGCATATGCTCGTTTAAAAAATAATAAATTTTAAAAAAATTCTGGATTATTTAACAGTAGCGCTTATTATAGGAAGCGCTATTTATGGCTCAACCTTAAATAGCGTTTTCAAAGCGCTAGCATATGTTTGACTAAAGGCAGCGTTTATATTTGAAGAAAAGCGCTATATATTAATTGATTTACTTCAGCCTAGCGGTTAAGTTTGTTCGGCTTAAGTTCCAGGTCGCTTGTCACCTTGGAATTCTATGTTTTTTTTTTTTCGATCCTTGGAATTCTACGTTTTTTTTATTTTTTAAAAACACTATAATTAACTAAAAGAGCTATTTTTCTTTATAAAAAAAAACTAACTTTCTTTATAAAAAAAAACTATCGGAGCTATTTTGTTTGATCGTCCAAAATTTTATGTTTTTTTTTATTTTTTCGATCCTTGGAATTCTATGTTTTTTTTATTTTTTAAAAACACTATAATTAACTAAAAGAGCTATTTTTCCTTATAAAAAAAAAAACTAACTTTCTTTATAAAAAAAAACTAACGGAGCTATTTTGTTTCATCCTCCAAAAAAATAGAAAAATTCAACTAAAATCTTTTTTTTAATTACTTCCTCAAAAACTTTCTTAGATCGTGATTCATTCCGTAACCGCCTCTCTGCTTCCATTCAGTCATCACTCTCACCATCCATTCATTCCAGAACCACCATGTCTCTCCCCTTCGATTCATTCATCACATACAGCCTATGGTACGACCACCACCTCTCACCGTTGTGCCGTCGACCGGTTTCCGTCTTTTTTCATTCAATCTTAATTCTTTCCTTACCATTCCTTTGTCAATTCAATTTCACTCAATTAATCTTCAATTCTTCATATTTGATGTTTTAGAGTTTTAGGGTTTAAACTAAAGTTAAGACTGCAGTGTTAGTAGTTAGGATAATTTATCAATGGAAACTGAAATTGTGTTGTGAAACTGAATTTGGGCTTTTGATTGACATAACTTTTGTTTCTGTTTAACAAGCTGCTACTATTTACTTAGTTGCTATACTTATTTTATTAATTTTGTTCTGCTAACTTTTGCCCTCAAGTACAATTTTTGTAAACTGAGGCCTTAGACATACGGCTTTTTGGAGTATAAAACACGTGAGTTAGATCATGGTCATGGTAACCAACACTTTATCTTTTGTGTCCATTATGAAATAGTCCTGCTAATCCTATTTCATTGATCAATATGATCTTATTGAGTTGACAATAGGCCATGCAATCTTGGATTGGGTTTCTCATTCATCTTTTTGGCTAATGACATCAATCTCTATGGCTGCAATTTCATATAGGTCCAATCGCCTACTTATATGTCATTGAGGATTGAGTCCCTTTCTTGTGTCATTCTATTGACCTATTCCACAATTGATTTGATGAAACAGTAGTTCCTTCAAGCAATTAAAGTGTTAATCTTTTAGGGAGTTAGGTTGATAGTAGAATGCCTAGACAAGTTTGACACGTATGTGTGTGTGTATATATATATATATATATATGTAACCTAAGTTTACATTAATTTAACAACATATCATGGGTCCGAGTACATGTTTAATAATATAACATAGCAACCTTAAAAAATTAGTGTATGAATAATCTAAATAATTTTATTGATACAATTACTTATTTTATTTTTTGTAGTGTCTTTGCCAAGAAAATGGTATAGATTGCGGGTACTTTGTGATGAGGTTTATGAAAGAGAATCTCATTTCAAAACTAAATGAGATTCCAAAGCTGGTATGTTATTTTTATATTAAAGTATAATATTTGTATATAATTAAGTTTATTAAGTAACATGGTTATTTTTTCTTATAATATGCAGTATATTGATGGTTTCAAGTGTGTGACATACTTAAAACATAAACTAAGTGAAATCCAAGAAGAATGGTGTCAGTTCATGATCAACCTAAAAGTTATATGATATTTTTTTATGATAAGGTGGGTTTCATGTTTCTAAATATATTTGCTAGAAGTGGTAATTGTTTTAATTTATAATCTTGCTTTAATTTGTACAGTAGTACTTTGAATTTATCTTTAATGTAATTGATAGATCTCTGGCAAGTGCACCAAATACTATCGAAGTAGTAAAAATATCGTTCCCACGAGGACTGTTTTTAACTTCAATAATTCAATCGCGTTATAAAAGTAGGATGTATAAAGGTTTATTTTTGTTTGCCACTAGGCAGTAGATTGGGTTTGATTTTATGAAATCAAATAAAAGAATAAGATTTGATTAAGAAAATATGGAGAGAGATGAGATCAGGTCTTCGAATCCTCTATGTTTCCCCTAATTGGTTACTGCACCTATTATTACCAATGATTTTCTAGTTTCACGATAGTTAACAAATTAGCCCTAATCAATCCCTTGAGTTAGGACCCTCTTCTTAAACTACAGCCCCTAATTCCTTAGGTGGTCTAATAATCCTTGAAGGTTTTACGAACGTTAACCTAATATCACTAACAAACGATTATCTATTCCTAGATTAACCATATTTATCAGAACAATTCAATTAGGTCTAAGTCGAAAGCTATGGTCAGTAGTCATTCGTTCTCACAAAATCATGTTTATATTTGATCAGGATATAAAAAGCATTAAGAACAATTGAATTGAATAAAGACTAGAAATTCATTAATAAACAATAGAGTTTCACAGCAACATAATATCAATTAGGGTTACATAGGTTCATCTCCGACCTAATCTCTAAGAGATTTAGCTACTCATAATTGAGTTTACAAATAGCATAATCAATGGAAGAATTAAAACATACATAAACTGGTTTAGAGATGATGAAATCCTCTCCGCTGCAGCCTTCTGGGTGTTAAAATCGCACTTTAGCTCTCCAAAATCGTAATCCCCTTTGTTTGAGACTGACTTCAGCTTAAATAGGCAAATCTGGATCGCCCACAATCGCACCACGATTGTAATAATCGTACTACGATGGCTTCATTACTCCTTAAATTACTTTCTGCTCCTTCTTGAAATCGTATCACGATTAGCTGGATCGTATTGCGATCCAGCTTCTTCAAAAACATGGTCTCTGACTTCAAGAAATCGTATTGCGATGCTGAAAATCGCAATACGATTGGCAGCTTCCAGATCTTCCAAATTTGTTGCTTTTATCATCTCCTGGGCACTTAATGTTGCTTAGAACTCTATCAAAATGTCAAAATAAGTCCTAAAAATTACGTAATGACAGCATGTCATCACAACCCCAAACTTAAACCATTCCTTGTCCTCAAGGAATTTGCTTGCAACAGTGACAAACGACAGTAAAATAACAGTTACCTGACAAAACGATAGTACCCAAAAGTTCATTCTCCTTCTAGCTAAAGATGAGCTAGTTTGACTTGTTCGCATCCACCAATTCACAACTCCACGCATCAATATGAAATAGGGTTCTACCAGTCGACATGCAGGTCTACATATTACCATACGCTTGAAAAGTTTCTAAACATCAATCAAAGTCAATATCATTACACACTTTTGAGGTCTTTAGGGTTATAACGGGGCTTAGGTGAAAGGTGGGATATATTTGGATAAGTAGGCTACACAAAATTTGAGTTAGGCATTCCTACGGAAGTTAAAGCACAAAATTCAATCCTTCGTTCATTCACCTTGTGGAATAACAATCAATGCAAAGGTACTAGAGAGTATTTTTAACATTTAGGGATATTCGAGTTTGAAGTTACTCGGATTTTCAATGTTTTGTCCCTTTGTCCTCATTCAATCTCTTTTTTTTTTGATACACCATTTTTGTGTGTATTTTGCATGACAATTTCTTCTCTTTTTTTTTTTTTTTTTTTCATTTTTGTTCTCTTATTCTCTAGTACCCCCACCCCAAACTTAGTTGGTTGCAAATTCCAATAGCAACCCCAAACTTAATCTTTAGCAACATTCTACAATGCCTTAACTCAGAAAATACATTAAGGGACAAGTCCTAAAAGTCTCTAGGCTTGTAATGTAGTTTGTCACCGAACAAAAAGTTCTAATCCTACCGGCTCACAATTGGTTAAGAAAGGATAAATTCAACAAATTAAAACAGGGTAGGCTTCAAAAAGGCTCACAGGACCAAGCACTTTTGCCTCAGTGTGTAATTGACAAAGACCAATCAATAATAGAGAAACAATGCAAGTTCTAGAAATGTAGTTGCATGGAAAACTAATCTAAATATATAAGTAAATTGAAAAACAAGTTTGGCAATGAACCTTATGGCTGAGATTTGTGGGAGTATGTGACTACCTAGCAACGCCGTACACTTCGCCTTTGAATCAAGTCACCCCTCCTTTTGAACTTTTAGAATACCGTTTCATCAGACAACTGTTACTAAACTGGAATAGGTCACATGAAGCAAAACAAATTCGTCAATAATAAACAAGTGCAGGAGCAATTACAATAGGGAGATAAGTTCAATGGACTTTGACATTAAAACGAAAATAAAAACTGAAAGCATTGAAAAACAAAGTAAATCTAGTGGGTTGCCTCCCACCCAGCGCTTCTTTATCGTCACTAGCTTGACTGCTAAGGATCTTCAGAGGTCCTTCAGAATGAGTGCCACCCTTCCTTTAGGTAGGTCGCCACCTAGGTATGGTTTAACTCTTTGTCCATTTACTTTGAAACTTCGGTCTCCTTCAGGTGTCACTAGTTCAACAGCTCCATATGGTGACACACTTTTGACCAAGAATGGTCCAGACCATTTTGACTTGAGCTTCCCAGGAAACAGCTTCAACCTGGAATTATATAACAAAACTAGTTGTCCACAGTTAATATCCCTAGGCACTAAGTTTT